>NC_136057.1:1762265134-1767065134 GCF_964261635.1 Lissotriton helveticus
TGCGCGCCCCCTCGAGGTAAAATACCTCAGTCCATACATGACGTCCTGTTGTTCCTGGCGGACGACGGAATTACTGATACCTCAGTCCAAAACGGTGCTGCAAGCAGCAGTTCGCCAGCGTTTATTCCGTGTCTCTTTTCGCTGCGAGGCCATCCGTATTGCGCATCTGGCAAGCGCAATAAAATATCCAACACAATCCTTCCGAAGAAAGAACAGAGGCCCAGGGTTTCTAAGTTCAGGCAACCTTTTATTCCAAACAACCCAGCTGCGGCAGATGCATTTCGGCACACTCGCCTTCCTCGGTGCCCGGAGCTGTGAAGATCTCAACCCAATTGCGCTCTCCCTGCGTGAAATACTCGCTGGTAACTACGTCCCCTCCCCCTAATGAAGTCGTCATACCATATGAGTCCACATTCTGTCCCGTGAACTCCATTTCCCAGCAGGCACTGTCCCGGCGCTGCAGAGCTGGTAGCATGGGGGAGTGGGAAAACTGGAGGTTGATGCCAGCTACAGGTGAGTCGGGTTGGTCCTAGATGTAAGGAAAGGTGGGAACCTCCCTAAAATCCCCATAATCGCAGCAGCCAGTCCCTTCAGGCAAGTTCATGCATGGGGGCAGTCAAATGCGAGACTGCGCGCCCCCTCGAGGTAAAATACCTCAGTCCATACATGACGTCCTGTTGTTCCTGGCGGACGACGGAATTACTGATACTTCAGTCCAAAACGGTGCTGCAAGCAGCAGTTCGCCAGCGTTTATTCCGTGTCTCTTTTCGCTGCGAGGCCATCCGTATTGCGCATCTGGCAAGCGCAATAAAATATCCAACACAATCCTTCCGAAGAAAGAACAGAGGCCCAGGGTTTCTAAGTTCAGGCAACCTTTTATTCCAAACAACCCAGCTGCGGCAGATGCATTTCGGCACACTCGCCTTCCTCGGTGCCCGGAGCTGTGAAGATCTCAACCCAATTGCGCTCTCCCTGCGTGAAATACTCGCTGGTAACTACTATATATCCTTGCAGATTCTGCCTTCAGCGTACTTCGTACCACAGAATAACGGACCACCACGCAGCAGGTAAATATTTCAGGAAGATTTATTCTCTCTAATCATGGTTCTTCTCTGGCATGACGCGTTTCGGTTAACAAGTAACCTTGATCACATGGCGACCATGCAGTAACCTTCCACATTAAATACTTATTTTTACAACCATTCTCACCACGTGGTGCTAAAAAGTGAAGACATACTGCTTGAGATAATGCATTCTTCTACTTATGTATGCAGTATAACATTCACATCAAGTTGTTTATACATTCTTATCGGTTCCACTCTTTGGTAGTCATTGTTTAGACATACATTATTTTATGGATGTGCAAAAATTATGCCATACATATTAAATAAATAATAAATATGTGCAAGACAATTTCATTTATAACATTTTGAAATATTTAAAAACTCTAAAATGTATCACATTCTAGAATTTAAATATATATTACCTACTGGCGGTCGCCAGTAGGTATATATAGTTAGGATTTTTTCTCTATGGGATTTTTGAAAATTCTATGTCTAATAACTTTGGCGTTTGTGGACGGAATTGGCTGAAATTTTCAGGAAAATGGCACATTTTGTTTCTGAGCAGCCCCTGAAAATTGGGGGGGGGTTTCATCCAGGGGGGGTCGAGAAAAAAGGGGGGTCCCAAAACGTGTTTTTAACATTGAGTTTTCCATAGGGCGGTTGGCCTCACTTTTAGCCCGAACGGCTGAATGGATTTGCACGAAACTTGGCAAAATTGTAGGGACTGGTAGCCCGATGTGCCTTTTGTAGGTCTCAATATATGTGCTCCAGTGGATTTTGAGAAATTAACGTTTAAAAAAAGATATATATCTGTAACAGCGGACCGGGCAGCGTCCCAGGACGCGTACTTTTCGCGCAACGGAGCTTTGTGAAGCGAAGCTGATTGGTTCTCCGGCGTCTGTCAACATTCCAAACAGTCCGTAGCGGCCGCCATCTTGTCTCTCGGTAGGATCGAGAGACAAGAGGAGGCGAAAGCGAAGGGGCAAATGACCATAAGGGGGAATAGTAGATCCTCGCTGACCCCCTAGGTTTGATGTGGAGGTTTTAAAAGGGCCCCGCGGGGCAAAAAAAAAAAATAATAATAATAATCGAACGGCTGAATGGATTTGCACGAAACTTGGTAAAATATTAGGGACTGGTAGCCCGATGTGCCTTTGCTAGGTCTCAATATATGTGCTCCAGTGGATTTTGAGAAATTAACGTTCAAAAAAAGATATATATCTGTAACAGCGCTCCGCTTCGCGTACTTTTCGCGTTACGGAGCTTTGCGAAGCTGATTGGTTCTCCGGCGTCTGTCAACATTCCAAACAGTCCGTAGCGGCCGCCATCTTTTCTCTCGGTAGGATTGAGAGACAAGAGGAGGCCAAAGCGAAGGGGGAAATTACCATAAGGGGGCATAGTAGATCCTTCCTGACCTCTTAGGTTTGATGTATCATTTTGCCAAGTTTGGTGTAATTCCGTTCAGCCATTCAGGCTGTAGACGTATGTAAATGTCCTATGGAAAATTGCATGGGGAAAACACATTTGAAAGTGTTGAAATTTAGAACCAATTAAAATGTTACTTTGGTTTTGTATTTGTGTGTGATGAAAGTTAATTGGTTATGTATATATGTCAAATGAGAGGAAACCACAGCCATTTTGTGATACTACTGTCTGAGGTACATTTGTGAGGAATTTTTGGTGGTGAATTTCTGGTGTTTGATTTACACAGTACTAACACTTTTCCTACTTTTAAAAAGGTGAGTTGTTAATTTGTAAGGGGAACTATGTTGTACACTTGAAGATAATTTGAAAAATGTTTTCTGTTATTTATTTGCAGTCCTTCTGTTATACTAAATACTTGATAAAGTTAGTTTTATATTATGTATTACTAAAAACGATAAATGAAAGTGATTATTTTTTTCTGCAATTTACAGCAAGCAATTTCAAAATAAAATGGCTCACAATGAAGAGACCGTGGCAATTTCTTTTGAATTGTCCACTACATTGATTGAAATTGAGAGCACCAATAATGAAATATTGTCACAAGGAGGACATGACTTGTATGATTCCATTAGATTGATTGAAATTGACAGCACCAAGAATGAAATATTGTCACAAGGAGATGACTTGAATGATTCCTCTACGTTGATTGAAATTGAGAGCAGCAATAATGAAATATTGTCACAAGGAGGAGATGACTTGTATGATTCCATTAGATTGATTGAAATGGACAGCACCAATAATGAAATATTGTCACAAGGAGGAGATGACTTGAATGATTCCACTACATTGATTGAAATTGAGAGCACCAATAATGAAATATTGTCACGAGGAGATGACTTGAATGATTCCACTACATTGATTGAAATTGACAGCACCAATAATGAAATATTGTCAGAAGGAGGAGATGACTTGAATGATTTTTTTGATCAATCTCTTGATGGCGAATTTATCGAGTGTTTGGAGACCATAGAGTTACAAGAATCATTATTGCAGACTTTTCATGAGGACATTGCTGATGAGGACATGTTACTAGTTCTTTCAAATTTAGAAAATTCTGAAGAATAAATTTATATTTAGAAATCAAAAATTGTTTGAGACATTATTCATTTTTATTTTTAATTTATGAGGTTGTAGCGAAGTGATTGTAGTATAAAATGAGACTTATAGTATAGAGTGCAACATTTTTATGTTACATGGTAAGTTTACTCATATTTACTTCCCTTCTGCCACTATATTATCTCCAATGTGTATTTGACATCTCTTCTTCATCTCCGGCCTCCTTTCTCTCACTGTGTGTCTCTGATGCATCTTATCGCTACTATTTTGTGTAATTACAGAAGAGAGTAAAATAAAATAGTTCGGAACGTGAAAAGGGGGCAAAGTAGAGTACTCCTCACCCCCTAGGCCTTTTTAGGCGGTCCCAAAAGGATCAGTTTCTGCTTTCCTGAGAGATTATGGTATGAGTTCCATATACCACAATAACTTGCATTACAACATGCAAGATATCTATCTCCTATTACCAACTTTTGGAGATATTCGCGCTAAGCGCGAATATCTCCAAAAAGTAACACCTGCCCTGAGCAGTTCTTAGCCATGTTATCCAATGGGAGGTGGATAACATGGCTAAGAGCATTAGCTCGGTAATGTATGAATATCGCTGAGTTTTTAGCGATATTCATGCATTGCGGCCGTTTATTATCGCATTTGTGATAAACCTTGATAATAGCAAGGTTTATCTTCGATAATTTCTGACGATGCTTAGCGGTAAAAAATTCGTTGGTAAGCATCGTTAGCGATAAATATCGCTTAACTTTGGTAATATGCCCCAACGTCTGTTAACGTTCGATTCGAAGGAAATGAGGAAGTGTTGAAAAACATTGTCTGCGCCATCTTGCCTTTTTTGAAATGCCACACTTTTGTCGTGCACGGCAGCCATTTTAGATGTCTTGACCAGACCCACTCTCTGCACGCTGTCGATTCGTAGCATGGCTCCTCACCCTCGCAAGCATCTTCCCCAGGCACTGGTCACCCCCGCTCTCTGTCTTATGCATGGGCAATAAACCTCCCCCCATCTGCGCTGCTCTTCCCTGAGAATCACACTGTGCCCGCCCGACACCTCCCTTTCGCCCTATTCACTACCGCACCCTCTGACACTCCTCTTCCTCTGTGTCCGATTGTCCAGGCTATCAGCTAGCCCTGCAGATGTAGTTTATGGCCCCAGCTGTAAAGAATCACCCCTCTTCAAAGGAGTTATAGTAGATCAAGGCCCACACCCGATGAGATCCGTCACACCATACGTGTTCCTACTATCTGAAAACTATCCTGTATTGTGATTGGGGAGGGGACCGAGCCTGAAGCGGAAGATTCCAGGAATGACTCTTTGTACATCAAAGTTTTTACAATTATGTGTCACATTAAAAATATATAGCACTCCAACAAAGTAGTAGGAATATAAAACTTTAATAACATATAAATATATACAACAAAACAAAAACAGTAAAAACATTTAAACAACGAAGAGACCGTGGCAATTTCTTTTGAATTATCCAATAGATTTATTGAAATTGACAGCACCAATAATGAAATATTCTTGTCAGTAGCGGTCTGTTGTGCGAATAGTTCCAAGGCAGTAGAACGCGCTGAAATCTAGATGGCACGAAAGTGATGTCTAGCAAGTTGCCGCCCAGCAAATAACGGCGTGGGGCGCCGCGGGGGTGAGTGAGTCCAGTAGGCACCACAGCTATTCTTACCGGCATTGCAGAATTACTGCTGGGGACAATGCCTGTGCTGTAGCAGGGTCACAGCAGAAACAAAAAGGATTCTGTTGAAGATGTTGTTGGTTTTCAATTTGAAAACAGTTCTGGTGTCAACTGCTATGCTAATGTAGTGGTTAATGTTTTGTTTTCTCTAGAAAATGTAAAAGAGGGGGAGGCAGTCCAAAGTTCCGTTAAACGGGCAAAGGAAAGGATCGGTGGTTTGAACTATCAGTCAAAAAGGGGAGGGGGTGCAACAATTTTTCCTACCGGGTCACACTGTGCTTTCACCGGAAGTGAGGTCTGCAGGATTCTAGTAATTCAAAGTGAGGCTGGCGCCGACGTCCCGCGGATACAGTTTCGTCACTCCACGGGTGATCATGGCAGTCATTCCCCATCGGGGGTCGGAGACTCCCGCGGCTCCTCTAGAATCTTCAAGGTCGTGGAGGACTACGGTGGTGGAGTCAACCAGTGACCGGGCCATTTCTTTATGCTGGGCCCGCTCTTGCCAGGTCGACCGCCATTTTGAGAGTTCGGTAGCTACTGGCGATCGCGGGGTCAAATGAGCGGACGGGCTCCACCCTGCCGGGCGAGACGTTGCAGCATGGCCACAGTGGAAGAACTCTTTTCCGGGCGCCTGGAGCGCTGAGGGTGCAGCTGGGAAGCCTCCACTGGGGAGGCGGGAGAGGCCTGTTCGCACCGTCTCTCCCTCCCAGTGCACCCCACGGCGTCTCGCTTGAGATTTGTTATGGCCGGACCAGGCGATGAGGATGAGGGGGGGGGGGTCGGAGGCATGTGCAAGACATCCCCCCCCAGGGTTGTTGCAGCAATTATACAAGAAAGAAGAAGTGTCCCGTCCGTCTTCGGGCCGGGCTTCCGGTAGATGTCGGCCGGACGCCCCTGGCTCTGGCCCCATGAACGGGTTTCTTGGTTTATCGGCTGCAGCCGGATCCCGTCGGCCTCGGCCCCCCGACCGTTGGTGGCCGGACCGGAAGAGCATGTGGCGGGACTACCTGCAACTCTCAAGGGCCACCGCGGCCGGACTGGGAGAGAGAGGGGAGGGTCGAGGAGACATTCCCCCCCCCTGCAACTGTTCAGCGTTGTAAAGGCAATCCCCTGGCCGGGTCCCGCTGGTCTCGGCCTCTCCTCCGGCTACACCCTACGTTAGGATCTCCTGGCCGAGGCGTGGCAGCAGGACCTGCCTTATATGGGCTGCTCCCGGCTGGGCGTAGCCGGAACCCTGCCCCACCTTGGAAGTTTCCAGAGTGGGGGCGGATGTTCTACTGACTTGCATTTTCCCTAGTCTATCGATTTTTTTGGCGTGGCAGGCGGTGGGACAGCGAGGGGTGATTTGGTTTCTCTTACTGTTTTTCTGGTCTCTCACCACTGGCATATTTTAACGTTTTCTTGTTTCTAGGACATTAATAGGTTTTATCATTACGTTATGTTATCGTTTCTTTGTTCGTTGTTTAATAAAAGTTCATGTTCATCAGTGGCCTACTGATTTTCGATTTCCTATTCTTTTCTTTCCAGGTTGTTTCATGCTAAAGTTTCTGTTAACAGGATACAGTGATCACTTCGTTATTATTGCATATGTCCTTTTCACTAGGGGTGCTCTCTGGTCGGGCCAGATGACGTATGTCTAGTAAATGGTCCGGGTGAAACAGGTGCATCAATCAGTGGGGAGTAGATAGGCATGACAGATTACAACGGGGGAGAAAGGTCCGCATTACGTACCCTTTCACTACTTGCAAAGATTTTCCTACGTTTATTTGCAAACAGGGAATACCTCCAAAAAGAACTAATTCCCAAACAGTCAATGTTCGGACAATCAATCAATCAATGAGGAATGAAATAGGTACGACGTGTTAAAGGCTTGCGTTACCTAACCTTCACTATCTGCAAAGGGAGAGAGAATATTCCTATTCTTCCTCGTTTGCAGGCAGAGAAGATCCTTAAGAGAACCAACTTCGAACAATTCAATGCTCGATTCAAACAATCAACAAGGGGTACTGTGAACACAAATGAACGCCGCTTATGTACATACGCATTGCTATTTTCAACAGGTTGTTCCTAATGTTTCTATTTTAGCGAGGTCAAAAAGAGATCCCATTAGTGGCCTACTGATTTTGCTCGATTCCTTTTGTTTTTTTACACGGTTTTTCGCTATCTGCAAAGACTAAACAGAGTATTTTGACTCTGTGCTTGTTTGTAAATAGAGAATGAACGAAAGAGAACAATCAATCAAATGGAGAGAGAAGCAGGCACGACGGATTACAAAGGGGGCAAAGGGCTGCGTTAACTACCCTTCACTATCTGCAAAGAGAGAGTACTCCTAATAGAAATGAGGGGTGGGGGGCAGCATTCAAAGCAGATCAGTGTGCATAAACACGAAAATGTTTTTACTTACCACGTACTTGACATTCGACAGCTTATGATATTTGCTATTAAAAAACCATTGAAATTCACTGAAAAAACCATAGGTTAAAGACCATATATAGTTAGGAATTAGCATTTACAAAACCTTGAAAATTCACTGAAAAAACCATAGGTTATAGACCATATATAGTTAGGAATTAGCATTTACAAAACCTTGAAAATTCACTGCAAAAACCATAGGTTAGAGACCATATATAGTTAGCTGGACATTTTATTGACATAAAACCAATGAAATTCCATATATAGTTAGTTGCACTAACTATATATCGCGCACCCGCAATCCACTGCTGATGATGTCACATATTACATCATTCATGACATGGTCAGTGACATCACTGATGACATCACTGATGACATCTCAAATGACATCACTGATGACATCACTGATGACATCTCATTTGACATCAATGACCACATCACTGATGATATCATTCATGTGACAATACAATGCATCTCCTCACATTTTAATATAACCTCTGTTTCACCCAGTGTTAAATACAGAGTATAATTTTTGAAACCATTGACACACCAATACTAGTTACTACATACGTACTCACTGATTCCTACGTCTACACACACATTCACTCATTCACCCATACAATCATTCATACATACAATCACTCATCTTTACAACACTATCATATGCACTCATACACCTATACAGACACTCACACTCTGCCACTCATCCATGGAGTTACTCACACACCTAGTCAGTCCTGTAAAGAATCAATCACACTTCCATTTTCTTGTCTATACAGTTAAACATAGAGCACCTTACATTTTCAAACATATACTAACACATACTTACTTTCTTATACAATCATTGATACAAGTACACATTGATCTGCACAGAGTCACACACCTCCCAGCCAGCCACACACACACTCAGTCTCCCATACAAATACTTGGACAATCAATCAATAACCCATATAGTTAATCATGTAGCTACTGATCAACACATGCAGCAGTTTACAGAACAACAGACATAATGATGCACAAATTAAGACAGTTTAGTCACTAACCCATGCACTCAGTGAGACACATTTAATCACTCACTCATACATTCAGTCATGCACCTACTAAATCCTTCGTCCAGACAGTTATACATCTACTCATTCTTCAATATGTAAAACATATTTAAACTTTACAGAAACACACAGTCACTGGATGATGTCATCAGTGATGTCATTTGAGATGTCATCAGTGATGTCATCAGTGATGTCACTGACCATGTCATGAATGATGTAATATGTGACATCATCAGCAGTGGATTGCGGGTGCGCGATATATAGTTAGTGCAACTAACTATATATGGAATTTCATTGGTTTTATGTCAATAAAATGTCCAGCTAACTATATATGGTCTCTAACCTATGGTTTTTGCAGTGAATTTTCAAGGTTTTGTAAATGCTAATTCCTAACTATATATGGTCTATAACCTATGGTTTTTTCAGTGAATTTTCAAGGTTTTGTAAATGCTAATTCCTAACTATATATGGTCTATAACCTATGGTTTTTTCAGTGTATATATATATATATACGTGTGTGTGTGTGTTTGTGCATGTGTGTATGTATATATATATATTTATATATATATATATATATTCACCTACTCAGTTGTCATGTTCCATATATATATATATATATATATATATATATATATATATATAGACCACGGCAACGCGGTCAAAATGCATAATGCTGGGCACTTGCAGTATTATTTTGATGCCTCATACCAAATAAGGTACTAACAGAACAGTGGGTGACCCAAAAGACCCTTGGAGGCCATGGCAGATACATTATTGATAGGTAAGGATGCCTACAAGGGAATTCATTCAGCAATTTCAGTCAGCAGTTATACAGATTATTTCTTGTATGTTGGGCCCCAAAAGGTAGCTCAACCCTGAATAAATCCAAACATAAATTAAAGAAGTTAAAAAAAGATTTTTTCAAACACGGGTATATTTGCTTTTCTCAAAGTTACAGATTTTTAATGTACACCAAAAATGCGAAAGAGGTACAATCAGAAACAATAAAACACCGTGATTGAGGATACATAAAAGAACCTACAGATCAATGAAGCACATCACTAAATTGCACGCTGTGGTCCGTTCTTGATTGCCGCCGAGGATTTGGTGTGTCAGGATTGTGGTTTCCTCACATATATATAACTATATATTACCTACTGGCGGTTGCCAGTAGGTAGTTATAGTTAGGACCTAGTTTCCATAGGAAATCCGCAACATTCTATTGGGAATAACTTTGGCGCCAGTTGATGAATCTCCGCGAATTTCTCAAAGAAGATTGCCCGCTCCGCTCCTTCCCTGAAAGTCTCGGGAAGATTCGTCAAGCGGGGGCCGCTTGACGAACGAAAAATCGCTGGGTGCGGGCACCGTGCGCGCACCCCGCGATTTTCCCCCCAATTTATTTTTTATTTTTTTTTGCCTTGGGGATCCATATTGGAACCCCTGAGCAGGTCTAGGGGGTCAGGGTGCTTCTACCATGCCCCCTTTTTGAGTTCTAAAACTTTTTGAGCACAAGCTGCATGCTCATTGGCTTTCAACACTTCAAACCAGGAAGTGTTGGCAGCCATCTTGTGCTCGGTAGACCGAGGCACTAGAAAGCAGAAAAACAAACGTGTAAAACACAAAAAAGGGGGTAGGGTAGATGCACCCTGACCCCCTAGGCCTGCTCATGGGGTCCCACAAGCACCCCCAAGGCCAAAAATGTTTTAAAAAAACAACCCGGTATGTTTATTTAAAAATTACCCCCCCAGGGGGACCAAATTGTGGGGGCCCAATCCCTTCCCACACTGCCCCAGGGACCGCCGCCCTCCGGGGCAAAGCAACGCATCCCCCTGGCGCATACTGGAGGCTCCTGGTGGGCTAGTTGCCTCCCAGGGACCCCCAGTATGCAAGGGGAATTTGTTCCCCCTCAGCTAACACGCCCGGGGGCTGTGTTGCATAGAGGTGTAAAAAGGGGCATAGCCTCATTACACCTCTCTGCAATGCAGCCCCTGGCGCAAAACCGGAGGTTCCAGGTGGGCTAGTTGGCCCCCAGGGACCCCCAGTATGCAAGGGGAATTAGTTCACCCTCTGCAAACGCGCCCAGGGGCTGGATTGCAGAGAGGTGTAAAAAAAGGGTGTGGCCTCATTACACCTCTCTGCAATGCAGCCCCCTGGCGCATTCTGGAGGTTCCAGGTGGGCTAGTTGGCCCCCAGGGACAACCAATATAAAAGGGGAATTAGTTTCCCTTCTGCAAACGCACCAGGAGGCTGCATTGCAGAGAGGTGTAAAAAGGGGCATAGCCTCATTACACGTCTCTGCAATTGCAGCCCCCTGGCCCATACTGGAGGTACCAGGTGGGCTAGTTGGCCCCCAGGGACCCCCAGTATGCAAGGGGAATTAGTTCCCCCTCTGCAAACGCGCCCGTGGGCTGCGCTGCAGAGAGGTGTAAAAAAGGGTGTGGCCTCATTACACCTCTCTGCAATGCAGCCCCCTTGGGAATACTGGAGGTTCCTGGTGGGCTAGTTGGCCCCCAGGGACCCCTAGTATGCAAGTGGAATTAGTTCCCCCTCTGCAAACACGTCAGGGGGCTGCATTGCAGAGAGGTGTACAAACATTTTTTATCAATTTATATTAAAAATATGTAATGTAATTTAAAAAATAATATATCTAAAAATTAAAAATTTATAATAATGTAGTAAATCAGTATAGAAATATAACAATTATTACATTAAAAAAATTTCATTTACAAAACCATTGAAATTCACTGAAAAAAACATAGGTTACAGCCACGTTATAGTTAGGAATTAGCATTTAAAAGACCTTTGAAATTCACTGAAAAAACCATAGGTTTTACATACGTTATAGTTAGGAATTAGCATTTTAAAAACCTTTGAAATTCACTGTTATAGTTAGCTGGTCATTTTACTTATACAAAACCTTTGAAATTCCCCTGTTATAGTTAGTTCAGCTAACTATAACTCGCGCGCCCGCAATGCACTGCTGATGATGTCACATATTACATCACTCATGAAATGGTCAGTGACATCACTCATGACATCACTGATGACATCTCAAATGACATCCCTGATGACATCACTGATAACATCATCCTGGTGGCAGACCTCCTCTCCTTTGGTACACTCGATCAAAAATAGAAAGTAACATTTTCAAAAAAATGGAGATACCAATTCCAGTCAGAACAACCTATTCAGTATTTAAAAAATCTACATACATATCCAGTCATTCACTAACAGTTCTATATAGGCACTCATACATGTACTCACTCATCATATGTACTCATACACCTATACATCTTATTACACACCGACACTCATCTATAGAGTTACTCACACATGCAAATAAACTATCAAACATCCATTTACTTGCATATACAGCTATACACCTACCACTACACTAATTTCTACAGAATCGTACACATACTTACTCTCTAAAACAATCACTTATAGCAGTGGTTCCCAAACTTTTTTAACCCGTGGCTCCCTTGACCTAATTGGCAGTTGGCCGTGGCTCCCCACCATTTTTTTACCGGTGGGCGGGATGTAAGCAAGACCAGCCTCCAATCTTTCTTGCACTTTGTCTGTCGTTTCCCAATCATCTCTAACTCCCCCTTTCACTCTCCTGTGTCCTCTATGTCTTGCCTCCACTCTTTCTTTCACTTTTTCTGTCGTTTCTCCCTCATTTCAAGCTTCCCCTTAACTCTCCTTCTGTGTCTTTCCTCCATTTTTCACTCGTGTTTTTACCCTCATCTCAATCTCCCCCTTTCACTCTCCTGTGTCCTGTGTCATTCCTCCAATCTTTACTGCACTTTTTTTGTTGTTTCCCCCTCATTTCAAGCTCCCCCTTCACTATCCCATAAATATAAGAGTAAACAAACCAATGAGTACCAAAATTCAAAGTTATGATGGCTAAAAAGCTAAGATTGACTAAAGGTTCCATATTACATGAGGCGCATGGAGTTGTTGCATGGTTACATGCAACAGCTCTATACAAAGTGTCAGTCTCCCGCTCTTAAATGTGATAATTAAAATGCAAATACCGAACATAGAAACTCTCAGGCTGGCTTCATGTGCTGGGCAGTTTGATTATAATGAAAATTCCTGTTTTTACCTGAACAATATAGTTGTATCAGCTTTGACGTACAGCCATTAGTAATTTGCAGGATTCTATTGGTTCATAAAAAAAAAAATGAATTTCTGTGGATCATTTAACTGAAGTAAAAACTAATTATAGGTAGCAGGGGGCACCATGGGAAAAAGGCCATCGGTGCGCTATAAAAGGAGAAGAAAGACAGGGGTAGAGAAACACGAGGGCAAAGAAAAGTGTATAACGAGCGAAAGAGAGAACTGAAAGAGAGAAAGAGAAATAAAAGAGATAAAGTGAGTGAAGGGGCGAGAGTAAAAGACAGCAAGGGGAGAAAAACAGTGGTAGTGGAAGAGAAGCGAGAAGGAAAAGATAAGGGGAGAGAAAAAAAGAGAAAGGTGGAGACCAAAGGCTCAGAGCCGGTCCTCTGTGCTAAGGCCAGGAGGTTGCACTACAGTTACTAGGGCAGATGAATACTCTTCATGCAGAAGAATCGAATCATCTTTCTCTTGCACGTGGCCCGCACCTCAGCCTCCTCTTTTGTCCTTTTAATCCTCTCAGAAAAGGAAGGAGAAGACTGCGCCCCTGCAAATGGTCTAACACATGACAGATTTATTCCCAAAGGAGCGGCGCGGCGCCCCTGGCTACTGATAACGGCGCACCAGGGCGCCGCGGCACACAGTTTGGGAACCACTGACTTATAGAAACACATACTTATTTAAACAGGAACTCTTACAATCTTTCGCTCTCACATATACTCATTTATATACATCAATACTCACCTATACTAGTTTAAAACATATGTAGTTACTCATAAAGATACTTTTGAGACAGTCATTCACTCACTAACACACCCATACACACACTCATCCACCTATAAAGTCATGCACACATGCTGTCTTCAAAACACATATCAACAGTGAGTCAGTCATTCATGCATCTGTGCGCTAAGTAATACTCCCCACCAAACCATACAGACACTCATTCTGATACTTAAAAAAACAACTAATAACCCATATACACACTCATGTAGCTACTCACCACCCCATGCAGCCACTTATATACAAAGTGAGACACTGATAGAGATATTTCAATATTTAAAGATTACTCGCTAATACTCCTATTCACTAAGATATACTTAATACGTCAGTTATACAATCAATTTTACAAAAAAAATCCATTTAGAGACTTAACATTTACCCATTCAATCTTCCATCGATCTTTAGATATACATATATAAAAAATATTTATTTATTTTTCAGAAAGAGACAAATACACTGGATGATGTCATCAGTGATATCATCAGGGATGTCATTTGAGATGTCATCAGAGATGTCATGAGTGATGTCACTGACCGTGTCATGAGTGATGTAATATGTGACATCATCAGCAGTGCATTGCGGGCGCGCGAGTTATAGTTAGCTGAGCTAACTATAACAGGGGAATTTCAAAGGTTCGGTATGAGTAAAATGACCAGCTAACTATAACTGGTGTGAAACCTATGTTTTTTTTAGTGAATTTCAAAGGTTTTTAAAATGCTAATTCGTAACTATAACGTGTGTAAAACCTATGGTTTTTTCAGTGAATTTCAAAGGTTTTTCAAATGCTAATTCCTAACTATAACGTGGCTGTAACCTATGGTTTTTTCAGTGAATATATATATATATATATATTCACTGAAAAAACCATAGGTTATAGACCATATATAGTTAGGAATTAGCATTTACAAAACCTTGAAAATTCACTGAAAAAACCATAGGTTATAGACCATATATAGTTAGGAATTAGCATTTACAAAACCTTATTTTACTCACACAAAACCATTGAAATTCCATATATAGTTAGTTGCACTAACTATATATCGCGCACCCGCAATCCACTGCTGATGATGTCACATATTACATCATTCATGACATGGTCAGTGACATCACTGATGACATCACTGATGACATCTCAAATGACATCACTGATGACATCACTGATGACATCTCATTTGACATTACTGATCACATCACTGATGACATCATCCATGTGATGATACGATGAACCTCTTCAGACTCTAATATAACCTTAGATACACTCAGTGTAAACAGACACTCACAGACTGTCACTCATCCATGGAGTTACTCACACACCTAGTCAGTCTTGCAAAGAATCAATCACACCTCCATTTCCTCAACTATATAGTTATACACACCTTACTTATTGAAACATGTAATAACACATATTTACTCTGTTATACAATCCCTGATACAAGTTCACAATAATCCATACAGCCACTCACACATTCACTGGCTCTTATGCACAGTTATTTATATATGTCAACTATCACATGTACTGTGTTTTACATATGTACTTACTTTGACATGTAGCACTGAGATATCCATTCACTCACCAATACACTCATGCACACAGTCAACCGCCCATACAGCTGTTTCCACATGCACTTTTGAACCCATACATCTAGTGAATCAACTGCTCACACATCTATGCACAGAGTCATACACCTCCCAGACACCCACACACACACTCAGTCTCCCATACAAATACTTGGCCAACCAATCAATAACCCATATAGTTAGTCATATAGCTAATGATCAACACATGCATCAGATTACAGAACAACAGACACAATGATGCACAATTTAAAACAGTTTAGTCACTAACCCATGCACTCAGTGAGACACATTTAATCACTCACTTATACAGTCAGTCATGCACCTACTAAATCCTTCATCCAGACACTTATACATCCACTCATTCTTCAATATGTAAGACATATTTTAACTTTACAGAAACATACAGTCACTGGATGTTGTCATCAGTGATGTCATCAGTGATGTCATTTGAGATGTCATCAGTGATGTCATCAGTGATGTCACTGACCATGTCATGAATGATGTAATATGTGACATCATCAGCAGTGGATTGCGGGTGCGCGATATATAGTTAGTGCAACTAACTATATATGGAATTTCAATGGTTTTGTGTGAGTAAAATAAGGTTTTGTAAATGCTAATTCCTAACTATATATGGTCTATAACCTATGGTTTTTTCAGTGAATTTTCAAGGTTTTGTAAATGCTAATTCCTAACTATATATGGTCTATAACCTATGGTTTTTTCAGTAAATTTCATTGGTTTTTTAACAGCTAATATCTGTAGCTGTAAAATGTATTTTTCTTTAAATCCAAAAATATATTTTATATGTTTATGAATAATTTTTTTTTTAAATATTTTTTTTTCTTCGTTCCCGCTTCGCGAATCGGGAAGCTTCCCGTTAGCTGACCTTAATGCCGCGAAATAGACCGCGAGCCGGTAAACGTTTCTTTACCGCAACTGCCGCGTTAGAAAACAACATCGTGACGCCTCCCGTCCGCATGACGTTTCGCGTTGTCGCGTGATACGTCATATGACGTGCTACGTTAGCGAACTGGTACGCGAAGCGAGTCGCAAAGCGCAGGTTTCTGGAAGCAAACCGGGAGGCCCTGCAAAGCGCTTAACGTAAACACAGCAGGTCATGTGACTTGGTAATAACACTTTTCATTGGTTCATTTCACTTTTGGTTTCCTAATGATGTAAGACTAGGTCATATAATCTAAAATGAACACTTTTCATTGGTTGAGAACTCTTGTTTTTCCCAAATGATGAAAATCCCTCCTTCTTTCCTCACTCTGACTTTCATCATTGTGAGAGAAAGACCCTTTGTGATCACTGAGCAATGGCTTCTTTAGTAGCTTCAGCTGGTGCTTCCCCAAACCTCCACCACATCCAAGGAAGAGTGGACCACCTGCTCAAGTTATAATTCAACAAGAAGAGGAAGAAGAGGAACAGGACGACGAGCACGAAGAGAGGCAGTTTTTGCCTGAGCAGCCCAGGACGTCTCACCGGAAAGAAAACTTCATTTGGCAATTTTTTTAAATTCCCAAAAGTCAGAAAAAAGTAAATGCAAGATACGTAACTTGCCTTATATGTCAAGATAGACTGTCCAGAGGAACCGAGAAAAAATACAGTTTCGGAAACTACACAATGCATCGCCATATGACTAGGTGGCATCCTAACAACTACAGTGCTGCACAGTTTCGGAACGACCTAGATAATCTCCCTATTATGGCCAGAAGATCTGTTGTACCGGAAGTAACGGGACCAGAGGGCAGGGAGATGGTGCCAAATATACAAATGAAATTTGGTGAAGTAAAACACATCTGCGTATTTTGCGATGGATTCATTTGCTACGGAGAAAGAAGCATCACTCTGATCAACAGAGCTATTGACTATCATATGCAAGTTTGTACGAAACGCCCAAAATAATAAATACTTTTTTTTTGTTTTGTTGCTCCTGTTGAGCCCTTTACAATGAATCGTTTTCATTGCCCCCTCCAAGAAAAACCCCAAAAAATATAAAACTGTTCAGAAAAATTCAAAAAAAGTAAAAAAATGTTCCGAAAAATAATAAAAAAAATATAAAACAACAAAAACAATAAAAAAAAAAGTTCTTTTCAGAACTACCTCCCCGTTATTAAAAAATTGGTACAATATTTGGAACTGTGCCAACCTCTATTTCTCTTAGTTCGCTTCCCAGTTCGCTCGCCGGTACGCGAACCGGAAGCGAACCAAAAACAGTAAGTATAAGGGAAGGAAACAGACACTTATGTTAAAAGAAAGACAGCTATAGGGGAGTAAACTAGAGATACTATTACCCGTAATCCACTGCTGATGATGTCACATTAATATGACATGCTCAGTGACATCATCAGCAGAGGATTGCGGGTTTTTTGGCAACGTGCCTTATCCACGGTTTAATAACGCTGCCTTTTGCTTTATATAAGTTTTCAAATTGTATGAAATATATACCAATAGGTCGTTATGAACCTTTAGGTAGTGCTTTTCTTCATGAGGTCTGGTCGCTTCCATACACATACAGATGTTTCAAAGATGATCAAGAAGTTTATCTGAATGGAGAGGAATGCACTGAGACGCCAGATCATTCACTAATGTGTAGGCACATACAGTTACACCGTTCATGCAACAAACACCGACCAAATATGGCTTGCGTGTTGCAAGGCACGCCAGTTCCTGCTATCATCCCCACGTTCAAGTTGTTGGAAAATGGTAGTTATTTGATGCTCAATAATGAAGATTGTTCTGGGTTAATTAAAAGTATTCCTTTTATCGTAACAGTAAGTGAACGGGTTATTTGCTGCATAAATGTTCTATTTCCTCCCACACATGAACATAGGGAGTTTTCAATCTCGCCACAAATACCAACCTTGGGAGCAGATTTCAACGGCATGGCAAGAATAAGAGCTCTTTTGTCTCAGAGAGAGGTGGCCTTGAGTTCGGCCCGTGAAACTTTCGTGCTTCACATAGCGAACACCCGTACAGAGGTGCAGACCCTTTTCAATTCAGATTTGCCTTTCCATTTCAGCAAGATGGTTCGGACTATCTCTAACGCATCCTCCACAAAGGCCCTGGCGCACTTTTTTAAAGTTGTTACCAGTGGTCTCGTGACTTCATTTGAGAAAATCTTTGGAGTCATCCCTGCTTTCTTTCATTGTATTTTTTCCACTCTGCTTCGTGGATTGCCATTTTTACTTGCATTACCAGCGGACGCTCTTGTGCTTTTTTACATTTTTAAATATGGATGTCCCTCCTCTGCAACCGCCCGCCCTGCAGCTGCTGACACTGTTCCGCAATCGCATGCTAGAATATTATGGCACAATGCCGTTGGCGATATTAAGCACGGCATATGGATTATCTTTTCGATTCTCCTACTTCACCTGTGTCCAGCCTGTATTTCACTGCCTGACCTGTGATTTCGATTGGGCCATTGATTTGTGTCTCTGCGGACCGGTTTCTCCTGACGTCGACTTTAATCAGCTGATGACTCCTATCATTACTCACGAGTTGGTTTGTCCTGGCGAAAGGATTATGGCTGTGGCATTGATGCATGGACTAATTGGTCCCTGGAATTTACTGGCGGCAACACAGTCTTTCTTGGAACAGAGCTTTCTTGAAAACCCACCGAGCTGTCCTCTGATGGTGATAGAGGATCCGGTGCTGGGAGAGCACGTATGTTCTTTTCCGCTTTTAAATTGGATGGCTGAACTGTTTTCGGATGAAGACGGTGACTTCCTATTGGAGGCTGTTGCAGTTTATTTTGCATACACAGTTATGTCATAGACCTTTTTCATGTTTGATATGCTGAGTACTAGCATTTCATTGACAATTCATTGACTTATTTGTCAAGTTTTTATTATTTACCTTGCCTATTGGCTTAAGACTCGATAAAGTACTTGGCTGTTTTATTTTTCTTTAGCATTAAATTTTCCTAGTTTTTAATGCTTTACCTTGCGGACCGTCCACATATAAACTTGCAATCTGCTCTCATGAGATGGCACTTCTATTATCTTATTCAGTTCGTTTCCGGATCATGGGGAGGTGTCATCTAGGTCCTGGATATCTTTACACCGTGTTAAGTTAGCATGGGCTCATTACCGGTTTAAACGCCATTTTTCCTTTTTTGCAACTTCTGCACACGACACTTAGTTGTTGCTTTAGCTTTCAACCTAGTAGTTCATCGTGGTTTACATGAGAATAATATGTTATTGCTCTACTATCTGCTTTGCTTGTTAAACTATATCTGTACAGCGAGTGCTAAAGTTTCAAGAACAACACGATACAGAATTGTTATGAGGTCTGATCTCCACGACTTCATACTCATAACATAAGTGCAACTTCTGCCAATTCTGGGCATGAGGCGGGTTTTATATTGCTTTGCCGAACACACATACACAACACTTGATGCGGTTCACATGAAGAGAGAGCTGGTGTATGCTGATGTGATTCCTTCAAATCTAAGACACTAAAGTATGGGCACGCCCTAAACCAACACAAAGAGACCTTCTTAGCAAATAATATAATATGTGTATTAGGGAGGGTGAGATATAAGCAGCCGCGGGCCGTGGAGGGAGTTACGGTGAGGCAGGGAGGCGGGGAGGGGGAGAAGCAGGGTGGAGCCCTCTCCACCCTGCCCCTCCCCCTCCCCGCCTCCCTGCCCCACCGTAACTCCCTCCACGGCCCGCGGCTGCTTATAAGTGTTGCTAACTCTTATTCATTTACAGCATGTTAACATACTGTCACCATTCACTTTTTATGTACTAGTAACTATGCTGGTAATTTTGCTACTGATAATATGTGTACTTGTATTATCTAAGATACTACGCCTGAGAAGACGGCATTAGTAAATAAACATTTCAAATACACATGTGTTCTTCTTAACTCCATGTTCTGGTTTCTAAGAAATATATAACGACCGACTGTTCATGAGTTCCACGTATCCTGAGGTACTATAAGTTCATATTCTGGATTGTCTAAGCATTGAGAGTTTGTTATATCCAATGTGACACTGTACCTAGCTTGCTAAGGGGTTTTTGATCACTAAGGTGAGTTTTGGGACACCCTAATTCGCCGAGGTTCCAATCCTCTGTCCACAGTTCTGTGTGAGAACAGAAACCCTGCGACAGGGGCACCCCCGACCCTTGCTGGAGCTTCATCACACTTGCGATACAACTCCAGCAATGCGCCACCTTTACGGCACAGATACATCACGCATCTGTGCTGTTTTTGCCCCATGATGCGCCGCATTGTAAATGCAGCACACCATAGGTGACGGAACAGCGGCACAGAATGACTAACACATCCCTGGTGATGCGCCAGTCATCATAAATCTATCCCTATGCTTCTTATCTTGTTAGAGATGAACCGCCATATGTATCATCAAAGTTTTTTGCATTTCCTAAATAGCGAACTTTAAGGAATAAATAGCGATTCTTTACCATTCCTAGTTTGCGATGAGCTATTTGCTAATTACAAATTACCCATTCATTTCCTTCATTTCCATAGGGCGGTTGGACTCACTTTTAGCTCGAACGGCTGAATGGATTTCCACGAAACTTGGCAAAATTGTAGGGACTGGTAGCCCGATGTGCCTTTGCTATGTCTCAAGATATATGCTCCAGTGGTTTTTACGAAAATTAACTTTGAAAAATATATATTGGGCTACATTGGCCTATATATATGTTGGAGCCCAAATGTAGCCCAATGTAGCCCAATGAAGCCCAATGAAGCCCAATGTAGCCCAATGTAGCCCAAAGATGGCCGCCAGAGACGAAAAAAAACAAATGTAGCCCAAATATCAGCCAGATGTAGCCCAACTATAGCCCAGTGACAGAATGACCAATCAGCGTCGCAAACCTCCGTTACGCGAAGCGGAGCGCTGTTACAGATATATATCTTTTTTTGAACGTTAATTTCTCAAAATCCACTGGAGCACATATATTGAGACCTAGCAAAGGCACATCGGGCTACCAGTCCCTAATATTTTACCAAGTTTCGTGCAAATCCATTCAGCCGTTCGATTATTATAATTTTTTTTTTTTTTTGCCCCGCGGGGCCCTTTTAAAACCTCCACATCAAACCTAGGGGGTCAGCGAGGAGCTACTATTCCGCCTTATGGTCATTTGCCCCTTCGCTTTCGCCTCCTCTTGTCTCTCGATCCTACCGAGAGACAAGATGGCGGCCGCTACGGACTGTTTGGAATGTTGACAGACGCCGGAGAACCAATCAGCTTCGCTTCACAAAGCTCCGTTGCGCGAAAAGTACGCGTCCTGGAGCGCTGCCCGGTCCGCTGTTACAGATATATATCTTTTTTTAAACGTTAATTTCTCAAAATTCACTGTAGCACATATATTGAGACCTACAAAAGGCACATCGGGCTACCAGTCCCTACAATTTTGCCAAGTTTCATGCAAATCCATTCAGCCGTTCGGGCTAAAAGTGAGGCCAACCGCCCTATGGAAAACTCAATGTTAAAAACACGTTTTGGGACCCCCCTTTTTTCTCGGCCCCCCCTTGACGAACCCCCCCCAAATTTTCAAGGGCTGCTCAGAAACAAAATGTGCCATTTTCCTGAAAATTTCAGCCAATTCCTTCCACAAACGCCAAAGTTATTAGACATAGAATTTTCAAAAATCCCATAGAGAAAAAATCCTAACTATATATACCTACTGGCGACCGCCAGTAGGTAATATATATATATATATATATATATATATATATATATATATATATATATATATATCCAAGTAGGTTTCTGGAGGCCAATGTCAGACGAAAAGATACAGGTACGGACCTCTTGAAAACCTCTCAGCAATGATCAACCAGCACACAGTTTCAAGGTGCAAAGCAAAGTGTAGGTTTTATTGTTAAAATCTTACGACAAGTGTCAATCCATTATATTATATATATATATAAATATATATACATATATATATATATATATATATATATATATTTATATTTATATATATATATATATATATATATATATATATATATATATATATATATATATATATATATATATATATATATATATATATATATATATGGCTCAGGGGGCCGCGTGGCAATGGATTCACCTACCTCATATGCGGGGAAACACAGCAGGATTAAGGACTCGAACAGCTGCAGGGGCCCACTTCAGGGATTCATCAGGCAGTCATTTGTGCGCAAGATTAAAAGGACATAAGACACTCCAACTTCCATAATGCCAAAAGATGTAAGTAGTTCCATACAGGGCGTTATTTTACAAATGCAGTGGGAGGAGGAGACTGAGCACACACCTCTCGTTGGGAGCCTTTGAGAAAGAAGAAATTCAAAACGCGTCAGGCAGCTCGAGAGGCTGCTTCATTTTACCAGCAACTGAACTTGCCCGTACCTCTTCATTAAAGGCTGGTAACCTTGTGTGTTTCCCGCGTGCTTCTCTAGTGAGATACCTTTATTTTACCATATGAAAGCGGTTGCTCAGCCGCTGAGGATGCACCACCCCAAAATACTCAGGGGGCCGCGTTGCAATGGATACACCTACCTCATATGCGGGGAAACACAGCAGGATTAAGGACTCGAACAGCTGCAGGGGCCCACTTCAGGGCTTCATCAGGCAGTCATTTGTGCGCAAGATTGAAAGGACATAAGACACTCCAACTCCCACAATGCCAAAAGATGTAAGTAGTTCCATACAGGGCGTGATTTTACAAATGCAGTGGGAGGAGGAGACTGAGCACACACCTCTCGTTGGGAGCCTTTGAGAAAGAAGAAATTCGAAACGCGTCAGGCAGCTCGAGAGGCTGCTTCATTTTACCAGCAACTGAACTTGCCCGTACCTCTTCATTAAAGGCTGGTAACCTTGTGTGTTTCCCGTGTGCTTCTCTAGTGAGATACCTTTGTTTTGCCATATGAAAGCGGTTGCTCAGCCGCTGAGGATGCACCACCCCAAAATGCTCAGGGGGCCGCGTGGCAATGGATTCACCTACCTCATATGCGGGGAAACACAGCAGGATTAAGGACTCGAACAGCTGCAGGGGCCCACTTCAGGGATTCATCAGGCAGTCATTTGTGCGCAAGATTGAAAGGACATAAGACACTCCAACTCCCATAATGCCAAAAGATGTAAGTAGTTCCATACAGGGCGTGATTTTACAAATGGAGTGGGAGGAGGAGACTGAGCACACACCTCTCGTTGGGGGATTTGGAGAAAGAAGAAATTTGAAACGCGTCAGGCAGCTCGAGAGGCTGCTTCATTTTACCAGCAACTGAACTTGCCCGTACCTCTTCATTAAAGGCTGGTAACCTTATGTGTTTCCTGCGTGCTTCTCTAGTGAGATACCTGTGTTTTGCCATATGAAAGCGGTTGCTCAGCCGCTGAGGATGCCCCACCCCAAAATGCTCAGGGGGCCGCGTGGCAATGGATTCACCTACCTCATATGCGGGGAAACACAGCAGGATTAAGGACTCGAACAGCTGCAGGGGCCCACTTCAGGGCTTCATCAGGCAGTCATTTGTGCGCAAGATTGAAATGACATAAGACCCTCCAACTCCCATAATGCCAAAAGATGTAAGTAGTTCCATACAGGGCGTGATTTTACAAATGCAGTG
Source organism: Lissotriton helveticus (assembly GCF_964261635.1). Classification (NCBI taxonomy): domain Eukaryota; kingdom Metazoa; phylum Chordata; class Amphibia; order Caudata; family Salamandridae; genus Lissotriton; species Lissotriton helveticus. Next base: position 1,762,288,982 of record NC_136057.1, read on the forward strand.
GGAGGAGGAGACTGAGCACACACCTCTCGTTGGGAGCCTTTGAGAAAGAAGAAATTCGAAACGCGTCAGGCAGCTCGAGAGGCTGCTTCATTTTACCAGCAACTGAACTTGCCTGTACCTCTTCATTAAAGGCTGGTAACCTTGTGTGTTTCCCGCGTGCTTCTCTAGTGAGATACCTGTGTTTTGCCATATATATATATATATATATGGAACACGACAACTGAGTTCTAATTTGGGTCACCAAGGCCTTCGACATGAGGGCAAAAGTGTTGCCAAGAAGGTTTTGTGTTTAGATTCTATCACTTCCAATAAATGACACTCAATTCAGTGATATTGTATGATATTCTAAATTAAAATGGTTTCAGATGATAAAGAAATACACTTTTTTGAGCTTTGAAGAGACTTTCTGATATTTTAAATGACATTTGTTAAACAATTTAAATTGCATCAATTTTGATTGCTTGACTGCCACTCTGGCTCTTACGGCCAAGTCTGACCCTCGGCTTCGCTCTGGCTCACCGTATACATTTTTTTGCTAGCCCATATTAAATTCTCTCTATGGCTGTACCAACGCTAACATGAATACATACAGTTTTCTGGTTTGTGCTTAACAGTGGAGAAAGAACACGCACCACCTCATGACCCTCGTGTAGGGCTTTCACCTCTGTAACACATTGGGGCTCTGAGGAGCACATCTGTCCACATAACACACAGTCTGTGTTGGATAGGCGTTTTGGACAATCTTGCATTACATTATTAGGGTGACCACCTAGCATGGCGGCAAATTCAGGCCGGGACAATAAACAATTCAGGACAAAGTATTAAAATTCAGGACAAAAATTCAGGGCAAAATGAGGATCGGCCATACTCCACTTGTTTATCTATGCATGTATTAACTATTTTGTTATATTGCACTATTTATTCATTGTGCTGTATATGAGATTGCCTCTAGGTATGCTACAATCAGATGACACATTATGTTCTTGTTCAATAGTAAATTGATGCCTTTGAGTACTGTGTAAAGGGCATCACTTCTACCCAAAAATACCCAATTTTTCTTCGAGAGAAAGCAGCATTTTGATTATGTTTCTAAACATTTCTATACCCATGATAAACAGTTCTGGTAAGTGACTTCTTCACCTTCTATTCTTCTGTCGCACAAATAGTGACGTCTCCTTTTTACATATTTCAAACATTGGAGAGCCCTGGAGCCCCCTCATCTCCCAACAGCTGGACTGTGGGAGTTACCCCCTCCCCGTCGCTACACTCATGGTGCCCACCGTCCCACTCACACCACACTAGTCCTGATGAAGACCCCAACAGTAAGGGTACAAATACCTACGGACAAGGGGTTGAAACGTCGACTTTAGGAAACCTGCCAACAACCGTTCAACAGTGATTTATTAACTGTGACTCGATGTGTGTTGTATGGCATTATGTATTTAATGTTTAGATGTGGCCTATTTGGTATATAAGCATTACTTTACCAGAATTGTTTGTGATTCACTGTCACTACTTCACAAGCACCCTACCCATCACTAACTACCTCGCACTTCCCTTCCCTCCTGGGCACTGCCTATGCGAAGTAATTATGAGAATTTTCTTTTCATGAAAAGCCATATTTGTAAACAATTACCACCACCAATGTGATTAAATAACATTGGCGGCAAATCAATTGCTATTTCGCTTCTTTGATATTTTATAAAAATTGTTTTGTTTTAAGTTTTCTTCCCTATGTCAATGTAACATTTTTCAGTACACTGGGATCCCTCTTTTGCATACTGGAGAGTATGCTCAGCAGAGAGATCAGAAATAGAATAGGAACTGTCAAGTGTTTGAAAAGCCAGCACCTTCCCACCCTGCCAAACTCTACCGGTGCAATGGTCCACTGGTAGTGCTCTTTGAGGGCGGGTAGGGGCCTGGATCCTTGGAATGTTGGTCCCTGGGCAATTACCCAATCTCTCCATGTCTTAAAATGGCTCTGCAATTGAGCCAGTTCAGAACCAGAGGTCTGGCATATACCTAAGTGCCAAGAACATACGGAAACTTCCAAATATTTGGGATGCAAATTGCACAACAACCAAAATACAAGAGCGTAGTAAAGACAAAAAATTTAGAAAGTGTTTCTTTAACACAAGGAAGTGTTTCAATTTACAATCTTACATTACTACATTGCATTGACATTTATTTGAATTGGAAGTTTTTAAATATGAACTTTAAAAAATGTATTAACCCTCCCTCCTGACAAACCCATCAGTGAACAAAGCACACAAATTGTCAGGTGTCCTTTATGTCATGGCTAATATTATGTTTATGGATTGTGGAATATTGCATGCCATCAAAGCATATACACAAGTGATCCATCTTGAACAGAATTATTGAATTTGCTCTCAAATGTCACTATGAAGTAAACTAGGCATATGAAGTACCTTTATTTGACTTAAAGCACACAATTTAATCATGCGGTGAACTGTGATGTGACCCCAGGTTTCATGGTCACACATAGTGCAATTAAGCAACTGACTAGATTACTTTCTTTTTCCCAATCTCCTCAAGAGAGTGTTTTTGTACAACTTTGTCAGATGAATAGCACACTGTGCTAAGTAAATATAGATCACAGGTAATTTGACACAGTGTCTTAAAAAAGGCACATAGTGAAGGTAAAGGACTGCAGGACACCCTACGCTTACATCACTGGCTTCCTCAGTGACTGAAGGCCATTAAAAAATGGTATAGATACTGCTATTCTGCTATTCTGAGTGCAGTGGGGACAGAATCAAAGGTGTGGCTAAAAAGTATAAAATTTTCTGTGGCTATATTTTGATCATTCACCACCATGTAACTGTACATTATGCACACCTTTGGAGTACCATACTTTTAGCTCCATCCTTTTATGTTCAGCCAGGCCATATATATATTTACCTTTGGCCTTACGCACTTATGTGATTGCAAAAATACTAATGAGATATGGTAAAGAATGTGAATGTATTGTGTGTTTTTGGTATATATGTGTGCTCGTGTTGCGTTTGACTCGCATCCTTCTGGACACGAGAGATTTTGCGTTTGTGACGGGCAGCTCTTTGACTGAGGGTGGACAGGAATCGAGTTCTTGCTCTGCATTTCTTTGGACAGGATTATTTTTCCAGAGAGGTTGTGACTTGGTTTCACACGAGCGGCACTTAGCCCCGTAAGGGCCCTGTGGCCATTGTGGGCCAGGTGGCAGCAGGATTGGTCCCCGCCAGTCGCTGTCAGAATTGCTGTTCTACTCAGTGATACTGATCCCCCAGTCCTGATGAGGCCAATAGAAATTACTGGCTGAAACGCGACCGCGCCTGCGTTGACATTTGCAAAGGAGTCCCACCATTTGGAAATATAGGAAGGAAAGAAAGCGCCTTGTTAAATATTCTGTTAGAGGTGTTATCTCTTAGGCGCAATAGGGACGTCCTTATAGTGTATCCTTGAATGCTCCTGAGGCGTGACCCGGGAGAGGTGTCAGTAACGTACCTTTCGTCCTGTACTTTTTAAAAATAAAATCGATGATTTTGCACATAGTTTGAGAAAAAGCTGTTTTGCACAATTGTGAGTCAAGATTGAACGGCTATCTCTTTTTAATGTTTTTTAGCTTCACCAGCTTTTTAACTTTTTTAGGGGGACAGTTACTGATAGTCTTGGTGGCTCGGGGGATAATTGGCATGGTCTCCCGTGGAGGTTCGCCATTTTGACGACTGATCAGGGTAGCGCTCTAGTCTTTCTCCACCAGGAGAAAATAAATCTTGGGCTGGCGTGAACGCGCCGCGGGCACGCCGAAGGCAAGCCAAAGACAAGCCTGTCTGCTCCCATCTGCGCAAGATCTGCGCTCTGCGCCAGGACCCCTGGTGGTTTATTGACCGGTAAGGCCCCTGTTACTGCCTATGACAGGGACACCCTGATTGGGTTTAGGAAAACTGACGGGGAGGCAGACTGTATCCGACATGATCCTGATAGTTGGCCTGCCATTCTGACTGAGTCCTGCCCTGCCTGTAACAGAGCGATCCCTAAAATTTTAATGACGCCTATCCAGGATAGAGGGAGGGCGAAACAGGGGCCATTAGGAAAGGATGCATTAATCTATAAATGTTTATCTATAAATGCCAGGTCACTGGTGAAACATAGCCTAGACTGTGCTGACCTGTTAATCGAGAAAGAAATTAAAATTGCATTCATCACGGAAACATGGATGAATGCAGCCTCAGGTCCCGATATAATCAAGGCAACTACCGTAGATTACCTATGTTATAGGCAGGACAGGCAAGGGAAAGTAGGAGGTGGCCTGGCGGTTATATATCACAACTCCCTAAAGGCCATATTACAGCATATTCAGATAGAGACCTGTGAAGCTCTTTCTTTTAATTTTTCTCTCACCAAACACCATTCATTTAAAGGATGCCTGATGTATAGACCCCCAGGGGCAAAAAATGCATTTTTAACATCGGTGGGAACTAGTCAGTCAGTCAGTCAAAATACACTTTATTCGATTTTAAAAAATCATAAAAGGCAGATAAAATTACAAACAAGATTAAAAATCAACAATTCATTAATGTACAAGATCAGTACTGAGCCCTAGTTAGCCTTTATACATCATATATACATAAGTTAAAATCAATAAAAACAATACCATGATTAAAATAAAACATTCAGTGAGACTCGTTTGTTCCTCATTCTAAATGCTGCCGCTAAGAAACGTGCAACACTAAAGATAATGTGAGTGTTACCCAACATCTGGAGATAAATTAATGCGGGCCTGACTTGAATAAAGCCAGCCTCTCTCAAGACAGGTGTCAAATAATTTTTTCCTTGCGGTAGCATAAAACCCACAAAACATCATAAAATGCATGGTATCTTGATTAGAAAATTTATCACAATCACAGGGAGGGGCATCTTCTGGTTTAGCCCAAGATTGGTATCTGCCTAATGAGTAATGGATCATGTTGAACCTAAATTTTGTCAATAGGAATCTATGTAGAGGTTTGGCAACAATTTTAAGGTACGGTTCCAGGGAGGGGGTGGTAGTTAACACTAGGTATGATCTTACTGAAGGTTTCACTAGTTCCTTCTCCTCTCTGTCTAAACGTACCCTCTCCAAAAAATGGTGCTTAATCCATTTGACATCCTCTCTCCTAATACTAGATGGTGACAAAAAAAGTTCGGGTCTTCCCAGGGATGCAAAAGTCTTTTTTAAATAATTCAGCCAAGGTATTTTCATAGAATGATCCATAGAAACGACATCCGACAGAATTACATGGTTCAAAGTTAGCTCTGAATTGAGCCATGTTTTAGCCCAGAAAACTAGGGGTGTCAATTTCAGCTTGTCCGTAATATAGGACAAGCCCACCTCCTCATGGATGGAAAAGTTAGGGGTGGATTTAGGGACAGATAAAAAATGTCTGATAAGCCCATTCTCTACCATTTGAATTTTATCATGAGTAGCATAGCCCCACAAAGCGGACCCATAAGTCGCGATAGAAATACACTTGCTATTATAAACTTTCAAGAGTGCCTCCACCGGCCTGGCCCCTAACCTTTTCGAAAAACCCAACAAGGCAGACGTGGAACGGGCCAAGGATAAACTCTTCGCCTTAATCAGGGGAACCCACGTCCCCCTCTCGTCGAAAAGGACCCCCAGGTAGGGAAAGACTGAGACCCTTGAAAACGCCACGCCCTTACAGATGAAAGTTTTGGATCTAGGCTTGCTTCTCTGTCGGCCTACTATCATGGAGTGCGATTTTTTTGCGTTGACTCTTAAGTCAAGGTTCTCCATGAAGGACCCAAAGAGGTCCAGTAAGGCCTGAGGCCATTACCAGTGCTCGCTATTAAGACTGCGTCATCCGCGTATAGGAGGGCCGGAACTTGCACTCCTCCTACACGTGGGACGGTTGCCACCCCTGCCTCTAGGTGTTTTCCCAGCCTATTGATGTAGATGGTAAAAAGGAGGGGGGCCAGAATGCACCCTTGGCGCACCCCTTTCTCCGACCTGAATCTGGGCGTGCACCTACCTTCCTTTGTGACCCGTACTGTGGCAAATAGCTCCTGGTGCAAAGAAGCCATGAATGTGACTAATGAGACGTCTACCCCTATCTCCAGTAGAATGGACCACAGCTTAGACCTGTTCACCAAATCGAAAGCCGAGGAGAGGTCCATAAAGGCCAAAAAAAGTGACCCCTCCCCGGCTACCGTGTATTTGGAAATTAAGAGGTGCAAGTTGGAACATTGGTCCAGGGTGCCTCGTTTCTCTCTGAACCCATATTGTATGTTCGAGAGCCCCCCACAGACCTCCAGATTTACCCTCAATTTGGACAGTAAGACTCTGCCTAAGATCTTTAAGGCAGAGTCGAGAAGGGGGATGGGTCTGTAACACACTGGGTCCTCACTTTGCGCCTTTTTAAATATTGGCACTATAATGGAGGTCGCCCAGGTAACGGGGAATACATTATCATTAGCTGCACGAAAGACTTTAGTTAACACCTGAGACCAAGTTGTCGGGGAATGTCTATATAGATCCGCAGGTACGCCATCAGGCCTCGGCGCCTTATTTTTCGAGGTCTCTAGAATTGCCTTCAACACCTCATCCTCGTTAAACTCTACCGGGCGGGAACCCGGACTGCCTTTGTACCACAAGGAACTGAACTGTTCTTGTCGCCATATACCTCTTTAAAATGGAGAAGCCACCTCTCATCAGGAATTTATCTACCCCTGCAAAGAACGGCTGGTTTATGATATCCCAAAATTGCTTGCTGTCTCGCAAGACGTCTGTAGCAAGTAGCTTATTCCATGCATCGCTTTTAATGGCATTTTTCCTTCCGTTTAAAATTAGTTTATGTTCCCTCCTCAGGTTGGCGATGAGGGCCTTGTCCCTTGGGATGGATTTGAGTGCTTGCTTTAGGCGACTATGAATTCTCGAGCAGTTGGCGTCAAACCACTTGAAGGGCTTAGGCGATCTCTGTGTTTGATTTGACATCAAGTCCCTCGAGATTTATGTACAAATGGATTCGAAGGCCTCTATAATTACTTGGTTGGGAGCCTTTTGGTCCAGGCAGGTCGCTATGTGACCCTCAATTTTAGGCAGTAAGGTTGCCATAAAATCTTCTGGGACCACTTTACCCCACTTGAGCCGTCTACCCTGATCGGTAGGCACTACTGCCGCCCAAGCCTGGGAGCGGCCTACCCGTTTGCACTGGGAATCTCCCCATGACATTTCTAATAGCAAAAGGTTGTGATCCCTATAGGATGAGGCGATATCCTTATATTTCCTAACCATAGAGATCATCCCTGATGATGCGAAAATGTAGTCAATGACAGACCCATGGTCCGTACCCTTATAGGTGGCTACTCTCTCCCCCCCCGTGTGATAAGGTTCATATAAATTAAAACTAGCTAACAGCGCCTCAAGCGCTTCTCCTGGTTTTGTTTGTTCAAAATGAGGGGTAATTGCTCCTGCAAAACCCTCATACTCTCCTGGATAACAGGGAGAATCACATAAATGAATATTAAAATTGCCCATCAAGATGAGCTCAAAGGTAGTGTACTTATTTAGACTGAATTTACATAGGAATTTAGAGTATCCACTGCCCTCTCCCAGGAATTATAAAAATTAATTAGTAAAAGTGTGCAAACCGGTGAAACAATCCATTCCACGATTGAAAGGTTGGGGGAACCTGACTCTAATTGCTTAAATGACCCAGTGAGATGTGGGAAAAAAAGAAAAGAAGACCCCCCTTAACTCTCCCCGCAATACTTGGTGTTGCTGGTACGGAGAAGCTGGCAAAGCCATCCAGCCAAGAGCTTGGTGAGGTGTCCCAGGATTCTTGAATAGCTATCACATCATAGCTAGAAATAAAATTAACCCATAAAGGGTCTGCCCTTTTAGCTCTCATGCCAGCAACGTTCCAGCTAATAAGTTTGCAGAGTGTTTCATCCTCCTCCCACGAGGGCCCAAATGCGGAGGTCGACAGTGGGGCTGGTTGTCAGTCAATATCCTCCATATCAGCATGTGGGGCGAATCTATTAAACAGGACTGGATCGGGACCTGCCCTTATGGGAATAGTTCTGCCCTGTGTGGTCCTGTTAGTTACTGCTCTCCATTCATTACCAAGTGTGGCCGGCTGGAATGGCCTAATGTATGGTTCTGTGACAGGATGTTTTCTAACTGGAGGCGGATAAAAAAGCCCAAAGGGACCGATCTCATGTTCCCACTATCTTGTATCTCTGAGCCATCCCAAAACAACCTGTCTGCCAGATGTAAACTATCGAAATTGACTATAACGCAATCACCCTTCACAGATTTAGGGCGGTGTACAATCCATCCCACCCTTCTAGCCATTATAATCCTGGTAGAAATTACTGTTCCCCCACTACTGATAGCAGCACACCATTGACTAGCCTTATGTATTAGTGCCGCTGTGGGTTCTATCTCCCCATGTGCTAGCGGGGGTACCCCTATGAACGCAGCAACAAAGGGCGCAGCTACCGGGGGAGGTCTAGATGTAATTGGCACTCCTTAGGTCTTATGCCCGCTGCTAGGCTATTAGCCTCCTGGGGAATATCAGGGACTCCTGAGGTTAGATGGATACTAGGCAAGCTACTTTGGGAATTACCAGGGACCCCTTCTCTAGTAATATTTACGTCCTTTCCCTTACAAGACAATGAAGGTAACAAAGGTGTTGCAGGTTTCCGGATTGTAACTACTGCACCTGACATGTCCGTCCTCTTAGGAACCATGGCAGAATCGAGTTTTTTAGCTAAGTCATCAATGAGGGCACATTTCTTTAACAAACCGGCAAGGCACGTACTCATAGTGTCGACAATGTCTTTAGCTATGCCTACTAACAAGGGTTCAATCCGGGCAACAAATAACGCTTCCAGATGCTCGCCAATAGTGTCCATGTCCAGTTGTTTAGCAACGTTATCACACTCTGTCTTTTCCCTCTTTTTGGTGGCCGCTTTGATTTGAGGTCCTGGCCCCTGAGGCTGGCTGGAGGGCAATGGTGCTGGAGAGCTGGCTTGGACTTGACAGGGAACGATCACCGGGCATGACATCGGTTTAAGCACTATCACTTCAGGCTCTAATGGGATGCCAGAGGTGGGGGATGATTCCAGTGTATTAGGCTCTACACTGGGTGGGGGGGATAACAAACCCAGCTCATGTTGCGCGGTTGCTATTTCTTTGGACAGAGCCCCTACCGCAGAGGTCAAGTATGAAATTATTGACTCAGAATGTCTAGCAACTTTGGCCTTTTTGCCCCCCTCCTCAGTGTTAGTAATGTTTTTGCGCTTACCCATGGTGGAACGAGATGACGGGGGGGTGGCCCAGCCCTGCCTCCTCCTGCCCCGGACAGCCACAGACGGCCCGCCCTTTGCCCGGGCTTCTCCGGTGCAGCTCCCGCGCGCGACTCGCGTGGCGGGAGGTGTTCCGGCTTCTTGTAGCGCCTCCGGGCGCGCTGCCGTCGTGAGGAGTGCGCGTCACAGCCCCCAAGCCTGCCGGGAGTTGTAGTTCGTGTGTGGCGGCAGGCGAGTGGTGGGTCCAGCCATTCCCCTCACTGCATTTGAGAGCGTGTGCAGTGCCGTTGCCCTCACGGCTAGCAGGTGAGTTTTGTGCTAAGGCCCCCAGGAGCTCGCGGTGCTCCGGCTTCTTGTAGCGCCTCCGGGCGCGCTGCCGTTGTGAGGAGTGCGCGTCACAGCCCCCAAGCCTGCCGGGAGTTGTAGTTCGTGTGTGGCGGCAGGCAAGTGGTGGGTCCAGCCGTTCCCCTCACGGCGTTTGAGATCGTGTGCAGTGCCGTTGCCCTCACGGCTAGCAGGTGAGTTTTGTGCTAAGGCCCCCTATTTTAGAGGTAGGTCTGTGTGAGGAGGCCTTTACCATGATAGGGGGTTTTACTTTCCATTTGGAAAATGTAAATGACCCCGAGACCATTGCTTTGTTAAACCTGATGGCGGGAGCTGATCTAAAGCAACTGGTGATGGGACCCACCCATAGCGCAGGACATTTGTTGGATGGTATATTTTCTAACCATTCATCACTTGCTTTCACAGGGACATGGCCAGATACATGGTCCGACCAAATGGCTGTGAGGTTTGAAATCACACTCAAGAAACCTCCTAATGTAGAACAGGGCTGCATTGGAGTAAAAGGTGGGAGAGCTTAGAATAAGCTGGTAGGTTCAAGCTTGGAGACACTCCTGCTGGCTTCCATGGACGAGCTTCCATAAGAAGTGGAAGAAGCCGCCTTGGCCTCTAAGGGTTGGATAGAACAAGCGTGTGCCACATTAGTGCCATTAAACAGGGGTCGCTCTCATATAGCTTCCCCCTCGGCTCCTTGGTATACGAATGACCTCAGAAGGTAAATTAGGCTGTAAAAGGTTGGAGAGGGACTGGCGTAAAGGCTATAAGGAAGCAGAGAAGCTGAATTTAAATCAGAGCCTCCTTGAATACAAGAAAATGATATTCCGGGCAAAACAAGAGTATTTTACAAGCTGGATTAATTCGGCCAGTAATTCCTCAAAGGAACTATTTAGAACAGTTTCCTGCCTCGCTTCCCCGAAAGTTCCGGGACCTCAACCTAGTCCAGAGCTGTGTGAGGCCTTGGCCAAGTTTTTCCTGACTAAAGTAAATACTATTTTTAAACTCCTCTTGGATGCAGATAGGAGTGACCCATCTAGCCTCAGCCAGAATGTGGTAGTGGGAGAGTTCCAGGAACCCGAGTTACAGCAATTTGCACCGGTGAGCACGGAGGAGATAAATAAATTGCTCCTTGCAGTAAATTCAGGTTCCCCCGATGACCCTTGTCAGGTAACGGTAGCTAAAATGGCATCCGCTCTCATTCCCGCAGCATTAACAATGATTTTTAATAACATGCTTGCGTCTGGGCAATTTCCATCATATTGGAAACAAGCTTCCGTCCTTCCGCTGCTGAAAAAAGAAAATTTGGATATAGCGGACCCCAATAATTATCGTCCCATCTCGAGGCTTCCACTACCAGCCAAATTAATTGAAAAAATTATGAACCATCAACTTAGTGCGTTTCTAAGGGCCGCGGGAGCCCTAGACTCCTCCCAACATGGGTTCAGAGCTGGACACAATACTGAGTCCGCTCTGATCAAAGCTACGGAGTAAATTAGAGAAGTACTAGACCTCGGAGGCAGAGCAGCTCTGGTCCTATTGGACTTATCCGCTGCCGTCGATACTGTACATCATGGGATCCTGATGGACCGGCTGAAAAAATGTGGGGTACATGGGAAAGCATAGGACATCTTGAAAGCTTTCTTAACCAATAGAGAGCAGTGTGTAGCAATGGGTGATTATGTATCTAAACCATTTGTGCTTCCCTGCGGTGTTCCACAGGGCTCTTCCCTAAGCCCCACACTGTTTAATATATATGTTGCCTCGCTGGCTCCTATTGTCAGGTCATTTGGTTTTGATTTAACATCTTATCCAGATGAAACACAAATTGTGGTGTCACTGCTACCTGGCAAAGAAGGAGTAGCCATGCAATTTCAGGAATGTATGTTGGCAGTAGGGAGATGGATGGCTGATAATTGCCTCAAATTAAATACAGCAAAAACGGAAGTCATTATATTTGGCGCAAAGGAGAACTTCTGAAGTCCTTGTTGGTGGCCGGAACAGATGGGCTCCCCACCCCTACTGGTGGCCAAGGTGAAGAACCTAGGTGTCTTATTTGACGACCAACTTACCTTTAGGCCCCAGGTCAACGCCATAGCTTCATCGGTATATTTTATACTCAAAATGATTCGTAAGATCCTCCCTTTCCTCCCTGAGTAGTAGAAAAACGGTCATCACTGCATTAGTGCTATCCCGCCTAGATTATTGCAACAACCTGCTTTTGAATGCCCAACAGGAGTTGCTTAATAAAATGCAGGTGTTGCAAAATGCGGCAGCAGTACTTCTGACGGGCATACCAAAGTATGTCTCCATCTCGTCACAAATCACAAAATTACACTGTCTGCCAGTGCGCAAGCAGATCTCGTTCAAGGCTTTGTGCTTGGTCTTTAACCCCTTTGCTGCGGCGGCAATTCCGCCGCAGTGCTAGGGGGGAGGGGGCCACGCGGCGCTCCCATGCTCGTGACGGAACCGCTCCGTCACGAGCTTCGGGAGCTGTGCTTGTGACGGAGCGGTTCCGTCATGGCCCCGCCCGCTCAATAGAACGCGCCGCTCGGGTGCGAAATCAGCGCGGCAGCCGGGCCGTGACGGAACCACTCCGTCACCAGCACAGCGCGACCAAGGATGGTGACGGAGCGGTTCCGTCACCAGCATGGAAAGTGTTAAGGCCCTGGGGCCTGCTTGCCTGACGGAATATTTTCAGTGGTACACTCCTCCCAGAAATTTAGATCTTCTGGGCTGCGGCTGGTTAAAATCCCCTGTATAAAGAAAGCTCGGTAGGGAGGCAGGAGCTTTGTGTTGGGGGCAACAAAGGCCTGGAATGCCCTTCCCCTCGCCTTGAGGAATATGACAGACTTGATGGCCTTCAGGAGAGGCATTACAACTTGGCTGTTTACACAATAATTTCTATCTCGACCGAATCTTTCGGAGTATTCATCTAGCACCAGGACACCCTCGGGTAACAGGGCGCTGTATAAATGCCAAAAATAAATAAATAAATATCACATTGAATTAAAAGTGTACACTTTGATTGTTTTGCTCTCAGTAGGGGTATGTATCAATTGATTTTTTTGATTTTTCTGTTTTTGATATTTGTATGTTTGTATATTATGTATATATGTGGTGTAGTATATATATGAGTGTGATTTATAGTTTTTTGTAATGAATTGTACATGGTGTATATATGAAATTGATATATGTATCAGTTGTTTTTGACACATTTACAAGTTATACGAGTGGAGATTAATTTGTCATAAATAAGAATTGTGTAAGCAGGGTAATTAGTTGTACTCTGTTTAAAATAAATGTTTATGATCGATCCCTTTATACTGTTTTTTCTTTGATTATACATCGCTGATGTCCTTTGCCCAGGTATAAGAAGGGTTACTGGGGCATGACCCCCTTTGTTTATATAACTGGTTCCTTTCTCAGAGACATCTGGATTGCTAAACTTAATCTTCTGTAGGTTTAGCTTGTAAGGTGGTGCACTAAAAAGCATTTAATGCATTGATGCATTGCATTCGCCAAGGATTAGTGAGAAAGAATCATATATGTGTTCAATGCTTTCTTTATAAATTGTGACCAGTTGTCGTTTTTGGTTAATAATACATGTATTCATTTAGTGTACCAAATATAAGAGTACAGTATCATTAACTGGATTTTATGTAGGCTGTAGAATTAATATGCGTTTAAACAAAACTGTTGTCAGCCTGATTGTGGGCCTTAAGCTTACAGTCGAGCCATTTACTCTAATGTGAAAGTTGTTTTTCTGCATGTTTTTCTCCTCTGCAGGTGCAGTTCAAAAGCATTAATTAGTTAGTGAAAAACACAATGTATTTCAGAGATAGTGAGGGGAGGGAGAACTGGCAAGGTCAAATGATTTTAATGAAGAACAGGAGTGTGTTATCAGGTTATACTATCAGAGGAAGGGAGGAAACCAAGGATGCCTTTGAAGCGGGGCCTGGAGTATGAGACTATCAATCAATCAATCATCGCATTTATATAGCGCACTACTTACCCAGTGGGTCTCAAGGCGCTGGGGGAGGGGGATCTGCTACTGCTCGAACAACCAGGTCTTGAGTTGCTTCCTGAAGGTGAGGTGGTCCTGGGTCAGGCGGAGGTGGGTGGGGAGGGAGTTCCATGTCTTGGCGGCGAGGTAAGAGAAGGACCGTCCCCCTGTGGTGGCTCTACGGATGCGGGAGACGGCGGCGAGGGCGTGGCTGGTCGATCGAAGCTGGCGTTTGGGAGCGTAGAAGTTGAGGCGGCTGTTGAGGTATCCTGGGCCTTGGCTGTGTAGGGCTTTGTGTGCGTGGGTGAGGAGACGGAAGGTGATTCTCTTGTTGACCGGGAGCCAGTGCAGGTCTCTCAGGTGTCCAGAGATGTGGCTGCGGCGGGGGATGTCCAGGATGAGTCGTGCTGAGGCGTTCTGGATCCGCTGGAGTCTCTTCTGGAGTTTGGCGGTGGTTCCGGCTTAGAGGGCGTTGCCGTAGTCCAGACGGCTGGTGACGAGGGCCTGGGTGGCCGTCTTCCTGGTCTCGGTGGGGATCCACCGGAAGATCTTACGTAGCATGCGCAGGATGTTGAAGCACGACGAGGAGACGGCGTTGACTTGTCTGGTCATGGAGAGGGAGGAGTCCAGGATGAAGCCCAGGTTGCGTGCGTGGTCTGTTGGTTTGGGTGCGCTGCCTAGGGCGGGGGGCCACCAGGAGTCATCCCAAGTGGCGGGTGAGGATCCCAAGATGAGGACTTCCGTCTTATCTGAGTTCAGTTTCAGGCGGCTGTTCTTCATCCATTCGGCTACCTCTTTCATCCCTTCGTGAAGGTTGGCTCTGGCGGTGGCGGGGTCGTTGGTAAGGGAGAGGATCAGCTGGGTGTCGTCGGCGTAGGAGATGATGTTGAGGTTGTGCTGGCGTGCGATGTCTGCGAGGGGGCTCATGTAGATGTTGAAGAGGGTTGGACTGAGCGAGGAGCCTTGAGGGACGCCGCAGATGACTTGGGTGGCTTCAGATCTGAACGGAGGGAGGCGGACTCTCTGTGTCCTTCCGGCGAGGAAGGAGATGATCCACTCCAGTGCCTTCTCCTGGACTCCGACGTTGCTGAGGCGTTGTACTAGGGTACGATGGCAGACAGTGTCGAAGGCCGCGGAGAGGTCGAGGAGGATGAGGGCCGCTGTTTCTCCGTTGTCGAGCAGCGCTCGGATGTCATTGGTGACTGCGATCAGGGCGGTCTCGGTGCTGTGGTTGGCCCGGAAGCCAGACTGCGAGGGGTCGAGGGATCCGTTCGTCTCGAGGAAGGCGGCCTGCTGCTTGTTGACGGTCTTCTCGATGACTTTTGCAGGAAACGGGAGCAACAAGATGGGGCGGTAGTTTTTGAGGTCGGTGGGGTCAGCCGATGGCTTCTTGAGTAGAGCGCTGAGTTCGGCGTGCTTCCAGCTCTCTGGGAAGGAAGCGGTGTCGAAGGATGTGTTGATGATGTCCCGCAGGTGGGGTGCGATGACAGCGTCGGCCTTGTTGAAGACGTGATGAGGGCAGGGGTCGGTCGGAGATCCGGAGTGGATGGAGTTCATCGTGCGGACGGTGTCTTCGGTGCTGATCGGAGACCAGGCGCGGAGGGTGGTGGTGGGGGGCGGTGGTTCGGTCGTGGTGTTCGTCGGTTGAGTGCTGAAGCTGTTGTGTATGTCCGCGATCTTGTTGTGGAAGTAGGAGGCGAGGGAGTTGCAGAGGTCTTGCGAAGGGGTGATGTCGCTGTTTCCGGCGTTGGGAATGGAGAGCTCTTTGACGATGTTGAAGAGTTCTTTGCTGTTGTGTGCGTTGTTGTCCAGTCGTTCCTTGAATGCAGTTTTCTTGGTGGCGCGGATGAGTTGGTGGTGTTTTCGGGTGGCGAGCTTGAGGGCAGTCATGTTGTCCGGTGTTGGGTCTCTGCGCCAGGTTCTCTCGAGGGCTCGGCAGTTCTTCTTGGAGCTCTTGAGTTCGTCGGTGAACCATGGGGCTTTCTTGCTACCGGGTCTGCTGGGCGGGGTCCTCAGGGGGGCGAGCTCGTCTGCGCAGTCGCTGATCCACTTCGTGAGGTTGGTGGCCGCCTGGCTAGGGTTCGTAGTGCTGGTGGGAGGGTTCATGCTCAGGGAGGACGCGAGCTGGTCGGCTGTGATCTTGTTCCAGCTCCTGCGTGCAGCCTGTTGCTGGTGGTGGTGGATCGTGGTCCTTGCGAAGTTGAAGTGGACGCAGCTGTGGTCCGTCCAGTGGAGTCCGGTGGCGTGGCTGAAGGCGATGTCCTTGCTGGATGAGAAGACGGGGTCGACTGTGTGTCCGGCGTAGTGGGTGGGGGTGGTCACCAGTTGCTTGAGTCCCAGGTTGGCGAGGTTGTCCAGCAGGGTGGAGGTGTTGCGGTCGTTGTTGTTCTCCCTGTGGAAGTTGAGGTCCCCGAGGAGGATGTAGTCAGTGGAGCAGAGAGCGTGCGGGCTGATGAAGTCGGCGATGTCTTCGCTGAATTGTGCGCGTTGTCCCGGGGGTCTGTAGATGAGGGTGCCTCTGAGGGTGGTCTTGGGGTTGATTGGTTGACTAGTGGCCAAGGTGCCAAGGTCTTTCTTGGGAAGAGGAAAAGTACTATGATTCATACGAGGTAATATTGCTTGAATGCTCTTCATGCTATATATGATTCCTTACTGTTGGACTTCGGCTTTTTTTTTGCAGGTTCAACCCCAGACTTTTTGCCTTTAGTCTCTGGCATGGTGGTAGTGATTTTAGGCCTCTGCAAAATTTAGCACTGTGGCCCAGTGTAAAGTGCGTGGACACTCTGAGTGCGTGTGCTGAGAGTGGCCTGCCCTCCCCTGGGGAATGCATGGGGGATATGTGTGTCCATGGTAGTTCCTTATTTATTTATTTATTTTAAGAGTTTTCTATAGCGCGAACATGACCCTTGGGTATCAGAGCGCTTCACATTACATGAGGTAGTTATAGACAAGCATTGTTATAGTCAACTTTCACAGTATTATGAGGTAGGTAAATATACTGCAATAGAATGATAATATCAATTAAATGTACACCAAAATTATATATATAGAGTATGACATATGTTTAGTATATAGCTAAATATAATGTGTAACAGAATCGATCGATCCTAAGTGTCTATTTCCAGTGCATATTTCAGTTCCAGTCCTTGATCATGTATTCTATAGTCCCGAGCCTTACCTTATGGAAGGAACTTACTCATTAGGAAAATCTTAGTTTCCCTCTTAAGGGATGCTGTGTCTGGGATCTTTCTAATGTTTGGAGGAAGTGAATTCCAGATTCTGGGGGCTGCTCCTGTGAAAGCTCTATCGTAAGTTTTCTTCTTCCGGAAGATGGCTGGTCTCAACACCAGCTCCTTTGCACTCCTGGCCAGTCTGTTTCCTCCAGATAGTTTAATTTTCTGAGCAAGGTAACTAGGTGTATTGTAGTGGAGCGCTTTGTGGGTTATGCATGCCATTTTTAGCTGGATTCTGGCTTCGTAAGGTAGCCAGTTTAATGCTTTCAGGTGTGGTGATATATGGTCAAATTTCCTCGATCCGGTGATCAGTCTTGCAGCAGCATTGAGACATGCCTTCAGTGGTGCTGTTGAAATTTTTGGTAGGCCTGCTAGCGTTGTACATCCATATTCAATCCTCGCGATAACTAGTGATTGAACTGCCAATTTGAGATCCGCCTTAGATATGAATGGTTTCACTTTTCTAATGTAGTTCAGATGATAGCGGGCGCTTTTTGCCATTGAATTGATGTGGGCTTTCATGTCTAGGTTCTCATCTAATGTGATTCCTAGTGAGTTCGCTGAGCCAACTAGGGTAGGGGTGCAGTTTAATGCTGTGATCATATTGGACCATTCCTTCACTTCTGTGTGTTTTTTGGTGGTGAGATTATTAAGAATTCAGTTTTTTGTGCGTTTAGTTTCAGATGATTGTCAGTTAGCCATTGTAGTGACATTTTTAGGCCTCATTCATTCTCTTGATGTCTTCCATGGATGTGATCTTGATGTAAATCTGCGTGTCATCCGCGTACATGTGATAGGATATTTTAGACTTTCGAAGGATTTCTGTGAGAGGTTTGATGTAAAGGTTAAACAGTGATGGTGATAATGTAGAACCTTGAGGGACTCCAATTGAGTTAGGGCATGCTAGTGATAGTGATTGGTTGACCAGGAATCTTTGCGTTCTATTCTGAAGGAATGATTCAAACCATTTTAGCACATTTCCAGACAGGCCCATCCTGTCATGAAGCCTGTTCAGTAATTTTTCATGATTTACTGTGTCAAATGCTGATGATAGGTCAAGGAGGATAAGTAGACATGTCTGATTATGGTCTAATGCCTGTAGTGCATCATCGACAATATGTAGGATCGCTGTTTCTGTGCTGTGTCCTGTACTGAATCCTGACTGGCAGTCGTCTAGTAGCGAGAAGTTAGCAATGTGTTGGCTTAGTTGGTTTTGTACACATTTCTCTATTAGTTTGGCAAGGATAGGGATGTTGGTCACTGGGCAAACGTTATTTGGATCTGCTGTGTCCGCTGTAGGTTTTTTGATGATGGGGACGACTTGACCTGTTTTTAGGCAATCTGGAAGGATCCCTTGGGATAGAGAGGCGTTTATTATTTTCGTCCAAATGGGAATCACAATATGGTTTATTTCTTTGAGGCATTTTGAGGGTAGTGGATCACTACAGTGGTTGTTAGGTTTGATGTCTGATAGTGTTTTGGCGATGGTATTCTAGTCAAGTAGTTTGAATTTAACCCATTGTGCCTTGTTTTTTGTCCTATTGTGGGTGTTTTCCAAGGTGATATTGGGTGTTTGGTTGTCCGTATTGCCAATGTGTCAGCTTCTTTCCTGAGCTCTCTTTCCAGCGTGTTGGCCTTGTCTGTGAAGAATGTTGAGAACTTGTCACAACTTATTTGAGTTTTTGTAGTTTCTTGGGTAGTTTTGGACAATTTATTGGATTGCTGTTTTAGAATCTCAAGGTCTGTTTTTGGCGTTATCTAGTTAAAATCTGATCAATTCTTTCTTGGAATTTAGGATCTTTTTGTTGTATTCGCTCCTGATTGTTCTGAGGGATATCAGTTCGGGAGATGATGGGTGTTGTCTCCATTTTCTTTCAGCTAGTCTTAGTTTCCTCCTTTCTTCATTCAGTGTTTCACTGAGCCATGGATTTTTAACCTTCTCTGTGACTCTTTTCAGTTTTAGTGGCATCGTGGTGTTGACTATACTTGTTACTGTGTTAGTGTAATGATCTGTAGGATCCTCCACATTCTGCAAGTTGTTTGGTGGATTCAGGTTCTTCTCACAGCTTTCTACTAGTAATTCCATATTCGGATGTTTAGTATCTTGCATCCATTTCTTGTGTCTGGTAGGTTGTATGGTCTTGTTCTTTTTCATAGTGTTTATCAGGAAGGTTATGGCATGGTGATCTGACCAGTCGCACGGCTCAATTGATAGAATTGAGGTATTGTTGGTTTTTGAGATTATCCAGTCTAACGTGGCTCCTTTCGCGTGTGTTGGCTGTGTGCATGCTTGGTTAAGGTTTAACTCCGTTAGAGGGTCTTTCAGAGCATTAACCTGTTTGTCATCGTTGTCATTCCAGTGTAAGTTAAAGTCCCTAGAACAATGTTATTAGTTTCAGTATTGGCGTTGGTGGTGATGATTTCCATTAACTGGTCTATGAAAGTAATATTATTACCTGGAGGGTGGTAAAGCGCATGCAGATTGCATCTTTGATTATCTGCTGATCTTATCTTGAGACTTAGGTGTTCACAAGATTCAAGTGGTTCTGATAGATCTTGGCTGACCTCTATATCTGATCGGTAAATGCAGGCAACCACATCCCCTGTCTTTTTTAGTCTATCAAGTCTCACAATACTATACAGGTGGAACTCCTGATAAATCATATACGCCATCTGGCAGAGCTGTCCTTTCAGGCTAGTTATGTGCCACAAGATTGGAAAACAGCGCAGGTCCCTATTAAAAAAAAAGCCAATCTCAGTCTGGCTCATTTGGACAATTTCCGCCCCATTTCACTGCTACCCTTCTGTGCTAAAGTGGTGGAGAAAATCGTGAATGCACAGATGATGAAATATATAGAAGAGGGCCAACATCTTCACCCCTCACAGTCAGGCTTTAGGGCGAACCACTCTACGAAATCAGCTCTGCTCTTCTCTACGGAACTGTTGCGCGGGAGAGTAGATGAAGGGCGGATGGCCGCGCTGCTGCTATTAGACCTCAGCGCAGCATTCGATACCGTCTCCCATCCCCTACTGCTCGCCCGCCTCAGTGAGGTGGGGATTGAGGGGCCGGCGTATGAGTGGCTGTGCTCGTTTCTCGCAGACAGAAGATTTCAAGTCCACTGCCCTCCCTTTAAATCAGAAGTACGATCACTAAGGCAAGGGGTTCCACAGGGCTCTATTTTGAGCCCCACACTTTTCAATCTGTATATGGAACCCCTTGCCAAGATAGTGGAAGCCTATGGGGTGGAGATAGTGTCTTACGCCGATGACACCCAATTGGTGGTGACACTGTCCCAGCCCCCAGAAGAGGCTGCAGCAAATTTCTCGGCCTGTCTAGGGGAACTGGCAGGCTGGATGAATAACAACTGTCTGCGCCTCAATGCGAGTAAAACTGAGCTTCTTGTGATGGGGAAAGCACCCTCTATTTGGTCCTCTGCGTGGTGGCCTAATGAACTGGGGCCTATTCCTAACCCCTCGGAGCAGGTGAAACACCTGGGAGTTAGACTTGATGTCAACCTCTCCTTTAAACACCACACTAGAGGGGTGGCCGGCAAATGCTATGGCATTTTAAAAAGCCTGCGCAAAACCCTGGATTTACTCCCCGCAACGAGTAGGAAAACCCTGATTCATACACTCGTTGCGCCTCACTTAGACTACGAGAGCTCATTGTATATGGGCCTGAGTAGAAAAGGACTGCACCGATTGCAATGCGTACAGAACGCGGCTGCTAGGCTGGCATTGAATCTATCCAAGAAGTCTTTAGGGAGCCGTGCTCTAGCTACGCTGCACTGGCTCCCCATCCGTGAGCGCATTGTGTTTAAAACGATGTGCATGGCCCACCGCATCGCTCAGGGAAAAGGGCCTATCTATCTCCAAATATTACTGACCATATACCAGCCCAAGCGACATCTAAGGTCCCTTGGAAGCATGCTCTTCCAGGTTCCTCGTATTTATTGTGCTCGGATGGGTGGTCGTTCTTTCAGATATCTGGCCAGTAAACAATGGAATGCTCTATCGATCGAGCTCCGTATGGAACCATCGGAGATGAGGTTCCGACAGAAACTGAAAACCTACCTCTTTTCGAAATAGGATGGGGCTCTCTTTCTGCCCCTCCATGCTACCTGACTGTCTAGGAGCTGGCTTGGTCTTTCTGTCTTCACAGCGCGGGGACACACTGTTTTTTAGTGTAACCAGGCGCTTTATGAATTTTATTATTATTATTATTATTATACTGTGGGGGTACTAGTAGGTCCATACACGACGTAGAAGAGGATTCCGATAGCCACGTTTCTGTCAGGATTGTCGCATCAATTTCCTTGTTCATGATGGGGTCAGCTATGTCTGATGCATGTTTTGCTGCGGACCGACAGTTAAGAAGTAGGCATTTCAGAGGTTTCCCTGTGTTCCTTGTGTTCATGTTCTGTGAGTCGGAGATTAGTTGGACTTGCTGTAAGTTGTTAAGATTGGTTTTCCTTTCATTTTGTCTTGATGTTCTATTAGCATCGATCTGGACTGTTCTAATTTTTTCCCCTCTATCGAGGTCTGTAGGCTTATCTTCCCATAGTAAGGATAGCGTTTCTTCTTCCGATAGGTAATTAAGGTTCCTATCAGGTCGATTTTGCCTGTTTGATAAGGGCAAGGCCATCTTATTGCCCTTTCTTTGAGAATTAAGTAGAACTTCTCGGATGTGCTCGACTTTGGTGTGGGTGCTTACTGTGATTTCAAGCACCTTTTTCATCGCTTGTAACATGCTTAGAATATTGTCCACTTGTGTTTGAAGCTCTTTGATTTCTCTTAGAGTCTGGGATGAGGTATTAAGTGCGTTCACCCTCCTATTTCTATATCCTTGTTTTGCGTTCCTGTGTTTGAGTTTTGTCCTCTTCATCGGACATCTTCTCTTTTTGTCATTAGTTCAGTTGTCTGCTCCGCCTCTGTTCAAGCCGCTCTCTCTGCTTAGTGCTCTTAATACCAAGTTTGGGGGATAACTCTTTTGTGCCTTTCTAGATGACCTTTGTGTTGTGGTAGCGTGGGGTAAGGAAGTCGTGTTATCTTCTGCATCATTTGTTTCCATGTTTTCATTGGGTGCCATACTCGTCGGCGCTGACCTGTCCATGTTGATTGGTGTCGACTCTTTCCTCTGAGAAGGTTTCAGGGTGACATTCGCATATCGTGTATCCAATGCAATTCTTTCTGTATCCTTTCTGTTATTGTGGAGATGCGTTG
The DNA here is from genome assembly GCF_964261635.1 of Lissotriton helveticus. NCBI lineage: Eukaryota > Metazoa > Chordata > Amphibia > Caudata > Salamandridae > Lissotriton > Lissotriton helveticus. The sequence goes on from NC_136057.1 coordinate 1,762,311,092, forward strand.
AATCTTCCTTCTGAGAGAGTTACCGGGCTATATTTGCATATTGTGTTTCCAATTCGGTTCTTACTGTGTCATTCCCCGATTTCGATCCTCCTATTCCGATTATGTCTCCTTGATGTGTTGGATGTAGTGGATCCTGAAGGTTTATAGTTGGTACGCAGTCTGTGTTAGTAGTACTGTAGGGGTCTATGGTGTCTTCTTGTGTAGTCAGGTGTAGTTGAGATCTTGAGTTTTCTACGCATCCTTTTAAGGTTGACAACAAGTTGTCGAATTTTTCTAATTCACTGTCAGCTGCTTGTATGAGCACTATACCATTCTTATATATAGTTATGCATAGGTCCGCTCTACACCTTGGTGATGGTTGGCTCATAAGTTTTGTGCCATGTGGGGTGTTGGTTATACTTTTTATGTTAAGCATTTCTTTAATGGTATTGCGCCAGATCGCCGTTCTTCTAGTGAGGAATATCAAGTCATTCACGATAATACCTTTATCTCTGCTAAGAGAGGGGTCCAAGATTAACGTGTCCGTTTTTTTCCTCAATAGATTGTGTTTGAATTTTTTGGCTGCATTCTTGGATAATTCCGATGGGTATGTTATGACATGAGCGTTCGAACATTCCCGCTCTAAGTAATTGTCCGTCATAATTGTTGATTGGTATGGAGTATGTTTAATTATATATATATTTAATTTTTTGTCTAACTACTTAGTCTGTGTTGTCCTTTTAGTGTTCTCCAGTCTTTCTTCCAATAACTGTTTTTGTTTATGGTTATTTCAAGATGGCCGCCTGTTATCTGGCTTATCTGAGAGCTGTATGCCCTTCTCACTTTCAAATAGCCTGAAAGTCCTCTTTCAGTTACTTTTATTTGCTGCAGCTATCCTAGTCCTGAAGCTCTTTTCTCTTTCCATAGACTGGTTGTCCTCTTTTACTTTCTCTCAGTTGCTGCTATCATTTTTGGGTGGTGTTTTCAAACTTGGCTCAAGATGTTCGGGGCCCCAATCTGTAGGGCTTAGATAGTGTCTGCAGCTAGTAGTATGTATAAGATGTAGCTCGCTGTTCCGTCAGTGTGGATTGTTATACCTGTTCCCTGAGGCTATTGATGTCAGCGGCGGCTGCCGTTTTAAGGTCAGGCAGACCGGGCCCTGACTCCTCCGGTTCTTCTTCTTTGTTTATTATGCTTTCTATGATTTTTAGTTCCCAGGGGTTCTCTTGCGCACTTTATTTCACACTTGCATCGGAGTATTTGGCATATTTCGGCTCCGTGCTCTCATTTAGCCCCTGCGGTGGTCCTGCGAGCAGACGTCTTGCTTCCCCCTATCGGGCTCTCTCCTCTGCATGCACCGCCTCCGCCCGGGCCACGATTCCTGGTTGCAGTTAGTATCGTCGGCCCCCCGCACCGTATTGGGAGTGCAGCACGTATTTTGGTGATGGCTAAGGTCCCTGGTGATGCCGAGAGCCTGGGGGCGTTGCGGGCAGAGGATCTGGTCACTCACCTCTGTCCTGTGCCCTCAGCCGAGTCTCACTGCATTGGCTCGGTCCTCATATCCAGGACGCCTCGCATCTTCTCAGCCTCTCTGTAGTTCATACGCAGCCCCGTTTCCTCAGCTCGGCACAGCGAGAGTCCGCTCCGGTCCGTTGCTGGTCAGTGGACGTCCGTTCTGGTCTGTTGTTGGTGAGCAGCGCTCACGTCAGCCCAAGGCGAAGTCGTGTCGGTAAGTTATTCCCTCTATTCTCCTTCACTCCGACAGTCGGTGGTCCTTGGGTGGTGGTTGTATGGTGGGGTTAAATCAGGGATTTCAACCTTTTGGTTATACCGAACCCAAGGAGCTCCTCCATAGAGCTCCTCCCATCTCCCGGCGGAGGCCCGGAGGCTCTTAAAAACACGATTGCCTCTGCCTTGTTTTCGACTCTTCGACTATAGCAACACCTAAGCAGTTGTAGCCATGTCTGCTAACGTTATATTTGTTCAGTTTCTCCAAAACTTCCCTTAACCTATCATTCAGCTGGTCTTCAGTCCCCGGTAACGGTTGCACCACGAAATGAATGGACGTCATCTTTTGATAATGGTACCAGCACTAGTAGAATCGATTATATTTTAATTAAAATTGAGTACTGGTCACTACTAGATGATATGTTAATATCTGCTCGTCCTGAGAGTGACCACAACCTGTTGATTTTAAGTCTGAAACTTGAGGATAGTCCCGGGCGTATTAGTGCTACCAAATGTGCCACAGCAGAGGCTATCCTAACTAATGACAGATGTAGGGTCCGATGGAGTAGGGTATTAGAAGATTCCGTTATTTTAGATAGGATCACTAATGAAGTTTCATCTACCCGGTGTGCCATAAAGGCACTGACTAACTCCCCAGGGTTCCTCGAGCATATAAGTGCATACCATGAGCAGCTTTTTGATAATCTGAAAGCTCTCTTCACCAAAACTGTCAAACCCGGGATAGTTTCGGCATCAATATCAAGGAACAAATGGTACAATAAATCATGCCGTCAGGCTCATAGTTCCCTGATCAAAGCCATAAAATCCAGAGTGGTTGTAAAATTAGAATGGCAAGATTAGCGTATAGGAAGGCCCGAAGGGAGGCTAAGAGAGCATGGGACGATAGTCGCAGGCTGGATTTATATGAAGCGTGTAGGTCCTAAAATCAGATTAAGTTCTGGCAGGTTGTAAAATGGGGCGGGAACCCGGATTCGCAAATCCCGGCGAATCATGTTCCTGCTGACGACTGGGTTGACCACTATGCATCCCAGTTTAGGAGCCCCGAGTTAGAACTTGCATGTGTACTGGCCAACCCTCCACTTATGTCCTCTACGTCATATTCACCTCTAGTGTTTGCGAACAATGACGCAGAGATTGCGCTGGGTCTGGTCCAAGCCGGCAAAGCTCCAGGCATGGACTGTATCCTGGCCGACTTATTTAAGTATGACCTGTTGAACTGGGCGCCATATATTACAACACTTGCTAATGCTATCGCAAATGGGGCTCGGATCCCAGATTCATGGAGAAGGGCCGAAATTTTACCCATATATAAAAAGGGGGATCGTTCGACCCCGGGGAACTATCGCCCCATTAGCCTAATAGATGCATTACAGAAAGTTATAGCTAGGATGGTGTTGGCTAAAATACAGGTCTGGATGGACAATGAGAACATCCTATCCCCAATGCAAGCTGGTTTCAGATCTAGTATCAGCACAATCGACCAGGTGTTCAGATTTATTCTGATATACTGGAAGGTTGTGTTCCTGGGTGGACGAACTATATATGCAGCGTTCGTGGACCTTAAGTCCGCGTTCGACCTCGTCTGAAGAGATAAGTTATGGGCCGCCTTAGGAAATATGGGAATGCCGCGTGAACTTTTGGACTTAGTAATAAGACTACATGAGGACAATTATGCTAGGGTTAGATGGGGTAGACAGGGGCAGGTGACTGAACGATTTCCCGTCACCCGTGGCGTCCGACAGGGGTGTGTCCTTGCACCGACTTTGTTTTTGTTATTTATCAACCAAGTCGTGCAGTACTTAGCAGACACAACAACTGATGCCCCTATCCTGGGTGGCACAAAGTTTCCACTCCTTATCTTTGCAGACGACACCCTTATTCTCTCCAAAACACAAAAGGGACTCCAATTAGCGATAAGTAATTTTGAGTTTTTTTGCAAACTTAATGATTTACAGGTGAACGTGAGCAAAACTAAATTCATGGTTTTAACTAAAAACAGGCAGTTGAAGAGTCATGTTAGCATGAATAGTATTGAATTAGAGCAGGTGGAAGTTATGACCTATCTTGGGGTAGTGTTAGATTATAGGTTCAGATGGAAACCACAGCTCGATGCACTCTGTTTAAAATTTGCTCGTCTAACAGGGTGCTTAATTAAGGAACAAAGAACATCACTAACCAAAAGGATAATGCCAGCACTAAAAATTTATGATGAAAAAATAAGTTCAGCTATCCTGTACGGTGCGTACTTATGGGGCTTCTGGGACTTATCCCCTTTGGTTAGAATTCAAAATAAAATTCCTAGGTAATTTGGTTGGTCTTCTTCAATCTACCCCAACGAAACCCCTATTGCTCGATATGGGTTGTCATTCTATTAAAGATGTTGCACGGTATAGGATGGTAGCACTGTGAAGGAGAATATGGTCAACTCCGGAATTGGCCCTCTTTGCCAATGAAATCTCAGATCTTAGATCAATCATGGGATCAGGTAATCTCCCCTGGTTCAGAGATGTGAAGTCTAGACTGGGAACTATGGGTCTTAGTTTGCAGTGGTCGGCCCCAGGAAATAATGCTTTTCCATCAAAAAAAGAATTTAAAACACTATACTGGGCGACCGTAAGACACAAATCTGCTGTCCTGACAGAGTCCACTACTTTGACTAGTTGGTTTTTGGCTCATAAGCTTGACCCCCACTTGGAGGGTTAGGGATGTCATTACTAGGAGTAACGATAGAAAGCTTTATCACCAGTTTAGAGTAGGGACGCTACCAGTGAGGACCTTTACAAACAAATGGCGTGGACTGTTGTCAGAGTACTGCCCTTGGTGTAGAGACCAAAATGAGTCTATAGGTCATATTTTCTTTGTTTGCCCCGTTTACCTAGCCCCCAGAGAAAATTGTTAAAACCAATTTGTAGTAAGATGAGAACACGGGTGGGTGCAGAGGCGCTATGGCTTTTAAGAACTAATACATCTGAGATTGTGACCATAGCAGTAGCAACATTTTTGGGGTGGGCATGGATTATTAGAGCTAGGTACCCACATGCGAGTTGATTAATTGATAGTTTTTAGCTTTAATAAATTTAGTACGTCTTTAAATTGTAAATTTAATCATGTTTTATGAGTTTGTACGACTTGTTTAACACCTTATATAGTGATTATCTGTGTGTTGAAAATAACATATGTATATAAGGTTTTATTAATCTAGGTACATTGTTTTTATACAGGTTAAACGTGTATATTAATATTGTTAAGCGTAGAGTGTTTTTATGAATATTTTATGAATATTTTGTATGATGTCTTTTATGATGGAATATTTCAAAATAAAGACGTATGAAACTGAAACTGAATGGACTTTATCTCTCAGAGCACCACTGCCGGCGATAGACCCCCTCCTGAGAACACGAAGGCCACTAGTTAGAAGTTGGCATTTCTGTGTGCTGTGAGATGTGAATTGCCTGTCTGGCTTGTGAGTGACAGGGGCTGGCTGGTGTGGTTGGCTCCGGGAGCCAGGATGAGTCTGCCCAGGGGTGAATAGGGAGATCTGCATGTAGATGGGAGGGAGGAGTTGCACCTGGGACATGAATAGGGCTGTGCCTTCCCTCTACAATGATGGCTCCACCCCCTGTGGTGTGTATGATGTCCCTGGCCTGTCTTGTGAATAGAGAGGGGAGCTGAGCAAAACAAAGTGCTCCAAAACCAGTTGTATCTGGTTCTCCCCTTGCCTGCACCTTTAAGAACAAAGGATTTAGCTGTTGTTTAAAAGGAGGGACTGTGACCCCATGAAGATGTTCTTGTTTGTGGACTTGAATCTACCAGGGGCGTGCTGCTGCTGGGGCCCAGGGGTAGGCTTGCCTCCCTGGGTCCTGCCCTGCCCCTGGATGCCTCGAGGATTTATTGGGACCATTCTTCTTTGCTTGATTTGTTCCCAGGACCTTGGAAAGACTTTGGCTTCCTTTTTATCCTGGGCTGTATACTCTTTTGCGCCCTGGGAGCGCTGTGCCTATTTTTTCTTGTTAGCCCCTAGTGAGGGAACCCCTCTCATAGGGATTCCCCTGGGATGCCTGCCTGGCGGGTGCCTACCCCGCTTATTTTTTCGTATTTGAATGCAGGTGCCCAACCAGCAGTATGACTGCTTGCCTTTTATTCAATATTTAGTGTGCGGGTGCCCACCCCGCGACTTTGTAATTATTTTTAGGCACGGGTGCCCACCCCGCGACTTTGCCCATAATTAAAGCAGGTGCCCACCCAGCTGTTTATTTTTACTCTCGAAGGAGTCCACCCCTCTTACTGCCAAGGAAGAAATCACCACCGTGCCCTGTACGGCTGCACTGGAAGTCAGGCGCCCCTTGCCTGGGACGTGAGCGGGGCCTGAGATCCGGCCGAAAGGCGCCAGCATGATGGCAGCCGGTGGAGGCAGCGCCTGTTGCTTGCTTCCCCGGGGCTCCTGTGGTAAAGAGGGAGCCCCGGTACCACGAGTGAAGCAGAGTACCGGCGCGGACAGAAGCCTGTCCCCGCCACACTCGAGAGGAGACCGAGAGGTGAGATAAGCCCCCCCTGTGCAGGGGCCCGGTAAGTGAGGGCTATGGAGGGGGCATGGTCGCATTATTTCTTGAGCGGCGGGGGCGCTCAAACGATGGGGCAACTTTGCCTAGAGGGCCGCGCGCCCCCCCTAACTGCACAGACACGATGGCAGTGCCATTTTCCAGAGCAGCCCCGGATGGCAGCGGGCAGCTCCCACCTTTGCGGGCATTATTTATTTACTGAGCCCCGAGTGGGTCCAACAATGGGCAGGTTCAGTTTTAAAGCGCCAGTGCGCTCCACCTTCTCGGGGCAAGATTCCCCTCTGTGATTTTTGGGCACAGAAGTACTTCAGGAGCCAGAGTGCTCCCAGGGACATGTTTTATTTTTAGAGCCCGTGGCTCCAATGCTTTGCACATTTGTTCTGAGGGCCAGTGAGAGCCCCTGACGCATTTTTCTAACTTCCCCAGCTGCCCAGCAAGTAGTGGGCAGCTGCACCGTTTAGGTCTTATTTGCTTTTTAGGGGACATGCTTTAAAACCAGGAGTGAGACGAACTCCTTCACCCCGATTTTGACCTGCCCAACTGCGCAGCCCTTAGTACCAGCTGCTACGTTTAGGCCCTTCATTTCAGACTCTCAGCTGCCTCGCAAGTAGTAGGCAGCTGCCACATTTAGGTTTGCACCAAGGGCGCCCCCGTAACTGTCGCTGCATTGGCAGAGCGCCCTGACTTTGGACAGAGGGCATTGGAGCCCCTTATAGATGGTCAGTATGCCCAGGGGACTATTAGGTTTGTGGGGCGAAGGCCCTAGTGTACTTTTTATAGGTGCTAGGAAATGTAATGTTTGTAGTATGTTTCATGCACCTTGATTTATGCTTATAGATGTGCTTGTATGCGTATTAAGGTTTTACCTACTGTCTTATATTTTATTTGGTTCTCTACTATAGTCTAGGTTTGATTTATTCCCTACTACAGGTGATGTTATTAAGTTTAGTTTCTAATGCAAGTTATGTTTAGGAGATTATGGTCTACCAGATTTTGGCTTATGAGGTTGGCGCAGAATTGAGTTCTTGCCTTATGTGATACTGTGCCTGTTATGATTTATGTTACAGGTTGACGCTGAGTATAGTGTCTGCCAGTGATTACTGGCTGTGTTGTAGGTTCATGATATCTTCTTACTTTTACTATTCTTACAAAGTGACCATTCTGACAGTGGCCAATGTGGCCCTGTCATGTGTAAATAATCCCCTGTAAATATTGCCCGTGCCAGTTGGCACAATGTATATTGTGTGATTGCTATCTGATGTGTTTTACTATAATAAAGATGCTATTTTTATCTATAACCTTGTGTGGAATTCCTTTTGTGGTGTGCCTAATGTGTTGTTACTGTGTGTTGCGCAAATGCTTAACACACTGCCTCCGGGATAAGCCTAACTGCTCGTGTCAAGATACCAAGGGGGTGAGCAGGGGTTATCTTTGGCGTGTAACTCCCTTTCCCTGACTAGAGTGGTGGTGTCTGCCTGGCTTTGGCGCAAGTCTTAGCCAACCAGAGATCCCCATTTCTAACACTTACTTACAGAACTTCTCCAGAAATTCTGATGCTGACACCTTTCTTGCCTACTTGCTTTAACAGGATTTCCCCTATCACTACGTTATTGTAGGGTTTAGTAGATGCTGAAAATAATTTCCATGTATGGGGTGAAGGATCTAAACCGTTTGTCTAGTCATCAAATCCTATTTAATATTTTCTTATATTCTCTTTGCTGTGATGAATATTATTTGTCACTTTAGTCTTCCCTTGATAATTTTGTACTTTTACTGTATGTTCTTGAGATGGATTTTAATTAGTTTGGCTTTGACTTTTGAGTAAAGCTTTTAAATTAAATTTACTGACTTTTATTGTGTAGCCCTAATGATCACACTGTATTTTAAGATTTCAATTGTTATTAACATGTTTTGTAACATGAGCCGGGAAGTTCAGCTGACCAATGGAGGCCCACGGGGAACTCCTCATGGCAGCAAAGCTGGAACGAGATCATGGGGCAAAAGCCAGCGAACAAATCTGTGCTGGGATTTGGCGCATCATTTGAAATATGGAATCCAACCAATGGGTAACCAAGGGGGTGGCCAAGGACAGAGGGTAAATGAGGGACAGAGGTTCAATTCATGCTTGGGAGTGCACTGACCTTGTAGTCGATTGGATTTTCGTAGATGCCAGCAGCAGCACCTGGGTCCGGATCATCTGAGGGTCTTTACAGCACCACAAAGTTGTTCTTCCCCCAACAAACGGCATCCAGAGCAGGAGACAAAGGGTGCATCGACCGCATACACCCTAGGAACAAGAGTATTGGGCTTACCAACACATCAATTCAAATTGGGCTACCTTCCCGGGCGGGCCAGCTCCATGGAACTCGGCGGCCTCCAGAAAGAACAGCGTTGGTGGAGAAACAAGGAGGCGTGCCGGTCTCTCCTCAAGTGGGCGGGATCAGCTCCACAAGGTGCCCCTGCTAGAGTGGAGCGGGTGCCTCTGTGGGGATCGGGGTTATATGTGCCAACGGACTCACAGCTACCTCGAGTCCCTCCCTCACGCCTGCAAGCGGACAGCCCAGGCAAGGGCTTGTGCACGAGCACTCAGAGAACGAGCGGGAGGGCTGGCAGTGCCGGAGCAATCCTGAAAGTGGTCGTATTTTAAAACAGCAAGACCCCTCTTTGCATACAGATGGCCTCATGATCAACATCCTTCCTTAAAACAGCCACAGACAACAGACGTCAGGCAGGGGTGCATTCGGCAGAGGTGCCACGGGCAGGACAATTCCTTTTGTCAATTTGTGAAACGGGTGCCAGAGCATTGTTTTCTTTTGCCGCGTAAACAAGACAAAGCAGCTGTTGTTTTTCAACACGGGAATTGCGCACCCATTATAATCCATACATTGGGAAGGGCCAGAAAGTGGAAAAACACCCCGGCTTGGCAGCAACTCCATTCAGTGGCCAAAGGGAAGCAACCAGCCAGATGGCAAGATGAGAAAGGCGGCGTCCGGCACCATTCCTGGAGGGTGAGGAACAACCTAGGCAGGCACGGAAAGGGCAAGGAACTCCAAGCCAACAATGGATGACAACTTGGAGGAGATGTTGTACACAGCCAGGACCTTGATCGCAATGAAAGGGAGGAAATGGGTGGATCAGCACATGGGCGATGGGGCTCTTGGTGGACCAACCAAAAAACCCAGGATGAGCAACAAGGCAGTCGATGAGGCCCAGCGGAGGGGGCATGCAGCCAAAACGCAGCCCCTCTCAAGAGAAAAATCACCCAGGGCAACGGGAAAAACCATTGGCCGCAAGTTAAGGAGGCCATGGCAGCTACATCTGAAGGAAGACAAGCGGTAAAGGGCAAAGTGGCTGTGCACAAACGGTCATCAAAAGTAGAGGTAGAGGAGCCAGTAGACAGCAGCAGCAGTGACTCTGAAGGGGGACCTGTAGGCACGACGGGGGCCTCCAGGTGAGGCGAGAGCACAACAGACAAGAATACGAATAGTGAGCGAAGTGCGTTGTGAGAGGGGGCAGGGTAGCATTGGCAAATATGGCACACAGTTGTGGGTTACTAACTCCACAGCGCTGGGACCATGGGATTTTCCATACCATTGTCAGGACTGTTCAGGGGCCGGCCCTGTGGGGGGTGGCTTTCAAGGGAAGGCATGAGGCCCTCTGGCATTACCGCAGATGGGCAGCTACATTCAATCATTCATGCCATGGTGGCCGTGGCCAAAGCACCAGTTCAGCATGGGTGCCCCATCGACAGGCATGCCACCTGGGGGAAACATTGAACGCAAACAGAGGCCAACCAACCAAACACTGGATCCCCAGAGTTAGCGGAAGGGAGCAGAAGTAGAAAGGAATCTGGGAGCAAGCCCACATGGAGTGCGGGGTGGAACCCCCCAGTGGCTGGGTCTGCGGGTGAGTCCAAAAAAGGCAGGGCAAGTGAAGGGACTAGAGGACAGTTCCAAACCCGTGAACGGGTATATTCGGCTCTCCCTGGGGGATCCTCCCATCACTACAATATTATTCGGCTTGGCCAATCTGATAGCACTGGCAGTGAAAGAAAGAATATGGAGGAAGGAATACATAGACATATTTTCCTTACTGGAGGTATGCCAGGCAGGACTAGATCTCACAAAGCAGGACAAGAAGGAGGAGGATACGAGGGAGAAAGGCAAGCCAGGGTAGAAAGGTCCATAGAGATTTGGCTGCGAGCATTTAGGACCCTAGCATGTGTCTTCATAGAAAAATTCCTGCAAGCGCAACCGCATTGTTCTTGCATAAACAGATGGTGAATGAGGCATAACAAAAGTATCAGGGAGAGGCATGGCTGCAATATGACGAGGCTTCCATGAAAAGATGCAGACTTGGCCAGTAATACAATGGGACCACCAGGATGTGGAAGGGTTTACAAGCCACATGGTGGCCACCAGGGGGGGGGTGGCACGTGAAAGTAATTTTCATCCCTCAGGGTTTAGAGGAAAATTCAAGACCAGCTCGCAGAACGCAAAGTACAAGAGTACATCTGAGGTCAAAGCTTGGAAAGGACGCACAACCACATGCTGAAAATTTGACAAAGATGAGTGCAAATGGTGACAGGCCTGCAGGTTTCGACACTGCTGTGGGAACTGCGGTGGCACCGACCTGGCCATATGCTGCAAGCAGACCAGAGGGACATAGGATAGTTAAGACAGCAGGAACAAGAAATAGAAAAAAACAGGAGTGGAGAGAGCAAGCAGCAAGGAAAACTTTACCCATCCCCATAAAAGTCCCATGATTGATACAACTGCTGAGCACATACCCAAAACAGGAAGACGCACAACTATTGTCCAGGGGCTTCACAGCAGTTTCAGCATACCCTACAAAGACAATGCCCCCCCCCTGAGTTAGCCAGAATCTGAAATCCATGAGGGACAACCCCGAAGTGGCCAGGCAAAAAGTACAGAAAGAGGTCAACATAGAGAGGGTAGCAGTTCCTTTCCATGAGCCCCCACTGGATAACTTGATAATAGCCCCACTTGGGGTGGTGCCTAAAAAGGAGGCAGGTAAATATTGCCTCATACCGACCTACCCTCCCCGGAGGGTGTGTCCGTAAATGACTGCCTGGAGCTAGCTAGCTGATCGGTGTCCTATGCATCACTGGACGAAGCAGTTGACCAAATTAGACAGATGGGAAAGGGAACACTGATAACAACAGAGACATAGAAGCAGCTTTCCACCTACTGCCAGTGCACCCCAACAGCTACCACCTGCTGGGCTTTTCGCTGGAGTTGGCATACTACTATGGCAAGTGCCTACCTATGGGTTGTCCAATCTCATGTGCCTTTTTTTAAGCCTTTAGCGTTTTCCTGGAATGGGAATTGGGAGGGCGCCACCTAGCCGGGGGGAGCTAGCACTACTTAGATGACTTTCTGTTTATTGGGCAGCAAGGAACTGCCGAATGTGCGGGTCTACTGCAGCAATTCAAAGACCTAGCAAAGGAACTGGGGGTACCACTGGCTCCAGACAAAGCAGAAGGTCCTACGACAAGGCTCTCCTTCTTTGGAATCGAGTTAGACACCATGGTAGGATGTATAAGTTGCCCAAGGATAAAGTAGCGGGGTTGCTGCAATTGATAAGGCAACTTCAACACAAGAAAAAAGCGACATTGACAGAGGTACAACAACTGCTAGGAAAACCTAATTTTGCCAACACGGTGATCCCAGCCAGTCGGCCGTTTGCTAGATTGGCATGGCTGACGAAAGGTTTGGCCATAAAGCTCCACAGGGTCCGCATCATGCAAGGGGTAAAAGAGGATTTGGGACAATGGGACGCCTTCCTATCGGGGTTTAATGGGAAACTCAGGTGGAGGGTGCCAAGGGTGACATCTCGACAGCTGGAGCTGTTCGCAGATGCCGCTGGCGGGCATGGATTCGGGACAATCCTGGGCAGCACATGGACAGTGGCAAACTGGCCTGAGGCAAAGTATTGCACAGGGCTCAGAAAAAGCATCACGTTCCTGGAAGTTTTCCCAATTATAGTTGCCTTCACCATCTTGGAGAACAAGCTAGCAAACAGACAAATCACGCTCAAGTCAGACAATCACGCTGTAGTCCAGGCAATAAACACAGGATAGGCGAAGTGCCCTGCGGTGGTGCGGCTGCTTAGGGTGCTGGTTGACCTCCAGATGGGGGCGAACATTGCGGTGAGGGCACTCCACATTGTTGGACTGGACATCTCAATAGCGGATCACTGACATAATATCGAATTCACAAATATAGAATTACCAAAATATCGAAGAAAAAATATAGAATGCAAAAATATTGAATTCCTATCTACAAACAGGTAAGTACAAAAATATCGAATCAAAAATATAGTTTTAAAAAATATAGTTGGTCAAAATATCGATTTTTTTTTAAATGTCTCAAAAGTAATTGGAAATTAATGAAATAAAAAATATAACTTTTAATATTACCACTCCAGTGAGTGCAACAGTAGGGAAAGCGTTGGATAGCACAGGGGTAAAAATTACTATTCCCACTCCAGAGAGTGCAACAGTAGGGAAAGCATTGGATAGCGTAGGGGTAAAAATTACTATTCCAACTCCAGAGAGTGCAACAGTAGGGAAAACGTTGGATTGCATAGGGGTAAAAATTACTATTCCCACTCCATAGAGTGCAACAGTAGGGAAAGCGTTGGATAGCGTAGGGGTAAAAATTACTATTCCCACACCAGAGAGTGCAACAGTAGGGAAAGCGTTGGATAGCGAGGGGTAAAAATTACTATTCCAACTCCAGAGAATGCAACAGTAGGGAAAGCGTTGGATTGCATAGGGGTAAAAATTACTATTCCCACTCCAGCGAGTGCAACAGTAGGGAAAGCGTTGGATAGCGTATGGGTAAAAATTACTATTCCAACTCCAGAGAGTGCAACAGTAGGGAAAATGTTGGATTGCATAGGGGTAAAAATTACTATTCCCACTCCAGAGAGTGCAACAGTAGGGAAAGCGTTGGATAGCGTAGGGGTAAAAATTACTATTCCCACTCCAGAGAGTGCAACAGTAGGGAAAGCGTTGGATAGCGAGGGGTAAAAATTACTATTCCAACTCCAGAGAGTGCAACAGTAGGGAAAGCGTTGGATTGCATAGGGGTAAAAATTACTATTCCCACTGTAGCGAGTGCAACAGTAGGGAAAGCGTTGGATAGCGAAGGGGTAAAAAATACTATTCCCACTCCAGAGAGTGCAACAGCAGGGGAAAGCGTTGGATAGTGCAGGGGTAACAATTACTATTCCCACTCCAGAGAGTGCAACAGTAGGGAGAGCGTTGGATAGCGTAGGGGTAAAAATTAATACTCCCACTCCAGAGAGTGCAATAGTAGGGAAAGCGTTGGATAGCGTAGGGGTAAAAATGACTATTCGATATTAAATTACTTACCTTCAATTCAATATTTTTCACCACTATATTCTGTCCATTCGATATTTTGTCCATTCTATATTTTGACTTCGATATTTTAGTAATTCTATATTTTGAATTCGATATTTTGTCTTGTTACCCTCAATAGCGGATGCCATCTCTAGTTTCCAGTGGGACAGATTCAGGGAGCTGGCACCTGATGCCGACCGGAACATGACACCGATGCCTGGGCGCACTGCTGGTCAATGCACTAGTCCCAAAAACATCAGACAGATACTGTAAGTGCTGGAAGACCTTTCAAAGGGTCACCGGGGCAGGGGCTCTGAGTGGGGTGAAACAGGCAGAGGTGGAAAGGTTCTTGGTAGGGGCATTAACAGGGCGGAAAATCCAGGGCATGAGCGCAAACGTACCTGAACGCGGTATCATACTATGCCAGACTGGCAACCAGGATCAACCCAGCAGGATCTTTCTACATTAGATCAGCAATGAAGGGATGGGGGAGGTTGCAGCCCAGACAAATTGAAATGAGGAGGCCTATTGACTTCAAGGTTTTGAAGGAGGTCCTGTTAGGACTACAGGAGATATGCTCATCTCAGCCAAAGGAAAATCTATTTAGAGCAGCTTTAGCCCTGGCATTATTTGGGGCTTACGGGAGTAGTGAACTGGGGCGCCAGCCGGGATATCCCCAGAGTTTGCATGCATACATGCAGGGGCTGTACACTTAGGGGATGGGTTCCAAATAGTTCACCTGAGAAGGTCAAAGACAGATCAAAGTGGCAAGGGTAGGGCCATGTGCATCAACAAAATTGAAGACAAAGAGCACTACCCTGTGTGCATCATGAGAGAGTACATGGGTCAGGGAGCGCACACCGCAGGCCCCCTATTTCGACACCTAGATGGCATGTATCTCAGCCAATTCCATTTCAGGGCAGGCTACCCATCCAGGAGGGAATTTGTGTCACATTCCTTTCGCAGAAGGGCTAACATCACCACAGCACAAATAGGGCTAGGTGCCGAGAGGATCAAATCACTGGGGCGGTGGGCATCAGGTGCGAACAAACCACACATACAACTCACAAGTCTCTAAAATGTCTCTACTGTTGGGAGGTACGATGGGGGATCGGCGTGTGGTATTCATCATGGGGCATTCATACGTCACACGGGCGCAATGATGGGCCGCGTGCACAAAGACTTTCAAGCGATATGGCTGAGAGACAGGGAGGTGAAAGGGATGGGAGCAAATGGGCATGAAGTGGGAGCAGCTACTCCAGGCCATGCATTGAGAATTATGGAGCAGAAAGTGCCCAGACGCAGTGATTGTACACTTGGGAGGGAACAACCTTGCAAACATAGGGAGGAGAGAGTTGTTGAGCACCATGACATCCGCGTTGGTGGCCCTGGCAAAGTAATACGCCCGGCAGAGCTGGTTTGGTCAGAGCTAATAGCATGACTAGTATGGCGGGGCCATCAAATCAGGGACGGTGGACAAGTCCAGACGGAAGGTCAACATCACGATGGCAAAAATATATAGGGCAAATGGCTGGGGCTTTGAGAGACATGAGCTGATCAATCTTAGGGCACCAGGTTACCACGCCGAGGATGGGGTATATCTGACAGGGGTGGGAATGGATATGTTCCTGTTGAATATAGTCGGGGTCCTGGAGCAACTGGGTTTCTCTTAAGGGAGCAGAGGAAAGTGGGAGCTGCCACCGATCAGGAAACCGCTGGCAGCGTAGCGAAGGCAGTACAGAAAGGTACCCACAAAAAGAGTAAATTAGACAGAAGAGGTGCTCAAACTGTGCCTTTGTGATGCCTCGCGGCAGGGGCACAGGTGAGCAGGTGACAGCACACAAGGACAGCCAGAATTGTAGGGCTGACGGAACAGTGCCCTTGGGATGCCACACTGCAGGGGCAAGGAAAAGCAGGCGAGGGGTCAGCAAAAGGACAGGCCAGGCGGAATGGCACTTGCAGCCCAGGCCAGGTTTATGCTGTTGGCTAGAATGAAACAGGACAAGTGGGACATTATTACCAAGAAATGCAAATTATGACAAAACATGGGTCCCAGATGACCAACCATGAACATTGTGAAATGTTGATCTATGCTTTATATAAGATGCAATAAACTACGGCCTTTTTTACACTATAACCTTGTGCCCTTTGGAATATGTGAGAAGAATGGAAGGTAAGGAATGGGGGACCAAGAATTGGTAAGGGAGAGCGAACTTGCAGGCATGGGAGGAGTTCCACTCAGGCTATTACAAAGGTCTATTGCCAGAGTTGTATTGGAAGGAATGGCCGGGAGCGTTCTCACCTTAAATGAATAACAATGGCTAGGGCGCTCGACCTCGGACCTGGGGACCTGGAGACCTGGGTTCGAGTCTCTGTAACAACGCTAAACCTCCTGTGACTTTGGGCAAATCACTTAATCTCCCTGTGCCTAACAAAAAGGAATGTAACGTAACTGGTGCAATGTAATGCGCTCTGATACCTGATTCGGTTCGGGTCAAGTTCGCGCTAAATAAAACTCTGCAAAAAAACTTTGAAGAAATCAGTGTGAAATGCACTTTTTTAACCTATTAAACCTTTCTTAGTTAATGTGATCACTGCAAATGTATGTGTGTGCAACCAAAAGCCAGAATTCTGTTTGGTTCAGCAACAAATAGTGACTTGTGTCTTTTTACTGCTCAGAGGTCCCTGCCCGTCACAGAAAGCACTGTGAATGTGTAAGTAATTATCTTAAATTTCCATTACACACAGTATAAAATAGGCTACCTCCAATATGTGGACATAAATTTAGGTTCAAGACAAAATCAGTTTTCAAAGTGTAAATTTTAGTAATATGCAGATTTTACCTAGTAAAACAGTTTTACAACTGTCCAATGAATGTAGACACTCCACAGCTCACCTTAGAACACCCCTATAAAACCTCAAAAAATGAATAAATCTTTGTCTTCAGTAAGCTTAAAGTGTCTCCATCAATTAACATCACCTCCCGGCTCTCAAGCAGCCTTTACATTTACAGATTAACCAACTCCACTGATCTACATTTCTTTTCAGGCAGCCAGCACCCTGGCGAGTAGCCTTGTTTCTTGTTTATGTGTCTGCACTTTTTCCTCAGGATAATAGCGCAGGAGACCTTCCACAGCATTGGTCATTTAGCACAAATGCTAAAATTACAGACAAATGGCATCCATTGAAATCTTCATCATGGACAATGGACATTAGGCGTAATTCATGGACAGTCTGTGAAGATTACGGATGGGTGGTCCCCCTATGTCTTATGGGTCCAAAGACGTTTTAAGGCATGGGCAAAGTGGGCTCTGGCCCAGGTCCCCAGCCTTTCAGGGGCCGGATAGCCAGGTCTGTTTTGCAGAGTCTTGACCTGATTTTTTTTTTTTTAACATCATTTTTATTGCATCACCAGTATAAATGTACAGACAGGGTATGCATCAAAAGTAGTATGACAAGAGCCGACATCATTAAAGACAATTGTTCTCCATCCGGGGAAGTCATCCCGCTCTTGAAAGGTGTGGCTCCATAACCATTCTGGTTCCGTTCCTTTTACAGTGTCTGACCGCTTCATTGTGCATACATCCCTGGAATGCTTTCGCAATTTACTCCCCCCCACCACTCTTAATTTCGGTACCCCAACAACCCTCCAATCTAGCTTCCTACCCGCCCTCCCCCGTGGTCGCGTTGCGCTTGGGTAACCATGCATTAGTGCCCGGTGTGTCAAGGAGGAAGCAAACATTCACTAAGATGTGTTCTCCTGTGTAGTGTCAGGGTCCGCTCCATCTAGTTCGCTTTCGCCTTCCTGCCCCCCATCGTCTACATCCCTGAGCGCCTGCACCATCACCTCCCATGCAGTCGCCCTTTCCAGCGCTTTCTCGTCATTCGACCTCCAAGCCATCTGGTATCGTAAGGTACTATCACATGCGGCCCATCTCAGACACTCCCCATACCATCTTTTATACGTGGGCCCCACTTTGGACTTCCAATTACGTGTGATCTCCCGCTTGGCTAAGATAAGCCCTAAGTCTATGAATTTACTCGACAGCGTATTCCTAGGTGTGTGTGGGAACCAGTGAAGGATGCCAACAGCTTTGGTATAGTGGATATCCCTGTCCGTCGCGCCGTTAAGTGCCCGCCCAACTTCCTGCCAATAGTCGCCCAACGTAGGGCAGTCCCACAGCATATGACATAGGTCCGCCCCCGCTGTATTACACCTGGGGCAAGCAGCGTCGGTCGTCCCAAAGTACTGGCGGAGTTTCCCGGGCGTGAGATACGCCCTGTGGACAACATAAAAGTGGATCAATTGAAACCTTGCATTCCTCGAGCTCTTCCGCGCCCTCCTCAGCAGTTGGCCCCAGGTCGTGTCTGGTATCTCCATCTGGAGGTCCAGCTCCCACTTGGCTTTTAGAGCTGCTAAAGGCTGTAGGGCCTCCCGCTGCATTCTCGAGTACAGGCACGTGACGGCCTTAAAGGTTCCGGCTGCCATCATGGCGTACTGGCAGGCCATCGCGGTGCCCGGTTCCTTCAGCCCATCCCCCCAATGGGCTCGCATGGCGCCCGTGACTGCCGCGTGCAGCAGGTAGTCGCCCCTCGGTAGGTCAAATCTCTCCTGCAGGTCCTGAAATGGGAGTAACACCCCATCTTCGTAGAGGTCTCCGAGCACGTGCACTCCCGCCTCCTCCCACTCTAACAAGCGTGACCAATCACCTCCATGTGGGAGGGCAGTGACCATTCCCAGCGGTATTTCGGGGGCATACATAAGGCGGACACCCGCCCGTTTACGGGCACGATCCCAACATAGACGGAAAGTCCGTTCCTCTGTCGTCAGGTCTCCCACTCGGAGTTTCTGGTGTAGCGTAATATAAGCTAGAACGTGTCGTGGGGTGCCTACGGCTCTCATGTCTTCGGGGCCTCTATACGCTCTAGCCACTTCCTGAGTAAAAGTCTGCAGCTGCGCAGCGAGGTAATAGCCCTCGAAATCGGGCACTGCCATACCTCCCTCATCTTTGGGGCGCAACAGCGTATCGAGCGCTATGCGTCTCCTACCCGTGCCCCACAGGAACGCTATAACCAGTGACCTCAGACGTTTGAAAATCGAACTCGGGATCCATACCGGCAGTGTCCTAAAATAATATAGTAGCCTGGGTAGAGCTACCATTTTAGGCAGGGAAATTCTACCAGCCAGGGAGAGCGGTAGAGACGCCCAGAAGTCCATAGACCCACGCAAGGCGTTAATACAGCGAATTATGTTGCCTTCTAGCAGGTCGGATGGGGTGTGGTAAACATAAACCCCTAGATAATGTAGGCAGCGCGGCTCCCAACGGAGTTCCTGAGCAGTGAGTGGACACAGCTCTCCCGACCTCAGGGGAAACAGACAGGATTTGGGCCAGTTGACCCTCAGTCCCGACAGCCCACCGAACTGCTCCAGTAGCTTCCGCGCCCCCTGAAGGTCGGCGCCGGCATCGGCCAGAAACATCAACAAATCATCCGCATATAGGGATATGAGGTGTGGCCTCTCCCTAAAAGACAGGCCGGCATAGTGGTGGCCCAGTCTGGCTACCGCAGCGAAGGGTTCCATTGCCAACGCAAACAGCAGTGGGGACAGGGAGCAACCCTGTCTAGTACCACGCCTAATCGGGTATTGGCTCGAGATCAGTGCACCCACCCGGACCCTAGCTACCGCCTCAGTGTAGAGTACCTTGGTCCACCGTATATAACCGTCACCCAACCCAAAGCGACGCATCACCTCATACAGATATCCCCATTCGAGGCTGTCAAATGCCTTCTCAATGTCGATGGATAGGACAAATGGGGAGACGGTGTCCGGCCACTCCGCACCCATCAGTCTCGTGAGTCTACGGATGTTATGAGTGGTATTGCGCGTTGGTATGAAACCGCACTGGTCACCATGAACCAGGCTCGTCATGTGCACTAGTAGTCTGTTGGCCAGAATTTTACTGAGGATCTTATAGTCCGTCGTCAACATAGATAACGGACGATACGAGGACAGTGCCGCACTCTCCCTGCCCGGCTTTAATAGTGGAATCATGAGGGCCTCGCGCATAGAGCCCGGGAGTCGGCCTATCTCCTGCGCCTCATTATATACCTCGCGCAGCCGTGGAGCAAGACGTTCTAGGAATTTGCCATAAAATTCGATCGGTAGACCGTCGAGGCCCGGGGTCTTGTTTCTAGCCATCTGTTTTACAGCACAGCCTATTTCTCCGAGGGAGATTGGCCGTCCTAATTCTTCTGCCTCCGAGTCCTCCACTCGTGGTAACTCCAACCCGTCTAAAAACTCCTCAAGCTCATCCGTCCCACCCGTTTCACCACTCAGATAAAGCCCTTCATAATAAGCTCGGAACTTGTTCAGGATCCCGGGTTGGGAGTGGCAAGGCTCCTCCCCTGGTTCCTGGATCCTCATGATCGGCCCTCCCCCCCGGATAGGGTTAGCAAGCCAAGCCAACATCGCCCCCGCCTTATCACCTTCCGCATGCGCCCTCGTCACGTACGCCTTATGGTCGAAGCTACGCAGCCGCTCCAGCTCCACCGCCATCCCTTCCCGCGCCCCGCTAAGCTCCTCCTGCAGTTCAGGGTGATTCGGGCGCCTCCTCTCAAAATCTCTCAGCCGCGTCTCAGCCTTGTCTAAATCATCCAACAGAGTCTTTCGCGCTCCCGCCGTGTGCCCAATACAGTGTCCCCGCACCACCACCTTGAAAGTGTCCCATTCAACCGCCCTCGTGGAAGCCGAGCCACCGTTCTCCTCAAAGTACCCCTCAATACGTTCACTCAGGGCCTCCCTGAACAACAGGTCGTCCAGGGTATCAGGTTGCAGGCGCCAGGTTGGCACGCAGTTAACAGTCACCATCCATTCCAGAGACATCAACAAGGGGTTGTGGTCTGATATCGTCCTGGCCAAGTATTCCGCCCCCCCCACCGCTGGGAGCACACATTCCGCACAAAGAAACGCATCCAGCCTCACATGCAAATCATGTAGGTGCGAGTGAAAGGAGTAGTCCCTAATGGTGGGGTGCAACGCCCTCCATGCATCCGTAAGGGCCCAGCTCTCCCGCCATTCCATTCTACGCTTGGCAATCCTATGTGCCGGGGACGCGCGCAGCGGGGGATGGGATCTATCTAGCAGCACATCCTCAACTGAGTTGAAGTCTCCCCCCAAAAGGACCGGCCCCGCCAAATAACCCGCCAATTTGCCCGATATGGTAGACAAGAAAGCAGGCAAATCTACATTAGGAGCATACACATTACAGAGAGAAATCATCCTGCCTCTCAGCCTTCCCTCCACCGCCACATACCTGCCCTCTGGGTCTATCGACGACTTCGATACCTGGAAGGGGACCCCCGCCCGTATCCTAATCAAAGTCCCCCTCGCAAATGCCGAGAATGTCGTATAGAATAACTGCCCCCTCCAGCGCCTTTGGAGAGCCGCCCCCTCTTGCTTATTTAGGTGCGTCTCCTGCAGGAACGCTATGTGAACCCCCCTACGTTTGAGGTACGCCTGAATCTTATGTCTGCGCGTCATGGACTACATACCCCGCACATTCCAGGTCACACATTTCAACGCTCCGGTACTAGCCATTCCCCTCTACACAACCGGACCAAACAGTAAAGAACAGTGGTCGTATAAATCCCGCGACCACGGGCCCTCCCCCCCATCCCCCCCAAACAGGAAGCCATACCCCTCCACGAACTACAACCCCCCGAGCAACCCCAACCGCTCGCAACTCCCACCCCCCCAGGACAGGCCCCCCCACAGCTGGAAGTACCCCCATCCAAACCAACACTCCCGACCACCCCTCAAGGAAAGGTGGTAATGTTCGCAGTCTCCACTGCGATGACCTTAGGGGCCAGTAAGGCGCGGCTCAATGCTAGAAAACCTCCAACAAATCAGCCCCGCGATCTCCATCCCACAATCCCCACATTACAGCCCCCCAAAACCTCAGTCAACATCCGATGCGGGTCCATCGCCCCGATGTCCAACCAGCTAGTCCATTCCGCCAAACCAGTTCAGCACGCCTCCAGGATTTCTCCCGAGGTCTGCGGCGTCACACTAGGGCCCCGGGCTCCGCCAAATTCCGATTGTCCTGTCTCTGAGCCCGTGCCCGGGGCCTCCGAATCCGTACCCTTCTCAGACTGAGTTCTGGCGGCTCTGGATAAGTCCACCACCGCCTGCAGGGCCGCCTGCCTCTCCGCCTCCGTCTGCGACATCGATGGTTTCCCGGTCCTCTTGCGGTTCCTCCTAATCCGTTGTGATTGCCTGATCGGCCTGTCCATCTTAGCCTCTTCCTCCCTGGCCTTAGCACCGTCCGTACCAGCCTTATAAGTGTCCCACCATTCCCATGCGTCCGCGGAAGACATGAAGAATAGAGATTTTTCATCCACCACCACTCTGAGCTTGGCAGGGAAAAACAGGGAGTACTTGATGCCTTCCTGGCGGAGCTCCCGCTTGAGGGACAGGAAGTTTGCCCGGAGTCGCTGAGTCTCAAATGTGTAGTCCGGGAACATGGTGACTCTGCTATTTTCCACTTGGAAGGGCCCTGCCTCTCTCGCCCTCTGCAGAAGCCAGTCCCTGTCCCGGTAATGGAGCAACTTGAACACCACCGGGCGAGGTGGAAGGCCCAATGCTGGCGGACGCGCCGGAACTCTATGCGCCCGCTCCAGGGAGAAGAAGGGGGACAGACCTTCAGGCGCCACCTCCGTCCGCAGCCAGTTATCTAAATAGCCCACCATGTCGTCGCCCTCAATCTTCTCCGGCAGGCCCACCAGGCGTACGTTGTTGCGCCTGTTCCTGTTTTCCGCATCCTCGGCCCTCCTTTCTAACACCTTCAGACGGTCCATCACGTCGGCCATCTGGGCCTTTACCGTTGCCTGGGCCGGGGCCAAGTCTTTGATCGTAGATTCCACAGATTTCACCCTGTCCTTCAGTTTGTCGTGGTCGGCCTTCAAGAGACCCAAGCCCGTTGCCACCTGAGCTATATCTCGCTGCAGGGCATCCTTCGTGGTAGCGATGGCTTCCAAGATACGGTCCTGCATCCGCTGTAACGCCGCTTGGTCTCTCTCCGCTCCGTCCGCCGTCTCAGCGTCAGTCACGCCATCACTCTTCCCCTTCGGCTTCCCCATTGGGGCCTGGACGGGTGACGGTCTGCAAGTGCTCACCAGGTCCTCCTCCGATCGTCGCCGGGCACCGATCTCCGGCCTAGTGCTCAGGCCCAGAAATGTCACCAAGAAGCAGGCAGCACCAAGCGTCCGCGGCCCAACCCGCGCCAGTCGCGCTAGAGGGCCGGGGTCCTCTCCTCCGGGTCACTGTCGCACCGCTATTGCCCCAAGCCTGAGACGGTCCTCAACCACCGTCCAAGGGCGCGCCTATTGTCCAACTGGCACCCGGGGAGGGGCGCGACGCAGCCACCAACGCCACTAGCGTGGTTAGGAATGATCTGCGGTGGGTCTCCGAGCAGACGTCTCCGTCTCTAGCTATCTCCTGCCCTCGCCGCCATTTTGGGGTCCGCGACTTCCCGGCCAAGTTTAGCTTTCAGAGTCGAGTTACTGCTGTGGGAAGGCTCGGTGTCGCCCTCCGTGGGTTCCGGACCCTCCGCAGTATCGTCCAGTATCGGATTATGTTCTTTATCTCGGGGTTCAAATGAATTATCAGGATATTATCCGGGATCGGGCACGGAGCTCCGAGCTCACGCAGCCTACCTCCTCGGCATCCAAGCCACGCCCTCCAGAGTCTTGACCTGATGACCTTGAATAATTCTTAGACAGATTGTTTTAAATACTGTTTTCCTTTTAAAATACTGTTTTCCTTTTAATTTATTTTTAATGTGGGTGATGTGTGACTCTATTACAGGCATTTTGCCTAGAAATGTTGTGTTTATGTTTCATGAAACAGCCATAAAAAAGGATCTTTTAGACCAAAAGGACCTCAAATATGAGAAATGAGATGATGTCACAAACGTTACTTGCAGTAATATTAGTGAGCTGCTGCTGTGCTACAATATTGAAAACACAAGTCTCTATACCTTAAATATTAGATGTAAACACATTTAGAATTTGCACTAGAGTGCCTGTGCACTGTCAGTGACCTGGCTAAAGGGAGCACGAAAGACCTGAAATTGGATCATAAATTTAAAGCTGTTGCAAATAGGGTGCCCGCATAGGCCCCCAAAATACGATTGGCCCAGGGCCCCAAAATCCTTAAGATGTTCCTGTATGGGTCAGCTTGAAAGAGCCAGTGTGTGCGCACTTTTGTTTTTAGGGCTCGGGCTCTGCGTACACTGCTCTGCGTACACTGCGCAGCAGTGTCGCGCAGATCCGAGTCCTATTCTGGGCGATTTAAAAATGGACCTTGGCATTCCACACGCTCGTGCGTGTGGATTTCGAAGGTCCAATTTCATTGGCCTTCGGGTGCGTGCTGTTTTTAAACAGAACACACAATAGGCCATAGGCGGTCGTGCAGCTCTGCCTATGGCCTATTGGTGTCTGTTACGCGCACCAGAGGCCATATGTTTTGAATTATCGCGGCTTGACAGACCACTCTCGAGCTTCTTTCATTAGCTCTCTACATGAGGGTAGCTTGTTATGGCACCTTTCCTCAACACCGCTTATGTAAGGTAAAAGAGTACAAAAAAATCACTCACTCTCAAATAATGGCATTAGTCAAGGATCAAACTGTACATCAGGTGGAAACCACTAGATTAGAGCTCAAGAAGCCTATGATCAAACCAAAGGACTAGCAGGCGGTCCCTTAGTTATTTTTTTTTATTTATTAATGTTGATCATTTTTCACCATTGCAGCAGGCTGGCAACCGCACCCTGTCCTTACAAGAGGAAATACATTAAAGTGATTACAGGCATGTGGGCGCTCTGGGTGTTTATGAACCATCCCTGTGCGCGCTGCGTGCATCAGCCGGGGCACTGCACGCGCTGGGCACACACAGCACCTGTACGCCTGGTGGGCGGGGCCCGTGCATACTGAGGGGCAACTTGTGACCAGAAGGGGCACGGCTCGCGCACAGGCAGCCGCTCTAGTTCTCTGCTTTATTTTTATCTGGAGGCAGGGGGAAGGCTTCCTGTGTGCTCGTGTGCGCCTGAGCCGCCTCCTGCCTCTACCTCACCACCTGTGGTAAGTGTGAGTGTTCAGAAAAGGCAGCAGCATTTTGAGGAAGTGTGCAGTGCATGCCGAGCTTGGGGTTAAAGCAACGGCCAGCCCTCCCCTTCGCCTTATCGGTGGGAGGAGGAGGGAGAGGCGGCAGTGTGCAGTTTCTTCACCTGCCAGCATTGCACATACCAAGGGAGAGAGAGAGGGAGCGAATGGATGGAGGGGTCACGGAGCGCACCGGGCGGGGGCAGGCGGACACCCCTTTTCCAGGTACGTGCGTGCTCCCCTTCTATTAAACTGATGTGTTTTTTTCCTGCTGTTTGTGAACGTTGGTCGTGTTACTCTAAGCACAGAGCGCCTCCTGACCCCTGGACAAACTCGCAGATTACTTGTCAACATCTGCGAAGTCCAAGCTGCGGGGACATGTGGGTGTGTCTCAAGCGCCCCGCAGCAGGGCAGACCTGTCTCAACCAGGGACATGCTGCTGGAAGAAAAACCAAAGGAAATGATGGACAGAGCGTTGACAATACAAGCACTCACCCCCATTCAATTGATCTGAGTTTAATCCATCACCGTTCTTTAGCCCACTCTGCCACCCCAGTTCAGACATGGCCATATGCAAATCAGTCTGACCCTGTGCCTCATGGGAACAGTCCAACCCGAACTGCCAAGCCATGCCTTCCCTGGACCGGAAACAAGCTACCGAGGACCGGTTTCTGGCATTACAGCCGTCTTCAGCCCGGCTTGCTTGAATCCAGTGGCAAAGTGAGCAAGGGACTCACGTCTGAGCATACCCTGCCAACTTATGGCGAACAAAGTAAAACCAAAGGAAATGATGGACGGAGCGTTGACATTACAAGCTGGAAGAGGCGTGCAGTTCGGACAGGAGTCTGGGCATCGGGCCCCTTCGCATTGGCAGGTTGGCAACACTTGGGCAGCCTTGCTGAGGAGGGTAGCCTTGCGCATGCAGCCCTGGAGGGCACACACTCAGATTCCGGAAGTGAGAGCCAGGGAGGCTGCCGTGCCCGGGTGTGCGACCGCGCGGCCTCTCAGCACAGATCCGATCAAATTGCGTTGAATCACAAAAGGCTGTTTACTTTTTGAGTGTGTTCACTTTTCTCACCGTGTCTGTTTTCATAGCCCAGGGGGCTGGAAAGAGAAGGCTGGAATCTGGTGGCAAGTGCAAAGAAAGACAGAGGAATTGTTCTTAAGCAATCAATCGAAATGCAGTGGCATTTTTCTAGTGAGGGTGCAAAAAGTCCTACCTTGTGGCTCTGAGCAAATTTCCAATTTGCAATGCCCTATTTAAAGGGTCTCTGGGAGATCCAGAAATTCTAATGCTGAGCTGTCTCCCTTGGAACTGTCTCAACAAAGGACATATTTGGTCTTGAAAGCTAGCTAACAAAAGTGTGGCATGGCATAATAAAAGAATGTCAGCAACATTCTTCTTTGTGCTCAGAAGCAACTTTTCTTCTATCTGCTATGCTAGTCCTTTCCCCCAAGCTTTCGGGCTTCTGTGGGAGTATTGTATTGTGCAGATTATGTTAATATACAGATTTGTCGCACAGTTTCACGGATCACACATGTGGGCACGGGCAATACTTTGAGTCCCAAATACTTCCCTTCTCTGCCAACAGAACCATGCAACTTGTTCAACTGTGATAAGAACTGCAATAAATTCTATGTTTTTTTTCTCAACTGATTTGCTAATACCCATACAGTGCAGTAACTGCTGCATGATTTTCCAAACTGCAATCCTACACATTTCCCATAGAAAGCTAGCAATTTATTTAATAACTTGGATAGTTGTTATTAGGTACAGCTTCCAACTACGGCGTAGAAGGCAGTAGGAAATATCTCAAGGTAGAATTGGAAAGGTAGTGCTTCAGAAGATCTAAAATTTTTAGGAAGATGGCTTCCACCAGCAGATATATTGTTTTGGGATATTTCCTTGATTGTGCAGTCTCTCCTGCTAAAATAACTTGCATTTGGTGATTTCTCAATGGGCTGCAATGCAGTGAACAATAATTCAGTGTCTTTATTAGAAACAGAACTGACTGCGGTGGTGAGAGTGACAGCAGAGTGAGAGTGACAGCAGAGTGAGAGTGACAGCAGAGTGAGAGTGACTGCAGAGTGAGAGTGACTGCAGAGTGACTGAAGAGTAAGCATGACTACAGAGTGACTGCAGAGTGAGAATGACTGCAGAGTGACTGCAGAGTGAGCGTGACTGCAGAGTGAGAGTGGCTGCAGAGTGAGAGTGACAGCAGAGTGAGAGTGACTGCAGACTGAGAGTGACTGCAGAGTGAGAGTGACAGCAGGAGTGACTGCAGAGTGAGAGTGACAGCAGGAGTGACTGCAGAGTTAGAGTGACAGCATGAGTGACAGCAGAGTGAGTGACACCATGAGTGACAGCAGAGTGTGAGTGACAGCAGAGTGACAGTGACAGAAGAGTGAGAATGACAGCAGAGTGAGAGTGACAGCAGAGTGAGAGTGGCAGCAGAGTGAGAGTGACGTGTGAGTGAGAGTGACTGCATGAGTGAGAGTGACTGCATGAGTGAGAGTGACTGCATGAGTGAGAGTGACAGCATGAGTGACATCAGAGTGAGTGGCAGCATGAGTGACAGCAGAGTGAGAGTGACAACATGAGTGACAGCAGAGTGAGAGTGACAACAGAGTGTGAGTGACAGCAGAGTGAGAGTGACGTGAGAGTGACAGCATGAGTGAGAGTGACTGCATGAGTGAGAGTGACTGCAGAGTGAGAGTGACTGCAGAGTGAGAGTGACTGCAGCGTGAGAGTGACTGCTTGAGTGAGAGTGACTGCATGAGTGAGAGTGACAGCAGAGTGAGAGTGACTGCAGAGTGAGAGTGACAGCATGAGTGAGAGTGACAGCAAAGTGAGTGGCAGCATGAGTGACAGCAGAGTGAGAGTGACAACATGAGTGATAGCAGAGTGAGAGTGACAGCAGAGTAAGAGTGACAGCAGAGTGAGAGTGACTGCAGAGTGAGAGTGACTGCATGAGCGAGAGTGAATGCAGAGTGAGTGACTTGACAGCAGAGTGAGAGTGACTGCAGAGTGAGTGACTTGACAGCAGAGTGAGAGTGACAGCAGAGTGAGAGTGACAGCATGAGTGAGAGTGACTGCAGAGTGAGAGTGACTGCAGAGTGAGAGTGAGAGTGACTGCAGAGTGAGAGTGACTGCAGAGTGAGAGTGAGAGTGACTGCAGAGTGAGAGTGACAGCAGAGTGAGAGTGACAGCAGAATGAGAGACTCAGCAGTGTGAGTGTTACAGAGAGAGCAGGGTATGCTTGTCTGCTTACACGGTGCACTGACACACAGGAGCTAAAACAAAGAACAGCTGAACATGTGTCTTGGGAGATTCATGGAGGCAGCCGGTCCTCTGTGAGGGGAGCAGCAAGGAGGGGACGCCCCAACCAAATCAAGCACAACTACTCACAACCTACTGTACGATTACAACACAGGCCAAAGGGCAGAGCTAGGTCTTTTCGCATTATGTGGAGTGAGCAGTGTGTGAGTGTGTAGGGTGAGCAGTGTGTGAGCGTACAGGGTGAGCAGTGTGTGAGCATGCAGGGTGAGCAGTGTGTGAGCATGCAGGTTGAGCAGTGTGTGAGTATGCAGGGTTAACAGTGTGTGAGTGTGCAGGGTGAACATTGTGTGAGCGTGCAGGGTGAATATTGTGTGAGCGTGCAGGGTGAACATTGTGTGAGTGTGTAGGGTGAGCAGTGTGTGAGTGTGCAGGGTGAACATTGTGTGAGTGTGTAGGGTGAACTGTGTGTGAGTGTGTAGGGTGAGCAGTGTGAGAGTGTGTAGGGTGAGCAGTGTGTGTGTGTGTAGGGTAGCAGTGTGTGTGTGTGTGTGTAGGGTGAGCAGTGTGTGAGTGTGCAGGGTGAACATTGTGTGAGTGTGCTGGGTGAATAGCGTGTGAGTGCAGGGTGAGCAGTGTGTGAGTGTCCAGGGTGAGCAGTGTGTGAGTGTGTAGGGTGAGCAGTGTGTGAGTGTGCAGGGTACAAAAACCCGAACTAAGTCCACCACACACACACACATAACACCACACACATAAGACCACATACATAAGACCACACACACACCACACACACACACCACCACACTCACACTCTCACTCTCACACCACACTCTCACCACCACACACTCACCACCACTCACCACCACACACTCACCACCACACACTCACCACCACACACACAACCACACACACACACCACCAGCCGCCAGTGCACACTTTCACCGGAGACAAACACCACCAGCCGTCAGTGCACGCTTTCACCGGACACAAACACCACCAGCCATCAGTGCAGGCTTCCACCAGGCACACAACACCAGACGCCAGTGCATGCTTTCACCAAACACACACACACCACCAGCCATCAGTGCACACTTTCACCAGGCACACACAACACCAGCCGTCAGTGCACGCTTTCACCAGGCACACACCACCAGCCGTCAGTGCATGCTTTCACCAGGCACACACAACACCAGTCGTCAGTGCACGCTTTCACCAGGCACACACCACCAGCCGTCAGTGCACACTTCCACCAGGCACACACACCTCCAGCCGGCAGTGCACACTTCCACCAGGCACACACACCACCAGCCATCAGTGCACAATTTCTACAGGCACACACACCACCAGCCATCAGTGCACACATCAATGGTTAACGCATCCACAATTAACTATTGTAGCAATCGCAGTATGGTACACTTTACTTTTAAAACATATTCATCTAAAGCGCAGCATGCCACCATTGCTACAATTCCAATCCAACCCACATAATTCCACTACACACCACATGCATACACTCCATAACACATGGCTAAAAGACATTGCCGTTTACAATGCCATTAGCTCTAGCTCAAATAAATCCGAGACCTATTGCATTTCCAGTGCTTGTTTTATTCTGTGGGCAGCGACAAGATCAATAAATAAAGCCCAAACACTGGCCCTTTCAAGATGGCTCATTTGGCAGCTCCAGTCTGCCCCGAAAGGCCAGTCTCACACTGGACATGGTGTAGCCTGTCCATCATTGTCCATAAAAACTATTTTACAGGAAAGCTCGATTCTCCTGGAGTCAGCCAATAAGTGCGGGAATCAGTAGCGCATTTTGGAATATAGCCATGGTTAATTGTTGAAGCAAGGAAGACAGCTGGCAGTACAAGTTTCTGGCCTTCACTTTCACGTAAAATATGTTTCAGAAAACCACTAGAGGAGAAAACACTTTATAAAAGCATTTGTAATTATGATTAATGCACTGAGGTTTATATAATGATCGAACTCATAGATCCTGTGCTGTAAAAGAATAGTCAGAAAATACGAAGAAAGTTTACTCAAGGTAAACTCGAATTATTAAAAAGATGTTTCCACTGTTTGGTTAACGCTAATATTACCATCTATTAGAGACTCTGGGGTATATTACCAACAACTAGCGATCATTTTTGTCTCTAACTTGTTTAGAGACAAAAATTATCGCCGCACATCGGCGATTTTTATCGCAGATAAACCTTGCTATTAGCAAGGTTTATCGCAAATGCGATAAAAAACGGCCGCAATGCATGAATATCGCTGAAAAGTCAGCGATATTCATGCATTATCGAGCAAATGCTCTTAGCCATGTTATCCACCTCCCATTGGATAACATGGTGAAGAACTGCTCAGGGCAGGTGTTAGCTTTTGGAGATATTCGCGCTTAGCGCGAATATCTCCAAAAGTTGGTAATAGGAGATAGCGATGTTAGCGACTGTTTCCAGTCGCTAACATCTTGGCACGCCCACTTTGCATGTCATTAGTGATAAATATCACTGACATGCAAAGCGGGGCCCAAGATGGTCGCTATCTCCTATTAGCTGTCACTAACTGGTGTTAGCGACAGCTTGGTAATAGGGAGATAATTTTATCTCCGCTTTCTTGGCTTTTAAAGCCAAAAAAGCGGAGATAAACCCCTTGATAATATACCCCTCTGTCCGATGCCACTGAGGGAAAATGTTCTTTAAAACAGAGTTAACATCAGTACTTCAGGTGCTTCTTGTTTTCATCAAAATGTAAAAAAATTAATTAAAAAAAAGCTTTCACCATTGTTATTTTTTTGTTGTTGATTGTTTTTGTATTTCATTCAAAACGTGACTATAATTTCATTAAAAAAAGTGAGAAAAATAAATGTGGGGCATATTATCAAGGGGGTCTATCTCCGCTTTTTTGGCTTTAAAAGCCAAGAAAGCGGAGATAAAATTATCTCCCCATCACCTAGCTGTCGCTAACACCAGTTAGCGACAGCTAGTAGGAGATAGCGACCATCTTGGGCCCCACTTTGCATGTCAGTGATATTTATCACTAATGATATGCAAAGTGGGCGTGCCAAGATGTTAGCGACTGGAAACAGTCGCTAACATCGCTATCTCCTATTACCAACTTTTGGAGATATTCGCGCTAAGCGCGAATATCTCCAAAAGCTAACACCTGCCCTGAGCAGTTCTTAGCCATGTTATCCAATGGGAGGTGGATAACATGGCTAATTGCATTAGCTCGGTAATGCATGAATATCGCGGACTTTTCAGCGATATTCATGCTTTGCGGCCGTTTTTTATCACATTTGCGATAAACCTTGGTAATACCAAGGTTTATCTGCGATAAAAATCGCCGATGTGCGGCGATAATTTTTGTCTCTAAACAAGTTAGAGACAAAAATTATCGCTAGTTGTTGATAATATACCCCTGTGTTCTTTGTTGTGTTTTATGGTACTGCGGAATTTAGAGAAAAGTCTGAGGGCCAGACGTACGAAGGGTTCTTACAATCTGCAAACACTTCGATTCCCTAAAATAGGCGTTGCGACCGCAGGAGGCCTTTAATTTACATATATTCTGAAAAGTTTCTCTGAAGATCAAAACAGATTCATACATAATTATCAGACTGTCAGTTGGCAGGGTTGTGATTCTGTAAGCTAAATACGAGTGTTGTGAGACTAAAAGTCTGGTTGCAGACCATTGATCAGTTACTGGCTCCCCAGCTTTTGAGTAACTATCCAGCAAAGGTAAAGGTGCCCTCTTTGGAAACCTTCCCCTTTAAGAATCAAGTTGTTAAATTAAGGGGGAATAGGCAGTGGTCCAAGAATCCATGGTTCAAGTACATTTTTTTTTTAAATGGATTTTTTTTTTGTCCATGAAAAATAACTGCTTTATAACGGCATTATAAAAAAGGTCATTTTGAAATGAAACGACAGGGATTGTGGTCTGCTGTCACGTACAGGCCACCATCTCTGTTAGAGCAGCCAATGACAGGGGGTCAGAAATTAGGTCCTGCCCGACCTACTGGCACATACGTCAGTTTTCAAAATAAAAATGTTGTTGCAAAAAGTCAGTGTTGCAGTGTTTCTGACATAAATCTCTCAATTCCCTCAGCTGAAATCAGTGCTTAATTTGTAAAAATAAAATAAAAATAGGTGCTAGAACCCTCATCAGGAGGCCACTGCAGCTTGCACCACACATTGCACTGCCAGGGCTGCCAATGACAGTACCAACACAACTACTAACCATCACACTCTTCCAATTTTGACAAATCAGACTTTTCCACGCCCCCAAAGCTATACGAATGGCATGGGTAGCAGGTTTGAGTCATTTTTAACTTATATTGAATGAATAAATGAATGTTGTGTGTGAGAAGTTGGCCTGATATATGATGCTCACTAGTTCTAGTGATCACCTTGTATCAGTCCAAACAACCCTTATGGTGATTGGTTGTAAGTCAACCTTATAGACCAGCTATCCTAGTGGTAGCATGGACAAAGCAGTCTTAAGGCTAAACTCTTTTGGCATGTGAAGCCAGCTGTTTTACCACAATATAACCCCTTGAATACCAGATGAAAGGACACCACACAGGTTGTTATGAAAATAAACAGTATATTTATTAATACCAACACCTCTGAACTCTTTATGAGGTCAGAGGGCTAAGCACATGACAATCACTTAAGAAAAATACGTTTAAGTGGCACGAATTACAATGGTGCCCTAGGGGCATGACAAACCATATACTAAGTAAGTGGGATGTGAAAGTCAATAGAAGGAATGGAGCTGTCCAGAGGCTGTAGAATCGATGGGACCGCGCTACACTAACACTAGGTAAGTAATAGGAGGCCCACGGAACGCGTGTGCAGAGTGCGAACTCACACGCGAGATGCGTAACAACGTCTATGGACAGTACAGTTCAAGTTAAAGGTGAGTACGGACAATCCTGACTAGGTAGGACTAAAACGACTGTGGAACTAGACACTAGGACAGTTAAACTACCCTGGAGCACCAAAGTGCCCTTGTTACCTCACCCACGGGCCACGGGTGCATAGGTGTCAAATTGCGTCGGGTTCTCGCGTTGAAGTCAATGGAGCCTGAAATAAAAGATGCTGCAGGCGACCAGGAGAAAGATGTCCTGTGCAATCCAAGGGTGGATTGATGAAGAAGAGGACCTGAAAGCAGAGGGGACAATGTTCACAGTCACTAGCCAGTGACTGGAGTGGAACCAGGAAGGAACCAGATGTCGTCGTCGCGATCAGGTGAAGAGTGGACGCTTGACTCTGCAGCCACGTGGACCAGGAGGTGTCTTCGACGACCAGGATGGAGGCACGAGCTGTCCCACGCAGGCTCTCGCTGTCGGCGGTGTTGGATCCGGAATTGGCGTCAACAGGCCTTGGCAAAGGCAACCCACGCAGTGAGTGGAGAAAGCGTCTGGTGCGGACGAGGAGAGTCCGGGGTGCCCCTCTTTTGGAAGGGAGCGAGGGCCAGTCTGAAGCAACCAGACCAGCAGCAAAGATTCAAAGGTTCGTCGTCTAGGAGGCCACTAGCCAGCCGGCAAGTGACCAGACAACGCATCGAGCAGCAACAAAGCAGAAGGGCCCCACGCAGATCTCGTGGATACTGGAGGGCTGGTCTTCGGTGCAGGGGCTTCTCGGGGATGGGACTTCTCAGTCCCCAAAGCACTTGGTCGAGTTTACCTCGGGAGTCGTGCTGGAAGCGAAATGCAGTTTCTTCCAAGATGACCGGTTCCACGTGTCTCGTCGCACCCACGGGTCTCAGCTTTGCTGCAGATGTGGGTTGAGGTCGGAGAGGTCTGGGAATCCGGGTCTCGTCGGGCTCTGAAGTCTGGATCCTGGAAGGAAGACGACAAAGGGAAGCCGCTGGACGCTTGATGGTGCCTGCTTGTGCAGGGTGGACACTCCTTGCCCACAGGGGAGATTCTTCAGTCTTCTGTGGAGCAGAACGTCGAAGTCCAGAGTTTCTTCTTGTAGAGTTGTTCAGGATAATCTGATTTGGAATGGGACCAGCTCCTACCTTTATCCTGCTAAAGGGGGCTGCACTACTGACTAGGTCCCTCCCCTGGGTGGGACCAGGAAGGGGGGTGGTTACACCCCTTATCCTTTGTCCGGTTTCCCGCCAGAGCTGGGACTGGAGTGTCCCAGCAACTGGTTTGAACCGGTGTATGCACAGGGCACCTTGTGTGCCCCAGGCATGTCTCATCCCTTTCAAGCCTACCCTACCCAATACACAAAATCCTGTCTGGGGTGGTGCTAGCACCTCCCAAGGCAGGAAACCCTTTGTCCAAGCCGTCCTCGCTGGAAGGACTCCCAGCAGCAGGAGGTCAGACTTGTGTCTGTGGTGGCAGCATCCATTTTGTGATGCCAAGGCTCGAGTTAACTTTAACCGGGGTTCTCAGTTACATACATGTCGTGTCCCTCTAGGAGGGTGGAATGCTACCCCCGTCGCCAGAATTGGCGAGGGGGTAGTATTCCAATTCGTATGACACCTTACTCGACATGTTTTGATAATGTTATACCAGAGTTAGCATTTAACCGCGAGGATTATAATGCACTTAAGAGTATATGGTATAGCGTTATCATGGAACAGCTATTAGGACTTGGTTCCGCAAGCTGCAAACGGGCTCAGCTCATGCCAGAGCACCATCTCACATAATTCCAAGCACTCTGCCTTCAGGATTGATAAGGCCTTCCATAGGAGTGACTGATGGGAATATATGTGTCCATTTTAGGTTTAGATATAGGGAACTATATCTAAAGCAAAGGGTGATTACACCACCTTGCCCCAGCTGTCGTGCAGCCAGTTGTGTCTGTTTAGATGGCCAGCCAGGGGTGGCATAATACATGCTTCAGCCCCTGGTAGGCCCTGGGTACACCTATGCCCTGGGTACCTGTAGTACACTGTACAGGGACTGATAAGGTGGCCCAGTACCAATTGGTAAATGCACCTAAGGTACATGGAGTCCATTTTACAGAGAGAGCAGGAAGCCTGGGGTCCTGAATAGCAGGATCCCAGGCCAACTAAGTCAAAAACCAGCAAAACACTAGGCAAAAAGTTGGGGGTAACCATAGTCAGATATCCACCTTCCTACATTGTGCTCATCTCTAAATTACGGTACAGACAACAAAATGACCCGAACAGAAATACTGCATACATTCAGAGTAAACAAATTCAATGAACGTTTCTCGATCCTAGTAAGTGATCAATTCAACAAACATGGGGAGGAGGGGGATTGTTTTGGTAAGCAGAGAGACTGTGGGAAATTTCAACAAGGGAGGCAAAATGAATGCAAATCAATTCAGATTGCATTAAAGATCAGTACTAAATACACATAGTTATAAATACAATGGTTGCTCCATTATGTGCCAAGAAGATGGTTGAAGAAGTGCTTGTGTATAAGTGATGGAAGGTAAAGAAAATTCAACACGATAAACAATTAAAGTTCAATCAGCAGTGCTCTCATGCAACTACATAAACCATGTCTGCAGTCATGGCTAATGGCCAATTTATCATCCATGTCTGTAGGGGTGGATGTAGGTGGCACATGTTGTGCCCCCCTGTGTTCCTGCACCGCTCAGTCCATGCCATGCAGGAACATCCATATCAGTCCTGTGGAGGTGCAGTTAAAAGGCTCACTATGAGCCTTTAAGGGATGTATGACATTACAACGCATGCTTTTACATCGCATGCCTTTACAACACGGTTTTTACACCGCAAACCTTTACAATGCATAGCGCTTTGGGGTGCTGGATAGTGAATAGTTAAATTTACTATTCCAACTCCAGTCCCCGTGGACACTAGGGAAGGTGTTGGACAGTAAATTAAACGTATTCCCTATCCTAGAGCGCCCCCCAGCGCAATGCGTTGTAATGGTTTGCGTTGTAAAAGTTGCGCCGTAAAGGCACTGCGTGGTAAAAGTTGCGTTGTAAAGGATGTTTCCCGCCTTTAAGCTGCACTGACGCTGGACTATCATGCTGCCCGCTAGGCAGACAATAAAATTACTCGTAATCGGGCGGACGGCAGTCGAGTATGGCGGTCTTGTAGAGGGGTGCTGGCAATGTGGCTCGCTCCAGGACCGCCAAACTTGTAATCAGGCCCTTAGATTTTTCTTATATTTCAGTGACCACCCAGGAGTTAATCAAAATGCACCATATTGGAATTACACAACCTTCTAGTTTACAAATAGAGTAACTGACATGTGATATCCTAGTTGTTCTTTTTGAAAAAAACAGACCATGCCACATTTCCAAAATTATGATCTTCTTTCCACCACAGGGATTGAACAATCAATTGCTTTAACACTGGGGTCAAAACTTCAATTTCTGCTTCCAGGATATCTAGTGATACTCCATCGACCATACGGTGATCATTAATTTGTTATTCTTTATCAGAACATGAGGCTTGGATTATGCTTACTTTCTCAATTTTATTTCCTCAGCGGCCCAAATCAACATTATCACTACTGACATGCCCACTTGAGAATAAAATTGGTAGTGTGAGAAGGGGATGTGACTGTGGAGGGGGCGGGTCTTTATGCAGAAACCTTCCTGAGAAGGCCTTCTGCCCCCCGTCACCTGCCCCCATCCACCTCCTTCCACCAACAAAAAATAAAAGAAAAGGCTTGCAGAGACTGATGTCAATGTCCTGTGGTCTTTACACACCCCTTAATGAACATCAGCTGCATGCAGCCTGAGAAGATGAGTTGAAAATTCACTCTGTGCAGTGGTTTGCAGCTCGCCTTGCCGGCCACAGAGTGATTTTGGCTCCTCACCAGGTGACCATGTCAAGGGTGCTGAAATCGTGTGACTCACGGTGGTACCGAGTGAGTTGGCAGAAATGTCACGTAAACAATAACAGGAATATATTTCCCATGAGTCCTGGGACACAACAGTAGTGTACCAATCACAGTTCTCTCGTTCCATATAAAGCAATCCCCAAGCAGAAACACTTCCTCTTTATTCACCAATTAGCAGCCAGGTCAGTGTTTTGCTGCAGACTGTTTATAGAATGTTTTGGTTTAAGAGTGTGTACAAATATATTGTTTCTATTTTTACTGTGCAGGACTGTGCAGGATTGTCCGATACCACGCTGCAGCAGGTTTCAGTGTATTGGTGGGCAGGCAGGTACACCGGCGTGCCACAGCCTGGTAGGTGGCTACAACAAGCCTCCATGAGGGGACATGCGGGAAGTTCTGGCAGCAGTTGAGTGGTACTGCACATCTTGTTGCCTTCTCTGTCAGGAGAGATCAGAGTGAAACATGCTGCACATATACTGTGCTGGCATATGGAGGGAAGGTTCCAACTCAAATCAATTAGTTAAAAATCCCACATTACTTCTGATAATTTGAGTATGCTGGCCCATACGCTGAGGGGGGGGGGGGCTTAGAAGCCCGGTACAACCAAGGGAAGCTTGAAGCAGTGAGGCCAGAGCCTCTGGTGAGGTATGCCTAGATCTAAATGTCGCAGGTGAAGTTCATTATTTGACTATATTTGGCAAGGAAAGTCATTATTCGAAATGCCCAAAGCAGAAGTTCTGCCAGTAGAAGAAGCAATTTCTCCTGAACAACATGGCAGGAATACATAGGGAGACCTTAAGAAATGAGGTACAAAAGGAGAGCTTGTGCTCCCCTATATGACAAGTTTGTGGATGCCATTGAGGTATCACTGTGGAGGGCAGTATCTCTAATACCTGGGAGACCCTGCAGGGGCACATACTGATGTTGGCCACCAAGCGTAGTTTGACCCCCCAAAGAGGAAACACTGAGCGCCCCTTCTGCCCACAGAAGCACAAGGCACTCAGAATGGTGGAGGCTAGACTAAAGGTAAAACAGTAATGTGAACCCCTCCTCCCCCTGACTCCTTTGAAAAGATTAAGTTAAACATTTTTTAAAAGGCAGGCAAGTTCCCTGGAGAAGCTTTTGGAGGAAGATCATCCTGGGAATACCCCTGTAGAGGATGAAAGATTACCACATTTGGGAAACCCTGATGATGGGAAGGAGTCAGGAGACCTAGACTAGTATAAGGACTCGGGGTTGGAACCTGGCCCCAGTAGACCTTGGTGATCAGGTGGAGGGTACCAAGCATTTTAGGACAGATGTTAATCACACCGGACCCAAGGATTCACATGGTTTGTTAGATCCAGAGACAGATACCATCCAGGGTTGACGGAATGGGGCCAGCCCAGAAACTGTCACATTATGTGGATTGCAGGATAAGGAACCCTCTAGATAAGAAGTTAATAGGGGCCTATTAAAAGCAGAATGTTCAACACCATCTTAGGAAGGTAAAGTGACGCTATTTACAGAGATAGATGGAAAAATTGCCAAATGTGTGACTATTTTTGTGAAGAACCCCAACAAGGGCAATCATTGCTCCCTGAGAGCATGCCAGGGTAAGCTTCTTGACATTGTGGGGCCACTAAGGTACTCGATATCGCAGAAAAGACCAGACAGACTGACAACCTAATACCTCCCTCTATTTTGTCTAGCTGGGCCCAACAGGAATAATACTTCCTTTGGAACAGGTACTGTGCCTTATCCACCTGGATATATCATTCTCATTCAATAAAAATAGACTAGGCATAGGTAATTTTGCATAACACAAGAGATGTAAAATTGCAGAGATTTGGCCATTACTCCACATCACATAATTTCAGGGAGAAATGTTCACGTGAGATGCATTGTTTGGGTAATTTTTCAACATGAGCAGCATTTCAGGTAGATTGCAAAACTACAAATCAGTATGCAAACAGCAGTGTTTTGAAGACGAGCAACAATTCCTTTGATAGGGCAGTCAATAAATATTTCAGGTAGATTTGTTACCCATGCAGACAGTTTAGGTAATTTTTTACTGTAAACTACATATTGGAATGTGAATGGCACTAATTTGAACCTGAGCAACCAGAAAGCAAATCAAATTACATTTTGAGGTTGAATTTTTACCTGAACTCAGCGTTTGGTTAATTTATTCAGTGAGAGATACATTTCGGGAAATTACGCGTAACTTTGCACAATTTTGTGGTAATGTCATGTAATTATGCTACAGCATATTACACATGTTTCACACCCCCCTAAATGAAAACCAAAATTGGGTGACCTGGATACTGTTGGAGTTGTAAGGTCAGCAGATGGGGTTCTGTTTAGGGATCTCTTGATTAAAGAACTAAGCAGGTTGGTCACTTCCTTCTCATTGCTAGACAAACTACAGCAGAAAATGAGAAGGGTGGTGGGCCGGAAGGTTTTTAGAGGGGCCTGTAGAGGCAGGGGGTGCTTGATCAGTCACCACTTTCACTAGCATCCCAGAGCATCAAGGTTAGAAGCCATTTCAATGGCAAGACCAAAAGAAGTTCAGATGGTTCTTCCCAATCAGAGGGCACATAGGGCGCAGAGGGTGCAGCAACAGAGGAAGATTCTATGGTGCAGCCAATGCTCCATGAGTAGGCTATCTGGTTTTAGGTTTAAACCTATAATCACTGATAAAACCCCACTGAAAGAAATATAGACATTACTGGTATAAACATTTAAACACTGAAAAACACCTTTGCAACCAAAAACTAAGTGCCATTCAAAGAAAGGAAATGTTGAGTGAAAGAGTGATTTTTATTTCTTCCTGAAGGGGCCAATACAATGTAACTTTGTTATACAAGGTAGCATCAAGAAAGACTGGTCTAACAGTTCTCTGCTTGAGTTTTGTTGTTTAGGGATGTCTCTAAAAATGGTCTTTTCGTCCTTCTGCTTTTTTCGGTTTTGTGGTATTTTGTCTAAAGATGCAGTGTTTAGATGCATGTTTTATTTAGTAATTTTATAAACTGTAGAGAATTGGGAAATATCAAAATCATATTTGATATTTTGGCTACATTTGATTTCACTGATAGGTAAAATGGCTGGTTTCATAAGAATCTTTCCTAATATGTATAATCACATTTACCCACAGACGGAGAACGAGTGAAGTCCTTTGATACATCATCCCCCTTTTCTAGTGAGTCAGTATTGATTGTAAGTGAATTGCCAAACACCCCTGGCTTTCAACATCCAATGCAAGATGTAGTGACAGGTATATGTGAAAAGAATGTTGTCACCAAGCATCTGACATAGTGGTGAAAACATGACACCAGATGTTTGGTAAACATGGAATGCAGTTTCACATGGAATGCTGCTGAAAAAAATTCCTATCAAGTTCAATAAAGATTGGAGTGATATTGTTTGTATTTGCAGTAATTCAGGTACGTATATGAAAAAGTTGTATGATGGCCTGTCAAAATCGATACGTGTGCTGAAGTGCTTCCATGAAAGAGATCCTTATCACTTGCTAGTTGGTATGCTGAAAGCATCTTTACAATCTTCAAAGATAGTGAAGAATGATATTGCCTTTGTAGTCCATTTTGGTGCAGTAAAAATGTATTTGGACCTCACATGCTATCTAACCACATGCACTATCAGTGCAGAAGGCAAGCAATAATTACAATTAAATTAGAATTCCATAAACACCGGAAAATCACTGTTTATGTTGCTTTTATTGGCGCAATAATGTGTAACCACTGATAACCACTGTTTTTTAATGTATTGAACAAACTGAAAAAACCCCACCAGAATTTACCAAAAATAGAATCTGAAAACAGGAAAGCCTATCCAAGAGGAACCCTTAGGTAAGAAGCACCCTTTCCTCTCAACCAAAAGTGGGTGGAAGGCTGGAATTTTTCCTACCCCAATGGAGGGAGGTAATGGGGGATTCTTTGGTATTGCAGACTGTTGTAGGGTTTCACATACTTTTACAAAGCTCATGTGCAAAAGAATTTGGAGATGTCATCAGTGATGTCACAGACCATGTCATGAGTGATGTAATATGTAGGTTAAAAGCAGTGCATTGCGAGGCGCGAGTTATAGTTAGCTCAGCTAACTATAATGGCTGAATTTCTCTGGATTTGTACGAGTGAAATGCCAGAATAACAATAACGCCCCTCTAACCTTTGCTGTGAATTGTAAGGTTTTTTTAATGCTAATTTCCGACTATAATGTCTGTAAAACCTGTGTTTTTTTAGTGAATTTCTAAAGTTTCTTAAATGTAAATTTCTTAACTAGCAGTCACGTTTGCAGAGTGGTGGAGAAAGGAGTCTGGGCCTCTGACCAGCTCTCAGGAATTATGATGCATAGAACTTACAGGAGATACAAAGTGGGCTTCTTAGCCCCCTATGTCCCTCTGGAGTAAAGTGGACTTCAGTGTGCCAGGAGGTGCTTTTGCAGCGTGGCGGACAAATAGGGCGAGGCCTCCGAAGTCCTCTTAGCAATCTCACTGTGTAGGACTTACTGGAGGTAACAGAATAGGTAGTTGGCCCCCAAGGACATACTTGAGGTCCAAATACCCTTCCGATTACCTCCGGTAAATCACAAGCAGCAGGATTGCTGAGTTCTGATAGCAGGCCATGCCCCCTTTCTCCACAACTCTGCAAACACACCTCCTGGTGCACTTTTGGTTGGGAGATGAAGTCCCCTTAGCTGCTGAGGGTCCTAAGCGGCCAACTAGCCCACCTGCTGCCTCCAGTAAGCCACACACAGTGGCATTGCTGAAAGGTGGTCGCAGGCCACGGCCCTTTCTCCACTACTTTGCAAACAAGCCTCCTGGCGCGCTCCTGGTTGAGGCATGAAGTTGTGTGGCCCCCCTCCTGAGGCCGATATTGCCCGGGGACCCCATCACCCGGGGCATGGCCACATCCTTTGTTTAAAAAAAATAAAAATGGTTATGTGGCATGAGCTGCCCACGTACATGGGTCATTTTTAACCCCGGGGACCCCATCCCACGGGGCATGGACACTTTCTTAGGGACCACGGGGGGGGGCCTCAAGGCCGCAGCAGTACCTGCCGGCATTGCGCTCCCTCTGCCCAAAAACAATTTTGCTCTGCTTCATGGAAGCAAGAGCATTTTTCCAGCTCTCGCTTTCATGAAGCGGACCAGAGTTTGCTATAGCATGGCAGGAGCAGTGCTCCCGCAATGCCATAGCAAACTGCAGTGTTTGGGGGATGGGCACTGTTGTAAACTAGTTCTTGTCTCTTCCCTACTGCTCAGCTGGAATGTGTGATGCCCTCATAGAATGCTTGGATGCCTGTGTGTATGTGTGGAGTGTCAGTGGGTGAAAGGAGGCTGAGCAGCAGGGAGGATGCTCCTGGTGAGGCTACACTTCATCTTCTTACATCCTTCGACTCATCTATCCTGGAACCAAGCTACAATAAAGACATCCTAGCTTGTGTATCATCCATATACAACATTTTGGTGACAAACTTGAAGAGCCTACGCTAGGGAAGACCCTCCACAGAGGAACTGTCTAACAGAGGACTTTACCCAAGACAAAGGATCTAAGGAAACAGAGGACTCTACTCAAGCCTAAGGAACTAAGGAACTACGACATTGAAACTTTGAAGAAACGCCATGGTCAGCCGCACCAGTGTCATTTTCTATCTGGACAGCCTTCAGCCTGGGCGCTTGTGATCCCACTACTGAGGACCCCGCTGTCAAGTGGAAGACTTCTGGGTTACTATCTACATTGTGGGCAACCTGTTGTGTTCATTGAAATCTTCCAACAGCCTACCGTGCGCTGTGCTCTTGACACCCTACATCTTACTGGAGACCTTGGACTCTGTCTTTGAAGCGCATTGAAAGCATTAACACTTTGTTGTGTGGGCCATTTGGACTAAGCAGTGCACATTTTGTGGCTTTGTTTTCGTTGTGCCTGCGGTTTGAGCGAGATTTGGACAGCTTGCAGTGTTGAGCTTTTGACCTCCTACTACCGCTCTACAAATAGTTTATTGTGAGCCTGCTATCATCAGTTCACTTCTGCATGATGCATGCAGAAGTGGGATGCAGCACTTGTGCAATGACTTCTGGATGCTACTGCCTGTGACTCCATATTTGGTCATGACCTGAATGGAGAGCGCCAACACTGAGGTTTCCCTGTGTCCACGGT
Organism: Lissotriton helveticus; assembly: GCF_964261635.1. NCBI lineage: Eukaryota > Metazoa > Chordata > Amphibia > Caudata > Salamandridae > Lissotriton > Lissotriton helveticus. The sequence continues at coordinate 1,762,354,168 of NC_136057.1, forward strand.
GAGGCAAGTGTGTTTCGTGGTTTTATTTGGGAAGTAGGGCACTGGTCGGGTGTGCGGGCTGTTCGGAGCATGATCAGCCTTTTCAATTCATCTTGCCAGCACGAGCAACCTTACCTGTTGCTGTCCACACGTTACTCCTCGAGGATCCCTTGTGACACAGCACCTTCGCTGACTCTACGCTTCACACAGCTGCTGTGGGATGTCCTGCTGCTGGATCACGCCGTGAGCCATAAGGCGCGGCGTCATTGGAGTGTGCTGTCATTTTAGGATTGGAGTTTGTCCAGTACATCGTCTCTTGCACTTTCCAGCTTGGATGTCACTTGCCTTGCAAACCACGCATGACCAGGACGATGGCATTCTTCCACTTGAAGATGCAGATATGCTTTTCAAGTAAGCGCAACGCTCATCTCTTGCAAGTCTTTGAGGTTTAGCTGGTGTGTTCGAGTCTTTTTGTCTGGAGGACACAGAACTTTGCCTGCAGTTGTTTGGAGAAATGTTCGGCATTGAACTTTGTGCATCTCAGTGTTGTGGGTGGCCACAAAAACATGGAGCTCGGTGACATGGACTCAGTTTGGGTGACGACTTCGGGTGAGAGGTCGCTCACCAGAGTGAAAGACTTTTTTTTGTGTTTTTTTTTAATAACTCTCTTTTGTGGGGTGAAGAGACGTACCTTTTGGGGGATTACTTGTGGTTGTGGGGCAGTTAGGGCCCCAATTATAGTTCATTTAAAAGTTGTTTTCCTTTTGTGTTAGGTTGTGGGGGCGGTCGGTACCCCTGTTCAGTTTTCAAGGGTGGTGTTCACCCTATGGTGTTCCCTGGTATGGGGAGATTGTGTGGGTTGCTGGTTCTCAGTTTTTTTTGGGGGGAGGGAGGTGTTTTGTAGACTGTAGTCTTTTAGGGTGACGGATACCCTATGGTGTACCCTGGTATGGGGAAGTTGTGTGGTTTGTTAGTACCCAGCTTTCTTGGGGAGGTCAGTTGTTATGTAGATGGTAGTTTTCTAGGGTGATGTTATGCCCTGCGGTGTACCCTGTCTTGGGGAGGTTGAGTGTGCGGTCAATGCCTATATTCTGTTTTTCAGTGCCGTAATTTCATATTTTTTTAGTGTTCAGAGTGTACTGATGTATGGGGAGGTTGTGCGAGTGGTGAGTGCTCAAGTCAAGTTTTTAGGGTAGAGTGTACCTATTTTGGGTAGGTTGTGGGGCCATTCAAATGCTCCAATCTAGTTTTTAAGGTGATGTTTACCCTACGGTGTACCCTACTGTGGGGAGGTTCTGGCACCAGTCAAATGCTCCAATTCTTTATGTACCTTTCATTGGGGAGATTGTGGGGCGAGTCAATGCCCAATTCTGTTTTCTAGGGTGTTTTACCCTACGGTGTGCCCTTCATTGGGGAGGTTGTGGAGCCAGTCAAATGCTCCTATTTAGTTTTCTAGAATGATGTTTACTACTATGTACCCATTAATTGGGAGGTTAATGTTCCTTTTCTTTAGGTTGTGTGAGGCAGTTAGCGCCCCAGGTATTCTCTCTAGCATAAGAGCGTGCCCTTTTACGTGGAGGGTGTGGGGTCACTGCGTATCCAAAAGTCATTTCCTCGCAATTTTGTTCTTCCCCAATGGAGGGGGATGGGGCATGCATAGTTATTCTTCCAAGTAATAATTATTCTATTTTTTCCATGATGTATTACACCTATTGTCTTAAGTACTTTGATGTATTTCTTTTCCTGCTTATGTTATTGCTGAAGTATCCTGTATAATGACATTTCCTCTATTGCACTCCTTTGCCATTTTAATTCCCTAAGGAAAGAGGATGTGTCATTGTTAGAAGCGGCTGTCTCTAGTTGGCAGAGGTATATACTTCTGACAAATAGGGACACACCTTTTCTAGTCAAGGCAAGGGGATCACACACTTAGATAACCCCTGCTCACCCCCTTGGTAGCTTGGCAAAGCAGACAGGCTTATCTCAGAGGCAGTGCGTTAAGCATTTATGACCACATACAGTAATAAAGTGAATACACTACAAATGGACACGACACAGTAGTATTATAAAAATAAGAATGTTTATATAAGGCTTAGCACAAGACCAAATAACGACAAAAATATACCACAATCTTAATAAATACTCTTGGAAGGAAAAATAATAGTTCAAGCACGGTTTCTTCTTAGCACAAAGTCTTTAGTAACAAAAGCAACTCTTCTTCTTTAAAACACAGTTCTTGGCAACAATGTAACCCACACGGGAGTCACACGACGTCGAGGCAAAGTTAATCCAAAGGTTCGGCGTCGACCGCGAGGAGCGCTACGTCGAGCCCGGAGTCGCACAGACCCCAACAACACAGTACCTTGGAAAAGTGAAGCACTTGATGATCAGCGGCGTCGAGATGTCCGGCGTCGCGTCTTCGGCGTCGATCGGGGCCTCGGAGTCGGGGCGATCTGCAGCGGCGTCGACCGAAGTCAGGCAGGAGCAGCGCTTACGAGGCGAAGCAGGATACGGCGTCGTCGTCGATGTCGATGATGATGTTGCAAGAGTGAGCAGCGCTCACGGCGTCGAGAGGGCTCGGGGTCGATGCGATCAGCGGCGGCGTCGACACAGGGTCACTTGGAGCTGGAGCCGAACTCGCTACTCACTGGCGTCGCTACTGGCGTCGATCGGGCCCGGCGGCCGGCGTCGAAGGTGCGGCACACTGGAGCCGTTACTCACGATGTCGAGCTGGATTCGGCGGCGTCCGTCGGCCTCGAGATTGCTGGATTCTTCAGAGGTGCTGGATTTCAGGTTCCAGCAACAAGCACTTTTAGCAAATAGATGAAGTCCTTTGGCCCTGTGACTTCAACAGGAGGCTGGCACTCTTCCAACCCTTGGAGATTTTCTATAGCAAGTTTGAGAGTACACACTCAGTTCCTCTCTCCTGGTTCCTTGGCAAAAATAAAGAAGCAACTGCAGGATTCCCCCAACAAACAGCACACTGGCAGAAGGGGTAGGCAGTCCTTGGATCAGCAGGCTTCTTGTCCTTGGTTCAGGTTTCCTTGTCAGAAGTGATCTAAATTCTTGGTTCAGGGGTCCTTCTCTTATACCCCTTTTTGGCTTTGATCCCTCTGTCCATGCAGGGGAATTTCCCCGCCTCTTGGGTTTGTTGTGGGTGTTGCCAGGCCTAGGCACCTGGCCTATTCACTGTGCAGGGCAGAGTCTTCAGCCGCCCAGCAGGAGCGGAGCCAGCATTGTCACTGGCAGGGGCAGGGCCATCAGTTGCCCGGCAGGAGGTGGGGCCAGGAAAGTCCCTGGCAGGCTCAGAGTCATCAGTCGCCTGGCAGGGGGGCGGAGCCAGCATTGTATCAGGCAGGGCAGGCTATCAGGAGCTACTCTTCCCCTACTCTCAATGCAAATGCCACACTCACCCCACACTGACTCATTCAGACCTCTGGAGCCACCCAGCTCCTGTCACACGCACACCAGAACCAGCAGAGACCGGTAGACAGTTAGACAAGAAAATAGCTACTTTCTAAAAGTGCTATTTTCAAACACAGAGTCCAAAAACCATCCACACAAACGGATGCGTTATTAAACCCTGAGTTCAGGGATACCAAACTCGACATTGCACCATGCTCCCCGAGCCCGCTAGGAATATAGCATTAATAATCCTGGCCGCCCATTCTAACTTATGGAGAGCAGGTTACCTTACAATAGTGAAAAACGAATATGGCTGTAATTCACTATTAGGACATGCCAACCTTGTCAGGCTTGTCCTACCTTATGCTTACAATGCACCCTGCCCTTGGGCCTACCATAGGTGTGACTAACATGAAGTTAAGGGAAGGTTTAGGGACTGGCAAGTAGGTGTACTTGCGCAGTCTGCGTGACAGTACCAGACTGCACGTGGTCTAGCAATGGCAGACCTGTAGACATACTTTTACTAGGCCGCTTCTGTGGGTGGCACAACACGTGCTGCAAGCCCACTAGCAGCATTTGTATTTACAAGCCCTGGCACTCCTGGTGCACTCTACTAGGGACTGACAGTAAACCAAATAAGCCAAACATGGACTCCAATCAATACAGCAATTGCACATAGGGAGCACTTGCACTGTGGCACTGATCAGCAGTGGCACAGTGCCCAAAGCCTTATACCAGCAAAAACATCGTAAACAGAGGAGGCAAACAGAAAAAATGGAGGAGAGACTCGTGCCAATGATGTCAGGTCTAACAGTCATGAACTAGTTCTTGTCTCTTCCCTACTGCTCAGCTGGACTGTGTATTGACCTCATAGACTGTTTGGGTGCCTGTGTGTGTGTGGAGTGTCATTTGGTGAATGGAGGCTGAGCAGCAGGGAGGCTGCTCCTAGTGGGGCTAAGCTTCCTCTTATTACATCCTTCTACTCATCTATCCTGGAACCAAGCTACAAGAAAGACATCCTGTTTATACACCTGGCTTATGTATCATCCATTCAGAACAGGCACTTCAGGTCATTTCTGGAGCCGGCCCTGGGGGGTGGCAGTACCCAGGGCCATGGAGGGTTCCTGGAGGAGGGCCACGTGGATCACCTCCCATCTACATTGAAGTCCCCAGAGCCAGGGGTCTGTAACGGACCCCCACCTTCACTGAATTTGTGCCACCAGGAAGTGGCGGTAGCGGGGGCTGCATGGCCCCCCACATTACATTAAATTAGACCTGGGGAGTTGGCAGTCCCAGGGGCTCTGTGGGGGCTGGATTCACCCCAAATACCATTTGAATTTAGTCCCAGGGTGGTGGGGGTCCCTTGGGCTGTGTGGGGGGCTGCGTGCCCCCGCATTTATCTTAATTATCCCTAGGGAGGTGGCTGTCATCAGGGCTGCATGGGGGGCAGGAGCCACCCCCACGCATTTTTTTTATCATCAAAGCCCCGGGGAGGTGCCGCCGCATTAAATAGATAATCCCTGGGGTGACGGTCCCTGGGTCTGCGGGGGCCCATGAGGGCACCACATGTATTTGGATGATTGCCCCCAGGACCTGGCTTACCTGGGGGCCTAATTAAATGAGACAAAAATTCAGCCAGATTGGTTGATCTAACGCCGATCCCGTCGGGGTGAGGGTATTTCTACCCTGCCCCCTTTTCTTGATTTGTAACTTTTTTTTTTCACCTTTTTTCTTGTGACTCGGTTCTACCAAGTCACAGGATGGCTGCCAACACTTCTTGGTTTGAAGTGTTGGCAGCCAATCAGCTCTCAGGCAGGAGATCAGGAGAGCTTGCGGATCCTCTGTGGCCATATGTGTATATCTGAGATATGTTTAAATTTCTCAGGAACTACTGAACGGTTTTACACAAAACGCACTCTGGACCAAGAGCTAGCTTTCTGCCAAATTTGGTGTAATTCCATTCAGCAGTTCAGGCTGTAGCTGCGCCAACAGTTTCCTATGGGAATTATTATGGAGAAAAAGCGTTTTGGGACTCCTTTTTTACTCGCCCATGCTTGACGGATCACCCCGAAATTTTCAAGACAGCAGCTAAAGTGAGTGGGCTATTAGTTTTGAAAAATGTGCGATAATTTGTCAAACGGCGCCACAGACTTGTTTTTAGAAGACTTGATTTCCCTTGTTAAGATTACAACTGGGGCGTGCAGACAACACCTGATGTGAGCAGTCATCATTTATTACCCGCGCCAGTATTTGGAAATGGAAGGAAATAGGTATTGATGCCACAGGAGACTCCTGAGGCACTTTTGGGAGGGAATAGTTTGAAATGACTCACCGGGTTCTGCTGAACTCCAGGAGGAGGTGAAATGAATGCAGAGGGGTGAACATAATATAATATATATTATATATATCTATATATTTTTGTTTTTGGAAGACTGAATTGTCTTTGTGAGGATTCCAACTCGTGGCCTGCAGACCTCACCTGATGTGAGCAGTCATCATTGTCCAGTACTATACAAAAGAACCATTGTTTGCATAAGACCAATTGGAATTTTCAATAGCTCCTCATCATAGAAGGTATTTTGGGTGTGTTTATACTAATGATAAAATTGAATACATAATTTGAATAGTGGACCTTTCTATCCATTACCCTGATCCCTACTATTGAAATGAAATGTAAACCCAAGGTGAAGGTATATGGCCCCATGACCCAGCACACATGTAGCAAAATATGAAAAAGTATGATGGAAGAGTGGAGCTTGCCGTGTTAGCAGAAAAAAGGAGGCAGATAGGTCTCATGGCAAACAGTGATTCTCAGTTGGCTGCCTCGATCATGTGTTTGGAAGGGGAGGTGAGCATAGCATGGAAAATTTGGGGTCCATATTATCAAGAAAGGCGGATACATTATCGCCGCTTTTATCGGCAGGAAAATGCCGCTAAAGCGGAGATAATGGGCTTGATAATATGCCCTTGTGAATTCCCATAGAAGCTCAGGTTCTGGTGTTTACCTGGGCTTCTATGGGAATTCACAAGGGCATATTATCAAGCCCATTATCGCCGCTTTGGCGGCAGTTTCCTGCCGATAAAAGGGGTGATAATGTATCGCCCTTTCTTGATAATATGGCCCAGGGTTTTTTAGCTTGTCCAGAGAAGGTAAGGAGCTCGCTTGTATTCAACTTTCTGGGGAGTACAGTACAGCCCCACACCCCGCATACCCATACTTGTAGAGTAAAACGAGAGGCAGTCTGTGGCTTCCCAGGATACTCTAGTGCACAGCCTACACTTGCACAGTGAGACCTTGAGCAGCCGACTCTGAGCTAACATCATTTGACTCATTTTCTACTGTACACCCAAGATCAGGTGAATATAGTCCCCATTTCAAATCTATAGTTTGTCCCCCCTGCCTATACGTGGCACCAAATTGAAATGGAGGCGTGTGCTGTGTAAATACGAAGACCATCATATAATAACAGTTAAACAAATAAAGACAGCACATGACGTGTAGATCCTTAATTAGAAGCCCAGTTGGAGCACCTGGGATGGGGAAAAAAGCATGTTTTGAATAATGTATCTTGGCAGTATTTGAACGGCAGGCTCCAACTTCGATCTATCATCAAGATGTGCCCCCAGGGAGCTAGGGCTTCTTTCAGTTGATGGGGATGAAAGGCCATAATGATGGCCCTGCCTGCAGCATTTACACAGTATTGTACCGTGATATTTTTGTAGTTTTGCCCAATGCTTTGTGGGAAGCAGCATTTGGTAGGTTATTTGGTTCTTAGTCCATTTTTAATTTGTTTCCGCTCCTGTTTTTTTCTCCGTTTGTAAGAGATAAGGCTTTTCTTGTCCCTCTGTGTCTTAGTAAATCCGGTTAATGCTGCCAAATGAAATGGTGCACCCAGAAATAATTCTAAACCTTGCAAAGTAAGAAAAGTTCTATGCCCCTCACGGCAAACATTCCGGCGCGTCAGCAGAAGATTTCTTTTCTAAATGAAAAGCAATTTAATTAGTTTTAATGAAATTGACATGAATGAAATCGACCACTTTTAAGTGCATTAAGTTCATTATCTTTAGAATCATGAAATTGATTTCAAGACACGTCCTCCAGCCCTTGGGGATACACGAGAAAGGTTGTGGAACCCATGTTTTCCATTCACCCAGCAAGAATAATTTATACTAATAACGTGGGCTGATGAGGCATTAACATTTTTTTACAGTGTAATAGACAACCGACATTGGCAAAGCCAACAGGACTTGCTTTTCTGCGTTCTAATAACAGGTAGCTGCTAACTGGCCAACATTCACTACACATGTGGCTTTTTGAACAAATTGTGGTGTTGGCCCAAAATGAGTCTAGGCATCCTAAATGGATATAAGGACTCATTTGTACTAAAACAGCACCATCGTTTTTACCTTTTTCGTGTAATTTTGCAGAATTTCACATAATTACACAAAAGCAAATAACACACATTTCGCATACTTCTGCTATTTTGTAGTAGGTGGAAAGTGATTAGAAGAAATAAATATGTTTATGAAAAAATAATTAAAAATGTTCTGACTAATATAGAATTACAACAGAGTATCAAGATTTCAAACTGAATTCCTGTACAATTTAATATTCTAACCAGTACTACCGCAACATTCACCTTTGCCTTAGTGTTAAACTCTGTGGTAACAGACTATATATTTCTCTATTGGCATACCTTCCTTAAAATTGAATTGAAATATTGTGCAAAATAATCCGTTGGGAACTAAATCCAAATACAGAAGTTCGAAGCTGATCCCACAAAAACATTTTTTCAAAAATGGCACAGCCATTGGAAATGTATGGTATGGTTGTGGTCTACTGTGTGCCAAGCCCTTTGTTTTCAGATACAGTGTCCTGATGAGTTTTATTTGTCAGCAGGCATGCAGATTGTGGAATTAGAATGTTGGGTTTCGTAACCCGGTGACCTCACACTGGGACAATAACCTTGTATTGTATGTTATTGTTTGTAGTTGACGTGCACGTGATGCGTGTGCGTCAACAACGAATAATATGTAGGCAATGTGTTGTGATTTGAAGGCTGTCGCGTGTGGAGAGATGTTGGAGGGGATCGCGTGGTGAGTTGTGATTTGAAAGGGGAGCAGGTAGATGTTAGCAGGGAGCCGGGCGGTTTACTGGCACTCTGACTGGGGAGACGATTGAGCTTACATATGAAATAAAGAGCGCGTTACCTGAATACACCGGATTTGTGGATTTCTTCTTTAATGACAAAGAATGCACTTTTTTACACCTTGTTTGCTGCACGAGGAGGAGGTCCAGTTGTAATAATACAATCTGGTGTGAGGCCCTCACCTTTATGATGTGATGCATTCCATTCCATTTCATTGGCACTGTGTCACCCCATTCCGACATTCTACGGTTGTTGGTTGTTTTGTGGTTGTTGGCCAGTTAACGTGAGCTAGTATTGCAACCAGATGTGTCTGGGGCTGTATTGAAATAAACTTACCTTAACCCTGAAGAACCTTCTTGTTAGCTTTACAAAGTGGCACCAAGCGGTTCTTCATCCCCAGACGCTGCACTTAAGGTCACCCCTCTGGTACTTTGGAGTGTGGGAGCAAGCCATGTCATCAGTAGGTGTGGGCTGTGTGGATTCCTTTTGGTCCTGCAGTGGCTGCATGTCTCAGCCTTGCGACACATGCTTGAATTGTTTCGCAGTTCGGGAGCAGTTTGTGTGGAGTCTGTGTCCTATGGGTGAGCTCCGCATTGGATGCCTCCTCAATGAGGCGCAATAAATAGCTATGGTGCAAGCATCCAGTACCATAGCAATTGAGTGATGCTACGAAGTACGTTTGTAGAATAGCTGGTGAGACACAGTTGGATTAGAGCTGTCCAGGATGTGAGATGTACCTGCTTGCTCTCTAATAAAAGAGTATACTTAAACTATCTTGGCCTCAACCTTCATTACAATTTGGCGCCGATTGATGGTGAAGATACCGACTATAGCAAGCAGAGAAAACGGACCCATGTAGATCCTGTAATTTTTCAAGAGATTTGATGATTGCAACACTGCACGACAAAATTATGTGAAGATTCAGAAATTAGCTCACAACCTTTGTTAACCTCCGCTCAACAGAAATCCATTACAAGTAACCTCCCTGTTAAATTGGCTGTGATCTGCGCAACGAGGAGTTGATCCAGTCCCTAAACAGAGAAAAGGTTGGGACTTGCATGGTTATTGTAAGTAATGTGAACTTGTTCGAGTGGAAGGCGATGGATAATTACTTATATTGCATTACTGACTGATTGAGGACTGCCTGAGTGGTGGAAGTTTAAAGCAACATTGGGGCATTACTTCAATGGCATTTTCTAACGGCACCAGTCGCCCGCATTATTGGAGTGGCGGTACAGTTCCTTGGTGCGAGATTCGAAGTGTAGCATTAGCGTGCACTGCATTCTTCATTCGTTGACTCCTGACAAGAGTTGCGCATGATGTTTCCACGTCATCTGAAGCAAAACGCCATTGCTTGGGGTTACATGACCATACGACCGGCCATTTTTTTTTCTATTCTAAAAAACACTGGTTGCTAAGCAATGAAGATCGACGGAGACTGGCATCGGATTACTCTGGTCGTGTATCCTATTTCAGATTTTAAAAAAAGAATCGGTGGAAGCTTCAATTTCTGTGTTCTCTTCCTCATGCGTTTTAAGGAATTTTTTTATCTATTCTCAACCACTTAAGAAATTTTAATTTTCTCCTCGGTGATGTGCACACTGCATGTCTTACAACACCTTCTACTTTTCGGTGATGTGCGCACCTCGTTTCAATTGAATTATCGCTTAACTTCTTTACTTTGTGCACAAATTTGTTAAACTTCGCTTCTTATTCTAGTTATTTATTTAGTATGGCACCACAAGGTAGGTTAAACCCTCCAGTACCATTCGTACCCCATCCAAGTGAACCATTAATTAAATGGTCACTCTAGAAAGACTATTTTTTTAACTATGTTGCGGCACTTGAGGAAGAAAATAACGATATTCTCACTCAATCCAGGAAGAAAAAGATGCTTCTTCATTGCTTAGGTCCTGAAGGTAACAGAGTATTTAACCAAATGGAAAAGAAAGTACGAGCCTCTGACAGTGACAATGTGTTTCTTGATGCTCTTGAAGATCTTGATTCACATTATCACCCACCTGCATGTGTTGGTATTAGTAGGTATGAAGTTTTCCAAAGGAAGCAGGGCAAATCAGAATCTGAAGAAGATTATGTTGCCTCTTTGAAAAAGTTAGCGATTAATTGTGAATTTGGTACTCTTCATGATAGCTTTATCAGAGATCAATTAGTGATGCATTTGAACAACTCCTCTACCCAATAGAAATTGTGGACATGTGGTGACGCTCCCCTAAATGAAATCTTTGCCATAGTAAGAAAAGCAGAGATGTCTAAAAGGTGTGCAAAAGTAGCCCTGAAAGGTAATGAAGAGGGGCTAACTGTTAACAAGGTCTCTTAAGCCACACAAAAAGGAATGATAAACGCCCTTCACCTGATATAGGAAACAAATGTATTGTTGGTAACAAATCTAAGGTAGACAAAACCTCAAATTGTTACAGATGTGGATATAATGGGCATTATGCTAATGACGTTAAATGTCCAGCATTACAATCGAAGTGCACATATTGTGGTAAAATTGGACACTTCACCAAGGCGTGTAGGATTAGATTAAATAAAAACACAAAAGTAATTGGATGTATCAATGATAATGGCACAGAGGGGAATAACAATTCAAATTCATCCAGTAAAGAAGGAATTTTGTGTATTATTGATGATCATGACTCAAATGAGTTTGTTTGAAATGTTAATGTAAAATCAAAAAAGAAACCTAATGTGATATAAAAATTGGTGGAATACAAGTACATATAGTCCCAGATTCAGGTTCTCCATACACAATTATTTAGCGAGATATTTGGAATGAGTTGTTTGCTAACACTCTAAATAAAGAATTACAGTTGCCAGATATACAATCGGTAACGTTTACTGGCGAAAGCATTCCCATGGTTGGATTTGTGGAGGTGACCTTTGAATTTAAAGGTAGGAAGGCATTGGGGAAACTTTATGTTGCAGAAGTTGGACCCTCTGTCTTAGGCTGGGTGGACCAGGGGGTGCTTGGTATTGTACTCAATCAAAAAAATGATGACCAAGTAATGATCCTTGATGAAGGGGACAAGCAGTTTATGGATCACATTTTAGAACAGTTTCGTACTGTTTTTTTCAGGAGAAGTTAGTTGGTTTTACACATAAGAATGTGCTAAAAGACAACGCTCGTCCCGTTAGCCACAAAAGCAAGGAACATATTTATTAGTGTAATAGAAGGAGTAATGGCTGATTTGGATGCATTAGAGAAGAAAGGTGTGATTGAACCTATTGAGAGTGTCGAGTGGTTGGCCCGATTGATCGTCGCACAAAAACCAGATGGCCGTTTGCGCTTATGTGTGGACTTGAGGGATTTAAATAAAAATATTTTAATGGATACATTTCCCTTACCCAGAATAGACAAACTTTTAGCTCAAACAAAAGACATCAAATGGTTTTTTAACCATAGATTTAACATCTGCTTATCATCAGATACCATTACATGAGTCTAGCAAGCATTTAACTGCCTTCATTACACTATTTGGCTGCTAATGCTTTGTCAGATTGCCATTCGGCTTAGTTTCAGCTGCAGCAGTGTTTCAAAGATTGATGCACAGATTGTTTAAAAACCAAAATGGAGTCACCTATTTTCAGGACGATATCTTGATAATGGGTCGGAATAAAGAAGAGCATGATGATAGACTCACTAAGGTGTTAAACATTCTTGCTGAGAAAGGTCTTACAGCAGAACTAAAGAAATGTACCTTTGGTATGCGATCAGTAACATATTTAGGGCATGAAGTAGGTAGGGATGGAATTTCTCCCAAGAAGGAATTGATCAGTGCAATTGAGAATGCCCCCATTCCAAAGTCAAAAGATGATGTGTGGTCCTTCCTTGGCCTAGCGGAGTTTTACTCCAAATTTGTACAAAACTTTGCCAGCAAAACTTACAACCTCAGACAGCTGCTTAAAGTTAAACATGATTTTCATTGGAGCGCAGATCTTCAAAGTGATTTCAATAAAATTAGACATCATTTGGTGTCTGCTTTCCCTTTACACGCACTTGACAGTATGGCCCACAGCATCATTACTACTGACGCAAGTCGAAAGGACTTGGTGCAGTCCTATCCCAAGTTAGTGATGGTGGTACTGAAATGACGGTTAGTTTTGCGTCTCGTTCTCAAACCTCTTCTGAAGAGAAGTTCTCTGTAATGGAGAGGGAGATGTTGGCCACTGTCTGGGCCATGGAGAAATTTAGGCAGTTTATTTGGGGGACTAGGTTTACTCTACGTACGGATCACAAGCCCCTACTTAAAATATTGACAACTGAGGGCATACTTACCAGGGAAAAGAAACCAGATTGCGGACTATCTTATATCAGCATATAAGTTACCTATTCAAGATAATGTATGTGCTAATTGTGATGATTTTAACGTTGCCATGGTTCAAAAGCATTCCACATGCTATTTCAAAAGAAGAATGGGACAAAGAATGTGAAAGTGCCAAAACCTTATGTGAAGCTGCAAGACACGTAGTTAAGGTTGGCCCATTAAGTCAAGTTTACAGGGAGATTTAAGATTCTTCTGGGAAATCAAAGAAGAGTTAAGCATTGATGACTGTAACCATGTATGTAGGGGTGAAAGGGTGGTTGTACCTTCTAATCTACACTCCAGAATGTTAGCAATCAATCATGAGGGACATCTAGGAATTATTACATTGAAAGGTAGAAATAAAATGTCCTACTGGTGTCCGGGAGTTAGAGAGAGACATTGAAAGATTCGTCCAACAATGTTCCACTTGTGCCATTGCCGACAAGGCTCAACGGGTGTTTAAACCTTCCCTTGGTTGTATACACGTTCCAGAGCATCCTTGGGAGCATTTGAGTATAGACTGGGTTGGCCCAATCGAGGATGATCATGGTCATAGACAACTACTCTAAATGGCCTGAGATTGAGATTACAGAAAAGTGTGATTCAAAGGACGTTGTAAATTTTGTGGAAAAATTATTTCTACCTGAGAGCATTCTTAGTGATAATGGACCACAGTTTATGTCAGATACTTTCTTACAGTTTATAAAAAGGAATGGCATTAGTGAAAAGAAAACCCAGCGGGGAATGGAATTGTTGAGCGATTCAACAGAGTTAGTATGTGAAGTATACAAGCATCTATCAGTGGAGGTAATAGATAGGAGAAAGAATTGTTTAGCACTATTTGGGCGTATAGAATTACTCCCACTTGCACTAGTTATATCCCATTTAGAATCTTAAGGGGAAGAGAACCTTTCACAAAGGATAACGTAGCGTGGAATAATAAAAAAGTGTGTAGCAAATGGTCTCCTGCTATAGTTCGCTCCAAATTACGCAGAATACATAAGTCATGCATCGACAATTTTGAAAAGAAACATTTCACCAAAGAAGCCGATCTACAGATTTGGGATTGGGTAAAAATAAGATTAGGCAGAAAAGTAAAAAAAGGCGAGAGCAAATTCTCTGCTCCATTGAAAGTCCTGGAGACATATTCTAAGGCTGCAAAGATAAGTGATTATAAGGTTTGACATCACAATAGGATTGCCAAATGTAAAGAAAATTCTACCATCACTAGCAGTAGAGATGGGAAGTCTTCTTCCATGGATTGGATGTGGGATGAAGTTATGGATAGGGTAAAAGAGTTTTCTCCTCTACCATGCAACAGTGACATGTTTGAGAGGGCACCTTTATGTACAGAACAAGCTTCTTGTAACCGATCAAGAGTAACACGTTATGGTAGATCAGTGAATGTACCTACAAAATACAGGAGTTATGTGATGTTTATATTATTGTATCTTATTAGTGCTAAAAGGTATACTATGTTAGGAAGGAGGCAGGGTGTTAGTTGTACCTTCAAAATGTATTCCTTGTTTCTAGTTTTATCATTTTATTGTAGTTATTTCTTTCTAATTGTAATTAGCATTTTGTCTAGATTTCCTTTTATTATGGTTTTCATTTGTCATTATTATAAGTCACAGTATTGTTCTTGTTCATTATAAAGAGAGAGAATGTGGTATCCTAGCTACGGTGTATGCACCCAGTACCGTAGCAATTGAGTGATGCTACGAAGTAGAATTCTAGAATAGCTGGTGAGATACAGTTGGAGTAGAGCTGTCCAGGATGTGAGATGTACCTGCTTGCACTCTAATAAAAGAGTATACTTAACCTATCTTGGCCTCAACCTTCATTACAATGTCAAGGTCAGGATGTCACTGAGCCATGCTGTGAGCTATGCTCTATGTGCAGACAGACGCTTTGAAGAAAATCAGATAATCCTGTGTCTGTTGGCCATTTTAGGAGCTTCATTTCCCATGTGTGGCAAATGTTTCCTTGGCAATGTTCTACTTGACTTAAAGCATCATCGGAGATCATCAAGAGGCTTCCATGCTCCACAGACTTATAGAGAGAGTTTGCCGGCACAGCTTGTTAGAAGCATGCCTTTGAGGGAACTTCGGCGGAGCACAAGATCATCTTGCTGCAGCACATGAGAGTCATTAACTGTGTAAACAGACGGTGACTGTGTTGAGGTGTGGCACACCAGTCAAACTGGGAAATGGGTGAGAATTTATTTTAAGGAACAACAGTAGAGAATGAAATGTTTTTTTTAGTAGGAAAGTCCTCTATATTTAATTAAAAGTACAGTTTATATTGACATTATAAGGAAGTTTAAGGTGTTCAAATATAGTCTAGTACAGAGCTTTTTTTTCAAGCCTGCATTTACATCTCACTACATCTACTAAGTGGGTAATCATTTTTGTTTTCAATTTTTAAAGGCTTGCATAATTCCTTTTACTGTTCAAGTTTGGTTTCAGCAAGGAGTGCCTTGAATTTAATTAATTTAACCAACCCTCAACCATTTCTTCCTTCTAAGGAAGATCCTTGCATGCCCTGGAAGGAATGGAAGGAGTATTTTTGTAATTACATGGACACTTTGATGATTTTACTCCAGAAAAGAAAAGAAAATACTGGTATATTGTTTAGGTCCGGTTGTTCTTAAAACTTATAATCAAATTGAAAAAAATCACGAGAGGGAGATGATGTCTTTACTCATACGTTAAAAGACCTGAATACTCATTTTCCATCAATTGTGTGTGTGGCTGTGGACAGATGCATATGTTTCCAAAATAAACAAGGGAATACCGAAAGTGTGAATGATTATGTATCAGTGTCAAGGGCATTGGTTTTAACATGCAGGTTTGGTGTTTTACAAGAGGAATTTATCCGAGATCAAATAATGATGCAGGCCAGCAATCCTAAAAAACAGGATAAGCTGTGGGGCAATAGTGAGTCTTCCTCAAAAGAGGTAGTGGAGTTGGTCAAGAATGCTGAGTTGATAGAAGATGTGCTAAAGTGGTCCTTGAAAAGTCAAATGATGTCAAATTGGTTAGTAAGATTAGTTCTAATAGGAACAAAAAGGTTAAAAGCAAAAGCAGAAATAACTCAGAGGTCATGAGGTCCTAAAGCCTGCAGTCACCCTCCAATATTTAATCGGCTCCGTGCTGTATCTAACGCCGCCAATGGTACCTAATGGTTTGCCCTGAATAATCCTCTGCGCCCTGAACCTAAATTTGTTTGAGATCGCGAGGTAGGTACTGTAATTAGGATTTATACGATCCTTTTATTCCTAAATAATGTTCCTATTAAAGCCATCTATCACCCTACTATGTGAGGGACAAAGAGAGCAAAACAACGGGTTCTTGACTGATTGAGGGTTGTGGTCCCGACTTTGTTTCCTTGTGATGTCTATTTATGGTTTTTGTATACACCTATTTCTGTAGCGTTATATTGTCCAAGTTTGTCTTTCTCTTATTTTCTGTATTAAAAACGTCAAGCTTCCAGGTTCCGCTGTTTTCTGAACGTTTTTGAAAGTATTATTATTTTCCAGTCTTAAGCCTGCTTCTCATGATGAGATATACTTGATGAGCAATATGGATTTTGTATTGATTATGACACTGACTCGTATGGGAAAACGATAAACAAGATGAGATATATAAATTTTGAATTTTTAATTGTTGCAGATTGCGCTGTTGTCTCTCCAAAAAATCCCCCCCCCCCCGTTTGTCTGTGCCCCGATGAAGGTGTGGCCCAAGATCCGGCCGAACATCGAAACGCTCGTTGGCGTCTCAAGATGTTCCCGCAACTTTGCTATCTGAGTGTCTACGCTCCGTCGAGAATCCACGGGACTTGACTCATCTTTAACAACTGGCAACTGAAGTGTGATGTGACTTGGATGAATGAAGAACGTGTGAGTATGTGTGAACTGGATACGACTGACTGAAGGGATGTGTGGGATCTGGATTGAATGAATTGATTATTTATTATGTTAATGTAATTACTCTCTAAACTAATGTTTAGATCTATATATGTAAAAATCAAATAAACATGAAGTTTCTCTTTTTCACCTATCTGTTTCGGATGTATTGATTCCTGCTGGTCGAGTGGGCTCAGGACTGATGATATAAAACTGGGACTCTATTAGAGCCACTACTTACCTGTTGGGGCAGCTTATTTTTTGTGTTAAAGTGTTTCTAACTACCCTGCTTGTCTGCCCTTTATTTGCCTTTTCAGGGGGCCCCTTTGCTGTGTTGGTTCATGCACAACTGTGTAACCACATTGAGGAATTCCAGCTTCTTGATCACTTCCAATTGGGCTTCCATCAGGTCCACAGCACCAAAATAGCCATCACCCATATAGTGAATGACGATCTTACAATTCTTGATCGGAACAAATCCTGCCTATTAATCCTACTCCACCTCTCATCAGATTTTGATACTGTCAAACATAATAATCTCCTGCGTCTTCTGGAACATAAGATGGGGCTCTCTGGCTCAGTACTAAAATGGTTTGCCTTTTTTCTCTATAACAGAACACAGAGATTTAAAACCAATCAAACACTCTCCATTTCCACTCCTTGCACACTGGGGGTTCCTTACGAGGCAAAGATACAACAAAAACTTGCCTGGTTGACCTATAAAGCCCTTCATTTCAACACTCCACCGTACCTCGCAAAAAAGCTAGAGCTTTTGGGCGGTGCCCATCCCTTCAGGAGCTCAAATACCTTGTTGCTTAAACCCCAAATTCTTTTTTAAATGAAAACTTACAATCAGTCCTTCTCAGGTATTGCCCTGAGAATCTGGAACTCTCTACCTACGGAAACTAGATTGATTCCATCAACATTGTCATTCAAAAAGGAAGTGAAAGCTCTATTGAGAAGTACTTTTCTGAATTTGAAGTTTAGCCATGGCCTTGTTGTCATATCAGCCTAACTCTGGTGGGTCCTCCTTGCCCAACGGTCTGGTCCACCTCATCTATTGTCACGACGACTCTTCTTGCTGTATTTGACTCACATGTTCCTC
Organism: Lissotriton helveticus; assembly: GCF_964261635.1. NCBI lineage: Eukaryota > Metazoa > Chordata > Amphibia > Caudata > Salamandridae > Lissotriton > Lissotriton helveticus. The sequence goes on from NC_136057.1 coordinate 1,762,372,042, forward strand.
TGCCTTCCTTGTCATGCTCTCCTGCTTACTTATGATAACTTGCATTGTTGCTATTCTGATCCCTTTCATTATTATGGAGTTATGTACCTGTTTTTATTTTCTGTCTATTGCTGCTGTTTTGCCACAACTGTCTTCCCATATGTGTGTCGCAATTCTCTGTAAAGAGATCGGATACCCTCTAGGGCCATGTTTGTGCTATACAAAACTTTTAAAATAAATAAATAAATAAGGGTCCAGCTATGTATAGAAAATGCTCACTATGCGGCATGGTTGGACATTATACCAAAATGTATAGGAAAAAAAGGCTAATTGTAATAGAAAAGTACAGTCTGTGCAAGAGGATAGTGAATGAAACTCTGAGGTTTCGTAAGATTCTGATTCCTCTAATGTTAACTATGTATTCTGCATAGATTATTACATTTTGAAAGTTAAAGTTGTCAAGGTTAAAAAACCTATTTGTGAAGTAAACATTGATGGAGTGAAGTTGAATGTGGTAGCCGATTCTGGTTCACCTTTTACCATTGCAAGAAAATTGGAGGCGTCAATTTGTTGACAAACTGCGTGTTCATCTTGACAAATCAATTGCTATAGCCAAAAGCTATACAGGGGACAAAATTGTTTTTGTTGGATCAAGGAATCTTGAATTGCAGTTCAAGGATAGGAAAGCAAATTGTAAGTTATTTGTGGCAAAAAAAGGACCCTCTGATCTGGGCTGCAGTGATCAGAGAGGGCTGGGCATCATCCTCAATCCCATTTTCACTGATCCTGTTTTAGCAATTAATGAGATAGACAAAATTTGTTCAGAGCTAGACATTTATCTATTTCCATCAGACATGAGGTACATAGGGAATTACAAAAGGTGGCAAGGGATGGCATCCTTAAACAGGTGCAATCTGCTGAATGAGTTTCTCCATTAGTGGTTGTCAAAAGCCCATATGGAAAGGTTAGGTTATTCATCGACCGTAGGGAACTCAACAAAAATATACTTGTGAAAAGTCATATTATGAATAATCTATTTGTGGTATCCTGCTGCTCAGCCAGAATGACTGCTTGATAGAATGTTGGTGTTTGGAATGCTTGCTTGCGTGAATAAGTTGGTGGATGGGCTGAGCAGCAGGTAGGCAGCTCCTTGTGGGGTTCATACCTTCCCTCTTACTCAAGGATTACTCATTCTACTATGTATCCTGCAACTCAATAAACCTACATGGAATATCCACGCTTTGGTCCACACACGCCACCCCATATAGTGCGGGGGGAAGTTCCGCAAATTTCTTCATTCTACATTGTGCCGTGTGCTTTATTCCACACGTTCCACCCCAGCTAGCTCTGGGGGAAGTACTGCATTTCTTGTGTATATTGAGTGCTGTATGGTCTTACTCCACACATTCACCCCAATCTGTCTTTGGGGTATTCTACTTTTCATGCATTTTACATTAGTACTTTGTGCCGTGTGGGCACCTTCCCTAGCCTTTGTTTGGGGTAGTTCTGCAGTTTCTGAATTGTAATTGTATTGTACCGTGTGGTATCCACCCACATTTTCCATCCCAACTTGTCTTTGGGAAAGTTCTCTGGTGTAGCTTGTCTCTTCTATTCCGCTCTATAACTATTTCTGTGAGCTCTACATCACGTTATTTGCTGTGCTTCTGGGGACTTTTTTCCCATGCTCCAATTTCTGTGTAGGGCAGCCATTCTTTCCTCGTTCCGTCTATGGATGTCTTCCACTTTTTCTCTTTTTTCTCTTTACTTCTTTGGTTGTTTCACTTCTTCTACTTCTTGCTAGCACCCTGTACTTTCCCCGTATTTGCCTGGCCAGCTTACATGATCCTAGTACTTGGTTCCTTTCAGTCTGTGGTATGGGTGTGTGTGTGTTGTGTTTCTGGTGGAAAGGAAGATGCTGAAAGAGTTGTTTGTGCTTGTCTTTCCTTTTTCTTCCTGTTCATTTTACTTCTTCTGCTTGCTTTTTCCATTTTTAATTTCCATGCCAGCATACAGTTTTCTATCCTCTCATTTTCTGGCTGCCTTTTTAAAATTCCTTCCTTTTCATTGTACGGGAGGGAGATATGTGGTATCTTGCTGCTCAGCCAGAATGACTGCTTGATAAAATGTTGGTGTTTGGAATGTTTGCGTGCGTGAATAAGTTGGTGGATGGGCTGAGCAGCAGGGAGGCTGCTCCTGGTGGGGCTCATGCTTTCCCTCTTACTTAAGGATTACTCATTCTACTATGTATCCTGCTACTCAATAAGCCTACATGGAAAATCCACCTGGCTTCAAGTGTCCTTCATTATACTACACTATGCCTTGCCTTCATCCCCCTCCTTTCTCTCCTTTCCCTCTCCCCTTCTCAAAATTCATAAAGACTTTTAATGGTTTTTCTTATAGATTTCTAGTACTGCATATTCATTTTGGTTTGTCAATATTGTTCTTGTATTTGGTTGATTTAGTATGTTTTGAATTCAATAAAGTCTTTTTAACATCAAAAATATACTTGTGGTTCAGTTCCCCCTACCTCGCATCAATGAAATGTTTACGGTCATTAAAGGTATGTGTTGGTTCTCGACAATAGATTTAAAATCAGCATACCACCAGGTACTTTTACATGCTGTAAAAAGTACACGACATTCATTACACCATTTGGTTATTGCCAACTATAAAGGTTTGGGGGCAGTTCTTTTGCAACGTGACAATGAAAACAATGAGCGGGTGGTTGCTTTTGCTTCATGTTCTCTTACTTCTGCTGAAGAAATATATTCAGTTATAGAGCATGAAACTTTAGCTTGTACATGGGCTCTGAATCATTTCTGCATGTATGTTTGGGGATTTCATGTACTTCTGCTTTCGGATCATAAGCCCCTTACAAAAATATTGTCCACTGCTGGTCTACAGAACGCTTCCCCTAGGCTCAGTAGGATGTCAGTGAAGTTACTTGATTATACATATTATGTGGAGAGCAGGGCCAGAGGTCAAAAATAGAGTGATAGAGTGGCTGGCTTCCTGGGCAGGATACCTTTACCACTAGAGAAAGATGATGAAATGGTTACAGGATGATCATGACAAAGCTGCTTTATTATTCAGTGATAGGTTGGAGGGCATTTCACTTCCTAAGTGGAAAGGTCACTTGTCCATAGATGTGGGTTGCAGAGAATCAGTGAGTTTGTAACCAAAGATTGACACAAAAAGAGCACACTTAAAATGGAAGAAAGAATTTATTGGGAAGTCAGGAATGAGTTCTGTGTCGAGGACAGTTTACTTTTCAGATCTGGGAAAGTGATCCCACATGTCAGCCTAAGGAAAAGGATACTAAGATTATGCCATGAGGGACACCTTGGCATTTCAAAAACTAAACAAAGGGTGAAGAGCAATCATTGATGGCCTAGTCTTGACAAACAAATTAAGTGTTAGTCAGAGAGTGTGTTGCGTGCAATTATTCTGATAACACCCTTGACACCTTAAAATCTCCTTTGAGTTCCATTGAAAGTCCTAGTATGCCTTGGGAGAGAGTAAACCTGGCTTTAGTTGGCCTAGTTGAAGGAACAGATGAGAGTGTGTAAGTATATTTTAGTACTTGTTGACCATTTTTCGAAATGCCCCGAAATTAGAATTGTTCATAATGCAGACAGTGCAAATATCATTTCATTTTAGGACAAGATATTCATGAGAGAAGATCTACCCAAAAGTGTAATTACTTATAATGGCACACAATTCATGACATAGACTTTCAGGGAATTTCTGAATTGCAATTGCATCAAGCGTACTACATCAGTCTATCATCCTGAAGAAAATGGCCTCGGTGAGAGCTTCAACAGAGTGCTCAAAGGAAGTATTCTATTGTCAAGGAGTAGTAACTTGAACTGGGAAGATGAGATTTGCAAATTAATTTGTGCCTACAGAATTACTTCCAGCCTAATTACGGAAAATAGTCATTTCATTATGATGAGGGGTAGACAAGCCTTGAAGATTTGAGTTTAATGCATGTTCCTAAACAAGTTAAATGGTCCTGGAGTTAGTGAGAAAAAAAAAGCATTAGCACAAAAAAGTTACAAAGAATGGCATGACAAAAAACATTGTGCAAAACGTATGCCCTACGAATGTGGTGATTGGGTCAAAGTTTGCTTGGAAAAAATATCAGGAATTGAGAGCTGACTGACTTGTACTTTAGACATTTGTGAAATTTTCTGCAATGCATCCAAACTGAGTGATGGAAAAGTCTGGCAGATGAGTAGATTAGCCAAATGTGTGTCCAGAGGAATGTCACATGATAATGAACTTCATAGTATGGATGAAGGTAACAGTGATATTTGGTTAGAATTGACTATGGAGAAAATTAGTTGCTCAAATTACACTGCAATACTGAAAATGTGATGTGTGAAAGAAATGATGATGTCAGTGAGACATCAACTTCCACTGAATCATCCATAAATTGTATGTTTGACCATAGTCGTGGCCTTGGTCAATATTCAAAGTCAGAAAATCCAGTGGACAGTCAATGTATTACTGGTAGATTTGGCAGACCTATACTCAAGCCAAATAAATATGATGACTATATTACTATTGTATAGTCATGTTTAAATAACAATTTCCCCTTTGTCTCTCTTGCACTGCAATTTCCATATCTGTACCTCTTTATTATTAAATAATTATCCCATATTCTTGTGTTCTTTGACCCTTCGTTTATCATTTTTCATTTTGTCAATTGTATAGGAGAAGGATGTGTTGTAATGATGCAATGCGGTGTGAGGCCCTCACCTTTATGATGTAATCCATTCCATTCCATTTAATTGCCACTGCGTGTCACCTAATTCTAACATTCTACTGTTGTCAGTGGTTTTGTGGATGTTGGTCAGATAATGTGAGCCAGCATTGCGACCAGAAGTGACTGGGGTTGTATTGAAATAAACTTCCCTCAAACCTGAAGAGTCTTCTTGTCATCTTTACAGGTCTTCAGAGTGTGTCAGCCATTTTCTTTAGCAGATAAGATGGGCTGGATGAAAATCGAAAAACCTTTTTTATGCCACCTTTGTGCCCTGCTGGCATTCACTGCAGTCTCGAAGAAGACCAGTAAGTGTCCACTTCAGAGCATTTCTGCACATGTTCTCCTTCTACGTAAAGAGCTTTATCACCTGCTGCGGAAAGGAGCAGAGAACAGAAAGTATTTAGGGTCACATGTACAAAGGTAATTGTTTGCGATTACCAAATAGCGATTTTTTGTGATTTGTTATTGGCTATTCGCAAACACCAATGTACAAATGTGTCTTTGACACATTTTGCGATTCCTAGTGGGTTGCAAATAGACCTACCTCCTTATTATTAAGGAGGTGGGTCTCCATTTGCAACCCACTGAGAATCACTAAAATCATGGAGATGGTGGCCTGCTGGGGTCAGCAGACCACTGTGTCTGTTATTGCTTTTAAATTAGGCGATTATCTTTTTTTTTTTAATGTAGCCTCTTGTTCTAAAGGCAATCAGGATGCATTTAAAAAAAATGAAAAGTTTCATTTTCATTAGTTAAGAGCAGACAGTGGTCGTGGGACCATTGCCTGCTCTTACAAAATGCTTTACAAACATTCACAAAGGAGAAGGGTGTTGTAACTTAATTACCTCAAGTGCATCCTCTCCTTAGCTACTCAGCCAAGATAAATGTGGTGTCTGCGTGGAATGTTGGAATGCCTGATGAGGGAGAGAGTGGAATGTTGGCATGCCTGCTTGTGTGGAGAATGACAGTTGGAGAGAGTGGGCTGAGTAGCAAAGATGCTGCTCCTGGTGGGACCTCCTTGGGACCTCTTTGAAGCTTGTAACAACTCATCAATAAACCCTATACTTGATTTATACCTCCTGGCTACCTCTGGTCATCTGTACAACTTTATCTTACAACATTTTGGCGACAGTCTTGAAGAATATAGGAGGTGAGGAAACTTACAATTTTACTGAACTTTATTCATACAAGAAACAAGGCAAAGCAACTTTGAAATTAAATACAAGGAAAAGAAGGCCCTCCCGAGTCCCACCAGTGTCCTCCACCACCTGGACAGCCTGCCCAGGGCGATTCACGTTCCTTTTATAAGCTAACATTATCCTGCTTGCCGTGAAAATTTACATATCTGTTTGGTACCAACCCAGCATTGACTGCTACTATGAAGGCTAGGAAACTACGGATCTATCCGGACCTGGAATTTGTTTCATTGGGGAGTAACTGTGTTCACTGTGCAGCTAGCACCAACTGTATCTGTATTGGATACAGCGCTTTAACGGAGCAAGTGATCAAACAACAGTGTTATCTTTATTTACCACAAATACTGTTTGCCACCCGCCTATTTCCTCATGAGTGTACAGTATGGAGAGTGCAACCTGCAGTGTACGTTGGTCCTGAGAGGGAAAAAAGGGCCTACTTGACCTATTTCCTACTGTGTGTTTCTATCGCTTTTGGCTGGCTGTGTGCACTTAATTGGTACCGATGAGCTAAGTCCGGTGAGACATGTTTATTTTTTTTTTCTATTCAAGATTGGACTTAGTCTTAGTCCTGTCGTGTACTTTTGCTGGCAACTGCCTCTTTTGAATTTTGAAAATCTGCCACGAGCTCAAGCACACACTTACCTTCGTCCCGAGGATGCGTTCTTTAGCCTCCTTAGTGACGTTGTGGGCGCTGCCGCTAGCACGTCCTGCTGCACTGGCGTGCGGTGAACCACCCGGCATACCGTCAATAAGCGTGCCACCATCTTGGATTTGTACGAGGATCCTGCTCTAAGCCATGCCACACCAAGGTACCGTTTGCTGCTTACCGCCTAGTTTCCTGCATGGTCTCCCTGTTAGGTATTTACCTGTGTAAGTGATCCACACGCATCGGATCAGAGCAAGTTACCTGTGTTAGCGATCCGCACGCATCGGATCGGAGCAACAACCACGACTTCTGGTATTGTTTTTTTGGGGGGAAATCGTGGTTTTCACCAACTTTGAACTGTGTCTCGAATCCTCTTTGGAAATTCCCTCTGTCTTCATTTCAGATCGGGTGAGACACCGCTCACCAGGACAACCTTGCTTCTTTGTGGAACTGTTGCTTCAGTTTACTTCGTCATTTAGTTATTTTGCTGTTGGAATACGATATGTACCTTTTTCTCATTTACTGTACCATGTAAGATGCACATATGCCTTTATTTACTGTATAATGGCACAAATGCCTTTATTCAATGTCTAATGGATTGCTTACAGCTTGCTTACTGTTTTGTTGTTTGGCACCTTAGTTAGTTCTTATTTGACTTTGTGGTCATGAGTGTCATGCATAGTTCTTTAAGCTTATTGCCTCGTGGTCATTTCATTGGGTGCATTGTGTGTTAGGTCAAACGTACTGTGTTAGTATATACATGTGCTAAGCATCTTCCCATGCTGTGGTGCCTTAGTGAGAGCTTAAGTTATGATGAGTTTGTTTTTTTGGCAAGTATTTTCTTGGCGCTAGGACCTCTCTTTAGGGGATTTGTTTTATAGGAGCTGGTCTCCATATAATTATTATATTATTTCAGTGTGTGTAGTGCACACCCTTTCCACTGATTTTATTCCCCTTAGATTTGTGTGTCTAGCAGCTTAGGCCTTACATACTCCTCACTCTCACATTACCATTTACATGTGTTCATGTAGCAGTACGAGTTGTTTTGTTTCTTTATACAGTTTTTGAGTTCACACATCAGATTGTTGTGCCCAATTGGCAGTGAACCTAGAATTTTGCAGTGTGCAAAGGACTGTTTACCCATCTTTGGTTTTGTTGCGCTATGGGCAGTGTACCCATCTTTAGTTTTGATGCGCTATGGGCAGTGTACCCATCTTTAGTTTTGTTGCGCTATGGACAGAGTACCCATCTTTAGTTTTGATGCACTATGGGCTGTGTACCCATCTTTAGTTGTGATGCGCTATGGGCAGTGTACCCATCTTTTGTTATGTTGCGCAATGGGCTGTGTACCCATCTTTAGTAATGATGCGCTATGGGCAGTGTACCCATCTTTAGTTATGTTGCGTTATGTTGCGCAATGGGCTGTGTACCCATCTTTAGTTGTGATGCGCTATGGGCAGTGTACCCATCTTCTTGTATTATGCGCAATGGCATCAAATCCATACTTTATTTTGGAAATGTAATGTGCAATGGGCAACTTTATATGTACTTGCACGATGGGCACTGCACCCTACACATGTTTGGGCAGTGTTTCCCATGAATTCAAGAATTTGTAGTGTTTATGCTAATGTCTTGCATCTTTCTCTTCATCAATTTCTCCTCCTCATGTATTACACTTTTTATGCTTTTTGTTCTGTTTTCTCTTTTCTCTGCATCTTTCTTGTTGCTTTACTCAAATGCTGTACTCGCAATATTTTACATGCAACGTTTTACATGCGATGTTTTAATGATTTCTATTAATTGTTTTTCCAAGGGAAGGGGATGTGCTATCTTGAAGCTTTTTGCACTGTTTCACCCTCCCTTCATTCTAGTCTCTTTCTACTACTTATTCATTTCTTTCTTCCCTGTCGCAGTACTTTCATTTTTCTTTTCTTGCTGCGAGGTTTCAAATTATTGTTGTTTATTGTTGTCCAAGGGAAGGGAATATGTTGTAACTTAATTACCTCAAGTGCATCCTCTCCTTAGCTACTCAGCCAAGATGAATGTGGTGTCTGCGTGGAATGTTGGAATGCCTGATGAGAGAGAGAGTGGAATGTTGGTGTGCCTGCTTGTGGGGAGAATGACAGTTGGAGAGAGTGGGCTGAGTAGCAGAGATGCTGCTCCTGGTGGGACCTCCTTGGGACCTCCTTGAGACCTCTTTGAAGCTTGTAACAACTTATCAATAAACCCTCTACTTGATTTATACCTCCTGGCGACCTCTGGTCATCTGTACAAGTTATCTTACAACAAAGGGACCCTTTGGAACCCCTTCCCATTTGAGAATGGGTTACCACCAACTTGAAGTAGGTGGTAAAATGTGAATGTTTTGCAAAACATTCCCATATAACACTGACATTCGGTACACGCCCCTTCCTAATAGCGAATTGCAAATCCAATTTGCGATTCAATAATAGGTTACTGAATCGCAAATAGAGCTTCGCACGTGTGAAAAAGCCTTTTTGCGTCCGCAAACATGAGCACAAAAAGCCTTTGCACATGTGGCCTTTTATTTCTATAACACAAGATAAATGTTTCCAGGAGTTAATTGATTGTTCACTTTCAGGCTCAGTAGACAACACCTTGTTATGGTCAGGTGCAGACACTATCAGTCTAGTTTTTCGCGGTATGGGTTTGATATCAGTCTTTAGTCACTTCCTTGCTATGCAGGATGTACTAAGGAACAGGCAGGTATAAAATGAGTGCTCTCACACAGGATGATATTGTCCACATTTGCAAGCATTTTAGACTCTCAGATAATTCTAGAGGTGGGAACACTGCTTGTTAATGTTCTTTCTTTGGCAAGGGAGCACTATGCACATTCAAGAATTTAGATGAGGGAAAGGTCTCGTATGTAAAAGAAATGGGGGTCTAAAATGCAGACTGTGAAATGCCCCTGACTCTCATAGGGCATGGAGCGTTGGCATAAGGATACTGCCCGAGACCAACAAAGGTTCTACAAAGGTTGGAGGACTGAACGCTGCTGTCACCAGCTATCTCGTAAAGTGAAATTGCATGGAAGTACATTAGGAGGCACATCTTCACACCAATGCAAACACCCTGGTGCATAATGCACAGTTTTCACTATAATGTCTGTTTCTAGTTTTCAAAATTCTCCCCTGGGATTTTGTATATGTACAGAGTTTGAAAGTGTACTGAGCCAGGTAGAAAAAACATAAGACTGCAGGAGTTGCCCCATAAATCCCTTGTAGAATTTGTTCCTACCGCTATTCACAAAACAATGATCCATTGAACCTTAAAAACAATTAATGAACAAAATAACAGTGAACAAAGAAAACTAAGCATATGGCAATTCATAGAAGCATAATTCAAAGACACATAAGATAATGCATTTATTGACGAAGAACACAGTGCTCACTGCAGAAATTTGAACACCAGGTGCCATTTGTTAAAAACTGATTGCCCCAATAGTGTTTAATTTAATAACAGGGAAAGGCTTCCAAATGAACTTTGTAGAGTGTCGTCCAGAGAGTTAATATGTATATATACTTTTGAAATAGTGATGAAATGTTTTTATCTCTGGTCACGCGTGGCACTTCTGTGTCACGCATGCATACAAATCCTTGATTTGTTTATGTTTGATCTTTGCATTGTGGTCCGCTTCCTTTGTCATTGGTGTTCTTGATGAACAATGAGTTTAGTTCTTCGAGAACACCAGTGAGGCAGGAGGTGTGGTCGTGGACTTCTTTTTCTCTGTTTAGGAAATAACGTCTGACCTTGCTTCTCTTCAAGTCTGCAGTCCCTTTACGTACCACATTTTGGTGACAAGATTATCCTGGAGCCCACAACATCTTGTTTTTAACTTCTTTGTGCAGCTCTACTTTATGAGGATTGTTGGCCGTCTTTGGGCTCCTGGGTGGTGTATTGTCTGTACTGGCTAGTTCTGTTGTGAGTTTTGGAATCGTTTGCTCATCCCAATTGTATCCTTTTTGGTTTTGGGTGTGTGGTGCGACTAGTGCCACTCATCTCCTGGCTCCCTACAGTCAGTTGAATGCACGTATCACTCATACCCTGGCACTAACGGCACCCAATACTCCATTGAGTGTGCATGCCCCGTACACTCTTTAAGGTGCAAAGCTTGCTGGAGCGAGGATCAAATGTCATCTTGCAACGTGGGAGCTTTGCGCAACACATTTGACAGACATTTTGGACTGGATCATCATTGTGTAGATGTTATTGAAATATGCATGCACATTTTAGTGCAGATATTCCTCTGCTCTCATTATTTGTTCCTCAGATCCATCTCTGGAATATCTACCTCCTGAGTTATTACCAATCGCATGATGTAAGACTCATTCAAATAATATTCCTATTGCTATACTTTTATTCCTATTGAATTCTCATTCTACTGGGATATTTGTTCTGCGATAATTGGCCAATGCTGCACAACTGGAACAAATTGTACCATTTTTACAAAATTGATGTAAACCAACCATCACATGGAAACAATGGTGCCACACTCATAGGAATTATTTAATGGTGATTGATGCTACTCAATTTAAACCAAAAAGAAAAGTGGCTCTGCTCTTCAGCTTTTTGAGGCAGGAGAATTAACACATTTTTTTCATAATTTGCTTCATCTGATGCTTTTGGCACATTTAATGTATTTTCAGAGGCTGTTGCAGGTCTCTCAAAAACAAATTTGGGGGAGCCTATTGTTTTACTAGAGTGTTTTTAGTTCTTTGGGCATAAACAATCAGAAGAGGAAAGTGTGGAGGAATATATTTCAGACTTGAGGTTGTTGGCTTCAACCTTTTAGTTTTGCAACTCGCTTGATGTGTACAATGTGTACTATGTAAAAACATTGAGAGATCCATCATTTCAAGCAGAATCATGGCCCCAAAGGTTGCTGGACTAAGGTTCTCAAGTGTACGTGCCATTTCTGAAACAGATTCTGTGGATGCCAGTTTTGTCAAGGAAAGAATACAAAATATATGCAAAAGAAGCACATGATTATGTGTTTCAGGTGTGGGTCTAGATCCCACTTTAGCAATAATAATTCATATACCCTGCTGTCAGCAAGTGCTTAAATAAGTGTGGTAAACTCGGACACTTCCGAAGTGCATGCAGAAGTTCAAAGGTACCAGTCAAAGTCAGCAGCATTGGAGTTGAGTCAGACCAATGTATCAGAGATTCGTCGAGAGTCGTACTCACCATCAGTTCTGAGGAAGAGAATAACCAAAAGGTAAAGGCCCATGATGTGATGTTGAAATAGGCGATGAGAAACTATTAATGATTGCATGATGGCAAATTTAGGAGCGCCTAAAACCATCATTTCAGATACACTTTATCTTGAAACTGAGGTGAAACTCCACTGAAAAAAACTGATATACATCCTAAAGATTTGGAGCTCAAGATATGGACATGCTAAGTTATTCTGTGGATTTTGTGACTTGATTAGGAAGATCAACTCTAATGAAAATGCATGTAGCTATTAGGGGGAAAAATATTGTTGGCTGGCAAAATCTGTCCAGACTAGGCCTAATACTTGTTCCTGGTTTGGATACTCCTATTGTTGCAGCCAATGTTCCCATTTATTGGGTTGAGAGTGATGATGACCTAAAGTTGAAAGGGTCGTTGGACATTTTCCTGATTTTTTTTGTAAAAAGATTGGGAATATTTCCAAGTTTGAGCCTTTGATTAAATTTAAAAAGGTGCGATTCAAGTTATACACAAAGTCAGAGCTGTTCTGATGAATGTGAGACCAGTACTTAAAATCTTCTGGATAGATTACGTTCAGAAGGTGTTATTCAAGCAACTGATAAATCAGAACGGGTCGGCCTAGTAGTTATAGTACTAAAGAAAACAGGTGAGATTGGTTTGTGTGTTGATCTGCACACCCTGAATAGGAATATCATATTTGATTTCCATCCCATGCACAAAGTACACGAATTACTGGCTAATTTGGGAAAATCTACATTATTTTCCCTACTTGATCTCAGATCAGCTTATCACTAGATTCCCTTTGCTTCATAGTCACAGGATTTTCCAAAGTTCATTACACCCTTGGTTTTGTACCTTTTTTCATGTATGCCTTTTGGATGGGCTTCTGCAGCAATTGTCTTTCAAAAGTTAATGGAAAATATTTTATTAGGTATTCCAAGTGTGCAGGCCTTCCAGGATGATGTGTTTATTTTCGCATTGTGTCAGGGAGCATAATTTGATTTTGGAGAGACTTTTGTGTGTCTTTAAAGATGTTAGAATCACTCTGACAAAATAAAAAGTGTAATTTTTGGGCAAGTCAACGAGACTATATTGAGCTTAATGTGTCAGAACAGGGCATTAAACCCAAAATGTCTCTTATTCAGGCTATCCAAGATGCGGCTCCACCTAAAGATAGGACTATGTCACGTTCTATCTTGGGTCTTTATGAGTATTATTCTTGCTTCATAGATGGTTAAGTATTTGTGTTACAACCTCTTTTGAATCTTTTGAAAAAAGAGAAGTATAAGTGGTTTGATGGTGTCAATGAAGCCTTTAGTAAGGTAAAGTCTTTAATAATTTCAGCCCCAGCGTCATCATATTTTATAGCAGGCAAATCATGTTTGTTGACAGTGGATGCCAGTCATTTGGGTTTGGGAGCTGTTCTTTCTCAGCAGGTTGATAACAAGGAACATACCACTGCCTATGTTTCAAACTAACTTACCCAATCTGATTCTCATACAACACAATTGAGCTTGAAGCATTAGCATGCTGTTGGGCTGTTTGAAAATAAGGGACGTTTTTATGGGGTACATAGTTTGATATATTTACTGACCATAAGCCGTTGATTTACATTTTTAACAGTAATGAGTACAGGAAAGGCCTCTGCTACATTGGTCTGATTGCTCTCCAGACTTCAAGAGTATAATTTTGTGATTAAGTGTCTTGTTCGGAGGAAAGATGCAAGAGCTGATAATACCTTTGCCAGGGTAAGATGGGGCAGTCAGGGACAAGTCAGCGATCCCATTCAAATTCAGCAGGGGGTTCGTCAAGGTTGCGCCCTGGCTCCAACCTTGTTTTCATTATACATCAATCAAGTTGTCGAATTTTTATCTGCCATTCCAGCGGACGCTCCCCCCTTAGCAACCCAGAAAATTGCCACTTGCCTATTCGCAGATGACACCCTTCTTGTCTCAAAGACACCAATGGGCTTGCAAAAGGTATTAAATCAATTCAAGCTCTTCTGCAATGGGAGGGGCCTTGAAATAAACACCTTAAAAACAAAACTAATGCTACTGAACCCCAACAAATCTTTTAAAGGGAACTTTCTCCTAGACTTTATCCTCATAGAGAGAGTGACCTCCTTCGACTCCCTTGGAATCAAATTGTCGGAGGACATGGCCTGGAAACATCACCTCAACAAGGCCTACTTCAAATGTTCACAGTTAATTGGGGCTTTGAGGAAGGAACATTCTCTCTCTCATTCAAAGCCAATTGCACCAGCTCTGAAACTATATAGTTGCAGGGCTGTGAACAGAGTCCTATATGGGACTAGGCTCAGGGGCACGGTAAAAGCAAGAGATCTCACTGTTTCGGAGAATAGGTTCCTCAGAAACCTGGTCTCTCTCCAGTACAACACTCCCCTCAGCCCACTAAAGCTCGACATGGGTATCAAACCAATAAATGATCTCGCGAAGCTTCGCACCCTGCTATTTTGGGAGAGGCTTGTCACCACCTGCAAACTGACACCCTATGCTGCAGCTTTTAATGAGGTCTGTGCCCTAGACTTCATGAACAAAATAGGATGGATCAAATATATCAAAAGCCTTATGTCTAGTATTGGGATACCAGGGCATAGTATCAACTGCCCACCAACCCACACCAAGAGACAGATTAAATTACTATATTGGAAATGAGTTGAGCTGAATGCATGCAGTAATAGCAACCAGGGCAGAGTAACCGAAGAATTTAGAGATTTCAAGATCAGCCCCTCCTTAGAAATCAACCTTGATTTAATCAAGGTGCCAGCAGATAGGAAGCCCTACATACAATATAGGCATGGAAGTCTGCCAATTAACGCGTTCACAAACTCTTGGTTGTCCAACAAGGCCCAGCCTAAAGGTTTCCCCGTAACCCCTATCTGCACAAATCAATAGGCCATGTTTTCTTCGCTTGCAGAGCATACGTAAAACCTAGGGGCAAATGGCTAATTCCAGTTTGGAAACAACTTGGAACTTGTGACTTTAGAGTGGCCCTGCGCATACTGAAATCTGATACAAGATCATTATTTCTGTGCGCAATAGTGAAGTTCTTGGGCCACTCCTAGGGGATTAGAAGGAAGGCATCAGAAACGACCCCGATCCACCCGTAAGAATCCAAGATGCGACGATCCTCTTTGACGAGAATGATTGTCATAACGGCCTACCAATTGTACTGGTTTATATATAAATAGCCTCCATTTACCCTTGAACAGCAATAAACCCAAAAGGCAGGTCGTAACTCCCCACTATCCATTCAAATTGAAATGTAGGCAATATTATGCCATTCATTAATTGTGACATAGGATAACTAATTTACAAATAAATTGTTGCGTTTTTATAATGAGTATGTATGTTATTATATAACTATTTTAAACTCTTGTTGTGTAATGTTTATGAATGTAATTTGTAATGTCAGATGACCACACCAAGTTTTAAAGAATGTAGATAAGGCGCATTGCCACTTTGCACATTAAACTCAAAAAGGCCTAGTCATTAGACCTGGCTGTTTTGAACTGATGACTCTGCGGCAGTACGAAGGAGATCTATGTAACATGCTGCTTCTCTGCCAGTGACGTAATAGGACGAGGCTGACATGGACAATCCGATTAGGTGGTCGCCGAAGAACGAACTGATGTATGAGGATATGTAGAAATATCAAGAGCGACCGGACGCCCCAACAGTATTTTCCTGACTTTTAATTTGCATGTAGATCGCAAGCTAGAAACACATGATAATTGTTGCCCCTATGTATTCTATTGCCCATTGTCAAAGCCTTGATAGCTAGAAACAATCGCAATGGAGCGCACACCGCTAGCCCCTCCTCCGGGTCGCCCCTAGGGAATCTGGTACATGGAGTTCTTGAGTGGTTCACCCCAGTGGATGCAAGTAAGTACTTGTAGAACTGATGATCTCTAGACCCGATACATGTCCCGGGTTTTTAGATATCGCCCGAGACATGGCTCGGGTTTCGGGATAACTTCCCTCATCAGTAGAGAAAATAGTTAGGGGTGGAAGAGAAGGCCGCCAAACAACCGTCAAAGGCCTCGATGCCAGAAACGGCACGCAGGTGCGTCGTCCAGGAGCCCGTCGGCTCAAAGCTCAAGGGAGCCAATTTGTAGAAACAATCGCAATGGAGCGCACACCGCTAGCCCCTCCTCCGGGTCGCCCCTAGGGAATCTGGTACATGGAGTTCTTGAGTGGTTCACCCCAGTGGGTGCAATTAAGTACTTGTAGAACTGATGATCTCTAGACCCGATACATGTCCCGGGTTTTTAGATATCGCCCGAGACATGGCTCGGGTTTCGGGATAACTTCCCTCATCAGTAGAGAAAATAGTTAGGGGTGGAAGAGAAGGCCGCCAAACAACCGTCAAAGGCCTCGATGCCAGAACCGGCACGCAGGTGCGTCGTCCAGGAGCCCGTCGGCTCAAAGCTCAAGGGAGCCAATTTGTAGAAACAATCGCAATGGAGCGCACACCGCTAGCCCCTCCTCCGGGTCGCCCCTAGGGAATCTGGTACATGGAGTTCTTGAGTGGTTCACCCCAGTGGGTACAAGTAAGTACTTGTAGAACTAATGATCTCAAGACCCGATACATGTCCCGGGTTTTTGGATATCGCCCGAGACATGGCTCGGGTTTCGGGATAACTTCCCTCATCAGTAGAGAAAATAGTTAGGGTTGGAAGAGAAGGCCGCCAAACAACCGTCAAAGGCCTCGATGCCAGAACCGGCACGCAGGTGCGTCGTCCAGGAGCCCGTCGGCTCAAAGCTCCAGGGAGCCAATTTGTAGAAACAATCGCAATGGAGCGCACACCGCTAGCCCCTCCTCCGGGTCGCCCCTAGGGAATCTGGTACATGGAGTTCTTGAGTGGTTCACCCCAGTGGGTGCAAGTAACTACTTGTAGAACTGATGATCTCTAGACCCGATACATGTCCCGGGTTTTTGGATATCGCCCGAGACATGGCTCGGGTTTCGGGATAACTTCCCTCATCAGTAGAGAAAATAGTTAGGGGTGGAAGAGAAGGCCGCCAAACAACCGTCAAAGGCCTCGATGCCAGAACCGGCACGCAAGTGCGTCGTCCAGGAGCCCGTCGGCTCAAAGCTCAAGGGAGCCAATTTGTAGAAACAATCGCAATGGAGCGCACACCGCTAGCCCCTCCTCCGGGTCGCCCCTAGGGAATCTGGTACATGGAGTTCTTGAGTGGTTCACCCCAGTGGGTGCAAGTAAGTACTTGTAAAACTGATGATCTCTAGACCCGATACATGTCGCGGGTTTTTGGATATCGCCCAAGACATGGCTCGGGTTTCGGGATAACTTCCCTCATCAGTAGAGAAAATAGTTAGGGGTGGAAGAGAAGGCCGCCAAACAACCGTCAAAGGCCTCGATGCCAGAACCGGCACGCAGGTGCGTCGTCCAGTAGCCCGTCGGATCAAAGCTCAAGGGAGACAATTTGTAGAAGCAATCGCAATGGAGCGCACACCGCTAGCCCCTCCTCCGGGTCGCCCCTAGGGAATCTGGTACATGGAGTTCTTGAGTGGTTCACCCCAGTGGGTGCAAGTAAGTACTTGTAGAACTGATGATCTCTAGACCCGATACATGTCCCGGGTTTTTGGATATCGCCCGAGACATGGCTCGGGTTTCGGGATAACTTCCCTCATCAGTAGAGAAAATAGTTAGGGGTGGAAGAGAAGGTCGCCAAACAACCGTCAAAGGCCTCGATGCCAAAACCGGCACGCAGGTGCGTCGTTCAGGAGCCCATCCGCTCAAAGCTCAAGGGAGTCAATTTGTAGAAACAATCGCAATGGAGCGCACACCGCTAGCCCCTCCTACGGGTTGCCCCTAGGGAATCTGGTACATGGAGTTCTTGAGTGGTTCACCCCAGCGGGTGCAAGTAAGTACTTGTAGAACTGATGATCTCTAGACCCAATACATGTCCCGGGTTTTTGGATATCGCCTGAGACATGGCTCGGGTTTCGGGATAACTTCCCTCATCAGGAGAGAAAATAGTTAGGGGTGGAAGAGAAGGCCGCCAAACAACCGTCAACCGGGACATGTATTGGGTCTAGAGATCATCAGTTCTACAAGTACTTACTTGCACCCACTGGTGTGAACCACTCAAGAACTCCATGTACCAGATTCCCTAGGGGCGACCCGGAGGAGAGGCTAGCGGTGTGCGCTCCATTGCGATTGCTTCTACAAATTGGCTCCCTTGAGCTTTGATCCGACGGGCTCCTGGACGACGTACCTGCGTGCCGGTTCTGGCATCGAGGCCTTTGACGGTTGTTTGGCGGCCTTCTCTTCCACCCCTAACTATTTTCTCTACTGATGAGGGAAGTTATCCCGAAACCCGAGCCATGTCTCGGGCGATATCCAAAAACCCGGGACATGTATTGGTTCTAGAGATCATCAGTTCTACAAGTACTTACTTGCACCCACTGGGGTGAACCACTCAAGAACTCCATGTACCAGATTCCCTAGGGGCGACCCGGAGGAGGGGCTAGCGGTGTGCGCTCCATTGCGATTGCTTCTACAAATTGGCTCCCTTGAGCTTTGATCCGACGGGCTCCTGGACGATGCACCTGCGTGCCGGTTCTGGCATCGAGGCCTTTGACGGTTGTTTGGCGGCCTTCTCTTCCACCCCTAACTATTTTCTCTACTGATGAGGGAAGTTATCCCGAAACCCGAGCCATGTCTCGGGCGATATCCAAAAACCCGGGACATGTATTGGGTCTAGAGATCATCAGTTCTACAAGTACTTACTTGCACCCACTGGGGTGAACCACTCAAGAACTCCATGTACCAGATTCCCTAGGGGCGACCCGGAGGAGGGGCTAGCGGTGTGCGCTCCATTGCGATTGCTTCTACAAATTGGCTCCCTTGAGCTTTGATCCGACGGGCTCCTGGACGACGCACCTGCGTGCCGGTTGTGGCATCGAGGCCTTTGACGGTTGTTTGGCGGCGTTCTTTTCCACCCCTAACTATTTTCTCTACTGATGAGGGAAGTTATCCTGAAACCCGAGCCATGTCTCGGGCGATATCCAAAAACCCGGGACATGTATTGGTTCTAGAGATCATCAGTTCTACAAGTACTTACTTGCACCCACTGGGGTGAACCACTCAAGAACTCCATGTACCAGATTCCCTAGGGGCGACCCGGAGGAGGGGCTAGCGGTGTGCGCTCCATTGCGATTGCTTCTACAAATTGGCTCCCTTGAGCTTTGATCCGACGGGCTCCTGGACGATGCACCTGCGTGCCGGTTCTGGCATCGAGGCCTTTGACGGTTGTTTGGCGGCCTTCTCTTCCACCCCTAACTATTTTCTCTACTGATGAGGGAAGTTATCCTGAAACCCGAGTCATGTCTCGGGCGATATCCAAAAACCCGGGACATGTATTGGGTCTAGAGATCATCAGTTCTACAAGTACTTACTTGCACCCACTGGGGTGAACCACTTAAGAACTCCATGTACCAGATTCCCTAGGGGCGACCCGGAGGAGGAGCTAGCGGTGTGCGCTCCATTGCGATTGCTTCTACAAATTGGCTCCCTTGAGCTTTGTTCCGACGGGCTCCTGGACGACGCACCTGCGTGCCGGTTCTGGCATCGAGGCCTTTGACGGTTGTTTGGCGGCCTTCTCTTCCACCCCTAACTATTTTCTCTACTGATGAGGGAAGTTATCCCGAAACCCGAGCCATGTCTCGGGCGATATCCAAAAACCCGGGATATGTATTGGGTCTAGAGATCATCAGTTCTACAAGTACTTACTTGCACCCACTGGGGTGAACCACTCAAGAACTCCATGTACCAGATTCCCTAGGGGTGACCCGGAGGAGGGGCTAGCGGTGTGCGCTCCATTGCGATTGCTTCTACAAATTGGCTCCCTTGAGCTTTGATCCGACGGGCTCCTGGACGACGCACCTGCGTGCCGGTTCTGGCATCGAGGCCTTTGACGGTTGTTTGGCGGCCTTCTCTTTCACCCCTAACCATTTTCTCTACTGATGAGGGAAGTTATCCCGAAACCCGAGCCATGTCTCGGGCGATATCCAAAAACCCGGGGCATGTATTGGGTCTAGAGATCATCAGTTCTACAAGTAATTACTTGCACCCACTGGGGTGAACCACTCAAGAACTCCATGTACCAGATTCCCTAGGGGCGACCCGGAGGAGGGACTAACGGTGTGCGCTCCATTGCGATTGCTTCTACAAATTGGCTCCCTTGAGCTTTGATCCGACGGGCTCCTGGACGACGCACCTGCGTGCCGGTTCTGGCATCGAGGCCTTTGACGGTTGTTTGGCGGCCTTCTCTTCCACCCCTAACTATTTTCTCTACTGATGAGGGAAGTTATCCCGAAACCCGAGCCATGTCTCGGGCGATATCCAAAAACCAGGGACATGTATTGGGTCTAGAGATCATCAGTTCTACAAGTACTTACTTGCACCCACTGGGGTGAACCACTCAAGAACTCCATGTACCAGATTCCCTAGGGGCGACCCGGAGGAGGGGCTAGCGGTGTGCGCTCCATTTCGATTGCTTCTATAAAAGCCTTAATAGCTAGTGCTACATTCTTTTTTCTTTGAATGTATGTCTCTTTTATGGTAATTTTACCGAAATAAAGAGTTTCAAATTGTAATTGATTGCCTCTCAAGAATGCCCTTAGAATTAGATTCTTCTGATTAACAATTGGATGATGTTGAATGTGTGATGCAGTTTGTTTGTGATTTGTGTGATGTTAATAGTAATATTTCCAGCAAGGTTTGGTTGGAATCATTAAATGTTGATGCGTTATTGCAGATTGATTTAAAGTTTATGTAGAATGACTTGCCCAGGAGACAAACTTGGAGAGCAGATTGAAACCATTTGCTCAAATGGCTGGTGAACTATCACTTGTGGATGGTGTCTTGTTATGTCATGATGTTCTTATTCCACCCAGGGTATTAGGAGATTCCTTGATTAAAGCTGCCTACAATGGTCATCTAGAGGTCATTGCAACAGTTCATAATATTAAGCATTTTTCTTGGTGGCCAGGCATAGATGCTCAGGTTAACAATTGGGTTTATTCTTGCATTACTTGTCTGGTTTCTAACAAGCATTGGAAGACCTATAAGGCACCCATGCCCTTGGTCCCTTTACCCGGTCGTTCTTGGGAAAAAAATGCACTTGGTTTTGCAGAACCATTTAATTTATTGTCTTCTAATAATAAGTATATGTTGTCAATTTAGGCTATTTTTCCAGGTGGAACTTTTTTGATGTTGTCGCTTCACCTGATACTTCCTCAATGATTCAATTTTTGCAAAAACATTTTGTTGTAGGAGGTCCCCCGAAAAAACTAGTCACTTATAAAGAAACTCATTTTAAATCCATTCAGATGAGAAAAGGTATGGATGATTTACAGATTAAGAATTAAGATTACCGCAGATCGCTTTGTACTCCCCTACTTCTGAATGGATTAGTGGAGAGCATGTATAGGTTTTTAAAGAAAGGAGTACAAACTGCTCTATTTTCAGGTATTCCTGTGGAAACGTTTTTGCACAAGAAAGTATGAAGTCTTTTGGTGACTTCCCACAGTACTACAGGTGAGTCTCCTTTCAGGTTATTCTGCAAAATAATGCCCAGGTGTGCTTTGTGCCTTGATTGAGTTGAATTATTTTTAAAGGTAGTTTATATGGTTCAGGAGTTGATTTGGACGTAGTCAAAAGTAAGCAAAATGCCACAAAAGCTTTGTTTTGAAAGCAAATGTTTTACCAGAGAACTGGTCTTGGAAAGTGTAGATTGGGTTCTGATCAAGAAGTCCCAAAAAATAAAAAAAGGGGAATCTAAGTTTATGTTGCCTGTCAAAGTATCCATAGTGTCCAAAGGCACTGTGCTTTTGGAAGGAAAAGATTGGTACAGCAGAAGAAGCCTTGTTTGGAATTTTGGAATTTGGAAGCGGATTTATAGAGCGCGTAGCTACCCTAGGGCGTCCCAGCGCTGTTGATCGACCTATGTATCCAGAGGGGGAGGGAAACTAAGGGAAGAGCCATGTTTTGAGTTGTCTACGGAAGGCCAGTAGGTTGGGTTCTCTACGGATGGAGATTGGCAGGGAATTCCATAACTTTGGGGCATTGTATGAAAACAATCTTCCTCCCGAACGGGTCTTGTGGATTCTGGGGGTGCTGGCCAGGGAGAGGGCGTCTGATCTCAGTTGCCTTTTGGACTGATGGGGTTTGACGAAAGTGCTCAGGACCGGTGGACCTCTGCCATGCATTATCTTGTGTGAGATGCAGAGGGTCTTAAAGATGATCCTTTGTTGCACTGGAAGCCAGTGCAGGCTTTTGAGGGCTGGTTTCGCTGAGCATTTTGACTGGGTCCCTGTTAAGATTCTGGCCGCCGCGTTTTGGGCACATTGTAGTCTTTGAATGACCGAGGTGGGGGCTCCCAAGTAAAGGGCGTTCCCATAGTCCAATCTGGAGTTTACTAGGCCCTGCATAAGCAGCTTCCTAGATTGGGGGGGATTAGATGGAGGACCTTCCTCGCTGTTTTGATGAGGCCAATGCATGTACCTGCAGTTTTCCTGGCCTGAGATTTGAAGTTAAGGTCTTGGTCTAGCCAGATACCAAGGCTCTTAACTTCTGTTTTGGGGGTGGGAGAAGGGCCCATGCAGTCTGGCCATTTGAGAAATGGCGGTATATTGCGGGGGTTGCCCAGGAAGAGGATCTCAGACTTCTCCCCGTTCAGTTTCAGGCGAGAATCGCACATCCACTGGAAGATGTTTTCCAGGCAGGCTGCCAGGTTGTCTAGGCATTTATTAGATTGGTTGATGGACACCACTAGTTGTGTATCATCGGCATACATAACCGTTTTTATGCCGAATGGTGATGTGATGTCTTCTAGCGGGGACATGTATACGTTAAAAAGTGTGGGGCTCAGGGATGAGCCCTGGGGGACCCCACACTGAAGCGGGAGTGCTTTTGAATGGACCGTACCGTCAGACACTTGGAATGTTCTCCCTTCCAGGAAGGACCTGATCCAGGACAGGGCAGTACCGGACACACCTACCATGCTGAGCCGATGGATAAGGATCGCATGGTCTACTGTGTCGAAGGCGGCACTCAGATCGAGGAGGATCACTGCCACTGATCCTCCTCGATCTATGATGGTTCTTGCCTCCTCGACCACAGCAAGTAGGACAGTGTCTGTTCCCTGTCCTGGTCTGAACCCCGTCTGCGAGGGGCGCAGAAGTTTGTTGGACTCCAGGAAGAGAGACAGTTGGTGGTTGACGATACGCTCGGCCACCTTGCTGAAGGCGGGGAGGAGGGAGATGGGTCTGAAGTTTGATGGATCCAGGGGGTCAAGGTGAGGTTTTTTTAAAAGTGCCCTGACTGTGGCTTTTTTCCAGTTGTCAGGGACTAGGCCCAGTGCCAGTGAGGTGTTGATGAGACTGGTGATGGGAGGAACAATCGTAGGAGCGACCAGTTTAAGTTTACTCATAGAGGGTGGGTCAGATGGAGCCCCACTCTTGACTGATTGCAGAGTGGACAAGCAAAGTTTGTTGGTAATCTGATCGAAGGTTTGGAGGCAAGGGGCATTTGAACCGGGGAGGGGGGTGGTGGGAGGCATGGGGGGGATGGGTGGGGGGAGTGAATTAAGAATGTTAAGAATTTTTGTGGAGAAGAACTCAGCTAGCTGATTGCATCTCGTGCCGGACGGATCTGGCATAGGTGGGGGGACTGGGGTTTTGGTCAGGAGACGTACTATGCGGTACGTTTCTTTGGCCGAGTTGGCAGCAGCTGAGATTTTTTTCTCGAAAAAGGAAGCCTGGGTATTTTTTATACAGGTTTTATATTGTCTGAGGGCAGTCCTATACTCGTTCTTGCTTTCGGTAGCCCAATCTCTTCTCCAGAGGCGTTCGAGCCTTTTACATCGTTTTCTTAGTCCGCGCAGTTCCTGCGTGTACCAGGGGGACTTAGGAGTTCCCTTTTTACTGGGGAGGGGTTTGACTGGGAGGGTGTTATCAAGGGATTGATTGATCCAACCGCGGAGTTGTGTATCAGCTCTGGAAGGGTCTGGGTCAAGGCTCGGAGTAGTAGAGATGAGTGCTTGAGTCCAAGAAGTTGTGTCCAGTTTATGCCACGGGCGGGCTGGTTCTTGGGGAGGAGCTTTAGCCAGTGCTTCAGATGGCAGTAGCATCTTGAACGGGATTACGAAGTGGTCTGACCAAGGGACCGGGAGGGGGGTACTCGCTACTAGGCTCGCCACGTTGGTAAAAATTGGGTCTAGTAGGTGGCCCTTGGAGTGAGTGGGCAGATTACCTATCAAGTGGAGGTCGAGGGAGGATAGGTCTTTTTTTACATCTGCGGCGGTGTTCTCCAGGGGGTCGTCGAAATGGAGGTTTAGATCTCCTAGGATCGTAAAATTAGGGAGCAAGCATGAGAGAGAGGAGGTTGATTCCAAGAGGGAGTTGCAGAAAAGTTTCTGCTGCCCTGGGGGACGGTAAACTAGGATCCCTGATATAGTTGTGGATGGGGGTAGGTGAATTGAGAACAAAGTGTTTTCGCAGTCCTGAATTGGGCTGTCCTTAAAATGACAGGATAGGTAGTCGCGATAGATGATCGCTATTCCGCCTCCAATCCCCGAGGGTCTGTCATGATGTTTAATGAGATAGCCCGGAGGCAGAGCTTGCACCATATCTGGGTTTGAGTTAGGGTTGATCCAAGTTTCGGTTAGAAAGAGGACCTCATACTCCGAGTTTAGCAGCATCATGTTAATTTCCATTTGGTGTTTGGGAAGTGATCTGCAGTTAAGGAGGGCCATCTTGATCCAGCGTGGTTTTGGCGGGAGACGAGGTGTTAGCCTGTAGGGGCAGATTCGACAGCAAGATTGTCCATCCTTTAGAGGGGTCGTGCTGTGACAAGGAATGGGGATAGAGTCCTTGATATTGAGGAGGGCTTCCCGGGTATACCTGAGAGGTATGGGAGTGGCTGAATCAGGGGTCCTGGGCCTCGGGCTCGGTCTGGCGCGGACGGGCGCAGACGGGCTTGCCTTAGGCGCGCCTTTGGCGCGCAAACGGCGCTCCCGCTGCGCTCGCCCGCTGCGCTTCCTCCAGTGGCACATTTTATAGTGAGGGAGAGGCGGGGGGCGTGGCCAGAGAGGGGGCGTGGCCTCGCTGCACGCCGTCAATGGTGGCGGCCAGAGGGCGTTTGTCGGGGATTAGGGAGGCGCTGCTCGCTTCAGCAGGCTCCCAGGACGTGATGAAATCGCTCTGTCAGGTAGGCTGATTCTAGTACAACACAGTTATAAATCACACTCAAAGGTTTTAAAAGGCTTTAAAATCGGTAAAAATACAAGGATACACCTCCCGGCTTTCCGCCTCAGGAGTGACAGTCTTACAAGTGCGCTCGCATTCAGCGCCTTTTAAGCTGGGCGGGGGGGCGTGGCCAGAGAGTGGGCGTGGCCTCGCTGCACGCCGTCAATGGCGGCGGCCAGAGGGCGTTTGTCGGGGATTAGGGAGGCGCTGCTCGCTTCAGCAGGCTCCCAGGACGTGATGAAATCGCTCTGTCAGGTAGGCTGATTCTAGTACAACACAGTTATAAATCACACTCAAAGGTTTTAAAAGGCTTTAAAATCGGTAAAAATACAAGGATACACCTCCCGGCTTTCCGCCTCAGGAGTGACAGTCTTACAAGTGCGCTCGCATTCAGCGCCTTTTAAGCTGGACGGGGGGGGCGTGGCCAGAGAGGGGGCGTGGCCTCGCTGCACGCCGTCAATGGCGGCGGCCAGAGGGCGTTTGTCGGGGATTAGGGAGGCGCTGCTCGCTTCAGCAGGCTCCCAGGACGTGATGAAATCGCTCTGTCAGGTAGGCTGATTCTAGTAGAACACAGTTATAAATCACACTCAAAGGTTTTAAAAGGCTTTAAAATCGGTAAAAATACAAGGATACACCTCCCGGCTTTCCGCCTCAGGAGTGACAGTCTTACAAGTGCGCTCGCATTCAGCGCCTTTTAAGCTGGGTCTGTTAGCTGTTAAGGTCTCTCCAGATTACGCTATGAAAATTTGGCATGTGAATCAAAATGGATATTGTGGAATTGATTCACATCTTGATGACTCATGGTGGGTTAGCAGTGATGTTAACCATCAACTTGCTACTTCGTCAACTGCTACTCATGGTTTGTTACAAGTATCACCTTTTGTATGAGACATGCTGTGGTCACACAAGTGCAGAGTCAGCGATGTTGGCAATGATAACTCCATTTCGGATAACACACCTGCTAGACCTGTGTAGAGTTGCTGAAATGCTACCTATGGAAGGTAGAACTTGGAACTGGGGATTGAAATGAGTTCTCATGAAGAAAAGGGAGTTGGAAGTGGAAGCTGTACAGAGAAGCTTGATTTGACTTAATGGAGAATGGACCTTTGGATTTACTTATATATATATTGTGTGGTGGATCCTTACATAACTGGCGACGAGTTGAAGTCTGTGCAGCGGACAGACTTTTTAGTATCTCCACCCCTGGATAAATGATACTTAGGAAATAACAACTGAACTATGCTGTATCACCTGTGTGACCTATAAGGCATGGATGTGGACACTGAGGAAAACTCTTAGATGGTTTGTAAGCCTTGCGAAAGGGAGAAGGCAGCAATTGTAAATTATTATCAGCACTGTGAGTATGGGGTCTGTGTGGACAGCTGTTAATGAAAGTTAAGAAGTGAAGTGAATTAATTGAATCTCTACTGTACCAAAGGGTGTATTGGATAACTATGGTCGATTGGTTCTTCAATAAGTGGCATACTTGGCTTAAATTTCTGGCACTGTGCCATATCAGCTGATTGAAATAACGTTAGAATGAATGACTTAAGATCTAGCAAGTCCGGTGTGTGCAGTGTAATTACGAAGTATATAAAAAAGGATTTGTCGGAGTTACCCGGATAAAAAACAAACTGGTGATATCAGCATTTAGAGGTGTAATATACTGGCTGGTTGGTGGATGGCTGGGTGTTATGAGGCGCAATACTTGTCAATTGTTTTTAATGTGCTGCGAGTCTCACCGCGCACCTTAAATTCGAGCATTGGCAGTGAATGGTTACAGTAACCAGAACTATCTCTTCGAGCGCAGCACCAGAGCCTGGAAAAAGAAACCTATATCAATACAAACACCCAAAATAACAATATATCACATTGTTGGTTTGTTATGGTAATTAGTTAGTTTGGTTAGTTAGTTGTGTTAGTGTTTTATGTTTGCTAACCCTTTATATTTGCTTGATAGGTTGGGACGATAGGGAAGTTATACATATTTGTGTGATTATATATTTACATGGCTGATCAAGGTTTAGCTCCGCCTCCCATGTTCCTTACTACTCTGGGTGAGCCATCCATACCATGGAAACAGTGGATAAAATAGTTTGTCGCTTACATGTTGGTGATTGGTGCTAACAAATATGGTTTGGTAAGACAACAAGAACATTTACTTCACCACCTTGGTGTTGAAGGGCGAGGATTGTATGAGAAACTCTCAGAGATTTCTTTGGACATGGGTAATGGACAACCTAACAATGTTTACCAAATGTCCTTGAAAATGTTAGCTGCTCATTTTGTAGCAAAGGCAAACATAGTATTGGAGTGAGATACGTTTTTTTTCCCTGAGTGCAGAGATCAGATGAAGTCATTGGATCTTATGTGGCAGCATTAAAGTGATTGTCTTTAACATGCCAGTTTGAAAATACTCCTCATACAGGACTAAATAGTAAGATGCACAAATAATAAAAGAGTAAAGGAGAAACTGTTAATCAAGGAACCTACGCTTGAGCAGGCAATTCAAATTGACAAGGGATTAGAGCACACTCAAATGTGGATAAAGGAAATGGACAAGAACAGTGTGAGTGAGTTGATAAAAGGCATTCAGCCAAAGTATCGGAAGTGTATATGCCGATCGATGAGTTTAAAAAAAGCGAAACCTAGTGAGAAAACCCAGTCCTAGGATAAATGTAATGAGAAAATGCAACCACTGTCAATACCTCCAAAGATGATTCCCAAAAGAATAACGTGTTACTACTGTGGTGTACCTGGTCTTATTGGGTCTAGCACCATGTGTAGAGCGAGGAACGGATGTATGACGTTACAACGCAGGCTATTACAACGCCTGCCTTTACAACGCGGTTTTTACATCGCATACCATTACAACGCATAGTGCTTTTAGGCGCTGGATAGTGAATAATTTAATTTACTATTCCAACTCCAGTCCCCGTGGATAGTAGGGAAGGTGTTGGATAGTAAATTAAATACATTCCCTATCCTAGAGCGCCCCCCAGCACAATGCGTTGTAATGGTTTGCGTTGTAATGACCGCGTTGTAATGGTAGTTCGTTGTAAAAGTTTCGTTGTAAGTGATGTTTACCGCGAGGAACGCCAGATCATAACTGTGGAAAGAAAGAACACTCACCAAGGTCTGTAGAACAAAGAGCAGCGTAGTGAAGGTAAAGGAAAAAGATGATGCTTGTGAGAATATTCAACAACTAGACAACTAGTGCTTGCTGTTGAAGACCTAGGGGCCGATTACGATGTCGGTCAGAAAGCATTCCGACTGAATTGGTCTCAAAATGTTTTCTGACCGAATCAGATTCAAAGAGTCCAACCAACTGATTACGATGCTTCTGGATACCATTCAGTCGGACACCCATTGACTTCAATGGAAGACTGTGTTCCAACTGAATACACAGGCTCCCATTAAAGAAAGGGTGGGTGGGAAAAATTACACACCCTGTGGTGGGCACTCCTTAGTGCCTGCCACACTGTGCATGGCCTAATAATCGGTTGTTTGGAAAGCTTTCTGATTCAGTCGGAAAGACAGGTTCTGAATCAGATTCGGCAGACCCAAAGCTGATTAGGAACCTTTCCGGATGACAACGTACTTGACCCCTAAGTTGAAAATGAACAAACTGTTAGTGCTATTTCTCCAGCCACAGAAATTGAAAGGGAAAGCACAGATAATTTGGAGAATCCACATTACAATTTGAAGCTTGCTAACTGTGAAGTGAGAATATTAGCAGACACGGGGAACTTATGCACTTTGTTGTCTAAAGACATTTATTCAAAAAATTGGGAGGATGCAAATACTGAGTGGAATAAATCCAACTTTAAAGCTGTGGGGTATGGTGGAAAAACCATAGAGATCATGGTAAAGGGGAGAGGAAAACAGTGTTGGGTTGGGCTTACATAACGAAAAGGGGTCCAGACCTATTGTGATGACATCATCAAAAATATCTGAATTTAAATCTGAACCCCAATGCGGAAAAAGCTTTCATGACCATCGCAGTACAGAGTGTAGAGGCAGGAATGGAGACTCAAGGGGTGTATGGAAAAGGTTGATGGAGGAATACCCTGAAGTATTTACAGACAAACTATTCTATTCTATTTTGAGAGTCTTGTAAAGCACGTAGACCCAGCAGACTTAAGGGCTTCTCTCACACATAATTATATACATAACAAATGATGTTCCAGGTGGCCACAAAGCAAGGAATGTACCTCAATTAAGGAGAGAGCATTTGCTGAAGGAACTGAAAAAGTTACTGGAGCAGGGGATAATAGAATCAGTTGAGTCCTCGGAGTGTTTAGCACTCATACAGGTAGCACTGAAAAAGGGAGGAAAGATTCAACTATGTATTGACTTGCACGTCCTGAACAAGAACATATGGGTGTAAAGGCCACCTCTGCCAAATATTTTGGAGATGCTGACAACAATGGGAGATGGAAAGGTTTTCAGTGTAATAGACATGTCCACTGTATATCATCAAAATGACCTACACAAGGATTCAACATTTCTCATGTTGTTTGTTACAGTGCTTGGGACTTATCAGTATCACATGATGTCTCTTGGCTTTACGCCAGCCCCTGCAGTGTTCCAAATGATTATGCAACAGATTTTTCAGGGCCTGAAAGAGGTTGTATGTTTTCAGGATGATGTCCTGATTGTGGGAAAGAATGAAAGAGAACATGACCAATTAATGGGCAGGGTATTGGAATGATTTCAAAAGCATGGATTACAATAAGAAGAGAAATGTCAATTGAGAAAAAGTCAAGTTACATACTTGGGGCATGAGATCTCCATGAATGGCATCAAACCAAAAAAGGTATGGTCATGGCCAACTAATAAAGATCAATTGAAGTCTTTCCTAGGGCAAGCAGAATATTGCTCCAAGTTCTTAGCTAACTTGACGTAAATGGTTGAACCTCTAAGGTTGATAAAGAAAAAAGAGGTTATTTTTAAATGGGAAAAGGATTATGACACTGCCTTCATGAATGTAAAAGAGGGTATATTGCAAACTCCAACATTGGAGAATTTTGATGTCACTGCTAAAACATATATACTACTGATGCGAGCAATGTGGAAATAGGAGCTATTGTGACACAGGTTAAGGGTGGTTGCAACAAGATAATATGGTTTGCATCAAGACGCCTTCAAAAGGTGGAGTTCTCATACTCCATTATTGAGAGGAAAGCCCTGGTGTGATGCTGGGGAATCAAGCATTTTAGGTACTTTGTGTGGGGTTATTTTTCAGAGTTAAAACGACCCCAAGCGCTTCATGCACCTGTTTAAAGAGGGGAAAGGACAGGAGCGAAATGTGACTCCAGATGGATGTTATCTGTGTTAGAGTACAAATTTGAGGAGGAGCATGTAAACGGTATAAAGAACATAATTGCTGACTGTCTTTCTAGGATGCCTTTAGGTGAGCCGGTCCAGGTACAGAAGCAAATGTAGAGGTAGTGATGGAGGGGAGAGAAGAGGTAGCCCTCGATAATGAAGAATGGGAAGTAGCAATGAGAGAGTGTGTTGTATTGTAAGAGTTGCGAAGGTTTATAACTGTACGCTGGGATAAGGATGGAGCTTGCAGAACTCAGATGTAAGAGATTAATAGGGTGTGTGTGATGGGAACCTGTTGCGAAGAAATCAGATCACATACCTGAGAAACTCAGGAAGAAAATAATTCAGATTGCACTCGGAGGGCACCCAGGTCGTGACTCGCAATATGACCAAGACACAAGCCAGTCAAACTTTGTGGTGGCCCAGAATGCATGAGGCCATAGAAAGTGTGGTTATTGAGTGTTATGTGTGTGATAATAGCAATAAAACCAACAATCTCCCTTAAAAGGTATGCAATTACCCCAAAGGGTTTGGAAGAGAGTGGCTATTGAATTTCTGGGTCCCGTAGCCAAACTGGCAGTGAGTGATAATTGCATGACTGTTCTGATTGACTATCATACTAAATGATTTGTAACAGAGACCACTGACCTGGGAGGGTGATCACATTTTTGGAAAAGGTGTTCATGGATGAGGGAATCCCTAAAACACTGGTATCTGATAAGAAGGTGCAGTTCATCTCCAGAGGGATGAATTCATTTTTTAATAGGATGGGTGTCAGACATGAAAGAGTAGTTTTATTCAGAACTCAAGCCAACGGATTGGTTAAACGGGTCAACCGCCTGATTATGGAGAACATTTAACTATCTTTGGCTAATGGGTTAGCATGGAAAGATGAATTGATGAAAATAACTTGGGCATACAGGATACCGCCTCACAAAGTAACTGGGTTATCACCATTCATATCTCGTAGAGGGAGAGAACTTAGAATGAAGGAGATTCTGGCATGGTTGAAGAGCAAAGTGTGTCTGGGTGGATCATGATGCTGTGAAAAGCAGTGTTGCAGAAAAAAACTTAAACTCAAGGAGTATTATGATGTAAGAAAAGGTGTCAAAAGAATTGACGTGAGAAGAGGTGATGGATGTACCAATGAAAATAAGTGGGATAGTCAAGCAAGGGGAAAGTAAGTTCTCTCAACCTATTAAGGTGAAGGAAGTAAAAAGGAGTATTGTGATTCTGCAGGATGAATGCGTGTGGAGTTTGGGACGTGTGTGCAACTGACCACATGGTAATCTGGATGACTTGCAATCTGGATAACTTGCACCTAGGACAATGTTATTGTGCATACAACCTTTACCTGTGCACCAGTAACCTTTTTCTGATTACAAGTTGTACCTGTTAATAGATAAACTTTTATGCATTCTTTTCTTTTATGTAAATGTATTGTTCTTTAATGTCTGTAAAGGGGGGAGATGTGCAGGGTTGCTGGAATGTTACCTATGTAAGGTAGAACTTGGAACTGGGGTTTGGAATGTGTCTTATGAAGAAAAGGGAGTTGGAAGTGGAAACTGTACAGAGAAGTTGGTGGTGACTTAAGGGAGAATAAACCTTTGAATTTGTCTATGTATATTTTGTGGTGGATCCTGACAAACTGTCAACGTTACGGTGGTCTTCCCCAAACGTTTTGCCTGCTTGCCTCCAATTTTGCTGAATTCATTTTTGTAGGCCTAAGGACTTCGTGCACTTCATCACTGCTAACCAGTGCTAGCTTCTGCTCACTCCCCTAAACATGGTGTGATTGGCTTATCCAACATTGGCATATTTAGTTTACCCATACGTCCCTATTAAAGTGTGCTACATGTGCCCTGGGAATCTTAATTAAATGCTACTAATGGGCCTGCAGCACTGAGTATGCCACCCACTTCAGTAGCCCTTTAAACATGTCTCAGGCCTTCCACTGCAGAGCCTGTGTGTGCAGCCTACACTGCCTACACTGCCATGTCAACTTGTCATTTAAAACCCTTTGCCAGGCCTTAACCCCACCTTTTATTACATAGATGTCACCCCTAAGGAAGACCCTAGGTAGCCCTTTAGGCAGTGTGCTGTTTATGTAAAAGGTAGGACATATACTTTTATGTTTGACATGTCCTGGTAGTGAAAACCTCTCAAATTTGTTTTTTTACTACTGTGAGGCCTACCCCCTCAAGGGATAACATTGGGGATGCCTTATTACATTTAATAAGCTGTAATTCTTAATTGAGAGGAGGTAGATCTGTCAGGTTTGGTACCTATGGAATTTTAATGATAAATCCTCTAAAATGGCAAGGCTGTATTTTTCAATACAATTTTAAAGGTGCCACTTTTAAAATGTGTGTACATAACCAGAGCCCAGTTGTGATTATTCGACCTTCATCTTCAGAAAAAAACAGTTCAAGTAAGTTACTTTATTGACCCATGTATTTATTTACAATTGATATTTCGAGCCATGTTATGCACTTTAGGCATATTATGAAAAGGCCACTATTGAACTTTTTTCATACATACAAACATGCCCCACAGAAATGTGCAAAGCTATTCTGTGCTACTACCATAATAACATACAATATAATACACTGTGAATTGTGCATCAAACAACTGAATGGTGCTTGTATTTCCAATCAACAATTTCAAAATAAACCTTATTATTATTATTATAAACTTGTCAATAAACAGATGTTGCAATCACTATTATTCTCTGTGCTGTTAACCTTTTTATGTAAGTGTAATTTGTGGGTAGCAAAGATTTAATTCTAGTGGGATTTCAGTTCATAATATTTGCCTACAGAACAGGTGATAATCTTGTAAAGTACTACCTAAGGGTTTTCATCAAATCATTTCAAACCACTAATTATTTGAGTATTTCCTCAGGGCCCTGATCTTTTGTATCCTGGGACTGAACACTTATGTGGGCTTTTCCTTTGGTTCCTTTTTTTTTACTGCTATTAATTTTCAATCCACCTTCATTCTGCTTTATAAACACCAATACTGAATTTTAAAAAACCCATCCAAAGAAATTGAGGTGCAGTGGAATCTTAGCTGTGACTTGATGGGCTAGCCTGGAAGGGTGGGAGGGAGGAGCTGTGAACAGTCTCAGACTTATACCTGGATAGGCAGTGTTGTGTCCTCACACAAAGGGCTGCATACACCCCTGTAGTTGAGTCTGGAGTCAGGGCAGGAAGGGAGGACCTCTGTGGACTTCAAAGACCCTTCCTTGAAGTCTAGTCCACTTCAAAGGCACCAACTGGTATAAGACCCTACCGCTTCAGTACCCTTCTAGATTTGTGGATACTCTGCTCGGAAGAAGGGATGCTGTGCTGCTGAAGGACTTCCACTATGCTGGACTGCTGCTCTTGAAAAACTGATTTCTCGCTGTGCTGACCTGCTGCCTGCTGTCCTTCTGGTCTGGGTGAGAAGGACTGGGCCCACATAACTTGTCACTCAGAACCCAGAGTGACTCCAAGGGCTAGATGGCTAGCTTCCTGATCTGAAGTCTCAGGGCCATAAAAGACTCCCATCTATCCTGCTTCGGGACCTGAACTATTCCATTTGTGAGTCTACCCTGCCAAGGGGGGTCACCTCGTTCCTTGGCCTAAGTTGTTTGCTCAACAGAATAAACACATCATCACTGCTGCAGGGACAGAACCCGTGCATCGCCACTAAAGCGTGATCAGCAACGATGCATCACCACCAATCTGAGGAATGGAGCCAGCGTATCCCCATTGCATTAACCAGAATCAGCGTATCACTGCCTTTGCGTAGCTCGGGGATACCACTCTGCCTTTGGAACCACCACTGCATGGCACTCTTCAAGTTAAGTCCTCACATCTGTGTTGATGACAGCATCAACGTTGAATCTGAAACTCTGCATCACAACAACTCACACTTTGGGGCCGACGCATCCCTGCTGTGGTGCGACCAGGACAAGTACGTCACCACTTATGTGTGGATCGACATTGGCCCATCACCCTTCTTTACGCACTGCAGTCTCACCGTCAACAGGATTTTCGATGTTGACACTATCTGTACCAAGGTGCTTTTGATCAGTTGCCCTATCTGGTCTGTGTAGGGGGCCCATGCTCCATCACGGTCACCCTGAAATTTTAACTTTGTCCTGATCAAGCACAACCAGGTTTCGCTTGTTGGTGCTTAGTGCTTGTTTTTAGTGCTATTTTCACTTAATTCTTTAGAAATCAATATCTCCGGTTCTAATTATTGGATTTTTGTCATTTTGGACTTGTGTTAGCTATTAAATTAAGTTGTATTTTTCTAACTTGGGGGGTCATTGGGATGACAGGCGGGGGTCCCGGGGGTAGCATTAGGATGTGCCCACCACTGTAGCGGGCACATCCTGCATTTCTAGCATTGTGGCGGGCGGTGCTCTCTGCACCGCCCGCCACAATGCTAGAAATGCTTTTCAGCATTTGCATAAACAAAGCGGCAGGCATCGCGCGGTGCCTGCCACTTTGTTTATGCAAATGAAGGGGGGTACCACAGGTACCCCCCCCATGTGTAATTCCCACCTCTCCTTCACTCTGGGGGCCCGCATGGGGCCCCCAGAGTGAATACCGCATGCCTTTCCGTGGCGGCACCGCCGCCACGGAAATGCATCTACCAAAGCCCATTGTAATATGGCTGGCGGTGTCTAATAGACACCGCCACCATTTTAAACATTTTCTGCCCCGGCCTCAAGACGACCGGGGCGGAAAAGTGGCAGGCGGTGTTTTGCTCCACTGCGGTCCCCCCGCCATTGTAATATGGCGGGGGGAATTCAGGGAAGGATGTCGGGCGGATTGCCCCCGCCAGGCTGGCGGTGGCTACCCAGGGCCGGACTGACTACCGGGCAGTTTGGAATGCTGCCGAGCTGGGGGCTGATTTAATTGCAGCGGGGGCTGATTTCGTTCACGGAGACCTGCGTGTGCTTCGAAATAATTAAAGCAAAATGAATTTCATTTAGCACACGCAGGGCTCCATGAACGAAATCAGTCCCCAGCTCAGCAGCATTCCAAACTGCCCGGTAGCCAGTCCGGCCCTGTGGCTACCGCCTGCCTGGCGGGGGCTATCCGCCTGACATCCTAATGGGCCCCTTGGTGTGGAATCTTTTTGTGTAGTGGTTTAACTGTTTTACTGTTTGAAGTGCTGCACAAATACTTTACACATGCCTTCAAGTTAAGCCTTCCTGTTCTGTGTCAAGCTACCAGAGGGTGAGCACAGGTTCATTTGGGGATTGCTGGTGCCTTACTCTGATGAGTACTGTGGTTGCTACTTGACCGGGGCTCAGACCCCATTCAACCAGGAACCCAATGTCTAACAGTGCCTTCTTGTCCACCTTCATCAGAGGGTTTCCCAAGAACCAGTTTTGCTAGTTCATGAGAGTCCAGGGATCTTCAGAGGCCTATAGGCAGGGTCTCATTGAAATGTTTCAATTTGGGTTAGGTTTAGAGATGAGTATATGCATTATATCTGTTTTGGTGCATTTATTCAGTTCTTTTATTCAGGTGTATGTTTTGTTGCATTTACTTTTTTGTTGTTGCTTTGTTTCTATATAAGGGGACAGATAATGCTTTAGTGATGTAATGTTCTTATTTCTGGTTGCAGGTGGCATCTCCATGTTGTGCACATCTTGATTTGTTTATGATTGATCAATGCACCACTCTCCACTTTCTTCGTCATTGTAGTTCTTGATAAACGGTGAATTTAGTTCTTCGAGGACGCCCACGAGGCAGGAGGTGTCAACGTGGGATACCGTGCCTACACTCAAGAAAGAAAGACCTACCTTGCTTCTGCAGCCTCGTTGCTTCCCACACTCTTCAAAAAAAAAAATCTTTGAATTAATCTTTAGTGCTGTTTTGAGCCTCTCGTTACTTCTATTTCATCACCAGGACACTGAAAATGATCACCGCAGAACAGATTCTTTGGGCCACCTTCAGCTAAAAAAGTTCCAGTTTCAGCATGTGTGAACCTGGAATATTCAATGAAGTACCCACCCCCTACTGAACAGCCATTCTAGCAATGGCTGAACAATCAATAGTCCAAAATAAACAATTATTGTGTTACAAGAAATTAATAAAAGTAACAAACAGATCATTAATAGCTGGTTGCATCGTTGGATAAATATTCAGTCACCAGCACAAATTTGGAAGCTGATATAGCTAATAAAAAAACGTATAATTAAATCATCATGGCTTTACAGCCACATATCACACCGAGATGCGTAGGGGGCTGGAGACGCACTGCTGATTATTTGTATCACTCTACATCATGTGTTCATTGAGCAATTTATGTTCTGCCTCAATAAATGCATTATATGTGTTTGAATTATGATTCAAAGAATTCGCGGTGGCCAACTTTTGTTTTTGTTTAAGTTTTTATAAGGTTTATTTAGTTTAACCATAGGAACATTGAAATGTTTTCTTCTAAGGACACTTCGTAAGAATATTGCCGCTGTGCTTAGTTTATACTGAAGCAGATAGAATCATGTATCTCAGGACTGCATGAAACACCTTTATAAACAAATGCATGTAGAGGTGGGGGTGTCAGAAGAGAGTCAGCCCGCTCCTCCAAACACAGCTGCAGCCCTAGTACTGGGTGGAGTCTCCAGGTGAGTAGAAGGGATACGTCTATGCTCTGTGCAGTCAGTGGCATAGCTTGCGGGATGTGGGGGGGTCTGATATGGGTTTTTGAGGGAGGCGGAGGTGAGCAAGTCACGTCTGTCGACTACCACCATGCCCCCCCAAGAACAAGTCTTCTGTTGGCTGCTAGACCCTGCCCCCAGAACAAGTTGTCCGTCAGCCACCACTCCCCCCGCTCTTACCTGCATTGGACAGAGAACTTAAGGTCCGCCCCGGGTGGCAGTAGGTCTAGCTACGCCACTGTATGCGGTGATACTCAAAGTATGGCCCGGGTGCCGCACACGGCCTTCCTGACCTTTAGATGCAGCCCCCTGGTCAACAGCAGCACTGGGCTGCTGTTTAATCCAATCAGCCCAAACATTAAAACACTGTTAAATAAACTGGCACACATTTGTTTTCAGGTTAATTGAAGTTATAGAAAGGAAGTAACTAAGGTTTCTTGCGCCACTGAACTTTAGTTACACTTTCATTTTTTAAGACCTCTTGCATCAAAAGTATGAAAATATGATAAACTATGCCATTAAATGTATTGTAGAACAATTGCTATCTCAGCTACTTAATGGTATCTGGGGGCGCAGCTGTAATCCGTCCCAAGCTGATTTTTGGCTGCCATCTTTTAACCAACAGTATGATATCTGATAGCTCAGCCCCCTTTATTCTGAGTAAAAGAAGTGGTAAACATTGAGGTGACCCCCCCCATGTGTGCCTAACCATCTGCCCACCAGCTGTTTGCACACATAAAAAGGATATTCAGGAAGTCCACCAAGTTCTCTTGCCAACTGCTGATTAATCACAGGTTCACTGCCTCAGGACTCTGCATACTTCAGGGCATCACCTGAATTTGTTTGCCATTTGCGGGGTCGTCTCCGGACCTTCTCCTCGCAGTTCTGCTCTGTGTGAGTCTGTTAGAGATAACTGGCGGTCCTGCCCGTCATTCGATTTGAATTCCAATGTCAAAGGCGCTATAGCATTGTTGAGGTGTTCTGCCATCTTTATGGCCTGTAACCGCTCCGCTGCAACTTGCTTCTTGGTGGGCCATTGTAATTTGTACCTCCCCCGTCCTCTGTGTGTGTGGACTGATTTCAAGGGTGGTTGTGATTCTGTCAGGGCGGTGGGTGGAGGGAGTGCAATTCCATTTTAGTCTATCCAGGAGCAGGCTTCCTCTGGAGTGGAGCAGTAAACATTGAACTCTTTATGGCAGATGTAGAGTTTAGCTGGTATTGCAGTGCATATGGTATCTGGTGTTCCCTCAGGCACCGCTTGACCTCCATGGAGGAGAATCTACGGCGCTAGACAGACAATGTGTAGTCAGGGTAGATGTGTACTGTTGCATTCTCTAGCTGCCAGGGGCCCTTGGACCTGGTCACATGGCGAATATGGGCTCTGTCTCTGTAGTTGAGCAATCGTGCCACCACTGGTCGCGGCAGGTTACCTGGATGTGGAGGGCCACCCTGGACCCTGTGTGCCCTTTCTATGGGGACGAATTTTGAGACTCTACCAGTAGGATTTTACTGGAGATCCAGGTTTCTAGATATTTTTCGTTCATTTCGTTCCGGCAACCCCACTATGCAGATATTGTTCCTGCGGGAACGACCTTCCTGGTCTTCCAGCCCACTCGCCAAGTATTCCACCTCTTTCTGCAGTGATTTGAGTTGGTCTGTAGTCGTAAACACACTGGGGCACAGGGCCGCCAGTGCAGATTCTGACTCCTCCACTCTGGACTTGAGTTTCTTGTGATTCTCTCTGAAGAAGCCCATATCGAGGCATAGTGTATATGTTTTAGATCCAGAACAGTCCTCTGCAGTTGGCAGGCACCAACTGCACTTCCAAGACCAAAGAAGGACTGTCTGTCGGACTCCGTCAAGGACCAGCCCAAACGTAACCAGCCAGGTGTCTTCTTCAGCGTTCCCATGACTTCTGGAAGAAGAATTGCTACATCGTTGCATTTGCTGTGGCCAAGGTTTGTTGGTGGTTTGTCTGACAACTGACTGCTTTACTCGACGCTACAAGAAGAGGAAAACATTCTGCATAATCGACCCTCAAGTTATGTGGTGCAGTTGCCGAATACTTTCATCCCAAACCTGTCTGTGTTGGCATGCCTGGTAAGGACAACCCTTGCAGCTCCCATTCTGAACCACGGATAACCAGATTTACTCTGCACTGAGACCCCCAAGCTGGGTAGATCCGTTCTGCCCTGTGATGTCTTGTCCTAGGGCCCTCCAAGCTTTACATTCAAGGGGCTCCCCTGAAATCAACCTCCAAGTGACCTAGTGTCGCAAGTGTGTTTTTGAAAGCTATCGCAGCTCCCCGTTCAACACCAAGGACGGCCAAGTCACCTCTGCACCCAGTCTCCCTGAGCAAGGTAAAACTATTCTGATTGTCGAGGCTTGGTCTCTGGACCAGCAAGATCTTAACTCCAAGTAGGTTTTTGGTAAAATACCCTGCATGTGACTAAGCGGCACTTAGTGTTTTCTCCATTGACTACAATGGTAAAATTTGACAGGTCTGCAAAGTACTGATTTTTTTAACACTTTAAAATCGATAAATCCGGGTATGTGCGTAGTATTGCTTTCATATTGGTGTCTAAATTTATATAAAAATATGCTTTATTTCTATAAATTGATGTTGGATCGTGTCAATTACTTATGATCCATGTTGGTGCTCTGACATGCTTAACACATGTTCCACTAAGTAAGCCTGACTGCTCTTTGCCACTCTACCAGGACTGAGGTGGGGATTACTAATGTGAACCTAGCCATACCACATGATATTTCCACCTTGCTAAATCCCTTTCAACAGATCTCTCCACTTCTCCATCCCGCCAACCATATCAGTTCAGGACCATTAGATGCACAAAATCTCAAATTGGACAACCCAGTGCAGTAACCAGATAAGATCACTGTATCATTTGAAATACCTGTAGAGCTGTTCAAAGCTGCCAGCATGTTGAAAACCACAAAACTGTGCTTCTATCTCTTACACTTCATCATTCAACATGCTACTGCTACGCTTAGCTTCCCATACTTTGATAACCGCACCTCGGTGGTCATCACACATCAAATTGAAACGCTTCCCACATAGGATCAAAACAAAAACAACATCCTTCTAACTAACGCTGGGTGGTAAAATCCGCTCTGCTCACGGAATTTGCGGAATTTCGGCAAATCCGTGATCCGCAGAAAATGCGAAATTACCGGAAATTCTGCGATCTGAGGCGTAGTGGAATTATTTCTGTGTTTGCTCTTTAAAAATGTGTTTTGGCGCGCACAATAGCGACTTACGGGGATCCCTGTGTCCGCTGACGAGTTTTCCTATCAGTTCGTGTGCGCCACGATATTTTGGGAACTGGCCACGCGATTCTGAGAGACTGTGAGATTGCGAACACATCATTCGCGGCGCCAACGGACACCGCGAGAGTGTGCGATTCAAACACGTCATTCAGACGCGCCAACGGACATCCGGCGGAAGTTTGGTGAAGCTCGCAATGCCGAACACGCAAAGGTTATAATCTGGAGAAGACGAATATCTCAAGCAGCATAAAACCTTCTCTAAAAAGATGATTTGGATGAAAAAAAACCTCCTCAGATTGACATTTGGCTGTACTTTTTTGTGCAAGGAGTCCTTTTTAAAAAAAAACAACTCCAACTTCCTGTTCCTGTCCAGTAGGCTCCTCCCAGTGCTTTGTCCATCTCCTGTTAATTTTTTATTTGGATTTGGAGCTGGAAGGATCACTCCTTGTGTCTGCTGCATCACATATCATTGGATTTGAGGACTTTTGGATTTGAGATTTTACAAGTGGGTTGGTGTTGTTGTTTGTTTGATTAGGGCATTGCAGTTGCTGCAACTTCAATTTTGGTACGTTTCATCATTGTTTAATAAAATGTATTGTGGGTAGCCAGTAGGCCCAGAGCTAGGTATGGGTCCATGATGAAACAACTGTTCCTTTGGTATGTGTTGAATTTATTTTAAACATCATTCAGGGCATGGATGACATTGAATTGAACTGCAAAATGTGTATTTTTTGGGTTATTTCAGTTTTTGGACGTGTGTTAAAGACATGCATTTGTTGTGTGTGTGTGTGTTGTGTTGTGTGCCTTCATTGCACACCTTGTTTAGCTCTGTGGTTTTCATTTTTGCATTTTATGGCATTAAAACTGTGTTGTTTAGCATGCCTCCTTTGCCTGGCTATTATAGGCCTGTTTTAGTTCATTGTTTTCCAGGCCTCCTGCTTGTTGCTTGTGACTCTGAGTGTCCATATGGCTGGTGGCCATTTTGTGGTGGTAGTTATATAAGTGTGCTGCTTTTGCCATATCGGCCTGCATGTGTTTCCTTTGTTCCTTTTTGGCCAAGGCTTCTTGTTATTGTGGGCCTGGCCATGAGGCTGGCGGCTAGTTTGAAGCGAGGCAGTGTGCTTTTGCCATAGGCCTCCATTGTCGGTCTTCGCTTTCTCATTGTTGTTGTGGGCCCTGCCATTTGGCTGGTGGCCATTTTGAAGCCATGCAGTGTGCTTTTGCCATAGGCCTGCAAGCTTGAGCCCTAGTGTGCCAATAGGCCTTTCATCCAGTAGGCTCAGAGGTAGTCATGGGTGC
Source organism: Lissotriton helveticus (assembly GCF_964261635.1). NCBI lineage: Eukaryota > Metazoa > Chordata > Amphibia > Caudata > Salamandridae > Lissotriton > Lissotriton helveticus. Next base: position 1,762,413,738 of record NC_136057.1, read on the forward strand.
ATGAAAGAACTGTTTCTGTGTGTTCTGTTGAATTTAACACCTTAGCCGTTATTTCGCGGCGGTTCTGCGGAGTGGGCGGGGCCGCGGCGGCCGTTGGACGCAGCTCCAGCAAGGTAGTGCTCGCGACGGCCAACCGTCGATGGCAGCAGGGAAGGGGTTAAATATCATTTAGGGCCTGGATGACATTGATTTGAATTGCTAAATGTGTTTTTTGGGAGTAATTCACTTTTTTGGTGTGTGTGTTAAATAAATGCCTTTGTTGTGTGTGGTGTGTTTGTTGTGTACCTTGCACACCTTGTTTAGCCCTGAGGATTTTTGTTTTTGCATTTTTTTATTGCATTAAAGTAGTGTTGTTTAGCATGACTCCGTTGCCTGGCTAATATAGGCCTTTTTCAGTTCATTGTTTTCCAGGCCTCCTGCTTGTTGCTTGTGACTGTGAATGTCCCAGTGGCTGGTGAGCATTTTGTGGTGGTAGTTATAAGTGTGCTGCTTTTGCCATATAGGCCTGCATGTGTTCCCTTTGTTCCTTTTTGGCCTAGGCTTCTTGTTGTTGTGGGACTGGCCATGTGGCTGGCGGCCATTTTGAAGCCAGGCAGTGTGCTTTTGCCATAGGCCTGCATTGTCTGTCTTAGCTTTCTCGTTGTTGTTATGGGCCTGGCCGTGTGGTTGATGGCCATTTTGAAGCCAGGCAATGTGCTTTTCCCATAGGCCTTCAAGCTTGTGGCCTAGTCTGCCAACAGTCCTTTCATCCAGTAGGCCCAGAGGTAGTCATGGGTACATGAAACAACTGTTTCTGTGTGTTCTGTTGAATTTAAGCATCATATAGGGCATGGATGGCATTGGATTGAATTGCAAAATATGTTTTTTGGGGTATTTCACTTTTTTGGTGTGTGTTAAATAAATGCCTTTGTTGTGTGTGGTGTGTTTGTTCTGTACCTTGCACACCTTGTTTAGCCCTGTGGATTTTAATTTTTGCATTTTGTATTGCATTAAAGCAGTGTTGTTTAGCATGCCTCCTTTGCCTGGCTATTATAGGCATGTTCCAGTTCATTGTTTTCCAGGCCTCCTGCTTGTTGCTTGTGACTGTGAGTGTCCATGTGGCTGGAGGCCATTTTGTGGTGCTAGTTATAAGTGTTATGCTTTTGCCATGTAGGCCTGCATGTGTTTTATTTGTTCCTTTTTGTCCTAGGCTTCTTGTTGTTGTGGGCCTGACCATGTGGCAGGTGGTCATTTTGAAGCCAGGCAGTGTGCTTTTGACATAGGCCTGCATTGTCTGTCTTCGCTTTCTCGTTGTTGTTGTGGGCCTGGCCATGTGGCTGGTGCCCAATTTGAAGCCAGGAAGTGTGCTTTTGCCATAGGTCCGCAAGTATTTCCTATGTTCCTCTTGTCTTACTGCTTCCATCCATCTCCTTTGCCAGCTGCAGCTCCCTGAATGACGTGATGAGCAAACAATTTAATGATAAACAAACAGGTTCCACTTCCATAACATTTGCATTTTTGTTTTTGTTCTTCTTCTTTGCTATCCTTCCTGAGTGTACACAGTATACTATGAAAGCCCTAGTTGTCAAAGTCTCACAAATGGCTACACTGTTATGTTTTTTTATAACTTAAAATTGAGTTAATACAATTTTATAATATAACACAAACAAGTGTGACCACCACACACTAAGTTATATATTATATTTGTTTGTTTGTACTAGCAGTAATTGAACCACAACAACAAATGCAACATTTCACTGATGTTCTTCTCCTGGCTCCTTTGCTTTTAGGTGCACAAAAAGACAGAAGAGGAGGTGTCATCATCACCTGTTGTACTGCCAGACAGAAGTCCTGCTGCACACAGCATCACGTGCAATGTGGCCACAGACATCTCTGCAGCTTGTGCAACATCATCCTGCTGACATTTGAAGAAGATGGACCCAAAGAAAGTTACCAGGTCCTCCAGTACCAAGAAAGTTGCCTGTGAGAAGAAGGAACAGGAGAAGGAAGGGGCACTTGCCAAGACTGGTGTGCTGCCCTCGATGTTTTTTGGGAAGCAAAAAATTATGCCTGCAGCAGCAGTGTCCGGGGACCAGGCTGGGAGCAGCACCTCCGCATCAGCAGGCCCACCCCACCAACCTAGGCCCAAGCCCATGAGTATTGCAGAGGTAGCCAGTCTACTAACAAGCAGTGGTGTTGAAATGTCATTATCTCAAAGTAGTACCCAATCAACGCAGGCGGAAAATCACTAGATAAGTGGACAACAACAGCTACAAGAACAGCCTCAACAACGACCCATAATAGTAGTTGTTCCTCATGAAGAAGGGGCAGTTCATGAAATCGAGCCTCCTGGAGACAAAGAGGAGCAAGCCACTCTTTCAGAAGATCCATTGTCTTCCAGATCCCCAGCATAGAAAAGGAAGGTTAGTCCATCAACTTCTTCTTCAAGCCCCACTTCTGATGATCTAGATGCCACTTGGAATCCACCAGCTCAGTCTGAGAGTGATGCATGTGACAAGACAAGGCTAGTGAAAAGGAAGGTTCCAGAAAGCCTTAGCGTTATGGAGGTAGATGTAGAAAAGGGGGATGATGATGATGACGAGCCAGTCATCATGAACATCACTCCCGGCCCAGAGGAGATGGAGACCAACATTATTACCCTATCCAAAATCGCTGCGAGGGATGTTGCACAGATACTACCAAGCCAGGTAACATCACCTCCAGCTTCCATATTTGCATTTGCTAAGGCCCGGCAGGGACCTACATCAAGATCAACCATCACCTCAGTAGGTAGTGGTACTGTAAGTGCACAGAGTCAAATTCCACGCCCACCCTCCAGTTCATTGGCATTGAAAGTGGCAGCACCAGAAAGTACACCTCCCCAGTTTGAGACTTCTTTTCAGTTAGCAGTATGGAGGAGAACATTGCTATATGCTCATGCTCAATTAGTTGAGACGCTGTTAGGCAGGGTAAGCTTGGTACAAACTATGGTACCGGAGGCCAAACAAGTCATCTCAAAAACACCACATGATACAGTGGGAGGTTCATCTACTTCACTTATAAGAAAGTAAAACTGCACCCATTGCTGTTGGTGAGGATGAAGAAGTAATAGAAGATATGATTGCGGTGGAAGGTGAACAAGAGAGAGACATATCTAGCCCTGTCCCCAGCCGTGTAGTGGTACCGCCCACATCCTCTGCAACATCTCAGTGGCACTGCGTCCGTAGTAAGAAGAGTCATACTCAGAGTCAGCCTGAGACACCAAGGTAACCGAGTATTGCATTGAAAAAAAGTATATTGTTGAACCTAACTGGGTTCAAGAAGACAGCTGCACCACAAAGGAAAATAATCCAGCCTACTATTGACAGTATGCTTAGGTCGGAGTGGCAGTAAGAATGCAATCACCCAACGGCACGTTTGTACAATGTGAAGCTGGCTAAAATGTTAGTGCTGGACCTTTTCCCTTTTTCTTTTGTTGAAGGGGGTTAGTTCCTTAAATTTGTTTCAACCATCTGCCCTAAATGGAAGGTTCCCAGCCGGTCCTATTTCACCAGAGTTGCTGTTCCAGCAATATATCACAATGTGCTGGAATTGCTTGGACAAGCTTTGCAACAGGGTGCTGTTCACAATATCCACCAGCCAACAGACATGGGGACCAGTTGCCAAGCCATTGATTATATGTGCATCACTGCACACTGGATCCCTTTTGTAGGGGGTTTAGAAAAGATATCTGAAACAGGTGCTGTTGACACTGCTGAGATTTTTAATGCTACTCAAAATCATGCAACTGCAGCCATGTTCGCCATGGAGAAATCTCATACTGCTGCAAACATTTTGGAAGAGTTTAACAGCAAGGTCTTTGAATGGCTAGAGGGCATAACATTGGTTTTGTTGTCAGGGATAATGGCAGTATTGTACTTAAGGCCATGAAGGATGGTGCCTATTTCAGGGTCCCGTGTTTGGTGCACTGCACTACATTATTGTTCAAAACTTTCTGAAAAAAGATGCTATAGTTAACAACTTTCTGACCACCTACCGAAGAATATGCACACATTTCAGCCATTCTTTTAAAGCCCGGAAGCAGCTGAGGATCAGTCAACATGAATATAGAATGCCAATCAAAGCACTCATCCAGGAAGTGGCAACACATTGGAGCTCAAATAATTACATGCTTGACTGTCTGTTTGAGCAGTACAGACCAATCAATGAATGTGTCATACAAAGAGGGGATGCTACTGTGAAAAGCATGACCCTGAGATGGACCAATGGTGCCTAGTTAAATGCCTGACAGAGATGCTTCTTCCTTTCGAGGTCTTCATACGTGAAGTCAGCAAGGAGGACTGTACTATGGGTCAAGCTATCCCATTGTTGCACATGCTACAGCAACAGCTGAAGGAGGTGTCTGAAGCGTACAAGGTGTGGAGTAAAGAAATTAAGCATATGAGTTGGTGTAGAGCTTATCCTGTTGCTTAGCTGGAAATACAAGGGTGAAAACAAAGATTGTGTCAGAAAAACATTACATTTGTGCCACAATTCTGGATCCACTGTACAAATCGACACTGAACAGTAAGACATTAATTCCTTTTTCAGAAGTAGACGTTGCCCGGTACAAAAGTTGGATAGCTGAGGTAGCCACTTACTTTGAAAATGAACGGCTGGCAATTAAAGGCCCACTACTCAAACCCACAACAAGTACTGCAGCAGGGCATCTGGCATCAAGTTCCACTTAAGAGCCTGAGGGCAGTGCGTTTGGCTCAGAACGGTCACCAACACTATCAACAACAACAGCAAGAACCGGATCATCAGCCCCAGTAAAATCGGCACAGGCTCGGTATTTACAGCAACGGCTTGATAGGTCTAGTGCCGATGCAAAGACAAAAGAGGCCAAACAAAGTATAGTACCCCTGAACATTGAGCGGATGGTCCAGGCCTATCTGGATGACTCAATAGAGGTCTACATTGATCAAAACACATTGCAGTATTGGTATGGGAAAAGAAATCAATGGCCAGTGCTCAGCAGGCTGGCAATAAACTATCTGGCTTGCCCTGTCGCAAGTGTCTCTTCTGAACTTGTTTTCAGTGCTGCTGGTTCCATTGTAACAGTGAAAAGGACCAGTCTCTCGCCCAAAAACGTGGACGGTTTAATCATGATCAAAATGAATCAGCACTTTATAACACCAAATTACACAATACATGAATCAACGCAGGAAGATGAGGACAGCAAATTAGGTAACAGAAGTAGTTTGTTAGATGATGATTACCTACTTCTGGTTGAACCCCCAGAGTTTGAGGACGAGCTATACTTACCTGACAACTAGGCTTGAAATCCTTACTTTCTTCCTCCCTTATTTACTTTTATTTGTGTGTGTCTGTCTTTCTGGTTCAAAACTTCGAATAATAACAAATCCATCTCCACCGTCTTCTAGTCTTTTTAGTGCCATATTGCAGTTGCAGCTGTCTGCATTTCACTGAAGTCCACTCCTCTGAATCCTGCTCCTCAATCCTCCTGACTCACCCTAAGTCCATTCCCCTCAAGCCAGATGATGATTGGATATAGAATAGAAGAAAAAAGAAAATGTTGCCTCGTTGAGTCCCTCCAAAATGAGTGGAACATGATGACTACTATAGCTATTCTCCTTTCCGAGCTGAGAGAGATTGCCCCTTAACTTAAGATGAGAAGGAACAGGTAATGAATTGATGGCATGCACTTGACACTCACTCCTCCACCAGCCGCCGGTACTCTGTTTGTATGGACTCTAGCTTCCCATGCAGGGCCATGGCTGCCAACTCATTCCTGTCTGGTTTCCCTTTGGAAGGAGTAGCTATATCAAGAAGAAAAAACAAGACTATTGTAACAATATACTCTTAGCAAAACAGTAAGACAAATTAATTCTACACATAGTGGCACAGTAGCACTAGCAAGCACAGTGCATAACATTTGTGGTATGTATCTATCCTCCCACTTCCTCGGCCTCTAACATTTGTGGGAGTTTCAGGCATTCAACCACATATGCCCCTGATTCCTAACAGTCACCTATGCAAGCATCCCATGTATCCTTCTCTGCCAGTCATAAATATTACATCTCGGCGGCCTTTCTCAATCCACCATTCTTTCCCTTTTCGTTCAACCCATCCATCAAGGTCATCTGATCTGACTTTTAGTCTTCTCCATAAAACATTCCCAGCTGAGTTGAAGTCAGATGGAAGAGGGCATTTGTTACTTAACACTCCCGCCGCTAATGCTATTGCTAACGCTAAGTAAAGGGTGTATTCTTTAACCAATCACAAGAACTTCTTACTTACTAAGTCCCAACAGTACAGTGTACACCCATGCAGCGAGTGTAATGTCAATAAGTAAGGAATATAACTTACAAACGTTGGCCACTGCTGCTGGCTCACCCCCTGCAGCTCCTCCTGCAACTGCTGCATCTCCTCCTGCTCCCTCAGCGGCCCTGCTGCCATCGCCAATGCCCCGGCACTGGTAGTGGGTAGCACGCCTAGAAAAAACATTTTGAGATGTTATATACACCTCCCCCTATGTATTCTTTTTCAGTAGCAAGATTGAAAAAAAAGTTAATACATACATATACAACATAGATCACTAGTACAAATCAGGTAGTATAGTAGACACTAGTAGTGTCATATGGTCCCATGGATCATTCTAGTATTTGCTAAGTTAGCCTGAGCCAAGCTACCATTTTAGCTTTGTTCCTTTCATTTTTGAGCATGTTACCTCGCAGCTTGTTGTGTAAGACGCCTTTGAGTCCATATGAGTTCATACTTCTACTGTCAGAGCGCTGAGTACAAGGTCGAAAAACAAGCCACTTTGTTATGGAGTTCTGGTGTTAGTCCGTATTGCTTAGCCATAAAAATGCTACACTTTTTGGCACAACTGAAAAATGCTTGCAATATACTAACACACACCATTTTTCTCATAACAGACGGAAGATTCCCTTCTACAAACCAGAGTTTTGCACAGCTTATGATATAACTAGGTTTTTCTAAGGTGAGGGGTCCCCCAGAATTCGCTCAGAGATCTTCATTTATAATTTTATATAAACTATATTCCTGCCATGGGGAGGGTGGTTCTTCCACCACTGTTCAGTTATCATGATTTTGCCTTTTGTCTTCTATTGACTTGTAGTTGTAACAACGTTTATTGTTCTAATCTTATGTATTTTGCTGTTGGTGCTGGCTCATATACAGCATTATAGAACAATGTACAGAGCTTGTCAGTTGGAAATAAACCATTTGGTATCTTGGGGGGGTTCGGGGAGCTAATGAGACACTATAGCTAGTCGGTCAGGGGATTGTGGTGGGTTCAGACTGAGGTGTGAGGAAGGTCCAACCTCCCATCACCAACATCCTATTTTCTTGTGCAAAGTTCTGTATGTGCAGAATCCCTACAACAGGAGTAGTATGTCCTATCCTATCAAAATTAGTCAAATCTGGTTGGACATTGTGTTGGTCGAATTGTCATAAAGCCTCAAGAGTAAGAAGACTAGAAGAGGACAACCCAAAGGACTGGACTCAGTGGCTAGAGCTATTGGTGAATCTGAGTTTTATTTAAAACCTTTTAAATAAAGCGTAGCCAAATGGGCAATCTTAGCTACAGACAGACTAATAGTAGTAGTACAGAGAGTCATAGCAGAGGCAGTTAGAGGCAGGAGTAATAAGAATTTAGAAACAGATAGTCTAGATCAAAGAAGATTTTGTTAAGCAATAGAATTAGGAAACTAAACCAAGAGTTCGGAAAAAATAAGATGAAGTAAAACTTAGGGAAATTGATCCAGTGTTCCATTCTGATTCCAGAATACTAACTAAGCCTAAGTACCACCTGACCTAGCCCACCTATTCCAGATGGGCCAATTGCTCCCTAAGTCAGCATTTCCATGTAATTTAGTCCTCAAAAATGCATAGATGGAGGACACATGCATACATTTTTGCATACACCAAATTGTCGGTTGGTTGCTGCTGATGTTCTACTAGTGATAAGCCTATTAACACTCACTAAACAAACTACAAAAGGTTCTACTAAGGACTGGGGAAAGCAGCACTCAGCAGCACGTGACGTGACAAAGGATGTGTCACACAGACCTCTTAAAAATTACCAACTAATACTAATAAGTAACTAAAGCTACCAATCCACCACTATCTCTTCTTAGTGGCAGGAAGATAAAGGAAGGATGAGAGTCTCTCTATCATTACCTAACTTAAGTTCTCTAAAGTAAACTCTTACATAATCAGACCAAGCGAGCGCAAAGTTGCAAACAAGTAAGCTTAGTAGCGCCGAGCACCTCTGTCATAACAGTCACAGAAGATTTTTAAATGTAATTTACCTGCAATGTAAGCAGCAGCTTTCTTGCTGTTCGGAAAAAAAATATTTGCTATATATAACACAGAGCAGAAGAACACAAAGTAGTAATATTAAATAGCTACTCACCAAGCCCCGGGACCTCCACTCCTAGCAGGTCCAGCATGTCCTGCTCCCGGCCCAGGATATCGGACCACCGGTGAGTCAGTTGGTTATTGGAGCGCCGGACACCAGAGCAGCGAGACACTCCCTGGCGTACCTTTCCCCACCTCTGCCGATGCTCCCGGAGCTTGTACCCGGACCCAGGCCTGCCACCTGCTGCAGGGTTAAGGAGAGGTGGCGCTGGACATAAAAAACAAGTGCAGCCACCTCCACCTCACTAAATAAGGCCTGTGGCTGTACCCCATGTGGGCGCCGCCTTCCCCCTTACCCTTTCCCTTGCCCTGGGCCATGATTCTGGGATTCGCCGGGGGTGGGAGAGGCGGGGAAGAAAAGGGAGGAATTAGAAAAGTAAGTAAAAGAAATGAAAAAAGCAAGTTACAGGAAAGGAGTGAAAAGTACTAGAAAAAGTCACAAAAAGTAGAGAAAAACTCAAAATATAAAATCAGGAAAATAGAGAGATAGATAATAAGAAAAAGATTAAAAAAGTGTACAGAAACAAAGGATTGCAAAGATAGAGGGAGGATCGAAAAGCAGGCCCAGAACCATTGCAATAGAGTGAAAAACAAGATGGACACGCCCATTGCAATTGCATGGGCAAGTTCGCGCGATATTTCCCTCCCCCCGAGCACACAAAAAGCATTGCGAACATGTAATACGCGCTCCCGAACTGGAAATACTCATCGCAAACGGGCAGGAGCACACAATACGCGACCCAGAACAAGAAATAAGCATCGCGAGCGGGCGGGACAAGTGAAAAATAAGATGGCTGCGCCCATTAGTGACCGTATGAGCAAGTTAGCGATATATTTGCCCACGAGCATGGAAAAACAAATTCTGCGTGTTCGTGGAATTTCCACGTGCTTGCGGAGATTTTTTACAGATTCACAGAATTTTGCATAACCTGACTACGCAAATTACGCCCACCCCTACTTCTAACCACACACTTGCATGGTGTAGCATGTTACTCATGTAGACAATTGCTTTAGCGCCCCACATAGGGGCAGTAAACGCTATAAAAAATGCTGCAACACAGTGCATTAAAATAACTTCCCTGTAAACAAATCCATGTAAATATATCATATTGTCCTTTATCTCACCCTGATAATCAGAGGGAAATGGGAGGCACATCTCTAACACAAACATTTAAAGTACAGCATTCCTATTTTGTGTCTTTCTTCATTTGGATTTTGTAGGAAAATGAAACCATATGTCTTTTAATACCCTTTTGTTGTCCCTAACGTGGAAATGCACTCTGGAATATACTTTCAAAAATATATCAGTGACTGTTCTGCGAAATGTTCCTTTAAATAAAGTTTTATTCAATACCATCACCAGTACCACCACCACCATTAATACCACCCTATCCACCCCCACCAAAACCACCACCAATACCACCACCACCACAAATACCACCACCACCAAAACCAATACTGCCCAATACCACCACCACCACTTATACCACCACCAATATCAACCAACACCAATACCACTAACACCACCACCACCAATACCAATACCACTACCACTAATACCACCAACTCCACCAATACCACCACCAATACCAAAACCACCAATACCACCACTAACCACCACAACCAATACTACCACCACCACCTCCAATACCACCACCACCAATACCACCATCAATACCACAACCAATATCACCACCACCAATGCCACCACCACTACCACCACCAATACCACTATCACAAATACCACCACCAATACCAACACCACCAATACAACCACCACCAACTCCACCACCACCACCAATACTACCACCAATACCACCATCACCTATACCACAACCAATACTAAAACTACCACCACCACCAATACCACTACCACTTCAACCACAACCAATACCACCACCACAAATTCCACCACCAATACCAAAACCACCAATACCACCACTAACCACCACAACAAATACTACCACCACCACCTCCAATACCACCATCAATACCACAACCAATATCACCACCACCACCACTACCACCACCAATACCACTATCACAAATACCACCACCAATACAACCACCACCAACTCCACCACCAATACTTCCGCCAATACCACCATCACCAATACCACCACCAATACTAAAAATACCACCACCACCAATACCACTACAACCACAACCAATACCACCACCACGAATTCCACCACCAATACCAACATCACCAATACTACCATGACCAATACCACCACTAATACTACCACTACCATCAGTACCACCACCATCAGCAATACCACAACCTCCACCAATAATATCACCACGAATACCACCACCACCAATACCACTACCACCAATACCACTACCAACAAAAGCAATACCACCAATAGCACCACCACCACCAATACTACCACCACCAATACCACCACAACCAATACCACCACCACCAACACCACCACAAACTTCAATACCACCAGCACCAATACCACCACCAGTTCCACTACCACCAATACCTCCAATACCACCATCATTACCACCACCACTAACACCACCACCACCCATACCATCTCCAATACCACCACCACCAATACCATGAACACCAATACCACTAATACTTCCAGTACCACCACCTCCACCAATACCTTCACCACTAATATCACCACCACCAATCCCACCACCTATACCACCACTACAAATACCACCAATACCACCACTAATACTACCACCACTAATACACCACCAATACCACCACCAATATCACCACAAACAGTACCTCCACCAATAACACCATCACCACTAATACCACCACCTCCACCAATACCATCCCAATACCACCACCACCACCAATATCACCACTACCAATACCACCATCAGCGACACCACCGCCAATACCACCACCACCAATACCACTACCAATACTTCTACCAATTATACCACCACCACCAATACTAATACCAATACCACTACCAATACCACCATCAATACAACCACCAATATCACCACCACCAATACCACCACTACTACTACCACCACCAACACCACCACTACCAATACCACCACCACCAATACCACCACCACCAATAACACCATCATGAATACCACCACCAACACCACCACCAACAATACCACCAACAACACCAATAACACCACCCCAATACCACCACCGCCAATAATACTACCACCACCACCAATATCACTACCACCACCAGCAACAATACTACCAACAATGCCACCACCACCAATAACAACACCAAGACCACCACCAATACCACCATGACCAATACCACCAGCAATACCACCACCAATGCTACCACCACAAGTACCACCACTTCCAATACCAATTCCATAAATACCACACCATCTCTACCACCACCAATACCAACACGACCACCGATCCCACCACCACCAATACCACCACCACCAATACTGCTACCAATACCACCACCAAAAGCACCACAATCAACAATACCACCACCACCAATACCATCACCACCAACACCACAAATACCACCACCACCAATACCACCAATACCACCACCACCACCACTACCACCACCACAGCAGTACCACCACCACCAATACCACCACCACCGATTCCATACTGAATACTACCACCACTAATACCACCACCAATACCACCACCACCAAAAATACCACCACCAATACCACACCCAATAATACCACCACTAATACACCACCAATACCACCACCACCACTACAAATGCCACCATCGATACCACCACTAATATCACCACCACCAATACCACAATACCACCACCACTAACATCACCAATACCACTACCCCCAATACCACCACCACTACCACCACTAATATCACCATCACCAATCCCACTACCAGCACCACCAGCAATACCACCACCACTAATACCACCACCAATACCACCACCACCAATATCACAATATCACTACCACCACCACCAATACCAACACAGCCACCAATACTACCACCACCAATACTACCACCACCAATGCCACCACTACCATCAATAGCACCACCAACACCCATACAAACACCAATACCACCATCAGCAATACCACCACCAATACCACCACCAATATCTGCAGAAACCACCTACACCACCACCATGAATATCACCACCACCAAACAACCACCAATACACTACCAACACCAACACCAATTCCACTAACACCACCTATACCAATACCAAAGACCACCAATACCAACACCACCAATACCACCACCACCAATACCAACACCACCAATACCACTACCACCAATACCACCACCACTAATACCACTACCACCAGTAGCACCACCAGTACCCCCACTAATACCACCATCACCAATACCACCACCACCAATACCACTATCACCACCAGTACAACAATTACCAATACCACCACCACCAATAGCACCAATACCACCACCACCACCAATACCACCACCACTAGCAATACCACCATTACCACCAATACCACCACAAATACAACCACCAATAATACTAACACCAATACCACCACCACCACCACAAATATCACCATCAATACCACCACCAATATCACCACCACCAATACCACCACCACCACACCACCAATACCACCACCACCACCAATATGACCACCACCGAAACCATCACCACCACCAATTCCACCACCACCCCCAATGCCACCACCAATACCAGCAGCACCAATACCACACCACCAATATCACTACCACCGCCACCAATATCACTACCGCCACCAATATCACTACCGCCACCAATACCACCACCACTGATCCAAAACCTCCACCACCAATACCATTACTACCGCCAATACCACAACTACCACGCCAATACCACCATCACCACCACCAATACCACCACCACTAATACCATCACCACTAAAACCACCACCAATACCACCACCACCAGCAACATCCCAATACTAATACCACCACTATCAATACCACCACCACCAATAGCACCATCACCACCAATATCACTACGAATATGACCACTAATACCACCACCAATACCATCACCATTACCACCAATAACACCACCACCAATACTACCACCACTGCCAATAACACCACCCCAATACCACCACCAATACCACCACCACCAATACCATCAATATCACCACCAATTTCACCACCAGCACCAATACATCCATCACCAATTCCACCACCACCACCAATACCACCAATACCACCACCACCAATACATCACCAATACCACCACTAATGCCAATACCACCACCACCAGTATCAATGCCAATACCAACACCAATACCAATACCACTACCCATGCCACATTACCATCACCAATACCAGTTCCACCACCACCAATACCAATACCACCACCAATAACAATACCGCCACCGCCATTATTAACACCACCAATACCAATACCATCACCACCAATACCACCACCACCAATACCAATACCACCAATACTACCAATGCCACCCCCACCACCAATACCACCAATGCCACCACCAATACCAGCATCACCAATACCATGACCACCAATACCAGTACCACCACCACCAATACTACCAATACAACCCCCACCACCAATAACACTACCCACAATACCACCAATAACACCATCCATTTTCACCACTACCACCAATACAACCACTACCAATTCCACCACCACCAATACCAAAACCACCACCACCAATTCCACCACCACCAATACACCATCAATACCTCCACTAATGCCAATATCACCACCACCAGTACCAATGCCAATACCACCAACAATACCACCACCAATACCAATACCACCACCAATACCACATCACCATCACCAATACCACCATCACCAATAGTAGTACCACCACCACCAATACCAATACCACCACCAATACCAATACAGCCACCACCATTACTAAGACTACCAATACCAGTACCACCACCACCAATACCACCACCACCAATACCACCAATACTACCAATGCCACCCCCACCACCGATACCATCAATGCCACCACGAAAACCAGCATCACCAATACCGTGACCACCAATACCAGTACCACCACCACCGATACCAATACCACCGCCACCACCAATACCACCACTAATACCACCACCACCACCAGTACCACCAATAACACCACCAATATCACCACGACCACCACCACCAATACACTACCACCACCAACACCAATTCCACTAACACCACCTATACCAATACCAAAGACCACCAATACCAACACCACCAATACCACCACCACCAATACCAACACTACCAATACCACTACCAACAATACCACCACCACCAATACCACTACCACCAGCAGCACCACCAGTACTACCACCACCACTAATACCACCATCACCATCACCAATACTACCACCACCAATACCACTATCACCACCAGTACAACCACTACCAATACCACCACCACCAATAGCACCAATACCACCACCAGCACCAATACCACCACCCATAGCAATACCACCATCACCACCAATACCACCACCAATACAACCACCAAAAATACTAACACCAATACCACCACCACCACAAATATCACCATCAATACCACCACCAATATCACCAGCCCCAATACCACCACCACCACCAATATGACCACCACCGAAACAGTCACCACCACCAATACCACCACCACCCCCAATGCCACCACCAATACCAGCAGCACCAATACCACACCATCAATATCACTACCACTGCCACCAATATCACTACCGCCACCACCAATACCACCACCACTAATACCACCACCACTAATACCACCACCACCACCAATAACACCCCCAATCCTAATACCACCACTACCAATACCCCCACCACCACCAATAGCACCATCACCACCAATACCACTACCAATACCACCACCACCACCAGTATCACTATGAATACCACCACTAATACCACCACCACTAATACCACCACCACCACCAATAACACCCCAATCCTAATACCATCACTACCAATACCCCCACCACCACCAATAGCACCATCACCACCAATACCACTACCAATACCACCACCACCAGTATCACTATGAATACCACCACTAATACCACCACCACCAATACCATTACCACCACCGATATTACCACCACCAATACCACTACCATTACCACCAATAACACCACCACCAATACTGCCACCACCACCAATTACACCACCACCAATACCACCACCACATATACCACCACCACCAATACCACCAATATACCACCAGCACCAATACATCCACCACCAATTCCACCACCACCACCAATACCACCACCAATGCCACCACCACCAATACACCACCAATACCACCACTAATGCCAATACCACCACCACCAGTACCAATGCCAATACCACCACCAATACCAATACCACCACCCATACCACATCATCATCACCAATACCACCATCACCAATACCAGTGCCACCACCACCAATACCAATACCACCACCAATACCAATACTGCCACCACCATTACTAACACCACCAATACCAGTACCACCACCACCAAAACCAATACCACCACCACCAATATCAATACCACTAATACTACCAATGCCACCCCACCACCAATACCACCAATGCCACCACCAATAACAGCATCACCAATACCATGACCACCAATACCAGAACCACCACCACCTATACTACCAATACCACCCCCACCACCAATAACACTACCCCCAATACCACCACCACCAATACCACCAATATCACCACCAATTTCACCACCACCTCTAATACAACCACCACCAATTCCATCACCTCCACCAATACGAAAACCACCACCACCAATGCCACCACCACCAATACACCACCAATACCACCATGAATGCCAATACCACCACCACCAGTACCAATGCCAATACCACCACCAATACCACCACCAATACCAATACCACCACCAATACCACATCACCATCACCAATACCACCATCACCAATACCAGTACCACCACCACCAATACCAATACCATCACCAATTCCAATACAGCCACCACCATCACGAACACTAACAATACCAGTACCACCACCACCAATACCACCACCACCAATACCAATGCCACAAATACTACCAATGCCACCCCACCACCAATACCACCAATGCCACCACCAATACCAGCATCACCAATACCATGACCACCAATACCAGTACCACCACCACCAATACCACCACCACCAATACTACCACCACCACCACCAATACCACCACTAATACCACCACCACCACCAGTACCACCAATAACACCACTAATATCACCACCAACACCACCAATACCTCCAACAATATCACGCACACCAATACCAACACCACCAATAGCACCTCCAACAATACCACCACCACCAATACCAGTACCACCACCTATACCACTAGCACTACCGATACCCCATCCACCGATACCACCACCCCCAATACCACCACCACCAATATCACCACCACCACCAATACCACCACCACCAATCTAATACCACCACCGCAAATACCAATACCACCCACGATACAAATACCACTACCACTGATACCACCGCCACCAATACCACTAATAACACCACCCATATCACCATCACCAATACCACCACCACCACCAATACCACCCCCACCAATACCATGAACACCAATACCAACACCACCAATATCACCTCCACCAATACCACCACCACCAATACCACCACCACCACCAATACCACCACCACAAATACCACCACCGCCAATACCACCACCAATATCACCACAACCACGAATACCACCACCACTGATCCAATACCACCAGCACCAATACCATTACCACTGCCAATACCACTACCACCAAAACCAATACCACCAACACCACCACCACCAATACCACCACCAATACCACCACCACTGATATGACCAGCACTAATACCACAACCAATACCACCACCACCAATAACACCACCACCACTAATACCACCACTACCAATACCACCAATAGCACCATCACCACCAAGACCACTACCAATACCACCACCAAATCCCCACAAATACCACCACTAATACCACCACCACCAATACCATCAACACCACCAATATTACCACCACCAATAACACTACCATTACCACCAATACCATCACCATCAATACTACCAAAACCACAACCACCACCAATAACACCACCCCCAATACCACCACCACCAATAACACCACCACCAATACCACCACCAATATCACCACCACCACCAATATCACCACCACCAATCTAATACCACCACCACAAATACCATTACCACAGCCAATACCACCATTAATACCATTACCACCAATACTACTACCAATACTACCACCACCGATATCACCACCACTAAAACCACCACCAACATCACCACCACCAGAACCACCACCACCACCTATACAACCACCAATATCACCACCACCAATAATACCACCAATACCACCACCAACACCACCATACCACCACCACCAATACCACCGCCATCAGTACCACTACCAGTACTACCACTACTAATACCACCTTCACCAATACCACCGCCAACAATAAAACTACCACCACCACTAATACCACCACCAATAAACCACTAAAAATACCACCACCACCAATACCCCCACAGTACTACCGCCAGCACCAATACCACCAATAACAACACCAATATCACCACCACTAATACCACCACCAATACCATGAACATCAATACTAACATCACCAATAGCACTTCCACCAATACCACCACCGCCAATACCACTACCAATACCACCACCACCAATATCACCACAACCACCAATACCACTACCACTGATCCAATACCAGCACCACCAATAACATTACCACTGCCAATACCACAACCACCACCACCAATACCATCACCACCAACACCACCTACACCAATACCTCCACCACTTATACCAGCACCACTAAAACCACCACCAATACCACCACCGCCAATAACACCACCACTACTAATACCACCACTACCTATACCACCACCACCACCAATAGCATCATCACCACCAATACCACTACCAATACCACCAATATCACCACAAATACCCCCACTAATACCACCACCACCAATACCATCACCACCACCAATATTACCACCACCAATACCACTACCATTACCACCAATAACACCATTACCAATACCACCACCACCAAAAACACCACCCCCATTACCATCCACCACCACAAATATCACCACCAATTTCACCACCACCACCAATACAACCACCACCAATTCCACCAAAACCACCAATACCACCACTACCAATACCACCACCACCACCAACAATGCACCACCAATACCACCACTACCAATGCCAATACCACCACCAATACCAATACCACCACCAATACAAATACCACCACCAATAGCACATCACCACCACCAATACCACCATCACCAGTACCACCTCCACCAATACCACCACCAATACCAATACCCCCACTACCATTAGTAACACCGCCAATACCAGTACCACTACCACCAATACCACCACCAATACCACCAGCATTAATACCACCACCACCAATACCAATACCACCAATATCACCAATACTACCAATGCCACCCCCACCACCAATACCACCAATGTCATCACCAATACCAGCATCACCAATACCACGGCCACCAATACCAGTACCACCACCACCAATAACACCACCACCACTAATACAACCACTACCAATACCACCAATAGCACCATCACCACCAAGACCACTACCAATACCACCACCAAATCCCCACAAATACCACCACTAATACCACCACCACCAATACCATCAACACCACCAATATTACCACCACCAATAACACTACCATTACCACCAATACCATCACCATCAATACTACCAAAACCATAACCACCACCAATAACACCACCCCCAATACCACCACCACCAATAACACCACCACCAATACCACCACCAATACCACCACCAATATCACCACCACCACCAATATCACCACCACCAATCTAATACCACCACCACAAAATACCATTACCACAGCCAATACCACCATTAATACCATTACCACCAATACTACTACCAATACTACCACCACCGATATCACCACCACTAATACCACCACCAACATCACCACCACCAGAACCACCACCACCCCCTATACAACCACCAATACCACCACCACCAATAATACCACCAATACCACCACCAACACCACCATACCACCACCACCAATACCACCGCCATCAGTACCACTACCAGTACTACCACTACTAATACCACCTTCACCAATACCACCGCCAACAATAAAACTACCACCACCACTAATACCACCACCAATAAACCACTAAAAATACCACCACCACAAATACCGCCACAGTACTACCGCCAGCACCAATACCACCAATAACAACACCAATATCACCACCACTATACCACCACCAATACCATGAACATCAATACTAACATCACCAATAGCACTTCCACCAATACCACCACCGCCAATACCACTACCAATACCACCACCACCAATATCACCACAACCACCAATACCACTACCACTGATCCAATACCAGCACCAACAATAACATTACCACTGCCAATACCACAACCACCACCACCAATGCCATCACCACCAACACCACCTACACCAATACCTCCACCACTAATACCAGCACCACTAAAACCACCACCAATACCACCACCGCCAATAACACCACCACTACTAATACCACCACTACCTATACCACCACCACCACCAATAGCATCATCACCACCAATACCACTACCAATACCACCAATATCACCACAAATACCCCCACTAATACCACCACCACCAATACCATCACCACCACCAATATTGCCACCACCAATACCACTACCATTACCACCAATAACACCATTACCAATACCACCACCACCAAAAACACCACCCCCATTACCATCCACCACCACCAATATCACCACCAATTTCACCACCACCACCAATACAACCACCACCAATTCCACCAAAACCACCAATACCACCACTACCAATACCACCACCACCACCAACAATGCACCACCAATACCACCACTACCAATGCCAATACCACCACCAATACCAATACCACCACCAATACAAATACCACCACCAATACCACATCACCACCACCAATACCACCATCACCAGTACCGCCTCCACCAATACCACCACCAATACCAATACCCCCACTACCATTAGTAACACCGCCAATACCAGTACCACTACCACCAATACCACCACCAATACCACCAGCATTAATACCACCACCACCAATACCAATACCACCAATATCACCAATACTACCAATGCCACCCCCCCACCACCAATACCACCAATGCCATCACCAATACCAGCATCACCAATACAACGGCCACCAATACCAGTACCACCACCACCAATACCACCGCAACCACCAATACCACCATCACCAATACCACCACCACCAATACCAAGAGTAATACCACCACCACCAATGTCACCACCACCACCAATACCACGAACACCAATACCAACACCACCAATAGCACCTCCACCAATACCACCAACAATACCACTACCACCACCAATACCAGTAGCACTACCAATACCACCACCACCAATACCACCACCACCAATACCACCACCACCAATACCACCACCAATATCACCACCACAATCTAATAGCACCACCACAAATACCATTACCACCGACAATACCACCACCACTACCAATACCACCACCACCACCAACACCACCAATACCACCACCAACACCATTACCACCAACACTACTACCAATACCACCACCACCAATACCACTACCACCAATACCGCCACCAATACCACCACCACAATCAATACCACCACCAACACCACCACCACCAGTACCACCACCACCACAATACTACCACCATCTATACCACCACCAATACCACCACCACCAATAGTACCACCAATGCCACCACCGCCAATACCACCACCATCAATACCACCACCAGTACCACCATCACCACTAATACCACCGTAACCAATACCACCACCACCACAAAAAACACTAACACTGCCACCACCACCAATAACACCACCAATACAACCACTACCAATACCACCACCAACAATACAACCACCAATACCACCACCGCCAATACCACCACTAATACCACCACCAATAACACCACCAATATCACCACCACCAATACCACCACCACCACCACCAATACCACCACCACCAATAACATGAACACCAATACCAACACCACCGATAGCACCACCACCAATGCCACCACTGATCCAGTACCACCGCCACCAATACCATTACCACCGC
Source organism: Lissotriton helveticus (assembly GCF_964261635.1). NCBI lineage: Eukaryota > Metazoa > Chordata > Amphibia > Caudata > Salamandridae > Lissotriton > Lissotriton helveticus. The sequence goes on from NC_136057.1 coordinate 1,762,435,374, forward strand.
CAATACCACCACCACCACCACCACCACCAATTCCACCTCCAATACCACCACCACTAATACCACCAGCGCTAATACCACCACCAATACCACCACCACCAATACCATCACCACTACTAATACCACCACTACCAATACCACCACCACAACCAATAGCACCATCATCACCAATACCACTACCAATACCACCACCAATATCACCACGAATACCACCACTAATACCACCACCACCAATACCATCACCACCACCAATACCACTACCATTACCTTCAATAACACCACCACAAATACCACCAATAACACCACCCCCAATACCACCACCACCACCAATACCACCAATATCACCACCAACTTCACCACCACCAGCAATACAACCATCCCCAATTCCCCCACCACCACCTATACCACCAATACCACCAGCAGCTATGCCACCACCACCAATACCACCACTAATACCAATACCACCATCACCAGTACCAATACCAATACCACCACCAATACCAATATCATCACCAATACCAACATCAATACCACAGCACCACCACCAAGACCACCATCACCAATACTAGTACCACCACCAGCAATACCAATACCACCACCAATACCAATACCGCCACTGCCATTAATAACACCACCAATACCAGTACCACTACCACCAATACCACCACCACCAATACCAATAACACCACCACCAATACCGATAGCACCAATACTACCAATGCCACTACACCACCAATACCACCAATGCCACCACCAATACCAGCATCACCAATACCACGACCACCAATACCAGTACCACCACCACCAATACCAATACCACTGCCACCACCAATACCACCACCACCAATACCATTACCACCAACACCAATACCACCATCACCACCAATCCAACAACCAATCCAACAACCACCAATACCACCAATGCCATCACCAATGCCACCAGCACCAATACCACAAATTCCAATACCACCACCACCATTAATTCCAATAATACCTCCACCACCAATACCACCACTTCAGCATCTCTCGCTCACTAGCCACAACAGGGGCACTGTACGAGGCTAGAGCTGCAGCCGAGACTATCTCTCCCTCCCTCCATGCCTGCTATAAAACAAACGTAGCACAAAACACCTTGGGTCTGGACAGATAGTGTAAAGGTGAGTGGTGGAATAGAATGAAGGTATGTCAACAGGTAAAGGTACCAGCCACCTCAGTTAGAGAGGAGAAAGTCTCTTGTCAGTACCCATCATTCACAATTTGTGAGATTTCATCATTTGGGACTGGCCTCCTCTCGCTCAGACATCCAGTCTTAGTAAATAACTGAGATATCTTAAGCTAATCAAAGGACTAGAGAATGGCTGTTGACTCAACAGAGTCTACCAAAAAGCCCATAGGCACAAATTCATGCTATGTGAAGAGGGTCAAAAAATGTATGCAGCGCTGAATTATACGAAATATAATTTATAATATCCGAGACTCTCTTCACAGCCGATGCACACACCGACCAGGCGCTCCTCACCAGTGCGTGTCATGGTCCTGCGGTGCTCCACAACACGCACCCTGCGCGTCCGAGTCTCGCTTCACTTCTGATGCACATGCTGACCAGGCGCTCTTCACCAATGAATACGGTGCACCACAAATCGCTCCCAAGCATCCGAGACTCGCTTCACCTTTGATGCACACGTTGACCAGGAGCTCTTCACCAACGTCTCCTGTGCACAACGACACGCTCCCAGCACGTCCGAGTCTCACTTCTCCTTCGTGTGTCCAAGATCACAGGGCACACCTTCCGAGGGTCTCAAGCTGCCACAACACACGCCCACCACGTCTCTTGAAAATTCTATGTTCCTGTGTTTCCAAACAGGGAGCCTGCTCACCTCGGGCCCTTGGGGTTACAAGACACAGCACAAAGCACAGTCTTCTTCAAGCAGGGGGACCCAGCACACACAGCACAGTTCCAACAGCCTCTTCCTTGCTTAAAACATCGAACTGCAGACCAGCCCCAGATCACAAAGCAAGAGTTGGTCCTTACCAGCAGTCTCTTCAGTTGTTCTGTCCAAGGCAAAGGTTGCTCTTGACCACAAAATGGCTCTAAGCCTTTTCAGTCTCATGTCCATTTCTATTCCTACGTTCAGGGGCATCAGCTCTCATAGTTATACCCCTAAATGTCTTTGAAGTTTGTTGTGCTCAGGGGTCCCTGACCCATGTCTAAATCAGTCTTGGGTGTCTCCCTCCCAGTGTCACATTTCTCCCTTTGATACTGGGGGTCTGGATCCTTAATCACTCAGCAGAAGATGGGTCAATTGGTTTATAGCAACAGCCCAGGCCTTTTCACCTCCTGGGCTTCTCCTCCCCCTTCTCTCCAGATACAGGGCAGCCTGGTGCCATCTCAACCCCTTTCTGGGCAGGACCTCTCCCAGATCCTCTCACCTCTCAGATCCAGACAGTCAATCCACATTCAGCAGAGAGACACAGAAATGCTTAAAGCACAAAACTCAGCCACTTTCTAAAAGAGTGGTTTCTGAACACACAGTGACAAAATCCACTTTCATAGAAAGATGTGTTATGACACTGTGAGTTCATACATTCTAAACTTCAACTCTTCATTTTAAACTTATAGGAAACTAGACTAACAAACACAACACCCAGCCTCCCCCACTCTGTCCGATGGGCAGGATGGCCTTTCAGCAGTGAAAAACAAAATGGAGTGTTTTCACTGTCAGGACATAACACTCACCTTAGTACATGTCTTGTCTTTTACTTACACTGCACCCTGCCCAGGGGTTACCTGGGACCTACCATAGGAGAGCCCAATGTGTAAGCAAAATGGAAAGTACGGCAACCACTTGTCAGGAGAACATGCTAACTTAGAAAACTGCGCCTGAGTTCCCTTCTCCACGTAGCTTTGCATTACTAGCCCTGGCACACACAGTGCACATCACTAGGGACATTACTAGTAAGGCAAACATACCAATCATGGCCAACCAATTACCATTAAACTTTACACAGGGAACACTTGTACTTTGACACTGATCAGAAGCAGCAAAGTACCCAAACCATCTAAATAGGCAACTCTATGTCAGGAAAACGGTCTAGGGGGAAAGCAAAAAGTTTAGGAAACTTTAGCCAAAAAGGCCAAGTCCTGCAGAACTATAAATGATGCGATACAATACAGTAATCCTGAGGTGGCAGATGCCTGAAAGTGAGTATAGTAATGATGCAGGCAGCATAAAATGGCAGATGAAAGAAGGCATTTTCTTGATTAGACTGAGTTGCCTGAAACAGTTAACTCTGCTTTGTTTCTAGAACACTTTAATAGGAATACCCATCTTGCTAGCCTTGAACCCCAAATATCTTTGATTTCTGAATGAATGACTTCTAGATCAACGGATGGGCAATTGCAGAAAACTGATGAGAGAATAGGATGACTACCTAAACATCGATGTAAAATGCCAGCAGTCCAGCTAAGAACGCTTTCTTTCACAAGCACCATGGGGTGCAACAGTGCAGCTTTCTCTGAATCCATAATAAATAAATAGATAGCAAAAGTGTATTTCGAAGAACGTCAACCAAATTCTCACAAGATCAGCTCCATACACAAACAAAAAGGTGAAAATGAAGGAGTAAGTCACTCCCTAACTGATTCAACATAAGCGCAACCAATTACTACTATTCTCAGTTTTGATGTTTTATTCTACCCAAGTCGAAAATGTATATATGACCAGTTTCACAAGGTGACTATTTTGTTTCTGGGTCCTCTCAGTTTTGGCAGATAAAGGCAATCAGTGTCACGGAGATCAGTTAATTTGCTCAGGATAGTACAGCTTTGGTCAAGCGGGAAACTGGTGATTGGACATGAGGTCACCTGATTACATAGGTGCCAGTTCAGAGAATATGTCACCTCTCCTCCCCTAACATTCAGTACAGATCTAGACACAATAAATTCAATTAAAAAACAATATGAGTGGCTACTGGAAGAGTTTGAAATCCTAATACATATAAGAACAACACAACAGAACAAAAGAAAACAGGCACCCTTGTGAAATACAGAGCTAAACAAGATAAAACAGCAAATAAGAGAGCTGCAACACACCTGGCTCAAAACACACACCAATCAAGACAAACTTCGCCTACACAAACTTAACAATTTATACGTCAGTAATAAAGAAAGCTAAGAAAAAATACAATTCAAACAAAATTCAAAATGTTAAAAAGTGCAAATAAATAATAATATAAAATTCTCACTGAATTTTGTAAACCAAGTTGCCTAGAAGAAACTTATACTATTACTAAAGAATGCACAAAGTGGCATATCATTATACGACAAAAGCAGACACGTTGGAGTCCTATTTAAACAAAGAAAAACTACCAGCACCAACCAATTTCTAAACAATCCCGCCAAGATTAGGCTAACTCAGCCTGCGCATTCCTTACAACAAATATACCACAGTTAATTTATGGACCTGGTCAAAGCAAGCAGGCCTGCCGGCAGCCCTTCTGACCCATGTCCACCACAAACCTTTAAGAAAATTCTTCTAACTACCTCTGCTGCCACACCAGTAAGAAGAATATTCAACAATTCCTTAACCTCAGGAATATTTCCAGAAGATCTAAAAAAGTCATACATACACCCATTACTAATGAAAACAAATCTGGACCTGCTGAACCCCGACACCTACAGACAGATTACAAATGGACCTTTCCTGGGCAAACTGATAGAAAGAGCAGCATTCACACAGATGTCACAATTCATTTGAGATAATTCCATACTTTCAGACTTCCAAACAGGATTCTGTCCAGGATGACGCACAGAATTTGCCCTCATTGCCATCTGAGATGACCTTAAGAACACAGTTGACCAGAACGGTAGACCATGGCACTCTAATACAACGACTCAATGAAGTTGGCATAGAAGAAACTACTCTTGACATGATCACATCCTACACCTTCAAAACAGAACAAATGTCATCCATACTCCCCTTTCTCATCCAAACCATACTTAAGAAAAGCAGGGCTCCCTCAAGGCTCTATCATCTCACCCAGGCTTTTCAACATCTACATGAAGTAATTACTGGCATTGATCAATCAATTTCACCTCACCCGCTATAACTGAGCAGATGACACACAAATACTAATTAAACTGAAAATCCCCAAAGACACTGGAAACTCACAAATTTTCATTTGTCTCAAAGCCTTTGATCAGTGAATGACATGCAGCCATCTTAAACGGAATACTTTGAACACTGAAATACACACATGTGGCGATTGGAAAAATGATGATCCACTCACTGCCTGACCTGACGATCTGGGAACACCACTTAAAGTATCTAAGGAAGTATGAAACCGCAGAATTACCATGGACTTCAAGTTATCAATGAATGCCCAAGTGGACAAACAAGTAAGATCAAGCTTCATTACTGTAACTCTACAATGCATCTTCCCCACCTGGGATTTCACACAAGGTCCAGGCAACTATCTCTCTTGCTCTATGTAAACTTTATTTCGCCAATGACCTCCATCACGGATCATCTTTAACAACTATGAAAAGACTACAACAGATTCAGAACTCTGCTGCCAGACCACTCCTACATATAAAGCCACAAGCCCACATCTACCATGCCTTGAGGACCCTATATTGGTTACCGTTTGCCAGAATATCCACATTCATATTGCTTTGTTCACCCACAAAGCGATACATGGAATAGGACACTCTTCATCAGGAATAAAATCACCAAATAAATTCAACAAACGTACCTCAGCTCTACTTTTGCACCTCGCCTCAAAATCCCACCATGCAAGAAAAAAATCATAAGTGGCCAATCCATCTCTGTTCAAGCAGCCAAACTGTGGGACTCTTTTACCCCCAAACATAAGATCCACTGTTAACTACCTTATCTTCAGAAGACGCCTACAGAGTTGGCTGTTCCCCATATAACTATCATACTCAAACATAAATACAGCATGTCCATGTGTGTATATAACCATTTATTTGGACTATAGATGTGTACTGTGTACCTACTGTGTACCTACATATGTGTATTCCTATGGATAAATGTGCATAATAATTATGTTTAAAAAACAATATATATATATATATATATATATATATATATATATATATATATATATATATATATATATATATATATATATATAAATATATACACATATATATATATATATATATATATATATATATATATTTTGTTAGTTATGCTTAACAAATGTTCATATTACTCATGATTATACTATTCTATGTTTAACATGTATATAGGTGACTGAATGTTAAACATAGAATAGTATAATCATGAGTAATATGAACATTTGTTTAGCATAACTAACAAATATATATATACCCTGACAAGAATTGTGGCTGCTGCTTGAGAAGGGCTCACCCCCTCAACCAGAAACCCAATTTCTCACAGCCTAAAAGACATTTACTTAAAATATATCCAAGGAATAACTGTACTTGAATATTGCGAGTGCTGTATTAATAATATTAATCACTATCGCTGTACCTTTGCACAGGGCACACAACTTCCCAGTGCAGCCTTGTGGGGTATCATCCCAGAATGAAACTGCAAGCACCAACCACTTACCCTCTGTTTTGTTTGAATGATTCCAAGCAAAAGATAGCAATGGCATTACAGGTTAAGAATGACTTTTCTGGCCGAAGAAAGAGGCGAGGCCACCCTTTTAGCTGCACACAGATGTCTGGAGTAGGCGTTTAACTCACTCAGATACTAGATCAATGTCACCCTACCAGACGCTCGCCATCCTCCGAGCTGTTCAGGTACATATGTCACACCAACACCTATCATATTTAAGCAATGGCGGGTCTTGTTGAAACTCAACCTCCCCCTGAATCAGAGCTGGGTGAGAGGTCGTAGCTAGTTTTCTCAAGCTCATTCTGTGCGATTAGCGCCTGATGAGATGACGAGGCCCAGACCCGATCTCACAATGGCGCTTCCAGCCTGACATCCATCGCAAGCGGCTGACACAAGTCCCAGAGGGAATAGAACTGGGTAATTTGATTTAAAATTGAATTGCTCCTTTTTTCCAAAGCGCTTTCCGATAACAAGAACTTACCTTCTTAACTTATTTCAAATTACCGTGTAAGTGAGCCTATCGGAGTCCAGCTGATGGCCCTAGATTGAAATATAATATATTGCCGGCCGCTTGAGGATTTCACACCTGGGTTCAGATTAAAACGATGCCCATCAAGAAAAAGCTACCTAGGATGAAAAATATTCTTATACGATGTGACATTATACAAGACGTGTGTGGGAGGTCTATCTATCTATCTATCTATCTATCTATCTATCTATCTATCTATCTATCTATCTATCTATCTATCTATCTATCTATCTATCTATCTATCTATCTGTCTGTCTGTCTGTCTGTCTGTCTGTCTGTCTGTCTGTCTGTCTGTCTGTCTGTCTGCATGCAGCCTACCTGTCTGTCTATCTGTATACACACACAAACTCAATCGCATGCCATCATTGTCTGGTCTAACAATAATAACATTATTAATAATAATACTACGACTACTAATAATAACAATACAAATACATAATATTCTTACTATTTAATATTTGTGCAGCTCACATCACAAACCAACGCGTCGTTTTGTACTTGAATAATATGTGTTGTCAAAAATAAAATCAATATTGCTTAGTTTCTTGGAACGGTTGTGTCGGCCTCATCAGTATTTGTATCTGGAATGTACGGTTACATTTATAGTTCAACCTTCAAAACCATCAAAGCTACTAATAAATGATACAATCAATATGATGTAACATTTGTACACTTCCCCTGAGCAGGAAAAGGTACCAAAACAAGTATCAAAGCCTTTTTTTCACTGAATGTTTAATTTTTTACTTTTCTTATTTCACATTGGAATTATGTGGCTGAAAAAAACGTAAAGTAGAAAATGAGGACAAAGCAAAAATCAATAAAAAAGTGTGCCTCGCTAATTTTGTTGCTAAGAACATTATGAACAGACATTAATAAATATTCTTCCTTATTAAAAATTAGGCAATTGAACATGTATTAAGAGGGTTGTGGGTTTAATTTGGAATTCTGTGTGGGTTCGAACTAGAGCTAGATTCCAAAAGGGGTGTCAAATGTAGGTCCGGAAGGGCTAGGTTCAAATCAAGTTCTCTGGATAACTGCTGATTAAGGAAATGATTTCCATTTAGCTTTATTTGCAAAAGTGTATCTCATGCGGATATTCTAAAAATCTCTACAACCCTGGATGAGGCTCATGGTAAGTGTGAGGGCTGGGTTGGGTTAGAAATAGGGGTAGAAATAGGGACATGAGCAACCACCATTCAAGATGGTCGCCTAAGCATAGGACTCAAATCAACAACTTTAAAAAATCCAACTTCCTCCTGGCACAAAGTGCATCATCAATCCCTTTACACTTCATTGTTGCATTTAAAATGTAGCTCATACTTTAAAAACACATTTTACAGTTTCTCCACATGCTTTATCCTTCTCCTTTCCCTTATCCTTCCTTACTTCCCTGTGTCTTTTGCTTGGTACATTCCCTCGAATGTTGTGGGCTTCTAATGTGATAGTTAGTTTTTGGAGACCATTATTCTGGATGAGCTCTCCGATTTACATGTTCAGAATAACCTACTCACTTTACCTACCTCAGTCTTTGTTATATCAGGAGTTAAATCGTCTCTTTGTTCACCCTTGCCCGTGTTCTACATTATTTCTATGAGAGAGCAGTGCTGCCATCTTGAGGGAGAGCTGTGGCGCACTTGTCTTCCCGCTGTGCCTTGGCTGCGTTAGTAATTCGGTGTTGTATGTTATCTTTAACCTGTTTGTGTAGTGTCGTCCGTATTGTGTTCCATCGGGTGAGTCTTTACAGGGACCAGGGGCAGCTGTAGGCTCATGGCGGCCTTGGGCAGGGAGCGTAGGCAGAGGGCCCCCGGAGGAACGCAGGCCAGTGAAGAGGGGGGGTTAGGGTGTTTTGAAGTGGAACAGAGCCGGAGGCCGCCAAATCCCTGCCAGGTGTCGCCACTCAAATATGTATCCATCCTCAGAGGATTATTATATTAAGGTCTATGTTGGGGTGGCGGCCCCTGCCGTTTGGCGGCCCTGTGCAGGTGCACAGCTTGCACATGCCTAAGGCCGCCCCTGCAGGGACCGTCTGAGGGCAGCTGAGCTCGACTACTCTGCTCACTGCTCCGTTGTCTTCGACTGTCGTCTGGCTTCCTCTACTTTTGCCACATCTGTGCATATTCGCACAGGGGTAGAGCGCCATAGAGCTACTGCATTCCATTGCACAGTACTCCTGTAAGGCCTTTGTGTTTCTCCCCCAGAGTTGGTGCCTAGCCCTTGTTTTCCAAGCCTCGTTTGGGACCGGGTTCCGCTTTAGGCATCACCTGCCTCATATAAATAGTGTGTCTATTCAAAGTCAGTGTTTTACGTTAGCAATGTGTACAATCACCACAATCTGCACCATTTCCTTCAGGGAACTCTCCTGCCTGCCATATTCTGTTCTACCGTTTATGAGTAGCTATTTCCATTAACATTGCTGACTGATATCAGCACTTTGCATATCCCCCACTACTTATGATCACCATCATCCTCTTGTTTGTCATGTATATTGGCCCCTAGCATTACCATCATGCAGTTTGATCTGCTACACACATTTTACAAAATAAAAGGGATGCTCCAGTTCCTTGGAAACAATGGAAAGAAGTTTTCCAGGCATATCTTGAATCCACTGATGACAATAAATGTCTGTGGAACAAAGAACGGCATCATTTCACTTTGTTTGGTGTGGGAGGGGCAGGACATTTCTCACCACTACCTAAAGCTGAGGCATCTGAAAGTAAAAAAGACTATGAACACTTTGAAGAGGCTTGAGAGGTTTAAACGTACATTAGAATCATGCCGGACAGCTACTATATGTATACATGTAGGCATAAGCAAGGTGATAAAGTGAGATATAGCTTGGTTAAAATTTTCAAAAAGTACTGGGAAAATACAGGATTTCGCAATGTTGCAGAAGATGTTTGCCGTCGATGCATAACCCAGGTAAAAGAACAATCATATCTATGAATCATATTGCAAAATAAGAACGCCCATTTCCAACACAACACGCAGATTTTTTGTAGATAGCATATTGTAATGGTTTGAAATATGTCTTGGCAATCATTTGCTGGATCTCTAAAATGGGAGCATTTCCCACAAAGAGAGCAAATAGCCTTGCAATCGCTAAATTGTTGTTGAGGGAGATAATTCCACTATTCAGCCCCATGATTGATCTTGGCAGACACTTCAAAAATGAAGTTTTGCAGATAATTTGTACAGCATACAACATCAACCAAAGATTCCATTGTAGTTATCAACTACAATCTGCAGGCCTTGCGGAACATCCAAATGGCACTCTCACAAACAAACTGGTAAAAATTTGTGCTTCAACTGGTTTAAAGTTGCCTAAGGCTCTTCCTCTTGTTTTGATAAACATGAGAAGTACTCCAGAAAAAAAGGCTGGTTTATCGCCCCAAGAAGCTGTCATGGGTAGATGAATGAGTATACATATGTACCTTCAGTGCACTAGATTCAATAACTAATGACATTGTGCTAAATTACTGCATAGGTCACAGGTTTATGGTGAAAGCATTCTCTCATCATGTGAATGCAGCACCAGAAGACTGCATAGCTATTCCTTCCCATGGTTCAATTCCTGGTGACTAGACTGTAATCTGTAAACATACCTGCAAGGGGTGTCTGGATGAGCGGTGTAAAGGGCAATATCAGGAAATCTTAAAATGAATACCACAAATGTGCGAGTGTGCCTCAGTAGATTCACGCTGCTCACACAATGTGAGTGAGAGTAGCTGAAACATTGGTTGAGTCAAATGATTAAGGGCACATAGTCTGATCAAAGTCTAGCTCATAGCTAAGCTTGAGTTCACAGCGTGCATCTAGAGGGAGGTAAACAGTTTTCTGACACAGATGAAGATAAATTACACAAACAGAAGGGGTGAAGTTTCAGGTTAATAAAGGTTCTGATGAAGAACCTGAAACTTCTGAAGTCCAGTTTCAGAACAATGATCAGAGTGAAAAGTTGTTACAGTGCAAAGGACAAAAGCTTGAGTGGCAGCAGAAATAAGTAGTGTTGGACTTGGCCCTTCTGGCAGGTTCACCCCTAAACTTTTTGCATTTTAATTGTAACCTGGTGATAGTAATTTTTGGTTTCTGCGCACTTTATCACTGTGTCCCAGTGTAAAGTGCGTGCGTGTGGTGAGGTTGGCCTGCACTCCCATAGGAATGCATGGGAATATATGTGTCCATGTTAGTTCCTGATGTGTGGGGAGTGCAGACTCAAGTTTGGTATGTGCGGAGTCGTGTGATTAAATGCTGCACGATGATGTGTGCGGCGTGAATGTGTCTAGTGGGGAAGTGCCACTTCTAGAAGTTGGCACGTCTGTGTAAATGACTGGCTGGCTTATGATTGGCTGGGACTGGCTGATGTGCCAGGCTCCATGAGTCAGGATGGGTTTGCCCCGGTTGTGAATGGGAGATCTGCATGAGTGATGTGAGGGAGGGGTGCACCTGGTACTGAATAGGGCTGGGGTTTCCCCCACACAATGCTGGCTCCGCCCCCTGTGGTGCGACTGATGACCCTACCCATCAGGTGAATAGGCAGAGGGGCTGAGTGAAACAAAGTGCTCAGGACCAGTTGTATCTGGTTAGCCCCTTGCCTGCACCCTTGTAGACAAAGGATTTCTTGGTATGAGAAGGGGCTGTGACCCCATACAAGGGTTCTCTTCTCCTGATCCTAATTTGAGGGGGGGGGGGCTGATGCTGTTGCTGGGCGCCAGGAGGACCGCCACTGGGACTGCCTCCCTGCCTGGAGGGCCCTGTGAGCTGGCCCCTGGGCCCAGCCTTTGCCCCCCACCTCCTGAAGGACTTTTGCCCTGTGGTGCCTTGGGGCCCTTTGTTCCTTTGTGCAGCCCCTGGGAAGCGCTGTGTCCTGAGTGCTGGAGCACTGCCCCTTCTAAGGCTACAGCCCGGAGCTGCGATCGCCTTGCCCAGGGATTCCCCGGCGTGTGGATCCCCCCTCTTGCTTAGCGGCACCCGTGCCCACCCCGTTTATGAGCCGTACCTTGTACATCAGTGGCAGGTACCCACCCTGCATAGAGTGCCTAGCGGGAGCCTACCCCGTGTGTTTGCACCTTTATTTGGAAATCTGTCATGTGCCCACCCCGCCAAAGCCATTGTGCCCCGAGGAAGTGTCGTCGGGAAGCTGCAGCACGGTGCCGCGTTGTGATTGGCCCAGGAGTCCGGTCGCGTCATTACCAAGCCCAGCAGCCATTGGTCAGGCCGTGAGGGCTTCCCCCAGATCGTAGGACTGCGACAGAGGCCGGCAGCCATTGGTCAGGCAGTGAGGGCTTCCCCCAGATTGTAGGACTGCGACGGAGGCCGGGGGAAGGCAGGAAGCGATGCTGGCTCCCCCAGTGAGGCTCTCCCCGGAGTGAGGAAGCCCCGCCGCCGTCCTAGACACAGAGCAGCGAGCCGGTGAGTGTGGGTTGTCCCTGTGAGGAGAGGAGGGCATCGGGGCACATTGCCGGTGTCCGCCGCCCCCCAGTAGCGCGATCTTGGTCCCGGGGGCTGTTTGATTGTTTTGAGTCGCCCGAGAGGGACTCCAACGAAGGGGCCATCTTCTCCAGAGCCCACAAGTCTCCAACGACGGGCCCATTTTCATTACGCGCCCTGAGAGGGCTCCGGGGGCATCATTTCAGTTAGAGCCCATGGCTCCCACATCTGAGAGCCATTGTCTTCCGAGCCCGAGAGGCTCCAACCCCTGGGGCATTATTTTTCTGAATCCCCCGAGAGGGACTCCAATGAGCGGGCATTTCTTTAGAGCTCACAAGAGGCTCCTGGGGCACAGTATATTCCAGCCTGCGAGGCTCTTGAGGCCCCCAGTTGTTCACAGAGCCCACGAGGCTCCAGGGGGCATATTTGATTCAGAGCCCTGAGGGCTCCACCCAGGCGTAGTTTGTTCTCGAGTCCCCTGAGAGGGACTCCAACGTCTGGGGCATTATTATCTCGAGCCCACCAGGCTCCAACGCGCAAGTAGTATTCAGGGCCCACGAGGCTCCTAAGAGCCCAAAGTGTTTGGGGCCCTACTGTTCATTTGGAGCCCTACAGAGAGCCAGGAGGCACGCTGGTGCCAGGCTCAACCCTACAGCTGCCCAGCACTTAGTGGGCAGCTGCTTCATTTAGGCTTTGGGCAATCTTCTTTGGCTGCCTGCGCAGCCTGCCCTGACTTTGTTGGACACAGGGCGTTTCAGCCCCTGAGAGGCCAAGTTGGCCTAGGGGCAGTTTCATGTGTTGTGCCCCTGCTAGGGGTACCAGTTGATGCCTTAAGTGATTTTGGCGCAAATGTGATACTTCTAGATGTGTTTTTATGCTTCGGTGGTTGTTTTTCATAGTATAGTTATACTAGGGAGTTCATGGTTCCCTGCGTGATATTTTCCTACGGTGGTTAGGGTTGCGTAGGTGGTATTTACCTTTGACCAGTGGTTACTGGTTGTGATCTACAAGTGTGAGAAGTTGGCCTGATATGTGATGTTTCCAATTCTGGAACCACCTTGTATCAGTCCAAACAATCCCTTATGGTGTCTGGTTGTAAGTCAACCTTATTAGACAAGCTATCCTAGGGGTAGCATGGACTAAGCAGCCTAAAGGCTTAACTTAAGAGGTCGTGTTAAGCGAGCTGTTTTACCACATACAATCCTGTAATATCAAATGAAAGGACACCACACAAGTATATATTATAAAAACTATATGTATTTATTACTAAAAACAATCCCCAGTATTCTTTATGAATAAAGGGGCACAAGCGTTAAATCAAAAGCACAGTATAACATACAAAGTTGCACAAATATGGATGAGGGCGAGGGGCCACTCAGACCATATACTAAACAAGTGGTATAAGAGATACCAATCGAACAGTGGTTAGGCCTAGGGCCTAGGGAATCGCTGGGAGCAGTCGGGACAAGCAATGCTGAAGTCGGGAAAAGCCCGGGGGATTCGGGTGCAGTGCAGAAAGTGCACGCATGCATCAATGTTAACCAATGGTGAGTAAAAGTTACAAAGTTAAAGTTTAAGGACACTTCCGCTGAACCTAGAGGAACAAAACTTAAGACACAGACCCTAGAGGTATGTACCAGTGTGGGAACACCGGCGTTGCAATGTTACCTCACCCACAGGAAGCGGGTGCACAGGGTCGAAGTTGAGTTGGGTTTCGTCACGCAGGCTCTTGGTGCTTGGAGCTGAAAGGGCTGCACGCGGGGTGAAAGAGAAGTGTCCGGTGGAGTCCAAGGGTGGAATCAAGTCGAAAAGTACCTGAAAGCAGAGGGGACAGAGTCTGGGTCACTCAGCAGTGACCAGGGTGGAACCAGGACGGAACCAGGCAATGTCGGGCGCAATCAGGTGGTTGTTGAGGAGCTTCTCCCCGCTGTCACGTGGGCTCTGGGGCATCTACGAAATCCAGGAGCAGGTCGCGATCTGTCCCACGCAGGCTCTCGACGTCGGCGCTGTCGGCTTCAAGATTGGAGCAAACAACACTTGGCAAAAGCAATCCACGCGGAACCGGGAGATTGCTTCTCACTCGAACCAGGAGGGTCAGAGTGGGGGCTCCTTTTCAGGGGAGCTGGGCCAAATCTGGAGCAACCAGAATCGCAAGTCGAATTTCAAGTTTCGTCGGCACAGGGGCCACAAGCCAGCTGGCAAGTGACCGGGCCAACGCGTTGAGCCAAAAAAAGCAGTAGGGCCCCACGCAGCACTCGTCGAGTGTGGAGGGCTGAACTTCGGTGCAAGAGTGGCTCAGGGTTGGGGCTTCTCAACCCCGTTGTACAGCTTCGAGGGTCACTCGTGGGCTGCACGGTCAGCGTCTCGTGGTCTTTTCAAGATGGCGTGCCCCACGCTTCCGGTCGCCTCCACGGGTCTCAGCTCTGCAGGGACTGTGGATCGGGCTGTTAGAAGGCAGGCAAGCTTGATCTTGTCGATCTCTGTCGCTCGAGTTCCGGCGAGAACTGCAACAAAGCAGACGTCGATGGCTGGATGGTGCCTGTTTGCACAGGGTGGTCACTCCTTGACCACAAGGGAGATTCTTCAGTCTTCTACGTTGAGTAGGATGTCGAAGGATCCAGAGTTTCGTTTCTTATGTTTCATCAGGATAATCTGAAGTGCATTGGCACTGCTCCCACTCTTATTCGAATCTGGGGGGCTGGATTACCTGCTAGGTCCCCTCCTATGGGTGGGACCAAGGAAGTGGGTGGATGCACCCCCTTCCTTTGATCCTGGCTGTGCTGGGACGGGGGCTGGAGTGCCCCAGAACCGGTTTGGCCGGATTATGCAAGGGGCAGCCTTGTGCTCCCCAGGCACTGTCTGGTTTCTTTCAAACCTCCCTGCTACAATCCACTATCTCCTGTCTGGGGGGTTGTAACACCACCCTGTGACAGGAAACCCTTTGTCCAGGCCCCTTGGGCTGAGTTTCAGTCAGCTTCAGGGGGTCAGACTTGTGTCTGTGGCAGAAGCATCCATTTTGTGGATCTGAGGCCCTTTTAGAAATTAACCGCATTTAAGTAAAGTAACATGTCTTACCCCTCTAGAGGGGTGGAATGCTATCCCCGTCGCCAGAACTGGCGAGGGGATAGTATTCCAAATCGTATGACACCTTACACGACATGTTTTGATAAAGCCAAACCAAAGTTGCTATATAACCGCGAGGATTATAATGCACTAAAGAGTATATGGTATGGCATTATCCTGAAACAGCTTAGGGAGTTGTTCCCGACGGCTGCAGACAGGCTCAGCTCATGCTAGAGCTCCATCTCACGTTAAACCACGCACTCTGCCTCCAGGATTGATGAGGCCTTCCATAGGAGTGGCTCACAGGTTTATATCTGTCCAGATATAGATTTAGATACAGGCATACTATATCTAAGCAAGGGGTGATTACACCACCTTGCCCCAGCTGAGGGATCAGCCAGTTTTGTCAATTTAAGAACCAGCCAGGGGTGGCAAAAGATATGCTGCAGCCCCTGGTAGGCCTTGGTGGCACCTATGCCCTGGGCACCTATAGTGCATGGTACAGGGGCTGACAAGGAGTCCATTTCCAATTGTGGTATGTACCTAGGGTACATGGAATCCATTTTACAGAGAGAGCAGATAGCCTGGGGCCCTGATTAGCAGGGAACCAGGCCAACTAAGTCAAAAACCAGCTAATCACAAGGCAAAAAATTTGGGGTAACCATAGTCAGGTAGCCACCTTCCTACAACAAGTATGATTTTGTGCTACAATTAGCCTATGTACTAAGTGCTATTTCTCCCATGTATATAATCCCCTGTAAATATTGCCCAGTGCCAATTGGCACCGTGTATCTGTGTGATTATGATCTAATGTGTTTATTGTAATACAAAGGATATTTTTATATATAACCTTGTGTGGAGTTCCTTTTTGTGGTGTACCTAGTGTGTTGTTGCTGTGTGTGTTGCGCAAATGCTTTACACATTGCTTCCGGGATAAGCCTGTCTGCTCGTGCCAAGCTACCAAGGGGGTGAGCAGGGGTTATCTTTGCGTGTGACTCCCTTGTCCTGACTAGAGTGGTGGTTTCTGCCTGGCTTTGGCACAGGCCTTAGCCAACTGGAAATCCCCATTTCTAACATTGGTGATCAGCGGTGAGGATAGGACTTGTGTTTGCGCAATACCACAGTGGCAATTGGTTGCACTACAAGCTCTGCATTTAGATAATCACATGTTTGGGGATTATTGTTTTTGAGTTTTATTATTTCTCCTAAGAGTGTCATTTTCAGATTGTGTACTCTTGCTTCAGCTCAGACTGTTATGTCCCCTGTGTTACACGTGTCTGTGAGCAGCGGATTTTAGCGCTGCCGGGGAAACATAACATAACAACTTCTTGCCGCCATTACCGGCGATCCTTGAGGCCATGCCCCTTTCCTGAGGCCACCCCCCCCCCCCCCGCCGAGTACATATAAGAGACGCTGATTGCAAGCGCCTTTCATAAAGCACTAATCTCCTGAGGCGGAAGCTGGGAGCGCAACCTGTTCCTTTTTAAAAAAAAACTTTGAGAGTCACTTATTCGTGTGTTTTAACTCACCTGTTATTCTCCTGGCACCATTTCAGGGCACTAGCTCGCTCTTGACAAGCCCGCGCAGCGGATTTTAGCGCTGCCGCGGAAACATAACATAACAACTTCTTGCCGCCATTACCGGCGATCCGTGAGGCCACGCCCCTTTCATGAGGCCACGCCCCCGCCGAGTACATATAAGAGACGCTGATTGCAAGCGCCTTTCATAAAGCACTAATCTCCTGAGGCGGAAGCCGGGAGCACAACCTGTTCCTTTTTTTTTTTTAAACATTGAGAGTCACTTATTCGTGTGTTTTAACTCACCTGTTATTCTCCTGGCACCATTTCAGGGCACTAGCTCGCTCTTGACACGCCCGCGCAGCGGATTTTAGCGCTGCCGCAGAAACATAACATAACAACTTCTTGCCGCCATTACCGGCGATCCTTGAGGCCACGCCTCTTTCCTGAGGCCACGCCCTCCCCCTACCGCTGTCCTCCTTCCCTATAAATCATGTGCATCTTCCGGACGCGCAGCGGACGTGCGCAGCGGGCGCGCATAAGGCAAGCCCGTCTGCGCCCGTCCGCGACCGAACGGGGCTCGGGGCAGGACCCCCTCGCTCACCTGCACCCCAGGATACGATGGAAACTGGAACTTCCAGGCATAGGACACCCTATACCAAACAAACACTTTTATCCCTATGCCCAAAACTTAAAGATAAATGCTACCATGCCTTGCCGGCTGACTCCTTACCTGTCTTCTGTGAGACCTGTAAGTACACTACTCCTCTCTCGAAGAAATATAAAAGGGAGACAGCGAAATTAAAAATGTTGATGCTTAATTGCAGATCCATGAAGAAACATAAAATAGAAATCTATGATCTACTAATGGATAGCAATCCAGATGTACTATTTCTAACCGAGACGTGGCTAGATGATGCTTCATCGTCTGAAGCTCTCGAAGCCACTCCTCACGGATACTGCCTACTTAGACTAGACAGACCAAAACAAAGAGGCGGAGGACTAGCCCTCATCTATAAAACTAAGCTAGAGTGCACCTTACTGAAGGCTACGCTA
This sequence comes from Lissotriton helveticus, assembly GCF_964261635.1. Classification (NCBI taxonomy): domain Eukaryota; kingdom Metazoa; phylum Chordata; class Amphibia; order Caudata; family Salamandridae; genus Lissotriton; species Lissotriton helveticus. The sequence continues at coordinate 1,762,453,571 of NC_136057.1, forward strand.
CCCAATTGTGACAGCTTTTTTTTCACTATAAAAGCAGGATCCAAAAACATCATTAACGGACTACTTGTATACCGGCCACCTGGAGGGGCTGCACAGTTCGGCGAACATCTCACCAAACTAATAACCCAACCGGCACTTCAGCACAAAAAATTTCTTATCTTAGGTGACCTAAACCTTCACTTTGAGAACACGGACTGTAAGGAGGCCCAGAGTATAATAGAAACACTAAAATCTCTAGAACTTAACCTTCAATCCAGTGCCCCCTCGCATCAACAAGGGCACCTTCTGGACCCCATCTTTGCTAACTGGGAAGGTGTCACCATTTCCACCCCGATCAGAACAACCTGGTCTGATCACTTCATCATCCCGTTTGAAACAGAAGATACTCCGCCTGATAACAGAACCAATAACCCCTTACCCCAGAAACGCAGAGATTGGAAAAAGTTCAAGCAGGAAACATTTACGCTGGCCCTACTTGAAACGTCACCGCTCCCTAGCAACACTCTGCAAGAGGCCTGGAACAATTACGAAAGCTGGATGTCCAACGCTTTAGATAAGGTAGCTCAGTGGACACTCAAACCTCCCGCAAGACTAACTAAAACTGCCCCCTGGTTCTCGCAAGAACTCAAAAAAGCTAAAATAAAATGCAAAAATGTTGAAAGACAATGGAGGAAAAGCTACAATCTAGAAAGCAAGTCACACTATAGAACAGACCAAACAAAATATCACAAATTAGTAAGAGCAGCAAAAGGTGCCCACTTTAAAGATAGAATAGAAGCTGCCGACAACCCCACTAGAGAACTCTTCGCTATTTACAAAGGGTTAACGGTGCCGGCCAGACTCGAAGCACAAGACACCTACTCCAGTGAGCTATGCAAATCTATAGCAGATCACTTTGTCGGCAAGGTCGACAAAATACATGCCACTTTTTCCGATGAAGCTGAGTCCCCTAGCACACAGATGGCAGTCAAAGATAACCCCACTATTAAATCCCGCCTGACATGCTTTAAAGTACCTGAGAGACAGGAACTGCTGAACATTGTACAAAGCATACAGTCTGGCTCTCCCCGTGACGTGTGCCACCTCAACCGTTGCAAAGAAGTCCTGGAGAATATGATTGATCAAATCACTCTTATTATTACTCTTTCTCTCCAAGAATGCAATGTTACAGACACATGGAAAACAGCCCAGGTCATCCCCCTGAAAAAACAACCTAATGTCCACATCTCCCAACTCCAAAATCTTCGGCCCATCTCCCTTCTTCCCTTCTGCGCCAAAATAGCGGAAAAAGTGGTCAATGGGCACCTTATGAAATATCTGGAAGAGAACTCTCTCCTACACCCCACTCAATCGGGTTTTAGAGCCAGCTACTCGACAGAGTCCGCCGTCCTATATTCCACTGAGTGCCTCAGACACATGGCGGACGAAGGACAGACAGCAGCGTTGGTTTTACTAGACCTCAGTGCAGCATTCGACACCGTGCTACACACAACGCTGCTGTCATGCCTCTCTGACATGGGAGTGGAGGGACCTGCCCTTGCCTGTTTAAATTCTTTCTTGACCAACAGAAGTTTCCAGATGCACTGCCCCCCTTTTACATCCTCCCCCGGAAGCTGAGACATGGAGTTCCACAGGGCTCCAATTTAAGCCCAACCCTGTTCAACCTTTACATGGAACCCCTGGATCACATAGTTGAAGCTTTCGGGGTGGATATTGTTACCTATGCCGACGACACCCAATTTATGATCAAGCTGTCGCTCGACCATTCGGAAGATGCCACCAACTTTTCCAAATGCCTGTCAACAGTAGCATTATGGATGAACAATAACTGTCTGCACCTTAACGGCGAAAAAACTGAACTTTTAATTGTTGGTAAATCCCCCTCTGCTTGGTCGCACATGTGGTGGCCGGCGGAACTGGGCAATCCTCCCTCCCCGTGAACTCAGTCAGAAATCTGGGAGTAATGCTTGACTCCGACCTCTCTTTTAGATCTCAGGTCAATAAAGTCACGGGATGGTGCTTCAGCACATTAAAAACCCTACGAAAAGTCCTTGACCTTCTCCCCATCAATGCCAGAAAGACACTAGTCCATGCCCTAGTCACCTCCCATCTCGACTACGGCAATGTCCTGCTTCTAGGTCTGAGTAAAAAAAGCTTACACCAACTGCAATGCGTGCACAACGCTGCTGCCCGCCTGGTACTCAACCTGCCTCGCAGAGCATCTGGGAAGAATGCCCTAGCGAAGCTTCACTGGCTTCCGGTCAAAGACCGCATCAAATTTAAAGCCTTGTGCTTTACACACCGCATTGCTCAGGGCAAAGGCCCAGGATATCTGCAAAAGCTCCTAACAATTCATCGCCCCATCAAAAACCTGAGATCACCTGGAGCTATGCTGTTTAAACTCCCTCACATCCGCAGAGCCAAGATGGGTGGCCGCTCTTTCAGACACCTGGCCCCTAGGCACTGGAATGAACTTCCACTGGATCTTCGCATGGAACCTTCAGAACCCAGATTCCGCGCCAAACTCAAAACTCATCTGTACCCAGGCACCAACTCCCCCTCCTCCCTCTGACCCCCGTTTCACTCTCCCTCAATTCTGTCTCTTGAGATGTAGTAGCTTTCCAGCGCGGGGACACACTATTTTTAGTGCAGCCAGGCGCTTTGAAAATGGCTTTATTATTATTATTATTATTATCCTGCCAAGATGGAAGAATGAGTCAGACACCCAGTCCAAGCTTAGGGATGACCTAATCCAATGGCAGAAGTAAAGTCCACATTTGTAAAGCGCACAATCACCCGTAAGGGTCTCTATGCGCTGGGGGCCGTCGGGAAGATTAAGCGAGCTATTGCCCAGAGTCACATGGTGCTGGGCTAACCTGCCGCCGGAGCCGGGGATCAAACCGTGGTCCCCAGATTCCAGTGTCAGTCGCCCTGGCCGCGGCGCCACACCTCGCAGAAGGATGACTGGGAACATGAGCGCAGTGAGGAAGATAGGGCCCGGGCCGCACTCCATGAGGGTGGTGGGTCTGAGGGGAGCCCTGAAGAGTCTCAGGAGGAAGAAGATGACAGTGCATGGATGCCAGCATATAGTGAAGACCCCATAGATAAGGAGTCCCTTGCTGGGTCCATAAGCAGAGGCAGTACCTCATCCCTTTCCCGGTCATTGTCCCCAGAGGAGTGGGAAGATAGGAGGGAAGTAAGGGAGCACCAGCTGGCTATGCAGGAGCTCAGGTTACAGCATGCCAAGGAAATAGCGCAGCTGGGTGTGCAGGAGAGGATGGCAGAGGCTGAGAGGGACATTGCCAGAGAGAGATTAACTCAGGAGGGTAGATTATCCCCTGAGCGCAGTTTTAATTTTGTGGACTCCCCAGGGAGGGTTGAGTCCAGTGGTGGCAGCAAAATAGAGTTCAGTGCAGGAAGTCCCATTCCCAGTTCCCAAAGAATGTACTTTGTTCCCAGGAGGACAAGTACATGTTGAAGTTCAGGGGCAGTAGGAAACTGCCTCACCAGGATTGGGGGGATTTTGCGGATGATTGTCATGATGCACTGCTGGATTGGATAGAGGTTCACGAGGAACCTGATTTTGATGAACTGCTCAACCTGGATATCAGAGAGCACATGCTCAATTGTTTTGTGCCGGAGTTGCGCCGACATCTGTTGGAGTGTGGGCTTGCTAGTCCTTGGAAGCTTGCAGAGAAAGCAGACCGCTGGGAAAGTGCCAGAGGTTCTGAAGAGGCATTGGTGAGTGATCCCAAAAGTAGTGGTTCAGGTATCTTCCAGCGCAGAGTGGTGGAAGAGGTTTAGAGTAGCCCAGCTAGGTCTCAGTGTAGCGAGAGGGGTGTAGGGGCTCAAGTCTTGTCTCAGTGCAGTAAGAGTGAGTGTGGGACTGAGTGTTCCCAGGAGCCCGAAACCCAGTCTCAGAACCTGGATGGTTTCTTAAGGGAACATCAGGTTGGGGACCTAGGCTGTCCTGTTAGTCCATTTGAGGAGGATATCCTAGTGTCTAGAGAACCTGGAGTGTCTGTAAATAGTGCTCCAGTGGTTCTAGTGTCCGGCAGTGACACTCCAGTTGGGATGGCACAGAAGTCCGAAGTGAGGAGTGAATGGGGGATGTGTTCCTCAGTGGAAGAACCAGTGGGTCAGGGGCTAGCCAGTTGGGCTACGTTCCCTTGGAGTGACCATGGTGACTCCACTTCTGTTCTGGATTATCTTCGCGCACTGTCAGATGGACAGGGGACGGGAGATCTGCGCCAGATAGACATTCACACATCAGATGGGTCATTTGTTAGCCTCAGGGGGATGGTGTGTAAGTCCCCAGAAGTCCTGGAGTGCCAGGCAATTATTCCACCAAACGTTCTAGACCGACCAGAGGATGGTAGGCCAGGTTCAGGATCAGCCTGACCTGAAGGGTAGGACGTCTGTAACCAGCGTCCTGACTGGTTCATCTTCCAGGGGTACCACTCCAGTTGGGAGGGTGCAGAACTCTAGAAGGGGGTACAGAGGGTGGGAGAGCCCGCCCCTGACCCAGGTGCAATCTGAGGGGTTAAACCCTAGGTTGGGAGAGTGGTGTTCTAAGGGTACCCCTCACAGGAGGTGGAGGAACCCTAGAATGAGAGGTAGAGGGAGGAGAGCCTCCCCGGTGACTTTTGGTCCGCCTGAGGGTGTAGACCCTAGGCTGGAGAACCAGTGGCAGTCTAGCCCTGTCCTACAGACAGGAAGAGTGGAGAATGGCTACTATGTACCAGGGGTTCCTACCCCCCCACTCTGCGAATAGGCAAGGACCAGTGGCACCTGGGTGGCCTAGGGCCTGGTCCTGGCCGCGGGCAGCTTGGGAGTACCCGTGGGGTAGTCCAGTTGTTCCAGACAGTGGTTTTAGAAGGAATCCCATGGGTTCACCGTGGCATAGAACAGGAGGGTGTCCCGGCAGTGGCGGGCCCGCGTCCGTGTTCTATCGCCCAAAGCAGGGAAGCCCATCATGGTGGTGATTGGTCTGCCCTGCGTTTTGGCTGGAAGAGGGTTGTGTTGGACTTGGCCCTTCTGGCAGGTTCACCCCTAAACTTTTTGCGTTTTTTTTCCCCAAAAAGACCTTTATTTTACACTTGCAGACTTTACACAGCTTCTGGCCTACAACCTCTGGGACCGGCCGCCACCATTCCGTACGTACTTTGTATGTTTACAATTACACAGCCCATGAGCCGCCAACCCGGAGGTGCGGCGGCGTTGTAACTTCTAGTATGCAAGTGGTTCACAATCAGAGTGTTAATCCGTATAGGTCTAATTTTGTTTTTTACAACAAGAACAGAATAAACATGAAGTCACCACATTCGGTCATCAATGCTACAGAAAGTGGGTGTAACAACCCTAATCTGGCCTTAGTTGTCATGTGTCTGTGTCGTGTAGGCAGGTCTAGGACCCTCAACCTTGCTGTTACCGTTCTCGCCCACGCCGGGGTGGTATCGTACTACAAGCTAGCGGGACAGAGTAGTCCACCCACCTCCCTCCCCTTCCCCCTGACGTGCCCAGGTCTGTGTTTGTGTCCCTACTTTGCCCCCCCATCTCCCTCTCTAATCATCTTCACCCTCTTCGTCTGATGTCAATTCGTCTTCTTCTTCCAGCGGTTCACATATACCCCCCCTGAAGACGTTCCATGGGGTCCAAATCTTGTTCCACTTGCGCGGGCATGCTCTAACAGTGTAGACTGTCCTTTCTATTATCATGGCCCTGTCCATATTTGCGCACCATAGTGTTAGTATCGGGGTATCTGCCGCTCCCCACTTCTGTGCTATGTCTCGTTTGGCGGTCATCATACCTATCGTGGACCATTGTTGTGCGTATCTGGAGAGGTCATTGGGCCCCCATACGTTGAGCAGGCATGTCCGTGGATCGGGCAACAGGGACTTCTCTAGTGCTTGTGATACAGTACGCATGACCTGCCTCCAGAACTCCTGAATACGAGGGCATTCCCAGATAGTGTGGAATAAAGTCCCTTCCTCCCCACACCCACGAAGACAATATGGATGTTGTATCCACTTTATCGTGTGTAGTATAGTACACCCTATGTAAGATCTTAAGCTGTACAAGTCGGAACTTTGCGGATATGCCCACCTCCTTGGGTGATGCTAGTGCTGCGTTCCATTCGGACTCGTCTAGTTCCCCTACATCCTCCACCCATTTGGCTCTCAGTTTTATCATGGGGTCTGCCAGGTTATTTAGCAGTTTGTGATACGTGAGCGACGTCGCCCTTTCCTGCATATAATCTGTGAGGAGGCGGTCTTCTAGGGGGGGATGCTTCTGGGACTTTCGTGCCGTTTGGAATGGCTGCCAACAGAGCGTGCCGCACCTGTATATATCTAAACAGTTCTGTGGGCCCCAGCTCGTACCGCTGCCGCAGTTGATCAAAGGGGATCACCGTGTCTTTTTACCACAGACCCCCCACGGTGGACAGTCCAATGTTGTCCCAAGATGTGAAACCCTTACTGCGCCTCAGAGTACCTAGAGCCCTCGCGTCCCACAGCGGGGTGAGTTTTGTAAGTTTCCCCTTCCATCCCAGTCTCGCTTGCGCTGTATGCCAGAGTGATGCAGTGAGCCTCGTGGGTCCCGTGAGTGAGCGCACTTTCCTTTGGTCATAGAGAGGTGCCAGCATAGTATTGGCGCCTAATTGCTCCCTGTCCGCCCTATAAGCAGGGTCCTCCTGAGGCACAATCATCCACTGATTAATGGGTTTCAGTTGGGCAGCCCAATAGTAGAGTTGCAGATTCGGTAACGCTATTCCCCCATCGTACCACCCCTGTGCAGTTTGGCCTGTGCTATCCGTGCTGGGCGGTTGTTCCACATGAGGCCTGCCATCAACGCAGACACCCTCCCAAAGTATCTCGCGTCAATCGGGTATGGTGTATTCTCTAGGATATACAAAAATCGGGGCAGGGACATCATCTTATACAGCGCCGCTCTGCCTAACATTATTTACAACAAGGGGTGGTGATGGACAGAGTCTCTGAATTAAGCAGAGTACTCTCACCCAGTCAAGAGATCAGGGCTAGATCCAACACCGTTTTTTAGCTCATTGCACCATCCCAGTTTCAGAACCTGGCTGTATGCAAATTAGTCTGTCCCTGGCCCAGTGCATCATGGGAACAGGGCAGACCAGACTACAAAAGCCAATTCTTACACTGGGAAGGAAACAAGCTTCCGGGGACCGGTTTCTGCCATTTCAGGCGTCTTCGGCCCGGCTTGCTTGAATCCTGATGGTGCAATGAGCAAGGGACTCACGTCTGAGTATACCCTTCCACGCTTAGGGTGGACAAAATTATTTACAACAAGGGGTGGTGATGGACAGAGTCTCTGAATTAAGCAGAGTACTCTCACCCAGTCAAGAGATCAGGGCTAGATCCAACACCGTTTTTTAGCTCATTGCACCATCCCAGTTTCAGAACCTGGCTGTATGCAAATTAGTCTGTCCCTGGCCCAGTGCATCATGGGAACAGGGCAGACCAGACTACAAAAGCCAATTCTTACACTGGGAAGGAAACAAGCTTCCGGGGACCGGTTTCTGCCATTTCAGGCGTCTTCGGCCCGGCTTGCTTGAATCCTGATGGTGCAATGAGCAAGGGACTCACGTCTGAGTATACCCTTCCACGCTTAGGGTGGACAAAATTATTTACAACAAGGGGTGGTGATGGACAGAGTCTCTGAATTAAGCAGAGTACTCTCACCCAGTCAAGAGATCAGGGCTAGATCCAACACCGTTTTTTAGCTCATTGCACCATCCCAGTTTCAGAACCTAGCTGTATGCAAATTAGTCTGTCCCTGGCCCAGTGCATCATGGGAACAGGGCAGACCAGACTACAAAAGCCAATTCTTACACTGGGAAGGAAACAAGCTTCCGGGGACCGGTTTCTGCCATTTCAGGCGTCTTCGGCCCGGCTTGCTTGAATCCTGATGGTGCAATGAGCAAGGGACTCACGTCTGAGTATACCCTTCCACGCTTAGGGTGGACAAAATTATTTACAACAAGGGGTGGTGATGGACAGAGTCTCTGAATTAAGCAGAGTACTCTCACCCAGTCAAGAGATCAGGGCTAGATCCAACACCGTTTTTTAGCTCATTGCACCATCCCAGTTTCAGAACCTGGCAGTATGCAAATTAGTCTGTCCCTGGCCCAGTGCATCATGGGAACAGGGCAGACCAGACTACAAAAGCCAATTCTTACACTGGGAAGGAAACAAGCTTCCGGGGACCGGTTTCTGCCATTTCAGGCGTCTTCGGCCCGGCTTGCTTGAATCCTGATGGTGCAATGAGCAAGGGACTCACGTCTGAGTATACCCTTCCACGCTTAGGGTGGACAAAATTATTTACAACAAGGGGTGGTGATGGACAGAGTCTCTGAATTAAGCAGAGTACTCTCACCCAGTCAAGAGATCAGGGCTAGATCCAACACCGTTTTTTAGCTCATTGCACCGTCTTCGGCCCGGCTTGCTTGAATCCTGATGGTGCAATGAGCAAGGGACTCACGTCTGTGCTCATTGCACCATCCCAGATTCAAGCAAGCCGGGCCGAAGACGCCTGAAATGGCAGAAACCGGTCCCCGGAAGCTTGTTTCCTTCCCAGTGTAAGAATTGGCTTTTGTAGTCTGGTCTGCCCTGTTCCCATGATGCACTGGGCCAGGGACAGACTAATTTGCATACAGCCAGGTTCTGAAACTGGGATGGTGCAATGAGCTAAAAAACGGTGTTGGATCTAGCCCTGATCTCTTGACTGGGTGAGAGTACTCTGCTTAATTCAGAGACTCTGTCCATCACCACCCCTTGTTGTAAATAATTTTGTCCACCCTAAGCGTGGAAGGGTATACTCAGACGTGAGTCCCTTGCTCATTGCACCATCAGGATTCAAGCAAGCCGGGCCGAAGACGCCTGAAATGGCAGAAACCGGTCCCCGGAAGCTTGTTTCCTTCCCAGTGTAAGAATTGGCTTTTGTAGTCTGGTCTGCCCTGTTCCCATGATGCACTGGGCCAGGGACAGACTAATTTGCATACAGCCAGGTTCTGAAACTGGGATGGTGCAATGAGCTAAAAAACAGTGTTGGATCTAGCCCTGATCTCTTGACTGGGTGAGAGTACTCTGCTTAATTCAGAGACTCTGTCCATCACCACCCCTTGTTGTAAATAGCTCTGCCTAACATTGTCAGCGGCAGCACTGCCCAGTATTTAACGTCCTGTTTCAGGTGTTCTAATGGCGGTGCTAGGTTCTTTTGAAAGAACTCAGCTGGATCTCTCGTGACATGTATGCCTAGGTACCGAAAAGAGGAACCCGCCACTTTAAGAGGGCAGTTGTCGCACAGCGTGGGGGCCGGGCCTTGTAGCACATACATTTCCGACTTGCTCCAGTTCAAAGTGTATCCCGATATCTTCCCCTGCTCATCACACAATGTCAACAGTGCCGGTATACTCCGTTCTGGGTCTGTCAGGTACACCAGCATGTCATCAGCATACAGAGGCAGGCGGTCTTCCCACCCTTCCGACCAGGTGATCCCTCTCAGCAGCGGAGTGGAGCGTATTCGATTCGCCAATGGCTCCAGTGCTATCGCAAAAAGCAATGGCGACAGAGGACAGCCCTGACGGGTCCCTCGCCTTAGCTGGAATGTTCGAGAAATATGGCCATTGGCCACTACCTGTGCCACTGGTTCGGTGTATAGTAGACGGACCCAGGCCACGAATTTAGGGCCAAGACCCACATGTACCAGGACCTCGAAGAGGTACTGCCACTCCACCATATCGAACGCCATCTTTGCGCCAAGTGCCAGTATGACCGCCTTTTCCGACAATTTGTCCGCTCTAGCAAGCACGCTGTGCACCCGTCGCAGGTTGAGGGCGGTGTTTCTGTGTGGCATAAAGCCTGACTGATCGGGGTGTATAATTTGCGGTCGATAGGCCATTAGCCGGGTGGCAAGGAGTTTAGCCAAGATTTTAACCTCGGCATTGAGAAGGGAAATCGGGCGATAAGACGTACACTTCTCCAGCTCCTTCCCAGGTTTGGGAATTGCAACGATGGTCGCCGTCCGTAGGTCTAACGGAAGCTCGGCCCGTTCCAAACTATCCATATACATGGCCAACAGGGGACCACTGAGCCCTTCCGCCGCGGCCTGATACCATTCTATCGGAATACCATTTGGTCCTGACGCCTTTCCTGGCTTGATATCACGAATCGCCCCCTCAATTTCCTCCACTGTGATGTCCGCCTCTAGTTCCGCAGCTGCTTCCGGCGTAAGTGTCCGGTGAGGGATGTGTCCCAGTGCTACGCGTGCCAATTCCGCCGACACCACAGTGGCTGGCGTGTAGGCCCCCTCAAAATAGTCAGCTAGGTTTCTCCGTTTCCCGGTGCCCACCGGCTCCGAAATTTTCCCTGCAGGGCCCCGCCCGGTCCTCGACCCGGTCAGTCCCGTTGGAGCGTTTTTATGAACGGATTATTGTGCCGGATTGTCGAGGGATGTCGCCTTGCTCTGGAGCTCCGCTGTTAAGCTGCCGCCATGATCGCCTGCTAGCCACGCCCCCAACTTTTTGCGTTTTAATTGTGACCTGGTGATAGTAATTTTGGGTTTCTGTGCACTTTACCACTGTGTCCCAGGATAAAGTGCGTGCGTGTGGTGAGGTTGGCCTGCCCTCCCATAGGAATGCATGGGGAATATATGTGTCCATGTTAGTTCCTGGTGTGTGGGGAGTGCAGACTCAAGTTTGGTATGTGCGGACTCGTGTGATTAAATGCTGCACGATGATGTGTGCAGCGTGAATGTGTCTAGTGGTGAAGTGCCACTTCTAGAAGTTGGCATGTCTATGTAAATGACTGGCTGGCTTTTGATTGGCTGGGACTGGCTGGTGTGCCAGGCTCCATGAGTCAGGATGGGTCTGCCCCGGTGGTGAATGGTAGATCTGCTTGAGTGATGTGAGGGAGGGGTGCACCTGGGACCTGAATAGGGCTGGGCTTTCCCCCACACAATGCTGGCTCCGTCCCCTGTGGTGCGACTGATGACCCTACCCATCCTGTGAATAGGCAGAGGGGCTGAGCAAAACAAAGTGCTCAGGAACAGTTGTATCTGGTTCACCCCTTGCCTCCACCCTTGTAGACAAAGGATTCCTTGGTATAAAAAGGGGCTGTGACCCCATAGAAGGGTTCTATTCTCCTGATCCTAATTTGAGGGGGGGGCTGCTGCTGTTGCTGGGTGCCAGGAGGACTGCCAACGGGACTGCCTCCCTGCCTGGAGGGCTCTGTGAGCTGGCCCCTGGGCCCAGCCTTTGCCCCCCACCTCCTGAAGGACTTTTGCCCTGTGGTGCCTTGGTGCCCGTTGTTCCTTTGTGCAGCGCCTGGGAAGCGCTGTGTCCTGAGTGCTGGAGCACAGCCCCTTCTAAGGCTACAGCCCAGAGCTGCGATCGCCTTGCCCAGGGATTCCCCGGCGTGGGGATCAGACCTCTTGCTTAGCGGCACAGGTGCCCACCTCGTTTATGGGCTGTACCTTGTACATCGGTGGCAGGTGCCCACCCTGCATAGAGTGCCTAGCGGGAGCCTACCCCGCATGTTTGCCCCTTTATTGGGTCCTCTGATGGGTGCCCACCCCGCCAGAGCCGTTGTGCCTCAAGGAAGCGTCGCCGGGAAGCTGCAGCACGGTGCCGCACTGTGATTGGCTCAGGAGTCCCGTTGCGTCATTACCAAGCCCCGCAGCCAGTGGTCAGGCAGCGAGGGCTTCCCCCAGATCGGAGGACTGCAATGGAGGCCCGGGGAAGGCAGGAAGCAACGCTGGCTCCCCCCAGCGAGGCTCTCCCCGGAGTGAGGAAGCCCCGCCGCCGTCCTGGACACGGAGCAGTGAGCCGGCGAGTGCAGGTTGTCCCTGTGAGGAGAGGGGGGCGTTGGGGCACATTGCCGGTGTCCACACCCCCATTAGCGTGATCTTGGTCCCGGGGGCAGTTTGGTTGTTTCGAGTCCCCCAAGAGGGACTCCAATGAAGGGGCCATCTTCTCCAGAGCCCACGAGGCTACAACGATGGGCTCAATTTCATTACGAGCCCTGAGAGGGCTCCGGGGGCATCATTTCAGTTAGAGCCCGTGGCTCCCACGTCTGAGGGCCATTGTCTTCCGAGCCCGAGAGGCTCCATCCCCGGGGGCATTATTTTTCCGAGTCCTCCGAGAGGGACTCCAACGAGCGGGCATTTCTTTAGAGCCCACGAAAGGCTCCTGGGGCACAGTATATTTGAGCCTGCGAGGCTCTTGAGGCCCCCAGTTGTTCACAGAGCCCACGAGGCTCCAGGAGGCATATTTGATTCAGAGCCCTGAGGGCTCCACCCGGGAGTAGTTTGTTCTCAAGTCCCCCGAGAGGAACTCCAACGTCTTGGGCATTATTATCTCGAGCCCACCAGGCTACAACGCGCAAGTTGTAATCAGAGCCCACGAGGCTCCTAAGGTCTCACAGTGTTTTGGGCCCTACTGTTCATTTGGAGCCCTACAGAGAGCAAGGAGGCAAGCTGGTGCCAGGCTCAACCCTACAGCTGCCCTGATTCTAGTGGACAGCTGCTTCATTTAGGCTTTGCGCAATCTTCTTTGGCTGCCTGCGCAGCCTGCCCTGACTTTGCTGGACACAGGGCGTTTCAGCCCCTGAGAGGCCAAGTTGGCCTAAGGGCAGTTTCATGTGTTGTGCCCCTCCTTTGGGTACCTGTTGATGCCTTATGTGACTTTGGCGCAAATGTGATACTTCTAGATGTGTTTTTATGCTTAGGTGGTTGTTTTTCCTAGTATAGTTATACTAGTGAGTTCATGGTTCCCTGCGTGATATTTTCCTAAGGTGGTTAGTGTTGCGTAGGTGGTATTTACCTTTGACCTGTTGTTACTGGTTGTGTTCTACAAGTATGATTTTGTGCTACAATTAGCCTATGTACTAAGTGATATTTCCCCCATGTATGTAATCCCCTGTAAATATTGCCCAGTGCCAATTGGCACCGTGTTATCTGTGTGATTATGGTCTAATGTGTTTATGGTAATACAAAGGATAATTTTATATATAACCTTGTGTGGAGTTCCTTTTTGTGGTGTACCTAGTGTGTTGCTGCTGTGTGTGTTGCACAAATGTTTACACATTGCCTCCGGGATTAGCCTGTCTGCTCGTGCCAAGCTACCAAGGGGGTGAGCAGGGGTTATCTTGGCGTGTGACTGCCTTGCCCTGACTAGAGTGGTGGTTTCTGCCTGGCTTTGGCGCAAGCCTTAGCCAACCGGAAATCCCTATTTCTAAAAAGTAGTCTCTGATCTAAGCAGTGAAAGGTTGCAGTTGAAGATTAAAGTTACAAACATCCACAAGGAAAGAAGTTCACTGTTAAGAGTCAATGTTGGTCAAAGTCTGAGTTGATGTCTGAGTTCAGGTCTGAGCCAAAGTTTCTTGGAGAGCAAAGAGACAAAGACTATTGCTGAAATAGAAAAAGCTGAGGAAGATAATCCAAGGAGGAGAACTTGTAAAATAAATCACTGTTAACCGGAAGGAAAACCTGAGAGACAATTAGATTCAGATTTTTTTGTCTCAATAGAATATGGTGTACCATAGGAGTGGGCAGCATTGGAGGTATTTAGTAATTCTGTATTACTCTTGTAATATGGAATTACTAATAAATTCTGCCGCTCTGCTCCGCCAGCAGAATCAAATAATCAGCATGGTGCCAGCCTAGAGGGCATGCTGCTTGCACTTTGGTGTGGATGCAGTAAGCCTGATTGAACACACCTAAGATGGCAGCTGGATGCATCAGTCTAGTGGTATACCCCGAGAGCTTCTCGCGTGATGACACAGGGATTTGATCAGGAGCCTCCTCCAATATGAGTATCCAAAGCGTAAAGATATGTTGAACCCTCTTAGGCAGTAAGTACATCAAAGAACACACATACCAGCAGACAACCTTGTGAGGCTCATGTTCTTACCTGAAAAGTCTGGGCGATGCTTTCTGTGGGGGTGTCCAGTAGAATACAGGCTTCCTGGTGGCCCCAGGGCAAGACCTCCTCCATGGCAAGGGTAGCGCTTGCCTGGCACCATCCACATTAGCACACAGCCACCAATAAGTAAATGTACTGCTTGTCGTTCAGATTTACCCAGATCCAATATAGTCCGAGCGTAATTATCTGTTTAGCTAAAGCCTCCACTAAAGGTGTTGCTGACTTAGTTGTTGTAGAAGAGATTGTGCCTCTAACCTTTTCTCAAGGGTCTCAGAAGACCTTGGGGTAAACACTTGTGCTGAAAAAAGGAGCTAGAACTGCCCATTGCAGAACTGCCCATTAATGGCTCACTCCATGTCTGCACAGCACACAAACACCGGACTTAGAGGTTGGCGGAACCCTGTGGAATTTCCCTGAGTTTTCATGTAACTCAGTGGAATCCTACAGAGTAACACCCCGCGAGTTCCACCCACCCTAGTGTACAGCGGATGCTGTAAAATTGTAGGGGTGACGCTTCTTATTACAATGTTGATAGTTTTAGTGGGACCGATGTTGTGCTTATTGACTCCTGTAGGATATGCTTCAGATCGTACTAATGTCTATGTTGAGATAGACAAAATGAATTGAAACATTTTATACCTATAATTAGACACCATTTCGTTAGTGGTTTTAAATATAATGTGTATATTAAAATGATCAGAAAATACATAGACACGATGAGGGTTAGTGGGTTTATGTTAGCACCTATCTTCCTACATCAGCTGCTGAGGGATCCACTTATTTTGAATTACCAATTTTATATTCCTTATCTTGTAGTATATTTATTGCACTCTTTAATCAGGATGAGTTTCTTTCTTCATATCTGGCTAATTTCAAAGTGTCTTTACACAATTTGCCTATTAGGGAAGAAGATAGAGAAATTAAATATATGTTAAGTATTTGAGAATTATTGCACAAAATAGGCATGATAATAAACCGGTTAAAAGTTATTTGTTTCTTTTGAGTAGTGTGGAGAATGTGGAGCATGATTGTATTAAATTATATAATGAAGGAGGACTAAGTGTGATGAGACTCTGGGAAGAACAGGAGATTGCTTTAGAGTGGATGAGAGAAGTACAGGAATTTAAAAGGTGAACAGTTCATGTTTGGTGTCTTTGGAATTGTAATGAAAAATCCTCTTCTAAAGTAAAGTCGGATTCTGAATTACTATTTGGGAAATGTCACTTTTTGAAAGTTGGTATTTTCCTGCCTTAGCCTTTAAGTGCTTCCAGCTGGGTTGCATGTCTAGGTGTAGTTGGCAGTCAGTTTTTGTGTAGTGTTCTTAAACATCTACACACAATAGAGTATTTAGCTGTGCCTGGATGCTCCATCACTGGCAGGATGGGAGGGCAGAGCAGGGCACCGTCCCCTTACATTCATTTAGTCTGTGTCCTGCCCTCAGACATAGGGTTGCATACCTCCTATAGTTAGTCTGGTGCCAGGGCAGGAGAGGCAGGAAACCTGTGCACTTCAAAGAGAATGCTGTAGAAACTTCTCCCAATTCAATGAAGGCACCAAGTATAAATATTAGACATCAACTTTGCAGTACACTTCTAAGCCTGTGGAAGACACTGCCAGATAGAAGGACAGCTCACACCTGCTGAGAGGGCTGCTGCTCCACAGGACTGCTGACCTGAAGGACTGCTGGCCTGCTGTGCTGACCTGCTGCCCTTCTGCCCTTTTGCTTGGGTGAGAAGGACTAGACCTGCAATCTGAACACAGGACCACCAGAGTGACTTTCAGGGTTAGTCTCTTGTAGCCAATGCCTGTATTCTTCAACTGTGTGTTGTACCCTGCCAAGTGCTACCACCCCAGTCCTGTACCCTTGAAAATGGGCCGGAGGGTGCTCTGTCAGCCCATCCGTGGACCCAGCATAAACAATGTATCTCCTGTGCTGTGCAGCGCAGCCCCAAAGAGTACCAATGCACCTTCTCTGCTGCGTGATCTTTCCTGTTGCAAGGACTTTGCATTGCTGCCACAGCCTGAAGCCTTATTGGAACCATTGTTGCGTAATGCATCTTTAACGCAGGCCCTCGCATTGGAAGCCCCTCGTCAGTGGCATCCTCAGTGATGCAGTACTCTACTTCTTTGGAGCTAGCGTGTAAGCAACGTATTTGTGACCCAGACCTCGCATCGTCTCGGCTGTGCAGCGCACCCTCTATGCGGGACCTCACAATCCTCTGCAACCTGGATTTAAGGTGCTCTTGTTCAGTGGGCTTAACTAGGTCCCTCTAGCTGGCTGGATTTTGGCATGACATTTTGACTTCGTCCCCATACAGTGCGATCAGATACTCACAGTTGGAGATTTAGTCCTTTTTGCACATTTTCACTGAAATCTTTAATTTTTCATATCTCCGGTTTTACTGATTGGATTTTTGTCATTTTGGTTCTGATTTATTCATTATAATTAATTCTATTGTTCTAATTTTGTGTGGGATTTTTCTTGTGCTGTGTTTTCATGTTATTACTTTTTCAAGGGTTGAACAAATACTCTAAGTGAAGCCTGACTCGTCTGTGCCACATTACCAGAAGGCTAAATACGGGTTGATTTGGGGTTTGCTTGTGTCTTCGCCCTGACAAGGATTGTGGTTGCTGTTTGAGTAGAGTTTTACCCCCAACCAGTTACCCAATTTCTTACAGGGTGCCTTCATATAGAGTTGACCCATAAACTATCCAGACCCGGAAGATTCATAGAAACTGTTAGATGTAGGAACCAGGCAATATGATCTGCTGCCAGAACAGCTGGAAAGGCACACCAAAGGCAAGTCTGGATATGCCCATCCGCACCTGGACCCCCACACCCGAAGCTACACCACCATGAGCCCTGCACACTTGACTCCCCAACAACAATTGCTGCCACACCTTGTCTCAATCTATGGTAGGATCATTCGCCTACCGTCACTGCTTCTTCACCAGCAACACCGAAGCACCTGCTCATCTGGCAGCCACCACCACGCCGACCACTGCCACCCCTGAACACCTCCACTGCCTTCTGCTTAATGCACAATCACTCTGCAAACACTCCACCAAGGTCTAAGACATCCTCTCCTCCCTCACCCCGATGTCATCTCTTTCACCAAGACCTGGCTCAACACCACATCGGCACCTGACGTCACCTCGGCAACACCCGACGGCTACACGATAACACACCTAGACCGTGTCAACAACACAGAGGTGGAATTGCCACCATCCACAAGGAGAGCGTCCACTGCACCACCACCAACACTGACAAAGCCACCCCGATAATGGTGCATCTCAATTTCCAACTTCACAACCACAGCAAATCCAACATCAGAGGGATGCTTGCCTTCAGACCTCCAGGACCCCACCACAGCTTATGCGACGCCATCTCCGCCTTCAACGTCCTATTTGCGTTCAACTCCAAGCAGAGCATCTTCCTCGGAGACCTAAATGTACACCTCGAGACCCAGAGTACACCAACACTGCCAACCACCTCCAAAGCATGAACACCCTAGGCCTCACTCAACTAGACACCAACCTAACGCATATCGCAGGACACACACTCAACCCCATTTTTACAGCCAGCAAGAGTCAAGTACTGCCACATCGCTAAACTGGACAGACCGCACCATTGTTCACTTCACCATCACAGATCTCCATGGCACTGCCACCATACCACCCAGTACCTATCACCAAACCTGGAACGAAGTATCAGAGAGTCAATAGATGCCCTAAACCCCTTCCACCCAGAGACATCAGCAAATCTAGAGCAGGCGGTCAAGAACTTTTCCGCCTGGATCACCGATTGCGCCAACATAGTCGCCCCTATCAAGACCACAAAGCCTAGGAGAACCCACAAGCAGACCAGCTGGTACACCACAGAATGAAGAACGACAAAACACACTGCAAGCAACTTGAAAAAAGGTGGAATTCCAACAAGGGCATCACTGATCTAACATCCTACAAAACAGCGATCGAACAGTGCCACCAACTCCTGAAACAAACTTAAAGGAGTGCCCTTGCCAACCACGCCGAGGCCAGTGCCAACGACAGTAAAGAACTGTTCAACATTGTAAGCGAGTTCTCCAACTGCTCAGCCTCCGAAAACATCATCATCCCCTCCCAGGAACTCTGCAACACCCTGGTGGACTTTTTCTACTACAAAATCTCTGACATCTACGAATGCTTTGAGCCCTAACCTACAGTTGCTGATCTTCTCAGTCTCATTACTCCCACAGGGGCCAACCCGGACCACCTGTTAACTACCTGGGACCAGCTGACCACTCAAACCACCGCCAACATCATGAACTCGTCCATTCAGGAGTACCAATGGACTCCTGTCCGCACCATATCTTCAACCGCAGAAGCAAGACCATCAGCAACAAACTCACCACCATCCTCAATGCTTCCATAACCACGGCCACCATTCCAAGATAAATGGAAAGACTCTGAAGTCAAAGCCCTTCTCAAGAAACTGTGTGCCAACCCCATTGAACACAAGAACTTCCGTCCCATCTCTCTGCTCCCCTTTCCCATCAAGGTCCTTGAAGAAGCCATCAACCAACAACTCAAGCAACATCTGGAGAACAACACCCTTCTGGACATCTCCCAGTCTGGATTGTGCACCAACCACAGCACCATAACCGCCCTCATCGCTTTCACTGATAAAACGGCTTGGGTGGTAAACTCTACTCTGCTGGAGGAGTTCACAAAGATTTGCCACTCAGCACTCCGCTTGGAGTGCAGCATTCAGCAAAAACTCTGCCTGCCACGGCAGAGCGAAGTTTACTGAAGCTAAACAGTGGAACCCTTTAGAACACAGCACCTGATCCGCTATCCCTATGTTTTATATATATATATATCTCCTCTGGAGCTACCCAACGATCTGTGTGCACACTGTGAAGCACCCACTGTCACAGTGCAAATCCAACAAGGGAATGTCACAGTTTAAACAAAAGCAAAGGTGCACCACCAAACACAGACAAGGAAAACATAAAGATTTTTTAATCCGTGTCCACAAGTATAGTCTTCAAAAGTTTTTCTTTTTATTTTGATACAAATTTAAACACGATCAGGACAATCAAACAACGATACAGCTGACGCGTTTCGTCCTTATAAAGGACTCCTTCAGGACACAGCTTGTCTATTTTATATAACAAACAAGGAGCTCTTCATAGATGTGGAGCAAGAATAGTGATCTAAGCAGCCAAAAAGATTAATGCCAACAATGATATCTAATTTACCCAACCATTCCAATAAATTTGACTTAGCGTTAAGTCATCGCACTGTCTATCAAGATAAGACAATAACTTATATGATCACTCCATAGTTCATGGTCCAGAACCGAATTCAAAAAGAACCCATGTGGTTGACATAAGTTTCGTAAGCAGCCAGATTCAGACGATATCCTGATTCATAGCGTGCGCTCGCCGTGTATAACAGGACGGGTGCACTCACTCCGAGCCTCCAGAGTCACATAAGACTCTGATGCATATTTTCACTGACATTTTCACCAATATGTCAGTTTTATTCCCATCTGCCCTGTCAGACTGCCTATGTGACTACAGGCCTCTGAAACACACATCTCTGGGCCCGCACCTGGCTAGTGGAGCATCAATAACAACTCGCCTCTTTGAGTGGGCTGTGCCACCGCCATGCAGTACTTTTAGGGAGAACAGATGGCCCTCAGACAGATATCCGCTTCACCACTGCTGGTAGTTTGTCATCATGACTTCTGAGAAGCGAAGATCCACTGAATCTGAGAGAAGATACTCGGTTAGTGCCTGGAACAGAAACAGGGTCCGGATGGGAAAAGAAGGGCAGGCAGATATTTATTTTGAAAGGATGAGAACATGATCTGTACCTTCACTTGATAAGCTCTCAAGGTGTGGAGAGCTGGTGCATTTGTGGATAGCGACTGGGGCAAAGGGGAAGACGGTTTAACATTTCTGTTAAGAAATATTGTCAACTTATTTTTTTATCTTTCTGTTAATGTTGTTGTCTTTGTCTATTCATGTTTCCAAGAAGTGGACAGTGGACTAAAACTCGTGACTGAACGACTGTGAAAAGGACATGGTATAAAGTAACAATGTGCGTCGTGTATGTTCCGGGACACTGAATTTCTTTCACCCAACTGGAATATTTGAGAATTGCTTAACTGAGTAATGACAGTACTCATTTTATTAAACATAATTCTATTTGTTGTGCATATGTAAAACATCACTGTAAAACAAATGTATTATTTTGTGTGGTATCAACTTTGAGTTTCCTATTTTTTTACTGTTTTATCTGGGTGATTTATTCCGATGGACCTATTATTGGTGCATTACTTGTAAGTTTAATACATTGGCCCCCAGCCCAACCAGCAATCCTGACCCGGTCAGACAGGCGACCAAGGCTCTCCTGCTGTCTGTCCCCACCTCCCCTATTCCACACGTTCCCCCAAGCACACAGCTCCATCTCCCCGAAATCCCTGCCCTGGGGTCCACTAACGGGGCACCTGCCCCATTTTTCTCTTCCCCCACTAGCTATCCTCCGCAAAAGGGTTCCCGGGTCCTAGCCTCTCATCCCCAATCACACACTTCATTGGAAGCCCATTTCAATGAGATTTCACTCTGCCTGCAACAACTTAAGGCAGGTGTGCGTAGCCTTTCACGTATCACTGAGAATCTGTCAGTTAACTCCATACTAAGCTGCTCCATTATGCACAATCTCCATCTACGCTTGCTCCCAGACTGTGGTTGTACCTGGTTCCCTTCCCTTCCCCATCCTTGGTGAAACTCATCCCACTCCACCCATGCACACCTTAGGTGGCCCTCCGCTCCGCACCCTAATGACCCCTTTCGAGCCTCCAGATGTAGAACCTCACTGTTGGATAGTGTTATTCACTCTCTTCTACTCTCATATGATCTGGCACTTCCCTCCTCCCCATCAAACTTCCACATAATAGAATCAATCCCTACTGATCCCTTCAGGGAACCTAGGCCAAACTCAAGAACTTTAAATGCGAACCTCACGATAGTCACCCCCACTGTATCTCCCCCAACGGACACCGCTGTTAGTCTCAAATTCACGCTCTTAAGCTGAAGATTGGCTGTTAAACATGCTGCAGATATTGCCAATCTCATCCTTGTCCAGGATCTTGAGCTTTTAATGTTGACCAAAGCCTGGCTAATTGACTCAGCCGCTCCTATCCTGGACTTTTTAATGCCTCCCAACTTTGGTATCATTAGGTTGGACAGAACTAGCGGTCACGGGGAGGCATCGCTTGCTTACATCGTAGTCATTTAATAGTGAAAGTCATTCAAGCCGACTTCCTGCCCTCCTGTAAATACCTTATGCATTGATGTAACGGGGCAACAATCACTCATGCATACTGCACACATTCTACCACCTCCTTCACGACAATCTTCCCTTCACACCACAGATCATGGACATTATTCTGGTCAACGGGGATTTCCAAGGCACGCAGTTCTTCCTGGGTGACTTGAACCTCCACTGGAACGATGTGCTGGTTAATAGCCTCATATCCTTCCTACTTGACCTCAACCTTATCCAAATATGTGACAGCCTTACACATACCAAAGGAGCCACGTTAGATCTTGTCTTTGGTAAGCCCAACTCTTTCCGCCTGGATTTGATCCTCCCATGTGACTGGACAGATCACTATTGCATCACCTTCATCGTCCATGAATCGGTAATAGCAAGCAGATAGCAACCTAAGAATCCAAAAAAGCTGAAAAGATGTTTAAGGAACATCAACTCGCAAGACCTGACGGAGCTCTGTTATAAAATCTTGCCCCCCCCCCATTAACATGCCTGAAGTCCACGACCTGACGGCCCACTATAACCACGCAATGCTTAATGTTCTTTACGCAGTGGCACCACTTCAGCTTAAGACAGTGTCTGCTAAAATCTCCAAACTATGGTTCAATGATAGTCTTAATACGAAAAAAGAAACTTAAGACTTGCAGAAAGGAAGTGGCAAGCCTATCCCTCCATGGAACAACTTTTTTACCTGAGATCCTTGAGAAGCTTACACAACAAATGCATCAGATGCTCGAAGGCCACCTTCTTTAGAACTCAGCTAGATCAAGCAAAAAAACGTCTGAAAAAGTTGCTCAAACTCATCAAGTCCCAATCCAATAATCATCCTAACTTCTCGGCCCTCGGTCAAGGGACACTGCCGAACTGTGAAGAATTAGCTGTTTTCTTCAGGGATAAGACTACCAAGATCGAGTCTGAACTACGCAAATGTATGACGTTACAATGCATACATTTACATCGCATGCCATTGCAAAAAAAGTTTTAAACGACATTTACAACACATTCCATTACATCGCATTATACCTTTACAACGCATACCATTACATTGCATTTAAGGTAAGTGTTGGATAGTGTAGGGATAAAAATTACTATTATAACTCCAGGGGGTGCAACAGTAGGGTAAGTGTTGGATAGTGCAGGGGTAAAAATTACTATTCTAACTCCAGGGGGGGCAACAGTAGGGTAAGTGTTGAATAGTGTAGGGGTACTATGCGTTGTAATGGTATGCGTTGTAATGATATGCAATGTAATGCCTGCGTTGTAGTGACATGCGTTGTAGTGTCATGAGTTGTAGTGACATGCAATGTAATAGTTACGTGACATGCGTTGTAAAGGATGTTGCGATGTAATCACTGCATTGTAAATGTAGTGCAATGTCATGACTGCATTGTAAAGGTTGCTTCCCGAACTACGCTCGGCCAGGGTTCACCTCTCAAGTGGTCCGCTGAACACCCTGATCCTAAAGAAACCAAATGCGGATCGCACTATCCTTCCTACCTCTTGACCAATCACTAACAGCCCCACCTGGGAAAAACTTTTGCAAAAATGTGTGCTCGCCCAACTTTGTCATCACATTGACCATTTCCAACTCCTGGGCCAAAGCCAATCTGGTTTCTTCCCAGGTCATAGCACAGAGGTAGCGCTAATGTTCATCGTGGATGATGTGCTTAGAATGCTGGATCACAATGAGTCGTGCAAACTGATCCTTCTCGACCTTTCGGCAGCATTTGACACTGACAAACATGATTACCTAATTGACCTCCTAAAACACAGGATAGGGCTGTCCGGGTCGGTTTTAACCTAGTTCTCTTTGTTCCTTCAGAACAGATCCCAATGTTTCAAGGTAGAACAATCCTTGTCCCTCCCTGCACCAGTCACCTTGGGTGTTCCACAAGGTTCAGCATTGTCCCCCATGCTCTTTAACCTGTTCATGGAGCAGTTGACAGAAATTTTAAAATCATCCAGCATTCGCTATCATATGTATGTGGATGATACCCAACTATACCTGAAGATTACCTCCCCGAAGACATTCAGTCCCTCAACTCTGTCCTGCTGGAAACACAAAGCTGACTGACACGCAATCACCTGAAGCTTAATGCTCTTAAAACTGAATTCCTACTGATCTCACCCCACAACCAATCCCCCGTCATGGAACAATGGTTGAATCAGCTGACTGCTCTAAACTGCAGTCCACACCTCGTGGACTCGGCATCATTTCTGGGTATCATTCTAGACAAAAGATTGAACATGCAGAAGCACATCAGTTCCCTCACCAAAGGAGTGAACTTTCAACTCAGTTTACTTAGGAAACTCAAACCCTTCCTCCCTGCTCATGACATCAAGGTTGTAGTCCAAGCATTAGTGATCTCAAAGCTTGACTATGGTAGTGCAACACTTTGTGGCCTGCCTAGAGTGAGAACGGCTCCTCTTAGGGCTACCCCCAATTCCGCTGCGAGGCTTTTAACTGGTACAAAGAAATACCCCCACATCTTTCTGGACTTGCGGGAACTGAATTGGCTTCCTTATGAAGCTCAGATACAGTTAAAAATTGCATGCATGGCTCACAAAGCCATCCACTTCAAGACCCGCTGTACCTTGTGGAGATACTGGAACTCCCTTGTCGTTCTAGATCCTCCTGAAGCACCAGCACCCTTTTTGCTTAAACCTAAAAAATTCAAGAACAAAAGGACCTGTAACCGAGCCTTCTGGGGATGGCTCCGAGGATCTGGAACTCCCTTTCCCATGAAGTCAGGGTGAACCCTTCTACTGTCTTCTTCAAAAAAGAGGTCAAAGGGCACCTGATGATGACATTTCTTTCTTAGCATTGGATTCTGTGTCCATACCCGTTGTCTCTGACTCAGCCACCTGGTTCACGATTAGATTGTGATTTTACCTGTTGGTGTGTCTACTTTTCCCTCAGAGATTGTTTGACAATTTTAGACTTTAATTCTGTTGATTTGTCTATTCTGTTTTGTATGTTTACACCCTTTGTTGCATAATCTGTAATATACCCTTATAATGCATAATGTGTAAAGCGCTCTGATACCCTCAGTGGTCATGTTCGCGCTATATAAAACTTTCAAAATAAATAAAATAATAAATAGTGGCATAATGCAAAATGACCCCCCTCCCTCACAGAATCACAGAATATGGTAACAGGCTACTGAAATGAAGGGATAGGGGGACCCTGCACTGCAGTGGCAGAAGGGCCCTGTGTTGCACCCCAAATGTAATAATGGCTAAATTATTCCTTTTTTAAATGTTTTTAGTAGTTGTGTATAGTGCTTACCTTTGTAATTGCATTTATATAGCGTTTACTACCACTGATGAGGCATTGAAATCAAGTGAAAGGTGGCTATGTGTTACATCCTGATGATCCATCCTTCAAAAGCTCCACACTTGGAAATCTACATAAGTAAAATAAATCCCTTCCATCATTGTGAGACTTTATTCTGACTCTCCATTCAGTTGTTAGCATTTTTGTTTGTTTTTCTGTCTTTTTATATATTTTCACTTGACAATCTTAATCTGAAAGCGGGCCCAAGTGTTTCTATTTTGCATTTATCTATTCAGCTACATACACCATCCACTCCTCACTGGCCCATTTTGGCGGTTTATAATATGCTTACTCCCTGGTTTATTTACATATAGCTCATTGCACTGCAGTTACTGTGTGTCTTAGTACACCCAGAATTGGAAGATTAGGGCCATCAGGAGTAAGAGATAGTGTTTGCCACGAATAACACAGTTAGGTTAATTGATGAAACCTGATTTGAACTCCAGGGTTCATGGGTGCTGGAGTCATGAGACTAGGGATGGCCGAGCAATACTCCGCCTGCTTTTTGGTAGCACTGCGGATTTCCACAGAGTGAAAGTCTGCAGGCTCTGCCAAGGCCTACTGATGACATCAGTGCCCTCCTCGACCGAGGAGAAATGGCAGCCCTTATCCTCCTTGACCTCTCACCAGCATTGCATATTGAATCCCACCACATCTTATTCAAGAGACTCCACCACATCAGAATTCAAGGAGACTCCCTCAGATGGATTACCTCCTTCCTCACTGTAAGAACCCAAAGAATCCGCCTCCCTCTCTACATCTCTGAAAACAAG
Organism: Lissotriton helveticus; assembly: GCF_964261635.1. Lineage (NCBI taxonomy): Eukaryota > Metazoa > Chordata > Amphibia > Caudata > Salamandridae > Lissotriton > Lissotriton helveticus. Next base: position 1,762,478,958 of record NC_136057.1, read on the forward strand.
AGCATCATCTGCTGCGTCCCTCAAGGATCATTCCTCATCCCCACCCTGTTCAACACCTACATGACCCCTCCGGCCGACATCATCAGATCCCACGGACTAAACATCACATCCTACGCCAACAACACCCACCTAATCCTCCCACAATCAGAAGAGGCCTCCACCATGAGGGACAACTTCCACTCGTTCATGATGTGCATAACCGTCAAGATGAAAGACATCTGCCTGAAAATAGACACTGAAAAATTGGAAGTACTGATCTTCTGGAACAGCACCTCCCCGTGGAATGACTCCTGGTGGCCTTCTGAACTAGGACCCTCACCCACACCAACAGACCAAGGCCGCAAGCTCAGCATCATTCTGGACACCATGCTCCACCTGAGAAACCAGGTCAACACAGTCTCCTCCGCCTGCTTTCTCACTCTTCACATGCTCCGCAAGATATTCAGATGGCTCACGATCAACACAGTAGCCCTAGTCGCCAGTTGGGTGGACTACAGCAAAACACTCTACGCAGGAATCACCTCGCACCAACTAAAAAGACTACAGACCATACAGAACACATTCTCCACCTCCCCAAACAGACCCATATCACCGCCCACCTCAGGAATCTCCATTTGCTACCCATTCTGAAGAGAGGCCACTTCAAGATACTGATCCATACTTACAGAGCCCTACACAATTAAGGACTAGAATACATCAACCATCTACCAATCCTCCATACACCTGTGCTCTGCATCCCTTCACCTCGCTCACCTCCCTCGTATACGTCTAAGCCACAACGGAGGTTGTTCTTTCTCCTATTGAGGCTAAGTTCTGGAACAACCTCACTCTTCACCTCCAGAGCTCAACCTTGCTTCTCAAATTCAGGAAAGGACTCAAGACCTGGCTGTTCAACTGAGTTTCTGTAGCAAGATACTCAGCGCCTGCATACCCTCACAGGTGATTAGCTGTGCTATACAAGTCCTGATTGATTGATTGATTGATTGATTGATATGTTTACTCCCACACTTCACAATGGGCAAATCTGTAATGTTAAGCCTAGGTGTGTAAATCTGTAGAAACGGTTCCTTCTTGGTCCCCTACTGACTCTTACTAGTAACTTATACTTATAGCAATTCTGGGCGGGTTGAAGGTCAATGTACTATTCACATACTACCGGATACACCGGCATTGGATGTAGTGGCAAGCTGGGGAACATTCTCAAGGGAGCCAGAGGATTTCATTACTCTGACAGTGACAATGCAACTTACAAGTACAAGTACCAGAGGCTGGGTATCTAATGCTATTCAAATTGCACATTGTTTCGCAGTCACAACAGACAATGCATCCCTTAATAAAATGGGAACGTGACATTGGGGATGAGGCACGTGGAAGCTCCCAATATTAAGCAATTTTGCAGCAAACATACCAAATTAGACTCCATTAGTTACAGTACTATTTTTACACATTTTCACTACTGATATAGGCTATACTGTATACTTAAATTGGTCGAAAAATAGACCCATCTCGCACATACCACTGTGCCAGATACTCAACAGACCCAAGCAAACTTCCAACTCCTGGTCTGGAAGTGTCCCACCAGCAACAGATTCTGGCTTGATGTAGCACAAACCTTTGGCGAAAAAATATCCACTGAAATAGAGTGCTCACAATTAAGTATGCTATTGCTAGCCGGATTACCATGTTTATGTGGAAGATTAACAACTCTGCCATTGGTATTAGCAAAAAGAAGAATTGCAAGGGCCTGGATGAAAAGTCCCCCGCTGAAAATACAAGCCTGGGTAAGGGGTTTCGCTTTGTGCAATGAAAGCACTCAAAAGTTTGCCTCATTACAATGATTAAGGCTATACCTATAGACATATGGGAACCATTTAGAAGTTATCTGCATTAACCTGTCAGTGAATCGGCTGAAGAGGCAATCAACTGAGATTATATAAATTGATTCTGAAATTAAATATGAACTGTCTGAACCCACGTATGGAATGGGTCTAGATAGCACAGTGTAGGTATACTACTTACACAAAGGTATGCGTAGTCCCAAGGAAGTAAGGTATACTTTCAGTGTTGTGATGGGGTATAGTAAAATGACTAATGAAATCCCATGATCTCCGTATAAAAGCCCATTTCTAGTTACAGACGACTTGTGAAGCATCTAGTCTCCTGTAATAAAAAAAATGAGGTACCCACTCAACTATAATAAGTTATTACAATTTAGTTCTGACTTCACTGTGCCTGCTGCCAGAGCAAGCAGCAAGGAAGAAAGGCAGGTCACGGAGCATAATTGCAACGCCAATTTAAACAAGGAAAGCGGAAACTGGCTTTTCCTTCATATGATATATTTTTTGAAAATAAAAAGCTTTCAGAAGACAACATGTTTGCTTTTTTCCACACTATAGACCATTAAATGAATGATAACATCTCTCCATGTTTTATGGTATGGCCATCTATTATAAGGAATACAAATTCTGTGCCATACCTTAAGGGATACTGCAAGTCACCTTGGACTTCCATGACCATATGAAGGAACTCAGCCTTTGACCTAATTTCTCTATATGCTCATGGAAGTCCTCGGTGACTTACAATAGGCTTATAATGCATGACAGGGGACACTATGAGCTACATGTATCAACATTCGGAATAGCGATGACCTAATAGCGATTTTCAGCAAAACGCAATTAGGTAATCGCTAGTCCTAAAGTATGAAACTCCAAGAGTTTCATTTAGTGATTCCTATGGGGTTGCAAATCGATCTAAATTTTTAACCGCATGCTCGCTGGAGGTTTTCCCGCTGCGCGCTGCGGTTTTTTAAAAACCACGTTACATGACGAGCTGAGCTCGTCATGAGCGTACAAGCGTCGTCACTCATGACGAGCTGAGCTCGTCATGAGCGCGGAAGGGGTTAATAATAATGAGGTGGGTTGTAATTTATGACCCCATAGGAATCGCTAAAATCACAGGGATGGTGGCCTGCTATGGTCAGCAGACCACCATATCCGTGATTGCGTTTCAATAAAGCAATAATTTTTTCAAAATGCAGCCCATTTAAAATGAGTTGTGTTAAAAAAAAAATGAAAAGTTTTCTTTTCATTTTTTAAGTCCAGCCAATGGTCCGTGGGGCCAGTGCCTGCTTTCGAAAAACATTTTTGCCACCATTCCCAATGGGGAAGGGAATGGGTAAAATTCAAATGTTTTGCAGCAGCAATCATGGTCACAAGACATTAATACATATCGCTGCAACCCCTTCCAAATACCAAATTGCAAACGAGTGTTGTGATCTGGTAACAGGTTACCGGATCGCAAAATACGGTTTGCTACATGGGAAAAGCCTTTTTTGCGTTCCCAAACATGCTGATTCTGCAAATCGGCTTGTTTGCGAACGCAAAATTGTTTAATACATGTGCCACTCTATCCCATATATTATTGTTTCATACTGCTTGCTGAGGACTTCCATGTTCATCAATTCCATGTCATCGCATAGGGGTTGAGGTATCAACAGAATTAGAAATTTGGTTATATTAAGGCTAAAAATTAGGGTTAGCTTTAAGGCAAGTTTAAGGTAATGGTTACTGTTGGTTAGGGTGGTTATCAACATTTTAATTTGAAAATTCTTCATAATAGTTTTGTGTTTCCTATTCATTTAATATAAATAAGGATTCATAGTTACGAGTTCATTGTTGTGTATTTAGTATGGACATGCATCATCATTTAAGAACTATTTAGTCTCACATCGGGTTGACAGCAGATGTTCAAACCAGAGCACATTCACCAAGGGAATTAGCAGCAGTGGCTGCTGCCAAAATGAAATGGTGGGGCAGCATGGGGCAAATAATTAAAAAAACACACTTACCTGCTTCTCCCACTTCCGCTCCGTCTGCCGGCCGCCTTAGTGCTCCTTTCTTCTCAAAGTCCCTGGGCCAGCACAGGCTCACAGACTCACCACTCAATACAGATGCTGCTCTCATGCTGTGAGAACAGCACCTGGATTGGTCCGAAAGGCCTTGTCAGGCATTCACAAAGGGACTGGGAGCCTGTGCCAATTTTCCATCCAACTGTAAAATCCAGGTGGGTGGAGAAATTCTAAGTATGCATGTCTGCTTGGCCGGCCTAAGACGGGCTGGCTAAATTGACATGTTTACTTACAAGTGTCCACCACACCTCCTTGTAGTCCCTGGCTAATGTCAAGAGAATATTGCCTGGCCCCACCCTCGACTGTGCAGCCAGTGGAAAAATATATATATTCTGGCAGATGCATCAAGCAAAATACCTCCCGGTAAAATACCGAATCGGTAAAACAGTCCGTTACCGAACGCTAAACCTGAAAATGCTATGCATCAACCCAAAATCGGTAAAAAATAAAGAATCGCTAACAATATCCCCTCGGTAAATTACCGAATCGCAATTCAGACAATCGGAAATAACGAACACCAAAGCTGACCTCGGAAATACCGAATCGCTATTAAAGAATCGCAATGGAATGCATGAATAATCGCTAATACCGAAAAACGCCAACATCGCTATTTAGCATGAGCAAAATAAGGGGAATCTCAATCAGGAGGTAAAGTTATTTGAAGGATAGGAAAAAAAAACTTCTCAGCAGGTGCTGACAATCAGTACCCCTTCACAAATGCCCTGGGAAACCCCACAAGTCATCCAAAATGGCTGCCCTCTACAGGCTTGCTAGGAGGAGGAGGATCAACGCCCAGGCTCAGCGCAGGAGGATGATCCAGGACAGGGTCTTCAGGGTGCGCATAACTTTGCTGGGGCAGACCGAGGGACAGGTGTACGATAAGTACAGACTCAACCGTGCCATGATCATGCGCCTAATAGCAGATCTGGAACCATTACTGCAGCACGAGACCCGTAGGTCCAACGCCATACCAGCCCATGTCCAGGTCCTATGCTGCCTGCACCTGCTGGCGTCAGGAAGCTTCCAGGGGGTAATAGCTGAGACTGGAGGCGTGTCGCAAAGCGCATTATCACGCTTCTTCCACCGGTTCCTAGAGGCCATGCTGACATTCATGAATCGCCACATCACCTTCCCGACAACCCCCCAGCAGCTGACCCGCACCAAACGGGAATTCTACCAGGTGGCACAATTCCCCCATGTGATAGGGTGTGTTGACTGCACGCATGTCCCCATCTGTCCTCCATCAGCCACCGAATACATATATCGCAACCGGAAGTCATATCATTCTATTAATGTGCAGGTAGTGTGCAATGCTAAGTACATCATTACGGACCTTGTAGCCCAATTCCCCGGGAGCACACACGACGCTTACATATTCCGTCATTGTGGCCTCCACAGGCGCCTGATCAACGGTGAATTTGGAGAGGGACACCTACTAGGTACATATTGATGCATCATCGTTCACTCCATCCCCACATGTATCATTGCATTCATGCTGATGACCTTTCTCTCCCCATCCTGCAGGTGACAGCGCTTACGCATTGTGTGAATATCTACTCACTCCCTACCTCAACCCAGCTACACCGCAAGAGCAGCGCTACAACAGAGCACACATCAGCACAAGGAATGTGGTGGAACGCACATTCGGCATCCTCAAGAGTCGCTTCCGAATACTGCACAAGACTGGAGGTGCCTTGCAGTACGACCCAGTGACCTGCTGCCAGATCATAGCTGTCTGTGCCATCCTGCACAACATCGCCACCCGCATGGGGATACCCATAGAGGTGGACGGAGAGGATGAACTACGTGCACAGCAACCCCCCCCAACACCAACAGGCGCATGTGCCCAACACAGCAGAAGGGCAACGGAGGCGGACATACATCACACAGCATCATTTCTGAGACAGGTAAGAGAGTGCCTTGACAACAGGATTTCATTTGGAAGGGTTTAATGGAAATGAACACCTGACTGGTGCAGAAATATGTAACTCAAACATGATGCAGCTGCAGTAGAAGTTTAACTTAAATTGTCCCTTCTCAACACGGGTGATGCTTGTGGCACTATAGTTGGCCCATGGTTACGTCACCATGGATAGTGTGACTTTGCCACATGTTCACTTGCGTTTGCTGCGTACCCCCAGTCTCTTGTCCAGTGACTCCTCCGCTTCTCCACGATGGGTGTCAGTGGCTGTTGCGCTGCGCACACTGCGCCTCCTCCCGCTGGTCTCCGGCAGGGAGACGCTGCTCACACTGGAGGCTGCCTCACTCCCCTCATCCACTCCCACACTGCTGACACTGGCTGACCCAGGCTGCAGTTGCTCCACTGCAGTGGTCACCCTCTCAAGGGCCCTTGCCACATCCCCACAATAATGCCCTAGGTCCACTGGCAGGGACACAGACCTGCGAGTCAGCACAGCTGTGCTGTTGCACAGCCTATTGATGGCCTTGTTGGTGGAATTCACAGCGAGCATTATCTGCTTGTGACGCCGGCGCTCGCTTTGTTGACTTGTGACTACGGCACGTGTCAGTTCCTGCAGGCAAAGCTTGATCTCATTGTTGCCCACAGCTACGGCAGTGGTGTGCTCATGCACAGTGTCAGTCATGTTGCCTAATTTGTTGCACAGTTTTGTCATGGAGAGTTTCATTGCACCCATGTGTCTCCCCTGCAGGCGCGGGACACGCAGCATCCGGGTCTCAACAACTCCGTACCCTTCGGACTGATCCACTGGTCTTGCTGCAGCCCTACCCAGGGGCACAGCCCTCTGTCTGAACGCTGACGTGCTGCTGTTTGGCTGGTTGGAGTGGCGACAGCCTGGCGTGGGAAATTTTGGGGTGCTGAACTCTGCTCCGACTCCATCTCGACCAGGGAGGGAACATCTACCCTGCGGCTCTGCGGAGTTGTCCGCACTGGTGGTGGTGGTGGTGGTGGTGTCTTTGCCCGCGAGGATGGCGGTGGTGGTGTCTTTGTCCGCATGGATGGTGGAGGTGTTGTCCGCGGTGGTGGTGAAGGGGAGGACATGGCTTCATGTCTCTGTGAGCACTCCGCATCGGTCAACACTGGTGTCTCAGATATGACGAGGCAGCCACTGTCGTCAGAATCCATGGGGGATGCATCTGTGTGTGAAACAGTGCATAGTTAATATAAATGTATTGTATGTGGATATAGCATTGTTGTCTCTAAATAAAGTTTTTTTTGGACAGACATTTGGCCCTTTGCTGCTGTATTCATTTCATTCACCTCTGGGATCAGACATGCACTCATTCATGTATTGACTACAACTCCAATGGTGCAACACTGTGGTGAGGGTATGTGTTTAAGGCACGGCTACATGTACACTGGGTCTGGCATGGGGGAGTGGGCAGGGATTGACTACACGCTACATTGCTACGCTGCCATGCATCTTACCTTGTCCTCCTTCCGCAGCACCAGAGGTGTCCAGATGGGTGACCCCACAACAGCTTTGGTTCTATGGTAGACTACACTAGGTCCTCCAGGGCTGTGTTAGGTGTCACATTGGATGTGCCCCCGCCTGTGCCTGCAGCATCCTTGACCCTCTGCGCAATCCTCTCCTTGGCCCTTTTACGCAGGTCATACCAGCGTTTTTTTTAAATCGTCGATGCTGCGGTGGGTGACTCCGCAGGCATTGACCTTGTCCTTGATGCGCAGCCACATCTTTCTTTTTTCAGCCTCAGGCACCTTCAGCGACAACTTCCCAAAAAGTTTGTCACTGTTGCTGGTCACACACTCAATCAGGATTTCGAGTTCCTTATCTGAGAACTTGCGCTTTCTCTTTCTGTGTGTGTCCTTTCCCTGCTGGGGGTCCTCCTTCTCCATCTTGACCTGCTTGCCTAGTCCTGGTTGCTGCTGGTTCAATCTGGCTCCTCAGCTCCTGTGCTCTGCCTCCTCCTCTGAGCTCCTGGTGCACTGAATGGAGCATGGGCTGTCCTACTTCCCGGTTGTGATGTCATCTGCCTGCTTCGAATGCGTCGCGTATTTTTACCGTTTTCGCTATTAACGATTTCGCAAATAGCGGATTCACTAATACCGAATCGGTATTTGCTAATTCGGTATTTGCTAGTCTCGCTAACGTACTTTCGCTATTTAATACCGATTTTTACCGATTCGGTAATTAATACCGAATTCATTGATGCATCGCGGTTTGCATGTCCTTAATAGCGATTCCTTATTTTTCGCTATTAACGACATGGAATACCGAATTTTGATGCATATGCCCCATTATTGTTTAATTTTTCATTCTCAGTGGGGCGACACTCCTCCGCCAACCCCTGGGAATTAGCATACAAAATGCTGTGAGGGAATAATTAAACAGGATGATAAGGTAACCAAGCTTAAGATCCAGGGACCTTCAAATGTCTGCTTGTTTGTAAATGTGTAACCTCTACTGAATTTTAGGAGTGCTGCATACAATCTTTTTCTTTTTTTAAATCTTTTAATTGGTATTTACAGGTTACGTATAATAACAGTCATATAAACTTGACGTTCTTAGGATGATCGCCTTGGGCCTTTGTTGTGAGATTGACTGTTTGACATTGTGTGCCCTTAGGGACTGGCTCACAAGTAACATTTAACACTTATTTTCGCCTTTGACGGGGTTCTCGTTAGAACATAAAACATAAAATGCAAAACATACGGTGATAGTGGTTGTTTATGACAGAAAGCTACGAACCAATTAGAGGCTGGGTTAAGCTTTGTCTATGGTGGTTTGAAGGAGTCTATGAATTTGTCTAGTTTACACCAAATCTTTCTGTTGGGGTGTCTTCCTGGTGTTTTTCTGAGTGCGGTGTAGTCTGCCCCTCTGAGGAAGATCACCCCGTTCAGCCACCCTTTGAATGTGGCCTTGGAGGTGTTCTTCCAGTTCGGGAGTATTATCTTAGTTGCTGAAGTGAGGAGGAAGTCGAGGAGATTTCTGTCCTCTGGAGAGGAAATGTCTGGTGTGATGTGTGCTGTGACGATTGTGGCGAATGTTTGCCTAAGGCTGCAGCCCAGCACTCTGTTTGTGAAGTCTAGCACCTGCTTCCAGAAGTTTTTTACTTTTGCGCAACTAAGGATGAGGTGTTCTAGGTCCCCCCTCTCTGTTCCGCAGTTCCAGCAGGTGTCGTTGTCCTTTAGACCTATAGAGGCTAGGCGAGCCGGTGTCCAATAAGCTTGGTGGAGTACCCAGCATTTGGTCTGTGCTAATGCTAGGGATATCATATTTTTTGATGGGGATGCCCACAGTGTTTGTAGTTCTTGTTCTGTCAGTTTGGATTTTGTCTGGGTTTCCCAGTAGGTCGTCTTTTTGGCGTTAAGTTTGGATGTGAGGGGTCGGAGTAGTTTGTATAGAAGTGAGACTTGGTGCCCTGTCTTGTTTATGTTATCCATAAACTGGAAGATGGATGGGGTTTGTCTGTGTAGTTTTGCTTTAGTTAAGGCTGTTTTGATTGCTAGGAAATTGTAGAGTTCTATATCTGGGAGGTTGTGTTTTTTTTCAGATTGTTAAAGGTGTATGGCAATCCTTCCGTTTCCAGTTGTGCTGGGAACTGAATTCCTCTCTTCCCCCAGGTGCTCATGTCTAGTGTTTTCCGCCTGTATTTAATCTTGTGGTTAGACCAGAGTGTCTCCCACTGCGAGTTTGTGATGCTGATTTTTAGGTTAGGGTCTACCTTCAGTAGCACTTGTTTCGTGAACTTTAGGATCGGATTGTTGTTGAGTGCTTGATTGCTGGATGTTAGCAATGCGAGTGGCTCGGTATTGTTCAGCATGGCTTCCTCTATGGCCAGCCATGTTGGCGTGTATTTTTGCATAGGGAGCAGCCAGTGCATCCCTTGTCTGGCTATGAATGCTAGTTGAAATGTTTTCAGATTCGCTAAGTTGAGCCCGCCCAATTTTTTCCCCAGTCTCAGCTTACGGAGGCCTATTCTAGCTTTTTTCCCTCTCCATATAAATTTGTTGATCAATAGGTCTATTCTCTTGTGGAAGTCTTCTGTCAGGAGCATGGGGAGCATGTCTGCCAGGTAGTTGATTATAGGAGTTACCATCATTTTGCTGGTGTCTATTCTGCCCCACCATGTGATGAACTTGGGTGACCACGTGTCTAGTAGTTCTTTTTATCTTTCCCAGCGTGAGCTTCTCGTTCAGTTCTAGGGTGTCTCTTAAGCTTCTTTTAAATTGGATTCCCAGATATTTGACACTCTTTGGTTGCCAGGCTAGGCCTTCGTTTCCTATTACTTCTCTGGTTGTGTGTATGTTGAGTGGCATGCATTCTGATTTGTCTTTGTTGAGTTTGTAGCCTGAGTGTTTGGCATATGTTTTGATTGTGTGCATGAGTGCTGGTATGGATTGTGGTGGATTGCTTGTTAGTATAAGTAGATCGTCCGCGTAGGCGGCAATCTTGGCTGTTGTGCTATTAATTGTTATCCCAGTGATGTCTCCATTTGCTAGGGTGTCAGTGATCCGAGGTTCTAGAGCTAGTAGGAACAGTAGCGGGGATAGCGGGCAACCTTGTCTTGTTCCTCTCTCCAGTTCGAAAGGAGCCGATGAGCCACCATTTATGGTGATTTTCGCTGTCGGCTTTTTGTATAGCGCCATGACTTTCTTCGTGTACTCATCCCCTATGTTGTACGCGTGCAAACATTTCTCCAGGAAGTGCCAGGAAAAACCTGTCAAATGCTTTTTCGGCGTTTAATGTGATTGCGACGGCCTGGCGGGGTGAGTTTGAGGAGTGTTCTATGACTTGGCATAGGAGTCTTTTTTTTTTTTTTTTTTTTTTTTTTTATTCCTCATTTTGCGTATGAAGTGTATAAGGAGTACAGCAGAGAACTTTTAGACATCCACTTTTGTTCCTTCACTCTTTTCTTGTACTTTGTCGACCACATAGAGTACCCCTTTGGTGGATCTGTCGCGTTTCAGTTCTCCTATGTCCTTTACCATTCAATAATTCTTAGCGAGTGGGTATGAGCTAGCCTCTTAGGCTACTCGGCGAGAAATTATTCCCGTCTGAATTATTGTCATCGCATTAATCATTGGACATATTGGTGTTCTATTCAATTACCCCTACATGTTATTAGCACAGTGATTTTCCCAGATTTCCCAGAAGTTAAATTTTTTGGAGGAATGTCCCTTTCTATCTAGTTTGTGAGTTGTTATTATGGAGTTTAGCCATTCCGTTTGCGAAGGTGGTACTGATTTAACCCAATTCAAACAAATCTCCCTTCTAGCCAGGAGTATCAAGACAAACAATAGGTCTTCTTGTTTTCTGTTTAACCTATCATTACTTAGGTTAAGCTCTGTACAAATCCCAAAAATAATTAAAGTTGTACTCACTTTTAGGTTTGCTCCCAATATCCGACTTAGCGTGTCACCTACTTCTTGCCAGAAGGGATCCAGATGTGGGCATCTATGGAACATGTGTACGTCATCTGCTTTTTCTAGTCCACATTTAGGGCAAGATTTTATGGTCGCTCCTTTAAATTTTGACAGTCTTTTTGGAGTCCAATATGCCCTATGTAATGTGAACAGGTGATTTCTTTTTAAACGAGCTGGTTTAATGATGGACCAACATTTTCCACATGATTTCTGCCATAGATTAGAAATTTCTGGGTCTATGATGATTTTACTCCAAGTTTGTTCGGATATTGAAACATTATCGTCTCCAGAGGTGATTATAGCCCAATACCATGTCGAGATTTCCTTTTTTATTGGAGAGATTTTGGTAATTTCTTTCTCTATGTCTAAGTTTCCGGTTTTCCTCTCCTTCAAAGAACTTGCCCAACTTGTAAGTTGATAATATTTAAATTTTGAAAGTGTCCCGTTAGTGATTTCTGTGAGGTGTTGCCAAGGTAGTATTGAATTTTCTGTCATCAGTTGTCCCCAGTTATTAATTCCTGCCGTTCTTAGGGGGACTGCTAGGGCATCTTTTAAGCAATCAGGTGTGCCTGGTGAGTCCCATTTTGGGGCCAAGGAGCTATAGTATGGGATATTTAATAGACTTCTTACTTGATACCAGAGTTTTGCCGAATTTTTTAGTACCTTTAGTTTTATTTTTTTAAAGAATTTGGGATGTCCGAATTTGAATAGAAAGTGATCAATTTTGTTTGTTAATGTTTGAAGGTATTGGGGGCAAAGGTCATAAATTTTCAAGAGGGGTCTTACGTTCTTGAATTGATAAGCTCTGTAGTATTCCACAATGTCTGGACTAGCCATTCCTCCTTGCTGTTTTTTTCTTCTTATTTTATTCCAAGCGATTCTTGAACCTTTTGAGGCCCAGATAAAAGCCGTTATATCTCCTTGTATTTTCTTCAGGTTATCTTTTTTGAACTCTAGAGGTATAGTGTTGAAAAGGTATGTAAATTTAGGGAGAATCGACATTTTTACCAGGTTAGATCTTCCTATCATGTTTAGAGGTAGTTTGTCCCATACCATAAGAAGCTTTTTTGTCTCTTGAGAGATCCTGTTAAGGTTTAGTTGTGGTATTTTTTCGAGATCCTTTACTATGGTTATACCCAAGTATTTTATTTTATCTTTTGTATATGGAGTATTATGTTGTGTGTTCCAACTCATTGATTCAGTTTTTGTATCATTTGTCAAGTAACCAGATACCTTTCCAAATTCTGTGATTTCCTTGCTTATTGCTTGGGACGAATTTAGATAATTTTCTGTAAAAATCATTAGATCGTCTGCGTAGAGCGCTACCTTTTTGGTCCACTCCTGGTGTTTGAAAGGGATTATTGATTCATTGTTTCTAATTTTATCTGCCAAGGGTTCTATGTAGAGATTGAACAACAGGGGAGACAACGGACACCCCTGTCTTGTTCCTCTTTGTATTGCGAAGTTGTTGGTGAGAGACCCATTTACTAGAATCTTTGCTCTTGGATTTCTGTAGGTCTCAGATATCATGTGACTGAAATTTTGGCCAAGGTCGTATTTGCTAATGACTCTGTTTAAAAAGGACCAGTTTACCCGGTCAAATGCCTTCGCAGCATCAAAAGTTATTATTGTCAGGGTTTTTTTTTCACAATTTGCTATATCGATAGCTGAGAAAAGTTCGTGAGTGATTTGTGATATTTGCCTCTCTTTTATAAACCCCTTCTGGTCCGGGTGTATCAGTTTTGGCATTACCCGAGCTAATCTGCCTGCTATTATTTTTGTGAAGATTTTGTAGTCACAATTTAGCAAGGATATGGGTCTATATGACTCGCAAATTGTCGGGTTCTTTCCTTGTTTTAAGATAAGGCTGATGTTAGCGTCGTGCCAGGTGTCGGGGATTTTGTCTTTTTCCCTGTAAATCTTGTTTAATAGCCTCGTCAATGGTGGTAATATAGTTTCCTTTACGGCTAAATAGAGTTCATTCGGTAAGGCATCAGGTCCTGCGGATTTCCCTTTTTTCAAGGATTTCAAAGCTGCTTCTACTTTTTCTGTACTTATTTCTGCGTTTAATTCTTCGGATTCGAATTCAGCCAATTTTGGAAGATTTAAAGGGTCAAGATACTTTCCCAATTCCTCTGATGGGGAGGAGAGATCTTCCATATACAGGTTGGTAAAAAATTGTTCGAATTCTTGTTTGATTTCCAACTCGTCGGAGGTTGTACCAGTTTGATTGCTTATTTGTATCTTGGCTATTTCATTTCTAGTTTGTTCCGTTTTGGTTTTCCAGGCCAATAGTTTCCCGCAGCCCTCTCCATATTCATGATTGGCTAATTTGCTAGCCTCCCACTTAATTTTCACTCTGTCTTCAAGATAGTCTGCCAGCTTTCCTTTTAGGTCTTTTCTCTCCGCCTCCAGTGTATTTCTTGTTTCTGGACTTTGTTCTGTATTGATCTGTGCATCGACTTGACTAATAGCTCCTTCCCTTTCTTTTATCTCTTGTTTAGTGAGTTTTGATCTATATGCTCCCAGGTTGATGAGTTCACCTCTGATGACTGCTTTGTAAGCATCCCATGTTGTTTGATCAGAAGTGCCTACCTTATTGTCTTCAAAGAAGTTAGCTGAGGTTATGTTCAAGTTTTCTCTTATTTTTGGGTCTAAGAAGAGTGTGCGGTCTACTGTCCATCTAGGCTGAGATTTATTTATTTCTGAATTTATGGTCAGTTGAACTGCTGAGTGATCGGACAGATGTTCAGGTAGATGGTCCAGAGCCTTGATATTTTTGTGAAGGTTTTTGCTGATCAAAAAGTAGTCAATTCTAGACTTATGACCTAGCTTTTTGTTGTGTAGAGTAAATGGGTGATCCTTGTTTCCTTTCTCCCTCCACATATCGATTAAGTCCAGATCCCTTTTATATATGCTTAGCCATTCTCTCATTTTTGGCAAGTTAGATTGTTTTCCTGGGGGAGATCTATCTAACTTAGGGTCTATCATGATGTTAAAGTCGCCTCCCAACAGTGTTGGATCTGATGAGGATAATAGCTCTGTATATAATTTTTGTAGTGGGCTTGGATCGTCAATGTTTGGTCCATAGTATCCCGCTATAGTAAAGTTACTATCATATATTTTCACTCTTGCTAAGGCCCATCTGCCTTTGACGTCTACTGCTTTGTGTATTATTTTTACATTGAGCGATTTTTTAAAGAGTATTGTGATTCCTTTAATATTACAGCTTTGATCAGTGCAAACGTAGGAATCTACCCAATTCAATGATTGTATTATTTGCTCCCATTCTTTTTTTATGAGGTGAGTCTCTTGGAGAATGATCACTTCACTGTCCGCTAATTTTAAATATTCGAAAATTCTCCTTCGTCTGCTTGGTGTTCTAAGTCCATTTACGTTCCATGATAGAATTTTGAAAACTTTCATGGATTTAGGCATGATATTTACTCTTTTGGTGGTTGTTCAGTTCTCGATTCATTTTCGCTTGTCGTTCTCCTGCACTCCGCATTACAATACTCTTGAGGATAATTTTTTCGTTTTTTTCCCCAATTTGCTCCCCACCCATAGTGCCTTTTTTATTTGGTTTTATATTTTCCTTGTGTTTAATGTTGCCCTCCCTGAGGAAGCCTCCCTTCTTCTTCTTGGGCGGTATTATTCGCCCTATTTCGAGCTCCACAGTTCATTTTGTCGCGTTGCCTATCACTTTGATTTTATGTTGAAGTCTGTTGCTGGACTTTTATCTGCTCAATAAAGTTTTCCACTTCACATGGCTCTCTAATGTTGTGCATCTTATTCTGCCACATGATTCTCAGTGCGGCGGGGAATCTCATTTGTACTGTAGCGCCTAAGGCTTTTAGCTCAGCCATGTGTTGCCCTAATTCCCATTGTCTGTCCTGGGTGGCTTTTGACATGTCTGAACGGATCCTGAAAATCCAATTATCTTTCTTTAGCGAGGTAGACTTTAGTCCTTCACTTAAGATTCTTTCCTTTAATGTGTACGTTTTGAAGTTTATTAGGATCTTTCTTGGCGTCTTTCTGTCTCTGCTCTTTCTGAAAGGATCACGATGTACCCTTTGAATGTCGTCGCTCAGGTTTATACCCTGTGTCCAAGGAAAGTATTCTTCAAGTAAAGAGATGGTAAATTTCTTTATGTCTTGCCCCTCCAAATTTTCTGGCACATTCAAAATCCTGAGGTTATTTTTCCTAGCTTGATTTTCAAGTGATTCTAGTTTTTCCTTGATGGTTTTGTCTGAGTCTCTTAGTTTCCTGATTTCAGACTGGTTAGAGTCTACTTTTTTCCCGAGAGACGCCATCTCCAGTTCTACTGCAGCCACTCTTTCTCCCAGGGCATTCAGCTTTTGGTCTAGGGTCTCGCACACTTCTTGGATTTTGGCCTGATTGGACTCAGATACCAGGAATTTCTCTCTCATCTCTTTCAGGACCTTCTCCATGAGGCTTTCCATAAGTTTCCCAGTTTGTTCAAAGGGTGATTGTGATGGAGGGCAGTTGAAAGAGCTTGTACCAGGTTCATTTGCGTTTAACTGAGCTAGAACCCCTGGAGTCTCTAGGGTCTCTGGGCCTTCCCCTTGTGATGTTATACCGCTAAGTATTTCTATGGGTGCTTTTGTACTCATTTCTGGAAATTTAGTCAGACTTTCAGGGATTTCTTCAGTTCGAGATGGTAAGGTAGGGAGACTTTTTCCTACTGATTGCTGAGGTTGCTGAACTTTAAAGAAAGACCTCAATGAGGGTGTAATTTTTAATTTATGCTTGGAGGGGGCTGCAGTCTTATCTGTTCTTGGTTTAGGCTGACGCTCTCTATTGGCAGTACCTTTTTTATTCTTTTTTTGTAAAGGTACAGTTACTTGTTTAGAAGGCTGTGTAAAACTTTGCTTTGGAAATTGCCTATTCCTAAGGCAATAGCTTGACTTGATTCCAGCCTCTTCCTCGCATTCAGGTTTTTTTTTTTGATTTTTTCCTTCTATCTTGTTACTTGTTTTTGAGAACTCGAAAGCTTCTGTCCCACTGTTTCCTGTACAGTTATTTGCCTCTATTTTTTGAACTGCCTGCTCGTTACCCCCTTCACACCCCTCACAACCCTTGATTAAATCAAGTGCAATCCTCCCTTGATTTTTTTCCTCCCCCTGTACCTGGTTCATGTGGCTGCCGCGTACCGTCTCTTTCTCTTTGTGCTTTATGGTGTCTTTACTAACAAGACCCCGGAAAACGGTCTGTTCTTCTATCGGGCCAGGGCCATGACAGGTGCTCCGTGTACCAGTCAGGGGCAGACTAGCTCCTCTCTTGTGTTCCTTGTGAGTCTCCACGTCTCCTGCCCGCCGGCGCTTCTCCACCGACTTTCCTGGTGTTCTTCCCGCTAGAGCAGACTGGTCTCTGCAAGCCCCAAAGTTGCTGTCTCCGACACCGCTGACGCCGCCGCTCTTGCCCCGGAAGTAGATGCTCACCCTTCCTTGCACTCTCCGGCAGTCGCGCTGAGCACCCGAGGCTGCCGCCCATCTGTGTGGAGCACCCGTTATTGCCGCTATCCCGGGCGTGTTGCTGCAGTGCACCTAGCAAGGTGCGAGGGTCAAAGAGGGTGAAGCCTCCGGTGAAGTCTCCGGTAATGCCGCCGGGGTAATTGTCGAGGTCCCACTGGTGTCAGCCACTACTTGTGAGTGCCCTCACTATTCACTTTACGTTGTTATACTCTGTACTCTGTTGTACTCTGGAAGGCGCCGTTTAGTCACTGTAGGTACTATGGTTTCTACGACCTCTTCATGGTGTAGGATGATCGGCGATCGTCAGGATAGGCAAAACCATGCTTTGGTTTGGATGAAAGATGTGGAGCTCCCGACCGGACTTCTTAGCCGGCCGCCATCTTCCTCTTAGACGTAGGCATAGGAGTCTTGTGTTGTCGTGCGACATGCGAAATTTCATGTAGCCTACTTGCCTGTTTCCAATCAGCTGGGGTAATATCTTATTTAGTCTTGTGGCCAGTACTTTTGCATTTATCTTGCAGTCTAGATTAATTAGCGATGTGGGGTGGTAGTTTTTGGGCCATTGTGGGTCCTTCCCCTCTTTTGGGATAACAATTATGTTGGCTTGTGCCATTGTTTCTGTTATTGTCCCTTCCTCTGCACATTGGTTGAAGGTTTTGGTCAGAACTGGGATAATAAGTTCTTTGAAACTTTTGTAGAAGGGTGCTGTGTACCCGTCTGGTCCTGTTGCTTTTTTGTCTTTTAGTGAGTTTATGGCTATAGCTATCTGGGTCTCTTTGAAGTCTTGGCCTAGTGTTTTCGCTTCCTCTTCCAATATCTTTGGTAGGTTGAGTCTTTTTAGGTAGTCTGTGGTGCCTGCCCTGTCAATGTTGCCATCTTTTGTGTATAGTTCCTTGTAGAACTCCCTGAAGGTTTGTAGGATTTCTTTATGGCATGTATGTGATTTGTTGTGCTTGTCTGTAATAGCAGATATGCAGTGCTGTCTTTGCTTGCGTTTGAGGTATGTCACTAGTATTTTCCCTGTCTTGTTTACTTCGCACAGTTTATATATTTGTACTTTTTTAACCACAGTCCCGCCCTCTCACTGAGAATTCTGTTAAATTCGTATTTCTTCCCTGTCAGTGCTAGAAGGGATTTCTGAGTTTGAGGTGTTGTCCATGTGTTGGGCCTCTAGCTGTTTTATGTCCTTTTTTAATTTGTCTAGCTGCGATTTTGCCTCTCTGTCCCTTCTGGCTTTGACTTCTATCAGGCTCACTCTGATGGTTGCTTTCAGGGCCTCCCACAGGCATTTTGGGTCGGTATCTGATATGTCGTTCTCATTAATATAGTTTTTGATTGCTCTCTCTATCATGTCTTTGTCCTCCTGCTTTGCGGTCGTTATGTTGTTGAACCGCCATCTGCGGGTAATGTAGTCGTTGTGCCTGCCTGTTAAGTGTAGACTGATGCAAGAGTGGTCTAAGACCGTTCTCGCTGTGATATCAATGTGTTCTATCAGGTGCGTATACGACTTTGAGATGAGAATGTAGTCGATTCTGCTGTATGTGTTGTGCGGGTAAGAGTAGAAAGTGTAGTCCCTGGTGTCTGGGTGCTGTAGTCTCCATGGATCCTGAAGCTCAAATCTGTTGCAGATATTTTTCAGGGTGTTGTAGGAGGCACAGGGTCTCATCTGGGAACTTGATTGTCTGTCTATGCTGTGGTCTAGTACTAGATTGAAATCCCCAGCTACTATATTTAAGTTGTGTGTTTGGTTCTTTTCCAGTTTTTTTGTAACCCTCTCCTAGAATGTTGTGTCATCTGTGTTTGGTGCGTAAATGTTAGTTACTGATATTGTTTCCTCTTCCCTTTTGAGTTGAGTGCACAGAAGCCTGCCTTCGTCATCTTGCTCTACCCTTTCAATCGTTATTTTGGACTTAGAATTCACTATGGTAATTACTCCTCTCTTTTTCCCAAAAGCTGGAGAGCATGCTAGCTGACCTATCCATCTCGCTTTAATTTTGTTCGCTTCTTCTAATTATAGTTTGGTTTCCTGCAGGAGGATGATATCCCCTTTCGTTTTCGCCAGGTATCTAATATCTTTTTCCTTTTTATTGGATGGTTCAGGCCCTTGACATTCACGGATATAACCTTGAGGTCAGACTGCAGTATGTTTGTGCTACTCATTGTGATTGAGTGTTCGTCACGGTTCTCCCAGCTTGTAAGTACCGTGGTAGCTGTATTTGTGTGTCGGCTCTCCCTGAGCGAGTGGCTGGTGTGCTGCTTGATGGCTCGTGCTTTCTCTCTAAGGATACACTTGATTTCTGGACAAGACTAACTTGACGAACGTGACGGACATGATGGACATGACGGACATAACAACCTGAACATAACAGACCCCCCCTTTCCTCTTACCCTTCCCCCCCCAACCTCCCTCCCCCTCTACTGCTATGTCGTACTGAGAGCGTGCGACAGCAAGGTCCTCTGCTCCCCACCCCCCGGGACATAGTATAGTCTGGTTTTCTTTCTAGCTACAAAACGTCTTTTGGGTTACATATAACCCACATACTACCCCAAACTTGAAGTCGCATAGTTATAGTTGGACAAGATCCCCCTTAGTCCCGTTGTTAAAAGGATATCTTTGTTCTGGATAGAACGTTGCTTTCTGCTCACAGTCTTGTGCTTGCTCTTGTTGTTGATTCAGCACTCGAATTCTCTATTGTTCATTTGCTTGTTCTTCGGGTTAAGGGAGTCTTGTGAGGACCTTAGATTAGGTAGATATTTAGCTTAGAATGAGGTCGATATGTTGCATGTTGTGCTCCTTTTCACATTCTTTCCCTTATTTTGTGCCACTCCTGTTATGTCCATCCTGCGAGTCTATTCAGCATCGTTGTCTTGTGACGCTCTTCTTTTCGATGATGTGGTCACCAGTTCTATATCTTGTGGTTCGGTTGTTGAGAGGTATCGCGATAGCTCTGTAGGGTCATCGACGATTATGATTGTTCCTTTGTTGTTTACTCTGAACCTTGTTGGGACAGCAAACGAGAGAATTATGTTTTTCTTCTTTAGTTCGTCTCTTTGTCTCAGGAAGCCTTTTCTGATGTCTACTGTAGTTTTCGAGTAGTCCTGCGTAAGGATGATCTTATTGCCGTCCCATCATAGGTTTGGGTTTTTCCTGGCGACTCCGAAGATGGCCTCTGTTTGGTGTGATCGCAGGGGTTTGCATTTAATTGGTCTTGGTGTTTATCTATTGCCTTGTTTGTAGGCAGGTACTCTGTAGGCTTTGTCGAGCTCAAAAGGGTTTTCGAATTTTAGATTTGTTATTTTTGTGATGAGGTCTTGGAGCATGGCTACGCAGGAACCAGATTTATCTTCCTCTCCTGGTATGCCAAGAATTCTTATATTCCCCTTTTTTCTGTCGGTCTTCAAAATCCGCTGCTTGCTTTTGTAGGTCTGTTGTTGCTCTGGCAATATTCCCCATTGCTTTGCTCGCTAGTTGCGATTTGTCTTCTATGTCGCTCACTCTCTGAGTCGTTAGCTGCGTGGATGTCAGTTCTACATGCCGCTAGCTCAAGTTGTATGGCATCAGTAGTTTTTTTTGTTGATTTTGCCAAATCGTGGACTTCGGCAAGTTTTTTTAGTATACTGCCTAGCGTGCTGGTTATATCCACTTTCTGTTTGAAGGGAGACTCTGGCGGGCCCTCGGCTTTCGTTTTTTTTTGTTGTTGCGCCACTTTCCCGTCGCTCCCTGCCATTTTTCTCAGTCCTCTTTTGCTTTGTAGGAGCTCGAATCTCCTTTTCTGAATGTTTGTGCTCCCTTCGTTTGGTGTTAGGTTTGTTCTTGTGCTTAAGCTTCCGCTCCTGCCGCTGCTTGCTGTCTCGGATGTGCCTCTGGGTGCTTTGTATTCGTTGTCTTTCGTTTGTCTTTTCTCCATTTTGCCTACAACTGCAGCTCTTTGCAGTTAATAATGTTGCAGGTTCGCTTCTGTGTGTTTTCTGTGTTTTGTCTGTACCCTAAATATGTTATTAATATGTCTCTTATGTCCTTATGTCCTCTCCTTCGTTATTTCTATACCTTGTAGTGTTTTTAATTATCTATAGAGGAACAATGACGGCTTTCCCTTTGCTGTCCTTCCTCTGCTCTTCCTCTGTGTTTGGGCAGGTTTGTTTGCTTTGGGCCTCGCTGGTGGGCACTTGCAGTGGTGGTTAAGTTTAATTGAGCTTAGGTTTCGTACAGTTGCTACCTGTGCGTTGGCTTCGTACAGTTTTTCTCTCTCTTTCTTTAAGCCTTTAAGATGGCGCCTCTCGGTTGCGGTTTTGTTTTCGCTTTTGGCCAGGGGTGTCTGGTGCAGCAGAGTGGTTTTGCTGCCCCCCCCCCTCGGTAGTTCGGGTGGTCAGTAGCTGTGGTGTTTTCTCGCTTGCTTTTTTTTTCTTTGTTCGTATGCAGTTCGCGTTATAGCACTTTTCGTTCGATCTCCTGTCGTGTGTGCGGTACCTTAACCAAGATGGCCGCTCTACGATCAATGCAATGCTGTTGCGTTGCGGTTGAGCAGCTTCCTTCCCTTCCACCGTTTAGATCGGGTGGTGCAGGGCTCCGGTGTTGTTCGCTTGCCTTTCCGGCTTTCCGCTCCTCTTTTCTCATACTTTCACTTATTGTTGCATTCGGTAACATGAGATTTTCTGCGGCTGCTTTCCCAATATGGCTGCTACCGTTATCACGGCACTGCTTTTATGATTCTGCCTTGCTGGAGCATAGTAGGGCGGCCATCACCTTTTGCTCCACCTATTGCTCCACCGATGTGTAGGTCCCTGGAGAAGCTTCTTGTCCACCCAATCTTAGTCTGCTCGTTCGCTCGATATTGTGTTGTTATGCTGCTTACTTAAGATGGCCGCCCCCTTGAGCGTTTAGTTTCACTTTTGTCGCTGCGCTCTATCCCTTGGATGGTGTCTGCTTCACTGTGCAACCTTTTGGGCAGTTTTCTATTCTTAGGGAGAGCGCAGGCACTGACCTTGTTTCTTCATCTGCTCCAGCGATGCAAGCTTTTCTTCATCGGTTGTTGTTGTTCGGTGGATTCTTCTAAATGTCCGCCGCCATCTTGTTTGGTCCGCTTCTGCCGAGCGGCTGCATCTGCTTTTACTTCTTTTTTTTGTTCTTGGGTTGGGGCAGTCTGTGCGCTGTACTCCTTATTCTGGGCCAGCCGAGTTCGGATGTGAATGTGCCGTTTAAATCCTGGAGTGGCCCATGATGTCGTGTCGATTTCTTTGGTTGAGTCCCAGGGTGTAGCAGAGCTCCGGACTTAATTGGCTCTACCCATTGTCGTCCAAGCCATGCCCCCCCTGCATACAATCTTAACAGTGGTCTGTTGCTGCAGAGCATCACTCTCGTGAAGGTGAAGGGATAGGTGCCATATTATTGGGGCCACATTCGATAGTAGAGTAGTTATAATGTATGCCCGCCTGGAGTATGTTGAATACTATGTCTTGAGGACTGAGATACTGACTTTGCCACTTACGTACCTTACATGGAATGGTGTATGGGGAAACATATTAATTTCTCCCAGTCCCTAATTTGACATGTGATCAATCTGTAAACCTTTTACAGGGACTCCGAGCTTTTAACCGTTTCCCCACATATTTTTATGTGTAGACTCAAGACACCATTAACATAGGTAAAAGGTTTCATATTTTACATGACAGATACAAAAGCCAAGTTACTGCCAAGGGCTTGATATCAGCTGAAAAATGTTTCCACAATCAACAAAAGCCTTTATCATCCGAGTTTGACGGTATTTAAGACATTTAGTCCACCACAAAGAAACTGGAGTAATGGCATTCAATGTTTTTCTTGGAAGCACAATACTCATCCATAACCATTAGATTAACCACTTACATTGGATTCCATAGTAAGGTACCGTTTTATGTAAGGTTTTATAGCACTTCATCAAGTGTAGTAAGTGCTACACAAATGCAACTTCAATACAATTGTTTCCACATCAAATGTGTCTTTCTATGTTCACTTTTGCCAAGATGTAGTGTGCATATTGGGCATGAATCTGTATGCATAAACAAAGATTGCATGGCTTGGCTAAATTGATCTGCTTAGCCTTTTCGCTTGTATTTAGAAAGGTGGAATATTCCTTTGATTACCCCCTGGAATGCTCGAATAGAGTTTTGTCCTGTTCTGGACCCTAAACTATTCCAGGGGCTGCTGCTCTTGGGAAGCAGCAGTGGGACTTGGAGCGGGAAAAAGGGGAATAAGGGTTAAAAATAAAAATAATGAAATCTCTTACCTGCCAGTGTGGAAACAGGAAGCATGAACCACCCGGGCTCAGAGGCTCCCCAAAGCCAATCACAACGCTGCAATGCAGCGTTCTGATTGATGTGAGTGCAGTGGTTTGGCACTAAGCCACAGAATGGGAGCCTGGGTATGTTCTCCATGCAAGCTGTAATACAGCCTGCATGGAAAACATGCAAGTGCGCATTAATATTTGACCGGCCAAAGAGGGCTGGTCAAACATTCATGTGCATTTACATAGTGCCCACGACTTCTCCCCCTGCTCTGAGAGAAGAGCAGATGCACCTGCACCACCGAGACGCTTCAGCAGAAACAAATAAAATGATAACACAAGTTATTATCATTTTATTTTTCCTTTTTGTTTACTGTGAAAAGCAGTGGGGCGATGCTCCTTGGCCTTAGCAGAGGAGCCACCACTGAACTATTCTTTATTGTTTATGCTGAAGTTGTGGTCTTCCAATACACATATGGTGGCAGCCTTTGGCCCGAATGATATTACATAGAAAGAATGGTATTTTTAGCTCTACAGTGACTGGCAGCTTACCATTTACCGGCCCCCAAAGATCAAGAGCAAGATTGGTAGGCAATTAAAAAAACAAGCTGGTGGCATCTACAACCTAGCCCTGTAGTGTAGTTCCTATATTCCCAATAGGTTTTGCGCATTGGAATAATATTTTCAGTAGTGTAGACGTAGGACTGAGGTTAACTAGGTCTCTCTGACGATATTAGACTTATGTTTTTGCCAGCTAGCTCAGAGTTCACTAGAAACTTTCTCGAATAAGCAAGGAGGAGTTTAACCTCCCTGGATAGACAAGAAGGGATTTAGTTTCTGACAACCATAAAACATGACAACTTTGCTCTCCCTGATTAAGAGTGTATCTCTAGAGTCGTGTGAAAACAAAAGACAACTATTTTACTCAGTCAATATGTGCGTACTTAGTTTCACCAGATTTGCAGAGAAAAAGAGAGACGGCCGTTTTTCAATAAAAGGTGTTATTTATTGAGCAGTCTCTTACCTCATACAAGAGAAATGAATTGCTACAATTGCAATACTTATAGTTAAGTAAAGTGCATACAGTAAAAGCAGGATTATGAAATAATACTGTAAAAGCATTGATATGGTTTCTTAGCCATATGATACTTTAAAATGGATAAAATAGATACATACATATATACATTGACTAATCATACTCAACTGCTGCTTCTAACTACGCCTACCCCGGTGTACCTGACCTAAGCCTAATACATGGGAGGGAGTAAGTAAGTAGCAGTTTAAGTTAAGTTTGGTTTGCCAAGAATCTGACTCAAGAATTCTCTGTAAGGGTTTAGTCAGTTCAGTACATGGGTATTAGAAGGCAGGAGGGCTGGTAGATCTCTCTCTCAGGACTCGGTATCCCAGTCACCCGCAAGGGTAGGCTGGAAACGCCGGAGGCTGGATTTCTCGTCAAGAGAAAAGACAGCGTCTTTCTCAGCGCGTCAAAAGGGAGGGGCAGCGTCCGTGGGCTCTCGCATCAGCTGGGCTCTCGGGCAAGTAGTCGCTGCTCCAGATTCACCACCACTGTGTCTTTGCTTAAGGCAGCGTTGGTATATTTATACCTGAAAGGTGCCGGGTTTGACATAAGGATGGACATAAGACGTCAATAAAGATGTCATTAAGAACTGGTCGTTCTTACAGTTTTACAGGAGTTCTCGGACGAAATCAAAACAATAGCAGCGGGGATTTCCCAGGTTTGCTGGAGGCTTGGATTTCTTTAAGAACTCGGTGTGCTTTTCTAGGGGGCTGGAGGAATAGGCTTGCTTAATGTGACAGCATGCGCTATGACCGTATTATGAAAAGGGTTTCTGTGCCGTTGCAGGGATATTTATTGATTTATAACCGGGCAAGGGCAAAGGATAGGATATTGATAGGATAGGATATTGATTCAGGTACCTAGATAAAACACACTACACCCACTCCACGAATTCATGTCCATAATTACTAAACTAAGCAATAGTAAACATATCTAATAGTGCATGTGTATACCGATCCACCCCAAAATACATTATTTTGCATCTGAAATGGTATATGCGAAATACACGAAAATGAGTATAGGTACTGTATGCCTTCAAGCAGTGTAATCATTTAAAAGGATGCACATATATATAAGCATGAATGATTTGCGAAAATTACACATGAAATGGCTCTTAATACAGAAAAAAAGTGCGAGACCATTCCATCTCATATAAATACAGTTTCTTGTAAATATGCTAGAGGTTGAGTTTGATATATTGTCTCTAGAGTTCCTAAAAATAGAAGCTCTGTTCTCTAAGAATAGTTCTACTTTAAGCAGAGGATGAGTGCCAAAAAAAAAGGTAAATATTTTGGAATCGGGGAAAAAATAGTTTAGTTTTCAGGGGAGAAAAAAAAGGTTCCAAATAGTCCCAGGAGCTTTTGTTTTTTAAAGCTGAAGGCCAAATTCAGAGTTCAGGGAACGCTGTGTGCTCGTTTGCTTAAAGTTATTCTCTTTGTTCGGGGGAAAACATCATTTCAGACAGACTTTCAAAAAGACAGTCTACTGCCTCAGGTGAAAGTTCGACCAAGTTGGAAAATGTTGCTACCATGCAATCTTGAGCATGATTGCTTTCAACGATGTTTTGATCAGCATTGCTTACAGAAGGTCGTTCCTGGTTGATGCTGCGCTCATCTTGTACTTCACTACCCTTTAATCGCAGTGGTGAAGTCTCAACGAATGCCGTCATCAGGATGGGTAACCGCTGGGGACAACACGATGCATGAGCCTTTACTGGACTGAGCAAAGTATCTGTATCCAATGGTACTTCTGATTGTAGTGTAAGACAGATGTCTAACACGCATTCTTCTCCGCATAGCAAACATCTTAACACAGGTAATATACAATTCTGCCAGATGGGTCTGAAGGAAAGAAACCAGGTCATATTTAGATCTCTTAGCCGGGCTAATCCAAGGACTTTAGTTATGCGGTCCCGATAGCGTATAGCTAGGATCGTTTCTTCCATTGTTGCTGGAGTTTTGTCCGCGGTTTGGCTTGCCATAACGAAGCAGGAGAAGTAAAAATAAAATGCCTGCTACGAGTCCCAACAGGAGTGGAAGTCCGCCAAAGACAGAAAGGACAAAATTAGGAAAAATACCCAGGACTGCTTTGAAAGGGGTCACCAGTCCCGAAAAAATTGTCTTAAATACACTCGCGATACCATTCGTATCAGAAATGTTTAAGATTTAGTTTAGCATTTCTGCGAAGTGTAGGGGGCAATTTGTTGATAATAATGCATGTATCTCTGTCGTTGTCCTTGCAAATTGGAGATCATACGTTTCTTTTGATGACGTCAAGTAAACTGGCGTCTGTAGAAGCACAGTCTTCATTCTGCTTAAAGTATCAATTTCGAATAGAAGAGATATTCAAACTGGGCCAAATATTTCCCTCCCTGTCTGGAGTGTCGTTTGGAAACAATACTCGCTCACAGCAAGTGACCATGGAACTCACGCTTACCAGATAAGTTTTTCCTGGCAGCAGGCCACAACATCTGTGATCCACAATTAGAATGTAGCTCCCGTTAGAAAGCCGTCTAAAGAATGGCTCTATTCTAGTTGCAGGTGTGCCAATCTGGTGACATGAAAGGTTATTTGAAGTCCCCTCACAGGCCCCATGCAAATTTATGCCCTGACACAGAAGTATACCACTTAGTGATTTTTCACAATTATTACCACTAAGAAATATATTCTGCCCTTTTTCACTATGTACAGGAATTTATATAGCGCAAATCACCGAGCGGTTTCTAAGCGCTTGCTTAGGGAACCCGTCCTGGTATTCCCCTGTGAGATAACCCCGGCAGGGTATCCACAAGGTGAAAGCCAGGCATCCCGCCGCGAGGGGCCGTTGTGGAGATTAAGCAAGCTATTGCCCAGAGTCGCAGAGTGTGAACCCGTGAATCGAGTAGGCACCAGAGCGAGAATTGTCGAGTCCATGGACATTTTAGGACTCAAGACCCAGCCGAGCCAGGAATTGAACCCTGAACCCGGGCTGACCTCTGCTTCCAGGTCTGCCTCCTCTAACCAGTGAGCCACACTTCTCCACTATAACATGTGTGTGTGTAAGGTAATTCCCATGTTGACTTGATGTATCCTTTACCCAACCTTTCATACTGGCCTGCCTGTTGGCAGTATCGAAATTGGAAAGTCGTTATCGGAATAGTTATTATCCCATGTATTATCCATTCAATGACAGGTCGTTCTGACATTGTCAATGGTAATCTTTCAAGTTTTTCAATGCTCAGAATTGTATAATCTGCTCCCCTTTGTGCCAAGCTGATTTGTGTATCAGTAAGGTTATAGATAGAGAATTATGACGTTATGTTGATTAAACGCCAAGGCACGTAGCCTGAACGTAGATTTTGTAACGTCCAGCCAAGCTGTACAATAGAACGCAATTGGGACTGACCATGTTGTAACATTAGCATGTCCTGTTCTATTATATCGATCGCAGATGATACAATCCTGTCCAGTGAATATATTCTGGAAGACAGAGTCATTAACCCATTCTCCACAACAGAAAGTGATTTTTCCAAATTAATACGGTCAATTTCCCGTATTTTCTCTGCTGTTTTAATTTGAGTTACTTTCCAAGCTTCGTTGTAAGCTGCATATATAGAGGCTGCTATGAAACGTTTTTGACGCTGTTTGCGTGGTCCCATAATGAAATCACGCAAGTCAGCACCTTCTTTAAGTAAAGTCAAGTGTTGCTTAATTTCTGCCAGTGTGGATGTCTGTAGCCATTCAAGGCAGAGTTTTCCTACACTGTATGTTGTTACAATCCCTGGATGTTGTCGCTGGGAGTATCTAGGGTCTGGCCTTGACAATTTGAATCCCTGTATTTTGTTCAGGAATCTATCTTGACAATTATTTGTGTCTGTGGGCCCAATCAACCATTTCTTCCAATCAGGATGTGTTCTGTTTTGGTTAAAAATATGGGTTACGTCTATTTCAACATCTGTAGTGCTATTACTATCAGGTGTTGGCTTTGGAATAGACGGTTTGTTTAAGTCTTTAATTTTGGCTAGGCCAAGACAGGTTGTTTGTTGAATTGTATCATTCAAGAATATAATTTGTTCTGGGATCATGCAGGCTCTGAATAATGATTCTATACCTCGGACTTGCCAGTCTTTAGTACCCCAGATGGTTTTCGTTTCAATGTTTTTGTTCCAAAAATCAAAAACAAATGTATTCATTTTTTCATAAAACGATTCTGAATAGATTAATTTTGTATTTGTTAGCATGGTTTTCATTCCTGTCTTATTTAATAATTTGAAATAAAATGTTTCTGCATCACTCTTGTTAAACCCTGAGAAGTATGGAAATTTCTCATCGAATGTTTTCGAGCTTCCTTTTGGCGGAGTTGCACAATGTTCCCATTGGTTATAATTTAAAACATTTCTAGGCTGAGCAGATTTATGCAAATAATGATTACCATAGTGGTTGTAACAGTACATCTGATCATAATTTGATGAACCCTGTAAATAATCATGTTCTGTAAATTTTGCTGACATAACTAAGTCTGACATCATATCATTAATACTTTCAAAGTCCCAATCATCAGAGAATTTGCTTGGTTTTACAAAGTCACTTACAGAAATCTTAAATTGATGTGGATACTTCAAGAGTTCGACCGGTCAATAGATTTCGTAATCAGTTGTGTCCCATGCTACCCCACCGGGTAATGGATTGGCTGTGAAGTTCACTGAAGAAAGTTCTCTCTTCTCAATGTGTGAAGACTTGTGTGGCTTCAGGACCAAGTTGATATTCTGACTTGCTGTGTCCATTGTAACATATTTTCCCTCAATGAAATGTCCCAAGCATAGTACCATGATGAGCCAAAGCAGGAGGAAAAGTACACCCAGTACCACCCAAAATTCAATCTATGGGAAAATCAGATAGGTCTCTTTTAGTTGATGAAAGAGTTCTTTAGCCTTGTCTTTAAAAGTTGTTGTTGATGTTGGCTGTTCCTCAGGTTCGCTCGGATCCTCAGAAAAGTCATTGAAATTGATGAAGTAGCCTGAAGCAGTTCTGTCAATTGTTGGAATTGCTTCTGGATTTTTCATTGCTTTTGGAATTTTCTTTGATTCATCAGCATTGTCTGTGGCTACATCGTTGTAGACAGGTGTTTCTTGATGCATTATTGCGATTTGGGTTTCAAGAGGCTTAAGTTCCATGGCTTTGATGCATAGTCCTTGTTGATTCACTGTAGTTTTATCAAATGTGATTAGTCTTTCAGTTTGAACCTCTTGGTTTGTAGCAAACTTTGGTGTTCTGCTACTTCTTGGGAGTCCACTTGGCCTACTACTTATTATTGGCCACATGATTGTGGTTTAACCAGGTCGATGGATACAACTCGGTTCTCCTTTTTACCAGCAAGGGGCGGTAGTACTACTGATCTTGTTCCGTTGACAGCTAAGACAGGTACTGCTTTTCTGTAAGAAGGCCCAAATTCCTTCTTCACCGCGATTTTCTCTCTGTCCAGATCCCCAATCTTTGGAATCCAGACAGGCCTTGCTGGGACAGGTGGTTTCTCTTCAGTGGCTGTTGGCTGTTGTTTCAACTTTATGTTGCTCAGGTCTTTTCTTGTTTCATTTAAGTCCTGTAAAATAGCCACACGATCTTTGATATCAAAGCATTTTTCTTTCACCACTGAAGTTTGACTATCGAGGTCCTGGATTTGCATTCTAGTCCCGAACAATAGTTCGTAAGGACTGAAACCTCTTAGAGAATTTCTTGGCAGATTATTAAGACTACGTTGGACACTTATTAAATGTTTGACCCACCCAGCACCCGAACCTAATACCTTTGCCGTTATAGATTGCTTTATGTCTCGGTTTTTTCTTTCCACAAGCCAGTTTCCCTCAGGATAGAAGGGACAAGAATACCGCAATGCAATGCCCATGCTGGTCATGGCCTCCTTATAAGCTCGAGAGCTAAAAGCTGGACCCAGGTCAGAATGTAGCATGCCAATCGCGTATGTGCCGATAAAGACTCGCAAATCTTTTATAACAGTTCAGACGTCAGCCGAGAGCTGGGGTCTACATTTTGAGTGAAGCTAGTCTTAAATAATATACATTGGGACGCATGTTTCCTGTTTAATCATGCGAATAGATCGCTTTATGCTTTCTATTATGTGTTCTGGCACTACTTCGGCCGGTTCGCCACTGCGATCTCTGTTGCAGTTTTTCACAATTGTTTGCAAATTTGTGATTATCCACGCTCATTTCCGGCCACCAGTATTCTGATTTTAATTCTGTCAGAGATTCTTTGATCATCTGATGCCTTAAACCTAATCCCATGTGTGCTTCTTGTATTAAGAAGCCTCTCCTGTTCCTGTTTGGAATTACTCTATCCCCCACTCCAGGGATTTGAGCAAAAGGAACGGAGTTTGCATCGATTATGTATGTATAATTGAGTGGATAGTTGACGGGTAGCGCTGGACAGTCGCCTTTTGATGACGTTTTTACCGCCAGCATTGTTTCCCCGTCTATGTATTTTCCTGAACGCTTTTTTGTAGCTACGGAAGCCGATTTAGTTGCTTCCGCTGTGGCTGTCTCCGCCAATGAATTCCCTGAAACGTGAACGCCATCACGTTCATGACTCAATCAATGTATCACGTGAGTCTTTGGTAGTTCTTTCTGTAAAAGAACTACTTGTTCCCAAAGTGATTTTTGCTTTATTGTGGCACCTGTGTCATCTTTGTAACCGTTTCGAACCCAGTTCTGCAAGTCATTATTGTATGATTTGACGCAGAAATATGAATCGCACACTATTAGTGTCGGGAATTCGCGATCCGCGTTATCTAGCGTCATTTTCAACGCTATTATTTCAGTTTGTTGTTCTGAATTATTTTCTACAGAGTGTGATTTTGTTACCAGAGGTCTCAATTTATCTCCGCGCCACACATATTTAATAATCTCGCATGTGGCGTTATAGGCTTGTTTTCCCCAAACCGAGGGTTGTGCATGTCCGTCTGTATATATTACACAGGCGTACTGTCGTATGGGCAGAATGTCGATTGGCAGAGGATATTCTCTTTCATATTCTAGATTTTTAAATTTTTTCATTTCCGGGTCAAAATAGTATTTCACTTTGTCTGTAGCAAGAGAATTTTTCCATTGTATCCATTTTGGATTTAATGCCATAGTAGGTAAATTACATGGGCTTGTTAATGCCTCAAAGGCTGATTCTGCTGTTCTAACAGTAATCTGTCTGCCATCAGCTTGGTCTCTTTCTTTTGCTACAGCTGTTTGAACTGCATGAACAATGTTTTCCTTAATACTCAATGTTTTTTTCAGCTTCTGTGTACAAATGTGATTTGTATGCTATTGGTACCTTTTCTCCCTCATTTGAGGTCAGGTACGTGAATCCGCATCTTCCTGGGATGACCCGGATCACAAGGTTGCGTGTGTTATCACGTGTTTGCAATTTTGTTTTAGCTAACATGTCTGTTTGCAATGATCTCAAAAATTCTGTGTGTTTTTGAGTCCAATTGATTGTTTTAAAATCTGGTTTTATTAGTTCACAGAGAGGTTTAACCCTCTCTGCATAATTTAGAATGTAAGTTCTTCCGAAATTCAGGAAACCTAGAATTGATTGTAAGTTTTTCAGCGTTCTTGGTGCTTGGATTACAGCACATTTCTCTAGGAAATTGTCTGCCAGGCTTTTGCCTTCACTTGATAATTCATATCCTAAAAACAAGACAGTTAGATGGGCAATTCTTGACTTTTTGAAGTTGAATTTGTAACCCTCTGCTGCGAACCCAAGTATTATGGTGTTCACTCTTTTCAAGTGAGTATCCAAGTCATCATCTGTTAGATAGATGTCATCGACATAAGATAATGCCTCATCATCATACGTTTGTAGTAACTCTGTTACTCTCGCTGAGAATAATCCTGGGCTGTTTTTGAACCCCTGTGGCAAACGACAGAATTTTCTGCGAGCCATTTATTGAGAAAGCGGTCAAATATCTGCTTTCAGGTGCTATATTTTGACAAAAGAATCCATTAGAGATGTCTAATGTTGTTTTGTATTTTTTGCGCACTTTGTTATTCATTAGTGCTGCACTGTGTGAGTTTTGTACTGCAAAGGTTTTGCAACATGAGTTAAGGTGTCTGTAGTCCAAAACTAGACGATATGAATCGTCTGGCTTGGAGACAGGAAACAAAGGATTGTTCATTTGTGAGGTGCAAG
The DNA here is from genome assembly GCF_964261635.1 of Lissotriton helveticus. NCBI lineage: Eukaryota > Metazoa > Chordata > Amphibia > Caudata > Salamandridae > Lissotriton > Lissotriton helveticus. The sequence goes on from NC_136057.1 coordinate 1,762,511,235, forward strand.
TTTCAATCACCCCCTGGTATTCAAGTTGATCTAAGATCTCCCTGACCTGTTTTTTAGCTTCTTGCTTAATTGGGTACTGCCTCTGTGCAGTTGGTTGTGATTTTAACTGGATTTTGTGAAGAGGAGAGTCCTCATTCCATCCAACATGATTTTTATATAATGCAGGACCTTGGGCTACTGCCCACTTTCTTGCAAGTGTATATCTTTTATGAATTGGAATATGATTTGAGAAGGCAGGCATAATCATTTCTTCGCCATGAGGGCAGTCCCTGACAAACTCTGGTGGCCAGTCTTTTTCAGCTAAAAGGATGTCATAGCCTTTGGAGAGGTTATCCCAAAATAGACCCCTTATTTTCCTAGTCTTATCTCCCTCTATACGTAACGTTATTTCGTATATTTTATGAGGTTTGCTAATTCTGGTATCTGCAGTTTCCACCTGAATGTATTCATTCGTGTCCACTGTCTCCAGATGATTCATCATGATCTTGCGAGCTATGCTCACTTCTGCTGCGCTGTCTAGCATTGTCTGAGCCCACTCTACGTTTTTCAGCTGTGTCCTCAGGATCCTCGGCATGTTTAACTATTTTAATGCTCGCTACCTTCTTTTTTGGAAATTGTTTTTTACCTTGTCTTTGGACTTGACGTGCTCTTCCCTGTGTTCTGACCATCCTCTTCTTTCCGATTTCTGCGAGGAAGTCTGAAAAGATCAAGAGGGACGTGTATCAATATCTTGATATCTATCAGGTTTCTTCAAATTATCCCTATTTCTAAGGTTGTATCTTTTCTCAGAGGGCTCCCTCTGGGGAGACAAGTGTCCTTGGTCCGGAGATCTTTCCCTCCGCCGAGGAGACCTTCCTCTGGACTGGAATCTTTTTTCTTTGGGAGTGGATTGTTTATTTCCATCCCAGCTCTTTTTTGGAGTGTTTAAATTATTTTTAATAAATATCTTTTCAGGATTTTCAGTTAGTTGGGGTTTTACTGGTTTCCCACCCAAACTACCTCCTCCTAGTTCTTCATAGGATTTTTCTATGATTCTGGCAAGTTCAAATGGTTGTTCTGCTATATCTGTTTCTATCAATTTCTGGCGGATCGCCACAGATGCTGCTTCTCCTTTTATGTTAGATAATAATAAAGCTGAGACCGGCTTGAAATCTTTCAGTAATTTCATACCCAGAGTTGAAGCAGGTTCTGGACCGTATTCATTTTGAATCTGTCTTAGCACATCTGGTATTACCGCCATGTCGTGTTTTGGCAGCTCCTAAGTTAGCGTTTAGCACAGCTACACGGTCTTTTCGTTAAACTTGACCAAAACGAACGGGGGCCATTTTGAATCCTTCTGGCTTCCGTTTCCTATGAACACGCTGCCTCGTGGTCAGTGTGCCCTTTTTGTCCTTTTTCGATACTCATGGTCACCTATTCTGCTCGGCAACAGGCTATTTTTAGTACTGGTCAAGCGCACATGCGCACTATGCATCAACCGGTCATTCCTTAGGAATGTTAACACTAACTGACCAGTGCTATTGAACTCCTCCCACATGCTGGCTGTGTTCCAAAAATGACCTTATATGTACCTAAAATGTGTAACTTGTAACCGCCTATCTTTTATTGCTATTAAATTGTATAAAAGAGGTCGCGCACCGATGTTCGGTGTGCTACTTCTTACATTACCGAAGGGTGCTGTAGGAATGTATCACCACCCCATGGGGTCTTAATAAACTTGTCTCTTGCTTTTTCCAGTGTCCGTGCCAACTTCTATATTAAGGTGTACGAAAGTTTAGCACAGTATGTAGGCCTGATTTGAACCCAACACCACAATTGGGCGACCACGAAGGGACTCATCGGCGACTCGGATGCCCGAAGGAGAGGTCGTGACGAAGGTCAGGAAACTCGCCATGGACGCGTACGCTGCCACTGAGTGACCCGAGTCTTGGCACCCATGGTGTGTTTCTTCCTTTCCTTCTGATCTGACCTTCCAGGTGGCGCCGGTCTTCGACTGAGATTCTGATCTTGGATTGTCGTGATGTGCCATTTTGGCTGACTCGACCACAGAACTTGGCAGTTGGACCTTGGACGTTTGAAAATATTTGGTAAGCTTTTGACTGGTGAGATAGTCTACTGACACTTACTGTGGCTTTTCGAATTTTGAATTCGAATTTGAATTTGTTTTGAAGTTAGCTAACGTTTGACTCTCTGAATTTGAATTTGAATATGTGAAGTGCACCTCACATAGGCAGGCATGTAGGGATATTTCTCTGATTTATTTGATTTGAGCAGCACACCGTGTATGAAGCACATTAGGTGCCATTTTGTGTAGTATCGCGTTTTCGTGGTACTTTTTGAACATGCCTGTTTTTAGCACACTCCGAAGGATGTGCTGTTTTTACAATGGTACCAATTATCGATTAAATGAATCACAGCCGGCCCCCCCAGAGGGGACTCCAAATCGTGAGATGTATGTTAAATTCGGCATTCCACCAATAATGTACAGCACGCTATGGCATAAGTATACTAAAACTGATCGTGAATTACAGTGGCCACTACATGGGTCGTTTGACCTTCGAAAGGTTCAATATGTAGAGCAGTGTTTGTTTCAGCGAAGGTCTAGACAAGATATGTTTGATTGCGTGCGTATGTGGGAGAAAGAGGTGCGTGAACGAGTGAAGCGTGAGGAAGCCTTGGCGGAGAAGGTGCAGCAAAAGGCTGCACGTGATAAAGCTTTACAGCTGCAGGAGAAGGAGTTGCAGGAAAAGAAAGAGAGGGAGACGCGAGAACGTAATTTGCAGGTTAATGGTCAGTTCCCTATCAGGCGTCCTCTTTATCCGGTCCTTACTAATGAAACAGATGATTTTTCATTACTAGATCGCTGTCCGCCTCCGTACGTTGCACCTACGGCTCCGAACGAGGAATCAGATGAGGATAGTGATCGTGCACAACGTACAAGGTTACATGCGGAGCGAGCTGCGGAATTGCGTTCGTTTGCACGAAAGTTAAATATTAATACTGTTACTGTTTCTGAATTTAGTAAGCAAATGGAACAATGGTCTGATCAAGAGCGACTGTATTTCTTAGATCATTTTGGAGATGAGGTTGTTGAACGGTTCAGAAAATATTCTTCAGAAAATATTCTTCAGAATTAGAACCCAAGGATATATCCAAGGGTCGTGAGAACTTTCGTAAAGGTCTTTTTGTTCTTTCAGATGCGGATGAATTTTTCAAACGGTTGGTTCAACTACGGAATGAGGCGACACAGCTACGGGAGTTGGAAAAATCGAAGGGTCCGCCTGCGTCCGGAGCGACGGGGATATCCAAAGAATGCCCTATCTTTGGAACAGATAAGATCGCTGCGATTAATGTTAGACCTATGCGAGAAGCTGCGCCTTTATATGTTCCCCACAAAGGGGATGGTACAGATGATGATAAACGCTCTAAAGACGCAAAAGGGTATTTCGTATATAACTGGGTTTATACGCCTTGGAATAGGGCAGATGTTATGGCGCTTAAGAATGCTTTGCCTGATCCCCGTAAAAATCCAGCGGCTTTTTATGAAAGTGTTGAAAGTGCAATTTCTTCGTGTATTATGACGTTAGTTGATATTGATCTGTTTTTCGGGTTAATATTGCCCCCTGATATGTGGAGAGCGATTCGTAAGTTTGATGACTACACGACTCTCGGGGCCACTTGGAAAGATCTTGTTCAAGCTGATTTGGATAGGGAACCAGCATGTAAGCCTTGTCAATTAATATTAGACCTTCCAGGGGCCATACTAACAAAATTAAAGACTCTTGCTCCCGCTAAAAAGATTGATTGGACTATATTAGCCTCTTGTAAGCAGAAAACGGATGAATCGGTTTCTGATTTTTTCTCTCGCTTTGAGGAAGCGTTTCATGATTACAGTGGACAATCATTAACAGAAGATACAGGCAGGCATTTATTCGTTGATAAGTACGTGGCTAATCTCCTACCGGAGATTGCAAAACGATTAAAGGCGAGTGAAAGTTCGTGGACCACGGCAACCCCTGCTTCTTTATTGACTATGGCCCAATATTATGAACGACAGGAGCTAGAGGCAAAGGAAAGTAGTGAAAAGAAAGCGAAGGATTTGAAGACGAAGGTAATGTTAGCTCAGGTTCAGGCTACGAGAGGAAACAACAGAGGAGGGCGAGGATCGTACAATAACGCTCCTCCCCCTCGTTCTGACATTTCTGTGAATCAATGTGCATACTGTAAAGAGTTTGGGCATTGGATTGCAGACTGTCCGGTGTTTCGAGAACAGTGTCATTTGAGGGGACGAGGAAGTGGAAGGTCTAGGAATAATTATGGGGGACCACGAGGATGGGGAGCAAGTGATCGAGGAGGTTATGGAACAAGTGATAGAGGAGGTTATGGTACAAATGATCGTGGAGGACATGGAGCAAGGGGCCGTGGTCGGACAGATTATAATACGTTTGATAATCGCAATCAATAGCAGATAAATGAGGGTAGTTCTGCTGAGCAACGTGATGAGCATTATGCATAGGATTGCGTAGGATGGGGTGTGGAATCGGTTGAGGTGCCAGTTGATCAAAGGGGACCATATATAGAAGCACATGTTTTGGGTTCTACTGATCAATTTCTGGTCGATACAGGAGCTACTCGTAGCGCTTTGTCCAAATACTTGGTTCCAAGGGCTCCCTTGTCTGGCGAGGTAATTACAGCTATAGGGTTCGATGGAACACCTACTTCTAGCCCACTGTCTCAACCCGTTGCATTTCATGTTGATAAATTCGCTGCCCCTTGTCCCTTTTTGTTGTCTCCAAATACACCAGATAATATTATGGGACTCGTATGTTAAAACATTTTCGAGCTACTATTCGCTGTGCCCCAGAAGGAGTACGAGTTGTGTTGAATGAGAATTACCCAGAAATTGAGCGAGTGTGTTTTCTCCATGAATCTGAAGTATTGGCCTCCTTACCAAAAACATTGTGGGCCACTTCCGACACGGATGTAGGGCAGATGGTAATTCCTCCAGTACGTATCACTGTAAAGGAGGGAGTATCTCTACCACGTGTCCCACAATATAAGATTTCAAGAGAAGGTGAAATTGCTTTGACACACATTGTGAACGATTTGATTTTGGCAGGAGTAGTTGAGGAAGTCCCCTACAATGTTTGCAACAGCCCAATTTTACCGATCCTTAAAAGAGATACAGATGCTAAGGTTTACCGTTTCATTATTGATTTGAGGGAAATCAACAAGATAGTAGTGCCTCAGTACCCAGTGGTGTCTGACATCACCACGTTGCTTACGTTGGTTCCACCGACGGCATCTACTTTTACAGTCATCGATTTGAAGAATGCCTTCTTTTCGATTCCTGTACATCCCGATAGTCGATATCTATTCGGCTTTACATTGAATAATAAATCATACAGATTCTGTCGAGTTCCTCAAGGCTATACCGAAAGTCCTAGCATTTATAGTCAGGCATTAAAACGACAGCTTGATTCCTTTGAATTGCAAGACGGAGTGGCTCTTATTCAATATGTAGATGATATCTTACTTGCAGCGGATACACAAGAACAATGTGAGAAAAGTACCTTTTCCTTGCTTTCCTTCCTAGCCAAACATAATCATAAGGTTTCAAAGAAAAAGCTGCAATATTGTAGACCCAAGGTGACCTACCTCGGTCATCTTTTGTCTAAGGAGGGCCGTGCATTTACACCAGATCGAATTCAAGCGGTTTTAGATACACCAGTCCCTCGCACTCAGAAAGATGTTCGTGCCTTTATAGGTTTGACGTCTTTTTGTAGGCAATGGATATTGGGTTTTTCACACATTGTTAAACCATTGTTGGCATTATTGTCAAAAGATACACCGATCCCTATTGAATGGACGGATGAATGTCAGAATGCTTTTGAACAATTGAGACAAGCTCTTTGTTCTGCACCAGTGTTAGGTACACCTGATTACACGAAGATCTTTACATTATATGTACATGAGAAGGATGGGTGCGCATTGTCAGTATTAGTGCAGACACACGGAGACAAACAGAGGCCTTGTGCATACTTCTCGGCGGTACTCGACCCTGTGGCTCGAGGATTGCCTGGATGTTTTTGAGCAGTTGCAGCAACAGCAGTAGCGATACGACAAAGTGAGGGAATAGTTTTGTCACACAAATTGTTGGTGTTAGTTCCCCATGCGGTAGATGCGTTATTGAACCAAACGAAAACACAGCATCTAACCAGTGCCCGTCTGACAGGATATGAGCTAACGTTGTTGGCGCCGCACATCACACTAAAACGATGTGCGACACTGAACCCTGCTACTTTACTGCCGGATCCTGTTGCTGAGACTCAGAAGGAAGAACAACATGACTGTGTTTTCCTGACTGAGGAACAGACAAAGGGTCGTATCGATTTACAGGACACACCATTTCCAGATGTAGATGGGGAACTGTGGGTTGATGGATCGTGCGTGAGGTTACCAGATGGTACGACTTCCGCAGCTTATGCGATCACAACACTTAAGACAGTGGTAGAAGCAGCACGAATACCCCAGAAATCGGCTCAAGCAGCTGAATTGATAGCCTTAACGAAAGCATGTGAGTTAAGTGCTGGACTATGTGTGAACATTTACACGGATAGTCGTTACGCTTTTGGAGTAGTGCATGATTTTGGCCTACTCTGGAAGGAACGAGGATTCTTGACTTCACACGGAGTACACATCATGCATGGAGAATTGGTACGCGATCTCCTGAATGCACTATTATGTCCAAAGAAAGTAGCAATAGTTAAATGCAGTGCACACAAAAAGGTGACGGACAAAATAGGACAAGGCAATGCTTTCGCAGATCGCATTGCGAGAGAGACCGCTATGCTACAAAATAACTTCCCCATGTACGTGGTGAAATCACAAGCCGAGCGGTGGCATGATGCTAGAGAAGAAATACTAGATATACAGAAGTCAGCATCTGAGGCAGAACTTACGAAGTGGGCCACTGAAGGAGTATTGGATGATGAGGGTTGCTGGCGTAGTAAAGATATGGAGAGATGGAAACTACCCATGGCCTATTTACAAACAATGGTGCAAATGACACATGGGCTGGCACACATTGGAGCTCTCGCAATTACGAAATTGCTTACACGAGTTTGGGAGAATGCTGAAATTGCTAGCATGGCTAAGAGAGTAGTGCAGACCTGTCTGATATGTTTACAGCACAATCCTGGACAAGGGACTCATACTCCTAAAGGAGGGTTTGTTCCACCTACTGCACCATTCGAAGTACTACAAATGGATTACATCCAGCTGGAACGCTGTAATAATCTCAAGTATGTCTTAGTGGTGGTGTGTGCCTTCAGCAAATGGATTGAGGCTTACCCTACGAAAGACAATACAGCATTGACAACAGCTAAGGTGTTACTCAAAGAGTATTTCCCGCGCTATGGTGTTTGTAAATATATGTGGAGTGATAATGGTCCTCATTTCATTGGGAAAGTAGTGGAGTACGTCCTGAAAGGATTGGGAATCAAGCAACGATTCCACGCTGTCTTTCATCCGCAATCAGCAGGGTTGGTAGAAAGATACAATGCAACTCTGAAGCTGAAGCTAGCAAAGATTGTGGCATCCACATCTCTGAAATGGCCGGATGCTTTGCCTCTGGCATTGCTGTCCATTCGATCAGTGCCACATTCTCGATCTGGCCTCACACCCTATGAGGTGGTGTTTGGAAGGCCGATGAATATTTGGGGAGTTCCAAAACCTCGCTTGATACATGATGTGCCTTGTATAATGATGAACGATTATTTGGCACGATTAACAAATGATTTGCCTTCTATTCATCAACAGGTTCGAGAGGCGCTCCCTGATAACTCCACTGGTGAGGCTCATGATCTTCGTCCTGGCGAATATGTTATGATCCGAGTATTCGAGCGCTCCAGCAGTTTGGAACCGAGATGGCAAGGCCCTGAGCAAGTGCTGCTGGCGACTCGGACTGCTGTGAGAGTCACCAATAAGAAGCGGTGGATACATTCAACGCACTGCCGATGTGTCTCTCCGGATCTGGTGAACCCTGTGGTGCTATCCGACTACAGAAAGATTTTGGATGCAGAAAAGAGCCCAGCTGTCACGCCTGATGAATTGGAGGGAGCCTTCCCGGACCACGTTGTTTCTGATAAAGTGAAGTACAATCTACGTCCCAGGAAATAAGATTCCTTTTTGCATTTTTGAACTGGTTGGTAACCGCTCTGAGGTTTGTGAAACGGAAGCCGGGAATATCAAGGGGGGGGATCAGTTCTGCCCAGTGTAGCGACACCCGTCTTGAATCCCGGAGAACAAATCAACGGCAGCCTCGGTCCAGAACCATCGTTTTTTTTCTTTCGCTTAGTGTTGCTTTTGAAGAGTATTGTTTTGTGAACTATGGCATCTCCTTCGACACGAAAAGGGAGAATTCTTGGTGCTGTTTTGTTTGTCCTGATCATAGTGGTGATCGCAGTAGTAGCTTGGACGATGGAACAATTGTTTCCTGCACGAGAACATTTGCTGCCCACCACTCCAAGCCCATCTGAACATTTTCATTTTACTTTGCCTTTTCACGAAGAAAGACATAGGCAGACTTATTTGAATAACAGCTTTATTCAGATTTTGCATCATACTCATAACATGACAAACACGTCTAATTGTTGGGTATGTGGAATGTTGCCCGGACATCAGAAGAGGGGAGGAACTCCACTCATTCCTCTCCCGTTTTCTCATAATGGTTCTTGCTATGCTTGGTACACTCTTCTTTTCACCCTGCGATGGCCAACGAAAGGTGGATTACTTTTTCGATTGAATAAGATATGCTATAACGACAAAGATGGTTATCCACATGCTGAAGGAACTAAATTTGAATGGGAAGAGTATCGTCCGGACAATGTTTCTGCACCTCGTGTATATACGAACCAAAGACTTATAAATGTGACGAGCTTACATATGATAACAGTTATTGATACAAAAGCAGATCTGTGTATTAGAAATAAAGGTACAATCCCTGTAGGCCGCAGTGAATGTAATATTACACTTACCTTTGATACGCCAACTGGAATTGCATTCATAGCTTCACGTAACACATATTTTATTTGTGGAAATAAGGGATATCATCGTCTACCATTGGGATGGTTGGGAACGTGTTACATAGCTTTTTTATTACCACCTGTATTTATTGCTCCTCCTATGTACCACAATGATTATGGGTTGTACCATGATTTTGTACTGAACCGAGTTAAACGAACATTAGATCTTGATGAAATCGACCAAACTGATACCACTTTACAACAATATGTAGATTTCAACTTGGGTTTATTTTCATTCGTAGGAGCTGCACTGAATAGTAGGAAGATAAGACGGCTCACACGTGTGGTGGAAGCTGTCGCTAATGAAACTGCCTCTGCTTTAGGAAATATTACTGAGGAATTGCAAATTACCAGAATTGTGGCGCTCCAGAACCGGATGGTTCTAGATGTGATACTAGCTGATAGGGGCGGAGCATGCCGCGTCATCGGAAGTAGTTTTTGCGTGTACGTGCCAGATAACTCACCTTCCGTGTATGATTCGATTACAAAATTACATAAGATAGCTGCTGAGATCCACCCTGAAAATGGAACATGGACCTTTTCTGGTTGGCTCTGGACCCTATTTAGTACTTGGGGTTGGAAAATATTAACTATTCTATGTATTTTTATTGGAGTACTATTTTCCCTTTGTCTATGTATTCAATGTGGCCCTACATTATGTTCTGTATGTATCACAGCCTGTATTCCGTCCAAACGAGCTATTGTTAAGCAAGAGAAACTGATCAATGATGAAGTATTGAAAATAATGGCTATTAACATTGATGATGAACATTCTGATTACGTTCGCTATGAGGTAGCTTTTGCTAAACGCTAAAAGGGCCGTCTGTCGTGTTTTGGCAGCTCCTAAGTTAGCGTTTAGCACAGCTACACGGTCTTTTCGTTAAACTTGCCCAAAACGAACGGGGGCCATTTTGAATCCTTCTGGCTTCCGTTTCCTATGAACACGCTGCCTCGTGGTCAGTGTGCCCTTTTGTCCTTTTTCGATACTCATGGTCACCTATTCTGCTCGGCAACAGGCTATTTTTAGTACTGGTCAAGCGCACATGCGCACTATGCATCAACCGGTCATTCCTTAGGAATGTTAACACTAACTGACCAGTGCTATTGAACTCCTCCCACATGCTGGCTGTGTTCCAAAAATGACCTTATATGTACCTAAAATGTGTAACTTGTAACCGCCTATCTTTTTTTTTTTTTTTTTTTTTTTTTCAAAAACCTTTATTGACATTGCACAGGTACAATCAAAATTCGGCATACGAGACAGTGAATCAAAGGTACAGAGGTAGTACATCCAAACAATGTAAATCAGGATCTAAGCCATGGTACCCCTCACAATATCGATGTACAAATCAGGAGAGCCGAATAAAACATGTTCACAGGATCAGAAAGGTTGCATTTTTTCTTTTTTGAAAGGAAGAAAAACAGGATCGGATCGCACATCATTAAACATCGCCAACACTAAGGTAGTACTGTTAACAGGATATGCACGGCAGGACCATCATAGGCAGGGCATACATAACGAAACGGATAATCAGGATAATCAACAAACAGGTCAGACCCCCGCCCAAACAATACCCGCCCGCTATCAAATTGAGCAGTAGAACAGAGACCCCCGTACCGAACCCGGGAGACACCCAGAGATGTGCAGGAAACCCGACCCCGAAAAAGGAAAAAAGAGGGAAAAAAGGGGAGAAAAACCAAGAGAACAACATGAAAAAAAGGCCATGGAACTAAAAGGGAAAAAACAAAACCCCACCTCCACCCCCCCACCCTGCACCACTGCACATGGCCACGGCCCACCCCCCAGCAGCGTGCCTGTCGCCCAGATCTAAACCCGAAATATAGAAAGAAAGAGGCAAGAGGAAAGAGAAAAACAATATCCAACACAAAGAAAGGGAAAGAAAAGGGAAAAGAAGAAAAAAGGAATCGAAAACCCCACAGAAGGGGAAGAAAGCTAAGGGGGGGCCCTCCAAGGGACCCGACCCTCCCTCCCGAGTCCCGCATCCCTGCAATAATATCTTTCCAAACTTTGAGATACAGAAACCATACGCAGGGACACGATCGATGAAATAGCCCACCCTCGCAAGCTTATCAAACAATACGCAAGACTCTCCATACCAGGGGAAAGGGCGCCAAGCGTCACTGTCGTACATACAATTCGTCGGCCTGAATAGAAACAGGGCAGAAAGTTCCAAGCAGGAAAAAAACAGGTGGAGCAGCATAACAAATGAACGTGTCAACACCAAAGGAACCGAATTCCCTGCAATGGTACAAGAAGCAGCAGTGTCCGGGGTGTCGCCGCCATTTTGCGCCGTTCTTCCTCGATGGTACAGATCGAATAAAGCTGGAGATGACGGGTCAGAAGGAAAGTACGAACGGGGGCACCCAGTTCAGACCAGGAGAAACCAAAGTCTCGTAAAAGCACAAGGGGCGACCCATAGACTGCCAGCAATTGCCATCCACGAGGCCATATACAAGATATTCAAACTGTAGCGAGCTGTCCAGGAGTGTCAAAAGGAAGCACGGCCATATTGCAGCCGCCATGAAGTTACATCTCGTACTTGCCATCACCCCCTCCCAGGGGATAGCAAGAGTAGTCTCGCAGCAGTAATGGAAAAAGCAAGTGATGGCGCACGAGTAAACACCAGGTAGAAACAGCCAGAACAGCCTCACGCCAGCACCAGGATAGGAAGAGACGGCCCTTCAAGGATAGTTGTCCGCCCTCACTCAGCATCCCACACACCCGGCCGCCGTAATAACAAAGGAGAGTCGCCATTTTCCAGGATGCACCATCACCATGCAGCACAGCGAGACGAAAAATCGCCAGCCCCCATAAGATTCAAGATTCAGCGATGTCCAGTCACTGCGTAGCGTAGGAGAACAGGCACCCCCTCCACAGAGAATCATTCACAGACCCCCCCAGCAGGAAAGCGACACGGCAATATCATGTCCACTGGCACAAATAAGCCGGGATGTGTAGCACAGTCCAGAACACTCAGGCATATAATGCGCCTCAAAGGCGGCAAAGCGCTGTTACCGTAGACCGGCTGCCGAGGAAGTGCTGGGGGGGGGGGGAGGGGGGCGAAGCATCCAACACAGAGAAGCTGCGCCACGCATCTAGTAGAGGGCTCCGGCGGTGTAGGGAGACTCCCTCAGCACAGTGGTGGAGGAGCGCCGTCTCACGGGAGAACATGGCTGTCAGGATGAAGCCAGCAGCCGGGTGCACAGCCACGCGAGGTCCCGGTCTCCAGCAGCAGACGGGCCGCCCAGAGCAAATGGGGATATCTTGATCCCGGAGAGTCCAAATTTCACAGCAGCCGGACGCCCCATCGCAGCGTCTCCTCCGACATACGAACGCGTCGTCCAAGCGCGGGGCGGGTAGCCAGAACTGGAGGCGAAGGGAGAAGGTCGGCGGAGCCGGGACCCCATGCGGCCATCTTGGTCGCCGGCCCGGCTCCGCCCCCCCTATCTTTTTATTGCTATTAAATTGTATAAAAGAGGTCGCGCACCGATGTTCGGTGTGCTACTTCTTACATTACCGAAGGGTGCTGTAGGAATGTATCACCACCCCATGGGGTCTTAATAAACTTGTCTCTTGCTTTTTCCAGTGTCCGTGCCAACTTCTATATTAAGGTTTACGAAAGTTTAGCAGAGTATGTAGGCCTGATTTGAACCCAACACCACAGCCATGGACGGAACACCATGTATTTTTGTGTAAATGGAAGCAAAGACTGTGCCCCAAGTGTCACAGTCCTCCACATGTGGTGCGATCCCCATTGGAAGACAGATAGTCAGAATTCTGTGTTTCTCAGTAGGGGTGGTATCCGGAAATACTGCCTCTATTTGAGTGATTTTTTGTGCTAACCAGAATGGAATTTGTGCCCGTTTTGCGGGTACTTTAACCAGACACGACTGTATGTTCTGTGGTGTAATTTTGTTTATGTTCCCCTGATGAGGGGTCAGCTGTGGAATGTTAATAGCTGGTTGGACTGTTGAAGTCCGCATTAGATATTGGACTAATTGTCTATGTATTTTAATCAGTTGTTTTAGCTGTGCTAAAAGTTCTGGTATTGACATTTCTTCAATGTCTGGATGTGGTGTGTAGCTGGCTAGAACCGGTCACGTTGCTCCTGGTCTACCTAGTGGACCGAGCCTGGTGATGTGATTATTATGTTTTAGGGCGCCTTTAAACCAGAGCAGGTGCTCTTGGTATTTTAATGGGATTTCCACCTCCTCGAAAGGCGTGTAGATATCCGGTGGTTCCTCTACTTTGTAATAGTGGAATTCATGTGTGACAGCGTTTGCTGCTGGAAAGTTTATCCATGAATAGAATACCTCTGTCTGCCGATATTCATGTGCCTCAATTACGAATATGACTGTACCACCTCTCGATGTTAGTCCATTTTCTATTAGCTTAAGAGTTATAGTTTTTCTTATGCTGACCGGGATGAGTATTGCACACGGGTCTTGCTGTAGGAGACTTGTGTCTTCCGCTAGGAGTTGGGCTGCTATTCTAGCTGCCTCCCTTTCTTCTTTATTGTCTGACATTTTACTGACAAGAAGGTTTTTTGTTGCAGATTAAGTTTTCAAGGAAACAAAGATTAGGTGCACAATATTTTGGAACACTGTATCCTTCAACGTTGAATAAACCAAAAACTATACATAGAAATCTCTTTCTACTAAGTTCCGGCGGATTTTAACCTTTGACCCACTCCAGACGTCTTTGGAGTATTTATGGGAGAAAGGGTCTGTGTGAAAAAGCACGACTGAGTTACTCTAATGTCTTGCATTAGATTTATCGCCTTACCAAACCGTTGGGCGCCATGTAGTGTAGTTCCTATATTCCCAATAGGCTCTGCGCATTGGAATAATATCTTCAGTAGTGTAGATGTAGGACTGAGGTTAACTAGGTCTCTACTGACGATATTAGACTTAAGTTTTTGCCAGCTAGCTCAGAGTTCACTAGAAACTTTCTCGAATAAGCGAGGAGGAGTTTAACCTCCCTGGATAGACAAGAAGGGATTTAGTTTCTGACAATCATAAAACATGACAACTTTGCTCTCCCTGATTAAGAGTGTATCTCTAGAGTCGTGTGAAAACAAAAGACAACTATTTTACTCAGTCAATATGTGCGTACTTAGTTTCACCAGATTTGCAGAGAAAAAGAGAGACGGGCGTTTTTCAATAAAAGGTGTTATTTATTGAGCAGTCTCTTTCCTCATACAAGAGAAATGAATTGCTACAATTGCAATACTTATAGTTAAGTAAAGTGCATACAGTAAAAGCAGGATTATGAAATAATACTGTAAAAGCATTGATATGGTTTCTTAGCCATATGATACTTTAAAATGGATAAAATAGATATATACATATATACATTGACTAATCGTACTCAACTGGTGCTTCTAACTACGCCTACCCCGGTGTACCTGACCTAAGCCTAATACATGGGAGGGAGTAAGTAAGTAGCAGTTTAAGTTAAGTTTGGTTTGCCAAGAATCTGACTCAAGAATTCTCTGTAAGGGTTTAGTCAGTTCAGTACCTGGGTATTACAAGGCAGAAGGGCTGGTATCTCTCTCTCAGGACTCGGTATCCCAGTCACCCGCAAGGGTAGGCTGGAAACGCCGGAGGCTGGATTTCTCGGCAAGAGAAAAGACAGCGTCTTTCTCAGCGCGTCAAAAGGGAGGGGCAGCGTCCGTGGGCTCTCGCATCAGCTGGGCTCTCGGGCAAGTAGTCGCTGCTCCAGATTCACCACCACCGTGTCTTTGCTTAAGGCAGCGTTGGTATATTTATACCTGAAAGGTGCCGGGTTTGACGTAAGGATGGGCATAAGACGTCAATAAAGATGTCATTAAGAACTGGTCGTTCTTACAGTTTTACAGGAGTTCTCGGACGAAATCAAAACAATAGCAGCGGGGATTTCCCAGGTTCGCTGGAGGCTTGGATTTCTTTAAGAACTCGGTGTGCTTTTCTAGGGGGCTGGAGGAATAGGCTTGCTTAATGTGACAGCATGCGCTATGACCGCATTATGAAAAGGGTTTCTGTGCCGTTGCAGGGATATTTATTGATTTATAACTGGGCAAGGGCAAAGGATAGGATATTGATTCAGGTACCTAGAAAAAAAACACACTACAGCCCCATATTTTCTACCCATTGTCTAAAGATACTTTAATAAATTTCTGGATAGTCTTCATAGACTCTGGTAGGAACTGGGAGCTTTCACCTCTCTTTGACCTTCTTCTGTGTAAATCAATCAATAAATCAATCACTCCATTTGTAGAGCGTGCTACTCACCCGTGAGGGTCTCAAGGCGCTAAGGGGGGAAGGCAGCTACTGGTCAAACAGCCATGTCTTGAGGCGTCTCCTGAAGATCAGCAGGTCCTGGGTCTTGCGTAGATTGGTGGGGAGAGTATTCCATGTCTTTGTGGCGAGGTAGGAGAAGGATCCGCTGCTGGTGGTCGTTCGATGGATACGGGGGACGGTGGCGAGGGTGAGATCGTTGGAGCACAGTTGGTGTTTTGGGGTGTAGAAGGACAGTTGTTCGTTGAGGTATGCTGGTCCGGCGTTGTGGTGAGCTTTGTGCGCATGGGTGAGGAACCTGAATGTGATCCTCTTGTTGACTGGGAGCCAATGCAGGTCTTGTAGGTGGGTGTTGATGTGGCTGTGGTGGGGGAGTCTGAGGATGGGCCGTGCGGAAGCGTTCTGTATGCGCTGGAGTCTCTTCGGAAGTGTAGCCATGGTTCCTGCGTAGATTTCATTACCATAGTCCAGCCTGCTGCTGAGGAGCTCTTTGGTGACCGTTCTCCTGGTTTTTGGTGGAGATCCTTTTGTAGATTTTCTGGTGCTTTCGGAGGGTGTTGAAGCAGGAGGAGGAGACAGCGTTGACTTGCTGGGTCATGGCGAGCGTTGAGTCCAAGATGAACCCCAGATTGCGTGCGTGGTTTGTGGGTGTCGGGGGAGCTCCCAGTGTGGTTGGCCACCAGGAGTCCTCCCAAGCAGAGGAGGTGGATCCGAGAATGAGGACCTCCGTCTTGTACGAGTTCAATTTCAGGTGGCTGGTCTACATCCATTCTGCAACGGCCTTCATTCCCATGTGGAGGTTGGAGTTGGCGATGGCCGGGTCTTTGGTAAGGAAGAGGATCAGCTGCATGTCGTCGGCTTGCGAGATGATGTTGAGGTGGTGTCGATGGATGATGTTGGCGAGCGGAGCCATGCAGATGTTAAAGAGGGTTGGGCTGAGGGATGATCCTTGGGGTACGCCGCAGGTGATCATGGTGGCTTCGGAACGGTACGGGGGAGGCAGACTCTTTGGGTTCTGCCAGTGAGGAAGGAGGTGATCCAGTCCTGAGTTTTGCCTCAGATCCCTGCATCGTGGAGGTGTATGTGAAGGGTGCGGTTGCAGACGGTGTCGAAAGCGGCTGAGAAGTCCAGAAGGATGAGGTCCACGATCTCGCCCTTGTCTAGTATGGCCCTGATGTCGTCAGTGGCGGCAATGAGGGCGGTCTTGGTGCTGTGGTCGCTGCGGAAGTCGGATTGGGAGGAGTCCAGAACATTGTTCCCCTCCAGGAACAGGGTCAGTTGTCTGTTGGTGGTCTTCTCAATGACCTTTGCCGGGAACAGGAGCATGGCGATGGGTCGGAAGTTCTTGAGGTCCTTTCAGTCCGCCTTGGGTTTCTTGAGGAGGGCGCTGATCTCAACGTGTTTCCAGCTCTCTGGGAAGGTGGAGGTCTCAAAGGAGCTGTTGATGATCTTTTGAAGTTGGGGTGCGATGATGGTACTTTCCTTGTTGAAGATGTGGTGGGGCAGGGGTCGGAAGTTGAGCCAAAGTGAATGGTGTTCATGATTTAGGAGGTTTCTTTGTCATGATGTTGTTCCAGGAGAGCAGAAGGTCGGAGCGTT
This sequence comes from Lissotriton helveticus, assembly GCF_964261635.1. NCBI lineage: Eukaryota > Metazoa > Chordata > Amphibia > Caudata > Salamandridae > Lissotriton > Lissotriton helveticus. Next base: position 1,762,528,220 of record NC_136057.1, read on the forward strand.
CAGTGGGTATGGATTCTGGGGTGTCGGCATCTGCCGTTTGCGTCTGGGTATCGATGCGGTTGTAGATCACATCAAATCAATCACAAAAAATCTCGGGTCTAGAACAGAGATCAAGAAGTGAGAGAGGTAACAGACAAAGCATGTGCAACGCTAAGACAACAGCCTCCTAGGTCAGAGTAGAAAGCCTCTTCTGCCAGAACCCATCATTCACAAGAAGTGACTTATCATCATTTGGATCCAGCCTTCTCTTACACGGCAACCCAGTCTAGGCAATTAACTGGGATAGCCTAAAGGATGGCTAATGGCTCCGCATATAACACTCTGCAAACCACAGACATATGTGAATGTTACGTGAAGAGGGTTATAAAGACAAAAAAGTGCAGCGTGAAATAATAATAAAGAGGGGTGTCTTAAAAATTGACTAATGGAACGCTATACTAATTTTATTCTCAGAGTGCCCTTGTCATACTTAAAAAGCAGTGTGTAGACAGTTGTGATTCTCAAGCTGTCAAACACGGTGATAGGTCGACATGTTTCTGCCCTCGTAAGATCTACTAGTATCGGGGCATTCCTCAGGACCAAGCAAACAAGTACAGCTGCTGCTACATCAAAACGTGTGAAAAAAATAAATGTACAGTGAAAAAGTCACATAGAACATATCACATACTCCACCGGTATTATCCAACTTGGTAGGAGTGGAAGTCATTACCGGGAACCTGGAAAAGAAAAACAATTTGTATATACATTTAGGGATATTAATGTCCACACCTAATTCACTTGTAATAGATCTGCCTCTCTCTTGTATGGGGGCATGTGCAGAACCCAATAGTGGTTCCAACAAGGTCTATGGAATACAGACACTTACCCATATCAATTGGGTGTCACCCTCACCTCTACCTGGTCACTACGCAGGGAAGGGGGCCCCGCTCTGCAACAAATAAAAAAACAGAGTCTATGAACATCCTGTATCACAGCCGGTATATCTGCTGCACAATTCCTACTCTAGGTGGCTCTGACAACAAAAAACATTCTCACGCATTGTCAAGAATAGTGAGAAATACACGTTCACAATCTTCTTCGTTTTAAAAAATAAAAATTACTAAAATAGCAAAGGCAACATTTGCATTCAGTGTGAGTATGTACATATATTGAAAGGACCTTAATTCTGTCTCAGGTTTAGTTACACAAGAGACAACAGGAAAACATAGTCAGCAGAGCCCTGCTGAACCATCTGCTTAAATATAACAAAAAACAAAATCCCGAAGGAACTGGGCCTCGCTTACCTATCCGTCGGTACCCCGGGACGGTCATTGAGTATTGACCGCAGGTACCGACGGCGGCCATAGTCATTGCTTATAAACAGGATCTAGAAACGCGGCTGCATTCCCGAGACAGGGGTCCTTGCAGGTTGCCCTCGCGATACCTGCATGTGTAACCCGCACTAAAGGCGTACTGCGCATGTCAGCAAGGGCAGACGCTAGTTAGTGGAGTGGTCACATGGTATCAAACCATCTCGTCCCAGCGCCTGCGCAAGCTGGATGTCAGCGCGCGCTGTGTATTAATTCTATACTTTGTATCAATAAAGTTAAACCTAACTAGCATGAGCAAAAACAAGGATAACCTACACAAAGTCATGTGCAAAATGCATTTAGGTCATTGTGGTCCCCCGCAAATTAATCTCACTCATGGAATGCTAGTATCGAATTATGACTAAACCACAAATTTATTAAAAATGACCAGGGGCATTACATAATTCAAGGGGAAACTGTTGGGGAAATTAATGGTGAGGACCTTAACCGTTACTTCGTTATTAGCGTTAAACATGCTGGATTAAATAGGGAATATTCCTTAGCCAGCATGGGAGTAACGATAACCAGACGTTATTGTCCCAGATTAATGTAGTCTGTAGATTTATTAGCCACAAAGACATATTAAATACACTACGTATGTAGTTCTGAATTTTGTAGAGCAGGGTTTAGAGCGATAACCACGGAATTTCATCATTGAGCCCGTGGAGGTCACTTTGCAGACGGTATACCCATCTCTGTTCTCTTCGTAGGAGAAAATGTTGGATGTCAGTCACATGTGACGGTATGTGTGGTTTTTCTAGGACAACCTAATGTAACTCCGTGTCTGTGTGTCCTGCAGCGATATGATGATTGGTGAGCTTGGTCGCACTCTTTTTGCACTGAATGGTGCTCCTCTGTTCGGAGATCCTTGTTTTAATTTTTCGAGAGGTGATGCCCACGTATCTTTTCTAAAGAACAAAACAGTTGCAAATGCCACTAATTTTTCAAAATAAACATTTGTTGAATGAACATACGATAGAAACAATATGTTTAATGAAATAAATTCTGTTTGTTTTAATCTTTTTGCATTTTCATTTAAACACTTCTAATTGAAAATAATTTTTCTTATATTCTACAAATATTAAAAACCTGGAGTGCACAACAAATATCATATACAGTGATAACAGACTTGTTGAATATTTACAGTGTAATGCAACTTGCTCACCATTCAATCTTCACTCATACAACACTCAATCCACTACAGACCAAACAGACTGACAACAAAAACATAAATGATTCGAAAAATTACTGGATTAAATCTCCAGTAACAAAAGCCAAATGTTATTTTACAATCTGTACAAATGTTTCCTCATTAATGAATCAATTGTGAATTTTTTGGGCTATTAAAGGGGTCTACGCGTTTCGAACTACCATTCTTGCGTAGTTCTCTTCAGGACCAATCTTGCGCTCGACAACACAAGCTGGAAGGGTTGTGATCCCAATTTGGGGATTCCCAGTGCGCTCACGGACTTGCCTGGCTCGCCTGTCTGATTCAGGCGGGTCGGGCGTGTTGTAAGCAGGAACGATTCTATCGCCTTGGTGGCTTTCAAATTTGCCTCGTTTCCACAATTCGTGGCTCGATCACGTCTGTGTCTGCGGGCGTCCGGACGCTTCACTGGATTGCAGGCAATCCAGTGAAGCGCAAGAATGGTAGTTCGAAACGCGTAGACCCCTTTAATAGCCCAAAAAATTCACAATTGATTCATTAATGAGGAAACATTTGTACAGATTGTAAAATAACATTTGGATTTTGTTACTGGAGATTTAATCCAGTAATTTTTCGAATCATTTATGTTTTTGTTGTCAGTCTGTTTGGTCTGTAGTGGATTGAGTGTTGTATGAGTGAAGATTGAATGGTGAGCAAGTTGCATTACACTGTAAATATTCAACAAGTCTGTTATCACTGTATATGATATTTGTTGTGCACTCCAGGTTTTTAATATTTGTAGAATATAAGAAAAATTATTTTCAATTAGAAGTGTTTAAATGAAAATGCAAAAAGATTAAAACAAACAGAATTTATTTCATTAAACATATTGTTTCTATCGTATGTTCATTCAACAAATGTTTATTTTGAAAAATTAGTGGCATTTGCAACTGTTTTGTTCTTTATACAAGTGTGGCAAGCAATGCCTGTGGGAGCCCATACCCAGTGGTTTTGTGTTCATCACGCATCTTTTCTGGCAAGGGCATGTTAATAAATAGATAACCCGCTCCGAATTGCAGTTGGTATGCTTGTTGAGAGACCAAGGCCAGGGTGTGCCTATGTCTATTTCTGTTTGATGGCTGGTCAGTGGGCATGCAGAACAATTTCCACAAGGATAATGTCCCTTAACTGGTGGTAGACCCCATAAACTGGGTCCTACACTTGCTGGTTTCATATCTCGGGGACGAGTATGCACCAACTGGTCCTTCATGTTCTTACTTCTTTTAAAAGCAAATAATGGTGGAGGTTATTTCTCTCCATCAACTACAAGTACTTTCCAATGTTTAAGGATGCTTTTCTTCAAGGCATTGGAATAGCTACAGAAGGTGTTCACACAGGTCATCCTCTGGGACGAAGGATCTTCAGGGGGTTTCGCCTTAGGTTCGAGTAGGTCATCTCTGTGGTTGTTATAGGCCCTCTTCATTGATGCTTTGATTGTCTTCCTCGGATATTGTCTATCCATTAGCTGTGTAGATAACATGTTGGCATGTTCTCTATATTTGGAGACATCCGAGCAGTTGCGTCGTATTCGTAAAAATTGTCCAAAGGGCAAATTTTCTCGTAGAGCTTGGGGATGATAGCTCTGAAAATGTAATAATGAGTTTCTCGCCATCGGTTTCTTAAAAAGTTGAGTACTCAATTGGCCTCCCTGTGAATACATTCTCAAATCTAAAAAAGATAAACTGTTCTTAGAGTATTCACAAGTACATTTTAGGAACTCATTCCGTTGGTTGAGCCATGTGTGGAATCATCAATAGATGTGGATGACCCCCTCCAGACCACAAAGATGTCGTCTATGTAGCGTCTCCAAGTCACAATGTGACCTACATGTGGGTTAGTCTCAAACAGAACTTCAGTTTGTTCGAAATGATGGACGTAGAGATTTGCTAACAAAGGAGCAAAGACACTGCCCATAGAAGTGCCGGACAATTGGAGAAAAAGATCATTCTCGAACTTGAAGAAATTTTCTTTCATGGCCAAAGTGGCACATGACATAATGATACGAAGAGGAGTCATATTCCCAAGGTCAGCTTCTCCTAGAAGAGTCTCAACGACTGATAGGGTCTCATTCTGTGGGATGCATGTATATAATGACTCGACGTCAAAAGTGACGAGATAGTCCTGTTCTTCATCAAAGGGTATATCTGCCAGGACCCGAAGTAGGTCTTTCGTATCCTGTATGTAAGTGGGTATCAATCTAACAATGGGTTTCAGAAAGAAATCCACAAAGGTGGAAAGAAGTTCCAATAGGGAACCTAGTCCAGAAATAATCTGTCTCCCGGGGGGGGGGAGAACCCCTTTGTGTATCTTAGGCAATACGTAGAAATATGGCACCACAGGATGTGAAGTCACAAGGAATGCAGCTTCCTGGACGGTGATCCAACCCTCTTCTGTAGCCTCATCAATCAGCTTCTTAATAGTTGTGGTCAGTCTTTGCGTTGGATCTATTTTGAGACAACGGTAGAATCTCTTGTTTTCGAGCTGTCGTCTACATTCAGTGGTGTAGGCATCTGAGTCCATGATTACTGTTGCCCCACCCTTATCGGCAGGTTTCACAACAATCGAGTCATCATTAGCCAGAGTTGATAATGCCAGCCGTTCGCGTTTGGAAAGATTATTAAACTGCTTGGCACCAGTTTGAAAGATCGACTCGCATCTTTAAGTACCACTCTCTCAAAGGTTAAAACCTCAGGGGGAGTGAGGCTCTGAGGTGGATTAAATGTTGATTTTGCTCGCAATCCTGTATTTCTGCCCGGGCCTTCTTCAGTGTCTTGAACATCCTTCTCCTTAAAATAGGCACGGAGTCTCACCTTCCTAAAAAAACTGCCAGTTCTTGTCAGGTTTCAAACGGGTCTCCTTGGTAGGTGGGCACAAAACCGAGTCCTTTTTCTAGGACCAGGCTCTCATCATTCGTCAAGATGCGACGGCTGAGATTCCCAATTAAACTCTGGGATTGCTCGGGCCTGGTAGTCCTGGATCTTGTTGGTTGCTCCTGGTCCGGGATGATGGTGGTGGACTCCAATGTACGTTGGTTTGAGCAGATCGTCTTCTGCCCCTGGACCGTCGGGGTCCCTGCCCTAAAAAAGGCTGCTGTGCAAATTGACCAAAAGGTTGGTAAGGGTATAGTTGACCCGGAAAAGGCGGTTGAGCAAAATTGTAGGGGGCTGGTGGCCACCATTGAGGTGGAGGAGGTGTCTGGAACTGCCGTCCCCTCCTGGGGCCTCGAGATCTTCGATTGCCACCTCTCCCAGGGTTGTACGTAGAGGAATCAGAATCTGTGGAGTTGCCATCACTGTCTGACGTAGAGTAGTTTGACACAGGTGCCCTTCCCTGCTGATTGTAAACAGGCGCAACAAAAGAGTCACTCGTGTATGGATACACCTTCTCCATAGCGAATTTGACCAAATCTTTCTTGAATTTAGCGATCTTATTGGTCAAGATATTATCCCTGAATTCTTTGTTTGTTTTTTCAGCCTCTTTAGCTTGTTTATTGTAAGTCATTGTGACCAATACTGATTTAATTTGAGACTCGAATGTTTGGATCTCAATTAAGATATTATCGGCTATCCTTTTAGCAGTTGTTATTATTAGGATAAGCCAATCCCTAGTGCAACGCCATGCTACTAGGGACCAGTCTTTTAGAAACCCCTTGTCCTCAAGTAACAACCTTGGTGCATTTGTCACAATGAGACCAGTTGGTGCACCATCTGCCCGCAAGTATTCGGTCATAATTGCTCCATGTACCTGGGTGCGTGAGTGGGAGCGCTTCAGAAACAGTACTTTATTCCAATCATCAGTATTGGTTGTGCTCGGATTAGGAGTGTTATCAATGATACTCGGTGTAGCTAAAATATCTAGTGCGATCACATCATCAAAGGCCAAAGCTTGTCTTTCAGCCATCATGAAGGGAAGTTAGGAAACCTCACCCACAGATAGGAAAGAAGGGGCGGAAGAGAGGGAAGAACTTAAGTGTTTAAAAAGGTACGATGTACCAGAAGACAAGGACGAACAACTGTCCCGAATATAAAAAAACGAAAAAGAAGGTGAGAAGTGCTGTACTAAGAGTCAGAGCACCTAGAGACAAAATCAGGAGGTTTTATGTATCCTAAGAATATCAGGGCACCTTAACACGACCTACGGCCTAAGCCGCTCAATTCAGACAAAACAAGAATTCAGGAAGGTCTAAGGGAAAATTTTAAAGACCTGCTAGGTGTATTTCCCCTACAACTACAAATCAATCACAAAACACCTCAGGTCTAGAACAGAGATCAAGAAGTGAGAGAGGTAACAGACAATGCATGTGCAACGCTAAGACAACAGCCTCCTAGGTCAGAGAAGAAAGCCTCTTCTGCCAGAACCCATCATTCACAAGAAGTGACTTATCATCATTTGGATCCGGTCTTCTCTTACACAGCAACGCAGTCTAGGCAATTAACTGGGATAGCCTAAAGGATGGCTGATGGCTCCGCATATAACACTCTGCAAACCACGGACATATGTGAATGTTACGTGAAGAGGGTTATAAAGACAAAAAAGTGCAGCGCGAAATAACAATAAAGAGGGGTGTCTTAAAAATGACTAATGGAACTCTATACTCATTTTATTCTCAGAGTGCCCTTGTCATACTTAAAAAGCAGTGTGTAGACACTTGTGATTCTCAAGCTGTCAAACACGGTGATAGGTCGACATGTTTCTGCCCTCGTAAGATCTACTAGTATTGGGGCATTCCTCAGGACCAAGCAAACAAATACAGCTGCTGCTACATCAAAACGTGTGAAAAAAATAAATGTACAGTGAAAAAGTCACATAGAACATATCATATACTCCACCGATATAATCCAACTTGGTAGGAGTGGAAGTCATTACCGGGAACCTGGAAAAGAAAAACAATTTGTATATACATTTAGGGATATTAATGTCCACACCTAATTCACTTGTAATAGATCTGCCTCTCTCTTGTATGGGGGCATGTGCAGAACCCAATAGTGGTTCCAACAAGGTCTATGGAATACAGACACTTACCCATATCAATTGGGTATCACCCTCACCTCTACCTGGTCACTACTCAGGGAAGGGGGCCCGCTCTGCAACAAATAAAAAACCAGAGTCTATGAACATCCTGTATCACAGCCGGTATATCTGCTGCACAATTCCTACTCTAGGTGGCTCTGACAACAAACAACACTCTCACGCATTGTCAAGAATAGTGAGAAATACACTTTCACAAACTTCTTCATTTGAAAAAATAAAAATTACTAAAATAGCAAAGGCAACATTTGCATTCAGTGTGAGTATGTACATATATTGAAAGGACCTTAATTCTGTCTCAGGTTTGGTTATACGAGAGAGAACAGGAAAACATAGTCAGCAGAGCCCTGCTTAACCATCTGCTTAAATATAACAAAAAACAAAAACCCGAAGGAACTGGGCCTCACTTACCTATCCGCCGGTACCCCGGGACGGTCATTGAGTATTGACCGGAGGTACCGACGGCGGCCATAGTCATTGCTTATAAACAGGATCTGGAAACGCGGCCGCGTTCCCGAGACAGGGGTCCTTGCAGGTTGCCCTTGCGATGCCTGCATGTGTAACCCGCACTAAAGGCGTACTGCACACGTCAGCAAGGGCAGACGCTAGTCAGTGGAGTGGTAACATGGTATCGAACCATCTCGAACACAGCGCATGCGCAAGCTGGATGTCAGCGAGCGCTGTGTATTGATTCTATACTTTGTATCAATAAAGTTAAACCTAACTAGCATGAGCAAAAACAAGGAGAACCTACACAAAGTCATGTGCAAAATGCATTTAGGTCATTGTGGCCCCCGCAAATTAATCTCACTCATGGAATGCTAATATCGAATTATGACTAAACCACAAATTTATTGAAAACTGACCAGGGGCATTACATAATTCAAGGGGAAACTGTTGGGGAAATTAATGGTGAGGACCTTAACCGTTACTTCGTTATTAGCGTTAAACATACTGGGATTAAATAGGGGATATTCCTTAGCCAGCATGGCAGTAACGATAACCAGACGTTATTGTCCCAGATTAATGTAGTCTGTAGATTTATTAGCCACAAAGACATATTAAATACACTACGTATGTAGTTCTGAGTTTTGTAGAGCAGGATTTAGAGCGATAACCACGGAATTTCATCATTGAGCCCGTGGAGGTCACTTTGCAGACGGTATGCCCATCTCTGTTCTCTTCGTAGGAGAAAATGTTGGATGTCAGTCACATGTGACGGTATGTGTGGTTTTTCTAGGACAACCCAATGTAACTCCGTGTCTGTGTATCCTGCAGCGATATAATGATTGGTGAGCTTGGTCGCACTCTTTTTGCACCGAATGGTGCTCCTGTGTTCGGAGATCCTTGTTTTAATTTTTCGAGAGGTCATGCCCACATATCTTTTCTGGCAAGGGCATGTAATTAAATAGATAACCCACTCCGAATTGCAGTTGGTATGCTTGTTGAGAGACCAAGGCCTGGGTGTGCCTATGTCTATTTCTGTTTGATGGCTGGTCAGTGGGCATGCCGAACAATTTCCACAAGGGAAATGTCCCTTAACTGGTGGTAGACCCCATAAACTGGGTCCTACACTCGCTGGTTTGATATCTCGGGGACGAGTATGCACCAACTGGTCCTTCATGTTCGTACTTCTTTTAAAAGCAAATAATGGTGGAGGTCATTTCTTTCCATCAACTACAAGTACTTTCCAATGTTTAAGGATGCTTTTCATCAAGTCTTTGGAATAGCTACAGAAGGTGTTCACACAGGTCATCCTCTGGGATGAAGGATCTTCAGGGGGTTTCGCCTTAGGTTCGAGTAGGGCATCTCTGTGGTTGTTATAGGCCCTCTTCATTGACGCTTTGATTGTCTTCCTCGGATATTGTCTATCCATTAGCTGTGTAGATAACATATTGGCATGTTCTCTATATTTGGCTGTGATCTTACAGTGGAAGAAGGTAGCCAGGGAGTCACAGAGTTCTTGTGACTGGTGAGATGTCGTTGAAGCTGGAGCTGGATGTGGTGAGTTCTTTCACGATGTTGAAGAGTTATTTGCTGTTGTGTGCATTGTTGTCTATGTGCTCCTTGAAGGATGTTCTTTTGGCGGATCGGATGAGCTGGTGGTGTCTGCGCTAACCGTGGGCGGTGAACTACACTCCGCTCGTGGAGGTTTGCATAGTTTGGGTAACTTTGCGGTTTGCGTAGAGCGCGAAGTTGCTGAATACTGCGCGATCTACAGCGTAGCGTAGTTTTTTTTCTTCCTCGCGTGCTCAATAGGCGTGGGAACGACTTACCGTAATTCTGCATTCACCGACTCAATTTTCTATCCGTTCGCATGTGCCACGAGGTTAGGAATCCGGCCGCATGATCCCGCGAGACTGTGCAAACACGTCATTCGGACGTGCTATCTTCCTTCCGGCGGCAGTGTTGGTAAGATTATGTTCCAGAACACTCAGAAACTACAATCTGGCAAAGAATATCTCTTGAGCGCGATAAAACCTTGAAAATGATCATTTTGCTCAGAAAAACTCCTCAGATTGTGATTTGGCTGTAGTCTTTTGTGCAAGGAGTCCTTTTTTTAACTCTTTTTTTCAATAGAAAGGCAGTGCCCCTGAGTCTCCAACTTCCTGTTCAGCATGCTCCTCTCAGTGCTTTGTCCATGTGCTGTTCACTTTCATATGGATTGGGAGCTGGAAGGATCACTTTTTGTGTCTGTCTGCTGCATCATATCATTGGGTTGGATTTATTTGAGAACTTTTGGATTTGAGATTTCATTTTACAAGTAAGTTGGAGAATTGGTGTACATGTTTGTTTGATTGGGGCTTTATCTACAATTATCTGGGCTTTTCATCGTTTTTAAAAATGATTGTTGTGGGTGGCCTGTACTTTCAGTATGGGCCTAGTTGTTTTTCTTTGAAATTTCAGCCTAGTAGGCCCAGAGGTACCCATGGGTCTATGTTTTTGTGGTGTCTGTTGAATTTAAACATCATTTATAGCATGGATGGCATAGGATTCAATTGCTAAATGTGGTTGTGGTGTATTTCACTGTTTGGGTGTGTGTGTGTTAAATACCTTTGTTGGATGTGTGTGTGTGCTTGATGTGTAACTTTCCAATCGTTTTGTAGCCCTGTTGATTTTTATGTTTGCATTTTTGTATTAAAGCTGTGTTGTTTAGCAGGCCTCCTTCGTCTGGTCATATATAGGCCTGCTTCAGTTCATTGTTTTCCATGGCCTGTTGTGACTGTGAGTGACCATTGGGGCCATTTTGTGGTGCTAGTTTAGTAGTGTGCTTCTTTTTCCATATAGGCCTGCATGTCTTTTCTTTGTTCCCCTTGGCTTATGCTTGTTGTTGTTGTGGCCTGGCCATGTGTGTGTGGCGGCCATTTTGTGAAGAAAGTCAGCGTGCTTTTGGCATAGGCTTGCATTGTCTGACTTCCATTTCATTTTGTTGTGGGTGTCTAGCAACCATGTTGTGTGCTTGCTTTTGCCATAGGCTTCAGTTCCAAACTTGAGGCCCAGTCTGCCAGTAGGCCCAAAGGTAGTCATCATCAAATCATGAGTGCATAAAAACTGTTTCTGTGTTGTCTGTTAAATTTTAACATCATGGATGGCATTGGATTGAATTGCAAAATGTGGTTTTTGTAGTGGAATTTCAGTTTTTGGGTGTGTGTTAATTAAATAGGGGTTTTCAGCCAGTGGGTAACCCTAGGAGTTTGACTCTGAACAGCGCGACAACGCAGACTTACGGTTTTTGTCTTCTTCGCGCGCTCAATACGGGTATTCGTGCTCACGATAATGACTTTTTGTACAGTTTGCGATGCCGAACATGCAGACTTTGCAATCTGGCGAACAATATCTCGCGAGCAACATAAAACCTTCTCGAAAATGATGATTTTGTTCATTTTGCTAAAAAAAACTCCTCAGGTTGTCTTTTGGCTGTAGTTTTTGGAGCATGGAGTCATTTCTTTATTTTTTTTTTACATTTTTTAAAAGAGGAAGGGTGTTCCCCAGAGTTTCCAGTTTCCTGTTCCTGTCCGTTGTATGTACTTTCTTGTTATTGTAGCTGGTCTGACCATGTGGGTGGCGGCAATTTTGTGAAGCCAGGCATTGTGCTTTTTCCATAGGACTGCGTTGTATTCCTTTTCTTTTTTTTTGTGAGTGGCCTGGCCATGTGGTGGTGGCCATTTTGTGGGACTAGCCACTGTGCTTTTGCCATAGGCCTCCAATCTTCTGGCCTAGTCTGCCAGTAGGCCCAGAGGTACTCATCAATCATCATGGGTGCATGAAAGTTAAGCAATTGTTTTTGTGTTGTCTGTTGAAATTTAACATCATGTATGGTATGGATGGCATTAGATGGAATTGCAAAATGTGTTTTTTTTACTGGGGTATATTTTACTTTTTGGGTGTGTTAAATAAATGCCTTTTTTGCATGTGCATGTGTTGTTGTTGCTCCCTGATGCTGCATCCATCCCACGTGATGCACAAATTTACAGCAAACAGGCTCCACTACATTTATGTTTTTGTTCTTTGCTATTCTTATTCTTCCTGAGTGTACACAGTACAGTACGCCAGGAAAGCCCTGGACTTGTTGTTCTTTGCTATTCTTATTCTTCCTGAGTGTACACAGTACAGTCCGCCAGGAAAGCCCTGGCCTTGTTGTCAAAGTCTCATAAATGGCTACACTGTTGTTGTTCACTGAGTTACTAAAATGTAATAATTGTGAGCGCCACACACTAAGAAGTTGTGTATTATATTAGTTTGATTGTACTATCGTTGACTGATGTTCTTCTGGCTTTTTTGCTTTTAGGTGCACAAAAGACTGAGGAGGAGGTGTGTCATCATCACCCGTTGTGATGCCAGACAGACGTCCTGCTGCTGTACACGACGTGAGGTGTGAGTGACCTGACCAGACATATCTGCAACTTGTGCAACCGAGTGCTGCTGACATCTGAAGAAGATGGCCCCAAAGAAAGCAGGTACTAGGTCATCCATTACCAAGAAAGTTGCTCTTGAGAAGAAGGAACAGAAGAAGAAGGAAGTGTCACTTTAGTCTGGTGTGCCGCCCAAAACCTTTTTTGGGACACCAAAAATGTGGCCTCCAGCAGCGGTGTCCTCCGGGGGCCAAGCTGGGGGCAGCACCTCCGCATCAGTGGGCCCAAACCACTAACCCAGGCCCAAGCAGATGAGGTAGCCAGCCTAATGGTGGAAAGCAGTGATGCTCAGCCTGACCTAAACTTATCGCTATCTCAAAGTAGTGCACAATCAACGGAGTAGGAAACACAGCAGATAAGTGGTCAACAACAACAGCCGCAACCACCACCCGCAATAGTAGTTGTTGTTCCTCCCAAAGTAGGGGCAATTTGGAAATTGAGCCTCATGCAAAGGAAGAAGAAGAGGAAGCCACTCATTCAGGAGGTAGATTGTCTTCCAAATTCCCAACAAGGAAAAGGAGGGTTAGTCCATTGAGTTCTTCTGATGGTATAGATGTCACTTGGGAGCCACAACAACCTGAGCATGAGAGGGAGACACATCCCAAGACCAGGCTAGGGAAATGGAAGGTTCCAGAAAGCATTAGACTTATGGAGGTCGATGTAGAACAGCAGGATAATGATGATGAGACAGCCATCATGAACATCACTCCCGGCCCCGAGGAGATGGAGACCAACATTATTACCCAATCCAGAATGGCTGCGAGGGATGTAGCACGCATACCTCCAACACAGGTAACACCAACACAACCTCCAGCTTCCATATTTACATTAGCGAAGGGCCGGTAGTGTCCTACATCCAGCACAAGCACCACCTCAGCAGAAGTAAGTAATGGTACTGCACAGCCACAGAGTTAAATTCAACGCACACCCTCCAGTTCATCCGGCATTGGAAGTGGCACCTCCAGCAGGAGACAAAAGTTAAGCTCTCCAGTGTGGGACTTTTTTACGGTTAGCGAAAAGGAGAACATTGCTAGATGCCCCATTTTTCATACCGCTGTTAGTCGTGGTAAGCTTGGTACAAACTATGGTACCAGAGGACAAATGACCCATCTGAAAAAACACCACGAAATCAACTGGGAGGACCACCATCGTCGCATAAAAACTGGAACCATTGCTGTTGGTGGGGATAAACGAGTAGAAGGTCCGCTCATGTTGGAACAGGAAGAAGAAGAAAAGGGAGACATTCTCTCTGGTAGTGGTACACAAAGTAGCCCTGTCCACAGCACTGCAGTGGTACCGCCCATCTCCTCAGCAACATCTCAGTGGCACAAGAGTAAGAGTCAGCCTGAGGCACCAAGGAGTACTGCAATGAAAAACAGTGCGGCGTTGAGCCTAACAGAAAGGAATACCACGCAGCCTACCATTCTTAAAATATTTTATAGGCCGGAGGGGCTGTACAAACGCAACCACCCAAGAGCACATTTGTACAATGCTAAGCTGGCTAAAATGTTAGCACTGGACCTTTTCCGCCTTTTTCTTTTGTTGAAGGGGTGAGTTTTATGGAATATGTGACAACCACCTGCCCAAAATGAAAGGTTCCCAGCTGCTACTATTTCGTCAGAGTTGCTGTTCCAGCACTACATCACGACGTGCTGGAATTTCTTGGAAAAGCCTTAAAACAGAGTGCTGTTCAGAGTATCCACCTGACAACAGACATTTGGACCAGTTGCCAAGCCACTGATTACATGTGTATCACTGCACAATGGATCTCTTTTTCGGGTGTTAGAGGAAAGATATCTGCAGGTGTTGACACTGCTGAGATTTTTAATGACACTCACAAACATGCAACTGTAGCCATGTTTACTATGGAGAAATCTCCTACTGCTGCAAACATTTTGGATGAGTTTAATGGCAAGGTATATGACTTATGAGTGGCTGCGACCAAGAGGGCTCAACATTGGACAATGGCAATAATGTAGATAGGGCCATGAAAGATGGTGGCTATTTCAGGGTCCCATGTTTGGCCCACTGCATTAACATTGTTGTTCAAGACTTTCTGAAAAATGAAAGCAAAGTCAACAATTTACTGACCACCTGCAGAAGAATATGCACAGATTTCAACCATTCTTTTAAACCCCGGAAGCAGCGGAGGGTCATTCAACGTGAGCATAAAATGCCAGTCAAAGCACTCATCCAGGAGGTGACAACACGTTGGACCTCAACTTATTACATGCTTGATCGTCTGTTTGAGCAGTACATACCACTTAATGCGTATGTCATGAAAAGATTAAGGGATCCTAGTCCCCCTGTGAAAGGCATGACCGTTGAGATGGGCCAATGGGACCTCGTTAAATGCCTGACAGAGATGTTACTTCCTTTTGAGGTCTTCACACGCGAAGTCAACAGGGAGGACTGTACTATGGACCAAGCTATCCCATTGTTGTACATGCTAGAGCAACAGCTGAAGGAGGTGTCTGAAACGCACGCAGGTGTGGATGACAAAATAGACGCATATTATTTGGGGGACAGCTTAGCCGTTCGCTTATCTGAAAATACAAGGATTCAAAATAACATAGTGTCACATCGACATTACATTACTGTCACAATTTTGGATCCACGGTACAAATTCTTTCTGAACAGTAATGCAGTAATTCCTTTTTCAGTAGTGGATGTTGCCAAGTACAAAACTTTGATTGCTGGGGAAGCCACCGATTTAAAAGACGAATGACTCTTAATTAGAGGCCCGCCACCCCAGGACAGAGCAAGTACTACAGGGCCTCCAGACTCCAGCTCTACTTCAGAGCCTGAGAGCAGTGCGTTTGCCTCCCAGCAGTCACTAACACTACCAATAACATCAACAACAGCACCAACAGGATCATAAGCCACATAAAAAGAAAACGCCAATTGATTGGTTTCTACGTAAAGGGTTTGGTAAGTCCATTGCTGATGCAAAGGCAAAAGAGGCCAAACAAATCAGAGCACCCCTGAACATTGAGCAAATGGTCCAGGCCTATCTGAATGACACAACAGAATTCTTCATGGAGCAAAGCCCATTGGTGTATTGGTATGGGAAAAGAAGCCAATGGCCAGTGCTCAGCAGGCTGGCGATAAAGTATCTGGCTTGCCCTGTCGCAAGTGTCTCTTTTGAGCGTGTTTTCAGTGCTGCTGGTGCCATTGTAACTGTGAAAAGGACCAGTCTCTCACCCAAAGGTGTGGAGAGGTTAACCATGATCAAAATTAATCAGCACTTCATACCACCAGAGTACAAAATACGTGAATCACATCAGGAAGAGGAGAGTGACTTCGATGACATGAGTAGTGGGTTACATGACCTACTTATGTCTGAACCACCAGAGTTTGAGGACGAGCTCCTCTTCCCTGACAACTAGGCTTTCAAATTGTTACTTTCTTCCTTCCTTTATTGGTGTGTGTATTTGTCTTTCTGGTTCAAATCAAATCACAACAAATCCATCACCACCGTCGCCTATTTTTATTTCCCTATTCGAGTTGCACTTCTGTGCATTTAACTGTCCACTCCACTCCTCAGAGTCCTAATCCATCTTCCTGACTCGCCATGCATACATTTCCATCAAGCCAGACATTGGATGGAGACGGAGAATAGTACAATAAATGTTGCCTCTCACAGTCCCTCCATAAGAAGTGAAACGTGACTATAGCTATCTTCCATTTCATTTCCAAGCCAAAACTCATCACTGTCCTAAGGCTACTTCCTCTGTCTGCAGGCATCCACAACTCTTCGCATCCAAAAGTAAATTCATCACTGTCAGAAGGCTAGGCATCTTATCTGACAGCCAAAGAGAAGAGCAAGGCAGGTAATGATTAATAAATGATGGCATGCATTGCATTGGATGCTTGCTGACTCTGAGCTAATGTGCATGAAGTCGAACTATACTAGTTAATCTACAAAGTGAAAGTGACTCAAGTGACAGTCAATGTTTCCTTGTTGTTTAATAACTACATTGTATTCCTACTACTGCAGGTGCAGGCCAATATCCGTTGCAATTTTTTAATATGGAATATGGACTTAATCGGAGTCACTACAGACTGAGTTGGTGTTGGACAACAAGTACACGTACCACACCATGATGAAGACCATACTATCTTTACACGCAGTCAGTCAGTTGGATCAGAAATGATGGATGGAATAACCGCGTTTCATGAACTGGCATAAAACGTAAACACAACAATTCAACAAGAACCACAGCAGACCTAGGCGACATGTCTGTGTAGTGGTGGAGTCGTGTGTAGTAGTATGACTGACAGTGGCACATTTTATTTGGAAAATGCTAGGTTGCTGTATATGCCTTTTGTCTGGCTCTGTCGAAATTTATGGTAAATGGAGGTTGGGTCACAGCCTGGTGCCGTGGGCCTGTTCTGTGCTGGCTCCTGTCCTGTTTTTGTTTTAGCTTAATGCTGTAAATAGAGTAGAAACGATGTATCCAAGCCGCCTCAGTCTGAAAGTGTTCTCTCAAGAGTCTTGTCTTCTTGTACTCCACCGTAATTGATGCTTTTTTTAAAATCATTTATTTTTTATTACCCCTTTTGTTTTTCCATCTACTCTTACAGGCCGGCCTTTACCCTCTTCTACTATTATACTGGGAGAAACAACACACACTTACCTTACCAATCTGCATCAAGCAGGCAGTGGCACCCAAGAATGATGTGCAGAGTGTCCATGGAAGGGAGGACCAAGATGAATGACGAAATGCAACTCCACAATTGGACCTGGATAATACAGTAACTTTAGTATCATTCATCATTTGTCTTTTAATTATTTTGATTTCTTTTTTCTCTTCAATAATCACGACTGTGTATTGTTGTGTTGATGTTCGTTTGCTAATTGATCCCTACAACTATTATTTAATTTTCTTTCCTAGCTGTAAAAGTAAGCCCGGTACAGCATGTAATTTGGGTCTCTCTGAGGGCATACAGGCAAGGTAAATTTCATATTACTGATACTGCTGCCCTGTACTGTCTAATTGTGTAGTAATAGTTAGTAAGTACTACTCATTGACCATCAACTTATCTTCATCAACATGCATGCATTTCCTTTTTTTCCCTTTATAGATTTATTGGATAATGGATCATGGTCGTCTTCCAAGATTGTGTTTTACTTTTGTTGTGTCCATGCATACTGTTTTTCTTTGTCAAACCTTTCTCCAAACCCCCCTTCCCATCCATTCATCAAACCCTAACCCTCTTCCCCCAAGCTGTGTGATTTATATTGAGGTGCAGAGAAAGTCTTCTGGAACCTGTCCCCCCTAAACCAGAGGAGAAACAACCATTCTGCATCATGACATATAACACCGATTCCAACCAGGTGACCAAAATTGTCAACAAGCACTGGAGGATCTCGAATAGCGGCGATCTGAACCTCCCGAAACCCATCTTTTTCCACAGGAGGGGAAAAAGTATTCATGATTGTTCACACAAGACCAAAGAAGAAAGAACCATTTGGCCAATCATCAGCAATGGCAAATATAAAAGGACACCACCCTTATGGGAAATGCGAGGTTTGCTATCTCACAAGAAAAAGCAAATAAATAACTTTCCAGAATGGTACCAAATGGCAACAGAGGAAATTCACCACATGTAATAGCAACAACGTGGTTTACCTAATCACTTGCCCGTGTCTACTAGAATATGTAGGTGTGACAAAGCGAACAATAAAAGCAAGAATAGGAGAACACAAAAGCAATATTAAATGTAAGAGAGGCACCACCAAAATGGCATCCCATTTCTTGGAAAAAGGCCATACCTCTGAAGATACCTCCTGGACAGTAAACTAATAGAAAGGGTCTGAACGATGATATTCCATTGAGACAATTATAACTGGAAACCACGTGCAACAAATGACATAGATGTATTATCTAATCCGCCCTCTCGCTATCAATGGCTATTTTTGAAATAGCCATTGAAGTATCAACAGCTGTTGATTGAAATAGAATATAAGCCCCTAATCTGGGAACAATGAGACCAGTACCTACCAATTGAGAACTAGCAAAGATTGGGCTCGAGATCTATACTCGTCTATACTTCCATCTGTTATATTTTATAGTAATCAATCGCCAAACTGACCCAAACACCAATTCAAATATATCAAAAATCCAGAATTATTTCAACCGTTTTTTAAACCCTTTTTTTGAACATTCCTTTTCTTATAATCAGGTACTCTTCAACCAGTTCGGGGGAGCACCTGCCAAGTATTTAAATATTTATGATATTTGTCACATCCTTTTCTCACTGAATATTAACCAAGGAATCACGCATAGTACTTTTTTGCCAATAACAAAACCTGCCGATTTTTTATAAACTTGTGTTCTCATAGAGAACAGACTTAGGAAACGCTCATTGGTCTTTACAAAATCAACAACAAGTGTGATACACTTCGGTGTGTTCAGGCGATTGATTCAGATAAGCGGCAAACTGAAAACCAGAAGTGGGGATGTCTGGCAGTAGTTGTAAGGATAATCATAGCGGCCATGTTAAAGTTCTCGCTCTAGCCTTTTTTCACAATACCAGAATACTCAGATGAAGGAAGTTGAGCATTTCCGACGTCCGCTTTTGCACAATGTGAGAGGCCATTCTAGCATCTGCTTAACATTCGCAAAAGCCTGTTCGCTTTTTTTTCTTCAATTAGGTACCAGTTAAATACCGAGTGCCCATTCCCCCTCAGCAACCCACGGAGCAGCACTGAGGTATTTGATGGGAGAGGGCCTATCCTATGTCATGTAAGTAAGACTTGAGCCAAGTCTTTAAATCCTGGCTCATTTGACCCCAGTTAACTCATGCTTAATGCCTCACGGCGAGATCAGTTTATGATTTACCCGATCTCTTACTTTACCTACAGTGACTGTAATTGAGGAACCCTTCCCTTCGGTGCAAGCTCATGGGGCCTGATTACCAATGACAATAGTGTATGTACTATGTATCCGTTTTCAGTGGCATTTTATATGTTTAAAGTGTGATTTAAGATCAGCATTTTCTTCCCCTTTTTAAATGTCAGGTTGTGTCAGCTACCAATTATACCATAATACCGCATTCAGATTTGAACTCATATTTGTGAGTTTAGCAGTCACCGTTATCCCACAATACAGCTTAGTGTGATAATTCATGGATGTGTGTATGTGATGAATGTGGTAGTTTTTGTTAATGTTTTGTCTACATAAATATAAAAAAATCCAAGGAACAATAGCGAAGTAACCTAAATAATGGGTGAAAATTTCGCAAGCTATGACAGGGTAACAGTGCATTGCCCTTTGAGAAAAATATATCACTTAAAAAATATATCACTAGATCTCCAATGCACAAACGTTATACCACGTTATGGTGATATGTTGTAAAGTCCACCATTTCAGGTTGTTTATTTTGTGTTTTTCTCATTTCAGATACCAAATTGGTCATTTTTACTATTTGAGGGGCTACAGTCAACCCCCAAAAAACACACTAGCCTTTTTTTGCAGTCTGTCTTTAGGAAAATAGGCATACTACATATAAATATATGGTTTTTAGAGTGCAGTAGGAATCGTATTAGGTCCTTATGAGTAAAGCAGTGGAGTGGACTGCTTACAAAGCATGTCGACCAAGTAGGGCATAGTACATACCCCCTACCTAATCCCCTTTTTAACATTTCCAGCTAGAGAAGTGAGTATAATTTGTTTTTTCTACTAGTCGGGGAATTTTTGAAAGCCCCTATTTTTCATATCTTTCACACCCCCTACCTCTCTCCCTACCTACACCACACACAGCCTATTTTCACAAAATCAAGTGCTCCTGCGTATTTATAGGTCGAAGCACGCCCCGACCCATAGAGGGGCGGGAAGACCCCTACGATGAAGCATGACACTATGAGATTCTTAGTGTGTGAGGGGTATCCTTGTCATTTCCGGGATCAGCAAAACTCATCTGTTTTTGTATCACAATATATTAAAAATAAAACATAAAAAGAAAATAGGGTAGATCGAATCTTTTTGGTTATAAATACTTGTACTGGAGGTATATTATATCTAAAAACCTCTTTGCTCCCTCCTTTTTTTATTTTTGATATATTAAATGTACACCAACAATTGATCACACGCTTGCTGGGGCAGATGTGGTGAAAGCAACACTAATTCAATTTCAGGCAGGGCGAGGATCTTCTTCTGCTTGCCCACCCATGCTCAATATATGTACAAGCCACATTTTTTTCTAAAGGGACCCACCTATTACATCATAATTAATTGCCGGCTTTGATTGGATTCATCTTCAACATCCTACCACACAGCAGTAAAGTTTACGAATTACGATTGTGTTAAGTGACTCACTCGACACAACTACAGTTTATAACTTCTTGTACTAGGCTGTCCCCACCACCATTATGTTTTTGTTTTAATTTAGCAGTTGCAATATTGTTTGTTTGGCAGTCTTCTTCTGTACTGTACTTTACTTTACTTTGTTCTACTACTCCTCCCACAGTCTCTCTCAGGCAAGTGACTGTCTCTTTTTTTTTGTTTGCAAATGCTAGTGCCAGTGTCTACTACGACCACCACAACCATGGCATCTTCTCAATTCTCTTGGGAAACTGTATGGGCTGAAAATCCGTTCCGTTTGCGGAATTTGCGGCAATTTCGTGGTCCGCGAATCGCGCACATTTGTCCAAAAATCCGCAATTCGCAAGCTGGTGGATTTATTTGCTTGGTTGCGCTTCAAAAATGCAATATCGCGGGCGCGGCGTTGACTTACCGTGATTCTGAGTTCGCCGAGTTGTTTTTCCTGCCGGTTTGCATGTGCTGCGCCATTTTGGATCTTGCTGCGTGATCGCACAAGAGTTTTTCGACCGCGAGTACGTCATCGCGGCCCGCCATCTTGCACAGCGAGAGTTTGACAACGCGAGTACGTAATAAGGGCCCGCGATCACGCATCGCGGGAGTAAACAATTGCGAACACGTAGATGCAGCGTGCAGCTGACTTCCGGCGGCAGATTTGAACAGCTCACTTTCCCGAACTTGCAAAAATTGCAATTCTGCACAAGAAATCCACCGCAGGCAGCATAAACCTTCTGAAAATGATGATTTTGATCAGAATAACTCCCCACATTGACATTTGGCTGCACTTTTTTGTGCAAGGAGTCCATTTTTTGGGGGAGAGGAGGAAGGAGGTGCCCCAGAGTCTCCAACTTCCTGTTCCTGTCCAGCAGGCTACTCCCAGTGCTTTGTCTATGTTCTGGTCACTTTTCATTTGGATCTGGAGCTGGAAGGATTACTTTTTGTGGCTGCTGCTGGATATTTGTATTTGAGTGCATGATACAACAGTTTCTGTGAGTTTTGTTGAACTTAAATCTCATTTATGTCATGGAATTTTAGCTCACTGTTATATGTGGAATTTTTGTTTATTTTGGGGTGCCTGTAAAGCCACACTAGTCAGTAGGCCCTGGACTACTCCGTGGTGCATGGACCAAGTATTTCTGTAGGGTGTCTTGAATTTAAACATCATTGAGGGCATGGATGGCATTGGATTGTGGTGATCTTTGTGTGTTTTTGACTTTTTGGGGTGTTGTTGGGGCCTGGCCATGTGGGTGGGGATCAAGGGGCCATTTTGAAGCCAGGCAGTGTGCTTTGTGCCTTAGGCCTGCACCCAGTCTGCCTTGCTTTCATCCATTATGCCCAGGGGTACTCAGCGATGCATGGACCAAGTCTTTCTGTGGGGTGTCTTGAATTTAAACATCATTGAGGGCATCGATGGCATTGGATTGTGGTGATTTGTGTGTGGTTTTCGACTTTTATGGATGTTGTTGAGGCCTGGCCATGTGGGTGGGGGCCAGTTTGAGGGCTGGTACAGGCAGGGCCTGGCCATGTGGGCGGGGGTCAAGGGGCCATTTTGGAGCCAGGCAGTGTGCTGCTCAGACCTGCACCCAGTTTCCTTGCTTTCATCCATTATGCCCAGGTGTACTCAGTGGTGCATGAAACAACTCTCTATGTGTGGTCTCTCTTCTATTAATGTAAACATCCATTTTTGATTAGAATTGCAATTTTTATTTTGGGTCTTTCTGTTTTTGGGTGTGTTGTAAAAATAAATGCCTAGTTGCAAATATTAATTGAAGCACGACATATGCAACATTTATTTAACTGATGTTCCTCTGGCTTCCTTTGCTTTTAGGTGCACAAGAGAACCACAAATCAGTCATCGTTCATCATCAGTGCCAGGAAGAAGCCCTCCTGTGGTGTGTGCAGCACAACATCACATGACGTAACGTGTGGCCACAGACAACTCTGCAACTCGGGCAACTGCGGCCTGCTTTTCTGACATCTGTAGAAGATGGGCCCAAAGAAAGGTGGCCGTAGCTCCTATACCAAGAAAGTTGCCAGTGCCACTGCCAGTAAGAAGGAGCAGAAGAAGCAAGTGGCACCACTTACCAAGGAGACTGGTGTGTCCACAGATACTTTTTTGGGAAAAAAAACTACACCTGCAGCAGCGGGGTCCGCCGGGGACCAAGCTGGGAGCAGCACCTCCGCTTCATTGGGCTCAGTGCCACCATGCCAAGTTAGGTCCAAAGCCATGAGTGCTGCAGAGGCAGCCACTTTAATTGTTCAATCACCATCGACCAGTGATGTTGGCTCAACGCAAGGAAGTAGCATCTAATCAACTCAGGGTGTAACTCATCTGACGAGTGTTCAACAACCACAGCCGCAACGACAACCACAGGTGCAACTAGTACAAGCGCAAGTACATGCGCAAGTAGAGGCGCAAGTAGAGGCGCATGGAGAGGTGTGAGGAGAGGCAAATGGAGAGGCGCATGAAGAGGCGCAACTAGAGGTGCATGGAGCGGCACAACTGCCCACAATGCTTGTTGCTCCAGAAGTAGGGGCACATCAGGAAATTGAGATTCAAGCGGAGGTATCATCCGAAGAAGCCACTCCTCCTGATGATGATCCATTGTCTTCCAGATCCCCAGCAAGAAAAAGGTCAAGGAGGGCTACTACAAGTTCTTCTTCAAGCCCCCTTCCTTCTGATGATCTTGATGTTGATTGGAACCCACCAATGCAGTCTGAGAGGGAGGCACGCCATAAGCCGACAAAGGTTAGCTAAGCCTAAAAGGAAGGTTCCCACAAGGCTTTCACTTATGGGTGATACTGATGACGACGAACAAGAAGTGTATTCTGCTGCTGATGAACAGTCTGACGACGACCCAGTCATCACAGTCGTCACTCCAGCCGCAGCGGGCATGCAGCAGACAGACATTTTGACCCTATCCCAAATTGCTGCTGAGCGGGATGTGGGCAGCGTGGCAATGGTACCATCACTAACACAGGTAACCGCTAAACCAATACGACCTACAGCTGCCATATTTTCTCTTCAGAAGGGCCGGCAGGGACCTCCATCCAGCTCAACCTCCGTTACCTCAAGTAGTGGTGCTGTAACTGTAAGTGCAAAACAGGGTCAAATTCGGCCACGCTCATCCTCCACTTCATCTGGCATTGAACGTAGCACCTCCACCACCACCACCAGAAATCTCAACTCCCCAGTTTGGGACTTCTTTAGTGTTAGCAAAAAGGCGGAAAACCTAGTCATTTGTTCGATTTGTAAAGCTGTAGTTAGTCGGGGTAAGCTTGGTACCAAGTATGGTACCAGAGGCCAGAGAGGTCATCTCGAAAAACACCACACTATCCCTTGGGAGGCGCACCTAAGTAAGATACGGGAAGCCAAAAGTACAAGAAATCCAAATGTATCCATTAATATTGCATCTGATGATGAGGAGGGGCTGATCGTGCAGGGGGGACGTGAAGAAGCGACAGACATTTTTTTGGTACACACAGTACCCCTGGCAGCAGCACTGCAGTGGTAGCTCCCACACCCTCTACACCAGCAACACCTATGAGGCACACTAAGAGTCTGAGCGAGACACCAATGCGAAAAAGTACATCAATGAGCTGGGTTGAAGAAGTCTGGATCATCATTATCACGTAAACCGGTCCAGACCACCATTAAAAGCATGTTTTGGTCAGAGGCGCCATTTGAACGCAACCACCCAGCGGCATGTCTTTATAATGCAATGCTGGCTAAAATGTTAGCACTGGACCTTCTCCCTTTTTCTTTCGTGGAAGGGGTGGGTTTTCTACAATTTGTGGCAACAGTCTGCCCTAAATGGACGGTTTCTAGTCAGTCCTATTTTGCCAGAGTTGCTGTTCAAGATGTGCTGGAGGTGATTGGGGCAGCTTTACAGAAGAGTGCTGTTGACACTATCCACCTGACATGTGGACCAGTTGCCAAGCCCCTGATTACATGTGCATCACTGCACACTGGGTCTCTTTTGAAGGGGTCAGAGACAAGATATCTGCAGGTGTTGACACAGCCACAATTTTTCAAGCTACTCGGAAACATGCAACAGTAGCCATGTTTACCATGGAGAAATCTCATACTGCAATAAACATTTTGGAGGAGTTTAACAGTAAAGTCTTGCAATGGCTGCATCCAAGAAACCGCATGATTGGTTATGTTTCCACGGATAATGGCTGTAATGTAGTTAGGGCCATAGCTGATCGTGGCTATTTCAGAGTGCCGTGTTTTTCACTGTATTAACATAGTTGTTCAAGATTTCTTGAAAAAAGAAAACAAAGTCAGTAAGTTACTGACCACCTGCCGAAGAATCTGCACACATTTCAGCCCTTCTTTTAAGGCCCGGAAGCATCTGAGGAACTTGCAACGTGAACGTAGACTGCCTGTCCGAGGACTCATCCAGGAGTGGTAACATGTTGGAACTCAACCTTCTACATGCTTAAGCGTCTGTCTGAGCTGTGCTTGGTAATCAATGAGTATGTCTTTGCATTGGGTTCTACTATGAAAGACATGATGCTAGAGTTTGAGGAATGGAAGCTAGTTAAAAGCCTGACAGACATGCTTCGTCTTTTTGAGGTCTTCATGCGTGAAGTCAGCAGGGAGGACTGTACTTTGGGCAAAGCAAGCCCATTGTTGCCCATGCTAGAGCACCAACTGAAGGCGGTGTTTTCAACGTTCAAAGATGATAATGACAAGCAAGACGCATATCAGTTGGCGGAGAGCTTATTAACCCATCTAGTTGACAATGAAAGGCTTAAAAAAATACATACAGAACAACATTACATTTGTGCCACTATTCTGGATCCACGGTACAAAAAGGCAGTGGCCAGCAAAGCGATCATTCCTTTTAATGAAGCAGATGTTTCAAAGTACAAACATTGGCTAGCTCTGTCAGCCACTCGGTTCGAAAAAGAGTGGCAGGAAATTGAAGGAACCAGCAGAAGTACTACTGAATCAGCAGGCCATCCGGCGTCAAGGTCCACTTCTCTGTCCTAAGGCAGTCACTTTCCCTCACAGCCGTTCCCGACACCAGCAACCGTATCATCATCCTCACCTGCGCTAGGCCCAGCCATAATATTGTCGGAAGCGGATTGGCTAACCCATCAAGGGTTTGCTCGTTCCAGCGTTGATGCATGGGCCACAGATGGTAGGCAAAGTGGAGCACCCCTGGAGAACCTTGAGTGGATGGTGCAGGCTTATATGGATGACCCAACAGAGGTCTTCTTAAATCAGAACCCATTGCTGTATTGGTATGGGAAAAAGGGTCAATGGCCACTGATCACCAACCTGGCTCTAAATTATTTGTCTTGCCCACTCGCAAGCGTGTCTTCTGAACGTGTTTTCAGTCCTGCTGGTGCCATTGTAACTTCAAAAAGGACCCGCCTCTCGCCCAAAAATGTGGAGAGGTTAACAATGATCAAGATGAATCAGCACTTCATACCACCAGATTACACAATACGTGAATGCACGCAGGAAGAAGAGGACACCAACATAGGTGACGGACGTTCTTCTCTGTTAGCTGACCTACTCCCGTCTCAATTCACACACTTTGAGAACGAGCTCTACTTTCTTGACACCGAGGCCTGAAAATGACTTACTTTTTTTTCATCCTTATTCACTTTTATTCCTGTGTGTCTTTCTTTGTTTTGCAACTTTTACCACAACAAAACTCTAATCACCTAATCACAACAAATCCATCAGCAGCACTGTCTTCATCTTATTATTTCCTTATTGATTTGACAGTGCCGCTGTCTGCATTCCTGAGGTTCACAAGTTCACATCTCAGCCATGCTCCTCTATCCTCCTCCTCCAGACTCCCCCTATCCATTTCTCTCAAGGCAGATGGCTGGATTACGCAGAATCAAGAAACTTTGGCTTCGTAGATGATTCCCCTCAAGTGGGACTTGAATTACTGACTACATGCTGATTGCTGACAGTTACTTCTGAAATTGACAGGAGAGGCTGCCCTGTGGGCCTTTAAGAACAAGATGCGGATAACAAAGTGGAACAGGTAATGAATAATGAGAAGATGGCATGGCATGCAGTGGACAGCAATCGCTTTCTGGCCCTGATGAAAGCAATTGCTGTTTGTTTGTTGTGCATGAAATGAATCATATGTCTTCTGTTATTATTTAATCTTTTACACACTAAATGTAACTCAAGTCTACTCTGCTTTTTTTACCTAGTTTAATTAAAATTGTACTTCAACTGCAGGGGCCACTACATTGCATTTTCCAATATGCAAAATGTCCTTGAACTCACTGTTTGCCAATATACCATGATGATGATGAGTGTTGATGATCAAAGTTAAATAATATATGTTTTTTCTTTACAGTCACTCACTGGAATGGATGGATCATCATCGTCGGTTTACAGAAGAACTATGGCTAATTCTTGAGTGGCAAACAGGTAAACCAGTCAACTACTACATCAGAACTACATGTCTGTCTAGTCATGGTATGGAGTGGTCGAGCCAGTGTAGTGTTGTTATGCCAGAGTCCAGACAGCAGTTCATGTACAATTGCGGCTATGTAGCTTGCTGCATACAATGAGATATGCTTTGTCTGTCTGTGTCAAAGAGGTATGCTACATCAGGTTGCTTCATTCAGTGGTGCCTGCCTTGACCATCTGCATGGCCCTGGCCTGCTGTGTGCTAATTACTATCCTTGAAAAGGAGACTCAGAGTACGCACTATTGAAATTATGCTTGTATGTCATACTGTCGCCTCTGAAATTGAAAGTGTTATTTTTGCACTACACAGCGTACCTTATAATTTTTTCTCCGCGGTGTTTTAATATCACTTCCTGTTTTTCCATCAACAATTACAGGCCGACTTTTACCCTGTGCGATGGGAAAAACGATTAACTCAGGCTTACCATTAGCGATCCGCAATTCTGCATCCGCCAGGCAGGCAGTGGACAGTGTGTCTGGTCACCAAGATTGATCGACGGAGCGTCAGATGGAATGGAGGAGTACCGCGAATAAGAGGAATGGCTGGATGCATGCAACTTCCCAAATTCAACAGGACCACTACAAAATACAGTTACACTATCCTCTTCACTTCTCCTTATCTTTTAAATAATGTTATTGTTGTGAACTTCTATGAGTGTGACTCTGTGCATTTGTTTGCTCTCTGCTTCAAATTCATCCCTCCAGCCATTGTTTAGCTTTTTCTTTGCTATTTTTAAAACTAATTTAATGTACTAAGTGTTTATTCTCTCTGAGGGCAGATAGGCAAGTGAAAATGCATAATTACTGCAGCCCTGTACTGTCACATTGTTTCTTCATAGTTAGTAAGTTGTAGAAAGTACTACTTAGTTTTCAGTAATCTCACCATCCATTTAGCAAACAATTTCATGCATGCAGTAGTGCATGCACTTCCTTTATGTCCCTTAAAAGATTTATGGATATCTTCGTATCCAAAGATTTGTTTATCTTCATTTGTTGTTTGTTCATGCTGTGTTTTTTTTCCTCTCTCCATAAAACTTTCCCAAAAACCCACATTCCCATTCAATTTTCAAACCCTAACCCTCTTCCCCCGGGCTGTGTGGTTTTCATTGAGGTGTGAGTAAATGACAACAATAATTCCACACACTTGCTGGGGAGGATAAGGTCAAAGCAACAGAAAAATCATTCAAATCAGAATTTCATGTGCGCCATTGTGGATTGATCATCAACAACATCCTCCTTTAGTGACGAATCGAATGCTGAATGCTTAAAGTGCTGTGTCCTTCGCCTTCAATACTATTTCTATTCTTATAGTAGCCATACTCCATGCAACTAGTACTTATATTTTGAATACTTCAGCACTGCTTAGGCTACAATGTATGGCACTGTTCTCTACTGTACCGTCTATCGTACTGTTCTAATGCTACACTCAGGCCACTCAATGTTTAATTTCCTTTTTTTTCATATGCTGCTGCTGCCAGTGTGTACCACTACTACTACCAGCACAACGATGACATTTCATCCGTCCAGGATTCCATACCCAACCTTAATCGCCATTTGCCATGCAGCCTGCCCTGTGCCTAGCCCTATTCTCAAACACGAATCACAGGTAAGATAAGCATTTTGGGGAGTTAGAATAATGGGCTAGGACTCGGAGGAGAGGAGAGACTGACAGTAGTACTAGTAGGGAAAATGAATTCACTAACTCTGTTAGTGGCACTTTTGTACATTTTTGTACGTTTAGAAAATTGATGCTGGTAAGTTTGAGGAAACCAAACGTACAGTAACCCTCGCCCACCACCACACAAAATAATATGAACGCGTATACTATGTTTAAGTATGTAAAATAAATAAATATATTTTCCCTAACAAAAATAAACTATTCAAAAGACCCAACTCACCTCCCTCCTGTTCTGCTCGATTTTCCCGGCCCTCTTTGGAGGAAAGGTGATTGATGGTGACTTCAGTCTCTTATCATTCCAGTACATGGGTTAGAATAGTGGATAGAGCCTATTTACAAGGCATTTTTACATGATTCTGTATCCTATTCCCTAGATTAGGGCTTATATATATAGGCTAGGGGATAGATTCGCTAGTATTAGGGATAATTCGCCCTTTAGTTAGGGTATTAGTATACTTTCCATGGAGTTATGCTGAATTCGGGCCTGGTAGGCCTCAAACGGGAGAGACTCCATCTTTCTTTCTGCCCCGGCAGCTTGGGATGCTTCTAGGTCAAGTGTAATGTTTTAGTTACGAGGTGTTGTTCGCTTGGAGAGAACCGGTTCAGGCCGGCCCTTGTCGAAGGATTGTATTTTTCTTCATACTGAAGACACAACATCAGGCCGGCCGGCTGGGAACGTGTCCTTGGTACGGGGAGGTACAAGAATTTGGTGGGCGGCAGGTTGCTGGCTGGAATTTTCCATGAAGAAACACGCCTCTATATTAGTGAAAGCCCGAGACAGTTGCGGAGTTAGTTTTTGCAGGCGATATCTGGCCGTCAGTAGAAAACCTATCACTTATTCCAGGGAAGACAGACACCAGTCCAAAGGCGGAGAAGAATCGAGAGACATACACTCTCCTAGCAGACCAGCAAGGAAAGGAGAGTAGCTGATGAGAGGAAGGTCCCAGGGGTTTAGAGAAGAGTGAAGGGAACAGCGCATAGCGGTGCAGCCGTGTATCCGTGATTGCGGAGGTGTGACTTCAAGACGAACTAAAAGCCCAGACGAGAAGGGAACCTAGATGATTGCTGACTGTGGACTCCATATTAATAAGGTGATGTCGACCCTTTTTTATTAGAGTGTACAGCCTAATCTTTTACTTTCCTTTGCAGGCTATGTGTTGTAGTGTGGTATTATGTGTTTATGTGTAACAATGAGAAATAAAGTACTTAGTGAACCAGTGTGCAGGCGTTATTGTCCCTAGTGGGCTAACCTTTCTTCTAGTCAGGTGCAGGTGAACGGATGCATCTCCAGTCCATGTGGGTCTGAACAAGGGGGAGAGGAGGGCTTACATTTGATAATAACCTTTGCATAGTGTGCTTCTTATTCTTGCATGAAAAGATAACCTATTCTTCTAGTCAGATGCTACTATGTGAACAGATGCTAATCCTGATCAGGTAAGTGGTAACTGAATAAGGGAGAGAGGAGCTCTTGGATTGAAGGATAGGTGGTACATCACCTAATTTGGCAACTATTGTGTGATCCAAAATAATGTAGTACTATACCCCTGATGAATAGTGAGATCGATCCCTTTGTGTAATGGTAATCATAGGATAAGCTGCCGGTTGGGTAGGTTGACTGGGTTCGACTGGGACCGCGAGATCATTGATTCTACTGCTGCCGAGTGGGTAGGTTGACTGGGTTCGACTGGGACCGCGAGATCATTGATTCTAATGCTGCCGGTTGGGTAGGTTGACTGGGTTCGACTGGGACCGCGAGATCATTGATTCTACTGCTGCCAATTGGGTAGGTTGACTGGGTTCGACTGGGACCGCGAGATCATTGTGTTTCTAATGCTGCCGGTTGGGTAGGTTGACTGGGTTCGACTGGGACCGCAAGATCATTGTGTTTCTACTGCTGCCGGTTGGGTAGGTTGACTGGGTTCGACTGGGACCGCGAGATCATTGTGTTTCTACTGCTGCCGGTTGGGTAGGTTGACTGGGTTCGACTGGGACCGCGAGATCATTGTGTTTCTACTGCTGCCGAGTGGGTAGGTTGACTGGGTTCGGCTGGGACCGCGAGATCATTGTGTTTCTAATGCTGCCGGTTGGGTAGGTTGACTGGGTTCGACTGGGACCGCGAGATCATTGTGTGCGTTGTTGTCTTTTTATTTGTCCTCGGTGTATACGTGCTTGCGTTTGTCGTTTCGTTTTCTATTTTGTGTGTATAGTTTTCTTTTCTCAGGATGTTTTTGAAAAAGTCGAAATCTGTTTTTAAGTTGCCTGTTGATATTCCCGGCTGGGATTCAACGCCTTATGAGGCTTTGGCCCGCGAGTGGGCTGATTCTACTGGTTTGAGTGAAAATTGGAATTCTTGTCTGGAGCTGGCGGAGCCGGCTGATGTGATTTCCTGTTTGCAGAAGGCGCCAGTGGCGAAGGGTGATGAGCTTCCTATTTTAGGTCGCAGAGGTTGGATTGTTTTGTCTGCGTACAGGCTTGTACATGAGAGGTTGTTGAAATTGCGGAGGGAGCATGTAGAAATGGAACGGAAGTTTGTTGAAATTCAGAATGCTCATACTTTGTTGCGTTGTCAAAATAAATTGCTTGCCGATAAGCTTGAGACGTACCAGACTGTCGCCGAAAGGGCGGCTGTGCGGATTGCACGTTATAAATACAAGCATCGTCGGGGTCGTGTTTCTAAGCGGAAAGTGCGACTGGTCGTGGCGAAAGCCGGACTGGATTGGAATCCTGATGAGTGGGATGGTAATATCTGGAATTCGAGTGATTCCCTTTCCTCGGATGAGGAGCCTAAGGATCGCGGGTCTTCTCGCTCCGGACAGGTTTTTAAATCTGCTTCTTGTGCTACGGATGTTGATTCCCGTGACTGCGATCGCTCTTTGCATTCGGTTGCTACTTCTCATACGGATTGTTCCCCTAAATTTACTGATCGGGCTCCTTCTGCTGCCCTTCCTGCGGTCTCTGCACATCCTGTTTTTCGTAGGAAGTTGCAGCAGGCTCCCGGTAATCCGAACGGTATTCCTTTGGATTCTTTGGAGGATTTTACTCAACAGGAGATTAGTGATATTTTGCAGCGATTTCGACAGCGCGCTGGTGAGACCTTGCTTACGTGGATGGTGCGCCTCTATGAATTGGGCGCTGCTGGCATTATGTTGGATGCTGGCGATTCTTTGAAATTCTGTTCTTTGAGTTCGGATTCTACTGTACAGGACCATTTTCGTACTTATAATGGTGGTGGTCAAGTCAGTTTGCTTCAGTTGGCGACTGAGGGGTGTAATCAGAAGTACCCTACTGAATCTGACTGGCCTGTGAATGACAAGCCGTGATATACTTTGCGCGATGCTGCACAGCGTCTCAAAGAGGAGGTGATGAAAACTGCGATTTTTCTGAGTACTGCTGACAGATTGCTTGATGGGTTGTTAACGTCTTCTGTGCGGAATCGTATTATTCGTTCTTCCCCGGTTGCGTATAAGCAGGTCATGATGACCTTATTGATCAATCAGACTGGTAATGCATTATCTATGGTGCTGGAATCTGTATGCCAGCTCGGTGAGCTGGGTGAGTGGTTTAAGCCTGAACGACAGTCTCGGTCTGACACTCGTACTCCTGGTGACAATAGGATTACTAGACGTGACATGTTTATGGCACTTTTGGCTGATGGTGTGAGGAGGGAGGGCATTGATGGTGAAACTACTTCTCGGTTGTGGGAATTGTTTCGCAAGCGCGGTTTGGACAGGAAGGAGGGTGCCCGGCGTGTGCGAACGACTGAGTGTGATCGTGAATGCTCTGATGACAGCGGTGATGACAACCGCCGTGTGCGTTCTGATCGTCGTGATGATCGACGGCTTGAGCGTGATGTGTCCCCTCGTCGGGGGAGAGAGACAGAGAGAGAGGGGGAGAGAGAGAGGGGGAGAGATGAGTACGGTAACAACCGACGCAGAGATGAAAGGGATCAGTCCCCTGAGTTGAGGAGGAGGGAGGATCGACACAGATTTTCCGATCGAAATTCACAATACAATACGGAGGATAGGAATCCATTTCATAAGGGAGATGGATATGAACACGATATATTGATACCTGAGAAACGTGAGAATCTCTATCCTGATTTGTCCTGGCTGACAGAACGCAGTAAAAATGACTAGGAAGTAGGTCAAGCTTCCGTACACAGATGGGCTCATCGAGATAATAGACCCTATGTCGATATTGAAATTTTTTGGAGACATCGTAATATTCAAAGGGCCCGAGCATTAGTAGATACAGGAGCGGAGGCCACTCTTATTCATGGAAAATCGAAGAAATTTAAAGGCCAATTTTTTACCATTACTGGTTTGGGTGGGAAGGAAACTCCCGCAGTACAAACTACGATTGAAATGAGAATAGGCAGGATTCCTAGAAATGAATATTCTGTATTGGTCGTGCCCCTTGTAGAGTACATCATTGGAATTGACATTTTGAAAGGAATGACTTTACATTTGGATGATGGATGTTATCAATTTGGAACTAAACATTACATATCATCCAGACCCGTACGGGTTGGTCGTTTGAGAATGCCCCCCGTAAAGATTCCTCAGGCGACAAAAGTGGTTTGCCAGAAGCAGTATCGTATCCCAGGTGGCCATGAAGAAATTAGTACCACTATTCAGGATTTGGTGGATGCAGGGGTTATAACTCCGGTTACCTCTGCCTGGAATAATCCTGTTTGGCCGGTGCGTAAGAGTGATAACTCTTGGCGCATGACTGTTGATTATCGAGAATTGAATAAACATACGCCCCCTTTAACTGTCGCAGTACCGGATATTGTTACCTTAATTGAAAGAATTCAAAAGCATCCAGGTACATGGTATGCGTCCATTGATATTGCTAATGCTTTCTTTTCAATCCCGATTGCCCCTGAATGCCAGGATCAATTCAGTTTTACATGGAACGGACGTCAAATGACGTTTAGAAGTCTTCCCCAGGGCTATGTGCATAGTCCCACGATATGTCACCGGCTGGTGGCAGAGCATTTGGCTGAGGTACCTGTACATTCGAAAATTCAAATATGTCATTATATTGATGATATTCTGATTCAAGGTGAAACACAAGATGAAGTTCAGACCCAATTAGACAAAATTCTTGAATGTTTACGTGAAAAAGGTTGGGAAATCAACCCGGATAAATTACAAGGTCCATCCCAGACTGTAAAATTTCTGGGTATTAATTGGCATGAAGGTCACAGAGAAGTAATCCCACAAGTAAAACAAAAGATTCTTGACTTTGCAGTTCCGAGGAATAGGAAAGAAGCCCAAAGCTTCATCGGCTTATTTGGTTTTTGGCGCCAGCATATTCCTCATTTGAGTCAAATATTGGCCCCCTTGTATCGAGTCACTCGTAAAAAGAATGCGTTTGAATGGGGTAAACCACAGCAAGATGCGTTTAGTTTGGCAAAAGAAGCGATTCAGTATGCCTTAGATTTATGGCCTGTGTGTGATGGTGATGTGGACTTGAATGTGTCTGTACAAGGCCTTTATGCAAATTGGAGTTTGTGGCAGAAACAAGGCAGAAGTAAAGTACCGTTAGGTTTTTGGACTAAAAAGTTACCTGATGCCGGTGAGCGTTATACACCTTTTGAGAAACAGTTGCTTGCATGTTATTGGGCTCTGGTGGATACCGAGCAATTGACTTTGGGACATGATGTGGTTCTGCGACCTGAGATTCCTATCATGCAGTGGGTTTTGAGTTCGCCGAAAACTCACAGAATTGGACATGCTCAGGAGGCGAGTGTGATTAAATGGAAGTGGTACATACAGGACAGGGCACGTGTGGCACCAAAAGGAGTTGCATCCTTGCATGAGCAGGTGGCGCGGGCACCATTGGTTGAGACAGAGAGTGAATGCTCCGTACCTTTAGTACAGGAATCCCCTGTCAAGTGGGGAAGGCCATTTGATGATTTGTCCCTGGAAGACAGAAACCACGTTTGGTTTACTGATGGTTCAGCAAGGTTCATAGGGACAAAGAGACATTGGAAAGCAGTGTCCTATAATCCGATCACACAAAGGTTGTTGAGTACAACGGGTGAGGGAAAAAGTAGCCAATTTGCTGAGCTTTATGCTGTTTATCAAGTTCTGAAGCAAGAGTTACCTGGCACATGTCATATTTTTACTGATTCCTGGTCTACTGCCAATGGATTGGCAGTCTGGTTACCGACTTGGCATTCCCATAATTGGGAATTACATTCAAAAGAACTGTGGGGGAAAGAATTATGGCAAGAGATTTGGGACATGCTCCCGCAGAGTACTGTTACAATCTTTCACGTGGATGCTCATACCCCAATAGACTCCCTTGACAAATTTTTTCATAATATTGCAGATGAACAATCTAAAATTGCTAAGGCAATGGTGGACATGCAGGATTCTGATATGGAAGGATTGGCGAAATGGGCCCACCAGAAGGCAGGACATTATGGAGAGAAAGCCACTAGCAGGTGGGCTGCTGATCGAGGAATTTATATTCCTTTAGATTTAATTAAAGACATTATTTTGCATTGTCCCATTTGTCAGCATGCTAGGCAGCAAAAAGTGCCTCAGATTGTTAAAGGCCATTTACATCGCAGGAAGCTGCCCGCTCAAATTTGGCAAATTGATTATATTGGTCCGCTTCCAATGAGTAAAAACTGTCAATACATTTGCACCATTGTGGATACATACAGTGGCCTGTTAGTGGCCCTCCCCTGTAAACAAGCTACCCAAGTGAATACAATTAAGACATTGGAATTGATTATGCTCTATTATGGTGTCCCCTTCCAAATTCAATCTGATAATGCATCCCATTTTCGTGGAAGATTGGTACAGGAATTTTGTGTGGAGAATAATATTGAATGGGTGTTTCATATACCGTATTATCCTCAGGCCCCGGGCCTGATTGAAAGATTGAATGGTTTGCTGAAAAATCAACTGCGTAAATTGACTGATGACAGATATAAGAATTGGAGGGATTATTTGTTCCAGGCGCTGTTAATTTTGAATAATCGTCCCTTTCTAAATGCTGAATCTCCATTGATGCGTTTGTTTCCTCCAAATGTCAATGCGAAGCCCAATCAAGTTAATGACCCTGTGACATACTGGGAAATTACCCCTGGAGCATTGGCTCCATGTAGAGCGACCCCGGGGTCGGCAGGTTTAGACTTGCATGCCATGAATGATACTATAATAAAGAGTAAAGATCGAGTTATCATTGAAACCGGTGTTGGTGTCTGTATACCCACTGGAAATGTTGGATTAATCGCCCCCAGATCGGGGCTGGCTGTAAAGGGCATTCAGGTACTTGGAGGAGTCATTGACAGTGACTATCAGGGAGAGATTAAGGTGCTCCTGCTGAATAGCAGTGAGATTGATGTACCGATTCATAAAACTGACCGGATTGCTCAATTGTTGATAATGCCTGTTTTCAGTGGTGAGATCACAAAAGGCGCTGCCCCAACGTTGCTAACTGTACGAGGACAAAAATGTTTCGGCTCTGCGGATAATCCTGGAGCTAGAGTTTGGGTGCAATCGCCTAAGAATCCCCCTGAACAGGCTGAAGTCATTGCTACCGGTCATGACAACACAATTCTTGTTATGAGACCAGGGAAAGATAGCTGGGAAGCTGTCCCAGCTGACAAATGTTACCTACGAGAATGAATAATGCCTATTTTTGATCTTCTTTCAGATCATTCTCTGGACTGTTGCTGCAGGATGTGTCGGCGTTGGACTCCTTTTGGACTGCTACGACGGGAGAGGCGGGAATCCATCGACCCGGGCTGATTTGAGAACCCGGATGCCGCGTTCCTTTGCTGCGTGGGATTCATCATCGAACTTTTGGACTACTTTGGCCAAGCGGGTGACCAATGCCCCTCATTTTTGCTTAACGCCGATGCGGTCGGTGACTGACATTCTAGCGACTTGTTTAGTTGCTGTCCCTGCTTCATTGGAAACTTTGGCTCACATTTTTAATGTATCGAATGCCCGTCCTAATGTCCTTTTGGGAGATGTTGCTACACATGAATACTGCCCTTTATGTACTGAGGTGTCCGATTCAACACCCTTGATCCAGTCCCAGATAATAACTTATAATATTACGCAGGGTGATTTATGCTTCTTTCTTACTTGTGATCCCAATGCTATTTCTGAGTGTGTACGTTTGAAACTGAAAGGCGCTACATCGTTCACGGCTCATGAAAGGACTCTTTGCTTCCGGAGATCGCCAAAATCATGCACTTCTGTTCAGAATAATATGACTTGTAAGAGTTTAGTAGTGACTCCTAGTCATTACCGTACAATGTTGCTACCCTCTGGTTGGCTTTTTTCTTGTGGTAATACATCCTGGCCATATATTCCCGCGAACATTTCCGGAGGCCCTTGTGCCATTACTAGACTGAGTTTGTTGATGTTTTCCTCACATCCCCATGCTAATTCCCGTGTGATCCGAGATGCTGTAATGCTACAAGAGGACTGTGATTCGTCTATGCATTTATATTCCAAATCTGAATACCTTAGCTTAGCCTTCTCAATTATTGGTGTTCCTGCTTTGGCGGTCTATAATGCCAAGTCTATCGGGAAAATGGCCTGCTGGATGGTGAAATCCATTAATCATACTTCTACGATTTTGTCTGACATACTACTAGACGCCCAGGGTGAACGTAGAGCTATCCTGCAGAACCGGGCGGCTATTGATTATCTTTTGCTTAAACATGGACATGACTGTTCCGATTTTGAGGGTCTTTGCTGTTTTAACCTATCTGACCATACGAAATCCATTCAGGCTCACATAGATAAACTTCACGACCTGACGGAAGAGGTTAGAAAACACATTGACCAGGGCTGGTTTGACTGGCTCTTTAATTGGCTACCTGATTTACATATGTTGCGTCGAATATTAGGGGGTATTCTGATTACTATTAGCATTTTGATTGCTATCTGTTGCTTTATTCAGTGTATTCCTTCTCTACTTCAATACTGCAGCCCCGGTACTAGACGTAGATCAGTTAGTTTTGTTTCCTATTATTCCTCCACAGATGTTAGTTCTGTTTGATGAATGTATAATAGACTGAAGTCAAGGGTGAAATGTTCTGCTCGATTTTCCCGGCCCTCTTTGGAGGAAAGGTGATTGATGGTGACTTCAGTCTCTTATCATTCCAGTACATGGGTTAGAATAGTGGATAGAGCCTATTTACAAGGCATTTTGACATGATTCTGTATCCTATTCCCTAGATTGGGGCTTATATATATAGGCTAGGGGATAGATTCGCTAGTATTAGGGATAATTCGCCCTTTAGTTAGGGTATTAGTATACTTTCCATGGAGTTATGCTGAATTCGGGTCTGGTAGGCCTCAAAAGGGAGAGACTCCATCTTTCTTTCTGCCCCGGCAGCTTGGGATGCTTCTAGGTCAAGTGTAATGTTTTAGTTACGAGGTGTTGTTCGCTTGAAGAGAACCGGTTCAGGCCGGCCCTTGTCGAAGGATTGTATTTTTCTTCATACTGAAGACACAACATCAGGCCGGCCGGCTGTGAACGTGTCCTTGGTACGGGGAGGTACAAGAATTTGGTGGGCGGCAGGTTGCTGGCTGGAATTTTCCATGAAGAAACACGCCTCTATATTAGTGAAAGCCCGAGACAGTTGCGGAGTTAGTTTTTGCAGGCGATATCTGGCCGTCAGTAGAAAACCTATCACTTATTCCAGGGAAGACAGACACCAGTCCAAAGGCGGAGAAGAATCAGCAGACCAGCAAGGAAAGGAGAGTAGCTGATGAGAGGAAGGTCCCAGGGGTTTAGAGAAGAGTGAAGGGAACAGCGCATAGCGGTGCAGCCGTGTATCCGTGATTGCGGAGGTGTGACTTCAAGACGAACTAAAAGCCCAGACGAGAAGGGAACCTAGATGATTGCTGACTGTGGACTCCATATTAATAAGGTGATGTCGACCCTTTCTTATTAGAGTGTACAGCCTAATCTTTTACTTTCCTTTGCAGGCTATGTGTTGTAGTGTGGTATTATGTGTTTATGTGTAACGATGAGAAATAAAGTACTTAGTGAACCAGTGTGCAGGCGTTATTGTCCCTAGTGGGGCTAACCTTTCTTCTAGTCAGGTGCAGGTGAACGGATGCATCTCCCGTCCATCTGGGTCTGAACAAGGGGGAGAGGAGGGCTTACATTTGATAATAACCTTTGCATAGTGTGCTTCTTATTCTTGCATGAAAAGATAACCTATTCTTCTAGTCAGATGCTACTATGTGAACAGATGCTAATCCTGATCAGGTAAGTGGTAACTGAATAAGGGAGAGAGGAGCTCTTGGATTGAAGGATAGGTGGTACATCACCTAATTTGGCAACTATTGTGTGATCCAAAATAATGTAGTACTATACCCCTGATGAATAGTGAGATCGATCCCTTTGTGTAATGGTAATCATAGGATAAGCTGCCGGTTGGGTAGGTTGACTGGGTTCGACTGGGACCGCGAGATCATTGATTCTACTGCTGCCGAGTGGGTAGGTTGACTGGGTTCGACTGGGACCGCGAGATCATTCATTCTAATGCTGCCGGTTGGGTAGGTTGACTGGGTTCGACTGGGACCGCGAGATCATTGATTCTACTGCTGCCAATTGGGTAGGTTGACTGGGTTCGACTGGGACCGCGAGATCATTGTGTTTCTAATGCTGCCGGTTGGGTAGGTTGACTGGGTTCGACTGGGACCGCGAGATCATTGTGTTTCTACTGCTGCCGGTTGGGTAGGTTGACTGGGTTCGACTGGGACCGCGAGATCATTGTGTTTCTACTGCTGCCGGTTGGGTAGGTTGACTGGGTTCGACTGGGACCGCGAGATCATTGTGTTTCTACTGCTGCCGAGTGGGTAGGTTGACTGGGTTCGGCTGGGACCGCGAGATCATTGTGTTTCTAATGCTGCCGGTTGGGTAGGTTGACTGGGTTCGACTGGGACCGCGAGATCATTGTGTTTCTAATGCTGCCGGTTGGGTAGGTTGACTGGGTTCGACTGGGACCGCGAGATCATTGGTTGCTAATATTATAGGAGGTACCGGGTATGTATCTTAGGAATTCCCTGTCCTTAGGGGGTAGATACTTGTTGTGAATAGGCCCTAGGGAGGGGAGAGAGTAACGTTCTGGCTGGGTTGGTGAGGCTCTGATGGGCTGGGTCC
The DNA here is from genome assembly GCF_964261635.1 of Lissotriton helveticus. NCBI lineage: Eukaryota > Metazoa > Chordata > Amphibia > Caudata > Salamandridae > Lissotriton > Lissotriton helveticus. Next base: position 1,762,568,339 of record NC_136057.1, read on the forward strand.
ATCTAATCTGAGAACCCAAGCAGAACACCTCCCTAACCCTAACCAATGTCCAAATGTCCTTCAAAACTCCCTTTGAATCCCCAACGCCCAATTCCCACCCCCCCAACAGTCTTTAAAAAAGGGGCAAGGGATAGTCACTTCTTCTGGCGGTGTCCTGTGGACAGGTGGTCCCGCATCTCTCTGTGGAGATCCCGGAGCTGGCGCTGGAGCTTCTCCACCATGCGCTCCAGCGAGTCCACTCTCCTGCGGAGGCGGTGCTGACGTGCCATCCAGGCTCTGGGGGAGCAGCAGGTGTTTTGCTTGCTGCTGCGCGGCGGCGGCAGGAGGCTGTCGGACCACGGCACCGTATAACTGGAGGCTGCTGGCTGCTGGTCCCGGGGGCACTGGAGGAGGATTCAGTTGTTACCGCCTCCTCCTCCTGCTCACGAGCCCACAGCCGCCGATATTCAGTGCAAATGGCCTCCAGCTTCCGGGCCCTGGCCCGGACAGCCATCTCCTTCCTGGTGCGCTTTTGTGAAGCATCTATATGAAGAAAGAAAGAAAGATACTGTAACCAATACTCTGTAACATTAACACAAAATAATTCAACAGAAAGTTGTCTCCCAGTAACACTAGCAACTTGCAAGCACAGTATAACTTTTTGGCATGTATCTTTCCGCCGTCTTTGTAGGCCTGTAACATTAGTGGGAGTTTCAGGAATTGTACTAGCAGCACTATGGACTCACTAGATAGTCAGAGAGTCAGAGACTACACGAGTCTTCTTTTTTCTCTAGTTTTGCAAAAGAAATTACTTGTATGTGAACTTGTGGTAGCCGGCATAATGCCAGCTCACTCAGCTTGCAGCCAAGAAAAACAGACACAAGCCATGATGACGCAGACTTGCATTACTTTAAGTAGTACATGCAGGTGGGGATAGGGATGCTCTTACTTTTCTATAGGGGTGGCACTGGCCATACTCGGTTACATCAAGGGCTACTGCTCAATGTAATTTATGTTTTGCACTGCCCCCCCGGGCCTTGACTACTACAAAAGGAAAATGAAGATTATTCATTTCTGATCATATATCCTGCCGATCACATGATCTTTGCTTATATGATGGATGACTTTAGGTGCTTTGTTTTCTTTTGATAGATTGAGTGAACAACAGCGATAGTCCACCCATGACACAGCTGAAAGAAAATTATTAACATAGGGAGTGAGTGTGGTACCCATAATTGCCGGAGGAAGGGACATGACTTGATATAATGTCAACTATACAATACATACACAATATATGCTGTGCTTGCAAAGTAAACTACTGTACTGTTAGTCAAGGGAGTATTTCTGAACAATCACAACTTCTAGTATTTGGATTTCCTCTGCTTTGCTACTCTGACACGGACATGCTGTTCAAACAAGGTAACACTCTTCATCCACTGAGCGTCTGCTCTTCACATACACCTCTGCTGTCTATGAGGAAGAAGATACCATCCAGGCTTCCAACGTAAACGTCTATCATTCTTCTTAATGTCTCAACTGTACCAACTTTACTTTTTCTCAACAACCAACTAACACCCTTTTCATTTTATTTGGTAAACCACCGTCTTGACTTGCATTTGAGTTTCACCCAAATGATCTATAGCAATGCACACCACACATGCATTTTCTGATTCACCCACACAGGCAGTCATCTTTTCTTTCTCCTCCAACCATCCTTGCTTCAAGCAGCCATGCATCTGATTTCTTCCTATCAGCCACCTCTGCCTGTATTCAAAAACACGTATCATTCTTTACAGTCATAAATGTTACGACTCGCTCGTCCTTCCTTTCACCCTAAGTTCTTTCCCTTTTCGTTCATCACATCCCTCAAGTTCATCTGATATGACTTGGCTTCACGATAAAAGTTTCCAAGCTGAGTTGAAGTCAAATAGAGGGGGCCATTGCTTACTCGAGAACTACTGCCACTAATGGTATTGCCAAGTCAAGGGTGACTGTCTTCTCCGTGATTGGCAAAAATTTATTTCTAAATTAGTAACTGTTCTTAACAGTACAGTGTACTTGTACTAGTGTACTGTCTACTGTACAGTACATCATACACTCCTTTGCGAGCCTACTCTAAAATGTCAATAAGTAAAGAGTATAATAACTTACCACCGTCTGCCGCTGCTGAGCCATCCCCCACAGCTCCTCCTGGTGGCTCTTGTGGTGCCGCCGCATCACCCCCTGGAGTAGTGGACGCCTTTGCGCTGCTGGCCCTGGCACTGATGGTGGGAGGTGCCGCATCCGATGTTGTGATGACGCCTAGAAAAAACCTGTCATATTTTTAGATGCCATACACCACCCCCTATTTCATTTCGTAATCGAAGAAAATGTTGATACATAACCAATTTTTAATTATTGGGAATGAAAAAAAGTGACGTTTTGGGGAGGGTGTTAACCTTTTATATGCTTACCGATTAGATGCTACACTTTTTGGTACAAATGATAAATGCTTGCCTTTTTAACGTGCACCATTTTTCTAATTACAGAATGAGGAAAATTGAATTTTGCCCTGTCATGTGTCCCTACGTGTTCCCCATTATATGTTATATGTGCATGATCGATATGCATATGTTACCCCCTTGACCGAATAACGACGCAATTACAGTTGTGTCCAACGTTAGTATGCCAGTTATCTAGTCCTCCTGAAAGCAACAAGTATTAGGCCTATGTTGCCAACGTCTTTACATTGTGCACGATAAATCATCGAGTTGTCCCCGTTTCTAGGCCTCACAGGGCCCGGACACCAGATTCAAGCTTCAAGTCTCCTGAAATCATTCCGAGGAGCGATGCAGCCCCTCCCGCATCCCTGACCCTTCACTTACTTCCTGCCAAGCAACGCGGTGCCCGGCCTGGCCTGCCTGCCTGTCTGCCAAGAATATGTTATGCTTATAGTTATCAGTTCAGCTCCCCGGCTTCACATTCTTAGCTAACGAACCGCATAAACATCTTCATCTATAGTCTAGTCTTTCTGTCTCCATGCAAGAGAATTACTGAATTAGTATTCATAGAAGATTCATAGCACACGCAATACATGTAGAATATATGCATGCACCAGCCTTAGTGTCAAGTAGCCTTTGCCCTGATGACTTTTAGATTCAAGCAACATGTACTCCAAACACGAGATATCAGATATGGTATAGGTACATGTCGTCCTGACATCCCAGACTTTAGTCTCCTCTTCCAGTGCCAGAAGTCAGAGCCCCCAGCTCTCCCCAGTTACACGTCATGGCCCGTTTGCGCGCACCAGTAGGTTAAAGGTTCCAGCTGCCCAGGTAGCCCCCTCCATGTATCCACCCATTTATGACACTTCTGTGACGTTTACATCACATGTCTCCGTGCACGCCCTGTGCACGCCTTCTTTGCACGCCCATATGTTCTTATCTTCCGTTTGTCACTTGTTACGCCTACTGTATTCAATGCAATTATACTGTTTTACTATATATACTGTATGATGTTAATATGATATTAGGCTTTTCTTCCCCCTTGTGTCTGTCCCTTCCTGAACCTTTGCAGGTGATGGAACCCGATGGTCCATTGGCTCGAGCCATCTGATTAAAGCCTGTACGACTCAGATACCACGGATTCTGCCTCTTATTTATTGAGCTATCCTTTTCAGTTAATGCATAGAAAAATAGTACCGGTAATTATTTATTTATTTACCACATAAATGGCGCCCGAACAGGGACGAGCCCCTTCCCCACGCGCCGGCGATGTAACGCAGGCCCCCTGACCCTTCTACAGCCGTGACGGAACCCTACTGTGCACGTGCAGATATTTCTGCTTCAAGTCTCCCTCAGGCCCACGGAGGAGACGGAGACTGCGGTCCGGCATCCAGACGAGGCGGTGAGGAAGGCGGATCGTCCCGACCAGAGCCCAAGCCGAGAGAGCAAGGTCCGAGGTATCCGGAGGCCCACCTGTTTCCGAAGCCCGAAGCCCGAGGCGCATGCGTAGTGCGTAGCAGTAACCAGACGTCGTAGCAGTCCAGTCCAGTCCGAGGCCTTCAGTTTTTGCTTCCCGGTGAGTACCGTTGCTGGGACGTATCTAGACGGGTTCATTAATTTGTGCCCGGTCCGACGGGTTTGGGTACACAGATCCGGTCCGACGTGTTCACTTAGGTGGATACGGTATGACGTGTCTCTTTAGGAGACCGGTATGTTCTGTACTGTTTTAGCAGTGCATCCAGTAATTCTAGTAAGTCTGTTTCTCGAGAAGTTCAAGTATTAGGTAGTATCTGTTCGAATTGTTATTAATGTGTTCTTGATGTCGTGGTATGAATGATTGTTTTGCTATTCATTACTGTGTTCATTGTGTATTGTGTTCAAGTTCGAGTACGGTTCAAATATGCCTTTGTTTTCGAAGTTACGTCAGATAAAAACCAGAAAAGGGTTACTCGAAGAATCAGTTCCTGTCCCTCCTAGGGACAGTCCAGGACATTTCATGTATCATAAGCATGGCTTAGATGCCATACTGTATCTAGATTTATGGGTGGACTACACAAAAGATCTTGAAGAGAAATATAGATGGCCTGTTTAAGGAACATGGGATGCCGAGTGCATCATGAGAGTAGAAGAAGCATTATGGAAAAAGAAAGCCAGACAATCCCAGAAATATGCCATAGAATTATGGCGTAAAGAATCCCATAAAAGAACAGAGAAAGAATTCAGAAAAGCAGAATTAAGTAGAGAATCCTCAGAAAAAGCCCAAGAAAGGGAATTACTAGAAGAAGGTGAACGAGTTAGAGCAGAACAGTCAGACAGACAGAGAAATGCCCTTATTAAAGGTATGTATCCTCTTCTCGCCGAGGGTTTGCCGAAGGCGACCCCGGAAGCACCCTGTAATTTACCGCCACCATTGGTCCCGATTAAGCTACGTCATAAACCGACCGCGGCTGAAATTTTCCTTTCTTCCTATTTAGATGACACTGTCCCAGAATATGCTAATACGGATCCTATTCCGCCAGTTCAAGTCCAGCACCCTGTTAATAATGTAATTCCTGTGCCTCCAGTCGTTGGTCCTGTCCATGTGCCAGTACCCCAGGATCAACCCACATTACGTACTCCTACTTTGCCAGTCACGTTACCAGCAGCCGCACATTCAGTATTAACTGACGATTCCAGTTCAGGAGGAGCAGGGGGAGGTACTCCTATCACCCCGCCTCAAACAAGGCGACGGACGCTGAGAGATGTAGCGTTACAGCGTACGCCAAAACTGACTACGTACGAAGCCCTCAGAAAGTATCTTAATGAGTGTGGATCTGATTGTAGATATGACCCAGTGCCAGGCGAAGATAGCATGATAATATATTCCATACGTTTACGACGAGTTGCAAGCTTCTTGGTTACCATATCAAATATGGAACAACATCTAGACAGAATATATCACTTTATCCGAACAGGGGAGAAACCAGAAAGTATTCATGAAGCTATGGTACACAGGAAAGTCGAGATTCAAGGCATGATTTTGCAATTTTTAATAAATTGTTTAATAAGAGAACAGGATCATCCTGATAAAAACAAAGAAGATATGAAAGTCCTGACAAGGTGGAGTGACAATATAGCAGAAGGAAAACACAGGACACAAAATTGTATAGAAACCATGTACAGAAAGATCCGTAAAGAAATTATAAGTATACACCAAAAGGAGGAAGCAATGAGAGTAGGAGAGAAAGAGAATGACTCTTCAGACGAAGATATAGACAACGAGAATCCCACCAGAATAGCGTATGTAGGTAGAGCGAGACCTTCTGATAGACACACACGCCTAGATTACAAGAAAGCTTTTCCTCCTCCCGTACCAGAACAGTGTTCTCTTGAACAAGTATTCCAGGCTACCGATAAAGTTCTGAAATTACGAATAGGTTACAGTGAGCTTAGTACCATGCATGAACAAGAACTAGCCCGATCAGCAGTCCGATGGACTAGTGATTCTACCACGTTTTCAGACGAAGTAGTGGCTCAAATGTTTCTGAACCTGCCCCCAGGCGAACAGCGACTGGTGGGTATGTATATGATCCAGCACCTCATTACACAGTACGAGAGTCAGCATTCTGATCCAGGTCCCTTATATAATGTATTGAACGAGTTACTCCTAAACCGATGGAAAGGTCTAGGTACCGATTTAATTAGTGTCATTTTAGAACAGCGCCACAAATACAGAACGTTCCTGACTCCGCATTTTGCTCCTGTTTCACCCCCAATCTACATAGACAGACAGAATCCGTTGCGAGAAGTGCATCCTGTTAAGGGAACGGGGGGTAATCTCGAACGAGTATTTGTTTACACCCCTATCACGAAAATAGAACTACTAGAAATGAAAAAGTTGGTGCCCTGTCACGATAAAGATCCAGCAGGGTTCCACCATGAATTAAAAGACATGCTCCGTATGGGAGAATACACGTATCCCGATATCATCAAAATGTTAAAGGTCCTGTTGCCTGCGGGCATATATGAAAAACTGAAAGAAAAAGAATGGGAGGTGGGAGAGAAAAAGATTGACTGGACCGCGTTAGAGAACGAAGATAACACACGAGTCCCAGGTACTGGTCTTGGGGATAAAGCCAAAGAGTTGCCCGAACTGTTAATACAAGTCTTGCCAAGATTGCTAGCCACGAAAAAGGAAGATTGGGATGCCATCTCAGCCTGTAAACAGAAACAAGACGAAGACACTAGTGATTTTTATTCCAGATTTGAGAAATGTTTCATTATTAATAGCGGTCTAAAAACAAGTAGTGAATCGTATCCACATCTTTTTGTTACCAAATTAGTTGAGAATTCTTTACCGCAAGTTAAAAATAGAGTATTGAAGGTCGAGAGTACTTGGCAAGCTAATACCCCGTCACAAATGCTCCAGATGTTACAGTATCACCAGAACCGAATCAGGGAAGAGCAAGAACACGAAAGGAGACGTATGAAAGACACGAAAATGAAAGTACTAGTTGCACAGTCTGTTCCAGCAGATAGTCAGAAGAGGGGTACGAATCAGACTAGTCATTCTACAGCTCCCGTTAAAGGGACATGCAATTACTGTAAACAGCCAGGTCATTATATAAACGAATGTGCAGTTCTGAAACATAACATAGCTACAGGTAAGACGAAAGAGAGACCGCGTCCTCCTAGACAAGAACATGTTCCGCAGAATCCGCAGCCACCGCAGAACGCACAACAGACAGTTACAGTACCGCAGCCTATAGCTGCCACACAACACGTTACACAACAGATGTACCAGTACGCACAGTCAGATTACCCAGAATATCAGCAGTATTCATGAAACAGCCTAGAGAGGGAGGTCGGCTTGCCTCTCATCGAGATTCCTGTAGATTAAGAGGGTCCCTATGTACACAGTCAAGTATTAGGGAAAGACAGAAAGTTTCTGATTGATACAGGGGCAAGTAGGACTACCATCAGTCATGACGAGGTTCCAGGGGCTCCACTCTCAGGCTCAAGAAATGTTTCCCTGGGATTTTCAGGAAAGCCTATTGTTAATGAAATATCGAAACCAGTTTCCCTAGAAGTTGGTCCATTGTCCCGAACTACAGACTTGTTACTTACGAAATCCTGTCCTGAAAATTTACTTGGTATTAAAACATTGAAAGAGTTAGGGGCGGTCATATGCTGTTCTCCGGAAGGAGTGAGATTGTTTTTACGTGATTTTAAAGGTCATTATGTGTTACGTGATTTTGATCCAAGATTACTGAATGTACCACAGCATTTATGGGCGCAAGGTCCAACTGATGTAGGTTGTATGCACATTACACCATATCGTGTCACTCTGAAACAAGGTGTTGTATTACCACGAATCCGACAGTACAAATTGCCACCCGAGGCTGTAGCAGCCTTATCGAAAATTATTGACGAGCTCATTGCTCAAGGAGTAGTTGTAGAAACTGACTCCAATGTATGTAATTCTCCTATCATTCCGATTCTTAAACGTACTGACCCAAATGCACCTCCAGTTTATCGATTAGTGATTGATCTCCGAGAACTTAATAAATGTATCATACCCCAGTACCCAGTGGTTCCAGATATCTCTTCCCTATTGACTGCCATTGATTCTGAAGCTACGTTCTTTACTGTTATTGATCTCAAGAACGCATTCTTTAGTGTCCCCATTCATCCAGACAGCCAGTTTCTTTTCGGATTCTGTTTAAATGGAAGAAGCTATAAATTCACACGAGCACCTCAAGGTTTTACAGAAAGTCCTAGTATTTACAGTCAAGCACTTAAAAGACAACTAGACAGTATTCACATGCCAACTGACACTGCCCTGCTCCAGTATGTCGATGATCTATTGATCACAGCCCATACAGAACGTGACTGCGAATGTGCGTCACTGACAGTCCTGCATTTCCTGGCAGACATGGGGCACAAGGTGTCCCCTTCGAAACTGCAATTCTGTGTCCAGCAAGTGGTATACCTTGGACACTTGCTGTCCAAGAGGGGTAGACAGTTGACACCTGACCGTATCCAGTTAATAGCACATCTTCCACAGCCCAAGAAACAGAAGGAGGTACAAGCTTTTATCGGCCTCACTTCTTACTGTAGACAATGGATTCCTCAGTATGCATATCTAGCCAAACCACTGATACAGTTAACGACACAGGAGGCAGCCACATCGACTGTCCTCCCTTGGACCCAGGAACATACACTTGTTTTTAATGAGTTAAAGAAAGCTTTATGTAATGCACCTGTGTTAGCGACACCAAACTACAGTAAGTCTTTTACACTTTTTGTCACTGAACGTGATGGTACAGCATTATCTGTTCTCACGCAAGATCAAGCAGGACAACACAAGCCTTGTGCTTATTTTTCTAGCACATTAGATCCAGTAGCCCAGGCTCTGCCTGCGTGCCTCAAGTCAGTTGCAGCCACAGCTCTAGCTATCAGACAAAGTGATTCCATAGTGTTAGGACACTCCCTGACAGTACAAGTTCCACATTCTTTGGAAGTTCTTTTAAACCGAACACAGACTCAGCACTTGACAATTGCACGCTTAACAGGATATGAACTGACACTGTTTCAGCCACACATAGAAATCAGACGCTGCAACATTTTAAATCCTGCTACACTGTTACCCTCGATTACATCTGACCCTGCCACACATGACTGCGTGGAAGTTATTAACACCATGACAAAGCCAAGACAAGACTTGACGGACATTGCATTACCTGATCCCGACCTGACACTTTATGTGGATGGTTCATGTATGAGAACAAGTACGGGAGAACTAGTAGCCGCGTATGCAGTGACTACTGAAACTGAAGTTATAGAAACACATCGTATTGACACCCTGTCTGCTCAAGCAGCAGAGCTCATTGCTCTGACCCAAGCCTGCATACTAGCCAAGAACCTGAAAGTAAACATATATACAGATTAACGTTATGCATTCGGAGTCGTTCACGACTTTGGAGTACTCTGGCAAGAAAGAGGTTTCATGACCTCTCATGGAGCCAAGATTCAGCATGGCCCCCTCATTCAAGCTCTGTTAGAAGCAATATATTTGCCGACAGCCATTGCCATTATGAAGTGCAAAGCACATACGAAAGCCACTGACACCATTTCCCAAGGTAACGATCTAGCAGATCGAACAGCCAAGCTTACAGCTCAGACTCCAGACATTCCAGTTAACACGACAAAGACAGATGTTCCAGTTCAGACGACTTGTATGACAGTTAAGGACCCTACGCAAGATGTACTAGACATACAGTCACATGCTACCCCAGACGAAATCAAGAAATGGTCTGAACAAGGAGGGGTCCAGACAGAACAGGGATGGTTGACGAAGGGAAAAGCCACATGGTTTCTCCCCGACTCTATGGTTCAAGTCATTATTAATACAGCACATAGTCCAGCACATTTAGGAGAAAAAGCCATGTTAGATAGCATCCAGAACATTTGGTTTAACAAGCATTTACGAGCAGCAGCGAAGCAGAAAGTGCGTACCTGCATGATCTGTTGTCAGTTCAATCCAGGTAAAGGTGTTCCGGTGGAACAAGGTGGATTCCATCCTCCTGACCACCCTTTTGAAGTCCTCCAGATGGATTATATCCAGATGGATCGATGTCGAGGTTTCAAGTATGTCCTCGTAGTTGTATGCGCTTTGTCCAGATGGACAGAAGCATATCCAGTCCCAGATTACACTGCCGCGACCACTGCCAGGCAGTTGGTTCGTGAGTTTTTCCCCCGCTATGGTTTGCCCAGGGTCGTGTATTCAGACAACGGCCAGCCATTCTCATCCGAACTCATGAAACAAGTATCTCTTCTGTTAGGGTACCAGTGGAAGTTCCACTGTGTGCGACATCCCGAGGCAGCTGGCCTCGTCGAGAGACACAATCAGACTCTGAAAATCCGCATTGCAAAGGTCTGTGCCGAGAAAGGCGTAGATTGGATGGTAGCCCTGCCAGTCGCCCTTTTTTACATGAGAATGGTCGCTCACTCCCGTTCAGGTCTGTCACCGTTTGAGGTTGTATTCGGTCGTCCCCCGAACATGTGGGGTACACCTATGCCACGTAAAATTACCGATGCTGACAGTAATATGCTGACAGATTACCTAGCTTCCTTGATGTCTGCACTACTCTCTTGTCGTTCACAGGTCGCGGCTGCCTTTCCAGACAACACCCAAGTGAAACCGCACGAGGTCATTCCAGGCGACCTCGTTCTTGTTAGGAACTTTGATCGTTCAAGCCCTCTGGAGCCCCGCTGGAAAGAGCCGAAACTTGTTCTGATGACCACAAGGACCACTGTGAAACTGGAGGGCCGCAAGGGGTGGCTACACTCCAGCCACATCAAGCGTTTTCATGGACTCCGTCCAAAGACTTTTCTCAAGGACTGCCCCGATACTGACTCTAAACTTCCCCTGTTAGAGAAAACTCCGCAGCAGGAGTATAAACTCAAACTGAGGTCTAGCAAGTCAGACAGTTTAATTGTTTAAGTCTCTCTCGGGTGAAGCGGTTAGACAGGTTCCTGACATGTATGAGATAGACCCCCATAGTGAGAGAGATAGAAATTCCAAGAAAATACGTTATTGTAAGAATCTGCGCAGCAGATGCGTTATTACGTTATTGTTTATGTTATTTTTGAGTCTTACGATTACATGCATAAGTTATGTTTTACATGTATTTTTTCCTCCTATTGATTCGCATATACATTTTTCCTCTAATAATACAGTAGAGCACACTTTTAGTGAACTACCCCCTCACGAGTTATCCTATCGACTTGCAATGCGCAACAATACTTTTATACGTATGTTACACTATTCACACCAGACCAGCAACGCCACTAATTGTTGGGTGTGTGGTCGACTCCCCCCTTTCCAGACACCGAAGGGAGTTCTGCCACTCTTTCCCTATCCGTTTTCACACAATGGTTCGTGTGGAGCATGGTTTACGTTAACGTCATCCTTAGACGATAAGTCCCTTCTGAATAGAACATGTTTCCCAGACAAGGAAGGTCTTTCCCATAGGACAGGGTTAGATCTAGAAAATGAAGTATATGATCTAGGTAATTTCTCCTCGAATTTCATGGTTTTGAATGTTCAGTCCAAGACTACTCCAGATTTGCCTTCTATAACAGTTCTCCCAGTGAAAGGCGAATTATGTGTCAGAAAGAATGGTTCAGTACATCTAGGACACAGTGATTGTACTACTGTGGTCGAGTATAGTGACAGTGGGAAATCTAATTTCAAAGCCTCACGTCATTCGTATTTTGTATGTGGTCAGACCGCATATGTACGTCTGCCCCTAGATTGGGATGGAACATGTTACATTGCCTTCCTACTGCCACCAGTTTTCCTAGCCCCATCCGATTATCACAGAAATACACATCTAGTACACGTCAGACATAGAAGGGAGATCGAGTCCCCAATTGTCGCTCAAACTGAAACTGCCTTAGAACAGTATACAGATTTCAATAAAGGTTTCTTTTTCTTCATAGGACCTATCCAGAATAGTAAGCTAATACGTAGGTTAACCAGAACCCTTGAAGCAGTAGTGAATGAGACTACTTCCGCTCTAGGTAACTTAACAGAAGAACAGTCTGCTATGAGATTTGTCGTTCTTCAGAACCGCCTTGTTCTTGACGTCATACTGGCCGATAGGGGCGGAGCTTGTAGAGTCATCGGATCTAGTTGTTGCATTTTCATTCCTAATAACGCACCGTCTGTTTATTCAGCTATAACAAGACTTCATAAGATTGCCTATCAGTTACACCAGAATCCAGGCACCTGGACATGGTCCGGTTGGCTCTGGAGTATAATATCTGCCTGGGGATGGAAAGTACTGTCATTCCTAGGAATAGTAGTAATGATCATATTCAGTTGTTGTCTCTGTTTACAATGTGGCCCTGCGATTTGCGGCTTGTGCGCTACCTCTTGTATTCCAAGTCCTAAGTCCCATTCCCAGAAGATAAGAAACGAGCAAATGATGCTATATGAACAGATAGATGGTATCATGAATATTGATGTTTCCTGAAGGAAACCTAGGGAACAAGGAGGGAATGAGGAAAATTGAATTTTGCCCTGTCATGTGTCCCTACGTGTTCCCCATTATATGTTATATGTGCATGATCGATATGCATATGTTACCCCCTTGACCGAATAACGACGCAATTACAGTTGTGTCCAACGTTAGTATGCCAGTTATCTAGTCCTCCTGAAAGCAACAAGTATTAGGCCTATGTTGCCAACGTCTTTACATTGTGCACGATAAATCATCGAGTTGTCCCCGTTTCTAGGCCTCACAGGGCCCGAACACCAGATTCAAGCTTCAAGTCTCCTGAAATCATTCCGAGGAGCGATGCAGCCCCTCCCGCATCCCTGACCCTTCACTTACTTCCTGCCAAGCAACGCGGTGCCCGGCCTGGCCTGCCTGCCTGTCTGCCAAGAATGTTATGCTTATAGTTATCAGTTCAGCTCCCCGGCTTCACATTCTTAGCTAACGAACCGCATAAACATCTTCATCTATAGTCTAGTCTTCCTGTCTCCATGCAAGAGAATTACTGAATTAGTATTCATAGAAGATTCATAGCACACGCAATACATGTAGAATATATGCATGCACCAGCCTTAGTGTCAAGTAGCCTTTGCCCTGATGACTTTTAGATTCAAGCAACATATACTCCAAACACGAGATATCAGATATGCTATAGGTACATGTCATCCTGACATCCCAGACTTTAGTCTCCTCTTCTAGTGCCAGAAGTCAGAGCCCCCAGCTCTCCCCAGTTACACGTCATGGCCCGTTTGCGCGCACCAGTAGGTTAAAGGTTCCAGCTGCCCAGGTAGCCCCCTCCATGTATCCACCCATTTATGACACTTCTGTGACGTTTACATCACATGTCTCCGTGCACGCCCTGTGCACGCCTTCTTTGCACGCCCATATGTTCTTATCTTCCGTTTGTCACTTGTTACGCCTACCGTATTCAATGCAATTATACTGTTTTTCTATATATACTGTATGATGTTAATATGATATTAGGCTTTTCTTCCCCCTTGTGTCTGTCCCTTCCTGAACCTTTGCAGGTGATGGAACCCAATGGTCCATTGGCTCGAGCCATCTGATTAAAGCCTGTACGACTCAGATACCACGGATTCTGCCTCTTATTTATTGAGCTATCCTTTTCAGTTAATGCATAGAAAAATAGTACTGGTAATTATTTATTTATTTACCACAAGACAGAAGATTCCATTGCCCTTCTGCCAACAAGAGCTTTTCAATTCACCACCTACTCCTGTGACCTGTCCTCATCACCACCAGTACTTGAAGTTCAAACAAGGTGAGGGCTCCCGCAAAGTTATTCTAATAATTAGATGTGTTAAGTTGAAGTATATTGATTCTAGGGAAGGGCGTTTAAACTTTAATGTCATCTATCACCACTGCTCGCTCGGATTACTGCGCTATTAAAAATAAGGAAATTGTTTTTTTATATCTTATTTGAAAATAAAACTTTAAAACTAAAAAACACTGTGTGGTTTTTGTTCACGAGTGAGTGAGCGGAAGGGTTTGCACTACTGCACTTTGCAGGCATGCTTCCGGGACTCTGATAGGTTGGTACTCGGCGGTAGTCTTCTTCTGTTCTTCTGGGTCGTATAATCATTGGTCAGACACACTAGATAGTCGGTCAGGGGATTGGGGGTTCAACTTCTGTTCGGACTGAGGTAGGTGGAAAGTCGAACTGCACCTATCATCAACAATGTCCTATTCACTTGTCCATACTGCTGTATGTGCAGAAAAGTCCCTGAAACACTAGCGGTATGGTATGTGCTCCTATCAAATCAAAAAAGCCAACTACTAGCTTATTGTTCGTGGACACATTGACATTTTGTTGTTGGAAATTATCAAAGCACTTACATTAAGAAGACTGGAATAGACAGCAAGGGCAACCCAGAGGACTGCATTCAGTGCCTGGAGCTATTGCTGAATAGAATAGGAGTTTTGTTTAACACCTTTTGACAACTGTGCAAGCTTAGCTAGCTACACAGACGGACTAATAATATTCTAGTAGTACCACAGAGAGTCATAGTAGAGGCAGGATAGGAATGTAGAAACAGTCTACAAGAAGATCAAAGACTATTTTGTAAAAAATAGAATTAGGAAACAGTTTGGAATGAATAGGTGTTGTAAAACTTAGGGAAGTATAATTATTAATATTAACAACAGAACAACTTACTGGGGCCAGCAGAAGAGACCACAGAGGACCGATCCTGCCCACCTTGTTTCGCCGGTCCTCTTGCCCCTGGGAGTTGCTGATGATCATGAAATAAACACAAATATGGATGATTGTTTTTTGGAAATATTTGATTTCTTTGACCACAATCTAAAATTATCTCAGGGAAACAAATTACCAACAATTGCACTACATGTATTGACCTATTCGATCTGGTCAACTAGGAGGATAGTACAGTATTGCTGTATTCACAGACCGTCTACTTGGAAAGTTATGTAAATCACTAACTAAACTAACAACAAAAAGGTTCTACTACGACTGCTAGCACTCAGCAGCATGCGACGTGACAGACACAGTCCGTCATCATGATTGCAGACCACTAAAAATGTCCTACTACTAATAACAAGTCATAATATACTCAACAGTCAACCACTATCTCTTCTTCTTAGTGGCAGCAGGAGTACAAAGGAAGGACTAGACTTGAGTCTCTAGTCTCTCTAGCATTACGCAGTTCTGTAAAGTACTACACTCATACATAATCAGGCCAAATGAGTACAAAGTTGCAAACAAGAAAGCACTAGGAACGCCACTGAGCAGGCGAGCAGTGCACCTACAATCACAGAAGCTATAAACATTAATTTACCTGCGATGTAATCGAATTGGCAGCATTCTTGCTCTTCGGGAAAAACATATATTAGCAATATAATAATAACACAGAGCAGAAGAAAACAAAGTAGTTATTAAATAGCTACTCACCAAGCCCGGGGATCTCCACGCCTAGCAGGTCGAGCAGGTCCTGCTCCCGGACAAGGAGGTCAGCCCACCGGTGCGTCGCCTGATGGTAGGTGCGCTGGACCTCCGACTCCCTAAACGTGGCCCGGCACACCTTATCCCAGAGCTTGCGACGCTCCCGGAGGCCATACCCTGCACCGGGCCTGCCACCTGATGCGACGGTCTTCGGGAGGTGGCGCTGAACATAAAAGATAAGTGCGGCCACCTCCACCGCTCTAAAAATGTCCCGGGCCAAGACATCCTCCCCCCTTAATTGCCCGCAAGGGAGCCGGGTATGGGGTGTGGGACCCTTCCCCTTGTTCTTCCCGGCTCCCTTTGCCATGGTCCTGGACAGGAATGGAAATAAATAGGAAAGAGAATAGGGAAAAAGTAAATAAAAGAAAAGAGTTAAAAAAAGTAGTTTTAAAGTAACCAAAAGTAGAAAAAAATCTCAAAATATAGATGTAGAAAAAGAGAGGGATAGATGAGTAAAAAAAGATTTTAAAAAAGTTCAAACAAACAAAAGATTGCAAAGATGAAAGCAGGATAGAAAAAGCATGCCAAGAACCACAGCAATGAATGAAAAACAAGATGGCCGTGCCCATTGAAGACCGCGTGGGTACGTTTGCGCGATATTTCCCCCGCGAACACGCAAAAATGGATGCAATGATGTAATTGCGCCCCGCATTTAGGAAATGCCCAAAGCGAGCATGCAACTTGCGCCCGGAAACGGAACTACGCAACGCGGACTCTGAAAACAAGATGGCCGTGCCCATGTACGACCGCATGGGTAACTACGCGGTCTGATTGATGGAAAAATCCTCGCGAACACGCAAAGAGCCCCGCGAACACGCAAAAAAAAAAAAATCCGCTAATTCGCGGACTGCCAATTCGCTTTTGCATAAATTTTCGTACAGCGAATTCGCAAATTTCGCCCATAGGGAGAAACCATGCAGCCACCGCTGGTAACCAACAGATAGGCCACCCTTTGCAGGCTGGTTGACACAAGTGAAAATAAATTAACAGAGGTAGGGAGTGGTCCTCGGAGTCGGAGGAAAGCACTTCATAATATATATATATATGATGTGCTTGCAAAGTACTGTGAGTCAACTGTATTCTGAAAATACTACTTATATTCCCCTCCGCTTTGCTACTCTGGCGCAGTTTCTTTTACATTCTCTTCAAAGTAAGACTCTGCATCCAGTGACAGTCTCCACCTATGCTGTCTATGATGAATACATCCAGGCATCCATCCATTATTATTATTATTATTATCCATTAAATGTAAATGTCTATCATTCGTTTTTATTTATCTCTTAACAAACCTTAGTTGATTTCACCAACAACCACCCATGCATCCGCTCCTTTCTTGCTTGCCTTGGCATAAGTTTGACCCATAAACCCGGCTGATGATTCTTGCTATCTAGTATCCACCCATACTGTGTCCACCCAGCTAGGCATCTTCTTTCACCTTCCATTCATCCTTCAACAACCCATGCATCTGATCTGATTCCTATCAGCCAACTATGCATGCTTCCAACATATCCTTCTCTGCCAGTCACATCTCACTCATCCTTTCTCCTTCCACCCTTCTTTCCCTTTTTGTTCAACACATCCATCAAGGTCATCTGTTCTGACTTTTAGTCTTCTCCATAAAACTTTCACAGCTGAGTTGGAGTCAGATAGAAGAGGCCATTGGTTACTCAACTCACACTGGTAATGCTATTGTTAATGCATTGCTAATGCTAAGTAAAGGGTGTCTTCTTCAACCGTTGTATAATGTTCACTACAACTTCATACTTAATAAGTCCCACAGTACAGTGAGTGAAGTGAACACCCTTCCAGCTATCAGTAATGTCAATAAGTAGTGAATATAACTTACCACTACCTGCCACTGCTGCTGGCTTCCCACCTGTAGCTCCTGCAGGTGGCACATCTTCTCCTGCTCCCTCCGGAATGGCTGCATCGCCATCGCCGCTGGCCCCGCCGGCACTGGTAGTTGGTAGTATGCCTAGAAAAAACATTACACATTTTTAGATGCTTGTACACCTCCCCCTATTTTATTCATTTTCACTAGGAAGATTGAAAAAACTGTTAATACAACATATACAACATACATTATCACTAGTCCAAATCTGGTACTAGAGTAGAGTCAGTAGACAGACACTAGTAGTGTTATGGTTCCTAGGGTCATCTCTAGTCCTACTCTACTCTTTGGAAAGTTAGCCTGAGCCATGTAACCATTTTAGATTCATGTCAACTCTTTTGTGCATGTTACCTCGCAGCTTGTTGTGCAGAAAGATGCCTTTGATGCCACATTAGTGTTGCGTACAAGTGAAGTGGTCGAAAAACCAGCCACTTTGTTATGGAGTTCAGTTAGTCCGTATTGCTTAGCCATAACATGTTATACTCTTTGGCATGAGTGTGAAATGCATGCATAATTGCATTAAACTGTCTAACGCGCACCATTTTTTTCATAATAGGCGGATGATTCCAGAGATTTGCAGAGCTTATGATAACATGTAACCAGTATTTCTACATTCTAGGGTGAGGGGTCTACCAGAATTCACACAGATCTTTTGTCTTCTGTCATGCACTTGTAACAAATGTTTACTGTTTTAATCCTATGCATTTTGCTGTTGGTACTTGCTGTAGTAATTTCATAGCACAACGTACAGAGCTTGAAAATAAATAAACCTTTTGAAATTACATACAGACTCTGTGGTATTTGGTGTGGTGGGGTGGACTTACACGAGTGAGTGAGCGAAAGGGTGTTATGTTCTGGGTTGTGTAATCATAGGGTATCTTTGTGTGGGGGTTCGGGACCTAATAAGACACTATAGCTAGTCAGTCAAGGGATTGTGGGATCTGACTGAGGTGTGAGTAAGGTTCAACCTCCCTTCACCATTATCCTATTTTCTTGTGCGTAGTTCTGTATGTGGCTGTGCAGAATCTCCACAACAGTAGTAGTATGTACTATCCTAACTAAAAATACTTGTCAAATATCTGGTTGGGCATTTTGTTGGTGGGAATTGTCAAAGCCTCAATAATAAGAAGACTAGAAGAGGACAACCCAAAGGACAGGACTCAGTGGCTAGAGATTGGTCAATTTGAGTTTTATTCAAAAGAAAACATTAAATAAAGAGTGACCAACTGGGCAAGCTTAGCTACAGACAGACTAATAGTAGTAGTACAGAGAGTCATAGCAGAGGCAGCTAGAAGGAGGAAGGGATAACCAGAATATGGAAACAGATAGTCAAGGTCAAAGAAGCTTTTGTAAAAAATAGAATTAGGAAGTGGAACCATAATTAATAGTTTGAAAAAAATATGGTGCAGTTAAAGTTAGGGAAATATAATTGTTAATATTAGCCACTAGAGGACTTACTGGGACCAGCAGCAGGGCCCTCGGTAGAGGAGCGGTCCTCTGGTGGTTGTCCCGCTAACTCGGACCCCGTCTTCTTGCCCCTGGGTGGTGCTGATCATGTAAGATATAATAAAGAAAGAGACAAACAATAATGAGTGCTGTGAAACAAATAAATCATTTAAAAAAAAAACGCTCAAAAATCATTTTAGGAAACAACAATTGCAATAAAATTGACCTATCTAATCGGATCGACTACTGGCTTGCAGGATTCACGGACCGTCTACTCCTTTATGAACACTAATCCAATGTTCCATAATCATTCTGATTCCAGAATACTAACAAAGCCTAAGTACCATCTGACCTAGACCACCTAATTGTTCACAAAGGGCCATATGTATCAAGCTAATTAGCATTCGCAAAGGCCGAAATTCTGCGAATTTCGGCCTTTGCGAATGCTAATTAGATAAATGGTATGTATCAAACATGTTTGATGCAAAATAAGGAATTGCAAAATTTGCTATTCCTTATTTTGCGATTGCACTTAAGGAATCGCAAATTTTGCGATTCCTTAAATGCAATGTATCAAACAAAAAATATTCAAAAATTGCCATTAAGGATTCGCAAATTACCACCAACTTCTAGTTGGTGGTAAGTTGCGAATTCTTTTCAAAAAGCTTTTTTACAAAAAAACAAAGGTGCCATATGACGCCCATACATGCCCTTAGGGCATGTATGTGCGCCATATACCCCCAAATGTCTTTTTCAGGGGTGCAGCAGGGTGTTCTTGAGACACCCCTGCACCCTTGAAAAAATTCCTAATTTGCGATTAGCAAATTGCTAATCGCAAATTGCACTTTCATTCCTATGGGCCTCCTGGCCCATGGAAATGAATGGATAATTTGCGATTAGCAATTTGCTAATCGCAAATTAGGAATGCTAAGGAATCGCTATTGAAAAGCGATTTTGTACATACATACCGTTTTGCATTTCCTAAATAGCGATTCCTTAAAATTCGCTATTTAGGAAATGCAAAATAGTTTGATGATACATATGGCCCTAAGTCTGCATTTTCATTTTTTTAGCTTTCATAAATGCATAGATAAGATGAAGGACACATGCATAAATTTGTGCATATACCAAATTGTTGGTTGGTTGCGTCTGATGTTGCTCTGCTACTGACTGATACTGCTAAGCCTACCACTCACTAAACAAACTACAAAAGGTTCTACGGAGGACTGGGGTAAGCAGCACACAGTGACAGAGGAGGCGTCATGCAGACCGTAAAAAATTATGAACTAATACTAACTAAACCTAGTATCCATCCACCACTATTTCACAGGAGGACAATGGAAGGACTAGAGTCTCTCTAGCAATAGCATTACCTAACATCAGTTCTCTAAAGTAAACTTTTATATTAATCAGCCAAAGCTAGCGCAAAGTTGCAAACAAGTAAGAGTAGCACCGAGCACCTGTGTCCTACAATCACAGAAGATTTTGAAACATAATTTACCTGCAATGTAAGCAGCAGTAATCTTGTTATTCGTCAAAAAATTATACACAATACTTATTCTACTATATTAGCTACTCACCAAGCCCCACGACCTCGACACCTAGCAGGTCCAACAGGTCCTGCTCCCGGTCCAGTATGTCTGACCACTGGTGGGCCAGCTGGTTATGGGTGCGCCGGACCACTGAGCAGCGAAACACTGCTCGGTGCACCTTCGCCCACCGACGGTGACGCTCCTGGGTAGGGTACCCGGAGCCTGGCCTGCCGCCTGTTGCTAAGGTCAAGGGGAGGTGGCGCTGGATAAAAAACAAAGGCGGCCACCTCTGCCTCCCCAAAAAGTTGCCGGGCCTGCACCCCTGCAGGGCGCATTCTGCCACAAGGCAGGTGGCTCTTGGGCGCAGGCACCTTGCCCTTGGAGCTGGTGGAGCTGCTACCCTTGGCCACGGTTCTGGGCTGTGTAGGAGGCCGAAAAGAAAAGTTAGAAGGAAAAAATAAAATTAGGGGCAAGAAGTAGGAGCTTTAAGAAAGAAGTGGTATAAAACAGTAGAAAAGTAAAATAACACAGTAAAAGTAGAAATAAAATGCAAAATATAAACTTAGGGACAGAGAGAGATAGATGATAAATAAAAAAAGTCAGAAAAACAGTGTAAAAAACATGAAGGATTGCAAAGATTGAGGGAAGATAGAGAAGCAGGCCCAGAACAAGAGCATAGAGAGAAAAACAAGATGACCGCGACCATGTGGCTAAGTTTGCGCGATATTTTCCCATGAGCAAGCAATAATCGTCGCAAACAAGTAAATCGCGTTCCGGAACATGACATGCGCATCGAGAACACGCTATACGCGACCCGGAAGTGGAAATAAGGCATCTTGAGCGGGCAGGACAATTGAAAACCAAGTTGACCGCACCCAGTGGCGCATGGGTAAGTTTGTGAGATACTATCCCCCGAGCACGCAAATAGCGCTCCGAACATGCACAACGCGCTCCCGAACTAGAAAAACACATCGCGAACGGGAGCGACAAGCAACTACTCGCGTAGTCCAATAAAATCTTCGCATAGCTTTCCGTAGTGCGACTACGCAAACTAAGCCAAGGCTTAGTCTGCACCTGGTGTTCATGAGGGTTGCGTGATTGTCTGGTGTCCGGTCCTTGTGCCATTGCTTCTCGAGTTTTCTGCAGGTATGCTTGGAGTTCTGGAGGTCATCATTGAACCAGATGGCTCTTGTGTTGGTGTGCCTGTTGGAGGGTTTCCTGATTGGGGCAAGGGTGTTGGTGTAGTCGTCTATCCATACTCTGAAGTTATGGGCTGCTGCGTTGGTCTTGGAGGGCTCATGAGCAGGGTCTCGGGCGAGTGCTGTGATGAGCTGGTCTTCGGTGATTTTTTTCCAGCTGCGGTGTGGGATGCCTTGTGGTTTGTTGTGTGTGGTGTCTTTCTCAAAGGAGAAGTGGATGCAGTGGTGGTCGGTCCAGTGGTGTGGCTGAAGGCGACGTGGTGGCTGGCGGAGAAGATGGCGTCAAGTGTGTGTCTAGCGGAGTGTGTGGGTGTCGTGACGAGTTGTTTGAGTCGAAGGTTGGCGAGGTTGTCGATCAGCGTTATGGAGTTGTTGTCGTTGGCGTTCTCTAGGTGGAAGTTTAGGTCTCCGAGGAGGATGTAGTCTGTGGGTGCGATGGCATGCGTGCTGATGAGGTCTGGGATGGATTTGCTGAACTGTGGTCGGGGGCCCGGGGGTCTGTAGACGAGGGTTCCTCTGAGGGTGGTGTTGTTGTTGACGTGGATCTGGAAGTGTAGGTGTTCAGCCATGTTGAGGGTGTCTTCGCTGCTGGTTGAGATGCTGATGGTGTCCCTGTGGATGATGGCGATTCCTCCTCCAGGTTTGTTGGTATTCCGGTCTCTGCACGCGATTTTGTAGCCATTGGGTATGGCTATGTCTGGTGCCAAGGAGGTGTTCATCCAGGTTTCCATCAGGGAGGCGATGTCCGGGGCGGAGGAGTCGAGTAGGTTCCAGAGTTCGACGGCGTGCTTGTGGACTGAGCGGCTGTTGAGCAGTATGAAGCTGAGATGGTTATGGCCTGCAGAGTTGGGATGGGCAGGGCGTGCTGGTGTGCGGTCGCTGGAGAAACTGCAGCAGCGGGAGGTGAAGGGTCAGTGGGTGCACTTTGGGGACAACTGGAAGAAGGTGGAGTTTCGGCTGTCGTCGAGTGCGTGGAGAGTGTTTGCATCGTAGCGGTGTCAGGTCATGTGGATCTCGCAGGGCCAGGGGGTCTGCGCTTGGCACAGTCCAGGCATGGACGGGCGCAGATGGGCTTGCCTTGGTATACACCCGTTACAACGCATCTTTTACTCCGCACTACCATTACAACGCGACTTTTACTCCGCATACCATTACAACGCATTGCGCTGGGGGGCGCTCTAGGATAGGGAATACGTATAATTTACTATCCAACACCTTCCCTAGGGTCCACGGGGACTGGAGTTAGAATAGTAAATTATACTTACCACTATCCAGCACCCCAAAGCGCTATGCGTTGTAATGGTATGCGTTGTAAAAGTCGCGTTGTAACGGTATGCGGAGTAAAAGTATGCGGAGTAACATGGTACATCCGCTTGCCTTAGATGCGCCTTCGGCGTACCAGCAGCGCACCCGCTGCGCACGTCCGCAGCATGTGTCTGCAGCGCGACCGTGCAGCGGTCATCATTTGTAAGGGTGAAGGGGGAGGGACGAGCAGCTAGGAGGCGGGAGGGGAGGGTCAGCAGCAGAGAAGGGCAACAGCAGGAAAAACAGGGCTCAGAAGTTGTCAGGAGGCAAAAATAACAATGGCACAGGGCAGTAAACAGAAAATACTACAAGCTGTGGCAGACAGAACAGTGCGCAAAAAAGTAAAAAAAATGAACCACGGAGAGGACAGCGGGAAGAGCTACTTAGCCAAGAAAAAAACAGGAACAAGGGAGGCCTTGAACCCTGCAAGGGTTTGCTGGCAGGCTTCCAGACAAAGCGGGCCAGCACGGAGCTGCTGGGGAGAGTGACGTCCTCGGACGAATGTCTTGGGACTCAGGCGCGCTCCCCCGCAGCGGTCGTCATTAATAGGGGAGGGGGAAGGGACAAGCAGCTGGGAGGTGGCAGCGGGCAGGAGGGGAGGGTCAGTGGCGGAGAAGGGCTACGGCTGGAAAAACGGGGCTCAGAAGTTGTCAGGAGGCAAAAATAACACAGGCACAGAGCAGAAAACAGAAAATACTACAAGCTGGGCCAGACAGAGACTTGAGGGCCATATATTGAATCAATTTGTACCTGTTGCAACAACTGGTGCAAGACTAATAACGTATGAATAACAGTAAGGCAGGTAGAGGAGGGAGGGTGGTTTTGAGACTCGACCTCCAAAATATCATACTCCAAAACCAAAAAGAGTCACTCTGATCAAAGCAAAATGTTCTCTTTTCTTCTTACCCTCCGGATGGTTCTGTAGGAGGAAAATACATTTCTTTACATAACCCTCATCCACTAGTGTTACCTCTAGGTGGCATTCTTCATCATAGGGTTCTTCCCATTCGAGAGGGAAACAGGAGTGGGATTTTTTGAAGTCAGAAGATTAAAAATACCTGGCTAGTCGTAAAGAAAGTTTTGTGTCACTGGGTTTCATTGGTCAACTAGTTTCAAACCTACCCCAAGACTTGTCTTCATGACCTAGGAAGGCTAATCCCTTATGCCGCACCTTCTGTCTTAAAGTTCACAGCATTATTGTATGATATCCCCAAAAATATATTAATATGTGCCCATATATATATATATATATATATGTATCAGGCTCAGTGGGGAGTGTCCATTAAACAAACCGCACTCACACAACAAGAAGCTTAACAAAGGTTTAATGATCGGTACACACAGTCGCCTTCACCGAAAATTATAATGGCATCAGGCCACAGTCCAAAGCGTTTTGACTGGCTTCTTCATCTAGGGAAATACAGCCTGTACGCGCTTAGATGGCTCCACCTACCATTTAAATATGCTCTTATCGCCAGCCACAATTGACGCCTCTGAATGAGTTTGGCGTTGCATTTTGGGAGACAGAGTCCAGCGCTTACAGGCTGTATATATATGTATGTATGTATGTATGTATATTCTCCATCTGTTGGCATCATTTTTGAACATTTTGATGTTTATATTGTTTTATGCGATTTCTGCACATGTTTATTCGTAATTATAGAAATAGGCTATCAGTGGGTTGCCCAGGTTAAATATAGGAATCCCTATAATTGGACATGCAATTTATTGCGAGATTTTAGACTTTTCTATGATTATTTCGTATTGCATGGTTTTATCTAGTTTTATAAACATGTTTTTTACTATTTATTCATGGAGTATAATGCATTAAATGTTTTATGTTACAATGATGCATGTACAATTATTACTAAGTATGTTGTTTATAACTCCATATTTCACGTGAATTCTAGAACATATGATATATTGTGTATTTTATGCTACAAATACTGACAGCCATGAATTGTCTACATCAGACAGAGATATGTAACCAAATGAAAACAGACTTACCATTTATGCAATGCGCTGTGCTAGTGTGTTTTCTATGTCTGTACACCACATTGTTTAGTGAAACAGCATATTTAAAAAGATGGCGAATTGTGTTCTCTGATATGTGATCAAGGACATGTGGTGTCCAAAATGCCCCATATCTGTAGGAAGGTGGATATCTGACTATGGTTACCCCCAAACTTTTTGCCTGGTGTTTAGCTGTTTTTTTACTTTAGTTGGCCCGGGATCCCGCTATTCAGGGCCCCAGGCTAATTGCTCTCTCCTTAAAACGGACTCCATGTACCTTAGGTACATACACAATTGGAATTGGTTCACCTTATAGGCCCCTGTAACAGTGTACCCCAGGTACCCAGGGCATAGGTGCTTCCAAGGCCTACCAGGGGCTGCAGCACGTATTGTGCCACCCCTGGCCTGGCCTCCATATTTGACACAACTGGCTGATCACTCAGCTGGGGTAAGTAGTGTAACCACCCCTTACTTAGGTGTAGTATGCCTATGCCTAACCTAAAATGGACACATATGTTCCTATCAGCCACTCCTATGGAAGGCCTCATCAATCCTGGAGGCAGAGTGCGTGGAAATATGTGAGATGGTGCTCTGGCATGAGCTGAGCCTGTCTGCAGCTTTCGGAACCATGTCCTTTAGCTGTTTCATGATACTGCCATACCATATACTCTTAAGTGCATTATGAACCTCGCGGTTAAATGCTATCTTTGGTTTGACTTTATCAAAACATGTCGAGTAAGGTGTCATACGAATTGGAATACTACCCCCTCGCCAGTTCTGGCGACGGGGGTAGCATTCCACCCTTCTAGAGGGATACGACATTTACCTAACCTGAACCCCGGTTAAAGTTAAACAGAGCCTCAGCATCAGAAAATGGATGCTGCCACCACAGACACAAGTCTGACCTCCTGCTGCTGGGAGTCCTTCCAGCGAGGGTGGCTTGGACAAAGGGTTTCCTGCCTTGGGAGGTGCTAGCACCACCCCAGACAGGATTTTGTGTATTGGGTAGGACAGGGCTGAATGGAATCAGACATGCCTGGGGCACACAAGGTGTCCCCGTGCATTTGCCAGTTCAAACCGGTGCTGGGGCTCTCCAGCCACAGCCTTGGCGCGAAACTGCACAAAGGAAAGGGGGTGTAACCGCCCCCCTTCCTGGTCCCACCCAGAGGAGGGACCTAGTAGGTGATCCGGCCCCCAGATTTGGAATAAGAGTAGGAGCTGTGTCCTGAGACTTCAGATCATCCTGAACTCGACTTGAAATACAGAAGAAACTGGACTTCAACATTCTGCTGCACAGAAGACGGAAGAGAATCTCCCTTGTGGTCAAGGAGTGACCACCCTGTGAATACAGGCACCAACCAGCAACTCAACGTCTGTTTTGCCGCCGCCTCCCGCCGGAGCCCGAGCTCAGAGCCTGACAAGACCCAGACTCCCAGACATCTCACAGCCCGATCCACAGTCCCTTCAAAGAAGAGACCCGTGGAGGCACCGAGAGACGTGGGACCGGACCTCTTGAAAGACCCCCGAGAAGCTGACTGCGCAGCACCCAAGGTATCCTCGATGCTGTGCTTTGGGGTGTGAGAAGCCCCAACACCGAGCAGCATTTGCACCGAAGATCAGCCCCCCAGCATCTCCACGATCTGCGTGGGGCCCTTTTGCACTTTGCCACTCGATGCGCCATCCCGTGGACACATTGACATTTTGTTGTTGGAAATTATCAAAGCACTTACATTAAGAAGACTGGAATAGACAGCAAGGGCAACCCAGAGGACTGCATTCAGTGCCTGGAGCTATTGCTGAATAGAATAGGAGTTTTGTTTAACACCTTTTGACAACTGTGCAAGCTTAGCTAGCTACACAGACGGACTAATAATATTCTAGTAGTACCACAGAGAGTCATAGTAGAGGCAGGATAGGAATGTAGAAACAGTCTACAAGAAGATCAAAGACTATTTTGTAAAAAATAGAATTAGGAAACAGTTTGGAATGAATAGGTGTTGTAAAACTTAGGGAAGTATAATTATTAATATTAACAACAGAACAACTTACTGGGGCCAGCAGAAGAGACCACAGAGGACCGATCCTGCCCACCTTGTTTCGCCGGTCCTCTTGCCCCTGGGAGTTGCTGATGATCATGAAATAAACACAAATATGGATGATTGTTTTTTGGAAATATTTGATTTCTTTGACCACAATCTAAAATTATCTCAGGGAAACAAATTACCAACAATTGCACTACATGTATTGACCTATTCGATCTGGTCAACTAGGAGGATAGTACAGTATTGCTGTATTCACAGACCGTCTACTTGGAAAGTTATGTAAATCACTAACTAAACTAACAACAAAAAGGTTCTACTACGACTGCTAGCACTCAGCAGCATGCGACGTGACAGACACAGTCCGTCATCATGATTGCAGACCACTAAAAATGTCCTACTACTAATAACAAGTCATAATATACTCAACAGTCAACCACTATCTCTTCTTCTTAGTGGCAGCAGGAGTACAAAGGAAGGACTAGACTTGAGTCTCTAGTCTCTCTAGCATTACGCAGTTCTGTAAAGTACTACACTCATACATAATCAGGCCAAATGAGTACAAAGTTGCAAACAAGAAAGCACTAGGAACGCCACTGAGCAGGCGAGCAGTGCACCTACAATCACAGAAGCTATAAACATTAATTTACCTGCGATGTAATCGAATTGGCAGCATTCTTGCTCTTCGGGAAAAACATATATTAGCAATATAATAATAACACAGAGCAGAAGAAAACAAAGTAGTTATTAAATAGCTACTCACCAAGCCCGGGGATCTCCACGCCTAGCAGGTCGAGCAGGTCCTGCTCCCGGACAAGGAGGTCAGCCCACCGGTGCGTCGCCTGATGGTAGGTGCGCTGGACCTCCGACTCCCTAAACGTGGCCCGGCACACCTTATCCCAGAGCTTGCGACGCTCCCGGAGGCCATACCCTGCACCGGGCCTGCCACCTGATGCGACGGTCTTCGGGAGGTGGCGCTGAACATAAAAGATAAGTGCGGCCACCTCCACCGCTCTAAAAATGTCCCGGGCCAAGACATCCTCCCCCCTTAATTGCCCGCAAGGGAGCCGGGTATGGGGTGTGGGACCCTTCCCCTTGTTCTTCCCGGCTCCCTTTGCCATGGTCCTGGACAGGAATGGAAATAAATAGGAAAGAGAATAGGGAAAAAGTAAATAAAAGAAAAGAGTTAAAAAAAGTAGTTTTAAAGTAACCAAAAGTAGAAAAAAATCTCAAAATATAGATGTAGAAAAAGAGAGGGATAGATGAGTAAAAAAAGATTTTAAAAAAGTTCAAACAAACAAAAGATTGCAAAGATGAAAGCAGGATAGAAAAAGCATGCCAAGAACCACAGCAATGAATGAAAAACAAGATGGCCGTGCCCATTGAAGACCGCGTGGGTACGTTTGCGCGATATTTCCCCCGCGAACACGCAAAAATGGATGCAATGATGTAATTGCGCCCCGCATTTAGGAAATGCCCAAAGCGAGCATGCAACTTGCGCCCGGAAACGGAACTACGCAACGCGGACTCTGAAAACAAGATGGCCGTGCCCATGTACGACCGCATGGGTAACTACGCGGTCTGATTGATGGAAAAATCCTCGCGAACACGCAAAGAGCCCCGCGAACACGCAAAAAAAAAAAATCCGCTAATTCGCGGACTGCCAATTCGCTTTTGCATAAATTTTCGTACAGCGAATTCGCAAATTTCGCCCATAGGGAGAAACCATGCAGCCACCGCTGGTAACCAACAGATAGGCCACCCTTTGCAGGCTGGTTGACACAAGTGAAAATAAATTAACAGAGGTAGGGAGTGGTCCTCGGAGTCGGAGGAAAGCACTTCATAATATATATATATATGATGTGCTTGCAAAGTACTGTGAGTCAACTGTATTCTGAAAATACTACTTATATTCCCCTCCGCTTTGCTACTCTGGCGCAGTTTCTTTTACATTCTCTTCAAAGTAAGACTCTGCATCCAGTGACAGTCTCCACCTATGCTGTCTATGATGAATACATCCAGGCATCCATCCATTATTATTATTATTATTATCCATTAAATGTAAATGTCTATCATTCGTTTTTATTTATCTCTTAACAAACCTTAGTTGATTTCACCAACAACCACCCATGCATCCGCTCCTTTCTTGCTTGCCTTGGCATAAGTTTGACCCATAAACCCGGCTGATGATTCTTGCTATCTAGTATCCACCCATACTGTGTCCACCCAGCTAGGCATCTTCTTTCACCTTCCATTCATCCTTCAACAACCCATGCATCTGATCTGATTCCTATCAGCCAACTATGCATGCTTCCAACATATCCTTCTCTGCCAGTCACATCTCACTCATCCTTTCTCCTTCCACCCTTCTTTCCCTTTTTGTTCAACACATCCATCAAGGTCATCTGTTCTGACTTTTAGTCTTCTCCATAAAACTTTCACAGCTGAGTTGGAGTCAGATAGAAGAGGCCATTGGTTACTCAACTCACACTGGTAATGCTATTGTTAATGCATTGCTAATGCTAAGTAAAGGGTGTCTTCTTCAACCGTTGTATAATGTTCACTACAACTTCATACTTAATAAGTCCCACAGTACAGTGAGTGAAGTGAACACCCTTCCAGCTATCAGTAATGTCAATAAGTAGTGAATATAACTTACCACTGCCTGCCACTGCTGCTGGCTTCCCACCTGTAGCTCCTGCAGGTGGCACATCTTCTCCTGCTCCCTCCGGAATGGCTGCATCGCCATCGCCGCTGGCCCCGCCGGCACTGGTAGTTGGTAGTATGCCTAGAAAAAACATTACACATTTTTAGATGCTTGTACACCTCCCCCTATTTTATTCATTTTCACTAGGAAGATTGAAAAAACTGTTAATACAACATATACAACATACATTATCACTAGTCCAAATCTGGTACTAGAGTAGAGTCAGTAGACAGACACTAGTAGTGTTATGGTTCCTAGGGTCATCTCTAGTCCTACTCTACTCTTTGGAAAGTTAGCCTGAGCCATGTAACCATTTTAGATTCATGTCAACTCTTTTGCGCATGTTACCTCGCAGCTTGTTGTGCAGAAAGATGCCTTTGATGCCACATTAGTGTTGCGTACAAGTGAAGTGGTCGAAAAACCAGCCACTTTGTTATGGAGTTCAGTTAGTCCGTATTGCTTAGCCATAACATGTTATACTCTTTGGCATGAGTGTGAAATGCATGCATAATTGCATTAAACTGTCTAACGCGCACCATTTTTTTCATAATAGGCGGATGATTCCCTTCTACAAACCAGAGATTTGCAGAGCTTATGATAACATGTAACCAGTATTTCTACATTCTAGGGTGAGGGTTCTACCAGAATTCACACAGATCTTTTGTCTTCTGTCATGCACTTGTAACAAATGTTTACTGTTTTAATCCTATGCATTTTGCTGTTGGTACTTGCTGTAGTAATTTCATAGCACAACGTACAGAGCTTGAAAATAAATAAACCTTTTGAACTTACATATAGACTCTGTGGTATTTGGTGTGGTGGGGTGGACTTACACGAGTGAGTGAGCGAAAGGGTGTTATGTTCTGGGTTGTGTAATCATAGGGTATCTTTGTGTGGGGGTTCGGGACCTAATAAGACACTATAGCTAGTCAGTCAAGGGATTGTGGGATCTGACTGAGGTGTGAGTAAGGTTCAACCTCCCTTCACCATTATCCTATTTTCTTGTGCGTAGTTCTGTATGTGGCTGTGCAGAATCTCCACAACAGTAGTAGTATGTACTATCCTAACTAAAAATACTTGTCAAATATCTGGTTGGGCATTTTGTTGGTGGGAATTGTCAAAGCCTCAATAATAAGAAGACTAGAAGAGGACAACCCAAAGGACAGGACTCAGTGGCTAGAGATTGGTCAATTTGAGTTTTATTCAAAAGAAAACATTAAATAAAGAGTGACCAACTGGGCAAGCTTAGCTACAGACAGACTAATAGTAGTAGTACAGAGAGTCATAGCAGAGGCAGCTAGAAGGAGGAAGGGATAACCAGAATATGGAAACAGATAGTCAAGGTCAAAGAAGCTTTTGTAAAAAATAGAATTAGGAAGTGGAACCATAATTAATAGTTTGAAAAAAATATGGTGCAGTTAAAGTTAGGGAAATATAATTGTTAATATTAGCCACTAGAGGACTTACTGGGACCAGCAGCAGGGCCCTCGGTAGAGGAGCGGTCCTCTGGTGGTTGTCCCGCTAACTCGGACCCCGTCTTCTTGCCCCTGGGTGGTGCTGATCATGTAAGATATAATAAAGAAAGAGACAAACAATAATGAGTGCTGTGAAACAAATAAATCATTAAAAAAAAAAAACGCTCAAAAATCATTTTAGGAAACAACAATTGCAATAAAATTGACCTATCTAATCGGATCGACTACTGGCTTGCAGGATTCACGGACCGTCTACTCCTTTATGAACACTAATCCAATGTTCCATAATCATTCTGATTCCAGAATACTAACAAAGCCTAAGTACCATCTGACCTAGACCACCTAATTGTTCACAAAGGGCCATATGTATCAAGCTAATTAGCATTCGCAAAGGCCGAAATTCTGCGAATTTCGGCCTTTGCGAATGCTAATTAGATAAATGGTATGTATCAAACATGTTTGATGCAAAATAAGGAATTGCAAAATTTGCTATTCCTTATTTTGCGATTGCAGTTAAGGAATCGCAAATTTTGCGATTCCTTAAATGCAATGTATCAAACAAAAAATATTCAAAAATTGCCATTAAGGATTCGCAAATTACCACCAACTTCTAGTTGGTGGTAAGTTGCGAATTCTTTTCAAAAAGCTTTTTTACAAAAAAACAAAGGTGCCATATGACGCCCATACATGCCCTTAGGGCATGTATGTGCGCCATATACCCCCAAATGTCTTTTTCAGGGGTGCAGCAGGGTGTTCTTGAGACACCCCTGCACCCTTGAAAAAATTCCTAATTTGCGATTAGCAAATTGCTAATCGCAAATTGCACTTTCATTCCTATGGGCCTCCTGGCCCATGGAAATGAATGGATAATTTGCGATTAGCAATTTGCTAATCGCAAATTAGGAATGCTAAGGAATCGCTATTGAAAAGCGATTTTGTACATACATACCGTTTTGCATTTCCTAAATAGCGATTCCTTAAAATTCGCTATTTAGGAAATGCAAAATAGTTTGATGATACATATGGCCCTAAGTCTGCATTTTCATTTTTTTAGCTTTCATAAATGCATAGATAAGATGAAGGACACATGCATAAATTTGTGCATATACCAAATTGTTGGTTGGTTGCGTCTGATGTTGCTCTGCTACTGACTGATACTGCTAAGCCTACCACTCACTAAACAAACTACAAAAGGTTCTACGGAGGACTGGGGTAAGCAGCACACAGTGACAGAGGAGGCGTCATGCAGACCGTAAAAAATTATGAACTAATACTAACTAAACCTAGTATCCATCCACCACTATTTCACAGGAGGACAATGGAAGGACTAGAGTCTCTCTAGCAATAGCATTACCTAACATCAGTTCTCTAAAGTAAACTTTTATATTAATCAGCCAAAGCTAGCGCAAAGTTGCAAACAAGTAAGAGTAGCACCGAGCACCTGTGTCCTACAATCACAGAAGATTTTGAAACATAATTTACCTGCAATGTAAGCAGCAGTAATCTTGTTATTCGTCAAAAAATTATACACAATACTTATTCTACTATATTAGCTACTCACCAAGCCCCACGACCTCGACACCTAGCAGGTCCAACAGGTCCTGCTCCCGGTCCAGTATGTCTGACCACTGGTGGGCCAGCTGGTTATGGGTGCGCCGGACCACTGAGCAGCGAAACACTGCTCGGTGCACCTTCGCCCACCAACGGTGACGCTCCTGGGTAGGGTACCCGGAGCCTGGCCTGCCGCCTGTTGCTAAGGTCAAGAGGAGGTGGCGCTGGATAAAAAACAAAGGTGGCCACCTCTGCCTCCCCAAAAAGTTGCCGGGCCTGCACCCCTGCAGGGCGCATTCTGCCACAAGGCAGGTGGCTCTTGGGCGCAGGCACCTTGCCCTTGGAGCTGGTGGAGCTGCTACCCTTGGCCACGGTTCTGGGCTGTGTAGGAGGCCGAAAAGAAAAGTTAGAAGGAAAAAATAAAATTAGGGGCAAGAAGTAGGAGCTTTAAGAAAGAAGTGGTATAAAACAGTAGAAAAGTAAAATAACACAGTAAAAGTAGAAATAAAATGCAAAATATAAACTTAGGGACAGAGAGAGATAGATGATAAATAAAAAAAGTCAGAAAAACAGTGTAAAAAACATGAAGGATTGCAAAGATTGAGGGAAGATAGAGAAGCAGGCCCAGAACAAGAGCATAGAGTGAAAAACAAGATGACCGCGACCATGTGGCTAAGTTTGCGCGATATTTTCCCATGAGCAAGCAATAATCATCGCAAACAAGTAAATCGCGTTCCGGAACATGACATGCGCATCGAGAACACGCTATACGCGACCCGGAAGTGGAAATAAGGCATCTTGAGCGGGCAGGACAATTGAAAACCAAGTTGACCGCACCCAGTGGCGCATGGGTAAGTTTGTGAGATACTATCCCCCGAGCACGCAAATAGCGCTCCGAACATGCACAACGCGCTCCCGAACTAGAAAAACACATCGCGAACGGGAGCGACAAGCAACTACTCGCGTAGTCCAATAAAATCTTCGCATAGCTTTCCGTAGTGCGACTACGCAAACTAAGCCAAGGCTTAGTCTGCACCTGGTGTTCATGAGGGTTGCGTGATTGTCTGGTGTCCGGTCCTTGTGCCATTGCTTCTCGAGTTTTCTGCAGGTATGCTTGGAGTTCTGGAGGTCATCATTGAACCAGATGGCTCTTGTGTTGGTGTGCCTGTTGGAGGGTTTCCTGATTGGGGCAAGGGTGTTGGTGTAGTCGTCTATCCATACTCTGAAGTTATGGGCTGCTGCGTTGGTCTTGGAGGGCTCATGAGCAGGGTCTCGGGCGAGTGCTGTGATGAGCTGGTCTTCGGTGATTTTTTTCCAGCTGCGGTGTGGGATGCCTTGTGGTTTGTTGTGTGTGGTGTCTTTCTCAAAGGAGAAGTGGATGCAGTGGTGGTCGGTCCAGTGGTGTGGCTGAAGGCGACGTGGTGGCTGGCGGAGAAGATGGCGTCAAGTGTGTGTCTAGCGGAGTGTGTGGGTGTCGTGACGAGTTGTTTGAGTCGAAGGTTGGCGAGGTTGTCGATCAGCGTTATGGAGTTGTTGTCGTTGGCGTTCTCTAGGTGGAAGTTTAGGTCTCCGAGGAGGATGTAGTCTGTGGGTGCGATGGCATGCGTGCTGATGAGGTCTGGGATGGATTTGCTGAACTGTGGTCGGGGGCCCGGGGGTCTGTAGACGAGGGTTCCTCTGAGGGTGGTGTTGTTGTTGACGTGGATCTGGAAGTGTAGGTGTTCAGCCATGTTGAGGGTGTCTTCGCTGCTGGTTGAGATGCTGATGGTGTCCCTGTGGATGATGGCGATTCCTCCTCCAGGTTTGTTGGTATTCCGGTCTCTGCACGCGATTTTGTAGCCATTGGGTATGGCTATGTCTGGTGCCAAGGAGGTGTTCATCCAGGTTTCCATCAGGGAGGCGATGTCCGGGGCGGAGGAGTCGAGTAGGTTCCAGAGTTCGACGGCGTGCTTGTGGACTGAGCGGCTGTTGAGCAGTATGAAGCTGAGATGGTTATGGCCTGCAGAGTTGGGATGGGCAGGGCGTGCTGGTGTGCGGTCGCTGGAGAAACTGCAGCAGCGGGAGGTGAAGGGTCAGTGGGTGCACTTTGGGGACAACTGGAAGAAGGTGGAGTTTCGGCTGTCGTTGAGTGCGTGGAGAGTGTTTGCATCGTAGCGGTGTCAGGTCATGTGGATCTCGCAGGGCCAGGGGGTCTGCGCTTGGCACAGTCCAGGCATGGACGGGCGCAGATGGGCTTGCCTTGGTATACACCCGTTACAACGCATCTTTTACTCCGCACTACCATTACAACGCGACTTTTACTCCGCATACCATTACAACGCATTGCGCTGGGGGGCGCTCTAGGATAGGGAATAAGTATAATTTACTATTCAACACTTTCCCTAGGGTCCACGGGGACTGGAGTTAGAATAGTAAATCATACTTACCACTATCCAGCACCCCAAAGCGCTATGCGTTGTAATGGTATGCGTTGTAAAAGTCGCGTTGTAACGGTATGCGGAGTAAAAGTATGCGGAGTAACATGGTACATCCGCTTGCCTTAGATGCGCCTTCGGCGTACCAGCAGCGCACCCGCTGCGCACGTCCGCAGCGTGTGTCTGCAGCGCGACCGTGCAGCGGTCATCATTTGTAAGGGTGAAGGGGGAGGGACGAGCAGCTGGGAGGCGGGAGGGGAGGGTCAGCAGCAGAGAAGGGCAACAGCAGGAAAAACAGGGCTCAGAAGTTGTCAGGAGGCAAAAATAACAATGGCACAGGGCAGTAAACAGAAAATACTACAAGCTGTGGCAGACAGAACAGTGCGCAAAAAAGTTAAAAAAATGAACCACGGAGAGGACAGCGGGAAGAGCTACTTAGCCAAGAAAAAAACAGGAACAAGGGAGGCCTTGAACCCTGCAAGGGTTTGCTGGCAGGCTTCCAGACAAAGCGGGCCAGCATGGAGCTGCTGGGGAGAGTGACGTCCTCGGACGAATGTCTTGGGACTCAGGCGCGCTCCCCCGCAGCGGTCGTCATTAATAGGGGAGGGGGAAGGGACAAGCAGCTGGGAGGTGGCAGCGGGCAGGAGGGGAGGGTCAGTGGCGGAGAAGGGCTACGGCTGGAAAAACGGGGCTCAGAAGTTGTCAGGAGGCAAAAATAACACAGGCACAGAGCAGAAAACAGAAAATACTACAAGCTGGGCCAGACAGAGACTTGAGGGCCATATATTGAATCAATTTGTACCTGTTGCAACAACTGGTGCAAGACTAATAACGTATGAATAACAGTAAGGCAGGTAGAGGAGGGAGGGTGGTTTTGAGACTCGACCTCCAAAATATCATACTCCAAAACCAAAAAGAGTCAAAGCAAAATGTTCTCTTTTCTTCTTACCCTCCGGATGGTTCTGTAGGAGGAAAATACATTTCTTTACATAACCCTCATCCACTAGTGTTACCTCTAGGTGGCATTCTTCATCATAGGGTTCTTCCCATTCGAGAGGGAAACAGGAGTGGGATTTTTTGAAGTCAGAAGATTAAAAATACCTGGCTAGTCGTAAAGAAAGTTTTGTGTCACTGGGTTTCATTGGTCAACTAGTTTCAAACCTACCCCAAGACTTGTCTTCATGACCTAGGAAGGCTAATCCCTTATGCCGCACCTTCTGTCTTAAAGTTCACAGCATTATTGTATGATATCCCCAAAAATATATTAATATGTGCCCATATATATATATATATATATATATATGTATCAGGCTCAGTGGGGAGTGTCCATTAAACAAACCGCACTCACACAACAAGAAGCTTAACAAAGGTTTAATGATCGGTACACACAGTCGCCTTCACCGAAAATTATAATGGCATCAGGCCACAGTCCAAAGCGTTTTGACTGGCTTCTTCATCTAGGGAAATACAGCCTGTACGCGCTTAGATGGCTCCACCTACCATTTAAATATGCTCTTATCGCCAGCCACAATTGACGCCTCTGAATGAGTTTGGCGTTGCATTTTGGGAGACAGAGTCCAGCGCTTACAGGCTGTATATATATGTATGTATGTATGTATGTATATTCTCCATCTGTTGGCATCATTTTTGAACATTTTGATGTTTACATTGTTTTATGCGATTTCTGCACATGTTTATTCGTAATTATAGAAATAGGCTATCAGTGGGTTGCCCAGGTTAAATATAGGAATCCCTATAATTGGACATGCAATTTATTGCGAGATTTTAGACTTTTCTATGATTATTTCGTATTGCATGGTTTTATCTAGTTTTATAAACATGTTTTTTACTATTTATTCATGGAGTATAATGCATTAAATGTTTTATGTTACAATGATGCATGTACAATTATTACTAAGTATGTTGTTTATAACACCATATTTCACGTGAATTCTAGAACATATGATATATTGTGTATTTTATGCTACAAATACTGACAGCCATGAATTGTCTACATCAGACAGAGATATGTAACCAAATGAAAACAGACTTACCATTTATGCAATGCGCTGTGCTAGTGTGTTTTCTATGTCTGTACACCACATTGTTTAGTGAAACAGCATATTTAAAAAGATGGCGAATTGTGTTCTCTGATATGTGATCAAGGACATGTGGTGTCCAAAATGCCCCATATCTGTAGGAAGGTGGATATCTGACTATGGTTACCCCCAAACTTTTTGCCTGGTGTTTAGCTGGTTTTTTACTTTAGTTGGCCCGGGATCCCGCTATTCAGGGCCCCAGGCTAATTGCTCTCTCCTTAAAACGGACTCCATGTACCTTAGGTACATACACAATTGGAATTGGTTCACCTTATAGGCCCCTGTAACAGTGTACCCCAGGTACCCAGGGCATAGGTGCTTCCAAGGCCTACCAGGGGCTGCAGCACGTATTGTGCCACCCCTGGCCTGGCCTCCATATTTGACACAACTGGCTGATCACTCAGCTGGGGTAAGTAGTGTAACCACCCCTTACTTAGGTGTAGTATGCCTATGCCTAACCTAAAATGGACACATATGTTCCTATCAGCCACTCCTATGGAAGGCCTCATCAATCCTGGAGGCAGAGTGCTTGGAAATATGTGAGATGGTGCTCTGGCATGAGCTGAGCCTGTCTGCAGCTTTCGGAACCATGTCCTTTAGCTGTTTCATGATACTGCCATACCATATACTCTTAAGTGCATTATGAACCTCGCGGTTAAATGCTATCTTTGGTTTGACTTTATCAAAACATGTCGAGTAAGGTGTCATACGAATTGGAATACTACCCCCTCGCCAGTTCTGGCGACGGGGGTAGCATTCCACCCTTCTAGAGGGATACGACATGTACCTAACCTGAACCCCGGTTAAAGTTAAACAGAGCCTCAGCATCAGAAAATGGATGCTGCCACCACAGACACAAGTCTGACCTCCTGCTGCTGGGAGTCCTTCCAGCGAGGGTGGCTTGGACAAAGGGTTTCCTGCCTTGGGAGGTGCTAGCACCACCCCAGACAGGATTTTGTGTATTGGGTAGGACAGGGCTGAATGGAATCAGACATGCCTGGGGCACACAAGGTGTCCCCGTGCATTTGCCAGTTCAAACCGGTGCTGGGGCTCTCCAGCCACAGCCTTGGCGCGAAACTGCACAAAGGAAAGGGGGTGTAACCGCCCCCCTTCCTGGTCCCACCCAGAGGAGGGACCTAGTAGGTGATCCGGCCCCCAGATTTGGAATAAGAGTAGGAGCTGTGTCCTGAGACTTCAGATCATCCTGAACTCGACTTGAAATACAGAAGAAACTGGACTTCAACATTCTGCTGCACAGAAGACGGAAGAGAATCTCCCTTGTGGTCAAGGAGTGACCACCCTGTGAATACAGGCACCAACCAGCAACTCAACGTCTGTTTTGCCGCCGCCTCCCGCCGCAGCCCGAGCTCAGAGCCTGACAAGACCCAGACTCCCAGACATCTCACAGCCCGATCCACAGTCCCTTCAAAGAAGAGACCCGTGGAGGCACCGAGAGACGTGGGACCGGACCTCTTGAAAGACCCCCGAGAAGCTGACTGCGCAGCACCCAAGATATCCTCGATGCTGTGCTTTGGGGTGTGAGAAGCCCCAACACCGAGCAGCATTTGCACCGAAGATCAGCCCCCCAGCATCTCCACGATCTGCGTGGGGCCCTTTTGCACTTTGCCACTCGATGCGCCATCCCGGTCACTTGCCACGCGGCTAGTGGCTATCTTGGCGACGCAAACTACAACTTACACTGCTGGTCTGGTTGCTCCAGACTGGCCTTGCTCCCCTGAAAAGGAGCACCCGCTCTGTCCTTGCTGGTCCGAGTGAGAAGCTTGCATCGATTCCTGCGTGGCTTGCTTTATCCAAGCCCTGTTTGCTCCAATCAAGTCGCCGACACCGCCATCAGCGAGAGCTTACGTGGGACAGCTCGTGATCGACTCCTGGACGTCCTTGACCTCTTCGTGTCCACGTGGCTGAAGAGACAATCTTCACTTCATCACCTGTTTGCACCCGACATCGCCTGGTTCCATCCTGGTTCCACGGTAGTCACTGGCTAGTGACTTTGAACATTGTCCCCTCTGCTTTCAGGTCTGCACCTCTTCAGATCCACCCTTGGATCCACCGTAACTCTCCTCAACGACCCGCCTGCAGCATCTTCAGCTCCAAGCACCATCGACCTGCGTGACGAAACCCGACACTACTTCGCACCTGTGCACCCGCTTCCTGTGGGTGAGGTAACTCAGCAACGCCGGTGTACACCTCTAGTGCCTGTGTCTAAAGTTTTATCTTTGTAGGTCCATCGGAAGGTTCCTTAAACACTAACATTGTAACTTTTACGCACCATTGACTTAACATTGGTGCATGCGTGCACTTTAAGCACTGCACCCGAGTCCCGCTGGCCCTTCCCGACTTCATCACTGCTAGTCCCGAACAGCTCCAGCGATTCCCAAGGCCCTAGGCCTCTTTCCTTTCCCCATAGTGGTTCTTATAGCACTATTTTAGTATATGGTTTAGGTGGCCCCTAGGGCTCATCCATATTGTGCAGCTTTTGTATATTTAAACTGTGTTTTGTTTTAACGCATTTGCTTCTGTGCTCATAAAGAGTATAGGGGATATTTGTAGAAATAAATCTATATATATTTTCAATATATATCTGTGTGGTGTCCTTTCATTTGGTATTCAAGGGGATTGTGTATGGTAAAACAGCTTGCTTCACATGCCTTTACAGAGTTTAGCCTAAGACTGCTTAGTCCATGCTACCCCTAGGGTAGCTTGTCTATAAGGTTGACTTTACAACCTCCACCATAAGGGTTGCTTGGCATGGTACAAGGTGATCACTAGAACTAGTGAGCATCATATACCAGGCCAACTTCTCACATTGGTGAGCAGTGGATTGGGATTTGAGCTTGCTGTTGTTTTACCATTACAATCTTTGAAAGTATAATTTGAAAGATCATACAGGTACCTGATAGGTACACTAAAACAAGACTAGTATACTTAAGTTCTACTGAACTTAGTTGTTGTAGAGGATAGGGAGTAGCACACCCTAACTACAACTACTAGATAGGTTTGGTAGGCAAACACCAGTGTAGGCAGATTGCAACATATCCACCCACACTAGAGCAATGTCTGGAGCAGAGGGATCCACTGGACCTATCTCTGTTGAGAGTGACCCTCCAAGGGCACCATCCAAATTTGCTATCTTTACTTTTAAAGAATTGAGGCAGCTGTGTTCCTTAGGAGGAATCAAAACAGGTCCTACCCCTACATCAGGTCACCTCAGAGAGCTTTTAGACCAGTCTGAAGCTCTAAAGACCTCCAAACCATGCCCCTCAGGGACTGGAGATGGAGGCTCTCCCACAGAAGATGACAACACTGACACCCCTGCCCCTGTCATCCAGATAGATGAGGAAGACCAGGTCACTGGAGATACTCAGCCAGAGGATGAGGAAGAAGAGGAGGAGGAGGAGGAAAATGGGTCTGATGATGAGAGAAATAGTCAGGTGCTAGTCAGCAGGCTTAACCAGACTAACTTAAGCTTATTTGGGACTGAAAGTGGGCCCAACCCATTCAGACCCCCTAATGGACTTAACCAGGAGCCCAGGAGGAGGAGGAATCACTCAGGTGAATCCAATGCCTCCCATGCTTCTAGAGGTTCTCATGGACACTCCAGAAGGGAGCTGTCTAGCCCTCAGAGAAGGGAACATGAGGCCAAAATGAGAGAGGCTGAACTTAGGATCCAGAAGCAAGATTAGAAGTTGCCCTGGCCAAAGAGAAGCTTGCTAGAGCAAGACAGCCTAGAGAGAGTGGATTAGGATCCACTGGTGGCAGCAATATCCAAAAGGATAAAGACAGGTCCTATGACAATAGAAACCTGAGTAAGATTGTGCCCCCTTACAGGAGTGGGGATGACATCCACAAATGGGTGACTGCACTTGAGAGAGCCTGCAGAGTACAGCAGACCCCTCAGGAGCAGTGGGCAGCAATCTTGTGGCTCTCCTTTGAAGGTAGAGGCAGAGACAGACTCCTCACAGTTAGTGATGGGGAGTCTAGAAACTACCTGGTCCTGAAGAGTGCTCTGATTGATGGGTTAGGCTTAACCACTGAACAGTACAGGTTAATGTTCAGAGACACCCAGAAGACACAGACTCAGGACTGGTCTGAATTTGTTGAATGTGCCACTAAGGCTCTGGAGGGCTGGTTGCTGGGAAGTAAGGTTACAGACTATACAGGATTGTATAATTTAATTATAAGAGAGCAAATCTATACTACTATTATAAAGAGAGAACACAAACCTTTAAGCCAGGTAAACTCGGGAACCACAGCGCCAATCCACACACCCGATACATCGTTGTAATCCTCAGGGTGTGCAGATGGACATAGGCTATATAAATAAAAAATAAATACGTTAGTAAACAATATAAGTTAAAAAAAAAGTAGTCCCTTCTGAAGTAGCGCCGGCTGCGACATGCGTGTTGACATCAGGAGCGGCGTACACACAAGGAGCGGCGTACAGAAGTGGCGGAGATCAGCGCGGGGAGTAGCGGTGGAGATCAGCGCGGGGAGGAGCAGTGACGAGGAGGGGCGGAGATCAGGGGAGCAGCGGACATGACCGGCGGACATGCGGAGAGGATCGGCCGGCAGACAGTGAGGAGCGGCGGCGGGGAGGAGCGGTTAGCGGCGGATGAAGTAGGGCGCCCAGTTACCAGTCAGCAACGTGAGGGAGGAGCGGCGGCAGGGAGGAGCGGTGAGCGAGCCACAGGTAAAGGAGGAAAAACAAACGTGTGCAGGAAAAAGTAACGTGGGCAGGTTAACAGGAGGAAAAAGAAACTGGAGGAGCGGTGAGCGAGCCACAGGTACCGGAGGAAAAACAAACGTGTGCAGGAAAGAGTAACGTGGGCAGGTTAACAGGAGGAAAAACAAACATATGCAGGTGAAAAAAGCGTACAAAGTGGAGCGGGGAGCAAACGGGCCATTACAGGACGAAAAAGTGAAACGGGGAATTACAGGAGGAAAAAGTGACGTGGGCAGGTTAACAGGAGGAAAAACAAACATGTGCAGGGGACAAAAGCATACAAAGTGGAGCGGGTAGCAAACAGGGCATTACAGGACGAAAAAGTGACGTGGCAAGTGACGTGGGCAGGTACCAAACGGGGCATTACAGCAGGAAAAAGTGACGTGAACAGTGAGGTGGGCAGGTTACACAACCTCAAGGCGGGCGGAGGCCCTGAGCCATAATTTCTCCCGGACAACGTCGGGACGGGCTGCTAGTCTTAAGTAATTGTCAAAATCAGCTTCTACATCAGCACCTGGTGGACTCTGATTTGACCTCTCCACAAGAATTGGGTAAGAGGGCAGACAAATGGGTCAGAACCAGGATCAGGCCTAAGAACCAGGGTGGTGACCAAAAGAAAGAGACTACCAAGCCTCAAGAGAAAGGTGGGGATAAAACCAAAGAGAAAACTTCCCCAGGGCCCGAAACTCCAAGGATAGGGGTGGGTCCAAAGACACTTCCTCTACACCGAAACAGCCTTATTGCCATGCCTGTAAACAGGTTGGCCATTGGAAAACAGACAGCTGTTGTCCAAAGAATAGTAATAAGGAAAATATACCTCCAGGTAAAGCTCCAACACCTCCTGTCACTGTTAGCAGTAGTCCCCCAGGTGGTGGGAGCACCCCCAAGAATTTGGGTGGGTTTACCGTTGGAACACAGGTGGACTCTGGCCTAACCAGGTCCCCAACTGATCTTGTCTATGAGACTGGCATGGGGTTTGCCAATTTCACTGATTGCCCAAATACTTTGAGCAAGTATAGACAAGAACCTCTCATCAATGGTTTGAAAGTTGAGGCCTACAGAGACACAGGGGCTAGCATCACCATGGTGGCTGAATGTCTAGTCCCCTCAAGGCAACTTTTACCTGATGCCACATATCAGGTGACAAACATTGATGGAATAGAAACCAAACATCCCACGGCTGTAGTCAATCTTAGCTGGGGAGGTGTCACAGGCCCAAAGAGAGTGGCAGTGTCAGCAAACTTGCCTGTGGATTGCCCACTTGGTAATGATTTGGAAATCTCAGCCTGGGTTGAGGTTGAACAGGAAACCCATTCTAGAATGGTAAATCTGCATGGAAAGGTTAGTGGGGCTGTGCTGGCCACAGCCCCAATACAAGATGTCCTTCCTGAAAAGGTTGGTAGGGCTGAGCAAATCGCATCCCCATCTTCAGTAGAAATTCTTCCTGAGAAAGTTAGCAGAGCTGTTATGGTAACAGCCCATACCCAAACTGAGTCACTTCCTGAAAAGGTTGGTGGGGCTGTGATGGCCACAGCCCAAACTCAAACTGATTCCTGTGTTGTGAAGCCTGAAACTATGGATCACTCCACACAAACAGAGAGCATTGAGAAGGAAGAGAAATCTCCCTCCCACCAGACATTAGGAAAGGATCAGCCTCCTCAGGGAACTGATCTTATCCTGATGAAGGAACTGCCCCAGAGGTGGTTAGGCCTAGCCTGACAGAGCCCCTGATGCCAGCGGACCCTTCTCAGGTGGGACCCCAGTCTGGAGCATGTAACCTGCCCCTCCCTACCTTGCCTTAGTCAGCCCAGGGCTGTAGAGAACAAGAAGGACAATGAGCCCCAAAGGGCCCCCTGTCAAATAAAGCACCCACATCAACATATTAGGGGCACCGAAGCTAGCAGCCCTAGCCAGGTGAAAACTTTAAAAACTCCTGAGGGATCCCCCTTAAAATTAGTTAGGGACCTCCCACAGATGGATTCTGTTGGGCACAGCCAAACCTGGGCCCCAAAGGGCCCAAACCTGAACTGTCCCTCCAGTAATCCAACCAAGGGGACCCAGCCTCCAGCTTTAGGTAGCCAGAGGTTGACTCTGAGAGTACAGTGCAACTCAGTCAAAGAAAGAAAGGCCTACATGGTGGAAAGTGATTGGAGGAAGCTGAGTCCTACAGAGGAATCTCACTTCAGTACTCCATCTCAACATCAGCCTTTAACTTTGCCAAGACACACCACAGGTAGAGATTCCCTATGGTGGAGACCCTCAGATACCCTTAGGGTGAGGGATTGCTTAGTGGACCATGAGACAGGGGGTAACCAAGCCACAGCTGGTACTTCCTTATATGGCCACTTAGGCAATATAGGCTTACCTGGTCAAGGATAGCCTTATCTCCTTTCGTTTGGGGGGGGGTTGTGTAGGAAGGTGGATATCTGACTATGGTTACCCCAAAACTTTTTGCCTGGTGTTTAGCTGGTTTTTGACTTTAGTTGGCCTGGGATCCTGCTATTCAGGGCCCCAGGCTAATTGCTCTCTCCTTAAAATGGACTCCATGTACCTTAGGTACATACACAATTGGAATTGGTTCACCTTATAGGCCCCTGTAACAGTGTACCCCAGGTACCCAGGGCATAGGTGCTTCCAAGGCCTACCGGGGGCTGCAGCACGTATTGTGCCACCCCTGGCCTGGCCTCCATATTTGACACAACTGGCTGATCACTCAGCTGGGGTAAGTCGGTGTAACCACCCCTTACTTAGGTGTAGTATGCCTATGCCTAACCTAAAATGGACACATATGTTCCTATCAGCCACTCCTATGGAAGGCCTCATCAATCCTGGAGGCAG
The DNA here is from genome assembly GCF_964261635.1 of Lissotriton helveticus. Lineage (NCBI taxonomy): Eukaryota > Metazoa > Chordata > Amphibia > Caudata > Salamandridae > Lissotriton > Lissotriton helveticus. Next base: position 1,762,613,077 of record NC_136057.1, read on the forward strand.
AGTGCTTGGAAATATGTGAGATGGTGCTCTGGCATGAGCTGAGCCTGTCTGCAGCTTTCGGAACCATGTCCTTTAGCTGTTTCATGATACTGCCATACCATATACTCTTAAGTGCATTATGAACCTCGCGGTTAAATGCTATCTTTGGTTTGGCTTTATCAAAATATGTCGAGTAAGGTGTCATACGAATTGGAATACTACCCCCTCGCCAGTTCTGGCAACGGGGGTAGCATTCCACCCTTCTAGAGGGATACGACATGTACCTAACCTGAACCCCGGTTAAAGTTAAACAGAGCCTCAGCATCACAAAATGGATGCTGCCACCACAGACACAAGTCTGACCTCCTGCTGCTGGGAGTCCTTCCAGCGAGGGTGGCTTGGACAAAGGGTTTCCTGCCTTGGGAGGTGCTAGCACCACCCCAGACAGGATTTTGGGTATTGGGTAGGACAGGTTGTAACAAATTGAAGTCTTTAAGTCCAGTATATGAAACAGATCAGGTTTATTGAAGATAAGATTCAGGTCAGGTAGATAAAATAGAATAAAGTAGATCCAGTAATAGAAACCCCACCAGGAGCAGATGGCCCCCAGCTCAGCCTCAGATGTAACTGTCCCTGCTTTCAAGCATACACAATCGGAACACTAAGTGATATCATAGATGCTTGCTGAGCAAGTAATGACAAACACTAAAGAAGGACAGAGAAGAAATGAAAGCAGGATGCAACACAGGGCTGAATAGAATCAGACATGCCTGGGGCACACAAGGTGTCCCCGTGCATTTGCCAGTTCAAACCGGTGCTGGGACTCTCCAGCCCCAGCCTTGGCGTGAAACTGCACAAAGGAAAGGGGGTGTAACCGCCCCCCTTTCTGGTCCAACCCAGAGGAGGGACCTAGTAGGTGATCCGGCCCCCAGATTTGGAATAAGAGTAGGAGCTGTGTCCTGAGACTTCAGATCATCCTGAACTCGACTTGAAATACAGAAGAAACTGGACTTCGACATTCTGCTGCACAGAAGACGGAAGAGAATCTCCCTTGTGGTCAAGGAGTGACCACCCTGTGAATACAGGCACCAACCAGCATCTCGACGTCTGCTTTGCCGCCGCCGGAGCCCGAGCCCAGAGCCTGACAAGACCCAGACTCCCAGACATCTCACAGCCCGATCCACAGTCCCTGCAAAGAACAGACCAGTGGAGGCACCAAGAGACGTGGGACCGGACCTCTTGAAAGACCCCCGAGAAGCTGACTGCGCAGCACCCTCGGCACCCTCGATGCTGTGCTTTGGGGTGTGAGAAGCCCCAACACCGAGCAGCTCTGGCCTTGCTGGTCCGAGTGAGAAGCTTGCATCCATTCCTGCGTGGCTTGCTTTAGCCAAGGCCTGTTTGCTCCAATCAAGTTGCCGACACCGCCATCAGCGAGAGCCTACGTGGGACAGCTCGTGATCGACTCCTGGACATCCTTGACCTCTTCGTGTCCACGTGGCTGCAGAGACAATCTTCACTTCATCACCTGTTTGCACCCAACATCGCCTGGTTCCATCCTGGTTCCACGGTAGTCACTGGCTAGTGACTTTGAACATTGTCCCCTCTGCTTTCAGGTCTTCACCTCTTCAGATCCACCCTTGGATCCACCGGAACTCTCCTCAACGACCCGCCTGCAGCATCTTCAGCTCCAAGCACCATCGACCTGCGTGACGAAACCCGACACTACTTCGCACCTGTGCACCCGCTTCCTGTGGGTGAGGTAACTCGGCAACGCCGGTGTTCCCTCACTGGTGTACACCTCTAGTGCCTGTGTCTAAACTTTTATCTTTGTAGGTCCATCGGAAGGTTCCTTAAACACAAACATTGTAACTTTTACGCACCATTGACTTAACATTGGTGCATGCGTGCACTTTAAGCACTGCACCCGAGTCCCGCTGGCCCTTCCCGACTTCATCACTGCTAGTCCCGAACAGCTCCAGCGATTCCCGAGGCCCTAGGCCTCTTTCCTTTCCCCATAGTGGTTCTTATACCACTATTTTAGTATATGGTTTAGGTGGCCCCTAGGGCTCATCCATATTGTGCAACTTTTGTATATTTAAACTGTGTTTTGTTTTAACGCATTTGCTTCTGTGCTCATAAAGAGTATAGGGGATATTTGTAGAAATAAATCTATATATATTTTCAATATATATCTGTGTGGTGTCCTTTCATTTGGTATGCAAGGGGATTGTGTATGGTAAAACAGCTTGCTTCACATGCCTTTACAGAGTTTAGCCTAAGACTGCTTAGTCCATGCTACCCCTAGGATAGCTTGTCTATAAGGTTGACTTTAAAACCTCCACCATAAGGGTTGCTTGGCATGGTACAAGGTGATCACTAGAACTAGTGAGCATCATATACCAGGCCAACTTCTCACATTGGTGAGCAGCGGATTTGGATTTGAGCTTGCTGTTGTTTTACCATTACAATCTTTGAAAGTATCATTTGAAAGATCATACAGGTACCTGATAGGTACACTAAAACAAGACTAGTATACTTAAGTTCTACTGAACTTAGTTGTTGTAGAGGATAGGGAGTAGCACACCCTAACTACAACTACTAGATAGGTTTGGTAGGCAAACACCAGTGTAGGTAGATTGCAACATATCCACCCACACTAGAGCAATGTCTGGAGCAGAGGGATCCACTGGACCTATCTCTGTTGAGAGTGACCCTCCAAGGGCACCATCCAAATTTGCTATCTTTACTTTTAAAGAACTGAGGCAGCTGTGTTCCTTAGGAGGAATCAAAACGGGTCCTACCCCTACATCAGGTCACCTCAGAGAGCTTTTAGACCAGTCTGAAGCTCTAAAGACCTCTTCTCACAATATCTGAGGAACAATAAAGAACAGTGCCAATATTTCCAGTGGTTCGTGTTTCTCTGTTTGCCTGACGGAAGTGCGGAGAATCTGGTTGGTCTTTTGGATATCCATCTATATATATATATATATATATATATATCTCGAAGCAAGAAGAAGCAAAACTGCCGTCCCGGATATATATATATATACACACACAGCATCTAGTTGGTCTGTTATTTGGAAAACTTCAAAGGTATAGAGGAAAGAAAAAGAAAAGTTAATTACAGTATGCCCTATGATCTTATTGCATACGCTTTTATATTACACCATTGTGGGAAAACTTCATATTTTCTGCTAAAAAGTGAGACCATAAAGCAATGAAGTGCAGGACACACAACATACTGTAATATCTATTGTTAAAAACAGCATATTGTTAGAAATAGGGGTCTCTAGTTAACAGAGGTAGGTACCTTTGTCCAAATAGAGACCCTTCCTTCTAGAAAGGGTAAGTGGGATACACTTCTAAAATAACTCCTGCTCACCCTCTTGGTAGCTTTGTACGAGCCTTATATGTTACCGAACACGGACAGCGGAAGTGTGCTGAAAGGTGAGACGTTGTGGCGTGTCTCAGAAGTATTACTCTCTGATCTGTGAGTGTGACATGTGAACAAATTTTGGTAGCGTCACCTAAATTAGGGGTCATCCCCCTGAGCACCGCTGGCGACCCCCAGCCAACTGGGTGAAGGATCCAAAATATTGATATGTTTGATATCTCAGACAGCGTCACATCATCTGTAAAGGTTTATCATGGTAGATATTGATTATTGCATCAATATTTCATCTATCATATCGAGCGAAAGTAAATCAAAATAAATTCATTGAATCTTTCTTAGTTTCAAACGTGTCTCCCAATGCATTTCCGGCGGCACATTGCTCTTCGTCAGGGGAAAGTGTTTGTAAGATACACATGGCAAAGATAACATGGGGATACCACTCGTGAAGATTTGAGACCGTCATCGTGTTAGACAAAGTGCAACTGAAAGTGAATGGAAGGATTCCAGGGACGTGAATTGATTAATCTGTAAGGTCGCAAAAAGTGCATATGAAAAAACTGTGCATAGGTAGAGTGGGTGCGTAGACCTGAAAACGTGAATAAAAAACATCATAAAACCATACGGTGCACGAGGTGCATGGGATATGTGCATCCGGTTAAAGCTGCCGATCATAAAAACATGCAGTGCACAAGGTGCGTTCACAAAGTATACAAATGGTCTGTAAATGCATGCGAGTAATCTAAGCTCGATAGTGAAACCGGGTTGCGGAAAAAAAACAGTGTTAAACATTGCAGGTCTATGTGTGTGGGATATGTGCATCTGGTTAAAGCCACCGAGCCCCGCGTGTAGCCTGAGCAAGAGAGTGCAAAGTATATGAACCCTGCAAAAGTGGTCAGTGCATACTTACTTTTACAAGCGTGTAGAAGAGACTGCGTCTCTGTTGATGCCAAACGAGAAATGTGGCGTGTTTAAAAATCAAACGGTGTGAACAGTGAAAAGGAGACTTACAACAAATGCGGAAATGTAGCACAACAGTGGGTGCCATCTTGTAAAGGATAACGGAGTGTAAGGAAGAACAGTGCTACTAAGACATACTACAAAACAGTCAATAAAAATAAATGGGAGGGAAGTCAGAAAAAAGGCTGCAAGTAAATCCGCTTAAAAGGATAAGCAGGAAAATATTAGAAGCACTGTAAAGAATGAGACAGATAGTTGGTAGATTACGAAGAAAGAACATGCACATATGAAAATCCAGATGCACAAGGTAGCCGGTCTTAAGTGAAGTCAGGAGAAAGGCAACAAATAAAGCCGCTTAGAAATATAAGCGGGAAAGGTTTTTAAAAAAATGTGAAGAATAGAACAGACAGATGGTAAATCATGAGGAGAGAACATGCACATATACACTTAAAGTTGCACGAAGTAGCAGGTCATGAAAGTCATCAGGTTACAGGTAACATGAAAATTCCATCTTGTCATTTAAACCAATAGTTATCTCTTTGCAAGAAATGCTTGTTCATGTCGCCTTCCTTCTATTTTCTTGGCAATTTCCAAAGATGCATTTTAAAATTCTGAGTTCAGGCATACTAAATTGTATTTTCCTACGTTGTTCTCAGGGGTAGTTAGGCTTATAAGATGCTATAAGCAAACTCCCCATTCTATCGCATGGGAACAGCAATAACGAAAAATGCAGTCCAACACTCCTCCGCAAACTCCTTCCAGGACTGGTGGGACAGCTTTCCCCTGCCCCTGAACACTAACCTGTCCCCCTCTTCCTGGGAATCAGGCACCGTCTCCTGGGGTCTGGAAGTGAGACTACCTGCACTGGAGCCACTCTCGCTGCCACCACTGGATCCCACCCTCATTGGTGAATCCAGACCCAAAAACAACCACTCTCAGGGGACAACCTACCCACCTGAGCTAGTCTCTCCCTGGTGAAGGCCCTCTCCGCCTCCGCCATCCTCTCTTGCGCTAGGACCATTTCCGTCTCTAGCCTCTTCTCTTCCACCCTCAGCTGCACTAAGTCTTTGGCATTCTGGAGCTTCTCCAGGGCCAGCTGATGCTCCCTTTCTTCCCTCCTATCTACCCACTCTTCTGGGGACAGGGAAAGGGATGGGGCAGTGCCCCCGGGACTGGACCCAGTGTGAGACTCCCTATCTATGGTGTCCTCCTCAGCTACTGGCGTCTCTGCCCTATATACTTCTTCCTCCTCTTCATCAGAGTAACTACTCTCCAGGGTTATGGACTGGGAGCCCTCCCTCTGGTCTCTACCAAATCCACCCTTCAAATACGCAGAGGGGTAATCAGACCGGTCCCCACCTACCTCTAAGGGTTCTCCCCTCTTGAGGGCTTCGTAAAGGAACAACTTCCTTCTAATGTTGCCTACTGGGGGTATTCCTCTCTCTTTGCAGAAATACAAAACTTCCTGCTCGGTGTACTCCATAAGTTCCTCCTCCTTATAGGTTAACCCCATCGTGGCAAGGTACACCCGGGACGCACCACCCACAGTACAGCAAGGGGACACAAATCTAAAAACACTTTTCAGGAGGAAGCAATAAGAAAGAAAACACAATAATCAGCAAAACAATAATCCCCAAACACTGTGATTACTTCTCAGTGCTCTATTTGCAATGTAACCTGTGGCCGCTGTGGTACTGTGCAAACACAAGTCCTATCCCACCGCTCGCCAACATTCTCAGAAATGGGGGTACCCATTCTACAGGGGGTAGCATGGAGCAGAGCGGGCAGGCCAAACTTCAGAAGACATGTGCAAAGCATCCACGCATGACCCACAGACGACACACCAGGCACACCACAAAAGAGACACGATACTGCTTCTGGTTGGAAAAAGAATAAGTGTTGTATTATCTCCAACCTGCAAAGGTAAAACACAACAATAGCAGTAATCACAAGCAATGAATGCAAAGGGGATTATTTACATGGGAAAGGGGCAGGAATAAAAGGTTAAGTCCGTGAGTCCATGGCTAAAATAAAAACGTGTTATCATTGGCATGAAACTTTAGGAGAATACGTGAGGGAAAGAAATACAAATGCTGAAACCCAAGGTCAATATTGCAGGGCAAACTCAGGCCTTAATCCTTGGCCTCCCCTAGACAAAAGCTGTAGGCGTAAATTAAAGCATTAGACATGAAATACACACTAGGTATGGAGGCATAGCCACAAAACAGGGCTTGCATTTGCGTCTCCTGTGAAAAGAAACAGGCGGCACCTGGTCTTAACAACTGCCATAGACATGCAAATGTAATATCAGGCCTGGGCTGGCATAATCACGCCCACCCTGGGGCACATACCTTTGGCACAGAAAATATCAACAGTGAGCATAACACTAGGTATAACACAGCCGGCCTGGCCTTAGCACCTCCTGCAAGAAAAGAAACAATGGGTGCATAACATTGATATCGGGCCTACAACCTCAGTAGAGGGACCTCTGGGTGTCAGGCTGGAGCCATATCCTTGGGCAGGAATCACGGTGCTCATAAGAATGGCAGAGCACACATCCACATTGGCTCAACTAATCATGAGTAGGGGCGCAGTGACCTAAGCACCCAGCCTTAACCGTATAGGGGCTCAAAAGCACCTCCTGGTGACATAAAAACACTAGGCATCCAAGACCGGCATTCCCCCCCCTCAACAGTGGTATCACACATGAGGCAGGACCGTCTGCAGCTAAACTTCCATAGCCTGACTTCCCCTATTGGCCTGGAATCAGGCAACTCACTACTGCAGGCCCAACCAAGGTCCCTGACCCACCCGGGGGCCACACCTCCGAGTCTCTGTCCTGGGTCTACTGGCCCAACGTTGCAGGTGCCCGCAGCCAGGCGGGGCACCTGGAGAACAATACTGTTCCTGGGGGCGGCAGTTCACCATGGAATGCTGGCACCGGGGGTTGGGCACTGACAGTATACCCCCCAACACAGTCTGTTTGAGCCCCACACTCACCGGGCTCTTGGCTATGTCTCCACGCTTCTGCTCCTTGCTCCGGGCTTCCTGGGCAGTAGGTGGGAGGAAGGCACCGATAATGTGCCTTGAGGCCTCACCAGACAGACGCAGACACTGCTCCCCGAGCGGAGGTGGGGTAGGCTCCTGCCCTATTTACAAGGCTGAGAGGTGGCAGGATCTGGCGCGGTAGCGCTTAGGAACACAAAAGCAGCCTCTTCCAGCTGCACAGCGCTAGCCAGCACATATCGCTTCTCCTCAGCCCAGCTCCTCATACAGCGCTTCTAGATCACAGCGCTTAGCAGGCAGCACTTATCCAGGGCCAGGCAGCCCTTCCAACAGTCCAGCGCTTGTTTGAAGCGGCGCTTTGCAGGCACATACAGCAGGCAGTACAGTTCAGGCACTTCAGGACTACCCAGGGCTTCTGCAGCACAGCGCTTCCAGGATTATAGCGCTTGGTACGCAGCACCTCCTCCAATCCCAGCACGTCCAGGAGCACAGCGAAAGGGGGGTGGACAGTCCCAGCAGCAGGCCGAGAGTAACACTCCTCACCTCCTGCGTGGCGGGGTCCCAGATGCTCCTTCCCTTCTGGGCGCTTCTTTGCACAGCGCTTCCATAGTGCAGGTTCCTGGCAGCTCCAGGGACCTAGGGGGGCCCTCCTTCCTCAGGGGACCGGGGGACAGAGCAGTAGGCACTACTGGGCCAGGTCAGCAGGTAGTTGGGGCATCATCAAAGCAGGGTGGTAGGCTTTCACCATCCCCACTGCAGCGTGGCCCTCCTCCCACATGGCAGCCTGAACTCCAGAAGTGGGGCTTCACAAGCCCTGGGGACAGTAGGGGGTCCTAGAAGGGTGCAGGATCCAGCACACAGACCCAAGTGTCGGTATCCCCTCGCATTCCTGTCCCAGCTCTGTCTCTCTCCATAACATCTCTACTGCTCTCCCTATACCAGAAAGGCTGGAAGCTTCTAGAAGGTCCCTCAAAATGCTGGGATTGCTGGGTACCAGACAACTAGACCGCTAACCCACCTCAAACAGGCGAACTAGTTCTACTGGCTCAGGGGGAGGAGTAGAGCACCCTGGGTGCCAGGCTTTCCCTCCAAATGCAGGGGTGGGTGGGTACCTAACAACTAGACTCCTAACCTCCTGCAGTCAGGTGGCACAACGCATAGCCTTGGCAGCCATTTTAAATGCAAAACACAAATGCAGCATTTCACCAGGGTACATGTTTACAATGGGGGAAAATAAATGTACGCACCATTGCATTGCATTTAACATTAACATGGCGTCTCACACCACACATGGCCTATTCGATAACCTTCACCATGGAGGAGACATCTCAAATTAGGGGGGCGAAAAGCGAAAAATTTTGGAGTAAAAGGGCTAAGTCCAACAACCAGATTTTAGGTAAAATGATCAGTCCAGTGGTCTGATTAAGTAGAAAGTAAGACTATGAGAACAACGGTAAGGGTAATTCATTAAGCACCGGGTGACAATCAACAAAGTAATAACACCAAAAAATCTAGAAATTCTTGCGCTCTTCTTGAGTCCCCAGCCATGGTAATGAAAATATGGCTCACCTATTATCCAAACCCATTTGTAGAATCAACCACAATAGATCGCACACCGCTAGCTCCTCCTCCGGATCGGATCGGTGTGCAATCCTTTGCGGTTGATTCTACAAATGGGCTCCCTTGAGCCTTTAAGCTGACGAGCTTCTGGATAACGCACCTGCGTGCCGGTTAGGCATCGAGGCCTGTGACGGTTGCTTGGCGGCCTTCTTTTCCACCCCAAATACGTTCTCTACTGATGAGGGAAGATATCCAGAAACCCGGGCCATGACTCGGGTCTAGAGATCTTCACAACAACAAGTACTCACTTGCACCTACTGAGGTGAACCACTCCTGAACTATACGTACCTGAATCCTTAGGGGTGATCCAGAGGAGGGGCTAGCGGTGTGCGATCCATTGCGGTTGATTCTACAAATGGGATCCCTTGAGCCTTTAAGCTGACGAGCTTCTGGATGACGCACCTGCGTGCCAGTTAGGCATCGAGGCCTGTGACGGTTGCTTGGCGGCCTTCTTTTCCACCCCAAATACGTTCTCTACTGATGGGGGAAGATATCCCGAACCCCGGGCCATGTCTCGGGTCTAGAGATCTTCACAACAACAAGTACTCACTTGCACCTACTGAGGTAAACCACTCATGAACTATACGTACCAGAATCCTTAGGGGCGATCCGGAGGAGGGGCTAGCGGTGTGCGATCCATTGCGGTTGATTCTACAAATGGGCTCCCTTGAGCCTTTAAGCTGACGAGCTTCTGGATGATGCATCTGCGTGCCGGTTAGGCATTGAGGTTAGTGACGGTTGCTTGGCGGCCTTCTTTTCCACCCCGAATACGTTCTCTAATGATGAGGGAAGATATCCTGAAACCCGGGCCATGTCTCGGGTCTAGAGATCTTCACAACAACAAGTACTCACTTGCACCTACTGAGGTGAACCACTCATGAACTATACGTACCAGAATCCTATGGGGCGATCCGGAGGAGGGGCTAGCGGTGTGTGATCCATTGTGGTTGATTCTACAAATGGGATCCCTTGAGCCTTTAAGCTGACGAGCTTCTGGATGACGCACCTGCGTGCCAGTTAGGCATCGAGGCCTGTGACGGTTGCTTGGCGGCCTTCTTTTCCACCCCAAATAAGTTCTCTACTGATGAGGGAAGATATCCCAAAACCCGGGCCATGTCTCGGATCTAGAGATCTTCACAACAACAAGTACTCACTTGCACCTACTGAGGTGAACCACTCAAGAACTATACGTACCAGAATCCTTAGGGGCGATCCGGAGGAGGGGCTAGCGGTGTGCGATCCATTGCGGTTGATTCTACAAATGGGCTCCCTTGAGCCTTTAAGCTGACGAGCTTCTGGTTGACGCACCTGCGTGCCGGTTAGGCATCGAGGTTTGTGACGGTTGCTTGGCGGCCTCCTTTTCCACGCCGAATAGGTTCTCTACTGATGAGGGAAGATATCCCGAAACCCGGGCCATGTCTCGGGTCTAGAGATCTTCACAACAACAAGTACTCACTTGCACCTACTGAGGTGAACCACTCATGAACTATACGTACCAGAATCCTTAGGGGCGATCCGGAGGAGGGGCTAGCGGTGTGCGATCCATTGAGGTTGATTCTACAAATGGGCTCCCTTGAGCCGTTAAGCTGATGAGCTTCTGGATGATGCACCTGCGTGCCGTTTAGGCATCGAGGCCTGTGACGGTTGCTTGGCGGCCTTCTTTTCCACCCCAAATACATTCTCTACTGATGAGGGAAGATATCCCGAAATCCGGGCCATTTCTCGGGTCTAGAGATATTCACAACAACAAGTACTCACTTGCACCTACTGAGGTGAACCACTCATGAACTATACGTACCAGAATCCTTAGGGGCGATCCGGAGGAGGGGCTAGCGGTGTGCGATCCATTGAGGTTGATTCTACAAATGGGCTCCCTTGAGCCTTTAAGCTGACGAGCTTCTGAATGACGCACCTGCGTGCCGGTTAGGCATCGAGGCCTGTGACGGTTGCTTGGCGGCCTTCTTTTCCACCCCAAATACGTTCTCTACTGATGAGGGAAGATATCCCGAAACCCGGGCCATGTCTCGGGTCTAGAGATCTTCACAACAACAAGTACTCACTTGCACCTACTGAGGTGAACCACTCATGAACTATACGTACCAGAATCCTTAGGGGCGATCCGGAGGAGGGGCTAGCGGTGTGCGATCCATTGAGGTTGATTCTACAAATGGGCTCCCTTGAGCCGTTAAGCTGACGAGCTTCTGGATGATGCACCTGCGTGCCGTTTAGGCATCGAGGCCTGTGAGGGTTGCTTGGCGGCCTTCTTTTCCACCCCAAATACATTCTCTACTGATGAGGGAAGATATCCCGAAATCCGGGCCATTTCTCGGGCCTAGAGATATTCACAACAACAAGTACTCACTTGCACCTACTGAGGTGAACCACTCATGAACTATACGTACCAGAATCCTTAGGGGTGATCCGGAGGAGGGGCTAGCGGTGTGCGATCCATTGCGGTTGTATTATCCAAACCCATCCCGTACAATTCTGGCCTGAGTAACCGAGCATATCTTATTCCAAATCTTCAATACTGTCTCAAAAATGAAAAATAACACACTCAGAACCTCATCTTCTAAGAAAACTCACTTGACCTGAATCTCTATCTTGCCAAGTCTCACCTTCTCAAGTACAAACACGTCCATCATAGTCTCAGGCCGACGACAATGGGTCGGTATACATCCAATGTGCACCACTGACTTCCCGTGCCACCATTAAATATCCCTTCCCGCCAATCGAAATGTCGCTACCTCTAACCTAATTGAAGGATCAGAAGGTGTCCTACCCGGTCCGCAAAACACCCTCCTCCAATGAGGCTCTCGCTAACAGTTCAGTTTCCCGCCGCGTTACGATCGGACAATCACAGCTCGTCATCAACATGGAGCTGCGCTTTCCATTCAGGTCCGCACACCCGCCTTGCACCATATCCGTATTTTGCAGAAACATAACAGGCGGACCAATACAAGCCTGTCCTGGTCCAGTGACCTGTCAAAATATCTTGAAAGCTGCCGCTTCAAAATCGTGTCCTCAAACTCGAACAGTTCTATATCTATCTCAAGCTGGTAGCAACCTGTAACCACGCTGGATAAAACATGTAAATATATGCTGCGGCTGACTCCGTAAATAATTCAAAAGCGTAGTGCAAATGAGGTGTACTTCCCGCCCCATGCCCGACTGCCAATCTAGGTGGGATATGCGTTCCTCAAAAAGTCATATGCTTGAACACGGGAGTGTGTACGTGCCTCATTAAATATATAAATTTGAAAAATTACCCTCATAAGTGTCCCAACTGACGTCGTGGATATAATAAAATGTTGTATTGTATAATCAGGACTTCACCATAGTATGTGTCTAACTTTGGACAACAGTATTGGACTGCAGATTGTTTGTGAATACGACTCTCCTTCCACTAATTCTCATTATGTAGAAAGTAGCAAGAAAGATAATAAGAAAGACTGGTATAGATGTAAAATATGGTTCACTTGATAATGCTGATCACAGAACACCGTCCAAGGCACAGAAGGCGGAAATCATGTGAATTGGCCCCAGGGAATATTTTCGTTTAGACCTCCTGCATGTGTCTGGAACCTATAGACCCATTGTTGCTCTTTCTCAAACAACTATGGTTCTTGGCTCAGTTGTTCAATGATCACCCATTTTAGGTCACTGACAGTGTGTTTATGCTCAATGTAGTGAGCGGACTTCTTTGTGTTGGCACCACCTCATCACAGATTACTGCAGTGTTCACAGATTTTTGTTTTCACTTTACGTAGGGTCATCCCTATGTAATGGAGGTTACAGACATATTTGATCATGTATATCACTGATTGGGAGTTGCAGTTGGTAAAATGTCACAGCTCCCATGTCCTGTTGTTATTGAATGTTAGTATTCTGGTTGCTTTGGTCAAGTGGCAAATGCTGCAGTTACCACAGGGTGGTGTCCTTTTTTTAGAGTGATAGAACTTTGATTGGATCTTGTTATTTGTTTGTGCATGGTCGTATGTGTACCAACATGTCTCTTAGGCTGAAGCCCCTTGCTTTATGGCATCACTAAATGTGCTCACTTTGTAGCAGAAAATGTATCACGTTTCCCAACAATGGTGTGATATACAAGTGTATGCAATATGACCACAGGGCCATATTTTAATTAACTTTTATTTTTCTCTAATCTATGTACCTTTGCAGTTTTCCAAATAAAAGGCCAACTAGGTGCTGTAAATATATAGTGTAAGGCTTCAAACAATTCTGAATAAAGAATGCTGGTTTGCCTTAACTAAACTGTCTCAGAGTGTGTCTTCAAATAGCCGATAAATTGCAAATACATCTTGTTTGATGGCTCTGGATGGTGGGCGCGTCGCTGAGAGGGTACGAGTATGAATATATATATATATATATATATATATATATATATATATATATTTATATATGATAGATATATATGTATATATCTATGTGTATATATATATATATATATATATATATATATATATATCTATGTGTATATATATATATATATATATATATATATATATATATATATATATATATATATATATATATATATATATATATATATATATATATATATATATATATATATATATATTACCTACTGGCGGTCGCCAGTAGGTATATATAGTTAGGATTTTTTCTCTATGGGTTTTTTGAAAATTCTATGTCTAATAACTTTGGCGTTTGTGGACGGAATTGGCTGAAATTTTCAGGAAAATGGCACATTTTGTTTCTGAGCAGCCCCTGAAAATTGGGGGGGGTTTCGTCCAGGGGGGGTCGAGAAAAAAGGGGGTCCCAAAACGTGTTTTTAACATTGAGTTTTCCATAGGGCGGTTGGCCTCACTTTTAGCCCGAACGGCTGAATGGATTTGCACGAAACTTGGCAAAATTGTAGGGACTGGTAGCCCGATGTGCCTTTTGTAGGTCTCAATATATGTGCTCCAGTGGATTTTGAGAAATTAACGTTTAAAAAAAGATATATATCTGTAACAGCGGACCGGGCAGCGTCCCAGGACGCGTACTTTTCGCGCAACGGAGCTTTGTGAAGCGAAGCTGATTGGTTCTCCGGCGTCTGTCAACATTCCAAACAGTCCGTAGCGGCCGCCAGCTTGTCTCTCGGTAGGATCGAGAGACAAGAGGAGGCGAAAGCGAAGGGGCAAATGACCATAAGGGGGCATAGTAGATCCTTCCTGACCTCTTAGGTTTGATGTACCATTTTGCCAAGTTTGGTGTAATTCCGTTCAGCCATTCAGGCTGTAGACGTATGTAAATGTCCTATGGAAAATTGCATGGGGAAAACACATTTGAAAGTGTTGAAATTTAGAACCAATTAAAATGTTACTTTGGTTTTGTATTTGTGTGTGATGAAAGTTAATTGGTTATGTATACATGTCAAATGAGAGGAAACCACAGCCATTTTGTGATACTACTGTCTGAGGTACATTTGTGAGGAATTTTTGGTGGTGAATTTCTGGTGTTTGATTTACACAGTACTAACACTTCTCCTACTTTTAAAAAGGTGAGTTGTTAATTTGTAAGGGGAACTATGTCGTACACTTGAAGATAATTTGAAAAATGTTTTCTGTTATTTATTTGCAGTCCTTCTGTTATACTAAATACTTGATAAAGTTAGTTTTATATTATGTATTACTAAAAACGATAAATGAAAGTGATTATTTTTTTCTGCAATTTACAGCAAGCAATTTCAAAATAAAATGGCTCACAATGAAGAGACCGTGGCAATTTCTTTTGAATTGTCCACTACATTGATTGAAATTGAGAGCACCAATAATGAAATATTGTCACAAGGAGGACATGACTTGTATGATTCCATTAGATTGATTGAAATGGACAGCACCAAGAATGAAATATTGTCACAAGGAGATGACTTGAATGATTCCACTACGTTGATTGAAATTGAGAGCAGCAATAATGAAATATTGTCACAAGGAGGAGATGACTTGTATGATTCCATTAGATTGATTGAAATGGACAGCACCAATAATGAAATATTGTCACAAGGAGGAGATGACTTGAATGATTCCACTACATTGATTGAAATTGAGAGCACCAATAATGAAATATTGTCACGAGGAGATGACTTGAATGATTCCACTACATTGATTGAAATTGACAGCACCAATAATGAAATATTGTCACAAGGAGGAGATGACTTGAATGATTTTTTTGATCACTCTCTTGATGGCGAATTTATCGAGTGTTTGGAGACCATAGAGTTACAAGAATCATTATTGCAGACTTTTCATGAGGACATTGCTGATGAGGACATGTTACTAGTTCTTTCAAATTTAGAAAATTCTGAAGAATAAATTTATATTTAGAAATCAAAAATTGTTTGAGACATTATTCATTTTTATTTTTAATTTATGAGGTTGTAGCGAAGTGATTGTAGTATAAAATGAGACTTATAGTATAGAGTGCAACATTTTTATGTTACATGGTAAGTTTACTCATATTTACTTCCCTTCTGCCACTATATTATCTCCATGTGTATTTGACATCTCTTCTTCATCTCCGGCCTCCTTTCTCTCACTGTGTGTCTCCGATGTATCTTATCGCTGCTATTTTGTGTAATTACAGAAGAGAGTAAAATAAAATAGTTCAGAACGTGAAAAGGGGGCAAAGTAGAGTACTCCTCACCCCCTAGGCCTTTTTAGGCGGTCCCAAAAGGATCAGTTTCTGCTTTCCTGAGAGATTATGGTATGAGTTCCATATACCACAATAACTTGCATTACAACATGCAAGATATCTATCTCCTATTACCAACTTTTGGAGATATTCGCGCTAAGCGCGAATATCTCCAAAAAGTAACACCTGCCCTGAGCAGTTCTTAGCCATGTTATCCAATGGGAGGTGGATAACATGGCTAAGAGCATTAGCTCGGTAATGTATGAATATCGCTGAGTTTTTAGCGATATTCATGCATTGCGGCCGTTTATTATCGCATTTGCGATAAACCTTGATAATAGCAAGGTTTATCTTCGATAATTTCTGACGATGCTTAGCGGTAAAAAATTCGTTGGTAAGCATCGTTAGCGATAAATATCCCCAACGTCTGTTAACGTTCGATTCGAAGGAAATGAGGAAGTGTTGAAAAACATTGTCTGCGCCATCTTGCCTTTTTTGAAATGCCACACTTTTGTCGTGCACGTCAGCCATTTTAGATGTCTTGACCAGACCCACTCTCTGCACGCTGTCGATTCGTAGCATGGCTCCTCACCCTCGCAAGCATCTTCCCCAGGCACTGGTCACCACCGCTCTCTGTCTTATGCATGGGCAATAAACCTCCCCCCATCTGCGCTGCTCTTCCCTGAGAATCACACTCTGTGCCCGCCCGACACCTCCCTTTCGCCCTATTCACTACCGCACCCTCTGACACTCCTCTTCCTCTGTGTCCGATTGTCCAGGCTATCAGCTAGCCCTGCAGATGTAGTTTATGGCCCCAGCTGTAAAGAATCACCCCTCTTCAAAGGAGTTATAGTAGAGTAAGGCCCACACCCGATGAGATCCGTCACACCACACGTGTTCCTACTATCTGAAAACCATCCTGTATTGTGATTGGGGAGGGGACCGAGCCTGAAGCGGAAGATTCCAGGAATGACTCTTTGTACATCAAAGTTTTTACAATTATGTGTCACATTAAAAATATATAGCACTCCAACAAAGTAGTAGGAATATAAAACTTTAATAACATATAAATATATACAACAAAACAAAAACAGTAAAAACATTTAAACAACGAAGAGACCGTGGCAATTTCTTTTGAATTATCCAATAGATTTATTGAAATTGACAGCACCAATAATGAAATATTCTTGTCAGTAGCGGTCTGTTGTGCGAATAGTTCCAAGGCAGCAGAACGCGCTGAAATCTAGATGGCACGAAAGTGATGTCTAGCAAGTTGCCGCCCAGCAAATAACGGCGTGGGGCGCCGCGGGGGTGAGTGAGTCCAGTAGGCACCACAGCTATTCTTACCGGCATTGCAGAATTACTGCTGGGGACAATGCCTGTGCTGTAGCAGGGTCACAGCAGAAACAAAAAGGATTCTGTTGAAGATGTTGTTGGTTTTCAATTTGAAAACAGTTCTGGTGTCAACTGCTATGCTAATGTAGTGGTTAATGTTTTGTTTTCTCTAGAAAATGTAAAAGAGGGGGAGGCAGTCCAAAGTTCCGTTAAAAGGGCAAAGGAAAGGATCGGTGGTTTGAACTATCAGTCAAAAAGGGGAGGGGATGCAACAATTTTTCCTACCGGGTCACACTGTGCTTTCACCGGAAGTGAGGTCTGCAGGATTCTAGTAATTCAAAGTGAGGCTGGCGCCGACGTCCCGCGGATACAGTTTCGTCACTCCACGGGTGATCATGGCAGTCATTCCCCATCGGGGGTCGGAGACTCCCGCGGCTCCTCTAGAATCTTCAAGGTCGTGGAGGACTACGGTGGTGGAGTCAACCAGTGACCGGGCCATTTTTTATGCTGGGCCCGCTCTTGCCAGGTCGACCGCCATTTTCAGAGTTCGGTAGCTACTGGCGATCGCGGGGTCAAATGAGCGGACGGGCTCCACCCTGCCGGGCGAGACGTTGCAGCATGGCCACAGTGGAAGAACCCTTTTCCGGGCGCCTGGAGCGCTGAGGGTGCAGCTGGGAAGCCTCCACCTGGGGAGGCGGGAGAGGCCTGTTCGCACCGTCTCTCCCTCCCAGTGCACCCCACGGCGTCTCGCTTGAGATTTGTTATGGCCGGACCAGGCGATGAGGACGAGGGGGGGGGGGGTCGGAGGCATGTGCAAGACATCCCCCCCCAGTGTTGTCGCAGCCATTATTCATGAAAGAAGAAGTGTCCCGTCCGTCTTCGGGCCGGGCTTCCGGTAGATGTCGGCCGGACGCCCCTGGCTCTGGCCCCATGAACGGGTTTCTTGGTTTATCGGCTGCAGCCGGATCCCGTCGGCCTCGGCCCCCCGACCGTTGGTGGCCAGACCGGAAGAGCATGTGGCGGGACTACCTGCAACTCTCAAGGGCCACCGCGGCCGGACTGGGAGAGAGAGGGGAGGGTCGAGGAGACATTCCCCCCCCCTGCAACTGTTCAGCATTGTAAAGTCAATCCCCTGGCCGGGTCCCGCTGGCCTCGGCCTCTCCTCCGGCTACACCCTACGTTAGGATCTCCTGGCCGAGGCGTGGCAGCAGGACCTGCCTTATATGGGCTGCTCCCGGCTGGGCGTAGCCGGAACCCTGCCCCACCTTGGAAGTTTCCAGAGTGGGGGCGGATGTTCTACTGACTTGCATTTTCCCTAGTCTATCGATTTTTTTGGCGTGGCAGGCGGTGGGACAGCGAGGGGTGATTTGGTTTCTCTTACTGTTTTTCTGGTCTCTCACCACTGGCATATTTTAACGTTTTCTTGTTTCTAGGACATTAATAGGTTTTATCATTACGTTATGTTATCGTTTCTTTGTTCGTTGTTTAATAAAAGTTCATGTTCATCAGTGGCCTACTGATTTTCGTTTTCCTATTCTTTTCTTTCCAGGTTGTTTCATGCTAAAGTTTCTGTTAACAGGATACAGTGATCACTTCGTTATTATTGCATATGACCTTTTCACTAGGGGTGCTCTCTGGTCGGGCCAGATGACGTATGTCTAGTAAATGGTCCGGGTGAAACAGGTGCATCAATCAGTGGGGAGTAGATAGGCATGACAGATTACAACGGGGGAGAAAGGTCCGCATTACGTACCCTTTCACTACTTGCAAAGATTTTCCTACGTTTATTTGCAAACAGGGAATACCTCCAAAAAGAACTAATTCCCAAACAGTCAATGTTCGGACAATCAATCAATCAATGAGGAATGAAATAGGTACGACGTGTTAAAGGCTTGCGTTACCTACCCTTCACTATCTGCAAAGGGAGAGAGAATATTCCTATTCTTCCTCGTTTGCAGGCAGAGAAGATCCTTAAGAGAACCAACTTCGAACAATTCAATGCTCGATTCAAACAATCAACAAGGGGTACTGTGAACACAAATGAACGCCGCTTATGTACATACGCATTGCTATTTTCAACAGGTTGTTCCTAATGTTTCTATTTTAGCGAGGTCAAAAAGAGATCGCATTAGTGGCCTACTGATTTTGCTCGATTCCTTTTGTTTTTTTACACTATTTTTCGCTATCTGCAAAGACTAAACAGAGTATTGCGACTCTGTGCTTGTTTGTAAATAGAGAATGAACCAAAGAGAACAATCAATCAAATGGAGAGAGAAGCAGGCACGACGGATTACAAAGGGGGCAAAGGGCTGCGTTAACTACCCTTCACTATCTGCAAAGAGAGAGTACTCCTAATAGAAATGAGGGGTGGGGGGCAGCATTCAAAGCAGATCAGTGTGCATAAACACGAAAATGTTTTTACTTACCACGTACTTGACATTCGACAGCTTATGATATTTGCTATTAAAAAACCATTGAAATTCACTGAAAAAACCATAGGTTATAGACCATATATAGTTAGGAATTAGCATTTACAAAACCTTGAAAATTCACTGAAAAAACCATAGGTTATAGACCATATATAGTTAGGAATAAGCATTTACAAAACCTTGAAAATTCACTGCAAAAACCATAGGTTAGAGACCATATATAGTTAGCTGGACATTTTATTGACATAAAACCAATGAAATTCCATATATAGTTAGTTGCACTAACTATATATCGCGCACCCGCAATCCACTGCTGATGATGTCACATATTACATCATTCATGACATGGTCAGTGACATCACTGATGACATCACTGATGACATCTCAAATGACATCACTGATGACATCACTGATGACATCTCATTTGACATCAATGACCACATCACTGATGATATCATTCATGTGACAATAAAATGCATCTCCTCACATTTTAATATAACCTCTGTTTCACCCAGTGTTAAAAAGAGTATAATTTTTGAAACCATTGACACACCAATACTAGTTACTACATACGCACTCACTGATTGCTACGTCTACACACACCTTCACTCATTCACCCATACAATCATTCATACATACAATCACTCATCTTTACAACACTATCATATGCACTCATACACCTATACAGACACTCACAGTCTGCCACTCATCCATGGAGTTACTCACACACCTAGTCAGTCCTGTAAAGAATCAATGAGACTTCCATTTTCTTGTCTATACAGTTAAACATAGAGCACCTTACATTTTCAAACATATACTAACACATACTTACCTTCTTATACAATCATTGATACAAGTACAGATTGATCTGCACAGAGTCACACACCTCCCAGCTAGCCACACACACACTCAGTCTCCCATACAAATACTTGGGCAATCAATCAATAACCCATATAGTTACTCATATAGCTACTGATCAACACATGCAGCAGTTTACAGAACAACAGACATAATGATGCACAAATTAACACAGTTTAGTCACTAACCCATGCACTCAGTGAGACACATTTAATCACTCACTCATACAGTCAGTCATGCACCTACTAAATCCTTCGTCCAGACACTTACACATCCACTCATTCTTCAATATGTAAGACATATTTAAACTTTATAGAAACAAAAAATCACTGGATGTTGTTATCAGTGATGTCATCAGTGATGTCATTTGAGATGTCATCAGTGATGTCATCAGTGATGTCACTGACCATGTCATGAATGATGTAATATGTGACATCATCAGCAGTGGATTGCGGGTGCGCGATATATAGTTAGTGCAACTAACTATATATGGAATTTCATTGGTTTTATGTCAATAAAATGTCCAGCTAACTATATATGGTCTCTAACCTATGGTTTTTGCAGTGAATTTTCAAGGTTTTGTAAATGCTAATTCCTAACTATATATGGTCTATAATCTATGGTTTTTTCAGTGAATTTTCAAGGTTTTGTAAATGCTAATTCCTAACTATATATGGTCTATTAACCTATGTTTTTTTCAGTGAATATATATATATATATATATATATATATTACCTACTGGCGGTCGCCAGTAGGTATATATAGTTAGGATTTTTTCCCTATGGGATTTTTGAAAATTCTATGTCTAATAACTTTGGCGTTTGTGGACGGAATTGGCTGAAATTTTCTGGAAAATGGAACATTTTGTTTCTGAGCAGCCCCTGGAAATTTGGGGGGGGTTCGTCAAGGGGGGGCCGAGAAAAAAGGGGGGTCCCAAAACGTGTTTTTAACATTGAGTTTTCCATAGGGCGGTTGGCCTCACTTTTAGCCCGAACGGCTGAATGAATTTCCACGAAACTTGGCAAAATTGTAGGGACTGGTAGCCCGATGTGCCTTTGCTAGGTCTCAATATATGTGCTTCAGTGGATTTTGAGAAATTAACGTTCAAAAAAAGATATATATCTGTAAGCGCGCTCCAGGCAGCGCTCCGGTTCGCGGACTTGACGCGTAACGCAACTTCGCGTAGCGAAGCTGATTGGCTCTCCGGTGTCTGTCAACATTCCAAACAGTCCGGAGCGGCCGCCATCTTGTCTCTCGGTAGGATTGAGAGACAAGAGGAGGCCAAATCAAAGGGGGAAATGACCATAAGGGGGCATAGTAGATCCTCCCTGACCCCCTAGGTTTGATGTGGAGGCTTTAAAAGGGCCCCGCGGGGCAAAAAATTTTTTTTTTTTTTGCGTGGGTAGCGCCCGGTTCGCGAACCGGGAAGCGTTCTGGGCAGCGTACTATAAGGAAAAAAGAATGATAGACTTTTCAAATACTGTATGTTAATTGATTGTTGGTTTTGTTGATTATTTTTTATTTTTTTTTATTTTTTAAGCAATTATTTATTTTTGTAATTGTGTTTCAAAATTTCATAACATTTCTAACATTTCACTAGTTTATGAATTACATATAAAAATGATGAAAGACTCAAATAATTTTTTAATATTACATATAATTTTATTTTTCGGATTGTTTTTCAAAATTTTATAGAATGTCTAACATTTGACTGTCAGATATGTCCTCTTGTTAAGTGAACATAACTTCCCACATTTGACCGTCATCATAATGAAGTAAATGATCCACAGATTCTACACATTGAACTAATTCATGGTCCCGTGATTCATCCATGAAATCTGAGTCATCATTGTCCTCAATATCTTTTTCTGTGTTGTTCTCCAGAACAATTTCGAAGGAAATATTCTGCTCTCCTTCCATTTTCTTGCTGTAATTTGCATAAAAAATAAATATATCAGTAGAGATAGGGCACTGTTGGGTTTAAGTTCAGACAGGTACTTGTGAGTTTATAACAGAGAAGTAATCTATGGGCACTGTATGGTTTCAGGCGTGAAGTAGTACTATTAAAAAGTGCCTGTGAAGAAGCCTAAGTAAATTCATAATTATACCACAGAAACCTAAATCAATCCATAATTATAATAAAGAAGCCTTTCTCAATGTCTAACTCTTACAGAGGGACAGTATATAACTATCTGAAAATGTTTTCCCAAATTAATTTAAAGCGCATAATATAGTTCTCCTTTCAAATTTATAAAATAACATCTTACCTTTTAAAAACAAGTTTAAGTTGTCAGTGAAAATGCACTTGCAATGTACTTCAGGAAGTAGTAGTGAAAATGGCTGTGTTTCTCTCTCTTTTTTTATATATATTCAGGTACATAACCAATCAAATGTTAGGTAAAAAAAGTAGAAAATGAAAGTAACATTTTAATTGGTTGTCAATTCCAACACTTCAGATGTGTTTTGTGAAGTAATTTACCTCAGGGTATTTAGAGAGGTCTACAGGCTAAATGGCTAAATGGAATTCCAACCAAATTTGTGAAAATGGCCAGCCACAATTGACGCCTCTGAATGAGTTTGGCGTTGCATTTTGGGAGACTTTTCTATGATTATTTCGTATTGCATGGTTTTATCTAGTTTTATAAACATGTTTTTTACTATTTATTCATGGAGTATAATGCATTAAATGTTTTATGTTACAATGATGCATGTACAATTATTACTAAGTATGTTGTTTATAACTCCATATTTCACGTGAATTCTAGAACATATGATATATTGTGTATTTTATGCTACAAATACTGACAGCCATGAATTGTCTACATCAGACAGAGATATGTAACCAAATGAAAACAGACTTACCATTTATGCAATGCGCTGTGCTAGTGTGTTTTCTATGTCTGTACACCACATTGTTTAGTGAAACAGCATATTTAAAAAGATGGCGAATTGTGTCCTCTGATATGTGATCAAGGACATGTGGTGTCCAAAATGCCCCATATCTGTAGGAAGGTGGATATCTGACTATGGTTACCCCCAAACTTTTTGCCTGGTGTTTAGCTGGTTTTTTACTTTAGTTGGCCCGGGATCCTGCTATTCAGGGCCCCAGGCTAATTGCTCTCTCCTTAAAACGGACTCCATGTACCTTAGGTACATACACAATTGGAATTGGTTCACCTTATAGGCCCCTGTAACAGTGTACCCCAGGTACCCAGGGCATAGGTGCTTCCAAGGCCTACCAGGGGCTGCAGCACGTATTGTGCCACCCCTGGCCAGGCCTCCATATTTGACACAACTGGCTGATCACTCAGCTGGGGTAAGTAGTGTAACCACCCCTTACTTAGGTGTAGTATGCCTATGCCTAACCTAAAATGGACACATTTGTTCCTATCAGCCACTCCTATGGAAGGCCTCATCAATCCTGGAGGCAGAGTGCTTGGAAATATGTGAGATGGTGCTCTGGCATGAGCTGAGCCTGTCTGCAGCTTTCGGAACCATGTCCTTTAGCTGTTTCATGATACTGCCATACCATATACTCTTAAGTGCATTATGAACCTCGCGGTTAAATGCTATCTTTGGTTTGACTTTATCAAAACATGTCGAGTAAGGTGTCATACGAATTGGAATACTACCCCCTCGCCAGTTCTGGCGACGGGGGTAGCATTCCACCCTTCTAGAGGGATACGACATGTACCTAACCTGAACCCCGGTTAAAGTTAAACAGAGCCTCAGCATCAGAAAATGGATGCTGCCACCACAGACACAAGTCTGACCTCCTGCTGCTGGGAGTCCTTCCAGCGAGGGTGGCTTGGACAAAGGGTTTCCTGCCTTGGGAGGTGCTAGCACCACCCCAGACAGGATTTTGTGTATTGGGTAGGACAGGGCTGAATGGAATCAGACATGCCAGGGGCACACAAGGTGTCCCCGTGCATTTGCCAGTTCAAACCGGTGCTGGGGCTCTCCAGCCCCAGCCTTGGCGCGAAACTGCACAAAGGAAAGGGGGTGTAACCGCCCCCCTTCCTGGTCCCACCCAGAGGAGGGACCTAGTAGGTGATCCGGCCCCCAGATTTGGAATAAGAGTAGGAGCTGTGTCCTGAGACTTCAGATCATCCTGAACTCGACTTGAAATACAGAAGAAACTGGACTTCAACATTCTGCTGCACAGAAGACGGAAGAGAATCTCCCTTGTGGTCAAGGAGTGACCACCCTGTGAATACAGGCACCAACCAGCAACTCAACGTCTGTTTTGCCGCCGCCTCCCGCCGGAGCCCAAGCTCAGAGCCTGACAAGACCCAGACTCCCAGACATCTCACAGCCCGATCCACAGTCCCTTCAAAGAAGAGACCCGTGGAGGCACCGAGAGACGTGGGGCCGGACCTCTTGAAAGACCCCCGAGAAGCTGACTGCGCAGCACCCGAGGTACCCTCGATGCTGTGCTTTGGGGTGTGAGAAGCCCCAACACCGAGCAGCATTTGCACCGAAGATCAGCCCCCCAGCATCTCCACGATCTGCGTGGGGCCCTTTTGCACTTTGCCACTCGATGCGCCATCCCGGTCACTTGCCACGCGGCTAGTGGCTATCTTGGCGACGCAAACTACAACTTACACTGCTGGTCTGGTTGCTCCAGACTGGCCTTGCTCCCCTGAAAAGGAGCACCCGCTCTGGCCTTGCTGGTCCGAGTGAGAAGCTTGCATCGATTCCTGCGTGGCTTGCTTTATCCAAGCCCTGTTTGCTCCAATCAAGTCGCCGACACCGCCATCAGCGAGAGCTTACGTGGGACAGCTCGTGATCGACTCCTGGACGTCCTTGACCTCTTCGTGTCCACGTGGCTGAAGAGACAATCTTCACTTCATCACCTGTTTGCACCCGACATCGCCTGGTTCCATCCTGGTTCCACGGTAGTCACTGGCTAGTGACTTTGAACATTGTCCCCTCTGCTTTCAGGTCTTCACCTCTTCAGATCCACCCTTGGATCCACCGTAACTCTCCTCAACGACCCGCCTGCAGCATCTTCAGCTCCAAGCACCATCGACCTGCGTGACGAAACCCGACACTACTTCGCAGCTGTGCACCCGCTTCCTCTGGGTGAGGTAACTCAGCAACGCCGGTGTACACCTCTAGTGCCTGTGTCTAAAGTTTTATCTTTGTAGGTCCATCGGAAGGTTCCTTAAACACTAACATTGTAACTTTTACGCACCATTGACTTAACATTGGTGCATGCGTGCACTTTAAGCACTGCACCCGAGTCCCGCTGGCCCTTCCCGACTTCATCACTGCTAGTCCCGAACAGCTCCAGCGATTCCCAAGGCCCTAGGCCTCTTTCCTTTCCCCATACTGGTTCTTATAGCACTATTTTAGTATATGGTTTAGGTGGCCCCTAGGGCTCATCCATATTGTGCAACTTTTGTATATTTAAACTGTGTTTTGTTTTAACGCATTTGCTTCTGTGCTCATAAAGAGTAAAGGGGATATTTGTAGAAATAAATCTATATATATTTTCAATATATATCTGTGTGGTGTCCTTTCATTTGGTATTCAAGGGGATTGTGTATGGTAAAACAGCTTGCTTCACATGCCTTTACAGAGTTTAGCCTAAGACTGCTTAGTCCATGCTACCCCTAGGATAGCTTGTCTATAAGGTTGACTTTACAACCTCCACCATAAGGGTTGCTTGGCATGGTACAAGGTGATCACTAGAACTAGTGAGCATCATACACCAGGCCAACTTCTCACATTGGTGAGCAGTGGATTGGGATTTGAGCTTGCTGTTGTTTTACCATTACAATCTTTGAAAGTATCATTTGAAAGATCATACAGGTACCTGATAGGTACACTAAAACAAGACTAGTATACTTAAGTTCTACTGAACTTAGTTGTTGTAGAGGATAGGGAGTAGCACACCCTAACTACAACTACTAGATAGGTTTGGTAGGCAAACACCAGTGTAGGCAGATTGCAACATATCCACCCACACTAGAGCAATGTCTGGAGCAGAGGGATCCACTGGACCTATCTCTGTTGAGAGTGACCCTCCAAGGGCACCATCCAAATTTGCTATCTTTACTTTTAAAGAATTGAGGCAGCTGTGTTCCTTAGGAGGAATCAAAACAGGTCCTACCCCTACATCAGGTCACCTCAGAGAGCTTTTAGACCAGTCTGAAGCTCTAAAGACCTCCAAACCAGGCCCCTCAGGGACTGGAGATGGAGGCTCTCCCACAGAAGATGACAACACTGACACCCCTGCCCCTGTCATCCAGATAGATGAGGAAGACCAGGTCACTGGAGATACTCAGCCAGAGGATGAGGAAGAAGAGGAGGAGGAGGAGGAAAATGGGTCTGATGATGAGAGAAATAGTCAGGTGCTAGTCAGCAGGCTTAACCAGACTAACTTAAGCTTATTTGGGACTGAAAGTGGGCCCAACCCATTCAGACCCCCTAATGGACTTAACCAGGAGCCCAGGAGGAGGAGGAATCACTCAGGTGAATCCAATGCCTCCCATGCTTCTAGAGGTTCTCATGGACACTCCAGAAGGGAGCTGTCTAGCCCTCAGAGAAGGGAACATGAGGCCAAAATGAGAGAGGCTGAACTTAGGATCCAGAAGCAAGATTAGAAGTTGCCCTGGCCAAAGAGAAGCTTGCTAGAGCAAGACAGCCTAGAGAGAGTGGATTAGGATCCACTGGTGGCAGCAATATCCAAAAGGATAAAGACAGGTCCTATGACAATAGAAACCTGAGTAAGATTGTGCCCCCTTAC
The DNA here is from genome assembly GCF_964261635.1 of Lissotriton helveticus. NCBI lineage: Eukaryota > Metazoa > Chordata > Amphibia > Caudata > Salamandridae > Lissotriton > Lissotriton helveticus. The sequence continues at coordinate 1,762,640,066 of NC_136057.1, forward strand.
AAGAGTGGGGATGACATCCACAAATGGATGACTGCACTTGAGAGAGCCTGTAGAGTACAGCAGACCCCTCAGGAGCAGTGGGCAGCAATCTTGTGGCTCTCCTTTGAAGGTAGAGGCAGAGACAGACTCCTCACAGTTAGTGATGGGGAGTCTAGAAACTACCTGGTCCTGAAGAGTGCTCTGATTGATGGGTTAGGCTTAACCACTGAACAGTACAGGTTAATGTTCAGAGACACCCAGAAGACACAGACTCAGGACTGGTCTGAATTTGTTGAATGTGCCACTAAGGCTCTGGAGGGCTGGTTGCTGGGAAGTAAGGTTACAGACTATACAGGATTGTATAATTTAATTATAAGAGAGCAAATCTATACTACTATTATAAAGAGAGAACACAAACCTTTAAGCCAGGTAAACTCGGGAACCACAGCGCCAATCCACACACCCGATACATCGTTGTAATCCTCAGGGTGTGCAGATGGACATAGGCTATATAAATAAAAAATAAATACGTTAGTAAACAATATAAGTTAAAAAAAAAGTAGTCCCTTCTGAAGTAGCGCCGGCTGCGACATGCGTGTTGACATCAGGAGCGGCGTACACGCAAGGAGCGGCGTACAGAAGCGGCGGAGATCAGCGCGGGGAGTAGCGGTGGAGATCAGCGCGGGGAGGAGCAGTGACGAGGAGGGGCGGAGATCAGGGGAGCAGCGGACATGACCGGCGGACATGCGGAGAGGATCGGCCGGCAGACAGTGAGGAGCGGCGGCGGGGAGGAGCGGTTAGCGGCGGATGAAGTAGGGCGCCAAGTTACCAGTCAGCAACGTGAGGGAGGAGCGGCGGCAGGGAGGAGCGGTGAGCGAGCCACAGGTAAAGGAGGAAAAACAAACGTGTGCAGGAAAAAGTAACGTGGGCAGGTTAACAGGAGGAAAAAGAAACTGGAGGAGCGGTGAGAGAGCCACAGGTACCGGAGGAAAAACAAACGTGTGCAGGAAAGAGTAACGTGGGCAGGTTAACAGGAGGAAAAACAAACATATGCAGGTGAAAAAAGCGTACAAAGTGGAGCGGGAAGCAAATGGGCCATTACAGGACCAAAAAGTGAAACGGGGAATTACAGGAGGAAAAAGTGACGTGGGCAGTGACGTGGGCAGGTTAACAGGAGGAAAAACAAACATGTGCAGGGGACAAAAGCATACAAAGTGGAGCGGGTAGCAAACAGGGCATTACAGGACGAAAAAGTGACGTGGCAAGTGACGTGGGCAGGTACCAAACGGGGCATTACAGCAGGAAAAAGTGACGTGAACAGTGAGGTGGGCAGGTTACACAACCTCAAGGCGGGCGGGGGCCCGGAGCCATAATTTCTCCCGGACAACGTCGGGACGGGCTGCTAGTCTTAAGTAATTGTCAAAATCAGCTTCTACATCAGCACCTGGTGGACTCTGATCTGACCTCTCCACAAGAATTGGGTAAGAGGGCAGACAAATGGGTCAGAACCAGGATCAGGCCTAAGAACCAGGGTGGTGACCAAAAGAAAGAGACTACCAAGCCTCAAGAGAAAGGTGGGGATAAAACCAAAGAGAAAACTTCCCCAGGGCCCCAAAACTCCAAGGATAGGGGTGGGTCCAAAGACACTTCCTCTACACCGAAACAGCCTTATTGCCATGCCTGTAAACAGGTTGGCCATTGGAAAACAGACAGCTGTTGTCCAAAGAATAGTAATAAGGAAAATATACCTCCAGGTAAAGCTCCAACACCTCCTGTCACTGTTAGCAGTGGTCCCCCAGGTGGTGGGAGCACCCCCAAGAATTTGGGTGGGTTTACCGTTGGAACACAGGTGGACTCTGGCCTAACCATGTCCCCAACTGATCTTGTCTATGAGACTGGCATGGGGTTTGCCAATTTCACTGATTGCCCAAATACTTTGAGCAAGTATAGACAAGAACCTCTCATCAATGGTTTGAAAGTTGAGGCCTACAGAGACACAGGGGCTAGCATCACCATGGTGGCTGAATGTCTAGTCCCCTCAAGGCAACTTTTACCTGATGCCACATATCAGGTGACAAACATTGATGGAATAGAAACCAAACATCCCACGGCTGTAGTCAATCTTAGCTGGGGAGGTGTCACAGGCCCAAAGAGAGTGGCAGTGTCAGCAAACTTGCCTGTGGATTGCCCACTTGGTAATGATTTGGAAATCTCAGCCTGGGTTGAGGTTGAACAGGAAACCCATTCTAGAATGGTAAATCTGCATGGAAAGGTTAGTGGGGCTGTGCTGGCCACAGCCCCAATACAAGATGTCCTTCCTGAAAAGGTTGGTAGGGCTGAGCAAATCGCATCCCCATCTTCAGTAGAAATTCTTCCTGAGAAAGTTAGCAGAGCTGTTATGGTAACAGCCCATACCCAAACTGAGTCCCTTCCTGAAAAGGTTGGTGGGGCTGTGATGGCCACAGCCCAAACTCAAACTGATTCCTGTGTTGTGAAGTCTGAAACTATGGATCACTCCACACAAACAGAGAGCATTGAGGAGGAAGAGAAATCTCCCTCCCACCAGACATTAGGAAAGGATCAGCCTCCTCAGGGAACTGATCTTATCCTGATGAAGGAACTGCCCCAGAGGTGGTTAGGCCTAGCCTGACAGAGCCCCTGATGCCAGCGGACCCTTCTCAGGTGGGACCCCAGTCTGGAGCAGGTAACCTGCCCCTCTCTACCTTGCCTTAGTCAGCCCAGGGCTGTAGAGGACAAGAAGGACAATGAGCCCCAAAGGGCCCCCTGTCAAATAAAGCACCCACATCAACATATTAGGGGCACCGAAGCTAGCAGCCCTAGCCAGGTGAAAACTTTAAAAACTCCTGAGGGATCCCCCTTAAAATTAGTTAGGGACCTCCCACAGATGGATTCTGTTGGGCACAGCCAAACCTGGGCCCCAAAGGGCCCAAACCTGAACTGTCCCTCCAGTAATCCAACCAAGGGGACCCAGCCGCCAGCTTTAGGTAGCCAGAGGTTGACTCTGAGAGTACAGTGCAACTCAGTCAAAGAAAGAAAGGCCTACATGGTGGAAAGTGATTGGAGGAAGCTGAGTCCTACAGAGGAATCTCACTTCAGTACTCCATCTCAACATCAGCCTTTAACTTTGCCAAGACACACCACAGGTAGAGATTCCCTATGGTGGAGACCCTCAGCTACCCTTAGGGTGAGGGATTGCTTAGTGGAACATGAGACAGGGGGTAACCAAGCCACAGCTGGTACTTCCTTATATGGCCACTTAGGCAATATAGGCTTACCTGGTCAAGGATAGCCTTATCTCCTTTTGTTTGGGGGGGTTGTGTAGGAAGGTGGATATCTGACTATGGTTACCCCCAAACTTTTTGCCTGGTGTTTAGCTGGTTTTTGACTTTAGTTGGCCTGGGATCCTGCTATTCAGGGCCCCAGGCTAATTGCTCTCTCCTTAAAATGGACTCCATGTACCTTAGGTACATACACAATTGGAATTGGTTCACCTTATAGGCCCCTGTAACAGTGTACCCCAGGTACCCAGGGCATAGGTGCTTCCAAGGCCTACCGGGGGCTGCAGCACGTATTGTGCCACCCCTGGCCTGGCCTCCATATTTGACACAACTGGCTGATCACTCAGCTGGGGTAAGTCGGTGTAACCACCCCTTACTTAGGTGTAGTATGCCTATGCCTAACCTAAAATGGACACATATGTTCCTATCAGCCACTCCTATGGAAGGCCTCATCAATCCTGGAGGCAGAGTGCTTGGAAATATGTGAGATGGTGCTCTGGCATGAGCTGAGCCTGTCTGCAGCTTTCGGAACCATGTCCTTTAGCTGTTTCATGATACTGCCATACCATATACTCTTAAGTGCATTATGAACCTCGCGGTTAAATGCTATCTTTGGTTTGGCTTTATCAAAACATGTCGAGTAAGGTGTCATACGAATTGGAATACTACCCCCTCGCCAGTTCTGGCAACGGGGGTAGCATTCCACCCTTCTAGAGGGATACGACATGTACCTAACCTGAACCCCGGTTAAAGTTAAACAGAGCCTCAGCATCACAAAATGGATGCTGCCACCACAGACACAAGTCTGACCTCCTGCTGCTGGGAGTCCTTCCAGCGAGGGTGGCTTGGACAAAGGGTTTCCTGCCTTGGGAGGTGCTAGCACCCCCCCAGACAGGATTTTGGGTATTGGGTAGGACAGGGTGTAACAAATTGAAGTCTTTAAGTCCAGTATATGAAACAGATCAGGTTTATTGAAGATAAGATTCAGGTCAGGTAGATAAAATAGAATAAAGTAGATCCAGTAATAGAAACCCCACCAGGAGCAGATGGCCCCCAGCTCAGCCTCAGATGTAACTGTCCCTGCTTTCAAGCATACACAATCGGAACACTAAGTGATATCATAGATGCCTGCTGAGCAAGTAATGACAAACACTAAAGAAGGACAGAGAAGAAATGAAAGCAGGATGCAACACAGGGCTGAATAGAATCAGACATGCCTGGGGCACACAAGGTGTCCCCGTGCATTTGCCAGTTCAAACCGGTGCTGGGACTCTCCAGCCCAAGCCTTGGCGCGAAACTGCACAAAGGAAAGGGGGTGTAACCGCCCCCCTTTCTGGTCCAACCCAGAGGAGGGACCTAGTAGGTGATCCGGCCCCCAGATTTGGAATAAGAGTAGGAGCTGTGTCCTGAGACTTCAGATCATCCTGAACTCGACTTGAAATACAGAAGAAACTGGACTTCGACATTCTGCTGCACAGAAGACGGAAGAGAATCTCCCTTGTGGTCAAGGAGTGACCACCCTGTGAATACAGGCACCAACCAGCATCTCGACGTCTGCTTTGCCGCCGCCTCCCGCCGGAGCCCGAGCCCAGAGCCTGACAAGACCCAGACTCCCAGACATCTCACAGCCCGATCCACAGTCCCTGCAAAGAACAGACCAGTGGAGGCACCAAGAGACGTGGGACCGGACCTCTTGAAAGACCCCCGAGAAGCTGACTGCGCAGCACCCGAGGCACCCTCGATGCTGTGCTTTGGGGTGTGAGAAGCCCCAACACCGAGCAGCTCTGGCCTTGCTGGTCCGAGTGAGAAGCTTGCATCCATTCCTGCGTGGCTTGCTTTAGCCAAGGCCTGTTTGCTCCAATCAAGTTGCCGACACCGCCATCAGCGAGAGCCTACGTGGGACAGCTCGTGATCGACTCCTGGACATCCTTGACCTCTTCGTGTCCACGTGGCTGCAGAGACAATCTTCACTTCATCACCTGTTTGCACCCAACATCGCCTGGTTCCATCCAGGTTCCACGGTAGTCACTGGCTAGTGACTTTGAACATTGTCCCCTCTGCTTTCAGGTCTTCACCTCTTCAGATCCACCCTTGGATCCACCGGAACTCTCCTCAACGACCCGCCTGCAGCATCTTCAGCTCCAAGCACCATCGACCTGCGTGACGAAACCCGACACTACTTCGCACCTGTGCACCCGCTTCCTGTGGGTGAGGTAACTCGGCAACACCGGTGTTCCCACACTGGTGTACACCTCTAGTGCCTGTGTCTAAACTTTTATCTTTGTAGGTCCATCGGAAGGTTCCTTAAACACTAACATTGAAACTTTTACGCACCATTGACTTATCATTGGTGCATGCATGCACTTTAAGCACTGCACCCAAGTCCCGCTGGCCCTTCCCGACTTCATCACTGCTAGTCCCGAACAGCTCCAGCGATTCCCGAGGCCCTAGGCCTCTTTCCTTTCCCCATAGTGGTTCTTATACCACTATTTTAGTATATGGTTTAGGTGGCCCCTAGGGCTCATCCATATTGTGCAACTTTTGTATATTTAAACTGTGTTTTGTTTTAACGCATTTGCTTCTGTGCTCATAAAGAGTATAGGGGATATTTGTAGAAATAAATCTATATATATTTTCAATATATATCTGTGTGGTGTCCTTTCATTTGGTATGCAAGGGGATTGTGTATGGTAAAACAGCTTACTTCACATGCCTTTACAGAGTTTAGCCTAAGACTGCTTAGTCCATGCTACCCCTAGGATAGCTTGTCTATAAGGTTGACTTTAAAACCTCCACCATAAGGGTTGCTTGGCATGGTACAAGGTGATCACTAGAACTAGTGAGCATCATATACCAGGCCAACTTCTCACATTGGTGAGCAGCGGATTTGGATTTGAGCTTGCTGTTGTTTTACCATTACAATCTTTGAAAGTATCATTTGAAAGATCATACAGGTACCTGATAGGTACACTAAAACAAGACTAGTATACTTAAGTTCTACTGAACTTAGTTGTTGTAGAGGATAGGGAGTAGCACACCCTAACTACAACTACTAGATAGGTTTGGTAGGCAAACACCAGTGTAGGTAGATTGCAACATATCCACCCACACTAGAGCAATGTCTGGAGCAGAGGGATCCACTGGACCTATCTCTGTTGAGAGTGACCCTCCAAGGGCACCATCCAAATTTGCTATCTTTACTTTTAAAGAACTGAGGCAGCTGTGTTCCTTAGGAGGAATCAAAACGGGTCCTACCCCTACATCAGGTCACCTCAGAGAGCTTTTAGACCAGTCTGAAGCTCTAAAGACCTCTTCTCACAATATCTGAGGAACAATAAAGAACAGTGCCAATATTTCCAGTGGTTCGTGTTTCTCTGTTTGCCTGACGGAAATGCGGAGAATCTGGTTGGTCTTTTGGATATATATATATATATATATATATATATTAATATATATATATATATATATATATATATATATATATATATATATACACACACAGCATCTAGTTGGTCTGTGATTTGGAAAACTTCAAAGGTATAGAGGAAAGAAAAAGAAAAGTTAATTACAGTATGCCCTATGATCTTATTGCATACGCTTTTATATTACACCATTGTGGGAAAACGTCATATTTTCTGCTAAAAAGTGAGACCATAAAGCAATGAAGTGCAGGACACACAACATACTGTAATATCTATTGTTAAAAACAGCATATTGTTAGAAATAGGGGTCTCTAGTTAACAGAGGTAGGTACCTTTGTCCAAATAGAGACCCTTCCTTCTAGAAAGGGTAAGTGGGATACACTTCTAAAATAACTCCTGCTCACCCTCTTGGTAGCTTTGTACGAGCCTTATATGTTACCGAACACGGACAGCGGAAGTGTGCTGAAAGGTGAGACGTTGTGGCGTGTCTCAGAAGTATTACTCTCTGATCTGTGAGTGTGACATGTGAACAAATTTTGGTAGCGTCACCTAAATTAGGGGTCATCCCCCTGAGCACCGCTGGCGACCCCCAGCCAACTGGGTGAAGGATCCAAAATATTGATATGTTTGATATCTCAGACAGCGTCACATCATCTGTAAAGGTTTATCATGGTAGATATTGATTATTGCATCAATATTTCATCTATCATATTGAGCGAAAGTAAATCAAAATAAATTCATTGAATCTTTCTTAGTTTCAAACGTGTCTCCCAATGCATTTCCGGCGGCACATTGCTCTTCGTCAGGGGAAAGTGTTTGTAAGATAAACATGGCAAAGATAACATGGGGATAACAATCGTGAAGATTTGAGACCGTCATCGTGTTAGACAAAGTGCAACTGAAAGTGAATGGAAGGATTCCAGGGACGTGAATTGATTAATCTGTAAGGTCGCAAAAAGTGCATATGAAAAAACTGTGCATAGGTAGAGTGGGTGCGTAGACCTGAAAACGTGAATAAAAAACATCATAAAACCATACGGTGCACGAGGTGCATGGGATATGTGCATCCGGTTAAAGCTGCCGATCATAAAAACATGCAGTGCACAAGGTGCGTTCACAAAGTATACAAATGGTCTGTAAATGCATGCGAGTAATCTAAGCTCGATAGTGAAACCGGGTTGCCGGAAAAAAAAACAGTGTTAAACGTTGCAGGTCTATGTGTGCGGGATATGTGCATCTGGTTAAAGCCACCGAGCCCCGCGTGTAGCCTGAGCAAGAGAGTGCAAAGTATATGAACCCTGCAAAAGTGGTCAGTGCATACTTACTTTTACAAGCGTGTAGAAGAGACTGCGTCTCTGTTGATGCCAAACGAGAAATGTGGCGTGTTTAAAAATCAAACGGTGTGAACAGTGAAAAGGAGACTTACAACAAATGCGGAAATGTAGCACAACAGTGGGTGCCATCTTGTAAAGGATAACGGAGTGTAAGGAAGAACAGTGCTACTAAGACATACTACAAAAATAGTCAATAAAAATAAATGGGAGGGAAGTCAGAAAAAAGGCTGCAAGTAAATCCGCTTAAAAGGATAAGCAGGAAAATATTAGAAGCACTGTAAAGAATGAGACAGATAGTTGGTAGATTACGAAGAAAGAACATGCACATATGAAAATCCAGATGCACAAGGTAGCCGGTCTTAAGTGAAGTCAGGAGAAAGGCAACAAATAAAGCCGCTTAGAAATATAAGCGGGAAAGGTTTTTAAAAAAATGTGAAGAATAGAACAGACAGATGGTAAATCATGAGGAGAGAACATGCACATATACACTTAAAGTTGCACGAAGTAGCAGGTCATGAAAGTCATCAGGTTACAGGTAACATGAAAATTCCATCTTGTCATTTAAACCAATAGTTATCTCTTTGCAAGAAATGCTTGTTCATGTCGCCTTCCTTCTATTTTCTTGGCAATTTCCAAAGATGCATTTTAAAATTCTGAGTTCAGGCATACTAAATTGTATTTTCCGACGTTGTTCTCAGGGGTAGTTAGGCTTATAAGATGCTATAAGCAAACTCCCCATTCTATCGCATGGTAACAGCAATAATGAAAAATGCAGTCCAACACTCCTCCGCAAACTCCTTCCAGGACTGGTGGGACAGCTTTCCCCTGCCCCTGAACACTAACCTGTCCCCCTCTTCCTGGGAATCAGGCACCGTCTCCTGGGGTCTGGAAGTGAGACTACCTGCACTGGAGCCACTCTCGCTGCCACCACTGGATCCCACCCTCATTGGTGAATCCAGACCCAAAAACAACGACTCTCAGGGGACAACCTACCCACCTGAGCTAGTCTCTCCCTGGTGAAGGCCCTCTCCGCCTCCGCCATCCTCTCTTGCGCTAGGACCATTTCCGTCTCTAGCCTCTTCTCTTCCACCCTCAGCTGCACTAAGTCTTTGGCATTCTGGAGCTTCTCCAGGGCCAGCTGATGCTCCCTTTCTTCCCTCCTATCTACCCACTCTTCTGGGGACAGGGAAAGGGATGGGGCAGTGCCCCCGGGACTGGACCCAGTGTGAGACTCCCTATCTATGGTGTCCTCCTCAGCTACTGGCGTCTCTGCCCTATATACTTCTTCCTCCTCTTCATCAGAGTAACTACCCTCCAGGGTTATAGACTGGGAGCCCTCCCTCTGGTCTCTACCAAATCCACCCTTCAAATACGCGGAGGGGTAATCAGACTGGTCCCCACCTACCTCTAAGGGTTCTCCCCTCTTGAGGGCTTCGTAAAGGAACAACTTCCTTCTAATGTTGCCTACTGGGGGTATTCCTCTCTCTTTGCAGAAATACAAAACTTCCTGCTCGGTGTACTCCATAAGTTCCTCCTCCTTATAGGTTAACCCCATCGTGGCAAGGTACACCCGGGACGCACCACCCACAGTACAGCAAGGGGACACAAATCTAAAAACACTTTTCAGGAGGAAGCAATAAGAAAGAAAACACAATAATCAGCAAAACAATAATCCCCAAACACTGTGATTACTTCTCAGTGCTCTATTTGCAATGTAACCTGTGGCCGCTGTGGTACTGTGCAAACACAAGTCCTATCCCACCGCTCGCCAACATTCTCAGAAATGGGGTTACCCATTCTACAGGGGTAGCATGGAGCAGAGCGGGCAGGCCAAACTTCAGAAGACATGTGCAAAGCATCCACGCATGACCCACAGACGACACACCAGGCACACCACAAAAGAGACACGATACTGCTTCTGGTTGGAAAAAGAATAAGTGTTGTATTATCTCCAACCTGCAAAGGTAAAACACAACAATATCAGTAATCACAAGCAATGAATGCAAAGGGGATTATTTACATGGGAAAGGGGCAGGAATAAAAGGTTAAGTCCGTGAGTCCATGGCTGAAATAAAAACGTGTTATCATTGGCATGAAACTTTAGGAGAATACGTGAGGGAAAGAAATACAAATGCTGAAACCCAAGGTCAATTTTGCAGGGCAAACTCAGGCCTTAATCCTTGGCCTCCCCTAGACAAAAGCTGTAGGCGTAAACTAAAGCATTAGACATAAAATACACACTAGGTATGGAGGCATAGCCACAAAACAGGGCTTGCATTTGCGTCTCCTGTGAAAAGAAACAGGCGGCACCTGGTCTTAACAACTGCCATAGACATGCAAATGTAATATCAGGCCTGGGCTGGCATAATCACGCCCACCCTGGGGCACATACCTTTGGCACAGAAAATATCAACAGTGAGCATAACACTAGGTATAACACAGCCGGCCTGGCCTTAGCACCTCCTGCAAGAAAAGAAACAATGGGTGCATAACATTGATATCGGGCCTACAACCTCAGTAGAGGGACCTCTGGGTGTCAGGCTGGAGCCATATCCTTGGGCAGGAATCACGGTGCTCATAAGAATGGCAGAGCACACATCCACATTGGCTCAACTAATCATGAGTAGGGGCGCAGTGACCTAAGCACCCAGCCTTAACCGTATAGGGGCTCAAAAGCACCTCCTGGTGACATAAAAACACTAGGCATCCAAGACCGGCATTCCCCCCCTCAACAGTGGTATCACACATGAGGCAGGACCGTCTGCAGCTAAACTTCCATAGCCTGACTTCCCCTATTGGCCTGGAATCAGGCAACTCACTACTGCAGGCCCAACCAAGGTCCCTGAACCACCCGGGGGCCACACCTCCGAGTCTCTGTCCTGGGTCTACTGGCCCAACGTTGCAGGTGCCCGCTGCCAGGCGGGGCACCTGGAGAACAATACTGTTCCTGGGGGCGGCAGTTCACCATGGAATGCTGGCACCGGGGGTTGGGCACTGACAGTATACCCCCCAACACAGTCTGTTTGAGCCCCACACTCACCGGGCTCTTGGCTATGTCTCCACGCTTCTGCTCCTTGCTCCGGGCTTCCTGGGCAATAGGTGGGAGGAAGGCACCGATAATGTGCCTTGAGGCCTCACCAGACAGACGCAGACACTGCTCCCCGAGCGGAGGTGGGGTAGGCTCCTGCCCTATTTACAAGGCTGAGAGGTGGCAGGATCTGGCGCGGTAGCGCTTAGGAACACAAAAGCAGCCTCTTCCAGCTGCACAGCGCTAGCCAGCACTTAGCGCTTCTCCTCAGCCCAGCTCCTCATACAGCGCTTCTAGATCACAGCGCTTAGCAGGCAGCACTTATCCAGGCCCAGGCAGCCCTTCCAACAGTCCAGCGCTTGTTTGAAGCGGCGCTTTGCAGGCACATACAGCAGGCAGTACAGTTCAGGCACTTCAGGACTACCCAGGGCTTCTGCAGCACAGCGCTTCCAGGATTATAGCGCTTGGTACGCAGCACCTCCTCCAATCCCAGCACGTCCAGGAGCACAGCGAAAGGGGGGTGGACAGTCCCAGCAGCAGGCCGAGAGTAACACTCCTCACCTCCTGCGTGGCGGGGTCCCAGATGCTCCTTCCCTTCTGGGCGCTTCTTTGCACAGCGCTTCAATAGTGCAGGTTCCTGGCAGCTCCAGGGACCTAGGGGGGCCCTCCTTCCTCAGGGGACCGGGGGACAGAGCAGTAGGCACTACTGGGCCAGGTCAGCAGGTAGTCGGGGCATCATCAAAGCAGGGTGGTAGGCTTTCACCATCCCCACTGCAGCGTGGCCCTCCTCCCACATGGCAGCCTGAACTCCAGAAGTGGGGCTTCACAAGCCCTGGGGACAGTAGGGGGTCCTAGAAGGGTGCAGGATCCAGCACACAGACCCAAGTGTCGGTATCCCCTCGCATTCCTGTCCCAGCTCTGTCTCTCTCCATAACATCTCTACTGCTCTCCCTATACTAGAAAGGCTGGAAGCTTCTAGAAGGTCCCTCAAAATGCTGGGATTGCTGGGTACCAGACAACTAGACCGCTAACCCACCTCAAACAGGCGAACTAGTTCTACTGGCTCAGGGGGAGGAGTAGAGCACCCTGGGTGCCAGGCTTTCCCTCCAAATGCAGGGGTGGGTGGGTACCTAACAACTAGACTCCTAACCTCCTGCAGTCAGGTGGCACAACGCATAGCCTTGGCAGCCATTTTAAATGCAAAACACAAATGCAGCATTTCACCAGGGTACATGTTTACAATGGGGGAAAATAAATGTACACACCATTGCATTGCATTTAACATTAACATGGCGTCTCACACCACACATGGCCTATTCGATAACCTTCACCATGGAGGAGACATCTCAAATTAGGGGGGCGAAAAGCGAAAAATTTTGGAGTAAAAGGGCTAAGTCCAACAACCAGATTTTAGGTAAAATGATCAGTCCAGTGGTCTGATTAAGTAGAAAGTAAGACTATGAGAACAACGGTAAGGGTAATTCATTGAGCACCGGGTGACAATCAACAAAGTAATAACACCAAAAAATCTAGAAATTCTTGCGCTCTTCTTGAGTCCCCAGCCATGGTAATGAAAATATGGCTCACCTATTATCCAAACCCATTTGTAGAATCAACCACAATAGATCGCACACCGCTAGCTCCTCCTCCGGATCGGATCGGTGTGCAATCCTTTGCGGTTGATTCTACAAATGGGCTCCCTTGAGCCTTTAAGCTGACGAGCTTCTGGATAACGCACCTGCGTGCCGGTTAGGCATCGAGGCCTGTGACGGTTGCTTGGCGGCCTTCTTTTCCACCCCAAATACGTTCTCTACTGATGAGGGAAGATATCCCGAAACCCGGGCCATGACTCGGGTCAAGAGATCTTCACAACAACAAGTACTCACTTGCACCTACTGAGGTGAACCACTCCTGAACTATACGTACCTGAATCCTTAGGGGTGATCCAGAGGAGGGGCTAGCGGTGTGCGATCCATTGCGGTTGATTCTACAAATGGGATCCCTTGAGCCTTTAAGCTGACGAGCTTCTGGATGACGCACCTGCGTGCCAGTTAGGCATCGAGGCCTGTGACGGTTGCTTGGCGGCCTTCTTTTCCACCCCAAATACGTTCTCTACTGATGGGGGAAGATATCCCGAACCCCGGGCCATGTCTCGGGTCTAGAGATCTTCACAACAACAAGTACTCACTTGCACCTACTGAGGTAAACCACTCATGAACTATACGTACCAGAATCCTTAGGGGCGATCCGGAGGAGGGGCTAGCGGTGTGCGATCCATTGCGGTTGATTCTACAAATGGGCTCCCTTGAGCCTTTAAGCTGACGAGCTTCTGGATGATGCATCTGCATGCCGGTTAGGCATTGAGGTTTGTAACGGTTGCTTGGTGGCCTTCTTTTCCACCCCGAATACGTTCTCTAATGATGAGGGAAGATATCCTGAAACCCGGGCCATGTCTCGGGTCTAGAGATCTTCACAACAACAAGTACTCACTTGCACCTACTGAGGTGAACCACTCATGAACTATACGTACCAGAATCTTTAGGTGCGATCCGGAGGAGGGGCTAGCGGTGTGTGATCCATTGTGGTTGATTCTACAAATGGGATCCCTTGAGCCTTTAAGCTGACGAGCTTCTGGATGACGCACCTGCGTGCCAGTTAGGCATCGAGGCCTGTGACGGTTGCTTGGCGGCCTTCTTTTCCACCCCAGATAAGTTCTCTACTGATGAGGGAAGATATCCCAAAACCCGGGCCATGTCTCGGATCTAGAGATCTTCACAACAACAAGTACTCACTTGCACCTACTGAGGTGAACCACTCAAGAACTATACGTACCAGAATCCTTAGGGGCGATCCGGAGGAGGGGCTAGCGGTGTGCGATCCATTGCGGTTGATTCTACAAATGGGCTCCCTTGAGCCTTTAAGCTGACGAGCTTCTGGATGACGCACCTGCGTGCCGGTTAGGCATCGAGGTTTGTGACGGTTGCTTGGCGGCCTCCTTTTCCACGCCGAATAGGTTCTCTACTGATGAGGGAAGATATCCCGAAACCCGGGCCATGTCTCGGGTCTAGAGATCTTCACAACAACAAGTACTCACTTGCACCTACTGAGGTGAACCACTCAAGAACTATACGTACCAGAATCCTTAGGGGCGAGCCGGAGGAGCGGCTAGCGGTGTGCGATCCATTGCGGTTGATTCTACAAATGGTCTCCCTTGAGCCTTTAAGCTGACGAGCTTCTGGATGACGCACCTGCGTGCCGGTTAGGCATCGAGGCCTGTGACGGTTGCTTGGCGGCCTTCTTTTCCACCCCAAATACGTTCTCTACTGATGAGGGAAGATATCCCGAAACCTGGGCCATGTCTCGGGTCTAGAGATCTTCACAACAACAAGTACTCACTTGCACCTACTGAGGTGAACCACTCATGAACTATACGTACCAGAATCCTTAGGGGCGATCCGGAGGAGGGGCTAGCGGTGTGCGATCCATTGAGGTTGATTCTACAAATGGGCTCCCTTGAGCCGTTAAGCTGACGAGCTTCTGGATGATGCACCTGCGTGCCATTAGGCATCGAGGCCTGTGACGGTTGCTTGGCGGCCTTCTTTTCCACCCCAAATACATTCTCTACTGATGAGGGAAGATATCCCGAAATCCGGGCCATTTCTCGGGTCTAGAGATATTCACAACAACAAGTACTCACTTGCACCTACTGAGGTGAACCACTCATGAACTATACGTACCAGAATCCTTAGGGGCGATCCGGAGGAGGGGCTAGCGGTGTGCGATCCATTGAGGTTGATTCTACAAATGGGCTCCCTTGAGCCTTTAAGCTGACGAGCTTCTGAATGACGCACCTGCGTGCCGGTTAGGCATCGAGGCCTGTGACGGTTGCTTGGCGGCCTTCTTTTCCACCCCAAATACGTTCTCTACTGATGAGGGAAGATATCCCGAAACCCGGGCCATGTCTCGGGTCTAGAGATCTTCACAACAACAAGTACTCACTTGCACCTACTGAGGTGAACCACTCATGAACTATACGTACCAGAATCCTTAGGGGCGATCCGGAGGAGGGGCTAGCGGTGTGCGATCCATTGAGGTTGATTCTACAAATGGGCTCCCTTGAGCCTTTAAGCTGACGAGCTTCTGAATGACGCACCTGCGTGCCGGTTAGGCATCGAGGCCTGTGACGGTTGCTTGGCGGCCTTCTTTTCCACCCCAAATACGTTCTCTACTGATGAGGGAAGATATCCCGAAACCCGGGCCATGTCTCGGGTCTAGAGATCTTCACAACAACAAGTACTCACTTGCACCTACTGAGGTGAACCACTCATGAACTATATGTACCAGAATCCTTAGGGGCGATCCGGAGGAGGGGCTAGCGGTGTGCGATCCATTGAGGTTGATTCTACAAATGGGCTCCCTTGAGCCGTTAAGCTGACGAGCTTCTGGATGATGCACCTGCGTGCCGTTTAGGCATCGAGGCCTGTGACGGTTGCTTGGCGGCCTTCTTTTCCACCCCAAATACATTCTCTACTGATGAGGGAAGATATCCCGAAATCCGGGCCATTTCTCGGGTCTAGAGATATTCACAACAACAAGTACTCACTTGCACCTACTGAGGTGAACCACTCATGAACTATACGTACCAGAATCCTTAGGGGCGATCCGGAGGAGGGGCCAGCGGTGTGCGATCCATTGCGGTTGTATTATCCAAACCCATCCCGTACAATTCTGGCCTGAGTAACCGAGCATCTCTTATTCCAAATCTTCAATACTGTCTCAAAAATGAAAAATAACACACTCAGAACCTCATCTTCTAAGAAAACTCACTTGACCTGAATCTCTATCTTGCCAAGTCTCACCTTCTCAAGTACAAACACGTCCATCATAGTCTCAGGCCGACGACAATGGGTCGGTATACATCCAATGTGCACCACTGACTTCCCGTGCCACCATTAAATATCCCTTCCCGCCAATCGAAATGTCGCTACCTCTAACCTAATTGAAGGATCAGAAGGTGTCCTACCCGGTCCGCAAAACACCCTCCTCCAATGAGGCTCTCGCTAACAGTTCAGTTTCCCGCCGCGTTACGATCGGACAATCACAGCTCGTCATTAACATGGAGCTGCGCTTTCCATTCAGGTCCGCACACCCGCCTTGCACCATATCCGTATTTTGCAGAAACATAACAGGCGGACCAATACAAGCCTGTCCTGGTCCAGTGACCTGTCAAAATATCTTGAAAGATGCCGCTTCAAAATCGTGTCCACAAACTCGGACAGTTCTATATTTATCTCAAGCTGGTAGCAACCTGTAACCACGCTGGATAAAACATGTAAATATATGCTGCGGCTGACTCCGTAAATAATTCAAAAGCGTAGTGCAAATGAGGTGTACTTCCCGCCCCATGCCCGACTGCCAATCTAGGTGGGATATGCGTTCCTCAAAAAGTCATATGCTTGAACACGGGAGTGTGTACGTGCCTCATTAAATATATAAATTTGAAAAATTACCCTCATAAGTGTCCCAACTGACGTCGTGGATATAATAAAATGTTGTATTGTATAATCAGGACTTCACCATAGTATGTGTCTAACTTTGGACAACAGTATTGGACTGCAGATTGTTTGTGAATACGACTCTCCTTCCACTAATTCTCATTATGTAGAAAGTAGCAAGAAAGATAATAAGAAAGACTGGTATAGATGTAAAATATGGTTCACTTGATAATGCTGATCACAGAACACCGTCCAAGGCACAGAAGGCGGAAATCATGTGAATTGGCCCCAGGGAATATTTTCGTTTAGACCTCCTGCATGTGTCTGGAACCTATAGACCCATTGTTGCTCTTTCTCAAACAACTATGGTTCTTGGCTCAGTTGTTCAATGATCACCCATTTTAGGTCACTGACAGTGTGTTTATGCTCAATGTAGTGAGCGGACTTCTTTGTGTTGGCACCACCTCATCACAGATTACTGCAGTGTTCACAGATTTTTGTTTTCACTTTACGTAGGGTCATCCCTATGTAATGGAGGTTACAGACATATTTGATCATGTATATCACTGATTGGGAGTTGCAGTTGGTAAAATGTCCCAGCTCCCATGTCCTGTTGTTATTGAATGTTAGTATTCTGGTTGCTTTGGTCAAGTGGCAAATGCTGCAGTTACCACAGGGTGGTGTCCTTTTTTTAGAGTGATAGAACTTTGATTGGATCTTGTTATTTGTTTGTGCATGGTCGTTTGTGTACCAACATGTCTCTTAGGCTGAAGCCCCTTGCTTTATGGCATCACTAAATGTGCTCACTTTGTAGCAGAAAATATATCACGTTTCCCAACAATGGTGTGATATACAAGTGTATGCAATATGACCACAGGGCCATATTTTAATTAACTTTTATTTTTCTCTAATCTATGTACCTTTGCAGTTTTCCAAATAAAAGGCCAACTAGGTGCTGTAAATATATAGTGTAAGGCTTCAAACAATTCTGAATAAAGAATGCTGGTTTGCCTTAACTAAACTGTCTCAGAGTGTGTCTTCAAATAGCGGATAAATTGCAAATACATCTTGTTTGATGGCTCTGGATGGTGGGCGCGTCGCTGAGAGGGTACGAGTATGAATATATATATATATATATATATATATATATATATATATATATATATATATATATATATATATTTATATATGATAGATATATATGTATATATCTATGTATATATATATATCTATGTGTATATATATATATATGTGTATATATATATATATATATATATATATATATATATATATATATATATATATATATATATATATATATATATATTACCTACTGGCGGTCGCCAGTAGGTATATATAGTTAGGATTTTTTCCCTATGGGATTTTTGAAAATTCTATGTCTAATAACTTTGGCGTTTGTGGACGGAATTGGCTGAAATATTCAGGAAAATGGAACATTTTGTTTCTGAGCAGCCCCTAGAAATTTGGGGGGGGTTCGTCAAGGGGGGGCTGAGAAAAAAGGGGGGTCCCAAAACGTGTTTTTAACATTGAGTTTTCCATAGGGCGGTTGGCCTCACTTTTAGCCCGAACGGCTGAATGGATTTCCACGAAACTTGGCAAAATTGTAGGGACTGGTAGCCCGATGTGCCTTTGCTAGGTCTCAATATATGTGCTTCAGTGGATTTTGAGAAATTAACGTTCAAAAAAAGATATATATCTGTAAGCGCGCTCCAGGCAGCGCTCCGGTTCGCGGACTTGACGCGTAACGGAACTTCGCGTAGCGAAGCTGATTGGCTCTCCGGTGTCTGTCAACATTCTAAACAGTCCGGAGCGGCCGCCATCTTGTCTCTCGGTAGGATTGAGAGACAAGAGGAGGCCAAAACAAAGGGGGAAATGACCATAAGGGGGCATAGTAGATCCTCCCTGACCCCCTAGGTTTGATGTGAAGGCTTTAAAAGGGCCCCGCGGGTTCGCGAACCGGGAAGCGTTCTGGGCAGCGTACTATAAGGAAAAAAGAATGATAGACTTTTCAAATACTGTATGTTAATTGATTGTTGGTTTTGTTGATTATTTTTTAATTTTTTTATTTTTTAAGCAATTATTTACTATTGTAATTGTGTTTCAAAATTTAATAACATTTCTAACATTTCACTAGTTTATGAATTACATATAAAAATGATGAAAGACTCAAATAATTTTTTAATATTACATATAATTTTATTTTTCGGATTGTTTTTCAAAATTTAATAGAATGTCTAACATTTGACTGTCAGATATGTCCTCTTGTTGAGTGAACATAACTTCCCACATTTGACCGTCATCATAATGAAGTAAATGATCCACAGATTCTACATATTGAACTAATTCATGGTCCCGTGATTCATCCATGAAATCTGAGTCATCATTGTCCTCAATATCTTTTTCTGTGTTGTTCTCCAGAACAATTTCGAAGGAAATATTCTGCTCTACTTCCATTTTCTTGCTGTAATTTGCATAAAAAATAAATATATCAGTAGAGATAGGGCACTGTTGGGTTTAAGTTCAGACAGGTACTTGTGAGTTTATAACAGAGAAGTAATCTATGGGCACTGTATGGTTTCAGGCGTGAAGTAGTACTATTAAAAAGTGCCTGTGAAGAAGCCTAAGTAAATTCATAATTATACCACAGAAACCTAAATCAATCCATAATTATAATAAAGAAGCCTTTCTCAATGTCTAACTCTTACAGAGGGACAGTATATAACTATCTGAAAATGTTTTCCCAAATTAATTTAAAGTGCATAATATAGTTCTCCTTTCAAATTTATAAAATAACATCTTACCTTTTAAAAACAAGTTTAAGTTGTCAGTGAAAATGCACTTGCAATGTACTTCAGGAAGTAGTAGTCAAAATGGCTGTGTTTCTCTCTCTTTTTTTTATATATATTCAGGTACATAACCAATCAAATGTTAGGTAAAAAAAGTAGAAAATGAAAGTAACATTTTAATTGGTTGTCAATTCCAACACTTCAGATGTGTTTTGTGAAGTAATTTACCTCAGGGTATTTAGAGAGGTCTACAGGCTAAATGGCTAAATGGAATTCCAACCAAATTTGTGAAAATGGTAGGGATTGGTATGTAGTATGAGCTAATCTATATTTGGTGAGAGTGTCTCCAGTCGTTTTTCTGTAAATTACTTTCCCACCTTTTTTGATGGTGCGCTTCCCGGGGAGCGCCCCCGTACGCGAACTGGCGAGCGCCCCGGTACGCGAACCTTAAGCGTTACGGGAGTCCACCATTTTGTGTTTCGGTCGACTTAAGATACAACATGGAGGGCAAATAATGTTCAGAATGGGTAGAAGGGGGCACGGTAGACTTATCTTGACCCTCTAGGTTTTCTGAGGGTGGCTGAGGAGGCTTATATGTGCGAAAAAAACATTTTTTTAAAAAAATTTGCGAGGTTAGCTTCCGGTTCGCATACCGGGTAGCGCCCCGGGGAGCGTACTTTGTTGAAAATTAGTGAAAAAAGTTAGAGTAAAATAATAATTGTGAGTGATCAGATGTAGGGTAGCTCTGAGAAGAGCTTTTGGGTTTATGGTACATTTAGGTACTTATAAGTAGGTACCAATGCACAGTCTTAAATTCAGAATGAAAATTCTGTTGCCCTCATCTGAGAAGTGAACTCCATCTCCTCTGTAGATATCTTGCATGTAGTAACGCAAGTTATTGTTGTACACGGAGCCCATTCCATGGTCTCTCATGTAAGCTGAAACAGATTTGTTTACATGCTTCCTCGACTTCTCAATTTGTGGACAAAATTGGTTTGACCACCTCCATTTCTGTCTTTGGCATATATTTGAATATACCAAGGCAGTTTGAGGAAAAAGTCGCAACAATTGCTCAAAGGTGTCCTTTAAAAGCATTTCCAGACCTACCCCAGTCAAAGTGCCCAAATCATTACCTCCACAGTGCACAATTAACAGGTCAGGTTTTGGCAAATGCATAAAGGTTTTCACCAATGGTATCAATTGGTGACATTTTAATCCTCTGTGGCCAAACCACTTAATTTCCACATCTTGTAAATTGAGGTCAAGTAAATTCCTGTTCTCAGCATACCTCTGAGCCCAATAGATGTAACTATGTCCAACAATCCAGACAGAAAACATGGTGAGAGAAGGTTCTCCTGCAGTTAGATGAAGTGTGGCAATGAAATGGCAGTTGAAAAAATAAGAGTTTAAAATGAAAAAAAATGTGGAGTTTCTGTGTTAATGAAGCAGTAACAGTGATTGGTGGATTTTGATTGCTGAAAACAGAAAGTTAGGGTGCATGGATGAGTTCTTTGAAAGATGTATTTTGAGTGGTCAAGAAAAAATCATTAAATGAAAGAATGCACTGGATATGAGGTGCACTGAGAGTTCAGAGTTCAATTGCAACATTGTTGTGTGAACTTGCAAACACCAGAGGTCTTCCAAGAGGTGGTTGCTATGCAAAAAAAGGCAGAGAGGGCAGAGGGGGGAAGGGTTTTGATTTGAAAAAAAGTGAGGGAAGAGTTTTGATTGGGTGACATGAGAGATATGTGTGAAGAATTACAGCATTTCTGTGCTTTTGATAGCTGCAGACTCTGGAGTGCATACCTTTTGCTCTGCTGAAGACAAATTGGTGTGTTTCTGAGACTGTTTTGAAACTCAAAGTATTTGCTAAGGTGAGAAAAGATTTCTTTAATTTAGATAGAGAATAGTGTGCTTTAAGGAGAAAATTATGAAGAAAGTTGTGTTTTTCAAATGCTGCTTTGTCTCAAGTGTTTTACAAATAGATTTTGTTTCTTTGAGAAATTGTAATTGGAGAAAATGTGAAGTATTAGTACTGACAGGGTTTTTTGGTGCATAGGAGCTGTGGAGTGTTTTCAAATTATGACTTGAAAATCGTTTTTGAGGAAAAGGAATGGTTTTAATATTTATGACAAGGACATAATGGTGTATGCTTCTTTATAAGGCAATTGAGTGTCTCTGATGTTATTTTTCCCATTTTAATGTAAGACATTTCCCTGTGGAGCAAATTGCTTGTAAATATGCTCCCACCTGTGCATGGCAAATTTAGATTTTGAATGTTTGCGTTACATAGCCATGTTCAAAGTGACACAAACATGCTGCAAAGGCAATCAAAAAACGCTTTCATGTGTCTTAAGGACATTTTAAGTCATTTCCCCATGTGGAGTGTTTTCAAATTATGATTTGAAAATCGTTTTTGGGGAAAAGGAATGGTTTTAATATTTATGACAAGGACATAATGGTGTATGCTTCTTTATAAGGCAATTGAGTGTCTCTGATGTTATTTTTCCCATTTTAATGTAAGACCTTTCCCTGTGGAGCAAATTCCTTGTAAATATGCTCCCACCTGTGCATGGCAAATTTAGATTTTGAATGTTTGTGTTACATAGCCATGTTAAAAGTGACAGAAACATGCTGCAAAGGCAATCAAAAAAACGCTTTCATGTGTCTTATGGACATTTTAAGTCATTTCCCCATGTGCAGTGTTTTCAAATTATGATTTGAAAATCGTTTTTGGGGAAAAGGAATGGTTTTTAAATTTATGACAAGGACATAATGGTGTATGCTTCTTTATAAGGCATTTCAGTGTCTCTGATGTCATTTTTCCCATATTACATTAAAAGACCTTTCCCCGTGGAGCACATTCCTTGTAAATATGGTCCCAGCTGTGCATGGTAAATTTAGATTTTGACTGTTTGAGTTACATAGCCATGTTAAAAGTGACCCAAAAAAGTTGCAAAGGCAATCAAAAAATGCTTTCATGTGTCTTAAGGACATTTTAAGTCATTTCCCCATGTGGAGTGTTTTCAAATTATGATTTGAAAATCGTTTTTGGGGAAAAGGAATGGTTTTAATATTTATGACAAGGACATAATGGTGTATGCTTCTTTATAAGGCAATTGAGTGTCTCTGATGTTATTTTTCCCATTTTAATGTAAGACCTTTCCCTGTGGAGCAAATTCCTTGTAAATATGCTCCCACCTGTGCATGGCAAATTTAGATTTTGAATGTTTGTGTTACATAGCCATGTTAAAAGTGACAGAAACATGCTGCAAAGGCAATCAAAAAACGCTTTCATGTGTCTTATGGACATTTTAAGTCATTTCCCCATGTGCAGTGTTTTCAAATTATGATTTGAAAATCGTTTTTGGGGAAAAGGAATGGTTTTTAAATTTATGACAAGGACATAATGGTGTATGCTTCTTTATAAGGCATTTCAGTGTCTCTGATGTCATTTTTCCCATATTACATTAAAAGACCTTTCCCCGTGGAGCACATTCCTTGTAAATATGGTCCCAGCTGTGCATGGTAAATTTAGATTTTGACTGTTTGAGTTACATAGCCATGTTAAAAGTGACCCAAAAAAGTTGCAAAGGCTTTAAAAAACACTTTCATGTGTCTTAAGGACATTTTAAGTCATTTCCCCGTGGGCAGTGTTTTCAAATT
Source organism: Lissotriton helveticus (assembly GCF_964261635.1). NCBI lineage: Eukaryota > Metazoa > Chordata > Amphibia > Caudata > Salamandridae > Lissotriton > Lissotriton helveticus. Next base: position 1,762,663,096 of record NC_136057.1, read on the forward strand.
ATGACTTGAAAATCGTTTTTGAGGTAAAGGAATGTTGTTAAAATTTATGTGCGCCATATGCCCCCAAATTGCTTTTTCAGGGGTGCAACAGGGTGTTCTTGAGACACCCATGCACCCTTGGAAAAATTCCTAATTTACAATGAGCTAATTGCTAATCGCGAATTGCACCTTCATTCCTATGGGCCTCCTGGCCCATGGAAATGAATGGGTAATTTGCAATTAGCAATTTGCTCATCGCAAATTAGGAATGGTAAAGAATCGCTATTTATTCCTTAAAATTCGCTATTTAGGAAATGCAAAATAGTTTGATGATACATATGGCAGTTAATCTCTAACAAGATAAGAAGCATAGGGATAGATTTATGATAACTGGCACAATGAAGTGGACATAACTTACTTCATTGGTAGGCCTTTACATGTATTATCTCCTCTGTATTCTTCATCAAGCGTAACTTTGATCTGCAATCCTGAGTAGGCCTCACCTTAAACAAACCTCTGGATAGGCCACACCTTATCGTCATCCTGAATTAATCATTTAAAATGCTAGGGAAAGATTTATGATAGGTGTATGCCTGTTTTGCGCCACTGTGCGTCACTTTTCTGATGCAGCGACGGTGCAAAAGATTTGCTATGAGGCGACAAAATTACAAATTGATGCATTTAGGCAGATGTGTCATGGTGTAAAAAAAAAACGTGCCACATGAAACCGATGCAGCAGTGATGCAAAAGATGCATCATGTTGCAAGACAGGCCTCACTTGGGGCCATATGTATCAAGCTAATTAGCATTCGCAAAGGCCAAAATTCTGCGAATTTCGGCCTTTGCGAATGCTAATTAGACAAATGGTATGTATCAAACAAGTTTGATGCAAAATAAGGAATAGCAAAATTTGCTATTCCTTATTTTGCGATTGCACTGAAGGATTTGCAAATTTTGCGATTCCTTAAATGCAATGTATCAAACAAAAAATATGCAATAAATGCTATTAAGGATTTGCAAATTACCACCAACTTCTAGTTGGTGGTAATTTGCGAATTCTTTTCAAAAAGCTTTTTTTCCAAAAAACAAAAGGTGCCATATGACGCCCATACATGCCCTTAGGGCATGTATGTGCGCCATATGCCCCCAAATTTCTTTTTCAGGAGTGCAGCAGGGTGTTCTTGAGACACCCCTGCACCCTTGGAAAAATTCCTAATTTGCGATGAGCTAATTGCTAATTGCAAATTGCACCTTCATTCCTATGGGCCTCCTGGCCCATGGAAATGAATGGGTAATTTGCAATTAGCAATTTGCTCATCGCAAATTAGGAATGGTAAAGAATCGCTATTTATTCCTTAAAAGTCACTATTTAGGAAATGCAAAACAGTTTGATGATACATATGGCGGTTCATCTCTAACAAGATAAGAAGCTTAGGGATAGATTTATGATGACTGGCGCAATGAAGTGGACATCACTTACTTCATTGGTAGGCCTTTACATGTATTATCTCCTCTGTATTCTTCATCAAGCGTAACTTTAATCTGCAATCCTGAGTAGGTCTCACCTTAAACAAACCTCTGGATAGGCCACACCTTATCGTCATCCTGAATTAATCATTTAAAATGCTAGGGAAAGATTTATGATAGGTGTATGCCTGTTTTGCGCCACTGTGCGTCACTTTTCTGATGCAGCGGCGGTGCAAAAGATTTGCTATGAGGCGACAAAATTACAAATTGATGCATTTAGGCAGATGTGTCATGGTGTAAAAAAACCGTGCCAATATCTTTATCAAAAGGAGGGAGAGAGATCAATAGATCAACGGACACTAGTTACCACTTAGGGAAGTGGAGGGTCCAGTTACAGCATGTGTCCGCGGGTGGTCTGCATTATCAAAGTGGGGAGCTGAACTGTTCCTGCAAGAGGGGGGGGCGAAGAAGAGGGAACGCACCAGAAAAGAAAGTGCAGTGGGAGGACAACCGCCCACAGGGGATGGACACGAGGACCACGACCCGATCAGGACCAAAATGAGTCTGGTGGTCAACCTGTCAAACCGTGTCCTAACTGAAGATGAGGAACAGGTCCTCCAAAAAGGGTTAGGCTTTGTTCCAACCCCTAGGACAGACCCCTTCCAACAAACAAGAGAAATCAAGTCACTCTTTAGGAAAATAAGGCTTAAAGCTTTCTTCGAGGGAAAACCCCCCGAACCCACTGAGGACTCGGGTCTACGCAACCCTTCAACCTTTACACCTCACAATGGGATGGTGCCTAACGAAGTCTTGACCTTTGAGCAAACTGTTCTCAAGGAGATAAACCAACTTGACAAACATCCGCACTCTTCTAACACCACCAGTAAAGGGATGTTGGTCCTTAAATCACTGGCAAATGATCCCCTCATCACCATCAAACAGGCGGATAAGGGTGGAGCAACTGTTCTGATGAATACTGCAGATTATGATCTGGAATGCATCAGACAACTGAATGACCGCAGATATTACACACCCATTGCCTGCGACCCTACTAGACGCCTACAAACCATCATAACAGGCTTAGTAATGGGAGCAGAAAACGAGGAATGGATCTCTAAAAAAGAGGCAGAGTTCTTGATGAAACGGGACCCTAGGGTACCCTACTTCTACATCCTGCCTAAGATTCACAAAGGGACCCACCCTGTACCAGGTAGACCCATCGTGTCTGGGATCAATTCAGTCCTGAAGCCACTCTCACAATTCTGTGACCATTTTTTGCAACCTCTGGTGAGAAGTATCCCCTCGTACATCCAGGACACCACAGATGTGCTGCGCCTGTTGAGTTCCATACAGGACACTACACGAATTGACCTCTTAATTACTCTAGATGTGGAGGCCCTCTATACCAATATCCCCCAGAGGGCCACCCTAGAAGTAATAGAGGACAGATTGGGCCTTGAGACATGGAACTCCAATACACCACAGACCTTCATCATGGAGTGTGCCACCTTGGCACTTACCGAGAATTTTTTCGAATACAAGGGACAATACTACCATCAGACCCAGGGTACATCTATGGGCAGCACCTTTGCCCCATCGGTGGCCTGCCTTTACATGGCAGAGTTTGAAGATAGACACATTCATCATCAGTCCAACCCCTTCCGAGAGAATATCTTGATGTGGAAGCGTTTCATAGACGACATCCTGATACTCTGGACAGGTCCACTGGCCTCCCCAGACGAGTTCCTTGGGTGGGTTAACACTTTGAACCCCTTCCTGCACTTCACCATGTCTTCCTCCCAGAGAAAAAATAGCCTTTCTTGACCTCACCATCAAACTGGAAGGAGGGTCACTCAAGACAACTATGTACAGGAAGCCCACAGACCGGAATAGTCTGCTCCATTTTCAGAGTCACCATCCCAAGGCCCTACGTTCTAATCTACCATTCGGACAATTTCTCCGGATTAGACGTAATTGTAGCGATGTTTCTGACTACAAGAAGGAATCCACTCTCCTATCCAGGAATCTCCTGGACAGAGGGTACCCTCTAAGTGATGTCTATAAAGCCAGAAAGCGGGCTCGGAACAATAACCGAGAAGCACTTCTTGAGAGACATGAGACCGCACCGGTTGAGGACCAGGCTATCACTTGTGTTACCACCTTTACCCCCCTGTCTAACCAAATCAGAAATACTATCAAACGTCACTGGGGGATCCTCAATACAGGTGACCTGACTTTAGAACAACCCCGGTTTGCGTTCAAGAGATCGCAGAACCTGAAGGATATCCTGATCAGCACGAGGCCTAAAACAACCATAAAAGAGACTCAACAAACTCTTTGGCATCTACCACCTGTCACGGGCCACTACCCGTGTGGCTCCTGCGTTGTTTGCAGGCTCACCTTTACACAGAAAACCATCAAGCTATCTGAGACCTTCACTTGGGAACTGAGGCACCACACTAATTGCAACACAACACATTGCATTTACCTGTTGACCTGTCCCTGTAATTTGCAATATATTGGGATGACCACCCGCCCAGTAAAAACACGCATCATTGAACATCGCAGCAACTTTCGCTGCAAAAAGACCCATACCAAAATGTGCAAACATTATGTGGAGTCCAATCACAACGCGGACTCTATGACATGGGTTGTCCTGGAATCCAGTCCAAATTGTCCTAAAAATGCTCTCTTTCGGAAGGAGCAGAGATGGGTACACCGACTTTCCACTGATAGCCGGGGACTGAATGAAGACATCCCGTGGCATTCACTGTGAGTCCACACTAACCACCTGTTTGGGAATGTGCGGCATCTCATCAACCTCCTTGTTTAACTCTCCCTGGCCCAACCCACCCCGGCACACACTGGTCTACACCCTACTGCTGGTGTTTTCTAGACCATCCATATGGGACACCATTACCATCGATGATACTGATGAAATCACGTGACCCAATAGCCCCCCACCGGGTATATAAATAAATATTACAATCACAACATACTATATATGGTCTACACCCTACTGCTGGTGTGTCCTAGACCATCCACATGGGACACCATTACCACCAATGATACTGATGCAATCACGTGACCCAATAGACCCCCACCGGGCATATAAATAAATATTACAATCACTATATATGGAAATCACGTGACGAATTAGCCTGCTGCCGTGAACGTAATTTTATACATCATTTAGGAATCCTGACAGACAAACTAGAAGTTTTACCTGGGATTCTATCAATATTACTTTTAAATTCAAGAGTAGCTGACAGTCAATGTTTCCGGGAATTAGTCATGAATTACCGGTAAATATAAACTTCTGTCCCCTTATAATCGATGGAATTAACCCTTTTATATTAGCTTTCCACATGAATTTCACGGCCCTTTTTGACCACTACATCATGGCCGACCCATCAACCACCCGAGTCACGTGATCTTGGCGGGAGGCGGGTCCCTTAATCGAAACCCCCGATCCAGACTCCATTAAATACAAACTCCACGAGGGCTACACCATCTATCCGGACTCGGCGGAGATGGGTAGGAGACTCCTCGCGGACACGGGCAGAGCAAGCCAAGTCTGAAGGCTTCCCCCGATGTACTGACCCGCCGATCACCCATGTGGTATTTAGCCCTTAACCCTTAGGTGAGTCCGGCGCTAATTACTTCATGACCATATGAGCCACTTAGATTTGATAGCACACACTGAATGATAGGTGTCGCCACTCGCACACTCTAGGGTCATGATGCCACTCTAAGCCAACTTGGTGTGTATATAGTTGCCTACTGTTTTTTATTATTTTTAAATTCTCTACCCCCTCACCGATATAGTTTTAGAGTGTGTGTGCACACCACACTGCACGCTAAAACCACCTGGCATGGAGAGGTAGTGACTATTCCCCACACTGCCCCAAGCATGCCGCATTGTATTCACGTTCTGGCGTTGGCAAATCCTTGCTGTTCTAAATGAGAAATGTATTACTAATGTGCATTTGCTTTCTTTCTCATACTCTAGGCATAGGACTTCCCATGGAGGTAAACTGTATACCCATACCACACCATATACATGACACTGGCATGTTATTGAGTTCATTTTCTTCCTTCTTTTATTATTTTTCACTTTTTAAGGTCCTGATGAATCGCAGGATAGTATTCCGTTTGCGAGAAACATGTTGACCACTTGTTGTTTTCCAGAGCTCTACACAGGTCACTCTACCTAACGAGGTGACACTGAGTGAGCTTGCTTTCACAATTTTAACTGCAATAGGGGGACCACCAGAATAAAATTGTTTCCGGTACCTCTTACTGCATTTTAACTTTCACCTCAGGCTCAGTTGCCTCCCCGCCCACACACCCACACTTCACCATAGGGCAGTTGGATACAAAAGATCTCCGCCAAAGTGCCCCTCTTTGAGGTGTGCCCGTCGGGGATTGCACCGCCCCCCCGACGAGGAGCAACCGCCGATGATGAAGCATGACATCCTTCGGGGTGTGTGAGGCAAATACATCCAACAAAAGGGATGCCCACAGGTGTTACATTTACACCTCTGGTCACGCCAGCGTGTGCATAGTCCACCTTAGTCTTCCCCCTCCTTTTTTTCCCCCCCTCTTGCAGGAACAGTTCAGCTCCCCACTTTGATAATGTAAAAAAACCGTGCCACATGAAACCGATGCAGCAGTGATGCAAAAGATGCATCATGTTGCAAGACAGGCCTCACTTGGGGCCATATGTATCAAGCTAATTAGCATTCGCAAAGGCCAAAATTCTGCGAATTTCGGCCTTTGCGAATGCTAATTAGACAAATGGTATGTATCAAACAAGTTTGATGCAAAATAAGGAATAGCAAAATTTGCTATTCCTTATTTTGCGATTGCACTTAAGGATTTGCAAATTTTGCGATTCCTTAAATGCAATGTATCAAACAAAAATATGCAAAAAATGCCATTAAGGATTTGCAAATTACCACCAACTTCTAGTTGGTGGTAATTTGCGAATTCTTTTCAAAAAGCTTTTTTTCCAAAAAACAAAAGGTGCCATATGACGCCCATACATGCCCTTAGGGCATGTATGTGCGCCATATGCCCCCAAATTTCTTTTTCAGTGGTGCAGCAGGGTGTTCTTGAGACACCCCTGCACCCTTGCAAAAATTCCTAATTTGCGATGAGCTAATTGCTAATCGCAAATTGCACCTTCATTCCTATGGGCCTCCTGGCCCATGGAAATGAATGGGTAATTTGCAATTAGCAATTTGCTCATCGCAAATTAGGAATGGTAAAGAATCGCTATTTATTCCTTAAAATTCGCTATTTAGGAAATGCAAAATAGTTTGATGATACATATGGCGGTTCATCTCTAACAAGATAAGAAGCTTAGGGATAGATTTATGATGACTGGCGCATCACCAGGGATGTGCCAGTCATCCTGCGCCGCTGTTCCGCCACCCATGGTGTGTTGCATTTACAATGCGGCGTAGCATGGGGCAAAAATGGCACAGATGCGTGACGCATCTGTGCCGTAAAGGTGGCGCATTGCTGGAGTTGTATCGCAAGTGCGATGCAGCTCCAGCAAGGCTCAGGGGTGCCCCATCTCCACAATGTTGCGTCAAGACCTATGCCTGCTTCAAGCAGGCGCAGGGTTTTGACGCAGCTTTCTCCTATCTGATTGTAAATGCGGCACACCATGGGTGGTAGAGCAGCGGTGCACGTTAACTGGTGCATGCCTGGGGATGTGCCAGTTAACATAAATCTGCCCCTTTACATTTAAGTATGTGCAGGGGACACAGAGTCGGTGAGGCTTATCCAAGGTTAAGAAGAGATGAGTCCTGTTCACTGAAAAATTAGACATAGGCTTCACCTTCTCAGCATTGCTGGACATGGCTAAATAATAGCTGCAAAATGTTACTCTTGTTAAACAATTTTACTATTATAATCTCTGAGATTTGTCTCTTACTCTGCAACATCTCATTGTTGTTATCTTTCTTTAAAGATAAAGACAACATCAACATGAGCGACAATCAGCAATCAGTTGATTTCGACCTCATCATTGAACTCGTAATTGAAACATCAGTGGATGTTGATCCCTTGGATGATTTAAATCCTGAGGATGAAGAAGAACGTGATGAGGATGCAGATTTGTCAGAATTATATGACATAGGATGGGAAGCTGACGTGCTTGAGCCTATGGAACTATAAACATTTATTTTAAAAATTTATAATAAATAAAAAGTAAAAATGTAAACCGTTTAATTTAAAAATAAAGACACCTTCAAAAACAGGTTATGTATTTGTTCTGAAAAAAAAAAAAACAGGTTATGTGTAGTGTCTTCAATAAAATATTAAAATATGCTCATAAAATTAGATCAGATTCACATATAAAATAGCATAGGTAAAATGAATATAAATTCCATTTCTTTTCTGCTATTTCTGTATTCTAAATTTGCCAAGCACTAAAAAATCTTCTATGTAAAAATGTCAAGTAGTGTTTTAAATTTTTGATTACTGTTATTGATTTACTGTTGGGTAATAGTGGTTAATAACATTTTTTAATATATTTTACCACAGATTCAACTGCAGATCATTTCAAGATTTCACCATGCCAACCAAAGAAAGACTGAGAAAGGCTGCAAAACGTCAAAGACAGCAGGTCAATGAAAAAAAGCAGCAGTCCTCTAACAAAAAGATTTGTCAAGTCACCAAGAAAGCACCGGGTAAGAGTACAAAAACATTCATAAGAAATATCTGTAGTAAAAAAAATATTACTACAGAAAATGTTTCAGTCCAGAAAAAGAGAAGCAATTCAAACGGAAAGGAAAGGCCAATGAAAAATGTTACTGCTAGAGCAAGAGATAACTCTGTGCATGATAGTAGAAGGAAACAACAGTTTAGGGACATTCGTAAACGAATGTTCCGCAACAGGATAATTGGCAATTTGTTAAAAAATATTAAGAAAGGTCAACAGAAAGTGGTTTTTTATAAGAGAAAAAAAAATTGAGAAAGTTATTGATCAGGCATTTGAAATTAAACGTAAGTTATTTATTTTGATAATCAATAGAATTAGGAAGCTAAACAAGGCAATTTATGATTTCAAAAGAAATAGTAGATGGAAGAGAATAGTTAATCGTAGTAATTTTTGTGAAGTTTTTTCTGGAGAATGGATGCATAGTTCAAGCTGTGAGGCATTTTTTAATGAGGAGAGTTATTTCCAGGATAATGATTTGGTGCATGCAGTTGACACCAGTGGTCGAGCTTATGAAGTGAAAGATGGTTGTCCAGTTGAAAAAGAAAAACTTGTGACAACAGAGGCAGAAGAGGTGTTAGGTAATGAGGTTTTAGGAAGATGTCCTAAGGGTCCTGTGTACACCTGGAAGTGTAGTAGTATTTGCAGTGTGCGACAGGATTCCATCAATTTGCTTTGTGATTTTGTACGGTCATTTAATAAGAAAAGTTTGAAGCAGAAAATGAAGTTGTTGCAAGAATTAGATCTTTGCAGAGTGAGAGAAGTGACAGGTTTGCATGGTCATTCACTGGCTTGTCTTTCCAGGAGAGTATGCCAGAGTGTTTTTCATCATTTCAGGATGCTAGCAGTGCATCATAATAAAGTGAGGAAATTAGTTAGAATGTTGTATTATGCTAAGAGTCCAGCAATTATGCTTAAACAATTATGCGCTGCTCTTTTGCATGGTTCTGAAATAGATGTGAAGAATATATGTGAAGAAATTGAGTTTTGTTACTTTGGAAGTAAAGAGGAGAATGTTGGAATTGACCAAGAAGAAGCGGGTAATGTGGAAGATAGTGTACAGGTTTCCAGTACAGATAATTTCCAGAGGGAAATTGCGACATTTCAGGTCAAATCAAGTGAGAGGCCAAATTTCACTTGTGTGTGTTGTCGACGCACTTATTATAAGAATCAGACTAAGTTAGTGGATTTATGTGCAAAAAGTGAAAGGGAAAATAATAGTCAATGGAAGGATTTCACTACATACTTGATGGTAGAAAATTGTTTTGATTTGGGATTGGATCAACGTGTGTGTACTTATTGTTGTAACAAATTAAATCAAAACCAGATGCCTGCTAGACCAGTTCATAATAATCTGGAATTGGTTGAGATTCCTTCTGAATTGAAGGATTTAAATACTTATGAATCTATTTTGATTCAAAGTATCCATCCCTTTCAGGCTATTGTAAGAATGGAGCCAAAGACAGGGAAATTGCCTCCATCAGATTTACAGAGAGGATTAAAGGGAAGAGTTGTTTATTTGCCTCTAGATTTGAAGAAAAACATTAACACAATTGGAGTAGAAAAAGTGGAAGAGGAACCTCTGGTTATCTTAGTTAATGGGGTTCCGACAAAGAATAAGAAAATATGGCAAGATTTAGTGGATGTTAGGAAAGTTAAAAAGGCAACATTGTATTTGAAAAAAAATAATAAATACTATAAGAATGTATATGTTGCAGAAGAGGAAGTAATTGAGGAAGAGGATAGCGATTTGTGTGCTGGTCAAATTGAGAAAGTAGAACCCTCTACTAGTGAAGAAATATATGAACATTATAGTGTTCATCCTTTGCATTCCAAGGAAGTCATGGGGAATGCTATTGAGTTGTTTCAAATGAAACAAGCCAAAGGGAGTCCCATTAGTGTTTGGGAGGAAAGTTTGGAAGCTCGGTGTTTCCCACAGCTTTTTCCAACAGGTCAGGGAGGAAGATATGATGAGCGACCTCATCAAATTCCTGCTTCTGAATACCGGACTTTGCGATTGTATGCAGGAGATGCTAGGTTTCGACAATGCATTCCCTATTTGTTTCATCTCCTGTTTGAAAGCGATCTGTCTGGACTGTCATATGCAGTGAACCACATCTTGAAAAGTGGTATACACATGCAAAACATCTCGGCAAGTGACTTTATGGATAAAGTCAATGTCCAAGACAGTATTTTGGATTCTCACCTGATTAATCTCATGGCGTGTCAGCGTGGTACTAATGAGTACTGGTACCGTCGTCATGGTGATTTAAAATGTATGCTGAGGAACTTAGGAACTCCCACATGGTTCCTCACTCTGAGCTGTGCCGAGTATGGCTGGGAAGACTTACTTGAATTTCTACGAGAGGCAAATGCTAACATAGAAAACATCGAATTCAAGACACCCGGAGAACTGTGCTCTTTGGATTCAGTCAATGTATGTAGGTACTTCAATCATAGATTTGAAGCTATGATGTCTTTCATCATGAATAAGAAGAATCCACCTCTTGGAGAGGTGTTGGATTTCTTCTGGAGAAAGGAGTACCAAGCAAGAGGTGCTCCTCATATACATATGTTGCTGTGGATCAAGGATGCACCTAAATTTGGAACGGATCCAGAAGACTCAGTGATGAGTTTCATACAACAGTATTCTACGTGTGCTGTTCCAAATGCAAAGGAGAAGAAAAGCCTAAGAGAAAAAGTTCTACGTTTCCAAAGCCATCGATGTGGAAAGTACTGTCGTCTTAAATTCCGAAACAAGGACAAGTTCTACACCAAATGTCGTTTCGGCTTTCCACGACCGGTGATTTCTAAAGGAAGAGTGAACAGTTTGATGTCTTCGCTGCGACATAATGTGATGAAGAAATCACCTAAAAACACATACAATTTGAAGAGGAACGAAGAGTCTAAGTACATCAACGACTACAACCCGGTGATTTTGTCCATGTGGAATGCTAACATGGATATACAGTTTGTGGCTGATAACTGTATGGCTGTGGCTCGGTATGTGACATCTTATATCACCAAAAAAGAGAAGACAGAATTGAAGGATATGTGGGAAGACATTTCCCATGAAAAGAGCCTCAGCAAGAAGTTGTACAGTTTCAGTCTGAAGATGTTGTCGCATCGAGAAATCGGAGCTTACGAATGTTCTGACCGGTTGTCTTCAGCAAGTCTCTATGCCAAGTCCAGGAGTATCGTTTGGGCGAGTCTTGGTCTTGCTGCAACGCGTAATCGAGTTCTCAAACATGTGCGGGAAATTGAGTATTTGGCGGAAAAGGAGCCAAACAGTACCGACATTTTAAAGACAAACATGTTGGATACATATTATCCAAATCGAAGCAGTCACCTCGAGAATGTTTGTCTGTATGAGGTTCTTCAAAATTACATATTCAAGAGGAACATCAAAGAAGATACTGAGAAAGGAGTGTATGCTGTAATAGGAAGTGAGGGATGTCTGGTCAAGCAAAGAAAATGCCACTTGGTAAACCATCGAAAATTGAGTGGCGAATCTCCTGAAAAAAAGGAGTTTTTCTATTTAGCACTTTTGCAACTTTTCAAGCCTTGGCGTGCAGAAGAGGAACTGCTTGGAGATTTCCTCTGTTATGAAGACTCTTTCAATGCTGCCAAGGAGACCATAGAATGTCCTGCTTTTCCCAAATATGTAGAAATGTTGAATGCGGAAATTGAGCAGGAAGCAACGATTGCAGCCGAGATTGCCAGAGACAGTTCTCAGGACAGTCAGAGTTCTGCTTCATTGAGTCAGGATCCACTAGGAGGACCTGTTATCGAAAATGAAGCTGCCACTGCTATGAATGAAGTGGAAAGAGCCATGGCACATGCTCAGGAGGATGCAGTTAACTTAGAAGAGTTGGAAAGACAACTCAACGTTGAGCAGAGGAAAATATATGACGAAGTTACCATGCAAATTGATCATGGATTAAGTCATGACAAGAAAGAGTGCTCATGTACGTCGTTGAAGCCTGTCCGACTGTACGTGAGTGGAGAAGCGGGAACTGGAAAAAGTTTCCTTATTAAAGCAATTTCATTTTATTTGCAGGAAAGGACAGAGTCATCGCTGTCTTGTGTTGTCACCGCTCCAACTGGACTGGCAGCACATAACATTAAAGGGATTACTTTACATCGTTTACTGATGCTGCCAGTGGAGCATGACAACAAATTACAATATCACAAGCTATCTGGAGATGCTTGTTGTGAAGTTTCAAGAATCTTGAGGAAAATGAAACTTCTTATCATTGACGAAGTAAGCATGGTTTCCAATGTCATGCTTGCCTTTGTGCATTTGAGAATGCAAGAAGTTCTCAAAACAGAGTATGATGTGTTATTTGGTGGCAAACACATCATTGTTTTCGGAGATCTTCTGCAGCTGACACCAGTGAAAGGGCAACCTGTGTTCAAAATGCTCACGCATGAAGATACCAGGAAGTGCCTAGGGAGCATTGGCAATGTCAATATATGGTTAAACTTCAATTATGCTGAACTGCATGAAAATATGCGTCAGGCGAAGGATGAAGTTTACAAGACTATTCTACAAGATGTTAGAATTGGAAAAGTGACCGAGCATGGGAAAGAAGCTTTACATGCACGATTACTGACAAATTTATATCCAGAACAAGATGTTGTGCCTGAGAATATTTTTCAGAAAATTACTGAGAAGAAATCTGGAATATGTTTGATGCCAACTCTTGCAGAATGTGCCAAATTCAACCACAAAATGTTGCATTTAGAAAAGCAAGAGATTGTGAAACTGGAAGCTATTGATAGAGTAGAGCATATGGGATCAACAATTATTTTGTCTGAGAATTTGAAAACAAAATTGGATTCATTAGAGAAGACTATATCTAAAACTGCAGGTTTTGAAAAGACTCTGAATGTGTGCTTGAACTGCCATATAATTTTAAGAAGGAATTTACATGTTGAAAGAGGTCTGGTAAATGGATCAATGGGTAATGTTGTTGATTTTGTAAAATACAGAAATAGAGATGGAATTGAATTTTTAAAAATTAAATTTGATGGCATTGAGGAAGTACAGCTAATTGGTCGTTGCTCTGCTAGGTTTTTGCTTGTAAAAGACTTATATGTTCGCCGTAAGCAGTTTCCTGTTTGCTTGGCATATGCGGTGACAATCCATAAATCACAAGGTTTAAGTGTAGACAGTGCATTGGTGAATATTGGCAGTTCTGTGTTCAAGGAGGGTATGGCATATGTGGCATTGTCACAAGTTAGAACTTTATCGGGATTGTACTTGATTGAGTGTGATGTCACAAACATTTGTGCGGATCTAGATTGTGTTAAGGAATACAATAGGTTAAGAAGAGAGTATGCGCCACATTTGCCTCAATATCCTTTGTTTGAGAAACGTGTGGTAGGCCGGAAACGAAGAAATGTGACCAATACTGGGGAGGTTGTAGCAAAAAGACGAAAAATCGATGAACCTGAAATTATAAGCAGAAACAAAAAGAATTCTGTTGAAGATGTTGTTGGTTTTCAATTTGAAAACAGTTCTGGTGTCAACTGCTATGCTAATGTAGTGGTTAATGTTTTGTTTTCTCTAGAAAATGTAAAATAAGAGATTGTGGTCAATTCTGATCAAAGATTTTGCAGTTTGTTAAATTCTGTGTTAGAGAAATGTAGCACTGATAGAACAAAAATAGAAAGTGTGTCTGAAATTCGAAATCTGTTAGACAGATGTTCAGGCCAAACACAATTTTCTCAAAATATTCAGCAAGATTGTCAGGAGTTTTTAATGTATATGCTTGATGTATTGCATGCTGAAGGTGTAGCTGTAGATCACCTGTTTGGGCTTTCTTATCAATGGCAGCATGACTGCGAGAACTGTAGGGTATCAAGTACTACTAGTGTAGACTCAGAAAGATTTATATATTTAACTTTGCCAGACAGTAAATCAGTCTCTTTTAATAAACTAGTAAAAGCAGCTGATCACAACATGGAGTGTAGCCAATGTAAATCTGAAATGATGTCCACATTATTTATACGAACATATGGCCAGTATGTTATTTTAATGTTCCAACGATGTAGGCCTGATGGAACAAAATGGACAACTTTAATTAAAAATTTTGTTGCTTCGCAGTTGTCAATATCAGGAAGGACTTTTGTAACTGCAGCAATTATATATCATGACGGTCCTTCAATAACATCAGGACATTACACAGCTTATTTAAAGTCTAGAAATGGCTGGTCATTCTGCAATGATTCTGTTTTAATTTTCAAAAAAAAATTGCCGTATGACCTTAAAAACTCTTACCTGGTGTTTTTAAAACCAAAATTTTAGGGAAAGAATCTCAGGATGTGCTCTGAGGAATTTCAAGAAGTTCTAATGGCTCCTACACGATTTGGCCTTGAGGATAAGTGTAGTACAGAGACATAACTTCTTACCATAACACTGGACGTCATGGAGAAATAAGTGCACTTTGAATGAGTTCAGAAAAACTGTTTCTTTTTATAAGCTAATTGAAGCAGCCAATCAAAACATGGAGTAGAGGGAATGTAAGTCTGCAATGCTGTCTACTGTTTTACATTGCTTTGTGATTAAAAGTGATGTAGAGAATTAAATAATTGTAGTAGTCATAGAGGTAGTGTAAGTCTGCTTCATAGTAAGCAGTATCAGTGTCATAGGAAATGTAGAACATGACTGAGCAAGAAGGGGAAGATATTACTAGTCCAGGATTGTGAAAATGATCTTCAACATTTTAATTGTGAAAGTTGCGGAAATACAACATGACGGGATTGGCTTACAAGAATTCTAAGAGTTATAAATGGCACAGACATGATTTGGCCTTGTGGAAACGTGTGGTAGAGAGCAAGAAATCATTTATTGTATGTAACATGTTTTTCAAAACGATGGAGGTTTTCTTTCAGAAAGTGGCGGTCTGAAAGTAATAACAGCACAAAAGAGTGTAAGCTGTTCATAGGACATCCTTCGACGTCATGGAAAGTAAGTTAACTTTAAGGAGTTCTGAATTCTGATTTGTTATGTTGTATGGGTTTTTTAAACACAATCATTTTGATTGTGTTTTTTTTTTCCCGCTGTTACATGATGAATACCTTCAAGTCACTGTTTTTAGTGAAATTTGATACATTCTGAGAACAGCAAAAATAAACCATTTAACATGTATAATTAATTCTGTACTGTTTGCATTTATTATGTACATTTAGAACTGTGTAGGAGGCATGGAGAAGGAGAGGCTTCTGTAAGTGTCAAAGTTGTTGCATACAGTGCTCATATTCTACGTAGTCTTTCATATGATAGACTACATTTCCACAATGAGATACCTAAGCAAAGGAAACACAGGTGATATGATTGTGGAATAAGCAAAATAAATTGCACGTTTTTCAATTATATTACCTGTGTTTCCTAACATTACACATCACATTGTGTAGATGAGGTTTAGGCCTGTTCCTGGAGACAGAGGAGGTCTGACATTTGTTCAAGAGTGCAGTGGACATGACTCACTTCGTTGGTAGGCCTCCACATGTATTATCTCCTCTGTATTCTTCAACAAGCATAAATTTGATATGCAATCCTGAGTAGGCCTCACCTTAAACAAACCTCTAGAGAGGCCACACCTTATCGTCATCCTGAATCAATCATTTCAAATGTTAGGGACAGATTTATGATAGGTGTATGCCTCTTTTGCACCACTGTGCGTCACTTTTCTGATGCAGCGGCGGTGCAAAGGATTTGCTATGAGGCGACAAAATTACAAATTGATGCATCTAGGCAGATGTGTCATGCTGTAAAAAACCCGTGCCACATGAAACCGATGCAGCAGTGATGCAAAGGATGCACCATGTTGCAAGACAGGCCTGACTTCATCTCCAACAAGATAAGAAGCTAAGTCTTCTGTAAATGTCAAAATTTATGTATATACTGCTCAACTTCTATGTACTCTGTGATATGCTAGACTCCATCTGCACTATGAGATACCTAACCAAAGGCAACACAGGTGATGTGATTGTGAAATGAGGAAAAGAAACTCCACATTTTTCAATTACATCACCTGTGTTTCCTAAGTTTACGAATGACATTGTGCAGATGAAGTTTAGGTCTGTCCACGGACACAGAAGAGGTCTGGCCTTTGTTCAAGAGTGAAGTGGACATGACTTACTTCATTGGTAGGCCTTCACATGTATTATGTCCTCTGTTCTCTTCAACAACTCGAAATTTCATTTGGAACCCTGAGTAGGCCTCATCTCAAACAAACCTCTGGATAGGACACATCTTATTGGCATCCTGAAACAAACATTTAAAATGTTAGTGTCTTGTGACACTTTTGTGAAACAACAGCAGTGCAAAAGATGCACCATTTTTTAAGATAGGCCTCACTTCATCTGCATCAAGATACTGTTAGTTTAAAATGTATATCTTTAGGATTGTGTAGGGGGCCTGGAGAAGCAGAAGCTTCTGTAAGTGACAAAATTGTTGAAAAACTGTTTGTCCCTCAATCTTTTACCTTGTCTTTTCTAATTTTTAAATACATGTTTTAATATTTTTCAAATGTTTGTTCTCTCTTTCACAGATTGAAAGTATAAAAACAAAAAGTGAGTAAGTTAATGACAATTATAAGGTAAATGTTTTGTACTCTTTTCGTTACATTTCTATCACATTCACCTACTAGTAGTTTGACAGCTTCATTTCTTTAACCCTCAGTTTCCTGCCTTTGCTACTTCCCTCATTCCTTTCTCTATTACCTACTTACTCTACTCCTTCCACTCCTTTTCTCAGTCCCTCTCTTCTCATAGTTCCTCACTCTTGTTCACTCATTCCGTCTCTATTACTCTTAGTGTCTTTGACTGATCACTCTTTCACTACTTGTTCTTTATGCTTCTTCTGTGTAGTTGAAGCACACTAAGGGGTATATTATGAACATAGCCAATTAAATTATTGCTGTTTTTATTGGCAGAAAAGTGTTGCAAAAGTGGTTTCAGCGGCAGTTTTCCGCCGCAAAAGCAGCTTTAGCGACACATTTCTGCCGATAAAAGCTGCAAAACTTTTATTGCCTATGTTGATGATATGGCTCTATGTTATTTACATTTCTTTGCTGTTTCAATTAATCTTTTTCTGTTATTTTTTCATTTTTGTTTTCTGTTTTTTCTCTCTGTTATTCCACATGTTTTACTCTGATTTTGAACATTCACTCACATTCTCCAAGAAACTCTTCTTTGTTATTGTTCTACTCTCTTTTTTTTCTTTCACTTCCTTATCTATTTTGTTTTTCACAATTATACCCTCTTCCATCTTTTCTTCGGTAAATAGATCTATTAAACAGTATCTCTGGTTTACTCCCTATAGCTGTCTTTCTTTTAACATTACTCTCTGTTTACTTCCCTTATACTTACTCTTCTTTTTTTTTTATTTTTTTATTTTTGGGTTAGCTTCCGGTTCGCGAACCGGGAAGCGAACGGGGAAGCGAACTAAAAGAAATAGAGGTTGCCAGAGTGCTAAACATTCTAGCAATTTTTTTTTGAAAGGAGAGGTAGTTCTGAAAAGAACTTTTTTTTAATGTTTTTGTTGTTTTATATATTTATTTATTTTGAACATTTTTTGTTTTTTTTGTATTTTTTGAACAGTTTTATGTTTTTTTTTTGTTTTTGATGGAGGGGAAACAACAAAAAACAGGCATTGAAAAGGGCTCAACAGGAGCAAAAAAAAAATTACTGTCTGGGGCGGTTAGGGCAATTGTGATTTACATAAGCTATGTTGATTAACGTAATGCTCATGTTACCACATGATATCAATGCACCGCAGTACAGACAAGTATATTTCATATGCGCAAAATTCTCCTGGATGTTTGGCA
Source organism: Lissotriton helveticus (assembly GCF_964261635.1). Taxonomy (NCBI): domain Eukaryota; kingdom Metazoa; phylum Chordata; class Amphibia; order Caudata; family Salamandridae; genus Lissotriton; species Lissotriton helveticus. Next base: position 1,762,681,114 of record NC_136057.1, read on the forward strand.
CGGTTTCCCGTGCCTCTGCTGCTGTCAACGATATTAGTGATGTTGACCTGGCCACAGGAGTTGTTGTTGGGTTATCTTCCATGTCACGTATCTCCGCCCGGCTGTATTTCAATGGATGCCACCTGTTCATGTGACGATGCATTGTATAGTTTCCGTAGCTATATTTTTTATCAGCGCCTCTAGATAACCGGTCTTTGCAAATCAGGCAGGTGACATACCTAGCATTTACTTTTTTTTGCCCTCGAGGGAGTGAAAAAAACTGGCAAATAAAGCTGGCTTTCCGACGGGAAACCCGGGGCACCTCCTGTAAGAACTGTGGTCCTTCGGTCTCCTCTTCCTCTAGTTCATCCTCTTCCTCCTCTGTCTGGCTGATAAACTGGGGAGGTGGTCCTCTCTTCCCATGAGGAGGTGGAGGTGGTGGTGGGGGTGCACCAGCTGAAGCAACTACTGAAGCCATTGCTCAACTATCACAAATGGTCTTCCTCTCACAAAGATGAAAGCCAGAGTGAGGAAAGAAGGAGGGGTTTTCATCATTTGGGAAAAACAATAGTTCTAAACCAATCAAAAGTGTTATTTTTAGGTCACCTGACCTAGCCTTACATCATTATGAAACCAAAAAGGGATTGAACCAATGAAAAGTTTTATTAACAAGTCACATGACCTCTTACGCTTAAGTTACGCGCTGCGGAACGCGCCCCGGATCGCTTCCGGGTCGCTGCGCTTCGCGCCTCGGTTCGCGCTCCGGAGCACTTCCGGGTGCGCTAACGCGGCGCGTCATAAGACGCATTACGCGGCAAAGCGATAAGTCGCGCTTTCGCGAAGCGCCGCGGATCGCTTCCGGGGAGCTGCGCTTCGCGTCTCAGTTCGCGTACCGGAGCACTTCCGGGTGGGCTAACGCAGCGCGTCATAAGACGCATTACGCGACAACGTGATACGTCGCGCTTCCGCGACGCGTCACGATGTTGATTTCTAACGCGGCAGTTGCGCTAACGGAACGTTTACCGGTTCGCGGACTGGGTCGCGGCATCAAGATGAGCTAACGGAAAGCTTCCCGGTTCGCGAACCGGGAGCGAACAAAAAAAAAGTATTAAAAAAAAAATTATTAATAAACATATAAAATATATGTTTGGATATAAAGAAGAATACATTTTACAGCTACAGATATTAGCTTTTAAAAAACCAATGAAATTCACTGAAAAAACCATAGGTTATAGACCATATATAGTTAGGAATTAGCATTTACAAAACCTTGAAAATTCACTGAAAAAAACATTGGTTATAGACCATATATAGTTAGGAATTAGCATTTAAAAAACCTTATTTTACTCACACAAAACCATTGAAATTCCATATATAGTTAGTTGTACTAACTATATATCGCGCACCCGCAATCCACTGCTGATGATGTCACATATTACATCATTCATGACATGGTCAGTGACATCACTGATGACATCTCAAATGACATCACTGATGACATCTCAAATGACATCACTGATGACATCACTGATGACATCTCATTTGACATTACTGATCACATCACTGATAACATCATTCATGTGATAATACGATGAACCTCTTCAGACTCTAATATAACCTTAGATACACTCAGTGTAAACAGACACTCATAGACTGTCACTCATCCATGGAGTTACTCAGACACTTAGTCAGTCATGCAAAGAATCAATCACACCTCCATTTCCTCAACTATACAGTTATACACACCTTACTTATTCAAACATATACTAAAACATATTTACTCACTTATACAATCCTGGATACAAGTTCACAATGATCCATACAGCCACTCACACATTCACTGGCTCTTATGCACAGTTATTTATATATGTCAACTCTCACATGTACTGTATTTTACATATGTACTTACTTTAACATGTAGCACTGAGATATCCATTCACTCACCAATACACTCATGCACACAGTCAACCGCCCATACAGCTGTTTCCACATGCACTTTTGAACCCATACATCTAGTCAATCAACTGCTCACACATCTATGCACAGAGTCATACACCTCCCAGCCACCCACACACACACTCAGTCTCCCATACAAATGCTTGGGCAACCAATCAATAACCCATACAGTTAATCATATAGCTACTGATCAACACATGCAGCAGTTTACAGAACAACAGACATAATGATGCACAAATTAAGACAGTTTAGTCACTAACCCATGCACTCAGTGAGACACATTTAATCAGTCACTCATACAGTCAGTCATGCCCCTACTAAATCCTTCATCAAGACACTTATACATCCACTCATTCTTCAATATGTAAGACATATTTTAACTTTACACATTTATACAGTCACTGAATGTAGTCATCAGTGATGTCATCAGTGATGTCATTTGAGATGTCATCAGTGATGTCATTTGAGATGTCATCAGTGATGTCACTTACCATGTCATGAATGATGTAATATGTGACATCATCAGCAGTGGATTGCGGGTGTGCGATATATAGTTAGTACAACTAACTATATATGGAATTTCAATGGTTTTGTGTGAGTAAAATAAGGTTTTTTAAATGCTAATTCCTAACTATATATGGTCTATAACCTATGGTTTTTTCAGTGAATTTTCAAGGTTTTGTAAATGCTAATTCCTAACTATATATGGTCTATAACCTATGGTTTTTTCAGTGAATATATATATATATATATATATATATGTATATATATATATATATATATATATATATATGAGGTATGTAAAGTTCCAAAGGTCCTCGGGTGCAGCAATAAACCCACACAAGCGAACAGGAACCAGCGAGACCCAAAGCGTGGTGCAAAGTTATTTTATTCGATTTTTAGACCCAGCACCAGTCCGCCATGACGCGTTTCGGCTAGAGATAGCCTTGATCACATGACAACGCCACGAGGGCTGATCACCCATTTAAAGTGCAAAAGTGCCATCACATGTTATAGACATAGAAAAGTTACTATTTCTCATAGTGTCTCTTCAGCACACAGTAAATTACAGCCTAAATGCTGTAAATTGCACATATAAATGAAATAAACCAATTTGATTATGTACAGTATCTGTAAAATACATACTGAAACCCAAAGTATAATAAGCCACTATACAAGTCAGTTATCGAGTGCATACAATGAACGACAATAGTTTATCAATATTCACTAAAACCTCTAAAAATAACTTATAAAAGTTAAAAGCTATAAATATTATAACTTAAACAATGTCTGAATGATGCCAATGGCTTATGGGTTTATATTGGATTTACCCCACTGAAATAAATGTCAATATATGGGGTAAACAGTACACTTGATTTCTGTGCAAAATTACATAACTAGTGCAAAATTTATCCAGATGGCATAAAGTGCTACCGTGTAAAGTGCAAACTTTGATAAATCAGTTAAGTGTAGATTAAAATGTTACATTAAAAATCAGAAGGCGTCCAGGGTACATGTTAAAGTTACATTTGTCTGGCCTAAAAAACACTCAGTTACAGTTTAACATTAGAGTTGAAGGTGCAATTCTCAAAGGTCAAGCAATACTATAGATAGGTGTGGCAGTCCTCCCCTGTATTCAGGCCCTGTGGTGCCTTGGTGTCCAAGAGAATAATGTAACGTGTCTCTAACTTCCGTAACAGGGACTCTCTATCACCTCCCCTCCTCTGGGGAGGAACACAATCTATCACATAGTATGACAGGAGGAAGGCATCTTTCCCATGACATTTGTCAAAATGCCTGGCCACTGGGTATGAGGGGTCAAAGTTACTGATGGCTCGCAAGTGCTGTAGAATGCGCTTGTGGACCTGTGGTCTCGTACTACCCACATATCTTAGCCCACAGGGGCACTCTAAAACATAAACTGCAAATTTGTTTTGCAGTTCAGCTTGTGTTTGATCTTAATAGGAAATGGCGAAAGTGACGTTTTTACTTCTGTTTTACTGACGCCATTTTTGCAAGCTTTACATATAGAGCATTTCAAAAAACCTCTACTCTCATTTAGCCAAGTTCCCATTACCACCTCAGGGCTACTGGATACTAGGCTATCTTTCATAGACCTAGCTTTGCGATAGGTGATACTCGGATATTTAGGGATAACCGGACCCAAAACAGGATCCTCGGACAATAATGACCAATTGTCCTTGATTATTTTGTGGATACTGTTATGTTGGTTACTGTAGCCTATGATCAACCTAATAACATCCTGTGACACCTTGACCCGTGGTTTCAAATTATTCACTCCTGAGCCCAGGAGTGTTATTCTGTCCATTCTGTTTGCTTTCAGAATTGCAGCATCTATAACTTCAGACATGTAACCTCTTTGGAGGAAACGTGTTTTACATTGGAATTGTGCCAGCCGGCATTCTTCCTCACTGCTGCAGATTCTCCTGACACGAAGCATCTCTCCATAGGGGATGCTCCGTATCAGGTGTGCCGGATGATGACTGCAGCAGTGTGTTGCCCGCTGTGGACTTACGGTACAACTTAGTGTGGAGACTGCCTGCCTGGACATGTATCTCCACATCAAGGAACACAATGGTTGTCGCACTGATGTTACTAGTAAATTTAATGTTGAGATTATTATCATTCAGCTTGTCAATAAAATCTCTTACTTCCCTTTCAGTGCCATCCCATATGAAAAACAAATCATCAATGTACCTTGACCAGAATTTTACTTTAGAATTCATAGTGGCAAAGTGTTCTCGCATGAGGACCTGCTCCTCCCAGTACCCCATATGCAGACAGGCATAACTGGGAGAAAAGCAGGCCCCCATTGCCACTCCCCTGGTCTGAAGGAATAATTGTTTGGCAAACAAAAAAACTTTGTTCTCTAAGCAGATTGCAATCATATCTAATAGCATTTTCGAATGTTCCTGGAAACAATCTAGTCTTTTTCCAAGGAAATGTTGCACTGCTCTTAGACCGTCCTGATGGAATATACTCGTATATAACGAGGTGACATCCATGGATACCAGTATATAGTTAGAATTCCATCTGAAGTCTACAAGTTTTCTCAATAAGTCACCCGTGTCCAATATAAAAGATGGCAAACCTCTCACAAAGTCTTGTAAAAAGAAATCAATATATTCACTCATGTTCTCCAACAAGCTATTGCATGCAGAGATTATCGGCCTGCCAGGTGGCTGGTGGTAGCACTTGTGTACTTTGGGGATGAAATAGATGACTGGTGTAACCGGAAAGTCCTTTTTCAAAAATGAGCAGGCCTTTGCTTCACCAGGCTGAAAGTTTAGAATATATTTCATTCCTGGCCTGAAGAGCATCTTGTGAGGTGATGCGTTTGTAGCAATCCCTATCGTTAAGCTGTTTTAGGGCTTCTTCTAGGTACATCTTGCGTGGCCATAAGACCACGTTGCCACCTTTGTCCGATTGTCTTATCACCAAATGTTTGTTTGCAATAAGTTTTTTAATTAGTTGATGATATTCACTATCCTTGTAGTTGTAACGTTTGATTTTATGGGCATTCTTAATCTGTAATTCCTTCAGTTGCATGGTTACTTTGTCATGAAAAAGATCCACATTATCCCTTATCATCAGTGGACAACATTTTGACTTTGGTTTGAAGGGTGTTATACATGAGGCAGTGACAGGTTCACCTCCGAGCAGTACTGAGTTATCAGAATGTGATGGAAATTCCATCTCCTGGAGCTCGAAGAGTTCTTGTGTTAAAGCTGTTCCTGCATTGGTCGCTTCATTGGTCGCATCTAATGCAATGGGGAGAAAAGCAGTAGATTGAATGCTGCTAGATGCATGTTGGTCCAAAGTTTTACGTGAGTCATGGTATTTCCTCAATTTCAATTTGCGCACAAATTTAAACATGTCGATCTTCGTGGTTGTGTAATCAAAGTCACCCCGTGGACTGTACGTTAATCCTAACGCCAGAATGCTTGTTTCTTTAGGGGTCAGATCGATGTCAGTTAGGTTGATGACAGAATGCGCATTCTCATCAGCATGTGTGATGGCATTTATTCCTGTGGTGGTACAGGATGTGCCTTGTTGCGCTGCCATCTGGTGCGCTGTCTCCTTTGTGTTCCACTTGCGCTTGCGGCGTTTGTTGTTTTTCCGCCTCTCTGCACGTTTCCTGTTGGCTTGCTGCCTACGGGTAACTGAGTTGCTGAGCGCAGGGTTAATTTGCGATCCTGCTGGACCAACTCCAATTCCTGCCCTGGGGTAAATTTTCGAAACCCCGACCGTTGTTGTCGCCTTGCTTCTGTGTCCGACTCACTTTCGGGTTGTGAGCTATCCCCTGAAAATGAGGAAAGTTCAACCTGTTGTGGTGATACTGTGGTGTCTGTCGAGTTCACGGCAGCAGTAGTGGTGATGGATTTACTTTGTTTAATACTATCGTATTTCTTTGCAAATGTAAAGATTTGGCCGTTTTCATAGTCCAGTCTGTCGCGTATAAACTTGTAAGCTTTTCTCTTTTTGATTATGCCTTCCTCACGCGCTAAACGTGTGTTCATTTCAGTTCTATATTTGTCAAGTTCCGGGGAGGGAGGCAATTTATCAATTTCAGCTTCAATCGCGTTGATCTCATCTAAGAGCTTAAGTCTGTCACTCTCAGCAAACTGTACAAGTATGGCCATTAAGCGCTTGGAGTTATCTAGATTACAGAGTGCCCAGGCAGATAACATCAGTGGGTCAGGCTGTTCGTAGGAAGGCGCTAACATAATGCGCAGACCGCGCGGCACTCGCCCTACATCCAAGTAGCCCGTTAATGAAGTAAACTCCCACCATTTGGACAGTTCGCGCTTACTACATTTTTCCAAGCGCTTAAAGAGTTCCTTTGCTTCGTTTCTCATGATTTTAGCAGGCACCATAGTGGATGTGGTGTTAGACCCGGATCCCCCAGCCGGGGAATCCGTAAACATGCCCCTGGATATATATATTTCAGCAAAATCAGTTCTTAGATTGGGGGAACTCTGTCACAGCCGGTGCTCGCGGCAAGAAAAGTGGCAGTTCTCGCTGAGATATTCCTCAACAAACAAAGAATACGCGGCACACACCTTGCTCAGTTTTCTGCTCTTTAATTCACCAAAAAGCTCTCCTCATCCCTACGCGTTTCAAACCTCTCACTCTTGATCAGGGTAGTGTTTCACATAGTCCATCATCTATTTATTACTTATATACTCAGTTTACCATGTTAGCCAATTATGAGGTATTGTGGTCCTGGTAGTTCATGTGTTCAAATAACTTTATCAGTACCATTGTTTTCAGCCTTCAGCTACATTTCGCAACATTATAAACATTCAATTGCATTCGGGTAAATTTTTTTGCCACATGCAATAGAAAATGTCTCATTTTGGGGCCAGTAATAATCTTTCAATCAACTGTTTGATTAGCGTGCTCTCACGCTAATTTCTTCATACAGTGTTGTTCCTGACATTGCATGGCAACATGTTATTTTTACATTTTTAATGTGTGCATACAGTTGCTTGTACTATTTTTACGGCTAAGTGCCCATATGCTATTGTTACCATTCCACCCCACATTTTGTGGATCGACGTTATGATTTTGTTCTGCATCACTGGCATAAAAGGGATTCGCTGAGACATTTATATCGACTAAGTGTCTTTTGTCAAAAATTCATATTGGTTTTAGGAGAGTCAAACTCAGTTTTTTGGTCACACAGGATTACATCAATGAAGCCCAACGCCAATTGAATAATACAGACAACTATCAAGTACTGACGAGGAATCCAATCAATGATCTAACTTTAGATTTGGCTGTAGACTGAAGCATGAAGATGGGCTAATCAATGATGATGAAAGAAAACTTTTCAATGGTTGACAATCCGGTGATACCAACAGTATATTTCCTGCCCAAGGTGCACAAGACTCTACAGAAACTGCCAGAGCTTCTGATAATTTCCACCTGTGGCGCCCTATATGAGAACCTGGCATTATATGTGGATTTCTTCCTAGCACCTATCGTCCCTGTTCTCAGCTCCTATATCAAAGATACCGGAGATTTCCTACGGATTTTAATGGGAACATCCTGGCAACCGGATTACCTATTAGTGACAATCGACATTGTAGCATTATATACATCGATAGAACATGATATTGGAATGAGAGCAACTCCCTATTTGCTCAAACAAAGACCGATAGTGGAATTCAAACACACTGCCATGCTAATGGACATGATCGAATTATGTCTGGAAAAAAACGACTTTTTATTTTTAAAAAAACTTTACTCTCAAAGCTGCGGTACTGCAATGGGAGTTTCCTTCTCTCCAAGCTATGCCAACCTTATGATGGGTTGGTGGGAAAAGAATATAGCTTGGAGAGAAGAAAACGACCACTACACCTCGAAAGTGGCCCTCTGGCTACGATTCATCAACAACCTCTTTTTATTGTGGCGAGGAACAGAAGTGGAGTTCCTGGAATATCTAGGGATTCTGAATAACAATGAAGAGGGCTTAAAATTTACCCACAACATCAACAGTAAAGAGATAGACTTCCTTGACACCAAAGTGTACATTAAAACAAACAAAACCCACACAACAGTATATAGAAAAAAGACTGCCACCAACAGTGTCTTACACAGTTCAAGCTTTCATCCGCAATCCCATTGAAAGAGCATCCCCTATGGGGAATTCATCACGATGAAAAGAAATTGTTCAGAACCTAAAGAAATGGAAAATAAATTTGAAGAAACTAAACACCGCTTTCTCCGAAGAGGATACAAACACAGAGATTTCCACAGGGAGAACAAAAGGCCAGACAGAAAACAAAAGCAAAAGCACTTATTGACAACAGAAAATATGTGAATAGGAATACTGCCACTACATCAGATAATATACCGCGACTAATTCTAACATATAGTAGAGAACGTTTTCAAATCAAACATACTCTAATCAAGTATTGGAACATATTGAAGAAAGATGTTGACATTGGCCACCTAGTGGGGCATTACCCCCTTGTCTCATACAGGAAGGCACCTTTACCATCAGACAAACTAGTGAGGAGCCACTTTGAGATGAAAAAACAAGAGACATGGTTACAAACTAGACAAAAATGCATGACGTGCAAAGCCTGTAAGATAGGACATAATTTAAAAAGTATTGTGGATCCAAGGGGTCTAATACATGTGCAAAAAAAATGTACCTGAATGCAATTGAATGTTTATAATGTTGTTAAATGTAGCAGCGTGTTGAGAACAATGGTATTGATAAAGTTATTTGAATACATGAACTACCAGCACTACAATGCCTCATAATAGGCTAACGTGGTAAACTGAGTATATAAGTAAAACATAGATGATGGACTATGTAAAACACTACCGTGAACAAAGACAAGAGGTTCGAAACACGTGGGGAAGAGGAGAGCTCTTTTGTGAATTAAAGACCTGAAAACTGAGCAAGGTGTGTGCCGCATATTCTTTGTTTGTTGAGGAATATATATATATATATATATATATATATATACATATATATATATATATATATATATATATATATATATATACATATATATCACCAACAACCTCCTCCGGAAAGAAAGGAGACCACAACAGGGGTTTGCAGGGAGGCTTCTTTATTCTGCAACAATCAGTAAGGCGAATGCATTTCGGCATGTAAATATGCCTTCCTCAGCGCCCACAGTCTTTAGGAGTAGCAGATGCTATTGTGCATTTTAAATACTAGCCCTGAAACAATCGGATCCAGTCCGCTCCGCCCACAAGGACAATGTCCTATCTTCACCTTCTGCAGCGCACTGAATTCAGGGGCACTACAGTTCCCAGAATCCTGTGTGAATCCAGGTCAGGCGCGCAACACCCATTGGGCTCACCGGGCTTCAGCCCCCCCCCCGTCGTCTTCTTCAGCCCGGGCTAATTGACAGCACTGAGATGACTGCGCATCGGAGCTGAGAATGTCATTGTTATTGATGCATTCTGAGAGGCCCGGCACCCCGAGCCAGCCAGCCTCTGAACAGTATAAAGTAAACCCCCAGCCCCCCCTCTTGTTTTCCTTTACTAGCGCCGAGGTGATATCCTTGCCTAAGCACTTGATGTGTTCAGCATGGGGTGGGAGTGGGAAGATGCACACAGCAGGGGGAAAGGGCTGGCCAGTGCAGGTGACGCTTTTCCTTTGTAAAGGAATTTCTGCTGGTGTCAGATCCCAGGGTTTGCTGTCTGTGCACTTGTATGGATGTGTATTCCATACAAGTGCACAGACACCAAACCCTGGGCTATGACGCCAGAAGGAATTAATTTACAAAGGAAAAGCTTCACTTGCACTGGACATCCCATTCCCCCTGCTGTCCATGCACTTGTAGGGAATTCACATCCACAGCGCACCTCACCAGATAAATGGTGAACAGGGCCATGTATCTTTCTCTAAAGAGGAGAGTCCCCTCCGAATATGAATATGTAGTGTAAGTTTGTAGTGTTCATTTTTTGGGGTGCTAGTGGGTAATTTTAGGGTTCAGGGTGGGTTACGAATTGGGGTGCCAGGCGGTAATTGTAGGATTCTGAGTGGGTATGGGTTTTAGGGTGCCAGGGATAATTTTAGGGTTCAGGGTAGTAATGGGTTTTGGTGTGCCAGGGGGCAATTTTAGGGTTCAGGACTGGTATGGGGGCCAGGGGGGTAATTTAGGGGTTCAGGGTGGGTGTGGGTTTTGGGGTGCCAGGGGTAATTTTAGGCTTCAGGGTGGGTATGGGTTTTGGGGAACCAGGGGTAATATTAGGGTTCAGCGTGGGTATGGGTTTTGGGGTGCCAGGGGTAATTTTAGGGTTCAGGGTGGGTATGGGTTTTGGGGTGCTGGGGGGTAATTTTGGGGTTCAGGGTGGTAATGGATTTGGGGGGGCAAGGGTGTAATTTTAGGGATCAGTGCGGGTATGGGTTTTGGGGTGCCAGAGGTAATTTTAGGGTTCAGGGTGGGTATGGGTTTTGGGGGGTAAGGGTGTAATTTTAGGGATCGGCGTGGGTTTGGGGTTCTAGGTGGATGATTTCAGGGTTCAGGGTGGTAATGGGTTTTGGGGTGCCAGGGGGTAATTTTAGGGTTGCATGTTTTCTCCACTTGACCTGAGCATTAATCGATCCCGTTTATCTGACATTTTAGCCCCGCCCCATTGATTAACATTAGCCACGCCCCTTCATTTGCCATGTTAGCCCCCCCCGAAATTAAGACCTAGTTGCGCCCCTGATCCAGGTAGTTATGCTGCGGTGGTAAACAGTTGTAGATGCGGAAAATGGCGCCACAATGTCATCTGTCCAATTCCCCTGCATATTGTTTAAACTTCAGTGCCCCCCTGGGTCCCCAGACCCAATCAACCACCAGGAACAGGTCTCCAATTGGCGGGGGCAAGGCTGGAAATCCAAGCTCGCCCAGCACAGAGTTGATAACTCTCTCACCACCCCATCTCCTCCTGTGCCCGGGGGTGGGCCTCGGTAACTCCAATACCCTGGAAAAGTCCAAATGTCCACCGCAGCAGATGCCAGAAGGACCAAGGCCAGCTTAGGATGTGGGGGCCTCCAAAGCACGTTTCTGACTTCGTGCTAAATATCACCAAAAACCTCCTCCGCAAAGAAAGCAGAGGCCACAACAGGGGTTTGCAGGGAGGCTTCTTTATTCTTCAACAATCGGTAAGGCAAATGCATTTCGGCATGTAAATATGCCTTCCTCAGCCCCCAGAGTCTTTAGGAGTAGCAGATGCTATTGTGCATTTTAAATACTAGCCCTGAAACAATTGGTTCCAGTCCGCTCCGCCCCCAAGGACAATGTCCTATATTCACCTTCTGCAGCGCACTGAATTCATGTGCACTACAGTTCCCAGAATCCTGTGTGAATCCAGGTAGGTAAGCTGCAGGGGTAAACAGCTGTAGATGCGGAAAATGGTGCCATGATGTCATCTGTCCAATTCCCCTGCATGCTGTTTTAACTTCAGTGCCCCCCCTCTGTCTCCAGACCACATCAACCACCAGGAACAGTTCTCCAATCGGCGGGGGCATATATATATATATATATTTATGTTGGTATCATACCATAATGAAGTGAATTTTAAGACAGAAGAGATGGCATAAGGGATTAGCTTCCCTAGATCCTGAAGAAAGGCCTTGGTGTAGGGCTTGAAACTAGAAGACCAAAGAAACCGAGGGACATCACCCCAGAGTGTTTTCTTCTTTTTCCCTAATTTTAACCGTACCTATTAGAGGAGATAAAAAAACATTTTTTTTTTCGAATAGCCAGGTATATTTAATTTTCTGACAAAAAAAAACACTCCTACCAAGGTTAGAAAATTATCAGCGCTCCAAAGTAGCTGTAGGTTGTAACATGCCCCATTCCGCAGCGGGAGGGGAATAACCCTATGATATCACCCAGGGGTAACCCTGGTGGGTGAGGGTTATTTAAATACATTTATTTTCTCCCTATAGATACGTCAGGAGCGCAGGACTAATAACAAAAACTAAAAGCGTGACTTTTAGAAAGCATATTCAATGTTTTTCCAAATCCAGTTGCTGCTTCCTTCTGGTAACATTCCATATATGTTAATACATTTTTATTATTTTTACCAAATAAAAGTAATCTGCTGAAGTACTCGAGTGTTAACAATAAGATTAAAGGGCAATACTGGCTTGGTTAAGGAAATGGCTAAATAACTCTTTTTAGCTTTACCTGTCTGTAGGCAGACATTATGCTTCCGACACTTAGCATATACTTAGTTAGCTCTGGTCAGCCCCTTGCTCATGACTGGTTAGCTTTGTTGTCTATCTCACTACCCTGCTACTAGTTCAATAGCTTGCCTCCCTGCTCGTAGGTTTGTTCTTTCCAGGAGCATTTCTTTCTTATTAATACTTTGATTGGATGATATACGGTTCCATTGTTAATATAAAAAGCCTGATTACAATGTTGGTGGGTGTACTATGCTGACAGCTCATCGGTGGCAGACCCACAGACATCTGCCCTTGCGGTCCGCCTGCCACATTACGATGCAGCAGGTAGTGGCATCTGGCTTAGGGAGAGTCCACTGCACTTCTTGGAGAGTCAGTAATCTCTACAATGAGGGTGGTGCCTCCTCAGGCACCGCCGTAGGAATTACAGTGTCCCTTTCCGCCTGCCCTTTCATGACGGCACACCCTCCATGAAACGGCAGGCAGAAAGTGACTTTGGGGGACCCTAGCAGGGCCACATTACCCTCTGGGCCTCCGCTATGGGGCCTGGGGGGCACCTATGATGCCCCCTTACACATCCCTGCACCATGTGGCATGCCAGGCATGGTGCCTTCCACATAGGGCAGGGATCTTTTTAGTGTGTTTATTTTCTATTGGGGCGTGCGCTGCAGCCCGCAGCAAACCTGTCAATAGAAAAGATACACATTTCGACTGCCCTGACAACGGTCTCATTGTAATCAGGGCAGCTGGACTGCCGCCTTCTAGTCGGTTGGTCCTGCTTCCGTTATGGTGCCAATCGGACGAGAGTTCAACCGGCATCGTAATCAGGCCTAAAATCTTGCTTGCTGTCATTGGCAAGATGTTTTTGTGTCCCTTTCTATCTACTCTCCCACATCCCACCTCTGATCTCTTCCTCCTTTTTCCACCCCTCATTCAACGTCTTCTTGCCCTCATGGTCCTTAGTTTTTTTTGTTAATTGACTTTATCCACCTTCTGTGCTTTTGGTGCGCTGCTATTATTTTTGACAATAATGGTTTTGTTTCTTTTAATAAATCCCATAAAAAGCTAGTCACTGAAGATGCATTCCCAGCAGCCACCTTTGCATGAGATATATTAAAGTAAAACAAAATGCATTAAATGATGACCACAGCGAATGCATGCATTCCTGCATTCGCAGCAGTCATCTTTAAACAGCATTTATTAAAAAAAAAATAATAAAACAGTCACTGATGGTCATCATTATTCTGCACCCATTCACTGTAGTTTCTGAGAAAAAAACACTGAAAAAGTCAATAGTTTCATTGGTGAGACTAACTTGGTTTATAAGTGCCCCCCTTTGTGCAGGAATGAATCAGAAGCGCTTAATGTGCCAGCCTTTCTTTAGAACGAGCTAACTGTAGTTTATGACGTTGTCCAAGAGTCTGACCTTCTGTGGCTGGGTGTGCACTGATCTGACACCCATCTGGGAGGATTATGAAGCAGGTAGATATTAATAACACATTTTCTATTTAGTACATCATACCCGGCTTCCTCTACTTACTAAGCATTGTAAATTATAGGCGTGACTCAGTTTAATGGTACTCATTCTGCTGAAGTCAGAAGAATGGAGGGCTTAGGCAGGTCTTAAAAATTATAAAATCATGACCTGTAGATCACAGCAGATGTCAGCAGCAAGAGTGTAACTCCGTGAGCCATCCTGCTGTAAGAAGAAAAAACGGTCTTGCGTCGATGTCTTACAAAGATCAAAGCTCATTAAACCTTTAATCAAAAACATCTGTACGTGAACTGCTCCATTTAACCTATCCAGTCAGAATTAAGAGGTGCGCTGGCCACCTGAGGATATATGACGCACAGAGCCCCGGGGATCAGTATGGGCAATTGTTTCCATGTTTTGTGTCCCCAAGAGGACTTTGGTATTACAGAGGGGTTCACAGACGCCTGTGCAGCGCCGTCTCTAATATAAATTGAGAAGGTGGACACTCTGCGAGATCCCAAGTGAGCATTCCATTATCTGCAGGGGGCGTGGTTCATGCAAATGAGGGCGCTCCTTTGTCCCGGCACCCACATCATATTACAGATGAGGCACACGGGTAAACAAGTTGTCAAGAGACTCACTGATGGGAAACCACAGAAGAGTCAGTTTCTCCCTCGTGGGTATCTTTCACAATGGGACACATTGTCCCTGGAATCCTGCATAGTGCAGGTTTCTCCAATGCCCCACAATATTCGCTTGTCATGCAGTGCCGTCAGAAAAAGAGTTATCTTTCACTTCTCCCTTTCTCAGGTGGAATGCTGACACATAACAATGGCGATCCTCTTGCTGGCGCTTCCGCGAATATTGGGACAGCGGAGAAACCTGCACTATGCTTTGATGATTTTAGCAATGCTTGGGACACTGTCAATGCACGCGATTAGCGCACGAATTGAACATATGCCGTGCGTCAATGTAGTAAAAAGGAACATTGCATTTTGGGGCTTGTAGTCTTACACAAGCCATGTGACCACTGGGACTACTAAATGAACATAACACTCACCTGTGACCAAGGCCTAACGGCTTAAACACGTAAGAATTGGGTGTGTTATCTCCGCCTTCCCTGACGAATAAAAGTCAAGCTTGCCAGTAAGTCAGTGTTGGGCTCTTCTTTGGTGTGGAAAGTATCGTGTTACCAGGATCTCCATTCCTGGCTTCAGAGGCCGCCCTGCAGGACCGGTGGCCCCCGGTAAAATGGAGAAGCTTTTGGAATATATATATATACGACAGAGAAAGCACAAATAAAATATTCAGCATCAGATTCTTGTGGTCCGTGTCCCTACCTGCTTGCGAAAGGTGAAGATCAAGCTGCTGAAAACAAGCGACGGAGCTTTGTGTCATGTGATCAAGGCTCCGCTGAGCCGAAACGTCGGTGACTCTTTCTGCCGAATAAAACTTTATACACCTCGAGGTCCGTGTCCGGAGTCTGCTTGCTGTGTTGCACGAGCGCGCGAGTTTGGAGACAAACGGTGTACAGGATATATATATATATATATATATATATATATATATATATATATATATATATATACCAACGTAGAGTTTTAGCCCTCGGTAGAAGAAGCCACAAGATTGGTAAAATTTGGATCCATTTCTTTTAGGAGCAGCTGCAACAGGAGACGCAGGGAAAACAGTCACCATCTGTTCATATTCAGCCAGACCGGTTTCGGGAGTCTATCCCTTCTTCAATGGCTTGTGCTCGGCAATGATGATGCAGTATGCACTCGTAGTTAATAGAGCCTGCCTCCAAGAGCGTGTTCAGATGAAATGGCCTTCTGGGTCTTGTAGTGCATACACCATTTACCTTGTGTGAGTTCATCATTGTGGCAGTTAATAAATGAATGAATAAAACCCATGTGGGCTGGTGAGAATGTTGCTCTGGGTGTCCTCTTGTCTGTGGTCAGCTGCTTCTGGACACCAATCCCCCGTACACTGATCGCACCATTGGGCGCCATCACGGGTCCGCAGCAAGTGGCAGGCTTTCTTCCGCGACTGGGCTCCAGTCGCAAATATACCAACGTAGAGTTTTAGCCCTCGGTAGAAGAAGCCACAAGATTGGTAAAATTTGGATCCATTTCTTTTAGGAGCAGCTGCAACAGGAGACGCAGGGAAAACAGTCACCATCTGTTCATATTCAGCCAGACCGCTTTCGGGAGTCTATCCCTTCTTCAATGCCTTCTGCTCGGCAATGATGATGCAGTATGCACTCGTAGTTAATAGAGCCTGCCTCCAAGGGCGTGGTCAGATGAAATGGCCTTCTGGGTCTTGTAGTGCATACACCATTTACCTTGTGTGAGTTCATCATTGTGGCAGTTAATAAATGAATGATTAAAACCCACGTGGGCTGGTGAGAATGTTGCTGTGGGTGTCCTCTTGTCTGTGGTCAGCTGCTTCTGGACACCAATCCCCCGTCCCCGGGCGTCTGCATAGCCATAGGCTATGCAGACGCCCACCATATACATTTAAAAGGTAAAAGAACCGTGCCAGCAAAGTAGTCCCTTGTGGGCGTGTCTGCGTTGTGCTGTGGGCGTGTGCTGGGGCGTGACAAACACTGGGGGCGTGTGGTACGTTCCGCCCTTCATGCCATGTCTCATATCGTGTGCTAATCCCACCCTGCTCCCTTTAAATACCCCTGCAACCCGTAATCATAACCCACCCTTACTCCTTAAAATACCCCAACACCCTTAAACCCTAACCCATATTAACCCTATAAATATACCCTGTACCCCAAAACCCAAACCTATCCCTAAACCCTAAAAATACCCCTGTATCCCAAAACCCAAACCTAGCCCTGAACCCTATAAATACCCCTGTACCTCAAAACCCTAACCTACCCCTCAACCCTTAAATTACCCCTGTACCCCAAAACCCAAACCTAGCCCTGAACCCTAAAAATACCACTGTACCCCAAAACCACCTCTGAACCCTAAAATACCCCTGTACCCCAAAGCCCAAACCTAGCCCTGAACCCTTAAAATACCCCTGTACCCCAAAGCCCAAACCTACCCTTGAACCCTAACAATACCCCTGTACCCCAAAACCCAAACCTAGCCCTGAACCCTAAAAATAACACTGTACCCCCAAACCTACCCCATAACCCTAAAATACCCCTGTACCCTAAAAACCAAACCTAGCCCTGAACCCTAAAAATACCCCTGTACCCCAAAACCCAAACCTAGCCCTGAACCCTTAAAATACCCCTGTACCCCAAAACCCAAACCTACCCCTGAACCCTAAAAATACCCCTATATCCCAAAACCCAAACCTAGCCCTGAACCCTAAAAATTTTCACAGGCCTGTCACACATAAGAAATGCTATCAAAACGAAATCCTACAAAACAATATACTACTGACCGGCAGCAATCCATACCCGGACAACGTCGGGACGGGCTGCTAGTTTTAAATAAAAAGAGTCTTGTGGTTTGGAACTATGTGATGTTAACACTATATGGCAACTCAATCTTGAACTTCGAATACACAAATACGCCACACTGGTGAAAGAGAATTTTTGACCACCATTCAGTACAGACTAGGATGTGAATGCATCACGATTCTACAATAAAGAACAAATAAGCAAAGGTACACTTATGCCTCTATTGTACATTCTAGCTTGTGTTATCTATTGTTCAAATAAACTTTGACAAGATTTTGTTTATTGTTTTCCTTTTAACTGGGGGAAATTAACTAAAATGTGTCATCAATAATAACCTTTGAATTCTGCAGGGAAGTATCATTTTATACTGAGGAGAAGAGTTGGGAAGTGAGCCCTTGGGTGAGGCGAAAACAACAAAAAAAGAAAGGTTACTACTTTATTCCACTGTATACGAAGCGAATGGCACACCGTTTCCAACCATCTTCCTGAACAGCAACCTGTAAATGAAGAAATTGTTCTAAATGTACACGAGAAAGTAGTGTAGTATCAAATAGTTTATTAGTCAAATACAACCACAAACCTTATATAGGACATACATGACATAACATTTTAATTTTTTTTTTATTGTGTTAAGTTTAGGAAATGCTGTTGTTTCAGATCCTACCAGTGTGGTAGAAAGGCATAAATATTTAATGTGCCACTTGCAAATTCATGTGGGTACACTTTTCCCATGGTTGTCCCACATTTGCCAAGCATATAACAAAAGTAAATCATTTCCCAAAAGTTTGCAAGAGGATATAATTAAAGTTACTGAGTTTTCCTTAGCTCTTGTTTGTACTTATTACACGATCGAAGTGGGGAGGTAACACTGATCTTATAGTATTAACTTAAACATCTTAGATAATTTATCATTTCTGATTAAGTGTTTTCTCCATTCCCATTCCTGTCTTGCTTTTGTTGTATGGGTATGTAGATTGGCATTGACCCACTTTGATTATAGATTTATACAATCAGTTCCCGGCAATGATGCACATGTTTGTTGGTAGTGGGGGATTGAAGAGGCTCCAGGACAGAAACTATTTTCTCTTTGTCCTCCAAGCCACAGACAGCTATTTTCTCTTTGTCCTCCAAGCTTCCTACTACTTAGCACGTGTTTGTCTCCCAATGTTTTTACTCCAGTGTAAGAATTAGGCAGTCAATGTTCTTTTGCTTCTCCACACCTCATCCGTCCTTGATAAGCCATATGCTCATCCACCAGTTTCTGAAACCAGAGAGAGGAAGAGCATGTGTTTACATATGTGTGTGTGAATATATATATATATAAGTAGGTAGTCATAGTTAGGACCTAGTTTCCAAAGGATAAGCGTTTTTGACTTACCTATACCATTGGCACTGATTTGCAAATCTTCAAGAAAAATTCCAAAGAAATTGTGCCGTTGGATCTTATTGTGCATGAAAGATTCAGGGTGATCTGTCAAGGGAAGCTGAGAGACAAGGTGGTCAAAAAAAGTGCATTTCACATGTTAATTCCCATAGGGAATTTGAACACAACTACAGGCGGAACCTCTGGACAGGATTACACCAAATTTGGCAGAAAGGTAGGTTGTTGATCAACAGTCTATGGCTAGATTATTTTCTAAGGAGGACTTAGAGAGAGTTATAAAAGATCTCCCTAATAGTAAAGCAGTGGGAAGTACTCCTGTTGGGGAGACTTGTTCTGCAAAACTGTGGACTCATGTTCAATAAAGGAACAGGGAAGGTTCCTATTTTGACCAGTCACTGACAGAACTACTTACACCCCCACACTGACACACACCCATTCAACCCCTCTCACATACACGCACAGACCAACACAGCCACTCAGACACCTCTTCACACATCCATACAGTCACCCACATACCAACTCACAGCCACTTATACACCCATTGATCCTCCCACAACCCACTCACATAACCATTCACAGAGCCATAACACCACTTACAAACCCACTCCCACACCTACATACCCACTCACACACCCACCTCACAGACTCATATGGCCACTCACACATGCATTCACACACCCATAAAGTCACTGATACATCCAATCAGAGAACCAGATAACCACTTACACACCTGCTTACACACACCCTAACAGACAGTCACACACCCAGAATACTAATCACACCTGCACTCTCACAACCATAAAGCCACTCATACACCCACTTACAGATCAATACAGCCACTCACACACCCACTCACAGACCCACACAGCCCGTCAAGCACCCACTCACAGACCAAATCAGCAAATCACATACCCACTCACAAAATTTACAGGTTACAGTTAGGAAATAAAGTGTAAACATTTTGTAAAATTCACAAAAAAGCAAAGGTTACAGAGACATTATAGTTAGGCAATAGAATTACAATAACTATAGAAATTCACTGTAAAAACCAAAGACTCTATGGTTGTTCTAGAGTGGCTCAGGTGTGTGAGTGGGTGTGTGATAGGTTGTATGGGGTTGTGAGTGGGTGTGTGAGTAGTTCTGTGGATGATATCATCAGTGATATTATTTGAGATGTCATCAGTAATGTCGCTGACCATGTGATGAGTGCTGTAACAATGGAGGTCATAAGCAGTGCATTGCGGGAGCGCATGTTATAGTTTGCTCAGGTAACTTTAACTGCTGAATTTCATTGGTTGTATATGAGTGAAATCTGAGCCTAATCATAACGTTCCTGTAACCTTTGGATTTGCGGTGAATTTCTACTTTAAGAAAAAAACAATTTCCTAACTATAATGTCTCTTTAATGTTTATTTTATTCAGTGAATATATGCATATATGTATACACACACACATATATATATATATATATATATATATATATATATATATATATATATATATATATATATATATATATATATATATATATATATATATATATATATATATATATATATTACCTACTGGTGGTTGCCAGTAGGGAGGTATAGTTAGAACCTAGGTTCCATAGGAAAAGTGTTTTCTGGTTTGCTGATAACTTTGGCACTGTTCAATGAATATTCATTAATTTTTCCCAAAAAGCGCCCTCCTGTGTCTAGCTGTGCATAGAAAGTTCAGGGTGATCCGTCAGGCGGGGCCGAGAAAGAAGTGGGAGGGCAAAAAAAGTGTCTTTTCCAAGCAATTTTTCCTAAAGGATTTTGACACAGCTACAAACTGAACTGCTAGACGGAATTATACCAAATTTGCCAGGGAGGTAGCTCTTGGTTCAGATGGAGCCTTTTTGTGATTTGGTATAAATCCATTCGGTAGTTTCAGAGTTATTAAAGAAAAAACACAGTTGTATATCTAGAGACGCAGGCCCTTTATGAATCAGACAGATATGGTGCAGAGATCTGATTGGCTGCCAACACTTCAACCAGAAAATGTTGGAAGCAATCTTGAGACTCAGACTCAGCTGAGTCCATAACAAAAACATTTATTAAAAAACTGAAGGGGCTGGGTAAAAATACTTTGTTTCTCTGGGCCTGGTGGTGGGGTTTTCCAGGGACCCCGCCAGTGCCAAAAAGTGTTTTCAAACATTTTTGCAGCAAACAAATAAATCATGTATATTTGTGAATCCCAGCAAAAAAAAATATTAAAACAAGCAAAGTCTCCCACTCTTGTGTACAGTTAAGCCCCCGGACATGGTCCCTAAGGCTATGAAGAGCCCCAGGGACCACCACCTCCCCGGGACTTTAATTAGAAAATGGAGGTGGGATGCATGGGCCCCATCCTCAGGCTCATTAGTCCCCTGGGGACCACCTCATCCATGGGGCTTTACTTAGAAAATAGAAGGGGGCCGTATGGACTGCCATCCTCAAGCTCATTAGGGCCCGGATCTACGACCCTTGCCCTCTTTCTCAGCCCCCTTGGTATAGGGGCACAGGACATAACAATAACAAAACGTTTTCCATTTGTCAAGTAGAGGTGAAATTATGAGTCTTCCATTCAAAACACTGCTCACACCATACATTTACCAGCAAGCCCCTGGCCCCACCCCCTGTTACAGCCCTCTAAGTATAGGAGGACTGGCCATAGCAACAACAAAATGCTCCCATTTGTCAGGTAGAGGGAAAATAATGACAGGGATGGTGTTGACATCACTTAATCTCCACGCAACAAGAAACAAAAAAATTAATCTGATCGTGTGTAATATAACTGTCACTTTTTTGAAGTGATACGAAACCTTTGGGTCGCTCGACTTCATAATAAAACATTCTCACAGTCCCTGGATAGCTGCTGTGGATGTGCTTTGAAATTAGTGCTTTGAAAGGAGGAGGACGACAGGAATAGGCTGCAGGGTGGGCATGCAGCAAAAATGGGTGTAGGTGGGAGGAACAAATGTGACTCCTATTTATCAGGTAGAGGGAAAATAATAAATATACAGAGATGTGTTGGCATTACTTAATCTCCACTCACCTAAAAATTAAAAAATAACCTTACCTTGTGTAATATAAGTGGCCCTTTTGTAAAACGCTTCATTACCTTTGGGTCAGTCGAGTTTGCGCTTTATAAAAATGCCCCCAAAAATTAATCTGACCTTGTGTGCTGTAACTAGTTCTCAAGTTCACATTATACAAGCATTTGCAATGCAATTGGTCTCGCCTTTGGGACCGTATATGTATTTAGCTATGCAGCACATTATCCTGGATGCTGAAACATCTACTGTTCTTTAACATGGAGGGAAAGTAAGCACCAAACTGCGTGACATGCCAGGTATGGGAACACATGGAGAGAAATATTGCCTTTCAGCAGGAAATGGTATAGTCCAAAGCTCTGTTTTTTATATAAAATATGGGTATTTGTTGGTCATATCACTGAAAATAAAAGATTTGAAAAAAATATTGTTGTCTACGGGTGCTCGTGGAAAACAATTTCTATGGAGTGGACTCTAGAGAATTCTAAAGTGATTCTGGTATTTTATTGACCTCTGCTGGTCGTTTTCAAGAAAATGAAATAGAGAAAGTTGCCAGAAAATAAAAAATTAAAATCCTCAGCAGACAGCAATTCTGGTATTTTACTGACTTCTACTGGTCGTTTTCTGTCAAGACAGTTAAATAGAGGCAGATGAACAAGCAGAAATTAATTCTGGTAGTTTACTGACATCTACTGGTCGTTTTCTATCAAGACAGTTAAATAATGGCAGTTGAACAGAGAATAAAGTCCCTTACCGGAAGCAGAAAAGTCCTAGGGTTGATCTCAAGAGCTCACAAAGTACATACACATATGAGTAATTCTAAAGTATATACAAGAGTTCACGAATGCTCGACCTAATAATAAAAAATGGCTCACAGTCCATGGGAGCTACGGGCCATGGGCCTTGCAATTAGAGCTCTGAGATGAGGAGGACAACAGGAAGAGACAGCGTTGCATGTATGCAGTGACATGGGAGGAGGTGGGAGGGATGAATGCTGCTCCCACTTGTCAGGTATGGGGGAAGAAATGAATAAAAAGGGATGGCATCAGCACCACTTAATCTCTGCGCACCTAAAAATAAAAAATGAACCTGAGCTTGTGTAATGTAACTGGTGCTTTTGTAAAGTACTCCAATGCCTTTGGGTCAGTTGAGTTCATGCTCTATAAAAATGCCCCCCAAAAAATTTGTATAATGAAATTAGCATTCAAGTAAAGCACTCCAACATCTTTGGGTTGCTCAAGTTCACATTATATAAACAAGCATCAGAGAAAATGCAACAGGAATTAACCAAGCTTTGCCCTTAACGATGCTGCAAGGGTGAGCTGCTGAAGGTCAGGTGACCGAGGCTTGCTAAAGAAGCAAGCAGAGAAGCAGGAGGGGTTTGGGGGAATTCCTTTCACTTTTGAAGTCAGAGACAATTAAGGAGGCACCCTCGAAAACAGCATCTGAAGCATCTGCCATTTCATCTCTGTATTTGAACTGAATTGGGAGATTAGGTGATGGATGCCGAAGCTGAACCACTGATTACGGGCAACCAGTGACATGATAAGGAATCAAAGAAAAAAATAGTCCCTCAAAATGAACACATAAACACAGAAGGGTAATGTTAACAGTAATTGGGTGGTGCTCTGTGGGAGGAAACCAAACCCAAAAAGGAGGGACAAAGAGGGAGGGTTACCACTAGCAAGCATGCATTTTTTAACAACAATCAAAGGGATGAATAAAAAGGTAATGGGCGGACTGTGAGCCCAGAGTAAATGCAGCATGTCTTTACCTAAATTACTTGTTAATGTATTGCTCCAGCTCCTGTTTTATTCCTTCTTGATTGTAAATATGTTGTTTTTTACTTTGATGTTTGACACTGCTTTCTCTGTTTTTATGCTTTGATACCATGTTTGCTTTATACTATCTTAATCATGTAAAGCGCTCTGATACCTATGGGTCTAGCCAGCGCTATATAAAACTTTAAAAATAAATATAAAAATAAAAAATAAATAAATATTTATTTTATTCCACCAGACTGAACTGGTATTCAATGGTTTTCTATGCATACCAACCGCTTTTATCTTAAAAACATGCATTTCAAGGTTAAGATAGAATTGACATTTTGCCCATAAGCTTTTATTTTTTTGCTGTACCGCTTTTTGTAATATAGTACTACATATTTCTGGAGGCAGATGTTCTGCTTTGTATCAGATTTATCTACGTAACTGTGGGGGTCATTGAGCCATGAGGCAATTTCTGGATACACAAGAACTGTTCCAATTCACAGTGGCAAGACGAGACTTGAGCCCCGCCTGTAAAGTATATGGATGGGGCCCCCATGCTCCTGACCCAGTCAGGGGCTCTCAGGCCAGGGCTCTGCCACCCGTGCACTGTGCTGGAGGGGGATCCCAGGAGCTCGGGCACACCATTACACCACTGCCGATTCCTCAATGACTGAGCCCTTGTGAACCTGGCATGACAGTATAAGAAAGGATGCCCAAATGCCGCTCAGCTACCTGCTTTTTGTGCCCAATATAACATAATAGTTACACACAGAGGTGGGAATCTGATGCCTGACCTCCTTAGAGCTACTTTGCGCCGCCCCTCCCTCCACCAAACACTGTAGCCAAAAGGGTCAACCAGACCAAATTTATACCCCATTAACTAGAGGCTCAGGAGAAGAGCACACCAACTTTAATCTGTGCAGAATTATTTCATGGGCCTAACTTAATGCCCCCTGCTGGATACAGCCCAGATGAACTGTAGTTCCTTGAGTAGGCAGAGATTTCTGGGGCTGTGTGCCAAGAGCTAGATCAGTCTGAAGCCATGGTCGAACTGTGACAGAAAATTAGTTTGGACATCAAAATTAAAGTGGCTCTCGTCATAGGGTGAGTAGACATCCCCGATTTCCACACAGCCCTGGTTTAAGGAGGACTGTCCCGGTGTGTCAACACTTTTCTTAATTTTATGTAAATGTCCCAGTTTTTGTTACAAAAGTCAGGTCATTCTGTAAAGCAGATAAAGCAGATAGGCGCTTTATTCACAGGCACCTCTGAAGACTGATGGGGCAGATTTACTATTCCTGGCGCATCTACGCTAATCAGCAGGGGTGCGCTAGAAGAGTTTCAACGCATCTGCCCATCCGTGCGCCACCACTGATGCGCTGCATTTACAATGTGGCGCACCATGGCTCACAGATGGACAGATGCGAGTCGCATCCCCCGGGGGGAAAGGCGGCTTATTACTGGAGTTGCGTCGCAAGCATGACGCAGCTCCAGCAAGGCTTGGGGTGCCCCTATTCCTAAAATGACGCGTCAATCGTTACGCCTGCTTCAAGCAGGCGCATGGTTTTGACGCAGCATGGTCTTAAAAGTGACTGAGTGAAATCTTGTAGATTTCACTCAGCCACTTTTAGGAGGTGTTCCTACGCCGGAATGCCCCCTCCTGCACTGGAACGCCCACATGTGGCGCAGGGCTTTACAAGGTGACACATCTCCCAGATGCGTCATGTTGTAAATAGCCCGCAGCATGGCGCTGGCTTTGCACTGCCGCTGCGTCACAAAAGTGACGCAACAGTGGCGCCAATCTGGCTTAAGGTTCTTGCAATTTTGCCCCTGATATGTTTTAAGTAATTTATCTGTTTCTCTCAAGCAGCACAGGATGGGGATGGCTGCCTGTCTGTCCTAGCAGAGAAAAAGTGGGAAGGAGGGCAGGGGGAGCTCAGGTTGGAGGGGTCCGGATATTGGAAATGCTCGAAATGCAAAGCTTGCGAGCACGGCAATAACACTCTCTCATATCAATTACAAAACGGAAAAAAGGAAAACATCGCCGATCATATAACATGTGAATCCAAATATGTAGTTTATGTTCTGCAATGCCCATGTCACAAACTATATGTTGGCAGTACATTAAATAAACTCAAACTACGTATACTACAACATCTAAGGGCAATCAAGAATCAGGATCTTTCTTATCCAATGGCCAAACATTTTCTAGAGAAACACTCTAGTAATAATCAGGAACTTAAGTTCTTTGGTGCAAAATTGGTAAAACCAAATGAAAGAGGTGGAGATAGAACCTTAGACTTAAGAAGAGCAGAATCGAGGTTCATCCTGGCGTTGGGTACAGAGAGTCCTTATGGACATAATTTAGATGCTGAACTACATGTACATTTATAGAAGAATAATCTTTTTGGACATCACATGAAGAAAATGTTTAATTGATGGGACTTGAGTAAACTGATGTATCATGTGACAATACCTTTACAAGTTTAATAATAATTCTAAACTAAGGAAGTCAATAGGGAGATGACCATAGAAATATAAGATGTGTAGATAAAATCAGAACACGGTCCCGGGGTTGTGTACGGAAGGATTGAAGGAAAGTTGACTTATTTATTATGTCATCCTTTTCTTAAAAGAAATTTAAAAGAATTCAAAAAAATCAAATATGTCATCCTCTGTGTTTAACTTTTGGAAGCCTACTTTAGCATGACTGAACACAGGTAGATGGCAAATTGTCTCTCTTTCTTTCCTCCATACACAACCTAGAAGGGGTGGATTTTGTAAAGAAGGGGTTGAAGGACGGTACAAGAAAATTAATGCGTTTTTGCACATAATAGATGTTTGCACAAAAAATGTTTACATATGATATTTTGCACAATGCACATGGCACTTTATTATATCGCTCTTGGATCCATCTGATAGATAATTGCCACCCTTCTCTTCATCTAGTTCCCCCTTCTCCCTCATCCTTCTTTCCTTGCAATGAATTTTTATGTTCCAAATTTTTAACAACTCTTGGTAACGCACTGTACGTCATTTCCATATTTCCGTTTTCATGCAATATTATGAATATGCAACTTTAAACATGATTTTAGATTGATTGAGAGGATGTTAAAATGAATTTTAAATTGCCTTTCTTTGATTTAGGGTACTTTACCATTATGTCTCTCTGCCTCAAAGAGTGAGCACAAAAATGTACGTCCTAAATGGCCATTCAAAATATAACAAATTAGCAGGGTTATCAGTCTAGTCTATTTTTTTTTTAAAAAGAAAAAAAAGAAATGAATAAGGGACTTATGCACTTATCACTTTAAATGGACTGTTTGGACTGCGGGACTCTATGGTCCAGTCGAAGGCAACCTCCGAAACGCGTTGACTGTCCTCCTTGCTTGCACGAAATGGTGTTGTGAAAAAATAAAAATTATTCCTACCTGAAGAATCATGTATTGGATCCTGTTTGTGCTGTGGTGTACTTGGACTGCCTGGCTGCACACTGGAGCTTGGCTGGGTTCGTTCTTCTTTTTGAAAGAATATATATATATATATATATATATGAGAGTCCGCAAACTACGGTTTCGAAGGAAGCCGTCTGGCAGGGCGGTCCGTGTTCAGGGCACCGGCAGCCCTGTGTACTATCGATCAGCACTCCCCGACTCCAGGAAAGACAACACGGACACCTTGCTAGGATTGCAGTTAATTTATTCGAATGTCCGACTGCACAGCAACGCGTTTCACCTTTCGGCTTGATCACGCTAAAGAAGCATAACAGTACACACACTTAAATATACGTCATTTGTAAACATAAAAGAAGGACTCAACCATAGTGAAAATAACTATACGCGGATTCCGCCATTTTGACCTAGTCATTTAGTACAACACAGGATAGCCAAAAAATATATATATATACACAATAACTGTAATGCAGTCATTAGATACAGCATGAAATGTAATCCACATTGATTAAATGATTCAAAATTCAAAATTAGAAGCCACAAATAACCGCCCAAGTGGGCATTTCATTAGGCTGCTTAGATTGCAAGGCTGTATCCATACCGCATTGTAATGCTATATTTCGACAAAAGCCTGATACCGCCCAAGTGGGCATGAACATAATCAAGGTATGCTGAGTCATAAATTTATTCGGTCTCGAACGGTTCAATTGGCATATTTCACCATCACCCAAAATGTGCATTTACCTGAAAATAAAAAATAAAAGATAACATAAAAAAATCGTTCCAGAAGGCAGCAACTATAAAAGTACACATTATGTATTTATGCAAAAAACCTCTACCCAGTTATAAAGTTCCCAGGTGGAGCTCATTAGGCTACATTACATACGTACACAACTACAGGTAATATTACCATCTCTTAATGCAGGTGGATTGACAATTCTTCGCTCGAGTTAAGGCCCTGTGGCATCATAGTTTCCATATCAA
Organism: Lissotriton helveticus; assembly: GCF_964261635.1. Taxonomy (NCBI): domain Eukaryota; kingdom Metazoa; phylum Chordata; class Amphibia; order Caudata; family Salamandridae; genus Lissotriton; species Lissotriton helveticus. The sequence continues at coordinate 1,762,709,293 of NC_136057.1, forward strand.
TGATATATTTGGACTCAAGTTTCCGAAGTGCCAGTTTACGGTCCCCCCCACGGATGTTAATAGGGATTTCATCAATGACAACCATTCTCAACAGTTTCTCATTTTGAAAGTGTTGTTCGTAAAAGTGTCGGGCAACTGGGTACTGTCTGTTATTATGTCTGATGGCTCTCATATGCTCAAGGACTCGGTTTTTGGCACATTTGATCGTGCTGCCTATATAGGCCTTGTTGCACGGACACAGAAGGACATACACACAATACATGGTGTTACAATTTAGTTTCTTTTTGATAGTCAGTTTCTTATCTGTGCCTTCAATGGACAAGATTTTACAATCAGAGCTATTCCTGCAAGCCTTACATTTCCTGCACCTAGTAAAACCCTCAACAATTGCATTGCCCTTTGTTTGTTTGTTAGTAATTAGGCTAGGGCTTAGCTCGTCTCTGAGAGAGTTACATTTTTGGAATGTGATCTGTGGTGTAACATTGAGGTGCTTCTCCAAATTCACGTCAGTTAATAATACGTGCCAATGTTTGTGCAGTATTTTGCGTAGTTGTGATGCCTGCCCTGAAAATTTGGTTATAAACCGCAAGGTATTTTTTGCTGGAATGTCTCTATCAGGGTGGAGTAGTTTGGTTCTGTTCACCACATCCACTTTGGCACAAGCTTCTCGGATAGTCTTGTTGCTGTACCCTCTTTCTAGAAATCGACCAATCATAGTCTCTTTCTCCAGTTGGTAGTTCTCTTCCGAGCTGCAGTTGCGTCTGGCCCTTAGTAGCTCACCATAGGGGATACTATACACCAGTTGCCTCGGGTGAGAGCTGGCAGCATACAAGATGCTGTTACCTGCAGTACTTTTACGGAATAGTTTCGTTTGCATGGTGTTATCTACAATCTCAACCAAGACGTCTAAAAATTCAATTTTAGTGTCACTCATATGGTCAGTGAATCTCAGATTATATTCATTGTCGTTCAGACATTTTACAAAGTTACGTGCAGATTCCATGTCACCATCCCAAATCAAAAAAATATCATCTATGTATCTTAGCCACAGGACACAGCGATCATGATCTTCCAACTGGGCGGCCACCCGCTCCTCCCACCAGCCCATCGCCAGGTTGGCGTAGCTGGGGGCAAAGCAGGTGCTCATCGCCGTGCCCTGTGACTGTTGATACACTACCTCATCAAAAAGAAATACATTATTTTCTAGACAGAATTTCATCATGTCAAGAATCATTTTGAAATGGGACATTAAAGCCACCGATCGTCTTTTCAGAAAGTATTCCACCGCTTTTAATCCAAAATCATGTTTTATGGACGTGTACAAACTGCACACGTCCAGGGTAACCATGATGTAATTGGTTTCCCAATGTATTCCCTCAATAATGGTAAGGAAGTGGGTGGTGTCTTTAAGGTAGGCGGGCAGACTTACAACATATGGCCTCAGATAGTGGTCAATGAACCTAGATGTCATTTCTAGGAGCGACCCAATGGATGACACAATGGGTCTCCCTGGTGGATTAGTGGGGTCCTTGTGAACTTTAGGTAGCAGGTATAAGACAGGGATGCGGGGGTGTGGGCATTTAAGGTAATTCAGTTCCTCCCATTCTAGTAACCCCTGTGCTTGCCACTCATTAAGCATTTCACCATAGACCCTATTCGATTCATTGACATCTGATCTCATGGATATCGTGTAGCAAGTGGTGTCTGATAGTTGTCTAAGTCCTTCTTTTATATATGCCTCTTTATCGAGAACCACAACGTTACCTCCCTTGTCAGATGGACGTATCACAATTGAGGTGTCTAATTTGAGTCTGTCCAAAGCTTGCCACTGTCCTACTGTCAAATTTTTCTTACCCCCAGGTGTTTTGTAGTATCTTATCCTTTTCAAATCCTTAAGTACTCCCCTCTCAAAGACGTCAATAGCGTCACACTCAACTGGAGGTAAAAAAATGGATTTGGGTTTAAAACCACTACCGGGGTGCTGTCACCACTTAGATTATACTGTAACAAGTCAACATCATCACTGTTCACATTATCTTGTGATGTCAGTACATTTAATAGTTCAACATCATTTCTGTTTAGGTTACTATATACTTCATTTTCCATAACCCTACCCGAATGATGTTTAGTATCAAACCATTTTTTTAGTTTCAGTTTTCGTGAAAAGTAAAACAAATCAATACGAGTCTGAGGAAAATTAAAATTGGAGGTAGGGCAAAATGACAAACCTTTTATTTTTTATTTTCAGGTAAATGCACATTTTGGGTGATGGTGAAATATGCCAATTGAACCGTTCGAGACCGAATAAATTTATGACTCAGCATACCTTGATTATGTTCATGCCCACTTGGGCGGTATCAGGCTTTTGTCGAAATATAGCATTACAATGCGGTATGGATACAGCCTTGCAATCTAAGCAGCCTAATGAAATGCCCACTTGGGCGGTTATTTGTGGCTTCTAATTTTGAATTTTGAATCATTTAATCAATGTGGATTACATTTCATGCTGTATCTAATGACTGCATTACAGTTATTGTGTATATATATATATTTTTTGGCTATCCTGTGTTGTACTAAATGACTAGGTCAAAATGGCGGAATCAGCGTATAGTTATTTTCACTATGGTTGAGTCCTTCTTTTATGTTTACAAATGACGTATATTTAAGTGTGTGTACTGTTATGCTTCTTTAGCGTGATCAAGCCGAAAGGTGAAACGCGTTGCTGTGCAGTCGGACATTCGAATAAATTAACTGCAATCCTAGCAAGGTGTCCGTGTTGTCTTTCCTGGAGTCGGGGAGTGCTGATCGATATATATATATATATATTCACTGAAAAAACCACAGGTTATAGACCATATATAGTTAGGAATTAGCATTTAGAAAACCTTATTTTACTCACACAAAACCATTGAAATTCCATATATAGTTAGTTGCACTAACTATATATCGTGCACCCGCAATCCACTGCTGATGATGTCACATATTACATCATTCATGACATGGTCAGTGACATCACTGATGACATCACTGATGACATCTCAAATGACATCACTGATGACATCACTGATAACAACATCCAGTGATTTTTTGTTTCTATAAAGTTTAAATATGTCTTACATATTGAAGAATGAGTGGATGTGTAAGTGTCTGGACGAAGGATTTAGTAGGTGCATGACTGACTGTATGAGTGAGTGATTAAATGTGTCTCACTGACTGCATGGGTTAGTGACTAAACTGTCTTAATTTGTGCATCATTATGTCTGTTGTTCTGTAAACTGCTGCATGTGTTGATCAGTAGCTATATGAGTAACTATATGGGTTATTGATTGATTGCCCAAGTATTTGTATGGGAGACTGAGTGTGTGTGTGGCTAGCTGGGAGGTGTGTGACTCTGTGCAGATCAATCTGTACTTGTATCAATGATTGTATAAGAAGGTAAGTATGTGTTAGTATATGTTTGAAAATGTAAGGTGCTCTATGTTTAACTGTATAGACAAGAAAATGGAAGTGTCATTGATTCTTTACAGGACTGACTAGGTGTGTGAGTAACTCCATGGATGAGTGGCAGACTGTGAGTGTCTGTATAGGTGTATGAGTGCATATGATAGTGTTGTAAAGATGAGTGATTGTATGTATGAATGATTGTATGGGTGAATGAGTGAAGGTGTGTGTAGACGTAGCAATCAGTGAGTGCGTATGTAGTAACTAGTATTGGTGTGTCAATGGTTTCAAAAATTATACTCTCTTTTTAACACTGGGTGAAACAGAGGTTATATTAAAATGTGAGGAGATGCATTGTATTGTCACATGAATGATATCATCAGTGATGTGGTCATTGATGTCAAATGAGATGTCATCAGTGATGTCATCAGTGATGTCATTTGAGATGTCATCAGTGATGTCATCAGTGATGTCACTGACCATGTCATGAATGATGTAATATGTGACATCATCAGCAGTGGATTGCGGGTGCACGATATATAGTTAGTGCAACTAACTATATATGGAATTTCAATGGTTTTGTGTGAGTAAAATAAGGTTTTCTAAATGCTAATTCCTAACTATATATGGTCTATAACCTGTGGTTTTTTCAGTGAATTTTCAAGGTTTTGTAAATGCTAATTCCTAACTATATATGGTCTATAACCTATGGTTTTTTCTGTGAATTTCATTGGTTTTTTAACAGCTAATATCTGTAGCTGTAAAATGTATTCTTCTTTAAATCCAAAAATATATTTTATATGTTTATGAATAATTTTTTTTTTTTATATATTTTTTTCTTCGTTCCCGCTTCGCGAATCGGGAAGCTTCCCGTTAGCTGACCTTGATGCCGCGAAATAGACCGCGAGCCGGTAAACGTTTCTTTACCGCAAGTGCCGCGTTAGAAAACAACATCGTGACGCCTCCCGTCCGCATGACGTTTCACGTTGTCGCGTGATACGTCATATGACGTGCTACGTTAGCGAACTGGTACGCGAAGCGAGTCGCAAAGCGCAGGTTTCTGGAAGCAAACCGGGAGGCCCTGCAAAGCGCTTAACGTAAACACAGCAAGTCATGTGACTTGGTAATAACACTTTTCATTGGTTCATTTCACTTTTGGTTTCCTAATGATGTAAGACTAGGTCATATAATCTAAAATGAACACTTTTGATTGGTTGAGAACTCTTGTTTTTCCCAAATGATGAAAATCCCTCCTTCTTTCCTCACTCTGACTTTCATCATTGTGAGAGAAAGACCCTTTGTGATCACTGAGCAATGGCTTCTTTAGTAGCTTCAGCTGGTGCTTCCCCACCACCTCCACCACATCCAAGGAAGAGTGGACCACCTGCTCAAGTTATAATTCAACAAGAAGAAGAAGAAGAGGAACAGGACGACGAGCACGAAGAGAGGCAGTTTTTGCCTGAGCAGCCCAGGACGTCTCACCGGAAAGAAAACTTCATTTGGCAATTTTTTTAAATTCCCAAAGGTCAGAAAAAAGTAAATGCAAGATACGTAACTTGCCTTATATGTCAAGATAGACTGTCCAGAGGAACCGAGAAAAAATACAGTTTCGGAAACTACACAATGCATCGCCATATGACTAGGTGGCATCCTAACAACTACAGTGCTGCACAGTTTCGGAACGACCTAGATAATCTCCCTATTATGGCCAGAAGATCTGTTGTACCGGAAGTAACGGGACCAGAGGGCAGGGAGATGGTGCCAAATATACAAATGAAATTTGGTGAAGTAAAACACACCTGCGTATTTTGCGATGGATTCATTTCCTACGGAGAAAAAAGCATCACTCTGATCAACAGAGCTATTGACTATCATATGCAAGTTTGTACGAAACGCCCAAAATAATAAATACTTCTTTTTTTGTTTTGTTGCTCCTGTTGAGCCCTTTACAATGAATCGTTTTCATTGCCCCCTCCAAGAAAAACCCAAAAAAATATAAAACTTCAGAAAAATTCAAAAAAAGTAAAAAAATGTTCCGAAAAATAATAAAAAAAATATAAAACAACAAAAACAATAAAAAAAAAGTTCTTTTCAGAACTACCTCCCCGTTATTAAAAAATTGGTACAATATTTGGAACTGTGCCAACCTCTATTTCTCTTAGTTCGCTTCCCAGTTCGCTCGCCGGTACGCGAACTAGAAGCGAACCAAAAACAGTAAGTATAAGGGAAGGAAACAGACACTTATGTTAAAAGAAAGACAGCTATAGGGGAGTAAACTAGAGATACTATTACCCGTAATCCACTGCTGATGATGTCACATATTACATCATTCATGACATGCTCAGTGACATCATCAGCAGAGGATTGCGGGTTTTTTGGCAACGTGCCTTATCCACGGTTTAATAACGCTGCCTTTTGCTTTATATAAGTTTTCAAATTGTATGAAATATATACCAATAGGTCGTTATGAACCTTTAGGTAGTGCTTTTCTTCATGAGGTCTGGTCGCTTCCATACACATACAGATGTTTTAAAGATGATCAAGAAGTTTATCTGAATGGAGAGGAATGCACTGAGACGCCAGATCATTCACTAATGTGTAGGCACATACAGTTACACGGTTCATGCAACAAACACCGACCAAATATGGCTTGCGTGTTGCAAGGCACGCCAGTTCCTGCTATCATCCCCACGTTCAAGTTGTTGGAAAATGGTAGTTATTTGATGCTCAATAATGAAGATTGTTCTGAGTTAATTGAAAAGGGTCTGCACCTCTGTGCGGGTGTTCGCTATGTGAAGCACGAAAGTTTCACGGGCCGAACTCAAGGCCACCTCTCTCTGAGACAAAAGAGCTCTTATTCTTGCCATGCCGTTGAAATCTGTCCCAAGGTTGGTATTTGTGGCCAGATTGAAAACTCCCTATGTTCATGTGTGGGAGGAAATAGAACATTTCTGCAGCAAATAACCCGTTCACTTACTGTTACGATAAAAGGAATACTTTTAATTCAGATTTGCCTTTCAATTTCAGCAAGATGGTTCCGACTATCTTTAACGCATCCTCCACAAAGACCCTGGCGCACTTTTTTAAAGTCGTTACCAGTGGTCTCGTGACTTCATTTGAGAAAATCTTTGGAGTCATCCCTGCTTCCTTTCATTCTATTTTCTCCACTCCGGTTCGTGGATTGCCATTTTTACTTGCATTACCAGCGGACGCTCTTGTGCTTTTTTACATTTTTAAATATGGATGTCCCTCCTATGCAACCTCCCACCCTGCAGCTGCTGACACTGTTCCGCAATCGCATGCTAGAATATTATGGCACAATGCCGTTGGCGATATTAAGCACGGCATATGGATTATCTTTTCGATTCTCCTACTTCACCTGTGTCCAGCCTGTATTTCACTGCCTGACCTGTGATTTCGATTGGGCCATTGATTTGTGTCTCTGCGGACCGGTTTCTCCTGACGTCGACTTTAATCAGCTGATGACTCCTATCATTACTCACGAGTTGGTTTGTCCTGGCGAAAGGATTATGGCTGTGGCATTGATGCATGGACTACTTGGTCCCTGGAATTTACTGGCGGCAGCACAGTCTTTCTTGGAACAGAGCTTTCTTGAAAACCCACCGAGCTGTCCTCTGATGGTGATAGAGGATCCGGTGCTGGGAGAGCACGTATGTTCTTTTCCGCTTTTAAATTGGATGGCAGGAACTGTTTTCGGATGAAGACGGTGACTTCCTATTGGAGGCTGTTGCAGCTTATTTTGCATACACAGTTATGTCATAGACCTTTTTCATGTTTGATATGCTGAGTACTAGCATTTCATTGACAATTCATTGACTTATTTGTCAAGTTTTTATTATTTACCTTGCCTATTGGCTTAAGACTCGATAAAGTACTTGGCTGTTTTATTTTTCTTTAGCATTAAATTTTCCTAGTTTTTAATGCTTTACCTTGCGGACCGTCCACATATAAACTTGCAATCTGCTCTCATGAGATGGCACTTCTATTATCTTATTCAGTTCGTTTCCGGATCATGGGGAGGTGTCATCTAGGTCCTGGATATCTTTACACCGTGTTAAGTTAGCATGGGCTCATTACCGGTTTAAACGCCATTTTTCCTTTTTTGCAACTTCTGCACACGACACTTAGTTGTTGCTTTAGCTTTCCACCTAGTAGTTCATCGTGGTTTACATGAGAATAATATGTTATTGCTCTACTATCTGCTTTGCTTGTTAAACTATATCTGTACAGCAAGTGCTAAAGTTTCAAGAACAACACGATACAGAATTGTTATGAGGTCTGATCTCCACGACTTCATACTCATAACATAAGTGCAACTTCTGCCAATTCTGGGCATGAGGCGGGTTTTATATTGCTTTGCCGAACACACATACACAACAGTTGATGCGGTTCACATGAAGAGAGAGCTGGTGTATGCTGATGTGATTCCTTCAAATCTAAGACACTAAAGTATGGGCACGCCCTAAACCAACACAAAGAGACCTTCTTAGCAAATAATATAATATGTGTATTAGGGAGGGTGAGATATAAGCAGCCGCGGGCCGTGGAGGGAGTTACGGTGAGGCAGGGAGGCGGGGAGGGGGAGAAGCAGGGTGGAGCCCTCTCTACCTTGCCCCTCCCCCTCCCCGCCACCCTGCCCCACCGTAACTCCCTCCACGGCCCGCGGCTGCTTATAAGTGTTGCTAACTCTTATTCATTTACAGCATGTTAACATACTGTCACCATTCGCTTTTTATGTACTAGTAACTATGCTGGTAATTTTGCTACTGATAATATGTGTACTTCTATTATCTAAGATACTACGCCTGAGAAGACGGCATTAGTAAATAAACATTTCAAATACACATGTGTTCTTCTTAACTCCATGTTCTGGTTTCTAAGAAATATATAACGACCGACTGTTCATGAGTTCCACGTATCCTGAGGTACTATAAGTTCATATTCTGGATTGTCTAAACATTGAGAGTTTGTTATATCCAATGTGACACTGTACCTAGCTTGCTAAGGAGTTTTTGATTACTAACGTGAGTTTTGGGACACCCTAATTCGCCGAGGTTCCAATCCTCTGTCCACAGTTCTGTGTGAGAACAGAAACCCTGCGACAGGGGCACCCCCGACCCTTGCTGGAGCTTCATCACACTTGCGATACAACTCCAGCAATGCGCCACCTTTACGGCACAGATACATCACGCATCTGTGCTGTTTTTGCCCCATGATGCGCCGCATTGTAAATGCAGCACACCATAGGTGACGGAACAGCGGCACAGAATGACTAACACATCCCTGGTGATGCGCCAGTCATCATAAATGTATCCCTATGCTTCTTATCTTGTTAGAGATGAACCGCCATATGTATCATCAAAGTTTTTTGCATTTCCTAAATAGCGAACTTTAAGGAATAAATAGCGATTCTTTACCATTCCTAGTTTGCGATTAGCTATTTGCTAATTACAAATTACCCATTCATTTCCTTCATTTCCATAGGGCGGTTGGACTCACTTTTAGCTCGAACGGCTGAATGGATTTCCACGAAACTTGGCAAAATTGTAGGGACTGGTAGCCCGATGTGCCTTTGCTATGTCTCAAGATATATGCTCCAGTGGTTTTTACGAAAATTAACTTTGAAAAATATATATTGGGCTACATTGGCCTATATATATGTTGGAGCCCAAATGTAGCCCAATGTAGCCCAATGAAGCCCAATGTAGCCCAATGTAGCCCAAAGATGGCCGCCAGACACACAAAAAAACAAATGTAGCCCAAATATCAGCCAGATGTAGCCCAACTATAGCCCAGTGACAGAATGACCAATCAGCTTCGCAAACCTCCGTTACGCGAAGCGGAGCGCTGTTACAGATATATATCTTTTTTTGAACGTTAATTTCTCAAAATCCACTGGAGCACATATATTGAGACCTAGCAAAGGCACATCGGGCTACCAGTCCCTAATATTTTGCCAAGTTTCGTGCAAATCCATTCAGCCGTTCGATTATTATTATTATTTTTTTTTTTGCCCCGCGGGGCCCTTTTAAAACCTCCACATCAAACCTAGGGGGTCAGCGAGGATCTACTATGCCCCCTTATAGTTATTTCCCCCTTTGTTTTGACCTCCTCTTGTCTCTCGATCCTACCGAGAGACAAGATGGCGGCCGCTACGGACTTTTTGGAATGTTGACAGACGCCGGAGAACCAATCAGCTTCGCTTCACAAAGCTCCGTTGCGCGTAAAGTACGCGAACCGGAGCGCTGCCTGGTCCGCTGTTACAGATATATATCTTTTTTTAAACGTTAATTTCTCAAAATCCACTGGAGCACATATATTGAGACCTACAAAAGGCACATCGGGCTACCAGTCCCTACAATTTTGCCAAGTTTCGTGCAAATCCATTCAGCCGTTCGGGCTAAAAGTGAGGCCAACCGCCCTATGGAAAACTCAATGTTAAAAACACGTTTTGGGACCCCCCTTTTTTCTCGGCCCCCCCTTGACGAACCCCCCCCAAATTTTCAAGGGCTGCTCAGAAACAAAATGTGCCATTTTCCTGAAAATTTCAGCCAATTCCGTCCAAAAACGCCAAAGTTATTAGACATAGAATTTTCAAAAAACCCATAGAGAAAAAATCCTAACTATATATACCTACTGGCGACCGCCAGTAGGTAATATATATATATATATATATATATATATATATATATATATATATATATATATACATGTGTGTGTGTGTGTGTGTGTGTGCGTGTATGTCTGTGTATATATATATATATATATTCACTGAAAAAACCATAGGTTATAGACCATATATAGTTAGGAATTTGCATTTACAAAACCTTGAAAATTCACTGAAAAAACCATAGGTTATACACCATATATAGTTTTTTCAGTGAATATATATATATATATATATATATATATATATATATTCACTGAAAAAACCATGGGTTATAGACCATATATAGTTAGGAATTAGCATTTACAAAACCTTATTTTACTCACACAAAACCATTGAAATTCCATATATAGTTAGTTGCACTAACTATATATCGCGCACCCGCAATCCACTGCTGATGATGTCACATATTACATCATTCATGACATGGTCAGTGACATCACTGATGACATCACTGATGACATCTCAAATGACATCACTGATAACATCTCAAATGACATCACTGATGACATCACTGATGACATCTCAAATGACATCACTGATGACATCACTGATGATATCATTCATGTGACAATACAATGCATCTCCTCACACTTTAATATAACCTCTGTTACATCCAGAGTAAAATACAGAATATAATTTTTTAAACCATTGACACACCAATACTAGTTACTACATACGCACTCACTGATTCCTATGTCTACACACAGATTCACTCATTCACCCATACAATCATTCATACATACAATCACTCATCTTTACAACACTATCATATGCACTCATACACCTATACAGACACTCACACTCTGCCACTCATCCATGGAGTTACTCACACACCTAGTCAGTCCTGTAAAGAATCAATCACACTTCCATTTTCTAATCAATACAGTAAACATAGAGTACCTTACATTTTCAAACATATACTAACACATACTTACTCTCTTATACAATCATTGATACAAGAACACATTGAAATGCACATAGTCACACATCTCCCAGCCAGCCACACACACACTCAGTCTCCCATACAAATACTTCGACAATCAATCAATAACCCATATAGTTACTCATATAGCTACTGATCAACACATGCAGCAGTTTACAGAACAACAGACATAATGATGCACAAATTAAGACAGTTTAGTCACTAACCCATGCACTCAGTGAGACACATTTAATCACTCACTCATACAGTCAGTCACGCACCTACTAAATCCTTCATCCAGACACTTCTACATCTACTCATTCTTCAATATGTAAAACATATTTAAACTTTACAGAAACACACAGTCACTGGATGATGTCATCAGTGATGTCATCAGTGATGTCATTTGAGATGTCATCAGTGATGTCATTAGTGATGTCACTGACCATGTCATGAATGATGTAATATGTGACATCATCAGCAGTGGATTGCGGGTGCGCGATATATAGTTAGTGCAACTAACTATATATGGAATTTCAATGGTTTTGTGTGAGTAAAATAAGGTTTTGTAAATGCTAATTCCTAACTATATATGGTCTATAACCCATGGTTTTTTCAGTGAATTTTCAAGGTTTTGTAAATGCTAATTCCTAACTATATATGGTCTATAACCTATGGTTTTTTCAGTGAATTTCCATGGTTTTTTAATAGCAAATATCAAAAGCTTTAAAATGTCAAGTACGTGGTAGGTAAAAACATTTTCGTGTTTATGCACGCTGATGTGCTTTGAACGCTGCCCCCCCCCCTCTTTTCTTTTAGGAGTATTCTCTCTTTGCAGATAGTGAAGGGTAGGTAACGCAGGCCTTTGCCCCCGTTGTAATCCATCGTGCCTGCTTCCCTCTCCATTTGATTGATTGTTATCCAAGCATTTACTGTTTTGGAATTGGTTCTCTTTGGTTCATTCTCTATTTACAAACAAGCACAGAGTCGCAATACTCTGTTTAGTCTTTGCAGATAGTGAAAAATCGTTAGAAAAAACTAAAGAAATCAAGCAAAATCAGTAGGGCACTAATGGGATCTCTTTTTGACCTCGCTAAAATAGAAACATTAGGAACAACCCCTCATGAGAAATATGAAACTAGTGAGAGGAACTGAGCTCGACGCCATGATGGCTGCAAGACAGCTCGGCTCCGCCGCCCACCCCGTCCAAAATAACGACAAACCCTATGCAAATATTATAAATATATACAACACACCAGCAAAGTAACAGGGTAAAACGTTTTATTAAATAACTATTTACATGGCAGCCTGCTGCAACATCGATCCAAATGCATGCCGCCGTTCCCGGGATTTCTCCCCGACTACTCTGCGGCCTACGAGATGGAGAGGCCGGGGCATTGACTAGGCGGGGCCTCCGGCCGCAACCACAGCGCCAACGATCGCTGCTGATGGAGGGTAGCCTTGCCGGTGAGAGCCACTGATCTGAAGAACCGCTGCCTGCGGTGCCTCCCTGAGCCGCTTGACGGAGGCCCCCGAGGGGCGGTGTGGTGGCGCGGACTCGGAGGGGGCGCTTGGCTCCTGCCCCCTCCCCAAGTCTTGTTGCCCTGGTGTGGCCTGAGATCGCCCCCGACATAGGTGGCCGGCTCCCGGGGTCAGGCGGAACTTGTTGCCTTTTGGTGAGTCTTCCATTCTGGACCTTGTCCCACAATCCGTTTGACCTGAAGACACGTCCTGCGGTGCCCTGGTCCAACCATCCCATATACCTGCGCCAGGAGACGGCGTGGGGTGCACTGGAAGGGAGAGGCGGCGCGAACGAGCCTCCCCCACCTCCCCAGGTGGAGGTTTCTCAGCTACACCCCAGCGCTTCACTCGGCCAGCTGAGTTGCGCCCGCTCCTGCGGCACAGTGCCTCGCTCGGCCAGCTGAATTGCGCCTGCTCTTGCTATTACAGGGTCTCACCCGCCATCCGGCTGAATTGCACCCACTCTTGCGGTACAGCGACAGGCGGCTGCCACGGAGCTCAGGAAATGGCGGTCGGCTCCACAGACTTGGGCCTGGCCTGCAAGGATGGCTCTGGGCAACCCTGGAACTCGGACGCTTGACTGCTAGGGCATGGGCCCCATTCCCAAAAGCGTCCCCTCAGCCTTGAAGACCCTGATTGTATGGTATGAATGTGTATGTATTCCATATGCCCGGCCGATAAACGTTCTGTTTGCGCAACTGCCGCGTTAGAAAACAACATCGTGACGCGTCGCGTAACCGCGACCTATCGCGTTGTCGCGTAATGCGTCATATGACGCGCCGCGTTAGCGCACCCGGAAGTGCTCCGGTGCGCGAGGCGAGAAGCGCAGCTTCCCGGAAGCGATCCGGGGCGCGGAGCGCGTAACGTAAGCATAACAGGTCATGTGACTTGTTAATAAAACTTTTCATTGGTTCATTTCACTTTTGGGTTCCTAATGATGTAAGGCTAGGTCATGTGACCTAAAAATAACACTTTTCATTGGTTTAGAACTATTTTTTGTCCCAAATGATGAAAACCCCTCCTTGTTTCCTCACTCTAACTTTAATCTTTGTGAGAGGAAGACCTTTTTTCATCACTTAGCAATAGCAAGTGTTGTAGCTTCAGCTGGTGCATCCCCACCACCACCACCACCTCCTAGGAAGAGAGTACCACCTCCTCAGGTGGTGGTTGAGCAAGAGGTGCCCCCCCCACACCTTCTTGTTGCCTGATTCGGCCAGCTCAATCGATCGAGCATGAGACTCTGTTGTGATCTGAAGAACCGCTGCCTGCGGTGCCTCCCTGAGCCGCTTGACGGAGGCCCCCGAGGGGCGGTGTGGTGGCGCGGACTGGGAAGGGGCGCTTGGCTCCTGCCCCCTCCCCAAGTCTCGCTCGGCCAGCTGAGTTGCGCCCACTCTTGCGGCCTACGACATGGAGAGGCGGGGGCTTTGACTAGGCGGGGCCTCCGGCCGCAACCACAGCGCCAACGATTGCTGCTGACGGAGGGGAGCCTTGCCGGTGAGAGCCACTGATCTGAAGAACGGCTGCCTGCGGTGCCTCCCTGAACCGCTTGACGGAGGCCCCCGAGGGGCGGTGTGGTGGCGCGGACTGGGAGGGGGCGCTTAGCTCCTGCCCCCTCCCCAAGTCTCGCTCGGCCAGCTGAGTTGCGCCCACTCTTGCGGCCTACGACATGGAGAGGCCGGGGCGTTGACTAGGCGGGGCCTCCGGCCGCAACCACAGCGCCAACGATCGCTGCTAACGGAGGGGAGCCTTGCCGGTGAGAGCCACTGATCTGAAGAACCGCTGCCTGCGGTGCCTCCCTGAACCGCTTGACGGAGGCCCCCGAGGGGCGGTGTGGTAGCGCGGACTGGGAGGGGGTGCTTGGCTCCTGCCCCCTCCCCAAGTCTTGTTGCCCTGGTGTGGCCTGAGATCGCCCCCGACATAGGCGGCCGGCTCCCGGGGTCCGGCGGAACTTTTTGCCTTTTGGTGACTCTTCCATTCTGGACCTTGTCCCACAATCCGTTTGACCTGAAGACACGTCCTGCGGCCTGGTCCCTGAATGTGTGCAGGGGGACAGTATTGATTGGATCAAGATGGCAGCTTCACACAAAGCTGACTCAAGTGTTGCTGCTGATGCTATGCAGACAAAAACTGGTTTTCAGTTTGTACATTCTTCAGGATTTTTCCATCCAAGGCTGGTTGAGAGTTTGTAGAACGATGGCTTCAGATTTTCAACATACTACTCTTCAACATTCTTCATAAATGTAACAATGTGAGACTCACTAGGAGAACGGCCGTTTATCTTTCCTTTCAAAATGCTGCCAACAATATTTTCTAAATGGAAGACACCATCTTGTAGCATAAAGGGCTGCGTCAAGGGTGGTATTGCCCAGAATGTCTTGTTTTCTAGTGCTCGTAATGACGAAGCCAGAACTGCCGAAAGGGATTCTGGTCCTGCCGCTACTTATTGGAGACATTGAACTATACTCTGGACCTGCCTGGCCTCGACCAAAATGGCGCCAGTATGGGAGCGACTTGCAACTCCTTATGACGTTCTAGTTACTTAGCATTGACGTTATGGGGGATGTATGCGGTCTTTGTGCACATGGTGGGCGGGGAAGGGTACTGACTGGGAATACGGACAACCCTATTGATGTCGATTTTTCATTATTGATTATTGTATTAATAAAGCTTCGAAGTAATGTTACCCATGATACTCGCCCATGGTGTGCGTATGGACGATTTTATTGTAACTGATCCTGTTATACTTTCAATTAAAAAATCAACCTTCACTGATCCTGCAACCGTTTGTCACGTTTAGTTTTTTCAATCAAATGGCTCGCTTGTTACATACTCCTATACCCCTGGCTTTTGAAAGACACCATCTTGTAGAATAAAGGGCTGCGTCAAGGGTGGTATTGCCCAGAATGTCTTGTTTTCTAGTGCTCGTAATGACGAAGCCAGAACTGCCGAAAGGGATTCTGGTCCTGCCGCTACTTATTGGAAACATTGAACTATACTCTTGACCTGCCTGGCCTCGACCAAAATGGCGCCAGTATGGGCGCGACTTGCAACTCCTTATGACGTTCTAGTTACTTAGCCTTGACGTTATGGGGGATGTATGCGGTCTTTGTGCACATGGCGGGCGGGGAAGGGTACTGACTGGGAATACGGACAACCCTATTGATGTCGATTTTTCATTATTGATTATTGTATTAATAAAGCTTCGAAATAATGTTACCCATGATACTCGCCCATGGTGTGCGTATGGACGATTTCATTGTAACTGATCCTGTTATACTTTCAATTATAAAATCAACCTTCACTGATCCTGCAACCGTTTGTCACGTTTAGTTTTTTCAATTAAATGGCTCGCTTGTTACATACTCCTATACCCCTGGCTTTTGACCCTTTCCTACGCGCGGTCTGTACTACCGCCCTCGGGCGATCTATGTAATGAACAGACTACCATTGCTGAAACACAAGGGAATGCATCTCAGAGAGATAAGTCAAGTACGTGGTAGATAAAAACATTTTCGTGTTTATGCACGCTGATGTGCATTGAACGCTGCCCCCCCCCCCTCCTCCTCATCATTTAGATTACCACAGCCCATTGCACAAAAGCGTACCGGGCGCTCCCCACGCAAAAAAACGTTTTTTTTAAAAAAAAAAATTTGCCCCGCGGGGCCCTTTTAAAGCCTCCACATCAAACCTAGGGGATCAGGGAGGATCTACTATGCCCCCTTATCGTCATTTCCCCCTTTGTTTTGGCCTCCTCTTGTTTCTCGATCCTACCGAGAGACAAGATGGCGGCCGCTCCAGACTGTTTAGAATGTTGACAGACACCGGAGAGCCAATCAGCTTCGCTTCGCAAAGTTCCGTTACGCGTCAAGTACGCGAACCGGAGCGCTACCCGGAGCGCTGTCACAGATATATATATTTTTTTTAACGTTAATTTATCAAAATCCACTGGAGCACATATATTGAGACCTAGCAAAGGCACATCGGGCTACCAGTCCCTACAATTTTGCCAAGTTTCGTGCAAATCCATTCAGCCGTTCGAGCTAAAAGTGAGGCCAACCGCCCTATGGAAATTAACATGGGAAAAATGCGTTTTGGGACCCCCCTTTTTTCTCGGCCCCCCCTTGACGAAACACCCCCAAATTTTCAGGGGCTGCTCAGAAACAAAATGTGCCATTTCCCTGAAAATTTCAGCCAATTCCGTCCACAAACGCCAAAGTTATTAGACATAGAATTTTCAAAAATCCCATAGAGAAAAAATCCTAACTATATATACCTACTGGCGACCGCCAGTAGGTAATATATATATATATATATATATATATATTTATTTATATAACATTTCTATGGCAAAATGAAACCCCTCATTTTGTTCCTTTGCAAATTAAATGTTTTAAGTTTTGACACTTTATTCCAATCAAGATGACTTCAGGTGTGCCAGACTTTTGTCATAAGTAAGACTGTTAGCGCTCTAGTTGTTCTTTAGAACACTCTGGGACATTCTGTCACTGGGCTATAGTTGGGCTACATCTGGCTGATATTTGGGCTACATTTTGTCTCTGGTGGCCATCTTTGGGCTACATTGGGCTACATTGGGCTAATTGGGCTACATTTGGGCTCTAACATATATATAGCCCAATGTAGCCCAATATATATTTTTCAAAGTTAATTTTTGTAAAAACCACTGGAGCATATATCTTGAGACATAGCAAAGGCACATCGGGCTACCAGTCCCTACAATTTTGCCAAGTTTTGTGGAAATCCATTCAGCCGTTCGAGCTAAAAGTGAGGCCAACCGCCCTATGGAAATTAACATGGGAAAAACGTGTTTTGGGACCCCCCTTTTTTCTCGGCCCCCCCGTGACGAAACACCCCCAAATTTTCAGGGGCTGCTCAGAAACAAAATGTGCCATTTTCCTGAAAATTTCAGCCAATTCCATCCACAAACGCCAAAGTTATTAGACATAGAATTTTCAAAAATCCCATAGAGAAAAAATCCTAACTATATATACCTACTGGCGACCGCCAGTAGGTAATATATATATATATATATATATATATATGTATATATATATATATATATATATATATATATATATATATATATATATATATATATATATATATATATATATATATATATATACATGCTTAAATACTTTGATAGAAAACCAGACATTTGAGGTGAGCAGATCTAGAGTGTCGTTGGTGTTGAGAGTGCTCTAACAGGAGCTGCTTTCCACCTAAACTTGAGAACTACCCAGAGTTCTCTGCTTCTTTTTTTGCATAATTTATGCGTCACTCTATGCCTGAAAGTGTATTGTTTTGATTTACACTTTGTGCTCCCTTGTGTGTGGACAAATCTATACCACTCTGAAGAGCTCTAATTAGAGCAAAACACTGTGTCAGGGGTTGCTTTTACTCATTTCAGGTTGTCTTGGTTGGTATTTTACCAATTCAATGCTGTAATACTGTGCCTGGAGTGGTAAATGGCTTTTGTCATTTTACAGCTCAGCATGGACAGCACTTGCTAGTCCTATGCTTAGAGACTTTGCTGTAGAAATGGCAAAAGACTTTGTCCTTTTCTATCTCGGCGTGGATGGCACTGTGCTAATTGCAAGGAAAGGAGTCAGTCTCGTCATAGCGGCGAAGTTGGCTGTTGCTCAGGTCAAAAGTCGCATTGTTGGTACAAAGTTGTTCCAGTTTCATGCTCTGAAATCGACAGGACCTACACGTAATGGGACCTTCTATGACCATAGGAGTGTTAAGCATGGTATTTTTCAGATGTATTACATTGTTTGGGCTGGCTCGTCTGTTATGAACTTTTAAAGAATAAATAAAAAAGTAGTGCTTAATAGCAAATAGTGCTTAGGGGTTACTTGAGGTCATGTTGGACTGGGGAAAAATAAAAGTTCAGGCTTCCCTCGATGGAGGGCAGGTTGGCTACAGGTCTCGCTGAGAAAATACCTTGGGATGGAGCAACCGTTGACATTGAAGACTCAATGCATTGATTCCAATTTGCACAGGTGATAAATGCTTTGTCGACGAATCCCTTTACAACGCAGGCACTGTGTCATCATCAAGTCATACTGTCCATCATTATCGAGCCACACAGTCCATCCAAGCAATGTCTTTGATCAACTTCTGGGGTGAAGGGCAATGCGTCGCTTCCAATCAGTGCAAAGTTATCACTGCATCAATTTTCATGGTTCCGAATAGCAGAAGTTAACTTTCAAGGGCCCTAGAGGACTGAATTAGCACCACTTCTCAGTGCAGGACTCCCAGCTGGCAGTGACCAGGTGCTGTTGCAGGGTTGAAAGAAATCTTTGATGGCCCTGAGATTTGAGAACAGGGGGCAAGCCACCAAGCACTTGAAGGCACTATGGGTTCAAGTGAGATGAGTCCAGTCCTTGTCCTCAACAGCAGCCACGGCCTGTGGAGGGAGTTATGGTTGGGCAGGAAGGCGGGGCAGGGGAGGGGAAGGGTGGGGAGTGCTAAAAACTGGAATATGGATAATTGGAGGTAAGTATTTTGTAGCGCGCCCTGCATCGCAAAATGCGATGCAGGGCGCGCTACGAAATTTGTTTTATTAATTAAAATGTTTACTTACCTTCTGGTTTTTAGCACCCCCCACCCTATCCCACCCCCGCCCCACCTTCCTGCCCCACCGTAACTCCCTCCACGGGCCGTGGCTGCTCAACAGAGCAGTGATCAGCAGACAGCAGAGCAGTACAGCGAAGCAGATATCAGTACTTTCAGTGCAGCAGTCAAGCAGAGTGGCAATCCTTGAAGCACAACAGTCTTTACTCCTAGCAGAGTTGTGCATAGTTACCGTAGTGTAATGTATTGGTAGGTTTGGAGGCCCAGTACTTATACTCAGTTGTGCTTGTGAAGTGAGGGTGACTTCAAAACAGGCCCTTGAATTGCACAGGTCCCCCTTTCTTACCAGCCCTAGCTCCAGCCTATCAGTAGGGGGTAATCAGCCAGCTGTGTGGGGAAACAGGACACTGCCTATTCAGTGTAAGTGTCAGCTTTCCCCCTCTCTTCTTGCCCAGGAAGAGCTATCAGAATGCAGATGAATTCTCCGCCATGCCTACCCTTCATGTGTTAGTGACTGTCTAGAGGGAATGCAGAGAGAGTAGCTATCACCCACACCAGACTTGTGTTGGAGACAGGCTTCAAGGTACTAAGAGCAGTAAGAGCAGAGAAATGCCCACTTTCTAAACGTTGCACTTCTAAAATAGTAATGATTAATCCAACTTTACAATTAAACAGGATTTATAATTACTATTCAAAAGATATGAAACATAATGCAGCTACTCTTTTGTAATCCGGAATTACAACTTAAACGTGAGGAGTAGGCCTCACAGTAGTAAAAAACGAATTCAACAATTTGTCACTTCTAGGGCATTCAAAACTTACCAGTACATGTGCTACCTTTTACTTACAAAGCAGCCTGACCTTAGGCCTACCTAGGCTCTACATTAGGGGTTATTTATGTAAAAAAGGGGAGTTTATATGCCAAAATGAAGTGGCAGTAAACTGCACACAGAGGCCTTGCAAAGGCAACCCTGAGACAGGTTTGAAAGGCTTCTTGTGCGGATGGCACAACCAGTGCTGCAGACCCACTAGTACCATTTACATTACAGGCCATGTTACAAGGTATTTATAAGTAAACTAAATATGCCAATTGGGTGTACACCAATGTCACCATGTTTAGAGGAGAAGCGCATGCACTTTAGCACTAGTCAGCGGTGATGAAGTGCTCGGAGTCATAAGGCCAACAAAAAGATACAGCAAAAAGAGGAGGTAAGCAGGCAAAATGTTTAGTGAATTCCACCCTAAGGATGACAGCCTTAACACTCCTGGATCTGGGATCTGGATGGATACCCCTCATTTTCAGCAGTGGTCTTAAGTGAAGAGTTGCTAAGCTCTTTAATGACGTGGCGTACGGCCAGGAGCATTGTAACCATGGTTGTCAATTAGAGGTCAGGAAGGGGAGTATTTGCTACAGTCGGCTTGCATTTTCTTATCCTTGACACTAACTGTAAAGCCCCTAGCCAGGGTGACTTAATGCATTGCTAAGAGCCTTTCAATGAAGGTTTTGTGTTTTGGGAAACACAAGTAATGCAGAAACTCTGTACCATTCCAAGAGTTTTCCTTATGCTTTTTCACATTGATAACGAGAAGTGGACACAGATTGTTTGACATATATAACAATATGTTTTATTTTAGTGTTCCAGAGCAAAAGCAGAGATATGTTCAATTATTTAAATAATATCGGATTTATATTGTATTCCGTTTTTCAGCTTTGACTCTTCTGTCGTCTGATTGTCTTGCATTCAAGTTAAGTAAATGAACCCAAGTGCTTGTGCAATCTTCGCTGCATTTTGTATCATAAAAGCAACATATTGTTTTAGGAACCATTTTACCCAAGAGGTTGTTGTGACAAAATATGAGATCTGTGGTACAGAAAACTAAGGCTTATATTTAGGTGCAGTGCTGGAACCCAAAAAAATGAAAATAAAAAGACAACCATCATACATTTTTGGTTGCCTAAGTTGCTCCTACACTCTATTCTAAAACAACCACTACCATTATATACCTATTGCCATTTCATATGTCATAACCACTGCCATAAAGCCAGCTCTCTGTCCGCATGCCCCATATTGTACCTTTGTCCTGTAGCCCATTTAATAGCTGTTTTTCCCCTAAATTAATCCCCTTCTCTTAAACATGCCACTGGTTAATCTCATAACATCAACAACCTACTTCTTTTCCGCATTTACATGGCTCTCATCACCCCGCTTTTGCGAAAAATACCTATTACAACGAAGGCATTACAACGTAGTGCCTTTATAACTCAGTCAGCGCCACAAATGCGACATTATCAGGAGTTCTATTACAACGCAACACCCTCCCTACTGATACACTGACTGGAGTTGGAATCATAATTTATACTATTCCAAATTTCAGCCCTTCCCTTAAGCAAGTTGTTGTAATGACTTGCGTTGTAATGGAACTTGTGGTTACAACAAAGTTGTGGTATTGACTGTGTTGTTAAGCCACACGTGGTTTGAGAATGTGTGGTAACAAATGCTGTTAGGCTCAGGCTGGCATATTAAACAGATGCCTTATACAACAATTTATTCTTTAACACCCATTCAACATGATTCAACCTCGATCATATTCCTAATCTACACCTTATTCCTATATCGTGCGCAAGCCTTCATTCAAACTCACCTTGAAGCACCGTCCTCTCCAAATTCAACACTTTAATCCGATTTCTCTTTTCAATAAACCACCCTCGCTTCTCTAGCTACTCCAAAATCCATTCTCACCAGTCCCAACCCCTATACACAGACTCATCCCTTCCCAGATATGAAAGTCATACCTATGTCATATTAAAAAAAACGCTTCCTCTACCCTATTAAAACACCGTCCCTTCCCCTGTCTTCTGTTTAGTTGCATATCCAATTCAGCAACTGTTTCTCTTACCTCATTAAACCATCCTCCGTCCCCAGTTCTGCAAAGCTTTAAGAAAGTTATCAGCTGAGAAAATAATGGTGAGAGAAATTGTATGACGGCAAGAACAGCCCGAGGCATAAAACTAATGGAAACAATATAAAATGAGACCATAACGGGAATGAAGAGCACATTACCCCTTCTGTTTGTTAATTTGATTAAGCAGATATTAGGCGGTTAGGATCAGGGATGTAATGCAAATTTAGGCAATGAGACCCTGTGTCCTGTCTCTCCTACCTCCCCCACTAAGGGACCAAATTAGAATGCGTACAGCGCACCACACCAGAGGCTCCATACACAGGACGCTTGTTTTCTTGCGCACTTTTCAGTTTACAACCAGTTTCCTTTCAAATGTATTTAGATATTTTGCCTTGAAAGGGTGGGTGTTCTCATCAGGACCCACACAAATGTTAGGTTGCTAAATTAAGGGCTGATACCTCCTTCCTTGCACACTATGGGTTTCTATCTGGATTTTACTGCTTGGCGGCAATTTGGAAAAGCTGCAAAAAGTAAGCTGCCTCACATTTCAGAAAGAGAAGAATGAAAAGGGGGGGCCCTCGGCCCCCCCGCACGCATGGCGGCGCGGCGACCGTCTCCCCCCCTTTCCCCTTTGGTGTCTCTCGGTGGTGGGGGCGGGCCCTGGTGGGCGCGACCCACCACCGATTGGCCGGCGGCCTCCCTGACCCGGATACCAGGTAGAAGGTCCAGGTCAGGGGGGGCGGGCTACAGGAGGGGCGGGCCGGGGGGGGAGTGCCCCCCCCGCCTGGCCCCTTGAGAATAAAGAGGTGGGGAGCGCCCAGGAGACCCCCTTGTCCCTGGACGCTCCCTCACAGCACGGTGTGCCCCGCGCTCGGGGCTTCTTTGTTTGTTAACAATTTTTTGCTTTTGTTTTACAGGAACTCGGACTACAGGTGGGAGAGAGCGGTTTTCTGCGATCCTTGTTTGCGGATCAAGACTCAGCGCCGGAACTTTTTAAATATTGCTTTCTTTCCAGGCTTTGGACGTCCGGCGTTTTCTGCCGGAGCTGCGCTGAGCCAGCCGCGTGGGGCCCGCCGCATCGTGGGAGCTGAGAGCCGCCGGGACCATCGCTTCGCCGGTCGCAGAGCAACAAGGGCGAAGGGCAGTTGTGAGAGCGTGGTACGGGCCGCTTGAGGCCCCGTGAGGTATTGTGCGGGGCGGGGGGGTTGTCGGGAAACGGGCGCGTAGGTGCCGCCTAATATTTTGAACAGCCTGCTGGACTATAACTTTGCGCGGCGGGGCAAGAGCTCGCTTAAGCTTCCCGACGGCCTTACGGGTGACTGTGCGCTTTGCAAAGGGGGATTATTATTATAAGCGCTGTATGTTGACGCTCAATTTAAAAGCAATTTTTTAGCGCTCACTAGCACAATTCACTGAAGGGCGCGAAGCAGGGTCGACCAGGGCAGCACCTGGATAGGAGACCCCTCGTGAAAAGTGTACAAATTATAGAAAAGCGAGGTGACTAATTTCTTAAGCTGTTTTTTGTCCTTGACTGGATTGTAGTAGGTATTAAGTAGTTTACAGTTGGGGACGTGGCACGAAGTGTGCAGTGGAGGGTAAGAAGTGCATTCACTTGTTCCAGAATTGTCCTGGCATTGGGTGAGTGGTGTTGAAGGTTGCTGATACAACAGAATTTAGTGGCACATAGCACGAGAAAGGTTAACAGGGGGGATTCAACTGTTTTGCTGCGCCCAAACTGGGTTTTCATAAATCTGGCCTGTTTTTTTTATTACACGGTTTTAATACATTTCTCAATTTCAGGCAATTTTAACGTCATTATTGTTGCAAATTCACTCGCAGAGAGGACGTAAGGACAGTCATCGCGCAACGTGGTGTGGGGCGTGATTGCAGACCGATATCGCCGGGAATACGCAGGACTGACTGGTCGGTAAGAGGGGTACGGGGGGCTGGCATTCATCGCTCCTGGTGGCCGCCGGGTGGGTCTACATTAGGTTTACTCACCCCTTACATAAGCGGACAAGCCGCTGGTGTTGCGGTCGCCGTTGCATGGTGTTGAAAGCCCCCTGGTGACCCTCCATCTGAAAGGTACACAAAGTTGGCCTGTCGTGATATTAGGAGAGTAGGCGGTTGGTTGTTTGAGTTTTTTGCCATGCCAGGGCCACGGGGTGGTAAAGGTGGGTCCAAGATGGAGGCTATGATGCGGGCCATGATGCGTGAGATGGGTGAAATTAAACAGCGGCTAGGGAAAATAGATGAGCTGGAAGCACGGATGAATGAGAGGCATGATGATGCCCCTGGCCCATCGGGTAGGCCTATCCGCCAGAGGGCGGCACCATTGCCAAGGGGGGATTTTGTTACCCCACCTAGGAAGTCTAAGCCCAAGAGACCCAGGTATGCTGCACCCGCCCCAGGGCCAGTAGAGCCGGTACCTGCCGTGCCGCTGGCGGTCATCCCACCCCCGCTTATACCTATGCCTATACCCCCAGCCCCCGTCGTGCCGGTGCCTGTAGTACCGCCAGGGTCAGCTCCCCCACCGGTGCCCACAATCCCGGCTACAGGCTTGCCACACCCGGCACCCGCCTTGCCTACTGCGCCAGTACCACTGGGCATAACCCCAGTGGTACCTGTTGTCCCAGGTGGGAATTTAGATTCAATGCCCCCTGAATTGTTGTCTCAGATAACGGCCTTGATGCCGTGGCTCCAAAAAGGGGGAGCTTTCCCAAATTCTGCAGATCATGCAGCAGAGGCGGCGAGGTTTGTAGAAAAGATCAAATCGGCAGCGGTCGCCGACAGTGTTGCATCGCCAGTATCTTCTCCCCTTGCAGGTCCCAGTCTTCCCCAGCCGGATGGAGCTAATGGGCAGCCGGCCCCGGTGCCCGCACATGGTAAGGAAGTGGCATTGCCGCTCTTGGGGGACAGTGTTCTACCTTCCAGGAGTGAGAATTTGGCTCAACATGTGTCGTTAGCTGTGAAGGAGATGATTTGGGCCGATAAATATGTATATATTTATTCTTTGTTATTAGATAATAGGGAAATGGAGCATGCGAAAACACTGAAGGAGTGGATGCACCCAAGTGAATGGAGGGTGCAGTGTGCTAGATTTAGGGTTGAGGAAACACTGCTCAACTGGATTAAGGCTTGGGCTGTATTCACGGCTATTAAGGCTGAACGACCTCCGGATTTACAGGCGCCATTGGCATGCTACCAGAGCAGGATTGTGGGGTGGAGTGAGCAGTATTCTGGGGATGCGTGGAAAGGGTATGATTTGAATTTCAGGAAAGCATTGGAATTTAATAGATCACTAACATGGGACACGGTGGACTCCATGTCATGGCATAAGCAGTTCTCGGATAATGCACCCCCCCCTCAGTTCTCCGGTTCGGTCAAGGTGTTCTCCGCTAGACCCCAACAGCCCTTTCGGCCCCCCCAAACAAGTGAGGTACCTGGGAAGTTTAGGGCCGGTGGGGCGGAGAAAAAGGGGGTGTGCTGGGACTTTAATAGGCGCACCTGCACAAGGGGCGCGTGTAAGTTTAGACACGCATGTTCCTCCTGTGGTCACCCCTCCCATCCAGAAACTGCCTGTAGGTCCAAGCATGGAAACACGGGACAGAGGGGAAGGGGAAAGCCACTGTGAGACAAACCAGTTAGGCCCCCCCACGCCAGTGGATGTGTTAGCAATGATACCATGGTTGAACAGATACCCGGACCACACATCGGCCACCCTACTCCAAGAAGGTTTCTCTAAAGGCTTTAGGATCCCTGCAGCAGGATACACAGGCAGCGCACACTGTAGAAACCAATTGTCAGTAAAGCACAATCCAGCTGTGGTGGCCGCCAAGATTGACAAGGAGCTGTCCTTAGGCAGGATAGCTGGCCCTTTCACTGTAGTGCCGGTGCCCAATTTTGTGTGTTCCCCATTAGGAGTCGTCCCCAAAAAAGAGAAAGGGCAATTCAGATTGATCCACAACCTGTCAGCACCTAGGGGGGCGTCACTGAATGATGCCATTGACGAGGGTATCTGTAGTGTTAAGTACGCCTCTTTTGATCAGGCTGTCCACTTATTACAGGCCACGGGGCCCGGGGCGCTGATGGCGAAATCAGACATAGAATCAGCCTTCCGCCTCCTCCCGGTACACCCAGCGGATCAAAATTTCTTAGGCTTCACCTTTGGGGATATGTTCTACATGGATAAATGCATGCCTATGGGTTGTTCTATATCTTGTGCTTACTTTGAGATGTTTAGCTCTTTTCTTGAATGGGCCATGAGACAAGCGACGGGCCACCAGCAGGTCATGCATTATTTGGATGATTTCCTCTTCCTGGGTACGGCGGGATCTCAGGAGTGTGCACTGGCATTGCAGGAATTTTGCGTGCTCATGCGGGCTTTTGGTGTCCCGCTTGCGCCCGGGAAGACTGTTGGCCCGACCACCTGCTTAGAATTCCTCGGCATTGAGATTGATTCAGTGGAGGGATGTTTTAGATTGCCTAGGGACAAGGTGGACAAATTCAAAACAGCGCTACGTTTATGCCTACGGAAAGATAAGGTCACCCTGCAGCAATTACAGGAGGTGGTAGGGCAGTTGAACTTCGCACTGAGGATCATCCCCATGGCTCGCCCTTTCTCTCGCTCCATTGCCCAAGCAATTAAGGGGCTGAGGGAGAAACACCACCGCACTAGGCTGTCGTCTGAAATTCGCCAGGATATGCTTATATGGATGGCATTCCTGGAGGATTTTAACGGCAGGGTGGTCTGGCCCGGCCCGCCCGCAACATCAGCAGAGTTGGGCCTGTGGACTGATGCCGCCGGTAGTGTGGGCTTTGGCGCCATCCTAGGGAACAGGTGGGTCGCTCAACAGTGGCCGGAGGCATGGAGAACATGGGGTCTGACCGCCAATATTGGCTTCTTGGAACTCTTCCCAATATGGGTGGCATTGATGGTCTGGCCCGAACACCTATGTAATCAATCAGTGGTGTTTTGGTCAGACAACATGACAGTGGTGGAATGTATAAACCAGCAGGGAGCACGATGTCCTTTCATACTTCGCTTGGTAAAAGAAATTGTGTTGCAGTGCTTAAGATGGAACGTAGTTTTTAAGGCCAAGCATGTCCCGGGTATTCTAAATAATGCAGCTGACTCCCTCTCTCGCTTCAAAATGCAGGTTTTCAGGGAACATCTTCCTACAGCAGACCCCTCGCCAGCGCACTTCCCAGCAGTACTTTGGCAGATTGGTGCCCCAGATTACAGGACCTCGTGGTTGCTAGCTTAGCCCCCAGGACCAAGACGGCTTATGAAGGGGCGTTTTTGTCTTACTGTACTTTCTTGGGGCAGCAATGGGAGGGGCTATGGGCGCAGGAGGATGGTTTTGCAGCCTATTTAGAATGGATGCATAGGGAGGGACGCTCAGTGGCAGCTGCAAACAGACATAGGGCAGCGGTATCATTCTTTGCTCAAGCTAGGGGCTTGCGGGATCCCACCAATACCTTTATGGTGCGTAAGGCTTTGAGGGGTTGGCGCCGTATACAGGGGCATCATAAAGATAAGAGAAAGCCCATAGGGTTGGCGCGGCTGACAGCTTTACTGGGCGCACTGGACACTGTTTGTAGCTCGGAGTGGGAGGTACTCCTTTTTAAAGCAGCATTCTCCTCGGCATTCTATGGGGCAATGAGAATTAGCGAACTGGTGGCAGGTTCCAAGTCAGACCTACAGGGCGGCTTGCAAAAGGCGGGGGTAAGGATAAAGGAGGACACCATGTGGGTGACTATTCAGAAGTCAAAGACTGACCAGGAGTCAAGGGGTCACACCATAGTCCTCCAACGGGCCCCCGCCAACCCTTGCTGCCCAGTGAAGCACGTGGAAGTATTGCACGGGCTGCTGGTAGGCACAGCGGGCAGGGCACTGCTCTGTCACGCCGACGGTAACCCCTTGACCAGGTATCAGTTCAGGAGGGTGTTGGAGAAGGTGGTCAGAAAAACAGGTCTTGACCCTAAAGAGTTTGGCTCTCATTCCTTTAGGATTGGGGCAGCAACTGAGGTGGTAGCAGGGGGCCTCCCAGTGGAGAGAGTGAAGACAATTGGAAGATGGCCCTCAGATTGCTACAAACGATATGTACGGATTGACATGTTGTGATTACATGGTGCTCACGCTTGGTTTGTTTCCGCTTTCTTACAGTTTCTCAGACCTGTTACGCAGGGGAGGAATTTGTCGTCGGGCACCAACAACATACAGCAGCACGGAACTACAGCCAGGAAACAATGAGGAAAATTTTTTGGATTGTGGGTCACTCCTATGTGAGACGAGCCGAATGTGTGTTTATTTCAGGTGACCGAGGGAAAAGGGCTGCACAACTGGGGTTTGACATCACGTTCTTTGGGAGAGGGGGGTTATGCCTCAACCAGTTTAGGGGCTTCTTCCAGGGGCTGTTAGCGCGCCGGCAATCTCCCCCGTCAGTGGTGATACTTCACCTGGGGGAGAATGATTTGGCCAACATGGGGAGGCGCATCCTGATTGAGGAGATTATCTCAACTGCGGGGTGGATGGCCAGGACCTGCCCGGGTTGCACGGTAGTATGGTCGCAACTCATACCTCGATTACAGTGGCGGGGGGGGATTCGGTCAGGGCGTTGAATCACTCGGTAAAGAGGATCAACACACAGTTGGACAAGTTGTTTCGAGCCCCCCTGTTGCAGACTATACCTCATGGGTGTATCTGGGGCGACCGGTATTACTTGAGGGATGGGGTCCACTTGAATGAAGCAGGGAATGTCTTGTGGTCTGACAATATCTGGGCCTGGTTGGAGGGATTTGCGAATAGGAGCGATCCTTAGGTAGGGTCTAGAGGGGGGAGGCCAGATCGTCGGTTAACAATGCTGGCCTGTGGCGGTAAGGTCATTATCGGTGAGCACATATTTGAGGTCTGAGGGGGCGGGCATCATCCTATGGAGGTTCCCGCCCAGGGGGAGGGGTCTGCGGGCCACTCCTAGAACTCCAGGGGCAAGGTAATTGATGCTGCAAAGGAGCGCGGGTAGGAGTAGTTCACGCTTTCCTTAGGCTGGTAGCCACCCCGCGCGCGTATACTCATGACGTCACCGGATGGCGCAGAGTAAGGGCCCTCCTTTAGTGGGTAAATGGAGTTCAGGGCGTAGACCGGGCAATTCCCGGGGTAACACTGCGCATGCGCACGTCTCTAGGTGAGGCGCAGCTTGTAGGACCTGACACCGGTAGTGACCTTGCCATATGGCCAGAAATGTACAAAAATCAAGATGAGGATGTTAGACTCGGTTAGGAAACAACATGTATTAGAGTTTTTGTTAAGGTCAGGCTCTCAAACTTGTTGACAAAATTTGTATCTAATGTCCTGCTGATTTTTGTATAAATTGTTGATCATGCAATTAAAACCTTTTTTAATTTCATATCTTAATAAATACGGCCGGGCGACTAGCGCCCGCCTTCCAAAAAGTAAAGAAGTCTCGTGTCCACGTTTCTGGGTGTTGGGTGCCGGTTTGGGGGGGGGGGGGCGGCAGCTAGTCGCTGACCATGTGAAAAGGGGGGGCCCTCGCCCCCCCCGCACGCATGGCGGCGCGGCGACCGTCTCCCCCCCTTTCCCCTTTGGTGTCTCTCGGTGGTGGGGGCGGGCCCTGGTGGGCGCGACCCACCACCGATTGGCCGGCGGCCTCCCTGACCCGGATACCAGGTAGAAGGTCCGGGTCAGGGGGGGCGGGCTACAGGAGGGGCGGGCCGGGGGGGGCGTGCCCCCCCCGCCTGGCCCCTTGAGAATAAAGAGGTGGGGAGCGCCCAGGAGACCCCCTTGTCCCTGGACGCTCCCTCACAGCACGGTGTGCCCCGCGCTCGGGGCTTCTTTGTTTTCCCACCCACCATCCCTTGGAACAAAAGTCTTGTGGCATTCATTATGTCTGGTTTAATGGTAAGTTTGCGAAGGTACTGTCTACATGTCTTACATGGTAGTAGAAATGGATCTGTCGGTATATTTTGATGATGCTTTTTGTTTATGAATTTTTTCCCTTTTTAGCAAACTGTGTGTGAAGTACTTTTTCTTTGATGCCAAGTGTCTTTAGGCCTTTTTTCCCTTTGTAGCTGTACGGTGATGCTGTTATTTATTAGCCAGTGTAGCTGTCCTTTAGAATTTTTTCCCATAGGTCGTCGTATTTATTAGGTATGGGGCATGCGGTAAGGTCATTATCGGTGAGCACATATTTGAGGTCTGAGGGGGCGGGCATCATCCTATGGAGGTTCCCGCCCAGGGGGAGGGGCCTGCGGGCCACTCCTAGAACTCCAGGGGCAAGGTAATTGATGCTGCAAAGGAGCGCGGGTAGGAGTAGTTCACGCTTTCCTTAGGCTGGTAGCCACCCCGCGCGCGTATACTCATGACGTCACCGGATGGCGCAGAGTAAGGGCCCTCCTTTAGTGGGTAAATGGAGTTCAGGGCGTAGACCGGGCAATTCCCGGGGTAACACTGCGCATGCGCACGTCTCTAGGTGAGGCGCAGCTTGTAGGACCTGACACCGGTAGTGACCTTGCCATATGGCCAGAAATGTACAAAAATCAAGATGAGGATGTTAGACTCGGTTAGGAAACAACATGTATTAGAGTTTTTGTTAAGGTCAGGCTCTCAAACTTGTTGACAAAATTTGTATCTAATGTCCTGCTGATTTTTGTATAAATTGTTGATCATGCAATTAAAACCTTTTTTAATTTCATATCTTAATAAATACGGCCGGGCGACTAGCGCCCGCCTTCCAAAAAGTAAAGAAGTCTCGTGTCCACGTTTCTGGGTGTTGGGTGCCGGTTTGGGGGGGGGGGCGGCAGCTAGTCGCTGACCATGTACTGCTATCCTGTGAAAGCCACACAATTAGATGACCACCAGAATATTACTGAATTGTCACTGTGGTAGAATTACTGTTGGTAGTAATTCATTACCACTGAACTTCGTCATACAGGAAATCAATCTGTATATTAATGATAGTATTTGTACCTCAAAAAAACATCACAAATGAACTCGTTTTAAATTGCGTCACAATCACACATCTGCCTTTTTCTCTGAAAGCCAGCAGCCGGCAAGTGACCAATTTTGCGGTTCCCGAATAGCAATGCTGTGTAGTCTTGATTCCATGGCATGCCTCTTTCTTATTTTCACAAGGCACTTACTGCTCCTTTCGCGTTCTTTTTCAGCACTTCTAACTCCCTTTGTCACTTTTATTCTGTAGTTCTCTGTCTCCTCCTTTTCTCCTTTAGTGTTTTTCTCTCCTGTTCTGGGTCAAAGTCTGATGACAAAAAGTAAGTGTTGGTCACTAAAAATGAGCGCCAATGGGCAATCCCTGAAATCAAGCATAGGCCACTACCCGAAGAGAGGAGACTAGGCACGGTCACCATAAGAGGAAAATAGGATACAAGATGGCAGTGGTTATAACAAAGAGTTAGCACCTCCGTTAAATTTGCAAGTACACAATGGAAGCGGTTATGGCCTGCTCATATGAATAAAACACTATGTAATCATATTAGTGTACCTAAGTATATGGAAACTCGGTTTCACTTATACAACAAAAATTTAAATACAGTTCAGACTACTGCAACAATATAGTTTTCATACAACATCGGTCAGTCTAAATTTAATTACAACAGCACTCCAAAATAACCAAAGTTGAACAGCACAACAACATCTATATATACACAGTGTTTAAATATAGGTGGTTGATTAGTTGACAGGTAGGTAGAACGTAGGTGCAGACAGCCGACACGTGTTTTGTCGCGTAGACGACTTTTTCAAGGCTTTTCACAAAAGTAAATACACTACCATAAACTACAGATAGAGTTGACAAATGATTGTCTTGGTGTCAACCATTCCAAAAAGGCATTACAAATTACAACAGGCAAAGTTCCTAAGAAGAGGGTGCTCAATAGAAACATAGTCAGACTTGACTATGTTATTAAGTGACCCAAAGTACTCAAACTAGGAAAGGGAAAAGATAAGAAAAAGAGTTTCAAACAAAGTACCTTGTGAAAACCTACTTCTGTGCTCACAGTATGTAACTCATACATAGTGGAGCCTACCCTGTATAAAAAGCATAATGGGAGTAGGCTGAAAGAGACACAGACACCAAACAAGGAAGAACAAGGGGGGCAACAATTCCGACCACGAACTGTGTGAGCTACCTTGAAATATTATAATCCTGTTTATTCTTTTCAAACGAGGGAAAAACTTCCAGCCCTCTTTGTATAGCAGGGTACTGAATGGAAAAGATACTTCTCGATCCTCAAGACTTCGATGAATACACTGTCGAGTTCAAATATGACCTCTCATAGAGAAGAATCGAACTGCAGAATAAAAAGAGAGCACGTAAGTTCATAGCGAGGGAAACAGTATGCCACTCTCCATTTAGATATGGTATCCTCTACAGTTAAGCATTCTAGTCTTATGTAAGAGAACCAGTATTGTTTAAACAGATTTATCAGTCACCAGTTTCGAAATACCCTCAATGTATGCAAAACTCTATACTCGAGGTACGCAATAAATCTGGTAAGCGTGAAACATATATCTTCAGAGTGAGCAATTATATTACGAGATAAAAAGCATTTGAAAGTGCAGCAGCAGCACGTAAGCTCATGTCAGAGCAAACGTTGTAACTGATTTGCTGTACATGTTTAGTCGCATACATCGAGATCCCCATGGTTCGCACCATATAGCTAACATGCCACATTGTGCTGTAGGCACTTATTATTATTATTAAAAACCAATTAAAGTAAAGTAAGAAACCTAAATATTGTATCTTAAGTTAGAAATATACAAAATACCTGCACTGCCAAGGCCAGGCCACTAGTTTTATGCCCCACTTACCTCACAGGTATATAGTAATTAACCTCTTTGTTTTGTTTGAAGAGAGATTATCATGGATCAGCTTCCAGCATGTGTTAGCCAATTGTATATAGAGGGCCGCTTAATAAGTACATAAAATTACAGAAGTGGCTGATGAGTCAACAGATCACTAAAATACTTGTCAGTTAAATAATTCAACAATCTAGTGCAAGAGCTCACCCGTAGTCGAAATGCTCCAGATTCCACAGGGTCAGTCCTAGGATGGCCCGTAGTGCAAATACATTTAAATAGGCTCTACGAGGTCAGGTACTGGAAAACACAGAAAGAGGGATTCCTGCCTGATAAAATTAAGTAAAATAGGATGCAATTTTTTGAAAGAGTAAACACAGTTGGTCTTAGTCTCAAATACGAGATGTTAATTCAGAAGATGAATATGTCACGTCATTTCGGACTAATTCAGGGTTGCATATAATCATAGTTTGTTGATATTTGATCATTGGTAAATCATTGGTTGTAAGAATAGTTTTAAATTCTGAAAAAGTCTGAAAAATCGAAACAAGTTAAATGGGGAGACAGGAGAAGGGGGCGTTTGTAACAATGGTACTGAAGCTAGTCTCAATATATTTCATCCGAAGGACAGTTGGATGTATATTAAATTCTTGCAAGCACTATAAGGAGTTTAAAATTACTCTCATACAATTAAAGCAAACATACATCTTATTCATACCTCATTACTGTAAATTTCCCAGCTTAGTTATAAACACTAAGAACTTATGTCATTGAAACAGCCGTCCGGAGCACATGAGGTGGACAGAAGAGATATAGCAGGACAGAAGGAAGTTGTCCATACATAGAAAGAACTCAAGTTCCCCAGACATCAATCCACAGTGATTGAAAAATGCTCATAGATGTTTCAATGGAGTATTTGAAGATTGTAGGGAAATAGATATCAACATTTGAAGTACAGGACCTCACATATTGTAGTACACATTTGTGAAGATAACATATTAAATAAAGACATATATGTTCAGACACACAATTGGTTGCAATATGTTAGTATTAGCCAACACACTCACAATATATTCAAGTAACCATGATATTCAATGAACAAATAGGCTATTTAGGGAAAGTACACAGCAGCGATGTTTATATAGCTTGGACACAGTCCTTCAAAAATACATGCATTTCCCTGTCCACTTTGAGACCATGGTCAACAGCCCTCAGTTTGCTAATCCAGGTGGCTTCAAGTCTGCGTAATCGATGTATTCTGCCCCATCTCTGAAATTATCAACACCCATGTTATGTTATGTTATGTTATGTTAAATTATATTTATATAGCGCACGGCTACTCCGACAGAGTGTCCCGGCGCTTTCCACAAATAAATCAGTGTGTAATAACATAACACGAAACAATACAGAAAAGATAAACCCCCCAGAAAACAACTAAGCATTAAAAAGCCATGTCTTCAAGCTCTTCCTAAATTGAAGCAAGTTAGGAGAACTGCGTAACGCCAGTGGTAAGGAGTTCCACAGCTGAGGTGCCTTAAAGCCAAAGGAGCGGCCCCCAGTGCGGGCCTTATGCACGCGAGGAACCACGGCAGTGAAAAGAGCTGCGGAGCGCAGTAGGCGAACAGGGCGATAGAAAATCAACCTGCGCCGTAAATATCCGGCCCCAGAGCCAAACAGTGCCTTGTGCATCAACGTAAGGGATTTGAACATAATCCGCTTACGGATAGGCAGCCAGTGGAGCTTCTGAAGCAGCCCCGAGGCTCGCGATCGCCTATGCAGGCCGAAAATCGCGCGGGCAGCAGAGTTTTGTGCAACCTGTAGACGCTGGACCAGGTATTCTGGGAGGCCGAGGAAAAGGGCATTGGCATAGTCCAGCCTTGATCCAATGAGCGCCTGCACGGTGATCCGCCTATGCTCCGCAGAAAGCAATGGAAGCAACTTGCGGAGCATCCTCAGAACACCAAAGCAGGCGCCCACCAGACCAAGTACATGGGCTCTCAATGACAATTTATTGTCAAGTTTAACCCCGAGATTTTTGGCAACCAACGATGACTGTGATCCATTTCAACCGGCCACCATTGTCGCCACTCAGGGTCAGTGGCACATCCAAAAAAGAGAACCTCAGATTTGCTGGAATTGGCCTTCAAGTTGTTATGCTGGAACCAATCAAATACCATGGCCAAACAGGCCCGAATACCCTCTCCATCAAATGGCTGGTCTTTGCCACATGTGAAGAGGAGTTGCGTATCGTCGGCATAGGACACGATCTGGGCCCCATACGCCTCCACCGCCGCCGCCAAAGGGGTCATAAAGATGTTAAATAATGATGGGCTCAACACAGAGCCCTGTGGAACCCCAACCCCCAAAGGCGGCATCTCGGCGGAGCGCTGCGAGACCCAGATCATCTGGCGGCGGCCTTCCAAAAAAGATGTAAACCATTTGAACACCGTCCCCCTAATGCCGATGTCATGAAGCCTGGCGAGGAGCGCCGCATGAGGGACGGTGTCGAAGGCCGCCGACAGGTCCAACATGACTAGCATGGCCTTGCCACCAACATCCAGAGTCTCCCTGATGATCTCAGAGACCTCCAACAGTGCCGTTTCCGTACTAAAATTAGGACGGAATCCGGATTGGGAAGGATGGAGCAGATGGTTAGTTTCTAAGAAGCTCGACAAGACGCCATGAACATGTTTCTCGGTGATCTTAGCCAACGCCGGCAAGAGTGAAATTGGCCTATAATTGGCCAAGACCTCAGCATCAAGACCTGGCTTTTTCAAGAGGGGAATGACCATCGCCCTCTTCCAGGTACAAGGCACCTTCCCTTCCCTCAAGGAGGCGTTGAGGATAGGATTAACCAGAGGATTCACCACCGCCGCCATCTCAGCCAAAAATCTGGCAGGGCAGGGGTCAAGTGGCGAACCCGATTTAAGGCTGGCAAGCAGCGCCCGCGACGCCTCGCTCGTGATAACAGGAAAATCTGTCAAAACAGCGACAGGCGTGGGCGGTAGCTCACATCCCGCACCGGGGCCGCAATCACTATCCACGGTGTTCTCCGAGAAGGAGGCTTGAATCGCCTTGATTTTATTTGTAAAGAAGCTGGCAAGATCACAGGCCAACGACTCCTATGATACTGTGTCTGGGAGCTGGGGGACGTGAACTCCTTCACCACCGTGAAGATCTCCTTGCAGGAGTTCGCCGCTGCCTCAATCCTCCTAGCCAGGTATGCTTTCTTGGCCTCCAAGATGTCCCGGTGATAGGCCTTAATAGCCGCCCTATAGGCAAGTTTAGCCTCCCCATTATACTGAAGGCGCCAGGCCCGCTCAGCAACCTTGCACTGGCTGCGAGCCACCCTCAACGCCTCAGTAAACCACGGCGCAGATTGCCGCGCTACCGTGGACCGAGGGGCAACTTGCGGGGCAAGATCGTCCAACCTTTCGGTCAGCCACGACTGCCAGGCCTCCGTGTCTTTTTCCAGAACACCCGAAAGCTGACAGGGGTGTTCCGCGAGCGCCTGCTCCAGCATGTCGGCTGTCACTCTATGCAGCGCTCTCGAAGCTGGTCTAGGTAACACGGGAGCAATATTACCCGGCCGCCCAATCTCCGGCACCGAGAACTTGATCAGCCTGTGGTCTGTCCAGAGCACAGGCAAGGTTTCTACATCAGCAACCGGAACTGATGAGAACACTTGATCAAGAGTGTGCCCTCTCTCGTGCGTGGGGCCAGACACGTATGGGACAAGACCCAGCGGGGATGTTATATCCAGCAGTTTAATTGTGTCCGGGTCGCCTGTCACATCAAGATGGAAGTTAAAGTCGCCCGCCACTATACAATGCTGAGTGGTCAGTGCCAACTCAGAGATGACAACCTGCAGATCCTCCAGGAAGGAACCCATAGGGCCTGGCGCCCTATAGACCAACAGCACCTTCAGTGCTTGGGACGGGGACAGTCTAAGCGTGAGGGCAATGGATTCCGAGCTCCCAATGGGATTCGGGGGGAGAACCGAGCATGAGACACTCTTCCTCACCACCACCGCCACTCCACCGCCCCTGCCCTTCTCTCTGTCCTGCCGGTAGATGTTGTAAGCCGGAGGAATAGCAGAGAAAATGTCAGGGTTCGACGCTTCTCCCAACCAAGTTTCGGTAAGGAGAAGACACAAAGGGTTTTCCCTCACAAGAAGATCGAATAAGTGTAGAGCGTGACAGCCCAACGACCTTGTGTTCAGCAACAAGCACAGATGTTTAACAGAAGCCTCAAGAGGTCTATGCACGTTGACCGGAGTCCACGTGGGCGACCAGCCACAGGCCGGACAGCGCCTTTTGCCGTTACAGCGGCCAGGGAAGACCGAGCGGCAAGAGCATGAGAAAGTCCGCATGGCACGCAACATCGCCGAGGTGTAAGTACGCATCCTCCCTCATCAACCGGCCGTGACGCAGTCCTCCGCCGCCCCGGCGCCTCCGGGACGCTGACGGGCGCAAACGGGCAGGACTCCGGCACGACTCAGGCTAAGCGAGGGCGTCCACCTGCGC
This sequence comes from Lissotriton helveticus, assembly GCF_964261635.1. Lineage (NCBI taxonomy): Eukaryota > Metazoa > Chordata > Amphibia > Caudata > Salamandridae > Lissotriton > Lissotriton helveticus. Next base: position 1,762,746,732 of record NC_136057.1, read on the forward strand.
GTACCGCTGCGCGTAGGGGAGCGACTTTAAATAGGCTCACCTGCAAGCCCTTTGGCGCGCGAGTCCGCTCAAAGATGGCGGCCGCCGCCGAATCTCAAGCCCCAAACTAAGATAGCTGCCGAAATGGAGACCCGGACCCACCAAAATAGTGGTGCTTTAGAGGCACAGAGGTGCCCTTTTTATGTGCAGTGAGGGGAGCGGAACACAGCTGAAGACAGCGAGTTATTTAAAACAGGTAAGGGAGTAAGCCCACAACACAACAAAAACCAAATACTAAAACAAAATCGAGTTAAAAGAGATTACACAGCGCTATGCTAGCGCGCTTCCAGCAGTGTGGTAGGTGGTATAGGAGCCAGCCACAAGAAAGACCGCCTTAAATAGGCTCACCTGCAAGCCCTTTGGCGCGCGAGTCCGCTCAAAGATGGCGGCCGCCGCCGAATCTCAAGCCCCAAACTAAGATGGCTGCCGAAATGGAGACCCGGACCCACCAAAATAGTGGTGCTTTAGAGGCACAGAGGTGCCCTTTTTATGTGCAGTGAGGGGAGCGGAACACAGCTGAAGACAGCGAGTTATTTAAAACAGGTAAGGGAGTAAGCCCACAACACAACAAAAACCAAATACTAAAACAAAATCGGGTTAAAAGAGATTACACAGCGCTATGCTAGCGCGCTTCCAGCAGTGTGGTAGGTGGTATAGGAGCCAGCCACAAGAAAGACCGCCTTAAATAGGCTCACCTGCAAGCCCTTTGGCGCGCGAGTCTGCTCAAAGATGGCGGCCGCCGCCGAATCTCAAGCCCCAAACTAAGATGGCTGCCGAAATGGAGACCCGGACCCACCAAAATAGTGGTGCTTTAGAGGCACAGAGGTGCCCTTTTTATGTGCAGTGAGGGGAGCGGAACACAGCTGAAGACAGCGAGTTATTTAAAACAGGTAAGGGAGTAAGCCCACAACACAACAAAAACCAAATACTAAAACAAAATCGAGTTAAAAGAGATTACACAGCGCTATGCTAGCGCGCTTCCAGCAGTGTGGTAGGTGGTATAGGAGCCAGCCACAAGAAAGACCGCCTTAAATAGGCTCACCTGCAAGCCCTTTGGCGCGCGAGTCCGCTCAAAGATGGCGGCCGCCGCCGAATCTCAAGCCCCAAACTAAGATGGCTGCCGAAATGGAGACCCGGACCCACCAAAATAGTGGTGCTTTAGAGGCACAGAGGTGCCCTTTTTATGTGCAGTGAGGGGAGCGGAACACAGCTGAAGACAGCGAGTTATTTAAAACAGGTAAGGGAGTAAGCCCACAACACAACAAAAACCAAATACTAAAACAAAATCGAGTTAAAAGAGATTACACAGCGCTATGCTAGCGCGCTTCCAGCAGTGTGGTAGGTGGTATAGGAGCCAGCCACAAGAAAGACCGCCTTAAATAGGCTCACCTGCAAGCCCTTTGGCGCGCGAGTCCGCTCAAAGATGGCGGCCGCCGCCGAATCTCAAGCCCCAAACTAAGATGGCTGCCGAAATGGAGACCCGGCCCCACCAAAATAGTGGTGCTTTAGAGGCACAGAGGTGCCCTTTTTATGTGCAGTGAGGGGAGCGGAACACAGCTGAAGACAGCGAGTTATTTAAAACAGGTAAGGGAGTAAGCCCACAACACAACAAAAACCAAATACTAAAACAAAATCGAGTTAAAAGAGATTACACAGCGCTATGCTAGCGCGCTTCCAGCAGTGTGGTAGGTGGTATAGACCATGGAATCTAACTTGTGAGAGCTCAGCCATCCCATGAGTAGCATTAAAATAGACGACCAATGGATAGTTGGTATTAGCATTCCTGATAGCCCTTAGGTGTTCTTGCATTCTTTATTTAACTGATCTTATCGTATTGCTCACATAAATGCTGTTAAACACACGTCATGTAATAAATCACAAATTTTGTGTTGCAATTCATGAACGATTATATCTTATGCTCTGTAGTGGTGTTATATTTGAAACTTTTTGTTTTATTCAAAGTGTAGGGGCAGATGTTGCAATGTCAACACTTGTAGAATCCAAATGCTGAAGACCTAAGCCATTTTGTGTCTTTTTTGCATTTTTGGGGTTAAAGAAAGGTCAGAGAATGATCCATAATGTTTACCCCGTCTGTATATTACACTGGGTTTGTCTGTGATAGCATTGTTCAAAATGGGATCTACCTGTAGAATATGCCAGAGTTTATTCAAAATTGTATATAACACAAGGCTCACAGAGTTGTATGGGGTGATTATTGACACTCTTTCCTTGTACTTAGTTCCTTTTTTCGTCTTGCTTTTGTTTGTCAACAGACCGTTACGGTTAAGACCAAGGGCCAGATGTAGGTAATCCTGTTTTACCGATTCTAAAATACCGAATTTTACAGATTCGGTGTTTTAGAATTGGTAAATGGGATGTAGGAAAAAAATTGGTAAAACTTACCGATTCAGTAAAATTCGGAATCTCCGATTCGGTATTTACCGATTTGGTATTTACCGAATAGGTAAATAATGATTCAATAATTCACATTCATTCCTACGGGCATCCAGACCCATAGGAATAAATGGGAATTACCGAATCTGTATTTACCGATTCGGTAAATAACGGATCGGTAAATACCGAATCGGAGATACAAAAAACAAGCAATTGAGGAAACAACCAATCACGTGCCTCCACCCTACCCCTCAACCAAGCAACAGAGGAACCAACCAATCCTGTGCATTCACCCCACCCCACAACCAGGAAGTGGCCACACCCATGCAGGTGCAGACTAACTGAACATCCAAGAGAGCTGTGAGACACTGACTGGCTGTACTGAGCTGAGCTGAGTAGAAGTCCAGGATGGATTCACAAGACTCCCAGAGGGAAGGTGCGGACCCGAAAAGAAAACTAAAGTTCAGCACAGGTGAACTGCAGGTGCTGGTGGAGGAGGTGGTAAAACGCCACACCCACCTGTTTGGCAAACAGTCTCTGCAGGTAGCGGAGGCTGTGAAGAGGAACACTTGGCTGGGTATCCAGGCTAAGGTGAACGCCATAGGGGTGACTGCAAAGGAAGTAGATGACCTCAAGAAAAGATGGTTGGATCTGAGGATCATCACTAAGAAGAAGCTGGCATCACAGAGAAAAGAGTCCAATGTCACAGGGGGAGGAAGGAGCAGGGAACCTGCCCTTACGGACCTGGAACAGCTAGTGGAGTCCACCCTGGAGCCAGAGAGTATATTTGGGATTGGTGATGCTGACAACTCAGCCCGAGCTGCAACAAACAAGGTAAGGGACATATCCATAATTCCTCCCCCCTTGCCTGTCTCCCTTCCCCAATGTGGCTGTGTGTTACACACTCCAGTACAGGCTTTGGGATACACCAGCAATGTATCATGGGAGAGGTAGTCATTGCAACATACATCAGTACAGTCATCATGAAAGAATGCCAGGCATGCCACACACTACATTTAGAGGCAGTTGAGGACCATGAAATTGTGTGACTGGATTGTAATTTAATATTGAAATACAGGGTTGCAGCACCACTAAGCCAATGTCCATATCTGTCCACAGGAGAGTCATCGCGCAGGACTGTACAGGAGAGGGAGAAGAGGGCATCCCAAAGGGAGAGGAGTGAGGATGCAAGCAGGAGTGGAGGGCCCAGCAGTGTAACACCTCCTGCACCCAGAACACATGCAGCTGTCACACGGGAGGCAGGCGACATACCACATCCATCATCGCCCTGCTCTATGACTCTCCACAGCTGGACCCACAAACACAGTCTCCATCAGCAGCTTCAGAGGTGTCGGACGTTTTCAGGCCCAGGAGGCATGATGTTCCCCCGCTACAAATCTATGCGACCTCCTCTGATGAGGAAAGGGAGGGTGACACCCAAACTGAGCCAGTGGAGGCAAACGTTGCTGGGCTTCCGTCCACTCCTGTAGCTGTGCACAGAGGTGCAAGATGCCATAGGGTCCGGGAGGGAAGCACATGTGGCCATGGTGACGGGGTCTTCTGTGGGCTGGAGGGCACGATAGTCAAAGTGCAGCGTCTGCAGGCAAAACCAATTACTGCAGTACAAAGACAAATGCGCCACCTGAACAGTAACATGGACAACATGAACCGGGGCATCACCTCCATGGCGGAGAGCATGAGGGACATGGCAGATGGGATGAGGGACATGTCCCAGTGCATGATGTCACTTTGTGAAGAACTGCATGATGACCACACACAGAGGCGCCAGGAGAGGCAGTGCATGCAGCATCAGACAAAGGCCATGAACCGTCTTGCAACAGCAACTTAACTGCTATGTCGCCGTTCTGTTGTGATGCAGGAGGGACTGGTGCACTGCTGCACAGATCTTACCAGGGGGATGGGGAGAGTTACAGCTGCGATGGGAGTGCTGCTGACAAACCAGTCAGCCAATGCTGGAGAAGTAGGTGTAGGGGACACTGATGACACCACCAGCAGGAGCAGCAGCAGCACCCCTATACAGGACATTAGGAGGACCAGCAGACGCCAAACTACAGGCCCTGGCTCAACAGTCAATGTTCAATCCCAACCTCAGGCATCCCGCAGTGTTGTGCGTGGGCACAGACAGTAATGCTGCCCACACTCCAGAGGACATGTTAGGTTGAGGTAACCCGTGTCCGCCTAGTTAGGCTTCACACAATTTGGATGTGTCATTTGACATTTACCGTAGTGCCCATTAAACTACATCATTCACATTCAACCCCTGGCTGTGTCTCCTTACTTACTTAGAAATAGCTGCATGTGATCTCTGCCCGTCTCAGTCTCCCATCAGTAGCTGGCACAATTCCTGCTGCATAGGGCTCTGGCTGTTCAGTTCCATCATCAATGTCCTCATGATGTGTTATTTCCACTTCTGTGCCTTTCTTAGTGGCCAGGTTGTGCAGCATGGAACAGGTCGCAATGATTTTACAGCAGATGATAGGAGTGTACTGACGTGCACCTCCATTCTTGTGGAGGCAGCGGAACCTGCTTTTTAAAAGTCCAAATGTGCATTCAACAACGTTGCGTGTTGCTCTGTGTGCCACATTGTAACGTCTCTCACTCCTGGTAGATGGATTCAGGTAGGGGGTGAGAACACAGGACCGCACAGCATAAGCGCTATCGCCTAGGTGGAAAAGAGAGTGCCATGGGTTACAAACTCGAAAAACATTCATGTGCATTATCTATCAGGGTGTGTCACAGTGATTTACCTAGCAGGTATCCTTCACCAAATTCTCCAGCAGCAAGGTGTGTGTAGATCCTACTGTTCTGGAATATGTACGAGTCGTGGGTGCTCCCCATAAATTTGGCCACAATGTCTCTTATCATGATGCCAGCGTTGCATATCACCTGCACATTAATTGAGTGGGTTGACTTTCGGTTCCTGTAGATGTATTCTGTGGCTGCAGGTGGGCAGATTGGGATGTGGGTGCCATCTATACAGCCTATGACATGAGGGAACTGTGCCAGTTGATAGAACTCAGTTTTGGTCTTGAGCATTTCCTCATCTGTGTCAGGGAAGCTGATGTAATGATGCATTCTCTGCATCATGGTGTCCAGGAACGTACGGAAGAAATGGGACAGGCAGCTCTGGGACACCCCACCTACCACAGCAATCACACTCTGGTAACTCCCAGATGCAAGCAGGTGTAGGCTACAGAGCATCTGCACATGGGGTGGGATGGCGTGCGCCCTTGGCTATTGGGTGCTCCAGTAGTGGGTGCAGGTCCCTGATCAACTCCAGGATGGTTTGGGGGTGTAATCTGTACCTTTGCAATATCTCTGCCTCAGTGAGTTGGAAGAGCGTAATCCTCTGCCTGTAGACTTGTTCCTCCCTCATCCAAACCCTCTCTCCTGCTGCCTGTAGCCGCCTTGCAATGACGTAGAATGCCGCCATTCTGGTCACAGTGTTGCATTTTGGGGCCTTTTTTTATAGCCTGCACCTGGTTACCACCTGCTTTTACTCCATGGTAAACACGACTCTTAAATACCGAATTTCATGAAATTCGGTATTTTTGAGGTTTCCTACATCTCAAAACGCATTTTTTACCATTTCTTATTTACAGATTCAGTAAATAAGAATTCGGTAAATAAGAATTCGGTATATTCCGAATCGGTAAATTACCGACTCACATTTACCGAATCAGTCAATTTTTGACTCCTACATCTCAAAAACCCAATTCCGGTCGGTAAAGGCCGAAATTCTGTAATTTCGGCCGTTACCGACCGGTAATTGGCTACCTACATCTGGCCCCAAATGTCTTATTCTTTGCCTTCTCAATTATTTCCTGGCTATGTCCTCTGACTCTAAACCTATTGATTACCTCACCTATTTCTTTTTTGAAGACCACTTCTTCACTACAATTCCATCCAATGCGTCTTTTTAGGAACTTTGCATGTTGTACATATGCACTCTGAGTTGTAATTTGGAATGACTCTTTGGAATGGATGACACCAAGACAATTATTTATCAACTCCATCTGTAGTTTATAGCAGTGTATTTACTTTTGTCAACAGCCTTGAATAATTCATCTACACGACGAAACACGTGTTGGCTGTCTGCACCTACGTCCTACCTAAGTGTCAACAAATCAACCATCTATATTTAAACACTGTGGGGCAGATTTACAAGTCCCTTGCGCCACTTTTGCGTCATTTTTTACATGGGAAAAGTGACGCAAAAGTGGCGCAAGGGGCTTGTAAATCTGCCCCTGTGTATATATGGACGTTGTTGTGCTGTTCAACTTTGGTAATTTTGGAGTGCTGTTCTAATTAAATTTAGACCGAACACAGTGTTGGATGAAAACTATATTGTTGTTGTGCTCTGAATTGTATTTATATAAAAAATTCTATGTCATGGATCTTTTCATCTTCCATGTTAAATCAATGTTTGTGGTGCTTTTTTGATCACTTACCGTTGTTAGCTCTGGCATTAAATACCGCTGGTAGTAATGTGGTATCACTGCACATAATTCAAAATACCAGTACCACCAACATTAACACCGGATAGCTTGATTATGCACAATGTCAAAACGTGATGGTGGGGTGATTGAAATAATTTGTGTCACTGGAAATGACTTAGGGCCGCATCTCAGTCCATCAGTTTTTGTCAACTCTACCACCTCAGACAGGAACCAGCTGTATACAAATCAGCCTTGGCCGTGGTCCAGTAAGAACAATTCAGCCATAACAGCCAGACCAGGTCGCTTCTGAACCCTAACAATGTGACCCCGGACTGGTTTTGGCCTATTTGGACCATGTCAGCAGGGCACACCAGCCATATGAGAATTAGCCTTAGTCATGCTCCAAAAAGGACCCGTTTAGCTGAACTTCCAGACCAGGCCTCAGAACCAGAACACAAGAAACTCCAGACCAGTTTCGGCCTTTTTAGCCCCATCAGTAGGGTGCAGCTTGCTTATGATGGCACAGTGAGTAAGGGATCCACGTTTGGGCATCCCTGTCACACTAAGTGCCACATTACTAAATAGCACAAAATGTGATTAGTGGAAATCTTGAATTAATCCCAGCCATGGGTTATTACTTTGTGCCACATATCAGTCCACTGTATTGTTTTGTTTTTTTGCCCAGCCTCAGAGAGGAACCTGCTGTAAGAAGATCGGTCTTAGCCTTTCTCCCAAACTCCAAATTCAGGCCCAAACTGCCATGCCAGGTCCCCTATGAACTGTAATACAAACAACTGCCAACTGGTTTTAGCCTATATGGACCTTGTCAATAGGATGCTGCTTTGTTCCAGTGCCACAGTGAGAACACAATGGGATTAGTATGGCATAATCCTTCATTACAAGTATTCGGGTGCAGTATTACTGTAACCACCTTGAAAATTTGGTGCAAGATCTAGAATGTAATTTTTTTTCAAATCGTGTTTATTGGTATTTTTGGGTTTGTTACAACAGGTGGAGTAACTGGGTGCCAACAGAGTGAGTGGTATAAATGGGCAATAATACCCCACATTGCATTTCTGCACATGTGAGAAGAATACAAAATAAGGGAGAAAGCCTACAGTTCCTGTGAGATAATGAAATGATTAAGGGATGCTTGTAAAAGAATAATTCTATCACATATATTTAGAAAAACATAAATAATTTAGCATTGTTGAAAAATAAAACAGAAATCTAAATTACAAGGAAATAAATTAACTTTCTGAAACAGAGGAGGAAATAATGTGTCAGGGACATCCACTACCCAGTAACATTAATATACAAAGAGGCCTCAGTCACCTAGTCTGCCATAAAGAAGTAATTTATGGTAAACAGTAGCCAATATTCATAGAGATGGAGGTCTAGTTATATCTATGCAGTTAGAGTCCAATGCAAACAGCCAGAGGCACACTCATAAGTCCAAAAAGCACTAGAACGAGTCCAGACTAGTGTTTAGCGACATCTCCAGGGAGAGATCAAATAAGACAACAGATACAACCAGTTACTGTGTCCCAGGCTTCTCGTCATTGGTGCTCACTGAATGTAAGTTGGGACACCATAGTGAACATGTGAGTTAGTAGAGGTATTCACAATCCCACATGTCTATGTAATTAAGCAAAAAAAGAAAGGTGGACCCTAATGTTCAACTCGGCATTAAGGTATCATATTCTCAGGACCAAAAGGTGAACATCCTCAACATGAGAGATTAAACTAAACACGTATCATGGTGATGCCTATAATTTTTAAATGTGTGGCATCCCTTCTACATGAACATTTTAAGCCCTTAAGTAAAGAAAGGTTGCATGTTTCATTGCCCACAACCTTAAGGCAATTTCACTAGTATCAGACGACAAACAGCCCAGTGAGGACATCTCTTTTAAGCACCTATACAGTAAACAATAGAGACACAGTGTTTGATAAATAACCGCACACTAACCCGGACCAGCATATTATTTATTGAACTTTAGATACCCCAAATAATCGACACCTGAACTCGAGGCTGATATTTCATACCAAGTTCACCAATCCAAAAAGGTGGGGTGTTATTTAAATTCATCGAGACCATAAACCATCAAAAGTGATCAACACGTAATTTCAGGGCTACCAAATAAACATAAAAGTTATTGTTACATGCTAAATAAATGTATAATGTCGTTCGCTAAAAGTTCCCCAATAAATAAGGCCCAAGGAATTCTTGGCATCTGCATCGCAGTCACAGTCGGGATTAAAACTGTTTGAAAGTTGTTGCAAGACACCAAAAGATACCAGAAGGAAAGAACAAATACCCAGCATGCAGTTACCTGCCTGTAGAAGCAATAATACCCGACAGGTATGGAATGTCAGAGAAAGAAGTAAGCAGATGTCCGGGCAGGTTAGGCAATTACCCAAACTCAATGTATCTTTCTTTCTGGATACCTCACCTTTTTCTTCCTACCTTGTGTCTTACCCTACCTTGCCTATTTCTCTGTCTCATTGGTGTCTCTACCTCCCTTCTCAATTTACTTCATCTCTCTTACTATACCAAAACGAAAGAGAAGGACATATCAAGAGAAAATAATTAAGCAAAATATTATCAAATTTCATAAACTTAATATTGAAAATCCTCAGAGCATTCCTTGATTTTTACTGTTGTAATGAGAATAGATTTTGTGAAGGAGGACTTACTTGTGATAATAAATATCTAGCAATTAAAGCAGCAATTGTCTGTGAAGGATGTCTTATTGTAACATTGTTCATGTGGGGCATTATACATTTTTCTTGTACCTATATATTATGCCAGGCAAATGTTTGTAACTCCAGTGTAAACTTGTGTAATATCCAGTATTTCACATTAGGCTTGTTCATTAAATTCACAAAATCAATCAATCAGCATTCATAGAGCACGGCACTGTCAGCTCTTGGCGTATCTGTGCACTGGGTTGCGAGGTCTCCATCGAACACCCAGGTCTTGAGGAAACCGAGGGAAGAAATAAGCAGAAAAAGGCAAAACAGAGGGCAGACAAATGAGCAAACAGAAAAGGCAAAACAGAGGGCAGAAAAATGATCAGAAAAGGCAAAATAGAGAAGAAGAGGGCAAAACAAAGGGTGGAAAAAGGGTAGAAAAGGTCAAAAAGAGGGCAGAAAAATGAGCAGAAAAGGGCAAAATAGACAGCAGAAAAACAAGCAGAAAATGCAAAACATAGGACAAAAAACTAGCAGAAAAGGTCAAAATGGAGGGTAGAAAAAGGCAAAACAGACATGAAATGAGCAGAGGAGGCACCAACAGAGGACACAAGGTAGACAGGTAGAAGAGGGTAGCACAAGGTAGCGGACTGCAGGCATGCTGGACAGGAGGGGGAGCGTGCACGTGGACCTGAAATTACACCTGGGTATGTAATTAAAGAACATTTGGTTAAAATGCTATTGTGGGAAGACAACAACTGTTGTTCGTGGCAATTGTTTTTTGCAAATGTTTTAAGCACAAAATGTCTGGGCGCAAGCATGTATCTCACACTAAAACATAACACTAAATGCTGGATTTCCATTTTGCCTAATTTTTCAGAAATTTCACATAATCAAGTAAAAATAAATTACATAACTTGCACATATCCCAGTATATGTTTATGTATTTATGTATGTACATAATTTATGAAGCATAAACCTAGGTACAAAGCAACATGAGCACTTGGTGTGATGGGAATTTTTTTAACTGGTTAGTGTTGCACAGAGGGAGAGGGAGTACCCTGGAAGGGGTGTGGGTTTGTAATAGAAATGGGAAGTTGGGAAAGAGCCAGGCTGTGGGAGGGTAATAGGAAGTTGTGTGGGAGAGATTTCTCAAAAAGAATGGCACATTGAGGGCCTTTTTTACAGAGAATTGGAGCACAGCAGCGCCACAAGTCATTTTTATTTTGCTGCACTGCCCTATGTCAATTCAAAAGGGCAGGAATGCACCGTATTTACAAGATATGTTGCATTCCTGTCCTTTAAGCTGGTGCGCAATTTCTTTATTCGAGCGCCAGCGCAGGCACATGTTCACCATGGTGCAAGGACATCTGTGTTATTGGCATGATTGTTTTTGTGCAGAAAGGGTTACCTTCCTGCGCAAAACAATAACGAGAATGCAGGACACATGGAACGTAGATAAAACAAGCAGAAATGTAAAAAAAATTCCTAGTTACGCATGCTCTGGGGAAGTATGCACTTTTGGCACTGCCCCACGTTTACGTGATGTTGTAAGTCTGGGGCCGTGTCAAAATCCATGGGTGCTGAGTGGGAACACCGACAGCAATGCCCATGGAAGGCCTCCTTGTTGTGGAGTAAAGAAAGGCAGCACTTTGCGCTGCTCTCTGGTCAATACTTGAGAAGCCAAGTATGGTTGAATAAGTGTTGATCCCTACATTCAACGCCAACAACAGTACACTCCTCCTTTTTACAATTCCTCTCTGCAACTGTCACTGATTCTTGCACAGAACTCCAAATGGAATTACATACACGTGCATTAACAACGCTATAATCTTCAAGGTATAACACAACACATCCCCTCCTGTTACACAATGAAAGGCAATATAAATGAAGTGTTGTAAATAATTACAATAAAAAAAATCATAACAAAATAAACTATATCAATCAATATTTATGCCCTTACCAATAAAACTACATAAAAGCAAGGTAAAATACTAAGTACAAAATATATATCAGACCTACCTAAAAGAAAACATATCCTAAAATTGTACTACAGTATACAAAACCCATTATTCAAACATTTCCCTTACACACATAATTAGACATCCACACAGGATTCCATCTCAACCTTATTCCTTCCACTGGCAACTGCTCAACCTTTACCCCGACACAAACAGACTGACCATCAGTAGCCTGCTAATCATTTTCTACACTCACATCATTTCCCATTCTTTCAAGAGTAATCATGTTTTCTCTAACTACAAGAGTTTCATGTTCTTCCTATAACTTTCCATCAAAGTTCTTACTCACGCCATCAATGTTTTCTTTTCTATATATGTGATTCTGACACTTCAAACAGAAAGTCTTTTGAGGATCGATACTTTTACCTCACAGCATTTTTCAAAACCTATGCCACCTCAAAAGGACCTGTAAATCGACTTTCTCCTCTTCTCACCCTCCAAGGTTTTTTTTAATTTTAACTAACATACCAATCTTAATGCCTGTACCACTAACCACTGATCCTATTTTACTGTCATACCATAACTTTTGTTTAGTCTGAGTATTTTCTATAGTTTTCTTAATAATTTCTAACTGTACCTTAGAGGAGGTAGAATTTTTTAACCACACTGGATTACTTTTGGTTCTTGAAATACAGGTTCTAATAATTTCAAATGGAGAAAAAATTGTCTCATCATCGTCAGCGATTCTATAAATCCATACAGTTTTCTGAATTTGTAGTTCCCAATCTTCTTTATCACTCACTGCCATCTGAATAGGCCCCTTGCGTACCCTGTTAAATCTTTCAATCAGACCATTGCCACTGGGATTATAAAGAGAAGTGATACAATGTTTGCTTTCCACTCTCAAAATATTCCTGGACTTTATTGGACAAAAATTGTACACCATTATCGGTGATGATGGTGACCGGTAATACTTCCTGTGTGAACACCTTATCCAAAAAACACAAAACAGTGTTAGTGTTAACTTTCTCCATCACATGCACCTCTGGCCATCTCGAAAAAATAACAATAACAGCAGTAATATACTTTGATTGCTCTCCAATAGGACCCATGATATCCACAGCTACAGTATCCCACAGTTCCTTAGGAACAAAAGGGTCACACAGTTTAGGTCTCAAACTTTTGAGTGACTTCAGAATTAGCACAACTTATACAACTTCTGACCATTCTCTCTATCAAGATAACCATTCCCAGATGCCAATTTTCCCAGCAACAGCTGATGCTACAGCAGCCTTATAAACTACTATAACAATGACCCACGCAATTCCAAAACCCAAACTTTTTATGCACAAATCACATATCCTATTAATAGATTCTGCAAATTCAGAATGGTAGGATCATGAATAGGACCACTTTGACAAATCATAGACAGGAACATAATATTTTAAATCTTTTGTACTAACCCATTGCTTAAGGTAATCGAAATCTTCTTCCTTCTCCCTCTGCAAATATTCTCTGGAGATGTTCAGCATAATGTATAGTATAATGTTTGTTTGATATATGTGTTGCTCTAAGAATAAGAGAATTCCCTTAACAAAATGAGTAACAAAAGTACTGAAAAAATAGGGTAAATAAATAACCCAACCACAAACAGTATATAGTCAGGTTACTGTTTTCAAAAGAAATAGGATCCCAGGTTTTGTTTGTGTCTGCATATTCATAAATGGCCCTACCTGGGTCCTGTCCATTGGGCCTGACACCTATCTTGGTTTAATCACATGAAAATGTGGCATAACTACTTCACCCTATTAATTACATTGTAAAGCAACTTAGTAAATTTGTTTCAAGTGAACCATCATTAATTCATCAATTACAACTCCATACATCATTAAAACCATCAATTTTCAAAAGTATGCTGCCACAAAAGCAAGATCAAATGGCATAGTAGCCCATTGGTGTAACACATTTAGTGAATGGTCTGCATTCCTCCTTTAGGGCAACCCGATGAAACGCTGCATATATATATATTGTAGAGAAGACTTTAGCATTTTTCAAAAGACCTAACATTTCAGAAATTTTAGGCAAAGGAAATTCATCTACTAGTATATTATTATTTAAATTGTGCAGATCAATGCACAACCTAATTGTCCCATTACTTCACCTGGCTACTACAATGGGAGAAACCCATTCAGAAGGCTTGACTTCTTCAATAATGTCATCTTTAACCAGCCTCTGTAGTTCTTTTTCAACTTCCTCGTTCAGTAAAATAGGTATATTTCTAGCCATCCTATTTAAGTACAATTTCATGCTCAAAATCATTCAGGTTCCCAATTAAACCACTAAACATGTAGGGAAATGTATGTAACACATTCTGTCATGTACTTTCCCTCTCATCAACAATCATCATAGGTTCGGGGCTATTGGGGTTCAATAGCATGTTTAAGTTATCCTGATCATACTTCCCAAGTACAGACAGTCCTCTCTTTGCCACATACAATTTGCCCATAGCTCTACAATTTTTGAACCTAAAAGTGAATGCCCAGTACCCTAACATTTCAATTTTCTCTCTAGAATACCTCTCAGGACTGATGTCCTTTTTATCCAACTCACCACCAATTCTAATGAAAAACCTGGATTTCCATACACTTTTATTGAAAATAGTATTTGGTAAACCTGAATCAACATACATTTGAAGGCTGACACCTCCAATCTTCAATCACATAATGATTGTTTCTTTGTTTCTTTACGGTTATGGTATCAATGCTTAACACCTTAGTGGCAGAATCTTCAGTATTTGAGAAATCCCCAAACGCACCACAATTAGAATATTTCTGTTTTATTGCTCGACACAAGATGCTGTATGTCTAATGAAACTTGCTATTATAGCCATAACACCTTTATCCATCCCTGTTTTTTTCACCATCTTTACTTTTCTCAGACTACTTAACCTCAATTTTTTGTTTGCTAAAAATTTTCTAAAACTGTTTATATGCAAGTTTACTCCCACACTCATTACTTTTATCTTTCAATTCTGTTTGAATAACTTCTACACTCCTACTTGAGAGCTATACTTTTCTTACAATCACCAGGATGTCTTTCAAATTAGAATCTCCATTAACCCATAATCTTTCCTGTGTAGCGGGGTCATTTTCATTTCATTTTAATAGCTTTATTCGGTTGAGTATATCAGCCATGAAGCATAACAGTAGTTAAAAAGGAACAAGGCAGCCACGGCCGGTAGTAGGTGAAACTGCAGGGCGGTGACATGGGGAGGGGAGGGGCAGGGTAGGGGGTAGTAATGTATGGATTATGGACTTTAACATGTAAGTAAACATATAAATAAATAAAACGAATTTCGTTGTGTGCACTGCATCACCAAATGCGATGCAGTGCGTGCAACGAAATTCGTTTTATTTATTTATATGTTTACTTACCTGTTAAAGTCTGTGATCCATACATTACAACCCTCACCCAGCCACTCCCCCTCCCTACGTCACCGCCCTGCAGTTACACCTACTAGCGGCCGTGGCTGGAACAAGGAGGAAAATATCAACAATTTCAATAACTACCTCCATACAAAGCATCCATAAAAAACGACGTACACAAATTCATTATACAATAAGTAAAAAAAAAGGTAAAAAAAGGTAACCTTTCAAGGGTTTAACAATTGTTACAGCAGCAAAATCCAGCTATAAACATCATAAACTGCAAAATACAGGAGACAAAAATGCAACGGGTACAAATTCATTATACAGTTGAAGCAAAAGATAGCCCGTCATAAGTTTAACTGAAATTCCAGTGGCAAAGGCAACATGAAAACGACATAAAGTGCAATGTGCAAAATACAAAAATAGTACACAATCCATTATACCCTTTCAAATACAGTCACTAGTTAGTTTCAATTGATTTCCTAGTATTGATGGCCTTCAATAAAAAAGAAGCTATGTGGAAACACAGTCCCGGATCCTCCATTCCAATGAGCAGGTTCATGGCATCCTGAGCGGACTTAATATTGTACTTTAAAAAGATGGCTTTTAAATAAAAAATCCTAAAATTCAAATAGAATTTACAAAAGAATAAGATATGGAAGAAACTTTGCTGGGAAGCTCCATCACATGGGCAAGGAGTGGTGGTACTCTGTTTCATATTAGGAAAAGCTACCAAATGATGGGCTATTCCTAGTCTTAGGCTTGTCAATACATATCTATGGAAAGCAATAGTTACGAAAATTAAATACGGTTGGAAACCCTTTACAAGTTCCAGTTGCCGATAAAATACCACTGTCGGTTGTTTCTCAGTTATACAGGAACGAGATACCTTTTTTGCCTCCAGAAAAGCTGTTTTAATCTCTGATTTTGATAAAGTATCTGTGAGGCATGGGTCCAAACGTATATCAAAATTAAAAAAGCAGGTAAACCAGTAACAAACATACTTAATCCATGGTATTTTGCTGCCACTATCTAAACTTAAGCAGTCTTGAATTAAGGTTTGTGTGAATGCAGTCTCTTCCTTTCTCCATATGGATTTCTAGAGGAGGAGGGGGCGCACAGCCGCTAGAACCACAATATATTCTAGACCTACCTCATTGTGTATTAATTCTGTAGAGGCAGAGAACGGGGCACATAGTAAACGTTTGAGGTACAGGTTCTCTTCAATTAATAGGGAATTTTTTGTACAATAGCCCCAGAGACTTGCCCCTTATAAGGCTGCTGTCACACACATGGCCTTGTAAATATCCACCATATACTTTGGTCTACGAGTTCCTAATTTAGCTGTGAATCTAAATATGCCATTGGCATTCCTCTACATTTTCGACCTGACATTGGCATGTTCGTGAACCCAAGTTCCGTTCCCTGAAAAAGTCATTCCGAAATAACAGAATGAATTGATCACCTGTACCCTAGAGTCATCAATATAAAAAGGCCTGGACAGTTTGGGGTGCTTACCACATGCCTTAATACATGTGTTTGTTTTATTTATAAGGAGCTTCCTTTTATCAATAAATAATTTAAAATTGTTAATAAGGCGCTGTAAACCAATAGGAGTACAAGAGAGTAAAACCGCATTGTCAGCGCTTGATAGAATTGATACGGTTTTCTCAAAAATCATAGGGGAATCTGCTGGGATTAACCTCAGTGCTGAGTCTACGCTATTAATAAATAGTGAAAATAATAATGGGGCCAGCACACATCCCTGACGGATGCCGCGTTTGACATTAAAAAAGTGGGGTGTATTCTCCTGATAGTCCATACCGCACTTTACTGGAGAGTTTCTCATATAATCTTGCTAAAAAGAAAACAATCTCCTTAGGGGTGCCCATTTCTATTAAAAGTGGCCACAAGATGGAATGGTCGACCAAATCAAAAGCGCTGCTGAGGTCCGTGAAACAAAGGTATAAGTTGCCTTCTTTTGCTAGGGTATATTTACTAATCAATAGGTCTAAGTTTACAGATTGTTCCAGAGTGCCTAGGCCTTTCCTAAAGCCATATTAGACTTCTGAGAGGATCATGTTTTCATTCGCCCAACTTTCAAGTCATTTAAGCAAAATCCTACTCATAATCTTAATGGAAGAGTCCAAAAGGGATATAGTGCGATAGTTACTCGGTTCAGACTTGGACCCTTTCCTGTGCATAGGTATAATTATCGAGTGACCCCAAGACATCGGAATAGAATCCTCAACAGCTGCATTGAAAACTCTGGTTAAAATTGGGGACCACAATTCCATTTCATTCTTATATAGGTGAATTGGCACCCCATCAGGGCCCGGGGCCTTGCCCCCCTTTCTATTTATTATACCTTCATGGACTTCCTCAATATCAATAAACAGGGGTAATACAGGTAACCCTGGGCGAAGCACTACGCTCCGCTCGCGGAGTTTGCGAAGTTTTTGCAACTTCGCACTACGCGAGCGGCACGTAGCACAGTGCGAACATGCGTAGTGCAGCGTAGCGTAGTGCAGCGCTCATTTTTTGCTTGTTCGCGGTCCTGAACGTCATGTTCGCGACCGCGAGCAAGCAAAATGACATCCCGGCGAGATTCTCAACGCGAGGAGGTCAGGTTTCTCATTGTGAGTGGTTGCGCATGCTCGCGACCGCTCTCAATGAGAAACTACCTGTTCGTGTTGAGAAAGCTGCCGCTCGAGTAATAATCTCCTCGAGCAGCAGAAAACTACAGCTCGCACTGTGCAAGATGCCGTTTTCAATGCTTGCACAGTGCCGGATGCTTGTTCGCACTGTGCAATCATTGAAAACGCATCTTGCACAGTGCGAACATGCTACTACGCAGCTCGCGTAGTGCTACGTGAAGTTCGCGTAGTGCGAAGTGCACTTCGCGTAGCTTCGCGTAGCGCTACTCCGCGAACTACGCCCACCCTTAAATACAGGCCAGTTGGTGTCATTTTGAATTGATGGATTAAAATTGGAGGCACTCCTATTGGAATTATTAAAAATGCTAGAAAAGTGTTTCACCCAAGCATCACAATTAACTAAGGAATTCAGTTCCGGGATGTGGTCGTCCTTCAAGTAGGGACTATTCACAGTATCCCAAAAAAGTTCACTATTATTCGTGTCCGCTGCTAAACTAAATTTATCCCAGGCTTACGTTCTGCCCTTAATTGCTAACATATAAGTCATAACTGTTTAATACTATCCGGCTGTCTAGGTTTTATATTCAAAGTCTTCTTCAAATCCCGTAATGCTCTAGAACAGTTCTGATTAAACCAACTCACGTTGAAATTTTTGTTAGTTAAATATGGTCGGCTTAAGGTACTATCTACCACCTTATTTATCTTAGAGAAGTTAATCAGTATCATTTTAGCATTGATATCATCTTCAAGACACATATTAATTTCTTCCCTACAGTCATTTATCACCTTACATTGGAAATCAATGGGGATTATCCTGGCCCACTGAATCCGTACCCCATTAGGTCTACACGGAGTTACATGTGGACCATGGGGTCGATTCCGATCCGGTAAAAAGCGCTCCGAATCGTTGTACGGAGCGTTTTTTCCCTGTACGAATCTTACCTGTAAACGTCCCGTACGTACAACGAAGTACGATTCGTACCAGGAGACGTACTCCGTACGAGTCGTACAAGACACCGTACGACTCTAATCTCCGTACAATTCTCCCTCGGAATCCGCTGTACGCGACATCTGTACGGTTCGAGGCTAGTTTTCATGACCCAGCAAGTACGATATGTGTCGGGTACGCACCGTACGACCCTTTTTCTACGGCAGCTGAAAACAGCCGTAAAAGCAGAGTTTGTGCTGAAACAGGTATGGAATGGCCCCCCCGGGTACAGTGCGTACCCCCCATGATCGCAGGGGTACGCACCGTACCCCTGCAATCATGGGGTGTACGAGCCGTACCCCCATTGTACGATCGGTGTACGAGCCGTACCCCCATTGTACGATCAGTGTACGAGCCGTACCCCCATTGTACGATCGGTGTACGAGCCGTACCCCCATTGTACGATCGTTGTACGAGCCGTACCCCCATTGTACGATCTGTGTACAAGCTGTACCCCCATTGTACGATCGGTGTACGAGCCGTACCCCCATTGTACGATCGGTGTACGAGCCGTACCCCCGTTGTACGATGGGGGTACGGCTCCTACACCAATCGTACAATGGGGGTACGGCTCGTATACCCCATGATCGCAGGGGTACTGTGCGTACCCCTGCGATTATGGGGGGTGCAGACCGTACGGTGTGTATGTGTTTGTGTGCTTTTCCGTACGACTCGCCCTTCCCTGACGTGGACCGTACGAATCGCGTCCTCATACCCCGGTCCGGATCGTACTCGTCGGGTCGTACGGCATGTGTACGAGTCGTACGGTATGTGTACGAGTCGTATGGTTCACGGTTTCAGCCTTGCAATCCGTACGGATCGTGACGATTCAGACGGATTCACGGAATACGGATCGTACTTCGCAACTCGGAGAGGGCTCCGTATACAAATCGTACGGACGTTTTTTTTTCTGAATCGGAATCGACCCCCATGTGTGTGATTCGGTATGTTTTTTTGGTCCCCAGCAAAGTAAAGGCATAGAGATACTATTATGATCACTTGTAACCTGCACTTGGATCCTGGGTGTAGAATGCAGGCCTCTTGCATTATAGGAAATTAACATATGATCAATATTCGCTACTGCATTACTTCCCTTAAAAGTTGGACATTTCACAATATTCCTGTCCGTCGCACAGATTAACAATTCCAAATTAAATTTAGCAAAAACTGCATTAAGGGCCAGTCCATATTCACAGTGAGGGAAATGCATACAATCATCTTGATCAAAAACAGAATCCCCCCTCCTAAAACCACAGACATTAGCCAACAACAGGGGGCACATCTGGACATTAAAATCACCCACCCAAATGATGACAACTGGATTTCAAATGATACCGGTCAAACTGTCAAGTTATTTTTCCAGGGCATGAAACACCTTCCCACGGGTAGGGACAAATACATTGTTATAAAAATTAACTACAATTACATCACTGCCCTCAATGGATTGAAGCCACATTATCTGATTGTGTGGGCCAACCGAGATACAGCGTTTAACTTTACATATTCTCATCTTAACGGAGATTAAAATCAACAGACCCCCTTTAGCTCTTCCTAATGTAGAAGCTACAGCAGGTAACCAATAGGAGGTGAATCCTTCTACATAAATTGGGTCTAGACTCCATGTCTCTTGGAGACAAATAATATCATGTAATTCTTGAGAAATGAAGTCAGACCAGGACCGGGTCTCTAATTTATTTCTTATGCCTGATACGTTGCAAGTAGTGATTGTATATCCACTACAGATGGACTCTTCCCCTGACATAGACCTACTAGCTTCCTGTTCCACAGCAGTGTTTGTTAATATAGGACTTTCAATCGTACCACAGAAACTGCTAGTTGGTAAAATGGCCTCTGGAATTTCCAGAGGAGGTATCCCTGGTTGTATATCCTTACACATTGACATTCCAGACCCATCGCTACTACACAACTCAGTACCCTTCTCTTTAATCAGGAATCCCTGGTCCAGTTGATCATTAAGGTCCTTTCACACCCGTATAGTTTTCTGTACTGGGTCTTTGAGTTGGACTACCTTGCGTCAGTCATTACTATCCAGGGTACTCAGCGCCTGGAATCTATTTACTACAGGGATATTGAATCCAATTTGTTTACTAAGTGTAGGTATACCCGGATACTGATTAGGTTCAAACTGGTTATCTCTAGTTATGGTAGACCTCAGGTGTCTATAATAAAATCCCAATGGGAGGAGGGTGATATTCTGGTTACATAACCTGGTCAGTGGGGCATTCTCTATAGTATTTCTTGCCCACCTGGGTGAGTGGAAGTTAATGATTATGTAATCCCCTTCTAAACATTTATTAAGCGGACCTATCCATCCAACTCGCCGGGTAGTCATTATCTGATAGGAACCCTCCATAGGGTACCAACAATTTTTAGATAACCAGTGGATGGTTTTATTTTTTAACATATCATGATTTTCCACCTGGCCGGCCCGTAACTTAGGTACATTAGATAGGACAGCAACATAAGGTCCACATTCCGGGGGTAGATCTATTCATTTAGGGGGTGAAGTATCTTGGTCCAACTTAATAACATGCTTGTTCCCAGAGCCCTGTGTAGATGACTCTTCAGGTCCTGTCCCTGCTGTGGTATTCTGTATCCGTGCTAGATCAACAGGGGCAGTAGGACTTTCAGATCTTACAATTGCCTTTATCTGGGGATGCCCTTCTCTGTTAATAGCACAAATTTCCTTTGTGACCAAAACATCAGGGACAGTTGTAGATACCCTATCTGCCCCTAGAAACCTGCTCATACTTCTAGTTTGTTCTAATTGCCTCTCACTGACTTTGTCCATATTTCCCTCTAACTTATGTACCTCTCTCATCAAGGTTTCCATTTTGTCATAGAGCGGCCTGAGGAGATCTGTTATAATCTCTGTGATAGTTTCTAATGTAATGTTAGGATTTGGGAGGTCGGTCTGGACCTGTCTTGGTTGTGGTCCCTTCCTGTTTATTCTTCCATCTTTTTTGATCTTGGAGCTACACTGGCCGGTTAATTTCTTTTTACCCCCTTATGTATTTTTAGGGGATAGTGGGGTAATAGGGATTGATAGAGTCGGTGTCAGGGATATCCGTGAATAATTGTCAGGTGGTTCTGCAACCAGATCAACATCCCTTGTCATTACAGGACCTGTTTCATCTATTATTATAGAGTTTTTCATGGAGGGTCGTTGCCCATCCACAGTAAGGACACCCCTATGCTTCTTCCCTTTATCACCCACCTGAGGGCTGGGGTCTATAGATAAACGTCTCTCGGTACGGTCAATTTCCTCTGAGAGTACGTTTACCGCTCTCATCAGGTAGGTATCTCTAGTAGTGCATGATTTTTTGATCTGCCTTTTATTAGTTTTCCTCTTAGCCATCCTATAAGCAACAATTTAGACAGGTACACACTAGGGATCTAAAACAATAAATAACCAAGTTACAGATGTCCCATATAATATGTCAGAGATAAATACCAGGTCCCGCTTGGTACTGGACAGGGGGGTGGCACAGCCCGGCCTCAGACGGCCTAAGACGGTCCCGCCCTTGTCCCGGGCTTTGCTGCAGGAAGGCTGCGCCGCTTTTCTGCGGCTGGTGGCTCCTCCCCCTGTAGCTGTGGTCGGGTGGGGATTAGTGCGGGGCTCCCTGGGACATGGAGTCCCACCAGGGAGAGCGTGAGTCTGGCACAGCGCTGAAAGGCAGCAGGGAGGTGCGGGTGGCAGGCAAAGGATCCTGGGACACAGGTCCCAACAGGATTCAGGGGTAAAGAGGCAGAGTTATGTTATGTTATGATATATTTTTGATTAAGCGCAAACAGCTGCCCCAGCAACGAGGCGCCCCGGCGCTAAGAACCACAGAAACTACTGAGGGTGCAGGGGGGAGGAAGGAAGGTCGTCTAAGAAGAAAGGAACAGATGATTTTTGATAGCCTTCCGGAAAATGGACACATTTTCCAGGGAACGAATGTTTAATGGCAAGGAGTTCCAGAGTTTAGCTCCCAGAACTCTGAAGGAACGGCCGCCAATACGGCAGAGCTTAGTCCGAGGAATTGTCACAAGGTGCTGACCTAAGGAGCGCAAATTGCGTTGAGGGGCATAAGGTGCTAGGAGCGGGCGTAGGAGTTCAGGACATTCAGATTTAAGGATCTTGAATGCAATGGTGAGGGTCTTAAATTGAATACGGGATTCAATAGGTAGCCAATGTAGTCTTTGAATAGTGGCTCTGGCGGAGCACCTCCGAGGGAGGCCCACCACGGCTCTCGCCGCTGAGTTCTGTACGCGTTGCAGTCGTGCTATCTCTGCTTTATTGGCACCTAAAAATAAAACACTGGCATAGTCCAACCGGGAGAGGATGATGGATTGAACGATGAGTTGACGAGTTTTGGAGTCAAAGAAACAAAGTATCGGGTTGAGGCTCCTCAGCAGGCCCACACAAGTAGCTGCCACTTTTTTTGTGTGGGTCTGAAAACTAAGCGAGGAGTCCAGCCAGACGCCCAAGTTTTTCACCAAGGATTTCGGTGGTGGAATGGGGCCCAGCAAAGAGGGCCACCAGTGTTCACTCCAATGGCTGGCGTTTTTTCCAAGGAGCAGCACCTCCGTTTTTCCTGCGTTCAGCTGCAGGCAGTTGTCTGTCATCCACTGGGCAACTGCAGCCAGGCCATCCCTAAATCTCATGGCCGAGATGGAAGGGCCTTCGGTGAGAGTGATGACCAGCTGTGTGTCGTCTGCATAAGACACCAGCGTTATGTCCCACTCTTTGACCACTGCTGCAAGTGGCTGCACATAAAGATTAAAAAGGGATGGACTGAGTGCAGAGCCCTGGGGAACTCCCTGGCCGATGGAGTGGGACCGAGAGATAAAAGGGGGGGCTGAAACTCGGAAGGATCTGTCCATCAGAAATGAGCGGAACCAATCAAGGGCAAGACCGGTGATCCCTATTGCCTCGAGGCGTTTTAACAAGATGTTAAGGGAGACCGTATCAAAGGCTGCGCTGAGGTCTAGCAGAATCAGCGCAGCACTCTGACCGGCATCGAGTATATTCCGGAGGTGTTCAGTGGTGGACAGAAGGGCAGACTCGGTGCTATGTCCTGGCCTGAACCCGTTCTGAGATGGGTCCAAGATGTTGTTTTAGACCATATGGTGGGACAGCACATTATTTACATGGGCTTCTGCCAGTTTAGACACCCATGGAAGCAGCGAGATGGGTCTAAAATTTTCTAGCGTCTAGAGTAGGCTTTTTGATGATGGGGGAAACCCATGCTTGTTTCCAACCAATTGGGACCTCGGCCGAGGAAAAGGAGAGATTAAGTATCGTGGTCAGGGAAGGGATGAAAAAATCCAAAGATTCAAGAAATTGGGCCGGCCTCATGGGGTCTGTCGGAGAGCCAGACTTAACCTTCCTGCAGAGTTTGGCTAGATCGTCATGAGAAATTTCAGGTATGAGTGTCAGCATAGAGCTATTAATGATAGGATTGGAGGGGTTAGGTAGGTCGGGAAGGTACTGCGTAAAAGCACTGTAAATTTTTCTCACTTTTTCTATAAAGAAAACAGCAAGATCCTCACACTGCTGTGTGGAGGTAATGCAAGAAGCTGGGTTACTACTGTTCTGTAGTTCTTGCACCAATTTAAAAATAGTTTTAGTAGGATTTGTGCTGGACTTAATTTCTTTTGCGTAGAAGGACGCGCGCGCGGCGCGAATGGCTTTGTGATAGAGTTTTAATTTGGACAAGTAGAGAGCTTTATCCCTGTCTTTGTGCTCCCTTCTCCAGCTACGCTCAGCTTTTTTGCATTCTTTCCGCATGGTTTTCAGAGTTTCATTATACCATGGGTTGGAGGGAGAACTGCGTCCTTTAGTCCATTTGGCTGGTATAAGGGTGTCGAGTCCTTTTGTAATCCAGTCATGGAAAGCCGCATATAGCATATTAATATCCTTATTTGCTTTATGGTGGAATTCTCCGAGGGTGGAGTGGAGATCGCTAGTTAAACGTTTGTGCCATGGTCTCGAGTTGACACTTCTTTGTTGGGCGATTCTCTTACCATCATCGTGATTCTGATGAGGAAGTGGTCAGTCCAACCCATGGGTTTGGGTGGGTCAGCCCTGGCCTCCGGGATGTTGGTGAAGACGGGGTCTAGTAAATATCCAGCGGAATGTGTGGTAGTATGAATTAAAGAATTTAATTGTAAGGCTGTAAAGTCCGCCAGGAGATTTTTGATGGTGGGGTCTAAGGTAGAATCGAAGTGGAGATTAAGGTCTCCCAGTATTGTAAAGTTAGCCGAAGTCACAACCAAGGCGTTTGCCACCTCTAGAAGTGCCTCGATAAACTTGGAGGGGGATCCAGGGGGTCGATAGATATAGAGCCCAGACAGGACAAAGTGGGGACCCGTGGTGATCTTAAAACGAGCGCTTTCACAGCCCCAGATGTCTTCCTTTATAAAAGAGCAAGTATATAGATTTTTATAGATGACTGCTATGCCACCACCTCTGGAATCTCTATTAATAGTCTTCATTAAGAAGCCTTTTGGCAGCGTGAGGCTCGGGACACTGGTTAGATCATCATGGAGCCAGGTTTCACATAAAAATAGAATGTCAGGACTCTCGTCAGTTAAGAGGATGTTAACTTCAAGGTGGTGCTTTACGAGTGACCTAACATTCAACTGGAGGACCGTGAGGGAAGTGTATGTTGGCACAATAACTCTGTGCCCAGATAGGCAGGGATTGGGTGTAACAAAGTTACATGACTTACATTGTAGGCATGTCTGTCCAAGGCAGCCTAATAGCTTGTCACATCTCTGGGCCGGCTTCAGGGCGAGGAGACGCTCCCTATCATAATGATGTAAGTTCCGTGGAGTTTGGCCAGGGATACAGGCGAGAGGCGATGTCCTGGCGATGACGGGCGCAGATGGGCTTGCCATAGGCACGCCCGCTGCGCTCGTCCGCTGCGCTTCCGACAGATGCACATGATTTATAGGAAGAGGGAAGGCGCTAGGAGGGGCGTGGCCTCGAAGGGGCGTGGCCTCGGTGCACGCCGGTAATGGCGGCAGCAAATGTTTGCTTTAGCAAAGTCCGCAACAGCGTTAAAATCCGCTGCGCGGGCCGTCAGGATGTGGGCTTCTGCCCCAGATGTCAGCAAAGAGTGAGGTGAGTTAAAATGCAATTTGCACACAAAATACGTGACTCTCAAATATTTTAAAAGACAGACAAAGAGCACTCCCGGCTTCCGCCTCAGGAGTAAAGGTTCTAGTCAGACGCTAGCACTCAGCGCCTTTTAAAACTTGGTCGGGGGGCGTGGCCTCGAAAGGGCATGGCCTTGGTGCACGCCGTTAATGGCGGCAGCAAATGTTTGCTTTAGCAAAGTCCGTGACAGCGTTAAAATCCGCTGCACAGGTCGTCAGGATGTGGGCTTCTGCCCCAGATGTCAGCAAAGAGTGAGGTGAGTTAAAATACAATTTGCACACAAAAAATACGTGACTCTCAAATATTTTAAAAGACAGACAAATAGCGCTCCCGGCTTCCGCCTCAGGAGTAAAGGTTCTAGTCAGACGCTAGCACTCAGCGCCTTTTAAAGCTTAGGCGGGGGGCGTGGCCTCGAAGGGGCGTGGCCTCGGTGCACGCCGGTAATGGCGGCAGCAAATGTTTGCTTTAGCAAAGTCCGCGACAGCGTTAAAATCCGCTGCGCGGGTCGTCAGGATGTGGGCTTCTGCCCCAGATGTCAGCAAAGAGTGAGGTGAGTTAAAATACAATTTGCACACAAAATACGTGACTCTCAAATATTTTAAAAGACAGACAAATAGCGCTCCCGGCTTCCGCCTCAGGAGTAAAGGTTCTAGTCAGACGCTAGCACTCAGCACCTTTTAAAGCTTGGGCAGGGGGCGTGGCCTCGAAGGGGCTTGGCCTCGGTGCACGCCGGTAATGGCGGCAGCAAATGTTTGCTTTAGCAAAGTCCGCGACAGCGTTAAAATCCGCTGCGCGGGTTGTCAGGATGTGGGCTTCTGCCCCAGATGTCAGCAAAGAGTGAGGTGAGTTAAAATACAATTTGCACACAAAATACGTGACTCTCAAATATTTTAAAAGACAGACAAATAGCGCTCCCGGCTTCCGCCTCAGGAGTAAAGAGTAACCCCCAGCAAACAACTCTTCCGGTATAGCGGGGTTATTTACATGCATCATTGCCTGATCTCTTATTTAAAATGTTTGCAGGTTTTCAAAATTACAATCTAAAGACAAAGACCTAAGGGCTGCCACGTGATCATCTATAGTTTTGTTGGTTTCTTGTTTCTCTTGAAAAAATATTTAGCTTACTATACCTATGCATACCTTTGGAGAAAAATCGTCATTTGTTCAAACACGTTTAACCCTTCCAGTCCAATGGAATACAAACAAATTATTTTTTTCTGTGCAGGAGACATTTTTTCTTCTTCATCCACAGGCGCTATGTTATTTACAAAATGTTGATTTACATTCTGCCTATTTTATACGTAGGGCACTACCAGCTGAACAAAATGGCTGTGGGGGTGACAAAGAGAAATTTTGCTCACTCATGTCTAAAGGAAAGGACTAATTCACTGTGCAAGAATATAATACAGCGTCCTATCTTCACCTCCCTTGAAAGGTAAGTGCTTCAAAAGTAGTATATCTTCAATGCAAAGAAAAAAGCTTAGAAAATATTGTGCCAGAAAAAATACAAATTACCACAAGATCGTGCGCAGGAAATGAAGGCTTAGGCACCAGATCCTTTCGGATTTATTTTTGGATATATCATGTGATTGGAAGTACTCTTTCTGAACAGTACTACCGTTCTCAGTTTAAATCTTTATTTTGGTTGTAGAACCATAAAAGATAAACACAAATTCTTCCTTGACGGTGGAACCCAGGATACAGTTTTCACAAATAAAAATATTTGATATACCAGGTTCTAAAAGTCAAGTAGCTCATAATGTAATTTGTAGACACAGAAAAGATCACTAGGAAACATCATTTGCTATGTGTTGTCTCTATTAGAACCAAGTAGGAATAGATAAGACGAGAGTGAAGTGCAAGTGCATTAGTGTCTAACAATCTCCACAGTTATCCCTCTAAAACTTTCAATAGAGAACCTTTTGCCTTTATAAATTTGAATAAAAATGGTCAAATTTGTTCCAAAGACTTTTAAAAGGAAATTAAAACAGGATCCTGAAAATTAAAACGCCCTCAAGTCATAGAATTTTTACTGCAGCTAGTCCATAGCACAGGGAAGAGTAGACAGTAGCCTTCGCCAAAACTGGCCAAGAAATTATGCAACTGCACATACAAAGGATGGTCTTGTATGTGATCTTAAGATCTGTAAGGCTTCAAGGTGGCAACGAGGCCCCAACTGTCTACAAAATGGAATCAACCAATTCCTTTTTGATCTAGCATAAGCGGTACATGCAAAAAAAACGTGGCCCACAGTTTTGTTGGATCTGAGCAGGACGGGCATCCCTTAGGCTGGCTGTTTTTGTTTAGCTAAAGATTGGTAAAAGCCGTACCTAAACTGCGTATACAGTTTCCTGTCCCCAGGCACTTTAATGGTATCAAAATATTTCTCAAGATATTTAGAGGATTTTATATCTAAAAGACATTGGTTAGACTACAATGACGAATCCTCGAATAGGTGGTCTGCTCTACCCATTTTTTTTTTAAACACATTTTATTGCCTTTTACATACCATGCAACATGACCCTTTCCAGCAGGATGTCAATGTACAATAAAGAGAGAGGAATAAATATAACCGAGCCACTGTATTTGTCGTTACCCTTGCTAGGTCCCACTCATAATTGTTGGCTATAGCAGTCACTTTGCTATCCATTATCAGTACCGCATACATGCAAGAAGTTTCCCCTCCCCTCTCCCCCAACAATAAACTAAACCGCCCCCACACTGACCTTCCCAGCACTGCTGTCTTCCCTCTGCTACTATTTAGCTCAGTTGGTATGCTCTTTTGCGCTTAAGGTGTGAGTAATGGTGCTGTGCCAGGACCTTCTGTTGTGACCCCCCTTCATCTCTTGTGTGTGTCAATGCCAACGCTCCCAGTCTTCTGACTCTGCTGAATTGTTCCAGCCTAGTCTGGTCCCTGGGGGTTCTCTACATGGGGGAGTCTCTCTGGGGTGGAAGCCTCCGATTCCCCGCTAGCTCTTGTTAGGTCCGCCATCAACCCCTCCCATACCTGAGCTCGTTCCGGCTTGCCCACTCCACGTTGTGCATTCCTAAGCATTCCTAAGCAGGACCCTGCCCTCACAACCCGCCTATTTCACCAGCTCTGGTTTCCATCTGTGTCCATCTGTGCACGTTGGGGCCCCCGGTTTCTTCCAGCTGCTGGTTATTTCTCGTTTTGCCAGAATAAATACCAGGTCCTGGAACCTAGCTGTGGTTTTGGTTTTGGCAGTGTGTGGAAATAAATGTGCAGGTGTGTAGGGGACCGCCCTCTCCATCACCCTTGCTGCCACCTGTGCCACTTTCTGGCAGTAAGGCGTTAAGGAGGCACAGCTCCACACCATATGCACAAAGGTCACCCCCAGTTCATGACATCTCGTCGATCGAGCGTCCGCGCCCTTGAAATAGCGGTTAATACATTCTGGAGTTAGATAAGCTTGATGGAGTATATAGAAGCTGATCAGGCTAAACCGGACGTTTCAAGATACTTTGGCAGTTCATTCTATAATATTGTCCCAGTCCTTGTTGTCTAGAAGCCTGTCAATGTCGTCTGCCCATTTGTGT
The DNA here is from genome assembly GCF_964261635.1 of Lissotriton helveticus. Classification (NCBI taxonomy): domain Eukaryota; kingdom Metazoa; phylum Chordata; class Amphibia; order Caudata; family Salamandridae; genus Lissotriton; species Lissotriton helveticus. The sequence goes on from NC_136057.1 coordinate 1,762,776,085, forward strand.
CATAGTCTTTCCAGCGGTTGTATGGAGTCTCGCCCTATGGCTCTATAGAGGCAAGCCACAGCCTTGATGGTCCCACCCGCCAAGTTTACGTATTCACATGTGTTGTGTCACGGTGGTTCTGTCGTCCCCACTCCCCAGTGTCGTCTCATCGCTCTCGTGACCGCCCCATATAATAGGAAATGCCCCTGTGGTTTGTCCCAGTCAGCACTGAAGTCCTCAAAGGAGAGAAGCTCCCCATCCCGGAAAAGATCCCCAAACTTCGTCACTCCTGCTTCAACCCAATCATCAGGCCCCGCCACTGTCCTCCATGGGGAAGGGCTTCCAACAGCAACAGCGCCATCTCTGGAGAATATGGGCGCCTTGTTCCAGTTTTCTGTAGGCATTGGCCCCAGCAACGATTTATCACTCTATGGTCATTGCTGCAGATCTGTTGGGGCCTGACCATCCTTAGCAGGGTTCAGAACACAGTGGTCCTGTCCAGGGTGAAAATAGGCACTTCCCTGTCTGGTTCCCTGCTTCCCGCCACCCACTGTGTGAACATCTGCAGTTGTCCTGCCAAGTAGTAGGCCTCCATGTCAGGCATTGCCATGCCCCCCCCAATCTCGGTCACTTTAACCTATTAATGGCTACCCGTCTGCGTCCTGCCCCCCCCATATGAAGGCAGACAAGCAGGAGTCCAGCTCTCAGAACCGGACCACTGATATCCAGACCAGGAGTGTTACAAAGAATAAGAGCAGCCGAGGAAGAGCCACCATTGTCAGTAGTGAGATGCGACCCATAGCCGAGAGGGGAAGTCTCCCAAAGAAAGCCATGGTGTCTTTAAGCGATCGGCGCGCTCTCCCTACATTGCCTTCCTTTACATCCTCCTTAGAGTGGCAAATGTAGACTCCCAAATAGCGTAAGCTATTCCCACCTCAGGTTCCGCAAGTTCAGGAGGGGCCTCGCATCCCTCACTAAGGGGAATAGTTTGGACTTCAGCCAGTTCACTCACAGCCCCAACAAGGAGCTGAAGCGCTCCGTCATAGCCTTTGCTCCCGGCAAATCGTCCTCTGCATCATTTAGGAATAGAAGGAGCTATTTTGTGCCGTAGCCCCCACCTGGATCCCCCGATATGCCCCTCCAGATCTTGCTAGGCAGGCTAATGGTTTGACTGCCAAGGCGAACAGTAGTGGGGAGAGTGGCCACCCCTGGCGTGTCCCCCACTCTACCCGGTACTGCTCCGATATTGTGCATCCAGTGCGGACCCTCGCCACCGGGTAAGTATATAGTAACTGCACTCAGCATATGAATCCCAGCCCTGGGCCCATTTTGTTTAGTACTGCATACAAGATCCCCCATTCAAGGCTAACAAATGCCTTTTCCATGTCAATGGCGAACACTGCCCCTCTCTGCTCCACCGTTGTCCCTAGTTCGATGATGGACAATAATCGGTGGATGTTTAGGGTTGTATTCCAGCGAGGGATAAAGCCTGCCTGGTCATGGTGTACCAGAGGTATCATGTAGGGGAGTAGGTGCGTCGCCAGTATTTTACTTCGGATCTTAAAGTCAAAATGGAGCATCGACAATGGCCTGTACGCTTCACACTCCAAGGGAGACTTGTCCGGCTTCAACAGCGGGATTACCACCGCTTCCCTAGTCGTGCCTGGCAAGTGGCCCTTCTCCTTTGCCCCTGTATACATCTCGACTAGCCTAGGGGTCAGTTTGTCCGTATATGCAGCATAGAACTCCTTGGGGAGCCCATCCGTGCCCGGTGTTTTCCCTCTCGCCAGTGCCTTAATACCTACCCGAATTTCAGGTTCCGAGATTTCGGCTCCTAGGAGTTCTGCATCTTTGTCTGTCAGGGCTTGTATCGGGAGGTCTGCCAGGTATTCCTCTATGTCCCCCTCCCCACAGGGCCCAGCGCTCCGATAAAGTTTTTCGTAGTACCTGCGGAAACTGTAATTTATGTCATCCTGCCGGTATAGATGTCGTCCCTCCGGCCCCGTCAGTTCTAGGATTGTGTTCTACCTACGGGTGGGATTACCGAGCCACGCCAGCAGTCTAAACGCCTTGTCTCTCTCTGCGTGCGTTCTTTCCATGTATGCTCAGTAATCAAAGCACCTCAATCGCTCCTCCTGTACAGCCACCTCCTCCTTTGCCTCGAGCAATTCCTGTCGGAGGTCTGGATTGGTTGGGCGTCTGCGTTCCACCTCCCTCAACGCTCGATCTGCCCATTCTACGTCAGTCAGTAGTGTACGTCGTACCCCTATGGATAATGCCATGCAGCACCCCCTAATCATTGCCTTAAAGGCCTCCCATTCAGTCACCCTGGAATCTGTGGAGTGTGCATGGTCCATAAAATATGTGGTGATTTTCTCTTTGATCTCGTGGTGGAACACCTGGTCTTCAAGTGCCTCAGGCCTGAGACGCCAGGTGGGGATGGGCTGTAGTTTGTGTCCCCACTGCAGTCAAATTAACAAAGGATTACGGTCTGACACCGTTCAGGTGAGGTATTCTGCATTGTGGAGTCAGTGTGTATGTCTGGGGAGCAAAGGAAGGTGTCCAGGCGGATGTGTAAGTCATGTGCATGGGAGAGGTTGGAGTACTCCCTGTGCAGCGGGTGCATCCGTCGCCACGTGTCCACCAGCCCCCAATGGGATTGCCATTCCCTAAACATCCTAGCTGTCTATGAACAGGGGCATCTCGAAGTGGTGGGTGTGAACGGTCCAGGACTGGGTCTGCTATAGAGTTGAAGTCACCCCCCATGTTAAATGACCCCATCATATGTGGACCCAATGACCTTGACAAGTGCTCAAAGATTGTTCCTTGATCCATATTCGGGCCATAAATATTGATAAGTGTGATGTCCTGCCCGTTTAGGCACTCAGTGACCACCACATACAGGCCCTGTGGGTCCACCTTGTGGGCGGTGTGTTGGAAGGGGACCCCTGCCCTGATCCAGATCAGGACCCCTCTGGCAAACGCCGAGTACGTGGTGTAATATGCCTGGCCTCTCCACCTACGGTGTAAAGACTCTCCCTCTGATGCTAATGTATGCATCTCTTGCAGCATCGCTATGTGGACCCCCCATCTATTTAGTTGTGAGAAGATTTTGTATCGTTTGTGCATGGAGTGCATCCCTGAACATTCCAGGAGAGGAGAGTATATTCTGTCTGAGTGGGCATTGCGAATTAGCCTTTTAACCTCTGTCTGCCCTCCCCAGCCCCTCCTGGTACCCGGCGTCGGATGAGAGCCTCCGTGCAATGACCTGTGGCCCCGCGTAAAGAAAGACAGCAGTGCCCCCAACTAAAACCAATATAACCATCCCAACTCCCCCTCCCCAGGACAAGTGAGAACGTCTCCCCCATCCAAACCTTGCACTCTAGTGCCTTAACAGTCCAAGTCCGAAAGTGGTGACTAGACCAGTGTCCTCCTGAAGGACAGCCATCCTCTCCGCCCCCTTGAATCCCCCCAGTGTATACGTGTAGTACAATTGCATAGGGACCCCACTTGATAGTGTGTATGGCGATCCTAGCACCATTCTGCACCTCCCCAAAGTATAGTCCTGGCTGTACTTGCGTGCTTGTTCTTCCTCACATCAGGCCGTCTGCTGATCTGCGAGTTATGTGCTGTAGAGCTTGACTGGCATCTCGCACCAAGCTCAAGCTGGTCTCAGAGTCTGAGTCTCTCTGTGGCATATTATCAAGCAGGGCGTTAAAATTATCGCAGTTTTAGCGGCAGAAAATGGGCTTGATAATATTCCCTGGAGAATTCCAATAGAAGCCCATGCTCACACCAGAACATGGGTTTCTATTGGAATTCACAAGGCCATATTATCAATCCCATTCTCACCGCTTTAGCATCAGTTTTCCGCCGCTAAAACAGCGATAATTTTTAACACCCTGCTTGATAATATGCCCCTACGTTCCTCTCCGGAATGCAAGGGAGCATTCCAGGTGCTTGCTGTTCTCAGTGAGGCTACCGCAGCGATTGCACTTGCTCTTTCCCTGTGAGTTTCCGCCCTCTGCCAGGAGAGCATGTAAGTTCCTTTTCAACTGGGTTTTTTTCTTCCCATCGCTGATCTCAGGGATCTTGCACCTCAATCTAGTCCCAAACATCCTGGGGAGTAGTGAAGAATATAGTCCCCACTGAGCGTACTATATAGAGTCCGGCTGGGAATACCATGGAGTAGGATACCTCCATTTGGAGCAGTTTCCTTTTGACCGTGGTGAAGGGCGCTCGCTGTTATTGCACCTCCTGGAAAAAATCTGTGAAAATCTGGACCACGCTGTTGTCCACTTTGAGCTGTCCTTTGAGGCGCACCTGGCTCAGCACATGGTTTCTGACTTTATAGAAGAGAAGGCAGGTCACCACTGGCCGTGGCGGCCTGCCAGGCTGCGGTGCCCAAGCAGGAACTCTGTGGGCCTGTTCTAAGGCAAAGAACATTGACAGCCACTCTTTCATCATGGCTGTGCACAGCCAGTGCTCAAGGTATGCCACCATGTCATTCCCTTCAACTTTTTTCAGGTAGGCCCGTGACCCCAATGTTCTTTCGGCGGGACCTGTTTTCCGCGTCCTCTGCACGCTGTTTAAGGACCTGGACTCTTTTCTATGTCCGTGACTTTGCGTGCGGTCGCAGTTACCAGTGGCCTCAGGCTTTCTACCTATCTATTGTGGTGCCAGTAATGAAGTCATGCCCGCCGTTTTCACCTGGGTTCTGCGGTATGACTCATGAGCGCTGGTCATTCACTGTCATGTCCGGTTGTCTAGCGGAACCCCCCAACTGTCTGCAGTCCACCGCCGCTGCGGGCGTGCCCAGCGACACTAGCAACAGGCGGCCACCATTTTGGGTGGTCTCGCAGCTCCACCGCCTGCTTCCTTTCCAGAGCCTTTAGGTGCGCTGGTCACTAACCGCCGTGCGAGGCTGTCCAGCAGCTCCGCCTAACTGTCCGCAGTCTGACACCGCTGCGGGGTGTACCCAGCGCCGCTATCAATTCGCGGTCACCATTTTGTGTGGTCTCGCAGCTCCACTGCCTGCTTCCTTTCCAGAGCCTTTCGGTGCGCTGGTCCCTCACTGCCATTAGCGGCTGTCCAGCAATACTCCACAACCGTCCGGAGGCTGCCACCGCCGTGGGGTGTACGCAGCACCGCTATCAATTTGTGGTCACCATTTTGTGTCGTCTCGCAGCTCCACCACCTACTTCCTTTCCAGAGCCTTTAGGTGTGCTGGTCACTCACTGCCCTTAGTGGCTGTCCAGCAATACTCCCCAACCGTCCGCAGCCTGCCACCGTGCGGGGAGCACCCAGCGCCGCTATTACTTTGCAGCCGCCATTTTGGGTGGTCTCGCAGCCCACTGCCTGCTTCCTTTTCAGAGCCCTTAGGTGCGGTGCTCTGTTAGTGAACAGTCCGCTCTGATACCGCAATGATGCCGAATTTGCCTATGTCAGTGCCGGGGCCATGGGTCCGCTTCCAGATTGGGCCTCTAGTCTGCCTGGCCGGGTGTTCTCCTGCCCACAACCCCCACCGCCGCCTCATTACGTGTGGGTTCCGCTGCTCATTCAGTCTGCATTATTCTCTCTCAGCCCTGCGCTGCTGTCTGGCAGTACCTTCAGCGATCATCCGCAGTCTTCCGCCGAGAGGGTGCGCGCCAAGGGTTACCATCGCTTCGTAGCCGCTATCATGCTCGGGCTCGCGGCTCCGCAGTCCGAATCGCCGTTTATGTCTTTATTAGGGCTGTTCGATGCTGGTGTCTCTGCCGCATTTATGCCCAAGAGGTTCCGACGCTAGATGCACCGGTTTCGGTGCCTGGGGTCCCCCTCTATCGGGCAGGATGGTGCTGGAGAGGGGATCATGGGCTGGAGCTCCGATTCAGGCGACCGGCTCCATCGGCGTCAGGCCACACCCCCGTCTGCTCTAGCCATAACCCATATTGATGCTTTATTAGGTCCTTTGAATACAGTGGCGGGGAGCTAACAGACTCATTTGGGAGAACAATTGCTGCCCGGAAGGTAATAACATATTTTATCAACCCAATTTTGTTGTTCCTGTCTAAAGCAGAAACTTCATTAAAAGCAGCAACATAAGGAGGCAGGTTGGGAGTAGTGACCAACCTACACCAAAAAAGCAAGGGTTTCTGTCCATCAATTTGATAATTTCAATCTTCAAAAAGGAGGTAAAGATTTGAAAATATCTCCAAAAAATAACCAGATGGAAAAATATGCAGCTTTGCGAATGCAGGAGATAAGATTTTCAGTGCTTGAGGCATAGTCAAAGTTTTGATTCTAAAGTAGTCTAAGTACTTTTGCAAAGAGCATTTTCAAGCTTTTCCCAATATTTTGGCACTACCCCTGTGTTATGTCCTAGAGTAGCTGCCTTTCCTCGCCTTATGGTATGCCCACGCTGTAAACACCGATTGTTATTGCCTACTGCTTACTTCACAATTAGACTTCCACAAAACTATGGCGTAGGAGAGCAGAAGACTAGCATGTGTGCGCGTGAATGCTAATGACATAGTAAATGTGAGTTGTAGCAGACACACAAGACTCATGCTTCCATGGGCAGAGGTGAACACAGGATCCCGCCAGTTAATGGCATGTGTCACATTGGCAGACTAAATGGCAAAATTCAACAATCAGATTAAACCTTCAAAAGGTCTCAATGGCAATAGAACATAAAAAAAAGAAGCCTGAAAGGCCCAGGATGACAGAGAGAATGAGAGGAGAAATCGATCAAATGCATGGACGTAAGGTTTCATTTCTATGACAGCAAGACCAGGGAGACCTGCTGAAAACAATGATCATAAGCCTCCTTTGAAAATTGTTGATTAATGATGTTATTGCATGCGTGATCACTTGCACTTTACCAGAACTGTCCAGATTGGGTCTGGCGCTTCCAAATGCCGAGGTATGACAGCAGCGTTTCGACGTCATCTAGTGGTGCCTCCAAATTACTGCTTAATGCCATACGATATCCCCTTTCTCTGGAGAAATCCAACAGGCAAAATTCTATTTAGCAAAAACATCCTCGCCCGTGTGGCAATGCAAAATAACCTTCACATGGGGGGCCTTTGATGACATAGAAAAACAACAACCCCTAAGTAAGAAAGTAGAACATTGAAAGGAATTCTAGTAAGAGCTGCATCGATCCAGTGGCCATGTCGCGAGCCGTGCTGCACAATCAAGCCCATAGATGGAAACTGAATAAAAAAACACCATAAACCGGCGCAGCCGCGGCTCCGCTGAATGGTGATGCCGCCATCAAAGGCCCTAGTGCTGGTGGGGGGTCGGCTTGCGGGCTACAAAAGGAACCACGTGCAAAGCGATGGCTGCTTTCCATAAAGAGGCTCAGCGTCGGTGCACCAGGGACCACGCGCTGCTTTCCACGCGCGGTGCGGCACTTGTTGTCCAGGAGCCCACATGCATCTGAAAACTATTAATGGGAATCAAACGTGAATTATCGCGTAACAGAACAATCAGCCTTGAAGGCGGCTGCGCAGCGGCCTCCGAGGTGCAGCATTATCTGGCCAACAATAGGCACGCGCCACAGGGCGCCTCGAGCTTCCCCGGGGGTTTCAAATTTCCTTCCAGAGAAACAGGAAAGGTTCTCATTTAGAATAAGTGATAAAGAATGCAATTATTTCGTTTAGATATTCTCCAGTGTATGATTGTGGAAGAGTAACCTAAGGAAAACAGAGCTGGGACACGGAATAGACCTGTTGTCATTCGTGATTGTGTGTGATTGTGTGTGATGTCACAAATATAAGCTAAAGATTGGACTAACGCTCTTTATTATCTTTCGTGTGTAACAACATGCTTGCTATTTTCCATGAGTTTTTTTTTTATATAGTTATATCTTTTTTTATTGGTGGCTTAAAAATCAGTTAGCTTGTGAAAACCACAGACCAGGGTATCCAGTTTATTAACCCATTTCATAATATTGCCAGGGCCCTGCCAGCAGAGGGCGGTCCCCCACCTAAGCGTTAACTCCAGGTGGGATAGCACTGTAGGCCACCACAGGTAGCTGGCGTATGTAGACCTGATAGTTCGTGGTCTTGTGTCACTGGACCCAGGGCCGGCGCTAGGCATGGGCAAACTGCCCAGGGCCTCGTAGTCACCATCCAACCTGGGGTCCGCACCAATGCGACAGAGTCACACAACGTAAGAAAGGTGCCAGCTTGCAAGTGCGTCACCTTAGTAGGCCCCTCTCCCCCCTGGCCTCACTGCCATGGTGTAGCAAGGAGAACCCATGGGGAGGTGGGGCCCCCATTCCCAGTTGTAAGAAGCCAGCCACATTCCTCAGGTTTGTCCGGCAATTAGGCCTCCTCCACCCCAACCATGCAGGGGCACCGTGGGATGGCTATTGCCCTCTGGCAGTATCAACTCTCTGGAGATAAGCAACCCTCACACCTACAGCCCTATTGATGAATTGCATGAACAATGGGATTATCAATAAATCAGCACCCAGCAGGAATTGCCTTAGCACCAATGTGGTTAAGAGGTGCTGAAGGTGGCTAAGAGGGGGGAGGGGCTACAGCTTCAGGAGCAGGGGCATCTATTCAGATGCAAGCAGCCCTGAATGTCTCATGTCTATGCAGTTTAGAGGGGCCTCTCACATTCCCTTCCTGCCTAGGAACACAAAATCCTAGAACTGGCCCTGACTTGACTCATGTTCACCCACTGCGCACCCGTACCTGGTGAAAACACTGCAGGGACAGGGATTGGGTCTGCAAACAGAACTGCCCAGCTCTAGCCTTCAGGGGCGTAGCTACAGGGGAGGTGTTTGTGGTGTTACACCCTCCTAATAAATGTATCTTCTGGTAAACAGTTGGGTTCAGGTGCTTTCAGCTGGGTGTGATGAGGTATCTTTCGGATTTCACCAGGAATTATTACATACACACTCCCTTTCTTTGTTTTGAAAGTCTTCGAAAATGTTGATCAATTTTACAAAATACTGTGTTTTCCCTTGTATAATGTATTTGCACCTTATATGTCAGCGTGATTGTCGGAAAATCTGAAGCTCAACCCCCCAATCTTACTGACCGAGCTATGCCCCTGTCTACCCTGCCCCTGAAGCACATTGGGCTCTTCCCTGGCCTACCCCAGTCCTTCCCTGCTTGTCCTGATCCCCTGAATGGGGTAAGGACTACTAAGTTTGGTAGGTTATTCCCCAGTCAGGGGACCAACATCATAGCAGAAGTATTCTAGAGAGTATCCTGGGCCTCTCGGGGTCCCCAGTATCACAGCACCAAAATCCAGCAAACTTGTTAACCAGGCCTATGACTGCTTTTGAATATTTTGACAAAGCACTGCGATCCTCGTGCATCATATTATAGATTCTACCTGTAGCATAGCCTCATTTTTACTGGGAGTGATTTTAGCAAAGAATGGTTTTAATTTAACAATTATGACAGAAAATTGACACTTGGCATTTATTAGAACCTTAGGGGTATATTTACAAAGCAATTACGCAGTGCAGTGCTGAAAGCAATTTAGCAGCGCTGCGTCATTTAAAAAATGCAGGGATGCACCGTATTCAAAAAAATATGGCACACCCCTGTGTTTTCCCTTGTGCTGGCACTCAAAAAGCTCCCTAGTGCCAACACAGATACCCTTGCACCGTGGTGCAAAGGTGCCTGCATTGCAGGGATGATGGTTTATGTGCAGGAAGGGACATCTTCCTGCACATAAACAATCATTAAATGCAATGTGCTCCTCCTTTGTGCTGCAGCACACATAGAAAGGCAAAAAACAAGGAGAAATAAAAGTATTTCTCCTCGTTGCACCACTCTAACGCCTGCTTTTCATTGCTATTTGTTTTTTGCACTGCCTCAGATTTGCAGAGCCTTGAAAATCTGGGGCAGCATAAAAAAGCAATGGAGGTTGCAGTGGAAGGTCCACAGCAACACCCATTGTACGCCCCTTTCACACAGAAAACAGTGTGAAAATGTACGATATTTACAATGCAGTGTTAAGACATGCAAAGTGGCTCCACACTGGATTGTAAAGATGGAGCAGGGCATTGCACCACCTGAGCGTCATAAAAAGTGACGCTAAGGTGGCGCAATGCCCTTGAAAATATGCTCCTTAGTTCGTCAAAGCTTTATTTACGTGGCCCTGATATTAAAAGGGCATCATATTCCCACTGCTATTTTGACAGAGCATGGGGTTGAGGGTGTGATTTTGAAAGAGCTTGGGGCATATTAACAAGAGACATAACGCCGCTTTTCCGGCACATGGCGCTGGAAAAGCGGCGATTATTTTAACTCATTATTATCAAAGCGCCGCTAACGTGCATTAGCGCATGTTAGCAGCAGTTGCATTAATGCCTCGGCCCGAATCACTAATTAGGTGCGAAGGAGGCGTCGCTTCCCAGAAACAACAGGGAAAAACTCGCTAACAAGACATCGCAGTATTTGCAAGCTGGCCCCAGACAAGCAAAGTGATAATAAAAGCCACGCTAATCATGGTTATCGCTGGTAGCTAACGTCTGCTTTATTGCCGACTTAGCTATCTGTATAATGGGAGGTGGATCGCAAGGTTAAGTCCACATCTCCCCATTATCAACATTTTCATCTGCGCATTTCCCTTATCGTAGGATTTTGCATGCTAATGCTCATTCTCACCGTCTATCACCGGATTTAACATTGCCTGTTAGCAAAGCGTTGCAAATACGCCGCTAACACGGCGATGTGATCCGGCGATAGACAGCGATAATGACAAACGTGCTAATGCGTTTAGTGCTAATTATCGTATGTTGTCGTAGATATGCTTCTTGGTCTTTACGTAGTTTTATTGAAACAGACATTATTTTTTAACGAAGTGTTGTTGTAACACCATGATCTTTTAATGCATATTAGTTTGAACACGACCTGATTGTGGCCCTGTTTGATTGTATCAAAGCATGGTACATGACAGCCTAATTTGGCACTCAGTTATACTGAAAACATCACTGATGGTATACATGTATATGTATATATTATACATGTAACTTTGCCCATACTCTATCTATGACAGACCAAGTTGACACCACCTGTGCCACCTGCTTTGCCACAATGCGGCCATTACGGACAGTTTTTCCAAGGCTTCCAACTAGTTCTAGAAAGACCTTAGTCCAAGCAGAAATCACCAGTCTCCTGGACAACGGAAATGCAGTGTTAGTGGCAGCAAGTGACTCTTTGCTGTCCAAACTGCAGGTTGTACAGAATTACAGGCTAATTTGTAACCTGCTTCTGCTCCCCAACCACTACTATTCTAAAGACCTTGCACTGGTAATCTTCAAGCTGTGCTGCCTCACACATAGGGGACTAAACAATGCCCTTCCCACATATCTGCACTCCTGACTTCATCATTATCAGCCCTTCAGACTGCTCAGGTCCACACATCAAGCTCTTTTTAAAGCTCCCCACATTCTCACCTCCGGGTATGGGGGCAGATACTTCTCCTACTTGGCCCCATTCCACTGAAATAAACTTCCTCCCTACATAGGCTCCTGTTCCGACTTCATAATGTTTAAGAAGCTGCTGAAGATGTGGATATTCAAATAAGTGAATTCCTATCCTTTACAGCAAAGCGCCCACATACTCCTTCGGGAGAGAGTCGTGCGCTATAAATGCACATTAAATAACATGTAGGCATCATATTGATCGACGTTGTTGGCACATCCTGATTTTGACAGAGCCTGATTTTGACAGAACATTTCTTGTAACAGAGCATGATTTTAACAGCCTTTTTTGTTTCTTTAACAGCGTCTGATTTTTTTAGAGCGTAGTTTAGAAAACGGGGATGCTCACCACGCATCGTTGTCAAACTTAATGGGCATGATCCACAGTGTTTCTAGTTTAGAGAGACACAGTGAATTCTTAATTTTACATCCTTTTTAGGTCTCGCCTGTCAATGCGCTTGCGCATTGAGCTTGCGAGAATATAGGGGCTTAACCAGAGCTTAACCATCGGGGCGATTCCATGCAGTGCCCGTGAAAAGCGCGTGCACATCAAAGCCATCTGCCTCCCTCCCACAGGCATCCCCCAGCGTGCGCTCTGCCTTGGGCATTTCTCCTCCCCAACATTTCTCCTCCCCTAATTATTCATGTCCAGCCGTACTTTTCTTACTTTCACGTCTGCCAGGCCACGGCCGCCAGGCCGTGTCTCTCGTTTCTCCTCCCCCCTTCCCCCCTCCCCACAGCAATGCCAAGAGCTTGTCTTTCATTACGTGGCTGTTTTGTATTGTTACATCGTTTTCATTGTATCTTAAGAGAACGTGCATAGGTCGACACAACAACATATACAAGTTTATGTATTGGTACATCGATACTGGAGGGTCAATGAACTGTTGAGTTAACAAACAGGTCCCGATACGAGCTTGACATTGGTACAGACTGGTGTGATGATCACCTGCGTATTACCTTTATCTTTGTACATAACACTTAATCTTGATAAGGGAGAGTTGCTCTCCACCTGTAGGCAACACATTTATACACATATTGCTTTTCTTTGGGCTCTGCATTACGCGTTAAACGGTAGCGCGCCTGGTGTTAATTGAATTTTTTTCTGATTTCATATTTCTGAGTTAGTATATAGAAATCACATAGAGTGGAAACGGTATTTTAGTGACATTACGGTTTATCACTAGGAACCGACAGGGCATAGTACAGTCTTGATTGTCATCATACATAGCTAACGGAGCGTTTTTAGATGCACGCCCAGCATGAACTACATTTCCCAGGCTCACTGGGACTTTGGTAGTTCTTGGGTGCTATTAGACTGATATGTCCTGCTTGTACTACACTTCCCATGTTTCCTGGGTTTACAGTGTAGTTTTCCACAACATGACGCAAATAGTATGCGATGATGAGGAGGATTAATTCAACACACCTGCTGGCAATCAGCATGCTTCAACAGTATTAAAAGACACGCCTCCCCTCGGGCAGTCGCCTCCGGTTGCAGCATGTGTGAAGTCCGGGGTACTGACGGAGAGGTGAGTGAAAGCATCCAGCCAGAACATGCCCTTCGTGTTAGTAACCACTTTGTGATAGTCTTTTAACATATTTTAGATCTTAGCAGCTAGCACTACTAAATACGCGCTGTGTTCTAATAGGCCTCCAGAACATGTAATATGGGAGTTCCTAACCCTGCACATGCTCTGCCATATATTTGTCCAAGTGTCTCTACTTGGCAACTGACTTTTTCACAGTCAGGTTATCAGTGGCTGCGTCGCCAGCTTTATTTTTATTCTTACGCGCTGTGTCCATCGATGCCCCTAATAGAAGTACGTGTAAGTTCTCTACCCAAATATTACGAGGGGTGTGTCCAGTGATGCCTCAGGTACTAATACACCCAATTTCATTGCAGTTTATTTCCGTTCAGTTACCACGTGACTTCTCCTGAATCTTGAGGTGTGGGCAGTTGATTCTTGACAGATAGAAATAGGCACTCCACACGCTGTGTAATTGTTTTCTTTTTTTAATAAAGCAACTGCTCCAACTCGAACTTTTTTTAATAAAGCAACTGCTCCAACTCGAACTTTTCTTTCCTTTTTGTTTTAGCGTTGTACTAAAGCTCTGACAACCGGCATGTCACTTTCACGGCCGCCAGGCCGTGTCTCTCGTTTCTCCTCCCCGCTTCCCCCCTCCCCACAGCAATACCAAGAGCTTGTCCTCCTCCCACAGGCATCTGAAGCTGTGAGCTCTGCCTCAGGCATTTCTCCTCCCCTAATTATTCACGGCCGGCCGGCCGTACTTTCACTTTCACGGCCGCCAGGCCGTGTCTCTCATTTCTCCTCCCCCCTTCCCCCCTCCCCACAGCAATGCCAAGAGCTTGTCTTTCATTACAGCTTGAATAATGTATTTCAGCTGCCTTCGTTTTGACTAATTTGCCTTACCCGGACAAATGCTATAGGTGTCACATTTGAAAAAGTTTAAAGTATTGGCATTGTAAATGACAAAGCTATTAATTTTGCTATTTTCAAGACCAACACATTAAAAAAAATTGTAATTTACAAAACCAATAGCTCCAACTTTTCTAATGCGAGACCTATTGCATTTCCAATGCTTGTTTATTGAAGATAATACATCATGTAAAGGGGACAGTATATTTGATAGGCTCCTGTATACTCTTCCTCTGACAAAATATCCCATTATACTAGTGTACACGTTAAAAAAAATCTTACTGTCTAGAATAGCACCTGTTAAAACATTGTAGGGGTATTCTTATTTCTCAAATCAGTCCCCATTGTCACTCTCTTTCTACACAGAAGGCTTGTCAGGAAGAGACAGTGAGAGATGCAGCTAATCTCTGTCTCATCCTCCATCATAATGCCCACAAACCCCCCCTAAGCCTCAAATACCAGTGGGTTCCCTTTAGTTCACACCGGGCCTTCCCACACAAGTACCCCCTTCTTCAGGAGAATGATTTTTTTCAGACATAACTTAGACTCACTTGGGTGTATCCGGCTCTGTAGCACTGTAGAGCTGCTCTGGAGTGGATTAGATTGGACTTCAAGCCCTACACTGCTCAGCAAACAGTACCCCCCCACCATCAGCCATTGTGCTGAGCCCCTGGTTTCTTTATCCATGCCACACTTACATTTTACTTCTGCTTGCTTCTTAGGATGGTCCCCAGGCTTTACCAGGCAGTGGTGTGAGAACTATTGAGTGAGTCTAAGAGGGACGGATTAAGAGAGAGACTGTAAAACTGAGAGTGAGCGAGAGTGCAAGCGTGAGTCAGCAGGAATTCACAAGTGTGAGTAAATATGAATGTGACTAAGAATGAATGTGAGTCAATATAAGTGCTGGGCTGTTCCTTAGAGAAAAAAGTGTGTGTGTCTGGCGTGTCCGGAGGTGTGGAACTCACACCTTTGGGCATCCATTTTGTTGGACGCATTTGCCTCACACACCCTTGCAGGTGTCATGCTTCATCATCGGCGTTGCTCCGCGTCGGGGAGGCGGTGCAATCCCCGACGGGCTCACCTCAAGGAGGGGCTCTTTCGCGGAGATCTTTTTGTCCAACTGCCTTATGGTGAAGTGCGGGTATGTGGGTAATGTGATGTGTAGCCGGGGTGGTGATTTAAAATGTAGTAGAGGGTACCGGAAACAACTTTATTCTGGAGGTCCCCCACTGCAATTAAAAGCGTGAATCTAACTCATTAGGTGCCAAAAAGTTAGGTGTAATGGCCCTAGATTAGATTAAGATTTAAAAAGGTTTGGTCGACATGTTTCTCGCCTGGGTAGAGTACCCGCGATTCATCAGGACCTACGATGGATGAGAACAAGGTCTACAAACAATCAAGCAAGCATGCTAGTGTCATGTGCCTAATACCAAAGTGTGGATATTATTACCTCTGTAGCTTTTTCCTATGCCTAAATGGGAAATAAGAACACAGGGTTAAATAACATATAGTAAACGCCAGAGTTACTACATGATCCGGTAGCGAACTTGCACACAGTGTCATGCTAGTGATTGTGAGTTTATAGTGGCTCCAAACTAACGTGAGCGTTTGTGTGACAAAGTGGAGTGTTGCATTTCTTGATCTGACAATAAAATTGAAAGAGGGAAGATTGAGCACCACGATGTACAGAAAGCCTACTGACCGTAATAGTCTGCTTCACTACACCAGCCACCACCCAAAAGCCCTACGTACCAATCTCCCTTTTGGACAATTTCTCCGCATTCGGCGGAATTGCAGTGACCTAACTGATTACAAGAAAGAGTCAGCAATCCTCTCCAGGAAGCTAATGGACAGAGGATATCCCGTGAGGGATGTCTCTAAAGCACAAAAACGAGCCAGGAACAACCACCGAGAAGTTCTCCTCGAACAATTGGAGCTAGTACCAGTTGAGAACCAACCGATAACGTGCGTGACGACGTTCACTCCTGTATCAACCAAAATCAAAAGTGCGATCAAGCGCCATTGGGCAATCCTAAACACAGGCAACCTAACCTTTGAACAACCTAGGTTTGCGTTCAAGAGATCCCAGAATGTGAAAGACATTCTGATCAACACCAGACCTAAAGTCACGAAGAAGGCGACCCAACAGACACTCTGGCATCTACCTCCGGTGAAAGGGCATTACCCATGTGGCTCCTGTGTGGTATGTACATACACAACAGTACATAAGATAATACAACTTACTGACACTTTCACCTGGGAGCTCAGGGGGCACACCAATTGTAACACTTCACATTGTATCTACATGCTCACCTGCCCATGCGGACTACAGTACATTGGGATGACGACACGCCCCATCAAAATCCGCATCACTGAACACCGCAGTAACATCCGCTGTAGAAAGACAAACACCAAGATGTGCAAACACTATGTGGAGAATAACCATACCGCAGACTCGCTTAAATGGTTAATACTAGAATCCAGTCCCAATTGCTCGAAACGTGCCTTATTCTATAAAGAACAGAGGTGGGTCCACCGATTATCATCAGACAGTCGGGGCCTGAATGAGGACATTCCGTGGCATGCACTATGAACTGGCAGCCTAGGATCTTCCTTTAAACACATGTCTATACTGAACCAGATACGATAAGTTGAGACCCGTACACTGCGGTTGTACATATTTGGCCCGCTTTTCCACCCATCGACTAAGAATGGCCACCAAAAAATTTCGTAGATATGGCATCTATACAAAAGGGGTTGAATCTTGCTACCCAATATATTAAACATTATGTCACCCCATAACGCAATGGTAATTATGCCATTCAAACCTGATTGGCCCATAAGCCCGCCGCTTCACATAACCAAGGACTCATTAGTTAAGTCTAGTCCGACACCTGATTGTGTTAACCCATAAACTCCATTCTGTAATGGCCGCCACAGTTACTGGGTAAACCACCTGACCTAATACAGTGGGCGGAGTCACCATCCCGTCTTTGCGTGTTCCGCCTGTAAATGGCAACCGCCACTGAGCTCCAGTATCTATCCGAGCTCGGCGGCGATGGGTAGGTGAAGAAGTTAGGACACGGGAGTAGAGAGGTAAGGAGGACCCTCAAAGGGGCGCATTGGGTTTCTTTAAGAGGGGAGACTCCCTGAAGGCAGTATCTGTGGATCTTACCTAGATCCTACAGAGTACGCCAGCAGTCCTGATCATGCGCCGAACATTGACCCTTTTTTACGTTTACTTTCTTCAGCCACATCTGATGGTTCCCACCCTGATGTACCGACCCGCTGAGCCTTGTTGTGGCATATAATTCTAGACCATTAGGTGAGTCGGGCCACGTCCACATTAGCCCCTCGCACGTGGAGTGGTAGAATTGCTTCCTCATAAAATTAAGCCCTTTCGCAAATGATAAGGAAAGTGATTATCACGATGACTTCTGTTGTTTTTTAATCGTTTTTAATCATTTTTCATTTGATCTTAACTGCTCTGTCACTCACAAATGTGCTGGTGTGATGTAACACTCCACTTTGTCACACAAACGCTCACGTTAGTTTGGAGCCACTATAAACTCACAATCACTAGCATGACACTGTGTGCAAGTTCGCTACCGGATCATGTAGTAACTCTGGCGTTTACTATATGTTATTTAACCCTGTGTTCTTATTTCCCATTTAGGCATAGGATAAAGCTACAGAGGTAATAATATCCACACTTTGGTATTAGGCACATGACACTAGCATGCTTGCTTGATTGTTTGTAGACCTTGTTCTCATCCACCGTAGGTCCTGATGAATCGCGGGTACTCCACCCAGGCGAGAAACATGTCGACCAAACCTTTTTAAATCTTAATCTAATCTAGGGCCATTACACCTAACTTTTTGGCACCTAATGAGTTAGATTCACGCTTTTAATTGCAGTTGGGGACCTCCAGAATAAAGTTGTTTCCGGTACCCTCTACTATATTTTAAATCACCACCCAGGCTACACATCACATTACCCACATACCCGCACTTCACCATAAGGCAGTTGGACAAAAAGATCTCCGCGAAAGAGCCCCTCCTTGAGGTGAGCCCGTCGGGGATTGGACCGCCTCCCCGACGAGGAGCAACGCCGATGATGAAGCATGACACCTGCAAGGGTGTGTGAGGCAAATACGTCCAACAAAATGGATGCCCAAAGGTGTGAGTTCCACACCTCCGGACACGCCAGACACACACATTTTTATTTTTGGACCTTCCACTTTCCTTAGTGGTAATTGTGCCCTTCTGATCGATTGATCATTCTCCCTCTTTTTGATAACTACTTGTGCACGGTGCATACCGTGGGATTACTCCCTGGCGGGTAAGATCGGTTCTATCCCCCACCTTGTGACTTCCTCACTACGCAGTGAGTCACAACCCACTTCCCATTTTGGGCAGTGTTACTTTTGACCACCCCTTACTGTCCTCTTAGTGAGGACTAGCTTCTCACCGAGCACGACCTTACTGACCCCCACGAGATGGACGGCCAGGGGTTGAGCTTTGGGGAAGAAGACGCAGCAGCCATCCTGAGAACACCATCACTTCTCGGAATTGATATAGAACCAGCAACAGGCAGCAATACAACAGAATGGAAAAGCATTATCAGATCTCAAACGAGAATGGATTAGAATTACCTTACACGGGGCAATGATGGCCGAATATTTTAAAGCCAAAATTGCACCAAACGGCCTGATTGTGAAAAACTTCCCTAGAATATTCTGGGAAGACGGACAATTTAAGGTAGAATGGTCCCAGATTTCATAGAAGTGCACCCATGATCTCCTCATCCTCATCGTCAACACCGCTAAACGCTTAGCAGATGAACTACTGACCCGTATTCAAGCAGCTGAAAGTGCACTTAAATCGGCGGTCCCTACCCCAGGTTTCAAAACGAAACTGGCGGAACTTAACAAGGAACTTGCCGAGCACAAAGAATATCTTATGAGTCAGAAAGTGACTAAACTACAAAAGGACATCAAAAGGTTTTCCAAAGAGAAGGTATATCCCTATTTGAAGGAGGACTATGTCCCCCCGGGAACAAACTATAACTCGGACTCCAGTGCTACTTCCTCTAGAAGGGGATCCAATAGTGGGTCTAATAATAGTGGGGAAGATGGAATCCAACAGATACAAGGGAGGGGTAGAAGAGGCAGGGGACGAGGACAGAAAGTTTATCAAAACTTCCTTCCTCACGAGCCTCCCCATGGGCCTCCCTTATGGCATTACCCACAATTTCCCCAGTTCCAACCACCTTATGTCCCGCAATATCCACCCTTCTATGCCCCACAAGGTCCCAACCGTCCCCCTTTTTTAGACAGAGGTTGGGGCAGAGGGCGAGGGCGAAAGCGAGGCAACGTACCAGAGAAAAGAGTACAGTGGGAGGAAACACCGCCCCAGGGGATAGACACGAGGAACACGAACAGGTCGGGACAAACATGAGCTTGGTGGTTAACTTATCGGACAGGCCATTAACCATAAGAGAGGAGAAGGTCCTACAAAAGGGCCTAGGTTTTGTACCAACTCCAAAAACCGACCTCTTCCAACAAACACGTGAAATACAGTCGTTCTTCCGAAAAATTAGGTTGAAAGCCTTTTTTGAGGGTAGACAAAGCGATCAAACGGAAGATTCTGGTCTCCATAATCCTTCGACTTTCACCCCTCATAACGGGTTAATCCCCAACGAAATTCTCACCTATGAGCAGGCAGTGCTCAAAGACATCAGCACACTAGACCGGCAGGGATGCTACCACAACATCTCTTTAAATGAGATGCGCACATTGAAGGCCCTTGCTGATGATCCCCTGATTACCATCAAACAGGCGGATAAGGGCGGCGCTACAGTCCTTATGAACACCGTTGACTATGACCTTGAGTGCATAAGGCAATTGAGTGATACACGCTATCACACCAATTCCCTGTGACCCGACACTACGCCTACAGATCAGAATAACAGTTCTGGTTGACAGTGCAGAATGCGAACAGTGGATCAGCAAGAAGGAGGCAGACTTTCTGGTGAAAAAAGACCCCAGGGTCCCCTACTTCTACATTCTCCCCAAGATCCATAAAGGGACAAGACCGGTACCTGGGCGACCCATTGTCTCGGGCATTGATTCTGTCCTGGAACCACTTTCACAGTTCTGTGACCACTTTCTGCAGCCTCTAGTGAAGCATACTCCCTCGTATATCCAAGATACTTCTGATGTCCTGCGCATACTGGATACTCTCCAGGATACTGGACAGATCAACCTCTTGATTACCCTTGATGTGGAGGCCCTATATACAAACATTCCTCAGAGGGCCACACTAGGAGTAATAGAGGAAATACTTGGGCTCGAAACCTGGAACTCAGTCACTCCACCTGCCTTCGTCATGGAATGCGCCACCATAGCGTTAACTGAGAACTACTTTGAGTTTAAGGGGAACTACTACCACCAAACCCAAGGTACATCAATGGGCAGTACTTTTGCCCCGTCAGTGGCATGCCTTTACATGGCTGATTTTGAGGGCAGACACATACAACATCATTCCAATCCCTTCCTAAACAACATCAAGATGTGGAGGAGATTTATAGACGACATCCTGATCCTATGGACAGGACCACCTACGGCACACAATGCCTTTTTCGAATGGGTTAATACCCTCAACCCCTACTTACGATTTACGATGTCCGTATCACCCAATGAAATTGCATTTCTTGATCTGACAATAAAATTGAAAGAGGGAAGATTGAGCACCACGATGTACAGAAAGCCTACTGACCGTAATAGCCTGCTTCACTACACCAGCCACCACCCAAAAGCCCTACGTACCAATCTCCCTTTTGGACAATTCCTCCGCATTCGGCGGAATTGCAGTGACCTAACTGATTACAAGAAAGAGTCAGCAATCCTCTCCAGGAACCTAATGGACAGAGGATATCCCGTGAGGGATGTCTCTAAAGCACAAAAACGAGCCAGGAACAACCACCGAGAAGCTCTCCTCGAACAACAGGAGCTAGTACCTGTTGAGAACCAACCGATAACCTGCGTGACGACGTTCACTCCTGTATCAACCAAAATCAAAAGTGCGATCAAGCGCCATTGGGCAATCCTAAACACAGGAAACCTAACCTTTGAACAACCTAGGTTTGCGTTCAAGAGATCCCAGAATGTTAAAGACATTCTGATCAACACCAGACCTAAAGTCATGAAGAAGGCGACCCAACAGACACTCTGGCATCTACCTCCGGTGAAAGGGCATTACCCATGTGGCTCCTGTGTGGTATGTACATACACAACAGTACATAAGATAATACAACTTACTGACACTTTCACCTGGGAGCTCAGGGGGCACACCAATTGTAACACTTCACATTGTATCTACATGCTCACCTGCCCATGCGGACTACAGTACATTGGGATGACGACACGCCCCATCAAAATCCGCATCACTGAACACCGCAGTAACATCCGCTGTAGAAAGACAAACACCAAGATGTGCAAACACTATGTGGAGAATAACCATACCGCAGACTCGCTTAAATGGTTAATACTAGAATCCAGTCCCAATTGCTCGAAACGTGCCTTATTCTATAAAGAACAGAGGTGGGTCCACCGATTATCATCAGACAGTCGGGGCCTGAATGAGGACATTCCGTGGCATGCACTATGAACTGGCAGCCTAGGATCTTCCTTTAAACACATGTCTATACTGAACCAGATACGATAAGTTGAGACCCGTACACTGCGGTTGTACATATTTGGCCCGCTTTTCCACCCATCGACTAAGAATGGCCACCGCAAAATTTCGTAGATATGGCATCTTTACAAAAGGGGTTGAATCTTGCTACCCAATATATTAAACATTATCTCACCCCATAACGCAATGGTAATTATGCCATTCAAACCTGATTGGCCCATAAGCCCGCCGCTTCACATAACCAAGGACTCATTAGTTAAGTCTAGTCCGACACCTGATTGTGTTAACCCATAAACTCCATTCTGTAATGGCCGCCACAGTTACTGGGTAAACCACCTGACCTAATACAGTGGGCGGAGTCACGATCCCGTCTTTGCGTGTTCCGCCTGTAAATGGCAACCGCCACTGAGCTCCAGTATCTATCCGAGCTCGGCGGCGATGGGTAGGTGAAGAAGTTAGGACACGGGAGTAGAGAAGTAAGGAGGACCCTCAAAGGCAGCGCATTGGGTTTCTTTAAGAGGGGAGACTCCCTGAAGGCAGTATCTGTGGATCTTACCTAGATCCTACAGAGTACGCCAGCAGTCCTGATCATGCGCCGAACATTGACCCTTTTTTACGTTTACTTTCTTCAGCCACATCTGATGGTTCCCACCCTGATGTACCGACCCGCTGAGCCTTGTTGTGGCATATAATTCTAGACCATTTGGTGAGTCGGGCCACGTCCACATTAGCCCCTCGCACGTTGAGTGGTAGAATTGCTTCCTCATAAAATTAAGCCCTTTCGCAAATGATAAGGAAAGTGATTATCACGATGACTTCTGTTGTTTTTTAATCGTTTTTCATTTGATCTTAACTGCTCTGTCACTCACAAATGTGCTGGTGTGATGTAACACTCCACTTTGTCACACAAACACTCACGTTAGTTTGGAGCCACTATAAACTCACAATCACTAGCATGACACTGTGTGCAAGTTCGCTACCGGATCATGTAGTAACTCTGGCGTTTACTCTATGTTATTTAACCCTGTGTTCTTATTTCCCATTTAGGCATAGGATAAAGCTACAGAGGTAATAATATCCACACTTTGGTATTAGGCACATGACACTAGCATGCTTGCTTGATTGTTTGTAGACCTTGTTCTCATCCATCGTAGGTCCTGATGAATCGCGGGTACTCCACCCAGGCGAGAAACATGTCGACCAAACCTTTTTAAATCTTAATCTAATCTAGGGCCATTACACCTAACTTTTTGGCACCTAATGAGTTAGATTCACGCTTTTAATTGCAGTGGGGGACCTCCAGAATAAAGTTGTTTCCGGTACCCTCTACTACATTTTAAATCACCACCCAGGCTACACATCACATTACCCACATACCCGCACTTCACCATAAGGCAGTTGGACAAAAAGATCTCCGCGAAAGAGCCCCTCCTTGAGGTGAGCCCGTCGGGGATTGCACCGCCTCCCCGACGAGGAGCAACGCCGATGATGAAGCATGACACCTGCTAGGGTGTGTGAGGCAAATACGTCCAACAAAATGGATGCCCAAAGGTGTGAGTTCCACACCTCCGGACACGCCAGACACACACACTTTTTTCTCTAAGGAACAACCCAGCACCTTCTTTGTTGACCCACACTTGTTGAGGGCACTAGCTGGATTTGGACCTTCCACTTTCCTTAGTGGTAATTGTGCCCTTCTGATCAATTGATCATTCTCCCTCTTTTTGATAACTACAGTCAATATAAGTGAGCATGAATGGATGAAGGTGTGTATGTCAGTGTGTTACAATTGAGAATCTGTCGTTCACCCAGGCATACTGGTGGTAATTCTTGGCATATAGGTTTCTCCATGGCAGAATGCTACAGCTAGCATATTGAACATAATTCTTGGCATATGAGCCACCTATGGCAACATGTAGGCATTGTCGGATTGAAGCTTATTCTTCGCATAAAGATTATGTATGAAAAATGTATGGAGAAGCAATTCTTAGCATACTCGGAACCCATGGCGACATTTTCTCATTGACACACCAAAAGGTATTTCTTGGCATAGGGGACATATGTGTGAAGATTCTCCCATATTGATATTCGAAGTAATTCCTAGCATAAATCACTGTCATACTGAATGTTCTTCTTAGCATTAAGGAGGGCAACCATGGCACATGGGCAAACCATGACAATATGCCGTCCCTAATGTACTATAATATTTTTTGACATCTTCGTCATCCAACATATAGTAATTGGCATCAATGGAAAAGAAAGTGAAATATAGCATGTATTTGTTGGCATTAAGAGGGGCTAAACGCATATAGGTCACTCATTCCAAAAGGCTAGCCCTGGCACAATGGAAATAATTAGTGTCATGTTTGGAGTAGGAACTCACTGTACGTTTTGAAGCAAATTGTGTCAACTTCTGTGGTGTGTGAGGCTTCATTGGCTTGGCTAACCATGAATGTATGTGAATATTTATTAAGTGCTGTTAGACATAGCCTTAGGGTGGTCTTTCCTGAACCTTTTTATGTTTCCCCTCCTGCTTGCTGAAATTTGTTTTTGTTGGCCTAAGGCCCCTGTGGACTTTACCCTTTTTTTTTTTTATTTGAGCAAGTTTCAGAAAAATATACAACATACAATTTATACGTAGAAAAGGTATAAATACTTAAAAGTTATACATTGCATCCGTCATCACATTACAAAGTCACATTACGTACTTATAGTCATAGTTTAAGTCTTGGTTAATCAGATAGATAGAGTATGGCGGAGTAAGATTATAGCATACATACAGATAAATACCGAATTCACATATCAAGTTGTTTTAGCAACTTACAGATTTCTTTTGTATTCATACCAGGCTGAGACAGGAGCCCATATCTGAGCCCCAACAAGTCTAGATTTTTTCCCCCTGGTTTTATAGTTGGAAGTCTCCTGTTGATATATTCCCAAAAATATGCTTAGTCACATTTGAAAAGTAGGAGCGTCTGCCTCTTTCCAACAGGCTGTTAAAATAATTCGAAGTACAGCTGTACCAAGAAATACGGATGTTGTTTCCTCCTTACTGTATCCAAGGGTGTCATCATAGCCCAAAACATAAAGTGTTGACGATGCTCTTAACTCATGCCCAAAAATTTCTGCCCAAAATTCAGAGATCTTTCTTTTAATTACTTCTAATTTAGGGCAGTCAGCCAGCATATGGATAAGATTAGCTGGGCCATGAGCACATCTTGGACATTGATCGTTTGGCCTTTTACCCCAGGTAAACAGTTTTGCAGGGGTATAATAGAGATCATATATTGTTTTATAAATTTGGGGCTTTAGGTTAGGGGCTAAAAACAGTTTAGAGGATAACATCAAGGACATGTCAACATCAGAATTTGAGTTATCTAATTTTATAGCCCAACATCTTTCAACACGTTCCTAAATTGCCAGGGTGGTTATTCATCAGTAGTTCATAAATATTTCCTATCCTGGTAGAACGCTTAGCTATTAATTCTAAAAAAGGGATGTCTTTTAGTTCTATTCTAGGTATAAGTTGTCTGATGATCGTACAAACTTGTATATATTTCAAATGATCAGTAAAGGGGATAGTGAATTTTTCCCGTAGTTCTTCAAAGGAAGGTTTATGATCTTGACCAAGGAAATCCCCTACTTTCACGATTCCCAAGCTCTCCCATTTCCTAGAAATGCTGTCGTTTAGTTGAATCGGTAAAATTGAGCTGTACCAGAGAGGAGTGTGTTTAGTATACCTTGGTATTTTCAGATGTTTGCTAGTGTGTTTCCAGATTTTCCATGCATCGATAATGGTCTTAAATTTAGTCTTTTTAAAGTACGAGGGTTCAACTTGCCTTAAAAGCAGTCCTATGGCTTTGTCCCCTAGAAGCAGTTCATATATTGAAGCTATAGTATGGCCTGGTAAAGTGCGTGGAGTTGAATTAGTTTCAAAAAGGGGGGCTATTTGTTTAAGGAGAGTTGCCCATAAGTAGAATGTCAAATTTGATATAGCTAGCCCTCCTCTGTGCTGTGGTAATGTTAGCTTTGGCAAGGCCCTCCTGATTTTTCCATAATTCCAAATGAATTTAGACATGCAAGAATCAAGGATACTAATAATACCATCCTCAACCAAGAATGGGATTGCTCGGAAAAAGTACAGTATTTTTCGGGAAAATACTCATTTTAAGATAGTTGCCCCTGCCGATAATTGACAGGTGAAGATTGTTAACTCTGTTAAGGTCTTTTTTGATTTTCTTAATAAGTGGGTTGTAATTAAGTTGATTAATTTCATTTACTTTAGGAGAGATTGATACACCTAAATATACCGCGCTATTAACTCTATATGTACTTTCAAAGATTGTATTTTCGGTACATATGCCCATTGTCTTGTCTCTATTCAGGGAATAACCTGAGTAGGAGCCAAAGGATCGAGTAATTAGTTCAATCTCCTGGATTGCCTCTGTGGGGTTAGGTGTTAATACCGCCACGTCATCGGCATAAGCCAGAATTTTGGTATAGAAACTGCCAACTTTCACCGGCTCGATTACAGGGGGGGTAAGTAGCTTTAAAATGAGAGGGTTGATATAAAGAGCGAACAAGATAGGGGAGCACGGGCATCCCTGCCTCGTGCCCCTCTGGATGTTAATGACCTCCGATTCGCTGCCCCCAATGGTGAGTTTGGCCTTCGGGTCAGCATATAATGCTTTGATAGATCTTACAAAAGCCGGTCCGAAGTTATTCAATTCTAGTACTTCCCATAGGAACAGCCAAGAGACCCGGTCAAAGGCCTTCTCGGCGTCCAGCAGGATCATCAACATCCGGCCCCCCAATACTCCCATGATGTCGAAAAGGGAGATGGCTCTACGGGTGTGGTCTGTAGTATTCTTACTGGGGATAAAGCCATGCTGCCACGGGGAGACCAGATGTTCAATAACCCTGCTGAGCCGGTTGGCAAGGATCTTGGCATAAAGCTATGTTTATTTTTTTTATTATATTTTTATTTTCAGCATAAAGCTTTGAATCGGAATTAATAAGTGAGATGGGTCGGTATGAGGAAGGTAGCTCAGAAGGCTTACCTTTTTTAGGAAAAATGGCTATATTTGTATGTTTCCTTGATTCAGGTGGATTACCATGCCATTGCACGCCTAGAAACAAATCTAGTAAATAAGGTATAATCTGCTTTCCAAGTACTTTATAAAGATCAAGAGGGATTTTATCTGGACCTGCGGCCTTTCCAGTAGCAAGTTCTAATAGTGCTAATTCGTGCTCAGTAGTTGAGATCTCTTTATCCAGATTGTCCCTAGTCAAATCATCGATAGTCTTACCTAGATTTGTCTCCAAAAGCCAGTTATTTAAAAAATCTTTTGTGTCGGATAATGATAATTGATCTTCATTTTGATATAACTTCTGATAATAGCTTTGGAAAGCCACTGCGATACCTACTGAGGACGTGTGTTTGTGCCCCTCATATTCAATAGATTGTACAGCATTATGTGTTTGTTTCTGGCGTGTTCGAAGAGCAAGATGTTTACCCGCATTTTCCCCATTTTCATATACTTTATTACGATTTGCCTGAAAAATCTCAGCTGCTCTTTGGGTTAGACCACTATTAATTTCTGCTTTCAGAACTAAGATCTTACATAGAGTACTCTGACATTCAACTCCAAGGTGGATCTGGATAGCATGCTGTTGCTCTAGGTTTATAAGTTCTGAATGTAGTTGTTCGTTCTGTTTATCCTGATCTTTTTTCCGTTTGACCACAAAGGCGATGGTCTCACCCCTTAGGGCGGCCTTGAAACAGTCCCAAACCACTAGCCTTGGGGCACTATACTGATTACAGTCAAAGAATTCTTGTATCCAGAGCTTTATATATGTTATGTAATCTTTATTCACTAGAAGCTTACGATCAAATGACCACTGGGAGTATGGCCTATTGTAGTTGGAGATATCAAGGGTGATTATAAGGGCGTTATGATCTGATATAGTTTTAGGGGATTTAATCATTACAGAGTTTGAGGTGTAGTGTAGTTCCTATCATCCCAATAGGCTCTGCGCATTGGAATAATACCTACAGCAGTAAAGGCCTAGGCCAGACGTTAACTAGGTCTACTACTGTCGATACTAGACTTAAAGTTTTGGGTTTGCCAGCTTAGCTCAGAGTTCACTAGAAACTTTCTCGAATGTTCAAGGAGGACTTAACTTCCCTGATTAGACAAGAAGGGATTTAGTTTCTGACAACCATAGAACATGACAACTTTGCTCTCCCCTAATCAAGAGTAAATCTCGAGAGTCGTGTGAACAAAAGGCAATTTATTTTACTCAGTCAGTACGTGCATTCTTAGTCTCATCAGAATGTAGAGAAAAGGAAGAGACGGGCGTGTTCAATAAAAAGGTGTTATTTATTGATCAGTGTCTTTTCTCATACAAGAGAAATGGATCGATATTATTGCAATACTTATAGTTAAGTAAAGTGCATACATTAAAAGCAATAGTATAAAATAATACTGTAAAAACATTGATATGGTTTCTAAGCCATAAGATGTTTTAAAATGAATAAAATATATTACATACACATATACATTTGACTAAACGTACTCAACTGGTGTTTCTAGATACGCCTACCCCGTGTACCTGACCTAAGTCTAATACGTGGGCGGGAATAGAAAGTTACAGTTTAAGTTAAGTTTGTTTTTGCCAAGTGAATAACTAAAGAATTCTCTGTGAGGGGTTATTCAGTTCTGTACCTGGAAGTTAGGATGAATGAGGAATGGTATCTCTCTCTCTGGTCTCGATATTCCAGGCTGCCTGCGAGGGCTACCCGGAAACGCCGGTGCTGGATTCTCGGCAGGAGAAAGCAGCGCGTCTCTCAGCGCGTCAGGAAGGCGGGGCTGCTGCCAGCGGGGTCTGCTCTGCTCTTGGCTTCGGCAAGTATGGCTGCTCTGTCTCGTCACCACGCGTGTGTTTGCATAGGGCAAGATCGGTAATATTTATACCTTTAAGGTGCCGAGATTGACGTAAGGATGGACATAGATACGTCAATAAGGATGTCATACGACTTGCTCGTTAGCACATTCTTTTACTGAAGTTCTCTGTGAAATCAAAACAATGGCCGCAGGGTTTTGCCCAGGTTGTCATAGGTTTGATTTGTTATGAGAACTCCGTATGCCTTATCAGGGGCTGGAGGAATATCGCTTGTCTAATTAGATCGCAAGCGTTATGACCTAATCAGATAACACGTTCCTGTGCCGTAGTGTGACTGCGTCAGATAACGGTATCTGCATCATGGGGGTTTTCTGCCTCATGGGCTGACTGCTAGTTAACCTGTTGGTTTGTTTAACTAGAATAGGGTCAGGAATAGGGGGATCGATTCAGAACCTATAGGAATACATGACACCCACTCCATGCTAACTATGGACATATTTACTAATCTAGGCATAGTATAACATAGTACAACATACTATAGAGTAGTGTGTATACCTTACCACCCCAAAATACATAAATGCATTTTGAAATTCTTCAAATATACGGAAAATTTGCAGACATATATACTGTATGCACTCAAGCTATGGAATAATGCTAAAGTAATCACGCATTTGTATACATTATTGCTTATTTGGTATATGAGAATTACACATGAAATGGTTTCTTAAATACAGAAAAAAGTTTCGAGACCATTCCATCACAGAATAAAATATTTGTGAACATACCAGCGGGCAGCTAAAGTCTATAAAGTATCTAAAAAATAGAAATCTTAGTTCTTTAGGAATAGTTTCTTACTTTAAGCAGAAGATAAGTGTCCGAAAAACCGAAAAAATAAGGGGCTTCTGAAAGAGTGAAACTGGAGTGAAAAATAGTTCATTTGACTTTATTATTTAAAGTTGAAGGCCGAATTCAGGGAACGCCGTGTGCGAGCTTGCTCAAAAGTCTCTATTTCTGTTCGGGTGAGAACATCATATCATTTAGGCTTTCGAAAAAACTGTCAACAGCTTCCTGGGAAAGTTCCACTAACTCGGAAATAGGTGTAATCATGCATTCTTGTGCATGATTGTCTCCATTGACATTCTGATTCACATTGCTGACAGAAGGTCGTACCTGTTCGATGCTGCTTTCATCTTGAACTTCACTACCCATCAATCGTAGTGGTGAAGCTTCCACGAATGCCGTCATCAGGATTGGTAGCCTTTGAGGGCAGCACAAAGCATGAACCTTGATCGGGCTCAACAATGTTTCTGCATCCATCGGCGCATCCGATTGTAGCGTCAGACAGGTGTCTAACACGCATTCTTCTCCGCATAGCAGACACCTTAATACAGGTAAAACAC
This sequence comes from Lissotriton helveticus, assembly GCF_964261635.1. Classification (NCBI taxonomy): domain Eukaryota; kingdom Metazoa; phylum Chordata; class Amphibia; order Caudata; family Salamandridae; genus Lissotriton; species Lissotriton helveticus. The sequence continues at coordinate 1,762,805,949 of NC_136057.1, forward strand.
ATCTTTGCCACATTGGTCGAAATGATAGAAACCAAGTCATGTTCAGGTCTCTAAGCCGGGAGAGTCCCAGGATTTTTTATATCCGGTCCCGGTATCCAATGGCTAGGATTGTTTCTTCCCTTGTCGCAAGAGTTTTGTCTGTGACATGGGTTGCCATAACGAAAAATAAGGACTAAGAATAGGATTCCTGCAATTAGTCCCAAGATCAGGGGAAGTCCGCCAAAAATCGAATGGACGAAATCTGGAAAAATACCCAGTATGGCTTTGAATGGTGTTAATGCCATCGAAAATACTGTCTTAAATACCTTTGAGACCCCATTGGTATCAGAAATATTTAAGATTTCATTCAGGATTTCCGCGAAATGTACGGGGGAATTAGTTGATAATAATGTATGTATCTCTGCAGTCGTCCTTGCGACTTGTAGATCATACGTTTCTTTTGATGACGAGAGCCTGGTAGGCGTCTGAAGAAGCACTGTTTTCATTCTGCTTAAAGTATCTATTCGAATAGAAGTAATTTTCAAATCGGGCCATGCCCTTGCCTCCCTGTCTGGGAAGGAGCTGGGGAACAATGAGCGTCCACAGCACTTGACCTTCGCAGTCGTAGTGACTAGATAAGGAGTCCCGGGCATAAGACTACAACATCTGCGGTCTACAATAAGGATGTAACTCCCATTATAGAGTCTTTGAAAGAATGGTTCTATTTCTGTTGCAGGTGCGCCTTGCTGGTGACATGAAAGGTTGTATGAATTCCCTTCACAGGCTCCATGCAAACTAATTCCGTTACACAGAAGTGTGCCACTTAGTGACATCGCACAATTGTTGCCACTAAGAAACACTTTCTGTCCTTTATTACTGACACATGCATGTGAATAGGGCAGGTTCCATGTTGTTTTAAGGTACCCCTTTCCCAATTTCTCGTACATGCCAGCCTGTATATATTTTTGGCAGTATTGAAACCTGAAGGTTGAGATTGGAATATTTACTATCCCATGTATTATCCATTCACTGACAGGTCGTTCTGACATTGTCACTGGTAATCTTTCGAGTTTTTCAATGCTCAAGATTGTATAATCAGCACCCTTTTGTGCCATACTGATTTGTCTATCAGTAAGGTTAAAGATTTGGAATAATGACGTTGTGTTGATTAGACGCCAAGGCACATAGCCTGAACGCAGATTTTGTAACGTCCAGCCAAGCTGTACAATAGAACGCAATTGTGACTGACCGTGTTGTAATAACAGTAAGTCTTGCGATAATATATCGATTGCTGAAGACACAATGCTGTCCAAAGAAAAAATTCTGGAGGACAGAGTCATTAACCCATTGTCCACTACAGAAAGTGATTTTTCCAAATTAATACGGTCAATTTCCCGCATTCTCTCTGCTGTTTCAATTTGAGTAACCTTCCAGGCCTCATTGTATGCTGCATATACAGAGGCTGCTATGAAACGCTTTTGACGCTGTTTGCGTGGTCCCAAAGTGAAATCACGCAAGTCAGCACCATCAGTAAGTAAAGTTAGGTGTTGCTTAATTTCTGCCAGTGTGGAAGTTTGTAGCCACTGAAGGCATAATTTGCCCACACTGTAGGTTGTTATTATCCCTGGGTGATGTCTTTGAGGATATCTAGGGTCTGGCCTGGTCATTTTGAACCCCTGTGTTTTGTTCAGGAATCTGTCTTGACAGTTATTAGTATCTGTGGGCCAGATCAACCACTGTTTCCAATCAGGATGTGTTCTGTTTTGGTTTAATATATGGTTTACGTCTATCTCTTCATCTGTATCAGAGTTATTGCTAAACATTGTTGGCTTTGGAATAGACGGTTTATTTAAATCTTTGATTTTGGCTAGGCCAAGACAGGTGGTTTGTTTAACAGTGTCATTTAAAAATATCATTTGTTCTGGGATCATGCAGGCTCTAAACAAAGCTTCTATACCCTGTACTTGCCATTCTTTTGTACCCCAAACACTTTTCAATTCAACATTTTTGTCCCAATAATCAAATCCAAAAGTATTCATTTTTTCAAAGAATGAGTCTGAATATAACAATTTTGTGTTGGTTATCATGGTCTTGGTCCCTGTTTTGTTTGACAATTTAAAATAAAATGTTTCAGCATTACTTGTGTTAAAACCTGAAAAATATGAATATTTGTCGTAAACGGTTCTTGAGCTCCCTTTTGGAGGTGTTGCACAATGTTCCCATTGATTATAATTTAAAACATTTCTAGGTTGTGCAGATCTATGTAAAAACTGGTTACCATAGTGGTTATAGCAATACATACTATCATAATTTGTAGAACCCTGCAAATAATCATGTTTGGTAAATTTAGCAGACATTACTAAGTCAGACATCATATTATTAATGCTTTCGAAGTCCCAATCATCAGCAAATGAGTTTGGTTTTGCAAAGTCACTCAAGGAGATCTTAATTTGGTGTGGATATTTCAGGATCTCGACCGGACCATAAATTTCATAGTCAGTGTTGTCCCAGGCTACCCCACCAGGTATCGGATTGGCTGTGAAGTTGGCTGAAGAAAGTTCTCTTTTCTCGACGTGTGAAGATGTGTGTGGTTTGAGGATCAAGTTGATTTTCTGACTTGCTGTGTCCATTTTTGCATATTTTCCCTCAATGAAGCGTCCCAATGTTAGTATCATGATGAGCCAAAGTATGAGGATAAATGCACCAAAACCCACCCAAAATTCAATCCATGGGGAAATCAGATATGTTTCTTTCAGTTGTTTCAAAAGTTCCTTAGCTTTATCTTTAAAGGTTTTTGATGATGGCTGTGTCTTTGATTCACTGAAGCCTTCAGAGGAATCATCGAAGTTTATGAAGTAGCCGGATGCAGTTCTGTCAATTGTTCCAATTGGTTCAGGATTTCTGTTTCTTGCATTTTCACTTGGTACTTCATTATAGATTGGTGTGTCTCTGCTAAATGTTTTTATTTGGGTTTTCAGAGGTCTGAGTTCTATTGCATTGCTGCATAGTCCTTGTTGTTCTTCTGTAGGCGTTTCGAATGTGATGAGCCTCTTCGTTAGGACCTCTGTACTGGTAGCAAACCTTGGTGTTCTGCTACTTATTGGGAGTCCACTTGGCCTACTGTTTGTTATCGGCCACATGTTGTGGTTTTACCAGGTCGATGGATACAACTCGGTTCTCCTTTTTACCAGCAAGTGGCGGTAGTACAACTGATCTTGTCCCGTTGACAGACAAGACAGGAACTGCTTTTCTGTAAGAAGGCCCAAATTCCTTCTTCACCGCGATCTTTTCCCTGACTAGATCCCCGACTTTTGGAATCCAGACAGGTCTTGCTGGGACAGGTGGTGGTTCTTCAGTGGTTGTTGGCTGTTGTTTCAACTTTATGTTGCTCAGGTCTTTTCTTGTTTTGTTTAAGTCCTGCAAAATAGCCAAACGTTCTTTGATATCAAAGCTTTTTTCTTTCACCACTGAAGTCTGACTATCAATATCAGAGATCATCATCCTAGTTCCAAATAATAATTCGTACGCACTGAATCCCTTCAGAGAATTTCTTGGCAAGTTATTGAGACTACGTTGGACACTTATTAGATGTTTGACCCACCCAGCTCCCGAACCTAATATCCTTTCCGTTATAGATTGCTTTATGCCTTGGTTTTTTCTTTACACCATCCCGTACCCTCAGGAAGGAAGTGAGAAGATTCCCGCTGGACTATGCTCATTTGGCCATGTTTCCCCCCAGGCTTGAGGGCTAGAGTGGAGACAATGGTCAAACATAGCATGCTCTTAGCGTATATGCCATTTAGACTCGCAAATCTTTGTATAACAGTCCGGACGTCAGCCGAGTGCTGGTGATCTACATTTATAAGTGGAACTAGCCTGTATAAGTTAATCGCAACCCTTCCTTTTTACTCCTGATTTTTTCTGGAGTAGAACGACGAGGTATTAAACTGTTTCTCTCCCCACTGCGATCTCTGTTGCAGTTTGGGCAGTTTTTTACAAACATGGTGTGACGCAGACTCATGCCTGGCCACCAGTACCGTGATTGTAATTCTTCCAGAGAATCTTTTAGTTTAAGGTGTCTGAGACCCTCGCCCATATGTGCGTCTGCGATTAACAAGTTTCTCCTGTCCATGTTTGGAATCACTCTATCCCCCACTCCAGGGATTCGAGCAAAAGGGACGGAGTTTGCATCGATTATGTATGTATAATTGAGTGGATAGTTGATCGGTAATGCTGAGCAGTCGCCTTTTGATGACGTTTTCACCGCCAGCACTGTTTCACCGTCAATGTATTTTAATGTACGCTTTTTTCGAACTACGGGAGCCGCTTTAGTGGCTGCCGCTGTGGCTGTTTCAGCCAATGAATTCCCTGCAACGTGAACGCCATCACGCTGATGACTCAGTGAGTGTGTCACGTGAGTCTTTGGTAGTTCTTTTTGTAAAAGAGCTATTTGTTCCCAGAGCAGTTTTTGCTTTATTGGTGCATCTGTGTTATCTTTGTAACCGTTTCGAATCCATGTCTGCAAATCCTTGTTATATGATTTGACGCAGTAATATGAATCTGACACTATAAGTGTCGGGATTTCGCGATCCGCATTATCTAGCGCCATTTTTAAAGCTACTATCTCAGTTTGTTGTTCTGAATTCGTTTCTACTGAGTGTGTTTTTGTTAATAGAGGTTTTAGTTTACCTCCGCGCCACACTTCTTTTGTAATCCCACATGTGGGGTTGTATGCTTGTTCTCCCCAAACGGGAGGTTGAGCATGTCCGTCTGTATAAATTACACAGGCGTAATGTCGTAAAGGCAGAATGTCGATTGGCAGAGGATATGTTTTTTCATATTCTAGATTTTTCAACTCTTCTAGTTCTGGATCAAGGTAATAGTATACTTTGTCCGTTGTGATTGAATTCACCCATTGTATCCACTTTGGATTCAATGTTGTTGTTGGTAAATTACACGGTGTTGTTAGTGCCTCAAAGGCTGATTCTGCTGTTCTGACTGTGATATGTCTACCGTCAGCTTGATCTTTTCCTCTAGCTATTGCGGTTTGAACTGCATGAACAATTCTTTCTGTACTGCTGAACTTCTTTTCAGCTTCTGTGTACAAGTGTGATTTGAATGCAATTGGTACCTTTTCTCCCTCATTAGAGGTCAGGTATGTGAATCCGCATCTTCCTGGGATGACTCGAATCACAAGATTGCGTGTGTTATCACGTGTTTCTAATTTTGTTTTAATTAGCATGTCTGTTTGTAGGGATCTCAAAATTTCTGTGTGTATTTGAGTCCAATTGGATCTTTTAAAATCTGGTTTTATCAGATCATAAAGGGGCTTGACCCTTTCTGCGTAATTTGCAATGTATGTTCTTCCGAAATTTAGGAAGCCTAGAATCGACTGTAGGTTTTTTAGTGTTCTAGGTGCTTGGATTACGGCACATTTCTCTAGGAAATTGTCGGCCAGGCTTCTGCCTTCACTTGATAACTCATATCCTAAGAACAGGACTGTCAGATGGGCAATTCTGGATTTTTTAAAGTTGAATTTATAACCCTCTGCAGCGAACCCAAGTATTATGGTGTTCACTCTTTTCAAGTGAGTTTCCAAGTCATCATCTGTTAAGTAAATGTCATCGACATAAGATAATGTTTCATCATCATATAGTTGTAGTAATTCTGTTACTCTCGCTGAGAATACCCCCGGGCTGTTCTTGTACCCCTGGGCTAACCGACAGAATTGTTTTTGAGTGCCATTTATTGAGAATGCAGTTAAATATCTGCTCTCTGGTGCTATGTTTTGACAAAAGAATCCATTAGAGATGTCTAATGTTGTTTTGTATTTTTTGCGCACTATGTTAATCATTAGTGCAGCACTGTGTGAGTTTTGCACTGCAAAAGTTTTGCAGCATGTGTTAAGGTGTCGGTAATCCAAAACTAGACGATATGAATTGTCTGGTTTGGAGACCGGAAACAAAGGGTTGTTCATTTGTGAGGTGCAAGTTTCAATCACCCCCTGGTATTCTAGCTGATCTAGTATTTCATTTACCTGTTTTTTAGCTTCTTGCTTAATTGGGTACTGCCTTTGTGCAGTAGGTTGTGATTTTAACTGGATTTTGTGAGGAGGAGAGTCCTCATCCCATCCCACGTGATTTTTATATAAAGCAGGAGCTAAAGCCACTGCCCACTTTCTAGCAAGTGTGTATTTTTTATGAATTGGAATTTGATTTGAGAAGGCAGGCATAATTACTTCTTCGCCATGAGGGCACTCCCTGACAAACTCTGGTGGCCAGTCTTTTTCAGCTAGAAGGATATCATAGCCCTTGGAGAGATTATCCCAAAATAGTCCCCTTATTTTCCTAGTCTTATCCCCCTCTATACGCAATGTTATTTCGTATATTTTGTGAGGTTTGCTAACTCTGGTGTCCGCAGTTTCCACTTGAAGATATTCATTCGTGTCCACTGTCTCCAGATGATTCATAAGGACTTTGCGAGCTATGCTCACTTCTGCTGCACTGTCTAGCATTGTCTGAGCCCACTCTCCGTTTTTCAGTTGTGTCCTCAGTATTCTCGGCATTGTTAACTACCTTGATACTGGCTACCTTCTTTTTTGGAAATTGTAATTTCTTTTTTAGCTGAGCAGGTTCCATGTCTTTGGACTTGGTGTGCTCTTCTCTTTGTTCTGATCGTCCTCTTCTTTCCGATTTCTGCGAGGAAGTCTGAAAAGATTGAGAGGGACGTGTATCAATGTCTTGATATCTATCAGGCTTTTTTATATTATCCCTATTTCTAAGGTTATATCTTTTCCCAGAGGGGTCACTCTGGGGTGACCTGTGTCTTTGGTTCGGAGATTTTTCTCTTCGCCTAGGAGACCTTCCTCGGGACTGGAATTTCTTTTCTTTAGGATTGGATTGTTTGTTTCCATCCCAGTTCTTTTTTGGTGAATTATTATTAAAAAATATTTTTTCTGGACTTTCAGTCAGTTGTGGTTTTACTGGTATTCCACCTAAACTATCTCTACCTAGTTCCTCATAGGATTTTTCTATGATTCTGGCAATTTCAGCTGGTTGGTCTGCTATATCTGTCTCTTTTAACCTCTGGCGGATCGCCACGTTTGCTGCTTCTCCCTTTATGTTGGCTAATAGTATAGCTGAGACCTGCTTGAAGTCTTTCAGTAATTTCATACCAAGAGTTAAAGCGGGTTCTGGACCATATTCATCTTGAATTTGTTTTAGCACATCTGGTATTACCGAAATGGATGGAACACCGTGCGTTTTTGTGTAGATGGAAGCAAAGACTGTACCCCAAGTGTCACAGTCCTCTATGTGTGGTGCGATTCCCATTGGGAGACAGATAGTCAGAATCCTGTGCTTTTCTAGCGGGGTGGTGTCAGGAAACACCGCCTCTATTTGGGTAATTTTCTGTGCCAACCAGAATGGTATTTGTTCCCGTTTAGCCGGTACTTTACCTAGGCAGGATTGGATGTTCTGTGGTGTAATTGTATTTGTGTTCCCCTGATGAGGGGTCAGCTGTGGAAGTTTAATCGCTGGCTGAATTGTTGAAGTCCGCATCACATACTGAACTAATTGTCTATGAATTTTTATTAATTGTTTTAGCTGTGTTAACAGCTCTGCTACAGACATCCCATTGATGTCTGGATATGGTGTGTATCCGGCTAGGACCGGCCACGTTGCTCCTGGTCTACCTAAAGGACCGAGCCTGGTGATGTGATTGTTATGTTTTAGGGCGCCATCAAATAAGAGCAAATGCTCTTGGAATTTGAGTGGTACTTCCACCTCCTCGAAGGGAGTGTACTCATTAGGAGGTTCCTCTATTTTGTAATAGTGGAAGTACTTTGTTACAGCATTTGCTGCTGGAAAATGTATCCATGAATAGTATACCTCTGTCTGCCGATATTCGTGTGCCTCAATTACGAATATGACTGTGCCACCTCTAGGTGTCAGTCCATTTTCTATAAGTTTCAGGGTTATAGATCTCCTTTTGATGACCGGGATGAGTATTATATCCCCGTCCGCATCTAGTGCTGCAGCATCAGCCGCTGCGAGTTCAGCTGCTAATCTAACTGCCTCTCTTTCTTCTTCATTGTCTGACATTTTACTGTCCTGAAGGTTATTTCTTTTGTTTGCAGATCAGGTTTCTTATGGAGACAAAGATTAGATGCACAATATTTTGGAACTGTTTATCCTTCAACGTTGACTATACCAAGAACCATACATAGGAGTTCCCTCCTGCGAGGTCTGGCGGATATAACCTTTCACCCACTCCAGACGTCTTTGGAGTATTTGGGAAAAGGGGTCTGAGTGAGAAAGCACGACTGAGTTACTCTAAATGTCTTACGTTAGTTTTATCGCCCTTTCCAAACACGTTGGGCGCCATGTAGTGTAGTTCCTATCATCCCAATAGGCTCTGCGCATTGGAATAATACCTACAGCAGTAAAGGCCTAGGCCAGACGTTAACTAGGTCTACTACTGTCGATACTAGACTTAAAGTTTTGGGTTTGCCAGCTTAGCTCAGAGTTCACTAGAAACTTTCTCGAATGTTCAAGGAGGACTTAACTTCCCTGATTAGACAAGAAGGGATTTAGTTTCTGACAACCATAGAACATGACAACTTTGCTCTCCCCTAATCAAGAGTAAATCTCGAGAGTCGTGTGAACAAAAGGCAATTTATTTTACTCAGTCAGTACGTGCATTCTTAGTCTCATCAGAATGTAGAGAAAAGGAAGAGACGGGCGTGTTCAATAAAAAGGTGTTATTTATTGATCAGTCTCTTTTCTCATACAAGAGAAATGGATCGATATTATTGCAATACTTATAGTAAAGTAAAGTGCATACATTAAAAGCAATAGTATAAAATAATACTGTAAAAACATTGATATGGTTTCTAAGCCATAAGATGTTTTAAAATGAATAAAATATATTGCATACACATATACATTTGACTAAACGTACTCAACTGGTGTTTCTAGATACGCCTACCCCGTGTACCTGACCTAAGTCTAATACGTGGGCGGGAATAGAAAGTTACAGTTTAAGTTAAGTGTGTTTTTGCCAAGTGAATAACTAAAGAATTCTCTGTGAGGGGTTATTCAGTTCTGTACCTGGAAGTTAGGATGAATGAGGAATGGTATCTCTCTCTCTGGTCTCGATATTCCAGGCTGCCTGCGAGGGCTACCCGGAAACGCCGGTGCTGGATTCTCGGCAGGAGAAAGCAGCGCGTCTCTCAGCGCGTCAGGAAGGCGGGGCTGCTGCCAGCGGGGTCTGCTCTGCTCTTGGCTTCGGCAAGTATGGCTGCTCCGTCTCGTCACCACGCGTGTGTTTGCATAGGGCAAGATCGGTAATATTTATACCTTTAAGGTGCCGAGATTGACGTAAGGATGGACATAGATACGTCAATAAGGATGTCATACGACTTGCTCGTTAGCACATTCTTTTACTGAAGTTCTCTGTGAAATCAAAACAATGGCCGCAGGGTTTTGCCCAGGTTGTCATAGGTTTGATTTGTTATGAGAACTCCGTATGCCTTATCAGGGGCTGGAGGAATATCGCTTGTCTAATTAGATCGCAAGCGTTATGACCTAATCAGATAACACGTTCCTGTGCCGTAGTGTGACTGCGTCAGATAACGGTATCTGCATCATGGGGGTTTTCTGCCTCATGGGCTGACTGCTAGTTAACCTGTTGGTTTGTTTAACTAGAATAGGGTCAGGAATAGGGGGATCGATTCTGAACCTATAGGAATACATGACAGAGGCAATATCTGTGGTTGACACAATATAGTCGATCCGGACATACTTGTTATGTGGGTAAGAGAAGTATGTATAGCCAGGATCTTTATTATTTTTCAAGGTCCAGATGTCAATTAAATTATGGCTATCCATAAGTTGTCTTATAGCCCTATAAACTTTAGGTTTGCGTCCGTTATATGCTGGCTGTGTTTGTCGACTCTGCATGTGCCCTAATGTTATTTTGAAATCTCCACAGATAACCAATGGTCCTGTCCAAGAGGCTAACTCAAGTTCTAGGTCATAAAATATCTGGGGGTCATCCAGATTCGAACCGTAGACCGAACATATAGTGATGCCAAGGTTAAGTTGTACTATAACCCACCTACCGTGGGGGTCCGCCAGTTTTCTACTGGGTTTACCCCAAAAAGTTTTTGCTAAGATAACAACACCTCGTGTCTTAGACGTTTGTGTTGTTAACTCGAGAATGTTATACCCAGGTATTCTTAACAGTTCTTTATCCCCCACTGGGATATGGGTCTCCTGTAGGCAGAGGACGTCATATGAACCTTGACGAATTGTTTGATGGAATTGTGCCCTCTTCCCCCTATCATTAGGACCCGCCACATTCCAACAACAAAGTTTTAATTTCCCCATGATAAATATTGAATACTCAAACTGATCATAGTATTACATAGCGAAACATGAATAAATAGGTATGCACATGTTCTTAATATTTCACTTTGCCTTACAATTAGTTGAACCTCATTTACTACTTTATCTATTAATCCATTAAACATCTTAGTTGTATATTTTATCTTTCTCTTTTTATTTTTTTGCCAACCCACCCCCTCCCTCCCAAGTGGGGGCTTCCACCCCATATATCCCACCCCCCTTACACCCCCAAAATGTAGAGCAATAAGACTCTGTGAGAGTCTGTGGTGATGGACTAGTGCTACCTGACCAGTACCCAGTGAACATAAAAATATAAGGAAACGAGAAATAAGGAGAAAAAGAGTAAAGAGGTGCGAGACCTAAAACACCCCACGAGTTATAGATAAGGAGAAAAATAGGGAAGAGAGAAAAAAAAGAAGAAAAATGGATTGCTCTATCTTATCATATCATATAGAATCCTATAATGTCACCAGAATAAGTCTTCCAAGCACCTATCTGATCAATCCTTACTAGAAAGAAGCGAGAGAGGAGAATGGAGGGCGGAGACCAAATCTATGAAGAATAGACAAGGCATAGTTGCAGATGCTAGTATCCATACTTGTAATAATGTAGCATATTATAGCAAAACTTTCCTCCAGACTCCTCGCTTCCCTTAATAACAACAAAGTTAATTCAGACTATCTAGATATTCCTTTGCCTTTATCTCAGAGGTAAAGAATCTAGTTTGACCTCCATATATAATCTTCTATTTAGCAGGATTATTGAGATAAACTTGCGCCTTCTTCTCCAAGAACGGCTTAATCAACTGTCGGAGGCGCCATCTCCTTTCCACTGTTACGTGACAAAAGTCTGGTCGCACGAAGTAGGAGATGGAGTCTCTGTTACGGCGTGATTCAGGTCTAACTTTGTCGGAGATAGCTTGCCGCAATAAGAAATTCCCAAAATAGACTAGGATCGCGCGGGGATACCCCCCCGGTTTTACTGAGGTTTTTAATGTTAATGGGACTCTATGTGCTCGTTGCACCTCAAGACTCCAGTCCCAGCTGGAAAGCTCAGGTAGAGTGTCTCGAAAAAGTTGTATGATATATGAACGAGCATCTTCTCCCTCGCTTTTTTCGGGGATACCTAAAATGTGTAGGTTATTTCGGCATAGCCGATTTTCACAGTCCTCTAACTTCCACCTCACGTCCTGTAGCTCAGCCTCATGAGAGTCAAGTCGTTCGTGGGTGACAGTTGCTTCAGCTTCATTTGAGACTATACGTGTTTCCATCTCATTCATTCGATCATTGAATGTGCCTACTGATTTAGTGAGCTTACGTACAACCCCTTGAACCTTTTGAAGGGCTGCCCGTGCTTTCCGGCCATCTTTAGAGGTCTCTTCACGATGTGAGGCAATGGCCCGAAGCACAGTATCCATAACTTGAGTCAGTGTGGCCCCCGACTGATCTGGCTGGTCTAGTGACGTTGCTTGAGAAGAGGGAGACAGACGAGTCCCTCCCGCTGGTTCCAATACTGATGTCTCGTTTGGGGGCATTGAGGCCGGTGTTTCCAGCGGCGTCAGCGCCTTCACTCCAGCAGAGACTGCAGCTTCACATACATTGTGGGAGATTTTCCCGAAATGCTGGGAGCTCTGCGAAGCATCTCAACCACAGAGGTTGCCGGTACCGTTGCGAGTTTCTTCGCTGGCTTCGGAGATGGTGTTGCCCCCTCCGCCCCCTCCGCCCCCCCCTGCCTCACTGCTACCGGTGTTTCCGATGCCGGCTCCTCCACCGCGTTTCAGCATCATTTCTCGGTCGCGTAGTTTTGCGGCTCTGGTCTTCGCGGCGGCAGCCGCCGCCGCTGCTGCATTTTTCGGGGCCATTGCTGCTGTGAGGTAAGCGTCGTCCCTAGATTTCTCAGAGCCTGTGTGCCGCTGAATAGGTCGAGTAGTTTCAGCTGCTCGTAATCCCCCGAGAAGCCTCAGGACCGTGATTCCAAACAACGAAGTGAAGAGTGAAAGTTGAGATTTTAAATCCGTCTTCTGGTCATGACAGTCCGCTTCCTCTAAATCTATCGTCATGTCACTTTTTTTAAGTTGAAATTAATGTCTCATATATGAGAAAGTTTAGAGTGTTTTCATGCTGTTAAAAGGCTGGGTTTTCTGTCAAGATTCTGTCCCGCCGTCTCCATAAACACAGGTACTGGTCAGGACACAGCTAACAGCGGTTTAGCATACCGCCGCCATCTTGCTCCCAGTAGGATTGCCGGACTTTACCAGTTCTAAAGTATCCTTCCTCACTCCTCTAAACATGGTAAATTTGGCTACACCCATTTAGCAGACTTAATTTACTTATGAGTCCCTAGTAAAGTGATGCAACATGTACCTAGGGCTTGTAAATGTAATGTTAATAGTGGGACTACAGCACTTTGTGCTGTTTTAAACTGACAATTCGCTTTGACAAAAATAAACTCCTTCTCCAGGCCTAGCCCTTAATTTTTAATACATAAAAGTCAACCATCATGAAGATCCAAGACAGCTATTAGGGTAGCGTGCAGTGCAACAAAAAGATAGAGATTTACATTCAAGTTTTACATGTCCTGGTAGGTTAACAGTGGGTTACCTTATTACATTTAATAAGTGAAAATTTACTATTGGAAACAGGTAGAAATTCCATGTTTGGTCTCAGTCAGTTTGTCCTCTAAAGATGTAGGGTTACACTCTCCACGTAATTCTGTGTAATCTCACATCATTTCGATGTAATTGCGCATAATTACGCTACATCGAATTACATGAGTTAAACCCACCGGTAATAGTCACACATGTCAGTCGCAAAAAGCTTTTCCCACCTTTTAGAGTATAAATAGATTGACACGATCTAACTTTCCTTTACATAGTCGCTATGTCTATTAGTGCATTATTTGTGACAACTTGAGCAGCTGTAACATGTTGTGGTTGCAGGTGCACAACCAGGCACCCGAATATCAACACTTCAGGTATGCCAATGCAGCTGTTGATACCACAATCACACTAATAAAAGAGGTGTGCAAAACTCATCTCATTACTCAAAATTATCAGAAAATTATGCGAAATCAGGCAAAATCACATGAAATGCATCCCACACTCAAAGAATTGCTCAAACAGTCCATTTGGGTTAAACATCTGTCTACAATGTTTGTTGACTGCCCTGTTAAAAGAACTGCTGCTCACGTTCGGGTCTGTTGTTTCTCCCTAAAATATTACATGAACCTTCCGCTCTTTAAAAAACAGCCTTTTTGAAATGCTTGTCATCCTCCCGCATTAAAAGAAATGCTGCTCATATTAAAAAATTATCCAAACGGTACATCTTGCACTAAAATATTTCCCCGAATGGGCATCTCATAAAGCAACATGGGATAATCTTGGTAATTTCGCATAACTTTAGTTACACAAAATTACCAAAATTATGTCAGTTACATTAGCATACTTCACATTTGCCTGGGTCTAACAAGAATTGTGTACCTTTGATCCTCAAAACTGTAATTTATTAATCTTGCCTGTATATAATGTCACAATGTACTCATCCTGCATAACTAAACTATATTATATACAAATACAGCTGCGGCCCGTGCAGGTAAAAGCGGTGAGGCGGGGCGTGGGGGCATTTTGACAGATGATGATGGGGGAAAATAATTATTTATTTCACTTTCCCTCGTCATAGTTTGTTAAAATCCAACCCCCACCCGGCCCCACCGCTCTTACCAAGATATATGAATGGTTCTGTCGGGTGCGTAGTATCTCTTCAAATTTTTCTCATTATTAAAAGAATAAATTACAAGAAATGCAAAACCAAACTGATTAGGGTGTGACAAGAGATTTTTATATAAATTGCTTCATTTATAAATACCCTTATTCAAATACATACATGTCTGTCAACAATACATGGTGGCGTATCATACGTGAAAGAATTGTGACATTCGGTGCTCAGTGATATTCGTGAAAGTGTATTATATACAGTGATAAGAGAACATATAGGCCAATAACACTTCTTAATACAGACTGTAAAGTACTCGGGAAGGTCTTGTCAAACAGGTACGCCCAGGTCCTCCCGCCCCTAGTGCACTCAGATCAAAATGGATTTGTCCCAGGAAAGAACACTTCACAGAACATACGCCGTTTATTCCACATCCAAGACAGCGCGAGAACGCAATTCCCTAATGCAGCCGGCCTGATCTTAGATCTCGAAAAGGCATTCGACACTCTACTCTGGCCATACTTATTCGCCACACTGCGCAGGGTCCGAGTTGGGCCTGTTCTATTGAAATACACCAAACTCCTCTACCAGGGCCTCTCCTCTTGGGTACGGATAGGCAAATACATATCGACACCATTCCAGGTCAACAGGGGGACCAGACAAGTATGTCCCTTGTCCCCCCCTCCTGTTCGCCCTAGCAGTCGAACCACTCGCAATTAAACTACGTCAGGAGGGGCAGACCTGGGGCATACCAATAGCGGACGTCACACACTGCGTGTCACTATACGCAGATGATCTCTTGATATACGTCAGAGACATCACTAGTGGCTTATCTACGATTTGGTCGACACTACAGAGTTTCGGGGAGGCTTCCGGTCTTAAAATTAACTGGTCGAAATCCACAATCTTTCCTTTAAGCTCACACCTAGCGCCACACAACTTACTGATGGGTCCCCACACGCTTACATGGTGTACAGCAGCACCCCGGTACCTAGGAGTGCAGCTTTTTCACACCCCCACGGACCTGTATGAAGGGAACCACCGTAAGGTCTTAGCGGGGCTACGAACATCAGTACGCTTCTGGAAAACACTGCCACTAGCCCCCATAGGTCGCATCGCGCTTGCTAAGATGATTATGGTCCCATGACTCCTATACCATTTTGCCAATCTCCCGGTGATACAACCACGGTCCTTCTTTACAGAACTTAATACGCTCCTCACAACACTGATCTGGGGAGGAGATAGACACAGGGTAGCCCTATCCACACTTTACCTTCCTACTACGCAAGGAGGACTCGGAGCCCCATCCTTTGAGGCATACTTTCTGGTGGCACAACTCCAGTGGCTGTCGTACTGGACAGCAGAACGCCATGTCGGAGAAACACTTACGGAACACGGCCAGATCTCCCTTCCGGCGATACACAGACTATTGCTGCCAGGCACGAAGCCCCTACGCACATACCCCTTACAGGTGACGATAGCATGCAAATGTATGCTCAGGATTCACCGCATGTCTACGGGGAAACCACCGTACTCACCATTGCTTCCACTGATAGGCCTCCCCCGTAAGGAAGGCTATTATACCTCCCGCGCTCTCCAGGTATGGACGAACCATTCCATCACAGACATGGCGTCCCTCTTTGACGACAGCCAATTGATGTCCTATGCCCAACTGACGGATCTCTATGATCTCCCACCTGGCCAATTCCTTCTGCACCGACAGCTCATAGACAGTTGCGCCCGTTCTGGGACGCACGGGAGGGTGAACCTCCAACACACCCGGTAATACACACTATCATACATATGGGAGTGGGCAGACACCTGGTCACATGGCTCTACAAGGCAATCGGAGAGCTTCTACTATGGCCCTTGGACTCGTTGCGACAGGTATGGGAGGAAGAATTAGGTCAGGTATTTAACGATAAGGAATGGGAAAAAGTATTGGAATATCCCAAAAAAGTCTCTAGAAATGCCCGCTTTCGTAACATCCAATTTAATATACTTCATAGGGCGTATCTCACCCACAGCGACTTCACCGGTTCTATCCTGACACATTTTGCCTGCCCCCGATGCCAGACCCCCGAAGCTGACTTCAAACACATGTTCTGTGATTGCCCCATCATTGCACCATACTGGAACCAGGTGCACCGCATTCTCCTAGAGGTAACTGGGAATACAACACAGCCCACATGGGAAGCTAGCGCCCTGGGATTGTTCCGCAAATGGAAAAATGAGAAGGTGCTTTACCGATTCGCCTCCCTCACCCTTCTTCTAGCAAAAAGGGGGATAGCCATGCATTGGGGAGCCCCGGAGGGACCCCCGGAGGCAGCATGGACCGGAGCAGTAAAGAAATGGGGAGCGGCGGACGAGGGCGTATTAAGAAATGAGGAGGTGAAAGGCATACGCAAACACCCCATCTCTCTTGAATGGGCACAGCTACTACATCTCTTCACCCATACTACGACGCAACCATCTTACTTGCCTACCTCTCAGTCGCTCATCACACCGCACTCCCCACCAGAGCAGACAGTGGAAGCCTCACAAAGGCATACCGATCCCTAGACTGCAGAATTGCCGGGTACTAGCCCCACCCCTCCCACAAGAGCCACGAATACCTCCGTCGACCGTGAGTACCCATTCCACACCAGCCACTGTCCACGCCACCCGCCCTTTCTCCTACAAATGAGATATCCGCAGCATCGCCCCCCCAGTTCATTTCCCCCCCAACAGCTAGTTGCTCCCCCTCAACATTCGGAAGTTCCGATTCCGATACGCAATTCATGCACATGCGCACACCAGCTGCTTAGGCAGAGTCATTACAGGCATACCTGGATATGACATAGGGTCGCCAGACACTCCATGCAACACCGCCATGTGGTTCGTACCATACATAACGATACACGGACAAAGGGACGAGGACTTGTTCCCCCCAAAGTGATAGTTACAGGTACACACGGGAAATATGCTCGAGATGTTGACTTTAATGACCGACGTGATATGTTACTATTGTTCAATGTATAGCCACCAGCCATGCATTACTGTTTTGTTTTTCTCCCTACTTCACCATATATATTGCAAAATGTATACACATGCCGAAACACTGGTTGTACTGCGATATGAACCTTCAATAAAAACATTTAAACAAAAAAATACAGTGATGAGAGAAGGGGAAGGAGGGGGAATCGGCCAGGAGTACAAAGGTCTTCAGATAGTTCTGCGGACCATGAGTGTTAGTCTCAGCGCAGAATCCAAAATGCTGGTCCAGATATTTCTAAAGTCGACGTTTCAACCCTGGGAAAGCACTCTTAAAGTGTCATTGCGGGTCTTCATCAGGACTAGGTCAGGGGGGTTTCCAGACAGCCTGTTGATGAAAATGAGTTGGGGTCAGGTTTGGATTTATAAGACAATTTAACAGAATATTAGCGTACTGCTTGTGGTGGTAAAGACTCACCTCAAGGGGTGTGGCCAGGTAAGTTTCTCTGAGGCTGACTCGAGCAAGGCCACATGTAATTCTATGGCAGGCTTAGTGTAATCACTCCATTATTTCGGTGATTTTACAGAAAGAAATGGGTGTAGGAATTAGGAACAAATTCTTCACCCAAGCAAATATCTTTCTGAGATAACACGAGGTTGAGACCACTCACCTCCAATCTCAATGGCGCTTAAACACTGCAATCCACTTATGTGTATAATCATCAAGGTGAAGGAAGACAGATAGTCCGTGGCCTAGAAGTAATCTGTCAAGAGGGAGAGTTATGATCAATGTAACCATTTGCCAATTGGTTAGGTTGCTAAAACATACAGTAGAGCGTGAATTTAGGCTGCTACACTATGCTCACCTCAAAGGTCCACGTTTCCTGTTGCAAGGTCGCTGAGGTGCCGTAATTACTCGCTATCCCGTCCGTGATCGTTTGGATTTGCAAGCTTGGACCAGTATATGCTGGTTGCACAAAGCGCGAGGACGCTCCGTTTACCGCCGCGCATTGATCTGTTGCCTAGCAACCAACCCAGCGTGCTAGCAACGCGTCTCCTGATATGCCCGGCGAACCGCAGTTCTAGCCGGCAGTCAGTCTTGCAATTCTGCAGGGGGATTATGGTTGAAATAAATATAGATTATGATTCTCAACAATTCTCGTTATGCAATGAAAAACAGAATAATCATGGTGGCACTTTTCATGTGCTAGCGTTTAGCGGAATATATCAATTCGGTTGACACGCTCATGAGGGCAGGCTGGTTCAGAACAAAGTGATGTAGGCAGTGCATGCTGTGATAGATTAAAGGCACATCTCGCGCAGTGTAACATTTCAAACAATCACAAATAATCAATCAAGCACCCACCTATTACCAGCTATGGTACAGTGGTTACATTGGGTGTATAAATCATTGCGTTAAAAGGTGGTACAAAGTAGTGCCACCCAGCGATACGCGCGATATTTAAAAACATTTCAATGTCCATTTATCATAAGGCTGAACCGATAAATAAATGCAGCACAGTTCAACGAAAGTGCAGACTACGTTCCATGGTAATGCCACCTAACTTCATGTTCGATGTTCTTAGACCATTCAATGTGCAATGTGAACCTATTCACAATATTCCTAAAACGTTCTATGTGTGTTTTCCTAAAATGAAGTAAAATCCTAATTGTTAACAGAAATTCAAATGCATTATATGCATGCATATTGGCAATTTGATATTCCTGCACCTATCTCTTGATCAAGCTGTCACATACCTTGGAAATATGTGCGGTGGAGTAGGCGATAGTGCGCATGGGTCTAAAGGAAGTTCTGGTGTGTCATCTGGTCCACAGTAGACATGAGTGTTACATAGAGCTACAGTTGTCCCATTTGTCTGGAAATTTCCTCCATTTCATTCAACCCATTCTGGACTGAGTTGAGGGAATGTATCCATTTACACTCATAGTAGTTGAGTGATGTGGTGATGGACCCCCCCCTGGAATTTGGGCAAATCTTTTCTAGAACCCACCATTTGATGTCATCCGGTGTGTGGTTATGTGTGACGAAGTGTTCAACCAACAGAGCCCCCAGTGTTTTGCATCTTACTCTGCTCATGTGTTGCAGGATCCTGGTTTTGACTTTCTGTGTTGTTTGACCCACATATATTTGTGCAAAGGGGCAAAGGATAACATATATCACATGTGAACTATTGCAATTGGTGAAATGTGCCAATTTGTAGGTTCTGTTATTATGTGTGAAGTCCGTACCCTCTTGGCATGAATAACAGGCTTTGCACTGTCCACATTTGTGATGCCCGGTCAATGGCAGGAGGCCAAAGTAACTTCTCAGGTCTGGTTGTTTGGGTGGTTCAAGGAATGCTTTCAATACTGTGTCCTTAATGTTCTTTCCCCTCTTAAAAGCAAACCACGGTTGCTGTGTAGTTTGTAGCTCACCTGCTACGAGGTTCCAATATTTCTGTATTATTTTCTTTATGTCTTGGCTCCTTGCATTGAAAGTTGTTACACAAACGATGTTATTAGTCTCTTTGGATTTCTCTTTGACTTAAAGCAACTGGTCCTGGGGACAGTACCAAGCTCGTTTTTTGGCCTGCTTTAAAAGGCTAGTCGGGTATCCTCTCTCCTTCAAGGGTTTTGTTAGTACTTCAGACTCCTTGAAAAAGTCTTTTCTTTGGGAGCAGTTTCGCTTCAGTCTCAAATATTGCCCCTAGGGCAAGTTATCCCTTAAGTTAGGGGGGTAAAATGACCCATTCATCAGCAAGGTATTCCTCTCCATTGGCTTCCGGTAGAGGTCACAATATAACAGAACATCCTCTGCTTTGAATGTGAGATGTTATGTTATGTTATGTTATGTTAAAATCATTTATTACGCGCACAGATGCTCCAGCAAAGGAGCGTCCTGGCGCCCGACAAGGTAGCAACACAACACAACAGGGCAGAGTGTACAGAAGGATCTAAGGAAACAAAAGAGTTTTAACAGCTCGACGAAAAGAAAGCAAATCCCCGAGGGCACGGATTTCTAGGGGAAGGGAGTTCCACAGAACCGCAGCGCGTACTTGAAATGAGCGGCCGCCAGCCCGACAGCGCTTGAAACGGGGGACGACCGCAAGTTCTAGGTCCGAAGATCTTAAGGCACGGCCCGGAACATACCGGGACAGGAGGTTGGAAAGAATCAAGGCAGGGGAGCCCTTAAGAATCTTATAGGCTACACAGAGAACCTTGAACTGGATCCTTTGCGCAATCGGTAGCCAATGCAGGGCACGCAGAGTATTGGATGTGGGACAGAATCTGGGTAAGCCCACAACAGCTCTAGCCGCTACATTCTGTACGCGCTGCAGGCGGGTGATTTCGGCCTGATTTAGTCCCACTAAAAGGGAGCTGGCATAGTCGAGCCGAGAGATCACCGTTGCCTGGACCACAAGTTGCCTGGTTGTAGCATCAAAGAATTTTAATACGGGACGTAGTCCACGCAAGATGCCAAAGCAACAGGCCGCCGTACGCTTTGTATGGCAGACAAAGGTGAGAGTTGGGTCAAGCCACACCCCAAGGTTTTTTAACTCAGCGACCGGAGTTGGCGTAGGACCCAAATCCGACGGCCACCACCTGTCTCCCCAGAGTTCCGTATGCTTGCCAAAGATCATAATTTCCGTCTTATTTGCGTTCAACTGGAGACAGTTGGAGGTCATCCAGCTGGTGACTGCCCGGAGTCCATTCTGGAATCTAGGGGCATCCACCTCCGCATCCCCACTGATCATAACGGCTAACTGAGTGTCGTCAGCATATGACACCATGGTCATACCCCAGTGCTTGACAACCTCAACCAGCGGTCTCACGTAAAGATTGAATAACGTGGGACTCAGCGAGGAGCCCTGCGGAACCCCAAGATCCAGAGGATGGAATTTGGACTGATGGGGCGGGACGGCCACGCCAAAAGATCGGTTGGCAAGGAATGAACGGAACCACTGGAAAGCAGGGCCGGTGACGCCTGCTTCCTCCAAGCGTTGCAGAAGGATCGGGTGGGAAACGGTGTCAAAGGCGGCGCTCAGATCTAATAGCACCAGCGCCGCCGTTTGACCCGCGTCAAGTACGGAGCGCAGATGCTCCACCATGTAGAGTAGGGCTGTCTCCGTGCTATGTCCCGCCCGAAATCCATTCTGCGTGCTATCTAGGATGATAGCCCGTAAAAGATGGTCCGAGAGGGCAGAGTTAACATGCGCCTCCGCAACTTTGGCTTGCCATGGGAGAAGTGAGATTGGGCGGTAGTTCTCAGGTTTACCAGCATCCAGAGTTGGTTTCTTTAGGATGGGCATAACTACCGCCTGTTTCCACCTCACGGGGACCAGGCCGGATGCTAATGAGGTGTTAATCAGAGAGCAAACCGGCGAAAGACCATGAGATGTTAGGTCTCTGAACAAAGCTGGCCGTAAAGGGTCAACCGGAGACCCAGACTTGACCTGTTGAGCCAATTTCCCAAAGCTTTCCAGTGTTAGGCTCGGGAAAGAATGTAAAACATCCAGTACTGGGAGCTTAGGGGGTCTACCAACAGAGGGTGCGATCGTGGGAAAGGCTCTATAGATGGCGTGGACCTTTTCCAAGAAGAAGGCCGCCAAGGTTTCACAGTGAGAAGTGGAACCCAGATTATTCGCTCCCACCTTTTTAGCTATAAGATCTTTCAAGGCCTTAAAGATAGTTTTAGAGGGGTTGGAACTAGTGCGAAATTGAAGGGCGTAAAAAGCCGTACGAGTTCTTCAGACCGCACGGTGATAGAGTTTTACGGCGGCCAAATACAAGACTTTTTTATTATTGTCATAGGTTTTGCGCCATGCCCGCTCAGCACGCCTACAGGTGCTTTTGAGCGCCCGCAACGAATCATCGTACCAAGGGCTCGGGTCCCTTGACCCACACTTACACGAGACTAGCGGAATAAGGGAGTCAAGGGCCCTAGTAACCCACTCACAAAAACGGTCATAGCCCACATCCACGGTTTCAACTGGGCCTAGCGGGTCAGCAGACAAAAGGTGGTAAAAGTCATCAAGCTTTAATTTGTTCCAGCACCGTCTGGGGATAGAGCGCACCGTGGGTTTGCGGGGAGGCTCGTGCAGTAGACACTGGATACGCACCAAATAATGGTCAGTCCAGGCCAAAGGGGATGGGGTAGAGGTACTAGCTTCTGCCAGATTTGAAAAAAAAGGATCTAAAATGTGACCGCCTACATGAGTGGGATGCGACACCAACTGAACAAACTGAAGAGCCTCAAGGTCGGCTACAGAGCTGTTTACCGCAGGAATGGTCAGGTTGTCATAGTGGAGGTTTAAGTCGCCAAGAATGGAAAAATTGGAACAACCTGCTGCCAACATGCTGATAGCGTCCGGGAGGGCCTCCCTGAAAGCCACATCGCTACCAGGGGGACGATAAATCAGTAGGCCCGAGAAAGCAAAATTAGGCGTAATTGAGATCTTAAACAACGCACTTTCGCAGCCAGTGATTTTTTGCCCTCGCCAGTCGTACGGGTAGCAGGATTTGACCGCCAGCGCTATTCCCCCTCCTCTAGAGGAGCGGTTAAGAGTATAAACCGAATACTCAGGCGGGAAGGCCAAGTTGATAACGGCCGTGTCGGTCTCCTGTAACCAGGTTTCCGTCAAACAAAAGACATCAGGCGACTCCTTGCCTATCAGGTCAGAGATATCTTGGTGATGTTTTACCAATGACTGAAAAACTACCGTAGATTGGGGGTCTATAGGGAGTAATTATAGACTTCAGGTATACGCTCCCTAAATCAATATGTACAAACCACTATGTATACCTAAGTCTCTATTGTATATGCAAGAAAGTGACGCGGTATGCAGGAAATAAGCTTATTTTAACACTCTCAACTCCCATTATGTGTAATGGCACAGGGGAAAGGCATCCCTTAAGGATAAGACCCCTCACTCACCCATGGGTGACATGCTTCATCATATGGGGCCTCCTTACCAGTGGAGACCTAGTCAACACTGGGAGCTACTACTTCTGGGATTTTAAAGAAGGAGCTCAGAGATGTTTTCAAAATAGTTAGGAATAAGATGACTGTCCCATATGTGTGCTGTAGGGGTTGAGTGAGGTATGCAGCGCTGTATAGGAAAACGGGTGTGATCATAAAACTACCTAGATAGAACACAAATAAACTTTATTGCTGTGTGCTAACTGGCAGGATTAAAAATGTAACAGCACAGTGGTATGGATTTAAACCACTGTTAGTGATGGGTCAACATGTTTCAGCCTGTTGATCTCTTTGAGTATCAGCGGCTTTCTTCAGGACCAGGTATTAGTACAATGCTGCTGCACAATTTCGTGAAAAAAGTGAAAAAAAACAATATTTTTGGAAAAAACTTATTAAATAATGAATTAAATTCAATATCACCAGTGTTCCTGTTCCATCTGTTTTCTGGTGGCAGGTCACACTCTAGATATCTGTAAAGAAATTCACAAGTATATTTTTCTAACATTAGGAGGAGTGGTGTATGGACAAGCTTCTCAATTGCTGCTTTTACAGTATTTCTTTTGTCATATATACATGTAAGATACTCAATCACATATTATTTATTGCATATACATGCTGTGCAGTAAACTTACCCACAAAAGTTGGATAGTTTAGCCTCACCTCTACCAGACAAGTTGCTCAGGAGGGAGGCCCTGCTCTGTGGATATAATAGACATAGTGATAACTAACCACTCTGTCAAGTTTCTTCTGTGGCTCAACAAAATCTATCTAAAAACCGGGTGAGTACTATCCCCCAGGCCGTCAAAAAAACGTCAAGGTAAAGTGTGAAAATCGTGCATATCCTCAGTACGAGGTTTCTTAATTGTGGCAGGGTCTATGTAACAGTTTAGTTTCACTAACTCATGTCAAGGCACAATGTGGACATTGGTCATGATTCACAGATTAGGAAGGTTTAAAGCAGTGTTGAAACCTATGGCTAGTTGTCATTTAAGTTATCTCCTCTCTAGAGCCCAAAGGCTAGCTTAACCCCCCGTTAAAGGTCCTATTTTAAATAGTTACAGGTGGAGAAAGGAGAGAAAGTAAAGAATGTAGAGGCGACTTACCTGTCCGTCGGTACCCCGTCGTAGGGTAGAGCTAACCCCGGGAGGTACCGACCGGACGGCTCGCCTGGGTTTAAATACATAATTTACAAGTGTCTTCACCTGTGAGTGAGCGGGGGGTCCTCACTTCAATAGCTATTCTCGGAGATGCCTGTGAAGATACAAGCCTCAGCGCATGCGTTGAAGTGCAGTATATCGCGCGCAGGCGCCCCACCTCTTTCCTCACACTATGTTCTGGTATCGAGTGCGCATGTGCGCGAGATATAGTATTACCTCTTCCGCGCATGTGTACTTAGACGATCCGATTGCCTCGTCTATGTGTTCTATGTGCGCATGCGCAGTTGGGCGCCTTATCTTATATCGTGTTTGAAACGAATATAGGCATACAAGTACTACTGTACCCAAGTAAACGCTAAAGAAAAATGAAAAGAGGAATCTCCTCCCATTTTCCACAGTATATCAAATCTATAATTAAAACAACGACCACATTTTTAACCAAATGGTGATTAGTCAGTCGTGTTTGGCCAATAAAAAATAATTAAGCTTCCTTATGTCTGTGATTTAGATGGTCATTTTTTTCTATTACAGATGTCATGTACAGTCCAGGTAGGGGTGAAGAGATGGATCTAACTTCTACCCCCTTTGTTGAATCTCGATAGGCTTACAATTACTCAAACATATTACTCATCCTGCATTGTCAAGAAGGTCTAGATATTAAGAACAGGAAAATCCAGTGATATTTACATATTACATGTAGACCGGTTTCTAATGTATCTGGGTCCATGGAATATCATCATTGAGACCCTCGATATCTGTTCTTAATCTGTACACCCATTGTTGTTCTTTACGGAATAGTAGTCTAGAAGAATCTGTCATGTGAGATGGAATCTTTGGTTTTTCTAAAACCACCCATTTAAGGTCTGTTTCTGTGTGACCTTTATCCAAAAAGTGATTTGTCAATTTCGTTGAGCGTTTACCACATCTAATGGTGCTCATATGTTCTTGTATGCGTGTCTTTATCTTTCTGGTGGTGATGCCCACATATCGAAGTTGGCAGGGACACCAGATCAGATATATCAATCCTTCACTGTTACAATTAGTGTGTTTTTCCAATCTCCATGGACGTGTGGTGCCAATATCCAGCTCCAAAGTTTTCTCGGTCAAAGAGCACACAGAACACGTCCCACATGGGTAGTGACCTACGACTGGAGGTAAGTTCCACAGAGTCATTTGAGTGCTTGTGTTAGTAATAAGTTGTGGTCGTGTATGGACAAGTTTGTCTTTTAAATTGGCACTGCGTTTGTATGCAAATAATGGACGAGAGACTACAGTATCTGCAGAGTTTAAAATAGACCAGTGTCTATTTATAGATTTCTTGACTGAGTTCGAGAAACTCGAAAAAGTGTTGACAAAGGTCATTCTTTTATTCAGATCTTTTCCTGGTTTTTTCTCAAGTAGCCATTCTCTATTATTGTTGGCGGCTCTTTTCTTGGAGTTCCGAATTATTTGTCTAGGGTATTTTTTTTCCAGGAGATCCGTCGTTAGTCCTTTGGCATGTTTCTCATATAATTCCAGAGTTGTACAATTTCGTCTTAGACGTAAAAATTGTCCAAACGGTAAGTTCTCTCGCAATGCTCGCGGGTGGTAACTCTGGTAGGGTAGCAGTGAGTTGCAGGAGGTGGGTTTACGGTACAATTCTGTTATTAGACCTCCATTATGAGGTTTAATGAGCAAATCAAGAAAAGGTAATTCGCTTTTGTAAGTTTCCAGGGTAAACCGTAGAAAGTCATTTTGGTTGTTCATCCATTCATGGAACATTTTTAAAGTTTCCAAGTCTCCTCGCCAGATTACAAAAATGTCATCTATGTACCTTTTCCAGGTACATAGATGGTCCTTGAAAGGGTTACCTGTGGTTAGTATTGTTTCTTGTTCTACATAGTGAACATACAGATTAGCCAGGCTAGGTGCACAAATACTGCCCATACATGTTCCCGACACTTGTAGATATAAGAGGTCCTCAAATCTGAAAAAATTCTCTTTAAGTACCATCCTGGCGCAAAACATGACGAAGTCGATCGGTGCTGTACTTTCCCATTCTAAGCTTTCTAGCATCGCCCTTATGGTAGTTAGAGTTTCTTCCTGCGGAATGCAGGTGTAGAGGGATTCTACATCGAAAGACACCAGCCAGTCTTGTTCAGCATCAAAAGGAAGGTGTTGGATATCACTTAAGAAATGTTTTGTGTCTTGAATGAAAGTAGGCATTTTGGACATGATTGGTCTCAATAAAACATCTACAAAGCTCGATAAGGGCTCAAGGACTGACCCGATTCCTGAAATTATCGGTCTTCCTGGTGGTGGTCTAGTGGCTTTGTGTATTTTGGGTAGCACGTAGAAATACGGTGTAATAGGAGACGTGGCTACCAGATATTGTGCTTCATGGTCGGTAATCCATTTCTTGTCTTTAGCTTCTTCCACTCTGCTGCTAATGACCATTTGTAAACGTTTCGTAGGATCCAAAAGTAACCTCTTATACGATTTAGTGTCATTTAGCTGGCGTAAGCATTCTTCTCGATAGGTATCCACATCAAGGATTACGACTGCTCCCCCTTTATCCGCAGGTTTTATTACGATTTCCGGGTTGTCTGCTAGTTTCTTCAATGATGTTTTCTCATTTCTAGTCAGGTTTTGGTATTGGCTTAAATATTCAGTCTTGATGTGTTCAAAATCGTTAAGAACTGCTTCCTCAAAGGCTATGATACGTGCAGGTATCAAATGCGTGGGAGGATTGAAAGTTGATTTAGGACGTAATCCTGTATTGGTATGTGTTGTATTCATTTGATCCTTATCTTTAAAAAATGAATTCAAATGAATTTTCCTGAACAAAGTAGCCAGTTCCTGACGTGTCTGAAAAGCATCTCCTTTAAAAGTAGGCACGTATCCGAGACCTTTCTCCAGGACTTTAAGCTCTGTGTCTGTAGGTAAATAGGAACTAAGATTGACTATCACCTGTTTGTGCCGCTCGTTGTTGCTGTCCCTGGAGGTTGTGCCGTCAGGGTCGTGGCCACAGGTGTGTTCCAGTTGACTCGTGTTCCTGGTAAGGAGGCCCCATATGATGAAGCATGTCACCCTTGGGTGAGTGAGGGGTCTTATCCTTAAGGGATGCCTTTCCCCTGTGCCATTACACATAATGGGAGTTGAGAGTGTTAAAATAAGCTTATTTCCTGCATATACAATAGAGACTTAGGTATACACGATGTTTTACCAATGACCTGACGTTCAGGTTCCATACGCTAAAGTGAGGGCGGGAACTATTTACAGCAGCCACAGGGGCATTGCTCATGCATGTAGCGGGGTCGGAAATTTCCAAAGTCCACCTCCCACAGGCACATGAGTATGGTCCACGCAGCGGACTTACCCGTGAGGCATCACAGCTCCTAATACATTGCCCAATGGCGAGTACAGTATCCCATAGAATAGCGCTGCATTGTAACCCCCGTAGAGTCTGGCATAGGGTCCCGGGTCCTGCCCTGCCCACCGCGTCCAGACGCGGACGGGCGCAGACGGGCAGGACTCTGGCATGACTCAGGCTAAGCGAAGGCGCCCCCGCTGCGCGATCCCGCTGCGCTATGGGAGGAGCTTTAAGTAGATGACCCTCGCTGGCTCCTGCGCAGTAGAGCGCATGCAAATACTGGCGCCTGAAACGACCCCACACCACTCCAAGATGGCGCCGGAAATGGACTCCCACCCCAGGAACCGGACCCGCTCAAGTAGCGGTGCAGGACCAATTATGTTACAGGTAAGAGGAAGGTTAAAACCAGGGGATACTAACCCAAAAGCGAAAATAAATAAATAACCAGGTTGTTTTAAAAAAGCAATATCAGCGATGAAAGCGCGAGGCGCTACTGCAGCAATGCGCTACCTTATCAGCGATCCAAGAAGTCTATGGATTCTTTGCTGCAAGTCATTGTGAACTGGATATCGAGACTTCTGTTCTTGAGCCATGTGTGGAATTCCCAAAAATCATTTTCCTCACCTGACCATATCATAATAATATCATTGATGTATCTCTTCTAAACCTCGATTTTGTTGAGGTACGAGTTTGTAAAGATGTTCCTCTTCATAGCTGTCCATGAAAATGTTCGCTAGACTTGGGGCATATGTGGTGCCCATGGCTACTGCCTTACATTGGTAGTAAAACTGTTGTCTGAAAATGAAATAATTCTTCTCCATTGCTATCTCTAGAAGAGAAATCAGGAAGGTTTTCGGGATCCAATGTGGTCTGGGTTTTGAACCCAAGGTAGTTCTGATTATTTCCACTGTTTGGTTTTGTGGGCAGCCGCGGCCGGTAGTGGGAGTACCGGCCGGGAGGTGACGTGGGGAGGGGCAGGGTGGGGGGTAGTAATGTATGGATTACGGATTTTAACAGGTAAGTAAACATAAAAATAAATAAAACGAATTTCGTTGCTTGCACTGCATCACCAAATGTGATGCAAAATTAATTTTACGTCACCGCCCGGCCGGTACTCCCACTACCGGCCGCGGCTGTTTGTGGGATAGATGTGTATAATGATGACACATCCATGGTGACCAGTATTTAGATTTGGCAATCAAAGGGTTGACCTTCAAGTAATTGTATTATATGCATGCTGTCTCTCACAAAGGATTTTGTTTTGGGGACCCATAGCTGTAAAAAGTGGTCAATAAATTGATTGAGAGGTTCCAGAATTGAACCGCTCTTGCCTGCATGGGCCATAGCTGTGCAAGTAGCCCTTGAATATGCTCATTACGTCATCTCTTACTTTGAAAGTGGTGTGTTGTCAGCTTCTCTGCCACCTATCACCATTATCTCTGCTGCAACAAGATTGCACTTACGTGTGTATGGACTACTGTTCTGGTTTAAGGTCATCCTACCGTTCTGACATTAGAACCACTTTTAGCTCCTCCTGTGGTGAAGGCAGTGCAGCTTGCTGGGCAGAACTGAACACCCCTTGAGGTGAAACTCAGACTGGGCTAGGTTTAAAGGCAGATGGGGAAGATGCACTGGTAGATAAAATCACAATGGGTGGACGAAGATGGTTGGCTGGATGAGACAAAATAGCTGTCGTCCGGGGAGCACAGATAGCAGGAGCAGGAGAGCAATCTATTTGGCCAGCCTGTGCCTCATGGAGACCCTTCACCATCAACAACACATCATGATGGTCTCTAGAGAGCACATGCTGGCCAGAAATTAACTGCCTCCGGGCAGGTGTGGTGCTAGAACTATCTGTCTTAGGTTGGTCTTCCCCTAAAAGTTTTGTATTATTCCTCGATTCCGATCTTGTTTTTATTGGGCTTGGGACTCTGCACACTTTAACACATCAAACCAGTTCTAAGTGCCTGTGCTCTTTCCTTCAAATAAGGTGAAATTGGCTTACACCCAATTGGCATATTTAATTTGACCTGTTAGTCCATAGTAAAGTGGAATTACGTGTACCCAGGTACTGTAAATTAAATGCTATTAGTGGGTCTGCAGCACTCATTGTACCATACATTTAAGTAGCCTTGTTATCATGTCTCAGACCTGCCATTGCAGTCTGTGTGTGTCGTTTAAACATAAATAGTTTTGCCAGGCCCAAATCTTCCATTTAAATATATTTAGGTCACCCCTTGGACAGGCCCTAAATAGCCCATAAGACAGGGTGTTTTTATACAGTCAGACATGTACTTTTAACTTTTACATGTCCTGGTTGCAAAGTTTTTCCATTGCTGCAAAGCCTACTTTCCTATAGGATAACATTGGGTTAACTTCTAATTGAGGCAGGTGGGAATGTCGAGTTTGGTGTCTAAAGCATTGTAATTTAAATTAAGGGTGGGCGAAGTTGGCGGAGTGCTACTATGTGGAGTTCCACGGAGTTGCCTAAAAACTCTGTGGAATTCCACTCCATTCCACTCTACAGGATGAGCAGTGAACACTTACAAGTGGATCTCTCAATGCTCCACAACCAGGCTTTAAGGTACTTTGTTCATTGGGCCTAACCTGGTCAGTATCCAATGACCAGAAACTAGGTTTTAAGGTACTTTGTTCATTGGGCCTAACCTGGTCCCTGTATCCGGCCCATGCTCCTTTGTGGAAGACCTTAACTTGTGACTTTGTCCCAGTCAGGCGTGACCAAATAACCACAGTTGGTGCTTTGTGCTTCTTGGCACTGTTTTTTACTTCTATCTTTAAAATTGTATATTTGCAGTTCTGCAGATTGGATGTTTGTCATTTTGGTCTCAAATAAATTATAAAGTTTCACTCTCTTTTACTAAAATCTAAGTTAAACCTGACTATTTTGTGCCAAGCAACCAGAGGGTTAAGCACACATACGTTTGGGGTTTTCTCATGACTTCATCCTGACAGAACTTGTGGATGCTTCTTGAGTAGGGTTTCACTCACCCCAACCAGTAACCCAATTTTAACACAAGATGGCTCAGGTGGCTGGTGCAAAGGTTACCCGTGTCTGCTAATTCTGAGGATGGGCACTTGTAGAAGGAGGAGCAGGAAGAGTGTTAACAAGGGGCAGAGCTGTCATTCCTTTAGTTGTAGGGCCTTGTGAGTGTTGGAGATGGTGGTGGAAGGAGATACCTTGATCTCAGACACCGCAAATGTTGCCAACTCAGGCCCTGGAGGGGCCCCATCATTATTCTTCTAGTGGCATGTGGTATCCAGCTCTACCATCCTCTTAGTGGTCTCCAAAGACTTTGGCCACTGTCTTTTTGATTGAAATCTTGGTATCCCCTCGGCGAGTGACTAATCCATGCTGACTTCTGTACCCTCCTCCTGTATTTTCCTTTTGTGCCTGTCAGGTAGCTGAGATGCATGTTTTCATTTTCCACTAGTAACATTGTTTCTTGCGTTTAATATGAATGCCTGGTGAAAAGGGAAGATGAGAAAAAAAGGCTCATGAATTCATATGTTTGCTCCTTGATATATATAAAATTTATTTCATTGTTACAATTGCCACTGTGTCAAAAACTGACAATGTCACATTGCTTTACACAAGACACTTTTAATAATTGGTGTTTATGAGTAACAAAGATACACCAGAAAGACACTGGAATTCCTCTTCCAATATAAACTGAAGGAAGGTGGAATATTATGTGATATGCCTGTGTGGCTCACCGTTTAATATTATCACAATACCCTAAAGATGGTCCTTGGAATCACATTAATAAATCCTTAGCTCTGTCCTGGTAGTATGGCAAAGAGCAATCAGGCTTTATCAGAGAAACATGTGTTAAGCATTTTACAGGACCCTTATGGCTCCTAAGTTATTGACACAACTTGATAGAAATCCAACACCAATTTATATAAAATATAGGGTATTTTTATATTAACCAAGACACCAAAATGAACAAAATAGCATACATATAACTGGAGTTATCGATTTTCAAAGCAATAGATAATAAATGCAGTAAATACTGCAGACATTTAACATTACGGTCAATGGCAAAAACTTTGAGTGACAATCGGTCACTTAGGTGTTGAGCTAATTTGTATCCTTGCAGGGCAAAGTTGATGCGGGTCCCAGAACCAGGCCCCAATAGTCGCTTTAATTTTACCTAGACTGTGGAGTGCTGAGTTGTCCTGGCTGACATGGTGTTTAAAGGGGCCTGCAGTAAAGCTGCTTTTTACCTTGGAAAATGCAAAATCCCATGAGCAGGGATCTTTCGGATGTTGGCAACAGGTGCTGTAGAATGTCATCTTAATGCAGCATCAATTTAAGGGGTTGGTTACGGGTCTGGTGATCAACAAGACTTGATAGCGGTAAGCACAGCAAACAGCTTCTGGAACTTCACTGGGTCCAGGGGAATGACACATCGGCCTGAAACTTTGGGTCAGGCAAGACTACAGATCCCGTAATGCGCTGGACAATTTGGATTTGGGGGAATCCCTCTGAGGGCCCAATGGGCAGCGATTCTTTGGCTCCAATGACTGTTTTTACTCAGAGTTTGCAGGGGAATAGTGCCACTAGTCCAGGGGAGACTGAAGGTGCTTCTGGCTTCTACAGAGGTCCATCTGCCAGGGGGGAGCCACGTTTTAGCCAAAAACCAGGGTCCTTCACTCAGTTTCCAGTCTAATGCCTCAAGGACCCAATATACCTCTTCTGCTTTGGTGCAGTGGGCAAAGTCCTGTTGTCAGCGACACAGGTCTCCTCTTGGTCCTTCTTTCAAGTAAGTTATTCAGATCAGACAGAAGTTCTGGTGTCCGGGCTCCTTTAAATCCTGGATTTTTTTGTGAGCTGGGTTTGTGGGAGCTAGCAGTCAATGGGCAGCTGGTCCGCCCCTGAGGTGACCACAGCCAGTGGTGTAGGTCACCTTTTCTACCCAGAACCCACTATTTTTACCCTCTTAAAGATGGCAAAATTCTCGTTTAGGTGTGCAGATCAGGCTGCGTACCCTGGAGTAGTGGCCAGCTTTTCTGAAGATGTACACCTCCTGCATTCCTACTTTCCTGCCTTGCATGCCTGGAGTAAGAGGAGGGCTGTGTCCTCCTCAGGGGGACAGCTCAGATTCATATCAGAGGTGATGCAGCCTTTGAAGCTCACCGCTCTGATGTGTCATTTCCCTAGTCTGCCGGGGAGTAGGTAGGTATGACCTCCTCCCTGCTCAGCCTTTGTTTGTGATTCCTAGGAGTGATCACACTGCCTAGCAGGAGGTCAGCATCCTGTCTTGGCACCAGCAGGCATGGGAAAGGACGGGCAGTTCAGCCAGAGCACAGTGAAACTGAGGCAACCAGGTGGGCAATCTCCTGGTGCTACCTGGGTGCATGCCAACCTTCCCTTGACACCAGATTTGTGTCAGGGGATAGAAGGAACATTGTTTGCCTGGCTGCAAGTCCCACGTTACCCTTTGGACTTTCTAGCTCTTATAGTGTACTTTTGTAGAAAAGACATTATAGAGACTTATAAGCTTGCACTTACATGTCTACACTTAAGATGCTGCACCCTAACTCCTGGTCACAGGAGGGCCTCTCTAATCAGATGTGACTGTAGTTTAGGAGTAAGGTCTACATTTCAGCCCTGTCAAATGGCAATTTTACGCAGCACACAACTGGTTAGGATGATGTGCAAACTACTTCTGGGGAGTAGTAGAGTGCCCACTGTATGATCAAGACTCTCTAGGGATGAGTGACATACTAAACACTGTGCATTTGACTGTGCCACACATGATGAGGGCACACTTGAGTTCAAACAGTTTGCACTGCTTCTGCAGTTCGCAATGGCAAGCCTGCAGTCAGTAGTTTGCTTGGGTCAGCCAGGGTGGCACTAATCCATGCTGCGCTCTGGGACCACTATACCACCTATGCCATAGGTACCCCTGGTGCCATATAGTAGGGACTTATAAGGAGGTAAAGTCTCCATTAATTGGTCTTGCCAATTCGCACCAAACTGTTGTAGGTAAAGATCACTGGCACTGGAACCTCATTAAAAGGCTTCTAAGCACCGCCAGAGTTGAAAACCAGCATCTAGTAGTCCAAATGGGGGCAAAAAAGTGTGGGGGGGACATCTGCAAAGAACCCTATTTTCCTACATAAACCGTTGATAAATATCTACATATAGAAAGGTCACCATGTAATGTAATGTAAGGTGGATTGGTACAGCGCTGCTTGTCACCAGTGAGGGTATCCTGGTGCTGAGTAGGTGAGTGTATGCATGTGGTGAGGCTAATAGCATATAGAATACCTAGGAATACTCAAACAATATCGACCTTACATTCTCTCATGATGGTAACAGGAATGTTGACAATATTTTAAATGTTGGCCGATGGTTGTGTTATGATTGGCTGTTGGAATGACATGTGATGGTACATACTTCTAAATTAAGTCGTATACACACAGCTTGACAGTAACTATTCTATGTGTGTTATTATGTTCAAATGGCTGAAATGTGTCCCTGACAGTGTAGAAGATCTGTGTTCATCGTGATAAAACTAGACATGAGCACAGGTCTTATGTTAAGTATGCAAAACAAAGTCACGCAGTATGAAATTAGGCAATATGACTATGGTAACATCAACATTTTTCATAAACATACACATACATTGTCCTGACAAATTTCCTGTGTGTCAGCATAAGATACAGTTTCATGTAATAATTTTATTGTAGAAAGAAATGAAAATGTAATACATTAGTGACATTGATAGCATGATTTCAACTACAGATTTAAAAAAACAACAAGTACCACATCAATGTTCCCTCTTATTTTTTTCCTTTGTGTGCGGCAGTGTAAGGTCTCTGTGCAGCCAAGGCAATGTGTGCCAGGAACCCGACCGCGCGTGTGGGCGCAGCGACAAATATCAAGTGGAGAATGTGTGAGTATTCATGTTAATCGCAGTGCCAGTCGTGTGCCCCGCACAGTGACACCCTTAGAGCTGGTGGCGGCCTGTGCGACAATGTTTGTTGGTGCCCCCCAATGACCACATCTGCCAGTAATTCCCTCAATATTACCCTTAAACAGTGCCCCTCAAGTCTCCATTACCACACTCTCTTAGAAGCATTTAATTTGTTTTATAGCGCTGCTCATACCAGTGTAGGGTGTACTTTACATTGCACACACATTAAAGAGAGACAATCAATCATAGGTATGAAATCAGTGTATAAAATGTTACATATGACAGAGGGCTGCAAGGTCTAGGAGTGGCATGTCATTCATACTGGTAGGCAGTATAGTTTATGAGTGCTTTGTCTGGAGAAGCACAACCTCGGAACTAAAAATGTATCACCATGGTTAGGGTTTCTCTTTAACCCCTTCCATGCTCATGACGAGCTCAGCTCGTCATGCAGTACACTGCTTGTGTGCTCATGACGAGCTGAGCTCGTCATGAACAATGGGATTCAAAGATCATCAGCACAGAGGATGAATTGCTGTAGCATTGATGTGGTTAATAAGAATTGCTTTGTACCCAAATGAACCATTAATGCAACATTAGGATAATGAATGGCTAAGGAAAAAATCATAACCCTCTAATCTGTACCTTTCAGTATGCATGAAGTTAGGCTGGTGGCTAAGGACATAACTCCTAGTGTTGATGGCTTTCCAGCTGGGTTTCACTCAACATTTAGATTATCTTTCCATTTTGGCCCAAAGAACCCTGTGGCATTTTACATGGAGGGAACAAATCTCAGTCGGTTTTACTGATACTTTCTCTTATCTAGGGGTGCTATTCGACAAAGAAGGTTCATGGAGCAATGCCATTGACAACAGTAAGAAATTATTTAGCAAGGCTTGCTGGGCTCTCAGAGGTTTTGCAAAATGCTTGGGCTAAAATCCCCCTGTGAAGATGATGAGGATATACAAAGCGAAATGTCTTTGCATAGCACTATATGGGGTCATAAAAAATGCAAAGAAATGCAACTACTTGAAAATTAATTCTTCAGATACCTCCTAGCAGTCACCCAAAGTATTTCACTAGAAGTAGCCCATTCTGAACTTGATGCCCTCTTTCTCGCAGACATGATTAACCTCCAATTGCTTGTGCAGCCCTCTTTTGTCTCTTTTCAAGGCTCAGGATCAAAAGGAGGATGGAAGATTGTGCTATTGTACTGGGATGGCTAAGGAATGGCTTTTGTGTACTTGTATGTAATTTCCTGTTGTCACAGTTGACAGAGAACTTCACCTCCACTAAGTAGTTCTCTACCTACACTATGAAGTTCTCCATCTAAATAGTGGAGGTGAAGAAACATGCCACATAAGCACACTAGCTAGGGAAAACTCAATAAAAGGAACAACGTGACTGAGGTTATGAATGGCCCCCCAGTGGTGCCATACACATTTTTTGCATTGACATTACATCTTTCTCAGAATTAGGGGGAAAGTGTAAATTAATGAATGTGGCTGGACTCTTACAAGTATTACACTCTACACTCACTTCTAAAATCTCTACGTGTGGTGTGCCCGAATGTGAATGGTTATTTCAAATGTGGGTGAATGATGTATATAGTTGTAGGACTGAAAGTGTTGATAAATTAGTGAGCAACGCGTTTATGGATAAATATTATTTTTAGAACTGAGAGTTTGGTGGGCATCATGGTACCACAATGATGGTGTCTCAGGGTGTTTTGAGTGGACAGTGTCATAATCTACCATTCATCATTGACTCAGTACTATCAGACACTGGGATTTAGCAGGAAAACTAGCAGTTTACTGAAATGTGATGCCAAAAGTCAGTCACGAACCTGCAGATCATGACCTCTGGTTGGTGTTCCCCTCCAAAAATCAGATGTGACTGTAGTTTAGGATGTGTAGATTAAATCTTTATTCGGCATTTTAGTTAACACCATAAAAGTACAATAAAAACTTTTTAAGCTGTACAATTAAAAAATGAACATAATGGAAACACATAAGGAACAAAGTACTATTCATAATTTCATAATTCATTTAAAGAACCCATACTCCCCCCAATACATGTTCAGCTGATACCTCTAGTTTCCCTAAGTTTAACAGCCAATCTTAAAACATTTGTCATCACAAATAGGGTCAGGTGGTCTCGGGCCATTTGTAAGTATATAAGTGCTTCAGACACATGTTTAAAATTAGCCTTCTTTAACAAATTTATTAAAAAACGACGTCTTGGCATTGAATAAAAAGGGCATAATAATACAAAATGTAGAATATCCTGCGGAGATCGTTGATCGCAGCCGCCGGGACCCTTTGACTCAACCAAATTTGTAAAACCTGCTGGCTCTGCAAGTAGGTGATGCAAAAGGTTGAGCCTAAAACGAGTTGTTAAAAATCTGTCATGGGCGTTATATATTAATGCTAAATAGGGCTCCATTCCTACACAGGACCTTATCTGTGTATATGCTATAACTGATTGTTTGGTACTATCCTTGGCTTCTCTTGTGTTGGATTTATATTCGAAAAACCTCTTTTAAACTCTAGCCTGATCCCCTTTTGTGATACAGGAAGGTGTCAGAAAAAGCTCTTCACACCCGATGCTTTCCAATCCACCCTTAACACACTTGAGCCAGGGAATGACCATTCCCTTCTCCCTCCCCATGCAGTCCCTAATAATCTGTCTAGACAGGCCTGCTTCTGGGTTAATCCAGATCTTCAGCCATGCAATCAGTGGCCTACACCCCACCCTATCGACTAGAAAATCACAGCCCAGTTCTTCGTGTATAATGCTTGAGGGAACTCCCTGGGGAATTTTGAGGAGCCTTCTCAGATATTTATTCTCCACAATTTGCAGTTTGGTTGCGTCCGCCATTCCCCATAGTTCCGCCCCATATGCCACTTTCGAGTAACAAATAGAATTATAAAGCACCATCATCTGCTCAGGGGACCATCGTCCAAGTCTACGACCAAAATTCATTGTTGACCCTGAGCTTGCTACTAATTTGTTACAACGTTCCTCATTCAGAGGTTTAAAATTAAGACCCTGATCAATTAAAATTCCCAGGTAAGTAAAAGACTGAACCTTTGTTAGACTAAAATTACCTATTTTATAATTGAACTTTATCCCCGCACTTCTTGGGCCAACTTCCATGACATACGATTTAGACAGATTTGCAGTTTAAATCTAAACCGTTCATAAAGTCTACGAACCCATCTATCAGTCGCTGCAGTCCAAGTGGCGTGCGTGCCAGCAGGACTGCATCGTCTGCATAAAGCAAGAAAGAATCGCTCTTGTGCCTATTCTTGGTGAATCCACTTTTAGTTCCATGAGGGATTGCTCAAGACCATTAATGTATAAAGAAAACAAGAAGGGGGCAAGAATACATCCCTGTCTGACCCCACTAGTACAATTGAAGGGTTCGGTGTTTTCTCCCTCTAAATTGTACCTCACTCTTGCAGATGTATTGTGATGCAGGGCTCTCAGTATGTTGATCAGGTCAGTATCTACCCCCAGATTATACATTATGATCCATAGCTTCTCCCTATTCACACAATCGAAGGCAGCGGCTAGGTCCATAAACGCTAAATAGACCTTTCCCTTACTGGCCACTGTATATTTTGTCACCAGCAGGTATAAATTTAGGCATTGGTCGGTGGTAGATCTACATGCCCGAAATCCATACTGCACATCAGTGAGAATATGATGTTCCTCTTCACAGCTCATCAGGCGATTCAAAACAACTCTTCCCAAGACCGTAGCAGTCACATCTATCAGGGAAATAGGGCCGTAGCACTGGGGGTTGTCCCTGCTCCCCTTTTTAAAGATTGGCACTATTATGCCGTTGACCAGGAGCGTGATAATCCCGTGACTATGGCCTCATTTATTACTCTAGTTAGGATAGGGCCCCACAGATCAACCTCACTTAGGAAGAGATCCGGCGGAATCCCATCCGGTCCTGGCGCCTTATTACAATTCAGACCCTTTATACCCTCCACAATCTCCTTCAGTGTGAATACTAGGGCCCCAATCTCACTCCCCCTTTCACTATGTACTCCTGGGCAGCGGTAGTCCCTCTATTATATAGAACTCTGAAATGTTCTACCCACTGCTCCGGAAGTACATTGGACGCTATCTGTGGGCTATTACCATCCTGGAAACAGGGACTATTAACTTTCTTCCAAAAAGCTGAAAGATCTCTCTTTTCCGCTGCTCCCCTAAGATCTTCCCACGTCTTGGTCTGGATCGCATTCTTTCTTCGCCTTACTGCCTGCTTATAGGTTAATCTACAGTACATAACTTTTCGGGAATCTCGTGGCTTCGGTTTGAGGGCAGTTCTTAGGTTTTTTTGGGCTAGGGAGCACCCTCTGCCAAACCACTTAGAGTCTGTCTTTATCTTACCCTTTCCTGTGTGGCGCATTACGGCATCTACTAGCCTTCCTACGTCTTAAAAGGCCTTCACCAGTTGAGGGCCAGTTACTGAAAGATCTAGACACGACTCTATATGTTGTTTCCCTTTTTCCAACAGAGATTTGTAAAAGCTCTCGCCGTTTAGTTTGGCCCATTTAAGGTGCCGTCCTTGAGCTATAACTGTCTCCCTTACATCCTCCACCCCCCTCCTTTTAGCCTTTCTAGTCTTTGAGATAGCCACTGACAATACTAGTGGATTATGATCATTAAACCCACTACAGTCAATCGAGAAGTTCACTATTCTTTGTTTTAACAAATCTGATACGAGTATGAAATCAATATAGGAACTGCATCCTCTTCCTTTATATGTTGGGTTTATCTGCTCATTTTGTTTAATATGTAACAGGTCCATTGAATGCTTTCTACTGTAGCCCTTCATCACCCTACTTAGGTCCCTACCTTCCGGGGTGTGTTCAAAATGTGCCCCTTCATCAGAATTACATGTTGTCCATTCTTCTGTCAACGGTAACAGTTTTGGACATAGGTGGCAGTTAAAGTACCCTGCTATTAAACACCCTGAGGCCATTACGCCCCTTTTTTCTACACTTTCTGACCCGAGTTTTTCCTCCAACTCGCCTGCTCTACATCCTCCTACGTTATAAAAATGTATCAGTATTAAACGAAGATCCTTACTCCATAAATGTACCTTCATCATGCAGTCTGAATTCCATTTCTGATCTGTCCAGACTTCATCTAAACTCAACTGAACCCAAATTAGGAGACCACCCCTAGCTCTTCCTGCCGATGAACTCCCTGCTGGGACACCAAAGGACTTGTAACAGACCAAGTTAAAGTTAGTAGGATCCAGTTCCCAGGTTTCTTGAATACAAATAATATTAAACCTGTTAATGTATTCCAGCCATTCAGAATTCTGGAATGTGGCTGACAAACCTGCCACATTCCAGGAGATTAGTTCTAAGGTGCTCCATTGGTCTCTATAAGGGGCAGCTAAAATCCTAGAGGGCTCATTATCTATACGGGTGTCTGTCGGTACTACTTGAATTGAGATTCATGATTTTAGTTGAATCCTGTCCAGAGTTCCTTCATGTGGGAGTTCCCTTCCTTTGTTCCCTACCTGTGAATCTCCTTGTGTACCAACCTCACCATTGGGCAGTCAATCTACCTCACTAAGGTGTCTGCCCCAACCCAGTGGTGTATATTTATTGCACAGCGGGAGAACAAACTCTTCTCTTGTTTGGGCTATCTCCCTCACTTGTGAATGTCCCTCCTGAACGTCTATACCTTGGTACTCACCCCTCTCTATCGGGCCCCAACCAAACCCCCTGGCTGGCTGCAAGGTCCTCCCCATTCTTTCATCCCCATGCCCTTCCTTAGATCCGATATTTACAGGCTTATAGAAATCACTTAGTTCATATGTCTGTATTTTTGAACAAGTATTGGTCTGGGGACCGCGAGTAATATGTTGGACTGCCGGGGATCTCTAAAATTCACCACAATACAATCCCCTGCTATATTTTTACATCTGTGTCCCACCCAACTCACCCTCCTTACATGTAAAATCTTCGAGTACACTTCTTGGGGCAGAGGTGTATTATAATTCAGCCAGTGTATTGTTTTATTTATTTATTTATTTATTTATGGGATTTTTAGTGCGCAACTAATACCCTAAGGTGTCTAGGCGCAGTGAGATACTCTAGGATACAGAAAAGTCAGGACACCAACTTATTGATTAAAAATCCAAGTCTTCAAAGCCTTGCGAAAGACAATGAGAGTTGGTGCAGTTTTAATGTACAAGGGGAGTGAGTTCCACAGTAAGGGAGTTGCTACCAGGAAACGTCTGTCTCCCCATGTAGCCGTTCTTGTATGGGGTACAGACAATAGACAACTTGCTGCTGATCTTAAGTTCTTTTTAGGAGTGTACACCTGAAAAGCATCCTTTAATAACTTCAGTCCAGTCTGATGAATGGCCTTATAGGCGATGCAGAGAGCTTTGAATTTGATCCTGCTCTCCACCCTTAGCCAGTGAAGGTGGCGTATGGCTGCTGAAGTGGAGTGTCGCCTGGGAATGTTAAGCAGGATCCGTGCTGCCATATTTTGGACAGACTGAA
Source organism: Lissotriton helveticus (assembly GCF_964261635.1). Classification (NCBI taxonomy): domain Eukaryota; kingdom Metazoa; phylum Chordata; class Amphibia; order Caudata; family Salamandridae; genus Lissotriton; species Lissotriton helveticus. The sequence goes on from NC_136057.1 coordinate 1,762,846,998, forward strand.
GTTTATTCAGGATGTATTTATGCGTGCTGAGAAAAAGAGCATTTCCGTAATCCAGTTTTGAAAACACTAAGGTGGTAATCAGTGTTTTTCCTGCTGAAGCTGGTAAGTACTAGCGACTACTAGGACTACTAGGACTAGGACTAGTACTAGGACTACTAGCGGTGAGTGGCACACCTTGTGTTTTAACTTTCCTCCCCCACCCCGCCCTCCTGACTCCTCCCCCTCGGCGTCATCGCCTATTTAGGCTCCGCCCACTTTTTGCCTCGCGATTTACCAAAGCCCTGTGGCAGAGGGCAGAGGTTTAGCGCGCTGAGCGCTGTGAAGCCTTGTATTTTTAACTTTGTCCTGCTTGCCTCTCTGCTGCTGAGTGCTAGCAGCTTTAAAACTTCATTTCTTCATTTCCCCCGCTGACTACTAGCGGTGAGTGGCACACCTTGTGTTTTAACTTTCCTCCCCCACCCCGCCCTCCTGACTCCTCCCCCTCGGCGTCATCGCCTATTTAGACGGGCCCCATGCGTCAGCGCAGCGGACGAGCGCAGCGGGCGCGACGTAGGCGCGCCGGAGTCGCACCAGAGTCAAGCCCGTCTGCGCCCGTCCGCGCCAGGATGGGCCTAGGGCCTAGGGATGTGGATACTACCATCTCCTACTCTTCCCCCGCCCTGATGCACCTTCGAGCTGCTGACTGCCCCCTACCGTTTGACACCTGGACGCGGATCACTACTTTAGGAATCACTGGTAATCTACCCCCCCACCTTGGCCCACTCACTCCTCCCACCTCCCTCACTATTCCTGAGTCGCAGATCCGCCTACTATATTTGAACACTCGTTCTTTAGTCAGGCATCAAACTGATATTTTCCATCTACTTACGACTGAAAGACCTGACGTTCTACTACTTTCTGAGACCTGGCTTACGGACGACTCCCTCCCGGACATACTGGCAGCATTACCTCCTGACTACTGCCTGCTTAACACCAACCGCCATGGGGGTCGCCCTGGAGGAGGGGTCGCGGCGGTAATACGTAAGGATATTCAGGTTATCACCCCCACTTCCATGATTTTTCCCGATGTAGATAATCTTGTCTTCAGTCTTGGAACTGAGGTGGGCGCTGTTACCTTTATGGTACTTTACCGCCCCCCACAATCCATGCCCTCTTTCCCCGCACTGTTTATTGAGCAGCTTCCTAGCATTGCTACCTCTTCTCCTCGCATAGTTATTGCTGGGGATTTTAATTATTGGTTTCAGCACAGGGACGCCGGCCCCCATGCCCTCGAATTGTTTGAAGGTCTCTCGAGCCTGAACTTCAGCCAGTTAGTCACCTCCCCCACCCATAGTGGTGGCCATATACTTGATCATATCTGGGTCTATGGGGTGAAGCCCTCCCACCCGCTTATTACACCCTGCGTGTGGTCGGACCACCGCCTCATCGATACCACCATCTCGATGGCTGGTCAGGTCAGGATCCCTTCGCGGGAGGGTGGCATGGCTCGTAAGTGGAAGGCCGTCGACTCTTCCAAACTGCTAACTCATCTGTCTCACACACGTCCGCCTCCCCCCAATAACCCTGACATTAATGAGCTAGATGGGCAAGTCTCTAACTGGCTCATATCAGCCAGCGATATCTTTGCCCCACTAACCAAGTTCCCTCGCTCTCGTCATAACCATTCTCATAAATGGTTTACTCCACTCCTCAAAACTTTACAGTTAGAACTTCGTCAATTCGAACGCAGATGGAGAAGAGACTACTGCCCGTCAAGTAGAGATATCTATGTGGCAGCTCGTAACAGGTACAAATCTGCTATCTCTGCAGCCAAGAAAGCCTATGTCTCCGAGCGTATCCTGTCAGCTCCCTGTAAGTCGAAGGAGATCTTTAGAGTTCTGGACGAGTTCACGTCTGACGCCAGAACGCTTTTGTCCCAGGCCCCTACCCAGGAATCTTGCAATGCACTTAGCACCTTTTTTTTACAGAAGATTGTTTTGATTAAGGGCTCTATCCCGGTCACTTCATTGGATGCTGTTCCCATCACACCCCCTCATAATGCTTTCTCTATCACCCAGCTTCCCCCACTAGACGCCAGATCTTTAGCCAACCTGGCTGCCCGGATCAAGTCTGGCTCCCCTGACGACCACTGTCCACCTTCCATACTTTGCGACATCTGCCACTCTCTACCCGACTGTATCCTTCCTCTGCTCAATTCTTCTCTTCTTTCCGGGACGGTACCCAGCTCCTTCAAGGAGGCCGTTCTAGTGCCTCTGTTGAAGAAGCCTGGAGCCGACCCTGCCGTCCCGGCAAACTATCGTCCTATCTCTCTCTTACCTTTTTTCTCAAAAATCTTGGAAGCCCATGTCACTGCCTGTCTCTCGGGGTTCATCGAGAGTTCCATCTTTCTCGAGGCCAACCAGGCCGGCTTCCGCCCTGGTCATTCTACGGAGGCTGTGATCCTGGCTGTCCTAGACACCTTGAGAGACGGAGCTGACAAGGGTACCTCCCAGGCCCTGGTTTTACTAGATCTGTCGGCCGCTTTCGACACGGTGGACCATAACATCCTCCTCCACCGTGTCGAACAGGCCGGCATCCAGGGCCTGGCGCTGGCCTGGGTGAAATCTTTCCTTATGGGGAGATCCCAGTCCCTCAGCCTAGGTACATTTAGGGCCCCTAGGGAACATCTGCCTTGTGGGGTCCCTCAGGGCTCCTCTCTATCCCCTCTTCTTTTCAATCTCTATCTTCGCCCTCTTCTCTCTTCTCTGAGGCAGTGGGACGTCCGCGTCTTCAATTACGCGGACGACCTACAACTCATTTTCTCTCTTAACTCTCCTTCTTCTATTCCTACTTTTCAGGCAGTCATGTCCCATATCTTTCAGTGGATGTGTCAGAACCAGCTGAAATTGAACCCCGGTAAGACGGAGCTCCTCCTGCCGGGTAGGAGCGCCGTCCACTGGGGTCCATATTTCTGGCCGACAGAGCTTGGCTCTCCTCCCTCCCCGGTAACCTCGGTGAAAAGCCTCGGGGTCACTATTGACGCCGGGCTCTCTCTGGGGCCGCAGGTGGGGACAGTGGTTTCCTCCTGCATGTTCCAACTGCGCAGGATCAGGAAGGTGGCCTACCTTCTTACTCCCGATGCCTTGCTTCAAGTCATCATGGCCCTTGTTCTCTCCCGCCTGGATTTTTCAAATTCCATCTATCATGGCTTGCCCAAATGCTCCATCAATAGGTTGCAAGTCATTCAAAACCAGGCGGCGAGACTGGCCCTCGGGATTCCGAAGTGGCAGTCCGCCAAACCCCTCCTTATCAAGCTACACTGGCTCCCGGTTAGCCTAAGGGCTGCCTTTAAGGTTGGCTGTTTTATTTTCAAATCTCTCTCTGGTTCCTGTCCCGCCTTTCTGAAATCCCTTATCTGCCCCTACTGTCCCTCACGTAACCTTAGATCACTTCACTTACATCTTCTGGTGGTCCCTCCCTTCAAACTCTGTAGATCTGGGGGTCAAAGATTTGCCTTTCTCGGCCCCAAACTTTGGAACTCTCTTCCCCTCTCAGTTAGGACTTCCGGTACTCTCATTCAATTTCGCAAATCATTAAAAACCTGGCTTTTCCCACAATCCCGCTAAATTCCCTCTGTTTCCTCAGCACCCTTTCAGCGCCATGATACCTCCGGTGACAGTGCGCTATACAAAATCCCCTTAACATAACATAACATAACATAACAAGTATGGAATTTTTTTATCTTCTTCAGCACGAAGAATGCAGCTGAGACCACCTTGTTAACATGACATCCAAAAGATAGCCTGTTATCAAAGATCACTCCCAGATTCCTGACCTTAACAGCTGGAACCGGGGGGGGACCCATCTGACTGGGCCACCATATTGGGGACCATTCTGGAGAAATTTTACCGAAGGGCATGACCTCAGTTTTCTCCGCATTAAGTTTCAGGCAGTTACTGTGCATCCATGATTGTACATCCAGTAACCCCTCCTGAAACTTAGCTGCTACCACTGGGCCGTTCTTGTGCACCGCCAACACAAGGTGGGTGTCATCCGCGTAGGTGGTTAAGCGCATCCCATAAGATTTAATGACCCTCGCCAAGTCCGCGACATAAATATTAAAAAGCGTAGGACTTAACGAGGATCCTTGAGGGACCCCACAGAGCAGTTCGGAGGTAGGTGAATAATAGTTGCCCAATTTGACTGCCTGCTTACGATTAGCTAAGAAAGAAGCTATAAGGTCTTTGGCCAGATGGTTAATCCCAAGGGCTGCGACACGGTCGACCAAGATGACATGGTCGACCGTGTCAAAGGCCGCCGACAGGTCCAACAAAATGAGCACTGCCGCTCCTCCCGAATCCATGATATCTCTGATTTCATCCGAGGCCTTTATCAGTGCTGTCTCGGTTCCGTGTCCCTTCCGGAACCCGAACTGAGTGTCATCTAGGAGTTTGTGTTGTTCAATAAACTCTGAGAGCTGTTTGTTCATGATTGCCTCTACGATTTTGGCTGGGAAGGGAAGGCAGGCAATAGGCCTGTAGTTGGACGTAATGGTGGGGTCTAAAGAGGGCTTCTTAATCAAAGGTTTTGTGATGTATTCCTATAGGTTCTGTATCGATCCCCCTATTCCTGACCCTGGTCTGGTTAATAATTAACTAGCAGCCATCCCACGGTGCAAAAACCGTTATCTGATTAAGCCACACCACGGCACAGAAACGCATTATCTGGTTCGGTCATAACGCTTGCCATCTAATTAGGCAAGCACTATTCCTCCAGCCCCTGATAAGGCATACGGAGTTCTCAAAACAAATCAAACCTATGACAACCTGGGAAAATCCCTACAGCCATTGTTTTGATTTCACCGAGAACTTCAGTAAAGAATGTGCTAACGACCAGTTCGTATGACATCCTTATTGACGTATATATGTCCATCCTTGCGTCAATCTCGGCACCTTACAAGTATAAATATTACCGACATTGCCTAAAGCAAACACACGCGGTGGTGACGAGATTGGAGCAGCGAGACTTGCCGAAGAGCCCAGCACAGAGCGAAGCCCACTGGCGCTGCCCCGCCTTCCTGACGCGCTGAGAAGGAAACGCTGCCTTTCTCCTGCCGAGAAATCCAGCTCCGGCGCTTCCAAGCAGCCCTTGCAGGCAGCTGGAATATCAAGACCAAAGACGAGAGATACCAGCCCTCAACCATTCTAGATCTCAGGTACAGAACTGAATAACCCCTTGCAGAGAATTCTTGAGTCAGTCACTTGGCAAAACAAACTTAACTTAAACTGCTACTTGTCTACTCCCGCCCACGTATTAGGCTTAGGTCAGGTACACCGGGGTAGGCGTAGTTAGAAGCACCAGTTGAGTACGATTAGTCAAATGTATATATGTATGTATCTATTTTACCCATTTTAAATATCTTATGGCTTAGAAACCATATCAATGCTTTTACAGTATTATTTTATAATTCTGCTTTTATTGTATGCACTTTACTTAACCATAAGTATTACAATAATGTCGATTCATTTCTCTTGTACGAGAAAAGAGACTGATCAATAAATAACATCTTTTATTGAACACGCCCGTCTCTTCCTTTTCTCTACAATCTGGTGAAGAATGCACTGAACTGACTGAGTAAAATAAGTTGTCTTTTGTTTTCACACGACTCTAGAGATACACTCTTGATTAGGGGAGAGCAAAGTTGTCATGTTCTATGGTTGTCAGAAACTAAATCCCTTCTTGTCTATCCAGGGAGGTTAAACTCCTCCTTGCCTATTCGAGAAAGTTTCTAGTGAACTCTGAGCTAGCTGGCAAACCCAAAACTTTAAGTCTAATATCGTCAGTAGAAGACCTAGTTAACCTCGGCCCTAGGTCTATACTATTGAAGGTATTATTCCAATGCGCAGAGCCTATTGGGATAATAGGAACTACACTACATGGCGCCCTAACGTTTGGATAGGCGATAAAACTAACGCAAGACATTAGAGTAACTCAGTCGTGCTTTTTCACACAGAACCCCTTTTTCCCCATAATACTCCGAAGACGTCTGGAGTGGGTGAAAGGTCATATCCGCCAAACCTCGCAGGAGGAGACTCCTATGTATGGTTCTTGGTTTAGTCAACGTTGAAGGATATACTGTTCCAAAATATTGTGCATCTAATCTTTGTTTCCATAAGAAACCTGATCTGCAAACAAACGGATTAACCTTCCAGTCGGTAAAATGGTAGACAGTGAAGAAGAAAGAGAGACAGCTAGAATAACAGCTGAACTCATAGCAGCTGATACTACTCTGCAGGAAAATGACCCGGATATATTACTCATCCCGGTCAACATAAGAAAATCTATAACTTTAAAACTTATAGAAAATGGACTGACATCGAGAGGTGGTACAGTCATATTCGTAATTGAGGCACACGAATATCGGCAGACAGAGGTATTCTATTCATGGATAAACTTTCCAACAGCAAACGCTGTAACAAAGGACTTCCACTATTACAAAACAGAGGAACCTCCTAATGAGTACACTCCTTTCGAGGAGGTGAAAGGAACCACTTAAATTCCAAGAGCACCTGCTCTTGTTTAATGGCGCCCTAAAACATAATAATCACATCACCAGGCTCGGTCCACTAGGTAGACCAGGAGCAACGTGGCCGGTCCTAGCCGGATACACACCACATCCAGACATTGAAGTAATGCCTGCACCAGAACTTTTAATACAGCTAAAACAACTAATCAAAATACATAGACAATTAGTCCAATATGTAATGCGGACTTCAACAGTCCAACCAGCAATTAAAATTCCACAGCTGACCCCTCATCAGGGGAACACAAATAAAATTACACCAGAGAACATACAGTCCTGCCTAGGTAAAGTACCAGCTAAACAGGAACAAATTCCATTTTGGTTAGCACAACAAATCACTCAAATAGAGGCGGTATTTCCAGAAACCACTCCTCTTGAGAAACACAGGATTCTGACTATCTGTCTTCCAATGGGAATCGCACCACACGTGGAGGACTGTGACACTTGGGGTACAGTCTTTGCTTCCATTTACACAAAAACACATGGTGTACCATCTATGTCAGTAATACCAGATGTGCTAAAACAAATTCAAGATGAATACGGTCCAGAACCCGCTTTAACTCTTGGTATGAAATTACTGAAAGACTTCAAGCAGGTCTCGGCAATATTACTAGCCAACATAAAGGGAGAAGCAGCGAATGTGGCGATCCGCCAGAGGTTAAAAGAGACAAATATAGCAGACCAACCAGCTGAAATTGCCAGAATTATAGAAAAATCCTATGAAGAACTAGGTAGAGATAGTTTGGGTGGAATACCGGTAAAACCCCAACTAATTGAAAGTCCAGAAAAAATATTTATTAAAAATAATTTAAACACTCAAAAAAAGAGCTGGGATGGAAACAAACAATCCAATCCTAAAGAAAAAAGATTCCAGTCCAGAGGAAGGTCTCCTCTGCGGAGAGAAATATCTCCTGACCAAGGACGCAAGTCTCCCCAAAGGGAGCCCTCTGTGAAAAAATACAACCTTAGAAATAGGGATAATATAAAGAAACCTGATAGATATCAAGATAAGGATACACGTCCCTCTCAATCTTTTCAGACTTCCTCGCAGAAATCGGAAAGAAGAGGACAATCAGAACACAGGGAAGAGCTCGTCAAGTCCAAAGACAAGGAACCTGCTCATCCAAATAAAAAGTTACAATTTCCAAAAAAGAAGGTAGCCAGTATTAAAGTAATCAAAGATGCCGAGAATACTGAGGACACAGCTGAAAAACGGAGAATGGGCTCAGACAATGCTAGACAGCGCAGCAGAAGTGAGCATAGCTCGCAAAGTCCTTATGAATCATCTGGAGACAGTGGACACGAATGAATACATTCAGGTGGAAACTGCCGATACCAGAGTTAGCAAACCTGACAAAATATATGAAATAACATTACGTATAGAGGGGGATAAGACTAGAAAAATAAGGGGTCTATTTTGGGATAATCTCTCCGAGGGCTATGACATCCTTCTAGCTGAACGAGACTGGCCACCCGAGTTTGTCAGGGAGTGCCCTCATGGCGAAGAAATAATTATGCCTGCCTTTCCAAATCATATTCCAATTCATAAAAAATATACACTTGCAAGAAAGTGGGCAGTAGCTCTAGCTCCTGCTTTATATAAAAATCATGTAGGATGGGATAAGGACTCTCCTCCTCATAAAATCCAGTTAAAATCACAACCTACTGCACAGAGACAGTACCCAATTAAGCAAGAAGCTAAAAAACAGGTAAAAGAGATCCTAGATCAACTTGAATACCAGGGGGTGATTGAAACTTGCACCTCACAAATGAACAACCCTTTGTTTCCTGTCTCCAAACCAGACAATTCATATCGTCTTGTTTTGGATTACAGACACCTTAACTCATGTTGCAAAACTTTTGCAGTACAAAACTCGCATAGTGCTGCGCTAATGAATAACATAGTGCGCAAAAAATATAAAACAACATTAGACATCTCTAATGGATTCTTTTGTCAGAATATAGCACCAGAGAGCAGATATTTGACTGCGTTCTCGGTAAATGGCTCGCAAAAAAGTTTCTGCCGTTTACCCCAGGGGCACAAGAACAGCCCAGGATTATTCTCAGCGAGAGTAACAGAGTTACTACAAACATATGATGACGAGGCATTATCCTATGTCGACGACATTTACCTTACAGATGATGACTTGGATACTCACTTGAAGAGAGTGAACACCATAATACTTGGGTTCGCAGCAGAGGGTTACAAATTCAACTTTAAAAAGTCAAGAATTGCCCATCTAACAGTCCTGTTTTTAGGATATGAATTATCAAGTGAAGGCAAAAGCCTGGCCGACAATTTCCTAGAGAAATGTGCTGTAATCCAAGCACCTAGAACACTAAAAAACTTACAATCAATTCTAGGCTTCCTAAATTTCGGAAGAACTTACATTATAAATTACGCAGAAAGGGTCAAACCCCTTTATGATCTAATAAAACAAGATTTTAAAAAAATCAATTGGACTCAAAAGCACACAGAAATTTTGATATCTTTACAAACAGACATGTTAATTAAAACAAAATTAGAAACACGTGATAACACACGCAATCTTGTGATTCGAGTCATCCCAGGAAGATGCGGATTCACATACCTGACCTCTAATGAGGGAGAAAAGGTACCAATTGCATACAAATCACACATGTACACAGAAGCTGAAAAGAAGTTCAGTATTAAAGAAAACATTGTTCATGCAGTTCAAACGGCTATAGCAAGAGAAAAAGACAAAGCTGACGGTAGACGTATCACAGTCAGAACAGCGGAATCAGCCTTTGAGGCATTAACAACCCCATGTAATTTACCAACAACAGCGTTGAATCCAGAATGGATACAATGGGTGAATTCAATTACAACGGACAGAGTAAAATACTACTTTGATCCAGAATTAGAGAAATTAAAATATCTAGAATATGAAATGACATACCCTCTGCCAATCGACATTCTGCCCTTACGACAGTACGCCTGTGTAATCTATACAGACGGCCATGCTCAACCACCAGGGTGGGGAGAACAAGCGTACAACCCCACATGTGAAATCACAAAAGAAGTGTGGCACGGAGGGAAACTGAGACCTCTGCTAATAAAAACACACTCAGTAGAAACTAATTCAGAAGAACAAACTGAAATAATAGCATTGAAAATGGCGCTAGATAATGCAGATCGCGAATTCCCGACACTTATAGTGTCCGATTCATATTACTGCGTCAAATCATATAACAACGATTTGCAGAAATGGATTCAAAACGGTTACAAAGATGACACAGGTGCAACAATAAAGCAAAAAGTGCTTTGGAAACAAATAGTTCTTTTGCAGAAAGAACTACCAAATACTCACGTGATACACTCACTGAGTCATCAGCGTGATGGCGTTCACGTTGCAGGGAATTCATTGGCTGAGAAAGCCACAACGGTAGCAACTGAATCGGCTTCCGTAGTTAGAAAAAAGCGTGCAGTAAAATACATTGACGCTGAAACAGTGCTGGCGGTGAAAACGTCATCAAAAGGCGACTGCTCAGCGCTACCGATCAACTATCCACTCAATTATACATACATAATCGATGCAAACTCCGTTCCTTTTGCTCGAATCCCTGGAGTGGGGATAGAGTAATTCCAAACACGGACAGGAGAGGCTTGTTAATAGCAGACGCACATATGGGTGAGGGTCTCAGACACCTAAAACTAAAAGATTCCCTGGAAGAATTACAATCAGTGTACTGGTGGCCAGGCATGAGCCTGCATCATCACATCTTTGTAAAGAACTGCCCAGACTGCAATAGAGATTGCAGTGGCGAGAGAAACGGTATATTACCATGGCGTTTCACTCCAGAATGGATCAACAATAGAAAATGATGCGTCCAATTAACATATAAAGACTAGTTTCCACTTGTAATGTAGACCCCAGCACTCGGCTGACGTCTGGACTGTTATAAAAAGATTTGCGAGTCTATAATGGCAATTACGCTAGAAGCATGCTACGTTTGGCTAATGTTTTTTCCTCTTGCCCTAAAGCGTGTGGAAAAACATGGCCAAATGAGCATAGCATAGCGGGACTCTTCTCACTTCCTACCTGAGGGAACGGGATGGTGTAAAGAAAAAACCAAAGGCATAGAGCAATCTATAACAGCGAAGGTATTAGGTTCGGGAGCTGGGTGGGTCAAACATCTAATAAGTGTCCAACGTAGTCTAAACAACCTGCCAAGAAATTCTCTGAGGGGATTCAGTCCGTACGAATTATTGTTTGGGACTAGAATGATGATCTTAGATCTTGACAGTCAGACTTCAGTGGTTAAAGAAAAAAGCTTTGATATCAAAGATCGTTTGGCTATTTTGCAGGACTTAAACGAAACAAGGAAAGACCTGAGCAACATAAAGTTGAAACAACAGCCAACAACCACTGAAGAAAAACCACCTGTCCCAGCAAGACCTGTTTGGATTCCAAAAGTCGGGGATCTAGTCAGAGAAAAGATCGCGGTAAAGAAGGAATTTGGGCCTTCTTACAGAAAAGCAGTTCCTGTCTTGTCTATCAACGGGACAAGATCAGTAGTACTACCGCCTCTTGCTGGTAAAAAGGAGAACAGAGTTGTATCCATCGACCTGGTAAAACCACAATCATGTGGCCGATAACAAACAGTAGGCCAAGTGGACTCATGATCAGTAGTAGAACACCAAGGTTTGCTACCAATACAGAGGTTCAAACTAAGAGGCTAATCACATTCGAAATGCCTACAGAACATCAACAAGGACTATGCAACAAAGCAATTGAACTTAAACCTCTAAAAACCCAAATAAAAACATTTAGTCGAGACACACCAACCTACAATGAAGTACCATATGACTATGCTGATGAAACAAAGGAAACTTCTAGAACAAAAACTAATCCAGAAGCAATTGGAACAATAGACAGAACAGCATCCGGCTACTTCATCAACTTCAATGATTCATCTGAAGATCTGAGTGAATCAAAGAAACAGACATCAACAAAAACTTTTAAAGATACAGCTAAGGAACTTTTTCAACATCTGAAAGAAACCTATCTAATTTCTCCATGGATTGAATTTTGGGTGGCCTTAGGTGCATTTATCCTCATACTTTGGCTCATCATGGTACTATGTTTGGGACATTTCATTGAGGGAAAATATGCTAAAATGGACACAGCAAGCCAGAAAATCAACTTGGTCCTCAAACCACACACATCTTCACACGTCGAGAAAAGAGAACTTTCTTCAGTCAACTTCACAGCCAATCCTATACCCGGTGGGGTAGCATGGGACAATACTGATTATGAAATCTATGGTCCGGTTGAAATCCTGAAGTATCCACATCAAATTAAGATCGCATTGAGTGACTTTGTAAAACCAAGCTCATTTGCTGATGATTGGGACTTTGAAAGTATTAATGATATGATGTCTGATCTAGTGATGTCTGCTAAATTTACAAAACATGATTATTTGCAGGGTTCGTCTAATTATGATAAGATGTTCTGCTATAATCACTTTGGTAACCATTATCTGCATAAATCTGCACAACCTAGAAATGTTTTAAATTATAATCAATGGGAACACTGTGCAACCCCTCCAAAAGGTAGCTCAAGAACTTTTTATGACAAATATTCATATTTTTCAGGGTTCAACACAAGTAATGCAGAAACATTTTATTTCAAATTGTCAAACAGGACAGGTACGAAGACAATGCTTACAAACACTAAATTGATATATTCAGACTCATTTTTTGAGCAAATGAATACATTTGGTTTTGATTACTGGGACAAAAATGTTGAAGTAAAAAGTGTTTGGGGTACAAAAGAATGGCAAGTACAAGGTATGGAATCATTGTTTAGAGCCTGCATGATCCCAGAACAAATTATATTTTTAAATGACACTATTCAACAAACTACCTGTCTTGGGCTAGCCAAAATCAAAGATTTAAACAAACCGTCTATTCCAAAGCCAACAATGAACAGTAATAGCTCTATAGATGAGGAGATAGACGTAAACCATGTATTAAGCCAAAACAGAACACATCCTGATTGGAAACAATGGTTGATCTGGCCCACAGATACTAATAACTGTCAAGACAGATTCCTGAACAAAATACAGGGGTTCACATTGACCAGGCCAGACCCTAGATATTCCCAAAGACAACACCCAGGGATAATTACCACGTACAGTGTGGGCAAGCTCTGCCTTCAATGGCTACAAACATCCACACTGGCAGAAATTAAGCAACACCTAACTTTACTTACTGATGGTGCTGACTTGCGTGATTTCATTATGGGACCGCGCAAACAGCGTCAAAAACGCTTCATAGCAGCCTCTGTATATGCAGCTTATAACGAAGCCTGGAAAATAACTCAAATTGAGACAGCAGAGAGAATACGGGAAATTGACCGTATCAATTTGGAAAAATCACTTTCTGTAGTGGACAATGGGTTAATGACTCTGTCCTCCAGAATATACTCTTTGGACAGCATTGTGTCTTCAGCAATCGACATAATATCGCAAGACTTACTGTTGTTACAACACGGTCAGTCCCAATTGCATTCTATTGTACAGCTTGGCTGGACGTTACAAAATCTGCGTTCAGGCTATGTGCCTTGGCGTTTAATCAACACAACGTCACTATTCAATATCTTTAACCTTACTGATAAACAAATCAGTATGGCACAGAACGGTGCTGATTATACAATCCTGAGCATTGAGAAACTCAAGAGATTACCATTGACAATGTCAGAACGACCTGTCATTGAATGGATAATACATGGGATAATTAATATTCCAATATCTACTTTCAGGTTTCAATACTGCCAAAAATATATACAGGCTGGCATGTACGAAAAATTGGGAAAAGGGTACATTAAGTCAACATGGAACCTGCCTTATTCACATGCATGTGTCAGTAATAAAGGCCAGAAAGTGTTTCTTAGTGGCAATAATTGTGCGATGTCACTAAGCGGTACACTTCTGTGTAATGGTATTAGTTTACATGGAGCCTGTGAAGGGTCCTCAAATAACCTTTCATGTCACCAGCTAGGCACACCTGCAACACAAATAGAACCATTCTTTAGGAGACTATCGAACGGGAGTTACATTATGATTGTAGACCGCAGATGTTGTAGTTTGCTGCCCGGAATACCTTATGTCATAACTACGACTGCGAAGGTCATGTGCTGTGAACGGGTATTGTTCCCCAGCGCTTCACCAGACAGGGAGGCAAGGTTATGGCCCAAATTGAAAATTACTTCTATTCGAATTGATACTTTAAGCAGAATGAAGACAGTGCTCCTCCAGATGCCAACCAGGCTAACGTCATCAAAAGAAACGTATGATCTCCAAGTTGCAAGGACAACGGCAGAGATTCATTCATTGTTATCAACTAATTCCCCCATACATTTCGCAGAAATCCTGAACGAAATCTTAAATATTTCTGATACCAGTGGAGTCTCAAATGTATTTAAGACAGTGTTTTCGGGGGCTTTAACACCATTCAAAGCCATTCTGGGTATTTTTCCAGACTTTGTCCACTCCATCTTTGGCGGACTTCCTCTCCTTTTGGGACTAGTGGCAGGAATCCTATTTTTGATCCTGTTATTTCGCTATGGCAAACCGTGTCACAGACAAAACACCTGCGACAAGGGAAGAAACAATCCTAGTCATTGGATACCGGGACCGGATATCTAAAATCCTTGGACTATCCCGGCTTAGAGACCTAAACATGACTTGGTTTCTTTCATTTAGACCAATGTGGCAACGATGTGTTTTACCTGTATTAAGGTGCTTGCTATGCGGAGAAGAATGCGTGTTGGACACCTGTCTGACACTACAATCGGATGTGCCAATGGACGCAGAAACCTTGTTGGGTCCGGTAACGGCTCATGCATTGTGCTGTCCCCAGCGGCTACCAATCCTGATGATGGCATTCGTGGAGACTTCACCACTACGATTGAGGGGTAGTGAAGTTCAAGATGAAAGCAGCATCGATCAGGTACGACCTTCTGTCAGCTATGCTGATCAAAACATCAATGAAGGCAATCATGCTCATGAATGCATGGTAACCACTTTTTCCGAGTTAGTGGAACTTTCACAGGAAGCTGTTGACAGTTTTTTCGACAGTCTAAATGATATGATGTTCTCACCAGAGCAGAAATAATGACTTTTGAGCAGGCTGGCACACGGCGTTACCAACACCCTGAATTTGGCCTTCAACTTTGATAATAAAGTATCATGAACAATTTTTTCTCCAGTTTACGGACAGCGAAACATAATTTTTTCAGCGGCCCCAAAATATTTTGCAATTTTTCTGGACACTTATCTTCTGCTTAAAGTAGAAACTATTCTTAGAGAACTAAAATTCTATTTTAGGAACATTAGAGACATTAGCTGCCCTCTGGCATGTTCATAAATATTTTATTCTTGTGATGAAATGGACTCGCACCTTTTCTTCTGTATTAAGAGCCATTTCATGTGTTATTTTCATATCTTATTAATAATGATGTATGAAAATGCGTAATTGATTTAGCATTACTATACTGCTTGATTGCATATGGTGCATATAATTATCTTTTCGTATATTTCATGGTTTCAAAATGCATATGAATGTATTTTGGGGTGGTACGGTATACACGTGCTCTACTAGTATATTTACTATGCCTAGATTTGTAATTATGGACATAGTCTGCGTGGAGTGGGTGTGATGTATTCCGATAGGTTCTGTATCGATCCCCCTATTCCTGACCCTGGTCTGGTTAATAATTAACTAGCAGCCATCCCACGGTGCAAAAACCGGTATCTGATTAAGCCACACCACGGCACAGGAACGCGTTATCTGATTAGGTCATAACGCTTGCCATCTAATTAGGCAAGCACTATTCCTCCAGCCCCTGATAAGGCATACGGAGTTCTCAAAACAAATCAAACCTATGACAACCTGGGAAAATCCCTACAGCCATTGTTTTGATTTCACCGAGAACTTCAGTAAAGAATGTGCTAACGACCAGTTCGTATGACATCCTTATTGACGTATATATGTCCATCCTTACGTCAATCTCGGCACCTTACAAGTATAAATATTACCGACATTGCCTTAAGCAAACACACGCGGTGGTGACGAGATCGGAGCAGCGAGACTTGCCGAAGAGCCCAGCACAGAGCGAAGCCCACTGGCGCTGCCCCGCCTTCCTGATGCGCTGAGAAGGAAACGCTGCCTTTCTCCTGCCGAGAAATCCAGCTCCGGCGCTTCCAAGCAGCCCTTGCAGGCAGCTGGAATATCAAGACGAAAGACGAGAGATACCAGCCCTCAACCATTCTAGATCTCAGGTACAGAACTGAATAACCCCTTGCAGAGAATTCTTGAGTCAGTCACTTGGCAAAACAAACTTAACTTAAACTGCTACTTATCTACTCCCGCCCACGTATTAGGCTTAGGTCAGGTACACCGGGGTAGGCGTAGTTAGAAGCACCAGTTGAGTACGATTAGTCAAATGTATATATGTATGTATCTATTTTATCCATTTTAAATATCTTATGGCTTAGAAACCATATCAATGCTTTTACAGTATTATTTTATAATTCTGCTTTTATTGTATGCACTTTACTTAACCATAAGTATTACAATAATATCGATTCATTTCTCTTGTACGAGAAAAGAGACTGATCAATAAATAACATCTTTTATTGAACACGCCCGTCTCTTCCTTTTCTCTACAATCTGGTGAAACTAAGAATGCACTGAACTGACTGAGTAAAATAAGTTGTCTTTTGTTTTCACACGACTCTACAGATACACTCTTGATTAGGGGAGAGCAAAGTTGTCATGTTCTATGGTTGTCAGAAACTAAATCCCTTCTTGTCTATCCAGGGAGGTTAAACTCCTCCTTGCCTATTCGAGAAAGTTTCTAGTGAACTCTGAGCTAGCTGGCAAACCCAAAACTTTAAGTCTAATATCGTCAGTAGAAGACCTAGTTAACCTCGGCCCTAGGTCTATACTATTTAAGGTATTATTCCAATGCGCAGAGCCTATTGGGATAATAGGAACTACACTACAGTTTAACAATGGCCTTCTTCCAGGTCTCTGGATAGACACCGGTTTTGAAGATGGAATTGCATATATTGGTCAGCGGCTGCGTGATAACATTATGTAGTTGATTCATTATGGCAGGAGGACATGGATCCAGTGGAGAACCTGATTTGATCTTGCCAACAAGCGCGCTGACTTGATCTTCAGTAACTGGCTGAAACTGAGCGAGGGAAGAATGATTCATTACTGGATGAATGATTGAATCAGTAGTTCTTCCCACCAGCTCTTTAGAGAAAGTGGAATAAATATCCATCACCTTAGTGGTGAAAAATGTAGCCAGTGAGGTGCAGAATTCCTGCGAGTTCTCTATTGTGGGTCCAGCCGGAGGACTGGAAAGAGAGTTCACCACTTGAAACAGCATCCTGGCTGAGTTCTGTGCATGCTCAATTTGACCAGTAAAAAAGAGATTCTTTTGCGTGCTAATAGCTTTTTTGTATATCGCTAGAGCATTTTTGTAATCTTGTTTATCAGAGGGACTATAGTGCTTTCTCCAGCGCCTTTCTAAATTTCTACAGAACTGACGCTGGAGTCGCAACTCCTCTGTATACCACTGGGCAGATGGAGTGGCTCTGTTTTTCAACTGGTCATATGATTCCTCTGTCTCCACTTTTAGTTGGGGCACCCCCGTCAGGATAACCACATAGGGTGAACACTCTGGAGGCAAATCCAAACAGGGAAGAATTTTCCTAGCAGTATCTCCTTCCCTTTTCTCATTCCCTCCAGCCCTCATTTGACTACCTCTATCTATCTTTCCACTGCCAACATTTCCTCCCCTTAAATTTTCCTTTACAGGAGGTTGTACCGTACTTGATGGTGCCAGTGCCACGGGAGAGTTTAAAGTAATTGTACCACCACCCCTTTCACTCCCCGTGCCTATATTCTTTGGATTAGCAATCATCTCAACCTTCTCATTGATGCTATCCAAGGTACACATTATCCCACACTCCACTTCCCCCAGTCTCAGTTCAATTGCAATCAATCTGTCCATGAGGGGTTCCAACTGAGAGGTTAGGAGGGCTTCTATTCTCTTCCAAATTACTTCCTCCCCGTGCAATGGGTCCAATACTGTCACTACATCAGGGCCAGTCATTGCAGTACCCCCTGACTGGGTTCCATGGGCAATCTTATCCACTCCTCGACCCAAAGAAGGGGTCTCATTCTCTGCATTTATACGACAATTTTTAGACTTCTTCCCTTTTTGTAGTGACGCCGCCCCGGTAGCTCCTCTCTTTCTTTTTGCCCTTGCACCCTTCAGATGTTCATTTGGTGACCGGGGCTCCTTTGGGGTAGATAATATAGTCACCCCCGGCACAGCATTTGCGGGTGAATCCGGCCCTGTGCCCCGATGTACCGGTGGTGCAGGGGCCACCGCTATACCTGTAGGCTCCTCCTGTGAAGCAGCTGTATTATCCTCACAGTGTTTGTTAGGGCTTTGTGCGTTCTGAATGACCCCCAGGGATGACCTTTTTGAGAATACTGGGTCCATCGAGAGGCGACGTTCTGTGAGGGCTATTTCCTTTGCCAGTACTGTGTAGGCCCTCGTAATAAATTGATCGAGGGTCCCCGTTACATACCCTGTTCCCACTACCTTTAACCCTCCTCCATTACGCGCTGACATGATTTACTTGAAGATCAACAACTTCGCATTTTACATAAAAGGCGTTACCTTTACCTCCACGTCCTGGTGCTTGGAGGGGGGCCCAGCCCGGCCTCTTCTGGTCTCTGACGGGGTCAGACGGGCCCGCCCTTGGCCCGGGCTTTGCCCGGAGCGCACCCGCGCGCGTCCCGCGAGACTAGAGTGAGAAGCCAATTAAATGCACCTGTGGGGCGGGGGCGTGTCGGTAGGGCAGCTCTCGGCCCCGCTGTATGCTGGGGAGCATGGTCCTCCCTCCACGTGTGCCCCGCTGCTGCCAAAGTTCCTGCTGTCCAAGTGCCTCTGCGAGCGCGAGAGGTAAAATGCACCTGTGGGGCGGGGTCGTGTTGGTAAGGCGGCTCTCGGCCCCACTGTATGCTGGGGAGCGTGGTTCTCCCTTCACATGTGCCCCGCTGCAGCCAAAGTTCTTGCTGTCCAAGTGCTTCTGCGAGCGTCATCCCCTGGCGGTAGTTTAGGAGTAAGGTCTACATTTCAGCCCTGTCACATGGCAATTTTACGCAGCACACAACTGGTTAAGATGATGTGCAAACTACTTCTGGGGAGTAGTAGAGTGCCCACTGTATGATCAAGACTGCTTATGTGCCAACTTATGGATGTCAAAGTGTGCTCATAGATGGATTGCATACATCTGTATGCCCTGTTGTGCCTTTGGCAGCATGAGTGGAAATTGGAAGGCAGTGAGAGGGTGTGAAAAGAGGGCATCCCCAGGATCATCTAACAAAAACACAGGATGTTAGTATACCATGGTTACCATTTAATGCTGCAGATATTCTATATATGTATGGGTTCATTGGGATGGGATGAGTAAGTGACAATGTTTGTCAAACTGTTCCTCTGGTACACATGAAGCACAGTATGAGTTAGCTCAACTTATTTAGTAGCCACTTGTTACTGATATCCCCTGAAACAAAATGACATGCAAGAACAGACTGTTGGAAAAGGAAGCGATTGTATATCCACCCATGAAAGGCTGCATACACATTTGTGAAAAGCCCCCAGAATTGCAGACACCTTGTACACTCATTGAGTGCCAGTAATGTTTGTTGCAGAATTGATGTCCCCTATTGTGAAACTAGCGGCAGTGTCACATGAATGCAGTCCATGGTACCTCATTCCTTTGGGAATTGGACTATTCCACAGAATTCCCTGTGCACCTGTTTCCTTTACACCTGAGACTGTGGCATGGCGATATAGTGATACACTGGAGTTGTAAGGCATCCCAGTACCTAGTGCAAGCATACCTCTCTGGCATGAAGCCAAAACAGTGTGTGATCTCAAAAGGCAATCTTCAAAGGGCAAGGGCAAATGATGAACACACACAAGAAGGGCTAAGATTTTGATCTAGTCATGGATGGGCATCAGGGACAGAGAGGGGGAAACAGCTACCAAACCTGTATTCCGTGGGCCCTTGTAGCTTTTATTTGGGAGGAGGGGGCAGATGGTAAGCTGGTGATGTCTGAGGGTGGTGGTAGACATGTACACCCTGTCACTATTAAAGGGGTTCCAATCACTGCTCTAAGGGATGCAGGTGACAGCCACACTATAGTGGTCGGTAGGCCGGTTTCACTAGGCCAGTATTTTCAGGAGAAGTTCAAAGGTTAAGCACAGCCCAAACGCAGGCCTCTGCCCACCTCTGGCTTTGGTACCCCTTTCACAAAAAGGGATGATAGTCAGGCCAGACCTTACTGTAGATGGTATCCTTGACAATGTGCTCCCTGAATTAAGCAATAAAACAGGAGGGGTGGCCGTCCATTGTTCTCCAAAACCCAAAGATTTTTGGTTTACTGTCCCTATGCAGAGGAAGCAAAAGCCTCAGAGAAGAATAGAGAACAGGAAGTGTGGTGTGGGCTGGGCCTTGTTGCACACATTGTTAAGTTAGCATAGGCTTACTAGAAGTTTAAACCCCATTTTACCTTTTTGCCGCTTTTGCACACGACACTGCATATAACTGTTGTTGTAAGTTAGGCTGCGTGAAATGCTTCACATGAGAATGGCTTGTTTTCAGTATCCCTAGACTTACATCGTGACTCGAGTCTGCACACTGAGTTCTAAAGCCTCCAAGGTTATCATAACACGATTGCTGTTCGGGCTTATCGGCTCACGTTTTAGCCATAACATGTATGCAGCTGCAGCCAACGTGGTTCTGTCCCCTTTAATAATGCACTGTAAGCATGATTGCACACACTTGGAAGAAGCCCGGTTTTCCAGAGAGACAGAGAGCTTTTGCAGATCCTGATGTGATACATTTCTGCTGATCTTAGAGGTATGGGGTCCCCCAAACCAGCCTAAGAGACCTTCTATATTTTATAAAAAATAGGGCCCCATTCACAGAACTAACTTAAGACAAAATCCTAAACTTACTACCATTTTGTTATTCACAGAAGACACTTACTCATTTTGGTATTCACAGAAGGCACTTACTCATTTCGGCATTCACAGAAGTTAGGAGTCCTAACTTTAGCACTCCTAAATGCCTTATGTGAATACCGAAAGTCTTAAACTTAGGATTTTTCTCAGTTTAGGAGTTGTAAAATTAGGACTCCTAACTTTAGGACTCCTAAATACCTTCTGTGAATACCGAAAGCCTTAAAGGTAGGATTTTTCTCCGTTTAGGAGTCCTAAAGTTAGGAGTCCTAAGTTTAGAATTTGGTCTTAAGTTAGTTCTGTGAATCGGGCCCAAGATTCCTAGGTAGGGAGGGTGATATACTAGGCGCTATAAGACCTTTTTTCACCATCACTGTAATATGATTTCTCCTTTTGTGTTTTATGGAATTGTAACAATGCTGACCATATTATTTCTAATCATATGTCTGCTTATGTTAGCAAAAATAGTACATCTCAGAGCACGTCGTTAAAATAAATATTTTAACTTTGGCATATCTCTTTTTACTCCTGTTTTGGGCTGATATGAGAGTATAATGAAAGAGTGTTCTTGCTTCCCACCATTCCTTAGTATAACCTAAGTTGCATGTTCTGGGTTGTCTAATCATTGGTTCCTTTGCTGTAGGACGAAGAGCTAATGTGACACTGATGCTAGCTGGTTAGGGTTTCTAGGCACTAAGGTGGGTTTTTTGGTACACCACAATTCACGTATGTCCTGGGTCTCTGTGCACAGTTCTGTGTAGGAGCAGATTCCCTGCGACAGAAGAGAAAGCACTCGGAAAGGAGAGCAGAGAGCCAAGGGCAACCTACTCATGCAGCGGAAACCCTAAAATGGGCACTATTGAGCCACCACTGTCCCAGAGAGAGACTGTGTGTCAGTCCTCAAAGTCCTGAATTCTCAGACAACTGTTCTCCCTCAGGGTATCTCCCCCAAGAGGAAAGAAGGAGGAGGGTAAAGAGGGTGTATGCTACTTGAGACGGTACTCCCTTCCCCACTGCCCACTCAGAGGAGCCAAAGAGGCACTCAAGGAGCTGCTGATTGACTCCTTGTCAACTCCAAAGCTGGAAGTGAAGCCCGCAGCTAACTATAATGTTGCATGTCCACTTGTAAGTGGGGAGCTAGGGGTGTGTTCTGGCACTGACCACTGTCAGCGACGTATTCTGGTTGCTTGTTTTTGGAGCAGCACTGGCCCTGTCATGGAGATTAGGTTCTGTCTTGGGAGGGAGGCAAGATGGACTCGCTGACCTTGTTTGTCATGGAAGAGCTACTTATTTGTTGAGCAGCCTCAGTGGGTAAGTCAGGTGTTGTCCCAAGTAAGGTAGAAATTAGTGAATCCAGTGCCCCACATTCCCAAGTAAAAGGTAAAGAAATCATTAACAGAGTCATATTCCTATCCAAGGCCCAGATTAAATTGAGGCCCATCAGTTTTGAGGTCAATCAACTCCCCATAGTGACTGATCCTAGCAGAAGGATATGAGGCTGAATAGGCCCTGCATGGACCATCCATCTTCCCCATCCCCCCGCTGAATAGTCAAGCAGAACTACCTAGAGCACAGCTTTCCCTACTGTGTGTCGCAACACATTACTGTGTCGCGACCCATATGTAGGGGTGTCGCACAATGCAATGAAATGAGATGACGTCTGCCGGCAATCGGCAGCGTTGAGCTGCAGGGGCTCTTAGAAGGGGTGAAACAACAACAAAGCCCTATTAAGAACATGTGCAAGGTCTTTAAAGACCTGTGAAGTGCTTGGGTGCGGCTGTGAGCGGTCCAGAGCTGCCACACACGACGGGGGGGGATGGTTGGGGCTGAAGCCCTTTCATGCCAATGGGTGTTGCGTGCCTGATACCGTGTATCAACTATAACGCAGCGCAAAAGCAGCTGGTCTGAGAGACTTTTTCATGCCGTGGTTTCATCCTTGCTTGCTATTTCAGATGTTTTAACCCCTGATGGACTGCAGAGAATAAAAGATTGCCTAAAAGAGGCTGCGCTTTAGATGACATCTGCATAAGTATGATTGGGGGGGAGGGAGCAAGGGGGGTCCTCAAGGAGTAATTCTAAGAAAGCAATTACGTTGATAAATAATGGTAGAAAACATCCTTTATGCTTTACCATGCAGCTTTTGCCAAACTTTTTTTGTTGAGCAAACTAGAGCCAAAGGTATTAGAGCGCTTTACATGAGCACCAGTTGTGTTACAGACGGACACTTGCATTTTTGTGTGTGTGGGTGTGTGTGGAGTTGTGTGTGTGTGTGGGGTTGTGTGGGTGTGTGTGGGGTGTGTGTGTGTGTGTGTGTGTGGTGTGTGTGTGGGGGTGTGTGGGGGTGGGGGTGTGGGGTGTGTGTGGGGTGTGTGTGTGGAGGTGTGTGTTTGGGGGGGTGGGGTTTGGGGAGGGGTGGGGTTGTGTGTGTTGGGGGTTGTGTGTGGGGTGTGTGTGTGTGGGGTGGTGTCTGTGAGGTGGTATGTGTGGAGTTGTGTGTGGGGTGTGTGTGGGGCCCGAGCCCACCATAGGTGGTTCAGGCTTGCTCACTGCGTTCCTCGCATTACCGTGTCCCTGAAACTTTTTTCACAAAAAGGTGTGTCACCAACATGAAAAGTTTGGAAAGGTGTGACCTAGAACCAGGGTATTTCTCCTGTACGCATTAGCTTGGGGGTGGGTGGGTCTTGCGAGGAAATGGCTTTTGGCAGCTTCACCCCCACGTTTTGCTTCAATTGTTGACTATTAAGTACTACTGTGACGACTCTGTGATGCACTGGGCCCTGCTGACCCAGTCTGAGTGCATGGGTTCTTGCTCCTAAAAGTGCATTTTTAATTGGATAGGATAGGACAAAACTTATGGAGCGCACTAATACCCATGGGTAATTGGCTTATACCTAATTTGCATGGGTTAACTTACATGTCCCTAATATATGGTACCAGGGATACTCAGGGCCTGTAAGTTAAAGTGTCCCTTGTGGGCAGCAGTACTTATTGTACCAACACTAGTGTGACAAAGTAGATATGTTTCCCAGCCTAACACTGCAGACTGGTAGAGCAGTTTTAAATACGCCTGGGAAGATCAGGCCTAGTGCCTCTACCCAAAGTTGCACAGAATGGAAACAACTCCGTGCAACTTCGCTCCGCTATGAGCCCTCCACCCTCCCAAATTAATCAAAAGAAATAAAAAAAGGCACTTACCTGCTGTGACTGCCTCTTCCTTGCCATGGCCGCTCTCCTTCCTCATCCTCGCCATCCTTCTTCTTAGATAACCTCTACGTTGTATGTCTTGCGCTTGCGCATGCACACAAGCAAGACGTATAACGTAGGGGTTATCAGAGAAGAAGAAAGGAAAGCAGCCATGGCGAGGATGAGGCAGCCTAAGCAGGTAAGAGCCTTTTTTATTACTTTTGATTACTTTGGGAGGGTGGAGGGGCTGGCTAACTACACTCTGCCACATAGTCGTAGTTCTGCCTAAACTTTGCGTATGCAACGGAATGCGGAGTAGGCAAAACTACGCTGGCAGAGCGTAGTTACCCACCCCGGGTTAGTTTTAAACTGCGAACCCGACTTTATGTGTTTTCATATGTCCTAACAGTAAAAACGCAAAATGGTCACTTTTACTGTTAATAGGATAGTAGCCCCATTGGCAAGTACAGGGTTCCACGCTGACAACTCAGCTGTGTTAACTTCTGAATTGGGCTACAAAATTTGGTACTTCAAGGTATCAAAAGAACCATTACAGTAAACCCGCCTTGATGCCTAAGTCAAAGTTAATGTAACTTTTGAGTAAAAGGCAACTTTAGAAATTTGCCACTCTTTTGCTTTTCCAATGGCCATTTACAGTTGCTGGCCATGAGACAGACTTCTGATCTTCTGGGCTCATGTGTGAGCAACCCTCAGGAAAAGACAAAATAAGAGCCTGCCACAGGAAGAGGTGTTACCTCTCCCTGGCAGAAAGCCCAAACACGATAAAATCCCAAAAGGAGATCTTCAAAGGGGAAGTCGCCTTTGAGGGCAAATGGTGAACACACACAAGAGGGTTGCTCTTTTGTTTTAGGACAGGTTAGCTTTGGGGACAGAGAGGGGGAATCAGGAGAAAAAAGTTGCCAGACAAGTTTTCACATGGGCGTTAAGCCCTCAGGTAGCCACACATCTAGGGTGGGCTACCAAACTATACAAACCAAGAGAAGGGTGCTGCCATCTTTGAAGTGGGTATAATATTGTAGAGGCCACACTTTGCAGGAAGTCTTCATCAGGCAGGATAGGACCTGGTAGCCTATGGGCTAGTTGTCATAATGTGGAAAAGTAAATTTTGCCATGTTCTGTGTCCCTACGAGTCATCCATCATATGTTATCTGTGCATGATTAATATGCATATGTATTCCCTATGTTCGATTAAAGACGCAATTACAGTTGTGTCCACCTCTAGTATGTCAGTTTCCAGTTCTCGTGAATATTACGAATATCAGGCCTATGTAAAGTTACGTTGCCACGTTCCTCAGTGTGCACGTTATTTCATTGTAAAGTTCCCGTTTCTAGGCCTCAAAAGGGCCTGGACACCAGATTCAGCTCCTGTCTCCTGAAGCCTCGCTGAGGAACGATACAGCCCCCACCTGTATCCTCGACCCTTCACTTACTTCCTGCCTCGCAGTGCCCGGCTCAGCCTAGCTCTGCCTCTGAGTCTGCCAAGAGTATGTTATGATTCCAGTTATCAGTTCAGTCCTCCTTCTCTGCATTCCTAAGCTACTGAATCGCATCAATAGTTTCCGTCATTGTCTAGCCTTTACGTCTCCATGTAAGAGAAATACTGCATTTAATGGTCATTTAATATTCTTCATCACGCACTACATGTAGAATAATGCATGCTCCAGTCTTAGAGTCTGTTAGCCTCTACCCCGATAACTTTTGGATTCTATCAACATGTTCTCTAAACATCAGATACTAGATACTGCTTAGGTACATGTCGCCCTGACTCTCCAGACTTCAGTCTCTGCTCCTAGCACAGAGTTCGAAGCCCCCAGCTTCTTCTAGTAACACGTCATTGCCAGCTTGCGCGCACCATTAGGTCAGAGGTCCCGGCTCCTTAGGTAGCCCCCTCCATGTTTCCGCCCCATTCATGACATATTCTGTTACGTTTGCATCACATGTCTATGTATACGCCTCTGTTACACCTACTTTCACCCTTATCTTTCGCGACTGCTATTGATCACACCCACTGCTCCGCCTATCCTATGTACTGTAATGCAACTGTTTTAGTATATATGATCGTGTATTGTTATTAAAAGTCAGCGCGCTCATCCCAGATCCAGCCCCAGCAGCTGCTGGGCCCTGCCATCCTATTCCTATGCAGGTTGTCCTGTTCCTGTCCTTTATGCTGTAATAAACCTGCAAAACTCCTACTACCTCGAATCTTGACTCTTATTTATTGAGCTATCTGTTATTCATTTATTCATCCAAAAATAGAGGTATTATTTATTTATTTACCACATAATGGCGCCCGAAGAGGGACTTGCCCTTTCCCCACGCGTCGGTGAAGCCACGCCGACCCCCTGACCCTCTGCAGCCGTGACGGAACCATACCGTGCACGTGCAGATATTTCTGCTTCAAGTATCCCTCAGGCCCACGGAGGAGACGGAGGAGGCGGTCCAGCATCCAGACGAGGCGGTGGAGGAACGCGGCGAGTCCCGACCAGAGCCCAAGCCGAGAGTCCAAGGTCCGAGGTATCCGGAGGCCCACCCGTAACAGAAGTCCGAAGTTCGTCCGTCCGGCGTCGAAGCAGTCCAGTCCAGTCCGAGGCCTTCCGTTCTTGCTGCCCGGTGAGTACCGTTGCTGGGGTAGTATCTAGACAGGGTCAATCTAATTGACTCTGGTCCGTGGGTTGGTGGTACACAGACCCACAAACGAAGTGTCCACTTCGGTGGATGCGGGTCCTGACGTGTCTCTGTATGAGACCGGTAAGTTTCGTACTGTTTCAGCAGTGCATCTAGTTTCTGTTCTAGTCAGTTCTGTTCTCGAGAAAATTCATGTATTCTGTTTTCCGTATTCCAGGTGGTATTCTGTTCGAACTGTTATTCATAATGTTCTTCATGTATTTTAATGTCGTGGTATGAGTGCGAAGTGATTCTCGTGTTTATTGTGTATTGTGTTGTGTCCAGGTTATAGATCAGTCATGCCACTCTTTTCAAAACTGCGTCAGTTAAAAACCAGAAAAAGTCTGCTAGAAGCAGCAGTTCCTGTCCCTCCTAGGGACAGTCCAGGTCATTTTATGTATCAGAAGCATGGCATAAGCGCCATATTGTATCTAGATTTATGGGTAGAGTATACCAAACAGTTAGAGGAAAAGTATAGATGGCCCGTATCGGGTACATGGAATGCCGAGTGCATCATGCGAGTAGAAGAAGCATTATGGAAAAAGAAAGCCAGACAGTCACAGAAAGATGCCATTGAGTTATGGCGCAAAGAATCTCATAAAAGAACCGAGAAAGAAATCAGAAAGTCAGAATTAAGTAGAGAATCCCTAGAACGAGCCCAAGAAAGGGAATTAATCGAGATTGGTGAACGAGTCAAAACCGAACAGTCAGACAGACAGAGGCATGCTCTTATTAAGGGTATGTATCCTCTTCTTGCCGAGGGCTTGCCAAAAGCGACCCCGGAGGCATCCAGTAATTTCCCGCCACCACTAGTTCCGACCAAGCTACGTCACAAACCGACCGCAGCTGATATTTTTATTTCGTCCTATTTGGACGACACAGTCCCAGAATATGCAAATCCTGTTCCTGCTCCGCCAGTCCCTGTAAATCAGGCACTTCCCGCTCCTCCAGACACCGGAGTACCTGTTACGGTACCCCCGGTCCAGCCCGCTATACAAGTCCAGCCTGCATTTCCATTTCCCACTCTGCCAGGACGAAGAGCATCAGTAGACGACTCTAGTTTAGGGGCCGCAGGGGGAGGTACTCCTCAAACCCCGCCGCCACTCAAGCGTTTAACGTTAGCCGAATTACATGCACAAGCGTCACAGCGTACGCCCAGGCATCAGTCTGTTGCAGAAATAAGAAAAGCCCTTACCGAATGTGGCTATGATCCAGTCCCAGGCGAGGATAGTATGGTTTTATATTCATTATGCGTAAGAAAGGTGACCGAGTATCTAGTCACCCTACCAGATATGAAAGAAGATCTAGACAGAATATATCGTTTCATCCGTACAGGGAATGATCCAGAAAGTATTAGTGATGTCATGTGTCAAAGAAAAGCTGAAGTCCAGCTCATGCTATTAAAGTTTCTGATTAATTGTCTAATACGAGAACAAGATTATCCGACCAAAGATCAAGCCGAAATGAAAGTCCTGACAAGGTGGAGTGATAATATAGCCGAGGGTAAGCACAAGACTATCGGTAGTATAGAGAGTATGTACAAGAAGATTCGTAAAGAAATAATAAGGATACACGAACAACGTAAAGAAGCACAAGTAAGCGAAAAAGAAAATGACTCTGCGGAAGAGGTAGAGGACGAGAATCCCGACAGAATAGCGTATGTAGGAAAATCTAAATTTCCAGATCGCCATTTGCGCCTAGAACACAAGTCAATTTTTCATCATCCAGCACCAGAACAAGGTTCTCTAGAACAAGTATTTCAAGCTACCGATCACATTCTGAAATCACGAATCGGTTATAGCGAGTTAAGTACCATGCATGAACAAGAACTAGTCCGATCAGCAGTCCGATGGACTACTGATTCTACCACTTTTCCAGACGAAATAGTGGCACAAATGTTTCTGAAAATGCCCCCAGCCGAGCAGCGACTGGCGGGTATGTATATGATCCAGCACCTCATTACATTGTATGAGGGTCAACATTCTGATCCAGGTCCGTTACACGATGTCCTGAACGAGTTACTCCAGTATAGATGGAAAGGTTTAGGTACCGATTTAATTAGTGTCATTTTAGAACAGCGCCACAAATATAGAACGTTTCTGAACCCTCAGTTTGTTCATGCCTCACCCCCAGAAAGTAAACCCTTTTACATAGACAGACAGAATCCGTTACGAGAAGTGCATCCAGTTAAGACAGACGGTGGTGAAATGCAACGAGTGTTTGTTTACACCCCTATCACAAAGATGGAACTCTTAGAGATGAAAAAGTTAATTCCCTGTCATGATAAAGATCCAGCAGGGTTCCACCGAGAATTAAAAGACATGCTCCGTATGGGAGAATACACGTATCCAGATATCATTAAAATGTTAAAAGTCCTGTTGCCCGCAGGGGTATATGAGAAACTCAAAGAAAAAGAATGGGAGGTGGGAGAGAAAAAGATCGATTGGGCAGTTCTAGAAGCTGAAGACAAGGCACGAGTACCAGGTACCGGTCTTGGAGATAAATGTAAAGAATTACCAGAATTATTAATACAAGTTTTACCCAGATTATTGACAACTAGAAAGGAAGACTGGGATGCAATCTCAGCCTGTAAACAGAAACAAGACGAAGATATTAGTGATTATTATTCTAGATTTGAGAAATGTTTTAGCATCAACAGTGGCCTCAAGACAAGTAGTGAGTCATACCCTCATCTTTTTGTTACTAAATTAGTCGAGAATTCAAGCCCACAAATTAAAAACCGAGTTTTGAAAGTCGAAAGTACCTGGCAAGCTAATACCCCGTCCCAGATGTTACAGATGCTTCAATATCACCAGAATAGAATCAGAGAAGAGCAAGAACATGAGAGAAAACGTATGAAAGACACGAAAATGAAAGTACTAGTTGCACAATCTGTTCCTCAAGATAGTCAGAAGAGGGGACCAAATCAAGCCAGTCATCCTGCAGCTCCCGTTAAAGGGAACTGCAATTATTGTAAACAGCCAGGTCATTTTATAAACGAGTGTGCAGTTCTGAAACACAACATAGCTACCGGTAAGACTAAAGAAAGACCACGTCCGCCTAGACAAGAACAAGTTTCACAGACTCCTCAGCCACAGAATACACAACAGACAGTTACAGCACCGCAGCCCATCGCTGCAACACAGCACGTTACACAGCAGATGTACCAGTATGCACAGTCCGAGTATCCAGAGTATCAGCCATATTCATGAAACAGCCTAGAGAGGGAGGTAGGCTTGCCTCTCATCGAGATACCTGTAGATCAAGAAGGTCCCTATGTTCACAGTCAAGTATTAGGGAAAGACAGAAAGTTTTTGATTGATACAGGGGCAAGTAGGACCACAATTAGCCACGCCGAAGTTCCAAGGGCTCCGCTCTCAGGCTCAAGAAATGTTTCCTTTGGATTTTCAGGAAAACCTATCGTAAATGAGATATCAAAGCCAGTTACTCTAGAAGTAGGTCCATTGTCCCGCACTACTGATCTGTTACTTACTAAGTCATGTCCAGAAAATCTGTTAGGCATTAAAACACTGAAAGAATTAGGTGCAGTTATATGCTGTTCCCCAGAGGGAATACGATTGTTCCTACGTGACTTCAAGGGTCACTATGTATTACGAGATTTTGATCCCAGATTGTCTAATGTTCCGCAGCATCTATGGGCGCAAGGTCCAACTGATGTTGGTTATATGCAAATCACACCCCATCGTGTGACTCTCAAGCCAGGTGTAGTGTTACCACGAATCAGGCAGTACAGATTGCCACCTGAGGCTGTAGCGGCCTTATCCAAAATTATTGACGAGCTCATGGCTCAAGGAGTAGTTGTAGAAACTGACTCCAATGTATGTAATTCTCCGATCATTCCTGTCATGAAACGTACTGACCCAAATGCACCTCCAGTATATCGTTTAGTGATTGATCTCCGAGAACTTAATAAATGTATTATTCCCCAGTACCCAGTTGTCCCAGATATCTCTTCCCTATTGACAGCCATTGATTCCGAAGCCACATTTTTTACTGTAATTGACCTCAAGAACGCGTTTTTCAGTGTTCCCATTCATCCAGACAGCCAATTTCTTTTCGGATTTTGTTTAAATGGAAGGAGCTATATGTTCACACGAGCTCCTCAAGGTTTCACAGAAAGTCCTAGTATTTACAGTCAAGCACTTAAGAGACAACTAGACAACATTCACATGCCAACTGACACTGCCCTGCTCCAGTATGTCGATGATCTACTGATCACAGCCCGTTCTGAACGTGCTTGCGAGCGAGCATCCCTTACAGTCTTGTATTTCCTAGCCGAGATGGGACACAAGGTGTCCCCTTCGAAGCTTCAATTCTGTGTCCAGCAAGTGGTCTACTTGGGACACTTACTGTCCAAGTGGGGTAGGCAGTTGACACCAGACCGTATCCAGTTAATAGCGAGTCTTCCTCAACCCAAGACCCAGAAGGAGGTACGTGCTTTTATTGGCCTTACTTCTTATTGCAGACAATGGATTCCTCAGTATGCATTTCTAGCCAAGCCACTGATACAGTTAACGACACAGGAGGCAGCCGTATCGACTGTCCTCCCTTGGACATCTGAACATACACTCAGTTTCAATGAGTTAAAGAAAGCCCTATGTCAAGCTCCAGTTCTGGCTACACCGAACTACAGTAAGTCTTTTACACTTTTCGTCACTGAACGCGAAGGTACAGCATTATCTGTTCTCACACAAGATCAAGCAGGACAATACAAGCCCTGTGCTTATTTTTCGAGCACATTAGATCCTGTAGCCCAGGCTCTGCCTGTGTGCCTCAAGTCAGTTGCAGCCACAGCACTAGCTATCGGACAAAGTGATTCCATAGTATTAGGACACTCCCTGACAGTACAAGTTCCACACTCCGTGGAAGTTCTTTTAAACCGAACACAGACTCAGCACTTGACAATTGCACGTTTAACAGGTTATGAATTGACACTGTTTCAGCCACACATAGAAATCAGACGCTGCAATATTTTAAATCCTGCTACACTGTTACCATCAGTTACTTCGAATTCTGCCACACACGACTGTGTGGAAATAGTTAACATCATGACAAAGCCAAGACAAGATTTGACAGATATTCCATTTCCAGATCCAGACCTGACACTTTATGTGGATGGTTCATGTATGAGAACAAGTACAGGAGAACTAGTAGCCGCGTATGCAGTGACTACTGACACTGAAGTTATTGAGACACACCGTATTGATACCCTGTCCGCTCAAGCAGCAGAGCTAGTTGCTCTGACTCAAGCCTGCATACACGCCAAGAACTTGAAAGTTAATATTTACACCGATTCACGTTACGCATTTGGAGTCGTACACGACTTTGGAGTGCTCTGGCAGGAGAGAGGTTTCATGACTTCTCATGGTACCAAGATTCAGCATGGTCTCCTTATTCAGGCCCTGTTAGATGCCATACATTTACCGACATCCATTGCTATCATGAAATGCAAAGCACATACGAAAGTTACTGACACCATTTCCCAAGGTAATGATCTAGCAGATCGCACAGCCAAGCTTACAGCACAGACTCCAGACATTCCAGCAAATAAGACACCGACACACACTCCAGATCCGACTACATGTATGACAGTTAAAGACCCTACTCAAGATGTCATAGATATCCAGTTACATGCTACTCCCGATGAAATCAAGAAATGGTCTGAACAAGGAGGGGTACAGAAGGATCAGGGATGGGTGACGAAGGGAAAAGCCACATGGTTTCTCCCCGACTCTATGGTTCAAGTCATTATCAATACCGCACATAGTCCAGCACATTTAGGAGAAAAAGCTATGATAGACAGTATCCAGAACATTTGGTTCAACAAGCATTTGCGAGCTGCAGCCAAGCAGAAAGTCCGTACCTGTATGATATGTTGTCAGTTCAATCCAGGTAAAAGTGTCCCGGTGGAACAAGGTGGATTCCAGCCTCCTGACCACCCTTTTGAAGTCCTCCAGATGGATTACATTCAGATGGAGCGATGTCGAGGTTTCAAGTATGTCCTTGTAGTTGTATGCGCTTTGTCCAGGTGGACGGAGGCATATCCAGTTCCAGATTACACAGCCGCGACTACTGCCAAGCAGTTGGTTCGTGAGTTCTTCCCCCGTTATGGACTCCCTAGAGTCGTATATTCTGACAACGGCCAGCCATTCTCATCTGAACTCATGAAGCATGTTTCCCTTTTGTTAGGGTACCAGTGGAAGTTCCATTGTGTACGCCATCCTGAAGCAGCCGGTCTCGTAGAGAGACATAACCAGACTTTGAAAATCCGTATCGCAAAAGTTTGTCAAGAGAAAGGTGTAGACTGGCTAGTAGCTCTGCCAGTTGCTCTATTTTATATGCGCATGGTCGCACATTCCAGATCAGGTCTGTCCCCGTATGAGGTCGTATTCGGCCGCCCCCCTAACATGTGGGGTACACCCAGACCCCGAAGTATTACCGATGTTTCAAGTAATATGCTGACAGATTACCTAGCTTCCTTGATGTCTGCCCTCAACTCTTGTCGTTCACAGGTTGCCGCCGCATTTCCAGACAATACCGAGGTGGCACCGCATGAAATCGTTCCAGGATCCATGGTTCTTGTCCGCAATTTTGACCGCTCAAGTCCGCTAGAGCCTCGCTGGAAGGAGCCCCGACAGGTCCTCCTCGCCACCCGTACAGCCGTGAAGTTGGAGGGACGCAAAGGCTGGGTGCACCTTTCGCATGTAAAGAAATTTTATGGACTGAAACCCGTCTCAAAGAACATTTCCCAGGATTTGAAGGATTGCCAAAGTACTATTTTCAAGGACTGTCCCGCAAAGAACAATGATACTGCACCCTCCCCGTTAGAGAAAACTCCGCAACAGGAGTATAAGTTGAAACTCCGGTCTAGTAAAATAAGTCAGCCAGTTTGATTGTCTAAGTCCTCCCCTAGGTGAAACGGTTAGACTGTTTCTGACATGTATAAAATAGACCCCCATAGTGAGAGAGTTAGTAAAAACTCAATTCGATGTATCGTTTTTCTATGTTTCATATTATTTCTCAGTATTATGATTTCCTGCACCAGTTATGCATTCTACCTGTATTTTCCAGTTTCTCATGTAAATAAGTCTTCCAATGCTACAGTAGAGCACACGTTTAGTGATCTACCTCCTCATGAACTCTCTTACCGCCTCGCTATGCGTAATAACTCTTTCATCCGCATGTTACATTATTCACACCAGACCAGCAATGCCACTAATTGTTGGGTATGTGGTCGACTCCCCCCTTTCCAGACACCGAAGGGAGTTCTGCCACTCTTTCCTTATCCATTTTCACATAGTGGTTCGTGTGGAGCATGGTCCACGTTAACATCATCCTCAACAGATATGTCTTTTCTTAACAGTACATGTTTCTCAGACAAGCAAGGTCTTCCCCACAGAACAGGGTTAGATCTAGAAAATGAAGTATACAATTTAGGTAATTATTCTTCGAATTTCATGGTCCTGAATGTTCAGTCTGATACTACTCCAGACTTACCTGCTATTTCAGTACTACCAGTCAAAGGCGAATTATGTGTTAGAAATAATGGTTCCGTACATGTAGGACATAGCGATTGTACTACTATTGTCAAGTATAGTGACAGTGGGAAATCTATTTCCAAAGCTTCACGCCATTCTTATTTTATTTGTGGTCAAACTGCATATATTCGTCTGCCCCTCGATTGGGAGGGAACCTGTTACATTGCCTTCCTACTGCCACCAGTTTTCCTAGCCCCATCTGATTATCATAGAAATACACATCTAGTACACATTAGACATAGAAGGGAGTCCCCCATTGTCGATTATACTGAAACTGCCCTAGAACAGTATACAGATTTCAACAGAGGTTTCTTTTTCTTTATAGGACCTATCCAGAATAGTAAGCTAATCCGTAGGTTAACCAGAACCCTTGAAGCTGTAGTCAATGAGACTGCCTCTGCTCTAGGTAACTTAACCGAAGAGCAATCTGCTATGAGATTTGTCGTTTTACAGAATCGTCTCGTCCTTGACGTCATACTGGCCGATAGGGGCGGGGCCTGTAGAGTCATCGGATCTAGTTGCTGCATTTTCATTCCAAATAACGCGCCGTCTGTTTATTCAGCTATAACCAGACTCCATAAAATTGCCCATCTGTTACACCAAGATCCAGGCACCTGGACATGGTCCGGTTGGTTCTGGAATATAATTTCCGCCTGGGGATGGAAAGTCTTGTCCTTTCTAGGTATTGCAGTAGCGATCATATTCAGCTGCTGCCTCTGTATACAATGTGGCCCTGCGATTTGCGGCATTTGTGCTACATCATGTATTCCTAGTCCCAAGCCTCGTTCTAGATCCCGTTCCAGGATAATTCGAGACGAGCAAATGATACTGTATGAAATGATAGATGGTATCATGAATATTGATGTTTCCTGATGGAAACGTAGTGACAAGGAGGGAATGTGGAAAAGTAAATTTTGCCATGTTCTGTGTCCCTACGAGTCATCCATCATATGTTATCTGTGCATGATTAATATGCATATGTATTCCCTATGTTCGATTAAAGACGCAATTACAGTTGTGTCCACCTCTAGTATGTCAGTTTCCAGTTCTCGTGAATATTACGAATATCAGGCCTATGTAAAGTTACGTTGCCACGTTCCTCAGTGTGCACGTTATTTCATTGTAAAGTTCCCGTTTCTAGGCCTCAAAAGGGCCTGGACACCAGATTCAGCTCCTGTCTCCTGAAGCCTCGCTGAGGAACGATACAGCCCCCACCTGTATCCTCGACCCTTCACTTACTTCCTGCCTCGCAGTGCCCGGCTCAGCCTAGCTCTGCCTCTGAGTCTGCCAAGAGTATGTTATGATTCCAGTTATCAGTTCAGTCCTCCTTCTCTGCATTCCTAAGCTACTGAATCGCATCAATAGTTTCCGTCATTGTCTAGCCTTTACGTCTCCATGTAAGAGAAATACTGCATTTAATGGTCATTTAATATTCTTCATCACGCACTACATGTAGAATAATGCATGCTCCAGTCTTAGAGTCTGTTAGCCTCTACCCCGATAACTTTTGGATTCTATCAACATGTTCTCTAAACATCAGATACTAGATACTGCTTAGGTACATGTCGCCCTGACTCTCCAGACTTCAGTCTCTGCTCCTAGCACAGAGTTCGAAGCCCCCAGCTTCTTCTAGTAACACGTCATTGCCAGCTTGCGCGCACCATTAGGTCAGAGGTCCCGGCTCCTTAGGTAGCCCCCTCCATGTTTCCGCCCCATTCATGACATATTCTGTTACGTTTGCATCACATGTCTATGTATACGCCTCTGTTACACCTACTTTCACCCTTATCTTTCGCGACTGCTATTGATCACACCCACTGCTCCGCCTATCCTATGTACTGTAATGCAACTGTTTTAGTATATATGATCGTGTATTGTTATTAAAAGTCAGCGCGCTCATCCCAGATCCAGCCCCAGCAGCTGCTGGGCCCTGCCATCCTATTCCTATGCAGGTTGTCCTGTTCCTGTCCTTTATGCTGTAATAAACCTGCAAAACTCCTACTACCTCGAATCTTGACTCTTATTTATTGAGCTATCTGTTATTCATTTATTCATCCAAAAATAGAGGTATTATTTATTTATTTACCACAATAGCACCCACGAGGGCAAATTATGGGCACTCCTTACACCCAGACCTCAGATCACATCTGTACTGGAAAGAGGACTGAAGAAGGACTGCTCTGCCTTTTTCGTGGCCCTGGCAAAGAGAGGTTGCACCAAAGACTGAACTGCACTTGCTGATCTTTAGACTAGGAAAGACTGGCCTTTGCTTGTGGCGACCTGGTCAAGAAAAGTATTTCTTGAGCCCCAGTCAGAAGTGTGAACTCCGGGCCCGATTCACAGAACTAACTTAAGACAAAATCCTAAACTTACTACAATTTTGGTATTCACAGAAGGCACTTACTCATTTTGGTATTCACAGAAGGCACTTACTCATTTCGGTATTCACAGAAGTTAGGAGTCCTAACTTTAGGACTCCTAAGTGCCTTCTGTGAATACCGAAAGTCTTAAAATTTGGATTTTTCTCAATTTAGTAGTATTAAAGTTAGGACTCCTAACTTTAGGACTCCTAAATTCCTTCTGTGAATACCAAAAGTCTTAAAATTAGGATTTTTCTCAATTTAGTAGTAGTAAAGTTAGGACTCCTAACTTTAGGACTCCTAAATGCCTTCAGTGAATACCGAAAGTCTTAAAATGAGGATTTTTCTCAGTGCAGTAGTAGTAAAGATAGGACTCCTAACTTTAGGACTCCTAAATGCCTTCTGTGAATACCGAAAGTCTTAAAATTAGGATTTTTCTTAATTTAGTAGTAGTAAAGTTAGGACTCCTACCTTTAGGACTCCTAAATGCCTTCTGTGAATACCGAAAGTCTTAAAATTAGGATTGTTCTCAATTTAGTAGTAGTAATTTAGGACTCCTAACTTTGGGACTCCTAAATGCCTTCTGTGAATACCGAAAGTCTTAAAATTAGGATTTTTCTTAATTTACTAGTAGTAAAGTTAGGACTCCTAACGTTAGGACTTTCGGTATTCACAGAAGGCATTTATGTGTCCTAAAGTTAAGACTACTAACTTCTGTGAATACCGAAATGAGTAAGTATCTTCTGTGAATACCAAAATGAGTAAGTGTCTTCTGTGAATACCAAAATGGTAGTAAGTTTAGGATTTTGTCTTAAGTTAGTTCTGTGAATCGGGCCCAGCAAGAGTTAGCTGGCTGACTAAAAATTCATCGATTTATGATAAGTTGGTGTCAGGTTTTCTTTGTGTTGTGTTTTTTTCTTTTTCAGCTGTTTAACTACTTCTAAATGATTTACATTTGTTCCTTTCACAAAGCCTGACTGCTCAATGCCACAGCTACTGAGGGTTGATATGAGGTCTTGCAAACGAACCTGACTGGACCCAAGTCAGGTTTGTGAGTTTTTTTACATGGTGAGGTTGCACAACCACTCACAGCAGGTCTATTGAATAGGAATGAAGCCCTATTGTTAAATGTGTTCTCTACTATTTGGACACATTTACTTTTGTGTGACTGTTTTTTACATTTATTAACTATACATATATTTTTTGAAAGTGTTAAAAAATATTGAACTTTTTAATAGATACAATTTTATTTTATTTTCCTAATTTATCTAAGTGTTGTTTGTGTTATCCACTACCTTTCTTGCAATACCAGTGAGTAGTAAAGTGCTGTGAGTGACTTATACCAAGATTTGGCTGAAATAGATTTGAGTCTGACTGTGCTTAACTATTACTGGACTTGATGTGGGTGGATGTGGGTGTTGATTTCGAGAACAGTAACTTGCTTACTCTGTTGTAGTCCGGGTTTATACCTTCATGCTCCTCCCTCTGCCCCTCCATATTTTTCTCTCATTTGGTAGTTGATATTCCCCATTACCCAAACAATCCCTGTGCCCCTACCACATTAAATCCTAAAACATATACCTATGCATGCATATTTCTCTGAATTCATGACAGAGAACTTAGAACATGAGATTTAGAAAGAAAAAGATATCTGCCTGGATCTTAGTATTTATGATAAGGTTAAGTAGTACTACTACTACAGTACTATTTTACCTACTCAAATATGCTTTAGTGAATAGGCTTCAAAGAGTCCTGTCTTCGATTTCCCTTGACATTGCACTTTTTCTCAAAAGCCTACTTTTTTGTATAGTTCAAATCACACTGAATTAACATGATATTTATATTTATTGAACAAAGTGCACTAATTTAGCCCATGAGAGTACTGAGCATGAAGGGCCAGATTCACAAACAAAGTAGTAAATCTGCACCTGACAGCATACATCCTGGAGAGAGTACAAATTCACTCTGTTTTGAGATTGATATACAATACCACATAACACAAGGAAAACTGTACCAAGGGCCGTATTATATATAGGGTGCACCTTCCCTGTTTGTGTCACAGAGTGCCTTTAGACAGCTCAAACAGAGACAGTGCTCTCTATTATGATCAATGCACTACCCTCAGGTGGGCCACAAACTTGTGCTGCCCCAGGGCACCGTATTCAGTGAAATATGGAGCAGCTGCTTCAGAGCCACTCTGCGTTTCTCTGTGCAGGCGGCAAGCTGCCTGCACTGTGAGGAGGTGAGAGCGACATCTTCTAGCAGACAGGTGCAGTGAGGGACTGCACCCTCCTGTAGGATAATCTCTGGAGGGTCCGTGGGACCCTTTCACATCTCCAGATGGCTGATTTAGGGGGCGCACTGATAATGCATCACATTTTTGTGCCACACTTTTAGTGCTCCTCCTCAGGGCCTGTTTGCCTCTGCACCCCTGTAATACATCATTGGTATAGAGGGAAAGGGATTCCATCATTTGCGCCATTGCTATCAGTATTACAGAAGAGCCTGCACGAGCGCTTGTGGCCCCTGCAGTAATTCCAAGTTCCCCTGGGGCGCAGTAAGTAGACGCTCACCTCAGTTGGGCCCAGAGGAAGCTTCAGTAATGTGGCCCCAAGGTAAGTTTTTCCCTGTATACCCTTCGAGTGTCATATTTCTATTTCCCAAAAACAATACACCCATTGTATAGAGTTCTCCAAAGTGGAAGAATCCTCACAGAGGGAAGAGGAGCCCCAGTGCAAATGCACTCTTTTTCCTCCTTTATGTTTTCTCTGAATGTTAAAACTTTCCCCAATTAGAAACCCCCTCCCCTTCACCCCCAACAAATAAGGGGGTGAGCCTTTCTGGTTCTCACCCTGCCTCGCACCTGATTCCAGAGGCTCCTTCACTAATGTGTACGCTGACCTTCCTGGGTGCGCATACAACAACTACATTTTATTACAGTCTGATTTTGAATTTCAATTTGTTTCATGGGATTCAAGTAACAAGTGGTTACTAAGTAAGAGTTTAACTAACTCATACGATGACTACATGTGCAACTGAGAAACAGTATCACCGACATAGCCATCTACTCACCCTTTCCCAATGCACCCAGAGTAACAATGATTGCATACATCTATAGAATGTCTGCAGTATTCTCATGGTAACCACGTTACACGAATATCTTATGTTTTTGTTGTAGATGATGCTGACCAAGGAGC
Organism: Lissotriton helveticus; assembly: GCF_964261635.1. Classification (NCBI taxonomy): domain Eukaryota; kingdom Metazoa; phylum Chordata; class Amphibia; order Caudata; family Salamandridae; genus Lissotriton; species Lissotriton helveticus. The sequence continues at coordinate 1,762,886,631 of NC_136057.1, forward strand.
TCCAGGGAGGTAGTGTGGAACTGTGGCTCAGAAATAAAGCAGTCAAACTATAGATACAATAAGTGAATGTCCAGCCCGGTGCTTTTATCATTAAGAAGTAAAGGGGTACTCTAATCACACCACCATTCAATACTATGCACCTCGAATACGCAGCACCACAGGAAAGGTACACTGCGGAAGCTAAATGGATTACTATACAAACAGAAGCATTGGAATCAATCACAGGTGCAGACTCACTGTGGTGAAATGAAGCAGTTGTCCTGAGTTAAATGAGCAGTAAGTCAGACCATATGCTATGGGTAAGCAGTTCAACAAAGTAACACCAACAGCTGTTAATCAACTTCTCAGTTAATGTTTGGTTTAGGTGCTATCTGAGCTGAAGTGCACTCAGTATCTCCAAGCGTGGGTCTACAGTCTTCAACTCTTCAACTGCATGATATGAGCAACTGTGCTCGTCATCACAGGGACTTGTTTGGGTGGCCCAGCTCCTCTCCGCATTGGGCTCAGGGGAGCTGCAGCGGCAAGGTTGAAGACTCTCTGATCAGAGTGATTTATCACTCGCAACCTGGGTATATCTTCTCCTGGTTCATGATGCAGTCTTCAGGGTGCAGCAAAGTCACAGTCAGCACAGGTCCTGTGGGCTTCCTCTTCTCTGAAGTAGTTGTTGGAAAAGCACAATGTTTGGTCGCTAGCTCGTGTTGGATTAATTCAGGCACTCAGAAAGGCCAGGAGACCCTCAGGCACTCCTGGGTCAACTATGTGCATACTCTCACTGTGGTCTGCTTCTTATGGGACACTGTCCTCTCCAGATTCTGCGGCTAGTCTCTTCCTGCTCAGGCAAATAGCTTTTTTGGGTTCCTGTGGGGTAAGTCACTCCTCTCCTTTCAGCAGGCAGGGAGGCACTCATGCCTCAGGCAGACCTACACTTCTTCAATTTGATGTGCAACCTGTAGGTGATGTTCTTTCGCTTCTAGAAGAATAGCTATCAGTGATAGTTCCTCTGAAACAGCAGCTCCCTGAGTTAACTCTACAGAGTACTGTCATTCTTGGTCAGCGAAGAACCTTGGAACTGGAAGCAAGTGGGAAGATGTTTGCCCCACTTTCACACACAATTTCCAGATAGAGGTTGTGGATCCACCATCTAAGACACAGAAATCTAATGACCCACCCATTTCCTCACCATCAACTGAAGTGTCAGTGCTCAGGAAGGGCTAATCCGTAATGCACTGCTAAAAAAGTTACCATAGAACGTCTAAAGGGAATCCTCTTCTCCATCCCTCTATACGGCAGGGTCTAGTGGCACACCCTCTAGGTCAGGAATGCATGCAATATGCATTCACTGTCTGGAAAGGGTATATCACAGTCTCAGTCATGAGTCATGTTAAACTAGGGGCAATCCAAAGTGAATCCCAGTGGCTCCAGTATTTACACACTTGCAAACAACATGGATTCCTACCACCATTCACCAAACCTACACACGCACTTGGCACACATTCAGCGATGTTGGCGCAGGGTCTAAAATTGACATGTAAGCAGAAATTTAAACAAGCAGGCTTGTCGATATCACACTCAGTCAGTCAGACATCTTTATTTGATACTTAATTTTTAAAGATCATAAAAGTACAAAATGCACATTATTCAGTTTAAAGGAGAAAAATACAGCTTTCATGATAAAAGCAGTAACAATAATTTGATGACAGACATTGAATTTAAAAACAGGATTAAAATACATATTACGTGAATCATGGAGCAGAGTGGTCCAGCCACCTAGTCTTCCTTGAAAGAAGTAGATATAAAGCCACAGTATAACATACTAATTCATTGGGTAGTGATTGTAAAAAATACAAAGCTGGACGACATGGAGCAAAATGATATTTACGCATTAGCGGCCAGATCAATCTTTTGCGGTGCGCTTTATAAAATTTACAGAAGCATATAATATGTTAATTTGATTGGGGGGGAAGAACCATCACACAGACAGGCCAGCAGGTCGACTAAGGAATAGGTGCCAGCCAGATAAGAAAACATAGAAGTAATAAGGTTAAGATGAAGCAGTACCAAAAAAATCGATGGCTCAAGTTAGTCACAAGGGATAAATATCCTGTGGCGCAATCCTGTTCAATAGGGCATTCTAGATATAATTTTACAGATGCTTTCGAGGAATTTGGTTTAAATCGCTCCAAAGCCTTTTGGTTGAAAAATAATATATATTTTTTTATTGATACTGTAATGCATTTTAACCCCTTGGATGCGTCATCTATATACAGGACATCTAACGCGACATGACTTAGAAAATTTGAACAGCTAACTGGGAGGCATTTACATTTACATTTATATCTCCAGATTCCTGCTCCGTAGGTTGCCACTGATATTGACTTGGCAGAGTAAACCTTTTTGATTATCTCAAGATCATCCCAAGGGGCTTCACACCCAATTTCTTTGTAAAGGTATTCGCACATTTGGTAATTTTCCAGTCTGGGAACACCAGGGGAATATCTACTATTAAAAGAGAGAAAAATAAGGAGGGCAAGTGAGGCACATGAAAATACAAAAACCACACCTACAAAGAGTAAGTGGCAGATGTATCAACATCCATGTTTGCGATTCTCAAATAGCGATTTTTTGAGAATCGCTATTTGAGAATTGCAAAATGGGATGTATGTAGAAAATCGCAATTTTTTAGCGATTTCGTAATATTCCTTCATTCTAATTATCAAATTGCGAATCGCAATTAAGGAATACCTTCCCATTCATTTATATGGGCCAGGAGGCCCATAGGAATGAATTGGAAGTTATTCTCAATTTGCGATTCACAATTTGAGAATCGCAAATTGAGAATAGTTTCAAGGGTGCAAGGGTGTCATAAGGACACCCTGTTGCACCCCTGAAATTTACATGTGTGCTGTTGGCACCTTCACAAATGGCAAAAAGTGCATTTGTGAAAGAAATCGCAAATTACCACCAACTTCAAGTTGGTGGTAATTTGCGATTTCTTAATTAGAAATCGCACAACTCTGGTGCTTCATACATAGCATTTAAGGAATCGCAATTTGCGATGCTGATGCAAAATTAAGGAATCGCAAATTTTGCGAATCCTTATTTTTGCAATGCAATTTCAATCATACATCGCATTTTCCGAATTTTTTGTTGCAAATTCTGCTTTTATTGCGAATCGCAGCATTTTGCGACAAAAAAAACGGATGATACATATGGCCCCTAAGTCACTATTGAACTAGCCCCTTCTAGATACTGACATTATCTTTTTCTGAATTTAAAAAAGTTTTTATCACATTTCTACAGTGTCATTTGTTGCTTGATTTACATGCCACGTCTAGTGGTGGCTGGGCACATGCCACGTCTAGTGGCGGCTGGGCTTGTGTAATGCTTTTAGAGCCACGGCAGGTCACCAGCAACAATCTAGCGCGGCTCTCATTCGATCACTTTGCTGTCTTCTATTCGTTTTATTACTTTTGATTTTACATATAACCTTGAACAGCGGCTTAGAAAATATAACGAGCTGTGGACTGGAGGCCCGTCCTTTCCCAAGAGTCTGTGCTTCCCTTTCTTTCTTTCTTTATTTCGTCTGAGATGAATGTTCTGCGTGTTATTGTGTCTCTCTTCTGGCTGTGCGCGCTTCCAGTATCAGTCGGTGGACGTCCAATTCGTTTTGCTGCACTGTGCCTGCCTGTTGTTGATTCGGGAAGCGTGCTCGCGCCAAAAGAGTCATGTGCGATATGTGTTCTAATCTACCAGCGCGCGGACAGCGTGCCGCGTTTTCATCAGTGATTCCACTGCGCTTCCGGGGATATTGGCGCGCGGGTGGTCATGACCGGCGTACACACTCATTTACGAACAGAAGTGATGTTCTCAGTAACAAACCGACCGCGCATACAAAAATCAGGCGTGCATGGAGAAGTGTGTGTGACCTGGAATTAAATTAGAAAGGTGAAACCCAGAAAGCAAACAACCTAAGTAAAGCTCTTTATGCAACACAGTTCAAACCTTACAGGTCAGCACTGTCGTTAACGGCACCGGGGCCCACAGAACCCTGATAATAGATGTAATTGCTGCCACAAGAGCAGTTGAAGGGGCCATTTTCCTGGCCCGCTTCAGGGCCCACAGACATTCAAGGTAGGGTGCTGGTGACTTACTTGGGCCTGTAAAAGTAAGCCCTTAGAGTGCAGTTTGCCCAAGTCTCCCTGTGAAGGTGAGAGGCAGATTAAAGTGATTTTAACAATGTATGGCTACGTGCCATGGCAAGAATCAAAATACCTTATTAATCTAACTTCATACCCTAGAAATATGATTGTTCTAGCTAATTATGTAATGTCGGCCCAGAGGAGTCAAAGGCTCAAAGCCCTCATTTCAGGATACCCACCATGTAAATGAATTCTATTTAGATGCAGTTTAGCAACATTTCTCTTATGGTAATATTCTAAAACCTGCCATGGACACAGTCCTCCGTGCAGTACATTAGACACCTACTATTTAACTTGTTTCTCGTTTTCAACTCTGAGGGCCAGATGTAGGTAATTTTAATTTACCACCTTGGTATTTAAGAGGTGGTAAAATAGAGGGGGGGAGATGTAGGTATTTATGAATCGGTAAATACCGAATCGTTAAGATTCGGTATTTACCGATTCTGTAAATACCGATTTGGTATTGCCCATTGATTCCTATGGGCCTTGCAGCCCATAGGAATCAATGGGCAAACTGATTCTGTAATTACAGAATCGGTAAATACCGATTTTAGCAAGGGTGCAGGGGGTGTCACTTTGACACCCTCTGGCACCCCAAAAATAGGCATGTGCGCCATGTGGCACACAGACATGCCCTAAGGGCATGTCTGTGTGTCACATGGCACAGGTGTGCATGCACACATGTGCATGCACACATGGATTAGGTATTTTACCACCCAATTGGATTGGTTGGTAAAATACCGATTCTTAAAGCCCTGTGGCACTCTGACATGTGCCAGCTACATCTGCATTTACAGAATCGGTATTTTACCGAGTCTGTATTTACCGATTCGGTAATTTTACCGAATCGGTAAATACAGAATCGGTAAAATACCGATTCTGTAAATGCATGCCCTACATCTCAAAATCCAATTACCGGTCGGTAACGGCCGAATTCGGCCGTTACCGACCGGTAATTGGCCACCTACATCTGGCCCTGAGTATTTAGAACTATCAAACTTTTTTTTTTCTTTCTTTCCATTTTTCACTCCCCATCTGATACACAAGGCAGGAGACTGTTTCATTTAGAAGACTGTACAAAAACAATGTAGTTTACAACTGTCAAAGTTACAAACTCAAATACCTAATTCAATTCAATGTAAAGTCAATAGGATTAAATTTAGGAACTTAGGGGTACATACATCAAGTATTTTACCAGTCGCAAACTGGCCGATTCGCAGAATCGGCCTGGTTGTGACCGGTAAAATGCTATTTCAGATGCATCAAGCCCAAAGGCATTCACAATTAAGAAAATCGCAATGTTTTGCGATTTCCTTAATTGCAAATGCAGTTAGGGAAACGCAAATTGCGATTCACTAAAAGCAATGCATCATGCATTCGCCAATTGCGTTTTCGCAATTTGGAATTGCAAATTACCATCAACTTCAAGTTGACGGTAATTTGCAATTTCTTAGAAAAATGCATACAACTGCATTTTCTAAGTGCCATGTGGCGTACACATATGCCCTTAGGGCATATGTGCGCCACATGTGCACAAATGCCAATTTTGGGGGTGCAGCAGGGTGGCCTTTTGGCCCTGTAGCACCCTTCAAACAGCATTTGCAATTTGCGAGCACCTATTTGGTACTCCCAAATTGCGAATTAATTCCTATTTGTGAAAGTAAAGGCATTCCTTGATAGCGAGTTGCAATTTGCGAGTCTCTATTAAGGAATTTGGTGGAATCACAATTTCATTTGCGATTCCTACATGCATAAGGAATTGTGATTCCTAAATAGCGATTCCCTAAAAATCCCTACTTAGGAATCGCAATTCCATTATTCGATGGCCAGATGTACTATTATTCCACTCTCAAAAAGTAGCCGCAAATTGTGCACCAACTTTTTGCAAATAGAATCAGATTTTGTAAAATGACTTATCTATGAATAGGTCAGCTCACAAAATAATGGGTGACAGAACAACCTACTTAATATTCCTTAGGCAGGTTGCACTTTGCGACCCCTATGGTTGGCTGTGAAAGATTAGAAATGGCACTTTTGAAGTTGCTAATTCAGCCCATTTACGAATCATAGGAGTTGGGACCACAGAAGGGCCACAGAAGAGCTTAGTACAGCTGGCACCATGTCTTTAACATGTTTTTATAGGCATTTCCCTTGCCATAGTCTACAAATGAAAACAAATATAGAAAAATCAGTTAAGTGGAAACATTGAAGAAAAGTTGAAATACAGTTTTTTTTATTTTGAATATGATGAAGAAAATTCCTTATACCTTGAAAGAAGTATTTTTCTGTCAGTAGTGATTTAGCATTGTAGGTTAGGCCTAGGGATATCCTTAAGGTTAGGATTGATTGAAGGAGTAACATTATGGTTGTCATAGGGTTATGGTAGTGTTTAGGCTAAGGGTGTGTGTTGATGTTTGGGTTGAGGATAGAATTAAGTTTAAGGTTACTGTTTAAGATAGGATAAGTTTAGGGTTAGAGGAAGTATTAAGATTTTACTTTGCAATGGAGTTGTCAGGGAATTTATTCAGTTTAGTATTATGTATAGTGCGTTCTTCGTTATTGTTACAACTACACAGATCGGAAATTTTCTAGCCAATTCTACCCTGCATCCTCTCGTGTTAGCAGTTGCAAGAGATGGTATAGATATCAAAAAAGGAGAAACGGCATGCAACTCTGGACTAAGATTTTTTTTGAAGACGTAAGTCGTAACCGGATTCTGTTTTGATATCAGGAATCAGAAATAAGTATCATTCCTCTACATACTAATAATCCAAGTTAGGTCTGAGTTTAGTAAAGTTTCGCTCTTTCCTTTTAAGTTATGTCCTGCAAGTCCAAAGAAGACCTTTGAAGGTTTGTATGAGACACTAATTCTTAGAGACACACTAGCATCAAATTACTTTGCACCCTGCTTTGGCCTTCCTTCACCAAACATGATAAAAGAACAAAGAGAGAAAGGTGGGTAGATGTATACAATAAGTGAGGAAGAGGACAATATGCTGTTTAATAACTAGGCACTTACATAGTAACAGTGTTTCAACCGAAGTTATGCAGTTTCTCTCTACTCCATTTAAATATTTAATATACGGAAAGAGAGCGAGTTTAAAGGGAGCATCTGGTGAATCTTGTCACAGTATATCTATAACCAAATGAGATGCCATCTAACAAAGTATTTCTTGAGTAGCTATGGCTGGTGATTGTTTGGCGATGTACGACTGGGTGAAGAGAACTTCGGGGCATATTATCAACAACAAGCGATATTTATCGCTAAATGAGCTTAGCGACATTTTTTTTACCGCCGCGCATCGCCGGATTTTATCGCAGAGATAACGTCCTATTAGCAACGTTTATCTCTAAAGCGATAACATTTCTGGCGATAGCGGCGAAATGCGTGTATATCGCTGGTAATCCAGTGATATTCATGCATTATCAGTAACAGGGACTTAGCCTGAATATCCACCTCTTATTGGATATACAGGCTAAGAACTGGTCTGAGCAGGCGTTAGGTTTTGGAGATATTCGCGCAAATATTTCCATCGCTACGCCTGCGTTGATAATAGGCGATAGCGATATTAGCGACTGATTTCAGTCGTTAACAGGTTGGGTACGCCCACTTTGCATGTCATTAGCGATAAATATCACTGACATGCAAAGCGGGCCCCAAACCGCTTGCTATCGCCTACAAGCTGTCGCTAACTGCTGTTAGCGTCTGCTTGCTAATTGGGCGATAAAATTATCGCAGTTTAGTGGCCGAAAATGGCCGCTAAAGCTGCGATAATCTCTTATCGCCCGCCTGCGACGGGTCCCTTGGATAGGCACCTCGCACAAGTCTATCACAGGTGATTGTGTTATCGTCTCTTTTGAAGACCCTAATACCGCACACTTTATCCATTCATGGAATAACCATGGAGCAAACTCGCCCATAGCAACTAGACCACTAACTTACTTTTATCCCCCGTCCTTTCATCCCAACAAGGGGGAAAGTGGAATAGGATTCCGGTGAGAAACTGTGCACAGGGCGGGCTATCCAACTTCTGGCAGGATACATATGGGGGGTGGAAGGGAGTGCCCACCTATAACAGATTTGGCTGTCTTGAGGATGTGGATTGACTTCCCCACAGGGTCACCAATATAACATCCTTGGTAGACTCACACTGTTCTACGTCTTACCCTTCCTCGCGCTCTGCTCCATTATCCTCACACAGGGTCACCGATACACCGTCCTTGGCAGATTCACACGGTTCCCTGTTACACTTTTCATCGGGTGCTGTCTCATCGCCATCACAATATTCTAATGATGACTGCTACCAAATCACGGGTGAGATCAGGCACACAGAGGGGGAGGTTGTTGAACATTGTGCGGGGGGTATACTTGCTGAGCCCTCAAAAGATTATATTACCAACTTAGGTCTAGCTGGCCAAAATATCAAGGATAATCTCCTTGCTGAGGCGCCGTATGCAACATGTTCGATGGCAACTGAGGGATTGTCCTGTCCCAAGTACAGCCAGTGCAGGACAAGCAGGTCTTCCCTGGGCTCCAACACTATTGATAAGGCGGGGGTTCCCGGTGTAGTCTCGATACTCTCCTGGAATGTTGCCGGGTTGGGCAATAAATTAGATTTCCCAGAGTGGGTGGAATTTATTGAGGAATATGACATATGTCTGTTCCAGGAAACGTGGGCCATAGAACAACAGTCCCGCACAGGGTACGCTTCCTTTGCGATCGCGGCAAAATGGGGTGGGAAGGGCAGACCGTCTGGTGGCTTGCTGATTTGGTTAGGTTCCCACCTAGGATGCAGGGCAAGAAATCTCGAAACTAATTCACCAGACCTCCAGTGTGTTGTTCTGGAGTGGGCAACTGGTGCGAGTGTAGCATTAATACATTTATACTCTAGACCGGTTGGGTTAACAGCTACTTCGGGGACAATTGAAGACTTGGCCTTGTTCCTCGATTCTGCCACCCTCTGTCCATCACTCATAGTTGGCGGGGACTTTAACATCCAGTATGAGCCTCTCCCGGATCATTTGGAAGGGGTAATTAGTGAAGAGGACGATCTATGGGAGATACACATTTTGCTGGGCCCTCCAGTAAAATCATGGTCACCACTAGCCACCCAAATAACATCTCTGACTTTATCCCACTCACTGAGGGCTTGTAATGGGCGGCTTAAGGGAGATATCCCACCCCAGCCTACCTTCAATAGATCAGGGCATGAGTCACGGATAGATTATATCTTGGTCACAACGAATGATTGGGCCAAAGTGAGGGACTTCACAATAGTCAAAAGGACTGACAGTGACCACAACGCCTTGTCACTGAGGTTCGCTGTCCAGGGAATGCCCACGGGTATCACAGATGGAAATGCAGAATTCCCTGTTGGTCTAGTTGCAACCAGCAATAGACGTAGGGTTAGATGGCCAAGACTACTAGAGAACCCGAAAAATATCCAGAGGATATATGCCGCTGTGGTCCCTGTCCTTGAAAAAGTTGTGGACCTCATTCCCCAGTTACCCTCCCCTGATAAGCTCTCCGTGCTTGGGGATATTCACTCTGAGCTCTGCTCTAACTTAGCAGAAGTACTGAACCCTGTGGCCAGGACGAAAAAGGCCAAGGGGAGAAGAGTCTCATGGTTCAATGCTTCTTGCAGGAGAGCAAAGGCCGACCTATTGGAGTCCCTCAAAATCCGGGAAATCCCTAGCAAGATTAGGGAAAAGCGGTTGGCCAATAAGTCTATCCTCCGTAACGCCAAAATAGAATGGGACCATGATAACTGGTCTGAAATGTCGGCTGCCCTTGCACTTCGAGATGCCCAGAAATTCTGGCACATCGTTGAGCACGGTTCAGCTGAACCTATAGCGGCAGTAGATGCAAATATTGCTTCCGCTGTGTGGGAGGATCACTTCAAAACTTTGTATAGCGCGCCCCGCCTAGATCAATTGGGGATCGTTCCTGAGCCAGCAACGGCCCAACCCCCTGAAAGCACATCCCCGATGGATGGATTTACTTTGGAAGCACTCACTGTGGCAATCTTGGGTCTCGCTGCTGAAAAGGCGCCAGGCCTGGACAAGCTCCCAGGTGACCTCTACAGGCACGAAATCAAGATCTGGGCCCCGTATCTGAGGGTGCTGTTCAATGCAATTTTGAACGGCATGACGGTCCCCCCAACTTGGCTGGGGGCAGAGATAGTCCCTATTTTTAAGAAGGGCTCGCCTCTGCTCCCAGCCAATTACAGGCCAATAAGCCTGATAGACGTTTCCCAGAAGCTCTTCACTAGGTTACTTCATGATCGCTTGTCGGAATGGATGTTGGAGTATGATATTCTGAGTCCATTCCAGGCGGGGTTCAGAAGGAAAGTTTCCACCACAGACCAGGTCTTTCGGCTCGCCCTCATCTTCAGGAAAACGGTGCAGCTGGAGGGTGGCAGCCTCTACACTGTATTCGTGGACTTGAGGGCGGCCTTCGACCTGGTTCCCCGCAGAAAACTCTGGGAGGTGCTGGCCAAGTTGGGGGTCCCCAAGGGCTTGCTGGAGATGATCATTCGTCTCCATACTGCCAACTTTGCTCAGGTGAGGTGTGGCAAGGAGGGGGCGCTGTCGAACCGGTTCCCCGTTGACAGGGGGGAAAGGCAGGGTTGTGTGCTTGCACCGACCCTGTTCTGCCTCTACGTCAACGGGGTAATCTCCCACCTGAATGGAGTGGTCAATTCTGACGCTCCCAAATTGGCTGGCAGCAGGGTGCCGGCGATTATGTTCGCTGACGACACCCTGCTGCTCTCAAAGTCCCCAATGGGGATCCAGCGCGTTTTAAACGGCTTTGTAGAGTTCTGTGGGGAACACGGTTTAGAAATCAATACCTTAAAGACCAAATTTATGGTTTTTAACCCCCCACCAAAACTACGATCTAGCCCCAGCATCGGGCAAAGTAGACTTGAAAGGGTGCGAACCTTTGAGTATCTTGGAGTCATGTTAAATGAAAATATGTCCTGGAGCACACACCAAGAGAAAGCACTACTCAAATTGGTCCAGTACTTGGGCGGGGTCATGAAGCTTATGGGAAATAACAGGTCATCCATCAAACCTGTTGGCCACCACTTCAGATCTATAGGGCACAGGCAAGGGGGGCTGCCATGTACGTCTGCGAGCTCTGGGGACATGTAGCTTTTCCCGACCTGGTCAGAGAGAAGAACAAGTTCATTAGGCGGATGGTAGCACTCCCACCCAGCACGCCCCTTGTTCCACTAAGGTTAGATCTGGGGTTGCGACCCCTTGGTGAAGAACTGGCATTGCGCCCCTTGGTCTATTGGCGTAGGCTTTGGGCAGTTCCAGAATTGATTAGCTATAGGCAGGGGCTTCAGGAGGTGCTTGCCATGCCTAATGCAGGGAAAATTAAATGGCTTAAATACATTAAAACTGAGTTGGAGGGTCTAGGCCTATCGACACTCTGGTCTGATCCTTCTTCCGCTTGCCCATTAATTCCCAAAAAGAGATTGGCAAAGGTTTACTACGACAGTAAAATAGCGGCACTCTGTCGTCGGCAAAACCTGGGGACACTCACAGAGTCATTTTTACGCATTAAGGACATTTACAGTTTTGAACCAGCCTTGGACAAATTATATCCTGTCTTACTTAGGAAACTCTATTTGCAATGGAGGCATGGGTCCCTCCCACTTCGAGCTCTAACTAGTAAGTGGAGCGAATCAGCAGTCAGCTTATGCCCGGCTTGTAGAGTGGCTAAAGAAACTGAGCTTCACATAATTTTTTTCTGCCCGGCCTATAACGCGACCCGCAAGAAATGGATTGTCCCTATATGCAGGAATTTGGGGTTTACAGAGTGCATGGCCGCGTTTAGAGTGATGAAAACAGACTTGTCAGATCATATTGTTTTTGCAGTGGCTAAATATTTAGGAGCAATGTGGTTTCTGAGAAGTCAGAGCCTCAAAGCTGGTTAATGATTCTTACTGCATCAAAAATGTGAGACCCTGTATCACTGAACATTCCTATGCTCTGATGTATCTTGAAATGTTTTAATCTTTTATTGTCTTTACAAATATGAAATGTATTTTTATATCTTTTATGGTGATATATTACCGAAATAAAGATTTATGATTTAAAAAAAAAAAAATATATGCCCCTTCCTTTTTTTCTCTTTACCTGATGGCCTACTTAAGAGGCATGTTCCTATCTGAGTTTGATTTGCAATTTTTTCACCTTTTTCCTCAGGCTGAATCTCATCAGATAAAAACAGAATATTGGCACTGTATGATACCTATCTCTGTGTGTTTATACGACAAAATTAATTTGTCTCCTGAAAGGAAGCCTCATGTATTTACCACTTCCCTCTGCTGTTAACACGTGTAACATCTGAAACACCCCCACCAAAATGTAACTCATAACTAGGTGTTTGTTCAGTTGCTTAGATTTGCAAACCTCAATATTTTTTTCAAAACGTTCCAATTCTGCACTACTTGTGAACTTTGCAAAGTTTAACTTGCAAGTAAAGAATTAGGGCTGCCCGAAATGTGTCCAATGTGCTTTAGGGGTAAGTATATGAAATGGTGTAAGAATACATCTTAATATATGAAATGCAAAACTGGCATTTGACACTATGGGGCATTTTCTCAAGGCGATATTACCGCATTAGCTGCTCTTTTCTGCCGCTAAAGCAGCAATATTTTTATCTCCCAATTCTCAAGCTGTCGCTAACAGCCATAAGCGACAGCTTTTTGACGAAAATGTCCCTTGAAAAGATTGCGAGTTCAGTTAACGATAATTATCGCTAATGACATGCAAGGGAGGTGTTTCCATGCACAATCTTGCGTTAAACCAACATCTCCATATTCACAAGGGGATTCCTTAAGTCCAGAGGACCCAAAAAATGTCTGTAACTGCAACTAGAAGCAATTTTTTAAGACCAGAAAATATCTGGTCTTAAAATGGAGATACAAAAGGGGATGATGGACGGAGCGTTTCAGCAAATCAAACACTCACCCCCAGTCAACTGATCTGGGTTTAATCCATCACCATTCTTTAGCTCACTCAGCCACCCCAGTTCAGACATGGCTATATGCAAATCAGTCTGACCCTGTGCCTCATGGGACAGTCCAGCCCGAATTGCCAAGCCATGTCTTCCCTGGACCGGAAACAAGCATCCTGGGACCGGTTTCAGATTCATAATCCTCTTCAGCCAGGCTATCTTGAATCCAGTGGCCAAGTGAGCAAGGGACTCACGTCTGAGCATACCCTGCCAACTTAGGGCGAACAAAGCGATACAAAAGGGGATGATGGACGGAGCGTTTGAGCAAATCAAACAATCACCCCCAGTCAACTGATCTGGGTTTAATCCATCACCACGCTCCGTCCATCATCACCTTTGGTTTTTCTTAAAATGGATAACCCATTTCAGGAGGTTTTTTTGCTGGACCGCGCTGCAAGCAATTTTGCTGCGCTGCCCTGATACAAAATTACAGGGCAGGACTGCGCACTATCAATAAGATAGTGCCCATTCCTGGGCCTCACTCATGAAAAATGTTGCAGCGCTGCAACAAGACAGCGTTGCAACACTTTTCACTACCCCCTTCTAGCGACACCAGGGATGCGCTGTATTCACTGGACAACGCTTTATGATGTAAGTCATGACAGATACGTCTGGAATCCTGACATCTGTCTGTGCTAAAGTCATGCATTGCTGCAGTCATGTCACAACCTTGATGCAACTCCAGCAATGCATGGTGCCAGTCTATCCCTGTGGCACTGCCGTCCATGAGGGGTGCCCGGGTGTTGGCGCAGTTGGATATCCATTGTTTGCGTTTGGGCACTGCGGAGTCATCATCTGTAAGCGTAGGAGATGGGGTGGTGCTGAGAGAGTTGACGAGACGTATTTCGGTGGCCTTGATCCATCAGCGATGCGTGCGATGATGGCGGTGGTGTACGGTGGGCATGGTGAAGATGTGATGTATACATTGATGGTTGGTCCTGGAGAGTCTGGTGGTGTGGCTGTAGTTGATGGTCCAGCAGGCGGAGGAGACATGCTCGACCGTGTGTCCTGCTATGTTGCTTGCTTCGGTGACTAGCTGCTTGACTCTGATGTCGTTGAGCTACCCCAGGTGGGTGTATTGTTCTGGTCACTGAGGTTGTCCAGGTTGAACTTGAGTCCGCTGAGTAGGATGTCGTCGATGGATGGGAGAACCTGGTGTGTAATGAGGTCTACAATGGTATCGGAGAATGTGGTTCCATGGCCAATGGGGCCTGCAGATGAGCGTGCTGCAGAGGATGGTTTTGGGGTTGGTCTGGATCTGGAAGTGAGGTGTTCCATGGTCACCATTGGCTCATCAGAGTGTGTGGTCAGTCGGAGTGTGCTTCTGTAGGTGATGGCAATACTGCCTCCTTGATGGGCGTGGTGATCCTTTTGGGTGACTCAGTAGCCATAAGTGATGGCGATGTCCGCTCCGGAACAAAGGTTGGTCCTGCCAGGCGTTGTGGCATCCAGGGTTGATGGTGAGGGGGGTGCCGGCGTTGTAGCAGTTGAGAGTCTGAGAGGAAGGGTGCTTGGTGTAGAGCACATTCCAGAGACAGACGGACGCAGACGGGCTTGCCTATGGCTTACCTTTGGCACGGGAGACATCCATTACAACGCAGGCAGTACATCATTAACAATGCAACTAGGACAACACAGGTGCCTTCACATTGCATTTGATTACAACGCATTGTGAGGTCATTAATGTGTTGATTTTAAAACAGTTGGGTGGGTATGGCTTATGGATGTTGGAACAGGAAACTGGTGTGTGTTTTGTGATCAAATATGAAATTTGGGGGTGTAATCGGGTAGATTATGAAAATTGGGGGGTGTTTTATAAAAATTGGGGTATATTATGAAAATTGGGGGGTGTTTTGGGGCAAATTTGATTTTTGCATGTGGTTTTGGAGGCTCTTCAGGGTTAACGGTTGGGTTTGGGGTGCAAAGGTAAGTTTAGGCTTTCACTCACTGAAGTGTGAATCGTGATATTTATGTCTCCTCTATCCAACACATGCCCTACTGTTGCAATGTGCACAGTATTAGTTTGCATTGGAATGGAATGTGATGTCATGTAATTCGTCATAACTACATATGTGCCTTTGGCACATGAGTGGTACACCCGCTGTGCATGGGCACACAGCGGCTGCCATTGAGAAGTGCGGGGGCTGTACAGCTGGGAGGTGGTAAACGTTGCAAAGAATACTGGAGGGTGTGTGGACACGGGGACGTCTGTGTGAGCGGGTATCGCAAAAATGTAATTAGTGAAGTCTCACCTCGAATCCGGCCCGTGTCTTCGTAGCTCCAGCTCACCTGCGTCTGCTTCCAGGAACAGGAATTCGGCAGCCAGGCACCCTTCCCTGAGTCAATCACAACACTGACATGCATTTCTAGCCTCCTTTTCATGGGAGCAACGATGCGTGCTAGTCCAGCCATGCTGTGAGATGTCAGCTGTGGTCCTGAGATGGGGGCATGGAGTTTGTGACATTAGGGGTGGACGAGCTAACACATTAATAGAGATGAGCCACAGTCGAGTCAAAGGTCTGGCTTAGCTGTAAGAGCACGTTCACAAGCTGAGCCAAGAAAATGTCTCACATGTACATCATGTAACAAACATTATGTAAACATAGGATATGGATTGTGGGAGTGTGTCACTTTAGTAGAATTGATTATATCATTGCATTGAGAGGCAATTATTTGGAGTGAGTTCCTAAAAATGTACTTAGGGACTTCTGCCCTGATGAGATGAAATGAGCAAACCATGAGAGGCAAGCCAGGTGTCATGTGCTCCTTATGTTTGGTCTAGGGTGTTATTAGGAATAGTACAACATTTTCTAATATACCACTTGTCCTTTTTGGGTTCTGGAAAAGCCTGCTACTTGCAGAAAAGCGCTTTGACGCCCAGTCAGTGGTAATACGTGCTATAGAAATACAATTGCAGTTACAATCAGTTCTGAACCCGCGACTTGCAGGTTGAACACAGATTTATGAATGGATGACTTAATTGACTGCTGCATCTCAGATACTATTATAGGGCAACTCAAACAACCTCGCTCTGTGTAGCTGTGATTTTGGGGTGCTTACACATGACCTTGCCCCTCTATCTAAGGCCACAACACCCTCCACTGCATCACCTCTATGGCTCCCTGAATGTGTGGTGTTCTTAGTGAGTGCTGATGATAGCTTGGTGATGAGAAAGGTGGGAAGGGGGAACTGAAGCGCTGTGGGCAGCTTATAGGGTGCTTAAAGGTTGACAACGGTGCTGTGGACAAACTATACTGGAGGCTGACGTGATGGGAGACTGACGTGGTGCTGTGGCTGAAAGGGATCTTGGAGGTTGCCAGGGTGTGGGAGTGAAAGGTGCAGGGCTGACAATATGTTTGGAAGTTGTCAGGCTGACAAAATGACTGGAAGCTGACAGAGAACTGTTACTGACAAGTGCTGTGGCTGATTGGGTGTTGAGGACGCAGGTGCAGATTAGTCGTTGCGCTATGCTGATTGGGTGCTATGCTTGCAGGGTGGTGTTGTTAAAGATTTTTTGGGTGCAGGTGTGGGGCAGTCATTGTACTTTGCTCACTGGGTACTGTGGGTGAGGAGTACGGGTCAGCCTGGTGCTACGCTAAAAACGTGCAGTGGGTGACTGGGTGTGAGGCAGCCATGGTGCTATGCTGACAGGGTGCTGTGGCCAGTGAGGTGCTAGCACAGGGAATGCTGTGCGCTATGCTGATTGGGTGCTCTACTTTCAGGGTGCTGTAGCTGACGGAGTGTTGTGGACGCAGGTGCAGGGAAGTCATGGGGCTAAGCTGATGCTGCTATGCTTGCAGGCTACTGTGACTGACAGAGTGTTGTAGGCGCAGGAGTGGGGCAGTCGTTGTGTTTTGCTAAGTACTGTGTGTGTCATGTACAGGTCAGCGAGGGAGCTACGCTGACACCATGCTTTGGGCGAGTGGATGTGAGGCAGTCAGGGTGCTATGCTGACTGGGTCGGTGCCGTGCTTGCAGTGTTCCTCAACGGCGTGTGGTTGCCTGTCCTCAAGGACAGCTCTTGCCCTCCTTATCTACATAAAATGTCACTCAGCATCCTCGAGGTGGACAGACAGCACTTTTCTGCCCCTAATGGGCCGATTACCACGTATCGCCGTCTAATGGCAGATTCACTATCGCCAAAGCGCAGATGTTATCATGAATTTTCACCGCCGTTCTGTTACTATCTCCATGTAGCTACTGCTTGTTAATACGCTGCTAACATGGCGATAGGTTTCAGGGTTAGGCGACGATAACAAAACTGACAATAACTGGTGTAGGCGATAGTTATATTCCGTCCTTGAGAATATCCCCCTATATTTTAGCGTGAAATGTAGCGCTAAAAACACAAGCGGAGCAAACAGTAGCAGGTCCTGTTCTAGTCATTCACGTTGATCCTGAACACTTGCGCAAATTCTTTTCCATGAATGAAACATAATTATGCAACATAGTATAATATTGTAATTTTGAAAATCGATGGTAATTTGCGTAACAGAAATTTACTGAAATTATACAAGATTACGCCTGCATGGCGTAAATGTTACCCGGGCCTAAACAAGCTCGCTAAAAGAAGACCTTTCCAAAGGTGGAGTATTCGCTTGTGGGGAAAAATCATTATAAGAACTTTTTTTCTGAATGGGAAGTTCTAATCAGTTTAGAAAAGTTTGCCACTTTATGAGGTGCACGTCTTCACAGCCAGAATTTACATTTCAGCCTTCTTCATCAGCCCTATGGGAATTGCACCTATACTGAATAATCATATTTTCTCTGGTGTTTTTGCCAGAACTTCTCTCTTATCTACCCCACGATCGTCTCTGCAGGACAACACAAACTAAAGCCAATTAAACCATCAAATATAATGCACGGTGTGACTTCCTGCTGAAGAATGTAAGTGGGGGGAGCACAAACTGTCAGAATATCTGTGGCGGTCGGCAGCATTACTTCCCAGTGAGGCAGGAGTGGGAGAGGATGGAGACTGTAAGGGCGAGTCCAGTCGTGATGGCAGCTTGGGTTGTGGGGGTAGGACTCTAGTGAGCTAACTCATGACATAGTTGGTGCTTGGCACTAAGGACTAGGGGCCATATGTAGAAAGCCTAATTGTGCTTGCAAATGCTGAAATTCGCAGTGCTATGTAGCACACAAAAACCCACATGCAAAATAAGGAATCGCAAAATTTGAGATTCCTTATTTTGCTATTGCATTTAAGGAATCGCAAATTGCGATTCCTTAAATGCAATGTAGGAAGCACCCAAGTTGTGCGACTTTTGGCTTAAGGAATCGCAAAATACCAACTTCAGGTTGGTGGTATTTTGCGATTTCTTTGAAAAATTCACATTTTGGCATTTTTCAAAGTGCCATGTGGGTCACATTCATGCCCTTAGGGCATGTATGTGGGCCACATGTGCACACATGTCAATTTCAGGGGGGTTCAAAAGGGTGTCCTATTGACACCCTTACAACCCTGAAATTGCATTCTCAATTTGCGATTCGCAAATAAGGAATAATTGGGATTCGCAAAAAAAATTGCTAATCCTACCTACATTTCATTTTGCGATTCTCTAATTGCGATTCCCAAAAAATCGCAATTTGAGAATCGCAAAACAAACATTACCTACATATGGCCCTATGTCCATTGTGAAGGCAGGAAGCAGGGGACAGCTGTCTACCCCCATTTGGTGCCATTCCACCTGCTGTCCCACGCTGGCCTTTCCTGCAGAGGGAATGGTTTCCCACTGCTGCAAAGGACCTTTGAGGTTCACCTTCTTAGCAATCCAATATCTATGAAAGTTTCACAAGTAGCGAAGACCAATAGGTATAAATAAAATTGGGATTTCTCATTTACGCATTACATCATGTAGTTAGGTCTCCTGAAGTATATGTTCTATATTTTTGCTCTCTGAAGGTGAGGTCTGTGGAACTGGGCAAAACTCACCCCAGAGAGCCTTGTTACTCATTAGTAGTACTTCTGCTTTTAGGTCTGCCTTGACAGCACACCTGTCTGTTGGACCTATTGTTAACACTTCCTTAAATTATATATAGAGTGAAGTTTGTCTTCATCCTGAGGACTATTCCTCTCTCACTTCATGCTATTGGCTGTTTGGTATATCATTCCACCCTGTAGGATTCAGCTATTGGAATTTCATCAGAAAAATACCCTCAACCATTACACTATCTGGGCATTCACTTCTTTGTCTCCTATATGCGTCCTATACAGAAAACAATCCTTTTGAGTTACATTTTTCCCATAGCAAACCCAACGGAACTGTATGTAACATGCTAAACAGCAATTGTGTGCTCATAACACATGCAAACAGCATTGGTGCATGCTCCTGTTTGCATGCGTTAGCAGATTAAAGACAAGCCTCTTGTCTTTGTCAATGCTTTTTCCATTCAGGTATAACGCATTTTATGACCTATTCGCTCCTATAGTCTTTTCCCACTTCTTCAAACCTCCCAGTACCCAGTGAAAAATAACCGGATGCAGAATCTGTGGCAGGCACATGCAGCTAAGCCTGGAATATGCATTTTCCGCCATGCAGTGAAGGGCATTTCCCTAATTCCCTGTGAAGGGTGTATGAAACAATAAGTGAGACAAATGGAGGGACATGACCCTGTCTAACCGACATACGCTTAGCATCGCCTACTCTTTTGACACTCTCCAAGGCAAGCAATTTAATCAAGCAGGTTACAAGGAACTGGAACCCATGCGCATAACAGCCGTGGACTGGATGCATCGGCGTCCCTTCTTAGATGCAGAGAGGAAATGGATATTCCTGACTCAATAACTCCACCCCAAGGGCTTCAACCTCTCGGAATAACAATGACCTCTAAAGACTCCCCTGGCCCCTGGGACTTCACTTAAGTGCAAATAAGGTTGGTGTTCAGTCCTTCTACCTGCCCGATCTGTTATGCATGGGTAGAGTGTGTACAGGAAGTCTATCCTCTCTAGGTGCCCCTACACCTTATTTAATGCCCTATTTCAAGCCAAATGTATGCTACATCAAGGCCTGGCTTCATTTGCTTCTTTGAATTGTTAGAAAGGCTATTTTGCATTTCCAGTGCTCTAAGGCAAAACAAGGCAGTTTTTAACTGCTTATGTTTCAGCATTGCTCTTAGTGTGAGTTATCCTAGTTGCGACAGATAAGGTCACTGAATCACAGGACCATTTTTTATGAATCATACAATTTTCCCACGGCCTGAGGCGGGATTAGAACATGGGGTTTCTAGTTATCAGGCCTCTAGCTCAACTCTTCACCTGGTGGTTTTCAGCCTGTCAATGTTAGGAGTGACTTTCCTAATTTCCAGACCAGCACTCAGTACTTCTTTTATAGGTTGAAGCCTACCAGCCAGAACAGCTGCCTGGTTTGCCAAGGACATTTTGCCTACTTTCAGAAATGGTAGGTCAACATAAATAAAATTAAAAAAGATATGAATAAATATTTACATTTTAAAATAAAAAAAGTCACTTACCTTTTTAGCCTGCAGCATGTCCTCGGTGTTCTCCATCTGCCTCCCCACTCCAGCGCGAGGTCCCACAGCTCCTTATACAATCCAGACAGTGCTCTCATGCTGCATGAGAAAAGTGTCTGGATTGGCTGGAGCAGGCTGCTTCAGCTCTCCGAAGAGACCTGAAGGCCTGTGCCTGCTCTCCAACACGGCTGTCTATTACAGCAAGGTTGGAGAGGTCGAATTGTGCATGTTGATTTGGTCGTAATAATGTAGCCGGCCAAACCGATATGCATAATTCACACTGAAGGGGCTACTCGTCATTGACGGCCAATCAGCAGCAATAATGCACTGGCCCTGTACTGCCCTCTCCACTCGGCAGAAAGCCAGAAAACTAAAATGGTAATAAAATCCTTGCATTCCCATTTTATTTTCAAGCTTTCTGCAGCTGTGTGGGCAGGGGGGCGGCATTCCTCTGCTCCCATGGAGGAACCGCGATTGGGCTTAACTCAGGAGGCAATGTTTAAAGTATTTGTGCAACACTAAAATGACATCAGCACAGTGAAAACACCACAAAAAAGACACCACACCAGTTTAGAAAAAACAGAGAATATTATTATGAGTAAAATTAGGCCAACATGAAACAAAATCCATTAAGTAACACATATTTAATGATTTCTTCAAATATAGTGCTTAGAGTCATAAAGCACCAACCGGGGGTATCTGGCCACATTGAACCGGGTTAAATCTGAAAAGTCAAGCCGACTGTGATGGAGTGCACCTCAGGTACAGAAGACATGCAGGCCCACTGAAAACAGTACCTTTCTGGAGGATGCGTCGACATCGAGGAACAACTGCATTGGTTACGAGCCATGTAGTTGGGGCCCACTTTGTTTTCGAATCCCTTTTGATTAAGGGGATGTTTCGTCATCGAGCCTCGCCTTCTAGTCTTGTGTTGGGGTCAAGCCCCTCACAATTAAAGCAATGCGTCGTTGTTGAGCTGCCCAGCGATGTTCTTGAAATAGAGCTGCGTTGACGTCGAAGGCGCATGTGTCGGTTCTGGTCAGGGCAAAGCAGGCAATGCATGGGACTTTGGAGAAAACAGCTGCAGAACCTCCTTTCAAGGCCCAATACTGGATTGGTACCTCTTGGCAGGGCAGGGCTCACAGCTGGCAGAGTCCAGCAGCTAAACTAGAGTTGAAGGGAGTCTTTGATGTCCCTGAGACTTCAGATCAGGAGCCAAGCCAGCAACCCTTTGGAGTCACTTGGTTCTGAGGTTATAGAGATTCAGGACTACTCCTTCTCACCACCATGCAAAGGTCAGCAGATCCAGCAGTGTCAGCCCTTTCAGCATGACAGCAGTCCTTCTTCTTGGCAGAGTGTCCTCAGGTCCAGAGTGTACTGAGTTGGTGGTGTCAGGGGTCCAGTACTAAAACCCAGTTGTGCATTTGAAGTGGGGGTGATTTCAAATAGGCCTTTCAAATACACAAGGTCCCCAAGTTCCCTGCCCTAACTCACAGTGGGGAGATGCAGCTCATTCTGTGGGGACAGGTATACCTCTATCCAAGTGCAATTGTAAGCTTCTTCCTCCCAATCTAGCTCAGGAAAGCCCATCAGCCCGGCGATGGGCCATCAGGATGTGAATGTCACACCCCAGCTTCCTTTGTGTGTGATTGTCTAGAGGGAATGCACAAACTCCAGCTGTCACCCACCCCAGACGTATATTCAGAGACAGGCAGGAGCACAGAATAGTTCAAGTAAGAAAATGCCAACTTTCTAAAAGTGTGAAAAAAGTGATAAGTATCATGACGCACCCCTCCTCTGCACTGCTGAATAAAGGGATAATCCCTTTCAGTGAATCAAACTCTGTTACATCTTGAAATATATCTTTGAATTTTAATTAAGCGTGGGCGTAAAATCCCTTTCGCGGGCGAATTTGCGGATTTTTGAGGATTTCGCGATCCGCGAATCGTGCGAAATTGCCCAATAATCCACAAATTTGCAAGCTACGAATTATTTGGCTTGGTCGCGCTTGAAAAATACAATATCGCGCGCGCAGCGTTGACTCGGAGCCTGCCGAGTTGTTTTTCTCCCAGTTTTGCGTGTGCTGCGCCATTTTCGATCTTGCTGCGTGATCACGCAAGAGTTTTTCGAACACAATTACGTCATCGTGGCTTGCCATCTTGCACGGCGAGAGTTTGACAATGCGAGTACGTCATAAATGCCCGCGACGGCGCGCAGCTAACTTCCGGCGGGAGGTTTGAACAGCTCGCGTTCGCGAAATTGCAAAAATTGCAATTCTGCACATAAACCTTGTGAAAATGATTATTTTTATCAGAATAACTCCTCAGATTGACATTTGGCTGCACTTTTTTGTGTAGGAGCCCATTTTTTGGGGTGGGGTGGGAGGAAGGAAGAGCCCCAGAGTCTCCAACTACCTGTTCCTGTCCAGCAGGCTCCTCCCAGTGCTTTGTCCATGTCCTGGTCACTTTTCATTTGGCTGTGGAGCTGGAAGGATTATTTTTTTTGGCTGCTGCTGGATATTTGCATTTGAGGACTTTTTGGACTTTGGAGTTTGGATCACTTTGGACTTGAGATTTTACAGGTAAGTTGGTGTTGTTTGTTTGGGGCATTGCAGTTGAGGCAACTCCAGTTCTAAAACTTTTCTAACAATATTAACAAAATATATATTGTGGTGGTAGCTAGCCACAGAATCCAGTAGGCCCAGGGTTAGTCATGGGTGCATGATACAACTGTTTCTATGATTTTTTTAAACTTAATTCTCATTTATGTCATGGAATTTTAGCTCACTGTTATATGTTTTTTATTTTTTTATTTTGGGGTGCCTGTAAAGCCTCACTAGCCAGCAGGCCCAGTGGTAGTGAGTGGTGCATGGGCCTAGTCTTTCTGTGTGGTGTCTTGAATTTAAACATCATTGAGGGCATGGATGGCATGGGATTGTGGTGATTTATATGGGTTTTTCGATTTTTGGGGGTGTTGTTGGGGACTGGGCATGTGGGTGGGGGCCATTTTGAGTGCTGGTACAGGCAGGGCCTGGCCATGTGCTGGGGGGCAAGGGGCCATTTTGAAGGCAGGCAGTGTTCTCAGGCCTGCACCCATTTTGCCTAGCTTTCATCCGTTATGCCAAGGGGTACTCAGTGGTGCATGGGCCTAGTCTTTCTGTGGGGTGTCTTGAATTTAAACATCATTGAGGGCATGGATGGCATGGTATTGTGGTGATTTTTATGTGTTTTTTCGGTTTTTGGGGGTGTTGTTGGGACTGGGCATGTGGGTGGGGGCCATTTTGAGTGCTGGTACAGGCAGGGCCTGGCCATGTGCTGGGGGCAAGGGGCCATTTTGAAGCCAGGCAGTGTTCTCAGGCCTGCACCCATTTTGCC
Source organism: Lissotriton helveticus (assembly GCF_964261635.1). Classification (NCBI taxonomy): domain Eukaryota; kingdom Metazoa; phylum Chordata; class Amphibia; order Caudata; family Salamandridae; genus Lissotriton; species Lissotriton helveticus. Next base: position 1,762,910,704 of record NC_136057.1, read on the forward strand.
TAGCTTTCATCCATTATGCCCTGGGTACTCAGTGGTGCATGGGTCTAGTCTGTCTGTGGGGTGTCTTGAATTTAAACATCATTGATGGCATAGATGGCATGGGATTGTGGTGATTTGTTTGTGTTTTTCGATTTTTGGGGGTGTTGTTAGGGACTGGGCATGTGGGTGGGGGCCATTTTGAGTGCTGGTACAGGCATGGCCTGGCCAAGTGCTGGGGGGCAAGGGGGCATTTTGAAGGCAGGCAGTGTTCTCAGGCCTGCACCCATTTTGCCTAGCTTTCATCCATTATGCCCAGGGGTAGTGAGTGGTGCATGGGCCTAGTCTTTCTGTGGGGTGTATTGAATTTAAACATCATTGAGGGCATGGATGGCATGGGATTGTGGTGATTTTGATGTGTTTTTCGTTTTTGGGGGTGTTGTTGGGGACTGGGCATGTGGGTGGGGGCCATTTTGAGTGCTGGTACAAGCAGGGCCTGGCCATGTGCTGGGGGGCAAGGGGCCATTTTGAAGGCAGGCAGTGTTCTCAGGCCTGCACCCATTTTGCCTAGCTTTCATCCATTATGCCCAGGGGTAGTGAGTGGTGCATGGGCCTAGTCTTTCTGTGGGGTGTCTTGAATTTAAACATCATTGAGGGCATGGATGGCATGGAATTGTAGGGATTTTTATGTGGTTTTCGACTTTTTGGGGTGTATAACTGATGTTCCTCTGTCTTCCATTGCTTTTAGGTGCACAAGAGAACCACCAGTGCAGGAAGAAGTCCTGCAGCGGTGTGTGCAGCACAACGTCACGCGACGTCACGTGTGGCCACAGACAAGACAACTCTGCAACTCGTGCAACTGCGACCTGCTGTTCTGACATCTGAAGAAGATGGGCCCAAAGAAAGGTGGCCGTAGCGCCTCAGCGAAGAAAGTTGCCAGTGCCACTGCCAGTAAGAAGGAGCAGAAGAAGCAAGTGGCACCACCTACCAAGGAGACGGGTGTGCCCACCGACACCTTTTTTGGGAAAAAAACTACGCCTGCAGCAGCAGCGGTGTCCGCCGGGGACCAAGCTGGAAGCAGCACCTCCGCCTCATTGGGGTCAGTGCCACCACGCCAAGTTGGGTCCAAGACCATGAGTGCAGCTGCGGCAGCCACTTTGGTTGTTCAATCACCATCGACCAGTGATGTTGGCTCATCACAAGAAAGTACCATCCAATCAACGCCGGGTGTAACTCAGCTGGCGAGTGTCCAACAATCACAGCCGCAAAGACAACCACAAGTGCAACTAGTCCAAGCGCAAGTACATGGGTAAGGAGAGGCGCAAGTACATGGGGAAGGAGATGCGCAAGTACATGGGCAAGGAGAGGAGCAAGTACATGGGCAAGGAGAGGCGCAAGTACATGGGCAAGGAGAGGCGCAAGTACATGGGCAAGGAGAGGCGCAAGTACATGGGCAAGGAGAGGCGCAAGTACATGCACAAGGAGAGGCGCAAGTAGAGGTGCATGGAGAGGTGCCACTAGAGGTTCATGGAGCGGCACAACTGCCTACAACGCTTGTTCCTCCAGAAGTAGGGGCACATCAGGAAATTGATATTCAAGTGGAAGAATCATCCGAGGAAGCCACTCCTCCTGAGGATGATCCATTGTCTTCCAGATCCCCAGCAAGAAAAAGGTTAAGGAGGGCTGCTACTACTACAAGTTCTTCTTCAAGCCCCCTTCATTCTGATGACCTTGATCTTGATTGGAACCCACCAATGCAGTCTGACAGTGAAGCACGCCATGAGCCGACAAAGGTAGCTAAGCCTAAAAGGAAGGTTCCCGCAAGGCTTCGACTTATGGTTGCTGACGATGAACAAGAAGTGGTGCCTTCTGCTGCTGATGAAGAGTCTGACGATGACCCAGTCATCACAGACGTCACTCCAGCCACAGCGGGCATGCAGCAGACAAACATTTTAACCCTAGCCCGAATGGCTGCTGAGCGGGATGTGGTCGGCGTGGCACTGGTACCACCACCAACGCCGTTAACTACAACACCAACACGACCTCTAGCTTCCATATTTTCTCGTCAGAAGGGCCGGCAGGAATCTCCATCCAGCTCGACCTCCATTACCTCAAATAGTGGTGCTGTAAGTGAACATCAGAAACAAATTCAGCCACGCCCATCCTCCACTTCATCTGGCATTGAAAGTCAAAGTAGCGCCTCCACCACCAGCAGACATCTCCAGTCCCCAGTTTGGGACTTCTTTACTGTTGGCAAAAAGGCGGAAAGCATGGTCGTTTGTTCGATTTGTAAAGTATCAGTTAGTCGGGGTAAGCTTGGTACCAACTATGGTACCGGAGGCCAGAGAGATCATCTCAAAAAACACCACCCTATCCAGTGGTATGTGCACCTAAGTACGATCCAGGAAGTCCAAAGTAGAACTGATCCAAATGTATCCATTGACATTGCATCTGATGATGATAACGAGAGGCTGATCGTGCAGGGGGGAAGTGAAGAAGCGACAGACATTTTTTCTGGCACACCCAGCACCCCTGGCAGCAGCACTGCAGTGGTAGCGCCCACACCCTCTACCCCTTAAACATGTATGAGGCACACTAAGAGTCTGGGACAGACACCAATGCAAAAAACGAAATCAATGAGCCTAACTGGTTTGAAGTCTGCATCATCATCATCATCACGTAAAACGGTCCAGCGCACCATTAGCAGCATGTTTTGGTCGGATGCTCCATTTGAACGCAACCACCCAACGGTGCGTCTGTATAATGCAAAGCTGGCTAAAATGCTAGCGCTGGACCTTCTCCCTTTCTCTTTTGTGGAAGGGGTGGGTTTTCGTGAATTGGTGGCAACAGTCTGCCCTAAATGGAAGGTTCCTAGCCGGTCCTATTTTGCAAGGATTGCTGTTCCAGCACTACATCAAGATGTGCTGGAGGTGACTGGCGCAGCTATTCTGAAGAGTGCTGTTCACACTATCCACATGACAACAGACATGTGGACCAGTTGCCAAGCCCTTAATTACATGTGTATCACTGCACACTGGGTCTCTTTTGCAGGGGTCGAAAAAAAGTCAAAACACAAAGATGTTGACAAGGAGGAAGTTTTTCAAGCTACTCGCAAACATGCAACAGTAGGCATGTTTGCCATGGAGAAATCTCACACTGCACCTAACCTTTTGCAGGAGATTAACAGGAAGGTCAATAAATGGCTGCATCCAAGAAACCGCACAGTTGGTTATGTTTCACGGATAATGCAGTAATATAGTTAAGGCCATGCAGCAAGGTGGCTATTTCAGAGTGCCGTGTTTGGCGCACAGTATTAACATCGTGGTGCAAGCCTTCTTGAAAACAGAAGAGCCAGTCGTCAAAGTACTGACCATCTGCCGAAAAATCTGCGCACATTTCAACCATTCTTTTAAGGCCCGGAAGCAGCTGAGGAGCCTTCAATATGAACGTAAACTGCCAGTCAAAGGACTAATCCAGGAGGTGGCAACACGTTGGAACTCAACCTTTTACATGCTTGAGCGTATGTCTGAGCAGTGGGAGGTAATACATGAATTTGTCTTTAAACTGGGTTCTACTCACAAAGACTTGATGCTAGAGTTTGAGGAATGGAAGCTAATAACAAGCCTGACAGACATGCTTCGTCCTTTTGAGCTCTTCACGCGTGAAGTCAGCAGGGAGGACTGTTCTATGAGCAAAGCTATCCCATTGTTGCGCATGCTAGAGCACCAACTGAAGAGGTGTCTTCAACGTTCCGAGATGATGGTGAAAAGCGAGAAGCAAATGGTTTGGCGGAGAAGTTATTATGGCGCCTACTTGACAATGAAAGGCTTAAAAAGATACATACAGAACAACATTACATTTGTGCCACTATTCTTGATCCACGGTACAAAAAGGCACTGCCCACCAATACTTTCATTCCTTTTTCTGAAGCAGATGTTTCAAAGTACAAACATTGGCTAGCTGTGTCAGCCACTCGGTTCGAAAAAGACCGGCAGAACCTTCAAGGAGGCAGCACAAGTACAACTGAATCAGCAGGCCATCCGGCGTCAAGTTCCACTTCTCAATCTGTGGCCGAAGGGAGTCACTTTCCCTCACAGCCGTTAACGACACCAGCAACCATATCATCATCCTCACCTGCACCAGGCCGCAAACAAATATTGTCGGAAGGGGATTGGCTAACTCAGCAAGGGTTAGCTCGGTTCACTGATGAAAAGGTCGCAGATGGTATGCAAAGTGGATCAACCCTGGAGAACCTTGAGTCGGTGGTGCAGGCCTATCTGGATGACCCAACAGAATTCTGTCATAATGAGAACCTGACGAGTTCAGGCCTCAGCAAGGCCCAAAGGTACCGAAAGGGTTCGCCCTTCTGTGTACAAAGTCCTTAGACTTACAAATGAAGTTGGCAAGGAAACTGGAAATACAAAAACATAGTTTAATAAACCTTTAAAGGTGGTGATACAACCTCCACAACACTTCTACAGTATTGTACAGAGTAGCACACTGAATACAAGCACATGGCCCCTTTTATACACAGTGGAAGGGGTTCAGCTTACAGCTTAGACAGAGGTTACAACCACGTAAGGACATTTCCAAATATATCAGTGGGTGGAGCTAACAGTATTTCTAGAACATGGGAGGGCTATGCTAATAAGGAACAACTGTTACTTCTGCTGAGCATGCGCTACTCTCTCAAGAAGGACTAATAATAACTGTTGCTAGGTAGAATCCACAGTGTAACTGGCAGAGAGGTAGGACAATCAGAACATTGAGCACATGGCAATGTAGGGCATGAAAAATGGCGGACTCGAAATACAAAATGGAATCCCTATACTAGATCTTTGCACTGATGCATTATGGCTTCAGCTAATGCTTAATAATACCGTTGTTTTATTTACAACAGACGACCCTTTCAGCGTTAGCTGAAGCCATCCCATTTCATAGGGTAGTCATCAAACTCATCTTGAATGTCAATGCTCATAATGTTAGAAATTTCTTTAGTCAGACTCTTTTGATAAGCAGCTTCGGAAACAGCTTTCTTATTGGGTATACAAGAGGTAATACAAAGGGAACATATCATAGGACCACATTGAATACACATACAGCAAGTGAAAAGAATTACTACTATTATACAAAGGCCAGTAAGGATCTTCCAACCCCATGTAGTAAATAAAGTCCAAAACCAACTAGAGAAGGTCCATGTACCATTATCTACATGTATGTCAGCAGCTATTTTATGCAGTTTATTTATGGCATTATAAACAGAAGGCGAGTTGTCTGGGATGAAGACACAACAGCTACTTCCAATAAGTCTACAAGCTCCCCCTTTTTCTGCTAATATAACATCTAACACCATTCTGTTTTGCAGGGCATCAATTCTAGTAATTTGCAACTCTTCAGTTACGTTTCCTAGTGCTGTAGCAGTTTGGTTGGTCACTGCCTCTACAACTCTAGTTAATCTCTTATATTTCTACTGTTTAGGGCAGCTCCGACAAAAAAGAATAACCCTAGGTTAAAATCTACATATTGCTGCAAACTAGTGTCGGTCTGGTCCACATCATCGATAGATAAAGTACGTTTGTATCTATTCACAGTGGCATTATTCAACAATTTCAAGTTTTTATGATAAGTAGCAGGTGCTAAAAACACTGGAGGTAATAAAAACGATACATAGCATACTCCTGACCAGCCAGCTGGTAATCGATAATATCCTCTATTACCGCATACAAAATATGTATTATGGGATGCTAAAAATGTGCTATTATTCAGACCATCTATATTTAAGACTTTAATACAATCACTAACACCTACAGGGATGTACCCAACACTTTGTACGCATAAGTCCGCTTGTGCTTGTGCAACTGAGATCACACATTTTTCACTTTCGACAGTGTCTCTAGTGTTCGTAAAAATGTAGGGAGTAGACTCATTGTCCGGTCGGTATTCTTCCCACTCCCATATAGTTCCATTGGCTTGTGGATAGCCTTCTTTATTCTGGTGACACTCTTTATTTAATCTAAAAAGTAATCTTCCAACAGCAGGCTTTCTTGTGGCAAATAGAAGAGTATACCAGGCACGACAAGAACCATTATGAGAGAAAGGGAGAGGTATAAACGGTGTTCCCCCTTCTTCTGGTGCGCTGGCATCATACCACATATCCAGCAATTTGTTTCATTTGTAGCAGTGTGGGTATGATGTAGCATCTGAATGAAGGTGTTATTTACAAAGGACAAGCGGTGTTTTGATTCCTGATAGGGGAGCGTATAAAAGAAATGCTCCTCTGGCACCGGTGTAGAAACCACATATAGATCGCGGGCAGGAATTACATCCTCAACAAACCATGTGATAATGGCAACAACTGCCACACTAGCAATAAATCCAAAGGCGCAGATCACTTTCTTTCTCTCCATGTTGAACAAATGTCTCGCAAATCTTCCTGAAACAAAAAAAAAAAAGGGCTGTCAGAACTCTTCCCCCAAGGCGGCTGTTGTTTTCTTCACCAACGGGCCAAGACGGGTGTCACTACTCTAATGCAAGGCTGATCCCCCCCCCTTGCCTCATCGGCTCTCCGTTGCACCAACCAAGAGGCCGTTCTGACAGCAGTCTAAACAGCAGCAAACTTCTTCCTGGGTCGAAGGTTGTATTTTCTTACTCCAGAAGTCGTCGGGTCCGGGAAGAACTCCTCTTGCTCATCAGGTACCACAGCAGGGCCTTTCTCTGTAGTCAGGATTTCTCGATGGTCAATTAACACGGCAGGCTCCACCAATCCGGGTTGCACTCTGCGACAATGAAGGGAATGAATCCAATTCTTCCGGTTGGTCACTCGGACGGCCGTTCTTGTTGCGAGCAGAACCTGCTCGGGACCGCACCATCGAGGCTCCAGACCACTCGTCCTCTCGAACGCTTTGATGAGGACGAAGTCACCGGGTCGGAGACTATGACCCTCACCTGTGGACCGGTCAGGGAGTGCTTCTCGAACCTGTTGATGAATAGAAACCAATTTATCAGTTAATTGTGCCAGATAGTCATTCATCAATACACAAGGTACATCATATACGGAACTTGGTTTGGGCACTCCCCAAATATTCATGGGACGACCAAACACCACTTCGTACGGTGTAAGGCCGGTTCGGGAGTGTGGTACTGATCTTATTGACAACAATGCCAGAGGCAAAGCGTCGGGCCAAGTCAGAGAAGTGGAAGCCTGGATCTTTGCTAGTTTAAGCTTCAGTGTTCCATTGTAGCGTTCCACCAAGCCAGCCGACTGTGGATGGAACACTGCATGGAACTTTTGCTTTATCCCCAGACCTTTAAGAACATACTTGATAACGTCTGCTATAAAATGAGGCCCGTTATCACTCCATAATAGTCTACAAACACCATACCTAGGGAAGAACTCCTTCAGTAGCACCTTTGCTGTAGTCATTGCAGTATTGTCCTTAGTAGGGTAGGCTTCAATCCATTTACTGAAAGCACACACCACCACCAAGATGTACTTTAGATTATTACAGCGTTCAAGTTGGATATAGTCCATTTGCAGGACTTCAAAAGGTGCAGTAGGTATTTCAAATCCTCCTGCTGGAGTCCGTGTTCCTTTCCCTGGGTTGTATTTAAGACAGATCATACAGGTCTGTACCACTCTCTTGGCCGTGCTAGCAATCTCTGGATGCTCCCAAACTTGCGCAAGCAATTTCACAATCGCTGAAGCTCCAACATGTGCTAGCCCATGTGCCATTTGAACCATAAGTTGGACAAAAGCTGTGGGCAACTTCCACCTATCCATTTGTTTGTTGCGCCAACAACCTTCATCATCCAGTTCTCCATTTTCAGACCATTGCTCTCGTTCTTTATCAGAAGCAACTCTCTGTATTTCCCTCACTTCTTTCCTAGCATCATGCCATCGTTCTGCTTGTGACTTCACAACATACATTGAAGTGGAGTCAGGTCTCATTGCAGTTTCTCGTGCTACTTGGTCAGCGAAAGCATTTCCTTGCCCTACTTTGTCAATAACTTTCTTATGTGCACTGCATTTCACAATAGCTATCTTCTTAGGAAATGTCAGGGCAGTCAAAAGATTGTGCACCAATTCTCCATACATAATTTGTGTTCCGTGTGATGTCAGAAAACCTCTTTCCTTCCAGAGCAGGCCAAAGTCGTGCGCTACTCCGAAAGCATAGCGGCTATCTGTATAAATATTCACACACAACTCTGCACTAAGCTCACATGCTCGTGTCAATGCTATCAGCTCCGCTGCCTGGGCTGATTTCTGTGGTATGCGTGCTGTTTCCACGATGGTATACAAAGTAGTGATGGCATATGCTGCCGAAGGTATACAACTGTTACCACGCATTTTTTACAACGCAATACCATAACCACGCATCTTTTACAACGCAAGTACTTTTACCACGAATACCTTTACAACGCATTACACTACAACGCAGATACTATTACAACGCACACCGTTACAACGTAAGTATAGGTAAGTTTATCTTTTTTTTAAAACATTTATTAGGGGTATTGGGTTTGGGTTTTGGGGTACAGGGGTATTTTTAGGTTTCAGGGATGGGTTTGGGTTTTGGGGTACCGGGGTATTTTTAGGTTTCAGGGATGGGTTTGGGTTTTGGGGTACAGGGGTATTTTTAGGTTTCAGGGTTGGGTTTGGATTTTGGGGTACAGGGGTGTTTTTAGGTTTCAGGGATGGGTTTGGGTTTTGGGGTACAGGGGTATTTTTAGGTTTCTGGTTTGGGTTTGGGTTTTGGGGTACAGGGGTATTTTTAGGTTTCAGGGATGGGTTTGGGTTTTGGGGTACAGGGATATTTTTAGGTTTCAGGGCTGGGTTTGGGTTTTGGGGTACAGGGATATTTTTAGGTTTCAGGGCTGGGTTTGAGTTTTGGGATACAGGGGTATTTTTTGGTTTCAGGGTTAGTTTTGGGTTTTGGGGTACAGGGGTATTTTTAGTTTTCAGGGATGGGTTTGGGTTTTGGGGTACAGGGGTATTTTTAGGTTTCAGGGTTGGGTTTGGGTTTTGGGGTACAGGGGTATTTTTAGGTTTCAGGGATGGGTTTGGGTTTTGGGGTACAGGGATATTTTTAGGTTTCAGGGCTGGGTTTGGGTTTTGGGGTACAGGGTTTTTTTTAAGTTTCAGGGCTGGGTTTGGGTTTTGGGGTACAGGGGTATTTTTAGGTTTCAGGGTTGGGTTTGGGTTTTGTGGTACAGGGGTATTTTTAGGTTTCAGGGTTGGGTTTGGGTTTTGGGGTACAGGGGTATTTTTAGGTTTCAGGGTTGGGTTTGGGTTTTGGGGTACAGGGGTATTTTTAACATATATATTTACAAATTAATAAATAAAAATTAATATAATTAATTAAAATATTTAATATTAAAATAATAAATTAATAATTAAAAAAAAAATATTAATAATAATTACATTATTTTAACATATTATATACTTACCTATACTTACGTTGTAATGGTATGCGTTGTAATAGTACATGCGTTGTAGTGTATTGCGTTGTAAAGGTATTCGTGGTAAAGGGTCCTGCGTTGTAAAAATTGCGTGGTAATAGTCTGCGTGCTAAAAGTACGCGTGGTATCATCATATATCCGCTGCCGAAGTCGTACCATCTGGTAGCTTCAGGCAGGAGCCATCCACCCATAATTCTCCATCTACATCTGAGAAAGGCGTATCCTGGAGATCGATACGACCCTTTGTCTGTTCCTCAGTCACAAAAATACCATCATGTGCTTCCTGTGCCTCAGGCTGAGTCGTCAGGAATGGTAACAATGTTGCTGGATTTAACGTAGCACATCTCCTCAATGTGATATGGGGAGCCAGCAACGTTAGTTCATATCCGGTCAGACGGGCACTTGTTAAATGCTGCGTCTTTGTTTGATTCAAAAGGGCATCAACAGCGTGGGGAACCAACACTAACAGCTTGTGAGATAACACTATTCCCTCACTCTGACGTATTGACACAGCTGTCGCTGCGACCGAACGAAAACACCCCGGCAATGCCCGAGCGACAGGATCGAGCAATGCCGAGAAATATGCACACAGACGCTGCCTGTCCCCGTGCATCTGTACTAACACAGATGACGCACATCCATCACTCTCATGTACATATAATGTGAAAAGTTTCGTGTAATCAGGAGTGTCTAACACTGGTGCTGAGCAAAGGGCCTGACGTAACTGTTGGAAAGCGTTTTCACATTCATCTGTCCAAGGAAGGGGAATCGGAGTGTCTTTTGTCAATAGCGCTAACAGTGGTTTGACTATGTGTGAAAACCCCAGTATCCACTGCCTACAAAAGGACGTAAGACCCAAAAATGCTCGAACATCTTTCTGTGTAGAAGGTGTTGGTGTGTCCAGGATGGCTTGGATACGATCTGATGTAAGTGCACGCCCCTCCTTAGACAAAAGGTGGCCTAGGTAGGTCACCTTAGGTCTACAGAATTGCAATTTCTTCTTAGATACCTTATGATTGTGAGAAGCCAAAAAGGAAAGCAAGGACAACGTACAAGTCTCACATTGCTCAGGGGTGTCAGCAGCCAACAAAATGTCATCGACATATTGAATAAGCACTACCCCCTCAAGCAAGACAAAGGAATCCAACTGTCTTTTCAATGCCTGACTGTAGATACTAGGGCTCTCAGTATAGCCCTGTGGAATTCTACAAAATCTATACGATTGATTATTCAAAGTGAAGCCGAAAAGGTAACGGCTATCAGGGTGAATAGGGATCGAAAAGAAGGCGGTCTTCAGATCGACAACCGAAAAATGTTGTCGCTGTTGGTGGAACCAAGGTAAGGAGTGTCGTGATGTCAGAAACAACAGGGTATTGGGGCACCACTATCTTGTTCACCTCCCGCAAATCAATAATAAATCGATATACCCTAGTATCAGTGTCTTTCTTCAAGATTGGTAAAATAGGACTGTTACAAACATTGTATGGGACTTCTTCCACCACCCCCACTCGGATGAGATCCTGCACAATCTGTATGAGCGCCTCCTCACCCTCCTATGAAATCCTATATTGAGGCAGGCGTGGTAACACAGCTCCCTCCTTCACGCTAATGTGAACCGGAGGAATGACCATCTGTCCCACATCAGTGTCTGAAGTAGCCCACAACGTGTGAGGTAAAGAGGCTAATGCAGCACTTTCAGCGACCATACACACTCTCTCTTTTGCAGGGTAATTGTCATTTAAAATCACGCGTACTCCTTCAGGGGAGCAGCGGATTGTGGCTCTAAAATGTTTCAGCATTTCTAGACCCACAATGTTGTCAGGCGTGTTTGAGGAAAGCAAGAATGGACATGGTGCTGTAAATTTGTCGACATGAAATGCAAGGGGTTGGGATAATGGGCTAAGAGAAGGTGTTCCATCGAACCCTACAGATGTAATCATTAAGCCAGACAGGGGAGCCCTCGGAACCAATTGTTTAGACAAAGCGCTACGAGTAGCCCCTGTATCAACCAAAAACTGATCAGTAGAACCCAAAACATGTGCTGTAACATAAGGACCCCTCTGATCTACTGGTACTTCAACTGATTCCTCCCCCCATCCTACGCAATCCTATGCATATTGGGAATCATGACTTTCGGGGTGCACATAGTCAGACATCTGATACTGATTTCGTCTATCAAAGGTATTAGACCCTCCTTGTTGTTGCTCTCTAGATTCGAATCTAGCCCTGTCATTTAGGTTACCTCGTGGTCCAGAAAAAAACCCACGATTTCTCCCAAAACCTCTACCCCGTCCCATAGCCCTGTGTTCTCGCGCTAAAGGACACTCATTGGCCCAGTGGCCTCGTTGCTTACAATATGCACATTGATCTTTAGCCAAGTCTGTGCGGTTATATGTAGAATCATAAAAACCCCGACCACCTCTATTATTTCCTCTCTGGGGTGGTCCATACACTTGTGCTAACATAACTTTTGTTTTCAAATCCTTAGATTTCTTATCTTCATTACTTTTTGCTTCTAATTCCTGACGCTCGTAATACTGAGCCATTGTCAGGAGGGATGCCGGAGTCGAAGTCGTCCAGGAGCTTTCACTCGCTTTCAACCGAGCTGCTACTCCCGGTAATAAATTCGAAACGTATTTGTCTACAAACAGATGTCGACCCGTGTCATCCGTCAGAGACTGACCACTGAAATCGTGAAAAGTTTCTTCAAATGGCGTAAAGAAGTCAGAAACTGATTCATCTGTCTTTTGCTTGCAAGATGCTAACATAGTCCAGTCAATCTTTTTAGGGGGAATAATCGTCTTTAATTTAATCAAAATAGCAGCAGGGAGGTCTAGAATGAGCTGGGGTGGTTTCTGCGCAGGTTTCCTAGCTCTGTCCTCCTCCTCAATGTCTTCCCATTTAGCTTTAAACGTCACTAAATCATCAATTTTCCGTACTGATCTCCACATGTCAGGGGGTAATATAAGACCAAAGAATAAATCAACGTCAGCTAATGTCATAGTACAAGAATTCAAAGCCCCCTCAACTTCCTCATAAAAGGCAGCAGGATTTTTCCGTGGGTCAGGTAACGCTTTCTTTAAGGCCATAACATCCGCTCTATTCCAAGGAGTATATACCCAATTATAGATAAAATACCCTCGGGCATCAGCTGAATCTTTATCTGAACTAGTACCCGCTCCTTTAGGAGGAACATACAAAGGCGCTGCCTCTCGCATAGGTTTAACATGCACAATATCGACCTTATCTGAAGAAAAGATAGATGATTGTTTCCCGTCGCCACTCAAACCCGTCTCCTTGTCGTCCACCGTCTTTTGTCGTTTTTCTTCTCGTAACCGAGACGCCTCATCCCGCAATGCGAATAACCGTCGAACTGCATCAGCTACCTGGGAAGGAGAAAAGAGACCTTTACGCAATTCTTTCTTATCTTGTATTATGTCATCAGGTTCAAGAACAGGAGAATATTTTCGAAAAGCCCCGACTACTTCATCAGAAAAGGTTTCAAGAAAAATAAATTTTTTCCCTGTCCGGCCATTTTTCAAGAGACAACAATATTTCAGCAAGAGGAATTGTACCCTTAAGAATACGATAAGAAATTTGTCGGAGCTCCGCCATACGATCAGATGTTAGCTTAGACCGCGTGTCTACCTTATCTTTAAATGATCCAGAATCCTCATCTTCCCCTTTCGGAGCAGACGGGCCAGCATACGGAGGCGGAGAACGATCTAGTAATGAAAAATCATCATCAGAATTATTAAGGACAGGATAAAGAGGCCGACGAATGGGATATTGGCCAGATATCTGCAATCTACGTTCCTTTTCCCGTTTTTCTTCCGCGTCTTTTTGTTCACGTTGTCTCATTTCTTGCGCCTTCTCACGCACATTCTTCCTCTGCTCTTTCTCAATCAGCGCATGTTCACGTTTCTCACGCTCACGTACTTCTTTCACCCACATTCGCACACTCTCAAACATATCTTGTCTCGCTCGGCGCTTACACAGGCACTGTTCCACATACTCAATTTTGCGCACATCAAACGAACCATACAAAGGCCATCTCAACTCAGGATCCTTCTTGGTATACTTAACCCAACAATGCGCTGTACATTATAGGGGAAAGACCAAACTTGATATACATGTCCCTATTCGGCGTCCCTTCTGGGGGAGCCGGCTGCGATTCTTCAAGACTTAACCGGTTTCCACAGCAGCACCACTTACGTAGTGCGCTAAAAGCAGGCATGCTAGAAATAGTGCGAAATACGCAATATTATACAGAAAAATGGCACTTAATCGTTGCGCCGCTCACAACCATGTGTTGGAGAAAAATCTCCACATTGCCTACCTATATGTGTTGCAACGCATATATACCCATATTCATAACCATAATATGATCGATCATCCAAACATCTCCATATCCATATCCATATCCATAAGCCACAGCAAGCGTATCCTAAAACTGCCTTGCTAATCACTGGCTACCATAAACACTCACAGTAATTACCATACATTGGTCCTTACCAAACACGAGCGTCCAGATTCCACTTGCCAAGTTCCACAATTCGCTCAAACAGCATATCCACAGCAAACCGACAGAAGAGGTCTCAGTCGAAGACCGGCGTCACCCAGATGGTCAGATCGGAAGGAAGGAAGAAATACCTCAGGATGCCAGGACTAAAGACGCCGCTGGCAGTGATCACTTCCCCGGCAGAGTTCCATTCCTTCGTCACGACCAGTCCTTCGAGCCTCCGAGTCGCCGATGAGCCCCATGTGACGGGCGCCAATTGACGAGTTCAGGCCTCAGCAAGGCCCAAAGGTACCGAAAGGGTTCGCCCTTCTGTGTACAAAGTCCTTAGACTTACAAATGAAGTTGGCAAGGAAACTGGAAATACAAAAACATAGTTTAATAAACCTTTAAAGGTGGTGATACAACCTCCACAACACTTCTACAGTATTGTACAGAGTAGCACACTGAATACAAGCACATGGCCCCTTTTATACACAGTGGAAGGGGTTCAGCTTACAGCTTAGACAGAGGTTACAACCACGTAAGGACATTTCCAAATATATCAGTGGGTGGAGCTAACAGTATTTCTAGAACATGGGAGGGCTATGCTAATAAGGAACAACTGTTACTTCTGCTGAGCATTATTATTATTATTATTATAATTGCATTTGTTAAGCGCGCAGCTACCCGGAGGTTTCCCGGCGCTAAAGCAAACAAAAGGGTAAGCAAGAAGTGAGGACCAAGAAACAGCAGATTAAATGTTAAAAAGCCAGGGTTTAATTCCTTTGCGGAATGTCAGGTAACACATTTCGGAACGCAAGATTTGAGGTAACGAATTCCATAAAGAAGGTGCTAACAAGAAGAACGAACGTCCACCCATTTTAGCTCTGTTCACACGAGGTATCCAAAACTTGTTTTGAGTAGAGGACCTTAGCGTGCGGGGGGGAACATATTGCTGCACCAGAGAGGATAGGTATTTCGGGGCTTTGCAGGTCTTAATATGATGCATTAAGCAGAGTGCTTTGAATTTCACTCGGCTTTCAATTCGTAACCAGTGCAGTTTGCGCAGGTGAATCGTGGCCGAGGATCTGGCAGGCAAGTTACATATAAGACGAACTGCCATGTTCTGTACCACCTGATACTTCCTTATTACCTCCTTACAGTCACCCAGGAGTAGAATGTTCGCATAGTCCATGCGTGAGATGACGAGAGCTTGGACTACAGTCCTCAGGGTGTCAGCTGGCAGCATCCACATGATTTTCCTCAGCCACCTGTTGATGGTAGTACAGGTGGCGGAGACTTTTACAACGTGTTGCTTGAAAGATGCGCTACTCTCTCAAGAAGGACTAATAATAACTGTTGCTAGGTAGAATCCACAGTGTAACTGGCAGAGAGGTAGGACAATCAGAACATTGAGCACATGGCAATGTAGGGCATGAAAAATGGCGGACTCGAAATACAAAATGGAATCCCTATACTAGATATTTGCACTGATGCATTATGGCTTCAGCTAATGCTTAATAATACCGTTGTTTTATTTACAACAAACCCATTGGGATATTGGTATACGAAAAGCTCAAAATGGCGACTGATCACCAACCTGGCTCTAAATTATTTGTCTTACCCACTCGCAAGTGTGTCTTCTGAACGTGTTTTCAGTGCTGCTGGTGCCATTGTTACTTCAAAAAGGACCTGCCTTTTGCCCAAAAATGTGGAGAGGTTAACAATAATCAAGATGAATCAGCACTTTATACCACCCGCTTAAAAAATACGTGAATGCACGCAGGAAGAAGAGGACACCGACTTAGGTGACGACGACGGAAGTACTTCTCGGTCACCAGACCTACTCCGGTCTCAATTCATAGACTTGGAGGACGAGCTCTGCTTCCCTGACACCGAGGACTGAAAATTACTTCCTTTTTTTCCGTACTTATTCACTTTTATTCCTGTGTGTCTTTCTTTGTTTTGCTACTTTTACCACAACAAAACTCTAAGCACCTAATCACAATAAGTCCATCATCAGCACTGTCTTCATCTTATTTTCCTTTGAAGGGATTTGAAGGTGCCGCAGTCTGCATTCAGATGTTCACAAGTTCACAACTCAATCATGCTCCTCTATCCTCCTCCTCCAGACTCCCCCTATCCATTTCCCTCAAGGCAGATGGATGGATTATGGAGAAAAAACAAACTTTGTCTTCGTATACGAGTCCCCTCAAGTGGGACTGAAATAACTGACTGACTACATGCTTGCTGATTGTTGACAGACCTACTTCTGAAATTTACAGGAGAGGCTGCCCTGTGGGCCCTCACTTTCCGAAGAAGATGCGGACATGAAGTAGAACAGGTAATGAATAATGAGAAGATGGCATGCAGTGGACAGCAATGGCTGTCTGTCTCCGTTGAAACCAATTGCTGTTTGTTTTTTGTGAACAGCGCAATCTGCCATGTTTTTAATATACCAGTATTGCAGGTTTTTGGGTTTATTTGGGGGTGTTCTAGATTTGCGGTGCTGGGTCGGGGGGTCTGGGAGCACTGCTGGCACAGTCTAATGTTGATTGCATTTGTTTTTCAGGAAATCCATTGTGGAAAAGGGGAGTTAGGGCCTAGCTGCACAGCGCATTTGGACTGAAATCCAGGTTGGCCCGAAATTTGCTAAGTCTCACTTTTTAAGGTTTTGCTTTTTGGCTGTTTGGGGGTCTTCTACTTGTTTCCGCCTGGGTTGACGTGTCTGGGGGCATTGCTGTGAATGTCTAATACCGGATAAAAGTGTTTTGGAGAAAATCGGAGTTGAAAAAGTTTTTGCGTTTTTGCTCACTTGCTTGTATTTGGGGTGCTGTTTGGGGGGGTTCCTGGTGTTTGGGGGTGGGTTTTGGGGTCTGGGAGCAACGCTGGGTATGGATACTTTTGATTGCAAGAGGTAGAAGCAAATCCATGGTGGCAAAGGGGAGTTAGGGCCTAGCTGCATAGCGCGCGCGGAGTGCTTTTGGAAATTTGCCGGAAAATTTCTAAGTCCCCATTTTTGTATATTTGCTATTTGCCTGTTTGGGGGTCTTCTACTTGTTTCCGCCTGGGTTGACGGGTCTGGGGGCATTGCTGGGAAGGTCTAATACCGGATAAAAGTGTTTTGGAGAAAATCAGAGTTGGAAAAGTTTTTACTCACTTGCTTGTCTTTGGGGTGCTGTTTGGGGGGTTCCTGGTGTTTGGGGGTGAGCTTTGGGGTCTGGGAGCAACGCTGGGTATGGATACTTTTGATTGCAAGAGGGTTGAAGCAAATCCATGGTGGCAAAGGGGAGTTAGGGCCTAGCTGCAGAGCGCGCGCGGAGTGATTTGGGAAATTTGCCGGAAAATTCCTGGTGTTTGGGGGTGGGTTTTGGGGTCTGGGAGCACTGCTGGCACAGTCTAATTTTGATTGCTTTGTTTTTCAGGAAATCCATGGTGGAAAACGGGAGTTATGGCCTAGCTGCACAGCTCGTTTGGACAGAATTGAAAGAAGGCCGATTCTAAGTATGAGATTTTCCATTTTTGCTTTTTGCCTGTTTGGGGGTGTTCTGATTTTTTGCGGGTGGGTTGGCGGGTCTTGGGGCATTGCTGGGAAGGTCTAATACCGGATAAAAGTGGTTTGGAGAAAATCCATGCTGAAAAGCGTTTTGGCACTTTTTTAACTTAGGGCTCGTTAGGGGTAGCACTGGCAGCAGTATTGCATGTGTTTGAGAGTGTTCTAGATTTTTGCAACTGAGTTCTGGGGTCTTAGAGCACTCGTGGGAATGTGTAATTTTGGTTGCAAGTGGTTTGAAGAAAATCCATGGTGGGAAAGGGGGGATTTGGCCTAGTTAAAGAAAGCGTTTGCCACTATTCTTAACTTAGGGCTCATTAGGGTTAGCAGTATTGTATTGCATGTGTTTGGGCGGGGGTCCTAGATTTTTACGACTGGGTGGGGTCTTGGAACACTTGTTGGAATGTCTAATTTTGATTGCAAGTGGTTTGAAGAAAATCCATGGTGGAAAAGGGGGGTTTTGGCCATACTTTCTGAGTGCGTTTTGGCAAGATTTGAAATTAGGCCTCTGCGAGGTATCAGCAGTATTCTGCACGTTTTTGGGACGGAAATGTGGGGTGTTCTAGATTTTGGGGATTGTCATCTCTGAAAGAGACAGTATAATTTTTACACTACACAGCGTGCCTTATATATTTTTTTCTCCGAGGTGTCTTGAACACTTACTGTTGTGTTTTTCATTCATCAATTACAGGCAGGCTTTTACCCTGTGCCATCGATGTACTGCTCAGGCTTACAATTAGCGATCTGCAAATCCGCATCAGGCAGGCAGTGGACAGTCAGTCTGTCTGGTCACCAAGATTGATCCACGGAGCATCCATTGGAATGAAGGAGTACCGCGAATAAGAGGAATGGCTGGATGCATCAACTTCACAAATTCAACGGGACAACTACAAAAAACAGTAACAGTATCCAAATTTCTCCTTATCTTTTAAATTATATTTTGTGAACTTGAACTTACTTCTACGAGTGTGACTCTGTGCTTTTGTTTGATCTCTGCTTCAAATTCATCCCTCCAGCTATTTGATACGTCTATGCTATGTTTAACACTAATTTAATGTTCTAAGTGTTTATTCTCTGAGGGCAGAGAGTCAAGTGAAATTGCGTAATGACTGCAGCCCTGTACTGCCAACTTGTTCCTTCGTAGTTACAAGTAAGTTGCAGTAAGTAGTAGTACTACTTTTCAGTAAGCTAACCATCCATTTAGTAAACAACTTCTGGCATGCAGTAGTGCACTTCCTTTATGGCCCTTTAAACGTTTATCAATATCTTCAAATCCAAAGATTTGTTTCTCTTCATTTGTTGTTTGACTGTCCATGCTGTGTTTTTTTCCTCTCTACCAAACTTTCCCAAAAACCCCCATTCCCATCCAATGTTCAAACCCTAACCCTCTTCCCCCGGGCTGTGTGGTATTTCATTGAGGTGTGACTGACAACAACAATAAATTCCACACACTTGCTGGGGAGGACAAGGTCAAAGCAACCAGAAGTTCATGTGCACCATCGTGGATTGATAATAAGAACATCCTCCTCCTACACGACGTGAAGAATCTAATTCTTCATGCTTAGCTTACGTCTGCACTGCTTAGTCTACAATTTAGGGCACTGTTCTGTACCGTACTATCTATTGTACTGTTTCTAATGCTACGCTCAGGCCACTCAATGTTTAATTTCCTCTTTTTTTCATATGGTGAAACTGCAAGTGTGTACCACTACTGCTACCAGCACAACAATGATATTGCATCCGTCGAGGATTCAAGTCAACAACCAACCTTAATCACCATTTGCAATGCAGCCAGCCCTGGGGCTACCCCGATTCTCAAACACGAATCACAGGTAAGATAAGCATTTTGGAGAGGTAGAATAATGGGCAAGGACTGGGAGGAGAGCAGAGATTGCCAGTACTACTAGTAAAGTACTAGTAGGGCTACTGAATTCACTAACTCGGTTACTGGCACTTTGGTACATTTCAGGACTAGATGTTTCATTCATGCTGGTAAGTTGGAAGAAACCAAACGTCCAGTAACCACCGCCCACACCCACACAAAATAATATGAAGGCGTATACTATGTTTTGGTATGAAAAATAATTATTAAGAAATATATTGAGGTAGTCAAAAAATGAAATAAATTAACCCAACTCACCCCCCTACCTAACTCCAACCAATGTCCAAAAGTCCAAAAGTCCCCTTTCCCAAACACCCAATTCCCACCCTCCAACAGTCTTTAAAAAAGGGGCAAGGGACAGTCACTTCCTCCGGTGGCGTAGTTTTGCAAACTGTTGCTTCATGTCCCGCTGCTCTTTGCGGAGGTCCCGGAGCTGGCGCTGATGTTTTTCGGCCAACCGCTCCAGGTAGTCCAGTCTTTTGCGTAGTCGGCGCACACGAACGATCCAGGATCTGGGGGGGGGGCGCTGATGTTGTTGCTGCTGTGCGGCGCGGCGGGACGCTGTCGGGCCACAGCTCCCTTTGGCTGGAGGCTTCTGGCTGGTGGACCCGGGGGCAGTGGAGGAGGATGTAGATGTTGATGTCTCCTCATGCTCCCGAGCCCACAACCGCTGATACTCGACACAAATAGCCTCCAGCTTACAGGCCCTAGCCCGGACAGCCATCTCCTTACGGGTGAGCTTTTTGGGAGTAGCATCTATGAAGAAAGAAAGAAAAATACTGTAGCCAATAGTCTTTAACATAAAGTCGAAATAATTCAATGGAAGGTTGACACTCAGTAACACCAGCAAGTAGCAAACACAGTATAACATTTTGGCATGTATCTTTCCGCCGTCTTTGTAAGCCTGTGACACTGTGAGTTTCAGGAATTCCACTAGCAGCACTATAGGTGGACTCACTACTACCTACATAGTCAGAGAGTACTAAAAAAAGGCCTTTTTTACTTTTTTTCTCTTGTTTTGCAAAAGAAATTACTGGTACGTAAACTTGTGGTAGCCGCCATAATGGCAGCTCACTCAGCTTTCACCCAAGAAATACAGACACAGGCCATGATGGTGCAGACTCGCAGTACTTTAAGCAGTACATGCAGGTGGGGATAGGAATGTCTTACTTACTTGTGGGACACCCCCGCGCCGCACGGCCACCAGCTGCTGCGTGTGCCCCCAGTGCCTGCCTCTGTCTCAGCGCCGGCCTCGCTGCCGCCCTGAGCGCTCTCCTTGGTTTTCCCCCCGTTTTTGCCTGCATTTGTGCTTGTTTTCTTCGTGTTTTCACTGCCTTTTTCCCCGTTTTTGCCCGAATTTGTGCTTGTTTTCTTCGTGTTTTCACTGCCTTTTTCCCCGTTTTTGCCCGAATTTGTGCTTGTTTTCTTCGTGTTTTCACTGCCTTTTTCCCCGTTTTGCCTGTATTTGTGCTTGTTTTCTTCGTGTTTCACTGCCTTTGGTCCCGTTTTTTGCCTGAATTTGTGCTTGTCTTGGCATCTGCCCATCTCGCCGCCCCCCGCTCCCGCTTCCCGCCACCGCCTTAGCCCCGCCCCTTTTTTCTTCTGTTTCCCTCCCCGCTCCCGCCTCCCAGCTGCTCCGCCCACCCGCGCACTTGGCCTTAAATGGCGACCGTGCGAACGCGCAGCGTTGACGCGCAGCGGGCGCGCCGATTGTGCGCCGAAGGCGCGCCAAAGGTAAGCCCGTCTGCGCCCGTCCGCGACCGGACCGCGACCAGCGCCAGGACCCCTGGCCCCCACCGACGGAAGCCGACCCGACGAACCTACAGCGCCGCCGACCTCATCGCACTCAACACCGGCCACATCCCAGGATGTCACCGAGCCGCCCCGAAGCACACCCACGGACCCTTCAGCTGCCTCGCCTGCAAGTTCACCTGCATCCGGACCTTCCCTGCACCCGCCAAGCCGACCTCCAGCAGCACCCACCTCAAGTGCATCCTGCTCAACGCCCGCTCCGTCCACAGACACGCCGTAGAACTCTGGGACCTGCTCGACACCACCGCCCCCGACGTTGCCTTCATCACCGAGACCTGGATGAACGCCTCCTCAGCCCCAGACATCGCCATCGCCATCCCAGAGGGCTACAAGATCACCCGGAGGGACCGCGACAACCAGACCGGAGGAGGCATCGCCATCATCCACAGAGACACCATCCGCATCACGACCAACACCGACGACACCCTCACCACCGCTGAACACCTGCACTTCCAGATACACACCAACCCGAAGACCACCCTCAGAGGCACCCTGATCTACCGACCCCCGGGACCGCGCACACGATTCAGCGAGGACATCGCCGACTTCGTCAGCCCGCACGCTCTCCCCTCCGCCGACTACATCCTCCTGGGGGACCTCAACTTCCACCTGGAGAACAACAACGACCGCAACACCATCACCCTGCTCGACAACCTCGACAACCTCGGACTCAAGCAGCTAGTGACCACCCCCACCCACCTCGCCGGACACACACTCGACGCCGTCTTCTCATCCAGCAAAGACGTCACCTTCAGCCACGCAACAGGACTCCACTGGACGGACCACAGCTGCGTCCACTTCACCTTCAGGAGAACGACGATCCACCACCTCCAGCAACAGGTTGCTCGAAGAAGCTGGAACAAGATCACAGCCGACCAGCTCACCGCCTCCCTGAGCCAGCACCCCCCCGCCAGCTCAGCGAACCCCAGCCAGGCCGCCGACAACCTCACGAAGTGGATCAGCAACTGCGCGGACGAACTCGCCCCTCTGAGGACCCCGCCCAGCAGATCCTGCAGCAGAAAAACACCATGGTTCACCGACGAACTCAAGTGCTCCAAGAAGAACTGTCGAGCCCTCGAGAAAGCCTGGAGAAGGGAACCAACGACGGACAACATGACCACCCTCAAGCTCGCCACCCGGAAACACCACCAACTGATCCGCGCCACCAAGAAAAATGCATACAAGGACCGGCTGGACAACAACGCACACAACTGCAAGGAACTCTTCAACATCGTGAAAGAGCTCTCCAACCCCAACGCCGGAAACAACGACATCACCCCGTCGCAAGACCTCTGCAACTCCCTCGCGTCCTACTTCCACAACAAGATCGCGGACATACACAACAGCTTCAACAACCAACCAACGCAAGCCACAACCGCAACGACGCCACCATCCACCACCCTCCGCACCTGGACCCCGATCAGCACCGAAGACACCATCCGCACCATGAACTCCATCCACTCCGGATCTCCGACTGACCCCTGCCCTCACCACGTCTTCAACAAGGCCGACGCTGTCCTCGCACCCCACCTGCGGGACATCATCAACACCTCCTTCGACTCCGCCACCTTCCCTGAGAGCTGGAAGCACGCCGAACTCAGCGCTCTCCTCAAGAAACCCACAGCAGACCCCACCGACCTCAAGAACTACCGTCCCATCTCGCTCCTCCCGTTCCCGGCCAAAGTCATCGAGAAGACCGTCAACAAACAGCTGGCCGCCTTCCTCGAGACGAATGGATCCCTCGACCCCTCACAGTCCGGCTTCCGAGCGAACCACAGCACCGAGACCGCCCTCATCGCCGCCACCGACGACCTTCGAACTCTGATGGACAACGGAGAAACAGCGGCCCTCATCCTCCTGGACCTCTCCGCGGCTTTCGACACTGTCTGCCACCGCACCCTAGTACAGCGCCTCAGCAACATCGGAATCCAGGAGAAGGCGCTGGAATGGATCACCTCCTTCCTCGACGGAAGAACACAAAGAGTCCGCCTACCACCGTACAAGTCAGAGGCCACCAAAGTCATCTGCGGCGTACCCCAAGGATCCTCGCTGAGCCCAACCCTCTTCAACGTATACATGAGCCCCCTCGCGGCCATCGCACGCCAACACAACCTGAACATCATCTCCTACGCCGACGACACCCAGCTGATCCTCTCCCTGACCAACGACCCCGCCACCGCCAGAGCCAACCTGCACGAAGGGATGAGAGACGTAGCCGAATGGATGACGACCAGCCGCCTGAAACTGAACTCAGACAAGACGGAGGTCCTCATCCTGGGCTCCACGCCCTCCGCCTGGGACGACTCCTGGTGGCCCCCCGCCCTGGGCACCGCACCCAAACCGACGGACCACGCACGCAACCTGGGCTTCATCCTGGACTCCTCCCTCTCCATGACCAGACAAGTCAACGCCGTCTCCTCGTCATGCTTCAACATCCTGCGCATGCTACGTAAGATCTTCCGGTGGATCCCCACCGAGACGAGGAAGACGGTCACCCAAGCCCTCGTCACCAGCCGACTGGACTACGGCAACGCCCTCTACGCCGGAACCACTGCCAAACTCCAGAAGAGACTCCAGCGGATCCAGAACGCCTCGGCGAGACTCATCCTCGACATCCCCCGACGCAGCCACATCTCCGGACACCTGAGAGATCTGCACTGGCTCCCGGTCAACAAGAGAATCACCTTCCGGCTCCTCACCCACGCGCACAAAGCCCTACACGACCAAGGCCCGAGCTACCTCAACAACCGGATCAACTTCTACACTCCCAAGCGCCTCCTCAGATCAACCAACCACGCCCTCGCCACCGTCCCCCGCATCCGAAGAGCGACAACAGGAGGAAGATCCTTCTCCCACCTGGCCGCCAAGACCTGGAACTCACTGCCGACCAATCTGCGCCTGACCCAAGACCACCTCTCCTTCAGGAAGAAGCTCAAGACCTGGCTGTTCGAGCAGTAGCGGCACCCCCCCCCTCCCAGCGCCTTGAGACCCTACGGGTGAGTAGTGCGCTATACAAATGACCTGATTGATTACTTTTCTATAGGGGTGGCACTGCCACTGGCCATACTTCATCCCCTCAGCGTCTGCTCTACTACATCATACATCTCTGCTATCGACGAGGAGGATAAAGAAGATAACATCCAGGCTTCCAAAGTACGACTATGATTCTTCTTAATGTCTCAAATGTACCAAAATTTCTTTTTGTCAACAACCAACTAACACCCTTTTCATTATATTTTGGAAACCGCCGTCTTCTTTCTTATGTTGAATTGCATTCAACAAAACCATTCTTCACAGTCATAAATAAATATTAAGACTCGCTCGTCCTTCGTTACACCCTTCTTTAACTTTTCGTTCTTCACATCCATAAACTACATCTGATATGACTTGGCTTCACAATAAAAATTTGCCAGCTGAGTTGAAGTGAAATAGAGGGGGCCATTGGTTACCAGAGAAGTACCGCCGCTAATGCTATTACAAGTCAAGGTTGACTGTCTTCTCCATTATAGCCCAAAAAGTAGTTCTAAATTAGTAAATGTTCTTGACAGTACAGTGTACTTATACTAGTGTACTGTGTACTACTGTACAGTACATCATACACTCCTTTACGAGCCTACTCAAAAACATTTCAATAAGTAAGCAGTATAATAACTTACCACCATCCGCCGCCACTGAGTCTTCCCCCCAGCTCCTCCTGTTGGCGCCGCCGCATCCAGAGTGGACCCCTCCGCACTGCTGGCCCCGGCACTGGTGGTCATCTGTGCCACATTAGATGTTGTGACGTCTAGGAAAAACATGTCATATTTTCAGATGCCATACACAACCCCCTATTTTGTCTTGTAATGGAAGAAAATGTTACATACCACATTTTTTATTACTGGAATTGAAAAAAAGTAACGGTTTTGGGGAGGGTGTTAACCTTTTATATGCTTATTCCATTAAATGCTACACTTCTTCTTATGACAACTGATGAATGCTTGCTTAACGTGCACCATTTTTCTTTTTACAGAAAGAAGATTCCATTGCCCTTCTGCCAGACGATTCGCCAACTACTACTGAGTCATCACCAGCAGTACTTTAAGTACTTTAAAGAAGGTGGGGGCTCACGCACAGTTATTCTAATATTTTCCTGTGTCTGTTAACTATTATTAAGTTTGAGTCATACTAATTTCATTCATGGGAATGTTGTTTAAACTTTAACGTCATCTTCATCCATCAGAATACTACGCTATTAAAAATGAAGAAATAATGTTTTCATTTCTTAATTGAAAATAAAACTTTACAACTAACAAACACTGTGTGGTTTTTGTTTACGAGAGAGTGAGCGGAAAGGTTTGAACTACTGCACTTGGCAGTCATGTTTCAGTGACTCAGATAGGCCGGGACTCGGAGGTAGTCTTCTTCTGTTGTTCTGGATCGTAAAATCATTGGTCAGACATTCTAGACCAATTCTAGTCGGTCAGGGGATTGGGGGTTCAACTTCTGTTCGGACTGAGGTATGTCGAAAGTCAAACTGCACCTATCATCAACAATGTCCTATTTATCTTGTCCATACTTCTTTGTGTGCAGAATAGTCCCTGAAACACTAGCAGTATGGGATGTGCTCCTCTCAAATCAAAAAGGCAACTGCTACCATTTTACTTGGTGTAAACAATGACATTTTGTTGTTGGAAATTGTCAAAGCACTTACATTAAGAAGACTGGAATAGACAGCAAGGGCAACCCAGAGGACTGCACTCAGTGCCTAGAGCTATTGCTGTATCAGAGTTTTGTTTCACACCGTTTGCCGAATGGGCAAGCTTAGCTACCTACACAGACCGACTCATAATTGTAAATAGTAGTAGCACAGAGAGTGATGGTAGAGGCAGGATAAGAATGTAGACAGTAGTCTACATTAGAAGAAGATCAAAGACTATTTTGTAAAACATAGAATTATTAGGAACCAATTTGTAATGAATAGGAGCTGTAAAAGTTAGGGAAGTATAAGTATTAATATAACAATAGAACAACTTACTGGGGCCAGCAGAGGAGCCTGCAAGGGACTGAGCCTCTCCACCTTCTGCCACCGGAGTCTCTGTCGCCGCCGCCGCCGCCTTGCCCCTGGGAGGTCCTGGTGATCATGAAATAATGAAACACAACATGGATGATTGTTTTTTGGGAAATATTTGATTTCTTTGTACTCAATCTAAAATTATGTTGGGGAAACAAATTAACATCAATTGCATCTGATCTGGTCAACTAGGAGGATAGTAGTACTGTATTGCAGGATTCGCAGACCGTCCAATAGGAAAGTTATGTAATTCACTAACTACATCAACAACAAAAAGGTTCTACTACGACTGCCATCACTCAGCAGCACGAGACGTTGCGTGACAGACTCAGTCCGTCATCATGATTGCAGACCACTAACAAATGTCCTATAACAAGTAATAAATAATATACTCAACGTATCAATCCACCACTATCTCTTCAAAGTGGCAGCAGCAGGAGTACAAAGAAGGACTAGACTCGAGTCTACTGTCTCTAGCATTACGCCGTAATGCTCTCACATGACTAAAAAGTTGCAAACAAGTAAGCATAGTAGCAACGCCAATAACCAGGCGAGCACCTGGAATGACAGCAGCTATTTAATCATTAATTTACCAGCAATGTAATCGAATCAGCAGCATTCGTACTCTTCAGGAAAAAAATAGATTAGCAATATAACAGAGCAGTAGGAAAAAAAAGTAGTTATTAAATAGCTACTTACCAAGGCCAGGGATCTCCACACCGAGCAGGTCGAGCATGTCATGCTCCCGGTCCAAGATGTCACTCCACCAGTGCGTCACTTGCTGGTAGGTGCGCCGGACCCCAGACTCCTTGTACATGCGCCGGCACACCTTCTCCCGCAGCTGGCAACGCTCCCGGAGGCCGTAACCGGAAGCAATCCGCCCACCTGCTGCCACGGTCTTAGGGAGGTGGATTTGGATGAAAACCATCAAGGCGGCCACTTCCACCGCAGAGAAGATCTCCCTGGCCAGGACTTCCTCCCCCCTCAAACGCCCGCAAGGGAGCCGGGTACGGGGTGCTGGGCCCTACCCCTTGCCCTTGTCGCCTCCCTTAGACATGGTCCTGGGCACAAGAAGCAGGAAAGAAGAATAGGTGTGAAAAAAAATAAGAGAGAGAGCGAAAGAAATAAAGTAGGTAATAAAGTAACAAAAAGTAAAAAAAAACACAAAATATAGATGTAGGAAATTGAAGAGAGAGATAATAAGCAAAAAAAGTTCAGAAAAACATAGGATTACAAAGATGTAGGATGGATAGAAAGGTAGCATGCCCAAAACCATAGCAGAGAATGAAAAACAAGATGGCCGCGCCCATAGAGGACCGCGTGGGTAAGTTTGCGCGATATTTCCCCCGCGAGCACGCAAAAACGCCCACGAACACGTAATCGCGTGCCGCATACGACGCGAGCATGCACCAAGCGCCCGGAAATGGAAATACGTCACGCAAACAAGATGGCCGCGCCCATAGACGACCGCATGGGCAACCTCGGGGTCGGTGCGCTGCAAGCGGTCCGCAAATAAGCAAAAAAACGCGCAAACGCGCAAAAAAAAAGAAATCAGCAAATGTGCACGAATTTGCGGATTGCAAGTTCCATTTTGCACTAATTCGTGCCCCGCGAATCTCGCGAAATGGCAGAAAAACGAATTTTGGAAAACTGAAAGCACTTAGCAGGTGCAAAAGTTCAAGCTAATTTGTAACCATTCCTTGTAGTGCTTCCTGAGGGGCCCCTCCAGAGTTCAGTTGCCTACTTGCAACTATTATCTAACCCTGCTCTGACCCTGAAAGCAGGGTCAGAGAATAGTTACAAGTATGGCACAATGCTCCGGTAAAAAAAATAACTGCAACAGGAAGCACTTACAGCTAAAGAAGCAGGTGCCAGACTTGAAGCACAAATTCAGTGACACATTAACCAGCCCCAAATTAATTCATCTCAGTTGAGGCTGGGCAGGTGTGCTTTCCCCCCATAATCTACAGTGGTGAACAAGAGGGTGGTAGTCGTGAACCAGAGGGTGGCACTGGTGAACCAGAGGGTGCTGTGATGAACCAGAGGGTGGCAGTAGTGAGTGCTGAACCTGAGGGTGGCAGGGGTGAACCAGAGGGTGGCAGTGATGAACCAGAGGGTGGCAGTGATGAACCAGAGTGTGCTGTGATGAACCAGAGGGTGGCAGTGGTGAGTGCTGAACTAGAGGGTGGCAGCAGGGGTGAACCAGAGGGTGGCGGTGATGAACCAGAGGGTGGCAGTGGTGAACCAGAGGGTGGCAGGGGTGAACCAGAGGGTGGCAGTGGTGAACCAGAGGGTGGCAGGGGTGAACCAGAGGGTGGCAGGGATGAACCAGAGGGTGCTGTGATGAACCAGAGGGTGGCAGTGGTGAGTGCTGCATCAGAGGGTGGCAGCAGGGGTGAACCAGAGGGTGCTGTGATGAACCAGACGGTGGCAGTGGTGAGTGCTGATGCTGAACCTGAGAGTGGCAGGGGTGAACCAGAGGCTGTCAGTGGTGAACCAGAGGGTGCTGTGGTGAACCAGAGGGTGGCAGTGGTGAACTAGAGGGTGGCAGTTGTGAACCAGAGATTGGCAGTGGTGAACCAGAGGGTGAAAGTGCTGTACCAGTGGGTGTCAGGGTGAACCAGAGGTGCTGTGATGAACCAGAGGGTGGCAGTCGTGAACCAGAGGGTGGCAGTGGTGAACCAGAGGGTGACAGTGCTGTACCAGAGGGTGGCAGGGGTGAACCAGAGGTGCTGTGATGAACCAGAGGGTGGCAGTCGTAAACCAGAGGGTGGCAGTGGTGAACCAGAGGGTGGCAGTGGTGAACCAGAGGGTGACAGTGGTGAACCAGAGGGTGCTGTGATGAACCAGAGGGTGGCAGTGGTGAGTGCTGAACCAGAGGGTGGTAGCAGGGGTGAACCAGAGGGTGGCACTGGTGAACCAGAGGGTGTCAGTGGTGAACCAGAGGGTGACAGTGCTGTACCAGAGGGTGACAGCGGTGAACAAGAGGGTGACAGTGCTGTACCAGAGGGTGGGAGGGTGAACCAGAGGGTGCTGTGATGAACCAGACGGTGGCAGTGGTGAACCAGGGGGTAGCAGGGGTGAACCAGAGGGTGGCAGTGGTGAACCAGAGGGTGGCAGGGGTGAACCAGAGGTGCAGTGATGAACCAGATGGTGGCAGTCGGTCGTAAACCAGAGGGTGGCAGTGGTGAACCAGAGGGTGGCAGTGGTGAACCAGAGGGTGACAGTGGTGAACAAGGGGGTGACAGTGGTGAACCAGAGGGTGGCAGTGGTGAGTGTTGAACCAGAGGGTGGCAGCAGGGGTGAACCAGAGGGTGCTGTGATGAGCCAGAGGGTGGCAGTATTGAGTCCTGAACCTGAGGGTTGCAGGGGTGAACCAGAGGGTGGCAGTGATGAACCAGAGGGTGGCAGTGGTGAACCAGAGGGTGTCAGTGGTGAAACAGAGGGTGACAGTGCTGTACCAGAGGGTGGCAGGGTGAACCAGAGGGTGCTGTGATGAACCAGACGGTGGCAGTGGTGAGTGCTGATGCTGAACCTGAGAGTGGCAGGGGTGAACCAGAGGGTGTCAGTGGTGAACCAGAGGGTGCTGTGATGAACCAGAGGGTGGCAGTGGTGAACTAGAGGGTGGCAGTCGTGAACCAGAGGTTGGCAGTGGTGAACCAGAGGGTGCTGTGATGAACCAGAGGGTGGCAGTGGTGAGTGCTGAACCAGAGGGTGGTAGCAGGGGTGAACCAGAGGGTGCTGTGATGAACCAGAGGATGGCAGTATTGAGTGCTGAACCTGAGGGTGGCAGGGGTGAACCAGAGGGTGGCAGTGATGAACCAGAGGGTGGCAGTGGTGAACCAGAGGGCGTCAGTGGTGAACCAGAGGGTGACAGTGCTGTACCAGAGGGTGACAGCGGTGAACAAGAGGGTGACAGTGCTGTACCAGAGGGTGGCAGGGTGAACCAGAGGGTGCTGTGATGAACCAGACGGTGGCAGTGGTGAACCAGGGGGTGGCAGTGGTGAACCAGAGGGTGACAGTGGTGAACCAGAGGGTGCTGTGATGAACCAGAGGGTGGCAGTGGTGAGTGCTGAACCAGAGGGTGGTAGCAGGGGTGAACCAGAGGGTGCTGTGATGAACCAGAGGATGGCAGTATTGAGTGCTGAACCTGAGGGTGGCAGGGGTGAACCAGAGGGTGGCAGTGATGAACCAGAGGGTGGCAGTGGTGAACCAGAGGGTGTCAGTGGTGAACCAGAGGGTGACAGTGCTGTACCAGAGGGGGACAGCGGTGAACAAGAGGGTGACAGTGCTGTACCAGAGGGTGGCAGGGTGAACCAGAGGGTGCTGTGATGAACCAGACGGTGGCAGTGGTGAACCAGGGGGTAGCAGGGGTGAACCAGAGGGTGGCAGTGGTGAACCAGAGGGTGGCAGGGGTGAACCAGAGGTGCAGTGATGAACCAGAGGGTGGCAGTCGGTCGTAAACCAGAGGGTGGCAGTGGTGAACCAGAGGGTGGCAGTGGTGAACCAGAGGGTGACAGTGGTGAACAAGGGGGTGACAGTGGTGAACCAGAGGGTGGCAGTGGTGAGTGTTGAACCAGAGGGTGGCAGCAGGGGTGAACCTGAGGGTGCTGTGATGAGCCAGAGGGTGGCAGTATTGAGTCCTGAACCTGAGGGTTGCAGGGGTGAACCAGAGGGTGGCAGTGATGAACCAGAGGGTGGCAGTGGTGAACCAGAGGGTGTCAGTGGTGAAACAGAGGGTGACAGTGCTGTACCAGAGGGTGGCAGGGTGAACATGAGGGTGCTGTGATGAACCAGACGGTGGCAGTGGTGAGTGCTGATGCTGAACCTGAGAGTGGCAGGGGTGAACCAGAGGGTGTCAGTGGTGAACCAGAGGGTGCTGTGATGAACCAGAGGGTGGCAGTGGTGAACTAGAGGGTGGCAGTCGTGAACCAGAGGTTGGCAGTGGTGAACCAGAGGGCGACAGTGCTGTACCAGAGGGTGGCAGGGTGAACCAGAGGTGCTGTGATGAACCAGAGGGTGGCAGTCGTGAACCAGAGGGTGGCAGTGGTGAACCAGAGGGTGACAGTGCTGTACCAGAGGGTGGCAGGGGTGAACCAGAGGTGCTGTGATGAACCAGGGGGTGGCAGTCGTAAACCAGAGGGTGGCAGTGGTGAACCAGAGGGTGGCAGTGGTGAACCAGAGGGTGACAGTGGTGAACCAGAGGGTGCTGTGATGAACCAGAGGGTGGCAGTGGTGAGTGCTGAACCAGAGGGTGGCAGCAGGGGTGAACCAGAGGGTGCTGTGATGAACCAGAGGGTGGCAGTATTGAGTGCTGAGTCTGAGGGTGGCAGGGGTGAACCAGAGGGTGGCAGTGATGAACCAGAGGGTGGCAGTGGTGAACCAGAGGGTGCCAGTGGTGAACCAGCGGGTGACAGTGCTGTACCAGAAGGTGGCAGGGTGAACCAGAGGGTGCTGTGATGAACCAGATGGTGGCAGTGGTGAACCAGGGGGTGGCAGGGGTGAACCAGAGGGTGGCAGTGGTGAACCAGAGGATGGCAGGAGTGAACCAGAGGTGCAGTGATGAACCAGAGGGTGGCAGTCGTAAACCAGAGGGTGGCAGTTGTGAACCAGAGGGTGGCAGTGGTGAACCAGAGGGTGACAGTGGTGAACAAGAGGGTGACAGTGGTGAACCAGAGGGTGGCTGTGGTGAGTGCTGAACCAGAGGGTGTCTGCAGATGTGAACCAGAGTGTGCTGTGATGAACCAGAGGGTGGCAGTAGTGAACCAGAGGGTGGCAGTGCTGAACCTGAGGGTGGCAGGGATGAACCAGAGGGTGTCAGTGGAGAACCAGAGGGTGCTGTGATGAACAAGAGGGTGGCAGTGGTGAACTAGAGGGTGGCAGTCGTGAACCAGAGGTTGGCAGTGGTGAACCAGAGGGTGCTGTGATGAACCAGAGGGTGGCAGTGGTGAGTGCTGAACCAGAGGGTGGTAGCAGGGGTGAACCAGAGGGTGCTGTGATGAACCAGAGGATGGCAGTATTGAGTGCTGAACCTGAGGGTGGCAGGGGTGAACCAGAGGGTGGCAGTGATGAACCAGAGGGTGGCAGTGGTGAACCAGAGGGTGTCAGTGGTGAACCAGAGGGTGACAGTGCTGTACCAGAGGGTGACAGCGGTGAACAAGAGGGTGACAGTGCTGTACCAGAGGGTGGCAGGGTGAACCAGAGGGTGCTGTGATGAACCAGACGGTGGCAGTGGTGAACCAGGGGGTGGCAGTGGTGAACCAGAGGGTGACAGTGGTGAACCAGAGGGTGCTGTGATGAACCAGAGGGTGGCAGTGGTGAGTGCTGAACCAGAGGGTGGTAGCAGGGGTGAACCAGAGGGTGCTGTGATGAACCAGAGGATGGCAGTATTGAGTGCTGAACCTGAGGGTGGCAGGG
This sequence comes from Lissotriton helveticus, assembly GCF_964261635.1. Classification (NCBI taxonomy): domain Eukaryota; kingdom Metazoa; phylum Chordata; class Amphibia; order Caudata; family Salamandridae; genus Lissotriton; species Lissotriton helveticus. The sequence goes on from NC_136057.1 coordinate 1,762,943,354, forward strand.
GTGAACCAGAGGGTGGCAGTGATGAACCAGAGGGTGGCAGTGGTGAACCAGAGGGTGTCAGTGGTGAACCAGAGGGTGACAGTGCTGTACCAGAGGGTGACAGCGGTGAACAAGAGGGTGACAGTGCTCTACCAGAGGGTGGCAGGGTGAACCAGAGGGTGCTGTGATGAACCAGACGGTGGCAGTGGTGAACCAGGGGGTAGCAGGGGTGAACCAGAGGGTGGCAGTGGTGAACCAGAGGGTGGCAGGGGTGAACCAGAGGTGCAGTGATGAACCAGAGGGTGGCAGTCGGTCGTAAACCAGAGGGTGGCAGTGGTGAACCAGAGGGTGGCAGTGGTGAACCAGAGGGTGACAGTGGTGAACAAGGGGGTGACAGTGGTGAACCAGAGGGTGGCAGTGGTGAGTGTTGAACCAGAGGGTGGCAGCAGGGGTGAACCAGAGGGTGCTGTGATGAGCCAGAGGGTGGCAGTATTGAGTCCTGAACCTGAGGGTTGCAGGGGTGAACCAGAGGGTGGCAGTGATGAACCAGAGGGTGGCAGTGGTGAACCAGAGGGTGTCAGTGGTGAAACAGAGGGTGACAGTGCTGTACCAGAGGGTGGCAGGGTGAACCAGAGGGTGCTGTGATGAACCAGACGGTGGCAGTGGTGAGTGCTGATGCTGAACCTGAGAGTGGCAGGGGTGAACCAGAGGGTGTCAGTGGTGAACCAGAGGGTGCTGTGATGAACCAGAGGGTGGCAGTGGTGAACTAGAGGGTGGCAGTCGTGAACCAGAGGTTGGCAGTGGTGAACCAGAGGGCGACAGTGCTGTACCAGAGGGTGGCAGGGTGAACCAGAGGTGCTGTGATGAACCAGAGGGTGGCAGTCGTGAACCAGAGGGTGGCAGTGGTGAACCAGAGGGTGACAGTGCTGTACCAGAGGGTGGCAGGGGTGAACCAGAGGTGCTGTGATGAACCAGGGGGTGGCAGTCGTAAACCAGAGGGTGGCAGTGGTGAACCAGAGGGTGGCAGTGGTGAACCAGAGGGTGACAGTGGTGAACCAGAGGGTGCTGTGATGAACCAGAGGGTGGCAGTGGTGAGTGCTGAACCAGAGGGTGGCAGCAGGGGTGAACCAGAGGGTGCTGTGATGAACCAGAGGGTGGCAGTATTGAGTGCTGAGTCTGAGGGTGGCAGGGGTGAACCAGAGGGTGGCAGTGATGAACCAGAGGGTGGCAGTGGTGAACCAGAGGGTGCCAGTGGTGAACCAGCGGGTGACAGTGCTGTACCAGAAGGTGGCAGGGTGAACCAGAGGGTGCTGTGATGAACCAGATGGTGGCAGTGGTGAACCAGGGGGTGGCAGGGGTGAACCAGAGGGTGGCAGTGGTGAACCAGAGGATGGCAGGAGTGAACCAGAGGTGCAGTGATGAACCAGAGGGTGGCAGTCGTAAACCAGAGGGTGGCAGTTGTGAACCAGAGGGTGGCAGTGGTGAACCAGAGGGTGACAGTGGTGAACAAGAGGGTGACAGTGGTGAACCAGAGGGTGGCTGTGGTGAGTGCTGAACCAGAGGGTGTCTGCAGATGTGAACCAGAGTGTGCTGTGATGAACCAGAGGGTAGCAGTAGTGAACCAGAGGGTGGCAGTGCTGAACCTGAGGGTGGCAGGGATGAACCAGAGGGTGTCAGTGGAGAACCAGAGGGTGCTGTGATGAACCAGAGGGTGGCAGTGGTGAACCAGAGGGTGGCAGTGGTGAACTAGAGGGTGGCAGGGGTGAACCAGAGGTGCTGTGATGAACCAGAGGGTGGCCGTTGTGAACCAGAGGGTGGCAGTGGTGAACCAGAGGGTGTCAGTGGTGAACCAGAGGGTGGCAGTGGTGAACCAGAGGGTGCTGTGATGAACCAGAGGGTGGCAGTGATGAACCAGAGGGTGGCAGTGATGAACCAGAGGGTGGCAGTGATGAACCAGAGGATGCTGTGCCCATACACGACCGCATGGGTAACTTTGCCATGCAAGCGGCCCGCGAACATGCAAAAAGCCCCGCGAACATGCAAAAATCCCCGCAAACACGCAAAAAAACAAAAATTCGCAATTTCGCACGAATTCACGAATTATGCGGATCGCGAATTCGCTTTCGCACGATTTCGTGGACCGCGATTTTGCTGATTTCGCCCATACCTAATTTTAATCTCGTAAACCAATCTTTAAATCTATATTCATCCAAATCTTAATCCATGTATTTATAAAACCACTACAGAGATGGCATAGTTCCACTTGAATGTTTCATTCGACATTTTCAGGTTCTTAACGATCCACCCATCAACCCACCTAATGCATTTTGCACCTTAACAGGCTCTTCATCATTGATATGGTGGGGTTTGGCTTTTTAGTTTTTCTAAAACACAGTATATCTCTTTAAGATCTATGGCCCTGTAAGGGAAGGTCAGGGGGTCAGGGCTCACGTGACACTGATTACGCATATGTGAACGAGATCAGAATATATAAGGGCTGAAAAGGGACATTGAGTTGATTCAGAGCACAAGCACATGAAGCGGACAGAGACCCGAACGTGGCTTCTAAGGTACATGTTGAGTAGGGCCATGCTAAAGATAATAGAAGGGGCCGTTGTATTTAAGGAACTCTGTGAGATCTAAGGTGGTTGGAGGAATGTTGTGTAACTGTGTGCTCACAAGCTTCACAAACGTATTTTTTAAGAAGCACTGATGCAGTTTTTTATAATCAGGTGTGTTCACTGTTGGGAAGGATTGTGCACTCTTTTTATTCGAACACTTGGGGGTTCTGAGTTAACTATGATAGAGATTAAGGGTGGGGCACGAAGTGAGTATAGAACAATGTTTTACAGCCACGGTTTATTTGAAAGTTGGTTCAGTTACCTTTCTCATTTTGTTGTAGTAACCCATGGCGAAGAGACTGTTAAGGTTCGAAATGCATTGGGTGGATTGTTAAGAACCTGCTCTACACAAATGTTTTGTGAACACGTGCCGCTTGTAAAAGTCAGGACGACGTCAGGAGGCATTTGAAAATTTCGAATAAAACATTCAAGTGGAACTATGCCATCTCTGCAGTGGTTTTATAAATACATGGATTAAGATTTGGATAAATATGGATTTAAAGATTGGTTTACGAGATGAAAATTCAAAGATATATTTCAAGATGTAACAGAGTTTGATTCACTGAAAGGGATTATCCCTTTATTCAGCAGTACGGAGGGGTGCGTCATGATATGTACCATTTTTTTCAAATTTTTAAACCACTGTGTGTTGGGACATTTCACAGTACCGACCGCACGCAAGCAATTGTTTTTGCCATTATGATTATTTAAAAGAAAAAGAAGGGGAGGAATGCATTCTTTCATCTTCTCACTTGAATTGCAACTTTCTAAAAGTGGCATTTTCAAACTAACAATTTAAAATCCAGCTTCCATTAGTTGTGATTTTAAATTGCGAATCCAGAGACAATAATCTTGAAATGTCTATCTTATTCCAATTTGAAATTACACTTTCAAGATGCAATAAAGCAATCCCAATGTTAACCTATAGACAAGATAGGCTTTGCAGTAGTGAAAAACGAATGTCGGAGTTTTTAACTACCTGGACATATAAAACATAAAATTACATGTTCAACTTTTTCAATACACTGCACCCTGGCCATGGGGCTGTCTAGGGCCTACCTTAGGGATGACATATGTATTAAAAAAGGAAGGTTTGGGCCTTGCAAGAGGGTTAACCTGCCAGGTCAAAATGGCAGTGTAAAGCTGCACACACAGGCTCTGCCGTGGTAAGCCTGAGACATGTATAAAGGGAGACTGAAGTGGGTGACACACTCAGTGCTGCAGGCCCACTAGTAAAACTTTATTTACAGGCCCTACGCACATACAGTGCATTTTACTAGGGACTTATAAGTAAATTAATTGTGGATAAAGCCAATACTACCTTGTTTTAGGGAAAGATTATCTGTACTTCAGCACTGGTCAATAGTGGTAAAGGGCCCAGAATCCTAAAGCCAGCAAAAAATGAAGTCAGCAAACAGGAGGTCAGAAACTAAAAAAGGTAGGGAAACCATGCCAGTAATGCCAGGTCTAACATGGCTCTATTTTTTTTAGGCTGTCCAGCTTGAGTTCGTCCCTTCACTTGCTCAAGCCTATTGACTGTATTGGTCAACTAGTGCTCAATTTCTGTAAACAGACCTTTAAATCTTATTCTTATCTTGTCACATTTGCTGTGCATTCAAAGACAGAGGTCACGTGTCAGGCTCTCTCTTCCATGGAGCCTGGTGTTCATTTAATTTTTCTGACTTCAAAGTGAAACGATTTATGTGACAATCTTGCTTGCTTTGGGGGAAGGCTGCACAATGTTATTTTTTTTCTAGGACACAACAACATTTTAATGTCTGTACATTAACAGTGCAGACATTTCAGAATTAGAAAAGCCTAAATGAAGCAAGTTTCTTGGTAATTCTGAAGTGTGGTGGAAACAAATATTTTAAAATGATTGAAACAAATCAATACACTAGTTGATGGCATTTCCACACAATATCATTTGTGTGCTGTATACTTTTATCAGTGAAACTGTATGTCTGCAAATGTAATTGTGATTTCAATTGCAGATGTGTTGTGTGTAATAGCGGTGTGCTACTAAACCATGTATATTCCACTTTACTCTGCTCAACTCCATGCCACTACACTCTACTCTGCATCACTCAACTTTACACCACGCCACTGCACTCTGTGCCACTGCACTCTACTCCACTCATGACTACTCCACTTCACTCTATGCTTTCTATACTACACCACTCTATGCCACTGCACTCTACACCACTGTACTCTACACCATCACACTCTTCGTCCCTGCACTCTACACCACTCCAGTCTATGCCACTCTACTCTACTATGCACAGCTCCACTCTAAATCACCCCTTCTACACTGCTCTACAACACTTCACTTTATGCCACTTGACATTATGACAATACACTCTTCTCCAATGTAGTCTACTCTATACCACACTATGACAATACACTCTTCGCCAATGTAGTCTACTCTATACCACTCCACTCTACGCCTTTGCACTCTATGGCAAACTACTGTACACTACTCTAATCTACTCTGCACAACTACTCTCTATGCCACTGCACTCTACACCACTTTACACCATTACTCTACACCAATCTACTATACACCACTGCACTCTACCCTGCATCAATCCACTCTATGCCACCTCACTCTACTCTGCACCACTCCACTCTACACCAATTAACTCTACTATGAATGATCTACTCTATGCTACTGCACTCTATGCCACTGCACTCTACGCCACTGCACTCTACGCCACTGCACTCTACATGACTGCACTCTACATCACTTCCCCCTACCTTGCACAAGTGTAGTCTATGCCACTGCTCTCAACGCCATTCTACTCTACGCCACTCTATTCTATGCTACTGCACTCTACAACACCCTACTCTGCAACATTGCACTCTACAACAATCTATGGTGCAACCCTGCACTTTCCGCCACTGAATTCTCTGCCACTCTACTCTGCACTCTATGCCACTGCAGTCTATACCACTCCACTCCACGCACCTATACTCTTCTCTGCTCTGCACCACTCTATACCACTGCACACTATTCCGCTCTACTCTGCACCACTAAGGCACATTGAAGCCAGTCAGACCCCATTGTTTCACATAGAATGAGTATGATACACTTGTCTAATAACCTGTGCTCACCCTCTGGTAGCTTGGCGCCAAGTACTCAGGTTTATCCCCAGGGCTCGAGTGTATAGCACTAGCACACAACCCCCAGTTGCAACACACTGAATTTGTCACAAAAAGACTCCACACCATTTATTTCCGGTATTTATAAAGCGCGACACTCATCCCAAGGGATATCACGGCGCTGTTAACCAAGAGAGACTACTGAGGTATTGCTGGGGGGTTATGTTTTAGGGAAGGGTAATGTTTTAGGGAAAAGGTGGGTTTTCAGTTTTTGTCGAAACTGAAGATAGTTTGTGGTGTGTCTAAGGTCGGAAGGTAGGTCATTCCATCTTCTGGCTGCCAGGTAGGAAAAGGCGCTGCCACCTGTTCTGACTTTGTAAATACGCTTAGGTTTGGCCAGAGCTGATTGACTTGATCATAGATTCCTGTTGGGAACGTAGAAGTCGATCCTCCCTTGGAGAATTGTGGGGCCAGTTTTGTGAAGAGCTCTGTGCGTGTGACTTAGTAGTTTAAAGGCAGCTCTCTGGCGCATCGGTAGCCAATGAAGTTTCTTTAGGCATTCCGATGCCGAGTCTCGCTTGCCTTTATTGCAGACCAGTTTGGCCGCCTGGTTTTGCAAGACCTGAAGGCGGGAGAAGAGTTGTTTATTCATCCCCTCGAAAAATGCGTTTCCATAGTCCAGGCGGCTAACCAGTAGGGCTTGGGTGACTGAGCGTCTGCAATCCAGGGGTATCCAGGGGAATATCTTTGAGAGAAGTTTGAGTATGGCAAAACCTTTGCCCCAGAGTGATCGGACGTGGTCCTTCATGGACAGGGCGTCGTCCATGATGATCCCCAAGTTTCTCGTGTGTTGTTTTGGAGTGGGGGCCGGTCCTAGTGTGGGTGGCCACCATGTGGCGTCCCATATGAGTTTGGCTCCCCCGAACAAGAGAATCTCCGATTTGCCGGCGTTTAATTTTAGGCAGTGGTTGTGCATCCATTGGGCCATCTCGGAGAGACAGTCGTGAAGCTTTTTCTTTGTTGTCTCAGGCCCTTCATCCATTGCCACCATCAGCTGTGTATCATCAGCATAAGAGCATATGCCAATGCCCCACTTCCTTCCAATGTCGGCCAGTGATGAAATATAGACATTGAAAAGACTGGGGCTCAATGAGGCCCCCTGGGGGACCCCACAGCCGATGGTGTTGGGTTTTGAGTGGAACTGACCCATATGCACTGCCTGGGTACGATTGCTCAGGAAGGATCGAATCCAGTTCAGTGCAGTTGATTGCACTCCTTTACTCAGGAGTGTGTTTAGCAGGCAGTCATGGGAAACCGTATCAAACGCCGCTGTCAGGTCAAGCAGTATCAGTGCCACCGATCCCCCTTGATCAGTGGAGCATCTAATACTGTCCGACACTGCCAGAAACGTTGCCTCGGTGCTATTGTTAGCTCTAAAGCCGGTTTGAGATGGATCCAGGAGAGAGTTATCTTCCAGATACCGGGTCAGTTGTATATTGACCGACTTCTCCAAGGCTTTGGAGAGATAGGGAAGCTGGGAGATAGGTCTGTAGTTCTCTGGATTAGAAATGTCAGATCCTGCTTTCTTCAAGAGGGGGGTCACGGAGGCGTGTTTCCAGGCCTCAGGGAAGGTAGCGGTGGTTAGTGACTTGTTGAAGAGTTGGGTGACAAGGGGGCAGAGCGTGGGAGCGATTTTGGAAAACACGAAGTGGGGGCAGGGGTCCGAGGGGGCTACGGATTTGATTGTGCTCAGTAGCGCTAATACCTCCTCTTCAGAGAGTAGTTGAAAACCGGTTAGACGAGGTGTATTGTCTGAGTCTAATTGGTCGTTGCGTCTTTCTGATGTCATTATGTGCTCGCCAGGGTTGTCCGGCTTGCTAGGGGTATTTAGGGGAGTGAAGGTGGAGTATATTCTATTGATTTTATCGGAAAAGAAAGTGCTGATGCGCTCGCAAGCCTCGGTTGAGGGGGTGAGGGTTTGTGAGGTGCTGGATGGTTTGCTAAGCTCCTTCACTATTCTGAACAGTTCTTTTGCTGAGTTGCTGTTCTCATGAATGCGTTGAGTAAAATACGCCTTTTTTGCGTCTTTAATGGCCAAGATGTATTGTTTCCGTTTGGTAATATAGTTTGCTCTCGCTTCACTATCTTTCATCTGTCTCCATAGATGTTCATTTTTTTGGCATTCTTTTTTCAATTTCTTAAGGTGAGGGGTGTACCATTTCTCGTTTGTGTTTTTTTTCCTCGATTCCCGCATGGGGGCTAGTTTGTCTAGCGTTTGCCGGATTCCGGCATCTAATAGAGCGGCGTCTTTGCAGGCGGGAGAATCATCCGCGGGTGTGGTGGCTGTCTCAAGAAAATAGTTTTGAAAGTTTGATTCATTAATTAGCCTCCAGGCTCTGCTGGCCATGGGCGGGGTAGTTCTGGGCTTCAGAGGTTTACCGGGAAGTTTAAATGAGGAGGATACCATGGAGTGGTCGGACCAGGATAGGGGTAGGATTTCTTTAATGTCGGTCGACTCAATGTTGGTGAATAATAGGTCTAAGGTATGGCCAGCTGAATGTGTGGGGCCCACTATCCACTGCTTCAGTTGTAAAATTCCCATGTCGTATTCCAGTTGGGAAGATCCAGGGGCGTCCGCTTTTTCATAATGGATGTTGAAATCGCCGACTACCATATAGTTCTTGTTTTTCAGGCAAAGTGGTAGCAGTTGGTTCAATAGTTTGGCGCTTAAGCTAGCTTGTTGCCCTGGGGGGTTATATATGACCGCTCCGGCTATAATGGTAAGACCTTCAAAAAGTACTTTGAAAGGTAGGGTCTGATGTTCGGTGTAGACAGTTGTAGGTTTGGCGAAGCACGTTAGGTGATCCCTAAAGATCACAGCGACTCCACCACCTTTTTTTTGCCTGGTCTGTCTTGTGTAATAATTTTGTAATTAGGAGGAAGGGCATTAGCTAGGTCTGGAGCACTGGTTTCAGATAGCCAGGTTTCGGTGATAAAAACCAGGTCTGGGGCCTTTGATATCAGTAGATCCCAGATGTCCAGGGCGTGTTTAGGTAGGGATCTAGCGTTAAAATATAGACATTTCAGTGCCAGATGGTTTTGGTTTTTCCCACTGATTGTGAGGTAGGAAATGGGTCCATAGGATGAGCCAGGGCCGGTTTGGGTGCACAGATGAGTTTTTGTATTCGTATTGACTTTGTTAATGGCTAGCAGCTCACTGCGCGAGTAACGGATAGGTATGTATAAAAACAGTTGTCTTTGTATTACATACACACACACACACACTGAAATCAAATGAGGTACTCAGTGTGTATACACTTTACAATTATATGCATTTATCAGACTTTCCCATTGCAGAAAGGTAAGGCAGTCACTAGTCTATGACTGTGCCTATCGACCCAGCCCCTCAGTCTTTCAACTCTACCAGCCAATGACACAAGTTGCCCCTGCTGGCACCCTGTTGACTAGACAGTCGGAACCACCTAACAAGGAGAGAAACAGTTACTTAGTTTTGTCCATCTGGATTAGACCTTCAGGTGCCCAACAACACCTGCATTGCAACTGCAATCCAGGAATGACCTCAAGAACTTGCTCTTCAACTGAACCGACACGCTCTATAAGATTACTGATTGATTGATTGATATTGCTTCCATATAGCAGTAAACAGCTCTCCAGCCCATTAATATCAATAAAAACAGAAACAGGGCCAAAATACAATCCTGGGGGATGCCTCAGTTATAGCTTATCGATTGAGAACACTCTTTGTTGGGTCCTATTGAATTCTGACTGAGATGTCCTAATGAAGATGTCTCGCAGTGACTTATAGCTTTTCTACTCCCAACGTTTCAACATGGACCATAGTTTAGAACAGTTTACAGTATCAAATACATTTAAAAGGTCCCGGTATTTGATATTAGCTCAGGGGATATCCCAGAGCTAATATCAAATACCGTAGCCGTAGCCACTACACCTAAAGGAGATATGTGCGATCTTTCAAGAATTCTATCAAGAACTATATAACACAGACACAGAGGCAGCTAGCGAAGAAATTGAGCAATACTTGGAGTCGGTATTTATAGAGAAATTTGCAATGTATTATTATTATTATTATTATTATGCGTTCTTATATAGCGCTCGATTACCCGTAGGCATCTCGGCGCTTGCCTTGGGACTCCGTCCTGGCTTTTCCCTGTGAGATACCCAAACTGGGCATCCCCAAGGTGAAAGCCAGGCATCCCGCCGCGGGGGGGCCGTAGTGGAGGTTAAGCAAGCTAATGCCCAGAGCTGCAGAGTGTGAACCCGTGACTCAAGTAGGCACCGAAACGAGAATTATCGAGTCCGTGGATATTTGGGTTCAAGACCCTGGCGCGTCGGGAATTGAACCCTGGTCCCGGGTCTGACCTCTGCTTCAGGGTCTGCCTCCTCTAACCAGTGAGCCACACTTCTCCTCCAATGGAAGATAAAGAGGCTATGGAGAGCCGCTTCTCTCTCGAGGAGATACAACGGGCGGTTAAGGATTTACCGACGGGTGAGGCGGTAGGGCTTGACCTCATTCCGTTAGAGTTCTATAAAAAATTCCTCCCTGCACTACAAGAGGATTTATATATCCTCTTGATCCAAGTTCATGATGGTGCGGCACCACCGCCATCTTGGGGAGAGGCTACAATGGTAGTCTTTTTGAAAAAAAATAAACCCCCATCCCAGCCAGGCTCTTATAGACCAATTAGCCTTATGAATAGCGATACAAAAATATATTCAAAGATGCTAGCAAGTAGACTAAGTTCAATGATTGGGAAGATATTCTCGCCCAGGCAGCACGGGTTAATTCCGGGGAGCGGCACTGCAGATCATATTAGGAGAGTCTGCACGCTATTTGACGGTGTGGCGGCCTCACGAGACCCTATGGCTCTAATTTTTTTCAGATGCTGAAAAAGCTTTTGCTAGGGTCTCGTGGGGCTTCCTATGGTCTGCGTTAAAGAAGGTAAATGTCGGGGATGGGTGCATAAGAGCTTTACAGGCGCTATGTATAAATCCCAAGATAAGACTCAGGGTAATGAGCGAGATTAGCGGGGTGATAAACATCGGACGGGGGACTCGACAGGGGTGCCCCTGCTCCCCGCTACTCTTCGCCTTCTATATAGACTCCTTCATAAGGAGAATGGAAGATGATAGAAATATCTTGCCGATAATACTAAATGGGCATGAGACAAAAATATTAGGCTATGCCGACGATTTGGCGATTACATTACCCAAACCGGTGTCTGCCCTGGGGGAAATAGAAAGAGAAGCGGATATCTTCGGGGCACTTTCGGGCTATAAATTAAATCAAGGGAAGACACAAATCGTCATTAATAAAAAAAATCACGCTTGCAGATCAAAGAGTGACCGAGTCAGCGATTTATCTGGGAATAACAATTACTTCAGACTTAAGGAAGCTAGTGGAGAAGAATTTGGCCCCAGTGCTTAAAAAAGCTAGGCAAGACCTAGCTAAAATGGATAACTTACACCTGACAATAATAGGCCACTGTAATCTAATAAAAATGCTATTTCTACCCAAAATCTTATACCTGTTTAGGACGATCCCACTAAAATTTAATGGCTCATGGTTCAAAGAGATGGAGGGAGTTGTGAACCGTTTTATTTGGGCTAAGGGCAGAACACACCGAGCAATTACATTTTTATCATTGCCAAAAGAGCGGGGGGGCTTAACAGCTCCAGACTTTAGGTTATACTATTGGGCAGCAGTACTCCAGTACACAAGAGGGCTTATGGGGGGAACCACCGAGGATAAGTGGAGAGGTAGTGAGAGTATACCAGACACGTATGAGCTTATTATACCCACAGCTAAAGGATGGCTTTTAACCACTTGCATGCTAATGACAAGGTGAACTCGTCATGAGGCACACTGGATCTGTGCTCATGACAAGGTCAACTCGTCATGTATAATGGGAAACATAAATCTCCAGCACAGGAGGGGAAAACCTCTTAGCAGCCAAGTGGTTAATGTATAGCGGACAAACTATTACAAAAGAGTACAATTTAAGACATTGGGGGCGGTGATGTCAGTATGGACTGGTATAAGGAAAAGATTAGGCATTGGCAGGATGAATTATTATACTCCTTTATTTAAAAATGCTTCACTACCTGCGGTGTTCTTCGAATATGTGATGCAACGGGGTATAAAAACTATAGGTGATATTATAGATACCTCCGGCTTAATTACTTTCGATAAGGCACAACACTTACATCATTTAGAGCGTAGAGATTTTTTTGAATACTTACAGGTCAGATCTGCACTAGTAAAAAAGCAGGGGGGTAATATGGCATTCGAAAGAAAAGAAGTTATGGAGCTAGTAAAGAGTGAAGAGGGATGTACAATTTCCGATATATATGAAGAATTGAATCAGCACTCTGAAGACGATCAGGGGAAGGTATTAGAAAAATGGCAAAGAAAATTAAACTTAGAAGGGAATGAGTTTAACACTTCGGTAAAGCTTGGAAATACAGTGCTAAAGGTAGCAAATTTGCAGGCACAACATTTTAAAACTATCTATGAACTCTACTACACTCCACATAAAATAGCTCTCTGGGGGGAATAAATGGCATAACCTGCCCACGATGCCAAAGTACCGAAGCGGATACAATACACATGTTCGCCTCATGTCCAAACTTGGATCCATTGAGGATCTCTATAGAACAGTTCTTGGACAGAGAATTAGGGATATCGGTAAGATTAACTGATGAAGTGATGGTACTTGGTGTAGTGAAAGACGGGATTCCCGTAGAACATCCAGAGTTTATTTTTCTAGCGATGGCAATAAGCAGGATATGCATAGCATGCACATGGAAGAACCCAATACCCCCGACGTTCCAGCAATGGGTCTCGCGGCTACTAGCAATATATAATCTAGAGAAGGGGCTATATGAAAAAAAGGGCTGGAAGGCAAAACAATTGGGGAAGCGCATTTGGAGCCCAATGGGAGAGTGGAAGAAAATTAAGTCAGCTCCACTGGGCGACAACAAAGTCTGGTAGCTGGAGGCTATACCTTGTTTGTCAATCTTGTTAATTTAGTCTTCTTCTTCGATTTTTGCGTTTTTTTCTGTCTTTTTCCTTTTTTTTGTCTGCCGATACGAAATAATGATAGGTTGTACGCACTCTGTGTAATAATGATAATGAAGGAACTGTTTGTACTGATGATGATGATGAATAAAATATTTAAAAAAATAAATAGATAAAAGGTCCATGAGAATAAAGTATAAGGCTCCTTTCTTTACACGAACATACTTTTCCATCATGGAGGACAAACTTGAACACTAACCCAAATTACCAATACCTGACCTAAAAGCAAATTGGACATCTGACAAAATACTATTTCTCTCTTCCTACGCCTCCTGTCTAAAAAAAAGAACCTGACCCAACTTGGCACGTTCCTATCTCCTTTTTAAAAAAATGTGTACAATTGTTGCTATTGTGGGCCCAAAATTGAATGAATGGACCCACAATAACTCCCTTGATCACATTTGTAAGGGCACCAAAAACTCGATGTTCGCTTTAAAAATAGCCATCGGGATGCTGTCAGGTCCAAGGGTCTTTCCCTGTTGACTTTTTCTGATGGCTGTTAACACTAATCAAGCTTCTTTACTCAGAGGCAGCCTCAGGATTGGTTATTAAGTTTCCCACTCCTGCAAACATAGTAAGTGGAGGGCTATTCGATTCTTACCTTAGAAAAATGTGAGATCTAAGTCTCAGCATGGATTAGACATCAACCGTTGAGGCAGAATTTTCAGTAATAAAACGGGCGATTCAATGTCTTTCAGAAGTGTCTGCTGTTTCTAGTGCTCCCTGCAGCTTCCAAATCATCCCAATATGTTCTTCTGATTTCCTCTTTTCTGGTCTTCAGGGCTGCTTTATAGGTTTGGCAGGCCATTATTCTCACAATTTCCTGGAGAATAAATAAGAGCTAGCTTGAAATGTTTATGAGCGACAAAGCAAGTTGAATTAGATAATTGATTAAGAGGGTCCTGTATTGGCTTAGATTTATCTATAAGGGATTGGGAGTTTGGAATATAGATTAGACATTAGAATGGGTAACAGGGATCCCAGGTGTCTTATTATCAATTTGAAAACAGGGTCAAGACTGATTTACATATGCCTGGGTGTTAACTGGTGTGGTAAAGTGAGCTAAAGATTGTTGATGGATTCAACCTAGATCTGTGACTTGGGGTGTGTGTCGGAAAAGTTTCAGCGCTCTGTCCATAATCTCCTTGTGTTTGCTTTGTCCACCCTAAATAGGTTGGGTATGCCCAGACATGCATCCCTTGCTCACTTTACCACTGGATTCAAACTAGCCTACCTGATGAGGGGTAATTATAATAATTGTTTCTGGCCCAGGAAATGACCTGGCTTGGCAGATTGGACTGGACTGTTCCCATGAGGAAAAGGGTCAAGACTGATTTGAATATAGCTGGGTTTGAACTGGGGTGATGAAGTGTTCTATAGAATGATGATGGATTCAACCCAGATTTGTGATGGGGGTGACGGGGGTGAGTGTCTGAAAAGTTTCAGCGCTCCATCTATCATCTGCTTGTGTTTCATTATCAATTTTGACAGTTCGCCAGTGGAGCAGCAGGTTGGATAGGATGGTGGAAACTGTCGGTCATGGAACAACAGTGCAGACTGACATTGCCTCATCTGCTCATTGGCACTCTAGGTATGTATTTAATACTATTTGTAGAGCATAAACCTAGCTAGAGAGAAGTGGTGTGGTTGATAACTGAAAGGCTGATAGCAAATACAACCTGAGAACTATTGTTGAATACAGAAGCAATTATTGTCATTCAAGAGGGCCTAACAAAAAGTTCAACTGGGACAATTCGTTAAGTGTCAGTAATCACTTCACCAGCAAATGCATCAGCCAGACTGAAGATACTATTTTTTTTGCATTTCTTGCCTCGTAGCCTAGCCAAGATCAGTCAAGCTTTTCTATATATTATTAATCCAAATGTAACATGTGGGTTAATAACTGGTAGAAAAGCCTGACTGAGGATTTTTTGGCTGTACAGTCTTTACCTGAGGAGACGTGCAACTTCGCCTAGTGCGTCTCCACCTCCCCTGGTTAAGTCACTGCCCAATCAACATTGCCGCCGCAACTGTGGTAGCAGACACGGAGAACTTTGTGCAGAGAAAGGAGTGAGCATGCAGCCTGAACATCCCCGAGCGGCGCAGAGCAGTCTCTTCACCTCCTAAATGAATTTCCAGGTGACGATGCTCCAGATACCATCCACTGTTACCAGCGAGGACGCAGGGGGGAAAAGGTCTCTTTCTCCAACTGCCAAGCGTAGGAAGTTAAATGGGCACTCCCTATGGACAGAACTGAGGGGGCTTTTTACGGACACTGAAGTACATATGTAGCATTTGGATAAGGCGTTAAGGAGTACTTACTGGCTTAATGTCCTGCTAAAGGCTTGGCAAAAATTCTGATACAGATTAAAGGCCAGATTATGAGTTTGGCAGTCCTCCTGTTGGCCCACAACCACTGCATCAACAGCGGGACCACCAAGCCCGTAGTATACCCGCCCAATGGATTACAAGTGTAATCCAGGTCAGGTGGGTGATACTGTGGCAGTTTCATGGCAGTGATCTGCCGGGCTCATAGGAGAGCCTAACATGCAGACTGCAGCGGTGACACGTTTTTGCATGGTGTGGCATTCACCATGTCTTGCATGCTATACTCAAAAATGGAGGAGTAATTCCAGGGGAGCACAGCTTGTACCCCGCTGCATGCACCCCCAGGTGCAGAAGCAGCAAGCGGCCCTGTTAGGGACTGCTTACTTCCATGTCTGTCACCTTTTTCATGGGGGGTGGTAAAAATGAAAGTCGTAATATGCATGGTGGTGCCGCAGCGGCACTATCAGCATATCACTGCGCCTGACCACCGCACCACTGGCACGGGATCCTGGATCCCAGGCTGACGCAGCGGTCCTGTGGTGCTCCGACCACCACACTCCTAATACTGCGGGTGGGCCTGCAGTGTGGCGGTAGTCTGACCACCACCACGAGTATGGCAGTAGTGGTAATATGGTCCTAATAGTGCAATGCCATACTGCATACAGGACTTTCTTTTTGCCGTAAGAGAGGTGAAAAGGAGCACTGTATATATCAAAGAGCCATTAAAGGTTGAAGGGGGCGACTCTAATTATTACTGTACTGTAAAAAGAGCTGTTGAATTGGGGTTTGTGACCTATATTGGGGGAGACTGGACTGTAATGAAAAGCAGGATATAGACACAAAGAGGAAGTAATGAGCCTGGAGAATGTACATCAATGGGACTGGTTAAGCCATTGATTGAGTCGCAAATTTAAAATTGGTAGGTAACTGGAGAATATTTGTGCCTAGCCAATGCTGAAAAATAAAAATGCTCCCTAACCCCAAAAAAGGGGCCCAGGCTATCTCAAAATCAATAGAGCTAGAAGGACACTAGCAGTAAGAAAGCCTCCGATGGAAAGGCTAAAGCAAATTACCCCCTAAAGGAATGAGAGATAGAGGAGAGGCTGAGCAGGAATGTTCCTACGCCCAATAATAGAAAAGTGCTGAAGTTGTCAAAGTCCTATACTGGGTCAGAACATGCTGTAAGTGGGCAAATGGGCTTGAAAGAGCCACTCGCCCAGTAAAGTGTGGTTGTACAGGAACCTTCTGTGGAAGGCTCTGTGAACCATCAACCACAGACTGACTCAAGGAATCAGTCATGTGCCCTGTCGCTTAGTCCAGGGGAAATAACAGAAGGAGATGGAGACAGGCTATATTCAATCTTTAGCAGCAAGTTGGCAAGAAGTGGACTGAAAAACTGCAATAAGGACAATAGGAGTAATACAGGAGAGACCTATAAGACACCTCTGGCTAAGGGTGCGGACGGTCTCAATGGTTGTGGGAATGCTGAGAAGAGCCTGGCTGAGAATAGTGGCACCTTTCTCAGTCCACAACAGCGAGAGCAGGAGCAAAGCTGAAATATAGGGAGGAATCAGAGGAAGGTACGGTATGGTCTTGGTAACAAAAGTAATTTAGAAGATGTTAGAAATGGGGTTTCTGGTTGACTAGGCATGCAGCTAAGCCAGGCAGAAGCCTACATTCTATTCAGAGTAAGGGAGTTACACACATAAGATAACCCCTGATCAGCCCCTTGGTAGCTTGGCAGAGCAGTCAGGCTTTTCCCAGAGGCAATGTGTAAAGCTTTGCGCAACATATACACACACGAGTGACACACTAGGAGCACCACAAAAAAGAGACTCCACACAAAGTTATATAAAAATATTCTTTGTATTGTTCATAAAACACATGAGACCGCAATCACATAAATTGCTGTCCCACTAGGCACATGTCATGACATCTCATAAATCATAAAATCACTTTGCCATAAGGCAATGGTCATAACTTTACAAGTTAGTGTACTCAAGTAAGTACTCATAGGGTGCACACGTTATTAAACCGCTATGACAACACTGTACATATTATGCAGGTCTTGAAGTGATACTCATTATCCTATCGAATGCAAGGCAACATGACATAAATCATAACATCAGGGCATGAACTGGAGCAGCTGGGATAAGCACCGAAGAGACAGGAATCACCAATCACTGTGCAAGCGTAACAGTATAAGAGTCAGACCAACTTGCATCCAAACATTAGAGCATAAGATGCAACAGTAACCCCCATGGATGAAAACCCATGCATTAGGTTGTCACAACCAGCAGGGACCAAAACAAATTCACAGAAGGATCTAGGGTGTAGCATACATGCATGCCTATTAGGGTTTATTTTGTACTGCTACACAGATATTGTAGGCGTAGCAGCACACGTGTGCTGATAACAGGAGGTGCGGTAATCCTCACATGGAATCGGGGGTCTCAGTCGAGGTTCCACACTGTCACGACGAGCGAGACACAGAGCCCCTGTTGTATGGCGTTTTAGGATCCAAGCGAAATTTCCCGATTCATGCCCTTATATAGGTACAATTCACATTGTCCTAATATAGGCATACAAATCATACCCTTATTTAGACATAGACCATGCAGTTCAAATACAGGCATGGCTACTTCCACCTGTACCAAAACGTCACACCAATTTCTTGGAAAATCGGCTTACGCAGTCAGGGACCTCCCCTTGCTTGAATATTGATTTGTCCAAGAACTCATGTACTTTACAAAGAACTACTATTCCCTTGGGGTTCTACACTGACTTTATAATGCCCAATTTTACGTCAAACTAGGCACCTTCAAGGTATAAATATGCCTTCACTTGCTCTAGCAAGACACAGTGGTTCGGAGCAGTTCGACTATCTACTTGCTCGATGCAGCTCGGTACAACAAGTGCCAAAGGAAGCCGATCCTCCAGCTGACGCACTGATCGAGAAGCTGTCCTTTCTCTCTCTGAGAATCCAGCTCCAATGTTTCCAAGCTCCCCTTGCCGGGTGTTGGGAAATCGAGTCCGAGACAGAGATACCAGACCTCTTTCATGCTAACCAAGGTATGGAGCTGATTAGAACCTATGAGAAATCTTGGATAGATTCTTGGCAAAGAAAACTAAACCTATGCTATACATTACTTACTCCCTCCAGCGTACTAGACTTAGGTTAGGTACATTGGGGTAGGCGTATTTTAGAAGCACCAGTTGAGTATTTTAGTCAATGGTATTAATGTATGTATCTTTATATGGCCATACAATGCTCTTACAGTATTATTTTATAATATTGTTCTTGCTGTACGCATTATACTTTACAGCCTGCATTACGATTGTAGCAGTTCATTTTTTTTGCATGAGAAAGAAGACTGTTCAATAAACCTTTTTATTGAAAACGCCCATCTCTCTAGTTCTCTGCACCTCTGTAGAAACGAAGCATGCACGATTGACTGCGTAAAATATTTATCTATTGTTTCCGCGACTCTAGAGCTACTTCTTATTCTTGGGAAACAAAGTTGTCATGTTTATGCGGTTGTCAGAAACTAATCCCTTCTTGGGAATTCGAGAAAGTTTCTAGTGACCTCTGAGCTAGCTGCCACTCACTATTAAGTTTGGTAAATGGTCAAAATATCGATTCCAAAATATAGACAAACCAAAATATCGAGTACAAAATATAGAATGGACAAAATATCGAATGGACACAATATAGACATCAAAAATATAGTTTTGAAAGTAAGTAATGTAATATCGAGTTTAAAAATATAGACAGTCAAAATATCGAAGTACACAATATAGTTTATTAAAAATATCGAATTTTTAATAATATCGCAATTTTTTAAGTGTTTTTTATGTTAGTATATGTGTGAAAAGTGTATATATTTTTGTAATTTATTTTAAGTAATTAATTTTATGTTATTTAATTATTGTGTAATTTAATTCTGTAGCGGGTTGTGGGTTTATAGGGAAATAGGGTGGGAAGTAATTTAATTATAATTAATTAAATATGTTAATTAATTAATTGGTATTTATTTAGAATAAATTGTTAATTCATTTTTAATTGTTAATTAATAATTATTTTTTATTAATTGATTAATTGATAATTATGTAAATTAAATTAATTTATTTTCTGTAGCGGGTTGTGTTTTTTTTAGGGGAATAGGGTGGGAAGTAATTTAATTATAATTAATTAAATATGTTAATTAATTAATTGGTATTTATTTAGAATAAATTGTTAATTAATTTTTAATTGGTAATTAATTAATACTTAATTGATAATTATTTTTTATTAATTGATTAATTGATAATTATGTGAATTAAATTCATTTATTTTCTGTAGCAGGTTGTGGGTTTATAGGGGAATAGGGTGGGAAGTAATTTAATTATAATTAATTAAATATGTTAATTAATTAATTGGTATTTATTTAGAATACATAGTTAATTCATTTTTAATTGATAATTAATTAATTCTTAATTGATAAATAATTTTTATTAATTGATTAATTGATGATTATGTGAATTATATAAATTTATTTTCACTAGAGTGGGAATAGTAAAATTTACCCCTATGCTATCCAACGCTTTCCCTACTGTTGCACTCTCTGGAGTGGGAATAGTACTTTTTACTCCTACGCTATCCAACGCTTTCCCTACTGTTGCACTCTCTGGAGTGGGAATAGTAAATTTTACCCCTACGCTATCCAACGCTTTCCCTACTGTTGCACTCTCTGGAGTGGGAATAGTAATTTTTACCCCTATGCTATCCAACGCTTTTCCTACTGTTGCACTCTCTGGAGTATGAATAGTAAATTTTACCCCTACGCTATCCAACGCTTTCCCTACTGTTGCACTCTCTGGAGTGGGAATAGTAATTTTGTACCCCTACGCTATCCAACGCTTTCCCTACTGTTGCACTCTCTGGAGTGGGAATAGTAATTTTTACTCCTACGCTATCCAACGCTTTCCCCACTGTTGCACTGTGTGGAGTAGGAATAGTATTTTTTCCCCTTACGCTATCCAACGTTTTCCCTACTGTTGCACTCTCTGGAGTGGGAATAGTAATTTTTACCCCTGCGCTATCCAACGCTTTCCCTACTGTTGCACTCTCTGGAGTTGGAATAGTAATTTTTACCCCTACGCTATCCAACGCTTTCCCTACTGTTGCACTCTCTGGAGTGGAAATAGTAATTTTTACCCCTACGCTATCCAACGTTTTCCCTACTGTTGCACTCTCTGGAGTGGGAATAGTAATTTTTACCCCTACGCTATCCAACGCTTTCCCTACTGTTGCACTCTCTGGAGTGGGAATAGTAATATTTACCCCTACGCTATCCAACGCTTTCCCTACTGTTGCACTCTCTAGAGTGGGAATAGAAATTTTTACCCCTACGCTATCCAACGCTTTCCCTACTCTTGCACTCTTTGGAGTGGGAATAGTAATTTTTACCCCTACGTTATCCAACACTTTTCCTACTGTTGCACTTCCAGGAGTGGGAATAGTAATTTTTACACCTCCGCTATCCTACGGTAATAATATTGTGTATTTTTTATTAATATTATGTTAGTATATATATATATATATATATATATATATATATATATATATATATATATATATATATATATGTTTTAACAGATATGATTGTCATTTTTTTATATAAGTTAAATTAGTTATTTAATAATTTTAAGGTAATTTAAGTATTTTTAAGTATATTTTAGCTATTTATTTTTAATATTTTTTAAATTTTACATTAATTTTAAGTAATTCGATATTTTTATAATGTATAGATATATAAACGATATTTTGGGGTCGATATTTTGGTACTTACCTGTTTGTAGATAGGAATTCGATATTTTGTCTGTCGATATTTTGGAATCTATATTTTGGGTAGTCTACATTTTGTCCCGCGATATTTAGTCAGTGATCCATTAAGTTTAGTATATTCGATAGAGACCCAGTCGACCTCAGTCCTACGTTTAATTTATAGGATATATTATTCCAATGCGCAGAGCCTATTGCTAATATAGGAACTACACTACATGGCGCCCAACGTTTGGTAAGGCACTAATTTAATGCTAGATACTAGAGTAACTCAGTCATGCTTTTCTCAGAGACCCCTTTTTCCCGTAAAATACTCCAATCGACATCTGGAGTGGGTATCAGGATAAAATATCCGCCATAATTGAGTAGGACGAGAATCCTATGTATTAGTTTTTGGTTTTGTTTAACGTTGAAGGATACAGTGTTTCAAAATATTGTGCACCTTATCTTTGTTTCCTTGAAACTTGCTCTGCAAACTTTCAGCCAACAAAATGACTGAAAACGAGTACGGTGGGGCTGCAGTAAATCCAGCAGCCTTTGACGTTTCAGGTTTCCAAGAAACCGACCCGGATGCTATAATCATCCCGGAAAACTTAAGGAAAACCATCACTATAAAACTTATAACAAATGGCCTATCATCAAGAGGTGGTAGGGTGATTTTTGTCATAGAGGTACATGAATATCGGCAGACTGAGGTATTCTATTTATGGATTATCTTCCCTGAAGCAAATCCAGTAACACATGTGTTTCACTTCTACAAAGAAGAGGAACATCCAATGGAATACACTCCTTTCGAGGACATTAAAATTCCACTAACATACCAAGAGCAGGCGCTCTGGTTTAAAGGCACCCTACAACATCAAAATCACACTACCAGGCTCCGTCCACTAGGTAGACCAGGAGTAACATGGCCGGTTTTAGCCAGCTATACACCACATCCTGCCATTGAAGAAATGACAGATGCGGAACTATTAATTCAACTAAAACAACTAATCAAAATACATAGACAATTGGTTCAATATGTCATGCGGACTCTAACAGTCCAATCTCCTATAAGGATTCCACAACACACCCCTCACCAGGGGAACACACATAAAATCACACCACAGACTATACAATCAGTCATTGGTAAATTGCCTGCAAAACGGGCACAAATTCAATTCTGGATAGCTTAAAAAATGACTCAAATTGAGGCAGTATTTCATGAAACTACCCCTCATGAGAAACACTGGATTTTAACAATCTGTTTACCAATGGGGATCGCACCACACCTGGAGGACTGTGACACTTGGGGTACAATCTTTGCTGCAATCTATACAAAAACACATGGTGTTCCGTCTATGGCGGTTATATCAGACGTCCTGAAACAGATTCAAAATGAATACGGGGCAGATCCTGCTTTACATCTGGGTATGAAACTACTGAACAATTTCAAACAGGTCTCAACAATAATATTAGCTAATATTAAAGTGAGGCAGTATCCGTGGCGTTCCGACAAAAATTAAGAGAATTTGATGTAACTGAGCAACCATATGAACTGGCCAGAATAATTGAAAAATCCTATGAAGAACTAGGTAGAGATAGTTTGGGTGGGAAACCAGTTAAACCCCAACTAACTGAAAGTCCTGAAAAGGTCTTTATTAAAAACACTCTCACTGTTCCTAAAAAGAAGTGGGAGAACACTAAACAAACGTCTAAAGAGAAGCGTTCTCAATCCCGAGGTAGGTCTCCTCAAAAGGAGCCCTCTGAAAAGAGGTATAACCTCAGGGACAGGGACAATTTGAGAAAACCTGATAGATGTCAAGATACTGATACACGTTCCTCTCGTACCTTTGAGACTTCCTCACAGAAATCAGAAAGAAGAGGACGGTCAGAACACAAGGAAGAACTCGTGAAGTCCAAAGACGATCAACACGTTCCAAAAAATAAGAAAACACAATTCACCAAAAAGAAGGTAGCAGGTCTAAAAACCAGACATGCCGAGGATCTTGAGGACACAACTCAAGAACAGTGGAGTCGGCCCAGACTATGTTGGACAGCGCAGCAGAAGTAACCGTAGCTCGCAAGATCTTTAAGGATCATCTGGAGACAGTGGATTTGAATGAATATATCCAAGTTGAAACTGCTGATACCAGGGTTAGTGTACCCATAAGTTATATGAAGTAACACTCCGGATGGACGGGGATATAACTAGAAAAATAAGAGCACTCTTTTGGGAGAAGCTCTCTAAGGGTTATGACATTCTTCTAGCTGAAAAAGACTGGCCACCTGAATTTGTCAGGAGTGCTCACATGGCTAAGACATCATTATGCCAGCCTTCTCCGATCATATTCCAATTCATTTAAAATACACCTATGCCAGAAAATGGGCTCTAGCCAGGCTCCAGCATTATACAAAAATAATGTGGGAAGGGATGAGGGTTCCACTCACCATAAAATCCAGTTAAAAACTCAACCAACTGCACAAAGGCAGTACCCAGTTAAGCAAGAAGCTAAACAACAGGTCAGGGAGATATTAGATCAACTTGAATACCAAGGGGTGATTGAAACATGCACCTCGTCAATGAACAATCCTTTGTTTCCTGTCTCCAAACCAGACAATACATATCGTCTAGTTTTGGAATACAGACATCTAAACTCTTGTTGCAAAACCTTTGCAGTACAAAATACACACAGTGCAGCACTAATGAATAACACTGTGAGTAAAAAATATAAAACCAAATTAGATATTTTTAATGGTTCTTCTGTCAAAACATTGCACCAGAAAGTAGGTATTTGACCACTTTCTCAATAATGGAGACACAGCAACAATTCTGTCGTCTCCCCCAGGGATTCAAGCATAGTCCAGGGTTATTTTCAGCCAGAGTAACAGAGTTACTACAAACCTATGATGATGAAGCATTATCATATGTCGATGACATCTATCTAACAGATGATGACTTGGACAGGCACTTGAACAGAGTGAATTCCATTATACTTGGATTTGCCTCTGAAGGGTACAAATTCAATTAAAAAAATTCAAGGATTGCTCATTTAAACGACATTATCAAGGATATGAATTAACAAATGAAGGCAAAAGCCTGGCAGCAAACTTTCTAGAGAAATGTGCGCTGATCCAACCTCCAAAAATGCTGAAAAACTTACAGTCAATTCTAGGCTTCCTAAATTTCAGAAGAACTTACATTCTAAATTACGCAGAAAGGGTTAAACCTCTCTACGAATTAATCAAACCTGATTTTAAAACAGTAAATTGGACTCAAAAACACACAGAAATTTTGCGTACAGTGCAAACAGACATGTTAGCAACAACACATTTACATACACGCGTAAACGTACGCAACCTTGTAATCCGAATCATTCCAGTAAGATGCGGATTCACATACTTAACCTCCAATGAAGGAGAAAAAGTACCAATAGCTTATAAATCACACTTGTATACACAAGCAGAAATAAAATTCCCTTCTACAGAAAAAATTCTACCAGCGATTCAAATTGCAGTAGCAAAAGAGAGAGCCCTCCCATAGGGAAAAAATATAATGGTCCTTACTCCTGTACCTGCCTTAGAGGCAGTGACAAAAGCGAGCATTCCGAATGCAAAAGCTTTACATCTGAGATGGATACAAAGGGTTAACTCTCTTGCTGCAACAGACGTTAAATACGTTTTTGACCCTTATTTGAAAACACAAGAATTTCTACAATACGAACAAGAATGTCCTCTGCTCACTGAGATACTGCCTCTAGAACAGTACGAATAAATAATTTATACAGACGGATCAGCACAGCCCGCAATTAGGGGTAAACAAGCTTATAGTGCTGCGTGCGAGATTGTTAAAGGTCGCTGGCGCAATGGTAAATTCAGACCTATGGTCACAAAAACTCAATCTCTCGGAGATTGTACAGCTCAGCGAGCTGAACTACAAGCATTTAAGATGGCGCTTGAAAATACAGATCGCGAATTCCCCACGCTCATAGTGTGCGATTCTTATTACTGCATTCAATCTTACCATGAATACTTGCAGAACTGGATTCAAAACGGTTTTAAAGATGCAAAAGGAGCACAATCAAGCATAAGTTGCTTTGGGAACAAGTAGTTCAGTTACAAAAAGAACTACAAAAGACTCACGTGATCCATACACTGAGTCATCAACGTGATGGCGTTCATGTTGCAGGGAATTTATTGGTTGATGAAGCCGCGAAGGCAGCCGTACAAACGGCTTCTGTAGCTGCAATCACTGGTTCAAAAACGAAAATAAACAGCAAAATAATGCAAGCTGTCAATGCTTCAATAAAAGACAGTGGTAAAACATTACCAAAAGGCTTTCCACTCAGTAATTCCAAACATGGAACATAGATTAGGACTAATTTTAGCAGCACATGAAGGGCTCGCCTCTGCACACGCATGTATTTCCGTCACAGTGTCATTATTAAAACAGCGATACTGGTGGCCGTGCATGAGGAAACAGACCCAAAATTATGTTTTGGAATGTGAAATCTGCCAAAAGATGAACATCTCTACGGTGAAACGTCCTGCGCAGACGCCCATGTTAATTTCAGAAAAAAACCTTAGCATGCGTTTACCTGGACCACTGCGGTCTCTTACAGAGGGACGGTAACTATAAATATATTAGTGTCGCAGTGGATTCGTGCTCAAGATTCATTTGGATGTGGCCTCAGCGCTCGGCTGACACCCGAACTGTTATAAAAGATTTGCGAGTCTTTATCGGCACATACGCAGTCGGCAAGCTACATTCTGACCAAGGTCTTGCGTTTAGCTCAAAGGCTTACAAAGAGGCCATGGCCAATCTGGGCGTTGCATTGCGGTATTCTAGTCCATTCCATCCTGAGGGAAATTCAGTTGTGGAGAGAAAAAAATGGGACATAATGCAATCTATAACTACTAGGGTATTAGGCTTGTGTGATGGGCGGGTCAAACATCTAATAACTGTCCAACGTAGTCTAAAGAATCTGTCAAGAAGTTCTCTGGGTGGAATCACTCCATATGAAATCCTTTTTGGAACTAGAATGATTGTCCAGGACCTTGATCGTTACACTTCAGTGGTGGAAAAACAAAAACCTTTTGATATCAAAGACCGTTTGGCTGTTTTTGCAAAATAAAACAAGGAAAAGTCAAAGCAAAACGTTGCAAAAGCCAACCACCACTGAAGGGGACCCACCCCTCCCATCAAGGCCTGCCTGGATTCCACAGATTGGGGATCTAGTCAGAGAAAAGATCGCGGACAAATAGGAATTTGGGCCTTCTTACAGACAACCAGTACCTGTGCCAGCAATCCACGGATCAAGAACAGTGTTATTGCCGCCCCTTGCTGGAAGAAAGGAGAACAGGTTCGTATCTATTGACCTGGTAAAAACACATCATGTGGCCAATCATAAGTAGTACGCTAAGTGGACTCCAAAGATGTAGCAGACGACCAAATCTGGCTACTATCCAAGAGGTTCAAACTGAGAGACTGTAAGGGTTTGTTCCATGCAAAGAGCCTGTCCCCAATCCTTGCATTAGAAAAGACTAAACTGTTGTCAAGTATTATGCTATGCCCAAAGACACTAAGATGACATGAACTCCATGAATGGTATGTGTTCTTCGTTCCTATTGTACATTTGTATGTTGCAAGGTACCTTTTGTGTTTTATGATCTTTGCTTTGCCTGGTCTTGGTTTTGTCAAGGCTTGTTTCACCCCCAAAGCACTTACAGACTTCTGTTGCAGATGGGAAGTAAAGCGCGAATCCTTGGCTGTATGTTAATTAGCGCTGCACGTTTTCAAACTGAATCTCCAGCAACATGCAGCGCGTGTGAGCCCCACCTGTCCTCGCCTATAAAAGGCTCCTTGGTGCACCTGTGGTTGCTTGTGCTCGTCGGATTCCACTTACCTGAAGGTCCCGTGTTTTCCTGCTTCCCCGCTCCGCCGTTCAGGTTCTTGCTTCGGTGCTTGGTCCGTTCCCCGGAGGTTTCCTCGGCATTTCCGGCAATTCTAGCTTCCGGTCCCTGCATAAAGCGATCAACCCTGCAACAACAAAACAAAGAGTAAGATTAGCGCCCAAAAGATCTTATCGGCAAATACAAGTAAGTGCACAGTTATGTCTACATGAAGGAGTTTTAACGGAGCTTAAACAGACTATTTAAAAAGGCACAGGAATCAAGATAAACATTTGTTTTCAAGGCAATGACTACGTGTTTTCGACAATTCCTTTGAATGTTTTCCTGATATAAGGTGCTGCATTTTTGATGAACATCTTCTTAAAGACACGGTGACAGAGACACTGAATCCACGTTTATATTGTATACATATTTTATGCAAGAACTGTTCATAGTACAAAGAAAGGCTCACAATGAGAGAGCTAACATTGAAGCACTGTTTTGTGTAGGATTATAATGGACATAGAGAGGTATTTAGTTGTGTATGTTGTATTGATCCGATTGTAGATTAGGGAACAAGAAGCAGTAAGTAATATATGTTTTTTGTTTATATGTCTTTGATAGGTTCTACAGTCTGATTCATTCATCTCTGGCAGATGCTACGAGAGGAGCTGTGTTTATCTCTCTTTTATTATTTCATCCACTTCCCCCTTCCCTTGGGCTTCTCGTTTTTGCGCACTGTTTATTCTCAGTGCAGTAAGAATAAGGGCCTGGGTTTGAACTGTCTTCAGTTTCCCAACAGAATACGCTGGATGTTCAGGTGAGCAGAACCTTGACAGAGACTCATCACCTTTGAAGAATCTGCAGTGCGAAAAGAAGGACTATGCAACAAAGCCATGGAACTTGTGGCTCTTGAGACCCAAATAACAGTTCATCAAGAAACACCTGTCTACAATGATATAGCATCTAACTTTACTAATATGACAAGAGATCAAGTAGCTCCTGTGATTTCAAGTAATCCTGATGCAATAACTACAATTGACAGAACTGCCTCTGGCTATTTCATTAACTTTGGTATGTTTTCCAAGGATCCCAGTGAACCTGAAACAACGCCAGCAAAAAGAACATTCAAAGAACAAGCAACAGAACTTTTTCATCAACTGAAAAAGATTTATCTGGTTTCACCATGGATTGAAATTTGGATTGTGTTGAGTGTACTTTTTCTACTACTTTGGTTGACTCTTGTATTAACTTTGGGAATGCTGATAAATGGAAGATATAGTAGAAAGGACACAGCAAGTAAGAACATCATCTTACTCCTCAATCCACACAAATCATCTCATTGTGAACAAAGAGACTTAGAAGCTTTATTTAGAGCCTGCATCATCCCTGAACAAATAATGTTTTTGAATGACACTGTTCAATAGACATCTTGTCTTGGCATAGCCAAGATAAAAGGTTTAAACAAACCGTCCATACCTAGACCTACACCTGATAGTAAGAACACTACAGAGGAGGTGATCGACGTAAAAACTATTTTACTTAAAAACAGAACAGATCCTGACGGGAAAAAATGGTTATTCTGGCCCACAGACACAAACAACTGTCAAAATAGATTCCTGAATGAAACACAAGGGTTTACATTCAATAGGCAAGATCCAAGATATGTCCAGAGACAACATCCAGGGATAGTAACAACGTACAGTGTAGGAAAACTGTGCCTTAAGTGGCTACAAAAGTCCACACTAACAGAGGTAAAACAACACTTATCTTTACTTAAAGATGGCATTGATTTAAGGAACTTCTTACAAGGACCTCCTAAACCGCGTCATAAACGTTTTATATACGCTGGTATACATGCCATTTATAATGAAGCTTGGAAAGCAACACAAGCAGAGACTGCAGAACGAATACGAGAAATTGATCGTATTAATTTAGGGAAATCTCTCTCTGTAGTTGACAATGGGTTAACAACTCTGTAATCCAGAATTTGTTCTTTGGACAGCATAGTATCCTCTGCCTATAGATATAATGGAACAGGACTTGCTCGTGTTACAGCATGGACAGTCACATTTACGTTTTATAATGCTTTTAGGCTGGACGTTACAAAATCTTCGTTCTGGCTATGTGCCATGGCGTCTAAACAACACAATGTCATTGTTTTCTGGATTTAACCTTACAGATAAACAAATCACTTTGGCAAAAAGAGGAGCAGACTATACGGTGCTGAGCATTGAGAAACTGGAAAGATTGCCATTAACTGTTTTGTAAAAACCAGCAACAGAATGGCTAATACACAGCACAATCTCTCTGCCTGTCACAATTTTACATTTTCATCACTGTTTGGAACATATACCAGCAGGCGTATATGAAAGGTTGGGTAAAGAATACATCAAGTCAACCTGAGATTTACCATATACACACAGATGTTGGAGTGGGGGAAAAAAAGTATTTCTTAGTGGTACAAACAGCAAAAATGCACTAAGCGGTACACTTTTATGTCAGGGTGTTAACTTACACGGAGCCTGCGATGGTTCTTCGACCAACTTATCCTGCCACCTGCAAGGTTCTCCAGCTGCAGTGATAGATCCAATTTTTAGGCAGCTTTCTAATGGAAGCTATATTATGTTGAATGATCACAGCTGCTGTGGCATGTTGCCAAGAATAGCCTATCTTGCAAAATTGCCGAAAATTCTGCAAATCCGCTCGCGGGCAGATTATTTTTTTGGGGCCCACAGGAAGCACTTACAGTTAAGGCAGGTACTCGAGTTGAAGCTAACTTTGTAACTATTTTAGAATGGCGCCGGTAAGCTGCCAGAGTTGAAGTTGCTTACTTGCAAGTTGCAACTTCAACTCTGGCAGCTTGCCGGCGCCATTCTAAAATGGTTAAAAATGTGCTTCAATTCGGGCACCTGCCTTAACTTTGTAAGTGCTTCCTGTGGGCCAAAAATTAAACCTCAACAGGAAGCACTTACAGATATAAATAAAGCAGGTGCCCGAGTTGATGCTCAAATTCAGTAACGTTTTAATCAGCCCAAAACATTAGTGAGCACGGTCAAGACTGGGCAAGTGTGCTTTAACCCCATATCTGCCGTCGAAAATTAGCTGTAATACTCGAGGGAGGTCCTTGAATCCCTGAGTTTCTCGAGCGCAACCCCTGTGTAGTTCCTGTGACCAGGAGGATGCTTTCTCCTCACCTGCTGCCCTGCTTGCTCTCTGACCCTTTATACACAAGAGGCATGTTGACAGTGACACGCATAGAAGCCCCGCCCGTTTGGCCCCGCACCACACACTAGCGGTATCAAACGTATTCCCGCCCTTTCCCAACTATGATGGACAGCTCACTCAAGGGACCTCGGCGCCTTTTGGCGCGGTGGCAAAGTTACAGGCACACATGGTCAGTGGAGACAAATCTTCTGGCCCTTTATGCTGCTGCAGTGTAGGAAAAGCACTTTACATTTACCCAACGAGGTAGCACTTACTGTATTAGCCAGTAGAAGTACTCCAGTTGAGTAGAGGTATTGCACAAAACAGTGGCATCTTCGTGGATAACTATGCAGGGCAGGATTCATTCTGGCAGGAGGCTCCTGTCCCAAAAATTAAACCTCAACAGGAAGCTCTTATAGATATAGCAGGTGCCCGAGTTGAAGCTCAAATTCAGTAACGTTTTAATCAGCCCAAAACATTAGTGAGCAGGGTCGAGACTGGGCAAGTGTGCTTTAACCCCATATCTGCCGTCGAAAATTATCTGTAATACTCGAGGCAGGTCTTTGAATCCATGAGTTTCTTGAGCGCAATCCCTGGGTAGTTCCTGTGACCAGGAGGCTGCTTTCTCCTCACCTGCTGCCCTGCTCGCTCTCTGACCCTTTATACACAAGACGCATGTTGACAGTGACACGCATAGAAGCCCCGCCCATTTGGCCCTGCACCACACACTGCATTGGTGGGTTCCAATCAACATCAAGATCATCAGAAGGAATGGGGCTTGAAGAACAAAGTGAGTGAGACAAGGGGGAAGATCTCTTACGGTTGCTGGTCCAACTTTGTGGAACAGCCTCCCACTGTATTTGAGACAGTGCAAGGATCACCTTCCTTTTAGGAAGCAATTAAAGACATTCCTTTTCCAAAATTGACTTATGTTTATGGTTAGGGTCCGCTAGTTGCTTTTTGGCTGCCAAAGGCGCGGAGATACTCCTTCGGGAAGTGATCCTAGCGCGGTACAAACACGCAAATAAAATAAATAAATAAAAATAAGAAGAACTTGTAGTAGCCCTCCTTGACCTTTTTCTTGCTGGAGATCTGGAAGACAATGGATCATCATCAGGAGGAGTGGCTTCCTGGGATGATACCTCCGCTAGAATCTTGATTTCCTGATGTGCCCCTACCTCTAGAGGAACAAGCATTGTGGGCAGTTGTGCCGCTCCATGCGCCTCTAGTTGCGCCTCTCCATGGGCCTCTCTATGCGCCTCTCCTTGCGCCTCTCCTTGCGCATCTACTTGCGCCTCTACTTGCGCCTCTACTTGCGCCTCTACTTGCGCCTCTACTTGCGCCTCTCCTTGCGCATGTACTTGTGCTTGAACTAGTTTCACCTGTGGTTGTCGTTACAGCTGTGGTTGTTGAACACTCGTCAGATGAGTTACACCCTGCGTTGATTGGATGCTACTTTCTTGCGATGAGCCAACATCACTGGTCGATGGTGATTGAGCAATTAAATTGGCTGCCTCTGCAGCACTCATGGGTCTTGGACCTAACTTGGCGTGGTGGCACTGAGCCCAATGAAGCGGAGGTGCTGCTCCCAGCTTGGTCCCCGGCGGACCCCGCTGCTGCAGGCGTAGTTTTTTTTTTCCCGAAAAAAGTGTCAGTGGGCACACCAGTCTCCTTGGTAAGTGGCACCACTTGATTCTTCTGCTCCTTCTTACTGGCAGTAGCACTGGAAATTTTCTTGGTAAAGGAGGTACGGCGACCTTTCTTTGGCCCATCTTCTTCAGATGTCAGAACAGCAGGCCGCAGTTGCACGAGTTGCAGAGTTGTCTGTGGCCACACGTGACGTCACGTGACGTTGTGCTGCACACACCGCTGCAGGACTTCTTCCTTGCACTGATGAATGATGAACGATGACTGATGTGGTTCTCTTGTGCACCTAAAAGCAAAGGAAGCCAGAAGAACATCAGATAAATAAATGTTGCATATGGTGTGCTTCAATTAATATTTGCAACTAGGCATTTATTATTATTACAACACACCCAAAGACCCAAAATAAAAATTGCAATTCTAATCAAAAATGGATGTTTACATTAATAGAAGAGAGACCACACAGAGAGAGTTGTTTCATGCACCGCTCACTATCCCTGGGCATAATGAATGAAAGCAAGTCAAACTGGTTGCAGGCCTGAGTACACTGCCTTGCTTCAAAATAGCCCCTTGACCCCCAGCCACATGCCCAGGCCCTGCCTGGACCAGGCCTCAAAATCCTCCCACCCACATGGCCAGGCCCCAACAACACCCCAAAAAAGTAAAAAAACACACAAAAATCATCACAATCCAATGCCATCCATTCCCTCAATGATGTTTAAATTCAAGACACCCCACAGAGAGAGTTGTTTCATGCACCACTGAGTAACCCTGGGCATAATCGATGAAAGCAAGTCAAACTGGTTGCAGGCCTGAGCACACTGTCTGGCTTCAAAATGGCCCCTTGACACCCACCCACATGGCCAGGCCCTGCCTGGACCAGGCCTCAAAATGGCCCTCACCCACATGGCCAGGCACCAACATAACACCAAAAAGTCCAAAAACACACAAAAATCACCACAATCCAATGCCATCCATGCCCTCAATTATGTTTAAATTCAAGACACCCAACAGAGAGAGTTGTTTCATGCACCACTGAGTACCCCTGGGCATAATGGATGAAAGCAAGTCAAACTGGTTGCAGGCCTGAGCACACTGCCTGGCTTCAAAATGGCCCCTTGACACCCATCCACATGGCCAGGCCCTGCCTGGACCAGGCCTCAAAATGGCCCCCACCCACATGGCCGGCACCAACATAACCCCAAAAAGTCCAAAAACACACAAAAATCACCACAATCCAATGCCATCCATGCCCTCAATTATGTTTAAATTCAAGACACCCCACAGAAAGACATGGTCCATGTACCACTCACTACCCCTGGGCCTACTAGCTAGTGTGGCTTTACAGGCAACCCAAAATTATAAAACAAAATCCACATATAACAGTGAGCTAAAATTCCATGACGTAAATGAGATTTAAGTTCAACAAAACTCACAGAAACAGTTGTGTCAGGCACCCATGACTAACCATGGGCCTACTACTGGATACTGTGGCTACCCACAATATTTACTTTTAAAGTTGTGAAAAAGTTTTAAAATTGTACTTGCAGCAACTGCAATGCCCCAAACAAACAACACCAACTTACTTGTCAAATGAAATCTCAAATCCAAAAGTGATCCAAAGTCCAAAAAGTCCTCAAATACAAATATCCAGCAGCAGCCACAAAAATGTATCCTTCCAGCTCCAGATCCAAATGAAAAGTGACCAGGACATGGACAAAGCACTGGGAGGAGCCTGCTGGACAGGAACAGGAAGTGGGAGACTCTGGGACACTTCCTTCCTCACCCCCCCCCAAAAATGGACTCCTTGCACAAACAAGTGCAGCTAAATGTCAATCTGAGGAGTTATTCTGATCCAAATCATAATTTTCAGAAGGTTTATGCTGCCTGCAGTAGATTTCTTGTGCAGAATTGCAATTTTTGCAAGTTCGGGAAAGCGAGCTGTTCAAATCTCCCGCCTGAAGTCAGCTGCGTGGCGCATCTACGTGTTCGCAATTGTTTACTCCCGCGATGCGTGATCGCGGGCCCTTATGACGTAGTCGCGTTCTCAAACTCTTGCAGTCCAAGATGGCGGGACGCTATGACGTACTCGCGGTCGAAAAGTCTCAAGCGATCATGCAGCAAGATCCAAAATGGCGCAGTGCAAGCAAAACGGGGGGAAAAACAACTTGGCGAACTCAGAATCACGGCAAGTCAACGCCATGAGCGCGATATTGTATTTTTGAAGCGCGACCAAGCAAAAAAATCCGCCAGCTTGTGAATTGCGGATTTTTGGGCAAATTCGCGGAATTCGCGGACCACGAATTTGCCAAAAATACGCAAATTCCCGCAACGGAACGGATTTTCAGCCCATTCTTACTTTCAACAGTTTACAGCCAATCAACATTAAGCATGGGAAAGTCCTCCTTGGAGCACGTCAGCAAATCAGATGTCCCTCCTACTCCGCAGAGCAGAAGTGAATGGCTGGCAACACTTCTACTTTCAATAGTTTGCAACAAACCAACATAAACCTCAGGAAAGTACTCCTTACAACATGTAAGCCAATTAGATGTCCTTGCTACTCTCCGGAGCAGAAGTGAATTGCAGAAAATACTTCTACTTTCAATAGTTCGCACCCAATGAACATTAAGCTTGTTGTTGGAACACCTTAGCCAATTAAACGTTAAATTTGTTCCATGCACACATACAGAACACGCCGTCCTACATATTAATACATTTCCTGTAACAAAGTCACTCTATTCGTAGCAAAAGTGAACACTGCCTAATAAATAAACATTATTCCACATTATATTAAAGAAAAACCGCAATAAGCCACATTGTTGTTTTACCGATATAATTTGCACAGCCTACTGCACCCCCTGCCAACATGAGTGAAGCTCCGGGACTGTGGGGGTCCCTGCGAACCCCCGCTATTATTTTTATTATATTTTCCACTGACTTCTTATACGACTAACGGTTCCTATGGAAAACTTTTAAAACTCCATCACAGTAACTGTTTCGATTAGCAACATAGTGTGGTGAACTTCTAACCTCTTTGCTCACTTAAGTGTTCCATGAACTGTTACTATGGTAACAGGCAGAAAGCAGTTTGGGGGTAGGGTTGAAAGCTACTGGCTGTACAGAAACCGTTATATTTACCCAGGATCCTCTACATGACAGAAAGGAAAGCAAAGTAAGACAGAACACTGTGTAGCAGATTTACAAGCCCCTTGAGCCACTTTCGCGTCACTTTTCCCATCTTAAAAATGAAGCAACAGTAACGCAATGAACTTGTAAATCTGCCCCTATGCACATTACGAGCAAAAGAAGTACACAACTCTTTCAATTCTTTATTGATCACAATTAGATAGTGTTGCTTCATGGTTAACAATGCACTTCAGAAAATACTTTGTGCCTATTTAAATGGGAGACAAGATTGTCGACATTACAAAACTTAAGGGCATACAAACACTGCAATAAAATTGTCGCCGCTTTAACAGCTGCAACCTAAAACAAAACCCCCGAAAATGAACTTCACAATCCTTAGTTATCTTACGATTTTCTCAACATTGCTGTTTGCTATGCAACAGTGAAAGCCACCCCCAGAGCTATAAAATAAATGGTTGGAGTGGGCTCCAAGCCCCCCCCCTGAAAATTTAGAAGTGGAAGGGCCTCAACGACCACCCTCGAGGGCCCTGGGGACCTCCACCCCCCAGGGCTGGCTCCTGCAGTGTCCCAGGGTGCCTACCCCCGGGACACTGCTGTTTGCTATGAGAGGGCAGGAGTCTTGCTGCTCCCGCCCTCCCATAACAAACTTGGTTTGCATTTTGAAAAACAGAGCACTGAAATCTGTTCTCACTTTCAAAATCCAAACCAGATAACTTTTCCACATGCAAGTTAGCATCTCCCCATGTGGAAAAGTAATCCCGGCTCCTGAAGGACGAGGGGAGCTGGTGGGACCATGAGGGCATTGTGGCTCCCCCTATGGTCCCCAACATTTTTTATAAGACCCGGGGGATAGGGTCCCCGGGGATATTAGAAATTACTAATAAGGGCTCTTTTTTACGGCAAAATTAAAAGTTGTGCACCCAGCGCAGCGCTCAGTGCGGCCCCCTGGTGTGCATGTGCTGGATGCACGACTCATAATCTGTAGGGTGCGTGACTCCAGCGCCTTTAGTGCGCAACTTCTACGCGTTTGGAGCCGGCATTGCTTTTCCACATGGGGAGATACTAACAAGCAGCTCCCCATGTGGAACAGCAATCTGATTTAGATTTCGAAAGAGAAAAACAGATTTCCTTGCTATGGGAGGGCGAGATGGACACCCCGGGACACTTCAGGAGCCGGCGCTCCCACAATACATAAAGCCCCTGGAGTGGTGGTCCCTGGGGCTTTGGAGACCTTGCAGCCCCCCCAACCATTTTTTTTGTAGCCCCGGGGGGTAACGGGACCCTTGAGTGTTCCAGGAGGGGGGCCCGCAGTCCCCCTCCCACAATACATAAAGCCCCGGGAGCTGGTAGTCCCCGCGGCTTTGGGGACCTTGAACCCCTCCCCCCCCCCGGTATTTAGCTCCCCCGGGGGCTTATTATAAAAAAGCTCCATTTTATTTTATTTATTTTACGGCATAGTCCACGCACCCTACAAGCACCTGCCGGCTCTTTTTTAAAAAAAAGAAATTGTGGGCCCTGGGGGTCTTTCTGGGACCCCCTAAGCAGGCCTAGAGAGTGAAATTATTTCTACCCTGTCCCCTTTCTACGTTTTGCACACATATTCCACTGACTTCCTCAGCCTTTCTTCTACAAAGGCACAAAATGGCTGCCAATAATTCCAGGAATCAAAGGTTGACAACCACTTGACAGCCAATTAGCATTCAGCGCATGAACGGAAGTGTGCGCTTATGGTACGATGACGATGCGTTGCAGACCCCAGGGATCCACCGCGCCCATACTTTACTTTACTTTGTGAATTTCTTAAGCGCAAGCGAATCATCCCCGAGGGGATCTCTTGGCGCTACAGGAGAAGACACGTAGGGCAGGAACGCCTAAAACAACCATGTTTTCATAAGTTTCTTAAAGCTGGGTAAATCAGTGCAAGACCTGATATTTACTGGCAGTTTGTTCCAGTATCTAAGAACCAGATGGCAAAAGGCTCTACCACCCCTTCTTACTCTGTGTATTTTCTGAGTACACAGAAGGTTGGCATTACTAGATCTTAGCTGTCGTGCCGGCTGATACCACCTGAGTTTATTTCTGAGATACAAAGGTCCCTTCCCCTGTAGTGATTTGAAGGCCACACATAACATCTTAAAGATGGCTTGTTTCCTCTCCGGGAGCCAGTGCAACTGGTTCAACAGAGGGGCCGATGGGGTTTGTGGCGGATTATTTAAGGCAAGGCAGGCTGCAGTGTTCTGCACTACCTGTAGACACGTTAGTAGGTCCTCACGGGCACCCACGAGCAGCGAATTGCCGTAGTCCAGCTGACTCACCAAGAGCGGCTGGATGAGGGTCTTCCTTGCTGACAAAGGAATCCAGGGAAAGATTTTCCTAAGCATCCTCATTGTGCCGAAGCACGTGCCGGACACTGTCTTGACCTGTTCCTCCATGGATAATTCATCATCAATCCTCACGCCCAGATTCTTCGCCCACCTCCTAGGTGGTGGGGCTCACCCAAATCAGGTGGCCACCATTCAGGGGACCAGATTGTCTCAGCCTTTCCGAAAAGCAGAATTTCTGTTTTTGAGGAATTAAGTTGTAAGAAGTTCCTCCTCATCCAGACGGCAATACTGGACATGCAGCTTCTGAATTTCCGTTGAGTTGATGTAATATCATCCACAATAGGGACGATTAGCTGCGTATCGCCCGCATAGGAGATGTCTCGAACCCGTGGCCTCTGATGATGTCCGCCAGGGGTGTCACATAGGCGTTGAACAAAGTAGCGATATTGGCCTATAGTTCTGCAGCTCGGATGGATCCGCCGACGCCTTCTTTAAAAGTGGCTTGACCCGCGCTTCTTTCCATTCAGTTGGAAATATGGCTGTCTCCAGCGAGATGTTATAGATTTTAGAAAGTGCGTCTGCTAGGATCGGGCTGAGTATTGACATTACTTCTGGTGGCACCGGGTCAGATGGTGAACCCTACTTTACATGGCTTAGCAGGGCTTCAACTTGCACACTGGTCATAGCGGCAAAGGAGTCCAACCTATGGGGGAGCCTTCTTCCAGCAGAGGTTCTTCAGGAGCGTCTCCCTTTCATTGTTCTACGAAAGCCGTCTGAAAGGACTGATAAATCAGGTCAATCTTGTTGGTGAAGTGCCTGGCTAAGACCTCACATATTTCTTGTGTGGGGGGAGGTGCCACATTGTTCACCTTAGGGTTTGTAAATTCCTTCAGTATCCTATACAGTTCCCTGGATGAATTTTTGGCCACAATAATGCGTTCACCCAGATGTATCCTTCTTGCTGTTTTACAGCTATTTAGGTAGTCTCTGTGTGATTTCCGGTATAGCAATTCGTCTTGGTCCCTTTTTGACTTCCTCCATCTCCTCTCCAAAACTCTACTCTTAGATTTTTCCTTTCTAAGAGTGTCCGAGTACCAGGGGGCTGAAGCTGCTCTCTTCTGGGTACTAACTCTTTTCAGTGGGGCTATGATGTCTATGGTTACCTGAATTGCTCCCTTCAGTTTTTCCAAGGCCACATTAGGGTCCACTTCCAAGTTAAGCAGGAGGGCCACATATGCTTGTCCAAAAGCGGAGGTGGTTACCCTCGACCAAGGTCTCCGATAGCTCCTCTGACCTTGTCCCTTCTGTACTAAGTGGGCAGACATCACTGAGAAACTCAGTGCCATATGGTCAGTCCAACCAAGTACCTGCGGAGGCTCAGTGGCCAGATCTGATATGTTAGAAAATATGGCATCCAATATGTGGCCTGCACTGTGAGTAGGGCCAAAAGTTCTCATAGATAGCCCGAGAGATTCAATTATGGCAATCAAGCTAGCTGAGTCCGAGTTAGAAGGCTTCTCTAAATGATGATTAAAATCCCCTAACAGTAGGAACTTTTTAGCATTAATAACATGGGGTGCCAGACTCTCTAGTAGTATAGAGCCAAACTCCTTGTTGCTGCTCCCTGGCGGATGGTATACCAGTGCTCCTGTCCATTCTATAACCAGGTTGGACTCTACTCTAAAAATAAGGAACTCCATACTAGCCAAAGAGATTCTATCAATCGTCCTAATGTAATAGGGGAGACGCGTAGCAATGGCTAATCCTCCTCCTCATTTCCCCAGCCTATCCAGTCTGGTGACTGCATAGTCATCCGTAAAGGCCACTGCTAGAGCGGGTGTAACATCATTATTGAGCCATGTTTCTGTAAAAAAACATATATCGGGCTTCCGGTCCTCTAGTAGGTCCCAGGTCTCCATTGCATGTTTGGGAATGGACCTGGCATTCAGGTATAATCCCCGGATGCAAGGTCTCTGTCTGTCCTGCCCAGTCCCACTACTCCCCCCTGGCTCTCCCAGTAATTCTCCTGTCTCCCAGACTGAATGTTGGAAGAGGGAGCTCGCTGTTTATCTGGGAGCCACTCACAATTAGTACATACCTCAGTATCAGACCTCTTACCCTCATCTATCCACCGCTCTGTGTCCCTAGGGCAGTATGATGGGGGATTATGAACCAGAAGAGTCTCCCACGTGTAGGTCAATCTGCTCTCCCAGAGATCCTGCTGTGGGGGTAGCGGCATTTCCTGACGGCTAGCGGCATTCTGGTGCGGTCGGGCGCAGACGGGCTTGCCTTTGGTGCGCCTTTAGCGTGCCAGCGGTGCGTCTGCTGCGCTCGTCCGCCTGGGAGCCGAAATTTATTTTGGTGGCGTGTTGGCGAGATAACAACTAGACTGCCAACCGCCTGCTCAGTTTCACCCCAAAAATCAAGGAAAGACTGCCCTCTCCTATAGATATATAAATGATTTTAACTGTCATTTTCTCAGAAACTACTGAACAGATTGACACCATTTAAGCAAAAGGCACAAGTCTGAACTGAGGACTACCTCTTTGCCAAATTTGGCGTAATTCCGTTCAGCCGTTCGGGCTGTAGGTGTGGCTAAAGGTCCTATGGGAAATTGCATGGGGAAAACATGTTTTGGGACCCCCCTTTTTTCTCGACCCCCGCTTGACGAATCACTGTGAAACTTTCAGGATAGGAGCGGACCAGAGCTGGCCAAAAGTTTAGAACATTTCGCAAAGATTCATCAATCGGTGCCAAAGGTATTGGGAATAGAATGTTGCGGATTTCCTATGCATAATAGGTCCTCTCAAAGGCGGTTCGTCCTCGCGACAGGGCACGGTCGCTTGAAACAGCTTCATGCTTTTAATCCTATCTAAAGCAGCTCTAAGCATTTCAGACACTCCGTCCTTGTTCACGAGCCAAACAATATGGAACACAGCAACTGTTTGATTTTATTTACGCTATTTGACTTGCAGAATTATCCACTGGGACTATATTGTTATGTAGAATACTGCTAATACCAGAATGCATTGTAACATTTGCCCACTGAGGCAGGAGTACATGCCCACTGGGGCGGGAAATATAATAAAGTTAAACAGGTGTTATACATCATGATTGCTGTGTTCCTTATCGTTTGGCTCATGAACAAGGACGGAGTGCCTGAAACGTGTAGAGCCGCTTTAGAATGGATTAAAAGCATGAAACTGTTTTTGCGGCATCCCTCAGCCATAGAGGTTAACTTTCTGTGTGGGCGTCCTCACTGGAGCAACCTGTTGTTTTTTTGGATTTAAGCGGCCATGTCCTGTGACGAGGACAAACCGCCGCTGAGAGGCGGATCTGCGGCGCTCAGAGGACTGAGCGCTGACACAGAATGGAAGGCAAATGCCTGAGTGACTTACAGACAACACATCCAGCTTTTCAGTTTTTAATCAACCCACTGTTGGATTTTATTTACACTATTTGGCATGCAGCAACATCCACTGGGACTATATAATTATGTAGAATACTGCTAATACCATAATGCGTTGTAACATTTGCCCACGGAGGCACGAATACACGCCCACTAGGGTAGAAAATATAATAAAGTTAAACAGGTGTTCTACTTCATAGTTGCTGTGTTCCTTATTTTTGGGCTTGTGAACAAGGACTGAGTGTCTGAAACGCATACAGCCGCATTAGAATGGATTAAAATCATAAAGCTGTTTTTGCTGCAACCCTCAGCCATAGAGATTAACTTTCTGTGTGGTCGTCCTTACTGGGGCAACCTTCTTTTTTTGGGATTTAAGCAGCCGTGCCCGGTCGCGAGGATGAACTGCCGATGAGAGGAGGATTTGCGGCGCTCAGGCGACTGGGTACCATCATAGAACTGAAGGCTCATGCCTGAGTCACTATGTTCCAGGCAACACATTCAGCTTTTCAGTTTTAATCAACCAACTGTTGCGTTTTATGTATGCTATTTGGCATGCAGCAACATCCACTGGGACTATATTGTTATGTAGAATACTGCTAATGCCAGAATGCGTTGCCGGCAACTAGGGAAGCCTGGCAAATCTATCCATTTTTTAAAACTAGACACCCAGGTGAATCTAGGATGGGGTGCCTTGCCTGGCTCTCACCAGGTTCTGTTACCCAGAGTCCCTTGCAAACCTAAAAATGGGTCCCAAAAAACACATTTTTCTCACATTTCAGTGGTGAAAAGTTCTCGAATCTCCATGGATCCATGAAATTCCATGCACCCCGCGTTCCACAAAGTCTTCCTAGAAAAATGGTACATCACTTGTGTGGGTAGGCCTAGTTCCTGTGACAGGAAACAACCCAAAACGCAACCTGGACACCACAT
This sequence comes from Lissotriton helveticus, assembly GCF_964261635.1. Lineage (NCBI taxonomy): Eukaryota > Metazoa > Chordata > Amphibia > Caudata > Salamandridae > Lissotriton > Lissotriton helveticus. The sequence continues at coordinate 1,762,984,860 of NC_136057.1, forward strand.
TTTCACAGTGAAAAACGACCCTGTTCTTGCAAAGTGCCTAGCTGTAGTTTTTTAACCCTAGCTCTGCCGGCATCTAGGGAAACCTAGCAAACCTATACATTTTTGAAAACTAGACTAACGAGAATCCAGGATGGGGTGACTTGACTGGCTCTCACCAGGTTCTGTCATCCAGAATCTCTTGCAAACCTAAAAAAAATAATTTTTAAAACACATTTTCCTCACATTTCTGTGGTGGAAAGTACTGGAATCTGTGTGGATCCACAAAATTCTACACACACCGCGTTTCTTAAAGTGTTTAAAAAAAATGCTACCTTACTTGCGTGGGTGGGTCAAGTACCAGTGACAGGCAAGGGCCCAAAACCTATTGAGGGGACATCAAAATTACCTATCTCAAACCAACCTGGTTTTGCAAGGGGGGCCCATGAGTTTTTGGCCAGGGGCTCGGTGGCCGTCTACAGAAACCTACCAAACCCACCCATTTTTGGAAGCCAGACACCTGGGGAAGTTCAGCGAGGTATGGCTTGTGTGGGTCCCCCAACATTCTCCTATCTAGAATCCCCTGCAAATCTCACATTTAGCTAAAAAAAAATCACTTTTTTCTCAAATTTCTGTGTGGGAAAGATCTGGAATCTGCGTGGATCCACAAATTTCCTCCCACCCAGCGTTTCCCCAGGTCTCCCGTTAAAAATGGTACCTCACTCGTTTGGGTGGACCAAGGACCCGCGACAGGCAAGGGCCCAAAACCTAGTGAGGCGACATCAAAATGACCTATCACAAACCAACCTGGTTTTGCAAGGGGGGGGTACCATTTTTCTTGAAACACTTTGGCAAAGTTGTATTAACCAGAGATTTCACAAAAATGAAATGCAGTGTTAGTAATTGAAAGGACGAGCAACTGAACCATTGACTCAAAGCTCACGAGCTGGAAAGCCACGACACGGCACCAACCTCTTTACAGGCCATTCATACACCTTTCATACATGTGACACATACAAAACCATTCACACCACCAGCCGCGGGCCCAATACATTACAACACTCACACCACCTGACAGCGCCATTCACGGGCCCATCACTTTCACACGCCCACATTCCTGACACTGCAACCACACCAGCTCACAGATTGCGTGGAGTGGCGTTTAGCTATCAGTGTGTGTAGTGACCAGCAGCAGGTCACTAATCACACACCAAGCAAGCATCAGTCCACGCACCCCACCAGTCCACTCACACAGCCAGCCAAGCACCAATCCATGCACACCACCAGCCAAGCGCCAGTCCACGCACACCACCAGCCACCGCCAGCCAAGCACCCATCCACGCACACCAAAAGCCAAGCACCAATCCAAGCACACCGCCAGCCAAGCGCCAGTCCACTCACTGCCGGATAAGCGTCAGTCCACGCACACCACCAGCCAAGTGCCAATCCATGCACACCACCAGCCAAGCGCCAATCCACGCTCACCACCAGCCAAGCGCCAGTCCACGTACACCATCAGCCAAGTGGCAGTCCACGCACACCACCAGCCAAGCACCAGTCCACTCACCGCCAACCAAGTGCCGGTCCACGCACACCACAAGCCAAGTGGCAGTCCACACACACCACCAGCCAAGCACCAGTCCACTCACCGCCAACCAAGTGCCAGTCCACGCACACCACAAGCCAAGTGCCAATCCACGCACACCACCTGCCAAGCGCCAATCCAAGCACACTGCCAGCCAAGCACTAGTCCACTCACCGCCAGCCGAGCGCCAATCCACGCACACCGCCAGCCAAGCACCACTCCACTCACCGCCAGCCAAGCGCCAGTCCACGTACAATGACAGCCAAGCGCCAGTTAACGCTCACCGTCATTAAATTATTCTTAACAAGAAAGAAAACACAAACCAATTGCAACTAGATACAAAACCATAACTACAAAAATAACAGCAGTAACTAAAGACATCACTCTATTGCCAAACGTCAAACTGAACAACAACTGTATAAAACCATGCAGACCAGGCAGTTCACTATTAGACTCACGGTTGCTCCCAAAAACTCTTTTGAGTGTGATACAACCTGAAACATTTCGGCACACAGCCCAGGGTTAGAAAGACAATCGGCACCGTGCATATGACTCTCCTTCCGCATACCTCTGCCCAAGCAGACTCTACACTTCTTACAGGGATTGATTTTTTGGGTGTGGGAGGAATTAAATCAGGAAAGTGGTGATCTTTCAATCTAGCCACATCATTCACCACTCCAACTCTAGGAAGACTTGCATGTTGCACAACAACAAGGCTGCCTATCACAGACTCCTGAAACTGAACAAAAGTCATTTTTGAAGCAGGAGAACACTCCTTGAACATAACAAAAGCATTGCTAAATTGAAGAGATGGGTGGCCAACTTATTATACCAAATGTAAGCCTTACAAACAGCAGTGTAAGGTTCCAACCTCTGATGTACTCTGTAGTCTACAATGCACATAGATTTGCACACTTCATCGACTTGACCCTAAACAGTCACAGGTGAAGTACTCTCATCATGAATGGCAATCAACATGTACACATCCCAACTGTCCACAAATTTCACAGCTAACAGTTCCTCACTACACAAGGCACTGCACTGTCCCCGCTGAAGCTTTTTGCAAACAAGCTCTTTTGGGTAACCTTTACGGTTAGAGCGGATTGTGCCACAAGCAAAAGTGTCCACTTTGAACAATTCCTTAAACAATTGCACAGCAGTGTAGAAGTTATCAAGGTACAAATGGTGGCCTCTGTTAAACAGCCTTCTAGCAAGATCCCACACAATTTTCTCAGAAACTCCAAAAGTAGACGGACAACCAGGGGGGTCAATAGTGGAATCCCTACAAGTTTACACCCGGAAATTATAGACATATCCTGTCCTACTCTCAGACAAAATATACATCTTAATTCCGTAACGTGCCCTCTTGCTAGGAATGTACTGCCTAAAAACCAAACGGCCCTTGAACAGGACCAAAGACTCAACAACAGGTATTTCTTTCCCTGGAGTATAGATCTCTGAAAATCGACGTGCAAAGTGATCAAGAACAGGCCGAATCTTAAAAAGACGGTCACAGTCAGGTGATCACTGTCAGTGTCATAATCCTGCTCAGAGGAAGATTCAAGAAGCATCCAACCACCTGCTGAGCAGTAATTCTACGGCTAGCCATAATGCTTACTAATAAAGGTAACTTGTCAAACAAGTCAACACCAACAAACCCTTTGTAAAAAAAGAAATAAACAAAATGTAGCTTTATCACAATGATCTATATGATCCAACACAATACCACTCCCTTGCCAGAAGCAGCTAGACTCACCACCACCTACTCTGCACAGATACAGTAAGGATCAAGAATATCCCACTAAAAAGAAAAAGAAAAGAAAATTACACATAAAACAATGCAAAACACATCGCAAAGAATTTCATGTTCAAACCACTAACTAAATATGCTGCCATTATGACACCACTTATAAAAAACATTCATTTACGCATGACAATAATACTCATTTGGAGTAAATACAACAAAAATGAATTCTTACCAAAAAATGCAAATATGCAAAACGGCAGAACAACCACTGCCGAAACCGCAAAAAGGAATCAAAAGCTTTACACTAGAATAAAAAAGAGAAAAAAAAATTACAATCGCATATGCAAATAATGCAGCAGTCTACAAACAATCCACCAGCCAAGCTAAGAGGTACATGGGCCTAAGAGTATAAATAATATATTCACCCCCATATAAGGGGAGCAACCCTTGCCCTTGAGGCCACTCCCCAACACAAAAATGTAAAAAACCCTGTTGTATAGTGGCTTCGGGCCTAAAAAACATACTTCTAATTTGCCACCCAGAGAGGACAGAAATGGCCACAATCATCCTCCCATTAAGGGGAGCGGCCCTTTTACAAGGGGCCGCTCCCCAACATTAAATAATCCCTGGTGGTCTAGTGGCCATACAAAAAAGAACTCAGCCAATCTGCCCCTCAGGGGGCAGAAACAGCCAAATTAATGCTCTCCAAAGGGGAGTGGCCCTTGCTCATCGGGCCACTCCCCACAAACAAACTCCTGGTGGTCTAGTGGGCCCTATTTTAAAACAAAAGGCTAGATCTACCCCCTGGGGTCAGACACAGCCAAAACGTTTGTCCCCAAAAGGAAGCGACCCTAGCCCAAGGAGGCCACTCCCCACAAATAAATCCCTGGTGGCCTAGTGGCCATACCACCCAAAAAATCTGCCGATCTGCACCCCAGGGGGGCAGAAACGGCCAAATCAATGCTCCCCAAAGGGGTGCGACCCTTGCCCAAGGTTCCACTCCCCACAACTCCCCCTATGATGCAGACTAATCCTGCTAATTCAAGTGTCTATATGTCCAGTTTATATAACAATGTCACTGCACTGCAGTACCAAACTTCCCACCAAAATTTGAGAACCAACTAGCCAGTCCCCCCTCGGTGTTGCTACCGTGAAGTGCTTTCTCTCCTTCCTCACATTTTTCTCATACTTTTTTCCACATTTTCCCACATTTTCTTCCAAACTTTTTCTGTAGCCTCGGAATTGTCTTTTGTAGAGCTAGAGGCATTAGCTACCACCCCCTCAATCTTGACTGGTTGTAGGGTAAGGACTTTTTTGCTGATTTTATGATTTTGTACGAAAAAGTCCTTTAAGGACTTTTTCGCTGATTTTATGATTTTGTAACAAATTGTTATATATTTTTATATTGTGATTCATTATTGATTTTATCTATATGTACTGTTCACTCTGATTTGGTATTGAAGAGGAATCGTTATAGGAAATGTGAAACCTGTATCAGGGTATACGATTGTAAAATTGTCACATATAATGTGGATCAAAAAATGGTTTTAATATACATGTTTATAAAAGAATAAATTTGAAAGAGAAAGATATTCAAGTGTCGTGTAGAAATAATTACCTATGTACTAACTTGTTAACAGGAGTGTGTAGGCCTATTGGTCACCCCACAAAAAGTTAATATCACAGAAAGGAAACCTTTTTTGATACTATAGATACCCAGTCCTTTCTGGTTTTCTGGGAAACCCTCTCTTTTTTGAAAGGTGTAGTATATGTGTTAAAATTATATATTATTTTTGCAATGTATGTTTAATTCTTTTAAAGTAATCAAAGTTATGTAATTTAATGTTTGCGTAATTTAATTCCATAGCGGGTTCTGGGTTTATAGGGGAATAGGGTGGGAAGTAATTTAATTATAGTAAATTAAATATTAATTCTAATGAATTAATACAGTTTTTTTAATGTAATTGTGCGTTTTAGTTCTGTAGCGGCTTGTGGTTTATAGGGGAAAAGGGTGGAAAATAATTTAATTGTAATAAAGAAGGAAAAAATGTATTTATATGTATTGGTAAATAATTGATTGATAATTAATTATTAATTGGTAATTAATTTTTATTAATTGACAATTAATTGTTATTAATTGATTAATTGATAATTATGTTATTTGTATTACTTTATTATTTGGAGTGAGTTGTGGGTTTATAGGGGAATAGGGTGGGAAGTCATTTATTTGTAATGAAATATTTATTTTTATTTCTATTTATTGATAATTAATTTATTGTTAATTAAATATTAATTGGTAATTAATTGTCATTATTTGGTAAATAATGTTAATTATTTTTTTATTGGAATTGATAATTGATGTATTCTTATTTTAATATTAAATCATTACTTTCCCTACTGTTGCTCTCTCTGGAGTGGGAATAGTAAGTTTTACCCACCCGCTATCCAACGCTTTCCCTACTTTTTCACTCTCTGGAGTGGGAATAGTAATTTTTACCCCTACACTATCCAATGCTTTTCCAACTGTTGCACTCTTTGGACTGGAAATAGTAATTGTTGCCCCTACGCTATCCAACGCTTTCCCTACTGTTGCACACAGTGGAGCGGGAATAGTAATTTTTACCCTCTCACTATCCAACAAATTCTCTATTTTTGCATTTGTTGGAATGTGAATACTAATTTTATTTCCTTAGCTACGTAATGTTTTCAATTTAGTTATATTTAATGCAGTCTAAATTATTACTTAATATAAAAAGTATTACTTTCATTATTTTAATTATTATATATTATTTATTTTTATATTTATATAATAGATTTATTTATATATATTATATATCTAAATATATTTTAATGTTTTAAATAATTTATAATTAAGATTAATAATTATTTTGTAATATTATTAAGTAAATATATATTTTTTAACAAATTATGTTTTTTTACAGTACTTTTATTATTTTTACATTTTAAGATTTTTACATTATTTTAAGTATGTTTTATTTAATTGTGTTTAATATTTACTCACTTTTATATATTTTTAATACATTTTAAAAATTCGATATTTTAGTTAACTATATTTTAACTCTCGATATTTTGTACTCAATATTTTGGTACTTACCTGTTTGTAGATAAGGATTCTATATTCTGTACTTCGATATTTTGGAGTCGATATTTTCGGAATTCTATATTATGTCACTCGATATTTAGTCACTGAACCGTGCTAAGTATTGGGCTCAAAGCGTGGAGAGCAAGTCCAGCACAACATAAACAATTTAGCACATCCCAAGGAGTAATCGTGTGGTCGGATGTACGTGAGAAGCAACATTTTCAGATTTCAATTGTTACTAGTTTGTGCTAAAATTACACAGTAATGTGTTTCAGATGAGTTAGTCAGTTCAGGGTTTTGTATTTTACACACTCCTGGGCCAGAGACCATTTTCATTCCAATGTTGCAGCTTGTTTTATTTGTTTATTTATTTTGGGGGCATACTATGAAGCCAACATGTGGCTGCTGATTTACGTGCTCAAGACTTGGGAAATATTTGAATTTAATTTTTTACATCACACATGCCTTTTGTCCATCGGTACAAATTAACCCACTTGGTGTTGTGGTTTTAATCTTTGTCTCATTCTAATAATGCTAGATTTTAATAGAGGTTATGTAATGAAACGTTAAATATATTTAATTAAGGAAAATACCAGCCATCATGCTCATGTTTCTGTGGTATTGGCTCTGAACCCCTAGGGGTCGATTCCAATCCAGGAAAAAAAATGTCCCTATGATTCGGATCCGGAGCCCTCTACGTACGAATCATAAACATGCTGTACGACCCGACGAGTACGATCCGGACTGGGGTATGAGGACGCGATTCGTTTGGTCCACGTCAGGTAAGGGCGATTCGTACGGAAAAGCATACAATCACATACACACGGTACGGTCCGTACACCCCATGATCGCGGGGTATGGTGCGTACCCCTGCGATCATGGGGTTTACGCACCGTAACCCTGCGATCGCAGGGTGTACACACCGTACACACAGCAAACATGGGGTATGGTGCGTACACCCCATGATCACAGGGGTACGGTGCGTACACCCCATGATCGCAGGGGTACGCACCGTACCCCTGCGATCATGGGGTGTACACACCGTACCCAGGGGGGGGCCGTTCCGTACCTGTTTCGGGGCGAACTCTGCTTTTACGGCTGTATTCAGCTCCCATAGTAAAAGGGTCGTACGGTGCGTACCCGACACAAATCGTACTTGCTGGGTCGGAAAAACGAGCCGCGAACCGTACAGATGTCGCGTACAGCGGGTTCCGAGGGAGATTCGTACGGGGATTTGATTTGTGCGGTCTCTCTACGATTCGTACGGAGTCCAACTCCTGGTACGAATTGTACTTCGTCGTACGTACAAGGGACGTTGCAGGGTACCATTCGTACAGGAAAACGCTCCGAACGGCTATTCGGAGCGGTTTTTCCCGAATCGGAATCGACCCCCTGGTCTATGGTGAAACCTAGCAAATCCAAGTTTTTTATATTTAATATTTCTTAAATTTATAATTCAGTAAAATCTAATTGTAGAGGCAGACATCATAATCTGACCAATCTGTAGATCTAGGAAAATTGTTCTTTATGAACTGAGATCCCCAGCTCTTGAGTTGGCAGCTCTGGCTGCTGTGCCACATAATCTCCACTCTTGTGATGCTTGTAAGGGAGCTCTTCCTTTGTCCCGATAGTGATTGATAGAAACCGCTTATTATTCAGTACATAGGCCAAACTGATGCATTACCAATGCTTGTTTTATTTGTAGTGGAGTGGATGCATGTTGTTTGTAGCGGAATTATGTGATTTTAATTGTTATTATTGGAATTATGTGGGATGGAATTGTGTGGTGTGTAGTGTATTTGTGTATGTGGTATGGTGAATAGATAAGCGCTGTGTAAAGTAGATAGAAAGTAAGATTCAGCAGGATGGGTAGTTTGTGTGTGAAGTGGTGAATGAGCGGTAGCTAGGGTAGGTTGGGAAGCATGCAGTCCCTGGTGACCAACCGCACTGGGTTTCCCCCTAGAAACGAATAGCCGCCATCCATTCATTAACTGTAGTCTACAGGTCAGTGTATAATTTATTGATGCTAAATAAACCTTAAAACGAACCGTGACTAATATTGCTAAAATCTGGGAGTAGTCCATTCAATTGAAGTATTTGTCTGGAATTTGTACGCTCCCTAAGTGGCCCAGTGACCACTAATTTTCAAAAGTAAAACCAATTTTATAAGCATCAGCAAAGCCAATAAGTCTTGGCAATGGCATAGCTCTGAGATTTTGGTGTTGTCAAATGTATGTGCACATAGGATTTCCAACAAACATTACACATTCTACATTTCACTGTAGAAATACGAACAGTTACTAACCCAACCGCAATTATCCATAGTAATCTAAAACTGGGATGTTAGTTTACGATTTAATAAGGTCCTTAAAAGGCCAATCCTTAAAGGTGCCATGGCAACATTTCAGAACAATAACCCCCAAGTCCCAAAGGTTATGCATTACAACCAAGACAAGGAAGGAGTGATCCAACTTGGGAGGCTCAGGAAGAGGTTGAGTAAATTACGTAGCATGAAAAGGCAAATAAAGTGGACACTTTTTAATAGGATTACTTTATTACTTTGTATTTTTTACACTTGTTAATGCTGGCTGGGCTTTGGGTGCACTTTATTAGTGCAGTGTAATGCCCAAAATATAGTAATACGCATCAGAAAGGTGACCCATTAAAGTATGCAAAAGGCCTTGTACTGCGCGTTCCAACCCAGTCCTTGGCATTTGGCCATGCACCTGTGTCCGAGGCCGCTCTGCAAAACGTTTTGACCATATCGATGTGTTCTTCAAACAGTGTTATTCCCGAACGTCCTGCGCCCCAGCTATGTTTTTGAAATAACAAGACACATCTTCCAAAAATATATTTTCTCCTATTTGGTCTCTTCTAACATTATTCCTTCCTGTTTACTGTACCCCGAAGGCCAGCAGGACATTACAATGCCTGACGAAGTTCAAATATGAAAGCATTAACAGTGTGAGCTCCGGTCTTCAATCAACCAATCAATCGATCAATCATTTATAAAGCGCATTATTCACCTATGAGGGTCTCAAGGTGCTGGAGGGGGGGAGTGCAGTTGCTGCTCGAACAGCCAGGTCTTGAGGTGTCTCCTGAAGGTCAGCAGGTCCTGGGTCTGTCGCAGATGGGTGGGCATGGTGTTCCATGTCTTGGTGGCGAGGAAGGAAAAAGATCTGCCTCCGGTGGTCATCCTGTGGATGCGTGACACAGTGGCGAGGGCAAGGTCAGCGGAGCGAAGCTGGTGGTTCGGGGTGTAGAAGGTGAGTCGTTTGTTGAGGTATGCTGGTCCGGTGTTGTGGAGTGCTTTGTGGGCGTTGGGTGAGGAGCTTGAAGGTGATCCTCTTGTTGACTGGGAGCCAGTGCAGATCTCTCAGGTGGGCTGTGATGTGGGAGTGGCGGGGGATGCCGAGGATGAGGCGTGCGGAGGCGTTCTGTATGCTTTGTAGCCTTTTCTGGAGTTTGGCTGTGATTCCTGCGTAGAGGGCATTGCTGTAGTCCAGTCTGCTGCTGACGAGGGCCTGGGTGACCGTCCTTCTGGTTCCGGTGGGGATCCATCTGTAGATCTTGCAAAGCATGCAGAGGGTGTTGAAGCAGGAGGAGGAGACGACATTAACTTGTTGAGTCATTGCGAAAGATGAGTCCAGGATGAATTCCAGGTTGCGTGAGTGGTCGGTGGGTGTTGGTGCGGCTCCCAGCCCTGTTCGGCCATCACAAGTTGTCCGAGGTGGAGGGGGTGGTGCAGAGGATGAGGAGCTCTGTCTCGTTTGAGTTTAGTTTCAGGCGGCTGTTCTGCATCCATTCGGTGACAGCCTTCATTCCTTCGTGGAGGCCGGATTTGGCGGTAGCGGGGTCCTTGGTGAGTTATAGGATCAGCTGGGTGTCGTCGGCATAGGAGATGATGTTGAGGTTGTCTGATAGGACGATATTGGCGAGTTGCGCCATGTAGACTTTGAAGAGGGTTGGGCTGAGGTAAGTATATTTGGGGTACGCCGCAGGCGATCTTGGTGGTTTTAGATCAAAAAGGGGGAGGTGGACCCTCTGGGTTTTGTCGGTGAGGAAGGAGGTGATCCAGTCCAGGGCCTTGTCATGGATCCTTGCGTCGTGGAGGCGTGTATGTAGGGTGTGGTGGCAGACGGTGTCGAAGGCAGCAGAGAGGACCAGGAGGATGAGGGTCGCGGTTTCACCGTTGTCCAGTAGGGTCCTGATGTCGTCGGTGGCCATGATGAGGGCGGTTTCGGTGCTTTGATTGCTGCGGAACCCGGATTGGGACGGGTCCAGGATGTTGTCCTCAAGGAAGTGGGTCAGTTGCCTGTTGACAATGTTCTCGATGACTTTCGCTGGGAATGGGAGCAGGGAGATGGGCCCGAGGTTCTAGAGGTCTTTTGGATCCGCTGTTGGTTTCTTGAGTAGCTCGTTGATCTCGACGTGCTTCCAGCTTTCCGGGAAGGTGGCGGTCTCAAAGGAGCTGTTGGTGATCTTCCGGAGTTGGGGTGCGATGATGCGGTTTGCTTTGTTGAAAATGTGGTGAGGGCAGGGGTTGGATGGTGAGCCGGAGTGGATGGTGTTCTTGGTTTTGATGTTGTCGTTGATGTGGGTCCAGGGGAGCAGGGGGTTGGTGAGGCTGGGGGGTGGTGAGTCTGTCGTGTCGGTGGCTGTCTGGGTGTTGAAACTGTCATGGATGTCTGCGATCTTGCGGTGAAAGAAGGTGGCTAGGAAGTCGCATAGGTCTTGCGATGGAGGGATGTTGTTGGAGCTGGAGCTGGGGTTGGAGAGTGCCTTCATGCTGTTGAAGAGCTCTTTGCTGTTGTATGCGTTGTTATCGATGCGTTCCTTGAAGGAGGTGCTTTAGGTGGCTCGAATGAATTGGTGATGCTTGCGGCTGGCGTTCATGAGGGCTGCGTGGCTGTCCGGTGTCTGTTCGTGGTGCCACTTTTTCTCCAGTCTTTGGCATGTCCGCTTGGACTCCTGGAGTTCGGTGGTGAACCAGCTGGCCTTTCTGTCAGTGCATCTGTTTGAGGGTTCTTTAATCGGGGCAAGAGTGTTGGCGTAGTCGTCGATCCATTGCTTGAGGTTGCTAGTGGCTGTGTCGGTGGTGTTGGTTGGTGGGTCTCGTGAGAGGGTGGTGAAGAGCTGATCTACGGTGACCTTGTTCCAGCTGCAGTGGGGGATTTGTTGCGGGTGGTGGTATGTGGTGGGTTTGTTGAAGGTGAAGTGGACGCAGCAGTGGTCGGTCCAGTGGTGTTCGGTTGTGTGGTTGAAGGTGATGTGGTCGCTGGCAGAAAAGATGGGGTAGAGCGTGTCCGCCGGAGTGGGTTGGAGTTGTGACAAGCTGTTTGAGTCCGAGGTTGGCGAGGTTTTTGAGCAGGACAATGGAGTTGCTGTTGTTGGCGTTCTCGAGGTGGAAGTTTGGGTCTCTGAGGAGGATGTAGTCTGTGGAAGCAAGGGCGTGTGTGCTGACGAGGTCAGACATGGAGTCTCTGAACTGTGGTCTGAGTCATGGGGTCTGTAAACTAGGGTTCCTCTGAGGGTGGTGTTGGGGTCAATGTGGATCTGGAAGTGCATGTGTTCGGCCGTGCTGGGGGTGTCTTTGGTGCTGGTCGAAATTCAGAGTGTATTCCTGTGGACGATGGTGATTCCTCCTCCTGATCTATCGGTGCGGTCCCTTTGGGTGATCTTGTAGCCATCCGGGATGGCTATGGCAATGTCGGGCACCGAGGAGGGGTTCACCAGGTCTCCATTAGGGAGGTGACGTCAGGGGAGGCTGAGTCGAGTAGGTCCCAGAGTTTGATGGTGTGCTTGTGGATTGAGCGGGGGTTGAGTAACATTCATCTGAGATGATTGTATTCTGCCATGGCGGGTGGTACAGGACGTGAAGGTGCTCGGCGACTGGTGTAGCTGCAGCTATGGCAGGTGAAGGGTCAGTGGGTGAGCTTCGGGGAGGCCTGGCAGCAGTTGGATGATCGGCTTGCATTGAGTCCTTGGAGGAAGTTTGCATTGTAGTGGCATTGGGTGTCGGGCTCTCGCGTGGGCGAGGGGGTCTGGCGCTGGGCGTGGTCCAGGCATGGATGGGCGCAGACTAGCTTGCCTTAGGCGCGCCTGCTGCGCGACCCCGTAGTGGTCGGCATAAGTAGAAGAAGGGGGCGGAACCAGAGGAGGGGTGGTGGGAGCTGGTCTGAGTCGGGGTGAGCGGGGCTGCAGGGGCAGCAGTGGCGGGAAAGAGCAAGCAGTATGGGGTCCAACAGTACAATAACAGTAACAACACACAGTGGCCTATGGGGTCAAAACAGTACAATAGCAGTAAAACACACAGTGGCCTAAGCAGCAGAGAAGGAGGAAAGTGATGACAAGCAAAAACAGTAGTGGCAGTCAAGAATGGAACAGACTCCTGAGGCGCGCTGCCAGTGCTAACCGTGCAGAGGAGGGGCTCTGAGCCGGAGCGAAGCTACTGCGACCCGGAGATGCTGGGGAGTGCTGGCCTGAGCCGGAGGTCAAGGCTTCACCGCTTCCCCACTTGCAAGGAGCTGTGAACACTCACCTTCCGTTCACGATCTCTAGCACAGGCTCGGCCACCGATTAAACCCGGCTCTGTATGGAAATGTCACATGCACACATGTAAATGGGTTCAATTTAAAAACAAGAAGATAAAGGCACGCAAGCAGCATGCATGTCCCTGCTCGCTCCTGCGGCAATACTCCAGGGGAGTGAACTTAGAAGAAAGGGTGGGACATGCACCCACCATTAGCCATTAGGAGGCTATGATTTTTTAAAGGACACAGACAAAGGCCAATCCAAAGCTTTGGGAGGAGTCAGACCCCACAAAGTACAGACAACAAATCGCCTAACAGCACAAGTGATATTTAGGCTCGAATTTATAAGCACTGTTTAGGCTCGACCTAAAAATGGGCCTTTGGCATGGACCTTAGCGCTGCCGCATAAAAAAATCTGTTTAGAAGGTGCCTGTGCAAGTACCACAAAACATGGGATATCTGGTGGGGGCATGATCATCAACTAATATGCAATGTTTAAAGGTGGGAGGCTGAGGGTATGTGCTGACTGATTTGCTACGAGGAAGGTATACTTTACGCTGTTGCAGTTTTGTTTTTTGGGTGTTGAATTTTTATTTCAAAATGCAATAAAAAAAGATTGAACAAAAACTATACAGCGCTCCAACGCTCTTATCGTCTTCCGTGTTATGAAAATACTTATCCATACATAGGTAATCAATTACATTTTGCCATGCCTGTCCATTTATTGACATTCACTGTCACCCTTGACGGGTTTAAGCTAACAATTACTAATAATTTCTTATGTTTTGTGCTTGCTCTGTGTCGTTAAACAGCAACTCAACGATAAATAAGAACGTATTCAACCAATAAATAAACATTTGTAGAAGCACTGCCATTTTGAAATGTAATGTCACATTCCTGCTATTTGTCATTCAAGTGAGGTCTCTCTCCATCCCAGGGCTGAGGCTGTCAAAATGTCCACAACACATCAAACCTGACGACAGGTGGGCACCAGGGAGCATAGTGAACACCTGTGCGTCGTGTTGGTCATTTCTATGAGGAAAGTCAAAATGCAGCTTTGTTAGGTGATTTCCCACCTCATTTGCGCCCGAGCACGACAAAAAGAAAATGACAGATGTGTGTTGCTGAGGTGTCGTTAATCTTCTGCATATAAAATGGCTTCACGGAGTTTTACTTTGCGCTGCAATTTGTTGGTTTCTCCCAATTAGGCTGTGGAACAGATGTAAGTGATTCATTAGCAAAGAAGACCCATTAATGTCACATGTGGCAGCTCATCACTATGTAGTGAAGAGTTTCCTCGCTTGTAATTGGCTCATAGCCAGTAAATTATCCTGGCGAAGAAGAGGGGGGGGGGGGGGGGGGTGCGGTTGAAGGTATTCAAGTATCAACGAAAACATGATAGTAATAGCTTTAGGAAAATATGCAAAAGTTATAAAAGAAAACCTTTGTCAACTCGAGAAAACAATTACAAAGCCTAGACATTATTATAATAGCACACATCGTTGTGCCAGGGGTTTTGTCCAGCACTCGAATTGGTGAAATGTAGCTGCATTTCCACACGTATGACACTAAAGAATCTAGATAATACAAATATAATTACCTTATCTCAGGGTCTGGCAGATAATTCTATGATTTTAATTTATTTTATCAGTGTGTTTTGAAGTTTTACATGCTAATTGGGTAAAACATTAAAAGTTACATTTGCATAATAAAAATGGCTAATTTAAAAGTAAGTATTCAACTCTCTTTCACTACACGAGGCTCTGACCCGATGTTAAAACTAATGTTAACCTCAAAAGAAGCTACATTTTTTTAATTGAGTTCACTAGGATCAACTGTCCTACACACCTTCCTTACACTTCAGAAAATTATTTACCTCCTGGGGACTTCAGTGGGGCCACCACTAAAACATCTCCCCCAATGATTCTCAATAGGTTGAGAATAGTCACTTGATCAGAATAGTCATCTTTCCAAAATTAAGACTGAGTATGTGGGACGGCGAAACACTGAAAAGTCTGAAACTATTTCAACACCTCACAATCCCAGCCCATGGCTGACCTCAACCAGACCGTCCAGAACTGCAGTGAATGTGCCCACAGAGTCGCCCCACTGAAACCACCAAAAGCCAACCTGACCTTCAAGTAAGCCAGATGGTACACTTCAGAGTTCAGAATTACCAAACGCAACTAACACCGACTCAAGAAGCGCTGGCGCATGACCAAGGAGCCCTCTGACACAGTCGCTCACAAAGCAGCCCTTAACAACCACCACCTCCAAATCAATGTGGTCAATGGAGCAGCAATCCCCGACAGCATGGACAGCACAGCCAACCACATGCTAGAACTGTTCCCAAATGTCAAGGAATTCCCCCAAACCTATAGCCACAGAGACCACCATCCACCCCTCCCAAGAACTCTACAACACCCTCTCAGACTACTTCCACAGCAAGATCAACACCATATACAACAACTTCAACCCCTAACCCACCACTTTCATCTTCGACAACCTCTCTCAACCAAAAACCAACAGCTGCACGGTAACCACCTGGTCCTTGACCACCACTCAGACCATCTCAGCCATAATGTCGTCCATCCAGTTTGTGGCAGTCGCTGACCCCTACCCCCTCCGTGCCTTCAATCTTGGAACCAACCCTATCAGCACAGAACTCACCAGCATTCTCAACACCTTGATCTACAAGCCAACCTTCCCTGATGGATGGAAGCACCCAGACGTCAGACTCCCCCCCTAAAGAAGCCTTCTGCCGACTATAGTGACCTCAAGAATTTCAGACCAATCTACCTGCTCTCCTATCCAGCCAAAGTACTTGAGAAAGACATCATCCAACAGATTATGGAATACTTGGAACTAAGCCACCATCTAGACGCCTCACAATCAGGATTTTGTACCACCACAACACAGAGGCTACACTGATTGCGGCCACTGACAACATCAGGACACTCCTCGAATGCGGAGAAATTGTAGCCTTGATCCTTCTCGACCTCTCTGCTGCATTTGATACAGTCTCCCCCCACATCCTCCTCGATGGACTCCCTATCATCAGCAATCAGCAAAACGCCCTCAAGTGGATCTCTTTTGTCTCAGCATGCACACAGAGCATCCGCCGGCATCCCTTCACCTCCGCAACCAAGGACATCACATGTGGCTTACTCCAAGGGTCATCCCTCACCCCACCCTGTTCAACATCTCCATGACTCCCCTCACAGTCATTATCAAATCCCACGGACTCAACATAATATCCTACGCCGATGACACTCAACTGATCCTTTTTTTTTTTTTAACAATTCTTTATTGATGATTTTTGGCCGTTCTTTCCCACCCATCCCACCCTATTATAAAAACAACCCCACCCATACAGGCAATGAATATAAACAGAAATATTTTAAATAAGGCGTTATGAAACTAATAAGCGAGAAACACAACGAATGAGTGCAAATCCATACAAAGAAAATCCTTTCATATAAAAGCAATTAATCAGCATTACAAGTCTGATCTCTCGATCCATTGTGTAACGGGATACCATATTTCTAACCCTTTTTTTTTCTTTTTAAGGCCCTTATGTTTGTATATGGCTATTTCCAAGCTATAGGTAGCAAGGAATCGTGCCCGCCATTGCTGGAATGTAGGCGGGTACGAGTCCAACCATGCAGATGTTAAGCAGATTCTAAGTACCGCCATTGAGATGAACAGTAATCCCTGCATGTTGGCGGATCTAACGTTCCTATCTACCCCCAGTATTATTTCAGGAGTGGTGATCTCAATATTACTCTCAAATATTCCTGACAAAAATGTTTATTTATCTTGTCCGATAGTATTTAGGGTTTGACATGTGGCCAACATGTGTACCAGATCTGCTTCGGGCTTCGCACATCGGGGACATAATGTGCCTTTACCGGTATTCCATTTAGATATTCTAGCTGGTGTATAATAAAGTTGGAAAAACGTCTTGTAAAATTGGGCTTGAAGTTTGGTTGACATTAATAAGCAATTTGAGATTTCTAGTGCTTTTCGCGTAAGAGGTTCCGTTAATTCTAATTTGTTTTGCCAATGACGGATATGCTTGTCTAAGACATCAGGGAGACTTACGACTAAAACTTTATATATTTCACTAATTTTAACACTATTAGTGCACACCACTGTTTCGATTGCTGGAATTTTATTCATGGCCCTACTGCCACCCCCCTTTTTAGAAATAAAGTACCTAACTTGCAAATATTTAAAAAAAAGTCACGCGATTCTAGCCTAAATTTAGTTTTTAGGGATTCGAATGAGCGGAAGCCCGTACAGTCATATAGCGAGCCAATCTGTGTGATTCCCGATCTTACCCATCGTGTCATACAATAATCTGTAAAGATCTCAGGGAGATTAGAATTTCTAACTAGAGTGGACACTCAACTGATCCTCTCGCGTACTGAGGACTCCCAAAACTCCTGCAATGCTGATGGAGCAAGGATTCGCACGTAAAGCGACTTGCTCGAATTCATGAACCTCAAATAACATTAATTTACTAATCAACCTGTTTGTTTTATTAATTTGCCTTTTTAACAACATTTGGGTGTCCGAGAGACGCTTGCTTATGTGTTTACTAATCCTAATACGCTTGCTGCCTAAAATGGCCGCTGCTACGCGGGAATTTAGACTGCGCATGCGTCGGTCACCCATGTGACGTGACGTATTAGCTGTCTTGGTGGGAAACTGTTTGCACTTGCGCACTAGAGTTAAAATGGCTGCTTTATGTTTTCACATGCCAGAAGCTTGCATTGCTGCTTTTGCTATGCCGTTCGTTCTGCATAACCCTAATGCTATAGTCTATTATAAAGTAATGGCTATAGAGTAGAAATTCATGGTATACAGTGTATTCATTTTTTCCATGTTCTAAAACTGTTTCTTTTCCATTTCATGGTACATTACGAAACATGGCCTGTTATTCCTTGTCGCACTCCATCTTGCTTGAAACTGAGTCTGCGCGAGATCTGCGAGTCTCCACAGCAGTGACCTTTGAATTGAAGCCAGATGGCAGCCCAAGCCAAGATGCGCCTGGGAAGAAACTTCTCACCTAGTCGAAGCAACTGAACTGTACTAAACTAAATACAATTTATATATTAATAAATTCACCATTGTTATGTGTAAAGCACATGTCATGAGAACCTAGAATTCAAGGGGCGGGTAAGAAATTCAAATTAGGAGCCTGAGAAAGCTAACATTTTGGGTGGTGTGATGACCTGTCCTTTTCCTCTGCCCAATCAAAATTGGGGATCTTTACACTTGCAACATTGGGGGGTGGTACACTGAACTGAAAATTAGTATAACTAGCCTAGGTTTAGCTAGAGAAATTGTCCGACTTGTCCGAATAGCTGACCTGTCACTGACATAAGCCATCCGGACTTTACCATCCTAGGAAATTTTAATTTCCATTTAGAGGACCTAGGGGATAAAGACACTACCCAACTAATAGATGATCTACACGTGGCCGGCTTATCGCAGCTGGTGGACGTCCCCACTTATCAAGCAGGACACACGCTGGATGGGCTGTTTACCAACAACCCCAAGCTTTCCCTCTCTTTAGTCAGTCCCGTCGTATGGTCGGATCATTCTGCTGTGATCTTCACCATCCAGGCTAACAACCGCAACCTTTCTAAACCTATGCCCCGCATTCCCATCAGCTCTAGAGCCTGGAAAAATCTGGATCACTCACTTCTATCCCAGACTCTAGTAGACTCCCGGTATGAGGTCTCTACTAATCCCAGCGTAACGTCCAGCAGATACCAGGAATGGATTTCTGATGCAGTGAACCATGTGGTCCCTGCTAAATCCTTTATTTCTAACAGGGCATCACCATCCGCACCATGGTTCACGGAGGATCTCCGCTTACAGCGTCAACACTCTAGGAACCTGGAAAGGCGGTGGCGAAAGCACTACAATCTTGCAGACAGGCAAACTTATAAAGATGCCCTAGCACTATACAAAAAATCCATTGTAAAATGCAAAAGTACCTTCTTCCTGGCCCAAATTGAATCAGCTCAAAACTCAGCCAGAAAGCTGTTTCAGGTAGTTGACACTCTTTCCAACCCCCCTACAGGCCCTCCAACGGAACCTTCTCAAGTCCTGTGTAATGCGTTGGACAGTTTCTTTTTCACTAAGGTTTCCAGGATCTACTCGTCATTCTCCCTCCCTATACGTCTCATTGCCCCTGATCCCCCTTCTCACATACCCAAGTTCCCTAACTTTCTTCCGGTCTCAACCGAACACATCAGTAGGTTGATTACCTCTATCAAGTCCGGCTCCCCATTTGACCCATGCCCCCCAGCGATACTGAACACTCTCACTGAAGTCATAGCTTCTCCTTTAACGGACCTTTGCAACTCCATCTTCCAAACAGGCATTTATCCGGAAGTCTGGAAAAAGGCAGTTATTAAACCGCTATTGAAAAAGCCGTCTCTAGACCCCACTGACGCGGCCAGCTATAGGCCTATTGCTTGCCTACCTTTCCCGGCCAAAATATTTGAGTCGGTCATGAACCTGCAACTATCTGAGTTCATTGACCATCACGATCTTCTAGATGATACTCAGTTCGGGTTCAGGAAATATCATGGCACAGAAACGGCCTTGATAAAGGCATCCGATGAGATCAGGACCATCATGGATCGGGGGGGGGGCGGCGGTCCTGGTGCTCCTTGATCTGTCCGTCGCCTTCGACACGGTCGACCACTCCATCCTGGTCGACCGTGTCGCATCCATGGGGGTAACTCATCGCGCAAAAGATCTCATTTCCTCGTTTCTGGCCAACCGAACTCAAGCAGTGAAACTGGGCAATTTCTACTTTCACTCTTCCTTGCGGGGTCCCTCACTAAGCACCACATTATTCAATATATATGTGGCGGTCTTGGCGAGGGTTATAAAAGCTCACGGGCTGCGGCTAACCACCTATGCCGATGACACCCAATTGGTGCTGGCAGTTCAAAAAGATGGTCCTGCAGTCGCCGCTAGATTCCAGGAAGGGATGATGGCCATCAGCTCTTGGATGTCGGATAACAGCTTAAAATTGAACTCGGATAAGACCGAGGTGCTGACCTTTGGCAGGCTCTCTCCTGAGTGGTCTACGACCTGGTGGCCCAGTGATATTGATGGAGCGGTAATTTCTTCTGGTAATTTCTCAATGCAAAACCCTCATGCTACCTCTAATTTACCGCTCAAAAGGTGTTGGGCCCTTCACACCATGTATTACCTTCGGGAGATTTAAATAAACCTGAACAGTCAAAAATGCAATTATTATTGTAAGCCAATAAAGAGAGTTGTTGAGTATTTTAAAGGGTTTTATTTTCTAGTCAAAAGTTAATTTTTCTCTGACCCTTTATTCATTAGTAAAATATCAATCAGGTTACAGAATTTGGAAAACATGAAAAATAGCGTTAATACAGAACATATTACAGTCTGCATATAAGCATAACATGTAGGAAATAAATGTGGCGCAAAATATCAGTCAAAATTCTTAAAGAGTTTCTAAGAAAAAATAGTCTTGCAAAGCTAATCAATAATTAAATAGTTTGCAAAAATCTCCCATTAAGAGAAATAAATGCATAAGACAAATAAATCTTTTTAGACCTAATTAATTAGTCAAGGCATAAACTTAAAGTTTAGCATCTAAATCTAAAAAGCCATTCTATCTGTTGCTGTTCTTCTGCATCTGTCTGTGTCTAAAGAGGAAAGCAGCCCCTCCTTCACAGGCCTCAAAGGAATGTGGCCTGCAGTGCTAAGATATGACGTGGAAGCAAGACACCTCCCCCTGACTCTCCTCGGACGCCCATGAACCCGTGACGATCTCGTACCTAACGCATAGGATGTCTGGCCTAATCTGTTCCTTCTCTCAAGAGCTCACACACCCCCCTAATGAGCCTAGAAGCCAGCTGAGCTGAGAAAGCCAGCCCCTCCTCCGGAGAGGTCAGAATTTATACACAAAATTTTGGCAGACTACACAAAATGTTTCAACTTCAGGAAAACCTGTACGTGATTGGTCAGCCATGATGGCATGAGGTCACACTACCCTGACTCATTCTAAAATCCTGACTTTACCAGTTTTAACAAAAGAAGCATACATGAATAACTACATTTATAAACATTTGCAACATTTACTAGGAAAAATGTTTCATTCTAATTCATCCTTCCTTCCTTCCTTCCACAGCGTAGTCAGATGGACACTTTTAACTAACACTGGTACATTGGCAGAATCACAAGAATGTACAAAGTTCAAAGTGTCCTTGACTCCTTTAGGAAAGCTGGTACAGTCTGCGCATGCTCCCTTCTCATTAAATTGCAAGCCATAGCCTTGATGGATTCACAGGCAGCCATGTTTTGTGTAGGCCCCAAAAATAAAACAAACACAAAGATAACATTAATGTCATGTAAATCAGCCCATTATGTTTCCCAAGTGCATTATTAATTCACACACATTATAAAAAGAGGTGTTATTAACTGAAAATGTTTATCAAAATATGCAACAAGTCAAAGTCTATTAAGACAGGAATAATAAATCTAGATTACATGGATGAGCTGGGAAGAGAGAAACACATTCTATTAATCTTCAAAGGTAAAAAGGCCACTTTTTCTCTACATTGCAAAAAAACACATGTTAATTCAGCACAATCATTTCAGACTGACTAGGCCTCACTTTCATGTTTTTCATGTGCCATGTTTTAACTTGCACCAAAATGTGCGTGGCAATTTAAATGCAGCCTGTCTGAAGCACAACAAATAAAACAATGCCTGACTGCAGATGAAATCTGCTCCATCAATCCACCCTTCTGATGATTCAAATCATAATAACATGATTTATAATTCATCACACATATTTAATTTCACTAGTGACATTACTTATTGCAAAAGCTAAGCATACAACAATGTTACTTCTATTTCTAAGGCAAACACAAGTCTGATCTGTAATCAGATCATATATAGCCAGCTCAAATGTTTTAGTGCAGAAATCTTTAAGTAGCTTCTTGGAACAGTTAGTCTTCTGTAAAATAATTAACTAAAATAATAAAAAGAGAATTCAATAGGACAGTTTCAGCATTTCTTTGCTCATTGTCATCAGCTTGTCATCAGTATGGCTCATACTTTCCATGCCAATTAGACTACTTAGGTGCTGAGAAACTCTGACAGAGCACCATCAATCCTTTGCACTTTTTCAACCAAGGCCTTTCACTCTTATTTTCACTTTGATCAGATTTAGATGTTTCACAACAGCATCTCTCAGACCAAAGCCGCTGCACCATCCATTATGCAGATCTTGTGTAGCAGCTGCAATCTGGTGAGAAACTGCACACTGTACATCAACCAGACCTACACAGCAATGGCTAGTGTTCTCCTCAGTGTTTTCCACAAGTGCATTTGCATATGCATTTTCAAGCCACTTTGGTGTTGCTGAAACACAGTCTTTTGCAAGAGATAACTCAGTGCTGCCATTGTGTTGCTTTATTATGCTTGACACTTCAGGCAGATAGCTACAATCCATTCCTTGTCCAATCTGTTGTTCTGCACTCATTATCTTCAAAACCACATTATGATCTGATTTCAGAGAAACTGGCAATCTATACCTGGGCATCAGTATTTCAATAACACATTTGTCACTTTGCAGTTGTAATTTTTTTCAAAAATAGTTCTGATACAACCCTGTTGTGCTGCTTCAAAAACATTTTCTTGAGCCTCTTTTAATTCAACTGTGAAGATTCCATTGAATGTATATGCTAACAGAGCACAAATGTGTGCAACTGAATTAGCATTTCTCTCTCCCATGACAACAGTGACTCCCAATTGAGCAGATATACTGCATGTTATGGTAAGGGCAATCAATTTCGAATTTTGGGCTGGGGTAATTACTAAAAGCCATGAAGCTTTGACAACATAATGCATAAGGAGCACAGCTGCTTTTAATGTGTCACCTTTCAAACATGGGCCATCTACAAAATGGACATTGTTGGGCTGACTCAGACATTCATCCTTCAAGTCTGAATTTGGCTTTATGCATATTTTCATGATATTTAGACACTCATATTCAGTTTCATCACAATCCAATTCATTTGCTGACATTTCTGTGAAGTTAGGGTTAAAGGTCATTGGGCAATACATCACAGAACTTTGAAAACATTCATCTTTTTCAAAAGGCAATGAGAGAGCGCAGCCCTCCCTCTCACTGCAAATTAGTGTATTTTCTTTCAAATAAACTTTCATTCCTAGTGCTGGGGCGCGACATTTTTTCTCTTTCAACTCTAGGAATGCTTTTGTGCAATTGTTGTCCAATGGAAGCGGATCAGACACGCCTGAGTGTGTCAGCCTCAGTAAAGGCTTAGCCACTAGGGAAAGGTTTAGTAACCACTCTCTACAGCAGCTAACCATTCCCAAAAATGTCCTGACTTCTTTCTGAATTTGAGGTGGATTTATCTTGTGAATTATTTCCACCCTCTCTGGTGACACCTTTCTACCTCCCTTTCCAATTTTGTGTCCCAGGTATTCATCTTCTTTTTGACAGTACTCCTGTCTATTCTCATCCAATGGCACTGTAACATAAACTTTGCAAAAATCAATAAAAATAAGCCATTCTTCACCACATGGAATGTGAAAAAATATATAGGCTGGATTCGGTACCACAGGACAACATGGAAAAAATATGCTTTTGATCTCCTGCACTATTCTGTTCTTTTCATTTATTTTCTGTGAACCTATGATCAGAAAGTTACACAAACTTCTAATCAATTCCATCAAAAATCCTTTTATTGGTAAAATTCCTGCAACTGATTGTGTTCCTGAATACATGTCATCTGGTTCAAGTTTTATTAAGACATGTTCTGCACATTTTATTAATCTGGCATCCTTCTCTGTGAACTCTCTTATTTCTGTGTTTATTATTTTTTCCCAAAGCAGAAGGTAATTTTTCAACTGTCTTTTCTGAAAATAATGCTACAGCTGTCTCTTCGGTCATTTTAAAATGTACATCCTCATCAGGAATCTGAAAAATAACATTATCTGATGTACAGTAATCCGAGCTGCTTACTTTGCAAAATAATTGTTTTTCTACTAGGCCTGAGTCACAGACAACAGTTTTGCAATATTCCTCAAATGGGCCTATTTTTGCTTCAAATTCTTCTAACACTGGGTTTGTAATCTCTTTGTTTAAAACTCCTGCTACTAAATCTGGACTTTCCACTGCCTTCACAATGGAATTGGTAAATTCAGAATTGTGAGGGTTAAAACTCTCATTTGCAAACAGAGCAACCTGTTGAACTTGGTTCTGTTTTTGTCTCTGGAAATAATTCACATTTGCTCTGGACACCTTATTTAAATTAACTTTAGCATTTTCCATATTTTGTGGGACCATCTGTGCTTGAAAAATTCCTGCCATAGGTACCTGTTTCTGAACTGACATTTGCATTTGCTTAGCTGGCATATTTTGCACCTGCATTTCTCCATGTTTTTGTGCATCATGTTTAAATTTATTTTCCTTCATCCAATGCTCAAATCTGTTAAAAAGATGGCAAAAGGACACATTTCCAGCAGTACAACATCCATACCTGAATTTGCACCAACCAAAACACCTTTACTTCCATCCTGTGTTCTTTTAATCTGCATCCAATCAACATCCTTTGCTAGCACTCTGCCCTTCAGGAAAATAATCACTGCTATATTTTTCTCCATTACCAAAGATAATGATGGTGCATTCATGCAAACCCTTTTCATTGTCTCTTCACCTGGCTTTTTCACAACTTTAGATTCAAACCACAATTCTGTTTGCAGGGCAATGTAAAAGAACATTTCCAAATTAATGCACAACTCTTTTAAAAATTCATCAAATCCATCAACTTGTGGTTACCACAGCATACATGTGTCTCTCAATTGTGGGATTGTGTTCAGAAATGCTGCAAGTTCACTTTTATTCTGTGGCATAGGAACATGCACTTCTCCCACCATTTCTCTCAATGAGTAAGCAAAAGCTTCTCCCTCATTCTGCTTATTATTTTTCTCAACTATATCAACTAGATCTGGTGGCTTCTTTTCCTTATCCAGTTTCCTTGCTAGGTCTGGTGGTTTCTTTTTCTTCTCATGTTTTCTTGCCCACTTGTCTCCTAATTTCTCCAACCCATTGCATTTGAAAATATATTTTATTTCTGCAATGTGCAAATGCATTCCTGAAAAACACGTTTTCTCATTTGCCTCATCATCCATATGTACCCTGAAACTTTTCTGAGATGGAAAACTTCCTGAACCATCAGTTTCATATTTTTGAGCCAAATCTGTCATTCCATTATGTGTAGTTAATGCACATGTAGCTGTTTCCTTACTCAGGGAAATAAATTCTTTTTCCTGACACTGGTTCACATTTTCATGATTTAAACAGCAAGGACTGTTAATTTCTTCATGTTCACATGTTAAATTTAAAACACCAAGCTGTTTTTCTTTTTCAGGGCCTGTGTTAATATGTTCCCCCATGTTTTCTATCTTTTTAATCACTGCTGCTTCATCAAAGCAGGTTTGAAAACTCCCATTTTCAAATGTATTTATTTTATTCTGGGCTGCAGATGTTGTAAATACCATTTTTCCCTCACCTTTCAGTGCTTGGTGTAATATCTGTTCAATAATCTGTGTATTCTGAGTTTCTGAAATAAACCCTGGCAAAATCACTGATTCTGCAGCTCCTTGAACCTTTTCAGTAGGGACCATATTAATTGGGACAGTCATAATTTTTCTAGGCATTATCTGTGCATCTGCAGTTTGCAATTCTTGGACTGAATCCGTCACATTTAAAGCAGTAACACCTGGAGGTATCACTGTCAGTTCTGAATCAACAGGTAATGGGTCAATATAAAATGTCTGCACAGTTCTCTCAATCTGTATTTCTCTCTGTTCAACAGAAGCAGTAGCCCCTGTAGTATTTACTGGTGCACTTTTTTCAGTATTTTTCATGGGAACCACATAAAGTGGTGGACACTCAGTTAACAATGCATCCATTATTTCATCAGCTGAATCATTATTTATTTGAAGCTCTTTTCCATCACTAATGTTCTTCTCCTGCATCTGGTGCTTTACCTTTTTATCCTCACTTGCTTTCTCTCTTGCTGTCTTTTCCCACAGGCTTAAGGCCTCAAATTGTGCAGCTTTAGATTGTGTCTTTATTTCACATAAGACTTCCCTTAATTTGTCAATAATTTGCATTTCAAAAGTACCATCTCTTGGAAATCTCAAAGCACCTTCTTTTTCAGTAATCTTGCACCATTGGTGAACCCACATACATGTATTGTGTCCCAAATTGGTAGACATAAAATGCACAGGTGTTCCTTCAGGAGCATCACCAATAAAAAACGAATTTTTCACTTTACCTCCTAACAGCTTCTTTAAACCTTCAAACATTTTCATTTTTGCAATATTTCAATGCAATTTCTTTTTTCCAAAGCTGTCAGTCTCAATTTTAGTCAGTTTTACTCCTACCACTGACCCTCCACAAAATCTTACTGCAATCTTTCTCTTAATCAATAACTCTGTTAGTAACAACATAAATACATTCGCTACTCTGTCTGTTGTGCTAAATAAAGGATAGATTTATATTCACTGTGAGTAACACATTCCGCTTACCCTTCACAAAGTAAGACTTTCCGTTTACTCTTCAAACACTACAGGTAAATCCCTTCCGCCTTCCTTTCACACAAGCTCAGAAGAACCTGCTATTCCTTTGGACTTATCCTTCAGGATATATCTTAGTCCAAAGTTTCACCAGCGAACACTTTTGCTCTCAATCAAGCTCAGAAGAACCAGCTACTCCTTTGGTGTGACCCTTTCTAGGTGATATCAGACCAAAGTTTCACCAGCGAACTCTTTGCTATTAATCACTCACACAGAAAATAGTCCCTAATTTAAGACTGCCAGCCCTACCTAGCTTCTCAGTGTTATTCCAACAGACGAGTAACCTCAGTGCAGTGTGGCTTCCATTTACCACCCGCTATTCCTTCCCGGGATTCCACAGGTGTGCATACCTGCATGTTCCAGACAACATAGAACAAGACACTAACTTAACATGAAGAGTTAAAACATGTAATCAATAACCAAAAAATTATGTCCTATGAAATTACCAATATAATCAATAACACCATCAATTCAAAATGAGCAAAATGTCACCAACAGTAAAAAAAACTTAATATTTTCAACACTTCAAAAAATACATGCTAGCATATTAACAATATTCACAACCCTATTGATACTCACACCACTTCTTGCATCACCTGCCAGTACTGCTTTGCCAGTCTTCAGGTTCTGAGCATTGGAGTCAGGAATCAGGACTTGGACATTTATCTAACTTGGGCAATTATTTTACTTCCCTCTTAAGGTCAATGATCCATTAGTTGAATAGTTGATGGTGAAATCAATAATCATTAATCACCAAACTAATCAATAATAACCATCCTCTGATTACCAAAAACTGATGGAGTGGTAATTTCTTCTGGTAATTTCTCAATGCAAAACCCTCATGCTACCTCTAATTTACCGTTCAAAAGGTGTTGGGCCCTTCACACCATGTATTACCTTCAGGAGATTTAAATAAACCTGAACAGTCAAAAATGCAATTATTATTGTAAGCCAATAAAGAGAGTTGCTGAGTATTTTAAAGGGTTTTATTTTCTAGTCAAAAGTTAATTTTTCTCTGACCCTTTATTCATTAGTAAAATATCAATCAGCTTACAGAATTTGGAAAACATGAAAAATAGCATTAATACAGAACATATTACAGTCTGCATATAAGCATAACATGTAGGAAATAAATGTGGCGCAAAATATCAGTCAAAATTCTTAAAGAGTTTCTAAGAAAAAATAGTCTTGCAAAGCTAATCAATAATTAAATAGTTTGCAAAAATCTCCCATTAAGAGAAATAAATACATAAGACAAATAAATCTTTTTAGACCTAATTAATTAGTCAAGGCATAAACTTAAAGTTTAGCATCTAAATCTAAAAAGCCATTCTATCTGTTGCTGTTCTTCTGCATCTGTCTGTGTCTAAAGAGGAAAGCAGCCCCTCCTTCACAGGCCTCAAAGGAATGTGGCCTGCAGTGCTAAGATATGACGTGGAAGCAAGACACCTCCCCCTGACTCTCCTCGGACGCCCATGCACCCGTGACGATCTCATACCTAACCCATAGGATGTCTGGCCTAATCTGTTCCTTCTCTCAAGAGCTCACACACCCCCCTAATGAGCCTAGAAGCCAGCTGAGCTGAGAAAGCCAGCCCCTCCTCCGGAGAGGTCAGAATTTATACACAAAATTTTGGCAGACTACACAAAATGTTTCAACTTCAGGAAAACCTGTACGTGATTGGTCAGCCATGATGGCATGAGGTCACACTACCCTGACTCATTCTAAAATCCTGACTTTACCAGTTTTAACAAAAGAAGCATACATGAATAACTACATTTATAAACATTTGCAACATTTACTAGGAAAAATGTTTCATTCTAATCCATCCTTCCTTCCTTCCTTCCTTCCACAGCGTAGTCAGATGGACACTTTTAACTAACACTGGTACATTGGCAGAATCACAAGAATGTACAAAGTTCAAAGTGTCCTTGACTCCTTTAGGAAAGCTGGTACAGTCTGCGCATGCTCCCTTCTCATTAAATTGCAAGCCATAGCCTTGATGGATTCACAGGCAGCCATGTTTTGTGTAGGCCCCAAAAATAAAACAAACACAAAGATAATATTAATTTTATGTAAATCAGCCCATTATGTTTCCCAAGTGCATTATTAATTCACACACATTATAAAAAGAGGTGTTATTAACTGAAAATGTTTATCAAAATATGCAACAAGTCAAAGTCTATTAAGACAGGAATAATAAATCTAGATTACATGGATGAGCTGGGAAGAGAGAAACACATTCTAGTAATCTTCAAAGGTAAAAAGGCCACTTTTTCGCTACATTGCAAAAAAAAACACATGTTAATTCAGCACAAGCATTTCAGACTGACTAGGCCTCACTTTCATGTTTTTCATGTGCCATGTTTTAACTTGCACCAAAATGTGCGTGGCAATTTAAATGCGGCCTGTCTGAAGCACAAAAAATAAAACAATGCCTGACTCCAGATGAAATCTGCTCCATCAATATGGGTTCCCCGTCACGCCAGTCACCAAGGTCAGGAACCTCGGCATCATGTTCGATGATAGACTGTCTTTTCAGCATCATGTCAACGCTGTGGCGGCATCCTCTTTCTTTATGTTGAGGAAAATCAAGAAGCTGCTGCCGTATCTCCCCTCAACTGCAGGAAAAACCTTAATCACCACGCTTGTCTTCTCAAAAATGGACTACGGCAATGCCCTTTTCCTCAATGCTCAGGAGCAGGTTCTATCTAAGCTGCAATCAGTGCAGAATGCAGCAGCTAGAATACTGCTTGGCGTTCCAACTCGTCATCCCACTTCCGCAGCCATATACCACCTACATTGGCTGAGAGTAAAGAGTCGGATAAAGTTCAAGTCTCTTTGCATCGCCTATAAAGCCATTCATGATTCAGGACCCAGGTTCCTGAAGGACACCTTCCGAATCTATGTTCCCAAAAGATCTTTACGATCAGCCTCCACACACATGCTCCCGGTGCCACGCACCAGAACCACCACATGGGGAGACAGACGCTTCTTGGTAGCAACCCCCAGGCTGTGGAACTCCCTCCCATTGGCTAAAAACTTGCCCTACTCTCATTATGTTCCGCAGGCTCCTGAAGACTTGGTTACTCAACCAGTGATCCCTTTAGATGCCTTTTGTTATTAGGAAGTTCTGCATGCGCCGAGACACCCCAGGGTATTCGTGCGCAATACAAATCTCAAAAACATAAACATAAACATAAACCCAACGCACTCAATAGCTGATCGAGAACAGAGGTGCTGCGAAGCACTCTGTCAGAGGACTCACTGACCCAATCAAGGTTTTGGGGACCTGAAGTGCTAGCGAAGCACTTTGCTGGGGAATTCGATAACCCAAATCGGGGTTCTGATTGATAGCTGCAGAGAGGGTGTAGCGCAGGTGTTGCAACTGAACTGCGGGTGCTGGTCTCAACTTTGGTGGTCCGGTTCTGATCCAAATCTGGTTTTTCCTGTCCTGGTTTCCATACTGCACCTGCTGCCTACTGGCAAACTGCATTTCTTGGGGTTTCTGTCCTTAACTGACCCGTGGCCATGGTTGGTCTCTGCACCATTCTAGGTAAATATAAATCTTTGAGGGTAAAGCAATAGCATATTTGCGTCTGTTTCTTATTTTTCCCTTAATCCTGCTGAAAGTTATAATTGCTTATGTTCCTTCTTTTCCTCTCCCTTTGTGATAAAATACCAAGTTGTGAGCTTGTCATTATTAGCGTGTTCCCTTATTCCCCCTCCTCCTTAGCACTTTGGTGTCAAGTACCGTTTTCCCTTAAATGAATAGATGATCCCTTTTCTTTACCTTTCCTTTATCTGTATTGAAGTGGTTGCTCGGAATTATAGCGTGTTCCTTTTCCTTACCCTCACTATTAGCTACATACTAAACCCAGTTTCTTCATATATAAAATAAATGTTCTTTTCTTACTCATTCCCTTAAAGCGATTAATCTGTGACATTCTAGCGTGTTCCTTATTTTCCCAGTCCTTTAGAAAATACAAATTAAAGTCTGACTCTTTATGCTTATTTCTCAGTATGCTCCTTTTTCTTACCTTCCCTTTAAGATCTTTAAATGGTTGGCATTATATTTCTATTGCATAGTTATACACTTTTCATGATTCTGATTATTGATAGCTTACTTGCTGTAAATCTTTTACTTTCAACTATTGAAGAAGATTAGATAAAGGTTTTCAAAACTTCCTGAGTCTGTGGTCATTTTACATGAGTGCAATATTATTATAGTTTGACTGCTTATTCCTAGCTAACTCCCTGATCCATTGAGGTCATTGCTATCGGTGACGAGGATTGGTAAGTCGATGTTATAGGAATCAGTTAGGATAAAATACTGGTAGTAGAGTGTGGGTTACCCTGCTAAAGAAATTATGGTAAATTGAATTATGGGCCCAAGTGCGTATTTGGTAAAATTATAAGTCGGGTGACCTGCGCGCTCTAGCAGTATTTTTCTGGTAGCAGAATGATGGGTTAGGGATTAGTTAATATAGGTAGGTAGGTAAATTGCTGCTAACTGTGAAAATTAAAATTGCTGCTAAATAAAAACAATTGATCGATCAAATGAAAAAAAAAACTGTTTAAAATTGTTTGAAATGTTTTAAAATTTTCTCTGATATGCTGCTATATTGATCTATGTATTAACAAAACTCGTTAGTGATTGTTATATGTTTGTCTGGAATCCCCGGGGGCAGAATAGCGAGTGGTAGAATAGAAGCCACGTCGCAGTGAAGTTACTTACTTGCAGGAAAGTTAGTGCATAGTTGGGCAGAACTGGAAGCACTAATTAGGGTTTTCTGTATGAATGTATGAATAAATGAAAGCAAAGAGTTCGCTGACAAATCTTCTATTGTGATATAACCTAGTAAGGGTCACACGGAAGGAGTATCAGGTTCGTCTAAGCTTGTTTGGTAGCAAAGGGGTTCGCTGGTGAAACTTTGGCCGTAGTATATATCCCTGAGTGGATGAGTCCGAAGGAGTAGCAGGTTCTCTAATGCTTGGGTGAAGAGTAGGCAGAAGGGATCTACTGGCAGTATATGAAAAGTAAACAGAAGGGATTTACTTGCAGTGAAACAAATCTTTTCTTTTTAGACACTCGAGTACAGTGGCGAATGTTTTTACGTTGTAAATTAAACTAAGCACTTGCACTTAAAAGAAGAAATTAAGGGTCTTTTCATTACCTTGTGAAGGAGGGAGTCAGTTGCAGAGCTGCACTGACGTCACTCAGTGCCGCGCTGGTATTGGTCGAGACAGCGGGTGTGTAGCTGAGATAGCATTGTAAAGGAGGGGAGGACACAGGAGCGTGGAAATTCGTTTTAAGAGAAAAGCCGCGCACTCATTGGTTGAAATTATTTGAAATCGCATATTTGGTTGGTTGCAGAGGAATAATAGACGCATTGGTATTGGAAGTGATTTTGTAAACAGAGCGGTTTTGTGAAAAAATATGTGGTATCCAAGTGATCCAGGGATTCGACCTGATCCAAGATATCAAGATTTTGTGAGAGATCAGTGGAGAACAAATAGACCTAACATTATGTACGGAAGTAAGAGGAAAATGACATTTGTAGACAGAGCAAAGAATTATTTAAAAAAAGACAAGCCCATCAAAACTAGAGATCATTCCACCACCTAACACTCCCGCATCATTTATGGTATTTGACAGAGGCTACCATGCTTGTGTATGGTTAGAGAATTGGGTGGAATATACTAAAGATGACAGAATTTTAGCATTTCCCTTATAAGGTACATTTAATCGAAGAATTTTGTTCAACTTGAGGACCCGAATGAATGATTTACATCCCAGACCTAGATTGACGCAATATGAGGCCTTAGAAGAATGGGAAATAGAGGCTTTTGAGCGAGACAGACCCAGGATTGACAAAGGGAGAAGTACATTTTATCCGAAGGTACAGAAAGAAACCCGAGAAAAAAGAATGAAAGAGTGGAGACAGAACATGATGGTAGAGGGACTTTATCCTGTATTACCAGTAGAGGAGCCAATGGGAGGGAACAGGACCGAGAAAACAAAACATTTAATGACCAGTGGTGATTCAGATGATGATTATCTGGAGGATTTGTTAATGAAGAATCCACCACCTTATAATGAGGGACCTAGATCCCTAAGTACGAGAAACCCATTTCTGAAACCTAATTATGATGAGGGACCAAGTATGGCAAATCCAAGTGCCCCAAGTTTTAACCCTCCTTTGATTCGGCAAATAGTACATGAAACCTCCATGGAAAAGGTACTTTAAGATGGCGGTCTGTCCATAGACCGCAATGCAGGCGCTGCACCTGAGCTCTTCGTTATGACCAGAGGGACGCCGCCTTTCACCCCTACCAGCTACCCCAAATGAGGATTCCAGTAGTTAAATATGGACTATGAGCAATATAGTCGCTGAAACGGGGAAAGAGGAAAAAAAAATGCTATGTAACCTACACGAGTCGAAGTGCCAGGACTCTAATCTCGACTCCTCCCTGTACACGCTGATCGGCTGGGCTATAGTTAAGGCACTCTTCAACTTACCGGCCTGCTCTATGCACAGAGCTCCAACGGACTTGCTGACTCAGACTAACTCCTCCGACGCCGACGCCGGTGGCTCCGGGAGTCACTTCGTGCTCGTTGAAGTCGGATACACCTCTACCTCTCCGATTACCTCGGTCCCGGCCTCTATGCCTCCCAAGGTAGCAGCAGCTGCAGTCCCATCGGCAGCAGCGCGAGTGAGGGCGGCCAAGGCGGCCATAGTACTCCGCGAGGTTGCGGAACGTCAGACCATCATCGGTGCACGGAATGAGGGCTGGCCCGGTAACATGCCGACTCCCGTAATGCGAGGGAAGAATCAGCTTACTCCTTCCGCTGATTGCTCTCCGAGACAGGAGGCTCTTGCCTCACGAAGGAAGCTCCAGAAGAAAGACATTTCAAGCGCATCAGGCAAAACAGTAATGGATCTTCTCCGGAAAAGTAAAGGAGTGCCTCCAGTATATGATAAAAAGCAGCCCTCAGCTCCACTCGAAAACTCACCTGAAGTCACATTGGACGCCATAAATGTAAACGGCGTGAATAGCATCTTGGATCAACAGGGCACTCAAGCTCCGGAAAGGGAACCTCAACTTAATGTGGATACCAATACTATGCAGTCAATGACGCCCAATGCCACTGTAAGTACTATTGAGTCTTTGGTACAGGACAACTGTGTACAACCTAACTCTTCTCCCAGCATAGATGTTGACAGTGGAGCAGCAGTGCTAGATCAGATTACTGAGCTTAATGTCTCAAACTTTGCTAATTTATCTTTGAATGAGGGGTCAACCAGGGTTGATGGTGCTATTGTGGATCCCCTGTTTTAGTGTCACCTGCCCCTGTTCCAGTCACTACTCTAGCTCCCAAGATCCCCTTGGGTTTTGTTGCTCAAGTTACCATTTCTAAAGATATGCTTCACGAAAAAAGACCTATTGTTACTGAGAACAATGAGAAGCACGAGCTGGAAAAGGAAGCAAGTGATTTTTATTCTTTTTCAGATGAAACAGTAATGGATCTTCTCCGGAAAAGTAAAGGAGTGCCTCCAGTATATGATAAAAAGCAGCCCTCAGCTCCACTCGAAAACTCACCTGAAGTCACATTGGACGCCATAAATGTAAACGGAGTGAATAGCATCTTGGATCAACAGGGCGCTCAAGCTCCAGAAAGGGAACCTCAACTTAATGTGGATACCAATACTATGTAGCCAGTGACGCAGCCAGCCAGTGACGCCCAATGCCACTGTAAGTACTATCGAGTCTTTGGTACAGGACAACTGTGTACAACCTAACTCTTCTCCCAGCATAGATGTTGACAGTGGATCAGCAGTGCTGGATCAGATTACTGAGCTTAATGTCTCAAACTTTGCTAATTTATCTTTGAATGAGGGGTCAACCAGGGTTGATGGTGCTATTGTGGATCCCCTGTGTTAGTGTCACCTGCCCCTGTTCCAGTCACTACTCTAGCTCCCAAGATCCCCTTGGGTTTTGTTGCTCAAGTTACCATTTCTAAAGATATGCTTCACGAAAAAAGACCTATTGTTACTGAGAACAAAGAGAAACACGAGCTGGAAAAGGAAGCACGTGATTTTTATTCTTTTTCAGATGAAACAGGGGCCGAAACAGGGGCTGAGGGGGAATGGTCTGAAGAGACCGCGTCTCAAGATGAGCCCCTGTCCTTTAACTCAGATGAGAGCAATGATGAGGATATCGACAATAACGGGACGAAAACTAATACTGTCATATCGAGACCCGTACATACATCTAGAAACAAACAGCACGATGCTGGGGATTTAGCGTGGGACTATTCCTTGTCCGATCAACTTCCCCATCCTATGCGCAGTATGAACAACGCTCAATCCAGGTTGCACTGCTCAGGTGATGAGCTCCCCCCCACAGCTGTTGACGCTATTTTGCAAGCCATTGCTGCTCATAGAGAAGAGACCGCTCTGGATAGTCAAAGAGCCCAAGCTGCCCTTCGCAAAGTACAAGGGGTGGTCCGTAAACTCACCAGGACCTGCAGCTCATTTGGTGAAAGAGTGACCGAAGTAGAAGCAAGTGTACTCTCTAATGAAAATGATGCTGCTTAGAACTCTGAGAAGATTGAACAGCATGAGGCTGAACTTGCTGATCTAAGGTGGAAGCTCGAAGATTTGAGAATCGCTAGCGCAGGAACAACCTGCGCATATTAGGTATTCCTGAGAAGACAGAAGGTGAGGATGTCCACTCTTTTGTGGTGAACTTATTTCGAAACTCAATGCCTGAGCTTATAAACTGGAACTTGGACTTTGAGATTCAACGAGCCCACCGAATGCCTTTTAATCTACCATCTAAGCCTGGTGTTTACCCTCGTGCAATCTTAGTCTACTTTGGGAATTTTCTACTAAGACAGACAATTTCGGAGAAAGCTAGACCTGACCGTAAGCGTACTTTTAAAGATATCCTCTACTTTGCCCAACCAGATTTTTGTCATGCCACGGTCGAGAGGCGCTGGCGACTTCGCATGCTAATCAAACCATAACCCAGCGCGGCTGAAAGTTGTTTTTGGCGGACAAACTAATTTTTTTTGTCAGAGATCAAAGCTAAAGCCTTTTTGGATTAACTAAAAAGAGATTGAACTGGAATAAGTGGGCACTCAGTTTTTTAAGCTTTTTTTCCTCTTTGTCACCTGTGGCCGCATATATATGTTCACTTAGTTAAATGACCTCTAGTATCTCTAATATCTTAGGTTACATATAATGCAACACGAATGTTTAGAATAAGGTCTAGGTCTAGTTGGGGGGGAAATGGGTCCCCTTCTCTTAACTCTTTTCTGGAGTCTTGATTTTTTTTTCTGCCTTTTTTTTTTCCTCTTTAAGGGTAGAAACGAGGGGGGGGGGGTGGGAGGGTAGTACAAACATATTAGCTAGGACAATATTTAGATTATCCTGTACTGTATTGTGTACTTTAACTGGTTGTTATGCATGCTCTTTTTTCCCTTACTTTTTTTAGTCTAGTAGTTCAGGTGTTGCACTGTATCACCATCACCCAGACTCTTATGGAGTCTGACTGCCTTAGTTTGGGGGGGGGGGTGCTGCGAGGCTTTTGGTTGCTGCTATAGGGAAGTGGGGGTTGCATCGGAAAAAATCCAAAGTAGAACCAGTTATAAGACGGGTATCATCATGTTTTCTAACCAAAGTATAGATTTAAGAATCAATGTAACTAAGTTAGATCAAATGTCTAGTGAAATGCAGCACAAATTTGAACAGCAGAGCAAAAGAAAAATGTGGTTAATATTTAATAAAGTATTATGGGAAGATTAACTATCCAAACTTGGAATGTGGCCGGCCTACTTGCTAGAGACAAGCGCCAGCGGCTGGGGGAAATAATCAGGTTGAACCCAGCTGATGTTATATGTCTCCAGGAGACGCACCTGCCTTGGGATAAGAGGTCATTACTTAGATTCAGGGGATACAACCTATTAGCAGCTTCGTCACAAACATCTAACATTCGAGGGGTAGCTATTTTAGCCAAATCCTATCTTGGTGAAGCAACACCTATACTAGCCGATCCGAATGGTAGGTGGGTTATTGTTAAATTAGACCTCGGTATCACCATTTGTTCTATTTATGGGTCCAACCAGGACGATCCTCTTATCTTTGAAAAGTTAGAACTTGAACTTGCAGCCTGGCAGGGCCCGCTTATTATATGCGGTGATTTTAATATTTCATTTAATCTACCGTCTAGTAGACATTCTCATCAAAAGAAATATGTGGGTAGTAAACCACGTGTCTATAAGGCCATTAACAGGCTAGCAGATAGTTTTGGCCTAGCTGATGTATGGGGCCTTAAGAACTATCCTGGGTACACCTATTTTTCTTGCCCGCATAGAATACATTTTCGACTAGATTATATACTTGCTTCAATAGACGTAGCCTCGCAAGCTACAATGATTAAATTACCAAAAAGCATTTCTGACCATAACCCCCTTATCCTTCCAGTCAATATTACAACCTTAGGTAGACAACATAGGGCTTGGACATTTGACCGTAAACTTCTTGCGAATAAAAAATATATTGCCTTTATTGCTAGCTGGGCGCAAGAATATTTTACATTAATCGCTATAGTGCCCCGAGGAATGTAGTTTGGGACTGCTTTAAATCTGCGCTTAGAGAGAAACAATGAGTTTCCAACTTAGAGCCAGGAAGCAAATGAATAATGAATATAGCCAGAAAATTCATGATCTTGCAAAGGCTGAAGAGGAACACATTACACAAATATCGCAGGGTAAGGATGGAAAAGTGGCCATGTATCAGATAGTCTGAGCTTAATTCTGGCCTTAGCCAGAAAGCTGCCGAAACATATAGAGTCCATCAGAAGCATCTGTACGAAAATGGTGAAAGACTTGGCAAACACCTTGCTTTGCGTACTCAGCAGAAGAATGTATTTAATAATATTGGCTCTATACAGGAAGGAGGCCAGACTTACACACAAACTCCTGATATAATTAATGCGTTCCAGCAATATTATCAAAATCTTTATCAAGACGATCTAATTGTTAATGGGGACAATTCAGATCTGTACCTTAGCAATCTTCTTAACAACCCAGAGGCATTTAGGATTTTGGATGATGCCGATCGTGAGGATCTTGAGAAGGAAATCACCTTGGCGGAAGTGCAGACAGCCCTATCCTCGCTTGCATTTGGAAAAGCTGCAGGTCCCGACAAAATCCCTCTTGATTTGTTTAAAATCCTTAGCAATCAACTGAGTCCCCTGATTTCATGATTTATTTTTAGGGATTCAATGGAAGGGTGTCTCCCCTGATTCATGGAACGAAACTAATATAATTGTCTTTCCGAAAAAAGGGAAATCCACAGACCAACTCACCTCCTATCGCCCAATCTCCCTGATTAATTCGGACTCTAAATTATATGCAAAAGTGATGGCCATTCGGCTCAGTGGGGTCATCGAACGTCTGGTCTCCCCTTGCCAGCATGGTTTTGTTCCGGGCAAAGGTACCACCGATCACACCCGTAGGGCTATTACCTTATTTGATATCATGTCTGCAGTGGGGGGCCGGATGTCGATGTTCCTTCTTGACGCTGAAAAGGCCTTCGTCCGTGTTTCCTGGAACTTCCTATGGGTTGATTAATTTTGGTCAATAACAATAGGAGAGGTAGGGAGAATGAGGCACTCTCTTAGTCCCCGGTTAGTTATACAAAAACAAGAAAAGAGAGGTCAGATCAAACACTTGATCAGTCTAAGCGTAAACTATACAGACCACAGTTCAAGGAGTCAACACAAGATTAGATTATCACATCCGATTTGGGTGATGAAGAAAGCCCTCACACACTGACCTAGTCAGTGTCATGCTTCATCATCGGGCCCCACCGACAGAGGCCGAATGCCTCTGCGGTGTGCTACGACGCCAGAAAGACTGCGGAGCAGGTTTTTGTGTATGGAGGGCGTGCTCTTGTTTACAGTGAAATATTAAAAGTGCCTAACAAAAGGGTATCGAAAAAATATATTTAATAAATGATCCCTGAGGCACAAAATAAAGAGTATTACGTGTCTGTATTTATATGCCAAGGTTCAAGGTTGGTAAAATACAGAATATACTCAATTCCTTCCAGTCAACATGTTTCAGCCATAAGGGTGGTATATTACCGTGGCATTCATCAGGACTATACCCCGGCGGTATGGGCTCTCTAATCACCCACCCTGACCTGGGGACGTGAAAGTGAAAAAATAAGAAGTGAAAAAAGTGCATAAAAATTAGTGGAAGAGTAAAATACTCGATTCCAAAAAATACTCCGTAAATTTGGAGTGTCACTGCACTTTCAAAAGGGGCGCTACTAGCACCATGGGTCTCGGGAGGGGGTCGGAGCGACCTGGCACATCCAAACCGGACCTTCGGGGTCCGGTTTGGAGGTCACAACTAGGTTGACCAGCGGGTCGGGAGCGCTGAGGGCGATGTGCCAGGTCGCTCCGACCCCCTCCCGAGACCCATGGTGCTAGTAGCGCCCCTTTTGAAAGTGCAGTGACACTCCAAATTTACGGAGTATTTTTTGGAATCGAGTATTTTACTCTTCCACTAATTTTTATGCACTTTTTTCACTTCTTATTTTTTCACTTTCACGTCCCCAGGTCAGGGTGGGTGATTAGAGAGCCCATACCGCCGGGGTATAGTCCTGATGAATGCCACGGTAATATACCACCCTTATGGCTGAAACATGTTGACTGGAAGGAATTGAGTATATTCTGTATTTTACCAACCTTGAACCTTGGCATATAAATACAGACACGTAATACTCTTTATTTTGTGCCTCAGGGATCATTTATTAAATATATTTTTTCGATACCCTTTTGTTAGGCACTTTTAATATTTCACTGTAAACAAGAGCACGCCCTCCATACACAAAAACCTGCTCCGCAGTCTTTCTGGCGTCGTAGCACACCGCAGAGGCATTCGGCCTCTGTCGCTGGGGCCCGATGATGAAGCATGACACTGACTAGGTCAGTGTGTGAGGGCTTTCTTTATCACCCAAATCGGATGTGATAATCTAATCTTGTGTTGACTCCTTGAACTGTGGTCTGTATAGTTTACGCTTAGACTGATCAAGTGTTTGATCTGACCTCTCTTTTCTTGTTTTTGTTTGATTAATTTTGGCCCCAAACTTATTAAATCCATCAAAGCAATGTATTTATTCCCCAACGCAAAACTGCAGAACATGGGCTCAGAATCTGGCATTATTAACATCTCCAGAGGCACCAGGCAAGGGTGCCCATGTTTGCCATTATTATTTGCACTTTATATAAACCCTTTAATTTTGAAGCTACTTGAGAGCCATCTAATTAAACCCCTTATTTATGGACAGTTTGAGACCAATGTATTGGCTTATGCCGATGACATTGCGATTATTACACCCGACCCAATAGAAGCAATGAAGGAAGTGGAGAATTTGGTGCACCAGTATGGTCGGCATTCGGGATATTCCTTAAATAAAGGAAAGACAATTATATTATGTACTGACAATACTGTATGCGATGATCCAAGGAGAGCCAATAAAGCTACATACTTGGGTGTTACTATTAGCTCCGATATAAAACTTATCCCCAAACTTAATTTTGAGCCACTACTTAATCATATTAAGAAATCTTGATCATGTAAATAGTTTACATATTTCGATTATAGGCAGGGGTAATTTTTTAAAAATGAATGTCCTGCCCAGGTTGCTTTATTTGTTTTGAGCTGTCCCTCGTTCTATAGAGGAGAAGACTCTTACATTAATAGACTCACTTATGTCGAAATTTGTATGACGGTACAAAAGGGGGTGGTGATGTACGATCCATCACCACCCTCTTTTGTACCGCTTTTGGCCGGGTATGCTCAGACGTGAGTCCCTTGCTCACTTTGCCACTGGATTCAAGCAAGCCGGGCTGAAGACCACTGGAATGCCAGAAACCGGTCCTCGGAAGCTTGTTTCCGGTCAGGGAAGACATGGCTTGGCAGTTCGGGCTGGACTGTTCCCATGAGGCACAGGGTCAGACTGATTTGCATATAGCCATGTCTGAACTGGGGTGGCAGAGTGGGCTAAAGAACGGTGATGGATTAAACCCAGATCTTTTGACTGGGTGTGAGTGTTTGATTGATTCAGATGCTCCGTCCATCACCACCCCCTTTTGTACCGAAATTTGTATGGCAGCAGGGCAAGATCAGGAGATTCATTAAACTTCTTTCACTTCCACAAAACAGGGGCG
Source organism: Lissotriton helveticus (assembly GCF_964261635.1). Taxonomy (NCBI): domain Eukaryota; kingdom Metazoa; phylum Chordata; class Amphibia; order Caudata; family Salamandridae; genus Lissotriton; species Lissotriton helveticus. The sequence goes on from NC_136057.1 coordinate 1,763,025,740, forward strand.
GCCTTGCTATCCCAAATATCCTACTTTATTTCTGGGCATCATTTCTCCATCAAGTAGCACCGCTCTTATGTTCTACTCCCTCTTCAGTGGATACGGAACCTATCACAATCCCTTCTATTTATGAGCTGGCACTTGGGCAGACAGCAAAAGGCCTCTTCTTGAGGCAAATAGAGGCCAGCTACAATAAAAAGAGCAAATTTATATCTAACGCTTGGAGTGTATGGTCCCAAACTACTAAGTGTATGCGCATTGGTAAAATAAACAGGTATACGCCCCTTTGGCATTCAAAACTTTTTGCAGGCCTTGGGTTCGATGTCATTTCTAGGAAATGGGAATCATTAGGGATTATTACAGTGAGTGATTTTTTGTTAACCCCTTCCATGCTCATGACGGAATGGTTCCGTCATGAGCATCGGTGCTCCTGTGCTGATGACGGAACCATTCCGTCATGAGGCCAGGGGCACGAAATCCCTCTGCTGCAGACAGCAGAGGGATTTCCTTTTCACCCCTCTGACCTTGGGAGCTGAGGAAGAGCTTCCCCAGCTCCCGAGGCCCCCTCCCTGGTTTCTGTTCAATGACGATCAGCGCGCACGTTGCGCTGTCGTCATTGAACACAAACCGAAACTAAAATGAGCCTTTAGGCTCATTTCAGTTTCACTTTCTACATGCTCAGTGGGCTATCTCAGCCCCCTGAGCACATAGAAAGACGGGAGAGGTATAATTGGAAAGGGAAGAATCCCCAGGAGAGCGATCCCCAAGCAGGGATCCACCCACTAGACACCAGGGAGGGGGGAGAGGTGACCCACTAGACACCAGGGAGGGGGGAGCGGCCCCTTGGGCAAGGGCTTTCACTCCCCCCATAAATAAATTTATAGTATTTAGTCTTTCTGCCCCCCCTGGGGGTCAGATGGGGCAATAGCCCCCCAATCTGCCCCCGGGGGGGGGGGGCAGAAAGCCCACTATACACCAGGGAATTTTTTTGGGGGCACTTTTTTTAGGGTGGGGGCTGCCCGAAATGGGCGCGCCAATGCCCCAACCACCCCGGCACCATTACAGCCTTTCTGCCCCCCCCAGGGGGCAAATGGGAGCAGTAGCCCCCAATTTGTCCCCCCGGGGGGGGCAGAAAGCCCACTATGCACCAGGGATTTTTTTTGTGCACTTATTTTTAGGGTTGGGGCTGACCGAAACTGGCACGCCAATGCCCCCCCCACCACCACTACAGACTTTCTCCCCCACCTGGGGGACAGATGGGGTCAGTATCCCCCAATCTGCCCCCCAAGGGGGGGCATAAAGCCCACTATGCACCAGGGATTTTTTTGTGTGCACTTGTTTTTTAGGGTGGGGGCTGCCCGAATCGGGCACGCCAATGCCCCCACCCCGCCACCATTACAGGCTTTCTTCCCCCTCCGGGGGACAGATGGGGGCAGTAGCCCTCAATTTGCCCCCCCGGGGGGCAGAAAGCCCACTATGCACCAGGGATTTTTTGTGTGAACTTTTTTTTAGGGTGGGGCCTGCCCGAAACGGGCAAGCCAATGCCCCCACCCCCCACCACCATTACAGACTTTCTGCCCCCCCCGGGGGGCAGATGGAGGCAGTAGCCCCCAATCTGCACCCTCGGAGGGGCAAAAAGCCCACTGGACGCCAGGGATATTTTGGGGCAAATCTGAATTAGGATGGGGGCTGCCCAAAATGGGCATGCCAATGCCCCTACCCCATCCCCACAAAAATTACAGCCTTTTTGCCCCCCGAGGGGGCAGATGGGGGCATTAGCACCCAATCTGCCCACAGAGGGAGGCAAAAAGTCCAGTAGAGGTCAGGGATCTTTTGGGCAAATGTTAATTAGGGTGGGGACATTATCATGCCCGTTTTGGGCAGCCCCCTCCCTAATAAAAATTTGCCCAAAAAAGTCCCTGACGTCTAGTGGACTTTCTGCCCGCCCTGGGGGGCAGTTGGGGGCATTAACCCCCAATCTGCCCGCCAGGGGGGGCAAAAAGCCCACTAGACGCCAGGGAATTTTTGAGGGGGCAAATATGAAATAGTGTGTGGCTGCCCAAAACGGGCATGCCCATGCCCCCACCCCCTCCCCGCAACAATTACAGCCTTCCTGCCCCCCTGGGGGGCAGATGGGGCAGTAGCCCCCAATCTGCCCCCCCAGGGGGTCAAAAAGCCCACTAGACACCAGGGATTTTTTTGGGCAAATTTTTATTAAGTTGGGGGCATTGGCATGCCTGTTTTGGGCAGACTCCACCTTAATTAAAATTTGCCCAAAAAACTCCCTGGCGTCTAGTGGACTTTCTGACCCCCCTGGGGGGCATATGGGGTTATTACCCCCCAATCTGCCCCGCCGGGGGGGGCAAAAAGCCCACTAGACGCCAAGGATTTTTGGGCGGGCAAATTTGAATTTGGATGGGCTGCCCAAAACGGGCATGCTTATGCCCCCACCCCCTCCCCCACAAAAATACCAGCCTTCCTGTCCCCCCTGGGGGCATATGGGGCAGTAGCCTACAATCTGCCCCCCCCTGGGGGGGGGCAAAAAGCGCACTAGACACCAGGGATTTTGTTAGGCAAATTTTTATTAGGGTGGGGCATTGGCATGCCCATCTTGGGCAGACCCCATCCTAATCAAAATTTGCCCCAAAATCTCCCTGGCGTCTAGTGGACTTTCTGACCCCCCTGGGGGTAGATGGGGGCATTACCCCCAATCTGCCCTGCCGGGGGGGTCAAAAAACCCACTAGACGCAGGGATTTTTTTTGGGGGAAAATTTGAAATGGGGTGGGGCTGCCCAAAACTGGCATGCCCATGCCCCACCCCCTCCCCCGCTAAAATTACAGCCTTCCTGCCCCTCCCGGGGACAGATGGGGCAGTAGCCCCAATCTGCCCCCCCTGGGGGGCAAAAAACCCACCAGACACACAGGATTTTTGGGCACATTTTTCTTAGGTTGGGGGCTGCCCAAAACGGGCATGCCAATGCCCCCACCCCCCACCCGCAACAATGACAGCCTTTCTGCCCCCCCTGGAGGGAGGATGGGGGCAGTAGCCCCGAATCTGCCCCCCCGGGGGGGGCAAAAAGCCCACTTGACGCCAACGATTACGCTGGATTTTTTATGTGTGGGGGTGGGGGCTGCCCAGAATGGGCTTACCAATGCCCCCACCCCCCAAAAAATATAGCCACAATGTTTCTGCCCCCCTTGGGGGCATTTCGGGGCAACCCCAGCCCTGAAATCTTCCCCCCAGGGCAGCAGAAAGCCGACTAGGCACAGATTTGTTTTTAGCAATATGCCTACCTGTGGATTTTGGGACCTAGCGCAGCTGCCACATAGGGAAACCTAGCAAACCTGTACATTTTTCAAAACTAGGCACCCCGGGGAATTCAGGATGGGGTGACACGACTGCCTCCCATCAGGTTCTGTTACCCAGAATCCCTTGCAAACCTTAAAAATTGACAAAAAAACGCATTTTCCTCACATTTCTGTCGTGGAAAATTCTGGAATCTGTGTGGATCAACAAATTTCCACCCACCCCGCGTTCCCCCAGGTCTCCCGGAAAAATGGTACCTCACTTGCGTGTGTAGGCATAGTGGCTACAACAGGAAAAGGCCCAAATGGTACGGTGGAGAATTTAAAATAACCTATAGCAAAACGACCTTCTTTTTTGGGGGGCACCTGAGTTTTTGGCCCGGGGCTCGGCGGCAAACTTGTGAAACTACCAAACCCAAACAGTTCTGAAAACTAGACACCCGGGGGAGTCCAGGAAGGTATAGCATGCGTGGGTCCCCCAACGTTTTCCTACCCAGAATTCCTTGCAAACCTTAAAATTAGGTAAAAATAAAACACTTATCCCCACTTTTGCTATTGGGGACATCTGGGTTTTTGGCCCCGTGCTAGACGGCCATCTAGGGAAACCTACCAAACCCACACATTTCTACAACATAGAGACCCAGGGGCTTTCAAGGAGCTATGGCTTGTGTGAATCCCCCAACGTTCTCTTACCCAGAATCCCTCGCAAACCTCATTTTTTTGCTGAAACAAATTGTTTTTTTCACACATTTTTGTGTGGGAATGCGTGGCACCACTGGGCTCCCACAAATTTCCTCCCACCCATTGTTCCCCCATGTCTCCTGATAAAAATGGTACCTCACTTGCGTGGGTGGCTCAAGGACCTGTGACAGGCAAGGGCCCCAAACCTAAGGAGGCGACATCAAAATAACCAAACACTAACCAACCTGTTTTTGAAAGGGGGTTCCCATGTGTTTTTGGCCCGGGGCTCGGCGGTCATCTAGGGAAACCTACCTAACCCACACATTTCTTGAAACTACACACCCGGGGAGTCCAGCGAGGTATGGCATGCGTGGGTCCCCCAAGGTTTTCCGACCCAGAATTCCCTGCAAACCTTAAAATTTGGTTAAAAAAACACTTTTTCATACATTTTTGCGTGGGATCTCCGTGCCAGCACAAATGTCTTACCGCTCAGCGTTTCCCTTGTTCTCCCGAGTAAAATGATACCTCATTTGTGTGGGTGGGCCAAAGGCCTGTGACTAAGGTGAGGTGCTTAATCTGTGAATCCCAAACACTACAATTTTTTTTAATTCATTTTTAGCCTGTTCTGCTTTGGGGCACCAACACAAGTGAGGTATCATTTTACTCGGGAGAACAAGGCAAACACTGGGCTGTAGGACATTTGTGCCGGCATGGAGATCCCACGCAAAAATGTATGAAAAAGTGTTTTTTTAACCTAATTTTAAGGTTTGCAGGGAATTCTGGGTAGGTAAACCTTGGGGGACCCACGCATGCCATACCTCGCTGGACTCCCCCGGGTGTCTAGTTTCCAGAAATGTGTGGGTTATGTAGGTTTCCCTGCATGGCCGACGAGCCCCGGGCCAAAAAACTCATGGGAACCCCCTTGCAAAACCAGGTTGGTTAGTGATAGGTTATTTTGATGTCGCCTCCTTAGGTTTGGGGCCCTTGCCTGTCGCTGGTCCTTGAGCCACCCACGCAAGTGAGGTACCATTTTTATCGGGAGACCTGGGGGGACACTGGGCGGGAGGAAATGTGTGTGAGCCCAGTGGTGCCACGCATTCCCACACATAAAGGTGTGATAAAAACGTTTTTTTCTGCAAAAAATGAGGTTTGCAAGGGATTCTGGGTAAGAGAACGTTGGGGGATCCACGCAAGCCATAGCTCCTTGAAGCCCCTGGGTGTCTACTTTGTAGAAATGTGTGGGTTTTGTAGGATTCCCTGGATGTTCATCTAGCACGGGGCCAAAAACCAGATGACCACACTCTCAAAAGCTGGTGGGTTTGACAGAGTCAATGTTGAAGTCGCCTATGTCAAAACCTACAGCTTTTGCTAGTAGGGACATCTGGGCTTTTGGCCCCGTGCTAGACGGCCATCTAGGGAAACCTATCAAACCCACACATTTCTACAAAGTAGACACCCGGGGGCTTTCAAGGAGCTATGGCTTGCGTGGATCCCCCAACGTTCTCTCACCCAGAATCCCTTGCAAACCTCATTTTTTTCAGAAAAAAATCGTTTTTTTCACACATTTTTTGTGTGGGAATGCGTGGCACCACTGGGCTCACACAAATTTCCTCCCACCCAGTATCCCCCGAGGTCTCCCGATAAAAATGGTACTTCACTTGCGTGGGTGGCTCAAGGACCCGCGACAGGCAAGGGCTCCAAACCTAAGGAGGCAACATCAAAATAACCAAACACTAACCAACCTGTTTTTGAAAGGAGATTCCCATATGTTTTTGGCCCGGGGCTCGGCGGTCATCTAGGGAAACCTACCTAACCCACACATTTCTTGATACTACACACCCGGGGGAGTCCAGCGAGGTATGGCATTTGTGGGTCCCCCAAGGTTTTCCTACCCAGAATTCTCTGCAAACCTTAAAATTTGGTTAAAAAAAACACTTTTTCATACATTTTTGAAAGGGATCTCCGTGCCGGCACAAATGTCTTACCGCCCAGCGTTCCCCATTGTTCTCCCCAGTAAAATGATACCTCATTTGTGTGGGTGGGCCAAAGGCCTGTGACTAAGGTGAGGTGCTTAATTTGTAAATCCCAAACACTACAATTTTTTAAAATTCATTTTTAGCCTGTTCTGCTTTGGGGCACCCACACAAGTGAGGTATCATTTTTTCGCGGGAGAACAAGGGGAACACTGGGCTGTAGGACATTTGTGCCGGCATGGAGATCCCACGCAAAAATGTATGAAAAAGTGTTTTTTTAACCTAATTTTAAGGTTTGCAGGGAATTCTGGGTAGGTAAACCTTGGGGGACCCACGCATGCCATACCTCGCTGGACTCCCCGGGTGTCTAGTTTCCAGAAATGTGTGGGTTATGTAGGTTTCCCTGCATGGCCGACGAGCCCCGGGCCAAAAAACTCATGGGAACCCCCTTGCAAAACCAGGTTGGTTAGTGATAGGTTATTTTGATGTCGCCTCCTTAGGTTTGGGGCCCTTGCCTGTCGCTGGTCCTTGAGCCACCCACGCAAGTGAGGTATCATTTTTATCGGGAGACCTGGGGGGACACTGGGCGGGAGGAAATGTGTGTGAGCCCAGTGGTGCCACGCATTCCCACACATAAAGGTGTGATAAAAACGTTTTTTTCTGCAAAAAATGAGGTTTGCAAGGGATTCTGGGTAAGAGAACGTTGGGGGATCCACGCAAGCCATAGCTCCTTGAAGCCCCTGGGTGTCTACTTTGTAGAAATGTGTGGGTTTTGTAGGTTTCCCTGGATGTTCATCTAGCACGGAGCCAAAAACCAGATGACCACACTCTCCAAAGCTGGTGGGTTTGACAGAGTCAATGTTGAAGTCGCCTATGTCAAAACCTCCAGCTTTTGCTAGTAGGGACATCTGGGCTTTTGGCCCCGTGCTAGACGGCCATCTAGGGAAACCTATCAAACCCACACATTTCTACAAAGTAGACACCCGGGGGCTTTCAAGGAGCTATGGCTTGCGTGGATCCCCCAACGTTCTCTCACCCAGAATCCCTTGCAAACCTCATTTTTTTCAGAAAAAAATCGTTTTTTTCACACATTTTTTGTGTGGGAATGCGTGGCACCACTGGGCTCACACACATTTCCTCCCACCCAGTATCCCCCCAGGTCTCCCGATAAAAATGGTACTTCACTTGCGTGGGTGGCTCAAGGACCCGCAACAGGCAAGGGCTCCAAACCTAAGGAGGCAACATCAAAATAACCAAACACTAACCAACCTGTTTTTGAAAGGAGATTCCCATATGTTTTTGGCCCGGGGCTCGGCGGTCATCTAGGGAAACCTACCTAACCCACACATTTCTTGATACTACACACCCGGGGGAGTCCAGTGAGGTATGGCATTTGTGGGTCCCCCAAGGTTTTCCTACCCAGAATTCTCTGCAAACCTTAAAATTTGGTTAAAAAAAACACTTTTTCATACATTTTTGAAAGGGATCTCCGTGCCGGCACAAATGTCTTACCGCCCAGCGTTCCCCATTGTTCTCCCCAGTAAAATGATACCTCATTTGTGTGGGTGGGCCAAAGGCCTGTGACTAAGGTGAGGTGCTTAATTTGTAAATCCCAAACACTACAATTTTTTAAAATTCATTTTTAGCCTGTTCTGCTTTGGGGCACCCACACAAGTGAGGTATCATTTTTTTGCGGGAGAACAAGGGGAACACTGGGCTGTAGGACATTTGTGCCGGCATGGAGATCCCACGCAAAAATTTATGAAAAAGTGTTTTTTTTACCTAATTTTAAGGTTTGCAGGGAATTCTGGGTAGGTAAACCTTGGGGGACCCACGCATGCCATATCTCGCTGGACTCCCCCGGGTGTCTAGTTTCCAGAAATGTGTGGGTTAGGTAGGTTTCCTGTTGTACTCCTTGTCGCCCTGCCTCGGGCCGTGGAACGTGGAATCTGGAATCATGCATTGCATGCAGTTGATTCCAGATTCCCACCATTCCGACTAGGCGGTTGCTGAGGCAGGAGGCTATATACTTCATTCAAAACTTCAATAAATCCTGCTGTTCATCACTTACCTGGTCTCCGGTGTCCGATCCATCCACAATATTTTGGCGACGATCCTGCGAACCCTCCTTCTGCTGCCTGCCCTCTGCCATCGCGTTTTCCCTGTGGCTGGTGCTGGACTCGAGAGTGACTTGGGGGCTCCTTCAACGACTCGGCGCTCATCCCTGAACTTCGCTGCTGCTGTCCGGATGGTGCCGTGAGTCTGCGCTTGCCTTTATTTTCTTCAGAAAAGAGATAAATTTCCCCAGTCAACGGTCCGTTGCGACCTGCCTCGAGCCCTCGTTGCTTGGCACCGCGAGACATCGCGCGCACCTCTACTCGAGCTGTTCCTTCTTGGTCGCGCGTGCATCACGTCACTACGTCTCCTGACAGCACGCACGGCGGACATTTTCGACAGTTTTCATTGTGCCAACCACGATGTGTGCTTTTTATGCCAACCAAGTCGCAATTCACGTTTTGAACCATTTCAACTGCATTTTCCACTGTGGAATTTAAAGGATACGGCACAAGATACTTGGAAACATTTTTGGGGAAGTTTACAAAACATTTACTGTTTTAAAAAAAAATAGGAAATAAAAAAATAACATTTTTTTATTTTTTTTTATTTAAATATTTCCTTTTGCTTCCTATTGTCAAGATTGTAAAATAAAAATCGCACTGTTACAAGGAACCAGTTCTTTACAATCAGCTTCTTCACATTATATTGAACTGCCAACTTTTCCTGCCTCAGCCTAATTCCGCATTGATTATTTTACGATTTCTTATTACTATGGCCACAACAGCAAATTCCACCATTGCACAACCTCCCCCATTTCTGGCCGAGGGAGATACACCTATCTTAGAATGGGAAGAATGGATAGGTGTTTTTGAAAATTACCTAGAAGCCATTGATGGCCTTAGATTTCCCTTGTCTCGGAAAAAAGCAATCTTACTAAACTCTCTAGGCAAAGGAGGCCAACATGCCTTCAAGTTTCTACCTGAATTACGTGGTGCAGATGGTGAGCTGGTTGATAATCCATATATTGAAGCGAAAATGAGACTTGAGAAGTACTTTGGCAAGAAAGTAAACATTGTCATGCAGAGACATAAGTTTTATACTATGCATCAAAAGGACAAAGAATCTGTTGACCAAATGGTTACACGACTTAGGGAACTTTCGCTGAAGTGTGATTTTGGGCCCATGACCGATCAGATGATCAGGGATCAATTAATCGTCCAATGCAAGAATAAAAGGATGCAACAAAAACTTTGGGCTGCGAAAAATCCAAGCTTAATGGAGGCCATAGCAATTGCAAAGGTGGTGGAAGAATCCGACAAATGCATGGAAGAAATGCACAGTTTGGAAGTGAAGAAGGATGATTCCATCTATGTCGTGAACAAAGTGGATAAGAGTTTCACTTCCATGGACGTCAAGCCTAAAAACTTCGTTTCAAGTGATGTTAAACCCAAGTTCTCGAACTTTAGACAGAGAAACAGAAATACTGTTTCGGTTGGGAAAAGTAAATTTATGGGTTGTTTTCGCTGCGGTAGCATGGCTCCCACAGCTGATTTTGCAGGTTGTTTTGCCAGAGACAAAACCTGTATGAAATGTGGAAAGAAGGGCCATATTAGCAAGGCCTGCAGGTCACCTTCTATTAATAAGGTTGCTTTTGTTGATGATGACTATGTTCCTAATGAAATGTCATTATGCGTTGAAGGTTGTGATGATGTGGGAACATGCCTTTGCGTTGGTCTTCAGAGGCCAAAAGCCAATTTTGTTGTAAATGGGGTTGCCATAACGTTACTTGTTGATCCGGGATCTATGCACTCCATATTTCCCATGTCTTTATTTAAAAAACACTGGCCTGATTTGACACTTCATGTAAGTGACATCATTCCGAAAGGGTACAGTGGACAAATTATCAACATTATGGGCGTTATGGATGCTTCATTTGAATTTAAAGGCAGATGCTCTTCTGGTAAAGTATATATTTCAGATGACGGTCTGGCAATTTTAGGCTGGATACAACAGTACGATTTACACATTATTTTAGACCCACGTTCAGCAGAAAGTGTCTTGGTTATTGATGAATTCCACAGTATTGATGTCATCCTAGACAAGTTTGCCGATGTTTTTCGTACAGATTTAGGCAAGTTGGATGGTTACATGCATGTTATAAAGCTTAATAAAGATGCCTCTCCTGTAAGACACGCTCTTAGGAGAATTCCTATTGCCATTCGTAAGGAGGTGAAGGATATGTTAGATGACATGCAAAAGCAGGATATTATAGAGCCTGTAGAAGTTTCAGAGTGGCTTTCGCCTGTTGTTATCACAAAAAAAAAAGATGGAAAACTACGTTTTTGTGTGGACCTTAGGTCCCTCAACCAGAATATTGTAGTGGATAAGTTCCCGCTCCCTAACATTTCTGAGATGATACTTTTAATGGACAAGGCGAAATTCTTTAGTAAGCTAGATCTCCGCTCAGCATACCACCAAGTAGTTCTACATCCTAAGTCCAGGGAACTTACTGCCTTTGTCACCGTTGAGGGAGTATTCCAATTTAAAAGATTACCTTTTGGGTTGGCTTCTGCAGCCAGCGTGTTTCAGCACATGATGCATTCCTTGTTTGGAGACTTAAAGCAAGTCCATTATTTTCAGGATGATGTTTTGATAACTGGGATTAGTGAATCTGAACACAATGATAATTTAGCCAAGGTGTTGCATATATTTTCTGATGCTGGTCTCACCCTTAGAAAGGATAAGTGCCAATTCCTGTTAACAGAAGTAGATTATCTAGGATATACTATATCACATTCAGGTGTCAAACCCAAGGAGGACTTATTGAAAGCCATCAGATGTGCTCCCCTTCCCTCAAACAAGGAACAATTGAAATCATTTCTGGGGCTAGTGGAGTATTACTCCAAGTTTGTTCATAATTTTTCTCACAAAACTGAGGCATTGAGACAACTCCTCAAGAAAGGTGTGCAATTTGACTGGGGTCCACGACAATCTGATTCGTTTGAAACAATCAAGTTAGAGATTGTCAATGCGGGTATTCTTTCCACATTTGAACCGGGCAGAGATACATTTGTGACTGTTGATGCAAGTGCTTATGGCATTGGTGCTATTCTGTCTCAGAGGAAGTGTGACACAGAGAAAACGGTAGCTTTCGCTTCACGCACCCTTACGGTTTCAGAACGCAACTATGCGGTCATAGAACGTGAGGCGTTAGCTGCTGTTTGGGGCGTGTCGCACTTTCGTACGTACGTGTGGGGCACGCACTTTTCACTAAGAACAGATTACAAGCCTCTCCTCAAAATACTTTCACCCGGGGGTGCCAGTAAAGGTTCTCCTCGCCTCATGAGGTTTGCCGCAAAGTTACAAGAGTATGACTTTTCATTACAGCTCATCTCTGGTTGGAAGAATGTCCAAGCGGATTGCTTGTCTCGCCTCCCTGTTGATTGTGAAGAGTGCTGTGACTTTGATGATGAGACTGTGTGCCTAGTTGCTGGTTTCAATGATGCTTGTTCAAATTGTTTTAGTTCCATCTCTAGAGAGGAGTGGCATCGGGCTGTTTTAGCCGATTCAGATTTTGCAGAACTGATTATCGCTATTCGCCTGGGGTGGAAACGCGAAGGTGACATTAAACCTTCTTTACGTAGTTTTGTAAAGGTACAGGAAGAGCTAAGTGTAGGGAGTTCTGATGATTTTGTCTTGCGAGGTGAACGGTTTGTACCTCCCAATCCCCTGAAGAAGAGGTTGTTTACTCTAGCCCATGAAGGTCACCTCGGTCAGAGCATGACTAGTAAACGTCTCAAGACTAATTTTTGGTGGCCAGGTCTAGATGATGATGTAAGGCGATGGGTTGAGAACTGCTTGATGTGCAAAGAGAGTGAAAAGAGATTAAAGGTGCATTCACGTCCCTTAGGGTCCATCTCCAGCTGTGAAGATCTACCTTGGAGCAAAGTTTGTTTGGACTTTATTGGTCCCATGGACTACTTGTCTGCTGATTGTCGGTTTGCGACTGTTTTAGTGGATGTGTGTTCACGATGGTTGTATGTTGAATTCATGAAAAATATTACCACTGAAAGTGTGATTGGGTATCTTAAGTCTGTTTTTATGAAAGAAAGTTTTCCTTGTATATTGTTGACAGACAACGGTACGCAATTGACATCCTCCTCCATGCAGATTTTTCTATCCAACCACGGCATTAGGCACATGCATACCTCCTTATACAATCCACAGGGGAACGGCATTGTGGAGCGCATGAACATACTAATCAAGGGTGTCATTCAATTGGCTGTGCAAAGTCAACGCAATGTTCGTAGTGCTGTGGAAGAAGCTGTTTGGTCCTATAATACTACTGTTCATAGTATGACTAATAGAGTTCCCTTTGAAAGCATGCGAGGTAGAATTCCAAAGACTAAGATGGTCCCTCAGTGGTTGTTAGAACTTAAGTCTCAAGGGTTTGAAGGTCCTAGTATCAACCCCATGAACGATGGATGTTGCATCAAAGGGAAGATTGGTAGAGTCGATGTTGGTGACTATGTCAAAATAAAGTTGGGTAGGAAAGAGTCCGGGGTGAACAAGTTTTCAGATCCTCTTAAAGTCAGGGAGGTGCACAAGTGGCATGTTGTTCTTGAGAATGGCCAGAATTGGAACTTCAGAAGAATTGCTTTGTTTGCGAAAAGGTGTGGTGGTGTTGCTAAGGATGCCTCTAGTTGTAAGATAGCCGATGCTGAGTCTGAGTTTGAGAGTGCTTCTTGTTCCAATAGTTCCGGAGCCGCTGTCAATCCCAAAATCATTCCTAGTGGGTCTGGGCGAGTTAATGAGCGAGTTAGTGTGCCTGTACAAGAAGATTCTCGCTCCTCAAGACAGCGTAGTACTCCCAGGAAGTACGATGACTTTGTGTTGTATTAACCTTACCTCACATTTCTCTTTGATTTTCTTGTTTGCTCTCCTTGATTGGTTTTACGCACGTTATACCACAAGTACTATGATTTTGGTAATGTATTAATCATCCTTTTTCCTGTTATTGCTAGCTTTCCTTGAATAGGTTATGTGCGCATACTTCCAGTGTGCTTCCGCTCTACAATGTACCCCTGTTTCAAGTGTGAAATTTACATGCTCCTTTCTCACGTCGTTACTTCATAACTTCATGGTTTGTCTTTGTTCATTGAGAAGAGAGGATATGTTGTACTCCTTGTCGCCTTGCCTCGGGCCGTGGAACGTGGAATCTGGAATCATGCATTGCATGCAGTTGATTCCAGATTCCCACCATTCCGACTAGGCGGTTGCTGAGGCAGGAGGTTATATACTTCATTCAAAACTTCAATAAATCCTGCTGTTCATCACTTACCTGGTCTCCGGTGTCCGATCCATCCACAATATTTCCCTACATGGCCGCCGAGCCCCGGGCCAAAAACTCATGGGAACCCCCTTGCAAAACCAGGTTGGTTAGTGATAGGTTATTTTGATGTCGCCTCCTTAGGTTTGGGGACCTTGCCTGTCGCGGGTCCTTGAGCCACCCACGCAAGTGAGGTACCATTTTTATTGGGAGACCTGGGGGCACACTGGGCGGGAGGAAATTTGTGTGAGCCCAGTGGTGCCACGCATTCCCACACATAAAGGTGTGATAAAAACGTTTATTTCAGCAAAAAATTAGGTTTGCAAGGGATTCTGGGTAAGAGAACGTTGGGGGATACACGCAAGCCATAGCTCCTTGAAAGCCCCCGGGTGTCTACTTTGTAGAAATGTTTGGGTTTGGTAGGTTTCCCTAGATGTCCATCTAGCACGGGGCCAAAAACCCAGATGGCCACACTCTCAAAAGCTGGTGGGTTTGACAGAGTCAAAGTTGAAGTCGCCTATGTCAAAACCTCCAGGTTTTGCTTGGCAGACCCAGGCAAGTGAGGTACCATTTTTTTCGGGAGACCTGGGGGAACGCTGGGTGGGTGGAAATTTGTTAATCCACGCAGATTCCAGAACTTTCCACCACAGAAATGTCAGGAAAATGCGTTTTTTTTTGTCAATTTCTTAGCTTTGCAAGGGATGCTGGGTAACAGAACCTGATGGGAGGCAGTCGAGTCACCCCATCCTGAATTTCCCTGGGTGTGTACTTTTTAAAAATGTATAGGTTTGCTAGGTTTCCCTAGGTGCCGGCAGAGCTAGGGTTAAAAAACGAAAGGTAGGCTCTTTGCCAAAAAAGGGCATATTTTCACTGCGAAATTGCGGTGCGACCACGTTGCGTTTTGCGCTGTTTCCTGTCGCAGGCACTAGGCAGACCCAGGCAAGTGAGGTACCATTTTTTTCAGGAGACCTGGGGGAACGCTGGGTGGGTGGGTGGAAATGTGTTGTTCCACGCAGATACCAGAACTTTACACCACAGAAATGTGAGGAAAATGCATTTTTTTTTGTCAATGTTTTAGATTTGCAAGGGATTCTGGGTAACAGAACCTGGAGGGAGGCAGTCGAGTCACCCCATCCTGAATTCCCCTGGCTGTGTAGTTTTCAAAAGTGTATAGGTTTGCTAGGTTTGCCTAGGTGCCGGCAGAGCTAGGGTGCAAGAACTACAGCTAGGCACTTTGCCATAAAAGGGTCCATTTTTAACTGCAAAATTGAGGTGTGACCACGTTGCATTTTGCGCAGTTTCCTGTCGCAGGCACAAGGCCGAACCACACAAGTGAGGTACCGTTTTTATCGGGAGACTTAGGGTAATTCAGATTTGTAAATCAACTGTTAATACCTATTGAGTTTTCATGCATTTCTCCCTTCCCAATGAAAGACATTGTGTAAAAAAAAAATCTTTTTGAAAAATGACCAATAATTCTTATGCTAGTATGAGTATTCCCAATTTTGAAAATGTGCAAATATATATTGTTTCTAAACTCTATAATTTGTACCTAATTGAGAAATCATAGGTGTCTTTCATACCGATTTTTCCATGTATACATTTTCCAAGAATAAGTGCTTTATACCCAGTAAATAATAAAATACCATTGCAAGTTGCTGCTCAGTTTTTGGCTCTGGGTTTGTCGGGTTCTTGGTTAAACTACAAGTCCTATATACAGGAAGGTCAAACGGATGTAACGGTATATTGCTTTCCAAGAGCTGTCAAAATTACAAGAAGTTATAGGTAAAAACGTTGAGACAAAAGGCTGTTTTTTTCAACACATTTTCAATTATTCCAATATTTAACTGTTAGTTTCTATAAAGAAACCTTTATGGATTTAGACAAATGACCCCTTTCTGAATTCAGACTTTTGTCTAATTTTCGAAAATGTATATCATTCCAGGATCCATTATTGCTTTCAAACTCATTTCTACCATTAACTGGAAGGAGGTTGAAAGCTCTAAAAATAGCAAAAATAGGCTATGTCCCAGAAAAATGGCAAAACTGTGTGAAAAATGTTGGTTCTCTGACAAAACACTGTCATTCCCTGAAAGCTGAGAAAATGGAGATTTCAGCCCCACAAACCCTTTTTTGATAACATTTGCAGGGAAAAACCCAGAGGCTTTCATTTGCAGCCCGTTTTTCCAATTTTTCTGAGAAAAACTAAAATTTCACTGTATTTTGCTTAATTTCTGGGACCCCTCCAAGGGAATCCATAAACCCTGGGCACCTTTAGAATCCACATGATGTTGGAAGAAAAGGAAGCAAATTTGGCATGGATACCTTATGTGGTCAGAAAGTTACAGGGGCCTAAGCGCGCACTACCCCAAATCACCAAAAAAAGGCTTAGCACAGGAGGGAAAAGGCCTAGCAGCGAAGGGGTTAAGAAATTGCGAAACTACGTTTACTGACTTACAGACAAAATATCAGCTTTCTAATGGAGATTATCTTAAATTTGTTCAAGCATATACCATACTTAAATTAAAAGCATCCGCTATTTGTCTGGGAAGAATCGATATCATTGAAGCAATCACCGGAATAACGACTAGAATTTTCTCTATTTATGGTTTATTAATGACTAGAATCCAACATGACATGCAAAAAACTGAAGTAACTTGGGCCACCAAATTAGAGAACCCTAATGTAGACATTCACAGAGGCTTAGAGCTAACACAGCGTCTCCTTATGTCAGCCAGTCTTAAAGCCCAGATGTTTAAAACAATTTTTAACCTTTATTATACTCCCGCTAAGCTATATGCATGGGGCAAAAGGGAGAATGATTTATGCCCAAGATGTCTACTAGGGCCTGCTACACTAATTCATATGTTTAGTGAGTGCAGGGAGCTTACAACAATTAAAAGAAGGATGTCCGATTTCTAGGAGGAGGTTTTTGGGCATAAAATCCCCGAGTCTTCCACACTCTATGTGCTTGGACACGATAATACTCTGAACCTCTCCATTAGCGAGGAAAGAATGTTATTTATAGGAACGGCCGTATTAAGAATTATTTTATCAGCTTGTTGGAAGGATCACGATCCACCAAGCTTCCAGATGTGGCTGGCCCACCTTCTCGCGGTTTTTAACCTCGAGAATGCGATATACGCTACTAGAGGGCCTAAGGCAAAAAAAATAGGAGATGCTATTTGGCACCCGATAACATCTTGGAAGGCCGGGGTTCGACCGTTACCCCCGCATTAATAACTGCTAAGTATCTGCTCTGTGTTTTCTCTTTGTAGCAATTTTCTCTGTAAAATGTATTATGTGTTGCAAACGCTATATAGTTTTATCTTGGTTTTCCTTTCTTTGGTTCATTGTTTTATACTATGTACTCTTCAGATAACGTCTTTCTCTCTTGCTTATTTTTATGATGGTTTTTTGTGTTTTCTTTCTTTACTGAAGTATGTGAATATGGATTTTGTATTTTTGATTCCTGTTTGTACTGGTTCTGAAATTAAAAAAAATAAAATTAAAAAAAATTAAAAAAAGGAAAAGGTACTTCAGGATAGAGAACGAGAGGCTTTGGTCAAACAAAGAACTGAATTAATCCAGAAAATCTCCCAATTTAAATACAAGTCCTGAAGCACTGACAATCCCAGTAACTATTGGCCCAGTTGTTCCTTTGTATGGGGATAAGCAAGCTAGTCCAAAAGCTCCAGTTATAACTACATCTGTAGTGCAGCCGAGAAAAGAGCCCATGATAATAGATGATCAGGCAAGTGAATGTGAATCTGTGATTTCCTTGATGGACTTACCAATAATTGAACCAGAAGGCAGTTCACAAAGAAAGAACACTCCTTTTAGTTCAAGAGAAGTTCAAATTGAGTCATCTTCTGGTACCAGAAGTGCCACGGTAGGGACTCCTGAAGAAATTGACAGATGGACCCGAGAACTAGAAAAACAAAATCCCCAACCGAAACCATTAGATATATATAAATTAAGAATAGAATTAGAGGAACTGATGGCTGGGAATGTGGGTTTGGACAGATTAAACACCCTTAGTGAAGAGGTATTATTATTCATTTGCAAAAGTATCACCCGGTATACCAGAGTGTTCCATGAGAAATTAATGGACACCACAGCTAGTATGGGAATAGACATTGGTAAATCTAAAGTGTTGCAAAAGCCCTACAGAGCATAATTCTCTGACAAAGATTTAGAAAATATGAATGTGTCAGGGAAAAAGGTACAGATAAGAGAATTACTAAACCTGTTACAAAAATGGGGAGAATTAGAAAAGTGGAAAGCCAGGTGGGCAAAGAAAAAGGAAGAGATTAGATCAAAACAAATGACCTCTGAATATGTTTTAAAAAAAGCAGAAAAAGTGGAAAAATTATACCCCATGCGAGGAGTGCCAGGTGGAGGATATGTACATGTTCCATGGTCCCGACAGTATATTGTGTCCTTTACAAATGACTTCCCAAAATTATGCGAAAAACCTGTAGAATGGTACAGACAGGTCGAGAGATTTGTGAAAGTCCTGGATGTTTTTTTTGACATTGTAGTTCCCGTAGACTTGTGGACAGAATGTAAAATTGCTGTTGATTGGCCTAGTGAAGAGTTCCCTGGAGACTCAAAGACAGGGGCTCCTTCAGAAGATGTAATGCGGAAATATAATCAGGTGATGTTGTATCTGAAAGGAAAGGTGCCTGCAAAAGAGACTGATTGGACCCGAATAGATAGAACTACCCAGAATAGGGATGAAACTGTACATTCTTACTATGAACGACTGTTACAGGTGTTCAAGACGTACAGCAGCCTGGATAATATAGAAATGAAAGATATGACCCACTTCATATATCGATTTGTGTTAGGGTTAAGGCCTGAGCTCTCACAGTGGATCAAAGACAATAAAATCTCCTGGCAAGCTAAGCCAATTGACAAAGTCCTTACATATGCTAAGTACTGTGAAGATGAGCTGGAAAATAAACAAAAAGAGTTGAAAGAAAAGGTCATGTGGGCACAGGTAAAATTGGCAGAGCACCAGGAGCAGCAGCTAAGCAAAATGACTAGTAATCAGAGTCAGGGCCCCGGGAGTGGGGGAAAGCCGAGGGTAAAAATTAGCAGAGAAGAGGCAAGAAAGAAGTTTCCCTGACACGGGAGCGGAAAGGTGGGACACTGGAGGGATGAGTGTAAGGCTGTGCAGAATGGTAATGTGCAAATTAATGATTTAAATCCACAGACGCAGAATGAGAAAACACGGAAGACCCAGCAGCAGGTAAAACAGAATCAGTTGCCTCGTGCACCTAGGCAAAATTATAGGAGCAAAGCACAACAGGGTGAAGACACCGAAATTTGGGAAGGAAGGGAGGATAGAAATGCAGAAACTTCACAATTTCTGTTAAAGGACACATTCCTCTGTGACAAACCTTACTGACGGTGCCTGAGGGGGGAGGACGAGGAGTGCGTACTTGGCGCCTCCTTGCCGGTGGACTAGTCACGGCCATACGTTGAAGGAAATGACGTCACCTTTCTGTTGGACACTGGTGCTACCCGTTCTACTGTGATAACAGCAGACGTTCCAAACCTACCCCTCTCGGGAGAAGCGATCCAAGTAGGGAGTGTTTCTAATAAACTAATTAGTACCCCAGTTACAGAACCTATGGAAATAAAAATAGGGAATTTTAAGGAGATGCATAGATTTGTTGTCTGTGATTCTAGTCCTGTAAACCTACTAGGACGAGATTTGGTGTGCAAAATGAACTGTACCATCTTTTGAACTTCATATGGCGTTGAAATTCAGACCCCAGATGAAGACGGAATTTACAAATTAATGTTAGCTAGACCCGACACAGAAATTAAAAGACTGACAATACAAGACTTACCTGAAGAACTCCAAGAGACAGTGAAACCGGAGGTATGGGATTTTACTGGAAAAGATGTAGGACTAATGGCAAATGTTGACCCGATTAAAATAGCAATAAAGGAAGATGCAGTCTATCCAAATACTCGACAGTATAAAATGAGTGCAGAAGTGAAAGCAGGGGTTGCTATTGAAATAAAACGGTCGCTGGAAGCAGGCATTTTACAAGAGGTGTTGAGCAGTCCTTGTAACTCACCGATTATTGGCATAAAGAAACCGAGTGGTAAGTACAGGGTCGTTCAGGACCTGCGCAAGGTTAATAAAATTGTTGTTCCTTGCTGTCCTGTCGTGCCAAGCCCTGCAGTGATTTTATACCAGATACCATGGAATGCTGGATGGTTTACCGTCATTGACCTATGTCATGCATTCTTTTCGATTCAATTGCATCCAGATAGCAAATTTATTTTCTCATTTGAATTCAACAGCCATGTCTACGTTTGGAATCGTGTCCTTCAGGGGTACACGGAGAGTCCTTCGATTTTTAATCAAATTCTGAAAAAATGCCTTGAAAGTCTGATATTGCCCGGAAAATCAGTCCTGGTGCAATATATAGACGACCTCTTGTTGGCGTCTAAAAGCAGGAAAGACTGTGTTGATGACACCATTGCCTTACTGAACCATTTAGGTGAAGGTGGACATAAAGTGTCGCCAGACAAATTACAGTTCTGTACCACATCTGTAAAATATATGGGGCACCAGATAGAGAGAGGTGTCAGGAACGTTACCACAGAAAGGATTAGAATAATTCAAAACATGGAGCTACCCAATACCCAGAAAGAAATCAGAATGTTTCTTGGAGTTGTAGGATACTGCAGGCAATGGATTGTTGGATTTGCAGGTCTAGCCAGACCATTGATAAAAATGACAAAGAAAGGAGCTAAGGATCCTGTGGAATGGTATGACGAATGCATGACTGCTTTTGTAAAATTACGAGAATGTTTGTGTACAGCTCCTGCATTAGGAATGCCTGACTACTCAAAAAAGTTTGCACTGTTTTGTGACACACGAGACAATTGTGTACTTTCAGTCCTGACCCAAATTCATGGTTTGACCAGACGTCCAGTGGCATATTTTTAGTCCACATTGGACCCTGTGGCAGCTGAATTACCGGGATGTCTGAAAGCAGTAGTCGCAACATGCATGAGTCTGGAACAGAGTGAATCCATTGTTATGTGACATCCTGTAACTGTGTATGTTCCGCATGCAGTTGTGATCCTACTGACAAGAACAAAAACCCAGTATCTCACACCTAGTCGGCTGACTAAGTATGAGAGAATCCTTGTAGGTGCAGGAAACGTGACCATTACCAGGTGTAACATTCTGAATCCAGCTACCCTACTTCCAAATTTACTCTCAGCAGAAGTGAAGGGCGAAGTTGAACATGACTGCATTGATCTGACCGAGTTTAGTACAAAACCACGCCCAGACATAAAGGAAGAGCCTTTAATTGATGAAGATTATGAGCTGTTTGTAGACGGCTCATGCATGAGACATGAGGAGGGAGGCCTAAGCGCTGCTTATTCAGTGTGTACTTTGGGAGGTCCAGTGGAAGCGTCCTATTTACATGGAGTCAGGTCTGCACAAGTAGCTGAATTGGTTGCATTGGCAAGAGCCTGTAAATTTGGGTAGAACTCGAAAATAACCATATATACTGATAGCCAGTATGGTTATTGGGTTGTGCATGACTTTGGCCAATTATGGATGCAAAAGGAGTTCCTGACTTCTTCAGGCACCCCTATCAGAAATGGAAATTGCGTGCAGGATTTACTGGAAGCAATCCAGTTACCAAAAGAATTGGCTGTGGTCAAGTGTGCTGCTCACAAATCTGGCAATGACAAAATGACAGCAGGTAATCGATATGCTGACCAGTTAGCACAGCACTGTGCAAAGTACAGGATGGCTATCAATATAAAGGTTGGGGGAAACGGAAACAGCTGCCAAATTTTGATGCTAGAAGGAATAAATACATGGGAGGAAGTGAGAGACTTACAGGACACAGCAAAGCCACAAGAAAAGGAAAATTGGAGAAAATGTGGTTGTAAGAGAAGGGTGGAAGATGGTGTCATCGTTTACCTTGATGGTATGCCTGTGTTGCCAGACTGTCTGCTTGCTCCTATGGCTAGGTTGATACATGGAGACACACATTTGGGAAGAGATGCGATGATACGCATATTCAGACAGGCATGGTTCAACTCGAAATTCAGAAACATAGCAGAGCCACTCTGCCAGAGGTGTCTGGTTTGTCAGCAATTTAACCCAGGAAAGAAAACTGTAGTGTTGCCAGGAAGAATTGGAAAGGCAGAAGGCCCTTTTATAAAACTGCAACTTGACTTTATTCAGTTACCCCCTTGTCGAGGAGTGAAATACATACTTGTCATTGTCTGTCTATTCTCAAAATGGGTGGAAGCTTACCCTGCACGCAGAAACTATAGCCTCACAGTAGCCAAGTTTTTGCTTAGGGAACTTATACCTTGGTACGGATTTCCAGTCACAATTGAATCAGACAGAGGAAATAATTTCCATAGTGAAGTGATAGAACAGATTTGTTAAGCATTCAAGATCACACAAAAACTGCACTGTGCATATTGCCCAGAGGCTTCTGGAGTGGTAGAACAGCTGAATGGCACTATCAAATCAAGATTGGGAAAGATGTGTGAATCTACTCAAATGGAAGGGCCAGATGCTTTGCCACTTGTGTTGATGGGACTCAGAAGTATTCCAGACCGGAACACAGGCTTGAGTCCCAATGAGATACTGATGGGAAGCGAAATGCGGCAAGCATGGGTGCCAGAATACAAACTGATAAGCATATCTGATGATTTGGTACTAGAATACTGCAAAGAACTGGCTGACCAAGTGCGTTCTATCTCTCACGAGGTTCGGGAAGACGCTTTCGCCAGACCAACAACTCCAGCACATGACCTGAACCCAGGTGATTGGGTAGTAATAAAGAAGCATACTCGGAAAAGTTGCCTTGCACCAAGGTGGGGAAAACCACGACAAGTAATTCTGGTTACCACCACAGCTGTGAAATGTGCAGGAGTACCTCCGTGGATCCATGCCAGCCATACGAAGAAAGTGACTGAACCTGAAGAAACTGAGGCTGAAGGTTGTGCAGCTGAGGGGTCCCAAGATATCGGTCCTGAAGTAGCTGAAGAAGAACAATCGAGCTCCAGTCAAGATGATTGGGTCCCAATAGACAAACCTATTTAGATAGACAGTGGGATAGTGAAGACGAGACAGGTGTAGAGGAAGATACTCAGATCATCGAAATTCAAATCAAATCTGATACTGAGGAGGACCAGATAGGGAAAGAACAGGTAATTGACACACCCCCAAGAACTCCTGAGCCAGAAGAGGGACAGATAGAGATTAGGGCGGAGGTAAAAGCGGAAGAAAATCAAAAGTTTGAAGTGCTTGAGCAGGAGCAGATAGGACTAGACAATTGTGTTCAGGAAGAAGAAAACGAAACAAATCAAAGCCAAACTCAGCATACACCTGAACAAGGCCAGTTTAGTGACCAGGCGAAAGAAATAGACATAAGACCTGGACCTAGTCAGTTACGGAGAAACACAGAAGACGATCTTGAAACAAATGTGCCACAACTGAATGAAAATAAAAGAGTGTTTGAAGAAAGCCAAGAGACAGTGCCAGTTAAAAGACTCAGAAAAGGAGACGCAGTACCTAGATTTGTCAAGAGACTGAGACTGCGACTAAAGACAATAAACGAAGAACCTGAGCAGATAAATGAAGTCTCAAGTCAAACTGATCTGTCTGTGATAAAAACCAGGAGAAGGAGTGCCCGAATAAACAGACTGAATAACAAGTATCAGAGTCCAGAGTGGACTTACTTTGTGTTGGAAGACTGAAAACCTGGAAATAAGTGACGAAAGTGATGAAGAATTGATTATTGACCAGACCGACGAAGAAGCGAAACCCACTTGAAAGTTCCCCCGAGTAAGCAAGCTGTGCCGAAGTTACAAAGAGGGGTTAAAGTTTCTTTTTGGGTCAAAATGTCTGATTCCTCTGTGAATGGGAGACCGAGACGAGGTTGTTGTAAAACATGCTGCAAAGTATGTTTATGTAGCGTAGCAATAGTACTGATATTTTGGATAGGACTAACAATAGCTATTCCTTCTATGATGAGTAAAGACACCAACATGTACCCTACTAATAAGTTGCCAAAAGACACTGAAGAATTACAAACTAGAAATACACCACAAAGAGTAGATACACAAGAGAGAGCACTTAGCATTAAGCAAAACAAAGATTTAGAAGCACCAGGTGAGGAAGGATTATATTATATTAAAATCAAGAATAAAACCCATTTAAATGTTTTTGCAAACCTGTTAGTACATTATGTAGAAGCAGTGAAAACAGACAACTGTTATGTCTGTATGAAGCTGCCTATTTCAGTAGCTGAAGGTGTGACATACCACCATTTGCCACTAACCTATGGAATTTCCTGTAGTGTTTTATCTAGCTTATTTAACAAAAGAGGACCATTACAGTTTTACTATTCTAATTTAGATGTGATATTTTCTGAACTTCCTGTACGAAGAAACCTGTACCCTGTACATACAACGAGAGATGTAGCAAAATACATGAGTGAAAATGTTCTAACTGTAGGTAAAATAAATATAGATGACGCACATAAAGATAACCTGACCTGTTCATTACACGAAAAAGAGAAAATGTTTTTAAATATGGTAGAGAAAAGAAGAGAAAGTTTCCAAAAGAAAGCAAAGGACAAGAATCAGAAAACCCCTAAAAGGGCTGAAAGCATAGGGAGCACCTCAAATGGTGGGGCTAATGCTGCTATGTTGCTGGATTTCGAAAAGAAGGGGAAACTTTGTCTTCAAAGAGAAAGAACCAGTTATTATAACAATATATTCATTGGTTCCAGTGAATGCGAACACAATTACAAGGTAATTGGGGGTTGGGGTTTCCTGGAATTTATTACATATGTGGAAACAAGGCTTATTTCAAATTACCCGACCATTGGTACGGGAGCTGTTACTTTGGTATTGTCTTCCCAAAGATATACCATGTAGGGAAAATCACTGGAAGCACTGAAAGAACTAATGAATTAGTACGTAATAAAAGAGAAAGTGTTGGTGAAATAGTAGGTGATATTTTTAGTGCATTGATACCTACAGTGGGAGTGGCTCTGAATACACACAGAATCTGCAAATTGTCAACAGTAGTGGATCGGTTATCAACTGACACTGCTGGAGGTTTCCTGGTGGTCAATACCGAATTGGTTGCGATCAGATCTATGGGTTTACAAAATCGACTTGCTCTTGATACATTATTGGCAAAAGAGGGCGGAGTCTACAGAATGTTGAAGGCGCAACATTGTTGCACTTACATACCTGACAAAAGTGTGGAAATTAAAGGGTAAGAAATATCACAAATTTGGAAAAAGAGCTTAAACCACTGGAGGTTGATAGTGCCTGGAAGAGACTTACTGATGGTCTCTACGCAGTAGGTAGTTGGTTTTCTAATTTAGGTAAGAGTCTTGTGAGCAAAATACTGATGCCATTAGCGGGAATAGGTTTACTAGTATTCATAATAATAATTTGCTGCAAATGTCGAAAACACAAAAAGAAATACTCTGTGAATAAGTGAGGAGTGAAAAGAAATGTTGACGAGCTCGAATTAGAAGAATTTAATAATCAGATTTACAAAAGAATGAAAAATTCTCATCCTAATAAAGTTAATGAGAAAAGACAAAATAGAAAGTTTGAAGAGATTGAACTGGGTAATATGTGAAAAGTTGGCATCTGGTTCCATTAATTATGATGATATAACATGTCATCAAAGAGGGGATTGATGGAGCAAGGATTCGCACGTAAAGCGACTTGCTCGAATTCATGAACCTCAAATAACGTTATTTTACTAATCAACCTGTTTGTCTTATTAATTTGCCCTTTTAGCGACATTTGGATGTCCGAGAGACGCTTGCTTATGTGTTTACTAATCCTAATATGCTTCCTGCCTAATATGGCCGCTGCTACGCGGGAATTTAGACTGCGCATGCGTCGGTCATACCCATGTGACATGACGTATTAGCTGTCTTGGTGGGAAACTGTTTGCACTTGCGCACTAGAGCTAAAATGGCTGCTTTATGTTTTCACATGCCAGAAGCTTGCATTGCTGCTTTTGCTATGCCGTTCGTTCTGCATAACCCTAATGCTATAGTCTATTATAAAGTAATGGGAATAGAGTAGAAATTCATGGTATACAGTGTATTCATTTATTCCGTGTTCTAAAACTGTTTCTTTTCCATTTCATGGTACATTACGAAACATGGCCTGTTATTCCTTGCCGCACTCCATCTTGCTTGAAACTGAGTCTGCGCGAGATCTGCCAGTCTCCACAGCAGTGACCTTTGAATTGAAGCCAGATGGCAGCCCAAGCCAAAATGCGCCTGGGAAGAAACTTCTCACCTAGTCGAAGCAACTGAACTGTACTAAACTAAATACAATGTATATATTAATAAATGCATCATTGTTATGTGTAAAGCATATGTCATGAGAACCTAGAATTCAAGGGGCGGATAAGAAATACAAATTAGGAGCCTGAGAAAGCTAAATTTTTGGGTGGTGTGATGACCTGTCCTTTTCCTCTGCCCAATCAAAATTGGGGATCCTTACACTTGCAACATTGGGGGGTGGTACACTGACCTGAAAATTAGTATAACTAGTCTAGGTTTAGCTAGAGAAATTGTCCGACTTGTCCGAATAGCTGACCAGTCACTGACCCAACGCAGTCAATAGCTGATCGAGAACAGAGGTGCTGCGAAGCACTCTGTCAGAGAACTCACTGACCCAATTGAGGTTTTGGGGACCTGAAGTGCTGGTGAAGCACTTTGCTGGGGAATTCGATAACCCAAATTGTGGTTCTGACTGATAGCTGCAGAGAGGGTGTAGCGCAGGCGTTGCAACTGAACTGCGGGTGCTGGTCTCAACTTTGGTGGTCCCGTTCTGATCCAAATTTTTTTTTCCTGTCCTGGTTTCCATACTGCACGTGGCCAGAGTTGGTCTCCGCACCATTCTAGGTAAATATAAATCTGTGAGGGTAAACCAATAGCATATTTGCGTCTGTTTCTTA
The DNA here is from genome assembly GCF_964261635.1 of Lissotriton helveticus. Lineage (NCBI taxonomy): Eukaryota > Metazoa > Chordata > Amphibia > Caudata > Salamandridae > Lissotriton > Lissotriton helveticus. The sequence continues at coordinate 1,763,052,096 of NC_136057.1, forward strand.
TTTTTCCCTTAATCCTGCTGAAAGTTATAATTGCTTATGTTCCTTCTTTTCCCCTCCCTTTGTGATAAAATACCAAGTCATGAGCTTGTCTTTATTAGCGTGTTCCCTTATCTCCCCTCCTCCTTAGCACTTTGGTGTCAAGTACCGTTTTCCCTTACATGAATAGTTGATCCCTTTTCTTTACCTTTCCATGAGGTGTATTGAAGTGGTTGCTCGGAATTATAGCGTGTTCCTTTTCCTTACATAGTAAACCCAGTTTCGTCATATTTAAAATAAATGTTCCTTTCCTACTCATTCCCTTAAAGCGATTAAACTGTGACATTCTAGCATGTTCCTTATTTTCCCCGTCCTTTAGAAAATACAAATTAAAGTCTGACTCTTTATGCTTATTTCTCAGTATGCTCATTTTTCTTACCTTCCCTTTAAGATCTCTAAATGGTTGGCATTATATTTCTATTGCATAGTTATACACTTTTCATGATTCTGATTATTGATAGCTTACTTGCTGTAAACCTTTTACTTTCAACTATTGAAGAAGATTAGATAAAGGTTTTCAAAACTTCCTGAGTCTGTGGTCATTTTACATGAGTGCAATATTATTATAGTTTGACTGCTTATTCCTAGCTAACTCCCTGATCCATTGAGGTCATTGGTACCGGTGACGAGGATTGGTAAGTCGATGTTATAGGAATCAGTTAGAATAAAATACTGGTAGTAGAGTGTGGGTTACCCTGATAAAGAAATTATGGTAAATTGAATTATGGGCCCAAGTGCGTATTTGGTAAAATTATAAGTCGGGTGACCTGCACGCTCTAGAAATGCCATGACTTATGTAGCAAAATGGATGAGAGACAGCTGCTTAAAACTAAACTCAGACAAAACAGAAGTTCTGATCTTCAGGAAGAACACCTCCACATGGGACCACAGCTGGTGGCCAGCAGAACTCGGACCAACACCCACTCCGAAAGACCACTCGCACAACCTCTGTATCATCCTCAACAGCCAAGTGACCATGAAACAACTACTCAACTCAGTGGCTTCCTCCTGATTCCATACTCTGGGAATGCTCCGCTGAATCTTTAGATGGATCCCAACCAACACCAAAAAGACAATCACACACACCCTCGTCACCAGCCACCTTGACAACTGCAACACTCTCAACACCAGAATTTTCACCTAGCTGATCAAAAGACTCCAGACCATTCAGAACACCGCAGCCAGACTTATCCTGAACCACCCCAAATAGACCAGCATCACCCCTTACCACAGAAACCACCATTGGCTACTGATCCAGAAGAAGTGCAACTCAAGATCCTCACACTTGCATACAAATCTCTACAAAACCAAGGACCTTCCTACATCAACCATCGACTAGTTGTCATTCAAGTGAAGTCCCTCTCCTTCCCAGGGCTGAGGCTAATAAAATCTCCACAACACATCAAACCTTACGACAGGTTGGCACCAGGGACCATAGTGAATACCTGTTCGGTGTTTTGGTCATTTCTGGGAGGAAAGCTTTATTAGGTAATTTCACACCTCATTTGCACCTGAGAATGACAAAGAGAAAATGACAGAAGTGTGTTGCTGAGGTGTCGTTAATCGTCTGCAAGGTAAATGGCTTCACAGAGTTTTACTTTGTGCTGCAATTTGTTGGTTTCTCCCAATTAGGCTGAGACACTTCCTGGCAAGACACCTACGCTCCGCCTCGCTCGCCCTTGAACACGAACCCTGAATCCATCACAGCAGGGGCTGTTCCTTCTCTTACCTTACAACCAAGACCTGGAACAACCTTTCCCTCCACCTCCTTATGGACTTCAGAAGGAGACTCATAACCTGCCTTTTTGAGTGAGACACAGCACCCCCAGCACCCAGATACCCTTAGGAATGACAGTGCTGCGATATACAAATACTACTAAGTAATTAATTTCTTTTAGTAATACGGACATAAAATATTTTTCTTTAAACTGTGTATGGTACGTTTAGTGGGTGCTTCCCAAATCGGCCAATGTCAGTTCAAAGTCAGATAAAAATAGACTCCTAATCTAAAATAAAACTAGTAAAATAGTGAAAATTGCAACAAGGGAGTCTTTGCATCTTTTTTTTCAAAACCAAATTCTCACTTTGAGATTTTCTTTCTGAAAATAAAAAAAATATATTGAAAGTTTAACATAGAGCTCTATATTTTTGCCAGAGACCTCCATCAAACTTTCAATGTATTTACTGATACCCCAGTGATGGTGTTCCTGGAAATGGAAGAGATGTGGATTTTGGAAAAGGGGGTGGTGATGGACAGAGTTTCTGAATGATGCAGAATACTCTTTCCAAGTCAATAGATCATGGTTTTAATCCATCACCTGTTTTTTAGCTCATTGCACCATCCCAGCTCAGAACCTGGCAATATGCAAATTAGTCTGTACCTGTCCCAGTGCATGATGGGAACAGGGCAAACCAAACTACCAAGCCAATTCTTATACTGGGAAGGAAACAAGCTTCCGGGGACCGGTTTCTGGCATCACAGCCTTCGTTGGCCCGGCTTGCTTGAATCCTGATGGTGCAATGAGCAAGGGACTCACGTCTGACTATACCCTCCCACACATAGTGTGGATAAAATCGATTTTGGAAAAGGGGGTGGTGATGGACAGAGTTTCTGAATGATGCAGAATACTCTTACCAAGTCAAGAGATCATGGTTTTAATCCATCACCTGTTTTTTTTAGCTCATTGCACCATCCCAGCTCAGAACCTGGCTATATGCAAATTAGTCTGTACCTGTCCCAGTGCATGATGGGAACAGGGCAAACCAAACTACCAAGCCAATTCTTATACTGGGAAGGAAACAAACTTCCGGGGACCGGTTTCTGGCATCACAGCCTTCGTCGGCCCGGCTTGCACATAGTGTGGATAAAATCGATTTGGAAGAGATGTGTCCTGGGCCCCTGGACATCTCTATATTTGGCTGTCGGATTACCCTCGCCCCTGCGGTAGTAAAGTACCCCCCAAAAGGTGACGGTACACAATCCTTTCAACAAACTCCTAATCAGGCTCTAATGGTGGTAATGAAAAACAATGTTCTCAGGATCTGCAACTCTTCTAAACTGCAATTTTAGCCGCCCTTGTCAAGACAAGACAAAGCCCAGGAATAAACATGAGGCCGTAGTGCTTCTAAATAACTACACACTTGACAGATTAGCTTCGCAGCAGTCTCTGACTGGTGTACGACTGGTTAGAAATCGAGCACCTCAGCGGGCGATAAAGGAAAGGAAGCCGAGTACAGCACGTGCCACAATGTTCCTCGCGGACTGATCCATCTGTCTAAGCTCCCGCTCTATCAGTGCCACACAGCGCTCTAGGGCGCATGGTGCTTGTGCTCCCCTCTACCTAGAAATTGTTTGACAACCTCCTTCAAGAAAAACGTTTTTTCTTACTGGTGAGAACAACTATAAGCATAGTTATGATTAAGTTATGCTTGCAGAGTTAATAAACTGTAGGGGCCTCATTTATGAAAGCCTTGGGCCACCGGTGACGCACCGGCGGCGCAAGGCCTTCATAAATAAGGCCCTAGGACTTTAGCGAGAGGAAACGTGTGCTGAGACTGAGGCGAGAACCCCCCTCTCCGGGCTGGGACATTAGGAGAAGTGACAATGATGTTCTGGTTTAAGACTTTAGTGACCATTCGCCCCCCGCATCTTTGCTATAATGCGCATGCACCTGAGAGATTTCTCCCAGTCTGAGGCCACTCCTACCTTGGTACAAGATGTAAGGTCATGGTGGACGGTGGCAGGGGAGTGGGTATGCATTATATTTGTATTGGATACCGGTGGGAGCTACCGAAAAGGTAGAAATCAAATTATGGCTGGGTTAGATCAGGGACGGTTGGGAGAAGGGAAGTCGAAGGAAAAAGCTAGCCAAGGAGGGAGTACAAGGCAGTCTGGGCCTAGAGTGGGCAGGCTGGGAAGGAAGCAGTGGGGGTTAAGGAGTCAGGAATAGGATTAAAAAAGTTAACAAGTAAACTTGTGTTGAAAGTCTCGGCTATTGAAGTGAGAAAATGACATTAGAGCCTTCGGGGATGAGTAATGTTTAGGGATGGAGAGATGGGTTGAAACTGAACACTCTTTAGGGACATTTACTGTGCATTTAATAAGCAGGACTGTTCAGTGATAGTGAGCTGTGCTTGCTTCAAATAAAGCGGCCTGTCCCACAAAATCAGAAGATTTGAGAGGGGTTCTTCTCCCAGCGAAACAGCCTCCAAGATTCTGAGTGCCTCTAGGGGCAGCTTAGTCATTTAAAGGAAACTGGGGACCATCTGAGTGATATTTTGAAGGTTTTTTTTCTAATTACAGAGATCAGGCATAATGATCAATAGAGGAATGACAGTAAGAAAAACATGGTGGGCCTGATTCACAAAAGTAATTTGAGACAAAATCCCAACTTTACGACTTTCGGTATTCACAAAAGGCATTTAGCAGTAGTAAAGGTAGGAATCCTAACTTTACTGCTCCTAAATGCCTTAGGATTTTGTCTCAGTTTAGGAGTAATAAAGTTAGGAATCCTAACTTTACTACTCCTAAATGCCTTAATATTTTGTCTCAATTTGATGTAGTAAAGTTAGGAATCCTAACTTTACTACTCCTAAAAGCCTTTCGTGAATACCGAAAGTCATAAAGTTGGGATTTTGTCTCAGATTACTTTTGTGAATCAGGCCCACCATGTTTTTAAAATAAATAGGAGCTCTGGGCTCTCATAGTCGAGTATATTAAGTTAGAAAGATTTCTGAATGCATTTTCTTTTCATTTTCTTTGACCTAAGGTCAGTTATGTCAGTAATGTGAAAATGCAAAAATTGCAATGATTTTGCTACGCTGAACATGACCTAATAGAAATTGTTAGATGTATTAAATCATGTAGTTTAATTCTCATAAAGTGTTTCTCCATGAATAACATTTCTAAGTTAGAATGTGTGAGAAATGCTTGATAGCCGTTCTTTACAAAATGACCTGCCACCTAGTCTGCAACAGAACCCCCAGGTCCGAGGGACTTCAATCTCCGCCTTGCTGTGCGGCTGCATAAGGCCGCAAACGTCACTGGGAGCGCGCCCAGAGTACCAGAGGTGCATAAGTAGAGCGCAAGGCTCCCGCAGCGCGGGAGCCGTTCTTCACAAAATCGCCTGCCAGTGTCTGCCACTAACCTGCCACCTCGGCAGCAACTGAAGGCCCAGTACTGAGGGCCTTCAATCTCCGCCCTGCTGTGCAGCCACGTAATGCAACAAACATCACTGGAGCATGCCCGAAGGACCGGAGTCGCATAATTAGAGCGCGGGGCTCCCGCAGAGAGGGAGTCGTTCTTTACAAAATTACCTGCCAGTGTCTGCCACTAACCTGCCACCTCGTCTGCAACAGAAGCCCCAGGACTGAGGGACTTCAATCTCCGCCCTGCTGTGCGAACACGTAATGCTGCAAACGTCACTGGGAGGGCACCCAAAGACGCATAATTAGAGCGCAGGGCCCACGCAGCGCGAGACGCATGCGGGCATGTCCGGGCAGAGCCCGAGCCAAGGGCAGGCCCATCTGTGCCCGTCCGAGACCGGATCAGGCCGTGGTGGGCCCTTTGTCTTGGTTCTATCATGTCGATCTCCCGAAGACTTCTGCTTAGCTGGATTATCCTTCTCCTTCCTACAGTTTAAGTCCCTTTCTTAGTGATAGCTGTGGATAACCAGGTAGGGAGTAAGCCAGTTATTACATATTATTCACTGTGATGTTGTAATTATTATCTGGACTACCAGTCTTGCTCAGGATAAGGAGCTGAACCTCAGAAGCATTAGAGTTTATTTAACCTGAATAATTGTCCTTCCCTTGCAATTTTAGTTGATCTGACATTGATCCTCCATACTATATTCACATCTAAATAGAAATCCCTACCTTGTGTTGGTTGGGTGCAAGATTGACTTAGGTGTCCCTGACCCCATCCCCAAAGTGTCAAGTACATCAATAATGGGAAGGCGTATGTATGTATGTATGTATGTATCTTGTAAAGCGCACTGCTGCCCTGAGGCGTCGTGGCGCTGTAGACCGCTGGGGAACCCGTCCTGGCTATCCCTGTGAGATGGTCCCTACTGGGTATCTCCAAGGTGAAACCAGGCATCCCCGGCGAATGTGGGGGGCCGTTGTAGAGATGAGGCAAGCTAATGCCCAGAGTTGCTGAGTGTGATCCCTGGTTAGAGTAGGCACCGAGGCGAGAATTATCGAGTCCGCTGACCCTGGTCCACGACCCTGCCGCGTCGGGAATTGAACCCTGGTCCCGGGCCGTTCTCTGCTTCCGGGTCTGCTGCCTCTAACCAGTGAGCCACACCACTCCACGTAGGGAGGTGGCAGGACCCTCAAGTAAAGAACCTACACTTAGCGGTTGCACTATGGATGCCTTCTTGTAGCGTGCAGCTGGCATCCTGGAGAAGGAGATTGAGCTGGTTGTCAGACGTTTATCTTGTTCACCTTCTCATTGTCCCACATTGATTTCTCAATCAACCCCGACAACCCCACATGTTGGCTCCCCTACTCGGTGACAGCCTACTTTGGTGAACTGTATTGACTTGAAGCCATCTCAGGCTGGTGGTATTGTCCCCCCCTCCCTGATAGTCACTACCCCGCCCAGCCAGTTCACCTCAGCGCCAGTTGCTGGGTCTGGTTTGGGCAAGCTTCCCGGGAATGACTCGAGTGTAGGGGGTGCAAAGAGGAGGTGCAAAGAGGAAGTCAGCAAGTGACTAAACATAAACAGTTACCCACCAAGCACTCCGCTTTCAAATAAATCAATGAGTCCAAATGTTCATGTTTTTAATCTCTTCTTATCGTCATTCGATTTCTTCATCCAATGAATTTAAACAATAACAGCCAACACGTGTTTCGTCTAGTCAGTCTATGACATATAGACTTCTTCAGGGCTGCAGTAATACAATAACCAATAATGCATATCACAATCATGTACTTAATACCAGTACACAACTCAAATGCACCGAACAGTGTATATAGAAAAGAGTAGAGCAAGAAGAGCTAATCACCAAGAAGAAAGCCTGAAATATCCAAATCGTGAATTAAGTACCCTAGATATCCAAGTAAGAGTACAAAGCACTAAAGAAGAGACAGTAATAATTGAAAACGTACCACGTTAAATCCAATGTTGCAAGAAGCTGGTAATTAACCTAAAATACCAAATGAGACCCGATCATAAACCATACCGTACAGACAAAGTCTTTACGTAATGTTTTGGTGTCAACTTACTAACTCACCAATAGTGTAAGTAACAAATCATGTAGCACGTAAATTTCAAGATCGGTTCAGTTTCCTCAATCCCAACCGAACGTAAATCTATTCTGTAAACAAAACTTGTATCACTACACATTGTCAAATTACATATGATAAAATAACCACTCGCTAAGTACACATCAAAGTCTAAGTTCCATATTAGTATTCAAAGTAACACACGCTGTACACATCACAGTAACAACTCTCTTCATAATATCAAACTGACAAGGTACCTAAAAAGAATAAGTAAATCAATAGCTAAGTACATATCACAGTCTAAGTTCGTTATACGTGCTCAAAGTAACACTCGCTATACACTTCACAGTAACGTCTCTCCACAAAGGTCAAACTGACAAGGTACCTGAAAGAAGTAAGTAAATAGACATCCAATTCGTCCGTTTCCAAGTGTTTTCAAAGCATATATCCGCTCATCAGCGTAATGAAGGTGAAACCTTCATGGGGTCGATTTATAAATCAAGCTATCATCAAATAGGCATGCTGCAAGTAAATTGAAACTCACATAAGTATTTGCCAGCTAAATAAAATCTAATATTTTGCAACCGCATATTACTTGATGCAACTCACCGTATCTCTGCCTTGTCAATTGCGGGAATGGTCGCGTGCTACGCGAGCGCCATCTTAGAGCGGCATTAAATAGGTAAACACGGCGGGCGCCATCTTAGAGTGGTGAGTCAATATCAAAATAATCGCGTACTACGCGAGCGCCATCTTAGAGCGGCAAACAATACAGGAAAACATCGGGCGCCATCTTGGAATGGTGTAAATGCCCGTTCTTACTCCATGTTACCATTCTCATTAATTAAAGTACAAATTTCACGTGCTACGCGAGCGCCATCTTAGAGTGGCACTGAATAGGTAAAAACGGCGGGCGCCATCTTAAAGTGGTGAATCAGAATCCAAAATAGTCACGTACTACGCCAGCGCCTTCTCAAATACCGTCAGACGTGGGTCAATTAACTTGTATACTTTAGATATGGCGTATGATGTTACATTTATTCATCTCAGTTGTGACATTGTATTGCGGTTTTGAACCACTACTAGGTTCGGATTATACAATGGCAAGGTGCAATTACAACTCTGTGAAACTGTAAGAATTTTACAAAAAGTGCGGCGTGAATTACATATATCTTAAACTACTTTATTTGGACTAGGCTGGTCTACATAATGTAATTACTTTTGTTTAGTTGTCACTAAGGTATTTGCACTTCAAATAATGAGAATGGCAAGATTGAGTACTAACGGGCATTTACACCATTCCAAGATGGTGCCCGCTGTTTTCCTGTATTTTAGCCGCTTTGAGAAGGCGCTGGCGTAGTACGTGACTATTTTGGATACTGATTCACCACTTTAAGATGGCGCCCGCCGTTTTTACCTATTTAGTGCCACTCTAAGATGGCGCTCGCGTAGCACGTGAAATTTGTACTTTAATTAATGAGAATGGTAACATGGAGTAAGAACGGGCATTTACACCATTCCAAGATGGCGCCCGATGTTTTCCTGTATTGTTTGCCGCTCTAAGATGGCGCTCGCGTAGTACGCGATTATTTTGATATTGACTCACCACTCTAAGATGGCGCCCGCCGTTTTTACCTATTTAATGCCGCTCTAAGATGGCGCTCGCGTAGCACGCGACCATTCCCGCAATTGACAAGGCAGAGATACGGTGAGTTGCATCAAGTAATATGCGGTTGCAAAATATTAGATTTTATTTAGCTGGCAAATACTTATGTGAGTTTCAATTTACTTGCAGCATGCCTATTTGATGATAGCTTGAATTTATAAATCGACCCCATGAAGGTTTCACCTTCATTACGCTGATGAGCGGATATATGCTTTGAAAACACTTGGAAACGGACGAATTGGATGTCTATTTACTTACTCCTTTCAGGTACCTTGTCAGTTTGACATTTGTGGAGAGACGTTACTGTGAAGTGTATAGCGAGTGTTACTTTGAGCACGTATAACGAACTTAGACTGTGATATGTACTTAGCTATTGATTTACTTATTCTTTTTAGGTACCTTGTCAGTTTGATATTATGAAGAGAGTTGTTACTGTGATGTGTACAGCGTGTGTTACTTTGAATACTAATATGGAACTTAGACTTTGATGTGTACTTAGCGAGTGGTTATTTTATCATATGTAATTTGACAATGTGTAGTGATACAAGTTTTGTTTACAGAATAGATTTACGTTCGGTTGGGATTGAGGAAACTGAACCTATCTTGAAATTTACGTGCTACATGATTTGTTACTTACACTATTGGTGAGTTAATAAGTTGACACCAAAACATCACGTAAACACTTTGTCTGTACGGTATGGTTTATGATCGGGTCTCATTTGGTATTTTAGGTTAATTACCAGCTTCTTGCAACATTGGATTTAACGTGGTACGTTTTCAATTATTACTGTCTCTTCTTTAGTGCTTTGTACTCTTACTTGGATATCTAGGGTACTTAATTCACGATTTGGATATTTCAGGCTTTCTTCTTGGTGATTAGCTCTTCCTGCTCTACTCTTTTCTATATACACTGTTCGGTGCATTTGAGTTGTGTACTGGTATTAAGTACATGATTGTGATATGCATTATTGGTTATTGTATTACTGCAGCCCTGAAGAAGTCTATATGTCATAGACTGACTAGACGAAACACGTGTTGGCTGTTATTGTTTAAATTCATTGGATGAAGAAATCGAATGACGATAAGAAGAGATTAAAAACATGAACATTTGGACTCATTGATTTATTTGAAAGCGGAGTGCTTGGTGGATAACTGTTTATGTTTAGTCACTTGCTGACTTCAATTGTAGTAGTGGTAACCTACTCTTTCCACTTAGAGCACCAACTGGACTTCAATTTGTATATACATTGTCTTACACACGCAGTGCGCTCCTGTATAACTGTTACCTCTGATTATTGTTATGCAAAGAGGAAGTGCCCATCTGTGGGGGGACCTTGTAAATGCAGTAAGAAAAATGGTCCACAGTTAACTCAAGCAGTACAAGCAGCATCGCCATTCTTGGATGCCATCTCATTAGAAACGCTGCAACCAGCACTATTGTCAGCACTTGACTGGACCCTATTTTACATCGCCTTTCTGCCATGCAAAAGAATATCAGTGAATTATCAGCCTCTCTGCACAGGGACCGCGCCATCCTCGCCACATATCTTCCTCCTGCAAGACCCATGATTTTCCCGCTACCCCTAGCCCAGTGGCAGTGGCATGGGGCAGGAGACTCAGTGGAGCCCATTATCGCACAACAGTCCAACCTCGAGAAAGATGTTACAACAGCACTCACCAGGACCAGGCCTGACCCTAATGCATGCCCAGCTACTCGAAGGGGGGGTTAATATCTTGTACTTTATTCAGCCTTGCCAACCCCAGAGTGTCAATGTAGGTGGTTTGAATCGTCATGACGATAGGTGAGACAGGCTTGATTTCTTACCACCCTCCCTCAATGTGGGCTCTGTTCATCTTTCCCCCGAATCCACCCCTCTTGTGGTGTTGGCTAATATACCACGCCTTAACCCAGGACCAAGGAAGACTTTTTCCAGTTAAAGAACAAGATGGTGTGTAGGAGAGTAGGGTCTGCTTCCTATGGTTACCCCCACTTTTTGCTGTGATTCTCTGGTTTTTCGACTTTAATGTAGCTGTGGGCCTGCTAATCAGACCAACAGCCCTGCTGTTCTCTTTCTAAATTTATACCATGTACTTTAGGTACATACCAAATTGGGTATTAGGTCACCTCTGTGAGCCCCTGTATAGTGTATCATAGGTACCCAGGGCATAGGTGCATCCAAGGCCTAGCAGGGGCTGCAACATGTATTATGCCACCCCTGTCTGGCCCTCCAAACTGACACCACAGGCTGATCACTCAGCTTGGGTAAGGTGGTGTAATCACCCCATACTTAGATATAGTATACCTATATCTACCTTTACATATAGACATATATACACCTATAAGTCACTCCGATGGTAGGCCTCGACAATCCTGGAGGCAGAGTGCTTGGTTTTATGTGAGAGGGTGCCCTAGCATGAGCTGAGCCCCTCTGCAGCTTTCGGAACCATCTCCTTATAGCTGTTCTATGATATAGCCATAACATATACTCTTAAGTGTATTATAATCCTCGCGGGTAATGCTAACTTTGGTTTGGCTTTCTCAAAACATGTTGTGTACGATGTCTAACACTTTGGAATACTACCCCCGCCAATTCTGGCGGCAGGGGCAGCATTTCACCCTTCTAGAGGGAAAAGACATGTATGTTACTGCTTTACCCGGTTAAAGTTAAACAGAGCCTCAGCATCACAAAATGGATACTGCTGCCACAGACACGAGTATGACCATCTGGTGCTGGGGGAAACTCCGGCAAGGCCGGCCTGGACAATAGGTTTCCTGTCCAGGGAGGTGCCAGCTCCTCCCCAGACAGGGGTAAGTGTATTGGGGCAGGGAGGGCTGCATTCAGTGACTGCATCTAGACATTGCCTGGGGCACACAAGATGCTCCATGCATAGCCCGTTTCAATCCAGTTGCTGGGGCACTCCAGCCCCAGCTCTGGCGCGTAACTGGACAAAAGTAAACGGGTGTAACCACCCCCTTCTCAGGTCCACCCATAGGAGGGACCTAGGCAGGTAATCCAGCCACTTAGCTTAGTATAAGTATAGGAGCAGTGTCCCCAGGACTTTAGATTATCCTGGAAAGAAACTTTGATACAGAACTCTTGGACCTTCGACATTCTATCCTGACTAGAAGAGGGAAGACATCTCCCTTGGGGTCAAGGAGTGACCACCCTGTGCAAACAGGCACCACCAGTAACTTTCCGGTCTGCTTTGTCGATGCTCCGGCCGTATCCCGAAGACTCAGCGACACAGAACTGGACTCTCAGACTTCTCCAACTCCGAGCCACATCCACAGCAAAGCTAAGACCTGTGGCGGACACGAGAGACGTGGGACCAGACACCCTGGACATCCTGCATGTTGCTAACTGCTCAACGACTGAGGTACCCTTGCAGTTGTGAATTGGGGTACGAGAAGCCCCAGACCCGAGCGCCATTTGCCTTGAAGCTGAGCCCTCCACACTCCACGAGTGCTGCGTGGGGCTTGCTCTTGCATTTCAGCTTGACGCATCTACCCGGTTCCTTGCCCATTGGCTAGTGCGCCCCATGAAGACTTTCTTTTTCAACTAAACTGATTTCCCGGTTGGTCCAGGCTAGCTCCAGCTTCCCTTCAAAGGAAAAGCACCACAAACCTTGCTGGTCTGCAACAGAGCCAATCTTGTTATCCTGCATGGATTGCGGTTGCCAAGGCTTGTTGTGTCCAATCTGGATACCAACTCCGCAGTCAACTAGATCCATTGTGGGAAAGATCGTATCCACCTCCTGGTCATCATCGATGCCTCCTGGACCTCGTGGCTGAAGAGACAAGTTCACCTTCTTCACCTTAAGCAGGTGACATCGCCTGGTTCCTTCCCGGTTCCTTCCTGGTCACTGGCTAGTGACCCAGACTCTGTCCCCTCTGATTTCAGGTTCCTCACTTCATCAATCCACCCTTGGATCCACCGGACACTTTTCCTCTGGTTGCCTGCAGCACTTCTTTGCAGCTCTCCACCCGACACCAAAAGGCACCTATGCACCAGGCTTCCTTGGGTGAGGTAACACGAGTACTCCAGTGCTCTCGTGGCTCTTGACTCTCGAAGTGTCCTAGTCTAAAGGGGTTTTACCGAAGTCCATCCGGAAGTGTCCTTAAACAGTTACTTTATAACTTCTTCGTTCTCCATTACAAGTCAATGATAACTCGCGACTGTGTTTAGACACTGCACGCGTCTCCCGTGGGCCTCCTACTTCCCAACCTTGGGTTGTTTAGTGTAGCCCCAGCGATTCCCTAGGCCCTAGGCCTATTCACTATTTCTGTAGTGGTTCTTATACCACTTACTTAGTAAATGGTTTTTGAGGCCCATAGGGCATAACTGTATTTGTGCAACTTATCGTATGCTAATTGAGTAACTTGTGATGTACTTCGATCTCTGACCTCATAAAGGGGGCAGAGGGGTTGTGTTTAGAATAAATACATATATATTTGATATATACCTTGTGTGGTGTCCTTTCATTTGGTATTCAAGGGATTATAATTGGTAAAACAGCTTGCTTCACATGCTCTCTGAAGTCTTAGCCTAAGACTACTGGTCCATGCTACCACTAGGATAGCTTGTCTATAAGGTTGACTTTACAACCACCATCAATAAGGGTCGATTAGACTGGTGCAAGGTGCCCACTAGATTAGTGGACATCATATGCCAGGCTAACTTCTCACATTGGTGTGCAGCGGATGAGATAAGAGCTTTCTGTTGTTTTACCATATAATCTTGAAATATCATTTGAAAGATCACATTAGGGTACTGTGGCGTGGGACTAGAAAGGGACCGGAGACTAGATCGGGGTAGGTAAGGCTTTATTTTTGTTAAGGTCTTTTTTTATCTGGATGTCAGTCTGTCTCTTTGGAAGGCCCCGGGATCCGTGATGGCTTAAGGGTTCTGTCCCTGTGCAGTCCTGAGGATATGTTCTCTTTGGGGATCGTCTCCGTAGTTTCTTTCAGGGCCTTGGACTTCTTCTGAGATGATAGCTCTTTTGGTCTCAGCCGTGCAAAAGAAAACAATGACAGACCGTCAGGAAGGGGTCTTTAACTATATTTGCCCACAGGGGAACCAGGGAAGTGAAGGGGACACCAGTGCTACAGTGCTGTACACAAGAGCAATCAGGCTGTAGTGCGACGATGTGCCGAAATAGTGAGTAATATTTACACTAGCAGCGGGACGCGGTATGGCGGTCGTTTTAAAGTAATACACTACACGAGGTTACTTAACAGAATAACCCCGTCTCCCGACCCAACCCGCCAAATGCTGCCGTACCTGCTGCAGCCACACCCCTCCCTCGGGAGTGTGGCATGGCGCTGCGTGGAACTGTTGGTCTCCTGGCTTGCTTCTCTCGTCTTCTTCTTCGTCTCCTCCAAACGCTCCTTCCATCGTTCCGTCGCTCCAACCTCCCGGACTCGAACCTCCGAGGGTGACTTCACATGAAAACACGTCTTCTTCTGTCCTTTTACTCAATCGGAAGAAAACTTCATCATCTGGGGGCGGAGTTATGTTCTCCTGGGTCTGCCAGTTAAAGGAGCAGGCATCCTCCTGCTCGTCCGACACGGCCCACGGACTGGCTTCTCCACTGCTCCACTCATGCTAGTAATGGGGCAGAGAGGGAGGGCTCGTCAGATCAACACGCCACCAGTCTGTGCTGAGAGGTTCGTTTCCTCCCGGCCCATCCCCGTGTTACAGGTACATATAAATCAAGTTCTTATAATACATAAGTTCTACTGAACTTAGCAGTTGTAGGTGGTAAGGGCCCAGCACACCCTGACTACAACTCCTAGAGAGGTTCTAGTGGGAAACCATTTAGTGTAGGTAGGTGCACACACCACACCTCACTTGAAAATGTCCTTGGAAGCAGGCCCTAGTGGTCCTCTTCAAGAAGAAACCTTAAGTGTCCCTTCTAAGTATGACTCATTCACTTTTCATGAGTTGAGAAGCCTGTGTGCAGTCAGAAAGTTGAGACAAGGACAGCGTCCACCATTTAACCACCTGGTAGATATTTTAGTGGCTCATGATGTAGAGAATGCATCAGACCGTGGTAACCAAGGTAGTGGGGAGGGGGGCCATCCATCAACAGAGTAAAATCCAATTGGAGAAGATCCATTGGTCTCTGATGAGGATGATGACCAGGATGCAGTAGATGAACCTGACCTGGGCAACACAGGACTATCTGGGGGTGGAGAGGGCCATGGTAGGCTCCCCTCTAACCTTCCAAGCAGGCCTAACCATGGAAACAGAAGGAACAGATAACTGTCCAGCGGTTCTGGTCATTCTGATTCTTCAGTAGGGTCCAGTGCCTCTGCTGTGAGGAGGAGGACTTCCCCTCAGAGGAGAGAGCACAAAGCTAGGATGAAGTAAGTCAATCTGAGGATCAAGAGGCAAGAAGTTGCCCTTGCAAAAGAGACCCTGGCTCTTGAAAGAGAGAAAAAGTTAAGTGGGTTAGAGCCCACTGGTGGCAGCAATATCCCTAGAGGTAGGGAAGGGTCCCATGACCATAGAAACCTGAACAAGATTGTCCCTCCCTATCAGGTTGGGGATGACATCCTCAAATGGATAACTGCTTTGGAGAGGGCTTGCAAAGTACAGCAGGTACCCCAAAGTCAGTGGGCCGCAATCTTGTGGCTCTCCCTTTCAGATAAAGGCAGAGATAAGCTCCTGACAGTTAGTGAACAGGATGCTGACAATTACAATGTCCTGAAGAGTGCTCTGATAGATGGGTTTGGCTTAACCACTGAGCAGTACAGGTTGCTGTTCAGAGATACCCAGAAGACACAGACTCAGGACTGGACTGATTTTGTAGATTGTGCAACTAAGGCTCTGGAGGGCTGGTTACTGGGCAGTAAAGTTAATGACTATACAGGATTTTATAATTTGATCATGAGAGAACAAATTCTTATAACTGTCAGAACCAGTTATTGCATCAGCACCTAGTTGACTCTGATCTGATCTCTCCCCAAGAATTGGGAAAGAAGGCAGACAAATGGGTCAGAACCAGGGTGAAGCAGAAGGTACAGAACCAAGGTGGCGATCAGAAGAAGCAAGACCAAAAGGGTGGGGAGAAAGCAAAAGACCAGAAGTCTTCTCAAGGTCCCCAAAAAGCTTCTCATAGTGGGGGCTCCCAACCTGCAAAAAAGAAAGAAGGTCCTAAGAAACCATGGTGCAAAGTAAGTAAGGTAAATACTCACTGGACCAGTGAATGCACCAAGAAGGAGAAAGCTCCAGCCACCATTGCCCCTACTGCAACTGTTCCCCCTAGTACAGCTAATAGTAGTGGTTCTCAAAAGCAGGGTGAAGTAGGGTTAACCCTGGGAACTGAGATGGATCCTGGCCTAGTCAGAATACCAACTCAAGCTGTTCTTGCCTGTGATGTGGACATGGCTATGTCCTCTACTGTGAGCCCCAGTAACTTGGGCAAGTACAGACAGACTCCTTTAATTAATAACAAAGTGGCTCAGGCCTACAGAGACACATGTGCTAGTGTCACAATGGTGACGCCTAGCTTTGTAGACCCCGGACAGATAATACTAGGTGACAATTACCTAGTGATCATTGCAAGCAATGTCACCACCACCCATTGCATGGCAATTGTCAATTTCTCCTGGGTAGGGTTAACTGGCCTCAAAAGAGTTGTTGTTAGTTCAGACCTCCCTGTAGAATGTTTGCTTGGGTCTGAAGTGGAGTATAGGACTCATGCAGAGATGTTAGGTATATCAGCACATGGCCTTGCTGTGACCAGGTCACAGGTCAAAAATTGCAACACTGAACAGGCCCTGTGGAAAATTAGTACGGTTTGGTAAACATTATCTGCGCCATCTTGCCTTTTTCCCCCGATGCCACACTTTTTGTCGTGCGCACCCGCCATTTTAGGTGCCTCGATCAGAACCACCCTCTGCACGCCACTAACCCCCAGCACAGCTCTCAAACCTCGCAGGCATCCCCCCGCACGCTGACAACCCCCCCGCTCTCACATGCCTCGGGTCGTAAACCCCTCTTCAGCGCAGCTCTGCCTCGGAATCCCATCCTGTTCCCAGCGCGACACCTCCCTTCATTCCTTTCATGGTCCCAGGTCCTTTGATACAAACCCCCCTTTTTCCTGTGTGCCCGTTTGTCTTCCTCGTTCCCAGGCCGCCACCTGGCCCTGCGGATACTGTTTATTCCCCCCCCCCCGTACAGTAGGAAGCTTCCCCCATTAAAGGACCCTCGAATTGATCAAAGCCCCCACCCTATGAGATCCGATCAACCCCACACATTCCGTGAATCGGCGGAATGTCCAGCTGCGCGATAATCATCACCTGTTGTGACCGGGGTGGGGACTTCAACTGTAAATGTGTGTGGGAACGGGCCTGAAGGGGAGATTCCGAGGATGTCCTTTCATACTTCAAAGCATTGCATGAATGTGTTACCTGCAATAAAGATCATAAACCTGTGTATAAGAGGCCAGGCCTCAGAGATGCGGTTAGAGCACCTCGTGACGGTACTTGCTGTCCGAACTGATGTGTTCTCCTCCGGAGAGAATAAACCCTTGTTTCCTGCCTTCCAGTCTCCAGCGCCTGCCTCTTCATTGATTAATATTTTGTGGGTTAAAGAGGCGACACCGCCGGGCAATACTTAAGGATCTTTGTTTATTGGTTGTCCCTGACCCTTTTTTTTACAATTGGCGTCCCAAACGTGGGGCCCATCAGCGACACGTGGATCCAGTGGGAGAGGTCCTGACGACAGAGTGAACGACTGCAACGATCGGGAGAGCTCCTGCCCAATAGACCCTCGTCTGGCAGCCGATCATCCGAACTTCACTGGTTCCGAACAGACCTCTCTCGAGTGATCTACGGTCCTGACTGGGAACCATCAGGAGTGCCGCGAGGAATACGAGGAAAAGAGGACGATCGGGCGCTGGATTCGGAAGACAAGAAACTGTCCATACGGTCCGGGTAAGGTCGTGTAAACACGACGAATTGCGAAATGATTGTTTGATTGTTTGGAAAATACTAGTATTGCTCTTTGTTGATTTGTTTGGAGATTCGCTGTCTGCAAACGGAGAAACGACAAGCTCTCTCTCTTTGCAAGCAGTGAAGGATAGGTAACGCAACCGTCGTGCCTATCTTTCTCCCCCACTGATTGATTGTTTGAACCCGAACTACGGTTCGTGGATTGTTCTCGGGAGATTTCCCTCTCCCACACTGATTAATTGTTTTGACCCCGAACTACTGTTCGCGGATTGTTTTCTGGAGATTCTCTGTCTGCAAACAGGAAAGAACAGGTTCCTCTTTGCAGATAGTGAAAGGGTAGAGGACGCAGACCTTTGCGGGCCTACTTATTCTCCCCACTGATTGTTTGATTGACCGAACATTGACTGTTCGATATTGGTTCATGAGGTATTCGCTGCCTGCAAACAACGTAGAATAGAAATATTCTGTCTAGTCTTTGCACGCAGTGATAAGGTAGGTAGGGCTGACTTTTGGCCCCATTGTAATCCGTCATGCCTATCTTCTCCTCACTGATTGGTAATTGGTTCAACCCGGACCGTTTATTAGAGGTGGACCATCTAGCTCCGCTGGAAGGCACCCCTAATAAAGACATGTTCACAAAGTATGGATTAGTTACCATAGCCTATAGTAAGCTGTGGCACAAGTATACCAAAGAAAATCAAGAGAAACAGTGGCAACTGATAGGATCCTTCGATCTTGATAAAATAGAAACGTTAGAAATAGCCCTTTGTTGTAGTAAGACAACGCCTATTATGCTCGACAGTCTCGGTATGTGGCGCAAAGAAGCAATGCAACGAAAGAAAAGAGACGAAGTCAGAGTAGGTAAAGAAACGCGACAGACAACCTTCCAAGCATCTGGTAGGCAAAAGGAAGGGATAGCGGCAACACGGTTCCAAGGAGTAAACGCAGGAAGGGAACGGTGTAAAGGGATATACCAACAGGACAACCCCAAGACACAACGACCCGAAAGTAATCCCCCGACAATACGCGCAGGACGACCAGACTTAGGGCAAAACCAATGTGCTTTTTGTAAATATTCCGGGCACTGGAAAGCCCACTGCCCGACTCTACTGAACACGGGTAAGAGCAGAGGGCCGACAGAAATAACAGGCCGGCAGAAAGGGAAAAGGCGTGAGACAAAGATGAACCAGACTGGCACAGACAGGCCGGATAGAACCACCGCGTTTGATTACGCCCGATGGCACAGATTTCGCCAGACCGATTTCAGCGACATGTTTGAGTCCTCATAGATCGAACAACGCTAAGACGGGAAACCCAGTCCAGCTCTAAGTTACCCGGTGACGAACCCCGTACTACCGCTACTGTTCCCGAACACAAAAGCCACCCTTTCGGATAACATACAGAAACAATACACAGAGTAGTCTCAGACAGATTAGTATACATTCCATTAATGAACTCAAACTCCGAGTGCAATGGGACTGATTACTCTCCGTTGCCCCCCCCACTCTGTAAAAAAAAAAAAAAGGCAATTACAGGCCTGCATAGACAACCCCCCCATTACCCAGACATGCCTGTCCAAACAAAATACCTACCCCCACTCCGGAAGTTCCCGAAATGCAGCAGGTCACCGGTCACGCCCATCCGGAAGGTGAAACACACAGCACGTGTGGGGCGGGGCCTACTGACAGCCATCGATCGAAAAGATCGCCAGTGGGATGTCCAGGAGGCACCACGGGCCCGGCTTGTAATGGCCTTCCCATCCTCTTCTTCCTGGGGCGGCGTCCCCCGGGCCACGAGTAGGGAGGGGGCGGATGCAGATGACCCCCTCCCTCGTATCTCCTGGTCCGGCCATCACAAATACCTCCGCTGAAGAATTGGTACAGGGTGGGCTGGGAAGGAGAGGCGACGCGAACGAGCCTCTCCCACCTCCCCGGGTAGGAGGTTTCCCAGCCCCGGCCCGGCGCCGAAATCCTCCAGCCGGGCCAGCGACCATACTTCCGCAGCACAGGACATAGGATGGCCAGCGACCATACTTCCGCAGCACAGGACATAGGATGGCCAGCGACCATACTTCCGCAGCACAGGACATGGAATGGCCAGCAACCATACTTGCGCAGCACAAGACATACGATGGCCCTCACGTGTACTTGCGGAGCACGGGATGTGGGGTGGCCACCATGTATATCCGTGAAAAGGGGCGGCGTGGGGTGCACTGGGGGAGGGAGGCGGCGCGAACGAGTCTCCCTCGCCCCCCCAGGTGGGGGCGCCACAGCTGCACCCTAGCGCCCGAGCCGAATGTCCTGCTCCTACGGCACGGTGTTCCATTTTTTCGCCCCAAGAAGTCTCTTCCACTCTTGCAGACGCGACGAAGGGCGGCTGCTGCGGGGTCTCAAAATGGCGTCTGGGCCCCCTGGAAGGCGGGTCTAGGCCGCTAGAGTAACTTTGACCAGCAATGTAACTCGGATGCTTGCCCACCGGGGCACGAGCCCCCACCTCCGACAGCATCCCCCAGCCTTGAAGATTCTACAAAAGCCCCCGGAGCCCTCGGCCCCTGCAGGCTTCCGGTGAGGAACAACTGCCTTGATCGCTAACGAAATAAGCACGACATAGCCACCCCTTCTGTTAGCACAAGTCTTTTTGAACTGCCGAAAGGGACTCTGGTCCAACCGCCGGTTGTGGGAAACATTTTGTCCCTGATGCTACTTCCGGACTAACCCGGCCTCGCCCAAAATGGCGCCGGTGTCAATAGGAACTTACGAACACCTCGTGGTGTTTTTAGCTAATAAGACTTGATGTTCTGAGATATGTATATGATCCTTTGTACACTTGACGAAAAAGAGGGAGGGTTCACTTGGCGAACATGTAAAAGGATCCCGTTAAAATGTTGGTTTCAATGTACGATTTATTATGATATTATTGTAACTGATACATAACCTGTATGACACACGCCCACGGTATGCATCTAGGAAATTTGATTGCAACTAGTCTGACTGTGCTTCCAATTATGAAATGAATGCCCCTTGATCCCTCAACTATTGATAGACGTTTTTAGTTTCTTGCAAATGACTAAATAAACCCTTTTAAAATGTTTTTTAATGCTGCAAAATAGCCCCCCCCCCTACTGTACGCGCTTCAGCCATCGCCGTGTCCGGCCAAATACGATTGCACTCTCACATCTACATGCTGAACGATTGTGCAAATAAAGGTTTTCCAAACTATGAACAGGTATTGCATGCTTTTGTAAAATGTGGGATCAGCGGGAGAGTTTTTCTGTGCGCTCTGCTTTGTTCTCTTTTTAAGGTTATTAGAAGATGGTTGCTCAGCCCCGGATTGAGGATCGAATCTAAGGCACGATACTCTGCCTCCAAATATGCGACTGGCTCAGGAACTAACGCATGGAGAAGGACCTCGACTTCTGAGGACGGGTAAAGTGAAGCGGTGTAAATGATAGAATGTTATAAAGGTATGGTACTCAAAGGTACTAGGGAACAGGGTTGGCCGAAGAGCTGATATGCCTTAGGACATCACAGCGTTGGAAAAGATTTAAGGACCCCGATAGCTAGATACATCTACAAACTAGATACCTCGCACTAAGCGCCTCTGATTTTTAACGTTTCCCTACACACTGCCTATAATGCCACACTCGGACCGTCTCCCTCGTGAACAACCTATCGCTCGCCATCCTTGCCACACTGCCCGCCCCCCCCGACTTCAGAAACCAAGACCCCAGGGATTATACCCCGAGGAGATAAGACGAGTATGTGGTAAGTAAAGGACTTTCGTGCCCGTGCATTTGATATGCTCGAATGTTGTCCCCCCTCCCTTCACCTCTTTTCCTCCCTCTACAGGTTACATTGGAATCACGACTGAGGTATGGTGAAGATCTGAAGCCTCGCCATGTCTGATACATGAAGCGGACTAACGCTGCAAGGTGGCACCTAAGGACACCCACAAACTACTCTTGTAACGAAAGAGCCAATAAGTTGCATGATAATGATGAAACACGATCACCCCTAATCCGTGTTGCGTGAATGAGCACATGTCACGTATGTCTGATACTATGAGAAAATGGTTTTTTTATGCGACTGAAGCATTGACTTAACTAGTCAAAGGACCGAGAGTGCGAGAAGTGCGACACAATGGTGCCTTTTACTCAATGCATGTCCCTTTGTACCCGGCCTAATGCTCGTCCGTCCCAAACTGCATGCTTTCGAAAGTCTAACACAGACCCGTAATGTCTCAATGTTGTGTAATGCGCTGAATAGCCTATCTTAATACACGGCCACTCCCCATGTCGCACGTGTACTATTTAGCCTATTGTTGCTCATCCTCTCTCTCTCTCTCTCTCTCTCTCTCTCTCTCTCTCTCTCTCTCTCTCTCTCTCTCTCTCTCTCTCTCTCCTCCACACTCTCACTCTTCCTAACGACTGGCACCTAATCGGCAAACCACCACCCCTGGTGCAACACCCAATTGGCTCCAAATACCGCAAGTATTTGCCCAAATTTGTCTTAAATAAAATCACCTTGATGCCATGTTACTACCTCTCCTTTCTGCTAAATATTGATGAAACCTAGAATTGGCCAAAAAGGAAAGGACAGGTAAGACGACTGAGGTTCCCTAATCTGACCCGTAATAAGGGAACTACATGTCAGTGGCTTCTATGATAAAAAAAATGCCTCAGGTAAAGCGACCTTCCCCGTCCCGAATTGTCTCAATACCCAAACAGTAAAAGTGATCGAAGCATCACCGTCTTCCCAGAATGCCCCCAGTTTTGTATCAGCAGCCCCGGACGAGAGTTTAAAAATATATCCCTCACCCCCTTTTGTAAGAGATGGGTCGACTTACAACTGACACAGGCCAGCCGTTGTTCCTAGAAATGATTTGCTGATGAGCAAGCTACAGAGTTTAGAATTCGAGAAATGTCACTGAACGCTTACCAACTGAACTGTGGCCTTCTGCTAGATAACGCCCTCATGACACAAAGCAAGACGATAGTCCCTCACCCCAGTTTACTATGTTCCTAGTTGTTTTCCATAAGACCCCGGTCACCCCAAGGATGAGTTGAATAGTTATCGCAAGCCCCCCGGTTTTTAATGAAGTAGTCAGGTTGTAAGAGACTATGTAGAAATTAGAATGATGTTTGCGAAGTTAAGATTAGACCGAAATGAAGAAATTGTTGCAGTAAACCCTGTTGAAAGTAAAATGTTTAGCTGAAAGATAGGATGCATTGATATAATGGAAAATTGTTTAGCCTATGTTCATTCCACAGAAAGATACCTATCAGACCATGGTGATAGCACGTTGCACTTTTTCGTAAAAATACAAAGCCCTGAAGAACGGTATAGCTTCGTAAGGCTCGTGCTAGGAAAGTGGGTCTCTGCCAGAAGAACTGACGTGACTGTAATAAACAAATGCAATGAATAGGTATCAGATCTCGTACCACGACAATGAATGTAATACCAACAAACACCAAAGAAATAGTTACGAAGGAAAGTTATAGGAAATCCAGCAAACCCATCATCAATTATTTATATGTTGGTTGTAAACCCCAATGTAACGGATGTTTCCCAGTTGCTTGGAGTTGGGAGAGAAATAGACTTATGTGATTACCTTCCTCTGCCAATTCTCTAAAGACTGTCTTTTCAAACTCATTTAAGGGTACCACTGTCGGAGGAGAGAGAGACCGGATGTGGGAGCACGCGGCCTGACTGCAGATCGTGGAACATCTGCGACATTGGCCAAGGCGAGACCGCAACAGTAAGGAGTCGCAGGACGAGGCACTGTTTCCGACAAAATGAAAGGAAAGGGCTGACCTGATGCCCCTGCTCGATGATCAACATGTGCCGAAAAGTCCCCGCCCTCTGAACTCGGTCATGGGCCCGCCTACCTGACGTTTTCCGTCCCCCTGGTCTGTTCCCGATCTGGCCCTGCTCCATCCCCTTTTCCTCCGACCTACCCTAAGGACTACTCACACACCCCCTTCTTCCACCTGAACTCTTTGACAATCGACTCGAAAAAGAAAAACTGCGGTCAGATAGAATAGGGTTTTGCTGCAAACTAAAATGAAACTTGGGTGCCCTGTCTAAGGTACCCATGAAAGAATAGTTAGGACACAGGGCGAAAAAGGACCTTTTTGACCAGGAAAGCGAGGAAAAGGTCATGCCCTGCAACGCAGGACCTAGGATAGAGCTGGACACATAGCTCCACCGCCGGTGCTCAACAGTGCCAACAGAAGACGACAAAGAATGCTGAGAACTCACTAATGATGGTCCACGACAATAAGACTTCCCCTTCGAACAGTGACACCCCTGATTATCGTTTTTACTACGTCTCATTTCTCTCCCAGCCACCATTGTATTGATTATGCTCCAACCGAATACGAAATGAACTTACATATGTAATAACCTATCAGTTCATATTCCGAATGACTAGATGCATCAGTGAAATGTACCCAACGCTCTCACTACAGAATCGTTTTTGTCCGATATTGCATTACTATGACTTTCCTGCAACGAGCTTAACGATAGGCCCGCCTCCTAGGATGAAAGATTTTAAATGTAATGTTTACATCTCCTTCACCTGGGTTCCTACTTCTTTACTTATGACCGCCACAGTAGACATGGATAGGAGAAAGGCCAGCAAGATGTCTTGGGAATGTTAAAGGGAGGACTGTGGAAAATTAGTACGGTTTGGTAAACATTATCTGCGCCATCTTGCCTTTTTCCCCCGATGCCACACTTTTTGTCGTGCGCACCCACCATTTTAGGTGCCTCGATCTGAACCACCCTCTGCACGCCACTAACCCCCAGCACAGCTCTCAAACCTCGCAGGCATCCCCCCGCACGCTGACAACCCCCCCGCTCTCACATGCCTCGGGTCGTAAACCCCTCTTCAGCGCAGCTCTGCCTCGGAATCCCATCCTGTTCCCAGCGCGACACCTCCCTTCATTCCTTTCATGGTCCCAGGTCCTTTGATACAAACCCCCCTTTTTCCTGTGTGCCCGTTTGTCTTCCTCGTTCCCAGGCCGCCACCTGGCCCTGCGGATACTGTTTATTGCCCCCCCCCGTACAGTAGGAAGCTTCCCCCATTAAAGGACCCTCGAATTGATCAAAGCCCCCACCCTATGAGATCCGATCAACCCCACACATTCCGTGAATCGGCGGAATGTCCAGCTGCGCGATAATCATCACCTGTTGTGACCGGGGTGGGGACTTCAACTGTAAATGTGTGTGGGAACGGGCCTGAAGGGGAGATTCCGAGGATGTCCTTTCATACTTCAAAGCATTGCATGAATGTGATACCTGCAATAAAGATCATAAACCTGTGTATAAGAGGCCAGGCCTCAGAGATGCGGTTAGAGCACCTCGTAACGATACTTGCTGTCCGAACTGATGTGTTCTCCTCCGGAGAGAATAAACCCTTGTTTCCTGCCTTCCAGTCTCCAGCGCCTGCCTCTTCATTGATTAATATTTTGTGGGTTAAAGAGGCGACACCGCCGGGCAATACTTAAGGATCTTTGTTTATTGGTTGTCCCTGACCCTTTTTTTTACAATCCTGGATCCTGAAATAATGGACCAGTCGCCTAGCAGGAGGAGAAGCAGTAGGGTTAAGGCAGTGCGTTCCCCTTGCCTCAGGAAGAGAGTCAGACTTTCCAGGAAGCTGATTGTGAGACCCAGGAGGAAGCTGTCCTAGAAGAGCTTGAGCCTGATCAGGTTGAGTATCTTGGGACAGTGGGACCCTCCAGGGCAGATCTGAGGCAGGGGCAGTTAGACTGCCCTTCTCTTGAACCTCTCAGACAGCAAGCTGCTGCTGAGGCTGCTGGAAATGCTAGTGGGACCCACAAAGTCTATTGGGATGATGGGCTCCTGTATTCAGAGGCTAGAGACCCCAAGCCTGGTGCTTCCAGGAGGTTGGTCATACCTTTGGCATTCAGGGGCTTCCTTCCCACACTAGTGCATGATATTCCCTTAGCAGGACATCTTGACCAGAACAAGACTTGGGACAGGCTTGTCCCTCACTTTCACTGGCCCCACATGTCAGAAGACACCAAGGAGTTTTGTCGCTCCTGTGTCACATGCCAAGCCAGTGGCAAATCAGGTGGCACCACAAAGGCCCCCCTAATACCACAACCTGTGGTGGGGGCTCCCTTTGAAAGAGTAGGGATTGACATTGTTGGACCAATGGATCCCCAAACATCCTCTGGGCACGGGTTTATTCTGGTGGTAGTGGATCATGCTAGCAGATACACAGAAGCTAATCCCCTAAGGACCACAACAGCACCTGTTGTGGCAAGAGCCCTCCTGGGAGTTTTCTCAAGAGTGGGTTTTCCGAAGGAGGTTGTCTCAGACAGAGGTGCAAACTTTCTGTCTGGATATTTGACTGCTATATGGAAGGAGTGTGGAGTGAACTAGAATTTCACCACACCCTATCATACACAGTACAATGGTCTGGTGGAGAGATTCAACAAGACCTTAAAGGGCATGATTAAGGGTTTACCTGAAGAGCTTTGGCGAATATGGGCCATCCTACTGCCCTGCCTTTTGGTTGCTTACGGAGAGGTTCCACAGAAGGTGGTTGGCTACCGCCCTTTTGAACTTCTGTTTGGGCATCCTATGAGAGGACCCCTTTGTCTGGTGAAGGAGGGATGGGAGTTACCTCTCAAACCTCCCAAGCAAGACATTGTGGACTATGTAGAAACAATTGCAATGGACCGCACACCGCTAGCCCCTCCTCCGGATCGCCCCTAGGGACTCTGGTACATGGAGTTCTTGAGTGGTTCACCCCAGTGGGTGCAAGTAGGTACTTGTTGAACTGATGATCTCTAGACCCGATACATGTCCCGGGTCTTTGGATATCGCCCGAGACACGGCTCGGGTTTCGGGATAACTTCCCTCATCAGTAGAGAAAAATAGTTAGGGGTGGAAAAGAAGGCCGCCAAACAACCGTCAAAGGCCTCGATGCCAGAACCGGCACGCAGGTGCGTCGTCCAGGAGCCCGTCGACTCAAAGCTCAAGGGAGCCAATTTGTAAAAACAATCGCAATGGACCGCACACCGCTAGCCCCTCCTCCGGATCGCCCCTAGGGACTCTGGTACATGGAGTTCTTGAGTGGTTCACCCCAGTGGGTGCAAGTAGGTACTTGTTGAACTGATGATCTCTAGACCCGATACATGTCCCGGGTCTTTGGATATCGCCCGAGACATGGCTCGGGTTTCGGGATAACTTCCCTCATCAGTAGAGAAAAATAGTTAGGGGTGGAAGAGAAGGCCGCCAAACAACCGTCAAAGGCCTCGATGCCAGAACCGGCACGCAGGTGCGTCGTCCAGGAGCCCGCCGACTCAAAGCTCAAGGGAGCCAATTTGTAGAAACAATCGCAATGGACCGCACACCGCTAGCCCCTCCTCCGGATCGCCCCTAGGGACTCTGGTACATGGAGTTCTTGAGTGGTTCACCCCAGTGGGTGCAAGTAGGTACTTGTTGAACTGATGATCTCTAGACCCGATACATGTCCCGGGTCTTTGGATATCGCCCGAGATATGGCTCGGGTTTCGGGATAACTTCCCTCATCAGTAGAGAAAAATAGTTAGGGGTGGAAGAGAAGGCCGCCAAACAACCGTCAAAGGCCTCGATGCCAGAACCGGCATGCAGGTGCGTCGTCCAGGAGCCCGTCGACTCAAAGCTCAAGGGAGCCAATTTGTAGAAACAATCGCAATTGACCGCACACCGCTAGCCCCTCCTCCGGATCGCCCCTAGGGACTCTGGTACATGGAGTTCTTGAGTGGTTCACCCCAGTGGGTGCAAGTAGGTACTTGTTGAACTGATGATCTCTAGACCCGATACATGTCCCGGGTCTTTGGATATCGCCCGAGACATGGCTCGGGTTTCGGGATAACTTCCCTCATCAGTAGCGAAAAATAGTTAGGGGTGGAAGAGAAGGCCGCCAAACAACCGTCAAAGGCCTCGATGCCAGAACCGGCACGCAGGTGCGTCGTCCAGGAGCCCGTCGACTAAAAGCTCAATTGACATTGTTGGACCAATGGATCCCCAAACAGCCTCTGGGCACGGGTTTATTCTGGTGGTAGTGGATCATGCTACCAGATACACAGAAGCTATTCCCATAAGGACCACAACAGCACCTGTTGTGGCAAGAGCCCTCCTGGGAGTTTTCTCAAGAGTGGGTTTTCCGAAGGAGGTTGTCTCAGACAGAGGTGCAAACTTTATGTCTGGATATTTGACTGCTATATGGAAGGAGTGTGGAGTGAACTAGAATTTCACCACACCCTATCATCCACAGTGCAATGGTCTGGTGGAGAGATTCAACAAGACGTTAAAGGGCATGATTAAGGGTTTACCTGAAGAGCTTTGGCGAAGATGGGCCATCCTACTGCCCTGCCTTTCGCTTGCTTACGGAGAGGTTCCACAGAAGGTGGTTGGCTACCGCCCTTTTCAACTTCTGTTTGGGCATCCTATGAGAGGACCCCTTTGTCTGGTGAAGGAGGGATGGGAGTTACCTCTCAAACCTCCCAAGCAAGACATTGTGGACTATGTACTTCGTCTCTGCTCCAGGATGGCTGAGTAATTGAAAAAGGCATCCAAAAACCTTGAGGCTAGTCAGGAATTGCAAAAGGCCTGGCATGACCAAAAGTAGGTGCTGACTGTTTACCCCAAGTGTGGGTGTTGGAGCCAGTGGCCCCAGCAGCTCTCCAAGACAAATGGTCTGGACCCCACACTATTGTTGAGCAAAAGGGAGAAGTAACCTATTTGGTTGATCTTGGAACTCCCAGGAGCCCCCACAGGGTGCTTCATGTCAACAGATTGAAACCATATGTTGACAGGGCAGACATGGGCTTGCTCATGGCTACAGATGAGGGACAGGAGGAGGAGAGTGACCCACTCCCAGACCTGCTTTCTCAGAACCCTGATGATGGTTCAGTTGATGGTGTAGCCTTGGCAGGCAGCCTCACTGACCAACAGCGACAGGATTGCAGATAAGTTCTACAGTCCTACTGTCATGAATCACTGGCCCTGCACTCATCCAACTCACGTATGAGTAGTTTTGCCCAAGTAAGAAACCCGCCCCTGTCCCGTGCTACCAGCACTCCAGTGTATCATGAGTGATTATATGTATGGTGTTATTGTACATCTGCTGTTTATAATACTTTTAGTGTTCTTGTACATTTCCTAGGATCGTTTTGGTTTTGCCAAGTGCTGTTTGTTGATGCTGTTATCAGATCAGAGGAACGCTGAATAGAACTGGTAAGGAGGTTTAGTTAAATACACTGAGAGGGAGTCGCTGGTAAGCGAGTAAGTTTGTGGAGAGAAACAGTCAGACTGAAAAGCTTCGGGAAGACACTGCGCTGCGCACGCTGAAACCGGCACGCAGGTGTTTGGTGCGCGATGCGTCAACGTTCCCTGGGTGTGGCTCTACTATAAAAGGCCACACCCAACGATGTTCAGCGCTTTGCCTTCTGCCACCGCCCTCCTGAGGTTCAACTAGGAGAGTCCTGGATCCCGAAGACGACAGTCAACGCCCTGGAAGCTTCGAAGGTCTTCATCCTGCCTTCGCGCATCTGACATTCGATCCTGAAAAAGAAGAACACAGGACAATAAAGCTAAGTGGAATTTTCTTCTTTGTTTGCATCACCAGGCGCCCACCGCAAGCAAGCTACAATTGATCCACAGAACTGAAAGACTTACCTGGATAACAATTCAAAGACGTAATCTTTTAAGAACCTGTTGATAGAGACATTATTTAAAATAATTTGAATGTAAGAACTTTAAGGCTTTGAGAAGTATCAAAGCGATCTTTTGGGGCAATAATTGTTGATAATTGTGATTTTAGCAAATTGTCTCTCGTTTAGTATTGTTTTACCTAGGGTGTGAAGGAGAAGAACGGCACGCTGAGAATACTGAGTAAGTGGCAAACCAATAGATAGGTGTAGAGTGTAATGCAAGCATTTGAAAGGAAGTAACTCATTCGCCTATTCTTCATTACTTGCTTTTCAGTGGAAAGTCATTTTACTTGACATCCCTTCCACATCATAACAACCCTGCTCAGCTTCTACCCTTCACGACGACAACACGGACGCGATGCCGAACTCTTACCAGTCGCAGGTAGGCTTTTACTTAACAGTTAGATAACAGACCCTTAAGAATAGTTGTAGGGTACACAATTAGAAATACAGGAATTGGTTTTACAAAAGTTTTCCTTATTGCCTCGCAGGTCGACAATCAAGGAAGCAGGTAGCGTCCATGATCCGGCCTACCTCCCTGATTTCTATTAGATTACCTCAGTGTTATAAATCAATCACTAGGAATTGCCTAGAATTTGGGGAAGTTGGTCCATAACGTCTCTGCGAAAACCTACTACAAGTGACCTACAGGTAAGGGTGCTTGTAACCTTGACAGAAGGCAAAGCCCATGAAGATATTTTCGCCCAGACGTTATGGATTCTTCCATTGCAAATTCTTTGCTAGACATTGCAAATATGTTGACGGCAATACAAGCTGAAAATGCTGCCCTTCGTAGGGATGTTACCGATATTCAAAGCAGTATACAATCCGGTTCTAGAAATTGGGATTTTTCCCAAACTCAGAAATCTGTATTGAAACCAGCCACATTTCAGCCGGGGTTTCAAACCTTGCATTCCAGTTCTAGTTCATCTACAACACCAACTCAGATTCAGGTTTTGACTCCAGTATCAGTTCCTTTAGCACCACCTGAAAGGTTTCTTGGAGATTGTAATAAGTTCTCAATCTTTTTAAATCAATGTCATCTGCATTTTATAGCTAAACCTGCAGCCTTTCCTGATGATTCCTCTAAAGTAGCTTTCATTCTGTCGTACTTAGGAGGTGATGCAGCTTTGTGGGCAGTACCAATTGTGGAACGAGATGACCCAATGCTTTATAATCTTCGACAATTTAAGAACACTATGAAAAAATTGTTTGCCAAACATGTCTTTGTCCAATCTGCAGATCACGAACTATTACATCTAAAGCAAGGTTCATCGGATTTACTACACTACATATCCCAATTTAATAGACTTGTTATTGAAGCCCGCTAGCCTGAGGAAAAAAGAGTTTCCCTCTTTTACAAGGGTCTTAAAGACGAGTTAAAAGATATGGTCACACAGATTTTAGATCCACCAGATACTATCGAAGACTTCATAGATTTAGTGGTAAAATTGAATCATCGTCTATTAGAACGCAGAGGGGAGAAAGGTAAGACCGAAACTAGAGTGTTCTCCTTTAAAGAGAGATACAACAGTGTAAAAACAGAAAGCACACCCAAGGTGGATTCTGGAGTAGAACCCATGCAGATAGGCTCAATTAAAGGACCTCTGAGTAAAGAAGAGAAGGACAAAAGAAGGAAATTAAATCAATGTTTATATTGTGGCCAGTCTGGCCATTTCGTTAAGGAATGCCCAGTACGCCCAAATAAACCTAAGAGTAAGAATTCTGAGGTAGCTCTAGTGCAGCAGTCGGAAAACTAACTGGCTCGACAAATCTAGAGGTCAGATTGTCGAGTAAGTTATCTAGTTTGGCCTCAATAACTCCTGAAATAACTTCCCATCATCTTAGTATAAAAGTGACTTTACAATCTTTTACAGAAAAGGGGAAGGACTGGACGGTTGACGCTTTAATCGATTCAGGGGCTACAGGCAATTTTATCGATACCATGTTTTTGAAAGAATTAGATTTTAAAACCAAGTCTAAACTACATCCAGAGGTGGTTAAAGCGGTAGATGGTAAGGAATTATCGTCTGGACTGATTCAATTCCACACTGAAACTCTTTCGATGACTTGCTTAAATAAACATAAAGAGAATATAACCTTTGACATTATTGATGCCCCTCAATTTCGTTTAATTCTAGGCATACCTCGGCTAGTTAAGCATAATCCTAAGATCAATTGGGTGGAAAGAACCTTGTTATTTGACTCAGATTATTGTGTATCATCTTGTCTAATGACACATGATTAAAAATTATTGATCCAAGGTAGTAATTTCCCCTTGACCTCGAAAAGTGTATTATTATTGGAAGGAGTTCCTAAAGAGTATTCTGACCTTCACGATGTATTCGACAAAAAAAAGGCCAACACTCTACCACCTCATCGAGATTTCGATTGTCGAATAGATTTAGTGCCAGGGGCTACCTTGCCGTGTAGTAGAATATAGGCTCTCACCGAGAAAGAAAATGAACATCTAAGAGAATATTTAGATGAATATCTGGCCAATGGATTTATTCGACATTCTAAATCTCCTGTATCCTCCCCTCTCTTTTTCATCCCAAAAAAGGGAGGTGAGTTGCGTACCTGCATCGACTATAGAGCTTTAAACAATGTTACCATCAAGAATAGATATCCACTTCCCTTGATTCCTACACTATTAGACCAATTAAAAGATGCCACCATTTATACTAAATTGGATTTGCGAGGAGCTTACCATTTGGTCAGGGTTCGCAGTGGAGACGAATGGAAAACAGCATTTCGTACCAAGTTCGGTTTGTACGAATACCAGGTCATGCCATTCGGGCTCTGCAACGCTCCCGCAGCTTTTCAATTTTTTATAAACGAGGTTTTAAGGGAATTTTTTTATATTTGTTGCATTGTGTACATAGATGATATTCTCATCTATTCTAAGAACACCACAGAACATGTACAACAAGTAAGAGCTATTCTTCAAAAACTCCTTGACAACTCCTTGTACATCAAACTTGAAAAAAGCACATTTCACACCACAAGAGTTGAATTCCTGGGATATGTCTTGAGTCCAAATGGTATTGAAATGGATCCAAAAAAAATTCAGGCAGTTCTTGATTGGTCCAGTCCCTCCTCAGTTAAGCAGATACAAAGTTTTTTGGGGTTCGCTAACTTCTATAGACGCTTTATATGTAACTTTTCCCATTTGATAACCCCAATTACTAGATTGTTAAAAAAGAATACAAAATTTGAATGGAGTGATGATGCTGAAGAAGCCTTTCAGAATCTAAAGAAGCATTTTACTACAGCTCCAGTATTAATGCACCCCGATCCTTCCAATCCATTTATTGTAGAAGCAGATGCTTCTCAGTTTGCCATTGGTGGCATTCTATCTCAAAGACACAAGGAAACAGGTCAGATGCATCCAATCGCAAATTATTCAAGGAAACTGACCCCTACTGAGCAGAATTATGCCATAGCCGACAAGGAGTTGTTAGCCATAAAAGCAGTCTTTGAAGAATGGCGCCATTACTTGTTAGGGGCAAGACATCCAATAACAATCTATACAGACCACAGAAATCTGCAATTTTTGCGATCAGTGAAAGCTCTCACTGCTAGACAGTTGAGATGGACATTGTTCTTTAATGATTACAACTTTGTAATTACTTATCGTCCCGGAAAAGAGAATTTAAAAGCAGATGCTTTGTCACGTTTGGGAATTTCAGATGATAAGGAGTGTTCTCTTGAAAAAATTCAACCTGTACTGCCTGATCATTGCTTCAAGGTGGGAGTGATTGTTACTGATGTAATGGAAGACATTAAAAAAAAGATACAAGAAAAGACGTTACAAGAATGGTATGCTTTGTATCCTCTGATGCAGTTCAAAGAAGGATTAATGTATATGAATGAACACATTTTTGTACCTACACAGGAACTGCAAAATAGAGTGATACATTTACATCATGACACTTTGATGTCTGCACATCCAGGAGTAACTAAAACCAGTCAGATAATTAAGAGGAAATTCTGGTGGTCTTCTTTGTTAAATGATGTAAAATCTTATATTGAGACTTGTGTAGTGTGCACACAGAATAAGACACAACATCAAGCACTAGTGGTCTCTTACTTCCTCTCCCAATCCCGCCCCAACCTTGGCACACCCTATCTCTTGACTTTATTGTGGAACTTCCTAAGACCAAAGAAGGTTTTGACACCATTTTGACAGTGGTTGACCATTTTTCTCGAATGGCTCATTTCATCCCATTAATGAAAATTCCTTCTGCAAAAGAGTTAACTCAAGTTTTCTCTAAAGAAATAATTCGATTACATGGTATTCCTTCTGTAATAATTTCTGATAGGGGTCCACAATTTATCTCTCACTTTTGGCAAACTTTAGGAGAAACTCTAAACATGGACATTCGCACATCTTCTGGTTACCATCCTCAAACAGATGGCTTAACCGAAAGGACCAATCAAACCATAGAACAGTTTTTAAGATGTGCTTTAGCAGAAGAAGAAAGGGAGTGGTCAGATATTTTATGGGTCTTAGAATTTGCTTTCAATAACATGGATAATTCTTCCACCACTCTTTCACCCTTCTTTTGCAGTTATGGATTTCATCCTAAGAATATCCCGGGAAAAGTACAAATCCCTTCGGTAATACCATCATTGGAAGATCACATTACAAAATGAGTTCATGTTCAAAGTCAGGCTCAATATCATTTAGCCCAAGCAAAAGAAAGTCAAAAAGAAACTGCAGATTTACACAGAAAACCACCACCTAACTATTCAATTGGAGATAAGGTGTGGTTATCCACAAAGAATCTAAAAATTAAAATCAGTAAGAAGTTTCGTCCCAAATTTATCGGCCCATTTAATGTTGAAAAAATTATAAATCCTGTTAGTGTTAAACTAACCTTACCAACTAGGTACAAATTTCATCCGGTGTTTCATGTATCATTGATCAAACCTTGTAATCCTATGACTAGATTTAAAAAGAATCCCGCACCCATACTTATTGATGGAGTTCCTGAATTCGAAGTTCAAAAGATTCTAGAGGCAAAGAGAATTCGAGGGAAATTGTTTTATTTAATACATTGGAAAGGTTATGGTCCTGAAGAGCGAACATGGGAACCTCTTTCAAACCTGCAACATTCACCCCGATTACTCACAAATTTTCATCTTCGTAATCCAAACAAACCGAAGCCTGTTCCACAGATTTTGGGAGGGCTCTTGAGAGGGGAGTACTGTCATGAATCACTGGCCCTGCACTCATCCAACTCACGTATGAGTAGTTTTGCCCAAGTAAGAAACCCACCCCTGTCCCGTGCTACCAGCACTCCAGTGTATCATGAGTGATTATATGTATGGTGTTATTGTACATCTGCTGTTTATAATACTTTTAGTGTTCTTGTACATTTCCTAGGATCGTTTTGGTTTTGCCAAGTGCTGTTTGTTGATGCTGTTATCAGATCAGAGGAACGCTGAATAGAACTGGTAAGGAGGTTTGGTTAAATACACTGAGAGGGAGTCGCTGGCAAGCGAGTAAGTTTGTGGAGAGAAACAGTCAGACTGAAAAGCTTCGGGAAGACGCTGCGCTGCGCACGCTGAAACCGGCACGCAGGTGTTTGGTGCGCGATGCGTCAACGTTCCCTGGGTGTGGCTCTACTATAAAAGGCCACACCCAACGATGTTCAGCGCTTTGCCTTCTGCCACCGCCCTCCTGAGGTTCAACTAGGAGAGTCCTGGATCCCGAAGACGACAGTCAACGCCCTGGAAGCTTCGAAGGTCTTCATCCTGCCTTCGCGCATCTGACATTCGATCCTGAAAAAGAAGAACACAGGACAATAAAGCTAAGTGGAATTTTCTTCTTTGTTTGCATCACCAGGCGCCCACCGCAAGCAAGCTACAATTGATCCACAGAACTGAAAGACTTACCTGGATAACAATTCAAAGACGTAATCTTTTAAGAACCTGTTGATAGAGACATTATTTAAAATAATTTGAATGTAAGAACTTTAAGGCTTTGAGAAGTATCAAAGCGATCTTTTGGGGCAATAATTGTTGATAATTGTGATTTTAGCAAATTGTCTCTCGTTTAGTATTGTTTTACCTAGGGTGTGAAGGAGAAGAACGGCACGCTGAGAATACTGAGTAAGTGGCAAACCAACAGATAGGTGTAGAGTGTAATGCAAGCATTTGAAAGGAAGTAACTCATTCGCCTATTCTTCATTACTTGCTTTTCA
The DNA here is from genome assembly GCF_964261635.1 of Lissotriton helveticus. Lineage (NCBI taxonomy): Eukaryota > Metazoa > Chordata > Amphibia > Caudata > Salamandridae > Lissotriton > Lissotriton helveticus. The sequence goes on from NC_136057.1 coordinate 1,763,087,933, forward strand.
GTGGAAAGTCATTTTACTTGACATCCCTTCCACATCATAACAACCCTGCTCAGCTTCTACCCTTCACGACGACAACACGGACGCGACGCCGAACTCTTACCAGTCGCAGGTAGGCTTTTACTTAACAGTTAGATAACAGACCCTTAAGAATAGTTGTAGGGTACACAATTAGAAATACAGGAATTGGTTTTACAAAAGTTTTCCTTATTGCCTCGCAGGTCGACAATCAAGGAAGCAGGTAGCGTCCATGATCCGGCCTACCTCCCTGATTTCTATTAGATTACCTCAGTGTTATAAATCAATCACTAGGAATTGCCTAGAATTTGGGGAAGTTGGTCCATAACGTTTCTGCGAAAACCTACTACAAGTGACCTACAGGTAAGGGTGCTTGTAACCTTGACACCTACAGACATATGTTTTCTCTGACTCCAAGTCAGACTACCTGGTGCACTCATGAAGTGGACACTGGGGACAGTCTGCCTGTCAAGAGTAAAATCTACAGGCATCCTGATCATGTCAGGGACTGTATCAGGACAAAGGTTCAAAAGATGTTGGAGTTGGGATTCATTGAGCCCTCAGAGAGCCCTTGGGCCAGTCCAGTAGTCCTGGTGCCTAAACCTCACACCCAAGATGGTAAGAGAGAGATGAGGTTCTGCGTGGATTACCGAGGCCTCAATGCTGTCACTAGGACAGATGCCCACCCAACAGAAAGGGCAGATGAACTCATTGACAGATTGGCATCTGCCAAGTTTTTGAGTACATTTGACTTGACGGCTGGCTACTGGCAGATCAGACTAGCTGATGATGCAATAGCCAAAACTGCATTTTCAACCCCAGGAGGACATTATCAATTTGTGGTAATGCTCTTTGGCTTGAAGAATGCACCTGCCACATTCCAAAGGTTGGTGAACCAAGTCCTCTCAGGTCTGGATGACTACTGTGCAGCTTATCATGATGATATTGCTGTCTTTAGCTCCACTTGGGAAGATTACCTGATCCACCTGAAGAATGTTTTGGAGGCCCTGCAAAAGTCAGGCCTAACTATCAAGGCTACCAAGTTCCAGATAGGGCAGAGCAAGGTTGTATACCTGGGCCACCTGGTAGGTGGTGGCCAGGCTCAACCATAGGAGAGCAAGATCCAGACCATAAAGGACTGGACTGCTCCCACCACCCAGACACAGGTCAGACCTTTCTTGGGCCTGACTGGGTACTACAGGAAATGTGTCAAGGGGTATGGTTCCATAGTGACACCCCTTAATGACTTAACTTCCAAGAAAATGCCAAAGAAAGTTCAGTGGACAGTAAGCTGTCAAAAGGCATTTGATGACCCGGAGCAGGCCATGTGCAATGCTCCTATTCTGCAAAGTCCAGACTAATCCAAAGAATTCATTGTTGAAACAGATGCTTCTGAGTTCGATGTAGGTGCTGTTCTTTCACAACTGAATAAAGATGGTCAAGACCAGCCAGTAGCTTTTATTAGCAGAAGGCTAACCCCTAGAGAGAAACGTTGGTCAGCTATTGAGAGGGAGGCCTTTGCTGTGGTTTGGGCACTGAAGAAGCTGAGGCCATACTTGTTTGGCACTTACGTCAAGATTCAGACAGACCATAAGCCGCTCTTGTGGCTAAATCAGATGAAGGGTCAAAATCCCAAACTGCTTAGGTGTTCCATTTCCCTACAGGGGATGGACTTTACAGTGGAACATAGACCTGGGACTGACCATGCCAATGAAGATGACTCTCCAGATATTTCCACTTAGAACATGAAGACTCAACTGGTCAAGGTTAGTTTAATGTCCCTGCGTTTGGGGGGGGGGGTTGTGTAGGAGAGTAGGGTTTGCTTCCTATGGTCACCCCCACTTTTTGCTGTGATTTTCTGGTTTTTCGACGTTAATGCGTCTGTGGGCCTGCTAATCAGACCCACAGCCCAGCTGTTCTCTCTCTAAATTAATACCACATACTTTAGGTACATACCAGATTGGGTATTGGGTCACCTCTGTGAGCCCCTGTATAGTGTACCATAGGTACCCAGGGCATAGGTGCATCCAAGGCCTACCAGGGGCTGCAGCATGTATTATGCCACTCCTGGCTGGCCCTCTAAACTGACACCACAGGGTGATCACTCAGCTTGGGTAAGGTGGTGTAATCACCCCTTACTTAGATATAGTATACCTATATCTACCATTACATATAGACACATATACACCTATAAGTCACTCCTATGGTAGGCCCCAACAATCCTGGAGGCAGAGTGCTTGGTTTTATGTGAGAGTGTGCCCTAGCATGAGCGGAGCCCCTCTGCAGCTTTCGGAACCATCTCCTTATAATCCCAGCGGTAAATGCTAACTTTGGTTTGGCTTTACCAAAACATGTTGTGTAAGGTGTCAAACACTTTGGAATACTACCCCCCCCGCCAATTCTGGCTGCGGGGGTAGCATTCCACACTTCTAGAGGGAAAAGACATGTATGTTACTGCTTTACCCGGTTAAAGTTAAACAGAGCCTCAGCATCACAAAATGGATGCTGATGCCACCGACACGAGTCTGACCACCCGGTGCTGGAGGAAACTCCGGCAAGGGCGGCCTGGACAATAGGTTTCCTGTCCAGGGAGGTGCCAGCACCTCCCCAGACAGGAGTTATGTGTATTGGGGCAGGGAGGGCTGCATTCAGTGAATGCATATCGACATTGCCTGGGGCTCACAAGGTGCTCCATGCCTAGCCCGGTTCAAACCAGTTGCTGGGCCACTCCAGCCCCAGGTCTGGCGTGAAACTGGACAAAGGGAGAGGGGTGTAACTCCCCCTTTCTCAGGTCCACCCATAGGAGGGACATTGGCAGGTAATCCAGCCCCTTAGGTTAGTATAAGTATAGGAGCTGTGTCCCCAGGACTTTAGATTATCCTGGAAAGAAACTTTGATACAGAACTCTTGGACCTTCGACATTTTATCCTGACTAGAAGACGGAAGACATCTCCCTTGGGGTCAAGGAGTGATCACCCTTTGCAAACAGGCACCACCAGTAACTTGCTGGTCTCCTTTGTCGATGCTCCTGTCGGAACCCGTAGACTCAGTGACACAAGAACTGGACTCTCAGACTTCTCCAACTCTGACCCACATCCAAAGCAATGCTGAGACCCGTGGTGGACACCAGAGACGTGGGACCGGACACCCTGGACATCCTGCATTTTGCTAACTGCTCAACGACCAAGGTACCTTTGCAGTTGTGCATTAGGGTACAGTAAGCCCCAGACCCAAGCGCCATTTGCACCAAAGCTCAGCCCTCCACACTCCACGAGTTCCGTGTGGGGCCTGCTCTTGTATTTCAGCTTGATGCATCTTCCCGGTTCCTTGCCCGTTAGCTAGTGAGCCCCCTGAAGACTTTTTTTTAAAATAAACTGCTTTTCTAATTGCTCCAGGATTGCTCCAGCTTCCCTTCAAAGGAGAAGCACTACAGACCTTGCTGGTCTGCAACAGAGCCAATCTCGTCATCCTGCGTGGGTTGCGGTAGCCAAGGCTTGTTGGTTCTAATCCGGATACCGACTCCGCAATCAACTAGATCCATCATAGTTCAGCTCGTATCCAGCTCCTGGTCATCATTGATGCCTCCTGGACCTCGTGGCTGAAGAGACAAGTTCACCATGTTCACCTTCAAGCACGAGACATCGCCTGGTTCCTTCCTGGTCACTGGCTAGTGACCCAGACTCTGTCCCCTCTGCTTTCAAGTTCTTCACTTCATTGATCCACCCTTGGATCCACCCGGACACTTTTCCTCTGGTCGCCTGCAGCACTTCTTTGCAGCTCTCCATAGAAAACGACGACGAAACCTGACACCAAAAGGCACCTATGCACCCTGTTCCCTGGGTGAGGCAACACGAGTACTCTGGTGCTCTCGTTGTTCTTGACTCTCGAAGTGTCCTAGTCTAAAGGGGTTTTACTGAAGTGTATCCGGAAGTGTCCTTAAACAGTAACTTTGTAACTTCTTCGTTCTCCATTATAAGTCAATAGTAACTCGCAACCGTGTTTAGACACTGCACGCGTCTCCCATGGGCCTCCTTCTTCCTTACCTTGGGTTGTTTAGTGTAGCCCCAGTGATTCCTTAGGCCCTAGACCTATTCACTATTTCTGTAGTGGTTCTTATACCACTTACTTAGTATATGGTTTGTGAGGCCCTTAGTCCATAACTGTATTTGTGCAACTTATCGTATGCTAATTGAGTAACTTGTGATGTACTTCGATCTCTGACTTCATAAAGAGGGCAGAGGGGTTGTGTTTAGAAGAAATACATATATATTTGATATATACCTTGTGTGGTGTCCTTTCATTTGGTATTCAAGGGATTATAATTAGTAAAACAAAACAGCTTGCTTCACATGCTCTCTGAAGTCTTAGCCCAAGACTGCTGGTCCATGCTACCACTAGGATAGCTTGTCTATAAGGTTGACTTTACAACCACCATCAATAAGGGTCGATTAGACTGGTGCAAGGTGCCCACTAGAATTGCACAATATTAAAGTTAACTGTATTATTGTTAACTTTAATAACACAACCATTGTTGACCACATCTTAAGTTCATTAGTACAGTCTAGGTCTTGGAACTCTGCAAATTTGGCACTACAATTGGGCTTCTTTTATCGACCTAGAACGTTACACCCTGGACCCCAATGCGAACGGCCTAAAGAGGGGGGTTATGAGGGCCGCTTAGAGGGATTGTTGGGGTAAGTACTGCAAACAGGTTCGCACCTTAGAGCACGCTGGAAGACTGTGACTGACATTGTGCAGGTCTCTAGGACCACACAGTACTTGTCCCTCAGGGAAACATCTCACCCCTGGGAACAGGAACTGAGCAAGTACGGAGGGTGTAAGTTCCATTCCCGGAACATCGCAAGGCTGGCAAGTAAGATTGATAATCCGGGATGGCTGCCCTTGTTAAAAGCTTTGATGTACTATGTCTCCAGGAAACTTGGGCTATCAAGAACAACCTTCACCTGGATTGCTATAAAACTCTCTTTGTTCCAGCAACCCCTTCCCCGTCAGAGAGAGCCAAGGGAGTGCTTACCACCTTTGTCTCGCTGACTTTCCTTGACATCTCAATCACTGTACTCCATGTTTCACCCAATGTACATGTAATGTTGTTGTCTAGTGGCAAGAGTAGACTCCTGGTAAACTTTTACAATGCAGGAGTTTCACACGAGGGGGAGGGTAATATAACGCAGTTGGGGTCAGTATTATGGGGTGGCACCTTTAAAGGTCAGGATTGTCATTATATCTTCTTAACTGGGGACTTTTTTTATATTTATTTTTAATAAACAGTTCAAAATAAGCACATCATTCAAGTACAAGCAGGCTACTTCATTGTCACAGCGATATTATACATTATACAGAATACATTGCCATTGTTACGTCAATCAGATCAAGGGGTGTCAATAGTGTTTGCATCAAATTGGCAGCTTGGCGGGTGACAAATGCCACCCCTATACTGGTGCCATGCTCCCCATATCTTAATCCACTTCCCGGGGCATCCCCTGGCACGATGTTACGTTTAACTTTCATATATGCCAAGGTTGCCCATTATGTGGTGTATGTATTGAGATCTGTAGGCTTCCAGATATTTACTATGCAGCTGCGGGCCTCAGGCTGCAATTATACCACCAATACCGATCACATTGTACAGTGAATATCTTTCCAATATTGCTGGACCTGTTGACAGTTCCATAGTATGTGTACGAATGTACCCAGCTCCCCACACCCTGTCCTGCAGTCGCCACTGTCCGCCCGCCACACCCAAACTAGGCCAGGACCTGTCCCATATATCCTGTGCAGTATTTTAAGTTGTACTAGTCTCAACCTGGTCGGGATTGCTACTACTCGTGGGGATGATACCGCTTCTTGCTAGTCCTCATCATTAATTTCTAGACCATCATCGGTCCACTGCCCTCTGAGGGCCTGTAATGGATCCTCCATATTATTTATTAATTTCCTGTATATTAAGGAGATGGTCTTCTCTGGGAGTTGCCCGTCTAGGACTCTATCCTCCAGGGGGGAGGCCTCCGGAAGCGTCGTGCCACTGGGTATATGAGTAGGCAGTGCATTACGGACCTGAAGGTAACGATAATGCTCGGTGTCCCTCAATTCATATTGGGATTTAAGTGACGCAAATGATTGCACCACTCCCTCCCCCCAGATGTCTTTGAATCCGGAGATCCTTATAAGATCCCATTTATCAAAACCCTTGGATGTCCAGAGGCTCCCCAGTTTCTCCGAGTTCCACAGTGGGGTGGTAAGAGTGAGCCTGTTTTCCCATTTTAAATGTTTGGTGATGGTGTACCATACTTGGACGGCATGTGCAGTCGGTCCAGTCAGTGGGTATCTACAAGGTTTAGCGTGCAACACTCTTGCATAGTCACCTCCAGGGAGCTGCCATCTATCCATGGCGTATCCGGGATCCATAGATCCCGTGGTTGATAGCTGTCAGTTGAGACGGCCTGTAGTATATCTTTACTTCTGGGAGACTAATACCATCGTCATAGCAATTAAGAGTCAATTTAGAAAATGCTATTCGAGGCATACCCTCCAATAAAAGCCGTCTCTGGAGACTCTCAAGTTCTTTAAAGTAGGCAGCGGGTAACTGGAGCCATTGTGTTTTGGAGCGCATATAGAAAGCGAGACAGGGCCATCATTTTGAAAAGGACCGCCCTGCTCAACATGGAAAGGGGAAGAGACTTCCAATGCGCTACGTCAGTCTTAAGTCTCTGCATGGCAGGTCCAAGTTACGGGCATAGCGGAGCTTCGGATCTAGCATCATAAAGATTCAGAGATAACGGAAACCCTAAGATACAATTGGGATCGGGCAACCACGCGGTATCACCGGCGGTTCTCCCCTAAGGACATAGACCACTGATTAAAGCCAGTTCATGGTAAATCTGGAGTACCTGCCAAATATTGCCAGTACATCTAGGAGGCAGATCAATGAACCTCTAGGATTCGTAATGTACAGAAGGACGTCATCTGTGCAGAGAGATATCTTGTCCTCCCTATCCAGAGACCACCTCAATCCGCGGATTGATCGGTCTTGCCTGATCCAAGCCGCTAAGGGCTCCACTGCCAAAGCAAAGAGGAGCGGGGACAAGGGGCAACTCTGCCTGGTGCCCCTACTAAGCTGGAAGTCTGAGGACTTGCGGTTATTTACCACTACCTGGGCCATCGGGTCGGAGTATAGGAGCCTAACCCATCCGATGTATTCCTGTACGAAGCCCAATTTGCCCAACACCGCAAACAGATAGGGCCACTCCACCATACCAAACGCCATAGTGGCATCCAATGATACTACGATTGTCGGCTCCAGTATGGTAGATGCTCAACTCAATAGTCCATGTAAGTGGCGCAGGTTCAGGGCTGTGTTGCGATGCGGCATGAAACGCGACTGATCCAGGTGAACCAGAGTGGTAATTACTTTAATCAGATGCGTCACCAACAATTTGGCGAGGACCTTAGGCTCCACATTCAGAAGGGATATTGGCCGATAGGAGGTGCAATTATTCCTGGTCTTGCCTTCCTTGTGTATGACCACTATGTTGGCCACTCTTTGGTCGTAAGGGAACAGACCCTTTTCCCTGCTCTCTGTCAACATAGCTCGGAAATGGGGAGCAAGTATATTGGAGTTCAGTTTATCCAATTTAATGGGAATACCATTCGGCCCTGTTGCTTTGCCTGAGTTCAAACCACGGATAGCCTGCGCCACTTCGTCATCGGTCAGAGGGGAATCTAAATAGTTCCTATTTTCATCTGAGAGCGTGGGAATTATGTCTCTTAACATTTCCGCACTGTCATCCTCTGGAAAGCTACCGGTCGTATTATATACTGCACGGTAGTGGTTGGCAAATGCGTCGGCTATGTCCTGTGGGTCCGTTATAGGACTGGAATCACGCCCTAAAACCTCAGGCACCAGTCTTGACACCCAGTCACGTCTATCTAGCCACGCTATCAGTTTTCCTGCTTTGTCTCCGAGCTCAAATATCCTGCCTTGGACTGCTCTACTTTGCGCCTTGGCTAGCGATGTTATAAAACTCATCCTGTCTCAATCTAAGAAGTTGAAGGCTTTCAGGGGAGACCGCCAGGGCAGCCCCTCTTCTGTTTTCACACATCTTCTTCCACTGTTTCAAGGTCAGCTAGTCTCTCCTTCTTTTTCCCAGCTATTAGGGAGAGAGTTTCCCCCGGATAACCGTCTTGTACACTTCCCTGGCAGTCTGAGCGGATTCTACAGAGTCCTTGCTTTCTTGAAGGTAGTTCTCTGTGGTCTTGACCACCCTTTTCAGAGTGTGCGGATCTTTCAAGTACTGTGGATTGATGGGGGAAACTCTACCAGTGCTCACATAGTCCCACTCTAGTTTCAACCACACAGGGGAGTGATCTGAAATGCCCCGTCCCAGATGACGTATTTCTCGGATAACATGGGCCTGTGCTGCTGGGACAAGAACATAATCTATTCTGGATAAACTGTGATGTGCCCCCGATATGTGTGTGAATTGTTTCATATCTGGGTTACACGCTTTCCATCCATCCAATAGCCCCATTGTGTCTACAAACTCGGGGAGCCACCTCTGAGCAGGTCTGATTACGCGAGGGGATGATGATCTAGTTCCCCAGACATGATGGCGTTAAAATCGTCACCCAATACCAGGACTCCCACCGGAAGTGTGAGGAAGATCGTGCCAAGGTCTCTGAACGTCTCGGCCTGCAGTCCGGGGGGGACATATATCGAGACAAACGTGGCCGTCTTCCCTTCCCATTGGCCTGAGACCCCTACATATCTGCCTCTTTTGTCTATCCACGTGGCATGTATTGTGAAAGGGAATGAATTCTTGATCAGTATGCCTACTCCCCACGACCCTGAGGTAAATCCCGCGTGTGCTACCAGTTTATACCCATCCCAGTGTAAGGCCATACATTTATTCCCTATCAGGTGAGTTTCTTGCAAAAGGATCACTTCTGGTGCATGCCTCCTGATAAATTGATTGACCATTCCTCTCTTTATTTTGTCTCCCAGCCCGTTTACATTCCAACTAATCACCTTGTTCCCCGATCTCTATTTATCGTTCAGCATCTCGTTCCTGTGAAATTATTGGTAGCACTGCATTGGTCACTGATGGTGTCTCAGAAATAAAAATTGTTAACAATAAAATTCCAACATTGAAAAACTCCCCCCCCACCCTGCACCCCTGCTCTTGCCTTTCGCTCATCCCAAACTGGCAGAGTGCCAGTCGCTCTACACAATAAAACTAATGATTAACTAAAGGTAGTGGAGAGGAAGCCAGCCCCCCGCCCCCTCGAACCAGTACCCTCTCAAACAGTTTGTCCTTTGGAGCTCAGATAACTCAGTACTAAGTCATTGTAACCCAGGAGAAAGTATAATGTCTTATCATGGGGCCGATGCCCCTGTACCTGACAATGTTCGGGCAGACCGTGAGTATGGATGCCGGATCTCAATCTTGTTCTTGCGCTGCTTGTTGTTCACCTCCATCCCGTGGACCGGACCCCCCAGGGGGCCGGCTGTCGAGGCAGTCAGACGCCACTTCAGGAGTATCGAAGAACAATGCTCTTCCCTCCACTTCCACTCGTAGACGCGCAGGGAACGTCATAGCGTACCTTATTCCTTTGACCCTGAGTTTCTTCTTGACCGCCAGGAAGTTTCTCTGCTGTTTCTGCACTAACTGCATGAAGTCAGGAAAGAAAGAAAGGGTGGCATTTTCATGAAGCAAGGGGGCCTCCAAACATGCTGCCTGCAGGATAGTGTCTCTATCCCTAAAATTCAGGACTCTTGCAATCATCGGCCTCGGTGGCGCACCGGGCTTTGGCCGCCCGCCCGGAACCCTGTGTGTCCGTTCGATGGTGAAGAAGTTATTAAGTCCCATGGGTTTAAGGTACTTTAGGACCAAGCCTTCCACGAATAGGTCAGGGACCGGGCCTTCTGACTTTTCGGGCACTCCTAAAATGCGGGTATTATTGCACCTAGCTCTTCCTTCATATTCATCCAGCTTACACTCAGTCATTTCGTAGGAGGACTTGAGATCTCGCACTTCCTGTTGAATCTGCGCCACATTGTCAGTCAGACTGGCCGTCTTTATGTCTAAGGATGTGACCTTTTCATTGACTTTGGTGAGGTCTGCTCATATCAGGGTCATTTTAATGGAAACCATATCAATCTTATGTTCCAGCGATTCAATTTTTTGCCCAAGGGATGACTTGACTTCATCTATAGCCATGAGATCATGCAAGGCTAGGTCCGATAAGGGGCTCATTGCATTCCCCCTCCCATAGTGGTGTGTCCGGAATCCATCAGTGATCCCCTGGGAAGAGTGCAGCGATCCAGTTTATTGGTTTGAACTTGCCTCAAACCCTTAGTGGACCTAGGCGGGTGCTTCTCAGAGTCCAGCTTGGTCGCCATTTTTGTAATCACGTGGTATGCTATCTAGCGTGTTTCCACGGAGATCTTGTCGCCGAGGGCACAGATCTATGGGAGCGATGGGAGCTGTCCACATGTGCACTAGGCCACCGGGGATATAGAATCTGGGAATCCCAGGGGGAACACCACTCAAGCATCAGTCCTTGCGCCAGGCGGGTGTGTCCAGTGAGCGGTTCAGTGCCCTGTTACTGGCTTAGATGTGTCGTCACTGTTTCCCCCAAACCGGCCCCTAGTATGCTGACTTTATTGCTGCAAAATGACACCGGCCAGGGGAGAGTAGATGCACCCCTGGAACAGTCCCGTGAACCTCCACCAGCACGGTCTCAATTCAATCTCCCAATGCTCCGCCCAGTGCCGACACCTCCTGGTTTGCACAACGTTGCCCCGGTCCCCCATGGCCAGAGAACGGCTCCTGTGGGTTCATGCGATACTCCTAGGCACTCCAGACTGTGGATCCTCTCATTCGTGTTGATATGGCAGGCACAAGACAGCCGAGGGCTGCTGTGCAGAAGCAGCATCCGCCAACCGCAGGTCAAAAAATATCTGCCCCCCTCTGAGTATTGTGAGAGAGAGGGGTGCCCCCGGAAAGAATCCCACACTCACTAACCCCCCTCCAGGCGTGTCTTACGCTGTCTGCTGCCGCTCGAGCCCCATGGCACTCTCCACCGCCGCCTTGCCCCCGGGTCTTACTCTTCGCCCAGCCTCAGGGGGGGCGAGTTCCAGGGAGGGGAATGCCTCCGGTGAGGATCACAACTTGATTTGTCACCACTGAACGCCGCCACAGGATTAGGCCGCGACTCTCTCCGGCGACCATAGGGGCATCGGCGACTTACGGTCCAACACTCCTGCTGTTGTTAAATTCAGGGCTGGCAACTAAATCAGCCCAGTCCCCAGCCCCAAAGCCCAGCAGGCCTCAAAAGACGGAGACCAAAAACTCCAGTTCACAACATCGCCGGAGGCCCAGGATTGCAGCCGGTCGATCCGCTCCTGTTCCTCCTCGATTCCCGAGCTCTCCGGGCAGGATTAATGGCAGGATTATGGGTTCAAGGGATAGCAGCCATCTTGGTCTGGTGCGTGGCTCCTCCTCTTAACTGGGGACTTAATACCGACATGTGTGGGGACATTCGACATGGAGGAGTGGAAGGCATGGGCTGCACTCGACAATCAGGTCTGCATATGGAACTTACCTACTTGAAATTGACTTAACATCTGTTATGCACAAGTTGCCCCTGGGGAAAACAGACATTACTCCCACCTTCGTAGGTAGAGGGTATGAGACCTTTATAGAGTTTACCTTTGTATCTACCCCTTTTTTTTCTTTGGTCTCAGATTTCTCTATCCAGTCAAGCGAATTCAGTGACCATAACTAAGCCTGGGCGTCCGAATCGGCTACGCCCACGGAGTAGGCGTAGTGTTGCCTCCTACTCATTTTGCGTAGACAGCGTAGCCGGCAACACTACGCCCACTCCGTGTGCGTAGCCGAGTCGGCCGCCACCCGCCTCCCTCCCGCCCTCCCCTACATACATTATTTAAGCAAACTACCCTTAATAAAACAATTGTAAAGCACTTACCGTGTCCGGGGCTCGTCCGGGGCTCCCTCTTGGAATAACGTCCCTGCGTAGATACCAATGCGCATGCGCGGCCGCCCGCGCCTGCGCATTGGCATCCATGACGACGCGATTCCAAGAGGGAGCCCCGGACGAGCCCCGGACATGGTAAGTGCTTTAAAATTGTTTTATTAAGGGTATTTTGCTTAAATAATGTATGTAGAGGAGAGCGGGAGGGAGGTGCGTAGTGGGGCTACGCGGAGTGCGGGAGTGGGCGTAGCTTCTCGCCCACTCTGCGTAGCTCCGCGGAGCCCCACTACGCCCACTACGCCCAGGGTTAACCATAACCCTACTTGTCTAGTAACAGGTTGGGCCTGAGTACATAGGCACACTGAGGTGGGTGCGTGGGGGGGTGTCCCTCTCAAAGTGGCTGAGGCGGGAAAGAGTTTAAAATGGGGGTATATAGCACCAGAGTCTCTTCAACAGTCCCTTGCAAATCAGTATCACATGGAGGTTTCTACTTGTCTTGATGGCAAGGCTAGCGCCTCGGATATCCTGGGTTCATTTGGATCTATGTCCACTGTCACACTGAGGCTATAACGAGCCCCGGTCGGAGGCCGTGAGCCAGTAGACTCTAGATGTTTTGACTCAGTGTGTTCTCAGGATTCCAGGAAGCTGAGATAGGCCTTGAGCAACAAGCCCCAAGATATGGGGGTCTTCAAAGGGCTTTACAGAGCATATAAGGCCGCATTAGCAACTCGCAAGTCCTCCCTGAAGGAGGCCTGGTCTGACTTAGTGGTGGCAAGTACATTGCGCAACAGCTCTAAGTTTTGGGCTATCATTAACAGCCCATTTCTCTAAGAAGAGAACGCTAAACTATTCGTCGCCCGTATCACAGAGGATGATTGGGTCCAGGACTTTGAGGGTATATTTAAACAGGATCCTACGTTATCTGAAGAGCCGGAAAGGGTGGAAGGTAAGGCGGATCTCGTATCCTCTACCCAAGAGGTGAGATTTGGCATACTAGGTCTGACCCAAAGAAAGGTCCCGGGGTCAGACGGGATCCCACCTGATCTCTGTATTACCCATGTAGATTTCTGGGCACCCGTCCTTACAGCCGTTATTAATGCTGCAGTGCGGGCCGGCCGTCCTGAGTCTTGGGCTTTATCGGCCATAGTCCCGGTATTTAAAAAGGGTGACCGGGACAGTACCTCATGTTATAGGCCCATTTCCCTCCTAGATTCCGTGGTGAAGGTAGTGGGTCGTATGGTTCTTGATGGACTGGTATCCTCGGCAGACAAAAGTAATTTTTTATCTGCAATTCAATATGGTTTCCGCCCGGGTCAATCAACCGTGGAGCAGTGTTTTAATTTATATCTTGTTCTGAACAAGTGTACTGTGGCTCGTTTGTGTCCCATATATTTAGCCTTTATGGACCTGTCCTCAGCCTTTGACTGTGTGAACATGTCTAAGTTATGGCAGTTGATGTCATCCATTTGCATCAAGAAAAACATTTTTTTTTTTGAGGGATCTTCATCGAGATTCTAGGGCGGTAGTCCGCTTTACTAAGGACCTGAAAGTGTCTTGTCAGTTTAACATCAAGAGGGGGGTGCTCCAGGGGCGCATTCTTGCATCCTTCCTTTTCAACTTATACATCAACTCCCTAGAGAAGGCCCTTTTAGCAACTAAAGCATAGGTAGTCTATCTTACACTGCCAGACCTTTTATACGCAGATGCCGCAGTCCTCCTGGCGGTGGACTACAAGGGTGTTACAACTTCTCCTTAATTCCTTTGCCTCTTTCATGGAGGAGCTGGACCTGTCTGTGAACCACTCTAAATCATACATCATGCAGGTGGGCCCCGGTAAGGCTAAGTTTAAGCAGCCCATTTTTAAACTCGGAAGCTCCCCAGTACCCAAGACAGAAGTTTTTTCCTATCCGGGAATAGTCTTTGATGACTCCTTGAGCTGATGCCCCTTGCTCAATTGTAAGACAGGGGATCTAGTGAAAGCCTCCGCAGCTGTTTTTAACTTTGCCGGCAAAATAGGAGGGAAGCCAATAACGGCCCCCTGAAGATCTACCAAGCTAAATGTCTCTCGAAGGCTAGCTATGGGAGTGAGATATGGGGCCATATCGTGCTCGGTGTGCTTCAGGGCACAGAAAACTCATTCCCGAGAAGAGTTTTTTCTGTCTCGCAATACACTCAATCCTATGTTGTTCATAAGGAACTGGGGATGTCTTTTCTTTCTGATGACCTGGCTTTTCGACCTTTGTCCTTGTGGCTCTAGATATGGGCCAGGCAAGAGAACGTACTCAGTAAAGATATTTTACGGGATAGTCTCTCTCTTAATCACGTCTCACGTATTCGATGGCTCCAGTACATAAAAATTAGCCTTGCTAGGTTAGGATGGCAGATCTTTTTACGAATCCTGATGGTATTTGTAAAAGGGACATCATTTGGGCAAAGGAGTGTTTTTTTAAGAATGCGATATTGTGAAAGAGAAGGAAATGAGCTTTGTAAGCCCAGTGTACGCAAGTACGTTGTACTGAAAACTGTGCCTTCTACTGAGCCTTATCTTATTGGGCTTAAAAGCATCCACAATCCTTTTCTATTGACAAAGTTCCTGTTTGACCTCTTCCACTATCTACTGGCATGTCCAGATGGCTCTCACAGAGGTCAGTGCCTTATGCCGTGTGGCTGCGACGGAGAGTCTCCTCATGATGCACTTTTTAATGTTTCGTACTTTTTATGCCGCTCCTAGAAGGTTATTTATCATCCCCATCCTAAAAAAAGGGCTTTAGGAGGGCGAGACCAAGTTTTATCTTTTTGCAACTTCTCACTAGTGACACCGTTTTGTATACTCTTAATTTTTTACTGGGCGCTATCAGACAAAGGACAAGTTGTAAATAATATCTGTATTGTAACCCATGATTTTATTTTGTATGTAGACCACTTGGATTTTCTACGTGACAAAATGTAGATTGAGTTATGGTATTTCGAAGGTTGTATGACTTTTATGGTTTTATTCTTAAAGCCGAATAAAGTTTTATTGTATTGTATTGCATGATATCATTTGAGTAATATGAAAATCTAACCATGAACTGTTTTGTCTTGTAGTAAGATGAATGCCTAGAATATAACCTTGACTTGCTATATTTTTATAAAATGTTTTGTTTTAATATTTAAAATTCGTAAGCCTTTGCCTTGAATTGCTTAGTCCAGGACACAAGCTTTCCTGTTCCCATGAATACACACAACATTTTATTCTAGTGATAAATATCAAAATGTTATATTAGTGTGTGTTCCTAGACAAGAAGAGGATGGATTTTTTTCAGACTCTTTTTAGACTCTCTTCAGAGCCCTTTTCTTGGACGTTTCTCTGATTTGCTCAGAGAGACACCCATTCATTTGCCTTGCATGTATCTATGCTGCTCTGAGACTCAACTGAGTTTCTTTAAACTTCTCTTTAAGGAATGTACTTGCTGATTTAGAATTTTTAAAAGCTTTAAGCTTTATGCTTTCACCTCTCAATTTGGAATTCATTATGGCTTCCAAAAGATACTTTTCTCCCATTTTCTAGACTTAGAATATGGATTAACTTATATGAAACAGGCTTTATGCATTTGTTCTGTATTGTATTAAAGATTAATTTATTTCTTATTTTGAGAACTTATTAATAAAGATTTAGGTGTTAAAAATGTAATAAACCTTTGAAAATGCATACCAAATCTCATAATTGACTCCCAAGAAATAATAATTTAACTATGATGTAAAGATTGGTTTTGATTTGAAGCATCAGATTGACTCTTTTCTTACATCCAAGGCCCAGTAAGAGCGGGGACTTTCCTGCAGATGAATAATAAAATTGATACCTTAAACCAAATATTTATTTAAAGTCCCTGCTCCACCACACATTATAGAAATGCAATTATATACATGCACCTGACATTATATTCACTGTGTGCCTTAACTTGATAAACATGTGTGAAACATTTAAACACATTACAGGAATTAATTCACTGTAGAAACTAGAGATTTATATACATGTGCACTACTGAACAGTTTAAACATGAATCATGTATTCTTTATTCACTTTCTACACTTATACTTCAATCTATATTTGCATATGTAAACATGTATTCTTTTGCTTACGTTTTGCTGTTTTTTAAAATGACACGTTTGCATGTATACCGATGTATTCGAAGCCCACAATAAATACTTATTTAAGTTAACCTAACTGCAGACCTCAGTTGAAATGCATTTGCTTGCCAGCATGCTTTTCTTTTTGCAGGTTTATTATCTTGTTAGCTACAGAAAGACTCATTGTCTTGATTAGCCTTCTGATAGAGAGGCTTGAGAGAGACTTGGCAGTGAACAAGGAGAAACAATGGTCGAAAGAAGCTTTCTGTTCATTGTGTACCAGGATGGCAAGGTGTTCAAGGCTTCGAACTGCAACCTCAGTACGATGCATTGGAAATTCAGAGCTATGTTGCAGATGCACTCAAGTGGTGTTCTGATCGGCTCCCAGTGGTATGAGGGAGATAAGCCGTTTTTGAATCTCCTGTTACTTTTATATGAGTGTTCCCATAGTTCGAGTTAGGAGAGATCCCCTTTACACTTAGAGAGAGTGTGAAGCTTTATGCTAAACACTTGTTTGCTTTTCCTCTAGACTTGTACTGGAGTCTGATCATGCTGACATATTTTTCTATGCTCCTGAATTAGACAACTTTGATTAAAGATCCTATATTTGATCCATGTTTAGAGTACAGAAGGAAAGTTTATTTATTGGACACCGGTTCACTTTTATCTGTTATTTTATAATTGTGGCTGTCCAAAACTCTGTTCTCATTCTGTTGTGTCTCAATCAGCTGAGATATTTAGATAAGCCTATTGAACTATTGTACTTATTTAGTGGTTTGATTGGCAATCCAAATAAAACCCTATAATCATATTGAGCGATTCCACGTTCTCATTGTGAAGACACTGGTCTTCTCAAGTTATATTGTATTGTTGACATTTTCGCCTTTCAAATCTTCATGTCAGCTATCAAAGGTTCATATGAATAATGGAGAAACATTTTTGACGACCTGACTGAGAGATTTTGTTGTAACCCTCAGCACTCCATCATCTATACAAACCATTTCCTATATGTTTTAATAGTTTCATGTTCCATTCATTATAACAACCTAGGCCACATATAGGCATGTGGTTTTATTTTATTTTAGACATTTAAAATATTTTTTAAATGACAAGAAGTCTCTCTTCTCACTTTTCTCTGATGAGATTGTTTTATTCTCTGTCCAATCAAATACATAGTTTTTCGGCTTGCATTTAAATTCAAAGTGAAACACATCAACGCAGAGTCAGCTGAAGACTTCTTGACTTTTGATTTGTTGCAGCGTAAGGCATGCATTAAAAAAAAATGTATATGCTTATTTACTCTAATGGTACTGGGCACTTTATGATGAAACAAACTGCAACAATTTCATTCACGACAGAGTCAATGATCCTTTGATTAATATTTTTCCACTCGAAGGATGGAAATTAGGGTGACCAAACTCCAGGTTAGCTGATGAATATGGACCATTAATTGACAGCCAACTCACAAGTTAGAAATAACATTTAGGTACACCCTCATACTTGTAGAAATAAAGAATAGCAATTAGAAAACTCAATCACTCGAAGAAGTTAAGTCGAGTGAGGATTATGCAAACCAAAAGCTCTGCAATAGCAACTCAGAATAATAGGAGTAAAACCTGATGTTCTGTTCGAGCTCGATGATTCTCCCTACAACACATTTAAAACATCAGTACAGTAGCAACATTTAAAAGGAAGACCCAACAGGACTCAATCATAGACTCACACGGATATAGATTAATCTGGTTTTTGTATTAAAAAAAATCGAAATTCCTTAAAATAAGCAACGTTGTAAGTACTTTTGCCAAGAATATCACAGCTTGCATTAAAGCATTTAGACAAATCTTTTTTGAGTGATTATAAAATTCAATTTGTAGAGTTGTAGAGTAGCCATACCCTTTGAGGCAGAAGGATGGTTCATATCCCTAACAGTTCAAGTTCTACGTAAAAAGGGGAAAAGTTCAGACTTAAAGTCCATTAGGGATGAGTCCATTAGCTTAGAGCTAGAAATATCATGAAAAAGGAAAAAAAGAAATGGTTCAGCAAAGGAGGTCTCAGACCGTCAGCTACAGATTGTAGCATCGAAACACATTCCTAAGTAATAGCTCAATCAACATAGCTTCCTCTTGCATGAGGAAAGAAAAAATATGATGTTCGTATGAGATGCCCCTCCTTTGGGGTTTCTTCTTTTAGAGAGTTTTTAGCAAGGTCCAGTGGTGTGTTATCTCACCACCATTGAAAGACTATCATATGTCCATGTTCACATAGTGCCAGGTAGGACACATCAAACATCGAGATGGTTTATCATGCTTGTCATGAGAAACAAAAAATCGTGAATCCACACAAGCCTAGTATCAAATAAAAAGATACAGAGTAGTCTGTCCATAGGCATAGATGAATTTCTAACCCCACAGGAATATTTCACGGTGCACATTGAAGAAACATTCAGGAATGTCAGGGAGAAATAAGTAACATATCACTTGTATAAAATCAGGGAAAGGGAGAGATCTTTACCACTTTTTAAAAAAAAAATGTATATGGTATATCTAATCTTTATTCTAGGATACCTGGAGTTTGTACATAACTGTCTCAATTTTTTCAATGATCTTACATGGTCCTTGTCATTCTGCTTTTATCTTATTTTCAGAGGTTGGTAATAAAACCAATACCCAATCTCCAACAAGGAATTCTCTCCTTTCCCTTTATTGTAAAAGTATTTTTTGCATCTTTGCGTTTCTCTAGATTGGTATAGGCTAGCTCTCATAATGTTCCGAACCTAGAATTTAGCTGTGCAATCCACCAGGTTATCTGCTTCTTCATCCTCATCCTTTTCCCAAACTTCTTTCGTAATTTCAAGTAAAGTATGAGGTTTTTGCAAAAAAAGTTAATTCAAGACTGCTTTGCGTTTCACCCCTAAGCACAAATAAGGTCAAGGGTAATAATTGATCCCAATTTTGCTGTCACCTAATAACATTTTCTTGAGTGTAGGCTTGAGGGTTCCAGTACAATATTCGACTCCTCCATTGGTTTGTGGGTGATAAACCAACGTCTTTAGATGTTTTATATCAAGCTGTTTATAAATTTGGTTCATCAGTCTGGATACAAAAGGGGTGCCTTGGTCTGTTAGAATTTCTTTTGGAAGCCTCATAGAGGAGAATATCTGGGTTCAAAGTTGAGCTAACATTTTAATGGAGGTCGCTCCCAAGGGTGTGGCTTTGGGATAATGAGTCAGAACAAGGCAAATGACCAATTACATCTATTTTGACCCTTTCAAACAGTTTTCCTATTTCCTGCATGGGTTGTAAAGTTACTCTAGGTGGTTGATAGGGATTTTTACTCTGACATATTTCACACTTCAGCAGTATTTTTTTATTTTCCTCATTATTCAGGGCCAGTAAAATGGTGTGAGATGGCTTGGATGTTCTTCTCAGATTCACTATGTTCAGCCAGAAGGTTGGGGTGTGCATAAAACAATATCTGTTCTCTAAACTCTTTGTGAGATAACAACTGAGAAAGTACATTTACTCCACATATTCAATATGATAGACCATTTTTATTATTGAAATGGATACAGGCGAGTTGTGCCTTCCCCTCATTTTCTCTCATACATTGCCAGGCATTTTGTAGAGAGGAATCATTAACTTGGGCCATCCTAAAGTAATGGTCTAAATTCCAGGCTTCAAGAGCAATTGGGGCATTCTGGGGATTTCAGGGAAATGTAGCTATGACCTATATTTTCTTTTCTTCATGTTCAATACAATCTCCTTCTTGGACCATTTGACCCTTCTCTGTAAGAGCTTCTTGCAGCAGGAGAAGGAATTAAGGGTTGTCGGTTCCTAAAATGACATACCACCTCAATGACTGTTTCCTGACCATCTAAATTTGTTACCTTTCCTTTGATATAGGATATGTTTTAATTTCCCCATGCACACATCTAATACCCACGTATTTGTTTGAAACAATTTGATAAGGAAAAACTAAATCATCTTCAATCACTGACTGCCTATATCCTGAATCCAAAAGGGAAGTCAACCATTTTTTATTTATTTGCAAACTCACATAGTAGCTTGGTCCCATCTCTTGGGTAAAATATTTATTTATTTATTCAGTGTTTTCTATAGCGTGAACATAACCCAATCTTGGGTGTCAGCGCTTTACAATTCAACAGCAATCAGTTTCCTTCATGTACGAGTCCATGAAGCCTACAGCCAGGTATAAGTATTCATCTAACAGTGGCACCAGCTTAAAACTTTACAAATAGTATATATATTATATTATATTATTATATATTATATATCTGCATACATGTGGAAGGAGATGCTAGCCTGCTACACTACTTCAGTGAGTGGCTCAATGCAAAGAGTGAATAGGGATGGGGATAGAGTTGATCCTTGTGGAACTCCAATTTGACTTGGGATGGAAAGGATAAATTGTGGGTCACCAGGAATCTTTGTGATCTGTTCTCTAAGAAGGAATGAAACCATTTTAGGACTGTTCTCCTAAAAAACATCCTATTCCTCAGTCGGTCTAATAATTTGCCATGGTTTACGGTGTCAAATGCTGATGATAAGTTGAGGAGGACTAGTAGACAGGTTTTGTTGAGGTCAGGAGCAAGTAGAGCATCATTAACTATGTGCAAAATTGCTGTTTCCGTGCTGTGATCAGGTCAAAACACTGACTGGCAGTTGTTTAGTAGCTTACATTCTGTGATGTGATGGTTCAGTTGTTGTTGAGCAAATTTTTCCAGAACCTTGACCAGTAAGGAAATGTTTGTTACCAGCCTAAAGTTGATGGGCCTGAGGGATTCTCTGTGGGTTTTTTCAAAATAGGGATGACATGGCCCATTTTTAGGCAGTCAGGAAAGGAACCTGGAGCACGCGAGGCATTAATTATTTTAGTCCAACTAGTGCTGACCATGTGGTTGATCGCAGGCCAACATTTTGCGGGAAGAGGATCATTGTAATGTTTATTTGGTTTTTAAGGTCAGTAAGGTTTTGGCAATGTCTTCCTGAACATATAGTTTGAATGTTGACCTATGGGCATTATTCTTGGGCACTGTTTGTACAGGTTGGGATGTCTGCTCTGCTTGAGTACTCTTTAGATTCATGAGTTTATCAGCAGTATCCTTGAGTTCTATCTCCAGGGAGCTAGCTTTAGCTGTAAAGAATTAAGAAAAGCCTTCACAGCTCAAAACCGATTGAGCTGTTAGGTGGGAGGATTTGGTCATTTTGTTAGATTGATCCCGTAGTAGATCGAAGAGTTTTCTCGGTCTGTCCTTTGCGTTATAAATTTAATTTCCACAAAAACCTTTTTTTATTGTAGTACGCTTTTATTGTAGGCTTTCCTAGTCTTTCTTAGCTGTTTTAGATGTGGGGATAGTGGGTGTTGTCTCCATTTCCTTTCTGTTAGTCAGCGTTTCGGTCTTTCTTTATTAAGCGAACCGTTAAACCATGAGTTTTTATCTTTATCTTCCATTCTTTTGAATTTTAAAGGGGTTATGTTATTATTTTAGACATTGTACGGTTGTAATAATCCGTAAGCTCGCAGACGTCTACCAATTCAGAAGGAGGTTGAAGTTCATTCTCGCAACGTGCTGTTAGCATCTCCATTTCCAGGCCTTTAGTATCTCTAACCCATTGCTTAGGTTTGACCAATTGTGAGGCTCTTTTTTTCTTTATGGATGTAATTTGGAAGGTGATGATGTGGTGATCTGACCAGTCACAAGGGACAATAGCAATTGATGCCACCATGTTTAATTTGGAGATGATCCAATCTAATGTAGCGCCTTTTGAGTGGGTTGGAAGAACACAAGCTTGCACTAGTGAATGGTCTGCTAGTAAGTTTTTGAAAGTTTTTGAAAATATTGACCTGATTCTCTTTGATGTCATTCCAATGTAGATTGAAATCCCCTAGGAAGATATCGTTGGAGTGAGGTTCAGAGTTTGCTGTGACAATTTCCATTATTTGGACTATAAACATTGCATTTTTACCTGGGGGATGGTAGAACGCATGTAATTTATAATGTTGATTATCTGAGAGTCATAGAGAGTGCCCAAGGTATTCACAAGACTCCAGAGGTTCAATGTGAGCTTTAGAGATGGAGATGTCTGATCTGTGGGTACATGCCACACCTTTACTCGTTTTGTTTAGCCTGTCTAGTCTCACAATGTTGTAGTTAGGTGGAACCAGTAGGTCTTGGCAAGGGGAAGATGCATTATTGACCCGTCAATATCCTAGTTCAGGATTAGGTCGGCAATGTCCGCTGCATGTTTCATTGCTGACCAGCAATTCAGTAGTAAGCACACAAGCAGTTTTGGCACAGTATTTACATTAGAGTCTTGCCCTGCAGGGATTAGTGTTATTTCTTTCAGGTTATTGGGATTTAGCTTTCAATGAAACAGCTTGTGTTATTCTGATTACATTGATTGGAACTGCTCTAATTTTCAAATCATTACTCTTAAGGGGGGACGGGATGTCGACCCATAATATTGCATTTAAAGATTGTGTTTCGAAGTCCGTCAGTGATTTTTTAACCTGGATGATTTTGGAGAGATAGCTTTCTGAAAGGAGTAACATATTCTTCATGTTTCTGAAGGCATTTGACATGCCTATATCTATCCTATCAGTCTGGGCATTGAGTGTTTCTAGCTCAATTTGTGTGGGAGGGAAGAGAAATGGAAACTGCAGTGTGTCTGCGGACCTGGTGATCTATAGACCAAGGAGCATAGTTAACTTCCATTGGCTCCTCTCCTGGTTTTCGGTTTTTACAGAATTTGCAATATGTCCCTCCTCTCCACTTTCATAACATTGTGGTCCATTGGTAGGAGTGTATTCTGTGTTGGTTGGTCATGCCTTCTGACTTTCAGGAAAACCTTTGTGGCTTTTCTGATCATTTCTACTGGGAAATAAAGGTTGTGATTGGTGCACTTTCTTCTCGATTCTATAAGATGTTGTCGAAGTTGGGCTCCTGCAATAGTAACCATTTCAATGGCCTACTTCAGGGTCAACCCCCATTGTTGACATAACCTCTACTTTGCATTGAGTGGTAAAGCATCTAAACACAGCTCTAGCTATATGTTAACCATTATTTCTTCCTTACTAGATTCTTAAGGCATAAGCCATCAATCAGCGGTATCTTTCATCTTCAAGATTAAGCTCTTTGGAGTATCTCCAGGACCTCCTCTTTCCTTTAGAAATCGGAGCCGATAATTTTCTTCAGCCAGTCTTATCCTGTTGAGTATCATTTTCTTAATCTCATCATCGGCTATCAGCCTTCAGATTTTCTGTTTTATAAGCTGCTTGGTCTTCTCCCGTTAACACAGGGGCTAAATAGAAGGGCCAATGGCCAGGAGCTTGCTCAAACAGATTTCTCAAAGTTTGGTAAAACTGCTTCTGGATCATCTCCACGTGTAAGCTTTTGTAGAGACACAGTATGTCCTATAGAGGCAACTCCTTTACTTTGGACAATTCCTGAAGCAAATTGAAGCTGACTTTCTGAAACTTGGGTCAATTGTTTGGCCTGGATCTTTAGGGTGTCACGGAAACACTGTGTTCAGTTTTGGCAATAGTCCTATAGCATTCCAAAGCCCACTCTAGTTTATGTTGACCGTCAATGAGTTGTTGAATAAGTTTCTCCATCTTATATCAAATGACTCATATGCTTGCCTTCTCCACTATGTATTGTAGCACCTTGTCTTCAATGTATTAAGGGCTCCACAACAATTGAGTAGGTAGCAGTTATTTCTTTACTGTATATTGATGACTTAAAGATGGGAAACAACCTTTACAACACAGTCATTACAACGCACTACCTTTACAACGCAGTCATTACAACACAACATCCTTTACATTGCATGCCATTAAAACACAACCATTACAACACGTCACTACAATGCATGTCATTACAACGCATATCACTACAACACATGCCATTACAATGCATTTTACCCTGCTGTTGCACTCAGTGGAGTGGGAATAGTAATTTTTACCCCTACACTACCTTACACTTACCCTACTTTTGCACTCACTAGAGTCGGAATAGTAAATTTTACCCCTACACTATCCAACACTTACCCTACTGTTGCCCTAAAAGTAATATGCATTGTAATGGTTTGCGTTGTAGTGGTATGCATTGTAATGGAATGCGTTGTAAATGTAGTTTCTTAAAATGCGTAATGATGGCATGCGTTGTAAAATTATGCGTTGTAGTGAATGTTGCGATGTAAAAACTGGATTGTAAAGGAATGCGATGTAAATGTTTGCTTTGTAATGTCATACATCCCTTGAAGATAGGTATGATGGATTGATTTTCATTTAAATCCTTCTGCTATTGGAGTTGAGTGATGTTATATTGTTAGGTGTCTTCGGTTAAGGTATGTTCTCCTACAATAAGCGTTTTCTTCTTTCCTTACTTTGGGACATGTCCTCAGCTCTCCATACTAGTGCCCTCAGAGAGAAAAAAACAGAGGTAAGTTCCTAACCGTTAAGTTTGACAACTCCTATCCACCATATTAATTTATTATTTTTCTTCCTTTACTATTTATTATTTCTGTTTCTATTCTTCCATATCTATTGTTTATATTCTGGACTTTCTTACTCTACTGTTCGTCAATCTTGACTCTGACCTCTGCCTTACTTCAGGCAGTGCTTGTAAATAATCAGGGAAAAAGAAATATATGCAGGAAAAAAAGAAGATAAAGAGGTCCTAGGCAACACAGCAGTTAGTCATTTAGCTGATTAAATGGAATGGCTCACATTCAAAAGAAATGATTTCTCTATTCTCCAAGCCATATTTCTGTATTTAATTTTTACGGTTTAGGCGCAATGTATTTGGGGATGTTGCATAATTTTCCCCAAAAATCTTCCCTTTATTTTATTTTATTTATTTTATTTTTAGTGTTTTCTATAGCGCGATTGTGACCCATTCCTGGGTGTCGGAGCGCTTTTTAATTCAGCACCAAACAGTTTTGATCTCATTTTACAAATTTACGTTAATTACATATCCAGTCTTACTAGGCGGACACTATGGTTATAGCAATACATGTCATGACATACTTGCATATAAAAGGTAATGTACGATGAATATCCTTTCTAAAGAAAAACCTGGATTCTGACTGGATGCACAGTTACCAGCACATATCAGTAACCAACTTGCTTGACAGAAGTATCAACATTAGCTATCACCCTTGACTCTGTTTGTGCATATCTTCATTAGCTATCATCCTTGAATCTAGCGTATGGATTTAGGAATCCATGCAGGCCTGACTGAGGTCTGTGGGTGAGACCTGATGAAAACACACTGACTTGTGCTATCCAGGAGCCATTACTTTGATATTCGCATTAGAGTTATCTAGCTTATCATCCACCTGTTCACGCATCTGAAAATAGTATATTAAGGGATGTTTAAAGTCTCAAAAGAGTCACAAAAGGGCTGTAGTTAGTTACGGGAGAAATGTACTCATGAGAAAGGACTGAGGGCCATATTTAGGTAATCACTATTTACGGATTTTTAAATACCGAAATTTACCGATTCGGTATTTGAAAATCGGTAAATAGTATGTAGGTAAATATTCGGTAAATTTTACAGAATCGGTAATATTCGGTATTACCAATTCGGTATTTACCGATTCAGTAATTCCCATTCATTCCTATGGGTCTGGAGGCCCATAGGAATGAATGGGAAGCCATTCACTATTATCGATTCGGTAAATAACGAATCAGTAATAGGGGGAACATATTCAAGGGTGGCAGGGTGTCACATTGACACCATGTTGCACCCCTGAATCGTGCATGTGTGCACATGTGGCACACATGCCACATGACACTGACAAAAAAGCAAAAAATTGCTTTTTCTAAGGTATTCGGTATTGACCACCAACTTATAGTTGGTGGTAAATAACAAATCCTGAATGCTAAAATGCCATCACTTGATTGCCACCTACATAGGAATTAAGGATTCGGTAATTTACTGAATCAGTATTTTAATTAAATTACCGATTCGGTAAATTACCGAATCCATGAACCTGCCTCCTACATCTCTAATCCCTAAA
Organism: Lissotriton helveticus; assembly: GCF_964261635.1. NCBI lineage: Eukaryota > Metazoa > Chordata > Amphibia > Caudata > Salamandridae > Lissotriton > Lissotriton helveticus. The sequence continues at coordinate 1,763,114,119 of NC_136057.1, forward strand.
TACCGGTCAGTAACGGTGAAAGTTACCGAATTTCACCGTTACCGACCGGTATTGCCTCACCTACATATGGCCCTTAGACTCTTTTTTGAATTGCGAGCCCAAGGTGATTTTTCTAATATTTGGTGGTAGCGCATTCCAAATTCTTGGTGCCGCTCCAGAGAATGCTCTATCATACATTCTTTTCTTGCGGAAAATTGCTGGTTTCAGTAGGAAATCTGGGCCCCCTGATGATATAAGGCCTCCAGAAATTGTGAATTTCTGTGCAAGATAAAGTGGCGTTTTGTAGTCTCGCTGCAGCATTGAGGTAGGCTTTTAGTTGGTCTTTTTAGATCTTAGGGGCCCCAGCTAGAGTTGTGCAACCATACTCAATCCTCGAGATGACCAAAGCATGGACTGCCGTTTTCAGGTCGGCAGCGCCAATGAAAGGTTTCAATTTTCTAAGATAGCTCAAATAGAATCGGGCATTTTTTGCCATTATATTGATGAGTGCTGGCATGTTTAAATCCTTATCCAATGTGATTCCAAGAAACTTGGTAGAGTCAAGTGGAATCGGAGTACCATTTAGAGCTGTGGTCATTTTGGTCGATTCCTTGATCATCATGGAGGATTTAGGGGGGAGATCAGAAGGAATTCTGTTTTCTATGAGTTGAGTTTAAGATGATTTAGAGAAAGACAATGGACGTTGTTTTGTAATGCTTGGTTCATTATTTTGATCTCTTCAAGTGACATGATCTTCATATACAGCTGAGTGTCGTCTGCGTACATGTGGAAGGAGATGTTTACCTGCTGCAGAATTTCTGTGAGTGGCTCAATGTACAGATTGAATAGTGATGGGGATTGAGTTGAGCCTTGAGGGACACCAATATGACTCAGGGATGGAAGGGATAGTTTGTGGTTCACCAGGAACCTTTTCGATCTGTTTTCTAAGAAAGAGTGAAAACATTTTAGGAATGTCCCTGAAAAACCCATCCTATTCTCCAATCGGTCTAATAATTTATCATGGTTTACGGTGTCAAATGCTGAAGATAGGTTGAGAAGGATTAGTAGACAGGTTTCGTTACAGTCTAGAACAAGTAAATCATCATCAGCTATGTGCATAATTGCTGTTTTCGTGCTGTGATCTGGTCTGCACCCTGATTTACAGTCATTTATTAGCTTATATTCCGAGATACGACGGTTCAGTTGTTGTTGGGCACATTTTTCCAACCCCTTAGCCAGTAAGGGAATGTTTGTTACCGGCCTAAAGTTGTTAGGGTCCGAAGGATTCTCAGTAGGTTGGATTCTCAGTAGGTTTTTTTAGTAGAGGGATGACGTGGCCTGTTTTTAGACAGTCTGGAAAAGAACCTTGGGAAAAAGCAGCATTAATTATTTTAGTCCAGCTGGGATGACCATGTGGTTGATCGGAGGCCAACATTTTGTGGGAAGAGGATCATTGTAGTGGTTGTTCAATTTTAAGGCCAATAAGGGTTTTGCCATGTCTTCCTGATCATAGAGTTTGAAGGCTGACCAAAGGGCATTATTTTTGGGCACTGTTTGTGCATGCTGGGTTGTCTGCCTCACTTGAGTGCTCTTTTGAGTCACCAGATTATCCGCGATAACCCTGAGTTCATTCTCCATGGAATTAGCTTTGGTCGTAAAAAATGCTGAAAAGTATTCACTGCTCAGAGCGATTGAGATGTTAGTTGAGATGTTCTAGCCAATTTGTTCGACTGATCCTTTAATAGATCGAAGACTTTTCTCGGTCTGTTCTTAGCATTGTCAAGTTCATTTCTAAAAAAGTATTTTTTTCGACCGAAGTACGCTTTTATTGTAGGCCTTCCTAATCTTTCTTAGTTGATTTAGATGAGGAGATGATGGGAGCTGTCTCGATTTCTTTATGTGATTCTGAGTATTAGTCTTTCTTCATTCAGTGAGCCATTGAACCATGGGTTTTTATCTTTGACTTGGATTCTTTTGAGTGTTAAAGGGGCTATGATTATTTTAGATATCGTACTGTTGTAATGATCCATAAGCTCACTGACATCCACCACTCTAGGAGGATGTTGAAGTTCGTTCTTACAACTTGCTGTTAGCAACTTCATGTTCAGGCCTTTTGTATCGCTAACCCATTGTTTGGGCTTGACTGCTTGTGTGTCTCTTTTCTTCTTTAAGGATGTTATTTGGAAGGTCATGATGTGATGATCAGACCAGTCCCAGGGTACCATATCGATTGAGTCTACCACATTTTATTTGGAGATGATCCAGTCTAAAGTTGCGCCTTTAGTATGAGTTGGAAGACCACAAACCTGCACTAGAGACTGGTCTGCTAGGACGTTTTTGAAAGTATTGACCTGATTATCTATGAGGTCATTCCAATGTAAATTGAAGTCCCCTAGAAAGATACTATAGGAGCGAGGATCAGAATTTGCTGTAATAACTTCCTTTAGTTGGTCTATAAACATTTTGTTTTTACCTGGGGGGTGGTAGAAAGCGTGTAGTTTAAGGTGTTGGTTATCTGCGAGGAGTACAGAGAGTCCCAGGTATTCAAAGGACTCAAGGGAATCGGAGTGGGCTTTAGAGATTGAAATGCTTGATCTGTGTATACAGGCCACTCCTCCATCTATTTTGTTAAGCCTGTCTAGTCTCACAATATTAAAGCTTGGTGGAACAAATAGGTCTAGGCATGAGGACGATGCATTATTGAACCATGTTTCTGTTAGAATAGCTACATCAATATCCTGGTTCAGGAATAGATATCCAGCTTCCACCCATTCCCCTGCCAAAAGTGCACCCTTGCATGCACCTGTGATAGCCAAACTCCTCCTGGAGCATGGCGGGCAATGGAGAGTAGCCGGCGGGGTCTGCCATGGAATGCCGAACTTCAGAGGTTGGCGTCCTGGGTGTTGTGAATGTCATCTTCTGATTTGTTGGCCTTGTCGATTAGCGCCGTCTGAAGAGGTGGCAATTTGTCTTTCCCCTTTCGTCGCAGTCCTTGTGTGGGCAGGTGAAGTCCAGACTCAGATAACCCCTTTCATTTATTGATACTCGCTTCTTTAGTGTCTTGCCATCTTCCTTCTATGCGCTCTATCTTGTGTCCTCACATCTGTTCTTTCGTCCTTCATCTCGTCTCGTCCCCTTTTTGCAGTTTTGCATGTCATTCTTTTATTTCTCTCTCCTCTTCCATTTCTTATAAAAATTAAAAGTTCTTTTTTTTTTTTTTACAGGAGTAGATGTCATTTAGGACCAGAGTCGTATTTCAGGTAAGCCTTCTATTTCTGTTACCTCCTGTGGCAATTGCTCCGTTTTACATATAGGCATGCACTTTTTCATAGTACAAAATTCACAGACGTGCTGCTGGTATGGTTCATGGACAGCACCCTGGACAACTCATAAATTCAGATACCCCCCCTGTCAACCACAGATTCCATCTTGTTCATTAATGCCAGCCTGGCCATTCTCAAGTGGCCATTTTGTCACTTTACCATTTACATAGTAGGCTGCAAGCAAGGGGTTGCTTTCAGAGCAGGATGGGCTGCCATGACCCGACCTTGGCAAATGGCACAATTCTACTCACAGCCTCCTGCTTGGTCCGGTTGATTTGAATTTTCTTTTGGGTGATTTTAGTTTCCAGTCCAGCTTTGAGAGCAAGACTGCTGTTGAAGATCTGTCTTAATCAATCTAAAGTGATCTCTCTGGCTTCTTGGGGTTCTGAAATGTATATTCTCTACCCGAAACCCTCAACCAATATTTTGCCACAGGTGGTGTTAAGTGGTAATTACTACTGCATACTATAGAGCAACAACATCATTGGGCTTCGCACTTCTCACTTCTCTAGGTGAGTACCTCCTCATTTCGAGTTAAAGTAGTGGTGGGGATCCAAGTGAGAAAAAGTTATAATTACCTGCTGTATCTAAAGGTCCATTTTAATATAGGTGGGTAGTATGCAGGGGTGAGATTAAAAGGGTTGTGCTGATGCTCTGGGGACGTGTTTGTTATCCCAAGTATCCTACTTGTTCGGTCAACATGTTTCAGCTGTAATTGCTCCTAAAGGTCCTAACCTTCACCAGGACCAGTTGTGAGATCAAAAGATCCCTTGTGGTAATGTATGTTTTATTTTTTTCTATATAGACATGTAAGCCACTACTCATGTTTCCTCTCACTGATTACATTTAATCATGTGTGTCAACAGCTTAGAATGAGCCTGTGGTACATTGGAGAAAACGGAAGAAAGATAATAAACATTTTCTGATCCCTTGTCTATGCAATCTCATTTTTTCATGCACGTTTGTACATTTTTGGGGGAGACCCAATATTTTGCCTTCAGCCCTTGCTCTAATTTCAGATAATCTCTTGAATACATGGCCTCTCAGTATCGGCCATTTTCTTGTCACTTGTTCTTTTCATTCATTCAGAGGTACTTGCCAGTTAATGAGAAACGGGGGAGGGAAATGCAGTAAGGAATTTCCGTGTTTAGTTGTGCTGTTGAATTCTTATGTGTGTTAGTTAATCCTGTGAGTGAGAATCTTCATTCATTAATATATATGAAGGGGGGATTGGGGGTCATCAATATTAGGCGATAATTTATGTCTTACGAACCTCCTGTTGTGGATGATATACATACAGTATGCGGTTGATGGTTTAGTTCTGGATATATCATTATGCTTTTTTACATTGTTATTATTTGTTGTCCTCCTCATGGGTCATAGACCAAGAGAGGGTGTTATGACTATTTGCTGATGGTTTATAAGAAAAAAAAGGGTACCCCGCAAAGTGAACCTGGGGTTGTACCTGGGGTTGTAGTGTATATAAGAAGAACAATGGTTCAAGGGTGCCCAAATAGGTCCAAAAGCGAAAACAGTTATTTAGACTAGATACTACATCAATTTGGGAGCAGAGCATGTAGGGCAACATGTCTACTTTTAATTGTGCTTTTTCAACATGTTAGTATTACAGTAATACGTTCAGGTGCTCACATAAGTGATAGGGTACGTATCGTGACTGAGTGAAAGTGAGAATAGATGAAATATCACATGAACAACAAAGGGAAATGGACAAAAATATATACAATGGAGGGATTTTTGTTGGGGGACGACGACGACGTTCCGATCTTTATTGAGTCAAGATCATCATCAGGACAGGGTGAGTGGTCTGCCACTGGAGTAAAGGTAAAGCTTAAGCTTAAATTAGCACTTTGCCCTACTGGGTATTTACTTAATTCAGTGACTTAGTTTATTCTTATTACTTAAAAAGTACCGTGCAGGCGGGAAACCGGGTGGTTGTGGCTGGGGCGTGCAGGAGCGCTCGGGGTGGTAAATACTATGGGGTCACTATCGCGCTGGGGACTGCGTAGTGTTCCTGCACTTACTGTCTTTGGGAAACAGATCAATGGGGAAGGGGAGTGTGATGAACACTCTGGTGGGAATTCTGGGGGTACTGCCGGCCTGGTTTTTCGATCAGTCAAGGTGGGGGAAGAGATCTAGGATTAGGCAGAAAGCAAGAAGTCAACTCCACTTGGCAAAGACTATAAGGACTAATCTCAGTTTTAAAAGAAAGAAAATGTCTTCATACTAGCAGGCTGATTGGGTTTGGTTAGGTTGCCTTTACACCTTGATAATTGTTCCGGGGGGCGGGCTCACTTACAAGTAATCTAAGAAAGAGGATTTTATCAGTATCCAAAGTAGTACATAATAGGAAGTAGCAGAACTAATATGCACCATGCTTACTTGGGTGTTCAATGAAAGTAGTATACAAGGTTTTGGACTGTTAAAAATCAGAACAGACGGTCGTTTGAGTCGGTCGTTTGAACTTGGTCCTAGGAGCAAGGGGACACAGTTACCAAGTATCTTAAATTAATATACATATTTGCAAGGTACATATGCAGATGCAGCCTCTATGGGCTTAGTATGCAAGTCAGGGTACCTCGTGGTCGAGTGGGGTTTAACTAAAGTGGGTTTAACTAAAGTGTAAGTGTAAATTAGAGTCACAGTATAGTTACTGATGTAATCGCAGGATAATGGACTTGTACCAGGATCTCAAAGGAAAACCGGCGGGATATTAAAATCGAAAGACCTGATCTTACGTTTTGAGCGAGGGGCGGCTCTGGGGGTAGGGCAGGTGCACTTACTAAATAGCCGTGGTCCGGGGCCTCTAGTAGCCTTCCTGGTCCTTGATTTAGTCTATCATGTTGCTGCCGTTGTCTTAGGGGAAGCAGAAGGGCGGAGGTCAGGGATATATCTGCCTTCTGTAGTGTCCAACGTGTGCGCATGCGCATTGGGACTCCAAACGTCGCTGACGTTGACCTGTGGAGCTCAAGCGGCACTAGCTAGATTGCGCATGCCTGGTACTCGGCTGGGTAGTGACGGTGATTATTCTGACACAAAGGCCATTTTGTGTCCCGATATGCATGATTCATAAATGCGGTCCGGGGGAGATGGTGTGGTGAAAAGTTAAGAAATTTATTAAAGGGGATTAGTAATTTTGCACGCATATATTAAGAGGCAATGTTAACACACAGTGTGTCTCCAGTGTGGGGACCTACGCATGCGCATTGTCAAACCACGGAGTAATTCTAGAAAAAAACCCTCACAGGCTATTGTTGGCTACCTATTCGGGATTAGCACAAATATCCTCAAATTTAAAGGACAATTTAGAGCTACCATATATCCATATCTCTCTTGTACTTAGACATATATTCCAATTATATGTGACAGGTTGGAGCAAGATACAGAGTTAAGTATACACAGATACATGATAATAAACTTGAATACGAGCTCGGGGACGTGATGGCCGCCTTTTAGCTCGGCTCCGTCGACCCTCCGGCTAACCTCGACTATCCTGCCATATATCCTGCACTGTGACGATACTTCAATACAGAATTCGAAATTTAAAGACCCACTCTTACTTACCGTCTGGTCCGGAGGTTCCTGTGTGCTGTGGGTCCGCAACTGTGCCCTCGGTGAGATTGGGGCCTCCGGGCACTCGAGACCGGGACCTCGCCTGCGGGACCAGACCGGCGGAGAAGAGATTGCCGGCCCCGGCCGCGAGAGAGAGCCACTGGTGGGAACCGTTGTACGTGTGCCCCGGAGATCCTGAACCGGCCCCGATGACTGGACCATGCGGCTGGAGGGGGACGAGATGTGCTGGGGGCTGACTGTGTGAAGGGGTCCCTTCGCCTTTGTCCTGTCCGGCGGCCCTGAACCCCGCGCCTGGCTCTCGCCTGTGGGGCCTGCCACTCTTCGGAAGGGACCCCCCCCCCATCGGGCGCTCGCCCATCCTGTGCCGGTGAGGCCGATGTTGGGAGCCTCCGGAGGTCTGTAAAGTCCTACATTTGGGAACTGTTTGGGGGCCCACGGTGGACTGTGGGGTGGCGAAACTCACAAGATGGCTACCGAAAACGCGGGGGGTGCTCCGCTCTGCACCGACGCTCCTTGCCGGCTGGATTGTGCGGAGGCCTGGGTGTGTACCCGAGCGCCCACGCCCGGAGATGTCCTGGACGCCTTGATGTCATTGTACGCTGTCTTGGACCCCGGTGCCTCCACCGACCCCATGCGGCTCGCCGCCATTTTGGGCCGCCGCTCTTTCATGCACCTCTCTCGTCCTGATGCCGCCATTGCTTCGCCCCCTTCGGCTGCGCCGGGAGTTGCTGTTGTTGTTCTTCGGCCGCTTGATGGGCCGGTGACTTTTGACCCTCTGCTTCCTCACCGCCTGGCTTTCGAGGACTTCCACACGGCGCGGAGATCTGCTTCTTCCCGGGTACCTGGGACTTATGGTGGGCCGCTGCTTGCTCCCGCTTCGTTGGATTCGAACTTTTGTCCTGGAGGGGTACCTTTGTATTGTCGAACTGCGCACCTGGACTCCGGCCTGCCTTTGCTTGCCCTGTCGTTGCTGCTACAATTGACTTGCTTTATTGACTTTTTGTGTTCCCTCCGTACGAAGGCTCTCCCTGATTTATATCACTGCCGTGACTCTGGACAACATTACGATTATTTTGTGCTGGGTGGTCCGCTCCACATTATCCTTTATTGGGTTGGTTTCGTGGTTAGGAAGGGTTGGGGGTGAGTTGTACGACATGATAATTTGCTGGTTTACCTGCCCGTTGCACTGATGTTTGTACTCCCGACTTGGTGTAACGTTACAATCTCCTCCTCCTCCCCCTCCCTGTGGTTTCTGCTGTATGTGAAGGTGTAGTATTGATTTGATACTTATTCATTCGTTGGTCGAGGGCGGGTCGTAGCCGAATTTGTTTGCTCATGTCCTCTGGCTCCTCCCTCACATTTTATTTTTGTTTCGTATTTCCTCTCCTCCTCTTTTTGTCTTCTTTCTCTACTTTCTTTTTCACTATATTTCGGGTTTCGGATTAGGGCGACAGGCACGCTGTTTGGAGGGTAGGCCGTAGCCTTCTGCAGGGGTGCGGGGTGGGACGGGTGGGCGGGGTCTTTCAGATGTTTTCTTTTGGTTCTATGGCCCTTTTCTATCCCTTAATAGCGGTGCCGCTTCTGTCCTCGCTTCTCTGGCATGAGTGGGTTGGGATCTATTGCTATGCCACTTTTATTGGTTTCGATGCTTCGTCGCGACTGCCATCCCCTTCTTTTCGCCAGCTCTCCACTTTCTTCTGTATTATTAGCCGCGGGTTGCCTGGCCCGGGGTGGCGCCCATCTTGCACGTTTGTGTTTTTCCTTTTCTATTTCTTTATTTTGCTCTTTCTCCTTCCTTTCCCCCCCTTCTTTGTCCCTTTTTGGTTTCCTCCCCTCTGTTTCCCCCCTATTTTTCCCCCTTTCCCTTCCCCCTTCCCCTTTTCCCTTCCACCCCCCCCCCTCTTCCCCCCCCCCTCCCTCTTTTTCCCAGGCTCGTATTGAGAGAAGTGGGTTCGGTTCGTACTGTTTATCCGCTCCCCTTGCCTCTGTTAGTGTGTTATTGGGTGGGGGACATGAGATCTTGGTAGCACTTGTATGCTTCTTCACTATATTTTGCGTTTGTTTTGTGCTACGGTCGATTCGTGCCCTTACATCCTCCTCCTCCCCCCACCCCCCCCTCCTCTCATTTTGGCATGGGTGTATTCCTGTTTCTGGGGTTTCCCGTCTTTGTGAGTCAGCCATGAGCCTTGTCCCCTTATTATAAAATAGACCTCATTGATCCTGGTATTGGGCCGTTATTGCCGCTTATCCCATTTCTAGCATTATTTAGTTATGTTTGCTTGCCTGTCAACTGGCCTTGTGTCGCTTATTTTGATTCTTGATCGTCTTTGACTTGTGGCCGGCCAGATTGGTTGTAGGCCCACGCATGTTTATCCTAATGATGCAAATAAAGGTCTTCAAAAAAAATAAAAAAAATAAACTTGAATACAAGATGTCAAATACAGGTGTTCCACTCATCAAGAGTGTTTAGTCCTTTTTCAATGGTTTTACAGTTATAGATCCATTTGCATTCCAAACGATTGAGTATGGTTTGTATTTGTATTTGTATTTGTATTTGGTATTCATAAAGCGCGAACTGTCGCTCCGGAAGGAGCATCCTGGCGCTAAGGAAAATGGGAGGAACAACAGTGAGAACTAAATGGCGGCCATTACATAGGCATCTGGCAAGTTGAAAATCCAGGTTTTAAGTTGTTTCCTGAAAGGACCTCTAGATCCAGGAGTCAAAGTTCTTTAGGCATGGCATTCCAAGCCTTAGAAGTCACGACAGTTAAAGTTTTTCCCCCCTTGGTTTTATAGTGAAATTTGGGAATATTGATTAAGTTACATCCTTTTGATCTCAAAACTCTGGTAGGGTTGTAACAGGTGTATCTTCTTGAGAGATACCGTGGGCCGATATTGTTGAGCGCTCCAAAGGTAGTCAGAAGGATTTTGAACATGATCCTTTTGTGAAGGGCATCCAGTGCAATGTCCTAAGGGCTGCAGATGCAGAGGATCTTCTAGGTAATTTCAGTACCAGTCTTGCAGCAGCGTGTTGCACGCTCTGCAGATTTTGTAACGTGAGCTTTTTTACCCCTGCCATAAGGCCATTGCAGTAATCGAGACGGGAGAGTATGAGGGCCACTGCCACCGCCTTTCTCGATTCAGTAGGGAGGAAATCAAAACATTTCTTTATAGATTTTATAATGCTAAAGCAGCTTCCCGTAACGTTCCTTACATGATGGTCAAAGGACAGTGAGGAATCAAAGCGTACACCCAGCTTTCTGGCTACTTCCACCGAACTGGGCGGCGCAGTGGTATCCACTGGCCACCATTTACTTGGGCTGAAATTGACATTTTTACCCATGGGCAGTATTTCTGTCTTGTTTGCATTACATTTGGTTGCATTACATGTGCATTACATTTGGTTACCACCCCTTGTACTGGGCACCAGGTTATCTATCACCTGCCAGGTGAAGTCGTTTTCCGAATGTCCTTGTGCCAAAAAATGTTCCACTAGCGGTGCCATGAGGACTTTGCATCGGATTCTACTTCTGTGCTGTGAGATCGGGGATTTGATCTGCTGGGTTGTCTGACCAATGTAGCACAGTTTGCACGGGCACTCAATGCAATAGATTACATTTTTGGAATTGCAGTTGGTAAATGATTTTTAAACATGCTTACAATTGTCATATTCAAATACTTTGATATTAATTGTGGAGTTGCATGCCATGCTGTGATTACATTTGTAGTGCCCAACAATTGATGGCACATTGAAACATGCCTGAATAGTGTTGTTTATTCTGGTTGGTGTGGACGCCCTCACTAGGTGATCCTTTAAGTTGCGTCCTCTCTTAAATGAGAAAAGCGGTGTTCCTGTGGTTAGTTCCAGTTGATCTAGGACAGACCTGTATTTTCTCACTAGTTTTGTCAGTTTGTTGCTCACTGTGCTAAATGTTGTGACACAGGTGATGATATTTAGTGATTTCTTATCTTGTAGTTGGAGTAGGTGTTCTCGGTGGGTGTACCATGCTCTTTTTATGGCATGTTTTACCAGTCTCCTGGAGTAGCCCCTAGATGGATATTTTTATTTTTGGATCTCAGCCTCCTGGAAGAAATCGTCCTTGAATTTGCAGTTGCATCTCATCCTGAGAAATTGGCCATATGGGAGGCCATCCCTGAGTGCCCTAGGGTGTGCGCTGTGGTATTCAAGCAGGGTGTTTCGTTCAGTAGGCTTTCTGAATAGGGTTGTATATAACTGACCATCTAAACACTTGATGGTGACATCCAGGTAATCTACCTGGTGTGCATCATTGTTAAATGTGAATTTTAGGTCTGGTTGGCTCATGTTAAGCCACTCACAGAACTCTTTTAATGCATTCTGGTCACCGCCCCAGATCATGAGGACATCGTTGATATACCTGCGCCGAAGACGAATTTTGTCATGGTATGGACTTGTGGCATTAGGAATGATTTTTAGTTCCAAATCGTCCACAAACAGAATAGCAAAGTTGGGGCAAAAAATGCCCCCATTGAAGTGCCTTTGCACTGCCTGTAGTAGGTGTCTTGAAACAGGAAGTAGTTCTTAGTGAGTGAGATCTCAAGTAGGCTAATTATAAATTCAGTGGGTACTCGATGAGGTGCCGGACGGTTATTTAGATGTTTCCTAATTACGTCTATACCCTTTTGTTGTGGAATGTTAGTGTACAGAGACTCTATGTCAAGAGTGACAAGGAGTTCTGTATTTGGATCGAAAGACTGTGATTCAATAAGATTGATAAGGTGGGTAGTATACTTGACATAAGTCACTGTGTCTCGACACAGTGAAAAAATCAACATACTTTCCTAAAGGTTCCAGAACAGAATGGCATCCTGAAAGGATGGGCCTACCAAGGGGTTCCTCTGCATTTTTATGCACTTTGGGTAATGTATATAGTAACTGGGCATGCCTCCAGAGGTCATCACCTTTGAGCACCTTGTCCCAAGAGACCTGGCTAAGCTGAAAGACAACTACAGATTTACCCCTTTTAATGTCAGTGTAGAAGAAAAGAACAGTCTACTAAAAAGAAAGAAAATGAGGAAATTGTAATAAAACCCTGTGAAAAAGGGGGTGGTATTGCCATTCAGGATAAAATCGCCTATGACACTGAAATTCTATGCCAAGTGCATTACACCACACACTATGAAGGACTAAACAGCAACCCTGTTAAAAGGATCAGTGAGGACATTCTTTAGGTCACTCAAGAAGGTCTGGAAAATGGATTCCTTAGTAAAAATGAATTCTTGTTCCTCAATTACAAGGAACCACACACCCGGTAATATATACATTAACCAAAGTGCAAAAAAATGCAGAGGAACCCTCAGGTAGGCCATCCTTTCAGGGTGCAGTTCTGGGATGCAGTTCTGTCCTGGAACCTTTAGGAATCTATGTTGATTTTTTCATAAAGGACCTTGTTCGAAACACAGTGACTTATGTCAAGGATACTACCCACCTTTTTACTCTTATTGAATCACAGTCTTTCGATCCAAATACAGAGCTCCTTGTCACTCGCGATATAGAGTCTCTGTACACTAAAATTCCACTTCAAAAGGGTATAGACGTAATTAGGAAACATCTAAATAACCATTCGGCACCTCATCGAGTACGCACTGAATTTATAATAAGCCTACTTGAGATCGCACTCACTAAGAACTACTTCCTGTTTCAAGACACCTGTTACAGGCAGCGCAAAGGCACTTCAATTGGGGCAATTTGTGCCCCCAACTTTGCTATTCTGTTTGTGGATGATTTGGAATGAAACATCATTCTTAATGCCACAAATGCATACCATGACAAAATTAGTCTTTGGCGCAGGTATATTGACGATGTCCTCATGATCTGGGGCAGTGAACAGAATGCACTAAAATAGTTCTGTGCGTGGCTTAACATGAGCCAACCAGACTCTAAAATTCACATTTAACTATGATGCACACCAGGTAGATTACCTGGATGTCACCATCAAGTGTTTGGATGGTCAGTTATATACAACCCTATTCAGAAAACCTACTGAACGAAACACCCTGCTTGAATACCACAGCGCAAACCCTAGTGCACTCAGGGACGGCCTCCCATATGGCCAATTTCACAGGATCAGACGCAACTGCAAATTAAGGGAAGATTTCTTCCAGGAGGCTGAGATCCTATATAAAAAACTTACATCTAGGGGCTACCCCAGGAGACTGGTAAAACATGCCATAAAAAGAGCATGGTACGCCCACCGAGAACACCTACTCTAACCACAAGATAAGAAATCGCTAACTAGGATAATCTGTGTCACAGCATTTAGCACAGTGAGCAACAAACTGACAAAACTAGTGAGAAAACAATGGTCAGTCCTAAATCCACTGGAACTAACCACAGTAACACCACTTTTCTCAATTAAGAGAGGACGCAACTTAAAGGATCACCTAGTGAGGGCGTCCACACCAACCAGAAAAAACAACACTATTCAGGCATGTTTCAATCTTCCACCAATCGTTGGGCACTACAAATATAATCACTGCATGGCATGCGACTCCACAAGTAATACTAAAGTATTTGAATATGACAATTGTAAGCATGTTTTAAGGTCATTTACCAACTGCAATTCCAAAAATGTAATCTATTGCATTGAGTGCCCGTGCAAACTGCGCTTCATTGGTCAGACAACCCAGCAGATCAAAACCCGGATCTCACAGCACAGATGTAGAATCCGATGCAAAGTCCTCATGGCACCGCTAGTGGAACATTTTTTGGCACAAGAACATTCGGAAAACGACTTCGCCTGTCAGGTGATAGATAACCTGGTGCCCAGTACAAGGGGTGGTAACCAACAAATTATACTCAATCGGAATGCAAATGGATCTATAGCTGTAAAACCATTGAAAAGGACTAAACACTCTTGATGAGTGTAACACCTTTATTAGACATCTTGTATTCAAGTTCATTATGATGTATCTGTGTATACTTAACTCTGTATCTTGCTCCTACCTGTCACATATAATTGGAATATATGTCTTAGTACAAGAGCCTCCTCACCGTGAGATATGGATATATGGTAGCCATATATTGTCCTCAAAATTTGAGCATATTTGTGCTGATCCCGAATAGGTAGCCAACAATAGCCTGTAAGGGTTTTTTTCTAGAATTACTCTGTGGTTTGACAATGCGGATGCGTAGGTCCCCACACTGGAGACACACTGTTAACATGGCCTCTTAATATATGAGAACAAAATCACTAATTCCCTTTAATACATTTCTTAACTTTTCACCACACCGTCTGCCCAGGACTGCATTTATGAATCATGCATATCGGCACACTTTATGGCCTTAGTGTCAGAATAATAATCATCACTACCCAGCCGAGTACCAGGCATGCGCAATCTAGCTAGTGCCCCTCGAGGTCCACAGGCCGACGTCAGCGACGTTTGGAGTCTCAATGCGCATGCTCACACAATGGACACTACAGAAGGCGGATATAACCCTGCCCTCGGCCCTTCCGCTTCCCCTTTTAGAACGGCAGCAACATGATAGACTAAAGCAAGGACCCGGAAGGCTACTAGAGGCCCCGGACCACCGTGATTACGTAAGTGCATCCGCCCTACCCCCAGAGCCGACACTGGCTCAAAACGTAAGATCAGGTCTTCTGGTTTTGGTATTCAGACGGTTTTCCTTTCAAATACCGATAGAAGCCCGTTATCCTGCGAGTACATTGGTAACTATACTGTGCCTCTAATTTACATTTGCACTCTAGTTAAACCCCATTTGACCACGAGGTGCCCTGACTTGCATACTATGCCCATAGAGGCTGCATCTGCATATGTACCTCGCAAATATGTATATTAATTTAAGATACTTTGTGACTGTGTCCCCTTGCTCCAAGGACCAAGTTCAAACGACCGACTCAAACGACTGTCTGCTCTGATTTTTAACAATCCAAAACCTTGTATACTACTTTCATTGAACACCCAAGTAAGCATGGTGCATTTTAGTTCTGCTCCTCCCTATTATGTACTACTTTGGATCCTGATAAAATCTTCTCTCTTAGATTACTTGTAAGTGAGCCCACCCCCGGTACAATTATCAAGGTGTGGAGGAAACCTAACCAAACCCAATCAGCCTGCTAGTAAGAAGACATTATCTTTCTTTTAAAACTGAGATTAGTCCTTATAGCCTTTGCTAAGTGGAGTTGACTTCTTGCTTTCTGCCTAATCCTAGATCTCTTCCCCCCACCTCGACTGATCCAAAAACCAGGCCAGCAGTACCCCAATAATTCCCACCAGAGAGTTCGTCAAACTCCCCTTCTCCATTGATCTGTTTCCCAAAGAATAACAGATCATTGGAATACAGTATAACATTCTAGTTAGTGTCTACAAGTGTGGAGGATCCATAATGAAATTTATTGGCACTTTATAGCAGATTTCTGGTTGTCCGACTGAGCAGAGTTTACATGCTCCTGCATCGCCCCACATTTCACCCATGTCCCCCCAGTGTTTCATCTAAAGGGTGAATCTGCAAGTAGTCTTTTAGTGGCTGCTAGATATCTCCAGGGCGGAAAGCAAGTGGCAGCAGCGTTGCATAAGTATCACTAGTTGTATTGCAATATATATGCTCCCAAACCCAATCTTTTATAGTTGGTATTTGTGTTTTGCCCCAGTGCAGGGATACTTGTCGTTTAGCCAGAAGGAGCGCAAATGCTGAAAATCTTCTAACGCTCCTCTTAAGGGGTTTGACATAGCCACGTAATGCCATCAGTGGAAAGGGTCCTAATGTGAATTCAATCATAAGGGATAAGTGACGGAAAATGTCTTTCCAATAGTTCCGGAGGGGCGCGCAATTCCACGAGATGTGCGGGAAATCTGCATCTGGCATTGAGCATCTGGTGCATGAGCTCGAAACAGTTGTGCTAATTCTAGACATCAGTCTTGGTGTAATATATGCTCTACGAAGATATTTAAAATGTATCAGTTTATGCCTATAGTTATTTGATACATATCGAGTTTGAGCACAGCAGTATGCCCAAACTGCATCAGTCAAAGGTTCGCCCAAATCATGTTCCCAGGCCATTCGAGACTTGAGGCCTACTGGAGGCCTTAAGGATTGTGATGTATGATAGACACGGGAGGCAAGATGCATGTTATCTGTGGATTTAATAACTAGTGTGAGAGGGGTAAATTCAACTGGTTCTACAGCAGCATCAGGCAAAACACTCATCAGGACGCTGTGTACTTTATGTAATAGAAACCTATCCATGTATGTATCGCGCCCCTTACTGCCAAGTCAGATACAGTACACAGTCGCAAGTCTTTAAATAGGTCTCCCACCGTACTAAGCCGTAGCCCAGCTAGCATCCGATTAGTAAGAGTTTTGGTGGTAGGGGATATCCAAGGAATATCGAGCAATGGCATGTGGGGGGAGTACAAGATAGCATATTGCAGATACCGACGCATTTGGTCCATGCCCAGCAAGCTGTTCGTCTGTATTTCTGCAGGGCAACGTGGGAGCCCCCGAGGTAGAATCAACGAGAATGAATTTGAGTAGATCTGGGATCAATCAGGTCTGAGATACTGTATCTGGGCATCGGGGTGGTACCAAAAATAAGTGAAATGGACCTGAGCTACTAGGTAGTAGAGATAGAGATTCGGAATATCAAAACCTCCTCGCTCATATGGCATTGTGAGAGTATTCTATCGAAGTCGTTTTAGAATAGAGCGTAAAGTGGTAAAAAACCCTTCTGTCAATGCAATTGGAATATTTAGAAACAAATATAGCAAGTGTGGGAGTACCCACCATTTTAATTATGGCTATCCGGCCAGCCATGGACAAAGGGAGTTTAATTCAGCTGTCAACTTGCTATGTGAGGTGGTTACTAGTCGGCCCATAGTTATGCAGATAACTTCAGCCTCGCTGCAATGCAAATAAATGCCAAGGTTTTTAGGGGGAGAGGTTCACCAACGCAACGGGAAATCAATGTCCACTTGGTTGGGGGCAGTGGAAATATCTCCAACTTCGTCCAATTTATAACCAGGCCTGAATGCACTCCGAAATGGACTATATCTCTTAAGAATGGGGGAAGATTTTCTGCCGGGTGTCGAACGAACAACAGTACGTCATCCGCATTGAAAGAGGCTATGAGTGGATCTGTGTGTAACTGCAAGACCCTATGAAGGTGATGTAACTGTATATGATGGTTCAGTGGGTCCACCTGGCCACAATCAACAGTAGGGGAGACAATGGGCACCCCTGCTGAGTGCCACGCGATAAAATAAATGGCGCCATAAGTATCTGGTCACTCTTAGTCGGCGACGGGGTTAGAGTACAGTAGACGAACCCAGCTCACAAATCCCTCAGGAATCCCCAATTTCTGCATCACTGCAAATAAGAAGGACCATTCCAATTAATCAAATGCCTTTTCAGTATCGAGTAACACGGCAGCCACAGGAGCGTGGGCTGCATCCGGTTCATCACCGAGAATACCATACGCAAGTTGATAGTCGTTGATCTGCCGGTGATAAACCCAGCCTGGAAAGGGCATAATATGGTGTTCATCAGTAGAGAGAGACGAGTGTCTAACATTTTTGCGAGAATTCTATAGTCGAGGTTTAGAAGTGATAGTTGTCTCTACGACTGGCATTGGGTGGGTGATTTACCTGGCTTAAGGAGTAGTGTGATTATGGCTTCTCGCTTAGTTGGCGAGAGGTAACCACCCTCCATAGCTTCTGCATATACCTTGATCAATCGAGGGGCAAGTTTAACTTTGGTACGCTTTGTAAAATTCTGAGGTGAGACCATCGGAGCCAGGAGCCTGACTGCTGGCTAAGTCCTTTATTGCTTGTGTCACTTCATCAGCATCCATGGGGGAGGCTAAGAATTCACTCTGCCCATTTTCAAGCAATTTCTTGTAAGTAGTCTTAGTGCCTGCCCGCCAGTTGGAGCTCGCATTTCATACAATCGCGTGTAATATGTTAGTAGGGTTTGAGTTATATCAGCAGTAGTAACCAATGGAGCCCCTCTTTCCAAATCTAATTGTGTGATGTACGTCGACTGGTATTGTGGGCAAAGAAGTCTGGCAAGTGTCCTACCCAGCCTGTCAAAAACAATTAGTGCTGTGCGGGCATGAAAAGAGGCTGATGAGGGATCCGAAAGTAAACTAATGTCCGCATCTTTTAGTTTTTGTTCAATTGCGCTCAGTTCATTGCAGATTGAGCAAAGTACTCCTGCATTTTTGGACTTACTAACCGCACGTATCACCACATTGAAGGCGTCCCAGAGCATTAGTTGGGAATCTACTGTGCCTTCATTGAGCTCAATATAGTCCTTAATGGCATCACCCACCTCAGTGCGAAACACTGGGTCTAGAAGAGCTGAGAAGGGGAACCGCCATAATGGGGCTGCTTGGGGAGTAAGGAAAAATCTGAAACAAGAAGGACTTGGGAGTGATCAAATATTGTGCGAGGTAGATATTCAACGTCTGGCACGTCTAGCATCAATTGTGGTGTAATGTACCAGTGGTCTATCCAGGACCAGGACCCATGTGGGGCTGAGTAAAAAGAGCATGTGTAGGTTGTCGAGTGCGTGTGCGCCGGAATTCCTCCAGTTTTGAGGTGCATCAGAGATTCGGAAGGCCGAAAGTGGAGTGCGGTTTCGTATTGCAGTAGTGTCAGCAGCAGTGTCAAGTGTAAGGTTAAAATCCACACCCATCAAAATAATGTCAGACCCTAGTCTGTCAATACATGCGGAAAGTGTAGGAAAGAAGTCAGTGGAATCTGTATTTGGAGGGTAAACATTTACCAGCAAAACAGGTTCACCTCCCAGTGTTCTCTTTGTGAGGACATATCTACCCTCGGGATCAGTAACTACCTCAACTGATCGGAAAGGGAGGGAGCGGTGTACCAAAATGCAGACTCCCTGTGAGTAAGAGCTATAGCATTAGAAAATGTGGTTTCCACCCCATGGAGGCAACACTGTGCGTGGGGAGAGGTGCCTAATGGGTCTCCTGCAAGAATGCAATCTGGACAGTATGTGGATTTAGGTATGCCAATATTTGTCTACTCTTTTTGGGATTGGCCAGGCCCCGAATATTCCACAAAAGGCACCTAAGTCTGAGCCCAGGACCAGTATGACTAACCGTGGTCATTTTCACGCCCGTATGAGCAAGATCTGGAATAAGAGGTGAACAATGTACATAATCTGTACTGTGAAAAATAAAATTGATCCATATCACCAACTTACTTGCAAATAAAATCGTAAACAACAACATCCCCTCAACCCAATGCCACCCCCCACCCCCATCAGATACACAACAACAAGGCACCCAGTGACTCTCAATACAAGAAGCAAAAAGAGGAATAAATAGGGAGAAAAATAGAGCAAGAAAAAGAAGAAAACGGTTAGTCATTTTGCAGGGGTGGCAACGCTTCGAGGAACCACCATGTTGCACAATAAATGATAACAGTGATTACCAACAACATAAGACTGTCTATCAGCCCCATCAAAGTGCATAGAAGGTGCATCAAACAATCAGGGAGATATGTGGAATTGAAATATACTTGTGAACAAGTAGCCCATCAGTCTACAACAAGCGAGAAGAAAACAAATACACGTTGTACTCAAACTAGTTCAAGCCTGAAAGTATTCAGTCCCCTTCACACAACTATTTTATTGCATGTCACAAATGGGTCCATGAGAAACACCATGAACATTATTAAAAGGATAGGCATGGAAAATAAGGAGTATGAATGAAGAATGCATATGGTGGTGTTTTGAGTGCAACCAATCAAAGATTTTGTATTGTGACCTCTTGTTGAAAGGGCAGATATAATTGGATTTAGAGCTCATGAAAACAATTTATTGCGGTCTCAAATTTCTGTTATTGATAAAAGCATTACTGGCTCATACCTGCAAGGACACACCTGAGTTACTGTTGGGTACATAAGACCATGTAACCAGCTTTCTTACATTTCATCAAGCTCTTTGTGAATCTCCCATAAAATCAAATAAAAAAAAATATATATATATATATGCACAAATTTCTCTAACGCCCTAGATACAAGAGTCAAAATGCCTTTGTAGATGAAACACAACAGACGCACAAACCACAGCATACTTGTCTACAATCGGAGAGTCGTGTATTTTGTTTTATGTTTCCTTTTATGTCTTTAAATGTTGCAATTATCTTGTGCTTTTACAATGACTGATGCCTTAATTCATATCAAAATTCTGGCTCACCTGTCAAAAGCAATGTCCTGACATACCAATGGGTTTCATAAAATTTATGCTAGCTTCCTACATAACATGTAGTATCAACAAATGAAAGAAATTGGAGTACAAAGCACTTATGAATAATGGTTTGTTTGCTCATTGATACACCACACAATTAAATAGATTTCACTACATTAAGCTGGACCTGTGTCCACTATGAGGCCAAGTTTGCTGCTAATGTTCCTATCTGTGAGGGAATACCCTGGTTGGCATTGCTGAAGTTCAGAAATATTGTTTAAAAAAATATAGAAATCAATAATCTGGTTTGCAAAAAACATATCGATTTTTTTGTTAGTGTTATGTATTTTAGTATATATTTTAAATGTATGGGATGTCTTTTTTGTGTATGAATATTGTTTAGGATTTTTAATATATGTGTTCAATTTTTAGTAGTTATCAATTTTATTTTGATAAAATTTGCGTTTTTTAGTTCCGTAGCGGGTTGCAGATTTATAAGGAAATAGTGCGGGAAGTAATTTATTTATAACAAATTAATGATATTTCTGTATGTATTACTATTTATTTAATTGAGATTTTATAGTGTTAATTGTGGGAAGCAAATTATGTTTAAATAATGAATAATTAGTTGCTAATTATTATTAAATAATTCATTGAAAATGAAATATGGAAATTGTTTAATTAATATTAGGTGCCTGTTGTGGGGTTTCTAGGGGTAAAATGTGGGAAGTCATTTATTTTTAATTAATTAATACATAGTTAATTAATATGATTTCATTAATTGGAAAGTAAATATGGAAATGGTGTAATTAATCTTAGGTGTGAGTTGTGGGTTTTATAGGGGTAAAGGGTGGGAAGGTAATTCATTTTTAAAGGTTTTCATTTGTTTTTTAGTAATAATATGTATTTAATTGATAATTAAATATGTTAATTATGGAAGTACATATAATTTTTTATTTAGTTGTGGGTTGTGAACTGTGTGGTGTTATAGAGTAGGATGTAAATAAAATAAATGTATGTAATAATGGTGTTGTTTATAAATAATTTGTAACTAAAAAATATTTCTTTGTTTATATTAAATATATTTGTATTTACATTTTTAACATATTTATATATTTTTTTGATTTATTTTGTTTTTCAAATATTTTCTGGTGTTGATATATATTGCTTGTTTTTTTTTAATTGGCTGTAGTGGGAATAGTTATTTTCATCTCTCCACAATCCAACATTTCCCTACTGTTGCACTCATTGGGGTGGGAATAGTCATTTTTCCCCTCCGCTTGCCAACACTTTGCCTACTATTACATTCAGTGGAAAGGGAATAGTCATCTTTTCCTCTACGCTATCCAACAATTTCCCTACTGTTGCACTGACTGGAGTGAAAATAGTAATTTTTACTCTTCCGCTATCCAACACTTTCCCTATTGTTGCACTCATTGGAGTTGGAATAGAAATTCTTACTACTACGCTATCCAAAACTTTCCCTACTGTTACACTCAATGGTGTGGGAATAGTAATGTTTACCCCTCCGCTAGCCAACACTTTCCCTAATGTTGCACTCATTGGAATGGCAATAGTAATTTTTACCCCTCTGCTATCCAATACTTTGCCTACAGACCCTCCCCCCTCCGCTATCCAACACTTTGCCTACTGTTCAGCCACGGCTCGCGCAGGTAAATGCTGTGGGGCGGTGAGGCCGGGCAGTGCGGGGTAGGGCAGGGTGGGGGGTGGTGGAATAGGACATACGACGACAATGATAAAACTAACAAAATAAATAAATAAAAGCACTTACCTTGCGCTCGCCACATCGCTGAAATCTGCGAGCGTGGTTGTCAGTAGTTGGCAACTGTGGAGTGTGTGCCTATGGCAAACTGCAGAGGCAGCCCGACTAGGCTCAGGTGCAGCCTGTGGTTCATGCTGGGGGAGCTGCTTGCATCAGCACTAGCATCAGGCACCAGGCTTGGTTCCTAGCGCAGCACCTGGCCCAGAACCATGCAACAGAGGAGAAAGAGGGTGCAGGGATTACACATTTTCATTGCAGGAATTTCCAGGATTTCCAGGATTGGGAGACTTCTTGGATTGGGAAACCTACCACCTGCTTTCTCCTCCGCAGGATTACAAATTTGTGGCGCAGATATTTCCAGGATTTCCAGAATAAGGAGGACTTCTAGGATTTGGAGACTTACCACCTGCTTCATCCTCAGCTTCACGTACAAAGGTAACTGGGAGCTGGGAGGCAAAGATTATTTGCTCATTACTCATTGCTCTACGAATATTATTATTACTCCTCTACTATTGCCCTTTCCCACCTCAAGCCTGTAGGCCCAAAGCCCCTCTATGGCCACCCCACCTTGGCTGGGCGCTTGGTGGTTTCTTTCTAGCCCTCCTATGTACCTCCTACATACTGCGCTAGGACTTGTGGAGTGGCATCTATCCAGGTCCATCCAGGTCCAAACCATTAGCCTCAGATCATCCATATGAGCAACAAGCGGCAGGTCTTGCAGCAGTTATAGCTATAGTGGAGTTGCCCAGTTGGGGAAGAGAGGAGAAAACGACAACACAATGGGGGGATACTGGTGGTCACTCGAGGACACCGTGCCCAGAAGAAGGTCAACCCTACGAGCTCTATAGACAGAGTTAAGAGCCCATTCAAAGTGCTCACCAGGCACATAACACCAGGTTATTGACTACTCCACTGACATTACCATTGTTGCCTATTATTATCACTCAGACAATCACAGGAATAGCAGGATTATTATTTTGAAACAAAAGAGGCATGCCTTCAGGTAAAGAAAGACCACGTTTTCCCCCCATAAGAAGAAAAAAGAAACGTCCAGCTTCTACAACATCAAAAAAAAGTGAAAGCAAAATGTTTAGGGGAAAACCAACCTTTAATTTCACCAATTACTCACATCTTTGAAAAACAATACAAACAGAGATGGAAACACAAAGCCTTCAATATCCAATTAAACCAGAAAGTTGGAGGCAAGCTGCATGTCAGGGACAAGAATTACAAATCTTGGCTATTCCAGATCACTACGTAATTGAGGAAAAAAGGGCTTTCAAGGGGGTCTTATTACTGAGTTGGAGATGTTAACATTGGCTTCAACAACACAAATGTTACAAGAACATCCGGGCCTACCTTAAAGTGCTATAAGTAAAACTCATAAAGTACTGATGTCAGGGCACAATTCCCTCTGGAAATTACAGTAGAAATGAAAAAGTACAAAATTGCAAAGGATTCAATGCTCTCCTGCCCTCAACTAAATCAGATAAACCAAGATCCAACAGTATCAGGTGGTCAGGAACCACAGTATAATTCAATAAGTGGAACCATGAACCTTCCTCATTTAAAATCAGGGACAAGGCCGGATATGAAGAACAGCTTACGATCCTACGAGATCATCAAAGAGGGGAACGATTATCAAGAACGTAAAGGCAAACCCAAAATAAAACTTGACAATCTGCAGATTTGGAGTACACCCTGTGACAAAAATATCTGTATTTACTGGAATCTTTTATTGACTTAAAAATGAAGGATGAAGAATACTCAAACTCTTCATTTGGTACCAAAGGCAAATCACAATGTAATTCAGAATGCTTTCAAAGTCAAAATCTACCTTTATCTGGAACACCAGATATAGGGGCCATATGGAATATATTCTACACAACTTCGCATCTGACATTAGAAGCTCTAACATCAATCTAATATGATGGAGGTACAAATTGACCTTCTTAACATCATGGCAAACTCTGTGGCCGGTATAGACCAGAAACTGTCCACATTAAACAACCTGATACTGCGAGCATGAACACAAGCCACAGCTTCATATTTAGATTGCTCGCGTGCTCCGTTAATTAATAAATTGGCCACAATACTGGATGTTATGAGCATCATCCTTGAGGACTTAAAACTGAACCAACAAATCTTAGAGAATGTTAAAAAACTGGGAAAAGGAAAAATAGAGGATATAGAAACAATCAAACATTTTAAATGACAACATAATTTGGAAAAATTGATATTAGTGGACCTAGAGGGTAAAAAGCTGGAAAAGAAAATCCTAGTAACGGAAACATTTCTTGATCAGCAAGAAATGGAGATATCGAACATTAACAAAAAATATACGGTCCCACTTAAAGAAGAAAAACAAAGTAGACCAAGGAGATAAGCAAACATTTTCTCCACCCAATAACCTGATGAAAAAACTGAATAAAAACAAAGTAAAGCAAGAAGCAAGATAAATAGTAACACAACAATCACTGCACCGCATAAACAAATAATAGGATCAATGGAGAATAGTATAAACAGTCCTAAACAAAATAAAGAATATCTGGGAATCAGACCAGCAAAATTAAAGGAAAAAATAAAAAGTAGTTTCTACTATTTTACAAAGACCAGAGGAAAACATTTCTTACTGAGCAATGCAAATAAAATAGTGAGCTAAGCAAAGTACAAAAATATAAACCTCCAAAAAAACTAAAAAAGCAAAATACAATCTTACGGACTAAAATCAAGCACAGAAGGGATGAATATGATTGGAATGTAGGGAGAAGCCCTGTTGTATGAACCCCATAGACCATCACGGGAGAGGATCATCCAAGTGAACTACGAATCACCAAAAAAGCTAGATAAACTAAAAAGATTGTATGACCGGGAAAAAATTGAAGAGGGTCAGAATGACGATATACAAAGATATTCCATTGAAAACCAGGCACATACAATACAAAGAACAATCAAGGTTCAACAAAGTCCAAAGCAGTTATATAAACGATCTAAAATGTGTGTACATCAGGAACCAACTGACTTGATAAAGACAACAAACTTACAAATGAGTTCACTGAAGAAAAAACTTATTACTATTGCAGTAGATAGAAGGAAGAAACTATTCAATAAACATAATGATGGTAAGATCCAACTTATTTTCAAACCAGAATATCAGTCCAGCGGTAGGCAAGACACTCTGAATTCGGGGAAATATTCTAAGACTCTTTAAAGCAATTCCTTCTGTTGAAAAAAATCACAAGTTAAAACATAGAAGCTAAAAGATTTCTCCAAAATAAAACAGATAATCAGGAAATGACACTGATAACACTGAATTCTTCCTGTCTATTAGAAATAATCATAAATGAGCATAAAACTTTCAAAAAGTGGGGAATAAAAATCAATGTGCCCCCTCAATCTGTATGCTCAAGCCCATTCACATTACAAGAGAGAACAGAACATCAACAGAAAAATATAAACCACCAAGCAATCTCAATATTAAAAAACCCCAACCTATTTACAACAACAATGAATCAAAATGACGGAGAAACGACTATAAAATTAAATCAAGGATAGATTACAGCGGCCCTTCACAGGGTGGTACAACCTTAACAGAATAAGCCAAAGAGTGCTAAGGAGGAGGCATTCAATGAAAGTGAAGCTATACGACTATGTTCCTGGAAAATAAATGGGGTACATACTAAAATATAAAATGCGTACCTATCCTCAATGTCAAGCAACTTTCAGATTAAATTCCGGCAAGAAACCTGGGCAACCGAATCATTGATGTTAGAAGGTTTTTTTTTTGTTTTTTTTTTGTTTGTTTTTTGGAAAACCTTTATTTATGCAAAAAGTGTACACAGCTATTCAGCCGAACATCCCGGAGGCACGGCAGCACAATAGAAGCACAAACTTTTCTGTACACACGGATCATAGTACCGGATACATGAGGTTTAATTTATGATTTAAAATCAGGATAGGTTCGAATAAGACGAATGAAATTCACATATGAAGTAGAGAAATAGGAAAGAAAGGGGGAGGGATCAGGCGCCAAATTTTAGAACATAATCATCGAATGAGCGGGTCAAATAAGCGAGTCCAACACTGTAAACAAAATCAATTAAATGAGCGAATCAATATATGCATGCATACCGTCACTATGTTCACCAGGCAAGCGCCCGCCCATTGATGTCGATGACACAGTAAATGTGGAGGCACGGGCTACGACATATCCATGAGATTCCAAACAATTGACCATATTCACTGATCCCAATCCCAGAAAAAGAGAAAGTAAAAGGAAAGCCAGAAAAACGAGAAGAAAAAGGGCCATAGAAACAAGGAACGGAAAAAGAATAAAACCCCTCCCCCCAACCCCCCACCCTGCACCCCTGCAGATGGCTACGGCCTACCCCCCTAGCAGCGTGCCTGTCGCCCAGTATCCAAAACCCGAAATATAGTAAGAATATAGAGTTATAAAAGAAAGGAAAAGAAAAGAAAAGTAGAGGAGGAGAAGAATATCACACATGCCTCCATTCTCACTACCCCCCGTCTGAAACGCACAACCCTAGTCTTGAATCCAGCCAACACTCAATGAAGTTATGAACAATATCACACAGGGAAGACGTCTGACACCGTCCCACCTCCTGCTATCAATAAAATGGCGGATCCCCCGTCCTCCACACACCCCTTAAATCAAAACCAGGCCAACAGTCTCACCCTTGACCCCTGCGATTTTTCGTACGGAGTCTATCAAACGGTACCATCACAACTCCAGGAGGAACCAAAGTCCTAGGCAGTTCATGAACCGGTATTATGAGTCCGAACAAACTCCCCAGTCTTCCGCAGTCATCCGCCGCCATGACACTCGCCTTCTTCAGTCAAATGTTCGAGTATCCCGATCTCCACCGCCATGAAAGAACCACTCGGGCGAGAAACGATATCAGCATCCGTCGAGTCTTGTTATCAGTAGACCCAGGGAGGGGCAGTTCCGTGAACACCACATTAGACGGTTGCGTCGGTATTGGCGGGCATTTCTCCAGATCAACAAGTCCGCTAGCACTCTGTGGTCTGGGCAATGGTGTCGAGGCTTTGTCATAAGTGGGGTCCCGATCATCCGGTTCCGCGGGTAGCGTGGGAAAAACTGCTAGCCCAAAGTCTCCAGACAGATCAGGGTCCGTACACGATCGTTCAGTTTCGATGTTGCCAGCAATCGTATTGTAGAAAATGGCATCCATGTATGATTGAAGCTCCCAAATGGCGGCCATTACGGTTCTCAAGGACGGCTCGCTGCTACCCCGCACCGCCTCCACTTTCTCGATCCCAGCCATCTGTGTGTTCCTCGGAGTACACAGTTCCTCCGGGGACAGAAACGTGAGCAGGGCAGGCGGGGACTGAAGGTGCATTTTCAAGCAGTGATAGGGCATCTCGGGCGGGGGCTCCAACCCAGCAAGGGGCGCCAACCGCCGGGACAGGGACCCCGACCTCACAGCCACGTACAGGATATATACACCTCCGCAGTGTGTACCGAATCGAAGGCACTCCACCAAACTAGGGACGGGATACTCTTCAAGTCAAGCGACCGGACCCTGTCTGGGTCCCACGGCCGTTGTTGTTGAACTGTAACCCAGCAGGGCCAGTACTCGAGGTCCCGGCTCACAGGAGAAGTTAGGCCGAGATCTTCCACACGACAAAACTCCGTCAGTCAGGGTGGTAAAGTTCTCGGGACCACACCGCCAGTTTCAGTAATAGTTGATCCGTACGGGGGTCGGGTGTGAAATCAGGATTTCTGGCAGGATCATCAAGCAACAGACGGAGGTCGGCGGAGCCGGGAGCCTATGCGGCCATCTTCGTTCGCTGCTTGGCTCCTCCTCCTGTTAGAAGGTTTTAATGGGTATTTTCAACCAGCAATTAAACAAAGCAAATACAGGCGCCCCAGTGGGGTTTAGCAATATTTATAGCAATAGATTTAAAATTTGTCTTAAATGATGAGAACATTTTAATAGCAAAATTACAGTATATGGAAAAAAAGAAATTAAAAGTACTATTATAAATATATACATACATCCTGATTTAAGAACTAGGAAGATCATGGCTACTGATCTTACTGGTATTGTACTACAGGAAAGTGTTACACTCACTGATTATACTATTTCGGCTGATTTTAACCTGTATTTGCTATGGCCATATACCAGAGATGATGCAATACTACAACAGGACCATCTATGGGAAATAAATCAACAATCATTATGTCCAGTAAAGAGGACCTTAGGAGGAGTAGTTGGAATAAATATTTCAAAAGATCTAGAATTGCTGCATATGAGAATTTTAAACGGGAGTTTCCAACAAAATATACTGCCAGCATGGACATATCACGCACACGGCCACAAATCACAAATCGACTTCACAATGTTATCTTTGAATTTATTCCAGAAGACATCATCCTTCCAGATTGAGAAAATAAATGGTAGTGATCACGGCCAACAAATATTGGACTTGCCTCTCCAATGTCCAAGACAAAAAAATGTACATGTTAAGGGTTCAT
This sequence comes from Lissotriton helveticus, assembly GCF_964261635.1. Classification (NCBI taxonomy): domain Eukaryota; kingdom Metazoa; phylum Chordata; class Amphibia; order Caudata; family Salamandridae; genus Lissotriton; species Lissotriton helveticus. The sequence goes on from NC_136057.1 coordinate 1,763,142,528, forward strand.
ACGCAGCTGTCTGCCAATTGTGATTCCTTCTGGTAAGATCAAACTATATGACTGTCACCCTTGATGCATGGTTCTTCTGCTATACAACTTATGTTTCAGGCATTGTATGCACTTATAACAGTTTCAATTGAGTAATGGCAATATTTGTAGCGCTGTGATTCATATTTGTAATGTTTGTTTTACCAATGCTTGTTTGGTTTTTGAGCCCACCGATTCCTAAACCATCACCTTGCCCCATGTGAAATTGCCATTCAATGGCTTGGTTTCTTACACGTGAGGCACATGCAAATATCAGGGCGGCTCCACACAAAGACATAAAAGAAGCGTTCGGAAACGTGACGGTGCTTCGCTTCTTAGCTGAGCTTCACAGCGAGCGTTCCTGTCTTCCGAAAGCCGCTCCCGTTTCCCCGAGACCCTTCATTCCCTCTTTCCCATTCAAACCTTCTTCCAGCACTCATCCCAGCCTACCTGGAACCCGAAGACTCTCGGACAGCAATCCAGGTCTCCAGCTGCTCCGAGGCCCCTTTCCACTCCCGACTTCTTCCGGAAATCCAATGTAGACATCCCGCAGGTCCTAAAAGAAGTAAGAAACAATGGGTAGCTTGGCAACAAGGTACACCTCATTTCTTTTTTAACATAACAGCGGCAAAGCTTGGTAAGACTTTAGTCTGTAAGGAAAACTGCGCTTTTGGAAAGCTGTTAAATGAGAACAATTTAACAACTTTGACACAAAAGGAAACTGTTTAAATAAGACGAGTCTTTTCCAAGGACAATAAGCACTGAAAAGACAATTGCTAAACTTATCCTTGTTTTTTGTTATTTAAGAGGTTATTTACACACTTACCTTACTTCTTGATGGGACATTTCAATCATGTTGTAAAACAGGATTTATGTTGTAATTAAGTAATAGGAACTAATGTACACAGAACCCAATTCTTGCACTGGTTTTCCTTTTTGGGTATTGTATCTTTTTCTTGATATCATTACAGAACCCCAAGTAAAGAGTTCCACGCACAGTTTACAGGTATGATTAAAGTGTGGATATATGTTATTTGACTCAAGGCTAACCCTATTAACCAGTCGTAGCGCTTGAGAATATTGGGAGTGAACATAATTGTATTTTGTTATTTAAGGTGATACTCAAGGTCAAATAAAGCCTCAGCCAAGAGTCAGAATCATCCTGAAAACTGTTGAAGTGATTGCATGGGCCTTCAACACAGTGGTATGTCTCAGTATAATCTGGAGGGAACGAATTTACATTGTAATATCTAGTGAAGTGTGGGTATACTCATTGCATTTTGGTATTGTTGTCACATTAGAAAAAGAAAATGCCGGCTGGCAGAAATATTCACGAAAGGCCCAGAGCACTTCAGTAAGAGAAACTGCATCTACATTCCTCAAGACGAAGACCCAGTGTTTGTCTTGTTTCTCTCTCCACTTCCCCTTTCCCTCAGGGACAAGTCAGTTCACCAAGTGTTTCCTTCCTTGCTGGACTGGTTGGTTCACGGGGGAATTGGGACTGTACAACATCAAGAAGGAAACAATCGGAGCGCCGTGAGTGATTGGGTAACAGTACAAACCTACCTGGAAAAACGGGAACAGTTACCTCTAGGAGAATATACAGGAAAGAGGAGTATCTACCAGTGTATTAGCACTCAAACTGGTTCAGGAAAACTTTGAAGGGAAATATCTCACTGTACTTGAAATTAGTCACCACCTATGCATCAAAACTTTATTACAAACAACAACCTAGTAATCAAATTGAAGCAAGACATAATATCAAGCTATAATACGCAACTCGCATTCTAAAAAGAACCTGCGACAGACTATTGGGACAGACAAAAACAATTCCAGATAATATAGCCATATGTTCCAAATTAAGAAAGTATTAATTATGACCTGAGAAGGCTAATTTGGGAAGAAAACACTCAATCAAAACAAACACTCTGGGTTAAAACACTATACACAAGTAAAAAGAACAAGTCAAGAGATTTCTGGAAATTAATAAATTCCCTATCAATAGTTAGCAAACAGCTGTATTGTCTATATTAAGTGAAGCTGTCTGGATAGAATTCTTAACAATGCACCTCAATAGTAACCTGGAAATTACACAAAAGGATAACACGCTTTATTGTGTAGAAATGTAAAAAAAAAGAATTTGGAAAACAAAGTAGCTATAACTGAAAATCAAGTATGTAAACAAATCCAAAAACAAAAACCTGGTGCACTGTGCCCCAACGGGATTCCATTCGATTTATACAAAGAAAATCCTGCTCTTTGTGCAGAATACCTTACGAAAGTATTCAAGAAAGCGGTGAAACCATCATCAATATCGAAAACATGGAAGGGTTTGTTAATATCACCTATATACATAAAAAAGGAGGCTGGGCACAGCCAGGTAATTACCGATTAATTACGCTAGAGATGGCAAACGTTTTGCAGGAGTCCTACTGTCAAGGCTATCTACATGGGCAACTGAGAAGTAGATAATTCCACCAAATCATTTCGGTTTTAACGCTAGGATAGGGAATAGCAACTAATATACTAGTGCTGTCACTCCTAATAGATAAATACAAGCAACCCTTTTAAATCTGCATTCGATTATTTGGACAGGCAGTTACTTTTTAAAAAAATATATTTTTATTGGTATTTTGTACAGTACAAAAATAGAAAACCTTGTGGCACATAGAGAATAAGTCGTTTCACGGGCACGCTAAATGGAGTATGCGTTTTACATATGTGTTTGCCCTTCGTTTCGGCCTCCGACGTCTGAACATTTAACATTTAACATGTAAGTATCTTCGTTCGGACATGTAGTCTCTGACAGGCGTACGACGTACAGACATATAACATAGAGGTGTTTGGCAGCCTTTTATTGCTAGATCTCGCTCACTACTACGGGTTGCTGGTGTATGATCTGGAGTATAATTTTGATTTATGGGGGTTTGTGTGTGTTGAGAAATATGTCTAGTGTTGACCACATTCCTCGGTTGGGCTTTTTCTGTCGTAAGGCCGTGATGTCAGCCCCTCTAAGGAATGTGATCCAGTTTAGCCACCCCTTGAATGGGACCTTGGAGGTGTCTTTCCATTTAGCTAGTACCGTCTTGACTGCTGTAGTCATGAGGAAGTCTAGGAGGATCTTGTTGTGCTGTGTGGCTAGGTCATTCGTGATGAGGGCGGTGGTTGTTGTGGCAAATTAGTGTTCTAGAGTGCATCCTAGGACTTCTCTGGTGAAGTTGAACACCTTCCCCCAGAATTTGTTCAGCTTACTGCAGTGGAAGATGAGGTGTGCGATGTCTCCGCCCGCAGCACCGCAATTCCAGCAACTGTTATTGTCTTTTAGACCTAATGATGCTAGGCGGGCAGGTGTCCAGAATGCCTGATGTAAGAACCAGAATTTGGTTTGTGCTAGCACTGGGGATATGATGTTTTTTGATGGGGCCACCCAGAGGGTGTCTAATTCTTGATCTCTGAGATCGGAGCCAAGTTCAGTTTCGTTGAGACAGGTCGGAGGAGTTTATACAAATGCGAGACTTGCTGTCCTGCCGTGTTTATGTTTTCCATGTATTGGAAGATTGAGGGCTTGTGTTTGGATAGTTTGGATTTTGTTATGGCTGTTTTGATGGCTAAGAAGTTGTATAGCAGAGATTTCAGGCTGTTGAATGTGTGGGGCGATCCTTCCTTCTCTAGATGGGCTGGGTACGAGAACCCACATCTTTTCAATGTGTGCATGTCGAGGACTTTCCCTCTGTATTTGATCTTGGGGTTATCCCAAATTGATTCCCAGAGCAAGTTCTTGATGCTGAGCTCGAGCCTCTGGTCTACTTTGAGCAGGCCCTGTCTGGTGATCTTGAAGATCAGGTTGTACTTGTGTGTTTGGTTGTTGGCTGTGAGGAGAGTTAAGGGGTCAGCACTGTTTAGAATGGCTTTCTCACTAGAGAGCCATGTTGGTGTGTACCGTTGTTTGGGCAGCACCCAGTGTATGCCTTGTCTGTCTATGAAGGCTGTCTGGAAGGTTTTCAGGTCCGCCATATTTAGACCTCATAGTTTCTTAGATAGTCTGAGTTTCTGGAGGCTGATTCTGGGTTTTTTGTCTCGCCAAATAAATTTGTTTAGCATTTGGTCGATCTTTTGTGGAAATCGTCTGTGGGGGCCAGGGGGAGCATTCTGGCTAGGTAGTTAACAATGGGGGTGACCATCATCTTAACAGTATCTATTCTTCCCCACCAAGTGATGAACTTAGGTGACCAGGTATCTAGCAATCCTTTTACCTTTTCTAGAGTGTTTTTTTCATTCTGTTCCAGCATTGATCGTAGGGTTCTACCAAAAAGGATGCCTAGGTATTTGACGGAATTAGGTTGCCAGGCCAACCCAGAAGAGCCCATAACTTCTCTAGTTCTGTGTATGTTGAGGGGTAAGCATTCTGATTTGTCTCTGTTAAGTTTCTATCCTGAGTATTTGGCGTATAGTTCGATGGTGTCCATGAGTGCTGGTATGGAGTGAGCGGGCTCCTCCGTTATTATTAGTAGGTCATCTGATTAGGCCGCCAGTTTGGCTGTGGTGTCATTAATGTTTATTCCCGCTATACCTCTATTGTCTATGATGCTACGGATCAGGGGTTCCAGGGCAAGGAGAAACAGCAGAGGAGATAACGGGCAGCCTTGTCTCGCTCCCCTTTCAAGATGGAAAGGGGCTGAAAATGCTCAGTTTATAACTATCTGGGCATTAGGGGATTTGTACAATGCCATGACTTTTTGTATAAAGCCCCCTCCTAGGCAGTGCGCTTGCATGCTTTTCTCTAAGAAGTGCCAGGACACTCTGTCAAAGGCCTTCTCTGCGTCTAACGTGATGGCTACGGTGGGGTTGAGTGTTTTAGAGGAGTGTTCTATGACCTGACAGAGAAGTCTTGTATTATCATTGGACATGCGGGTTTTAAGGTAGCCTACCTGTGGGTTGCCGATTAGCTGTGGAAGCACTTTGTTAAATCTTGTTGCTAGGATTTTAGCATAAAGCTTGCAGTCTAAGTTTATGAGTAAGATCGGGTGGTAGTTTTTGGGCCATCGATGGTCTTTACCTTCTTTGGGTATAACAATGATATTGGCCTGTGCCATGGATTCTGTCACTGCCCCCTCTCTTCGGCAGTAGTTAAATACTTTTCCCAGCAACTGTACTAGATGCTCTTGGAAGGTTTTATAAAAGGGTGAGGTGTACCCGTCTGGTACAGGGGCTTTGCTGTCTTTTAGTGCCATGATGGCTATAGTGATGTCGCTTGCTTTTATGTCTTGACCTAAGGCTTTTGCTTTCTCTTCTGTTATCTTGGGAAGGTTTAGGCTGTCTAAGTAGTTTGAGCATCCTTCCTGGTCTAGGTTTTCGTCTTTCTTGTAGAGCTCCCTATAGAAAGTCCATGAAGGTGTGTATGATTTCTTTGTTTTGGTGTGTGGTTTGTTGTTTGCATCTGTGATTGTTGAGATACTGTGTTGCCTTTGTTTGTGTTTGAGGTATGATACGAGTGTTTTCCCTGCTTTATTAGCCTCACATGGGTTGATCTGTTTGTATTTCTTGATCCACAGTCCTGCTCGCTCGCTGAGAATTCTATTAAATTCATACTTTTTTCTAGTAAGTTCTATGCTTTTGGCTGTGTTCGTGGTATCTGTGATATGTCCCCCTTCCAGTTCTTCGATGTCTTGTTCTAGTTGGCTTAACTGCGCTTTTGATTCTTTGTCTCTCCTGCCCTTAATTTCTATCAGTGTCCCCCTGACCGTTGCCTTAAGGGCATCCCACAAGGACTTTGGATTCGTGTCTGACGTGTCGTTCTCTACGATATAGTCCTTTATGGTTTTCTCTATTCTGTCTTTGTCTTTCTTTTTTGCCATGGTTATGTTGTTAAATCTCCATCTGCGTGTGGTGTGTTCATTGTGCCCCTACTATAATTGAATACTTGGGCTAGAGTATGATTAGGTGATGGCTCATGTGTATAAAAAAAATTGCAACTTCCTCGGACATAAAGCCAGGGTGCATACCTACCCGTGTCTTTTTAACTTGTGTTTATCAGATCTAAAACAAGCTATGGACGAGGTGGAGGATATCCACCGAAATTAGCTGGTAGTCACATATCAAACCTATTATATGCAGACAATGTGATCCTATTACATCAGACAAGGGTAGGATTACAGCATCTGATAAATAGGATATCAGGTTATGCCCTAGCAAATGACACCGAGACAAAAATAATGGTAGTCAACAAAAACACAGGGACAAAGTATATGCAGTGGCTGGCCCTCAGCCATCTGACAGCACTTTCCCCCGCCATATTATGATGGAGGCGGAATCCTCAGGGAGGCAGGGCGGACGCAAAGACCATCCACCACGGTTCCGCAAGTCGGTCCTTTTCCGTCTGCCTTATGGAACCAAAACATAGAGCAGCATTGTGGCGGTGCCTTGCAGGCACTGTCATAGGGATTAAGATATCCCTTTCTGGCTCTTTTTTCGCGGCGGTCATCCTACCATGAAAAGACAGGTGGAAACGGATTTGGGGACCCATAGCGGGCCTCCTTTGTATTGTGGGGAGGTGGGGTGCACTTGGGGGTACCTATTGTACCCCCCCTACATTTTAATCCTGCCATGTAGTGCAGTGATTTTAACATCTCAGCAGCACCCACCGCAATGTTAAAATGAAGAATGTGACCGCCATGGTAGCTTTCGCATCCTAATTTTTGTTGTGGGACCACCGCAGGCATGGCGGATGGTCCCGGTTTACAACAGGATGGCGGACGGACTCCAGTCCGTTTGCCAACCTAATGAGCCCCTTTGTTTTGAAATCTGTATTTGTGAAATTCATAGTAATGATAAGAAAGAAATTGGACTCTGATGATTTGATCAAAGAGAACACAAAGGACATGTTTAATAGTTGCATTATTCAGATATGCTGTATTTTAAAACGTGGATGTTTTTTAAAAAACACAATAAGTATGTTTATATCCTAAACGTATGTTTTTACCATCAACGTATTTGTTATTGCTTTTACATATTGTATGATTTTAAATAATCAAACAATAAAATTACATTGAATTGAATATTCAGGACATGCTGCCCTAAGAATGCATCTTGCCCATTGCTTACCATTGAATTTGTGTTTTGGGACTCACATTTTCTTGCCTTCTTTTTGCTGCCTTTATTTGTTTTAGGCTCTCCCGCACGTGCCGTTTAGAATGTTGCTGTGTGCTGCCTTCTGTATAGTTACTGGTGCTCACTCAGCAGATAGGCAGTTTCTGTGGTCTCCACAGTTCCTATTCTGGTTCATGTTCTCGGTAAAACCTAACTCACTTTTCGTTCCTGCACCCTCATTTCATTGGCGACAGGGATAGGCAAATGACACATGCATTTTATTCTTCTCCACATTGGTATTCAACAATCCCATTAAATCCCAAGGTTTGTGGTGAAAGATTGACTGATATCGGAGTGTAGGGACCTTTGATAGGTTGAACCCTACCAGACAGGGCAGCTGTTTGGTTTCAAAGACATATTGGGGACAAGCTTCAATTTACCCTAGGAATGCTTACTGCCTATTGCTTACCATTGGCTTTATTTGTTTTAGGCTGTCCAGCATGTGCTGTTTAGTATGTTACAGTGTATGTGCAGCATTATGTATATTTACTGGTGCTCACTCAGTGGCAAGGCAGTTTCTGTGGTCTGCACATACTGCCATTCCACTTCATGTTCTAGTTAATACCGAACTTTGTGTTCCAGTACCCTCATTTTATTGGCAACATGGATAGGCCAATGATACCTATTTTTGCTGGCTTTATTTGTTTTTGGCTGTCCAGCAAGTCTGTGTTCTTCTGGTGGAGCACATACTGATTATCACCTCTCTTACTTACTCCTTCTATTCTTCCACAAAAGCTTGCTTACTTGGGGATCTTTTTTCTTTTTCATGAGGCATTCCAAGAGAGTATTCATTTGTCTCTTCCAAAAATGTAGACGCCACAAAGTTTTACCTCAACCAGAATGCCCACATTCACTGGATCAGAGACAATGTTAAACCTCAATTTCATGAGGCAATTTTTTCCTGCATTAAGGCACCCCCCAATGCATCTAAATTAGAAAAATACAATCAATGTAATGAATGGGCCCACTCAATAACTGAGTTCTAGATAAATGGAACACTTTAACTGTTTTATTACAGAATTTTTTTCTTTTTCTTTTTTTAAGCCTTTATTATACCGTTCAAGTAAATTACACGTATGGGCCTTCAACCGCAGGGGCCGGCCGCTAGACAAGGCTACAATACACAAATTACGCAATGTTACAGCTCTTTATTCGACACCCTAAGGACCGCCAGCAAATCAGGACATACTTATACTGAACGCACGACTATACAACAGGATGTGACAAAGGTTCTTTTTTAATGAGGAAAGAAAACGTATCCGGTGCCCCATAATCAAACTTAATACGGTGGGTGGGTTAAGAAACAGGATATGCACTTTAGGATTCCCCGTGGGTGCAGCGCTCGCACAAAAATATGCAACACAGGATATGCAGCAATACAAGCAAACAGTATACGATAAGCGTCAGCCCTCGAAACCCGCCCACCATAAATCAGGATAGAACGAAAATACGAGCACTAGGTACGATATACAAGAAAATCAGGATATATCAAAAGCTATACTGATCATGAAAATAAAAACAAAAAACACGAAGAAAAAGAAAGGAAAAAGGCCATAGAAACTAATTAAAGGCAGAACAAAAACAAGACCCCAACCCCCCTCCCAGCACCCCTGCAGATGGCTACAGCCTAACCCCTAGCAGCGTGCCTGTCGCCCAATTAACTAAAGCCCCTAAAAGTAGGAACAAAACCTTGGAGGGGGGAATCCCAGGACAGGCCCCCGGCTCTCTCACTCCCGCCGCTAAATAGCTTCCTATGTCCGGTCAAATTATTGAATGAAACTTCAGGATCTGTAAATTGGGAAAATCGTTATTCGCCAGTCCTGCCACTCGCACCCTCATGATACACGTTACATAACCTCGCTACCACCAAAAGTAACAGACCTCCATTGATCAACCCAGGCCCATCCGATCTTGCACATGAATATGTCCCAGTCCAGCCGTTATAATTACAGGCGAGCCAAAGTGCAATATCAATACAGGAGGGTCCGCCTGGAGTTCGGTAGCAAACATCACCACACATTGGAACCCATGGTAGCCGATGCACATTAGAGCCGAACAGAAACATTGTTGTTGCAACACCATTGAGAATACGAATTCCAGAAGAAGGAGGAGATTCAGTTCACCGCACCTCAGTTCCCCTCCGAGCCCATCCGCAAAAAGAACAACGCGGGACAAGTCTCTCCAAGACAGCACCTCCATTTGATGCTCCGACCCTCCCGTATGTACAGGGCTCCGGACGTTATGGCGGCATAACAGTTCTTCATGAGCCAATAGTCCCTCCTCCATAAGTTCTTGTGCCTCTGGCTCGACAGGTACTGCACCGGCCATCCACCGGTCCGTGTTGTGCACTGCCACTGCTGAAGTTGCATCCAGAGTGGTGGGGTCAGCATTTCCAAACCTTCCTCCCAAAACGATAGCTTCCAATGCGTACTCCAGCGCCAGCATTTTATTGTGCAAGTGTGAGTATAGTCCATGTAAAGCTGCCACGACGTCCCCCAACATAGGCTCTGGCACCCCATTTCCATCAGCGAGCACAGTCGCATCTTTAGGGCCTCCATTGAGCCGGGTGCAACGGTCCAGGGCGTCTATCTGGACCAGCCTGGGAGCATCAAAGGGCCGAGTTATTGTGGCATCCGAGTCATACATTGTATCCGGCTCACGACCCCTTCCTACACCAACGAGGACACCCCTCGTAGAGGCCCTGGACACAGCACGCAGCTTTCGGGTGTCACCCGCCTCAGTCTGGAGATCGGTGACCAGCATCTAAAGCACACACTGCACAAGGGGGGGCACCTTGATACGGGATAGAACAGTGAATCCAACTGTCGCTGGATTGGTCGTTGTTAAATGGGGCCCGTCTCCAAAGTCGGCCGGAAGAAACCCTCGTCTCAGATGACCGGTGTATCCCAGGCCCCTCAGGCCGTTGTTGTTCACCTCGGGGCCGGCCACTCCAGAACTCGAGGCCGCGGTCTCGAGGCTCGTGCAGGCCACAATCTTCACGGCGACGTAACTCCGTCCCCAAAGCTCGAAAATCACTCCGGGGCACACGTACCAGCAGCGTTTCGATTCATCCATGCGGGGGCAAGAAAAAAGGCGCAGGATAAATGTCAGGATATAGCGGCAGGAGAAGAAGATGACGGAGCCGAAGAGCCTAGACGACCATCTCGGCCGCCAGCGTGGCTCCTCCCCCCTTTATTACAGAATTAACAATGGAAAACATTAACAGTTTTATTACAGAATTAAAAAATGAAGCAGTACACAGTCAATGCCATGAAGGCTCTCAATGAAATGTATACATAGAATGCAAAAAATGTAAATTATTCTAACTCGAAAATGGGAGCAAAACCGGTAGAATAATGGACAGCTTCCCTAGTAGAACAGGAAAGTCTTCTGGCTGACCCTGTAAAATTGACTGCTTGATAAAGAAAATTGTCTCACGAAATTAAAAATCTGCAGGCTCACTATGGTGTGATAAATTGTAACAGCTCATCAGCAAATCAGAGCACATGAAAAATAAACATCAGAATGCCTTAACATTAACCCCTACATGAAATATTATTCAGCATCCTCTATGCTAATGTTGTCAAGAGATGCTAAAGACAAAATTAGATACATAAACAATAATGTGTTATTTGAATGGATAAGCCACTGTGAACAAACAGAAAGATCTTGCAAATGCTGTGGGTTGTTAGATCCAACATCCTTTGAATAGTATTCATCCAAACTTGTTGCCGACACTCAACCTTTTATGCCATTTCAACCTGGCAAAAAAAAACTTTTTCAAGGCCTGAACCTTCCTTTTAAAATGCAAATAAATCACCCCTGAGGTAGGCCCTAAGCATGTGGTTATGACATCTACGATCACCTTGGGGGTAACAACGGACTAGCGGGAATGTGCAATGTGAACGCTGCTATGTATCTGCATATGCTGAACCATTACTGCGTATATTGTAATGTTTTTATGGAAGCATATGCTATATGGTTAATAAAAAGACAAAAAAAAAGGTAGGCCGTAAAGGCTCATAGCAGGGTGCCTTATATTTAAAAAGCTGACATGTTATGTTATTTGTTATGTTATGTTATTTATATTTTATAGCGCACAGCTGCCCCAGCAAAGGGGCGTCCTGGCGCTTTGACAGACGCTGTAACATAACACACAATAAGAAAAAAAAAGTTAGCTAGACACTGGAAACAGGAAAGTTTTAATCGCCTGCCTGAAGGCGAACATATCCTCAAGAGCTCGGATGTGTACCGGAAGCGAGTTCCATAGGCCTGCCGCTAGCACCCTAAAAGAGCGGCCACCCATCCTGCTCAACATGTGAGTTTCTGTTTTACATGTTCTGGTGGTGAAAAATTCCTACATTTGTTTTTTCACTACTGCAAGGACTCTCTCTTCCATTGGCTAACATGGGGATACCTTATTACATTTATAAGTGATAACCTTTGATATGCTGTTTAGACTCAAACAAATTTTAATTTAAAATCCTCTTTAACTGTAAAGCTGCAGTTAAAGTCACAATTCTGAAAATGCCACTTTTTAGAAAGTTAGCATTTTGTGGCAATTTCTTGTCCTAACGATTTGTGCCTTCTGCCAGTACTTTGGGTCACATGACGGCTGTTGGGGTTTGTGTATTCCTTCCAGACAGTGACACAAAAGTTGATCAGGTATGTACTGAATGGGCCATCCTGCCAGGGTGGTTGGGGGCAGACCTGTACTGAACTCCAATTAAATTTGAAAGCCTCCTGTACATGCAGAGGAACCTAACACTAGTCTTGGTCACCTCCAAGGTCTAGGAGCCTTGCCTGGGGAAGGGAAGAACTTTCCAGAATTCGATGTGTGGGTAATACAGGGACTCATCTACTTCAACGGCTGTCACCAGGTATAATTATCGGACCTCCAGAGCCACTCTTCAGTGCCCTCCTGGACCTATGGGCATTACAGAAGAAGGACAGCATTGTTCCACAGAGGACTGACCTGCAGCTTGAGGCCTGACTTGTTTGCCAGAAGACTGCCTTGCTGATTGAGGCCTGCATTGTTCCCCAGAGGACTGTCATGCTACTTGAGGCCTGCCATTTTCTCTGAGAAGGAAGACTGGCCCATCTCCCTTCATCCCAGGCTACCTGGGTGACTCTGAGGGTCAGTTGGCTGACCTCCTGTCTCAGCTACAGGGACACATAAGTTCCAGAGGCATCCTTGCAACTACCCAGCCAACCTGCTGTGACTGGACCTCCAACTGGACTTGCCTGAGACCTGCTGGCATAAGCTAGAGTTAGCCCCTGATTCCCAAGAGTTGCCACTCCAGGTCCTGGACCTTTGGCTGGCGTCCGAGTGCACCCCTCTACAAGAAAAGGTGAAATCCTGAAGTTTTGTGCTCTTCGTGATCGCGTATGGGCTCATCCTCACTGATACTCAGCCACCTGTGATGATCGCCAATGTAAATCTCCGGTGAACCCACAGCTTCCCACTACTGCAATGGCCACCAACGATCGGCAACGAGAGATCTGCACTTTGCACTACAGCAACAACAGTCTGCAGGAACCGCCAACGCAAAGCTCCAGCAACAATCATCTGTGACACCCAACCAGATCTTCATGCTACAGCGATGACTGTCCACCATGCCAGGCTTGTTTTATGTTCTACCACTACCATCCGTGATGCTCTCCATGCTCCTTCACAGCCTCATCCACCTCGAACATAACTCTTCATAGCGGACTTTGAGAAGATAACTTTTTCAGCCAGACTAACCTGGTCCCTATATCTGACCTGTACATCATCACGGTCAGCCAGAACGTGTGACTTTCCCCCAGTCTCGCATAACCAAATGGCCATCAGTGGCACTTTCGGCTTTTAGACACTGTACGTACCTAAAGGTTTGAAATTGAATATCTTGAGTTCTACTGATTGAATTTTTGTCATTCTGGTATTATTTTATTTATTTAAATGTACTCTATTTGTAGGTTGAGCATTCAAGACCTCTTGTATATACTTTAACAAATACTTATTTGTTGCTTAAAGCCCGCCTACTACTCTTAATTTTTTTTGTTTCAGTGTCCTTTAAAAATACCTGCTTGCTAGTGGTCAATGCTTCCTCTTTGTCACACCTTTTTGTCTTTCTTTCCTCCCACAGAGCAGGGGCCAAGTACTGTATCATTATGCTGCGGTTGTTTATCTGTTGTTTCAGGGACTGTTTTTTCTTGGTTTCTTAAACGTGTTACTGTTTGCCTGTGTTTAGATTCACCCTGTACCTGCTTAAACTTTGAATGCAGCATTTGTCCCTCCCACCTTTTCACATGTCTGCATGCCCAACTCCATCTACGCATTGCTTTTTAAAACTGGGTTTCCGATGATATTTTGCCAGGTTTCTGTAGACCGCATGAGGCATTGCAGCCCCTTCCACTACCCCTTGTTTTCTCTTTCTGTTGAGGCCCCTTTAAGAAACAGATAAACAAAGCTCAACCTCCCAGCACCACTTCACGGCCACATTTGGATTATGTTGTTCTATATGTGTTATCGTCATCGCACTGTCTCCATTCTAGGGCAGATCATGTGCTAAGCAAGGGATGTGCTGCCAAGGCAGTTGCTCTGTGAGCATACCACGGATGCATGCCAGGGTATACGCGCACTGTGCAATGAGTTGGGAGGGGACATTATGCGCAATGAGCGATCTAGTGAAGAGCATGAATTTGTCAAAGTGGCACATACTGTCCAGGTAAGAGGGGGAGGATAGTAAAATGGTCCATACAGGGGAAGTTGGGCGGTGGACCTGGAATGTGCTGCAGGAAATTCCGGTGAATTGATGCGGTAAAGTATAAGACTTTTGGAGTATAGATATCTGAATGCACAAAGTACAGAAAATGATAGAGTCACTTCGCTTCAAGGACTGCCTCAACTGTCCTTTTCATGATCAAGGTTTTAACAATCATTGTTCAGCGTGTCCTGGTTGAGGTTTGGCAGCCCTAGCATTGTAGCTTGATGTTTCTTGGAATATTGCCTGGTTATCCAAGCGACAAACCTGTAGAACCTGGTCTGATCTTGGAAACAACTAGAAAGAAGCACTGTCAGTCTACTCACTACATTGGCAAGTGGACATGTTTTTAGGTCTGATTTTCATAAGTGGTCCCTTGCCTTTATGGACGCATGGGTCACACAAACCTTTCTAACAAGACATAATGATGCTATGTAAGCCTAACCCACTCTGTGTCTCACTTACCTTTGCTCCATTTCTTCCTCAAATGCAGCTGTTCTTGAGTTAAGAGGATGCCTCTCATCATCACACACAACACCAAAACACCTCTTTAAAGTTCAGTGAAAACACACAAAGCAGATGAAAGATAAGTAAGGCTTATTTCCAAGTGTAATAAAATGACCCATAGTTGAAGAGCAATAAAACGCTCCACATATCCACTCTTGTTCACCCAAACACGTCGTGGACCCCTTATTTAGCTAAAGTGCAGTGGGCCTTCTCCTGGGCTATGAAGCTCTGTGTTACAACATGCAGAATACAGTACCCTTCAACTCCCTTTTGTGTGAAAAATTTTCTCAAATCATCTGCCCCTATTCTCGAGTTTTCCCCTACACGATTTGCGGTCCTGGCATGTTTTGTTTATATGGCCAGTTAATGATGGGACATTTCTTTGCACAGAAACTGGTGGTTGATTGAAAGGGGATTCTCCACTCTTATGATAGAGTGTGAGAAAGTGTGTGAATAATGAGGAGTTGTGTTTTTGAGTGTCCGGGGTCTATCAACTTCCAGTCCAGGGCCAAGAAATGCCTTTTTATTATGATCTCTAGTCAAAAATAAACATAGGAGCATATGTACAAGCCCCTACCGCCACGACAACGTCATTTGTGCGCCTTATGTACAAGGCAGCGTTAAGCCACTTAACGTGGCTTAATGCTGCCTTGTACACAAGGCCCCCTTTCACGCTATGGTTAGACAGAAAAGGGTAGGCAGTTGGTTTTGCTGTGGGAGTTCCACTACGACACCAATTCATTTTGACGCTGACACCTATGTACGAGGGTGGTGTACACAGATAGCAGCGCCAAAATTAAGACCAGGTAATCCTGGTCTTAACTTGGTGAAACGAGGGGAAATGCATTCTTTCTCCTCCTGTGTGCTTTTTCCATGTGCGCTGCCTTGTGCAGCACACATGGAAAAAGCAAAATGCCAAGTTTTGTTTATGTACCGGAAGGTGTCTCATCCTGTACATAAACAAACCTTTAAAAAAAGCCTTTTTGTCACTTTCATGTGTGAAGTATGAAGCAGTACACATGAAAGTGACAGAATAGCATTTTAGGATTGTTTATGTGCAGGAAGGGACACTTTCCTGCACATAAACAATCCTCCCCTGCATGCAGAAACACTTGCACTATGGTGCAAAGGTGCATTCATTGGCGCTAAGTTGCTAAACTTAGCGCCATCGCAGGGGGAAACACAAGGTTGCACTACATTCTTGTAAATATGGTGCAGCCCTGCGTTTCAGAAGTGGCGGAGCGCGGTGTTAAGACAAGGAGGCTAACGCTGTGCTTCACCACTTCCTTGTACATATACTCCATAGTGTTGGACTTCTAGAGGAGGATTTTGGGGTTACAATTGACCTCATCAAGAGTCACATGCCTAACACCTATGGTTAATCCCAAAAGAATGTGCATGTTTTCCAAACCCAGACAGAAAGACAGACTAATTCAGTCTGGTATTCTAGTAAATCCTCAGGCAACACAACTATTGTTATTAGTAGGCAGTTTGTTTGAAACACACCTTTTTTCTTCTATTAGATAGGTTGATACAATTCTACACCTCCAGTGCCTAGATGGGCCGTTGGCATGTTACAAACCTAAAAATGAAGTTCACACTGGTCACTAGCTAGATGATCAGCGCTTTGCTCTACACTTGCCGCCACTCTTTGTTTTTCGCTCAGGAGCATTTTCGTTTAGCTGACTGGAGATTTTATTTACATTTGAAATTCATAATCGTTCCCACGGTGACGAATTTGGACAACTGCCTGTTTTTGATAACCTGCCTGAAGACCACATTGGTCGAAATGTTGCCATTTCAGATTCTGCTTCCCTACATGACTTGTTTGAAGGAGATTTAAAAAAATTCAGGTTTTTTCAGAATGAGACAGAATCTCAATGCATTGAATTGTTAACTTTTACTAATGTTCCGTCCGTTTAAACATTGTCTGTTCACTTTTGTGAGTGTGCCTCTGCAGAAGTGTAAAATTTAATTCCATGTCTAAAGACGCGGTCCAACTCCCTCTTCCTAAGGATCTTGTAAAAAAAAATCATGTCCAAGCAAACTTGGGTCTCTCATCCACGTTACCGTCCTCCCCTTGCAGATTCCCTGTTCCCCTCTCCCTGCGGCTTTCTTTCGCTACGACTTTCTTTCATCCCCCAACCCTTGAAACTTCCTTCCATGTCTACCTCTGTAGCTTCTATCTCTCCTTACCCTTTCCCTCTGTGGTTTTCATGTCCCTCTTCCTGGTGCTACCATGTTTCCCTTCCTTTGGCTTCCATTTCCCCTTCCTGTGGATTTTATAGTCCTTACTTTGCCCGCTTCGCCTTCCTTGTTCTATCCCCTTCGACTTCCTTGATCCACTTCCTTTGGCTTCCTTGTTCCACTCCCTCTGGCTTTCTTGTTTCACACACTCTGGCTTCCTTATTCCATCTCTAATAAAAGAGAGAGGGACCCCAGGACCAAAGGGATAGGGTTCCACAGTAGACGCAAGTCAAAATATATAATTCCCTTTGGGCGAATTATCATGGAAAGACAAATTCTTACCAGTAGACATATATACACTCAACAATTAATAATATCAAATCATAACAAGGAAGCAATGCAAAAAATATTCAAAAGGTTTTAAGAAAAAGCACAATAATAGAAGTAGATCTGCACAGTTTATTACCACACACTATAGTTTGTTAAAAATGGGAAACATACACAGAACAGAAAATTATATACAAAATATATCCAACATTTCAGTAAAAAAGGAGGTACAGGTAAGGCATTAAATTCCGACAAATACAGAATTTTCCTTAATTTGTTTTCCTAGTATTACTCCTTGAGCATCGACGCGTTTCGGTGGTGTAGTTAATGTTTAACCACCTTCATCAGGACAAAATCAATGTTTCCCAATGTTTCTGAAATTCAAACAAACCCAATCTTAATACAGTTTAATAATATATTCACACTTTTAAAAAAAAAAAAAAAAAATTTTAAAAACATAATGTATACAGATATCTACAACCCTCGAACATTGCTTCCATGTTAAACAAACAAACAATATATACAAATACAGCATAACAATAATTGCGATTTCAGAGACATAATTCCTGATACCGATTGAACATGTATCTAAGTATCTCAAGACGGTCTCTAAAGATCTCTCCAAATATGAGATTTATTATTAAATGTCATACATAGTACTCCAGTAATTGGGCATGTAGCACATCCTTGAAGTTCAAAAACTAAGTACTCCCATTCAGGTTTATCTTTGGACAAGAGAGGTGGCCATTTGAGAAGAGCATGATACATCACCTACCTCAAAAGCTATATATCGTACAATCTAGGTCAGGGGAACTGTGCCTCCTTTCCAGTCTCACAAGATGTTCGTCCAGCGAACTATCTCTTCAAAGTTAAAATGGTATTGTCCTATATATAAAAAAATGGATAAACATTGTATTTTAGTGTCAGCCCCCACCATAATTATTGAGGCGTGGGGTTTATTGTCACACTATAAGATTCGTTAGTGCAAGGCTCCAATAAGCTAGTTGAATTTCTTCAATTATTAGTATTCGCTACAAGAGCGCTCACCTCCAAATTTATCTGGATAACCATAAGCGGACAACCACACTAATATTCTACGTAGTTCCTCGGCTTCTTAGCTCACCACATATACCACTTATCAGTGCGTATAACTCTGTAAATAATTAACAGAAACGTCATTACGGACTCTACCAGCTTCAACATTCGAACGCCTATTATCAGCACACTTCCCCATTATACTTACATAAATATGTGGTGAAAGTGCCTCACATGCGGTATGGGTATGGTCATTAAGACTCATACGATTGAAGTATAGACATTCCCTAAAAAAGTAGAGGGAGAGTCCACATATTACTCTTACACTCTACTTAGGGTATCATTTTGATAATAGATATCTAACTCAAAAGCAGCCAGCACAAAGAGATATGGCTTACTTGTTAATAGGATTCACAGAATGCGGGAATCATTAGTCGCGCTGGAAAACTTGCAGCGTGCACTCCCTGTTAAATACAAACGGATACCACAAGTTATAGAGGCTTAATGCAACTTATGCCGGTCACATTCAAACAAGCACGATAATTGGTCGCGCTGCAAAACTTGCAGCGTGCACTCCCTGTTGAATATACAGACAGATACCATAAGTAATAGGGGCTTAATTCATCTCGCGCCGCTCGCATTAAAACAAGCACGATAATTGATCACGCTGCAAAACTTGCAGCGTGCACTCCCTGTTAAATATACCGACGGAAACCACAAGACATAGGGGCTTAATTCTATCTATGCCGGTCGCATTCAAACAAGCACGACCAATCCCTTACCTCTGGCGCTAAGGCAAAAGCGTCCCGCGTGTGAACAAACGTGGTTGGAATCGGCAACCCTTTTTTACTGAAATGTTGGATATATTTTGTATATAATGTTCTGTTCTGTGTATGTTTCCCATTTTTAACAAACTATAGTGTATGGTAATAAACTGTGCAGATCTACTTCTATTATTGTGCTTTTTCTTAAAACCTTTTGAATATTTTTTGCATTGCTTCCTTGTTATGATTTGATATTATTAATTGTTGAGTGTATATATGTCTACTGGTAAGAATTTGTCTTTCCATGATAATTCGCCCAAAGGGAATTATATATTTTGACTTCCTTATTCCATCCCCATTGGTGTCCTTGTACCACTCTCTTCAGCTTCCGTCCGCCCCTTTACCTTCTATGTTTTACCTGCTTTGACTTTGTTTGATCCTCTCAACTCTATGCCAATGCTCTCTTCTTCACACTACTCTACTATGAGCCACTGCACTCTACACCAATACACTCTAAACCACTGTAATCTACTCTGCAAAACTGCACTCTGACACTGCACTCTACGACACTTAACCCTACCCCTCTGCACTCTACCCTGCACCCCTATTTCATTTCTCCTACTCTTAAACAATCTACTCTACACCACAGCACTCCATGCCACTGCACTCTTTGCCACTATTCTCCACTCTGTGCTACTGCTCTATACGCCACTTGAATCGAATCTGCATCACTCTACTCTGTACTCAAAACCAATGTACTCTAAACCAATCTACTCAAAACTACTGTACTTTATGCCACTTCATGATATGATACTCCACTCTATGACACTCCACTCCACTCCACGATGCTCTACTCTGACTCTCTACTCCATTAAACTCTACTCCACTCTAAGACACTCTACTTCGCTCTATACCACTCTACAACACTACTCCACTCTGTGATTCTCTACTCAACTCCCTCCACGCCACTCTTTACTACTTTACTCCACTCTATTCCATAACAAACTACACCACTCTACGGCACTGCTCCACTCTATGCCACTTCATGCCACTCAACTCTGACACTCAGTGCCACTCCCCTCTACACCACTGAACTCTACTGCACTCTACTCCAGCCTCTGAAATTCCACTCTCCTACACTATTACGCTCAATGCCACTCAGCTCTACTATAATTTACTCTGCTCTAAGTCACTCTGCAACACTCTTCTCCATTCTACACAACACCATCTACGCCGCTCCACTCTGCTCCAACATTTCCCGACACTCTATAGCACTATACTCCACTCTGACACTCTGCCCACTCATGTCTACTCCATTCTACACCCTTC
Organism: Lissotriton helveticus; assembly: GCF_964261635.1. Taxonomy (NCBI): domain Eukaryota; kingdom Metazoa; phylum Chordata; class Amphibia; order Caudata; family Salamandridae; genus Lissotriton; species Lissotriton helveticus. The sequence goes on from NC_136057.1 coordinate 1,763,162,587, forward strand.
CTCTCTACAACACTCTACTCACTTCACAACACACCACAGCACTCTAGACCACACCACGTCCCTCCATGACATGCCTCTTCACTACACGCTGCACCACTCAACTCTACTCTATGCCACTCCACGACTCTCTACAACACTCCATAATACTCTACTTTAGGAGAGTCCACTCCACTCTCCTTTACCTTACTAACTCTTAACCATGCTAAACAGCAGCCTCTCTAGTGTACGACATGGCTAAATCATATTAGCAAAGTCAATAGCTTTTGCATAGGCGAGAGCTATTGGCTTTGCCAATGCTTGTACTAAATTGGTTTTGGATTTTTCATGTGTTATGGTTTCACTTTATAACTCTTTGTGCACTGCATAAATACTTTACACTTTGCCTTTAAATCAAGTCTGGCTTTTTTGTGACAAGCTAACAGATGGTTCAGCATAGGTTAATTTATTATCTTTGATGGTTCACCCTGACAAGTATTGTGATTGTCGTCTGATGCGGGCTTCCACCACCCTCATCCCAATGTTTTATATAGGTTTTGAATGAAAGTTCATTGAGGGATGAATAACAATGGAAATAAATCAATACATCTCAGTTTGACTGTGTGCTGCAGAATGTATGAAAAGTACAGAAGAAGGGGCGAAAGAAACATGAATGACATGGGTGACTTAGATGGTGTTTATGTCTAAACTGAGGCCTAATAAACATATATCAGAAACAAAGCACTTCTGCACATCATAGAGAATATTCTACAGAAGCAACAGTGCTAAACCAGCATGTGAAACTGAGTGTGAAAATGCATACTGCATGGTGTTAATGATGCACAAAAATATAAAGAAGTAGAAATCTTCTGCAATATATTAGATTATCTTCCAGATTATAAAACAGAGGATGAGATAGTGGTACAGATATCAATAAGGCTATTTGGCCAAAGAAAGCTTTGTGATTCTAACTAGCATTAGTAGAAAGACAGACATTTGTAATAAGGTACCATGAGTCTGTTGAACAATACACACATAATTAGATTTGTTATCACATAATTCTCAGTAAGGACATGTTGTGGCTCCCATGGTAAGGGACCAGAGCCTTTGTCACTGTTAGAACAACTAGGTACAAGAAATTTTACTTCCATTTAGGAATCCCACATTGAAGCAAACTTTATTGATAGCAAAAGGCTTTGAACAATCTATGCAATCATCTAAAGATGTAAATCCAAATGCCAGAAGGGCACATGGTGCAATTAATGTAAGTGTTGCAAGAAGAAAAATGGAAAACTGAAAAAAAAATATGAGAGGTTTTTAAGAAGGAGACCAATGAACAATCAAAGGAGTGTCTCAAATGTGGGTAGAATCATTAGGAAAGCATTCTGCAACCTTGTTCTGCATATGGCAAGGAGTGTCAAATTATGTGAACATAAGGGTTATTTTAGGGGTCTTCCGATGCAAAGGGAAACACAAATTGTTTCTGGGCGATGACAATGAAAAATTGTAGAGAAATTGGAAAATGTAGGGACTGATTTAGACCTTGGCGGGACCTCCGTAGTCCCTGATTGGCCATGGTTACAAGTACTCTGTTGAGATGACGGAGTTTTGCCTGCTGTATTTAGATGTGGGCACTAACAGACTGTTTACCGTTGCGTAAGCGGCTCACCTCATTTGACATGGCGGACTCTTCTTCTCAGGGGGGAAGGGGGCCCTGCTAGGGGCCCCCAAATACACTTTCTGAGAGCAGTTCCATGCCAGAAAGGCCGACATGGAACTGCTGTGGTAAAGTACCATCATACTCCTGAATGCGGAAACGCCTTCCTAAAGGGATTATGTGGCATTTATGACTGGCCAACGGGCTCCTTGAGCCCGTTGGAACCCAGTTGGTTTCCCCAGCCAATTTACTCTCCAAACGCAGACATTATAATTTGGTGGTCGGAAAATAAACCTACCATGTAGGTCAGAAAGCCTCCAACGAGTGGTCGGAGGCTTTCAAAAGGAAGACCTTAAAGGGTGGCCTCCACTGCATCTGCATTTCAGGGTCACATGCAGCAACTTTTTGCAAGACACAAAAGATATAACAGCATTCAAAGATGACATGCTAGATTATGTAGTTAATGAAGAAGAATATGATAGAGTTATGGTAAGGCATTTAGACATGAGAGATACAAAACCATTTTGTGGTTGCAAAGCCTGTGATTCACAAATTCACTGGGTTAGCAACCGCAAAGTAGCTTTTTGTTATGCATTAATCACATTTTGAGATTCGGTAACATGTTACTGAATCACAAATCGGGATCAGAAACCCACATCAAATGTCCACTGGATGGGGTGTGTTAAGGGTGTATTCGCCAATAGCACTTTGTTAAGGTATATATCAATGTTTTGTAATCAAAATCTTTTGGCAAAACATTGAAATTTTCCCAACACCTCAAAGGAGGCAGTAACCCAATCACAAATGGAAAGGGGTTTGTTTGGGACCCATTCCCATTTGTGAATGGTAAAACCAAGTGGGAAGTAGGCACTGGTCCATGGAAAAATCACAACAAAAAATATTTTCAAATGCAGCCCTTTTTTTAACATTGACTTTATTTAAAATGTGATCATAGACACGGTGGTCTGCTGACTCCAGCAGCCCACCAATAATAGTGTCACAATTTGCAAACTAAGTCAATGGTGTGGAGCTAGAGGAGCTCTAGTTCCATCCCTGTGCGGGCACACTAATAGTTGTCTTGATAACTGAATAAAGACTTCCAATCAGAAAAGTTTTTGGTATGTTTGTTTTATGTTTTAAATCATCTTAATTGGATAAATTCCCAAATTTTATGATGCATTCAAGTTCATGATAAGGCATTATACTTCAGGCTGTCCTTCTAAACATATCCAATGCATTTCGGGCATTGATTGCATGCCCTTCGTCAGGGAAAAGACACTGTAAAGATAATATGAGAGCCTGTTAGTGTGGGTGCTAACAGAATCGGTTAAACAATATGCATTGCGTCAATACAATGTACCTTGTGATCAAACAAAATATGGTTCGTACTGCTAGTACATATGTACCAATGTAACAATATAAAACATGCTGGGTCATAACACAATGTATGTTCCTGTGATGATTCGGGGTAAGGGTGTGTGAACAGGACTAAAACGAAAAATAACGAAAAGGAAATGTCACTTACATGCCTGTGTTACAGAAATGGGTCGGGTTCTGGAAAAAAATGAACAGAACACCGTCAATGCGGATAGTTTACATCTATACCGTCAAGCGGTCGAGGTACTCAGGGGTGAGTACCTCGACCGCTTGACGGTATAGATGTAAACTATCCGCATTGACGGTGTTCTGTTCATTTTTTTCCAGAACCCGACCCATTTCTGTAACACAGGCATGTAAGTGACATTTCCTTTTCGTTATTTTTCGTTTTAGTCCTGTTCACACACCCTTACCCCGAATCATCACAGGAACATACATTGTGTTATGACCCAGCATGTTTTATATTGTTACATTGGTACATATGTACTAGCAGTACGAACCATATTTTGTTTGATCACAAGGTACATTGTATTGACGCAATGCATATTGTTTAAACGATTCTGTTAGCACCCACACTAACAGGCTCTCATATTATCTTTACAGTGTCTTTTCCCTGACGAAGGGCATGCAATCAATGCCCGAAATGCATTGGATATGTTTAGAAGGACAGCCTGAAGTATAATGCCTTATCATGAACTTGAATGCATCATAAAATTTGGGAATTTATCCAATTAAGATGATTTAAAACATAAAACAAACATACCAAAAACTTTTCTGATTGGAAGTCTTTATTCAGTTATCAAGACAACTATTAGTGTGCCCGCACAGGGATGGAACTAGAGCTCCTCTAGCTCCACACCATTGACTTATCTTGTTGACGCCGTGGGGCCCTCGGCGCCACCTGACGGAGCACCTTCACAATTACTCTAGACTGTTATAGCAGTGTAATTCGCATTACTACCAGTCAAACCAGCTGTGCATCAACCCTATTTCTATACAATTTGCAAACTGCAATCTGAACATTGATATGGTAGGTCGGATTATGATCCACTACAATTCAGTATTTTGTCAAGCCACCTTTGATTACATAGGTTGGTTTGCTAAATGTATTTCACTTGCAAAAAAAAACTGATGTGCAATGATGGCTCACATTTTGCAAATAACAATTTTGCATATCATGCCCCTAGCATCTTGAAAGATAGCATGTTAACTTTACATAAAGAAAAGGTACCTGTACCTGTTAACTGTACTAAATCTAATACAGGCAAGTACTATAGCTCCAGTACCAAATGGCCAGGACTAGCTAATGCCCTTTCTCGGGCTATGTGAATATTATTCTAAATATAATCACAAATTTAAATTTAAAACACGTCTTTTTAAAACTTTTTATCAAGAATAGTCCCTTTATCTTGGTTCAGAAAAGACTGGAGTGCCTTGAGAACATTAAACAAGTATTGTTTTTGCTGAGGCATTACATTGCTTCAACCTTTCTCTACAATGCACCATCACAGTTGCTGATCTTGAAAACAATAATGAAATTGGAGCAATTTAAAAACAGATAGGGGCTTGTAGAACACAGTTGTGCTTGTGTCCAGAACTTTATGTTGATTTGCTTTATATTACTGTGTAATTGGAGAAGAATCCTTATCCTCCGTCCAAGCTGTCAAACAATTGTCAGCAATTTATTTGCAAGAACAATTTTATGCTACAGACCACTAAACTATATTCTGTTGGTGAACAAAAAAATAACAAGCTCTGCTCGTTAAATGCACCTGGCATCATATATCAGAAATGCCAGCCTTATTTTCACACAAAACAGGCAAAATTAATTTGAAACTGATTGTCACTGTAGCCCATTCATTTATCTAAAAGAGAAACTGGGAGAAGATCTCAATGACTGTATAATGCCAGTATTGATATTGATGACGGTACAGAAAATGTAGACCTAAACAAGGGTGGAAGAGACAGTTGCAATTAAATACTGACCTCATTATCAACTTTAAAATAAATGGTTTATGAAAAGAAAATAGTTTGCAAACAATCTGCAATTATTATCGAAGATTAAGGAGGATCTTTTTAAAGAGAAGGGGTTGTAATGCCGAAAATGTAAATGCATGCCAACACTAGTTTGAGACAGAAGCTAATTGCACAATCACATGTACTCATATTCATAACATTTACACAAAAAAAGATAAAGGGCCATATTAACTGCTTGGCAGCCAGGATACTCCATAAATATGTTGTAGATATCTTATCTACTATATTGCAAGTACCATAGGCTTTGATACACTTGTGATATGATGGACAGGGCATCCACAATATAAGGCGAGACAGATCATGTGGCCTGATATGGAACGGATGCTAAGATTCAGGATCATGTTCAGTCATGCATTGTATGCTGTAATACCGACAAAAACATAAATACACACAAGTCCTTTAGAACCTATCAATACTGCAAAGTATGCATGGCATACTTTAGGTAGAAACGATATGGGACTGTTATATATTTTTCAACCAGTAACTAATATCTTAAAGCGTTAACTGACTGTTAATCATACTGGTTTGAGTGGAAGTTCTTGGAGTAAGTAACTACTCACGTTATCATGAAATAAAGTGTTGCTAGGGAAGGTTTCCTAGTGACTAATAGGAAAGCAATTCACATTTATGGAGATGCAATAATTTTTGTCAACTTCAGGTATATAACCGCAATATATTTCATTATATCCCCCACAGGACAGTGGCCAAACAGAAAGAGTAAACTGTATGCTAAAAGAATGCATACAATTAGGTATTTCTTCAAACAGCAATGTTTCCAATGTACTTGAATTTGTGACTTGGATTTATCGAAAAACACATTACACAGTCACTAATGAAACTCTGGGGCATATGTACAATGAGTTAACGCCGCGTTATCGGCACTTTTCTGCCCGTAATGGGGAGGTATTTGCCTCACCCTATTAACAAGCTGTCGCTAACAGCCGTTAGCAACAGCTTTCTGTCGATACCTGCCGCTTTCAGCATCACCACCCATGTTAGCGATAACTATCGCTAATGACATGCAAGGTAGGCGTTCCTGTGCAAAAACGCACGTTAACCCCATTTTGCGATATTTACAATGATCCTCCCGGACCCGCGATACATTAAAAAAACAGCTGCTAAAGGCCGTTAGTGGCTGGAACTTAAGACCAGAAAAAAATTGGTCTTAAAAATGGTGAGAAAGAACAGTATATAAGGGAGACCAGCTAGGAGCCTCATCGGAAGACCCACCAAAGCCATGGAGGTACTACTCATGCAGCTCGGAGCACCAAGATGACAACAACAACCACTGCCACCTCCCCGAGGACCACCACGGAGGCAGCGCTGACGAAGACAGCGGGCCATCGCCAATGCCTCAGCCTCACAGACCTTACGCCAGAGGATGTCATTGCCCACTACAGGCTCAAAAGGACATCCATCCTCCGCATCCTGACCCAGATAGACCACAGGCTGCAGTCCCTAAGAGACCGGATAACCAACATCCCTCCGCAGACAAAGCTGCTGGCTGTGCTGCACATGTTGGCCTCTGGTACCTTCCAACCAACAACTGCCAGAGTTGGGTGAGTCTCACAGTCAGAACTATCAAGGTTCCTCCAAACAGTCTTTGATGGCATCATCAACCTGATGCCCCAGCACCTGCATTTCCCGAACACTGCGCAGGAACAGCTTGAGACCAAGCAAGGATTGTATGCCATTGCTGGCTTCCCACAGGTGCAGGGGACAATTGACTGCACAGGTGTCCTACTTGTGCCCCCTGCGGACAGTGCACAAATATACCGCAACAGGAAGCACACACATTCCATCAATATGCAGGCAATAGTGGACCACCAGGGCATGTTCACCAATGTCGTAGCCAAGTTCCCATGGAGGGTGCATGATTCCTACATCTTCCGCCAGTCCATCATCAACCAGCTGTTTCAGGATGGCACATTTGGAAATGCACTGCTTGTTGGTAAGTACTAACTGAACACACCACACACCTCAAGAACACAATCATGGAATTCACAAATGTGACAATGCACATGTACCAATATCCCATACAGCATGCATAGTTCATGTTCAGCTACCAGACACAACAATTAAAGTTACTGTGGTAACTGGGGCTAGCCTTGTAGACAAACCATCCCCAAAAGCATAGGTCCTCTGCCATACATTTGCAAATGCTGGGAGAGGTGGGAACCAAGTAGGTGCGATGGAGGGACTCAACCTATGATGACAGTATGTACACAAGTCTGAGTGTTGTGGCTGTGTCCTGTACAGTCTGGAGTTTGCAGAGCACAGACCCGTCTATGTGGGCAAATAGTACATTTTGTAGTCCAGTCTGATGGTAAGGACTGCATGTCTTCCCTGACTGGGGGGATCCATTCGAAAGTCTCATGGAAGATGCAGAGGGTGTTGAAGCAGCTGGAGGCCATGGCATAGACCTGTTGGTTCATGGAGAAGGAGGAGTCGAGTACAATGCCTAGGTACCTGGGGTTTTCAGTTGGGGGCTGCCAAAGGCCGTGGTCCACCAGCTATTTTCACATGCTGATGGTGTGGTTAGGAGGATGAGGACCAATGTTACTCTGTGTAGAGTACCAGGCAGCTGTTGATCATGCATGTTGCAACTTCCTGCAATCCTTCCTGGAAGCCTAGTCTGGTGTGTATGGGTGCCTTGGTGAGGGATCGTATGAGCTGGGTGTCCTTGTAGGTAGTGCTGTCTAATGGGTATCTTGATGTTGCTCCAGTTCTTCTTCAGGGAATGGATTTGAAGTTTTTGTGGTTTTAGAGGTAGAGGCTCGGGTCTTAAATGAGTACGTAGTCCATGGAGTAGATGGGTTGGTGTGTGATGATGTTCAAGGTGTGGGCGAAGCGTTCCCGGCCTCTGCGGGCTCTGCAGAAGGGTGCCGCGGAGTATTGTTTTGTGGCAGGTCTGGATCAGAAAGTGCAGGTGTTGGGCGGTGGTGAAGGTCTGGCAGCAGCGATAGCAGCAGAACTGGACGTGAGTCATGTCTGGTGTGGCCTATTGGCAGTTGTATGTTCTCCTGGTGTTGACTGTGAATAGGGCAGGTGAGTCGTAGTGCTAGACAGCAGGAGATCCAGGGTCCCTGATGCTGATTGTGTTTGGCTCACGGACAGGCGCAAATGGGCTTGCCTTTGCCGTGCCGTAGGAGTGTCAGTGATGCAACCACTCAGCACAGACCATAAAATTGGCTAGGGGGAAGGACGAGCAGCTGTGAGGCAATGTAATTTGAATTGATGCTGGTCACTTGTCTGAAGCTACACATGGCTAACCTGAAATCCAAAATATAAACACTGCAAACATAGCAAGCATAACTATTAGGGGACACATCTCTCCATTACATGATTCAGGTGATCAAGGATATGCACTCCATCCATGGCTGATGACACCCCTCTGAGCCACTAACACCCAGGCCCAGAGGCAGTATAATTTGTCCCTTGGGCCATTCTGGTGCCTTGACATCACAGGTGGCAGACTGTTGTACAGCCCGGAAATAGTGTGCAAGAAAATCATAGCATGTTGTGTGTTGCACAATCAATCAATCAATCAATGACATTTATATAGCGCGCTACATACCCGTAGGGTCTCAAGGCGCTGGGGGAGGGGGGGTGCCGCTACTGCTCGAACAGCCAGGTCTTCAGCTTCTTCCTGAAGGAGAGGTGGTCTCGGGTCAGGCGCAGGTCGGTCGGGAGGGAGTTCCAGGTCTTGGCGGCCAGGTAGGAGAAGGACCTTCCTCCTGTAGTCGCTCTTCGGATGCGGGGGACGGCGGCGAGGGCGTGGTTGGCTGATCGGAGGTGGCGTTTGGGAGCGTAGAAGTTGATCCGGTTGTTGAGGTAGCTCGGGCCTTGGTCGTGTAGGGCTTTGTGTGCGTGGGTGAGGAGGCGGAAGGTGATTCTTTTGTTGACGGGGATCCAGTGAAGGTCTCTCAGGTGTCCGGAGATGTGGCTGGTTCGTGGGATGTCGAGGATGAGTCTGGCTGAGGCGTTCTGGATCCGCTGGAGTCTCTTCTGGAGCTTGGCGGTGGTACCGGCGTAGAGGGCGTTGCCGTAGTCCAGTCGGCTGGTGACGAGGGCCTGGGTGACGGTCTTCCTGGTCTCGGTGGGGATCCACCAGAAGATCTTCCGTAGCATGCGTAGGATGTTGAAGCAAGCCGAGGAGACGTTGTTGACTTGTCTGGTCATGGAGAGGGAGGAGTCCAGGATGAAGCCCAGGTTGCGTGCATGGTCTGTCGGTTTGGGTGCGGTGCCCAGGGCGGGAGGCCACCAGGAGTCGTCCCAGGCGGAGGGTGAAGAGCCCAGGATGAGGACCTCCGTCTTGTCCGAGTTCAGTTTCAGGCGGCTGGTCGTCATCCACTCGGCTACTTCTTTCATCCCTTCGTGCAGGTTGGCTCTGGCGGCGGCGGGGTCGTTGGTCAGGGAGAGGATCAGCTGGGTGTCGTCGGCGTAGGAGATTATGCTGAGGTTGTGTTGGCGTGCGATGGCCGCGAGGGGGCTCATGTAGACGTTGAAGAGGGTGGGGCTCAGCGAGGATCCTTGGGGGACGCCGCAGATGACTTCGGAGGCCTCTGACTTGTACGGTGGTAGGCGGACTCTCTGTGTTCTTCCAGCGAGGAAGGAGATGATCCATTCCAGTGCCTTCTCCTGGATTCCGACGTTCCTGAGGCGTTGCACTAGGGTGCGGTGGCAGACAGTGTCAAATGCTGCGGAGAGGTCTAGGAGGATGAGGGCCGCTGTTTCTCCGTTGTCCATCAGGGCTCGGATGTCATCGGTGGCGGCGAGGAGGGCGGTCTCGGTGCTGTGATTGGCTCGGAAGCCGGACTGTGAGGGGTCGAGGGATCCATTCGTCTCGAGGAAGGCGGTCATCTGCTTGTTGACGGTCTTCTCGATGACTTTGGCGGGAAACGGGAGGAGCGAGATGGGGCGGTAATTCTTGAGTTCGGTGGGGTCCGCTGTGGGTTTCTTGTATACGCCCCAATGCCCCATGGATTCAAGTGCCAGATGCACCGGATGAAGCTGAGGATGATGAAGAAGATGAGGCTGGTGCAACACACCTCACAGTTTCTGCTGCAGGAACTGCCCGAAGGAACCAAATCATAAACAATTTCTTCACCTGAGCACATCACAATGTGACAGTCCTTTGCCATTTATCTGCCCAAAATGCGCCTAAGCACAGTTTGTGCAATAAAGCCACACAACGCACATACCCTGTGTGCATGTTTATCCTCTGCATGAGTAAATCTCTCTGACAAGTGAAAGTCAAACATTTTGTGCTAAGAATAGTACAATTGTAATTTGATGGTGGGTATGTCTCGTGTTCAGGGGTGCTTTTTAGGGTGTCATTTGGGCTAAATTCTGAATTGTAGGATGTCATTTGGGATCATTTATGAATTTTAGGGTGTCATTTGGGATAAATTCAGAATTTTAGGGTGTCATTTGTGGTCATTTATGAATTTTAGGGTGTCAGTTGGGTAAAATAAGAATTTTAGGTCATAATTTGGGCTCTGAACAGAAATTACATGTAGGAATGTTCATCTGTGTAACTTCTTGCACGTAGTGTGCAAAATCTGACCGATATTTTTTTCATACTCGCGATGGAAAATCTATTGCTTTACACATTAAACCACAAGAAATATTACCCCTAAGCCAATTTGCGTGCAGAATCTTACCGCAAAGTAAATAAATGGTCCGCAAGCACACAAGTGATATCTTCATTCTTCATGTTTACCGTAGGAGTGCAGTGCACTTTCACTTTCTCTTTTGAGCACATTGCTGGTGATTTTGGAAAGTGTTGGAGGTGTTTGTTGGTGTGTGCTGCCGATTTGTGATACAGAGAGTGTTGCTATGTCCTGCGTCCTGTTGATAGTGCTGGGTGAAGTGTTGTGTGCTTGTTATTATGTGTTTTTTTTCTCTAGTCCTCAACCCTGTCGGGTGTTTGTCTAATGGGTAGTTTAAATAATTACTAGTTGTTGGGGCATACATTGGGCATTTCTTTTCTTAGTAGTGGGTTTAGGTATGTGCTGGGAGATGGTGGGTGTGGATATGGAGGGCAGGATGTCAGAGAGGACATTGGGGGGCTTCATCTGGCTGGTGAAATTTTACCTGCCCTTCATGGTGGAGAGTGGGGGTCTTATCTTTTCTATATCCCATCCATGTGCGGAAGGTCAGCTGGGAGCGTGTGAGGGCACAGATGCAGCGTGTCTTTGGTGTCGACAGGACAGTGCGCCAATGGAAGCACCACTTGCAGGATTGCGTGGGCCATGAGGGTGACCTGTTGGACCACCTGGGAGTCATCATTGGGCCACAGTGTGGTAAATTCAACCTCTACATTTATATATGAACACTCTTCCGAATAGCCAAAAATGCCATGTGGGACACACAGGTGTCCATGTCTAAAAATGTGGCAGAGTGAGGCGTGAGACATCATGCCTTCACGCCTAACATTGCCACATCAGAAGCACAACGCTGCATAGTATTGACAAGCATAGGGTGCAGGTTTGTGTTTCCCACTGCGCGGGCGCAACACTTAGCACTGAAGTTCCAGTCACGAGACGAAACGCGTTGGCTAAAAGAGAATTACATGTGTATTTGGATTTTATTGTCTGGATCAAATAATAAAGAACTCATTCTGATCAACAGTGGAGTCCAGACCTGTTCATTATAATATTCTTCTTTGGACCGATTCAGCATAAAAAAACTTATATAAAATTCCCTTGATGGGTGCTGATTCGGAAAAAACTTTTTTTCTGTATTGTGGGCGTTTGCTCAATAGGGAGTAAAAAGGGTTGTACTCTCTGGTTTCTAAGGCACCATCGCAAGACTATCTAGCCAGTTCCTCTGCCTCGACCCGTTTGTGGTATTCTATGAGGACTCACATTTTGTCATTGCTCTTATTTTACAGGCAGCAGAGGAGTCCCATACCTTCCAGGTGAGGAAGGACGGGTACCTCCACATCCACAAGGTCTTTAAGGGATTTCGCAACATGGCATGGGTGTACCAAGAAGACCTGGCAGTTTGGAGTTGGAAGTTGGTGCCCAAGGTGATGAGACACAGTAGCAAGAGTAGCACACAGGCCATCCCTGGCCCCTCTGGCGACAGGCATGGCTCCCATCATGGACAGGTAGTAACCCATCCCCCTTCAACACCACACACCCAAGGGACCATTCTACATGCACCATCAGATCAGGTGGTGCTGTTCACTGTGCAGGACCGGCGCACTATATTGGACAACAATGTTTTGCTGGCTGAAATACGGAGGGAAATGGCGGAGCATACCAGGCACATTCAGGACATAAAGGCAGCCCTGGGCCTCCCATTATGACCGGAAATTTTGATCCCCATCCCCCTCTTCTCCCTTCCCCCAATGTTTTATCTTGTTCTTAGTTAGTGTTAGGTAAGTATTGTAAGTGTTAGGTAGTGTAGGTATAGTTACTGTTAGATGTTAAGGTAGTTTTAGATATTTATCATTCTATAGTATTTGGGGATAGGTTTCCTTTTCTTTTGGGTGGGGGGGTTGATGTCTTTGTTTCATAAAAAAAAAGACAAAATATATATATGTATATTTGTGTAGGATAACTGTGTAGTTAGTTTATGTTTAGCTTAGATGTCTTTGTCCAGTCTCATGATGTGCCTTAAGGGTGGGAGAGGGGTTGATGTCTTAGATATGTTGCTGTGTATTTAAGATTCGTTATGGTAGACAGTTTAGGTTATCATTCCCTTTGTTCCAGTTAGTTTATATTAGATTAGTTGTAGAAGTGATTGGTGTTAGTTTAGGGTAGTTTATTTTGTACTTTAATAAATAATGGTTGCTACTTTAGAATTCTGATTGTACTTATTTGAGGGGTGATGTGGTGGCATGTGGCTTTTTACCTTGTATGCAACTTATACTATCACTGGACATACCGTTGAATGTGTACGTGTGGTCATGACATGTTACTTAGCAGGATGTATTGTGTCAGAATACCTTAGATGTGAGCACAGTAAACTTGCAGGGATAACAGGGTGGCAAGTAGGATTTACTGCCTAGTCTAGGGACACTCTTTTGTGAAAATAAACATCTTGAGTGTGACTCACGGAGTTGGACAACACATTTACAACACGACGTAGGGACATGGCCTTGAACGGATATTGAAGTTGCAACTCTTATCCATCATGGTGATGGATGTATGCGCTGGGTAACTCAGATTCCGTCCACCCCTACATATCACATGCACCTGGCACAGAGTCTATCTCCATGCACAGACCTGGGCACACTCGCTGCGTAGTGCAAGTGTGTCAGCATCATTTGAATTGTATGTTCCTGTGCATGGAGGCTTAACATCCTGCCCATGCAGGATGTTGTCATTTTGCAGGTCTATATTAACCGGCATATGGCAGAACTGTGGGCCCGATTCACAAAAGTAATCTGCAAGTAAGTCCTAACTGTTCGACTTTAGGTATTCACAAATAGCATTTAGGAGTAGTAAAGTTAGGAATACTAACATTACTACTCCTAATTGCCTTTTGTGAATACTGAAAGTCGTAAAGTTAGTATTTTGTCCCTGGTCACTTGTGAATCGGTTCCACAGTTCTGCTGCATACAGAAGGGGAAATGTAGCATTGCTCCCTGTAGTGCCAGTGTCATAGCCACTTCTCCCAGCTGCTACTCTTGGCATTGGCTCATAGGGATGCCACCCTTGAAATCGTAGTACAGCATCTGACTATATGCACATTGCAGTGCACTAGACATCGCTGGACACATTGCCTCATCCGCTCACATTGGTCACAGCATTAGAGGCTTCCTTATTGATGAGGCATTGTTAGTCCACAGGAAGGGGCTGACTGAGGACTTGCACTTTGGGAAAAGTCCCTATTGCCAACACCACTACACTGAAGAAGACATTGTGGTTCCAATAGCGGCTGGTAGACATATGCCCGAACGAGTCTTCATCTATGTGAATATGTTGTGCTTCATCTTAGAATGTGACATACAATGTGCCCCATCACAACAAGCTTTATCCACTCGGTAGAGTGTGAGTCAATCTGCCAAGTGAGACTTTGTAGCAATGGTAAAGGGAGACACTACTTGTGGCATGCGACTGACTTGGACAAATTTGCACACATGCCTATTTCCCTCTTGGACGTAGGGCTAAGTTTGGATCTTGCTTGAATGTTGCATTTGAGCAATGAGGGCACGGCTGGTTCACACATACCCAGTAATCTCAATGCCTATCTGGTACACAGTTGGACATGGTCATTTCTCATATGTCCCTTGGTGTATGGTTTGATGGATTCACTGGCACAACATTGTTACAGACTTGTCTACTTTAATGGTCATAGACATGACTCCAATAATTTTTTTTTAATGCGCATTGTCTCTGTTGGAGACTGGGCCTGGACTTGGCTCAAACAAGCCTCACATTCCAGAGATGCCCAGTGGGGGCCTGACAGAGTACTTCAGGGGTGGCATGTCCAGAGAAAGAGGTTGATTTCAGTCAGCTGGCTGATTGCAGTGTCATTGGGAACAACACAATTCATGGCAGTCCACATTGAGGACCAAGGTGAGTGTCAAAGAGTGCATCTGGGGACAATGGAAGCTGATGTTCCGGGGCATGATACTAAGCACTGATCCAAGGCAAAACAGTTCATTTGGCACAGGTGGATGCTACCGCTTTCTTCTTTGCAATAATGCAGGTTCATCCACATCTTCGTCGTCGGATGTGTCATATGTCTCACATGTGCATGGTGGTAAATTGGCTACAGCACTGTGAGGCACTGAACCATCAAGGGGCAGAGATGTGGATGTAGAAGCAGCAGCAGCAGCAGCATTCATCTGTGCCAAGCCTTGATGCAGCAATGCAGTGATGATCAGCTGCAGGGCATGGAAGATTCCAGCTAAGTCTTGTTGGTGTGCAGTCGTGGCTGCCATTTGTTCCGCTTGCATCTGCTCCATGTTCTCCATTATCATTCGCATGTGGGCCAATTCCTTATCTGATATCGATGGAGCCAATCTGAGTGGACAGTTGTTCTTGTCTCTGAGTCATGACTCCAGCGATGTCAGCCATGGAATGTCGGAGAGCATGGAGCTGACTGTGGGGGTCTGTGAAGTTCTGTAGGTGGTCCTGAATGGGATTCAGACACCCACGTACGGCCTCGAGTTTGGCCACCTGACTGGCAAAACCCACAGGCACAAGATCAGCCATCTCCTACTGGACCTCTACCACACGGTGTTGAAATGCTTGAAGTGGGTCCTAAGGTCCTGGGAGACAGCTGTGGTGGTAGGTGCTTGCTGGTGTGTGGTTTGTGTAGGGGGTAGACTTTCCATGACTCAGCTGGATGGCCCTGCTTCCGGAGGTGGTGTGCTAAATGAGTCTAGCAGCTGTTGGAGGGTGTCCTGGTTGATGGTGGGAAATTCCTCTTCTTCATCAGTGAAGAATGGGACAGGCTGCTGTACAGGATGTGATGTTTCAACCTCTGCAATGTAAAGGGACGATGCCGTTACATGTGTGTTTCAAGTAGGATCATGAATTGGATGAGTTTACTAGCAGACTGCATGACAATGTCCATTCTGACTTCCTAGGTGGGGATGCCTATTAGATGCCGGATAGTGTTTATTTGTAACAACGAAACTGATCTGGGTTTAATCCATCACCATTCTTTAGCTCACTCTGCCACCCCAGTTCAGACATGGCCAGTGCTTGTATTGTCAACGCTCCGTCCATCATTTCCTTTGGTTTTTCATAATAGGCAACACACACCAGGACTGATGTGGAATGCTGTTTTCTGTATGGCACATGTGTACACTTGTGAGTGGAGGAGTGCATTTTGATATAAGAGGTTATGGTGCCATTTAGCTACTTGTCATTATTTGATGCTACTTTGCTATTCTTGCTTGTTGGCATACATAGGTTGTCATACTTCTTTACAGGGACATTGTAGTTCTGTGAGTATGGCACACAGACAAGTCATGTCGTATATATTTGGGTGACACATTCCTGATATCATTAGTTCAGGCACTGTAGTGTTGTGGCCATATCCCTCCTGCTCATAGTATGACATCACATTTGGACTCAAGTCTGCTGAATGTGTGCATTGTGGGATATGCACCTTTTAGACAGATGGCTACATGATCACTTTGTTGTGACAATGCATGTGTTCATGGTATGCAGACTCACTAAATGCTTTATCACTTAGTGTACAAAGGACTGCATCTCATGAACAGGCAAGGGGGCACATTGACTGGAGATGCGGTAGGATGTGAGAATGGCCCCCTTGCCACATCACCATGCATATACAATTCATCTACACAAGGCCACATTTCTCTGATGCCAAAATGAGGATGCACTGCGAATGTGGCTGATCATGTGCATGAATAGGCATGCCACCACCAATGTCAGCACACATGCAACATTGTGCCCGTGTGTCTGAGTTGTGTGCAAGATTGTGTATGTGCAGTAAGGTCCCCCTTGATGCACATGCACATTCTTGCACACAACTCAGGCACATGCAAATGCATGGTGTTGAGGCAAGGGGGCCATTTTGACACCCTGCCGCATCTCCAGTTAATGGGCCCCTTTGCTATTTCTTGTTGCCTTTATTTTGTGGTCTGATGTTGATCTTGGACTATATAGGGATTACTATCTATGCACATTTCCAAGTCTGTGTGCCCACCAATATGTGTCTTGCAATGTATTGGTTGAGTAGGGTGATATGCCACCGGGGACAAGGGTATCCGGGACATGATCCACAGTAATTGTGGGTATGCACAGAGAGATATTTAATTGGGCATGAGTGCCATTGGGCCCATCCACTCCCGGCCCCCCAGGCCATGGTTGTTACTCACCCTGTTGCTGATGTGTCTGGTCCTGTTCAGCACTTTCCTGTCCCGGAACTCCAACCACCGTCTCCTCGCTGATGACAGTGGACCCTTGTTCCTCCAATGCATCTAGCTCCTCCTGTGGCTCTGGACTCTCACCTCCAGTCTGCTTTGCTGCTTTGAGATTGGCTTCAAGTTTCGCCTTGGTCTTGCACTTAGCATCATGCCAGCTCTTCTTGCAGTCATCCACTGTCCTCCTCACCTCTCCAAGAGCATTCCAATTGGCTGCAATGGACTGCCATATTGCATTTTTTGTTGCCAATGACACTGTGGAGCTGACAAAACCTGTTGTTGTTTTTCTGTCACCTCCATAATCAGCACCTAGTTTTCCTGCTGACTGAACCTGATCTTCTTCTTCCTCTTCTTCTTGCCCTTCCTCTGGGTCTCTGCCTGGTCCTCCTGAGTATTAGGGGGGTTGTTGTTGGCTTCGGTACTGGTTCCAGCTTTCTCCATGGTTCTTCTGTATATACCCCAGGTTTTTTGTGTGCTACATAGCGGACGTTTTATAGGGGTTTTTCTCGTCTAACGTGAAAAAAGTTGACTCACGCTCATTAGCGTGCAGTTTCTGCCCGCGAATTGGCCCATCGCCACTTTTTTCAAGTTAGCGTCAGGATTTTTATGGCTGTGCCACTATTCTTAACGCCGGAAAGTTCACCCGGGAAGGGAAACTATTGCCAGTTAGCGGCGTGTTGTGAATACGCCGCTAACACGGCAATAGCTTTCCGCGATACGCGGCGATAAAGAAACTGATGTTAACTGGGGTTAGCTATAGTTCTTGGCAATCCTTGTACCTATGCACCTCTCTTTTCTTATTGAGAGGAAGACAATCATGTCCCTGATAAACACGTATTTGGATTGATAACAGCAAATATGAAGAAGATGTGCATGCCAGGAATAATGTTACCACACACAAAAGTTGCACATGGAGCATTTCTGTACCACTCAGAGTGAAACTGGCAGTTCGGGTACCTTAGTATATGATGGCAACTTCCAATCATAAAATGGCAACTTCCAATCATAAAATGACATCACTTCTCTTATTTTATTTTCCGGTCACAAAAACATATGTCCTGGCATCGCACTTGAAACTGGTGGAATTTTTTCTTCGTTAGGGTTTTCAGTATATATTGGTCCAAGAGAGGAGCACTGCATCACATAGAATCTGCATCTTCTGAGGCACAAATAACTGCCTACTGTGCTTCCAGGTTTTAAAACATATCATAGACATAATTTCTTATATGCACATACTTTTGCTGACACGTGTTGCTCTTGAGTACTGTGGCATATCCCTTAAAACTGCCTACAAAATCTATGCATTTTTCAGTCAGTATTTTCGGAAAATTACTTTGTAAACCTAATATTTCTACGGATATTTTTGGAGAGATTTATTGCAAACGCAAATTCAGAAAAATTGGTTTCACTTCCTACGATCTTGTGGTATTTAGTGGGTGGTAATCATTTTTTTCCTAAGGCTGCTTTTGGTTCCCAGACAAACATAAATAGTACGATCGTAACTGTCTTTGTGTTATTATACCTATAAATAATGATGATACAGATATTTCAGTTGTACCATAACGTATTGACCCTTCACATACTGAATGGAGACTTGCGCTTATAGGTTTGGAAATTTACGTGAATGATATTGTTTGGAAAAGAGTGTGTGGCAGAGCAGGACTCACACAGAGTGAAAGGTTGGTAAGATAATGCCTAAATTACTCCTGCCTTCACAATGTAATCTGACGGTCCCTGGTTTGAATCCAGGTGGGTCCACTCATCCTTTCATCGTCCTAATGTCGATAAAAAGGGTTCCATTGAGTTGGGCAAAAAGAACAGGTTTCAGAACCTATAGCAGAGACAAATTATAAAGTCCTATGTTAGAGTATTAATGATATTTTTTACCTGCACCGAAAAAAAGTACAGACAGGGCACACCCATTTAGTCAAACAAAAAAGAAGCACTGCTACAGAGTAGACTATATTTTTACGCTGAAATATTCTTGCTCTGTGGGCATTATTCCCAGACGAAATTTGGATTTCAAACAATAGTTTCAGCAAAATAATTTTCTGAATTGCAAAGAGAAAATGTCAACCAGTTTGATCATAAACACTCAGAACGATGCAGTCATATTATAGCTGGTACCTCACCAAGGGGCATATCAACAAGGGCCTTATCTCCGCTTTTTTGGCTTTAAAAGCCCAAAAAGCGGAAATAAACTATCGGCCTTTTTACAAGTGGGTGCCAACATGCAGTAGCGCATGTTAGCACCCGTTTTCCAGATGCCTCGCTTTGCATCTCTGATGAGAGGCGAAGTGGGTGTCACTGGGCAGTACTGCATGTAAGTTATCGCTGATGTGCACATCGTGATATTTACAAGGAGGCCCATGCATTTTAGCAGACGTACGTTTTTGGTGAAAACTGCAGTTTTCGCCTAAAACTAACGTCTGCTAAAATGCTGACTTACGTATACTTAAAATTGGAGGTGTAATGGGGACTGCGGTATCAAAGGAACTACTGAAGGATATACAGTTTAATATTGATTTTGTGATGACACTGTCTTCGGAACTATGTAACCTAACCACACTATATGATTGTGATTACTGTCAGTATTGCCTATATGTTAATTGAATATAATAAAAACATTAAAAAAAAGAATAATAAATAAATTGGAGGTGGATTATGCTGCTACGACTACAGGGTCGTATCAGCAAGGTTATCGCCGTTTTCCATGGAACAATGCTGGAAAACCAGCGATGTTCCATAGACAACACCGCTATCGCTGGAAAAATTATCGCCATTGCGCTATGCGTTGTTAATACAGCGCTAGCATGGCGATAATTTCCAGCGATTGAAGGCGAAAAACTTTCACGCTAAGCGCGACCATCAATAATTATCGCTGCTGCTTCATAATATGCCCCCAAGAGCTTTCAGTATTTACTGGTTGAAGTAATAATGCACCAATGACCGTAGGACTGGACTCATAGGAGGAAATTCACAAAGCAGTGGCGGCGAAAGGCCTGAGCCTTCTTCACTTAACACTTCTATCCGCTACTTCGGAAATGCAAGGCAGCACCATAATCACAAGGATATGGTGGAACCTTGTGTTTCCCCCTGTGATGGTGCTAAGTTTCACAATTTAGCAACAACACAGGCACCCTTGCACCAGGTTGCCAGGGTGTCTGCAAGCAGGGAGGTTTGTTTTTGTACAGGAAGGTGTCCCTTCCTGCACATAAACAAATCTAACATGCCAGTTTGTAACTTACATGTGCGCTGCTTCATGGGGTATACAAGCAAGTTACAAAACGGCATTTGAAAAAAAGGTCTGTTTTTGCACAGGAAGGAACACCTTCCTGCACATACCCAAACCATGGCATTTTGCTTTTTCCGTGTGGGTTGCACAAGGCAGCACACATGGAAACAGCAAAAACGAGGAGAAATAAAGCATTTCACCTCATTTTGCCAACTTAAGACCAGGGTTTTCCTGGCCTTCATATTGGCGCTGCCTCCAATTTATGCTGTCTTCTGAATAGGGGGCAGCGTCAAAATCAATGGGTGTTGCGGTGGAATGCCCACCACAAAACCCACTGCACGCCCCTTTCACGCTAAACACATCGTGAAAGGGGGCCTTATTCACAAGGCAGTTTTTAGCCACGTTAAGTGGCTTAACGCTGCCTTGTGAATAAGGCGAAGCCCCTATCTCCACCACAACGTCACTGAAAGTGACGTGGTGGCGATAGGGGCTTGTGAATATGCCCCATAATGAGGTAGTATGTCTGCACAAATAGTAGCGTCCCGCTCATGGCAAAGTATAAAGACAGTTCCATTTCAAACTTATCGCATTTATCAATGCTTGCACGTTCCCATTTCTTTTTCATTTTCTCGCCCGTATGGTAGTCGTCCTAATATCAACTCCTTGTTTCGCAGATAATCCTACACTTTCTTTCACCGCGCAGCATTTCCTAGCAGCCATGGACCAATGAATCAGAGAGAAGCAACTTTCTGATCCAAAGACACAGATTTACATACGACAAAATCCATTTGTCTTCTCACCTTACGAGTTTTATTATTTGCGTAATTTATGGTTGGTGCTCCTTACCTCTACCGTTCCTCTCGTACTCTGGTGTCAAATGTGCAGAGATTCCAGTTCACTTGCATCAGTTCATCCATCAGGGGAGTGGGACTCCTGTTCTGAGATCTCACAGATTGATTGAAGGTGTCCCGACTCCTCCGACGGACTCACTGAAGCTGAAGAGACCCCATATATCAAATGTGTTCGAGTCACTTTCCACATCTTCTCCAGCAGTGCAGAAAGCAGATGTGCGCACAACATTCATGTGAACCTGTCTCAATCATTACCCCCTCATGGGTCCTCCCCGTCCCAGTCCTTACCACGTGAGGCAGTCCTGCCTCCACCCAGCCAATCAAAACGCCAGAAATCCAAAGGTCGAAGGTGACATAAGCCCCTCCCACCCACCGCCATGCCTGTTTTTTTTCTGCTCCGACGGCTGTCAGAACGCTGGTGCTCCCGGTTCCTGCCTCTGTTCCCGTTTGCTTCTGGATGGTTTGGCGGTGCCGTGAGTGTTTCTTTTGCATTTTAAATGCTTCTGTTTATGGTCTTTTCATGTTTTTACCGGCGCGGCCGCTCCGGTCCTCCGGCCGGCCACACTCCTGTTCTGGGGTCAGGATGCTCCCCGTTCATGTGCTGGGCTGGTGTTCTGGCCCCAGGTCGTTCCGGCGCTGGTGCTTTAGTGCAGCGTCCGGCCCCTGCAGCCATGTTCTTCATATGTGGCTGTGGGTGGAGACTGCAGGGCTGCCCTTTTTTGTTTATTTTCTGATCTCACATACGAGATTGCTGTTTGGGGCAGTGTTTCCTGGAGGTTGCTGGGCACTTCCTTTATTGGTGTGTTGGGTGTTTTCCTGTGGGGTTTACTCCTTTGCTCTCCATGTTTGAGGGGTCTTCCTCTCCGGTGCATCCACGGAGCTGTTGCTCATTGGTATGTCATATGCCTCTGGTGTCACAGGCTATCATGTGCTGAGGGTTCAAGTCCTGCCTATGCTGTCAATGTGACTTGGGATGTTCATTTTCATGCTGTGCTTTGGAAGTTTGCATTCTCTTTGTCCACGTAGCATCTTTTGCAGTTTTTCTTGGACTGTTTTGCGCTGTCTGCGCTGCTGGTGCATGTGGCTGTGCCATCTTCTCTTGTTGGTGGGATCGTGGACGTTTTTCCCTGTTGGGGTATACATTCGGGGATGGTCCATGAGATTTCTGGCGTTTTGATGCTGGGTCTTTCTCCCTGATTCATTTGCTCCAGCGCGGTTTGTTCCCGTTTTTTACCGGCCATTTCGTGCTGTCCTGTTGGCTGTACTGGCTGTGGTGTGGCTTGGCATTGCCATGCGGGGTGTTCCTCTCTTTCTGGGAACACGATTTCGCCTGACGGTCTTTGTCACCTGGTATCCTCCGTTTTTCTTCCTTTTTGCACCTTCTCCCTCTGTCTTCGGAGGCTTCTTCCCTGGAGGTCCGGGTTGGGCGGTTGGTGGATTCCGCTCTCAAGAGTTCGTATGCTGCTTCTCCTTTTTGGGGTGTGTGCTTGCTCTTTTTCGGTCTGTGCTTCGCAGGTTCTTTTCTTAGGGGTCCCTCCTTCCAGTCCCGGATGGTTGGGCCTTGTCCTCGGCTACCGGGGCGGCGGGGGCTTGTGAGATTTCTCTCTGGCCTGCGTTTTGGTGCTTTGCCATTCCCCTGGTGCCTTGGTCCTATGCCTGCATTTTTTGCTCTCCGTTTGGTTCCCAGCCTTTGCGGCGCCTGCTGCTGCCCCTGAGTGTCAGTTGGATATGTTGTGCCCAGGAGGTGTCTCCGTAGCCTGGTGGTTGCATCTCTTCCTCTTCAGGTTATGTGTTCCGCTCCTGGTGTTGACCTGCTTGTGGGTCACCTATCTCCTTTGGTGTCATTGCGATTTGGGGGCTCGGCTCCGTTGTTCCTGGCTCGTTGGTCCGGTCTGCTTTGAGAATGGTGATTCCTGTTGGTCTTCATTCTTGGTTGCCGGTTTCCATTCCGGGCCGTCCCCCTTTTAGGCTGTTTTCACGGTCGCTTCGTTGTCCGCTGGCACTGTGATGCGTTCTGCCGTCTTCTTTGGAGTCAGCCTATTTTTTGTCACTTCTCTCTGTGGTGCTGGTTTCGGTGACGGAGTGGGGCTGGGGGTCCTCTTTCTCTCTGTTCCAGGTCCTGGCTCCCGTTGGTCTTTCTGTTCGGTTCTGCCTCCCGGGGCATTGGTCGGGTTGGTGCGGCTGTGTCCCTTTCGGTTGTGCCCCTTGCAGCCCGGTTTTCCCCTCTTCTTGGTGGGTGTTTTGGCTTCCCTGGGTGTGGGAGTCGCCTGTTTTTCTCGTTCCCCTCCATCCGGCTGCTCAGAGGTTTGCGGTGGTTGAGTTCCATTTCCTGTTTTCAGGTGTTTCCTTTCAGTCTCTCTCATGCTCCTCTGGTTTTTTCCACGGCGCTGGCTCCTGCTGTGGGGGTTTGCTGGCCTGGTTCCGGTTTCTGGGGTCGTATTGGGTCTGGCCGTTCCTCGTCTGGTTCCTGTTCGGGGGTTTCAGTTCCTTGACGCTTTGCTGGGGGCTGTTTCTCAGTCTCGCTTCAGCGGCTCGTATGCTTTCTGTTGAGCGTTGCTGGAGGGGGTTGACTTGGCCCCTGCGCTAGGATGACATGCATTTCGTGAGGCGTTCCATATATCCGGATCTGTTCTCTGTCCTGTTGGGGGCCCCGTTGGGGTCCTCGGTGGCCGGCTTGTCTGTTGTTCGGGTTGGCGCTCCGGGGGCTCGTTGTTGTTTGGGCCTTCTTGGGGGGTCCCGGTACGTGTCTCTGTTCCTGCTGGCTTCCCTGTCTTGTGTCTGGGCGGCGACTTCTCTGTTGTCTTTCAGTGGGTCTTGAGAGGCATCCCTGTTACGGCGGTTGGTTTTCTTTAATGGAATGGTACTCTAGTTGGGCCTTCTTTTGGTGGCTTGGGCCGCTTCCTGCCGTCCTCTGTTTGGTGCTGTCTGGTGCTCGTTTCGACGGGACATGTCCTTTTGTTGGGACATTGCGTGGGTGCTTGGGACTGTGCGCTGGTGCTTGGAATGGCCCTGCGCTGGGATGTCTTGCTGCTTCGTGTAGCATTCCCTCTGTTTGTTCCTCTGTTCCAGGTCCTTTTGTCTTTGGTTTGGGACTCTTGGTTTGGTCATTTTTGCTTCCCCTCCTGTTGCTCTTCTCCCCCGGTTTTTGTTCCGGGGTGGTCTGTCCTCGGGGGTTGCTCTCTCGTCCTTGGCCTTCGGGTTTTCTGTATACCTTCCCTCCCGTTTTTCTCCTCCCGGGCGTTCTGAGGAGGTTTGGGGGGTGTCGGTGTTGTTAGGTTGGCCTAGCTGTTTTTGGTTGCCGCTCCTGCTGTTGCTGGTGGGAGTCGGATTTGGCCAGCCTCCCTTGCCTCCAGGCTCTGCTTCTGGGTCCGCAGCTGTCTTTGCCCTATCTTTGGCGCTTGCTTCTGACTGCCTGTCTCTTGAGCGGCTGTCTTTAGCGTCTTTGGGCTGTTCTTCTGTGGTGGCCTGTGGCATGTGTTGGTCGCGTTGGCCTTCCGCTCTTTGGAGCTGTGATGCACTTTGGGGCTCTTTTGTTTCCTGGTGCTCTTCTCTTGGTCGGAATCCATGCTGGGGTTCCTGTTTCTGTGCTGGTTTCTCCAGCTTGGGTTTGTTGTTGGGATTTTTCCCCTTCCGCTTTGTCTGCTCGTTGACGGCGGTTTGTGCTTATCGGGGCCTTGGGGCTTCCTCGGTGGTTGTTGCCCTTTGGTGAGTCGGCTTCTTCTGAGCTTTTGCTTCGTTGTCCGGGCTCTCTTGTGCTCGTTTCTTCTTTGGGCCTTGCCTGCTGTTTTGCATGGTCTGCGGTTGCCCCTTTCATGTCCTTGTTAGTGGCGGACTTGTTGTGGTTGTCCACTGCGGTGGCTTTTTTGCTGGCCTTCTCTTCCGCTTATCGGTTGGGTGAGTTGGGTGCCTTGCTCGTTTTGTTTCCTTCTTTGCAGTTTCTGCTGGTTTGAGTTGTTTTGCAGCTTTTCTGCCTGTTTCTTCGTGTTTCCTTTTGCGGCTGGAGGTGTTGCTTCCTGTTTTGCCTGCTGTGGGTGTTTCTCCTGTTCTCCTTCTTTGGGTGTTCGTGGGGCTCTTCTGTTTTGCCTCCAATGTTCACTACAGTCTCGGGTTTCTCCTGCCCTGTTTGTCTCCTGTGGGTTCTGTGTCTGCTTCCTGTGCTGATGCGGCGGGGTCTCTATCCTGGTGCTTTGTGGGGCGGCCTTTTGGCGGTCCCGTCACACTTTTGTGCGACATTCTCGGCTTGATGTTTTTCTTGCCTCTTCTGACGATTTCTGTTGGCGTCTTGTACGCTGCTGTTCATTGATGCTTTATTGTTTAAAGTTTTGTACTTTTGCATGGATCCCTGGTGTCCTGCAATTTTTCTTCTTGGTTCTCTGCTTGTGAGTTCCTCATGTGGTAAGGACTGGGAAGGGGAGGACCCATGAGGGGGTAATGTCTTATTACTTACCGGTAATCTTCATTACCCCGGTTAGGGTCCTCCCCGTCCCAGTCCTCTTCCCTCCCTCCCTCCCGCTGTGTTTGTGTCTCAGTCTTGTTGATAACAGGCATGGCGGTGGGTGGGAGGGGCTTATGTCACCTTCGACCTTTGGATTTCTGGCGTTTTGATTGGCTGGGTGGAGGCAGGACTGCCTCACGTGGTAAGGACTGGGACGGGGAGGACCCTAATTGGGGTAATGAAGATTACCGGTAAGTAATAAGACATTATGCATTACAGACGATTGGCTTCTGAAATATGAAAAAAATGGTTCTTTGCGGTAGCTGTTTTCCTTCTAGAGAAGAGCTATATATTCCGCACTGAAAAACACTTTTGTACTTACGCTCTTTGGCTTCCCCCTCATTTTCCTACTTAGTTGGCTCCAGATTTCTTCTGGGTGTAG
The DNA here is from genome assembly GCF_964261635.1 of Lissotriton helveticus. Taxonomy (NCBI): domain Eukaryota; kingdom Metazoa; phylum Chordata; class Amphibia; order Caudata; family Salamandridae; genus Lissotriton; species Lissotriton helveticus. The sequence goes on from NC_136057.1 coordinate 1,763,188,460, forward strand.
ACAATACACACACAAACGAACACATCATATTAATTAATTCAAGCTTTTTTTGCCAGCCTTCCTGGTGCTCTCACATGGGTCCCACAAGCCCTTGACAGAGTCAGTGTTATTGCTCATTTTATGGAGTTTTAAAAAAAATCTTCTGCATTTGATGTTGGGCCTCGTTGGGCATATTTGTTATTTTTAATTGATCTAAGCATTTTTTTGCCACCTTTCTTATTTTTCGTGTGCCCGATTGGACTAGGATGGAGCCCAGATATTACGGTTCTTTTAATAGTATTTTGCCTGAATTTCTTGCTATAGTTTTTGTGAACGTTGGGTCTTGGATATATTTTTTAAATAATGTAATTGATTTTATATAAACCTCTCTAATGGTAACATGTGGGACTTTGGGCCTTCCATGGGCCCAGATGTTGTTAGTCCTTATTAGATCCCTGGTTGTGCTCTGCTCAGCGCTCAATTTGAAAAAACATAAGGGCCAGGGCTCTCTGCAGGAGTCCACTGCAGCTCGCACCACACATTGCCCATGCCTGTACTGCCAATGATAGTAACAACACAACTACTAACCTTCACACTCCTACAAGTGTAACAATTTAGACTATTACAGGCACCCAAAGCTATAAGAGTGGCTCGGGCAAAACTAAATAGTAATTTTTAATGTATATCAAATAATAATTTACTCTTGCTGTGGTCATCACTAAATTAGCTAGACAGTGCCACCTTGCGGCACACTGTCACAAGCGCGAGTGGGGAAAATTTAGTGATGGTACCCAGCACAGGAAACCACCGGAGTAAATTAAGCACTGGCTCTGCTGTGCCCTAGAAAGGGTCTCCGTTTTGTCATTCCACACAGTTTTCAGTCTGGTACATAAATCAGGCTATGTCATCTATTACTCTTTGGCATAGGCCACAGTAGATGTGGGGGACGGTAGGTGGTCCTACTCATTGCTTATAATCGAGGCTGTTTTTAGCATTTTCCGTAAATATTTCTTTATTTGTTTTTCAAGATGATATAGATTTTAGCATTTTCGTTATGGATCGGTGTCAGGGACCCATTCTAACTTCAACTTTACAGAAAACATGTTATCACCAAGTGCTATTATGTCATGTAAGCTGTAGTCCGGAATAGCAAGATTAGAATATTTAGTAGCCACAATATTGTGAAAAAGATATTGAGAACCAAAATGTCGAGGAGATAAGTGCTTAACTCCAGATGTGCATACATTGAAGACATATATATACAGATACACATGCAAGTGATGTCAGACACCCATACCTGCCTTGTGATTGCCTAATAGATGCCCGATATTTGAGTGAATGAGCACCCAAGTGTCTGTGATCTGAATAAGACACGCTGCAGAACAAGTATAGGCACTAAAACATGTTCATACCAAGCGATCTGCCATTTTTCTTATAGTCCAGTAAAGTAAATTGAAGCTATCTTAAAGTTGGAGTCCTGTCTATCTGTGGATTTAACACTAGTATCATACCACAATTTAGCCCTATAAGTGAGACACAGTATATACCTCCTCTCCACGGGGAGCCATTACCTGTATTCTAAAGAAGCATCAGTGATTTTTATGATCCCCTACCACTCATCTTTACAAATTCAAAAGGGTGGTCCTGATGAATTTATAATCTCCACTGAAACGTGCGTTGACCTGGTTGTTGTGCAATCACAGCCAGCAACACAATCGCGGATATTCTATCAAATGTTCTCTCCGTGATTTCCAACGGTGTATTCAACTTTTGGCTGGGTAGTTTATGTAAGTGATGTGTGTTTGTTAGAGTGATGTTGTGTGAGAGGTCAGGGTTGTTTTGTGGTTGATTCAGGGTATATACCTTATGTTCCAATATACATGCATTTTTTACAAATCATGATGATGTATGTATGTCCAAACTGAATAACTGCACATTTGTACTTATGAAAGTTTTGTTGTTTCATTATTATGTTTTACATTTTTCTATAATCTGAGAAATACCCATAAAAACTGTATATATAAAAGTAAGAATGAACTGAATAATATAATAAAATGATACAATTCACACAATCAGCTGTTTGATCTGTATATTCAGTAGTGAGAAGCCCATAGAGCTTTTGCAAACCTAAAGAGAAAGTATATAGGTCTTGTGGGAGTCTTTTTCATAATTTTGTGGTTTGCCCCCCCTTGCTCCCTCCCAGACTTACCAATTAACCTCAGGGGGTACAGTTTTTCATTCTAATATATATACACACACACACACACACATGCACGCATGCACACACGCACACACACACACACACACATATATACGTGTATATATATATATATATATATATATATATATATATATATATATATATATATATATATATCCCAGTCATCCATCCAACTCCAAGGAGAAAGTGGCACGTACTCATAGTCGGTAAGTATAAGGCTAATTAATTTTGTTCAGGTCTCCCACGACCCCGCAAAGATAGAGAGACGCGTTTCGCCTGCGCAGCAGGCTTTATCAATCTCAGATGGCGCCATACAATCCAAACTATATATAGCCCTCCCCTCTAGTACAGGCACTAATAGACCTAGAGAACAGACTACTACAGACTACTATATATATATATTCACTGAAAAGACCATAGGTTTCACACCAGTTATAGTTAGCTGAACATTTTACTCATACAAAACCATTGAAATTCCCACGTTATAGCTAGTTGGACTCACTATAACTCGCACGCCCGCAATCCACTGCTGATGATGTCACATATTACATCATTCATGACATGGTCAGTGACATCACTGATGACATCCCTGATGACATCTCAAATGACATCACTGATGACATCTCAAATGACATCACTGATGACATCACTGATGACATTATCCAGTGACTGTGTGTTTCTGTAAAGTTTAAATATGTTTTACATATTCAAGAATGAGTGGGTGTATAAATGTCTGGATGAAGGATTTAATGGTGCGTGACTGACTGTATGAGTCAGTGAATAAATGTGTCTTACTGAATGCATGGGTTAGTGACTAAATTGTCTCAATGTGTGCATCAGTATGTCTGTTGTTGTGTAAGCTGCTGCATGTGTTGATCAGTAGCTATATGAGTGGCTATATGGGTTATTGATTGGTTGCCCACGTATTTGTATGGGAGACTGAGTGTGTGTGTGGGTGGCTGGGAGGTGTGTGACTCTGTGCATAGATGTGTGAGCAGTTGATTCACTAGGTGTATGGGTTCAAGAGTGCATGAGGAAACAGCTGTATGCGCGGTTGACTGTGTGCATGGCTGTGTTGGTGAGTGAATGGATATCTCAGTGCTACATGTCCAAGTAAGTACATATGTAAAACACAGTGCATGTGAGAGTTGGCATTTATAAATGACTATACAGGAGAGCCAGTGATTGTGCGAGTGGCTGTATGGATCAATGTGTACTTGTATCAGTGATTGTATAAGAGAGTAAGTATGTGTTAGTATATGTTTGTATAATTAAGATGTTATCTGTATAACTGTATAGATGAGGAAATGGGAGTGTGATTGATTCTTTGCATGACTGACTAGGTGTGTGAGTAACTCCATGGATGAGTGGCAGTGTGCGAGAGTCAGTATAGGTGTATGAGTGCATATGATAGTGTTGTATTGATGAGTGTATGTATGTATGAGTGATTGTATGGGTGAATGAGTGGATGTGTATGTAGACCTAGGAATCAGTGAGTGCGTATGTGGTAACTGGTATTGGTGAGTCAATGGTTTCAAGAATGGTAGTCTTTATTTAACACTGGGTGTATCAAAGGTTATATTAGAGTTTGAGGAGGTGCATTGTATTATCACATAAATGATGTCATCAGTGTTGTGATCAGTGATGTCAGTTGAGATGTGTTCAGTGATGTCATTTGAGATGTCATCAGTGATGTCATCAGGGATGTCATTTGAGATGTCATCAGTGATGTCACTGACCATGTCATGAATGATGTAATATGTGACATCATCAGCAGTGGATTGCGGGCGCGCGAGTTATAGTGAGTCCAACTAACTATAACGTGGGAATTTCAATGGTTTTGTATGAGTAAAATGTTCAGCTAACTATAACTGGTGTGAAACCTATGTTTTTTTCAGTGAATTTCAAAGGTTTTTTAAATGCTAATTCCTAATTATAACGAGTGTTAAACCTATGGTTTTTTCAGTGAATTTCAAAGGTTTTTTAAATGCTAATTCCTAACTATAACGAGTTTGAAACCTACGGTTTTTAAAGTGAATTATTAATAGCTATTTTTTATAGCTATTAATTATTATAATTTTTTTTAGTTATTCAAATATTCTATATTTTTGTAATAATAATTTTTCAATGTATTTTTCCTATGTTTTTATTTTTTTATTTTTTAACTCCGGAGCGCTCAGGGTGCGCGCATCCGTAAACGCACCCGTACACGTAGCGTGAGCGCTATTCCCGCGAGCGAAAAAATATATAATTATGTATTTAAAGTAAATAATAATGCAAGACATTCAGTGGCATACTCATAAAAGTAGTATTTTTGATTTTAAATAACCGTATTTTGACTTTAAAAGCATTTCAGAAAATCTAGCAAAACGTCATTCAGACGTGCCGCGTAAGCGCCCCCGGAAGCGCCTCTGTAAGCGTCTACATACGTGCCGCGTAAGCGCCCCCGGAAGCGCCCCAGAGCTCGCAGCGTAAGCGCACGTCAAGCCATGTGACCTAAAATCAACACTTTTGATTGGTTAATAACAATTTTTTTCACAACTATGGAAAGTCCCCACCCATTTCCCTCACTACCTCTTTGCAATTGCTGAGAGAACACCTCTTGTCTATTGATCTTAATACCACCTCTTTTTTCGGAAAGATGTCTGCTTCCAGGGACTCCTCCTCAGACTCTGACCTTGAATTCCTGCCTGAGGACCAACCCCAGAGAAAAGTAAAAGAACACTTCATCTGGAAGTTCTTCACTTTCCCATAGGGGAAAAAAAATGTAATGCACCTAAAGTGACCTGCCGGATTTGTGACACAACTTTATCACGTGGCGATCCCACCTGCAAATATAGCTTCGGGAATGCCACCTTGATCCGGCATGTAGAGAGGAGGCACCCAAATAATTTCGCAAGGGAGAGCACCAAGGACCTGGCACGCAATCCCCCAAGAGATGGCGGCAGCACCTCCACCGGAGCAGCAACACCTTCCGGTAGAGCAGCAGCTCATTTGATCCCTAACATACAGCCGGTCTTTGGAGACTTGAAAATCGTGTGCAAGCAGTGTGACGAACTGCTCTGCTTTGGAGAGCAAAGCATAGAACTTATTGTTCGCAGAAAGGAGGAACACCGCTGCTCCACCCATTCCTAATTTTTCCCCTTTTTTTTGCTCCTGTTGAGCAGTTTTGGATTCCCTGATTTTGTTTTTCTTCCCAAAAAAATCCAAAAAAAGTTTAAAATCGTTCTGAAAAAGTATAAAAAAATATAAAATCAAAAAAAGAAGAAAAACAAAGTTCTTTTTAGAACTACCTCCAATTCTCCAAAAAGAGCTATATTCGTTATATATTCTGTCATTCTTTTTTTGCAATGAATGTGCACTGCATAAATGAATGGATAAAATGACTGAATGAAGGGGAGAAAGTGACTGAGGGAACAAATGACAGAAGGGGAGTGAGTGTGGGTGAGTTTATGACAGTGATGGATGGAAGGTGAGTGAGGGTGAGTGAAGAGGGAGTGACAGAGTGAGGGGATGGAGGGGGTGAGGGTAAGACATAGGGAGTGAGGGAATAGGAGTGAGGAAGTGACAGGACAGAGGGAGTGAGAGAAGGAGTCAATGAAGTGGAGTACGGTGAGAGAGGAAAGGAGAATGAGTGAGGGAGCGAAGGAAAAGAAGAGAGGGGAAGGGAAGAGAAAGAGGGGGGACAGAAAGAAGCGGAGTGTGGGAGGGGAGTGAGGGGAAGGGGAGTGAACATGGGGAATAAGCATAAGTGAGGGAAACGGAGTAAGGGAACGGGAGTGAGGGAGGGTCAGAGAACAGCAGTGAGGTTGAGGAAAGAGTGGTGATAGAGGGTGGATAAAGGCAAGTGAGTGTGGAACAAGGGGAGTGAGGGAGTGAGGAGACAGAGGGAGTGAAGGAAAAAGTGAGGGAGCAAAAAAGGTAAGTGAGGGAGTGTGGGAGAGTTAAAGGGAGTGAGCATGAGGGAAGGGGACTGAGAGAGTGAGGGGACAGAGGGAGTGAGGCTAAGAGAGAGGGAGTGAGGGAAGGAGAGTGAGGATGTGAGAGGACAGAGGGAGTGAGAGAAGGAGTGAGTGAAGTGGAGTAAGGTGAGTGAGGGAAGGGGAATGAGTGAGGGAGCGAAGGAAGGGAATAGAGGGGAAGAGGACTGAAGCAGAGGTACTGAGAGAAGGTGATTGGGGGATAAAAGTAAAGGGAAGGGGAGTGAAGGATGGGGAATGAGGGATAGTGAGGGAACCGGAGTAAGGGAACGGGGGTGAGGGAGGGTGAGAGAAGGGCAGTGAGCGTGAGTAAAGAGAAGTGAAAGAGGGTGGATAAAAGTGAGTGAGGGTAAGACAAGGGGAGTGAGGGAGTGAGGGGACAGGGGGAGTGAAGGAAGGAGTGACAGAAAGGGACTAAGAGAGGGAGCAAACAAAGGTAAGTGAGGGAGTGTGGGGCAGTTATAGGGAGTGAGCGTGACGGAAGAGGAGTGAGAGAGTGAGGGGATGGAGAGAGTGAGGCTAAGAGAGAGGGAGTGAGGGAAGGGGAGTGAGGAAGTGAGGAAGTGAGAGGACAGATGGAGTGAGAGAAGGAGTGAGTGAAGTGGAGTAAGGTGAGTGAGGGAAGGGGAATGAGTGTGGGAGCGAAGGAAGGGAAGAGAGGGGAAGGGAAGTAAAGCAGGGGGACTGAAAGAAGTTGAGTGTGGGAGGGGAGTGAGGGAAAGGGGAGTAAACATGGGGAATGAGAATAAGTGAGGGAAGCGGACTAAGGGAACGGGGTGAGGGAGGGTGAGAGAAGAGTAGTGAGGTTAAGGAAAAGAGTGATGAGAAAAAAAAATGTGTTTGTCAAACTTACCTTATAAGTAATGTAAACTTAATTACATATTTTTACTAAATTAAATATCTGTGGAAGAGGGAAAAAAATAAGTTATAATTTTTATAATATATATTTCAAAATGCAAGATACAAGGCAGGAGATTAAAAGTCATAAAAGGGTACTAAGAGATAAAGTAGGTGTGAAGGACACAGAAAGGGAATGAAAGGAACGGTGAAGGACAGAGAGAGGGAAAAAGAAATTGAAGGAGAGCAAATTACTAAGAGGATAATGAGGCTGATAGATTCAGTGACACAGAGGAAGAGAGGGAGAGAGAAATGAACTGAAGGTGAGTAAGATACTAAAGGAAAGTTTGTTAGCAAAACTAAATGAGGAAAGGGGAGTAAGGAAAGGGGAGTGAGTGAGAGGGAAGGGGAGTGAGTGAGGGTGCATTCACGACAATGAGGGATGGAAGGTAAGTGAGGGTGAATGAAGGGGCGTGAGAGAGTGAGGGGACAAAGGGAGTGAGGGTAACAGAGAGGGAGTGAGGGAAGAGGAGTGAGGAAGTGAGAGGACAGAGGGAGTGAGAGAAGGAGTGAGTAAAGTGGAGTAAGGTGAGTGAGGGAAGGGTAATTACTCAGGGAGCAAAGGAAGGAAAGAAGGGGAAGGGGAGTGAAGCAGAGGGACTGGGAAAAGGTGAGTGTGGGAGGAGAGTGAGGGGAAGGGGAGTTAAGGATGGGGAATGAGGATAAGTGAGGGAAGTGGAGTAAGGGAACGGGGGTGAGGGAGGGTGAGAGAAGGGCAGTGTGGTTGAGGAAAGAGGGGTGATAGAGGGTGGATAAAGTCGAGTGAGCGTAAGACAAGGGGAGTGAGGGAGTGAGGACATAGAGGTAGTGAAGGAAGGAGTGAGAGAAGGGGACTAAGTGAGAGAGCATAGAAAGGTAAGTGAGGGAGTGTTGGTGAGTTAAAGGGAGTAAGTGGAGTAAGGTGAGTGAGGGAAGGGGAATTACTGAGGGAGCAAAGGAAGGAAAGAAGGGGAAGGGGAGCGAAGCAGAGGGACTGAGAGCTGGAAAGTGGTGGAGGTGAGAGAGGGGAAGGGGAGTGAAGGAATGGGGAATGAGGGGTAGGGAGGGAAGTGGAGTAAGGGAACGGGGTTGAAGGAGGGTGAGAGAAGGGCAGTGAGGGTGAATAAAGAGGGGTGATAGAGGGTGGATAAAGGTGAGTGAGCGTGAGACAACGGCAGTATAATATATATTTCACAATACAAAATACAAAATAACTTGTACAACATGTTATATGGTTTATTTTTGCTGTTCTCAGAATATATTGACTTTCACTAAAAACAGTGAGTTCAATACTACTCATCATATGACAGCGGGCACAAAAAACACAATCAAAAAGATTGTGTTTAAAAAACTCATACAACGTTTCAATAAATAATGTAAAACTTAGAAAAAAACATATCTTAAATGTTTTCTTCCAAACAACATTTTCTTACGTACATATAAACAATCACAAATTAATAAAACATTAGTATGTCATTATTATACTCTCAAAGTAAAGTAATATAGAAACATAAATTAACAACATTTACCCGAAATACTCATTTTTGATTCACTTACTTTTCCACGAGGCCAAATAGTATATGAAAAGTCCTTTTTTTGGAAATTACTTAATAGTACTTTTAAACTTCCATTTACCCGACTTCTGAATGAAAAGCTCCAACATCTATTCGATCATCTAACAATAGTTATAATTCCACCTCTGGCTCACTCATGATCAACATTTCCTATAATACTGATGTCACTCACTATGTGATACACTTACATTACCTCTATGAGAACTACAAGTTTTTTATTATCTTGATCACTCTCACTCACGAAGTAATTTTGAACAGCAGACTAACTTTTATTAACTGCTCTAATCTTCCTAGGCCAATTACTTTTCCTAAAATTTGGGTTGTAAGAATACTAGGTAAGAATTTTGTAAGTCAAAAGGCAAACGTTGTTTGAAAGTCAATTGAGTATCGTTACAATAAGTCCAGCCTTTTTGACGTTTTAAATAAGCTGTGCAATGTCCTGATGTTGTAGAAGGACCATCATGGAAAATAATTGCTGCAGTTACAAAGGTTCTTCCTGAAATTGATAATTGAGAAGCCACAATTTTTTTTATTAAAGTTGTCAATTTAGTCCCATCAGGTCTACATCATTGGAACATTAAAATTACATACTGTCCATATCTTTGTGTAAATAATGTTGATAACATTGCAGAGTTACATTTGGTACAGACCATGTTTTGATTGGCTTCTCTAATGAGATTATTGAAAGACACTGATTTGGAGTCTGGTAAAGTCTAATATATACATTTTTCAGTGTCTATTGTAGTACTACTTGAAAATGAACAATTGTCGCAGTCATGCTGCCATTTATAAGAAAGGCCAAAAAGATTTTCAACATCTATACCTTCATCTTGCAATACAACAAGCATATACATTAGAAATTCCTGACAATCTTGCTGAATATTCTGTGAAAATTGATTTAGACCAGAACATATGTCTAAAACATTTTGAATATCAGAAACACTTTCTATTTTTGTTTTATCACTGCTACATTTCTCAAACACAGTATTCAACAAACAACAACATCTTTGATCCCGATTTTCTACAATCTGCTCTTGTAAAGTTTGGAGAAAAAAACAACAATAACCACTGCATTAGCATAGCAGTTGACACCAGAACTGTTTTCAAACTGAAATCCAACAACATCTTCAACAGAATCCTTTTCCTTTCTGCTTACAATTACTGGTTCATCTAGTTTTTTTCTTTTTGCTACAACCTCGCTACAATTTTTCTCATTTCTTCTTTTTCGGCCTACCACACGCTTTTCAAATAAAGGATATTGAGGTAAATTTGGAGCATATCCTCTTCTTAACCTATTATACTCTTTCACGCAATTTAGATCTGCACTAATCTTTGTCTCATCAAAATCAATCAAGTATAATCCAGATAAAGTTCTGACTCGAGATAAAGCAACATATGCCATACCCTTCTTGAACACAGAACTTCCAATATTCACCAAAGCACTATCCACACTTAAACCTTGAGATTTATGAATAGTCACCGCATATGCCAAACAAACAGGAAACTGTTTTCGGCGGACATATAAATCTTTCACAAGCAAAAATCGAGCAGAACAATGACTCAATTGTTGTACTTCTTCAATTCCATCAAATTAAATTTTCAAAAATTCAATTTCATCTCTATTTCGGTATTTCACAAAATCAACAACATGACCCATTGCTCCATTTACTAAACCTCTTTCCACATCTAGATTCCGTCGTAAAATTATACGACAATTTAAACTTGCATATAGACTCTTTTCAAAACCAGCAGTTTTAGATATTGTCTTCTTTAAAGAATCCAATTTTGATTTCAACTTTTCTGACAAAATAATAGTAGCTCCTTCATGCTCTATCTTATCAATAGCTTCCAGTTCTGCAATCTCTTGATTTTCTAACTCTAACATTTTGTTGTTAAAGATTGAACATTCTTGCAGAGTTGGCATCAAGCATATAACAGATTTGTTTTCAGCAATTTTCTTATAAATATTCTCTGGGAGAATATTTTCGTTTGGAAACAAATTTGAAAGTAATCGTGCCTGTAAAGCTTCTTTGCCATGTTCACTTACTTTTCCAATTCTTATATCTTGAGAGAATATTTTTATAATCTTCATCCTTTGCCTGTCGCATATTTTGAAGCAGTTCTGCATATTTAAAATATAACCATATATTAACATTTCCAATGCTCCCTAGGCACTTTCTGGTATCTTCATGCGTAAGCATTTTAAACACTGGTTGTCCTTTCACAGGAGTTAGCTGCAGTAGATCTCCAAAAATAATTATGTGTTTGCCTTCAAATAACACATCATACTCTGTTTTAAGAATTTGTTGCATTCTTAAATCCACAAAAGCAAGCATTACATTTGATACCATGCTTACCTCATCAATGATAAGAAGTTTCATTTTCTTCAGTACTCGGGAAACTTCATAACAAGCTTCTCCAGATAGCTTGTGGTATTGTAATTTATTATCATGCTCTACTGGCAGCATCAATAAAGGATGTAAAGTAATCTAAAACTACGCGCCGAGTCTTGCACACTGTGTTTCCGCAAAGGTCTTAAAACCTTCTTGTTCCCCGTTTAGTGCATTAATTCTGTCCCCCAGGACCATCGGATGTTGTCTGGAAAAGCGCTGGGATGCCCAAGGGTAACTGCGCGCTATATAAGATTTTAAATAATAATAATAATAATGTTATTTGCTGCCAACCCAGTTGGAGCGGTAACACAAGAGAGCAATGACTCAGTTCTTTTCTGTAGATAAGTTGCAATTCCTTTAATTAAAAAACTTTTTCCAGTTCCTGCTTCTCTACTCACGTACAGTCGGACAGGTTTAAATGGCGTACATGAGCACTCTTTTTTCTCATGACATAAACCATGCTCAATCTGTTCTGTGACTTCGTCATATATTTGTTTCTGCTCAACGTTTAGTTGTTTTTCCAATTCTTCTAAGTTTACTACATCCTCCTGAGCTTGTTCCATTGCTCTTTCCACCTCATCCATGGCAGTGGCAGCTTCATTTTGGATAATTGGTCCTCCGAGTGGATCCTGACTCAATGAAGCAGAACTCTGACTGTCTCGAGAACTGTCTCTAGCAATCTCTGCTGCAATTGTAGCTTCTTGCTGTATTTCAACATTTGCAGATAATTAGTGAAAGCAGGACATTCTACACTATTTCAGCTTGCATTGAAAGAATCTTCATAACTGAGAAAATCTCCAAGTAGTTCCTCTTCTGTACACCATGGCTTAAAGAGTTGCAAAACAGCTAAATAGTAAAATTCCCTTTGGTCAGGAGATTCGCAACTCAATTTTCGATGATTAGTCAAATGTCCTTTTCTTTGTTTCACCATACATCCTTCACATCCAATTACAGCATATACTACTTTATTGATATCTTCTGTAATATTCCTCTTAAAAGTATTGCTTTGCAGTACTTCATAGAGACAAGCATTCTCAAGATGACTACTTCTATTTGGATAGTATGTATCCAACATGTTTGTCTTCAAAATATCTGTACTGTTTGGTTCTTTCTCTGCTAAATACTCAATTTCTTGTACAGATTTCAAACTCGGTTTCATGTTGCAGCAAGACCTAGACTCACCCAAATTATTGTTCTAGATTTGGCATATAGACTTGCTGATGATAACCGATCTGAACATTCGTATGCTCCTATTTCTCGATGCGACAACATCTTCAGACTGTAACTGTACAATTTCTTACTTAGGCTCAGCAATAGAGTTGTCAGCAACATATTGAATATCCATGTTAGCATTCCACATGGACAAAATGACTGGGTTATATTCATTTATGTATTTGGACTCTTCATTTCTTTTTAAGTTGTATGTATTTTTGGGTGATTTTCTTGTCACAGTATGTCGTAAAGATGACATAAAATTGTTCACTCTTCCTTTCGATGTTACTGGACGCGGAAATGCAACACGACATTTTGTGTAGAACTTGTCCTTAGATTTTTATTTTCGACGACAGTATTTTCCACAACGATGGGTTTGAAATCGTAACACTTGTTGTCTTAAATTGTTTTCTTCTGTACTTTTTGGTACAGCACATGTAGCATATTGTTCAATAAAACTCATCACTGTCTCATCTGAATCTGTTCCGAATTTGGGGGCATCTTTGATCCATAACAGCTTATGTGAGGAGCACCTCTTGCTTGATACTCCTTTCTCCAAAAGAAATCCAGAACCTCTCCAAGAGGAGGATTTTCTTTGTTTGTGATAAAAGACATCATAGCTTCAAATCTATGATTGAAATACCTGCATACATTAACTGGATCCAAAGAGCACAGTTATCCAGGTGTCTTGTATTCTATATTTTCTATGTTTGCATTTGCCTCTCGAAGAAATTGAAGTAAGTCTTCCCAAGCATACTCAGCACAGCTAAGAGTAAGGAACCATGGAGGAGTTCCTACGTTTCTTAGCATACATTTCAGTTCCCCATGACGACGGTACCAATACTCGTTGGTACCACGCTGACATGCCATGAGATTAATTAGCTGAGACTCCAAAATAGTGTCTTGCTGTTGGACTTTATCCATAAAGTCCCTTGTCGAAACATTTTGCAGATGTTCTTCACTTTTCAGTATATGGTTCACTGCATAAGAAAGTCCAGACAAGTCACTCTCAAACAGAAGATGAAACAAATATGGAATACATTGGCGAAACCTTGGATCTTCTGCATATAATCTTAAAGTCCGGTATTCAGATGCAGGAATTTGAACAGATCGGTCATCATATCGACCACCTTGACCTGTTGGAAATAACTGAGGAAAACAACGAGCTTCCAAGCTTTCTTCCCATACACTAATGGGACTTCCTTTTGCTTCTTTCATTTGGAACAACTCAATAGCATTCCCCATTACTTCTTTGGAATGCAGAGGATGAACACTATAATGTTCATAAATTTCTTCACTTCTAGACACATCTACTTTTTCAATTTGCCCAGCTGAGAAATCACTGTCCTCTTCTACAGTTGTTTCCTCTTCCCGTACATATTCATTTTTGTAGTTCTGATTGTTTTTTACCAAATACAACGTTGCCTTTTTGACTTTCCTAACATCCACTAATTCTTGTCAGATTTTCTTACTCTTTGTAGGAACGCCATTAACTAGAATAACCAGAGGTTCCTCTTTCACTTTTTCAACACCAATTGTATCAATATTTTTCTTTAAATCTAGAGGCAAATAAACAACTCTTCCGTTTAATCCTCTCTGTAAATCTGAAGGAGGCAATTTCCCTGTCTTAGGCTCCATGCGAACAATAGCCTGAAATGGATGCACACATTGAATCAGTATAGACTCATAAGTATTTAAATCCATCAATTCAGAAGGAATGTTTACCAACTCAAGAATATTATGTACAGCTCTAGCAGGCATTTTGTTTTCATTTAATTTATTATGACAATATTTACAAATACGCATATCAGAACCCAAATCAAAACAATTCTCTACCAACAAATAAGTTGCAAAATCCTTCCACTCATTATTATTTTCCTTTTCTCTTTTTACATATAAATCAACTAACCTAGTCTGATTCTTATAATGAGTTCGTCGACAACACACACAAGAAAAATTTGGCCTTTCACTTGAAATGACCTTAAACGTTGTAATTTCATGGTCAAAATTTTCGGTACTTAAATTCTGTACATTCTCTTCCACATTACCTGCTATTACTGTATCAGTTTCTGCACTGTCCTCTTTTTCACCAAAGTAACTGAACTCAATTTCTTCACAAATGTTGTTCACATCTAATACAGATCCATGCAAAAGAGCACTGTTTAACTGTTTTAGCTTAAGTGCTGGACTTTTTGCATAATACAACCTTCTCACTAATTTCCTCACTTTAGTATGATGTCCTGCTAACATCCTAAAATGATGAAAAACACTCTGACATACTTTTCTAGAAAGACAAGGCAGTGAATGCCCATGCAAACATGTTTTTTCTCTCACTCTGCAAGGATCTAACTCTTGCAACATTTTAATTTTTTGTTTTAGACTTTTCTTAGTATATGTACGTAAGAAATTGCAAAACAAATCAATTGAATCCTGTCGCACACTACAAATACTACTACAATTCCAAGTGTACACTGGAGCCTTAGGATGTCTCCCTAAAACTTCATCAGCTAACACCTCTTCTGCATTTCTAGGCACAATTTTTTCTTTTTCAATCGGACAACCGTCCTTCACCTCATATCCTCGACCACTGGTGTCAACTGCATGCACCAAATGATCATCCTGAAAATAACTCTCTTCATTAAAAAAATGTCTCACAACTTGAACTATGCTTCCATTCTCCATAAAAAACATCACAAAAATTAGTTCGATTAATTACTCTTTTCAACGTACTTTTTGATTTCAAAACATTGATTGCCTTGTCTAGTGTACGAATTCTATTGATTACTAAAATATATAATTTTTTTCTCATTTCAAAAGCCTGATCAACTATCCTCTCTATACTTTTCTTTTTCTTATAAAAATCTGTTCTCCTTTTACAATTTTAACATTTTTTAATACATTTAAAACAATTCTGTTATAAAACATTCACCTACGAATGTCAATGAACTGATTTTCACGTCTATTATTGTAGACAATATCATCTCCATAAACTTTTTCTACATTTTTGCTGGGATTTTGCTTTTTCTTTGTAGTTGCAGAAACATTTTTTTCTCTTGTGCATTATCTTGACTTTTTTTACATTGAGTTACTTTCCGTATAAAATGCTTTGTTGCCTTACCAGGAGCATTCTTCTTTTTCTCCGTATTTTGTTTTTTACATACATCTTGTAATTGCGTTTTTTTGGAAAAGTAAGTTTTCTTGTATTTTCTTTTTTGACGAAATTTAGTAGGCATTTTGGTTCTTCTTTTTGTCGATAATTACAATCTGTTGTAAAGAAAAAATAACATATTATAGACCATTACTAACATACTATATAGCAATTACAATAACTAAACAATATAAACACTAGTTTACAAAATAAGTAGGTTTATAGCGCAGCAACTGTGTCTCACCAGAGTAGGAAATCATGCAGTGAGTGCTGTTTCTCACTTTATGGCAGTGCAGAACAGGTTCAACATTAATGTCATTCTCTGACTGCACCATCTCTCTCTTTGCGTGTGTCATCTCTCTCTTTGCGTATGTCATCTCACTCTCTGCCTGCACCATCTCTCTCTTTGCATGTGTCATCTCTCTCTTTGCGTGTGACATCACACTCTCTGCCTGCACCATGTCTGTCTTTGCGTGTGTCATCTTACTCTCTGCCTGCGCCATCTCACCCTGTGCCTGCATCATGTTTCCCTCCACCTACGTAATCTCTCTCTGCGTGTGTCATCTCACTCTCTGCCTGTGCCATCTCACCCTCTGCCTGCATTATCTCTGTCTCCACCAGCGTCATCTCTCTCTTTGCGTGTATCATCTCACTCTCTGCCTGCACCATCTTTCTCTTTGTGTGTGTCATCTCTCTCTTTGCGAGTGTCATCTCACTCTCTGCCTGTACCATCTATCTCTTTGCATGTATCATCTCTCTCTTTGCGTGTGACATCTCACTCTCTGCCTGCACCATGTTTCTCTTTGCGTGTGTCATCTCACTCTCTGCCTGCGCCATCTCACCCTCTGCCTGCATCATGTCTCTCTCCACCAGCGTCATCTCTCTCTTTGCGTGTGTCATCTCACTTTCTGCCTGCACCATCTCTCTCTTTGCATGTGTCATCTCTCTCTTTGCGTGTGACATCACACTCTCTGCCTGCACCATGTCTGTCTTTGCGTGTGTCATCTTACTCTCTGCCTGCGCCATCTCACCCTCTGCCTGCATCTTGTTTCCCTCCACCTACGTAATCTCTCTCTTTGCGTGTGTCATCTCACTCTCTGCCTGCGCCATCTCACCCTCTGCCTGCATTATGTCTGTCCCCACCAGCGTCATCTCTCTCTTTGCGTGTATCATCTCACTCTCTGCCTGCACCATCTTTCTCTTTGTGTGTGTCATCTCTCTCTTTGCGAGTGTCATCTCACTCTCTGCCTGTACCATCTATCTCTTTGCATGTATCATCTCTCTCCTTGCGTGTGACATCTCACTCTCTGCCTGCACCATGTTTCTCTTTGCGTGTGTCATCTCACTCTCTGCCTGCGCCATCTCACCCTCTGCCTGCATTATGTCTGTCTACACCAGCGTCATCTCTTTCTTTGCGTGTATCATCTCACTCTCTGCCTGCACCATCTTTCTCTTTGTGTGTGTAATCTCTCTCTTTGCGAGTGTCATCTCACTCTCTGCTTGTACCATCTATCTCTTTGCATGTATCATCTCTCTCTTTGCGTGTGACATCTCACTCTCTGCCTGCACCATGTTTCTCTGTGCGTGTGTCATCTCACTCTTTGCCTGCGCCATCCCACCCTCTGCCTGCATCATGTCTCTCTCCACCAGCGTCATCTCTCTCTTTGCGTGTGTCATCTCACTTTCTACCTGCGTCATCTCTCTCATTGCGTGTGTCATCTCACTCTCTGCCTGCACTATCTCACATGCAAGCTTGACTCACAGTGTGATCTTAGACACTTGACCAGGATGTTATATGTAATCTACCATGTCTGTCTCTGCTTGCACTATGTGTGTCTGTGCTCATACTATCTCACTGTCTCTACTGGCAAAAAACAGCACATATATATAAGCAAGACATAACATTCCTTTTTCATTTCAACAGAACACACTGGATCTTTATTGCACAGCTTAGAGCCTATTTGGAAACTAAGAGGCCTGAAAGACATGCTGCCTAAGATTCTTTAGTAGTACATATCCTAAAGCCTAACTGACTTCAAGAATACATGTATTCCCATATTTTTAAACACATCAACTAAGCAAATTATTCACGTAGATTCATTTAAATTCAAGCTTAACTCACAGTTTGATCTTAGACACTTGACCATGATGTTACATGTAATCTACCATGTCTGTGTCTGCTTGCACTATGAGTGTCTGTGCTCATACTATCTCACTATCTCTACTGGCAAAAACAGACCATATATATATATAAGCAAGACATAACATTCGTTTTTCATTTCAACAGAACACCCTGGATCTTTATTGCACAGCTTAGAGCCAATTTGGGAACTAAGAGGCCTGAC
This sequence comes from Lissotriton helveticus, assembly GCF_964261635.1. Lineage (NCBI taxonomy): Eukaryota > Metazoa > Chordata > Amphibia > Caudata > Salamandridae > Lissotriton > Lissotriton helveticus. Next base: position 1,763,206,188 of record NC_136057.1, read on the forward strand.
AGACATGCTGCCTAAGATACTCTAGTAGTACATATCCTAAAGCCTAACTGACTTCAAGAATACATGTATTCCAATATTTTTAAACACATCAACTAAGCAAATTATTCACCCAGATTCATTTAAATTCAAGCTTGACTCACAGTGTGATCTTAGACACTTGACCAGGATGTTACATGTAATCTACCATGTCTGTCTCTGCTTGCACTATGTGTGTCTGTGCTCATACTATCTCACTGTCTCTACTGGCAAAAAACAGACCATATATATAAGCAAGAAATAACACTCCTTTTTTATTTCAACAGCACACCCTGGATCTTTATTGCACAGCTTAGAGCCTATTTGGGAACTAAGAGGCCTGACTGACATACTGCCTAAGATTCTCTAGTAGTACATATGCTAAAGCCTAACTGACTTCAAGAATACATGTATTCCCATATTTTTAAACACATCAACTAATCAAATTAATCACCCAGATTCATTTAAATTCAAGCTTGACTCACAGTGTGATCTTAGACACTTGACCATGATGTTACATGTAATATACCATGTCTGTGTCTGCTTGCACTATGTGTGTCTGTGCTCATACTATCTCACTATCTCTACTGGCAAAAAACAGACCATATATATATAAGCAAGACGTAACATTCCTTTTTCATTTCAACAGAACACCCTGGATCTTTATTGCACAGCTTAGAGCCAATTTGGGAACTAAGAGGCCTCAAAGCGCTTGGCAAGGAGGGGCGGGGCTCAAGATAGCGGGCTGACGCCGTTTCGGTGAAGGAGCTTGCATGGAGCCTCTCCACACCGCGGCTTGTAAATACGAGGAAAGCCGAGCTGGAAAAGAAACGCTAAGCAACAAGCTACTGTCTGCTGCTCTGGGGGAAAATGCTGATGTAAAAACATTTTCCTTCTAAAAATATACGTAATCAAACCTGTATGCTGCGTCTTATCTTCCGTCTGACCGGAGCGGTTCGACCGGCTTGGAGAATCTGGAACACCGGCTTCTTTCACTTGCCTGGCCAGGCGTGTTACTGGGCGGGTCTTGGTCTACTCCCGGTACAGCTGCGGAGAATCAGCGGAGCCAGCGAAGACAAGGCGGCATACCTGACATTGGAGCCGGGCTTCTCCGTTGCTCCAACACCGATGACAACGCGACAATCTACCCGGTCTACTAGAGCTGGCAGGACTGGGAAGGTGGCAAGAAACAACGAGCCAGGTATGTCCACCAACGATGTTAAAACGCTAATGGGAGCACCGACTGTCAAAACAAAAAATGCTGCGGGTCTTACGACGGGAACTCCGCACCAGACTGTAGTCATTGATAGAAGCGGTAAAGGCATAGCGGGTGCCGGTAGAGAAAAGCAGACTCCCAGTGATGTCATATTAGGTGGGGGCTCCAATCACGATATTGAGGCAGTGACTTTTTGCGAGGGGGACCCTGGCCTCCAGAAACATTCTATCTCAATTGACCTGGCTAAAAAAAATATTAGCTCTAAGCCACACACTAACATAGATACAAGTCGTGTGCATGCCAAAGACAAAGATAAATGCAACACAGACAGAACTAATAAATCGAGTACCCTTATGAAAGATGGTAATGCCACTTCTGAGCCTGAGCTTGTACTCATAGGAGAGGGGGGTGGGGCCAATACTAATATTACCACTTTTTCTGATGGTGATGGCGATGCTGTCTGCGCTATCAACAATGGCTCCTCTAATATTATCGATACAGCCATTAACTATCTGGAAAGTACATCCGTTACTTTGGAAGTCACTTTGGATAAAGAGATAGAAGCTAGCAGACTAACCAGCAATACACTGTCTGCACTGGACACTGACCTGTCAGCGCTTGGAAACCAAGGGAACAACGAGCAGCCTGGAAAGACAGATCACGTATTACATGACAACACTGTAAGAGCAGAGGAAAACTCTAATCAAGAATACGAGGAGATATCTGAGGAGAGTGAGCGAGAGGTGGAAGCAATTGTCACTAGTAACAATACTGGTCGAGCTATGGACTCACGGAAAACTAAACTGAAAGCCAAGGCTAGACAAAAATCTAATACTCGTAAATTACTGAATAAAGACCCTATTGCAAACAAAAAAGGGCGCAAGCCTCTGATCGACGACAGCCCGCTGAGGAAGTGGATTTAAACAAAGGGAGGGGACAAGGGTATGGCCCTAAGATTATCTGGTGCAAGCTTCGAAGACGATCTTTACTCGCACGACAGGAACATGCACCCTAGAACAGAGAGCATTGAGAGTGCAGAATGTCGGAAACGCCCGAAACTACCCGACAACTCGACTAATATAACTAATATAACAACATCAGTCCCATTAACTCTCCCAACCACAAATGGATTGAGTGATGTGGACACTGTTGGGTCACCGCTTAGTGCTTCAACCAGATCTCTAGCCGCAAACTTGACTAACAGTCTGGAGATAAATGAGCCCTCTAACTTATCTATTGCGCCAACAAATCCCAACACCAGGTCAATATTGACCGAAACAGACTTTGAAACCCACCCATTGGAAGTTTCGAATGACTCAATGAAAATAAGGTCTTTAAACTCTAGTCAGACTCTTTTGGCTACCAATCATTTGACTACAACGCCAGCACTTACTCCAACAATAAATAAAATACAAACTACTATGCTTAGACCTGATGAAGAAACACAACATCAACATGACAATATCTCAATGGGTCTAATCATGCAAACTCTTATGGCACAGAGACAGGAAAGCCATCAACAACACCTTCAGCTGAGAGAGGACAACACAAAATTACAGGCCTCCATGAGTGAAATGTGTCAGAAACTCGGTGGGGTCACACAAGAGATAGAAGATTTGAAGCAGCGAGTCGTGGGGATTGAAGAAGGGGCCTCACGTTCAGAGTCAACCACGAGAATCCATTCGTCTCGTATCTCTCAGCTGGAGGCCAAAGTCGAGGATATGGAGAACAGGGCACGCCGACATAATTTAAGACTATTTGGAATACCCGAGGGTGCCGAAGGGGCAGATCCTCGTACCTTTGTCGTTAAACTCTTTCAAAAAGCCTTCAGCGACCTCTCGGACTGGGATTGGGACTCCCAACTGCAGAGGGTACATAGACTGCCCTCTTTCCAAAGGAGCCAGAACAACAAATTCCCTAGGCCTATCATGATCTATTTTGGGAACTTCCTATTGAGGCAAGCTGTCGCCTTTAAAGCTAAGGTCAAAAGCCCTGTCACGATAGACAACTTCACCTTCTTCGTACGCTCTGACTTGTATAAGGCCACAATGGACCGACGTTGGGAGCTCCGTAAATTAATGGATTCTTTCAAGTCTATTGGCTGCATGGCTTACTTGCAAGAGCCTGCACGCCTCAAAATTATCAGGAGCGGACAATCACTATTCTTTACCGAACCAGAAGAAGCAATTAAAAACTTAGAGAAGTTTACAAGGGAAAAGGATTAAAAAGATCTAAAACCTTATAAAATAAGGAAATAAGACGTATCTCTGATCACTTGAGCAAATTTTTAAAAAAATTAAACTATAATGAAATGCAATTTATAATGGAGGACTCACTACGATCAGAACATAACTATCTCGAGTATTTTTTCTTTTTTCTCCCCCACCTTTCTTTCTTCTTCTCTTTTTCTCTTCTCTCTTTTCTTTCTCTTCTCTTTTCGATTCTATATACAGCTTTCCTCTTTTGCCGTTGAATATTTACACTATGTGTCACTCTTGCGGTGCGTAGTTGGTTTCATGCTCATAACTTCACTGTGCTGCCCTATCAGCGGCAGCCGGGATAGAGGGGTGCCCCCTGGGGGGTTTGAGGACGAGGTGGTGGGTGGGGGGAATTCAGCCATCTGGGTGGGTTGGGGAAAATAAGGGGAAACATTTTTATTGCAAGAATAAGAAATGTATAAAAAGTAGTAATAAGGCTAATGTAAGCACTTTGAGGGAGAGTCTGAGAAACAACAATCTAAGTTATGTCTTCTCTTAAATGTTTAGTTTGGAACGTCGCCGGTCTCAACAATAAAGACAAAAGGAAACTGGTACAAGAAGAAATGAATATGTACAAACCACATATGGCTTTTCTCTCAGAGACTCATATTAGATACCAAGATCATAAACTTTTATCACAAATGGGCTACGATCTCGTTGTTTGTTCCACCTTAGGGGCACCAATTCGAGGATTTGCTTTCTTAAAACACAAAATGGATGAGAGTAAATGCTATTAAGACTGCTGCTGATGCTAAAGGCAGGTGGGCAATAGTACAATTGCAGTTTAATCAAAAGTTCTACGTATTTTACATAGTTTACGGGCCAAACGTGGACATACCTAAGCTGTACGAACAATTGACTATTGAGCTATTGGATTGGGAGGGGGAACTGTTGATAATGGGGGATTTTAATTGTGTCATGAATTATGCTATAGACTCTACTAGCAAAGGAACTAGAAATAGGATGGGCAAAGTGAGGTCAGCCATCTTGGAACAAGCCTGGATACACAACCTAAAAGATGTCTGGCGTACTAAACACCCTACCATTGCTGGCTTTACATACTACTCTTCCCCACATCAAACCTTTTCTAGAATTGATATGATCTGGGCAACAGATTGCTTCTTAGAAAACTGTGTAATAGAAATCTGTCCTAAAATCACCTCAGATCATAACCCGATATTATTTGAATAAAAAAAACTAGACACTCAACTCACAGCCCGGCAGTTCACATTTCCTAGATATTTACTAACCGACCATAAATATATCTCTGGTATCAAAAAACACATAAAGAAATATATATCATTTAATATCAACTCTACTGCTATTAACTATGGGGCCGATTAGGATGGCGGACGGAAATGGGTACTGTCCGCCATGGTGGGGGAAATTTTACTCCCGGCTGCGCCGCGGAGAAACCGCGGTTGGGATTAGGATATTCATGTCACGAAACTCCGACCGCGGCGGACGGATCACAACCAACACCGTCCGCGGTGGACGGAACACAACCAAGTCCGTCCGCGGCGGACGGAGTCCAATGAACAACCACTGCCGTGGACGGAAATGACCGCGGAAAATAAAACATGTACCGCCATCCCTGAGAATACTCCGCGGCCGCAATTAGGATAAATCCGCCCGTACAACGGAACTCACAGCCATCCACGTCCGCGGCGGAAACAATGCAACGAGAACCACAGCATCAGGGCGGAAGGCCAACACGCACAACATCCCTAGCGCCTAACAAATGTATGAAAGTGCACCGCAAGTCATAAGCAAACATACGAACATTGACAAGGCCCCCCCCCCCCCCAGCCCAAGCCACCATGACACGTCCCAATTATCCAATAATGCACACAAGTCAACACGCCCACCTACCACCTGACTCGCAACAACCATTGAGACACGACTACAAAAAGACACCCCCACACAACCACAATCCCTTGCACCACAGCATTGCTGCCAGCAAGAGGGCCATTCGAGACACTGCTAACTCACATAAAATCACATAGAAGACACCCACCCACCACCCTACCACACAAACACCCACCACACAAATCCTACACATCACACACCACACACCTGCACCTCCCAACTCACTCAACTCACACACTGAGCACCACACACCATGGCACCCAAAAAAAAAACCAAATTCACGGAGACAGAGTTGCGGGTAATGGTAGATGAAATTATCCGTGTGGAGCCCAACATCTTCGGGGCCCAAGTCCAGCAGACGACCGTGGCGCAAAAGAACCACATGTGGGACAGGATCGTCACTCGTGTGAATGCGTCGGGGACTGTGCCGAGGACCAAGCACGACATTCAGAGGCGGTGGCATGACCTTAAGACCAGGGTCAAGGGCATCCGAGCGAAAAACCACGCCAGAGCCAATCTTACTGGCGGTGGCACACCCCCGGAGCCCATACCCTACACCGATTGGGAGGAGAAGGTGCTGGTGATACTACACCCAGAGAGCCTAGACGGCCTTGACGAAAGAGAAGAGACTGGTGAGTACAAACCAAGCACCACGATCAGCACGACATGGTCAGGCTCACACAACTGAGATTAAACATCCCCCACGCCCCAAACCATGCACGTCGGACACCAACACACTAACATGTCCATGGCTCCCAACAGGCCACCATGTGCACGGGGAGGGTGGTGGTGGTGGTGGCGGTGGTGGAGGGTGGGGTGTGTGAGAGGCCCAAACTACAACTCCCAACAGGCCCCCATGTGCACGGGGAGGGTGGTGGTGGTGGAGGGTGGGGTGTGTGAGAGGCCCAAACTACAACTCCCAACAGGCCCCCATGTGCACGGGGAGGGTGGTGGTGGTGGAGGGTGGGGTGTGTGAGAGGCCCAAACTACAACTCCCAACAGGCCCCCATGTGCACGGGGAGGGTGGTGGTGGTGGTGGAGGGTGGGGTGTGTGCGACAGGAAACAGAAATGTCTACAAATCAATGTAACCATGTACTGTCCACATTACTGACCAGCTCGATCTTGTCCCTCAGGTGATCGTCAACTGACTGGGGAAAGCAGTACCCGGCCGCCAGCCTCGCCTCCCACACCTACAGGACTCTCTGCCGACGACGACACAGGCAGCTCCGGGGCGGAGGATGGAGCGGGACCAAGCACGCAGCCAGGGCCATCTGGCTCACAGGGACTCCCGGGACCGACCAACGTCGCATGTGTGACTCCCGCGGCACCCGTCTCTGTGATCTGCACAGTCCCCACCACCACCAGTACCACCAGTACCACCAGTACCACCAGTACCACCAGTACCACCAGCACCACGACTCCTGCCGGTGCCACCCAGCATGACCCAGCGCGCAACGCTGGTCCAACGGCCCCACACACAAGCAGGGTGAGTGGGCCACAAACACAGGCAACGGGACAACTGCCAATCAGGCGACCCACACACCGCCGGTCAGAGGAGGGACAGCTACCCGAGCCAGTGGCACAGTCCCTACAAGCTCTTGCCAGGTGCCAGGCCTCATACGACCGGTCCCAGGCAAATGCTGATCGTGTTCACCAGGACTCAGTGGACAACACCAACAGCCTGCGCGAGATCTCTGGCATCCTTGGCCAGATGTTGGTGATCATGGGCCAGCAGGCAACGATGTGGAGGGAATGGGTTGCCCGGAACAACCCCCCCCCTCCACCATGTGTGTCAGCGCCACCGCCACCGTCACCTCCGCCTCCCCTGTCACCTCCGCCTCCGCCTCCACCGCCGCCACCACCACCTGAGCCCCTGGCGACGGATGTGGCCCATCACCAACCTGCCCTCCCAGCTGCCTCTGTACCACCTCCGAGACGGAGGGGGCGGCCGAGGCAGGAAGTTGCTGAGAGCAGTGTTGGAGCGCCAGGCACACGCTCCAAGAGGGGACGACCTTGACAATGCCACTGCCTGTGCCAGACATTCACCCTGCAAACCATCCTGTCCCACATAGACAATCATTGCCACTGGTCTGCTGGACTAGCCTGACACCCCCCAATGTGGTGTCAGCACGGACATTTCATCTGCCATTACCTTCAACTCCAACTCCCTCCCCCCCACTTACTTGTAAATATTCACCAGCACAAAAGCACAACCTGTCAATAAATTGCATTTACTCACACAATGATGTTTTGCCTCCATGTTTATTCACATGATTGCCATCAGATACAGATGTAAACAGGTACAGGGATCATAGTCGCACATGATCATGGCGCTGCGGGAGTGACCTAGAGAAAACCAGAGACAGCAAACACACGTCAGTAAAGAGATTCACACACATCACAACACAATGCACAGCAACATTACACAAACGACAACCATCACACAAGCATGGGATGGGAGCACACACATCATGGACACTCCTATGTCCAAAGACATGAAGACACACATGTGCAACCATCACAAACCACACCCAGCTGATTAACCCCATATCCACACAACACCAGAAAACATACATGAGGCATTGTCATCCGCCACGAGAGGTAGATACTCACATTCAAGGGAAGTAGCGATCAATGAGCTGGCGCCTCTGGTCCACACCTTCCTCCTCACCACTATCCTCATCAGTCGACATGGGTGGGATGGGAGGCCGAGGAACTCCTTCGTCTTCAGGGTCCAACAGCAGTTCAATGTTATTGCGTACTGCCAGGTTGTGGAGCATGCAGCAGGCAATCACGATCTTGCATACTTTTCCTGGTGAGTAAGGCAGGGCCCCTCCGGTCTTATCGAGGCACCGAAACCTAGACTTGAGCAGTCCAAAGGTACGTTCGATGACTCTCCGTGTCCTTCCATGTGCCTCATTGTACCGCATTTCACCCGCCGTCCTCGGATTACGTAGGGGACTGAGGAGCCAGGGCCGGTTTGGGTAAGCCGAGTCGCCTATGTAGGGGGATGACAGAGACAAACATCAGAACAAGATATGGTGGGTACCCCATGCAACACAGAGATCACAAGAGTCCCCACTGCACACTCACCAACAAGCCACGCTTGACCGGGTGGCAGATTTGCCATGAGTCGTGGGACATTGCTGGTTCGCATGATGTGGGCGTCATGTGCGGATCCAGGAAATCTTGCACACACATGGGAGATGATGTTGCTCGCCAGGCACACCACCTGCACGTTCAGCGAATGAAAGTGTTTGCGATTCCTGAACACTTGTTCGCGTGCCTGTGGTGGAATGAGCGCGATGTGCGTGCCATCAATTGAGCCCACAACGTGAGGTATGTGGCCCAGTGCATAGAAACCAGCTTTGACAGCTGGCAACTCTTCCGGACGTGGGAAATGTATGTACTCATCCTTGTACAGCATCATAGCTGTTAACACATCCCGAAGAACCGTGCTGAACATTGCCTGTGACATACCCCCGGCACCTCCAACTGTATACTGAAATGTGCCAGTAGCGAAGAAATGTAGTACCGCCATGACCTTTGCAGTGGGTGTAAACGAGCCAGGATACGTTCTACGTGGCTGCAGATGAGGAGACAATTGAGCCACAAGCTCCAGCAACCGACGTCGATCCAGCCTGAATTTCCGAATCACCTCCTCGTCTACCATATCCTCCAGCTGAGTGTATGGGCGATGCACATTTGGAGCCCTCCTGTGTGGGAGAGAGATGTAACTTAGGTCAACGTACAAACGACGCATACGTGTACAACTCCATCACATGTGTACCTTACTGACAAAACTCCAGTCGTCACCCTAATGTATCGTAGACACATCACAGACACTCATGCAACTGCATGCACACAAACGATAAGTTTACACACGCCATGTCATCAAGCACAAATGCCACCACCAATGATGATGTGCATACGGTAATGACATGCATGGTGACAGAACGTATAAATCACATACACGGAATGCATGTGTACCACCACCACTGTAGTCACCTCGACACAACAAGAAACTGACAACAGATGCATTAATTGGCCACACAGCCGTGATGTACTGTGTAGTTGTGAAGATGTAACAACGTCTGTTGGGTCAAACCCGACGTCAACACGTACGAATGCACATCTGTTGGCCATTGTGTGCCGACCGATGTCCATTGTATGGACACACATGCTATATTGTATGACATATGACCTTTCACAATCACGCTCACATCCCTCATGACGCAACTGCACACAACACATCACGGTGCAGCGTCTGACAAGATCACATATTTGGCGCCGCCATGACGGTGCTCAACTTCCGCTACTTCCCAAAGGCCGAATGCGGCCTGCGTCCCTCTTCCCATTGGCTGAATGTGCAGGGACCGTCACGGGCACACATCGGCAACCGCACGTGCAAGCTTCAGGCACGGATGCTTCAGTTGCAACAATGTACTATCACTGGCGCCTCCATGGCGGGGCACGTACACAGCGGGGGAGGTGCAGGCCTATACACCCTGCAGATGTACTCAATGGACATGCCAGTTCATGACCCCCCTTACAGTCACCTTGCATCATCCACCGTACACCGGCCGGAGCGGCCGGCCCATGAACAACCGCCGTGCCCGGCCATGAACAACCGCCGTGCCCGGCCATGAACAACCGCCGGTCCCGGCCATGAACAACCGCCGTGCCCGGCCATGAACAACCGCCGTGCCCGGCCATGAACAACCGCCGGTCCCGGCCATGAACAACCGCCGTGCCCGGCCATGAACAACCGCCGGTCCCGGCCATGAACAACCGCCGTGCCCGGCCATGAACAACCGCCGTGCCCGGCCATGGCGGTTGTGTTCATGGCCGGGCACGGCGGTTGTTCATGGGCCGGCCGCTCCGGCCGGTGTACGGTGGATGATGCAAGGTGACTGTAAGGGGGGTCATGAACTGGCATGTCCATTGAGTACATCTGCAGGGTGTATAGGCCTGCACCTCCCCCGCTGTGTACGTGCCCCGCCATGGAGGCGCCAGTGATAGTACATTGTTGCAACTGAAGCATCCGTGCCTGAAGCTTGCACGTGCGGTTGCCGATGTGTGCCCGTGACGGTCCCTGCACATGCAGCCAATGGGAAGAGGGACGCTGGCCGCATACGGCCAATCGCAAGTAGCGGAAGCTGTGCACCGCAACAACAGGGCCAGTCATTGGCCCATTTCACGATCACGCTTCCAGGGCTGACCAATTGCTGGCGACGTATGCCACTGACACGTGCTGAGGGCCCTATATATGTGTCTTGGCCAAAATGAAACTTCCTACCCTGGGGACCAGTGCTGCCTGTGACCATCACCTCGACCTGCTGCTGCTGCTGCTGAGCTGACCACCGACTGCTGCTCTAGTGCCATACTCCGTGATCTTGCCATGTCGAGTGGCAAAGAGATCCGGTCTCGACCCTTCACCGCCACGGAGCTTGATGTCCTCGTGGACGGTGTACTCCGCAACTATGGACGCCTCTACGGCGCACCGGGACGGGTGGTAAGTGCAGTGTGGGACATGTTGGTGTGCATGAGGGGGCCAAATGATCAGGCCTATTTATATCTTAGCTGTGTAGTGTGGGCTAGACATATGTTCCTGATTGTGCATGGCTGCTGACAGTAACGTCTTGCCCCTATGTGTGTGACAGGCCACCTGTCCACTGACTTAACCCCTTTTGTCTCCCATCATGGTAGGTCAAGCTGCACCTTCGCAAGGACCTGTGGAGGACCATAGCACGGGAAGTACGGGCATTGGGGGTGTGCAACAGACGACATACACACTGCCACAAACGCTGGGACGACATTTCCAGGCTGAGCAAGAATGTAGCGGAAGTAACACTGGGCCTGATTCCAAGGACGCCCCGTCTGGCCCGACGCTCCATGACCCCTCTCATGCACCGTATCATTGCAGTGACGCATCCTGAACTGGCCGAACGTCTGAGTGCCGATCAACAGCAAACTAGCGGTGAGCATACTGTCTGTGTAGGAAACTTGTGAGTGCTATGCATGTATTGGTGCACAGACACACTATTGAGTTCCGTGTTGCGTATGTATGCCTGTGATGGCATTTTGGTCCCATTGGGTGGTACTCATTTGACATCCAGGTCCGCCATGTTGACACGCCACTTGCTTAGTAGTTGAGTGTTAAAGCACATCCCCTAGTGGTCCATGTCCCCATGGCAGAAAATGTGAGGATGACTGGTAGGGGTGGGCCATGTGCAGGATGAGGGCTCATGAACCTTTGTCTGCTATGTGATTTGGCTATCCTGTTCCTTCTGTACGTGAGTGTGCCCATGACTCACACATCTTTTCTGTGCATTTCAGCTTTGACAGAGGACACTCAGCCACAGACGGTGGAGAGTAGCCGAGGAAATGAGTCCGGCTCAGACTTCGCACACACGCAGACTGACACGGAGGAGGCCAGCGCCGGAGAGGGGGACAGGACCGTCCCTGAGGACTCGCATGTGGAGACACCATCGTCCTCCTCGTCGGACACTCTTGGTGAGCCTGCACTGTTGTCACAGACTGGGAGTGGGCACTCATCACCTTCTGTCGGAAGACAGCACACAGGGCCCACACTTCCGCCAACTGCACCATGTATTGTTCGTGGCCGAAGGAGTAGGGGGAGCAGAGTGGCGTTCGGTACAGGCACCGCTGCCCCTGCCACGGTGAGCCAAAATGCACTGTGTGCTGAGGCCGTTGATCTGCTGCGACAGCTGTGTGTGGGTCAGACCAATATGACAAATGCTTTCCTGGATCATGATAGGAAGTTGGGGCAGGTGGTGGCATTCATGGAAGGGATGCATGGCGATCTTGCAGGTCTACACAGGACAGTGCAGTCATTGGCAAGCAGTGTGTCGTCTGCAATAGTACAGTCGAATGAACAGGGTGCTACTTCTGTTTCCCCATCTACACCGCTGGATGTCTCAGGGGGTAGTGATTATTCAGAGCAGGACTCAAATACAGGTTATTGCACTAGAAGCAGCGTCAGACAGCACGTCAGGGCACGCAGGGCACAGACCCCATCCCCTAGATCAGCTAAATCTGTTCACGTAGACGACGTCAGATGCACTGGAGTACACACACAGGATCCACAAGTGTTGTTGGGGGACATGCCTTCCGGAGCTACACAGGCATTCAACACGAAAGGTACTCCGAAGGCAAGGGATACTCACATGTCCATGGACTGTTCCTTGGACAAGGCCAGTCAGAAGACAAAGGCACCTACTAAGAGCAGGGAGATTCCCAAGAGCAGGCCCACAGCAGAGGTAAGGGACACTCCCAAGGACAGTGAGAAGACTAAGGCACCTACTGAGAGCAGGGAGACTCCCAAGAGCAGGCCCACAGCAGAGGTAAGGGACACTCCCAAGGACAGTGAGAAGACTAAGGCACCTACTGAGAGCAGGGAGACTCCCAAGAGCAGGCCCACAGCAGTGGATAGGAACACTCCCAAGGACAGTGAGAAGACTAAGGCACCTACTAAGAGCAGGGAGACTCCCAAGAGCAGGCCCACAGCAGTGGATAGGAACACTCCCAAGGACAGTGAGAAGACTAAGGCACCTACTAAGAGCAGGGAGACTCCCAAGAGCAGGCCCACAGCAGTGGATAGGAACACTCCCAAGGGCAGGGACACACACAGGGAGCAGGTGTCTGCTGGAGGCAGGTGCACCACAGACGACAAGTCTGCTGGCAGGAACAGGGCGGCGAGCAGGGCACAGGCTACATCCAGAGACAACACTCCACCTAAGGATAAGGCACATCCTACGGACAAGGCATCTAGCATGGACAATGGCGCAATCAAGGACAGGCATACTTCACCCCTGGCTGCACTGAGGCTGATGTTTTCTACTAAACGCCAAACTGATGTCTCCGCGGCGGAGTCCCCCCATACCTCCACTCCCATCCAGGCCAGTCAGAAGCAGAGGAGGGTGTCCCCTGTTGTTGCATCCCCCATTACACATCATTCCGAGTCCAGGCGGCAGGCACAGAGCAAACGACAAGCAGGCTCCAGCACGTCCCCCGAAACCAGATCCCCGGCAGCAGTTGCTCCACCTATGCTGGGTGGTGATTCTTTGGAGTCCCCACCACTTGGCAGTCCTGTCCTGTCCAGGGTGCACTCACACCTCCCTAAGAAACGCAGACACACACCATTGACACCTGCAAACCCCGATTTGGCTCTAGGTGAGCTATCCCCAGCTCCCAGGCCCACCCTGCCTCCTGGCCCATACAGCCCTGTGGCTCATCATTTCAGTTGTCCCAGTGGCGCTGGTGCAGTTGACTCTCATGTATCAGATGGTGGCACAGTGTCAGTTGTGCCCTCTCCTGTTGCAGGTCCTGGCAGTATATCTGGGTCTATGGCTCACGTGTCAGTTAGAAGATCTGTGGCTGTGTTGCACACTCCTGTTTCTGGTGCTGGCAGTCTGTCTGGGTCAGTGGCTCACGTGTCAGTGACTACATCTGTGGCTGTGTCTCACACTCCTGTTGCTGGTGCTGCCAGTGTGTCTGGGTCCGTGGCCCATGTGTGTGTCACTCGGGCTGTGGCTGTGTCTCACACTCCTGTTGCTGGTGCTGCCAGTGTGTCTGGGTCCGTGGCCCATGTGTGTGTCACTCGGGCTGTGGCTGTGTCTCACACTCCTGTTGCTGGTGCTGCCAGTGTGTCTGGGTCCGTGGCCCATGTGTGTGTCACTCGGGCTGTGGCTGTGTCTCACACTCCTGTTGCTGGTGCTGCCAGTGTGTCTGGGTCCGTGGCCCATGTGTGTGTCACTCGGGCTGTGGCTGTGTCTCACACTCCTGTTGCTGGTGCTGCCAGTGTGTCCGAGGCAGGTAGTTCACGCAGTCCCCCTGAATCTGTGATGTGAGGTGCTGTACACTTCACTCAAATGTTAATTCACATGGTGTGTCCATTGAGAACTGCGTGGCACTCTTGTGGTCCCTGTGACGGGTTGGTAGGGACGCGTAGTTGTGCTGCCTCTGATGTACCTGCTCTGTAATGCACAATGCCCTGTTGATGCTCTGATACTGCATGCTGCCCTCTCGTTACCTGCCTATGATGTACCTGCTCTGTAATGCACAATGCCCTGTTGATGCTCTGATACTGCATGCTGCCCTCTCGTTACCTGCCTATGATGTACCTGCTCTGTAATGCACAATGCCCTGTTGATGCTCTGATACTGCATGCTGCCCTCTCGTTACCTGCCTCTGATGTACCTGCTCTGTAATGCACAATGCCCTGTTGATGCTCTGATACTGCATGCTGCCCTCTCGTTACCTGCCTATGATGTACCTGCTCTGTAATGCACAATGCCCTGTTGATGCTCTGATACTGCATGCTGCCCTCTCGTTACCTGCCTCTGATGTACCTGCTCTGTAATGCACAATGCCCTGTTGATGCTCTGATACTGCATACTGCCCCTCTCACGTGCTGCCTCTGATGGGCCTGTTCTGTGCAATGGACTGTTGATGCACTTTGCCCCTCTCACGTGCTGCCTATGATGGGCCTGTTCTGTGCAATGGACTGTTGATGCACTTTGCCCCTCTCACGTGCTGACTCTGATGGGCCTGTTCTGTGCAATGGACTGTTGATGCACTTTGCCCCTCTCACGTGCTGACTCTGATGGGCCTGTTCTGTGCAATGGACTGTTGATGCACTTTGCCCCTCTCACGTGCTGCCTCTGATGGGCCTGTTCTGTGCAATGGACTGTTGATGCACTTTGCCCCTCTCACGTGCTGCCTCTGATGGGCCTGTTCTGTGCAATGGACTGTTGATGCACTTTGCCCCTCTCACGTGCTGCCTCTGATGGGCCTGTTCTGTGCAATGGACTGTTGATGCACTTTGCCCCTCTCACGTGCTGCCTCTGATGGGCCTGTTCTGTGCAATGGACTGTTGATGCACTTTGCCCCTCTCACGTGCTGCCTCTGATGGGCCTGTTCTGTGCAATGGACTGTTGATGCACTTTGCCCCTCTCACGTGCTGCCTCTGATGGGCCTGTTCTGTGCAATGGACTGTTGATGCACTTTGCCCCTCTCACGTGCTGCCTCTGATGGGCCTGTTCTGTGCAATGGACTGTTGATGCACTTTGCCCCTCTCACGTGCTGCCTATGATGTACCTGCTCTGTACTCTACAATGCCCTGTTGATGCTCTGATACTGCATGCTGCCCTCTCGTTACCTGCCTCTGATGTACCTGCTCTGTAATGCACAATGCCCTGTTGATGCTCTGATACTGCATGCTGCCCTCTCGTTACCTGCCTCTGATGTACCTGCTCTGTAATGCACAATGCCCTGTTGATGCTCTGATACTGCATGCTGCCCTCTCGTTTTTTTTTTTTTTTTTTTTTTTTTTTTTTTTTTTTTTTTGTAAGACCTTTATTCACACAATGCAATTGACACAGCATGAGCCTACAACCCGGAGGCCGGCCCGCCACTTCACGTTGTGTGTTCAGTACATCATATGTTAGTCCTGAAAAAAACTGTGTTTGTATCTTCAGTGTATCCCCCACGCATGTTCCACGTAGGTCTCATAGCAAACTTTCAATATGAGTCTTACATTTTGCATGTGATAAACAGTAAAAGACAACATTCCCCAACTTAAGACCTTACTGTACCCTCATATACACCCTATACAATGAGTGCGATCGCGTCTTGGTATCTCTGTTGTAGCCCACAGACGTCTCCAACTCTCAACCCAGACAACATTCATTCCAGCTCAGCCCGTGTATCAGCTAGTCTTCCTCAGTGTCCTGCAAGGAATTCAGATAGTCTGTCAAAAAACCCCATATGTCTTTGGGTCTTGATTGTGCTGGTAATTCCTCCTCATACGTTAGGAGTTTATCTCGACATATGGACATGTCATGCAGCCATACTTTCGTGGTTGGTACCCTGCGGCTGTGCCAACATTGCGCCACCTGCCTTTTGGCTAACAGCAAGGCGACAGCACAAAATTTCCGTTTCAGCGCCCTGAATTGGGGCAAAATACCTAGTAGACAAATCTGCGGAGTGCACTCCACCTCATCCTCCAACATAATCGTGAGTGCGGCAGTGACCTCCGCCCAGTAATCAGCCACCTCCGCACACTTCCATGCCAGGTGTGCAAAGTCTGCTCCTGCCCTATTACAACGCTTACATCTGTCCCCCTCTTGCAGCCCAAATTTACGCATTTTCACTGGAGTGTAGTAAGCCTGGTGCAAGAATTTGAAATGAATAATCCGCAGATTTCCATTTGGTGTCAGTATCTGCGTTAGCGCGCATGAGCTGTACCATTCTGTGTCTGTAAGTGGATTATCTAAAAGCTCATCCCATCTTCCCTTAGCCTTGAGTGTGTGTCCCGCTATTTCGGATTGTGCAGCAGTGTACAGCCGGGACACCAAGTGAGAGAGGTCCTTTGTAGTGATCAGCATTTGCAAAGGGGCAAGGGTTTCTGGCTCTGCTGGGAATGATGGGTAGTGTTCTCGTAATGCCCTCGTCAGTCTGTAGTATGTAAATCTAAACATGGGGGTTTGGTTTTGGATATAAGCCAAGTCGTCAAGGTCCACGAACTTGCCTTCTCGAAACACATCACCCAATTTGTCGATCCCAACTCTGTGCAGCAGAGACATCCCCACTTTTTCGTTAGTGACTGAGAAAGCCTGGTGGTTCCGTAGCGGCATGTCCGATGCATATAAAGGAGTTTTGTGAGCCAATTGCCCTAGTTTGTGCCATGCTTTGATTGTCGTGTCTACAGTATTGATATCTTTCATGTGAAGCGGCGGTCTTTTGTGCGACAAAATCGCAGCTAGGGGGACAGGATGGGCATCTCCCTCCTCAATGGCCACGTGAGTGATATAGGGGACCTCGTGGTACCAATAAGCTGCGTACTGCGCCTGAGCACAGAGATAATATAGTAGAAAATCAGGCACCCCGAATCCGCCCTGCGCAATCGGGAGTGTTAGTGTCTGTAGATCAATACGGGCTTGTTTACCCGCCCATATCAATGTTAGAACCAAGGACTTTATGCGCCGGAAGATCTCTTGTGGAGGTGTAATAGGTACGTTATTAAAGAGATATAATAGCTTGGGCAAAATGTTCATTTTGACGATCGCTATTCGATCAGCTATAGATAATGGTAGGTGGATCCAGCGACGGACCTTGTCTTCCAGTCTGGAGAGTGCCACACCGTAGTTCGCGCGCATGACTTCGTCAGGGTCCCTGTGGAACATGATCCCCAGGTAGCGGATCGGGTCTCGCTGCCATTCTAGTGGATAGTCCACTTCAAATGAATCGGTGGCGTCAGTGAGAGGAATGAGTGAGGACTTGGACCAATTAATCGCTAACCCCGAGTGGCCCCCAAATCGGATGTACTCCCGAAGTAGCGGGTTCAGATGTACTACCGGGTCTCGTACGTACAGCAGCATATCGTCTGCGTATAGCGATATATGCAGCGGCCTGGACACAAATTGCAAAGCCGATTCCTTGTAATTTTGACGCACTATGCACGCTAGTGGTTCTAACGCCAAAGCGAAGAGCAGAGGCGACAGGGGGCAGCCCTGTCTCGTTCCTCGTCCAATATCGAAAGGATCTGATACATAGCCATTGATTCGGACCCTCGCACTCGGCTCAGTATACAATAAGGAGATCCATTGGACAAATCGTTTTGGGAAGCCCATTCTGTTGAGGACCAGCAGCATATAGCGCCATTCAATGGAATCGAACGCTTTTGCAGCGTCGAGCATTACCGCCACCGCCCTAACCGAGGGCTTCAGGTAGTGCGCTAGAGCAAACAGGGACCTGGTATTGTGTGAGGTGGATCTAGTGGGAACAAATCCCGCCTGGTCCGGTAGCACCAGTCGTGTCATCAGAGGGGTTAACCTAACAGCTAGTAGTTTCGCTAGTACTTTCGAGTCCACGTTTATGAGGGATAGGGGCCTGTAGGAATCGCAGTTTTCAGGATCTTTAGATGGTTTGAGAAGTGCTATCACCATTGCCTCTCGTAACGTGGGAGGGAGTGACCCATTGTCAAAGGAAGCACCATACATATCCACCAAGTATGGGGCAAGTATATCCACAAATTTTTTATAGAATTCGGACGTGTACCCGTCGGGACCTGGCGCCTTTCCATTGGGGAGCGAGGCAATCACCTCAGTGACTTCCTCTACTGTGATTGGCCGAGCTAGATATTCCCTTTGGGCGTCCGACAGCCAGCCAATTGCCACATCATGTAGATAGTCGTACGTTTCCTCTGTCGTAGCTGTGGGTTGAGATTGGTACAGTGCACTATAGGAGTCCACAAAACAGTTCACTATGTCTGTTGAATGTGTTCGGAGCATGCCATCCCTCGATTTGACGCGGAGTATCGCCGTTTGTCCTCTCCCCTCACAAATTTTACGCGCTAGCACACTTCCCGGTCTACCCCCTTCGCCAAAAGCCCTGGCTACATGTTTGCGATCTAGGTATTTAAGTTCTGACGCCAGGAAGTCAGCATGTTCGGTGTGTAAGTCGCGCAGCTTGGGTAATAGCAATACGTCCTGTGTTTTTTCGTACTGCAGTTCTAGGTCTCTCATGTGACGTTCGCAGCGGCGAATTTGGCCCCTGATGTCTTTGAGTACTCCTATGGTAGTGCTGATGCAGAAGCCTCTCAACGTGGCCTTAAAGGCTTCCCAGAGGAGACATGGGTCATCAGTAGTTTGAGCATTATTAGCAAAGTAGTCTTTGATTGCCGTAGTCACTGCGTCAACATATATTGGGTCTGTGAGGGCTTGGGAGTTGAATCGCCATTGAAAGGGGGGGGGTGCGTAATGTGGGATTTCCAGCTGCAACAGCACCGGGTTGTGGTCTGACAATGTGCGTGGTAACACCTGCACCTTACTCGCCCACAGAGCTACGTCCTTAGAGCCCAACCAATAGTCCAGTCTGGACCAACTATTGTGAGATGCGGTGATGTGTGTAGCGCCTGGGTCGTCCGTGTGGTGCAGTCTCCAGATATCCGCTAGCGCTAAGTCCTCCAACATGTGGCCCACCATTTGCCTCGACTGTTTGTGCTGTTCCACTGATTGTAAAGAGCGGTCCAGACCATCCTGTAGTGTCACATTCCAGTCCCCCCCGCATAATATGTGCGTGCAAGCATGTGTCTGTAAGTGACCCCAAACTTCACGGTAGAATTCCGGTGCGTCAATATTTGGGCCGTATACATTAAGGAGTGTTATGTGTTGGCCACGCAGTGTACCCGTCACCAGCACATATCTGCCAGTGGGGTCCTGTAGTACTTGCTTCTCCTCAAAGTCGACCCCTTTCTTGATCAATATTATCACCCCCCTTGAGTAAGACGAGTATGAGGCTCTGTAGGATGAACTTGCCCACCTCGCCCCCAATGTAGCGTGAGTGTTCGGCGCTAGATGTGATTCTTGCAGGAAAGCTATATCAATATTCCATCTAGTGAGGCTAGCAAATACCTGTCTGATTTTCTGAGGGCGCGAGAGTCCGCGCACATTCCAAGTAAGAACGTTCAAACCGTTACAGCCTTTACTTCTAGAACCTGTGGTCCTCAAATGAGACAGTACCACTCATACCTGCACTCCCCAATAACACACCCGGATCCCGGCCCCACCCATCAAAGCGATCGTAAGTTGCATTCACAACACTTCTCAGTGTAAATCCAAATAATGTGTACATGCGTGATACTCTCGGTCTTCTTAAACAGTCAAACACCCCCCCCTCCCTCGTCCCGCCCACTCCAGCATCCCCAACCTGCCGAAGCCATACCCCTTCAGAGCACATTCCCCTCAACCATTTAAACAACAACTTGGTGCTCATATCAAAACTGGTGTCGGGTGTTACCCTCGTGGAGGACCGCCAGTGGCACACCTCTACACCCGGTGTACAGGCGCGGGCGATACTAATAAGAATTGAAATAGTCGCAATGTATGTGTCCATTAAACCATTGGCCCCCCGACCCACCCACACCCCACACCCAGATGCAGGTAGAGGAGCTGACATTAACGAGATGCAGCCATTCTGTGCAAAGAACAGATGCCAGTGGAAAGGATGAGACCCAGTAACGCCAATGTACAACACCCCCCCCACATCGCCATGGTCTGGTCACATATAGTACGGCAATCCCCAACTCGCAGAGGCTATGCATCTACATTTGTCCATACCCTGCAACGTGAAACGCGTCTTAGTGTTCAATGGTTTACCACCACCTTCGCTGTCCCACTGCAGTCTAAAGCATCTGCGAGCATACTACATAGTACCGGCCCTGATCCGGCTTAACAGTGGCGGCATTATTGTCAGGTTCAATCGGCCTCGTAGCCAGTTATCCAGCGGGGAAGCGCAGTATCAGTGTTCAGCCAACTGCCTCCAAACAGTGCAATACAGTATTGCGTTATATTCACTGCCCCTCTGCCGATCACCACCCTGTCGCTGGACAATGTCAAATGCAACACCACCATCTCACCTTCAATAGACTCATGACAGCCAGGCCTGCTCAATCCAGCCGAGGACGATTCCGCACCCGGCCTTTGCACACATTCGCGCAGTTAGTCTTACCATTGTTCGACGATGGACATTACCGGCTGCATCAGTCCGAGTCTCTGTTCTGATCGTTCCGGGATTCGGACCTCGCCTCACGCTGTATCCTCTTGACAAATTCAAGAGCTGCTTTTGGTGTCGCCAGAACGATCGTCTGTTCCTTCCACACCACTCGAAGTCGCGCAGGATATAACATAGAATATGCAACGTTTGACTCACGTAGTTTAGCCTTCACTGCGGTGTACTCCTTACGTGCTTGCTGTACGGCGACTGTGTGATCAGGATAAAACTCCAGCGTGTTTCCTTGATGATTGATTGTGCCCTTCTCCCTTGCCAGCCGGAGGATCGCGTCCCTGTCACGGTAGTTTAAGATCCTCGCCACAATCGGTCTGGGCTTAGCGCCGGGTGGTGGCTTGGGCCCCAACGACCTATGGGCTCGTTCCACAATGAAGATCTGCGACAGGGCCTCCGCTCCAAAAATATCCCTACACAGACCTTCTATGTATTGCTCCATGCGCCCCGTGTTGGTCGATTCCGGCAGGCCTGCGATACGCACGTTGTTGCGCCTCGAGCGCGCTTCCAAATCCTCCTCCTTCGCCTTTATGACCTCCAGAATGCGTTCCATGCCCGCGCATTTAGTGGTGGATGTTCGCGCTTCATCCTCAACTGCTGATATCCTCGTTTCGGCCTCGTCCAACCGTTCGCCATGTTTTTCTTGGCGGGCAGCCATGCCATCCATCCTGCACGTCAGATTGTCCAGCTTACCATTTATGTCCTGCAGATTCGATTGAATCGCCAGTAAAATCTTCTCCATGTTGGTAGTTGGCGGTGAGTCTGAAGATCCTCCGGCCTCCGCCATGTCGTCTGTAGGTTTAGTCGCTTTTCGGTTGTCGAAGGTAAGTTTCGGTTGTTGTCTATCAGGTTTGCCCATTGCGGTCGAAGGTGAATGCACCTTCCGAACCGTGGGTCCAGACGCCCTTGTTACCCTGGCCGTCGCCGCCGTTTTTCCTCGTTAGTGGTGGCCTGCAGCTGCTCGAGGGGCTAGTCCGCTTCAAAGAGGGCCACTCGCCGTTGACTCCCACCAGCGTGTAGGGGGTAGGTATGTGGGCGTGGACTGGTCACCCCAGCTTTGCCTCGAAGTGCGGTGGATGGGCTCGCTCTTGGCTTGGGGGGGGCATCCTTTTCCAATCAGCCCCGCATGGAAGAATTCACCTCGTGAACCGCCCGTCACGTGGGCGCGCTCTCTCCCGCCGGTCAGTGTGGTTGGTAGCAGACCGTCCGTGATATGTCTTATGACCTGAGTGTCCCCCGGCTGTGAGTCCAGCAAGCCGAGCGTCTGACCGCCGAAGTTAGACTGCCGAGCCCGCCTTTCCAGCAACGGTCGCCGCCATCTTGTCAGGCATCCAGTCGGAGCACCGTCAAGCACCGCCGGCAAATGCTGGGGACAGAGACAGCGCAATTTAGCTCAGTAGGTCCTGGCAGCATGCGCTCACCTCCGGCGACGTTCTCTTGGATGCCTGGATAGTCCGCTGTTGTTAACGCTTTCGCCCATAGCGTTTCTGTCTCTAAGCGGCGGCCATATTGTCAGGCAGTCCGACGCTCGCTGCAATGTTCTCGGTAATTGTCAGCACAGCGGGGGCAAAATCCTTTTTTGCGCAGGTCCGACGCTGCTCCACACCCTCCCACACCAGTACATGGTCGCGCAGCGTGGGTCGGTAGGGCCTGGCGCCAATGGATCACATCATTCGGGATCGCCCGGCGGAGCTGCAGTTCAGGCAGCCATTCCGCTGTGCGCCCCCTAGCGCCTCCCTGCTGCCCTCTCGTTACCTGCCTCTGATGTACCTGCTCTGTAATGCACAATGCCCTGTTGATGCTCTGATACTGCATGCTGCCCTCTCGTTACCTGCCTCTGATGTACCTGCTCTGTAATGCACAATGCCCTGTTGTTGCTCTGATACTGCATGCTGCCCTCTCGTTGCCTGCTATGTTGTACCTGCTCTGGTGCCCACTTTGCCCATGCTCACGCATACACTGTGATTTGACCCCTATTTTGGACAATAAAGGTAGTCTATCAAGTCTCGTGGTCTGTCGTTGTCATTCCTGCTTGCGTACTGCAAATGTGTATTCGTATATGCTTCTCATCAGTGGTTTCGGTAACATGACACTCCCCCTCCCTACGTCACGTCCCTTGCTGGTATTCCCCTCCAGACAGCCAATGGTTTGTACCTTACCTGCGTCGTCGTCCATAGTAGGCCATGACTAGGACGTGGTGGATCGCGAAGAGCATCGGGAAAGCGTGTAGCGCCGGGTCCATGGTGGTGGTCAGCTTGCGGTGGGTATCTCGGCTGTGTCACCTATGTTCGCTGTGGGGATTCCGCCGTGTTAAGACAGGTTGTTTTTCCGCTGCGTTTTTATGTGTGTTTTCCGCCATCTTGATTTGGGGGACGGTCTTCCACGTCAGTGCGTACGGCGGAGCGTCCGGATGTGTTCCGTCCGCCGCGTGGTCGTGTGTAGTTGGCCGGCGGAGCGTGTTTTTCCGTCGCGGACGGAAATTTGACACGTTTTCCTATCCTGATATGGCGGACGGAGTATCCGCGGCAGGCGGACACGGAAAAGGCTTTTTCCGCCTACTCCAGGGCCGCGGTGGCTCTTCCGTCCGCCATCCTGATCGACCCCTATGTTTGGGACTCATGCAAAAGCAGCATCAGAGGCTATACTCAGCAATATATCTTTATGGATAATGCTGAAAAACGAGGGTTAGAAAAGTCTACTATACTAAATATTTCTCTAGCCGAGCAACAACTCTCCGACGCTATAATACAAGGCAAAACCAACATCAAAGAGCTAAGCCTAGGACTTATCTCATTAAGGGCATTACTCAAGAAAACCCTTAGGGAAAAATGTAGCACTAAAATTCATAAATATAAACTTGCACAATATGAAGGCGGAGACAGAATTGGGAAATTTCTGGTGTATAAGGTAGCGGATAAAAAGGCTAAAACTACTATTAAAAATGTAAAAGGACTTGATTCTAAAGTCTATAGCAAACCAGAACAGATTCTGGAACAATTTGCTAAATACTATTGCTACCTTTATACCCCAGAAAAAACACCTACTCTAGAAACAATAGATTCATATTTGGAGAAACATACATCTGAAAGACTGGATTTAGAAATAACTAGATCACTTAGTACTAACATCTCTATTGAAGAACTAGGCATAGCCGTGAAGGCACTTCCCCCAAACAAGGCTGCAGGCGAAGACTGTTTAGCTTTGGAAATCTATAAGGTCTGTGAACAGGAACTTCTTCCTCTACTTAAACAAGTAATATACTCTGTTGGAGAAAAAGGACTTGCCCCTGCTTCATGGCGTATAGCCAAAATAGTATTCTTTTTTAAAAAAAATAAACCATCGGAAGAACAGGGATCATACAGGCCAATTTCATGAATCAATACCGATGCTAACATTCTTGCTAAAGCACTTGCCAATCGCCTAGCACCTATAATGCCAGTTCTAGTTAACTGCCAGCAACACGGATTTGTGGTAGGAAGAGACACTACCACACATGTAAATACTGCAATAACCGCTTTTGATGTTGCGACGACTACTCTCACCCCACTCGGAATGGTCATGTTAGATGCAGAGAAGGCATTTGACCGAGTGGGGTGAGAGTATCTTTGGGCAACACTAATGGCTTATGGCATATAGGGGCAATATCTAAGATGGATTCAATCCTTGTATGAGACACCTACAGCAATAGTTAGCTATTTGGGGAATAGCTCGGATAACTTTTCAATAAAACGGGGCACGAGACAGGGGTGTCCTCTTTCACCCCTGTTATTCGCTATAGCTCTAGAACAATTTCTAAATGCATTAACTGCTCAAGAACACATAACCCCAATAGAATATGAAGACATGTGCTTAAAAATTACAGCTTTCGCTGACGATATAGCTATATATACCACTGACTTAGCTCAGGCTATACCTAATATAATTCAGGAAGCAAGAGAATTTGGTGATATATCGGGTTATAGACTAAATGTTAATAAAACACAAGTGATAGCAAACTATCAACCCACACAGTCAATAACCGGGCTTTGCCAAAACGCAACTTATTTAGGAGTGAAACTCACCTCCAACATCGAGAAAATTATCCCATTAAATTATGATTCTCTACTTAAAGATATTGCTTCTATGCTCAAAAATTGGAATAAAATACCTCTCAGTCTGATCGGACGTATCAATATAATAAAGATGAAGATAGTCCCAAAAATATTATATCTATTTAGATCTATCCCTCTACAACTAAATAAACTACACATTAAGAAAATAGAAAGTATCTGTAGCTGTTACATCTGGGGATATAAAAAAGCTCGCCGGTCAATGACGGCATTGAAACTATCTATTGAAAAAGGGGGACTAAATTTCCCAGATCTAAAAATTTACTTCTTTGCTACTTTTATACAACGCATACGTAGCCTTTTGTCTAAAGATGCCCCTACATTCTACCATCAATTTATGCTAGGATCGCAAAGTAACCAGTTCCTATTCAGGGTACACGACCCAAATTACTACAAAAGAGTCAAATTCAAGACTGCTAGAGCTATTAAAAGAATTTGGGACCAAATAATGGACACTGATAATATCTCCTTTTTTAATGCTGAACTCCCAATATGGGGGAACCCAGGGCTGCCAAACATTTTCGCTGATGGCGCTTGCACTCAATGGAAAGATCAGAATATTAAGAAGCTAGGGGATCTTTATGGCCCTGATGGCCTCTTGAGCTTTAACACATTAAAATACTCTATAAAATCAAAGAGATAACACATTTCAAATACATACAGATACAAGAATTTTTAATTAATAAAAAGAAAATTGAGAGCGTAGAACAATCAGATATTCTACAGCTCATCTACTCTAATCAGACTAAAGCCATTATCAGCAAGAGCTATATCCTTCTTAACAAAGGCCAAGCTGGCGACTGTGGGAAAATGGCAGACAAATGGACCAACAGGCTAGGAATTAACACCAATCCCAGCCAGATTGCGGGCTCACTAAAACAAATAAATCGAGTTGTCCAGTCTTTAAATCTAAGGCTACAATTCTATAGGACAGTCACTCAATTATACTATACGCCTCAAAGAATTTCCGGCTGGACCTCTGGTAACATCTCTAATGAACGTACTAAATGCCCAAAATGCAATATGGAAGCAGCCGGCATAGAACATATGCTCTATGAATGCCCAAAATTCACAACTTTCTGGGAATAATTGATGTTCTCAACAAGAAGCATATAATAATGCCCACACTCTCTGCTCACTTAGTCCTGTTAGATATACAAGATACCAATAGTATACACAAAGATTTGTTATCTATTATTTTTGCTTGTGCTAGATTGGCCATCGCACGAACTTGGATCTCAAAAGAACCTCCTAGCGTTATGGAATGGTGGTATCTTATTCAAGAAATACATACAATGGAACTTTCATTGGCTAAATTAAGAGGCCCTAAAGCACTAAAAGGAAGGGAAAAAATATGGGGCACATTCACTAGCTAAACGGATCAATATTTTGTGAGACCGACATGTTGTATTTTATTTTTTTTCGCCATGATCTTTTGTAAATGTGTGTTGCAATCATTTGTTCTTCATTTTTTTTTTCTTCTCTCTCTATACCGACAATAATATGTACAGAGAATTATGCATATATGGATAATTAAGATGATTTCATTTTTGTATTTTTTTGTTCTTTCTTGCAATAAATAAAAAAAGAATTAAAAAAGAAAATATATATATATATATATATAAGCAAGAAATAACACTCCTTTTTCATTTCAACAGCACACCCTGGATCTTTATTGCACAGCTTAGAGCCTATTTGGGAACTAAGAGGCCTGACAGACATACTGCCTAAGATTCTATAGTAGTACATATGCTAAAGCCTAACTGACTTCAAGAATACATGTATTCCCATATTTTTAAACACATCAACTAATCAAATTAATAACCCAGATTCATTTAAATTCAAGCTTGACTCACAGTGTGATCTTAGACACTTGACCATTATGTTACATGTAATATACCATGTCTGTGTCTGCTTGCACTATGTGTGTCTGTGCTCATACTATCTCACTATCTCTACTGGCAAAAACAGACCATATATATATAAGCAAGACGTAACATTCCTTTTTCATTTCAACAGAACACCCTGGATCTTTATTGCACAGCTTAGAGCCAATTTGGGAACTAAGAGGCCTGACAGACATGCTGCCTAAGATTCTCTAGTAGTACATATCCTAAAGCCTAACTGACTTCACGAATACATGTATTCCCATATTTTTAAACACATCAACTAAGCAAATTATTCACCCAGATTCATTTAAATTCAAGCTTGACTCACAGTGTGATCTTAGACACTTGACCAGGATGTTACATGTAATTTACCATGTCTGTCTCTGCTTGCACTTTGTGTGTCTGTGCTCATACTATCTCACTGTCTCTACTGGCAAAAAACAGACCATATATATATATCAGCAAGACATAACATTCCTTTTTTATTTCAACAGCACACCCTGTATCTTTATTGCACAGCTTACAGCCTATTTGGGAACTAAGAGGCCCGAAAGACATGCTGCCTAAGATTATCTAGTAGTACATATGCTAAAGCCTAACTGACTTCAAGAATACATGTATTCCCATATTTGTAAACACATCAACTAATCAAATTAATCACCCAGATTCATTTAAATTCAAGCTTGACTCACAGTGTGATCTTAGACACTTGACCATGATGTTACATGTAATATACCATGTCTGTGTCTGCTTGCACTATGTGTGTCTGTGCTCATACTATCTCACTATCTCTACTGGCAAAAAACAGACCATATATATATATATATAAGCAAGACGTAACATTCCTTTTTCATTTCAACAGAACACCCTGGATCTTTATTGCACAGCTTAGAGCCAATTTGGGAACTGAGAGGCCTGACAGACATGCTGCCTAAGATTCTCTAGTAGTACATATCCTAAAGCCTAACTGACTTCACGAATACATGTATTCCCATATTTTTAAACACATCAACTAAGCAAATTATTCACCCAGATTCATTTAAATTCAAGCTTGACTCACAGTGTGATCTTAGACACTTGACCAGGATGTTACATGTAATTTACCATGTCTGTCTCTGCTTGCACTTTGTGTGTCTGTGCTCATACTATCTCACTGTCTCTACTGGCAAAAAACAGACCATATATATATATATCAGCAAGACATAACATTCCTTTTTTATTTCAACAGCACACCCTGGATCTTTATTGCACAGCTTACAGCCTATTTGGGAACTAAGAGGCCCGAAAGACATGCTGCCTAAGATTATCTAGTAGTACATATCCTAAAGCCTAAGTGACTTCAAGAATACATGTATTCCCATATTTTTAAACACATTAACTAGGCAAATTATTCAACCAGATTCATTTAAAATCAAGCTTGACTCACAGTGTGATCTTAGAAACATGACCAGGATGTTACATGTAATCTACCATGTCTGTCTCTGCTTGCAATATGTGTGTCTGTGCTCATACCATCTCACCGTCTCTCTGCACCATCTTTACAGATTAAAGAAAAACGTGCAAATATAATTCTTTCTTTCACCAAGACACTCTCTGTGATCCTGGTCAAAATAGTCCTAGAGTTAAACTAGAGAAGTAGGTGCATTCTGTTAGTTAGGCCCTTCTGGGCATATGTAAAGTGGAGTATGTTAAACATATTTTGTCTCTAGGCAGGCTACAAGGACAGTTAACGGAAAGGTAGGAGAGACACATGTACTACAATAAATCATTTGAAAGATAGAGCACAGCCCATATAAATAAGCACTACATTACAGTGCAGAAACCGGACTCATTTCCAAAATACATTTCCAATATGCACCATTAATTTTTTACTACCCTTACAAAAAAACATGAGACACAATGCAAGATTAAAGAAGCCCAATATGCTTGTTAATCTTCCCCATAGTGTATACAGCACTCTATCTATATTAAATGAATCATTACTCACCTTGCTTTTGAAGATTTAAAACAGTGGCAGTCACAAACCAGATTTTCTTATGCAGAATCTCTGAATAATGGTTCTTTCACTGCAGCCTCAGAATAAAGGCACAGATTCCCTCCGATTTCAGACCCATTTTCATGTACATAACCAATGAAATTTCTTCCCACACAAATTCAAAACCAAACTAACATTTTAATTGGTTCTACATTTCAACACTTTGAGACTCACATAATATTCACCCATCCCCCTACTGCTCTTTCTGCCTGTTACCATGGTAATACTCCACACATCACCTAACTGAGCACACAGGTGAAAAGTTCATGATACTATGTTGCAAATGAACCCAGCAAGGGTGTTTGACTTCTCAATATAACAGCTTATCCTGTGCAATGTTTCTTTCAATTACTTTTTCTCAACCATTAGAATTACTTCTTTCAAAAAACAGAAGCATGCACCCTAATTTTCAGTGGAGAATTTTAAGAAACCACCAATCATTTCTTCTTTTTCAAGTGCACTGAATCTCAACCACTTTTTTCATAACTCCTACTTTCAAACTGTCATTTCATTTCCACAACTCATCTGACTACAACCACATCTACCTTCAAGATGCCTAAAGTCTGGATTGTGGGTCATAGCTTTGTTCACTGGAGTGAAAAATGTGCAGCAAACAGAGGTATTCCCAACCTT
Source organism: Lissotriton helveticus (assembly GCF_964261635.1). NCBI lineage: Eukaryota > Metazoa > Chordata > Amphibia > Caudata > Salamandridae > Lissotriton > Lissotriton helveticus. The sequence continues at coordinate 1,763,235,801 of NC_136057.1, forward strand.
GATTTACCAAATGTGGATATTATGTGGATTGGCTAGAGAGGATTGAGATGTCACCAATTGATACCATTGGTAAAACCCTTTATGCATCTACCACACCCTGACCTCATAATTGTGCACTGTGGTGGAAATGACCTGGGCACTTTGACTGGGGTAGGTCTGGAAATGCTTTTAAAGGACACCTTTGGGCAATTGATGTCACTTTTTCCAAAAACTGCCTTGGTATATTCTAATATATGCCAAAGGCAAAAATGGAACTGGTCCAACCAATTTTGTCCACAGATTGAGAAAGCAGGGAAACATGTGAATAAATCTGTTTCAGCTTTCCTCAGAGACTATGGTATGGGTTCTATATACCACAACAACATGCATTACAACATGCAAGGCATCTATAGGAGAGATGGTGTACATTTTACAGATGAAGGGAATAAAATCTTCCTCTTGAATTTTAGACTCTGCATCGGTACCTACTTTTAGGTACTTAATTTACCCACATAACACAACAGCTCTTTTCAGAGCTACCCTACCTCTAAGCACTCTAAATTCTTATTTTATTCAATTTTTTTTCACTGGTTTTCCCCGTGGTGCGCTCAGGGTACGTGTACCTGTAAACGCCCATGAACGCCCACCCTGAGCTTACTCCGCGAAAATTTAAAAAAAAAAAAAAAGTTTTTTTGCCCTTTGGGGTCCTCCTAGGCCCCCCTGAGAAAATCTAGGAGGTCAGGGGGTCTCTACCCTGCCCCCTTTTAATGTTTTCCCCTTTTGATTTTCACCTCTTGTGTCTCGGTACTTCCGAGACACAAAATGACGGATTCTCCGGACCATTTCGAATGTTTACAAACACCCGAGAGCCAATCAGCTTTCAGCTCACGCACTTCCATGGCGTGCCAGGTGCGCTTACTGGTACGCGTACCCAAAGCGCTCGGAACGCGCATATAGATATATACATTTTTTTAAAGTTAATTTTCATAAAAACCACTGGAGCGATTTTAACCAAATATAGAAAAGGCCCTACTACGTACCAGTCCCTACCATTTTGACAAGTTTGGTGTAATTCCGTTCAGCGGTTCGGGCTGTAGCCGTGTCTAATCGTCCTATGGAAATTAACATGGAAAAAACACATTTTGGGACCCCCTTTTTTCTCGGCCCCCGCTTCACGAATCCCCCCGACACTTTCAGGGAAGGAGCGGAGTGTAACGGGCCATCTTCTTTGAGAAATTCACAAAGATTCGTCCACCGACGCCAAAGTTATTCCCAATAGAATGTTGTGGATTTCCCATGGAAACTAGGTCCTAACTGTAACTACCTACTGGCGACCGCCAGTAGGTAATACACGCATACACACATATATATATACGCGTCGGCATGCTCAATTGCAAGATGACCTTTTGCTCCAAGCTGCAGCTTCTGAAATAAATACGAAAACTCTACCTACCTGTGAGTGGCTCATTCGTAAGGGTAACCTTTTTGTGTGATGAATTAATGACGGCTGACCCAGTCGTGGATGGTGCCTCGCTGCGCAGAAGCAGCCCGTAGTTGATGCTAATCAGCAGATAACAGGACAGGAGGTCGTATCGGAAGGATTTAAACTGCAGTCTGTGAGCTATGGACTTTGTTTGCAAACCCACTGGGGCTTCACTTTTGAAAAACAGCGCACAGCACCCCACTGAGGGAATACTGTCACTACAAGTACCAGGAAGCCTCGCCCTGAGTCACTGGGCGGGTGCCCTGTTAACAACATAAAAGAAGGCAGTGCGGCTGTTTTTTCATTCTGCCTTTGAAGAAGTGAAAGACATTCACGAAACGCGTCGGCATGATCAATTGCAAGATGACCTTTTGCTCCAAGCTGCAGCTTCTGAAATAAATACGAAAACTCTACCTACCTGTGAGTGGCTCATTCGTAAGGGTAACCTTTTTGTGTGATGAATTAATGACGGCTGACCCAGTCGTGGATGGTGCCTCACTGCTCAGAAGCAGCCCGTAGTTGATGCTAATCAGCAGATAACAGGACAGGAGGTCGTATCGGAAGGATTTAAACTGCAGTCTGTGAGCTATGGACTTTGTTTGCAAACCCACTGGGGCTTCACTTTTGAAAAACAGCGCACAGCACCCCACTGAGGGAATACTGTCACTACAAGTACCAGGAAGCCTCGCCCTGAGTCACTGGGCGGGTGCCCTGTTAACAACATAAAAGAAGGCAGTGCGGCTGTTTTTTCATTCTGCCTTTGAAGAAGTGAAAGACATTCACGAAACGCGTCGGCATGCTCAATTGCAAGATGACCTTTTGCTCCAAGCAGCAGCTTCTGAAATAAATACGAAAACTCTACCTACCTGTGAGTGGCTCATTTGTAAGGGTAACCTTTTTGTGTGATGAATATATATATATATATATATATATATATATATATATATATATATACATATATATATATATATATATATATATATATATATATATATATATATATCTATATATATATATATCTATATATATATATATATATATAGATATATATATATATATATATATATATATATATATATATATCTATATATATATATATATAGATATATATATATATATATAGATATATATATATACATATATATATATACACACACACACACATACACAGGCCTCCAAAAATCTATTCCCCACTCCCAATTGTGAATAAAAATATTTTGTAAGTAAACTTTTATCAGGTTGGGCTATTTTTAGCACATACTTGTTCCATCTGGGAGTAAACTTTGGCTGGAAAGGAGCAGGTGTTCTATTCATTCAGAAAGTGAATGAGAAACAACAATGCCATTAAATCTTGTTTTTTTTTGTTTAAGAGATTTTTATTAGGTTTTAGCAAATATGATACAAAGCCATACAATGATAGGAGTGAACATAATAAGATAAAACATGAGGCATAAAATGAATGTAAAATAAAGGGTTAAACCATGGGAAGAGGAAAGAGAAAGAAAAGAAAAGATTAAGAAGGGAAGAGAAAAAGGCAAGGGAGAGAAGGGATAGGAGCAAAAGAAGAAGAAGAGAAAAATAAACCAAGTGTCAGGAGAATATACGCAAGGAAGGAATGGATCAGGCAATCAGTTGGGAGGATTAGACAAGAGATAAGTAACAAAGGGGAGCCATAGAGAAGTGGAGAAGTGTGGCTCAATGGTTAGAGCAGCAGACCCTGATGCAGAGGTCTAGCCCGGGACCAGGGTTCAATTCCCCGCCTCCGCGGATCTTTGGCTAAAAAAATTCCACGGACCTGATCATTCTTGCCTCGGTGCCTATTCCAATCATGGAGTCCCACTCTGCAACTCTGGGCAATAGCTTGCTTAATCTCCACAACAGCCCCCACAACGCTAAGGATGCCTGGCCTCCACCTTGGGGGTGCCCAGGAGTGGACACCTCACAGGGAAAGCCAGGATGGGTTCCACAGCGGTATTCGTGAAAGCGCCTTGAGACCCTTGTGGGTGAGTAGTGCGCTATACAGGTATCAATTTACATAGGAGATCAGATTTAATTTTTAAAGAGACAGAAGAAGAGGAGGCGACAGCAATCCTATGCTCATCACAGATGAAGTTCTACCAAGTAGTTACAGATAATTTGGAGTTATCTTTCCAACAAGATAAAATCACTTTAAACGCAATAGCAATGAAAAGATAAAGTAATCTAGCTTTAGATGTGACAATATCTATATCATCTGATACAGAACCTAAAAACACATTTAATAATGTTAACGAAGAAGAACATTGAAACATTCGCATGCATATATTCTAAACAGAATTCCAAAAGGGTAAAACAGATGGGCACTCATATAATTGATGTTTAAGGGTACCTGTTTCTGAAGAACAAGACCAACATAGTGAAGAAGATAATGGCAAAAACTTAGAAATACTTACAGGTGTGATAACAATTCTATGATAAATAAAAAACAGTGATTGAGTAATGCGTGCAGCAAGAGAAACTTTAAATAATTTGGACCATAAACGATCCCAAACATCAACAGATAAAGAAACATTCAAATCAGTTTCCCAAGCAATCTCAGTAGACGATTTGGGTCGGTCAATAACATTAGATAACAACATTTTATATACAAGGGCAGCTTTAGGTTGATGCAGAGAGAACAAAGGATAAAGTGGAGTTGAGGGAGAGAAAGAAGGTAGAGTATCAGGTGCGGAAAGAGTTGATAAGTGTGATAGTATAGCGGTAGTTATGTTGGTATACTCAATCAGACAATAATTGGGTAATTGATATACAGTTTGCAATTCATGAAAAGGAAGAATAGAGTTATTAAAAAAAATTGATGGACAAATGAAATACCGTTTTCTTTCCAATACTTGTAATAGAAGGACTTGCCCTTATACTTAAGAAACTTATTATACCACACAATGGATGCCAAAAAACATTGAAGAGGAGATAAATCCTTAGAGAATGTGTCATGCAACAGTGTTTAAGAGTATTTTAGAACCGGGTGTTTGGCAAAAAAAGAACAGTTAGACATAAAAACAGTGTGTTGAAACGAGAAGTCCTTTAACAGTGAACGTTCAAAAGCAACCCATCTAGGTAGTGGGGAGTCTAAAAAATCATATGCTAAAGAGAAGGATTGTTTAATCAGGAAAGCAGAGTGGTAAGTTTTAAAGTTGGGAAAACGGACACCGCCTTCATTCTTAGGATGGATGAGTTTTTGTAGGGCGATGCGAGGGTGTTTATTATTCCATAAAAATTTAGAACAAATAGAATTTAAGCGAACAAAATATGAATTAGGTATTTTTATAGGAAGCATAGAAACAGTGTAAAGTATATGTGGCGTGATCATCATTTTAATAGTATCAAGTCTACCCCACCAGGATAGGAATAAGGGAGAACAAATTTGGAGTAGGGATTGGATTTTCTTGATAAGGTATGCAAAAGTAAATTTGAGTGTGTCAACAAGGGATGAAGAAAACCAAATGCCAAGGTATTTGATTTTGGAAGGACACCATGCAAAGTCAGTAGAATTAAACATATATTGATAACAGGTGGAATTTAAGGGTGAAACTTCTGTTTTAGATAAGTTAAGTTTGTAACCTGAAATTGAAGAATATAAACAAACTTCTTCCATAAAAGGAGGGAGAGACGTGACCGGGTTGGCCATATAAACCAATATGTCATCAGCATATGCAGATATTTTTGTTTCAATAGAGGTGAATTTAAAACCATTAACATTAGAGTTATTTCGAATTCGTTTCAAAAAAGGTTCAAGGCGTAGGATAAACAATAACGGGGAAAGAGGACAACCTTGTCTTGTACCCCTAGACAAGGAAAAAAAACGAGAAAATTGGCTATTGACAAAAATACAGGCACGAGGAGAGGAATATAGGAGTTTGACCAAGGAAATAAAGGAGGGACCAAAACCAAACCATTGCAAGGTACGGAACATGAATTGCCAATTGATGCGATCGCAGGCTTTCTCCGCATCCAAAGACAAGGCTGCTAACGGGGCTTTAAAATTTTTACTGTGGGAGATAATGTTAGAAAACATACAAGCATTATTTGCGGCCAGTCTGCCTTTTACAAAGCCAACCTGATCAGTTTTAATTAAAAGTGGGATGAGGGAATCAAGACGTGAAGCAAGAATTTTAGCAAAAATTTTACAGTCATAATTAATCAAGGATATCGGGCGATAATTTTTACATTGGGAGTGGTCTTTGTCAGGTTTGGGAATTATGATAATTAGAGCATCCAGGAAAGACACTGATGCCTTAGCATTAGAAATAAAAGAGTTAAAAAGTTGAAGTAATTTGGGTAGAAAGATGGCATGAAATGCAGAGTAGAACTCAATTGGCGACCCATCAGGACCTGGTGCCTTTGACTTTTTCAGAGAGTTGATAGCACGAAGAACTTCTTGAAGAGAAATGTCTTTCTCCAACTGGTCAAACTCAGGAAGCGACGGCGGAGGGGGGAGACCATCAAAGAAAGGTGCCAAGTTCTGCGCAGAAGGGTGTGTGTCATCAGTATAAAGAGTTTGATAGTAGTTATGAAAAACGTCCGAAATGTCCTCATCTGATGAAACCAATTTATTGATAGAATCATTAAAAATAGGACCAACAGTTTTACATTCAGATTTGATTTTTCGATAATTTGCCAACATTTTACCCGCCTTGTTTTGACCTCCATGATACTTAGATTTGACTTTTAGTACGGTATTACATGCTTCAACTGTAGCGATTTTATTAAGCTCAGTTTTTGCTTTAATTAGGTTCTGAAGGGCAACAGTAGACTTAGAAGAAAAATACAAGTGTTCAAGCTGCTTAATATTCTTAAGTTGGTCCTCATATTTAGTTCTATTTAGTTTCTTCTTTTTAGAGACATAGGAGATAGTGAATGCTCGAAGGGCAGCTTTGAAAGCATCCGAATTATTAGGGATAGAGGTGTCCGATGGGTTGTTGAAAGTGAAAAACTCATTAATCAACACCGTGACTTCTTTTACAAAAGCATTATCAGACAATAGGAACATATTGAATTTCCAGCTACTAAATCTAGAGGAGGCAAGGGTAAGGTCAAGAACCGCATGGACAGGAGCATGGTCTGAAATAAAAATAGAGCCAATTTCGGATTTTTTAATTGAGGGAAGAAGAGACTTACTGACCAAAATATAGTCAATCCTTGAACGAGTATGGTGTACATTCGAGAAAAAGGTATATTCAAGGGAGTCAGGATTGCAGGTTTTCCACACATCATAGAGGGGACGTGAGGCAATGGCAGATTGGAAACATTTATGAGATCTATCAGGGTTAAATTTACTTGAGGAAAGTCTGTCGGAAAACGGATCTAACCACTGGTTAAAGTCACCAGCAATTACAATATTTGGACAGTCAATTGAGGAGATAAGGATTTTAATATCATTCCAAAATTTGGGGTGTGGCCGAACCGGTCCATAAATGTTTAATAAAACCAAAGTCTTATTCTGGATCACAACCTTAGCCATTACCCAACGTCCCTCATCATCAGTTTGAGAAGATAAAATTTGGACATACAACCCTTTATGAAACAAAATAGCAACACCCCCTTTCTTGTTGACAGCAGGAGAAAACACAACTTGACCCACCCATTGTCTTTTTAGCTTAGAAGATTCAACATCTGAACAGTGAGTCTCCTGGAGAAAAACAACTTGTGAAATAAGTTTGGATAAATGGGACAGTACCTTTTGACGCTTGACAGGATGTCCAAGACATCGAACATTCCATGTAACAAAGTTGCACATGATGGAAGGTGGGGAGGAGGGAATACACTTGGCGTAGACACACTGCAGGAGGACAACTACAAGAAAGGACACAGCAAAGAAATACATTACATAAGAAAAAAATACCCAACACGTGAATATTGAAAGGATTAATTGCGCCCAAAAACATTGTGACCAACGACAAGAAACATGGAAGCCAAGAAAAAAACAAAGATTGTCCAGAAAGAGGAAAGTAAGAGAGTGCACAGGACAAAAAGGGAAGACAGAAAAGGAGGAAGCAAGCTAGGGAGAAGAGAGAAAAGAGAGATATAACAGGAAAGAAATAAGTAGACAGATCAAGGCAAAAATGCCAGGTCTGAGAAGAAAGAGATAACCAAGACATCGGGAGTGAGGAGACACCAAAGAGGACACGGACCCCAGTGAGCAGCAGAAGAGCAAAGTTGGTTGAAAGAAGGGTGAAAAGACAGAACCTCAAGAAAAGAATTAAATAGAATAGAAACTATGACGAAGCCAGAGCAATCAGATCAGCATAACTAATTCAAACAGGAGGAAGAAAAGAAAAAAAAATAATAACAAATAAAAAATATCAAGTATTAGTGTCGATGCTAGGAGAGGAAACACTCTGTAGATACTCGTGGAGCCTCTGAGGATCATCAAACTAACGGGTACGCCCATTATGTGTGATCTTGCAAAAACATGGATGAAGGATACCATATTGGATGTTCAACTGTCTCATTTGAGGACGAAGATTCAAAAAAATCCTTGCGTCGAGCATTCGTTGCATTCGAAAGGTCTTGTGAAATAAAAATGTTATGCCCAGACCATATAAGACGTCGGTTGAGTCTAGCAGCCTTCAAAACATTCATCAATTCCGTAAACTCAAGGAACAGAAGAATAATACCACGAGGTTTAGTCACATTGGAGTTAAGATGCCCTAAGCGGTGAGCCCTCTGGATGTAAAGAGGATGAGACACCGGTTGAAGATCTAAGAGCTCGTGAAGAAATTTACGTATGAAGGACACCATATCAGACCCCTCCAAATTCTCCGGAACATAATAAATACGTAGGTTATTCCTACGATTACGATTTTCAAGGTCCTCAGTATGCAATTTTAACTTTTGGATTTCTTCTTCCAGTAGAGGAATTTTAGAGGAGACATCCTGAATGTCACTGACGCGTTGTTCTAAGTTTAAAACCTTGCCTTCCATTACGACCCATCTTTCTTCAATTTGCTTGAGTTTTTTATTAGTAGCAGACATAAAGGGTTGGAGACCCCTTACCTCCTCTAATATGGAGTCCAGAACTGGATTTGGGGAAGTAAGAATAGGGGAAGGCAGGTCATTTTTAAGACGCTTAGGCTTTGTTGCGGTATGAGAAGACTTCATATTGCTTGCGTCGTGAGCCATAGTAACAACGTAAGAGCACACCAAATTTGAAGGAAGAACGTGTGCTGAATAGAGGCAAAGAGTGAGAGAAAAAAAATATATATATATAAAAATACTGAGGCAGGAGAATCAAGTCAGGCTCAAAAAGGGTTAGATATGTGTCAAAAAAGTAGCTACAAAGAGGCTCTCCCAAGAATGAACATTGTAAGTCACAAAATAGGAGCTCCAAAATAGGATAAAAGCATCAGACACTACTACCTGAGGCAATGTAGGTACATCAACAATGACTAGTCTCTGTAGTATACAGGATAATAAAAATCCTCATGTAATGAAAGCAGTCACATATTTACTAAGAGTCATTCAAGCAGCTGTGTGTTTTTGCCATTGAGGAGAAAGCGGAGCAATGAAGTAGAAGCACAAAATATGAAGTAATCCCCGGGACAAGCAATAAAATGGCGGCCGTTGCTTCACCATAATACAAAAATGAGGCAGCTGAGAAGAAATATGCCAGGTCAAAAAAACAGGTGAAAAATCGCGACTTATGCCATACCTTAAATTTAATTGAAGAGAGGGAGGCAACGCGATGTAGCTGCTAGCTTATTGATGACAAGCTGTGCTTCAGCGTGAGGAAAAGGACGTGGGCTCAGCGGCCTAAAATGGCGGCCGCCCGCGTCCCGAAGCTGCAGAAAATCTCCGAAGTCCGAGAAAGCCGCGAAAGCGGCTGGAAACCTGTGAATTCTGCCACCAGTAATCGCGGACCATGTTCCGCCACCAAGGAATCCAATTTGCAGGCTCCTAGATTAATGGAGAGAGGTTCATAAGTCGAGGAAAGCCCCGCAGCTCTACGGAGCTCACGGGAGATCCGACATACCTCCTCGGCGCGTAAGCCACGCCCATTAAATCTTGTTTTGATCTTGACACATCTCCTGTATGTTCAAGGAAAGGGGTCAAATGTCAGTTTGTCTTTTAACTAATTGCTGCTTGAAAAATAAAGTTTATTCTTCTCTCTCTTACTAGAGTTTGAGGTTTTTGTCAAGTGAGCTGTCTGAAGATGTCAGGGTTTTTTTCTCAAACATATAACATTTAAATAAATAGCCTGTAAATTAAGATTACAAATATTTCAAAATATATCAAGAATTAAAAAGCACATTTGCTTTTAAAATTAACAAGTGGGATGCAAATAAAGAGTTAAATAGGATCAGAACAAACCAGAACACTTGGTGATGTGTAAATGACACATATTTTCAGAAACTCTATTTCCAAACATTATTGTTTGTAGACTATGTAGTTTTATCAAAGCTGTGTGTCAGTGGGAAAGTTTGTGGCCATTTCAATGTAAAATCTTCTAATTGCAAATTACAGTGTACTTCCACTTCATGCTTTAGTTATATATTTATTAAAAGTGATAATTCTAAAACATGATTTGAGAAGCATTCCTGCCCTGCCCTGATGACAATGCTGTTAATAAACTAAGAGGCAAGTCAGGGGTCATGTGTATCCTGTATGTGGCTAGATTTGTATTATATATGGAAAAAGAGTTTAGCCTATTAAATCAAACAAGAGCTTTTGTAGAGCAGATATGCTGAACTCACACATTTGAAGGTGCTCTCATATGTGATAATGAAGAAAAGATCGACTCAATGAATTAAAGTATTTGTCCACAATCACATCATTTGAAGCCAGTTTATGTGCTAAGAGCATTACAAATAGGTCAAGTAGATTTTTTAAGTCACTAGACCTGGAGGACCAGTAAAATGTTTATGATTTTTTAAGGCCTGATAAATATATTCACTGTAAAAAAACCAATTATAGTTAGACTCAAAGTTCACTCGTACAAAACCATAAACATTCATCAGTTATCAACTGACGGTCATTATCATTCATCACAGTTGGATCCAGAGCACCCAAAATGACATAAACGAATTCTCTTGGAGGTTTGATTTTAAGGACATGTTCTATGCAATTAAATATTTTGTCCCAGTAATTTCCTAGTGAGGGGCAATGAAAGAGCATATGCGCTAGATCTCCTTCAACCATATTACAATTCCAGCAAATGGGGCTGTCTTTTAGTTGGAGTTTAAATAGCCTTTGCGGTGTCCAGAATACTCTGTTAAGTATCATATATTTAGTTTGTGACAGTATTGGAGAAACTTTGTTCACAAGGGCTGTGGCGTGTATTTTGTTCCAATCGAACGCAATCCCCGTAGTATTGGGCTCCCCCTCCCACCGTGATTCATTACGCTTTTGGGCCTTCCCCGGAAGGAAGGAGAAGTTTGTATACTTTTGACACAAAATGACCTGTTGCTTTGAGACGCGTCAATTGTGGTTTAAGCCATGGTTCTGAGGGTTTGAGAGAACGTGTAGACAGGAGTGTTTTTAGTTTGAGGAAAGCATAGAAGTCCATTGGTGAAAGACAGTGCGCTGTTTGAATCGAGGAATAAGGTAACGGGTAGTGCCCATTGTACAGGTCACTCGTCAGTTGCTAGACTTACTACTCACTTTGGCGTGTAACGTAATATTATGTAAATGGAAGAACACCTCCGAAGTCTCCTTTAAGATGTGGCAAGAATGGGTATCTTGCATTAGAGGTGCAGATAACAGTGCCTTACATTCCTCCCCCTGGCGTACCTCCACTAAGAAGCTTTGGAAATCCCTAGATGCCTCTTCCTTTTCTTTTGACCCTCTGTAGATGCACCTATTACGGTTAATACTTGAGTGACTATTGAACTGTTGTATGTGAAATCTACTTCTGCCCTAAGATGATATAACTGTAGGCTGGTATCCCATCCACTGTAACATTGAGATGTAACCGCTACCTCCGGTGTGTGATGTGCACTACTTTTGTATTCTGCATTTGGCATTCGGCACTCTGTATTTGTACTTTATATTTGCATTTTTCTTATACTTTACTTATTTATTTATTTATTTTATTTATTGTATTTTATACTATACTCATGACTGTACACTGTCCTTGACTTGACACATGTGTTCACTTCTGGAATGTAATTATTTCTCCATCACCAGTTATTTCATTCCGTTATCAGCCACTGCATTCTATATCTTATGTATCCTTAATATTACTTAGTATTATTTATTGTTCATTTCCTTTTGTCATTTCCCTTTGTTTTTCCAATAAAAAGGATTTGAAATAAAAAAAAAATTCAGCAGTTATGGTTACCCGAGCCAACTACAACTTACGCCTCTGCAATGCACTGCTTTTGAGCTCACATATTACATCACTCAAGACATGATCAGTGACATCACCGATGACATCACTGATGACATCTGAAATGACATCACAGATTACATCATTCAGAGAGTGTAAGTGTTGCGTAGACATTTTCTGAGACTTAAAGATATATATACTAAGCTACACCTAAGGTTAAATAATTATTCTTTCTGTACTACTAATGGGTGATACTATTTGTAATATATATTATGTGAGTGGCTGTGTGACTGTGTGTATCTGTGTGTGAGTGAGTGTCTGAGTGCCTATATGGGTGTGTGAGTGGCTGTGTGGGTGTATACATAGGTGAGTGAGTAGCTGTGTTGGTGAGTTAGTGGCTGTGTGAGTGATTATATTTGTGAGTGAGTGGATGTGTTAGTGGCTGTACGGGTAAGTGAGTGGCTTTGTGAGTGGCTGTATGGGTGTGTAAGTAACTGTATAGGTGAGTGAGTGGGTGTCTGAATGACTGAATGATGAGTAACGAGCTGTGTAACTGGCTGTATGGGTGAGTGAGTGGCTATTTGAGTGGTTGTTTGGTTAAGTAAGTTGGTGTGTGAGTGGATGTATTGTAGAGTAAGCGCCTGTGTAAATGGATGTATGGGTAAGTGAGTGGATGTGTGAGTGCTTGTACGGTTGTGAATGGCTATGTGAGTGGCTGTATGAGTAACTGAGTGGTTGTATCAGTAGCTGTATGGATGAGTGGTTGTGGGGGTGCTTGTATGAGTGAGTGAGTGGGTTTGTGAGTGAGCGGTTCTATGGATGAGGGAATGGTTGTGTGAGTACTTGTATGGGTCTGCAAATGTGTATGTGAGTGGTTGTGTGGGAGTGTGAGTGGGTGTGTGGGTGGTTCTGTAGATGATTTAATCAGTGTTGCCATTGTGATGTCTCTGTCTATAAAATATAAAACATTTAGAGAGAGGGTCAGAGGCAATTTTAATGACCAGCATGGATACCTAGCCCCAATACTACCAATGTAACACACAAAAAGTATCCACGGGTCTAAATCGTAATTATGTGACCTGCATAAATCTGAGAAATACCAAACTAAGCAACAGTGTAGCGCAAACTAAGAAAAAATCTTAAACAAAATTACGGATTCCCAATACTCACCAAACCTGGTGACATGCTTCATCATCTGGGTCTCCTCTTCTTTAACCACAATGGTGGCTCTAAGGGCTACAACCATTTTAGAAGGATAGGGAGCCCGAGGATGTTTTGATCAAGTTCAACAGTTGGGCTTACCCGAGTATTATCGGCTTGGTTGTCCGTCTAGAGGTACCGAAGGTCAGAGTGGTGCCTCCCTCCTAACATGAGCCATTGCCAGGTAAGGTGAGGCAGCTTCCTTTGAACATCAAGACATCGTCTGTCATAGGATGCTCAAAAATGAAGGAAAATACACACCAAGAGATAGGTGATTATGGTTGTATCGTTTCCAACCATTATTTTATATGATTGTTGAAGATATTGTTTTGTTCAAATTTTTTGCTTTTGACTTCTTGCAGTAGCAAACCCTGGGTGGGTCCTGATGAAAGCATGGTTAGACCTGAAACATGTCGACCACGATAATACTCTAGATAGTTATTTGTTGATACTATCTTTGCACTGTTTTTAGTTTGAATTATGAGATACATCAATAAAGTTTAGGTTTCTCATATCTCAATTTTAACTTCACTTTTTCACCCAAGCACTGCACGTTATTCCCATATATGATAATCACTCTCATCGGGTAAGACCATCCGTTTGAACTTGATCAAAACATCCTCGGGCTCCCTATCCTTCTGATATGGGTGTAGCCCTTAGAAGCACCAGTGTGGTTAAAGAAGAGGGGACCCAGATGATGAAGCATGTCACCAGGTTCGGTGAGTGATGGGAATCCGTAATTTTCTTTAAGATTTTTTCTTAGTTTGCGCGACACTGTTCTTAGTTCTCAGATTTTTGCAGCTCACATAATAATGATTTAGACCCGTGGATACTTTTTGTGTGTTATATGTCTCTGTCTATGTCATGAGTGAGGTAATATGTGAGGTCATAAGCAATGCATTATAGGGGCCTGAGGTATATATATTTTTATTTTTTTATTGGGTTTTAATAAACATATGCAGTGTACAATCCTTTAGCAATAGACATGACAAATTGCATATTGTGCAAACCAAACAGTGGCTAACTCAGCAGTGTCAATCGGATACAGTATAATAGCGCTACACACAAAGTAATGAGATAACAGTTGTAATAATACAGCAACCACGTACTCAATCATCCGGATTCTGTGGGGGCTCAGCTTGCTCAACCAACCTTAAATATTGTAGTAATGGCTCCCATATATCGTGTGGCTTAATGATGTTGGGCAGTTCTTCCGCATAGAGTACTAGGTTGTCGCGGCAAGCCGCCAGTTCTCGGAGCCATTGGGTCGTCGTTGTCCTCGTTGTGCTTTCCCACAGCATTGCCACACACAGGGCCGGACTGGGAACCGAAACCGGCCCTGGCAAAGTGCTCGCCCCCCCCCCCTCCCCCTGGGGGATTGGGGGGTTGTGACCGCGCTCTTTGCTAGGGCCGGTTTTTGGCCGATTTTGTTACAGTGCCGTTTTTGCAGCTATGCTGCAAAACGCGACCCTGTAACAAAACCGGCCCCCTGGGGCCCAAAACCGGCCCCCACCCTCGCGGCCGTCCCGGGGATTGCCCGGTGCCTGCAACGGCCAGTCCGGGCCTGGCCACACACCTCTTAGCCATGAGTAGAGCAATCTTTACCAGTTTACAAGTTGCCCCCTTAACAGAGGGCGCGAGTCCTAGCAAGCACACATGCGGTGAACATTGTATATCATGGCCAGTGAGTTGGTAAACATTTTATGTCATAGCCAGTGATTTTGGATAACGTGCAAGTCACACCTCGCGGCATTCCCAGGAAAGTTGCCAGAAGTCAGCACCAGCTGTGCTGCACCGCTTACACGCATTCATATCTGAGAGCCCATATTTGAACAGCTTGTGCGGGGTATAGTAGAGCCTGAGTTATAGTTAGCTCAGGTAACTATAACTGCTGAATTTCTATGCAAGTGAAATGTGTGGGTGTGATAAATAGCACCTATTATGAGTTTCTGGGAAATAACATGAGGATTTTGTCGTTTAACACCAAAATTCGTATGACGTGGCAATTACTGTATGATTTTCCCTCTTAAATTTTAGAAGGTTGGATCTGCTGAAATTTAAGGATGGTTAAGGTATTTAGCACATACAATAAATACTAGCCGCTATATGTATCAACAAACCATTTTGCATTTCCTAAATAGCGAATTTTAAGGAATCGCTATTTAGGAAATGCAAAACGGTATGTATGTACAAAATCGCTTTCCAATAGCGATTCCTTAGCATTCCTAATTTGAGATTAGCAAATTGTCATTCGCAAATTACCCCTTCATTTCCATGGGCCAGGAGGCCCATAGGAATGAAAGTGCAATTTGCAATTAGCAATTTGCTGATCGCAAATTAGGGATTTTTCCAAGGGTGCAGGGGTGTCTCAAGAACACCCTGCTGCACCCCTGAAAAAGACATTTGGGGGCATATGGCGCACATACATGCCCTAAGGGCATGTATGGGCGTCATATGGCACCTTTGGTTTTTTTCAAAAAAGCTTTTTGATAAGAATTGGCAAATTACCACCAACTAGAAGTTGGTGGTAATTTGCTAATCCTTAATGGCATTTTTTCCATAATATTTGTTTGATACATTGCATTTAAGGAATCGCAAAATTTGCAATTCCTTAAGTGCAATCGCAAAATAAGGATTAGCAAATTTTGCTAATCCTTATTTTGCATCAAACTTGTTTGATACATTCCATTTGTCTATTTAGCATTCGCAAAGGCCGAAATTCGCAGAATTTCGGCCTTTGCGAATGCTAAATAGCTTGATACATATAGCGGTAGATGCGTTAAATAACACTCAATTTATAATTCTGACCTGTGTGTAAACAGGGGTTTACGCATGGGTCGGAAAAAAATGACTGACTCACAATCAGGCCCTTAGTCTCAGATATTTGATAGCTTAACCAAACTGCAGCAGGAGGCCAGTTCTTTAAGATCAGTAATAATTGTGGTTAAACAAGAGACAGGTGTAATGCAAAATACACAGAAGAAAGACGCTAGCATTGTGCAATTGCCTTTAGAACCAAAGGCACAGATTCTTGGCATTACGTTGTAGTGTAGTTCCTATTATCCCAATAGGCTCTGCGCATTGGAACAATACCTTCAATAGTATAGGCCTAGACCAGACGTTAACTAGGTCTACTACTGTCGATATTAGACTTAAAGTTTTGGGTTTGCCAGCTAGCTCAGAGTTCACTAGAAACTTTCTCGAATGTTCAGGAAGGAATTAACTTCCCTGATTAGACAAGAAGGGATTTAGTTTCTGACAACCATAGAACATGACAACTTTGCTCTCCCCTAATCAAGAGTGTATCTCGAGAGTCGTGTGAACAAAAGGCAATTTATTTTACTCAGTCAGTACGTGCATTCTTAGTCTCATCAGATTGTAGAGAAAAGGAAGAGACGGGCGTGTTCAATAAAAGATGTTATTTATTGATCAGTCTCCTTTCTCGTACAAGAGAAATGGATCGATATTATTGCAATACTTATAGTTAAGTAAAGTGCATACATTAAAAGCAGAAGTATAAAATAATACTGTAAAAACATTGATATGGTTTCTAAGCCATATGAAGGTTTTAAAATGAATAAAATATATTACATACACATATACATTTGACTAAACGTACTCAACTGGTGTTTCTAGATACGCCTACCCCGTGCACCTGACCTAAGTCTAATACGTGGGCGGGAATAGAAAGTTACAGTTTAAGTTAAGTTTGTTTTTGCCAAGTGACTGACTAAAGAATTCTCTGTGAGGGGTTGTTCAGTTCTGTACCTGGAAGTTAGGATGAATGAGTGATGGTATCTCTCGTCTCTGGTCTCGATATTCCAGGCTGCCTGCGAGGGCTACCCGGAAACGCCGGAGCTGGATTTCTCGGCAGGAGAAATAGGCAGCTGCTCGATCTCAGCGCGTCAAGAAGGCGGGGCGGCGCCAGCGGGGTCTGCTCTGCTCTGGGCTTCGGCAAGTCTGGCTGCTCCGTCCTCGTCACCACCGCGTGTGTTTGAATAGGGCAATATCGGTAATATTTATACCTTTAAGGTGCCGAGATTGACGTAAGGATGGACATAGATACGTCAATAAAGATGTCATACGACCAGGTCGTTAGCACATTCTTTTGCTGAAGTTCTCGGTGAAATCAAAACAATGGCCGCAGGGTTTTTTCCAGGTTGTCATAGGTTTGATTTGTTATGAGAACTCCGTATGCCTTATCAGCGGCTGGAGGAATATCGCTTGTCTAATTAGATGGCAAGCGTTATGACCTAATCAGATAACACGTTCCTGTGCCGTAGTGTGGCTTTATCAGATAACGGTTCCTGCATCATGGGGGTTTTTCTGCCTCATGGGCTGACTGCTAGTTAACTTGTTAGTTTGCTAACCAGAATAGGGTCAGGAATAGGGGGATCGATACAGAACCTATAGGAATACATCACAACGTCATCCATTCCAAGAAATAAAAACTCTAACACACATTCATACTTAGTAGTGAGAACCCATTGTACCTTGAAAGCACCTCAAAATTATTTCGAAACACAAAGACATTTTAATAATTCTTTAATCAAAGTGATATTGCATTTTTATGTAAACCTGGTAACTTCCCAGATCATCAAACTAAAGTAGCTTTTCCTCATCCTATCTAAATGTCTATGCAGCATCATGGAGTAATCATTGGTAAATAGAAGTGATCCTTTGCTATACAATTGTTTGTCTTTCTGAGAACAGATGCAGAAATTGTTTGATAGTAAGACACATACTCTTTATTTGGATAATCATTTCTGTACTTTGAGATAGGCCCATCAAGATTTATTAATGTATATTACCTCATTCAATCGTTTTGCAGTTGAAAGAAGGTAACCAGAAGAGAAAAGCGCATCGTTAGGTTGTCTGGGGCTATGAAGCGTATTGAAAGATGTTTTAGTACAGTCAAAAGAGTGCCAAGCGTGTTTCAGGTGTACCTTTTTATGATCAGGATTATTTACTGGTTTTATTACATATAATATTGTTGTGCTGCCTGTAATATTTCTGTGATAAATTATAATAGACTTGTGACACTATAACATTTCTTAACGCTGTTTGCATTTTAGTTGACAGGGGCTAAGCTCTTGTGTTTTAGTGCACTCGCAAATGTTTTTTCCCTGTTTTGTTTCCATCCCACAGTTTCTTGCAACTTTGAAGCATGTGTATTTGGCCTGTCGGAGGCCTTGTGTTTTTTTTTTTTTTAACAAAGGCCACTGCTGAGTACCGATTGGTTAGGTCTGCATAGTCCTCCACCCTAAAGGTACTCTTTTCATTTTTTCACAGTACGCACATCTCTTTGTGGTATGACGCTGCAAAGAAAAGGGTAAAGTTCGGACTTCTCCCTCCCACTATGAAAGTCGAGATTTGAGATCCCCAAACATGCTCATGTGCGCCCTTTTACAATCAGGATGGCTTACTTTTTTCATTGCATACTAATATTACTGTTGTGTAATGAATAATGATTGTGTCACGAATTACAATATTATTGTCACCCTGTGTAAAATGTATTGAAACTAATGTATTTTATTTAATAGGAGACTTGTACTGTTTTTAGCCTTTTTAGTTTCCTTCCCCACAGTTTCTTACAACTTGGTAGTTTGTGCACTTCGAAATCCTTATTTTTCCCAGCACAGCATAGGCCATGGCTAAGTCCCAGTTGGTCAGGCCTCCGTCTTTCTCTGCCGTTCCCCTCCCTTTTTGGTTCCTTCTTGTATAGTCGCGCTCTAGTTAACGTGCGCTACATAATGACGCAGCGCGCATGACCGCCATCTTGGGTGCGACTGCGCATGTGCGCAGAGCGGAAAAAGGAGAACACTGGACGCCCGGCGCTCTCCCGCGATTGTAGTAAAGATAATAAATACCTTACCTGTGTACTCCTGCCTCCTTGGTGTTCATTTGGAGGCACGCCAGCCTCATTACAGTGGCGACGAGGGTGGGATGCCCATAAAGAACTGAACGATCACCAGGAAAGATGATTAAGACCCCACGAGGGTACAGAGAGGCACAAGCACAAGCCAGAGGCCCACCACGAGGAGTCACAGACAGTACAAGAGAGACAATACAGCGGGGAGTGTGGCAGAGGCGTGAGGAAAGGAGGAGTGCTGCACCAAGATATCAAGGTACCAGAGGCAGTGGTACCATACAGTAAGAAAGTGCAGCAAGGGAATTAACAAGCAGGAAGACCCGAGGGCGAACAAACGGAGACAGAGCCAGGACACTGGTGAATACAGGGAAGTACCTGCACCCCACAAAGGCCCTGGCGGAGCCAACACGAAACAGAGAAGGGACCAACCCAAGCGGAAGGTGAGGGCGCATATGCGCCGGGCAGCCCAAGAGGTCCAGGGGTGGAACCAGAAAGACGCGCCAAAATGATTGCGCAGGCGTCTTCACTCACGACGCCGATCCCGTTTTCACCCAAGCCGGGAGAGCCCCAAATGAAGTGGGAGGACTGGAGAGAGTATTTCATGAACTATATAGAAGTTCTAGAAGATGAGAACGGGGAGGCTTTCCCCAGTGCAAGGAAGAGGAGGATACTTTTGCACAACCTAAGCCCGGAAGGGATAATGGTCTTTCAGAGTCTGGTGCCCACGGCCAGACCAAGTGCAGACGACGACGTATTTAGGCACGCTATAGAAGATCTGAACAACCACTATCATCCAGCAGTGTGCACTTCCATCGACCGTTATAATTTCCAGCAGAGGAAACAAGAAACTGGTGAATCCATAGATGACTATGTGGCCGCATTGAGGAAGTTGGTGATAACGTGCAAGTTCGGCGCCCTGCATGATGAATTCATAAAAGATCAGATAGTCATGCACACCACCAACAAAACAGTTCAAGACAAATTGTGGGAGAACGGAGATGCCTCGCTTAAGGAAGTAATAGCAATGGTGAAAAAAGCAGAACTGTCGAAAAGGTGTGCTGGGGCAGCAACAAGAGAAGCTGCCCAGAGGCCCATGGTGAACAAGGTAGACGATGCAGAACCACCAGGAAGGAGCAAAGCCACAATGGCAGAAGGTAAAGGGCCAAACAGGTGGACGGGGAAACCTGGGCAACAGTGGAAGCAGAACAAAGAAAGCAAGGCCACGTGCTACAGGTGCGGAAGCCAGTCCCATGCGTTCCAAGACAAACGTTGTCCGGCGTTCAGGACAAAATGCATGTTCTGAGGCATATTAGGTCACTACGAGAAGGTATGCCGCCGCAAGATAAGAAGGCCCACAGTGAAGTACGTGACGCAGGATCAGCCGGAAGAAGAAGAAGAACAGGATGAGGAAGACAACGTACTGTGCGTGGAAGGGCAAGTACTGGGCATAGACTGCAAGCGTTCACGCAAGCCACAGTGCGACATGGTGATTGGAGGAGTGAAGATCAAGATTGTAGTGGACTCGGGATCCCCCTATACCATCGTCCAAAGAGCAGTGTGGAACGAAGAATTCAGACCCAGCTTGGGCCCACGACTAGAACCACCAGACATAAGACTGGTGACGTACACGGGTGAAACCATTCCGATGGTCGGGTACAGAGTTCTAACCTTCGAGTTCAGAGGAAGGAGTGCAGAGTGCAAATTGTATGTAGCGGAGAAGGGCCCATCGGTCCTAGGATGGATGGACCAAGGTGACCTAGGAATTCAATTGGATCCAGGGGGAGACCCGTGCTGATGACAGCCCCAGCGAGCTGGCCGGACTTGGAGAAGATGAAGAGCGAATTTCCTAAAGTATTCGGCACGAAGGTCGGCAAGTTGGAAAAATTCACACACCGGATAGAACTCAAGGAAAACTCCAGGCCTATATCCCACAAAGTAAGGAACGTGCCCCTAGCGGTGAGGGAAGCGGTACAGCAGGAACTGCACAGACTAGAGGAGAATGGAATCATCAAGCCAATAAATAGCTCTGAGTGGCTGGCGCCCCTAGTGGTGGCAATAGAACCAAATGGCAAGGTTCGTCTATGCGTGGACCTGCGAGAACTGAACAAATGTATAATCGTGGAAAAATTCCCCCTACCTCGCATAGAAAAGATGTTGGCCAAGACGAAGGGGGTAAAGTGGTTCTCCACCATTGATCTCACGTCCGCCTATCACCAGATAGCTTTACATCCAGCAAGCCGGAAGCTGACATCGTTCATAACACCCTTCAGGTGCTATCAATTCCGAAGAATGCCCTTGCTTCAGCAGCAGCAGTTTTCAGAAACTAATGCACCGCACATTTAAAGACATCAAGGAAATACAGTACTTCCAAGACAACAAACTGGTGATGGGGAAGGATCGGAAGGATCATGATAGGAAGCTGGACAAAGTACTTTGAGTCCTGGAGAGCAATGGCCTAACCGCGGAATGGGAGAAGTGCCGACTTGGTCACTTACTTGGAACATGAGATCGGAGAACACGACATCACATCCAAACGAGCAAATGTGAAGGCAATTTGCGATGCCCGGGCCCCAAACAACAAAGAAGAAGTGAGATCCTTCATAGGAATGGCTGAATATTACAGCAAATTCGTGCAACATTTTGCCACCAAGACGCACCACCTGAGGTAACTCATAAAGGACAAAACAGTGTTCACTTGGACAGAAGAGACACAAAAAGAATTTGACACCTTGAAAAATTACATTAGCCAAGCTATACCACTGCAAGGGTACGACCCCCTAGGGCGGTCAGTTTTGACGACGGACACCAGCGAGAAGGGGTTGGGAGCAGTCCTCATGCAGGAGAGGAAAGATGGAATGATGGAAACCCTCAACTTCGCATCAAGATCCCTTTCGTCCACAGAACAAAAATTTAGTGTAATCGAGAAAGAGATGCTGGCGGTCGTGTGGGCCATGGGGAAGTTCCGCCAATTCCTATGGGGCACAAGGTTCCAACTCAAGACTGCCCACAAACGGTTAGTCAAAGTACTCACCTCAAGCGGACATGCGAGTGCCACACCACGCATCGCCAAGATGACCTTCAAATTACTAGAGTACAGATACGATGTGGAATACATCCCAGGGACACGGAACAAGGTGGCAGATTACCTCAGTAGAGCCTCAGCAATGGAAGGAGCTCCCGACGAAACAGTTGCGAACGAGGAGATGGTAGCAATGATGGAAGACCAAGAACCTGTGATAAGCAACCAGGAGTGGTCTAAAGCTTATGCGGGAAACAGGGACATCGGAGAGGTCAAAGAGTGCATAATACATGGATGGCCTGATAAGAAACACTTTTGAGAAACATTCCGGAAGTTCTATGCAGTCTGAGAAGAACTGTCAGTGGGAGACAATGGAATATTCCTGTACAGAGGAGACAAAGTGATCCCCCCGACAACGCTGATTCCCCGGCTGTTGGCGATGCTGCATGAAGGACATCTAGGAATTGTCAAGACTAAGATGAGGACGAAGCAAATGTACTGGTGGCCCAGAGTGGACATCCAGGTGGAAAGACACGTGAGGGATTGCGATCAATGTCAGAGAGTAGACAAAACGTTGAAGCTCCTGAGGCCGGCCTTGGGGAAATTTGTCAACCCGAGTGATCCATGGGAAGAGGTGTCCGTAGACATTCTGGGACCCGTGCTAGATACCCAAGGAACGCCAAAATATTTATGTGTCTTCGTTGACAAGTACTCGAAATGGCCCGAGGTGCACATACAGGAAGAGCTGGACACAGACACAGTGCTCCGGTTCCTCACATCCGTCTTCCTCTGGGAAGGTATTCCCAGATCCATTCTGAGCGACAATGGTCCATAATTTACCTCGGAAAAGTGATATAAGTACACCGAGAGGAACGGGATCAAAGTCAAGCATACCTCCTTATACCATCCGTCGAGTAATGGCCAAGTGGAGAGGTTCAATAGAGTCATAATGGGGTCCATACAAGCCGCCATCACGATAGGCAAAGATTGGGAGAAGGAAGTCCTAAGTATGATGTGGGCTTACCGCATCACCCCCACCAGCACAGGGTATAGCCCGTTCCAAATCTTGAGAGGAAGACACCCCTTTACCAAGGACAACTTAGCATGGAGGGAAAAGACAATCACAAGCAAGTGGTCTCCAGCTTTTGCCACTTAAAACTTGTATGTGAGTCATTTATATGTACGTTCTTATTTGCCTGATCCCTAGACTATCGTTACATCACTCCGACTACACTATCCCAAGGGACTACAATACCACAAGTATGTAGCTGGCATATGTCATACAGTGTATTCATCATTCAGACACATACGTAGTATGGGCGTACTTCAACTAACACTGAATTTATTGTCATGCAGTCTTTCTTCTTTGACAAACCACGCCCCCACATCACGCTGTTAGCCAAGCATGCACGCTTGAAGCGTAACCTTTCCCTGCTAGTATCAGCGCTGTTTACTTCCACGGCTGCCACAGCGATTGCATCCTCGTACAGCTCCAGGTAAGCTCGCTTGGGTCTCCATTCGTTGTTTTGACACACAATGGCGCCCCAGCCCCACTTTGGTTTTATTTATACCCTGCTGGAGGCATGTTTCTTGCGATTTACCGAGCAATTTATTCCTGCCACTCCAGCCCCATTATCGGCATAGCATGTTTGCCTTTGTCATAATTTGCCTTACTAATCTCGTGGTTATTTCACCCCAGGTCCCAGGCCATTTCTTTACGATCCTTGAGCTTTTGTTTGGTTAAATCCTTTTTATGCTAATAAGATTACCGCTTTTACCCATTATGTAGCCGTACCTAGAGGGTTCTCTAAATATCTCCTTCGTTAACCAATTAATTCTCACCTAGTCTCTGTTCTGAAGAGACTCTCACGACCATTTGGTTATTTCTGGACTGCTTAAACCTCCGTAACCCAACATCTTGACATAACTCTTGTTATGTCATGCACATTCACCTGGCTTTTTGACATCACAGCCTGGCAGCTCAGGTCCCTTAGGACTAGCACGCAGAATGATGTGGTTTCTCTTAACAATGCCACACTGTTCTTTTGATTGCCTCACTTGATGGTCAGACATTTGCTGTGCTGAGGTTTTGTTACTGAGGTTAATCCTCGACTGGTTACATGCTCTTCTTCAGATTAATTCTGGCTGCATCCCTGGATTTTTTCCGGCTCCCACCAACTATCCCATTGATTGAGACAAGACGGTCCAACTAAGAAGGACGACTGAATCGCCAATTACGCTTTGCTTTCTTCAGTCACATTATTAGTAAGTGCACCAGGGCCAATCGATTGTTTTTATTTATCCAATGCTGCTGCCCTGGTTTAACGGTCACCTTCATCCTTTAGGAGACGTCTCCTTCCTACATACCTATAACATTGGAGAGCCGTGGAGCCCCTTCTTCTCCCAACAGCTGGACTGTGAGAGTTGCCCCTTCCCGCCGTTGCACTCATGGTAAAGATAATTGACACTGCCCAGCCTCCTGGGACATTTTCTTTAACCTCTTTCCCCTAGTTTGGTTTTTAATACCCCCTTTTCTCTCTCCAGGTGCCCACTTCCCCCTTCACATTACACTAGTCCTGATGAAGACCCCAACAGTAAGGGTACAAACACCTACAGACAAGGGGTCGAAACGTCGACTTGATAACACTCTGCCAACATCGGTTCAACAGTGATTTGTTAACTGTGCCTCTATGTGTGTTGAATGGCATTATGTGTCTAATGTTTAGAAGTTACCCACTTGGTATATAAGCATTTCTATACCAGAATTAGTTGTGGTTTTTGGTCACTATTTCCTAAATATCCTACCCATCACTAACTACCTTGCACTTTCCCCCTCCCAGGGCACCGCCTATGTGAATAATTATGAGTGTGTCTCATGCAGAGTTATATTTGTAAATAAGCATTTTCTCCAATGTGATTAAATAACATTGGTTGCAATTCATTTTCTTTCTAGTCTCTTTGAAGTTTTGTTCAAGTATTGTGATCGTATTGTTCTCCCTTGTGTTAATTCATACCTTTATTACGCTGGGATCCTCCTTTTGCATTCCAAAAGTGGTGCAGCACAATCTAGAGAAAGCCCAAAGGATATATGCTGAACATTACAACCAGAGAAGAAACATGAGGGAGACCGCCCTTGAGAGAGGGGAATGGGTGAGAGTCAAATTAGCTGTGCTAAGGAGAAAGGGGGACAGTAAATACAGCCAACCTCTACAAGTAAAAGAAGTGTATGACAGGGCAGCATTGCTCAGCGACGGAAATGTGTGGTCCCGGGATCGCATGTCTAAATGCAACAAGATCTTACGATGGTCCCATGAAGACACTTTGAGGACAGTACCGGACTGTAGACAACGGGAGAATGAGGAAGGTACCCCAGGAGAAGAAGAGAACCCAGGAGCAGAGGGAACCCGTGAGGAGTTGGGAGGCAATGATGAAACCAAGGAAGAGGGACAACCGGGAGAGGAGAGTGCGACCCCGAAGAGAAATGGGCCGTGCATCCAAGGAGACCAAGTGGTGAGCCCTGCAAGGAACAGCACTGGGGAGACCTTTTCTACTCCGGTAAGACGCACATGAGCAGACAGAGTGGTGGTAAGGCCCACCCGCTTTCGAGACTTTGAACTGGGGGGGAGCTAAGCAGCCGTGTGATGTATAAGACAAATGTTTTCTTTTGGTAATAAAAAGGGGGAGATATGTAGAGCCGCGCTCTAGTTAACGCGCGCTACATAATGACGCAGCGCGCATGACCGCCATCTTGGGTGCGACTGCGCATATGCGCAGAGCAGAAAAAGGTACGGAGAACGCTGGATGCCCGGTGCTCTCCCGCGATTGTAGTAAAGATATTAAATACCTTACCTGTGTACTCCTGCCTCCTTGGTGATCATTTGGAGGCATGCCAGCCTCAATACACTTCTTACATCTGCTCACAAGGGAGTCTCGTTTGGTAGTCGAGGCAAAAGGCAGAGAAGACAGGGAGGTCTTCAGGTGGTGTCTTTCCAGTTAGAGCCTGGATATGGCACAGGGCCAGAAAGTCTGCCAAAACTCTTATCTACATCAGATACGCACATCTACAGTAAAAAAGGTTGAAGATAGTTGCTCTTGGGTATAGCACCCTCTCAATGAAACGGTAGGATAGTTGTTCTTGTGTATAACCACCTCCATCATAGGTTTGGATACCTGTTCTTGGAAATACAAAAATTGTTTTTCTAGTTCTCTTGATAAATTTTACACCGTAGTCGCAAATATAATCGCATACCTGGCACATTTTAACAACTGGTTGTGACTCAAATCGTACCACATCCAAGATGCGTCTTGTTTGTGAGTGGACTTGGAATTCCTTTGCTGATTTCTTACCATTCATTTCTATGCAAATTCCCAAAACATGTTCCATTATATACATCAAGATCAGTGGGAACAGTAGACTGATAAGAGGATAGTTGGTGGATTCCTCATTGATCATTCAACAGGATTCTTATACTTTGCAGGAAATAAGAATCTTGTTGTTAGTAAAGCACCTACTATGTCAAGGCAACGCAGATAAATGTTTGCAATGCATGTAAAAGAAAGATGATGCGGAGAACGGATCAAGTATCTGAGACAGGTTCGGTATGGATGTGTACAAAAGTGGCAATAGCAAGTGGGTGCTTTAATCTCAGGCCCTCCTAAATTTCTGGCCACTTTCATTCGAAACAATTGTGCTAAACACTAAGGGCCCTATTTTTGAGAAACTAACGCAGCGCAGTGCCGCAAGTCATTTTCCTACATAGCGATGCGTTATTTTCGAAGCACGGGGATGCCACATATTTACAACAATATGTCTCATCTCTGTGGTTTTCCCAGCCCTGCACACAAACTGCTGCTAAGCGCCGACACAGACACCCTTGCACCATGGTGCAAGGATGCCTGCATCATTGGGAGATTGTTTTTGTGCAGGAAGGGGCACCTTCCTACATAAAAAACAATCACTAGAGGTGATTTCCTCTTCCAATTAATGCCGTAGAAAGCAGCATGCATTGAACGAGGAAAATAAACGAGGAAAAATGAAAACATTTTGCTATGTTGTGCTGTGCTATGCCACTCCTGGGGTGGCGTAGAATTCTGACACATTTCCAGGTTTACTATTGCTCGTAAATCTGGAAATGCATCAGTGGGCATGGGTGTTGCGAGGGAACACCCACAGCAACACCCATGTCACACCTCTAACACGCAATGTGTTGGTTTAAAGGGGCTATATTTACATGCCAGCGTAAAGCCATGGGGGTGGCTTTACATGTGCTTGTAAATATCATGCAACAGGTTGTGCCACTGGTGGGTCACGCAACATGATGCACCGGTGGCACAAGGGGCTTGTAAATAAGCCCCAAAGCATTTTGGACAGTGTGTTGCAA
Organism: Lissotriton helveticus; assembly: GCF_964261635.1. NCBI lineage: Eukaryota > Metazoa > Chordata > Amphibia > Caudata > Salamandridae > Lissotriton > Lissotriton helveticus. The sequence goes on from NC_136057.1 coordinate 1,763,263,041, forward strand.
GGAAAAGAGCATCAAATCATTGACCCTGTGCCTTAGATTCCATGTAAGGAAACAGTTACAGTCTATATTGCAAAACCACATTCTCTATAAGTATTTAATGACTCAAAAGAAGGGAATAAGGTACATTTCCAAACTTTTGGGTATTAAAATATATATCTGGTTAAACTGATACCTTTTTGGAACTTTCAAGTAACGGAACATAGCTCTGAATTTAGGTGCGATGTACTAGCTCAGAGCAGAGCAATGTCCCCATTAGAAATGAAGAAACATCACTCTGCTGGTATCAGATAGGTATAAGAGCCAGTCTGCATACGTTTTGAGCCATTACTTGTGCTCTTGTCAGTGTTCAAATATAGATCAACATCATACAAAAAGCATATATTTGTAGATCTGGAAGGAGACTCTTTGCTGTGCCCATATCCTATTTACATGGTGAAACCACATCATCACTGTTAAGATGGAAGATGTTTGGCACCTGCACTGTCTCTGTCAGTCCTAGAATATGGTATAGAAGTTTTTTTTTTGTTTTTTTTGCAGAGTTTTATATAGCGCGAACTAGACCCGAACCGAATCAGGTATCAGAGCGCTTTACATATTTTTTCCAGTTACGTTACATGAGGACACACTTTCATTTTAGGCAAGGGGAGATTAAGTGATTTGCCCAGAATCACAGGAGGTTTTGGCGTCGTTACGGAGACTCGAACCCAGATCCCCAGGTCCGAGGTCGAGGGCCCTAGCCGTTAGGCCAACTCCTTCTTCCCAGTAGACACCATCCTGAAATGGAAAAGCGCTCAGATTGATAGTAGACATTCCCCTTATACAATGAAGTAGCCGAGATGAGCCTCGCTGATTTAACTGTACTGTATTGGATTCAGATTTTTCAAAACCTGGCAAAATGCTAAAAGTGACATTCTGGTGGTGATATCCCCTTGTAAATATGCCCCGTGGTTGTTAGGTTTAACGAAAACATAAGTCTAAGGACTGCATACAGGTGGTCTCGGGCTCTTAGAGTCAAGCCAGAGCCTTGGCCCAGCTCTGGCTCGGCTTCCCTATTGATTTGCCGGCTCACCTGTCTCTAGCCAGGCCCTCTACCTAGCCTGCTGTGGGTGGCCATTCTCCTGATTAAATTTTTAGCAGTACCACTGTGCTGTTGGGTGAAGCTTGTGCAGTGGGTCCCCATGGGAGTAACAATGTATCTCACAGATGGGCCGCGCTGTTTTATGCAATAGTACTGTGGTACACACAACCCACATTACATTTTTGTTTTCATTTTATGGCCCTAGGGGTTCCTTCTCAGTCATCCTCACACGTCCCAGTGGGTCATAGTTTCCTACCCTGCCCCAATATTTGTTTTTTCTCTAACTTCTGAACATCGGGTCGAGTACTGAAATGGTGGCCTCAACATTTTTCTCTAGATTGTGGACAATCAATTAGATGTATTAGTACCATTGCCACTTCACTGTATGCCACTCAGCCGTACGCCGCTCCGCTTTACAAATCTCTATGTGACGCTACTCTGTAACACGCACACCAATTTACTCTACGACACATGACTCCACTTTATGCCACTCCACTCTAAGGGCCAGATGTAGATAAATTTAATTTAGCGAGTCCTTAATAGCGATTTTTAGTGAATCGCTATTAAGTACTCGCTAATTTGAATGTAGGTAGGAATCGCAAAAATATTTGCGATTCCTTAATATTACTTAATTGCGAATTGCAAATTGAGATTCGCAGTCAAGGAATAGCATCCAATTTATTCCTATGGGCCAAGAGGCCCATAGGAATGAATAGGATTTGCACCCGCAATTTGCGAGTAACCAAGAGGCATTCGCAAATTGTGGGTGCAATTTCAAGGGTGCAAGGGTTCCAAAAGGACACCCTGTTGCACCCCTGAAATGTGCATGTGTGCATATGTGGCGCACATACATGCCCTAAGGGCATGAATGTGTGCCACATGGCACTTTTAAAAAAGCAAAAAAGTGTTTTTTTAAATTAAATTCCTAACTACCACCAACATGAAGTTGTTGGTAATTAGCATTTCCTTATGGCTAAAGTGCGCTTTCTTTTGTGCTACTTACATTGCATTTAAGGAATCGCAATTTGCGATTCCTTAAATGCAATCTCAAAATTGGGAATCGTAATTTTTGTGATTTCTTATTTTGCGAGTAGGTTTAATCTTACCCATATTGCTCAAAGTCAAATTGGGATTGCAAAGGCTGAAATTCTGCGAATTTTGGCGTTTGCAATCGCTATTTGGCTTCCTACATCTGGCCCTAAATCTCTATGGCATACAGCTCTATGACATGCCACTCCACTCTACTCTACGATGCGCCACTCCACTCTATGCCACTCCAAAACATGCAACTCCACTCTAAACGTCACCACTCCACTCTAACCCCTCAACTGTATGGCACTCTATGACACACCACTCTATCACACACCACTCTGCTCTACTCTGCAACATGCCATTACACTCTAAAACACTCCAATCTACAATGTTCTAGTCCACTCTATGGCCTTCCATGTAATGCCACTCTCCTCCACTCTAAGACATGCCACTCCCCTCTATGACAAGCCGCTCCAAACAGACACTTTATTCCACTCTACTGCACTCCACGAAAGTTTTTTCCACTCTACTCCAGTCTTTGTCACTCCAAAACACTCTAGTCCACTCCATGCCACTCTATTACACTCTGTTCCCCTCTGTTCCCATCTGTGCCACTGTACGACACTCTTCTCATCTTTCTCTATGCCACTCCATGATACTTTATTCCACTCTACTCTATGACACACTAATCCACTCTACTTCACTACTCCACTCTATGCCACTGTACTCCACTATGCAACACTCAACAGCACACCACTCCACGCTACTCTACGGCATGCCACTCCACTCTATGACACGCCACTCCACTGTACGACATGCCGCTCCACTATACAACACTCCCCTCTATGCCCCTTCACTCTACTCTATGACACACCCCTCCACTATATGATAAGCCACTCCACTCTATGACACTCCACTCTATGATGCGCCACTCCACTCTATGACACACCACTCCACTCTAGGACATGCCATTCCACTCGTTCAGCACTCCACTCTACTCCACTACACTCTAAGACACTCTAAAAAAATGCCACTCTATGACATGCCACTTAACTCTGCTCGTGTTGCAGAGATTCTGCTTAGAAAAGAACTATGCCTGGTACCACAGAACAGCTGTGTGTAGGAAGTGAGTCACCATGCCACATCAGTACCAATGGGCCCAAATCCAGACTAGCACATAGTGCCTTACTTGCTTTCCTAACCTTTCCAGAGAACAGTGTAAATTGGCACCCAAGAACACAACACTTTAGACCCTCTCAAGGATTGCAGTAGCAGGCCATCACCTTTCGTTCTCTCACTCATAAATATCCACAATAAACAGAAAAAAGACACACAAATAAGCTTTGGTAAAAAATGTGATGATCATAATCAACAGATTGTACACAATGAAAAGCAATGTCATATTGAAAGACAGATCTTCCTAAGACTATCTTCACTATAGAAACACAGTGTTATATTATAGATTGGTGGGATCAATGGGGGGCCCCATACCTGGCATACATAGGTAGTTGGTCTACATCTCAGGCAGTGGAGCTCTCTCTCATCTCTGGACCTTTGTTCTGTGAAAATGTGTCCTCTCTGTTTTCAAAATGACAAATCCCAGCATATATGATAAGAATTGCATCTTCAAAACAGCAGCTGGATTTCGCTATTAGTCTATGTGTTATTGTCCGACCCGAAAAAAAAAAGAGAATAGTGTTTTTCGACCTTGTATGAAATGTTCCATCTGAATCCCAGCCGAAGAACTGAATAAAAAAACATGTGCAGCCTATTTGTAAAATAAATGTGTAGCACAAAAACAAGTGTGTTCTTTTGTAACATGTGGCAAGCAAATGCTGGCTATTATGTGTAGTTAGGTTAACAAAGGAGAACATGCAGAGGGCCTCTAGGAAAAACAAAACAGCTGCTTCACAACTTTCTACTCCACTCTGTGCCCCTCTACTCTACACCACGCTAACACACTCTACAGCATGCCACTCCTCTGTAATAAACAATATTATATGAGTTGAAACACATTTTTTAAGAATGAAAAAGCAATTCAAATTCAATGAAAAAAAGCAAAGGTTTAAGATTAGTTATACTTACGAAAACTACTTTTATTATTTTGTATAGAAAACCAACTTAAACTACACAAACATTAGACATTCTAAAGTTATAGGTATAACTTTAAGTTATAATTTGCACTCCACTCAAAACCTAATATAATTCGCCCACCTCCATACACAGTGTTTTCAAGTCATTAGTCATTGTAAATAAACTATAACATCAAGAATTCCCCATGCACCTCTTATACTCTTTCATATTACATTACTTATAGCATGTTACATAATAGCATTCATAACAAGACTCTTCACAACTGAAATTACATAATTTATTAGAGCACTGTGCATGGTAGAGGGGCAAGTTACAGTTCATTTACCTTGGCTAGTGACTTGACAACACTGTAAGGAGGTGTGCAAGTTATTTTTAATTTTGGGTGGGAGGAAATTATAACTCAATGTTATAACTATAGCTTTAGAATTTCTAATGTTTGCATATTTTTAGTTGGATTCGTTTATAAATAATAAATAATGTTTTCCAAAATGTAGATTATCTTAAACCTTTGTTTCTCTGAATCCTAAACAGCTCTGCGAGCAAGGACAAAGAAAGATGGTATTTTGCTGTGTTTTTTTAAACTGCAAAAACTCATTTTTCTCCACACATGACTGTTTACATTTATCATTTTTTTTGTGCAATTTCTACTTGTAAAACCTCTGTTTTCTTCTACTTGTGACTGTTTAGATTTCTCTCCTGATTTTCCTCTAAATTATGCTAAGGCTTCTAGAAGGCAACCTCTGCCCCCACCCCTTTACAAACAAAAATGCAAAATAAACCACTATGCCTAACCAGATTGCTTTTAACAGACTATCTAATCTTGTTGGTGGTTTAAATTGTGTTTGGAGAGTGTATTTAGCACACGCTTTTAGCTAGAAAATGTGTAGGTTAAGTGGCAAATAGCAGTATTTTAGTGGTTTTAGATTTGGGTCTCACCTGCAGGGTTCAACAGGAACTGCAAAATGTGTATTGAGCCTGTCTGTATCCAAGAAGATTCTATTTGAGTAGCACCTTCTTGCACTCTGCATACCAGTTTGTGCTTTAGTGATATGCCCAGAGGCAGTGGCGTCACTAGGGTGGTGCGGGGGGTGCGAACCGCACCGGGTGACACCGTCACATGGGGTGACACCGTGAACCTCTGCTTTAAATAATCGTATTGCTACATATCAGGAGGCGAGGAACCCATTACCCAGCCGCTGACCAAGATTATTGTTTATTAGGCTGCTATACGATGTCAGCGTCCGGACGTCAATGACGTTCAACTTCCAAACGTCACTCACGCAAGGAGCGGCGGAATGCTTTTGCGTGATCCACTGAACCCAGGAGTACCGCGCGGCCGATCCCCACCTGGCACCGCCGGAGGGTTTAGCTCCCGGGGCTCTGGGTTTTACCCCATATTTTCCTGATTGTGCCCCCACACCATGGCTCACCGCCGGGGGCCTCCGAAACCGGCCAGGGCCCGCCGGACCTCGTGTGCAGAGTTAAGGAACGCGCCTGTGCTGGATGCTACTATGTCGCTCTGAGAAGTATCCTACATCAGACATTTTTTTTTAACCGAGACATCTGTGTACAGTAGGGAGAGTGTATTCACAAGAGAGTGGGGGAGGGGCAGGGCATGGTGACTTCGTGGGCTTGTTTTCTGCTCTGAAAGAGTCCTTGGTGTGCTGAGGCTTGTGCTAGTGTGCTCTTGGGCCCGACATAAATCAGTATGACAGGGCACACTTAAGTTCCAGTGCTCGTCTGTAAGTTATGTACTGCGCTATAGGTGTTTGTATGTCTCTGTCTTTTATATAGATCTATAAAAGCGCCCAGTCTGAAGCAGCCTTAAATCTGACATGTGGACTCTATGTAAAAAATAAAGGCATCTGTAATTGTGTATTCTTCGAATTCTGCAGTTTTTGTGTTTCTGTTTGCTGTGTCTCCCTGGCTCTCGCGGTTTGTTTTGCATTTTCTACACGTGTGTAGTGCCTAGAAGTGGCCCGGATGCAGGGGAATTGCATGAGTTCATAGACAAAATCCTGACGTTAACTCAGTCAGTAGATCACAGTTGGCCTTCGTTCAATTACTAAATATATTTATATTTTTTTTGCATGGTTGCTTCACTGCAACAAGCGCTGTATAAATACAAACCTTTTTCCTCCTCTATCCTTCTGCTATCGTTCCAAATCCAAATAACTGACTAACCTATCTACCACTTAAAATGTACTTGCATGTTTCACTATACTAATTCAACACTAATCCTCTATAGGTCCCGGAGTACCGTGCTACTGGCCGAAAAGTCACTTTGACGCCTCGTCAGGGGTAGTAAGCGCTATATAAATGCAATTACAATACCATACAACTGAAGCACTGACGGAGAAAAGTTTAAAGCAGAAAATCTATGCCAGGACAGGTAAGGAAAAAAGTTGCACGTCGCAGTGGGGTGGGTGATTAAAAAAATGCCACTGCCACATACACCGCCGACCAGGCTGTATATCGAGCTTGGTGCAAGGGTCACCTTTATGCTCCTCACGGCTCCCAGCAGCATAAGATCCGCTTCACGGCTCCGTGCAGCGCCCTGGTGTCCCTGCAGTGCTCACCAAACTAGTGCTCCTTAAAACGGCATCGCAGCTTAAGGGCACACAAGGAGAGGGGAGAGAGAGCTGGCGTAGGGGTTGCATGTGGCCTGTGGGCTGGGAAGAGGCGAGGGGCGAAGAGGCCTGTGGTGGCGATGGTACAGGTGTATACCAGCAATAGAGGCAAACGTGTGATCGTGAAGTGGATGGCTGGAGAAAAGAGTGGGAGGCGAAAAAAAGGAGAAGGTGTGAGGGGATAAGGAAGAAGAAAAAAAGGTGAAATTTGAGAAAAAAAGGTGCGGAGACGGTGAGAGGAAACTAAGGGGTTAGGGAGGGAAAGGAGAACACAGAATGGCAAAGGAGGGTTAAAGGAAGGAGTGGACATGGAAGGATAGGCGACAGTGAGAAATGAGAGGTCGGTGGGCAGGCGAGAGAGCAAAAAGTAATGCAAGGAATATGTATAATAAAGAGAGAAGGAACGGATACTGCAAGGAGAACTAAACACATGGCCCCGTGGCCACTTCAAACCTGTAAGAATGATTCCGGTCATTACTTGGGCGCTGTGACATTCATTTCACTATCAATGTATGTCAGATGGCACACATTAACTATGCAGGCCTCTTGGCGCAACAGAGTAAATGGAACCATTTGCAATAAGGCGATCATTTTAGTTTGCTTAGTGGGCAGTGGGTTGAGACACAGAAAACTGCCTGGCAATGGTTTTATCAACACAGAGTAAGTGGTTATTAAAAGTGGCTTCAGGAAAGGCCTGAACCAGAGAATAATTAAATACGGTGGAAACCAGTAAACTAAGTATAACGCCCAGACGCAGAGTGAACCAAACTGCAGTCAAGTGAGTTTATATTGAGCAAATACAGGCACAAATGCTTGCAAAATACAGGGGACAACGCTGGACACGCAGATGAGAGTCCTGAAACTTGTGCAGGGTACCCCTAGGTAAACAGTGGAAAGGGTGCAAACTGGAAGGCAAACCCGCTGATGGCACATGAGGTCCATGCGGTAAGTGGTGAGGGGGTGACACCATGAGTTACCCGCACCGGGTGACACCAACCCTAGTGACGCCACTGCCCACAGGCAGCATCTGAGCCTCACACCTGCACAGTCCCATAGGTTTGTGGGGGGAGCCCCAGGACTAGGGGTGGGCAGTAAACTCTGCTTTTCTGGAGATTGCCGAGTTTTGGCCACTTCGCGCACATTGAATATACTGAACAAAAGAGCACATGTTTGCCTGGGATTCCTTAGTCACAGCACCATCTGGCGAGAATCTAGGGGCATTGCAGGCCTGAATGAGAGGAAGAGGGCTGACAGAGCATAACGAGGAACGTGCCCCAAACCTCTGACTCCACCCAGTGTGATCGTAATATTTCCACCTCTGTGTGTATGGCTGGAAAAAAAGGGGCAGAGACGAAAGAGCAACCTGGCAGTATTAGGGCACACAGGTGGAAAGAGTTTAGAAAAAATCCCAGGAGACCTATGGCTGAGAGAAAATGTCTGCCACCGTGTATGGTATGGCACATTTGAGGGAAGCTGTCTGCAGAGCCAGAATAAAGGGCAGAACCTCGATGTCTATGTAGGTAGTGCCCCTGATCTTTCTAAATCCACCACAGGAGACAGGACAAGTGACATATTTAACTTTGGAGCTTTCTCCTATCAGCTACATGACATACAGATGCAGATGGAATCTTTACAGAGCATGCATTTTTTATGCAGAGTCTTTACATGCACCTCAGTGACCTTGTTCCACCCACTATCTCGGTATTATCCATGGTCTTCCTGGATGATACTCACCCACACTGAGATTGTTGTTTTAAATGTTTCCTCCTGGTATGATTTTTTTCCCCACAGGTATCCGGGGATTGAAACTGCCTGCCTCTTTGTACAATGTATCTCCCTGTTTTTATCCTACTGTATCCTTGTGAGTCGGCAAGATCCTGGGGGCAGAGTGTGGCAAGGAGCGCATCCAGCAACTCCACAATGTCTGTGAATGGTGAGAAAGGCAAGAATAAGCATGACCTCCAAAAAATGTAATAGAGGCTAAGACAGAAAGAAGGAGAGAAAGCAGCCTCCATAAGAAGGCGCTGTGCACAAGTATAGTAAGCCGGGTAAGAAGACACTGCTACTTCTTGCTGTACCCCCCTCAGCTCAGGCGTGCTTTTGCCCCTGTCTCGGGGAGTATTTCACTCACTTCCCAGCTTCCAAGAGGTGTATGCCATGTTGTGGGCCATTGCTCTCAGTCTCAGATTATCTCTTCATGAGAAGAGCTGGGAGAAGAAAGGACGCAATCCTACCACCACTGCCCTTTGCGGCACATGCCCCGTCCGACACCAGGCTAATCTCCCTGCCATGGATGTGAACAGAATACAGAGCACAGGTACAGCCTTATGAAGGTTTTACTGGCCATGCAAGTGCTCAACACTGTTGCTGAGTCAAAGACAGACTTTGCCAAATCCTGGAAACCATGGAGGAAATAAAGCATACATGTCCTGGCCTTGGTTGTTAAGAGACCAAGGGGGATTGTTTATTTCAGGGATGTGAAATTCTTTGTAAAACAGCAGCTGTGCCATGCTTGTCACTGTTCATCTTTGTAAATAATTTACGGTTGTGTTAAATTGATGAATCACGCATCAATTAAGTATAAAGTGGATTTAATATATAAGAGGAGCAGGTACACAGCCAGACAGGTTAGCAGTCAGGAGTAACTGACACATTAGAATACATCTAGTAGAAACACTCGAAATGGAACATGGAATGAACAGTGTTAAAGTGATATACATGTATTTCACAACATAACACATCCCCCTTTGAACATTATAGAAATTAAACTAATAACAATGAGCCCAACACCACCCCCCTTCTTTATACAAAAAATTTAGGAAAAGAGAAGAGAGGAGAAAGAAAAAAAATTTACAAAGGAAAACTTTCAGAGATGTAATCCGCTAACCAAACAGGAGGCCTTTTTTCACGCCTGGGATTTCTAAAAACATTTACAACTTCATCACACGTCAAACTAGCAGAATTTGACGCACCCAAATCTGATGAAATCTGGCCAGAAACATCAGAAACAGGACAACTGGAAGTATTAGGCGTGTCAAAAACATCAGGTGACTTAGCACTAAATAAATCCTCTAAATCAAACAAATCAGAAGACTTCTGTGATGAAGCTTGACAAGAAGAATCAACTTGAGGGGGAGGACATTTGGCAATCCTTTTGAGGTTCCAAACTCGTCCGTCAGATAGACGAACAGAATTGTTTAAAACATCTACAATTTGCATAGGTTCATAAAAACCACTTTCCTCCTTGGAAGATTTATAAGGTTTCTTCACTCTTACCCACTGACCAACAACCAAATCAACATCCTTCACCTTATGCTTTATATCATACAACATTTTGCTTTTAAAATGTGAAGCTTGGCTCTTTTCCCTTACAACATCTTCAGACCAATTCACCACATTAGATTTAAATAACCATCCTGGAGTAAACTTGGTACGTGGATTCCTTCCACGCATAAGTACAAAAGGAGGATAACCTGTAGTTTCACACATCGAGGTTCTGTAAGACCAAACCATCTTCAAAACTTGAACTTCCCACTCCTTATTTTTCCAAGACATTTGAATAGTACTTTTAATAACACGGTTAAAGCGCTCAACCATTCCATTACTGTTCGGGTTGTATAGAGCTGTGGTCTTGTGCTTGATACCTAACCTATTAAAATACTCTTTTGCTTTATTAGAGGTAAATTGGACACCATTGTCACTTAGTAAAACTGAAGGAATACCTTCTGAAGTGAAAGATTTGTCCAAAATTTTTAAAACAGTCTCAGTATCAGCTTTACTTACAATTTTTACAAAAGGCCACCTTGAAAATAAATCCATTAAGACCAAAATATATTTTTTCTCACAACCAATGGGACCCATGATATCAATAGCTAAATGTTCCCAAGGAGAAGTAGGAGCAGCCATGTTGCCCATAGGAGGCTTACACACTACCAGAGATTTGTCAGCTGTTTGACAAGATTTACAGTTCCTTACAAACTTATCTATTTCTGCATCCATACCTGGCCACCAAAATGAGGTTTTAACGGTGCGTTTAGAACGGACTATGCCAAAATGTCCCTCATGGCATAAAGCTATGATGGACAACCGCAAAGTCTTTGGAGGTATGACTCTCTCTCCAAACCAGATGTTGCCATCCTGAACACTTAAATCTAACCTAACTTCCCAAAAAGGCTTCAAGGGATGTTTGTCAAGAACTTTCTTCGGCCAGGACCCAGCTAGATGGATTTTCACTAAGGATAACTCTTCATCTTTCAAATATTCTTCAACCCACTTCTCCTTCAAAATGCCTGCACCTTCCGTATCTTGTACATAGGCTACTTGAAAAGAATTCCATAATTCATCCTCACATTCGTCAAGTTGTTTAGGCATTCTAGAAAGAAAATCAGCTATGCAATTTTCTTTGCCAGGCACATATTCCATTATATAACAATAATCTTGCAACTTAATAGCAAGTCTGGCAACTCTCGCTGAGGTGTTAACAGTACCTTCTGTAGTTAGGACTCTGAGTAATGGCTTGTGATCACAGCGTAAAATAAACTTAGTGCCCCATACAAAAGCTCTAAAGTGATTAACCGCCCATACACATGCCAAGGTTTCTTTTTCAATTGTAGAGTACTTTTCTTCTGTAGGCGAGAGTGACCTGGAAGCATAAGCAACAATTTGTTCCTTACCATTTATTCCGACTTGGGATAAAACCGAACCTAAACCTTTAATGCTAGCATCTGTGGTGATAATAGATTGGGCATCAGGATTAAAACTTTTAAGGAAGCAATATTTGTAATACAGCTTTTGATGTCTTCGAAATCTTGTTCACATTCTACCGACCAAACAAACTTTGTCTTATTCTTTAAGAGTTGTCTTATATTTTATGTTCTGGTCGCAAAGTTTGGAATGTACTTTGAACAAAATTCAGCTAGACCAATAAATGATCGGACATCATCTTTTCCTTTGGGAGAAGGAGCACATTTGATAGCATCAACTAAGTTAGGTTTTGGTTTAATCCCATCACAATCTATAACATGGCCTAAGTAAGTAACATGATCACTAGCAAAAGTACATTTGGTGTATTCAACTGTTAAACCTTTGTCATTCAGAATACTTAAAACTTTATTCAAAGTGTTGTCATGATCTGCCCTTTCCTTTCCAAAAATGAGAATATCATCTTGGAAAAACTTTGTGTTCTTGACTGTGGAAAACAACCTGTGCATCAAACGCTGGAAAACAGCTGCGGCCGAAGTCAAGCCAAAAGGCATCCTTTTAAATTGGTAACATCCTTGTGGGGTTATGAAAGCAGTGTATTTTCTGCTGTCTCTAAACAAAGGAATCTGATGGTACGCAGATGATAAATCTATTGTTGTGAACCATTTAGCCCCGTCAAGCAAGGCTAACATCTCGTTAATCTTTGGCAGAGGGAATTGATCTACCACTATATTATCATTTAAGTGGCGAAGGTCCACACATAATCTTAATTTACCATTGGAGCGTTTCACGACCACCAAAGGGGAAACCCAAGCAGACGCCTCAATAGGTTCAATAATGTTAGATGAGACCAATCTCTCAAGCTCTGTTGCAACGTCTTTTCTTAAAGCAATTGGCACACTTCTAACGTTGTGGATCTTAGGTACAGCAGAATCCTTTAGTATTATTTTGTGTTCAAAATCTTTTAATTTGCCTATTGTCTTTTGGAAAACTGCAGGAAATCTTTTTAACAGTTCTTCACCTGTTTTGGTACCCTCATCCATCACTAATACTTTTTCCACTGATTTGGGGTCAAGAATAATATGTAAATCCCCTTGGTCTTTCCACCCTAAAACCGATGGACCTTTTTTTGATACATACATTTTGCCATATGATCTACGGTTTTTGAACTCAAATTTTAGCCAACGAAAGCCAACTATGTCAATCTTACCACCATTATAACCTTCAGGGTCAATATCTGGAGGAGACAGTTTTGGACCAATTTTGTCCACAAATGTATTACGCCATATATCTTCGTTTACTATTGTATAGGGCGAACCAGAATCAGCGTATACTTTGATACGCACACCTCCTATATGTATCCAACATTCAGGTTTGTTATGAACAAGTAAACAACCATCCCTGATGTTGAGGAGTAGTTTCTTCTTCAAGGCTACAGCACAATCTGATGCTTGGTCCTCATCGCTAGAAGTGTTCTCATCAGAGGCAATGTCCTCTTGAATACACTTGACAGTCTTTGTCCTTCTTCTACATGCTTTGGTGTAGTGACCATACAGTCCACAAGCACCACATTTACTCTTTTTGGCAGGACAGGACTTGGCAAACGCCAAATGTTCTAAACTACCACACCTATAACATTTGGGCGGTTCATTACTATACTTAGGCTTTGTCCATGTTTCGTTCTTTGGTTTAAAATTACTGTTTTTCCTTGAACTTGAATCTATTTTAGCTACTACATCTTTATTGACATTCTCTGATTTTAAAGCACTAGCACATCTGCTAGATGACTCAGCTTTACGAACTAATGCTAGGATGTCTTCTAAACAAGCATCACCATTCATCCAAAGACGTTCTTGTATTGCAGGATTATTAGCGTGCATCACAACCTGATCACGAATCAAATCCTCCAGTAACCCACCGAAAGCGCAATCATTGCCCATTTTTTTTAACTCTCCAACATAGTCATCAACAGATTCACTTTTAGACTGTTTTCTTTGAAAAAATTTGTAACGCGTAATGCCCATACAAACCTTCGGGGAGAAATACTTGTCTAAATTGGACAGGGCTACAGTGAAAACATTACTATCCCCTCCCCCTACAATGGGCTTGTTCATTTGGTTATAACATTTGAGACCTTTCGGACCCAAAGAGTGTAAAAGAATACGTTTCTTTTGATCAGCAGACATTTTACCATCAGAATCAACAGTCTCGATATAATTTAGAAAATAGTCTTTCCACTCTAGCCATTTTAAATTTGGTTCAGAACCTTTGCACCAAAATTCTTGAGGGTTACTTAACGAAAATGTTTGTTGACTCATGTTGAGGTAATAAGGATGACTTGAGCAACAAAAAAATAAAGTATTTTCCGAGGTAAATTACTAGTGTACAGTGAAGCTGTCCAAGGTGGAATTGTTCAGTGAGAGAGAGAAAAAAAAAATGCAACTAGTCTCTCTTTTTTTTTATTTTTTTTATAAAGCACTGTCCAGTCTTCACCACCAATTCCACAGAAATGTTTCAAAAAGTGAAAAGAATTAAAATAGTAGCATAGTTCCAAGAGTTCACAAATGATTATCTGTAACCGCTCTGTAAATCCGACTTGTGGGTGTTAAATCGGTAAAAAGAAACAAACGAAAGCGTCTTCCGTTTTTTTTTTTTAACTGCGAGTAGGCCTGCCCAATCCAATATGGCTGCCACGCATCACGTGATGCGCCACGTTCCGAGAGAACGTCTGACGTCAAAGAGCAGCCGTGCGAAGAACCTTCAAGTTCGAGGACGCGCGCTCTGGATCTCTGCCTTAACCCAGCAACGGTAAGCGCTCGAGCGCTAATGTCTCCATATAAGAAATATATCCTAGGTTGTCAAAAATGAAATATTCTTTTTAGAGATAAAGCGTCGCTTACCAGGGTATGTAGCGCGCGTATGATTTAGTCCTCTGCGCACTGTTAAAACGCCCAAACGTCGTCTCTGCTCCGAGTCCAATTCAGCAAAAAGTCAATTTTCAAGAAGAGCGGTTTACATGTATTTCACAACATAACAGGTAGCTTAATGCACATCAGATGCACATGCTGCCTGCAGCAGAGAAGCTGTCATGGAGTATGACAAGAGACTGTCGCATGCATATGAGATAGTAGGCACAAGTTTATTGTGAAAGCTTTCAGTTTTGTTTGACTCATCAGGGGTGTTGAATTTAATTGTTATTTTATTTATATATTTAGAGTTTTATAGAGCAAACCAGACCTGTGAGGGTATCAGAGCGCTTTACAGGATAGACAGGAGGTAAACAAAGAGCTTGGGGGTGGATACAGTAGGATAAAAACAGCGAGATACATTGTACAAAGAGGCAGGCAGTTTCAATCCCAGGATATCTGTGGGGGAAAAAAAACAGGAGGAAACATTTAAAACAACAGTCTGAGTGTGGGTGAGTATCATCCAGGAAGACCATGGATAATACCGAGATAGTGGGTGGAACAGGGACACTGAGGTGCATGTAATGCCAGCGTTAGGGGAGGAATTTGCCCATTAGGAAAGATTTAGCCTCTTTTTTGAAGTGAGTCGGAGAGGGAAGTCTTCTGATGGCGGGCGGTAGTGAGTTCCAGATTCTAGGTGCGGCCCCAAAGTAGGCCTGATTGTACGTTTTTTTCCGCAAGCGTGCCCAGTGGAGCAAAAGGTCTATGGCAGATTGGGAATTTCTGGATCTTCCTGGTATCATGAGTTTCTGGGCCAGATATGCCGGGGAATTGGAGTATAGAGCCTTGTGGGTGATGCAAGCCAGCTTAATTTGGCTCCTGGCTTAGAGAGGAAGCCATCTTAGAGCTTTCAAGTGGGGAGAGATGTGGTTCAATTTCTTTGAACTAGTTAGGAGTCTGGTGGCGGCATTGAGGCACGCTTTCAGTGGGGCCAACAAGCTTTTGGGTAGACCTGTGAGGGTGGAGCATCCATATTCTATTCTGGAGATGACTAGCTCCTGGATTGCCATTTTTAGGATGATAGTGTTGAGGAAGGGTTTCAAGTTTTTTAGGTAGCTCAGGTGAAATCTGGCGGTTTTGGCCATCAAATTGATATGGCCATGCATATTCAAGCTGCTGTCAAGGGTTATTCCGAGGAATTTGGCAGAGTCTACAATGATAGGGGTGCAGTTTAACACTGTGATAGCCTTAAACCATTCTTGAATGTCGGGTTGTTTTTGTTTAGTGAGATGAGGAGACATTCCATTTTTTTGCGTTAACTTTGAGTTGGTTAGAGGTGAGCCAGTGCACAGTCAGCTTCAAGGCCTCATTCAGGGAGAAAATGTCCTCAGGAGAAAAGACTTTAATGTAGATCTGTGTGTCAATGGCATACATGTGGTAGGCGATATTGGCGGTATGAAGCACCTCTGTGAGCGGTTCAAGGTAAAGGTTGAAGAGGGTTGGGGACAGGGTTGATCCTTGGGGAACTCCAACTATGAGCGAAGTGGGAGCAGATAGGTGCCACTGATTAGGATTCTCTGTGAACGATTCTGGAGGAAGGACCTGAACCATTCTAGAATGGTTCCATCCAGTCCCATCCTGAGTTTGAGACGTTCGAGGAGTGTTTCGTGGTTAACCGTATCGAAAGCCGAGGATAGGTCAAGGAGGATTAGGAGACATGTTTGCCTTGGTCAAGGGCTTGTAAGGCATTATCCACGATGTGTAGGATGGTGGCTTCAGTGCTGTGACCAAGTCTGAAACCGGATTGGAAGTCATCTAGTAGGTGGAAGTTGATGATGTGTTAGCTCAGCTTCTTCTGTTCGCATAAGAATTTTCGCTAAGAGTGGGATGTTGGATATAGGTCTATAGTTTGGGAAAAAGGGGACGCCTATATATTAATAATACACTTGCTATACATAGGGAAACATAGTCACTTTTAGAACGTTCTATAGCCAAGTAGAAAACTCAAGAACTGCCAAACAATATTGATGTATATATGAAAAAGCCACAGATCAATATTATAGTAATGACATCCAACATTATGTAGACTCACCACCCAGGTAGTTAGTGAATTATTCAATTTATTATTCAAAGATAGTATAAATATTTTATCTTTTTATAACATTTTTTTGTCTTTTTTCATTAGTATACTTATTTCTCATAGGACTAATTTACAATTCATAAACATAAAGATTTAAAAACACATAGCATACAAACAATAAGCATTAGGCATGACAAACGATGAAGGCAATGCGGCAGGGTAGTTCACAACGCGCGTTTCGGCCAAATAGCCTTCCTCAGGTGACGGTCTATTGCACTAGAATGTTAAAAACAATGTGGGTGAGAGTCAAACAACAGTGGACACATACACAATATTTAATTATGTACAATAAGCACAAACACAACAGCAGTTTATATACAACATAAATAGAAAAACGATTATAGATAATAGACACGTATAGTGCATTTGATTATGTACAGTAAGCACAACTGAGACAGCAGGTTGAATGCAGCATAGCTGGAAAATACTTCATCTACATTTATCGTAATGGTTGCTGCAAAAAATAGGCAACCCTATGTCACTTGTCATTCTATTCATTATTTATAAACATAATAGAGCAAGTCTATGTCACATGTTAAACAGTTTACAGTTGATAAACGTTAAAATAGTGAAAAACACACTAAGAGCCTATAGCGATTTATTCGATTGTATATTTCATATAACACACAAATGGAAATCACATTTAAATGTATTCGATACTATTACATGCAGAAACAATTGACCCTAAATTGCAGATTAGATGGTAAACAGGTAGATGGATGTTTTAATCGACCGATTTCATTCACACTTTAAGGGGTTGCATTACCAGTTTATATAGGGATTTATGCATGACACCCTATACCATAAAACTAATTAGATGTGAAGGGAATCAGTTCGGAAACCAACTATGGTAAACTTCGGTTCACACAGGGTGGAAATAATATAAGTAATATTATACTTACAGGGAACAAAGTATCCAAACCATTCAACATGAAAGGAACGTTTGAAGGGCTGCCAGGTATCAACCCACTTTTTGTCCTGATGAAACTATTAAGGAAAGAAACCGATAATGGTTCACTAACAAAAAACCCCACATTGAGTGTTGGTAAAAAGAAACAATGTCTGATGACAGTTGTGAATAACATTATAAGTAAACAATAAAATGAATAGTCTCTAAAGGAACGAATTTCTGTTGATGGTCATCAGATGTATAAGCTTAGTATGGATGGTTACTGTCATGCTTCGATGAGGCATACATAACTCAACAGAATATGAACAATACTTTAACAAACAGCACAATCATGTGATTGCTTGCCTCTAAGGGGATAATAGAGAACACTTACCTAAGATAGAATGAGGCTGGACGTGGTGGTTAGGCCACACCATGTAATAGTGGTAGAAATACCTAGTAGATAGAAAGAATGAAGCAATTTAAAATGTGTGAAAGATGTGGCCGATATGTGAGCTATATATTCAGATTAAAGAAAATATGTACCGTAAATAAGTACGTTGTTTGTAGCGTGATTGCAGCCACACATGATGATATGGGCACACAGATAAAATTGCTAATAACTGAAAACAAACCAGAAAAACAACACCAAGACAGATATAAGTATGGAGGGAGTACCGTGATGATGTAACCGTAATTGAATATGAGAAGACAATGATATACCTCAAAAACGGGCTGAGTGTGTATCCCGTATATGCTCAGACATAGATTCTAGGGAGGTAGGATTTAATACAAAGACGAACGATTCAAGCAATGATATATAGTAAACGGTAGAGAAGTCTGTTGACCTGTAATTAAAAAAAAGAGAGGAGAGAAACTATAACCCGAAACTCTTTTAATGTGACATGAAAAAACAACTAAGAGTAAGTGAAATAATACCTAAACAAAACGACTGCCGGGGAGCCGAAAGTCAGGATTCAGATGATGCTTCGTGTTCAATATTCTAAAAAATGGGGCAAATAACGATAAGTTCTATAGTTTCACATGAAGACAAAATTATTCACTTAAAGATTTGTCATGTGTGACCTATTTTACCAAAGGGGGTGCAGAAACGTGAAATGATAAAAACAATATAATAAATAAGTAAAGAACGTGAAATTAAGGGATATGAAACCATCTCATTGCGATGTAATGCATGTAGCAATGTAACATTCAGTATACTCAGCCTTCAGAAAACCCGTAAAAGGGCTGAGGACCACCTACACAATACTGCGTGTGGTCGCTTACCTAGAAAAGGGAATAGCGGTCTCCAGACCTGGCTCTCGGTATAGGTAAATCACCACGAAATGGTCAAAGTGTAACGGATGGCTGGATGCAAACAGTAGCAAAACGCCAGCCGCCATCTATATATAGATGGATGTAAGAAACAAACATAGTGGAAGGACTGCTAGGTGTAGAAAGTGAAAAAGCCGAACATAGAAACAGGACAGGGACAGGGTCCGCATCGATCTAAGAGCATAAACACTATGCAGATTAGCGGAAGGATGACTAGATAGTGGCAGGTGAAAAAGCCAGAGATGGAAATAGGACTGAGGCCTGATCATGCTAATTCTGCATCGATCTAAGAGTATACATACTATGCAAAGTAATAGAAGGATGGTTGATAATGGCAGGTGAGAAAGCCAAAGATAGAAATTGGGCTGAGGCCCTGATCGGCATCAAGCTGAAGGCGTGATATAATTTACGGAATAATAACCAATATACTGCGCCCGCACTGGGCTAAACGATTCATAAACGACAAAGTCCATGCACGGTTAAATTGCTAATATGACCTGTGGATCGTAACACGCACCATTTCAAAGCCCCCAACGGACAATTCTGCCGTTGGAGAGGTGCATGGGAACTGAACAAGCTTCCTCAGAGAGTACGCCGCATGAGAAGGTGTCTATGTGAAAGTGAACAAAGTAACGTTAAGCGTACAGTGATACAATATATCCTAACCGATATACCCATGAGCTGAAATTGTGAATGAAAACATGGTACTATTTAGTGCAAGGGTCAATTAATAACCATTACTGATATTAATAACATATATTAGGGTAATGTATGTAATAGGTGATTTCAACATACAGCTCTTATTATATAAGGACATCAACTGATCAAATAATAGCATGATCCCATGGGATCTCCGAATTGAGTCCATTGTTGACAGTATTCAACGTAAAAATATAATAGACCTCACGCTTTTTTCGCACTTTCTCACAGCAGAGCCCTGCCGTGGGAATTATTTTTTCTAGCACAAACCAACAAATATCATCAGGGAAGTGATTATTTTCCACAAAATGAGATACAAGTGGTGCTGTTAACTTTTGTGTCCGAATTGCAGCTCTATGTTCTGTTAGTCGGACGTTCATAGATCTAGAGGTTTTTCCGACATATGCTTTGTTGCAGGGGCACAACAAAAGATACACTAGATTTTTTGATTTACAGTTAGTGATACCTTTGCTTTTCACAATCATGCCGTTGTGGCATATTGAATTACTTTCAATGCATTGGGCACACGACTTACAGCCGCCACATTTGAAGTTTCCATGGATAGGGCGAGAGTCAACTATGCTACGTTGTATCGCTTGTTTGGGAAGGGGCATTCTAGATCGTACCACTAAGTCCTTAATGTTCTTATTCTTGCGATAAGCGAACATGGGTTTTTGTATTTGATCGGATTGTGATTTATTTGTATTCAGCAAGTACCAGTGCAAACAGATGATTTGCCGAATTTGTTCATTAAGAACAGAATGTCTGGTAACAAAAACCAAGTTATTCTCAGTAGAATGAGTGTTATCAGATAAGAGATGTTGGCGGTCAAAGAAACGTGCCCGCTTATACGCATCGCAAATAACACGATGGGGATACCCTAGATTTTTAAATTTGATTTTCATCTCCTCAGCTCGAAGGTCGTAATCCGCAATTTTTGTACAATTACGACGTAGTCGTAAAAATTGCCCGAACGGGATGGCATTTTTCTACTTCAAAGGGTGGAAACTGCTATGGTGTAGGATTGTATTACGAGCTATAGGCTTGATATACAGGTCAACATAGAGTGAACTGTTTTAATGTTTCAGCATGATATCTAAAAATTCAATTTGTACGTTACTGTGATGTGAAGTAAATTGCAGATTGTCATCACATAGATTGAGCCATTGAGTGAATTCTAACAGAGTGTCCTGTTCACCGTCCCATATAAAGATGATATTGTCAATGTAACGTGACCATTGAAGGACTGTCTCAAAAAACTGGGCCTCTTCTTTAAAAATGAATTGATGTTCGAAAAAGGCAACATAGATGTTGGCTATAGTCGGGGCACAAGATGTGCCCATACTAACACCTTTTGTCTGTTTATACAGTGAACCATGGAACTCAAAAATGTTTTCTGTCAAAATGATAGTTAAGCAATCAATGATAAATTTACTCTTACAGTCAACTTGATAGGTGTCAATGAACCAAGCGACCGCTTTAAATGCTCCTTCACAAGGTATATTTGAGTAAAGGCTTTCGACGTCTAGAGTAACTAGCCATTGTGTATCTGGATTAAACGGGGTCCCCTCAAAAGAATTTATGACTTGGGAGGTATCCTTGATGTAACCTGGAATATCTTGAATATAAGGACGAAGAATGGCGTCCAAATATTTAGAGATGGGTTCAGTGACAGTGCCGATTGTACTTACAATGGGCCTGAGTGGTGGGTTAACAACATCTTTGTGGACTTTGGGGGTCCCATAGATGCAAGCAAGCTTGGTAGTTTCCACGTTAAGATAGTCATATTCTTTTTCACAAAGAATGTCATTGTTAAGAGCCTGAGTTGTTAAACAAAGTATTTTAGATTTAATAATACTCGTGGTGTTTTTATTTATCTTAGAATAGAATCTAGTGTCATCTAGCATATTTTCGATTTTCATGACATAACTTTGAGTATCCATAAGAGCTATGCCTCCACCCTTGTCGCAACTCTTAATAGTCACCTCTGGAGAGTTTTTAAGGCTGTTCAATGCTTGCTTCATTTTCAAAGAAGAGGCCCCGTTTTTTGAGACAGTCCTTAAATGGTCATGTTACATTGACGATATCATCTTTATATGGGACGGTGACCAGGACACTCTGTTAGAATTCACTCAATGGCTCAATCTGTGTGATGACAATCTGCAATTTACTTCACATCACAGTAACGTACAAATTGAATTTTCAGATATCATGCTGAAATATGAAAACAGTTCCCTCTATGTTGACGTGTATATCAAGCCTACAGCTCGTAATACAATCCTACACCATAGCAGTTTCCACCCTTTGAAGCAGAAAAATGCCATCCCGTTCGGGCAATTTTTACGACTACGTCGTAATTACAAAAATTGCGGATTACGACCTTCGAGCTGAGGAGATGAAAATCAAATTAAAAAATCGAGGGTATCCCCATCGTGTTATTCGCGATGCGTATAAGCGGGCACGTTTCTTTGACCGCCAACATCTCTTATCTGATAACACTCATTCTACTGAGAATAACTTGGTTTTTGTTACCAGACATTCTGTTCTTAATGAACAAATTCAGCAAATCATCTGTTCGCACTGGTACTTGCTGAATACAAATAAATCACAATCGGATCAAATACGAAAACCCATGTTCGCTTATCGCAAGAATAAGAACATTAAGGACTTAGTGGTGCGATCTAGAATGCCCCTTCCCAAACAAGCAATACAACGTAGCATAGTTGACTCTCGCCCTATCCATGGAAACTTCAAATGTGGCGGCTGTAAGTCGTGTGCTCAATGCATTGAAAGTAATTCAATATGCCACAACGGCATGATTGTGAAAAGCAAAGGTATCACTAACTGTAAATCAAAAAATCTAGTGTATCTTTTGTTGTGCCCCTGCAACAAAGCATATGTCGGAGAAACCTCTAGATCTATGAACGTCCGACTAACAGAACATAGATCGGCAATTCGGACACAAAAGTTAACAGCACCACTTGTATCTCATTTTGTGGAAAATAATCACTCCCCTGATGATATTTGTTGGTTTGTGCTAGAAAAAATAATTCCCACGGCAGGGCTCTGCTGTGAGAAAGTGCGAAAAAAGCGTGGGGTCTATTATATTTTTATGTTGAATACTGTCAACAATGGACTCAATTCGGAGATCCCATGGGATCATGCTATTATTTGACCAGTTGATGTCCTTATATAATAAGAGCTGTATGTTGAAATCACCTATTACATACATTACCCTAATATATGTTATTATTATCAGTATGGTTATTAATTGACCCTTGCACTAAATAGTACCATGTTTTCATTCACAATTTAAGCTCACGGGTATATCGGTTAGGATATATTGTATCACTGTACGCTTTACGTTACTTTGTTCACTTTCACATAGACACCTTGTCATGCGGCGTACGCTCTGAGGAAGCTTGATCAGTTCCCATGCACCTCTCCAACGGCAGAATTGTCAGTTGGGGGCTTCGAAATGGTGCGTGTTACGATCCACAGGTCATATTACCAATTTAACCGTGCATGGACTTTGTCATTTATGAATCGATTAGCCCAGTGCGGGCGCAGTATATCGGTTATTATTCCGTAAATTATATCACGCCTTCAGCTTGATGCCGATCAGGGCCTCAGCCTAATTTCTATCTTTGGCTTTTTCACCTGCCATTATCAACCATCCTTCTATTACTTTGCATAGTATGTATACTCTTAGATCGATGCGAAATTAGCATGATCAGGCCTCAGTCCTATTTCCATCTCTGGCTTTTTCACCTGCCACTAGCTAGTCATCCTTCCGCTAATCTGCATAGTGTTTATGCTCTTTGATCAATGCGGACCCAGTCCCTGTCCTGTTTCTATGGTCGGCTTTTTCACTTTCTACACCTAGCAGTCCTTCCACTATGTTTGTTTCTTACATCCATCTATATATAGATGGCGGCTGGCGTTTTGCTACTGTTTGCATCCAGCCATCCGTTACACTTTGACCATTTCGTGGTGATTTACCTATACCGAGAGCCAGGTCTGGAGACCGCTATTCCCTTTTCTAGGTAAGCGACCGCACGCAGTATTGTGTAGGTGGTCCTCAACCCTTTTACGGGTTTTTTGAAGGCTAAGTATACAGAATGTTACATTGCTACCTGCATTACATCGCAATGAGATGGTTTCATATCCCTTAATTTCACGTTCTTTACTTATTTATTATATTGTTTTTATCATTTCACGTTTCTGCACCCCATTTGGTAAAATAGGTCACACATGACAAATCTTCAAGTGAATAATTTTGTCTTCATGTGAAACTACAGAACTTATCGTTATTTGCCCCATTTTTTAGAATATTGAACACGAAGCATCATCTGAATCCTGACTTTCGGCTCCCCGGCAGTCGTTTTGTTTAGGTATTATTTCACTTACTCTTAGTTGTTTTTTCATGTCACATTAAAAGAGTTTCGGGTTATAGTTTCCCTCCTCTCTTTTTTTTAATTACAGGTCAACAGACTTCTCTACCATTTACTATATATCATTGCTTGAATCGTTTGTCTTTGTATTAAATGCTACCCCCCTAAAATCTATGTCTGAGCATATACGGGATACACACTCAGCCCGTTTTTTAGGTAAATTATGGTATTCTCATATTCAATTACGGTTACATCATCACGGTACTCCCTCCATACTTATATCTGTCTTGGTGTTGTTTTTCTGGTTTGTTTTCAGTTATTAGCAATTTTATCTGTGTGCCCATATCATCACGTGTGGCTGCAATCACGCTACAAACAAGGTACTTATTTACGGTACATATTTTCTTTCATCTGAATATATAGCTCACATATCGGCCACATCTTTCACACATTTTAAATTGCTTCATTCTTTCCATCTACTAGGTATTTCTACCACTATTACATGGTGTGGCCTAACCACCACGTCCAGCCTCATTCTATCTTAGGTAAGTGTTCTCTATTATCCCCTTAGAGGCAAGCAATCACATGATTGTGCTGTTTGTCAAAGTATTGTTCATATTCTGTTGAGTTATGTATGCCTCATCGAAGCATGACAGTAACCGTCCATACTAAGCTTATACATCTGATGACCATCAACAGAAATTCGTTCCTTTATAGACTATTCGTTTTATTGTTTACTTATAATGTTATTCACAACTGTCATCAGACATTGTTTCTTTTTACCAACACTCAATGTGGTTTTTTTTGTTAGTGAACCATTATCGGTTTCTTTCCTTAATAGTTTCATCAGGACAAAAAGTGGGTTGATACCTGCAGCCCTTCAAACGTTCCTTTCATGTTGAATGGTTTGGATACTTTGTTCCCTGTAAGTATAATATTACTTATATTATTTGCACCCTGTCTGCACCGAAGTTTACCATAGTTGGTTTCCGAACTGATTAATTAGTTTTATGGTATAGGGTGTCATGCATAAATCCCTATATAAACTGACAATCCAACCCCTTAAAGTGTGAATGAAAGCGGTCGATTAAAACATCCATCTACCTGTTTACCATCTAACAGCAATCTAGGGTCAATTGTTTCTGCATG
Organism: Lissotriton helveticus; assembly: GCF_964261635.1. Lineage (NCBI taxonomy): Eukaryota > Metazoa > Chordata > Amphibia > Caudata > Salamandridae > Lissotriton > Lissotriton helveticus. Next base: position 1,763,288,088 of record NC_136057.1, read on the forward strand.
CAATAGTATCGAATACATTTAAATGTGATTTCCATTTGTGTGTTATATGAAATAAACAATCGAATAAATCGCTATAGGCTCTTAGTGTGTTTTTCACTATTTTAACGTTTATCAACTGTAAACTGTTTAACATGTGACATAGACTTGCTCTATTATGTTTATAAATATTGAATAGAATGACAAGTGACATAGGGTTGCCTATTTTTTGCAGCAACCATTACGATAAATGTAGATGAAGTATTTTCCAGCTATGCTGCATTCAACCTGCTGTCTCGGTTGTGCTTACTGTACATAATCAAATGCACTATACGTGTCTATTATCTATAATCGGTTTTCTATTGATGTTGTATATAAACTGCTGTTGTGTTTGTGCTTATTGTACATAATTAAATATTGTGTATGTGTCCACTGTTGTTTGACTCTCACCCACATTGTTTTTAACATTCTAGTGCAATAGACCATCACCTGAGGAAGGCTATTTGGTCGAAACGCGCGTTGTGAACTACCCTGCCGCATTGCCTTCATCGTTTGTCATGCCTAATGCTTATTGTTTGTATGCTATGTGTTTTTAAATCTTTATGTTTATGAATTGTAAATTAGTCCTATGAGAAATAAGTATACTAATGAAAAAAGACAAAAAAAATGTATAAAAAGATAAAATATTTATACTATCTTTGAATAATAAATTGAATAATTCACTAACTACCTGGGTGGTGAGTCTACATAATGTTGGATGTCCTTACTATAATATTGATCTGTGGCTTTTTCATATATACATCAATATTGTTTGGCAGTTCCTGAGTTTTCTACTTGGCTATAGACCGTTCTAAAAGTGTATAGGTCTATAGTTGTCAGGGGACGTAGGATCCAGCATAGGTTTTTTTAAGATAGGAATGACTTGGCCGGCTTTAAGAGAGTCAGGTATCATTCCCTGTAGGGAAGCATTAATGATTGCAGTCCAAGAGGGGATGATAGCTTGAGAGGCGGTGGTTAGGCAATTAGAGAGTAGAGGATCGTTGTAGTGATTGTTCGTGTTTAAGGAAGACAGAATTTTTGAGACACAATGTTCCTCGTAGACTTTGAAATTGGACCAGTGCGCTAGGTTTTTGGGTGAAGTCTGGTATGGCACGCCGAGAGAAGAGGTGGAGCCAGTGAGGTTTGGGAGAGCGTTGCCGATTTAGGTTCATTTCCTAGGGCAGAGATATTGTCACAGAAGAAGGAGGAAAATTCCTCACATGTTATTGGTCCTATAGGGGTTTCTTTGGAGGTTTTAACCAGTTTGTTAGATTAGTGTTTGACCAGTTTGAATAGCTTGCGCAGTCTATTCTTGGCGTTCTTTAGTTCTATTCTAAAGAATTATTTTTCTGAGTTGCAGACTTTCCTATTGTATGCGTTTCTGGACTGGTAGAGAAGATGTAGACCGGCTGCTGATGAGTGCTATTTTCAGTTGCGTTCGGCCTGCCGGAGGGATCTCCTCTTATTGTTGAGGGATCCATTGAACCAGGGAATCCTGTCTTTGATCCGTTTTTTTTTTTTAAATTTAACGAAGCAAGATCATCGAGTATGTTGGATATGGTTGTGGAGACGTGAGGGGGGAGGTCAGCCTCACAGCGGGCAGCCAGTTTCCTGTGATCCAGGTTCTTGGTGTCTCTAACCCAGCATTTGGGAATCACAGGATGAGGTGACCATGTCTTGTGGGTGCCAGGCAGTAGGAATGTGATAGCATGGTGGTCAGACCAGTCACATGGGGCTATGGAGATAAGTTTGACCGCTGATTCCTTGGAGATTATCCAGTCAAGGGTGGCGTCTTTCGAGTGGGTTGGGAGTGAGCAGGCTTGGGTGAAGGCTTGGTTGGTCAGGAAGTGTCTGATGGTGTTGACCTGCGGGTCCTTGGGGCTGTTCCAATGTAAGTTGAAATCGCCAAGGAAAATGTTAGAAGAGACCTTGGCTGTGAGAATTTCCATAAGGTGGTCAATGAAGGTGTCTTTCATGCCTGGGGGTGGTAGAATATGTGCAGTCTGCAAAGTTGCGTGGTATTGTTGCATAAAGTAATAACATATCTACTTGTCCATGGGGCGGGTTGCTTCATAAATCCACTTGTCCTGTAACAAAATCCACATGTCCCTTTGGTGCCATGTAGTGCGGCAACAAATGATGGCAGCAATCTCATTATTTAAGAGCTCTGATAAGGCCTCTCTGATTATGCCTGGAATCATTTCATAGTAATGTTTGAATACTTGCAATCCCCTTATGTTGCCACGTTGCTGCAGATCTACATATTGGGGCTGAAGGTAGTGGTAACAAAAGTTCCAGGGTTAGAATGCCCTTTTGAGTCTGTGCAAATCTACTAACTTGCATGTTTTAAGGGTTTACAGAAACTCTTCTCTAATCTTTACCCATACTGTAAAATGTTGGAAATGTACTCCTGACAATGGCAGACGTAAATATCAGAGTTGGGAAAAAAGTTTGGAGGGAGAGTCAACTTGCAAACACTCAGATATTTGCATGAGCAAATCTGCACATGCATATTTGCTCATGCTAAAATGCGATTCACAAATATTTTTTATGAGTACTATTTCTGGTCCTACTTCTGTATATTCTTGGGAATTCACAAAAGCCGTATAGCTGCACTTAATGCAAGGACATATAACTTGGGTGCACTTTTGAGACTTTCTTTCATAATTGGGGCCCTAATTTGGTCTGGCATTGACCGTGATTATTTTGTTTATTAAAATTTGTTCTCTCTCTTTCTGTATCAACTGGCTTCACTGTGAGTGACAGCATTCTGCTCGTTCACAGGAAGCATATTGGCACACAAAGTTGCTTTGTACAGTGCCAGTAACTACTGTGACATTGTGTGCTTTTTGAGACCAACAACAATTTTTTGATTTTGCTAATGTTTGTTATAAGGGTGAGGGCCCGGCAACTCCAACACCAATATGATTTTACAAAAACCATGCCAAAAAAAGTCACACATTGACAAAACTAAAAAGCTGACCACTAATTTAAGACCTACTGGCTTTGCCAATACTAGTTTATTTTTGTTTCCCATAATCTTATTGAAACTGGTTACACTCATTTTACATTATGAATATTTTTGGGAAATACTAGCATGCATAATCACATGTTACTAAATAATGCTGCAAAGCAAGGGTACCTGACATTTTACAGTAGTTTAGCAAAATGGTTTTTTCCTGCTTTCCTTTTTTGTTAACATTTTATTTTGAAAGCAAAGAATCCTCAATCTTGATTTCATGCTTCTGCAAATATTTGCATCAACTCAGAGAGCATTTTGGGAGCATTATACATAGCTTCATTTTGCTAAACTTTGAAAAAGTGTGTACACATTTTTACACTGGAACCACTGTCAGTAGTGCAGTCAGAGCATACAACATTTAATAAGAGCTCTCAAACTAATAATAAAGGCTTTTAATTAATGAACCATAAATACAAGTTGGAACAGCATTAACATTTGGACACAAATATCACCTTAACTGCATACAGTGCCCCTCCCTGCTCCATAATGTGGTACTGCAAACTGGCAGCCCAAGGTTTTATGCTGCAGGAGGTTGGGCCTACTTGTCCCAACAACAAAATACACATGAAAACTTGTTGTCCTGGGTGTCGGTCTACAGGAATTCCACATACCTAACTAATACCCGGTTTTGCCCGGTCGCGGAACTCCATGGCATCTTACAGAGTTTTCATTTAACTCAACAGAATTCCGCTGAGTGGAACTATTTCCACCCACCCCTACCTAGGACAGCCAGCTCCATTTTATAGCCCAAGCTTCTTTGAGTTCTAAACAGCCCAGTGAGCAAGAACAAAGGAAGGTGGTAAGAACATAGACATTGTGCTGTGTTGTTTGCAACTGTACAAATGGCTCTTATTTCCACCCCTGACTGCTTACATTTATCTCTTGGTATCTGTGCAATTTGTGCTTTCAAAACTGCTATTTTCTTATACCAGTGACTGTCTACATTTCTGTCCTGGTTTACCCCTAAATTTTGCTAAGGCATCTAGAAGGCAACCCCGGCCCTCCCCTTTTCAAACTAAATTGCAAAATAAACCTCTAAGCCTAACCAGGTAGCTTTTTAGGGACTGTTTAATCTGCTTGGTGGTTCACTTTTTGTTTGGAAAGTGTACTGAGCACTTGTTTTTAGTTAAAAAAAGACACTTTAATGTGTACAAAAAAACAATATTTTATTGGTTTTAGATGTGTCTCTTACCTGCAGGGTTGAACAGGAAGTACAACTCTATGACTCCACTCTACGATGCTCCACTTCACTCTACGACACTTCACTTCACTCTACAACACTCTGTGCCCCTCCATGCTATAACATGCCACTCGAGTGTACGCCACTCAACTCTCCACCCCCCCGGTCAAAAAGTCTCTATGACAAGTCACTATATAACAAGCCACTCCACGCTATTCTACGACACACCACACCACTCTGTGCCACTCCACTCTATATGACTCTATGTGATATGCCACTCTATGACTCCAATCCACTCTGCTCCACAATACGCCATTCCACTCTTCTCTACAACACTCCAGGCCACTCCACCCTACAACACCCCAGTCACCTCTATGACACGGCACTCCAATCTATGAGGCGCCACTCCACTCTATGACATGCCACTCCACCCTACACCCCTCCACCCCTCTCCACTCTAATATACTCTACAACATGCCGCTCAATGACACTCTGCTCTACTCTATGACTCGTCACTCTACAACACTCCGCTCCAATCTACAATACTCCACTCCACTTCAGGCTACAACTCCCCAGTCCACTCTGTAACATGCAGCTCCGCTCTATGACATGACAATCTACTCCACTCTACCAACTCAACTCTACAACACTCTTTGACACACCACTCCACTCTACTCTATGTCATGCCACTTCACTCTACAACTCTCCAGTCTACAATTTTCTATTCCACTCTATGTCCCTCCAATCTATGCCACTCTACACCACTCTACACCACTCTATGATAAGCCATTCAACTTTACAATGTCCCACTCCAATCGTGACTCTTTACTCCGCTCAATGCACTCCATTCTACAACACTTTATTGACACTCTACTCCACTCTATGTCACTCTACTCTGCAATACTCTAGTCCACTGTATGACACTCTGTTCCACTCCATGCCACTCTACAACACTCTACTCAATTTTTGTGACACTATAATCATCTCCCTCTATGCCACTCCACGCTACTTTACTCCACTGTACTCTATGACACATTAATCCACTCTAATCCACTACTCCCCTCTATGGCACTCCATGACACTCAATGACACATCACTCCACTCTACGGCTTGCTACTCCACTCTATGACACACCACTCCACTGTACATCACACCACTCCACTCCACTATACGCCCCTCAGCTCTACGAAGTTCTATGACAAGTTACTCTATGACACAGCACGCTACTCTACTCTACAACACACCACTCCACTCTATGATAAGCCACTCCACTCTATGACACCCCTCGTTGCGATTCATCACTCCACTCTATGACACGCCACTCCACTCTACAACATGTCACTCCACTCTTTGGCACTCCACCACACTCTAAGACACTCTACAAGACCCACCATTTCACTCTGCTCTACAACCCGCCAGTCCTCAACATTCTACTCCACTTTATGCCAGTCCACACTAAGACAATCTACAATAAGCAACTCAACTGCAATAAACAAAGTATATGAGTTGAAACAAATGTTTTAGAATAAAAAAGCCATTAAAATTGAGTGAAAAAAGCAATGGTTCAAGATTAGTTATAGTTATGAAAACGTACATTATTATTTTTACAGAAAGCCAACTTAAGCCACATAAATATTAGAAATTCTAAAGTTATAATTATAACTTTAAATTATATTATGCACTCCACCCGAAACGTAATATAACTCGCTAACCTCCTTACAAAGTGTTGTCACGCCAGTAGTCAGTGTAAATAAACTATAACTCGTGCCTTCCCCATGCACTGTTTATACTCTTTCATATCACATCACTTATAGTATAGTCGTAACAAATCTCTTAACAGCTGAAATTACATCAATTATTAGAGCACTGCGCATGGTAGAGGGGCGAGTTATGGTTAATTTTCTGTGGTTAGTGAGTTGACAACACTGTATGGAGGGCAGCAAGTTATATTACGCTTTGGGTGGGCGCAAATTATAACTTGATTTCTAATGTTTCTGTAGTTTAAGTTGATTTTGTATATACATGCTAAATTAAATTTTCCTGAATATAACTTTGTTTCTCTGCGCCCTAATCAGCCCTGTGAGCAAGGACAAAGAAAGGTGGTAAGAACACAGACTTTGTGCTGTGTAGCTTGATCTCTAAAAACTGCTTTTTCTCTACCTGTTACTGTTTACATTTATCTATTAGTTTCTGTGCAATTTGTACTTTTAAAACTGCTGTTTAAATTTCTTTCCTAGTTTTCCCCTAAATTGTATTAGGACTTCTCGAAAGCAAACCGTGCCACTGCCCCCCCACCCCCTTTCAAGCTAAAAATGCTGAATAAACCCTTAACCCCTTCCATGCTCATGACGAGCTCAGCTCGTCATGAGGCACGGTGCTCGTGTGCTCATGACGAGCTGAGCTCGTCATGACCACACCAGTTTCTATTATGGGCCAGCACAGGGGAAAAATAGCAATAGCAGCGATGGTGTTAAACCTAGCCAGAGTGTTTTTAAGAGACTGTTTTATCTGTTTTGCTGTTTAAATTGTGTTTGGAAAGTGTAATTTGCACTAGTTTTTGGCTAGAAAAAGTGCCTTGTGGAAAGCAGCATTTTAGTGGTGTTAGATTTGGGTCTTACCTGCAGGGTTGAACAGAAACTACAAAGTGTGTATTGAACCTGTCTGTATCCAAGGAGATTCTGACTTCAGGTGCATCTTCTTGCCCCCTGCAGATTGTGGTTTAGTGATTTCCCACAGGCGGCATCTGAGCAGGCCTGACCATTCCTGTCACACTAGAACAAGCCCTTACAAGCCTTTAAGTTTATAGAGGGAATCCCAGGACAGTTTTGAAGCCCAATCTTCACTGAGTCCTAAACAGCCCAATGAGCAAGAACAAAGGTAGGTGGTAAGAACACAAGCATTTTGCTGTTTTGTTTGAAACTGTAAAAAATTGTCTTTTTCCCATGACTGTTTACATTTAGCTCTGGGTTTTTGTGCAATTTATACTTTTAAAACTGCTCTTTCCTTTGACCCCTGACTGTTTAAATTTCTCACAATAGAAATATGAGGTAGTAGTGGTTTCCTTATCACACCTAGTGTGCAAACAAATATTTACTAAACAATGTAAATCAATACGTTGGCGTGGTGCTGTAATGGTTAAACCCGCCCTGTTACCAAAGGTGGAATTACACAATGGATAAGTATCCAGTATATTTGAATTATATGTAGACCAAAGCCAAATCACTCTAAATGGTGTTAGGAAAATAGTACAATGGACAAACTGTGAGAACTTATTTTGAAAAGACAATTCTTTTTATTGCAAAATGTAGACAGTTATGCATGCTTAAAGTGCAGATTTTATACAAAATACTTCTTCAGAGATGAACAACAGCCAACAACATGTTTTGTAACGCCGTGATTTTTTCAAGGCTGTGAAATAAATTACAATAAGATACATGTAAGATATTGTTATTTGGTCGGAAAAAGTATGTAGAGTGAAGGTTTACAAGAAGAAACAAGAGAAACAGATAACCAGAGGCAAGCAAAAGAACTGAAGAAGTAATTTGGAGAGACCAAGGGGCATATTATCAAGAACGGCGTTAAAACTATCGCCGGTTTAGCAGCAGAAAACTGCAGCTAAAAGTGGCGATAATGGGCTTGAAAATATGCCCGGGAGAATTCTAATAGAAGCCCATGCTCACACCAGGACATGGACTTCTATTGGAATTCTCAAGGGCATATTATCAAGCCCATGATTGCCGTTTTAGTGGCAGTTTTCTGCCGCTAAACCAGCGATAAATTTTTACGCAGTTCTTGATATTATGCCCCCAAGAAAGTAGGTCAGTAATGTGAAGGAATGATTCTACAACTGTAGAGAGATGTAATGTTAAAAAGATGTGTAAAAAGTCGAATTATAGCTTCATGGGATATCATAATTCAATGCGTAACATAAAAAGAAAAGTAAAGGTATTAAATACAGTATCCCACTGGACAGCAAAGAATAAACTGTGTCTATACTGGAAGTGTGTAAAAAAAAGTCCCTCATCCTGAGACATAAATGTACCCACCTTGGGAATTGATATGTGGGCTGTCACTCTTAAGGAGCAGCACAATTCAAGAATCATGAATTTTGTATTTGTATTGTATTTCCACAGAGAGTACCAACTCCGTGAAACGTACAGAATAATGGAACAGACCTGACTGGTAAAGAAGGAAAACAAAAAGAAAATCGATGGCTAAATGTCAAAAGTATTAGTACAAGAACCATAAATCTGGAAAAAGATCAGTAAAAAACTGAGGATGACTTACTCAAAGGCAGTAAAGCACAGCGAACATGCTAGAAAGAAGCCAGTATGATAAGGTAAGTGCCACAGGTCCTAAATATTGACATGAAACAATAAAAAAATTAAGTGACAAATGTCTAATGAGTAAAGCTATAAATATGGTGCGAAATAATCAAAAAAGTGGGGCGAAAATGGAAGAGGAGAGAAAAAAAGATAATACAAATCACCGTGACCAAGTAAGGAAGTGTTCTCTAAAAGGTCAATGGGACTGAATCAAAGATTCTGTGGAATCAGAAACGGGTGTTTAGGAAGGAAAAGATAATTGTGCATTCCTATGTGAATAGTAAAGAACATGCTTTCCATACATGTGAAATGTTGCATAAATGTTATTAGGATAATAGGGAAAAAAAGCTGAGTGCTAAATGTTGAAATTGAAAAGGTGAGCAGATTTCATCAACTAAGTTCAAAATGCTTGTGTTTGACAGTTAGACAGCATGAAAGCCTACTTCCAAAGGTATGGAATCACCATAGAGTTGACAGATATGGCATAAACCCTTTATCAATGTCCCACAAGTCTCCACAACCACTCTCTCTCAGATCCATTTAATTCGTTTTATTGTGCCATTCATACCAGTGTGGAGTGTCAGAGCACTTTACTTCATAAGACTTACATAAGATAGAAGACCAAAAGGTGTAGGAGTAACATGTCAGTCATACCTGTAGGGAGCATGGTTTAATAGTATTTGGTCGAGAGAAGCACCCACTCAGAATTTAAAACCTACCACCATGGTGGAGAGTTCTCTTTAAGAATAAGAAGTGATTTCTACCCCAATTAACGCTTTTTGCAACATTTGGATAATGAAAGATGGGAAAAAATCATAACGCTCTAATCTATTCCTTGCAATGTGTACGCAGCTCTTTGATGACCGTTAATAGCTTACTGTTCTATACTAGGATTTAATTTATAAACTGAAAGTAAAAAAAGGATCATTCTGACTCAAACAGTAACCCACTGACTTATTTACATTATATACACTCTATGATCTGTATGGTACACATTCTTTGAAGCAGGCATATTAACTCTCTGCACTACATTATGATGAGTTAAAACTTCTGCTAGACAAAGCTCTGATCTCTCTCCGGGAAGAAGATTAATCACCAAAGTCATCTTGACATTTTTAATGTTGCCTGAAATTTTGGAGGCAAGGAATGCAGCAGCAGGTTCTTTTAAAGCCATAATCTACTTTCAAACATGGCGCCCCCAACCGAAGTCAGTGCCCAGTGCAGTGGCACAGTTCTCACCACCCTGGCGGAGGCGGTCATTGTGGGGTGCCAAGAAACACTGTCGCACTGGGCACCAGCAGCGCTAAAGCCGGCCCTGGTAAAAGCTTCAAGGTACCAAGTATTGTTCAAGACTAGAACGAAAAGTGATTGGTAAATGTAAGCTAGAGTACTAATAGTGATAGAGGTCAGTATGACTCATGAAGAACAAAGAAAGTGTTTTTCCTAAGAGAACAAAGTCCGGTGTAGAGGTACGAAATATTTAGAATCAATGACCAAGGAGACCATAATAAGTTCCAATCTGAGATAAAAGAAAAGTGCACATCACAATCGTAAAAAGTATAGACTTTCCCGGCAAGGGTACTTATCTAAATTCAGTTAGAAATCACAAGCCCCACTGGAATAATACTCGTGTAACGAGTCACCAAACAGAACAGCCCCATCACATAATATAACTTGCCTTGGAACATATAACCCATTGAACAGACTGCCAGTAAGTCTGACAGCACGTCTCAGTGGTAAAACGTATAAACCATCCAAATAGGAGCCCTTACCTTACTAAACAAGCACTTGCAATGCAATAGGTCTCGTATTTGGGAGACTTGAAGCAATTGGTACTGTAAATGATAATGCCTTTTATTTAGCTGTTTTAACCCCTTCGCTGCTAGGCCTTTTCCCCTCCTGTGCTAAGCCTTTTTTTGGCGATTTGGGGTAGTGCGCGCTTAGGCCCCTGTAACTTTTTGACCACATAAGGTATCCACGCCAAATTTGTGTCCTTTTCTTCCAACATCATGTGGATTCTAAAGGTGCCCAGGGTTTGTGGATTCCCTTGCAGGGGTCCCAGAAATTAAGCAAAACACAGTAAAAATTTTGTTTTTTTCAGAAAATTGTGAAAAATGGGCTGCAAATGAAAGCCTCTGGGTTTTCCCTGCAAATGTTATCAAAAAAGGGTTTGTGGGGCTGAAATCTCTATTTTCTCAGCTTTTAGGGAATGACAGTCCTTTGTCAGAGAACCAACATTTTTCACACAGTTTTGGCCTTTTTCTGGGACATAGCCTATTTTTGCTGTTTTTAGAGCTTTCAACCTCCTTCCAGTTAATGGTAGAAATGAGTTTGAAAGCAATAGTGGATCCTGGAAAGCTATACATTTTAGAAAAGTAGACAAAATTCTAAATTCAGAAAAGGGTCATTTGTCTAAATCCATGAAGGTTTCTTTATAGAAACTAATAGTTAGATATTGGAATAATTGAAAATTAGTTGAAGAAAAGAGCCTTTTGTCTCAACGTTTTCACCTGTAACTTCTTGTAATTTTGACAGCTGTTTGAAAGCAATATACCGTTACATCCGTTTGATCTTCCTGGTTGTCGGGATATATAGGACTTGTAGTTTCACCAAGAACCCGACGAACCCAGAACCAAAAACTGTGCAGCAACTTGCAATGGTATTTTATTATTTACTGGGTATTGAGCACTTATTCTTGGAAAATGTATACATGGAAAAATCGGTATGAAAGACACCTGTGTATTTATGAATTGGGTACAAATTATAGAGTTTAGAAACAGTATATATTTGCACATTTTCAAAATTGGAAATACTCATACTAGCATGAGAATCATTGGTCATTTTTCAAAAAGATTTTTTTTTACACAATGTCTTTCATTGGGAAGGGAGAAATGCATGAAAACTCAATAGGTAATAACAGTTGATTTACAAATCTTAATTACCCTAAGTCTCCCAATAAAAAAGGTACCTCACTTGTGTGGGTCGGCCTTGTGCCTGCAACAGGAAACGGCACAAAATGCAACATGGTCACACCTCAATTTTGCAGGTAAAAATTGACCCTTTTATGGCAAAGTGCCTAGCTGTAGTTTTTGTACCCTATCTCTGCCGGCACCTAGGGAAACCTAGCAAACCTATACATTTTTCAAAACTAGACACCCAGGGGAATTTAGGATGGGGTGACTCGACTGCCTCCCACCAGGTTCTGTTACCCAGAATCCCTTGCAAACCTAACAAATTGGGGGAAAACACGCATTTTCCTCACATTTCTGTGGTGGAAAGTTCTGGAATCTGCGTGGATCAACAGATTTCCACCCACCCCGCGTTCCCCAAAGTCTTATGAGAAAAATGGTACCTCACTTGCCTGGGTCTGCCTAGTGCCTGCGACAGGAAATGGTGCAAAACACAACGTGGTCGCACCTCAATTTCGCAGTCAATACTGGCCCTTTTTTTGGCAAATTGCCTACCTGTAGTTTTTGAACCCTAGCTCTGCCAGCACCTAGGGAAACCTAGCAAACCTATACATTTTTGAAAACTAGACACCCAGGGAAATTCAAGATGGGGTGACTCGACTGCCTCCCACCAGGTTCTGATACCCAGAATCCCTTGCAAACCTAAAACATTGGGGAAAATTACGCATTTTCCTCACATTTCTGTGGTGGAAAGTTCTGGAATCGGCGTGGATCCACAAATTTCTACCCACCCAGTGTTTCCCCAGGTCTCCCGAGAAAAATGGTACCTAACTTGCCTGGGTCTGCCTTGTGCCTGCGACAGGAAACAGCGCAAAACGCAACGTTGTCACACCGAAATTTTGCAGTGAAAACTGGCTCTTTTTTTGGCAAAGTGCCTACCTTTCCTTTTTGAACCCTAGCTCTGCCGGCTCCTAGAGAAACCTAGCAAACCTATACATTTTTAAAAACTAGACACCCAGGGGAATTCAGGATGGCATGACTCAACTGCCTACCACCAGGTTCTGTTACCCATAATTCCTTGCAAAGCTAAAAAATTGACGAAAAAAACGCTTTTTCCTCACATTTCTGTGGTGGAAAGTTCTGGAATCTGCGTGGATCAACAAATTTCCACCCACCCCGTGTTTCCTCAAGTCTCCCGAAAAAAATTGTACCTCACTTGCCTGGGTCTGCCTAGTGCCTGCGACAGGAAACAGCGCAAAACGCAACGTGGTCGCACCGAAATTTCGCAGTGAAAACGGGCCCTTTTTTGGCGAAGTGCCTTCCTTTCGTTTTTGAACCCTAGCTCTGCCGGCACCTAGGGAAACCTAGCCAACCTATACATTTTTTAAAACTAGACACTCACGGGAATTCAGGATGGCATGACTCAACTGCCTCCCACCAGGTTCTGTTACCAAGAATCCCTTGCAAAGCTAAAAAATTGACAAAAAAACGCATTTTCCTCACATTTCTGTGGTGGAAAGTTCTGGAATCTGTGTGGATCAACAAATTTCCACCCTCCCCGTCTTCCCCCAGGTCTCCCAAAAAAAATGGTACCTCACTTGCATGGGTCTGCCCTGTGCCTGCGACAGGAAACAGCGTAAAACACAATGTGTTCGCACCGCAATTTCGCAGTGAAAACTGGCCCTCCATGGCAAAGTGCCTATCTTTCGTTTTTGAACCCTAGCTCTGCCGGCACCTAGGGAAACCTAGCAAACCTATACATTTCTGAAAACTAGACACCCAGGGGAAATCAGGATGGGGAGACTCAACTGCCTCCCACCAGGTTCTGTTACCCAGAATCCCTTGCAAACCTAAAAAAGTGACACAAAAACGCATTTTCCTCACATTTCTGTGGTGGAAAGTTCTGGAATTTGCGTGGATCAACAAATTTCAACCCACCCGTGTTCTGCCAGGTCTCCCGAAAAAAATGGTACCTCACTTACCTGGGTCTGCCTAGTGCCTGCGACAGGAAACAGCGCAAAATGCAACGTGTTTGGACCGCAATTTCGCAGTGAAAACAGGCCCTTTTTTGGCAAAGTGCCTACCTTTCGTTTTTGAACCCTAGCTCTGCCGGCACCTAGGGAAACCTAGCAAACCTATACATTTTTGAAAACTAGACACCCAGGGAAATTCACGATGGGGTGACTCAACTGCCTCCCACCAGGTTCTGTTACCCAGAATCCCTTGCAAACCTAAAGAATTGACAAAAAAAATGCATTTTCCTCACATTTCTGTGGTGGAAAGCTCTGGAATCTGCGTGGATCAACAAATTTCCACCCACCCCGCGTTCTCCCAGGTCTCTTGAAAAAAATGGTACCTCACTTGCCTGGGTCTGCCTAGTGCCTGCGACAGGAAACAGCGCAAAACGCAAAGTGTTTGCACCGCAATTTCGCAGTGAAAACGGGCCCTTTTTTGGCAAAGTGCCTACCTTTCGTTTTTGAACCCTAGCTCTGCCGGCACATGAGGAAACCTAGCAAACCTATACATTTCTGAAAACTAGACACCCAGGGGAATTTAGGATGGGGTGACTCAACTGCCTCCCACCAGGTTCTGTTATCCAGAATCCCTTGCAAACCTAAAAAATTGACAAAGAAGTACACATTTTCCTCACATTTCCGTGGTGGAAAGTTCTGGAATTTGCGTGGATCAACAAATTTCCACCCACCCCGCGTTCCCCCAGGTCTCCCAAAAAAAATGGTACCTCACTTGCGTGGGTAGGCATACTGGCTGCAACAGGAAAAGGCCCAAATCGTACGGTGGAGACTTAAAAATAACCTATAGCAAAACTACCTTATTTTTGGGGGGGGGCACCTGAGTTTTTGGCCCGGGGCTCGGCGGCAAACTTGTGAAAGTACCAAACCCAAACAGTTCTGTGAACTAGATACCCTGTGGAGTCCAGGGAGGTATGGCATGCGTGGGTCCCCCAACGTTTTCCTACCCAGAAATCCTTGCAAACCTTAAAATTAGGTAAACAAATCACTTTTCCAAACTTTTTTTGCGTGGGATATCTGTGCCGGCACAAATGTCCTACCACCCAGCGTTCCCCTTGTTCTCCCGAGTAAAATGATACCTCACTTGTGTGGGTGGGCCAAAGCAGAACAGGCCAAAAATGTATTTTTAAGAAATTGTATCGTTCAGGATTGACAAATTAAGCACAGAGAATTCTACTGTTTTGGGGTCCTCCTAGTCACAGGCCTTTGGCCCACCCAAACAAGTGAGGTATAATTTTACTCGGGAGAACAAGGGGAACGCAGGGTGGTAGGACATTTGTGCCGGCACAGAGATCCCACGCAAAAATGTATGGAAAAGTGTTTTTTTAACCTAAATTTAAGGTTTGCAGGGAATTCTGGTTAGGAAAACATTGGGGGACCCACGCATGCCATACCTCCCTGGACTCCCCCGGGTGTCTAGTTTTCAGAACTGTTGGCTTTGGTAGTTTCCAAAGATGGCCATCGAGCCCCGGGCCAAAACTCAGGTGCCCCCCCAAAAAATAAGATAGTTTTGCTAAAGGTAATTTTTTTATTTTTTATTTTATTTTTTTTAAAAACCTTTATTTTGCATGAATAACAGAACAAATACGGGCCCACAACTGTCAGGCTGGCCACAATACTGTCGAAGCGCAATTGCAAGCAATGTAGGTCCTCAGCGGCATCAGGTGACATAGCAACAATCAATGGACGTTACACTGTATAGGATCACGTCGCCGAGGAAAAGGAGCATATAAGGTTAATTTTTAAAGTTTTTTCGTTCGAAATAGAAATCAATAAAGCATAAGAATTAAGGAGAACTGAGTCCGTATAATAACTTCTCGACATGGGCATGCTGCATCATCACTGGAAACAACAATGGAAGGTAACACCTCGGGCAAAAAGGCGGTACAAAGTAAAACAACAGGATAATCCGCCAGCAGCTACGCACCACCTACAGCGCCATCCCCTACCTACTAACCCCTATCGTGGACCCAGAACAGAAACAGGGTAAGAAAGCGCAGAAGGATAGAAAAAATAAGGCCCATAGAAACTAAATAAAGAAAACTAAATCCCTCCCCCCACCCTACACCAATGCGGAGGCTACGGCCTACCCCCCCCAGCAAAGTGTCTGTCGCCCATTAAAGAACCCGAAATATAGACCAAGAAAAGAAAGAAGGAAAAAGAAAAATGGAAAGAAAAACCCTCACACTTGAGATATAGGGAGTAGGAAAGGAATAAACTAATCCACTACTCCCGGAAAAAGGAAGGTGGGGAGGAGCCCACTCAAAATCAGATCTCCCGGACTCCCCAGCTGTATAAAACTACTACGCCGTGTACATAAATTCGAAAGACATAGAACCAAAAGAGGGTCAGAATCAGTTATACCCAGATCCCGGGCAAACACAAAACCCGCCGCCCCATCAACAAGAGTAAAGAACAGGACGTAGCAATTAAAAATTAAGTGGGGAAAATCAGCACAATCAACGCAAGTAACATAGCAAAATGCAGTTCAATCCTGGTCTCCACCAGCCGATCAAGCAAAGCCAACGAGGAAAACACCTTCAGCCCTGGCCAGAACGACAAAATCCCTTCAGACATGGCCCTCGCCGCAAGCACTCCTCAGGCAGAACAAAGGAGCAAGATGGACGCTCTCGACAAAGAAGAAGCAGAGGAGGAGGCAATGAGCGTCCCCAGTCCACCACAATGTCAGCGTCCAAACCGATAAACTCCACTTCCATCGCAGGATGACACACACACCACCATTGTAGGAAAGAGGCTCCAGAGGCAGAAACAACGAGGGGGGTTATCAACTGGAAGGTCGATAAGCGGAGCCTCGGTAGCAAGTGCGCAGGCAAAGTCACAGATCTCGAAGTGGAAGGAAACACTGTAACCATAGCCTCACCGATAAGTAAACACCCAAAATTACTGCCAGGGACACATCGCTCCTCCGCCCTCTCATGCTGCAACATTGTATCCGTTCCAGAAGTAGTTAGAGGCAGCAGGGGGCCAGCCAGCTCCGGTCGCGTTATGCCAGACGAAGCTCTCTCAATCTTCCACATCAGCTCTCGGATGGTTCGCCGCCATGTTGCCCCCAGGTCTGTAAGGGCAACCAGGATATCCCCATAAGTCAGGTCGCTCTGCGACGTTAGCCGGTCCGCACCGCGCGGCGATGCACTCAGAGCAGCCTCCGTCTCGGGGACAGGCAGGACATCACATATTAGGGATAGGGAAGCAGCCATCTCTCCGGCGGGAAAGGCAGGCGCCATTATCACCCCGTCAGTGAGTCCACATTTGAGGAAGGGGGGCAATTTCATTACAAAGAAAAACAAGCGTCAGAACCACCGATGGAAACGCGACCCCCAGTCAGGGGGGCCGCGCAGAAAGAGAGTCTCCTCGCCTTTGATGAATGCAGGGCGGACCACGGCCGAGGAGGCGCCCCAAGATGGAGTCCGTCCAGCGCTCGAGCAGCGTAGTGGATGGAAGCGCCGTGTGAAGGGCTCCCGTCTCGCAAACACACACTCCGTAGGCAGAGGGAGTCCCACTACACTGGAAAGGGTCTACTCCGTCCACTGCCGCGACCGGTCACGCTCCCTCAGCCAACAGCATCTCCCCAGCTCGTCCTACCAGCTCCGTCCCGTAGCGTCCAGCGGCGGCGATCAGCACCGGTCTCACGAGCAGCATCGGAGGTCGGCAAACGCTGCGAATTCTGCACCAAAACAGCCGGCGGAGACTTCAAAAGAACGCAATCGGCAACCGCGCGTTCATGTCTCCGTTTCAGCACGGTGTAGGCGAGGATAAATGTCAGGATATCGATGCGAAAGCAGACGGCTTGCGGAGCCGGGAGCTTACATGTCCGTCCCGTCCGCCATCTTGGCTCCTCCCGCTAAAGGTAATTTTTAAGTCTCCACCGTACGATTTGGGCCTTTTCCTGTTGCAGCCACTATGCCTACCCACGCAAGTGAGGTACCATTTTTATCGGGAGACCTGGGGGAACGCTGGGTGGAAGGAAATTTGTGTGAGCCCAGTGATGCCACGCTTTCCCACTCAAAAATGTGTGGAAAAAAATGATTTTTTCAGCTGGTTTGCAAGTGATTCTGGGTAAAGGAACGTTGGAGGATCCACGCAAGCCATACCTCCTTGGAAGCCCCCGCGTGTCTACTTTTCAGAAATGTGTGGGTTAGGTAGGTTTACCTAGATGGCCGTCTAGGACGGGGCCAAAAACCCAGGTAACACCCCTTGCAAAAGCTGGTGGTTTTGACATAGGCAATTTGCCTATGTGAAAACCACCCGCTTTTGCAAGGGGGGTTACATGGGTTTTTGGCCTGGGGCTCAGCGGCCATCTTGGGAAACTACCAAACCCAAACAGTTCTGAAAACTAGACACCCGGGGAGTCCAGGGAGGTATGGCATGCGTGGGTCCCCCAATGTTTTTCTACCCAGAATTCTCTGCAAACCTTAAATTTAGTTTAAAAAAAACACTTTTCCATACATTTTTGCGTGGGATCTCCGTGCCGGCACAAATGTCCTATCACCCAGCGTTCCCCTAGATCTCCCGAGTAAAATGATACCTCACTTGTGTGGGTGGGCCAAAGGCTTGTGACTAGGATGACCCCAAAACAGTAGAATTCTCTGTGCTTAATTTGTCAATCCTGAACGCTACAATTTCTTAAAAATACATTTTTGGCCTGTTCTGCTTTGGCCCACCCACACAAGTGAGATATCATGTTACTCGGGAGAACAAGGGGAATGCTGGGTGGTAGAGCATTTGTGCCGGCACGGAGATCCCACGCAAAAAAGTATGGCAAAGTGATTTTTTTATCTAATTTTAAGGTTTGCAAGGAATTCTGGGTAGGAAAACATTGGGGGACCCACGCATGCCATACCTCCCTGGACTCCCCCGGGTGTCTAGTTTTCAGAACTGCTGGGTTTGGTAGTTTCTCAAGTTTGCCGCCGAGCCCCGGGCAAAGACTCAGGTGCCCCGCCCCCAAAAATAAGGTAGTTTTGCTATAGGTTATTTTTAAGACACCACCGTACGATTTGGGCATTTTCCTGTTGCAGCCACTATGCCTACCCACGCAAGTGAGGTACCATTTTTTTCGGGAGACCTGGGGGAACGCGGGGTGGGTGGAAATTTGTTGATCCACGCAGATTCCAGAACTTTCCACTACAGAAATGTGAGGAAAATGCATTTTTTTTGTCAAGTTTTTTAGGTTTGCAAGGGATTCTGGGTAGCAGAACCTGGTGGGAGGCAGTCGTGTCACCCCATCCTGAATTTCCCTGGTTGTCTAGTTTTCAAAAAAGTATAGGTATGCTAGGTTTCCCTAGGTGCCGGCAGAGCTAGGGTTCAAAAACTAAAGGTAGGCACTTTGCCAAAAAAGGGCCCGTTTTCACTGCGAAATTGCAGTGCGGACATGTTGCGATTTGTGCTGTTTCCTTTCGCAGGCACTAGGCAGACCCAGGCAAGTGAGGTACCATTTTTTTCGGGAGACCTGGGGAAAGCGGGGTGGGTGGAAATTTGTGTGAGCCCAGTGATGCCACACTTTTAAACACAAAAATGATTGAAAAAAAAATTTGAGCTACATTTAAAGTTTGCTAGGGATTCTGAGAAAAGGAACGTTGGAGGATCCATGCAAGCCATACCCCCTTGAAAGCCCCCGGATGTCTACTTTCCAAAAGTGTGTGGGTATGCTAGGTTTCCCTAGATGGTAGCCGAGGAAGGAGTGAAAAATCCAATTAGTTTTGACAAAATTAGTTGTTTACTTGTGCAGCGTGACAATTTGGGTGGCAATATTGCAAGGAAAATATGACGGCCATTGTAAGGTTTGCAGGATATTGTGGATACAATTAATTGTTAGATTTCACCAGAGAGACATTACCATGTAGTCCCATGGGTTTTCAACAATAACTACAATTGGCAGGTTATTCGTAAGCGGAATGTACACCTTGGCACAGAGACTAAGAAAAACAAGATCCCTACACAGCCATCTATTCCTCAAACACACACACATACTGGTTGGATTTGGCACGAGGGCGAGTGATGGTTCAGTATGTATAATTTTATTAACAAGAGATTTCACAAAAATGAAATGCACTGTCAATTACATGGACAAAAAAACTGAACCAATGACTCGCAGCTCGTGAGCTGTAAAGCCACTTCAAGGCACCAACCGCTTTACAGGCCATTCACACACCTTTCATACCTGACACACAGAAGACCATTCACACCACCAGGCACAAAAGCAACACATCACAACATTTACAAAAAAAGTGACAAGGTACGTCCTGCTTCAAAAATAAATAAATAAATAAATAACTACACAGACATAAAGTTTTCAAACACACACACATACTGGTTGGATTTGGCACGAGGGTGAGTGAAAGTTCAGTATATACCATTGTATTAGCAAGTGATTTCACAAAAAATTAAATACAATGTTAATAATGGAAAGGACGAGAAACTGAACCATTGACTCACAGCTCGTGAGCTGTAAAGCCACGACAAGGCACCAACCGCTTTACAGGCCATTCATACACCTTTCATACATATGACACATACAAAACATTCACACCGCCAGCCGCGGACCCATCACATTACTACACTTCCACCAGCAGACAATGCCAATCAAGGGCCCATCACTTTCACACGCCCACATTCCTGACACAGCAACTACACAAACTCATGGATTACATGGAGTGGTGCTCAACTAGCACTGTGTGTAGTAACCAGCATTAAGTCACTTCCCACACACTGCCAGCCAAGCACCAGTCCACACACACCACCAGCCAAGCACCAGACCACACACACCGCCAGTCAAGTACCAGACCACGTACACCGCCAGCCAAGTACCAGTCCACACACACACCGCCAGGAAAGCACCAGTCCACAGACACTGCCAGCCAAGCACCAGTCCAGGCCCACCACCAGCCAAGCACCAATCCAAACACAACACCAGGCAAGCGCAAGAGCACGCACATCGCCAACCAACCACCAGACCACGCACACCGCCAGGCAAGCACCAGTCCACACACACCGCCAGGACAGCACCATTCCACACACACAGCCAGCCAAGCACCAGTCCAGGCACACCACCAGCCAAGCACCAATCCAAACACACCAACAGGCAAGCGCAAGACCATGCACACCGCCAGCCAAACACCAGACCACACACACCACGAGCCAAACACCAGTCCACACACACCACCAGGCAAGCGCCACTCCACACACACCACCAGCCAAGCTCCAGCCCAGGCAAACCACCAGCCAAGCACCAATCCCAACACACCACCAGGCAAGCGCAAGACCATGCACACCGCCAACCAAACACCAGACCACACACACCGCCAGCCAAGCACCAGTCCACAGACACCGCTAGACAAGCACCAGTCCACAGACACCGCCAGCCAAGCGCCAAACTATGCACACCGTCAGACAATGGACACTACACGCAAACCAACATCATACTTTAGTTTTTTTTCAAAACAAATGAAAAACAAAACCAAATTGCAAATTGATACAAATCTACTAACACAACAACTAAATCTAAATACACTACACAAATGCCAACTTTGAAACTGAACAATAAGTTTTAAAGAATAGAGACCAGCCAGTTTACCACTCATGGATGCTCCCAAAAATTATTTTGCGTGTGGTACATTCTAAAACAAGCAGGTACACACAGCCCAGGGTTTGAAGGACAGTCGGGGCAGTTCATACGAACCTCCTTCCTCAAACCTCTTCGCCAACAGACTCTACATCTCCGACTGGGAAAGTCTTTTGAGGTTGTAGGAGGAATTTGATCAGGAAAGTGGCGATCTTTCAATCTGGCAACATCCTCCACCACTCCAACTCTAGGAACACTTGCCTGTTCCACTAAAACAAGGCTGCCTATTACAGACTCCTGAAACTTTACAAAAGTCATCTTTGACTGGGGACAAGATTTCTGGAACACAACAAAAGCATTAAAGGTTGGCAAGTGGAAAAGATGGATAGCCAACTTCTTGTACCAAATGTAAGCCTTACAAAGAGCAGCATACGGTTCCAACCTCTGATCTACTCTGTCAACACCACCCATGTGCCTAGTATAGTCTAAAATGCACACAGGTTTGCGCGCTTCTGCAACCTGACCCCAAACAGTCTCCGGTTCAGTGTTTTCATCATGTATGGAAGTCAACATGTAAACATCTCTCCTGTCAGAAAACTTCACAGCTAGAAGCTCCTCACATCGCAATGCACTGCACTGTCCCCGAGCAAGCTTTTGACAAACAAGTTCTTTTGGCAAACCTTTACGGTTTGAGCGGATTGTGCCACAAGCAACAGTGTCCACTTTGGCCAATTCCCTGAACAACCGCACACCAGTGTAGAAGTTATCTACATATAAATGATGGCCTTTGTTAAAAAATACTCAACCAAGTTCCCACACAATTTTCTCAGTCACTCCAAAAGTCGGCGGACAACCAGGGGGGTTAATCCTGGATTCCTTACCGGTGTACACCCTGAAATTAGAGACATATCCAGTCAGACTGTCACACAGCATATAAAGCTTAATTCCATAGCGTGCCCTCTTACTAGGAATGTATTGCCGAAATACCAAGCGGCCCTTGAACAACAGCAAAGACTCATCCACTACAATTTCTTTCCCAGGATATAAGATCTCAGGAAATCGATCAACGAAATGATCAATGACAGGCCGAATCTTGAAAAGACGGTCACAATCAGGGTGATCTCATGGCAAAGCAGAACCATTGTCAACAAAATGCATCATCCGAAGCAGAAGCAAATACCTATCACGACTCATGACTGCCGGAAATATAGCTGTTGCCATCAAGGGACTAGAAGACCAATATGAAGCCATTGATGGTTTCCTAAGCAAGCCCATCAAAAAAGTTAAACCCAAAAACTTTTTCATCTCCTCCAAATTTGTGGGAGTCCACCGGGTAGCTCTAGCGTGGGGCTTAAGGCTGGCACTGTTCACCCTCAAAAAATGTTCTGCATACAAATTAGTCTGCTCTACAATCTCTGCCAAAAGCACATCATCCATAAACAACTTGAAAAAATCAATTGGCAAAAAGTTGTCAGTGTTCACCATACACCCTGGAACACCAGTAAATTCAGGCAATGCCGGCTGCACCATGCCTGGTGCAACCCAGAGGTCAGAACTTTCAACGTCAAGTCTTGCAGCCGCAGGCTGCCGCCCAGCTGCCTCTTGTCTCACTACACCAACTGGAAGTCTAGCAGCCCAAGGCTGCAGCCCAGATGCCTCTTGCCGCACTATCGGCACAGCAATGTCCTCCGCACCCACAGGCACTTAATCCACACCAAAAGTAGCTTCATCAGCACTCAGAGTATCTTCATCATCAGATGAAGCCATGTGTAGAGAAAACTCACTACCTGAATCTTCACCTCCCACCTCTGGCTCAGAATCAGAGAATCAGAGTCAATCTCTGGACCATGGTCAGAGGAAGAATCAAAAAGCATTCCAACAACTTGCTGAGCAGTAATCCGGCAGCTAGCCATTATCCTTACAAAGAAAGGAGTCTACACAAACAACTTAACAACCCCGACACTGTGCAAAGTAAGTAAAAAAATGTAAGCCTTTATCACAAAGATCTATATACTGAAAAAATATACAATTCACTTACAAAAGACAGCTACACTCACCAGCACCGACTCTGCAAAGATACAGCAAATAGGCAACGATATCCCACTAGAAAGAAGAAAAAAAACTTACATCTACAGAAGTACACATCAAGAACAAATGCAAAACATGTTTTACAATCACAAAAAACAGAAACCAAACATACTCGTATTATTACACACTTTGCAAAAAAAACAATTACATTACAATCGAACAAAAAAGGTCTCTTACCAAACACATGCAACTACACAAACAGCAGAACAGCAGAACCACCAGTAACGGAAACGCACACTGCAACAATCTAAAGAGAAAATAAAACAATACACATTAGAAGAAACAAAAACAACACACATTACAACAGGCTATGTCACAGGGTATGTCACAAATGGGGTGTCTGTCCCCATGGGGGGCAGAATATAAATCTTTATAAATGTGGGCCCCCTAGAAACAACCCTACAGAGGGCAGAGAGGCCAAATTAAGACACTAATCTGCCCCCAGAGGGGGCAGAACATATTTTTGAAAACAAATGGGCGCAAGGAAGCAACCCTTGGCCAAGGGGTCGCTTCCTTTACAAAACAAAACAATCCCTGGTGTCTAGTGGGCTTTTCTACCCCCCCCCCCCCCGGGTCCAGAAACGGTAAAAAAAAACAGCCAATCTGGCCCGAGGGGGGGCAGAACAGTCTAAAATATTTATATTGCCCCGAGGAAGCGACCCTTGCTTCCCTGGTGTCTAGTGGGCTAATCTACCCTCCCCCCGGGTCAAGATTCGGCCCAAAAAGCGGCCGATCTGCAAAAGTCTAAAAAATGTATTTAGCCCCCTGGAAGCGACCCTTGCCCAAGGGGTCGCTTCCTTTATAAAAAAGAACAATCCCTGGTGTCTAGTGGGCTTTTCTACCCCCCTGGGTCCAGATTCGGCCCAAAAAACAGCTGATCTGCCCCCAGGGGGGGCAGAAAAGTCTAAAAAAAATTGTAGGCCCCTAGGAAGCGACCCTCACCCAAGGGGTTGCTTCATTTATTAATAAAATAACAATCCCTGGTATCTAGTGGGCTTTTCTGCCCCCCTGGGTGCAGATCAGCCAAAAAAACGGCCGATCTGCCCCGGGGGGGGGGCACAAAAGTCTGAGAATTACATTTCCCCCTAAGGAAGCGACCCTTGCCCAAGGGGTCGCTTCCTGAACACAAAATAAACTCAAAAACACAATCCCTGGTGTCTAGTGGGGCATTCCTGGTGCACGATCGAGACGCTGTGCGTGATCGTGCACCAGGAATGCCCTGCATTGGGACATCAAGGGAGAGGAAACACTGTTTCCTCCCCCCCGATGCCTCAAGGCACCGAGAAACGGGCCCCCCACCCCACCAGAGCAACAAAAACTCACCCTTCCTCTGGACGCGCTGGAAAGAAATGGCTTCCAGCGCGTCCAGCGCTTCCTGATGATGTTGGCGCGCCCAGGAAGCGTGGGGGGGCCAGGGGGTGGCAGCGGAAAGTCTTCTGTGCCACCCCAGGGAAAAGCCCCAAGATCGATGCCCCAGGAGGGGAGCGAAAGCGCTCCCCCCGAGGGCTGTGCCGATGACGGAGCGGTTCCGTCATCAGCACAGCCCAACCGACGCTGATGACGGAACCGCTCCGTCTTCAGCATCGAAGGGGTTAATAATTAACACATAATTAAGAGGCATTGTCATTTACAATGCCAGTAGCTCAAATTCTTGTGCATGTGAGACCTATTGCTTAGAAAGTGAAAGCGTGTATGGCGTGCTGAATGTTGCAGGAAAGCATGTCGTGCCTGCAGTAGGAGAAATGCATTCAAGCACATAGTGCTTATAGACTAAATAAAACATACCATTTAACAACAGAAGTAAAAGGGACAGTCCTCATGGGAGGTTACAAATGAAGACAAGACAGTACCAAGGAAGGACTAACAAGCCTATTAACGAATCGGAAGCCAGCATTTACTAAGGACAATGACACACACCAATGACAAATATGGGCGGAGAGTGGGAGGGTCTTCAAGTTCCTAATCAAATGTAACATGCCTGCCAGGGCAGAGCATGTGCTGCCTAGGCTCGACCTAAAAATGTGCCCTTGCGTCAGACTCACTAGCCTCACCTGCATTTTGTATTCACTCTACTTGTGTGCCGTGCCTGCCATCACAATAGCAAAATGAAATAGCGCAGCTGTGTACTTGAAGGAGAGAGGTAACCACTCTACGTGCATCTTTTAACAAAGGAGGATGCGAGATGATGCCCAAAAATGTCTCTATTATAGAGAAGGAATCAATATTACCACTGATTGGCACAACAAACTGTCTACTCAGATCTCATAAAACCTTGTTCTCATGGACCCAGAAACTAACTGAAATGCCGTCTGTTGACCTGGACCTAGCTCAGTCAAGAGATAAACTCAGTAAGCAACTGTTTCGTGTAAAAGGACACCCTCCCTACGCACTTTCCAACTGGACTCTGAATTTCAAGTTGCCTCAACACCACTGCGTGTCACCTCTTGTAAAAACAAAAACAGCTGGGTCCTTGATGCTCTTTGTCCTACTTCCCAGGGAGTGCGTCAAAAGAACACGCTCTGCAGCTTATCACTAGGGATGAAGAAAAGTAGAATGTCAAGCTTAAGTGAATGGGTTTTAGATGACTATCATTAGAAGGTGGCCAAGGCACCAATATGGGTGCTTATTTCTTGAAAACGAAGATGTGGCAAAAATAAATATATAGGCACAGTCATGCTTTCAATCCCCCTCTTGAAAGCCATTTGCCTGCCCTAGGTTGTTATCCCTTCCTGTCTGAGGCAAGTACTTCCTGTTTTCTCACATGACCTGTACTGCATGGTCCACTTAAATCAACAAAATGTAGCAGTGGGCCATACGAACAAATTGACTGACTAAGTATCTGAAAAAGTAGGAGAGAAAACAAAAATAAGTGATAAACCTATTGTGTGACTAAGTGATATTACACTAATCAAAAGGGTACTCTTTCCATGTGAAAAAATACCCATCAGTTGTCGATCGATACCGCCCTATTCATCATCTGGGATCCTTCACACCAGGAAGGTAAGGTTTTTGTACCCACTGAGGATAAGAAAGATGTATGTAACTCATCTAACCAGCGAGGCCCAGTGAATTCTATGGTGTACCTGGGTGTAAAGTGACAACTGTCGAGCAGTGCACAAAAAGCGTGAAATAAGTGAAAGAAAAGTGCTTAAATGACTAAAATTGGATAGTAAAGAGGGTAAAACCCTTCAATAAACACCTCTTCACTCCCACATCAAATAAAAAGAGTGCGACAATAGCAGTCTCAACAAATAACTACTACTTAGTGTGTACGGTCAACATGTTTCTGCAGACTAAGTGGACCCTAGAAGGTATCCTGCTGCTTTCATCAGGACCATTATCGCTACTGCTCAATGTTCGGGTGAAAATAAAAAAGATTTTTTATCACCTGGGTATCGTGTAGGTCATCATTCTCCTGGCTTTTTTGGTCCCCAGAACAACGAGTGATCAGGAAACACACAAACAGATACATAGAAAGACAAACAACCAACAATTAATATAGGTTTGGTTACAGGATCCATAAAGTGATCCAATTCTAGACAGATTATATGCCTATAAGGTGCCAAAAAGTGGCACGTATACTATCTCATTAGTAGAGTATACACTCTCACTTACCTAAATGGCAGGGGAGAAAAACTCCACCTCACCTGGCCACAGCGCAGGTAATTGGAGCACCGCTCTGGTGAACAAGAACATTAAAAAGAAGGGATTAATATGACACGTCAGTAAAAACTGACCTCATAACACTGCTCAAAGCGACAGGATAGCGGGGTGGATAGTATCTATGTCTTACTTTGAAATGCTTTCACTCCAGCATACATTGAAGAAAGCCCTTTCCTCTGTATCAGAAAGGCTATGACATTATTGACCGTGCAGAGGTTACGACAACTACCAATTCATCAGCCTTTACTAAGCAACTGCCTGCTATCAACTGAATCATTGCACTGTTGTCACTCATGATATCCCGTGCATCCCTCGCAGATGGTACTTTTAATTTGGTTATCGGACCTAACTGCAAGTGGATTCTTACTCAAAGAGGTGCCTTCTTAGTACCGCTAAAGAAATGACCGAATGACACCCCAGCGCCCCCACACTCGTGACAGAAGGGCTTCATAGTTGTTCCAAGGAGAACGCGGGTCTGGAAAAAGCGCGGGCTTACTTTCCGGTCGGAACTCCTGACGTCCTTCTGGGCTGTCTCGGGGAGGTACCGACCCGGAGGAGACCTCGCGCATTTAAACGCGTTGTTGTGCTAAACAAGTCGTGTCATGCACGTTATTAGTCTGCGCAAGTACGTAGGCACTTGGGAAATGTAGTTCTTATCTCATTTTGGTCGAAGGACCGACTTTAATTATTACCCAGCAACGTTTCTAGGGCAACACCAAACGCCTCCTATTTCCCAAGTCCGAGGATTATAAATGGTGTCAACGCCATTCAGAAAAAAAAAACCCAGGGCAGAGAAAAAAACGCCGTATGTATAGACCCTTTGTTATAACTAATCGGGTCGCAGCATGCGCCTCATCTCGGTGAGCCCTCGCTAAGGTGCTTGGGGGTTGTAGTTTACTTGGTGTTTTTTCAATGGAAAAAGGCTTATAATCTCAATAGACAGGAAAAGTATGTCTGCAACGTCCCTATTGTTTGTAGTAATTTAGTTAAAGCAAACAGAAAACGAAGAGATATTATGTAGTCTGTTTTTTCAAGCCCAACACGATAGGGAACCTCAGCTCACATGTTTAATGTTTAATAGAGCAGTACCCAGGACAGAAACAAATGTTTTAATATATCCCAGTCTGTAAGAACACATATGGTTGGCAACTCTATAAGTTGAATCAGTGTATTATAATGACATCCAAGGAATGTCTTTGTTCAATCCACTTTTATCTGAATTCAATTTATACACCTATTTTTGCTCTTTTCTAAACAAAAATTTGTTCACATCTGTTACGTGGGTGGGAATCAATGGCTGTTCAATTACAGTCCATTTTAGGTCGGTGGGCTTGTGTCCCACTTCCAAAAAATGGTTAGTCAGCCTGGTGGCCTGCTTCTGACATCTAATTGAACTCTTATGTTCAGAAATACGGATCTTAATTTTTCGCGTGGTCATCCCTACATATTTCATGTTGCAGGGGCAAGTTACAAGATAGACAAGATTCTGGCTGTTACAGTTTGTGAACCGTCGCTGTTGCCAGGGACGGTCAGTGCCTATATCAATACTTGTTGTTCTCGAGGTTTGCGGACAAGCTGCACAATTGCCACAGGGATGGTGACCTGTGACAGCTGGCTTGTCCCAAAGAGTACCCACTGCTCGGGGAATGTTCATTTTTGGTCTTGTATGGACCAATTGGTCCTTTAAATTCTGTCCCCGCTTAAATGCAAACAATGGTGGAAGTAACTTGTCTGTTCCAGTATTCAGGATCGCCCAGTGTTTTCTAATGATCCTCTGGATCTTGTTTGATTGTGTACAGTAGGTGTTCACACACGTGATCCGATCTTGTTTCTCTTTGGGAGGTAAAGGTTCTAGCAGGCTTTCTCGATTAATATTAGAGGCTCTTTTCTCAGACCTGCAAATCTGTTGTTTGGGATATTTTTTAGCAGCTAGATTTTCCTCTAAGGTTTTGGCATGATTAATGAAGGACAGTTTAGTTGAACAATTTCGCTGTATTCTCAAGAATTGCCCATAGGGCAAATTGTCACGCAGAGCTTTCGGGTGACAACTTTCATAGCTTAATAAGGAGTTTCTGGCCATTGGTTTATGGTATGACTCTGATTGTAGGCCAGATGATGTTGATGTGATCAAAAGATCCAAGAAAGCCAGCTGATGTCTATTATACTCAACAGTGAATCTCAAAAACTGGTTTCTCCAGTTCAGCCATAAATGAAAGCTCTCTAGGTCTTCAACTGTGCCCGCCATATGACTAGCACGTCATCTATGTAACGTTTCCACAGCCGTAGGCAGCTGTGGTAGGGGTTGGTATCATTGAGGATGTGATCCTGTTCAAATTTATGTACATACAGATTAGCGAGACTAGGGGCAAAAACGCTGCCCATACTGGTCCCGCTAATCTGTAAGTGTGATCGTGGGCGGTCGGCTGGCTGGAAAATCAGGCAAGGAGGCCGGATATAGTGTGCAATAGTGTTGTTTTATTGCATACACAGATAGTCTTTGTAACGTAGTCCAAATAGTATGGGGGAGAGAAGAAGAAACAAAAAAAAGAATGACTCCGCTGTTGGTGTTTGGTAAGGCGAGGAAGGACTCTGAGGGATCCGGGTCTTGGGTTGTAGGTAAGCATGGGCGTAAAATCCGCTCCGCTCGTGGATTTTTCGGATTTTCGGCAAATTCGCAATCCGCGAACGCTCGCGAATTTGTCGAAAATCCGTGAATCCGCTCGCGGCGGATTTTTTGCTTGGTTGCGGCGCGCGGCGTGGTGCACGGCGTTCACTTTCCGTCATTTTAGCGTTTGCCGAGTTGTTTTTCTTTGCGAGTGACGCGCCATTTTAGATCTTGCTGCGTGTTCCCGCGGGAGTTTGTCGCCCGCGAATACGTACTCGCGGCTTGCCACCTTGCACAGCACACCTCGCGAGAGTTCGCAATTGCAAACACGTAGTTGCGGCGGAAAGGAACAATCTCGCACTTGCGAAATAGAGATTTTGCAATTTCGCACAAGAAAATCACCAGCAAACAGGATAAACCTTCAGAAAATTATGATTTTTATCAGAATCACTCCTCAGGTTGACATTTGCATGGCCTTTTTTTTTGCAAGGAGTCCATTTTGGGGGGGGAGGAAGGAAGTGCCCCACAGTCTCCAACTTCCTGTTCCTGTCCAGCAGGCTCCTCCCAGTGCTTTGTCCATCTCCTGGTCACTTTCATTTGGATCTGGAGCTGGAAGGATTACTTTTTGTGGGTGCTGCTGGATATTTGGATTTGAGGCCTTTTTGACTGTCTTTGGATCACTTTTGGATTAGAAATCAACTTTCACAAGTAAGTTTGTTTGGGGCATTACAGTTGCTGCAAGTACAATTTTGGAACTTTTTCAGAAAATTAAATAAATTATATTGTGGGTAGCCACAGTATCCAGTAGGACCAGGGTTGGTTATGGGTGCATGATACAACTGTTTTGTTGAATTTAAACACCATTGAGGCCATGGATGGGCTGGGATTGTGCAGATTTTATTGTTTTTTTGTTGTTTTTTTGGGCCTGCTGGTGTGGCCCTTTGCCCAGGGGTGGTGAGTGTTGCATGGGCCTAGTCTTTCTGTGGGGTGTCTTCTTGAATTTAAACATAATTGAGGCCATGGATGGGCTGGGATTGTGCTTATTTTATTGTTTTTTGTCGTTTTTGGGGGGCTGCTGGTGTGGCCTTTTGCTTGCCCAGGGGTGGTGGTGGTGCATGGACTGAGTGTGCCTGTGGTGTGGTCTCACTCTCTTTGATGTAAACATCATGGATGGCATTGGATTGTGGTGATTTCTGGCTGTTTTTCTGTTTTTTGGGGGTGTACTGTTGATGTGGACTGGCCATGTGGGTGGTGGTGGTGGCCATCTTGAGTGCTGGCTGGTACAGGCAACATGTGCTTGGGGTGTAAGGGGGCCATTTTGAGGAGAGGCAGTGTCTGAGGCCTGCACTTATTTTGCCTACTTTTCATCCCTTATGCCCAGGGGTAGTGAGTGTTGCATGGGCCTAGTGTTTCTGAGGGGTGTCTTCTTGAATTTAAACACCATTGAGGCCATGGATGGGCTGGGATTGTGCAGATTTTATTGTTTTTTGTCGTTTTTTTGGGCCTGCTGGTGTGGCCCTTTGCCCAGGGGTGGTGAGTGTTGCATGGGCCTAGTCTTTCTGTGGGGTGTCTTCTTGAATTTAAACATAATTGAGGCCATGGATGGGCTGGGATTGTGCTTATTTTATTGTTTTTTGTCGTTTTTGGGGGGCTGCTGGTGTGGCCTTTTGCTTGCCCAGGGGTGGTGGTGGTGCATGGACTGAGTGTGCCTGTGGTGTGGTCTCACTCTCTTTGATGTAAACATCATGGATGGCATTGGATTGTGGTGATTTCTGGCTGTTTTTCTGTTTTTTGGGGGTGTACTGTTGATGTGGACTGGCCATGTGGGTGGTGGTGGTGGCCATCTTGAGTGCTGGCTGGTACAGGCAACATGTGCTTGGGGTGTAAGGGGGCCATTTTGAGGAGAGGCAGTGTCTGAGGCCTGCACTTATTTTGCCTACTTTTCATCCCTTATGCCCAGGGGTAGTGAGTGTTGCATGGGCCTAGTGTTTCTGAGGGGTGTCTTCTTGAATTTAAACACCATTGAGGCCATGGATGGGCTGGGATTGTGCAGATTTTATTGTTTTTTGTCGTTTTTTTGGGCCTGCTGGTGTGGCCCTTTGCCCAGGGGTGGTGAGTGTTGCATGGGCCTAGTCTTTCTGTGGGGTGTCTTCTTGAATTTAAACATAATTGAGGCCATGGATGGGCTGGGATTGTGCCTATTTTATTGTTTTTTGTCGTTTTTGGGGGGCTGCTGGTGTGGCCTTTTGCTTGCCCAGGGGTGGTGGTGGTGCATGGACTGAGTGTGCCTGTGGTGTGGTCTCACTCTCTTTGATGTAAACATCATGGATGGCATTGGATTGTGGTGATTTCTGGCTGTTTTTCTGTTTTTTGGGGGTGTACTGTTGATGTGGACTGGCCATGTGGGTGGTGGTGGTGGCCATCTTGAGTGCTGGCTGGTACAGGCAACATGTGCTTGGGGTGTAAGGGGGCCATTTTGAGGAGAGGCAGTGTCTGAGGCCTGCACTTATTTTGCCTACTTTTCATCCCTTATGCCCAGGGGTAGTGAGTGTTGCATGGGCCTAGTGTTTCTGAGGGGTGTCTTCTTGAATTTAAACACCATTGAGGCCATGGATGGGCTGGGATTGTGCAGATTTTATTGTTTTTTGTCGTTTTTTTGGGCCTGCTGGTGTGGCCCTTTGCCCAGGGGTGGTGAGTGTTGCATGGGCCTAGTCTTTCTGTGGGGTGTCTTCTTGAATTTAAACATAATTGAGGCCATGGATGGGCTGGGATTGTGCTTATTTTATTGTTTTTTGTCGTTTTTGGGGGGCTGCTGGTGTGGCCTTTTGCTTGCCCAGGGGTGGTGGTGGTGCATGGACTGAGTGTGCCTGTGGTGTGGTCTCACTCTCTTTGATGTAAACATCATGGATGGCATTGGATTGTGGTGATTTCTGGCTGTTTTTCTTTTTTTTGGGGGTGTACTGTTGATGTGGACTGGCCATGTGGGTGGTGGTGGTGGCCATCTTGAGTGCTGGCTGGTACAGGCAACATGTGCTTGGGGTGTAAGGGGGCCATTTTGAGGAGAGGCAGTGTCTGAGGCCTGCACTTATTTTGCCTACTTTTCATCCCTTATGCCCAGGGGTAGTGAGTGTTGCATACTTGCATGTCCCTAGTCTTTCTGTGGGGTGTCTTCAATGTAAACATCATGGATGGCATGGGATTGTGCTCATTTTTCTGTGTTTTGTCGATTTTTTGGGGTGTATAACTGAACTGATGTTCCTCTGTCTTCCATTGCTTTTAGGTGCACAAGAAGACTCAATAGAACCACCAGTGCCAGGAAGAAGTCCTGCAGCGGTGTGTGCAGCATAACGTCACGCGACGTCACGTCTGGACACAGAACCCTCTGCAACTCGTGCAACTGCTGCCTGCTGACCTGCTCTGAAGAAGATGGCCCCAAAAAAAGTAACCCGTAGCTCCTCTAGCAAGAAAGGTGCCAGTAAGGAGCAGAAGAAGCAAGTTACCAAGGACACTGTTGTGCCGCCCGCCCCTTTTTTTGGGAGTAAAAAAAAAAGTATGCCTGCAGCAGCTGCAGCGGGATCTGCTGGGGACCAAGCTGGCAGCAGCACCCCCGCTCCATTGGGCTCAGTGCCACCACCACCACCACGCCAACTTAAGTCCAAGCCCTTGAGTGCTGCAGAGGCAGCCAGTATACTTCTTCAATCACCATCGACCAGTGATGTTGGCTCATCGCAAGAAAGCAGCAGCAATGTCCCTCAATCAACACAGGTTGTTGTAGCTCATCTGACGAGTGTTGAACAACCACAGCCGCAACAACAATCACATGTGCAAGTACAAGCCCAAGTACATGTGGAAGGAGAGGCAGCGCAAGGAGATGCGCAAGCAGAGGTGCATGGAGGGTCACAACAAGTGCCCACAATAGTTGTTCCTCCCGAAGTAGGGGCACATCAGGAAATCGACAATCAAGGCGAGGTATCATTTGAGGAAGCCACTCCTCCTGATGATCCTTCATTGTCTTCCACACCCCTAGCAAGGAAGAGATCAAGGGTGGTGTCTACATCCTCTTCAAGCACACCTCCTTCTGATGATACGGATCAAACTTGGGAACAAACAAAGGTAGTTAAGCGTAAAAGGAAGCTCGTCCAAAGTCTCAGAGTTATGGAGTGTGATGAGTCTCAACAAGAAGTGGCGGATACTGCTGCTGATGAAGACTCTGCCAACGACGACCCAGTCATCATAAAGGTCACTGCAGCCCCAGCGGGCATGCAGCAAACAGACATTTTGACCCTAGCCCGAAGAGCTGCTGAGCGTGATGATGATGTTGTCGATGAGGAGGCAGTGGAAACACCACAATCATTGGAGTTAAGTAGTACACCAACTCGTCCCGCTTCCATATTTCTTTCTGGCAAGAAGAGACCTCCGTCAACCTCGACCTTAATTAGTGGCGGTGAAAGTGCAAAACGTACAAAAGTTGGGCAATCCACATCCTCCACTTCATCTGGCATTAGCTTCATGACCACCACCACCAGTATCGCCGCCTCCTCCATGTCCCACAGACACTTCAAGTCCCCAGTTTGGGACTTCTTTACTGTTTGTCCAAAAAATCCAAAGTTTGCCATTTGTACCCTTTGTAAGCTTGCAGTTAGTCGTGGTAAGTCAGGTACCAACTATGGTACCGGCGGCCAGAGAGGTCATCTTGAGAGAAAGCACACTGTCAAATGGTTTGCGCACCTAGATGCGATCAAGAAAGGCCAAATTCAAGGAAACGTTGATGTTTCATCTGATGATGACGAGCAGGAAGAAGACGTGTCAAACACTTCCCTTACACCCAGTACCCCTGTCAGCAGCACACCCAATGTGAGGCACACTAAGAGTGTTGGAGCGAGTGAGACACCAACGCACAAAAGTTCACCAGCGAGCAAAATTGGGTCAACGAAGTCATTATCAGCCCGTAAATGCTTGGTCCAGGGCAACATTAGAACAATGCTTACTTCAGACGTGCCATATGAACGCAACCACCCACTGACGCGTCTGTATAACACTAAGCTGGCTAAAATGCTAGCTGTGGACCTTCTACCTTTTTCTTTTGTAGAAGCGGTAGGTTTTCTTGAATTAGTGGCAACGCTCTGCCCTAAATGGAAGGTTCCGAGCCGGTTCTATTTTGCCAGAGTTGCGGTTCCAGCACTACATGAAGATGTGCTGCAGGCGATTGGGGCAGCTTTGCAGAAGAGTGCTGTTCACACAATACATCTGACAACAGACATGTGGACCAGTGGCCCAGGCGATGATTACATGTGCATCACTGCACACTGGGTCTCTTTTTCAGGTGTTAAAGCAAAGCTAAACGCAGGTGTTGACCCGGACCAAGTTTTCAAAGCTGCTCGGAAACATGCAACACTAGCCATGTTTGGCTTGGATAAAAGTCACACAGCAGAAAACCTTTTGGAAGAGTTTAACAAAAAGGTCTTGACAATGCTATCCCCCCTAAAACGCAAGATTGGTTATGTTTCCACGGATAATGGCGCCAATGAAGTTAAGGCCATGTTCATGGGTGACCATGTTAGAGTGCCGTGTTTGGCGCACTGTATCAACCTGGTAGTTCAAAAATTCTTGAGTGATAAACAGAGTCCAGCGTTCGAGGTAATGGCCACCTGCCGCAAAATGTGCAACCATTTCAGCCATTCTTTTAAGGCCCGGAAGCATCTGCGGAGACTGCTACTTCAACGTAGAATGCCAGTGAAAGCACTCATCCAGGAGGTGGCAACACGTTGGAACTCAACCTTCTACATGCTTGAGCGTCTGTATGAGCAGTATACGGTACTCGATCACTATTTCTTCACAGAGGCTACATCTCAGAAGGAGGACCTGCGGATGAGTGCGGCGCAATGGGACATAGTTAAAAGCCTGACAGACATGCTTCGTCCTTTTGAGTTCTTCACGCGTGCAGTCAGCCAGGAGGACTGTAATTTGGGAAAAGCTATCCCATTGTTGTGCATGCTGGAGCACCAACTGATGGCGGTGTCTTCTGAGTTTGAAAAAGATGAAAAAAAAAAAACCATTTCATTTTGTCTGAGAAATTATTACATCGCCTACGTGGTGATGAACGTCTTCAAAAGATCAAGTCAGATCAGCATTACATTTGTGCTACTATTCTGGATCCACGCTACAAAAAGGCGCTGGCAGGCGAAGCATTCTTTCCTTTTGCTGATGCAGATGTTCAAAAGTACAAACATTGGTTAGCCTGGTCAGCCAAGAGGTTTGAAAAAGAACGGCAGGTTATTGAAGGAGAAGCCAGTACATCAGCATCAGCATCAGCAGGCCATCCCCAGTCACAAGAATCCACTTCTGAATCTGCACCGGTGGCTGGGGCACAAGTGACCTCTCAGCCGTTAAAGACACCGGCAACTGGATCATCTGCACCACACACAACAAAAACAGTGGCTGTTGTAGAGGATTGGCTAAGTTTGCTTGGGTATGGTTCTCGAAAAAATGTCACAGCCACAGCAAAAAGTAAGCAAAGTGGAGGAACCGTTGATGACCTTGAGTCGATGGTGCAGGACTATATGAATGACTCAACAGTGGTCTTTCTTAATGATGAGCCATTGCAGTATTGGCATGGCAAAAAACAATTGTGGCCACAGCTCTACAACCTGGCTATAAACTATTTGTCTTGCCCACTCGCAAGTGTGTCTTCTGAACGTGTTTTCAGTGCTGCTGGTGGCATTGTAACTCCCAAACGGACCCGCCTCTCGCCCAAAAATGTGGAGCGGCTGACAATGATCAAGATGAATCAGCACCTCATACCACCAGATTACAAAGTACGAGAAAGCACGCCGCATGAAGACGAGGAGGACAGCAACGTAGATGAGGGGATTTTTTCTCTGTTCGGTGCCACTGACCTCATCCAGCCTGAATTCGCAGAGTATGATGACGAAATCTTGTTCTTATTCCCTGACACCGAGCCCTGAAAATGAGACAATCAATCAAGAACTTTCTTTTTCGTCCTTATTCACTTTTATTCCTGTGTGCTTTGTGTCTCTCTTTCTTTGTTTTGCACAGTTAATTTAATTCAAACTTTAATCACCTAATCCCAAAAACAAGACCATCATCAGAACTGTCTTCACTTGTTTGCTTATTGATTTGAAGGTGCCGCAGTCTACATTCCTCAGGTTCACAAGTTCTGAAGAACATGCTCCTCTATCCTCCTCCTCCAGACTGCGATTTCCCTCCAAGCAGAGTGCTGGATTACGCCCAATGAAGAAAGACTCAGCACTTGTGGGGGTGTTGTACTTCTTTGCGGGTGAGTTGACGGATTTGGGCCCATTGCTGTGAAGCTCTAATAATGGACAAAAGTGTTTTGGACCAAATATGAGGTGGAAATTTCTTGCCGTTTTTGCTGACTTGCTTGCCTTTGAGGTGCTCTTTGGCGGGGTTCCGGGGGTTTGTGGGTAATTTTTGGTGTCTGTCGAAGCACTGCTGCGACAGTCTAATCTTGATTGCATTTGCTTTTCAGGAAATCCGTGGTGGAAAACAGGAGTTATGATGATTGATGATGATGACCTAGCTGAACAGCGCCGCATTTGGAACGAAGGCCGAGAGATATTGTAAGTATGAGATTTAGCTTTTTCGCTGTTTGGGGGTGTTGTCGGGTGGTTTTTTGCGGGTGGGTTGGCGGCTCTTGCCTGGGGCATTCCTGGGAAGGTCTAATACCGGATAGAAGTGTTTTGGACAAAATCCATAAGGAACAGCCTTTTTTTTGCTATTTCTTCTGACATCTTGCTCAATGTAGCGTTTTGGGGGGCTTCCTGCTGTTCGTGGGTGGGTTGCGGCCGGGGTCTCTGTCGAAGCACTGCTGCGACAGTCTAATCTTGATTGCATTTGCTTTTCAGGAAATCCGTGGTGGAAAACAGGAGTTATGATGATTGATGATGATGACCTAGCTGAACAGCGCCGCATTTGGAACGAAGGCCGAGAGATATTGTAAGTATGAGATTTAGCTTTTTCGCTGTTTGGGGGTGTTGTCGGGTGGTTTTTTGCGGGTGGGTTGGCGGCTCTTGCCTGGGGCATTCCTGGGAAGGTCTAATACCGGATAGAAGTGTTTTGGACAAAATCCATAAGGAACAGCCTTTTTTTTGCTATTTCTTCTGACATCTTGCTCAATGTAGCGTTTTGGGGGGCTTCCTGCTGTTCGTGGGTGGGTTGCGGCCGGGGTCTCTGTCGAAGCACTGCTGCGACAGTCTAATCTTGATTGCATTTGCTTTTCAGGAAATCCGTGGTGAAAAACAGGAGTTATGATGATTGATGATGATGATGACCTAGCTGCACAGCGCCGCGTTTGGACCGAAGGCCGAGAGACATTGTAAGTATGAGATTTAGCTTTTTCGCTGTTTGGGGGTGTTGTGTCGGGAGTTTTTTTGCGGGTGGGTTGGCGGGTCTTGCCTGGGGCATTCCTGGGAAGGTCTAATACCGGCTAGAAGTTTGCTGGACAAAATCCATAAGGAAACACCAGTTTTGGCACTTTTTGTAAGTTAGGGTTCGTTAGGGTTAGCCCTAGCAGCAGGATTGCATGTGTTTCGGGGGGTTCTATTGCAACGCGGTTCTGTTGTTGTAGAGCACTGTTGGAGCGATGCTGGCTATGGATACTTTTGCTTGCTTGCAAGTGCTTTGAATACAATCCACGGTCTGTATTTGGGCCTACTGTTACTTTCAAAGTACGTTTTGTAACCATTTTTCTGCTAGGCATCGTTTTTGGAGATATGATTGGGGTTCTTCTACATTTTTGCGACTGGCTTTAGTAAGGGTCTTGGTGGGAGCATTGCTGGGAAGGTCAAATTTTGTTCTAAAACACAGTAGTACACCTACCTTGAGGGGAAAGATCCGCTATAATATTTTGGCCATACTTATTGATCCTTAAAAAGGTGACTCAGACAGAGCACGCAATTTCAAAAATATTGTACTGTCTATTAGGGAAATCAAAGTGTCACTTTTTGAACCACACAGCGTACATACCTTTTATTTATTTATCAGTGGTATTGTAATAGCACTTCCTGTTTTCCGTTCAATAATTACAGGCCGGGTTTCAGTCAACATCCGCCAGGCAGGCAGTGGACAGGGTGTCTTCTGTCAGTGGTCACCACATTGATGGACGAAGCGTCAGCTGGAATGGAGGAGTGCCGCCAATAAGAGGAATTGTTTGCTGCATGCAACTTACTTACCAAATTCAACAGGACAACTCCAACAACATACGCAATACAGATACAGTATCCATTGTTGTCTTTTATTCTATGAGTGTGACTGCATGTGCTTACCTTTAGTTTGTAACCAAAGATTGTCTGTATCTTCAATTATTGTTTGTCCATGCTCTGCTTTTTTTTTCTTCTCTCAACAAAACCTACCCAAAAAGAAACCCCCATTCCCATCCATTTTACAAACCCTAACCCTCTTCCCCCGGGCTGTGTTGTTTTGCTTGATGTCTGACTAAAATGACATCAATAATTCCACACACTTGCTGGGGAGGATAAGGTCATAGCAGCAACAGGCTGGTGAAGGAATACGAGGATATCTTCTAGACTTACTCAGCTTCAGTACTATATCTTCTAGTAGTAGTAGCCAATGTCAAATAAATTCAACGCAAGTACTTGTTATACTTGCAAGCAAATACTTTACCATTTGTTAGGCTACATTATGGCACTGTTCTAGTGTACTGTCACCTGCTATTTTCTCGATCGTACCGTAACCGTTGTAATGCTACAGTAAGGAGGACAAACAAGGTTTCGTTTTCTTTTTTTCCATAGGCATGCAACTGCCACTGTGTCACACCACTAGTACCACCGCAATGAGGAAATGTCACCCGCCCAGGATTGACAACGTTAATCCCCATTTCACCTGGAGCCAGCCCTGGGCCTAGCCCTAATTTCTAACACAAATTACAGGTAAGATAAGCGTTTGGTGGGAGGTAGTATAATGGAGTATTATTTCGGAGTAGACAAGAGATTGACGGTTGTACTACTAAAGTCCTACGACTGTTCAGGAAAACAAAGTTACTGTTACACCCCCGCCCCCCACCCACCAGACTGAAAAGCAGTAAAAAACAGGTATGGTCAGATAAAGTTTAAAAATATATTTATTTAGCCCTAACAAAATAATCTCCCTCACCCACCCTAACCCCAACGATTGTCTTTGAAACGTCCCAAAACGATCCCAACTCCCAAATCCCACCCCCCAAAAGTCTATAAAAAAAGGGCAAGGGACACTCCACTACTGGAGGGTGCTGGTGCTGGTGCATGATGCGGCATGGGCATCATACTCCTTGCGGAGGGTGGCAAGCTCGGAGCGGAGGCCCTTAACCAAGTTCTTATACTTTAGGACCTCCTGCTCCAGGTTGGACATGCGGACTCGTAGGCGGCGTTGGCGGTCCTTGCAGCTCCTGTGGGGGGCAGCTGGTATTTTGGTTGCTTGGCGGTGGCGGTCGTCTTTCTTAGCCCGGCTCGGTCCCGCTGGCTTAGTCACGGAGGAGGATGCAGTGGTCACAGTCGAGGATGTCGTTGTTGCCCCGCTCGACTGCGTGTCCTCCTCCTCCTCCAGGGCCACCAGCCGCCGATATTCGGCGACTGTGGCCTCCAGCCTCCGTTGCCGGGCCAATCTAGCCTGCTCCCTCCTTGTTGTTGATTTGGAAGGAGCAACTATATGAAGAAAGAAAGACATAGTCTGTAACCAATGCTCCTTATTAATAACACAAAGTGATTGAGCCGAAAGTTGGGTCACAGAGTACAAGTAGCAAATTGAAAGCACAGTACATAACTATTGAGGACAGTATCTATGTAACCTCCCACTTCTGCATCCTTGCTCTAACATTAGTGGTAGTTTAATGAACAAATTCTACGACCACTATGGACTTCCATTACAGTCGACTATGACAGTACACCAGTCTTATTCTTCTTCTTCTCTCTTGTTTAGGGAAATTGGTACGTTATCTTATGCAAGCCGGCAGAATGACATGGACAGCACAGTGAACTTGCACCCGAGAAAAAAAGTTGCACACCATGATGAGTGAGACAGACTTGCGTTACTGTACCGGTCCAGTACATGCAGGTGGTGAAGCTATTACTTTTCTATTACGGGTGGCACTGAGAATACTCTGTTACAAGGGCTACTGCTTAATTAATTTACCTTTCACCCTACAGTGCAAATGAGTACTAGAAAAGGAAAATGAAGAAGCTAACTAATTTGATTATCTATCACTTCACATGGGACGTATTTAATGACAGATGAGATGACTTTAGGTGCTTTGCTTAATATTGAGTGAACAGTGATACACCCACACATGAATGACGTACTACAAGTAAACTAAAGTTATTGAGAGAGGTACGGAGTGTCCACCGTAATAACCAGATATATGCTGTGATTGCAAACGCAATACAAAGTACTGCTACTATTCATGGTAGTATTGGACACATTTACAATTTCTTTTCCTTGCCTTCCCTGCACTGGAACGGACGTGCGGGTGCGGTGGTACATGCTCTTCAAGGTAACACTTACTTCACCTGGCGACCATCTACTCTCTCTAGATACACATGTGCTATGTAAGAGTCAGAGAATACCATGCTCCAGGCATCCATTCAGTCAAAGTATACGCACACATACAGTTTCTGTTTCACCCACCCAGGCTGCTGTCCTTCCACCCATCCTTGCTTCATCATTGACCCAGCCATGCACCATACCATATTCTTTCCTTCCCAGCCACCTCGGGGGCCAAGCAAACACATATCGTTCTTCTTTGCCAGCCATCATACAAGTTCGCGTCCCACTTACTTACACCCTTCTTTCGCTTTTCGTTCATCCCATCCATCACGTTCGTCTAAGAACTTATTGGGATTCTTCTCACCAAAAACTTCACAGCTAAGTCGAAGTACATTTCGAGGAGGCTACTACTACCTGGTTGATTTGTAATTGTAATACACCCGTGCAGAAAGCACACTATGCAGTCTTCAATCTCAATAAGTAAGGAATATATAGCTTACCTGTTTCCGCCACCACCGTTTGATCCCCCACAGGACCGTCCGCCGGCTCTTGCACTGCCTCCTCCCCAGAGGCCTCCGAGTCCTGGTCCAACACAGCCACCTCCGCGCTGGCCCCGTCACCAGATGTTACACCTACAAAGTACATTTAAGAATGTTAGAATACACCACTCACTACTATATAATATTTGGTCTAGGAGAAATGTTAAAAAAACAGAATACAATGTAATAATTTGTGACTGTCTACTCCATAGTAAAAATGTCCCATTTTCCAGGGAAGGCTGTTGTCTTGCTGCACTTTTATGCACAACTGATGAATGCTTGCTTTTGATTTTTAACACGCACCACTTTTTCTCCTAACAGACAGAAGCTTGACTCCTAAGAACACGACCAGGATCAAGTTCAAACCAGGTGAGAGCTCGGCTCGACCACAAGAAATGTGTCTAATTAATCGTCAGCACTAACCACTTTTCCGTTTTCAGTTAAATAGTTTTATGACAAAGTAGATTTTAATAAATGTGTTTACTTTTAATAAAGCTTTTAAACTTAAATAGACTCTGTGGTTTTTGTTCCTCTAGACTAGAGTGGATGAGCTAAAGGTTTTGGAATTTTTGCAAGCATGAGTGCCTCTGACACTTCTTGACTGTGCTGTGACTCCGTACTACTCTCTTGTCCTGCGTACGATAATCTAGAGATCATTGGGGATCTATAATCGGTGACTTCGGGAGCTGAATGACTCTGCCACACTATCTAGTCAGTAAGGAGACAGTGCATAGAGGTATTGCTGAATATAATGGGAGTCCAATGGAATTGCCAAATGTCCAATCTTAGTTAGCTACACAGACAGACTAATAAGAATAGTCTAGTAATACCACAGGGAGTCATATTCGAGGCAGGATAAGAATTTATATCCAGTCTACAAGAAGATCAAAGACGATTTAGAAAAAATCGAATGAGGAACGCTAGGAAAAAATAGGTACTGTTTATTAAAATGTAAACTTACTGGGGCCAGCAAAGGAGCCCTCGCCTGCCCGATCCTGGCCTGCATCCTCAGCACCCTCCTCCTGTGTCCTCTTGCCCTTGGGGGGAGCTGATGTACAACATGAAAGAAAGAAAAACCAGAAAACATGGATGAGATTTTTCAACCAAATCAAACATTTCAAAAGAACAATAACAAAATATTTTGGAAAAATAGCAA
Organism: Lissotriton helveticus; assembly: GCF_964261635.1. Taxonomy (NCBI): domain Eukaryota; kingdom Metazoa; phylum Chordata; class Amphibia; order Caudata; family Salamandridae; genus Lissotriton; species Lissotriton helveticus. The sequence goes on from NC_136057.1 coordinate 1,763,330,716, forward strand.
ATAGATAGACAACTATTCCACGGGATCTATCTCATGTGGTATACTACGTTATTCGTATTGCCTGATTTGCGGAACGTTGACTTAGAAAGTTCCTATGTAACTCAATAAACAGACTACTAAAGAGGTTTGCCTAGGCCTGGCACTGCAGGCAGCAGTGCGCAACACGCGAAGTGACAGACAAAGTCCATCCTGCTTGCAGATCAGTGAATACTCAAACTATCAATCCACCCGCCACCACCGCCACTATTTCTTCTTATAGCCATGTGTCTAAAGGAAGGACTGGACTTCAGTCTGTTGGGGCTGATTTAGAAGTCCCTTGCGGAAGTTGCGGCTCATTTTCCTCCATTGTTGCGTGCCTTTTGTGACGCAGCGGCAGAACAAAAGACTCGCCATGGTGTTGGTGCGGCGTATATATTAAAAAAAAACACATATGGGCATATGGGCGATGCATCACGTTGTAAAGCCCTGCGCCATCAGGGGGCGTTCCGGCGCAAGGGAGGGCGTACCTGCGCAGGAACGAATCCTAAAAGTGGCTGAGGGAAATCTACAAGATGTCAATCAGTCACTTTTAGGACAATGATGCATGACTCAAACCCTGCGCGCTTGAAGCCGACGTACGGCTTGATGCAGCATTGGGGAGATAGGGTACCCCAGAGCATTGCTGGAGCTGCGCCATCGTTGGCACGCAACTCCAGCAATGCGCTGCCTTTACGGCACAGATGCGTAAGGCTTCTGTGACGTTTTGGGCCAATGGGTGGTGGTGGCATGGCACACAATTACTGCCGCATCCCTGCTACTTTGCAGGGATGCGCCGGTAATTGAAAATATGACCCTTACTGTCTAGCATTACGCAGTTCTTTTCTTTACACTACACTCATACATAATTTCTCAGGCCAATGAAATGCTTCTGAACACAACATACAAAACAAAGAAGCATAGTAGCAAGCAAGGCTACTGAGAAGGAGAGCAGTGCACCTGAAATGCATAGAAGATTTTGAAATATAATTTACCTCAATGTAATCGGCAGCATTATTGCTCTTGGTAAAGAACAAAGATTTGCAAATAACAGAGCAGGATAAAACAGAGTAGTAAATGTACTACTACTACTACTCACCAAGCCCGGGGACCTCTACGCCGAGCGCGTCCAGCAAGTCCCGCTCCCGGTCCATGACATCGGTCCAGCGGTGGGTGGCCTGGTTATATGTGCGCCGGACCCCAGAGATCTTGTACATGGCCCGGCACACCTTCTCCCACCGCTTGCGACGCTCCCGGATGCCATAGCCAGTCGCGATCTTGCCGCCTCCCAGGATCGTCTTGGGGAGGCGGCGCTGGACGTGGAAGATCAGTGCCGCCACTTCCTCCGCGCTGAAGATCTCCCTCGGGACCACTTGCTCCCCCCTTAAACGCCCGCACGGGAGCCGGGCACGGGGTGCGGGACCCTTCCCCTTCTCAGGGTGCTTCCCGGCTCCCTTTACCATGGTCTGGGCAGAAATAGAGTTAAATGATAAACAAGAAATAGAATAGTGAAGAAGAAAAGAAAAGAGTTTAAAAAAGTAGTTTAAAAGTAACTAAAAGCTGCAGAAAACACAAAAATATAGAGCTAGAAAAATAGAGGGATAGATAATAAGTAAAATTAGATCAAAAAAACTTCAAACAAGCAAAGGATGGCAGAGATTGAGAGAGGATAGAGAAAGCATGCCCAGAACCATAGCAATGAATGAGAAACAAGATGGCCGCGCCTGTTCACGACCGCGTGGGTAAGTTCGCGCGAGATTTTCCTTGCGAGTACGCGCGAAATTGTACTAGCGAGCAGCACACTTTGCGAGATTACACATAGCGGGCGGAAACGGAATTACGTCACGCCAACAAGATGGCCGCGCCCGTGTACGACCGATAGGGTAACTTGGCAAACGTATAGCTAGAGATCACGCGAACATACACGTCGCAAAAAAAACTATTTTGTATTCGCACGTATTCGCGGCTTCCGAAATCGATCTCGCACGGATTCGCGCCCCAAAAAACGCGCGAAATTGCAGAAAAAAACGATTTTAGCTAAACTGAAAGCAATGAGCAGGTGCAAAAGTTCAAACTTAACATTAGTAACATTCCAGGTAGTGCTTCCTGATGGGCCCCTCCAGAGTTTGCAACTATTCTATGACCCTGCTATGACCCAAACAGCAGGCTCATAGAATAGCTACAAGTAGACCATAAAGGTCCTGTGAAAAAAAAAATTCACTGCAACAAAAAGCAAATTACAGATAAGGAAGGAAGCAGGTGCCAGCCAGACTGGAACTTTCAAAATTACTGACACATTAATGAAACACAAATTAATTGATGGCAGTTGAAGAAGGGCAGGTGTGCTTGCTTTTTTCAACCACCATAATCTACAGTGATAAATAAACCTAATGGGTGGCAGTGAGGATGTACCAGAGGGTGGCATGGGTGTCCCAGAGGGTGGCAGTGGTGAAACAGAGGGTGCTGTGAACCTGTGATGATAAACCAGACGTAGAAACAACATAGTCGCGGCCAATGCGAGCCGAAAAGTAAGTTCGCAATTGCGAACTTGTCCCAAAATCGGCGCGAACGCGCGCCAACACAAAAAACGGGAAAATCCGCAAATCCGCTAGAGTTCGCGGATCTTCGTGGATTGCGAATCCGTAAATCCGCAAGTTCGCGTACGCGAGATCCGCTAGATCCGCCCATGCTTAGTTGTAGGTCCGGGTCTTGGGTGCAGGTCCGGGTCTTGGGGTGCAGGTCCGGGTCGGTTTGGTAGAGATGTCCGCTCCTTGCTGGGGAGTTCTCCGGAGGGCAGTAAGAGGAAACAGAAAAAGGAGCCGTTAGTCCCACCGTACTGGGAACAGTAGATCCTTTACCAACACCGGTTCGTGAGGGGCTTGAACAGTACTGTGAGGAGAGCAGGAAAGGGGGGGCAGAACGGCTGGGGTATGGACGAAGATTGAAGGTGCTAGGGTAGCAGCGTGAGACGTGTTGGGGAAGGGTAGTTAGTACGTCAGGGCTATATACATTAAAGGTGCTTTACACGTATATACAGTGAGCTAGCAGGGTTATCGTGCCTAACATGTGCTCAGTAAGAAAGAAGAAACGCTCTATACTATATACAGGCACTTAAGGTGCAACAAAGAGGCTAGGTGTTACTCACACGCTCTGCCGCAACTCTCCCGGTGAGTTGCGGCCGCTCTTCAGCTTCCTCCTGGGGACTCCACCAGTCCTCGAACCATTCGTCTGCTTCTCCGTTTGCTTCGCTCTCTTCCTCCGCTCCAGTCGCAATCTCCTGCCACGATCTTCTGACGCCTTCTGGTCTCCCGCTTCCGTCTTATCTGTCTGTTGCCGACGGCGGGGAGGCGGGACTTCCGGGGTCAGGCGGTTGTGCTTCCGGTTCTCGGCTTCCCTGGGTTGGTTCCTGCAAAACAGAGAGGGGAGGGGTTTCCGTAGTCATGGACGCTGTTGCTGAATGATCCGCCAGGAAAGGTGAGTGTCGGAGGGGCGGTAGTCCTGGCGGTTTACGTGACGGTGTCCCCGGGGTCGCCTCCCGAGGGGCCATTTCACAGTAAGAAGATGGAATATTCAAATTGGAAAAAAAATTCTTTCATTGCCATGGTTGCCAATGTCATGATTAGGGCAACCGGTGTTTGGAATTGAGATTCTTAGACTCTCTATCACTTCCAACGTCTCCATCTGTGGTATAGACGTATACAGAGACTCTACGTCAAAGGATACGAGTAAATCTAGGTCCCAGTTAAACTCAATGTCTGGCAAAATCCTAAGGACATCTTTTGTGTCCTTCAAAAAAGTCGTCATCTCCCTCACCATTGGTTTTAGGAAGAAGTCAACAAAAGTTAACAATGGTTCTAATAATGAACCTATGCCCGGTATTATAGGGCGTCCTGGGGGCGGGCGTGGTGCTTTGTGTGTCTTCGGCAGTACGTAAAAGTGTGGTATTACCGGGCTTGCTGCACACAGATATTGGGCCTCCTTGGCGGTGAGCCATCCCTCAGACAAAGCCTCCTCCACGATGTGACCAATAGCTATTGAAAGTCTCTCAGTAGGGTCCACAGTCAGTTTGCGATAAGATTTCACATCGTTCAACTCATCACGGTAGGTGCCAGAGTCCAGGAGCACTATGGCCCCGCCCTTATCCGCAGGTTTAATTACCAGTGATTCATTACTTGTCAGACTTTTAAGAGCATCTTGTTCTTTTTTGCAAAAATTGATATAAGGTTTATGATGTTGTTGAAAGAGTTCCCTCAAATCATGGTCTTGGGCTTCCTTAAAAGTCAAGACCTTAGCGGGGAGCCCTACAGTCGTTGGGTTAAAAGTAGATGGTCTCTTAAGACCCCTATTGTCATCATTAATCATAGTGTCTGAAATGTCTCCGTTCTTCTTGGAGAAAAGGAAGTGCAACCAAATTTTTCTAAAGAACTTCCCCATCTCAGTTTGCGTGAGGAAAGGGTCCCCAGTATTGGTAGCCACATAACCTAGCCCTCTATTCAGAACCTGCTCTTCCATGTCAGTTAGCACATGAGAGCTCAAGTTAATTACGAGGCTGACCCCGCTGATGCTCCTGCATAGTCCACTCCCACATATTGCAAAGCGACTAATGCCCCACCACGAGGCACGTTTTCCAGAAGCTCCAGGACATAGAAACAAATATATGAAACAGCTTAAGTTGTCACTAAACAACAGAAGAAAAAGTACACTTTTAAATGTTGCAGCAGATCCATTTATTTTGCAGATTTTAGCCTTCACTGATGCTTGAAAACACAAAGGTAAAAATGTAATTTTGCATGAGAAATGACAAAAAAAGCGCAGGCAGATATCGGAGGAGCCAATGATGAAGCATGACATCTAGCTTGCTGGGTGTGTGAGGCTTCCTAGTTCCAATAAGGGAACCCCCCAGTTCCCTGTGCAGATACCCTCCACTCCCGATACACACGTTGTTGTTTTTGTTTTCGTTTTTTTTTCGGGGAACTTTGTACCCTGTGTTGCTATCAGTTCATTGGACTAGTACACTGGACCCCACTAAATATTGTCCACTGAAGGTTCCCCCTTTTGTTGCATTATTGTTTGAGCATGGGCTTACACCCATGGAACCATTGAGGTTACCTGCAGTGACATTTCACTGACAGGCCCATTGGGTCCCTAGGATTACCTACCCATTATCCTAGGTTCACCATCGACTTGCATAAGTACCTTTTATCCCCTGCCCTTCGGTATCGCCCTACTATGGAGGACGTACCCGGGCTTAGTTTTGACGAAGACGCTATAGCCGAAGCATTAAGATCAGCCCCTCGGATCACTGAAAGAATATCGACTACCAAAATATCGACTACCCAAAGTATCGAGGAAAAAATATCTACAGCAAAAATATCGAGTTTGTATGTACAAACAGGTAAGTACAAAAATATCGAGTACAAAATATCGTTTACAAAAATATAGTTGTAAAAAATATCGTATTTACTAAAAACAGTGTTAAATTAAATTAATATTAATAATTAATTACTAAAATATACTTAAAATTACTTAAATTAACTTATAATAATTAAATAATTAATGAAAGTTAAATAAATATTTTTTTATTTCATATTTATGAAACATATATATATAGTAATAAAATATAATAAAATAATACCCAAAAACTGAAAACTGACCCTGAACCCTAAAAATACCCCTTTACCCAAGAACTGAAAACTGACCCTGAACCCTAAAAATACCCCTTTACCCAAAAACTGAAAACTGACCCTGAACCCTAAAACTACCCCTTTACCCAAAAACTGAAAACTGACCCTGAACCCTAAAAATACCCCTTTACCCAAAAACTGAAAACTGACCCTGAACCCTAAAAATACTCCTTTACCCAAAAACCCAAAACTGACCCTGAACCCTAAAAATACCCCTTTACCCAAAAACCCAAAACTGACCCTGAACCCTAAAAATACCCCTTTACCCAAAAACCCAAAACTGACCCTGAACCCTAAAAATAAAAACGATATTACTTCACTTACCTTAAAAACGATATTACTTCACTTACCTTAAAAACGATATTTTGGCTGTCGATATTCTGTCCAGTCGATATTTTCTCCAAACGATATTTTGGAGTCGATATTATGTCCAAACGATATTTTGGAGTCGATATTATGTCTGTGTACCCAGCCCCTCTACTCTTCGGGGTAGTAGGTGCAACCGCCTCAGGTTCAACCAATGATGACTGGGCTACGCTGACTGTGATGAAAAAAGAATGGCTCAGGATTACCGTCCATGGGGCGATGATGACGGAGTACCTGAGGGCTAACATAGCCCCACAGGGACTGATTGTCAACATCGTCCCGAGACTTTTCCTAGAAGACGGCCAGTTCAAAGGGGACTGGTGTCAGGTCTCATGGAAGTGTACCAAGGACTTATTATTCCTGATTGTCAAAACTGCCAAGAGAATAGCAGATGCCCTTCTGAACAAAATCACAGCCGTAGAGACAGCCATAAGAGGGACCCTTACCAAAACTATCTTTTCCAACAAGTTAGCAGGGATTAATCAGGAAATCTCTGAAAATCAAGACTTCCTGCTTAAGCAAATAATGACTAAACTCCAGAAAGACCTGGACAAATTTGATAAGGAGAAGGTATACCCTTATCTCAAAGATGGGTATACTAATAAGAAATGGCTGGTTGAGTGCGTTACTGCGAACGTAAACGCATCCTTGTGATTGGGCACACCATCAGGTTCATCGTAAGATACGAATGACTCCTTTGTAATTTTAGAGTTGGTTTATTTGAAGTTCAATTGATTCATCATAAATTCATCAGTTCATTTAATTCATATTTGTGCATATGATTAAGTAGATTTCACACTGTAATATTCCAAGTGGAACATGTAGAACAAGGTGCTCCAATGCATTTCGGGCTGAAAAAAGCCCTTTTTCAAGGAGCTCTGAAAACATAAAGATACGCTCATTTTAGAATGTAGATCTATCTCATGGCCAAGCATAATGAAAGAAAACATTCTTTTTGAATTACCACTTACAAAAACATATTAACAAAACATATATAACCAGAATCGTGTAAGACTGTGGAGATGTGTCTATGCATTGCTTTAAGTGGTCTATGTGTTACCTTTAAACAAACGTAATGACCAGAATCGCCTGGGACTGTGGAAAGGTGTACCTTATAACCCGTAGGGTCAGGTGGGGTGAGAGGTTAAAACATGCGGGTATTGCTAAGAAATGCTCACGTGAAAGTCGCTTGTCCGTTATTTGGGAATCTGGAATGGAACCAATAAAATTTTATAAACGAGCGTTCTCACCGAACGGTGAAACTGCGGTTTAAATTCCTGTCGGGGCCCCGACTTACTTGTGGAGTGTGTGAAGGCGTGTGCAACGCTTCAGGTTCATTCAGCGTGGCTGGAGCGGAGTTGCCGAGAAGTTGATGCGGAGTTTCAACTCGTGGAATGAAAGGGAGTTAGGGGAATGAGCATGAAAATAGGACTAGAAGGGGGGCGTGGCCAAGACGGCGATCATGGCGGACGCAGCTTGAGTGAGCTCTGTCCCGCCGTTACCTTATCCTCCTTGAATCCTGCGTCGCCCTGACCGACCTGCACCCTGATTTGAGTGGCGAAGAGCGGCTCCAGAGGGGATCCCCCGACAGCGATTTCGGAGTCCCGGCGGCCCGGGATCAGTGAATTACGGCGGCTGGGAGCCCGGCCGGCGACGAGGCCTGCACCACACGCCGCAGCCGGGACCTCCACTGCAGTGTGGTCCGGCCGGAAGTAGCTGAGAGCCGGGAGGCGCCGGCCGGAAGTGCCGCCTCGGCCACGAAACACTGCGGAGCGGCGGAGAGGACTGGGCTGACCCTGCGGGCACCCAGACATCCAGAACAGAGGCAGACGCGGCGGCTGGGGAAGAGAGCAGTCGGAGCCCAAACGGAGATCGAGGTGGGGGTAAGGAGCTGTGGCGCAGCCTAACGGGGGAGGGGACGTGTCTGGCCCTCTCGGCGGCAGACTCGAGCCGCGGGGCACAGTACTGCTGCAACGGCGGGAGGGCGGGCGCTCTGCCGGCTCTCCTGCCTGTTCCCCCCTCATTGAAGCGTGCCCCTGCCGGGCACCGGCACCAGACACCTGGGGCGCACTCGGCGGTTGCTTCGGACCGCGGCGAGGGCTGAAGGGACCACCCTCCCCCCCCCCAGACTATTACAGGCCACCAACCCGACCGGCTGCCCCTGGGGGCAGCCCCACTTTTGACACCAAAGAACGTGGTGCGGGCTCTGGGGCGCCCCAGATGGACCAAACCGAGGAGTGGGCGACCCCCCATTGACCGCGTGGTCTGGCAGCGTGGTGCAGCGCCTCCCCGACCACTAACAGGGTGGTGACCAGCAGTTGATTCATCGAAGAGTGCACCACGCTCGATCGCCGACGGGGCCACGATATACTTGGGCGGCCTCGGTGACACTCGCTGCCAGCGACCACCCATTCAGCCGGGGGTGCCCCTAGTCCGTCGGCCCCCCACAATTGGGGTCACCACTCCGCCGGCGACATGACGAGAGGGGGCAACAGTGGGAATGCTCCCAAACAGGGCCCGATGGACAAGTTTGCGGGGCCCAGTGGGGGTGCTGGGGCATCCGGAGGTCCCCAGAGCACTGGGCCGGACAACGCGGCGTTGATGGCGGCGATCACACAATCGAGGGACATGCTCGACGCGAAAATCGTTGGGGCCGATGTGACCTTGCTCAGACAGGATCTGCGCAATGTGGTGGAACGTATCACCGAAACAGAATCCCGAATCACTGAAGTTGAGGACGACGTAGTGAATCTCAAAAAGAGAGTTGCTGCCATGGAAGGGATTCAGAAGGGACTGGCGCTGCGGGTGGAGGATGCGGAAGGGAGGGCCAGAAGGAATAACCTACGCTTTATAGGCTTCCCGGAGGGCTGCGAGAAAGGAAATATGGAGGCCTTCCTGACCCAATGGCTGGAGGGATGGCTCCCCCCGGACTCCCTGTCACGCTGCTTTGTGGTGGAGAGGGCGCACCGGGCACTGCTTCCCAAACCGCCCACTGGGGCTCGCCCTCGCTCGGTGATAGCCAAACTGCTCAACTACCACGACAGAGATGTTATCTTATGGCAGGCCCGCGCCCAGGACCCACTGATGTTTGAAAATCATAAGATCCTTGTGTTCCCGGATTACACAAAACTAGTTCAGCAGCAGAGACAGTCATTCACCGCGGCAAAGGCACGGCTGCGTGAACTCAAGATTCCTTACGCTCTACTATTTCCGGCTCGCCTGCGTGTGGTCTTCCAATCTCGCACTCAGTTTTTCAACTCCCCGGAAGAAGTGTTTGAGTGGACGGACGAGACGGTGCGAGTCAAGGTGAACACCCCCCCTCGGAGGGGCTCGGACTCGTCAACCAACGGAAGACCCCCGAGAACGCCCAGACGATCACGCAGCAAGAGTAACTGGAGGTCGCGCTCTCAGAAGCGCCCACCTCCAAGTGATGACACGGCGGACACTCCGGAGGAAACGGCTCCTTCTCCTTCGAAATCCTGAGACCCACACACTCGTACTGGTGCAAACCATGGAATTGTAGGGTTGGTGAGACGCCTTGATGGCGGGAGCAGGCTGCTCCTCTCCGACATGCCACGTGCTGATTGACTTCATGACTCCTTGTTCATGGGTGAAAGGTTGGTCGGGAGACGCTCGTGCAAGAGCGGGCCTACTCCCGGAGTTCATTCCCAAGTGTTGAGTGGGAAGTAGTTGGGCACTTTGTGGGTAGTTGGGTGGGATCCATTGGTGCAGTGGGTCTTGGGCCTCCCGTTGGAGGGCTGAGATTGCCTGCATCGCGACAGGTACTTCAATGTTGCTGAGGTATGGGGTGGGGGGTTGGAGGGGAGGTTGTTGGTATAGTTTGTGGCTGGGGAAGGTTTGCAGGGGAGGGGGCGGGGGTTTGGGGGTTCCGGGGATGGTAGGGAGGGAAGTTGGGAAGGGCTTTAGCACGGTGTACACGGGAACCTGGAGACGACTGAGTATGTGTGTGTGGCCTCAGTGGCCCGATGATTTCGGAATCTGGAAGATTGATGGCGGCTGAAGTACTGGGGACGAGCCCCCCGCTGGCCTCGATGCGAATATTGAGCTGGAATGTGCGAGGGATGCTCGACAAAATTAAACGAAGTGCAGTTCTACGTCTGGGGAAGACTGAAAGAGCGGATGTATTGCTCCTTCAGGAGACACACCTTTTGGGCACCAAGGTTCTTAGTCTACGCAGATACGGGTATGATCAAGTGTTCCATGCTGGGTTTGCAAGAGGGTCCAGGGGAGTTGCAATTCTCATACACCGTAGGGTCTCATACACACATGAAACACAATGGTTGGATGTGCATGGTCGATATGTCTTCGTTAAAGGGAGACTGGGGAATGAGCCAGTGGTTTTCGGGAGTGTGTATGCTCCACCCCCACTCCAAGATGCCCTGATTGAACGGCTGTTCGAGGTATGGGCGAATCTCCCGCATGTGTTGACAGTAGTGGGTGGTGATTGGAACGATGTGATGGATGGGAGACTCGACCGCTGTAGGCCTGGGGGCGGTCAATTGTCGGATGCCTCCACGAGGCTGAGTAGGATGGCGCAGGGGATGGGATGGATTGACACTTGGCGCCACCAACATGCTTGTGATCGTGAATATACATTTGTCTCTGCGGTCCACAAATCCTTTTCACGCCTGGACTACCTATTCGTCCCGCAACCCTGGTTGGGCAGAGTTGACTCCACCTCCATACTTCCGAGGGGCCTGTCGGATCACTCCCCGATCGCACTGACGTTGAGCCTCGGTGTGAGGCGACAACCGTTTCGCTGGCGCCTCTCTGTGTGGCACTTACAGCGCAACGACTATCAATCGCGCATGAGGGAGGCTATATCACATTACTGGTCAGAGAATGAGGACCCGAGTATAGATGCCATGACCCTGTGGGAGGCCCTCAAGCCTGTCCTTCGGGGCGTGGACATTGCGTGGTGCGCCGCGAATCGTAGGGCCCGCAGGCAAGAAGTGGAGGAGGCGGCTGATCGGGTGCGGAGCCAGGAGGCAAGATGTCTAACGGGGGAGGATGGAGTAGCCGTGGACCAGCTCCTGCACCTCCAGCGGTCATACACCTCGTTATTGTTAGATGAAGCCCGACAGGCTTGGCTCGCTACGCAGAGCAGAATCTATCAATGGGGGGACAAATCTAGCACAATGCTATATAGGTTATGTCAAAACACTTATCAAGCCCAGCCCCTGCCGGGTCTCCAAGATGCCGCGGGCGGCCCTATTTCGGCCCCTGAGGTCCTGGCCCAGATGTTTGCCCAATATTATGAGACTCAGTATGCCCCCCGGGAATCCCTCCCAGCGGAGGAGATTGACAGATTTCTCGCAGACCTTCCACCCCGGGCGCTCTCGGATGAGGCACGGGCCCGACTAGACCTCCCACTGTCAGCAGAGGAGCTTGGAGAAGCTCTGGGTGGACTTAACACGGGCAAGGCCCCTTGGGCCCAATGGGTTCCCCTGCGAATTTATGAAGTTGTTTCATCTCCAATTGGGGATGCGCTATAAGAAGGCATTGGAGGCGGCTCGGGAGCTTGGCAGACTGCCAGCGGACTGGCGACACGCCGAGATTGTAGTCTTCTGCAAACCGGGAAGGCCCCAAGACAGCCCGGACTCTTATCGTCCGATCTCTTTGCTGAACTTTGAAGCGAAAATATTGGCTAAGGCATTGGTGAACCGTCTTCTCCCTTACATCACGGACCTGATCCATGCCGACCAGGCGGGCTTCATGCCTCACAGGGCTACAAGACACAATATACGACGCGCTCACCTAGTGGTGGAGGCGGCACGAGCGGCGGGCATCCCCGCGGCCCTCCTGCTGGCGGACATGGACCGGGCCTTCGACTCCCTGAGTTGGTCATACCTCCGAGCCCTCCTCCTCCGGCTCAATTTGGGCCCACGTTTCCTGTCGTACATCCATCTGTTATATACGGACCTGACGGCAACGGTCAGAATAGCGGTCAGCCACCTCTGGTACGTTCCTCATCGGTCGTGGCACCCGACAGGGATGCCCTCTCTCACCCTACCTGTTCGCCCTGGCAATGGAGCCGCTTGCGGCCTGGGTGAGGATAGATGCTCAGTTGCGTGGTGTGGAGTGGGTAGGGGGCCCATCTGACAGGATCACGCTATATGCGGACGACGTCCTATTCTTCCTTACGGACCTCAATAAATCGGGGCCGAGGGTTCTTGAGATAATGCGCATCTTCGGTGAAGTGTCGGGCCTCCGACTCAATCCGCAGAAGTCGAAATTATGGGTCCTGGGCGACAGGGGGACTTTGGGTCCCTGGGCCTCGGTCCTTCAGGAAGCGGCGGGAGGCCATAAGTACCTTGGTGTCTTTCTGACTGATGTGCAGGGAGTGTCATGGTCCCGTAATATAGTGCCTGTTTGGGACAGGATCCGCTCAGATATGCTGATGTGGTCCAGGATGCATTGAATGTCTATGGCCGTTCAGCCATTTTTAAGATGGTGGCCCTACCCCGAATTTTATACCAATTGCAAAATTTCCCATACCCAGTTCCGCAGCAGTGGTTTCGTCAGGTGAACTCAGCTTTGGGTCGGTTCCTATGGGCCGGTGGAGCAATAAGAGTGGCGCTCCGCACCTGCTTCCTGTCGACCTACTGTGGAGGGCTGGCCACATCTGATGTCCAGTCCTACTATCAGGCATCGCACCTACTTGTCCTTAACGAATGGTGGTACGGAGATCGCAGTGACCCGACCTATGCCCTAGAGAGGTATATGATGGACCCACACACGCTCCATACTATCTTATACTCGGCGACTATCCGGAAGAAACTTCCGAGGGCCACCCAAGTAATCTTCAAAGTGTGGCGCGATGCGCTCCGCCGCATGGGATGGTGGAACACGCTCACGGGCGAGACTCCTTTATGGCATAATGGGAGGCTGCCCGGCCTGGCTGCACTCCGGGGCTTCGAGGGCTGGGATGCTATAGGCATTTCGGCACTGGGCCACGTCCTGAAGGGCACAGTCCTCAAATCGTTCCAGATGTTGCAGGATGAATACAATATGCACCGGTCCCAATTTTTCAGGTACCTACAGCTCCGACACGCCCTGGCCCCCGCACTAGCGGACTTGTCGTCCTTGCCGGAGTTTAGTCCCCTAGAAGCAAAAGTCTTTATGGGGGAATTGGAATCGAAGAAAATCTCAACCATATATCAAACATTAGTTACGCATTGTTCCCCCTCTCTTGATAAGTTGCGGGCGGTCTGGGAGAGTGACCTGGGAGACTTGGAGGAGGAGGACTGGAGAGAAGCCCTTGAGGCCCCTAGGGGAGCAGCGATAACGGTGCGTCTGCGCTTCATCCAATTTAAGTACCTCCACAGGGCATACTACACGAGGGAACGATTGTGGAAGGCGGGGCTGATAGCCTCCCCAGATTGTTTGAGGTGTGGCAGTGCGGTAGGCTCCTTCTTGCATACAGTATGGGGATGTATACGGCTGCAGAGGTTTTGGACCGGTGTGTGGGAATGCTTGGAGGAAGTGTTGGCATGGGAGCTCCCTCGCACGCCGCAGCCGGGCCTTCTCCACGTTATGGAACAGGTGGGGGGTAATCTGTATAAACGGCACTTGCTCCTTCTGGGTCTTACAATAGCCAAACGGGATATAGCCCAAGCCTGGAAGGCCCCCAAAGCTCCGTTGGTGGGGGTGTGGAAGCGGGGCATGGACTTTAGCATGGGATTGGAACGCCCGATCTTTGAGGCCAGAGGCTGCCCCAAGAAACATTATAGAATTTGGAAGAAATGGGCTGATTATAGGGGCCTATTGCTGAACCCCCCGGCGCCACAAGCCTCTGATATAGATCACGTCTGTACTACCCCCATGTGAACTGACCACATGTTGCTACCATGCTGCTTTGGCTCCTGTTTCTGGCCAATGTGAACACCGTGCAGGGAGGGGGGTGGGGACCGGGTGGGAATGCGGGGAGGGGGGTGTTGGATAATGTTGACTGAATTTCTTGAACACTGTTGCTCTTATATGCTCACTGTCTTTCTGCAATTTTGGAAGCAGTGTTTCTTTTGTATTCTATCAACTGCCATAACACTAATAAAATCTGTTCTGAAAAAAAAAATTAGGACTAGAAGTGGAGAGGCTAGTGCGGGGGCCATGTTGGAGTGGGGAAAAGGGCTATTGTGGGAATGCAATGGGTTCGACCACTAAAAACAGTGTTATGATGACGTGTTATAAACAATGCATTGACAATTAACAATACGGGCGATTAAAAGAAGGCATAAAGAAAGGCATGAAAAAACATAATCAAGGGCTGATAATAAAAAACTGATAATGGCATGCTGATAATAGCGTACAAGCCGGTACTGTCAAGGAGCAATGTCTGAGTACAGGTACCCCACTGGGTACTATAAGAATGCACTTAATTCAATTCGATCGTTCAAACCAAATGGCTTCATCGCCTGGATTTACAGATTACAGGCGATGAAGCCATTTGGTTTGAACGATCGAATTGAATTAAGTGCATTCTTATAGTACCCAGTGGGGTACCTGTACTCAGACATTGCTCCTTGACAGTACCGGCTTGTACGCTATTATCAGCATGCCATTATCAGTTTTTTATTATCAGCCCTTGATTATGTTTTTTCATGCCTTTCTTTATGCCTTCTTTTAGTCGCCCGTATTGTTAATTGTCAATGCATTGTTTATACCACGTCATCATAACACTGTTTTTAGTGGTCGAACCCATTGCATTCCCACAATAGCCCTTTTCCCCACTCCAACATGGCCCCCGCACTAGCCTCTCCACTTCTAGTCCTATTTTCATGCTCATTCCCCTAACTCCCTTTCATTCCACGAGTTGAAACTCCGCATCAACTTCGCGGCAACTCCGCTCCAGCCACGCTGAATGAACCTGAAGCGTCGCACACGCCTTCACACACTCCACAAGTAAGTCGGGGGCCCGACAGGAATTTAAACCGCAGTTTCACCGTTCGGTGAGAACGCTCGTTTATAACATTTTATTGGTTCCATTCCAGATTCCCAAATAACGGACAAGCGACTTTCACGTGAGCATTTCTTAGCAATACCCGCATGTTTTAACCTCTCACCCCACCCGACCCTACGAGTTATAAGGTACACCTTTCCACAGTCCCAGGCGATTCTGGTCATTACGTTTGTTTAAAGGTAACACATAGACCACTTAAAGCAATGCATAGACACATCTCCACAGTCTTACACGATTCTGGTTATATATGTTTTGTTAATATGTTTTTGTAAGTGGTAATTCAAAAACAATGTTTTCTTTCATTATGCTTGGCCATGAGATAGATCTACATTCTAAAATGAGCGTATCTTTATGTTTTCAGAGCTCCTTGAAAAAGGGCTTTTTTCAGCCCGAAATGCATTGGAGCACCTTGTTCTACATGTTCCACTTGGAATATTACAGTGTGAAATCTACTTAATCATATGCACAAATATGAATTAAATGAACTGATGAATTTATGATGAATCAATTGAACTTCAAATAAACCAACTCTAAAATTACAAAGGAGTCATTCGTATCTTACGATGAACCTGATGGTGTGCCCAATCACAAGGATGCGTTTACGTTCGCAGTAACGCACTCAACCAGCCACCATTGTCCGGCATATCGGGACGGTTACGCCACTTGTTGGAGCACCCTCAACATCCATTACAACCTCACCCCAACCATCCTGAACCTTCAAACAAGCTTACGCAGTGCGCCTTACCTGAATTTTCAGTTCTTATACTAATAAGAAAAACAGCTGCTCCTCGGACGAAGGTTCAGACAATGGCAACTGGAGGGGCTCCTCAGGCAGTGACTCCAGCGGGAGTTACACACCCAATAACAACCGCAACCAACGCCGTGGGAATTGGAACCAAGGCTTCAATCAGGGACCAATGTTCCAGGGGCCGCCCCATTTGATGCCACCTTGGCAATACCCTTTCTATCCCCAGGGACCGCCGCAATTCTATCCCATGAACCCTCCTTTTCACGACAGAGGTTGGGGCAGAGGAAGAGGGCGCAAGCGGGGAGGGCAGAAAGGGGTGCAATGGCAAGACCAGACAACAGCGACAACAGTACCAACAACAGTGGAGACCAGGAGCGTGACCAGGGGGAGGAGAGTCTGATCGTAAACCTCTCTAGTCGGGCACTCTGCCCCACTGAAATCAGCATTTTGGAAAAAGGGCTAGGCTTTGTCCCTACTCCAACTCCCGACAGCTTTAATGAACTTTGTGAAGTGAAACAACTTTTCAGAAAAGTACGCCTCCGTGCCTTTTTTAGCGAGAGACCGGACACCGAGAGAACTGGCACAGGTTTACGTAAACCTTCTACGTTTACCCCGACTGATGGTATGGTTCCCCCGGAAGTCCTAGTTTTCGAACAAACTGTTCTTAGGAGCCTTGAGAATAGACCAAGCATCTCCACCTTCAACAACCTCAGCAGTGCTGAGAGGGAAGCGGCACAGGCTCTGGGCAATGACCCGACCATTGTGATCAAACAGGCAGATAAAGGGGGAGCAACCGTGATCCAAGATAGTGGCGACTATGACACTGAGTGCAAACGACAACTTGCCAACACCACCCACTATAGACCTCTTAGGGTGGACCCGACCGCGAGGCTCACAACAGCCATTACCAGCTTAGTCTTGGAGGGTGAAACCAACGAATGGATCACGAAAAACTAAGCTGATTTTTTAATCACCAATGATCCAATCACTCCTTACTTTTACACCCTCCCCAAAATCCACAAGGGTCAGAACCCGGTTCCTGGCAGACCCATTGTTTCAGGGATCGGGTCACTTCTGGAGCCACTGTCTAAATTCTGCAATGCCTTTCTTCAACCAGTAGTGAAGAAAATACCATCCTTCCTACAGGACACCAGGGACGTCCTCCGCCTCATTGATACCATCGAGGGGAGGGAAAGTGTTGACCTACTTCTCACACTAGATGTAGAGGCGTTATACACTAATATCCCCCAGACTGCAACACTTGAAGCAGTGGAATCCACCCTCCGGATGGAGGAGTGGGTTTCACCGACTCCCGTTTCTTTCATCATGGCCTGTGCCACCATAGCTCTTACGGAGAACTTCTTCCAGTATGGGTCCCAACTATATCACCAGATCAGGGTGACCTCGATGGGTTCGACATTTGCTCCTAGCCTAGCTTGCATCTATATGGCCACCTTCGAGGAACAATGCATTTATTCGACACAGAACCCCTTCAGCCACCATGTGACCCTCTGGCGGCGCTACATAGATGACATTCTTGTCCTATGGAAGGGTGACCGTGACAGTTGTGAGGCCTTTTGTACATGGATTAATCTCCAGAAACCCTTTCTAAAGTTTACTGGCACCATTTCTGCAACAACTATTCCTTTCCTGGATCTATCCATACATCTGGGTCCCACAGGCTTAAGCACCACCTTGTACAGAAAGAACACTGACAGGAATAGCCTCCTCCTATATGGCAGTCACCATCCTAAAGCCCTGAGGGACAACCTACAGTTCGGGCAGTTCCTCAGGGTACGCAGAAACTGCACAACTGCGTCAGACTACAAACAGGAGGCAAGCCAACTCCAACGTAAACTGCTAGATAGAGGCTATCCAGCTAGGCTAATCAAAAATTCCAACAAAAGGGCCTTGAATAACCCAAGGGAGGCCTTATTAGAAACACACACTAAGGAACATGAGGACATCATTACCTGTGTCACCTGCTTTACTAAAAACTCAGCTTTTATTAAAAAAACTCTTAACAAACACTGGAACATACTGAACACGGGGGACCTTAACATCCCGAGGCCCCGCTTTGCATTCAGGAGAACACCTAACCTTAAAGACACACTGATACACACACGGCCGAAGAAACAAAATACTAGCAGCCAAAGTACACTGTGGAGGCTTCCACCAGTGGTTGGTCACTACCAATGCGGCGGCTGCGCCGTGTGCCCTCAAACTATACAGTGCAAAGTGGTGAGGTTGACCGACACCTTCACATGGCACCTCCGTAAACACACCAACTGTAATAGTAGCAAGTGCATCTACCTACTCATCTGCCCCTGCGGCACATACTATGTTGGGATGACGATGAGACAGGTGAAACTCAGGATAATGGAACACAAAAGTAACATCCGGTGTTCCAAAACACACACGAGATTGTATGAGCATTATACCACACATGCCCACCAACCAGACAGCATCAAATGGCTAGTACTGGAATCCTACCCGGCCATTACACAACAAGCCCTGTTCAGGATTGAACAGCGTTGGGTTCACCGCCTAAGTTTGGACACTGTCGGCCTTAATGATGCAGTCCCTTGGTCCTCCCTATCCAGATAGAGCTGGGTTGGGGGCACCTGCTATCCCCTATTTCATATCACATGAGGATAATGTACACGAACTTCCCATACGATGCATTAATCCCCTCAATACCTCGAGGAATGTGGGTTGCTCCCTGGTTCACAACGGTTTATCCTCTTCAATTACATATAAACACGGGCTACGTAATCATTCCCCTTACGTTACTGATTCTTATGACCTTATTCCCTGGGGCGAGTTACAGAAGTGCCAATTCCAACATGGCCGCCACTAAGCGCAATATCTCCTCCTCTCCTTTGAGTGTTCGCATTGCACACTTTCGCACTACCGAGACGTATGCGCTCGGGCTGACGTCATCAACCTCGCCCACCAGCGACGTCCTCGCGGTGGATTGAACGCGTTGCACATATAACGCGGGGGTTTTCCGCATACCCGGCACCAGCTGTTCCATACACCGGATTTCGCGTTTGTTGTGGGGGTAGGTGTGAGAGGCGATGACCGCACGCCGCTAAGGTAAGCATCGACTGCTGTGTTTTTGTGGACACTTGGTCTTTTGGTTTGCCCGCGAGTCAGAGGCGGGACAGTCATATCTCTTATTGACTTCTCTAAACCCCTTGCAAAGATTGCTCGCGGGGAATATCTGAGCCTGGTCAGATTCACTGGTTCTACGAGGAGACAGTCATAGGTGGTTAATTCATATGGGCGGTCCAGTAGCGAAACATAGGACTATAGCCTCCGCCCCTAACCACGCAACCCTAATGGTGACTTGCTGAGTGGGGGACGACTTGGTCCTTTGCGATAGCGCTGCCTGAGATAGTCACATCTGGGCCATTCCCCTGTGTTTTGCGCTGATCTAAGTGAATCTGCACACGAGACTTGGCCCCTTTCCCCTGGCAACATCCTCGAGTGGTTGGGACATTGATTTGTGACTCTGACCACCCGGCCTGTCTTGACTCAGCGCAACACCTGTTGGCACAATTTACCCTACTGAACTTGGTACCTTCTATATCCTACTCTTTTCTCTAGGTACCTAACCAGACCGTGCAGGTCCCACAGGAACAGTCTGCGGGGCCCGATAGGGTTTTCCTAGGGTAAGAGTCCACATGTTGAATTTACTTTGGCTTGGCCTTCGTCATTTTAATAGGCTGCATCCCCGTTTCCCGTGCTGGTGCAACATATTGTTGTAATCAGTTTTGGGCTACTATTAGGGTCCAACAGATTGGGATGTAACCTTTCTTGATCACTACAACTTTCCTTGTGGTGTCTTCAACTATTGTAATCATGTAAATATATGTGTGTGTTTTCTGTGGAGTTTGTTGACCCTGGCAATCTGCCAACATTACCCTGAACATGTTTTATTTCATCCCTCTAGGGTCATCATACCAGAGTATGACCTTTAACCTACCAATTACCAACCTAGTGAGGTTGTAATTTTTCTTTTCTTTCTCACATTTATTTGTTCACTGTGTAGTACTGTCACTATAGGTCCTGAAGAATTGCCCGATAGGCAAGAAACATGTCGACCTGACCAGAGGGTCGAGATAGCTAGCCATTACCCTCCCTGTCTCTCTATCTCCCCTCCCACCTTTTTAACTAAGGGAACCAGCCACATTAATAAAGGTCACTGTGGACTGTTTCACCATGTTTTAAACTCACCACTCCCGCACGACGACACTATTTTTGAACCTCATACACGCACTCACCAACTGGCCGGAACAGAAGAACTCCGACAAAGAGGACCTATAAGGTGCCCGTCAGACATTGCAGCGCCAGTCTGATGAGGAGCAGAAGGCCAATGATGAAGCATGACATCTAGCTTGCTGGGTGTGTGAGGCTTCCTAGTTCCAATAAGGGAACCCCCCAGTTCCCTGTGCAGATACCCTCCACTCCCAATACACACGTTGTTGTTTTTTTTTTTTTTTTTTTGGGGGAACTTTGTACCCTGTGTTGCTATCAGATATCGGAGGAAAACAGAGTGCCAGAGAAACAAGAAAGAAAGCGGACATCTTTATTCCAAGAGAAGCAAGGTGTCCGTTAACAGGTAGTCCCACAACCGTGTGCTACCCTGGGATGAAATTTTGGACGCTGTACTTCCCCAAATGATCTATGGCCCCAGCCGCTGGCCTTGCTCCTGGCTCTAGGACAGCTGTGCCGGTCGCCGTGCCCCCTTTACTCACCAATGGAATGGCAGAGTGGTGTGCCGCCTCCAGCCGTAGTTACTGAAAAGATGGAGCTTAGTGCAGGCCGATCACTGACCTCTCAGTGGGTATTCAATGGCAGTCCTGTTATTAGCAAGAAGTCCTCTGTCCAGAGTTGCTGCCAGGACTGTGCGAACACTGGAGTGTGTAACATGTGGCGTCAGAGGTACCCCTTCGAAGTATGTCTTTGCACTGGGCTGCAAACCATGCTGAAACTCTGTGACGGACAGCGGGAGGGGGGCAGGAGGATGGAGGACATGGACAACAGGAGGGGGAGGGAACAGGGACAACGGGAGAAGGGCGGGAACAGGGAACAAAAAAAAGTACAGGTACGGTGTAACAACCAAGTAAAGGGGCCAGTAGCCATGGAAGGATACGAATAACAAAATAGCTGTACTAAGGCGGGACTAACATACCTCATCATAAATCAGAAGCCAGCATTTACAAAGAACAATGAAACAAGCCAATGAAAACTAAGGGCGGGGGAGTGGGCGAAGCGTCAGGGTCAGAAGAAAGAATGCCTGGCATCTCACTCACTCCTTCAGCGAATCACATCACCAGGATACCCGTAGGGTGACAGTTCGCACTATACTAGTTTGACATACAATACAATTAAATACAATACAGCACCAACCCCCTCACTGGTGCAGTTTGGATTATTATTAACTCAATAGGAGGATAATCATCAGTTATCAGATAAGTAGATGCTCTAAATGAGGAAGTACTGAAACTTTTTCTGTAGTTTCCTTTCCTTTATTCCATATTTAAGTTTAACCCTAATAATAAGACAACGGCCAAACAGCCTACACGTATTTTGAGGTACCCACTCTTTTTCAAGGCCAAGTTCACTATATGTCCATATTTAGGGGTCGATTTTGATTGCGGTGAATCCGCATCCTCCGGGCCGGTGCGAACGGCAGGTCCGTCTGCCGCTGATCCGGAGGGTTTTGGCCGCAATTTGGTGGCGGTGTCTGCAAGACACCTTCAGCCAAATTACGATGTGTGTGCAAACATGCTTTTCCGTGGCAGATTTTCCGCCGTGGAAAAGCATTTGGGGATTTGCTTCTGCGGGCCCCCAGGGTGTCGGGGGTGGGGGTGCACATGGGGGGTACCTATGGTCCCCCCTGCATTTGCATGCACAAAGCGGTAGGCACCGCTGCAATGTTAACTATACGGGATGTGACCGCCAGGGTGGCGGTCACATCCTAATTCCGATAGAGGGAACGCCGCTGCCCCTGCGGACGGTCCCTCCACCTTGGGGGTGGCAGACGGACGCATGTCCGTCCGCCATCCTAATCGACGTCATAGATTTAAATTTCAGCAAAACAAATTCGTAACTCCTGCAATTTATGGTATCAGGCGCTTTTTGCATCAATCCCGCAAACAAAACATGTAAATCTTGTTAAACAAATAAGATAGTGTGGCTGTGCGGTTTCTCATGATATATTTTGCAGAACATACCTGTGTACTGTTTAGAAAGAGTGTGATCGTAGTGTTTGTGCCTGCAACAAGGTTATGTGACTAGTCTATGATAGTAAAGACACTGGAAGGTTCGAAAAGGGTGTGCATCTTTTATTCCAAAACAACAAAGTGGGGCGAATGTAAACACAAAGTACTAAACCGAGTCAAAGCCTATACAATTACTAGAAAATGGCTACTTGGACAACTTTTGTGACACAGTGAATTGCTTCTTAGTTCATTGTTTAGAGGTGGTATTACCAAATATTTTAATATAGAGCATAAGATTAGTTTTGGTGTTTCTGCGTGCTGGGATTAATAGCTACCACTAGTATCCAAGGATGAAAGGTTGCGCTGGCCCTGCAGTAATTCAAGTGCATGACTGAATATCACACACAAATGTGTGAGCCAGAATTAAAATGATCACACAACCATGCCACTTTAATCAAACAGAATGGTACTCAGTCTACTGCGTTGCAAGGATGATAGTCTGACTCGCCCCATCCCCATGCAGTTTTTAACATCCATGTTACACCTTGCTTTTTGCAGCATGGAAATACCCCACCTCCGATGCATGCTTAATTCATAGCTGCAAAGGTTTCAGATTGGCATGTGTGACATTTTGTTAATTTCTGTGTACTTATGAGTGACATTTCAACAAATATGAGTGACACTTTCTTGCTAGCAAAATCGAGCCACGAAGACAAGAAAAACATATAAATATCAGAAATGTCACTCATTTGAGCAATGAGAAACTATAAGAAGATCTTAAAAATACAGCAATGCATTTTTATAGAAATGTAGAAATGGAAAGGCACTAACGTAGTGCCCTTGTAAACTGATCGTTTCTGCAGACAGTGACTCACTACAATGCAGAGCTATCAGCTTTACTAACTTTTACGCAACTGAACTCATCTTTGTGCAGATTTGGAGCTCAGGTCAAGGCTTTTGGTGTTATTCTATGGATCAATGTAGTGTATGTTTGGTATTCAGTGCTTGACTAATTGTTGCAGGAGCTCTAATGCTCCCTAGTGCTTAAGGGCAGTCTCACAGCACACCCGATTTGAGTCAGAGAACACAACTCCATCGCCAGCAAGTTACAGATTCTATACTGTGGAACAGTAGACCCCAATCGAGGGCACAATAAAATAAGTGCCTTAGTTTTGCAGGGGACAAAGCTCGCCAAGAAAGCAGTGTTCCAGGCTACTTTGCCTGCAAAAACCTTCATTTTGGCCGCCCATGTCTACTGCTTCACATCCCCAAATTCTGGTCGCCCTCACTCAACAGGTTTCATGGCTTTTGAGGCATGGAACTGAAAGGCTATTCCAGATTCAGGCTTTACTTTTAACCTTCCAGCAGTTACTGCCAGCCAGCCTGGGCTATCTTCAGAGCCAGACAAGGCACGTTTACAGCGCCCTGTAGTATAAAACTAATTTGTCCTTTTGAGACAGTCTTAAATCAGAAATGCCCATTTTAACCTTTCGCACTATCTCCCAACAAATTCATTACAGTGCTGACTGGTAACCAATCATGGTGACTGGGGAGAAAATACTTTAGTGCAACGAAGGGGGAGGATCTCAGATCCAGGCATGCAAAAAATGAGAACAACTAGGCAAGACGTTTACGGAGAGGACCAAGAGCAGAACTACAGTTTTGGGAATCAAGCGGGGTTTCCCATTGCTTCAGAAATAACTTTCAAAATGAGTGGGATTTATATACATTCGAGGGGGGAAACATCATTTACCACGAATGCATTACCACGCATTACGTTTACAACGGGTCACTTACCACGCAAACGTCTTTTCACCGCGGGTGCATTCCACGAACGTTTTTACCACGCAACGCAAGCTTCATTCCTTCCAGTCTTCGTTCCTTCGTCCTGCGTGTATATCATTAGGAGAAAGGGACAATAAAAAGGGGGGGTTGGGGGGGGTCTCCCCCCCTAAAAAACAAGCGGAATTAAAAAAAAAGAAAACTTTAGAAAAAAAAACGCTATTCAGTGCCAAAGGAGAGAAAGGAAAGACCAGAGAACTGTTAAGCTCCTGAGGCGGAAAGCCGGGAGATTTCGCTAAGGTTGTTTTTGTGCTTTTAAAACTTTAAAAATTTGTGTGATACTTTGCTCTTTTAACAATAAGATCCTACCTGCCACTCGCCCAGTGTACTCCCCGCGCAGCAGACCTTAGCGCTGGCAGGGGAAACTTTCCACGGTTGACGCCAGTAGAGTGGAATCACTGCGGCCACGCCCACCACCCTTAGGCCACGCCCCCTCTACTCAGTATTTAGGCGCGCTGATTTACTAGCGCGACCAGAGAACTGTTAAGCTCCTGAGGCGGAAAGCCGGGAGATTTCGCTAAGGTTGTTTTTGTGCTCTTAAAACTTTTAAAATTTGTGTGATACTTTGCTCTTTTAACAATAAGATCCTACCTGCCACTCGCCCAATGTACTCCAAGCGCAGAAGACCTTAGCGCTGGCAGGGGAAACTCTCCACGGTTGACGCCAGTAGAGTGGAATCACTACGGCCACGTCCACCACCCTTAGGCCACGCCCCCTCTACTCAGTATTTAGGCACGCTGATTTACTAGCACGGCCAGAGAACTGTTAAGCTCCTGAGGCGGAAAGCCGGGAGATTTCGCTAAGGTTGTGTTTGTGCTTTTAAAACTTTTAAAATTTGTGTGATACTTTGCTCTTTTAACAATAAGATCCTACCTGCCACTCGCCCAGTGTACTTCCCGCGCAGCAGACCTTAGCGCTGGCAGGGGAAACTTTCCACGGTTGACGCCAGTAGAGTGGAATCACTGCGGCCACGCCCACCACCATTAGGCCACGCCCCCTCTACTCAGTATTTAGGCGCGCTGATTTACTAGCGCGACCAGAGAACTGTTAAGCTCCTGAGGCGGAAAGCCGGGAGATTTCGCTAAGGTTGTTTTTGTGCTTTTAAAACTTTTAAAATTTGTGTGATACTTTGCTCTTTTAACAATAAGATCCTACCTGCCACTCGCCCAGTGCACTCCCCGCGCAGCAGACCTTAGCGCTGGCAGGGGAAACTTTCCACGGTTGACGCCAGTAGAGTGGAATCACTGCGGACACTCCCACCACCCTTAGGCCACGCCCCCTCATATTATAAAATGTGCATCCCCCGGAGGCTCAGCGGACGAGCGCAGTTTGCGCGCCGAAGGCGCGCCTAAGGCAAGCCCGTCTGCGCCCGTCCGCGACCAAACCGCGCCCAGCGCCAGCCATGCTGCCGGTAAGTCGCCACGCACAAAAAAGATAGTCAGAACCAGTGCGGAATTATTGGCACTGAATACAGCTAAACCTTGTCAGGCGCCCAGGCTCGACCTGGCTCCATCGGACTTACCTCCCTTATGCCTGATTTGCGGCGATGTGCTGGCCAACGCTCCACCTCAAATAAACATACATTCTAAAACAACAAGCCTCCCGACAGCCACCAACCCCCCTACCTCTCTGTTCAGAGCAGCACTACTGAACTGTAGATCTCTCCCTAAGCATGCTGTCGATATTAGCCTATTAATAACGGACTCTGAGTGGGATGCCCTGTTTCTTACAGAAACTTGGCTTAACATAGATAATATGGCCTCTATTCCTCTGGCTATACCACCGGGTTTCAAACTAAGCTTCTCAAATAGAGAGGAAGACAGAAGAGGCGGCGGAGTGGCAATTATCTTCAAGGACAAATTTACATTGACGTCCTCGGCACCTACTACTATCCCTGGGATAGAGGGATTACACTTCTGCCTTCAAATTAACCCCCAACTATCCCTAGCCGGCCTGATTATTTATAGACCCCCGGACTGTCCCTCGACACGCACCGGCGAACTTTTGGATTTGATAATCCAAAGCTCCCTAGCCCACCCTCACTACATTGTAGTGGGTGACTTCAATGTCCACGCTGATAGGCCTGACTGCCCACAGACCACTCAACTTATTTCAACGCTGCAAGCCGCCAATTTAACTCAAATTACCTCAGGACCTACGCACCGGGCCGGCCATATGTTGGACCTAATTTTCTCCAACATACTGGACTCTACAACCCTTGCTCCGTTACCATTAGTTTGGACGGATCATTTTTTAATCCCCTTCTCTATCTCCCTTCCATCCCATTCTCAGAAAACAGGCAAACGCTCCTACATACGTAGAAAATGGGATAAAATATCAGCCGATACCCTATGCCCGGCTCTTGCAGCTGCCCCCCCTCCACTGACTTCAGATGCGAACTATGATGCAGTGATGTTGAATCGCTGGATAGGTAACACAGTGGAATCTATTGCTCCCGCCAAAATTGCCACGTCTCGGAGAGAATCCCCTACCGCCCCCTGGTTCTCCGCAGAGCTGATGGCAAAAAAAAAGCAATTGCAAAAAGCTGGAGCGCCTTTGGCTGGCAAACTATTGTGAAGCAGCAAAAATCTGCTACAAAAAAGCCCTTCGAGGTCTACATCAATCCATAAAAAAAGCTAAAAAATCATTCTTTGTGACCTCCATTCAACAAGTGGAGCAATCTAGCAAAGAAGTCTTTAAGATTGTTCAATCCTTCTTCAAACCAAGAGCCATCGAGACTGAGATTACCCCATCAGAGAGACTCTGCGAAGACATCTCAGATTTTTTTGATAAAAAAATCACACAGGTCTATGAGACCTTCTCAAACCCTGTGCCCACAGCAATGACGTACGCAGAAATAAAAGATTCGCCCCCCCCTTAACCCAATTCCATCATATCTCTCGTGATGAGGCTCTGAGTGAATTAAATAAATGCAAATCTGGAGGCCCCGATGACCCCTGCCCACCAAAACTCTGGAAAACTATG
This sequence comes from Lissotriton helveticus, assembly GCF_964261635.1. NCBI lineage: Eukaryota > Metazoa > Chordata > Amphibia > Caudata > Salamandridae > Lissotriton > Lissotriton helveticus. The sequence goes on from NC_136057.1 coordinate 1,763,357,569, forward strand.
TTGGATGCGATTGTAGCACCGCTCCTTCATATATGGAACACATCCATTGAAACTGGCACGTTCCCTGACTGCTGGAAACATGCCACACTTCTCCCTCTAAAGAAAAAGCCTAATGGTGCCCCGACGACCTGAGCAACCTCCGCCCCATCTCCCTGTTAGCAGCCCCAGGAAAAATACTCGCAAAACTGATTCAACGTCAACTGAACAGTTTCATCGAGAAAAATGAAATCCTACATGAAACACAGTCAGGTTTCAGGACCGGCTTCAGTACCGAGACGGCCCTTATTGAGGTTGCTGAGTCGATCAGGTGGTCCTTAGACGCAGGAGCATCAGCTATGCTGGTGCTCCTGGATATATCGACCGCATTTGATACGGTGGATCATGGAAGATTGATGTTAAGGCTGAGGGACACAGGTCTGGAGGACAAAGCACTGAACTAGCTTCAATCCTATTTAACGGATCGCTCTCAGAAAGTCGCACTGGGCACCTTCTCCTCCAAACCAAAACGTCTGTGGTGCGGTGTCCCTCAGGGGTCTGCACTCAGCCCGCTACTTTTTAATGTATACCTAGCCCCACTCTTCACCTTGATCGCCAAATGGGGGGTCAAGGCAATTTCATATGCAGATGATACACAACTAGTCTTCCCCTATGTTGAAGTATCAGATGCAGCTTTCAGCAAAATAAGGGGCTGCCTTCAAGATGTAGCCAACTGGATGAATACTAACAAACTTAAGCGGAATGCATCCAAAACGGAGGTATTATTCTTTGGAAAAAATACGCATCCTCCACCAGACCTATGGTGGCCCCCTGAAGTGGGTCCAGCACCAGTCCCTGGAACCAATGCGAAGAACTTGGGAGTAAGATGGGACGTGAATCTCTCTTTCTCCTCGCACGTGCAGCAGGTTACCACTGGATGTCTTCATAAACTTAGGAACCTTCGTAAATTCCTGTCTCTTCTACCTGCTGAGTGCCGCAAAATGGTAGTCCATGCGACAGTCACATCCAGACTGGACTACTCGAACGGCCTCTACCTTGGTCAGCCCAAATATCTGGTGCAGCGTCTGCAGATCGTGCAGAATGCGGCTGCGAGACTAATAAAACCAATTCCTTTTAGAGATCATGTCTCTCCGCATCTGCGCGAACTGCACTGGCTCCCAGTAGCGAGCAGAATTAAATTCAAAGTTCTCACCCTGGCATTTAGAGCATTAAAAGGTACCTGCCCCACCTATTTAAAACTCAGACTCCCCCGCTACCATCAGGAGAGACATCTACGCTCCAATTCCCTGCTTCAGCTAACCATTCCACGAGCTAGGAAGGCCAGACTTGGGGGAAGATCCTTCTCTGCTGGCACGGCGAAACTCTGGAACGCCCTGCCACTGGCCATTCAATCTACCTCGACAGAAGCAAGTTTTAAGAAGCTTTTAAAGACCTGGCTTTTTATACAAAAAACCTAAGCAATTCCCCGAGCTTCGTGCTCAGCTGAAAAGCACTCTCTTAGCGTCGGGACACCTCCTTGTGAGGTAGCTGTTCGCGCTTTATAAGCAGCAGTATTATTATTATTATTATTACGTCAACATAGAAGTCCTATCTCTATTTTGAAAGACGTGTTTTGACGCTGGTTACGATAGAAGTATCGTAACGTAAATATGGCGGTGTATAGTCGTGCGTGCTCAAATGCTGCGTGGTAAAGACACATGCGTAGTAAAATTCGCGTGGTAAAGCCATGCGTGGAACAGGTAAGCGTTGTATAATCATATATTCCATAGAGGGCATTATAACTCAGTTGGTTACAGCTGCTGTAAAGACTTGCGTGAGGTAGTCTGGCAAGGCAACCCCTAATATTGCCCCTACCACCCTTAGGCTTTCGCTCTTCTTATATCAAGAAAATGTGCTCGTTCAGAGGCTTGGTGCTATATAAACAAAGGATTTGTATTATCAAATGTCCTTAACTGGAAACGAATTTCGCAACAGAGTAACGAGTGCAGGCTAAAGCAGGAGGAGACTTTGGATCTACTTTCTTGAGCTGATGAAAGCCCTGAGGTGGCGAGGAGGATCTGCCTCGCCACCTTATTTAAAAGTAGTCATGGCAGAGGAACCATTACTTGAAAAACGTGATGTGAAAGCAGCTGACATCACCTCCTGTGCACAGGAACATAATGGGGCCCCAACACGGATCATGATTTCAGCTGCACGATAGCTAAGGTTTGAGGCCTCTGCAGCTGTAACTTTAAAGATTAAGATCATGAGGCGTCACCTTTACGCGCTAGCAAAACTAAAGTCAATTAATTGATTGGATATTGAAGAAGGGAGTGGCACTTACCAGTATCGAGCAGCGCTTCCCGGTTACGGCCGGCCAGCACGATAATGTCAAGTGGTGGCCCATGCCTGGTTAATGCAGGTAATTGGTGTCATTCTAAATGGTTGGATCATCCTGTACTGCATATTGCATTTAAAAAGATGATAGCGTCCGACCACGGAACCCTATTGGTGAGACAGACTAAGCGTTTAGAAAGACTAGTTACCCGCAGTTGATTACCTTTCACCACTACAGTGGAGTGTGTAATACGTGGCATCAGAGGTACCTCTTCTAAGTATGTATTTGCGCTGGGCTGCAAACCATGCTGGATCTCTGTGACGGACAGTAGGAGGGGGAACATGGACAATGGGAAGGGGCAGGAGAATGGAAGACACGGAAAACAGAAGGGAGGGCGGGAACGGGTACAACAGGAGGGGGCGGGAACAAGAAACTAAAAAAGTACACGTAGGGTGTAACATTCAAGTAAAGGGGCCAGTAGCCATGGGAGGTTACAAATGATGACATGGCTGTACTAAGGCGGGACTAACAAGCCTCATAATAAATCAGAAGTCAGTATTTACAAAAGACAAACAGAGAAGCCAATGAAAAATGAGGGCAGGGGAGTGGACGAAGCTTCTCTCCGCACTCCACTACCACAGCTTTCACAGCTTTAGCAGCTCTTGCGCGCTGGCTCCTGCTTGACCTAAAAAAGCAATTTATTAGTTTACCCAGACATTGATTTCTGTCTTTCAATTGTCGCTCAGTTTACAAAAAATGTTTTCATTTTACAAAAACAGACCTAAGACCACTGTCGACCTCATGTCTAGCCATATACAATTTGGAAAAACAATTTGTGCATATGTACAGTGAAAAAGAAAACAATAATTAACGTTTTTACAAAAAAGACTTTTTACCATAAGTGCATATTCATGACATGGACAAATTAGTCATACACATTGTGAGTGAAATGTGACTTTTTACAATAAAAGGATCACAAACATGGGGAGAAAAAGAGAAAGAAAATATTTTTCATTTTATAAACAAAATCAACTCCCAAAACCTGAACCAGATGAAATCATTTTTGTTCAGGAAAATTGCCCATTTTTGCATCAGTATCGTTGACCTAAATGTCAAAAAAAGTGCCGACGCGTTTCGAATCCTGTTTGGTGACTTGCAGGATTCTCATCCTCAGAGTAGGGAGTAGGGAGTAAATCAAATCCCCCCCTACTCTGTTGCAGTCCAAACCCCACGGCATAGACGATACTTCATTAAAGCAGGAGCAACTTTGGGCATTAATAATACAAGGTATGCTATATTCCTTATACACGTTTTGTTGTTGTAAGAGTAAATGGTTAGAGGACCCCCCTTTTGGTAAACAAATCGTCCTTTCCCTTTTTCAAACAGTTCCCATGGACTAGAATCACACCGCCCTGATGAGAATCCTGCAAGTCACCAAACAGGATTCGTAACGCGTCGGCACTTTTTTTGACATTTAGGTCAACGATACTGATGCAAAAATGGGCAATTTTCCTGAACAAAAATGATTTCATCTGGTTCAGGTTTTGGGAGTTGATTTTGTTTATAAAATGAAAAATATTTTCTTTCTCTTTTTCTCCCCATGTTTGTGATCCTTTTATTGTAAAAAGTCACATTTCACTCACAATGTGTATGACTAATTTGTCCATGTCATGAATATGCACTTATGGTAAAAAGTCTTTTTTGTAAAAACGTTAATTATTGTTTTCTTTTTCACTGTACATATGCACAAATTGTTTTTCCAAATTGTATATGGCTAGACATGAGGTCGACAGTGGTCTTAGGTCTGTTTTTGTAAAATGAAAAAAATTTTTGTAAACTGAGCGACAATTGAAAGACAGAAATCAATGTCTGGGTAAACTAATAAATTGTTGTTTATCCTCACCCGAATCAGTGTGTAATTCAAAAATTTGGAGGCATAGGCAAATAATTCTTTATTTACAATTTTGTGGCCCTGCCTACCCTCCATCCCACCGGGCCCAGCCACCCTTGTTTTTTCTGACCTAAAAAAGCAGCATGATGAGTCACCAAACACAAAAGGCCCTCGATGTAATCATGATTATCGGATTTGTGGAATATATGTCCCCAAGATCAAAATTCTATTGAAGCAGATAGCACAAAACCTCTATACTTACCTGACTAGCCCTCATTAGAATCTGCAAGAAAGGACGGTACCAGCGTAAGTGTCCTAAATAACGTGAGACATGAAAGACGTAGAAACTAAAGAAGGAATAAAAAGTTGAAGGTCTCAAACAACCTTACCATTGTTATAGTGGCCATGCTGGGTTAGGGCCCACAGACCTATGTAAGAAATGTATACAACATAAGAAGTCTGTAAAAGCAGGGTAGAGGTGCAGCGGTATAATGCGTCAACATTAGCGTCCCACAAAATGCCTTGCAATAGAAAAACTCTCCAAAGTAGCTGAAGTTTCCATCAAGGAGGCCCACAAGCAGGGGGTAAATAGTGTTTATATGCAACACAGAATACACTGATAAAATTGATAGGCAATTAGCTGATGAACATCCATACATCAGACTATTGGGTAATCCCCTGTATGAAGTCATGAGACATATTGAAAAGAGGTTGACCTATTGGCATGAACAATGTCTCAACACTGATGTAGAGTACAAATACTTGTTTCACCCATTACTGGCTTCATATCTGCGGACTACAAGACAAGCATGTGTCCTGCGTATTTTGTGGTCAGTATCTTCCGACTCCCCTTGAGGGTTCTCCTGCCTTTTGTAGTAATGTTAACAGTGAGGGCTAGAGGGTTATGAACGCTATATACCGTGGGTAGAACCATCAACAAAGACATAATTGATTACTGAGCCAGCCCATTCCAATTTATGCTGGGGTGATTGAGGTTGCCAAAGCAGAGACAGCACTCTGCAGGTCATGAGATATCAGAAAGACGTGCAGTAAACGCCCCCTCAGGCCGATAAAATCCTGGTCCTCACAGCATGGTTCATCCATGCCTGGAGCAAAGTTTGCAGATGAAAGGGAAAGCAAAGTACCCACCTTTGCGTTGAAGTCACCAGCCAGTATTTGATTAAATGGCCCTTGGGGAAAATAACCCATGGACGTTCTTCTTGTTCCTGCCAGAAAAATCAGTGTTATAAAATGGAACCAATATAATACCAACATTTAGACCCCACTTTAAACCGAAAGCCTGTATGGATTCCCTTTTGTCAGTATTGGGGATATCTTGCATTAAATGCCTACTGTAAACCAAGCAGTCAGCCCTCTCTTTGCTCGTGCTGAGGTGTAAGAAGTTGCAGAAAGATTGAAGCAAGTGAGCCCATCAAAGCAAACATCATCCTGCACCCATGTTTCCTGCAAGAAAACAACATTGCAGGAATTTACCAGAGTGTACCAATCCTCAATGCATAATTCGTAGGACAAGCCAGCAATATTGCAGCTGAGAAATGTCAGTTTAGTGTTGTCGTGGCTGGGGGGGGGGAAGGGGGGGGGGAGGGGGGAAGACTGCCTGGCCTTCCATACTGACCACAGGCACAGTTGGACTGAGGACTAAAGCATGGCACCATTTGGACGAGGGCCTTGTGTAGCATTAAGCAGGCAAGACACTGGGTGAGGGTTTGGCAAGATGATGGAAGTTCCTGGGCTGCACCGGGTTGTCAGAGAAGGGAGGGTGAGCATATGGTTCTGGAGTGTATTGTCAAAATTAGCAGAATTCCCACTTGCTGGTTCCTTGACACAGTTATGCTCCCTTTCATTTTGTCTGTCATTATCCTCCATGCCAGAGAGGACTACAAATCTGGTCTGCATATTGGGGTCGACCTCTGTTGAGCAGTGGTAAGTAAGTAAGGTAGTAAGGGCTAGATGTTTATAAAAAAACAGTGGGGCGACTTTTATTGCTCCTAGCTTTGGTATGTCAGTCCTGGCTTGAGACAAAATTTCCCCTGCAACCAGAGACCTGAGAAAGTTTATAATTATAGAGTCACCATGGAACTGTCTGCGTAGAAAGGCCCTTCCCCCAACTCTGCGGCACGAGCGGCGGTGGGCTGAGTTAGCTATCTTACTTAAGTTAGCTATCTTATTTAGCAGCAGGATAAATTGGAAACCTCTGGTCTTTGTCCATCCATCAAATATCTGAATGTGCACAAAGTTGGCCCTGGGTAATGTTACAGAAGGACAGCACTCTCCTTTGTTACTTACAAATATTTATATTCCCCCTTCAGAGGGCGTCTAAGTCTTTTGTTGAATACACATTTTCCTTTGTGCATATTATTAGCATCTCAAAAGGCTGCACATTGATCATTATGATGGGAGACTTTAATACTAAAATCTTGAATTGCTCCTCCCTGGCCGTTAGAAATCAGGAATCGGAAGATGCATGGAGCAATTCCTGAAACAACTTTGCCAAACCATATCAGATCAGAGAGGCGAGTTGAGATTATTGGATTGTCTGAGAACCAACAACCTTGTAATCTTAAATGGACGAGTCCCAGCAGACTCTTCAGCTTCCTTTACCTTTCATTCCTCCCAAGGGCAGTCATTAATCGATTATGGTGATATCTTATCAATTGTTTGGAGCATGCACACAATTTAAGGCTCTGAGAACACAGTATTCTCTTGGTGGACATTGACTTGGAATTTGAGATGCTTGAGCCCTGGAAGCCTAGAGATGATACCATTAAGTATAATAAAACCAAAGGGCATACCTTTTGGTCAAATAAAAACTTGACAAATTTGGCAGGACTGCTAAAACAAGCAAGTTCTGGTCCCTCTCAGGAAAATCTTATTGTTTGGTTTGAGAAACATCTAACCCTATTCAGATTATGTGGGAGCATAAAAAGAGCTATTGGTGCAAACCACTTAGCAGCAGTCTCATGGGAATTAAAAAAGTTAAATCGGGAGCTGAACTCCCTAGTAAGGGAACAATTTAAGCAGCCGGCATTAGTAAGGCAGAGGGAAAATAATCGACTAAAGTGGGTAAGAACAAGAATGAAGGCATATGAATGTAGATATCAACGCGTGGGCACTCTTTCTCCATCCGGTGCTTCAATACTGTTACCAACATGGGACCATTCCGTCCTCTTGGAAGGGAAGCATAGTGGAACCACTATACAAAAAGGGTCCTAAAACTTCTCCTGCAAGTTTTAGGCAGATCACACTACTGGATGCGACCGGAAAACTGTTTTGCTGAGAGTACTTTAGATAATATCTCAGCTCTGCAACCTTTAATTGAAAAGTAGCAGTGGGCAAGGGTATGGCCTGCCTTTATAGATTTCTCCACAGCGTTCAACATGTTTGAATGGGGGACGCTGTGGAGGAAATTGACTGCAATGGTGATTCCCGCACACCTGCTTAGGTTTGTTATCGCATTGCACTCCTCTGCCTGGACCTGATGGGTGGGAATCAAGGTCTTTCAAGTAAAGTAAAAACCCAAATGTGTTGAAGCAAGGGTATTTATTAGCACCTCTCCTTTTTTCCCTGTACATCAACGACTTGCATAATAGGGTGGATCACTGCAAGGGGGACCCTCGTAAGCTAGGAACAATTAAATTGGGTTGTTCACCCTATACTGATGACGCTATCCTGTTAGACTTAACTCCAATAGGCTTGCAGAGGCTCCTTAATGAGTTAGGCCATTATGCCGATGAATATTTTCTATAAATAAATATTTTGAAAAGCAAAATCATATTTTTTTGGTACCGAGGATGCGGTGTTAGGAAAAATATGAACTGTTTTTTTGGAAAGATAAGCTAGTTGCAGTGAAGTTGTACCCGTATTTAGGCTGATTTTCTCAAGAAATTGGTCTAGCACTGATCACATTCATCAGTGTAAAAGTAATACAATATCCCAGGCCTCTCCAATTGACAGGCTATATTAAAGCTGTGGGCAAAGACACTTTGCCCACATTTTATTGGTTTATAAGATTAAAATTCCGCCTTCACTAAGTTACGCATGTGAATCTGTGGATGAGCAGCTTTGGGACTTTTTTGAGATGGTGGAAGGGAGCATTTGGTGCCAAATCTGCAACTGAATTGTGCAACTGCTCTAGTGGCCCTTTGGCTCGAATTTTGTCTTTTTTCGACCAATGTGTAAGTAAACCTAAGGTGGGGTAATAACCTATTAAATAGTGATAGGAGCTCCATACGGGCAGAGTTAAAACATGAAATGTTCTCTTGTCTGAAGGGAAAAAAGTGTTGTTTTTAGAAATTATGAAAAAGCTTAAGCCATGTTTGGAATTGAGCAAATTGAAGCATTCCCTCTTCCAAAACTGGCCTTAAAAACTTTAATATAAAAAACAATCTATGAAGTTAGTTGCAAAAGCGATAAAGTACTGTGTTCACAGCTCACTCACAATGATATAATAGTGGAGAGTAGCATGTGTAAAAAACCTCAACCAGACGTTTTAATGGAAACTTCCTCATGGAGTGCGTAGAGCAACCTGTTATGTCGGCTGAACCTGCCCACCGTAAGAATCATAACATGAGCATGGGAGGGACTAGCTAGGGAAGATAGACTCTGTGGGGCTGATTCACAAAGATAATCTGAGACAAAAGTCTAACTTTACAACTTTTGGTATTCATAGAGATCATTTACGAGTTGTATCTTTACATTCGCAGTCTGGCTGGAATCTCTGCACCCTGGCCGTACTATCCACTCCTGGGCCGTACTCTCCGGCTCGGCCCAGATGAAGTGCAATCAATGGGCCAGAATGTCATTTTTACAAAAGGAAACATTGGGAACGTGTGATAAATGGTAGAGGAGTGCACTGAGTGTACTATGTGCTAAGAGGATATATTATCCGTTAATTTAACAGCCTGGATCAAATGTTTCCGGATCTTACTATCCCAATTTTTCTTGGCCTTAGTAAGAGCAATTTTGTAGATCTGATAGAGCGCGCGAGGCCACCCGACCAATAATTTCGCCGTTTCCGGCTTCAGGGCCCATATACTTTCAAATCACCGTATACATTGATCAGGTGACTTCACGAGCTCTACCAATTTGTGTGTGTTCCCTACTATGGTTTCTCAGTGCACCCGACTTACCATCCACCAACACGGGTACCTAATGACCACAATGAATCAGGGAGCTAGCTGTAAAGAAAAGGCAACAAAATACAAACCCAACCAATATCATTCAAAAATACTTTGTAAAATAACCACGGACAACTGGAAGTTTTAAAATGTTTATCTAAAGTTCGTTATTTTCATTCATAAGATATACAAGAATAAGGCATTCAATAACTAGTATAATGTAAATGATATAACTATAGAGAAATAAAGACAGGGTAATCATCGAAATACTGCAATGAAATGCAAATGGGAAAAAATACTACACAAACTCATAAACGTTTAAGCCTGGACAGACTATGCATGGGTAACTATGGGCGAGCCTATAAAGAGTAACACGCTAAGCTTAAAGTGAAGGGACCTTTAAACAGTCTAGGTAAGGAGGTTCTAGACCATATCAGAAAATGACAAACTGCAATGCAAAATATAATTTCTAACAGGTGAGATGACATGGGAACACGTTTATGAGATAATTGCAAATGACTTTCAATGGTTTGCGGAAAGCATGGAAAATAACATATGCAAAGGTATCACTTTATTGAAGCAAAAGGTAGAAATATAGAAAGGTGCGAGTTTAAAGAACTTAGAGCAGTATTTACCTAGACTGGTGTGGAAACCAAACCCTGGCCACGGGTCAGTTAAAGACAGGAAACCCTCAAGGAAGGATACCCCTCAAAGGACAGCAGGTGCAGAATGGACACCCAGGACAGGACAGGATACCCTCGAATTAGGAATCAGGACAGGACCTCAGGACAGGACAGCAAACCCTCAGGACAGGACCGCTCAGGACTGGACCGGAACCCACAGTTCGGAAGCAACGCCTGCGCTCCACCCTCTCTGCAGCTATCGATCAAGACCCCGATTGGGTCAGCGAACTCCCAGCAAAGTGCTTCGCCAGCACTTTAAGGTTCAGTAGAACCTTAATCTATGTTCAAATTCGGACAGAGTGCTCCGCAGCTCTCTGTATCTTCAGTCACCTATTGAGTGCGTTGGGTCAGTGACGGGTCAGCTAAACCAGACAAGTCGGACAATTCCCTAGGTGAACCCAGGGTAGTTATACTCTTTGGGTCAGTGTACCACCCCCCAAATGTTGCAAAGTGTCAGAATCCCTCAATTTGGATTGGTCCTAAGGTAGGATTTGGGTAACACACCAATCAGAACATGCTATTTAGATGCTTCATTATCATATTTGGGTACCGCCTAGCAAGATTGGGGTTCCCATGAGAAACTGCACAGAAATACAATGACAATTGTACAAAGTAACAGAATGGGGACACATGATTTCGTCCAGCCGAGTCTTGCAGGTCAATTCTCAGGAGCATCTTGCCCATCCCTGCCAACTGGCGGAGTTCCATCAGCCAAGGTTGTCGGTGCCCCAGAAAGTCGCGCATGCGTAGAAGGGACCTCCAAGATGGCTCTCGGTACATACAGACCCCCATTCCCCGCGGTACATGAAAAGTAAGCGAGAACAAATTAATACATAGAAATAACATTATGAAATCACATCACAGGGTTGTACTTTCAACTTATCATCATAAAAATATACTTATGCAGTCTAAATGTTAGCTACATGGAAACATCGACAAGAGCAGTGGCACAAGCAGTACCACATGATGGGCACAGCTATGTATTACGCATGCGCATAAATTTCCCTCCAACTCTGCAGACGCGTCAGGACACGTGAGTATGACTGACGCATGCGCAGTAACTAAATACAAGCGGCGGCCATGTTTTAAGTACACGGATTAAATGCATTAGAAATACACATAGGCAAGCTTCATAAACTTTACTCAAACTTAATATAAATGTTAGTAAGACGTACACTTATTACCTTGTTACACATACACGAGGTTCATGACTTCGGCAAGCCGCAATATATGCGAAGCTTTGCTTCATCAATCCCCTCTTTGATGATATTTACTATCATCACAAAACATAATTGGAACCAGATGCCAACTTTCTTTCACACTTTATATAATTCTATCTCTTCCAGCAAGCGTTCCAACTTTTCTCTTTCAGTTTTGGTAGGGTGAGAAGTCTTCACCTTTTTGTATATTTGATCATTCACTTCCTCCAATTCGATCTCATCCACACTTCGTTTCACTCCTCTAGCATTCACTTGATGTTTTCTGGTGTGTTTGCGACATTTGCAACAGACAAAGATGAAGAATAGGATAAGACCTATAATTCCAATTGGCATCAGTACCTTAAACAATAAATTTTTACCTAAGCTAGCAAACCAATGACCTACATTTGAGAGACCATCTACCAGTCTCTTCCAGGCACTATCAACCTCGAGTGGTTTGAGTTCCTTTGTCAAATTAGTAATGTTTTTAACATATCTTTTGATCTGTACACTTTTATCCGGAATATAAGTGCAACAATGTTGCGCCTTCAACATCCGGCAGACTCCGCCCTCTTTCGCTAATAAGGTATCAAGAGCAAGTCGATTCTGCAAAACCATTGATCTGATCGCAACCATTTCGGTATTGACCAGCAGAAATCCATGAGCTGTCTCAGTAGACAATACATCCACTATAGTAGACAATTTACAAATTCTGTGAGTGTTCAGAACCACTCCCACTCCAGGTATCAGTGCACTGAAAATACTACCCATAATTTCACCTATACTTTCTCTTTTACTACGCACTAAGCCATTAGTATTTTCATTGCTTCCAGCATTTCCATTCACATGGTATATTTTCGGGAAGACAATGCCAAAATAGCAGCTTCCATACCAGTGATCCGGCAATTTGAAATACGCCTTGTCCCCACAAATATAATAAATTCCAGGAAACACAGGCTCTGACCCATTTTTGAAACCCCAACCTCCAATTACCTTGTAATTATGTTCGCATTCACTGGAACCAATGAAAATGTTATTATAATAGCTGGTCTTCTCGCGGTGAAGACATAGCTTGCCTTTCTTTTCAAAATCCAGCAACAGAGCAGGACCCGCCCCACCAGATGAGGTGCCTTCCATGTTCTCTGCCCATCTTGGCCTTTTCTGACTTTCGTCATTAGCCTTCTTTTGAATTTTAATTCTCCTTTTCTCTGCCATGTTCAGGAACATCTTTTCCTGCTCACGTAAAGAACAAGTCAAGTTATCTCTGTGTGCATCAGCTATGTCAATGTTACCTATAGTCAAAAAGTAGTCTCCCATATATCTTATGGTGTCACTTTTGGTATGTACAGGATTCAAGTTCCCACGTATAGGAAGTTCAGAAAAGATCACGTCATTGTTAGAGTAATAGTACTGTAACGGTCCTCTTTTGTAAAATAAACTAGCTAAAATGCTACAGGAGATTCCATATGTCAGCGGCAAGTGATGGTATGTCACGCCTTCAGCTACAGAAGTAGGTAGCTTCATGCAGACATAGCAATCTTCAATTTCCATAGTCTCTACATAGTGTATTAACAAGTTTGCGAAAACATTTAAGTGTGTCTTATTCTTAACTCCGTGATAATGTAGTCCTCCCTCATCTGATGCTTCTAAGTCTTGTTTTGTTTGTCTCAATGCTCTCTCATGTCTTGCTACACTCTGTGTTGTTAGCTCCTCACTGTCAGTATTTACAATTTCAGTAGGGACAATATTAGTATCTTTACTCACTGTAAAAGGGATGAAAACTGTTAGTCCTATCCATATCACTATCAGTACTACTATACTACATATACACACCTTGCAGCACGTCTTGCAACGACTGCAACTAGGTCTACCATTCACAGTTGAATCAGACATTTTGGCTCAGAAGAAGTTTCTCAACCCCTCTTTGTGTCTTTACACAGCTAGCTTACTTTGTGCAAATTCACGGTGGTTCGTCTTCTTCTTCAGCAGAGTACTCAGGGACGGGCTCTCCGTCGCTTACGTCAGTTATATCAAGATCTTCAAGTTCTTCCAACACAAGTGTCCATTCAGGTGACTTGTACTTCTTGTTTTGTTTCTTTATTCGATCACTTCTTCTTTTGGAAGTGTTTTCCTCTTGTTCTGCTATTCGCGCACTTCTCCTTGCCTCTGCACGTTTTTCTTCCACCGTCTTTATCCTTAGCCTCAATTTCTTTACGAACCTAGGCCCAAGGTGCTTTCTTTTTTTAAGTCTTTTAGTTGCCACTTGGACTTCGCTTTCTTCCCTTATCCTCTTTTTCTCTTTAGCAGGTGGCAATTCCGCTTCACTTTCTTCTTCTTCCCCTATCTGGCTAGTTCCAGGGCTAGCATCTAGTTCTTCTGCCTGGTTACTAATCTGACCTTGTTCAGGAATATTTTGTTTTTGGCTTTTAATTGTCTCTGTTTCTGTTTCTGTTTCCTGAACCCGTTCTTCTAACCCTATCTGATCCTGTTCAAGCACTTCGATCTCTTGATTTTCTTCTGCTCGAACTATTACTCTATGTCTAGTCTGTCCCTTATCCACATCAGGAGTTAGTGGAGGCGTATCAAACACCCGTTCTGTATCCTGCACTTGTTCAGTATCGGGCACTTGTTCAGTCTTATTCACTTGTTCTGTATCAATCACGTGCTCTGTCCCTGTCTGACCTTCTCCTTCCTCAGTTTTGATGTGAATCTCAAGATTCTGAGGTTCTTCGCCTGTGCCTTGCTTTTCCTGACTAGTCCACTCTCTACCTTCGCAAAGTCGCTCTCTTGTTCGGATGGGATCTTCAGTCAGATCAATCAATGGTATCCACTCTTCTGGCCATATACTTGGCAGCTCGTCATCAGCTACTTCTGGCTCAGTTTCCTGGACCCCTTCAGCAGGCTGGACTCTTGGTAGTTCGTCATCAACTATTCTTGGGCCAACGTCTGCTGATTCTGCAGCTCGACTGGTACTGGGCTGTACGTTGTCAGCTACTTCTGGTCTGGCTCCTGCAGAGTCCTCTGCTGGACGCCCTTCTTCTTCAGGTTCCTCGTCTGGTAATACCTTTGGGTGTGGCCAGCGTGGATCCACTGGGGAATACCTGCACACTTCACTGCAGTGGTTGTTACCAGGATTATTTGGCGCTTCTTTCCCCACCTTGGTGCCAGACAGCTTGACCGAGTGTGCTTCTTTATTTTGACCCAGTCTCCTGGAACCAAGTTGTGGAGAGGAGTCGTTGGATTGAGGATGCCGTCGTCTCCAATCTGGCGAGAGATAGAACGCACTTGGTCACCCAATCTTCTGCAGTACTCAAGCACCAAATCATCAGTAATACTCAACAGTTTGCTTCCTGGCACCCATGCTTGTCTCATCACTCTTCCCATAATGATTTCATGGGGACTTAGGCCTGTCTTGCGGTCAGGAACACTTCTCAGTCCCATCAGGACCAGGGGCAGGGCCTTCACCCAGGGCATGCCAGATGCATCGCACAGCTTTGCTAGCCTGTTTTTGATAGTTCCATTTATTTGCTCCACTACTCCAGAAGCCTCTGGATGATATGCACAGTGAAGTTTCTGCCTTATTCCAAAGGCCTTACAGAGTTCAACCATTATTTCATTCTGAAAATGTCCACCCTTATCTGATTCAATAATGAATGGTACCCCGAATCTAGGTATCAGTTCTTTTAGTAAACACTTGGCTACTGTCAGTGCGTCACTTTGGGGAGTAGGGTAAGCTTCTACTCATTTTGAGAATACGAAACAATGACAAGGACATATCGCTTCCCTTCACAACGGGGCATGGTGATGAAATCAATCTGTATCCTTACAAAGGGACCCCCTGATCTCCCAATTTTGCTCAGTTCTACCATTGTCCTCTTGCCTGGGTTCATCTGTTGACATGACAGGCACCTCTGGCAGAGGGACTCTGCTACTTTCCTGAACTTTTTACTGTACCAAGTCTGTTGAAATACCAGAATCATGGCATCCCTACCAATGTGTGATCCCTCGTGTATTAATCTTGCCATTGTGCCAAGTAAGTGTCTGGGTAATACAGGCATACCAGTTGGACCCAAGATGACACCATCCACACGTCTCGGTCTACACCCATCCTCCTTCCATTTCTCTCTTTCTTGCCATGGGGCCGCCTCCTGCCACTCTCTCACTTCATCCCATGTAGGCACTTCTTCAAACACTTGAAGTTGGCAGCTGGCTCCGATTCCCCCTCGTTTAGGATTAATGATATAGTGATCTCTGGCGCACCATTGGGCCACGCGATCAGCAAAATCATTTCCCAGTGATACTTTGTCCATGCTCTTCTTATGAGCAACGCACTTTACCACTGCCAGTTCCTTTGGTAACTGGATGGCCTCTAAAAGGTCATGAACAACTTTTCCATTTCGAATGGGAGTACCTGAGGAGGTCAGGAATTCCCTCTGTAGCCACAATTGGCCAAAGTCATGCACAACACCATAACAGTACTGACTGTCAGTGTACACTGTTATGCGTATGTTTTTCCCAATTTGGCAAGCTTTTATCATAGCGATCAATTCGGCTACTTGTGCAGACTTTATGTTATATAGATAACCTGCTTCTTCAATTTTTGTTAAGGAGACTACTGCATAGGCAGCACTCAGACCTCCCAGTTCATGTCTTAGACAGGAACCATCCACAAATAATTCCATGTCATGCACGGGCAATGGAGTTTCTTTAATGTCTGGGCGTGGCTTGGTGCTGAACTCTGTCAGATCAATGCAGTCATGTTCATCATCGTCCCCACCTTCCATATCCATGGGGTCGGGGAGTAAAGTGGCAGGGTTCAGGATACCGCACCTAACAATGCTTACATTTGCTGCACCCACAAGAATCCTCTCGTATTTAGTCAGCCGACTAGGGGTGAGATACTGCGTTTTGGTTCTGGTCAATAAAATTACCACTCCATGTGAAACATACACAGTCACAGGATGTCCCATGACAATGGACTCACTTTGTTCCAAACTTGCGCAGGTAGCAGCTACTGCTTTCAGACAACCTGGTAACCCAGCAGCTACTGGATCCAAGGTGGCAGAGAAATAGGCCACAGGCCTTCTGGTCGTGCCATGTTCTTGAGTCAGGACTGACAATGCGCAATTATCGCGAGTGTCACAGAATAGGGCAAACTCTTTGGAATAATCTGGCATTCCCAACGCAGGGGCTGTACACAGACAATTTTTCAGTCTCGTGAAGGCCATTAGGCTTTCATCGTCCCATTCTACAATATCTGGCATTCCTCTCTTGGTCATTTTTATCAAAGGCCTGGCTAAGACTGCAAATCCCAGAATCCACTGCCTGCAGTATCCTAGTACGCCCAGGAACATTCTGATCTCTTTTTGAGTACGGGGCAACTGCATCTTTTGAATTATTCTCACTCTTTCTGATGTTACTTTTCTGACGCCCTTTTCTATCTGGTGTCCTAGATATTTCACTGATTTTGCACAAAACTGTAGTTTGTCAGGGGCCACTTTATGTCCTTTCTCACACAGGTGATTCAGTAGGGCAATGGTGTCAACTACACAGTCCCTATGACTTTTAGACGCCAGCAGAAGGTCGTCTATGTACTGCACTAGGACAGAGTTCCCAGGTAAGATCAAAGTTTCTAGACATTTTTTCAAGATCTGATTAAAGATAGAGGGGCTCTCTGTATACCCTTGAGGGACCCGGTTCCAACAATACACGTGACCTTCGAAGGCAAATGAGAAAAGAAATTTGCTATCTGGATGTAAGGGAATGGAAAAAAATGCATGACACAAGTCTATCACAGTGAACCACTCAGCATCCCAGGGAATCTGGTACAGAATCACTGCAGGGTTCGGGACAATAGGGCAGCAGGGAACTACAATTTTGTTTACCTTTCTCAGGTCCTGCACTACTCTGTACTTGCCACTAGGTTTCTTGATGCCCATAATCGGTGAGTTGCATGGGCTACTCATCACTTCCTGTATGATGTTTCCTTCTAGTAATTTTTGTATTTCCAGTGTAACACCGGCTTTCACCTCAGCATTCATTCGGTAGGGCTTGGTGTTAGGGTATACTGCATTATCCTTGATGGCTATCTGTATGGGGTCTACATCCTTCATTAATCCTACATCTTTTCCAGTGAAGTCCCACACATCTGGCTTCACTGCTTCTTGGAGTTCTTTGGGCAAGTCCTGCAGGGTCAATCGTTTAATTTCTGAGTCAGGTCTGAGCAACAATAATTTATAAATGCCATCTTCATCCGGGGTCTGAATTTCAACACCCTTTGGTGTGCAAAAGATAGTACAGTTCATTTTGCACAGCAAATCTCGACCCAGTAGATTCACTGGACTGGTGTCACAGACGACAAATCTATGCATTTGTTTAAAATTTCCAATTAAAATCTCCATTGGCTCGGTAACAGGAGTACTAATCAATTGATTAGATACACCCACTACTTGGATATTTTCTCCCGAGAGGGGTAGGTTTGGAACGTCCACTGTTCTTACAGTAGAACGGGTAGCACCAGTGTCCAACAGAAAGGTGACATCATTTCCGTCAACCTTTCCTTCAATGTATGGTCCGGACTGGTCTACCGGCAAGGAAGCGCCAAGTACGCACTCCTCGTCCTCCCCTCTCAGGCCCCGTCAGTACTGGTCATCACAAAGGAAGGTATCATTCAGCAGATACTGCGAAGTTGCTGCATTTCTGTTCTCACCGCTTTCCCAAACTTCTATCTCATCCCCCTCTGCCTGTTTTCCCCTGTATACTTGCTTTGGTGCTCGGGGCACCTGAACTGTCTTTACCTGTGGTTGAGTCTTTCTTGGTCTTTCTTTCTGCGTCTGTGGAGTTAAATCAGGTGTTTTGGCGTTATCATCTATCAAATAGGGACACTCGTTACGCCAGTGTCCAATTTTGCCGCACTGATTGCAGGGAAATTTCTTCATAGCCTCTTCCCTGCTAAATTTGGGCCGGGGCTTTCCTCCACCCCCACCCCCAGGACCTTTGTTCTCAGCATTTTTAACCAGGTTACTCAACTGCTTTTCTTGCTGTTCTGCGAGCTTCACCTGAGCCCACATCACCTTCTCCTTAAGGGCCTTTTTCTTTTCTGCCATCTCGTCCTCGCAGTACTTTGCGTACCGCAGGACCTCATCCATCTTTTTGGTGTGCCAACAGATTTTATTATCTTTTATCCACTGACAAATTTCGGGTCTTAAAACATTTACAAACCTGTAAATAAAATGCGTCATGTCTTTCATCTCGATGTTATCAATACCACTGTATGTTTTGAACACCTGCAATAACCTCTCATAGAAGGAGTGCACTGTCTCGTCCCTTTCCTGTGTTGTCCTATCTATCTTGGTCCAATCGGTTTCCTTAGCTGGCACTTTTAGTTTCAAATGCTGAATCACCTGCTCATATTTTCTCATGACTTCTTTCGATGGCTCCCCTGTTTCTTTATTCCTTGGGTACTCTTCACTAGGCCAGGCTATAGCTATTTTACACTCGGTCCATAGATCTACCGGAACCACAATGTCGAAAAACCCATCCAGGTCCTTCCACAGGCATTTTTGTACCTTGACGAACCTTTCCACTTGTCGGTACCAGTCAACTGGCTTCTCTCTTAATTTTGGAAAATCGTTCGTAAAGGACACAATATCCTGCCTGGACCAGGGAACGTGCACATATTTTCCTCCTGGTACTTCGCGCATGGGGCATAACTGCTCAGGTTTTTCTACCTCCCTTAAAGCAAACTCAGGAGTCACTTGTCGGGAGCGAGCCTCTTCTTTCTTTCTCGCCCACCTACTTCTCCATCTTTCCACATCTCCCCATTTTTGCAGTACCGCCAATAATTCTTTAATCTGCAACTTTTTCCCTGCCACATTCAGGTGCTCTATATCTTTGTCTGAGAAGTCTGCTCTGTACGGTTTCTGCAAGGGCTTGGATTTTCAAATATCTACCCCCATACTGGCTGCTGTGTCTGTCAGTTTTTCGTGGAGCACTCTGGTGTTTCTTGTAAGGCTTTTACACATAAACAACAATTCTTCTTCAGAGTAGGTATTCAATCGATCCAATCCCACATTTCCTGCCATTAATTCTTCTATTTCTACCCTCAGCTTGTAGAGGTCTAAAGGTTTCGTTTGCGGAGTCTGTTTTTCTAATTCGCGACTCCAATTCTCAATTTCATCCGGAGTTACCAGAGAGACACTCCTAGTACCTGTTGCTGACTCTAATTTAATTTCTTTCGCATTAAAAGGGTTATGCCTCTGCTGCATTCCCTTTCCGGTCTGTTTGTTTGGCAAGTCCAAGAACGCTACTTCAGACTCACACTCACTGGACTGATCATCTATGATTATTGGTTCCTGTCTCGGGGGTGCCATGACTGGGGTCATAACTGGAGTAATCGGATTTCCCTGACCATTTCCGTATAACGGAACCACTGGTCCAATAGTTACTGGAATAGTCAATGCCTCAGGACTGGTGTTTAACTGGGAGATTTTCTGAATTATTTCTGTCCTTTGTCTAGCTAGAGCCTCTTGCTCCTTTTCCACTAGTATCCTTCTTAAAGTCGTGTCATGCAATATCTGTGGGGTCAATGGAGGAGTAAAACTCGGGGCAGTAGGATGCATTTCACTTGGTCCCCCACCATAATTTGGTTTTGGGAACAAAGTTCCGGTATTAAAGGACCTGCGCTCTTCCTCATATGGAGGTTGAACAAAAGGCAGTCCTGAACTCGATGGTTTCTCTTCGTTTTCATACAGGGGTCTGGGAAAGAAAACTTTCGTACGTGAATATTTTTCCTCTTGGTTTGCGGGCACTCTGGGATATATATCCCTCGCTTCCGCCGGTTCGGGTTTCTCAAAATAGGGCAATACCTGACCACCCCCTCCCAGTCCTAGGGATCTGTCTTCTTCCTTTGGGAAGTGGCGTCTGGGAACATCTCCTACACTGGAAGGTCGGGTCCCCTCATTATAAGGTGGCGGACTTCTGGTACAGATGTCATCTATCAATTCATCGTCTGACTCCCCAGGGGCCCCCCAATGCTTACACTTTTCGGTACTTTTCTCACCCGCTGTAGGGTTATGACATGCTGGCATCATGGGAAACAGACCCTCAACAATCATGCTCTGCCTCCACTGTTTCATCCTTTTGTCCCTTGACTCCTGTTTCAGCCTGGGGTACCATTTGGTCAATCCCTTGTCCATTCGGGGCCTTTCTCTTTCAAAAGCCTCAATCTTCCATTCCTCTAATGCCTCATACTGCGTTAGTCTCGGTCTGGGATGTAGTTCATTCATTCGGGTTCTTAAATTAAATAAGATCCTACCATTGAAAGTACCTTCTAACGGAAAAGCCAATACTCCGTCATCTTTTGTGTACTTCACCCAATTCTCCAACCACACACAGGTATTATACCCTCGGTCAAACATCATGAATGAGGCAGGAGTATTAGGTGGTGGGACAAGAACACCTTCTCTAGACTTAATTGGTTTGTCCGTTTTGAAATAATTTTTCACCTTACTTACAAGGGACAATTTTCTCTTAGTTCCATACATAATATCGTATCTATTAGTCTTCCACTGATCCCTTTCAAACCCTAGGTGCCTTGGATCAGGTCTGGTTCCTGTAGTCTGCGAGTGCCACATAGGACTTCTACGCTTAACTTTGTTTACAAACTACCTCCAATCAGAATGCGCCTTGCAACGCCGTGCGACCAATGCGGTGCACGCGTTCAAATAGTTTCGACCAATGGGTGCGCGGCCCCTTCGTGAGACAGTTCCCACTCCTCGGCGCTTCACCCCTCCTTTACAATTCCAGCCCCGCTACCCGCCTGCTGCTTCTACCAATCCCAGCGCGGCACGGAGTGACGTCAGAGGCGCTTCGCGACTGACTCCCTCCCTTCACAAGGTAACGGAAACTTTCTTTCTTTTAAAGTGCTCAGTGCTTGGTTATTTAACAACAAATACACATTCGCCACAGTGCTCAAGTGTCTAGACAGGAACGCTTTGTTTTACTGCAAGTAAACTACTTCCATTTACTTTTCACACGCTGCGAGTAGATCTCTTCCGCCTACCCTTCACTTTAGCATCAGTGAACCTGTTATTCCCCTAAACTCATCCACTTCTTTCCGGGATATGTTCCGAGTCTAAGGTTTCCCAGCGGACCCCTTTGCTGTCACCCAAGCTCCGAGGAACCTGCTATTCTTCCGATGTGACCCTTACTAGGTTACGCCACTATGGGAATTTTGCCAATGAACCTCGTTACTAACATTTATTCACAAATTTATTCAGAAAAACCCTAGTTAGTGCTTCCCGGTTATCCTAACCTGCACCTAACTTTCCTCAAGCCTGTGACCTCAGGACAATGGATTCTATTCACCGCTTGCCCTTTCAATTCCCCGGGGAGTTCGGACAACACAAAACTAAACGGTTGACAAACGCATGGATTAATACATATAACAATATAAGAACAAGAATAATAATGAAAAAACAGTTCATGAATTCAAAGGCAACACACTTCAAGAGACTGATCAGATCCCCTGGAATGGCCGCTCTTGTAGCAGCATCAATGTACTAGCAGCTACCGACTTGACTAGACCAACTAGTCTCTGCCTTACTTTCAACTAGTCCCTAACCATCCTCTGCTTACCAGAAAAACTGATAGAGCACGCGAGGCCACCCGACCAATAACTTCGCCGTTTCCGGCTTCAGGGCCCATATACTTTCAAATCACCGTATACATTGATCAGGTGACTTCACGAGCTCTATCAATTTGTGTGTGTTCCCTACTATGGTTTCTCAGTACACCCGACTTACCATCCACCAACACGGGTAAATGTAAATGTAAATGTAAATGTACAGGAATTTATATAGCGCAAATCACCAAGCGGTTTCTAAGCGCTTGCTTAGGGAACCCGTCCTGGTATTCCCCTGTGAGATAACCCCGGCAGGGTATCCGCAAGGTGAAAGCCAGGCATCCCGCCGCGAGGGGCCGTTGTGGAGATTAAGCAAGCTATTGCCCAGAGTCGCAGAGTGTGAACCCGTGAATCGAGTAGGCACCGGAGCGAGAATTGTCGGGTCCATGGACATTTTAGGACTCAAGACCCCGCCGAGCCGGGAATTGAACCCTGGTCCCGGGCTGACCTCTGCTTCCAGGTCTGCCTCCTCTAACCAGTGAGCCACACTTCTCCCTAATGACCACAATGAATCAGGGAGCTAGCTGTAAAGAAAAGGCAACAAAATACAAACCCAACCAATATCATTCAAAAATACTTTGTAAAATAACCACGGACAACTGGAAGTTTTAAAATGTTTATCTAAAGTTTGTTATTTTCATTCATAAGATATACAAGAATAAGGCATTCAATAACTAGTATAATGTAAATGATATAACTATAGAGAAATAAAGACAGGGTAATCATCGAAATACTGCAATGAAATGCAAATGGGAAAAAATACTACACAAACTCATAAACGTTTAAGCCTGGACAGACTATGCATGGGTAACTATGGGCGAGCCTATAAAGAGTAACACGCTAAGCTTAAAGTGAAGGGACCTTTAAACAGTCTAGGTAAGGAGGTTCTAGACCATATCAGAAAATGACAAACTGCAATGCAAAATATAATTTCTAACAGGTGAGATGACATGGGAACACGTTTATGAGATAATTGCAAATGATTTTCAATGGTTTGCGGAAAGCATGGAAAATAACATATGCAAAGGTATCACTTTATTGAAGCAAAAGGTAGAAATATAGGAAGGTGCGAGTTTAAAGAACTTAGAGCAGTATTTACCTAGACTGGTGTGGAAACCAAACCCTGGCCACGGGTCAGTTAAAGACAGGAAACCCTCAAGGAAGGATACCCCTCAAAGGACAGCAGGTGCAGAATGGACACCCAGGACAGGACAGGATACCCTCGAATTAGGAATCAGGACAGGACCTCAGGACAGGACAGCAAACCCTCAGGACAGGACCGCTCAGGACTGGACCGGAACCCACAGTTCGGAAGCAACGCCTGCGCTCCACCCTCTCTGCAGCTATCGATCAAGACCCCGATTGGGTCAGCGAACTCCCAGCAAAGTGCTTCGCCAGCACTTTAAGGTTCAGTAGAACCTTAATCTATGTTCAAATTCGGACAGAGTGCTCCGCAGCTCTCTGTATCTTCAGTCACCTATTGAGTGCGTTGGGTCAGTGACGGGTCAGCTAAACCAGACAAGTCGGACAATTCCCTAGGTGAACCCAGGGTAGTTATACTCTTTGGGTCAGTGTACCACCCCCCAAATGTTGCAAAGTGTCAGAATCCCTCAATTTGGATTGGTCCTAAGGTAGGATTTGGGTAACACACCAATCAGAACATGCTATTTAGATGCTTCATTATCATATTTGGGTACCGCCTAGCAAGATTGGGGTTCCCATGAGAAACTGCACAGAAATACAATGACAATTGTACAAAGTAACAGAATGGGGACACATGATTTCGTCCAGCCGAGTCTTGCAGGTCAATTCTCAGGAGCATCTTGCCCATCCCTGCCAACTGGCGGAGTTCCATCAGCCAAGGTTGTCGGTGCCCCAGAAAGTCGCGCATGCGTATAAGGGACCTCCAAGATGGCTCTCGGTACATACAGACCCCCATTCCCCGCGGTACATGAAAAGTAAGCAAGAACAAATTAATACATAGAAATAACATTATGAAATCACATCACAGGGTTGTACTTTCAACTTATCATCATAAAAATATACTTATGCAGTCTAAATGTTAGCTACATGGAAACATCGACAAGAGCAGTGGCACAAGCAGTACCACATGATGGGCACAGCTATGTATTACGCATGCGCATAAATTTCCCTCCAACTCTGCAGACGCGTCAGGACACGTGAGTGTGACTGACGCATGCGCAGTAACTAAATACAAGCGGCGGCCATGTTTTAAGTACACGGATTAAATGCATTAGAAATACACATAGGCAAGCTTCATAAACTTTACTCAAACTTAATATAAATGTTAGTAAGACGTACACTTATTACCTTGTTACACATACACGAGGTTCATGACTTCGGCAAGCCGCAATATATGCGAAGCTTTGCTTCACCAGATCCGCCTGCCCTCAGTGATCTTGGCTGTTCACAGCTTTTAACAGCTGCTCTTAACAAGTGCTTAGCTTATTTACAAACTGTGTCAAACCAGTTAACCTCTTTCAGGGGGGCTAACTGCTTATGGCCAGTTCTCTTATAAAAGATATCTTTCAACTTTGTGAAAAAAAGATTGTGAATATCTAATACGGGAATAGAAGTACTAGGAAGACCTTCGTAGTCTGGTAAAAAGGCAATAACCATGCAACATATCTCTGAGTGTAGGTTAGGGTTCGACGTTACTTGTGGCCAGAAGACTCGACTGTGGATGTGAGCTAAAGACGGTTCTGGTGCTACAGTTTATCTAGCAATGTGAGCCCTAGTTAGAGCGTCCCCCGAAGCAGTGTAACCAAAGAGTTGTGGTCCTAGTCACTTCGGGTTTCAACTCTCATGTCCACCAATACAGGCCAAAGCCTAAAATCTAAAAAGACGTCATCGATAACATTCAAGAATGGGCCCCTTTTTAAAGTGTACACCCTCTTGTGATCTGAGTTTGTATGGCCATTACAAACCCTTAAGCCCCGAACGACAGATATAGAGATTAATTGAAGGGCAGTGCCAGTGAGATTACATTGGTGTTTTTCTGTTAACTGGGAACAATTCCATTGCTATAACCTCTACTTCTGTTAACTCACTAGTATAAAGTGAGGGCTCAAATTAGGTATTAAAATCCCCTGATTCCATTATCTTTGCATCCTGTTGATACTGCTTGATTAAATCATCTAGTAGACCTAGATTAGGGGACTCACCATTGCAGGGACAGACCTTACATAAACATTTACTAACAACAGCTTCATGACTGAAGGAAGTAGGAATATAATCCCCATAATATCAGGGGAGTCACACTTTTAATGCTGTGTGCAAGCATGAGATGCTGTTTTTTACAAAAATGAGCAGTCCCCCAATGGCCCTACCAAATTTCCCTGGGGGCTCACCTTCCACACTGTAAATCGAGAAGCCAGTTATGCACACCCTATTCGTAACCCATGCAGACATCATAGTCTCCAATAGCAGTCAACCATTCTTGGTCAATACGGATACACTGACCAGACTGCGTGCGGTTACTAGGCCGTTTTTCGGTTGTCTGAACACTGTACAAATACTTTACTCATACTGGCTTTGAAACACTTTGCTGATTGGAGAATATACTATATGCCATACATTTAAAACCCTAAAGAAGTCTCTCAAGAGACGAAACGTGTTGGCTATGATGAATGAATTTGTGAAGGAAGAATCTGTATGTGAAAAATAAGTTAACATTGGAACAAGAAAAATATATTCTGGACTTGGATACTTTTACCTTATGTGCAAAACTACCAAAATTCCTTGATTGTGGATTGGGACAGTAAATACTATTAATTTCGTATTGAGTGCTGAAACCACTGTTTGTATTGCAAAGTTTGTAGGACTAGTTCCTATATTGTGGGAGAATAGAGGGGTGTACTCCCTGGTTTCGTGCACCAATGGCTACTCAGGGACACTATTCACGTGTTGGGTGCGGATCTTATCAGCCTCTGCCCCCAGTTCTGTTGCTTATATTCTTGGTCAATTAAGTTGCATTTAATTATTGCTAAATTCCACAAAATCATAGAAATAGTAGCTTGAGATTCTAGGGCAACCCTGGGACAAGTATCAATAAATATCTGGATATCTGCATCAACACTATGAAAAAGAGAATCATCATTATTGCTACCTCTATGTGTGACCCATGTTCATGTCCAGATGTTGAAACACTGCTAACTAAGACCAGGGGCAGAACCTCAGTGGCAGTTATGCTGGGCACATAGACAGCGATACTATAGGCAGCTATAAGTTGCAGTCAATCCACAGTACTAATCGCCTCGCTCTCCCAGTGGCACCCTCCCCAAGTCGGGAAGGACCACCTCTCACTATAATGTTACAAAAAGCAAGCCGGATCCCAGTGTATGTGGTATGGATATCTCGAGGTTCAATTGCCAGTAGGTTGTCTAGGATCTTCCTAGAGGCCACTGACACTTCGATAAAATTGCGTGGCTCAAGCTCTGAGGGGTGTCTATGGGCATTCAGGATATCATGCATGATGATGGACCTGCAATGGTAGTGTCCCCTTAGCCAGTGTAAAACTTTATTAAGTAAAGACTCCCTTCCCTCGAAACATTCCCTCCCAGTTTTAGTACAATAATTAACTTGAAGTTGTGGTAGGCCTCAATATGCCTGGTCTGGGTTAATCCCTCACTATAAGTGAAACCACAGATTTCCCCCGACGAAAACCCAGTCCACACTCCCCCTCTGTATCTCATTTTGGATGGTCTGGAATTAATAGTTCTACTAGAACTGCTTGGCTAGGATGGTCAGGGATGAAGCCTGGTGGTTTAAGGTAGTGTCACGTAGTACCCCCGCACGATAACATAGAAAGGGAAGAGGAGGAGGAAACTGCTACCTTACCACCCTTCTTCTCCCCTTCCTTGCAGTCTGCTGTTACAGCCGATCGTGACTTGGGCGATATCGAGATGACTCAAGCAGAGCTGCCAGCTAACATGACCAGGACCCTGCCCTGAGAGGAAGATGTAAGTGATGTTGGCCCATTAAGAGGGATCCCGGAAGAAGAAGAAGGAGGTGAGATACAGTCAAGGAGCCGGGAGGAAGACGTTGACGAGCAAGAAGGAGGACGGCGAGGAGAGAACGTGGTGTTACTCTGTGCGACGGACCAACCAAGGACCAAGAGTGACCGGAGCTAGAAGGAAGAAGACCCAGTAACTTGCCACGTTCCCGTAGGAGCGTGACTCTCTCAGGTGCATGGTTGGGTCCATAAGTGGTGGAAGTCTGATTGATGAAACAAGCAAACTTAGAGTAGGGGCAAGTTGGGAGGAGGGTGGGGGTGGAGAAGCACAAAGAAAGAAAAATATGACGAAGTGACTGCACTGGTGACAGTTGGGTTACAAAGATTACTTAGCACCTCACACCCCTCTACCACACTAGTTAAATAGACAGCTTACTAACAACAAGCCCATATTACAGTTGAACAGGCTACGGAGATGGCAACAACCTTCGCTAGGGCCCAACCAACACCCTTTTCCATGGAAACGCAAAGATATTCACGATCAACGTCAGCACAGGGAAAGGGAGAAAAAAAGAACCCCAAGGTAGCAGTAGAACTAACCTAAAATCGGACCTTCAAAACAGAATTCCTACTGGCAAAAGGGCCCCAATGTTTTGATTGTGGCGAATGGGGCCACAGAGCCAGACTCTGTCCACACAAGAAACATACAGAAGAACCAATGGACATAAGTTATGTGCCCAATCCCTTTTATTTACAGAAGAACTAGGGGGCATATTAGCAATGGCAATATTGCCGCTTTAGCAGGACTTTTTCCCGCTAAAGCAGAGATATTTTTATCGCCCTATTAGCAAGCTGTCGCTAACAGCAGTTAGCAACAGCCTTTAGGTCATAGCGACTGATTTGGGGCCTGCTTTGCATGTCAGCGATATTTATCGCTAATGACATGCAAAGTGGGCGTACCCAAACTGTTAGCGACTGAAAACAGTCGCTAACACAGCTATCGCCTATTAGCAAGGCAGGCGAAGTGATAAAAAAAAATTGCGCTAAGCGTGATTATCGCTATAAACTAACGCCTGCTAAAAAGTTGACTTACCTGTATAGTCAATGGGGGTGGATTATCAGATTAAGCCCCCCTTGGCATTAATGCGAGAAAATCACTGGATTTCCAGTGATATTCTCGCATTTTGCCGCTATCGCTGGATATTTTAGCATAATGGAGAAAAACGTTGCTAATAGCATGTTTTCTGCGCTAAAATATCCAACGATATCCAGCGATAAAAAAAAGGTGCTAACCACGTTAAATATCGCTATTTCTTGCTAATAGGCCCCTCGGTTCCTACTTCTATGTAAGTTAGTTTGTCAATGACTGTAGGTAGAGTTATTGCTTTACTACCTTCCGGATGTCGCCAATCGGTAGTACACAATTCCATGATAAAACCTTCCCAACTGTCCTCCAAAATGCAGGTACCCATCCGGTGTGTTCACAGAGATGTTAAGCCATATCCCTTAGCAGAAATACCAGTGAAAACTTTAAAGGGAATAGAGATGCTAGTAAAAGTAGGTGTAATGGACAGGCTCCCTGAGAAGGTTATTTTAGGGACTGACAATCCCATTTTCCTTAGACTTCTTACAGAACAGCTTCAATATAAACACCGAGAACCAAAGTCCAAAATCACTTTACTCACTCAAGCCCCATGGGTTTCTGACAGGAGCTTTCATTATGCCCAAACACAAGATCCTATATTAACAAGCATTGGCATAGCCAATTGGTCTCGCCTTTGTGACCTTATAAGTGTTTAGTTATCCAGCCCAATATCCTTGGTGCAACAACATCAAGTTGTGCATGGCTAAATAGGTATAAGGTCCCAAAGGCGAGACCTATTGGCTATGCCAATGCTTTTTTTGAATTGGCAGGGCTGAAACCATGCACTCACTCATTCATCCATCAAGTGCCTCATGCGCATTTACAAACTCAGACATCCACAAAAGCACTCACCCCTAAAACAACAAAAACACGCTCTTACTTATAAATTAATGTGGCTTTTTGGATTTGTGAATGCTTGTTCTGTTATTTAGTATTTCCTTTAGGATACCCGATGATGATTGTGAAAAAATGTGCATCTTTAATACAAGCAGCGTCTAAACATGATGGCAGATGGCCTGCACCTGGGATAGAAGTTTTGCCCAGGTAACTGTGTCGACAGCAAGGCTGGGGAATAAATTACTGGGTGGTCCCAGTGCCACAGGAGCACTGAGTAGGGAAGCGAATCGGGCCCTACTGTGTTTGGCGTTAAGCCATCTGCACAGTTTGTCAGTGAGGCCAGCTCTGAGGATATTCACATTGTCCCCAGTAGAGAATCTCGGTTCCTATGACTGTGTTGAAATGTCTTGGCTCCCATGCACTGTGCTGCTATTTTGTAGGAGCATTTGTCTATTCCCGTCAGGTGCTTGCATCCAGATTCATTCTGTGGATAGATAGGTGTGCGGACTGCATTTGACGCCAACTGCGTTACATGAAAAAAAAATGCATCCATATATAAGATAACATACATACACTGTTTTCCGGGAACTGTGTTCAGCAGTTTAGATAAGTAAATAATGCAGTCACGTTTTTACTGCTTCTTGGAAAATTTCCATTTGACAATTACTTTTTCATTTCCATCCACAAAGTTCCGGTCTACAACAGTCCACAGAAAATAAGAAATAGATTATATGTTCCTGAAGTGGTGATGAACTACCTGGACTTACTTTTCAGCTTCCCATGGGCATTCGACTAGAATGCCGAAGCATCCGAGTCACCCTATACTAAACGCTTAACATACACAAAGACATACATTTTACAAATATAACCCCCTTTTTACCCTTTACATAAAAAAGAACTTACTATTGAGGTGTGTGGCACTGTTTAACTTTTTTAAGTTTCAAGAGCATAAGCAGCCAAGTTAGCATATTAAAGTCACATTGTAGTTCAAATCATTATGCCATTTGTTTGGTGTTGCCTGTAGGAAAAGGTGTTTCATATTTTTCTGTGCACTAGAGGCTTCAACCCCTACCAGTTAGAACATTAAATCGCTTAATAGATCACATAAAAAATAACTGGAAACTGCTTCCTTAGCTTTTGTTATTACTATTGCTGCTTACCTTGCTGTTAGGGCAACATCGTTTTGTTGTACCTAATATCCTGTTGTGTGAATTCATTCTGTTCACTGACCCTCCGTGCCCTTTCCTATCATATTAAAGGTAGACTGCCTTACAGGGTAAATAGTGGGTGTTAGTCATTATGGTCTGCAGGAACCTGACGTGAAGCCATCATGTTTGTAAACGCGGCTCCAGCTGAAATGACGAGCCCGTGACACACTATTAGAGTAACCAAAGTGTCTTGAGGCAGCAGTACTGACATCCCCCCTTCCCTTGGCTTCAGATGGCACCTTGCCCCACGCTTTGCCTCGACAACCTTGTATTCACTGCTGATGTGCTTTGGAAAGAGAAAAAAATGTAAACTACATAAAACAAGCGCGCCCCTCGCGCTCAAAGTAAAAAAAAAAACAAGTTTGACGAGAGGCTGCAGGGGGAGGGGAGAGAGGAGGGGGCCTGCTCCTGTTCTTTATGCGGAAGCAAGCAGGAACCATCTGTTAATTACAAACAGATGGTTTGAAAGCTCGCTCCCGCAAGGGAATTGCCAAACGTGCTTGCGTTGCCATTCAAAGCAATGCAATGCGTGCGCGTTTTTGACTGTAAAGCTGAATCGATTTCTAAAGGTCTTTTTCCTATGCAGTGCATGCGCACTGCGTAGACGAGACCTAAAAATGGCCTGGCAGCAAGCAAAATGCCCCTCTATTACTCCCAATATAACTTACCCTAATTTCCTCATACAACATGATTTGTTGTATTGTAAAGGAAAACAGGGTGATGTCCCTCCGTTAGTCGTACCACAATCATTCGCTTACAAGTACTCTTTTATGCCCATGCCCATCTCCTTGCTGGGCATTCGGGAGCAGAGAAAACCACACAAACCGTTCTATGCTACGTTCATTGGCCTGGTATTTATGCACACATAGCCAAGTATTGCCAAAAGTGTGAGATTTGCCAGAAGAGAAATCCTTATAAACCTCCTCTGGCCCCTTTGCAACCTCTCCTGATAATAGGGAAACTCTTTGAGAGAGTCGGTATGGACCTTATAGGTCCCCTCCCACGATCAAAATAGGGGAACATGTATGCCTTAGTAATAGTGGACTACGCAATAAGGTACTCAGAGGCTTTTGCTCTAAGAGCCCCCACCACGACCAATATTTGTGATAAATTGATGGACCTTTTTTCCAGAGTCGGGTTCCCGTGAGAGATCCTTACTAAGCAAGGAACTCTGTTTCTCGCCTTATGCATCAAATCTGTAAAACCCTTAATATCACTCATATTAAAACATCAGTTTACCTACCAAAAACGGATGGTTTGTGCAAAAGATACAAGGCTACACTTAAGTTAACCCTCAAAAATATGCTTTCCAGTGAAGGCAAAGATTGGGATCTCCTTTTACCCCTTGCTCTCTTTGTTATCCAAAGTCAAAAACAAAGTAGCCTCGGAGCTTCTCCCTTTGAACTTGTATATGGAAGACAGCCCCGAACTCTACTAGAGATGACAGGGGAAGCCTGGAAACAGGAAAATCCCGAAGATTCCCTAACCCTGCTAGATTACACTCAGGGACTAAGAACTCGCTTAAGTAAACTGAGAGGGTTTGCATATTCTAATCTCGAAAAGGCCCAAAAAGACAACAAATCATTTATAATCGAGGAAAGAAACTGAGAAGGATGAACGTTCTCATGACTGGGATTTAATCCTACAACTATCCCCGTTAACACAAAAACAACCCGAATGGAAGGGACCATACGAAGTCCTAGAAAAGATCGTTCTCACAACGCACAAGATAAAGATGTCCCCACACAGACCCCAGACCTATCATATCAATCTTTTAAAAATGGATAGGTCCTACCCCCAAAAGCAATAGCCTCCTAGCAACCCCTTATTCCCTTGCCCACCTCGTTATCAATAAGACTTTAAAGCACACACAAAAAGCCTCTCTGCAACAGTTAGTGGTTTCTTCTACGTCCATCTTTTCTGATCTACTGGGGAAACCAATCTTGTTGAACATACCATTATCACACTCCCAGGAAAGGTAGTGAAACAGCACCCTTACCATATCCCTGCAGCCAGACGCACTGCTATTGATGAGGAAATAGAGAATATGTTACACATGGTAGCAACTGGTCTTCTCCTATTGTAATTGTGCCGAAACCGGATGGCTCGATCAGTTTCTGCATTGACTTTAGAGCGGTCAATGCTATTTCAAAACTCAACTCATACCCCATTCCCCGGATCAATGAAATAATCTAGAAACTTGGTGAGGCTCAGTATATCACTACTTTAGATCTTACAAAAGGGTATTGGCAGGTCCCATTGTGAGCAGAAGACCAGAAAAAAATGCTTTCAGTACCCCTACTGGCCTCTTTGAGTTCACGGTTCCTCCTTTTGGCTTACACGGGGCTCTTGCTACTTTCAAAAGGCTTATGAACAGGGTTCTTTATCACCATCAACCCTATTCATCAGCCTGTTTGGATGATATCGTAATCTTCAGCCCCACTTGGGAACAACATCTCATACACTGCCAAAAAGTATTCCAAGCTCTACAATCCTCTGGACTTCATGCTGAAAAAATCCAGGGTCGCTTTCGGTAAGGTCAGATATCTGGGGTATCTTCCAGGGAACAGTGTCATAGCACCACAGCAAGATAAGGTTAAGGCAATCCTAGACACTCCTTTTATGACAAGCAAAAAAGACATCAGGTCCTTCTTGGGCTTACTACGGCATTATCAATGCTTTATAGCCCAGTATTCTGAAATAGCGGCACCTTTAACGGATCTTTTAAAAAAAGAAGTGAAACACAAATACCTCTTAAATCCCCCCTATTCTGCTCAAAGGGCATATCAACTAACACTGGGCATAGTACCGCGCTACGCTAACGGAGAATATGTAGTTTGTACTAATTCGTACTCCGCAAATTGCACGTAGCATAGTACAAAAACTGTGCTTAACCACGTTGCGCAGCAGCTAAATCAACAACAGCCTCAGATGCTTTGATAAAGCAATTTTACATGCTAAAAAGTATATAACCAATTCACAAAAGTGAACTTTTTCAGTGAAAACATTAGGCGATGAGAGAGGTGATTATTTTCGGGTCCCAGTAAACGTAGGGGGAGGACCAAGCAGATGCCTTGAACACAAAGAGCATAAACAAAAAGCACATCTTGTTGAACTTCGGTGGTGGTCCCGTCCTCTTAGGACCACCACAAGCACAGTTATTGGCAAAAAACCAATCCCAAGTAAAGGCCCTGCAAAGCATTATGGGACAAGATTAGCAGTGGGCAGTGAATATTATAGTATCCAATATCAAAATATTTCTACATAAAGCTGCAGTTCAACTAGCAACTAGTTGTTACTAAAACAAACAAAATATATATATAAAAAATGAAGTTGGACACCAATACAGTGGTAAATCTTTCTAATTATTCATTATCTGACAGTGAGTTTGAGGTATTGTCCAAGGGACTTTCTTTTTGTCCTTCAACTAATTTTAATTATACTGAATCTCGCATTGACCTTTTTACTTTCACTAGAAAATGAAAACTCAAGAAATGGTATGCGATGCACAAGAACAAAACGAACAAAGTCTCTAATGTCCCAACGAATCTCAATGTGCATGATGTTGATATCCTTCAAACTGTGCAAGAATTGGGAAATCAGGGGGATGTTATCAGTGATCCCTTTCTGAATTTGATTAACACTGACATTGACATCGAAATGACAAGTGATAGTGGCTTCAAGCCCAAATCGATATTTTTACCACAACTAAACAACGATGTCATAAATTGTTTTGAAAGAGGATTGATACAAGAATTCAAAAAATTGGATTCTGAAAAACACAGAAGTAAACAAAATCTAACTAAAGCACAAAGAGATGCAATTTTAACGTTGGAGAACCACAGAGACTTTGTTATCAAAAAAGCGGACAAGGGCGGGAATGTGGTGGTGTGGCCATTAGACATGTATATTGAAGAAGGCCTGAAACAATTGAATGATGTTACTAAATACAGTAAGGCTTGTAAATCTGAGTACGAAGATTCTAACAAAATGGTGTATGATAAGCTGAAACAGTGGAGGTAACAGGAAATATTGGAGTATAATGAATTTATGTACTTATACTGTAAAGACCCAAAAATTCCTGTACTATACCTCCTACCCAAAATACACAAAATTGCCACTAGACCACCAGGTAGACCTATAGTGTCATCTCGAGGCAGCACATTGGAACATGTATCTAAATGAGTAGATTATTTTTTACAGCCTCATGTCCAAAGTCTGCCGGCCTACATAAAGGATACTGGAGATTTTTTAACTAGGATCAACGGGATTGAATGGCAGGAGGATTACCTGCTCTTAAGCATGGATGTATGTAGTTTATACACCAGCATTCCGCAGAATGCTGGTGTGGATGCGTGCAGATATTTCTTAAAAGAAAGATCGTTATCATTTCTAGTGCATACGGAAATTATACTGGAGATGATCTCCATTTGCTTGAAAAATATTTTTTTCATCTTTGATAAGACCATGTACAGACAAACCCAGGGGACGGAAATGGGGACCTGCTTCGCCCCCAGCTTTGCAGGTCTCTACCTCCGCTGGTGGGAGGAGCAGGTGGTCCGGAAAATCAAATTGTACCAAGACCATGTCGTCCTTTGGGCCAGGTACATAGATGACATTTTTTGTATTTGGAGAGGTGAGCAGGAGACAGCGGACGAATTTGTCCGTACACTTAATGTGAACGACTGTAATTTACAGTTCACCAGTGAGACCGGCAGAGAGGTAATTGTTTTCTTGGACCTTGAACTATATATTGATAACAACGCTATACAGAGCCGACTGCACAGAAAAAAAGACTGCTGGCAACACTTTCTCAGAGTTGTCACCCCAGAAATCTAGTTGCGAGTATTCCTTATGGGGAGCTATTGCGAGCGAAACGCAATTGTAGCTCAACTGAGGACTACTTAAAATAAGAAACAGTTATGTGCAATAGATTTAGAGAAAGGGGATATAGTGAAGATACTATTTTGACGAGTGTGGAAAAAGTGAAGAATCTGAATAGGGACGCCCTTTTGAAGAAATCCAAAGAAAACAAGGAATCAGGTAATAAGCTTAGATTTATAACCACGTACAACAACCAGGCTTGGGAGGTACGGAAAAGCTTAAATACATTTTGGGAAGTGTTAGGAATGGACGAGGACCTTAAAGAATATGTAGGACCATATCCATCTATCACTTTCCGAAGGTGTAAATCCCTCAAAGACGCTCTAATGACAAGCTCCTTAAAAGACACTAAGAGAAAGAACCCAGTTGAAGGTTTTTTCACTTGCATGAAGTGCAAGGCGTGTAAGTACAGTCAGAACTGTAAAACTGTCAAATTGAGGAAAGACAAGGCAGCATTTAAAATAGGTAGACATTTTTCCTGTGACACTGAGTTCGCAGTATATGCGTTAAAATGTCCTTGCGACCTGTATTACATTGGAAGCAGCACCAAGAAAGCCAAATTAAGAGTTCTTGAACATTTAAGAGCAATCGTTAATAATGACAGACAATATCTGGTTGCTCGTCATTTCCATGAAGCACACAGCCAAAATCAGAACTTCCTCAAATTTTGTGTGTTAGATTCAATCCCCCAGAGGGAAAGAAGGGGAAAACGCATGATTGAGTTGAGGAAACTTGAATCAAAAATGATTATAAAGTTTAACACCATGATACCTGCAGGGTTAAACTTTGATGAGGAATTGTCCATCCACCTGAGAAAAGACCATAAAAAATATGAATATATTAGTCTATCGTTTGCATCTATTTTTCTCTTGAAATGTTTTTAACTGATCGTTTTTTATATTACATTGAGAGAGTTCCCCCGAAACTAAATTAGAAATATATGTTTCCATTGCAGAATGAAGCATACGAAAAATGTGAAGAACCAGAAGATGAATTTTATTTTATGCTCACTTGAGCGGGACTCTTGTCTTCAGTTTAAGCAAAAGTGGAATGAATTGAAAATGAACTGTTGTGAAATGTTATAAAATCATGTAAACTGGTTAAATATCCAGGGCCCCATTAGGATAGCGGGCGGAAAACCACCCGGCCCGCCATGGAGGCGGAAAACAACCGCCCGCCATGGAGGCGGTTCAACCGGCAGACAAATTAGGCTCGACCGCCAGTACAGACCGACCGCGGCGGTAGCGGTGAAAAAGAAACCGCCCGACGTGTGCGGTGATGCCAAAACTCCGACCGCGGCGGTCGGAAAAGCAGCGGAAAATACAAAACCGCCCACAGGGAAAGCGGAGACACCGCACGGGAAATTACGATATCCCCGAGGGTGGCGCGGGCGGAACCGCAGGCACCGACCGCTGCGGTCGCAGGCAGGATTTCATGGGAGAAATGGCGGCCAAGCACCAGCAAAGTCACCGCAGCGGACGAACATGAAATACATGGCGGTCGATGTCAAAGCACTGCAGTGATGCCAAATACTGCATAAACAAAGTAGCCCTGCCCCCAATAGATACAACACACACACACAGATACAGAAATGACAAACAAATATACAAAACAACATAACCACACCCACAACACACCTGACAACCACAATCCAATTGGACACACCCACACAGCTGAGTACAAAGCCACCCCCTCCACTCACCACAATCCTTTGCATCTTTCCAGAACAGAAGGCCACACACCACATCTGAGAGGAGAGGCAAAATAGCACACCACACCCACCCACCCACCACCACCATCAACACCACCATCACACCATCACAATCAAACCCCCAGCACATAACACACCTCATCACCACACCCCTGCACCCACACACCCCTGCACCCACAAACACCTCAACCCCCCCACACCATGACATCACAAAAAATGCCAAAATTCACAGAGAGTGAGTTGACAGTCATGGTCAACGAGATTGTGAGAGTAGAACCATAACTATTTGGTAAACTAGTCCAACAGACACCATTAGCCACCAGGACACATATGTGGGAAAGGATAGTCCAAAGGGTGAATGCAGTTGGGGCCACCCCAAGATCCAAGAAGGAGATCATGAAGCGGTGGCATGATCTCAAGAGGGTTGTCAAGGAGAAGAGGAGCAAGAACTGGACGCTGGCTGAGAAGACTGGCAGTGGCCCTCCCATCCCACTGAAGACATTCACACCATGGGAGGAGAAGGTGCTTGCTATCCTGCTACCTGAGAGTTTCACAGGAGTAGCCGGGGGAGCGGAGGCTGGTAAGTACCGACAAATGTTTAACACCACATTGAGTTTTACCTCCTTGCAATACCCAACCACCAATACACTGTCCATCCCTAACCAACATGTAGCCAGCCATTCTGCTGAGGAGGCCTGTATGGGGCCGGAATGTCAGTACAACAACTCCCACCATAGCCCCTGTCCCACAGCCCAGCAGCATGGAGGCCTCCCCCAGCCAGGAGAAAGTGTCAGCCATTGCACTGTTTAACAAACAAACTTACAGGTTGGTAGCCATCTTCACTTGGAGGCTGTTTGTGGGTGTGAGGGAGGGAGGGAGGCCTGTCTCACTACTCCCAGCATGCCCCCCTGTCCCACAGCCCAGCAGCATGGATGCCTCCCCCACCCAGGAGCAAGTGTCAGCCATTGCGCTGTTTAACAAACAAACCCACAGGTTGGTAGCCATCTTCACTTGGAAGCTGTTTGTGGGAGGCAGGGAGGGAGGCCTGTCTCACTACTCCCAGCATGCCCCCCTGTCCCACAGCCCAGCAGCATGGAGGCCTCCCCCACCCAGGAGCAAGTGTCAGCCATTGCACTGTTTAACAAACAAACCCACAGGTTGGTAGCCATCTTCACTTGGAGCTGTTTGTGGGAGGCAGGGAGGGAGGCCTGTCTCACTACTCCCAGCATGCCCCCCTGTCCCACAGCCCAGAAGCATGGAGGCCTCCCCCACCCAGGAGCAAGTGTCAGCCATTGCACTGTTTAACAAACAAACTTACAGGTTGGTACCCATCTTCACTTGGAGGTTGTTTGTGGGAGGCAGGGAGGGAGGGAGGCCTGTCTCACTACTCCCAGCATGCCCCCTGTCCCACAGCCCAGCAGCATGGAGGCCTCCCCCACCCAGGAGCAAGTGTCAGCCATTGCACTGTTTAACAAACAAACTTACAGGTTGGTAGCCATCTTCACTTGGAGGCTGTTTGTGGGAGGCAGGGAGGGAGGCCTGTCTCACTACTCCCAGCATGCCCCCCTGTCCCACAGCCCAGCAGCATGGAGGCCTCCCCCACCCAGGAGCAAGTGTCAGCCATTGCACCCTGCAAACTCACCTTACAGGTATGTAACTACTGTATATCTTCATGAAGTGTGTGTGTGTAGAAATCAACTAACTATTGTACGCAATGCATAGACAATCAACCTTTATGACTCCATGATGTAACTCTGCACTATGTAATGTAACACGGTGTTGCCATGATTTGTACAACTGATGACAGCAAATTGCACTAGTGTACAGACAGCTGATGATACGCAGATGACACAAACACTGACCACTCCCCATCTACTCCACAGGTGATGAAGAACTCACTGCTGGGGACAACACCAACAACCAGCAGAGCCAGTCTCCACCTCCGGCACATGGACTCACAGATGCAGACTCCCAGGACAGTTTGGATGATGAGCTCCAGGCCGGCCCATCTGGTGTTCCACAGACCCAGAGGTCCCAGGCCCCCATCCTCCCCACCACCACCTCTGCTGCAACAACAACGCAGCAGACCCCTGCTGTCACGGCCTCTGCCTCCACCGCAACCACCACCGCAGCCACTGCCACCAACACCACCACTGCCACCAGTACCACCTGCAGCACCCTCCCTGTCCCTAGGGATGACCAGCCCACACCAACAACTGTGGAGGGCAGGGAGCCAGTGCGTGGCGCACCAGTGGCGAGGGAAGAGGTCCGTGGCAGCAGAGCAGGTGGGAGGGCCAGGGTCAACACCAGACTTCGGGAGGAGTGGACACCATCCCTGGACCACTTCACCAGAGTTGTGGAGGCCTACCAAGAGGTCCAGGGACAAAGTGGCCGGTCGGATGAACTATTAAGGGAGCTCATCCTGCTGATGAGGTCCATCGATAACCGCCTGGGATAGATGGTGGACCTCATGGGCCAGCAAGTGGCGTTGCAGAGGGACAGGCCTGTGTCCCAACCATCACCGCCGTCCCCTCCTGTTGTGCAGCAGGATGACAGTCCACCATCCTCCCCTGCGCCAACAGAGAGGGGCGAGTCCTCTGACGCCGCTGGCCATTCAGCAGGCCCCCCACCGCCAAAAAGATCTAGGGGGCGTCCGAAGAAGAGCCTGGGAGTCTCTGGAAGCAATGCACCTGCCACACGCCAGTCACAGAGCCAGCCGTGAAGACAACCCTCTCCCCAACTACATTCACTGTTTGGACTGTCTTTCCCCACATTGCCTTGGCAATGGCACCTGTCTGTTGGACTGGGTCACCACATCCATGTGGTGTCTACTCTTGCATCTCTGCGACCATGACTGTCAACTCACTGCTCATTCCCCACCTTCCTGTAAATATTCCCGCACCATTCACATGTCCACCCCGTAAATAAAATACCTGACACTCCAGATTTTGTGTGTTGAATTCTTTAGTGCAGTATTTACATTGATGATAATGTCCATGATGTGTAAACATGATGTACAGTATGCAGGGCAGGAACACTCCGGAGCACCTAGGGAGCACAACAGAACTACAGTCACTGGTCTCATCGTGCCAACACACACAGATCACTGCTCCACAAATATCCAAATTATCACAGGTACACTACACATTGTCTAGCTGATATGCACAAATACGGTCCAGAATACATATCCGTACGTAACATCCATTCCAACAATACCATACATAGGTGACAGAACATGTGGCTATTGGGAACATCTGCGCATATCCATTCACAACAAAAGCTACCACACTAGACTATGTAGACGTTGTAACTCGTCACACACCTTCAAGTGAAGTAGCGTTGGATTAGCTGCTGGCGTTGGTCAACTTCTTCCTCCTCTCCACTGTCCTCATCACTGGATTCAGGTCCGTGAGCAGGTTGTGGCCTTGGTTCCTCACCATCGTCCAGGAGCAGGGGGACCCCCTTGTGGATGGCCAGGTTGTGTAGCATACAGCATGCCACAACGATCTTGCACACCTTCCCAGGCGAGTATGCGAGTGCGCCTCCAGTCCTGTCAAGGCACCGGAACCTTGACTTCAGCAGGCCAAAAGTCCGTTCAATTACCCGTCGTGTCCTGCCATGGGCCTCATTGTAGCGGATGTCTGCTGGTGTCTGGGGATTCCGGAGTGGTCTCAACAGCCATGGCCTACTGGGATATGCAGAGTCCCCTGTGAATGAAAAACACCCATAGCAATGTTGTACGGCCACAGTAAAGCCAGTGACACATAGCACGTGATAGCAGTAGTGTAACTCACCCACAATCCAGGCACGTTCGGGATGCAGATTCTCCATCATCCGTGGAACCATGCTGTTCCTCATAATGAAAGAGTCATGGGCCGAACCGGGATACTTTGCACACACATGTGATATTGTCATGTCCGCAAGGCACACCACCTGCACATTCATGGAGTAGTAGTGTTTGCGGTTCCGATAAATGTGCTCCGTCGCCTGCGGTGCCACCAGAGCCACATGGGTGCAATCTATGGCACCGACTACATGTGGGATGCGCCCAAGTGGATAGAAGTCCCCCTTAACGGCAGCCAATTCACGTCCCCTGGGGAAATGTATGTAGCGATTGCGATATATCATCATGGCCTCAAGTACATCCCTCAGCACCATGCTGAACATGGGCTGCGACATCCCCCCAGCGTTAGCCACGGTCTCTTGGAAGGAACCAGTCGCAAAGAAGTGTATTGCTGCCATTACCTTGTAGGTGGGTGTGAATGCCGTAGGATAGTGACGGCGAGGCTGCAGGTGGGGCTCCAATAGATCACACACGATCTTCAATGTCGGTCTGTCCAGCCTGAATTTCCTGATGATTGCCTCATTCTCCATGTCCTTAAGCACAATCAACTGACGTAGGAGATTTGGCCTCCTCCTAGTTTAGGATTAAAAAGAATAGGTCAATGACAAGCATCATGAGATGGCCATAGCACAAAGCATCAATGATGTAATGGGAAAACAACAAGGGCCAGAGAGATGCATGGCACATCTGGTTACATGGCTGGCCAATAGCTACACACAGAGGGCAGGCCTCTCCAGTGACAATACCCAAGTGACAGTAACACATCGGGGAATGTGAATGTGGATATAATGATTGAACTTTTGACATGCGCAGACATGGAGCTACTAGAGCCACAAATGTAATGTGACTTAACATGTCTGTCATACCCATCTGCCGTACCTGCCACACCTCAATGCATCATGTACATTCTGCAACCATTCATTAACACAATGATCACAGTAGCAGGGACACTGCTGGTTGTGTGCATGATCAGTTGTGA
Source organism: Lissotriton helveticus (assembly GCF_964261635.1). NCBI lineage: Eukaryota > Metazoa > Chordata > Amphibia > Caudata > Salamandridae > Lissotriton > Lissotriton helveticus. The sequence goes on from NC_136057.1 coordinate 1,763,399,060, forward strand.
ATGCACAAGGCAGGTACGATACAATGCAGTGCCACCAGCCCGGTCAAGGTCTGCACTGACCAACAACACATTAAGCCTCACGACATCTATGTAGAGCACCTGACGTCTGTCAATCATCATCACCCATCAAAACCCTTACTAAAATGGCACAAACACATGCTAAAGTGGCTCACACTGAACGTGCGTCCTCCTGTGGATGCAATGGCTGTGTGGCATCGTGTGTACAATGATGTGCCCTACACCATGTAGCTGCAGGGTACTTATACATTGTCCAGGATTGACGTACACAGCAATGTGTACGAAAATGCCAGAACCTACCGCCGGTCCCCGGCGTTGTGACCCCAGCACCACTATCTACCCAGCCAAGGTAGCCATTGGCACATGGACTTGTGTACATGCCGGTGGCTATGCTCCGCCGCATGAGTCGCGGTACCTACCGCCGGTCCCCAGCGGTGTGACACCAGCACCACCATCTACCCAGCCAAGGTAGCCATTGGCACATGGACTTGTGTACATGCCGGTGGCTATGCTCGGCCGCATGAGTCGCGGTACCTACCGCCGGTCCCCGGCGGTGCGTCACCGCCGTGGAGCATTTCATACAGCCAATGGCATGGGTGTTCGCGGTGGCATGATGCATATTTGAAAATTGCAGAAGCTGTGCTCCGCCGCCGCGGAGGCGGTCATTGGATGCTTTTGAATGATGCACCATCGCGGTAGCGCACCCCGGACACCCGCGGTGCGTCACCGCCGTGGAGCATTGCATACAGCCAATGGCATGGGTGTTCGCGGTGGCATGATGCATATTTGAAAATTGCGGAAGTTGTGCTCCGCCGCCGCGGAGGCGGTCATTGGATGCTTTTGAATGATGCACCATCGCGGTAGCGCATCCCGGACACCCGCGGTGCGTCACCGCCGTGGAGCATTGCATACAGCCAATGGCATGGGTGTTCGTGGTGGCATGATGCATATTTGAAAATTGCGGAAGCTGTGCTCCGCCGCCGCGGAGACGGTCATTGGATGCTTTTGAATAAGGCAGACCCAGACAACCAATTGTAGCAGCTTATTAGCTTCCTAACGACCCCAGGGGGCTATAAATCTGTGGGAGTGAGCCACACATTCCAACTGCTCGCAGAGCCTGCTGCCTGGGACCCTCTCCTGCTGCTGCCTGGGACCCTCTCCTGCTGCTGCCTGGGACCCTCTCCTGCTGCTGCTGCCTGGGACCCTCTCCTGCTGCTGCCTGGGACCCTCTCCTGCTGCTGCCTGGGACCCTCTCCTGCTGCTGCCTGGGACCCTCTCCTGCTGCTGCTGCCTGGGACCCTCTCCTGCTGCTGCCTGGGACCCTCTCCTGCTGCTGCCTGGGACCCTCTCCTGCTGCTGCCTGGGAGCCTCTCCTGCTGCTCACAGAGCCTGCTGCCTGGGACACCTCACAACTCACTTCCGCCACAGGTCTGCCATATCCACAGGGATGTCAAGAACAGATAAGATCCGTGCCAGTCCATTCACGAGTGAGGAGCTGGATGTCCTTGTGAACGAGGTGCTGGCACAGTACCCACGCCTGTTTGGTGGCCCCAATGTCGTGGTAAGTCAACATGAAGGGAGCAGTAGGGCAGGGTGGTGTCAGACGTGTATTCATGATGCTGCAGTATGTGCTTTTGGATGTGGGGTGCAGACAAACACTGACAGACAAGATGTTTCCAGGTGGTGGGAGTGTGTGTTTTGCATTGTGACTCTGTCCTAGGCCTATACTTGTATGTGTGAGTGGGATTTGCTACTTTTTCGGGCAGACATAACCAACGGTTGTTTGCCTTGTAGATGCCTGGACAGTGTCCGCTTGTGATGTAATTTCAGGGTGCCCCTGTAGTCATAGTCAGTGTGCCCCACAGAGTAGGTTCAGTGGCTGCACAGCCAAACGTTGTCCATCAGCCAACTTACATGCTACAGTTGCTTCACACTGATTAGTGGATATGCCCCATCAATGCCCTGTACAATTTCTGAATTACTCAGTGCTGTCGATGCATTTGTGTTGAAGCATCATTCTTTAGTGTGATTATCATGGAGACTACGAACCTCAATGTGTGCATGCATTCACTAATGTTTATGCCATGCAGAGTGGCCTTGTGAGGGTACCCCCAGTTCTGGAGGGAGGGAGGTCACTGTGAGTCCTGAATCAGTGTCTGGCTGCTGTACTGATAGATGCTGACATATGACATTGTGTAAATGTTCATTTGGCCTTCTTTACTCTCATACCTGCAGCTCAAAGTACACCAACGTAAGGCTGTCTGGAGGGCCATAGCAGCAAAGGTGCGAGCCCTGGGGGTATCAAACAGACGACACAAACACTGTCACAAGAGGTGGGACGACATCAGCCGGCTGGCTAAGCAAGTGGCAGAGATGACCTTGGGGATGGTACCACGCACAGGGCGTGTGGCACGGCGCACCATGACTCCGCTGATGGGACGCATACTGGCAGTGACCAATCCAGACCTGGATGCACGTCTGAAGGGGCTTCAGCAGCAAGACAGAGATGGTGAGTATCCGGGGAGGGAGAGTTTGTCTGGGAGTGGATGCATGTGTAGATTGCCTGAGGCAGCGGTGACACATGTGATGTGCGTGTGCTGCCATGCTGTGATATGTGATGTGAGTGGCAACTGTGATGTGTGTCTGTATGAGGCATTGGCCCACCATGGCCTTACTATGCAGCTCCTGCCTGCAGGTTTCAGTCCTTGACAGATATTTTGTTGTCCACATGGTCACTCTTCTTTGTGATGGTGTGTGACACCATGTCTGTCTACTTTGCATGCACCTTCATGGTAGTGGCCCACACATCTGACGACAATGTGAACCCAGATTGGCACATGGTGATTGTAATGGCCTATTTGACAATGTGGCATGTGTAGACAATACAGGTGTGTGTATTCCCCTCTGGATCCCTTTTGGTCTGTAAGTGGTGATGTTTGTTGTGGCTACATCATGTCCATGGGGCAGGTCAATGTGGGCTGGGGGGATACCATCCATGGGCAGGGTGTAGTGCTGTGTGTCATCGACATTGGTCCACTCCTGCCTGTTTGTCCGCATGACAGGCACTGTTGTGGTCTATATGGTGTGTACCTGCACAGTGATTGGAGGGTGTGGTGGTTACCATGTAGCTCTAGGCCTCTCATGTGCTGCATTGATCTGATATCGTGTGACCAGACAATGACACTTATACAACCATGTTTCTGTCACTAATGCAGATTTGCAAGACAGCACGGCGGAACATGATCCTGAAAGTGGTGGCGAGACCAGCACGACAGCGGCAGCAGAGCAAAGTGAGACGGAGCCAAGTGACACTGACCACACCAGCGCTACTGAGGGTGACAGGAGTATGCATGAGGAATCTGTGGCTGAGACACAGAGTACCACTTCATCTGAGGGCAGGGGGGATGCGTCCCTGTTAGCAGCCACAGGAGATGGGGAGTCTGCTGCTGCATCTGACTACCAGCGGCCACTGCCCACCCTCCCATCCACTTCCTCTGGGGCTGCCCGTATCCGTGTCACTAAGAGGGGACGTGTGACATTCACACATGGCACCCCTGCACCTGCACCTGTTCCCCCTGCTGCCCTCAGTGCAGAGTGCGTAGAGCTCCTGCGGCAACTTTGCGTGGGCCAGACCACCTTGCTCAATGCCTTCAGTGCACACGATAACAAATTAGGCCAGGTTCTGGCATTCATGGAGGGCATACACTCTGACGTGGGTGGCCTACATCGTACACTCCTGTCATTGTCAGGTACAGTGACGTCAGCCCTCCAACAAGCACATGCCCCCTTTGCAGCTCTGGTGCCTGTGACGTCCACCCAGTCAGTGGCCACATCAGATGACAGTGAGCACTTGGGACATACATCAACTAAACGATACAACACTAGGAGCACAGGTCAGACCCAAAGCAAACAATCCCGTCCACAGACTCCATCCCCAAAGAAGAGCAGGGCCCCCCAATATGCACAGACAAGGTGAAGTCACAGAAGAGCAAGGCCAGAAGAGCATTGTGTCAGACACCAGGCTCACATGCTGCAGAGGCATCACCAGAAATTGACTCAGCTATGCCCACAGAGGATGTGTGGGATGTCATGACTACACCTGGGGAGAGCACAGGGACACAACCACCTACCACATCAACCCCAGAACAAAGTACATCGAGGCAGGTGGAGGGAAGCCCTGTTGTGACCAGCCCAGTCATTGTGGCAGAGGAGACCCCTGTTGTGACCAGCCCAGTCATTGTGGGAAAGGAGGGCAGTGTTGTGTCCAGGCCAGTGACTCAGGTAGAGGAGGGCAGTGTTGTGGCCATCCCTGGCAAGAAGGGACAGGAGGGCACTGTAGACACCACCCCTGGGGTAAGTGGGAAGGTGGTCACTGTGGGGGGTACACCTTCCAGAGAGGGTAAGGTGGTCCAGAGGCATAGCCAGCCCAAGCGTACTGCAGGATCAAGCACTTCTCCAGAGGGAGTGCCAGTGTCTGCCCCTGATGTGGGACAGTTGGGGGGTGTGCCGGTGGTGTCAACGCCACTTCCCATCAACCCCATGACAGGGAAGCAAATTCATATTCCAAAGAAGTGGAAGGGCACCCCTCCAACTTCTCCCACCCACACTGTGTCAAGGGCGTGCATGACTACACCTCCACGTGCCACGGCGCCACCTGGTCCGCACAGCCCTCCACCTGGCAGGCCCTCTGTTATAGCCACTATTTACAACAAGGGGTGGTGATGGACAGAGTCTCTGAATTAAGCAGAGTACTCTCACCCAGTCAAGAGATCAGGGCTAGATCCAACACCGTTTTTTAGCTCATTGCACCATCCCAGTTTCAGAACCTGGCTGTATGCAAATTAGTCTGTCCCTGGCCCAGTGCATCATGGGAACAGGGCAGACCAGACTACAAAAGCCAATTCTTACACTGGGAAGGAAACAAGCTTCCGGGGACCGGTTTCTGGCATTACAGCCGTCTTCGGCCCGGCTTGCTTGAATCCTGATGGTGCAATGAGCAAGGGACTCACATCTGAGTATACCCTTCCACGCTTAGGGTGGACAAAATTATTTACAACTCTGTTATAGCCACATCACATGTCCCTCTGTCACACCAGTCAAGTGGACCTGCAGTCCCTGACACACAGCCAGGTCCCACTCCACATGACAGCCAGGAGTGAGTTGTCAACACCCTCAGACGCCTGTGCCACACAGAGGTGTGCTAGTCTAGACCATTGTAAACGATCTGGGTGTGTTCCTGGGCCTGTTGCTCTGATGTGCTGTACCCTGCCCTGCCAAGGAATCTGGGCCTGTTGCTCTGATGTACTCTCCCCTGCCCTGCCAAGGACTCTGGGCCTGTTGCTCTGATGTACTCTCCCCTGCCCTGCCAAGGACTCTGGGCCTATTGCTCTGATGTGCTGTACCCTGCCCTGCCAAGGACTCTGGGCCTGTTGCTCTGATGTGCTGTACCCTGCCCTGCCAAGGACTCTGGGCCTGTTGCTCTGATGTACTCTCCCCTGCCCTGCCAAGGACTCTGGGCCTGTTACTCTGATGTGCTGTACCCTGCCCTGCCAAGGAGTCTGGGCCTGTTGCTCTGATGTGCTGTACCCTGCCCTGCCAAGGACTCTGCACTTCCCGATTGTGTTTGACCAGTGCATAGTCTGTGCCATTTGTACATGATTTTGTGACTTGCTGGTGTCTACTAATGTTGTGTAGCTACATCTGTGCAATATGTGAATAAATACATTTACTTATGGTGTGTTTTCTCAGTCTCCTTACTGATTAAAGTCATTTTCTTGTTTGCATATGCTTGACTGAGTACCATGCTCTATTTTGTAAATCACCATTGCAAGGCTCTATGTGGCCATATGATTTTTAGACAGGGGGGACAGGGTCTTCAGTCCATTCTGGCCCTGCTGATGTTGTACTCTGTGATGGCTATTTTACAGGCCATGCAGTTTTCGTGTTGGTGAATTGCTATTGCTGCATACACTGTTCACAGGTCACCTTGGGGGACACTGGCAGCACAAGGTTTGCAGCTGTGCTGTGGTTTAGTCGATGTCTATGATGTGATGAGGTGCGTGTGTTTTCCTTTCTGTGTGCCCAGGCGTGTATGTGTATGGTCGTCTTGTGTTGGCCCTTAGTCCTGGTGGCATGGCTTACATGGCATGTGTGGTGTTGGGTGTGGCAGAGGTGTGCAGCGTGAAGGGCGTTAGTTTGTAGCGTATGTATGTGTGCCCCTGTATGGTGTGAGACACACATGTGTCAGCCAGGAGTTGTATGCCTGTTGTTTGTTTTGTCTTGCCCTGTGTGGATGATTGTATGCAATTGTGTGGGCTGTGGGGAGTGCACTGGTGTTGTGTGTTCATTGTCAGCCAATCCTGCAGTGCCTGTGTCCCTGGTTGTGTGTCGCAGTGTGTGCGTATTGTGCTTGTTGTTACAGTGCTTGTTGGTGTGCATGGGGGTGCATGGGATAGGCACCTGGCCTGTGACTAGCTCGGGTGGGGTGCAGTGTTGGTCGGGGTGGTGTGTCACTGTGATGTTTGGGACCTGGCCATGCCTTGGTGTTGCCCTGCCTTCTGCATAGTGCGCATGTGTTGACCGCGGCGGTGACGTGTCCGTGACCGTGACGTTGCTGCAGGTTGGCGGACGTTGTGTGTTCCGGATGCCGTGGGGTGCCTTGTTGTGAGGTGTGTGATGTGTGGGTGCCCATGTGGATGTGTTGTGCCCCCCAGCAGGATGCCAGTGTTGTGATTGGGCCCTGTGTCGGCATGTGAGATGTGTGGTGCATATGTGTAGTGGCGTACCTGTGACGGCATCCGCGGCGGCCCATCTGGCGATAGTGTTGCAGCAGGTACATGACCGGATGCATGTGGAGGGCTGGGTACATGGGGTTCATGTCGGGTCTCGGCGTTCGTGCTCCGCTGTCGACTTTCCGCCTGCTTCAGCTGTGTGGTGTCTCCGCTGCCGTGCGTCTGCTTGTTTGGGCCATCCTAATTTGTCGAGCGGGGCGGACGTCATCGGCCGCGGCGGAGGGTCTCGATTGGCTCCAGCCGCCGCGGTGGCGGGCGCACCTTGATGGTGGAGCGCGGCGCTCCGCGGCGGACGGGAAATGACCTGTGTTTACCTATCCTAATGTGGCGGACGTGAGTTCCGCTGCTCGCGGGCGGAAAAAGCTGTTTTTCCGCCCCGCCATCGCCGCGGTGGTGCCACCGCCCGACATCCTAATGGACCCCTAAGTTTGAATGCCCACCAGGGCAATATATTTCCATACCAGTATTGTGACTAAATGAATTGGAATCAATCTGTCCGAATGGTCAGGCCGCGCCCACTTGTGCTCTAAATGTTTTGATATTCATTTATTTTGCATTATAATTATTTAACTCTTGTACTTTAGAATTATGAAGTACGAATTTGAGGTTTTGCAAAGATCGAGGTATTTTCACTGTTTACATTTAATGAAAATCTAATTATGGAGTCTTTTCGTTGTTTCTATCAGTAAGGGGCGGAACTAGTCTCCAGCACTTTAAAAATACATGTTGTGTCGGTAAAACTTGACCCGTGAACAAGCTGTGACGACAGCGAAACGCGTTGGGCACCCGTTGCATAACTAAATAAAGCGTTTAAACAAATTGAGGCCGTGGCACCAGTGTGGAATTCTTTGTTTCGGTACCTGGATGTTGTTCGAGATATATATATATATATATATATATATATATATATATATATATATATATATATATATATATATATATATATATATATATATATATTCACTGAAAAAACCATAGGTTGTAGACCATATATAGTTAGGAATGAGCATTTAAAAAACCTTATTTTACTCACACAAAACCATTGAAATTACATATATAGTTAGTTGCACTAACTATATATCGCGCACCCGCAATCCACTGCTGATGATGTCACATATTACATCATTCATGACATGGTCAGTGACATCACTGATGACATCACTGATGACATCTCAAATGACATCACTGATGACATCACTGATGACAACATCCAGTGACTGTATGTTTCTGTAAAGTTAAAATGTGTCTTACATATTGAAGAATGAGTGGAAGTATAAGTGTCTGGACAAAGGATTTAGTAGGTGCATGACTGAATGTATGAGTGAGTGATTAAATGTGTCTCACTGAGTGCATGGGTTAGTGACTAAAGTGTCTTAATTTGTGCATCATTATGTCTGTTGTTCTGTAAACTGCTGCATGTGTTGATCAGTAGCTATATGATTAACTATATGGGTTACTGATTGATTGTCCAAGTATTTGTATGGGAGACTGAGTGTGTGTGTGGCTGGCTGGGAGGTGTGTGACTCTGTGCAGATCAATGTGTACTTATATCAATGATTGTATAACAAGGTAAGTATGTGTTAGTATATGTTTGAAAATGTAAGGTGCTCTATGTTTAACTGTATAGACAAGAAAATGGAAGTGTGATTGATTCTTTACAGGACTGACTAGGTGTGTGAGTAACTCCATGGATGAGTGGCAGAGTGTGAGTGTCTGTATAGGTGTATGAGTGCATATGATAGTGTTGTAAAGATGAGTGATTGTATGTATGAATGATTGTATGGGTGAATGAGTGAATGTGTGTGTAGACGTAGGAATCAGTGAGTACATATGTAGTAACTAGTATTGGTGTGTCAATGGTTTCAAAAATTATACTCTGTATTTAACACTGGGTGAAACAGAGGTTATATTAAAATGTGAGGAGATGCATTGTATTGTCACATGAATGATATCATCAGTGATGTGGTCATTGATGTCAAATGAGATGTCATCAGTGATGTCATCAGTGATGTCATTTGAGATGTCATCAGTGATGTCATCAGTGATGTCACTGACCATGTCATGAATGATGTAATATGTGACATCATCAGCAGTGGATTGCGGGTGCGCGATATATAGTTAGTGCAACTAACTATATATGGAATTTCAATGGTTTTGTGTGAGTAAAATAAGGTTTTTTAAATGCTAATTCCTAACTATATATGGTCTATAACCTATGGTTTTTTCAGTGAATTTTCAAGGTTTTGTAAATGCTAATTCCTAACTATATATGGTCTATAACCTATGGTTTTTTCAGTGAATTTCAATGGTTTTTTAATAGCAAATATCATAAGCTGTCGAATGTCAAGTACGTGGTAAGTGAAAACATTTTCGTGTTTATGCACACTGATCTGCTTTGAATGGTGCCCCCCCCCTCATTTCTATTAGGAGTACTCTCTCTTTGCACATAGTGAAGGGTAGTTAACGCAGGCCTTTGCCCCCGTTGTAATACGTCGTGCCTGCTTCTCTCTCCATTTGATTGATTGTTATCCAAGTATTTACTGTTTTAGAATTGGTTCTCTTTGGTTCATTCTCTATTTACAAACAAACACAGAGTCGCAATACTCTGTTTAGTCTTTGCAGATAACGAAAAAGCGTGTAAAAAAAAAAGAAAAGGAATCGAGCAAAATCAGTAGGCCACTAATGGGATCTCTTTTTGACCTCGGTAAAATAGAAACATTAGGAACAACCCCTCATGACAAATACAAAACTAGTGAAATGAACTGAACTCCACACAATGATGGCTGCAAAACAGCTCGGCTCCGCCACCCACCCCACCCAAAATAACGATAAAGAGCGGCTGCCATGATTGGTTGCGGAATGGCCACGACGGAGCTACGAAATGGTGCTGCTCTCATGCTAACCCCAGCTTCAGTCTGAAACATCCAGAAACACTGTAGACTACCAATTCGATCCGTTCCGGTAGCGCCCCAATGTAACCCGGTAGAGAAGAACTAGCCCTCCCCTCTTTGACTAATGGTTCTTGTTGCCTGTCCCTTCTGTTGTCATTTAACAGAACTATTTAGCCTGCTGAAAGGGGTTGTGTTCCGACCGCTGGTTGGTGGAGACATTTTGACTATATTCTGGACCTGCGTTGTCGCGTAATGCGTCATATGACGCGCCGCGTTAGCGCATCCGGAAGTCATCCGGGGCGCGCAGCGCGTAACGTAAGCATAACAAGTCATGTGACTTGTTAATAAAACTTTTCATTGGTTCATTTTACTTTTCTTATTCTAATGATGAAAGGCTTGGTCATATGACCTAAAAATTACGCTTTTTATTACTTCCGAACATTATTTTTTCTTAAATATATGTTATAATGTTCCAGGCTAATGTACTTTCCCGGAAAATTTACAACTATCCTGCAAGTAAAATATATTCTTTTTTCGAGAAAAAGAGCGTTTCTTCGTCCCATGACAGAGCCGTTGAGCAAAAGAGGGTCGACCTGCTGTCTTAGTCGCCGATACGCCTGAATATGAGATTCTTATCGATCACTTTATGTTGCAGGAATAGAAAACACAACAGCCCTTGACCATTTATCTTTACTGCGTTCCTTCGTATTATACCTTTTACCCTTCATGTAATTGGTCTGCTTTATTTCACTTGCCTTTTAATGATTCTAAAACAGTGACTATTATTAAAAACTTTACCAATGTATATACTACTACCATGTTTTCTTTTAAAAACCTTTATTGTGAAAATTTCATTATACAAATACGAGCCTATAACCACGTGGGCCGGCCACGGAGCAAACTGTAATCGTATATGATGAGTAGACATTTACACTGTAGAGGAACGTAACGGGCGGGCCATTAGGTTGCAAGAACTAAGGTGTCTAACAGTTACGGAATCGGTGGACGTACATTTTATAATTAAAATACGACAGGGCCAGTTACAATAAAATTATCTAGATATACATTTGCGGACAAGTACCATGGGTGACGTTAATTCGAACTTTCAATAGTACAGTAATCAATAACACATCAGAACTTAATATAAATAGGGATGTCGAAATATTCAATCAATTCTCGTCCCCGCCCGCCATGTGCTTCAAAACTGCATACGTATCTCGTGATTTCAAGGTTCTGCAACCAGTACACAACAAGGAGTTACGAGTCCCATTTATTCGGCGCCATTTTGGGCGAGGACGGGCAGGTCCAGGATATAGTCAAAATGTCTCTACCAACCATCGACTATGATGATGTTCATATGCTGTATTTATTAGAGTAACACTCATCTGTCCACATGAAATTAATTTGCCACAATCTAAACATGTCATTTTAATCTTTCCAAAGTTCTTCTAAATATTTGGGACCGTTTCCCTTGCCTCTGATGCTGTCAGTGCCACTTCTTTGATGAATGTACTAGCAGGTCAGGGGTTCTCCTCCAAATCTCTCTTTTATGCAGCACTATAATTAATTGGTGCCACCTCTCCATATGACGATGCATGGTATAGTTACCATAACTATATTTTTTTTCGGTTCCTCTGGAGACTTCATCGTGGCAGATGAAGCGTGTAACGTACCGGGCATTTACCTTTTTTTGCATGTACAGGAAAGGAAAAAAAAAATCGAGCGTCCGAGTTCTAAGGTGTCCCAGGGCCATTTTAGTGGAGCAGGCCCAAATCCAAAGAACAGGCCGCCATTTTGAGAGTCCTGTTGTAGCCGCCTGTCGCTGTAGCATCAAGAGCAGCCGAAACTCAGCTGAATGGCAACTGAAACGGTAAAGGGGCGCCCCACTACAGCAGACGAGCCTCCACCTAGGAAGGCCCGTTCACGCCGCCTCCCCCCCCCCCTTCGGGCACCCCACGCCGTTATTCGGAGCAGTATTGTAGGATAGCCACACCAGTGCGGCAACTTGCTAGACATCACCTCGGTGGTAACCGAATCTCAGCGCCTTTTGGTGTCTTCTCTTCAGAAAATATTGTTGCGCTGCCTTTGGCCCCATTCGCACATCGGTCCGCTACTGACGCCATCTCACAGGCTATTGGGGCGCCCCACGCCGAGTTTCAGCATTGTAGGATGACCACACCAGTACAGCAACTTGCTAGACACCACCTCGGTGCCATCCAGATTTTGGCATCTCAACGCCTAGTGGTGTCTTCTATTCGGAAAATATTGTTGCGCTGCCTTTGGCCCCATTCGCACATCGGTCCGCTACTGACACCATCTCACAGGCCAACAGGGCGCCCCACGCCGACTTTTACCATTGTAGGATGGCCACACCAGTGCCACAACTTGCTAGACACCACCTCGGTGCCATCCGGATCTTGGCATCTCAGCGCCTTGTGGTGTCTTTTATTCAGAAAACATTGTTGCGCTGCCTTTGGCCCCATTCGCACATCGGTCCGCTACTGACGCCATCTCACAGGCCAACGGGGCGCCCCACGCCGACTTTCAACATTGTAGGATGGCCACACCAGTGCACCTTACTAGACACCACCTCGGTGCCATCCGGATCTTGGCGCGTTGTGCTGCCTTCGGCCTATTCGCACATCGGTCCGCTACTGACGCCATCTCACAGGCTAATGGGGCGTCCCACGCCGAGTTTCAGCATTGTAGGATGACCACACCAGTACAGCAACTTGCTAGACATCACCTCGGTGCCATCCGGATCTCGGCGCCCCACTGCAGATGAAGTGCCTCTCAACTATGAAACCACCACGGTGACATCCGGATCTTGGCGCGTTGTGCTGCCTTCGGCCTATTCGCACATCGGTCCGCTACTGACGCCATCTCACAGGCTAATGGGGCGCCCCACGCCGAGTTTCAGCACTGTAGGATGACCACACCAGTACAGCAACTTGCTAGACATCACCTCGGTGCCATCCGGATGTTGGCATCTCAACGCCTAGTGGTATCTTCCATACAGAAAATATTGTTGCGCTGCCTTTGGCCCCATTCGCACATCGGTCCGCAACTGACACCATCTCACAGGCCAACAGGGCGCCCCACGCCGACTTTTACCATTGTAGGATGGCCACACCAGTACAGCAACTTGCTAGACATCACCTCGTTGCCATCCGGATCTTGGCATCTCAGCGCCTTGTGGTGTCAGTCAGAAACTATTGTTGCGCTGCCTTTGGCCCCATTCGCACATCGGTCCGCTACTGACGCCATCTCACAGGCCAACGGGGCGCCCCACGCCGACTTTCAACATTGTAGGATGGCCACACCAGTACAGCAACTTGCTAGACACCACCTCGGTGCCATCCGGATCTTGGCATCTCAGCGCCTAGTGGTGTCTTCTATTCAGGAAATATTGTTGCGCTGCCTTTGACCCCATTCGCACATCGGTCCGCAACTGACACCATCTCACAGGCCAACAGGGCGCCCCACGCCGACTTTCAACATTGTAGAATGGCCACACCAGTGCGGCAACTTACTAGACACCACCTCGGTGCCATCCGGATCTTGGCGCGTTGTGCTGCCTTCGGCCTATTCGCACATCGGTCCGCTACTGACGCAAACTCACAGGCCAACGGGGCGCCCCACGCCGACTTTCAGCATTGTAAGATGGCCACACCAGTGCTGCAACTTGCTGGACACCACCTCGGTGCCATCCGGATCTTGGCGCGTTGTGTTGCCTTCGGCCTATTCGCACATCGGTCCGCTACTGACGCCGCCTCACGTGCCAACGTATTTTCTCCGCATTTTATACCCTATGCCGCATAACAGGTCATGTGACTTGTTTATAAAACTTTTCATTTGTTCATTTTACTTTTGGTTTCCTAATGATGGAAGGCTTGATCATATGACCTAAAAACAACACTTTTCATTGGATGAAAACTTTTTTTTTTTCCCAAACGATGAAAGCCCCACCTTGTTTCTGGATGTTTCAGACTGAAGCTGGCGTCAGCATGAGAGCACCACCATCTCGTAGCTCCGTCGTGGTCATTCCGCGAGCAATCATGGCAGCCGCTCCCCACCAGAAGCCTACAGGAGTCGGGGGCCCCCAAAACTTTTGATGAATCCTCAAGGCGGAGGGGACGCTTTCGAGAATGGGGTCCAAGACCTAGCAGACTAGCGTCCGATTTCCAAGGTGTCCCAGGGCTATTTCAGTGGACCAGGCCCAAAAAGGAAAGAGCCTGTCGCCATTTTGAGAGTCCTGTGACAGCCGCCTATCGCTGCACCGCAAGAGTGGGCGCAGCCGCCTATCGCTGCACCGCAAGAGTGGGCGCAACTCAGCTGAATTGCGGCTTTTGACACAGTGGACCAAAAGCGGACGGAATGGCAACTGAAACGGTAAAGGGGCGCCCCACTACAACAGATGAGACTCCACCTGGAGAGGCCCGTTCACGCTGCCTCCCCCGGGGCGCCCCACGCCGTTATTCGGAGCAGCATTGTAGGATACCAAAACCAGTGCGGCAACTTACTGGACATCACCTTGGTGCCATCGTTCTGCTGCCTTGGAACTATTCGCACAACAGTTTGCTACTGATGACCCACCCCCCGCGACGCCCCACGCCAGAAATCTGGACGTTGTGCTGCGTTGGGACTATTCGCACAGCCGACCGCTACTTCGTTGTTTTTCCCTAAAAATGTTTATATGTTATTACTGTTTTTGTTTTCTTGTATATATTTATAAGTTATTAAAGTTTTATAATCTTACTACTTTGTTGGAGTGCTATATATTTTTAATGTGACACATAATTGTAAAAACTTTGATGTACAAAGAGTCATCCCTGGAATCTTCCGCTTCAGGCTCGATCCCCTCCCCAATCACAATACAGGATGGTTTTCAGATAATAGGAACGCGTCTGCTGTGACGGATCTCATCGAGTGTGGGCCTTGATCTACTATAACTCCTTTGAAGAGGGGTGATTCTTTACAGCTGGGGCCATAAACTACATCTGCAGGGCTAGCTGATACCCTAGGACCGGCCTGGACAATCGGACACAGAGGAAAAGGAGTGTCAGAGGGTGCGGTAGTGAATAGGGCGAAAGGGAGGTGTCGGGCGGGCACAGGGTGTGATTCTCAGGGAAGAGCAGCGCAGATGGGGGGTGGTTTATTACCCATGCATAAGACAGAGAGCGGGGGTGACCACTGCCTGGGGGAGATGCTTGCGAGGGTGGGGAGCCATGCTAAGGATCGACAGCGTGCACAGAGTGGGTCTGGTCAAGGCATCTAAAATGACTGCCGTGCACGACAAAAGTGTGGCATTTGAAAAAAGGCAAGATGGCGCAGACAATGTTTTTCAACACTTCCTGATTTCCTTCGAATCGAACGTTAACAGACGTTGGGGCATATTACCAAAGTTAAGCGATATTTATCCCTAACGATGCTTAGCAACGATTTTTTTACCGCTAAGCATCGTCAGAAATTATCGCAGATAAACCTTGCTATTATCAAGGTTTATCGCAAATACGATAAAAAACTACCGCAATGCATTAATATCGCTGAAAACTCAGCGATATTCATGCATTACCGAGCTAATGCTCTTAGCCATGTTATCCACCTCCCATTGGATGACATGGCTAAGAACTGCTCAGGGCAGGTGCTAGCTTTTGGAGATATTCGCGCTTATCGCGAATATTTCCAAAAGTTGATAATAGGAGATAGCGATGTTAGCGACTGTTTCCAGTCGCTAACATCTTGGCATCCCCACTTTGCATGTCATTAGTGATAAATATCACTCACATGCAAAGTGGGGCCCAAGATGGTCGCTATCTCCTACTAGCCGTTGCTAACTGGTGTTAGCAACAGCTAGGTAATACAGATATAATTTTATCTCCGCGAAGCGGAGCGCTGTTACAGATATATATCTTTTTTTGAACGTTAATTTCTCAAAATCCACTGGAGCACATATATTGAGACCTAGCAAAGGCACATCGGGCTACCAGTCCCTAATATTTTACCAAGTTTCGTGCAAATCCATTCAGCCGTTCGATTATTATTATTATTTTTTTTTTTGCCCCGCGGGGCCCTTTTAAAACCTCCACATCAAACCTAGGGGGTCAGCGAGGATCTACTATGCCCCCTTATGGTCATTTGCCCCTTCGCTTTGGCCTCCTCTTGTCTCTCGATCCTACCGAGAGACAAGATGGCGGCCGCTACGGACTGTTTGGAATGTTCACAGACGCCGGAGAACCAATCAGCTTCGCTTCACAAAGCTCCGTACCGCGAAAAGTCCGCGAACCGGAGCGCTGCCCGGTCCGCTGTTACAGATATAATGTGCCATTTTCCTGAAAATTTCAGCCAATTCCGTCCACAAACGCCAAAGTTATTAGACATAAAATTTTCAAAAATCCCATAGAGAAAAAATCCTAACTATATATACCTACTGGCGACCGCCAGTAGGTAATATATATATATATATATATTACCTACTGGCGGTCGCCAGTAGGTATATATAGTTAGGATTTTTTCTCTATGGGTTTTTTGAAAATTCTATGTCTAATAACTTTGGCGTTTGTGGACGGAATTGGCTGAAATTTTCAGGAAAATGGCACATTTTGTTTCTGAGCAGCCCTTGAAAATTTGGGGGGGGTTCGTCAAGGGGGGGCCGAGAAAAAAGGGGGGTCCCAAAACGTGTTTTTAACATTGAGTTTTCCATAGGGCGGTTGGCCTCACTTTTAGCCCGAACGGCTGAATGGATTTGCACGAAACTTGGCAAAATTGTAGGGACTGGTAGCCCGATGTGCCTTTTGTAGGTCTCAATATATGTGCTCCAGTGGATTTTGAGAAATTAACGTTTAAAAAAAGATATATATCTGTAACAGCGGACCGGGCAGCGTCCCAGGACGCGTACTTTTCGCGCAACGGAGCTTTGTGAAGCGAAGCTGATTGGTTCTCCGGCGTCTGTCAACATTCCAAACAGTCCGTAGCGGCCGCCATCTTGTCTCTCGGTAGGATCGAGAGACACGAGGAGGCGAAAGCGAAGGGGCAAATGACCATAAGGGGGAATAGTAGATCCTCGCTGACCCCCTAGGTTTGATGTGGAGGTTTTAAAAGGGCCCCGCGGGGCAAAAAAAAAAAAGAATAATAATAATCGAACGGCTGAATGGATTTGCACGAAACTTGGTAAAATATTAGGGACTGGTAGCCCGATGTGCCTTTGCTAGGTCTCAATATATGTGCTCCAGTGGATTTTGAGAAATTAACGTTCAAAAAAAGATATATATCTGTAACAGCGCTCTGCTTCGCGTACTTTTCGCGTTACGGAGCTTTGCGAAGCTGATTGGTTCTCCGGCGTCTGTCAACATTCCAAACAGTCCGTAGCGGCCGCCATCTTGTCTCTCGGTAGGATTGAGAGACAAGAGGAGGCCAAAGCGAAGGGGGAAATGACCATAAGGGGGCATAGTAGATCCTTCCTGACCTCTTAGGTTTGATGTACCATTTTGCCAAGTTTGGTGTAATTCCGTTCAGCCATTCAGGCTGTAGACGTATGTAAATGTCCTATGGAAAATTGCATGGGGAAAACACATTTGAAAGTGTTGAAATTTAGAACCAATTAAAATGTTACTTTGGTTTTGTATTTGTGTGTGATGAAAGTTAATTGGTTGTGTATATATGTCAAATGAGAGGAAACCACAGCCATTTTGTGATACTACTGTCTGAGGTACATTTGTGAGGAATTTTTGGTGGTGAATTTCTGGTGTTTGATTTACACAGTACTAACACTTCTCCTACTTTTAAAAAGGTGAGTTGTTAATTTGTAAGGGGAACTATGTTGTACACTTGAAGATAATTTGAAAAATGTTTTCTGTTATTTATTTGCAGTCCTTCTGTTATACTAAATACTTGATAAAGTTAGTTTTATATTATGTATTACTAAAAACGATAAATGAAAGTGATTATTTTTTTCTGCAATTTACAGCAAGCAATTTCAAAATAAAATGGCTCACAATGAAGAGACCGTGGCAATTTCTTTTGAATTGTCCACTACATTGATTGAAATTGAGAGCACCAATAATGAAATATTGTCACAAGGAGGACATGACTTGTATGATTCCATTAGATTGATTGAAATGGACAGCACCAAGAATGAAATATTGTCACAAGGAGATGACTTGAATGATTCCACTACGTTGATTGAAATTGAGAGCAGCAATAATGAAATATTGTCACAAGGAGGAGATGACTTGTATGATTCCATTAGATTGATTGAAATGGACAGCACCAATAATGAAATATTGTCACAAGGAGGAGATGACTTGAATGATTCCACTACATTGATTGAAATTGAGAGCACCAATAATGAAATATTGTCACGAGGAGATGACTTGAATGATTCCACTACATTGATTGAAATTGACAGCACCAATAATGAAATATTGTCACAAGGAGGAGATGACTTGAATGATTTTTTTGATCAATCTCTTGATGGCGAATTTATCGAGTGTTTGGAGACCATAGAGTTACAAGAATCATTATTGCAGACTTTTCATGAGGACATTGCTGATGAGGACATGTTACTAGTTCTTTCAAATTTCGAAAATTCTGAAGAATAAATTTATATTTAGAAATCAAAAATTGTTTGAGACATTATTCATTTTTATTTTTAATTTATGAGGTTGTAGCGAAGTGATTGTAGTATAAAATGAGACTTATAGTATAGAGTGCAACATTTTTATGTTACATGGTAAGTTTACTCATATTTACTTCCCTTCTGCCACTATATTATCTCCAATGTGTATTTGACATCTCTTCTTCATCTCCGGCCTCCTTTCTCTCACTGTGTGTCTCCGATGCATCTTATCGCTGCTATTTTGTGTAATTACAGAAGAGAGTAAAATAAAATAGTTCGGAACGTGAAAAGGGGGCAAAGTAGAGTACTCCTCACCCCCTAGGCCTTTTTAGGCGGTCCCAAAAGGATCAGTTTCTGCTTTCCTGAGAGATTATGGTATGAGTTCCATATACCACAATAACTTGCATTACAACATGCAAGATATCTATCTCCTATTACCAACTTTTGGAGATATTCGCGCTAAGCGCGAATATCTCCAAAAAGTAACACCTGCCCTGAGCAGTTCTTAGCCATGTTATCCAATGGGAGGTGGATAACATGGCTAAGAGCATTAGCTCGGTAATGTATGAATATCGCTGAGTTTTTAGCGATATTCATGCATTGCGGCCGTTTATTATCGCATTTGCGATAAACCTTGATAATAGCAAGGTTTATCTTCGATAATTTCTGACGATGCTTAGCGGTAAAAAATTCGTTGGTAAGCATCGTTAGCGATAAATATCGCTTAACTTTGGTAATATGCCCCAACGTCTGTTAACGTTCGATTCGAAGGAAATGAGGAAGTGTTGAAAAACATTGTCTGCGCCATCTTGCCTTTTTTGAAATGCCACACTTTTGTCGTGCACGGCAGCCATTTTAGATGTCTTGACCAGACCCACTCTCTGCACGCTGTCGATTCGTAGCATGGCTCCTCACCCTCGCAAGCATCTTCCCCAGGCACTGGTCACCACCGCTCTCTGTCTTATGCATGGGCAATAAACCTCCCCCCATCTGCGCTGCTCTTCCCTGAGAATCACACTCTGTGCCCGCCCGACACCTCCCTTTCGCCCTATTCACTACCGCACCCTCTGACACTCCTCTTCCTCTGTGTCCGATTGTCCAGCCTATCAGCTAGCCCTGCAGATGTAGTTTATGGCCCCAGCTGTAAAGAATCACCCCTCTTCAAAGGAGTTATAGTAGATCAAGGCCCACACCCGATGAGATCCGTCACACCACACGTGTTCCTACTATCTGAAAACCATCCTGTATTGTGATTGGGGAGGGGACCGAGCCTGAAGCGGAAGATTCCAGGAATGACTCTTTGTACATCAAAGTTTTTACAATTATGTGTCACATTAAAAATATATAGCACTCCAACAAAGTAGGAGGAATATAAAACTTTAATAACATATAAATATATACAACAAAACAAAAACAGTAAAAACATTTAAACAACGAAGAGACCGTGGCAATTTCTTTTGAATTATCCAATAGATTTATTGAAATTGACAGCACCAATAATGAAATATTCTTGTCAGTAGCGGTCTGTTGTGCGAATAGTTCCAAGGCAGCAGAACGCGCTGAAATCTAGATGGCACGAAAGTGATGTCTAGCAAGTTGCCGCCCAGCAAATAACGGCGTGGGGCGCCGCGGGGGTGAGTGAGTCCAGTAGGCACCACAGCTATTCTTACCGGCATTGCAGAATTACTGCTGGGGACAATGCCTGTGCTGTAGCAGGGTCACAGCAGAAACAAAAAGGATTCTGTTGAAGATGTTGTTGGTTTTCAATTTGAAAACAGTTCTGGTGTCAACTGCTATGCTAATGTAGTGGTTAATGTTTTGTTTTCTCTAGAAAATGTAAAAGAGGGGGAGGCAGTCCAAAGTTCCGTTAAAAGGGCAAAGGAAAGGATCGGTGGTTTGAACTATCAGTCAAAAAGGGGAGGGGTGCAACAATTTTTCCTACCGGGTCACACTGTGCTTTCACCGGAAGTGAGGTCGGCAGGATTCTAGTAATTCAAAGTGAGGCTGGCGCCGACGTCCCGCGGATACAGTTTCGTCACTCCACGGGTGATCATGGCAGTCATTCCCCATCGGGGGTCGGAGACTCCCGCGGCTCCTCTAGAATCTTCAAGGTCGTGGAGGACTACGGTGGTGGAGTCAACCAGTGACCGGGCCATTTCTTTATGCTGGGCCCGCTCTTGCCAGGTCGACCGCCATTTTGAGAGTTCGGTAGCTACTGGCGATCGCGGGGTCAAATGAGCGGACGGGCTCCACCCTGCCGGGCGAGAAGTTGCAGCATGGCCACAGTGGAAGAACCCTTTTCCGGGCGCCTGGAGCGCTGAGGGTGCAGCTGGGAAGCCTCCACCTGGGGAGGCGGGAGAGGCCTGTTCGCACCGTCTCTCCCTCCCAGTGCACCCCACGGCGTCTCGCTTGAGATTTGTTATGGCCGGACCAGGCGATGAGGACGAGGGGGTGGGGGGTCGGAGGCATGTGCAAGACATCCCCCCCCAGTGTTGTCGCAGCCATTATTCATGAAAGAAGAAGTGTCCCGTCCGTCTTCGGGCCGGGCTTCCGGTAGATGTCGGCCGGACGCCCCTGGCTCTGGCCCCATGAACGGGTTTCTTGGTTTATCGGCTGCAGCCGGATCCCGTCGGCCTCGGCCCCCCGACCGTTGGTGGCCGGACCGGAAGAGCATGTGGCGGGACTACCTGCAACTCTCAAGGGCCACCGCGGCCGGACTGGGAGAGAAAGGGGAGGGTCGAGGAGACATTCCCCCCCCTCTGCAACTGTTCAGCGTTGTAAAGGCAATCCCCTGGCCGGGTCCCGCTGGCCTCGGCCTCTCCTCCGGCTACACCCTACGTTAGGATCTCCTGGCCGAGGCGTGGCAGCAGGACCTGCCTTATATGGGCTGCTCCCGGCTGGGCGTAGCCGGAACCCTGCCCCACCTTGGAAGTTTCCAGAGTGGGGGCGGATGTTCTACTGACTTGCATTTTCCCTAGTCTATCGATTTTTTTGGCGTGGCAGGCGGTGGGACAGCGAGGGGTGATTTGGTTTCTCTTACTGTTTTTCTGGTCTCTCACCACTGGCATATTTTAACGTTTTCTTGTTTCTAGGACATTAATAGGTTTTATCATTACGTTATGTTATCGTTTCTTTGTTCGTTGTTTAATAAAAGTTCATGTTCATCAGTGGCCTACTGATTTTCGTTTTCCTATTCTTTTCTTTCCAGGTTGTTTCATGCTAAAGTTTCTGTTAACAGGATACAGTGATCACTTCGTTATTATTGCATATGTCCTTTTCACTAGGGGTGCTCTCTGGTCGGGCCAGATGACGTATGTCTAGTAAATGGTCCGGGTGAAACAGGTGCATCAATCAGTGGGGAGTAGATAGGCATGACAGATTACAACGGGGGAGAAAGGTCCGCATTACGTACCCTTTCACTACTTGCAAAGATTTTCCTACGTTTATTTGCAAACAGGGAATACCTCCAAAAAGAACTAATTCCCAAACAGTCAATGTTCGGACAATCAATCAATCAATGAGGAATGAAATAGGTACGACGTGTTAAAGGCTTGTGTTACCTACCCTTCACTATCTGCAAAGGGAGAGAGAATATTCCTATTCTTCCTCGTTTGCAGGCAGAGAAGATCCTTAAGAGAACCAACTTCGAACAATTCAATGCTCGATTCAAACAATCAACAAGGGGTACTGTGAACACAAA
The DNA here is from genome assembly GCF_964261635.1 of Lissotriton helveticus. Lineage (NCBI taxonomy): Eukaryota > Metazoa > Chordata > Amphibia > Caudata > Salamandridae > Lissotriton > Lissotriton helveticus. The sequence goes on from NC_136057.1 coordinate 1,763,421,077, forward strand.
TGAACGCCGCTTATGTACATACGCATTGCTATTTTCAACAGGTTGTTCCTAATGTTTCTATTTTAGCGAGGTCAAAAAGAGATCCCATTAGTGGCCTACTGATTTTGCTCGATTCCTTTTGTTTTTTTACACGATTTTTCGCTATCTGCAAAGACTAAACAGAGTATTGCGACTCTGTGCTTGTTTGTAAATAGAGAATGAACCAAAGAGAACAATCAATCAAATGGAGAGAGAAGCAGGCACGACGGATTACAAAGGGGGCAAAGGGCTGCGTTAACTACCCTTCACTATCTGCAAAGAGAGAGTACTCCTAATAGAAATGAGGGGTGGGGGGCAGCATTCAAAGCAGATCAGTGTGCATAAACACGAAAATGTTTTTACTTACCACGTACTTGACATTCGACAGCTTATGATATTTGCTATTAAAAAACCATTGAAATTCACTGAAAAAACCATAGGTTATAGACCATATATAGTTAGGAATTAGCATTTACAAAACCTTGAAAATTCACTGAAAAAACCATAGGTTATAGACCATATATAGTTAGGAATTAGCATTTACAAAACCTTATTTTACTCACACAAAACCATTGAAATTCCATATATAGTTAGTTGCACTAACTATATATCGCGCACCCGCAATCCACTGCTGATGATGTCACATATTACATCATTCATGACATGGTCAGTGACATCACTGATGACATCACTGATGACATCTCAAATGACATCATTGATGACATCATCCAGTGACTGTGTGTTTCTGTAAAGTTTAAATATGTTTTACATATTGAAGAATGAGTAGATGTAGAAGTGTCTGGATGAAGGATTTAGTAGGTGCGTGACTGACTGTATGAGTGAGTGATTAAATGTGTCTCACTGAATGCATGGGTTAGTGACTAAACTGTCTTAATTTGTGCATCATTATGTCTGTTGTTCTGTAAACTGCTGCATGTGTTGATCAGTAGCTATATGATTAACTATATGGGTTATTGATTGATTGTCCAAGTATTTGTATGGGAGACTGAGTGTGTGTGTGGCTGGCTGGGAGGTGTGTGACTCTGTGCAGATCAATGTGTACTTGTATCAATGATTGTATAAGAGAGTAAGTATGTGTTAGTATATGTTTGAAAATGTAAGGTGCTCTATGTTTAACTGTATAGACGAGAAAATGGAAGTGTGATTGATTCTTTACAGGACTGACTAGGTGTGTGAGTAACTCCATGGATGAGTGGCAGAGTGTGAGTGTCTGTATAGGTGTATGAGTGCATATGATAGTGTTGTAAAGATGAGTGATTGTATGTATGAATGATTGTATGGGTGAATGAGTGAATGTGTGTGTAGACGTAGGAATCAGTGAGTGCGTATGTAGTAACTAGTATTGGTGTGTCAATGGTTTCAAAAATTATACTCTGTATTTAACACTGGGTGTAACAGAGGTTATATTAAAATGTGAGGAGATGCATTGTATTGTCACATGAATGATATCATCAGTGATGTGGTCATTGATGTCAAATGAGATGTCATCAGTGATGTCATCAGTGATGTCATTTGAGATGTCATCAGTGATGTCATCAGTGATGTCACTGACCATGTCATGAATGATGTAATATGTGACATCATCAGCAGTGGATTGCGGGTGCGCGATATATAGTTAGTGCAACTAACTATATATGGAATTTCAATGGTTTTGTGTGAGTAAAATAAGGTTTTGTAAATGCTAATTCCTAACTATATATGGTCTATAACCTATGGTTTTTTCAGTGAATATATATATATATATATATATATATATATGTATATATATGTATATTACCTACTGGCGGTCGCCAGTAGGTATATATAGTTAGGATTTTTTCTCTATGGGTTTTTTGAAAATTCTATGTCTAATAACTTTGGCGTTTGTGGACGGAATTGGCTGAAATTTTCAGGAAAATGGCACATTTTGTTTCTGAGCAGCCCTTGAAAATTTGGGGGGGGTTCGTCCAGGGGGGGCCGAGAAAAAAGGGGGGTCCCAAAACGTGTTTTTAACATTGAGTTTTCCATAGGGCGGTTGGCCTCACTTTTAGCCCGAACGGCTGAATGGATTTGCACGAAACTTGGCAAAATTGTAGGGACTGGTAGCCCGATGTGCCTTTTGTAGGTCTCAATATATGTGCTCCAGTGGATTTTGAGAAATTAACGTTTAAAAAAAGATATATATCTGTAAGCGCGGACCAGGCAGCGCTCTGGTTCGCGGACTTTTCGCGCAACGGAGCTTTGTGAAGCGAAGCTGATTGGTTCTCCGGCGTCTGTCAACATTCCAAACAGTCCGTAGCGGCCGCCATCTTGTCTCTCGGTAGGATCGAGAGACAAGAGGAGGTCAAAACAAAGGGGGAAATAACTATAAGGGGGCATAGTAGATCCTCGCTGACCCCCTAGGTTTGATGTGGAGGTTTTAAAAGGGCCCCGCGGGGCAAAAAAAATAAATAAAAATAATAATTGAACGGCTGAATGGATTTGCACGAAACTTGGCAAAATATTAGGGACTGGTAGCCCGATGTGCCTTTGCTAGGTCTCAATATATGTGCTCCAGTGGATTTTGAGAAATTAACGTTCAAAAAAAGATATATATCTGTAACAGCGCTCCGCTTCGCGTAACGGAGGTTTGCGAAGCTGATTGGTCATTCTGTCACTGGGCTATAGTTGGGCTACATCTGGCTGATATTTGGGCTACATTTGTTTTTTTGTGTGTCTGGCGGCCATCTTTGGGCTACATTGGGCTACATTGGGCTTCATTGGGCTACATTCGGCTAATTAGCAAATAGCTCATCGCAAACTAGGAATGGTAAAGAATCGCTATTTATTCCTTAAAGTTCGCTATTTAGGAAATGCAAATAACTTTGATGATACATATGGCGGTTCATCTCTAACAAGATAAGAAGCATAGGGATAGATTTATGATGACTGGCGCATCACCAGGGATGTGTTAGTCATTCTGTGCCGCTGTTCCGTCACCTATGGTGTGCTGCATTTACAATGCGGCGCATCATGGGGCAAAAACAGCACAGATGCGTGATGTATCTGTGCCGTAAAGGTGGCGCATTGCTGGAGTTGTATCGCAAGTGTGATGAAGCTCCAGCAAGGGTCGGGGGTGCCCCTGTCGCAGGGTTTCTGTTCTCACACAGAACTGTGGACAGAGGATTGGAACCTCGGCGAATTAGGGTGTCCCAAAACTCACGTTAGTAATCAAAAACTATTTAGCAAGCTAGGTACAGTGTCACATTGGATATAACAAACTCTCAATGTTTAGACAACAGAATATGAACTTATAGTACCTCAGGATACGTGGAACTCATGAACAGTCGGTCGTTATAGATTTCTTAGAAACCAGAACATGGAGTTAAGAAGAACAGATGTGTATTTGAAATGTTTATTTACTAATGCCGTCTTCTCAGGCGTAGTACCTTAGATAATAAAAGTACACATATTATCAGTAGCAAAATTACCAGCATAGTTACTAGTACATAAAAAGTGAATGGTGATAGTATGTTAACATGCTGTAAATGAATAAGAGTTAGCAACACTTATAAGCAGCCGCGGGCCGTGGAGGGAGTTACGGTGAGGCAGGGAGGCGGGGAGGGGGAGAAGCAGGGTGGAGAATACAAGTAAACATATTATCAGTAGCAAAATTACCAGCATAGTTACTAGTACATAAAAAGCGAATGGTGACAGTATGTTAACATGCTGTAAATGAATAAGAGTTAGCAACACTTATAAGCAGCCGCGGGCCGTGGAGGGAGTTACGGTGGGGCAGGGAGGCGGGGAGGGGGAGGGGCAAGGTAGAGAGGGCTCCACCCTGCTTCTCCCCCTCCCCGCCTCCCTGCCCCATCGTAACTCCCTCCACGGCCCGCGGCTGCTTATATCTCACCCTCCCTAATACACATATTATATTATTTGCTAAGAAGGTCTCTTTGTGTTGGTTTAGGGCGTGCCCATACTTTAGTGTCTTAGATTTGAAGGAATCACATCAGCATACACCAGCTCTCTCTTCATGTGAACCGCATCAACTGTTGTGTATGTGTGTTCGGCAAAGCAATATAAAACCCGCCTCATGCCCAGAATTGGCAGAAGTTGCACTTATGTTATGAGTATGAAGTCGTGGAGATCAGACCTCATAACAATTCTGTATCGTGTTGTTCTTGAAACTTTAGCACTCGCTGTACAGATATAGTTTAACAAGTAAAGCAGATAGTAGACCAATAACATATTATTCTCATGTAAACCACGATGAACTACTAGGTGGAAAGCTAAAGCAACAACTAAGTGTCGTGTGCAGAAGTTGCAAAAAAGGAAAAATGGCGTTTAAACCGGTAATGAGCCCATGCTAACTTAACACGGTGTAAAGATATCCAGGACCTAGATGACACCTCCTCATGATCCGGAAACGAACTGAATAAGGTAATAGAAGTGCCATCTCATGAAAGCAGATTGCAAGTTTATATGTGGACGGTCCGCAAGGTAAAGCATTAAAAACTAGGAAAATTCAATGCTAAAGAAAAATAAAACAGCCAAGTACTTTATCGAGTCTTAAGCCAATAGGCAAGGTAAATAATAAAAACTTGACAAATAAGTCAATGAATTGTCAATGAAATGCTAGTACTCAGCATATCAAACATGAAAAAGGTCTATGACATAACTGTGTATGCAAAATAAGCTGCAACAGCCTCCAATAGGAAGTCACCGTCTTCATCCGAAAACAGTTCAGCCATCCAATTTAAAAGCGGAAAAGAACATACGTGCTCTCCCAGCACCGGATCCTCTATCACCATCAGAGGACAGCTCGGTGGGTTTTCAAGAAAGCTGTGTTCCAAGAAAGACTGTGCTGCCGCCAGTAAATTCCAGGGACCAAGTAGTCCATGCATCAATGCCACAGCCATAATCCTTTCGCCAGGACAAATCAACTCGTGAGTAATGATAGGAGTCATCAGCTGATTAAAGTCGACGTCAGGAGAAACCGGTCCGCAGAGACACAAATCAATGGCCCAATCGAAATCACAGGTCAGGCAGTGAAATACAGGCTGGACACAGGTGAAGTAGGAGAACCGAAAAGATAATCCATATGCCGTGCTTAATATCGCCAACGGCATTGTGCCATAATATTTTAGCATGCGATTGCGGAACAGTGTCAGCAGCTGCAGGGTCGGAGGTTGCATAGGAGGGACATCCATATTTAAAAATGTAAAAAAGCACAAGAGCGTCCGCTGGTAATGCAAGTAAAAATGCCAATCCACGAACCAGAGTGCAGAAAATACAATGAAAGGGAGCAGGGATGACTCCAAAGATTTTCTCAAATGAAGTCACGAGACCACTGGTAACAACTTTAAAAAAGTGTGCCAGGGATTTTGTGGAGGATGCGTTAAAGATAGTCGGAAACATGTTGCTGAAATTGAAAGGCAAACCTGTGTACGGGTGTTCGCTATGTGAAGTACGAAAGTTTCACGGGCCGAACTCAAGGCCACCTCTCTCTGAGACAAAAGAGCTCTTATTCTTGCCATGCCGTTGAAACGTGTCCCAAGGTTGGTATTTGTGGCCAGATTGAAAACTCCCTATGTTCATGTGTGGGAGGAAATAGAACATTTCTGCAGCAAATAACCCGTTCACTTACTGTTACGATAAAAGGAATACTTTTAATTAACTCAGAACAATCTTCATTATTGAGCATCAAATAACTACCATTTTCCAACAACTTGAACGTGGGGATGATAGCAGGAACTGGCGTGCCTTGCAACACGCAAGCCATATTTGGTCGGTGTTTGTTGCATGAATCGTGTAACTGTATGTGCCTACACATTAGTGAATGATCTGGCGTCTCAGTGCATTCCTCTCCATTCAGATAAACTTCTTGATCATCTTTGAAGCATCTGTATGTGTATGGAAGCGACCAGACCTCATGAACAAAAGCACTACCTAAAGGTTCATAAAGACCTATTGGTATATATTTCATACAATTTGAAAACTTATATAAAGCAAAAGGCAGCGTTATTAAACCGTGGATAAGGCATGTTGCCAAAAAACCCGCAATCCTCTGCTGATGATGTCACTGAGCATGTCATGAATGATGTAATATGTGACATCATCAGCAGTGGATTATGGGTAATAGTATCTCTAGTTTACTCCCCTATAGCTGTCTTTCTTTTAACATAAGTGTGTGTTTCCTTCCCTTATACTTACTGTTTTTGGTTCGCTTCCAGTTCGCGTACCAGCGAGCGAACTAGGAAGCGAACTAAGAGAAATAGAGGTTGGCACAGTTCCAAATATTGTACCAATTTTTTAATAACGGGGAGGTAGTTCTGAAAAGAACTTTTTTTTTTATTTTTCTGAACATTTTTTTACTGTTTTTGAATTTTTCGGAACAGTTTTATATTTTTTGGGGGTTTTCTTGGAGGGGGCAATGAAAACGATTCATTGTAAAGGGCTCAACAGGAGCAACAAAACAAAAAAAAGAAGTATTTATTATTTTGGGCGTTTCGGACAAACTTGCATATGATAGTCAATAGCTCTGTTGATCAGAGTGATGCTTCTTTCTCCGTAGGAAATGAATCCATCGCAAAATACGCAGGTGTGTTTTACTTCACCAAATCTCATTTGTATATTTGGCACCATCTCCCTGCCCTCTGGTCCCGTTACTTCCGGTACAACAGATCTTCTGGCCATAATAGGGAGATTATCTAGGTCGTTCCGAAACTGTGCAGCACTGTAGTTGTTAGGATGCCACCTAGTCATATGGCGATGCATTGTGTAGTTTCCGAAACTGTATTTTTTGTCGGTCCCTCTGGACAGTCTATCTTGACATATAAGGCAAGTTACGTATCTTGCATTTACTTTTTTCTGACCTTTGGGAATTTTAAAAAATTGCCAAATGAAGTTTTCTTTCCGGTGAGACGTCTTGGGCTGCTCAGGCAAAAACTGCCTCTCTTCGTGCTCGTCCTCCTGTTCCTCTTCTTCTTCTTCTTGTTGAATTACAACTTGAGCAGGTGGTCCACTCTTCCTTGGATGTGGTGGAGGTGGTGGGGAAGCACCAGCTGAAGCTACTAAAGAAGCCATTGCTCAGTGATCACAAAGGGTCTTTCTCTCACAATGATGAAAGTCAGAGTGAGGAAAGAAGGAGGGATTTTCATCATTTGGGAAAAACAAGAGTTCTCAACCAATCAAAAGTGTTCATTTTAGATTATATGACCTAGTCTTACATCATTAGGAAACCAAAAGTGAAATGAACCAATGAAAAGTGTTATTACCAAGTCACATGACTTGCTGTGTTTACGTTAAGCGCTTTGCAGGGCCTCCCGGTTTGCTTCCAGAAACCTGCGCTTTGGCACTCGCTTCGCGTACCAGTTCGCTAACGTAGCACGTCATATGACGTATCACGCGACAACGTGAAACGTCATGCGGACGGGAGGCGTCACGATGTTGTTTTCTAACGCGGCACTTGCGGTAAAGAAACGTTTACCGGCTCGCGGTCTATTTCGCGGCATCAAGGTCAGCTAACGGGAAGCTTCCCGATTCGCGAAGCGGGAACGAAGAAAAAAAAATATTTAAAAAAAAAATTATTCATAAACATATAAAATATATTTTTGGATTTAAAGAAGAATACATTTTACAGCTACAGATATTAGCTGTTAAAAAACCAATGAAATTCACAGAAAAAACCATAGGTTATAGACCATATATAGTTAGGAATTAGCATTTACAAAACCTTGAAAATTCACTGAAAAAACCATAGGTTATAGACCATATATAGTTAGGAATTAGCATTTAGAAAACCTTATTTTACTCACACAAAACCATTGAAATTCCATATATAGTTAGTTGCACTAACTATATATCGCGCACCCGCAATCCACTGCTGATGATGTCACATATTACATCATTCATGACATGGTCAGTGACATCACTGATGACATCACTGATGACATCTCAAATGACATCACTGATGACAACATCCAGTGACTGTATGTTTCTGTAAAGTTAAAATATGTCTTAGATATTGAAGAATGAGTGGATGTATAAGTGTCTGGATGAAGGATTTAGTAGGTGTGTGACTGACTGTATGAGTGAGTGATTAAATGTGTCTCACTGAATGCATGGGTTAGTGACTAAACTGTCTTAATTTGTGCATCATTATGTCTGTTGTGATGTAAACTGCTGCATGTGTTGATCATTAGCTATACGAGAGGCTATATGTGTTATTAATTGGTTGCCCAAGTATTTCTATGGGAGATTGAGTTTGTGTGGGGGTGGCTGGGAGGTGTGTGACTCTGTGCATAGATGTGTGAGCAGTTGATTCACTAGGTGTATGAGTTCAAGAGTGCATGTGGAAAAAGCTACATGGGCGGTTGACTGTGTGCATGAGTGTATTGATGAGTGAATGGATATCTCAATGCTACATGTCATAGTAAGTACATATGTAAAACACAGTACATGTGAGAGTTGGCATATATAAATAACTGTGCATGAGAGCCACTGAATGTGTGAGTGGCTGTATGGATCATTGTGAACTTGTATCAGGGATTGTATAAGAGAGTAAATATGTGTTAGTATATGTTTGAATAAGTAAGGTGTGTATAACTGTATAGTTGAGGAAATGGAGGTGAGATTGTTTCTTTGCATGACTGACTAGGTGTGTGAGTAACTCCATGGATGAGTGACAGTGTGTGAGTGTCTGTATACACTGAGTGTATCTAAGGTTATATTAGAGTCTGAAGAGGTTTATCGTATTAGCACAAGAATGATGTCAAATGAGATGTCATCAGTGATGTCATCAGTGATGTCATTTGAGATGTCATCAGTGATGTCATCAGTGATGTCACTGACCATGTCATGAATGATGTAATATGTGACATCATCAGCAGTGGATTGCGGGTGCGCGATATATAGTTAGTGCAACTAACTATATATGGAATTTCAATGGTTTTGTGTGGGTAAAATAAGGTTTTCTAAATGCTAATTCCTAACTATATATGGTCTATAACCTATGGTTTTTTCAGTGAATATATATATATATATATATAGCGGCCTGCCTGGTCACGGAGAGCCCTGAACCGCGGAGAGGCGGTTCCAGCGCAGCTACTGATGCAACGCACATGGAGCGGTGTGTATTCTGCGAGGTGAAATATGCAGCGCGTTTTAACTGGCACCAACTGGCACAGCAACCCACTGGGGATTTGAGCACTTTGTAGGAATTGGCAGCAGCTCCTACTTAAGGATTGTATAGACAAAGAACTTGTGATACCATAATGCACTGAGCACATGCCAGGGGCGGGACTGTAAACACAATAAATGCTTGCATGCTGCCCTCCCACCTAAGCTATTACCTTGGAAGAAGGGCGAAAGGACGCCCGAAACACGTAGGAATTGAATATGGCAGAAACATGCTGTGCGGAAGGAACTTGTTAAACGAGCAGCCTGGCATGAATAAAGATATTTACACACCGTGTGGGGGCCTCCAAGTTTCGGTGCTTTCATGTGGATTAAATAGCGGCCTGCCTGGTCGAGGAGAGCCCCGCACCGCGGAGAGGCGGTTCCAGTGCAGCTACAGATGCAACGCAGATGGAGCGGTGTGTATTCTGCGAGGTGAAATATGCAGCGCGTTTTAACTGGCACCAACTGGCACAGCAACCCACTGGGAATTTGAGCACTTCGTAGGAATTGGCAGCAGCTCCTACTTAAGGATTGTATAGACAAAGAACTCGTGATACCATAATGAACTGAGCACACGCCCAAGGGGCGGGACTGTAAACACAATAAATGCTTGCATGCTGCCCTCCCACCTAAGCCATTACCTTGGAAGAAGGGTGAAAGGACACCCGAAACGCGTAGGAATTGAATATGGCAGAAATTTGCTAAAGGCAGAAGGACAGTATTTGGGCATGGATGAAAGTTCCCCGGACACTTGTGGCGCTGATGAAGGCTAATAAATGGCGAAATGCATTCGCTGAGTTGGTGTGAATAAAGGCTTCCATGTTGTCCCCTGGTGTGGCCTCTACTCTCTTCAGGTGAAGGAGGTTATTTTGACATTATCTGCGTACATGCCAGTGACGCAGTTTTGGAGGCCCCCGCTCTACAAAGTTGGCCCTGACTCCTCTGGCTCTGCTTCGGCTTTTGCGACACCAAGGGATTGGTTTAGCCTGGGCCCGCCAAGAAGTCCAGGAAAAATTGAAACGGTAGCGAGGACATTGTCCCCGTTCTGGGCGGCGTGCACTGACACCGCTGCTCCCGTGAAAAATTGGACTGTAACTTCGGGGCTGGAGCGGTAAGGGGACGCAAGGAAGCATCTTGTTCTCACTGCTATCAGGGTCTGGGGTCTCATTCATGCCATCCTGCTTCCACCCGACCACTAGGTTATTATTCCAGCGCACTACCTACCTGGAAGCAAACTGTTACATTCTGGGAGTTGCAGTTCCTGAAGATGCCTGGAACTTCAACAGGTGGGTCTTTATCATCGGAGGCGGGGCCACTCACATGGCTGCTCAAGGCAGCAGGACAGTATTGGGGCATGGATGGAAGTTTCCCGGACACTTGTGGCACTGATGAAGGCTATTAAATGCCGAAATGCATTCGCTGAGTTGGTGTGAATAAAGGCTTTCATGTTGTCCCCTATATATATATCATTCAAAAAGGTTTCCCTGGTGAAGGAAGCCTCAGGCAGTTTGAATAGTTCCTTTATTTGGACAAAACCTGCCAGCAAAGTGCAGCGTGAAACACAGCTTCAAAGTTCATAAATCCCACAAACCCCAAACGTGTTTCGGGAACCTCTGTTCCCTTTCTCAATGGCCGTGGACTGCAAACAAAGTTCGATATGATGCTTCGCACAGTTTGAATCATCACGGGTCCTGCCCTGTGAGCATGGCTCATCGTTGCATCTTGGGACCTGTAGTGCGAAATAGTAAACCTCCAGTGAGTCAATCGAACTTGGCAAAAATAATCAGCAGTTTTTTCAAAACCCAAGTGGGTAGAAACAATGTCACATCTCAGCACTCTGCCCTGCTTTATGGTGAAGTCCCGCAATACTGCCTCCATAGCGCGCTATCACCTCCTTGGCGCAGCCCAGGTCCGCTTTCAAAGCAGTGGGCTTCACTTCGCGGCTGAGCAAAAGCCTCTAAATACAATTCAAAAAGGTTGCCCTGGTGAAGGAAGCCTCAGGCAGTTTGAATAGTTCCTTTATTTGGACAAAACCTGCCAGCGAAGTGCAGCGTGAAACACAGGTTCAAAGTTCATAAATCCCACAAACACCAAACGCATTTCGGGAACCTCTGTTCCCTTTCTCAATGGCCGTGGACTGCAAACAAAGTTCGATATGATGCTTCGCACAGTTTGAATCATCACGGGTCCTGCCCTGTGAGCGTTGCTCATCGTTGCATCTTGGGACCTGTAGTGCGAAATAGTAAACCTCCAGTGAGTCAATCGAACTTGGCAAAAATAATCAGCAGTTTTTTCAAAACCCAAGTGGGTAGAAACAATGTCACATCTCAGCACTCTGCCCTGCTTTATGGTCAAGTCTCGAAATACTGCCTCCATAGCGCGCTGTCACCTCCTTGGCGCAGCGCAGGTCCGCTTTCAAAGCAGTGGGCTTCACTTCGCGGCTGAGCAAAAGCCGCTAAATACAATTCTAAAAGGTTGCCCTGGTGAAGGAAGCCTCAGGTAGTTTGAATAGTTCCTTTATTTGGATAAAACCTGCCAGCGAAGTGCAGCGTGAAACACAGATTCAAAGTTCATAAATCCCACAAACACCAAACGCGTGTGGCGCCGCGGCCAGGGCGACTGACGCTGGAATCTGGGGATCAGGGTTCGATCCCCGGCTCTGGCGGCAGATTAGCCCAGCACCATGTGACTCTGGGCAATAGCTCGCTTAATCTTCCCGACGGCCCCCAGCGCCTAGAGACCCTTACGGGTGATTGTGCGCTTTACAAATGTGGATTATTATTATTATTATTATTACTTTCTCAATGGCCGTGGACTGCAAACAAAGTTCAATATGATGCTTCGCACTGTTTTAATCATCACGGGCCTGCCCTGTGGGCCTGGCTCATCGTTGCATCTTGGGACCTGTAGTGCGAAATAGTAAACCTCCAGTGAGTCAATCGAACTTGGCAAAAATAATCAGCAGTTTTTTCAAAACCCAAGTGGGTAGAAACATTGTCACATCTCAGCACTCTGCCCTGCTTTATGGTCAAGACCCGAAATACTGCCTCCATAGCGCGCTGTCACCTCCTTGGCGCAGCGTAGGTTCGCTTTCAAAGCAGTGGGCTTCACTTCGTGGCTGAGCAAAAGCCGCTAAATACAATTCAAAAAGGTTGCTCTGGTGAAGGAAGCCTCAGGCAGTTTAAATAGTTCCTTTATTTGGACAAAACCTGCCAGCGAAGTGCAGCGTGAAACACAGCTTCAAAGTTCATAAATCCCACAAACACCAAACGCGTTTCGGGAACCTCTGTTTCCTTTCTCAATGGCCGTGGACTGAAAACAAAGTTCACCTCCTTGGCGCAGCACAGGTCCGCTTTCAAAGCAGTGGGCTTCACTACGCGGCTGAGCAAAAGCCGCTAAATACAATTCAAAAAGGTTGCCCTGGAGTGAACAAGGAAGTTCACTTCCGAAACGCGTAACCTGGAATAAATCATCTTTTTGGCATAATTACTGAGAGCCCATGTTACTGGACTTGTTGTTTTGGATTAGATGCTGGTTCGTGTACCGCCGGCGATTCTCGCGCCATCGATCTATGGGCGGAGTTTCCAGAAGGGACACTCACTGTTTTATATATTTAATATATATATATATATATATATATATATATATATATTACCTACTGGCGGTCGCCAGTAGGTATATATAGTTAGGATTTTTTCCCTATGGGATTTTTGAAAATTCTATGTCTAATAACTTTGGCGTTTGTAGACGGAATTGGCTGAAATTTTCAGGAAAATGGAACATTTTGTTTCTGAGCAGCCCCTGAAAATTTGGGGGGGTTTCGTCAAGGGGGGGCCGAGAAAAAAGGGGGGTCCCAAAACGTGTTTTTAACATTGAGTTTTCCATAGGGCGGTTGGCCTCACTTTTAGCCCGATAGGCTGAATGGATTTGCACGAAACTTGGCAAAATTGTAGGGACTGGTAGCCCGATGTGCCTTTTGTAGGTCTCAATATATGTGCTACAGTGGATTTTGAGAAATTAACGTTAAAAAAAAGATATATATCTAGAGCCGCGCCTGGAGCGCTCCTCCGTACGCGTACCGGGGAGCGCTCCTGGCGCGCAACGCGACTTGCGCACGGCAAGCTGATTGGTTCTCGGGTGTCTGTAAACATTCGAAACAGTCCGCAGCGGCCGCCATCTTGTGTCTCGGTAGGATTGAGACACAAGAGGTGGCAAAAATCAAAGGGGGAAATGAGCAAGAGGGGGCAGGGTACACACCCCCTGACCCCCTAGGTTTCATGTGGGGGCCATAAAAGGCTCCCGCGGGTGAAATTTTTTTTTTTAAAAAAAATCGATTTTCGCGGGGGTGAGCGCCCGGTACGCGCACCGGGGAGCGTACGGGGGAGCGTACCATGGAGATTAAAAATGACAGACTTTTAAAAAAATAAATCTTCTTTTTAAAAATTGGAGGTAGTTCTGAAAAGAACTTTTTTTTTTGATTTTGTTGTTTTATATATTTTTTTTGTTTTTGTTGTTTTATATTTTTTAAGACTTTTTAAAACAATTTTATATTTTTTTTGGATTTTTTTTCAAGGGAAAAACAAAAACAAGGATTCCAAAACTGCTCAACAGGAGCAAAAAAATTTGAACATTTAGGGACTGGAAGAGCAGCGGTGTTGCTGTTTCTTTAGGGCAATCAGTTCAACACTCTGCTCCCCATAGCAGAGCAGTTCGTCACACTCTGTGCACGAAAATTTGATGCCCGCAAACACCGGCTGAATGTTAGGGACCATTCTTCCACGGGGTGGTCCCGAAGGTGTTGCTCCACCAGTGGAGGTGCTGCCGCCATCTGTGGGTACATTCCGTGCCAGCTCTCTGACACTCTCCCTGGCAAAGTTGTTAGGGTGTCTTCTTTTCACATGCCGGATCAAATTAGCATTCCCAAAACTATATTTTTTCAGAGGATTGCCTCTGGATAAACTACTCCCACATATTTTGCATGTTACTTTGGGAGCGTTGACTTTTTTCTGTCCTTCTGGGATTTCGTAAAATTTCCAGATGAAATGGGTTTTTTTCTTTTGCTGAGGAGGGTCCTCATCTAAAAATCCCTCTGAATCACTGCTGGATGACTCTCTTGCAGCCATTGCTGGTGATCAGAAAAGTAGGAGATAGAGTAGACACAACAGCTCTTGCTCTCTCCAAGTACAAAGCAATAGTGAGAGAAATGGGTGGGTTTCACACAATTTGGAAAAAAAAAAGTTCTGAACCAATGAAAAGTGTTATTTTAAAGTCACATGGTTTGACGCGCTTACGCTACGCGCCCCGGGCGTGTATCGTAAGCGCATCGGGGCGCTTACGTTGCGCGATCGTATGCGCTTCCGGGTGCGCTTACGCGGTGCGTCATAAGACGCATCTCGCGGCTACGCGATACGTGTCTTATGACGCAATGTGTGGCGGCTACGCGATACGTCACAATGTTGTTTTCGTTCTCGGCAATAGCGCTTCCGGGACGCGCATTAGTACGCGCCCTGGGGCGCGCCGCAAGATTGCGCTTACCCGTACGTTCACCTGTCCGCGCCCCGGGAGCGCACTAAAAATAATATTAAAAAAAATAAAAAAATTATAAAATATAAAATTAGATTTAAAATGTATTATTTTTATAAAGATTTGCTATTAAAAAACCTATGAAATTCACTGAAAAAACCATAGGTTATAGACCATATATAGTTAGGAATTAGCATTTACAAAACCTTGAAAATTCACTGAAAAAACCATAGGTTATAGACCATATATAGTTAGGAATTAGCATTTAAAAAACCTTATTTTACTCACACAAAACCATTGAAATTCCATATATAGTTAGTTGTACTAACTATATATCGCGCACCCGCAATCCACTGCTGATGATGTCACATATTACATCATTCATGACATGGTCAGTGACATCACTGATGACATCACTGATGACATCTCAAATGACATCACTGATGACATCACTGATGACATCTCAAATGACATCACTGATGACATCATCTAGTGTCTGTGTGTTTTTGTAAAGTTTAAATATGTTTTACATATTGAAGAATGAGTGGATGTATGGAAGACTGAGTGTGTGTGTGGCTGGCTGGGAGGTGTGTGACTCTGTGCATATCAATGTGTACTTGTATCAGTGATTGTATAAGAGAGTAAGTATGTGTTAGTATATGTGTGAAAAGTATGGTGTTCTGTGTTTAACTGTATAGATGAGGAAATCGAAGTGTGATTGATTCTTCACAGGACTGACTAGGTGTATGAGTGCATATGATAGTGTTGTAATAATGAGTGACTGTATGTATGAGTGATTGTATGGGTGAATGAGTGAATGTGTGTGTAGACGTAGGAATCAGTGAGTGCGTATGTAGTAACTGGTATTGGTGTGTCATGATGTCATCAGTGATGTCATTTGAGATGTCATCAGTGATGTCATTTGAGATGTCATCAGTGATGTCATCAGTGATGTCACTGAAGTATGGTGTTCTGTGTTTAACTGTATAGATGAGGAAATGGAAGTGTGATTGATTCTTTACAGGACTGACTAGGTGTGTGAGTAACTCCATGGATGAGTGGCAGTGTGTGAGTGTCTGCATAGGTGTATGAGTGCATATGATAGTGTTGTAATAATGAGTGACTGTATGTATGAGTGATTGTATGGGTGAATGAGTGAATGTGTGTGTAGACGTAGGAATCAGTGAGTGCGTATGTAGTAACTGGTATTGGTGTGTCATGATGTCATCAATGATGTCATTTGAGATGTCATCAGTGATGTCATCAGTGATGTCATTTGAGATGTCATCAGTGATGTCATCAGTGATGTCACTGACCATGTCATGAATGATGTAATATGTGACATCATCAGCAGTGGATTGCGGGTGCGCGATATATAGTTAGTACAACTAACTATATATGGAATTTCAATGGTTTTGTGTGAGTAAAATAAGGTTTTTTAAATGCTAATTCCTAACTATATATGGTCTATAACCTATGGTTTTTTCAGTGAATATATATATATATATATATATATATATATGTGTGTGTGTGTGTGTGTGTGTGTGTGTGTGTATATATATATATATATGTATATATATATATATATATCGGTCACCAGTAGGTAGTTATAGTTAGGACTTATTATCCATAGGAATTCCCCAACATTCTATTTAGAATAACTTTGGCGCAAATTGACGAATCTTCGGGCAATTTTCCAAACTTTTGGCCAGCTCCGGTCCACTCCTATCCTGAAAATGTCAC
Source organism: Lissotriton helveticus (assembly GCF_964261635.1). Taxonomy (NCBI): domain Eukaryota; kingdom Metazoa; phylum Chordata; class Amphibia; order Caudata; family Salamandridae; genus Lissotriton; species Lissotriton helveticus. The sequence goes on from NC_136057.1 coordinate 1,763,437,523, forward strand.
CATGATTCATCAAGCAGGTGCCGAGAAAAAAGGGGCGTCCCAAAACGCATGATGGCAGCCATCTTGTGCACAAGAATCCAAAGAACAAATTGAAAAGGGGGCAGGGTAGCGCCACCCCCCGGGGCTTGATTTAATGTATGCGGGGGGCTCACGGGGCCCCCCGCAGCCTTGGGGAAGGACAACCCCTGGGACTACTTTGAAATGGGTGGGGGGCTCTGAGGCCCCCCAGCCCTGGGGACCACCACCCCGGGGCTCAATTTTAATATACCACCCGGGGCTTGAAGACATTTAAAAAGGGGGGGCTCTGAGGACCCCCAGCCCTGAGGACCGCCACCCCGGGCTTCTGAAAAATGTGGAAGGGGGCCGCGCGGTCCCCATCCTGGAGCCCTTGATGGCCCTGGGGAGCGCCACCCCCCAGGGCCGGCTCCTGCAGTGTCCTGGGGTGCCCTTTCCGGGACACTGCTGTTTGTAATGGTAGGGCGGGAGCCTCGCGGCTCCCACCCTGCTACTGCAAATTGCTTTCCTATTTGTAAGCCCTGCTCTCTCTTCCAAATAGGAAAGCAGATTGCTTTTCCATATGGGGAGCAGCATGTTAGCTGCTCCCCATATGGAAAAGCAATGCCGGCTCCCGCAGGAGGCGGGGGCCTGGCGGGACTGTGGGAGGATTGAGGACCCCCCCCCCATGGTCCCCAATGGTGGGGGCCAGCCCCAGGGAATGGGGCCCCCAGGGCTATTAGTGGCCCTGGAGGGGCCACTAATATTTTTTGTAGTTTTTTAAAAAGGGCCATGCCCCGGGGGATGGGGTCCCCAGGGCAGACTATGGCCTCAGGAAGGGGGCCACAGGGGCCCCCTTCCAAATATTTTAATTAAAAACAAAAAAACAAATGGGGGCAGGCCCTGGGGGATGGAGTCCCCAGGGCCCAAAAATTAGAAAAAGAAGGGGGGCTACACAGCCCCCCTTCTATAAAAAACAATATTTAAAAAAAGGGATCGCGGCCGGAGGCCACGCCCCCTTATTGCACCACTCTGCAAACGCGCCCCCTGGCGCATTTGCAGAGTGGGAACAAATTCCCCTTGAATACTGGGGGTCCCTGGGGGCCAACTAGCCCACCAGGTACCTCCAATATGTGCCAGGGAGCTCTGTTGCAGAGAGGTGTTCTGAGGCCATACCCCTTTTTACACCTCTCTGCAAAGCAGCTCTGTGGCACTTACTGGAGGTAGCTGGTGGGCTAGTTGCATCCCAGGGACCCTCAGTATTCAAGGGGAGTTAATCCCCCAACTAATGCGCCAGGGGGCGCGTTTGCACAGTGGTGAAGGGAAGGGCGGGGCCTGAGTTCACATGTGTGGGAGCACGCCCTGTGACATGGTTTAAGCTGGGGAATTAATTCCTTGTCAATACTGAGGGTCCCTGGGGTCCATCTAGCCCACCAGGTACCTCTAGTAAGCGCCACGGAGCTGCGTTGTAGAGTGTTGTAAAAAGTGGCATGGCCTCTGAACACCTCCTTGTATCTCAGCCCCCTGGCACATACTAGAGGTACCTGGTGGGCTAGTTGTCCCCCATGGGGACCTCAGGATTCTAGGGCACTTACCGCTATATGTATGAAGCCAAAAATCGGTCGCAAACGCTGCGAATCGCAATAAATAGCGTTAGCGACTAAAAAATCGCTAATCGCTATGTATGAAGCAAAATACGCTTGCGAAATAAGGAATCGGTATATAGCGAATCCCAAACGTTGCGAAAGTGCAACATAGCGAATACAAAAGCGATTCCTTATTTAGCGTAGAAATCCGTTAGCGAGATTCGCTAAAGCGGAAATCGCTATTCTGAAATCGCTATGCAATGTATCAACCAATTTGCATTAGCGAATCAAGCAAATTCGCTAAATAGCGCCTCGCAATTACCATCAAGTGGGAGCAGGTGGTAACCAGGTGCAAACTATAAATTGAAACCCAGAATGCAACACACTCCCTACCACAATGTCCGGGTTGTACATGATAGTGAGGAGGCGAAGAGTGAGAGCTCTGGCGCAGAGGAGGAGACGGCAGGAGAGGATATTCCGGTTGCGCATCACCATCTTCCAACGCACTGATGAGGATATCCACACCCATTACAGACTGGAGGAAGAGAGCATAATTGAATTGATTGAGGAACTCAGGCCCTACCTAGAACACCCCACCCGCAGGACCCAAGCCATACCCACACACATCCAGGTCCTGTGTTCACTACACCTGCTGTCCTCAGGTAGTTTCCAGGGGGTCATAGCCACTGCAGGAGGGGTGTCACAAAGTGCCCTGTCGCGCTTTTTCCATGCATTCCTCGACGCCATGACACATAGGATGCAACATCACATACACTTCCCCAGCACCCCACAGGAACTAGCACAGACCAAGCAGGATTTTTATAACATAGCCCAATTCCCCCACGTCATAGGATGTATAGACGGAACACATATTGCCATTTCACCCCCCACAAACATAGAGTATGTATTCCGGAACAGGAAATGCTACCATTCCCTGAACATACAGATGGTGTGTGATGCCAAAAACATAATCACCGATATAGTGGCAAAGTACCCAGGAAGCACACATGACGCATTTATATTCCGTCACTGTGGCCTATACCGTAGACTCTCAAGAGGGGAATTTGGAGAGGGATACCTACTAGGTAACAGCACACATTGTCAGCCCATATTACTCATGACCTGCATGTGCATCACATTGACTGACCTTTAAACTCTTCCACCCACAGGGGACAGTGCCTATGCAGTCAGGGACTTCATCCTGACACCCTACTTGAATCCTGCCACTGCTGGGGAGCACCGCTTCAACCGGGCACACATTACCACAAGAAACACCATCGAGCGAACATTCGGGATTTTGAAGAGCAGATTCAGATGCATCCACAAAAGTGGAGGTGCCCTTCAATACAGCCCTGAGACATGCTGCAAAATTGTTGTAGCTTGTGCCATGCTCCACAACATTGCAACCAGGAAAGGGACACCTATGGAGTCGAGTGACTCAGATACCTCGGACGTGGAGGGACCCGTACCCATACACATGGAAGCTGGCGTAGCTGCTGCTGCAGCTGGGCGCCAGAGGCGTGATGAGATCATGCGGAACTACTTCTAGGTGAGTAAAAATGATACAATTACAACTTCTTGCTCTGCAAACGTGTTTAATTTCCAAAACCAACAATGTGACTTCCAAAAAAAAGCAGGATGAACTCTCCTAAACCAAAGCACATGTTCAAATCACAGTGCAACTAAATCAGTCATTGGTATAGCAAGTGCTACCCAGTTGCTGGCCCCATATCCCCCCTGTGTGGAGTAGTCATTTTGATGCAGTCCCTATTGTTGTGTGGCAGGCCTGCTGCTCCGGCCACTACGGCGCCTCTCAACAGTGGGTGGTGGTGTATTAGAGCTCCGCACCGACTGTGAGTCCTCCTCACTGGGGGTAAGCACCCCGGGTCCAGCAGTACGCAGCGCACGCAGCTCATCCAGGGTGGCAGTTGACTGCACTACCACAGTGGCTATGTCCTGGATACCATGCGAAAACTCTCGCTGGGTCTCTATGGCACGCCTTGCCAGCATCTTGGTGGAGGAGGCGAGGCGATTAATAGCACGCGTGTAGTGGTCCATGCGGGCAATTTCTTTGCGCCTGGCTGCGCGTTCAGCTCTCATCTCTGCAGTCAGCTCCTGCACAGCCCCCTGATTTCCTCGCGTAGTCCTCTGTTCCCTGCCCTGATCTCTCTCTGAATGGCCTTCATGTGTTTCGCTTGCAGGCGGTGAACCTGGAGCATGTGCATTTCAAGACCGGCGAACACTGATTCTTCTTCTTGCACATTGGTGCTGATGGCCGTGCGGGGTCTACGCCTGCCTCTGGACTCTGTTCTGGACTCCTGCTGCTGGGGTACTGGTGCTTCAGACTGGACATTGACATTTTCCTCTTCCTCATCATCCATTATTCTGAATGGCCTCACGTTCCTCCTACTGTGTCCCTGTGTTTGGATTAAAGGACTGTCCTCCCCATCTGGATCATGGCCATGCCTGCCTTCTCCTGAGCCTCTGGCTCCTGTCTCAGTTGCACTGGCTGTAGCCTTGCCACTTGCAGGTGCTGTGGATAGAACAGCACACATTACTTATTTGATCATCACAAGTGATGTACTAATAAATTTTTCACAGTGTTCCCTGACTTTACTTGTGTCATTCACCTCTCCTGACCTGCACATGTGTACAATTTGACAATCTCATGCTACTTTCTACATTGCTGACTGTTGTGACTACATCTAAGCATGGGCGGATTTTGCGGATCCACGATTCGCGGATTAAGCGGATCCACGGATCGTGGATCCGCAAAATCCGCGGATTTAGCGGATTTGCGGATTTGGGGGCGGGGCTTCATCGAGTGTGTGGGCGGGGCCAAACGGACGGGGCTTCCACGCGAGCGCACATGCCTCTTGTGTGTCTAAAAGGTCAGAGACCGATCAGAGCAGCATCACAGCGGATTATCGATGGTATATTTGGGAAGAAGGCACATCTGCCCAGCCTCCCAACGCTCACGATTTTTTTTGGGCTGATGAATGAGTCACTGCATTTGCGCTTCAACTAGTTCCAGCGACCAAGTGTGTGTTACTATGCAATCGCGCCGAAGTGCGCAGGGGTCCCTTGAGTGAAATGTCCATCATAGTGGGTAAATGGCGGGAAGACGGTGCACACCTCGAGTGTGTGGGCGGGGCCAAACGGACGGGGCGTCCATGCGAGCATGCCTCTTGTGTGTATAAAAGGGCAGAGACCGATCAGAGCAGCAGATTAATTTTTGGGCTGATGAATGAGTCACTGAATTTAAGCTTCAACTAGGGCACATGCTTTATTGATATCTGCAAGTGTTTCCTGTTGAGGTTTATTTTTTTGTGCCAGGACCGTCGTGCCCGAATGAACCCTGCCCTTCATATTTATTCAAGAAGAGTAAAGACACCACCGTTGAAATAATTTACGATGGCGCCGGCAAGCTGCCAGCGCCATCCTGCAATAGTTACTTAATTAGCTTCAACAGGAAGCTCCAACTGTTAAAATAAAGCAGGCGCTCGAGCCCCTGCTGTATCTTATCTATTAGAGCTTCCTGTTGAAGCTAATTAAGTAACTATTGCAGGATGGCGCTGGCAGCTTGCCGGCGCCATCGTTAATTAGGCTCGCCTGAACTTTTGACCGCAAAATCCGCTCCGATCGCGGATTGCGGATTTTCGGTAAATCCGCGAGAGTTCGCGGATCGCGGATTCGCAGAAAATCCGCAAAATCCGCGATCGGAGCGGATTTTGCGCTCATGCTTAACTACATCTCCCATAATGCATTGCTGTGTACGTGGTCTAGCCTGACATGTGGTTGCCCTAATCCCTAGGTCGCCTCAGGGGGTTCTGGGGGTGGCTTAGGGTGGGGAGGCATGCTTCTTACCTGGTCTTGCTGCTGGTTGTGCTGAGCTGTCGAGCACGGACACGCCCGCAACACTCTGATGAGGCAGTGTGCCCTCTACCAGCTCCTCCAGTGGTGTAGAGTCTGGGACGTTGGAGGTTCCCCCACCGGTGAGCTGGGACTGCTCCAGCCTTGCAGCCAACTTCTCCTTGGAGCGCTGGCGCAGGTCGTACCAGCGCTTGCGCAACACATCAACTGTCCTTTGGGTCACTCCTAGGGCATTCACTTTGGCTTGGATGCCCTCCCAAATCCTTCTCTTGCTGGCTTCTGGCACCTTGTGGGAAGTGGTCCCAAATAATGAGTCATGGTGTGGCACCATTTCGGTGATTAGGGTCTCTAGTTCAGCCTCTGAGAACTTGAGCTTCCTCTTCCTGGCTGCTTCCCCTGCTTGCTGCTCCTGCTGGCTTGCTGGGACATCCTGGCTTCCACTTTCTGCCATGGCTCAAGAGTTCCACACAACACTCTCACACTCTCTGTCTCAATCCAGATGCCCCATGGGAAATCACTCTCTTCCTGGTTGGTGATGTCATCATATAGCATCAGGATAGCGATTGGATGTTTCCAGATTTGTGCAAAATTGCGATTTTTCCCGGGGGTACCTCTCAATTTAGCGCTATGATGGGCGCGGTCACGCTATTTAGCGGCGCGGTCGACTATTTATCGTATTTAGGGGGGCGGTCGCGCTATTTCACGGCGCGGTCGCGCTAATTAGCGTATTTAGGGGCGCGGTCGCGCTATTTAGCGACGCGGTCGCGCTAATTTTGCGTATTTAGGGGCGCGGTCGTGCTAATTAGCGACGCGGTCGCACTAATTAGCGCTTTTCGGGGCGCGGTCGCGCTATTTTGCGAGTTTTGGCGTTTATGGAATCGCTGATTCACATTGTGCAAATATTTAGCGATTGTGGCCGAATCGCTAAATATTTGCTAATGCGTTGTTACATCCCGATTAGCGATACAGATTTAGCGTTTCGGTAATTTTCGCTATTTCTGAATCGCTAATCGGTTCCTTCATACATATAGCGGATTATCCCTCAACTTAAAAAGCACCACAGGGAGTGTTTGCACACATGTCACCTCAGGCTCCGTCCCCTTCCTTCACCATTGTACAATATTCCTCTAAAATCAGCACTGACCCTGAAAAGAAATTGTAAGCGTACTTACAGTAACTTGTATTTCCTTCCATAGGAATCCATTGTGTGGTTTTCAGCAGAAAAGTTTCAAAGTGTTGATTTTTGAAACGTACAAATATTCCTGTAAAATCAGCTAAACTACGAATTCCAATTTACTCACCTGTTATCAGGAGAGACTTCAGTGATCTTTTAAAATACAATAAAATTCCTTAAAAATCACTACTGTAACCAAAACGCTTTTACTCAACTGTTTACAGGACTGAATTTAGGATCCAGTCCTGTGGTTATAAATGTAATCCGAAAAGTAATTTATTGCATTTAACTAGAAATTCACATTGACCTCAAGGTTGCATTGTGTTTGAAATTGAGTTGCCCATTGCAACAACTGTAACTACTGTACTTAAAAGCCTATTGCCTATTTGCAAAGAATTTAAACTAAAATAAGGAATTCTGAGAAAGTATTTTTTGTAATGTAATGTATAATGTATTTATAATGTTATTTAAAAAATAAAATATCTAAAAATAAACTGTTGAAAAATGGAGAAAATCAGTATATAAAAAATAAAAATAACAGTAAATACATTTAAAAATTGTCATTTAAAAAACCTTTGAAATTCACTGAAAAAACCATAGGTTTGAGGCCTGTTATCGTTAGGAATTAGCATTTAAAAAACCTTAGCAATTCACTGAAAAAAAAACATAGGTTTCAGACATGTTATAGTTAGGAATTAGCATTTAAAAAACCTTAGAACTTCACTGAAAAAACCATAGGTTTTTGGGATGTTAAAGTTAGCTGGACAGTTCACTCGTATAAAACCATTGAAATTCCCCCGTTATAGGTAGGTTTACTAACTATAACTCGCGCGCCCTCAATCCACTGCTGATGATGTCACATATTACGTCTTTCATAACATGGTCAGTAACATCACTGATGACATCTCAAATGACATCATTGATGACATCATCCATGTGACAAACTAATACACCTCATCATAACCTTTCAACACTCATTATAAAATATGGAGTATCATGTTTGAAACCATTGACAAAGTAATACAAGTTTCTAAAAACCCACTTAGTGATTCCTACATCTACACACACATCTAAACACTTACGTATACATTCAGTCGTACATGCTAACAAAGATCAATACAATACTATTAAATATACTTTTACATCTACATCAACATTACACACCAGCACACATCCTATTCATTTATGCAGTCATCCTACTCACTTATGCAAAAAATTGATCATACTTATATTTACTAAGCTACACACTTACACAAACACCACTTTATTTATTCATATAGTTAGAAAGTCATACTTCGTGTGCTATAAAATCACTATTACAAGTATACAGTTATCCTCTCATACAACCACTGAGTCATAGGTATACTTATTTATATACAACAACTGTAACTTACACTGCCTTTTAGATTTCTACTTTGTTGGACATATATTTATTTATTTAATTTGAAAGTTTTATAGAGTGCGAACCAGACCCTTGCGGATATCAGAGCGCTTTACAAGCAGTGAAAATTAAACAACACAATACAAAATACCAATGTATAGCAAGCAGTGAGGGTTATACAACACAATACAAAATACAAATAAGTATGTACATAGTGTGCATAAATATAACAAACGAGAGAGGTAGATCAACACTGGATCCTACGTTGTGCAAAGTAGAAGACACAAAAAGGTGCGGGCCGAGAGAGCCTAAGTGTCATGTAGAATGTCTGTTTGCATCTATATAGGTCATGTCCTTCGGTGAAGTTCATGTGAATTTTTCCATGAGAATCGCCTTTACTTCCTTTTCGAACAGTGCAGTAGATGTGGTAAGTCTGGTTTCTGGGGGTAGTGCGTACCAAATCCTAGGAGCCATCCCTGAGAAGGAGCGTTTGTAAGTTTTCGCCTTAATAAATCTGTGTGGTTTCAGTAATAGGCTTTCTGCACTTCTTGTGGATCTCTTGCCACCAGAGATAGATAGTTTCCGAGAGAGATAGCTGGGTGCTTTATGGTGAATGGCTTTGTGGGTCATGCATGCTATTTTTAGGTGAATTCTGGTTTCCCATGGTAGCCAGTTCAAAGCTTTTAGGTCAGGGGAGATATGGGAGCTTTTTTTTGAGCCTGTGATGAGCCTGGCTACCGCGTTGATGATGGCTCTTAGTGGCGCTGTTGTGGCTTTGGGGAGACCACAAAGAGAGACACTTCCGTATTCGATCCTGGGGATAACTAGAGCTTGAACTGCCGTCTTGAAGTCATGTTTTGGTAGGAAGGGTTAATGTTTCCTTAGAATATTAATTTGGAAATGTGTTCCATTTTGTTCAGTTGGCAATGTGTTTATACATGTTGAGGTTGCCATCAAGGGTTATACCCAGAGATTTAGCTGAGTCAATGATTGTAGGTTGCACATTGAATGCCTTGAGGTGTTTGAACCAATCCTGAAGGAGGAGAATTTTGGAGGGAGGAGCTATACGTAGGAATTCAGTTTTGAGTGCTTTGAGCTTGAGATGGTTCTCAGCTAGCCATGTTTGGGTGTTCAACAGCGTTTGGTTGAGTAGTTTGACATCTTCAGGAGTATGAATCTTCAGATAGAGTTGTGTATCATCTGCGTACATGTGAAATTGGACGTTGGATGCTTGCAGCAAGATAGTAAGAGGTTCCATGAATAGGTTGAAAAATGTAGGGGATAGTGCGGACCCTTGTGGGACTCCAAGAGTTACTGGTTCAGGTTTGGAGAAGGAGTTATTGACCTTGAATTTCTGGGTCCAGTTTTGAAGAAAAGAGGTAAACCAATTGAGCACAGAGCCTGATAGACCCATTCTGAGGTTCAGCAGTTCAATCAGGTTCTCATGTTTGACTGTATCGAAGGCAGAGGAGAGATCTAGCAAGATGAGTAGGCATGATCCATTCTGGTTGAGTATTTGTAACGCATCGTCAATGATGTGAGTCATGGCAGTTACGGTGCTATGCCCTGCTCTAATTGTCCAGGAGGTCAAAGAGGTCAATGTGTTTTGTTAATTGTTGGAGAACGCATTTTTCCATGAGTTTGGCTAGGGTAGGGCTGTTCGAAATAGGGCGATAGTTTTTAAGGTCCATCGGGTCAGCTGTGTTTTTTTATTTTAGGATGGGTGTGACTTAACCAATTTTGAGGATATCAGGGATGCTGCCTTGATGTAGAGAGCTGTTGATGATCCTGGTCCAGAGCGGCAGGATCAGAGGGGTTAGATCTTTAACTGCGTTAGCAGGGAGAGGATCGGTGGTATGATTGGCCAGCTTGAGGGAGCTAAGGATCTTGCCTACCGCTTCTTCAGTGTATGAGTCGAAGGAGGACCAGATAGCCTAATTTTTTAGTTGCAGTTTTGAGGATGTTTGCTGTGGCAGAGTTGGAGGAGAGGGAGGGATTGTTATAAGAGGGCAAGCCTGTAGGACTTTGAGGTCGTTGAGAAGATCCCTCTTGATGTTTTCTGTTTTTAGGTTAAAGAAAGCAGAGAATTCATCACAAGTGGGTTGGGTGCCTGAGGTATCTTGTAGTTATTTAGGTTCATATCTAGATTGTGATTTGATTAATTCAAACAATTTTTGGGGTCGATGTCTTGCTTGATCTACTTGATGAGAGAAAAATTCAGCTTTAGTGCGTTTAATCTTTCTGTAATAGTCTTTTCTCTTACTCCTTAGAATTTTCAGGTGTTTGGCGGATGGGATTGATCTCCAGATACGTTCTGAAGTTCTAAGAGAGCGTCTGTCATCGTTCAGCAGGTCATTGAACCAGGGTTTGGAGTTTTTAGAAGGAACTCTCATTAGTTGCAGAGGAGCGGCTTCATTGATAACCGTAGCCATAGCGTTAAGGTAATGTTTGGTGAGGTAATTTTTGGAGGCGAGGTCATCCGGAGGCTGGAGTAGTTTATGGGAGTGAATGGGCAGAAAGTTGGTCTTGAGTTTTTTCAAGTCTCTTTTCCAAATCTTTGGTTTAGTGGATTGGGTTGTGTTAAATTTCATAGTTTCCCTGATGAAGAAAGTAATGATTTAATGGTCTGACCAGTCACATGGGAGGATTGAGTCAAGCTGAATGGAGTTGTTTTTGGAAATCATTAAGTCCTGGATTGCATCTTTTTTGTGTGTGGGGCTGTTACAGATTTGGGCGAGGTCAAGTGCGCCGATGAAGTTTTTGAGACTGTTGACCGTTGAGTCATCGTTGTCATTCCAATGGAGATTGAAGTTGCCTAGGAATATTTGGGTGTTTTGACGTCCGATAGATGTTGTGACCATGTCCATGAAGAGTTCAGTGAAAGTAAGGTTATCACGAGGAGGATGGTATATGATGTGAAGGGAGTAAACTGGCGTACTATTACTGGTGATGTCGATGCACATGTATTCACAAGAGGAGAATGTTGGGGATATGGCTCTGTTTACTGATATGGTGCTCCTGGTGATGCATGCTATTCCTCCTCCAATTTTTTCACTTCTATCAAGTCTGATGATGTCATAGCAAGGTGGTACCAAAATGTCCAGGAGGGGTGAGGAGGATTCAGTTAGCCATGTCTCTGTTAGCACAATCAAATCCAGCTCATGAGAGATGATGAGGTCGGCGACATTTACTGCGTGTCTAGCGGCCAATCTAGAGTTCAGGAGGGTGCATTTGAGAAGGGGTGTCATGAGAGAAGGGGTGGGATCAAGTGTGAGTGTGATTCTTCTAAGGTTATTGTCAATGATTCCTCTATAGTTGTGAGTGGCGGGTCTGTGTGGATTAGAGGTGATAGCCCTAATCGAATGTGTCGCGGTGCTGGGGGAGATGAGAAGGGGATTGTAGGAGAGTAGAAGGGAGCAAATATCATTCTCCGAGAATGGGTTAGTGTATCGGATAGGGCGGGAGGGGAGATTGGGGGATGGGATGGAGTTCCATGAGAGGCGATTGTGCATGGTGGTGTGTGGGCGGTGAATAGGGGGGTAACCTGATCTAGCCGTGTACGCCGATCTGAAGTGCATTGGGTGTCTGGCAATCATCTTTTTGACAATGTGGAGTTCTTCTTTGATTAGTAGGAGTTCAGACATAATCCTATTGAGACTGATGATTTCCGTTGTGCGTGGGGTAAACGTATGTGATAGTTCATCCATCGTGGTATCAGGGGCGGATGTTGTTGGCGTGGAAGATTGAGATACGCATGAGTGGGGTAGTGCCGTAAACTGGGTGGGCCCAAGTAGAGTAGTGGATGATGTTGTATGCATGGGTGGAGGGACAATTAGTACGGGTACCACAGGTGACAGGGAGGATTGTTGTTGGTGAGTAGCAGTCGTGGGTGTAGCTGGGAGCGGAGAGAGGTCAGGAGGGGGAACGCGTTCGGGATCGATGTGGGGGAAGACAATGTGTGTTCTGAGCCCGCATTCGATCTTTGTAGTGAGGTCGTGGTGTGTTTGAGTGTGTTGTTGGATGAGGCGTAAGGGGTTGTGTGGGAAGTGAGGGTTGAGCTGTGGGTTGGTAGATAACGATGGGGTGGAATGTGTATGGCGAGAGGGTAGTATGGGAGGTAGGGGCGGGTGGGTGCGATGCCTGGGGAGGGTGGGGAAGAGGTGGGCAGAGGGTGGATGATGGGGATGTTGAGGGGGCGATATATGTGTTGGCAGAAAGGATGGATTGGGTAGGGGGAGTGTTGGGTAGAGGTAAGGGGATTGCATATATGATCTTTAATGATGGAGAAGATCTTCTCTAATAAATTTAGATTGTGATCGTGGATTGCATGAGGATAGTGCCATTATTGTAAATATAATTTGTTGCTGTAGCTTGGAAGAACTGTGATGGTGCAATAGTGATTGCTAGCCCATGTGGGGATTTTCTGGTGGAGGAGATCAAAAGTAGTGTTAGGAATGCTTTACGCCATTGGGCTCTGCGTTTGGTGTAGAAAATGATGTCAGTTGTAATGTAACCGTTGTGCTGAGAGAAGTAGGGGTCAGCAAAGAGGGTTTCAGGGTGCAGTTTTAGGAAGTTATGCTTGAAGCGTTTAGAGGCTTTTTGTGAGAGGTGTGGAGGGTAAATGATATTGAAAGTATGTGTGCCTAAGGGTTCCATGTTACGTGTGGAGAGAGGTATCAGTGTGGGTGCCGTGGGTCGTCGTGGGATAGGTTGTGTGGGTCAGGGACTTAGATGGGATGGAAGGGAACAAATCGAAGCAAATAGGCTTAATTTGATTTTAAATAGTAGGAGCGTCAAAGCATATCAGATCTATACATTAAGATTTAACATTATAAGAGGGAATAGTGATGTTAGTGGAATAGTGTGATAGGAAATTGAGAGGAGAAGGAGGGTGGGCAAGTGTAATGGGAACAGTCCAAAATGGCTGAATCAATGGTATGACTTGATGCCTAGGTATGAAGTCCTTTGTTTATGTCCAGGATTTGAGAGTCTTATTCCTATGTTTAGTTGAAAAGGCTGTGGTCCTCTTTCAGTTTCTATCAAAATAATGGGAGGATGGACGAATCGTTAGTCAGATTTGTCAGATTTGTTACCCAGGTGTAAAGGCCTTTGTTTGTGTTCATCACAGGAGAGTCCTATTCCTATGTTTAGTCTTTGAAGAAGCCATTTTACACCATAATAAGTAGGTTGGGGAGGCATCAGCAACCAGATAAAGACAGGGCCATCTTGTTCCATGAAGCCTGGTATTGCTTAACTAAGTATTCAGAAATATGTTTACGCATCACCACACCCATAAAGAGATTCACTCACTCAAACAACTGTTTCCACATACACTCTTAACCTCATATACCTACTAAATGACCTGCTTGTACATCTTTGGACAGTGATACCTGTCCCACCCAACCACACACATTCATTCACTATCTCACACAAATACTCCCTTAACTAATTAATAATTAATATAGACTTTCACATAGCTAGTAAGCAACTTATGTAGTAGTTTACACAACAAGAGATAGAGTGATACAGGTATTCACACAGTTTAATCACTATCCCATATATTTAGTGAGACACTTTAAATTTGTCACTTAGACAGTTAATCACATTGCTACTAAATCCTCCATTCAGAAACATATACACCCACTCAATCTTCAGGGCAGATTGCTATATATATAATACGTATTTAAATATATAACCAAATCACATTCACTGGATGATGTCATCAGTGATGTCATCAGTGATGTCATTTGAGATGTCATCAGTGATGTCACTGACCATGTCATGAATGATGTAATATGTGACATCATTAGCAGTGGATTGCGGGCGCGTGAGTTATAGTTAGAACAACTAACTATAACAAGGGAATTTCAATGGTTTTGTACAAGTGAAATGTCCAGCTAACTATAACACCCCTAAAACCTACAGTTTTTAAATGCTAATTCCTTACTATATCAGGCCTGAAACCTATGGTTTTTTTCAGTGAATTTCAAACGTTTTTTAAATGCTAATTCCTAACTATATCAGGCCTGAAACCTTTGGTTTTTTCAGTGAATTTCGAAGGTTTTGTAAATGAAAATGTTTAAATGTATTAATTGTTATATGTTTTTTATACTGATTTACTATATTTTTTAAACTATTTATTTTTAGATATTTTATTTTTTAAATTACATTGTAATTACATTATACATTACATTACAAAATATACTTTCTCAGAATGAGGTACTTTAGTTTAAATACTTTTCAAATAGGCAATAGACTTTTAAGTACAGTAGTTACAGTTGTTGCAATGGGCAACACAATTTCAAACACGGAGCAACATTGGCCTCAATGTGTTTTTCTAGTTAAATGCAATATGTCACATATTACATCATTCATGACATGGTCAGTGACATCACTGATGACATCTCAAATGACATCACTGATGACATCACTGATGAAATCATCCATGTGGCGATACACCTCATCATACACTAGTATAACCTTTCATCACTCACTGTAAAATACAGAGTACCATATTTGAATCCATTGACACACCAATACAAGTTTCTAAAAACCCACCCAGTGATTCCTAGATCTATACACTTATCTAATTACTTAGCTACAGATTCACTCATACATGCAGTCAATGATCAATAGAATACTATCAAATATACTTATACACCTATATTGACATTACACACCAGCACACATCCTATTCACTTATAAAGTCATCCTATTCACTTATGCAAACAACGGATCATACTTATGTTTACTTAGCTATACACTTATATAAACACCACTTTATCTATTCATATAGATAGTAAATTATACTTAGTGTATTATAAAATCACTATTACAAGTATACAGTTATCCATACAGTCACGCATACAATCACTGAGTCTTATGTATACTTATTTATAAACAACAACTGACACATACATTGCCTTTTATTTTTCTACTTTGTTGGAAATGTACCATTAAGAGAGATATTTGCTCATCACCACACACATAAAGATATTCACTCACCCAAACAACTGTTATAACATGTAGTCTTAACGTCATATACCTACTAAATCAACTATTCACACATCTTTGGGCAGTCACACACCTCCCACCGAACCACATACACATTCACTCTCCCATACAAATACTCAGTTAACTAATCAATAACTAATATAGACTTTCAAATAGCTAGTAACCAACTGGAGAAGCAGTTTTTACAACAACTGACAAAGTGATACAGATATTCACACAGTTTAGTCACTATCCAATATATTTAGAGAGACACTTTAAATTAGTCAAGTAAACAGTCAATCACACTGCTACTAAATCATCCATCCAGATATTTATATTTATATATCCAGTCATTCTTCAATGTAAATTGCTATATATATAATACATATTTAAATAACGAAGCAAACCACATTCACTAGATGATGTCATCAGTGATGTCATTTGAGATGTCATCAGTGATGTCACTGACCATGTCATGAATGATGTAATATGTGACATCATCAGCAGTAGATTGCAGGCGCGCAATTTCAATGGTTTTGTACAAGTGAAATGTCCAGCTAACTATAACACCCCTAAAACCTACAGTTTTTTCAGTGAATCTCTAAGGTTTTTTAAATGCTAATTCCTAACTATATCAGGCCTGAAACCTGTGGTTTTTTCAGTGAAAATATATATATATATATATATATATATATATATATATATATATATATATATATATATATATATATATATATATATATATATATATATATATATATATATATCTATCTATACTACTATTATAAAGGAAGAACTTTGAACTTTTGAGGCGGGTAAACTCTGGAACCACAGCGCCAATCCACACACCCTATACATCGTTGTAATCGTCAGGGTGTGCAAATGGACATAGGCTATATAAACTTAATAAATATACGTTATTTAAAAAATTTACCGAAAAAAAAGTAGTCCCTTGGAAGAAGCGCCGGCCGCGACGTGCGTGCTGACGTGAGGAGAGCGGGGAGGAGCGGCGTCCAGGAGCGCGAGGAGGACCGGCAGACATGGCGCGGGAAGGAGCGGCGGACAGGCGGTGAGGAGCGTCGGAAAGGCGGTGAGGAGCGGCGGACAGGCGGGGAGGAGCGGTGAGCGGCGGATGAGGTAGGTTATTTATTTATTTAGTTGGGAGCGGTGAGCGGCGAAAAACATGAAGCAAAACTGACAATCGTGAGCAAGAGGAAGCAAACGGAGCATTACAAAAGTGAGCCAAACGGTGCGTTACAGGAGGAAAAAGTTACGTGTGCAGGTTACAAAAGCTACATCGTGAGCAAGAGGAAGCAAACGGAGCATTACAAAAGTGAGCCAAACGGTGCGTTACAGGAGGAAAAAGTTACGTGTGCAGGTTACAAAAGCGTACAAAGTAAACATAGAAGTATAATACTGCATTACAGGAGGAAAAAGTGACGTGCGCAGGTTACAAAAGCATACAAAGTAAACATAGAGGTATAATACTGCAATATATGGAGGAAGGCTCCGGGAGACCCACGGACAACGTTGGGGCGGGCGGGGGCCCTGAAGCCTAATTGCTCCCGGACAACGTCGGGACGGGCTGCTAGGCTAGTATATATATATATATATATATATATATATATATATATATATATATATATATATATATATATATATATATATATATTCACTGAAAAAACCATAGGTTTCACACCAGTTATAGTTAGGAATTAGCATTTAAAAAACCTATTAAATTCACTGAAGAAACCATAGGTTTCACACCAGTTATAGTTAGCTGGAAATTTTACTCGCATAAAACTATTGAAATTCCCACGTTATAGTTAGTTGGACTCACTATAACTTGCGCGTGCAATGCACTGCTGATGACATCACGTATTACATCACTCGTGACATGGTCAGTGACATCACTCATGACATCACTGATGACACCATCCAGTGAATGTGTGTCTTTCTGAAAAATAAATATATGTTATATATCTATATGTAAAAGTTGATGGAAGAATAAATGTTTAAATGAGTGTTTACATGGATTTTTTTTTTAATTGATTGGTTAACTGGCTTATTAAGTGTATCTTAGTGAATACATATATTAGTGAGTAATGTTTAAATATTTAAATATATGTATTAGTGTTTCACTTTGTGTATAAGTGACTGCATGGGTTGGTGATTGATTGATTGATTGATGCTTTATTTCGATATGCACATATCATAAAAGCAGTACAAAAAATATAAAAACAGCATGTCGAAATAAGTAAGACTGTACAAATAGAATGGCAATTAAAACACGATATATCAGAATAAATTAGCTAAAAAGAGAATTAAATTGATATGGACAGTCTTCTAAGTCTTATCAACCAAGCCCATTTTAAAAATTTTGCAACAGCACAAACAATAGGGGGGGCTGTATTCGTTAAAAGAATCCGAAGGGCAACAGAGTGCTGACGAGTCCCCAATTCTCTGCAAATGGGGGCAAGCCAACGTGATCTGGGGCGACCATAGTCCGGGCATTCAAAAAGAAAGTGTGGCACCGTCTCAGGTTTATCCGAACAAGAGGCACAAAAGCGTGATGTGTGCTGGGCTTTATTCCACCTTGAGCAGAGATCCGCCAAAGGCAAAGTACCTAGCCGAAATTTTATATACAAGGACCTATCCATGGCTACTGTTATAATATCCATATATGGCTCATACAAGACAACGTCTTTAAACAACAGGAAAGCTGCGGTGGTTTTGCAATGCTGCTGGCTACTAGAGCGCTTCACGTCAACCCACTCCCAGAAAAGTTTTTTTAGAGTCTTCTTTGGTGGAGCGGAGTGACTATGCCAGCAAGAGGCCAAACCCAGTTCCCCTAAGAGGTGTTTTATGTCCTTCAGCCATTTGATGCTACTCCAGCCATCAGCATGCATCACTTCTGCCAGCCCATTGGCATAAGATTGTAGCTCCGGGACCCTCCACAAGCGTGCCCAGAGCAGAAGGGGGCGAAGCCGAGCCTGGTCCCTTATGGCTTTACAACCAGTGTCCAAGAGCATTGGGACGGTCGGGCTGCTCGATGGAATAGCAAGAAGGTCCTTAATAAATTTATTTTCGGCCTTGCTCAGTGGATCGACCTTTCCCAAGCCCCACAGTTCCGATCCATAGAGAGAAGCAGGGACTGCACGGGCTTTGTAAATCTCGAGTATGGGAGCAACACAATGTTTTGAGGAGTTATTGTACTCCTTGAGAAGGGCGCCCCCCACCCTTTTGTGAGCCAGAGTCATTTTATCAATGTGGGCAGTCCAGCTCATTGCATCATTCAGGCGGATCCCCAGATAATCAAATTCCGCCACTCTTTCTAGGGGTATAGAGTTCAGAATTGGAGGGAGACCAAGTTTACGGGGTGGGTGCATGACTAGGTACTTGGTCTTATCTATGTTTATGACAAGGCCTTTAGTGGTACAGAAATCCTGGAAGCGGTTCAGTAAGGACTGTAGACCTTGGGGGGTTTTGGAAATGAGGAGGGTGTCGTCGGCGAACAACAGAGTTGGAATTTTTACTCCACCCAATCTAGGAGCGTCTGATGGTTCGCCCAGAAGATAATCTACCACCCCGTTAATGTAGAGGGAGAATAAGGTGGGGGCCAAGACACAGCCCTGTCTTACTCCCCTCTCGACCCTGATTTTATCGGTCTTTTCCCCATTCAAACCCCATCTAACCTGAGCATAGGTGTTGGTGTGCAGGTTAATGAGGAGGTTCAGTAGGTACGGGGGCATCCCTAAACCATCAAGCACCCTCCAAAGTTCCTCCCTCGGTACCAGGTCAAAGGCAGTCTTAAGGTCAATAAAGGCCAAATAAAGACTGCCTTTGCCCAGCACCACCACCTTCCAGTGTATCAACAGAAGCCTAAAGGCCTGTTCAATGGTTCCTGTACCCGAACGGAACCCAGCCTGCATGTCGGACAGAATGTGATTGTCGTCCACCCATTGAGTAATTCTCCCCAAGATGGTTTTCCCGGCCAGTTTCTGACTGGAATCTATTAGGCTTATGGGCCTGTAGTTCCCTGGTGAATCCCGACTGCCCTTTTTGAAAATGGGCACCACCTCCGCACCTCTCCAGGAGTCAGGCACAGGCCCTCCCCCCATGATTGCATTGAGGAGTGCAGAGATTAGAGCCCCCCATTCTTCCGGATAGGCACGGAGAATGTCCCCCGGTAGGCCGTCCGGGCCGGCAGCTTTCAAGGGGACCAGGCTTTTAATTTGCTTTGTTACGTCGAGGGGGGAAAACAATTCCTGGTCTCGGTCTAGAGTAAAGGATGGAATTTTAAAGGGATCATTAAGTGGGCCTTCAGTAGCAGAGTAAAGATTTTGGAAATGGGAAAACCAAGTCTGGGCATTGATCGCACAAGTCCTCCGGGAATCGTCGGGACGATTCCTTTTGCCCACCATGTCCCAAAAACCTTTAGCGTCTTTCCCACGGCTGGCCGCCAGGAGGTCCTGCCAGAAATTGTCCTCCCATTCCATCCTTGCATTTTTCTGGCAGAGTGTATAGTGTCTCCTGGCCTCTCTAGTCCTGAGTGGTAACTTGGATTTAACTGCCTCGATAAGAAGTGATTTCGCCTCTGTTAGACTTGGGCCTTAGGGCAGGTTCACCCCTAATCTTTTTGCCTTTATTTGTGACCCTGTGTAGTGATTTTTGGGTCTTGGCGCACTTTTTCCCTGTGTCCCAGAGTGAAAGTGCGTGCGTGTAGTATGGCTGGCCTGCCCTCCCATAGGAATGCGTGGGGAAGGTGTGTGCCCTGGTAGTTCCTGATGTGTGGGGAGTGCAGGCTCGAGTTTAGTATGTATGAACTCGTGAGAGCGAATGCTGCGCAATGGTATGTGCGGCTTGTGTGTGTCTAGAAGGGAAGTGCTACTTCTGGACATTGATGTATGTGTGCAGTGAGGATAGTGGAGCGTGATTGGCTGGAGCTGGCTGGCATGCCAGGCTCCAGGAAGTCTGGATGGGTCTGCCCGGTGGTGAGTGTGAGATCAGCCTGAGTGATGTGTGGGAGGAGTAGATCTGTGTCCTGGATGGGCTGGGTTTTCCCCACACAATGCTGGCTCCGCCCCCCTGTGGTTTGTCTAATGACCCTAGCCTCCCCAGTGAATGAAAGGGGTGGTTGGGCCATCAAGGGTACTCCCAAGCCAGCTGCAACTGGTTTCCCCCCACCCTGCACCTCCTAACAAAGGATTTCTCTGTATAAATATGGGGCTGTGTCCCCACAGAAATTGTTCTACTTGTGGATCCTTGCCAGAGGGGGCTGTTGCTGCTGCAGGGGCCAAGAGGACCGCCACTTGGCTTGTCTCCCTGCCTGGAGACCCAGTGTGCTGGCTCTGGCCCTGCCTTGCCCCTCTGCCTGCTTCCAGACCTTGCTGGAAGCTTTGCTGTGCTGGGGGAGCGCTCTCCCCTGTCCCCAGCGCTGGGAGCGCTTCGTTTTGCTTTTAGCGCTGATGAGCGCTTTATTTTCCCCCTAAGCGCTGGGTGCGCTTTATTCTGATTATAGCGCTTTGGCGCGCTTTGTCAGGCATAGCGAGTGCCTACCTCGCTTTATATTTTGATTTGAGCGCCGGTGCCCACCCGGCATTGCCCGTTGTTGGATTTTATAATTACCTCGAGGGAGCCCACTCCTCGGGTACTGGGAGCCCGCCTGCCTGTCTACAGCGAGCCGCCGCGCTGCCCGCGGCGACCCGGAAGTATTTGGCCGACCGGCCAATCACTGCGCGGCCCCTCAGAGGCCGACCGGAAGTCCCGCCCCCCCCGGAGCCGAGCAGCGAGGAAGGAAGCAGCCGGCTCTGTCCTCGAGGCTCCCAGAGTGAAAGGGAGCCCCGCGCCGGAGAAGGAGGAGACGCGTCCAGCCCCAGAGACCCGGTGAGTGCGGGGGCGTTTACCTTTGTGTCCCGAGCGGCCCCAGTTGGCAGAGGGCCGCTCCCACGACGCCGCATTCTTGTTGTGTGGAGCCCCGAGGCTCCTGGGGGCATTTCTTCGAGCCCGAGAGGCTCCGGGCATTTCTGTTTAATGAGTCCCCGTGAGGCTCAGATCGCCCATATTTGTTTTGAGAGCCTGTGAGGCTCAGACCTGGCCTCATTGTTTTTGAGCCTAGAGAGGCTCTGAAGGGCACATTTGATTTTAGAGTCCCCCGTGAGGGACTCCATCGTTGTGAAGGGCACAAGGGGTGATAGAGCGGCCCCACTTGGCAGCGGGTCGCTCCCCCTGGTGTCGGCCCATTTGATTTACGAGCCACGAGGCTCTGGGGGCATTTTAATTGTTTTGGAGCGCAGAAGCTCTACATTGCCCATTTGCTTTGCGAGCCACAGAGGCTCTAGGGGGACACAGGCAGTTAGTTGGTTGTAGCCCCGAGGCTCCCACGCTGTGTCTCCCCACCTGTGTTCTTGAGCCCACGCGGCTCCAACGTTTGCCTACTCGCTATTTACAACTGTCCAGCACTTAGTGGACAGTTGCTACGTTTAGGCTTTTGTGTCTGTGCTGCCTGCGCAGACCTCCCTGACACTGAGACTCAGGGCATTCCGCCCCTTTCGAGGCCAGTTGGCCTGAGGGACATTTTGAGTGTTGTGCGACATGCACCCTGCGCATTGTGATTTCTTTGCTATATGATTCTTGCGCAAAAGTTCTAACCTGCACCTCTGAATGTGTTTTAATGTTACATGTGCAATTCTTGTTTGTTATTACCTTTGCTAAAAGTGACCTGCTTAGGTGATTCTTTATGTGTTTATCCCCTTTGCTAAAAGTGACCTGCTTAGAGGATTGGTTGGTGTCATTACCTTTGCTAAAAGTGACCTGCTTAGGTAATGCCTTGTTCTTTTATTCCCCTTTGCTAAAAGTAACCTGCTTAGAGGAATGTTGATGTTTGATTGCCTTTGCTAAATGTTACTTGCCTAGGTGATTATTTTAGGTTTCCTTCCCCCTGCGTGATTTCCCTACAGAGACTAGGGTGGCGTAGGAGGTGATAGGTTTTCCTTCCATAGGTCCTAGCTCCCTGCGTGATTTCCCTACAGAGACTAGGGTGGCGTAGGAGGTATTTTCCCTTTACCAGTAGTTACTGGTTGTATGCTACATTTACTATTTCTGTGTTACAGTCATTGTATGTTTATGTGCTAAAGTGTTATACCTACAAGTATTATTTCTAACAAGTGCATACCCCTGACAGTGGTCCAGGTGGCCCTGTCCTGTACATAATCCCTTGTAAATCTTGCCCGTGCCTGTTGGCACATTGTAAAGTGTGTGTGTTATCTAATGTGTTTTTATTATTATAATACAAAGGCTATTTTTGATATAACCTTGTGTGGAGTTTCCTTTGTGGTGGGCCTTTGGTTGTTGTCGCTGGGGTGCGCGCGCAAACGCTTTACACATCGCCTCTGAGATTAGCCTTGCTGCTCGCGCCACGTTACCTAGAGGGTGAGCGGGGGTTATCTTGGTGTGTGACTCCCTAGCCCTGACCTTAGAAATGGTGATCCCTGACTGACCTCGACGCGAGTCTTGGCCGGCCAGGGTCCCGTTTCTAACATTGGTGGCTAGCGGTGCGGATTGGACTTGCGTTTGCGTTGTACCACAGTGGCGACAGGCCACACTTCAAAACTCTGCAATTTTAGATAACCACATTTTTGGGATTATTGTTTTTTTAGGGAAGTTCAGTTTTGCTTCTCCTGAAAGGTGTCATTTGTATTTTGTCCAGTACCTTGTTCCCCGCCCTGCTTCCAGAGTTTGGTACCTGTGTCGCTAGTGGTCAGGTTGAGATAATCAGGGGTGGTAGAAACTGCCTTACCAGTCCGAGGGGAGGGTTGTGTGTGAATGAGTGTGTGTTACGCTGGACAGTGGAGTGCAAGTTCTGAGATAGGAATCTTGCTGAATTGTGTTAATTGTGTACTCCTGTTTAGCTCAGACCCCCAGGTTCCCTGTGTGATCTCGTCTCTAGAACGTCTGCCAAAATGGAGCCTGTTTTTGATCTCAGTGATCTAGTTTGGTACAGTATGCAGGAGTTGGAAAGGTTCTGTAGAGAGAGAGACATAGGGGTGGATGAGTCAGATACTGAGAACCAACTTAGGAACCACCTGATCCAATGGTATAAGGATCAAAGGGATCTTGAGCGCAGCGAGGAAAGGGCCCAGGCCACACGCCATGAGGGTGGTGAGTCTGTGGGGAGCCCTGAAGATTCTGATGAAGAATGTGAGTTGGATGATGACAGTGGTTGGGCCCCAGCAGATAGTGAGGACCCCATAGATAGGGAGTCCCTTGCTAGGCCCAGTGTCAGTACCAGCGCCCCATCCCTTGTCCTGTCCCCAGAGGATTGGTTAGATAGGAAGGAAGAGAGGGAGCATCAGTTAGTGATGGAAAAGCTCATGTTGGAGCATGCCCAGGCTATGGCGCAGCTAGAGATCGAAAGACTCTTAGCGCAGGAGAGGATAGAGGTGGAGAGAAGGGCCATCATCCGTGAGAGAGCAGCCCTAGAGGATAGACTCTCCCCTGCGCACAGTTGTAATTGTCTGGATTCCCCAGAGAGGGTGGAGTCCAGTGGTGGCAGCTTTTTAAATATAAGTGTAGACAGTCCCACTCTCAGTTCCCCGAGTATGGTGCCTGTTTTCCCAGAAGAGGAGTTAAGGTTGAGATTCAGGAATCTTAGAAAACTGCCTCACCAGTCTTGGGAAGATTTTGAGGACGAATGTTGTGGGACACTGTTTGATTGGGTAAAGGTTCACACGGAAGATGATTTTGACATCTTTTTTGATTTGATTGTCAAAGAGCACCTGCTCAGTTGTTGTTCCCCAGGGTTGCGCACACACCTGTTGGGGTGTGGATTGTCTGGCGCATGTGAGCTGGCAGCGGAAGCAGAGCGATGGGACAGTGCGAGAGGTTCTTCTGAGTCACTAGTGAGTGATTCCAACAATAGTGGGTCAGGTGTCTTCCAGCCCAGTGTGGTGGAGGAGGGTGAGAGTAGCCCAGCTAGGTCCTTGGTTAGTGAGGAGGGTGTAGGGGCTGACTGCCTGTCTCAGTGGAGCGGGAGTGAGTGTGTGACCGAGAGTCCCCAGACGCCCGAAGCCTTGTCACAGAGCCTGGATGGTTCCTTTAGGGAACACCAGGAAGGGAACCTAGACTTGCCTGTTAGTTCACTTGAGGGAGATCTCCTAGTGGGTAGAGAACCTGGAGCATCTGTAAGCGGAGCTTCCATGGTTATAGAGTCTGGCAGTACTGCTCCAGTAGGGAGAGTACCGGAGTCCAGCGTGAGGAGTGATTGGGGGAGTTCCCCAGTGGAAGAACCAGTAGGTCAGGGACTACCCAGTGGGGCTAGGATCCCGTGTAGTGACCATGGTGACACCACTTCTGTGCTGGGGGATCTTTGCGCACTGTCAGGTGGACAGGAGGCGGGAGATCTGCGCCAGACAGACAGTCACACAACATATGTGTCATTTGCTAGCCTCAGGGGGATGGTGTGTGAATCCCCAGAAGTCCTGGAGTGCCAGGCATTGGTTCCACCAAAGGTTTTAGACCAGAGGTTGGATGGCCAGGTTCAGGATCCGCCTGACCTGAAGGGTGGGACTACTGTAATCAGTGTCCTGACCAGTTCTTTTTCCAGATGTACCGCCCCGGTTGGGAGGGAGCAGGACTCTGGAAGGGGGTGCAGAGGGTGGGAGAGCCCACCTCTGACCCCGGTACCACCTGAGGGGTTAAACCCTAGGTTGGGAGAATGTTGTTTAGAGGGAACCCCTCGCAGGAGGAGGAGGAACCCTAGGAGAAGAGGTAAGGGGAGGAGAGCCTTCCCTGAGACTCCTGGTCCACCTAAGGTTGTAGACCCTAGGCTGGAGAACCAGTGGAAGTCTAGCCCTGTCTGGCAGACAGGAAGAGTGGAGCATGGCTATTATGTGCCAGGGGTTATTACCCCCCACTTTATGAGTAGGCAGGATCCAGTGGTACCTGGATGGCCTAGGGCCTGGTCCTGGCCGAGGGCAGCTGGAGAGTATCAGTGGGGTACCCCAGTTAGTCCCTACAGTAGTTTTAGAAGGAACCCTAGGGGTTCACCGTGGCGTAAAACAGGAGGGTGTCCCTGCAGTTGTGGGCCCGCGTCCTTGTTTTATCGCCCCAAGCAGGGAAGCCCATCACGGTGGTGATCGGTCTGCCCTGCGTTTTGGCTGGAAGGGGGTCGTGTTAGACTTGGGCCTTAGGGCAGGTTCACCCCTAATCTTTTTGCCTTTATTTGTGACCCTGTGTAGTGATTTTTGGGTCTTGGCGCACTTTTTCCCTGTGTCCCAGAGTGAAAGTGCGTGCGTGTAGTATGGCTGGCCTGCCCTCCCATAGGAATGCGTGGGGAAGGTGTGTGCCCTGGTAGTTCCTGATGTGTGGGGAGTGCAGGCTCGAGTTTAGTATGTATGAACTCGTGAGAGCGAATGCTGCGCAATGGTATGTGCGGCTTGTGTGTGTCTAGAAGGGAAGTGCTACTTCTGGACATTGATGTATGTGTGCAGTGAGGATAGTGGAGCGTGATTGGCTGGAGCTGGCTGGCATGCCAGGCTCCAGGAAGTCTGGATGGGTCTGCCCGGTGGTGAGTGTGAGATCAGCCTGAGTGATGTGTGGGAGGAGTAGATCTGTGTCCTGGATGGGCTGGGTTTTCCCCACACAATGCTGGCTCCGCCCCCCTGTGGTTTGTCTAATGACCCTAGCCTCCCCAGTGAATGAAAGGGGTGGTTGGGCCATCAAGGGTACTCCCAAGCCAGCTGCAACTGGTTTCCCCCCACCCTGCACCTCCTAACAAAGGATTTCTCTGTATAAATATGGGGCTGTGTCCCCACAGAAATTGTTCTACTTGTGGATCCTTGCCAGAGGGGGCTGTTGCTGCTGCAGGGGCCAAGAGGACCGCCACTTGGCTTGTCTCCCTGCCTGGAGACCCAGTGTGCTGGCTCTGGCCCTGCCTTGCCCCTCTGCCTGCTTCCAGACCTTGCTGGAAGCTTTGCTGTGCTGGGGGAGCGCTCTCCCCTGTCCCCAGCGCTGGGAGCGCTTCGTTTTGCTTTTAGCGCTGATGAGCGCTTTATTTTCCCCCTAAGCGCTGGGTGCGCTTTATTCTGATTATAGCGCTTTGGCGCGCTTTGTCAGGCATAGCGAGTGCCTACCTCGCTTTATATTTTGATTTGAGCGCCGGTGCCCACCCGGCATTGCCCGTTGTTGGATTTTATAATTACCTCGAGGGAGCCCACTCCTCGGGTACTGGGAGCCCGCCTGCCTGTCTACAGCGAGCCGCCGCGCTGCCCGCGGCGACCCGGAAGTATTTGGCCGACCGGCCAATCACTGCGCGGCCCCTCAGAGGCCGACCGGAAGTCCCGCCCCCCCCGGAGCCGAGCAGCGAGGAAGGAAGCAGCCGGCTCTGTCCTCGAGGCTCCCAGAGTGAAAGGGAGCCCCGCGCCGGAGAAGGAGGAGACGCGTCCAGCCCCAGAGACCCGGTGAGTGCGGGGGCGTTTACCTATGTGTCCCGAGCGGCCCCAGTTGGCAGAGGGCCGCTCCCACGACGCCGCATTCTTGTTGTGTGGAGCCCCGAGGCTCCTGGGGGCATTTCTTCGAGCCCGAGAGGCTCCGGGCATTTCTGTTTAATGAGTCCCCGTGAGGCTCAGATCGCCCATATTTGTTTTGAGAGCCTGTGAGGCTCAGACCTGGCCTCATTGTTTTTGAGCCTAGAGAGGCTCTGAAGGGCACATTTGATTTTAGAGTCCCCCGTGAGGGACTCCATCGTTGTGAAGGGCACAAGGGGTGATAGAGCGGCCCCACTTGGCAGCGGGTCGCTCCCCCTGGTGTCGGCCCATTTGATTTACGAGCCACGAGGCTCTGGGGGCATTTTAATTGTTTTGGAGCGCAGAAGCTCTACATTGCCCATTTGCTTTGCGAGCCACAGAGGCTCTAGGGGGACACAGGCAGTTAGTTGGTTGTAGCCCCGAGGCTCCCACGCTGTGTCTCCCCACCTGTGTTCTTGAGCCCACGCGGCTCCAACGTTTGCCTACTCGCTATTTACAACTGTCCAGCACTTAGTGGACAGTTGCTACGTTTAGGCTTTTGTGTCTGTGCTGCCTGCGCAGACCTCCCTGACACTGAGACTCAGGGCATTCCGCCCCTTTCGAGGCCAGTTGGCCTGAGGGACATTTTGAGTGTTGTGCGACATGCACCCTGCGCATTGTGATTTCTTTGCTATATGATTCTTGCGCAAAAGTTCTAACCTGCACCTCTGAATGTGTTTTAATGTTACATGTGCAATTCTTGTTTGTTATTACCTTTGCTAAAAGTGACCTGCTTAGGTGATTCTTTATGTGTTTATCCCCTTTGCTAAAAGTGACCTGCTTAGAGGATTGGTTGGTGTCATTACCTTTGCTAAAAGTGACCTGCTTAGGTAATGCCTTGTTCTTTTATTCCCCTTTGCTAAAAGTAACCTGCTTAGAGGAATGTTGATGTTTGATTGCCTTTGCTAAATGTTACTTGCCTAGGTGATTATTTTAGGTTTCCTTCCCCCTGCGTGATTTCCCTACAGAGACTAGGGTGGCGTAGGAGGTGATAGGTTTTCCTTCCATAGGTCCTAGCTCCCTGCGTGATTTCCCTACAGAGACTAGGGTGGCGTAGGAGGTATTTTCCCTTTACCAGTAGTTACTGGTTGTATGCTACATTTACTATTTCTGTGTTACAGTCATTGTATGTTTATGTGCTAAAGTGTTATACCTACAAGTATTATTTCTAACAAGTGCATACCCCTGACAGTGGTCCAGGTGGCCCTGTCCTGTACATAATCCCTTGTAAATCTTGCCCGTGCCTGTTGGCACATTGTAAAGTGTGTGTGTTATCTAATGTGTTTTTATTATTATAATACAAAGGCTATTTTTGATATAACCTTGTGTGGAGTTTCCTTTGTGGTGGGCCTTTGGTTGTTGTCGCTGGGGTGCGCGCGCAAACGCTTTACACATCGCCTCTGAGATTAGCCTTGCTGCTCGCGCCACGTTACCTAGAGGGTGAGCGGGGGTTATCTTGGTGTGTGACTCCCTAGCCCTGACCTTAGAAATGGTGATCCCTGACTGACCTCGACGCGAGTCTTGGCCGGCCAGGGTCCCGTTTCTAACAGCCTCCCTACACTTTTGGTTGTACCAGCCCTGACCCGGACGTGGGTTGGGTTTCCTTCCGCTCGGGTGGGCTGGGACTACAAAGAGGTCACCAATGGCCTGGATTATGGCACAAAACCTAGGAGCCACCTCCATCTGTCCTTCCTCTTGACAGTCGAGATTGGCCAGGGCTGAAGCCAGAAGCTGCCTGATCACAGAGGTTTTCTCCTCCGAAAGAGCCAGCCTCGCCCACTTCATCCTACGCCCACAATTCGAGACCACTGACAGGTCTGGAGCGGGGTTACAAGAAGCCCCACTCACGGTGCTATTGACGCACCTGTGTGACAGTGTGAGGGACAGTAGATTGTGGTCACTCTCCACAGAAGGTAAAACTACCATGTCCTCCACCATGCCCCACAGGTGTATGTCAAGGAGGAAATAATCAATGCGTGACGTGTGTCCTGGCCTATTGTAGGTGTGTGCCCCTGCCCTGTCGGACCTGGTCCTGCCATTGGCAGCTCTAAGCCCGAACTCCATAGCTAGGGAGTTGATCTGGAGGGCCACTTCCGTCCACTTTTTAACAGGGCCAAGCTCGAGGGGGGGAATCCCCCACCCATTATCGAGTTCCTCCTGATCTGCTAAGATATCCAGATCAAGAGGCTCGAAAGTGCAGTTCAGATCACCTGCCAGCAGTGTACAAGACCCGTATGAAGATGATCGGAGTTGCACCTCCAAACAAGCTATGACTGAGGATTCTCTTCCCCCCTTAGTGCCGCGGGCATAAATGTTAAAAATATTTAAGATGACTCTGCCCTGGGAATTGCGAAGCAAGATATTTAGGAGGTCAGGGCAGTTAGTGTCCTTCTCCTCCACCCTACAGTTAAGTTTGGTGGCTACCCAGATTAACAAACCGCCAGAGGGACGGCCCCTACCAGTTGCACTTTCTGCTGCCGGCAAAAAGTGGGTGGAATATCCCGCCTTATGAAGGGGCACCCGGCTCCATGTTTCCTGGAACAGGCATATGGAGTATTGCTCCACGCGCTCGTTCCAGTCCGGCAGTGCCAGCTTCCTCTCGAGGCCCGCAACATTCCAGCTGAAAACCCTGATCGGGGGGGTCCGTTACAGCTGCAATGCTACAATCCCCGACTGTGGGTGACAAGTCCACAAAACCCACAACAGGGGGACTAGGCGGAGAGTAATGGGGAGCCCTGATCTCCCCCCTCCCCTCTACAAACTCGGCCATAGCCAGAGTCTGCAGTGGGGAGGAGGGGCCAATGGGTTTGAAGTATGGTGTTAACTCAGCGACAAAACCCGGGGCCACAGTGACCTCCCCTGGATCGTAACCGAGTCAGCAACTCCCAGGTCCCCAATTTGGCAACACTGGGGCTGTGCATAACTGCTGGGAAGGAACTCCCGGGGTCAGAAGGCCGTGAGCAGTGTTTTCCACCAAAAATTGACCCCCTAGGCTGCCAATGAAGGAGGGTTGACCAAGATGGGTGGAGGGGGTGGTCATAATAGGCCGTGGATAAAAGAATGTTAAATCGACTATGTCGATACCCGAACCAGCCGTGGGTTGGCCTTGAGAGCATATACATTGGGCAACCCTAGCATCTTGAAAATTTACGACCACACAATCCCCTTCAAACGATTTTTTCCCGTGTCCAATCCAACCCACCCTGCGTACACCGAGAATAATGCCATCCACTCCCACGGGCAAGGGCCTGTTGGCTTTCAGCCAGTGGATGACCTTATTTTTTAGTGCCTGATGGTTTTCACGCTGGGTAATCCCAAGAGGGGGAACTTTCAGGAGGATGACGACATACGGGTGACACTCAGGGGGGAGATTAACTGGGGGGCACTTGCGTCTTCTGATCTGGGGAGGACCCAAAAGGGGCCGATGTGTAGGTGGGACAGGAATAGATGAAACCTTAGGAGTTGATGCAACCCCACCAGTTGCATCGGATATGGCAACCCCAGGTTGCGAAGTAGGGCCCGTCCCTCCCTTCTTGTGTTGCCCTGGTGCCTTGCCAGCCACCGTGGATATTACTGCTGGGGGAAGGGTAGCATGCACCTGGGCAACACAAGTGGGAGCCTTCAATTTTGTCTGACTAGGACCACCCCTAGGAGCACCCAAGATCGTATTCCCAGGTGCAGGGTGCTTAGGCGGCTGCGTCAACTGGTCTCCCAGGGGGGGTCTCACTGGGGCCTCTATCCTATTGGACTCCTCTAACCTATCTGTCCTATCCTCGCTGGGCTTCGGCTGGTGCTTGAGAAGGGTTTTTAGAGCAAAGAAATTGTCCCTGGTAGCCTGCTCAAAGCAGTCAAGCCTTTCCCCCAACCTCTTGACCTGGTCTATAAGTGGCAGCACAAGAGACTTGACCATCTTCTCAAACGCCTCCATAGAGTGACCCACGTTATCCTGAGCAGGCGTTGGTGGGGCCGACAAAAAAGGTGGCACTATATCAGTAACAACTGGTGTGCAAGTGGCTGACCCCGAGGATACCGAGGATGCCGATCCTGCAGTACTCTGGGGGAAAGGACCCCTCAGGAGCGGGTACCTGGGGTGGTTGATAGACTTAAATGGACAACCCTTTCGAGTGTGGTTTGCCCTTTTCCCCTTCCTTTTAGTGGGCTCCTGGATGGGTTGCTTCATGGACGGGGCCTGTGGAGCGAGAGCCAGAACCTCAGGGCAGTGTAGGGACTGGGTGCCAAGTGGGTCTGCTAAGGAGAGCTCATTGCAGGGATCTGTAAGCACGGCACATGGGCTGGTACCGTGGACACCTATCAGTGAACTATCTGCCCCCTCTAAACCACCCATTGGAGGTGCAATAAGGGGATCCCCAGGTGAATCTCCACGCAAGAGTGCAGGGGAAGTAGGGTTTAAAGGGGACACAACTTTTGCTGGCGAAGCACTCTTAGCAGGAGGGAAGTCGAGTGAGAGGCGCCGTTCAGATTTGGCAAGTTCATTGTCTATGACAGCCGCCACCCTAGTCAGGAATTTGTCCATTGAGCCAAACATAGCACCGCTGGGGGTACTCTCCCCACAACCCCTCAAGGCCTTACCGGAGCGTGTTGACATGCTGAGTTGCGGCACCACAGGTTGAAGCCGGTACGGTAGATGGAAATGGGGTGGCCCTGCCCTGCCTCCTCCTGCCCCGGACGGCCGCAGACGGCCCCGCCCTTGTCCCGGGCTTCTCCCGGTCGCTCCCGCGCGCGACTCGCGGGGCGAGTGGGGGTGTCAGCCTTTTACAGGCGCCTCCGGGCGCTCCTCGCACGTCACGGGCGTGCTTCCGCCCCAGGGGCTGCTGGGGAGTGTAGTCCGCTGGTCTGGACTGCCTCCCGGCGTTGCGCTGTTTCTGCCGTTTCCCTCACGGCTCTGGCCCGATGGCGTGTCTCTGGTGAGTTTACGGTGTTCCCCCCTGGGCTCCCGGGGGGTCAGCCTTTTACAGGCGCCTCCGGGCGCTCCTCGCACGTCACGGGCGTGCTTCCGCCCCAGGGGCTGCTGGGGAGTGTAGTCCGCTGGTCTGGACTGCCTCCCGGCGTTGCGCTGTTTCTGCCGTTTCCCTCACGGCTCTGGCCCGATGGCGTGTCTCTGGTGAGTTTACGGTGTTCCCCCCTGGGCTCCCGGGGGGTCAGCCTTTTACAGGCGCCTCCGGGCGCTCCTCGCACGTCACGGGCGTGCTTCCGCCCCAGGGGCTGCTGGGGAGTGTAGTCCGCTGGTCTGGACTGCCTCCCGGCGTTGCGCTGTTTCTGCCGTTTCCCTCACGGCTCTGGCCCGATGGCGTGTCTCTGGTGAGTTTACGGTGTTCCCCGCATGGGTTGGTGAGTAGCTGCATGTGCATGTATATGGGTTATTAGATGTTTTTCTTAGTATCAGTATGAGTGTCTGTATGTTTTGGTGGGGGTATTACCTAGCACATAGATGCATGAATGACTGACTCTCTCTTTGTATGTGTTTTAAAGACAGCATATGTGCAGGACTGTATGGGTGGATGAGTGTTTATATGTGTGTGTTAGTGAGTGAATGACTGTCTCACTAGTGTCTTTATCAGTAACTACATATGTTTTAATCTAGTATATGTGAATATTGATGTATATAAGTGAGTATATGTGAGAGTAAGAGATTGTAAGAGTTCCTGTTTAAATTAGTATGTGTTTCTATAAGTGATTGTTTAAGAGAGTAAGTATGTGTAAGTTTCTTTAGAAGTAAATTGCTAGTGTGTGTATAGCTGTATATGCAAATAAATGGATGTTTAATAGTTTATTTGCATGTGTGAGTATGTGTCATAGTATTTTTTAGATGACTGTCGGTGTGTAACAGGATGTATAGGTGTATCACTACATATGATGAGTGAGTATATGTATGAGTGACTATATAGAACTGTTGGTAAATGAGTGGATGTGTATATAGATGGTGGAATTATTGAATTGGTTGTTGTAACTGGTATGGGTATCTCCATTTTTTTGAAAATTTTAGTTTCTATTTTTGAATATGTGTTTCAAGGGTTACATTACAGTGAAAGGAGGTCTGTAACTCTGTCACAAGGATGGTGTCATCAGTGATGTCATGAGTGATGTCACTGACCATGTCGTGAGTGATGTAATATGTGATGTCATCAGCAGTGCATTGCACGCGCAAGTTATGTTTTTTTAATAGCAAATCTCTATAGGTATAAAAAGTAAAAAATGTTATAACGAATTTTATATTGTATAATTATGTAATTTTTTTTTTTTTTTGCCCTGGGGCCATGGGGCGCTCCCGGGCCGCGTACCGGTGAACGCACGGGTAAGCGCAATGTTACGGCGCGCCCCGGGGCGCGTACCGGGGAGCGTCCCGTTAGCGCTATTCCCGCGAACGAAAACAACATCGTGACGATTCGCATAACCGCGTGATGCGTCATATGACGCACTGCGTAAGCGCACCCGGAAGCACGCGAGCGCATATGATCGCGCAACGTCCTGCCGCGCTTACGCTACGCGCCCCGGAGCGCGACTACGAGCGCGCCCCGGGGCGCGTAGCGTAAGTGCATCGGGTCATGTGACCTGAAAATAACACTTTTCATTGGTGCAGATCAGTTTTGGTTTCCAAATGATGACAGCCTGGATCATGTGACTTGAAAATAACACTTTTCATTGGTCCAGAACAGTTTTGTTTTCCAAATGATGAAAGCCCCCACCTTTTTTCCTTATTCTGACTTTGTCCTTTGACCGAGGAAGACCTGTTTCAACAATTAAGAGAATTATTTTGTACTTTCAAATGGCTACTGTAGCAGCAACAGCTGGAGCATCTGCACCACCACCACCACCACCACCACCAAGAGGACCACCACAACAGTACATTAGGGGTCAAGAAGAGGAGGAGGAGGAGGAGGAGGAGGAAGAGGAAGAGGAGGAGGGGAGAAGATGGCTGCCTGAAGACAATACCCCATACAAGCCAAGGCCACACATTGTATGGGAGTTTTTTTCAATCCCAGAGGGCAAGAAAAAAGTCAATGCGGCCAAGGTAACTTGCCTTATCTGTGGCATGGAACTCTCAAGGGGCAACCCAAAGAAAATATATTCTTTTGGTAATAATACCATGATTAGACATATGACCCGCAAGCATCCAAACAACTATTCTGCTGCAGAGATCAGGGAACTGGCCAGTAACCTCCCCCAGTTTTCAAGGACCACCTCCAAAAGAAAGCAACCCACTCCATCGGGACCAGAAACAACGGAGACGATGCCTTGCATTCAACCACGATTTTCAGATTTTAGAATTACATGTATTCATTGTGGCAAGCTCATCTCCTATGGTGAAAAGAGCGTAAAGCTCGTCGTCCTTGCTGGTGACAATCACAATTGCCCCAAAAAACCCTAATTTTTTCAGTTTTTTGTTTTTTGCTCCAGTTGAGCCATTTTCAATTCCCTTTTTTTTGTTTCTCCCCATAAAAAATACAAAAAAAATATAAAACTGTTTTGAAAAGCCAAAAAAAGTACAAAATGTTCAAAAAAACATTAAGAAAATATAAAACAACAACAAGAAGAAAAAAACAGTTCATTTAGAACTACCTTTAATTTATAAAAATAAACCTATATTTTTAAAGAATCTCTGTCAATTTTTTTTCCTTAGGGTACGCGTACTGGGGCGCGCACCCAAAAAAAAGAAAAAAAAATTAATGAAGGAGTTAGCATGAGGGAAGAACACAAAGAGAGTAATGTTAAGAGAAAGAGAGCTACAGGGAGAAACACAGAGGGATTGTTTATTACATAGTAAAAAACAGAGAAGGTGTAATAGGGTGAAAGTGAGAAAAGTAAAATGACTAAAGGAGCGAAAGAAAGGAAGAGAGAGGAAGAAGACTAAAGTAGAGATAGTGGGAGAATGTGAGTGGGTGTTGAAAGAAAAAGAAAGGACAGTAAAAAATGGACAATGAAGGGTAGTAGC
The DNA here is from genome assembly GCF_964261635.1 of Lissotriton helveticus. Lineage (NCBI taxonomy): Eukaryota > Metazoa > Chordata > Amphibia > Caudata > Salamandridae > Lissotriton > Lissotriton helveticus. Next base: position 1,763,472,039 of record NC_136057.1, read on the forward strand.
GGAACCGGGATAAATGAAGAACGGTGAAGGAGGGTGAGAAAAGACCAGTTAGTGTAAGTAAAGAGGGGTGAAAGAGGGTGAAAAATTGAATTAGGATAAGACATGGGGAGTGACAAAGAGAGTAAAGGAAACAGTGCATGAATGGGTTTGAGTGAAACAGCAAAGAAAGGTAAGTAATGCAGTGTGTGTGACTTATAGGGAGTCAGTGGGTGTAGGTCGGGGTGTGGGTGTGTAAGGTGTGTCTGTGGGTGTGTGGGGTGTTTCGGTGTGGGTGGAGGTGAGGGTGTGTGAGATATGTGTGAGGAGTGTGTGGGTGTGGGGGGTATGTGCGTGGGATGTATGTGTGTGTATGGAATGTGTGTGTGTGTGTGAAGAGTGTGTGTGGGTGGGTGGGGGGGTGTATGAGGTGTGTGTGTGGTGTGTGTGTGGGGTGTATGTCAGAGGTGTGTGTATGTGTTGGGAGGGGGATGAGGTGTGTGTGTAGAAGTGAAGTAAATAATTAAGAAAAAGAGAATGAGTGAAGAAGCAAAGGAAGGGAACAGAGGGTAAGTGAAGTAAAGAATGGGAACTGAAAGAAGTTGAATATAAGAGGGGAAATAGGGATGGGGAGTAAACATGGAGAATAAGTGAGGGAAGCAGAGTAAAGAAACAGGAGTGACGTTCGTTGAGAAAATGTTAGTGAGGTTAAAGCAAAGGGTGATGACAAACTACATTTTTTTAGTCACACTTACCATATAATTAATGTAAACGTAATTACATGTTTTTACTACACTTTGTATCTGTGAAAGAGAGAAGAAAAAATAAGTTATAATTAGTAAAATATGTATTTTAAATTAAAAGATACAAATGAAGAGGTTAAAAATCATAACAGTGTATTTAGAAATAAAGTAAGAGTGAAGGACGCAGAAAGGGAAATAAAGTAAGGTTGAAGGACAAAAAGAGAGAAAATGAAATCGAAGGAGAGCAAATTACTAAGAGTAAGGCATATAGATTCACTGACAGAGAGGAAGAGAAGAACAGAGAAATGAACTGAAGGTAAAAAAGATACTAAAACAATGTGAGTTAGCAAAACTAAATCAGGAAACAGTAGTAAGTAAAAAGATAATGACTGAGACAGAAAAGAGTATAATTAAGGATGCATTTAGAAGAATGAGGAATAGAAGATAACTGAGAGTAAGTGAAGAACACTCATAGAGTGAAGGGATGAAGGGAGAGAGGATAATATACAACGATTGAAGGAAATGGTGTGAGGATGTTAGTAGACAGACACACTAAGAGAAAAACTGAGTGAGGTGGAGTACAATGAGTAAGCAAAGGAAATGAGTAAGGGAGCAAAAAAAGGAAAGAGAGGAGAAGACGACTAAAACAGTGGTACTGAGAGAAAATAATTTGGTGATGAAAGTAAAGAGAAGGACATTGAAAGAAAGTAAATGAGGGATAGTAATGGAACCAGAGTAAAAGAAATGGGATGAAGAACGATCAGAGAGGAGCTGTGAAGTTGTTGTCAAAGAAATGATAGAAGGTAGATAAACACAAGTGAACATAACACAAGGAGAGTGAGGCACTGAGGACATAGAGGTAGTGAACGAAAAATAGAGAGAAAAGGTCAAAAGAAAGGAGCAAACAAAGATAAGCGAGGGAGAGTGGGTGATTTATAGTGATAGAGTGTGACAATACTGCTGAGTGAGTAAACAGGAATTACTAATAGAGCAAAGGAGGAAAATACGGAAAAGGGAATTAAAGCAGAGAGAATCAAAGCTGAAAAGTTATGCAAAGGAGAGAGGGGATGCAGACAGTTGAAATGAGAATGAAGGGTTGTCAAAGAAGTGGAGTAAAGGAACGGGAGTTACAGAGAGTGAGAGAAAGACATTATAAGTGAGTAAAAAGAGCTGAAAGGATGGAAAAAGGAAAGTGAGTGTCAGACAATGGGAATACAATTTAATTTACACAATCCAAAGTATAAAATAACTTGTACAACATGTTACATAGTTTATGTTTAATGTTCTCAGAATGTATTGAATTTCACTTAAAACAGTGAGTTCAAATTACTCATCATATGACAGCGGGAAAAAAACCACAATCTAAAAGATTGTGTTTAAAAAAAAAACTTAGATACTGACAAATGACAAATGTACACTAATCTTTGATTGACTTACTTTTCCTTGAGGCCAAATAGTATATCATGGAGGTCCTTTTCTCGTTGCAAAGTACTCTGCTGTTCACTGAAAAATCCATTTCATCGACTTTCTACAAGAAAAGCTCCAAGAACATCTGAAATATTTTCATTATTTTCATATACTCCTTTTTTTCAGTCATGACTCTTTACTCATTCTTGTACCTTTCCTTTTGGCCAAATAGTGTCAGATGTATGAGTATATTTTAAAATTAATTCTAAAAAACTCTGAAATTACCTTTTTTCCGACGTTCTGAAAGAAAGGTTCATACAACATTTTCACTATATTTAAGTATTTGTAAAACCATCTCTGACTCACTCATGTTCATCATTTTGTATAGTACTAATATCACTTACTATGAGATCCACTTACAGTACCTATATGACAAGTCAATTTTTTATATTACCTGGATCACTTTTACTCAGAATATATTTTTAAACAGCAAAATAACCTTTATTAACTGCTCCCGTCTTCATAGGCCAATTACCTTTACTTAAATTTTGGTTCAAAAAACACTAGGTATGAATTTTTTAAGTCAAAAGGCAAACGTTGTTTGAAAGTCAAATGAGTGTCGTTACAGTGGGTCCAACCTTTACAACTTTTTAAATAGCATGTGTAATGCCCTGATGTTGTAGAAGGACCGTCATGATAAATAATAGCTACAGTTGCAAAGGTTTTTCCTGATATTGATAACTGAGAAGCCACAACATTTTTAATAGAAGTTGTCAATTTAGTTCCATCAGGTCTACATCGTTGGAACATTAAAATGACATACTGACCATAATTTTGTATAAATAATGTGGACAGCATTGCAGACTTACATTGGGTACACACCATATTGTGATCCGCTGCTTTAACTAGATTATTAAAAGGCACTGATTTGCAGTCTGGTAAAGTCAAATATATAAATCTTTCAGTGTCTATTCTAGTTGTACTTGATAAAGTACAGTTGTCGCAGTCATGCTGCCATTGATAAGAAAGGCTAAAAAGATTTTTTATATCTACACCTTCATCTTCCAATACATCAAAGATATACATTAAAAATTCCTGACAATCCTTCTGAATATTCTGTGAAAATTGATTTTGACCAGAACATATGTCTAGAAGATTTCGAATTTCTGAAACACTTTCTATTTTTGCTCTATCACTGCTACATTTCTCAAACACGGAATTCAACAAACAACAGAATCTTTGATCCCGATTTTCAACAATCTGTTCTTGTATATTTTGAAGAAAAAAAACAACATTAACCACTACATTAGCATAGCAGTTGACACCAGAACTATTTTCAAACTGAAATCCAACAACATCTTCAACAGAATCCTTTTTCTTTCTCATTACAATTACAGTTTTATCTACTTTTGTCTTTTTGCTACTACCTCACTGCAATTATTCTCATTTCTTCTTTTTTGGCCTACCACACGTTTTTCAAACAGAGGATATTGAGGCAAATGTGGAGCATACTCTCTTCTTAACCTATTATATTCTTTAACACAATCTAGATCTGCACAAATCTTTGTTTCATCACACTCAATCAAGTACAATCCTGATAAAGTTCTGACTCATGATAATGCCACATATGCCATACCCTCTTTAAACACAGAACTTCCAATGTTCACCAAAGCGCTATCTACACTTAAACCATGAGATTTATGAATTGTCACCTCATATGCCAAACAAATAGGAAACTGTTTTCGGCGAACATATAAGTCTTTCACAAGCAAAAATCTAGCTGACCAACGACAAATTTGTTCTATTTCGTCAATGCCATCAAATTTAATTTTTAACATTTCAATTCCATCTCTATTTTTGTAATTCACAAAACCAACAACATGACCCATTGCTCCATTTACCAGACCTCTTTCAACATTTAAATTCCTTCTCGAAATGATACGACAATTTAATCACACATTCAGAGTCTTTTCAAAACCAGCAGTTTTAGATATAGTCTTCTCTAATGAATCCAATTTTGATTTCAAATTTTCAGACAAAATAATTGTTGCTCCCATATGTTCTATTTTATCTATAGCTTCCAGTTTCACTATCTCTTCATTTTCTAACTTTAAAATTTTGTTGTTGAACATGGAACATTCTTTCAGAGTTGGCATCAAACATATGCCAGATTTCTTCTCGTTAATTTTCTTAAAAATATTCTCTGGAAGAATGTTTTCATTTGGGTACAAATTTGAAATTAATCATCCATGTAAAGCTTCTTTCCCATGCTGACTTACTTTTACGATTCTTACATATTGTAGAATATTTTTATAATCTTCATCCTTTGCCTGCCGCATATTTTGAAGCAGTTCTGCATATTTGAAGTTTAACCATATATTAACGTTTCCAATGCTTCCTAGGCACTTCCTGGTATCTTCATGCGTGAGCATTTTGAACACAGATTGTCCTTTCACTGGAGTCAACTGCAGTAGATCTCCAAAAACAATAATATGTTTTCCTCCAAATAAGACATCATAGTCTGTTCTAAGAATTTCTTGCATTCTCAAATGCACAAAAGCAAGCATTATATTTGACACCATGCTTACTTCATCAATGATAAGAAGTTTCATTTTCTTCAGGACTCTCGAAACTTTGGAACACGCATCTCCAGATAGCTTGTGATATTGCAATTTGTTATCATGCTCCACTGGCAGCATCAGTAAACGATGTAAAGTAATCCCTTTAATATTTTGTGCTGCCAGCCCAGTTGGAGCGGTAACAACACAAGATAGTGGTGATTTAGTCCTTTTCTGCAAATAAGTTGCAATTGCTTTAATCAGAAAACTTTTTCCAGTTCCCGCTTCTCCACTTACGTACAGTTGGACTGGTTTAAATGATGTACATGAGCACTCTTTTTTCTCATGAGTGAATCCATGTTCAGTCTGTTCTGTGACTTCGTCATATATCTGTTTCTGCTCAAGGTTTAGTTGTTTCACCAAATCTTCTAAGTTAACTACATCATCTTGAGCTTGTTCCATAGCTCTTTCCACCTCATCCATGGCAGTGGCAGCTTCATTTTGAATAATTGGTCCTCCAAGTGGATCCTGACTCAATGAAGCAGAACTCTGACTGTCTTGAGAACTGTCTCTAGCAATCTCTGCAGCAATAGTGGCTTCTTGCTCTATTTCTTCGTTCAACATTTGCAGATAATTTGGAAAAACAGGACATTCTATGGTATCCTTGGTTGCATTAAAAGAATCTTCGTAACAGAGAAAATCTCCAAGTAGTTCCTCTTCTGTACGCCATGGCTTAAAGAGTTGCAAAAGAGCTAAATAGTAAAATTCCCTTTTCTCTGGATTTTCGCAACTCAATTTTCGATGATTAATCAAATGGCCTTTTCTCTGTCTCACTAGACATCCTTCACACCCAATGATAGCATATATTCCATTGTTGATATCTTCTCTGATGGTTGTCTTATAAATATAGTTTTGCAGAACTTCATACAAACAACTGTTCTCAAGATGACTACTTCTATTTGGATAGTATGTATCCAAAATATTTGTCTTCAAAATATCTGTACTTTCTGGTTCTTTCTCCGCCAAATACTCTATTTCTTGTACAGATTTCAAAACTCGATTTCGTGTTGCAGCAAGACCTAGACTCACCCAAATGATGGTTCTAGATTTGGCATAGAGACTTGCTGATGACAATCGATCAGAACATTCATATGCTCCAATTTCTCGATGCGACAACATCTTCAGACTGTAACTGTATAATTTCTTGCTTAGACTCTTTTCATGTGAAATGTCCTCCCACATTTCCTTCAGTTCTGTCTTTTCTTTTTTTGTGATGTAAGACGTCACATATCGAGCCACAGCAATGGAGTTGTCAGCAACGAATTGAATATCCATGTTAGCATTCCACATGGACAAAATCACTGGGTTGTAGTCGTTGATGTACTTGGACTCTTCGTTTCTTTTTAAATTGTATGCATTTTTTGGTGACAGTATGTCGCAGAGAAGACATCAAATTATTTACTCTTCCTTTAGAAATCACTGGTCGTGGAAAGCCGAAACGACATTTTGTGTAGAACTTGTCCTTGTTTCTGAATTTTCGACGACAGTACTTTCCACAACGATGGGATTGAAAGGGTAAAACTTGTTGCCTTAAACTGTTTTCTTCGGTAGTTTTCGGAACAGCACATGTTGAATACTCTTCAATGAAGCTCATCACTGTCTCATCCGAATCTGTTCCAAATTTGGGTGCATCTTTAATCCACAACAACATATGTATGTGAGGAGCACCTCTCGCTTGATACTCCTGTCTCCAAAAGAAATCCAAAACCTCTCCAAGGGGAGGATTTTTTTTGTTGGTAATAAAAGACATCATAGCTTCAAATCTATGATTGAAATATCTGCATACATTCACTGGATCCAAAGAACACAGTTCTCCAGGTGTTTTGAATTCTATATTTTGTATATTTGCATTTGCCTCTCGTTGAAATTGAAGTAAGTCGTCCCATACAAACTCGGCACAGCTAAGAGTGAGGAACCATGTAGGAGTTCCTAAGTTTCTTAGCATACATTTCAATCCCCCATGACGACGGTACCAATACTCATTTGTACCACGCTGACATGCCATGAGATTGATTAAATGAGATTCCAAAATATTATCTTGCAGTTTCACTTTCTCCATAAAGTCCCTCGCCTAAACATTTTGCAGATGTGCTCCACTTTTCAGTATATGGTTTACTGCATAAGAAAGCCCAGACAAGTCACTTTCATACAGTAAATGAAACAAATAGGGAATGCATTGACGAAACCTTGGATCTTCAGCATATAATCTTACAGTTCGAAATTCAGATGCAGGAATTTGAAGTGGTCGATCGTCATATTGTCCACCTCGACCTGTTGGAAATAGCTGTGGAAAACAACGAGCTTCCAAACTTTCTTCCCATACACTAATGGGACTTCCTTTTGCTGCTTTCATTTGAAACAATTCAATTGCATTCCCCATTACTCCTTTGGAATGCAAAGGATGAACAGTATAATGTTCATATATTTCTTCACTTCTATATTATTGTATCAATATTTTTTTTTAAATCTAGAGGCAAATGAACAACTCTTCCCTTTAATCCTCTCTGCAAATCTGTAGGAGGCAATTTCCCAATTTTAGGCTCCATGCGAACAATTGCCTGAAAAGGATGGACACATTGAATCAAATAGACTCATATGTATTTAAACCCATCAATTCACGGGGAATGTCTACCAACTCCAGATTATTATGAACAGCTCTAGCAGGCATTCTGTTTTGATTTAATTTATCATAACAATATTTACAAATACGCTGATCAGAACTCAAATCCAAACAATTCTCCACCCACAAATAAGTTGCAAAATCCTTCCACTCATAATTATTTATCTTTTCACTTTTTACGTATAAATCAACTAATCTAGTTTGATGCTTATAATGACTTTGTCGACAACACACACAAGTAAAATTCGGCCTTTCACTTGATTTCACCTTAAACCTGGTAATTTCCTGGGCAACTTTTCTCTACTTGAAATCTGTACATTGTCTTCCACATTACCTTGAATTGCTGTGTCAATTTCTACACTGTCCTCTTTTTCACCAAAATAACAAATCTCAATTTCTTCACAAATCTTCTTCACATCTAATTCAGTTCCATGCAAAAGAGCACTGTTTAATTGGTTAAGCTTAAGTGCTGGACTTTTTGCATAATACAACATTCTCACTAATTTCCTCATTTTGGTATGATGCACTGCTAACATCCTAAAATGATGAAAAACACTCTGACAGACTTTTCTAGAAAGACAAGCCAGTGAATGCCCTTGCAAACCTGTGCTTTCTCTCCCTCTGCAAGGATCTAAGTCTTGCAACAACTTCACTTTCTGCTTTAGACTTTTCTTACTATATGTACGTAAGAAATTACAAAACAAATCAATTGATTCCTGTCGCACACTACAAATACGACTACACTTCCAAGTGTACACTGGACCCTTAGTACGTCTCCCTAAAACTTCATCAGTTAACACCTCTTCTGGTTCTCTAGGCACAAGTTTCTCTTTTTCAATCGGACAACCATCGTTCACTTCATATGCTCGACCACTGGTGTCAACTGCATGCACTAAATCATTCTCCTGGAAGTAACTCTCCTCATTAAAAAATGGCTCACAACTTGAACTGTGCATCCATTCTCCTGAAAAAACTTTACAAAAATTAGTGCGATTAATTACTCTTTTCCATCTACTGTTTGATTTGAAAACATCAATTGTCTTGTTAAGTGTCCTAATTCTATTGATTATTAAAATAAATAATTTTTTCTTAACTTCAAAAGCCTTATCAACAATCTTCTCTACACTTTTCTTTTTCTTATAAAAAGCAGGTCTCTGTTTACCTTTCCTAATGTTTTTTACCAAATTTAAAAGCACCCTATTGCGAAACATTCGTTTACGAATGTCTCTAAACTGATTCTGCCTTCTATTCCTATACATATTATTCTCTCCTGCTCCAGTTGTAAGAATTTTTGAGGGTCTCTCCTTCCTTTTCAAATTTACTCTCTCATTCTCTTTTTCTACATGCTGTCCAACATTTTTATTTTTATCTACATATGTTCCGTAAGAAAGACTTAGTTGTCTTACCAGGAGCTTTGTTCCTGTTTTTTGAAGTATTTGTTGTGGAAGAGTGCTGCAATTACGTTGCTGTTTTTGTTTTTTGGCGGTTATCATGTTTTTTTCTCCTTTGCCTTGAGGGCATCTCTCCTTACTCTTGAAATCTTGAATTCAATCTGTGTTAAAGAAACAAATAGCACATTATAGACCACTATTACCAAACAACAAAGCAATGACAAAAAGCAAACAGTCTATTCAGTGTTACAGATCAGGTGAGGATTCTCCAGGGGTGCAGAAGAGGTGAGACCTGTATTGAAGAATGTAGTAGAAGAGAGGTCTGTCCACAGGTACAAAGAAGGTGAGACCTGTGTCTAAGACTGCAGTAGGGGATAGGCTTCATGAAGTCTAGTCCACTGCACTCTTACACACAGGCTTCACCACCTATGATTCCCAGGAAAGGCCTCTCTCCCACTACAGTCTTGAACATAGCCCTCACCTCCTCTGTACCTCTGGACATGCCTCACCTCATCTGCACAATCTACTTCCTAATCTGACATAACACAAGTGACATCATTGTTAAAAGTTGAAATATATTTATTTAATCATACAGACACTATTTATTCCTTCTCAAAAATCTAAAAGTCATTGATTTGCCCCAAAATCGTTTTTTAAATAACATTTTAGACACACAGTGCAGGTCCTATGTACAAGCATTCAGTGTCCATGAGTACAGTGGAGAGGACTGACCTCCTCTCACCCTTGGACAAGCCTTACCTCATCTGTGTCCTCTGGACAGGCCTCAATATATTCAGTATAATTGATGGTAACTGGGTGCAGATGAGGTGACGCATGTCCAAGGGTGTAAATAAGCTGAGACCTGTTTAAGCATGCATATTAGTTAAAGTCTATTCAGGGTTGCAGATGAGGTGAGGATTGTCTAGGGGTGCAGAAGAGGTGAGGCCTGTATTGAAGAGTGTAGTGGAAGAGAGGTCTGTCCATGGGTACAAAGAAGGTGAGACCTGTGTCTAGGAGTGCAGTGGGGGACAGGCTTCATAAAGTCTAGTCTACTGCACTCTTAGACACAGGCCTCACCACCTACGCTCTCTAGAAAAGGCCTCTCTCCCACTACAGTCTTGAAAACAGGCCTCACCCCCTCTGTCCCTCTGGATATTCCTCACCTCATCTGCACAATCTACTTCCTAATCTCAGGTAACACAGGTCACATTATTGTGAAAGGATGAAATATATGTATTTAATCATGCAGACACTATTTATTCCTTCTCAAAAATCTAAAAGTCATTGATTTGCACCAAAATCATTTTTTAAATAACATTTTAGACACACAGTGCAGGTCCTATGTACAAGCATTCAGTGTCCATGAGTACAGTGGAGAGGACTGACCTCCTCTCACTCTTGGACAAGCCTTACCTCATCTGTGTCCTCTGGACAGGCCTCAATGTATTGAGTATAAATGATGGTAACTGGGTGCAGATGAGGTGACGCATGTCCAAGGGTGTAAATAAGCTGAGGCCTGTCTAAGGATACAAATTAGTTGAAGTCTATTCAGGGTTGCAGATGAGGTGAGGATTGTCTAGGGGTGCAGGAGAGGTGAGGTCTGTATTGAAGAGTGTAGTGGAAGAGAGGTCTGTCCACGGGTACAAAGAAGGTGAGGCCTGTGTTTAAGAGTGCAGTGGGGGATAGGCTTCATAAAGTCTAGTCCACTGCACTCTTAAACACAGGCCTCACCACCTATACTCCCCAGGAAAGGCCTCTCTCCCACTACAGTCTTGAACACAGACCTCACCTCCTCTGTCCCTCTGGACATGCCTCACCCCAACTGCACAATCTACTTCCTAATCTGAGGTAACGCAGGTGACATTATTGTGAAAGGTTGAAATATATTTATTAATCATGCAGACACTATTTATTCCTTCTCAAAAATCTAAAAGTCATTAATTTTCCCCCAAATCGTTTTTGACATCACATTTAAGAAACAAAGCACAGCTCCTATGTGCAAGCATTCCATGTCACTACTAAAACTTCACAATTTTACAAAATACATTTCCTCTATGCAACAAAACTCAATGTGCTTCCTACACTGAGTTAACACAGGTAACATCATTCTGAAAAGGTCAAATTTATTTCTTTCAGCATGCAAACACTATTTATTCCATCTCAAAAATGTAAAAGCCATTAATTTTCCCCAAAATCGTTTTTTACTTCACATTTAAGAAACACAGCACAGGTCCTATCTACAAGCATTCCATGTCATTACTGAAACCTCACTATTTTAAAGAATACAATTCCTCTATGCAAACAAACTCAATGTGCTTCCTACACTGAGTTAACACAGGTAACATCATTGTAAAGAATTAAATTGACGCCTGTGTCTAAGAGTGCAGTCGGGGATAGGCTTCATGAAGCCTAGTCCACTGCACTCTTAGACACAAGCCTCACCACCTATGCTCCCCAGGAAAGCCCTCTCTCCCACTACAGTCTTGAACAAAGGCCTCACCTCCTCTGTACCTCTGGACATGCCTCACCTCATCTGCACAATCTACTTCCTAATCTGAGGTAACACAGGTGACATCATTATGAAAGGGGCAAATTTATTTCTTTAAGCATGCAGACACTCTTTATTCCTTCTCAAAAATTTAAAAGCCATTCATTTTCCCCAAAATCGTTTTTGACATCACATTTAAGAAACACAGCACAGGTCCTATGTACAAGCATTCCATGTCACTACTGAAACTTCACAATTTTACAAAATACAATTCCTCTATGTAAAGAAACTCAATGTGCTTCCTACACTGAGTTAACACAGGTAACATCATTGTGAAAAGGTCACATTTATTTCTTTGAGCATGCAGACACTATTTATTCCTACTCAAAAATGTAAAAGCCATTCATTTTCCCCAAAATCGTTTTTGACATCACATTTAAGAAACACAGCACAGCACCTATGTACAAGCATTCCATGTCACTACTAAAACTTCACAATTTTACAAAATACACTTCCTCTATGCAACAAAACTCAATGTGCTTCCTACACTGAGTTAACACAGGTGACATCATTCTGAAAAGGTCAAATTTATTTCTTTCAGCATGCAAACACTATTTATTCCATCTCAAAAATGTAAAAGCCATTCATTTTCCCCAAAATCTTTTTTGACTTCACATTTAAGAAACACAGCACAGGTCCTATGTACAAGCATTCAATTTCACTACTGAAATTCAACCATTATCAAAAAAATGACACAAACCAACAGAAAAGAAACTCAATGTGCATTCTACTCTGAGTTAACACAGGTAACTTCATTGTGAAAGGGTCACATTTCTTTGTTTAAGCATGCAGACACTCTTTATTGCTTCTCAAAAATGTAAAAGCCATTCATTTTCCCCAAAATCGTTTTTGACATCACATTTAGGAAACACAGCACAGGTCCTATGTACAAGCATTCCATGTCACTACTGAAACTTCACAATTTTACAAAATACAATTCCTCTATGCAGTAAAAACTTTTTACCAAGCATTATCAAAAAGCATGACACAAAGCAACATTAAAAAAACACAATTTGCTTCCAAATCTTCTCCATAGAGTATACAAGTCTCTATGTATATTAAATGAATCATTACTCACCTTTACAAATGCTTTTGGAGATTGAGAACAGTGTCAGACACACACACCAATATTTCTTTAGCAGAGCAAAAGGTATGTACTCCAGGCACTGCAACCATGAATGGCACAGAGAACCTCTAATTCTACACACATATTGCACATGGTAACCAATCAAAACTCTTCCCTCTCTATTTTCAAACTAACACCCTTCCCCCCTCAGCCTTTTCTACCTGTTACCATAGCAACTCCCTCCTCACTGAGCTCTCAGGGTTAAAAGTTTATTCTACAATGTTGCAAATGAACTAAGCAAGGATGTTTGACCTCTCAATACACCAGCTTATCCGCTGCAATCTTTCTTTAAATGACTTTTTCTTATCCATTCAAATGGCTTCTTTCACAGAACAGAACCATGCACCCTAACTTCCAGTTTTCAACTATCTGAATCCTCCAATCATTGCTTGTGATCGAAGAGCACTGAAACTCCACAGTTTTTTTTGTTGCAAACTCATACTGTTCCAACTGCCATTTCATTCCCACACTTCATCTGACTGCACCAAAACCTCCTCTTACCATGTATTCTGTCTGGATTATTGGACATAGCTACATCCACTGGGCTCAAAGGTATGCAGCTACCAGAAATTTTCACAACCTTGACTTACCAAATGTAGACATAAAATGGATTGGCCAAAGAGGATTGAGATGTCATCAATTGATACCATTGGTGAAAACCTTTTTGCATCTGCCACACCCTAACCTCATAATTCTAAACTGTGGTGGAAATGACTTAGGCACTTTGACTGGGGTAGGTCTGGAAATGCTTTTAAAGGACACCTTTGAGCAATTGATGGCACTTTTTCCTCAAACTGCCTTGGTATATTCCAATATATGCCAAAGACAGAAATGGAAGTGGTCCAACCAATTTTGTCCACAATTTGAGAAAGCACGGAAACATGTGAATAAATCTGTTTCTGCTTACATGAGAGACTATGGAATGGGTTCCATTTACCACAACAACTTGCGTTACAACATGCAAGATATCTACAGAGGAGATGGTGTGCACTTCTCAGATGAGGGGAATAGAATATTCCTCCTGAATATAAGACTTTGCATTGGAACCTACTTGTAGGTACCTAAATCAGCCACAGAACCCAAAAGCTCTTTTCAGAGCTACCCTACCTCTGATCACTCAAAATTATTATTTTTCTCTAACTTTTTTCACTGTTTTTCACTAAAGTACGCTCCCCGGTACGCGTACCGGGTGCTTCCCCCGCGAAAATTTTAAAAATAATTGTTTTTTTAGGCCTATATGGGCCTCTTAAGCCCCCCTCAGAAAACCTAGGGGGTCAGAGAGTGTCTACCGTGCCCCCTTTTACCCATTCCCAACATTGTATATTCTCCATCTTGTGTCTCAATTCTTCCGAAACACAAGATGGAGAACTCCCGTAGCGCTGACGGTACGCGTACTGTGGCGCGCACTGGGAAGCGCTCCCAACATTTTTTAAAAGTTAATTTACATAAAAACCACTGGAGACACTTTCACCAAATATAGAATAGGCCCTACTACATACCAATCCCTACCATTTTCCCAAATTTGGTGGAATTCCATTGAGCCATTTGAGCTGTAGCATTGTCTAAATATCCTGAGGTAAATTACATGACAAAAACACATCTGAAGTGTTAGAATTTACAACCAATTAAAATGTTACTTTCATTTTCTACTTTTTTTTTTCCTGACATTTGATTGGTTATGTACATGAATATTAATCAAAAATGAGAGGGAAACACGGCCATTTTGACTACAACTACCTGAGGTACATCTTGAAAGGATTTTCAAATTTTTTCTTCTTCACCTCTCTGTAAAGTAAGTTGTTAATTTGTAAGGGACACTTTAAGTTAATTTGTAAAAAAAATTCTGATAGTTATTTACTGTCCCTCTGCTATAGTTATAGATAGAGATAGGCTCCTCTGTTATATTTATGGATTGAATTAGGCTTCTCTGCTATAATTATGAATTTACTTACGCTTCTTCACAGGCACTTTTTTATATTTCTACTTCCTGCCTGTTACCATACACTGCCCAAAGTTAACTTCACTGTTAAAAAATCAGAACTACCTGTCTGAACTTAAACCCAACAGTGCCCTAACTCTACTGATATAGTTATTTTTTATGCAATTTACAGCAAAAAAATGGAAGGGGTGAAAGAAAACATCAATGTTTCCTTCGAGATTACATATGAGGAGATTCTTAATGAAGATTTTGTTGAAGAAGATTTTATGGATCAGTCTTTGGATCAACAATTTATTGAATGATTACAAGATATAGAAACATGCATTTTTGAGGAGATTCCAGATGATCTAATGCTGGAAGTTTTATTGAACTATGAACATTCTAACCAATACATTTTTATTTAATAATTAAAAATTGTTTGAGACATTATTCATTTTTATATCTAATTCATGAAGTACTACCAAAATGATTATGTTTATATTATAGTATAAAGTGAAACTTACAGTATACTGTGCAATTTTAAAACATCATAAGGGAGCAGGGTACACTACCCATGATCCCCTAGGTCTTCTCAGGGAGTACTTAAAGGATCTGTTTCTGCTTTCCTGACAGACTATGGTATGGATTCCATATACCACAATAACTTCTGTAACAACATGCAAGATATCTACAGAAAAAAAGGTGTACATTGAATTTAAGACTCTGCATTGGTACCTACATGTTGGTACTTAAATCACCCACACAACACGACAACTCTATTCAGAGCTACCCTACCTCTAAGCACTTTAAATTATTATTTTACTGTTTCACTGAGTTTTCCCCATGTGTGGGGGGGAGGTGTGTGTGGGGGATGTGTGGGGTGTGTCTGTGAGGTGTGTGTGTGTGTCTGGGGGGGGTGAGGTGTATAGGTGTGTGTAAGTGTGTGGGGTATGTGGGTGTGGGTGGGGGTGTGGGTGTGTAAGGTGTGTGTGTGTGTGGGGGTGTGTGGGGTGTTTGGGTGTAGGTGGAGGTGTGGGTGAGTGAGGTGTGTGTGGGGGGTGTGGGTGTGGGGGGTATGTGTGTAGGATGTGTGTGTATGTGTGGGATGTGTGGGTGTGTTTGTGAGGTGGGTGTGTGTGTGTCTGTGGGGGGGAGGGAGGTGTGTGTGTGGGATGTGTGGGGTGTGTCTGTGAGGTATCTGTGTGTGTGTGTTGGGGGGTGAGGTGTGTGTGTGGGTGTGTGGGGTGTGTGGGTGTGGGGGTGGATGTGTAAGGTGTCGGTGTGGGGTTGTGGGGTGTTTGGGTGTGGGTGGAGGTGTGCGTGTGTGAGGTATGTGTGGGGAGTGTGTGACTGTGGGGGTGTGGGGTTGTGTGCGTTTGGGTGTGTGTGGGACGTACTTGTAGGTACCTAAAACAGCCACGGTACCCAAAAGCTCTTTTCAGAGCTACCCTACCTCTAATCACTCAAAATGATAATTTTACACTACTATTTTCACTATTTTACACGAAAGTACGCTCCCTGGTATGCTCCCCGGAGTGCGTACCGGGCGCTCCCCCCGCAAAAATCGAAAGAAATATTTGTTTTGACCCGCGGGACCCTTTTATGGCCCCCACATCAAACCTAGGGGGTCAGGGAGGGTCTACCCTGCCCCCTTTTGGTTATTTCCTCCTTTGTTTTTGCCACCTCTTATGTCTCGATCCTACCGAGACACAAGATGGCGGCCGCTCCAAACTGTTTGGAATGTTTACAGACACCCGAGAGCCAATCAGCTTTCCGTGCGCAAGTCGCGTGGCGCGCCCGGAGCGCTCCCCGGTGCGCGTACCGGGGCGCGGCTATAGATATATATTTTTTTTTTAACCTAAATTACTCAAAATCCACTGGAGCACATATCTTGAGACATAGCAAAGGCACATCGGACTACCAGTCCCTACAATTTTGCCAAGTTTGGTGGAAATCCATTCAGCCGCTTGGGCTAAAAGTGAGTCCAACCGCCCTAGGGAAATTAACATGGAGAAAACACGTTTTGGGACCCCCCCTTTTATCTCGGCCCCCGCTTGACGAATCTCCCCCAAACTTTCAGGGAATGAGCGGAGAGCCGCGAGGCAAAGTTAAGGAAAATTTCAGGCAGATTCCTCAACCGGCGCTAAAGTTATTCCCAATAGAATGTTGCGATTTCCCTATGGAAAACAATCCTAACTATAACTACCTACTGGCGACCGCCAGTAGGTAATATATTTATATATATATATATATTCAAAATGGGATTTCTTTTGTTTGTTCAAAGAAGTCATCCGGCACTCATTCGTGGATATTTCTCAATTAGGCTTTTTATTTGGTATTAAATTACATCCATCAACGTGTTTCGGGAGTCATGCTCCCTTGATCACTATATATATATATATATATATATTACCTACTGGTGATAGCCTGTAGGTATATATAGTTAGGACCTAGTTTCCATAGGAAATCCACAACATTCTATTTGGAATAACTTTGGCGTCGATCGGGGAATTTGCATGTAATTTTCCAAAATTTTGGCCCGTTACGCTCCGCTCCTTTACTGAAAGTTTCGGGGGGATTCGTGAAGCGGGGCTGAGAAATAAGGGGGTCCCAAAACGTGTTTTCCCCATGCAATTTTCCTTAGGACATTTAGACACAACTACAACCCGAACCGCTGAACGGAATTACACCAAACTTGGCAGAATGGTAGGGCCTGGTACGGAGTACGCCCTTTTGGTAAAATGGTGTAAATCCCTCCAGTAGTTTTTGAGAAAATCAACTTTGAACAACATATATATATCTATGGGTGGGACACCGAAAGAGCACTGTAAGCTTACTGTACTCTGTACCTTCCCGAGTATGAGGTGCATGCTGATTGGCTGCCACTGTCTGTCAACACTCCAAAACAGAAATTGTTGTCAGCCATCTTGTGACTTGGTAGACTGAGGCACAGGAAAGCAGAAAAACAAACGTGTAGAACTCAAACCAGTGATGTCATTTCAGATGTCATCAGTGATGTCACTGACGATGTCATGAATGATCTAATATGTGACATCATCAGCAGTGGATTGCGGGTGCGCGAAATATAGTTAGTACAACTAACTATATAGGAGCATTTTCAATGGTTTTGTATGAGTGAAATGTCCAGCTAACTATAACACCCCTAAAACTTATAGTTTTTTGAGTGAATTTCAAAGGTTTTTTAAAGGCTAATTCCTAACTATATAAGGCCTGAAACGTATGTTTTTTTCAGTGAATATATATATACATATATATATATACACAACAGTAGCCAGACTGCAGCCCCAGGTCCCCAGGACGGAACAGACGACCAAACGAATCCGATATGAGGCAAATAAGATTAAATAAGGCAAACTCAGCAGCAAAGCGAACTGACGCGTTTCGGGCGGATGCCCTTGATCACATATATATCATATATATATATTGAATTGAATTGAATTGAAAAGGTTCTTCTATAGCGCATGGCTTCTCGAGAGCATCCCAGCGCTTGATAGTTAACCAGAAAGAAAAAAGTGAGAGGAAATTGAAATCTGACGTAAACTAGGCGAGTTTATCTATGTATTGGGAAACAGAATAGTTTTGATCCTTTTCCGGAAAACAGTCAGACTGGGCTCTAAACGAAGTGGAAGAGGGAGGGCATTCCACAACCTAGCCGCATTACGCGAGAACAGGCGATCCCCTGTTCGAGCTCTGTAGGTTCTGGGGATAGTGAGGAGATTTTGTTGTTTAGAGCGGAGATCCCTAGATGGTATGTATGGTATAACCATGTCTTTTAAGATGGGAGGGCCATTCCCATAAAAAGTTTTGTGGACCAGACAGAGGGATTTAAAATGCACCCGCTCCTTTATGGGGAGCCAGTGCAAGGTCCTAAGTGATGGTGCAGCTGATATGCGGCGGCTGGTTCCGGTAAGTAATCTTGCTGCGGAGTTCTGGGCGATCTGAAGTTGTCGTATGACTGAAGTGGGGGCGCCCAGATAAAGTGCATTCCCATAGTCCAGCCTTGATAAAATGAGGGACTGGACTATGTTTTTTTTTACAGCTTCTGATAACTGGGGGAGGATTTTCCGGATTGTTTTGGTTAGACCAAAGCAAGTGGCTACTGTCTTTATTGCCTGGATTTTGAGAGACAGTTCCGTGTCAAGCCAGAAGCCAAGGGTTTTTATTTCAGATTTTGGAGTGGGCCCATGACCCATACAGGGAGGCCACAGGATGGTGTTGTTAAAGGTGGCCTTCCTTCCCAGCAGCATTAGCTCATTTTTTCCCCCCATTCAATTTCAGATGGGACGCATCCATCCATTTCGCCACCGCCTCCAGGCAGCTACAGAGATTATTTGGGGGGTGGTCCGCTCGATTTAGAGAGACTACTAACTGAGTATCGTCAGCATAGCTTATCAACTGGATTCCAAAAGGGGCTACAACCTCCGCTAAAGGTGCCATATATATGTTAAACAGTGTGGGGCTAAGGGAAGAGCCCTGTGGTACCCCACACTGCAATGGCACGGGGAGGGAGCAGTTGGTATCCGAGAAGACCCTGAAGACTCTGTCACTAAGGAAGGACCAAAGCCATTCGAGGGCCTTACCCATGACTCCAATCCTCTCGAGGCGAGCCAAAAGGACACGGTGATTAACCGTGTCAAATGCGGCACTGAGGTCCAGGAGATTATGGCCGCGCTGCCACCTGCGTCCAAAATCCTCCTGGAATCCTCGACCACTCTTAACAAGGCTGTCTCGGTCCCTTGTCCCCTTCGGAATCCCGTTTGGGTAGGGTGTAGCAGGTCATAGGTCTCTAGGTATGATGCTAGCTGTTTATTTACCCATTTTTCAGTAAGCTTACTGATACCGGGGAGGAGAGAAATTGGGCGATAATTTGAAAAATCGTCGGGATTAAGGTTTTTTTTTTTTAGCAAGGCCTTTACCATAGCCAGTTTCCAATCTTGTGGTACCACACCGGATTCCAGTGAGGCATTCACAAGATTAATGATGTGGTTACTGGCATAGGGTAGGGCCAGTTTCAGGATAGTCATAGGTGCAGGGTCGAGAGGAGAACCACTTTTTATGGAGTTGAAAAGGGCGGGAAAGAGTTCACTATAGAGTGGATGGAAAGATACCAGGCGGGGTAAGGTGGCATTTGAAGCATCCATCGGCAGCTGGTTTGGTTCAGTTGCGGGAAGGGGGGGAGAGAGAGAAGAATTTTTTTGATTTTTGTGGCAAAAAAACTTGCAAGTTCATTGCAGCGCGCACCAGATTCCTCTGGAGAAAGTTCAGAGGAAGGTGGGTCAGGGGCTTTTATCAGAGTTTTTACTATTCTAAACATCTCTCTAGGGGCATTAGCAGAATTTTCAATTTTTTCAGCATAGAAGATGGATTTAGCTGTGTTAAGGGCGGATTTATATTTTTTTATGGATGTTCTATATATAATTTTCTTCTCTTTGTCAAAGTGTTTTCGCCATAGCCTTTCCTCTTTTTTACATTCCTGCTTGAGTAGCCTAAGGTCTGAGTTGAACCAGGGCTGTTTATTAGAACTTTTTTTGCATGTGATTTCTTTTTTTGGGAGCACACTGTCAAGTGACAGCTCAATCCAACGATTAAAATCTGCGTTAGCCTTTTCAATGTTTTGATTGGCCAGAGGTTCGCTCTGCTTTAGCGATTCAATCCAATCACCGGATTCCAATTTTGTCCAGCGTCTATTTAAAATTTTATGGGAAGGTTTTTTGTAGCTGGGTCTGGTGATTTTCCATAAGAAGGGAATGACCATATGGTCAGACCAAGGAATCGGATATGGATCATCTGTGGACAAATCTAAAACATTGGAAAAAATGGGGTCTAGGAGATTCCCTTTAAGGTGGGTGGGAAGCTGAACAATCAGATTGAGATGACAGATGGCTAGATCTTTAATTAATTCCTGTGCAGTAGTATCCAGGGGATTATTAAAGTGAAGATTCATGTCTCCTAGCACTATAAAATTGGAGACCTTGCTGGCCGCGTCCAGAGTGGCTTCGATTAGCCCTTCTGCAAATTGACCTATCAAGCCGGGGGGGGCGATAAATTAAAAAGCCAGAGAGAGAAACTTCTGGAGATTGTGCAATGGAGAATTGTATACTCTCACAATCTGGAATAGGGCAATCGATCAAGCGGCAAGCTAAGTGTTCCCAGTATAAAATAGCAATCCCTCCACCAACCTTCGGTCCTCGATCCTTATGTTGGATCAGATATCCAGATGGTAGGGCGCGGACAATATCGGGACCAGATGACGGTCCAAGCCACGTTTCTGTTAAAAAGAGAATATCCAAATTAGAATTCTCGATTAATAATGCAACTTCTGTGGCATGCTTTGGTAAAGAGCGGCAGTTGACCAAAGCCATATTTAGGACAGCCTCTCCTTTCGTATTTTTAGTACTTAGAGTGGTGTGAATGGTAGCCTCAGTTACCCTAAAGGGACAGTGTATGCAGGAGAGACAGCCGGAATCGATGTTAACAGAATGGCTACAGTGGGATGGGAGTTTCCCTTTAAACGAAAGGAGTGTCGAACGGGAATATAATGGGGGGCATGAGGTGAAAGTACCAGAGGTCATAGCCCGAGGTCCCGACAGGTCGCGAACGGGCACAAACGGGCATGACTCTGGCACGACTCCGGCGCAGGCCCGGCGCGTCCGCAGTACGCGTCCGCTGCGCGGAGTCGTGGCCATTCTTTTTATGGCGCTGCTAGAGCGCACGATTGGCCTGGCCCACACCCAATATGGCCGCCAATACCAAATCCCAGCCCTCGGCATCGATACTCAGCCGAGGGCGGTTCAGGGAAGGGGAGGTCACAGAGCGCTCAAGAGCGCTGAGGGGTCTCTTGGTCTAAGCGCTTAGTAATCAGCGCTGTCAGGCACACTGAGAACAATTTAAAAGTGTTTTTTTTTTTAATCAAGCACAAACGGTACAGACAAATTACACAATGTTTAAAAAATGCTTCTCAATCAAGCAGTAATATAAACAAAGTAAAACAAAGTAAAACGCTACTTCAGAGGTGCCAAAGAAAAGTGATAGGAAGAGACCTCCCGGCTTTTCGCCTCAGGAGGGAAGAGTCCTTTCTGATGGTTATGGCTGGGGCAGAAGTCCCAGGTTCCTTTTTATGGCGCTGCTAGAGCGCGCAATTGGCCTGGCCCACACCCAATATGGCCGCCAATACCGAATCCCAGCCCTCGGCGTCGATACTCAGCCGAGGGCGGTTCAGGGAAGGGGAGGTCACAGAGCGCTCAAGAGCGCTGAGGGGTCTCTTGGTCTAAGCGCTTAGTAATCAGCGCTGTCAGGCACACTGAGAACAATTTGAAAGTGCTTTTTTTTTTAATCAAGCACAAACGGTACAGACAAATTACACAATGTTTAAAAAATGCTTCTCAATCAAGCAGTAATATAAACAAAGTAAAACAAAGTAAAACGCTACTTCAGAGGTGCCAAAGAAAAGTGATAGGAAGAGACCTCCCGGCTTTTCGCCTCAGGAGGGAAGAGTCCTTTCTGATGGTTATCATCAGAATATAATATATATATCGGTTGCCAGCAGGTAGTTATAGTTAGAAACTAGTTTCCATAGGAAAAACATTTTTTGACTTGCCTATAGCTTTGGGGTAGTTTGACCAATCTTCAGTGACCAGACAAAGTGTCAAGGTATGTTCTGTGTGTCATGGAAAGTCTGGGGGTGATCTGTGGAGTGGGGTTGGAGAAATTGGTGCACAAAATAAGTGTGCATTTGTAATGTTAATTCCTATTGGAAACTTTAGCCACAGCTACAGCCCGAACTGCTGAATGAATTTACACCAAATTTGGCAGGCAGGTAAATGTTGGTTCAATGAAGTTCCTTTTGCTTATTTGGTGTAAATCCGTTAATTAGTTGTTGAGAAATGTAAGTAGAAAAATATAGATATATCTCTGGCCACAAAGCCTTAGCAAAACAAAGACAGGCTTCTGCAGGGAAATGCACTGCTCTGATTGGCTGTCAACACTTCAACCAGGAAGTGTTCGCAGACATCTTGAGATTTTGCTTCACCGAGTCCCCCAGTAAATAAGTGAAAATAAAGAAAAGGGGGCAGGGTAGGAATACCTTGACATCCAAGTCATGGTCTTGTGGTCCCCCTGGAACCTCATCATGGCAAAAAAGTATTTTTTGTAAAAATATTATTTGCTGTAAAATCAAAATCTTCACAAATTTGCTGTAAAAAGAAAAAAGAAAATGCAAGCACCTGCTCCCCGCTTGCTATTAAATAACTCCTGGGTGGGCCACGTCCCAGGTGCATGAAATAATATAGGAGGGGGACACATGGAGCCCCCCTCCCTGGGCCCGCTTGCAGCCACAGGGACTGCCACCTCCCGGGGCTAAGATAAATACCAAAGCTTGTGGTGCTCCGCCCCCTCACACAGCCCCCAATGAGGTGGCCATGCCCTGGAGGATGGGGTCCCACCGGCCGAAAACGGCCAGGGAGGGGGGCGGCCCGCCCCTTCCCTTTAAGAATTATGAAAAAAACTAAAGGCCTCACCCTGGGGGATGAGGTATCCAATGCCAAAGTCGCGTGGCCCCCCTTCCCTTTTTATAAAAAAATATATAAAGGGCGGGCCCCAGGGGATGGGGTCTCAGGCGCTGAAATTGGTTATGGAGGGGGGCCGCTTGGCCCTCCTCTCATTTTTGAAAATTAAAAAAAGTGTCAGTTCTCGGGGAATGGGGTCCCCATGGCCCAAATTGGTCCAGGGAACTGGGAACATGCAGCACCCCTTCCTAAAAAATCAAAAAAAGGCTGGCTGCTCGACGGAGGCCCCACTCGCTCCTGGAGCGCTCCTGCTTTGGGGATAAAGTCCTTTTGGCTGCTGAGGATTATTGGGAGCTAAGAAGACATCCTGTTACCGCCAGTAGGTTGCTGATAGGTGGTCAGAGGTCATGCTCCCTTTCTCCACCAACATGCAAACATGACTCTTGGTGCCATGCTTTTGTGGGTTTGAGGTCCCCTTGCCTCCTGAGGGCCTCAGACTTAATTGGACTTCATCCCCGGACCAGTAGTGTGCCAAGAGCTGCGTTTGGCCTCTGATGATCTCTTAGCAATCATGATGTGTGGGTCTTACTGGAGGTAACAGGAGGGCTAGTTGGCCCCTAGGACCAGGAAGAGCCAAGGGAACTTCATCCCCCAACTAGTAGTACGCCAGGAGGCACATTTGCAGAGTGGTGGAGAAAGGGGGCATGGCCATTGAAAACTTATCAGAAAACCCACTGTGTGGGGCTTACTGGAGGAAAGAGTAGGACTTGTTGGCTCCCAAGGACCCTCTGGAGCCAAGGGTCCTTCATCTCCCAACTAGTAGTGCACCAGGAGGCACGTTTGCAGAGTAGTGGAGAAAGGGGGCATGGGTTCTATCAACTTCTCAGCAATCCTGCTGTGTGGGACTTACTTTAGGTAACAGTTGGCCCCCAAGCACATCCTTGGAGGCAAACTACCCCTCTGTAGCAGGGATTCTGTTCATACACAGAACTGTGCATATAGAGACTTGGAACCTCGGTGAATTAGGGTGTACCAAAATTCACCTTAGTAGCCAAAATCCCCTACCAGACTAGCAGTCAGTGTCTTATTCGTTCTTCCATAACCCCAATGATTAGACAACCCAGAACATGGAAGGAACTTAGACTACCTCAGGCAATGTGGAACACATGAACACTTTTTTGTTATACTCTCATACCAGTCCAAAACAGGGAGTAAAAGGAGACACGAGCAAGTTTGAAATATTTATTTCTAATGCCGTGTTCTCATGCGCAGTATCTTAGCTAATACAAGCAAACATATTATAAGCAACAAGATTATCAGCATAGTTACTATTCCATAAAATACAAAGGGAGAAAGCATATTACAATGCTAAATGGAAACAGGTTAGAATACACCTATATCTCACCCTCCCTTGCTAGTAGGTATTTTATATCTACAGAAGGTCTGTTGGGATTATAAGGGCGGCTCCATACCTCTGGTCCTAGCAGAAATGGATCACATCAGATTCTGCCACAGCTCTCTACATCGGAATGTTCTCCAAGTGTGTGTGTTCGTGCCTACGCAGTGCATTACTAAACGCGCCAAATTCAGAGGTGGCCACAGCTGCATATATGTTATGTCTAGAACGTGTACTGATCAGTCCGAACAACAACCACTGTGTTGAAATAACCTAGAAGGCCTCTGCACTCACTTTTCAGACAAAGCTTACCAAGCAAGGCTGCTAATATAGAAAAACATATTATTCTTGTGTGAAGCAAAACACTCTGCTAAACTCTAAACACTTATAATAATGTGTGCGGTGTGCAAATGCAGTAGAAAGGAAAAATGGCGTTTAAACTTCTAATAAGCTCATGCCAACTTAACACAGTGTAAAAGCAATGCTCATCCCCATGACACCCTCCCTTGATCTGAGCACAGATAAGAAAAAGGGGACAATTTTGGAAAGCAGAGTTCAAGAACGATAGTCAGAACCAAGTTCAAATTGACACAGTGAAAAAAATGGGAAGAAATGTAATAAATTGTCAATTTTAGCAACTGAAAAACGGAAGCCAATAGGGCTGGGTGGAAAAAAGTGAAATCGAAAAAAAACAATTTACAAAAAAAGATCCGATGTCCAACATGTGACATCGGTCATGTGAGAGAGAGAGAAGTGATAAAAATCCCACTCCAACAATGTATATGCAAAATATGCAGCAACAGCCTCCAATAGGAAGTCACTGTCCTCATCTGATAACAGTTCAGCCATCCAATTCAGCAAAGGGAATGGACATACATGTTCCTCGATTACCGGAGCCTCTAGCACCGTCAGAGGACAACTCGTGTTTCTTCAATGAAGCCGCGTACCAAGAAATCTTGCCCCGCTGAAAACATTCCAATGTCCCAGGACTCCATGCATCGCTGCAAAGGCCATAATCCCTCCGCCAGAACAAAGCAATTCATGAGCAACTAAGGGGCTCATAAACTGATCATAATCCACATTGGGAGACACTGTATTGCAGAGACACAAATCCAGGGCCCAGTCGAAATTGCAACTCAGGCAATGAAAGACAGGCTGGATGCATGTGAAAAGGGAAAATAAAAACGATAATCCATCAGCTGCACTCAAAGTAGCAAGAGGCAGCGCTCCATATTATTCAAGCATTCGGTTGCGGAGCAGCAACAGTTGTGACAGATCTTCTCGCAACACAGGACGTGCATCCATTTTGAAATAAACAAAACAACAGAAGTACGCCTGCGGCCAGAGCTAGCATTAAGGGAAATCCACCAAACAGGCTGAAAAAGATTGAATGAAAGAATGCCGGGAACACACCAAATATAGTTTGAAAAGAAGTCACAAGGCCACTGCTAACAACTTTAAAAAAGTGAGCCAGCCCTGTGGTGGAGGATGCATTAAAGATAGTGTGAATTAATTCACCAAAATGCAAGGGCAAATCTGTATTTAATAAAGCATGCACTTCTGTGTGGGTGTTTGCCACTTGAAGGACAAATGTTTCATGAGCAGATGTGAGGGCGACTTCTTTCTGGGACAATAGAGCTCCTATACGACTCATCTTGTTCAACTCTGCTTTCAAGGTTGGAATCGTTGGCCAGATGGAAACATCAAGTTTCCCATGTCTGCCACCGTACCCTAGTACAGCGCCTCAGCAACGTCGGAATCCAGGAGAAGGCACTGGAGTGGATCACCTCCTTCCTCGCCGGAAGGACACAGAGAGTCCGCCTCCCCCCGTTCAGATCGGAGGCCACCGAAGTCATCTGCGGCGTTCCTCAAGGCTCCTCGCTCAGCCCATCACTCTTCAACGTCTACATGAGCTCCCTCGCAGCCATCGCATGCCAGCACAACCTGAACATCATCTCCTACGCCGACGACACCCAGCTGATCCTCTCCCTCACCAACGACCCCACCACCGCCAGAGCCAACCTGCACGAAGGGATGACAGACGTAGCCAAATGGATGTCGAACAGCCGACTGAAGCTGAACTCGGACAAGACGGAAGTCCTCATCCTGGGATCCTCACCCTCCGCCTGGGACGACTCCTGGTGGCCCCCCGCCCTGGGCAGCGCACCCAAACCAACTGACCACGCACACAACCTGGGCTTCATCCTGGACTCCTCCCTCTCCATGACCAGACAAGTCAACACCGTCTCCTCGTCGTGCTTCAACATCCTGCGCATGCTATGCAAGATCTTCCGTTGGATCCCCACCGAGACCAGGAAGACGGTCACCCAGGCCCTCGTCACCAGGCGTCTGGACTACGGCAGCTCCCTCTACGCCAGAACCACCGCCAAACTCCAGAAAAGTCTCCAGCGGATCCAGAACACCTCAGCACGACTCATCCTGGACATCCCCCGCCGAAGCCACATCTCCGGACACCTGAGAGACCTGCACTGGCTCCCGGTCAACAAGAGAATCACCTTCCGGCTCCTCACCCACGCACACAAAGCCCTACACAACCAAGGACCAGGATGCCTCAACAGCCGCCTCAACTTCTACGCTCCCAAATGCCAGCTTCGATCGACCAGCCACGCCCTCGCCGCCGTCCCCCGCATCCGAAGAGCCACCACAGGAGGAAGGTCCTTCACCTACCTGGCCGCCAAGACTTGGAACTCCCTTCCGACCCACCTCCGCCTGACCCAGGACCACCTCACCTTCAGGAAGCAGCTCAAGACCTGGCTGTTCGAGCAGTAGCGGACCCCCTCCCCCCAGCGCCTTGAGACCCTCCGGGTGAGTAGTGCGCTATATAAATGCTCTGATTGATTGATTGATTGATTGATTGAGGAGAAAACATTAAATTTTTACAACAAACTACACGCTCACTGACCGTAACCACGTAAGGAATTCCGGCTACCATGCCAGTAATGTGAATGTGGGTATGATAGCAGGTGCCGGTGTACCTTTCAAAATACAGCCTAAATTCATCTCGTTCTGGTTATAAGAGCCATGTAATTGGATATTCCTACACATTAATGAGTGATCTGGTGTTGTAGTGCAATCTTCACCATTCAAGTAAACCTCTTTTCCGTCCCTAAGGCAGCTATTGGTAAATTTTAGTGACCAAGCTTCATGAAGATAAGCGGTGCCCAGAGGTTCATATCTGCCTATTGCGTAGTACTTCATACAGGCCTCGAACTTGAAAAGGGGAAAAGGTAAATGTATCAATCCATGGATAAGCCACGTTGCAGAATTTGTTTCGGCCACAGAAAAAGGCAACGGTTCCAACTTTTCAATGTGTAGCATAGAAAATGTTGCATCTTTCATTGACATAAAACGTTGCTTGTCAGTCAAATTAAATTTCATGTCGTGCTATGGCACTTTCCCAGATTTTAAGGTCTGCAAGATCCAGGCAAACTGCATAACAGAACGCAATTGATTTTGACCATGGTACAAAACAGACACATCTTCTGGCACAATTTCAACAACAGATGAAACAATATTATCCAATGTGTAAATGCGGGAAGAAAGCGTGTTAATGCTGTTATCTACAACTGCTAGCACTTTTTCTAAATTTGCTTGATCTATAGCTCTAATGCGGAAAGCCGCCTTAATTTGGGGCAGTTTCCAAACTTCGTTGTAAATAGCATATATCCATCTTTTAGATCTGCCGAAAGCCGGGCCCTTCACAAAATCATTCAGATCAACATCGTCAATCAATTTAGATAAATGCAGCTTAACTGACGCTAAAGTGGAATGTTTGAGCCAACTTTGACATAATTTCCCTACAGAATAGGTGGTCACAGAATGGCCACTTTCAAAACTAGGATCCACACTGACCTGTGTGTAGCCTGAAGCTAAACCCAGAAAACAATGCTGACAAGAATCTGCATTTTTGTGCCATAGCAACCAACCCTTAGGATCCAAATTGGATATGTTAAAAGTAGAATTCAGTAACATAGTCTGTAAATCTCTGATCGAAAAATTGGTATTATTATTCTAACCGGAATATTCTTCTAATTCAGGAAAAGAAGGAGCATTTAATTTTTTAGTAGTAGCCAATCCAAAGAAAGTCGTTTGTGAAATCATAGAGTTCAAAAACAACATATGGTTCGGGAAGAGGCATGCACGATGCAAAGCCTCTGTGACTTGCACTTGGCAATCTTTAGAACCCTAAACAGATTTAAGATCAATAGTATCTTTCCACAGCTCACAGACCCCAACAGCCAATTGGTCTAAAAAGGACTTTAAATACAATTATTTTGTGTGGGTAAGTCTAACTTTGGAAGTGGATTTTTCAGTCATTTTAAAATAGAATGCATTGGGAATTGACTGATTAAAATCAGTAAAATAAGTGAACCTCTTTAAAAGTGATGTGGAACTGCCTTGTACAGGAACGGGACATTGTTCGCATTGTGTATAATTAACCATATTCCTCCTGGTGTTAGCCTCATGCAAGTAGTGATAGCCAAAGTGTTGATAGCAAAACAAATCACAATAATTTACGGAATCCAGATACAAATCTTCCGCATCAAAGGCAGCATAATATTTCAAATCAGAAAACAAAGCTTCTACGGCCTGAACATCCCCGTCATCACAACGTATATTTTGTTTAATCACATCCCCCATAGAAACCCTTAGGAAATTTGGGACATTAATAACCTCTGTGTGTCCGTGAATTTGAAATCTAATAGCATGCCACACAATCCCATCTAAGACGGGCCAAGCAGTTATGTTAACAAAAGCCAGGTCCCTCTTCAATCTGTGTGATGAGGAATGGGGAGCCAATGTTCCATTAATATGTCGAATGCATGTTCTCTCCTCGACATAGTGTCCGTTGACAAGGCGGAAAAAATACACCACAAATCCAATAGACATAAAAAGGTAAATCGAAAAAAGCACCAACCAAATGTAGGTCCAAGGAGGAATCAAAAAATGTTTTTTAAACCATGATGCAAAAATTGAGATTTTTGAAGGGGTCTTCGATGTTTGAGGGTCAGTGTCAAATGAAAATCTGGACTCTGTAGCCAAACAGGTTTGCAAATCAGGCATCGATAAGTCAGTGGGGTAAGTATATTCAGTCTCATCAAGGTGAGCATCAGATAGAGAACTTAACAAAGGACTTGAAACTACAGGCATCTTGAAGGCAATGTGAGGCCTAGGGTTAGGAGCCTTGGCCTAAACAGAATTTCTCAAAATCGATGGACATGAGACCGCAGGAGTCATACTAAGAAGAATCGGCCACTCTGTGTAGTTTGACAATGTCAATGGAGATGTACCTTTGTTCTTTACGACCTGGAAGTGGTGGTAAAGTGACTGCACTGGAGCTCGATATGAGGGACCAAATTCTTTCTTGTTTTCGATCTTCTCTCGAAC
Organism: Lissotriton helveticus; assembly: GCF_964261635.1. Classification (NCBI taxonomy): domain Eukaryota; kingdom Metazoa; phylum Chordata; class Amphibia; order Caudata; family Salamandridae; genus Lissotriton; species Lissotriton helveticus. The sequence goes on from NC_136057.1 coordinate 1,763,501,716, forward strand.
CAGTTCTCCAACTTGGGGTACAGCCAACTACCGGAATCTGCAACGCAGCATCAGATGTGGAGGGCAAGTGTTCCTTTGTAAGTCTGTCTCTTGTCTCTTGTATATGCTGTAAAACATGATAATGTTCATCTACGTCAAAGGGGGCAGCAACCGCCGCCTGGTCAGGACCGTCAAGATCCGGGATAACCATTTTGATACCAAAGAGCATTTTGTATGGGGTCTGCCCACCCAGAGACCTTCTATGGAGATTATTAAGTGCACGTTGCATGCTATTTAGGTGGGCCAGCCAGTTCCTTCCAGTGCCTATACATCTAGCTGTCAAAGACTGCTTTAAATCTCGGTTCATTGGTTCCACAACACTATTACCCTCAGGTCTGTATGGAGACGAAAACTTGACTTGGACCCCAAACGAAGTCATGTCATCCTTATACTCCTTAGAGGCGAAAGCAGGACTCTGATCCAAATGGAAGGTGCCACAGGCAAAAATCCCTACAAAGACACGCAAGTCTCTTATGACAGTTCGTGAATCAGCGCTGCGGTGTGGCCACACTCACACAAAGCGTGTGCAAGAATCAACTGCAACTAAGATGTACTTATACGCAGTATCAGAGGAAAAAGGACCACAGTGATCTAAATAAACACAACCAAGTGGTCTATTAGAAATTTACAACTGTGTCTGGGGCGGACGAGTAGCAGTCGAATGCTTAATCTGCTGGCAAATGTCACATAGAAGGACATAATCACACGTCTGTTTGTACAGTCCCCACCACCAGAAACGTTATTGTAACTGAGATACAGTAGCCGAAACGCCTGAATGGGCAGACGCAACACCCTCGTGAGCAGCTGTAATCAGTGTGGACCTGTGGTCCGTGTTGGGAATCAGTCTTTCACCAATGTCCGGTATTTTCACATAAGGAACTTTATCAGGACTTAAGTGATATGAATACTTCTAAGAGAAACCCTTTGGATATTTACTTCCCTTTTCAGTAGCGAGAGACGCATCGCCACAGCGGAGGGGCACCAGGGACCAGGATACCGCGGGGCTGCAACCATCAGACAGCCCCGCCTACCCTCATTGCCAGCACCTGTCTCTGCTCCGGTAAATATGCTCGCGCCTCCCACTTTGCGGGAGATGCATCGCCACAGTGGAGGGGCACCAGAGGACTTCAGAGACCAGGAGACCGCAGGGCAGAAACCAGCAGACAGCCCCGCCCCCACCAAATACTGGCGTTACAAATTCACTTCCTTACCCGCGCCCCGCAGAATGCGCGCGGGCGTGCACTGGGCTAATCCCGGTCAAAGGGCGGGCCGTCTGTGGCCGTCCGGGGCCGAAAGAGGCCGGGCCGGGCCACCCCTTCAACGCCTCAACATGGGTAAGTGAAAACATCTATGTAATATCGAGGAAGGGGGGAAAAAGGCCAAGGTCGCAAGGAAATCGGAATCCATTATTTCATATCTGTCTTCTGCAGTGGGGGATCTAACCAACGAGATTGCCAACGCTGAGCAGGGACTTGATTTGGTTTCCCCTCCTCCACCCAGTGATGGTACTGACATTGAGATCGTGCCCTGTAGTCCTTTGGAGCCTGTGGTGGTTGTGGTGAACCCTTCTAGCGTGCCTGAACCTATTAACCTCTTACAGTAAGACGCTGAACATTTGGTGACAAACGCCCATCACATTGCTGGGAATTCAAGGGGCGCCAAGAAGAAAAATGCTAAACGGGTGAAAATGCCAGAGGTTGTATTGAACACTGCTGGACAAACAGCCAATAACCTGGGGGTGTTAATGGAAGAATTGTTTACCGCACGCTTAGAACCAATTCTGGTCGGTCTTGCCAAAGACATTGTTGAGACTCTAAATGTTTGTGTTGCCGACCTTCTTAACAAATGTACCAAAATTTATCTTTTCCTCAAGGAGCATGGTGTACAGCAAATGGTGGCTAGTCAGGTTACGCATTCTAACCATGGGGGTGTGGGGGGGTCAGGAGGCATACTTGCTTCTATGACTCCTACAAGCTCTCAGACTATATGTAGTAACAAGGACAGGATACGGAATCTTGGTCCTCTTTCCAACACCGCCCAGCAACTACCTAGTAGGCCTATTTTAGGCAGCGCGCCTCGGGCGCATAGTTGTCAGTTAGATCCGCCCCCGACCGGAATGTGTTGCAGGCAAGGGGTTGTTCGATTAACCTTGACCTTCCCCCGGAAGCTGCACCATTGGTGGCCGTTTTCATAGGGGTTCCTCATCTTCGCGCTGGTGTGGCGGAATCTACTGATGATCAAATGAGGGGGGCTAGATCCTGGTGTTCAGATTTTAGTAGTGGTGGACTGGATATCTCCTCCAACATTATTATGGTGAGAAGGGTGGGGTGGATTGGGCAGCGTCCGAAGTGGACTGTGGGTGACTGTGTGATAGTTAATTTTAACAGCCCTGATATAGCTGATAGATTGTTTTGGGATGGGTCAGAAATAGCCCACTCAGGAACCAGACCAGTTCCCTTGGGTCTTTTTTATCTGTCGTTTGATATTCATTCTTATGGTAAACATAGCACCCCTTTTAGTGTTGCCTGTAAATCCCTGCCCGTACCACCCAGACCACAACCTAATCACCCACAGTACATCTTAGCGGGGAGACATATCACCAGGGACGTTCCAGTTATTGTTGATTACGAGTTACCCACTAACAATTATTTTCCCATGCATCGAGTATGATGACGTTGAATAATCGCTATAGCCCACTGACAGATTTGGAGGCAAACGATTGACTAGTAGAGCCGGTTCAGCCAATTTTACTCAGTCCCTCTAACCTTGGAGCAGCGGTTAGTTGCAAACTTATTAGCTGGAATGTTGCTGGCATAAGATCCAAGAGGTCGGACGCCATTTGGCTTGATTTTATAGCCAAACATGATATAATTGCCATGCAGGAATCTTGGGACTCCTCATGCAACTTCTGTCTGGGTGGCTACACCAGCTTGTCGGTACCGGCTGTTGAGGGTTTGGCGGGACGTGCAAAAGGTGGGCTAATATTTCTTTTTTCACTACATTTGAAGGGCCCTAAGATTGTTGGATTCAGGCTTGTGCAACTCCCTCATTGTTGAATGGTCTGTCTCTAAATCTTTGAAAATATTATTGATAGATTTTTATAATTCTAGAGATTGTGTTGATTTTAACCAACACTTGGTTGCTTTGCAAAGCTTCATTTTAGATTACAGTCTAAAACAAAACACTGGTTTCGAGATGATTCTTATGGGTGATTTTAATGTTCACCCTTGTGGTGTTGAGTGTTACGTAAGGGCCCAAGAGGCACATGAGGGGCCAACATGTGCGGTGGCTTCTCATTTTGAGCACACAAGGCATGGTGCAGCCTTAGAGAAATTTTTGGCTAACACTAATATCTATGAGTCCAATCTCATTGAAGTATAGGAGAGGGTCGCCACTTTTAAAGGCAGTCATCCTGGGTCAGTGATTGATTACATTTTTATGTCTCCCGGGGCCTTACTTAGGGCAGGTGCCTATAAGGTTGTTTTGTCAACATTTAATGACCATAACCCGGTGTACCTTGAGCTGGTTCTAGGGGAGGATTCAGGTTCTGAGCTTCAGTATTGTCAGAGTGGTCCTCCTTTGAGCATGATAGATCAGGGACGGAGGCTTAAGTGGTCAGGGGTGGTCCCTATAAACTTTTTAGAGGATTTACTTGTTAAAATCGAAGGGCCCCTGGCCATTTGCTTCAACATCAATTCACCTACAGCTGAGGTAGTCGGTGCCTTTGAGGCAATCTGTTTACAGATATCTAAGGACTTGACTACCACTAACACCCCTTGATATAGGCATCAGGTAAGATGGTTTGATGGTAGTTGCTCCAGGTCCCATAGGTCCTTGCTCCGAGCACTAAAAACCAGACCCAGGGATAAGGAGGTAATTGCCGACTTTAGGGGGGCTTATAAACAAGCCATTGCCAGGCGCAAAAATGAGATTAAAAGGGAGGCGTGGGACAATCTTCTCTCTATCGATGTCCTCCGAGATAGTGGGAAGTTTTGGGCAACCATTAATCACCCATTTTTTTTGGCTTCGGATGGCTCAAACCTCGACTGCGTCATCCGTGACGAACAGTGGTTCCTTCATTTTAGTGACATTTATGGTTCTGCTGGATCTCGTCCCCCTATTAGTACTCTCCCTGTGTCACAGCCTTTGCCCCTCTTAACCTTTGATGTTGAGGAAGTGGAGAGAGCAATAAAGGAATCCTCAAAAAATAACGCCCCGGGCCCCAATGGGGTCCCGGCAGATTTATATGGCTCTTCTCCAAAACTGTGGGCCAGGATTTTAACAAATGTGTTTAATGCCTCTAGTGCCAATAGGTTCCCTGCCTCTTGGGCAACCTCAGTTATTATACCAATCTTTAAAAAGGGTCAGCGTGGGGATCCCTCCTGTTATAAACCCATTTCCCTGTTAGACTCTGCAGTTAAGATCTTGGGCAGGGTGCTACTCCACAAACTCAGGGAAGCTTTAGAGAGTTGTGGTGTCCTATCTAACTTACAATATGGGTTTAGAGAGAAGAGAGGTACCCTCGACCAGTGCCTAAATCTCCAGCTTTTAATGAGTAAATATACGGTGGTGAAGGACGGGTCTCTTAATATGGCCTTTATGGACCTGTCCTCGGCCTTCGACCTGGTCAATAGGGCTAAGATATGGTCGATTTTGCTGGAATTAGGTATCGACCCTCCGTTAGTAAGCTTTTTAGCGTCCCTTCATCAGGACCTTTCAGCGTCAATGAGTGTCTCTCAGGAAGGGAGACGCACAAGTCTTTTTAAGTCAGAGAGGGGGGTGAGGCAAGGTTGTATCCTTGCCCCCCTCCTCTTCACTATTTACATTAATGGCTTGGAAAAGTGTCTGGGAAACCTTAGCGTGGATGTGCCGCGTGTAGGGGAATCTGTTATCCCGGTTCTCATATACGCGGATGATGCCGTCTTTCTGGCCCGCACTGGTGTGGGGCTCCAGAGACTGCTGGACTCTTTTGGAGTTTTTATAGACTCATTAGACCTGAAAGTGAATATCAAGAAACACTGTAAAAGACTCAAAACTAAGTCATGCTTTTGTAATGGTAATGAGGTATCGAGAGTAAACGTTTTTTGTTACTTAGTGGTCATCTTCGACGATAAAGGTACCTGGGGCCCCCAAATAAAGCTCAAAAGTAACTCTGTTGCGAGGTCTACCTCTGCTCTAATGAGCCTCACAAAACGGTTGGGGACTCGACCGATGGAGGCCCTGTTCAGAGTTTATACCTCAAAATGTTTGGCCATTGCTATGTATGGCTCTTTATTGTGGGGTTATGTTTCCCAGGAGAGGATTCAAGTAGTAGAACATAGATTCCTGAGATACTTGCTTGTAGTTCTCCAGTCCACCCCCACTTTTTCAATACATTTGGAGGATGGCCTGGGTTACGTTACAGACAAATTGAAGTTGGCCCCACTGTTTTGCTGGGTTAAAACCTCATTAAACCAGGAAATCACACTAAATCATCTGATTCTTAACGATATTGTTGCTGTGGATAATGCCAAAAGGATACCCTGTCTGGAGTACGTAAGAACGTCGTTCTTACGTCTAGGGCACCCGGAGCTGTACTCATCCCCAACCCATATCACTAAGGAGGATGTAACTTGGATTAAGTATCATTTTTTAGATATGGCAAAGTTGGACCCTGAGGAGCGGGAACTTACAAAACCTTTGGTTAGAGGAAACTTTATGCTACTAACGTCCCCCTCGCTGGAACCATACTTAAAAATTGTGTCCAATCCTTATCACAGATTTTTATTGATAAGATTCAGATTTAACCTGATCCATTTCTCCTTGGGTTTTTACCCATCTTGGGGTAAAGCAGAATGCAGGAGGCCGTGTATCTGTAATAATTCCTCCTATCAAGACACATTGCACTTTATTATGTTTTGTGGGTTTTATTCTGACATTCGGAAAAAATATCTGTTCCCAATTTTAAAAGACGCTGGTTTTACACAGGTTAGACCTGCGCTGATATATCTACAGTTGTTAAGTAGCACCCGCATTATGTTTAGTGTGGCCAGTTTTTTGGTTGCAGCTGTACGGCTTAGATCAAAGATACTTCCTACCTTATGTAACTCTGACTGATTATATATAGAGTGTTTTTATGAATTGTGTTTTTAATACTATTGCCTCATATTATGATTGTATATTGTATTTTATGAAATTTGTGCCTTTTATGATTTTAATTAATCGAATAAAGTGTTTTGACTGACTGACTGACAGTAGCGGCTACAGCCGCCAAGATGTCATCATCAATCTTACTTTTGGAACGTGTAACTGCTGCAACCAAATATGTAGATACTGCTGTTTTTACGGCCTCAACGGCCAAACTATTGCCAACAGCGTGAACTCCCACGCTCTGATGACCAAGAGTGTAAATTACATACACGAGTGGCAACTGCTCTTGAAGCTCAGCTACTCGAACCCAGATCATTTTATGTTTTATTGTCCTATCCTTGAAATCATGAAAATCATTCTGAACCCAAAAGAACAGGTTTTCATTGTAAGACTGGACACAGTAGTAAGAATCACTCACAATAAGAGTCATCACACTAGGATCAGCGTACTCCAATGCAAGCATCAGAGCACAGAGCTCTGCCAATTGTGCGGTACAGTCCCCTAATGTCTGTGTATGCACAACATCGGACTTGAATTCATCAGTCACCATGGTACCCACCACAATGGCACAAGCTGAGACGTATGCGTGCTTAGACCCATGCGCAACTTGCACTGAACCATTAGTGTAAATGATACAATGGAAATCCTCCAAAGGCCACATAGTCAATGGCGCAGCATGAACAAACTCATACTGCAAAAACTCTTGTGACTGTAAGGTGGCATCAAAAATAAACATGACATCCGGAGACGTCAATGATGCAGCCCATTGTATCCACCGTGGGTGCAAAGCTTTAGAATTTGGTACACTGGCTTTCGTCACTGCCTCTAGGGCAGGATACGGGGTAACAACCAACATGCGTTTTCCCTGCGACAGTGTGCGCTCCCTAAGAATCACCATTTGCAATGCTGTCAAAACTTTCTCCACAGTGGAAAACCGCTTTTCAGCCGAAGTGTACAAGTGTGACTTGTAAGCGATAGGTACTGTGTCATCTTCGTTAAAAGTAAGGTAAGTGAAACCCACCGCCCCAGGGATGATTCTTATCACCAGGTTGGTGTGGTTATCACGAGTCAGTAAGAATTTAGATTCTAGAAGATCAGCCTGCAAAGATTGCAAAATGGCTGAATGTTCAGGCAGCCAGCATGATTTGGTAAAAGTAGGTTGTATCAAAGCATACAAAGGCTTGATATGCTGGGCATATTCGGGAATATAGGTACGCCCGAAATTCAAAAATCCCAGCAAGGACTGTAATTTTTTCAGTGTTGTAGGAGTGCACAGCTGTGCGCATTTCTCCAAGAAGTGAGGAGCCAACCCTCGACCTTAATTGTTCAGCTCATAGCCCAGGAACAACACTGTGTACTCTGCAATTTGAGACTTTGCAAAGTTGAATTTGTAACAGAAGTCCGCAAAGTTACAAATTATGCGGTCAACACTATGTTGGGAATATCCCTGTGTAACCTATTGGTTGTCCTGTCTCTGTGTTTATGTATGTGTGGGTTTTCCGTTTTGGGCTTCCCCTTTAAAAGAGGCCGGCACTAGGAGTCATCTGCTTGGTTTCTAATAATGTCTCTATTCACCTGGAATTCCTGTGTTGGCTGGAGGCATTCCTCTCCCTCTCCCGCTTCCCGTTAATCCCTGGATATTCGTGGCACCAACAGTTGTTTGTGGCTTCGTTTCTTCCCGGCAGTCGGCTGACGTACGGGACCTTCGTGACACCCTTGGACTTTTTCGATTTTCGTTAGTGGTGTCGCGACTCCTTGCGGGACTTCTTTGGCCTAATTTCCTTTCTACAGAGACATCTTATTGTACTGGGAGCATTTTTGTATTTTGAGCTCAGTGTGCAGGGGGAGATGATACGCGGCTGCGTGTCTTCATTTGCCCTACTTCCTATATTAGTCTAGCCACTCCTTGTCGTTATGTGAAACTTCGGGCGGTTTCACGAGTCAACGTCTGGGGAGTAGCGTGTTTTCTGTATTCAAGCCCCACGCATTCACAGTGGCCACTGTTCCTTATTATTTTTGAAATATTCAGTAGTTATCTGACCGTTTTTTCGGTAGGTGGTTTTTTTTATGCCTATAGGCTTTTTTCCCTCACAAGTAGTCCCTCCTGCTCCGTGGCATACCATAAGTATGGATTTTGTAACAGATCTTCCCTTGATGTCTGGGTGTACTGCCATATTTGTTGTCGTGGATTTATTCACCAAAATCGCGCATTTCGTATCACTTTCAAAGATACCTACAGCAAGAGAGTTGGCCTCAGTATTCATGATGAATTTAGTGAAACTGCATGGTTTGCCTTCAGCAATTGTGACAGATAAGGGGGCTTAGTTTGTGTCTCATTTCTGGACTGAGTTCTGTTCTTTATTGCAGATGGAGGTTCGTCTGTCGTCTGCATACCATCCGCAGACTGATGGGCAGATAGAATGTACCAATCAGACAATGGAACAGTATCTCCGCTGTCTGCTAACCTCAATACCATGCAATTGGGTGGAGGCGCTCCCTTTAGCCGAATTTGCTTACAATATCAGCATGCATTCGGCTTTGGGGATGACGCCGTTCTTTTGTTCTTTGGGTTACCATCCTAAAGCAATTCCTACTCAACCCACTGGATATGTGCCAACAGTGGATACTCTCAGTAAGTCACTAGTTCATGTTTGGGAGGTGGCCAGAGAATATTTACAGAAAGCAAAAGATGACCTGAAGAAGTTCCTGCCCCTTCCTACCCAGTGGGGGATCGGGTGTGGCTGTTGTCTAGAAATCTGCGTTTAACTGGATCTAGGAAGTTGCAGCCCAGATATGTGGGTCCCTTTTCTATCATTAAAGTAGTGAATCCTGTGGCCATGAAACTTGAATTACCAGAGGATTATCGCGTCCACCCAGTGTTTCATATGTCCCTCCTTAAGCCATATGTCAGCACTTCCCTACCATTGCCTCCCCCTCCACCTCTGTTAATAGATAGACATGAGGAGTTTGAGGTCAATGCTATCCTTGATTCCAGAAGAAGAAGGGGGAGGTTGTATTATCTTGTTGACTGATAAGGGTATTCAGCAGATGACCGTACGTGGGAGCCCGCGGGTGGTGTACATGCTCCCCGGCTGGTGCATTTGTTTCATATACGTCATCCCTCTAAACCTCGTCCAGTGGGGAGGTCTTTGGGGGGGTACTGTTGGGAATACCCCCGTATAACCTTTTGGTTGTCCTGTCTCTGTGTTTATGCATGTGTGTTTTTTCCGTTTTGGGCCTCCCCTTTAAAAGAGGCTGGCACTAGAAGTCATGTGCTTGGTTTCTAATTGTGTCTCTATTCACCTGGAATTCCTGTGTTGGCTGGAGCCGTTCCTCTCCCTCTTCCCGTTAATCCCTGGATATTCGTGGCACCAACGATTGTTCGTGGCTTAGTTTCTTTCCGGCAGTCGGCTGACGTCCGGCACCTTCGTGACACCCTTAGACTTTTTGGATTTTCGTTAGTGGTGTCACGACTCCTTGCGGGACTTCTTTGGCCTAATTTTCTTTCTTCAGAGACATCTTATTGTACTGGGAGCATTTTTGTATTTTGAGCTCCGTGTGCAGGGGGAGATGATACGCGGCTGCGTGTCTTCATTTGCCCTACATCCTGCATTAGTCTAGCCACTCTTGTCGTTATGTGAAACTTCGGGCGGTTTCACAAGTCAACGTCTGGGGAGTAGCGTGTTTTCTGTATTCAAGCCCCACGCATTCACAGTGGCCACTGTTCCTTATTATTTTTGAAATGTTGAGCACTTATCTGACCGTTTTTTTGGTAGGTGTTTTTTTTATGCCTATAGGCTTTTTTCCCTCACAAGTATCCCTGAATTGGAGAGGGGCTGCCTCGTGGATGCTCAGTAGTGTTTTGGAGTCCCGAAGACATGAAGACAAGGAGTCCTGATCTGGAAAGCAGCCCTTTTTGAATCATGTACTGTCTGGAGCCCATTTATGCATATGCACAGAGACATTGTTGTTAGCACTGCTAAGGGTTCTTCTTTGTCTTTCTATGTAGGTGCAGTCTGTGTCCTATGCCCTTTGAATAGTCCCAGAGGAAGCAAGACAGGGTGTTGTTTTTTCCCCTTCCCTCTCTCTTTATCCCACCCTTTCCTGGTGCTCTTGTGGTCAATTCGCTGTTTTGTGATATCAGTGGTTGCTGCTGGAGTAGTAGGGAAGGAATTTGGCCTATCGTCGTTCCTGCAGTGTTGGGCATAGTTTGGAGGTGTAGAGTTAACACGCAACACAGATGCGCCCAAATTTCATCGTCTGTGAGATAAATGTCATCCACATACGAACATACGAACACGCATCTGGGTCTACTCTCTCCAAGAGAGAGACAATGCGGGCAGCAAACACACCCGGACTATTCTTATAGCCCATGGCCAGGTGTTTAAATTTGCGTTGTTTGCCGCCACTAGTAAAACTGGTCCATTGGGAACTTAGACCAGACAGATTGTGGCCAAAAAAAACGTTGGATATGTCAAGTGTGGTTTTAAACCTTTTTAGCACAAGACCATCCACTAAAGCTGAGCCGTGAGTATTTTGTACTGCACAAGTACGGCAATGCGAGTTTAAATGCCGATAATCCAATACCAAACGGTACGAACCATCTGGCTTGGTCACAGTAAAAAGTAGGTTATTCATCGGCGACATGCAAGTTTTAATCACTCCTTGATATTCCAATTGTTCAAGGATTTCCGCAACGGAAGCCTCAGCTTCACGCCAGATGGGATATTGAGGTTGAGGCCGTGGCATAGACCGTAAGGGAATCTCGTGGTGAGGGGAAAATGTATCCCAGCCACAGTGCGTACTGTACAAAGCTGGCGCAAGGGCCTTGGCCCACTCTTCTGCAAAATTCAGCGCATGCTCCTTAGACACTGTGTGCGCAAAACTAGGGAGGATTACCTCCTCCCCTCTCGGAGCCGCGAGAACAAAAGGTGGGGGCCAGTCAGCCTCCGCTAACAAAATGTCATAGGTAGTAGTAAGATTTTCCCAAAATACTCCTTTTATGGTACGTTGTATGTCACCTTCAATTAAAAGGACAATTTCAAAAGCCTATCAGGGGGAGCTACTCTAGTATCAGCTGTCTCTACTACAACATATTGGTCAGTCACTGTCACCTTCAGTAGTGGACGGAGGGCCTCTCGCACTATGGTAATCTCCGCCGCGCTGTCCAACAATGTCAGCGCCCATGTCTGATTCCAAAGCTGTGTTCTCGCTATCTGTGGAATATCTCACTGTTAAAGCGGCAACTTTCTTTTTCTGAAACTGGGGTCTTTTCTGTGAAGAATCGTCCTGCTTGCCTTTGCCGTCTTTCAGGCAGGGCTGGTTGTGACTCTGCTGGCGACCTCGACCTCTGCCGCCGCCTCCACCACCGGACGATGAGGCTGATGTGTCCTGTAAAGAACGAGAAGAGCGTTGATAAGGAACCTGAAATCGATCAGGCGACTTAGTCGTAGTTCGGTCGCGCAACTCATAAACGCGCTCAGTAGACGCAGGCCCTGGTGATGGGGGAGAGGACTCTTTCTGTTACTGTTTCCCCAGTTTTTTATTTCTGTTCCAATTTTTCTTTGGAGCTGTGGTTTGAACGTCTGTCTCAGACTTCGCACCTTGAGTTTGTTTTTTATCTTTAGCAGAAAAGGGCTTGACACCTAAACTATTGCGGCCAATGGTTTTATAAGCCGCTGTAATAATTCTCGGTAACTGTCGGGGGTTTTCGGCATCGGGGACATCGCATAAGGCATTAGCCACTTGAAAGTTCACCGCATCTCCCTTTACATTACAAAGGACGAGATCGGAAACTACGCCAAATGTGCCAACGAGTCTCATTCCCAATTCAACCACAGCCTCAGGTCCGTGTTTGTCCTGAACACATTTAATGACCGTCGGAAGGACAGCCATTGACAGAGTGCCAAAGAACCTCGTGTACACTGCCACAAAAATCCTACCCCATGACTCACAGTCACCGGCTTCTGGGAACAAGTCCTTGGGTAAACTAATTGTAAGAATCCTGTGTTTTTCTACGGGAGTCGAATTAGGAAAAACTGCTTCTAGCTGGTCAAACTTCTCGGCAAGCCAAAAAGGCATATCATCCTTATCTTGGGGTCGCTTGCCCATTACTGCATTGACCATCACGGGACTACGCTTCATTCCGCTCGGTCCTCCTGGAAGGGCCGCAACACCAGGGGCCCGCCCTGGAAATTGCGGGTAATATATTGAACTAGAGCCCTGATAACACTAATAGAAGAGTCATACAGGGTCCGTTACTCAGCAACAGGGACTTGCCCCGCACGAGGATGCGGGGTGAATCCAGCCAAAACCGGCCAAGCAGCGCCAGGAATGGACAAAGGACCCAATCGAGCCGCCGTTACAGTGTGGGGAAGGGCGCCATCAAACCAAATACGGTGCTGCCATGCAGAAATCGGAATCTCCTGTGTCCTATAATGGACGTATTCCCCAGGCACAGCTGTGTGAGTGTATGTGTGAAAAACCTGCGTAGCCGCATCCACTCCAGGAAACGTCACCCAAGAGTAGAAAATGTCAAATGGGTAAGCAACTTCAGCACCCTCTACCAAAATCACTGCCATGCCCTCCAAACCAACATTATATGTTTCCAAATGATTGCGAACCACAATGTGACTATGTTGTGGTATAACAATGTTAGCCATAGTGACACAGAGAAGAAAAGGTATTATGTAAAACAAAGTAGCACAACTGGGTAGTAATTCAAAAGGAAACCGTTTTGAAAGATTCAAGCTTGAAAACACCTATGTAACTATAGGTAGGTTTGTCCAACACCACTGTTACCCGGAAACAATAGTGAAGGTGCTAAGGACTGAATGAAGTACTACTCAAGCGTCATGTAATAAGTCCACCAGAGTTGGACGTCATGTAGCAGGGATTCTGCTCATACACAGAACTGTGCATAGAGACTTGAAACCTCAGTGAATTAGGGTGTACCAAAACTCACCTTAGTAGCCAAAATCCCCTACTAGACTAGCAATCAGTGTCTCATTGGTTCTTCCACAACCACAATGATGAGACAACCCAGAACATGGAACTTAGAATACCTCAGGCAATGTGGAAAACATGAACACTCTTTCATTATACTCTCATACCAGTCCAAAACAGGGAGTAAAAGGAGACACGAGTATGTTTAAATATTTATTTCTAATGCCGTGTTCTCATGCGCAGTAGCTTAGCTAATATAAGCAAACATATTATAAGCAACAAGATTATCATCATAGTTACTATTCCATAAAATACAAAGGGAGAAAGCATATTACAATGCTAAATGGAATGGGTTAGATTACACCTATATCTCACCCTCCCTTGCTAGTAGGTTATTTTACATCTACAGAATGTCTCTTGGGATTACAAGGGCGACCCCATACCTCTGGTCCTAGCAGAAATGGATCACATCCGTTTCTGCCACAGCTCTCTGCATGCAAATGTTCTCCAAGTGTGTGTGTTCATGCCTACGCAGTGCATTATTAAACGTGCCAAATTCAGAGGTGGCCACAGCTGCATATATGTTATGTCTAGAACGTGCGCTGATCAGTCTGAACAACAACCACTGTGTTGAAATAACCATGAAGGCCTCGCCACTCACTGTTCAGACAAAGCTTATCAAGCAAGGCTGCTAATATAGAAAAACATATTATTCTTGTGTGAAGCAAAACACTCTGCTAAACTCTAAACACTTATAATAATGTGTGCCGTGTGCAAAGGCAGCAGAAAGGAAAAATGGCATTTAAACTTCTAATAAGCTCATGCCAACGTAACACAGTGTAAAAGCAAGGCTCATCCCCATGACACCTCCTGTTACCTCTAGTATGTCCCACACAGCAGGATTGCTAAGAGGTCTACGGTGGCCACGCCCCCTTTCTCCACCTCTCTGCAAAACGCGGCTCCTGGCGCGCTACTGGTTGGGGGTTCAAGTCCACTTTACTCCTGAGAGACCTTAAGGGTTAAGAAACCCTTCTGGTACCCCCGGCAAGTCCTACACAGCAGAATTCCTTAGAACTGGTCGGAGGTTCCATCCCCTTTCTCCAACACTCTGCAAATGTGACTACTAATTCACTGAAAAAAGCAAAGGTTACAGGGACGTTATAGTTAGGAATTAGCCTTTAAAAAACCTTAAAAATTCACTGAAAAAAACAATGGTTACAGCGATGTTATAGTTAGGAATTAGCATTTAAAATATTCACTGGAAAAACATAGGTTACAGGGACGTTATATTTAGGAAATATAATTTATATTAAACCTTAGAAATTCACTGAAAAAAACAAAGGTTACAGGCACCTTATAGTTAGGCTGACATTTCACTCATACAAAACCAGAGAATATTCAGCAGTTATAGTTAGCTGAGTTAACTGTAACGCACGCCCCCTCAATGCACTGCTTATGACCTCACATATTACATCACTCATGACATGGTCAGTGACAACACTGATGGCATCTCAAATCACATCACTGATTACATCATCCAGTGAGTATGAATGTTTTAAAGAAGTTTATGAGTGTTAAGTATATAAACCAAGGTGTATTGGTGAATCAGTGGGTGTATAAGTGCCTATATGGATGATTCAGAGGGTGTGTGTGACTGACTGTGTAAGTGAGTGATTAGGTCTCTCAGTGAATGTATGGGTGAGTGACTAGGTTGTATAAATGTATGTATCAGTCTGTCAGTTAGTGTCTAAGTGGCTGTATGGGCTGGTGAGTGGGTACGTAAGTGGCAGTATGGATGGTTGATTAGTTGTCTCAGTACCTGTATGAGTGTCTGTGTGGGTGGGTGTGACTGCCTGCATGGTTTAGTGAGTTGGAGAGTCAGATGGTTGTATTGGTTAATAAGTGCATCTGTGAGGGATTATTTGTGGGACTGAGTGTGTGTATAACTGTGTCAGTAAGTGAATGGATGTGTCAGTGGTATATGAGTTAGTAACTGCATTTGTAAATGGCAGTATAAGTGAGTGTTGGGAGTATATGAGTGACTGTATGTGTGACTGAGTGATTGCGAGAGTGGCCATACGGGTGAGTGTGTGCTTGTGTCAGTGACGGTATGGGCGAGTGAGTATGTGTTAGTACCTGTATAAATAAGTGAGCGGGTGTGTGTATAACTGTATATGTGAGTAAGTGCCTGTGTAATTGACTCTATGGGTGAGTGACTAGGTATGTGAGTAGCTCTATGGGTGACTGACAGTGTGTGAGTCGCTGTATGGGTGTATAAGTGGATATCTCAGTGGCAGTATTAGTGAGTGAGTTGGTGTATGTGAGACTGTATGGGCTACTGAGTGGATGTGTGTGTATTCCCATGAATCAGTGAGTGTGTGTGTTAGTATGGGTATGAGTGTGTCAATGGTTTTGAGAATGCTAGTGTGGAAGTTGCAGTGGGTGTATGAAAGGTTATATTGGGGTGAGGGTGGATACATTCGAGATTCTGTGGATGATGTCATTTGAGATGTCATCAGTGATGTCACTGACCATGTCATGAGTGATGCAATATATGTGGTGCTGTGAGTTATAGTTAGCTCAGCTAACTATAACTGCTGAATTTCTCTGGTTTTGTACAAACGAAATGTCAGCCTAACTGTAACGTCTGTGTAACATTTGTTTTTTTTCAGTGAATATCTATATAAGTAAAGAGCGGAAGAGTGAGCTACGTATAAAAGTCAAGATGATCACAAACTTTTATTATACTTGTAATGATAAAATTAAACTTTTTCAACCCCGTTCCCTATATATGTCGACTTGACCAAATGCCACAAAATTTGGCAAAAATTTTGAATGATGATTAAAGTATATTTTGGAAACTTTAAGCAGGGTCGTCAAACAGGGTCATTTTATTAGATTGAGATCAGACAAAAGCCATTTCCATTTGAATTTTAGTTGGATGTAACTGCAGAGAAGCTTTGTTTCTCTGCAATAAATGTACATGCTAGTATACTTGAAAAAAACCTTAGCCACAGCCGAAGTTTGATGCTCAGAAATAAGCCTGCGAATGAAAAGGGGGGGCCCTCGGCCCCCCCGCACGCATGGCGGCGCGGCGACCGTCGCCCCCCCTTTCCCCATTGTTGTCTCTCGGTGGTGGGGGCGGGCCCTGGGGGGCGCGACCCACCACCGATTGGCCGGCGGCCTCCCTGACCCGGATACAAGGTAGAAGGTCCGGGTCAGGGGGGGCGGGCTACAGGAGGGGCGGGCCGGGGGGGCGTGCCCCCCCCGCCTGGCCCCTCGGGAATAAAGAGGTGGGGAGCGCCCAGGAGACCCCCTTGTCCCTGGACGCTCCCTCACAGTACGGTGTGCCCCGCGCTCGGGGCTTCTTTGTTTTTCTATTTATTTCCCCTTCCAGGTTCCAAGCAGTCGGGATCGGTCCAGCGGGAAAGGGAGGATGTCCCTGGTCGGCCGTGGACCCGGAATCGGCGGAGAATGGTGAATGGCGGTGCTCCACGTGGGCAGGATGACCGGGGGCCAATTCTTTCCGAGCGGGACGATGGCGCGTGGAGAAGTGTGCCTTTACACAAGTTAAGTGGGGAGAAAGCAGGGGTGTTATGGGGGGGGGGGCTCGGCAGGCGAGCTACACGAATGGTTTAATGCCAGTAGCATGGGCTATGGAAAGCCCTTGCCGTCGTTGGGCGCGCGTGCGTGCAAATAGCATGTATGTCTGCGTTGTAATGGCAGTGTTTCCCTTGCGGAGTAGGGGGGGAGAGCAGAAGGTAACTTCATTTGGGAGTTCTGCGAGGTGTTAATTTTGGATACGTTCAGACTTGCTCATTCGGGGAGTTACTTACACAAAATGTAAATAGCTTATAAGGACATTGTTAAAAAATACGAAATTATCTAAAGAGAGGGCTTAACATGCAATACGAGGCACACCTTCATTTGAAGGGATGTACGAAGTACTGAGATGTTAGGAACTGGAGGCTCAGGACCTGCATGCTTTCTCTAACAACCAAAACCTGACTATTAAGGGTAGGGGTAATGCCGATGGGACTCCTAACAGGAGTATTAGCTACACATGGAATACAGGATTCGCTGATCCAAGGCAGGTCAGAGTTTTTTAACCCGGACACTTACTTGCTGAAATTAGCCACGATTCGGAGTTAAACTTTGAGGGTAAATGTTAAAAAACATGCAGGAATTTGTGTGAAAAAACATGCCATGGGAAGTATTTCCAATAACTATGTCTCGCGATGGAATTCCAGGCACAGGTGGTATTTATAACATGAGGGAGGAGGACTATTGGAACAGTGAGCTCCAGTGGCGCAATCGGTTAGCGCGCGTTACTTATCAGCAGTACTTGCATTGAGGCATGCCGAGGTTGGGGATTCGTGCCGCACCTGGGGCAGCGTACGGGTTTTTCATAAACCTTTTCCGAAATATGCAAAAACAAACCGTTTAGCTATAAATATGTTACCAGGCAAGCTTCTCGAGGAGAAGGGAGGACGGGGATGACAGAACTAACTGCAGCATCCATTATTGAGGCGTCAGGCACTTCATGGTCGACATGTTGATAGCCTTGGTCTCTCTCATAAGTTCAATGTCAGATTGATTTGACGGGTCAGATGCATGTTTTTGGAAAGCGGTGTTTGCCGATAAACGTCACATAGTGGTGCTCCTTCGAAAAGAAGACCAAAGACGCTCTCTCGGTGCTAAAAATGTTGAGCGAGGTCAAAACAGGTCCGAAAGATGAAACTCTCGTCTCCTGAAAAAGGTTGCCTAGCGCGAAATGCTTAGAGTAAAGTTTACACGGATTTTATTATTATTGAGCATAAAACGCGTTATATTACAATCCGGGGTGAAAGGAGGGGAGGGTGGTGTAGTGGTCGAAGCTTGCGCTTTTAAAAATTACCAGCTAATCGTGAAAGCACGTTTCGCTCAGCGCGCTGACCGCGTGCGATTAGTTGTTAGGGACAGCTGCCCGGCGTAACGCGGAAGCGTCCGTCCACCTGTCCCCCGGAGCCTCACTTTCCCTCGGCGGCTCGCTGCACACTTGAATGGCTTGACTGTCCTGTAGTCTGAAGATCAGGGGTGACGTCAGTTACATCACTGGCCCTAGACATACGAAATGACCCGTTTAACATCGTGACATCGCAGGATCGACCCCTTGTTTGGCACCCCCTTCCCCCCTCAGCAGGCTCGTAGTTGCTGTTAGTCACCCAGGAAGAAGGAGTGGATAATACATAATGAAATGGGTGTTCTTAAAGTGCTGTTACTGTGACAGTAAATCTGTTCTGCTTAAATTGGTCGCAAAGTCGGCATTTTAAAAATATGTGGTAAGGTTAGAGCATCTGCTGCTGAGAACTTTGTGAGCCCAGTAAACGTCAACGAGAGTATTGGTAGAATAACTCTGGGGGGTTACCACATTTCCTGGAGGAGTATATGTTTTCTCCAATCCCAGGGGTTAATGTTTCTCCTACAAAGTTCATCTATGTAGGTAGGTAAGTGGGTAACTGCTTTTTTAGCACAGAGATCCTTTTGTTATTTGCAGTTCATAAATCACAACCTTTCTAACATTGCACAGTGAGCTAGGAAGGACGTGTGTCTCCTGCATCATGTATCCCTCACTATCTCATACAGGCCCACTGGCACTACGTGATTCTGCTGCCACTGCAATTTTTTCGCATAGTACTGGATCGGCTACATTTGCCACATATTACATCTTCTGCTGCATAATTTACAAGTTGTCCTTGCCTCAAACTGAACAAAAATTACTAGAAATGCATGTTCCTATGAAGCGGAATGCACTTTGCAAAAGCTGACTGTTCACCTTTCAAGTGCATGTTGTGTATTGGGGTGTTAAATTAATACTTATAAGATAAGACCTTTTTCCAGATAGGGTTAACTGGTACTAACCCAAAGATGTGCCGCATTATGCTTCATAAGTTAGCAAGCCCTGCTACTTAAATTTAATCCTTCATTGCCGCATAATTTCAGTGGCCCTGGTCTTAAGTAACACACACTGTTCATCGGTTTACACACACAATTTATTGTCAATGTATAAGGCGTATGTGTAATGTGAAGTGCTCTGACACCCTGCATTGAGATGAGTAGCACTATGAAAAGAAAAAAAATAAAATTTGTGGGTTTTTTAAAGTGGAATATGAGTAAATACTCGGACGGAAAAACACATCTGACATTTTTGACTGTGCATGCATATTCCCATATATCGGCACTGGAAAAAGGCGAAACAATGCCTCTTTTAGGTACTGGGAAGACAAGATTCAGCTGTGTGCCTTTGTTTCGCCGCCATTGTATTTACATCTAGGTGTGAGGCTCCAGATGGCTCCCAGCCAAGATACTTTAGGGAGTACACCACACAATGATGACGGTCTGGATAGCCGAAAGAGGGTTATACGGCTGCTTTCATAGTATTAACAGCAGTATTGAGGGCCGACTATACAAACAATGTTGGATAGGCATCCCACCAAGGCCCCACAATTTTTTTTTTTAGCGTTTCCAAGGGAATCCACTGTATTGTAATGGTACAGGGCACGTATCAGAAGCAGAACGCAAACACTCTGCGTCCATGTTGGGCACACCAATTGGTTTCTGAGCTGCAGAGCACAAAGAGTAGTAATTTTGTGTTCATTCCTGGGCTTCTTCATTGATGTCCTCCAGGCACTTGCAATATTTTATCCAAGCCATGATTGCTGCTTATTTATCTTACGTGAGGAACAGCCATTGACATAAGTCAAATTTTGACACTCTAGAATTATTATCATTGGCGTCTGCCGAGGGGATAGTTAGAATAATAGTGGAACGATTCACGAATAGGGTATTCCCCCTTCTCTTGGGGTCCTCCTGGGGATTAATACACATCTAAGGGTAGGGCTTGACAAGACTGAGAAAGCCAGTTTCCCAGGTCCGACATTCCGTGGCAAGCCAAAGCAGTAAGTCATACAAGGGACGTATTTCATTGTAAAGGTAATGGACATCTGAGGTGCTGTTCACTGTTCTAGGGGGGGACATTGCACCAGTCCAATTGACTATTCGTTGATGATAGGTAAAGTCAACATTATTAGTAAGCTATCTTATTGGTAGCTGTTTGGCGTGCTGCCTTCAGGCTAAGTCTTGAGGGAATGTAGAGCAGCTTGTTTTACCGGTCTACAATCTCATGAATGAGTAAATGGAAAAGAACAGGTGTATAACAATTATATGTATTTGTTCTAAAACACATCCCTTTAGTTCCTTTCCGAGGCTAAAGGCATGAAATTACAGTCAGTAAACTTATTTAACATACAAGTAAATTGGCACAATATACGTTGAGCCTATGATGAGATTAGAGGCGAATAATTACAGTGTGTAAACTTATATGGCACACAGTGATTTAGCACCATATACGTTGAGCTCTAGGGGTGTACCAAAGCCATATATTAATAATGTGGTAGGGGAACCACGAATGCCATTGAGACAGGGCCTAGAGCCTGTAGAGAGACTACTTGGGGTCCTGATAACCATACACACCCTGATGTCACACCTAAAAGGTGCCCAAGAGCCTAGTTGCGGCATCACATAGGTCTGGGGATGCATGTGATCATGTCCGGTTGGCTAGGATGATATTTCCCAGAAACCAAAGTGGTGAGCGGAAAGGGTCCTTGGGCCAGCTTATGGCCTCTCGGAGTTAGGGCTGTGCTAATTCTTTTAGCTAAAGACTGTGATGCTGCACTGTTAAGTAGACTGTTTTGTTTTTACACATAGATTCTATGCATAAAGACGTGGGTAGGAAACCAGGATTAAGAGGCGATGTCCTCGCCTACGGCACAGGTCTCTTGGGTAACAATGATTGTAAAAATAGGAAGCCAATTTTACAGCCTACCATGGTTAGGGCGGCGCTGATCCTATGCTTAACGACATAGATGCTGCACTAGCAAACAGACAAACTGAGGCTATGCTTAACATTTACTGTCGACGTGTTAATGTGTAGTAATATAGCACTAAGATTATCTAAAACTTAGCAACTGATGGTAATGTAAGTCTAACGCGTGTACAGCAGTTATCGCCGGAAACACTAATGGTGTGTATCTATCTTTCCAATTTATGTATGACCGGGTCCATGGTGGATACCTGGAGTGCTCCACATCACAACAGCTGCAACAGGTGGACAGCCCAAGGGGGGCTTACGTCAGTCACGGCTGGGTCCATGGCGGATATCTGAGGAGTGCTCCACACCGCAACATCAGCAGCGGGTGGACGTCAAAAGGGAAGCATACGTCGAGAAAGAGGACACCAAGTGCCCAAGTATTGCCGGCAGGTGTAAGTGCTACCCATTCCCTAAGGTGGAAGTGGGAATTGTCACCCAGGTTTTCTTGGTCTTTTCCTGTTTCTTGCAGTTTCTCAAACCTGTCACGCAGGGGAGGAACTCAGCACTAGAAGTGGAGGAGCTACAATGTGCCAGCACAAGCAACAGGCTGGACGCAGGACAGGGAAGAGTCGGTTTGAGGGTCTGTGCCATGGTCAGTTCAGGAACTTCTTTCAGGGACTTTTAGCTCAGCAGCCCGACCCCCTGTCAGTGGTGATACTTCACCTAGGGGGGACCGAATTGGCCAAACTGGTGAGGCAAATACTCATTGATGAGTTCATCTCCACTGTGGGTGGGTCTTCAGGACTTGCCCGGGTGGCACAGTAGTAGGGTCTCAACTTATCCCGTGGTGGCAGGAACTCGGTCAGGGCGTTGAATCACTCGATAAAGAGGATCAACACACAGAGGGACGAATTATTTCAAGCCCCCCTCGGTCGCAGATGATCCAACATGGGTGTATTTGTTCTACCTGGTGAGGGGAGTCCATTTGACGGAGGAAGGAAGGGTACTGTGGTCTGATGATGTCAGGGCCTGGTTGGAAGGTTTTGCTAAAGTGAGAACTTTCTAGGGTAGGTCTAGGCAGGGGGAGGCCAGATCGTCGGTTAACAATGCTGGCCTGTGGCGGTAAGGTCATTATCGGTGAGCACATATTTGAGGTCTGAGGGGGCGGGCATCATCCTATGGAGGTTCCCGCCCAGGGGGAGGGGCCTGCGGGCCACTCCTAGAACTCCAGGGGCAAGGTAATGGATGCTGCAAAGCAAAGGAGCGCGGGTAGGAGTAGTTCACGCTTTCCTTAGGCTGGTAGCCACCCCGCGCGCGTATACTCATGACGTCACCGGCTGGCGCAGAGTAAGGGCCCTCCTTCAGTGGGTAAATGGAGTTCAGGGCATAGACCGGGCAATTCCCGGGGTAACACTGCGCATGCGCACGTCTCATGGGGAGGCGCAGCTTGTAGGACCTGACACCGGTAGTGACCCTGCCATATGGCCAGAAATGTACAAAAATCAAGATGAGGATGTTTAGACTCGGTTAGGAAACAACATGTATTAGAGTTTTGTTAAGGTCAGGCTCTCAAACTTGTTGACAATAATTTTGTATCGAATGTCCTGCTGATTTTTGTATAAATTGTTGATCATGCAATTAAAAACCTTTTTTAATTTCATACTTTAATAAATACGGCCGGGCGACTAGCGCCCGCCTTCCAAAAAGTAAAGACGTCTCGTGTCCACATTTCTGGGTGTTGGGTGCCGGTTTGGGGGGGAGGCGGCAGCTAGTCGCTGACCATGTGAAAAGGGGGGCCCTCGGCCCCCCCGCACGCATGGCGGCGCGGCGACCGTCGCCCCCCCTTTCCCCATTGTTGTCTCTCGGTGGTGGGGGCGGGCCCTGGGGGGCGCGACCCACCACCGATTGGCCGGCGGCCTCCCTGACCCGGATACAAGGTAGAAGGTCCGGGTCAGGGGGGGCGGGCTACAGGAGGGGCGGGCCGGGGGGGCGTGCCCCCCCCGCCTGGCCCCTCGGGAATAAAGAGGTGGGGAGCGCCCAGGAGACCCCCTTGTCCCTGGACGCTCCCTCACAGTACGGTGTGCCCCGCGCTCGGGGCTTCTTTGTTTTCCCACCCACCATCCCTTAGAACAAAAGTCTTGTGGCATTCATTATGCCTGGTTTAATGGTAAGTTGTTGAAGGTACTGTCCACATGTTTTACATGGTAGTAGAAATGGATCTGTTGGTATATTTTGTTGATACTTTTGTTTAGGAATTTTTTCCCCTTTTTAGCAAACTGTGTGTGAAGTGATTTTTCTTTGATGCCAAGTGTCTTTAGGCCTTTTTTCCCTTTGTAGCTGTACGGTGATACTGTTATTTATTAGCCAGTGTAGCTGTCCTTTAGAGTTTTTCCCATAGGTCGTCGTATTTATTAGGTATGGGGCATGCGGTAAGGTCATTATCGGTGAGCACATATTTGAGGTCTGAGGGGGCGGGCATCATCCTATGGAGGTTCCCGCCCAGGGGGAGGGGCCTGCGGGCCACTCCTAGAACTCCAGGGGCAAGGTTATGGATGCTGCAAAGCAAAGGAGCGCGGGTAGGAGTAGTTCACGCTTTCCTTAGGCTGGTAGCCACCCCGCGCGCGTATACTCATGACGTCACTGGCTGGCGCAGAGTAAGGGCCCTCCTTCAGTGGGTAAATGGAGTTCAGGGCGTAGACCGGGCAATTCCCGGGGTAACACTGCGCATGCGCACGTCTCATGGGGAGGCGCAGCTTGTAGGACCTGACACCGGTAGTGACCCTGCCATATGGCCAGAAATGTACAAAAATCAAGATGAGGATGTTTAGACTCGGTTAGGAAACAACATGTATTAGAGTTTTGTTAAGGTCAGGCTCTCAAACTTGTTGACAATAATTTTGTATCGAATGTCCTGCTGATTTTTGTATAAATTGTTGATCATGCAATTAAAAACCTTTTTTAATTTCATACTTTAATAAATACGGCCGGGCGACTAGCGCCCGCCTTCCAAAAAGTAAAGACGTCTCGTGTCCACGTTTCTGGGTGTTGGGTGCCGGTTTGGGGGGGAGGCGGCAGCTAGTCGCTGACCATGCGAGTGAGGTGTTTCTCTTTCCCATTACCTGCAACCGTTCTCTCCCATCCATGTGTCCTTTCCACATTTTTCAGAAATCTTTCGAGTCCATTTAGCCGAAGCGCAATAACCCTCACCAAAGCCTGTCCCGTAAAGAGGATGTTCTTGTCTCTATCACAAAGGCAAACCAAACACAAGAGATTAAACGTGCCAGGGACGAAAAGGCTGCCAGTAGACTTCTCTAGAGAAGGCAAGGGTGTCTGAAGTATCAATCACATGAAACTAAAATTATCGAATAAAAGATGAGCTTTGAATGAACACCATTGGGAACCATAAGAACGTCTGAAAGTCTCATTCACCTCAGGAAAAAAAGCATTTTGTAACCGCCTGGAGCAGCTCACGTGAATCATTTCTATGGATCAATGTAAAAAATGAATCTTGTAGAAAGGTGGCCTTGCTTATGATCATCACACATCTGCCTTAGACACGTGGGCCAAGAATATACACCACAAAATCAAGGCTCAAGTGAAAATCCGGACTTAAATAATTCCACTTCAAAATGGCCATTTTTCACTTCTGTAGCTCTTGAAAAAAAACGTAATTCAAAATTGAAAAATGCCAATGAGCGAACAAACATTATGTATGTTTGTAAATTACACGTGGGCGATTGCATGAAAATACCCCCACTCAAAAGCCAATGGAACTACCTGCTCGTTATATTGTGCCGTCGAATGGTTTAAAGTGTACTCACGGTCTGCTGTTGTGGTTAAAATTTCACAGAACATCACTGTTCAAAGTACTGAACATCGTCTGCATGAAAACTGTGCTCGAGGTAAAAGTATAACCCAAAGAAAAAGGGTACTGTCTGTGTAAAGCAATTAATCGAGACCACCATTTAAACACAGCATTGTCAGTCAAGGACAGACACTTCACTATGAGGGCCAGCAGAGAGGAATTTGTTTCAACCTATTATGTACTCTTTGGGGTGGTGGCTCTTGTATGACGTGAGTGTGAGACAGCTTAATGTGACTTTTATGAATAATGGAAATGTTATGCTGAGTTTAGCAAAGCTAACATATTCCACTCAACGATTCACACATCACTGCCCCTTGATAGTCCTTCATCAGGAGGATTCTTCAGAATCAGAACACAAGCTAAAAGCATGCATCAGTCTAATGCCAACTTTGTGCATCAATAATTCAAAAGTTCATAAATTGTCAGACTTTTATATTGATTATACGCTAGTTTTTGAAGGACGCTAGGTTCAGAGCAATATTTGTGTGAAATTCAATTCAATCCGTTTTTATAGACTGTGAATTTGGGACATGAAAACTGGTAACAAAGAGGGCAAAGCCTGAACACAAAATAGAGACAAGAACAAAATTGCCAATTATGTCAGTGAAAACCTGAAATAATCCATTGTGCTAAAGTTCAAAGTGCTAGCTCAGTGAAGTTTCCAAAGTCTTAAAAGTGACGTGGGATTCACCATCAAGATATTTAACCTGATCTTCTTAACGTACGTGTGCTGCCCAGAGTGGACATAGTTATGCTCTGCAAATGAAGCCGGGTGGACTCGGGAAAGAGGGCAAACTTTACTGACTTCTCCCTGGGCTCAGATTAAAATGGCCAGGTAGCCAGCAATGGAGAATGTACTGAGCAGCGGGAAATCATTGCTGCTAATTACTCCTTGGCGTTCTTTTCCAATCATGCCAATCTAAGAAAACATGTGATGCTGATGGAAAGTAATAGCCTTATTAAAATGTTGGCAGATGTAGTAATCAGCCAAAACATGATGGTTATCCTGCCCACCAAATTACAAGTGCCATGGGCCATAATTCACTTTTAATACTGTGGACGCGATCTCTGCACATTTGTGGCAGAGTATGCCATCCACAAAACTCTCAATAAGGCTCTGAGTCAGTTACAGCTGTAAATGTGTTTCTCAAATATTGACATTTTTCATCAACGCATATTATTGGACTTGGCCCTCTCTGCAGGGTCACCCTTAAACATTGTGCCTTCACCCCTCCTGTCCTCTGAATTTCGTTTTTACCGCCACTAGGACTCTGCACACTTTACCCCTGCTAACCAGTGCTAAAGTGCTTGTGCTCTCTCCTTTAAACATGATAAAATTGGCTTTCAGCTAACTGGCACATTTAATTTACACATAAGCCCCTAATAAAGTGATACTACTTGTAATAGGGGCCTATAAATTGAATACTTCTAGTGGGCCTACTGAACTCATTGTGTCACACATGTATGTAGCTTTTAAAACATGTCTCGGGCTTGCCATTGCAGCCTGTGGTAAATGTTAAACTGCCAGGCCTAAACCCCCCTTTTTTAATACAAATGGCAGGCCCCTGTGGTTGACTCTAAACAGCCTATAGGCAAGATGAATTGTATTTAATGGATAGGACATGTGGTTTACATGTACTGGTAGTAAAAAACTTTCAAATGTGTCTTTCATCACTGTGAGGTCTGCCTTTCCCATAGGATATGACTTGTTTATCTTATTACGTTTAATAAGTGCTGATGTTTAATTGGGAACATGTTGAAATGTCATGTTTGGACTCAAATGAATTGTAATTAAAATCCTCTTCAATGGTAAAGTCGGATTGTAGATTAAATTTTTGAAAACACCACTTTTAGAAAGTTGGCTTTTTCCTGCCCTAACCTTTCTGTGGTCTTTGATGAGTTTCCAACTGCATGGGCCAGTTAGTTGCACTCCCATCAGGAATGCACATTGGACCCAGACAGTGATCAGTAGAACCTGGGTGTAGGTGGGAGATGGCCATCCTAACAGGATGGGAGGGACTGCTTTCAGTAGACTCACCACAAAGGAACTTGACAACAGCCTATTGTCACCATACACCACTTGAAGCCTAGGAAGGGGAAGAAAGGGGAATGAAGCAACTTTCCAGAACCAGATGCAGGGGATTAGAAGTGTTTACCACTTTACAGGATGACACCAAGTATTCATAATGGACCTCCTCAGCCACTAATCAGTAAAAATCAGTACTTATGGAAGGCTTCAAAAGTACTGCCTCATACGTTAGAGGACTGCCTTACTGCTGGAGGCCTGCCTTGTTTATCAGAATTATAGGAATAACAGGAGAAAACCCATAGACCTCGTTGGGATGGGTGTATCGTGTAGGCAAAAACAATTCCCAACAGGTATTACGTAGAGACAGTTTCAGTTATGTATGCCATAGGCATTACAGGAGGAACAGAAACAAGGAGTCAATTGATTTAGGAAAGGGTGGTATTATTCACCAAGGAACAGAAAGGAAAAATTCTTTCATATGCAGTTACAGTTTAAACAGCACTGTAAAGATCAGATCTTGTGACAACCCAGTGGCACTTGGTGCAAGGTGCTATATACAGTTAGTGAGGTGAATGTGCAAGTGCTTTAAAAACAGCATTGGCGACGCATTAGACAAAATATATACATCAGTTTAAGGCTCCAAAAAACAAGTTACAATCACTTGGAAAAACAAATATTTCTATAGGAGCTTTAAGCGTGGTATGCGTCATATGATTCAGGCTGTATGGTCGACGGCGTTTCGATCCCCTTTGGTCGGGATCGTCATCAGGACAGAGTTGTCGATAGGTACAGTGCTGTTGGCAAAGAAGGGCAAATTTGAGCAGGGGACCGGTAGGGGTCATGGTGGGGGGTGAAGTGGTGAACAGTTACCGATTCGGACTTAATCACTAAAGGTATACTGTGTAAAGGGTGTGGCTTTGGTGGTGGCCGGAGAGGGAGAGAGGGTGAGACGTTGGGGGTGCCTAGTGTGGAGAGTTGGTTTGTCTAGAGTCAAATATCCGGACAGTGGGGAAGTGATAAATTCCATAGTCAATGGACACTCACATAGCAGCCAAGCAGGGATGCGTGGCTGGCGATACTCCGAGGCAAAAATGACCGAGTGCTGGAGGGGACAGAAGATAAATGAAAACATTGGTAAAGGGAGCAGGAACGTCTAGCAAATTAAATAAAGCGGCAGATCCAACTTGCGAAGAGTTACCTGATCGCGGCTAGAAGTAGGACGGCTCACGGGGTTTGGCAGCGTCTGGAGGGGTGGAGGGAGAAAACAGGTCAGCAAGGCATGGTGCCGCGATCGAACAGTCGTGGATTTATGAGCACGATCGAAGCGAGCACACTCCGCAAATGGGCAATACTCTTACCTGAGTAAATCAGGGATTCAGAAGGCAATCAGGGGCTCATCTGGCGTGGCGGCTCACGGCAGATGAGCCCCTGATTGCCTTCTGAATCCCTGATTTACTCAGGTAAGAGTATTGCCCATTTGCGGAGTGTGCTCGCTTCGATCGTGCTCATAAATCCACGACTGTTCGATCGCGGCACCATGCCTTGCTGACCTGTTTTCTCCCTCCACCCATCCAGACGCTGCCAAACCCCGCGAGCCGTCCTACTTCTAGCCGCGATCAGGTAACTCTTCGCAAGTTGGATCTGCCGCTTTATTTAATTTGCTAGACGTTCCTGCTCCCTTTACCAATGTTTTCATTTATCTTCTGTCCCCTCCAGCACTCGGTCATTTTTGCCTCGGAGTATCGCCAGCCACGCATCCCTGCTTGGCTGCTATGTGAGTGTCCATTGACTATGGAATTTATCACTTCCCCACTGTCCGGATATTTGACTCTAGACAAACCAACTCTCCACACTAGGCACCCCCAACGTCTCACCCTCTCTCCCTCTCCGGCCACCACCAAAGCCACACCCTTTACACAGTATACCTTTAGTGATTAAGTCCGAATCGGTAACTGTTCACCACTTCACCCCCCACCATGACCCCTACCGGTCCCCCGCTCAAATTTGCCCTTCTTTGCCAACAGCACTGTACCTATCGACAACTCTGTCCTGATGACGATCCCGACCAAAGGGGATCGAAACGCCGTCGACCATACAGCCTGAATCATATGACGCATACCACGCTTAAAGCTCCTATAGAAATATTTGTTTTTCCAAGTGATTGTAACTTGTTTTTTGGAGCCTTAAACTGATGTATATATTTTGTCTAATGCGTCGCCAATGCTGTTTTTAAAGCACTTGCACATTCACCTCACTAACTGTATATAGCACCTTGCACCAAGTGCCACTGGGTTGTCACAAGATCTGATCTTTACAGTGCTGTTTAAACTGTAACTGCATATGAAAGAATTTTTCCTTTCTGTTCCTTGGTGAATAATACCACCCTTTCCTAAATCAATTGACTCCTTGTTTCTGTTCCTCCTGTAATGCCTATGGCATACATAACTGAAACTGTCTCTACGTAATACCTGTTGGGAATTGTTTTTGCCTACTTGTTTATCAGAAGACTGTCCTGCTGGTACCAGAGGACTGCCCTGCTGCTTGTGGCCTGCCTTGCTGCTTGAAGGAGAGAGGACCATCTCTTTGAAACCAGGTCTACCAGAGAGACTCGAAAGGTCAGTTGCATGACCTCCTGTTCTGAGCTACAGTGACACAATATGCTCCAGAGGCCTCCCTGCAACTGCCCTGCTGACCTACTGCAAGCAGCACTTTCTGGGTTTGCAACTTGATCTGCCTGGACCTGCAACTAGATCGGCCTGTGCCCTTCTGGCCTCTGCTAGAGTGAGTTTCTGATCCCCAAGAAGTGCCTTCCCAGGTCTTGGAACCTTTGCTGGCATCACTTGAGCTTCTCCTGTGAAATCCTGCAGTTTTTAACTCTGCATGCCGTACTTTGAGAAGGTGACTTTTTCAATGGGACTAACCTGGTCACTGTATCCTGACTGCACTTATTCGTAGTCAGCATGAAGTTGTGACTTTGTCATGGACTAGCGCAACCAGATACCTACAATTAGCACTTACTGCTTCTTGACACTATGTGCACTTAACCTATTAAAACCGCATATCTCCTGTTTTACTGATTAGATTTTTGTTGATTTGGTCTCATTTTATTTATTAAAATGTATCTTTTATTTCTAAATTGGTTTAGGATTTTACTTTTGTTGTGTTTCACTTTGTTACTATTTGTGTGATGCATATATACTTTACACAGCACCTCTAAGTTAAGCCTGGCTACTGTTATGCCAAGCTAGCAGAGGGTTGGCCACAGGCTAATTTAGGGACTTTTGTGGTTCACCCGAATGTATGATGTTACAATGCATGCCTTTACAACACAGTTTTTACATTGCAACATCCTTTACAACGCATTATTTTACATAGCATGCCATTACATCTCATTTTCAGAAACTACCTTTACAACGCATTCCATTACATCGCATTATACCTTTACAATGCATACCATTACAATGCATACCATTACATTGCATTTAAGGTAAGTGTTGGATAGTGTAGGGGTATAATTACTATTCTAACTCCAGTAGGTGCAACAGTAGGGTAAGTGTTCGATAGTGTAGGGGTAAAAATTACTATTCTAACTCCAGTGAGTACAACATTAGGGTAAGTGTCGGATAGTGTAAGAGTACTATGCTTTGTAATGGTATGCATTGTAATGACTTGTGATGTAAAGAATAACTGAAAAGAACCAAAGAATAATTGGCTTTTAGGTTTGACTGGAAAAAAAACAGAAATTGTGAATCATGGAGGACTCTCTACCTAATTATCAAAATCATTTTTTTTTAAGCTTGCAAATCTATGAAAAACAGTCATACTGGTGAACCAGTATGTAGGTAAGTAACATAGATTTTTATGGAATGAACTATGTCATATATCCAGGTATCTTAATAAGAGGATTAAACACTATCTTCTGTATGTGATAAATTGTCACTTGATTTGCAGATTAGGTGAGTGATCAGTTAAATCTTTAATAACTTTCAGGTTAAGTAACTAATGGATCTATTGATTAATTTGGGCAAATTCAATTTAATTGGACACTCATGACTGATCCCAGCTGACTGAATGAACGATAATCAGTGATGAAATGTGACATATTGAGCTGGGTCAGGGCATGGTGAGAAGTCAGAGGTTCAGCAGACTGATTGCTTGCTAAGCTTCTATACACAATTGACTTATTGATTAGAATATCGCAATACTATTGGTATTTGAAATCTCTTCATCTCTTTATGTTATCGGTATTAAATACAACATATTTATACTCACTCTCAATCCATATGTGTTTTCTTTGTAAACGTTTTCCCTTATGTCTCCATATTCCCCATCTATCTTTTGAATATTTTATGTTCCTTTCTTCATTTTTCCCTTCAGCCTGACCTTATCACTGTGGATGATACAATCTTCAGGCCAGTACTTTTACATTTCAATTCAGATATTCTGTTCACATGTATCAATCTTCTCTTCAAGTGCCATTCCTATAGTATATCACATCTTTACTTTGTGGTCTTAGGCTCCAAGCCTGGCCTCCTTTGTATTTCAAATATCTAATGGCAACAAGTGCAAAAGATATTAGATTTCATGGATGCAGACTGTTGCTTTTGAATGTCGTTTGAGCACACGCTTGAGTCAGTTATGAGTCACACTCACCATGTGAGTTGGAGATATGAGACTCTTCCTTCTCTCTGACTCTGCCACTCTCCCTTATGGCCATTCATTTTTGTTTCTCCTTGTGCCATTTCCATCGTTTTACCACTGTGATTCTCGCTACCATATTTTTCTCCACAAAAGCTGCCTGCGTATTGGCAATCACTGTACAGACACCGAACGGTGTGGACATTTTTAGTCTGAGCTAACGCTCTAGTGTGTACAGATTTCATGAGAAAAGTTTGATTGTTCTGTAAAACTTAAATTAAAAAAAATGCTAATTGGTGATGCTTTTCCCTGTGCCCATTATTAAGGCTTGCTCATTCACCTCAAAGAATTGATGGCACTGATGGATATCCTATTATTTTAAGGTAAAGGAGAGATTGGATCGTTTCCTTTAGTTTATTTTGAGTGTGTGTGTGGAGATAGGCAGATGTAGCAGAAATTACCTTTTGTTTATAATATATAAAATACTGGCCCTCTGTATTAGCAGCTGAGTGGTTGTATTACTTAGGAGTGTGAATTTTGCTTCATTGGGAAATATGTTGATGGTGTTATTCCTGCCCTGGTTGTCGCTGTCAGGTGTCAGCATAGATTAAATACCTGAAAGCCCTCTGGTAGTTGCAAATGCGCCTGATTCACTGCTTTTCTGCTCTTGTAATTCACCGCCTTCCAGGGAAGTCATAAATGTATGATGTAGATGATGGAATGGTGGGAGACGAGGTGATCTGTTTAAAGTCCTGTGCACCGAAATACAGAAGGCAGTAGTGACATGATGGCTGTGCTGCCAGTAATGTAAATCGAATTCATTTTCCTTGGTTTGAAGCCGCTATGGAGTCAGTGCTGGCACTCACAGATTGATAACTCAATAGTACAGAGGCGTGGGAATTGCAAGGTTGAAATGTGTGAGTCCTCGATGGGTCATCACAGCTTCATGATTATTTTATCAGGGATTGAAGACTGTGTTCTCTAAAGCTAGCAGCTCTGACATCTTGGGCTCCAGCTTCGGATAAG
Source organism: Lissotriton helveticus (assembly GCF_964261635.1). NCBI lineage: Eukaryota > Metazoa > Chordata > Amphibia > Caudata > Salamandridae > Lissotriton > Lissotriton helveticus. The sequence continues at coordinate 1,763,534,236 of NC_136057.1, forward strand.
GTGAATATTGCATACTGCCGAGACAGGTTGAATGAAGAGTGTTGTGGAAATAGTACTGTGAGAACCTAAATTTGACTTTTTGCTATGCAAGAAAAGCACTTGTTAACTAGTGTGATCAAATGGCCAGAATCTGCCAGAAAAGTCCTGGTTTACATCATTTGTCCTGGCTGATTTCACTAGATTTAGCATGCCTCGCAATTTAGTGGGTCGACTGATCAAAAAGGGTGGAAACCTGTTATGTGTTCAAAAGCAGGAATAGTTACCACCCTCTTCCGAAATCAATTATGTAACACTGGTGATAGCCTGGGTAAAAGTTGCATTTAATTAATTCTGGTTAATGCCTCATTGTCTGTGTGTTCTATGCTGATGAGTGCTTTATTCTGAGTAATTCTGTGTCCCATAGTCAATGTGAACTGATATTTTTGTGAAACTTGGACAGTCTAACCTTTTTTCACCTCTCAAATAATAGTGTAGAAATGGATTCTTAGCTAACAAGGAGGGAGAGGAGATGAAAACCCAGAGTTCGCCCTCTTAAAACTATTACCATTTAATACATAGGATTCTAGGTCTAACTGAAAAGATGGAAATACGTATCTGTTGAAGTGTGAAGGAAATTATATAACAGTTGTTATAGTTGAAGGACATATTCCTTAACAGTTAAAGAGAGAGATATTTCCATCTTTCAGTCACACCTGGAATACTAGTTTTTATTTAGTTATTATGTAGTAAATGTCTTACTCACGGGTGTGGGCAAGGCAGGACACAGCTCAATATTTTTTCCAAGAAATAAAAAGCATTATCAACAGAGCTGTCCAACAGAAAAAGTTGAAAGTGAATTTCTCTCTTGCGTTCATTCATACCAATTCTGATCTAACTTGTACATGGGTCAGCCATGCTGATTCTTCTGCCCATTACTGTTCCAAACTGACAAGTAACTTATTTTGGAACACTTGTTTGCCATTTGGTATACTCCATCAGGTTAAAATTCTCCTGTTTTCTATAAGATCTGAACAAATTTTTTGCGATTTCTACTGATTCCTTATTTGCGGTTCGCTAATTGCGAATCGCGAATAAGGGATGGCTTTCCCATTCATTCCTATGGGCCTCTAGGCCCATAGGAATGAATGGGGAGTCGTTCCTTATTTGCGATTCGCAATTAGCGAATCGCAAATAAGGAAGCAATTTCAAGGGTGCCTGTTGCACCCCTGAAATGGTAATGTTCACTGGTGTTGCGCACACACATGTCTCAAGGACATGTGTGTGTGTGTAACATACAACTTAGAAAAATGCACTAAAGTGCATATTTCTAAGTTTTTGCTATTTACCACATAGTTAGACTTCGCGGTAAATAGCGGCCCCAGATTGCGAATTCGCAATCTTGGAATGGTTCATGCATTGCATTTAAGGAATCGCAAATTGCGATTTCTTAAATGCAATCACAATTTGAGAACTCGCAATTATTTGCAAACTCTTAAATTGCGAGTGCATGAACCCTTGATGCATCTCAAATGCCATTTTTGCGGGCGCAAACGGCCGAATTTTGTGATTCGCACAGTTTGCGCTCGCAAAAATGCTTGATGCATCTGGCCATTTGTTCTGGATGGCCCATTCTTTGGAACACCATCTGAATTTAGATTGGTTACTGGAAAATGTCTTCGAATTTACACCTCATTGGTGTGGGGCTGGCTTTGGGTTTCATCAAGGTGATCAATGCAAAAACTTTGTTTGGGCAGCAAGTAGTATTAGAAAACTTTACTCCTCACGAGGATGAGTAAGGTTTTCAGACTTCACTTGAGATGAAAGTTACCCTGTGTTGGTCCAAGTCTGCTGGGAAACATCTATTTGGTTCATTACCACAGTTGTGTACCCCCAGCACCTGATTCTCGACAGCCATGTGTACAACCAGGAAAGGCAGGATCTTTGTTGGTAATAAAATGTTCACTGCATGGCTATCTATGTGACCTGAGGGGACACTCAGCCTATGAAAAGGCAAACGGTTTATGTGTGATGATCAAGGCTACCCTTACACACAGTATTGTAGCAAGTCTGCTGCTGTTCAGGAACTGCTCACTGGCAATTCTCAAGAGACAAATCCCCCGCCCTTTACAGGGAAAGACTTCTGGTAGCGGCTACTTGCAAGTGTGCAGCAGCCAAGAAGCAATAGTTTGCCCTCTACCACTTGCAGCCGGAAGCATAGTGAAAAAAAGCATGCAGGATGGCTGCAGGTGTTCAATTTTTTTCCTCGACTCTTTTTTAAACTTTGTGATGTGCACACATTGCAAAACTTGTGCTTAAACAATAATAGCACATTATAGCATACATTCTGCACTGTGCAAATCTGATGCAAAGTCTATAACTGCTACCTTACTTGGACGGGCCTTTTTGTCGAACTGTGGTTTAAAACATCAAAAGTGAATCTTATTTTGCCCCAAATTAACGACAGAGAAGAGCTGATTTGGAAACCTTAAAAGTTTATTTACGCATTAGTAAAATTACAATTTCAATTAAATCACTTAGCCCTAAATCGATAACGACCTTAATACAGCATCTAGGTAGATGCGTCTCTTTGTAAACCCCTGCGCCACATTAGACCTGCGCCAGATATAATGTATGTAAGGGGGGCGTATTGACACAAGAAAGGGTCATGGAAGTGACGCAGTGAAATCTATGAGATTTCAGTGCGCCACTTCTAGGACTCAAATGCGTCAAAATCTCACGCCTGCCTCACAGCAGGCGTAAGACTGACACAAGCCCTTTCACATGGGGCTTGCCCCATGTGAAAGGACACATTGCTGGAGTTGCGTCACTTTCGTGACACACTCCAGCAATGCGTCACTTTTGAGCCTACAGATACGTCAGAAATACTGACGTATCTGTAACTCCTTACGACATGATGCGTCATACTGTGAATATGACGCATCACTGGTGTCGCAAGGAGGGCGCAATGAAAAGTGACTCTTCGCTGTTTTCACGCAGCGATGCGTCACTTTTCATAAATGAGGCCCTTAGTACATTTCATTTCCGTCCAGGCAGTAGACATTTAGTACATTTCATTTCCATTGCAATCCTATAGGTGTAAGATCCATCACCACCAGGTCATCTGCATTCATGAGGCAATTAATGTGCCTACCTCTGGTGAAAAACTGTGTGTTGCATGCAGCATCTGGGGGGGGGGGGGGTCTACAATGAACAGGCTGAACAGCAAGGGTGCTAAGACAGACCCTTGCGCAAGTTGTTCTCATCTGGAATTTTTCTAGTCAGGTTCCCAAGTCCATCAAGATCAATCTGAACACAGTTGCCACTATGGAGCTTCATTACTAAGCCCAACAATGCCCCAGATACCTTCTGCTGCTGTAACGTGCACCAAAATGTATCTAAAGCCATTCGGACGTCAATGTAGCAGCAGCAAAGGCCACCTATCGACTCCATTGACTTCCTTGCGGCTCCCCACAACGTTAAACAGTGGTCCATTGTAGAATGCTTTGGTCTAAAGCCTCCTTGCTCCATTCGGATCAATCCAGTATCAAAAGCCCAGGACACTAGATGCTTTAACAATGTATGGATATATAGTTTGGACGGGATGTTTAAATGCGAGATCAAATGGTAGTTAGCTGGCTGATTTATTTTTCCCTTTTTATGAATGGGCTTCACTATAGCTCCCTTCCAAGTTGCTGGTAAGCACCCAGTTAGTGTTACTCAGTGAAAAAACCTACTCATGATGGATCCCCATTTCCTTGGATCTTTTTTAAATCTCAGCAATGGCAGGCCATCTGGGTCTCTGTCCTAGAGGCTTTCATGTTACTAATTATCTCCGACAAGATTTCTGCCGGCTGTGCATTAACTATCACTTCAATATCCAACTCAGAGCTGGCCTGCACCACACAACTATTCTCAATGTTTCCATCTCAATATAAAAAGGATATAAAATTGAACCAATCCTCTTCACTAATTTGAGCCTCTAAAGAGGATGGTGAAGAGAAGGTTACAGAGTTCATCAGTCGCCAGAATCTTTTACTATCCTTGTCATCTATTTTCACTAGCATTGCCTCCCAGTTTAACCTAGAGAAATGTCTCTTTTTATAAGCACGTAAGTTTCAATAGGCAACTTTCAAGTCAATCATGGCTGTTCTTAGACCGCATCATTTGGATTTAATGTGGAGTGGCGACGACTCCTATTTGCCGCCCTTCTACCCTCCTGACATTCATCATCGAACCAAGAATTTCCTGTATCCCTCAGACTATTACCTAAGTGCGAGCACCCTTTTACTACCTTAAATTGGTAATTTCTTTGTTAGCCTACCATACCAATCCATTGCATCTTGGCTTACTTCAAGGGAGAAGGGTTCAAAATCGACTAAGGAAATGGCTTGGATTTCCGTAATCTGGGCTCTGATTCTCTTGTGGTAAACCACCTACAAAAGGTTTATGGCACATGGACGTGTAGAAAGTGCCTCTTTACACTCCAGGCTAAGAGCAAGATAAGATGATTGTTGGGCCTCAAGTCTTTGACTCTAAAATTTTCTAACCAGTGAAAGTGGTGAACTGGATCCATCACATAGTCGATAGGAAGTTTACTGTTACCATACTTAAATGTTTTCACAGCTGGAATATCATCTTGGCATCAACCATTTGCACTGATCAAACTCAATTCCACTAGACAATACAATACCTTTGTTTCTCTTCATCTAACGCTTTCAGAAAAAATACATACTGGGATATTTAACGCTAATCGCAATTCTATCATAACCCCATCAAGGTCTTTAAAAAATGATTTTTCATTAAAATCCCCATACGGCAAACAAGGCATCGGGATAATTCCAACACTGCTTTTTTCATCATTAACCAAATTCTGCAGCTCACACTCTGGGACAGCATTCGGCCATTCAAGCCTTGTGCATTGGACTGACTGAAAATAAAATAAAAGTTCTTGAGTAACCAATGTCTCGGGTTAAATGGCAATGTCTACCATAACACAAGATGAGACTTTATGTGTGGTAGCTGAGGTGATTCTTTCTGGCAAGGATTACAGGTATCTTTCCTTAGGCAAACAGATATATGAGGGGCCTTTGGGCACACGTCAGAAGGAAAGACAGCATACAGGCTGTCCCTTGAGAACAACCTTAAGGCAATCTATGTATTAGTGCAGGAACTCATTGTGTCATCATGAGGGCATGACTCACCCTGAACACAGTCTCCACCACCCACATAACACCTGTGCAACATGTTGTCAACCACACAGTAAATGTGCAACCTGTGTACAATTTAAGAACACAAGTTATGTTTGACTGCAGACATGTTCATGGGACATCTAGGAGATCTCTCACCAGATGAGGAGTCTCGCACCCCCACACTACAAACAGCTTCCGCCAACCATTGGTCTCCCACATAGTATGGGATGTGGGAGCAGCAGCTGCCTTTAACTATTGGAGGCAGTGCTTTAAATGGGCCGGTACTCACCGGTACTGAGTACCAGCATTTCTTATTTTTAGCACTGGCACTTCTTTACAGCTGAGGAGAGTACTGGTACTCATAAATGTTAGGCGCATTGGCTATTAGTGCTGGTGACCTGTCTGACAGCCAAGGCATGTTTGTAGCCGTGACTGGTGAGCTGAGCCCCCGCTGAACTATTCAGCGGGGGCTCATTTGTATACCATCCTGGTGTTCACCATATGCTGTGTTGCAAACACAGGATCGAGGCAGCCTGGTGACAGCGCAATTTAGAAAGTAAAGGAGGTTAAAATGGCTTTACTCCTACCTGATTCTTTTGCGTGAGTGTCTTATGTTTGTCTGTTTACCTGTGCCTGTTTTTTGTGTGAGGAAAAAACTGAGAGAAAGGGAGAAACTTGATACACTGTTGGGAGGTATATTAAAGGAAATGTGTGGAATGCTTTGTGTGTGCACGTCTGCTAGATTTTTTCTGTGTTTGTGTGTGTGCACACTCGAATATATATAGTGAAGTGGCAAGCAACAGCAAATAACAGTGTGGACCAGCTGCAAATATTATATAACAAGGAAATGTTAAAACATCACCGCGTTTGGCTGTTGTTTTGTGTAATGAACTAACTTGTTTTATTTATAGAAACGCATTTCTCATGTGTTTTGGTATGTGCTTCAACTAGTATTGAAGGTATCAGCATGTCTTGCTCTTAGCCCCGCCCCTAGCCCCACTCACTCGCCCCATTTAAATGAGTACCTTCACTATTTTTTCCCCATTTAAAGCACTGATTGGAGGGATCTGGGTGCATGTCCTGAGCAGCAGAGCATCGTCCTCTGCCAATGAACATCATAGTAGGCTCTCAGATTGTCGAGACCACTATGTGAAAAAAATAAGACATGACAAATAAAGTCTGACTTATGCATGACACATTTCCTTCCTTCCTTACAGGTGAGAATGCTTGTTCTTACATAAGTTGACAAGCACACCTAGAGTGTGTATTGTTCGAAATACCAGTGCTCCAGTGCCTTTACAAGGTACTGACAGTCTTATTTCATTGTTTGCCTAAAGAATATATATTATTGACTTAGCAACTTTTCTTTAGCGTCCTCAAGTGATTAGGATCGTACATTCTCCTTAGACCCTGATAAAGAGCACATATTCACAGTATATCGTTCAGGCCAAACGAGGCTTTAATTCTACAATGGCACTTCAGGAAAATATTGCTGCGTGTTATTGTCAAGACTCTAATAGGTGTGCAGAAAGCATTTTTCTTCCCGCGTAAAACCAGTCAAATGTCGGGGGTATCTTTAGACTTGATCCTGCCAGCGTGTCCACAACTGAAATCATCTTTTCAAAGATCGGCGCGTCTTCAGAAAGTCTCGCTGCAAGGCAAGTTGGGGTCTCGGCGGAGAGAGGTCTGTCCGTGAAAGCCAGGTGAAAGCAAAAGGTCTCGGGCTGGAGGCAGGTGCAGCTCTGCAAGACCTGCAGAGTGCGTTACTAAAACAGAGCTTACTTTGAAAAATAATAAGTGCCAGGGCCTGGCCAAGAGGTCACTGCAGCTTGCACCACCAATTGCCCCCTCATGGCTACCAGTTACGGTACCAACACAGCTACTAATTATGTCTCTCACCTGTAAATGTGACAGTTCAGATTATTCCAGGTCCCCAAAGCTGAAGGAATGGCTGGGGAGGCAGGTATTAGTATTGTTTAACGTATATTTTATTCATAAACCAAAGTTGTTCTGTTTGTCTCTAAATTAGATGAGGAGCGCCACCATGTGGCAGAGTAGGGTGATAACAATTGAGTGCCGGTACCGAGCACCGGAAACCAATTAAGTGGGAAATCACCGGCTCAAATTAAGCACTGCTACACAAAGAGGGCATTGCTCTTGGGGAACCAGTAGCCACACAAACCTTGACTGTTCACAGTGTCTGTGGGCATTGAAAGACATTGGACATTAGTGGCCTGCTGGTTCTGCGCATCCCTATATTAGTGGAATAGATGAATACACATTGGTTCTGGGCAGTGGCCGAAGTGGGGGGATAAAAGTAGGGGAACTGTGGGTGGAGAATCAGAGGGGGGAATAACCCAAGGATTGGATCAGTGGGTGGAGTCAGATATGTGGCCAGAATCCGCAAACATCCCAATTTTTATTATTTGTTTGGCATTTCGCTGACCAGTTTAATCAACCAATGGATACACATGATTATTTAAGGTTTAATGAGTCACTTACATTAAAATACATTCACAAAGTGGGATATGCTTCTAATCACAGAATGTCCCAAATAAGATAAAATGTGGAAGCACAAGCCATTTGTCTCCGAGCCATGGAGTTTCTGTCATCAGCACTTCTCTCTTTTTCCACAACAGCAGTTCAAACATGAATGGCAAAATATCCTAGATTGCAAATGTTTTCTATATAATTATGGCTCTGTCATATTTGCCTCATAATGCAAGAGCTGCTGCACGATCTCACCATTTAAACTAATAAATTGTTTGCAGCCAGTGGTGGATGGTGAGATTTGAAAGTGGTAAGGCGTAAAACAATTTTCGTACTATACTGCGGAGCTGTAACGAGTAAGCCCAAACCACCTACGGGGAGTACACGCGTGGGGGGGTTCTTTACTGCAACAATAGAGAAAAGCACCAGGGAGCATACCATGCAAAGCGCAAAGAGCACACCCAATCCATGCACCCAGCAGGTCATATAGCGTGCCACACCAGGAAAACATTAAAGCTACACATTCAGTGCACTAAACCAATAGAGCATCTGAAATCAAGTGCCAGCCTAATGCTGACAGGAGGTGACATAAGGCCCCCACCCCGCAGTCTCAGTATTCAATGGAGCTGCAGGGAGGCGATATCGAAGCGATGCAGTGTCCGGGAGTCATTAAGTACGGCATGGCTGATTGTGACGACCGCAGTCTGTCAACAACGCCCCTACCTGGATATTCACTACCCTTCCTCCCTTTTTATCCAAATACAGAATATGACTGTAAACACCCTTCCCACCCATCCTAGGCTCATGGAGCATTGTCTCCAAAATACACAAGTATGTATTTTAATACTTATTCTTCCACCTACAGATTTTGGGTCCAGTAACTAGTTTTTATCCTGAGAACCACAGACCTCTGCAATCAGATTATAGAGCGTATGCTTTATGTTATGTGTTTGTGTGTCATGTATTGTTACCTTTACCTGCAAGACACGGCACTAGTGTATTACTACACGTTAATGGCAAGGAGAATACATCTATACCGTTCACTATATATATCACCTTTCTTTCAAGTCACCAAATTTATAGCTGGATGTAACATATGTCTTGCTGCTTTAATATTGTGCTTTTCTTTCAGATTAACCTATAGAATACCAAATTAACATATAGAATACCAAGTGGGTATTGTATTTTTTGAATAATTTATTGCAATTTTAATTAACAACAGCACTTGTATATATCACTTCACGCATTCACCTACTCAGTCGACAGACAGAATCTGTTTTAGTCCTGAAGAAGAAGCCTGTGAGCTTTGAAACATGTTGACACACACAGGAAGGTTCGCTCATTAAAGCAGAATACCTCCGACCCACTCTTTTAACAGTACCAGCTTCAAGGAATATTAAAGTTACTAATCCATAGGAGCAAGGTACTTTTTAATACACTTCTTTCACTCACCCCAGACCCTTTCTCTCAATAATTCCTACACCAGACATAGTACAGAAGATCAGTGCTCCCACGTAGTCGTAGGTCGTTGCATGCCCCGTCCCGCAGCAGGATGGGACGACCCCCATGATGAAGCAGGACACCAAGGCCCATTTGGTGTGTGAGGGGTATATAAGCAAACACTGTGTGCTTCCAACCACTGCTAATCTCCCCTTCTAAAGTCAACCCAGAGATTCAGATGTGGATCAAGGCCATCACAGCCCTAAACTGTCCGCCGACCATTGTGGACTCTGCCAAATCCTTGGGCATAATCCTAGACAGTAACTTGAACACGCGGGACCGCATCAACTCAATGGCTAAAGCAGCTTGATTCCACTTGAGCTACCTTTGGAAGCTGAAAGCTTTCATTGAGGCTCCTGACTTAAAAATGGCAGTTCAAGCACCAGTCATCTCCAGACTGGAATTTGGTTGCTCCACCCTCATTGTTCTACCCAAGATCTCCTTAGCACCCTTAAAAGCTTGCCTCAACGCGGCCGCCAGGCTACTCACCGGCACCAGGAAATTAGACCACATCTCTCCACATATGAAAGCACTGAACTGGCTTCCTCTAGAGGCCAGAATTCAGCTGAAACTGGCATGCATCACACGCAAGGCTCTTCACTCAAACTCACCTGCTTATTTGGCACAAAAACTAGTGGTATCTGGAGGAATAAGGAACGCCCGGTCCGCCAGAAACCTCATACTCCAACCAGCCTTTTTTCAGAAAAAAAGAACCTACAATAGGGCATTCACCGGGGCGGCAACCAGAATCTGGAACTCTTTCCCACCCGCCAGGCGAAGAATCCCTTCTCTAGCTCGTTTCAAGAAGGAGGCCAAAACCTTCCTCATGGGTAAATTCCTTGCCCAATGCCTGCCATGCCTGACCACAAATCTGATGTTTCTAAGACTCTTTTCTTCCCCAGATCACCAACTCTCCCCGCAGAGAATTTACGGGGCCTTTAATTTTTTACCGACTTTAAATATGATTGCTATCTTAGGTTTGCATCCCCAGTATCCCCTATGTTCCCTACACCCCTGCCCCTCACCATTACTTTCTACAGTTCTGTATATTTCTGCACCTTGGACTTTGTTTGTACACCTTGGTATATACTTGTAAAGCGCTTTGATACCCTCACAGGTCAAGTTTGCGCTCTATAAAACACTAAAATAAAATAAAATGAATAAAATAAAACTGTAGGAAACACACTTGACCTGTAAATACATCTTTCTGAAATCTATCTGAGGGTGGATCCTTGTGTTTTCTGAAACATTTCTAGAGGAGGGCGTATCCACCTCCAGTGCCCTCTTTTGGACACTACCTCTTCACTCCCTCCTTTGTTCTTTGTAACTATTCATGATCAGAGCCTCAAGGACCAAAAAGGCTCCAACCACCCTGAACTCAGCAAATGGACTCTGCCTGCTGAGTGTCCTATCCCCCAAGTGGCGCCACCACGTCCTAGACCCTTGCAAGTAGGCCTGACGGTGTTCTTCCAGCCCAGCTGTGAGCAAAACCAACACAGTATGATGTATCTCCTCACAGCTGCATCAGAACAACTGCATCCCTTGATGAAGGACCTCACATCGCAGCCTGCAGCTTCCCCGAAAAAGTTGGTGGGCACTGTATCCTTGACACAGGCCCTCGCATCACAAGCCCCTCATCAACAGCATCCTCGACAAAGACGCATGACTTTGTATCGCATCCCCGCAGCTTCATCTGAACCATTGCTACTTGAAACAGCCTCGATGCAGGACTTTACATCACAAGCCTCTCATCACTGGCGCAGGACTCTACATCGCAGCACCGCAGCCTCCTCGTAACCCCTGCTGTGAGATGCACCCTCGACATGGGATCTCGCAATGCTCCTCAAACCAGGATTTAGGGTACTTTGTTCAGCAGTATTAACTTAGTCCCTGTATCCAGCCAGCATTTTTTCGCAGTCAGCCTAAACTTGTGACTTTTCCCCAGTCCGGCGCAACCCAATACCCACAGTTGACTCTATGTCCTTCCAAGCACTGTTTTCACTTAAATCTTTAAAATATCATATCTCCTGTTCTACTGATTGGATGTTTGTTATTTTGATTTCAAATAATTTGTTACATTACTCTATATTTCTAAATTGGTGTGGATTTGTTTTTTCTTTGTGTTTTCACTTGATTACTGTTTCAAGTGCTACATAAATACTTTACACATTGTCTCTAAGTTGAGCCTAGCTGCTTTTGTGCCAAGCTACCAGAGGGATAAGCATAGGTTAATTTGGGGTTTGCTTGTGTTCCACCCTGACAAGAATTGTGGTGTCACCCCCCCCCCAACCAGTAACCCAATTTCCTACAGCGTCTACTTGTTTTTTTTTAGGTTCCTGGTGTAACACAGCTCCGAGTCCACGGGGACTCCACCACAAAATCTAGGGCATTGGTATGATATAATTGCACCTTGGTTGAGCCATGCAGCAGTGCGCTGTTCAAGGCCTGAAATGTTTGCCCACTTTTTTCCAGGGCTGTTCTGCAGGGGTTCTCGGGGGGAGGGGTGGGGGGCAGGGATAAAAACCAGGGTTTAGCCAGACGCTAGTGGTCTGTCAACCTCCACACTGCTCCCAGGCCTCAGTGGGGCTGTGCCGCAACCAGTAACTGTCATCCCAGCAGCCTGCCTCCGAATCCCCACGATCCCACAGTGAGGGGGAATATAGACAATGTCTTGGGCTGCTGGCTTGATCTCACCGTGTGGGGGAGGAGGAAACCCCTGATTGCTCTTCCAGTGGGCAGCAGACTGTTCCACCTGCACTCGTCTCCCAGCCCCTCAGACAGCCATACGGTCGCCATCTTTGTTCCTGCTGTTGGATTAGCATGGTGGCTGCTGCACTTACCACGGTGAGCTGTGGATGGCAGCACTGCAGCCTCAGGGTGCCCAAGTCCCTCACAGGAGAGGAGGGGGCACTGTAGGCCTTATGTACCCCGTCACCAAACAAGATACTACAGCTGCGAGTACGGCTGGTTGGGAGCTGTATTGAGAGTGACCACCATCTTAGCCCATTGTTGAAAAAAAGGCCCTCTCTGAAGGGTCACCCCAAACATTGTGCCTTGCTCCTCTTTTTCTGGCTTTAGGACTCTGGGCACTTTACCACTGCTGCCCAGTGCTAAAGTGCATGTGTTCTCTCCTCTAAACATGATATAATTGGTTTACATCTGTTTTGCATATTTGATTTACTTGTAAGTCCCTTGTAAAGTGGTATACCATATATACCCGGGGTTTGTAAATTAAATACTACTAGTGGGCCTGCAGCACTGATTGTGCCACTCACATACATAGCCTTTCAAACCTGTCTCAGGCCTGCCACTGTAGTGCCTGTGTGTGAGTTTACTGCCACTTTGACTTGGCATTTAAAACTACTTGCCAAGCCTTGAACTCCCCATTTATTACACCTAATTCAGCCCTAAGGTAGGCCCTAGGTAGATCCTAGGGCAATGTGCTATGTAAGTAAAAGGTAGGACATGCACTTTTATGTATTGAATGTCTTGATAGTGACAAACAGCCTATTTCATTCATCACTACTGCAAAGCCTACTTTTCTCATAGGCTAGCATTAGGAATTCATTAATACACTTTTAAGCTGTCATTCCTGATCAGAGAGGAATCGGTTTGTTTCATATTTCATGTATGGAAAGGTAATTATAAATCTTCCTTATTGGTGTAGTTGGATTTCACATCACTGTTTTAGAAATTACACTTTTAGAAAGTGGACATTGCTCTGTGCTTAAAATTCTATGTGCCTCACAGCTTGTCTCCCATACACATCTGGCGTGCGTGACAGCTACACTTTGTATATTCCCTCTAGACAGCCACAAACAGAGGAAAGTGAGCCTCTTCTGTATTCTGAGCACTCATCTGCATTCTGATGGACCTTCCTGGGCAGGGAGGAATGAGAGGGGCTGACACTTACACTTCAATAGGTACCGTCTAGTCTCCACACAAAGGTCTGATACACAAACGGAAAGCCTGGCAGAGAGGACTGGGTTGAAAGGGAACTTTGTGCACTGCAGAGAGCTGATTTGAAGTCATCCCCTGCATCAAAGGTACTTTTGGGTATAAGTACTGGGTCTTTGACCCCCTAAAATCAGACACATCGAGATCGTGAACTGAACCTGTGTCAGAAGTACTTCTGTGCTGCTTAAAGGACTCAACTGGACTGCTTTACTGGAAGGTATGTTTTCTGCTTTTTGTCGTGCTGCCTACTTCTACCTGACTCTGCTGAAGAAAAGCTGAAATCTGACTTTCCTCCACGTGCTCTCCAAGGGCCTGCTGGCTTGCCTCCTGTTTTCTGAAGTCTAAGGGACTCAAAAGACTACCTGCAATTCTACAAGTGTTGCTGAACTCTGCCTTCTGTGAGTCCTACCCTTGCCTGATGTGCCCTCTTCAAGTTATGGGCTTCATAAGTGAGTTCTGTAGCTGGTTTCTACAAAACCGACGCATCATCACCACTGTGCTGGTCAAAACTGAGACGTCGCTTTTCAACGCCGATGTAAAGGCTGTTTTATGCAGTGGTTCCACTGCTTGCATGACTTGACAACGGCGCTCTACGCGGCTAGATTGACAACGTAGCGACCCGAATGCTTGGAAAAGATTGACGCATTGTGTCCTCAGCGTCGACACCGTGCTCCATCCAAGGTGCTTTCTCAGCGGGCTCTGCGTGGGTCATGTAGCTGGCCGCCCCTCCATCACGGCCGGCCTGAACTTTGTATTTATACCGGTTCCTCATGGCTTCAAGTAACCTTTTGACCACTAGTGTCTTCTAAGCGCTATTTTTGCATTTAATCTTTAAAAATTCATATCTCAACATCTACTGATTTGATTTTTGTCATTTTTGTCTTTATTCTCGATTTTTGTAAACCTGCTTGGATTAATTTTGTGGTGCATTCATGATGTTACTGTGTGTGTGTGTTCCACAAATACTTTACACATTTCCTCTTTAGGTAAGCCTGACTGCTCTGTGCAAAGCTACCACAGGTTATCTTTAAGTGAGTATTTAGCTTACCCTGATTAGAGTGGCGATTGCTGTCTGGCCGAGGTGCACACCTCAGCCAATCAGGAATCCCATTTCTAAAACCCGTCAAACCATGCCCCCAGTAATTTTCTTTTTCTAAAGCATTGACTGGATATTAATTTATAAAGGGGTATTGTGAAGCTCTAGAGTGTTCCGAGTGTCTTTGCCACACCACCACCTTGGGTAAGCCTTGAACTGGTCTACCCACTTCCCTAGATGGTCAAACGCTGGAGAAGAGTACTTGGATGTCCATTTTGAGACCCCTGGCATTGTGGCCTCTGGACACCAGTGGTAAAATACTTCGGTTCAGCTCAGCAACAGCTCTGTGAGCCCAGAGCTAAGTCTCACAAACACCTGCAAGTTGTCAAGAAATATCACCATTAAGCAGAGGGCAGCATTTTACCTGGGATGGGAAAAGGGCATCATTCCATGGATGCCCACAAGGTACCAAGAATTAACATAATTGTGCCAGGGATAACATTTTACCCAAACACTTGTTATGCGTATACACATACAAGTACAGACAAGCATGCATGTTCACTCTCTCACATAAACACTCACGTACACACAGAAAAACTCACATATTGGATAATTGTTTAATACTTACCTTCTCCTACTGTACCAACTCCTTGTGGTACTCTCGGCTCAGGGATGCTTCTCCTCTGCTGCAAACTGCAATGATGCTGCTCCCCAGTTGGCGTACCGGGATAGATGCGTGGTGGAAGAGAGTGCAACATAGGCAAGGGAGATGCAGTAGAAGCGCAACAGGGACTGGCCCTGACGGGCACCACTAGGCATCAGGCAGTCTCCTCATGGGCTTGCAGGGTGAGTGCCAGTGTCACTGCAGGTTAGGTTTCACTATTTTTGCATTTCTGTGGTTTCTGTCTCCTGCAGGGTCACCATGAGCAGTGTTGACCCTCAGGCCTTAGAGGGTATTGAAGTGAGGGACATGCTGTTGCTTGGTTCAGAGAGTCCTGTTTCTATAGGAGAAATACTCTTAAAAACTCAAAACAGTGCATTTCTATATGCGATCTTGAAATGCATTTCACTTTAGATTATTAAATTACAACATTGCATTGAATGGCAGTTGTTAGAAGTGACAAATTCTAATCATGAAGTTATAAACATTAATGTCCCGCGACCACCCTGACAACACATGCTATTAGTGAACCAAGAGGAAAGCTGTCTTTTGCCCCCTCTACATAGCCTACAGTGTTTCTATAGATAGAGTGACATAATGGTCTTATGATTTTGTGCAGCACTCACTCCACTCTTATTGTTTTAAGGTGGTCCCGTGTGACGATGTAGGAATGGGAAGTACTATGAAAAAAGTAATTGCCTAGATTACACAATGTGAGAAGAGAATGGAGGCAGCACCAGATGTGAAGTAAGACAGAGCCACGTTGTATCAAAAAATTGTGTTTTTCTTTATTTTTTCATTCTTAAGACAGCCAACGCGTTTCGCTCCCCAACCTTGGGAGCTTCGTCAGGGCTGAAAACAACATAGAAATGATACACCAATATTAATAACACATACTAACATTTAAAAATTACAACAACAAGACAGACAATATTAAAAAGCACCCTAAGTAAGGCTACTAGGAGAGGAGATGGCAGCACCTGAAAGAACCATAGTGTCAAACCCATATGTTAAGGGGCATATTTCTTTAAATCTGAAGATGCATTAACAGAAATACAAAAAACAATATAACTACAAGAAAGAGGCATAGATACATATTGCAAAAATGCAACCAAATGCTCAGTGTTTATGCTAAGAATTGGAAAGGGGGGGGAACCAGGGAGATATATAAGGTGATATTCAAGTAAGGAAAAAAGGGAAATAAACTTGTACAGAATAGTTATACCATGTGATGGATGTAGACATGCACCCACTCTCAAGTGAATTCGCCCAAAGATTGAAAGTATACATAGTGCCATTCTCACCAAAGATCTGGATTAGTCCTGATACGGCGCAATATTATGGGCACGAAGACTGGTCAAATCCAGCAGCAAGAAGTTCTAAAAAAAGGGAGGACACGGATTGATAAGATGACTATGTTTGAGATCAAAGCCTAACAGGTATACTGAAGTGACCAGACTCCTTACCCAGTATCAAGGTTCCCGTATCAGAACAAAAGATGAAAACAGCGTCACGGGCTTTAAGGTAAATCTCATCAAGAATCAAGAAGGTAATGTTTTGTAACGTGTCTGGAGAAAAAATGACATTCAAGATGTTGACAAAGGAATCCTAACCTATTAACTCTCATCCAAAGACACAGTATACTACAGTGTCACAATCTCTTACCCAGTTTCAAATTAATGTACCAGGACAAAGATGAAAATATGCATCTCGGGCTTTAAAATGTGTCACACTGGTAACCAGGGCCGTAATTTCAATAATATCTAAAAGAAGGAGGGATTGGTATTAACAAGTGGGGGAATGGCTTCCGGTTAATATCAGACATTTAATATAACAAGGGTGTAAAAAAAGACTTACTATAGTTTTGGTGAAGAGCGTATGCGCAAACCTTGATAAGCTGCTAACATAAAAGCTTAAAAATGTAAAATAAGCACTCTGTAAACAATCATATAAGTCTTGCTGCAACACGATGCAGTCCCTATCAAATCAGGCATATAAATTAAAACAAAATTTGTAAAGAATGTATATATACATGCTTGTCTTTAAAGGCTTAAGTAAACCGAACAATATTAGTCCTTAGAGATCCAACAATACATTAAATAAATAGCTCCCGTCCAGGCATATTGCCAAGTTGAAAAATCGGCCAATATTTCATGCCTATATATGCCAAGTTGTCTCCGTATTCCCCCAGAGCCATACATAAAATAAACACGGGTCTAAATGGCAAGAAACAGGCATATTCTCATTTATCACGCAAAGACTGAAGTGTCATTTTAGAAGAAATAAACGTTCTCAGTATTGCGCTTGCACTTTTACAGAAAGCCCGCGCAAAGGGAATACATAATACGAAGGAGAAATGTTAAACCCACAGACACCTCGAGCAGAACCGAGTGTTCTAAAAGTGGTTAGAAATCAGGCACAAAACAAGCCCGCCACCCACAACAACAGAGATAGGCAACCACTCGGCCAGTACCGAACGATCAACAGACCATGCATGAAAGCCGGGCACAATTCGAACCCGCCACCCATAATGTCCGCGAGATGCAGGCTTACCTCCAAGCTCCGTAATACGACAGCAACCCGTGGCCGATTCAGTAGAACGGGTTTGGCATAGTCGGGTGTGTTTTTAAAAGCCCCGCACACCAGTCACGTGGTACCTAATTGTAATCACGTGAATGCTTATTAAATAAAAAGCGACGACCTACGCGACTTAAACCTAGGTGGAAAGTCTGGAATAACACGTCCCTTAAGGGCGGCCATGATGTAAGGTCCAAAGTTTTTAAATATACAATAGCGTGAGAGAGGATTCAAATTTACTGCCATTCATAATATGTCCCAAAATACGAAAAAGATTCACCAAATAATAAAGAAATATTACAAACGGTGCTCCCTAAGTAGAAAGCAAGAAAAATTAACTAATTAAAATGACGGCGAAATTAGCCGAAAATAAACAAAAATATACTACCAATGGAAAAGAATATAAATAAAAAGACTTCAACCTGTTGCAGAAAGAGAACGAGGTTTGCAAGCAGCTACAGAAACCTAAACTAATAGAAAGAATATGTATAAATGAAAGGAAGAGGAACGAAATTGCAGATTGAACTGCGGCCATGTTGGTACAGTCAAAAGTCAAAGAGATTGTGAAGACAGGTAATAAATTCATACAAACTGAGACCACCACCCAAAGGGGAAACTTAATCACAAACACATGGTTCACTTATGAACAAAAAACGGGGAACAATAGTGTTAAACTGGTTGACCAATCATCAAAAATGCCTCGTAAGTGAGTTGACAGAAAATATACCATAAACGTAATGTCAACAATGACCACAAATACATGTTGTTTAACAACAAAAAGCACTACTGAATGGATTAGAGGACAAACACTAGAATACAGGTATCACATTTGTATCCAAATCAATAGTACAGAGTTTAAGAATTAGCATTCATAAGGGCACTGAGACTGCGGTGTATCACTGGAGGGGTTACCAAATGAAGCATCATAGGAAATGATGCATTTCATTATCGCTGTTATGTCCCTGATTAATCGCCCGAAGGCGACATATCCATTTGGCTTCCTCTCTCCTTAGGGTAAGCTCCCTATTGCCACCTCTTTTATTGGGCGGGATATGTTGAATCGCATGGAACCAAAAGGTGTTATCATTAGCATGTTCCAAATTGTAATGTTCCATTGTCGGATGCCTAGTGTCCCTATTGATGATTGCTCTGCGATGCTCTTGAATTCTTAGTTTTAGTGGTCTTATACTACTGCCTACATATATGCGACCGCAGGGACATCCCAGGACATAGACTGTGTAGGGGGTGTTGCAGTTGCAAAAGTGGGTGATTTTAAATTGGCGATCATTGTTATATGAAAAAGTGGAAATCTTGTTTCTACCCATCTCACAGACATTGCAGGTTCCACATATAAAGAAACCTGTAGGCTTGGGAGCTAACCAATTTTTGGTATTGGGTGGGGTAGTTACATAACTCGGGCATAGTTCCTTACGGAGTGAAATACCTCTCCTGTAGCTGATCAGAGGCTTTTCGCCCACATGTTTTTTCAAGCCTTCAATTTCAGTGAGCAAGTGCCAATTCCTCCTAAAAATATTGAAGATTTTGTCACTGTGAGATGTGTACTGTGTGGCGAATCTCACTCTGTTGGTTCCCCTATCAAGTTTAGCTCTTTCATTTTTACTGGTTAAGGTAGTCTCTCTGTCCACAGTCTCAATTCTACATACTGCTCTATCCAAATTTCGTTGGTCATAACCTCGTTTTAAGAATCTCTGTTTGGTCATATTGACATTGTCCTTAAATGTATCTTCCTCACTACACGTTCTACGAACTCTGACAAGTTCGCCGAACGGGATATTTTTAATTACCGAACTGGCATGAGCACTGGAAGCGTGTAGTACCGAATTACAAGAAGTTTCCTTCCGATATAGTTTACTTTGGACCCGACCGTTCTGTACATAGAAGGTGATGTCCAGAAAGTTAATACTGCTTCTATTGTGTGACATGGTGAACCTCACATTGTACGGATTGTCATTTAGGTATGCAAGATAGCTGTTAATTTCCTCATTGGTCCCAGACCACAAACATATCACATCATCGATGTACCTCCCCCAGAACACGATGTGATTAGTCCAGGGAGAGGCACATCTGGCCCAGGCATGCTCCCTCTCATACCACCCCATAAAGAGGCAGGCATAAGAAGGAGCAAACCTCGAACCCATCGCGGTACCACTGGTCTGCTGGTACCAACGATCATCGAAAAGGAAGTAGTTGTTTAGCAGAATGAGGTCTATCATCTGCAAGATCATTTCATTCTGAGAATAGAGTTGGGCATCTTCTCTATCCAGAAATGATTGGACAGCTGTTTTACCATACACTCTATCGATACATGTATAGAGACTTGTGACATCTAGTGTCACAAAGCTCAGGTCATCCGACCACTCAAAGTCATTAAGTTTGATCAGAACATCCTTGCTATCCTGAACATAAGAAGGAAGACTTAGCACGTATTTTTGCAACTTGAGGTCCACATAATGGGAAAGGCTTTCGGTGGGTGAACCCACCCCCGAAATGATGGGTCTGCCTGGCGGAAATCCTTCTCCCCCCTTATGAATTTTAGGGAGGATGTATATACATGGATAGGAGGGGTCAGAGACGTGTAGAAATCTAAACTCATCCTCGGTAAGTAAACATGAGTCCTTCCATTCGCACAATCTCTCATTGATGGTATTCACTACAAGGTGTATTGGGTTACTCTTTATCTCCCTATAGTTCTTATCGTCCGCTAGTTGTCGTTTAATTTCACCAAAGTAGTCTGCCCGATTCATGATTACCACACTGCCGCCTTTGTCGGCCTCTCATATAACAATAGTAGGGTCTTCCTTGAGTTTTTTAAGTGCTTGTCTCTCCGAATCAGTAATGTTAGACCTAGTTCTAGTGTATCGCTGATTCAGCGTGTCAAGTTTGTACAGCTCTTCAGTGACTTTTTTGTGAAAGGCGTCTATATTAGAGTGATATCCAAATGTAGGAATAAATTTGGATTTAGGATGGAGACCACTATCATCAGTAATTTCCTGTTCTATACCTAATTCTGACATTAGAGCTGGTATATTAGTTTGTTCATCCTCATCTAAAGTCATAAGACAATGTACAGCACGGATGGAGGCAACAGTGTGTTCACTTTCACTAATCCGGTCTGTGGGGGCGGCACTACACACAGCTCTGTTGGAAAAAAAGTCCTTCAATTTGAGAAGCCTGGTAAATTTAAACAAATCCACATGTACATCTGCGAGATCACCCGTTTGAGTCGGGCAAAAATTCAATCCTTTACTCAGAACTTGCATATCAGCAGTGTCAAGGGTTTTATTTGATAAATTTACAACTTTCAAATCCTGTATATCATCAATAACATTTGACAAATCAGCAATATTGACTATTTCTTTGTTTTTACAATTTTGTCGGTTTTTCCCACTTCCTTTCCACCTCCTACCGCCCCTCCTGGTCTTGGCTGTTCCCTCTTTTGTTGGAGGCGGCTTGACATTCTCACCTTTGCTAGTTCCTTCTGGAACGAAGAGGCACCCTCGCCTAAAGGGACCTCCGGTGTAATAGTGGAGAAGGCAATACTGCTGGTTGATGAGATAGAAATATTACTGACTGACCGGTTATCCTCACCATCATCCCTGTCTTCCCTAGATCTTTTCTTGTTGTCCTCAACCACTGGGAGATTATCAAATTTTTTAGCAAAAGTATAGATTCGACCGTCCCTGTAGTCACGGTCGTCCCTCTTAATTTTACGTAGTTTTTTATCTTTAAGATAGACTTGATGGTTATCCATTATTTTTTTCAAAATGGCAAAGTTTTTTTCAATTAGATCCTTTTCCCCAAACTCACCAATCTCTTTCTCTATTTGTTCAATCTCGGCCTGTAATTTCTCACCCTTTTCTAACGAGTGCTTGACCAAGATTTTCATCATAATAGATGATGCCCCTTCTAAATTACTCTCCCATTCCTTGAGTAAATCCTCGCTAAGGTCCTCAAAGGTGGGAAAAATAAGTATTCTAAGTCCTCTAGGGACTTTTCCATTCTCAAGGTATTGAGTCAGGGTCACCCCATCCCACCATCTACTTAACTCCATTTTGCGTAGTCTCTCTAGCTTTAAGAAAAGGCTCTTTAAACTTTTTTTACCAAGTTGTTCTGGAGCAGGTGTTATGGTAGGATTAGTGGGTCCAAACAGATTAAGTGCCATCTCTTCACGTCCATCATTATATTTAGACATGATATAGTATCAACAAATGTCCCGGGATTGAAAGAGTGCTATGTGATCCAATTAGAGTCCAAAAAAGAGTATTCCACAGCTGATCAAGCAACCAGCACCTCTATATTTCAATGTCCCTCAGAGTGTTCAATTTTTCTGTGCTGATTACACAATGTGGTCAAGTGGAAACCGAAAGTGATGGAAGGTTTATATGCAATTCAACCAATACATGGTTATTGTGTTCTCTTTTTTTTAGATCAAAATTAATACTTTGTCTTTGAGGTATTAAATCTGTGCACTGTGTAAATACACACAGGCTATGAATGTTTCATAAGCATTGGTGGTAGACGTTTTGGGGAGGGTGATGTTTTAATGTGGAAGCTAAAATGAAGGACATAGCACCCACCTTTGGTCAGTGCATTGAGCCAATTTGTTTCACATAGCTAAAGCCCATACACATTGTCATACATTCTTGAATTAATTCATCCACCCCTTCCTCACTATAACCCAATTCATTAATGGAGCGATGCAGCTCGGTCTCCGATCTCCATCAATTCAATGATTGGAGAAGATTCAATATTGAAAAATGTGTAGTAAAACACACCTTAATTAATTTTGTTTTACATTTCTCGAGGAGAGAACCCCCCTATAATGTTGGGACGTGTGCTGGGCACTAGGACCAGCACACGAGATAAAGGAATGGGAGGAGCGCTAGGGGTAGCGGAAGAGAAGGAGTAAGGGAGAGCAAAGTAGAGCAGGGAAGAAAAGTGATAGACGCAAGAAATAAAGCTCCTCTCACCTCACGTAGTGTCTTTGTCCTTTGTGCTGTTCCAAGGACACTACAACTGCCGACGGCGGTCGTAGCACTCTGCGCATGCTGTGCCTATCTGTCTTCTGTCGTGCCTGCGCTCCGCTGCCTCGGAGCTCTGCTGGGTCCCGGACTGGGTGCCCACCCCGGCCACCTTGCGCCCGCTGCTGCCTGATTCCCTCTGCTGTCTGGCGAGTCTGCTCACCCCAGCCGCGTGTCGTTCTGCTGTTGGAGCGCCATCTTGATCGCGATCCGGGAGGCCACCCCGGTTGCGTGTGCTGTGCCATCTGGTCTGCTGATTTGCTGTCCTAAAGGCGATTCGGGAGCCCACCCCGATCGCGTGTGCTGTGCTGTCTCATCCGGTGCCACCTGGTGTGGTCTGCAGGGTCCGATGGTGTGCGTTGGTGCCAGGACTCCTGCTGCCCGGTAATGTTCTGCTCTGCTGTGATCACCGGCAGATTCACATTGGAAATTTCGTGAGGAGCGAGATATCACCGGCGGCCATCTTGAAGTCAGGCGCCTGGACCAATCCCATGCGAGTAGCACACGGCGGCCATTTTAAGGTCACGCGTTTTCTCCAAAAGCTCACTAAGCATTGGCAAGGCAAGGGAGATTACTTTTTGCATCACACATTGGCAAATACAAGAGAAAAGTATTTTTTTTTACATGTGCTAGTTCATTTCTGGGCCATTTAAAAGGACTTATGGGACCGCCTGCCCCTCCATTCACCTGCCCATGGTCTCTGGAAATCAAAGTGGCCCTGCCAACACTGTCAAGTAGGTGGTGGATTGCTTTTCTTTCATACGTACCCTGCTATTGATCCTACATGATAGCGGATTTTAAGACGGCGACATTTGTGCTGTGTAGCTGACGTTGAAGGGGTTTCGGTGTCTTGACGTTCCTTCACAAGGCATCTGTCCCACTATCCCGGTAGGAGATGTCTAGTTCGCCGACATCGAGAAAGAATCGTGACTCTGCCGGCGCAAGTACCAGGCCGGATACGCCCACGTCCACAGGGCAAATGAGTGGCCACAGACTCGATTTGATTGGAGTTCCTTTTCTCCGCCTGCCAGAGCCCTTCGTTCTCATATCCGGAGGGGGTATGTGCCTTCGCTGGCAGGAGTGGCTGGAAGACTTTGAGGACTTCATGAAAGGGTCTCACGGGACCGAGAAGGAGCAGCAACTGATTGCATTGCGCAATCTAATTGGGAAAGAGGTTGGTCAGATTAAAAAGGAGCTTCCGGCTGACGCTACTTCATCCTATGCCAATGTGCGTGACGCACTAAATAGAAAATTTCTTCCCAAATGGAATATTGACTACGAAAGGTATACATTTAATTTGGCTTCTCAGGAAAAAGATGAGCCCATGAATACTTTTATTACAGGACTTAGACGATTGGCCCGCTACTGTGAATTTGATTCTTTCTCGACGGAAGACGCCCTTCGCCTGCGAATTATAGAAGGATGCCAGTCTGAGTCGCTACGTAGACATCTATTAAAGAAGAGGTATTCTCTGGATGAGATCGAAGAGATGACCCGAGTACATGATCAGGCAGAAGAGCATGCCAAGAAAATGGAAGCTTGAAGAGGAGAAAAATGAGAACAAGCATTTCACCTCTAATCTCGTCATACCAATTGGTCCGCCCCTGTGAAACAAAGATCATCCAGATCCACAGTTCAATCTCAGTATACAAATCGTCGACGTTGCAGCTCTAGCCAGACCGACAAATGACAGGAGCATCAACTCAAATGCTATCGTTGTGGGTATGACTTTCCTCATACAGAGACATGTCCTGCATTGGGTCAAAGGTGCAGGAAATTTGGTTGAGACAACCATTTCGAGAACTTCTGCGGAGCCCCTCGCAAAGACACCCACAGAGACAATTACAGACAATCCAGACCGCCCAACACTCGCCATCATGCCAAAGCAGTGTGGGACTACTGAGACTCTTCCACAGGTTCTTCACAGTCCAGTCGTCAGTCTCGTGGGACGTATCGATCTTGTCGGTCACAATCTCGGGAGTCAAGGTCGGTGTCACCAATATCGCAAGACAGTGATGAGTACGTCTGCATGGTTGCGGACCCGGACCTGCTGAAGAAATATCTGAGACTAGACAATAAAATGGACACACACTGGGCCAAATTTGTTCTAGATAGTGGAGCATCTCTCAACTATATTTCAGAGGCAGAATACAAAAAAATTAATCCACCACCGCATTTGCATAAAGCCAACGTGTGAGTGAACACTTGGATGTCGAAGAAACCTCTTCCATGATTGGGACAATTTCTGACTAACCTCACATACGAGGACAGAACGATTCACACATTCACGTCATTGATGGGCCGGAAGTGGACTGTCTTCTTAGTTTGCCCTCGGTGGAACGATTGCGACTAGTAGACATTTTGTATAAAGTCAACGATGAACCGAACATAGTTCATAAATTCCCAAAATTATTCACTGGACTTGGAAAGATGGCCCACTGCCAAGTTCGATTACACATAAACGAACGAGTGACTCCCATAGCGCAACACCACAGGAAAATTCTGTTTTATCTTCAATAGTCTCTCCAGTGGTTGTCGTGCCGAAGAAGTGTTCACCCGACAAAGTGCACCTCTGTGTCTATATGAGGGCAGCAAACACCGCCATTGAAAGAGAAAGACACTCGGGCCCTCACATTAGTGACGTGATTGCGTCACTCAACAAGGCGCAAATATTTTCCAAACTAGACCTCAACAAGGGCTATCACCAATTGGAACTTCATGAAAAATCGAGATTCATCACCACCTTCTCGACCCATCAAGGCCTGTTTCTATACAAAAGACTTAGCTTTGGGGTCTCTTTTGCTGCTGAGATCTTTCAGGAGGGCATCAGGAGGGTAATTCATCACATTCCCAACACCCTGAATTACAGTGATGACATCTTGGTATATGGAGCAACAATGCAAGAACACGACACAGCGCTGGATCGAGTCTGCCATGCCCTATTGGAGGCCAATCTCTCTTTAAATAAAGACAAATGTGAATTCCACACATCCACCTTGAAATTCTTCGGACATATCTTCTCAGGCGCAGGAATGAAACCAAATCCAGAAAAGATTGCTGCCCTGAATGACACCCACAGACCGCCTGATGCGGTGGATGTACGCTCGTTTCTAGGCATGGCCAGCTACTGTGCACACTATATCAAGGACTACGCCACTATTAGTTACCCCCTGAGGAAGCTGACCAAACAAGGATACCCATTTCAATGGACCATGAGATGTGATCAAGCTTTTCAGGAAATCAAAATGGCGGTTGCATCTGCCAACAATCTTGCATACTTCAATCCGAGAAGAAAAACTGAAATTACTGTGGATGCGAGTCCCGTAGGACTGGGAGCAATACTGGCTCAATACGACAAGGAAAGTGACCAACGATATATTGTCGCATATGCCAGTAGAAGCCTCACGGACACTGAGAGAGCCTACTCTCAGCCTGAAACGGAAAGCCTGGCGGCAGTCTGGGCCTGCGAGCATTTTGACATCTTCATTTACGGGAAACACTTCACACTCATCACAGATCACCAGGCCCTGATAACCATCTTTGGCAATCCCCGAGCCAAAATGCCACCCAGAATAGAATAAAACGCTGGGGTATCCGCCTTCAAGAATACACGTGTACCATCATCCACAAGCCTGGAAAAGCCGCAAACCCTGCTGATTACATGTCACGTCATCCCAAGGCAACGTCCAAATCAAACCCATCACTAGCAGAAGAATACATCCACTTTGTCGTGACTCAAGCCAAACCACCTGTAGTCCCTTTAGAGGCCATCATTGATGCTACTAATGAAGATGTTACACATCAAAATGCAAAACATCTCATTCAGACAAACAGCTGGAGGCATGTGGAAGAAGTCGGACAGAGTGAACAGATTGACAATCAGGAACTGTCCTCTTTCAAACATGTGAAGGAAGAGTTGTCCGTCACTGTGGATGGCCTCATACTAAGAGACAAGCGGATCATCATCCCGAAACAGCTGCGCCAAGGAGTTATCAACCTAGCGCATGAAGGACACAGAGGGATTGTAGCCATGAAAAGGGCACTGCGGGAACGGGTTTGGTTCCCTATGCTGAATCAGATGGTGGAACTTACACTGAAAGATTGCCCACAGTGTCGGCTGGTAAGCCGGGAGGATCCCCCCCGCACCACTTCAAATGTCTGAACTGCCAGATGGCGTCTGGCATCATGTTGCAGTAGACTTCTTTGGTCCGTTACAATCTGGCAAGTATGTTCTAGTCATAATGGATGAATACTCACGCTTTCCTATTGCACATCTCATAGCGCCAACTAAAGCCGCCACCACTATACCGGTACTTGATGAGGTGTTTGCAGCATGGGGCATACTGAAGATAGTGAAAATGGATAATGGCCCTCTATTTAATGACAAGATTTCGCGGAATTTGCCACGCATCTAAATTTCAGACACCAAAAGATCACTCCATTGTGGCCCCAGGCCAATGGAATGGTGGAAAAATTTATGGCCATGTTAAAGAAGACCATACAGCAGGCTGAACTTTCAAAGCGTGATGTACAAGTGGCTCTAAATGAAGTATTATGTGCTTATCGAACCACACCACATACTACCACAGGCAAGTGTCCAGCAACCTTAATGTTGTGTCGCACCGTTCGCACCAGGATACCCACGTGGGAAGACGTAGCCAGTGGTGTGGCTCAAGGCTCTGAGCACGAGGAACTAGCAGCCACAGACAAACTGAAAAAAGAGACTGTCGGTATCAAGCCTGCCCACTGCTAGTGACAAAACAAAACGGGACTATGATTACAGCTGAGCCGGAGAACAAGATGGTTACACGGAATGTGACACATTTTCAGAAATGCACGCCAAATGTCCGAGAAGCGTTGACTGTACCCCTCAGTGTGGCAACAAGAGATGCATCTGAATCAACAAGTGATCCTCGATCTCCCATGATTCCTGACGAAAGAAAACAAGTGGCGCGAGAGGCCCATCTCCGGCCGCAAAGAACTCATAGAAGACCAATTCGCCTAATTGAAGAACTGTAACTATACTGTTTGTTTTATCGTTTAACTTGACATGCACGGACACATCTAAAATGGTTAAAATTGTTTGAGAAGGGGGAAGATGTAATGTTGGGACGTGTGCTGGGCGCTAGGACCAGCACACGAGATAAAGGAATGGGAGGAGTGCTAGGGGTAGCGGAAGAGGAGGAGTAAGGGAGAGCAGAGTAGAGCAGTGAAGAAAGGTGATAGACGCAAGAAATAAAGCTCCTCTCACCTCACGTAGTGTCTGTGTCCTTTGTGCTGTTCAAAGGACACTACACCCCCCCAGACCCTCTGTTGTGTCCTCTCCAGACAGGAGCATTCACAAGAACACAACACACCAGAAGCTCATAACAAATGTCTTTATTCAACAGTGTACAACATTCAAACCGAATTCTCCTTATCTCATAAGTGCTAATAACCATACCTTAGCACCTCCCAAATGATTACATCATTTTTTTCATTCGGTCCGCCCAGGGCCGCAGGGTTCTTGTGCTCAGAGTCCTAAGACACTACACCCTCCATGCAGTGGTCAGGATTGCTTGCTGAGCTCGTTGCTACATGCAGTATGAGGGCTGATGTTCCCAGGTTGCTTTAGATTCCAGGCCTGCCCAATGAGACTGGTAACTGATGGAAAAGTCCCTCGAGGCAGGTGACTGACAGGAAAGTTCTTCAAGGGAGTGTGTTGACTGGGAAGTTCCTTAGTGGAAGAAGGTGATGTGCATGAACTGAAGGGGCTGTCGGGGAAGTGGCATGAGTGGTTGGGGTGCCTCGAACTTTGCTGCTGGGGTTTGCTGTCTTCCGCCGGGGTGGGATACTACATTCCCCAGCGCCCTCGGCTGCAGCCCCGTCAGGAGGAGCGATAAATTGAGCTGAGGTGTCGGAACACGCGTGGGTCGTGCCCGACCACAGCCCGGGCAAAGAACAGGCCTGTCTATGCCCATCCGGGTCCTGACAAGGCTGGGCCACCCACCTAAAAGGTGCTGTGGGAGACTTGCTCTCTGGTCTTTTGGAACCATAAGGTGACACGCCCTTGCACCTATTAAGAATTTTAATACTTTCTCTTGTCAAGTATGGGGAAGCGCAAAATCGTTCGAAGCTCCGACCCTTCATGTAAGGCCTCACCCAAGCCCTCTAGCGTTGACACTATGCTGGAGTGCGTGGTGTCAACAGTTGTAAATAAAATAGCTCTTATGTAACGGAAGAAGTCACTTGGGCAAGGATCACGCGTGGGAGACTAACGAAGTGCTTCTGGGGCTGAGGCATTTGATGTGTCAAGTACAGATAGCACCTCTATGGTGCGATTAACTCCATCGGCGCATTGCTCTGCTTCTCCGGCGGCAGCAAGTATGAACACTATAGATCCGGAGCCACCTTCGATACTTCCAAGCTCTCCATAGCAGACTTCCATATTTCCCCAGCTGAACCTGCAACTAAGCGTAAAAAACACCTCACACACTTCACGGGCTAAGCCAAAGTCAGCAGCTGTACAGGAGCAGGTGGGCTTAAATTCTCATCACATGGAGCCTATTCTCATTATTGAGAAGTACCAAAAGTGTTTTGCAAGGTATTGGATGAGAAAATTCAACCTATAATAAAATGCGAGGAAGCAATTGAGACCCAGCTGGCTACCATTTTGAACAGTTGCACTATGATAGGGTCCCCTCGATCGACACGGGTTCTGGGGTGGCACCTAGTAACAAGTCTGTGTCATTTGTAGGCGTGGAATTGTTTAAAAATCTGGGGCCTCATTTATGAGGCCTTGCGTCAGTTTTGCGCTTCTGATGCGTCACTTTTTGTGACGCATCGGCGGCGTAAAGCATGTCTCCTTTTGCGCACTATTTACAAAGTGACGCATCTAAGCAGATGCGTCAGTTTGTAAACCCCTGCGCTACATTATACCTGCGAGGCTTTTTTCCCCCGCAAAAAGCCTCGTAATAGTGACGCAGTGAAATCTATGAGATTTCACTGCGTCACTTTTAGGACGCTGTTGCGTCAAAATCTTGCGCCTGCCTCACAGCAGGCGTAAGACTGACGCAAGCCCTTTCACATGGGGCTTTCCCCATGTGAAAGGACGCATTGCTGGAGTTGCGTCACTTTTGTGACACATTCCAGCAATGCATGACTTTTGCGCTTACAGATACGTCAGAAATACTGACGTATCTGTAACTCCTTGCGCCATGATGCGTCATACTGTAAATATGACGCATCATTGGTCTCGCAAGGAGGGCGCAGTGAAAAGTGACGCATCACTGTTTTCACGCAGCGATGCGTCACTTTTCATAAATGAGACCCCAGGGTCCGAATCATATGTTGGCAACACCATCATTCGCCTCCCCTCAGTACCTGTATTAACAACTCAAGGTTCTTGCAATGGGGGGAGTGAAACTGCTCAGGGTAGCCAAAAAGGCAGAGCTGTTAACAATAAAGATTAAGACCCCAGGCCACATAGAGCTCATGATCACTCAAGAAGGGGGATGAAGTTTAACTTTATAACTATAAACCTGCCTCCTGAATGCTGTCCATATGTTTTAATCATGGCAGGTGTGCCACTGCTAATGGAAAACCAGTCGGAGTCTTGGGATGAACTAAACAATAAGGTCACACATTGGCTCAGCCTACACAAGAATGTTAACCCTGCAGAGAGCCAGAAAATCATTATGGCGTGCAGGGTAGGTTGGATTGGCCCTTCAAGGAAATATATTGAAGGGGGCTGTGCCATAGTTAATTTTAGGCACCCTGAATGTGGGAGGAAATGTGTGAATGTGCAGATGCTGGAGAAAATCAATGGCTGAAAGATTGTCGTCTTGCCGTTGAGATTTGTCTATAACCCAACTCGACAAATATTTTGTGTACCAGTGTGGGGAATGCAATTGCAGCCAGGGTGGAAACTGCCATGTGAGAACAGATTTGCAGCCTTGGCAAATTATAATGAGGTGGAATGACTGACAGCTCTAAATGGGCAAGCAATGACTTCGGGTTGTCAGATTCACAGTCAGTCATATAACCCTGCACTCTGAGGATTATGTTGTGCTGCCATCATTTATGCCCCAGATTGAAGTTGAAGGGCAAATTAACAGGTTGGAAGCTACCCCGGATATGACTGTAAGGCAGAATCACAGATACTCTATTTTAATGCCTGCCTATGCGCCCCTATCTAATAAAGGTTCAGAGCTAAAAATATTGAGTTGGAATGTTGCAGGATTCCGTTCTAAAATATTTCTACCTGATTTTATTGCAAGAAACCTGGGAAACGAATTCTATTGATTTTGATGGCTATATGTGTTTTAGCCTTCCGGCAGTATATCTCGTTCAGGTCGGGCTTTGAGAGGGGGGAGGGGTAGGGCTTTCCGTTTGGCTCAGTTTGTTAATTGGAGGTTGCACAGTAGTGGCGGGGATGCACTGGACTGAAGTTTTACAATAATGACTTTCAACATGTTACTAGGTCAAAATTCCCAGCTTTATTTTCATTTATTACAACACAGGTAGAAAAGAAATCACAGGGGGGCCAGCAATTGTCCCTTTGTCTAGGGAGTGATTTTACCACGTCAGAAGGTAGGGGGAGAGATAACAGCTCTGGCAGAGTGGATGAGCAGGGCAAGGAGTTACAGGCTTTTGTTGCATCCCTTGATCTATAAAACACCCTGTAGAGGGATGAGATCGAAACGCAAGGTTTGCCTACCTTTAGAGGGAGGGATAGCGTTTCCATTATAGACCATGTTTTTATCTTTAACAATTTAAGGAATTTTCAGATACATGGTACAATTGTCGATACAGACTTTGGGGACACCAGTCCCATTGAGGTCACCCTGGGAATGCCCTATTGACAATTTATCTTGATCCCCAAGGTATAGCCAGCCTAATACCAACAGCCGCGGTCGGTAGTGGGAGTACCTGCCGGGCGGTGACGTGGGGAGGGGGAGGGGCAGATTGGGGGTTAGTAATCCATGGATTACGGAGATTTACAGGTAAGTAAACATATAAATAAATAAAATGAATTTAGTTGCGCGCACTGCATCGCATTTGTGGATGCAGTGCACGCAACGAAATTTGTTTTATTTATTTATACTTACCTGTAAACCTCCGTAATCCATGGATTACTACCCCCCCACCCTACCCCTCCCCCTCCCCACATCACCGCACGGCAGGGACTCCCACTACCGACCGCTGCTGAATACCAACTACAGATAATTTAAGGCTATGATGGAAGCTGCTCGATCCCTCAAAATCTCTTAAAAGGATGATAGCAGAGATCTAACAACTGGTGATGGGTTGCTTGTCTGAAGATATTAATGGAGGATCAACAGTCTCCTTGCTTGTGGCCTTTTGCGGCAAAATTAGATCTTCTTTGTTAGTACTCATCACATCGGTCTCTCAGAGCCCTCGCTGGTTTGATCACGAGTGTTCACTCACGAATCATCAGTTAAGAGGGGCATTAAATGCAGAGCCCCAATACTGTCCATTAGTAACTGCCTTACAGAAGGCCTATAAAGCAGTCACTAATAAAAGAAGGGCTGAAGTTATCACACAACAGTGGGCCATGCTGTCCATTACTAATAATACACAAGACAGCAAAACCTTAAGGGATGCTGTGTCCACCATGCACTCCCTTAATCATGGAGGAATGACAGTTGGATATCACATAAATGGGGTGGGTGTCACATTTTGCAGATATTTACACAGATGCAGGGTACAAGTCCTAAAAAAAGAATTGGGGGGACGCTCCAAATTAGGTGATGTCACCAGAAGTGACGTCACAACAGGAAGTGACGTCACGAAAGGTAGTCCCCTCTCATTACATGGAGTCCTTCACTTTGACCCTCTGTCGCCCCTCCGCACTCAGGGCCTGGCTGGCTGACTTAGTGTATCTTATTTTTTCAGATTTATGGCTGAGTTTAAGGTTGCTGCCAAGTGTTGCTGCTTTTAGCTTTGAGAGGTTCTTGGCCAGATCTCGGCTTATTGGCAGAGAGTGGGGGGGGCACAAGGGGTTGGTTTGAAAGCTCTTATCCCTCGGAAGAGGTTCAAAGTCCATATTTCCCGCCCATTGTTTGGCGTATTAAACAGAAATCTGGATATTTAAAGTGCCTAGAAATGACTGGTGTGTGCTTTACACATGGTTTTGTTATAGAGCCCCGCGATCTCACCAACTGTGGCATGGTGGCATTTGTTGGTGTCTCTCCATCTCACGGGTTGTCCCGGAAGAGCTCCGAAGCCTCAGGCATCCAGCTCTTCTTCCAGGAAACAACAGTGAGGCAGGGGGGATGGCGTCCACCCAGTAAAATAAGTGGGGGGATGCCGTCCACCCACGTGGTACCCCGACTCGAGCCCTGCACGGATGTCAATCTGATCCCTCTGCGGCTGTGACAAGGGGCTGACCTGCCTTGTTTGGTTTTCTTTATGCTGGAAGTAGAGACCGCTATCCAAGAAAGTGCTGGTGACAAAGCACCATGGCCTAATGGTGTACCTATCAACATCATCAAATCAATGTAAAGCTGTGGTCTCATTGTTGTAAAATGTGTATAACAGTCTGAATTATTCTTCAATACCTTCTTCTTGGACTTCCTTGACAATTGTCCCAATTTTCAAAAAGGAAATAGGGCGGACCAAAATGTTACTGCCCTATTTCCTTGATTGAAATCCCAGCAAACATTCTTGGGAGAGTCCTGCACAACAGAGTAGTAGAGTGGGTTAATGATGATAATGTATTAAATGACTGTCAATATGGTTTTAGAAGCGACATTGGGACTGTAGAGCAATGCCAAAATGTACGCTTAATCATTGGGAATTATACTGTGGCCAAACAGTCAACCCTGTATCTTGCCTTTATGGATTTTTCAAAGGCAAATGACTGTGTTAATCTGGGAAAATTATGGCAGTTACCTATTAATGTAAAAATAGATCCATCAATAGTGCACTTATTGATTTCCTTACATACAGGCACTACGGCTCGAGTGAGGTTTGGCAATAAGGGGGAAGTTATTGATGAGTTTAGCATTATTCGGGGGTCCTTCAAGGATGTGTATTAGCTCCATTGCTTTTTATCTTCTACATAAATGAGCTTAGTGTAGTACTCACTAAGAGCACCCCTGACGTACCCCTAGTAGGCGGTACCCCCCTCCCTGCTATACTTTATGCAGGTGATGAACTTTTAATTGCCTGAGCTCCTAATGCCTTGCATCTTTTAACCTGCAGCTTAGTTCATTTTATGGCTAATCTTAATCTGTTTACAAATTTTACTGTTGGCCGAAGCACTCAAAATTACATTCCATTACTGTAGGCACAAACACTTTATCCCGCACTGGCACTTTTTGCTATTTAGCAATTCATTTTAGCTCCTTTGGCTCGTGGTCCCAGAATATTGCACAGTGTAGAGTAAAGTTGTCATGAGCAATTGGGTCATTGCTTAGCTTGCCATCATCAAAGGGTGGGAGGCCCTGGAAACCATTATTGCAAATATACTCCACACAATGTGTTCCTATTGTGACCTACGGTGTGGGAGTATGGGGTCTGGGTGACCATATAAACGTCCAGAGGGAGGAGAATCTTTTCTGCAGAAGGTTATTACCAGCCTCTGTATCCTCCTCTCATTTCATTTGCTACAGTGAGTTAGGCATAGTTTTTTTGAGTGACTATATTCAGAGTCGTCTGGCCATCCTTTGGTTATCTATTTGGAGTTCAGTGGATGCCACACTAACAAAGAGTATAATGAATGATTGTCTGTCCTGTGATAGGGGCCTTTCCATCCCCTGGCTGTCCTATGTTAAAAAATCTCTGGAACGTTTCTATTTAGTGTGCATTACTTCTATTATTATTGCTTGTTCATATATATTCGCGATGTCTTCATTTTGTTATTTATTGCGCCTTTATGTTCCCGTCTCCTTTCGCTTAGAGGCTTTTTTCTATTTTTCTCTCTTTACTATGTTCTATACTGACATTACTCTACCTCTACTATTGTTTCTTCTGCCTATCATATACTTCTTCTTGTCTTCAATTGGTTTGTAATTTATAATTTTGTTCACTCCCCGACAGTTCTCTTGTTTCCCGCGTCCGTGTCTCCTCGAGTATGAGCTTGGTCCTTTATAGACCTCCCCTGGTGGGTTTTCTATCTCTACTATTTCTACTCTTTTCTGTAGCTTCTCTTTCTCTTTTTCTTTTTCTCTTCTCCTCCTTCCCTGTCTTTTTCTCTTTCCTCTTGGATCCTCGAGTGGTGCTTTCTTTTTGCGTAGAGAGTGGTTGGTCTTATGTGTGGGTGTTCTTTGTGAGTGTGTTATTAGGAAGTTTATTTCTCTTATCATGTTTCTTGTCCGATTTTTATTTCCATAATAGCGTATATCTGGTTTGAATGTCGTATCCCTTAATGTTAAAGGATTAAACCACCCGGTTAAGAGGGCTAAGGTTCTTGATTATTGTAAGTCCCTGTCCTCGGACTTAGTGTTCTTACAGGAAACAAAAATCTCCTATAAAGAAGCGTTGTCATTACGGAAAGAATGGGTTCTTGATTTGATGTGTTCGGATGCCCTTGGTAAAAAGAATGGGGTCATAACACTCATTTCTAAAAAATCTGGTTTGTCGGTCATTTCTGCTGAACATGATTCTGAGGGACGTTGGTTGCTGTCTAGATTATCTAATGGTTCTACTGATCTTTATGTCTTAAATATCTATGTGGGAGAGGTGTGGCGCCGCGGCCAGGGCGACTGACGCTGGAATCTGGGGATCAGGGTTCAATCCCCGGGTCAGGCGGCAGGTTAGCCCAGCACCATGTGACTCTGGGCAATAGCTTGCTTAATCTTCCCGACGGCCCCCAGCGCCTAGAGACCCTTACGGGTGATTGTGCACTTTACAAATGTGGATTATTATTATTAATATTATTCAAATGCTGATGATCCTTGTTTCTGGCAACAGAGAAAATTGACTCTTACTCCGCATAATGGTAATTTGATTGTTGGCGGGGATTTTAACCTACCACTTGATCCAGTGCTGGACAGAAGTTCGGCTTCTTCTTTCCGCCGTCCTAGAGCACATAAACAACTGCTAAACATGTGTTCCTCAGTTAATCTTCAAGATATTTGGCGTCTCCATAACCCTACCGGCAGTGATTTTTCCTTCTTCTCCTCTCCTCACTCTAGCTTCTCTCATATTGATTATCTCCTCGTTCATTCATCTCTAGTGCAACATTCTTCCTCTCCGTACATTCACCCTATCCTTATCTCGGATCACGCGGCTGTTTCTTTTTCTCTCCTAAGTTTAGCTCCCAAGAGAAAGCCTTCCTCTTGGAGATTAAATACTGAAGTTCTTCACGATGATGCTCAAGTTCAGGATATACATGATGAGATTGAACATTTATTTTCTGATAATGAGGGCTCCGTTAGTTCTCCGGTGGTTTTGTGGGATGCTTTTAAAGCTACACTCTGGGGTCACATTACTAAAGTCATGGCGAAAAGGAATGCTGCTATCAAAAGAGAACTTGCGGAGTTAGCGGAAAGTTTCAAACACCAGGAGTCTTCTTTCCGACGTATGAATGATAAACATTTGTTGCAATCCATTAAAACTTTGAAATATTCCTACAACACTATCGTTATCAAACGAGCGCATATTGGAGTTCAAGCCCAGAAATCTAAACGATTACTCTTGAAGAATCGGGCTGGTAAGATTCTAGCTACGACTTTGAAATTTCAGGAGTCGAGTTTTAAATCCTCTCAAATTTCTTCTATTACTGATAGATCTGGTATCAAAAAATTTCAGACTGCGGGGATTCTTGATGTGTTTCGGGATTTTTATAGTTCCCTCTATACCCCCACGAACCAGTCGTCCTTTGAAGCTTGCCAAGAGTTTTTAAAAACTATTCCTCTTCAAACTGTATCTAATGCGGATGGTGAGAAATTAGGAGGTCCAATTACTTCTGATGAAATCATCCAGGCTATCAAATCTACTCGGTCTGGTAAAGCTCCTGGACCGGATGGTTTTCCCATTATGTTTTACAAACCTTTTCTCTCGTCTATGGTTCCTCGTCTTAAAGCTGTTTTTGATGTCTTTATACACAACGGCGCGGTTTCGGGCACTGCGGCAGATGCTACTATTGTAGTAATTCCAAAAGAAGGGAAAGATGCCTCAGATCCCAAAAACTTTCGTCCTATTTCCCTTCTTAATATGGAGGCCAAAATCTTTGCCAAGATTCTTGCTAAATGGCTAGAATCCCATATTCCTTCTTTGGTTCATCCATCCCAAACGGGTTTCGTGAAGGGTAGACTTGCTAGGGACAATATCCGTACTTTCTGTCATATTCTAGGTACAGCTAAGCCTTCTACGCTTCCAGCTGCTGCCCTTGCCTTAGATGCCGAGAAGGCATTTGACAAGTTTTCTTGGCCTTTTCTCCATGCTGTTCTTCGTGCACATAATTTTGGTGATGCTTTTGTTAATATGATTATGTCCTTATATGCTCAGCCAAGAGCGAACATCCGTGTTAATGGGGCTACCTCTGATTTTTTCAATCTTCGTCAAGGTACCCGCCAAGGATGTCCCTTATCCCCACTTTTATTTTTATTAGCTATTGATCCCCTTCTTAGACTCATTAATCTACATCTGGACATCAAAGGTTTTGCGTTTGGTTAGCACTGCATAAAAACGGCTGCTTATGCGGATGATGTTCTTATTTTTTCTGATGATATTGTCTCAGCGATTCCTGCGCTTCAGAATAATATTGCTAGTTTCTCAAAGGTTTCTGGTTATACCCTTAACAAAGATAAAACCGAGATGTTCCCCCTAAATGCTTATTGTTTCCCAGCACATATGGGCTCCGCTGGCTTTAAATGGCAATCTAAACATCTTAAGTATCTCGGGATGTGGTTTTGTAGTACTCTCTATGATACGGTTACGTATATTGAGGCGCAAACTCTGCTCAAAGTTCATCAACTTCTAGATACCTGGTCCCCTAAATATATTTCTTGGTGGGGTCGTATCCAAACTTTAAAAATGATGATTACTCGTATTATTAATTTTGTTTCTTCTATGCTTCCGGTGAAATTGTCCCCTTCCTTTTTTCGTGAGATTAACTCTGTTACTTCTACGTTTCTCTGGAGTGACAAGAGGGCTCGAATTGCATATAAGTCCTTGAGGAAACCTTATGAAATGGGTGGCTGTAATTTTCCTGATTGGGAGAAATACCAGGTAGCTTTTTGGCTTCTCAAGGTGCTTTATGGTTTTCCTCTATCCCGAATCACACGCCTTCCTGGGTGTTCATTGAGCAGTATCTTTCATCTCCTCTACCAACTTCTTCCTTCTTATCAACGTCTACTTTATCTATCCCTTTCTCCCGCTCGATTATCTTGGATACTATTGCAGCAGTTAGGGCGGTAGATAGAAAGGTTACAACTCCCATTCATAAATCAAGGTGGTCTTCTTTGTGGTGTAATCCTAGAATAAAATTAGTGATTGATCCTGCGTTGATCCCTTACTGGACTTCTAAAGGAGTGTCGTTAGTTCGTCATTTATATGATTCCAACAATGATCCTTTACCCTTCTCCTCCTTAGCCCAACAGTTCTTGCTCTTCAATTTAGATTTCTACACTTTTCTAAAACTTAAAGTAGCTCTTTCTAAAGTGCGTCTGGAGCCCGATTCTCCCACTATTAGGCTATTTTCCTTGTGGTTAAGATCTGGTCATGTGGCTTCCAGAATTTATAAATTTTTGTCTTCTACTTCGTCTACCTTACCCACTGTTACTCAACAAAAGTGGTTACATCATTTTGATAAAGATCTTACTGAGCATATTTCGCCAGAAACATGGCAGTTGATTGGGAAACTCTCTCTACGAAATAAGATCGCTCCTTCTCTAGCCTAATCTAAATTTTTCTCTATTAATCTTCTTCACTGGACGCCGGTGCGTCTCCATTCATTAAAGTTAAAGGATGATGATCTCTGTTGGAGCTGTGGTCTGGCTTCTGGCGATTATTTACACATGTTTTTTACATGTTCTCTCTTACAGCCCTTCTGGGATCTTATAAATAAACATCTTATTTTAATCTTTAATACCGACTTTCAGCTCTCCTTTCCTATGGTCCTTTTGGGCCCCTTGGCTTCTCGATTGCCTTTGCCTTTAGATACCTTAGATTTGAAACTATTAGATCTGTTGATGACAGTTGCTGTTAAGGTTATACTTATGGAATGGAAGTCTTTTTCTTCCGTGTCATATCATACGTGGTGGGCATGGGTTTCGTTTCTACGAAGTGCACACATTTCAGTTGATGTGACTCCTCTTACTCCTACTATCTCTAGTAATGTCTGGAGAGCTCTTGACACTTACATGGACTTAGCCTTGAAGGACTTGGTTGCCCAGTATCCTTTTGGATCATCGAATTGACTGCTGTTTGTTATTTGTGTGGTGTGTTTTTTGTAGTACGATAGTGGATCCTTCTCTCCCCTTTTTTCTCTCCTGCCTTTTTCTTTTCTTTCCCCCTCTGTATCCTCTCTCTTTTTTCTTTCTCTTTTCTTCTTTTTGCTATCCTCCTTTCTACTCTTTCATTCTTAATAGTGATACCGTGTACGAAGATTGTGTTTCACTGACATTCCCCTCATGGTTTTCTTTTATTTCTTTTTCTCACAATTATATTGCTTGCGGGATTTATTTGTTCTTCATTCGTATATGCCTAATGCACCGATGGATTTTGTTTGTATCACTCTATATTGTATTTAATTATTTCTTTTCTGTCTTAAAATTTAATAAATTTATTGAACAAAAAAAAAATCTCTGGAACGTGTAGGCTTAATTGATATGTTTCTGGATAGAGGGCCACAAACCGGTGCTTGTAGGAAGCAAGTGAAGTATTTATTATTGAAGAAAGCTGCAACAGAGAGACTGCGGGTGGAGAGTAAGAAAATTTGTGTTTTAGACTACTTGCATTTTAACTTAGGGGAGTCTCGCTCTGGCTATTTGTGGAATACAAACAGGAGTTGGGTATGGTTCTTATTGTTCAGTTTTTGGGCTGGTACTATAAATATATTGGGGAATTTATGCTTCCCAATCGGGCAACAACATGAGCTTGATTTAAGGGCAGTCCATGCAATAACCAGTCCAAACAAACTATGTTATGCTTTTTCTTTTTTTGTGGTTTTTATGGGCTATCCACAAAAAAATGCCTTATGCCCCTTAGGAGATCCAGAAAGATGCAGTCTTGCATGCAGGCATATCATTTTTTACCCACTCTAATTGATTATGAATCCTGCTGCTGTATAGCTTTGCTTCTTCAGCTGCTGTATTCTCTAGGAAAAACAACGTTAGAGGATTTACTTTTTTATTAGGATTTATATATTTTAATATTTTATGACTTAAGTAATATGGTATATTTGCTTTCTTTCCACAGTGTCTCTATTATATTGTGTTGTTTCATTGCTATTTTAGAGCGGAATAAAGATGACTTGACGGAATGATAGACTTGAGTGGTCAGGAGCAGATGGCTTGGGTATTTTTGAAGCCTGGGGCACTGGTCGGCTGTGGGCGCTATCAGGGAGGAGGGCTCTTGTACTTTCCTTCTGTGGTAAAACCTGCAGCTTAGCCAAAGTCTTCCATCTCCGGTGGGGGATTCCAATTCGTCTTTCTCCCTCGTGCTATAATGTCGTCAGGCAGCGGTTACCATGTGACCCTTAATATTCATCAAAATGTTTTCCCCTTACTCTGCTTGGCAATGGGCATTTAGGTCAGTTGCGTAGCTAGCCATATGCCACCCGTGGCCTCTGCGTTTGCCACACGTGTGAGAGCGAGGGGGTGGCGATTCCCGTGACATCTGCAGGTAAGTGGGGGAAGGAAATCTTGCTACTCCACTGATTTAGGTTTCCCTATATAAGCACTCCATTAGGGCATTTTCTGTACCTCAACATAACGCTTCCCCTCCAGGCATCGCTGCTGCACTGCGCCCTTGAAGAGAAACCCAAAAAAATTCAGAAATTGTAAAAGTTTTAGCTCAATAAAAAAACCTCTAGTAGACATTTCCCGATTATTGTTCCAGTGTGAATTCACACTTAGACAATTTACAAGTTTTTCCTGTTTGGATTCCTGTACCAAGAAATATTCCTCGCACCTATTGGCCCAGAGCAGTACACTCCTGGGGTATTTATTGTAGGTGATGAAAACATCGCACTATCTGATCTGTGTGAAACGAAACAAATTTCTGTTTTATGCAGACATCCCGATATGGATGATTCATTTTTATCAGAATAATATTACATTTCAGCATGAAGACATTCAAGTGCAGTGAATGTGGCAGGGTTAGAGAGAACAGAGTGAGAATGAGAAGAGAGAGGAGGGGTGAATGAAAGTGATGGTGAGGAGAGGAAGAGAAAGATGGAGAAAAGTAGGAGAGAGTGGGAGGCGGCGAGAGGGGGCGAGGAGTGAGAGAAATAAACATGGAACAGACCGAGAATAAGCGGGTAGAGAGAGACGGAAGGAGGAAGACTGAAAAGAAAAGAGGTATAGTGAAGAAACAAGGAAAGAGGTTGCCGAGTATGATAAGATAGTGAAAAATACAGGGAGGAAAAGGCGATAGAAGGAAAGACAATAAGATAGTGTGGTGTGGATGAGTTCGAGAGAAGAGTTCGAGAGAGAGAAAAAGAGAGCGAGCATGCATAAGTACAACTCCTGCAATCACTCTCCACTTCCTTCAGAGTAATATATTTTCACGAGCTTTTCTACAAAGCAGGTCGCATTTGAACCTAATAAATTAAATGAGACCAAATGTC
This sequence comes from Lissotriton helveticus, assembly GCF_964261635.1. Taxonomy (NCBI): domain Eukaryota; kingdom Metazoa; phylum Chordata; class Amphibia; order Caudata; family Salamandridae; genus Lissotriton; species Lissotriton helveticus. The sequence continues at coordinate 1,763,575,409 of NC_136057.1, forward strand.
CTGGCAGCCTGCGGTGATTTGAACACAAAAACGAGATGTGCTGTACTTAACAATCTGATATTGCATTAAAAATGAAATACTCCACCTGCGCGAAACCCTTCAGTTCAGATCTACATTTCTTGAGTTCCCTTGTTGGGCGCAGGATTCAGTCTTATCCTCTCAGCTGTTGTGCTAATGAGGCCTGTATGGTGTATTTAAAGAAGAAGGGTGCCCTCGCTCTGAGCGGGGGCAGAGTGAGGGCTCTACAGGATGTAAATCAAGGCATAATTGAGACAGAGAGGCTTCTTTTCTATTATAACTATTGGAGCGCTGCATGGTGGGATTAGAGAACCCACAAAAGGCTCTGACCCTCGGAAACTGCATTCAGACTAACCTCCGCCCACATCCGTGGTCTTAATTTTTCTACTTTTAAGCTGCTACTTCTACAGCTTTGATTTTAATTTCCTTCACACCTCTTCCCTTCTCTTTATACTTTCTCTAAATTACACTGAATTGCTCTCCTTAATCCTCCATTTCCTCGAATTAATACTTGCTTTCGTGATGCTCCCTCACTTGTTTGTTCTCTATTTCTTTGTTTTTTGCTCGGTTCTATCGTCCCCATTTTAGGTCTCGCTTGAGACATTTAGTAGGTGGCTTTTAAAAGTGCCACCAGAGGCTTTTGCTGGCCTGACTTGCCTGAAGCTTGAGTGCACGCGAGCATGCATGCGCACCGCCATCTGTCTGTCTTTGATCGCGCCACCATCTGTCTTTGTCTTTGATCGCAATCACATTCACGGGCGGGCGGGCAGGCGCGCGGCCACGTGACTTTTGCTTGGTGCGACCTAATTTACTAAAATGCGACATGCTACTCACGCACAACTCTGTCAGTGCTACTCAAATCAGCTCTGAGAGGAATATGCCCGGCTTTTCAAATGTTGGCATTAGCAAAGTTCTACGGTACACCTTAACCCTAGGGCGCGCGGCCACGTCACTTTTGCTTGGTGCAACCTAATTTGCTAAAATGCGACATGCTACTCACGCACAACTCTGACAGTGCTACTCAAATCAGCTCTGATAGGAATATACCCGGCTTTTCAAATGTTGGTGTTAGCAGAGTTCTGCGGTACACCTTAACCCTGGGGCGCGCGGCCACGGCACTTTTGCTTGGTGCAACCTAATTTGCTAAAATGAGACATGCTACTCACGCACAACTCTGACAGTGCTACTCAAATCAGCTCTGATAGGAATATACCCGGCTTTTCAAATGTTGGTGTTAGCAGAGTTCTGCGGTACACCTTAACCCTAGGGCGCGCGGCCACGTCACTTTTGCTTGGTGCGACCTAATTTGCTAAAATGAGACATGCTACTCACGCACAACTCTGACAGTGCTACTCAAATCAACTCTGACAGGAATATGCCCGGCTTTTCAAAAGTTGGCATTAGCAAAGTTCTGCGGTACACCTTAACCCTAGGGCGCACGGCCATGTCACTTTTGCTTGGTGCGACCTAATTGTACATACTGAACCATCACTCACCCTCGTGCCAAATCCAACCAGTATGTGTGTGTGCTTGAGGATAAGATGGCAGTACAGTAATATTTGCCTTTTTTGTCTTTCTGAAGCAGGGTGTACCTTGTCCCTTTTTATGAATGTTGTAATGTGTTGGTTTCGTGCCTGATGGTGTGAATGGTCTTGTGTGTATCACGTGTGAAAGGTGTGTGAATGGCCTGTAAAGCGGTTGGTGCTTTGCCGTGGCTTTACAGCTCACAAGCTGCTAGTCACTGGTTCATTTTTTTGTCCATTTAATTATTGACAGTGCATTTCATTTTTTGTGAAATCTCTTGTTATTAAAATTATATATACTGAACCATCACTCGCCCTCATACCATATCCAACCAGTATGTGTGTGTGTTTGAGGAATAGATGGCTGTGCAGGTATCTTTCTCTTTTTAGTCTCTCAGCCAAGGTGCACATTCCATCTAAGATTAACCTACCAGCTGTAGATTTTGTTGTAAACCCATGGGAGTACATGGTGATGTCTCGCTTGTGAATTCCAACAAGTAATTGTTTTCCACAATGTCCTGCAAACCTCAAAATGTCAGTCACATTTTCCTTGCAATATTGTGGCAAAATTCTCACGCTGCATTAATAAAGAACTAATTATGTCAAAAAGATTTGGTTTTGCAAGGGGGGTCACCTGGGTTTTTGGTCCAGTGCTTGTCGGCCATCTAGGGAAACCTACCAAAAAGCACACATGTCTGAAAAATAGACACCCAGGGGCTTCAAAGGAGGTATTGGATGCGTGGATCCCTCAACATTTCCTTACCCTGAATCCCCTGCAAACCTCAATTTTAGCTGAAAAAATCACTTTTTTCACACATTTATGTGTGGGAAAGTGTGGCATCACTGGGTTCACACAGATTTCCTATCACCCAGCATTCTCCCAGGTCTTCCAAAACAAATGGTGCCTCACTTATGTGGGAGGCCCAAGTACTCTTGACAGGCAAGGGCCCAAAACGTAGTGAGGCGACATCAAATTTGCCAATTGACATAACTTTGAACCCTACCCCCAATCTGCTTACTGCCTGTTACCATAGTAACAGTTCATGGAGCACTCAACTGAACACACAGGTCACAAGTTCAGCACACAATGTTGCTAGTCCAAACAGCAAATATGCTTGACTTTTGTCACCCCGAGTGGGATGGGTATGCTCAGACGTGAGTCCCGTGCTCTCCACACCAATGGAGTCTAGCTATCGTGGCTGATGACGACTGATAGCCAGAAACCGGTCCTAGGATGCTTGATTCTGGTCCAGGGAAGACATGGCTTGGCAGCTCGGTCTGGACTTTTCCCCATGAGGCACAGGGTCAAGACTGATTTGCATATGGCCATGTCTGAACTGGGGTGGCTTGGTGAGCAAAATAACGATGGATTAAACCCAGATCTGTGACTGGGGGTGAATGTTTTGCCATTGTGCAACATTCCATCCATCATCTTGTGTGTTTTGCTGTTCACCCTATCTGGGAAGGGTATGCCCAGACGTGGGTCCCTTGCTCACTAAGCCACTGGAGTCAAGCTATCCTGGCTGAAGACGGCTGATAGCCAGAAACCGGTCCTAGGATGCTTGATTCCGGTACAGGAAAGACATGGCTTGGCAGCTCGGGCTGAACTGTTCCCATGAGGCACAGGGTCAAGACTGATTTGCATATGGCCATGTCTGAACTGGGGTGGCTTGGTGAGCAAAATAATGATGGATTAAACCCAGATCTGTGACTGGGGGTGAATGTTTTGCCATTGTGCAACATTTCGTCCATCATCTTGTGTGTTTTGCTGACTTTTCAAAATATCAGCTTATCCTATCTGATGTTCCTTTCAAACAGTTTTTACTAACCAATAAGAAACATGCTTTTGAAACACAGAAACATGCACCCTACTTTTCAGTCTATAATGTTCTCAAACAGCCAATCATTTCTCTTCTTTCTTCAAAACTGCATCTTATCCACCATTTTAGAAAAATCTTAGTTTTCAAACTGTCATTTCGCTTACAGACACCTTCTGAGTGCATCCAGACCTCCCTTCAAAATGCTTAGAGTGTGGATTGTGGGTCACAGCTATATTTTCTGGAGCCAAAGGTATGCAGAAAACAGAGGTATTGACAAAGACCTAGCTTTGCCAAATGTAGACATTAAATGGATTGGTCAGAGAGGATTAAAGTGGCACCAATTGATGCCCTTGGTAAAATCCTTTTTGCATCTCCAAAACCCTGACCTCATAATTGTGCATTGTGGTGGCAATGACCTAGGCACTTTGACTGGGGTAGGTCTGGAAATGCTTATGAAGGATACCTTTGGAGAATTGATGTCACTTTTCCCCCAAACTGCCTTTGTCTATTCTAACATATGCTAAAGACAGAAATGGGACTTGTCCAATCAATTTTGTCCACAGACTGAGCAAGCTAGGAAACATGTCAATAAAGCTGTTCCTGCTTATCTCCGAGATTATAGGATGGGGTCCATTTACCACAACAATCTGCGTTTCAATATGGACAGCATCTATAGGAGAGATTGTGTACATTTTACAGATGAGGGTAATAGAGTCTTCCTCATCAACTTTAGACTCTGCATCGGTACTTACTTATAGGTACCAAAATCTCCCAAAAAACACAAGGGGTCTTTTCAGAGCCACCCAAGATCTAAACACATATCTGAAAAATATTCCTTTTTTTTTGCTTGGAGTCGCGCACCCAACGCGTTACGAGTCGCGCACCTAATGCGTTAGGAGGCACGCACCCACCGCGTGCACACCAGGGGGCCGCGCTGAGCGCCGCGCTTTAGGAGCAACTCCTAATTTTACCGTAAAAAAAATTAGCACCTACCATTAATTATTATTCTCCCTGGGGACCCTATCCCCTGGGGCCTACATACAACCTTGGGGACTGTCGGGGGAGTCCCAATGCCCCCAAGGTCCCAGCCGACTCCCCATGTCCTTCTGGAGCCAGCATTGCTTTTCCACAAGGGGAGCTGCTAACATGCAGCTCCCCGTGTGGAAAAGCAATCTGGTTTGCATTTTGAAAGAGAGAACAGGTTTCCCTGCTCTCTCTTTCAAAATCCAAACCAAGTTTGCCATGACAGGGCGGGAGCCTCGGCTCCCACCCTGCCATAGCAAACAGCAGTGTCCCGGGGCTGGGCACCTGGGGACACTGCAGGAGCCGGCCCTGGAAGGTGGCGGTCCCCAGGGCCATGACAGGCTCCAGGAGGGGGGCCGCGCAGCTCCCCTACCACCTTTTACAAAGCCCCAGGGGGTGGTGGTCCCCGGGGCTTGGGTGTCCGTCACAGAGCCTCTAATTAGAATATTTAGTGCCCCGGGGAGGTGGCAGTCCTTGGGACGTGTGGGGGGCTCAAGCCCCCCCACACAGGTTTTTGTTTTTTAAAAAGCCCTGGGGGTGGCAGGCCCTGGTGCTGCGGGAGGGTCTTTGAGCCCCCCACCCATGAATATAGAAGCCCCGTGGTGTGGAGGTCCCCAGGGCTTGGGGGGCCTTTGAGCCCCCACCCATGAATATAGAAGCACCGGGCGCTTCATTTTTTTCGGCAGTATCCGCACACCCGGTGCGTATCTTCCTGTTTTTAATAAAAATAATATTTTTTTGGGCCCAGGGGGTACTTGCGGGACCCCTAAGCAGGCCTAGGGGGTCAGAGTGTTTCTACCCTGCCCCCTATTTGTGTTTTGCACACTTTTTTCAAGGATTTCTTGTGCCGCAGTGATGTCATTTGAGATGTCATCAGTGATGTCATGAGTGATGTCACTGACCATGTCATGAGTGATGTAATATGTGACACCATCAGCAGTGTATTGCGGGCGTGCGAGTTATAGTTAGCTGAACTAACTATAACGGGGGAATTTCAATGGTTTTGTATGAGTGAAATGTCCAGCTAACTATAACATGTGTGAAACCTATGATTTTTTCAGTGAATTGGGAAGGTTTTTAAAATGCTAATTACTAACTATAACGTGGCTGAAACCTATGGTTTTTTCAGTGAATTTCAAAGGTTTTGTAAATGTTAATTTTTAAATGCATTAATTGTGATATTTTTTATACTGATTTACTACATTGTTTTAAGGTATTTATTTTTAGATATTTTATTTTTTAAATTACATTACATATTTTTAATATAAATTAAAAAAAAGTTTTTAAAAATATTGAAATTGTAATATTGTTTTATTTTTATTTTATATATTTTTTAATTTATATCTATTTTATATAGCAGGCAATGATATCCTATGGAAGAAAATTCAAGTTACTGGTAAGTACGGTTAAAATTCCTTTTCAGGATCATTACTGGGCTTAAAGATGCAGCACTGAGTTCTCTCTTTATAACAGGTGAGTAAATCAGAATTCGGAGTACGGCTGATTTTAGAGGAATATTTTAAAGTTCCAAAACTCCACACTTAGAAGAATTTCCAAGTGAAACCAGTCAATGTTAGCCTATGGAAGGAAATTTAAGTTACTGTAAGTATAGTTAGAATTACTTTTCAGGATCAGTAGTGGGCTGAAAGATGCAGCACTGAGGTCTCTCCTGATAGCAGGTGAGTAAATCGGAATTCGTACTGCGGCTGATTTTAGAGGAATTTTTTTAAGTTCCAAAACTCCACACTTAGAAGAATTTCCAAGTGAAACCAGTCAACGTTAGCCTATGGAAGGACATTCAAGTTACTGTAAGTATGATTAGAATTGCTTTTCAGGATCAGTAGTGGGGTGAAAGATGCAGCACTGAGGTCTCTCCTGTTAACAGGTGAGTAAATCGGAATTCGTAATTCTGCTGATTTTAGAGGAATATTTTGCTCAGTAGTGAAGGAAGGGGGTGGGGCCTGGGGTGACATGTGTGCAAACACGCCCTGTGGCACGTTTTAAGTTGGGAAATTAATTCCTCTTCAATTCAGAGGTCCCCTAGGGGCCAAATTAGCCAATACATACTTTGCCCCGTGGGTGGCAGTCCCCGGGGCAGTGTGGGGGGAGATTGGGCCCCCCACACTTTATTTTTAAAAAGCCCCCGGGATTTGGCCCACCGGGGGCTAATTAACATTAAAGCGCGGGAGCCGTGTTTTGTTTTTTGGGGGATCTGCAGAGTACACGTACCCTACACGCATCCAGCGATTTTTATGGGGTCAGGGTGTTTCTTCCCTGCCCCCTTTTCTTGTTTTTTGCTTTCTGCACAAGATGGCTGCACACACTTCCTGGTTTGGAGTGTTAAGAGCCAGTTGACAGCCAATTAGCAAACAGCTCGTGCTCGTAAGGGTACGCGTATAATCCTCAGAAGGTAGTTCGTCCATAGATATATCTATGATTTTACTTTTGATTTTATCAGGAACTACTGCACGGATTTACACCATTTAACAAAAAGAGTCATCTGCGAACCAAACTCTACCTTTTTGCCAAATTTGGTGTAATTCCGTTCAGCAGTTCGGGCTGTAGCCCGTCTTAAATGTCCCCATGGAAAATTGCTTGGGGAAAACATGTTTTGGGACCTCCCTTTTTTCTTGGTCCTCGCTTCAAGGATTACCCCCAAACTTTCAGGGAAAGGCCGGGGCGGAGCAGGCCATCTTCTTGGAGATTTTCGCGAAGATTCGTTGACCGGCGTCAAAGTTATTCCAAATAGAATGTTGCAGATTTCCTATGGAAACTAGGTCCTAACTATAACTACCTACTGGATATATATATATATATATATATATATATATATATATATATATATCTATATATATATTTTTTTTCATTTTTTTTTTTCAAAGACTCTGGTCCACTAGCCGTTGCACCACTTCGTCGCGGGTGCTGCTTTGCGCACAGTAGAGTGCGCTAAAGATTCCTCATGCACAGTCCGTGATCCCACCGAACAACAATATAAAGCACACTCCTTAAGCAATACAAGGTACCAGAAGCTGGAGTTTTTAAGTTCTGGATTTATTCCATCATTCGATGCAGAAACAAATTGACAATTGCGTTTCGGCGTCACCGCCTTCGTCCGTGTCAATTCATTATTTACATTTTGTGTGTTTAAATAAACATATAGAAATAATGTTGTGCGTTGGCTGAGATTTATTGATGATTTGTTCATCGTATGGCAAGGATCACAACAAGAAGCCCATGATTTTGTTGCGCAATTGAATAATAATGACAATATCAGTAACACAAGTATAGCATTTTTAGATGTTCAGGTCAATATAATTAACAACAAAATGACCACTTCATTGCATCGGAAGGAAACAGCAGGAAACACATTACTACATGCATCTAGTTCCCATCCTCCTCATTTAATACAAAGCATCCCCTATGGGGAGATGCTACGTATCCGCAGGATTTCTAGTGAGGAACAGGACATGATTGATAAACAGATGGAATGTAAACAGCAGTTTTTAGAGAGAGGTTATACTAGCTCTTCCATTGAAACAGCTATTGTTGAATCCAGAAAACCTTGTAGGAAGGACATTTTAGAGGGCAGAAATAAACGGAAAAAACGAATAGTTTCTTACCTGTCGGTGTAGTTTTGCAGCTTGAAGATCTTTCTGGATTCACTATGCTGTGCATATTCCGCAATCTGGTGGTTGGGTCCGGAATCGTAGTCTTTCTTCTCTTTTTTTTTTGTTGTTGTTGTCGATCTTCAAGCTGGAAAACTACACCGACAGGTAACAAACTATTCGTTTTGCAGCGTGAATCTTTCTGGATTCACTATGCTGTGCATAGATTTTGTAGCGGTTTCCCTCACTTTTGTGGCGGTTGGGTGGAAGATGAGCGTTGGTTGTTGAATATATGTTGAAGCACTTTCTGTCCTACTTGTGCTTCTCTGTTCATCTGTACATCCACACAATAGTGCTTAGTGAAAGTGTGCACTGAAGCCCATGTTGCCGCCAGGCATATGTCCTGGATTGGTGTGTTGGCCAGAAAGGCAATTGATGCTCCTTTCTTCCTGGTGGAGTGGGCCTGTGCCCCTCCAGTTAGCTCCTGGCCAGCTTGTTTGTGGCAGAATTGTATTGTCTGTGCGATCCATCGCGCTATGGTGTTTTTAGTGACTGGTTTGCCCATGTAACTGTTTGCGAAAGATACGAAGAACTGTTTTGTTTTCCTGTGTTCCTTCGTTCTCTCGATGTAGTGCATCACAGCCCTTCTAGCGTCTAGGGTGTGGAGTGACCTCTCTGCGCTTGTAGTGGGGTTTTGGAAGAAGCTAGGTATCTGAATACTCTGGTTCATGTGGAACCTTGACACCACCTTTGGCATGAAGTGTGGGTCTGTTCTCATCACGACCCTGTCACTGTGTATCTGGATGTAGGGTTCTTGCAGTGTGAGTGCCTGCAGTTCGCTCACCCTCCGTAGCGAGGTGATTGCTACCAGAAAGGCCGTCTTCATTGTTAACATTTGCAGCGATGCTTTGTGGATGGGTTCGAAAGGTGCTTTCATGAGCTCCGTCAGTACCACATTTAGGTTCAATGCCGGTGGCGGCATTCTTTTTGGCGGCACTATTCTTTTAGCTCCTTCCAGGAATCTTTTTACGACTTTGGATGTGAAAAAACTTCTCCCTGTTTCTCCTCTTGTGTATGCCACAATCGCTGCCAGGTGCACCCTCAGCGAGGATGAGCTTAGCTTAGCCTTAATTAGGTGCGTGAGGTATCTTAGCACCGTGGATTCCTTGGTCAGTTTCCTTTGGAGCTGTTTCTTGGAACACCATGGAGTGAATCTTTTCCATTTTTCCCCATAGCACTTGCGTGTGCTGGGCCTTCTTGCCTCTCGTAGCACCCGCAGGGTGCTCTCTGGTAGCTTTAGGTGTGCGAATTCTAAGTCCTCAGGAGCCAGGCTGAGAGGTTGAGGCTCTCTGGCTCTGGGTGTAGAATTTCTCCGTTTTCCATGGAGAGTAGGTCTCTTCTTTTTGGGAACTTGTGTGGTGGCCCCTGCGCCATCTCCATTATCTGAGAAAACCAGGTCTGTCTGGCCCATTGTGGTGCCACAAGGATGAGAGTCATGTTGCTCTTCATGCATTTGTTGAGAGCCCTCGGGATCAGTGGTATCGGGGAAAAAGCATAGGCAAATGTTTTCGACCAGCTTATCCATAGGGCATTCCCCTGGGACAGTGCCTCTGGTTGCCTGGATGCAAAGTACTGGCATTTTGCATTCCGGTGTGTTGCAAATAGGTCTATTGTTGGCGTGCCCCATTTCCTGAATAGTCTCTCTGTTTCCTGAGTATTGAGTTCCCACTCGTGGGACGCTGAAGTCTGCCTGCTGAGCCAATCTGCTTCCACATTGTCCTTCCCTGGCAGGTGTATGGCTTGAGCAGGTCTATTTTTAGTGGTATAGCCCATTTCCAGATCTCCTGTGCCAGGTTTGACAGAGGGAACAACTGAGTTCCCCCCTGTTTGTTTATGTAAAACATCGTTGTGGTGTTGTCCGTTTGTATTAGCACCTTCTGGTTGTACAGGTGCTTCTGGAAAGCCTTGAGGGCTAGCAACACAGTTTTCAGTTCTAGGTAGTTGATGTGCCTGACTGCATCTGTAGGGCTCCACAGACCCCTCACTCTGAGCCTGTTCATGTGTGCGCCCCACCCCTTCTGGGATGCATCTGTGGTGATGGTCACTGTTGGGTCCGGTGGTGTTAGAGGTTTTCCCTCTGTTATTCTCTCCCTGGTCCACCACCTTATCTCCTCCTGCACCCTGTGCGTTACAACCACTAGATCCTCCCAACTTCCTGTAGCTTGTGACCATTGCTGTTGTAGCCACTCTTGGAGTGGTCTCATCTGTAGGCGTACATTGGGGACCAAGTGTATGCATGATGCCATCATCCCCAAGATCTTGCTCACAGTCCTCACTGTCAGAGATCGCCCCTTCTGGTAGTGATGTTTCTCCCTCAGTAGGCTGAGCGTTCTCTTTTCGCTCGGTAAGACTCTGCATCGGACGTTGTCGATCTGGGCTCCTAGGAAAATCTTCACTTGCTCTGGTTCTATTGAGCATTTTCCCCAGTGTATGGAGAAACCCAGGCTTGCTAGTGTTCTTGTCACCTGTTCTGCATGTCCTGTAAGAGCTTGCCTTTACCAGCCAGTCGTCGAGGTAGGGGTATACGTGTATCCCCTCTCTTCTTAGGTGTGCGGCCACTGCCGCGAGGCATTTGGTGAACACCCTTGGTGCGGACTTTAGGCCGAAAGCGAGGGTCGTGAATTGGTAGTGATCCTCGTTTACTGTGAACCTTAGCATGTGCTTGTGCTGCCTGTTCATGGGGATGTGCAGGTACGCATCTTTGAGGTCTATGGTGGACAAGAAGTCCCCTGCCTTTATCTGTGGGATGACCTCTTGTAGGGACGTCATTTTGAATTTTTGAGTTTTGACGTATTTGTTTAGGAACCGTAGGTCCAGGATGGGTCTTAGACTTTCGTCCACTATTGGCACTAGGAAGTAGTTTGAGTACACTCCCTTGTTTCGTTCTTTGAAAGGGACTCGTTCGATGGCCGCTTTGAGGAGGAGTTCTTTGGCTTCCTCTTGAAGTAGTTGCAGCTCTCTTCCCGAGTGCTGTCTTTTCTTTGGTTTTCTGTTTGGTGGCCTCTTTTCCAACTCTATGCAGTATCCGAACTGCATAATATTGAGTATCCACTTGTCTGTTGTTATTTTTCTCCACTCTGGAGAAAAAATCTCAATCTTCATCCTACCGGCGTTACATGTTCCTTTGTGTCTTGTCCGTGTAGCCCTCTCCTCTTTGTTTTTCCGTGCTCCTCCCCCGGAGGGTTTGGGTGGTGGAGCACCTTCTCCCGTGTGAAGTCACTTAGAGGGTGGTTGTTCACCGCCTCTCCTTCTCTGGCCCCGTCCATTTCCTCTTGACCGAAAGGACTGGCCCCTGCTTTGGTAGTTCCAGCCTTGCCTCTGCTGGCCCTGGTGGCCTTGGTTGTCACTCTGTTGCCCCTGGTGGAAACTCTGGTGAGAATCTCCTCGCTGACTTCCACCTCTGCCGTTCGGCCTCCGCGTAGGGGTACCTCTTCTCATCCCCCTGAACTGCAGGGCCCCCATGGACCTTGCTGTCTCGTTGTCCTTCTTCAATTGGGTGAGCTTCTCATCCAATGGGGCTCCGAACAGTGATTCCCCGTTGAAGGGTGTGTTCAGGATGTTGTTCTGGACCTCAGCCTTGAAGCCTGAGATCCTGAGCCAGGTTTGCCTTCTCTCAGTGATGCCTATAGCCATCAGTCTGCTGGATGTTTCTGCCCCATCCAAGGCTGTCTTCAGGCATGAATTGGCGATGCTCTTCCCCTCTTCCACAAGGTGTGATGCCCTCTCACGGTATTGTTCCGGGAGGTGTTTGAGCAACTGTTCCATCTCATCCCAGTGCTGGTATTGATGCCTATTCAGGAGTGCGTGGGAGTTCGCCATCCGCCAGTGTGCTGCGGCGTTCCTCTCAATTTTCCTGCCAGTTAGATCCATCCTCCTGCTTTCTTTGTCAGGTGGGGGTCCAGGCGTTGTTGGGACGTTTGCCCTTTTCCTGGCCGTTGCAGCGATTATAGAATCTGCTGTGACGGATCCCTTGATGTAAGCCGGGTCTTGGGAGGAGAATTTGTATTTTTTTCTCCGTCCTCGGCGTTACTGATCTGCACGTAGCCGGATCCTTGAAGGCTTCCTTCCCCTGGTCTGTGATACTCTTGAGCATGGGCAGGAACTGACTTCTTGTCTGTATGGGGAGCAATGTCTCGAGCAGGAAGTCTGCTTCTGGCTTCTCCTCCTCCATCTTAACACCATAAGCTGCTGCCGCCTTTCTGACCACCTCATTGTATGCCCCAATGTCATCCGGTGGTGAAGGCCTCGAGGGGTATGTTTCTACCGCCTCCTCTGGGTTTTCGGCCTCGATGTCCTGCCATTCCTGGTCTTGGGCCATCGAGGAACCCGAGCCGTAGCTTGACTGCTGCTCCCCGTAATCCCCTTCTGTGTAGTAGAGGTCTTCCTCCTCTTCGTGCTCCGAAGGTTCCGGAGTTTTCGGCGGCTCTTCGACGTCGAATTCCTCGAGCTCCTGTACCACAGCGACGCTCAATGTCGGCTTCGAGGGGATCTTGTAACTCCTCATTTTTTCATCGAAATCCTTCTTTCTCTGAAGGATGTTCTCCATTTCGGCCTCGAGCCTCTTTCTCTTTCTCTGCATCTCTGCGGCCTGTTCGTCGTCAAGCATTTCGGCCGCCCTTTTCGTCGGCGCCGTCGACGTCGAAGCCTTCTTCGGCTCCCTTTCTTTCGACGTCGAAGTCGAAGTCGAAGGCCCTTTTTCGGGTGCCTGCTTTGATGACCTTTGCTTTTCGCTGGTCTTCGGCCTCCGGGAGTCCTTCTCGGAGGATCCGCTGGGCTCTTTTTTGGAGGATGCAGCTTCGGTCGTCGATTTGTTCGGTGCCGGTGCTCCTTTTGAGGCTCTGGGCTCAGACTTTCGAGAGTCTGCCTCTGGTTTTCGAGGCCCTGTGGGAGTTTTCGGGGTCGTAGACTCTCCTACCTTATCAGGCGTTTTCTTATCGGTCTCAGCGACCGTGAAGTCATCTGGGCCTTCGGCGATGTTGTCCTCGTCGTCTGTGGAGAGGCCAAGTTCATAAAGCGTCGGGGCTTGGCCCTTGCCCTGCATTGTGTGGTGAGCCGTCCTCTGTCTTTCTCGAACTCGGAGTGTCTTCGGCTTGAAGACGGAGCAGGCGTTGCAGTCTCTACTCTCGTGGTCGATAGGCAGGCAGAGGTTGCAGACTGGGTGCTGGTCTTTCTGTGCGAACTTGTGGTTGCAGTTCTTGCAGAATTTAAAGGGCATCTTGTATTAATGATTAACGTATTGCACAGAGGGAGATAACGCCTTGCGAAGTGCTGCTCTCTACAACATAGTTTATTCAGGCTTGGAAATATGGTTGTTGTTGTAGCTCACCATCATTAGATAGGCGAGTGCCAAGAATGTTTTGTCACTTTTTAGATGATAACTGCTGTATATATTTTTTACTGTTCTTGTTTAATTATGTTCTCCCACCTGAGCATGCTAGACACAGTGCTCACTTCATTTTTTAACTCACGTGCTGGTAACACAATCACTGGCATGCAACACTGAGTGCTGTGAAGTCACCCATCATGACACAGATTATACTACCATGTGTGAATTGCTTTCTTTTATCCCCCATTCTAGGAACACAAAGCGCAACACAGGTACACCATTCTTTACCATCTGTCTACTAAAATGTAATAGAGAGGCAAAGCTCCTTGTAGATAGTTTCGAACAAACCCACTTGAATAGACACTGGTCCTGAAGAATCGCGAGTCAATCTGACATTAGGCGAGAAACATGTCGACCCGGTCACAAACTAGGATAGTCTTGCACTAGGGCACTTTACTTCCCTACAAGTCTAGTCCTTATCCAATTTTAATTGGAGCCAAGGGACCTCTAGAAAAAACTTGATCCTGGCACCCTTGACTTCATTTTAATCACTTCCACATCTACAATAACCAGGCCCCACACCCGCACTTCACCCATACGGCAGTTGGAAAAAGATCTCCGCCAAAGAGCCCCTCTACGAGGTGTTGACCGTTGGGTATTGCACCGCCGACCTAACGAGGAGCATTGCCGATGATGAAGCATGACACCCGCAAGGGTGTGTGAGGCCAATACATCCAACAAAATGGATGCCCCTATGTAGGCTCCTCCGGTGTCCTACTGCATTTATAACCTGTTACTGCCCTAACACGCACTTACCCAGGAACGGCCAGGTATCCCTTTGTTCTTGCTACTACTGGCGAACACCAGGGCCGGACCTTCCACTCCCATCTTGAGAGTGGTGATTTCGCCAATCCTTGCACTAAGGGAGAACCCCCCTTTTTGCTCTCCTTGTTTTTCCCCCCCTTGTTGTACACAATGTTTTGTATGTGTCACATTTATGAAAGGTGTATGAATGGCCTGTAAAGAGGTTGGTGCCTTGTCGTGGCTTTACAGCTCACGAGCTGTGAGTTAATGGTTCAGTTTCTCGTCCTTTCCATTATTAACAGTGTATTTCATTTTTTGTGAAATCACTCGCTAATACAATGGTATATACTGAACCATCACTCACCCTCGTGCCAAATCCAACCAGTATGTGTGTGTGTTTGAAAACTTGATGTCTGTGTAGTTTTTTTTTTTTTTTAAGCAGGACGCACCTTCTCACTTTTTTTGTAAATGTTGTGATGTGTTGCTTTTGTGCCTGGTGGTGTGAATGGTCTTCTGTGTGTCAGGTATGAAAGGTGTGTGAATGGCCTGTAAAGCGGTTGGTGCCTTGAAGTGGCTTTACAGCTCACGAGCTGCGAGTCATTGGTTCAGTTTTTTTGTCCATGTAATTAACAGTGCATTTCATTTTTGTGAAATCTCTTGTTAATAAAATTATATATACTGAACCATCACTCGCCCTCGTGCCAAATCCAACCAGTATGTGTGTGTGTTTGAGGAATAGATGGCAGTGCAGGGATCTTGTTTTTTTTTGTCTCTCTGCCAAGGTGTACACTCCGCCTACGAATAACCTGCCAATTGTAGATATTGTTGAAAACCCATGGCACTACATGGTGATGTCTCTCTGGTGAAATATAACAATTCATTTTATCCACAATATCCTGCAAAAATCACAATGTCCGTCATATTTTCCTTGCAATATTGCGCCCAAATTGTCACGCTGTACAAGTAAACAACTAATTTTGTCAAAACTAATTGGTTTAGCTTGGGGGGTCACATGGGTTTTCACTCCTTCCTCGGTTGCCATCTAGGGAAACCTAGCAAACCCACACATTTTTGTAGAAATTTAAGTAAAATGATACCTCACTTGTGTGGGTGGGCCAAATGCCTGTGACTAGGATGACCCCAAAACAGTAGAATTCTCTGTGCTTTATTTGTCAATCCCGAAAGCTACAATTTCTTAAAAATACATTTTTAGCCTATTCTGCTTTGGACACCCACAAAAGTGAGGTATAATTTTACTCGGGAGAACAACGGGAACGCTGGGTGGTAGGACATTTGCGCCGGCATGGAGATCCCACGCAAAAATGTATGGAAAAGTGGATTTTGTACCTAATTTTAACAGTTGCAGGGAATTCTGGGTAGGAAAACGCTGGGGGACCCACGCATGTCATACCTCCCTGGACTCCCCTGGGTGTCTAGTTTTCAGAACTGTTTGGGTTTGGTAGTTTCCCAAGTTTGCCGCCGAACCTCGGGCCAAAAACTCAGGGCCCCCCCAAAAATAAGGTAGTTTTGCTATAGGTTATTTTTAAGTCTCCACCGTACGATTTGGGCCTTTTCCTGTTACAGCCACTATGCCTACCCACGCACGTGAGGTACCATTTTTTTTGGGAGACCTGGGGGAACGCTGGGTGGGTGGAAATTTGTTGATCCACGCAGATTCCATAACTTTCCACCACAGAAATGTGAGGAAAATGTGTTTAGTTTTCCTTTTTTTTAGCTTTGCAAGGGATTCTGGGTAACAGAACCTGGTGGGAGGCAGTCGAGTCACCCCATCCTCAATTTCCCTGGGTGTCTAGTTTTTAAAAATGTATACGTTTGCTAGGTTTCCCTAGGTGCCAGCAGAGCTACGGTTCAAAAACGAAAGGTAGGCACTTTGCCAAAAAAGTTCCAGTTTTCACTGCGAAATTGAGGTGCAACCATGTTGCGTTTTGCGCTGTTTCCTTTCGCAGGCACTAGGCAGACCCAGGCAAGTGAGGTACCGTTTTTTTTGGGAGACCTGGGGGAACGCTGGGAGGGTGAAAATTTGTGGATCCACGCAGATTCCAGAACTTTCCACCACAGAAATATGAGGAAAATGCGTTTGTTTTGTCAATTTTTTAGCTTTGCAAGGGATTCTGGGTAACAGAACCTGGTGGGAGGCAGTCGAGTCAGCCCATCCTGAATTCCCCTGGGTGTCTAGTTTTAAAAAACTGTATAGGCTTGCTTGGTTTCCCTAGGTGCCGGCAGAGCTAGGGTTCAAAAACGAAAGGTAGGCACTTTGCCAAAAAAGGGCCCGTTTTCACTGCGAAATTGAGGTGCGACCACGTTGCGTTTTGCGCTGTTTCCTGTCGCAGGCACGAGGCAGACCCAGGCAAGTGAGGTACCATTTTTTTGGGAGACCTGGGGGAACGCTGGGTGGGTGGTAATTTGTTGATCCACGCAGATTCCCAAACTTTCCACCACAGAAATGTGAGGAAAATGTGTTTTTTTGTTTCCATTTTTTAGCTTTGCAAGGGATTCTGGGTAACAGAACCTAGTGGGAGGCAGTCGAGTCACCCCATCCTGAATTCCCCTGGGTGTCTAGTTTTCAAAAATGTATAGGTTTGCTAGGTTTCCCTAGGTGCCGGCAGAGCTAGGGTTCAAAAACGAAAGATAGGCACTTTACCAAAAAAGGGCCAGTTTTCACTGCGAAAGTGAGGTGCGACCACATTGCGTTTTGCGCTGTTTCCTGTCACAGGCACTAGGGAGACCCAGGCAAGTGAGGTATCATTTTTTTCGAAAGACCTGGGGGAACGCTGGGTGGGTGGAAATTTGTGGATCCACGCAGATTCCAGAACTTTCAACCACAGAAATGCGTTTTTTTTTGTCAATTCTTTAGCTTTGCAAGGGATTCTGGGTAACAGAACCTGGTGGGAGGCAGTCAAGTCATCCCATCCTGAATTCCCCTGGGTGTCTAGTTTTTAAAAATGTATAGGTTTGCTAGGTTTCCCTAGGTGCCGGCAGAGCTAGGGTTCAAAAACGAAAGGTAGGCACTTTGCCAAAAATGGGCCAGTTTTCACTGCGAAATTGAGGTGCGACCACGTTGCGTTTTACGCTGTTTCCTGTCGCAGGCACTAGGCAGACACTGGCAAGTAAGGTACCATTTTTTTGGGAGACCTGTGGGAATGCTGGGTAGGTGGAAATGTGTTGATCCACGCAGATTCTGGAACTTTCCACCACAGAAATGTGAGGAAAATGCGTTTGTTTTGGCAATATTTTAGCTTTGCAAGGGATTCTGGGTAACAGAACCTGGTGGGAGGCAGTCGAGTCACCCCATCCTGAATTCCCCTGGGTGTCTAGTTTTCAAAAATGTATAGGTTTGCTTGGTTTCCCTAGGTGCCGGCAGAGCTAGGGTTCATAAACGAAAGGTAGGCACTTTGCCAAAAAAGGGCCAGTTTTCACTGCGAAATTGAGGTGCGACCACGTTGCGTTTTGCGCTGTTTCCTGTCGCAGGCACTAGGCGGACCCAGGCAAGTGAGGTACCATTTTTTTTGGGAGACCTGGGAGAACGCTGGGTGGGTGGAAGATTGTTGATCCACGCAGATTCCAGAACTTTCCACCACAGAAATGTGAGGAAAATTTGTTTTTTTCCTAATTATTTAGACTTGCAAGGGATTCTGGGTAACAGTACCTGGTGGGAGGCAGTCGAGTCACCCCATCCTGATGTCCCCTGGGTGTCTAGTTTTCAGAAATGTATAGGTTTGCTAGGTTTCCCGAGGTGCCGGCAAAGCTAGGGTGCAAAAACTCCAGCTAGGCACTTTGCCATAAAAGAGTCAATTTTTAACTGCAAAATTGAGGTGTGATCACGTTGCATTTTCGCCGTTTCCTGTCGCAGGCACAAGGCCGACCCACACAAGTGAGGTACCATTTTTATCGTGAGACTTAGGGTAATTCAGATTTGTAATTCAACTGTTATTACCTATTGAGTTTTCATGCATTTCTCCCTTCCCAATGAAAAACATTGTGTAAAAAAAAAATCATTTTGAAAAATGACCAATAATTCTCATGTTAGTATGAGTAGTCCCAATTTTGAAAATGTGCAAATATATACTGTTTCTAAACTCTATAGTTTGTACCCAATTCAGAAATACATAGGTGTCTTTCATACCGATTTTTCCATGTATACATTTTCCAAGAATAATTGCTCTATACCCGGTAAATAATAAAATACCATTGCAAGTTGCTGCTCAGTTTTTGGCTCTGGGTTCGTCGGGTTCTTGGTGAAACTACAAGTCCTATATATCCCCACAACCAGGAAGTTCAAACGGATGTATAATATTGCTTTCAAAGAGCTGTCAAAATTACAAGAAGTTACAGGTGAAAACGTTGAGACAAAAGGCTGTTTTTTTCAACTAATTTTCAAATATTCCAATATTTAACTGTTAGTTTCTATAAAGAAACCTTCATGGATTTAGACAAATGACCCCATTCTGAATTCAGAATTCGGTCTACTTTTCGAAAATGTATAGCTTTCCAGGATCCATTATTGCTTTCAAACTCATTTCTACCATTAACTGGAATGAGGTTGAAAGCTCTAAAAATAGCAAAAATAGGCCAAGTCCCAGAAAAATGACAAAACTGTGTGAAAAATGTTGGTTCTCTGACAAATGACTGTCATTCCCTAAAATCTGAGAAAATGGTGATTTCAGACCCACAAACCCTTTTTTGAGGGAAAAACCCAGAGGCTTTCATTTGCAGCCCGTTTTTCCCATTTTTCTGAAAAAAACAAAATATTGACTGTATTTTGCTTAATTCCTGGGACCCCTCCAAGGGAATCCACAAACCCTGGGCACCTTTAGAATCCACATGATGTTAGAAGAAAATGATGCAAATTTGGTGTGGATACCTTATGTGGTCAAAAAGTTACAGGGGCTTAAGCGCGCACTACCCCAAATCGTCAAAAAAAGGCTTAGCACAGGAGGGCAAAAGGCCTAGCAGCGAAGGGGTTAAAGTGCACAATATGTAATTTGTTTGAGATTCATGAAGAATCTAATATCTCGGATCAATTTTATTAAGTGCATTTGAAAGATAGAAATGCATTTTGTTGAATGGACAGCTGCTTTCTATATGTTTTGATGCTGTTTGGATAGATTTATATCCACTACAAAATGGCGCTCATCATATATATCGAGTGTTAGTCATTTTCTTATGTCTACCACCCTGCGTGAGGTTAAAAACATGGCATTTCAAACGTGCCAGTGACATTGACAAAGGCACCCTTGCCGAAACGCGTCTGTTGTGTGTTTTGCGATCACTGTGAGCCAAACAAGGGAGCTGAAACTGCCCTGGGAGTGCGGTACTTCTTCGTGTATTTTAATACCTGGAAGGAAGTGGAACGTCATATTTTGAGCGGAGCCTGCAACCGCCATACCTGTACCCGCCTACGAGTGCCTTCCGTACTTTTGTTGTAGGGATTGGAGCTGGCTTTCATTTGGAAGGCACCGCCGCATCTGAAAATATGCTTCCAAACTTTGGGTAGTGACGAGCCAACAGCGGGAGGAGGAGGAGCAAGCTGGGCGCCGTGATGACGCGCCCCGAGGCTCCGAAACTCGGCAATCGGTGAGTCCTGTTCGGCGGCTTTTGCGCTTGTTACATACAAATTTGACAGTATTAGCAGCAAGGCTGGGGGAGCGTTAGCTCGAGAAAGAAGGCTCAGTCAAAGCGATACTGACGGTGACTACTACAGTATAAATAAACACAACTATCATGGCACAAGCCATGTTCAGTGAGCAAAAACGTCGGGAGGCAGCAAAAGATATGTTTAAATGTCAGAGTGCCAAGCAAACCCAAACTGATACGAGTGGCCAGAGTCAATCAAAACAACAGAGTAAAACAAGTGAGATCATGTCCAAACTAGAGGGCCTGTATGAGCGCGAAATTCGAAAATGGTGGGAGGCCACAAGTCTGCAGAGCTATATCGACGAACAGCGGGTCCCGAGAGGGTTACGGGTATACACTGTGCCCTCCTACGAAAACCCAGACCCACAACTGCTGACAGACTGGGCCAAACATACTGCACAGTACTGTCATGGCACCCTAAGCATACTGGTGAAATATGCCTGGAGTGACCTGGACAAAGCCTTGCAGGAAATTAAGGTTTTGGAAGATGACTTGGCAAAGGAAGTTACTGATAAAAAACAACTTGAAGATCTAATGGGTCTAATGAAAGTGCAAACAGGCGAAGTTATCTCATGATGAGAAGGACTACCTACAAGGAAGAGTACTTACCTTTGCTCGCAAGTTTGATGGTCCAAGGAGGGAACTAAACCAACGCTCCAAACAAGTCACTACAAGAGTGGAGACATCTGAATCAGAGGCAACTGAAAATGAAAACGAAATAAGTGATGAGTTGCCAGGTGCATCGGTGGAAAGGAGGGTGGTTCCTAGTCCTTTTCACGACAAATTCAAAATCATTCGCCAGTCATGGCTATGGGGAGGGAAAAACACACCCCCGGAGGGAGACGCAGGAAAACCCGCAGAGGGGGTGCCAACAGGAAGAGGAAGTGGCAAAGCCCCAAGCTGGGTGAACCGCAAAAAGAATTCGAACAGGCAATAGAGGCGTCCAATCTAACAGTAGTCAACCTCACAGAGAGAACTCTTACGGATGTGGAACTGAAGGTACTTACTTTGGGACTCACATTTTGCCCTAGTAATCAGTTGGAATACACACAGACCCGCATAGATTTGTTCAATTTTGTGCGGAAACTTAAACTCCATAAGTATTTCAAAACTAGATCTAATCTGAAAGAAAACAGGGCTACGACAATGAGGTTAACTTCCACCGACGCTCTAATTGGAAACGATCTGCCAATGATAGAGCTTCTTGAGGATTTAAGAACGGAGACTGTAACCAACACATAGGAACCAAATTGTAATATGATGGCAAAAGTGGCTAATGTGGGCATTGAACAGAACCGGGAAGAGAGCCCTTTTATACCAAAATCTCTTTTCAATCCTCCTATGACATGGGATGCCATAGACTTATTCTCGGAAGCCATGACCAATGACCTTCTAAAATTTCGAGTTAAGAAGAAACAGAAAGCCTGTCCAAGTAATTTGACCAGTGTAGAAAAACGGGCATTGCAGGAACTTGTACAGGATAAAACCATTATCATAAAACCCTCAGATAAGGGGGGAAATGTGGTTTTACAAACAAGGGAGTCATATTGTATGGAGGCAGTAAAACAACTAAACACGGACTGCTATGAGAGAGTCTCAGTTAAAGTGTATGAGATCAGTATCAAGTCGTATGATGATCTATTTGCCAATTGGTACAATCCACAGATGCTGGGATCGGAAGAGCATTTATTTCTACGCAGTTCCAGCCCCGTTATCCCAAAGTTTTACCACATTCCCAAGCTGCACAAGGATAATGTAAACCCTCCAGGCAGGCCGATTGTTTCCTCTCTAAATGGACTAACTGAACATCTATCAATGTTTGTGGACCACTTTTTGTTATCGTGGGTGGTGCAATTGGATTCTTTTATCAGGGACACAAAGGACTTCCTGAAAAAGTGAGGTATCATTTTACTCGGGAGAACAAGGGGAACGCTGGGTGGTAGGACATTTGCGCAGGCACGGAGATCCCACGCAAAAATGTATGGAAAAGTGGTTTTTGTACCTAATTTTAACAGTTGCAGGGAATTCTGGGTAGGAAAACGCTGGGGGACCCACGCATGTCATACCTCCCTGGACTCCCCTAGGTGTCCAGTTTTCAGAACTGTTTGGGTTTGGTAGTTTCCCAAGTTTGCCGCCGAACCTCGGGCCAAAAACTCAGGTGCCCCCCCAAAAATAAGGTAGTTTTGCTATAGGTTATTTTTAAGTCTCCACCGTACGATTTGGGCCTTTTCCTGTTACAGCCACTATGCCTACCCACGCACGTGAGGTACCATTTTTTTTGGGAGACCTGGGGGAACGCTGGGTGGGTGGAAATTTGTTGATCCACGCAGATTCCAGAACTTTCCACCACAGAAATGTGAGGAAAATGTGTTTAGTTTTCCTTTTTTTTAGCTTTGCAAGGGATTCTGGGTAACAGAACCTGGTGGGAGGCAGTTGAGTCACCCCATCCTCAATTCCCCTGGGTGTCTAGTTTTTGAAAATGTATACGTTTGCTAGGTTTCCCTAGGTGCCAGCAGAGCTACGGTTCAAAAACGAAAGGTAGGCACTTTGCCAAAAAAGTTCCAGTTTTCACTGCGAAATTGAGGTGCAACCATGTTGCGTTTTGCGCTGTTTCCTTTCGCAGGCACTAGGCAGACCCAGGCAAGTGAGGTACCATTTTTTTGGGGAGACCTGGGGGAACGCTGGGAGGGTGGAAATTTGTGGATCCACGCAGATTCCAGAACTTTCCACCACAGAAATGTGAGGAAAATGCGTTTGTTTTGTCAATCTTTTAGCTTTGCAAGGGATTCTGGGTAACAGAACCTGGTGGGAGGCAGTCGAGTCACCCCATCCTGAATTCCCCTGCGTGTCTAGTTTTAAAAAACTGTATAGGCTTGCTTGGTTTCCCTAGGTGCCGGCAGAGCTAGGGTTCAAAAATGAAAGGTAGGCACTTTGCCAAAAAAGGGCCCGTTTTCACTGTGAAATTGAGGTGCGACCACGTTGCGTTTTGCGCTGTTTCCTGTCGCAGGCACGAGGCAGACCCAGGCAAGTGAGGTACCATTTTTTTGGGAGACCTGGGGGAACGCTGGGTGGGTGGAAATTTGTTGATCCACGCAGATTCCCAAACTTTCCACCACAGAAATGTGAGGAAAATGTGTTTTTTTGTTTCCATTTTTTAGCTTTGCAAGGGATTCTGGGTAACAGAACCTAGTGGGAGGCAGTCGAGTCACCCCATCCTGAATTCCCCTGGGTGTCTAGTTTTCAAAAATGTATAGGTTTGCTAGGTTTCCCTAGGTGCCGGCAGAGCTAGGGTTCAAAAACGAAAGATAGGCACTTTACCAAAAAAGGGCCAGTTTTCACTGCGAAAGTGAGGTGCGACCACATTGCGTTTTGCGCTGTTTCCTGTCACAGGCACTAGGGAGACCTAGGCAAGTGAGGTATCATTTTTTTCGAAAGACCTGGGGGAACGCTGGGTGGGTGGAAATTTGGGGATCCACGCAGATTCCAGAACTTTCAACCACAGAAATGCGTTTTTTTTTGTCAATTCTTTAGCTTTGCAAGGGATTCTGGGTAACAGAACCTGGTGGGAGGCAGTCGAGTCACCCCATCCTGGATTCCCCTGGGTGTCTAGTTTTCAGAAATTAATAGGTTTGCTAGGGGTCCCTAGGTGCCGGCAGAGCTAGGGTTCAAAAACTAAAGGTAGGCACTTTGCCAAAAATGGGCCAGTTTTCACTGCGACATTGAGGTGCGACCACGTTGCAATTTGTGCTGTTTCCTGTCGCACGCACTAGGCAGACCCAGGCAAGTGAGATACCATTTTTTTGGGGAGACCTGGGGGAACTCTGGGTGGGTGGAAATTTGTTGATCCATGCAGATTCCAGAACTTTTCACCATAGAAATGTGAGGAATATGTGTTTTTTTGTCATTTGTTTTAGCTTTGCAAGGGATTCTGGGTAACAGAACCTGGTGGGAGGCAGTCAAGTCACCCCATCCTGAATTCCCCTGGGTGTCTAGTTTTTAAAAATGTATAGGTTTGCTAGGTTTCCCTAGGTGCCGGCAGAGCTAGGGTTCAAAAACGAAAGGTAGGCACTTTGCCAAAAATGGGCCAGTTTTCACTGCGAAATTGAGGTGCGACCACGTTGCGTTTTACTCTGTTTCCTGTCGCAGGCACTAGGCAGACACTGGCAAGTAAGGTACCATTTTTTTGGGAGACCTGTGGGAATGCTGGGTAGGTGGAAATTTGTTGATCCACGCAGATTCTGGAACTTTCCACCACAGAAATGTGAGGAAAATGCGTTTGTTTTGGCAATATTTTAGCTTTGCAAGGGATTCTGGGTAACAGAACCTGGTGGGAGGCAGTCGAGTCACCCCATCCTGAATTCCCCTGGGTGTCTAGTTTTCAAAAATGTATAGGTTTGCTTGGTTTCCCTAGGTGCCGGCAGAGCTAGGGTTCATAAACGAAAGGTAGGCACTTTGCCAAAAAAGGGCCAGTTTTCACTGCGAAATTGAGGTGCGACCACGTTGCGTTTTGCGCTGTTTCCTGTCGCAGGCACTAGGCAGACCCAGGCAAGTGAGGTACCATTTTTTTTGGGAGACCTGGGAGAACGCTGGGTGGGTG
This sequence comes from Lissotriton helveticus, assembly GCF_964261635.1. Classification (NCBI taxonomy): domain Eukaryota; kingdom Metazoa; phylum Chordata; class Amphibia; order Caudata; family Salamandridae; genus Lissotriton; species Lissotriton helveticus. The sequence continues at coordinate 1,763,599,840 of NC_136057.1, forward strand.
GAAGATTGTTGATCCACGCAGATTCCAGAACTTTCCACCACAGAAATGTGAGGAAAATTAGTTTTTTTCCTGATTATTTAGACTTGCAAGGGATTCTGGGTAACAGTACCTGGTGGGAGGCAGTCGAGTCACCCCATCCTGATGTCCCCTGGGTGTCTAGTTTTCAGAAATGTATAGGTTTGCTAGGTTTCCCGAGGTGCCGGCAGAGCTAGGGTGCAAAAACTTCAGCTAGGCACTTTGCCATAAAAGAGTCAATTTTTAACTGCAAAATTGAGGTGTGATCACGTTGCATTTTCGCCGTTTCCTGTCGCAGGCACAAGGCCGACCCACACAAGTGAGGTACCATTTTTATCGGGAGACTTAGGGTAACTCAGATTTGTAATTCAACTGTTATTACCTATTGAGTTTTCATGCATTTCTCCCTTCGCAATGAAAAACATTGTGTAAAAAAAAAATCATTTTGAAAAATGACCAATAATTCTCATGCTAGTATGAGTATTCCCAATTTTGAAAATGTGCAAATATATACTGTTTCTAAACTCTATAGTTTGTACCCAATTCAGAAATACATAGGTGTCTTTCATACCGATTTTTCCATGTATACATTTTCCAAGAATAATTGCTCTATACCCGGTAAATAATAAAATACCATTGCAAGTTGCTGCTCAGTTTTTGGCTCTGGGTTCGTCGGGTTCTTGGTGAAACTACAAGTCCTATATATCCCCACAACCAGGAAGTTCAAACGGATGTATAATATTGCTTTCAAAGAGCTGTCAAAATTACAAGAAGTTACAGGTGAAAACGTTGAGACAAAAGGCTGTTTTTTTCAACTAATTTTCAAATATTCCAATATTTAACTGTTAGTTTCTATAAGGAAACCTTCATGGATTTAGACAAATGACCCCATTCTGAATTCAGAATTTGGTCTACTTTTCGAAAATGTGTAGCTTTCTAGGATCCATTATTGCTTTCAAACTCATTTCTACCATTAACTGGAATGAGGTTGAAAGCTCTAAAAATAGCAAAAATAGGCCAAGTCCCAGAAAAATGACAAAACTGTGTGAAAAATGTTGGTTCTCTGACAAATGACTGTCATTCCCTAAAATCTGAGAAAATGGTGATTTCAGACCCACAAACCCTTTTTTGAGGGAAAAACCCAGAGGCTTTCATTTGCAGCCCATTTTTCCCATATTTCTGAAAAAAACAAAATATTTACTGTATTTTGCTTAATTCCTGGGACCCCTCCAAGGGAATCCACAAACCCTGGGCACCTTTAGAATCCACATGATGTTAGAAGAAAATGATGCAAATTTGGTGTGGATACCTTATGTGGTCAAAAAGTTACAGGGGCTTAAGCGCGCACTACCCCAAATCGTCAAAAAAAGGATTAGCACAGGAGGGCAAAAGGCCTAGCAGCGAAGGGGTTAAAGTGCACAATATGTAATTTGTTTGAGATTCATGAAGAATCTAATATCTCGGATCAATTTTATTAAGTGCATTTGAAAGATAGAAATGCATTTTGTTGAATGGACAGCTGCTTTCTATATGTTTTGATGCTGTTTGGATAGATTTATATCCACTACAAAATGGCGCTCATCATATATATCGAGTGTTAGTCATTTTCTTATGTCTACCACCCTGCGTGAGGTTAAAAACATGGCATTTCAAACGTGCCAGTGACATTGACAAAGGCACCCTTGCCGAAACGCGTCTGTTGTGTGTTTTGCGATCACTGTGAGCCAAACAAGGGAGCTGAAACTGCCCTGGGAGTGCGGTACTTCTTCGTGTATTTTAATACCTGGAAGGAAGTGGAACGTCATATTTTGAGCGGAGCCTGCAACCGCCATACCTGTACCCGCCTACGAGTGCCTTCCGTACTTTTGTTGTAGGGATTGGAGCTGGCTTTCATTTGGAAGGCACCGCCGCATCTGAAAATATGCTTCCAAACTTTGGGTAGTGACGAGCCAACAGCGGGAGGAGGAGGAGCAAGCTGGGCGCCGTGATGACGCGCCCCGAGGCTCCGAAACTCGGCAATCGGTGAGTCCTGTTCGGCGGCTTTTGCGCTTGTTACATACAAATTTGACAGTATTAGCAGCAAGGCTGGGGGAGCGTTAGCTCGAGAAAGAAGGCTCAGTCAAAGCGATATTGACGGTGACTACTACAGTATAAATAAACACAACTATCATGGCACAAGCCATGTTCAGTGAGCAAAAACGTCGGGAGGCAGCAAAAGATATGTTTAAATGTCAGAGTGCCAAGCAAACCCAAACTGATATGAGTGGCCAGAGTCAATCAAAACAACAGAGTAAAACAAGTGAGATCATGTCCAAACTAGAGGGCCTGTATGAGCGCGAAATTCGAAAATGGTGGGAGGCCACGAGTCTGCAGAGCTATATCGACGAACAGCGGGTCCCGAGAGGGTTACGGGTATACACTGTGCCCTCCTACGAAAACCCAGACCCACAACTGCTGACAGACTGGGCCAAACATACTGCACAGTACTGTCATGGCACCCTAAGCATACTGGTGAAATATGCCTGGAGTGACCTGGACAAAGCCTTGCAGGAAATTAAGGTTTTGGAAGATGACTTGGCAAAGGAAGTTACTGATAAAAAACAACTTGAAGATCTAATGGGTCTAATGAAAGTGCAAACAGGCGAAGTTATCTCATGATGAGAAGGACTACCTACAAGGAAGAGTACTTACCTTTGCTCGCAAGTTTGATGGTCCAAGGAGGGAACTAAACCAACGCTCCAAACAAGTCACTACAAGAGTGGAGACATCTGAATCAGAGGCAACTGAAAATGAAAACGAAATAAGTGATGAGTTGCCAGGTGCATCGGTGGAAAGGAGGGTGGTTCCTAGTCCTTTTCACGACAAATTCAAAATCATTCGCCAGTCATGGCTATGGGGAGGGAAAAACACACCCCCGGAGGGAGACGCAGGAAAACCCGCAGAGGGGGTGCCAACAGGAAGAGGAAGTGGCAAAGCCCCAAGCTGGGTGAACCGCAAAAAGAATTCGAACAGGCAATAGAGGCGTCCAATCTAACAGTAGTCAACCTCACAGAGAGAACTCTTACGGATGTGGAACTGAAGGTACTTACTTTGGGACTCACATTTTGCCCTAGTAATCAGTTGGAATACACACAGACCCGCATAGATTTGTTCAATTTTGTGCGGAAACTTAAACTCCATAAGTATTTCAAAACTAGATCTAATCTGAAAGAAAACAGGGCTACGACAATGAGGTTAACTTCCACCGACGCTCTAATTGGAAACGATCTGCCAATGATAGAGCTTCTTGAGGATTTAAGAACGGAGACTGTAACCAACACATAGGAACCAAATTGTAATATGATGGCAAAAGTGGCTAATGTGGGCATTGAACAGAACCGGGAAGAGAGCCCTTTTATACCAAAATCTCTTTTCAATCCTCCTATGACATGGGATGCCATAGACTTATTCTCGGAAGCCATGACCAATGACCTTCTAAAATTTCGAGTTAAGAAGAAACAGAAAGCCTGTCCAAGTAATTTGACCAGTGTAGAAAAACGGGCATTGCAGGAACTTGTACAGGATAAAACCATTATCATAAAACCCTCAGATTAGGGGGGAAATGTGGTTTTACAAACAAGGGAGTCATATTGTATGGAGGCAGTAAAACAACTAAACACGGACTGCTATGAGAGAGTCTCAGTTAAAGTGTATGAGATCAGTATCAAGTCGTATGATGATCTATTTGCCAATTGGTACAATCGAGAGATGCTGGGATCGGAAGAGCATTTATTTCTACGCAGTTCCAGCCCCGTTATCCCAAAGTTTTACCACATTCCCAAGCTGCACAAGGATAATGTAAACCCTCCAGGCAGGCCGATTGTTTCCTCTCTAAATGGACTAACTGAACATCTATCAATGTTTGTGGACCACTTTTTGTTATCGTGGGTGGTGCAATTGGACTCTTTTATCAGGGACACAAAGGACTTCCTGAAAAAGTGAGGTATCATTTTACTCGGGAGAACAAGGGGAACGCTGGGTGGTAGGACATTTGCGCAGGCATGGAGATCCCACGCAAAAATGTATGGAAAAGTGGTTTTTGTACCTAATTTTAACAGTTGCAGGGAATTCTGGGTAGGAAAACGCTGGGGGACCCACGCATGTCATACCTCCCTGGACTCCCCTAGGTGTCCAGTTTTCAGAACTGTTTGGGTTTGGTAGTTTCCCAAGTTTGCCGCCGAACCTCGGGCCAAAAACTCAGGTGCCCCCCAAAAATAAGGTAGTTTTGCTATAGGTTATTTTTAAGTCTCCACCGTACGATTTGGGCCTTTTCCTGTTACAGCCACTATGCCTACCCACGCACGTGAGGTACCATTTTTTTTGGGAGGGTTTGAGCTAGGGTTCAAAAACGAAAGGTAGGCACTTTGCCAAAAAAGGGCCCGTTTTCACTGCGAAATTGAGGTGCGACCACGTTGCGTTTTGCGCTGTTTCCTGTCGCAGGCACGAGGGAGACCCAGGCAAGTGAGGTACCATTTTTTTGGGAGACCTGGGGGAACGCTGGGTGGGTGGAAATTTGTTGATCCACGCAGATTCCCAAACTTTCCACCACAGAAATGTGAGGAAAATGTGTTTTTTTGTTTCCATTTTTTAGCTTTGCAAGGGATTCTGGGTAACAGAACCTAGTGGGAGGCAGTCGAGTCACCCCATCCTGAATTCCCCTGGGTGTTTAGTTTTCAAAAATGTATAGGTTTGCTATGTTTCCCTAGGTGCCGGCAGAGCTAGGGTTCAAAAACGAAAGATAGGCACTTTACCAAAAAAGGGCCAGTTTTCACTGCGAAAGTGAGGTGCGACCACATTGCGTTTTGCGCTGTTTCCTGTCACAGGCACTAGGGAGACCCAGGCAAGTGAGGTATCATTTTTTTCGAAAGACCTGGGGGAACGCTGGGTGGGTGGAAATTTGTGGATCCACGCAGATTCCAGAACTTTCAACCACAGAAATGCGTTTTTTTTGTCAATTCTTTAGCTTTGCAAGGGATTCTGGGTAACAGAACCTGGTGGGAGGCAGTCGAGTCACCCCATCCTGGATTCCCCTGGGTGTCTAGTGTTCAGAAATTAATAGGTTTGCAGGGGTCCCTAGGTGCCGGCAGAGCTAGGGTTCAAAAACTAAAGGTAGGCACTTTGCCAAAAATGGGCCAGTTTTCACTGCGACATTGAGGTGCGACCACGTTGCAATTTGTGCTGTTTCCTGTCGCACGCACTAGGCAGACCCAGGCAAGTGAGATACCATTTTTTTGGGGAGACCTGGGGGAACTCTGGGTGGGTGGAAATTTGTTGATCCATGCAGATTCCAGAACTTTCCACCATAGAAATGTGAGGAATATGTGTTTTTTTGTCATTTGTTTTAGCTTTGCAAGGGATTCTGGGTAACAGAACCTGGTGGGAGGCAGTCAAGTCACCCCATCCTGAATTCCCCTGGGTGTCTAGTTTTTAAAAATGTATAGGTTTGCTAGGTTTCCCTAGGTGCCGGCAGAGCTAGGGTTCAAAAACAAAAGGTAGGCACTTTGCCAAAAATGGGCCAGTTTTCACTGCGAAATTGAGGTGCGACCACGTTGCGTTTTACGCTGTTTCCTGTCGCAGGCACTAGGCAGACACTGGCAAGTAAGGTACCATTTTTTTGGGAGACCTGTAGGAACGCTGGGTAGGTGGAAATTTGTTGATCCACGCATATTCTGGAACTTTCCACCACAGAAATGTGAGGAAAATGCGTTTGTTTTGGCAATATTTTAGCTTTGCAAGGGATTCTGGGTAACAGAACCTGGTGGGAGGCAGTCGACTCACCCCATCCTGAATTCCCCTGGGTGTCTAGTTTTCAAAAATGTATAGGTTTGCTTGGTTTCCCTAGGTGCCGGCAGAGCTAGGGTTCATAAACGAAAGGTAGGCACTTTGCCAAAAAAGGGCCAGTTTTCACTGCGAAATTGATATGCAACCACATTGTGTTTTGCGCTGTTTCCTGTCGCAGGCACTAGGCAGACCCAGGCAAGTGAGGTACCATTTTTTTCGGGAGACCTGGTGAAACGCTGGGTGGGTGGAAATTTGTTGATCCACGCAGATACCAGCACTTTCCACCACAGAAATGTGAGGAAAAGGCGTTTTTTGGGGTCAATTTTTTAGCTTTGCAAGGGATTCTGGGTAACAGAACCTGGTGGAAGGCAGTCGAGTCACCCCATCCTAAATTTCCCTGGGTGTCTAGTTTTCAAAAATGTATAGGTTTGCTAGGTTTCCCTAGGTGCCGGCAGAGCTAGGGTTAAAAAACTAAAGGTAGGCACTTGGCCAAAAAAGGGCCAGTTTTCACTGCGAAATTGAGGTGCGACCACGTTGCGTTTTGCGCTGTTTCCTGTCGCAGGCACTAGGCGGACCCAGGAAAGTGAGGTACCATTTTTTTCGGGAGACCTTGGAGAACGCTGGGTGGGTGGAAGATTGTTGATCCACGCAGATTCCATTCCAGAACTTTCCACCACAGAAAAGTGAGGAAAATTTGTTTTTTTCCTAATTATTTAGACTTGCAAGGGATTCTGGGTAACAGTACCTGGTGGGAGGCAGTCGAGTCACCCCATCCTGGTGTCCCCTGGGTGTCTAGTTTTCAGAAATGTATAGGTTTGCTAGGTTTCCCAAGGTGCCGGCAGAGCTAGGGTGCAAAAACTCCAGCTAGGCACTTTGCCATAAAAGAGTCAATTTTTAACTGCAAAATTGAGGTGTGATCACGTTGCATTTTCGCCGTTTCCTGTCGCAGGCACAAGGCCGACCCACACAAGTGAGGTACCATTTTTATCGGGAGACTTAGGGTAATTCAGATTTGTAATTCAACTGTTATTACCTATTGAGTTTTCATGCATTTCTCCCTTCCCAATGAAAAACATTGTGTAAAAAAAAAATCATTTTGAAAAATGACCAATAATTCTCATGCTAGTATGAGTATTCCCAATTTTGAAAATGTGCAAATATATACTGTTTCTAAACTCTATAGTTTGTACCCAATTCAGAAATACATAGGTGTCTTTCATACCGATTTTTCCATGTATACATTTTCCAAGAATAATTGCTCTATACTAAGCATGGGCGGATTTTGCGGATTGGCAATCCGCGAACTTGCGTATTTACGGATTCGCAATCCGCGAAGATCCGCGAACTCTAGCGGATTTGCGGATTTTTCCGTTTTTTGTGTTGGCGCGTGTTCGCGCCGATTTTGGGACAAGTTCGCAATTGCGAACTTACTTTTCCGCTTGCAACGGCCGCGACTATGTTGTTTCTACGTCTGGTTTATCATCACAGGTTCACAGCACCCTCTGTTTCACCACTGCCACCCTCTGGGACACCCATGCCACCCTCTAGTACATCCTCACTGGCACCTATTAGGTTTATTTATCACTGTAGATTATGGTGGTTGAAAAAAGCAAGCACACCTGCCCTTCTTCAACTGCCATCAATTAATTTGTGTTTCATTAATGTGTCAGTAATTTTGAAAGTTCCAGTCTGGCTGGCACCTGCTTCCTTCCTTATCTGTAATTTGCTTTTTGTTGCAGTGAATTTTTTTTTTCACAGGACCTTTATGGTGCTATTCTATGAGCCTGCTGTTTGGGTCATAGCAGGGTCATAGAATAGTTGCAAACTCTGGAGGGGCCCATCAGGAAGCACTACCTTGAATGTTACTAATGTTAAGTTTGAACTTTTGCACCTGCTCATTGCTTTCAGTTTAGCTAAAATCGTTTTTTCTGCAATTTCGCGCGTTTTTTGGGGCGCGAATCCGTGCGAGATCGATTTCGGAAGCCGCGAATACGTGCGAATACAAAATTGTTTTTGTTGCGACGTGTATGTTCGCGTGATCTTGCGCGTGTTCGCGAGGCGCTTCTAGCTATACGTTTGCCAAGTTACCCTATCGGTCGTACACGGGCGCGGCCATCTTGTTGGCGTGACGTAATTCCGTTTCCGCCCGCTATGTGTAATCTCGCAAAGTGTGCTGCTCGCTAGTACAATTTCGCGCGTACTCGCAAGGAAAATCTCGCGCGAACTTACCCACGCGGTCGTGAACGGGCGCGGCCATCTTGTTTCTCATTCATTGCTATGGTTCTGGGCATGCTTTCTCTATCCTCTCTCAATCTCTGCCATCCTTTGCTTGTTTGAAGTTTTTTTGATCTAATTTTACTTATTATCTAACCCTCTATTTTTCTAGCTCTATATTTTTGTGTTTTCTGCAGCTTTTAGTTACTTTTAAACTACTTTTTTAAACTCTTTTCTTTTCTTCTTCACTATTCTATTTCTTCTTTATCATTTAAGTTTATTTCTGCCCAGACCATGGTAAAGGGAGCCGGGAAGCACCCTGAGAAGGGGAAGGGTCCCGCACCCCGTGCCCGGCTCCCGTGCGGGCGTTTAAGGGGGGAGCAAGTGGTCCCGAGGGAGATCTTCAGCGCGGAGGAAGTGACGGCACTGATCTTCCACGTCCAGCGCCGCCTCCCCAAGACGATCCTGGGAGGCGGCAAGATCGCGACCGGCTATGGCATCCGGGAGCGCCGCCAGCGGTGGGAGAAGGTGTGCCGGGCCATGTACAAGATCTCTGGGGTCCGGCGCACATATAACCAGGCCACCCACCGCTGGACCGATGTCATGGACCGGGAGCGGGACTTGCTGGACGCGCTCGGCGTAGAGGTCCCCGGGCTTGGTGAGTAGTAGTAGTAGTACATTTACTACTCTGTTTTATCCTGCTCTGTTATTTGCAAATCTTTGTTCTTTACCAAGAGCAATAATGCTGCCGATTACATTGAGGTAAATTATATTTCAAAATCTTCTATGCATTTCATTTTCAGGTGCACTGCTCTCCTTCTCAGTAGCCTTGCTTGCTACTATGCTTCTTTGTTTTGTATGTTGTGTTCAGAAGCATTTCATTGGCCTGAGAAATTATGTATGAGTGTACTGTAAAGAAAAGAACTGCGTAATGCTAGACAGTAAGGGTCATATTTTCAATTACCGGCGCATCCCTGCAAAGTAGCAGGGATGCGGCAGTAATTGTGTGCCATGCCACCACCACCCATTGGCCCAAAACGTCACAGAAGCCTTACGCATCTGTGCCGTAAAGGCAGCGCATTGCTGGAGTTGCGTGCCAACGATGGCGCAGCTCCAGCAATGCTCTGGGGTACCCTATCTCCCCAATGCTGCATCAAGCCGTACGTCGGCTTCAAGCGCGCAGGGTTTGAGTCATGCATCATTGTCCTAAAAGTGACTGATTGACATCTTGTAGATTTCCCTCAGCCACTTTTAGGATTCGTTCCTGCGCAGGTACGCCCTCCCTTGCGCCGGAACGCCCCCTGATGGCGCAGGGCTTTACAACGTGATGCATCGCCCATATGCCCATATGTGTTTTTTTTTTTTATATATACGCCGCACCAACACCATGGCGAGTCTTTTGTTCTGCCGCTGCGTCAGAAAAGGCACGCAACAATGGAGGAAAATCAGCCGCAACTTCCGCAAGGGACTTATAAATCAGCCCCAACAGACTGAAGTCCAGTCCTTCCTTTAGACAGTCACATGGCTATCAGAAGAAATAGTGGCGGTGGTGGCGGGTGGATTGATAGTTTGAGTATTCACTGATCTGCAAGCAGGATGGACTTTGTCTGTCACGTGTTGCGCACTGCTGCCTGCAGTGCCAGGCCTAGGCAAACCTCTTTAGTAGTCTGTTTTTTGAGTTACATAGGAACTTTCTAAGTCAACGTTCCGCAAATCAGGCAATACGAATAACGTAGTATACCACATGAGATAGATCCCGTGGAATAGTTGTCTATCTATTTGCTATTTTTCCAAAATATGTTGTTATTGTTCTTTTCAAATGTTTGATTTGGTTGAAAAATCTCATCCATGTTTTCTGGTTTTTCTTTCTTTCATGTTGTACATCAGCTCCCCCCAAGGGCAAGAGGACACAGGAGGAGGGTGCTGAGGATGCAGGCCAGGATCGGGCAGGCGAGGGCTCCTTTGCTGGCCCCAGTAAGTTTACATTTTAATAAACAGTACCTATTTTTTCCTAGCGTTCCTCATTCGATTTTTTCTAAATCGTCTTTGATCTTCTTGTAGACTGGATATAAATTCTTATCCTGCCTCGAATATGACTCCCTGTGGTATTACTAGACTATTCTTATTAGTCTGTCTGTGTAGCTAACTAAGATTGGACATTTGGCAATTCCATTGGACTCCCATTATATTCAGCAATACCTCTATGCACTGTCTCCTTACTGACTAGATAGTGTGGCAGAGTCATTCAGCTCCCGAAGTCACCGATTATAGATCCCCAATGATCTCTAGATTATCGTACGCAGGACAAGAGAGTAGTACGGAGTCACAGCACAGTCAAGAAGTGTCAGAGGCACTCATGCTTGCAAAAATTCCAAAACCTTTAGCTCATCCACTCTAGTCTAGAGGAACAAAAACCACAGAGTCTATTTAAGTGTAAAAGCTTTATTAAAAGTAAACACATTTATTAAAATCTACTTTGTCATAAAACTATTTAACTGTAAACGGAAAAGTGGTTAGTGCTGACGATTAATTGGACACATTTCTTGTGGTCGAGCCGAACTCTCACCTAGTTTGAACTTGATCCTGGTCGTGTTCTTAGGACTCAGGAGTCAAGCTTCTGTCTGTTAGGAGAAAAAGTGGTGCGTGTTAAAAATCAAAAGCAAGCATTCATCAGTTGTGCATAAAAGTGCAGCAAGACAACAGCCTTCCCTGGAAAATGGGACATTTTTACTATGGAGTAGACAGTCAAAAATTATTACATTGTATTCTGTTTTTTTAACATTTCTCCTAGACCAAATATTATATAGTAGTGAGTGGTGTATTCTAACATTCTTAAATGTACTTTGTAGGTGTAACATCTGGTGACGGGGCCAGCGCGGAGGTGGCTGTGTTGGACTTGGACTCGGAGGCCTCTGGGGAGGAGGCGGCGTTAGAAGAGCTGGTGGCCGTTCCTGTGGGGGATCAAACGGTGGTGGCGGAAACAGGTAAGCTATATATTCCTTACTTATTGAGATTGAAGACTGCATAGTGTGCTTTCTGCACGGGTGTATTACAATTACAAATCAACCAGGTAGTAGCCTCCTCGAAATGTACTTCGACTTAGCTGTGAAGTTTTTGGTGAGAAGAATCCCAATAAGTTCTTAGACGAACGTGATGGATGGGATGAACGAAAAGCGAAAGAAGGGTGTAAGTAAGTGGGACGCGAACTTGTATGATGGCTGGCAAAGAAGAACGATATGTGTTTGCTTGGACCCAGAGGTGGCTGGGAAGGAAAGAATATGGTATGGTGCATGGCTGGGTCAATGATGAAGCAAGGATGGGTGGAAGGACAGCAGCCTGGGTGGGTGAAACAGAAACTGTATGTGTGCGTATACTTTGACTGAATGGATGCCTGGAGCATGGTATTCTCTGACTCTTACATAGCACATGTGTATCTAGAGAGAGTAGATGGTCGCCAGGTGAAGTAAGTGTTACCTTGAAGAGCATGTACCACCGCACCCGCACGTCCGTCCCAGTGCAGGGAAGGCAAGGAAAAGAAATTGTAAATGTGTCCAATACTACCATGAATAGTAGCAGTACTTTGTATTGCGTTTGCATTCACAGCATATATCTGGTTATTACGGTGGACACTCCGTACCTCTCTTAATAACTTTAGTTTACTTGTAGTACGTCATTCATGTGTGGGTGTATCACTGTTCACTCAATATTAAGCAAAGCACCTAAAGTCATCTCATCTGTCATTAAATACGTCCCATGTGAAGTGATAGATAATCAAATTAGTTAGCTTCTTCAGTTTCCTTTTCTAGTACTCATTTGCACTGTAGGGTGAAAGGTAAATTAATTAAGCAGTAGCCCTTGTAACAGAGTATTCTCAGTGCCACCCGTAATAGAAAAGTAATAGCTTCACCACCTGCATGTACTGGACCGGTACAGTAACGCAAGTCTGTCTCCATCATCATGGTGTGCAACTTTTTTTCTCGGGTGCAACTTCACTGTGCTGTGTCCATGTCATTCTGCCGGCTTGCATAAGATAACGTACCCATTTCCCTAAACAAGAGAGAAGAAGAAGAATAAGACTGGTGTACTGTCATAGTCGACTGTAATGGAAGTCCATAGTGGTCGTAGAATTAGTTCATTAAACTACCACTACTGTTAGAGCAAGGATGCAGAAGTGGGAGGTTACATAGATACTGTCCTCAATAGTTATGTACTGTGCTTTCAATTTGCTACTTGTACTCTGTGACCCAACTTTCGGCTCAATCACTTTGTGTTATTAATAAGGAGCATTGGTTACAGACTATGTCTTTCTTTCTTCATATAGTTGCTCCTTCCAAATCAACAACAAGGAGGGAGCAGGCTAGATTGGCCCGGCAACGGAGGCTGGAGGCCACAGTCGCCGAGTATCGGCGGCTGGTGGCCCTGGAGGAGGAGGAGGACACGCAGTCGAGCGGGGCAACATCTTCGACTGTGACCACTGCATCCTCCTCCGTGACTAAGCCAGCGGGACCGAGCCGGGCTAAGAAAGCCGACCGCCACCGCCAAGCAACCGAAATACCAGCTGCCCCCCACAGGAGCTGCAAGGAACGCCAACGCCGCCTACGAGTCCGCATGTCCAACCTGGAGCAGGAGGTCCTGAGGTATAAGACCTTGGTTAAGGGCCTCCGCTCCGAGCTTGCCACCCTCCGCAAGGAGTATGATGCCCATGCCGCATCATGCACCAGCACCAGCACCCTCCAGTAGTGGAGTGTCCCTTGCCCTTTTTTTATAGACTTTTGGGGGGTGGGATTTGGGAGTTGGGATCGTTTTGGGACGTTTCAGAGACAATCGTTGGGGTTAGGGTGGGTGAGGGAGATTATTTTGTTAGGGATAAATAAATATATTTTTCAACTACTTTATCTGACCATACCTGTTTTTTACTGCTTTTCAGTCTGGTGGGTGGGGGGCGGGGGTGTAACAGTAACTTTGTTTTCCTGAACAGTCGTAGGACTTTAGTAGTACAACCGTCAATCTCTTGTCTACTCCGAAATAATACTCCATTATACTACCTCCCACCAAACGCTTATCTTACCTGTAATTTGTGTTAGAAATTAGGGCTAGGCCCAGGGCTGGCTCCAGGTGAAATGGGGATTAACGTTGTCATTCCTGGGCGGGTGACATTTCCTCATTGCGGTGTTACTAGTGGTGTGACACAGTGGCAGTTGCATGCCTATGGAAAAAAAGAAAACGAAACCTTGTTTGTACTCCTTACTGTAGCATTACAACGGTTACGGTACGATCGAGAAAATAGCAGGTGACAGTACACTAGAACAGTGCCATAATGTAGCCTAACAAATGGTAAAGTATTGCAAGTATAACTAGTACTTGCGTTGAATTTATTTGACATTGGCTACTACTACTAGAAGATATAGTACTGAAGCTGAGTAAGTCTAGAAGATATCCTCGTATTCCTTCACCAGCCTGTTGCTGCTATCACCTTATCCTCCCCAGCAAGTGTGTGGAATTATTGATGTCATTTTAGTCAGACATCAAGCAAAACAACACAGCCCGGGGGAAGAGGGTTAGGGTTTGTAAAATGGATGGGAATGGGGGTTTCTTTTTGGGTAGGTTTTGTTGAGAGAAGAAAAAAAAAGCATAGCATGGACAAACAATAATTGAAGATACAGAGTTTACAGACAATCTTTGGTTACAAAGTAAAGGTAAGCACATGCAGTCACACTCATAGAATAAAAGACAACAATGGATACTGTATCTGTATTGCGTATGTTGTTGGAGTTGTCCTGTTGAAATTGGTAAGTAAGTTGCATGCAGCAAACAATTCCTCTTATTGGCGGCACTCCTCCATTCCAGCTGACGCTTCGTCCATCAATGTGGTGGTGACCACTGACAGAAGAGACACCCTGTCCACTGCCTGCCTGGCGGATGTTGACTGAAACCCGGCCTGTAATTATTGAACGGAAAACAGGAAGTGCTATTACAATACCACTGATAAATAAATAAAAGGTATGTACGCTGTGTGGTTCAAAAAGTGACACTTTGATTTCCCTAATAGACAGTACAATATTTTTGAAATTGCGTGCTCTGTCTGAGTCACCTTTTTAAGGATCAATAAGTATGGCCAAAATATTATAGCGGATCTTTCCCCTCAAGGTGGGTGTACTACTGTGTTTTAGAACAAAATTTGACCTTCCCAGCAATGCTCCCACCAAGACCCTTACTAAAGCCAGTCGCAAAAATGTAGAAGAACCCAATCATATCTCCAAAAACGATGCCTAGCAGAAAAATGGTTACAAAACGTACTTTGAAAGTAACAGTAGACCCAAATACAGACCGTGGATTGTATTCAAACCACTTGCCTGCAAGCAAAAGTATCCATAGCCAGCATCGCTCCAACAGTGCTCTACAACAACAGAACCGCGTTGCAATAGAACCCCCCTAAACACATGCAATGCTGCTGCTAGGGCTAACCCTAACGAACCCTAACTTACAAAAAGTGCCAAAACTGGTGTTTCCTTATGGATTTTGTCCAACAAACTTCTAGCCGGTATTAGACCTTCCCAGGAATGCCCCAGGCAAGACCCGCCAACCCACCCGCAAAAAAACACGCGACAACACCCCCAAACAGCGAAAAAGCTAAATCTCATACTTACAATATCTCTCGGCCTTCGGTCCAAAGTAACGCGCTGTGCAGCTAGGTCATCATCAATCATCATAACTCCTGTTTTCCACCACGGATTTCCTGAAAAGCAAATGCAATCAAGATTAGACTGTCGCAGCAGTGCTTCGACAGAGACCCCGGCCGCAACCCACCCACGAACAGCAGGAAGCCCCCCAAAACGCTACATTGAGCAAGATGTCTGAAGAAATGGCAAAAAAAAGGCTTTTCCTTAAGGATTTTGTCCAAAACACTTCTATCCGGCATTAGACCTTCCCAGGAATGCCCCAGCCAAGACCCGCCAACCCACCCGCAAAAAAACACGCGACAACACCCCCAAACAGCGAAAAAGCTAAATCTCATACTTACAATATCTCTCGGCCTTCGGTCCAAAGTAACGCGCTGTGCAGCTAGGTCATCATCAATCATCATAACTCCTGTTTTCCACCACGGATTTCCTGAAAAGCAAATGCAATCAAGATTAGACTGTCGCAGCAGTGCTTCGACAGAGACCCCGGCCGCAACCCACCCACGAACAGCAGGAAGCCCCCCAAAACGCTACATTGAGCAAGATGTCTGAAGAAATGGCAAAAAAAAGGCTGTTCCTTATGGATTTTGTCCAAAACACTTGTATCCGGTATTAGACCTTCCCAGGAATGCCCCAGGCAAGACCCGCCAACCCACCCGCAAAAAAACACCCGACACAACACCCCCAAACAGCGGAAAAGCTAAATCTCATACTTACAATGTCTCTCTGCCTTCGGTCCAAACGCGGCGCTGTGCAGCTAGGTCGTCATCATCATCAATCATCATAACTCCTGTTTTCCACCACGGATTTCCTGAAAAGCAAATGCAATCAAGATTAGACTGTCGCAGCAGTGCTTCGACAGACACCAAAAATTACACACAAACCCCCGGAACCCCGCCAAAGAGCACCTCAAAGGCAAGCAAGTCAGCAAAAACGGCAAGAAATTTCCACCTCATATTTGGTCCAAAACACTTTTGTCCATTATTAGAGCTTCACAGCAATGGGCCCAAAACCGTCAACTCACCCGCAAAGAAGTACAACACCCCCACAAGTGCTGAGTCTTTCTTCATTGTGCGTAATCCAGCACTCTGCTTGGAGGGAAATCGCAGTCTGGAGGAGGAGGATAGAGGAGCATGTTCTTCAGAACTTGTGAACCTGAGGAATGTAGACTGCGGCACCTTCAAATCAATAAGCAAACAAGTGAAGACAGTTCTGATGATGGTCTTGTTTTTGGGATTAGGTGATTAAAGTTTGAATTAAATTAACTGTGCAAAACAAAGAAAGAGAGACACAAAGCACACAGGAATAAAAGTGAATAAGGACGAAAAAGAAAGTTCTTGATTGATTGTCTCATTTTCAGGGCTCGGTGTCAGGGAATAAGAACAAGATTTCGTCATCATACTCTGCGAATTCAGGCTGGATGAGGTCAGTGGCACCGAACAGAGAAAAAATCCCCTCATCTACGTTGCTGTCCTCCTCGTCTTCATGCGGCGTGCTTTCTCGTACTTTGTAATCTGGTGGTATGAGGTGCTGATTCATCTTGATCATTGTCAGCCGCTCCACATTTTTGGGCGAGAGGCGGCTCCGTTTGGGAGTTACAATGCCACCAGCAGCACTGAAAACACGTTCAGAAGACACACTTGCGAGTGGGCAAGACAAATAGTTTATAGCCAGGTTGTAGAGCTGTGGCCACAATTGTTTTTTGCCATGCCAATACTGCAATGGCTCCTCATTAAGAAAGACCACTGTTGAGTCATTCAGATAGTCCTGCACCATCGACTCAAGGTCATCAACTGTTCCTCCACTTTGCTTACTTTTTGCTGTGCTGGCTGTGACATTTTTTCGAGAACCATACCCCATCAAACTTAGCCAATCCTCCTCCCCAGCCACTGTTAGTGTTGTCATTGTGTGTGGTGCAGATGATCCAGTTGCCGGTGTCTTTAACGGCTGAGAGGTCACTTGTGCCCCAGCCACAGGTGCAGAAGTGGATTCTTGTGACTGCGGATGGCCTGCTGATGCTGATGCTGATGTACTGGCTTCTCCTTCAATAACCTGCCGTTCTTTTTCAAACCTCTTGGCTGACCAGGCTAACCAATGTTTGTACTTTTGAACATCTGCATCAGCGAAAGGAAAGAATGCGTTGTCTGCCAGCGCCTTTTTGTAGCGTGGATCCAGAATAGTAGCACAAATGTAATGCTGATCTGAGTTGATGTTTTTAAGACGTTCATCACCACGTAGGCGATGTAATAATTTCTCAGACAAAATTAAATGGGTTTTTTTTTTTTCATCTTTTTGAAACTCAGAAGAAACCGCCATCAGTTGGTGCTCCAGTATGCACAACAATGGGATAGCTTTTCCCAAATTACAGTCCTCCTGGCTGACTGCACGCGTGAAGAACTCAAAAGGACGAAGCATGTCTGTCAGGCTTTTAACTATGGCCCATTGCGCCTTACTCATCCGCAGGTCCTCCTTCTGAGATGTAGCCTCTGTCAAGAAATAGTGATCGAGTACCGTATACTGCTCATACAGACGCTCAAGCATGTAGAAGGTTGAGTTCCAACGTGTTGCCACCTCCTGGATGAGTGCTTTCACTGGCATTCCACGTTCAAGTAGCAGTCTCCGCAGATGCTTCCGGGCCTTAAAAGAATGGCTGAAATGATTGCACATTTTGCGGCAGGTGGCCATTACCTCGAACGCTGGACTCTCTTTATCACTCAAGAATTTTTGAACTACCAGGTTGATACAGTGCGCCAAACACGGCACTCTAACATGGTCACCCTTCGACATGGCCTTAACTACATTGGCGCCATTATCCGTGGAAACATAACCAATCTTGCGTTTTAGGGGGGATAGCATTGTCAAGACCTTTTTGTCAAACTCTTCCAAAAGGTTTTCTGCTGTGTGACTTTTCTCCAAGCCAAACATGGCTAGTGTTGCATGTTTCCGAGCAGCTTTGAAAACTTGGTCCGGGTCAACACCTGCGTTTAGCTTTGCTATAACACCTGAAAAAGAGACCCAGTGTGCAGTGATGCACATGTAATCATCGCCTGGGCCACTGGTCCACATGTCTGTTGTCAGATGTATTGTGTGAACAGCACTCTTCTGCAAAGCTGCCCCAATCGCCTGCAGCACATCTTCATGTAGTGCTGGAACCGCAACTCTGGCAAAATAGAACCGGCTCGGAACCTTCCATTTAGGGCAGAGCGTTGCCACTAATTCAAGAAAACCTACCGCTTCTACAAAAGAAAAAGGTAGAAGGTCCACAGCTAGCATTTTAGCCAGCTTAGTGTTATACAGACGCGTCAGTGGGTGGTTGCGTTCATATGGCACGTCTGAAGTAAGCATTGTTCTAATGTTGCCCTGGACCAAGCATTTACGGGCTGATAATGACTTCGTTGACCCAATTTTGCTCGCTGGTGAACTTTTGTGCGTTGGTGTCTCACTCGCTCCAACACTCTTAGTGTGCCTCACATTGGGTGTGCTGCTGACAGGGGTACTGGGTGTAAGGGAAGTGTTTGACACATCTTCTTCCTGCTCGTCATCATCAGATGAAACATCAACGTTTCCTTGAATTTGGCCTTTCTTGATCGCATCTAGGTGCGCAAACCATTTGACAGTGTGCTTTCTCTCAAGATGACCTCTCTGGCCGCCGGTACCATAGTTGGTACCTGACTTACCACGACTAACTGCAAGCTTACAAAGGGTACAAATGGCAAACTTTGGATTTTTTGGACAAACAGTAAAGAAGTCCCAAACTGGGGACTTGAAGTGTCTGTGGGACATGGAGGAGGCGGCGATACTGGTGGTGGTGGTCATGAAGCTAATGCCAGATGAAGTGGAGGATGTGGATTGCCCAACTTTTGTACGTTTTGCACTTTCACCGCCACTAATTAAGGTCGAGGTTGACGGAGGTCTCTTCTTGCCAGAAAGAAATATGGAAGCGGGACGAGTTGGTGTACTACTTAACTCCAATGATTGTGGTGTTTCCACTGCCTCCTCATCGACAACATCATCATCACGCTCAGCAGCTCTTCGGGCTAGGGTCAAAATGTCTGTTTGCTGCATGCCCGCTGGGGCTGCAGTGACCTTTATGATGACTGGGTCGTCGTTGGCAGAGTCTTCATCAGCAGCAGTATCCGCCACTTCTTGTTGAGACTCATCACACTCCATAACTCTGAGACTTTGGACGAGCTTCCTTTTACGCTTAACTACCTTTGTTTGTTCCCAAGTTTGATCCGTATCATCAGAAGGAGGTGTGCTGGAAGAGGATGTAGACACCACCCTTGATCTCTTCCTTGCTAGGGGTGTGGAAGACAATGAAGGATCATCAGGAGGAGTGGCTTCCTCAAATGATACCTCGCCTTGATTGTCGATTTCCTGATGTGCCCCTACTTCGGGAGGAACAACTATTGTGGGCACTTGTTGTGACCCTCCATGCACCTCTGCTTGCGCATCTCCTTGCGCTGCCTCTCCTTCCACATGTACTTGGGCTTGTACTTGCACATGTGATTGTTGTTGCCGCTGTGGTTGTTCAACACTCGTCAGATGAGCTACAACAACCTGTGTTGATTGAGGGACATTGCTGCTGCTTTCTTGCGATGAGCCAACATCACTGGTCGATGGTGATTGAAGAAGTATACTGGCTGCCTCTGCAGCACTCAAGGGCTTGGACTTAAGTTGGCGTGGTGGTGGTGGTGGCACTGAGCCCAATGGAGCGGGGGTGCTGCTGCCAGCTTGGTCCCCAGCAGATCCCGCTGCAGCTGCTGCAGGCATACTTTTTTTTTTACTCACAAAAAAAGGGGCGGGCGGCACACCAGTGTCCTTGGTAACTTGCTTCTTCTGCTCCTTACTGGCACCTTTCTTGCTAGAGGAGCTACGGGTTACTTTTTTTGGGGCCATCTTCTTCAGAGCAGGTCAGCAGGCAGCAGTTGCACGAGTTGCAGAGGGTTCTGTGTCCAGACGTGACGTCGCATGACGTTATGCTGCACACACCGCTGCAGGACTTCTTCCTGGCACTGGTGGTTCTATTGAGTCTTCTTGTGCACCTAAAAGCAATGGAAGACAGAGGAACATCAGTTCAGTTATACACCCCAAAAAATCGACAAAACACAGAAAAATGAGCACAATCCCATGCCATCCATGATGTTTACATTGAAGACACCCCACAGAAAGACTAGGGACATGCAAGTATGCAACACTCACTACCCCTGGGCATAAGGGATGAAAAGTAGGCAAAATAAGTGCAGGCCTCAGACACTGCCTCTCCTCAAAATGGCCCCCTTACACCCCAAGCACATGTTGCCTGTACCAGCCAGCACTCAAGATGGCCACCACCACCACCCACATGGCCAGTCCACATCAACAGTACACCCCCAAAAAACAGAAAAACAGCCAGAAATCACCACAATCCAATGCCATCCATGATGTTTACATCAAAGAGAGTGAGACAACACCACAGGCACACTCAGTCCATGCACCACCACCACCCCTGGGCAAGCAAAAGGCCACACCAGCAGCCCCCCAAAAACGACAAAAAACAATAAAATAAGCACAATCCCAGCCCATCCATGGCCTCAATTATGTTTAAATTCAAGAAGACATCCCACAGAAAGACTAGGCCCATGCAACACTCACCACCCCTGGGCAAAGGGCCACACCAGCAGGCCCAAAAAAACGACAAAAACCAATAAAATCTGCACAATCCCAGCCCATCCATGGCCTCAATGGTGTTTAAATTCAAGAAGACACCCCACAGAAAGACTAGGCCCATGCAACACTCACCACCCCTGGGCAAAGGGCCACACCAGCAGGCCCAAAAAAACGACAAAAAACAATAAAATCTGCACAATCCCAGCCCATCCATGGCCTCAATGGTGTTTAAATTCAAGAAGACACCCCTCAGAAACACTAGGCCCATGCAACACTCACTACCCCTGGGCATAAGGGATGAAAAGTAGGCAAAATAAGTGCAGGCCTCAGACACTGCCTCTCCTCAAAATGGCCCCCTTACACCCCAAGCACATGTTGCCTGTACCAGCCAGCACTCAAGATGGCCACCACCACCACCCACATGGCCAGTCCACATCAACAGTACACCCCCAAAAAACAGAAAAACAGCCAGAAATCACCACAATCCAATGCCATCCATGATGTTTACATCAAAGAGAGTGAGACCACACCACAGGCACACTCAGTCCATGCACCCCACCCCTGGGCAAGCAAAAGGCCACACCAGTAGCCCCCCAAAAACGACAAAAACCAATAAAATAAGCACAATCCCAACCCATCCATGGCCTCAATTATGTTTAAATTCAAGAAGACACCCCACAGAAAGACTAGGCCCATGCAACACTCACCACCCCTGGGCAAAGGGCCACACCAGCAGGCCCAGAAAAACGACTAAAAACAATAAAATCTGCACAATCCCAGCCCATCCATGGCCTCAATGGTGTTTAAATTCAAGAAAACACCCCTCAGAAACACTAGGCCCATGCAACACTCACTACCCCTGGGCATAAGGGATGAAAAGTAGGCAAAATAAGTGCAGGCCTCAGACACTGCCTCTCCTCAAAATGGCCCCCTTACACCCCAAGCACATGTTGCCTGTACCAGCCAGCACTCAAGATGGCCACCACCACCACCCACATGGCCAGTCCACATCAACAGTACACCCCCAAAAAACAGAAAAACAGCCAGAAATCACCACAATCCAATGCCATCCATGATGTTTACATCAAAGAGAGTGAGACCACACCACAGGCACACTCAGTCCATGCACCACCACCACCCCTGGGCAAGCAAAAGGCCACACCAGCAGCCCCCCAAAAACGACAAAAAACAATAAAATAAGCACAATCCCAGCCCATCCATGGCCTCAATTATGTTTAAATTCAAGAAGACACCCCACAGAAAGACTAGGCCCATGCAACACTCACCACCCCTGGGCAAAGGGCCACACCAGCAGGCCCAAAAAAACGACAAAAACCAATAAAATCTGCACAATCCCAGCCCATCCATGGCCTCAATGGTGTTTAAATTCAAGAAGACACCCCACAGAAAGACTAGGCCCATGCAACACTCACCACCCCTGGGCAAAGGGCCACACCAGCAGGCCCAAAAAAACGACAAAAAACAATAAAATCTGCACAATCCCAGCCCATCCATGGCCTCAATGGTGTTTAAATTCAAGAAGACACCCCTCAGAAACACTAGGCCCATGCAACACTCACTACCCCTGGGCATAAGGGATGAAAAGTAGGCAAAATAAGTGCAGGCCTCAGACACTGCCTCTCCTCAAAATGGCCCCCTTACACCCCAAGCACATGTTGCCTGTACCAGCCAGCACTCAAGATGGCCACCACCACCACCCACATGGCCAGACCACATCAACAGTACACCCCCAAAAAACAGAAAAACAGCCAGAAATCACCACAATCCAATGCCATCCATGATGTTTACATCAAAGAGAGTGAGACAACACCACAGGCACACTCAGTCCATGCACCACCACCACCCCTGGGCAAGCAAAAGGCCACACCAGCAGCCCCCCAAAAACGACAAAAAACAATAAAATAAGCACAATCCCAGCCCATCCATGGCCTCAATTATGGTTAAATTCAAGAAGACACCCCACAGAAAGACTAGGCCCATGCAACACTCACCACCCCTGGGCAAAGGGCCACACCAGCAGGCCCAAAAAAACGACAAAAAACAATAAAATCTGCACAATCCCAGCCCATCCATGGCCTCAATGGTGTTTAAATTCAACAAAACAGTTGTATCATGCACCCATAACCAACCCTGGTCCTACTGGATACTGTGGCTACCCACAATATAATTTATTTAATTTTCTGAAAAAGTTCCAAAATTGTACTTGCAGCAACTGTAATGCCCCAAACAAACTTACTTGTGAAAGTTGATTTCTAATCCAAAAGTGATCCAAAGACAGTCAAAAAGGCCTCAAATCCAAATATCCAGCAGCACCCACAAAAAGTAATCCTTCCAGCTCCAGATCCAAATGAAAGTGACCAGGAGATGGACAAAGCACTGGGAGGAGCCTGCTGGACAGGAACAGGAAGTTGGAGACTGTGGGGCACTTCCTTCCTCCCCCCCCCAAAATGGACTCCTTGCAAAAAAAAAAAGCCATGCAAATGTCAACCTGAGGAGTGATTCTGATAAAAATCATAATTTTCTGAAGGTTTATCCTGTTTGCTGGTGATTTTCTTGTGCGAAATTGCAAAATCTCTATTTCGCAAGTGCGAGATTGTTCCTTTCCGCCGCAACTACGTGTTCGCAATTGCGAACTCTCGCGAGGTGTGCTGTGCAAGGTGGCAAGCCGCGAGTACGTATTCGCGGGCGACAAACTCCCGCGGGAACACGCAGCAAGATCTAAAATGGCGCGTCACTCGCAAAGAAAAACAACTCGGCAAACGCTAAAATGACGGAAAGTGAACGCCGTGCACCACGCCGCGCGCCGCAACCAAGCAAAAAATCCGCCGCGAGCGGATTCACGGATTTTCGACAAATTCGCGAGCGTTCGCGGATTGCGGATTTGCCGAAAATCCGAAAAATCCGCGAGCGGAGCGGATTTTACGCCCATGCTTACTCTATACCCGGTAAATAATAAAATACCATTGCAAGTTGCTGCTCAGTTTTTGGCTCTGGGTTCGTCGGGTTCTTGGTGAAACTACAAGTCCTATATATCCCCACAACCAGGAAGTTCAAACGGATGTATAATATTGCTTTCAAAGAGCTGTCAAAATTACAAGAAGTTACAGGTGAAAACGTTGAGACAAAAGGCTGTTTTTTTCAACTAATTTTCAAATATTCCAATATTTAACTGTTAGTTTCTATAAAGAAACCTTCATGGATTTAGACAAATGACCCCATTCTGAATTCAGAATTTGGTCTACTTTTCGAAAATGTATAGCTTTCCAGGATCCATTATTGCTTTCAAACTCATTTCTACCATTAACTGGAATGAGGTTGAAAGCTCTAAAAATAGCAAAAATAGGCCAAGTCCCAGAAAAATGACAAAACTGTGTGAAAAATGTTGGTTCTCTGACAAATGACTGTCATTCCCTAAAATCTGAGAAAATGGTGATTTCAGACCCACAAACCCTTTTATAAGGGAAAAACCCAGAGGCTTTCATTTGCAGCCCGTTTTTCCCATTTTTCTGAAAAAAACAAAATATTTACTGTATTTTGCTTAATTCCTGGGACCCCTCCAAGGGAATCCACAAACCCTGGGCACCTTTAGAATCCACATGATGTTAGAAGAAAATGATGCAAATTTGGTGTGGATACCTTATGTGGTCAAAAATTTACAGGGGCTTAAGCGCGCACTACCCCAAATCGTCAAAAAAAGGTTTAGCACAGGAGGGCAAAAGGCCTAGCAGCGAAGGGGTTAAAGTGCACAATATGTAATTTGTTTGAGATTCATGAAGAATCTAATATCTCGGATCAATTTTATTAAGTGCATTTGAAAGATAGAAATGCATTTTGTTGAATGGACAGCTGCTTTCTATATGTTTTGATGCTGTTTGGATAGATTTATATCCACTACAAAATGGCGCTCATCATATATATCGAGTGTTAGTCATTTTCTTATGTCTACCACCCTGCGTGAGGTTAAAAACATGGCATTTCAAACGTGCCAGTGACATTGACAAAGGCACCCTTGCCGAAACGCGTCTGTTGTGTGTTTTGCGATCACTGTGAGCCAAACAAGGGAGCTGAAACTGCCCTGGGAGTGCGGTACTTCTTCGTGTATTTTAATACCTGGAAGGAAGTGGAACGTCATATTTTGAGCGGAGCCTGCAACCGCCATACCTGTACCCGCCTACGAGTGCCTTCCGTACTTTTGTTGTAGGGATTGGAGCTGGCTTTCATTTGGAAGGCACCGCCGCATCTGAAAATATGCTTCCAAACTTTGGGTAGTGACGAGCCAACAGCGGGAGGAGGAGGAGCAAGCTGGGCGCCGTGATGACGCGCCCCGAGGCTCCGAAACTCGGCAATCGGTGAGTCCTGTTCGGCGGCTTTTGCGCTTGTTACATACAAATTTGACAGTATTAGCAGCAAGGCTGGGGGAGCGTTAGCTCGAGAAAGAAGGCTCAGTCAAAGCGATACTGACGGTGACTACTACAGTATAAATAAACACAACTATCATGGCACAAGCCATGTTCAGTGAGCAAAAACGTCGGGAGGCAGCAAAAGATATGTTTAAATGTCAGAGTGCCAAGCAAACCCAAACTGATACGAGTGGCCAGAGTCAATCAAAACAACAGAGTAAAACAAGTGAGATCATGTCCAAACTAGAGGGCCTGTATGAGCGCGAAATTCGAAAATGGTGGGAGGCCACAAGTCTGCAGAGCTATATCGACGAACAGCGGGTCCCGAGAGGGTTACGGGTATACACTGTGCCCTCCTACGAAAACCCAGACCCACAACTGCTGACAGACTGGGCCAAACATACTGCACAGTACTGTCATGGCACCCTAAGCATACTGGTGAAATATGCCTGGAGTGACCTGGACAAAGCCTTGCAGGAAATTAAGGTTTTGGAAGATGACTTGGCAAAGGAAGTTACTGATAAAAAACAACTTGAAGATCTAATGGGTCTAATGAAAGTGCAAACAGGCGAAGTTATCTCATGATGAGAAGGACTACCTACAAGGAAGAGTACTTACCTTTGCTCGCAAGTTTGATGGTCCTAGGAGGGAACTAAACCAACGCTCCAAACAAGTCACTACAAGAGTGGAGACATCTGAATCAGAGGCAACTGAAAATGAAAACGAAATAAGTGATGAGTTGCCAGGTGCATCGGTGGAAAGGAGGGTGGTTCCTAGTCCTTTTCACGACAAATTCAAAATCATTCGCCAGTCATGGCTATGGGGAGGGAAAAACACACCCCCGGAGGGAGACGCAGGAAAACCCGCAGAGGGGGTGCCAACAGGAAGAGGAAGTGGCAAAGCCCCAAGCTGGGTGAACCGCAAAAAGAATTCGAACAGGCAATAGAGGCGTCCAATCTAACAGTAGTCAACCTCACAGAGAGAACTCTTACGGATGTGGAACTGAAGGTACTTACTTTGGGACTCACATTTTGCCCTAGTAATCAGTTGGAATACACACAGACCCGCATAGATTTGTTCAATTTTGTGCGGAAACTTAAACTCCATAAGTATTTCAAAACTAGATCTAATCTGAAAGAAAACAGGGCTACGACAATGAGGTTAACTTCCACCGATGCTCTAATTGGAAACGATCTGCCGATGATAGAGCTTCTTGAGGATTTAAGAACGGAGACTGTAACCAACACATAGGAACCACATTGTAATATGATGGCAAAAGTGGCTAATGTGGGCATTGAACAGAACCGGGAAGAGAGTCCTTTTATACCAAAATCTCTTTTCAATCCTCCTATGACATGGGATGCCATAGACTTATTCTCGGAAGCCATGACCAATGACCTTCTAAAATTTCGAGTTAAGAAGAAACAGAAAGCCTGTCCAAGTAATTTGACCAGTGTAGAAAAACGGGCATTGCAGGAACTTGTACAGGATAAAACCATTATCATAAAACCCTCAGATAAGGGGGGAATTGTGGTTTTACAAACAAGGGAGTCATATTGTATGGAGGCAGTAAAACAACTAAACACGGACTGCTATGAGAGAGTCTCAGTTAAAGTGTATGAGATCAGTATCAAGTCGTATGATGATCTATTTTCCAATTGGTACAATCGAGAGATGCTGGGATCGGAAGAGCATTTATTTCTACGCAGTTCCAGCCCCGTTATCCCAAAGTTTTACCACATTCCCAAGCTGCACAAGGATAATGTAAACCCTCCAGGCAGGCCGATTGTTTCCTCTCTAAATGGACTAACTGAACATCTATCAATGTTTGTGGACCACTTTTTGTTATCGTGGGTGGTGCAATTGGATTCTTTTATCAGGGACACAAAGGGCTTCCTGAAAAAGTGAGGTATCATTTTACTCGGGAGAACAAGGGGAACGCTGGGTGGTAGGACATTTGCGCAGGCACGGAGATCCCACGCAAAAATGTATGGAAAAGTGGTTTTTGTACCTAATTTTAACAGTTGCAGGGAATTCTGGGTAGGAAAACGCTGGGGGACCCACGCATGTCATACCTCCCTGGACTCCCCTAGGTGTCCAGTTTTCAGAACTGTTTGGGTTTGGTAGTTTCCCAAGTTTGCCGCCGAACCTCGGGCCAAAAACTCAGGTGCCCCCCCAAAAATAAGGTAGTTTTGCTATAGGTTATTTTTAAGTCTCCACCGTACGATTTGGGCCTTTTCCTGTTACAGCCACTATGCCTACCCACGCACGTGAGGTACCATTTTTTTTGGGAGACCTGGGGGAACGCTGGGTGGGTGGAAATTTGTTGATCCACGCAGATTCCAGAACTTTCCACCACAGAAATGTGAGGAAAATGTGTTTAGTTTTCCTTTTTTTTAGCTTTGCAAGGGATTCTGGGTAACAGAACCTGGTGGGAGGCAGTCGAGTCACCCCATCCTCAATTCCCCTGGGTGTCTAGTTTTTAAAAATGTATACGTTTGCTAGGTTTCCCTAGGTGCCAGCAGAGCTACGGTTCAAAAACGAAAGGTAGGCACTTTGCCAAAAAAGTTCCAGTTTTCACTGCGAAATTGAGGTGCAACCATGTTGCGTTTTGCGCTGTTTCCTTTCGCAGGCACTAGGCAGACCCAGGCAAGTGAGGTACCATTGTTTTTGGGAGACCTGGGGGAACGCTGGGAGGGTGGAAATTTGTGGATCCACGCAGATTCCAGAACTTTCCACCACAGAAATGTGAGGAAAATGTGTTTTTTTGTTTCCATTTTTTAGCTTTGCAAGGGATTCTGGGTAACAGAACCTAGTGGGAGGCAGTCGAGTCACCCCATCCTGAATTCCCCTGGGTGTCTAGTTTTCAAAAATGTATAGGTTTGCTAGGTTTCCCTAGGTGCCGGCAGAGCTAGGGTTAAAAAACGAAAGATAGGCACTTTACCAAAAAAGGGCCAGTTTTCACTGCGAAAGTGAGGTGCGACCACATTGCGTTTTGCGCTGTTTCCTGTCACAGGCACTAGGGAGACCCAGGCAAGTGAGGTATCATTTTTTTCGAAAGACCTGGGGGAACGCTGGGTGGGTGGAAATTTGTGGATCCACGCAGATTCCAGAACTTTCAACCACAGAAATGCGTTTTTTTTTGTCAATTCTTTATCTTTGCAAGGGATTCTGGGTAACAGAACCTGGTGGGAGGCAGTCGAGTCACCCCATCCTGGATTCCCCTGGGTGTCTAGTTTTCAGAAATTAATAGGTTTGCTAGGGGTCCCTAGGTGCCGGCAGAGCTAGGGTTCAAAAACGAAAGGTAGGCACTTTGCCAAAAAAAGGCCCGTTTTCACTGCGAAATTGAGGTGCGACCACGTTGCATTTTGCGCTGTTTCCTGTCGCAGGCACGAGGCAGACCCAGGCAAGTGAGGTACCATTTTTTTGGGAGACCTGGGGGAACGCTGGGTGGGTGGAAATTTGTTGATCCACGCAGATTCCCAAACTTTCCACCCCAGAAATGTGAGGAAAATGTGTTTTTTTGTTTCCATTTTTTAGCTTTGCAAGGGATTCTGGGTAACAGAACCTAGTGGGAGGCAGTCGAGTCACCCCATCCTGAATTCCCCTGGGTGTCTAGTTTTCAAAAATGTATAGGTTTGCTAGTTTTTCCCTAGGTGCCGGCAGAGCTAGGGTTCAAAAACGAAAGATAGGCACTTTACCAAAAAAGGGCCAGTTTTCACTGCGAAAGCGCGGTGCGACCACATTGCGTTTTGCGCTGTTTCCTGTCACAGGCACTAGGGAGACCGAGGCAAGTGAGGTATCATTTTTTTCGAAAGACCTGGGGGAACGCTGGGTGGGTGGAAATTTGTGGATCCACGCAGATTCCAGAACTTTCAACCACAGAAATGCGTTTTTTTTTTGTCAATTCTTTAGCTTTGCAAGGGATTCTGGGTAACAGAACCTGGTGGGAGGCAGTCGAGTCACCCCATCCTGGATTCCCCTGGGTGTCTAGTTTTCAGAAATTAATAGGTTTGCTAGGGGTCCCTAGGTGCCGGTAGAGCTAGGGTTCAAAAACTAAAGGTAGGCACTTTGCCAAAAATGGGCCAGTTTTCACTGCGACATTGAGGTGCGACCACGTTGCAATTTGTGCTGTTTCCTGTCGCACGCACTAGGCAGACCCAGGCAAGTGAGATACCATTTTTTTGGGGAGACCTGGGGGAACTCTGGGTGGGTGGAAATTTGTTGATCCATGCAGATTCCAGAACTTTCCACCATAGAAATGTGAGGAATATGTGTTTTTTTGTCATTTGTTTTAGCTTTGCAAGGGATTCTGGGTAACAGAACCTGGTGGGAGGCAGTCAAGTCACCCCATCCTGAATTCCCCTGGGTGTCTAGTTTTAAAAAATGTATAGGTTTGCTTGGTTTCCCTAGGTGCCGGCAGAGCTATGGTTCAAAAACGAAAGGTAGGCACTTTGCCAAAAATGGGCCAGTTTTCACTGCGAAATTGAGGTGCGACCACGTTGCGTTTTACGCTGTTTCCTGTCGCAGGCACTAGGCAGACACTGGCAAGTAAGGTACAATTTTTTTGGGAGACCTGTGGGAACGCTGGGTAGGTGGAAATTTGTTGATCCACGCAGATTCTGGAACTTTCCACCACAGAAATGTGAGGAAAATGCGTTTGTTTTGGCAATATTTTAGCTTTGCAAGGGATTCTGGGTAACAGAACCTGGTGGGAGGCAGTTGAGTAACCCCATCCTGAATCCCCCTGGGTGTCTAGTTTTCAAAAATGTATAGGTTTGCTTGGTTTCCCTAGGTGCCGGCAGAGCTAGGGTTCATAAACGAAAGGTAGGCACCTTGCCAAAAAAGGGCCAGTTTTCACTGCGAAATTGATATGCGACCACATTGTGTTTTGCGCTGTTTCCTGTCGCAGGCACTAGGCAGACCCAGGCAAGTGAGGTACCATTTTTTTCGGGAGACCTGGGGAAACGCTGGGTGGGTGGAAATTTGTTGATCCACGCAGATACCAGCACTTTCCACCACAGAAATGTGAGGAAAAGGCGTTTTTTTTGGTCAATTCTTTAGCTTTGCAAGGGATTCTGGGTAACAGAACCTGGTGGGAGGCAGTCGAGTCACCCCATCCTAAATTTCCCTGGGTGTCTAGTTTTCAAAAATGTATAGGTTTGCTAGGTTTCCCTAGGTGCCGGCAAAGCTAGGGTTCAAAAACGAAAGGTAGGCACTTTGCCAAAAAAGGGCCAGTTTTCACTGCGAAATTGAGGTGCGACCACGTTGCGTTTTGCGCTGTTTCCTGTCGCAGGCACTAGGCGGACCCAGGAAAGTGAGGTACCATTTTTTTCGGGAGACCTGGGAGAACGCTGGATGGGTGGAAGATTGTTGATCCACGCAGATTCCAGAACTTTCCACCACAGAAATGTGAGGAAAATTTGTTTTTTTCCTAATTATTTAGACTTGCAAGGGATTCTGGGTAACAGTACCTGGTGGGAGGCAGTCGAGTCACCCCATCCTGATGTCCCCTGGGTGTCTAGTTTTCAGAAATGTATAAGTTTGCTAGGTTTCCCGAGGTGCCGGCAGAGCTAGGGTGCAAAAACTCCAGCTAGGCACTTTGCCATAAAAGAGTCAATTTTTAACTGCAAAATTGAGGTGTGATCACGTTGCATTTTCGCCGTTTCCTGTCGCAGGCACAAGGCCGACCCACACAAGTGAGGTACCATTTTTATCGGGAGACTTAGGGTAATTCAGATTTGTAATTCAACTGTTATTACCTATTGAGTTTTCATGCATTTCTCCCTTCCCAATGAAAAACATTGTGTAAAAAAAAAATCATTTTGAAAAATGACCAATAATTCTCATGCTAGTATGAGTATTCCCAATTTTGAAAATGTGCAAATATATACTGTTTCTAAACTCTATAGTTTGTACCCAATTCAGAAATACATAGGTGTCTTTCATACCGATTTTTCCATGTATACATTTTCCAAGAATAATTGCTCTATACCCGGTAAATAATAAAATACCATTGCAAGTTGCTGCTCAGTTTTTGGCTCTGGGTTCGTCGGGTTCTTGGTGAAACTACAAGTCCTATATATCCCCACAACCAGGAAGTTCAAACGGATGTATAATATTGCTTTCAAAGAGCTGTCAAAATTACAAGAAGTTACAGGTGAAAACGTTGAGACAAAAGGCTGTTTTTTTCAACTAATTTTCAAATATTCCAATATTTAACTGTTAGTTTCTATAAAGAAACCTTCATGGATTTAGACAAATGACCCCATTCTGAATTCAGAATTTGGTCTACTTTTCGAAAATGTATAGCTTTCCAGGATCCATTATTGCTTTCAAACTCATTTCTACCATTAACTGGAATGAGGTTGAAAGCTCTAAAAATAGCAAAAATAGGCCAAGTCCCAGAAAAATGACAAAACTGTGTGAAAAATGTTGGTTCTCTGACAAATGACTGTCATTCCCTAAAATCTGAGAAAATGGTGATTTCAGACCCACAAACCCTTTTTTGAGGGAAAAACCCAGAGGCTTTCATTTGCAGCCCGTTTTTCCCATTTTTCTGAAAAAAACAAAATATTTACTGTATTTTGCTTAATTCCTGGGACCCCTCCAAGGGAATCCACAAACCCTGGGCACCTTTAGAATCCACATGATGTTAGAAGAAAATGATGCAAATTTGGTGTGGATACCTTATGTGGTCAAAAAGTTACAGGGGCTTAAGCGCGCACTACCCCAAATCGTCAAAAAAAGGTTTAGCACAGGAGGGCAAAAGGCCTAGCAGCGAAGGGGTTAAAGTGCACAATATGTAATTTGTTTGAGATTCATGAAGAATCTAATATCTCGGATCAATTTTATTAAGTGCATTTGAAAGATAGAAATGCATTTTGTTGAATGGACAGCTGCTTTCTATATGTTTTGATGCTGTTTGGATGGATTTATATCCACTACAAAATGGCGCTCATCATATATATCGAGTGTTAGTCATTTTCTTATGTCTACCACCCTGCGTGAGGTTAAAAACATGGCATTTCAAATGTGCCAGTGACATTGACAAAGGCACCCTTGCCGAAACGCGTCTATTGTGTGTTTTGCGATCACTGTGAGCCAAACAAGGGAGCTGAAACTGCCCTGGGAGTGCGGTACTTCTTCGTGTATTTTAATACCTGGAAGGAAGTGGAACGTCATATTTTGAGCGGAGCCTGCAACCGCCATACCTGTACCCGCCTACGAGTGCCTTCCGTACTTTTGTTGTAGGGATTGGAGCTGGCTTTCATTTGGAAGGCACCGCCGCATCTGAAAATATGCTTCCAAACTTTGGGTAGTGACGAGCCAACAGCGGGAGGAGGAGGAGCAAGCTGGGCACCGTGATGACGCGCCCCGAGGCTCCGAAACTCGGCAATCGGTGAGTCCTGTTCGGCGGCTTTTGCGCTTGTTACATACAAATTTGACAGTATTAGCAGCAAGGCTGGGGGAGCGTTAGCTCGAGAAAGAAGGCTCAGTCAAAGCGATACTGACGGTGACTACTACAGTATAAATAAACACAACTATCATGGCACAAGCCATGTTCAGTGAGCAAAAACGTCGGGAGGCAGCAAAAGATATGTTTAAATGTCAGAGTGCCAAGCAAACCCAAACTGATACGAGTGGCCAGAGTCAATCAAAACAACAGAGTAAAACAAGTGAGATCATGTCCAAACTAGAGGGCCTGTATGAGCGCGAAATTCGAAAATGGTGGGAGGCCACAAGTCTGCAGAGCTATATCGACGAACAGCGGGTCCCGAGAGGGTTACGGGTATACACTGTGCCCTCCTACGAAAACCCAGACCCACAACTGCTGACAGACTGGGCCAAACATACTGCACAGTACTGTCATGGCACCCTAAGCATACTGGTGAAATATGCCTGGAGTGACCTGGACAAAGCCTTGCAGGAAATTAAGGTTTTGGAAGATGACTTGGCAAAGGAAGTTACTGATAAAAAACAACTTGAAGATCTAATGGGTCTAATGAAAGTGCAAACAGGCGAAGTTATCTCATGATGAGAAGGACTACCTACAAGGAAGAGTACTTACCTTTGCTCGCAAGTTTGATGGTCCAAGGAGGGAACTAAACCAACGCTCCAAACAAGTCACTACAAGAGTGGAGACATCTGAATCAGAGGCAACTGAAAATGAAAACGAAATAAGTGATGAGTTGCCAGGTGCATCGGTGGAAAGGAGGGTGGTTCCTAGTCCTTTTCACGACAAATTCAAAATCATTCGCCAGTCATGGCTATGGGGAGGGAAAAACACACCCCCGGAGGGAGACGCAGGAAAACCCGCAGAGGGGGTGCCAACAGGAAGAGGAAGTGGCAAAGCCCCAAGCTGGGTGAACCGCAAAAAGAATTCGGACAGGCAATAGAGGCGTCCAATCTAACAGTAGTCAACCTCACAGAGAGAACTCTTATGGATGTGGAACTGAAGGTACTTACTTTGGGACTCACATTTTGCCTTAGTAATCAGTTGGAATACACACAGACCCGCATAGATTTGTTCAATTTTGTGCGGAAACTTAAACTCCATAAGTATTTCAAAACTAGATCTAATCTGAAAGAAAACAGGGCTACGACAATGAGGTTAACTTCCACCGACGCTCTAATTGGAAACGATCTGCCAATGATAGAGCTTCTTGAGGATTTAAGAACGGAGACTGTAACCAACACATAGGAACCAAATTGTAATATGATGGCAAAATTGGCTAATGTGGGCATTGAACAGAACCGGGAAGAGAGCCCTTTTATACCAAAATCTCTTTTCAATCCTCCCATGACATGGGATGCCATAGACTTATTCTCTGAAGCCATGACCAATGACCTTCTAAAATTTCGAGTTAAGAAGAAACAGAAAGCCTGTCCAAGTAATTTGACCAGTGTAGAAAAACGGGCATTGCAGGAACTTGTACAGGATAAAACCATTATCATAAAACCCTCAGATAAGGGGGGAAATGTGGTTTTACAAACAAGGGAGTCATATTGTATGGAGGCAGTAAAACAACTAAACACGGACTGCTATGAGAGAGTCTCAGTTAAAGTGTATGAGATCAGTATCAAGTCGTATGATGATCTATTTGCCAATTGGTACAATCGAGAGATGCTGGGATCGGAAGAGCATTTATTTCTACGCAGTTCCAGCCCCGTTATCCCAAAGTTTGACCACATTCCCAAGCTGCACAAGGATAATGTAAACCCTCCAGGCAGGCCGATTGTTTCCTCTCTAAATGGACTAACTGAACATCTATCAATGTTTGTGGACCACTTTTTGTTATCGTGGGTGGTGCAATTGGATTCTTTTATCAGGGACACAAAGGACTTCCTGAAGAGACTGATGAATTTAAAATGGGAGTCTGGTTATTTACTCATGGTCCTTGACATCACTAGTCTCTATACCTGCATAGCACATGAGGATAGAGTTAAAGCAGTGATGTTTTATTTTGGGGAAACGCCAATTGCGGTTCTCACAACACAATGCCATGCTTGTTGAATTTATTGAATTTTGCCTGACGCATAACATCTTTTTATTTGAGAAACAACATTACAGGCAGCACACTGGTACGGTGATGGGCACCTGCTTTGCCCCCAGCTATGCAAACTTGTTCATTGGCTGGTGGGAGGAGCGGGTGCCCAGAAACTACCAATGTGAGACTGACAGGGGCCAGGTTATAGAGTCTTATCAATACATCAATGAATTGTTCAACATTTGGCAGGGAACCACAGATTCAGCACATCGATATATTGACCTGCTAAATAGGAATGAATTAAATCTT
The DNA here is from genome assembly GCF_964261635.1 of Lissotriton helveticus. NCBI lineage: Eukaryota > Metazoa > Chordata > Amphibia > Caudata > Salamandridae > Lissotriton > Lissotriton helveticus. The sequence goes on from NC_136057.1 coordinate 1,763,634,439, forward strand.
AGATTCTCGGGTTCAGTTAGTCCAGTGGCAGTGGACTACCTCGATCGGAGAATCTATGTGGAGGAGGGAACCCTGCAGTCCACTCTGCACCGCAAGCCCACCGCGGGCAATTCTATACTGTTTGCTAGCAGTAGTCATCCACCAAAACTCATCCAAAGTATCCCTTATGGGGAATTACACAGGCTAAGAAGAAACTGTTCCAAGGAGGGGGAGTTTGAGAAGGCTGCAGCAGAAAGTATAGCTAGATTCAAAGTAAGGGGCTATGATTCTGTAGTCCTGGCAAACACATTACAAAAAGTGAGGAACACACAGAGGACTCAGCTACCAGAAAACAAGGACAAAACTCCAAATGATCAAGGGAAGTTCCGGATGGTAACCCCTTATTCTGCAGTGGCAAACCACCTACAAAGAATGCTTAAGAAAAACTGGCCTATTCTCTTGAATGACAATATCATCAGTGGGGATATTCCACCTCAACCGCTGGTGACCTTTAAAAAAGCGAGGTCCCTTAGGGATATCTTAGTGAGGAGTCACTTAGATAAACCACCAGAAAGGCTGAGTACCGTGAGACAAATGATGGGTTTTTATCCCTGCAGTAAATTCAATGCCTGCGTTAATAGTAGGAGGATGTTAACATACAAGATTCCAGAGATAGACATAACCCAAAAAATCAACTGGTTTATTACATGTAGCACCCCTTATGTGGTGTATTGCCTTGTATGCCCATGTGGACTCCGTTATATAGGGAGCACAGTTCATCCCGTTAAGATCAGGGTGCTGGACCACATGCGTGCAATTGATAAGATCGATCAAGCATACCCAGTTGCGCGCCACTTCGCTGACAAACACGCAAGTGACCGTAACAAGCTACAGTTCTATGGTCTGGATCATGTTCCTCTGAATGTGCGCGGAGGAGATAGACTTGAACAGCTACGCAGATTAGAATCTCGCTATATAATAGATCTTCTTACTAAACATCTGCGAGGTCTTAACTGTGGAGAAGAATTGTCTGTACACATAGGTCAGTAACTAATTAGTACGAACAATTAGTAAAAAGCAAACTATTTGGTTGGTATGTCAAATCTAAAATGTAAAATCTAATACTGTAAGGCACTCTGCACTTTAAGTCCTGTTTTAGTTTTGGTCTTAGTTCTGCCTTGATCTATAGTTGTATCTTTTGGTATTATTATTTGTCATTTAAACGTTTAAAAAACTTGATGAATTATCAATCATGGAAATTTGGATCATAAGGGTAATGCAATGACACTTTGACGATGACAAGCTGCTAATGTATAAAATAAAAAAAAAGCGTAAGGAAGAGAAAAAAAGGTAAAAAGAAAACTTTCCAAGTATTATTTTCTAATGAATTAATGATGTGCTCAACATATGTGACTCACACAATCCAGGGGGGAGGAGACTAGTGTTTGATGACATGGAAATTTAGAATTTTCAATGAAATGTTGTCTGAAAAGGTTAATAGCCGATCCACGGCTTTATGAAATTTACAGCAATGTTGAATGACCATGACAGGGGTCGTTTTAAAGTGCACAATTTGTTTGAGATTTATGAAGAATCTAATATCTTGGATCAATTTTATTAAGTGCATTTAAAAGATAGAAATGCATTTTGTTGAATAGACAGCTGCTTTCTATATGTTTTGTTGCTGTTTGGATAGATTTATATCCACTACAAAATGGCACTCGTCATATATATTGAGTGTTAGTCGTTTTCTTATGTCTACCACCCTGTGTGAGGTTAAAAACATGACATTTCAAACGTGCCAGTGACATTGACAAAGGTACCCTTGCCGAAACGCGTCTGTTGTGTGTTTTGCGATCACTGTGAGCCAAATAAACGAGCTGAAACTGCCCCGGAGTGCTGTACTTCTTTGTGTATTTTAATACCTGGAAGGAAGTGGAGCGTCATCTGTATATATATATATATATATATATATATATATATATATATATATATATATATATTCTTCACCAAATGCGCTCATGCGCTTTTCGGAAGGCTCTCCGCAGTATTCCCCAGCTTGCCAGGCTGATTTTTAGCCCCAGGACACACCTTGCAGCACAACACCAAGCCAGATTACTTGAAGTCCGATGCGTTTCGGGGCTGCCACGCCCCTTCCTCATGGACGCACAAAGGAGCACACATTGAGACCGTGCTCATGTTTCAAAATTCGTTTTTATTTTGAAACATTACCTCCCTCAGTGGGCGTGGTCGTGATCAAGCCGTCACCAGGCATCCTGGGACTTGTAGTCTATGAGCAAAGTCAATTGTTTGCCTTCAGTAGGTTGGGTGCCCCCATGTGCAAGTAAGTCAGTAATTTAAATCCTGTAGTAGGAGATGACATCTGCAATCGTGTTTCTTATCCTTGGGAATCCGCGCTGATAAGTTAGACGCTCGTCGTCTCCCTCCAGCCATCTCAGCACACAAAGATTGTGCGCCGTTGTAGAGTGGAGCACTTCCACGACCAGAGCTGGCCGCAAATTATAGTCTTCACCAAATGCGCTCATGCGCTTTTCGGAAGGCTCTCCGCAGTATTCCCCAGCTTGCCAGGCTGATTGTTAGCCCCAGGACACACCTTGCAGCACAACACCAAGCCAGATTACTTGAAGTCCGACGCGTTTCGGGGCTGCCACGCCCCTTCCTCATGGACGCACAAAGGAGCACACATTGAGACCTTGCTCATGTTTCAAAATTCGTTTTTATTTTGAAACATTACCTCCCTCAGTGGGCGTAGTCGTGATCAAGCCGTCACCAGGCATCCTGGGACTTGTAGTCTATGAGCAAAGTCAATTGTTTGCCTTCAGTAGGTTGGGTGCCCCCATGTGCAAGTAAGTCAGTAATTTAAATCCTGTAGTAGGAGATGACATCTGCAATCGTGTTTCTTATCCTTGGGAATCCGCGCTGATAAGTTAGACGCTCGTCGTCTCCCTCCAGCCATCTCAGCACACAAAGATTGTGCGCCGTTGTAGAGTGGAGCACTTCCACGACCAGAGCTGTGTCAGTGTCCCCATTCATCCAGACAGCCAGTTTCTTTTCGGATTTTGTTTAAATGGAAGGAGCTATAAATTCACACGAGCTCCTCAAGGTTTCACAGAAAGCCCTAGTATTTACAGTCAAGCACTTAAGAGACAACTAGACAACATTCACATGCCAACAGACACTGCCCTGCTCCAGTATGTCGATGATCTACTGATCACAGCCCGTTCTGAATGTGCTTGCGAGCGAGCATCACTTACAGTCTTGTATTTCCTTGCCGAGATGGGGCACAAGGTGTCCCCTTCGAAGCTTCAATTCTGTGTCCAGCAAGTGATCTATTTAGGCCACTTACTGTCCAAGAGGGGTAGGCAGTTGACACCTGACCGTATCCAGTTAATAGCGAGTCTTCCTCAGCCACAGCACTAGCTATCAGACAAAGTGATTCCATAGTATTAGGACATTCCTTGACAGTACAAGTTCCACATTCCGTGGAAGTTCTTTTAAACCGAACACAGACTCAGCACTTGACAATTGCACGTTTAACAGGTTATGAACTGACACTGTTCCAGCCACACATAGAAATCAGACGCTGCAACGTTCTAAATCCTGCTACACTGTTACCGTCAGTTAGTTCGAATCCTGCCACACACGACTGTGTGGAAGTAGTTAATATTATGACTAAGCCAAGACAAGATCTGACAGATATTCCATTACCAGATCCCGACCTGACACTTTATGTGGATGGTTCATGTATGAGAACAAGTACAGGAGAACTAGTAACCGCGTATGCAGTGACTACTGACACTGAAGTTATAGAAACACACCGTATTGACACCCTGTCTGCTCAAGCAGCAGAGCTAGTTGCTCTGACCCAAGCCTGCATTCACGCCAAGAACCTGAAAGTTAATGTTTACACAGATTCGCGTTACGCATTTGGAGTCGTACACGACTTTGGAGTGCTCTGGCAGGAGAGAGGTTTCATGACCTCTCATGGAACCAAGATTCAGCATGGTCTCCTTATTCAAGCTCTGTTAGATGCCATACATTTACCGACATCTATTGCTATCATGAAGTGCAAAGCACATACGAAAGTTACTGACATTATTTCCCAAGGTAATGATCTAGCAGATCGCACAGCCAAGCTTACAGCACAGACTCCAGACATTTCAGTTAATCCGACACAGACACATACTCCAGATCTGACTACCTGTATGACAGTTAAGGACCCCACTCAAGATGTCATAGATATCCAGTTACATGCTACTCCCGATGAAATCAAGAAATGGTCCGAACAAGGAGGGGTCCAGACAGATCAGGGATGGGTAACGAAGGGAAAAGCCACATGGTTTCTCCCCGACTCTATGGTTCAAGTCATTATCAATACCGCACATAGTCCAGCACATTTAGGAGAAAAAGCTATGTTAGACAGTATCCAGAACATTTGGTTCAACAAGCATTTACGAGCTGCAGCCAAGCAGAAGGTCCGTACCTGTATGATATGTTGCCAGTTTAATCCAGGTAAAAGTGTCCCGGTGGAACAAGGTGGATTCCAGCCCCCTGACCACCCTTTTGAAGTCCTCCAAATGGATTATATTCAGATGGAGCGATGTCGAGGTTTCAAGTATGTCCTTGTAGTTGTATGCGCTTTGTCCAGGTGGACAGAGGCATATCCAGTTCCAGATTACACAGCCACGACCACTGCCAAACAGTTGGTTCGTGAATTCTTCCCCCGCTACGGACTCCCTAGAGTCGTATATTCTGATAACGGCCAGCCATTCTCATCTGAGCTTATGAAACACATTTCCCTTTTGTTAGGGTACCAGTGGAAGTTCCATTGTGTACGCCATCCTGAAGCAGCCGGTCTAGTAGAGAGACATAATCAGACCCTGAAAATCCGCATCGCCAAAGTATGTAAAGAGAAAGGTGTGGACTGGCTAGTAGCTCTGCCAGTCGCTTTGTTTTATATGCGTATGGTCGCACATTCCAGATCAGGTCTGTCCCCGTATGAGGTCGTATTCGGCCGCCCCCCTAATATGTGGGGTACACCTAGACCTCGAAGTATTACAGATGTTTCAAGTAATATGCTGACAGATTACCTAGCTTCCTTGATGTCTGCCCTACACTCTTGTCGTTCACAGGTTGCCGCCGCATTTCCAGACAATACCGAGGTGGCACCGCATGAAATCGTTCCTGGATGTTTGGTTCTTGTCAGGAACTTTGATCGTTCAAGTCCGCTGGAGCCCCGCTGGAAGGAGCCCAAGCAGGTCCTCCTGGCCACCCGTACTGCCGTCAAGCTGGAAGGCAGGAAGGGCTGGGTCCACCTGTCTCATGTGAAAAAATTTTATGGACTAAAGACTGTCTCCAAGAACATTTCCGAGGATTTTAAGGATTGCCAAAGTACTATTCTCAAGGACTGTCCCGCAAAAGACAATGATACAGATCCCTCCCTGTTAGAGAAAACTCCGCAACAGGAGTATAAGCTAAAATTAAGGTCTAGTAAAATAAGTCAGCCAGTTTGATTGTCTAAGTCCTCCCCTAGGTGAAACGGTTAGACCGGTTTCTGACATGTATATAATAGACCCCCACAGAGAGAGAGTTAGTGAGAACTCTAAAAGTTGCACTATTATTTTATGTTTTCTGCTATATCTCAGCCTTATGATTACCTGCATAAGTTATGCATTTTATTTGTGTTTTCCAGTTTCTAATGTAAATAAGTCTTCTAATGTTACAGTAGAGCACACGTTTAGTGATCTGCCTCCTCATGAACTATCTTATCGTCTTGCTATGCGTAATAATTCCTTTATCCGCATGTTACATTATTCACACCAGACCAGCAATGCCACTAATTGTTGGGTGTGTGGTCGACTCCCCCCTTTCCAGACACCGAAGGGAGTTCTGCCACTCTTTCCTTATCCATTTTCACATAATGGTTCGTGTGGAGCATGGTCCACGTTAACGTCATCCTCAACAGATATGTCTTTTCTTAACAGTACATGTTTCCCAGACAAGCAAGGTCTTCCCCACAGAACAGGGTTAGATCTAGAAAATGAAGTTTATAATTTGGGTAATTATTCTTCGAATTTCATGGTCCTGAATGTTCAGTCTGATACTACTCCAGACTTACCTGCTATGTCAGTATTACCAGTCAAAGGTGAATTATGTGTCAGAAAGAATGGTTCCGTACATGTAGGCCATAGTGATTGTACGACTATTGTCAAGTATAGTGACAGTAGGAAATCTATTTTCAAAGCTTCACGTCATTCTTATTTTGTTTGTGGTCAGACCGCATATGTTCGTCTGCCCCTCGATTGGGAGGGAACCTGTTACATTGCCTTCCTACTGCCACCAGTTTTTCTAGCCCCACCTGACTACCATAGGAATTCCCACCTAGTACATACTAGACACAAGAGAGACCTCCCGATTGTCGATTATACTGAAACTGCTCTAGAACAATATATAGATATCAATAAAGGTGTCTTCCCTTATTTAGGTACTGTCGTGAATAGTAAGCTGATACGTAGATTAACCAGAACCCTTGAAGCAGTAGTGATTGAGACTACTTCTGCTCTAGGTAATTTAACCGAGGAGCAATCCTTTATGAGAATTGTCGTGCTCCAGAATCGTCTCGTCCTTGACGTCATACTGGCCGATAGGGGCGGGGCATGTAGAGTCATCGGATCTAGTTGCTGCATTTTCATTCCTAATAACGCACCGTCTGTTTATTCAGCTATTACCAGACTCCATAATATTGCCCATATGTTACACCAAAATCCAGGCACCTGGACATGGTCCGGTTGGTTCTGGAATATAATTTCCGCCTGGGGATGGAAAGTATTGTCATTTCTGGGTATTGCAGTAGCGATCATATTCAGTTGCTGCCTCTGTTTACAATGTGGCCCTGCGATTTGCGGCATTTGTGCTACCTCTTGTATTCCTAGTCCCAAGTCCCGTTCTAAATCCCGTTCCAAGAAAATTCGAGACGAACAAATGATACTGTATGAAATGATAGATGGTATCATGAATATTGATGTTTCCTGTTGGAAACGTAGTGACAAGGAGGGAATGTGGAAAAGTAAATTTTGCCATGTTCTATGTCCCTACGTGTTCCCCATCTTATGTTATGTGTGCATGATTAATATGCATATGTATCCCCCATGTTTGATTAAAGACGCAATTACAGTTGTGTCCATCCCTAGTATGCCAGTTCCCAGTTCTCGTGAATACTACGAATATCAGGCCTATGTAAAGTTACGTTGCCACGTTTCTCAGTGTGCACGTTATTTCATTGTAAAGTCCCCGTTTCTAGGCCTCAAAAGGGCCCGGACACCAGATTCAGCTCCTGTCTCCTGAACCCTCGCTGAGGAGCGATACAGCCCCCACCTGTATCCTCGACCCTTCACTTACTTCCTGCCTCACAGTGCCCGGCTCAGCCTGGCTCTGCCTGCTAGTCTGCCAAGAGTATGTTATGATTCTAGTTATCAGTCCAGCCCTCCTTTTCTGCATTCCTAAGCTACTGAATCGCATCAATAGTTTCCGTCATTGTCTAGCCTTTACGTCTCCATGTAAGAGAAATACTGTATTCAATGGTCATTTAATATTCCTCAGCACGCACTACATGTAGAATAATGCATGCTCCAGTCTTAGAGTCTGTTAGCCTCTCCCCTCCTGACTCTTAGTTTATATCAACATGTCCTCTAAACATTAGATACTAGATAGGGTTTAGGTACATGTCGCCCTGACTCTCCAGACTTCAGTCTCTGCTCCTAGCGCAGAGTTCATAGCCCCCAGCTTCTCCTAGTAACACGTCATTGTCAGTTTGCGCGCACCATTAGGTTAGAGGTCCCGGCTCCTTAGGTAGCCCCCTCCATGTTTCCGCCCCATTTATGACATATTCTGTTACGTTTACATCACATGTCTATGTATACGCCTCCTGTTACACCCACTTTCACCCTTATCTTTCGCGACCGCTATTGACCACACCCACTGCTCCGCCTACTGTATTCACTGTAATGCAACTGTTTTAGTATATATGCTTGTACATTGTTATTAAAGTTAGCGCGCTCATTCCCTGTCCCCCCTGCAGGGCCCTGCCATCCTGTTCCCGTGCAGGTTGTCCTGTTCCTGTCCTTTTATGCTGTATTAAACCTGCAAACTCCTACTACCTCGAATCTTGACTCTTATTTATTGAGCTATCTGTTATTGCTATGTCCAGTCAAACCTAGATCCGGTATTATTTATTTATATACCACACACCCTTGGATCCACCGGACACTTTTCCTCTGGTCGCCTGCAGCACTTCTTTGCAGCTCTCCACCCGACACCAAAAGGCACCTATGCACCAGGCTTCCTTGGGTGAGGTAACACGAGTACTCCAGTGCTCTCGTGGGTCTTGACTCTCGAAGTGTCCTAGTCTAAAGGGGTTTTACCGAAGTCCATCCGGAAGTGTCCTTAAACGGTTACTTTATAACTTCTTCGTTCTCCATTACAAGTCAATGATAACTCGCGACTGTGTTTAGACACTGCACGCATCTCCCGTGGGCCTCCTACTTCCCAACCTTGGGTTGTTTAGTGTAGCCCCAGCGATTCCCTAGGCCCTAGGCCTATTCACTATTTCTGTAGTGGTTCTTATACCACTTACTTAGTAAATGGTTTTTGAGGCCCATAGCGCATAACTGTATTTGTGCAACTTATCGTATGCTAATTGAGTAACTTGTGATGTACTTCGATCTCTGACCTCATAAAGGGGGCAGAGGGGTTGTGTTTAGAATAAATACATATATATTTGATATATACCTTGTGTGGTGTCCTTTCATTTGGTATTCAAGGGATTATAATTGGTAAAACCGCTTGCTTCACATGCTCTCTGAAGTCTTAGCCTAAGACTACTGGTCCATGCTACCACTAGGATAGCTTGTATATAAGGTTGACTTTACAACCACCATCAATAAGGGTCGATTAGACTGGTGCAAGGTGCCCACTAGATTAGTGGACATCATATGCCAGGCTAACTTCTCACATTGGTGTGCAGCGGATGAGATAAGAGCTTTCTGTTGTTTTACCATATAATCTTGAAATATCATTTGAAAGATCACATTAGGGTACTGTGGCGTGGGACTAGAAAGGGACCGGAGACTAGATCGGGGTAGGTAAGGCTTTATTTTTGTTAAGGTCTTTTTTTATCTGGATGTCAGTCTGTCTCTTTGGAAGGCCCCGGGATCCGTGATGGCTTAAGGGTTCTGTCCCTGTGCAGTCCTGAGGATATGTTCTCTTTGGGGATCGTCTCCGTAGTTTCTTTCAGGGCCTTGGACTTCTTCTGAGATGATAGCTCTTTTGGTCTCAGCCGTGCAAAAGAAAACAATGACAGACCGTCAGGAAGGGGTCTTTAACTATATTTGCCCACAGGGGAACCAGGGAAGTGAAGGGGACACCAGTGCTACAGTGCTGTACACAAGAGCAAGCAGGCTGTAGTGCGACGATGTGCCGAAATAGTGAGTAATATTTACACTAGCAGCGGGACGCGGTATGGCGGTCGTTTTAAAGTAATACACTACACGAGGTTACTTAACAGAATAACCCCGTCTCCCGACCCAACCCGCCAAACGCTGCCGTACCTGCTGCAGCCACACCCCTCCCTCGGGAGTGTGGCATGGTGCTGCGTGGAACTGTTGGTCTCCTGGTTTGCTTCTCTCGTCTTCTTCTTCGTCTCCTCCAAACGCTCCTTCCATCGTTCCGTCGCTCCAACCTCCCGGACTCGAACCTCCGAGGGTGACGTCACATGAAAACACGTCTTCTTCCGTCCTTTTACTCAATCGGAAGAAACCTTCGTCATCTGGGGGCGGAGTTATGTTCTCCTGGGTCTGCCAGTTAAAGGAGCAGGCATCCTCCTGCTCGTCCGACACGGCCCACGGACTGGCTTCTCCACTGCTCCACTCATGCTGGTAATGGGGCAGAGAGGGAGGGCTCGTCAGATCAACACGCCACCAGTCTGTGCTGAGAGGTTCGTTTCCTCCCGGCCCATCCCCGTGTTACAGGTACATATAAATCAAGTTCTTATAATACATAAGTTCTACTGAACTTAGCAGTTGTAGGTGGTAAGGGCCCAGCACACCCTGACTACAACTCCTAGAGAGGTTCTAGTGGGAAACCATTTAGTGTAGGTAGGTGCACACACCACACCTCACTTGAAAATGTCCTTGGAAGCAGGCCCTAGTGGTCCTCTTCAAGAAGAAACCTTAAGGGGCCCTTCTAAGTATGACTCATTCACTTTTCATGAGTTGAGAAGCCTGTGTGCAGTCAGAAAGTTGAGACAAGGACAGAGTCCACCATTTAACCACCTGGTAGATATTTTAGTGGCTCATGATGTAGAGAATGCATCAGACCGTGGTAACCAAGGTAGTGGGGAGGGGGGCCATCCATCAACAGAGTAAAATCCAATTGGAGAAGATCCATTGGTCTCTGATGAGGATGATGACCAGGATGCAGTAGATGAACCTGACCTGGGCAACACAGGACTATCTGGGGGTGGAGAGGGCCATGGTAGGCTCCCCTCTAACCTTCCAAGCAGGCCTAACCATGGAAACAGAAGGAACAGATAACTGTCCAGCGGTTCTGGTCATTCTGATTCTTCAGTAGGGTCCAGTGCCTCTGCTGTGAGGAGGAGGACTTCCCCTCAGAGGAGAGAGCACAAAGCTAGGATGAAGTAAGTCAATCTGAGGATCAAGAGGCAAGAAGTTGCCTTTGCAAAAGAGACCCTGGCTCTTGAAAGAGAGAAAAAGTTAAGTGGGTTAGAGCCCACTGGTGGCAGCAATATCCCTAGAGGTAGGGAAGGGTCCCATGACCATAGAAACCTGAACAAGATTGTCCCTCCCTATCAGGTTGGGGATGACATCCTCAAATGGATAACTGCTTTGGAGAGGGCTTGCAAAGTACAGCAGGTACCCCAAAGTCAGTGGGCCGCAATCTTGTGGCTCTCCCTTTCAGATAAAGGCAGAGATAAGCTCCTGACAGTTAGTGAACAGGATGCTGACAATTACAATGTCCTGAAGAGTGCTCTGATAGATGGGTTTGGCTTAACCACTGAGCAGTACAGGTTGCTGTTCAGAGATACCCAGAAGACACAGACTCAGGACTGGACTGATTTTGTAGATTGTGCAACTAAGGCTCTGGAGGGCTGGTTACTGGGCAGTAAAGTTAATGACTATACAGGATTTTATAATTTGATCATGAGAGAACAAATTCTTATAACTGTCAGAACCAGTTATTGCATCAGCACCTAGTTGACTCTGATCTGATCTCTCCCCAAGAATTGGGAAAGAAGGCAGACAAATGGGTCAGAACCAGGGTGAAGCAGAAGGTACAGAACCAAGGTGGCGATCAGAAGAAGCAAGACCAAAAGGGTGGGGAGAAAGCAAAAGACCAGAAGTCTTCTCAAGGTCCCCAAAAAGCTTCTCATAGTGGGGGCTCCCAACCTGCAAAAAAGAAAGAAGGTCCTAAGAAACCATGGTGCAAAGTATGTAAGGTAAATACTCACTGGACCAGTGAATGCACCAAGAAGGAGACAGCTCCAGCCACCATTGCCCCTACTGCAACTGTTCCCCCTAGTACAGCTAATAGTAGTGGTTCTCAAAAGAAGGGTGAAGTAGGGTTAACCCTGGGAACTGAGATGGATCCTGGCCTAGTCAGAATACCAACTCAAGCTGTTCTTGCCTGTGATGTGGACATGGCTATGTCCTCTACTGTGAGCCCCAGTAACTTGGGCAAGTACAGACAGACTCCTTTAATTAATAACAAAGTGGCTCAGGCCTACAGAGACACATGTGCTAGTGTCACAATGGTGACGCCTAGCTTTGTAGACCCCGGACAGATAATACTAGGTGACAATTACCTAGTGATCATTGCAAGCAATGTCACCACCACCCATTGCATGGCAATTGTCAATTTCTCCTGGGTAGGGTTAACTGGCCTCAAAAGAGTTGTTGTTAGTTCAGACCTCCCTGTAGAATGTGTGCTTGGGTCTGAAGTGGAGTATAGGACTCATGCAGAGATGTTAGGTATATCAGCACATGGCCTTGCTGTGACCAGGTCACAGGTCATAAATTGCAACACTGAACAGGCCCTGGATCCTGAAATAATGGACCAGTCGCCTAGCAGGAGGAGAAGCAGTAGGGTTAAGGCAGTGCGTTCCCCTTGCCTCAGGAAGAGAGTCAGACTTTCCAGGAAGCTGATTGTGAGACCCAGGAGGAAGCTGTCCTAGAAGAGCTTGAGCCTGATCAGGTTGAGTATCTTGGGACAGTGGGACCCTCCAGGGCAGATCTGAGGCAGGGGCAGTTAGACTGCCCTTCTCTTGAACCTCTCAGACAGCAAGCTGCTGCTGAGGCTGCTGGAAATGCTAGTGGGACCCACAAAGTCTATTGGGATGATGGGCTCCTGTATTCAGAGGCTAGAGACCCCAAGCCTGGTGCTTCCAGGAGGTTGGTCATACCTTTGGCATTCAGGGGCTTCCTTCCCACACTAGTGCATGATATTCCCTTAGCAGGACATCTTGGCCAGAACAAGACTTGGGACAGGCTTGTCCCTCACTTTCACTGGCCCCACATGTCAGAAGACACCAAGGAGTTTTGTCGCTCCTGTGTCACATGCCAAGCCAGTGGCAAATCAGGTGGCACCACAAAGGCCCCCCTAATACCACAACCTGTGGTGGGGGCTCCCTTTGAAAGAGTAGGGATTGACATTGTTGGACCAATGGATCCCCAAACATCCTCTGGGCACGGGTTTATTCTGGTGGTAGTGGATCATGCTAGCAGATACACAGAAGCTAATCCCCTAAGGACCACAACAGCACCTGTTGTGGCAAGAGCCCTCCTGGGAGTTTTCTCAAGAGTGGGTTTTCCGAAGGAGGTTGTCTCAGACAGAGGTGCAAACTTTCTGTCTGGATATTTGACTGCTATATGGAAGGAGTGTGGAGTGAACTAGAATTTCACCACACCCTATCATCCACAGTACAATGGTCTGGTGGAGAGATTCAACAAGACCTTAAAGGGCATGATTAAGGGTTTACCTTAAGAACTTTGGCGAATATGGGCCATCCTACTGCCCTGCCTTTTGGTTGCTTACGGAGAGGTTCCACAGAAGGTGGTTGGCTACCGCCCTTTTGAACTTCTGTTTGGGCATCCTATGAGAGGACCCCTTTGTCTGGTGAAGGAGGGATGGGAGTTACCTCTCAAACCTCCCAAGCAAGACATTGTGGACTATGTAGAAACAATTGCAATGGACCGCACACCGCTAGCCCCTCCTCCGGATCGCCCCTAGGGACTCTGGTACATGGAGTTCTTGAGTGGTTCACCCCAGTGGGTGCAAGTAGGTACTTGTTGAACTGATGATCTCTAGACCCGATACATGTCCCGGGTCTTTGGATATCGCCCGAGACACGGCTCGGGTTTCGGGATAACTTCCCTCATCAGTAGAGAAAAATAGTTAGGGGTGGAAGAGAAGGCCGCCAAACAACCGTCGAAGGCCTCGATGCCAGAACCGGCACGCTGGTGCGTCGTCCAGGAGCCCGTCGACTCAAAGCTCAAGGGAGCCAATTTGTAGAAACAATCGCAATGGACCGCACACCGCTAGCCCCTCCTCCGGATCGCCCCTAGGGACTCTGGTACATGGAGTTCTTGAGTGGTTCACCCCAGTGGGTGCAAGTAGGTACTTGTTGAACTGATGATCTCTAGACCCGATACATGTCCCGGGTTTTTGGATATCGCCCGAGACATGGCTCGGGTTTCGGGATAACTTCCCTCATCAGTAGAGAAAAATAGTTAGGGGTGGAAGAGAAGGCCGCCAAACAACCGTCAAAGGCCTCGATGCCAGAACCGGCACGCAGGTGCGTCGTCCAGGAGCCCGTCGACTCAAAGCTCAAGGGAGCCAATTTGTAGAAACAATCGCAATGGACCGCACACCGCTAGCCCCTCCTCCGGATCGCCCCTAGGGACTCTGGTACATGGAGTTCTTGAGTGGTTCACCCCAGTGGGTGCAAGTAGGTACTTGTTGAACTGATGATCTCTAGACCCGATACATGTCCCGGGTCTTTGGATATCGCCCGAGACATGGCTCGGGTTTCGGGATAACTTCCCTCATCAGTAGAGAAAAATAGTTAGGGGTGGAAGAGAAGGCCGCCAAACAACCGTCAAAGGCCTCGATGCCAGAACCGGCACGCAGGTGCGTCGTCCAGGAGCCCGTCGACTCAAAGCTCAAGGGAGCCAATTTGTAGAAACAATCGCAATGGACCGCACACCGCTAGCCCCTCCTCCGGATCGCCCCTAGGGACTCTGGTACATGGAGTTCTTGAGTGGTTCACCCCAGTGGGTGCAAGTAGGTACTTGTTGAACTGATGATCTCTAGACCCGATACATGTCCCGGGTCTTTGGATATCGCCCGAGACATGGCTCGGGTTTCGGGATAACTTCCCTCATCAGTAGAGAAAAATAGTTAGGGGTGGAAGAGAAGGCCGCCAAACAACCGTCAAAGGCCTCGATGCCAGAACCGGCACGCAGGTGCGTCGTCCAGGAGCCCGTCGACTCAAAGCTCAATTGACATTGTTGGACCAATGGATCCCCAAACAGCCTCTGGGCACGGGTTTATTCTGGTGATAGTGGATCATGCTACCAGATACACAGAAGCTATTCCCATAAGGACCACAACAGCACCTGTTGTGGCAAGAGCCCTCCTGGGAGTTTTCTCAAGAGTGGGTTTTCCGAAGGAGGTTGTCTCAGACAGAGGTGCAAACTTTATGTCTGGATATTTGACTGCTATATGGAAGGAGTGTGGAGTGAACTAGAATTTCACCACACCCTATCATCCACAGTGCAATGGTCTGGTGGAGAGATTCAACAAGACGTTAAAGGGCATGATTAAGGGTTTACCTGAAGAGCTTTGGCGAAGATGGGCCATCCTACTGCCCTGCCTTTTGCTTGCTTACGGAGAGGTTCCAATGAAGGTGGTTGGCTACCGCCCTTTTCAACTTCTGTTTGGGCATCCTATGAGAGGACCCCTTTGTCTGGTGAAGGAGGGATGGGAGTTACCTCTCAAACCTCCCAAGCAAGACATTGTGGACTATGTACTTCGTCTCTGCTCCAGGATGGCTGAGTACTTGAAAAAGGCATCCAAAAACCTTGAGGCTAGTCAGGAATTTCAAAAGGCCTGGCATGACCAAAAGTAGGTGCTGACTGTTTACCAGCCAGAACAGAAAGTGTGGGTGTTGGAGCCAGTGGCCCCAGCAGCTCTCCAAGACAAATGGTCTGGACCCCACACTATTGTTGAGCAAAAGGGAGAAGTAACCTATTTGGTTGATCTTGGAACTCCCAGGAGCCCCCACAGGGTGCTTCATGTCAACAGATTGAAACCATATGTTGACAGGGCAGACATGGGCTTGCTCATGGCTACAGATGAGGGACAGGAGGAGGAGAGTGACCCACTCCCAGACCTGCTTTCTCAGAACCCTGATGATGGTTCAGTTGATGGTGTAGCCTTGGCAGGCAGCCTCACTGACCAACAGCGACAGGATTGCAGATAAGTTCTACAGTCCTACAGACATATGTTTTCTCTGACTCCAAGTCAGACTACCTGGTGCACTCATGAAGTGGACACTGGGGACAGTCTGCCTGTCAAGAGTAAAATCTACAGGCATCCTGATCATGTCAGGGACTGTATCAGGACAAAGGTTCAAAAGATGTTGGAGTTGGGATTCATTGAGCCCTCAGAGAGCCCTTGGGCCAGTCCAGTAGTCCTGGTGCCTAAACCTCACACCCAAGATGGTAAGAGAGAGATGAGGTTCTGCGTGGATTACCGAGGCCTCAATGCTGTCACTAGGACAGATGCCCACCCAATAGCAAGGGCAGATGAACTCATTGACAGATTGGCATCTGCCAAGTTTTTGAGTACATTTGACTTGACGGCTGGCTACTGGCTGATCAGACTAGCTGATGATGCAAAAGCCAAAACAGCATTTTCAACCCCAGGAGGACATTATCAATTTGTGGTAATGCCCTTTGGCTTGAAGAATGCACCTGCCACATTCCAAAGGTTGGTGAACCAAGTCCTCTCAGGTCTGGATGACTACTGTGCAGCTTATCTTGATGATATTGCTGTCTTTAGCTCCACTTGGGAAGATTACCTGATCCACCTGAAGAATGTTTTGGAGGCCCTGCAAAAGTCAGGCCTAACTATCAAGGCTACCAAGTTCCAGATAGGGCAGAGCAAGGTTGTATACCTGGGCCACCTGGTAGGTGGTGGCCAGGCTCAACCATAGGAGAGCAAGATCCAGACCATAAAGGACTGGACTGCTCCCACCACCCAGACACAGGTCAGACCTTTCTTGGGCCTGACTGGGTACTACAGGAAATGTGTCAAGGGGTATGGTTCCATAGTGACACCCCTTAATGACTTAACTTCCAAGAAAATGCCAAAGAAAGTTCAGTGGACAGTAAGCTGTCAAAAGGCATTTGATGACCCGGAGCAGGCCATGTGCAATGCTCCTATTCTGCAAAGTCCAGACTAATCCAAAGAATTCATTGTTGAAACAGATGCTTCTGAGTTCGATGTAGGTGTTGTTCTTTCACAACTGAATAAAGATGGTCAAGACCAGCCAGTAGCTTTTATTAGCAGAAGGCTAACCCCTAGAGAGAAACGTTGGTCAGCTATTGAGAGGGAGGCCTTTGCTGTGGTTTGGGCACTGAAGAAGCTGAGGCCATACTTGTTTGGCACTTACGTCAAGATTCAGACAGACCATAAGCCGCTCTTGTGGCTAAATCAGATGAAGGGTCAAAATCCCAAACTGCTTAGGTGTTCCATTTCCCTACAGGGGATGGACTTTACAGTGGAACATAGACCTGGGACTGACCATGCCAATGAAGATGACTCTCCAGATATTTCCACTTAGAACATGAAGACTCAACTGGTCAAGGTTAGTTTAATGTCCCTGCGTTTGGGGGGGGGGGTTGTGTAGGAGAGTAGGGTTTGCTTCCTATGGTCACCCCCTGTGAGAAGTTGGCCTGGTAGGGGATGTTTCCAATTCTGGAACCACCTACTACCTGACCAAACAATCCCCTTATGGTGTCTGGTTGTAAGTCAACCTTATTAGACAAGCTATCCTAGTGGTAGCATGGACTAAGCAGCCTAAAGGCTTAACTTAAGAGGTCGTGTTAAGCGAGCTGTTTTACCACATACAATCCTGTAATACCAAATGAAAGGACACCACACAAGTATATATTATAAAAATATATGTGTTTATTACTAAAAACAATCCCCAGTATTCTTTATGAATAAAGGGGCACAAGCGTTAAATCAAAAGCACTGTTTAAACATACAAAGTTGCACAATTATGGATGAGGGCAGGGGGCCACTCAAACCATATACTAAACAAGTGGTATAAGAGAGGCCACTCGAACAGTGGTTAGGCCTAGGGCCTAGGGAATCGCTGGGAGCAGTCAGGACAAGCAATGCTGAAGTCGGGAATGGCCCTCGGGATTCGGGAGATGTGCGGAAAGCGCACGCATGCACCAATGTTAACCAATGGTGCGTAAAAGTCAAATAGTTAAAGTTTAAGGACACTTCCGCTGAACCTAGAGGAACAAAACTTAACACACAGACCCTAGAGGTGTGCACCAGTGTGGGAACACCGGCGGAGCAAAGTTACCTCACCCACAGGAAGTGGGTGCACAGGGTCGAAGTGGCGTCGGGTTTTGACACGCAGGCTCTTGGTGCTTGAAGCTGAAAGGGCTGCAGGCAGGGTGAAGACGAAGTGTCCGGTGGAGTCCAAGGGTGGACTCAAGTTGTAGAGTACCTGAAAGCAGAGGGGACAGAGTCTGGGTCACTCAGCAGTGACCAGGGTGGAACCAGGACGGAACCAGGCAATGTCGGGCGCAATCAGGTGGTCGTCGAGGCGCTTCTCTTCGCTGTCACGTGGGCTCTGGGGCATCTGCGACGTCCAGGAGCAGGTCACGATCTGTCCCACGCAGGCTCTCACCGTCGGTGCAGTCGGCTTCCGGTTTGGAGCAAACAAGCCTTGGTAAGAGCAATCCACGCGGGATTGGAAGATGGCGTCTTACTCGGACCAGGAAGGTCAGAGTCGGGGCTCCCTTTCAGGGGAGCTGGTGTGGATCTGGAGCAACCAGAATCACGAGTCTTCTTTTGTAGTTCGTCGGCACAGGGACCACAAGCCAGCTGGCAAGTGACCGGGCCAACGCGTTGAGCCAAATCGTGCCAAAGGGCCCCACGCAGCACTCGTCGAGTGTGGAGGGCTGAACTTCGGCTCAGGAGTAGCTCAGGGTGGGGGCTTCTCAAACCCCGGTGTACAGCTTCGAGGGTCACTCGTGGGCTGCACGGTCAGCGTCTCGTGGTCACTTCAAGATGGCGTGCCCCACGCTTCCGGTCGCCTCCACGGGTCTCAGCTTTGCAGGGACTGTGGATCGGGCTGTTAGAAGCTGGGCAGGCTTGATCTCGTCGATCTCAGTCGCTCGAGTTCCGGCGGGAACTGCAACTAAGTAGACGTCGAGGGCTGGATGGTGCCTGCTGCTGCAGGGTGGTCACTCCTTGACCACAAGGGAGATTCTTCGGGCTTCCACGTTGAGATGGAGGGCGAAGGGTCCAGAATATCGTTTCAAATGTTTCTTCCAGGAAATCTGATGTGCATTGGCACTGCTCCCACTCTTATTCGAATCTGGTGGGCGTGATTACCTGCTAGGTCCCCTCCTATGGGTGGGACCCAGGAAGTGGGTGGATACACCCCCTTCCTTTGATCCAGGCCGCCCTGGCACGAGGGCTGGAGTGCCCCAGAACCGGTTTGGCCGGATTATGCAAGGGGCAGCCTTGTGCGCCCCAGGCAGTGTCTGGTTTCTTTCAAACCTCCCTGCTACAATACACTATCTCCTGTCTGGAGGGCGGTGACACCCTCCTGTGACAGGAAACCCTTTGTCCAGGACCCCCTTGACTGGGTTTCGGCCAGCTCCAGGGGTCCAGACATTTGTCTGTGGCAGAGGCATCCATTTTGTGGATCTTAAGGCCTTTGGAGAAATCAACCGCATTAAAGTGAAGTAACATGTCTTACCCCTCTAGAGGGGTGGAATGCCATCCCCGTCGCCAGAACTGGCGAGGGGATGGTATTCCAAAGCGTATGACACCTTACACGACATGTTTTGATAAAGCCAAACCAGAGTTGCTAAATAACCGCGAGGATTATAAGGCACTTAATAGTATATGGTATGGCATTATCCTGAAACAGCTTAGGGAGTTGTTCCCGACGGCTGCAGACAGGCTCAGCTCATGCTAGAGCTCCATCTCACATAAAAACCAAGCACCCAGCCTCCAGGATTGGTGAGGCCTGTCTATAGGAGTGGCTCACAGGTTTACATGTGTCCAGATATAGGTTTAGACATAGGTATACTATATCTAAGCAAGGGGTGTGTACACCACCTTACCCCAGCTGAGTGATCAGCCAGTTGTGTCAATTTAAGAACCAGCCAGGGGTGGCAAAAGATATGCTGCAGCCCCTGGTAGGCCTTAGTGGCTCCTGTGCCCTGTGCACCTATAGTGCATTCTACAGGGGCTGACAAGGAGTCCATTTCCAATTGGTATGTGCCTATAGCACATGTGTCATTAATTTAGTGAGAGAACAGCAGGCTGGGGGTCTGATCAGCAGGCCCACAGCCTCAGTAGTCGAAAACCAGTGAAGCAAAAAGCAAAAATTTGGGGTGACCATAGGATAGCAGACCCTACTCTCCTACACAACCCCCCCCCAAACGCAGGGACATTAAACTAACCTTGACCAGATAAGTCTTCATGTTCTAAGTGGAAGTACCTGGAGAGACCATCTGCATTACCATGGTCAGTCCCTGGGCGGTGCTCCACTGTAAAGTCCATCCCCTGTAGGGAAATGGACCACCTGAGCAGTTTGGGATTTTCACCCTTCATCTGATTAAGCCATAAGAGGGGCTTATGGTCTGTTTGCACCAGGAAGTGAGTTCCAAACAAGTAGGACCTCAACTTCTTTAATGCCCAAACCACAGCAAAGGCCTCCCTCTCAATGGCTGACCAACGTTTTTCTCTTGGGGTTAGCCTCCTGCTAATGAAAGCAATTGGCTGGTCTTGACCATCTTGATTAAGTTGTGAGAGTACAGCTCCCACCCCCAACTCAGAAGCATCTGTCTGAACAATGAACTGTTTGGAGTAGTCAGGACTCTTTAGGATAGGTGCAGAGCACATGGCCTTCTTCAGGTCTTCAAATGCCTTCTGACAGCTAACTGTCCACTGAACCTTTTTTGGCATCTTCTTGGATGTCAAGTCATTTAATGGTGTCACTATAGACCCATAGTTTTTCACAAACTTTCTGTAATACCCAGTCAGGCCCAAGAAGGCTCTGACTTGTGTCTGGGTAACTGGAGGAGCCCAGTCCTGTATGGCCTGGATTTTGCTTTCCAGTGGCTGAACCTGGCCTCCACCTACTAGGTGGCCCAGGTATACAACCTTACTCTGCCCTATCTGGCACTTTGTGGCCTTGATAGTTAGGCCTGCCTTTTGCAGGGCCTCCAAAACTTTCTTCAGGTGGATCAGGTGATCCTCCCAGGTGGAGCTAAAGACAGCAATATCATCCAGATAAGCTGCACAAAAGTCATCCAACCCAGTAAGGACTTGGTTCACCAACCTTTGAAAAGTGGCAGGTGCATTCTTCAAACCAAAGGGCATTACCACAAACTGATAATGTCCACTAGGGGTAGAGAATGCTGTTTTGGCTTTTGACTCCTCAGCTAGTCTGATTTGCCAGTAGCCAGCTGTCAGATCAAATGTGCTCAGAAACTTGGCAGAAGCCAATCTGTCAATGAGCTCATCTGCTCTTGGAATGGGGTGAGCATCTGTCCTAGTGACAGCATTGAGACCCCTGTAATCCACGCAAAACCTCATTTCTCTCTTACCATCTTGGGTATGAGGTTTTGGCACCAGGACTACTGGGCTGGCCCATGGGCTCTCTGATGGCTCAATCACTCCAAGCTCCAACATCTTTTGCACCTCAGCCTTGATGCAATCCCTGACATGATCAGGTTGCCTGTAGATCTTATTCTTGACAGGCAGACTGTCACCAGTGTCCACAACATGGGTACACCAGTCAGTTTGGCTGGGTGTGAGTGAAAACATTTGCCTGTGAGCCTGCAAAACTTGTCTGCAGTCCCTCTGTTGCTGGTCAGTGAGGCTGCCTGCCAAGGCTACTCCATCAACTGAACCATCATCAGGGTTCTGGGAAAGCAGGTCTGGGAGAGGGTCACTCTCTTCCTCCTGTTCCCCATCTGTGGCCATGAGCAAGCTCATGTCCTCCCTGTCTACAAATGCTTTCAAGCGATTCACATGGATTACCCTGTGAGGGCTCCTGGGTGTTCCAAAGTCTACCAAGTAGGTGACTTCCCCTTTCTTCTCAATAATAGGATAGGGTCCACTCCATTTGTCTTGGAGTGCTGCTGGAGCCACTGGCTCCAGTACCCATACCTTCTGTCCTGGTTGGAACTCTACCAGTACAGCCTTTTGGTCATGCCAAGCTTTCTGCAATTCTTGGCTGGCCTCCAGGTTTTTGGATGCTCTTTCCATGTACTCAGCCATCCTGGAGCGGAGACCAAGTACATAGTCCACTATGTCTAGTTTGGGCTTTTTGAGAGGTAACTCCCATCCTTCCTTCACCAAACACAATGGACCTCTCACAGGGTGGCCAAACAAAAGTTCAAAAGGGCTGTAGCCAACCCCCTTCTGTGGGACCTCTCTGTAAGCAAAGAGCAGGCAGGGTAAAAGAATGTCCCATTTCCGCCTGAGCTTCTCTGGTAGTCCTTTTATCATGCCTTTAAGGGTCTTGTTAAATCTCTCCACAAGCCCATTGCATTGTGGATGATATGGGGTGGTAAACTTGTAGTTTACTCCACATTCCTTCCACATTGCTTTTAGATAGCTGGACATAAAATTTGTCCCTCTATCTGATAGTACCTCCTTAGGAAAGCCCACTCTTGAGAAAACTGCAATGAGGGCTTTTGCCACCACAGGTGCTGTGGTGGTCCTTAGGGGAATAGCCTCTGGGTACCTGGTGGCATGATCCACTACCACCAGTATGAATCTGTTCCCAGATGCTGTTTGGGGGTCCATTGGACCCACAATATCAATTCCAACTCTCTCAAAGGGGACCCCCACCACAGGTAGTGGTATTAGGGGGGCCTTTGTTGTGCCACCTGACTTACCACTGGCTTGGCAAGTGACACAGGAGCGACAAAACTCCTTGACATCCTCTGACATGTGAGGCCAGTGAAAGTGTGGAACAAGCCTGTCCCACGTCTTGTTCTGGCCTAAGTGTCCTGCAAGGGGAATATCATGGGCCAAGGTAAGGAGGAATCCCCTAAACTGCAGAGGTATCACCAACCTCCTGGTCATGCCAGGCTTGGGGGTTCTAGCCTCTGAGTAAAGGAGTCCCTCATCCCAATACACTGTATGGGTACCTTGGGCATCCCCAGCAGCCTCAGCAGCAGCCTGCTGTCTGAGGGGTTCAAGGGAAGGGCAATCTAATTGAGCCTGCCTCAGGTCTGCCCTTGAGGGTCCCCCTGTCCCCAGAAACTCAACCTGGTCAGGTTCAAGCTCCTCAGAGACAGTCTCCTCTTGGACTGCAGAATCAGTTTCCTCTGAAACCTGATCCTCAACCTGGGGCAAGGTGGAAGGCGAGGCCTTTCCTCTCTTGCTCCTTCTCTTGGGTTGTGGCTGGTCTATTGTCTCAAGATCCACCACTGGTTCAGGAAGGCACTTCTTAGCCTGAGCCCTTGTCATGGCAAGGACATGCTCTGAAATCCCTAGCATTTCTGCATGAGTCCTGTACTCCACTTCTGACCATGCTGAGCTTTCAAGGTCATTGCCTAACAGACAGTCTACTGGTAGGTCTGCACTCACCACAACTTTCTTTAGGCCATCAACCCCTCCCCAGGAGAAGTTCACAACTGCCACACTATGGGAGGTAGTGGAGTTGCTTGCATTGGTTACTAGGTAGCTCTCTCCTAGTACAATCTGTCCAGGGTCCACAAAGCCAGGGGTCACCATGGTGACACTAGCACATGTGTCCCTGTAAGCTTGAGCCAGTTTCTCATTTATTAAGGGAGTCTGCCTGTATTTGCCCAGGTTAGTGGGGCTTACTGCAGTGGGCAACTCAATGTCCACATCATACAGGAGAACTGCCTGTGTAGGGACTCTGACTAGGCCAGATCCTACTTCAATACCCAGGGTCAACCCAGCTACACCCTTGGACTGTGTTCCACCACTGCTTACTGTACTTGGGGTTGCAGTTGCTTTAGGAGCTGTAGTGGTGGGAACTGGATTTGCCTTGGTGCACTCACTGCCCCAGTGTGAAACTGATTTGCAGGTATTACACCAAGGTGTCTTTGGACCTTTGTTCTTCTTCTTCTTGTTACCATTTTGGGAACCACCCTCCTTACTATTAGTTTGGGGGCCTGAAGACTTCTGGTCTTTTTCTTTATCTTTCTGATTCTGATTACCACCCTTCTGGTCTGTTTTCTTCTGGTCACCACCTTGGTTCTGGGGTTTCTGCTTAATCCTTGTTCTGACCCATTTGTCTGCCTTCTTTCCCAATTCTTGGGGAGAGGTCAGATCAGAGTCAATAAGGTATTGATGCAACAGCTGGTTTGTACAGTTATTAAGGATCTGTTCTCTCATCATAAGATTGTACAATCCTGTATAGTCTGAAACTTTACTTCCCTGTAACCAACCCTCCAAAGCCTTAGTGGCACACTCCACAAAATCAGTCCAGTCTTGAGTCTGTGCTTTCTGGGTGTCTCTGAACAACAACCTGTATTGCTCAGTGGTTAGGCCATACCCTTCAATGAGAGCACTCTTCAAAACAGAGTAGTTTTTGGCATCCTCAGGTCTAACTGTGAGGAGCCTGTCTCTCCCTTTCTCAGAAAAGGAGTACCACAAAATTGCAGCCCACTGATTCTCAGGAACCTGCTGTACCATGCAGGCTCTCTCAAGAGCAGTCATCCATTTGTGGATGTCATCCCCTTCTTTAAAGGGGGGCACAATTTTGGTCAGGTTTCTATTATCATAGGCCCTGTCTTTTTCTCTTGGAAAATTGCTGCCACCAGTGACATCTAAGCCACTTAATTTCTGCTCTCTTGCCAAGGCAAGTTTAGCTTGAGCTAAGGTAAGCTTAGCTTGACTCAGGGCTACCTCCTCTCTCTCTATCTGGAGTCTGACAGCCCTCATTCTAGCCCTATGCTCAGCTTTCTGAGAAGCACTCATGCCTCTCTCTGATTCTCTGGAGGCACTAGAAAGATGAGAGTCCCCTGAGGGAGATCTCACTCTTCTGTTGCCTGGGAGAATCATTTGTTGGGATCTGGGGAGGTGCTGGCCCTCTCCATTTCCCAGTAGGTCCAAGTTGGCCTGGCTAAGCCTACCAACTGGAACCTGGCTACCCTGATCCTGTACTTCTAAGTCCCCAGCATCTGAGTCCTCATCCAAGTCATCATCATCCTCCTCTTCAGGGGGATCAACTGCAGGGGGGTTCCCTCCAGTTCCTGTATCTAGGGAAGCTGCTTTTGCCTTCTCTAAGTCATCCTGTTCTAGGAGTTCTACCAGAATTAGGCAGGTGGGGCTTCTGCCCCTTTTTAACCCTCTTGCTTTGCACAAGACAATCAAGTCTCTGCGGGTTAGTTTGTCATATCCAGAAGTTGCCTGGGTAGGGTCAACTGTCACAGGACTAGACCCTGAGGCCTTTCCTGTGTCGGACATGGTTACTAGTGAGGTGTAAGTGGTGCACTTACCTACACTAAGTGTTTTCCTACTGGACCTTGCTAGTGAGTTGTAGTCAGGGGTGTGCTACTCCCTTCAACCTACAACTACTAAGTTCAGTAGAACTTAATATGCTAAGCTTTTGATTTTATATGTACCTAGAGGTACTTGATGTGATCTTTCAATTTGATATAAAGATTGCAATGGTAAAACAACAGCAAGCTCAAATCCGCACCGCTGCTCACCAATGTGAGAAGTTGGCCTGGTAGGGGATGTTTCCAATTCTGGAACCACCTACTACCTGACCAAACAATCCCCTTATGGTGTCTGGTTGTAAGTCAACCTTATTAGACAAGCTATCCTAGTGGTAGCATGGACTAAGCAGCCTAAAGGCTTAACTTAAGAGGTCGTGTTAAGCGAGCTGTTTTACCACATACAATCCTGTAATACCAAATGAAAGGACACCACACAAGTATATATTATAAAAATATATGTGTTTATTACTAAAAACAATCCCCAGTATTCTTTATGAATAAAGGGGCACAAGCGTTAAATCAAAAGCACTGTTTAAACATACAAAGTTGCACAATTATGGATGAGGGCAGGGGGCCACTCAAACCATATACTAAACAAGTGGTATAAGAGAGGCCACTCGAACAGTGGTTAGGCCTAGGGCCTAGGGAATCGCTGGGAGCAGTCAGGACAAGCAATGCTGAAGTCGGGAATGGCCCTCGGGATTCGGGAGATGTGCGGAAAGCGCACGCATGCACCAATGTTAACCAATGGTGCGTAAAAGTCAAATAGTTAAAGTTTAAGGACACTTCCGCTGAACCTAGAGGAACAAAACTTAACACACAGACCCTAGAGGTGTGCACCAGTGTGGGAACACCGGCGGAGCAAAGTTACCTCACCCACAGGAAGTGGGTGCACAGGGTCGAAGTGGCGTCGGGTTTTGACACGCAGGCTCTTGGTGCTTGAAGCTGAAAGGGCTGCAGGCAGGGTGAAGACGAAGTGTCCGGTGGAGTCCAAGGGTGGACTCAAGTTGTAGAGTACCTGAAAGCAGAGGGGACAGAGTCTGGGTCACTCAGCAGTGACCAGGGTGGAACCAGGACGGAACCAGGCAATGTCGGGCGCAATCAGGTGGTCGTCGAGGCGCTTCTCTTCGCTGTCACGTGGGCTCTGGGGCATCTGCGACGTCCAGGAGCAGGTCACGATCTGTCCCACGCAGGCTCTCACCGTCGGTGCAGTCGGCTTCCGGTTTGGAGCAAACAAGCCTTGGTAAGAGCAATCCACGCGGGATTGGAAGATGGCGTCTTACTCGGACCAGGAAGGTCAGAGTCGGGGCTCCCTTTCAGGGGAGCTGGTGTGGATCTGGAGCAACCAGAATCACGAGTCTTCTTTTGTAGTTCGTCGGCACAGGGACCACAAGCCAGCTGGCAAGTGACCGGGCCAACGCGTTGAGCCAAATCGTGCCAAAGGGCCCCACGCAGCACTCGTCGAGTGTGGAGGGCTGAACTTCGGCTCAGGAGTAGCTCAGGGTGGGGGCTTCTCAAACCCCGGTGTACAGCTTCGAGGGTCACTCGTGGGCTGCACGGTCAGCGTCTCGTGGTCACTTCAAGATGGCGTGCCCCACGCTTCCGGTCGCCTCCACGGGTCTCAGCTTTGCAGGGACTGTGGATCGGGCTGTTAGAAGCTGGGCAGGCTTGATCTCGTCGATCTCAGTCGCTCGAGTTCCGGCGGGAACTGCAACTAAGTAGACGTCGAGGGCTGGATGGTGCCTGCTGCTGCAGGGTGGTCACTCCTTGACCACAAGGGAGATTCTTCGGGCTTCCACGTTGAGATGGAGGGCGAAGGGTCCAGAATATCGTTTCAAATGTTTCTTCCAGGAAATCTGATGTGCATTGGCACTGCTCCCACTCTTATTCGAATCTGGTGGGCGTGATTACCTGCTAGGTCCCCTCCTATGGGTGGGACCCAGGAAGTGGGTGGATACACCCCCTTCCTTTGATCCAGGCCGCCCTGGCACGAGGGCTGGAGTGCCCCAGAACCGGTTTGGCCGGATTATGCAAGGGGCAGCCTTGTGCGCCCCAGGCAGTGTCTGGTTTCTTTCAAACCTCCCTGCTACAATACACTATCTCCTGTCTGGAGGGCGGTGACACCCTCCTGTGACAGGAAACCCTTTGTCCAGGACCCCCTTGACTGGGTTTCGGCCAGCTCCAGGGGTCCAGACATTTGTCTGTGGCAGAGGCATCCATTTTGTGGATCTTAAGGCCTTTGGAGAAATCAACCGCATTAAAGTGAAGTAACATGTCTTACCCCTCTAGAGGGGTGGAATGCCATCCCCGTCGCCAGAACTGGCGAGGGGATGGTATTCCAAAGCGTATGACACCTTACACGACATGTTTTGATAAAGCCAAACCAGAGTTGCTAAATAACCGCGAGGATTATAAGGCACTTAATAGTATATGGTATGGCATTATCCTGAAACAGCTTAGGGAGTTGTTCCCGACGGCTGCAGACAGGCTCAGCTCATGCTAGAGCTCCATCTCACATAAAAACCAAGCACCCAGCCTCCAGGATTGGTGAGGCCTGTCTATAGGAGTGGCTCACAGGTTTACATGTGTCCAGATATAGGTTTAGACATAGGTATACTATATCTAAGCAAGGGGTGTGTACACCACCTTACCCCAGCTGAGTGATCAGCCAGTTGTGTCAATTTAAGAACCAGCCAGGGGTGGCAAAAGATATGCTGCAGCCCCTGGTAGGCCTTAGTGGCTCCTGTGCCCTGTGCACCTATAGTGCATTCTACAGGGGCTGACAAGGAGTCCATTTCCAATTGGTATGTGCCTATAGCACATGTGTCATTAATTTAGTGAGAGAACAGCAGGCTGGGGGTCTGATCAGCAGGCCCACAGCCTCAGTAGTCGAAAACCAGTGAAGCAAAAAGCAAAAATTTGGGGTGACCATAGGATAGCAGACCCTACTCTCCTACACCCCCACTTTTTGCTGTGATTTTCTGGTTTTTCGAAGTTAATGCGTCTGTGGGCCTGCTAATCAGACCCACAGCCCAGCTGTCCTCTCTCTAAATTAATACCACATACTTTAGGTACATACCAGATTGGGTATTGGGTCACCTCTGTGAGCCCCTGTATAGTGTACCATAGGTACCCAGGGCATAGGTGCATCCAAGGCGTACCAGGGGCTGCAGCATGTATTATGCCACTCCTGGCTGGCCCTCTAAACTGACACCACAGGGTGATCACTCAGCTTGGGTAAGGTGGTGTAATCACCCCTTACTTAGATATAGTATACCTATATCTAACATTACATATAGACACATATACACCTATAAGTCACTCCTATGGTAGGCCCCGACAATCCTGGAGGCAGAGTGCTTGATTGTATGTGAGAGTGTGCCCTAGCATGAGCGGAGCCCCTCTGCAGCTTTCGGAACCATCTCCTTATAATCCCAGCGGTAAATGCTAACTTTGGTTTGGCTTTACCAAAACATGTTGTGTAAGGTGTCAAACACTTTGGAATACTACCCCCCCCCCGCCAATTCTGGCTGCGGGGGTAGCATTCCACACTTCTAGAGGGAAAAGACATGTATGTTACTGCTTTACCCGGTTAAAGTTAAACAGAGCCTCAGCATCACAAAATGGATGCTGATGCCACCGACACGAGTCTGACCACCTGGTGCTGGAGGAAACTCCGGCAAGGGCGGCCTGGACAATAGGTTTCCTGTCCAGGGAGGTGCCAGCACCTCCCCAGACAGGAGTTATGTGTATTGGGGCAGGGAGGGCTGCATTCAGTGAATGCATCTAGACATTGCCTGGGGCTCACAAGGTGCTCCATGCCTAGCCCGGTTCAAACCAGTTGCTGGGCCACTCCAGCCCCAGGTCTGGCGTGAAACTGGACAAAGGGAGAGGGGTGTAACTCCCCCTTTCTCAGGTCCACCCATAGGAGGGACATTGGCAGGTAATCCAGCCCCTTAGCTTAGTATAAGTATAGGAGCTGTGTCCCCAGGACTTTAGATTATCCTGGAAAGAAACTTTGATACAGAACTCTTGGACCTTCGACATTTTATCCTGACTAGAAGACGGAAGACATCTCCCTTGGGGTCAAGGAGTGATCACCCTTTGCAAACAGGCACCACCAGTAACTTGCTGGTCTGCTTTGTCGATGCTCCTGTCGGAACCCGTAGACTCAGTGACACAAGAACTGGACTCTCAGACTTCTCCAACTCTGACCCACATCCAAAGCAATGCTGAGACCCGTGGTGGACACCAGAGACGTGGGACCGGACACCCTGGACATCCTGCATTTTGCTAACTGCTCAACGACCAAGGTACCTTTGCAGTTGTGCATTAGGGTACAGGAAGCCCCAGACCCAAGCGCCATTTGCACCAAAGCTCAGCCCTCCACACTCCACGAGTTCCGTGTGGGGCCTGCTCTTGTATTTCAGCTTGATGCATCTTCCCGGTTCCTTGCCCGTTAGCTAGTGAGCCCCCTGAAGACTTTTTTTTAAAAATAAACTGCTTTTCTAATTGCTCCAGGATTGCTCCAGCGTCCCTTCAAAGGAGAAGCACTACAGACCTTGCTGGTCTGCAACAGAGCCAATCTCGTCATCCTGCGTGGGTTGCGGTAGCCAAGGCTTGTTGGGTCTAATCCGGATACCGACTCCGCAATCAACTAGATCCATCATAGTACAGCTTGTATCCAGCTCCTGGTCATCATTGATGCCTCCTGGACCTCGTGGCTGAAGAGACAAGTTCACCTTCTTCACCTTCAAGCACGAGACATCGCCTGGTTCCTTCCTGGTCACTGGTTAGTGACCCAGACTCTGTCCCCTCTGCTTTCAAGTTCTTCACTTCATCGATCCACCCTTGGATCCACCCGGACACTTTTCCTCTGGTCGCCTGCAGCACTTCTTTGCAGCTCTCCATAGAAAACGACGACGAAACCTGACACCAAAAGGCACCTATGCACCCTGTTCCCTGGGTGAGGCAACACGAGTACTCTGGTGCTCTCGTTGTTCTTGACTCTCGAAGTGTCCTAGTCTAAAGGGGTTTTACTGAAGTGTATCCGGAAGTGTCCTTAAACAGTAACTTTGTAACTTCTTCGTTCTCCATTATAAGTCAATAGTAACTCGCAACCGTGTTTAGACACTGCACGCGTCTCCCATGGGCCTCCTTCTTCCTTACCTTGGGTTGTTTAGTGTAGCCCCAGTGATTCCTTAGGCCCTAGACCTATTCACTATTTCTGTAGTGGTTCTTATACCACTTACTTAGTATATGGTTTGTGAGGCCCTTAGTCCATAACTGTATTTGTGCAACTTATCGTATGCTAATTGAGTAACTTGTGATGTACTTCGATCTCTGACTTCATAAAGAGGGCAGAGGGGTTGTGTTTAGAATAAATACATATATATTTGATATATACCTTGTGTGGTGTCCTTTCATTTGCTATTCAAGGGATTATAATTAGTAAAACAGCTTGCTTCACATGCTCTCTGAAGTCTTAGCCCAAGACTGCTGGTCCATGCTACCACTAGGATAGCTTGTCTATAAGGTTGACTTTACAACCACCATCAATAAGGGTCGATTAGACTGGTGCAAGGTGCCCACTAGAATTGCACAATATTAAAGTTAACTGTATTATTGTTAACTTTAATAACACAACCATTGTTGACCACATCTTAAGTTCAGTAGTACAGTCTAGGTCTTGGAACTCTGCAAATTTGGCACTACAATTGGGCTTCTTTTATCGACCTAGAACGTTACACCCTGGACCCCAATGCGAACGGCCTAAAGAGGGGGGTTATGAGGGCCGCTTAGAGGGATTGTTGGGGTAAGTACTGCAAACAGGTTCGCACCTTAGAGCACGCTGGAAGACTGTGACTGACGTTGTGCAGGTCTCTAGGACCACACAGTACTTGTCCCTCAGGGAAACATCTCACCCCTGGGAACAGGAACTGAGCAAGTACGGAGGGTGTAAGTTCCATTCCCGGAACATCGCAAGGCTGGCAAGTAAGATTGATAATCCGGGATGGCTGCCCTTGTGAAAAGCTTTGATGTACTATGTCTCCAGGAAACTTGGGCTATCAAGAACAACCTTCACCTGGATTGCTATAAAACTCTCTTTGTTCCAGCAACCCCTTCCCCGTCAGAGAGAGCCAAGGGAGTGCTTACCACCTTTGTCTCGCTGACTTTCCTTGACATCTCAATCACTGTACTCCATGTTTCACCCAATGTACATGTAATGTTGTTGTCTAGTGGCAAGAGTAGACTCCTGGTAAACTTTTACAATGCAGGAGTTTCACACGAGGGGGAGGGTAATATAACGCAGTTGGGGTCAGTATTATGGGGTGGCACCTTTAAAGGTCAGGATTGTCATTATATCTTCTTAACTGGGGACTTTTTTTTATATTTATTTTTAATAAACAGTTCAAAATAAGCACATCATTCAAGTACAAGCAGGCTACTTCATTGTCACAGCGATATTATACATTATACAGAATACATTGCCATTGTTACGTCAATCAGATCAAGGGGTGTCAATAGTGTTTGCATCAAATTGGCAGCTTGGCGGGTGACAAAGGCCACCCCTATACTGGTGCCATGCTCCCCATATCTTAATCCACTTCCCGGGGCATCCCCTGGCACGATGTTACGTTTAACTTTCATATATGCCAAGGTTGCCCATTATGTGGTGTATGTATTGAGATCTGTAGGCTTCCAGATATTTACTATGCAGCTGCGGGCCTCAGGCTGCAATTATACCACCAATACCGATCACATTGTACAGTGAATATCTTTCCAATATTGTTGGACCTGTTGACAGTTCCATAGTATGTGTACGAATGTACCCAGCTCCCCACACCCTGTCCTGCAGTCGCCACTGTCCGCCCGCCACACCCAAACTAGGCCAGGACCTGTCCCATATATCCTGTGCAGTATTTTAAGTTGTACTAGTCTCAACCTGGTCGGGATTGCTACTACTCGTGGGGAAGATACCGCTTCTTGCTAGTCCTCATCATTAATTTCTAGACCATCATCGGTCCACTGCCCTCTGAGGGCCTGTAATGGATCCTCCATATTATTTATTAATTTCCTGTATATTAAGGAGATGGTCTTCTCTGGGAGTTGCCCGTCTAGGACTCTATCCTCCAGGGGGGAGGCCTCCGGAAGCGTTGTGCCACTGGGTATATGAGTAGGCAGTGCATTACGGACCTGAAGGTAACGATAATGCTCGGTGTCCCTCAATTCATATTGGGATTTAAGTGACGCAAATGATTGCACCACTCCCTCCCCCCAGATGTCTTTGAATCCGGAGATCCTTATAAGATCCCATTTATCAAAACCCTTGGATTTCCAGAGGCTCCCCAGTTTCTCCGAGTTCCACAGTGGGGTGGCTAGAGTGAGCCTGTTTTCCCATTTTAAATGTTTGGTGATGGTGTACCATACTTGGACGGCATGTGCAGTCGGTCCAGTCAGTGGGTATCTACAAGGTTTAGCGTGCAACGCTCTTGCATAGTCACCTCCAGGGAGCTGCCATCTATCCATGGCGTATCCGGGATCCATACATCCCGTGGTTGATAGCTGTCAGTTGAGACGGCCTGTAGTATATCTTTACTTCTGGGATACTAATACCATCGTCATAGCAATTAAGAGTCAATTTAGAAAATGCTATTCGAGGCATACCCTCCAATAAAAGCCGTCTCTGGAGACTCTCAAGTTCTTTAAAGTAGGCAGCGGGTAACTGGAGCCATTGTGTTTTGGAGCGCATATAGAAAGCGAGACAGGGCCATCCTTTTGAAAAGGACCGCCCTGCTCAACATGGAAAGGGGAAGAGACTTCCAATGCGCTACGTCAGTCTTAAGTCTCTGCATGGCAGGTCCAAGTTACGGGCATAGCGGAGCTTCAGATCTAGCATCATAAAGATTCAGAGATAACGGAAACCCTAAGATACAATTGGGATCGGGCAACCACGCGGTATCGCCGGCGGTTCTCCCCTAAGGACATAGACCACTGATTAAAGCCAGTTCATGGTAAATCTGGAGTACCTGCCAAATATTGCCAGTACATCTAGGAGGCAGATCAATGAACCTCTAGGATTCGTAATGTACAGAAGGACGTCATCTGTGCAGAGATATCTTGTCCTCCCTATCCAGAGACCACCTCAATCCGCGGATTGATCGGTGTTGCCTGATCCAAGCCGCTAAGGGCTCCACTGCCAAAGCAAAGAGGAGCGGGGACAAGGGGCAACTCTGCCTGGTGCCCCTACTAAGCTGGAAGTCTGAGGACTTGCGGTTATTTACCACTACCTGGGCCATCGGGTCGGAGTATAGGAGCCTAACCCATCCGATGTATTCCTGTACGAAGGCCAATTTGCCCAACACCGCAAACAGATAGGGCCACTCCACCATACCAAACGCCATAGTGGCATCCAATGATACTACGATTGCCGGCTCCAGTATGGTAGATGCTCTACTCAATAGTCCATGTAAGTGGCGCAGGTTCAGGGCTGTGTTGCGATGCGGCATGAAACGCGACTGATCCAGGTGAACCAGAGTGGTAATTACTTTAATCAGATGCGTCACCAACAATTTGGCGAGGACCTTAGGCTCCACATTCAGAAGGGATATTGGCCGATAGGAGGTGCAATTATTCCTGGTCTTGCCTTCCTTGTGTATGACCACTATGTTGGCCACTCTTTGGTCGTAAGGGAACAGACCCTTTTCCCTGCTCTCTGTCAACATAGCTCGGAAATGGGGAGCAAGTATATTGGAGTTCAGTTTATCCAATTTAATGGGAATACCATTCGGCCCTGTTGCTTTGCCTGAGTTCAAACCACGGATAGCCTGCGCCACTTCGTCATCGGTCAGAGGGGAATCTAAATAGTTCCTATTTTCATCTGAGAGCGTGGGAATTATGTCTCTTAACATTTCCGCACTGTCATCCTCTGGAAAGCTACCGGTCGTATTATATACTGCACGGTAGTGGTTGGCAAATGCGTCGGCTATGTCCTGTGGGTCCGTTATAGGACTGGAATCACGCCCTAAAACCTCAGGCACCAGTCTTGACACCCAGTCACGTCTATCTAGCCACGCTATCAGTTTTCCTGCTTTGTCTCCGAGCTCAAATATCCTGCCTTGGACTGCTCTACTTTGCGCCTTGGCTAGCGATGTTATAAAACTCATCCTGTCTCAATCTAAGAAGTTGAAGGCTTTCAGGGGAGACCGCCAGGGCAGCCCCTCTTCTGTTTTCACACATCTTCTTCCACTGTTTCAAGGTCAGCTAGTCTCTCCTTCTTTTTCCCAGCTATTAGGGAGAGAGTTTCCCCCGGATAACCGTCTTGTACACTTCCCTGGCAGTCTGAGCGGATTCTACAGAGTCCTTGCTTTCTTGAAGGTAGTTCTCTGTGGTCTTGACCACCCTTTTCAGAGTGTGCGGATCTTTCAAGTACTGTGGATTGATGGGGGAAACTCTACCAGTGCTCACATAGTCCCACTCTAGTTTCAACCACACAGGGGAGTGATCTGAAATGCCCCGTCCCAGATGACGTATTTCTCGGATAACATGGGCCTGTGCTGCTGGGACAAGAACATAATCTATTCTGGATAAACTGTGATGTGCCCCCGATATGTGTGTGAATTGTTTCATATCTGGGTTACACGCTTTCCATCCATCCAATAGCCCCATTGTGTCTACAAACTCGGGGAGCCACCTCTGAGCAGGTCTGATTACGCGAGGGGATGATGATCTAGTTCCCCAGACATGATGGCGTTAAAATCGCCACCCAATACCAGGACTCCCACCGGAAGTGTGAGGAAGATCGTGCCAAGGTCTCTGAACGTCTCGGCCTGCAGTCCGGGGGGGACATATATCGAGACAAACGTGGCCGTCTTCCCTTCCCATTGGCCTGAGACCCCTACATATCTGCCTCTTTTGTCTATCCACGTGGCATGTATTGTGAAAGGGAATGAATTCTTGATCAGTATGCCTACTCCCCACGACCCTGAGGTAAATCCCGCGTGTGCTACCAGTTTATACCCATCCCAGTGTAAGGCCATACATTTATTCCCTATCAGGTGAGTTTCTTGCAAAAGGATCACTTCTGGTGAATGCCTCCTGATAAATTGATTGACCATTCCTCTCTTTATTTTGTCTCCCAGCCCGTTTACATTCCAACTAATCACCTTGTTCCCCGATCTCTATTTATCGTTCAACATCTCGTTCCTGTGAAATTATTGGTAGCACTGCATTGGTCACTGATGGTGTCTCAGAAATAAAAATTGTTAACAATAAAATTCCAACATTGAAAAACTCCCCCCCACCCTGCACCCCTGCTCTTGCCTTTCGCTCATCCCAAACTGGCAGAGTGCCAGTCGCTCTACACAATAAAACTAATGATTAACTAAAGGCAGTGGAGAGGAAGCCAGCCCCCCGCCCCCTCGAACCAGTACCCTCTCAAACAGTTTGTCCTTTGGAGCTCAGATAACTCAGTACTAAGTCATTGTAACCCAGGAGAAAGTATAATGTCTTATCATGGGGCCGATGCCCCTGTACCTGACAATGTTCGGGCAGACCGTGAGTATGGATGCCGGATCTCAATCTTGTTCTTGCGCTGCTTGTTGTTCACCTCCATCCCGTGGACCGGACCCCCCAGGGGGCCGGCTGTCGAGGCAGTCAGACGCCACTTCAGGAGTATCGAAGAACAATGCTCTTCCCTCCACTTCCACTCGTAGACGCGCAGGGAACGTCATAGCGTACCTTATTCCTTTGACCCTGAGCCAGGAAGTTTCTCTGCTGTTTCTGGACTAACTGCATGAAGTCAGGAAAGAAAGAAAGGGTGGCATTTTCATGAAGCAAGGGGGCCTCCAAACATGCTGCCTGCAGGATAGTGTCTCTATCCCTAAAATTCAGGACTCTTGCAATCATCGGCCTCGGTGGCGCACCGGGCTTTGGCCGCCCGCCCGGAACCCTGTGTGCCCGTTCGATGGTGAAGAAGTTATTAAGTCCCATGGGTTTAAGGTACTTTAGGACCAAGCCTTCCACGAATAGGTCAGGGACCGGGCCTTCTGACTTTTCGGGCACTCCTAAAATGCGGGTATTATTGCGCCTAGCTCTTCCTTCATATTCATCCAGCTTACACTCAGTCATTTCGTAGGAGGACTTGAGATCTCGCACTTCCTGTTGAATCTGCGCCACATTGTCAGTCAGACTGGCCGTCTTTATGTCTAAGGATGTGACCTTTTTATTGACTTTGGTGAGGTCTGCTCATATCAGGGTCATTTTAATGGAAACCATATCAATCTTATGTTCCAGCGATTCAATTTTTTGCCCAAGGGATGACTTGACTTCATCTATAGCCATGAGATCATGCAAGGCTAGGTCCGATGAGGGGCTCATTGCATTCCCCCTCCCATAGTGGTGTGTCCGGAATCCATCAGTGATCCCCTGGGAAGAGTGCAGCAATCCAGTTTATTGGTTTGAACTTGCCTCAAACCCTTAGTGGACCTAGGCGGGTGCTTCTCAGAGTCCAGCTTGGTCGCCATTTTTGTAATCACGTGGTATGCTATCTAGCGTGTTTCCACGGAGATCTTGTCGCCGAGGGCACAGATCTATGGGAGCGATGGGAGCTGTCCACATGTGCACTAGGCCACCGGGGATATAGAATCTGGGAATCCCAGGGGGAACACCACTCAAGCATCAGTCCTTGCGCCAGGCGGGTGTGTCCAGTGAGCGGTTCAGTGCCCTGTTACTGGCTTAGATGTGTCGTCACTGTTTCCCCCAAACCGGCCCCTAGTATGCTGACTTTATTGCTGCAAAATGACACCGGCCAGGGGAGAGTAGATGCACCCCTGGAACAGTCCCGTGAACCTCCACCAGCACGGTCTCACTTCAATCTCCCAATGCTCCGCCCAGTGCCGACACCTCCTGGTTTGCACAACGTTGCCCCGGTCGCCCATGGCCAGAGAACGGCTCCTGTGGGTTCATGCGATACTCCTAGGCACTCCAGACTGTGGATCCTCTCATTCGTGTTGATATGGCAGGCACAAGACAGCCGAGGGCTGCTGTGCAGAAGCAGCATCCGCCAACCGCAGGTCAAACAATATCTGCCCCCCTCTGAGTATTGTGAGAGAGAGGGGTGCCCCCGGAAAGAATCCCACACTCACTAACCCCCCTCCAGGCGTGTCTTACGCTGTCTGCTGCCGCTCGAGCCCCATGGCACTCTCCACCGCCGCCTTGCCCCCGGGTCTTACTCTTCGCCCAGCCTCAGGGGGGGCGAGTTCCAGGGAGGGGAATGCCTCCGGTGAGGATCACCACTTGATTTGTCACCACTGAACGCCGCCACAGGATTAGGCCGCGACTCTCTCCGGCGACCATAGGGGCATCGGCGACTTACGGTCCAACACTCCCGCTGTTGTTAAATTCAGGGCTGGCAACTAAATCACCCCAGTCCCCAGCCCCGAAGCCCAACAGGCCTCAAAAGACGGAGACCAAAAACTCCAGTTCACAACATCGCCGGAGGCCCAGGATTGCAGCCGGTCGATCCGCTCCTGTTCCTCCTCGATTCCCGAGCTCTCCGGGCAGGATTAATGGCAGGATTATGGGTTCAAGGGATAGCAGCCATCTTGGTCTGGTGCGTGGCTCCTCCTCTTAACTGGGGACTTAATACCGACATGTGTGGGGACATTCGACAAGGAGGAGTGGAAGGCATGGGCTGCACTCGACAATCAGGTCTGCATATGGAACTTACCTACTTGAAATTGACTTAACATCTGTTATGCACAAGTTGCCCCTGGGGAAAACAGACATTACTCCCACCTTCGTATGTAGAGGGTATGAGACCTTTATAGAGTTTACCTTTGTATCTACCCCTTTTTTTTCTTTGGTCTCAGATTTCTCTATCCAGTCAAGCGAATTCAGTGACCATAACTAAGCCTGGGCGTCCGAATCGGCTACGCCCACGGAGTAGGCGTAGTGTTGCCTCCTACTCATTTTGCGTAGACAGCGTAGCCGGCAACACTACGCCCACTCCGTGTGCGTAGCCGACTCGGCCGCCACCCGCCTCCCTCCCGCCCTCCCCTACATACATTATTTAAGCAAACTACCCTTAATAAAACAATTGTAAAGCACTTACCGTGTCCGGGGCTCGTCCGGGGCTCCCTCTTGGAATAACGTCCCTGCATAGATACCAATGCGCATGCGTGGCCGCCCGCGCATGCGCATTGGCATCCATGACGACGCGATTCCAAGAGGGAGCCCCGGACGAGCCCCGGACACGGTAAGTGCTTTAAAATTGTTTTATTAAGGGTATTTTGCTTAAATAATGTATGTAGAGGAGAGCGGGAGGGAGGTGCGTAGTGGGGCTACGCGGAGTGCGGGAGTGGGCGTAGCTTCTCGCCCACTCCGCGTAGCTCCGCGGAGCCCCACTACGCCCACTACGCCCAGGGTTAACCATAACCCTCCTTGTCTAGTAACAGGTTGGGCCCGAGTACATAGGCACACTGAGGTGGGTGCGTGGGGGGGTGTCCCTCTCAAAGTGGCTGAGGCGGGAAAGAGTTTAAAATGGGGGTATATAGCACCAGAGTCTCTTCAACAGTCCCTTGCAAATCAGTATCACATGGAGGTTTCTACTTGTCTTGATGGCAAGGCTAGCGCCTCGGATATCCTGGGTTCATTTGGATCTATGTCCACTGTCACACTGAGGCTATAACGAGCCCCGGTCGGAGGCCGTGAGCCAGTAGACTCTAGATGTTTTGACTCAGTGTGTTCTCAGGATTCCAGGAAGCTGAGATAGGCCTTGAGCAACAAGCCCCAAGATATGGGGGTCTTCAAAGGGCTTTGCAGAGCATATAAGGCCGAATTAGCAACTCGCAAGTCCTCCCTGAAGGAGGCCTGGTCTGACTTAGTGGTGGCAAGTACATTGCGCAACAGCTCTAAGTTTTGGGCTATCATTAACAGCCCATTTCTCTAAGAAGAGAACGCTCAACTATTCGTCGCCCGTATCACAGAGGATGATTGGGTCCAGGACTTTGAGGGTATATTTAAACAGGATCCTACGTTATCTGAAGAGCCGGAAAGGGTGGAAGGTAAGGCGGATCTCGTATCCTCTACCCAAGAGGTGAGATTTGGCATACTAGGTCTGACCCAAAGAAAGGTCCCGGGGTCAGACGGGATCCCACCTGATCTCTGTATTACCCATGTAGATTTCTGGGCGCCCGTCCTTACAGCCGTTATTAATGCTGCAGTGCGGGCCGGCCGTCCTGAGTCTTGGGCTTTATCGGCCATAGTCCCGGTATTTAAAAAGGGTGACCGGGACAGTACCTCATGTTATAGGCCCATTTCCCTCCTAGATTCCGTGGTGAAGGTAGTGGGTCGTATGGTTCTTGATGGACTGGTATCCTCGGCAGACAAAAGTAATTTTTTATCTGCAATTCAATATGGTTTCCGCCCGGGTCAATCAACCGTGGAGCAGTGTTTGAATTTATATCTTGTTCTGAACAAGTGTACTGTGGCTCGTTTGTGTCCCATATATATTTAGACTTTATGGACCTGTCCTCAGCCTTTGACTGTGTGAACATGTCTAAGTTATGGCAGTTGATGTCATCCATTTGCATCAACAAAAACATTTTTTTTTTTAGGGATCTTCATCGAGATTCTAGGGCGGTAGTCCGCTTTACGAAGGACCTGAAAGTGTCTTGTCAGTTTAACATCAAGAGGGGGGTGCTCCAGGGGCGCATTCTTGCATCCTTCCTTTTCAACTTATACATCAACTCCCTAGAGAAGGCCCTTCTAGCAACTAAAGCATAGGTAGTCAAGCTTACACTGCCAGACCTTTTATACGCAGATGCCGCAGTCCTCCTGGCGGTGGACTACAAGGGTGTTACAACTTCTCCTTAATTCCTTTGCCTCTTTCATGGAGGAGCTGGACCTGTCTGTGAACCACTCTAAATCATACATCATGCAGGTGGGCCCCGGTAAGGCTAAGTTTAAGCAGCCCATTTTTAAACTCGGAAGCTCCCCAGTACCCAAGACAGAAGTTTTTTCCTATCCGGGAATAGTCTTTGATGACTCCTTGAGCTGATGCCCCTTGCTCAATTGTAAGACAGGGGATCTAGTGAAAGCCTCCGCAGCTGTTTTTAACTTTGCCGGCAGAATAGGAGGGAAGCCAATAACGGCCCCCTGAAGATCTACCAAGCTAAATGTCTCTCGAAGGCTAGCTATGGGAGTGAGATATGGGGCCATATCGTGCTCGGTGTGCTTCAGGGCACAGAAAACTCATTCCCGAGAAGAGTTTTTTCTGTCTCGCAATACACTCAATCCTATGTTGTTCATGAGGAACTGGGGATGTCTTTTCTTTCTGATGACCTGGCTTTTCGACCTTTGGCCTTGTGGCTCAAGATATGGGCCAGGCAAGAGAACGTACTCAGTAAAGATATTTTACGGGATAGTCTCTCTCTTAATCACGTCTCACGTATTCGATGGCTCCAGTACATAAAAGTTAGCCTTGCTAGGTTAGGATGGCAGATCTTTTTACGAATCCTGATGGTATTTGTAAAAGGGACATCATTTGGGCAAAGGAGTGTTTTTTTAAGAATGCGATATTGTGAAAGAGAAGGAAATGAGCTTTGTAAGCCCAGTGTACGCAAGTACGTTGTAATGAAAACTGTGCCTTCCACTGAGCCTTATCTTATTGGGCTTAAAAGCATCCACAATCCTTTTCTATTGACAAAGTTCCTGTTTGACCTCTTCCACTATCTACTGGCATGTCCAGATGGCTCTCACAGCGGTCAGTGCCTTATGCCGTGTGGCTGCGACGGAGAGTCTCCTCATGATGCACTTTTTAATGTTTCGTACTTTTTATGCCGCTCCGAGAAGGTTATTTATCATCCCCATCCTAAAAAAGGGCTTTAGGAGGGCGAGACCAAGTTTTATCTTTTTGCAACTTCTCACTAGTGACACCGTTTTGTATACTCTTAATTTTTTACTGGGCGCTATCAGACAAAGGACAAGTTGTAAATAATATCTGTATTGTAACCCATGTTTTTATTTTGTATGTAGACCACTTGGATTTTCTACTTGACAAAATGTAGATTGAGTTATGGTATATCGAAGGTTGTATGACTTTTATGGTTTTATTCTTAAAGCTGAATAAAGTTTTATTGTATTGTATTGCATGATATCATTTGAGTAATATGAAAATCTAACCATGAACTGTTTTGTCTTGTAGTAAGATGAATGCCTAGAATATAACCTTGACTTGCTATATTTTTATAAAATGTTTTGTTTTAATATTTAAAATTCGTAAGCCTTTGCCTTGAATTGCTTAGTCCAGGACACAAGCTTTCCTGTTCCCATGAATACACACAACATTTTATTCTAGTGATAAATATCAAAATGTTATATTAGTGTGTGTTCCTAGACAAGAAGAGGATGGATTTTTTTCAGACTCTTTTTAGACTCTCTTCAGAGCCCTTTTCTTGGACGTTTCTCTGATTTGCTCAGAGAGACACCCATTCATTTGCCTTGTATGTATCTATGCTGCTCTGAGACTCAACTGAGTTTCTTTAAACTTCTCTTTAAGGAATGTACTTGCTGATTTAGAATTTTTAAAAGCTTTATGCTTTCACCTCTCAATTTGGAATTCATTATGGCTTCCAAAAGATACTTTTCTCCCATTTTCTAGACTTAGAATATGGATTAACTTATATGAAACAGGCTTTATGCATTTGTTCTGTATTGTATTAAAGATTAATTTATTTCTTATTTTGAGAACTTAATAATAAAGATTTAGGTATTAAAAATGTAATAAACCTTTGAAAATGCATACCAAATCTCATAATTGACTCCCAAGAAATAATAATTTAACTATGATGTAAAGATTGGTTTTGATTTGAAGCATCAGATTGACTCTTTTCTTACATCCAAGGCCCAGTAAGAGCGGGGACTTTCCTGCAGATGAATAATAAAATTGATACCTTAAACCAAATATTTATTTAAAGTCCCTGCTCCACCACACATTATAGAAATGCAATTATATACATGCACCTGACATTATATTCACTGTGTGCCTTAACTTGATAAACATGTGTGAAACATTTAAACACATTACAGGAATTAATTCACTGTAGAAACTAGAGATTTATATACATGTGCACTACTGATCAGTTTAAACATGAATCATGTATTCTTTATTCACTTTCTACACTTATACTTCAATCTATATTTGCATATGTAAACATGTATTCTTTTGCTTACGTTTTGCTGTTTTTTAAAATGACACGTTTGCATGTATACCGATGTATTCGAAGCCCACAATAAATACTTATTTAAGTTAACCTAACTGCAGACCTCAGTTGAAATGCATTTGCTTGCCAGCATGCTTTTCTTTTTGCAGGTTTATTATCTTGTTAGCTACAGAAAGACTCATTGTCTGTATTAGCCTTCTGATAGAGAGGCTTGAGAGAGACTTGGCAGTGAACAAGGAGAAACAATGGTCGAAAGAAGCTTTCTGTTCATTGTGTACCAGGATGGCAAGGTGTTCAAGGCTTCGAACTGCAACCTTAGTACGATGCATTGGAAATTCAGAGCTATGTTGCAGATGCACTC
Source organism: Lissotriton helveticus (assembly GCF_964261635.1). Taxonomy (NCBI): domain Eukaryota; kingdom Metazoa; phylum Chordata; class Amphibia; order Caudata; family Salamandridae; genus Lissotriton; species Lissotriton helveticus. Next base: position 1,763,676,855 of record NC_136057.1, read on the forward strand.
AAGTGGTGTTCTGATCGGCTCCCAGTGGTATGAGGGAGATAAGCCGTTTTTGAATCTCCTGTTACTTTTATATGAGTGTTCCCATAGTTCGAGTTAGGAGAGATCCCCTTTACACTTAGAGGGAGTGTGAAGCTTTATGCTAAACACTTGTTTGCTTTTCCTCTAGACTTGTACTGGAGTCTGATCATGCTGACATATTTTTCTGTGCTCCTGAATTAGACAACTTTGATTAAAGATCCTATATTTGATCCATGTTTAGAGTACAGAAGGAAAGTTTATTTATTGGACACCGGTTCACTTTTATCTGTTATTTTATAATTGTGGCTGTCCAAAACTCTGTTCTCATTCTGTTGTGTCTCAATCAGCTGAGATATTTAGATAAGCCTATTGAACTATTGTACTTATTTAGTGGTTTGATTGGCAATCCAAATAAAACCCTATAATCATATTGAGCGATTCCACGTTCTCATTGTGAAGACACTGGTCTTCTCAAGTTATATTGTATTGTTGACATTTTCGCCTTTCAAATCTTCATGTCAGCTATCAAAGGTTCATATGAATAATGGAGAAACATTTTTGACGACCTGACTGAGAGATTTTGTTGTAACCCTCAGCACTCCATCATCTATACAAACCATTTCCTATATGTTTTAATAGTTTCATGTTCCATTCATTATAACAACCTAGGCCACATATAGGTATGTGGTTTTATTTTATTTTAGACATTTAAAATATTTTTTAAATGACAAGAAGTCTCTCTTCTCACTTTTCTCTGATGAGTTTGTTTTATTTTCTGTCCAATCAAATACATAGTTTTTCGGCTTGCATTTAAATTCAAAGTGAAACACATCAACGCAGAGTCAGCTGAAGACTTCTTGACTTTTGATTTGTTGCAGTGTAAGGCATGCATTAAAAAAAATGTATATGCTTATTCTCATTTACTCTAATGGTACTGGGCACTTTATGATGAAACAAACTGCAACAATTTCATTCACGACAGAGTCAATGATCCTTTGATTAATATTTTTCCACTCGAAGGATGGAAATTAGGGTGACCAAACTCCAGGTTAGCTGATGAATATGGACCATTAATTGACAGCCAACTCACAAGTTAGAAATAACATTTAGGTACACCCTCATACTTGTAGTGCTTGTAAATAATCAGGGAAAAGGAAATATATGCAGGAAAAAAAGAAGATAAAGAGGTCCTAGGCAACACAGCAGTTAGTCATTTAGCTGATTAAATGGAATGGCTCACATTCAAAAGAAATGATTTCTCTATTCTCCAAGCCATATTTCTGTATTTAATTTTTACGGTTTAGGTGCAATGTATTTGGGGATGTTGCATAATTTTCCCCAAAAATCTTCCCTTTATTTTATTTTATTTATTTTATTTTTAGTGTTTTCTATAGCGCGATTGTGACCCATTCCTGGGTGTCGGAGCGCTTTATAATTCAGCACCAAACAGTTTTGATCTCATTTTACAAATTTACGTTAATTACATATCCAGTCTTACTAGGCGGACACTATGGTTATAGCAATACATGTCATGACATACTTGCATATAAAAGGTAATGTACGATGAATATCCTTTCTAAAGAAAAACCTGGATTCTGACTGGATGCACAGTTACCAGCACATATCAGTAACCAACTTGCTTGACAGAAGTATCAACATTAGCTATCGCCCTTGACTCTGTTTGTGCATATCTTCATTAGCTATCATCCTTGAATCTAGCGTATGGATTTAGGAATCCATGCAGGCCTGACTGAGGTCTGTGGGTGAGACCTGATGAAAACACACTGACTTGTGCTATCCAGGAGCCATTACTTTGATATTCGCATTAGAGTTATCTAGCTTATCATCCACCTGTTCACGCATCTGAAAATAGTATATTAAGGGATGTTTAAAGTCTCAAAAGAGTCACAAAAGGGCTGTAGTTAGTTACGGGTGAAATGTACTCATGAGAAAGGACTTAGGGCCATATTTAGGTAATCACTATTTACGGATTTTTAAATACCGAAATTTACCGATTCGGTATTTGAAAATCGGTAAATAGTATGTAGGTAAATATTCTGTAAATTTTACAGAATCGGTAATATTCGGTATTACCAATTCGGTATTTACCGATTCAGTAATTCCCATTCATTCCTATGGGTCTGGAGGCCCATAGGAATGAATGGGAAGCCATTCACTATTATCGATTCGGTAAATAACGAATCAGTAATAAGGGGAACATATTCAAGGGTGGCAGGGTGTCACATTGACACCATGTTGCACCCCTGAATCGTGCATGTGTGCACATGTGGCACACATGCCACATGACACTGACAAAAAAGCAAAAAATTGCTTTTTCTAAGGTATTCGGTATTGACCACCAACTTATAGTTGGTGGTAAATAACAAATCCTGAATGCTAAAGTGCCATCACTTGATTGCCACCTACATAGGAATTAAGGATTCGGTAATTTACTGAATCAGTATTTTAATCAAATTACCGATTCGGTAAATTACCGAATCCATGAACCTGCCTCCTACATCTCTAATCCCTAAATACCGGTCAGTAACGGTGAAAGTTACCGAATTTCACCATTACCGACCGGTATTGCCTCACCTACATATGGCCCTTAGACTCTTTTTTGAATTGCGAGCCTGTTCTGCTTGGGTTCTCAGATTAGATAGAACCAGCTCATCAGAGCCTCACTAACCCAGCCAGAACGTTACTCTCTGCCCCTCCCTAGGACCTATTCACAACAGGTATCTACCCCCTAAGGACAGGGAATTCCTAAGATACATACCATGTACCTCCTATAATCGGCGATCTCGCGGTCCCATACGAACCCAGACCTCTCTACCCAGACGGCAGTATCAGGATCGGCGGCCTCGCGGTCCCATTCGATCCCAGACCTCTCTACCCAGACGGCAGTATCAGAATCGGCGATCTCGCGGTCCCATACGAACCCAGATCTCTCTACCCAGACGGCAGTATCAGAATCGGCGGCCTCGCGGTCCCATTCGAACCCAGACCTCTCTACCCAGACGGCAGTATCAGAATCGGCGATCTCGCGGTCCCATACGAACCCAGATCTCTCTACCCAGACGGCAGTATCAGAATCGGCGGCCTCGCGGTCCCATTCGAACCCAGACCTCTCTACCCAGACGGCAGTATCAGAATCGGCGATCTCGCGGTCCCATACGAACCCAGGTCTCTCTACCCAGACGGCAGTATCAGAATCGGCGATCTCGCGGTCCCATATGAACCCAGACAACCTACCCAGATGGCAGCATCAGACTCGGCGATCTCGCGGTCCCATACGAACCCAGATCTCTCTACCCAGACGGCAGTATCAGAATCGGTGATCTCGCGGTCCCATACGAACCCAGATCTCTCTACCCAGACGGCAGTATCAGAATCGGCGATCTCGCGGTCCCATACGAACCCAGACAACCTACCCAGACGGCAGCATCAGACTCGGCGATCTCGCGGTCCCATACGAACCCAGATCTCTCTACCCAGACGGCAGTATCAGAATCGGCGATCTCGCAGTCCCATACGAACCCAGATCTCTCTACCCAGACGGCAGTATATCCTATGATTACCATTACATGAAGGGATCAGTCTCACTATTCATCAGGGGTATAGTACTACGATATTCTGGATCACACAATAGTTGCCAAATTGGGTGATGTACAACATGTTCTCTAATTCAAGGGGCTCCCCTCTCCCTTATTCAGTTACCACTTACCTGATCAATGTTAGCATCTGTTCACATAGCAGCATCTGACTAGAAGAACAGGTTACCCTCTCATACAAGAACACGCAGCACATGTCAGTTCACTAAGAACTGGGATATCTTTATTACCAGGCAGTATCAGTGTCCTATGATTACCATTACATAAAGGGATCAGTCTCACTATTCATCAGGGGTATAGTACTACATTATTTTGGATCACACAATAGTTGCCAAATTAGGTGATGTACCACCTATCCTTCAATCCAAGAGCTCCTCTCTCCCTTATTCAGTTACCACTTACCTGATCAGGGTTAGCATCTGTTCACATAGCAGCATCTGACTAGAAGAACAGGTTACCTTTTCATACAAGAATAAGAAGCACACCGGTTCACTATGCAAAGGTTATTATCAAATATAAGCTCTCCTCTACCCCCTTGCTCAGACCCACATGGACGGGAGATGCATCCGTTCACCTGCACCTGACTAGAAGAAAGGTTAGCCTCACTAAGAACAACAACGCCTGCACAATGGTTCACTAAGAACTGGGGTATCTTTATTTCTCAGTACAATAAACAACATTAGCAACACATAATAGACACATACACAGGTCTGCAGGGTCTCTGTGAAGACCACATCCACATCTAACTAACAGGGACGGTAAATAGACTGCACACTGCTGAAAGGAAAAGGATTAGTAATAATGTTTCATGGGCACTAACATAACAGGACAGATATCACCTGATTAGTATGGAGTCTTGTTCTAGCTGTCATCTGGATTCCTCCCTCGTCTGTGATTCTCCTCTGCACTCTTGGACATGCTGCGCTGATCACTCTGCACTGGACACCTCTCCCCCACGAACTGTCTCCGCCTTCCAGCTTCAGTCTAATTGTTTCGGCCGCTCTAATAACCGTTCGCTCCACTAGCTTCTTCATTCTGTCTGATTATCTCTGTTCAAATGTCCAATTCACTCCAGCTACTCTCACAGATTAGTATAACTTCAGTCTCTTCCAAAAGGCACCACCTCAGACTCCAGCTGATCACAACTCCTCCGGATAAGTAACTACTTCTAACTGCTGTCTTCAGCTCCAAACATTGCTTCATCTCTCTCTGTTCAGAACACCATCTACTCACAACTGCTTCTAGTTTCTCTCTCTCTGGTTCCAGCTCACTGGCTGTCTGTCTTCCCTCTGTTCCAAGCATCCACTGTCTCTTCTCCCCTGCTCCATCTCCTCTCCTTCTGCACTCTAACGCTCTCCGTTCCAATCCACGACTGCACTCCTTCCAACCAAAAGTCCTTCTCCCTGACTCCGCCTCTGCACTTCACTAATATGGAATGCTGTCTCCTCATGGAAAGTTCCAGGCATCAGCCTGCCGCCCTCCAAATTCTTGCACCTCCCCGTACCAAGGACACATCCCCAGCCGGCCGGCCCGATGTTGTGTCTTCAGCACGAAGAGAAATACAATCCTTCGACAAGGGCCGGCCTGAACCGGTTCTCTCCAAGCGAACAACACCTCATAACTAAAACATTACCTTTACCCTGCAAGCATCTCAGTCTGCAGGGACAGAAAGCAAAATGGAGTCTCTCTAGTTCTGGGCCTTGTAGGCCTGAGAAAGATGAAATAACACTTAGCTCTATCAGAGTACCTACACAAACCATACCAATATGTAATATGAAGTCAAGACAACAGGATCCACCCTCTACTATAGGTAGAATCATGAAAGGACACATAATTATGTCAAAGCCAATAGGCAATAGATGGATTAGAGTCGACAATAAGGGATCTATCATCATATTAAGCAGCTATCCTCTAGTTTATGCTTCTAGGTATAGCAAAAAGGCCTTAAAAGGACCAACACAAGGCAAGAATAGAGATTCAGGATTGTAGCAAGCTTAAAGTCACCATCACTCATAAATAGAGCCCAAAAATCAAGCAGAACAGAGCCCAAGGTGATTCTTCTAATATTTGGTGGTAGCGCATTCCAAATTCTTGGTGCCGCTCCAGAGAATGCTCTATCATACATTCTTTTCTTGCGGAAAATTGCTGGTTTCAGTAGGAAATCTGGGCCCCCTGATGATCTAAGGCCTCCAGAAATTGTGAATTTCTGTGCAAGATAAAGTGGCGTTTTGTAGTGTAAAGCTTTGTGTGTAATACACGCCATCTTTAGCTGAAGTCTTGCCTCGTACTGTAGCCATTTGAGCGCTTTCAGATGTGGAGTGATGTGGTCACATTTTCTTGTACCCATTACGAGTCTCGCTGCAGCATTGAGGTAGGCTTTTAGTTGGTCTTTTTAGATCTTAGGGGCCCCAGCTAGAGTTGTGCAACCATACTCAATCCTCGAGATGACCAAAGCATGGACTGCCGTTTTCAGGTCGGCAGCGCCAATGAAAGGTTTCAATTTTCTAAGATAGCTCAAATAGAATCGGGCATTTTTTGCCATTATATTGATGAGTGCTGGCATGTTTAAATCCTTATCCAATGTGATTCCAAGAAACTTGGTAGAGTCAACTGGATTCGGAGTACCATTTAGAGCTGTGGTCATTTTGGTAGATTCCTTGATCATCATGGAGGATTTAGGGGGGAGATCAGAAGGAATTCTGTTTTCTATGAGTTGAGTTTAAGATGATTTAGAGAAAGACAATGCACGTTGTTTTGTAATGCTTGGTTCATTATTTTGATCTCTTCAAGTGACATGATCTTCATATACAGCTGAGTGTCGTCTGCGTACATGTGGAAGGAGATGTTCACCTGCTGCAGAATTTCTGTGAGTGGCTCAATGTACAGATTGAGTAGTGATGGGGATTGAGTTGAGCCTTGAGGGACACCAATATGACTCAGGGATGGAAGGGATAGTTTGTGGTTCACCAGGAACCTTTTCGATCTGTTTTCTAAGAAAGAGTGAAAACATTTTAGGAATGTCCCTGAAAAACCCATCCTATTCTCCAATCGGTCTAATAATTTATCATGGTTTACGGTGTCAAATGCTGAAGATAGGTTGAGAAGGATTAGTAGACAGGTTTCGTTACAGTCTAGAACAAGTAAATCATCATCAGCTATGTGCATAATTGCTGTTTTCGTGCTGTGATCTGGTCTGCACCCTGATTTACAGTCATTTAATAGCTTATATTCCGAGATACGACGGTTCAGTTGTTGTTGGGCACATTTTTCCAACCCCTTAGCCAGTAAGGGAATGTTTGTTACCGGCCTAAAGTTGTTAGGGTCCGAAGGATTCTCAGTAGGTTGGATTCTCAGTAGGTTTTTTTAGTAGAGGGATGACGTGGCCTGTTTTTAGACAGTCTGGAAAAGAACCTTGGGAAAAAGCAGCATTAATTATTTTAGTCCAGCTGGGATGACCATGTGGTTGATCGGAGGCCAACATTTTGTGGGAAGAGGATCATTGTAGTGGTTGTTCAATTTTAAGGCCAATAAGGGTTTTGCAATGTCTTCCTGATTATAGAGTTTGAAGGCTGACCAAAGGGCATTATTTTTGGGCACTGTTTGTGCAGGCTGGGTTGTCTGCCTCACTTGAGTGCTCTTTTGAGTCACCAGATTATCCGCGATAACCCTGAGTTCATTCTCCATGGAATTAGCTTTGGTCGTAAAAAATGCTGAAAAGTATTCACTGCTCAGAGCGATTGAGATGTTAGTTGAGATGTTTTAGCCAATTTGTTCGACTGATCCTTTAATAGATCGAAGACTTTTCTTGGTCTGTTCTTAGCATTGTCAAGTTCATTTCTAAAAAAGTATTTTTTTTTGACCGAAGTACGCTTTTATTGTAAGCCTTCCTAATCTTTCTTAGTTGATTTAGATGAGGAGATGATGGGAGCTGTCTCGATTTCTTTCTGTGATTCTGAGTATTAGTCTTTCTTCATTCAGTGAGCCATTGAACCATGGGTTTTTATCTTTGGCTTGGATTCTTTTGAGTGTTAAAGGGGCTATGATTATTTTAGATATCGTACTGTTGTAATGATCCATAAGCTCACTGACATCCACCACTCTAGGAGGATGTTGAAGTTCGTTCTTACAACTTGCTGTTAGCAACTTCATGTTCAGGCCTTTCGTTTCTCTAACCCATTGTTTGGGCTTGACTGCTTGTGTGTCTCTTTTCTTCTTTAAGGATGTTATTTGGAAGGTCATGATGTGATGATCAGACCAGTCCCAGGGTACCATATCGATTGAGTCTACCACATTTTCTTTGGAGATGATCCAGTCTAAAGTTGCGCCTTTAGTATGAGTTGGAAGACCACAAACCTGCACTAGAGACTGGTCTGCTAGGACGTTTTTGAAAGTATTGACCTGATTATCTATGAGGTCATTCCAATGTAAATTGAAGTCCCCTAGAAAGATACTATAGGAGCGAGGATCAGAATTTGCTGTAATAACTTCCTTTAGTTGGTCTATAAACATTTTGTTTTTACCTGGGGGGTGGTAGAAAGCGTGTAGTTTAAGGTGTTGGTTATCTGCGAGGAGTACAGAGAGTCCCAGGTATTCAAAGGACTCAAGGGAATCGGAGTGGGCTTTAGAGATTGAAATGCTTGATATGTGTATACAGGCCACTCCTCCATCTATTTTGTTAAGCCTGTCTAGTCTCACAATATTAAAGCTTGGTGGAACAAATAGGTCTAGGCATGAGGACGATGCATTATTGAGCCATGTTTCTGTTAGAATAGCTACATCAATATCCTGGTTCAGGAATAGATATCCAGCTTCCACCCATTCCCCTGCCAAAAGTGCACCCTTGCATGCACCTGTGATAGCCAAACTCCTCCTGGAGCATGGCGGGCAATGGAGAGTAGCCGGCGGGGTCTGCCTTGGAATGCCGAACTTCAGAGGTTGGCGTCCTGGGTGTTGTGAATGTCATCTTCTGATTTGTTGGCCTTGTCGATTAGCGCCGTCTGAAGAGGTGGCAATTTGTCTTTCCCCTTTCGTCGCAGTCCTTGTGTGGGCAGGTGAAGTCCAGACTCAGATAACCCCTTTCATTTATTGATACTCGCTTCTTTAGTGTCTTGCCATCTTCCTTCTATGCGCTCTATCTTGTGTCCTCACATCTGTTCTTTCGTCCTTCATCTCGTCTCGTCCCCTTTTTGCAGTTTTGCATGTCATTCTTTTATTTCTCTCTCCTCTTCCATTTCTTATAAAAATTAAAAGTTCTTTTTTTTTTTTACAGGAGTAGATGTCATTTAGGACCAGAGTCGTATTTCAGGTAAGCCTTCTATTTCTGTTACCTCCTGTGGCAATTGCTCCGTTTTACATATAGGCATGCACTTTTTCATAGTACAAAATTTACAGACGTGCTGCTGGTATGGTTCATGGACAGCACCCTGGACAACTCATAAATTCAGATACCCCCCCTGTCAACCACAGATTCCATCTTGTTCATTAATGCCAGCCTGGCCATTCTCAAGTGGCCATTTTGTCACTTTACCATTTACATAGTAGGCTGCAAGCAAGGGGTTGCTTTCAGAGCAGGATGGGCTGCCATGACCCGACCTTGGCAAATGGCGCAATTCTACTCACAGCCTCCTGCTTGGTCCGGTTGATTTGAATTTTCTTTTGGGTGATTTTAGTTTCCAGTCCAGCTTTGAGCAAGACTGCTGTTGAAGATCTGTCTTAATCAATCTAAAGTGATCTCTCTGGCTTCTTGGGGTTCTGAAATGTATATTCTCTACCCGAAACCCTCAACCAATATTTTGCCACAGGTGGTGTTAAGTGGTAATTACTACTGCATACTATAGAGCAACAACATCATTGGGCTTCGCACTTCTCACTTCTCTAGGTGAGTACCTCCTCATTTCGAGTTAAAGTAGTGGTGGGGATCCAAGTGAGAAAAAGTTATAATTACCTGCTGTATCTAAAGGTCCATTTTAATATAGGTGGGTAGTATGCAGGGGTAAGATTAAAAGGGTTGTGCTGATGCTCTGGGGACGTGTTTGTTATCCCAAGTATCCTACTTGTTCGGTCAACATGTTTCAGCTGTAATTGCTCCTAAAGGTCCTAACCTTCACCAGGACCAGTTGTGAGATCAAAAGATCCCTTGTGGTAATGTATGTTTTATTTTTTCTATATAGACATGTAAGCCACTACTCATGTTTCCTCTCACTGATTACATTTAATCATGTGTGTCAACAGCTTAGAATGAGCCTGTGGTACATTGGAGAAAACAGAAGAAAGATAATAAACATTTTCTGATCCCTTGTCTATGCAATCTCATTTTTTCATGCACGTTTGTACATTTTCGGGGGAGACCCAATATTTTGCCTTCAGCCCTTGTTCTAATTTCAGATAATCTCTTGAATACATGGCCTCTCAGTATCGGCCATTTTCTTGTCACTTGTTCTTTTCATTCATTCAGAGGTACTTGCCAGTTAATGAGAAACGGGGGAGGGAAATGCAGTAAGGAATTTCCGTGTTTAGTTGTGCTGTTGAATTCTTATGTGTGTTAGTTAATCCTGTGAGTGAGAATCTTCATTCATTAATATATATGAAGGGGGGATTGGGGGTCATCAATATTAGGCGATAATTTATGTCTTACGAACCTCCTGTTGTGGATGATATACATACAGTATGCGGTTGATGGTTTAGTTCTGGATATATCATTATGCTTTTTTACATTGTTATTATTTGTTGTCCTCCTCATGGGTCATAGACCAAGAGAGGGTGTTATGACTATTTGCTGATGGTTTATAAGAAAAAAAAGGGTACCCCGCAAAGTGAACCTGGGGTTGTAGTGTATATAAGAAGAACAATGGTTCAAGGGTGCCCAAATAGGTCCAAAAGCGAAAACAGTTATTTAGACTAGATACTACATCAATTTGGGAGCAGAGCATGTAGGGCAACATGTCTACTTTTAATTGTGCTTTTTCAACATGTTAGTATTACAGTAATACGTTCAGGTGCTCACATAAGTGATAGGGTACGTATCCTGACTGAGTGAAAGTGAGAATAGATGAAATATCACATGAACAACAAAGGGAAATCGACAAAAATATATACAATGGAGGGATTTTTGTTGGGGGACGACGACGACGTTCCGATCTTTATTGAGTCAAGATCATCATCAGGACAGGGTGAGTGGTCTGCCACTGGAGTAAAGGTAAAGCTTAAGCTTAAATTAGCACTTTGCCCTACTGGGTATTTACTTAATTCAGTGACTTAGTTTATTCTCATTACTTAAAAAGTACCGTGCAGGCGGGAAACCGGGCGGTTGTGGCTGGGGCGTGCAGGAGCGCTCGGGGTGGTAAATACTATGGGGTCACTATCGCGCTGGGGACTGCGTAGTGTTCCTGCACTTACTGTCTTTGGGAAACAGATCAATGGGGAAGGGGAGTGTGATGAACACTCTGGTGGGAATTCTGGGGGTACTGCCGGCCTGGTTTTTGGATCAGTCAAGGTGGGGGAAGAGATCTAGGATTAGGCAGAAAGCAAGAAGTCAACTCCACTTGGCAAAGACTATAAGGACTAATCTCAGTTTTAAAAGAAAGAAAATGTCTTCATACTAGCAGGCTGATTGGGTTTGGTTAGGTTGCCTTTACACCTTGATAATTGTTCCGGGGGCGGGCTCACTTACAAGTAATCTAAGAAAGAGGATTTTATCAGTATCCAAAGTAGTACATAATAGGAAGTAGCAGAACTAATATGCACCATGCTTACTTGGGTGTTCAATGAAAGTAGTATACAAGGTTTTGGACTGTTAAAAATCAGAACAGACGGTCGTTTGAGTCGGTCGTTTGAACTTGGTCCTAGGAGCAAGGGGACACAGTTACCAAGTATCTTAAATTAATATACATATTTGCAAGGTACATATGCAGATGCAGCCTCTATGGGCTTAGTATGCAAGTCAGGGTACCTCGTGGTCGAGTGGGGTTTAACTAAAGTGGGTTTAACTAAAGTGTAAGTGTAAATTAGAGTCACAGTATAGTTACTGATGTAATCGCAGGATAATGGACTTGTACCAGGATCTCAAAGGAAAACCGGCGGGATATTAAAATCGAAAGACCTGATCTTACGTTTTGAGCGAGGGGCGGCTCTGGGGGTAGGGCAGGTGCACTTACTAAATAGCCGTGGTCCGGGGCCTCTAGTAGCCTTCCTGGTCCTTGATTTAGTCTATCATGTTGCTGCCGTTGTCTTAGGGGAAGCAGAAGGGCGGAGGTCAGGGATATATCTGCCATCTGTAGTGTCCAATGTGTGCGCATGCGCATTGGGACTCCAAACGTCGCTGACATTGACCTGTGGAGCTCAAGCGGCACTAGCTAGATTGCGCATGCCTGGAACTCGGCTGGGTAGTGACGGTGATTATTCTGACACAAAGGCCATTTTGTGTCCCGATATGCATGATTCATAAATGCGGTCTGATGGTGTGGTGAAAAGTTAAGAAATGTATTAAAGGGGATTAGTAATTTTGCACGCATATATTAAGAGGCAATGTTAACACACAGTGTGTCTCCAGTGTGGGGACCTACGCATGCGCATTGTCAAACCACGGAGTAATTCTAGAAAAAAAACCTCACAGGCTATTTTTGGCTACCTATTCGGGATTAGCACAAATATCCTCAAATTTAAAGGACAATTTAGAGCTACCATATATCCATATCTCACGGTGAGGAGGCTCTTGTACTTAGACATATATTCCAATTATATGTGACAGGTTGGAGCAAGATACAGAGTTAAGTATACACAGATACATCATAATAAACTTGAATACGAGCTCGGGGACGTGATGGCCGCCTTTTAGCTCGGCTCCGTCGACCCTCCGGCTAACCTCGACTATCCTGCCATATATCCTGCACTGTGACGATACTTCAATACAGAATTCGAAATTTAAAGACCCACTCTTACTTACCGTCTGGTCCGGAGGTTCCTGTGTGCTGTGGGTCCGCAACTGTGCCCTCGGTGAGATTGGGGCCTCCGGGCACTCGAGACCGGGACCTCGCCTGCGGGACCCGACCGGCGGAGAAGAGATTGCCGGCCCCGGCCGCGAGAGAGAGCCACTGGTGGGAACCGTTGTACGTGTGCCCCGGAGATCCTGAAACGGCCCCGATGACTGGACCATGCGGCTGGAGGGGGACGAGATGTGCTGGGGGCTGACTGTGTGAAGGGGTCCCTTCGCCTTTGTCCTGTCCGGCGGCCCTGAACCCCGCGCCTGGCTCTCGCCTGTGGGGCCTGCCACTCTTCGCAAGGGACCCCCCCCCATCGGGCGCTCGCCCATCCTGTGCCGGTGAGGCCGATGTTGGGAGCCTCCGGAGGTCTGTAAAGTCCTACATTTGGGAACTGTTTGGGGGCCCACGGTGGAGTGTGGGGCGGCAAAACTCACAAGATGGCTACCGAAAACGCGGGGGGTGCTCCGCTCTGCACCGACGCTCCTTGCCGGCTGGATTGTGCGGAGGCCTGGGTGTGTACCCGAGCGCCCACACCCGGAGATGTCCTGGACGCCTTGATGTCATTGTACGCTGTCTTGGACCCCGGTGCCTCCACCGACCCCATGCGGCTCGCCGCCATTTTGGGCCGCCGCTCTTTCATGCACCTCTCTCGTCCTGATGCCGCCATTGCTTCGCCCCTTCGGCTGCACCGGGAGTTGCTGTTGTTGTTCTTCGGCCGCTTGATGGGCCGGTGACTTTTGACCCTCTGCTTCCTCACCGCCTGGCTTTCGAGGACTTCCACACGGCGCGGAGATCTGCTTCTTCCCAGGGTACCTGGGACTTATGGTGGGCCGCTGCTTGCTTCCGCTTCGTTGGATTCGAACTTTTGTCCTGGAGGGGTACCTTTGTATTGTCGAACTGCGCACCTGGACTCCGGCCTGCCTTTGCTTGCCCTGTCGTTGCTGCTACAATTGACTTGCTTTATTGACTTTTTGTGTTCCCTCCGTACGAAGGCTCTCCCTGATTTATATCACTGCCGTGACTCTGGACAACATTACGATTATTTTGTGCTGGGTGGTCCGCTCCACATTATCCTTTATTGGGTTGGTTTCGTGGTTAGGAAGGGTTGGGGGTGAGTTGTACGACATGATAATTTGCTGGTTTACCTGCCCGTTGCACTGATGTTTGTACTCCCGACCCGGTGAAACGTTACAATCTCCTCCTCCTCCCCCTCCCTGTGGTTTCTGCTGTATGTGAAGGTGTAGTATTGATTTGATACTTATTTATTCGTTGGTGGAGGGCGGGTCGTAGCCGAATTTGTTTGCTCATGTCCTCTGGCTCCTCCCTCACATTTTATTTTTTTTCGTATTTCCTCTCCTCCTCTTTTTGTCTTCTTTCTCTACTTTCTTTTTCACTATATTTCGGGTTTCGGATTAGGGCGACAGGCACGCTGTTTGGAGGGTAGGCCGTAGCCTTCTGCAGGGGTGCGGGGTGGGACGGGTGGGCGGGGTCTTTCACATGTTTTCTTTTGGTTCTATGGCCCTTTTCTATCCCTTAATAGCGGTGCCGCTTCTGTCCTCGCTTCTCTGGCATGAGTGGGTTGGGATCTATTGCTATGCCACTTTTATTGGTTTCGATGCTTCGTCGCGACTGCCATCCCCTTCTTTTCGCCAGCTCTCCACTTTCTTCTGTATTATTAGCCGCGGGTTGCCTGGCCCGGGGTGGCGCCCATCTTGCACGATTGTGTTTTTCCTTTTCTATTTCTTTATTTTGCTCTTTCTCCTTCCTTTCCCCCCCTTCTTTGTCCCTTTTTGGTTTCCTCCCCTCTGTTTCCCCCCTATTTTTCCCCCTTTCCCTTCCCCCTTCCCCTTTTCCCTTTCCCCCCCCCTCCTCCCCCTTTTTCCCAGGCTCGTATTGAGAGAAGTGGGTTCGGTTCGTACTGTTTATCCGCTCCCCTTGCCTCTGTTAGCGTGTTATTGGGTGGGGGACATGAGATCTTGGTAGCACTTGTATGCTTCTTCACTATATTTTGCGTTTGTTTTGTGCTACGGTCGACTCGTGCCCTTACATCCTCCTCCTCCCCCCACCCCCCCCCCCCTCCTCTCATTTTGGCATGGGTGTATTCCTGTTTCTGGGGTTTCCCGTCTTTGTGAGTCAGACATGAGCCTTGTCCCCTTATTATAAAATAGACCTCATTGATCCTGGTATTGGGCCGTTATTGCCGCTTATCCCATTTCTAGCATTATTTAGTTATGTTTGCTTGCCTGCCAACTGGCCTTGTGTCGCTTATTTTGATTCTTGATCGTCTTTGACTTGTGGCCGGCCAGATTGGTTGTAGGCCCACGCATGTTTATCCTAATGATGCAAATAAAGGTCTTCAAAAAACAAAAAAATAAATAAATAAATAAACTTGAATACAAGATGTCAAATACAGGTGTTCCACTCATCAAGAGTGTTTAGTCCTTTTTCAATGGTTTTACAGTTATAGATCCATTTGCATTCCAAACGATTGAGTATGGTTTGTATTTGTATTTGTATTTGTATTTGTATTTGTATTTGGTATTCATAAAGCGCGAACTGTCGCTCCGGAAGGAGCATCCTGGCGCTAAGGAAAATGGGAGGAACAACAGTGAGAACTAAATGGCGGCCATTACATAGGCATCTGGCAAGTTGAAAATCCAGGTTTTAAGTTGTTTCCTGAAAGGACTCTCTAGATCCAGGAGTCAAAGTTCTTTAGGCACGGCATTCCAAGCCTTAGAAGTCAGGACAGTTAAAGTTTTTCCCCCCTTGGTTTTATAGTGAAATTTGTGAATATTGATTAAGTTACATCCTTTTGATCTCAAAACTCTGGTAGGGTTGTAACGGGTGTATCTTCTTGAGAGATACCGTGGGCCGATATTGTTGAGCGCTCGGAAGGTAGTCAGAAAGATTTTGAACATGATCCTTTTGTGAAGGGCATCCAGTGCAATGTCCTAAGGGCTGCAGATGCAGAGGATCTTCTAGGTAATTTCAGTACCAGTCTTGCAGCAGCGTGTTGCACGCTCTGCAGATTTTGTAACGTGAGCTTTTTTACCCCTGCCATAAGGCCATTGCAGTAATCGAGACGGGAGAGTATGAGGGCCACTGCCACCGCCTTTCTCGATTCAGTAGGGAGGAAATCAAAACATTTCTTTATAGATTTTATAATGCTAAAGCAGGTTCCCGTAACGTTCCTTACATGATGGTCAAAGGACAGTGAGGAATCAAAGAGTACACCCAGCTTTCTGGCTACTTCCACCGAACTGGGCGGCGCAGTGGTATCCACTGGCCACCATTTACTTGGGCTGAAATTGACATTTTTACCCATGGGCAGTATTTCTGTCTTGTTTGCATTACATTTGGTTGCATTACATGTGCATTACATTTGGTTACCACCCCTTGTACTGGGCACCAGGTTATCTATCACCTGCCAGGTGAAGTCATTTTCCGAATGTCCTTGTGCCAAAAAATGTTCCACTAGCGGTGCCATGAGGACTTTGCATCGGATTCTACTTCTGTGCTGTGAGATCGGGGATTTGATCTGCTGGGTTGTCTGACCAATGTAGCACAGTTTGCACGGGCACTCAATGCAATAGATTACATTTTTGGAATTGCAGTTGGTAAATGATTTTTAAACATGCTTACAATTGTCATATTCAAATACTTTGATATTAATTGTGGAGTTGCATGCCATGCTGTGATTACATTTGTAGTGCCCAACAATTGATGGCAGATTGAAACATGCCTGAATAGTGTTGTTTATTCTGGTTGGTGTGGACGCCCTCACTAGGTGATCCTTTAAGTTGCGTCCTCTCTTAAATGAGAAAAGCGGTGTTCCTGTGGTTAGTTCCAGTGGATCTAGGACAGACCTGTTTTTTCTCACTAGTTTTGTCAGTTTGTTGCTCACTGTGCTAAATGTTGTGACACAGGTGATGATAGTTAGTGATTTCTTATCTTGTAGTTGGAGTAGGTGTTCTCGGTGGGCGTACCATGCTCTTTTCATGGCGCGTTTTACCAGTCTCCTGGAGTAGCCCCTAGATGGATATTTTTATTTTTGGATCTCAGCCTCCTGGAAGAAATCGTCCTTAAATTTGCAGTTGCATCTCATACTGAGAAATTGGCCATATGGGAGGCCATCCCTGAGTGCCCTAGGGTGTGCGCTGTGGTATTCAAGCAGGGTGTTTCGTTCAGTAGGTTTTCTGAATAGGGTTGTATATAACTGACCATCTAAACACTTGATGGTGACATCCAGGTAATCTACCTGGTGTGCATCATTGTTAAATGTGAATTTTAGGTCTGGTTGGCTCATGTTAAGCCACTCACAGAACTCTTTTAATGCATTCTGGTCACCGCCCCGGATCATGAGGACATCGTTGATATACCTGCGCCGAAGACGAATTTTGTCATGGTATGGACTCGTGGCATTAGGAATGATTTTTAGTTCCAAATCGTCCACAAACAGAATAGCAAAGTTGGGGCAAAAAATGCCCCCATTGAAGTGCCTTTGCACTGCCTGTAGTAGGTGTCTTGAAACAGGAAGTAGTTCTTAGTGAGTGAGATCTCAAGTAGGCTAATTATAAATTCAGTGGGTACTCGATGAGGTGCAGGACGGTTATTTAGATGTTTCCTAATTACGTCTATACCCTTTTGTTGTGGAATGTTAGTGTACAGAGACTCTATGTCAAGAGTGACAAGGAGTTCTGTATTTGGATCGAAAGACTGTGATTCAATAAGATTGATAAGGTGGGTAGTATACTTGACATAAGTCACTGTGTCTCGACACAGTGAAAAAATCAACATACTTTCCTAAAGGTTCCAGAACAGAATGGCATCCTGAAAGGATGGGCCTACCAAGGGGTTCCTCTGCATTTTTATGCACTTTGGGTAATGTATATAGTAACTGGGCATGCCTCCAGAGGTCATCACCTTTGAGCACCTTGTCCCAAGAGACCTGGCTAAGCTGAAAGACAACTACAGATTTACCCCTTTTAATGTCAGTGTAGAAGAAAAGAACAGTCTACTAAAAAGAAAGAAAATGAGGAAATTGTAATAAAACCCTGTGAAAAAGGGGGTGGTATTGCCATTCAGGATAAAATCGCCTATGACACTGAAATTCTATGCCAAGTGCATTACACCACACACTATGAAGGACTAAACAGCAACCCTGTTAAAAGGATCAGTGAGGACATTCTTTAGGTCACTCAAGAAGGTCTGGAAAATGGATTCCTTTTGTAAAAATGAATTCTTGTTCCTCAATTACAAGGAACCACACACCCGGTAATATATACATTAACCAAAGTGCAAAAAAATGCAGAGGAACCCTCGGGTAGGCCATCCTTTCAGGATGCAGTTCTGGGATGCAGTTCTGTCCTGGAACCTTTAGGAATGTATGTTGATTTTTTCATAAAGGACCTTGTTCGAAACACAGTGACTTATGTCAAGGATACTACCCACCTTTTTACTCTTATTGAATCACAGTCTTTCGATCCAAATACAGAGCTCCTTGTCACTCTTGATATAGAGTCTCTGTACACTAAAATTCCACTTCAAAAGGGTATAGACGTAATTAGGAAACATCTAAATAACCATTCGGCACCTCATCGAGTACGCACTGAATTTATAATAAGCCTACTTGAGATCGCACTCACTAAGAACTACTTCCTGTTTCAAGACACCTGTTACAGGCAGCGCAAAGGCACTTCAATTGGGGCAATTTGTGCCCCCAACTTTGCTATTCTGTTTGTGGATGATTTGGAATGAAACATCATTCTTAATGCCACAAATGCATACCATGACAAAATTAGTCTTTGGCGCAGGTATATTGACGATGTCCTCATAATCTGGGGCAGTGAACAGAATGCACTAAAAGAGTTCTGTGCGTGGCTTAACATGAGCCAACCAGACTCTAAAATTCACATTTAACTATGATGTACACCAGGTAGATTACCTGGATGTCACCATCAAGTGTTTGGATGGTCAGTTATATACAACCCTATTCAGAAAACCTACTGAACGAAACACCCTGCTTGAATACCACAGCGCAAACCCTAGTGCACTCAGGGACGGCCTCCCATATGGCCAATTTCACAGGATCAGACGCAACTGCAAATTAAGGGAAGATTTCTACCAGGAGGCTGAGATCCTATATAAAAAACTTACATCTAGGGGCTACCCCAGGAGACTGGTAAAACATGCCATAAAAAGAGCATGGTACGCCCACCGAGAACACCTACTCTAACCACAAGATAAGAAATCGCTAACTAGGATAATCTGTGTCACAGCATTTAGCACAGTGAGCAACAAACTGACAAAACTAGAGAGAAAACAATGGTCAGTCCTAAATCCACTGGAACTAACCACAGTAACACCACTTTTCTCAATTAAGAGAGGACGCAACTTAAAGGATCACCTAGTGAGGGCGTCCACACCAACCAGAAAAAACAACACTATTCAGGCATGTTTCAATCTTCCACCAATCGTTGGGCACTACAAATATAATCACTGCATGGCATGCGACTCCACAAGTAATACTAAAGTATTTGAATATGACAATTGTAAGCATGTTTTAAGGTCATTTACCAACTGCAATTCCAAAAATGTAATCTATTGCATTGAGTGCCCGTGCAAACTGCGCTTCATTGGTCAGACAACCCAGCAGATCAAAACCCGGATCTCACAGCACAGATGTAGAATCCGATGCAAAGTCCTCATGGCACCGCTAGTGGAACATTTTTTGGCACAAGAACATTCGGAAAACGACTTCTCCTGTCAGGTGTTAGATAACCTGGTGCCCAGTACAAGGGGTGGTAACCAACAAATCATACTCAATCGGAATGCAAATGGATCTATAGCTGTAAAACCATTGAAAAGGACTAAACACTCTTGATGAGTGTAACACCTGTATTAGACATCTTGTATTCAAGTTCATTATGATGTATCTGTGTATACTTAACTCTGTATCTTGCTCCTACCTGTCACATATAATTGGAATATATGTCTTAGTACAAGAGCCTCCTCACCGTGAGATATGGATATATGGTAGCGATATGGATATATGGTAGCCATATATTGTCCTCAAAATTTGAGCATATTTGTGCTGATCCCGAATAGGTAGCCAACAATAGCCTGTAAGGGTTTTTTTCTAGAATTACTCTGTGGTTTGACAATGCGGATGCGTAGGTCCCCACACTGGAGACACACTGTGTGTTAACATGGCCTCTTAATATATGAGAACAAAATCACTAATTCCCTTTAATACATTTCTTAACTTTTCACCACACCGTCTGCCCAGGACTGCATTTATGAATCATGCATATCGGCACACATAATGGCCTTAGTGTCAGAATAATAATCATTACTACCCAGCCGAGTACCAGGCATGCGCAATCTAGCTAGTGCCCCTCGAGGTCCACAGGCCGACGTCAGCGACGTTTGGAGTCTCAATGCGCATGCTCACACAATGGACACTACAGAAGGTGGATATAACCCTGCCCTCGGCCCTTCTGCTTCCCCTTTCAGAACGGCAGCAACATGATAGACTAAAGCAAGGACCCGGAAGGCTACTAGAGGCCCCGGACCACCGTGATTACGTAAGTGCACCCGCCCTACCCCCAGAGCCGACACTGGCTCAAAACGTAAGATCAGGTTTTCTGGTTTTGGTATTCAGACGGTTTTCCTTTCAAATACCGATAGAAGCCCGTTATCCTGCGAGTACATTGGTAACTATACTGTGCCTCTAATTTACATTTGCACTCTAGTTAAACCCCATTTGACCACGAGGTACCCTGACTTGCATACTATGCCCATAGAGGCTGCATCTGCATATGTACCTCGCAAATATGTATATTAATTTAAGATACTTTGTGACTGTGTCCCCTTGCTCCAAGGACCAAGTTCGAACGACCGACTCAAACGACTGTCTGCTCTGATTTTTAACAATTCAAAACCTTGTATACTACTTTCATTGAACACCCAAGTAAGCATGGTGCATTTTAGTTCTGCTCCTCCCTATTATGTACTACTTTGGATCCTGATAAAATCTTCTCTCTTAGATTACTTGTAAGTGAGCCCACCCCCGGTACAATTATCAAGGTGTGGAGGAAACCTAACCAAACCCAATCAGCCTGCTAGTAAGAAGACATTATCTTTCTTTTAAAACTGAGATTAGTCCTTATAGCCTTTGCTAAGTGGAGTTGACTTCTTGCTTTCTGCCTAATCCTAGATCTCTTCCCCCACCTCGACTGATCCAAAAACCAGGCCAGCAGTACCCCCAGAATTCCCACCAGAGAGTTCGTCAAACTCCCCTTCTCCATTGATCTGTTTCCCAAAGAATAACAGATCATTGGAATACAGTATAACATTCTAGTTAGTGTCTACAAGTGTGGAGGATCCATAATGAAATTTATTGGCACTTTATAGCAGATTTCTGGTTGTCCGACTGAGCAGAGTTTACATGCTCCTGCATCGCCCCACATTTCACCCATGTCCCCCCAGTGTTTCATCTAAAGGGTGAATCTGCAAGTAGTCTTTTAGTGGCTGCTAGATATCTCCAGGGTGGAAAGCAAGTGGCAGCAGCGTTGCATAAGTATCACTAGTTGTATTGCAATATATATGCTCCCAAACCCAATCTTTTATAGTTGGTGTTTGTGTTTTGCCCCAGTGCAGGGATACTTGTCGTTTAGCCAGAAGGAGCGCAAATGCTGAAAATCTTCCAACGCTCCTCTTAAGGGGTTTGACATAGCCACGTAATGCCATCAGTGGAAAGGGTCCTAATGTGAATTCAATCATAAGGGATAAGTGACGGAAAATGTCTTTCCAATAGTTCCGGAGGGGCGCGCAATTCCACGAGATGTGCGGGAAATCTGCATCTGGCATTGAGCATCTGGTGCATGAGCTCGAAACAGTTGTGCTAATTCTAGACATCAGTCTTGGTGTAATATATGCTCTACGAAGATATTTAAAATGTATCAGTTTATGCCTATAGTTATTTGATACATATCGAGTTTGAGCACAGCAGTATGCCCAAACTGCATCAGTCAAAGGTTCGCCCAAATCATGTTCCCAGGCCATTCGAGACTTGAGGCCTACTGGAGGCCTTAAGGATTGTGATGTATGATAGACACGGGAGGCAAGATGCATGTTATCTGTGGATTTAATAACTAGTGTGAGAGGGGTAAATTCAACTGGTTCTACAGCAGCATCAGGCAAAACACTCATCAGGACGCTGTGTACTTTATGTAATAGAAACCTATCCATGTATGTATCGCGCCCCTTACTGCCAAGTCAGATACAGTACACAGTCGCAAGTCTTTAAATAGGTCTCCCACCGTACTAAGCCGTAGCCCAGCTAGCATCCGATTAGTAAGAGTTTTGGTGGTAGGGGATATCCAAGGAATATCGAGCAATGGCATGTGGGGGGAGTACAAGATAGCATATTGCAGATACCGACGCATTTGGTCCATGCCCAGCAAGCTGTTCGTCTGTATTTCTGCAGGGCAACGTGGGAGCCCCCGAGGTAGAATCAACGAGAATGAATTTGAGTAGATCTGGGATCAATCAGGTCTGAGATACTGTATCTGGGCATAGGGGTGGTACCAAAAATAAGTGAAATGGACCTGAGCTACTAGGTAGTAGAGATAGAGATTCGGAATATCGAAACCTCCTCGCTCATATGGCATTGTGAGAGTATTCTATCGAAGTCGTTTTAGAATAGAGCGTAAAGTGGTAAAAAACCCTTCTGTCAATGCAATTGGAATATTTAGAAACAAATATAGCAAGTGTGGGAGTCCCCACCATTTTAATTATGGCTATCCGGCCAGCCATGGACAAAGGGAGTTTAATTCAGCTGTCAACTTGCTATGTGAGGTGGTTACTAGTCGGCCCATAGTTATGCAGATAACTTCAGCCTCGCTGCAATGCAAATAAATGCCAAGGTATTTAGGGGGAGAGGTTCACCAACGCAACGGGAAATCAATGTCCACTTGGTTGGTGGCAGTGGAAATATCTCCAACTTCGTCCAATTTATAACCAGGCCTGAATGCACTCCGAAATGGACTATATCTCTTAAGAATGGGGGAAGATTTTCTGCCGGGTATCGAACGAACAACAGTACGTCATCCGCATTGAAAGAGGCTATGAGTGGATCTGTGTGTAACTGCAAGACCCTATGAAGGTGATGTAACTGTATATGATGGTTCAGTGGGTCCTCCTGGCCACAATCAACAGTAGGGGAGACAATGGGCACCCCTGCTGAGTGCCACGCGATAAAATAAATGGCGCCATAAGTATCCGGTCACTCTTAGTCGGCGACGGGGTTAGAGTACAGTAGACGAACCCAGCTCACAAATCCCTCAGGAATCCCCAATTTCTGCATCACTGCAAATAAGAAGGACCATTCCAATGAATCAA
Organism: Lissotriton helveticus; assembly: GCF_964261635.1. NCBI lineage: Eukaryota > Metazoa > Chordata > Amphibia > Caudata > Salamandridae > Lissotriton > Lissotriton helveticus. The sequence continues at coordinate 1,763,699,869 of NC_136057.1, forward strand.
ATGCCTTTTCAGTATCGAGTAACACGGCAGCCACAGGAGCGTGGGCTGCATCCGGTTCATCACCGAGAATACCATACGCAAGTTGATAGTCGTTGATCTGCCGGTGATAAACCCAGCCTGGAAAGGGCATAATATGGTGTTCATCAGTAGAGAGAGACGAGTGTCTAACATTTTTGCGAGAATTCTATAGTCGAGGTTTAGAAGTGATAGTTGTCTCTACGACTGGCATTGGGTGGGTGATTTACCTGGCTTAAGGAGTAGTGTGATTATGGCTTCTCGCTTAGTTGGCGAGAGGTAACCACCCTCCATAGCTTCTGCATATACCTTGATCAATCGAGGGGCAAGTTTAACTTTGGTACGCTTTGTAAAATTCTGAGGTGAGACCATCGGAGCCAGGAGCCTGACTGCTGGCTAAGTCCTTTATTGCTTGTGTCACTTCATCAGCATCCATGGGGGAGGCTAAGAATTCACTCTGCCCATTTTCAAGCAATTTCTTGTAAGTAGTCTTAGTGCCTGCCCGCCAGTTGGAGCTCGCATTTCATACAATCGCGTGTAATATGTTTGTAGGGTTTGAGTTATATCACCAGTAGTAACCAATGGAGCCCCTCTTTCCAAATCTAATTGTGTGATGTACGTCGACTGGTATTGTGGGCAAAGAAGTCTGGCAAGTGTCCTACCCAGCCTGTCAAAAACAATTAGTGCTGTGCGGGCATGAAAAGAGGCTGATGAGGGATCCGAAAGTGAACTAATGTCCACATCTTTTAGTTTTTGTTCAATTGCGCTCAGTTCATTGCAGATTGAGCAAAGTACTCCTGCATTTTTGGACTTACTAACCGCACGTATCACCACATTGAAGGCGTCCCAGAGCATTAGTTGGGAATCTACTGTGCCTTCATTGAGCTCAATATAGTCCTTAATGGCATCACCCACCTCAGTGCGAAACACTGGGTCTAGAAGAGCTGAGAAGGGGAACTGCCATAATGGGGCTGCTTGGGGAGTAAGGAAAAATCTGAAACAAGAAGGACTTGGGAGTGATCAAATATTGTGCGAGGTAGATATTCAACGTCTGGCATGTCTAGCATCAATTGTGGTGTAATGTACCAGTGGTCTATCCAGGACCAGGACCCATGTGGGGCTGAGTAAAAAGAGCATGTGTAGGTTGTCGAGTGCGTGTGCGCCAGAATTCCTCCAGTATTGAGGTGCATCAGAGATTCGGAAGGCCGAAAGTGGAGTGCGGTTTCGTATTGCAGTAGTGTCAGCAGCAGTGTCAAGTGTAAGGTTAAAATCCACACCCATCAAAATAATGTCGGACCCTAGTCTGTCAATACATGCGGAAAGTGTAGGAAAGAAGTCAGTGGAATCTGTATTTGGAGGGTAAACATTTACCAGCAAAACAGTTTCGCCTCCCAGTGTTCCCTTTGTGAGGACATATCTACCCTCAGGATCAGTAACTACCTCAACTGATCGGAAAGGGAGGGAGCGGTGTACCAAAATGCAGACTCCCTGTGAGTAAGAGCTATAGCATTAGAAAATGTGGTTTCCACCCCATGGAGGCAACACTGTGCGTGGGGAGAGGTGCCTAATGGGTCTCCTGCAAGAATGCAATCTGGACAGTATGTGGATTTAGGTATGCCAATATTTGTCTACTCTTTTTGGGATTGGCCAGGCCCCGAATATTCCACAAAAGGCACCTAAGTCTGAGCCCAGGACCAGTATGACTAACCGTGGTCATTTTCACACCCGTATGAGCAAGATCTGGAATAAGAGGTGAACAATGTACATAATCTGTACTGTGAAAAATAAAATTGATCCATATCACCAACTTACTTGCAAATAAAATCGTAAACAACAACATCCCCTCAACCCAATGCCACTCCCCACCTCCATCAGATACACAACAACAAGGCACCCAGTGACTCTCAATACAAGAAGCAAAAAGAGAAATAAATAGGGAGAAAAATAGAGCAAGAAAAAGAAGAAAACGGTTAGTCATTTTGCAGGGGTGGCAACGCTTCGAGGAACCACCATGTTGCACAATAAATGATAACAGTGATTACCAACAACATAAGACTGTCTATCAGCCCCATCAAAGTACATAGAAGGTGCATCAAACAATCAGGGAGATATGTGGAATTGAAATATACTTGTGAACAAGTAGCCCATCAGTCTACAACAAGCGAGAAGAAAACAAATACACGTTGTACTCAAACTAGTTCAAGCCTGAAAGTATTCAGTCCCCTTCACACAACTATTTTATTGCATGTCACAAATGGGTCCATGAGAAACACCATGAACATTATTAAAAGGATAGGCATGGAAAAGAAGTAGTATGAATGAAGAATGCATATGGTGGTGTTTTGAGTGCAACCAATCAAAGATTTTGTATTGTGACCTCTTGTTGAAAGGGCAGATATAATTGGATTTAGAGCTCATGAAAACAATTTATTGCGGTCTCAAATTTCTGTTATTGATAAAAGCATTACTGACTCATACCTGCAAGGACACACCTGAGTTACTGTTGGGTACATAAGACCATGTAACCAGCTTTCTTACATTTCATCAAGCTCTTTGTGAATCTCCCATAAAATCAAATAAAAAAAAAATATATATATATATGCACAAATTTCTCTAACGCCCTAGATACAAGAGTCAAAATGCCTTTGTAGATGAAACACAACAGACGCACAAACCACAGCATACTTGTCTACAATCGGAGAGTCATGTATTTTGTTTTATGTTTCCTTTTATGTCTTTAAATGTTGCAATTATCTTGTGCTTTTACAATGACTGATGCCTTAATTCATATTAAAATTCTGGCTCACCTGTCAAAAGCAATGTCCTGACATACCAATGGGTTTCATAAAATTTATGCTAGCTTCCTACATAACATGTAGTATCAACAAATGAAAGAAATTGGAGTACAAAGCACTTATGAATAATGGTTTGTTTGCTCATTGATACACCACACAATTAAATAGATTTCACTACATTAAGCTGGACCTGTGTCCACTATGAGGCCAAGTTTGCTGCTAATGTTCTTATCTGTGAGGGAATACCCTGGTTGGCATTGCTGAAGTTCAGAAATATTGTTTAAAAAAATATAGAAATCAATAATCTGGTTTGCAAAAAACATATCGATTTTTTTGTTAGTGTTATGTATTTTAGTATATATTTTAAATGTATGGGATGTCTTTTTTGTGTATGAATATTGTTTAGGATTTTTAATATATGTGTTCAATTTTTAGTAGTTATCAATTTTATTTTGATAAAATTTGCGTTTTTTAGTTCCGTAGCGGGTTGCAGATTTATAAGGAAATAGAGTGGGAAGTAATTTATTTATAACAAATTAATGATATTTCTGTATGTATTACTATTTATTTAATTGAGATTTTATAGTGTTAATTGTGGGAAGCAAATTATGTTTAAATAATGAATAATTCGTTGTTAATTATTATTAAATAATTCATTGAAAATGAAATATGGAAATTGTTTAATTAATATTAGGTGCCTGTTGTGGGGTTTCTAGGGGTAAAATGTGGGATGTCATTTATTTTTAATTAGTTAATACGTAGTTAATTAATATGATTTCATTAATTGGAAAGTAAATATGGAAATTGTGTAATTAATCTTAGGTGTGAGTTGTGGGTTTTATAGGGGTAAAGGGTGGGAAGGTAATTCATTTTTAAAGGTTTTCATTTGTTTTTTATTAATAATATGTATTTAATTGATAATTAAATATGTTAATTATGGAAGTACATATCATTTTTTATTTAGTTGTGGGTTGTGAACTGTGTGGTGTTATAGAGTAGGATGTAAATAAAATAAATGTATGTAATAATGGTGTTGTTTATAAATAATTTGTAACTAAAAAATATTTCTTTGTTTATATTAAATATATTTGTATTTACATTTTTAACATATTTATATATTTTTTTGATTTATTTTGTTTTTCAAATATTTTCTGGTGTTGATATATATTGCTTGTTTTTTTTTAATTGGCTGTAGTGGGAATAGTTATTTTCATCTCTCCACAATCCAACATTTCCCTACTGTTGCACTCATTGGGGTGGGAATAGTCATTTTTCCCCTCCGCTTGCCAACACTTTGCCTACTATTACATTCAGTGGAAAGGGAATAGTCATCTTTTCCTCTACGCTATCCAACAATTTCCCTACTGTTGCACTGACTGGAGTGGGAATAGTAATTTTTACTCTTCCGCTATCCAACACTTTCCCTATTGTTGCACTCATTGGAGTTGGAATAGAAATTCTTACTACTACGCTATCCAAAACTTTCCCTACTGTTACACTCAATGGTGTGGGAATAGTATTGTTTACCCCTCCGCTAGCCAACACTTTCCCTAATGTTGCACTCATTGGAATGGCAATAGTAATTTTTACCCCTCTGCTATCCAATACTTTGCCTACAGACCCTCCCCCCTCCGCTATCCAACACTTTGCCTACTGTTCAGCCACGGCTCGCGCAGGTAAATGCTGTGGGGCGGTGAGGCCGGGCAGTGCGGGGTAGGGCAGGGTGGGGGGTGGTGGAATAGGACATACGACGACAATGATAAAACTAACAAAATAAATAAATAAAAGCACTTACCTTGCGCTCGCCACATCGCTGAAATCTGCAAGCGTGGTTGTCAGTAGTTGGCAACTGTGGAGTGTGTGCCTATGGCAAACTGCAGAGGCAGCCCGACTAGGCTCAGGTGCAGCCTGTGGTTCATGCTGGGGGAGCTGCTTGCATCAGCACTAGCATCAGGCACCAGGCTTGGTTCCAAGCGCAGCACCTGGCCCAGAACCATGCAACAGAGGAGAAAGAGGGTGCAGGGATTACACATTTTCATTGCAGGAATTTCCAGGATTTCCAGGATTGGGAGACTTCTTGGATTGGGAAACCTACCACCTGCTTTCTCCTCCGCAGGATTACAAATTTGTGGCGCAGATATTTCCAGGATTTCCAGAATAAGGAGGACTTCTAGGATTTGGAGACCTACCACCTGCTTCATCCTCAGCTTCACATACAAAGGTAACTGGGAGCTGGGAGGCAAAGATTATTTGCTCATTACTCATTGCTCTACTAATATTATTATTACTCCTCTACTATTGCCCTTTCCCACCTCAAGCCTGTAGGCCCAAAGCCCCTCTATGGCCACCCCACCTTGGCTGGGCGCTTGGTGGTTTCTTTCTAGCCCTCCTATGTACCTCCTACATACTGCGCTAGGACTTGTGGAGTGGCATCTATCCAGGTCCATCCAGGTCCAAACCATTAGCCTCAGATCATCCATATGAGCAACAAGCGGCAGGTCTTGCAGCAGTTATAGCTATAGTGGAGTTGCCCAGTTGGGGAAGAGAGGAGAAAACGAGAACACAATGGGGGGATACTGGTGGTCACTCGAGGACACCGTGCCCAGAAGAAGGTCAACCCTACGAGCTCTATAGACAGAGTTAAGAGCCCATTCAAAGTGCTCACCAGGCACATAACACCAGGTTATTGACTACTCCACTGACATTACCATTGTTGCCTATTATTATCACTCAGACAATCACAGGAATAGCAGGATTATTATTTTGAAACAAAAGAGGCATGCCTTCAGGTAAAGAAAGACCACGTTTTCCCCCCATAAGAAGAAAAAAGAAACGTCCAGCTTCTACAACATCAAAAAAAAGTGAAAGCAAAATGTTTAGGGGAAAACCAACCTTTAATTTCACCAATTACTCACATCTTTGAAAAACAATACAAACAGAGATGGAAACACAAATCCTTCAATATCCAATTAAACCAGAAAGTTTGAGGCAAGCTGCATGTCAGGGACAAGAATTACAAATCTTGGCTATTCCAGATCACTACGTAATTGAGGAAAAAAGGGCTTTCAAGGGGGTCGTATTACTGAGTTGGAGATGTTAACATTGGCTTCAACAACACAAATGTTACAAGAACATCCGGGCCTACCTTAAAGTGCTATAAGTAAAACTCATAAAGTACTGATGTCAGGGCACAATTCCCTCTGGAAATTACAGTAGAAATGAAAAAGTACAAAATTGCAAAGGATTCAATGCTCTCCTGCCCTCAACTAAATCAGATAAACCAAGATCCAACAGTATCAGGTGGTCAGGAACCACAGTATAATTCAATAAGTGGAACCATGAACCTTCCTCATTTAAAATCAGGGAGAAGGCCGGATATGAAGAACAGCTTACGATCCTACGAGATCATCAAAGAGGGGAACGATTGTCAAGAACGTAAAGGCAAACCCAAAATAAAACTTGACAATCTGCAGATTTGGAGTACACCCTGTGACAAAAATATCTGTATTTACTAGAATCTTTTATTGACTTAAAAATGAAGGATGAAGAATACTCAAACTCTTCATTTGGTACCAAAGGCAAATCACAATGTAATTCAGAATGCTTTCAAAGTCAAAATCTACCTTTATCTGGAACACCAGATATAGGGGCCATATGGAATATATTCTACACAACTTCGCATCTGACATTAGAAGCTCTAACATCAATCTAATATGATGGAGGTACAAATTGACCTTCTTAACATCATGGCAAACTCTGTGGCCGGTATAGACCAGAAACTGTCCACATTAAACAACCTGATACTGCGAGCATGAACACAAGCCACAGCTTCATATTTAGATTGCTCGCGTGCTCCGTTAATTAATAAATTGGCCACAATACTGGATGTTATGAGCATCATCCTTGAGGACTTAAAACTGAACCAACAAATCTTAGAGAATGTTAAAAAACTGGGAAAAGGAAAAATAGAGGATATAGAAACAATCAAACATTTTAAATGACAACATAATTTGGAACAATTGATATTAGTGGACCTAGAGGGTAAAAAGCTGGAAAAGAAAATCCTAGTAACGGAAACATTTCTTGATCAGCAAGAAATGGAGATATCGAACATTAACAAAAAATATACGGTCCCACTTAAAGAAGAAAAACAAAGTAGACCAAGGAGATAAGCAAACATTTTCTCCACCCAATAACCTGATGAAAAAACGGAATAAAAACAAAGTAAAGCAAGAAGCAAGATAAATAGTAACACAACAATCACTGCACCTCATAAACAAATAATAGGATCAATGGAGAATAGTATAAACAGTCCTAAACAAAATAAAGAATATCTGGGAATCAGACCAGCAAAATTAAAGGAAAAAATAAAAAGTAGTTTCTACTATTTTACAAAGACCAGAGGAAAACATTTCTTACTGAGCAATGCAAATAAAATAGTGAGCTAAGCAAAGTACAAAAATATAAACCTCCAAAAAAACTAAAAAAGCAAAATACAATCTTACGGACTAAAATCAAGCACAGAAGGGATGAATATGATTGGAATGTAGGGAGAAGCCCTGTTGTATGAACCCCATAGACCATCACGGGAGAGGATCATCCAAGTGAACTACGAATCACCGAAAAAGCTAGATAAACTAAAAAGATTGTATGACCGGGAAAAAATTGAAGAGGGTCAGAATGACGATATACAAAGATATTCCATTGAAAACCAGGCACATACAATACAAAGAACAATCAAGGTTCAACAAAGTCCAAAGCAGTTATATAAACGATCTAAAATGTGTGTACATCAGGAACCAACTGACTTGATAAAGACAACAAACTTACAAATGAGTTCACTGAAGAAAAAACATATTACTATTGCAGTAGATAGAAGGAAGAAACTATTCAATGAACATAATGATGGTAAGATCCAACTTATTTTCAAACCAGAATATCAGTCCAGCGGTAGGCAAGACACTCTGAATTCGGGGAAATATTCTAAGACTCTTTAAAGTAATTCCTTCTGTTGAAAAAAATCACAAGTTAAAATATAGAAGCTAAAAGATTTCTCCAAAATAAAACAGATAATCAGGAAATGACACTGATAACACTGAATTCTTCCTGTCTATTAGAAATAATCATAAATGAGCATAAAACTTTCTAAAAGTGGGGAATAAAAATCAATGTGCCCCCTCAATCTGTATGCTCAAGCCCATTCACATTACAAGAGAGAACAGAACATCAACAGAAAAATATAAACCACCAAGCAATCTCAATATTAAAAAACCCCAACCTATTTACAACAACAATGAATCAAAATGACGGAGAAACGACTATAAAATTAAATCAAGGATAGATTACAGCGGCCCTTCACAGGGTGGTACAACCTTAACAGAATAAGCCAAAGAGTGCTAAGGAGGAGGCATTCAATGAAAGTGAAGCTATACGACTATGTTCCTGGAACATAAATGGGGTACATACTAAAATATAAAATGCGTACCTATCCTCAATGTCAAGCAACTTTCAGATTAAATTCCGGCAAGAAACCTGGGCAACCGAATCATTGATGTTAGAAGGTTTTTTTTTGTTTTTTTTTTTGGAAAACCTTTATTTATGCAAAAAGTGTACACAGCTATTCAGCCGAACATCCCGGAGGCACGGCAGCACAATAGAAGCACAAACTTTTCTGTACACACGGATCATAGTACCGGATACATGAGGTTTAATTTATGATTTAAAATCAGGATAGGTTTGAATAAGACGAATGAAATTCACATATGAAGTAGAGAAATAGGAAAGAAAGGGGGAGGGATCAGGCGCCAAATTTTAGAACATAATCATCGAATGAGCGGGTCAAATAAGCGAGTCCAACACTGTAAACAAAATCAATTAAACGAGCGCATCAATATATGCATGCATACCGTCACTATGTTCACCAGGCAAGCGCCCGCCCATTGATGTCGATGACACAGTAAATGTGGAGGCACGGGCTACGACATATCCATGAGATTCCAAACAATTGACCAGATTCACTGATCCCAATCCCAGAAAAAGAGAAAGTAAATGGAAAGCCAGAAAAACGAGAAGAAAAAGGGCCATAGAAACAAGGAACGGAAAAATAATAAAACCCCTCCCCCCAACCCCCACCCTGCACCCCTGCAGATGGCTACGGCCTACCCCCTAGCAGCGTGCCTGTCGCCCAGTATCCAAAACCCGAAATATAGTACGAATATAGAGTTATAAAAGAAAGGAAAAGAAAAGAAAAGAAAAGTAGAGGAGGAGAAGAATATCACACATGCCTCCGTTCTCACTACCCCCCGTCTGAAACGCACAACCCTAGTCTTGAATCCAGCCAACACTCAATGAAGTTATGAACAATATCACACAGGGAAGACGTCTGACACCGTCCCACCTCCCGCTATCAATAAAATGGCGGATCCCCCGTCCTCCACACACCCCTTAAATCAAAACCAGGCCAACAGTCTCACCCTTGACCCCTGCGATTTTTCGTACGGAGTCTATCAAACGGTACCATCACAACTCCAGGAGGAACCAAAGTCCTAGGCAGTTCATGAACCGGTATTATGAGTCCGAACAAACTCCCCAGTCTTCCGCAGTCATCCGCCGCCATGACACTCGCCTTCTTCAGCCAAATGTTCGAGTATCCCAATCTCCACCGCCATGAAAGAACCACTCGGGCGAGAAACGATATCAGCATCCGTCGAGTCTTGTTATCAGTAGTCCCAGGGAGGGGCAGTTCCGTGAACACCACATTAGACGGTTGCGTCGGTATTGGCGGGCATTTCTCCAGATCAACAAGTCCGCTAGCACTCTGTGGTCTGGGCAATGGTGTCGAGGCTTTGTCATAAGTGGGGTCCCGATCATCCGGTTCCGTGGGTAGCGTGGGAAAAACTGCTAGCCCAAAGTCTCCAGACAGATCAGGGTCCGTACACGATCGTTCAGTTACGATGTTGCCAGTGATCGTATTGTAGAAAATGGCATCCATGTATGATTGAAGCTCCCAAATGGCAGCCATTACGGTTCTCAAGGACGGCTCGCTGCTACCCCGCACCGCCTCCACTTTCTCGATCCCAGCCATCTGTGTGTCCCTCGGAGTACACAGTTCCTCCGGGGACAGAAACGTGAGCAGGGCAGGCGGGGACTGAAGGTGCATTTTCAAGCAGTGATAGGGCATCTCGGGCGGGGGCTCCAACCCAGCGTGGGCGCCAACCGCCAACCGCCGGGACAGGGACCCTCGACCTCACAGCCACGTACAGGATATATACACCTCCGCAGTGTGTACCGAACCGAAGGCACTCCACCAAACTAGGGACGGGATACTCTTCAAGTCAAGCGACCGGACCCTGTCTGGGTCCCACGGCCGTTGTTGTTGAACTGTAACCCAGCAGGGCCAGTACTCGAGGTCCCGGCTCACAGGAGAAGTTAGGCCGAGATCTTCCACACGACAAAACTTCGTCAGTCAGGGTGGTAAAGTTCTCGGGACCACACCGCCAGTTTCAGTAATAGTTGATCCGTACGGGGGTCGGGCGTGAAATCAGGATTTCTGGCAGGATCATCAAGCAACAGACGGAGGTCGGCGGAGCCGGGAGCCTATGCGGCCATCTTCGTTTGCTGCTTGGCTCCTCCTCCTGTTAGAAGGTTTTAATGGGTATTTTCAACCAGCAATTAAACAAAGCAAATACAGGCGCCCCAGTGGGGTTTAGCAATATTTATAGCAATAGATTTAAAATTTGTCTTAAATGATGAGAACATTTTAATAGCAAAATTACAGTATATGGAAAAAAAGAAATTAAAAGTACTATTACTTATAAATATATACATACATCCTGATTTAAGAACTAGGAAGATCATGGCTACTGATCTTACTGGTATTGTACTACAGGAAAGTGTTACACTCACTGATTATACTATTTCGGCTGATTTTAACCTGTATTTGCTATGGCCATATACCAGAGATGATGCAATACTACAACAGGACCATCTATGGGAAATAAATCAACAATCATTATGTCCAGTAAAGAGGACCTTAGGAGGAGTAGTTGGAATAAATATTTCAAAAGATCTAGAATTGCTGCATATGAGAATTTTAAACGGGAGTTTCCAACAAAATATACTGCCAGCATGGACATATCACGCACACGGCCACAAATCACAAATCGACTTCACAATGTTATCTTTGAATTTATTCCAGAAGACATCATCCTTCCAGATTGAGAAAATAATTGGTAGTGATCACGGCCAACAAATATTGGACTTGCCTCTCCAATGTCCAAGACAAAAAAATGTACATGTTAAGGGTTCATACGCAGCTGTCTGCCAATTGTGATTCCTTCTGGTAAGATCAAACTATATGACTGTCACCCTTGATGCATGGTTCTTCTGCTATACAAATTATGTTTCAGGCATTGTATGCACTTATAACAGTTTCAATTGAGTAATGGCAATATTTGTAGCGCTGTGATTCATACTTGCAATGTTTGTTTTACCAATGCTTGTTTGGTTTTTGAGCCCACCGATTCCTAAACCATCACCTTGCCCCATGTGAAATTGCCATTCAATGGCTTGGTTTCTTACACGTGAGGCACATGCAAATATCAGGGCGGCTCCACACAAAGACATAAAAGAAGCGTTCGGAAACGTGACGGTGCTTCGCTTCTTAGCTGAGCTTCACAGCGAGCGTTCCTGTCTTCCGAAAGCCGCTCCCGTTTCCCCGAGACCCTTCATTCCCTCTTTCCCATTCAAACCTTCTTCCAGCACTCATCCCAGCCTACCTGGAACCCGAAGACTCTCGGACAGCAATCCAGGTCTCCAGCTGCTCCGAGGCTCTTTTCCACTCCCGACTTCTTCCGGAAATCCAATGTAGACATCCCGCAGGTCCTAAAAGAAGTAAGAAACAATCGGTAGCTTGGCAACAAGGTACACCTCATTTCTTTTTTAACATAACAGCGGCAAAGCTTGGTAAGACTTTAGTCTGTAAGGAAACAATGCGCTTTTGGAAAGCTGTTAAATGAGAACAATTTAACAACGTTGACACAAAAGGAAACTGTTTAAATAAGACGAGTCTTTTCCAAGGACAATAAGCACTGAAAAGACAATTGCTAAACTTATCCTTGTTTTTTGTTATTTAAGAGGTTATTTACACACTTACCTTACTTCTTGATGGGACATTTCAATCATGTTGTAAAACAGGATTTATGTTGTAATTAAGTAATAGGAACTAATGTACACAGAACCCAATTCTTGCACTGGTTTTCCTTTTTGGGTATTGTATCTTTTTCTTGATATCATTACAGAACCCCAAGTAAAGAGTTCCACGCACAGTTTACAGGTATGATTAAAGTGTGGATATATGTTATTTGACTCAAGGCTAACCCTATTAACCAGTCGTAGCGCTTGAGAATATTGGGAGTGAACATAATTGTATTTTGTTATTTAAGGTGATACTCAAGGTCAAATAAAGCCTCAGCCAAGAGTCAGAATCATCCTGAAAACTGTTGAAGTGATTGCATGGGCCTTCAACACAGTGGTATGTCTCAGTATAATCTGGAGGGAACGAATTTACATTGTAATATCTAGTGAAGTGTGGGTATACTCATTGCATTTTGGTATTGTTGTCACATTAGAAAAAGAAAATGCAGGCTGGCAGAAATATTCACGAAAGGCCCAGAGCACTTCAGTAAGATAAACTACATCTAGATTCCACAAGACGAAGACCCAGTGTTTGTCTTGTTTCTCTCTCCACTTCCCCTTTCCCTCGGGGACAAGTCAGTTCACCAAGTGTTTCCTTCCTTGCTGGACTGGTTGGTTCACGGGGGAATTGGGATTGTACAACATCAAGAAGGAAACAATCGGAGCGCCGTGAGTGATTGGGTAACAGTACAAACCTACCTGGAAAAACTGGAACAGTTACCTCTAGGAGAATATACAGGAAAGAGGAGTATCTACCAGTGTATTAGCACTCAAACTGGTTCAGGAAAACTTTGAAGGGAAATATCTCACTGTACTTGAAATTAGTCACCACCTATGCATCAAAACTTTATTACAAACAACAACCTAGTAATCAAATTGAAGCAAGACATAATATCAAGCTATAATACGCAACTCGCATTCTAAAAAGAACCTGCGACAGACTATTGGGACAGACAAAAACAATTCCAGATAATATAGCCATATGTTCCAAATTAAGAAAGTATTAATTATGACCTGAGAAGGCTAATTTGGGAAGAAAACACTCAATCAAAACAAACACTCTGGGTTAAAACACTATACACAAGTAAAAAGAACAAGTCAAGAGATTTCTAGAAATTGATAAATTCCCTATCAATAGTTAGCAAACAGCTGTATTGTCTATATTAAGTGAAGCTGTCTGGATAGAATTCTTAACAATGCACCTCAATAGTAACCTGGAAATTACACAAAAGGATAACACGCTTTATTGTGTAGAAATGTAAAAAAAAAGAATTTGGAAAACAAAGTAGCTATAACTGAAAATCAAGTATGTAAACAAATCCAAAAACAAAAACCTGGTGCACTGTGCCCCAACGGGATTCCATTCGATTTATACAAAGAAAATCCTGCTCTTTGTGCAGAATACCTTACGAAAGTATTCAAGAAAGCGGTGAAACCATCATCAATATCGAAAACATGGAAGGGTTTGTTAATATCACCTATATACATAAAAAAGGAGGCTGGGCACAGCCAGGTAATTACCGATTAATTACGCTAGAGATGGCAAACGTTTTGCAGGAGTCCTACTGTCAAGGCTATCTACATGGGCAACTGAGAAGTAGATAATTCCACCGAATCATTTCGGTTTTAACGCTAGGATAGGGAATAGCAACTAATATACTAGTGCTGTCACTCCTAATAGATAAATACAAGCAACCCTTTTAAATCTGCCTTCGATTATTTGAACAGGCAGTTACTTTTTAAAAAAAATATATTTTTATTGGTATTTTGTACAGTACAAAAATAGAAAACCTTGTGGCACATAGAGAATAAGTCGTTTCACGGGCACGCTAAATGGAGTATGCGTTTTACATATGTGTTTGCCCTTCGTTTCGGCCTCCGACGTCTGAACATTTAACATTTAACATGTAAGTATCTTCGTTCGGACATGTAGTCTCTGACAGGCGTACGACGTACAGACATATAACATAGAGGTGTTTGGCAGCCTTTTATTGCTAGATCTCGCTCACTACTACGGGTTGCTGGGGTATGATCTGGAGTATAATTTTGATTTATGGGGGTTTGTGTGTGTTGAGAAATATGTCTAGTGTTGACCACATTCCTCGGTTGGGCTTTTTCTGTCGTAAGGCCGTGATGTCAGCCCCTCTAAGGAATGTGATCCAGTTTAGCCACCCCTTGAATGGGACCTTCGAGGTGTCTTTCCATTTAGCTAGTACCGTCTTGACTGCTGTAGTCATGAGGAAGTCTAGGAGGATCTTGTTGTGCTGTGTGGCTAGGTCAGTCGTGATGAGGGCGGTGGTTGTTGTGGCAAATTAGTGTTCTAGAGTGCATCCTAGGACTTCTCTGGTGAAGTTGAACACCTTCCCCCAGAATTTGTTCAGCTTACTGCAGTGGAAGATGAGGTGTGCGATGTCTCCGCCCGCAGCGCCGCAATTCCAGCAACTGTCATTGTCTTTTAGACCTAATGATGCTAGGCGGGCAGGTGTCCAGAATGCCTGATGTAGGAACCAGAATTTGGTTTGTGCTAGCACTGGGGATATGATGTTTTTTGATGGGGCCACCCAGAGGGTGTCTAATTCTTGATCTCTGAGATCGGAGCCAAGTTCAGTTTCGTTGAGACAGGTCGGAGGAGTTTATACAAATGCGAGACTTGGTGTCCTGTCGTGTTTATGTTTTCCATGTATTGGAAGATTGAGGGCTTGTGTTTGGATAGTTTGGATTTTGTTATGGCTGTTTTGATGGCTAAGAAGTTGTATAGCAGAGATTTCAGGCTGTTGAATGTGTGGGGCGATCCTTCCTTCTCTAGATGGGCTGGGTACGAGAACCCACATCTTTTCAATGTGTGCATGTCGAGGACTTTCCCTCTGTATTTGATCTTGGGGTTATCCCAAATTGATTCCCAGAGCAAGTTCTTGATGCTGAGCTCGAGCCTCTGGTCTACTTTGAGCAGGCCCTGTCTGGTGATCTTGAAGATCAGGTTGTACTTGTGTGTTTGGTTGTTGGCTGTGAGGAGAGTTAAGGGGTCAGCACTGTTTAGAATGGCTTTCTCACTAGAGAGCCATGTTGGTGTGTACCGTTGTTTGGGCAGCACCCAGTGTATGCCTTGTCTGTCTATGAAGGCTGTCGGGAAGGTTTTCAGGTCCGCCATATTTAGACCTCATAGTTTCTTAGATAGTCTGAGTTTCTGGAGGCTGATTCTGGGTTTTTTGTCTCGCCAAATAAATTTGTTTAGCATTTGGTCGATCTTTTGTGGAAATCGTCTGTGGGGGCCAGGGGGAGCATTCTGGCTAGGTAGTTAACAATGGGGGTGACCATCATCTTAACAGTATCTATTCTTCCCCACCAAGTGATGAACTTAGGTGACCAGGTATCTAGCAATCCTTTTACCTTTTCTAGAGTGTTTTTTTCATTCTGTTCCAGCATTGATCGTAGGGTTCTACCAAAAAGGATGCCTAGGTATTTGACGGAATTAGGTTGCCAGGCCAACCCAGAAGAGCCCATAACTTCTCTAGTTCTGTGTATGTTGAGGGGTAAGCATTCTGATTTGTCTCTGTTAAGTTTGTATCCTGAGTATTTGGCGTATAGTTCGATGGTGTCCATGAGTGCTGGTATGGAGTGAGCGGGCTCCTCCGTTATTATTAGTAGGTTATCTGATTAGGCCGCCAGTTTGGCTGTGGTGTCATTAATGTTTATTCCCGCTATACCTCTATTGTCTATGATGCTACAGATCAGGGGTTCCAGGGCAAGGAGAAACAGCAGAGGAGATAACGGGCAGCCTTGTCTCGTTCCCCTTTCAAGATGGAAAGGGGCTGAAAATGCTCAGTTTATAACTATCTGGGCATTAGGGGATTTGTACAATGCCATGACTTTTTGTATAAAGCCCCCTCCTAGGCAGTGCGCTTGCATGCTTTTCTCTAAGAAGTGCCAGGACACTCTGTCAAAGGCCTTCTCTGCGTCTAACGTGATGGCTACGGTGGGGTTGAGTGTTTTAGAGGAGTGTTCTATGACCTGACAGAGAAGTCTCGTATTGTCATTGGACATGCGGGTTTTAAGGTAGCCTACCTGTGGGTTGCCGATTAGCTGTGGAAGCACTTTGTTAAGTCTTGTTGCTAGGATTTTAGCATAAAGCTTGCAGTCTAAGTTTATGAGTAAGATCGGGTGGTAGTTTTTGGGCCATCGATGGTCTTTACCTTCTTTGGGTATAACAATGATATTGGCCTGTGCCATGGATTCTGTCACTGCCCCCTCTCTTCCGCAGTAGTTAAATACTTTCCCCAGCAACTGTACTAGATGCTCTTGGAAGGTTTTATAAAAGGGTGAGGTGTACCCGTCTGGTCCAGGGGCTTTAGTGATGTCGCTTGCTTTTATGTCTTGACCTAAGGCTTTTGCTTTCTCTTCTGTTATCTTGGGAAGGTTTAGGCTGTCTAAGCAGTTTGAGCATCCTTCCTGGTCTAGGTTTTCGTCTTTGTTGTAGAGCTCCCTATAGAAAGTCCATGAAGGTGTGTATGATTTCTTTGTTTCTGGTGTGTGGTTTGTTGTTTGCATCTGTGATTGTTGAGATACTGTGTTGCCTTTGTTTGTGTTTGAGGTATGATACGAGTGTTTTCCCTGCTTTATTAGCCTCACATGGGTTGATCTGTTTGTATTTCTTGATCCACAGTCCTGCTCGCTCGCTCGCTGAGAATTCTATTAAATTCATACTTTTTTCTAGTAAGTTCTATGCTTTTGGCTGTGTTCGTGGTATCTGTGATATGTCCCCCTTCGAGTTCTTCGATGTCTTGTTCTAGTTGGCTTAACTGCGCTTTTGATTCTTTGTCTCTCCTGCCCTTAATTTCTATCAGTGTCCCCCTGACCGTTGCCTTAAGGGCATCCCACAAGGACTTTGGATTCGTGTCTGACGTGTCGTTCTCTACGATATAGTCCTTTATGGTTTTCTCTATTCTGTCTTTGTCTTCCTTTTTTGCCATGGTTATGTTGTTAAATCTCCATCTGCGTGTGGTGTGTTCATTGTGCCCCTACTATAATTGAATACTTGGGCTAGAGTATGATTAGGTGATGGCTCATGTGTATAAAAAAAATTGCAACTTCCTCGGACATAAAGCCAGGGTGCATACCTACCCGTGTCTTTTTAACTTGTGTTTATCAGATCTAAAACAAGCTATGGACGAGGTGGAGGATATCCACCGAAATTAGCTGGTAGTCACATATCAAACCTATTATATGCAGACAATGTGATCCTATTACATCAGACAAGGGTAGGATTACAGCATCTGATAAATAGGATATCAGGTTATGCCCTAGCAAATGACACCAAGACAAAAATAATGGTAGTCAACAAAAACACAGGGACAAAGTATAAACACAAATGGTACCTCCAGACTGTCAACTAGTACAAGTAAGAACATATAAATACCTGGGGGTACTTTTCAATGACAAAGGATAATTTCAACCACATATGATTGATATGCAAAGGAGAACTAACACCCTGTTGACAGCATTTCGGATCTTGCAGAAGTCCTTAGGGGGACCCAGTTATATCCTGTTTCTAAATGTAATAACTGCTAAATTATTACCAAGTTGTGAAGAACTGTGCTGTCAAGACTCTAAAACCACAAATAATGCCTTGACTAAAACCTACAAATCACTTTTCCACCTTGCATTGTCTGCCCAAATCAAATGAGAATTTGGGCTATCTAAAAAGCTAATTGCTAGGGACGGTGTGGAAAAGAATTAAAACAGACAAAACTAATCAAATGTGCCAATTGTTATAGCAGGAAATACAAACAAATCAGAAATCTGAAACTTGGAAATATTTACAAGCTGCCTTGGATGAATACTCAGCATTCGATTTAGGAAATGTCTATAATGACAGAATCCTTTAAAAACCTATTAATAAAATAACAAAACAACTATTGATGCATAAAGACAAAGAATTTCTTGCAAATAAACGCATGGTTGGATACTAATGAACCAGTACAAATCTGTCAAAGCACAATTATATTCAGAAGCCCCATGGTCTTAAAAGCTATAAAATATTTTTTGAAAGCACGATTTGGCCTTTTCCCAGGATCATGTCACACAATGCCATGGCTGCGTACAACAGAAGTGATACCTTGCCGATTATCTAAAAAAAGGAAAGAGAACATTATACATTTGCTTTGCATATGCCCAAAATTGAAGGAAGAAAAAAGGGCAACACTTGAGTGGCATTTTAACACCCGTGGAATACGAACTTGTAGACAAGCACATATAAGATGTCTAAAATCAAATGACCTAGGGGCGCATTACAATGGCTGAGGGAATGCCACCGCCAGCCATGCAGTGGCTGGCCCTCAGCCATCTGACAGCACTTTCCCCCGCCATATTATGATGGAGGCGGAATCCTCAGGGAGGCAGGGCGGACGCAAAGACCATCCACCACGGTTCCGCAAGTCGGTCCTTTTCCGCCTGCCTTATGGAACCAAAACATAGAGCAGCATTGTGGCGGTGCCTTGCAGGCACTGTCATAGGGATTAAGATATCCCTTTCTGGCTCTTTTTTCGCGGCGGTCATCCTACCATGAAAAGACAGGTGGAAACGGATTTGGGGACCCATAGCGGGCCTCCTTTGTATTGTGGGGAGGTGGGGTGCACTTGGGGGTACCTATTGTACCCCCCTACATTTTAATCCTGCCATGTAGTGCAGTGATTTTAACATCTCAGCAGCACCCACCGCAATGTTAAAATGAAGAATGGGACCGCCATGGTAGCTTTCGCATCCTAATTTTTGTTGTGGGACCACCGCAGGCATGGCGGATGGTCCCGGTTTACAACAGGATGGCGGACGGACTCCAGTCCGTTTGCCAACCTAATGAGCCCCTTTGTTTTGAAATCTGTATTTGTAAAATTCATAGTAATGATAAGAAAGAAATTGGACTCTGATGATTTGATCAAAGAGAACACAAAGGACATGTTTAATAGTTGCATTATTCAGATATGCTGTATTTTAAAACGTGGATGTTTTTAAAAAAACACAATAAGTATGTTTATATCCTAAACGTATGTTTTTACCATCAACGTATTTGTTATTGCTTTTACATATTGTATGATTTTAAATAATCAAACAATAAAATTACATTGAATTGAATATTCAGGACATGCTGCCCTAAGAATGCATCTTGCCCATTGCTTACCATTGAATTTGTGTTTTGGGACTCACATTTTCTTGCTTTCTTTTTGCTGCCTTTATTTGTTTTAGGCTCTCCCGCACGTGCCGTTTAGAATGTTGCTGTGTGCTGCCTTCTGTATAGTTACTGGTGCTCACTCAGCAGATAGGCAGTTTCTGTGGTCTCCACAGTTCCTATTCTGGTTCATGTTCTCGGTAAAACCTAACTCACTTTTTGTTCCTGCACCCTCATTTCAATGGCGACAGAGATAGGCAAATGACACATGCATTTTATTCTTCTCCACATTGGTATTCAACAATCCCATTAAATCCCAAGGTTTGTGGTGAAAGATTGACTGATATCGGAGTGTAGGGACCTTTGATAGGTTGAACCCTACCAGACAGGGCAGCTGTTTGGTTTCAAAGACATATTGGGGACAAGCTGCAATTTACCCTAGGAATGCTTACTGCCTATTGCTTACCATTGAGTTTATTTGTTTTAGGCTGTCCAGCATGTGCTGTTTAGTATGTTACAGTGTATGTGCAGCATTATGTATATTTACTGGTGCTCACTCAGTGGCAAGGCAGTTTCTGTGGTCTGCACATACTGCCATTCCACTTCATGTTCTAGTTAATACCGAACTTTGTGTTCCAGTACCCTCATTTTATTGGCAACATGGATAGGCCAATGATACCTATTTTTGCTGGCTTTATTTGTTTTTGGCTGTCCAGCAAGTCTGTGTTCTTCTGGTGGAGCACATACTGATTATCACCTCTCTTACTGACTCCTTCTATTCTTCCACAAAAGCTTGCTTACTTGGGGATCTTTTTTCTTTTTCATGAGGCATTCCAAGAGAGTATTCATTTGTCTCTTCCAAAAATGTAGACGCCACAAAGTTTTACCTCAACCAGAATGCCCACATTCACTGGATCAGAGACAATGTTAAACCTCAATTTCATGAGGCAATTTTTTCCTGCATTAAGGCACCCCCCAATGCATCTAAATTATAAAAATACAATCAATGTAATGAATGGGCCCACTCAATAACTGAGTTCTAGATAAATGGAACACTTTAACAGTTTTATTACAGAATTTTTTTCTTTTGCTTTTTTTAAGCCTTTATTATACCGTTCAAGTAAATTACACGTATGGGCCTACAACCGCAGGGGCCGGCCGCTAGACAAGGCTACAATACACAAATTACGCAATGTTACAGCTCTTTATTCGACACCCTAAGGACCGCCAGCAAATCAGGACATACTTATACTGAACGCACGACTATACAACAGGATGTGACAAAGGTTCTTTTTTAATGAGGAAAGAAAATGTATCCGGTGCCCCATAATCAAACTTAATACGGTGGGTGGGTTAAGAAACAGGATATGCACTTTAGGATTCCCCGTGGGTGCAGCGCTCGCACAAAAATATGCAACACAGGATATGCAGCAATACAAGCAAACAGTATACGATAAGCGTCAGCCCTCGGAACCCGCCCACCATAAATCAGGATAGAACGAAAATACGAGCACTAGGTACGATATACAAGAAAATCAGGATATATCAAAAGCTATACTGATCATGAAAATAAAAACAAAAAACACGAAGAAAAAGAAAGGAAAAAGGCCATAGAAACTAATTAAAGGCAGAACAAAAACAAGACCCCAACCCCCCTCCCAGCACCCCTGCAGATGGCTACAGCCTAACCCCTAGCAGCGTGCCTGTCGCCCAATTAACTAAAGCCCCTAAAAGTAGGAACAAAACCTTGGGGGGGGGGGGGAATCCCAGGACAGGCCCCCGGCTCTCTCACTCCCGCCGCTAAATAGCTTCCTATGTCCGGTCAAATTATTGAATGAAACTTCAGGATCTGTAAATTGGGAAAATCGTTATTCGCCAGTCCTGCCACTCGCACCCTCATGATACACGTTACATAACCTCGCTACCACCAAAAGTAACAGACCTCCATTGATCAACCCAGGCCCATCCGATCTTGCACATGAATATGTCCCAGTCCAGCCGTTATAATTACAGGCGAGACAAAGTGCAATATCAATACAGGAGGGTCCGCCTGGAGTTCGGTAGCAAACATCACCACACATTGGAACCCATGGTAGCCGATGCACATTAGAGCCGAACAGAAACATTGTTGTTGCAACACCATTGAGAATACGAATTCCAGAAGAAGGAGGAGATTCAGTTCACCGCACCTCAGTTCCCCTCCGAGCCCATCCGCAAAAAGAACAACGCGGGACAAGTCTCTCCAAGACAGCACCTCCATTTGATGCTCCGACCCTCCCGTATGTACAGGGCTCCGGACGTTATGGCGGCATAACAGTTCTTCATGAGCCAATAGTCCCTCCTCCATATGTTCTTGTGCCTCTGGCTCGACAGGTACTGCACCGGCCATCCACCGGTCCGTGTTGTGCACTGCCACTGCTGAAGTTGCATCCAGAGTGGTGGGGTCAGCATTTCCAAACCTTCCTCCCAAAACGATAGCTTCCAATGCGTACTCCAGCGGCAGCCTTTTATTGTGCAAGTGTGAGTATAGTCCATGTAAAGCTGCCACGACGTCCCCCAACATAGGCTCTGGCACCCCATTTCCATCAGCGAGCACAGTCGCATCTTTAGGGCCTCCATTGAGCCGGGTGCAACGGTCCAGGGCGTCTATCTGGACCAGCCTGGGAGCATCAAAGGGCCGAGTTATTGTGGCATCCGAGTCATACATTGTATCCGGCTCACGACCCCTTCCTACACCAACGAGGACACCCCTCGTAGAGGCCCTGGACACAGCACGCAGCTTTCGGGTGTCACCCGCCTCAGTCTGGAGATCGGTGACCAGCATCTAAAGCACACACTGCACAAGGGGGGGCACCTTGATACGGGATAGAACAGTGAATCCAACTGTCGCTGGATTGGTCGTTGTTAAATGGGGCCCGTCTCCAAAGTCGGCCGGAAGAAACCCTCGTCTCAGATGACCGGTGTATCCCAGGCCCCTCAGGCCGTTGTTGTTCACCTCGGGGCCGGCCACTCCAGAACTCGAGGCTGCTGTCTCGAGGCTCGTGCAGGCCACAATCTTCACGGCGACGTAACTCCGTCCCCAAAGCTCGAAAATCACTCCGGGGCACACGTACCGGCAGCGTTTCGATTCATCCATGCGGGGGCATGAAAAAAGGCGCAGGATAAATGTCAGGATATAGCGGCAGGAGAAGAAGATGACGGAGCCGAAGAGCCTAGACGACCATCTCGGCCGCCAGCCTGGCTCCTCCCCCCTTTATTACAGAATTAACAATGGAAAACATTAACAGTTTTATTACAGAATTAAAAAATGAAGCAGTACACAGTCAATGCCATGAAGGCTCTCAATGAAATGTATACATAGAATGCAAAAAATGTAAATTATTCTAACTCGAAAATGGGAGCAAAACCGGTAGAATAATGGACAGCTTCCCTAGTAGAACAGGAAAGTCTTCTGGCTGACCCTGTAAAATTGACTGCTTGATAAAGAAAATTGTCTCACGAAATTAAAAATCTGCAGGCTCACTATGGTGTGATAAATTTTAACAGCTCATCAGCAAATCAGAGCACATGAAAAATAAACATCAGAATGCCTTAACATTAACCCCTACATGAAATATTATTCAGCATCCTCTATGCTAATGTTGTCAAGAGATGCTAAAGACAAAATTAGATACATAAACAATAATGTGTTATTTGAATGGATAAGCCACTGTGAAAAACAGAAAGATCTTGCAAATGCTGTGGGTTTTTAGATCCAACATCCTTTGAATAGTATTCATCCAAACTTTTTGCCGACACTCAACCTTTTATGCCATTTCAACCTGGCAAAAAAAAACTTTTTCAAGGCCTGAACCTTCCTTTTAAAATGCAAATAAATCACCCCTAAGGTAGGCCCTAAGCATGTGGTTATGACATCTACGATCACCTTGGGGGTAACAACGGACTAGCGGGAATGTGCAATGTGAACGCTGCTATGTATCTGCATATGCTGAACCATTACTGCGTATATTGTAATGTTTTTATGGAAGCATATGCTATATGGTTAATAAAAAGACAAAAAAAAAAGGTAGGCCGTAAAGGCTCATAGCAGGGTGCCTTATATTTAAAAAGCTGACATGTGAGTTTCTGTTTTACATGTTCTGGTGGTGAAAAATTCCTACATTTGTTTTTTCACTACTGCAAGGACTCTCTCTTCCTTTTTTTTATTTTTTTTTATTGAAAGTTCATGACAATAGCATATCTGATACATACAAGGAAACACACGTTGACAAAGAAATACCGAATAAATATACATACAGGATGTTAGATATGCATAATAGAGTTTCATCTTGTAGTAGGGATGTTAAAACAGATTAAAACCATTAGTATAGGAGAAGATACAAACAAAATGTGTTAAGAACAAGAGGGAATATCTACATAGGTGTTAAAAAGCTATAAGCCCAGGGTTTTTGACCGCCTCCATGATGCCACGGGCGACCAAATCCTTAGTCCCATGTCCCTAGATTTTGCTCCCTTCAGTGCGTACAACTTCGACTCAATGTTATGGATCCCAAGCAGCCTACAGATCCACATCTGAAAGGTTGGAGCCCCAATGTCCTTCCATGCAGCAGCAATTAATATTCTAAAAACAGCTGTTGCTATAAAAACAAGTGCCTCAGACTCTGTGCTTAAACCCAATTTGGCATCATACCCAATTATTAAAAGTGTAGGGGATAGGTCGATCCTGACAGCTAGCAGCCCCTCTAAAAACTTTGCAATTTCGTTTTTAATTGGCCCTAGTTTCTCACAGCTACAAAACATGTGAAGCAGATCAGCAGGGCCCTTACCGCATCTAGGGCAGTTGTTATCCGCTCTCTTTCCCCAATCAAACAGTTTTGCCGGTGTGTAATATAGGTTAAATAAAGTTTTAAAGTGCTGTGCTCTTAGGTTTGAGGATCGTAGGAACCTTTTATCCATAAGAATGGCTCTGTCTAAATCGATGTCGGGGTCACTCAGTTTCCCAACCCAAGTAGCCTCTGTCTTAAGCATATCATCTGGCAGCGTTCCCAGGAATAAAGCATATATTTTCCTTATACGACGACCGCCTCCCTTCATGTAGTCTAAGAGTGTACATTCTTTTGATATATCTATGGTGGGTCTTTTGGATTTAATTGTGTTGGACAATTGTATGTATTTAAACTCTTGGGAGCCTTGAAGTGAATATCGTGACTTCAGAAGATCAAGGGGCCTCAGAGCATCTTTTACCATCACTTGGCCCAGTGTGGTGATTCCCTGTCTTTCCCAATGTCTCCAGGAACCATCTCTGCTTAAGTGCGGGAATAGCCCTGATTTCCAAAGTGGAGTATGTTTGTTAAACTTCGGAATGCTCTGGTTCTTCTGTATTGCCAACCATACCGCCCGGATATCTTCCAATATTTTATACCCTGAGGACTTAAAGAAACATTTATCATAGTTCCTTAGCAATACACCATATACTTCATTCCCTAATGCTAACTGGTATATGGATGGAATACCGCGCTGGCAGTGTATCGTGTCAGCAGAGAAGAAAAGTATAGCCATATCTGTGAGGAGACAAGACCAGTGGTATAATTTTAGATTAGATATACCCAATCCACCCTGTTCCTGGGGTAGAGACATATATTTAACTGATCTCCTCACCTTGCCGTACTGCCAAACAAAATTCATAAAAATTGCCTCCATTTCCCTGATCAAAATATCGTCTATTTTAAAGGGGATGGACCTAAACTTATATAAGATTTTTGGGAACATTGTCATTTTCATGACATTGGCCCTGCCTATGATTGATAAATGAAGAGTATCAATTCTTTTTAGATCCTGTTTCATTTTCATGAGTAGTGGTGAGAAGTTATCTTTAATAATTTCCTGTGTCTGGGCATTAATTGTGATTCCCAGATAGACTACTGAATCCACATATCTATCATCCAGTTTGACTGTTTTACTTGAACATAATACCTGTGTTTTTGCCACATTGAGTCTATATCCAGAAGCACTCCCAAATTCAGAAGTGATATTGATTATTTCCCTCATAGCACTAGCTGGATCAACAGTGGTGATAGCTATGTCATCCGCGTATGCGAGGATTTTGGTTTCAAGTCCATTGGTGATAATTGGTTTTATGTTGATATTACTCTTAATGTGGCAAATCAGGGGATCAATATACAGAGCAAATAAGATAGGTGAGCACGGACACCCTTGTCTCGTCCCTCTTGAAATATTGATCAGGTTGGAGCCCTCACCCATTAACTGAATGCTAGCTATTGGATTGTAGTACATGGCCTTGATTGCCTGCAGAAATCGGGGACCAAATCCTTTGCCGGCCATCACTTTCCAGAGAAAGCTCCACCTGACCCGGTCGAACGCCTTCTCTGCGTCGAGGAGGATCATCGCGATCCCCCCCTCTACCCCAGCATGTATATCAAACAGAGTTATGGCTCTTTTAATATGGTCGGTGGTACCCCTTCCAGGGATAAAGCCATGCTGCCAGGGAGAGACGAGGCCCGCGATAATCCTCCCCATCCGTGAAGCCAGTATTTTAGCATAAAGTTTGTTATCGCTATTTATTAGCGATATAGGCCGATACGAGCCCGGGCTCTCCTTGGGTTTGCCCTTTTTGTGAAAGACCACAATGTTGGTTTTAGTCCAGGATTCTGGTATAGTACCTGTATTGATAACCCCGTTAAATAAGTCTAGCAGGAGAGGGGCCATTTCTTCCCTCAGGCATTTATAGACTTCCAGGGGTATAAGGTCAGGCCCTGCTGCCTTACCTGCAGAAAGATCTCTTAGTGCCTGAAGGAGCTCCTCCATAGTAATATCCTGTTCTAAGGATTCCCTCTCATTAGACGTCAGATTGATACCTGTATCCTGCCAATTTGTGCCCTGGTAGGCTATGTTTGCCTCCTCCTTATAGAGAACCTGATAGAATCGCCTAAAAACCTCTAAAATTTCTGTTGGCTTTTTATAGGTCTGCTCACCTTCATTAATTTCAGTGATGATATTTTTTGAGGTAGCTTGTCTTATCCGAAGCGCTAGAGCCCTGCCTGCATTCTCGCCTGTTTCATACATACCAGCTCTACGGGTCTGATATTCTGCTGCAGCCTTCTTTGCCAATTGTCGCTGGATATCTGCTTTTATAGTATTTAAGCTTTCTAGGCTCTGAGACCCCTGGATCCCGTGACATACGTCTCTTCTATGCTGCTCCTCTGCCTTCACCAATTTAGCCAAGTGATACTCCCTATCTTCCTTCATTTTTTTCCAAAGCCGTGCAGAATAGCTAATTGTCTCCCCTCTTAAACCAGCCTTGAAGCTATCCCAGACCATGCCGCGGGAAGCGCTATATCTATTAGCATCAAAGAAAGATTGGGACCACCCCTTTATATGTGCTACATAGTTACTGTCCGCTAGAAGTTTTCTATCGAAAGACCATGGTCTCATTTTTTCCCTTGGTTTGCTAACAGACATATTTAAGACAAGGGGATTGTGATCCGATATTAGTTTTGGGAGCATTGAAATTTCGACATTGCTAAGTTGTGTGGCTGATACTAAAAAATAATCCAATTTTGTGTATTTATTGAATGGATGTGAGAAATATGTAAACCCAGGTTCATCTTTCTTTTGGTTGCCCCAGACATCCTTCAGGCCATAGGACTGGATTATAGAGGACACCGCCCTAAATACTCGGGGCTTACGGCCACTATATGGGGTGTTACCTGTAAAATCGGCTGAAATATTGAGATCACCACAAAATACCATAGGTGATGGCCAGTTAGTGAGCTCCCGTTCGATGTAATCCATCACCCCTGGGTCGTCCAAATTAGAACCATACACTGAGCATAAAGTGATGCCTAGTTTCAATTCACAAATTGCCCATCTTCCCAATGGATCAGCTTTTGATTTTTTAGCCCCCCCCAGTCCTACCCGGCCTATAATGGCTACCCCCCTTATAGTTGAGGTCTGTGAGGAACAAGACAAGATTTCAAACCCCCTTATATTCAACCAGTGTTTCTTTTTTCATGGTAGGTGAGTCTCTTGTACACAGATAATGTCGGCCCTGATTAGTTTAATATACTCCTCAAACTTTTCCCTCTTTTTCCAATCGTTCAGTCCTCCTATATTAAGGCTGATTATCTTAATCCTTGACATACCCCTGGAGAGAAACAAGCCAACATACTAACCAGTCACATTTTATCCTGAAACTAGCAACGGCGACAAGTATAACCACTTTCAACATCTCAGATATATCAATAAACATATTTATTGCATGAACTTTCTTTTTGTTTCTTTTTCCCCCTTCCCCCCCCTCCCACAAGAGTCCCCCCCCTCCCCGCCCCCCTGACCCCAACTCACTCCCAGGTGAGGCGCGCAGACTGAGTCTGTGCGTGTGATGGGTGCGACCCGGCAACGGACACAGTGCAATCAATAAATCCAACTTCGACCGTAACCTTATGTGTACCCACAATCTCCCTAACGTGACACACTTTCCTCTGTGAGGTTAAAATTTGAGCTTAAACTAAGCTAAACCTTAGACTTCAGCCAGTGACAAAAATTAGAACCTTAGCCTTTGTTGGCTGATCTGAGTAATGTGACATATTATAGAGAGTCTAGAAACTCCTGAGCCTTAATTTCCGAGGAAAAATATATGGTCTTGCCTAGGTGAATTATCTTTAACTGAGCAGGATTGATGAGATAAACCTGCACTTTTTTGTCCTGGAAAGGTTTAATTAATTGTCTTAATCTCCATCGACGTTCCACGGTGGAATGGCAGAAATCCGGCCTAACAAAGAAAGACCCTCCTTCAAAGGTTCTTTTGGAGTCTGGCCGGGCTTTCTCTGATATGGACTGACGAAGAAGAAAATTGCCTATGTAGATTAAGATTGCTCTAGGCTTATCACCTTCTCTGGCGTTTTTTCTCAATCTGAAGGGTGTCCTATGAGCTCTCTGTATCTCAGTGGTCCAGTTCCAACCGGCGATGTCTGGAAAGGCTTTCTCAAATGTTTTGACGATGAACATTTTAACATCCTGACCCTCAGCCCCTTCCGGAATACCCAGGACCCTGAGATTGTTCCTTCTTTGCCTATTCTCAAGGTCCTCCAACTTCCACTGGACGTCAATTGCTTGAGCTCCCAGCGTTTCCACTTTGTTTGTGGCTGCAGCCGCCTCAGCTTCGGTGGCGACTACCCTCTCCTCTAGATTTGAGACCCTGTCTCCAACACTTACCCAGGCTTTTGAAAGCTTTCTAACCACTGCTTTCATCTTTCTAATCGCAGCTTGGGATTTAAGGCTGTCTGACCGGGTTTCTTCTCTGTGTGCAGTTATTCCCTGGTGAATTGATTCCATCATCGCCATCATTGACAACTGCGTAGTCTCGTTATGCCTTATATTGCCCATGGCCGGGTTGGCGTTCCCTTGAAGGGATGTTGTAGGAGAGTGATCCCAAGTTAGTGCTGTAGGGTCCCTTTGAGGGGGCACGTTTTTGATGATAGATGATGGTAACCCTGCCTCACTATCGCTCTCTGTTTCCGGATTACTACCATCAATATCTGAGCTATGTGGCTCGTCGTCCTCCTCTGACCAGTTGGCCTCCTCTGTGACAGAGAAGAAGCACTCGCTGGGGGTCTTTTCCTTTTCCATCCCACCATGGGTGACCCCGGGATGTATTGTATTAGCTTTAGAATTGGCAAGTAAGCCACTATGAACCTCTTGGGCCGTGGTAGAGATGGTGCTCTCTTTGAATATTTCAGCTGTTGTTGAGCCTCCTTGATCGCCCTCACTGTTAGTTGGTGGGACTACTGTCACTTCTATTGGAGGGTTCATCGCATCTTGTGAGGGTAGTGGGGTGATGACCTCGCTGTTATTGGCAACACAAATATCGTCAGCCCCCGATACAGCGACTAGAGGCTCTGAATATGTCGTCAGAAGCATGCCCCCGCCTGCGACGTCATCCCTGGCTTCCACCTCCTGACATGACTGAGGGATCTGTGTCTGCGGATGAAACTGCTGTGACTGCTGCAGATTTGGTATTGATTGTGCTGCTGGTTGCGGCGCTGGATCTGTGCCAGGAATCTCTGCTGGAGTAGTGGCGGATATTGGTGGAGCGAGCAACTCAAGTGACACTGGTAACACAGGTAGTACAGATGACCCCGGTAGCCCAGAAGCCGCGGCTGCTGAGGCTGGTTCAAAGTCCTTCAATTTTTTTTTCTTTTCGTTACGATTCAGCATTTCCACCACGCTAACAGTTGCGGTGGCTGTAGCTTGTCGGGTTCTAACTGAGGGAGGGCGCATCTCCTTAGGGGTGTTCTGCCCTGTGGGTGGTTGCAGCTTTGCCCGCCCTGATCCAACTTCTGGTGCTGCTCCCTCCATCCCGGTGTTTGCCACAGAGTCCATACTTAGGGTATTATCTATGTTGCCAGAAACAGAGACACCATCAGCCATACCTTTCTTTTTCGTCTTGCCCCCAGTGTTGTTTTTTGGAGCCATAGAAAGGGCAAATACTATGAGCAGAGAGATCGTCTGCCTCACCTCAACTGGACCGCTGCAGCACCGAATCTCTCCACCTGCTTGTGCCGGCTTGTCGGGTCTGCTGGAACTGCTGGGACTGCTGCCGTTTCTGCTCCGCTTTCCGGATCTTGCCGGCTTTGTGTGGCTCCGCCTCCAGGCTCCGCGAACTCCGCCGGGGCTGCTGTGATCCAACCCGACTCTAAGCGAAGCTGTAGCCAGGAGCCTCCGCAGACCCGTGCGGGGCAGCCCGCTGCAGAGACCTTTGAGAAGCATCAAAGTTTCATCAAGTCCAGGAGGTAACCGCCGGTCGCTTTGGCTTTGGCCGCTATGCCTCTGCGCCGGTTTTGCTCTTTTGCTCCCCGCTGCCTTGTAGCTGTTTTTAGCTGGATATCCGTGGATGCGATGGCGCTCTGCTGTTGTAATGCACCGTGTGTCAGGGTGATCATGAAGCTTCCGAGTTTTTCGTAGCCCTTCTTTCTTTCTTTCTTTTAGTATTCCAACGAATTCGGCATGAAAAGAGAAAGCCTGGGTGTCGAGGTTACTGCAAAACACAACACTTCATATCTGCGCTGTGTCCGGTGCTGCCGCTCAGCCGCTTGACACGGCCGCCATCTTGCCTAAAAAACGCAAGGACTCTCTCTTCCATTGGCTAACATGGGGATACCTTATTACATTTATAAGTGATAACCTTTGATTGGGAACAGATGGAGATATGCTGTTTAGACTCAAACAAATTTTAATTTAAAATCCTCTTTAACTGTAAAGCTGCAGTTAAAGTCACAATTCTGAAAATGCCACTTTTTAGAAAGTTAGCATTTTGTGGCAATTTCTTGTCCTAACGATTTGTGCCTTCTGCCAGTACTTTGGGTCACATGACGGCTGTTGGGGTTTGTGTATTCCTTCCAGACAGTGACGCAAAAGTTGATCAGGTATGTACTGAATGGGCCATCCTGCCAGGGTGGTTGGGGGCAGACCTGTACTGAACTCCAATTAAATTTCAAAGCCTCCTGTACATGCAGAGGAACCTAACACTAGTCTTGGTCACCTCCAAGGTCTAGGAGCCTTGCCTGGGGAAGGGAAGAACTTTCCAGAATTCGATGTGTGGGTAATACAGGGACTCATCTACTTCAAAGGCTGTCACCAGGTATAATTATCGGACCTCCAGAGCCACTCTTCAGTGCCCTCCTGGACCTATGGGCATTACAGAAGAAGGACAGCATTGTTCCACAGAGGACTGCCCTGCAGCTTGAGGCCTGCCTTGTTTGCCAGAAGACTGCCTTGCTGATTGAGGCCTGCATTGTTCCCCAGAGGACTGTCATGCTACTTGAGGCCTGCCATTTTCTCTGAGAAGGAAGACCGGCCCATCTCCCTTCATCCCAGGCTACCTGGGTGACTCTGAGGGTCAGTTGGCTGACCTCCTGTCTCAGCTACAGGGACACATAAGTTCCAGAGGCATCCTTGCAACTACCCAGCCAACCTGCTGTGACTGGACCTCCAACTGGACTTGCCTGAGACCTGCGGGCATAAGCTAGAGTTAGCCCCTGATTCCCAAGAGTTGCCACTCCAGGTCCTGGACCTTTGGCTGGCGTCCGAGTGCACCCCTCTACAAGAAAAGGTGAAATCCTGAAGTTTTGTGCTCTTCGTGATTGTGTATGGGATCATCCTCACTGATACTCAGCCACCTGTGATGATCGCCAATGTAAATCTCCGGTGAACCCACAGCTTCCTACTACTGCAATGGCCACCAACGATCGGCAACGAGAGATCTGCACTTTGCACTACAGCAACAACAGTCTGCAGGAACCGCCAACGCAAAGCTCCAGCAACAACCATCTGTGACACCCAACCAGATCTTCATGCTACTTCGATGTCTGTCCACCATGCCAGGCTTGTTTTATGTTCTACCACTACCATCCGTGATGCTCTCCATGCTCCTTCACAGCCTCATCCACCTCGAACATAACTCTTCATAGCGGACTTTGAGAAGATAACTTTTTCAGCCAGACTAACCTGGTCCCTATATCTGACCTGTTCATCATCACGGTCAGCCAGAACGTGTGACTTTCCCCCAGTCTCGCATAACCAAATGGCCATCAGTGGCACTTTCGGCTTTTAGACACTGTACGTACCTAAAGGTTTGAAATTGAATATCTTGAGTTCTACTGATTGAATTTTTGTCATTCTGGTATTATTTTATTTATTTAAATGTACTCTATTTGTAGGTTGAGCATTCAAGACCTCTTGTATATACTTTAACAAATACTTATTTGTTGCTTAAAGCCCGCCTACTACTCTTCATTTTTTTTGTTTCAGTGTCCTTTAAAAATACCTGCTTGCTAGTGGTCAATGCTTCCTCTTTGTCACACCTTTTTGTCTTTCTTTCCTCCCACAGAGCAGGGGCCAAGTACTGTATCATTATGCTGCGGTTGTTTATCTGTTGTTTCAGGGACTGTTTTTTTCTTGGTTTCTTAAACGTGTTACTGTTTGCCTGTGTTTAGATTCACCCTGTACCTGCTTAAACTTTGAATGCAGCATTTGTCCCTCCCACCTTTTCACATGTCTGCATGCCCAACTCCATCTACGCATTGCTTTTTAAAACTGGGTTTCCGATGATATTTTGCCAGGTTCTGTAGACCACATGAGGCATTGCAGCCCCTTCCACTACCCCTTGTTTTCTCTTTCTGTTGAGGCCCCTTTAAGAAACAGATAAACAAAGCTCAACCTCCCAGCACCACTTCACGGCCACATTTGGATTATGTTGTTCTATATGTGTTATCGTCATCGCACTGTCTCCATTCTAGGGCAGATCATGTGCTAAGCAAGGGATGTGCTGCCAAGGCAGTTGCTCTGTGAGCATACCACGGATGCATGCCAGGGTGTACGCGCACTGTGCAATGAGTTGGGAGGGGACATTATGCGCAATGAGCGATCTAGTGAAGAGCATGAATTTGTCAAAGTGGCAAATACTGTCCAGGTAAGAGGGGGAGGACAGTAAAATGGTCCATACAGGGGAAGTTGGGCGGTGGACCTGGAATGTGCTGCAGGAAATTCCGGTGAATTGATGCGGTAAAGTATAAGACTTTTGGAGTATAGATATCTGAATGCACAAAGTACAGAAAATGATAGAGTCACTTCGCTTCAAGGACTGCCTCAACTGTCCTTTTCATGATCAAGGTTTTAACAATCATTGTTCAGCGTGTCCTGGTTGAGGTTTGGCAGCCCTAGCATTGTAGCTTGATGTTTCTTGGAATATTGCCTGGTTATCCAAGCGACAAACCTGTAGAACCTGGTCTGATCTTGGAAACAACTAGAAAGAAGCACTGTCAGTCTACTCACTACATTGGCAAGTGGACATGTTTTTAGGTCTGATTTTCATAAGTGGTCCCTTGCCTGGATGGACGCATGGGTCACACAAACCTTTCTAACAAGACATAATGATGCTATGTAAGCCTAACCCACTCTGTGTCTCACTTACCTTTGCTCCATTTCTTCCTCAAATGCAGCTGTTCTTGAGTTAAGAGGATGCCTCTCATCATCACACACAACACCAAAACACCTCTTTAAAGTTCAGTGAAAACACACAAAGCAGATGAAAGATAAGTAAGGCTTATTTCCAAGTGTAATAAAATGACCCATAGTTGAAGAGCAATAAAACGCTCCACATATCCACTCTTGTTCACCCAAACACGTCGTGGACCCCTTATTTAGCTAAAGTGCAGTGGGCCTTCTCCTGGGCTATGAAGCTCTGTGTTACAACATGCAGAATACAGTACCCTTCAACTCCCTTTTGTGTGAAAAATGTTCTCAAATCATCTGCCCCTATTCTCGAGTTTTCCCCTACACGATTTGCGGTCCTGGCATGTTTTGTTTATATGGCCAGTTAATGATGGGACATTTCTTTGCACAGAAACTGGTGGTTGATTGAAAGGGGATTCTCCACTCTTATGATAGAGTGTGAGAAAGTGTGTGAATAATGAGGAGTTGTGTTTTTGAGTGTCCGGGGTCTAACAACTTCCAGTCCAGGGCCAAGAAATGCCTTTTTATTATGATCTCTAGTCAAAAATAAACATAGGAGCATATGTACAAGCCCCTACCGCCACAACAACGTCATTTGTGCGCCTTATGTACAAGGCAGCGTTAAGCCACTTAACGTGGCTTAATGCTGCCTTGTACACAAGGCCCCCTTTCACGCTATGGTTAGACAGAAAAGGGTAGGCAGTTGGTTTTGCTGTGGGAGTTCCACTACGACACCAATTCATTTTGACGCTGACACCTATGTACGAGGGTGGTGTACACAGATAGCAGCGCCAAAATTAAGACCAGGTAATCCTGGTCTTAACTTGGTGAAACGAGGGGAAATGCATTCTTTCTCCTCCTGTGTGCTTTTTCCATGTGCGCTGCCTTGTGCAGCACACATGGAAAAAGCAAAATGCCAAGTTTTGTTTATGTACCGGAAGGTGTCTCATCCTGTACATAAACAAACCTTTAAAAAAAAGCCTTTTTGTCACTTTCATGTGTGAAGTATGAAGTAGTACACATGAAAGTGACAGAATAGCATTTTAGGATTGTTTATGTGCAGGAAGGGACACTTTCCTGCACATAAACAATCCTCCCCTGCATGCAGAAACACTTGCACTATGGTGCAAAGGTGCCTTCATTGGCGCTAAGTTGCTAAACTTAGCGCCATCGCAGGGGGAAACACAAGGTTGCACTACATTCTTGTAAATATGGTCCAGCCCTGTGTTTCAGAAGTGGCGGAGCGCGGTGTTAAGACAAGGAGGCTAACGCTGTGCTTCACCACTTCCTTGTACATATACTCCATAGTGTTGGACTTCTAGAGGAGGATTTTGGGGTTACAATTGACCTCATCAAGAGTCACATGCCTAACACCTATGGTTAATCCCAAAAGAATGTGCATGTTTTCCAAACCCAGACAGAAAGACAGACTAATTCAGTCTGGTATTCTAGTAAATCCTCAGGCAACACAACTATTGTTATTAGTAGGCAGTTTGTTTGAAACACACCTTTTTTCTTCTATTAGATAGGTTGATACAATTCTACACCTCCAGTGCCTAGATGGGCCGTTGGCATGTTACAAACCTAAAATTGAAGTTCACACTGGTCACTAGCTAGATGATCAGCGCTTTGCTCTACACTTGCCGCCACTCTTTGTTTTTCGCTCAGGAGCATTTTCGTTTAGCTGACTGGAGATTTTATTTACATTTGAAATTCATAATCGTTCCCACGGTGACGAATTTGGACAACTGCCTGTTTTTGATAACCTGCCTGAAGACCACATTGGTCGAAATGTTGCCATTTCAGATTCTGCTTCCCTACATGACTTGTTTGAAGGAGATTTAAAAAAATGCAGGTTTTTTCAGAATGAGACAGAATCTCAATGCATTGAATTGTTAACTTTTACTAATGTTCCGTCCGTTTAAACATTGTCTGTTCACTTTTGTGAGTGTGCTTCTGCAAAAGTGTAAAATTTAATTCCATGTCTAAAGACGCGGTCCAACTCCCTCTTCCTAAGGATCTTGTAAAAAAAAATCATGTCCAAGTTTCTCCTGGACAGAAGCAAACTTGGGTTTCTCATCCACGTTACCGTCCTCCCCTTGCAGATTCCCTGTTCCCCTCTCCCTGCGGCTTTCTTTCGCTACGACTTTCTTTCATCCCCCAACCCTTGAAACTTCCTTCCATGTCTACCTCTGTAGCTTCTATCTCTCCTTACCCTTTCCCTCTGTGGTTTTCATGTCCCTCTTCCTGGTGCTACCATGTTTCCCTTCCTTTGGCTTCCATTTCCCCTTCCTGTGGATTTTATATTCCCCCCTTTGCCCGCTTCGCCTTCCTTGTTCTATCCCCTTCGACTTCCTTGATCCACTTCCTTTGGCTTCCTTGTTCTACTCCCTCTGGCTTTCTTGTTTCACACACTCTGGCTTCCTTATTCCATCTCTAATAAAAGAGAGAGGGACCCCAGGACCAAAGGGATAGGGTTCCACAGGAGACGCAAGTCAAAATATATAATTCCCTTTGGGCGAATTATCATGGAAAGACAAATTCTTACCAGTAGACATATATACACTCAACAATTAATAATATCAAATCATAACAAGGAAGCAATGCAAAAAATATTCAAAAGGTTTTAAGAAAAAGCACAATAATAGAAGTAGATCTGCACAGTTTATTACCACACACTATAGTTTGTTAAAAATGGGAAACATACACAGAACAGAACATTATATACAAAATATATCCAACATTTCAGTAAAAAAGGAGGTACAGGTAAGGCATTAAATTCCGACAAATACAGAATTTTCCTTAATTTGTTTTCCTAGTATTACTCCTTGAGCATCGACGCGTTTCGGTGGTGTAGTTAATGTTTAACCACCTTCATCAGGACAAAATCAATGTTTCCCAATGTTTCTGAAATTCAAACAAACCCAATCTTAATACAGTTTAATAATATATTCACACTTTTTAAAAAAAAAATAACATTTTTTAAAAAACATAATGTATACAGATATCTACAACCCTCGAACATTGCTTCCATGTTAAACAAACAAACAATATATACAAATACAGCATAACAATAATTGCGATTACAGAGACATAATTCCTGATACCGATTGAACATGTATCTAAGTATCTCAAGACGGTCTCTAAAGATCTCTCCAAATATGAGATTTATTATTAAATGTCATACATAGTACTCCAGTAATTGGGCATGTAGCACATCCTTGAAGTTCAAAAACTAAGTACTCCCATTCAGGTTTATCTTTGGACAAGAGAGGTGGCCATTTGAGAAGAGCATGATACATCACCTACCTCAAAAGCTATATATCGTACAATCTAGGTCAGGGGAACTGTGCCTCCTTTCCAGTCTCACAAGATGTTCGTCCAGCGAACTATCTCTTCAAAGTTAAAATGGTATTGTCCTATATATAAAAAAATGGATAAACATTGTATTTTAGTGTCAGCCCCCACCATAATTATTGAGGCGTGGGGTTTATTGTCACACTATAAGATTCGTTAGTGCAAGGCTCCAATAAGCTAGTTGAATTTCTTCAATTATTAGTATTCGCTACAAGAGCGCTCACCTCCAAATTTATCTGGATAACCATAAGCGGACAACCACACTAATATTCTACGTAGTTCCTCGGCTTCTTAGCTCACCACATATACCACTTATCAGTGCGTATAACTCTGTAAATAATTAACAGAAACGTCATTAGGGACTCTACCAGCTTCAACATTCGAACGCCTATTATCAGCACACTTCCCCATTATACTTACATAAATATGTGGTGAAAGTGCCTCACATGCGGTATGGGTATGGTCATTAAGACTCATACGATTGAAGTATAGACATTCCCTAAAAAAGTAGAGGGAGAGTCCACATATTACTCTTACACTCTACTTAGGGTATCATTTTGATAATAGATATCTAACTCAAAAGCAGCCAGCACAAAGAGATATGGCTTACTTGTTAATAGGTTTCACAGAATGCGGGAATCATTAGTCGCGCTGGAAAACTTGCAGCGTGCACTCCCTGTTAAATACAAACGGATACCACAAGTTATAGAGGCTTAATGCAACTTATGCCGGTCACATTCAAACAAGCACGATAATTGGTCGCGCTGCAAAACTTGCAGCGTGCACTCCCTGTTGAATATACAGACAGATACCATAAGTAATAGGGGCTTAATTCATCTTGCGCCGCTCGCATTAAAACAAGCACGATAATTGATCGCGCTGCAAAACTTGCAGCGTGCACTCCCTGTTAAATATACCGACGGAAACCACAAGACATAGGGGCTTAATTCTATCTATGCCGGTCGCATTCAAACAAGCACGACCAATCCCTTACCTCTGGCGCTAAGGCAAAAGCGTCCCGCGTGTGAACAAACGTGGTTGGAATCGGCAATCCTTTTTTACTGAAATGTTGGATATATTTTGTATATAATGTTCTGTTCTGTGTATGTTTCCCATTTTTAACAAACTATAGTGTATGGTAATAAACTGTGCAGATCTACTTCTATTATTGTGCTTTTTCTTAAAACCTTTTGAATATTTTTTGCATTGCTTCCTTGTTATGATTTGATATTATTAATTGTTGAGTGTATATATGTCTACTGGTAAGAATTTGTCTTTCCATGATAATTCGCCCAAAGGGAATTATATATTTTGACTTCCTTATTCCATCCCCATTGGTGTCCTTGTACCACTCTCTTCAGCTTCCGTCCGCCCCTTTACCTTCTATGTTTTACCTGCTTTGACTTTGTTTGATCCTCTCAACTCTATGCCAATGCTCTCTTCTTCACACTACTCTACTATGAGCCACTGCACTCTACACCAATACACTCTAAACCACTGTAATCTACTCTGCAAAACTGCACTCTGACACTGCACTCTACGACACTTAACCCTACCCCTCTGCACTCTACCCTGCACCCCTATTTCATTTCTCTCTACTCTTAAACAATCTACTCTACACCACAGCACTCCATGCCACTGCACTCTTTGCCACTATTCTCCACTCTGTGCTACTGCTCTATACGCCACTTGAATCGAATCTGCATCACTCTACTCTGTACTCAAAACCAATGTACTCTAAACCAATCTACTCAAAACTACTGTACTTTATGCCACTTCATGATATGATACTCCACTCTATGACACTCCACTCCACTCCACGATGCTCTACTCTGACTCTCTACTCCATTAAACTCTACTCCACTCTAAGACACTCTACTTCGCTCTATGCCACTCTACAACACTACTCCACTCTGTGATTCTCTACTCAACTCCCTCCACGCCACTCTTTACTACTTTACTCCACTCTATTCCATAACAAACTACACCACTCTACGGCACTGCTCCACTCTATGCCACTTCATGCCACTCAACTCTGACACTCAGTGCCACTCCCCTCTACACCACTGAACTCTACTGCACTCTACTCCAGCCTCTGAAATTCCACTCTCCTACACTATTACGCTCAATGCCACTCAGCTCTACTATAATTTACTCTGCTCTAAGTCACTCTACTCTGCAACACTCTTCTCCATTCTACACAACACCATCTACGCCGCTCCACTCTGCTCCAACATTTCCCGACACTCTATAGCACTATACTCCACTCTGACACTCTGCCCACTCATGTCTACTCCATTCTACACCCTTCCTCTCTACAACACTCTACTCACTTCACAACACACCACAGCACTCTAGACCACACCACGTCCCTCCATGACATGCCTCTTCACTACACGCTGCACCACTCAACTCTACTCTATGCCACTCCACGACTCTCTACAACACTCCATAATACTCTACTTTAGGAGAGTCCACTCCACTCTCCTTTACCTTACTAACTCTTAACCATGCTAAACAGCAGCCTCTCTAGTGTACGACATGGCTAAATCATATTAGCAAAGTCAATAGCTTTTGCATAGGCGAGAGCTATTGGCTTTGCCAATGCTTGTACTAAATTGGTTTTGGATTTTTCATGTGTTATGGTTTCACTTTATAACTCTTTGTGCACTGCATAAATACTTTACACTTTGCCTCTAAATCAAGTCTGACTTTTTTGTGACAAGCTAACAGATGGTTCAGCATAGGTTAATTTATTTTCTTTGATGGTTCACCCTGACAAGTATTGTGATTGTCGTCTGATGCGGGCTTCCACCACCCTCATCCCAATGTTTTATATAGTTTTTGAATGAAAGTTCATTGAGGGCTGAATAACAATGGAAATAAATCAATACATCTCAGTTTGACTGTGTGCTGCAGAATGTATGAAAAGTACAGAAGAAGGGGCGAAAGAAACATGAATGACATGGGTGACTTAGATGGTGTTTATGTCTAAACTGAGGCCTAATAAACATATATCAGAAACAAAGCACTTCTGCACATCATAGAGAATATTCTACAGAAGCAACAGTGCTAAACCAGCATGTGAAACTGAGTGTGAAAATGCATACTGCATGGTGTTAATGATGCACAAAAATATAAAGAAGTAGAAATCTTCTGCAATATATTAGATTATCTTCCAGATTATAAAACAGAGGATGAGATAGTGGTACAGATATCAATAAGGCTATTTGGCCAAAGAAAGCTTTGTGATTCTAACTAGCATTAGTAGAAAGACAGACATTTGTAATAAGGTACCATGAGTCTGTTGAACAATACACACAGAATTAGATTTGTTATCACATAATTCTCAGTAAGGACATGTTGTGGCTCCCATGGTAAGGGACCAGAGCCTTTGTCACTGTTAGAACATCTAGGTACAAGAAATTTTACTTCCATTTAGGAATCCCACATTGAAGCAAACTTTATTGATAGCAAAAGGCTTTGAACAATCTATGCAATCATCTAAAGATGTAAATCCAAATGCCAGAAGGGCACATGGTGCAATTAATGTAAGTGTTGCAAGAAGAAAAATGGAAAACTGAAAAAAAATATGAGAGGTTTTTAAGAAGGAGACCAATGAACAATCAAAGGAGTGTCTCAAATGTGGGTAGAATCATTAGGAAAGCATTCTGCAACCTTGTTCTGCATATGGCAAGGAGTGTCAAATTATGTGAACATAAGGGTTATTTTAGGGGTCTTCCGATGCAAAGGGAAACACAAATTGTTTCTGGGCGATGACAATGAAAAATTGTAGCGAAATTGGAAAATGTAGGGACTGATTTAGACCTTGGCGGGACCACCGTAGTCCCTGATTGGCCATGGTTACAAGTACTCTGTTGAGATGACGGAGTTTTGCCTGCTGTATTTAGATGTGGGCACTAACAGACTGTTTACCGTTGCGTAAGCGGCTCACCTCATTTGACATGGCGGACTCTTCTTCTCAGGGGGGAAGGGGGCCCTGCTAGGGGCCCCCAAATACACTTTCTGAGAGCAGTTCCATGCCAGAAAGGCCGACATGGAACTGCTGTGGTAAAGTACCATCATACTCCTGAATGCGGAAACGCCTTCCTAAAGGGATTATGTGGCATTTATGACTGGCCAACGGGCTCCTTGAGCCCGTTGGAACCCAGTTGGTTTCCCCAGCCAATTTACTCTCCAAACGCAGACATTATAATTTGGTGGTCGGAAAATAAACCTACCATGTAGGTCAGAAAGCCTCCAACGAGTGGTCGGAGGCTTTCAAAAGGAAGACCTTAAAGGGTGGCCCCCACTGCATCTGCATTTCAGGGTCACATGCAGCAACTTTTTGCAAGACACAAAAGATATAACAGCATTCAAAGATGACATGCTAGATTATGTAGTTAATGAAGAAGAATATGATAGAGTTATGGTAAGGCATTTAGACATGAGAGATACAAAACCATTTTGTGGTTGCAAAGCCTGTGATTCACAAATTCACTGGGTTAGCAACCGCAAAGTAGCTTTTTGTTATGCATTAACCACATTTTGAGATTCTGTAACATGTTACTGAATCACAAATCGGGTTCAGAAACCCACATCAAATGTCCACTGGAAGGGGTGTGTTAAGGGTGTATTCGCCAATAGCAATTTGTTAAGGTATATATCAATGTTTTGTAATCAAAATCTTTTGGCAAAACATTGAAATTTTCCCAACACCTCAAAGGAGGCAGTAACCCAATCACAAATGGAAAGGGGTTTGTTTGGGACCCATTCCCATTTGTGAATGGTAAAACCAAGTGGGAAGTAGGCACTGGTCCATGGAAAAATCACAACAAAAAATATTTTCAAATGCAGCCCTTTTTTAACATTGACTTTATTTAAAATGTGATCATAGTCACGGTGGTCTGCTGACTCCAGCAGCCCACCAATAATAGTGTCACAATTTGCAAACTGCAATCTGAACATTGATATGGTAGGTCGGATTATGATCCACTACAATTCAGTATTTTGTCAGGCGACCTTTGATT
The DNA here is from genome assembly GCF_964261635.1 of Lissotriton helveticus. Classification (NCBI taxonomy): domain Eukaryota; kingdom Metazoa; phylum Chordata; class Amphibia; order Caudata; family Salamandridae; genus Lissotriton; species Lissotriton helveticus. Next base: position 1,763,741,451 of record NC_136057.1, read on the forward strand.
ACATAGGTTGGTTTGCTAAATGTATTTCACTTGCAAAAAAAACTGATGTGCAATGATGGCTCACATTTTGCAAATAACAATTTTGCATATCATGCCCCTAGCATCTTGAAAGATAGCATGTTAACTTTACATAAAGAAAAGGTACCTGTACCTGTTAACTGTACTAAATCTAATACAGGCAAGTACTATAGCTCCAGTACCAAATGGCCAGGACTAGCTAATGCCCTTTCTCGGGCTATGTGAATATTATTCTAAATATAATCACAAATTTAAATTTAAAACACGTCTTTTTAAAACTTTTTATCAAGAATAGTCCCTTTATCTTGGTTCAGAAAAGACTGGAGTGCCTTGAGAACATTAAACAAGTATTGTTTTTGCTGAGGCATTACATTGCTTCAACCTTTCTCTACAATGCACCATCACAGTTGCTGATCTTGAAAACAATAATGAAATTGGAGCAATTTAAAAACAGATAGGGGCTTGTAGAACACAGTTGTGCTTGTGTCCAGAACTTTATGTTGATTTGCTTTATATTACTGTGTAATTGGAGAAGAATCCTTATCCTCCATCCAAGCTGTCAAACAATTGTCAGCAATTTATTTGCAAGAACAATTTTATGCTACAGACCACTAAACTATATTCTGTTGGTGAACAAAAAAATAACAAGCTCTGCTCGTTAAATGCACCTGGCATCATATATCAGAAATGCCAGCCTTATTTTCACACAAAACAGGCAAAATTAATTTGAAACTGATTGTCACTGTAGCCCATTCATTTATCTAAAAGAGAAACTGGGAGAAGATCTCAATGACTGTATAATGCCAGTATTGATATTGATGACGGTACAGAAAATGTAGACCTAAACAAGGGTGGAAGAGACAGTTGCAATTAAATACTGACCTCATTATCAACTTTAAAATAAATGGTTTATGAAAAGAAAATAGTTTGCAAACAATCTGCAATTATTATCGAAGATTAAGGAGGATCTTTTTAAAGAGAAGGGGTTGTAATGCCGAAAATGTAAATTCATGCCAACACTAGTTTGAGACAGAAGCTAATTGCGCAATCACATGTACTCATATTCATAACATTTACACAAAAAAAGATAAAGGGCCATATTAACTGCTTGGCAGCCAGGATACTCCATAAATATGTTGTAGATATCTTATCTACTATATTGCAAGTACCATAGGCTTTGATACACTTGTGATATGATGGACAGGGCATCCACAATATAAGGCGAGACAGATCATGTGGCCTGATATGGAACGGATGCTAAGATTCAGGATCATGTTCAGTCATGCATTGTATGCTGTAATACCGACAAAAACATAAATACACACAAGTCCTTTAGAACCTATCAATACTGCAAAGTATGCATGGCATACTTTAGGTAGAAACGATATGGGACTGTTATATATTTTTCAACCAGTAACTAATATCTTAAAGCGTTAACTAACTGTTAATCATACTGGTTTGAGTGGAAGTTCTTGGAGTAAGTAACTACTCACGTTATCATGAAATAAAGTGTTGCTAGGGAAGGTTTCCTAGTGACTAATAGGAAAGCAATTCACATTTATGGAGATGCAATAATTTTTGTCAACTTCAGGTATATAACCGCAATATATTTCATTATATCCCCCACAGGACAGTGGCCAAACAGAAAGAGTAAACTGTATGCTAAAAAAATGTATACAATTAGGTATTTCTTCAAACAGCAATGTTTCCAATGTACTTGAAATTGTGACTTGGATTTATCGAAAAACACATTACACAGTCACTAATGAAACTCTGGGGCATATGTACAATGAGTTAACGCCGCGTTATCGGCACTTTTCTGCCCGTAATGGGGAGGTATTTGCCTCACCCTATTAACAAGCTGTCGCTAACAGCCGTTAGCAACAGCTTTCTGTCGATACCTGCCGCTTTCAGCATCACCACCCATGTTAGCGATAACTATCGCTAATGACATGCAAGGTAGGCGTTCCTGTGCAAAAACGCACGTTAACCCCATTTTGCAATATTTACAATGATCCTCCCGGACCCGCGATACATTAAAAAAACAGCTGCTGAAGGCCGTTAGTGGCTGGAACTTAAGACCAGAAAAAAATTGGTCTTAAAAATGGTGAGAAAGAACAGTATATAAGGGAGACCAGCTAGGAGCCTCATCGGAAGACCCACCAAAGCCATGGAGGTACTACTCATGCAGCTCGGAGCACCAAGATGACAATAACAACCACTGCCACCTCCCCGAGGACCACCACGGAGGCAGCGCTGACGAAGACAGCGGGCCATCGCCAATGCCTCAGCCTCACAGACCTTACGCCAGAGGATGTCATTGCCCACTACAGGCTCAAAAGGACATCCATCCTCCCCATCCTGACCCAGATAGACCACAGGCTGCAGTTCCTAAGAGACCGGATAACAAACATCCCTCCGCAGACAAAGCTGCTGGCTGTGCTGCACATGTTGGCCTCTGGTACCTTCCAACCAACAACTGCCAGAGTTGGGTGAGTCTCACAGTCAGAACTATCAAGGTTCCTCCAAACAGTCTTTGATGGCATCATCAACCTGATGCCCCAGCACCTGCATTTCCCGAACACTGCGCAGGAACAGCTTGAGACCAAGCAAGGATTGTATGCCATTGCTGGCTTCCCACAGGTGCAGGGGACAATTGACTGCACAGGTGTCCTACTTGTGCCCCCTGCGGACAGTGCACAAATATACCGCAACAGGAAGCACACACATTCCATCAATATGCAGGCAATAGTGGACCACCAGGGCATGTTCACCAATGTCGTAGCCAAGTTCCCATGGAGGGTGCATGATTCCTACATCTTCCGCCAGTCCATTATCAACCAGCTGTTTCAGGATGGCACATTTGGAAATGCACTGCTTGTTGGTAAGTACTAACTGAACACACCACACACCTCAAGAACACAATCATGGAATTCACAAATGTGACAATGCACATGTACCAATATCCCATACAGCATGCATAGTTCATGTTCAGCTACCAGACACAACAATTAAAGTTACTGTGGTAACTGGGGCTAGCCTTGTAGACAAACCATCCCCAAAAGCATAGGTCCTCTGCCATACATTTGCAAATGCTGGGAGAGGTGGGAACCAAGTAGGTGCGATGGAGGGACTCAACCTATGATGACAGTATGTACACAAGTCTGAGTGTTGTGGCTGTGTCCTGTACAGTCTGGAGTTTGCAGAGCACAGACCCGTCTATGTGGGCAAATAGTACATTTTGTAGTCCAGTCTGATGGTAAGGACTGCATGTCTTCCCTGACTGGGGGGATCCATTCGAAAGTCTCATGGAAGATGCAGAGGGTGTTGAAGCAGCTGGAGGCCATGGCATAGACCTGTTGGTTCATGGAGAAGGAGGAGTCGAGTACGATGCCTAGGTACCTGGGGTTTTCAGTTGGGGGCTGCCAAAGGCCGTGGTCCACCAGCTATTTTCACATGCTGATGGTGTGGTTAGGAGGATGAGGACCAATGTTACTCTGTGTAGAGTACCAGGCAGCTGTTGATCATGCATGTTGCAACTTCCTGCAATCCTTCCTGGAAGCCTAGTCTGGTGTGTATGGGTGCCTTGGTGAGGGATCGTATGAGCTGGGTGTCCTTGTAGGTAGTGATGTCTAATGGGTATCTTGATGTTGCTCCAGTTCTTCTTCAGGTAATGGATTTGAAGTTTTTGTGGTTTTAGAGGTAGAGGCTCGGGTCTTAAATGAGTACGTAGTTCATGGAGTAGATGGGTTGGTGTGTGATGATGTTCAAGGTGTGGGCGAAGCATTCCCGGCCTCTGCGGGCTCTGCAGAAGGGTGCCGCGGAGTATTGTTTTGTGGCAGGTCTGGATCAGAAAGTGCAGGTGTTGGGCGGTGGTGAAGGTCTGGCAGCAGCGATAGCAGCAGAACTGGACGTGAGTCATGTCTGGTGTGGCCTATTGGCAGTTGTATGTTCTCCTGGTGTTGACTGTGAATAGGGCAGGTGAGTCGTAGTGCTAGACAGCAGGAGATCCAGGGTCCCTGATGCTGATTGTGTTTGGCTCACGGACAGGCGCAAATGGGCTTGCCTTTGCCGTGCCGTAGGAGTGTCAGTGATGCAACCACTCAGCACAGACCATAAAATTGGCTAGGGGGAAGGACGAGCAGCTGTGAGGCAATGTAATTTGAATTGATGCTGGTCACTTGTCTGAAGCTACACATGGCTAACCTGAAATCCAAAATATAAACACTGCAAACATAGCAAGCATAACTATTAGGGGACACATCTTTCCATTACATGATTCAGGTGATCAAGGATATGCACTCCACCCATGGCTGATGACACCCCTCTGAGCCACTAACACCCAGGCCCAGAGGCAGTATAATTTGTCCCTTGGACGCACCAGGGCCATTCTGGTGCCTTGACATCACAGGTGGCAGACTGTTGTACAGCCCGGAAATAGTGTGCAAGAAAATCATAGCATGTTGTGTGTTGCACAATATATGTGTACGCCCCAATGCCCCATGGATTCAAGTGCCAGATGCACCGGATGAAGCTGAGGATGATGAAGAAGATGAGGCTGGTGCAACACACCTCACAGTTTCTGCTGCAGGAACTGCCCGAAGGAACCAAATCATAAACAATTTCTTCACCTGAGCACATCACAATGTGACAGTCCTTTGCCATTTATCTGCCCAAAATGCGCCTAAGCACAGTTTGTGCAATAAAGCCACACAACACACATACCCTGTGTGCATGTTTATCCTCTGCATGAGTAAATCTCTCTGACAAGTGAAAGTCAAACATTTTGTGCTAAGAATAGTACAATTGTAATTTGATGGCGGGTATGTCTCGTGTTCAGGGGTGCTTTTTAGGGTGTCATTTGGGCTAAATTCTGAATTGTAGGATGTCATTTGGGATCATTTATGAATTTTAGGGTGTCATTTGGGATAAATTCAGAATTTTAGGGTGTCATTTGTGGTCATTTATGAATTTTAGGGTGTCAGTTGGGTAAAATAAGAATTTTAGGTCATAATTTGGGTTCTGAACAGAAATTACATGTAGGAATGTTCATCTGTGTAACTACTTGCACGTAGTGTGCAAAATCTGACCGATATTTTTTTCATACTCGCGATGGAAAATCTATTGCTTTACACATTAAACCACAAGAAATATTACCCCTAAGCCAATTTGCATGCAGAATCTTACCGCAAAGTAAATAAATGGTCCGCAAGCACACAAGTGATATCTTCATTCTTCATGTTTACCGTAGGAGTGCAGTGCACTTTCACTTTCTCTTTTGAGCACATTGCTGGTGATTTTGGAAAGTGTTGGAGGTGTTTGTTGGTGTGTGCTGCCGATTTGTGATACAGAGAGTGTTGCTATGTCCTGCGTCCTGTTGATAGTGCTGGGTGAAGTGTTGTGTGCTTGTTATTATGTGTTTTTTGTCTCTAGTCCTCAACCCTGTCGGGTGTTTGTCTAATGGGTAGTTTAAATAATTACTAGTTGTTGGGGCATACATTGGGCATTTCTTTTCTTAGTAGTGGGTTTAGGTATGTGCTGGGAGATGGTGGGTGTGGATATGGAGGGCAGGATGTCAGAGAGGACATTGGGGGGCTTCATCTGGCTGGTGAAATTTTACCTGCCCTTCATGGTGGAGAGTGGGGGTCATATCTTTTCTATATCCCATCCATGTGCGGAAGGTCAGCTGGGAGCATGTGAGGGCACAGATGCAGCGTGTCTTTGGTGTCGACAGGACAGTGCGCCAATGGAAGCACCACTTACAGGATTGCGTGGGCCATGAGGGTGACCTGTTGGACCACCTGGGAGTCATCATTGGGCCACAGTGTGGTAAATTCAACCTCTACATTTATATATGAACACTCTTCCGAATAGCCAAAAATGCCATGTGGGACACACAGGTGTCCATGTCTAAAAATGTGGCAGAGTGAGGCGTGAGACATCATGCCTTCACGCCTAACATTGCCACATCAGAAGCACAACGCTGCATAGTATTGACAAGCATAGGGTGCAGGTTTGTGTTTCCCACTGCGCGGGCGCAACACTTAGCACTGAAGTTCCAGTCACGAGACGAAACGCGTTGGCTAAAAGAGAATTACATGTGTATTTGGATTTTATTGTCTGGATCAAATAATAAAGAACTCATTCTGATCAACAGTGGAGTCCAGACCTGTTCATTATAATATTCTTCTTTGGACCGATTCAGCATAAAAAAACTTATATAACATTCCCTTGATGGGTGCTGATTCGGAAAAAACTTTTTTTCTGTATTGTGGGCGTTTGCTCAATAGGGAGTAAAAAGGGTTGTACTCTCTGGTTTCTAAGGCACCATCGCAAGACTATCTAGCCAGTTCCTCTGCCTCGACCCGTTTGTGGTATTCTATGAGGACTCACATTTTGTCATTGCTCTTATTTTACAGACAGCAGAGGAGTCCCATACCTTCCAGGTGAGGAAGGACGGGTACCTCCACATCCACAAGGTCTTTAAGGGATTTCGCAACATGGCATGGGTGTACCAAGAAGACCGGGCAGTTTGGAGTTGGAAGTTGGTGCCCAAGGTGATGAGACACAGTAGCAAGAGTAGCACACAGGCCATCCCTGGCCCCTCTGGCGACAGGCATGGTTCCCATCATGGACAGGTAGTAACCCATCCCCCTTCAACACCACACACCCAAGGGACCATTCTACATGCACCATCAGATCAGGTGGTGCTGTTCACTGTGCAGGACCGGCGCACTATATTGGACAACAATGTTTTGCTGGCTGAAATACGGAGGGAAATGGCGGAGCATACCAGGCACATTCAGGACATAAAGGCAGCCCTGGGCCTCCCATTATGACCGGAAATTTTGATCCCCATCCCCCTCTTCTCCCTTCCCCCAATGTTTTATCTTGTTCTTAGTTAGTGTTAGGTAAGTATTGTAAGTGTTAGGTAGTGTAGGTATAGTTACTGTTAGATGTTAAGGTAGTTTTAGATATTTATCATTCTATAGTATTTGGGGATAGGTTTCCTTTTCTTTTGGGTGGGGGGGTTGATGTCTTTGTTTCATAAAAAAAAAGACAAAATATATATATGTATATTTGTGTAGGATAACTGTGTAGTTAGTTTATGTTTAGCTTAGATGTCTTTGTCCAGTCTCATGATGTGCCTTAAGGGTGGGAGGGGGGTTGATGTCTTAGATATGTTGCTGTGTATTTAAGATTCGTTATGGTAGACAGTTTAGGTTATCATTCCCTTTGTTCCAGTTAGTTTATATTAGATTAGTTGTAGAAGTGATTGGTGTTAGTTTAGGGTAGTTTATTTTGTACTTTAATAAATAATGGTTGCTACTTTAGAATTCTGGTTGTACTTATTTGAGGGGTGATGTGCTGCCATGTGGCTTTTTACCTTGTATGCAACTTATACTATCACTGGACATTCCGTTGAATGTGTACGTGTGGTCATGACATGTTACTTAGCAGGATGTATTGTGTCAGAATACCTTAGATGTGAGCACAGTAAACTTGCAGGGATAACAGGGTGGCAAGTAGGATTTACTGCCTAGTCTAGGGACACTCTTTTGTGAAAATAAACATCTTGAGTGTGGCTCACGGAGTTGGACAACACATTTACAACACGACGTAGGGACATGGCCTTGAACGGATATTGAAGTTGCAACTCTTATCCATCATGGAGATGGATGTATGCGCTGGGTAACTCAGATTCCGTCCACCCCTACATATCACATGCACCTGGCACAGAGTCTATCTCCATGCACAGACCTGGGCACACTCGCTGCGTAGTGCAAGTGTGTCAGCATCATTTGAATTGTATGTTCCTGTGCATGGAGGCTTAACATCCTGCCCATGCAGGATGTTGTCATTTTGCAGGTCTATATTAACCGGCATATGGCAGAACTGTGGGCCCGATTCACAAAAGTAATCTGCAAGTAAGTCCTAACTGTTCGACTTTAGGTATTCACAAATAGCATTTAGGAGTAGTAAAGTTAGGAATACTAACATTACTACTCCTAATTGCCTTTTGTGAATACTGAAAGTCGTAAAGTTAGTATTTTGTCCCTGGTCACTTGTGAATCGGTTCCACAGTTCTGCTGCATACAGAAGGGGAAATGTAGCATTGCTCCCTGTAGTGCCAGTGTCATAGCCACTTCTCCCAGCTGCTACTCTTGGCATTGGCTCATAGGGATGCCACCCTTGAAATCGTAGTACAGCATCTGACTATATGCACATTGCAGTGCACTAGACATTGCTGGACACATTGCCTCATCCGCTCACATTGGTCACAGCATTAGAGGCTTCCTTATTGATGAGGCATTGTTAGTCCACAGGAAGGGGCTGACTAAGGACTTGCACTTTGGGAAAAGTCCCTATTGCCAACACCACTACACTGAAGAAGACATTGTGGTTCCAATAGCGGCTGGTAGACATATGCCCGAACGAGTCTTCATCTATGTGAATATGTTGTGCTTCATCTTAGAATGTGACATACAATGTGCCCCATCACAACAAGCTTTATCCACTCGGTAGAGTGTGAGTCAATCTGCCAAGTGAGACTTTGTAGCAATGGTAAAGGGAGACACTACTTGTGGCATGCGACTGACTTGGACAAATTTGCACACATGCCTATTTCCCTCTTGGACGTAGGGCTAAGTTTGGATCTTGCTTGAATGTTGCATTTGAGCAATGAGGGCACGGCTGGTTCACACATACCCAGTAATCTCAATGCCTATCTGGTACACAGTTGGACATGGTCATTTCTCATATGTCCCTTGGTGTATGGTTTGATGGATTCACTGGCACAACATTGTTACAGACTTGTCTACTTTAATGGTCATAGACATGACTCCAATAATTTTTTTTTAATGCACATTGTCTCTGTTGGAGACTGGGCCTGGACTTGGCTCAAACAAGCCTCACATTCCAGAGATGCCCAGTGGGGGCCTGACAGAGTACTTCAGGGGTGGCATGTCCAGAGAAAGAGGTTGATTTCAGTCAGCTGGCTGATTGCAGTGTCATTGGGAACAACACAATTCATGGCAGTCCACATTGAGGACCAAGGTGAGTGTCAAAGAGTGCATCTGGGGACAATGGAAGCTGATGTTCCGGGGCATGATACTAAGCACTGATCCAACGCAAAACAGTTCATTTGGCACAGGTGGATGCTACCGCTTTCTTCTTTGCAATAATGCAGGTTCATCCACATCTTCGTCGTCGGATGTGTCATATGTCTCACATGTGCATGGTGGTAAATTGGCTACAGCACTGTGAGGCACTGAACCATCAAGGGGCAGAGATGTGGATGTAGAAGCAGCAGCAGCAGCATTCATCTGTGCCAAGCCTTGATGCAGCAATGCAGTGATGATCAGCTGCAGGGCATGGAAGATTCCAGCTAAGTCTTGTTGGTGTGCAGTCGTGGCTGCCATTTGTTCCGCTTGCATCTGCTCCATGTTCTCCATTATCATTCGCATGTGGGCCAATTCCTTATCTGATATCGATGGAGCCAATCTGAGTGGACAGTTGTTCTTGTCTCTGAGTCATGACTCCAGCGATGTCAGCCATGGAATGTCGGAGAGCATGGAGCTGACTGTGGGGGTCTGTGAAGTTCTGTAGGTGGTCCTGAATGGGATTCAGACACCCACGTACGGCCTCGAGTTTGGCCGCCTGACTGGCAAAACCCACAGGCACAAGATCAGCCATCTCCTACTGGACCTCTACCACACGGTGTTGAAATGCCTGAAGTGGGTCCTAAGGTCCTGGGAGACAGCTGTGGTGGTAGGTGCTTGCTGGTGTGTGGTTTGTGTAGGGGGTAGACTTTCCATGACTCAGCTGGATGGCCCTGCTTCCGGAGGTGGTGTGCTAAATGAGTCTAGCAGCTGTTGGAGGGTGTCCTGGTTGATGGTGGGAAATTCTTCTTCTTCATCAGTGAAGAATGGGACAGGCTGCTGTACAGGATGTGATGTTTCAACCTCTGCAATGTAAAGGGACGATGCCGTTAAATGTGTGTTTCAAGTATGATCATGAATTGGAGGAGTTTACTAGCAGACTGCATGACAATGTCCATTCTGACTGCCTAGGTGGGGATGCCTATTAGATGCCGGATAGTGTTTATTTGTAACAAAGAAACTGATCTGGGTTTAATCCATCACCATTCTTTAGCTCACTCTGCCACCCCAGTTCAGACATGGCCAGTGCTTGTATTGTCAACGCTCCGTCCATCATTTCCTTTGGTTTTTCATAATAGGCAACACACACCAGGACTGATGTGGAATGCTGTTTTCTGTATGGCACATGTGTACACTTGTGAGTGGAGGAGTGCATTTTGATATAAGAGGTTATGGTGCCATTTAGCTACTTGTCATTATTTGATGCTACTTTGCTATTCTTGCTTGTTGGCATACATAGGTTGTCATACTTCTTTACAGGGACATTGTAGTTCTGTGAGTATGGCACACAGACAAGTCATGTCGTATATATTTGGGTGACACATTCCTGATATCATTAGTTCAGGCACTGTAGTGTTGTGGCCATATCCCTCCTGCTCATAGTATGACATCACATTTGGACTCAAGTCTGCTGAATGTGTGCATTGTGGGATATGCACCTTTTAGACAGATGGCTACATGATCACTTTGTTGTGACAATGCATGTGTTCATGGTATGCAGACTCACTAAATGCTTTATCACTTAGTGTACAAAGGACTGCATCTCATGAACAGGCAAGGGGGCACATTGACTGGAGATGCGGTAGGATGTGAGAATGGCCCCCTTGCCAAATCACCATGCATATACAATTCATCTACACAAGGCCACATTTCTCTGATGCCAAAATGAGGATGCACTGCGAATGTGGCTGATCATGTGCATGAATAGGCATGCCACCACCAATGTCAGCACACATGCAACATTGTGCCCGTGTGTCTGAGTTGTGTGCAAGATTGTGTATGTGCAGCAAGGTCCCCCTTGATGCACATGCACATTCTTGCACACAACTCAGGCACATGCAAATGCATGGTGTTGAGGCAAGGGGGCCATTTTGACACCCTGCCGCATCTCCAGTTATAGGCCCCTTTGCTATTTCTTGTTGCCTTTATTTTGTGGTCTGATGTTGATCTTGGACTATATAGGGATTACTATCTATGCACATTTCCAAGTCTGTGTGCCCACCAATATGTGTCTTGCAATGTATTGGTTGAGTAGGGTGATATGCCACCAGGGACAAGGGTATCCGGGACATGATCCACAGTAATTGTGGGTATGCACAGAGAGATATTTAATTGGGCATGAGTGCCATTGGGCCCATCCACTCCCGGCCCCCTAGGCCATGGTTGTTACTCACCCTGTTGCTGATGTGTCTGGTCCTGTTCAGCACTTTCCTGTCCCGGAACTCCAACCACCGTCTCCTCGCTGATGACAGTGGACCCTTGTTCCTCCAATGCATCTAGCTCCTCCTGTGGCTCTGGACTCTCACCTCCAGTCTGCTTTGCTGCTTTGAGATTGGCTTCAAGTTTCGCCTTGGTCTTGCACTTAGCATCATGCCAGCTCTTCTTGCAGTCATCCACTGTCCTCCTCACCTCTCCAAGAGCATTCCAATTGGCTGCAATGGACTGCCATATTGCATTTTTTGTTGCCAATGACACTGTGGAGCTGACAAAACCTGTTGTTGTTTTTCTGTCACCTCCATAATCAGCACCTAGTTTTCCTGCTGACTGAACCTGATCTTCTTCTTCCTCTTCTTCTTGCCCTTCCTCTGGGTCTCTGCCTGGTCCTCCTGAGTATTAGGGGGGTTGTTGTTGGCTTCGGTACTGGTTCCAGCTTTCTCCATGGTTCTTCTGTATATACCCCAGGTTTTTTGTGTGCTACATAGCGGACGTTTTATAGGGGTTTTTCTCGTCTAACGTGAAAAAAGTTGACTCACGCTCATTAGCGTGCAGTTTCTGCCCGCGAATTGGCCCATCGCCACTTTTTTCAAGTTAGCGTCAGGATTTTTATGGCTGTGCCACTATTCTTAACGCCGGAAAGTTCACCCGGTAAGGGAAACTATTGCCAGTTAGCGGCGTGTTGTGAATACGCCGCTAACACGGCAATAGCTTTCCGCGATACGCGGCGATAAAGAAACTGATGTTAACTGGGGTTAGCTATAGTTCTTGGCAATCCTTGTACCTATGCACCTCTCTTTTCTTATTGAGAGGAAGACAATCATGTCCCTGATAAACACGTATTTGGATTGATAACAGCAAATATGAAGAAGATGTGCATGCCAGGAATAATGTTACCACAGACAAAAGTTGCACATGGAGCATTTCTGTACCACTCAGAGTGAAACTGGTAGTTCGGGTACCATAGTATATGATGGCAACTTCCAATCATAAAATGGCAACTTCCAATCATAAAATGACATCACTTCTCTTATTTTATTTTCCGGTCACAAAAACATATGTCCTGGCATCGCACTTGAAACTGGTGGAATTTTTTCTTCGTTAGGGTTTTCAGTATATATTGGTCCAAGAGAGGAGCACTGCATCACATAGAATCTGCATCTTCTGAGGCACAAATAACTGCCTACTGTGCTTCCAGGTTTTAAAACATATCATAGACATAATTTCTTATATGCACATACTTTTGCTGACACTAGTACGTGTTGCTCTTGAGTACTGTGGCATACCCCTTAAAACTGCCTACAAAATCTATGCATTTTTCAGTCAGTATTTTCGGAAAATTACTTTGTAAACCTAATATTTCTACGGATATTTTTGGAGAGATTTATTGCAAACGCAAATTCAGAAAAATTGGTTTCACTTCCTACGATCTTGTGGTATTTAGTGGGTGGTAATCATTTTTTTCCTAAGGCTGCTTTTGGTTCCCAGACAAACATAAATAGTACGATCGTAACTGTCTTTGTGTTATTATACCTATAAATAATGATGATACAGATATTTCAGTTGTACCATAACGTATTGACCCTTCACATACTGAATGGAGACTTACGCTTATAGGTTTGGAAATTTACGTGAATGATATTGTTTGGAAAAGAAGAGTGTGTGGCAGAGCAGGACTCACACAGAGTGAAAGGTTGGTAAGATAATGCCTACATTACTCCTGCCTTCACAATGTAATCTGACGGTCCCTGGTTTGAATCCAGGTGGGTCCACTCATCCTTTCATCGTCCTAATGTCGATAAAAAGGGTTCCATTGAGTTGGGCAAAAAGAACAGGTTTCAGAACCTAGAGCAGAGACAAATTATAAAGTCCTATGTTAGAGTATTAATGATATTTTTTACCTGCACCGAAAAAAAGTACAGACAGGGCACACCCATTTAGTCAAACAAAAAAGAAGTACTGCTACAGAGTAGACTATATTTTTACGCTGAAATATTCTTGCTCTGTGGGCCTTATTCCCAGACGAAATTTGGATTTCAAACAATAGTTTCAGCAAAATAATTTTCTGAATTGCAAAGAGAAAATGTCAACCAGTTTGATCATAAACACTCAGAACGATGCAGTCATATTATAGCTGGTACCTCACCAAGGGGCATATCAACAAGGGCCTTATCTCCGCTTTTTTGGCTTTAAAAGCCAAAAAAGCGGAAATAAACTATCGGCCTTTTTACAAGTGGGTGCCAACATGCAGTAGCGCATGTTAGCACCCGTTTTCCAGATGCCTCGCTTTGCATCTCTGATGAGAGGCGAAGTGGGTGTCACTGGGCAGTACTGCATGTAAGTTATCGCTGATGTGCACATCGTGATATTTACAAGGAGGCCCATGCATTTTAGCAGACGTACGTTTTTGGTGAAAACTGCAGTTTTCGCCTAAAACTAACGTCTGCTAAAATGCTGACTTACGTATACTTAAAATTGGAGGTGTAATGGGGACTGCGGTATCAAAGGAACTACTGAAGGATATACAGTTTAATATTGATTTTGTGATGACACTGTCTTCGGAACTATGTAACCTAACCACACTATATGATTGTCTGATTACTGTCAGTATTGCCTATATGTTAATTGAATATAATAAAAACATAAAAAAAAATAATAATAAATAAATTGGAGGTGGATTATGCTGCTACGACTACAGGGTCGTATCAGCAAGGTTATCGCCGTTTTCCATGGAACAATGCTGGAAAACCAGCGATGTTCCATAGACAACACCGCTATCGCTGGAAAAATTATCGCCATTGCGCTATGCGTTGTTAATACAGCGCTAGCATGGCGATAATTTCCAGCGATTGAAGGCGAAAAACGTTCACGCTAAGCGCGACCATCGATAATTATCGCTGCTGCTTCATAATATGCCCCCAAGAGCTTTCAGTATTTACTGGTTGAAGTAATAATGCACCAATGACCGTAGGACTGGACTCATAGGAGGAAATTCACAAAGCAGTGGCGGCGAAAGGCCTGAGCCTTCTTCACTTAACACTTCTATCCGCTACTTCGGAAATGCAAGGCAGCACCATAATCACAAGGATATGGTGGAACCTTGTGTTTCCCCCTGTGATGGTGCTAAGTTTCACAATTTAGCAACAACACAGGCACCCTTGGACCATGTTGCCTGGGTGTCTGCAAGCAGGGAGGTTTGTCTTTGTACAGGAAGGTGTCCCTTCCTGCACATAAACAAATCTAACATGCCAGTTTGTAACTTACATGTGCGCTGCTTCATGGGGTATACAAGCAAGTTACAAAACGGCATTTGAAAAAAAGGTCTGTTTTTGCACAGGAAGGAACACCTTCCTGCACATACCCAAACCATGGCATTTTGCTTTTTCCGTGTGTGTTGCACAAGGCAGCACACATGGAAACAGCAAAAACTAGGAGAAATAAAGCATTTCACCTCATTTTGCCAACTTAAGACCAGGGTTTTCCTGGCCTTCATTTTGGCGCTGCCTCCAATTTATGCTGTCTTCTGAATAGGGGGCAGCGTCAAAATCAATGGGTGTTGCGGTGGAATGCCCACCACAAAACCCACTGCACGCCCCTTTCACGCTAAACACATCGTGAAAGGGGGCCTTATTCACAAGGCAGTTTTTAGCCACGTTAAGTGGCTCAACGCTGCCTTGTGAATAAGGCGAGGCCCCTATCTCCACCACAACGTCACTGAAAGTGACGTGGTGGCGATAGGGGCTTGTGAATATGCCCCATAATGAGGTAGTATGTCTGCACAAATAGTAGCGTCCCGCTCATGGCAAAGTATAAAGACAGTTCCATTTCAAACTTATCGCATTTATCAATGCTTGCACGTTCCCATTTCTTTTTCATTTTCTCGCCCGTATGGTAGTCGTCCTAATATCAACTCCTTGTTTCGCAGATAATCCTACACTTTCTTTCACCGCGCAGCATTTCCTAGCAGCCATGGACCAATGAATCAGAGAGAAGCAACTTTCTGATCCAAAGACACAGATTTACATACGACAAAATCCATTTGTCTTCTCACCTTACGAGTTTTATTATTTGCGTAATTTATGGTTGGTGCTCCTTACCTCTCCCGTTCCTCTCGTACTCTGGTGTCAAATGTGCAGAGATTCCAGTTCACTTGCATCAGTTCATCCATCAGGGGAGTGGGACTCCTGTTCTGAGATCTCACAGATTGATTGAAGGTGTCCCGACTCCTCCGACGGACTCACTGAAGCTGAAGAGACCCCATATATCAAATGTGTTCGAGTCACTTTCCACATCTTCTCCAGCAGTCCAGAAAGCAGATGTCCGCACAACATTCATGTGAACCTGTCTCAATCATTACCCCCTCATGGGTCCTCCCCGTCCCAGTCCTTACCACGTGAGGCAGTCCTGCCTCCACCCAGCCAATCAAAACGCCAGAAATCCAAAGGTCGAAGGTGACATAAGCCCCTCCCACCCACCGCCATGCCTGTTTTTTTTCTGCTCCAACGGCTGTCAGAACGCTGGTGCTCCCGGTTCCTGCCTCTGTTCCCGTTTGCTTCTGGATGGTTTGGCAGTGCCGTGAGTGTTTCTTTTGCATTTTAAATGCTTCTGTTTATGGTCTTTTCATGTTTTTACCGGCGCGGCCGCTCCGGTCCTCCGGCCGGCCACACTCCTGTTCTGGGGTCAGGATGCTCCCCGTTCATGTGCTAGGCTGGTGTTCTGGCCCCAGGTCGTTCCGGCGCTGGTGCTTTAGTGCAGCGTCCGGCCCCTGCAGCCATGTTCTTCATATGTGGCTGTGGGTGGAGACTGCAGGGCTGCCCTTTTTTGTTTATTTTCTGATCTCACATACGAGATTCCTGTTTGGGGCAGTGTTTCCTGGAGGTTGCTGGGCACTTCCTTTATTGGTGTGTTGGGTGTTTTCCTGTGGGGTTTACTCCTTTGCTCGCCATGTTTGAGGGGTCTTCCTCTCCGGTGCATCCACGGAGCTGTTGCTCATTGGTATGTCATATGCCTCTGGTGTCACAGGCTATCATGTGCTGAGGGTTCAAGTCCTGCCTATGCTGTCAATGTGACTTGGGATGTTCATTTTCATGCTGTGCTTTGGAAGTTTGCATTCTCTTTGTCCACGTAGCATCTTTTGCAGTTTTTCTTGGACTGTTTTGCGCTGTCTGCGCTGCAGGTGCATGCGGCTGTGCCATCTTCTCTTGTTGGTGGGATCGTGGACGTTTTTCCCTGTTGGGGTATACATTCGGGGATGGTCCATGAGATTTCTGGCGTTTTGATGCTGGGTCTTTCTCCCTGATTCATTTGCTCCAGCGCGGTTTGTTCCCGTTTTTTACCGGCCATTTCGTGCTGTCCTGTTGGCTGTACTGGCTGCGGTGTGGCTTGGCATTGCCATGCGGGGTGTTCCTCTCTTTCTGGGAACACGATTTCGCCTGACGGTCTTTGTCACCTGGTATCCTCCGTTTTTCTTCCTTTTTGCACCTTCTCCCTCTGTCTTCGGAGGCTTCTTCCCTGGAGGTCCGGGTTGGGCGGTTGGTGGATTCCGCTCTCAAGAGTTCGTATGCTGCTTCTCCTTTTTGGGGTGTGTGCTTGCTCTTTTTCGGTCTGTGCTTCGCAGGTTCTTTTCTTAGGGGTCCCTCCTTCCAGTCCCGGATGGTTGGGCCTTGTCCTCGGCTACCGGGGCGGCGGGGGCTTGTGAGATTTCTCTCTGGCCTGCGTTTTGGTGCTTTGCCATTCCCCTGGTGCCTTGGTCCTATTCCTGCATTTTTTGCTCTCCGTTTGGTTCCCAGCCTTTGCGGCGCCTGCTGCTGCCCCTGAGTGTCAGTTGGATATGTTGTGCCCAGGAGGTGTCTCCGTAGCCTGGTGGTTGCATCTTTTCCTCTTCAGGTTATGTGTTCCGCTCCTGGTGTTGACCTGCTTGTGGGTCACCTATCTCCTTTGGTGTCATTGCGATTTGGGGGCTCGGCTCCGTTGTTCCTGGCTCGTTGGTCCGGTCTGCTTTGAGAATGGTGATTCCTGTTGGTCTTCATTCTTGGTTGCCGGTTTCCATTCCGGGCCGTCCCCCTTTTAGGCTGTTTTCACGGTCGCTTCGTTGTCCGCTGGCACTGTGATGCGTTCTGCCGTCTTCTTTGGAGTCAGCCTATTTTTTGTCACTTCTCTCTGTGGTGCTGGTTTCGGTGACGGAGTGGGGCTGGGGGTCCTCTTTCTCTCTGTTCCAGGTCCTGGCTCCCGTTGGTCTTTCTGTTCGGTTCTGCCTCCCGGGGCATTGGTCGGGTTGGTGCGGCTGTGTCCCTTTCGGTTGTGCCCCTTGCAGCCCGGTTTTCCCCTCTTCTTGGTGGGTGTTTTGGCTTCCCTGGGTGTGGGAGTCGCCTGTTTTTCTCGTTCCCCTCCATCCGGCTGCTCAGAGGTTTGCGGTGGTTGAGTTCCATTTCCTGTTTTCAGGTGTTTCCTTTCAGTCTCTCTCATGCTCCTCTGGTTTTTTCCACGGCGCTGGCTCCTGCTGTGGGGGTTTGCTGGCCTGGTTCCGGTTTCTGGGGTCGTATTGGGTCTGGCCGTTCCTCGTCTGGTTCCTGTTTGGGGGTTTCAGTTCCTTGACGCTTTGCTGGGGGCTGTTTCTCAGTCTCGCTTCAGCGGCTCGTATGCTTTCTGTTGAGCGTTGCTGGAGGGGGTTGACATGGCCCCTGCGCTAGGATGACATGCATTTCGTGAGGCGTTCCATATATCCGGATCTGTTCTCTGTCCTGTTGGGGGCCCCGTTGGGGTCCTTGGTGGCCGGCTTGTCTGTTGTTCGGGCTGGCGCTCCGGGGGCTCGTTGTTGTTTGGGCCTTCTTGGGGGGTCCCGGTACGTGTCTCTGTTCCTGCTGGCTTCCCTGTCTTGTGTCTGGGCGGCGACTTCTCTGTTGTCTTTCAGTGGGTCTTGAGAGGCATCCCTGTTACGGCGGTTGGTTTTCTTTAATGGAATGGTACTCTAGTTGGGCCTTCTTTTGGTGGCTTGGGCCGCTTCCTGCCGTCCTCTGTTTGGTGCTGTCTGGTGCTCGTTTCGACGGGACATGTCCTTTTGTTGGGACATTGCGTGGGTGCTTGGGACTGTGCGCTGGTGCTTGGAATGGCCCTGCGCTGGGATGTCTTGCTGCTTCGTGTAGCATTCCCTCTGTTTGTTCCTCTGTTCCAGGTCCTTTTGTCTTTGGTTTGGGACTCTTGGTTTGGTAATTTTTGCTTCCCCTCCTGTTGCTCTTCTCCCCCGGTTTTTGTTCCGGGGTGGTCTGTCCTTGGGGGTTGCTCTCTCGTCCTTGGCCTTCGGGTTTTCTGTATACCTTCCCTCCCGTTTTTCTCCTCCCGGGCGTTCTGAGGAGGTTTGGGGGGTGTCGGTGTTGTTAGGTTGGCCTAGCTGTTTTTGGTTGCCGCTCCTGCTGTTGCTGGTGGGAGTCGGATTTGGCCAGCCTCCCTTGCCTCCAGGCTCTGCTTCTGGGTCCGCAGCTGTCTTTGCCCTATCTTTGGCGCTTGCTTCTGACTGCCTGTCTCTTGAGCGGCTGTCTTTAGCGTCTTTGGGCTGTTCTTCTGTGGTGGCCTGTGGCATGTGTTGGTCGCGTTGGCCTTCCGCTCTTTGGAGCTGTGATGCACTTTGGGGCTCTTTTGTTTCCTGGTGCTCTTCTCTTGGTCGGAATCCATGCTGGGGTTCCTGTTTCTGTGCTGGTTTCTCCAGCTTGGGTTTGTTGTTGGGATTTTTCCCCTTCCGCTTTGTCTGCTCGTTGACGGCGGTTTGTGCTTATCGGGGCCTTGGGGCTTCCTCGGTGGTTGTTGCCCTTTGGTGAGTCGGCTTCTTCTGAGCTTTTGCTTCGTTGTCCGGGCTCTCTTGTGCTCGTTTCTTCTTTGGGCCTTGCCTGCTGTTTTGCATGGTCTGCGGTTGCCCCTTTCATGTCCTTGTTAGTGGCGGACTTGTTGTGGTTGTCCACTGCGGTGGCTTTTTTGATGGCCTTCTCTTCCGCTTATCGGTTGGGTGAGTTGGGTGCCTTGCTCGTTTTGTTTCCTTCTTTGCAGTTTCTGCTGGTTTGAGTTGTTTTGGGGCTTTTCTGCCTGTTTCTTTGTGTTTCCTTTTGCGGCTGGAGGTGTTGCTTCCTGTTTTGCCTGCTGTGGGTGTTTCTCCTGTTCTCCTTCTTTGGTTGTTCGTGGGGCTCTTCTGTTTTGCCTCCAATGTTCACTACAGTCTCGGGTTTCTCCTGCCCTGTTTGTCTCCTGTGGGTTCTGTGTCTGCTTCCTGTGCTGATGCCGCTGGGTCTCTATCCTGGTGCTTTGTGGGGCGGCCTCTTGGCGGTCCCGTCACACTTTTGTGCGACATTCTCGGCTTGATGTTTTTCTTGCCTCTTCTGACGATTTCTGTTGGCATCTTGTACGCTGCTGTTCATTGATGCTTTATTGTTTAAAGTTTTGTACTTTTGCATGGATCCCTGGTGTCCTGCAATTTTTCTTCTTGGTTCTCTGCTTGTGAGTTCCTCACGTGGTAAGGACTGGGAAGGGGAGGACCCATGAGGGGGTAATGTCTTATTACTTACCGGTAATCTTCATTACCCCGGTTAGGGTCCTCCCCATCCCAGTCCTCTTCCCTCCCTCCCTCCCGCTGTGTTTGTGTCTCAGTCTTGTTGATAACAGGCATGGCGGTGGGTGGGAGGGGCTTATGTCACCTTCGACCTTTGGATTTCTGGCGTTTTGATTGGCTGGGTGGAGGCAGGACTGCCTCACGTGGTAAGGACTGGGACGGGGAGGACCCTAATTGGGGTAATGAAGATTACCGGTAAGTAATAAGACATTATGCATTACAGACGATTGGCTTCTGAAATATGAAAAAAAGGGTTCTTTGCGGTAGCTGTTTTCCTTCCAGAGAAGAGCTATATATTCCGCACTGAAAAACACTTTTGTACTTACGCTCTTTGGCTTCCCCCTCGTTTTCCTACTTAGTTGGCTCCAGATTTCTTCTGGGGGTAGACAATACACACACAAACGAACACATCATATTAATTAATTCAAGCTTTTTTTGCCAGCCTTCCTGGTGCTCTCACATGGGTCCCACAAGCCCTTGACAGAGTCAGTGTTATTGCTCATTTTATGGAGTTTTAAAAAAAATCTTCTGCATTTGATGTTGGGCCTCGTTGGGCATATTTGTTATTTTTAATTGATCTAAGCATTTTTTTGCCACCTTTCTTATTTTTCGTGTGCCCGATTGGACTAGGATGGAGCCCAGATATTACGGTTCTTTTAATAGTATTTTGCCTGAATTTCTTGCTATAGTTTTTGTGAACGTTGGGTCTTGGATATATTTTTTAAATAATGTAATTGATTTTATATAAACCTCTCTAATGGTAACATGTGGGACTTTGGGCCTTCCATGGGCCCAGATGTTGTTAGTCCTTATTAGATCCCTGGTTGTGCTCTGCTCAGCGCTCAATTTGAAAAAACATAAGGGCCAGGGCTCTCTGCAGGAGTCCACTGCAGCTCGCACCACACATTGCCCATGCCTGTACTGCCAATGATAGTAACAACACAACTACTAACCTTCACACTCCTACAAGTGTAACAATTTAGACTATTACAGGCACCCAAAGCTATAAGAGTGGCTCGGGCAAAACTAAATAGTCATTTTTAATGTATATCAAATAATAATTTACTCTTGCTGTGGTCATCACTAAATTAGCCAGACAGTGCCACCTTGCGGCACACTGTCACAAGCGCGAGTGGGGAAAATTTAGTGATGGTACCCAGCACAGGAAACCACCGGAGTAAATTAAGCACTGGCTCTGCTGTGCCCTAGAAAGGGTCTCCGTTTTGTCATTCCACACAGTTTTCAGTCTGGTACATAAATCAGGCTATGTCATCTATTACTCTTTGGCATAGGCCACAGTGGATGTGGGGGACGGTAGGTGGTCCTACTCATTGCTTATAATCGAGGCTGTTTTTAGCATTTTCCGTAAATATTTCTTTATTTGGTTTTCAAGATGATATAGATTTTTGCATTTTCGTTATGGATCGGTGTCAGGGACCCATTCTAACTTCAACTTTACAGAAAACATGTTATCACCAAGTGCTATTATGTCATGTAAACTGTAGTCCGGAATAGCAAGATTAGAATATTTAGTAGCCACAATATTGTGAAAAAGATATTGAGAACCAAAATGTCGAGGAGGTAAGTGCTTAACTCCAGATGTGCATACATTGACGACATATATATACAGATACACATGCAAGTGATGTCAGACACCCATACCTGCCTTGTGATTGCCTAATAGATGCCCGATATTTGAGTGAATGAGCACCCAAGTGTCTGTGATCTGAATAAGACACGCTGCAGAACAAGTATAGGCACTAAAACATGTTCATACCAAACGATCTGCCATTTTTCTTATATTCCAGTAAAGTAAATTGAAGCTATCTTAAAGTTGGAGTCCTGTCTATCTGTGGATTTAACACTAGTATCATACCACAATTTAGCCCTATAAGTGAGACACAGTATATACCTCCTCTCCACGGGGAGCCATTACCTGTATTCTAAAGAAGCATCAGTGATTTTTATGATCCCCTACCACTCATCTTTACAAATTCAAAAGGGTGGTCCTGATGAATTTATAATCTCCACTGAAACGTGCGTTGACCTGGTTGTTGTGCAATCACAGCCAGCAACACAATCGCGGATATTCTATAAAATGTTCTCTCTGTGATTTCCAACGGTGTATTCAACTTTTGGCTGGGTAGTTTATGTAAGTGATGTGTGTTTGTTAGAGTGATGTTGTGTGAGAGGTCAGGGTTGTTTTGTGGTTGATTCAGGGTATATACCTTATGTTCCAATATACATGCATTTTTTACAAATCATGATGATGTATGTATGTCCAAACTGAATAACTGCACATTTGTACTTATGAAAGTTTTGTTGTTTCATTATTATGTTTTACATTTTTCTATAATCTGAGAAATGTTAATGTTAATGTTAATGTTAATATAAATTTATTAAGCGCTCGCACGCCCAGGGGCTTCATGGCGCTATAGAAGAAACACAGCACACCGGTTAGAGACAGAAATAGGGCGGCTCATCAATAAGCCTGGGAAAAAAGCCAGGTTTTAAGGGAGCGTCTGAAACTCAAGATGTTGTCGCTCAGTTTTAATTGGTGAGGAAGGGAGTTCCAAAAGGTGGCTGCCAGGAGGTCAAAGCAGCAGCCTCCGAGACGCTTCCTCTTATAAGAGGGAATGCTCAAAAGGAATTTGTAAGCAGATCGGAGATTACGGGAAGGGTTATATCTGTTGAATAGATCTTTGATAAACTGAGGACCAGAGTCATGCAAAGATTTAAAAAGAATACACCCAGTTTTGAAGGCTACTCGTTGCTCAATGGGCAGCCAGTGTAGCTGTTTTAGCCCTAATCTGACAGACTGCCTTTTGGATAGGTTCAGAATAAGTCTAGCTGCTTGGTTTTGAACCAACTGGAGGCGTTTTAGCTCTCCAGCTGGGAGCCCGAGGTAGAGGCTATTGGAAAAATCTAGTCTGGACAGGACCAGAGAAATGATAATCTGAGTAAGGGCAGCCGAGGAGAAAAAACAGGCAATTTTCTTAATTTTCTTCAGTTGAAAAAAGCAGGATGACACAACTGCGCCTACCTGTCTTTTCAGGGAGAGATCCTCGCTGATAAAAATCCCTAAGCTCTTAACTGAAGATGACTTGGGCGGAGGAACTCCCATGCTAGATGGCCAGAAGCTAGGGTTCCAGCTAAGTACACTCTTCCCAGGCAAGACCAATTCAGTCTTGCCTGGGTTAAGTTTCAAATGATTGCAGCTCATCCAACTCAGGATGTGAGACATGGTGTTTTGAAAATCTTTCACTGAGTCCTTGGTGTTTAAAGGAAAGATGAGCTGCAAATCATCTGCGTAATTGAAGATGGTAACATTCGCTTCCCTGAGAGAATACAGAAGAGGGCGTAGGTATAGATTAAAAAGCAAAGGTGATAATGACGAGCCCTGAGGCACTCCACAGGTGGTAGGTATAGTGGGAGCTGTGAAAGAACCCAATCTGACAGATTGAGTGCGGCCTGTAATGAAAGAGCGAATCCAGCTCAATGCGGGGCCCCTGAGACCCGCTTGTTCGACACGGTTGACCAAGATGGCGTAGTCAACCGTGTCGAACGCCGCCGAAAGGTCCAGTAGGACCAGAGCCTGATGGGTCCCCCTATCAGCATTCCGCCTCAGGGTATTCTGCACCGCGAGGATGACTGCCTCAGTGGAGTGACAAGGGCGGAAACCCGCCTGATTGGGTGCAAGGTACTCTGAGTCTTCAACAAATTTGGAGATACTGTCACAGACGTGAGCTTCCAGAAGTTTGGCACAGTAAGGCAGCAATGATATAGGCCTATAGTTAAGAGGGTCCAACGGATCAGCTCCGACTTTTTTTAGCAAGGGAATGAGGAGAGCTTTTTTAAGGTTGTTAGGGACTTTACCCTGTGAGAGGGATCCTTTCAGCATGGAAAGCATACCCTCAGGAATGGTAGTTCCCACCTCCCTCAAAATGTGAGGGGGGCAGATATCGTCAGGTGAGCCTGATTTAACCCTGGCAAAGAGTTTAGATAAGATGGCACCATCAATGAGGGGAAAAGATTCCAGGATAGATGGATTGTAATAGATATCCGCCAGAGGGGAGGGGGACGGAGTGATAAGGATGCTTTGTTTTATGGTACGAATTTTGTTAAAGAAAAAAGAATTCAGGGAATTGCAGAGATCCTGGGTAGGGGCCACAGGTTGAGAAGTCCTGTCACTGCCACTGAGACTTTCCACGATGTTAAACAGTTCTTTTGATTTATTGCGGGAATTAAGGATTTTTGCCGAGAAGTAATCAGTTTTATGTTTTTGGATAGTTTTCTGATATTCCTTTCGGGCCCTACAGTAATTGGCTTTGTCTATTTCAGAGTATGCTGTTCGCCATTTCCGCTCCTTTTGACGAACTTCAAGTTTTAAGGCTTTGAGGTGGGGTGTAAACCACCTGTGAGCATCATTGGGGCGGGAGCGGGGAAAGTTAGAGCAAGGAGCATGTACATCAGCAGCCTGAAGTAGCCAGTTGGAAAAGGCTTCTTCAGTCCCATCAATATTCTGATCTAACGGGGGGAGGGATGCAGTAAGTGTGTCAATGAAGGCGGAAATGTCAACGTTTTTCCATATCCTAACTTTCCCTCCTTTTTGAAAAGGCAGTTTTTGATTTTTTGCAATTATGATAGTAAAATGAATCAGGAAGTGGTCCGACCAAATACAAGGGGTGATGGAATTAATAGCCAAAGGAATGTTCTGTGACCAAATTTGATCAAGGCTATGCCCTTTTTCATGAGTGGGTAGGTGTATTTGTTGGGTCAGATTCATATCCAATAGGGACTCTTTCAGTGCAGCGGCCTGAGTATCCAACTCAGTGGAGTTCAGCCAGAGATTGAAATCGCCCAGCAGCACGATTTTTTTATGATTAATTATTAAAGGAGCTAGATGTTCTACTAAGGATGCCACAAAAGTGGGCATGTTTTGAGGGGGACGGTAGATGAGGATCATAAGAAGTGATCCGCTGGTAGTGTCCATTTTGAAGATCATATCCTCAGATCCAGTGAGGTCAAAAGACGGTAAAAGAGCGAATTTGTGAGTATTGTGAATAATTGCTGCAACACCCCCACCCCTTTTGTCAGCAGGTCTGTTAACATTAAGAATATAATAGTCAGAAGGAACTGCTGCCAAAATATAAGGTAAGGAGTCTGCATTGAGCCAGGTCTCAGTGAGAAGTAAGAGGTCGGGTTGCTCGGCCTGAAGTAGGAGAAATATGTCCATGTGATGTTTGACCATGGAGCTGGTGTTTAAATAATAACATTTGAGAGTAATCTCTGGGTCAGGTAAGGGAGAAGAAGAAAATACAGGGTTAGGGTACGTGGATTTATTAACCGCATATTTGGGGTTCAGAATTCCATAAGTTGCAGCGCGCTTAAGTACGTGCGCAGGTAGGGCTGGTCCCGAGCTGTCAAGAGGTCTGAGTTGCAGCAAGTCAGAGGAAGAATAGGAGTAAGTTTGACCAGGGGTTCTGACCCCAGGCCCCGGACTGCCGCGGACGGGCGCAGACGGGCTTGCCTTAGGCGCGCCTTCGGCACGCAAACGGCGCTCCCGCTGCGCTCGTCCGCTGCGCTTCCGTTGGCAGCACATAATGTAGGGGAAGGGGGTGTGGCCTGCAGGGGGCGTGGCCTCAGTCCTCGCCGGCTTTGGCGTTTTCAGAGGAAAAATGTGGCCTGCGAGCGAGCGATAGATCCGCTGCTCACTGTGCTCAATGTGAGTGCCCTGGCGTTTTGCGAGCGTGTGGTGAGTAGTTAAGATCAGTAATAACAGAAACAAGTAATAAAGACAATTTTAAAAACCTCCCGGCAATCGCCTCAGGAGTGTGCGTGTAACTGACCAGAGCGCTTGTAGTCAGCGCTTTAAGTAATGCGACAGGGGGCGTGGCCTGCAGGGAGCGTGGCCTCAGTCCTCGCCGGCTTTGGCGTTTTCAGAGGAAAAATGTGGCCTGCGAGCGAGCGATAGATCCGCTGCTCACTGTGCTCAATGTGAGTGCCCTGGCGTTTTGCGAGCGTGTGGTGAGTAGTTAAGATCAGTAATAACAGAAACAAGTAATAAAGACATAAAATACCCATAAAAACTGTATATATAAAAGTAAGAATGAACTGAATAATATAATAAAATGATACAATTCACACAATCAGCTGTTTGATCTGTATATTCAGTAGTGAGAAGCCCATAGAGCTTTTGCAAACCTAAAGAGAAAGTATATAGGTCTTGTGGGAGTCTTTTTCATAATTTTGTGGTTTGCCCCCCCTTGCTCCCTCCCAGACTTACCAATTAACCTCAGGGGGTACAGTTTTTCATTCTAATATATATACACACACACACACACACATGCACGCATGCACACACGCACACACACACACACACACTCATATATACGTGTATATATATATATGTATATATATATATATATATATATATATATATATATATATATATATATATATATATATATATATATTCACTGAAAAGACCATAGGTTTCACACCAGTTATAGTTAGCTGAACATTTTACTCATACAAAACCATTGAAATTCCCACGTTATAGCTAGTTGGACTCACTATAACTCGCACGCCCGCAATCCACTGCTGATGATGTCACATATTACATCATTCATGACATGGTCAGTGACATCACTGATGACATCTCAAATGACATCACTGATGACATCTCAAATGACATCACTGATGACATCACTGATGACATCACTGATGACATTATCCAGTGACTGTGTGTTTCTGTAAAGTTTAAATATGTTTTACATATTCAAGAATGAGTGGGTGTATAAGTGTCTGGATGAAGGATTTAATGGTGCGTGACTGACTGTATGAGTCAGTGAATAAATGTGTCTTACTGAATGCATGGGTTAGTGACTAAATTGTCTCAATGTGTGCATCAGTATGTCTGTTGTTGTGTAAGCTGCTGCATGTGTTGATCAGTAGCTATATGAGTGGCTATATGGGTTATTGATTGGTTGCCCACGTATTTGTATGGGAGACTGAGTGTGTGTGTGGGTGGCTGGGAGGTGTGTGACTCTGTGCATAGATGTGTGAGCAGTTGATTCACTAGGTGTATGGGTTCAAGGGTGCATGAGGAAACAGCTGTATGCGCGGTTGACTGTGTGCATGGCTGTGTTGGTGAGTGAATGGATATCTCAGTGCTACATGTCCAAGTAAGTACATATGTAAAACACAGTGCATGTGAGAGTTGGCATTTATAAATGACTATACAGGAGAGCCAGTGATTGTGCGAGTGGCTGTATGGATCAATGTGTACTTGTATCAGTGATTGTATAAGAGAGTAAGTATGTGTTAGTATATGTTTGTATAATTAAGATGTTATCTGTATAACTGTATAGATGAGGAAATGGGAGTGTGATTGATTCTTTGCATGACTTACTAGGTGTGTGAGTAACTCCATGGATGAGTGGCAGTGTGTGAGAGTCAGTATAGGTGTATGAGTGCATATGATAGTGTTGTATTGAGGAGTGTCTGTATGTATGAGTGATTGTATGGGTGAATGAGTGGATGTGTATGTAGACCTAGGAATCAGTGAGTGCGTATGTGGTAACTGGTATTGGTGAGTCAACGGTTTCAAGAATGGTAGTCTTTATTTAACACTGGGTGTATCAAAGGTTATATTAGAGTTTGAGGAGGTGCATTGTATTATCACATAAATGATGTCATCAGTGTTGTGATCAGTGATGTCAGTTGAGATGTGTTCAGTGATGTCATTTGAGATGTCATCAGTGATGTCATCAGGGATGTCATTTGAGATGTCATCAGTGATGTCACTGACCATGTCATGAATAATGTAATATGTGACATCATCAGCAGTGGATTGCGGGCGCGCGAGTTATAGTGAGTCCAACTAACTATAACGTGGGAATTTCAATGGTTTTGTATGAGTAAAATGTTCAGCTAACTATAACTGGTGTGAAACCTATGTTTTTTTCAGTGAATTTCAAAGGTTTTTTAAATGCTAATTCCTAACTATAACGAGTGTTAAACCTATGATTTTTTCAGTGAATTTCAAAGGTTTTTTAAATGCTAATTCCTAACTATAACGAGTTTGAAACCTACGGTTTTTAAAGTGAATTATTAATAGCTATTTTTTATAGCTATTAATTATTATAATTTTTTTTAATT
Source organism: Lissotriton helveticus (assembly GCF_964261635.1). Lineage (NCBI taxonomy): Eukaryota > Metazoa > Chordata > Amphibia > Caudata > Salamandridae > Lissotriton > Lissotriton helveticus. Next base: position 1,763,769,600 of record NC_136057.1, read on the forward strand.
ATTCAAATATTCTATATTTTTGTAATATTAATTTTTCAATGTATTTTTCCTATGTTTTTATTTTTTTATTTTTTAACTCCGGAGCGCTCAGGGTGCGCGCATCCGTAAACGCACCCGTACACGTAGCGTGAGCGCTATTCCCGCGAGCAAAAAAATATATAATTATGTATTTAAAGTAAATAATAATGCAAGACATTCAGTGGCATACTCATAAAAGTAGTATTTTTGATTTTAAATAACCGTATTTTAACTTTAAAAGCATTTCAGAAAATCTAGCAAAACGTCATTCAGACGTGCCGCGTAAGCGCCCCCGGAAGCGCCTCTGTAAGCGTCTACATACGTGCCGCGTAAGCGCCCCAGAGCTCGCAGCGTAAGCGCACGTCAAGCCATGTGACCTAAAATCAACACTTTTGATTGGTTAATAACAATTTTTTTCACAACTATGGAAAGTCCCCACCCATTTCCCTCACTACCTCTTTGCAATTGCTGAGAGAACACCTCTTGTCTATTGATCTTAATACCACCTCTTTTTTCCGAAAGATGTCTGCTTCCAGGGACTCCTCCTCAGACTCTGACCTTGAATTCCTGCCTGAGGACCAACCCCAGAGAAAAGTAAAAGAACACTTCATCTGGAAGTTCTTCACTTTCCCATAGGGGAAAAAAAAATGTAATGCACCTAAAGTGACCTGCCGGATTTGTGACACAACTTTATCACGTGGCGATCCCACCTGCAAATATAGCTTCGGGAATGCCACCTTGATCCGGCATGTAGAGAGGAGGCACCCAAATAATTTCGCAAGGGAGAGCACCAAGGACCTGGCACGCAATCCCCCAAGAGATGGCGGCAGCACCTCCACCGGAGCAGCAACACCTTCCGGTAGAGCAGCAGCTCATTTGATCCCTAACATACAGCCGGTCTTTGGAGACCTGAAAATCGTGTGCAAGCAGTGTGACGAACTGCTCTGCTTTGGAGAGCAAAGCATAGAACTTATTGTTCGCAGAAAGGAGGAACACCGCTGCTCCACCCATTCCTAATTTTTCCCCTTTTTTTTGCTCCTATTGAGCAGTTTTGGATTCCCTGATTTTGTTTTTCTTCCCAAAAAAATCCAAAAAAAGTTTAAAATCGTTCTGAAAAAGTATAAAAAAATATAAAATCAAAAAAAGAAGAAAAACAAAGTTCTTTTTAGAACTACCTCCAATTCTCCAAAAAGAGCTATATTCGTTATATATTCTGTCATTCTTTTTTTGCAATGAATGTGCACTGCATAAATGAATGGATAAAATGACTGAATGAAGGGGAGAAAGTGACTGAGGGAACAAATGACAGAAGGGGAGTGAGTGTGGGTGAGTTTATGACAGTGATGGATGGAAGGTGAGTGAGGGTGAGTGAAGAGGGAGTGACAGAGTGAGGGGATGGAGGGGGTGAGGGTAAGACATAGGGAGTGAGGGAATAGGAGTGAGGAAGTGACAGGACAGAGGGAGTGAGAGAAGGAGTCAATGAAGTGGAGTACGGTGAGAGAGGAAAGGAGAATGAGTGAGGGAGCGAAGGAAAAGAAGAGAGGGGAAGGGAAGAGAAAGAGGGGGGGCAGAAAGAAGGTGAGTGTGGGAGGGGAGTGAGGGGAAGGGGAGTGAACATGGGGAATAAGCATAAGTGAGGGAAACGGAGTAAGGGAACGGGAGTGAGGGAGGGTCAGAGAACAGCAGTGAGGTTGAGGAAAGAGTGGTGATAGAGGGTGGATAAAGGCAAGTGAGTGTGGAACAAGGGGAGTGAGGGAGTGAGGAGACAGAGGGAGTGAAGGAAAAAGTGAGGGAGCAAAGAAAGGTAAGTGAGGGAGTGTGGGAGAGTTAAAGGGAGTGAGCATGAGGGAAGGGGACTGAGCGAGTGAGGGGACAGAGGGAGTGAGGCTAAGAGAGAGGGAGTGAGGGAAGGAGAGTGAGGATGTGAGAGGACAGAGGGAGTGAGAGAAGGAGTGAGTGAAGTGGAGTAAGGTGAGTGAGGGAAGGGGAATGAGTGAGGGAGCGAAGGAAGGGAATAGAGGGGAAGAGGACTGAAGCAGAGGTACTGAGAGAAGGTGATTGGGGGATAAAAGTAAAGGGAAGGGGAGTGAAGGATGAGGAATGAGGGATAGTGAGGGAACCAGAGTAAGGGAACGGGGGTGAGGGAGGGTGAGAGAAGGGCAGTGAGCGTGAGTAAAGAGAAGTGAAAGAGGGTGGATAAAAGTGAGTGAGGGTAAGACAAGGGGAGTGAGGGAGTGAGGGGACAGGGGGAGTGAAGGAAGGAGTGACAGAAAGGGACTAAGAGAGGGAGCAAACAAAGGTAAGTGAGGGAGTGTGGGGCAGTTATAGGGAGTGAGCGTGACGGAAGAGGAGTGAGAGAGTGAGGGGATGGAGAGAGTGAGGCTAAGAGAGAGGGAGTGAGGGAAGGGGAGTGAGGAAGTGAGGAAGTGAGAGGACAGATGGAGTGAGAGAAGGAGTGAGTGAAGTGGAGTAAGGTGAGTGAGGGAAGGGGAATGAGTGTGGGAGCGAAGGAAGGGAAGAGAGGGGAAGGGAAGTAAAGCAGGGGGACTGAAAGAAGTTGAGTGTGGGAGGGGAGTGAGGGAAAGGGGAGTAAACATGGGGAATGAGAATAAGTGAGGGAAGCGGACTAAGGGAACGGGGTGAGGGAGGGTGAGAGAAGAGTAGTGAGGTTAAGGAAAAGAGTGATGAGAAAAAAAAATTTGTTTGTCAAACTTACCTTATAAGTAATGTAAACTTAATTACATATTTTTACTAAATTAAATATCTGTGGAAGAGGGAAAAAAATAAGTTATAATTTTTATAATATATATTTCAAAATACAAGATACAAGGCAGGAGATTAAAAGTCATAAAAGGGTACTAAGAGATAAAGTAGGTGTGAAGGACACAGAAAGGGAATGAAAGGAACGGTGAAGGACAGAGAGAGGGAAAAAGAAATTGAAGGAGAGCAAATTACTAAGAGGATAATGAGGCTGATAGATTCAGTGACACAGAGGAAGAGAGGGAGAGAGAAATGAACTGAAGGTGAGTAAGATACTAAAGGAAAGTTTGTTAGCAAAACTAAATGAGGAAAGGGGAGTAAGGAAAGGGGAGTGAGTGAGAGGGAAGGGGAGTGAGTGAGGGTGCATTCACGACAATGAGGGATGGAAGGTGAGTGAGGGTGAATGAAGGGGCGTGAGAGAGTGAGGGGACAAAGGGAGTGAGGGTAACAGAGAGGGAGTGAGGGAAGAGGAGTGAGGAAGTGAGAGGACAGAGGGAGTGAGAGAAGGAGTGAGTAAAGTGGAGTAAGGTGAGTGAGGGAAGGGTAATTACTGAGGGAGCAAAGGAAGGAAAGAAGGGGAAGGGGAGTGAAGCAGAGGGACTGGGAAAAGGTGAGTGTGGGAGGAGAGTGAGGGGAAGGGGAGTTAAGGATGGGGAATGAGGATAAGTGAGGGAAGTGGAGTAAGGGAACGGGGTGAGGGAGGGTGAGAGAAGGGCAGTGTGGTTGAGGAAAGAGGGGTGATAGAGGGTGGATAAAGTCGAGTGAGCGTAAGACAAGGGGAGTGAGGGAGTGAGGACATAGAGGTAGTGAAGGAAGGAGTGAGAGAAGGGGACTAAGTGAGAGAGCATAGAAAGGTAAGTGAGGGAGTGTTGGTGAGTTAAAGGGAGTGAGTGTGAGGGAAGGTGGAGTGACAAAGTGAGGGGATGAGGGAGTGAGGTTAAGAGGGAGTGAGGGAAGGGGAGTGAGGATGTGAGAGGACAGAGGGAGTGAGAGAAGGAGTGAGTGAAGTGGAGTAAGGTGAGTGAGGAAAGGGCAATTACTGAGGGAGCAAAGGAAGGAAAGAAGGGGAAGGGGAGCGAAGCAGAGGGACTGAGAGCTGGAAAGTGGTGGAGGGGAGAGAGGGGAAGGGGAGTGAAGGAATGGGGAATGAGGGGTAGGGAGGGAAGTGGAGTAAGGGAACGGGGTTGAAGGAGGGTGAGAGAAGGGCAGTGAGGGTGAATAAAGAGGGGTGATAGAGGGTGGATAAAGGTGAGTGAGCGTGAGACAACGGCAGTATAATATATATTTCACAATACAAAATACAAAATAACTTGTACAACATGTTATATGGTTTATTTTTGCTGTTCTCAGAATATATTGACTTTCACTAAAAACAGTGAGTTCAATACTACTCATCATATGACAGCGGGCACAAAAAACACAATCAAAAAGATTGTGTTTAAAAAACTCATACAACGTTTCAATAAATAATGTAAAACTTAGAAAAAAAATATCTTAAATGTTTTCTTCCAAACAACATTTTCTTACGTACATATAAACAATCACAAATTAATAAAACATTAGTATGTCATTATTATACTCTCAAAGACAAGTAATATAGAAACATAAATTAACAACATTTACCCGAAATACTCATTTTTGATTCACTTACTTTTCCACGAGGCCAAATAGTATATGAAAAGTCCTTTTTTTGGAAATTACTTAATAGTACTTTTAAACTTCCATTTACCCGACTTCTGAATGAAAAGCTCCAACATCTATTCGATCATCTAACAATAGTTATAATTCCACCTCTGGCTCACTCATGATCAACATTTCCTATAATACTGATGTCACTCACTATGTGATACACTTACATTACCTCTATGAGAACTACAAGTTTTTTATTATCTTGATCACTCTCACTCACGAAGTAATTTTGAACAGCAGACTAACTTTTATTAACTGCTCTAATCTTCCTAGGCCAATTACTTTTCCTAAAATTTGGGTTGTAAGAATACTAGGTAAGAATTTTGTAAGTCAAAAGGCAAACGTTGTTTGAAAGTCAATTGAGTATCGTTACAATAAGTCCAGCCTTTTTGACGTTTTAAATAAGCTGTGCAATGTCCTGATGTTGTAGAAGGACCATCATGGAAAATAATTGCTGCAGTTACAAAGGTTCTTCCTGAAATTGATAATTGAGAAGCCACAATTTTTTTTATTAAAGTTGTCAATTTAGTCCCATCAGGTCTACATCGTTGGAACATTAAAATTACATACTGTCCATATCTTTGTGTAAATAATGTTGATAACATTGCAGAGTTACATTTGGTACAGACCATGTTTTGATTTGCTTCTCTAATGAGATTATTGAAAGACACTGATTTGGAGTCTGGTAAAGTCTAATATATAAATTTTTTAGTGTCTATTGTAGTACTACTTGAAAATGAACAATTGTCGCAGTCATGCTGCCATTTATAAGAAAGGCCAAAAAGATTTTCAACATCTATACCTTCATCTTGCAATACAACAAGCATATACATTAGAAATTCCTGACAATCTTGCTGAATATTCTGTGAAAATTGATTTAGACCAGAACATATGTCTAAAACATTTTGAATATCAGAAACACTTTCTATTTTTGTTTTATCACTGCTACATTTCTCAAACACAGTATTCAACAAACAACAACATCTTTGATCCCGATTTTCTACAATCTGCTCTTGTAAAGTTTGGAGAAAAAAACAACAATAACCACTGCATTAGCATAGCAGTTGACACCAGAACTGTTTTCAAACTGAAATCCAACAACATCTTCAACAGAATCCTTTTCCTTTCTGCTTACAATTACTGGTTCATCTAGTTTTTTTCTTTTTGCTACAACCTCGCTACAATTTTTCTCATTTCTTCTTTTTCGGCCTACCACACGCTTTTCAAATAAAGGATATTGAGGTAAATTTGGAGCATATTCTCTTCTTAACTTATTATACTCTTTCACACAATTTAGATCTGCACTAATCTTTGTCTCATCAAAATCAATCAAGTATAATCCAGATAAAGTTCTGACTCGAGATAAAGCAACATATGCCATACCCTTCTTGAACACAGAACTTCCAATATTCACCAAAGCACTATCCACACTTAAACCTTGAGATTTATGAATAGTCACCGCATATGCCAAACAAACACGAAACTGTTTTCGGCGGACATATAAATCTTTCACAAGCAAAAATCGAGCAGAACAATGACTCAATTGTTGTACTTCTTCAATTCCATCAAATAAAATTTTCAAAAATTCAATTTCATCTCTATTTCGGTATTTCACAAAATCAACAACATGACCCATTGCTCCATTTACTAAACCTCTTTCCACATCTAGATTCCGTCGTAAAATTATACGACAATTTAAACTTGCATATAGACTCTTTTCAAAACCAGCAGTTTTAGATATTGTCTTCTTTAAAGAATCCAATTTTGATTTCAACTTTTCTGACATAATAATAGTAGCTCCTTCATGCTCTATCTTATCAATAGCTTCCAGTTCTGCAATCTCTTGATTTTCTAACTCTAACATTTTGTTGTTAAAGATTGAACATTCTTGCAGAGTTGGCATCAAGCATATCACAGATTTGTTTTCAGCAATTTTCTTATAAATATTCTCTGGGAGAATATTTTCGTTTGGAAACAAATTTGAAAGTAATCGTGCCTGTAAAGCTTCTTTGCCATGTTCACTTACTTTTCCAATTCTTATATCTTGAAGAATATTTTTATAATCTTCATCCTTTGCCTGTCGCATATTTTGAAGCAGTTCTGCATATTTAAAATATAACCATATATTAACATTTCCAATGCTCCCTAGGCACTTTCTGGTATCTTCATGCGTAAGCATTTTAAACACGGGTTGTCCTTTCACAGGAGTTAGCTGCAGTAGATCTCCAAAAATAATTATGTGTTTGCCTTCAAATAACACATCATACTCTGTTTTAAGAATTTGTTGCATTCTTAAATCCACAAAAGCAAGCATTACATTTGATACCATGCTTACCTCATCAATGATAAGAAGTTTCATTTTCTTCAGTACTCGGGAAACTTCATAACAAGCTTCTCCAGATAGCTTGTGGTATTGTAATTTATTATCATGCTCTACTGGCAGCATCAATAAAGGATGTAAAGTAATCTAAAACTACGCGCCGAGTCTTGCACACTGCGTTTCCGCAAAGGTCTTAAAACCTTCTTGTTCCCCGTTTAGTGCGTTAATTCTGTCCCCCAGGACCATCGGATGTTGTCTGGAAAAGCGCTGGGATGCCCAAGGGTAACTGCGCGCTATATAAGATTTTAAATAATAATAATAATAATGTTATTTGCTGCCAACCCAGTTGGAGCGGTAACACAAGAGAGCAATGACTCAGTTCTTTTCTGTAGATAAGTTGCAATTCCTTTAATTAAAAAACTTTTTCCAGTTCCTGCTTCTCTACTCACGTACAGTCGGACAGGTTTAAATGGCGTACATGAGCACTCTTTTTTCTCATGACATAAACCATGCTCAATCTGTTCTGTGACTTCGTCATATATTTGTTTCTGTTCAACGTTTAGTTGTTTTTCCAATTCTTCTAAGTTTACTACATCCTCCTGAGCTTGTTCCATTGCTCTTTCCACCTCATCCATGGCAGTGGCAGCTTCATTTTGGATAATTGGTCCTCCGAGTGGATCCTGACTCAATGAAGCAGAACTCTGACTGTCTCGAGAACTGTCTCTAGCAATCTCTGCTGCAATTGTAGCTTCTTGCTGTATTTCAACATTTGCAGATAATTAGTGAAAGCAGGACATTCTACACTATTTTTGCTTGCATTGAAACAATCTTCATAACTGAGAAAATCTCCAAGTAGTTCCTCTTCTGTACACCATGGCTTAAAGAGTTGCAAAACAGCTAAATAGTAAAATTCCCTTTGGTCAGGAGATTCGCAACTCAATTTTCGATGATTAGTCAAATGTCCTTTTCTTTGTTTCACCATACATCCTTCACATCCAATTACAGCATATACTACTTTATTGATATCTTCTGTAATATTCCTCTTAAAAGTATTGCTTTGCAGTACTTCATAGAGACAAGCATTCTCAAGATGACTACTTCTATTTGGATAGTATGTATCCAACATGTTTGTCTTCAAAATATCTGTACTGTTTGGTTCTTTCTCTGCCAAATACTCAATTTCTTGTACAGATTTCAAACTCGGTTTCATGTTGCAGCAAGACCTAGACTCACCCAAATTATTGTTCTAGATTTGGCATATAGACTTGCTGATGATAACCGATCTGAACATTCGTATGCTCCTATTTCTCGATGCGACAACATCTTCAGACTGTAACTGTACAATTTCTTACTTAGGCTCTTTTCATGAGAAATTTCTTCCCACATTTCCTTTAGTTCTGTCTTTTCTGGTTTTGTTATGTAAGACATTACATATCGAGCCACAGCAATAGAGTTGTCAGCAACATATTGAATATCCATGTTAGCATTCCACATGGACAAAATGACTGGGTTATATTCATTTATGTATTTGGACTCTTCATTTCTTTTTAAGTTGTATGTATTTTTGGGTGATTTTCTTGTCACAGTATGTCGTAAAGATGACATAAAATTGTTCACTCTTCCTTTCGATGTTACTGGACGTGGAAATGCAACACGACATTTTGTGTAGAACTTGTCCTTAGATTTTTATTTTCGACAACAGTATTTTCCACAACGATGGGTTTGAAATCGTAACACTTGTTGTCTTAAATTGTTTTCTTCTGTACTTTTTGGTACAGCACATGTAGCATATTGTTCAATAAAACTCATCACTGTCTCATCTGAATCTGTTCCGAATTTGGGGGCATCTTTGATCCATAACAGCTTATGTGAGGAGCACCTCTTGCTTGATACTCCTTTCTCCAAAAGAAATCCAGAACCTCTCCAAGAGGAGGATTTTCTTTGTTTGTGATAAAAGACATCATAGCTTCAAATCTATGATTGAAATACCTGCATACATTAACTGGATCCAAAGAGCACAGTTATCCAGGTGTCTTGTATTCTATATTTTCTATGTTTGCATTTGCCTCTCGAAGAAATTGAAGTAAGTCTTCCCAAGCATACTCAGCACAGCTAAGAGTAAGGAACCATGGAGGAGTTCCTACGTTTCTTAGCATACATTTCAGTTCCCCATGACGACGGTACCAATACTCGTTGGTACCACGCTGACATGCCATGAGATTAATTAGCTGAGACTCCAAAATAGTGTCTTGCTGTTGGACTTTATCCATAAAGTCCCTTGTCGAAACATTTTGCAGATGTTCTTCACTTTTCAGTATATGGTTCACTGCATAAGAAAGTCCAGACAAGTCACTCTCAAACAGAAGATGAAACAAATATGGAATACATTGGCGAAACCTTGGATCTTCTGCATATAATCTTAAAGTCCGGTATTCAGATGCAGGAATTTGAACAGATCGGTCATCATATCGACCACCTTGACCTGTTGGAAATAACTGAGGAAAACAACGAGCTTCCAAGCTTTCTTCCCATACACTAATGGGACTTCCTTTTGCTTCTTTCATTTGGAACAACTCAATAGCATTCCCCATTACTTCTTTGGAATGCAGAGGATGAACACTATAATGTTCATAAATTTCTTCACTTCTAGACACATCTACTTTTTCAATTTGCCCAGCTGAGAAATCACTGTCCTCTTCTACAGTTGTTTCCTCTTCCCGTACATATTCATTTTTGTAGTACTGATTGTTTTTTACCAAATACAACGTTGCCTTTTTGACTTTCCTAACATCCACTAATTCTTGTCAGATTTTCTTACTCTTTGTAGGAACGCCATTAACTAGAATAACCAGAGGTTCCTCTTTCACTTTTTCAACACCAATTGTATCAATATTTTTCTTTAAATCTAGAGGCAAATAAACAACTCTTCCCTTTAATCCTCTCTGTAAATCTGAAGGAGGCAATTTCCCTGTCTTAGGCTCCATGCGAACAATAGCCTGAAATGGATGCACACATTGAATCAGTATAGACTCATAAGTATTTAAATCCATCAATTCAGAAGGAATGTTTACCAACTCAAGAATATTATGTACAGCTCTAGCAGGCATTTTGTTTTCATTTAATTTATTATGACAATATTTACAAATAGGCATATCAGAACCCAAATCAAAACAATTCTCTACCAACAAATAAGTTGCAAAATCCTTCCACTCATTATTATTTTCCTTTTCTCTTTTTACATATAAATCAACTAACCTAGTCTGATTCTTATAATGAGTTCGTCGACAACACACACAAGAAAAATTTGGCCTTTCACTTGAAATGACCTTAAACGTTGTAATTTCATGGTCAAAATTTTCGGTACTTAAATTCTGTACATTCTCTTCCACATTACCTGCTATTACTGTATCAGTTTCTGCACTGTCCTCTTTTTCACCAAAGTAACTGAACTCAATTTCTTCACAAATGTTGTTCACATCTAATACAGATCCATGCAAAAGAGCACTGTTTAACTGTTTTAGCTTAAGTGCTGGACTTTTTGCATAATACAACCTTCTCACTAATTTCCTCACTTTAGTATGATGTCCTGCTAACATCCTAAAATGATGAAAAACACTCTGACATACTTTTCTAGAAAGACAAGGCAGTGAATGCCCATGCAAACATGTTTTTTCTCTCACTCTGCAAGGATCTAACTCTTGCAACATTTTAATTTTTTGTTTTAGACTTTTCTTAGTATATGTACGTAAGAAATTGCAAAACAAATCAATTGAATCCTGTCGCACACTACAAATACTACTACAATTCCAAGTGTACACTGGAGCCTTAGGATGTCTCCCTAAAACTTCATCAGCTAACACCTCTTCTGCATTTCTAGGCACAATTTTTTCTTTTTCAATCGGACAACCGTCCTTCACCTCATATCCTCGACCACTGGTGTCAACTGCATGCACCAAATGATCATCCTGAAAATAACTCTCTTCATTAAAAAAATGGCTCACAACTTGAACTATGCTTCCATTCTCCATAAAAAACATCACAAAAATTAGTTCGATTAATTACTCTTTTCCACTTACTTTTTGATTTCAAAACATTGATTGCCTTGTCTAGTGTACGAATTCTATTGATTACTAAAATATATAATTTTTTTCTCATTTCAAAAGCCTGATCAACTATCCTCTCTATACTTTTCTTTTTCTTATAAAAATCTGTTCTCCTTTTACAATTTTAACATTTTTTAATACATTTAAAACAATTCTGTTATAAAACATTCACCTACGAATGTCAATGAACTGATTTTTACGTCTATTATTGTAGACAATATCATCTCCATAAACTTTTTCTACATTTTTGCTGGGATTTTGCTTTTTCTTTGTAGTTGCAGAAACATTTTTTTCTTTTGTGCATTATCTTGACTTTTTTTTACATTGAGTTACTTTCCGTATAAAATGCTTTGTTGCCTTACCAGGAGCATTCTTCTTTTTCTCCGTATTTTGTTTTTTACATACATCTTGTAATTGCGTTTTTTTTTAAAAGTAAGTTTTCTTGTATTTTCTTTTTTGACGAAATTTAGTAGGCATTTTGGTTCTTCTTTTTGTCGATAATTACAATCTGTTGTAAAGAAAAAATAACATATTATAGACCATTACTAACATACTATATAGCAATTACAATAACTAAACAATATAAACACTAGTTTACAAAATAAGTAGGTTTATAGCGCAGCAACTGTGTCTCACCAGAGTAGGAAATCATGCAGTGAGTGCTGTTTCTCACTTTATGGCAGTGCAGAACAGGTTCAACATTAATGTCATTCTCTGACTGCACCATCTCTCTCTTTGCGTGTGTCATCTCTCTCTTTGCGTATGTCATCTCACTCTCTGCCTGCACCATCTCTCTCTTTGCATGTGTCATCTCTCTCTTTGCGTGTGACATCACACTCTCTGCCTGCACCATGTCTGTCTTTGCGTGTGTCATCTTACTCTCTGCCTGCGCCATCTCACCCTCTGCCTGCATCATGTTTCCCTCCACCTACGTAATCTCTCTCTGCGTGTGTCATCTCACTCTCTGCCTGCACCATCTCACCCTCTGCCTGCATTATGTCTGTCTCCACCAGCGTCATCTCTCTCTTTGCGTGTATCATCTCACTCTCTGCCTGCACCATCTTTCTCTTTGTGTGTGTCATCTCTCTCTTTGCGAGTGTCATCTCACTCTCTGCCTGTACCATCTATCTCTTTGCATGTATCATCTCTCTCTTTGCGTGTGACATCTCACTCTCTGCCTGCACCATGTTTCTATTTGCGTGTGTCATCTCACTCTCTGCCTGCGCCATCTCACCCTCTGCCTGCATCATGTCTCTCTCCACCAGCGTCATCTCTCTCTTTGCGTGTGTCATCTCACTTTCTGCCTGCACCATCTCTCTCTTTGCATGTGTCATCTCTCTCTTTGCGTGTGACATCACACTCTCTGCCTGCACCATGTCTGTCTTTGCGTGTGTCATCTTACTCTCTGCCTGCGCCATCTCACCCTCTGCCTGCATCTTGTTTCCCTCCACCTACGTAATCTCTCTCTTTGCGTGTGTCATCTCACTCTCTGCCTGCGCCATCTCACCCTCTGCCTGCATTATGTCTGTCCCCACCAGCGTCATCTCTCTCTTTGCGTGTATCATCTCACTCTCTGCCTGCACCATCTTTCTCTTTGTGTGTGTCATCTCTCTCTTTGCGAGTGTCATCTCACTCTCTGCTTGTACCATCTATCTCTTTGCATGTATCATCTCTCTCTTTGTGTGTGACATCTCACTCTCTGCCTGCACCATGTTTCTCTGTGCGTGTGTCATCTCACTCTTTGCCTGCGCCATCCCACCCTCTGCCTGCATCATGTCTCTCTCCACCAGCGTCATCTCTCTCTTTGCGTGTGTCATCTCACTTTCTACCTGCGTCATCTCTCTCATTGCGTGTGTCATCTCACTCTCTGCCTGCACTATCTCACATGCAAGCTTGACTCACAGTGTGATCTTAGACACTTGACCAGGATGTTATATGTAATCTACCATGTCTGTCTCTGCTTGCACTATGTGTGTCTGTGCTCATACTATCTCACTGTCTCTACTGGCAAAAAACAGCACATATATATAAGCAAGACATAACATTCCTTTTTCATTTCAACAGAACACACTGGATCTTTATTGCACAGCTTAGAGCCTATTTGGAAACTAAGAGGCCTGACAGACATGCTGCCTAAGATTCTTTAGTAGTACATATCCTAAAGCCTAACTGACTTCAAGAATACATGTATTCCCATATTTTTAAACACATCAACTAAGCAAATTATTCACCTAGATTCATTTAAATTCAAGCTTAACTCACAGTTTGATCTTAGACACTTGACCATGATGTTACATGTAATCTACCATGTCTGTGTCTGCTTGCACTATGAGTGTCTGTGCTCATACTATCTCACTATCTCTACTGGCAAAAACAGACCATATATATATATAAGCAAGACATAACATTCCTTTTTCATTTCAACAGAACACACTGGATCTTTATTGCACAGCTTAGAGCCTATTTGGAAACTAAGAGGCCTGACAGACATGCTGCCTAAGATTCTTTAGTAGTACATATCCTAAAGCCTAACTGACTTCAAGAATACATGTATTCCCATATTTTTAAACACATCAACTAAGCAAATTATTCACCCAGATTCATTTAAATTCAAGCTTGACTCACAGTGTGATCTTAGACACTTGACCAGGATGTTACATGTAATCTACCATGTCTGTCTCTGCTTGCACTATGTGTGTCTGTGCTCATACTATCTCACTGTCTCTACTGGCAAAAAACAGACCATATATATAAGCAAGAAATAACACTCCTTTTTTATTTCAACAGCACACCCTGGATCTTTATTGCACAGCTTAGAGCCTATTTGGGAACTAAGAGGCCTGACTGACATACTGCCTAAGATTCTCTAGTAGTACATATGCTAAAGCCTAACTGACTTCAAGAATACATGTATTCCCATATTTTTAAACACATCAACTAATCAAATTAATCACCCAGATTCATTTAAATTCAAGCTTGACTCACAGTGTGATCTTAGACACTTGACCATGATGTTACATGTAATATACCATGTCTGTGTCTGCTTGCACTATGTGTGTCTGTGCTCATACTATCTCACTATCTCTACTGGCAAAAAACAGACCATATATATATAAGCAAGACGTAACATTCCTTTTTCATTTCAACAGAACACCCTGGATCTTTATTGCACAGCTTAGAGCCAATTTGGGAACTAAGAGGCCTCAAAGCGCTTGGCAAGGAGGGGCGGGGCTCAAGATGGCGGGCTGACGCCGTTTCGGTGAAGGAGCTTGCATGGAGCCTCTCCACACCGCGGCTTGTAAATACGAGGAAAGCCGAGCTGGAAAAGAAACGCTAAGCAACAAGCTACTGTCTGCTGCTCTGGGGGAAAATGCTGATGTAAAAACATTTTCCTTCTAAAAATATACGTAATCAAACCTGTATGCTGCGTCTTATCTTCCGTCTGACCGGAGCGGTTCGACCGGCTTGGAGAATCTGGAACACCGGCTTCTTTCACTTGCCTGGCCAGGCGTGTTACTGGGCGGGTCTTGGTCTACTCCCGGTACAGCTGCGGAGAATCAGCGGAGCCAGCGAAGACAAGGCGGCATACCTGACATTGGAGCCGGGCTTCTCTGTTGCTCCAACACCGATGACAACGCGACAATCTACCCGGTCTACTAGAGCTGGCAGGACTGGGAAGGTGGCAAGAAACAACGAGCCAGGTATGTCCACCAACGATGTTAAAACGCTAATGGGAGCACCGACTGTCAAAACAAAAAATGCTGCGGGTCTTACGACGGGAACTCCGCACCAGACTGTAGTCATTGATAGAAGCGGTAAAGGCATAGCGGGTGCCGGTAGAGAAAAGCAGACTCCCAGTGATGTCATATTAGGTGGGGGCTCCAATCACGATATTGAGGCAGTGACTTTTTGCGAGGGGGACCCTGGCCTCCAGAAACATTCTATCTCAATTGACCTGGCTAAAAAAAATATTAGCTCTAAGCCACACACTAACATAGATACAAGTCGTGTGCATGCCAAAGACAAAGATAAATGCAACACAGACAGAACTAATAAATCGAGTACCCTTATGAAAGATGGTAATGCCACTTCTGAGCCTGAGCTTGTACTCATGGGAGAGGGGGGTGGGGCCAATACTAATATTACCACTTTTTCTGATGGTGATGGCGATGCTGTCTGCGCTATCAACAATGGCTCCTCTAATATTATCGATACAGCCATTAACTATCTGGAAAGTACATCCGTTACTTTGGAAGTCACTTTGGATAAAGAGATAGAAGCTAGCAGACTAACCAGCAATACACTGTCTGCACTGGACACTGACCTGTCAGCGCTTGGAAACCAAGGGAACAACGAGCAGCCTGGAAAGACAGATCACGTATTACATGACAACACTGTAAGAGCAGAGGAAAACTCTAATCAAGAATACGAGGAGATATCTGAGGAGAGTGAGCGAGAGGTGGAAGCAATTGTCACTAGTAACAATACTGGTCGAGCTATGGACTCACGGAAAACTAAACTGAAAGCCAAGGCTAGACAAAAATCTAATACTCGTAAATTACTGAATAAAGACCCTATTGCAAACAAAAAAGGGCGCAAGCCTCTGATCGACGACAGCCCGCTGAGGAAGTGGATTGAAACAAAGGGAGGGGACAAGGGTATGGCCCTAAGATTATCTGGTGCAAGCTTCAAAGACGATCTTTACTCGCACGACAGGAACATGCACCCTAGAACATAGAGCATTGAGAGTGCAGAATGTCGGAAACGCCCGAAACTACCCGACAACTCGACTAATATAACTAATATAACAACATCAGTCCCATTAACTCTCCCAACCACAAATGGATTGAGTGATGTGGACACTGTTGGGTCACCGCTTAGTGCTTCAACCAGATCTCTAGCCACAAACTTGACTAACAGTCTGGAGATAAATGAGCCCTCTAACTTATCTATTGCGCCAACAAATCCCAACACCAGGTCAATATTGACCGAAACAGACTTTGAAACCCACCCATTGGAAGTTTCGAATGACTCAATGAAAATAAGGTCTTTAAACTCTAGTCAGACTCTTTTGGCTACCAATCATTTGACTACAACGCCAGCACTTACTCCAACAATAAATAAAATACAAACTACTATGCTTAGACCTGATGAAGAAACACAACATCAACATTACAATATCTCAATGGGTCTAATCATGCAAACTCTTATGGCACAGAGACAGGAAAGCCATCAACAACACCTTCAGCTGAGAGAGGACAACACAAAATTACAGGCCTCCATGAGTGAAATGTGTCAGAAACTCGGTGGGGTCACACAAGAGATAGAAGATTTGAAGCAGCGAGTCGTGGGGATTGAAGAAGGGGCCTCACGTTCAGAGTCAACCACGAGAATCCATTCGTCTCGTATCTCTCAGCTGGAGGCCAAAGTCGAGGATATGGAGAACAGGGCACGCCGACATAATTTAAGACTATTTGGAATACCCGAGGGTGCCGAAGGGGCAGATCCTCGTACCTTTGTCGTTAAACTCTTTCAAAAAGCCTTCAGCGACCTCTCGGACTGGGATTGGGACTCCCAACTGCAGAGGGTACATAGACTGCCCTCTTTCCAAAGGAGCCAGAACAACAAATTCCCTAGGCCTATCATGATCTATTTTGGGAACTTCCTATTGAGGCAAGCTGTCGCCTTTAAAGCTAAGGTCAAAAGCCCTGTCACCATAGACAACTTCACCTTCTTCGTACGCTCTGACTTGTGTAAGGCCACAATGGACCGACGTTGGGAGCTCCGTAAATTAATGGATTCTTTCAAGTCTATTGGCTGCATGGCTTACTTGCAAGAGCCTGCACGCCTTTAAAATTATCAGGAGCGGACAATCACTATTCTTTACCGAACCAGAAGAAGCAATTAAAAACTTAGAGAAGTTTACAAGGGAAAAGGATTAAAAAGATCTAAAACCTTATAAAATAAGGAAATAAGACGTATCTCTGATCACTTGAGCAAATTTAAAAAAAAATTAAACTATAATGAAATGCAATTTATAATGGAGGACTCACTACGAGCAGAACATAACTATCTCGAGTATTTTTTCTTTTTTCTCCCCCACCTTTCTTTCTTCTTCTCTTTTTCTCTTCTCTCTTTTCTTTCTCTTCTCTTTTCGATTCTATATACAGCTTTCCTCTTTTGCTGTTGAATATTTACACTATGTGTCACTCTTGCGGTGCGGAGTTGGTTTCATGCTCATAACTTCACTGTGCTGCCCTATCAGCGGCAGCCGGGATAGAGGGGTGCCCCCTGGGGGGTTTGAGGACGAGGGGGTGGGTGGGGGGAATTCAGCCATCTGGGTGGGTTGGGGAAAATAAGGGGAAACATTTTTATTGCAAGAATAAGAAATGTATAAAAAGTAGTAATAAGGCTAATGTAAGCACTTTGAGGGAGAGTCTGAGAAACAACAATCTAAGTTATGTCTTCTCTTAAATGTTTAGTTTGGAACGTCGCCGGTCTCAACAATAAAGACAAAAGGAAACTGGTACAAGAAGAAATGAATATGTACAAACCACATATGGCTTTTCTCTCAGAGACTCATATTAGATACCAAGATCATAAACTTTTATCACAAATGGGCTACGATCTCGTTGTTTGTTCCACCTTAGGGGCACCAATTCGAGGTGTTGCTATCCTAAAACACAAAATGGCTGAGAGTAAATGCTATTAAGACTGCTGCTGATGCTAAAGGCAGGTGGGCAATAGTACAATTGCAGTTTAATCAAAAGTTCTACGTATTTTACATAGTTTACGGGCCAAACGTGGACATACCTAAGCTGTACGAACAATTGACTATTGAGCTATTGGATTGGGAGGGGGAACTGTTGATAATGGGGGATTTTAATTGTGTCATGAATTATGCTATAGACTCTACTAGCAAAGGAACTAGAAATAGGATGGGCAAAGTGAGGTCATCCATCTTGGAACTAGCCTGGATACACAACCTAAAATATGTCTGGCGTACTAAACACCCTACCATTGCTGGCTTTACATACTACTCTTCCCCACATCAAACCTTTTCTAGAATTGATATGATCTGGGCAACAGATTGCTTCTTAGAAAACGGTGTAATAGAAATCTGTCCTAAAATCACCTCAGATCATAACCCGATATTATTTGAATAAAAAAAACTAGACACTCAACTCACAGCCCGGCAGTTCACATTTCCTAGATATTTACTAACCGACCATAAATATATCTCTGGTATCAAAAAACACATAAAGGAATATATATCATTTAATATCAACTCTACTGCTATTAACTATGTTTGGGACTCATGCAAAAGCAGCATCAGAGGCTATACTCAGCAATATATCTTTATGGATAATGCTGAAAAACGAGGGTTAGAAAAGTCTACTATACTAAATATTTCTCTAGCCGAGCAACAACTCTCCGACGCTATAATACAAGGCAAAACCAACATCAAAGAGCTAAGCCTAGGACTTATCTCATTAAGGGCATTACTCAAGAAAACCCTTAGGGAAAAATGTAGCACTAAAATTCATAAATATAAACTTGCACAATATGAAGGCGGAGACAGAATTGAGAAATTTCTGGTGTATAAGGTAGCGGATAAAAAGGCTAAAACTACTATTAAAAATGTAAAAGGACTTGATTCTAAAGTCTATAGCAAACCAGAACAGATTCTGGAACAATTTGCTAAATACTATTGCTACCTTTATACCCCAGAAAAAACACCTACTCTAGAAACAATAGATTCATATTTGGAGAAACATACATCTGAAAGACTGGATTTAGAAATATCTAGATCACTTAGTACTAACATCTCTATTGAAGAACTAGGCATAGCCGTGAAGGCACTTCCCCCAAACAAGGCTGCAGGCGAAGACTGTTTACCTGTGGAAATCTATAAGGTCTGTGAACAGGAACTTCTTCCTCTACTTAAACAAGTAATATACTCTGTTGGAGAAAAAGGACTTGCCCCTGCTTCATGGTGTATAGCCAAAATAGTATTCTTTTTAAAAAAAAAATAAACCATCGGAAGAACAGGGATCATACAGGCCAATTTCATGAATCAATACCGATGCTAAAACTTTTGCTAAAGCACTTGCCAATCGCCTAGCACCTATAATGCCAGTTCTAGTTAACTGCCAGCAACACGGATTTGTGGTAGGAAGAGACACTACCACACATGTTAATACTGCAATAACCGCTTTTGATGTTGCGGCGACTACTCTCACCCCACTCGGAATGGTCATGTTAGATGCAGAGAAGGCATTTGACCGAGTGGGGTGAGAGTATCTTTGGGCAACACTAATGGCTTATGGCATATAGGGGCAATATCTAAGATGGATTCAATCCTTGTATGAGACACCTACAGCAATAGTTAGCTATTTGGGGAATAGCTCGGATAACTTTTCAATAAAACGGGGCATGAGACAGGGGTGTCCTCTTTCACCCCTGTTATTCGCTATAGCTCTAGAACAATTTCTAAATGCATTAACTGCTCAAGAACACATAACCCCAATAGAATATGAAGACATGTGCTTAAAAATTACAGCTTTCGCTGACGATATAGCTATATATACCACTGACTTAGCTCAGGCTATACCTAATATTATTCAGGAAGCAAGAGAATTTGGTGATATATCGGGTTATAGACTAAATGTTAATAAAACACAAGTGATAGCAAACTATCAACCCACACAGTCAATAACCGGGCTTTGCCAAAACGCAACTTATTTAGGAGTGAAACACACCTCCAACATCGAGAAAATTATCCCATTAAATTATGATTCTCTACTTAAAGATATTGCTTCTATGCTCAAAAATTGGAATAAAATACCTCTCAGTCTGATCGGACGTATCAATATAATAAAGATGAAGATAGTCCCAAAAATATTATATCTATTTAGATCTATCCCTCTACAACTAAATAAACTATACATTAAGAAAATAGAAAGTATCTGTAGCTGTTACATCTGGGGATATAAAAAAGCTCGCCGGTCAATGACGGCATTGAAACTATCTATTGAAAAAGGGGGACTAAATTTCCCAGATCTAAAAATGTACTTCTTTGCTACTTTTATACAACGCATACGTAGCCTTTTGTCTAAAGATGCCCCTACATTCTACCATCAATTTATGCTAGGATCGCAAAGTAACCAGTTCCTATTCAGGGTACACGACCCAAATTACTACAAAAGAGTCAAATTCAAGACTGCTAGAGCTATTAAAAGAATTTGGGACCAAATAATGGACACTGATAATATCTCCTTTTTTATTGCTGAACTCCCAATATGGGGGAACCCAGGGCTGCCAAACATTTTCGCTGATGGCGCTTGCACTCAATGGAAAGATCAGAATATTAAGAAGCTAGGGGATCTTTATGGCCCTGATGGCCTCTTGAGCTTTAACACATTAAAATACTCTATAAAATCAAAGAGATAACACATTTCAAATACATACAGATACAAGACTTTTTAATTAATAAAAAGAAAATTGAGAGCGTAGAACAATCAGATATTCTACAGCTCATCTACTCTAATCAGACTAAAGCCATTATCAGCAAGAGCTATATCCTTCTTAACAAAGGCCAAGCTGGCGACTGTGGGAAAATGGCAGACAAATGGACCAACAGGCTAGGAATTAACACCAATCTCAGCCAGATTGCGGGCTCACTAAAACAAATAAATCGAGTTGTCCAGTCTTTAAATCTAAGGCTACAATTCTATAGGACAGTCACTCAATTATACTATACGCCTCAAAGAATTTCCGGCTGGACCTCTGGTAACATCTCTAATGAACGTACTAAATGCCCAAAATGCAATATGGAAGCAGCCGGCATAGAACATATGCTCTATGAATGCCCAAAATTCACAACTTTCTGGGAATAATTGATGTTCTCAACAAGAAGCATATAATAATGCCCACACTCTCTGCTCACTTAGTCCTGTTAGATATACAAGATACCAATAGTATACACAAAGATTTGTTATCTATTATTTTTGCTTGTGCTAGATTGGCCATAGCACGAACTTGGATCTCAAAAGAACCTCCTAGCGTTATGGAATGGTGGTATCTTATTCAAGAAATACATACAATGTAACTTTCATTGGCTAAATTAAGAGGCCCTAAAGCACTAAAAGGAAGGGAAAAAATATGGGGCACATTCACTAGCTAAACGGATCAATATTTTGTGAGACCGACATGTTGTATTTTTTTTTTTTTTTGCCATGATCTTTTCTAAATGTGTGTTGCAATCATTTGTTCTTCATTTTTTTTTTTTTCTTCTCTCTCTATACCGACAATAATATGTACAGAGAATTATGCATATATGGATAACTAAGATGATTTCATTTTTGTATTTTTTTGTTCTTTCTTGCAATAAATAAAAAAAGAATACAAAAAAAAAATATATATATATATAAGCAAGAAATAACACTCCTTTTTCATTTCAACAGCACACCCTGGATCTTTATTGCACAGCTTAGAGCCTATTTGGGAACTAAGAGGCCTGACAGACATACTGACTAAGATTCTCTAGTAGTACATATGCTAAAGCCTAACTGACTTCAAGAATACATGTATTCCCATATTTTTAAACACATCAACTAATCAAATTAATAACCCAGATTCATTTAAATTCAAGCTTGACTCACAGTGTGATCTTAGACACTTGACCATTATGTTACATGTAATATACCATGTCTGTGTCTGCTTGCACTATGTGTGTCTGTGCTCATACTATCTCACTATCTCTACTGGCAAAAACAGACCATATATATATAAGCAAGACGTAACATTCCTTTTTCATTTCAACAGAACACCCTGGATCTTTATTGCACAGCTTAGAGCCAATTTGGGAACTAAGAGGCCTGACAGACATGCTGCCTAAGATTCTCTAGTAGTACATATCCTAAAGCCTAACTGACTTCACGAATACATGTATTCCCATATTTTTAAACACATCAACTAAGCAAATTATTCACCCAGATTCATTTAAATTCAAGCTTGACTCACAGTGTGATCTTAGACACTTGACCAGGATGTTACATGTAATTTACCATGTCTGTCTCTGCTTGCACTTTGTGTGTCTGTGCTCATACTATCTCACTGTCTCTACTGGCAAAAAACAGACCATATATATATATCAGCAAGACATAACATTCCTTTTTTATTTCAACAGCACACCCTGTATCTTTATTGCACAGCTTACAGCCTATTTGGGAACTAAGAGGCCCGAAAGACATGCTGCCTAAGATTATCTAGTAGTACATATGCTAAAGCCTAACTGACTTCAAGAATACATGTATTCCCATATTTGTAAACACATCAACTAATCAAATTAATCACCCAGATTCATTTAAATTCAAGCTTGACTCACAGTGTGATCTTAGACACTTGACCATGATGTTACATGTAATATACCATGTCTGTGTCTGCTTGCACTATGTGTGTCTGTGCTCATACTATCTCACTATCTCTACTGGCAAAAAACAGACCATATATATATATATAAGCAAGACGTAACATTCCTTTTTCATTTCAACAGAACACCCTGGATCTTTATTGCACAGCTTAGAGCCAATTTGGGAACTGAGAGGCCTGACAGACATGCTGCCTAAGATTCTCTAGTAGTACATATCCTAAAGCCTAACTGACTTCACGAATACATGTATTCCCATATTTTTAAACACATCAACTAAGCAAATTATTCACCCAGATTCATTTAAATTCAAGCTTGACTCACAGTGTGATCTTAGACACTTGACCAGGATGTTACATGTAATTTACCATGTCTGTCTCTGCTTGCACTTTGTGTGTCTGTGCTCATACTATCTCACTGTCTCTACTGGCAAAAAACAGACCATATATATATATCAGCAAGACATAATATTCCTTTTTTATTTCAACAGCACACCCTGGATCTTTATTGCACAGCTTACAGCCTATTTGGGAACTAAGAGGCCCAAAAGACATGCTGCCTAAGATTATCTAGTAGTACATATCCTAAAGCCTAAGTGACTTCAAGAATACATGTATTCCCATATTTTTAAACACATTAACTAAGCAAATTATTCAACCAGATTCATTTAAAATCAAGCTTGACTCACAGTGTGATCTTAGAAACATGACCAGGATGTTACATGTAATCTACCATGTCTGTCTCTGCTTGCAATATGTGTGTCTGTGCTCATACCATCTCAGCGTCTCTCTGCACCATCTTTAAAGATTAAAGAAAAACGTGCAAATATAATTCTTTCTTTCACCAAGACACTCTCTGTGATCCTGGTCAAAATAGTCCTAGAGTTAAACTAGAGAAGTAGGTGCATTCTGTTAGTTAGGCCCTTCTGGGCATATGTAAAGTGGAGTATGTTAAACATATTTTGTCTCTAGGCAGGCTACAAGGACAGTTAACAGAAAGGTAGGAGAGACACATGTACTACAATAAATCATTTGAAAGATAGAGCACAGCCCATATAAATAAGCACTACATTACAGTGCAGAAACCGGACTCATTTCCAAAATACATTTCCAATATGCACCATTAATTTTTTACTACCCTTACAAAAAAAATGAGACACAATGCAAGATTAAAGAAGCCCAATATGCTTGTTAATCTTCCCCATAGTGTATACAGCACTCTATCTATATTAAATGAATCATTACTCACCTTTAAAAATGCTTTTGAAGATTTAAAACAGTGGCAGTCACAAACCAGATTTTCTTATGCAGAATCTCTGAATAATGCTTCTTTCACTGCAGCCTCAGAATAAAGGCACAGATTCCCTCCGATTTCAGACCCATTTTCATGTACATAACCAATGAAATTTCTTCCCACACAAATTCAAAACCAAACTAACATTTTAATTGGTTCTACATTTCAACACTTTGAGACTCACATAATATTCACCTATCCCCCTACTGCTCTTTCTGCCTGTTACCATGGTAATACTCCACACATCACCTAACTGAGCACACAGGTGAAAAGTTCATGATACTATGTTGCAAATGAACCCTGCAAGGGTGTTTGACTTCTCAATATAGCAGCTTATCCAGTGCAATGTTTCTTTCAATTACTTTTTCTCAACCATTAGAATTACTTCTTTCAAAAAACAGAAGCATGCATCCTAATTTTCAGTGGAGAATTTTAAGAAACCACCAATCATTTCTTCTTTTTCAAGTGCACTGAATCTCAACCACTTTTTTCATAACTCCTACTTTCAAACTGTCATTTCATTTCCACAACTCATCTGACTACAACCACATCTACCTTCAAGATGCCTAAAGTCTGGATTGTGGGTCATAGCTTTGTTCACTGGAGTGAAAAATGTGCAGCAAACAGAGGTATTCCCAACCTTGATTTACCAAATGTGGATATTATGTGGATTGGCTAGAGAGGATTGAGATGTCACCAATTGATACCATTGGTAAAACCCTTTATGCATCTACCACACCCTGACCTCATAATTGTGCACTGTGGTGGAAATGACCTGGGCACTTTGACTGGGGTAGGTCTGGAAATGCTTTTAAAGGACACCTTTGGGCAATTGATGTCACTTTTTCCAAAAACTGCCTTGGTATATTCTAATATATGCCAAAGGCAAAAATGGAACTGGTCCAACCAATTTTGTCCACAGATTGAGAAAGCAAGGAAACATGTGAATAAATCGGTATACACCCATTACAACGCATTTTTTACAACGCACTACCATTACAACGGAACTTTTACAACGCAAATACCATTACAACGCATTTATTTACAACGCATGTTTTTACAACGCAGGTACTTTTACAACGCATACCATTACAACGTAAGTATTGGTAAGTATATAATTATATTTAAAATGTTATATGTTAGGTTTTTTTAAAGGGGTATTTTTAGGGTTCAGGGTCAGTTTTGGGTTTTTGGGTAAAGGGGTATTTTTAGGGTTGAGGGTCATTTTTGGGTTTTTGGGTAAAGGGGTATTTTTAGCGTTCAGGGTCAGTTTTCAGTTTTTGGGTAAAGGGGTATTTTTAGGGTTCAGGGTCAGTTTTCAGTTTTTGGGTAAAGGGGTATTTTTAGGGTTCAGGGTCAGTTTTCAGTTTTTGGGTAAAGGGGTATTTTTAGGGTTCAGGGTCAGTTTTCAGTTTTTGGGTAAAGGGGTATTTTTAGGGTTCAGGGTCAGTTTTCAGTTTTTGGGTAAAGGGGTATTTTTAGGGTTCAGGGTCAGTTTTCAGTTTTTGGGTAAAAGGGTATTTTTAGGGTTCAGGGTCAGTTTTCAGTTTTTGGGTAAAGGGGTATTTTTAGGGTTCAGGGTCAGTTTTGGGTTTTTGGGTAAAGGGGTATTTTTAGGGTTCAGGGTCAGTTTTCAGTTTTTGGGTAAAGGGGTATTTTTAGGGTTCAGGGTCAGTTTTCAGTTTTTGGGTAAAGGGGTATTTTTAGGGTTCAGGGTCAGTTTTCAGTTTTTGGGTAAAAGGGTATTTTTAGGGTTCAGGGTCAGTTTTCAGTTTTTGGGTAAAGGGGTATTTTTAGGGTTCAGGGTCAGTTTTCAGTTTTTGGGTAAAAGGGTATTTTTAGGGTTCAGGGTCAGTTTTCAGTTTTTGGGTAAAGGGGTATTTTTAGGGTTCAGGGTCAGTTTTGGGTTTTTGGGTAAAGGGGTATTTTTAGGGTTCAGGGTCAGTTTTCAGTTTTTGGGTAAAGGGGTATTTTTAGGGTTCAGGGTCAGTTTTCAGTTTTTGGGTAAAGGGGTATTTTTAGGGTTTAGGGTCAGTTTTCAGTTTTTGGGTAAAGGGGTATTTTTAGGGTTCAGGGTCAGTTTTGGGTTTTTGGGTAAAGGGGTATTTTTAGGGTTCAGGGTCAGTTTTGGGTTTTTGGGATACAGGGGTACAGGGTAAAAATAAAATAAAATTAAATTTAAATTAAATTAATTAAATGAAAATAAATTAAATTAAATACAATTACATTAAATTATATTAATTTTAAATAATATACAATTAAAAAATATATATATACTTACCAATACTTACGTTGTAATGGTATGCGTTGTAAAGGTACCTGCGTTGTAAAAAAAAGCGTTGTAAATACATGCGTTGTAATAGTATTTGCGTTGTAAAAGTCCCGTTGTAACGGTATGCGTTGTAAAAATATGCGTTTTAACGTCATATATCCGAATAAATCTGTTTCAGCTTTCCTCAGAGACTATGGTATGGGTTCTATATACCACAACAACATGAATTACAACATGCAAGGCATCTATAGGAGAGATGGTGTACATTTTACAGATGAAGGGAATAAAATCTTCCTCTTGAATTTTAGACTCTGCATCGGTACCTACTTTTAGGTACTTAATTTACCCACATAACACAACAGCTCTTTTCAGAGCTACCCTACCTCTAAGCACTCTAAATTCTTATTTTATTCTAATTTTTTTCACTGGTTTTCCCCGTGGTGCGCTCAGGGTACGTGTACCTGTAAACGCCCATGTACGCCCACCCTGAGCTTACTCCGCGAAAATTACAAAAAAAATAAAAAAGTTTTTTTGCCCTTTGGGGTCCTCCTAGGCCCCCCTGAGAAAACCTAGGAGGTCAGGGGGTCTCTACCCTGCCCCCTTTTAATGTTTTCCCCTTTTGATTTTCACCTCTTGTGTCTCGGTACTTCCGAGACACAAAATGACGGATTCTCCGGACCATTTCGAATGTTTACAAACACCCGAGAGCCAATCAGCTTTCAGCTCACGCACTTCCATGGCGTGCCAGGTGCGCTTACCGGTACGCGTACCCAAAGCGCTCGGAACGCGCATATAGATATATACATTTTTTTAAACTTAATTTTCATAAAAACCACTGGAGCGATTTTAACCAAATATAGAAAAGGCCCTACTACGTACCAGTCCCTACCATTTTGACAAGTTTGATGTAATTCCGTTCAGCGGTTCGGGCTGTAGCCGTGTCTAATCGTCCTATGGAAATTAACATGGAAAAAACACATTTTGGGACCCCCTTTTTTCTCGGCCCCCGCTTCACGAATCCCCCCGACACTTTCAGGGAAGGAGCGGAGTGTAACGGGCCATCTTCTTTGAGAAATTCACAAAGATTCGTCCACCGACGCCAAAGTTATTCCCAATAGAATGTTGTGGATTTCCCATGGAAACTAGGTCCTAACTATAACTACCTACACGCATACACACATATATATATACGCGTCGGCATGCTCAATTGCAAGATGACCTTTTGCTCCAAGCTGCAGCTTCTGAAATAAATACGAAAACTCTACCTACCTGTGAGTGGCTCATTCGTAAGGGTAACCTTTTTGTGTGATGAATTAATGATGGCTGACCCAGTCGTGGATGGTGCCTCACTGCTCAGAAGCAGCCCGTAGTTGATGCTAATCAGCAGATAACAGGACAGCAGGTCGTATCGGAAGGATTTAAACTGCAGTCTGTGAGCTATGGACTTTGCTGCAAACCCACTGGGGCTTCACTTTTGAAAAACAGCGCACAGCACCCCACTGAGGGAATACTGTCACTACAAGTACCAGGAAGCCTCGCCCTGAGTCACTGGGCGGGTGCCCTGTTAACAACATAAAAGAAGGCAGTGCGGCTGTTTTTTCATTCTGCCTTTGAAGAAGTGAAAGACATTCACGAAACGCGTCGGCATGCTCAATTGCAAGATGACCTTTTGCTCCAAGCAGCAGCTTCTGAAATAAATACGAAAACTCTACCTACCTGTGAGTGGCTCATTTGTAAGGGTAACCTTTTTGTGTGATGAATATATATATATATATATATATATATATATATATATAGATATATATATATATATCTATATATATATATATATATATATATATATATATATATATATATAGATATATATATATATATAGATATATATATCTATTACCTACTGGCGGTCGCCAGTAGGTATATATAGTTAGGATTTTTTTCCTATGGGATTTTTGAAAATTCTATGTTGAATAACTTTGGCGTTTGAGGACGGAATTGGCTGAAATTTTCTGGAAAATGGAACATTTTGTTTCTGAGCAGCCCCTGAAAATTTGGGGGGGTTTCGTCAAGCGGGGGCCGAGAAAAAAGGGGGGTCCCAAAACGTGTTTTTAACATTGAGTTTTCCATAGGGCGGTTGGACTCACTTTTAGCTCGATCGGCTGAATGGATTTCCACGAAACTTGGCAAAATTGTAGGGACTGGTAGCCCGATGTGCCTTTGCTATGTCTCAAGATATATGCTCCAGTGGTTTTTACGAAAATTAACTTTGAAAAATATATATTGGGCTACATTGGGCTATATATATGTTGGAGCCCAAATGTAGCCCAATGTAGCCCAATGAAGCCCAATGAAGCCCAATGTAGCCCAAAGATGGCCGCCAGAGACAAAAAAAAACAAATGTAGCCCAAATATCAGCCAGATGTAGCCCAACTATAGCCCAGTGACAGAATGTCCCAGAGTGTTTTAAAGAACAACTAGAACGCTAACAGTCTTACTTATGACAAAAGTATGGCACACCTGAAGTCATCTTGATTGGAATAAAGTGGTAACACTTAATACATTTAATTTGAAAAGGAACAAAGTAAGGGGTTTCATTTTGCCATAGAAATGTTATATATATATATATATATATATATATATATATATATATATATATATATATATATATATATATATATATATAATATATATATATATTACCTACTGGCGGTCGCCAGTAGGTATATATAGTTAGGATTTTTTTCCTATGGGATTTTTGAAAATTCTATGTTGAATAACTTTGGCGTTTGAGGACGGGATTGGCTGAAATTTTCTGGAAAATGGAACATTTTGTTTCTGAGCAGCCCCTGAAAATTTGGGGGGGTTTCGTCAAGCGGGGGCCGAGAAAAAAGGGGGTCCCAAAACGTGTTTTTAACATTGAGTTTTCCATAGGGCGGTTGGACTCACTTTTAGCTCGATCGGCTGAATGGATTTCCACGAAACTTGGCAAAATTGTAGGGACTGGTAGCCCGATGTGCCTTTGCTATGTCTCAAGATATATGCTCCAGTGGTTTTTACGAAAATTAACTTTGAAAAATATATATTGGGCTACATTGGGCTATATATATGTTGGAGCCCAAATGTAGCCCAATGAAGCCCAATGAAGCCCAATGTAGCCCAAAGATGGCCGCCAGAGACAAAAAAAAACAAATGTAGCCCAAATATCAGCCAGATGTAGCCCAACTATAGCCCAGTGACAGAATGTCCCAGAGTGTTTTAAAGAACAACTAGAACGCTAACAGTCTTACTTATGACAAAAGTATGGCACACCTGAAGTCATCTTGATTGGAATAAAGTGGTAACACTTAATACATTTAATTTGAAAAGGAACAAAGTAAGGGGTTTCATTTTGCCATAGAAATGTTATATATATGTATATATATATATATATATATATAATATATATATATATAACCTACTGGCGGTCGCCAGTAGGTATATATAGTTAGGATTTTTTTCCTATGGGATTTTTGAAAATTCTATGTTGAATAACTTTGGCGTTTGAGGACGGAATTGGCTGAAATTTTCTGGAAAATGGAACATTTTGTTTCTGAGCAGCCCCTGAAAATTTGGGGGGGTTTCGTCAAGCGGGGGCCGAGAAAAAAGGGGGGTCCCAAAACGTGTTTTTAACATTGAGTTTTCCATAGGGCGGTTGGACTCACTTTTAGCTCGATCGGCTGAATGGATTTCCACGAAACTTGGCAAAATTGTAGGGACTGGTAGCCCGATGTGCCTTTGCTATGTCTCAAGATATATGCTCCAGTGGTTTTTACGAAAATTAACTTTGAAAAATATATATTGGGCTACATTGGGCTATATATATCTTGGAGCCCAAATGTAGCCCAATGAAGCCCAATGAAGCCCAATGTAGCCCAAAGATGGCCGCCAGAGACAAAAAAAACAAATGTAGCCCAAATATCAGCCAGATGTAGCCCAACTATAGCCCAGTGACAGAATGTCCCAGAGTGTTTTAAAGAACAACTAGAATGCTAACAGTCTTACTTATGACAAAAGTATGGCACACCTGAAGTCATCTTGATTGGAATAAAGTGGTAACACTTAATACATTTAATTTGAAAAGGAACAAAATAAGGGGTTTCATTTTGCCATAGAAATGTTATATATATATATATATATATATATATATATATATATATATATATATATATATATATATATATATAATATATATATATATATATATATATATATATATATATATATATTACCTACTGGCGGTCGCCAGTAGGTATATATAGTTAGGATTTTTTCCCTATGGGATTTTTGAAAATTCTATGTCTAATAACTTTGGCGTTTGTGGACGGAATTGGCTGAAATTTTCAGGAAAATGGCACATTTGTTTCTGAGCAGCCCCTGAAAATTTTGGGGGGGTTCGTCAAGGGGGGGCCGAGAAAAAAGGGGGGTCCCAAAACGCGTTTTTCCCATGTTAATTTCCATAGGGCGGTTGGCCTCACTTTTAGCCCGAACGGCTGAATGGATTTGCACGAAACTTGGCAAAATTGTAGGGACTGGTAGCCCGATGTGCCTTTTGTAGGTCTCAATATATGTGCTCCAGTGGATTTTGAGAAATTAACGTTTAAAAAAAGATATATATCTGTAACAGCGGACTGGGCAGCGGCCCAGGACGCGTACTTTTCGCGCAACGGAGCTTTGTGAAGCGAAGCTGATTGGTTCTCCGGCGTCTGTCAACATTCCAAACAGTCCGTAGCGGCCGCCATCTTGTCTCTCGGTAGGATCGAGAGACAAGAGGAGGTCAAAACAAAGGGGGAAATAACTATAAGGGGGCATAGTAGATCCTCGCTGACCCCCTAGGTTTGATGTGGAGGTTTTAAAAGGGCCCCGCGGGGCAAAAAAAAAATATAATAATAATAATCGAACGGCTGAATGGATTTGCACGAAACTTGGCAAAATATTAGGGACTGGTAGCCCGATGTGCCTTTGCTAGGTCTCAATATATGTGCTCCAGTGGATTTTGAGAAATTAACGTTCAAAAAAAGATATATATCTGTAACAGCGCTCCGCTTCGCGTAATGGAGGTTTGCGAAGCTGATTGGTCATTCTGTCACTGGGCTATAGTTGGGCTACATCTGGCTGATATTTGGGCTACATTTGTTTTTTTGTGTGTCTGGCGGCCATCTTTGGGCTACATTGGGCTACATTGGGCTACATTTGGGCTCCAACATATATATAGGCCAATGTAGCCCAATATATATTTTTCAAAGTTAATTTTCGTAAAAACCACTGGAGCATATATCTTGAGACATAGCAAAGGCACATCGGGCTACCAGTCCCTACAATTTTGCCAAGTTTCGTGGAAATCCATTCAGCCGTTCGAGCTAAAAGTGAGTCCAACCGCCCTATGGAAATGAAGGAAATGAATGGGTAATTTGTAATTAGCAAATAGCTCATCGCAAACTAGGAATGGTAAAGAATCGCTATTTATTCCTTAATGTTCGCTATTTAGGAAATGCAAAAAACTTTGATGATACATATGGCGGTTCATCTCTAACAAGATAAGAAGCATAGGGATACATTTATGATGACTGGCGCATCACCAGGGATGTGTTAGTCATTCTGTGCCGCTGTTCCGTATGCAAATTAGTCTGTCCCTGGCCCAGTGCATCATGGGAACAGGGCAGACCAGACTACAAAAGCCAATTCTTACACTGGGCCAGGGACAGACTAATTTGCATACAGCCAGGTTCTGAAACTGGGATGGTGCAATGAGCTAAAAAACGGTGTTGGATCTAGCCCAGATCTCTTGACTGGGTGAGAGTATTCTGCTTAATTCAGAGACTCTGTCCCTCACCACCCCTTGTTGTAAGCATTTACAATGCGGCGCATCATGGGGCAAAAACAGCACAGATGCGTGATGTATCTGTGCCGTAAAGGTGGCGCATTGCTGGAGTTGTATCGCAAGTGTGATGAAGCTCCAGCAAGGGTCGGGGGTGCCCCTGTCGCAGGGTTTCTGTTCTCACACAGAACTGTGGACAGAGGATTGGAACCTCGGCGAATTAGGGTGTCCCAAAACTCACGTTAGTAATCAAAAACTCCTTAGCAAGCTAGGTACAGTGTCACATTGGATATAACAAACTCTCAATGTTTAGACAATCCAGAATATGAACTTATAGTACCTCAGGATACGTGGAACTCATGAACAGTCGGTCGTTATATATTTCTTAGAAACCAGAACATGGAGTTAAGAAGAACACATGTGTATTTGAAATGTTTATTTACTAATGCCGTCTTCACAGGCGTAGTATCTTAGATAATACAAGTACACATATTATCAGTAGCAAAATTACCAGCATAGTTACTAGTACATAAAAAGCGAATGGTGATAGTATGTTAACATGCTGTAAATGAATAAGAGTTAGCAACACTTATAAGCAGCCGCGGGCCGTGGAGGGAGTTACGGTGGGGCAGGGAGGCGGGGAGGGGGAGGGGCAAGGTAGAGAGGGCTCCACCCTGCTTCTCCCCCTTCCCGCCTCCCTGCCTCACCGTAACTCCCTCCACGGCCCGCGGCTGCTTATATCTCACCCTCCCTAATACACATATTATATTATTTGCTAAGAAGGTCTCTTTGTGTTGGTTTAGGGCGTGCCCATACTTTAGTGTCTTAGATTTGAAGGAATCACATCAGCATACACCAGCTCTCTCTTCATGTGAGCCGCATCAACTGTTGTGTATGTGTGTTCGGCAAAGCAATATAAAACCCGCCTCATGCCCAGAATTGGCAGAAGTTGCACTTATGTTATGAGTATGAAGTCGTGGAGATCAGACCTCATAACAATTCTGTATCGTGTTGTTCTTGAAACTTTAGCACTCGCTGTACAGATATAGTTTAACAAGCAAAGCAGATAGTAGAGCAATAACATATTATTCTCATGTAAACCACGATGAACTACTAGGTGGAAAGCTAAAGCAACAACTAAGTGTCGTGTGCAGAAGTTGCAAAAAAGGAAAAATGGCGTTTAAACCGGTAATGAGCCCATGCTAACTTAACACGGTGTAAAGATATCCAGGACCTAGATGACACCTCCCCATGATCCGGAAACGAACTGAATAAGATAATAGAAGTGCCATCTCATGAGAGCAGATTGCAAGTTTATATGTGGACGGTCCGCAAGGTAAAGCATTAAAAACTAGGAAAATTTAATGCTAAAGAAAAATAAAACAGCCAAGTACTTTATCGAGTCTTAAGCCAATAGGCAAGGTAAATAATAAAAACTTGACAAATAAGTCAATGAATTGTCAATGAAATGCTAGTACTCAGCATATCAAACATGAAAAAGGTCTATGACATAACTGTGTATGCAAAATAAGCTGCAACAGCCTCCAATAGGAAGTCACCGTCTTCATCCGAAAACAGTTCAGCCATCCAATTTAAAAGCGGAAAAGAACATACGTGCTCTCCCAGCACCGGATCCTCTATCACCATCAGAGGACAGCTCGGTGGGTTTTCAAGAAAGCTCTGTTCCAAGAAAGACTGTGCTGCCGCCAGTAAATTCCAGGGACCAAGTAGTCCATGCATCAATGCCACAGCCATAATCCTTTCGCCAGGACAAACCAACTCGTGAGTAATGATAGGAGTCATCAGCTGATTAAAGTCGATGTCAGGAGAAACCGGTCCGCAGAGACACAAATCAATGGCCCAATCGAAATCACAGGTCAGGCAGTGAAATACAGGCTGGACACAGGTGAAGTAGGAGAATCGAAAAGATAATCCATATGCCGTGCTTAATATCGCCAACGGCATTGTGCCATAATATTCTAGCATGCGATTGCGGAACAGTGTCAGCAGCTGCAGGGTGGGAGGTTGCATAGGAGGGACATCCATATTTAAAAATGTAAAAAAGCACAAGAGCGTCCGCTGGTAATGCAAGTAAAAATGCCAATCCACGAACCAGAGTGGAGAAAATAGAATGAAAGGAAGCAGGGATGAGTCCAAAGATTTTCTCAAATGAAGTCACGAGACCACTGGTAACAACTTTAAAAAAGTGCGCCAGGGACTTTGCGGAGGATGCGTTAAAGATAGTCGGAACCATCTTGCTGAATTTGAAATGCAAATCTGAATTGAAAAGTGTGTGCACCTCTGTACGGGTGTTCGCTATGTGAAGCACGAAAGTTTCACGGGCCGAACTCAAGGCCACCTCTCTCTGAGACAAAAGAGCTCTTATTCTTGCCATGCCGTTGAAATCTGTCCCAAGGTTGGTATTTGTGGCCAGATTGAAAACTCCCTATGTTCATGTGTGGGAGGAAATAGAACATTTCTGCAGCAAATAACCCGTTCACTTACTGTTACGATAAAAGGAATACTTTTAATTAACTCAGAACAATCTTCATTATTGAGCATCAAATAACTACCATTTTCCAACAACTTGAACGTGGGGATGATAGCAGGAACTGGCGTGCCTTGCAACACGCAAGCCATATTTGGTCGGTGTTTGTTGCATGAACCGTGTAACTGTATGTGCCTACACATTAGTGAATGATCTGGCGTCTCAGTGCATTCCTCTCCATTCAGATAAACTTCTTGATCATCTTTGAAACATCTGTATGTGTATGGAAGCGACCAGACCTCATGAAGAAAAGCACTACCTAAAGGTTCATAACGACCTATTGGTATATATTTTATACAATTAGAAAACTTATATAAAGCAAAAGGCAGCGTTATTAAACCGTGGATAAGGCACGTTGCCAAAAAACCCGCAATCCTCTGCTGGTGATGTCACTGAGCATGTCATGAATGATGTAATATGTGACATCATCAGCAGTGGATTACGGGTAATAGTATCTCTAGTTTACTCCCCTATAGCTGTCTTTCTTTTAACATAAGTGTCTGTTTCCTTCCCTTATACTTACTGTTTTTGGTTCGCTTCCGGTTCGCGTACCGGGGAGCGAACTGGGAAGCGAACTAAGAGAAATAGAGGTTGGCACAGTTCCAAATATTGTACCAATTTTTTAATAACGGGGAGGTAGTTCTGAAAAGAACTTTTTTTTTTATTTTTCAGAACATTTTTTTACTTTTTTTGAATTTTTCTGAAC
This sequence comes from Lissotriton helveticus, assembly GCF_964261635.1. NCBI lineage: Eukaryota > Metazoa > Chordata > Amphibia > Caudata > Salamandridae > Lissotriton > Lissotriton helveticus. The sequence continues at coordinate 1,763,804,591 of NC_136057.1, forward strand.
AGTTTTATATTTTTTTGGGTTTTTCTTGGAGGGGGCAATGAAAACGATTCATTGTAAAGGGCTCAACAGGAGCAACAAAACAAAAAAAAGAAGTATTTATTATTTTGGGCGTTTCGTACAAACTTGCATATGATAGTCAATAGCTCTGTTGATCAGAGTGATGCTTTTTTCTCCGTAGGAAATGAATCCATCGCAAAATACGCAGATGTGTTTTACATCACCAAATCTCATTTGCATATTTGGCACCATCTCCCTGCCCTCTGGTCCCGTTACTTCCGGTACAACAGATCTTCTGGCCATAATAGGGAGATTATCTAGGTCGTTCCGAAACTGTGCAGCACTATAGTTGTTAGGATGCCACCTAGTCATATGGCGATGCATTGTGTAGTTTCGAAACTGTATTTTTTGTCGGTCCCTCTGGACAGTCTATCTTGACATATAAGGCAAGTTACGTATCTTGCATTTACTTTTTTCTGACCTTTGGGAATTTTAAAAAATTGCCAAATGAAGTTTTCTTTCCGGTGAGACGTCCTGGGCTGCTCAGGCAAAAACTGCCTCTCTTCGTGCTCGTCCTCCTGTTCCTCTTCTTCCTCTTCTTGTTGAATTATAACTTGAGCAGGTGGTCCACTCTTCCTTGGATGTGGTGGAGGTGGTGGGGAAGCACCAGCTGAAGCTACTAAAGAAGCCATTGCTCAGTGATCACAAAGGGTCTTTCTCTCACAATGATGAAAGTCAGAGTGAGGAAAGAAGGAGGGATTTTCATCATTTGGGAAAAACAAGAGTTCTCAACCAATCAAAAGTGTTCATTTTAGATTATATGACCTAGTCTTACATCATTAGGAAACCAAAAGTGAAATGAACCAATGAAAAGTGTTATTACCAAGTCACATGACTTGCTGTGTTTACGTTAAGCGCTTTGCAGGGCCTCCCGGTTTGCTTCCAGAAACCTGCGCTTTGCGACTCGCTTCGCGTACCAGTTCGCTAACGTTGTACGTCATATGACGTATCACGCGACAACGTGAAACGTCATGCGGACGGGAGGCGTCACGATGTTGTTTTCTAACGCGGCACTTGCGGTAAAGAAACGTTTACCGGCTCGCGGTCTATTTCGCGGCATCAAGGTCAGCTAACGGGAAGCTTCCCGATTCGCGAAGCGGGAACGAAGAAAAAAAAATATTTAAAAAAAAAATTATTCATAAACATATAAAATATATTTTTGGATTTAAAGAAGAATACATTTTACAGCTACAGATATTAGCTGTTAAAAAACCAATGAAATTCACAGAAAAAAACATAGGTTATAGACCATATATAGTTAGGAATTAGCATTTACAAAACCTTGAAAATTCACTGAAAAAACCATAGGTTATAGACCATATATAGTTAGGAATTAGCATTTAGAAAACCTTATTTTACTCACACAAAACCATTGAAATTCCATATATAGTTAGTTGCACTAACTATATATCGCGCACCCGCAATCCACTGCTGATGATGTCACATATTACATCATTCATGACATGGTCAGTGACATCACTGATGACATCACTGATGACATCTCAAATGACATCACTGATGACATCACTGATGACATCTCAAATGACATCATGACACACCAATACCAGTTACTACATAAGCACTCACTGATTCCTACGTCTACACACACATTCACTCATTCACCCATACAATCACTCGGATCACTGACATAATATCGACGACACAAATATCGAGATACACAAATATCGAGTAAAAAATATCGATTGACAAAATATCGACTCCCTATCTTCAAACAGGTAAGTACCAAAATATCGACTCCAAAATATCGACTTACAAAAATATAGACTGTCAAAATATCGATTTTTTTAAATGTCTTAAAATTAAGTTAAAACTAATATAGTAATAAATATATTTAATATAAACTTAGAAATAATTAATAAAAAAATGTAATTTTAATAAATAATTTATATAATTAAAAAAATTATATCACCAAAAATTACACACACATATATATATATATATATATATATATATATATATATATATATATATATAAACATATTATTAAATAAACATATATAACATTTTAGAAAATGTTTAAAATGTATTGTTACAACTATAGTGAGTTCAACATTAGCAAAAGTGTTGGATAGCGTAGAGGTCAAATTTACTACTCCCACTCCAGTGGGTGCAACAGTAGGGAAAGCGCTGGATAGCGTAGAGGTTAAAATGACTATTCCCACTCCAGGGATGTATGACGTTACAACGCATACTTTTACAACGCCTACCATTACAACAAAACTTTTACAACGCAAAAACTTTTACAACGCATACATTTACAACGCAAGATTTTACAACGCATATACCTTTACAACGCATACCATTACAACGTAAGTATTGGTAAGTATATAATAATTTTTTGAATATAAATTAATAAAAAATATTATAATATAATTTAATATAATTTATTAAATAAATTTAATTTAAATGTAATTTTACTTTATTTTTACAAAGTACCCCTGTACCCCAAAAACCCAAAACTGACCCTGAACCCTAAAAATACCCCTTTACCCATAAACTGAAAACTGACCCTGAACACTAAAAATACCCCTTTACCCGAAAACTGACCCTGAACCCTAAAAATACCCCTTTACCCCAAAAACTGAAAACTGACCCTGAACCCTAAAAATACCCCTTTACCCCAAAAACTGAAAACTGACCCTGAACCCTAAAAATACCCCTTTACCCCAAAAACTGAAAACTGACCCTGAACCCTAAAAATACCCCTTTACCCCAAAAACTGAAAACTGACCCTGAACCCTAAAAATACCCCTTTACCCCAAAAACTGAAAACTGACCCTGAACCCTTAAAATACCCCTTTACCCCAAAAACTGAAAACTGACCCTGAACCCTAAAAATACCCCTTTACCCAAAAACTGAAAACTGACCCTGAACCCTAAAAATACCCCTTTACCCATAAACTGAAAACTGACCCTGAACACTAAAAATACCCCTTTACCCGAAAACTGACCCTGAACCCTAAAAATACCCCTTTACCCCAAAAACTGAAAACTGACCCTGAACCCTAAAAATACCCCTTTACCCAAAAACTGAAAACTGACCCTGAACCCTAAAAATACCCCTTTACCCAAAAACTGAAAACTGACCCTGAACCCTTAAAATACCCCTTTACCCCAAAAACTGAAAACTGACCCTGAACCCTAAAAATACCCCTTTACCCAAAAACTGAAAACTGACCCTGAACCCTAAAAATACCCCTTTACCCAAAAACTGAAAACTGACCCTGAACCCTAAAAATACCCCTTTACCCAAAAACTGAAAACTGACCCTGAACCCTAAAAATACCCCTTTACCTAAAAACTGAAAACTGACCCTGAACCCTAAAAATACCCCTTTACCCCAAAAACTGAAAACTGACCCTGAACCCTAAAAATACCCCTTTACCCCAAAAACTGAAAACTGACCCTGAACCCTAAAAATACCCCTTTACCCAAAAACTGAAAACTGACCCTGAACCCTAAAAATACCCCTTTACCCAAAAACTGAAAACTGACCCAGAACCCTAAAAATACCCCTTTACCCAAAAACTGAAAACTGACCCTGAACCCTAAAAATACCCCTTTACCCAAAAACTGAAAACTGACCCTGAACCCTAAAAATACCCCTTTACCCAAAATCCCAAACATATAACCTTTTAAAAATAATTATATACTTACTAATACTTACATTGTAATAGTATGCGTTGTAACGGTATCTGCGTTGTAAAAACATGCTTTGTAAATGTATGCGTTGTAAAAGTTTTTGCAATTTAAAAGTTTTGTTGTAATGGTAGTGCATAGTAAAAGTAGCGTTGTAAACGTTGCATACCCACTCCAGTGGGTGCAACAGTAGGGAAAGTGTTGGATAGCGTAGGGGTTAAAATTACTATTCCAACTTCAGAGAGTGCAATAGTAGGGAAAGTAAATACTTCACAAATATATATAAATAACATAAATAGTAATACCAATTACAAATAATTAAAATATTAAAAAAGTGTATACAAATATTAAATATTTATTTATAAATACAAAATAAAATTATTTAATTATAGAAATTGCCTTCTCATACTAATTAATTACCTATTAACAATAAATTAATTTACAATTTAAAAATTAATAAATTATTTTCAATTACCAATTATATTTTAATTAATTACCAATTAATAATTAATTAACAATTAATTCTAAATAAATATCAATAAATAAATTAACATATTTAATAAATTATAATTAAATTACTTCCCACCCTATTCCCCTATAAACACACAACCCGCTACAGAAAATAAATTACTAAAATTAAAATATTTATCAATTAATCAATTATAATTAATTACCAATTATATTTTAATTAATTACCAATTAATAATTAATTAACAATTAATTGTAAATAAATATCAATAAATAAATTAACATATTTAATTAATTATAATTAAATTACTTCCCACCCTATTCCCCTATAAACCCACAACCCGCTACAGAAAATAAATTACTAAAATTAAAATATATATCAATTAGTCAATTATAATTAATTACCAATTATATTTTAATTAATTACCAATTAATAATTAATTAACAATTAATTCTAAATAAATATCAATACATAAATTAACATATTTAATTAATTATAATTAAATTACTTCCCACCCTATTCCCCTATAAACCCACAACCCGCTACAGAAAATAAATTACTAAAATTAAAATATTTATCAATTAATCAATTATAATTAATTGCCAATTATATTTTAATTAATTACCAATTAATAATTAATTAACAATTAATTCTAAATAGATATTAATAAATAAATTAACATATTTAATTAATTAGAATTAAAGTACTTCCCACCCTTTTCCCCTATAAACCCACAACCCGCTACAGACTTATATTACACAAAAAATAAAAATTATTATTAACTTACCTTAAATTCGATATTTTTGTTGTCTATATTATGTCTAGTCGATATTATGTCCATTCTATATTTTTGATTCGATATTATGTCCATTCTATTCGATATTAATTTTCTCTAGTCGATATTTTTGTTGTCTATATTATGTCTAGTCGATATTATGTCCATTCTATATTTTTTACTCGATATTCTGTCCAGTCGAAATAAAAGACTCGATATTATGACTGTACACCCAATCACTCATACATACAGTCACTTATTATTACAACACTATCATATGCACTCATACACCTATGCAGACAGTCACACACTGCCACTCATCCATGGAGTTACTCACACACCAAGCCAGTCCTGTAAAGAATCAATCACACTTCCATTTCTTCATCTATACAGTTAAACACAGAACACCATACTTCAGTGACATCACTGATGACATCACTAATGACATCTGAAATGACATCACTGATGACATCTCAAATGACATCACTGATGACATCATGACACACCAATACCAGTTACTACATACACACTCACTGATTCGTACGTCTACACACACATTCACTCATTCACCCATACAATTACTCATACATACAGTCACTTATTATTAGAACACTATCATATGCACTCATACACCTAGTCAGTCCTGTGAAGAATCAATCACACTTCGATTTCCTCATCTATAGTTAAACACAGAACACCATACTTTTCACACATATACTAACACATACTTACTCTCTTATACAATCACTGATACAAGTACACATTGATATGCACAGAGTCACACACCTCCCAGCCAGCCACACACACACACTCAGTCTTCCATACATCCAGTCATTCTTCAATATGTAAAACGTATTTAAACTTTACAAAAACACACAGACACTAGATGATGTCATCAGTGATGTCATTTGAGATGTCATCAGTGATGTCATCAGTGATGTCACTGACCATGTCATGAATGATGTAATATGTGACATCATCAGCAGTGGATTGCGGGTGCGCGATATATAGTTAGTGCAACTAACTATATATGGAATTTCAATGGTTTTGTGTGAGTAAAATAAGGTTTTCTAAATGCTAATTCCTAACTATATATGGTCTATAACCTATGGTTTTTTCAGTGAATATATATATATATATATATACATATATATACACACACACACATACACAGGCCTCCAAAAATCTATTCCCCACTCCCAATTGTGAATAAAAATATTTTGTAAGTAAACTTTTATCAGGTTGGGCTATTTTTAGCACATACTTGTTCCATCTGGGAGTAAACTTTGGCTGGAAAGGAGCAGGTGTTCTATTCATTCAGAAAGTGAATGAGAAACAACAATGCCATTAAATCTTGTTTTTTTTTGTTTAAGAGATTTTTATTAGGTTTTAGCAATTATGATACAAAGCCATACAATGATAGGAGTGAACATAATAAGATAAAACATGAGGCATAAAATGAATGTAAAATAAAGGGTTAAACCATGGGAAGAGGAAAGAGAAAGAAAAGAAAAGATTAAGAAGGGAAGAGAAAAAGGCAAGGGAGAGAAGGGATAGGAGCAAAAGAAGAAGAAGAGAAAAATAAACCAAGTGTCAGGAGAATATACGCAAGGAAGGAATGGATCAGGCAATCAGTTGGGAGGATTAGACAAGAGATAAGTAACAAAGGGGAGCCATAGAGAAGTGGAGAAGTGTGGCTTAATGGTTAGAGCGGCAGACCCTGATGCAGAGGTCTAGCCCGGGACCAGGGTTCAATTCCCCGCCTCTGCGGATCTTGGGCTAAAAAAATTCCACGGACCTGATAATTCTTGCCTCGGTGCCTATTCCAATCATGGAGTTCCACTCTGCAACTCTGGGCAATAGCTTGCTTAATCTCCACAACAGCCCCCACAACGCTAAGGATGCCTGGCCTCCACCTTGGGGGTGCCCAGGAGTGGACACCTCACAGGGAAAGCCAGGATGGGTTCCACAGCGGTATTCGTGAAAGCGCCTTGAGACCCTTGTGGGTGAGTAGTGCGCTATACAAGTATCAATTTACATAGGAGATCAGATTTAATTTTTAAAGAGACAGAAGAAGAGGAGGCGACAGCAATCCTATGCTCATCACAGATGAAGTTCCACCAAGTAGTTACAGATAATTTGGAGTTATCTTTCCAACAAGATAAAATCACTTTAAACGCAATAGCAATGAAAAGATAAAGGGCCAGATGTAGGTAATTTTTATTTACCGACCTCTTAAATACCGAGTCATACCGACTCGGTATTTAAGAGGTCGGAAAATAAAAATACCGAGATGTAGGTAATTGCAGATGTGCAATTACCGAATCGGAAACAGTCGGTAATTTCCGATGTGGTAAATACCGACCAGTCAATGCCCATGCATTCCTATGGGCTTTGAAGCCCATAGGATTGATTGGGCATATACCGGTCGGTATTTACCACATCGGAAAATACCGACTGTCACAAGGGTGCAGGGGGTGTCACTTTGACACCCTCTGGCACCCCCAAAAGAGGCTCGGGTGCCATGTGGCAGGCATACCTGCCCTAAGGGCAGGTCTGCCTGTCATATGGCATAGGTGTGCATGCACACATGTGCATGCACACCAGAAACGGTATTTTACCATCAAGTAGTATTTGATGGTAAAATACCGATGTTGTACTGCTTGTGGGACTCAGAAGAGTCCCACCTACATACCAATTGTCCGGAATCAGTAATGATACCGACTCGGTATTTTACATACTCGGTAAATTTACCTACCGGTAAATTTACCGAGTCTGTAAATTACAGGGACCTACATGTCAAATTGCTTTTACCGGGTGGTAACGGCCGAATTCGGCCGTTACCACCCGGTAAAAGCCTACCTACATCTGGCCCAAAGTAATCTAGCTTTAGATGTGACAATATCTATATCATCTTATACAGAACCTAAAAACACATTTAATAATGTTAACGAAGAAGAACATTGAAACATTCGCATGCATATATTCCAAACAGAATTCCAAAAGGATAAAACAGATGGGCACTCATATAATTGATGTTTAAGGGTACCTGTTTCTGAAGAACAAGACCAACATAGTGAAGAAGATAATGGCAAAAACTTAGAAATACTTACAGGTGTGATAACAATTCTATGATAAATAAAAAACAGTGATTGAGTAATGCGTGCAGCAAGAGAAACTTTAAATAATTTGGACCATAAACGATCCCAAACATCAACAGATAAAGAAACATTCAAATCAGTTTCCCAAGCAATCTCAGTAGACGATTTGGGTCGGTCAATAACATTAGATAACAACATTTTATATACAAGGGCAGCTTTAGGGTGATGCAGAGAGAACAAAGGATAAAGTGGAGTTGAGGGAGAGAAAGAAGGTAGAGTATCAGGTGCGGAAAGAGTTGATAAGTGTGATAGTATAGCGGTAGTTATGTTGGTATACTCAATCAGACAATAATTGGGTAATTGATATACAGTTTGCAATTCATGAAAAGGAAGAATAGAGTTATTAAAAAAAATTGATGGACAAATGAAATACCCTTTTCTTTCCAATACTTGTAATAGAAGGACTTGCCCTTATACTTAAGAAACTTATTATACCACACAATGGATGCCAAAAAACATTGAAGAGGAGATAAATCCTTAGAGAATGTGTCATGCAACAGTGTTTAAGAGTATTTTAGAACCGGGTGTTTGGCATAAAAAGAACAGTTAGACATAAAAACAGTGTGTTGAAACGAGAAGTCCTTTAACAGTGAACGTTCAAAAGCAACCCATCTAGGTAGTGGGGAGTCTAAAAAATCATATGCTAAAGAGAAGGATTGTTTAATCAGGAAAGCACAGTGGTAAGTTTTAAAGTTGGGAAAACGGACACCGCCTTCATTCTTAGGATGGATGAGTTTTTGTAGGGCGATGCGAGGGTGTTTATTATTCCATAAAAATTTAGAACAAATAGAATTTAAGCGAACAAAATATGAATTAGGTATTTTTATAGGAAGCATAGAAACAGTGTAAAGTATATGTGGCGTGATCATCATTTTAATAGTATCAAGTCTACCCCACCAGGATAGGAATAAGGGAGACCAAATTTGGAGTAGGGATTGGATTTTCTTGATAAGGTATGCAAAAGTAAATTTGAGTGTGTCAACAAGGGATGAAGAAAACCAAATGCCAAGGTATTTGATTTTGGAAGGACACCATGCAAAGTCAGTAGAATTAAACATATATTGATAACAGGTGGAATTTAAGGGTGAAACTTCTGTTTTAGATAAGTTAAGTTTGTAACCTGAAATGGAAGAATATAAACAAACTTCTTCCATAAAAGGAGGGAGAGACGTGACCGGGTTGGCCATATAAACCAATATGTCATCAGCATATGCAGATATTTTTGTTTCAATAGAGGTGAATTTAAAACCATTAACATTAGAGTTATTTCGAATTCGTTTCAAAAAAGGTTCAAGGCGTAGGATAAACAATAACGGGGAAAGAGGACAACCTTGTCTTGTGCCCCTAGACAAGGAAAAAAAAACGAGAAAATTGGCTATTGACAAAAATACAGGCACGAGGAGAGGAATATAGGAGTTTGACCAAGGAAATAAAGGAGGGACCAAAACCAAACCATTGCAAGGTACGGAACATGAATTGCCAATTGATGCGATCGCAGGCTTTCTCCGCATCCAAAGACAAGGCTGCTAACGGGGCTTTAAAATTTTTACTGTGGGAGATAATGTTAGAAAACATACGAGCATTATTCGCGGCCAGTCAGCCTTTTACAAAGCCAACCTGGTCAGTTTTAATTAAAAGTGGGATGAGGGAATCAAGACGTGAAGCAAGAATTTTAGCAAAAATTTTACAGTCATAATTAATCAAGGATATCGGGCGATAATTTTTACATTGAGAGTGGTCTTTGTCAGGTTTGGGAATTATGATAATTAGAGCATCCAGGAAAGACACTGATGCCTTAGCATTAGAAATAAAAGAGTTAAAAAGTTGAAGTAATTTGGGTAGAAAGATGGCATGAAATGCAGAGTAGAACTCAATTGGCGACCCATCAGGACCTGGTGCCTTTGACTTTTTCAGAGAGTTGATAGCACGAAGAACTTCTTGAAGAGAAATGTCTTTCTCCAACTGGTCAAACTCATTAGGAAGCGACGGCGGAGGGGGGAGACCATCAAAGAAAGGTGCCAAGTTCTGTGCAGAAGGGTGTGTGTCATCAGTATAAAGAGTTTGATAGTAGTTATGAAAAACGTCCGAAATGTCCTCATCTGATGAAACCAATTTATTGATAGAATCATTAAAAATAGGACCAACAGTTTTACATTCAGATTTGATTTTTAGATAATTTGCCAACATTTTACCCGCCTTGTTTTGACCTCCATGATACTTAGATTTGACTTTTAGTACGGTATTACATGCTTCAACTGTAGCGATTTTATTAAGCTCAGTTTTTGCTTTAATTAGGTTCTGAAGGGCAACAGTAGACTTAGAAGAAAAATACAAGTGTTCAAGCTGCTTAATATTCTTAAGTTGGTCCTCATATTTAGTTCTATTTAGTTTCTTCTTTTTAGAGACATAGGAGATAGTGAATGCTCGAAGGGCAGCTTTGAAAGCATCCGAATTATTAGGGATAGAGGTGTCCGATGGGTTGTTGAAAGTGAAAAACTCATTAATCAACACCGTGACTTCTTTTACAAAAGCATTATCAGACAATAGGAACATATTGAATTTCCAGCTACTAAATCTAGAGGAGGCAAGGGTAAGGTCAAGAACCGCATGGACAGGAGCATGGTCTGAAATAAAAATAGAGCCAATTTCGGATTTTTTAATTGAGGGAAGAAGAGACTTACTGACCAAAATATAGTCAATCCTTGAACGAGTATGGTGTAAATTCGAGAAAAAGGTATATTCAAGGGAGTCAGGATTGCAGGTTTTCCACACATCATAGAGGGGACGTGAGGCAATGGCAGATTGGAAACATTTATGAGATCTATCAGGGTTAAATTTACTTCAGGAAAGTCTGTCGGAAAACGGATCTAACCACTGGTTAAAGTCACCAGCAATTACAATATTTGGACAGTCAATTGAGGAGATAAGGATTTTAATATCATTCCAAAATTTGGGGTCTGGCCGAACCGGTCCATAAATGTTTAATAAAACCAAAGTCTTATTCTGGATCACAACCTTAGCCATTACCCAACGTCCCTCATCATCAGTTTGAGAAGATAAAATTTGGACATACAACCCTTTATGAAACAAAATAGCAACACCCCCTTTCTTGTTGACAGCAGGAGAAAACACAACTTGACCCACCCATTGTCTTTTTAGCTTAGAAGATTCAACATCTGAACAGTGAGTCTCCTGGAGAAAAACAACTTGTGAATTAAGTTTGGATAAATGGGACAGTACCTTTTGACGCTTGACAGGATGTCCAAGACATCGAACATTCCATGTAACAAAGTTGCACATGATGGAAGGTGGGGAGGAGGGAATACACTTGGCGTAGACACACTGCAGGAGGACAACTACAAGAAAGGACACATCAAAGAAATACATTACATAAGAAAAAAATACCCAACACGTAAATATTGAAAGGATTAATTGCGCCCAAAAACATTGTGACCAACGACAAGAAACATGGAAGCCAAGAAAAAAACAAAGATTGTCCAGAAAGAGGAAAGTAAGAGAGTGCACAGGACAAAAAGGGAAGACAGAAAAGGAGGAAGCAAGCTAGGGAGAAGAGAGAAAAGAGAGATATAACAGGAAAGAAATAAGTAGACAGATCAAGGCAAAAATGCCAGGTCTGAGAAGAAAGAGATAACCAAGACATCGGGAGTGAGGAGACACCAAAGAGGACACGGACCCCAGTGAGCAGCAGAAGAGCAAAGTTGGTTGAAAGAAGGGTGAAAAGACAGAACCTCAAGAAAAGAATTAAATAGAATAGAAACTATGACGAAGCCAGAGCAATCAGATCAGCATAACTAATTCAAACAGGAGGAAGAAAAGAAAAAAAAATAATAACAAATAAAAAATATCAAGTATTAGTGTCGATGCTAGGAGAGGAAACACTCTGCAGATACTCGTGGAGCCTCTGAGGATCATCAAACTAACGGGTACGCCCATTATGTGTGATCTTGCAAAAACATGGATGAAGGATACCATATTGGATGTTCAACTGTCTCATTTGAGGACGAAGATTCAAAAAAATCCTTGCGTCGAGCATTCGTTGCATTCGAAAGGTCTTGTGAAATAAAAATGTTATGCCCAGACCATATAAGACGTCGGTTGAGTCTAGCAGCCTTCAAAACATTCATCAATTCCGTAAACTCAAGGAACAGAAGAATAATACCACGAGGTTTAGTCACATTGGAGTTAAGATGCCCTAAGCGGTGAGCCCTCTGGATGTAAAGAGGATGAGACGCCGGTTGAAGATCTAAGAGCTCGTGAAGAAATTTACGTATGAAGGACACCATATCAGACCCCTCCAAATTCTCCGGAACATAATAAATACGTAGGTTATTCCTACGATTACGATTTTCAAGGTCCTCAGTATGCAATTTTAACTTTTGGATTTCTTCTTCCAGTAGAGGAATTTTAGAGGAGACATCCTGAATGTCACTGACGCGTTGTTCTAAGTTTAAAACCTTGCCTTCCATTACGACCCATCTTTCTTCAATTTGCTTGAGTTTTTTATTAGTAGCAGACATAAAGGGTTGGAGACCCCTTACCTCCTCTAATATGGAGTCCAGAACTGGATTTGGGGAAGTAAGAATAGGGGAAGGCAGGTCATTTTTAAGACGCTTAGGCTTTGTTGCGGTGTGAGAAGACTTCATATAGCTTGCGTCGTGAGCCATAGTAACAACGTAAGAGCACACCAAATTTGAAGGAAGAACGTGTGCTGAATAGAGGCAAAGAGTGAGAGAAAAAAAATATATATATATAAAAATACTGAGGCAGGAGAATCAAGTCAGGCTCAAAAAGGGTTAGATATGTGTCAAAAAAGTAGCTACAAAGAGGCTCTCCCAAGAATGAACATTGTAAGTCACAAAATAGGAGCTCCAAAATAGGATAAAAGCATCAGACACTACTACCTGAGGCAATGTAGGTACATCAACAATGACTAGTCTCTGTAGTATACAGGATAATACAAATCCTCATGTAATGAAAGCAGTCACATATTTACTAAGAGTCATTCAAGCAGCTGTGTGTTTTTGCCATTGAGGAGAAAGCGGAGCAATGAAGTAGAAGCACAAAATATGAAGTAATCCCCGGGACAAGCAATAAAATGGCGGCCGTTGCTTCACCATAATACAAAAATGAGGCAGCTGAGAAGAAATATGCCAGGTCAAAAAAACAGGTGAAAAATCGCGACTTATGCCATACCTTAAATTTAATTGAAGAGAGGGAGGCAACGCGATGTAGCTGCTAGCTTATTGATGACAAGCTGTGCTTCAGCGTGAGGAAAAGGACGTGGGCTCAGCGGCCTAAAATGGCGGCCGCCCGCGTCCCGAAGCTGCAGAAAATCTCCGAAGTCCGAGAAAGCCGCGAAAGCGGCTGGAAACCTGTGAATTCTGCCACCAGTAATCGCGGACCATGTTCCGCCACCAAGGAATCCAATTTGCAGGCTCCTAGATTAATGGAGAGAGGTTCATAAGTCGAGGAAAGCCCCGCAGCTCTACGGAGCTCACGGGAGATCCGACATACCTCCTCGGCGCGTAAGCCACGCCCATTAAATCTTGTTTTGATCTTGACACATCTCCTGTATGTTCAAGGAAAGGGGTCAAATGTCAGTTTGTCTTTTAACTAATTGCTGCTTGAAAAATAAAGTTTATTCTTCTCTCTCTTACTAGAGTTTGAGGTTTTTGTCAAGTGAGCTGTCTGAAGATGTCAGGGTTTTTTTCTCAAACATATAACATTTAAATAAATAGCCTGTAAATTAAGATTACAAATATTTCAAAATATATCAAGAATTAAAAAGCACATTTGCTTTTAAAATTAACAAGTGGGATGCAAATAAAGAGTTAAATAGGATCAGAACAAACCAGAACACTTGGTGATGTGTAAATGACACATATTTTCAGAAACTCTATTTCCAAACATTATTGTTTGTAGACTATGTAGTTTTATCAAAGCTGTGTGTCAGTGGGAAAGTTTGTGGCCATTTCAATGTAAAATCTTCTAATTGCAAATTACAGTGTACTTCCACTTCATACTTTAGTTATATATTTATTAAAAGTGATAATTCTAAAACATGATTTGAGAAGCATTCCTGCCCTGCCCTGATGACAATGCTGTTAATAAACTAAGAGGCAAGTCAGGGGTCATGTGTATCCTGTATGTGGCTAGATTTGTATTATATATGGAAAAAGAGTTTAGCCTATTAAATCAAACAAGAGCTTTTGTAGAGCAGATATGCTGAACTCACGCATTTGAAGGTGCTCTCATGTGTGATAATGAAGAAAAGATCGACTCAATGAATTAAAGTATTTGTCCACAATCACATCATTTGAAGCCAGTTTATGTGCTAAGAGCATTACAAATAGGTCAAGTAGATTTTTTAAGTCACTAGACCTGGAGGACCAGTAAAATGTTTATGATTTTTTAAGGCCTGATAAATATATTCACTGTAAAAAAACCAATTATAGTTAGACTCAAAGTTCACTCGTACAAAACCATAAACATTCAGCAGTTATCAACTGACGGTCATTATCATTCATCACAGTTGGATCCAGAGCACCCAAAATGACATAAACGAATTCTCTTGGAGGTTTGATTTTAAGGACATGTTCTATGCAATTAAATATTTTGTCCCAGTAATTTCCTAGTGAGGGGCAATGAAAGAGCATATGCGCTAGATCTCCTTCAACCATATTACAATTCCAGCAAATGGGGCTGTCTTTTAGTTGGAGTTTAAATAGCCTTTGCGGTGTCCAGAATACTCTGTTAAGTATCATATATTTAGTTTGTGACAGTATTGGAGAAACTTTGTTCACAAGGGCTGTGGCGTGTATTTTGTTCCAATCGAACGCAATCCCCGTAGTATTGGGCTCCCCCTCCCACCGTGATTCATTACGCTTTTGGGCCTTCCCCGGAAGGAAGGAGAAGTTTGTATACTTTTGACACAAAATGACCTGTTGCTTTGAGACGCGTCAATTGTGGTTTAAGCCATGGTTCTGAGGGTTTGAGAGAACGTGTAGACAGGAGTGTTTTTAGTTTGAGGAAAGCATAGAAGTCCATTGGTGAAAGACAGTGCGCTGTTTGAATCGAGGAATAAGGTAACGGGTAGTGCCCATTGTACAGGTCACTCGTCAGTTGCTAGACTTACTACTCACTTTGGCGTGTAACGTAATATTATGTAAATGGAAGAACACCTCCGAAGTCTCCTTTAAGATGTGGCAAGAATGGGTATCTTGCATTAGAGGTGCAGATAACAGTGCCTTGCATTCCTCCCCCTGGCGTACCTCCACTAAGAAGCTTTGGAAATCCCTAGATGCCTCTTCCTTTTCTTTTGACCCTCTGTAGACGCACCTATTACGGTTAATACTTGAGTGACTATTGAACTGTTGTATGTGAAATCTACTTCTGCCCTAAGATGATATAACTGTAGGCTGGTATCCCATCCACTGTAACATTGAGATGTAACCGCTACCTCCGGTGTGTGATGTGCACTACTTTTGTATTCTGCATTTGGCATTCGGCACTCTGTATTTGTACTTTATATTTGCATTTTTCTTATACTTTACTTATTTATTTATTTATTTTATTTATTGTATTTTATACTATACTCATGACTGTACACTGTCCATGACTTGACACATGTGTTCACTTCTGGAATGTAATTATTTCTCCATCACCAGTTATTTCATTCCGTTATCAGCCACTGCATTCTATATCTTATGTATCCTTAATATTACTTAGTATTATTTATTGTTCATTTCCTTTTGTCATTTCCCTTTGTTTTTCCAATAAAAAGGATTTGAAATAAAAATAAAATTCAGCAGTTATGGTTAACCGAGCCAACTACAACTTACGCCTCTGCAATGCACTGCTTTTGAGCTCACATATTACATCACTCAAGACATGATCAGTGACATCACCGATGACATCACTGATGACATCTGAAATGACATCACAGATTACATCATTCAGAGAGTGTAAGTGTTGCGTAGACATTTTCTGAGACTTAAAGATATATATACTAAGCTACACCTAAGGTTAAATAATTATTCTTTCTGTACTACTAATGGGTGATACTATTTGTAATATATATTATGTGAGTGGCTGTGTGACTGTGTGTATCTGTGTGTGAGTGAGTGTCTGAGTGCCTATATGGGTGTGTGAGTGGCTGTGTGGGTGTATACATAGGTGAGTGAGTAGCTGTGTTGGTGAGTTAGTGGCTGTGTGAGTGATTATATTTGTGAGTGAGTGGATGTGTTAGTGGCTGTACGGGTAAGTGAGTGGATTTGTGAGTGGCTGTATGGGTGTGTAAGTAACTGTATAGGTGAGTGAGTGGGTGTCTGAATGACTGAATGATGAGTAACGAGCTGTGTAACTGGCTGTGTAACTGGCTGTATGGGTGAGTGAGTGGCTATTTGAGTGGTTGTTTGGTTAAGTAAGTTGGTGTGTGAGTGGATGTATTGTAGAGTAAGCGCCTGTGTAAATGGATGTATGGGTAAGTGAGTGGATGTGTGAGTGCTTGTACGGTTGTGAATGGCTATGTGAGTGGCTGTATGAGTAACTGAGTGGTTGTATCAGTAGCTGTATGGATGAGTGGTTGTGGGGGTGCTTGTATGAGTGAGTGAGTGGGTTTGTGAGTGAGCGGTTCTATGGATGAGGGAATGGTTGTGTGAGTACTTGTATGGGTCTGCAAATGTGTATGTGAGTGGTTGTGTGGGAGTGTGAGTGGGTGTGTGGGTGGTTCTGTAGATGATTTAATCAGTGTTGTCATTGTGATGTCTCTGTCTATAAAATATAAAACATTTAGAAAGAGGGTCAGAGGCAATTTTAATGACCAGCATGGATACCTAGCCCCAATACTACCAATGTAACACACAAAAAGTATCCACGGGTCTAAATCGTAATTATGTGACCTGCATAAATCTGAGAAATACCAAACTAAGCAACAGTGTAGCGCAAACTAAGAAAAAATCTTAAAGAAAATTACGGATTCCCAATACTCACCAAACCTGGTGACATGCTTCATCATCTGGGTCTCCTCTTCTTTAACCACACTGGTGGTTCTAAGGGCTACAACCATTTTAGAAGGATAGGGAGCCCGAGGATGTTTTGATCAAGTTCAACAGTTGGGCTTACCCGAGTATTATCGGCTTGGTTGTCCGTCTAGAGGTACCGAAGGTCAGAGTGGTGCCTCCCTCCTATCATGAGCCATTGCCAGGTAAGGTGAGGCAGCTTCCTTTGAACATCAAGACATCGTCTGTCATAGGATGCTCAAAAATTAAGGAAAATACACACCAAGAGATAGGTGATTATGGTTGTATCGTTTCCAACCATTATTTTATATGATTGTTGAAGATATTGTTTTGTTCAAATTTTTTGCTTTTGACTTCTTGCAGTAGCAAACCCTGGGTGGGTCCTGATGAAAGCATGGTTAGACCTGAAACATGTCGACCACGATAATACTCTAGATAGTTATTTGTTGATACTATCTTTGCACTGTTTTTAGTTTGAATTATGAGATACATCAATTAAGTTTAGGTTTCTCATATCTCAATTTTAACTTCACTTTTTCACCCAAGCACTGCACGTTATTCCCATATATGATAATCACTCTCATCGGGTAAGACCATCCGTTTGAACTTGATCAAAACATCCTCGGGCTCCCTATCCTTCTGATATGGGTGTAGCCCTTAGAAGCACCAGTGTGGTTAAAGAAGAGGGGACCCAGATGATGAAGCATGTCACCAGGTTCGGTGAGTGATGGGAATCCGTAATTTTCTTTAAGATTTTTTCTTAGTTTGCGCGACACTGTTCTTAGTTCTCAGATTTTTGCAGCTCACATAATAATGATTTAGACCCGTGGATACTTTTTGTGTGTTATATGTCTCTGTCTATGTCATGAGTGAGGTAATATGTGAGGTCATAAGCAATGCATTATAGGGGCCTGAGGTATATATATTTTAATTTTTTTATTGGGTTTTAATAAACATATGCAGTGTACAATCCTTTAGCAATAGACATGACAAATTGCATATTGTGCAAACCAAACAGTGGCTAACTCAGCAGTGTCAATCGGATACAGTATAATAGCGCTACACACAAAGTAATGAGATAACAGTTGTAATAATACAGCAACCACGTACTCAATCATCCGGATTCTGTGGGGGCTCAGCTTGCTCAACCAACCTTAAATATTGTAGTAATGGCTCCCATATATCGTGCGGCTTAATGATGTTGGGCAGTTCTTCCGCATAGAGTACTAGGTTGTCGCGGCAAGCCGCCAGTTTTTGGAGCCATTGGGTCGTCGTTGTCCTCGTTGTGCTTTCCCACAGCATTGCCACACACAGGGCCGGACTGGGAACCGAAACCGGCCCTGGCAAAGTGCTCGGCCGGCCCCCCCCCCTCCCCCTGGGGGATTGGGGGGTTGTGACCGCGCTCTTTGCTAGGGCCGGTTTTCGGCCGATTTTGTTACAGTGCCGTTTTTGCAGCTATGCTGCAAAACGCGACCCTGTAACAAAACCGGCCCCCTGGGGCCCAAAACCGGCCCCCACCCTCGCGGCCATCCCGGGGATTGCCCGGTGCCTGCAACGGCCAGTCCGGGCCTGGCCACACACCTCTTAGCCATGAGCAGAGCAATCTTTACCAGTTTACAAGTTTCCCCCTTAACAGAGGGCGCGAGTCCTAGCAAGCACACATGCGGTGAACATTGTATATCATGGCCAGTGAGTTGGTAAACATTGTATGTCATAGCCAGTGATTTTGGATAACGTGCAAGTCACACCTCGCGGCATTCCCAGGAAAGTTGCCAGAAGTCAGCACCAGCTGTGCTGCACCGCTTACACGCATTCATATCTGAGAGCCCATATTTGAACAGCTTGTGCGGGGCATAGTAGAGCCTGAGTTATAGTTAGCTCAGGTAACTATAACTGCTGAATTTCTATGCAAGTGAAATGTGTGGGTGTGATAAATAGCACCTATTACGAGTTTCTGGGAAATAACATGAGGATTTTGTCGTTTAACACCAAAATTCGTATGACGTGGCAATTACTGTATGATTTTCCCTCTTAAATTTTAGAAGGTTGGATCTGCTGAAATTTAAGGATGGTTAAGGTATTTAGCACATACAATAAATACTAGCCGCTATATGTATCAACAAACCATTTTGCATTTCCTAAATAGCGAATTTTAAGGAATCGCTTTTTAGGAAATGCAAAACGGTATGTATGTACAAAATCGCTTTCCAATAGCGATTCCTTAGCATTCCTAATTTGAGATTAGCAAATTGTCATTCGCAAATTACCCCTTCATTTCCATGGGCCAGGAGGCCCATAGGAATGAAAGTGCAATTTGCAATTAGCAATTTGCTGATCGCAAATTAGGGATTTTTCCAAGGGTGCAGGGGTGTCTCAAGAACACCCTGCTGCACCCCTGAAAAAGACATTTGGGGGCATATGGCGCACATACATGCCCTAAGGGCATGTATGGGCGTCATATGGCACCTTTGGGGTTTTTCAAAAAAGCTTTTTGATAAGAATTGGCAAATTACCACCAACTAGAAGTTGGTGGTAATTTGCTAATCCTTAATGGCATTTTTTCCATAATATTTGTTTGATACATTGCATTTAAGGAATCGCAAAATTTGCAATTCCTTAAGTGCAATCGCAAAATAAGGATTAGCAAATTTTGCTAATCCTTATTTTGCATCAAACTTGTTTGATACATTCCATTTGTCTATTTAGCATTCGCAAAGGCCGAAATTCGCAGAATTTCGGCCTTTGCGAATGCTAAATAGCTTGATACATATAGCGGTAGATGCGTTAAATAACACTCAATTTATAATTCTGACCTGTGTGTAAACAGGGGTTTACGCATGGGTCGGAAAAAAATGACTTACTCACAATCAGGCCCTTAGTCTCAGATATTTGATAGCTTAACCAAACTGCAGCAGGAGGCCAGTTCTTTAAGATCAGTAATAATTGTGGTTAAACAAGAGACAGGTGTAATGCAAAATACACAGAAGAAAGACGCTAGCATTGTGCAATTGCCTTTAGAACCAAAGGCACAGATTCTTGGCATTACGTTGTAGTGTAGTTCCTATTATCCCAATAGGCTCTGCGCATTGGAACAATACCTTCAATAGTATAGGCCTAGACCAGACGTTAACTAGGTCTACTACTGTCGATATTAGACTTAAAGTTTTGGGTTTGCCAGCTAGCTCAGAGTTCACTAGAAACTTTCTCGAATGTTCAGGAAGGAATTAACTTCCCTGATTAGACAAGAAGGGATTTAGGGGTCGATTAGGATCGCGGACGGACTTGAGTCCGTCCGCGACCCCTGAGGAGGAGGGAACGTCCGCATGGGCTGCGGCGTTCCCTCCGATCAAATTAGGATGTGACCGCCAGTGTGGCGGTCACATCCTCCATCTCTAACATTGCGGCGGGTGCAGCTTCAAGCTGCATCCGCCGCAATGTAAAAAATCCATGCACAGCATTTGCGTGCACAAAGCGGCAGGCACCGCGCGGTGCCTGCTGCATTGTGCACGCAAATGCAGGGGGGTACCATAGGTACCCCCCATGTGCACCCCCCACCCCACCTTCACCCAGGGGGCCCGCAACGGGCCCCCGAAGTGAAGGTCCGTATGCTTTTCCACGGCGGTAAAGTCGCCGCGGAAAAGCATATATTTTCAGACATCCTAATATGCCTGGCGGTGTCTGATAGACACCGCCAGACATGTTAGTGCTTTTCCGCCGCGGTCGCCTTCCGACCGCGGCGGAAAAGCGGCGGACAGATTATCAGACCCACCAGCCATCCTAATTTGGCGGTGGGTCTTTGGAGTCTCCGCCGCGGTTTTTCCGCATCCTCCAGGCCGGCGGACACTTCCGCCGGCCCGGAGGATGCGGAAAAACCGCCATCCTAATCGACCCCTTAGTTTCTGACAACCATAGAACATGACAACTTTGCTCTCCCCTAATCAAGAGTGTATCTCGAGAGTCGTGTGAACAAAAGGCAATTTATTTTACTCAGTCAGTACGTGCATTCTTAGTCTCATCAGATTGTAGAGAAAAGGAAGAGACGGGCGTGTTCAATAAAAGATGTTATTTATTGATCAGTCTCCTTTCTCGTACAAGAGAAATGGATCGATATTATTGCAATACTTATAGTTAAGTAAAGTGCATACATTAAAAGCAGAAGTATAAAATAATACTGTAAAAACATTGATATGGTTTCTAAGCCATATGAAGGTTTTAAAATGAATAAAATATATTACATACACATATACATTTGACTAAACGTACTCAACTGGTGTTTCTAGATACGTCTACCCCGTGTACCTGACCTAAGTCTAATAAGTGGGCGGGAATAGAAAGTTACAGTTTAAGTTAAGTTTGTTTTTGCCAAGTGACTGACTAAAGAATTCTCTGTGAGGGGTTGTTCAGTTCTGTACCTGGAAGTTAGGATGAATGAGTGATGGTATCTCTCGTCTCTGGTCTCGATATTCCAGGCTGCCTGCGAGGGCTACCCGGAAACGCCGGAGCTGGATTTCTCGGCAGGAGAAATAGGCAGCTGCTCGATCTCAGCGCGTCAAGAAGGCGGGGCTGCGCCAGCGGGGTCTGCTCTGCTCTGGGCTTCGGCAAGTCTGGCTGCTCCGTCCTCGTCACCACCGCGTGTGTTTGAATAGGGCAATATCGGTAATATTTATACCTTTAAGGTGCCGAGATTGACGTAAGGATGGACATAGATACGTCAATAAAGATGTCATACGACCAGGTCGTTAGCACATTCTTTTGCTGAAGTTCTCGGTGAAATCAAAACAATGGCCGCAGGGTTTTTTCCAGGTTGTCATAGGTTTGATTTGTTATGAGAACTCCGTATGCCTTATCAGGGGCTGGAGGAATATCGCTTGTCTAATTAGATGGCAAGCGTTATGACCTAATCAGATAACACGTTCCTGTGCCGTAGTGTGGCTTTATCAGATAACGGTTCCTGCATCATGGGGGTTTTTCTGCCTCATGGGCTGACTGCTAGTTAACTTGTTAGTTTGCTAACCAGAATAGGGTCAGGAATAGGGGGATCGATACAGAACCTATAGGAATACATCACACCCACTCCACGCTAACTATGGTCATATTTACTAATCTATGCATAGTACAACATACTGTAGAGTATTGTGTATACCTTACCACCCCAAAATACATAAATGCATTTTGAAATTATCAAATATACGGAAAAAATGCAGTCATATGTATAGTATGCACTCAAGCTGTAGAATAATGCTAAAGTAATCACGCATTTGTATACATTATTGCTATTTTGTATATGAAAATTTACACATGAAATGGCTCTTAATACAGAAAAAAGGTTCGAGACCATTTCATCACAGAATAAAATATTCATGAACATACCAGCGGGCAGCTAATGTCTATAAGCTATCTAAAATTAGAAATTTTAGTTCTCTAAGAATAGTTCTTACTTTAAGCAGAAGATAGTGTCCCGAAAAATATGCAAAAATATTCTGGGGCTGCTGAAAAATTTGCTGTTCGTGAACTGGAAGGAAAATTGTTCATGTGACTTTATTATTAAAGTTGAAGGCCAAATTCAGGGAACGCCGTGTACGAGTTTGTTCAAAAGTCTCTATTTCTGCTCTGGTGAGAACATCATATCATTTAGGCTTTCGAAAAAGTTGTCAACAGCTTCCTGGGAGAGTTCCACTAACTCGGAAATAGGTGTAACCATGCATTCGTGCGCATGATTGTCTCCATTGACATTCTGATTTGGATTGCTGACAGAAGGTCGTACCTGATCGATGCTGCTTTCATCTTGTACTTCACTACACCTTAATCGTAGTGGTGAAGCTTCCACGAATGCCGTCATCAGGATTGGTAGCCTTTGAGGGCAGCACAAAGCGTGAGCCTTGATTGGACTCAACAATGTTTCTGCATCCATTGGCGCATCCGATTGTAGCGTCAGACAGGTGTCTAACACGCATTCTTCTCCGCATAGCGGGCACCTTAATACAGGTAAAACACATCGTTGCCACATAGGTCGAAAGGATAGAAACCAAGTCATGTTCAGGTCTCTAAGCCGGGATAGTCCCAGGATTTCTGATATCCGGTCCCGGTATCCAATGGCTAGGATTGTTTCTTCCCTTGTCGCAGGTGTTCTGTCTGTGACATGGTTTGCCATAACGAAATATAAGGACTAGGAATAGGATTCCTGCAATCAGTCCTAAAATGAGGGGAAGTCCGCCAAAAATCGAATGGACGAAATCTGGAAAAATACCCAGTATGGCTTTGAATGGTGTTAATGCCATCGAAAATACTGTCTTAAATACTTTTGAGACACCGCTGGTATCAAAAATATTTAAGATTTCATTCAGGATTTCTGCGAAATGTATGGGGGAATTAGTTGATAACAATGAATGTATCTCTGCAGTCGTCCTTGCGACTTGGAGATCATACGTTTCTTTTGATGACGTGAGCCTTGTCGGCGTCTGAAGAAGCACTGTTTTCATTCTGCTTAAAGTATCTATTCGAATAGAAGTAATTTTCAAGTTGGGCCATGCCCTTGCCTCCCTGTCTGGAAAGGAGCTGGGGAACAATGAGTGTCCACAGCACTTGACCTTCGCAGTCGTAGTTACGAGATAAGGAGTGCCGGGCATAAGACTACAACATCTGCGATCTACAATTAGAATGTAACTCCCATTATAGAGTCTTTAAAAGAATGGTTCAATCTCTGTTGCAGGTGCGCCTTGCTGGTGACATGAAAGGTTATTTGAGTTCCCTTCACAGGCTCCATGCAAACTAATTCCGTTACACAGAAGTGTACCGCTTAGTGACATTGCACAATTATTGCCACTAAGAAACACTTTCTGTCCTTTATTACTGACACAAGCATGTGAATAAGGCAGGTTCCATGTTGTTTTTATGTACCCTTTTCCCAATTTTTCGTACATGCCAGCCTGTATATATTTTTGGCAGTATTGAAACCTGAAGGTTGATATTGGAATATTTATTATCCCATGTATTATCCATTCACTGACAGGTCGTTCTGACATTGTCACTGGTAATCTCTCAAATTTCTCAATGCTCAGGATTGTATAATCAGCTCCCTTTTGGGCCATACTGATTTGTCTATCAGTAAGGTTAAAGATATAGAATAGTGACGTTGTGTTGATTAAACGCCAAGGCACATAGCCTGAACGCAGATTTTGTAACGTCCAGCCAAGCTGTACAATAGAACGCAATTGTGACTGACCGTGTTGTAATAACAGTAAGTCTTGCGATAATATGTCGATTGCTGAAGACACAATGCTGTCCAGAGAAAAAATTCTGGAGGACAGAGTCATTAACCCATTGTCCACTACAGAAAGTGATTTTTCCAAATTAATACGGTCAATTTCCCGTATCCTTTCTGCTGTCTCAATTTGAGTAACCTTCCAGGCCTCATTGTATGCTGCATATACAGAGGCTGCTATGAAACGCTTTTGACGCTGTTTGCGTGGTCCCATAGTGAAATCACGCAAGTCAGCACCATCAGTAAGTAAAGTTAGGTGTTGCTTAATTTCTGCCAGTGTGGAAGTTTGTAGCCATTGAAGGCATAATTTACCCACACTGTAGGTGGTTATTATCCCTGGGTGTTGTCTTTGAGGATATCTAGGGTCTGGCCTGGTAATTTTGAACCCCTGTGTTTTGTTCAGGAATCTGTCTTGACAGTTATTAGTATCTGTGGGCCAGATCAACCACTGTTTCCAATCTGGATGTGTTCTGTTTTGGTTTAATACATAATTTACGTCTATCTCTTCTTCTGTAGAAC
This sequence comes from Lissotriton helveticus, assembly GCF_964261635.1. Taxonomy (NCBI): domain Eukaryota; kingdom Metazoa; phylum Chordata; class Amphibia; order Caudata; family Salamandridae; genus Lissotriton; species Lissotriton helveticus. Next base: position 1,763,829,534 of record NC_136057.1, read on the forward strand.
TATTGCTGTTCATTGTTGGTTTTGGAATAGACGGTTTATTTAAGTCTTTGATTTTGGCTAGGCCAAGACAGGTAGTTTGTTGAACAGTGTCATTTAAAAATATAATTTGTTCTGGGATCATGCAGGCTCTAAACAAAGATTCTATACCCTGTACTTGCCATTCTTTTGTGCCCCAAACACTTTTCAATTCAACATTTTTGTCCCAATAATCAAAACCAAAAGTATTCATTTGTTCAAAGAATGCGTCTGAATATATCAATTTTGTGTTGGTTATCATGGTCTTTGTCCCTGTCTTATTTGACAATTTGAAATAAAATGTTTCAGCATTACTTATGTTAAAACCTGAAAAGTATGAATATTTGTCGTAAACGGTTCTTGAGCTTCCTTTTGGAGGGGTTGCACAATGTTCCCATTGATTATAATTTAAAACATTTCTAGGTTGTGCAGATCGATGTAGAAAATGGTTACCATAGTGGTTATAACAGTACATACTATCATAATTTGTAGAACCCTGCAAATAATCATGTTTGGTAAATTTAGCAGACATTACTAAGTCAGACATCATATTATTAATGCTTTCGAAGTCCCAATCATCAGCAAATGAGCTTGGTTTTACAAAGTCACTCAATGAGATCTTAATTTGGTGTGGATATTTCAGGATTTCAACCGGACCATAGATTTCGTAGTCTGTGTTGTCCCATGCTACCCCACCCGGTATAGGATTGGCTGTGAAGTTGGCTGAAGAAAGTTCTCTTTTCTCGACGTGTGAAGATGTGTGTGGTTTGAGGATCAAGTTGATTTTCTGACTTGCTGTGTCCATTTTAGCATATTTTCCCTCAAGGAAGCGTCCCAAAGTTAGTATCATGATGAGCCAAAGTATGAGGATAAATGCACCAAAACCCACCCAAAATTCGATCCATGGAGAAATTAGATATGTTTCTTTCAGTTGTTTCAAAAGTTCTTTAGCTTTATCTTTAAAGGTTTTTTATGATGGCTGTGTCTTTGATTCAGTGAAGCCTTCAGAGGAATCATCGAAGTTTATGAAGTAGCCGGATGCAGTTCTGTCAATAGTTCCAATTGCTTCAAGATTAATGTTTCTTGCATTATCATTTGGTACTTCATTGTAGATTGGTGTGTCTCTGCTATTTGTTTTTATTTGGGTTTTCAGAGGTCTAAGTTCCATTGCATTGTTGCATAGTCCTTGTTGTTCTTCTGTAGGTGTTTCGAAAGTGATTAACCTCTTTGTTAGAACCTCTGTACTGGTAGCAAACCTTGGTGTTCTGCTACTTATTGGGAGTCCACTTGGCCTACTATTTGTTATCGGCCACATGATTGTGGTTTTACCAGGTCGATGGATACAACTCGGTTCTCCTTTTTACCAGCAAGCGGCGGTAGTACAACTGATCTTGTCCCGTTGACAGACAAGACAGGAACTGCTTTTCTGTAAGAAGGCCCAAATTCCTTCTTTACCGCGATCTTTTCTCTGACTAGATCCCCGACTTTTGGAATCCAGACAGGTCTTGCTGGGACAGGTGGTGGTTCTTCAGTGGTTGTTGGCTGTTGTTTCAACTTTATGTTGCTCAGGTCTTTTCTTGTTTCATTTAAGTCCTGCAAAATAGCCAAACGGTCTTTGATATCAAAGCTTTTTTCCTTCACCACTGAAGTTTGACTGTCAAGGTCAGAGATCAACATCCTAGTTCCAAATAATAATTCGTACGGACTGAATCCCTTCAGAGAATTTCTTGGCAAGTTATTTAGACTACGTTGGACACTTATTAGATGTTTGACCCACCCAGCTCCCGAACCTAATACCTTTGCCGTTATAGATTGCTTTATGTCACGGTTTTTTCTTTCAACAATTCCGTTCCCCTCAGGGTGAAATGGACAAGAGTACCGCAATGTAACGCCCATGCTGACCATGGCCTCCTTATAAGCTCTAGAGCTAAAAGCAGGACCATGGTCCGAATGCAGCATGCCAATTGCGTATGTGCCGATAAAGACTCGCAAATCTTTTATAACAGTTCTGGCGTCAGCCGTTCGCTGGGGCCACATCCATATGAATCTCGTACATGAGTCCACTGCAACCAAGATATATTTATAGTTACCATCCCTTTGTAAGGGACCACAGTGGTCTAGGTAAACACAGGCTAATGGTTTATCCGAGATTAGAAGGGGCGTCTGCGCTGGACGTCTCACCGTTGATACTTTCATTTTTTGACATATTTCACATTCTAAAACATAATTCCTTGTTTGTCTTCTCATTTGTGGCCACCAGTATCTCTGTTTTAATAATGATACTGTGGCTGAGATGCCAGCATGTATAGAAGCAAGCCCTTCGTGTGCCGCTATTATCAGTCCTAACCTATGTTCCATGTTTGGAATTGCCCTATCCCCCACTCCAGGGATTCGAGCAAAAGGAACATTGTTTGCATCAGTTATGTATGAGTATTTTACAGGAAAGCCTTTCGGGAGTGTTTCTATCGAATCCTTTTCTGTAGCGCTGACAGCTTGTAATATTTTGCTGTCTATTTTTGTTTTTGACCGTGTGATGGCAGCTACGGAAGCCGTTTGCACAGCTGCCTTCGCGGCCTCATCAGCCAATGAATTCCCTGCAACGTGAACGCCATCACGTTGATGACTCAGTGTATGTATCACGTGAGTCTTTGGTAGTTCTTTTTGTAAAAGAACTACTTGTTCCCAGAGCATTTTATGCTTGATTGTGCCACCTTTCGCATCCTTGAAGCCATTCTGAAGCCAGATCTGCAAGTATTCATTGTAAGACTGAACGCAATAATACGAATCGCACACTATGAGTGTGGGGAATTCTCGATCGGTATTTTCAAGCGCCATCTTGAACGCCAGTAGTTCAGCTCGCTGAGCTGTACAATCTTCTAAAGATTGTGTTTTAGTGATTGCTGGTTTAAATTTTCCTTCGTGCCAGCGACCTTTAACGATCGCGCACGCAGCACTGTAAGCTTGCTTACCCCCCACTGCGGGTTGTGCTGATCCGTCTGTATATATTATACAGCCGTAGTGTTCTAGAGGCAGAATTTCGGTCGGCGGAGGACATTCAAATTCATATTGGAGAAATTCTTGTGTTTTTAAGTAAGGATCAAATTCGTGCGCCACGTCTGTTGCAGCAAGAGAATTAGCCCATTGTATCCATCTCTGATGGAGCGCTTTAGCATTCGGAATGCTTGCTTTTGTTACAGCCTCTAGGGCTGGTATCCGTGTCACGAATATTATTCGTTTACCTTGAGCCAGGGCTCGTTCTTTTGCTATAGCTGTCTGTGTTGCAGTAAGAATTTTTTCCGTTAGGCTAAATTTCATTTCAGCCTTAGTGTACAAATGTGATTTGAATGCAATTGGTACCTTTTCTCCCTCATTAGAGGTCAGGTATGTGAATCCGCATCTCCCTGGGATGACTCGAATAACAAGATTGCGTGTGTTATCACATGTTTCTAATTTTGTTTTAATTAGCATGTCTGTTTGTAAGGATCTCAAAATTTCTGTGTGTATTTGAGTCCAATTGGTTCTTTTGAAATCAGGTTTAATTAGATCATAAAGGGGTTTGACCCTTTCTGCGTAATTTGCAATGTATGTTCTTCCGAAATTTAGGAAGCCTAGAATTGACTGTAGGTTTTTTAGTGGTCTAGGTGCTTGGAGTACGGCACATTTTTCTAGAAAATTGTCAGCCAGGCTTTTGCCTTCACTTGATAATTCATATCCTAGGAACAGGACTGTCAGATGGGCAATTCTGGATTTTTTAAAGTTGAATTTGTAACCCTCTGCTGCGAACCCAAGTATTATGGTGTTCACTCTCTTCAAGTGAGTCTCCAAGTCATCATCTGTTAAGTATATGTCGTCGACATACGATAATGCTTCGTCGTCATATATTTGTAGTAATTCTGTTACTCTCGCTGAGAATACTCCCGGGCTGTTCTTGTACCCCTGGGCTAACCGACAGAATTGTTTTTGAGTGCCATTTATTGAGAACGCAGACAAATATCTGCTCTCTGGTGCTATGTTTTGACAAAAGAATCCATTAGAAATGTCTAATGTTATTTTGTATTTTTTGCGCACTATGTTATTCATTAGTGCAGCACTATGCGAATTTTGCACTGCAAAAGTTTTGCAACATGGGTTAAGGTGTCGGTAATCCAAAACTAGACGATATGAATTGTCTGGTTTGGAGACCGGAAACAAAGGGTTGTTCATTTGTGAGGTGCAAGTTTCAATCACCCCTTGGTATTCTAGCTGATCTAGAATTTCTTTTACCTGTTTTTTAGCTTCTTGCTTAATTGGGTACTGCCTCTGTGCAGTAGGTTGTGATTTTAACTGGATTTTGTGAGGAGGAGAGTCCTCATCCCATCCTACGTGATTTTTATATAAAGCAGGAGCTAGAGCTACTGCCCACTTTCTAGCAAGTGTATATTTTTTATGAATTGGGATGTGATTTGAGAAGGCAGGCATAATTACTTCTTCGCCATGAGGGCACTCCCTGACAAACTCTGGTGGCCAGTCTTTTTCAGCTAGAAGGATGTCATAGCCCTTGGAGAGATTATCCCAAAATAGTCCCCTTATTTTTCTAGTCTTATCCCCCTCTATACGTAATGTTATTTCGTATATTTTGTGAGGTTTGCTAACTCTGGTGTCTGCAGTTTCCACTTGAAGATATTCATTCGTGTCCACTGTCTCCAGATGATTCATAAGGACTTTGCGAGCTATGTTCACTTCTGCTGCGCTGTCTAGCATTGTCTGAGCCCATTCTCCGTTTTTCAGTTGTGTCCTCAGTATTCTCGGCATTGTTAACTACCTTGATACTGGCTACCTTCTTTTTTGGAAATTGTAATTTCTTTTTTAGCTGAGCAGGTTCCTTGTCTTTGGACTTGGCGTGCTCTTCTCTTTGTTCTGATCGTCCTCTTCTTTCCGATTTCTGCGAGGAAGTCTGAAAAGATTGAGAGGGACGTGTATCAATGTCTTGATATCTATCAGGCTTTTTTATATTATCCCTATTTCTAAGGTTATATCTTTTCCCAGAGGGGTCACTCTGGGGTGACCTGTGTCTTTGGTTCGGAGATTTTTCTCTTCGCCTAGGAGACCTTCCTCTGGACTGGAATTTCTTTTCTTTAGGATTGGATTGTTTGTTTCCATCCCAGCTCTTTTTCTGTGATGTTGAATTATTATTAAAAAATATTTTTTCAGGACTTTCAATTAGTTGTGGTTTTACTGGTATTCCACCTAAACTATCTCTACCTAGTTCCTCATAGGATTTTTCTATGATTCTGGCAATTTCAGCTGGTTGGTCTGCTATATCTGTCTCCTTTAACCTCTGGCGGATCGCCACGTTTGCTGCTTCACCTTTTATGTTGGCTAATAATATAGCCGAGACCTGCTTGAAGTCTTTTAGTAATTTCATACCAAGAGTTAAAGCGGGTTCTGGACCGTATTCGTCTTGAATTTGTTTTAGCACATCTGGTATTACCGAAATGGATGGAACACAGTGCGTTTTTGTGTAGATGGAAGCAAAGACTGTACCCCAAGTGTCACAGTCCTCAATGTGTGGTGCGATTCCCATTGGAAGACAGATAGTCAGAATCCTGTGTTTTTCTAATGGGGTGGTGTCAGTAAACACCGCCTCTATTTGGGTGATTTTCTGTGCCAACCAGAATGGTATTTGTTCCCGTTTAGCCGGTACTTTACCTAGGCAGGACTGTATGTTCTGTGGTGTAATTTTATTTGTGTTCCCCTGGTGAGGGGTCAGCTGTGGAATTTTAATTGCTGGTAGAATTGTTGAAGTCCGTATCACATACTGGACTAATTGTCTATGTATTTTTACTAATTGTTTTAGCTGTGTTAACAGCTCTGCTGCAGACATCCCATTGATGTCTGGATGTGGTGTGTATCCGGCTAGGACCGGACACGTTGCTCCTGGTCTACCTAATGGACCGAGCCTGGTGATGTGATTATTGTGTTTTAGGGCGCCATTAAATAAGAGCAAATGCTCTTGAAATTTAAGTGGTACTTCCACCTCCTCGAAAGGAGTGTACATTTCAGGAGGTTCCTCTATTTTGTAATAGTGGAAGTACTTTGTTACAGCGTTTGCTGCTGGAAAATGTATCCATGAATAGTATACCTCTGTCTGCCGATATTCGTGTGCCTCAATTACGAATATGACTGTACCACCTCTAGGTGTCAGTCCATTTTCTATAAGTTTTAAGGTTATAGATTTCCTTTTGATGACCGGGATGAGTATTATCTCCGGGTCTGCATTTTGTAGTGCAGTATCAGCTTCTGCTATGTCAGCTGCTAATCTAACTGCCTCTCTTTCTTCATCACTGTCTGCCATTTTACCGACAGGATGGTTATTTCTTTTGTTTGCAGATCAGGTTTCTTATGGAAACAAAGATTAGATGCACAATATTTTGGAACGGTTTTATCCTTTAACGTTGACTAAACCAAGTACCATACATAGGAGTTTCCTCCTGCGAGGTTTGGCGGATATTACCTTTTACCCACTCCAGACGTCTTTGGAGTATTATGGGGAACAGGGGTCTGAGTGAGAAAGCACGACTGAGTTACTCTAAATGTCTTACGTTAGTTTTATCGCCCTTCCAAACGCGTTGGGCGCCATGTAGTGTAGTTCCTATTATCCCAATAGGCTCTGCGCATTGGAATAATACCTTCAATAGTATAGGCCTAGACCAGACGTTAACTAGGTCTACTACTGTCGATATTAGACTTAAAGTTTTGGGTTTGCCAGCTAGCTCAGAGTTCACTAGAAACTTTCTCGAATGTTCAGGAAGGAATTAACTTCCCTGATTAGACAAGAAGGGATTTAGTTTCTGACAACCATAGAACATGACAACTTTGCTCTCCCCTAATCAAGAGTGTATCTCGAGAGTCGTGTGAACAAAAGGCAATTTATTTTACTCAGTCAGTACGTGCATTCTTAGTCTCATCAGATTGTAGAGAAAAGGAAGAGACGGGCGTTGTTGGACCTAGATTACCCAAGCCTACATATGGTAGCTTGGCACAGTAGTGGTCTACAGCTAACTCAAGGCGTTGGCTAAGTACTTACAAGTCTCACTCACAGCAACTCAGTGATGAACCACTAAAATGAAGACACAACACCATTATTTGGAAACATACCGTTACCTTTTATAAAAATAATGTGTCTCTTTGGATTCAAATCATACAGGATACAACATCAATTTCTTTTAGGAGTAAACATTACACTTTTGCGTTGAGAAATTACTTTTCACTCTTCCTGCTGTGGAAAAAGGGCAATAAACCACATTCTTTTGTCAAAGATTCAGTCATGAATAAAGGTAACTCTTTGGATACTTAGGTGAATCTCCTTAGTTTCACACTATGCAGGGTTACTTTACATTAATGCACAATGACACCAATACTTCACCAATAAAACCTGCCAATTCACTGGTTATTCAATCACATTCAGGGCTATGCTCTCTATCCCCTTATCTACTACCTCACAGTATGGATTTCGAGGGAATTAAAATGGTCAAGGCACCTTGTTTGATGTTGGAACTGTTAAGGTAACTTTTCACTGTTACTCCCTAGTGCCCAGCACTTTCTTTCCACAACCCCCCCTCTCCTTACTGTCTTGGTGGCAGATACGCCACAGTCCACAGGCCTTCAGATGGCACCTGCCTCTTGGGCTTCCCCAACCAGCTGCTTTCCTGTTGCTGGCGTGGGGGAAACCTTGCCGACTTCCTCAGCCCAAGCGCGCTTCCACCCGTCAGCGTTAGGCTAGGGGGCCTCGGTTTAGGCTCAGCGCGATGATTCACTGCTTCAGTGTGTCGCTAGGGGTTGGTTGGGCAGTCTTCTGCTCAAGCGCTGGCTCTTCCAGATAGCGCTCGAGAGTGGGGGATTACCGCCGCTAACGCGGCGCTCAGGGAAATCTTCCGGCGCCACCTCAGGCAACCCGATGGTCGCGCTGAACTCCTGGGCATACGCGTCGCTCCTCGACGGCTCCGCCTCTCAAGTCGCGCTGTTCCTCGGCGCCTGCGCGTTCCTCGCCGGACCTCGCCTCACAGGGGAACGCTGCACTCCTGGGCCTGCCCGACCCTAGGCCCCTCCTGCTTTAAGTAGCGGACGTGCTACGGACATGCGCGGAAGCGTTTCCTGGCTTCCACTGACGCGTCCGGTGCCCCCGGGGTCCCGCAGTCAGTTAACACAGCGCCGCTCTCCACACGCAGTCACTTCCCTCACCTGGCTCCAGGGAAGGTATCCTCCTGATCGGGCACTCGCTCTTCCGGTCGCTACAGGCTCCACAGTCCCCCAACCTCACCAAGGCGCTTCAAGGGGTCCACAACTGATTCGACACCCTGGTAGGTGCAGCGCTGGGCAGGGGATGTGGGAATGATTTTCAGAAGGAAGGTCCTGTCAGCTTTTACTGGAGAGCCGGTTAAGAAGGGTCTTCCTTTTCAAGTAGCTCGTTTTCTTTATCAGCAGTTGTTATCTTGAGAGAGAGGGATCGGTCAAAGGTTGAAGGGGGAACAATCCTCTGAAGAAACTGTCAGCCTCAGAGACAAACTAGCTGCTCTCAGTGTGTCCACCTCCTCTCACCACTGCCTCACTCCTCTACTCTGGGGTCAGCACAAAATGGCTGCTGGTCACTGGCCTTATATAGGGTGGCCTGAGACCTGCAGAAGTCTCTAGTCAATTCCAGAAAGTTCCCTAATGTTATCCTATGGACCTGTCCTCCAGTTGTATCCGTTATGGCAGTTGGTGGACACCATTTTAGGTCTCTGGAGATCCCTAGATTTTCAAGGGGGTGACTAGGCCTCACAGGTTATGAGGGAAAAATAGCGTCATCGCCAAGGAACACCTAGCCCCCTGACAGCATTGAAAAATCCTGATGGACATATGTAAAAATAAAAAATAGAAACTCTGGGAGGCTAAGGGGGACAAAAATAAATTATAATGGTTAGAGTCTCCCCAGAAGCAGACAGGTCTAACACGCGTCCCCCCCAGCTGAAAGTGGGGAGAACTACCCAACCCCTTGGGAGTCCTCATCACTAAGGCGGAAATACCTGGATAGACCGTCTGCGTTGGCATGGTCCGCCCCAGGTCGGTGTTCCACCCTAAAGTCCATTCCCTGTAGGGAGATGGACCACCTTAGTAACTTGGGATTCTCCCCCTTCATTTGCATCAGCCAACGAAGGGGGCGATGGTCAGTCTGAACTAGGAAGTGCGAACCAAACAGGTATGGTCGCAGCTTCTTCAGAGCCCAAACCACCGCAAAGGCTTCTCTCTCAATTGTACTCCACCTCCTTTCCCTGGGGAGTAGTCTCCTGGACAGGAAGACCACGGGTTGATCCAAGCCCTCATCATTTAGCTGCGATAACACTGCCCAAATGCCATGTTCTGACGCATCTGTTTGGACAATGAATTCTCTAGCAAAATCAGGGGCCTTGAGAATGGGAGCGGAACACAATGCTTGTTTCAGGGTCATGAAGGCTCGCTGGCAAGCCTCCGTCCAGACTACCCGTCGGGGTTGCTTCTTGGAAGTAAGTTCAGTGAGGGGTGCCACAATAGTGCCATACCCCTTCACGAAGCGACGGTAGTATCCAGTGAGGCCCAGGAAGGCTCGGACCTCTGTTTGAGTCTTGGGGGGCTCCTAGGCGATGATGGTCTCAATCTTTGCCTGGAGGGGCTGCACCGTCCCTCTGCCCACCAAGTGACCTAGGTACACCACCGACCCCTGTCCAATCTGACACTTGCTGGCCTTGATGGTCAAGCCAGCCTGTTGCAGGGCATGAAGAACAGCTTGCAGGTGCTGAAAATGGTCCTCCCAGCTGCTACTGAAGACAGCAATGTCGTCCAGGTATGCAGCAGAAAAATCTTCCATTCCCGAAAGGACCCTGTTCACCAGCCGCTGAAAAGTGGCAGGGGCATTCTTAAGCCCAAAGGGCATCACACGAAATTGGTAGTGTCCCTGAGGTGTAGAGAAGGCTGACCTTTCCTTCGCCTCCTCAGTAAGGGAAATCTGCCAGTACCCTGAAGTTAGGTCAAAGGTACTTAAGTATTGAGCAGCTCCCAGCCGGTCAATAAGCTCATCCGCCCGTGGGATGGGATGTGCGTCAGTTTTGGTTACTGAATTCAAGCCTCGGTAGTCCACACAGAATCTCAATTCAGGTGTGGTGCCTGGTGGGGCAGCTTTTGGTACCAAAACCACCGGGCTAGACCAAGGGCTACCAGAAGGTTCAATCACCCCTAACTCCAGCATCTTGGCGACTTCACTTTTGATGTTGGCCTTCACCTTGTCCGACAGCCGGTAGATTTTAGATTTCACAGGTGGGCTGTCTCCTGTGTCCACGTCATGGGTACACAGGTGGGTCCTACCTGGGACAAGGGAGAACAGGGGAGAAAATTGCTCCAGGATCTGGCGGCAATCACTTTGCTGTTCAGAAGTCAGGGATGGCGAGAAAATCACTCCCTCCACTGACCCATCTTTTTCTTTGTACGAGAGAAGATCAGGGAGAGGTTCACTTTCTTCTTCCTCTGCTCCATCGGTTACCAGCATTAAGACAACCTCGGGCCTCTCATGATGTGGCTTGAGACGATTGGCATGCAGCACCCTGAGGGGCTGCCTCGGGGTCTTAAGATCCACCAGATAGGTGGACTTCCCCTTTTTCTCCAAAACCTCAAAGGGGCCTGTCCAACGGTCCTGGAGGGCATTTAGCTCTCCAGGTTCCATTACCCACACTTTCTGTCCAGGCTCCAGTTCCACTGGGTGAGCGTTGTGGTCATACCACTCTTTCATAACTGCTTGGCTGGCCTCCAAGTTGTCTGAAGCCTGCTTCCACAACTTAGCCATTTGGCTCCGGAAGGCCAGCATGTAGCTCACCACGTCCTGGGGAAGCTTCCTGGGAGTCTGTTCCCATCCGTCTTTCACCAGGCTGAGAGGTCCCCTTACAGGGTGCCCATACAAAAGTTCGAAGGGGCTGAAGCCCACTCCCTTCTGTGGCACTTCCCTGTAGGAAAACAAGAGACAGGGTAGGAGGATGTCCCATTTCCTCCGTAGGCTCTCAGGTAGACTCCGTATCATACCTTTCAAGGTTTTGTTAAACCTTTCCACAAGACCATTGGTTTGTGGGTGATAAGGAGTGGTAAACCGATAGGTAACGCCGCACTCCTTCCACATAGCCCGCATGTATGCTGAAAGGAAGTTAGTCCCCCTGTCGGAAACGACCTCCTTGGGGAAACCCACTCTGGTGAAGATCCCCATCAGGGCCCTTGCCACTGCAGGTGCAGTGATGGTCCTCAGAGGTATTGCCTCTGGGTACCGTGTGGCATGATCCACCAAAACCAGTATGAACCGGTGTCCAGCTGAAGTTGGTGGATCCAATGGCCCTACAATGTCGATGCCCACCCTCTCAAAGGGGGTGCTAACGACAGGTAGTGGTTCCAGGGGAGCTTTTAGCTTCACCCCAGTTTTCCCACTGGCTTGGCAAGACACACACGTCCGACAATATGTATCCGACGCCACTTTCATTCGTGGCCAGTAGAAATGGGGGACAAGCCGGGCAAAGGTCTTGTCCTGTCCTAGGTGTCCTGCCAATGGTATCTCATGAGCCAGTTCCAGTAAAAAGGCTCTAAAGCATTGAGGGACCACTAAGGCCCTGGTTGAACCATGTCCAGGTGTCTTGGGCTCACTGTAGAGGAGTCCATCCTCCCAGTAAATCTGGTAGCTCCCTACAATGTTCCCTGCTGCCTGGGCTTTGGCCTGTTGCCGCAGCCCCTCGAGAGTAGGACACTCCTTCTGAGCTTTGCAGAACTCTTCCCGGGAAGGACCTCCCTCCACATGCCATTCAGTAGGGATGGGTAGGTTCTCCAGGGAAGCAACATTCTCCCCTGTGGACTCCAGATCCACCTCCGCAGGTGGCCCGGCGGTCTCACGAGGTGGGGATGTCGAGGCAGGGTCCTCCGGCCTCCTGTCCTTCTCCTCTCTGGCAGCCGGCTGGGCCATTGTTCCAGGCTCCAGCGTCAGTGAACTCCCCCTTCGGGCAGTCGCGGACCTTGTGCTGACACAAGTCCAGTCAGGGGGTCCCAGCATCTCAGAGTGAGTCTGGTACTCCACCCTCCTCCAAGCATTGTGCTCCATATCATTCCCTAACAGGCAGTCAACAGGCACGGCAGGGCTTACGGCAACTCGAAGTGGACCTGCAACCCCTCCCCACTCAAAGGGAACCTCAGCCACAGGGTAGTGGCCCAATCTGCCGTCAGCCATTACGGCGGGATGGAGTACATCTGGGATGACCTGCTCTGGAGACACCAGCTGACTCCTTACCATAGTCATGCTGGCTCCTGTGTCTCTCAGAGCCTCCCCTCTACGGCCATTGATGGTGACCCACTGCTCATACTTAGTAGTATTAGAGGGCAGCTGGGTCTTGGGAACCATCTCCTTATCTCCCAGGGACACTAAGGTGACACCCGCCCGCTCCCCTCCCTTAACCAAAGGCATCTCCTCCCCGAGCACTACACTAGTGATTCCCGGGGCTTTTCCTCCAGTGGGAGGGGGTGGTCTTTTTGGGCATCTCACATCTCCTTTATAGTGTCCCACACCACCACACTCAAAACAATGAACAACCCTTGGCTGCTGGCTTTGGCCAGGGGTAGGGTTGCGAGGGGGGTTACTCTTGGGGATGAATCCTCTGCCCCTTCCTTGCGAAGTATTTTGTGGCCCTTTTGAGAACTCCCTCTTAGTTTCCCCTCCCTCTTTCTTCTGAGGGGCGCCCTGTCCTTGCTTCTGGGAATTCCCTCCAGTCCCCTTAGTCGACACCCGGGTACTAACCCAGATGTCCGCCTCCTCAGCAAGCTTCCTGGGGCTGGTCAGCTTGCTGTCCACCAGATGCTGTCTTAGTTCGGGAAGACACTTCTCGAGTAGGTGTTCCTTGAGTATGAGGTCATATAGTCCCTCATAGTCTCCTACTTCGCTGCCTCTTACCCAACCCTCCAGGGCCTTCCTGGAGTAGTCCAAGAAATCTACCCAGTTTTGCGTGCCCAGCTTGTAGCTGCCCCGGAACTTTTGCCTATATTTCTCAGGGGTCAACCCAAACTTCTTGAGCAGCGCTGATTTCATAGCCGGATAGTAGGTCTGTTCACTCTGGTCAAGAGCCAACAAAGTATCCCTGCCAGTGGGGGGCATGTATTTGTATAACCCACCTCCCCAGTGGACTTCCAGAATCCCATGGGCCCTTAGCGAGACCTCGTAGGCGGCTAGCCACTTAGCAATGTCGTCACTGGGTACATAACAAGCCATAATATCTTTTGGTAGGTACGGTCTAGGTTCCCTGGTGTTGGTCTGGATATCGCTGCCACCATTCTCTGGTTTGGGGGTACGTAAGTTTAGGGCTTGCAAATCCATCTCCTTGATGGTCCGCTCATGCTCCAACCTCTTTTCCTCCCTCACCATGTCCATCCTGGCTAGTTCTATTTTCAACCTCCTCTCCTCCCTCCTATCTTCCAGCTCGGCTTCGGTTAAGCCCCTGTCTGAAACGCTGCTGCTTGCCCTTGAAGGTATCCTGGGACCGGTCAGAAGATTCCCTCTCCCCATCTGGTTCAGCAATGCAGCCTCAGTAACAGTGTCCCCATCACCCACTTCCGTTTCTGGTTCCTCCCTTAGACGAGCTTCTAACCATGCCCTTATGCTTGTCAGCAACTCTCCTTTCTTGGCTCCTTTATTAAAAAATACCCCGTTCTGCTGACACCAATCCCTGAGTTGGGCCACAGTATTGGCTTCCAGCTCTTTAAGATTCACCTCCAGCTTTGCCATGGTATAAAATTACTCACAGGAGAAAACCACGAAGTGACCTGAGGTTAACCTCCACCCACCACCAGAAGTAAATTTAGAAAAATCAAAAATGTAAATTAGGAGGGCCGCAGGGAGAAAACTCCAGGTGAGGTCTCGTGGTTGGCACTGCGTTACTAATAAGTGAGTGTAAGTACAAATCCGTTATCCCACCGCTGAAACACCAATTATGTTGGACCTAGATTACCCAAGCCTACATATGGTAGCTTGGCACAGTAGTGGTCTACAGCTAACTCAAGGCGTTGGCTAAGTACTTACAAGTCTCACTCACAGCAACTCAGTGATGAACCACTAAAATGAAGACACAACACCATTATTTGGAAAAATACCGTTACCTTTTATAAAAATAATGTGTCTCTTTGGATTCAAATCATACAGGATACAACATCAATTTCTTTTAGGAGTAAACATTACACTTTTGCATTGAGAAATTACTTTTCACTCTTCCTGCTGTGGAAAAAGGGCAATAAACCACATTCTTTTGTCAAAGATTCAGTCATGAATAAAGGTAACTCTTTGGATACTTAGGTGAATCTCCTTAGTTTCACACTATGCAGGGTTACTTTACATTAATGCACAATGACACCAATACTTCACCAATAAAACCTGCCAATTCACTGGTTATTCAATCACATTCAGGGCTATGCTCTCTATCCCCTTATCTACTACCTCACAGTATGGATTTCGAGGGAATTAAAATGGTCAAGGCACCTTGTTTGATGTTGGAACTGTTAAGGTAACTTTTCACTGTTACTCCCTAGTGCCCAGCACTTTCTTTCCACAACCCCCCCTCTCCTTACTGTCTTGGTGGCAGATACGCCACAGTCCACAGGCCTTCAGATGGCACCTGCCTCTTGGGCTTCCCCAACCAGCTGCTTTCCTGTTGCTGGCGTGGGGGAAACCTTGCCGACTTCCTCAGCCCAAGCGCGCTTCCACCCGTCAGCGTTAGGCTAGGGGGCCTCGGTTTAGGCTCAGCGCGATGATTCACTGCTTCAGTGTGTCGCTAGGGGTTGGTTGGGCAGTCTTCTGCTCAAGCGCTGGCTCTTCCAGATAGCGCTCGAGAGTGGGGGATTACCGCCGCTAACGCGGCGCTCAGGGAAATCTTCCGGCGCCACCTCAGGCAACCCGATGGTCGCGCTGAACTCCTGGGCATACGCGTCGCTCCTCGACGGCTCCGCCTCTCAAGTCGCGCTGTTCCTCGGCGCCTGCGCGTTCCTCGCCGGACCTCGCCTCACAGGGGAACGCTGCACTCCTGGGCCTGCCCGACCCTAGGCCCCTCCTGCTTTAAGTAGCGGACGTGCTACGGACATGCGCGGAAGCGTTTCCTGGCTTCCACTGACGCGTCCGGTGCCCCCGGGGTCCCGCAGTCAGTTAACACAGCGCCGCTCTCCACACGCTGTCACTTCCCTCACCTGGCTCCAGGGAAGGTATCCTCCTGATCGGGCACTCGCTCTTCCGGTCGCTACAGGCTCCACAGTCCCCCCAACCTCACCAAGGCGCTTCAAGGGGTCCACAACTGATTCGACACCCTGGTAGGTGCAGCGCTGGGCAGGGGATGTGGGAATGATTTTCAGAAGGAAGGTCCTGTCAGCTTTTACTGGAGAGCCAGTTAAGAAGGGTCTTCCTTTTCAAGTAGCTCGTTTTCTTTATCAGCAGTTGTTATCTTGAGAGAGAGGGATCGGTCAAAGGTTGAAGGGGGAACAATCCTCTGAAGAAACTGTCAGCCTCAGAGACAAACTAGCTGCTCTCAGTGTGTCCACCTCCTCTCACCACTGCCTCACTCCTCTACTCTGGGGTCAGCACAAAATGGCTGCTGGTCACTGGCCTTATATAGGGTGGCCTGAGACCTGCAGAAGTCTCTAGTCAATTCCAGAAAGTTCCCTAATGTTATCCTATGGACCTGTCCTCCAGTTGTGTCCGTTATGGCAGTTGGTGGACACCATTTTAGGTCTCTGGAGATCCCTAGATTTTCAAGGGGGTGACTAGGCCTCACAGGTTATGAGGGAAAAATAGCGTCATCGCCAAGGAACACCTAGCCCCCTGACAGCATTGAAAAATCCTGATGGACATATGTAAAAATAAAAAATAGAAACTCTGGGAGGCTAAGGGGGACAAAAATAAATTATAATGGTTAGAGTCTCCCCAGAAGCAGACAGGTCTAACAGGCGTGTTCAATAAAAGATGTTATTTATTGATCAGTCTCCTTTCTCGTACAAGAGAAATGGATCGATATTATTGCAATACTTATAGTTAAGTAAAGTGCATACATTAAAAGCAGAAGTATAAAATAATACTGTAAAAACATTGATATGGTTTCTAAGCCATATGAAGGTTTTAAAATGAATAAAATATATTACATACACATATACATTTGACTAAACGTACTCAACTGGTGTTTCTAGATACGCCTACCCCGTGTACCTGACCTAAGTCTAATACGTGGGCGGGAATTGAAAGTTACAGTTTAAGTTAAGTTTGTTTTTGCCAAGTGACTGACTAAAGAATTCTCTGTGAGGGGTTGTTCAGTTCTGTACCTGGAAGTTAGGATGAATGAGTGATGGTATCTCTCGTCTCTGGTCTCGATATTCCAGGCTGCCTGCGAGGGCTACCCGGAAACGCCGGAGCTGGATTTCTCGGCAGGAGAAATAGGCAGCTGCTCGATCTCAGCGCGTCAAGAAGGCGGGGCTGCGCCAGCGGGGTCTGCTCTGCTCTGGGCTTCGGCAAGTCTGGCTGCTCCGTCCTCGTCACCACCGCGTGTGTTTGCATAGGGCAATATCGGTAATATTTATACCTTTAAGGTGCCGAGATTGACGTAAGGATGGACATAGATACGTCAATAAAGATGTCATACGACCAGGTCGTTAGCACATTCTTTTGCTGAAGTTCTCGGTGAAATCAAAACAATGGACGCAGGGTTTTTTCCAGGTTGTCATAGGTTTGATTTGTTATGAGAACTCCGTATGCCTTATCAGGGGCTGGAGGAATATCGCTTGTCTAATTAGATGGCAAGCGTTATGACCTAATCAGATAACACGTTCCTGTGCCGTAGTGTGGCTTTATCAGATAACGGTTCCTGCATCATGGGGGTTTTTCTGCCTCATGGGCTGACTGCTAGTTAACTTGTTAGTTTGCTAACCAGAATAGGGTCAGGAATAGGGGGATCGATACAGAACCTATAGGAATACATCACAACGTAATCCATTCCAAGAAATAAAAACTCTAACACACATTCATACTTAGTAGTGAGAACCCATTATACCTTGAAAGCACCTCAAAATTATTTCGAAACACAAAGACATTTTAATAATTCTTTAATCAAAGTGATATTGCATTTTTATGTAAACCTGGTAACTTCCCAGATCATCAAACTAAAGTAGCTTTTCCTCATCCTATCTAAATGTCTATGCAGCATCATGGAGTAATCATTGGTAAATAGAAGTGATCCTTTGCTATACAATTGTTTGTCTTTCTGAGAACAGATGCAGAAATTGTTTGATAGTAAGACACATACTCTTTATTTGGATAATCAGTTCTGTACTTTGAGATAGGCCCATCAAGATTTATTAATGTATATTACCTCATTCAATCGTTTTGCAGTTGAAAGAAGGTAACCAGAAGAGAAAAGCGCATCGTTAGGTTGTCTGGGGCTATGAAGCGTATTGAAAGATGTTTTAGTACAGTCAAAAGAGTGCCAAGCGTGTTTCAGGTGTACCTTTTTATGATCAGGATTATTTACTGGTTTTATTACATATAATATTGTTGTGCTGCCTGTAATATTTCTGTGATAAATTATAATAGACTTGTGACACTATAACATTTCTTAACGCTGTTTGCATTTTAGTTGACAGGGGCTAAGCTCTTGTGTTTTAGTGCACTCGCAAATGTTTTTTCCCTGTTTTGTTTCCATCCCACAGTTTCTTGCAACTTTGAAGCATGTGTATTTGGCCTGTCGGAGGCCTTGTGTTTTTTTTTTTTAACAAAGGCCACTGCTGAGTACCGATTGGTTAGGTCTGCATAGTCCTCCACCCTAAAGGTACTCTTTTCATTTTTTCACAGTACGCACATCTCTTTGTGGTATGACGCTGCAAAGAAAAGGGTAAAGTTCGGACTTCTCCCTCCCACTATGAAAGTCGAGATTTGAGATCCCTAAACATGCTCATGTGCGCCCTTTTACAATCAGGATGGCTTACTTTTTTCATTGCATACTAATATTACTGTTGTGTAATGAATAATGATTGTGTCACGAATTACAATATTATTGTCACCCTGTGTAAAATTTATTGAAACTAATGTATTTTATTTAATAGGAGACTTGTACTGTTTTTAGCCTTTTTAGTTTCCTTCCCCACAGTTTCTTACAACTTGGTAGTTTGTGCACTTCGAAATCCTTATTTTTCCCAGCACAGCATAGGCCATGGCTAAGTCCCAGTTGGTCAGGCCTCCGTCTTTCTCTGCCGTTCCCCTCCCTTTTTGGTTCTTTCTTGTATAGTCGCGCTCTAGTTAACGTGCGCTACATAATGACGCAGCGCGCATGACCGCCATCTTGGGTGCGACTGCGCATGTGCGCAGAGCGGAAAAAGGTACGGAGAACACTGGACGCCCGGCGCTCTCCCGCGATTGTAGTAAAGATAATAAATACCTTAC
Organism: Lissotriton helveticus; assembly: GCF_964261635.1. Classification (NCBI taxonomy): domain Eukaryota; kingdom Metazoa; phylum Chordata; class Amphibia; order Caudata; family Salamandridae; genus Lissotriton; species Lissotriton helveticus. The sequence goes on from NC_136057.1 coordinate 1,763,848,018, forward strand.
CTGTGTACTCCTGCCTCCTCGGTGTTCATTTGGAGGCACGCCAGCCTCATTACAGTGGCGACGAGGGTGGGATGCCCATAAAGAACTGAACGATCACCAGGAAAGATGATTAAGACCCCACGAGGGTACAGAGAGGCACAAGCACAAGCCAGAGGCCCACCACGAGGAGTCACAGACAGTACAAGAGAGACAATACAGCGGGGAGTGTGGCAGAGGCGTGAGGAAAGGAGGAGTGCTGCACCAAGATATCAAGGTACCAGAGGCAGTGGTACCATACAGTAAGAAAGTGCAGCAAGGGAATTAACAAGCAGGAAGACCCGAGGGCGAACAAACGGAGACAGAGCCAGGACACTGGTGAATACAGGGAAGTACCTGCACCCCACAAAGGCCCTGGCGGAGCCAACACGAAACAGAGAAGGGACCAACCCAAGCGGAAGGTGAGGGCGCATATGCGCCGGGCAGCCCAAGAGGTCCAGGGGTGGAACCAGAAAGACGCGCCAAAATGATTGCGCAGGCGTCTTCACTCACGACGCCGATCCCGTTTTCACCCAAGCCGGGAGAGCCCCAAATGAAGTGGGAGGACTGGAGAGAGTACTTCATGAACTATATAGAAGTTCTAGAAGATGAGAACGGGGAGGCTTTCCCCAGTGCAAGGAAGAGGAGGATACTTTTGCACAACCTAAGCCCGGAAGGGATAATGGTCTTTCAGAGTCTGGTGCTCACGGCCAGACCAAGTGCAGACGACGACGTATTTAGGCACGCTATAGAAGATCTGAACAACCACTATCATCCAGCAGTGTGCACTTCCATCGACCGTTATAATTTCCAGCAGAGGAAACAAGAAACTGGTGAATCCATAGATGACTATGTGGCCGCATTGAGGAAGTTGGTGATAACGTTCAAGTTCGGCGCCCTGCATGATGAATTCATAAAAGATCAGATAGTCATGCACACCACCAACAAAACAGTTCAAGACAAATTGTGGGAGAACGGAGATGCCTCGCTTAAGGAAGTAATAGCAATGGTGAAAAAAGCAGAACTGTCGAAAAGGTGTGCTGGGGCAGCAACGAGAGAAGCTGCCCAGAGGCCCATGGTGAAAAAGGTAGACGATGCAGAACCACCAGGAAGGAGCAAAGCCACAATGGCAGAAGGTAAAGGGCCAAACAGGTGGACGGGGAAACCTGGGCAACAGTGGAAGCAGAACAAAGAAAGCAAGGCCACGTGCTACAGGTGCGGAAGCCAGTCCCATGCGTTCCAAGACAAACGTTGTCCGGCGTTCAGGACAAAATGCATGTTCTGAGGCATATTAGGTCACTACGAGAAGGTATGCCGCCGCAAGATAAGAAGGCCCACAGTGAAGTACGTGACGCAGGATCAGCCGGAAGAAGAAGAAGAACAGGATGAGGAAGACAACGTACTGTGCGTGGAAGGGCAAGTACTGGGCATAGACTGCAAGCGTTCACGCAAGCCACAGTGCGACATGGTGATTGGAGGAGTGAAGATCAAGATTGTAGTGGACTCGGGATCCCCCTATACCATCGTCCAAAGAGCAGTGTGGAACGAAGAATTCAGACCCAGCTTGGGCCCACGACTAGAACCACCCGACATAAGACTGGTGACGTACACGGGTGAAACCATTCCGATGGTCGGGTACAGAGTTCTAACCTTCGAGTTCAGAGGAAGGAGTGCAGAGTGCAAATTGTATGTAGCGGAGAAGGGCCCATCGGTCCTAGGATGGATGGACCAAGGTGACCTAGGAATTCAATTGGATCCAGGGGGAGACCCGTGCTGATGACAGCCCCAGCGAGCTGGCCGGACTTGGAGAAGATGAAGAGCGAATTTCCTAAAGTATTCGGCACGAAGGTCGGCAAGTTGGAAAAATTCACACAACCGATAGAACTCAAGGAAAACTCCAGGCCTATATCCCACAAAGTAAGGAACGTGCCCCTAGCGGTGAGGGAAGCGGTACAGCAGGAACTGCACAGACTAGAGGAGAATGGAATCATCGAGCCAATAAATAGCTCCGAGTGGCTGGCGCCCCTAGTGGTGGCAATAGAACCAAATGGCAAGGTTCGTCTATGCGTGGACCTGCGAGAACTGAACAAATGTATAATCGTGGAAAAATTCCCCCTACCTCGCATAGAAAAGATGTTGGCCAAGACGAAGGGGGTAAAGTGGTTCTCCACCATTGATCTCACGTCCGCCTATCACCAGATAGCTTTACATCCAGCAAGCCGGAAGCTGACATCGTTCATAACACCCTTCAGGTGCTATCAATTCCGAAGAATGCCCTTGCTTCAGCAGCAGCAGTTTTCAGAAACTAATGCACCGCACATTTAAAGACATCAAGGGAATACAGTACTTCCAAGACGACAAACTGGTGATGGGGAAGGATCGGAAGGATCATGATAGGAAGCTGGACAAAGTACTTTGAGTCCTGGAGAGCAATGGCCTAACCGCGGAATGGGAGAAGTGCCGACTTGGTCACTTACTTGGAACATGAGATCGGAGAACACGACATCACATCCAAATGAGCAAATGTGAAGGCCCCAAACAACAAAGAAGAAGTGAGATCCTTCATAGGAATGGCTGAATATTACAGCAAATTCGTGCAACATTTTGCCACCAAGACGCACCACCTGAGGTAACTCATAAAGGACAAAACAGTGTTCACTTGGACAGAAGAGACACAAAAAGAGTTTGACACCTTGAAAAATTACATTAGCCAAGCTATACCACTGCAAGGGTACGACCCCCTAGGGCGGTCAGTTTTGACGACGGACATCAGCGAGAAGGGGTTGGGAGCAGTCCTCATGCAGGAGAGGAAAGATGGAATGATGGAAACCCTCAACTTCGCATCAAGATCCCTTTCGTCCACAGAACAAAAATTTAGTGTAATCGAGAAAGAGATGCTGGCGGTCGTGTGGGCCATGGGGAAGTTCCGCCAATTCCTATGGGGCACAAGGTTCCAACTCAAGACTGACCACAAACGGTTAGTCAAAGTACTCACCTCAAGCGGACATGCGAGTGCCACACGACGCATCGCCAAGATGACATTCAAATTACTAGAGTACAGATACGATGTGGAATACATCCCAGGGACACGGAACAAGGTGGCAGATTACCTCAGTAGAGCCTCAGCAATGGAAGTAGCTCCCGACGAAACAGTTGCGAACGAGGAGATGGTAGCAATGATGGAAGACCAAGAACGTGTGATAAGCAACCAGGAGTGGTCTAAAGCTTATGCGGAAAACAGGGACATCGGAGAGGTCAAAGAGTGCATAATACATGGATGGCCTGATAAGAAACACTTTTGAGAAACATTCCGGAAGTTCTATGCAGTCTGAGAAGAACTGTCAGGGGAGACAATGGAATATTCCTGTACAGAGGAGACAAAGTGATCCCCCCGACAACGCTGATTCCCCGGCTGTTGGCGATGCTGCATGAAGGACATCTAGGAATTGTCAAGACTAAGATGAGGACGAAGCAAATGTACTGGTGGCCCAGAGTGGACATCCAGGTGGAAAGACACGTGAGGGATTGCGATCAATGTCAGAGAGTAGACAAAACGTTGAAGCTCCTGAGGCCGGCCTTGGGGAAATTTGTCAACCCGAGTGATCCATGGGAAGAGGTGTCCGTAGACATTCTGGGACCCGTGCTAGATACCCAAGGAACGCCAAAATATTTATGTGTCTTCGTTGACAAGTACTCAAAATGGCCCGAGGTGCACATACAGGAAGAGCTGGACACAGACACAGTGCTCCGGTTCCTCACATCCGTCTTCCTCTGGGAAGGTATTCCCAGATCCATTCTGAGCGACAATGGTCCATAATTTACCTCGGAAAAGTGATATAAGTACACCGAGAGGAACGGGATCAAAGTCAAGCATACCTCCTTATACCATCCGTCGAGTAATGGCCAAGTGGAGAGGTTTAATAGAGTCATAATGGGGTCCATACAAGCCGCCATCACGATAGGCAAAGATTGGGAGAAGGAAGTCCAAAGTATGATGTGGGCTTACCGCATCACCCCCACCAGCACAGGGTATAGCCCGTTCCAAATCTTGAGAGGAAGACACCCCTTTACCAAGGACAACTTAGCATGGAGGGAAAAGACAATCACAAGGAAGTGGTCTCCAGCTTTTGCCACTTAAAACTTGTATGTGAGTCATTTATATGTACGTTCTTATTTGCCTGATCCCTAGACTATCGTTACATCACTCCGACTACACTATCCCAAGGGACTACAATACCACAAGTATGTAGCTGGTATATGTCATACAGTGTATTCATCATTCAGACACATACGTAGTATGGGCGTACTTCAACTAACACTGAATTTATTGTCATGCAGTCTTTCTTCTTTGACAAACCACGCCCCCACATCACGCTGTTAGCCAAGCATGCACGCTTGAAGCGTAACCTTTCCCTGCTAGTATCAGCGCTGTTTACTTCCACGGCTGCCACAGCGATTGCATCCTCGTACAGCTCAAGGTAAGCTCGCTTGGGTCTCCATTCGTTGTTTTGACACACAATGGCGCCCCAGCCCCACTTTGGTTTTATTTATACCCTGCTGGAGGCATGTTTCTTGCGATTTACCGAGCAATTTATTCCTGCCACTCCAGCCCCATTATCGGCATAGCATGTTTGCCTTTGTCATAATTTGCCTTACTAATCTCGCGGTTATTTCACCCCAGGTCCCAGGCCATTTCTTTACGATCCTTGAGCTTTTGTTTGGTTAAATCCTTTTTATGCTAATAAGATTACCGCTTTTACCCATTATGTAGCCGTACCTAGAGGGTTCTCTAAATATCTCCTTCGTTAACCAATTAATTCTCACCTAGTCTCTGTTCTGAAGAGACTCTCACGACCATTTGGTTATTTCTGGACTGCTTAAACCTCCGTAACCCAACATCTTGACATAACTCTTGTTATGTCATGCACATTCACCTGGCTTTTTGACATCACAGCCTGGCAGCTCAGGTCCCTTAGGACTAGCACGCAGAATGATGTGGTTTCTCTTAACAATGCCACACTGTTCTTTTGATTGCCTCACTTGATGGTCAGACATTTGCTGTGCTGAGGTTTTGTTACTGAGGTTAATCCTCGACTGGTTATATGCTCTTCTTCAGATTAATTCTGGCTGCATCCCTGGATTTTTTCCGGCTCCCACCAACTATCCCATTGATTGAGACAAGACGGTCCAACTAAGAAGGACTACTGAATCGCCAAGTACGCTTTGCTTTCTTCAGTCACATTATTAGTAAGTGCACCAGGGCCAATCGATTGTTTTTATTTATCCAATGCTGCTGCCCTGGTTTAACGGTCACCTTCATCCTTTAGGAGACGTCTCCTTCCTACATACCTATATCATTGGAGAGCCGTGGAGCCCCTTCTTCTCCCAACAGCTGGACTGTGAGAGTTGCCCCTTCCCGCCGTTGCACTCATGGTAAAGATAATTGACACTGCCCAGCCTCCTGGGACATTTTCTTTAACCTCTTTCCCCTAGTTTGGTTTTTAATACCCCCTTTTCTCTCTCCAGGTGCCCACTTCCCCCTTCACATTACACTAGTCCTGATGAAGACCCCAAAAGTAAGGGTACAAACACCTACAGACAAGGGGTCGAAACGTCGACTTGATAACACTCTGCCAACATCGGTTCAACAGTGATTTGTTAACTGTGCCTCTATGTGTGTTGAATGGCATTATGTGTCTAATGTTTAGAAGTTACCCACTTGGTATATAAGCATTTCTATACCAGAATTAGTTGTGGTTTTTGGTCACTATTTCCTAAATACCCTACCCATCACTAACTACCTTGCACTTTCCCCCTCCCAGGGCACCGCCTATGTGAATAATTATGAGTGTGTCTCATGGAGAGTTATATTTGTAAATAAGCATTTTCTCCAATGTGATTAAATAACATTGGTTGCAATTCATTTTATTTCTTGTCTCTTTGAAGTTTTGTTCAAGTATTGTGATCGTATTGTTCTCCCTTGTGTTAATTCATACCTTTATTACGCTGGGATCCTCCTTTTGCATTCCAAAAGTGGTGCAGCACAATCTAGAGAAAGCCCAAAGGATATATGCTGAACATTACAACCAGAGAAGAAACATGAGGGAGACCGCCCTTGAGAGAGGGGAATGGGTGAGAGTCAAATTAGCTGTGCTAAGGAGAAAGGGGGACAGTAAATACAGCCAACCTCTACAAGTAAAAGAAGTGTATGACAGGGCAGCATTGCTCAGCGACGGAAATGTGTGGTCCCGGGATCGCATGTCTAAATGCACCAAGATCTTACGATGGTCCCATGAAGACACTTTGAGGACAGGACCGGACTGTAGACAACGGGAGAATGAGGAAGGTACCCCAGGAGAAGAAGAGAACCCAGGAGCAGAGGGAACCCGTGAGGAGTTGGGAGGCAATGATAAAACCAAGGAAGAGGGACAACCGGGAGAGGAGAGTGTGACCCCGAAGAGAGATGGGCCGTGCATCCAAGGAGACCAAGTGGTGAGCCCTGCAAGGAACAGCACTGGGGAGACCTTTTCTACTCCGGTAAGACGCACATAAGCAGACAGAGTGGTGGTAAGGCCCACCCGCTTTCGAGACTTTGAACTGGGGGGGAGCTAAGCAGCCGTGTGATGTATAAGACAAATGTTTTCTTTTGGTAATAAAAAGGGGGAGATATGTAGAGCCGCGCTCTAGTTAACGCGCGCTACATAATGACGCAGCACGCATGACCGCCATCTTGGGTGCGACTGCGCATATGCGCAGAGCAGAAAAAGGTACGGAGAACGCTGGATGCCCGGTGCTCTCCCGCGATTGTAGTAAAGATATTAAATACCTTACCTGTGTACTCCTGCCTCCTTGGTGATCATTTGGAGGCATGCCAGCCTCAATACACTTCTTACATCTGCTCACAAGGGAGTCTCGTTTGGTAGTCGAGGCAAAAGGCAGAGAAGACAGGGAGGTCTTCAGGTGGTGTCTTTCCAGTTAGAGCCTGGATATGGCACAGGGCCAGAAAGTCTGCCAAAACTCTTATCTACATCAGATACGCACATCTACAGTAAAAAAGGTTGAAGATAGTTGCTCTTGGGTATAGCACCCTCTCAATGAAACGGTAGGATAGTTGTTCTTGTGTATAACCACCTCCATCATAGGTTTGGATACCTGTTCTTGGAAATACAAAAATTGTTTTTCTAGTTCTCTTGATAAATTTGACATAAGCACCGTAGTCGCAAATATAATCGCATACCTGGCACATTTTAACAACTGGTTGTGACTCAAATCGTACCACATCCAATATGCGTCTTGTTTGTGAGTGGACTTGGAATTCCTTTGCTGATTTCTTACCATTCATTTCTATGCAAATTCCCAAAACATGTTCCATTATATACATTAAGATCAGTGGGAACAGTAGACTGATAAGAGGATAGTTGGTGGATTCCTCATTGATCATTCAACAGGATTCTTATACTTTGCAGGAAATAAGAATCTTGTTGTTAGTAAAGCACCTACTATGTCAAGGCAACGCAGATAAATGTTTGCAATGCATGTAAAAGAAAGATGATGCGGAGAACGGATCAAGTATCTGAGACAGGTTCGGTATGGATGTGTACAAAAGTGCCAATAGCAAGTGGGTGCTTTAATCTCAGGCCCTCCTAAATTTCTGGCCACTTTCATTCGAAACAATTGTGCTAAACACTAAGGGCCCTATTTTTGAGAAACTAACGCAGCGCAGTGCCGCAAGTCATTTTCCTACATAGTGATGCGTTATTTTCGAAGCACGGGGATGCCACATATTTACAACAATATGTCTCATCTCTGTGGTTTTCCCAGCCCTGCACACAAACTGCTGCTAAGCGCCGACACAGACACCCTTGCACCATGGTGCAAGGATGCCTGCGTCATTGGGAGATTGTTTTTGTGCAGGAAGGGGCACCTTCCTACATAAAAAACAATCACTAGAGTTGATTTCCTCTTCCAATTAATGCCGTAGAAAGCAGCATGCATTGAACGAGGAAAATAAACGAGGAAAAATGAAAACATTTTGCTATGTTGTGCTGTGCTATGCCACTCCTGGGGTGGCGTAGAATTCTGACACATTTCCAGGTTTACTATTGCTCGTAAATCTGGAAATGCATCAGTGGGCATGGGTGTTGCGAGGGAACACCCACAGCAACACCCATGTCACACCTCTAACACGCAATGTGTTGGTTTAAAGGGGCTATATTTACATGCCAGCGTAAAGCCATGGGGGTGGCTTTACATGTGCTTGTAAATATCATGCAACAGGTTGTGCCACTGGTGGGTCACGCAACATGATGCACCGGTGGCACAAGGGGCTTGTAAATAAGCCCCAAAGCATTTTGGACAGTGTGTTGCAAGGAAAAGAGCATCAAATCATTGACCCTGTGCCTTAGATTCCATGTAAGGAAACAGTTACAGTCTATATTGCAAAACCACATTCTCTATAAGTATTTAATGACTCAAAAGAAGGGAATAAGGTACATTTCCAAACTTTTGGGTATTAAAATATATATCTGGTTAAACTGATACCTTTTTGGAACTTTCAAGTAACGGAACATAGCTCTGAATTTAGGTGCGATGTACTAGCTCAGAGCAGAGCAATGTCCCCATTAGAAATGAAGAAACATCACTCTGCTGGTATCAGATAGGTATAAGAGCCAGTCTGCATACGTTTTGAGCCATTACTTGTGCTCTTGTCAGTGTTCAAATATAGATCAACATCATACAAAAAGCATATATTTGTAGATCTGGAAGGAGACTCTTTGCTGTGCCCATATCCTATTTACATGGTGAAACCACATCATCACTGTTAAGATGGAAGATGTTTGGCACCTGCACTGTCTCTGTCAGTCCTAGAATATGGTATAGAAGTTTTTTTTTTGTTTTTTTTGCAGAGTTTTATATAGCGCGAACTAGACCCGAACCGAATCAGGTATCAGAGCGCTTTACATATTTTTTCCAGTTACGTTACATGAGGACACACTTTCATTTTAGGCAAGGGGAGATTAAGTGATTTGCCCAGAATCACAGGAGGTTTTGGCGTCGTTACGGAGACTCGAACCCAGATCCCCAGGTCCGAGGTCGAGGGCCCTAGCCGTTAGGCCAACTCCTTCTTCCCAGTAGACACCATCCTGAAATGGAAAAGCGCTCAGATTGATAGTAGACATTCCCCTTATACAATAAAGTAGCCGAGATGAGCCTCGCTGATTTAACTGTACTGTATTGGATTCAGATTTTTCAAAACCTGGCAAAATGCTAAAAGTGACATTCTGGTGGTGATATCCCCTTGTAAATATGCCCCGTGGTTGTTAGGTTTAACGAAAACATAAGTCTAAGGACTGCATAGAGGTGGTCTCGGGCTCTTAGAGTCAAGCCAGAGCCTTGGCCCAGCTCTGGCTCGGCTTCCCTATTGATTTGCAGGCTCACCTGTCTCTAGCCAGGCCCTCTACCTAGCCTGCTGTGGGTGGCCATTCTCCTGATTACATTTTTAGCAGTACCACTGTGCTGTTGGGTGAAGCTTGTGCAGTGGGTCCCCATGGGAGTAACAATGTATCTCACAGATGGGCCGCGCTGTTTTATGCAATAGTACTGTGGTACACATAACCCACATTACATTTTTGCTTTCATTTTATGGCCCTAGGGGTTCCTTCTCAGTCATCCTCACACGTCCCAGTGGGTCATAGTTTCCTACCCTGCCCCAATATTTGTTTTTTCTCTAACTTCTGAACATCGGGTCGAGTACTGAAATGGTGGCCTCAACATTTTTCTCTAGATTGTGGACAATCAATTAGATGTATTAGTACCATTGCCACTTCACTGTATGCCACTCAGCCGTACGCCGCTCCGCTTTACAAATCTCTATGTGACGCTACTCTGTAACACGCACACCAATTTACTCTACGACACATGACTCCACTTTATGCCACTCCACTCTAAGGGCCAGATGTAGATAAATTTAATTTAGCGAGTCCTTAATAGCGATTTTTACTGAATCGCTATTAAGTACTCGCTAATTTGAATGTAGGTAGGAATCGCAAAAATATTTGCGATTCCTTAATATTACTTAATTGAGAATTGCAAATTGAGATTCGCAGTCAAGGAATAGCATCCAATTTATTCCTATGGGCCAAGAGGCCCATAGGAATGAATAGGATTTGCACCCGCAATTTGCGAGTAACCAAGAGGCATTCGCAAATTGTGGGTGCAATTTCAAGGGTGCAAGGGTTCCAAAAGGACACCCTGTTGTACCCCTGAAATGTGCATGTGTGCATATGTGGCGCACATACATGCCCTAAGGGCATGAATGTGTGCCACATGGCACTTTTAAAAAAGCAAAAAAGTGTTTTTTTAAATTAAATTCCTAACTACCACCAACATGAAGTTGTTGGTAATTAGCATTTCCTTATGGCTAAAGTGCGCTTTCTTTTGTGCTACTTACATTGCATTTAAGGAATCGCAATTTGTGATTTCTTATTTTGCGAGTAGGTTTAATCTTACCCATATTGCTCAAAGTCAAATTGCGATTGCAAAGGCTGAAATTCTGCGAATTTTGGCGTTTGCAATCGCTATTTGGCTTCCTACATCTGGCCCTAAATCTCTATGGCATACAGCTCTATGACATGCCACTCCACTCTACTCTACGATGCGCCACTCCACTCTATGCCACTCCAAAACATGCAACTCCACTCTAAACGTCACCACTCCACTCTAACCCCTCAACTGTATGGCACTCTATGACACACCACTCTATGACACACCACTCTGCTCTACTCTGCAACATGCCATTACACTCTAAAACACTCCAATCTACAATGTTCTAGTCCACTCTATGGCCTTCCATGTAATGCCACTCTCCTCCACTCTAAGACATGCCACTCCCCTCTATGACAAGCCGCTCCAAACAGACACTTTATTCCACTCTACTGCACTCCACGAAAGTTTTTTCCACTCTACTCCAGTCTTTGTCACTCCAAAACACTCTAGTCCACTCCATGCCACTCTATGACACTCTGTTCCCCTCTGTTCCCCTCTGTGCCACTGTACGACACTCTTCTCATCTTTCTCTATGCCACTCCATGATACTTTATTCCACTCTACTCTATGACACACTAATCCACTCTACTTCACTACTCCACTCTATGCCACTGTACTCCACTATGCAACACTCAACAGCACACCACTCCACGCTACTCTACGGCATGCCACTCCACTCTATGACACGCCACTCCACTGTACGACATGCCGCTCCACTATACAACACTCCCCTCTATGCCCCTTCACTCTACTCTATGACACACCCCTCCACTATATGATAAGCCACTCCACTCTATGACACTCCACTCTATGATGCGCCACTCCACTCTATGACACACCACTCCACTCTAGGACATGCCATTCCACTCGTTCAGCACTCCACTCTACTCCACTACACTCTAAAAAAATGCCACTCTATGACATGCCACTTAACTCTGCTCGTGTTGCAGAGATTCTGCTTAGAAAAGAACTATGCCTGGTACCACAGAACAGCTGTGTGTAGGAAGTGAGTCACCATGCCACATCAGTACCAATGGGCCCAAATCCAGACTAGCACATAGTGCCTTACTTGCTTTCCTAACCTTTCCAGAGAACAGTGTAAATTGGCACCCAAGAACATAACACTTTAGACCCTCTCAAGGATTGCAGTAGCAGGCCATCACCTTTCGTTCTCTCACTCATAAATATCCACAATAAACAGAAAAAAGACACACAAATAAGCTTTGGTAAAAAATGTGATGATCATAATCAACAGATTGTACACAATGAAAAGCAATGTCATATTGAAAGACAGATCTTCCTAAGACTATCTTCACTATAGAAACACAGTGTTATATTATAGATCGGTGGGATCAATGGGGGGCCCCATACCTGGCATACATAGGTAGTTGGTCTACATCTCAGGCAGTGGAGCTCTCTCTCATCTCTGGACCTTTGTTCTGTGAAAATGTGTCCTCTCTGTTTTCAAAATGACAAATCCCAGCATATATGATAAGAATTGCATCTTCAAAACAGCAGCTGGATTTCGCTATTAGTCTATGTGTTATTGTCCGACCCGAAAAAAAAAAAGAGAATAGTGTTTTTCGACCTTGTATGAAATGTTCCATCTGAATCCCAGCCGAAGAACTGAATAAAAAAACATGTGCAGCCTATTTGTAAAATAAATGTGTAGCACACAAACAAGTGTGTTCTTTTGTAACATGTGGCAAGCAAATGCTGGCTATTATGTGTAGTTAGGTTAACAAAGGAGAAGATGCAGAGGGCCTCTAGGAAAAACAAAACAGCTGCTTCACAACTTTCTACTCCACTCTGTGCCCCTCTACTCTACACCACGCTAACACACTCTACAGCATGCCACTCCTCTGTAATAAACAATATTATATGAGTTGAAACACATTTTTTTAAGAATGAAAAAGCAATTCAAATTCAATGAAAAAAAGCAAAGGTTTAAGATTAGTTATACTTACGAAAACTACTTTTATTATTTTGTATAGAAAACCAACTTAAACTACACAAACATTAGACATTCTAAAGTTATAGGTATAACTTTAAGTTATAATTTGCACTCCACTCAAAACCTAATATAATTCGCCCACCTCCATACACAGTGTTTTCAAGTCATTAGTCATTGTAAATAAACTATAACATCAAGAATTCCCCATGCACCTCTTATACTCTTTCATATTACATTACTTATAGCATGTTACATAATAGCATTCATAACAAGACTCTTCACAACTGAAATTACATAATTTATTAGAGCACTGTGCATGGTAGAGGGGCAAGTTACAGTTCATTTACCTTGGCTAGTGACTTGACAACACTGTAAGGAGGTGTGCAAGTTATTTTTAATTTTGGGTGGGAGGAAATTATAACTCAATGTTATAACTATAGCTTTAGAATTTCTAATGTTTGCATATTTTTAGTTGGATTCGTTTATAAATAATAAATAATGTTTTCCAAAATGTAAATTATCTTAAACCTTTGTTTCTCTGAATCCTAAACAGCTCTGCGAGCAAGGACAAAGAAAGATGGTATTTTGCTGTGTTTTTTTAAACTGCAAAAACTCATTTTTCTCCACACATGACTGTTTACATTTATCATTTTTTGGGTGCAATTTCTACTTGTAAAACCTCTGTTTTCTTCTACTTGTGACTGTTTAGATTTCTCTCCTGATTTTCCTCTAAATTATGCTAAGGCTTCTAGAAGGCAACCTCTGCCCCCACCCCTTTACAAACAAAAATGCAAGATAAACCACTATGCCTAACCAGATTGCTTTTAACAGACTATCTAATCTTGTTGGTGGTTTAAATTGTGTTTGGAGAGTGTATTTAGCACACGCTTTTAGCTAGAAAATGTGTAGGTTAAGTGGCAAATAGCAGTATTTTAGTGGTTTTAGATTTGGGTCTCACCTGCAGGGTTCAACAGGAACTGCAAAATGTGTATTGAGCCTGTCTGTATCCAAGAAGATTCTATTTGAGTAGCACCTTCTTGCACTCTGCATACCAGTTTGTGCTTTAGTGATATGCCCAGAGGCAGTGGCGTCACTAGGGTGGTGCGGGGGGTGCGAACCGCACCGGGTGACACCGTCACATGGGGTGACACCGTGAACCTCTGCTTTAAATAATCGTATTGCTACATATCAGGAGGCGAGGAACCCATTACCCAGCCGCTGACCAAGATTATTGTTTATTAGGCTGCTATACGATGTCAGCGTCCGGACGTCAATGACGTTCAACTTCCAAACGTCACTCACGCAAGGAGCGGCGGAATGCTTTTGCGTGATCCACTGAACCCAGGAGTACCGCGCGGCCGATCCCCACCTGGCACCGCCGGAGGGTTTAGCTCCCGGGGCTCTGGGTTTTACCCCATATTTTCCTGATTGTGCCCCCACACCATGGCTCACCGCCGGGGGCCTCCGAAACCGGCCAGGGCCCGCCGGACCTCGTGTGCAGAGTTAAGGAACGCGCCTGTGCTGGATGCTACTATGTCGCTCTGAGAAGTATCCTACATCAGACATTTTTTTTTAACCAAGACATGTGTGTACAGTAGGGAGAGTGTATTCACAAGAGAGTGGGGGAGGGGCAGGGCATGGTGACTTCGTGGGCTTGTTTTCTGCTCTGAAAGAGTCCTTGGTGTGCTGAGGCTTGTGCTAGTGTGCGCTTGGGCCCGACATAAATCAGTATGACAGGGCACACTTAAGTTCCAGTGCTCGTCTGTAAGTTATGTACTGCGCTATAGGTGTTTGTATGTCTCTGTCTTTTATATAGATCTATAAAAGCGCCCAGTCTGAAGCAGCCTTAAATCTGACATGTGGACTCTATGTAAAAAATAAAGGCATCTGTAATTGATTGTGTATTCTTCGAATTCTGCAGTTTTTGTGTTTCTGTTTGCTGTGTCTCCCTGGCTCTCGCGGTTTGTTTTGCATTTTCTGCACGTGTGTAGTGCCTAGAAGTGGCCCGGATGCAGGGGAATTGCATGAGTTCATAGACAAAATCCTGACGTTAACTCAGTCAGTAGATCACAGTTGGCCTTCGTTCAATTACTAAATATATTTATATTTGTTTTGCATGGTTGCTTCACTGCAACAAGCGCTGTATAAATACAAACCTTTTTCCTCCTCTATCCTTCTGCTATCGTTCCAAATCCAAATAACTGACTAACCTATCTACCACTTAAAATGTACTTGCATGTTTCACTATACTAATTCAACACTAATCCTCTATAGGTCCCGGAGTACCGTGCTACTGGCCGAAAAGTCACTTTGACGCCTCGCCAGGGGTAGTAAGCGCTATATAAATGCAATTACAATACCATACAACTGAAGCACTGACGGAGAAAAGTTTAAAGCAGAAAATCTATGCCAGGACAGGTAAGGAAAAAAGTTGCACGTCGCAGTGGGGTGGGTGATTTAAAAAATGCCACTGCCACATACATCGCCGACCAGGCTGTATATCGAGCTTGGTGCAAGGGTCACCTTTATGCTCCTCATGGCTCCCAGCAGCATAAGATCCGCTTCACGGCTCCGTGCAGCGCCCTGGTGTCCCTGCAGTGCTCACCAAACTAGTGCTCCTTAAAACGGCATCGCAGCTTAAGGGCACACAAGGAGAGGGGAGAGAGAGCTGGCGTAGGGGTTGCATGTGGCCTGTGGGCTGGGAAGAGGCGAGGGGCGAAGAGGCCTGTGGTGGCGATGGTACAGGTGTATACCAGCAATAGAGGCAAACGTGTGATCGTGAAGTGGATGGCTGGAGAAAAGAGTGGGAGGCGAAAAAAAGGAGAAGGTGTGAGGGGATAAGGAAGAAGAAAAAAAGGTGAAATTTGAGAAAAAAAGGTGCGGAGACGGTGAGAGGAAACAAAGGGGTTAGGGAGGGAAAGGAGAACACAGAATGGCAAAGGAGGGTTAAAGGAAGGAGTGGACATGGAAGGATAGGCGACAGTGAGAAATGAGAGGTCGGTGGGCAGGCGAGAGAGCAAAAAGTAATGCAAGGAATATGTATAATAAAGAGAGAAGGAACGGATACTGCAAGGAGAACTAAACACATGGCCCCGAGGCCACTTCAAACCTGTAAGAATGATTCCGGTCATTACTTGGGCGCTGTGACATTCATTTCACTATCAATGTATGTCAGATGGCACACATTAACTATGCAGGCCTCTTGGCGCAACAGAGTAAATGGAACCATTTGCAATAAGGCGATCATTTTAGTTTGCTTAGTGGGCAGTGGGTTGAGACACAGAAAACTGCCTGGCAATGGTTTTATCAACACAGAGTAAGTGGTTATTAAAAGTGGCTTCAGGAAAGGCCTGAACCAGAGAATAATTAAATACGGTGGAAACCAGTAAACTAAGTATAACGCCCAGACGCAGAGTGAACCAAACTGCAGTCAAGTGAGTTTATATTGAGCAAATACAGGCACAAATGCTTGCAAAATACAGGGGACAACGCTGGACACGCAGATGAGAGTCCTGAAACTTGTGCAGGGTACCCCTAGGTAAACAGTGGAAAGGGTGCAAACTGGAAGGCAAACCCGCTGATGGCACATGAGGTCCATGCGGTAAGTGGTGAGGGGGTGACACCATGAGTTACCCGCACCGGGTGACACCAACCCTAGTGACGCCACTGCCCACAGGCAGCATCTGAGCCTCACACCTGCACAGTCCCATAGGTTTGTGGGGGGAGCCCCAGGACTAGGGGTGGGCAGTAAACTCTGCTTTTCTGGAGATTGCCGAGTTTTGGCCACTTCGCGCACATTGAATATACTGAACAAAAGAGCACATGTTTGCCTGGGATTCCTTAGTCACAGCACCATCTGGCGAGAATCTAGGGGCATTGCAGGCCTGAATGAGAGGAAGAGGGCTGACAGAGCATAACGAGGAACGTGCCCCAAACCTCTGACTCCACCCAGTGTGATCGTAATATTTCCACCTCTGTGTGTATGGCTGGAAAAAAAAGGGGCAGAGACGAAAGAGCAACCTGGCAGTATTAGGGCACACAGGTGGAAAGAGTTTAGAAAAAATCCCAGGAGACCTATGGCTGAGAGAAAATGTCTGCCACCGTGTATGGTATGGCACATTTGAGGGAAGCTGTCTGCAGAGCCAGAATAAAGGGCAGAACCTCGATGTCTATCTAGGTAGTGCCCCTGATCTTTCTAAATCCACCACAGGAGACAGGACAAGTGACATATTTAACTTTGGAGCTTTCTCCTATCAGCTACATGACATACAGATGCAGATGGAATCTTTACAGAGCATGCATTTTTTATGCAGAGTCTTTACATGCACCTCAGTGACCTTGTTCCACCCACTATCTCGGTATTATCCATGGTCTTCCTGGATGATACTCACCCACACTGAGATTGTTGTTTTAAATGTTTCCTCCTGGTATGATTTTTTTCCCCACAGGTATCCGGGGATTGAAACTGCCTGCCTCTTTGTACAATGTATCTCCCTGTTTTTATCCTACTGTATCCTTGTGAGTCGGCAAGATCCTGGGGGCAGTGTGTGGCAAGGAGCGCATCCAGCAACTCCACAATGTCTGTGAATGGTGAGAAAGGCAAGAATAAGCATGACCTCCAAAAAATGTAATAGAGGCTAAGACAGAAAGAAGGAGAGAAAGCAGCCTCCATAAGAAGGCGCTGTGCCCAAGTATAGTAAGCCGGGTAAGAAGACACTGCTACTTCTTGCTGTACCCCCCTCAGCTCAGGCGTGCTTTTGCCCCTGTCTCGGGGAGTATTTCACTCACTTCCCAGCTTCCAAGAGGTGTATGCCATGTTGTGGGCCATTGCTCTCAGTCTCAGATTATCTCTTCATGAGAAGAGCTGGGAGAAGAAAGGATGCAATCCTACCCCCACTGCCCTTTGCGGCACATGCCCCGTCTCACACCAGGCTAATCTCCCTGCCATGGATGTGAACAGAATACAGAGCACAGGTGCAGCCTTATGAAGGTTTTACTGGCCATGCAAGTGCTCAACACTGTTGCTGAGTCAAAGACAGACTTTGCCAAATCCTGGAAACCATGGAGGAAATAAAGCATACATGTCCTGGCCTTGGTTGTTAAGAGACCAAGGGGGATTGTTTATTTCAGGGATGTGAAATTCTTTGTAAAACAGCAGCTGTGCCATGCTTGTCACTGTTCATCTTTGTAAATAATTTACGGTAGTGTTAAATTGATGAATCACGCATCAATTAAGTATAAAGTGGATTTAATATATAAGAGGAGCAGGTACACAGCCAGACAGGTTAGCAGTCAGGAGTAACTGACACATTAGAATACATCTAGTAGAAACACTCGAAATGGAACATGGAATGAACAGTGTTGAAGTGATATACATGTATTTCACAACATAACACATCCCCCTTTGAACATTATAGAAATTAAACTAATAACAATGAGCCCAACACCACCCCCCTTCTTTATACAAAAAATTTAGGAAAAGAGAAGAGAGGAGAAAGAAAAAAAATTTACAAAGG
Organism: Lissotriton helveticus; assembly: GCF_964261635.1. Taxonomy (NCBI): domain Eukaryota; kingdom Metazoa; phylum Chordata; class Amphibia; order Caudata; family Salamandridae; genus Lissotriton; species Lissotriton helveticus. The sequence continues at coordinate 1,763,866,048 of NC_136057.1, forward strand.
AAAACTTTCAGAGATGTAATCCGCTAACCAAACAGGAGGCCTTTTTTCACGCCTGGGATTTCTAAAAACATTTACAACTTCATCACACGTCAAACTAGCAGAATTTGACGCACCCAAATCTGATGAAATCTGGCCAGAAGCATCAGAAACAGGACAACTGGAAGTATTAGGCGTGTCAAAAACATCAGGTGACTTAGCACTAAATAAATCCTCTAAATCAAACAAATCAGAAGACTTCTGTGATGAAGCTTGACAAGAAGAATCAACTTGAGGGGGAGGACATTTGGCAATCCTTTTGAGGTTCCAAACTCGTCCGTCAGATAGACGAACAGAATTGTTTAAAACATCTACAATTTGCATAGGTTCATAAAAACCACTTTCCTCCTTGGAAGATTTATAAGGTTTCTTCACTCTTACCCACTGACCAACAACCAAATCAACATCCTTCACCTTATGCTTTATATCATACAACATTTTGCTTTTAAAATGTGAAGCTTGGCTCTTTTCCCTTACAACATCTTCAGACCAATTCACCACATTAGATTTAAATAACCATCCTGGAGTAAACTTGGTACGTGGATTCCTGCCACGCATAAGTACAAAAGGAGGATAACCTGTAGTTTCACACATCGAGGTTCTGTAAGACCAAACCATCTTCAAAACTTGAACTTCCCACTCCTTATTTTTCCCAGACATTTGAATAGTACTTTTAATAACACGGTTAAAGCGCTCAACCATTCCATTACTGTTCGGTTTGTATAGAGCTGTGGTCTTGTGCTTGATACCTAACCTATTAAAATACTCTTTTGCTTTATTAGAGGTAAATTGGACACCATTGTCACTTAGTAAAACTGAAGGAATACCTTCTGAAGTGAAAGATTTGTCCAAAAATTTTAAAACAGTCTCAGTATCAGCTTTACTTACAATTTTTACAAAAGGCCACCTTGAAAATAAATCCATTAAGACCAAAATATATTTTTGCTCACAACCAATGGGACCCATGATATCAATAGCTAAATGTTCCCAAGGAGAAGTAGGAGCAGTCATGTTGCCCATAGGAGGCTTACACACTACCAGAGATTTGTCAGCTGTTTGACAAGATTTACAGTTCCTTACAAACTTATCTATTTCTGCATCCATACCTGGCCACCAAAATGAGGTTTTAACGGTGCAATTAGAACGGACTATGCCAAAATGTCCCTCATGGCATAAAGCTATGATGGACGACCGCAAAGTCTTTGGAGGTATGACTCTCTCTCCAAACCAGATGTTGCCATCCTGAACACTTAAATCTAACCTAACTTCCCAAAAAGGCTTCAAGAGATGTTTGTCAACAACTTTCTTCGGCCAGGACCCAGCTAGATGGATTTTCACTAAGGATAACTCTTCATCTTTCAAATATTCTTCAACCCACTTCTCCTTCAAAATGCCTGCACCTTCCGTATCTTGTACATAGGCTACTTGAAAAGAATTCCATAATTCATCCTCACATTCGTCAAGTTGTTTAGGCATTCTAGAAAGAAAATCAGCTATGCAATTTTCTTTGCCAGGCACATATTCCATTATATAACAATAATCTTGCAACTTAATAGCAAGTCTGGCAACTCTCGCTGAGGTGTTAACAGTACCTTCTGTAGTTAGGACTCTGAGTAATGGCTTGTGATCACAGCGTAAAATAAACTTAGTGCCCCATACAAAAGCTCTAAAGTGATTAACCGCCCATACACATGCCAAGGTTTCTTTTTCAATTGTAGAGTACTTTTCTTCTGTAGGCGAGAGTGACCTGGAAGCATAAGCAACAATTTGTTCCTTACCATTTATTCCGACTTGGGATAAAACCGAACCTAAACCTTTAATGCTAGCATCTGTGGTGATAATAGATTGGGCATCAGGATTAAAACTTTTTAAGGAAGTAATATTTGTAATACAGCTTTTGATGTCTTCGAAATCTTGTTCACATTCTACCGACCAAACAAACTTTGTCTTATTCTTTAAGAGTTGTCTTATATTATATGTTCTGGTCGCAAAGTTTGGAATGTACTTTGAACAAAATTCAGCTAGACCAATAAATGATCTGACATCATCTTTTCCTTTGGGAGAAGGAGCACATTTGATAGCATCAACTAAGTTAGGTTTTGGTTTAATCCCATCACAATCTATAACATGGCCTAAGTAAGTAACATGATCACTAGCAAAAGTACATTTGGTGTATTCAACTGTTAAACCTTTGTCATTCAGAATACTTAAAACGTTATTCAAAGTGTTGTCATGATCTGCCCTTTCCTTTCCAAAAATGAGAATATCATCTTGGAAAAACTTTGTGTTCTTGACTGTGGAAAACAACCTGTGCATCAAACGCTGGAAAACAGCTGCGGCCGAAGCCAAGCCAAAAGGCATCCTTTTAAATTGGTAACATCCTTGTGGGGTTATGAAAGCAGTGTATTTTCTTCTGTCTCTAAACAAAGGAATCTGATGGTACGCAGATGATAAATTTATTGTTGTGAACCATTTAGCCCCGTCAAGCAAGGCTAACATCTCGTTAATCTTTGGCAGAGGGAATTGATCTACCACTATATTATCATTTAAGTGGCGAAGGTCCACACATAATCTTAATTTACCATTGGAGCGTTTCACGACCACCAAAGGGGAAACCCAAGCAGACGCCTCAATAGGTTCAATAATGTTAGATGAGACCAATCTCTCAAGCTCTGTTGCAACGTCTTTTCTTAAAGCAATTGGCACACTTCTAACTTTGTGGATCTTAGGTACAGCAGAATCCTTTAGTATTATTTTGTGTTCAAAATCTTTTAATTTGCCTATTGTCTTTTGGAAAACTGCAGGAAATCTTGTTAACAGTTCTTCACCTGTTTTGGTACCCTCATCCATCACTAATACTTTTTCCACTGAGTTGGGGTCAAGAATAATATGTAAATCCCCTTGGTCTTTCCACCCTAAAACCGATGGACCTTTTTTTGATACATACATTTTGCCATATGATCTACGGTTTTTTAACTCAAATTTTAGCCAACGAAAGCCAACTATGTCAATCTTACCACCATTATAACCTTCAGGGTCAATATCTGGAGGAGACAGTTTTGGACCAATTTTGTCCACAAATGTATTACGCCATATATCTTCGTTTACTATTGTATAGGGCGAACCAGAATCAGCGTATACTTTGATACGCACACCTCCTATATGTATCCAACATTCAGGTTTGTTATCAACAAGTAAACAACCATCCCTGATGTTGAGGAGTAGTTTCTTCTTCAAGGCTACAGCACAATCTGATGCTTGGTCCTCATCGCTAGAAGTGTTCTCATCAGAGGCAATGTCCTCTTGAATACACTTGACAGTCTTTGTCCTTCTTCTACATGCTTTGGTGTAGTGACCATACAGTCCACAAGCACCACATTTACTCTTTTTGGCAGGACAGGACTTGGCAAACGCTAAATGTTCTAAACTACCACACCTATAACATTTGGGCGGTTCATTACTATACTTAGGCTTTGTCCATGTTTCGTTCTTTGGTTTAAAATTACTGTTTTTCCTTGAACTTGAATCTATTTTAGCTACTACATCTTTATTGACATTCTCTGATTTTAAAGCACTAGCACATCTGCTAGATGACTCAGCTTTACGAACTAATGCTAGGATGTCTTCTAAACAAGCATCACCATTCATCCAAAGACGTTCTTGTATTGCAGGATTATTAGCGTGCATCACAACCTGATCACGAATCAAATCCTCCAGTAACCCACCGAAAGCGCAATCATTGCCCATTTTTTTTAACTCTCCAACATAGTCATCAACAGATTCACTTTTAGACTGTTTTCTTTGAAAAAATTTGTAACGCGTAATGCCCATACAAACCTTCCGGGAGAAATACTTGTCTAAATTGGACAGGGCTACAGTGAAAACATTACTATCCCCTCCCCCTACAATGGGCTTGTTCATTTGGTTATAACATTTGAGACCTTTCGTACCCAAAGAGTGTAAAAGAATACGTTTCTTTTGATCAGCAGACATTTTACCATCAGAATCAACAGTCTCGATATAATTTAGAAAATAGTCTTTCCACTCTAGCCATTTTAAATTTGGTTCAGAACCTTTGCACCAAAATTCTTGAGGGTTACTTAACGAAAATGTTTGTTGACTCATGTTGAGGTAATAAGGATGACTTGAGCAACAAAAAAATAAAGTATTTTCCGAGGTAAATTACTAGTGTACAGTGAAGCTGTCCAAGGTGGAATTGTTCAGTGAGAGAGAGAAAAAAAAAAATGCAACTAGTCTCTCTTTTTTTTTTTTTTTTTTATAAAGCACTGTCCAGTCTTCACCACCAATTCCACAGAAATGTTTCAAAAAGTGAAAAGAATTAAAATAGTAGCATAGTTCCAAGAGTTCACAAATGATTATCTGTAACCGCTCTGTAAATCCGACTTGTGGGTGTCAAATCGGTAAAAAGAAACAAACGAAAGCGTCTTCCGTTTTTTTTTTTTTAACTGCGAGTAGGCCTGCCTAATCCAATATGGCTGCCACGCATCACGTGATGCGCCACGTTCCGAGAGAACGTCTGACGTCAAAGAGCAGCAGTGCGAAGAACCTTCAAGTTCGAGGACGCGCACTCTGGATCTCTGCCTTAACCCAGCAACGGTAAGCGCTCGAGCGCTAATGTCTCCATATAAGAAATATATCCTAGGTTGTCAAAAATGAAATATTCTTTTTAGAGATAAAGCGTCGCTTACCAGGGTATGTAGCGCGCGTATGATTTAGTCCTCTGCGCACTGTTAAAACGCCCAAACGTCGTCTCTGCTCCGAGTCCAATTCAGCAAAAAGTCAATTTTCAAGAAGAGCGGTTAACATGTATTTCACAACATAACAGGTAGCTTAATGCACATCAGATGCACATGCTGCCTGCAGCAGAGAAGCTGTCATGGAGTATGACAAGAGACTGTCGCATGCATATGAGATAGTAGGCACAAGTTTATTGTGAAAGCTTTCAGTTTTGTTTGACTCATCAGGGGTGTTGAATTTAATTGTTATTTTATTTATATATTTAGAGTTTTATAGAGCAAACCAGACCTCTGAGGGTATCAGAGCGCTTTACAGGATATACAGGAGGTAAACAAAGAGCTTGGGGGTGGATACAGTAGGATAAAAACAGCGAGATACATTGTACAAAGAGGCAGGCAGTTTCAATCCCAGGATATCTGTGGGGGAAAAAAAACAGGAGGAAACATTTAAAACAACAGTCTGAGTGTGGGTGAGTATCATCCAGGAAGACCATGGATAATACCGAGATAGTGGGTGGAACAGGGACACTGAGGTGCATGTAATGCCAGCGTTAGGGGAAGAATTTGCCCATTAGGAAAGATTTAGCCTCTTTTTTGAAGTGAGCCGGAGAGGGAAGTCTTCTGATGGCGGGCGGTAGTGAGTTCCAGATTCTAGGTGCGGCCCCAAAGTAGGCCTGATTGTACGTTTTTTTCCGCAAGCGTGCCCAGTGGAGCAAAAGGTCTATGGCAGATTGGGAATTTCTGGATCTTCCTGGTATCATGAGTTTCTGGGCCAGATATGCCGGGGAATTGGAGTATAGAGCCTTGTGGGTGATGCAAGCCAGCTTAATTTGGCTCCTGGCTTAGAGAGGAAGCCATCTTAGAGCTTTCAAGTGGGGAGAGATGTGGTTCAATTTCTTTGAACTAGTTAGGAGTCTGGTGGCGGCATTGAGGCACGCTTTCAGTGGGGCCAACAAGCTTTTGGGTAGACCTGTGAGGGTGGAGCATCCATATTCTATTCTGGAGATGACTAGCTCCTGGATTGCCATTTTTAGGATGGTAGTGTTGAGGAAGGGTTTCAAGTTTTGTAGGTAGCTCAGGTGAAATCTGGCGGTTTTGGCCATCAAATTGATATGGCCATGCATATTCAAGCTGCTGTCAAGGGTTATTCCGAGGAATTTGGCAGAGTCTACAATGATAGGGGTGCAGTTTAACACTGTGATAGCCTTAAACCATTCTTGAATGTCGGGTTGTTTTTGTTTAGTGAGATGAGGAGACATTCCATTTTTTTGCGTTAACTTTGAGTTGGTTAGAGGTGAGCCAGTGCACAGTCAGCTTCAAGGCCTCATTCAGGGAGAAAATGTCCTCAGGAGAAAAGACTTTAATGTAGATCTGTGTGTCAATGGCATACATGTGGTAGGCGATATTGGCGGTATGAAGCACCTCTGTGAGCGGTTCAAGGTAAAGGTTGAAGAGGGTTGGGGACAGGGTTGATCCTTGGGGAACTCCAACTATGAGCGAAGTGGGAGCAGATAGGTGCCACTGATTAGGATTCTCTGTGAACGATTCTGGAGGAAGGACCTGAACCATTCTAGAATGGTTCCATCCAGTCCCATCCTGAGTTTGAGACGTTCGAGGAGTGTTTCGTGGTTAACCGTATCGAAAGCCGAGGATAGGTCAAGGAGGATTAGGAGACATGTTTGCCTTGGTCAAGGGCTTGTAAGGCATTATCCACGATGTGTAGGATGGTGGCTTCAGTGCTGTGACCAAGTCTGAAACCGGATTGGAAGTCATCTAGTAGGTGGAAGTTGATGATGTGTTAGCTCAGCTTCTTCTGTTCGCATAAGAATTTTCGCTAAGAGTGGGATGTTGGATATAGGTCTATAGTTTGGGAAAAAGGGGACGCCTATATATTAATAATACACTTGCTATACATAGGGAAACATAGTCACTTTTAGAACGTTCTATAGCCAAGTAGAAAACTCAAGAACTGCCAAACAATATTGATGTATATATGAAAAAGCCACAGATCAATATTATAGTAATGACATCCAACATTATGTAGACTCACCACCCAGGTAGTTAGTGAATTATTCAATTTATTATTCAAAGATAGTATAAATATTTTGTCTTTTTATAACATTTTTTTGTCTTTTTTCATTAGTATACTTATTTCTCATAGGACTAATTTACAATTCATAAACATAAAGATTTAAAAACACATAGCATACAAACAATAAGCATTAGGCATGACAAACGATGAAGGCAATGCGGCAGGGTAGTTCACAACGCGCGTTTCGGCCAAATAGCCTTTCCCAGGTGACGGTCTATTGCACTAGAATGTTAAAAAAATGTGGGTGAGAGTCAAACAACAGTGGACACATACACAATATTTAATTATGTACAATAAGCACAAACACAACAGCAGTTTATATACAACATAAATAGAAAAACAATTATAGATAATAGACACGTATAGTGCATTTGATTATGTACAGTAAGCACAACTGAGACAGCAGGTTGAATGCAGCATAGCTGGAAAATACTTCATCTACATTTATCGTAATGGTTGCTGCAAAAAATAGGCAACCCTATGTCACTTGTCATTCTATTCATTATTTATAAACATAATAGAGCAAGTCTATGTCACATGTTAAACAGTTTACAGTTGATAAACGTTAAAATAGTGAAAAACACACTAAGAGCCTATAGCGATTTATTCGATTGTATATTTCATATAACACACAAATGGAAATCACATTTAAATGTATTCGATACTATTACATGCAGAAACAATTGACCCTAAATTGCAGATTAGATGGTAAACAGGTAGATGGATGTTTTAATCGACCGATTTCATTCACACTTTAAGGGGTTGCATTACCAGTTTATATAGGGATTTATGCATGACACCCTATACCATAAAACTAATTAGATGTGAAGGGAATCAGTTCGGAAACCAACTATGGTAAACTTCGGTTCACACAGGGTGGAAATAATATAAGTAATATTATACTTACAGGGAACAAAGTATCCAAACCATTCAACATGAAAGGAACGTTTGAAGGGCTGCCAGGTATCAACCCACTTTTTGTCCTGATGAAACTATTAAGGAAAGAAACCGATAATGGTTCACTAACAAAAAAACCCACATTGAGTGTTGGTAAAAAGAAACAATGTCTGATGACAGTTGTGAATAACATTATAAGTAAACAATAAAACGAATAGTCTCTAAAGGAACGAATTTCTGTTGATGGTCATCAGATGTATAAGCTTAGTATGGATGGTTACTGTCATGCTTCGATGAGGCATACATAACTCAACAGAATATGAACAATACTTTAACAAACAGCACAATCATGTGATTGCTTGCCTCTAAGGGGATAATAGAGAACACTTACCTAAGATAGAATGAGACTGGACGTGGTGGTTAGGCCACACCATGTAATAGTGGTAGAAATACCTAGTAGATAGAAAGAATGAAGCAATTTAAAATGTGTGAAAGATGTGGCCGATATGTGAGCTATATATTCAGATTAAAGAAAATATGTACCGTAAATAAGTACGTTGTTTGTAGCGTGATTGCAGCCACACATGATGATATGGGCACACAGATAAAATTGCTAATAACTGAAAACAAACCAGAAAAACAACACCAAGACAGATATAAGTATGGAGGGAGTACCGTGATGATGTAACTGTAATTGAATATGAGCAGACAATGATATACCTCAAAAACGGGCTGAGTGTGTATCCCGTATATGCTCAGACATAGATTCTAGGGAGGTAGGATTTAATACAAAGACGAACGATTCAAGCAATGATATATAGTAAACGGTAGAGAAGTCTGTTGACCTGTAATTAAAAAAAAGAGAGGAGAGAAACTATAACCCGAAACTCTTTTAATGTGACATGAAAAAACAACTAAGAGTAAGTGAAATAATACCTAAACAAAACGACTGCCGGGGAGCCGAAAGTCAGGATTCAGATGATGCTTCGTGTTCAATATTCTAAAAAATGGGGCAAATAACGATAAGTTCTATAGTTTCACATGAAGACAAAATTATTCACTTAAAGATTTGTCATGTGTGACCTATTTTACCAAAGGGGGTGCAGAAACGTGAAAGGATAAAAACAATATAATAAATAAGTAAAGAACGTGAAATTAAGGGATATGAAACCATCTCATTGCGATGTAATGCATGTAGCAATGTAACATTCAGTATACTCAGCCTTCAGAAAACCCGTAAAAGGGCTGAGGACCACCTACACAATACTGCGTGCGGTCGCTTACCTAGAAAAGGGAATAGCGGTCTCCAGACCTGGCTCTCGGTATAGGTAAATCACCACGAAATGGTCAAAGTGTAACGGATGGCTGGATGCAAACAGTAGCAAAACGCCAGCCGCCATCTATATATAGATGGATGTAAGAAACAAACATAGTGGAAGGACTGCTAGGTGTAGAAAGTGAAAAAGCCGAACATAGAAACAGGACAGGGACAGGGTCCGCATCGATCTAAGAGCATAAACACTATGCAGATTAGCGGAAGGATGACTAGATAGTGGCAGGTGAAAAAGCCAGAGATGGAAATAGGACTGAGGCCTGATCATGCTAATTCTGCATCGATCTAAGAGTATACATACTATGCAAAGTAATAGAAGGATGGTTGATAATGGCAGGTGAAAAAGCCAAAGATAGAAATAGGGCTGAGGCCCTGATCGGCATCAAGCTGAAGGCGTGATATAATTTACGGAATAATAACCAATATACTGCGCCCGCACTGGGCTAAACGATTCATAAACGACAAAGTCCATGCACGGTTAAATTGCTAATATGACCTGTGGATCGTAACACGCACCATTTCAAAGCCCCCAACGGACAATTCTGCCGTTGGAGAGGTGCATGGGAACTGATCAAGCTTCCTCAGAGCGTACGCCGCATGAGGAAGGTGTCTATGTGAAAGTGAACAAAGTAACGTTAAGCGTACAGTGATACAATATATCCTAACCGATATACCCGTGAGCTGAAATTGTGAATGAAAACATGGTACTATTTAGTGCAAGGGTCAATTAATAACCATTACTGATATTAATAACATATATTAGGGTAATGTATGTAATCGGTGATTTCAACATACAGCTCTTATTATATAAGGACATCAACTGATCAAATAACAGCATGATCCCATGGGATCTCCGAATTGAGTCCATTGTTGACAGTATTCAACGTAAAAATATAATAGACCTCACGCTTTTTTCGCACTTTCTCACAGCAGAGCCCTGCCGTGGGAATTATTTTTTCTAGCACAAACCAACAAATATCATCAGGGAAGTGATTATTTTCCACAAAATGAGATACAAGTGGTGCTGTTAATTTTTGTGTCCGAATTGCAGCTCTATGTTCTGTTAGTCGGACGTTCATAGATCTAGAGGTTTTTCCGACATATGCTTTGTTGCAGGGGCACAACAAAAGATACACTAGATTTTTTGATTTACAGTTAGTGATACCTTTGCTTTTCACAATCATGCCGTTGTGGCATATTGAATTACTTTCAATGCATTGGGCACACGACTTACAGCCGCCACATTTGAAGTTTCCATGGATAGGGCGAGAGTCAACTATGCTACGTTGTATCGCTTGTTTGGGAAGGGGCATTCTAGATCGCACCACTAAGTCCTTAATGTTCTTATTCTTGCGATAAGCGAACATGGGTTTTTGTATTTGATCCGATTGTGATTTATTTGTATTCAGCAAGTACCAGTGAAACAGATGATTTGCCGAATTTGTTCATTAAGAACAGAATGTCTGGTAACAAAAACCAAGTTATTCTCAGTAGAATGAGTGTTATCAGATAAGAGATGTTGGCGGTCAAAGAACCGTGCCCGCTTATACGCATCGCAAATAACACGATGGGGATACCCTAGATTTTTAAATTTGATTTTCATCTCCTCAGCTCGAAGGTCGTAATCCGCAATTTTTGTACAATTACGACGTAGTCGTAAAAATTGCCCGAACGGGATGGCATTTTTCTACTTCAAAGGGTGGAAACTGCTATGGTGTAGGATTGTATTACGAGCTGTAGGCTTGATATACAGGTCAACATAGAGTGAACTGTTTTCATGTTTCAGCATGATATCTAAAAATTCAATTTGTACGTTACTGTGATGTGAAGTAAATTGCAGATTGTCATCACATAGATTGAGCCATTGAGTGAATTCTAACAGAGTGTCCTGTTCACCGTCCCATATAAAGATGATATTGTCAATGTAACGTGACCATTGAAGGACTGTCTCAAAAAACGGGGCCTCTACTTTAAAAATGAATTGATGTTCGAAAAAGGCAACATAGATGTTGGCTATAGTCGGGGCACAAGATGTGCCCATACTAACACCTTTTGTCTGTTTATACAGTGAACCATGGAACTCAAAAATGTTTTCTGTCAAAATGATAGTTAAGCAATCAATGATAAATTTACTCTTACAGTCAACTTGATAGGTGTCAATGAACCAAGCGACCGCTTTAAATGCTCCTTCACAAGGTATATTTGAGTAAAGGCTTTCAACGTCTAGAGTAACTAGCCATTGTGTATCTGGATTAAACGGGGTCCCCTCAAAAGAATTTATGACTTGGGAGGTATCCTTGATGTAACCTGGAATATCTTGAATATAAGGACGAAGAATGGCGTCCAAATATTTAGAGATGGGTTCAGTAACAGTGCCGATTGTACTTACAATGGGCCTGAGTGGTGGGTTAACAACATCTTTGTGGACTTTGGGGGTCCCATAGATGCAAGCAAGCTTGGGAGTTTCCACGTTAAGATAGTCATATTCTTTTTCACAAAGAATGTCATTGTTAAGAGCCTGAGTTGTTAAACAAAGTATTTTAGATTTAATAATACTCGTGGTGTTTTTATTTATCTTAGAATAGAATCTAGTGTCATCTAGCATATTTTCGATTTTCATGACATAACTTTGAGTATCCATAAGAGCTATGCCTCCACCCTTGTCGCAACTCTTAATAGTCACCTCTGGAGAGTTTTTAAGGCTGTTCAATGCTTGCTTCATTTTTAAAGAAGAGGCCCCGTTTTTTGAGACAGTCCTTAAATGGTCATGTTACATTGACGATATCATCTTTATATGGGACGGTGACCAGGACACTCTGTTAGAATTCACTCAATGGCTCAATCTGTGTGATAATATAAAAAACACAATCTATTGCAGGGCTAGAGGGATGTTTATAGACCGTGCCTAAGTATTATCCCCCGTAGGAATCAACACACAACTACAAACTTAGGGGTCTAAATACGGATTCAATCGTAATCCTCTGCTCGTCAACACCTTATCAAAAGTACAAGGGTACGAACACAATAATACTGACAAACCAGATCACAAGATGTGAAGAACCAGTAACGTGAGTCACCCCTGGTGTAGGATTCCCATCAACAGTCTTGTAATGATCAATATTACCATGTGGAAGTCCTTATCGGGTATTGTGTCTCTAGATCATTGAGACCGGCATACCCCGATAACCAGATGCGGGGTAGCGACCCACAATCACTTGGTACTACCACATAATGTTGATGTGATGGGAAGTGCAGTGTAACAAAAAAAGTAAGTGGTGCTCTTAAAAAAGGATAGGGAACTCAACCCAGAAAGCTTTAATAATTATTGGCCCCTTCCTTAATAAAAACCAGAACAGTATAATATCGTCATCGCAGTCCAAACAAATAGCTGCGAGGAGACCAACATGTTTCAGCCACTAAGGGATAACTCCTTCGGCTTTCGTCAGGGTCTCTGTTCTTTAATACTACTACTGCATTAATTGTGAATAAAGTGTGAAAAAATAAGGGAAAAAAACACACGAGTGAAAAACCAGTAAAGGATATAATGTTCCTTCGACTGTGTCACCTCCTCTCTTCGGAACCTGGTTGGCTATGTACTGTTTAGGGAGGACAAACATACAGGAAAATCACAATCCGCTAACCTGGTCTGTACAAAACATATTAAATTGTTTCACAAAAAATGTAACTGCTTGCTTACTCACCCAGAGTATCCGGGGAGGGGACCTCACCTCTTCCTGGACCTGGCTCAGGATATATGAGACCCCGCTCTACAATAACAAGAACCAACTGCGTAAAATACAAAGACCAGAGACACAGACAAGATATTGCTCTGGCGATGTATATATCTACGTAATCTACAGTGTTCTGTACATGGAGTTGATTAACACCCATCACAAGGTTCCCACACCCCCTCTACCCCCTCCCTGTAAGCTACAGGCTAAACTGAACCTGCTGAACCTGATCTTTGCGTGAGCTTGTTTGAGCACATAACACGTATAAAACTTAAAAACTACATTCTCTAACGACATGATGTCATCCTGTAGTTTTACACAGCCAATACCGAGTGACGGGCGTGTCAAGTGGCCATGGTGGAGTGTAAGAGCTGACACTTCCGAAAACGGCCTTTGTTGCAAGTCCCTACATCTCGAGGGAGGAGTATTGTGACCAGGCTTGCGAGTTAGGTTTGTGGCGCTAGGTATGAGGTTATCTGAGAGATAAGGCGCCTTGCCTCGCGCCGCCAGCAATGCGGAAGCATTTTCCGTATATAGAACTACAAGTACGAATGACGTGACGTCATTCTGTAGTTCTAGTCCGGCAAAGCACGCGAGATCACGCGCGCGCGGCTGCAATGGTTTGGAAGAGAGGGCATTGTCTAAGACGGGGGCATTACCAGCACCAGAGACCGCCAGCGGGCATTACCAAGTAGGTAAGCGGCAGGTGGACATAACTGTTAGATATGTCAGTGATCTCGGGGGCGGTGGCGACCAGGCCAGCCCCGCCCTGACAGATATCGATTGGCTGCGTGATGCTAAGCTTAACAGTCAAGTAGCCAGCACTTACAGGTGACTGAGCCTCCCCCTGACTCAGTCACGGCCGGAGATACCGACGGACAGGTATGATTACCTGTGTTGTCAGCCTGATATTAGAGGTTTGCCATTGTGCCAGATATATGTGGCATGTAAGAAGCTGTGCAGAGCAGGTTCAGTTTAGCCTGTAGCTTACAGGGAGGGGGTAGAGGGGGTGTGGGAACCTTGTGATGGGTGTTAATCAACTCCATGTACAGAACACTGTAGATTACGTAGATATATACATCGCCAGAGCAATATCTTGTCTGTGTCTCTGGTCTTTGTATTTTACGCAGTTGGTTCTTGTTATTGTAGAGCGCGGTCTCATATATCCTGAGCCAGGTCCAGGAAGAGGTGAGGTCCCCTCCCCGGATACTCTGGGTGAGTAAGCAAGCAGTTAAATTTTTTGTGAAACAATTTAATATGTTTTGTACAGACCAGGTTAGCGGATTGTGATTTTCCTGTATGTTTGTCCTCCCTAAACAGTACATAGCCAACCAGGTTCCGAAGAGAGGAGGTGACACAGTCGAAGGAACATTATATCCTTTACTGGTTTTTCACTCGTGTGTTTTTTTCCCTTATTTTTTCACACTTTATTCACAATTAATGCAGTAGTAGTATTAAAGAACAGAGACCCTGACGAAAGCCGAAGGAGTTATCCCTTAGTGGCTGAAACATGTTGGTCTCCTCGCAGCTATTTGTTTGGACTGCGATGACGATATTATACTGTTCTGGCTTTTATTAAGGAAGGGGCCAATAATTATTAAAGCTTTCTGGGTTGAGTTCCCTATCCTTTTTTAAGAGCACCACTTACTTTTTTTGTTACACTGCACTTCCCATCACATCAACATTATGTGGTAGTACCAAGTGATTGTGGGTCGCTACCCCGCATCTGGTTATCGGGGTATGCCGGTCTCAATGATCTAGAGACACAATACCCGATAAGGACTTCCACATGATAATATTGATCATTACAAGACTGTTGATGGGAATCCTACACCAGGGGTGACTCACGTTACTGGTTCTTCACATCTTGTGATCTGGTTTGTCAGTATTATTGTGTTCGTACCCTTGTACTTTTGATAAGGTGTTGACGAGCAGAGGATTACGATTGAATCCGTATTTAGACCCCTAAGTTTGTAGTTGTGTGTCAATCTGTGTGATGACAATCTGCAATTTACTTCACATCACAGTAACGTACAAATTGAATTTTCAGATATCATGCTGAAATATGAAAACAGTTCCCTCTATGTTGACGTGTATATCAGGCCTACAGCTCGTAATACAATCCTACACCATAGCAGTTTCCACCCTTTGAAGCAGAAAAATGCCATCCCGTTCGGGCAATTTTTACGACTACGTCGTAATTACAAAAATTGCGGATTACGACCTTCGAGCTGAGGAGATGAAAATCAAATTAAAAAATCGAGGGTATCCCCATCGTGTTATTCGCGATGTGTATAAGCGGGCACGTTTCTTTGACCGCCAACATCTCTTATCTGATAACACTCATTCTACTGAAAATAACTTGGTTTTTGTTACCAGACATTCTGTTCTTAATGAACAAATTCAGCAAATCATCTGTTCGCACTGGTACTTGCTGAATACAAATAAATCACAATCGGATCAAATACGAAAACCCATGTTCGCTTATCGCAAGAATAAGAACATTAAGGACTTAGTGGTGCGATCTAGAATGCCCCTTCCCAAACAAGCAATACAACGTAGCATAGTTGACTCTCGCCCTATCCATGGAAACTTCAAATGTGGCGGCTGTAAGTCGTGTGCTCAATGCATTGAAAGTAATTCAATATGCCACAACGGCATGATTGTGAAAAGCAAAGGTATCACTAACTGTAAATCAAAAAATCTAGTGTATCTTTTGTTGTGCCCCTGCAACAAAGCATATGTCGGAGAAACCTCTAGATCTATGAACGTCCGACTAACAGAACATAGATCTGCAATTCGGACACAAAAGTTAACAGCACCACTTGTATCTCATTTTGTGGAAAATAATCACTCCCCTGATGATATTTGTTGGTTTGTGCTAGAAAAAATAATTCCCACGGCAGGGCTCTGCTGTGAGAAAGTGCGAAAAAAGCGTGAGGTCTATTATATTTTTATGTTGAATACTGTCAACAATGGACTCAATTCGGAGATCCCATGGGATCATGCTATTATTTGACCAGTTGATGTCCTTATATAATAAGAGCTGTATGTTGAAATCACCTATTACATACATTACCCTAATATATGTTATTATTATCAGTAATGGTTATTAATTGACCCTTGCACTAAATAGTACCATGTTTTCATTCACAATTTAAGCTCACGGGTATATCGGTTAGGATATATTGTATCACTGTACGCTTTACGTTACTTTGTTCACTTTCACATAGACACCTTGTCATGCGGCGTACGCTCTGAGGAAGCTTGATCAGTTCCCATGCACCTCTCCAACGGCAGAATTGTCAGTTGGGGGCTTCGAAATGGTGCGTGTTACGATCCACAGGTCATATTACCAATTTAACCGTGCATGGACTTTGTCATTTATGAATCGATTAGCCCAGTGCGGGCGCAGTATATCGGTTATTATTCCGTAAATTATATCACGCCTTCAGCTTGATGCCGATCAGGGCCTCAGCCCTATTTCTATCTTTGGCTTTTTCACCTGCCATTATCAACCATCCTTCTATTACTTTGCATAGTATGTATACTCTTAGATCGATGCGAAATTAGCATGATCAGGCCTCAGTCCTATTTCCATCTCTGGCTTTTTCACCTGCCACTAGCTAGTCATCCTTCCGCTAATCTGCATAGTGTTTATGCTCTTTGATCAATGCGGACCCACTCCCTGTCCTGTTTCTATGGTCGGCTTTTTCACTTTCTACACCTAGCAGTCCTTCCACTATGTTTGTTTCTTACATCCATCTATATATAGATGGCGGCTGGCGTTTTGCTACTGTTTGCATCCAGCCATCCGTTACACTTTGACCATTTCGTGGTGATTTACCTATACCGAGAGCCAGGTCTGGAGACCGCTATTCCCTTTTCTAGGTAAGCGACCGCACGCAGTATTGTGTAGGTGGTCCTCAACCCTTTTACGGGTTTTTTGAAGGCTGAGTATACAGAATGTTACATTGCTACCTGCATTACATCGCAATGAGATGGTTTCATATCCCTTAATTTCACGTTCTTTACTTATTTATTATATTGTTTTTATCATTTCACGTTTCTGCACCCCATTTGGTAAAATAGGTCACACATGACAAATCTTTAAGTGAATAATTTTGTCTTCATGTGAAACTATAGAACTTATCGTTATTTGCCCCATTTTTTAGAATATTGAACACGAAGCATCATCTGAATCCTGACTTTCGGCTCCCCGGCAGTCGTTTTGTTTAGGTATTATTTCACTTACTCTTAGTTGTTTTTTCATGTCACATTAAAAGAGTTTCGGGTTATAGTTTCCCTCCTCTCTTTTTTTTAATTACAGGTCAACAGACTTCTCTACCATTTACTATATATCATTGCTTGAATCGTTTGTCTTTGTATTAAATACTACCCCCCTAAAATCTATGTCTGAGCATATACGGGATACACACTCAGCCCGTTTTTGAGGTAAATTATGGTATTCTCATATTCAATTACGGTTACATCATCACGGTACTCCCTCCATACTTATATCTGTCTTGGTGTTGTTTTTCTGGTTTGTTTTCAGTTATTAGCAATTTTATCTGTGTGCCCATATCATCACGTGTGGCTGCAATCACGCTACAAACAAGGTACTTATTTACGGTACATATTTTCTTTCATCTGAATATATAGCTCATATATCGGCCACATCTTTCACACATTTTAAATTGCTTCATTCTTTCCATCTACTAGGTATTTCTACCACTATTACATGGTGTGGCCTAACCACCACGTCCAGCCTCATTCTATCTTAGGTAAGTGTTCTCTATTATCCCCTTAGAGGCAAGCAATCACATGATTGTGCTGTTTGTCAAAGTATTGTTCATATTCTGTTGAGTTATGTATGCCTCATCGAAGCATGACAGTAACCGTCCATACTAAGCTTATACATCTGATGACCATCAACAGAAATTCGTTCCTTTAGAGACTAGTCGTTTTATTGTTTACTTATAATGTTATTCACAACTGTCATCAGACATTGTTTCTTTTTACCAACACTCAATGTGGTTTTTTTTGTTAGTGAACCATTATCGGTTTCTTTCCTTAATAGTTTCATCAGGACAAAAAGTGGGTTGATACCTGCAGCCCTTCAAACGTTCCTTTCATGTTGAATGGTTTGGATACTTTGTTCCCTGTAAGTATAATATTACTTATATTATTTGCACCCTGTCTGCACCGAAGTTTACCATAGTTGGTTTCCGAACTGATTAATTAGTTTTATGGTATAGGGTGTCATGCATAAATCCCTATATAAACTGACAATCCAACCCCTTAAAGTGTGAATGAAAGCGGTCGATTAAAACATCCATCTACCTGTTTACCATCTAATCTGCAATCTAGTGTCAATTGTTTCTGCATGCAATAGTATCGAATACATTTAAATGTGATTTCCATTTGTGTGTTATATGAAATAAACAATCGAATAAATCGCTATAGGCTCTTAGTGTGTTTTTCACTATTTTAACGTTTATCAACTGTAAACTGTTTAACATGTGACATAGACTTGCTCTATTATGTTTATGAATAATGAATAGAATGACAAGTGACATAGGGTTGCCTATTTTTTGCAGCAACCATTACAATAAATGTAGATGAAGTATTTTCCAGCTATGCTGCATTCAACCTGCTGTCTCGGTTGTGCTTACTGTACATAATCAAATTCACTATACGTGTCTATTATCTATAATCGGTTTTCTATTTATGTTGTATATAAACTGCTGTTGTGTTTGTGCTTATTGTACATAATTAAATATTGTGTATGTGTCCACTGTTGTTTGACTCTCACCCACATTGTTTTTAACATTCTAGTGCAATAGACCGTCACCTGAGGAAGGCTATTTGGTCGAAACGTGCGTTGTGAACTACCCTGCCGCATTGCCTACATCGTTTGTCATGCCTAATGCTTATTGTTTGTATGCTATGTGTTTTTAAATCTTTATGTTTATGAATTGTAAATTAGTCCTATGAGAAATAAGTATACTGTTGTAAATAGAATGTCCATGAGCCGGGAGTATAATTAGGTTATCTTTATTTAAGTTGAGTTGCTGATTAAGTTATCAAGATGGAAAGGTAAAACCCCACCAGGAGTGACCTCCTGGCCACTCAGCCTGCCAGCGCCAACTGCCAGTTGATACACAGGCTGAGCCCCCAACATTCCATGATGTCACTGAGGATTCTGGTAGTGACACCATGTGAGGCACAGGGGAAAGGAGACATAGATAAATACAACACATCTCCTTTCTTTAGGGAAATTATAAAAGAGGAATTGGAATAAGCAACAACAACATCAGTGTACACATCAACATCAGTGCACACCATACTTTGAAAATAAAGCATTTATATTGAAAAGGAGATATTAACATAAGATTCTCAGATAATTAGTCCCATCCCCTTCCCTTGGGAAACACAACACAACACAACACAACCACCAAGAAGACTAATTCGGTTTCTTCTCCTTCACCACATCTGTAACAGGGTATGAACCACCCTGTGAACTAAAACCGGAGTACTTTCTGCTCCGCCAACAAAACATAACAGGATACGCACTTAACACAGACATCACCCACACAACAAAATAACCCACACACTATCACGCCCACGCATCACACACTCAACCCAGAAACCAAACAAACCGACTGGCCAGGTCAGTAAGCGGCAAAAAGGTCCAAACTCATGGCGTAACAGTACAACACCCAAAAATGTGAGCACTCTCCACTCCGTAACAGGGTACACATGACCCCGTGAACCACACCCGGGACAACCATCGCCCACAACCACACGTGTAACAGGGTACACATCACCCTGTGAACCAAAAAAAAATTTTTGGGGAGCACTCTTCGCCCCGTAACAGGGTACACATGACCCCGTGAACTGTAACTGGGACCACCATGACCCACAACCAAACATTTAACAGGGTACACCATACTTTTGAAACAAACACAACACCCTGTGAACTGAAATCTGAGCATTTACCTTCCACACCAACTACAAAAGGGCACTCACCACCCTAGTGCTGGCACACTTAGCTTCCATTACTTAATGCCCTGTGAAAGATATTTGGGACACTGAGCTCCCACAACCTTACAGCCATAAGGGTAGACTAAAACTGAGGCATGCGCTACCACACAGACACTAAATATACACTTAAAGCCTCACAATTCTAAGGAACCCTGGCAAGGCTCGCAAGCCTTAGAAACAGAACTAGGGCTAAATGACGACATAAAATGCAAATCTCTCCCTAAAAGCAAGTCGCAACTTCCATCATCACCCTCACATAACAACATAGTCACAGTAAAATTGTACAAAAAACAAAAACACAAGCTCCGGTGAACGATTTTCCACCCGAGGTCCTCACCGCACCGAGTGCTCTGACAAGTTCACTGCCGATGAATTTACTGCTGGGGTGTATGTTCGATACTGTCTTGAAATCTGTACGATGTAAAGTTCACAGGAGTATTCCGACGCTCGGTAAATATCCTTATACCTCTGGCAATCAATGCGTGTGGCAGTCATTGCGTGTGGCAGTCAATGTGCACTCCACGGAAGCAGTCAAAATGGCAGCACGTAAGACACGCAACACCGGGTGGCTCTCGGCACGCCAGTGCTGGCAAACGTGTATATGCAGCCACGCACAAAGATGACAAAACGTCACAGAAGGCTGACCGGCTGTTCGGCTGAAGCTGGTGAAACGGTGAGCAGCGCGTGTTCACTTTGAATTTTAAAATGTCAATACAGCCGTTCAGGATTGCCATTCAACAGCCCCTCCGTTGTCGCAACCCGAGTGTCCCAAATTAAATGTTACTCCGTTGTGCCGAACTGTCACTCGTTTGTTGTGCACATCTGAATCTCCGTGACACCAAACAGTACTGCATCGTCAATACAGTACTTTTATTGTAAAATCGCTGTATTGCCAAACTCCATGCGCTGTATTGCCACACTCCAGCTGTAACACGCCATCACCTGCTCACACCATGTGCTGCACTCTCTCTCTGTGTAGCACAATATATTATACACTAGATCGGTGTCTTCTTGTCTTGCCGGTACGCGTAGTTACTGTTAATTTAATTCACTTGAGCAAACAGTACACATGCATAGCCACTTCCTTTGCACAGGTCAGCACGGTCAATTTTAGTTAGCAGGACGACTCACAACAGGGCAATCATAAAACAACGATCTTCACTGTAAGCTGACACTTACTTCTTAGATGGTTATACGCCTTTTGCTTGCAGGCTTTCAATATGGCAAATGACACTGGTGGGGTTAGGCAAGGCGTTTCTGTTCGTGTAATAAGCTTAGTTTCAGTAGTATGTTTTTAATCACAGTCTCTTCCCAATGCTGTGGATTCTTTTCCGTAGTTCCAGTTACTCTTGTCTCTGTAGGTCTCTGTAGGTGTATGTAGGCCCTTTCTTGTAGTTGTAAGTTCTCCAAACGTCGCCAAGTCGCCAAAAATGTTGTAAATAGAATGTTTATGAGCCGGGAGTATAATTAGGTTATCTTTATTTAAGTTGAGTTGCTGATTAAGTTATCAAGATGGAAAGGTAAAACCCCACCAGGAGTGACCTCCTGGCCACTCAGCCTGCCAGCGCCAACTGCCAGTTGACACACAGGCTGAGCCCCCAACATTCCATGATGTCACTGAGGATTCTGGCAGTGACACCATGTGAGGCACAGGGGAAAGGAGACATAGATAAATACAACATATACTAATGAAAAAAGACAAAAAAAATGTATAAAAAGATAAAATATTTATACTATCTTTGAATAATAAATTGAATAATTCACTAACTACCTGGGTGGTGAGTCTACATAATGTTGGATGTCATTACTATAATATTGATCTGTGGCTTTTTCATATATACATCAATATTGTTTGGCAGTTCTTGAGTTTTCTACTTGGCTATAGACCGTTCTAAAAGTGTATAGGTCTATAGTTGTCAGGGGAAGTAGGATCCAGCATAGGTTTTTTTAAGATAGGAATGACTTGGCCGGATTTAAGAGAGTCAGGTATCATTCCCTGTAGGGAAGCATTAATGATTGCAGTCCAAGAGGGGATGATAGCTTGAGAGGCGGTGGTTAGGCAATTAGAGAGTAGAGGATCGTTGTAGTGATTGTTCGTGTTTAAGGAAGACAGAATTTTTGAGACACAATGTTCCTCGTAGACTTTGAAATTGGACCAGTGCGCTAGGTTTTTGGGTGAAGTCTGGTATGGCACGCCGAGAGAAGAGGTGGAGCCAGTGAGGTTTGGGAGAGCGTTGCCGATTTAGGTTCATTTCCTAGGGCAGAGATATTGTCACAGAAGAAGGAGGAAAATTCCTCACATGTTATTGGTCCTATAGGGGTTTCTTTGGAGGTTTTAACCAGTTTGTTAGATTAGTGTTTGACCAGTTTGAATAGCTTGCGCAGTCTATTCTTGGCGTTCTTCAGTTCTATTCTAAAGAATTATTTTTCTGAGTTGCAGACTTTCCTATTGTATGCGTTTCTGGACTGGTAGAGAAGATGTAGACCGGCTGCTGATGAGTGCTATTTTCAGTTGCGTTCGGCCTGCCGGAGGGATCTCCTCTTATTGTTGAGGGATCCATTGAACCAGGGAATCCTGTCTTTGATCCGTTTTTTTTTTTTAATTTAACGACGCAAGATCATCGAGTATGTTGGATATGGTTGTGGAGACGTGAGGGGGGAGGTCAGCCTCACAGCGGGCAGCCAGTTTCCTGTGATCCAGGTTCTTGGTGTCTCTAACCCAGCATTTGGGAATCACAGGATGAGGTGACCATGTCTTGTGGGTGCCAGGCAGTAGGAATGTGATAGCATGGTGGTCAGACCAGTCACATGGGGCTATGGAGATAAGTTTGACCGCTGATTCCTTGGAGATTATCCAGTCATGGGTGGCGCCTTTCGAGTGGGTTGGGAGTGAGCAGGCTTGGGTGAAGGCTTGGTTGGTCAGGAAGTGTCTGATGGTGTTGACCTGCGGGTCCTTGGGGTTGTTCCAATGTAAGTTGAAATCGCCAAGGAAAATGTTAGAAGAGACCTTGGCTGTGAGAATTTCCATAAGGTGGTCAATGAAGGTGTCTTTCATGCCTGGGGGTGGTAGAATATGTGCAGTCTGCAAAGTTGCGTGGTATTGTTGCATAAAGTAATAACATATCTACTTGTCCATGGGGCGGGTTGCTTCATAAATCCACTTGTCCTGTAACAAAATCCACATGTCCCTTTGGTGCCATGTAGTGCGGCAACAAATGATGGCAGCAATCTCATTATTTAAGAGCTCTGATAAGGCCTCTCTGATTATGCCTGGAATCATTTCATAGTAATGTTTGAATACTTGCAATCCCCTTATGTTGCCACGTTGCTGCAGATCTACATATTGGGGCTGAAGGTAGTGGTAACAAAAGTTCCAGGGTTAGAATGCCCTTTTGAGTCTGTGCAAATCTACTAACTTGCATGTTTTAAGGGTTTACAGAAACTCTTCTCTAATCTTTACCCATACTGTAAAATGTTGGAAATGTACTCCTGACAATGGCAGACGTAAATATCAGAGTTGGGAAAAAAGTTTGGAGGGAGAGTGAACTTGCAAACACTCAGATATTTGCATGAGCAAATCTGCACATGCATATTTGCTCATGCTAAAATGCGATTCACAAATATTTTTTATGAGTACTATTTCTGGTCCTACTTCTGTATATTCTTGGGAATTCACAAAAGCCGTATAGCTGCACTTAATGCAAGGACATATAACTTGGGTGCACTTTTGAGACTTTCTTTCATAACTGGGGCCCTAATTTGGTCTGGCATTGACCGTGATTATTTTGTTTATTAAAATTTGTTCTCTCTCTTTCTGTATCAACTGGCTTCACTGTGAGTGACAGCATTCTGCTCGTTCACAGGAAGCATATTGGCACATAAAGTTGCTTTGTACAGTGCCAGTAACTACTGTGACATTGTGTGCTTTTTGAGACCAACAACAATTTTTTGATTTTGCTAATGTTTGTTATAAGGGTGAGGGCCCGGCAACTCCAACACCAATATGATTTTACAAAAACCATGCCAAAAAAAGTCACACATTGACAAAACTAAAAAGCTGACCACTAATTTAGGACCTACTGACTTTGCCAATACTAGTTTATTTTTGTTTCCCATAATCTTATTGAAACTGGTTACACTCATTTTACATTATGAATATTTTCGGGAAATACTAGCATGCATAATCACATGTTACTAAATAATGCTGCAAAGCAAGGGTACCTGACATTTTACAGTAGTTTAGCAAAATGGTTTTTTCCTGCTTTCCTTTTTTGTTAACATTTTATTTTGAAAGCAAAGAATCATCAATCTTGATTTCATGCTTCTGCAAATATTTGCATCAACTCAGAGAGCATTTTGGGAGCATTATACATAGCTTCATTTTGCTAAACTTTGAAAACGTGTGTACACATTTTTACACTGGAACCACTGTCAGTAGTGCAGTCAGAGCATACAACATTTAATAAGAGCTCTCAACCTAATAATAAAGGCTTTTAATTAATGAACCATAAATACAAGTTGGAACAGCATTAACATTTGGACACAAATATCACCTTAACTGCATACAGTGCCCCTCCCTGCTCCATAATGTGGTACTGCAAACTGGCAGCCCAAGGTTTTATGCTGCAGGAGGTTGGGCCTACTTGTCCCAACAACAAAATACACATGAAAACTTGTTGTCCTGGGTGTCGGTCTACAGGAATTCCACATACCTAACTAATACCCGGTTTTGCCCGGTCGCGGAACTCCATGGCATCTTACAGAGTTTTCATTTAACTCAACAGAATTCCGCTGAGTGGAACTATTTCCACCCACCCCTACCTAGGACAGCCAGCTCCATTTTATAGCCCAAGCTTCTTTGAGTTCTAAACAGCCCAGTGAGCAAGAACAAAGGAAGGTGGTAAGAACATAGACATTGTGCTGTGTTGTTTGCAACTGTACAAATGGCTCTTATTTCCACCCCTGACTGCTTACATTTATCTCTTGGTATCTGTGCAATTTGTGCTTTCAAAACTGCTATTTTCTTATACCAGTGACTGTCTACATTTCTGTCCTGGTTTACCCCTAAATTTTGCTAAGGCATCTAGAAGGCAACCCCGGCCCTCCCCTTTTCAAACTAAATTGCAAAATAAACCTCTAAGCCTAACCAGGTAGCTTTTTAGGGACTGTTTAATCTGCTTGGTGGTTCACTTTTTGTTTGGAAAGAGTACTGAGCACTTGTTTTTAGTTAGAAAAAGACACTTTAATGTGTACAAAAAAACAATATTTTATTGGTTTTAGATGTGTGTCTTACCTGCAGGGTTGAACAGGAAGTACAACTCTATGACTCCACTCTACGATGCTCCACTTCACTCTACGACACTTCACTTCACTCTACAACACTCTGTGCCACTCCATGCTATAACATGCCACTCGAGTGTACGCCACTCAACTCTCCACCCCCCCGGTCAAAAAGTCTCTATGACAAGTCACTATATAACAAGCCACTCCACGCTATTCTACGACACTTCACTCCACTCTGTGCCACTCCACTCTATATGACTCTATGTGATATGCCACTCTATGACTCCAATCCACTCTGCTCCACAATACACCATTCCACTCTTCTCTACAACACTCCAGGCCACTCCACCCTACAACACCCCAGTCGCCTCTATGACACGGCACTCCAATCTATGAGGCGCCACTCCACTCTATGACATGCCACTCCACCCTACACCCCTCCACCCCTCTCCACTCTAATATACTCTACAACATGCCGCTCAATGACACTCTGCTCTACTCTATGACTCGTCACTCTACAACACTCCGCTCCAATCTACAATACTCCACTCCACTTCAGGCTACAACTCCCCAGTCCACTCTGTAACATGCAGCTCCGCTCTATGACATGACAATCTACTCCACTCTACCAACTCAACTCTACAACACTCTTTGACACACCACTCCACTCTACTCTATGTCATGCCACTTCACTCTACAACTCTCCAGTCTACAATTTTCTATTCCACTCTATGTCCCTCCAATCTATGCCACTCTACACCACTCTACACCACTCTATGATAAGCCATTCAACTTTACAATGTCCCACTCCAATCGTGACTCTTTACTCCGCTCAATGCACTCCATTCTACAACACTTTATTGACACTCTACTCCACTCTATGTCACTCTACTCTGCAATACTCTAGTCCACTGTATGACACTCTGTTCCACTCCATGCCACTCTACAACACTCTACTCAATTTTTGTGACACTATAATCATCTCCCTCTATGCCACTCCACGCTACTTTACTCCACTGTACTCTATGACACATTAATCCACTCTAATCCACTACTCCCCTCTATGGCACTCCATGACACTCAATGACACATCACTCCACTCTACGGCTTGCTACTCCACTCTATGACACACCACTCCACTGTACATCACACCACTCCACTCCACTATACGCCCCTCAGCTCTACGACGTTCTATGACAAGTTACTCTATGACACAGCACGCTACTCTACTCTACAACACACCACTCCACTCTATGATAAGCCACTCCACTCTATGACACCCCTCGTTGCGATTCATCACTCCACTCTATGACACGCCACTCCACTCTACAACATGTCACTCCACTCTTTGGCACTCCACCACACTCTAAGACACTCTACAAGACCCACCATTTCACTCTGCTCTACAACCCGCCAGTCCTCAACATTCTACTCCACTTTATGCCAGTCCACACTAAGACAATCTACAATAAGCAACTCAACTGCAATAAACAAAGTATATGAGTTGAAACAAATGTTTTAGAATAAAAAAGCCATTAAAATTGAGTGAAAAAAGCAATGGTTCAAGATTAGTTATAGTTATGAAAACTTACATTATTATTTTTACAGAAAGCCAACTTAAGCCACATAAATATTAGAAATTCTAAAGTTATAATTATAACTTTAAATTATATTATGCACTCCACCCGAAACGTAATATAACTCGCTAACCTCCTTACAAAGTGTTGTCACGCCAGTAGTCAGTGTAAATAAACTATAACTCGTGCCTTCCCCATGCACTGTTTATACTCTTTCATATCACATCACTTATAGTATAGTCGTAACAAATCTCTTAACAGCTGAAATTACATCAATTATTAGAGCACTAGGCATGGTAGAGGGGCGAGTTATGGTTAATTTTCTGTGGTTAGTGAGTTGACAACACTGTATGGAGGGCAGCAAGTTATATTACGCTTTGGGTGGGCGCAAATTATAACTTGATTTCTAATGTTTCTGTAGTTTAAGTTGATTTTGTATATACATGCTAAATTAAATTTTCCTGAATATAACTTTGTTTCTCTGCGCCCTAATCAGCCCTGTGAGCAAGGACAAAGAAAGGTGGTAAGAACACAGACTTTGTGCTGTGTAGCTTGATCTCTAAAAACTGCTTTTTCTCTACCTGTTACTGTTTACATTTATCTATTGGTTTCTGTGCAATTTGTACTTTTAAAACTGCTGTTTAAATTTCTTTCCTAGTTTTCCCCTAAATTGTATTAGGACTTCTCGAAAGCAAACCGTGCCACTGCCCCCCCACCCCCTTTCAAGCTAAAAATGCTGAATAAACCCTTAACCCCTTCCATGCTCATGACGAGCTCAGCTCGTCATGAGGCACGGTGCTCGTGTGCTCATGACGAGCTGAGCTCGTCATGACCACACCAGTTTCTATTATGGGCCAGCACAGGGGAAAAATAGCAATAGCAGCGATGGTGTTAAACCTAGCCAGAGTGTTTTTAAGAGACTGTTTTATCTGTTTTGCTGTTTAAATTGTGTTTGGAAAGTGTAATTTGCACTAGTTTTTGGCTAGAAAAAGTGCCTTGTGGAAAGCAGCATTTTAGTGGTGTTAGATTTGGGTCTTACCTGCAGGGTTGAACAGAAACTACAAAGTGTGTATTGAACCTGTCTGTATCCAAGGAGATTCTGACTTCAGGTGCATCTTCTTGCCCCCTGCAGATTGTGGTTTAGTGATTTCCCACAGGCGGCATCTGAGCAGGCCTGACCATTCCTGTCACACTAGAACAAGCCCTTACAAGCCTTTAAGTTTATAGAGGGAATCCCAGGACAGTTTTGAAGCCCAATCTTCACTGAGTCCTAAACAGCCCAATGAGCAAGAACAAAGGTAGGTGGTAAGAACACAAGCATTTTGCGGTTTTGTTTGAAACTGTAAAAAATTGTCTTTTTCCCATGACTGTTTACATTTAGCTCTGGGTTTTTGTGCAATTTATACTTTTAAAACTGCTCTTTCCTTTGACCCCTGACTGTTTAAATTTCTCACAATAGAAATATGAGGTAGTAGTGGTTTCCTTATCACACCTAGTGTGCAAACAAATATTTACTAAACAATGTAAATCAATAAGTTGGCGTGGTGCTGTAATGGTTAAACCCGCCCTGTTACCAAAGGTGGAATTACACAATGGATAAGTATCCAGTATATTTGAATTATATGTAGACCAAAGCCAAATCACTCTAAATGGTGTTAGGAAAATAGTACAATGGCCAAACTGTGAGAACTTATTTTGAAAAGACAATTCTTTTTATTGCAAAATGTAGACAGTTATGCATGCTTAAAGTGCAGATTTTATACAAAATACTTCTTCAGAGATGAACAACAGCCAACAACATGTTTTGTAACGCCGTGATTTTTTCAAGGCTGTGAAATAAATTACAATAAGATACATGTAAGATATTGTTATTTGGTCGGAAAAAGTATGTAGAGTGAAGGTTTACAAGAAGAAACAAGAGAAACAGATAACCAGAGGCAAGCAAAAGAACTGAAGAAGTAATTTGGAGAGACCAAGGGGCATATTATCAAGAACGGCGTTAAAATTATCGCCGGTTTAGCAGCAGAAAACTGCAGCTAAAAGTGGCGATAATGGGCTTGAAAATATGCCCGGGAGAATTCTAATAGAAGCCCATGCTCACACCAGGACATGGACTTCTATTGGAATTCTCAAGGGCATATTATCAAGCCCATGATTGCCGTTTTAGTGTCAGTTTTCTGCCGCTAAACCAGCGATAAATTTTTACGCAGTTCTTGATATTATGCCCCCAAGAAAGTAGGTCAGTAATGTGAAGGAATGATTCTACAACTGTAGAGAGATGTAATGTTAAAAAGATGTGTAAAAAGTCGAATTATAGCTTCATGGGATATCATAATTCAATGCGTAACATAAAAAGAAAAGTAAAGGTATTAAATGCAGTATCCCACTGGACAGCAAAGAATAAACTGTGTCTATACTGGAAGTGTGTAAAAAAAAGTCCCTCATCCTGAGACATAAATGTACCCACCTTGGGAATTGATATGTGGGCAGTCACTCTTAAGGAGCAGCACAATTCAAGAATCATGAATTTTGTATTTGTATTGTATTTCCACAGAGAGTACCAACTCCGTGAAACGTACAGAATAATGGAACAGACCTGACTGGTAAAGAAGGAAAACAAAAAGAAAATCGATGGCTAAATGTCAAAAGTATTAGTACAAGAACCATACATCTGGAAAAAGATCAGTAAAAAACTGAGGATGACTTACTCAAAGGCAGTAAAGCACAGCGAACATGCTAGAAAGAAGCCAGTATGATAAGGTAAGTGCCACAGGTCCTAAATATTGACATGAAACAATAAAAAAATTAAGTGACAAATGTCTAATGAGTAAAGCTATAAATATGGTGCGAAATAATCAAAAAAGTGGGGCGAAAATGGAAGAGGAGAGAAAAAAAGATAATACAAATCACCGTGACCAAGTAAGGAAGTGTTCTCTAAAAGGTCAATGGGACTGAATCAAAGTTTCTGTGGAATCAGAAACGGGTGTTTAGGAAGGAAAAGATAATTGTGCATTCCTATGTGAATAGTAAAGAACATGCTTTCCATACATGTGAAATGTTGCATAAATGTTATTAGGATAATAGGGAAAAAAAGCTGAGTGCTAAATGTTGAAATTGAAAAGGTGAGCAGATTTCATCAACTAAGTTCAAAATGCTTGTGTTTGACAGTTAGACAGCATGAAAGCCTACTTCCAAAGGTATGGAATCACCATAGAGTTGACAGATATGGCATAAACCCTTTATCAATGTCCCACAAGTCTCCACAACCACTCTCTCTCAGATCCATTTAATTCGTTTTATTGTGCCATTCATACCAGTGTGGAGTGTCAGAGCACTTTACTTCATAAGACTTACATAAGATAGAAGACCAAAAGGTGTAGGAGTAACATGTCAGTCATACCTGTAGGGAGCATGGTTTAATAGTATTTGGTCGAGAGAAGCACCCACTCAGAATTTAAAACCTACCACCATGGTGGAGAGTTCTCTTTAAGAATAAGAAGTGATTTCTACCCCAATTAACGCTTTTTGCAACATTTGGATAATGAAAGATGGGAAAAAATAATAACGCTCTAATCTATTCCTTGCAATGTGTACGCAGCTCTTTGATGACCGTTAATAGCTTACTGTTCTATACTAGGATTTAATTTATAAACTGAAAGTAAAAAAAGGATCATTCTGACTCAAACAGTAACCCACTGACTTATTTACATTATATACACTCTATGATCTGTATGGTACACATTCTTTGAAGCAGGCATATTAACTCTCTGCACTACATTATGATGAGTTAAAACTTCTGCTAGACAAAGCTCTGATCTCTCTCCGGGAAGAACATTAATCACCAAAGTCATCTTGACATTTTTAATGTTGTCTGAAATTTTGGAGGCAAGGAATGCAGCAGCAGGTTCTTTTAAAGCCATAATCTACTTTCAAACATGGCGGCCCCATCCGAAGTCAGTGCCCAGTGCAGTGGCACAGTTCTCACCACCCTGGCGGAGGCGGTCATTGTGGGGTGCCAAGAAACACTGTCGCACTGGGCACCAGCAGCGCTAAAGCCGGCCCTGGTAAAAGCTTCAAGGTACCAAGTATCGTTCAAGACTAGAACGAAAAGTGATTGGTAAATGTAAGCTAGAGTACTAATAGTGATAGAGGTCAGTATGACTCATGAAGAACAAAGAAAATGTTTTTCCTAAGAGAACAAAGTCCGGTGTAGAGGTACGAAATATTTAGAATCAATGACCAAGGAGACCATAATAAGTTCCAATCTGAGATAAAAGAAAAGTGCACATCACAATCGTAAAAAGTATAGACTTTCCCGGCAAGGGTACTTATCTAAATTCAGTTAGAAATCACAAGCCCCACTGGAATAATACTCGTGTAACGAGTCACCAAACAGAACAGCCCCATCACATAATATAACTTGCCATGGAACATATAACCCATTGAACAGACTGCCAGTAAGTCTGACAGCACGTCTCAGTGGTAAAACGTATAAACCATCCAAATAGGAGCCCTTACCTTACTAAACAAGCACTTGCAATGCAATAGGTCTCGTATTTGGGAGACTTGAAGCAATTGGTACTGTAAATGATAATGCCTTTTATTTAGCTGTTTTAACCCCTTCGCTGCTAGGCCTTTTCCCCTCCTGTGCTAAGCCTTTTTTTGGCGATTTGGGGTAGTGCGCGCTTAGGCCCCTGTAACTTTTTGACCACATAAGGTATCCACGCCAAATTTGTGTCCTTTTCTTCCAACATCATGTGGATTCTAAAGGTGCCCAGGGTTTGTGGATTCCCTTGCAGGGGTCCCAGAAATTAAGCAAAACACAGTAAAAACTTTGTTTTTTTCAGAAAATTGTGAAAAATGGGCTGCAAATGAAAGCCTCTGGGTTTTCCCTGCAAATGTTATCAAAAAAGGGTTTGTGGGGCTGAAATCTCTATTTTCTCAGCTTTTAGGGAATGACAGTCCTTTGTCAGAGAACCAACATTTTTCACACAGTTTTGGCCTTTTTCTGGGACATAGCCTATTTTTGCTGTTTTTAGAGCTTTCAACCTTCTTCCAGTTAATGGTAGAAATGAGTTTGAAAGCAATAGTGGATCCTGGAAAGCTATACATTTTAGAAAAGTAGACAAAATTCTAAATTCAGAAAAGGGTCATTTGTCTAAATCCATGAAGGTTTCTTTATAGAAACTAATAGTTAGATATTGGAATAATTGAAAATTAGTTGAAAAAAAGAGCCTTTTGTCTCAACGTTTTCACCTGTAACTTCTTGTAATTTTGACAGCTGTTTGAAAGCAATATACCGTTACATCCGTTTGATCTTCCTGGTTGTCGGGATATATAGGACTTGTAGTTTCACCAAGAACCCGACGAACCCAGAACCAAAAACTGTGCAGCAACTTGCAATGGTATTTTATTATTTACTGGGTATTGAGCACTTATTCTTGGAAAATGTATACATGGAAAAATCGGTATGAAAGACACCTGTGTATTTATGAATTGGGTACAAATTATAGAGTTTAGAAACAGTATATATTTGCACATTTTCAAAATTGGAAATACTCATACTAGCATGAGAATCATTGGTCATTTTTCAAAAAGATTTTTTTTTACACAATGTCTTTCATTGGGAAGGGAGAAATGCATGAAAACTCAATAGGTAACAACAGTTGATTTACAAATCTTAATTACCCTAAGTCTCCCAATAAAAAAGGTACCTCACTTGTGTGGGTCGGCCTTGTGCCTGCAACAGGAAACGGCACAAAATGCAACGTGGTCACACCTCAATTTTGCAGGTAAAAATTGACCCTTTTATGGCAAAGTGCCTAGCTGTAGTTTTTGTACCCTATCTCTGCCGGCACCTAGGGAAACCTAGCAAACCTATACATTTTTCAAAACTAGACACCCAGGGGAATTTAGGATGGGGTGACTCGACTGCCTCCCACCAGGTTCTGTTACCCAGAATCCCTTGCAAACCTAACAAATTGGGGGAAAACACGCATTTTCCTCACATTTCTGTGGTGGAAAGTTCTGGAATCTGCGTGGATCAACAGATTTCCACCCACTCCGCGTTCCCCAAAGTCTTATGAGAAAAATGGTACCTCACTTGCCTGGGTCTGCCTAGTGCCTGCGACAGGAAATGGTGCAAAACACAACGTGGTCGCACCTCAATTTCGCAGTCAATACTGGCCCTTTTTTGGCAAATTGCCTACCTGTAGTTTTTGAACCCTAGCTCTGCCAGCACCTAGGGAAACCTAGCAAACCTATACAGTTTTGAAAACTAGACACCCAGGGAAATTCAAGATGGGGTGACTCGACTGCCTCCCACCAGGTTCTGATACCCAGAATCCCTTGCAAACCTAAAACATTGGGGAAAATTACGCATTTTCCTCACATTTCTGTGGTGGAAAGTTCTGGAATCGGCGTGGATCCACAAATTTCTACCCACCCAGTGTTTCCCCAGGTCTCCCGAGAAAAATGGTACCTAACTTGCCTGGGTCTGCCTTGTGCCTGCGACAGGAAACAGCGCAAAACGCAACGTTGTCACACCGAAATTTTGCAGTGAAAACTGGCTCTTTTTTTGGCAAAGTGCCTACCTTTCCTTTTTGAACCCTAGCTCTGCCGGCTCCTAGAGAAACCTAGCAAACCTATACATTTTTAAAAACTAGACACCCAGGGGAATTCAGGATGGCATGACTCAACTGCCTACCACCAGGTTCTGTTACCCATAATGCCTTGCAAAGCTAAAAAATTGACGAAAAAAACGCATTTTCCTCACATTTCTGTGGTGGAAAGTTCTGGAATCTGCGTGGATCAACAAATTTCCACCCACCCCGTGTTTCCCCAAGTCTCCCGAAAAAAATTGTACCTCACTTGCCTGGGTCTGCCTAGTGCCTGCGACAGGAAACAGCGCAAAACGCAACGTGGTCGCACCGAAATTTCGCAGTGCAAACGGGCCCTTTTTTGGCGAAGTGCCTTCCTTTAGTTTTTGAACCCTAGCTCTGCCGGCACCTAGGGAAACCTAGCCAACCTATACATTTTTAAAAACTAGACACTCACGGGAATTCAGGATGGCATGACTCAACTGCCTCCCACCAGGTTCTGTTACCAAGAATCCCTTGCAAAGCTAAAAAATTGACAAAAAAACACATTTTCCTCACATTTCTGTGGTGGAAAGTTCTGGAATCTGTGTGGATCAACAAATTTCCACCCTCCCCGTCTTCCCCCAGGTCTCCCAAAAAAAATGGTACCTCACTTGCATGGGTATGCCCTGTGCCTGCGACAGGAAACAGCGTAAAACACAATGTGTTCGCACCGCAATTTCGCAGTGAAAACTGGCCCTCCATGGCAAAGTGCCTATCTTTCGTTTTTGAACCCTAGCTCTGCCGGCACCTAGGGAAACCTAGCAAACCTATACATTTCTGAAAACTAGACACCCAGGGGAAATCAGGATGGGGAGACTCAACTGCCTCCCACCAGGTTCTGTTACCCAAAATCCCTTGCAAACCTAAAAAAGTGACACAAAAACGCATTTTCCTCACATTTCTGTGGTGGAAAGTTCTGGAATTTGCGTGGATCAACAAATTTCAACCCACCCCGTGTTCTGCCAGGTCTCCCGAAAAAAATGGTACCTCACTTACCTGGGTCTGCCTAGTGCCTGCGACAGGAAACAGCGCAAAACGCAACGTGTTTGGACCGCAATTTCGCAGTGAAAACAGGCCCTTTTTTGGCAAAGTGCCTACCTTTAGTTTTTGAACCCTAGCTCTGCCGGCACCTAGGGAAACCTAGCAAACCTATACATTTTTGAAAACTAGACACCCAGGGAAATTCACGATGGGGTGACTCAACTGCCTCCCACCAGGTTATGTTACCCAGAATCCCTTGCAAACCTAAAAAATTGACAAAGAAGTACGCATTTTCCTCACATTTCCGTGGTGGAAAGTTCTGGAATTTGCGTGGATCAACAAATTTCCACCCACCCCGCGTTCCCCCAGGTCTCCCAAAAAAATGGTACCTCACTTGCGTGGGTAGGCATACTGGCTGCAACAGGAAAAGGCCCAAATCGTACGGTGGAGACTTAAAAATAACCTATAGCAAAACTACCTTATTTTTGGGGGGGGGCACCTGAGTTTTTGGCCCGGGGCTCGGCGGCAAACTTGTGAAAGTACCAAACCCAAACAGTTCTGTGAACTAGACACCCTGTGGAGTCCAGGGAGGTATGGCATGCGTGGGTCCCCCAACGTTTTCCTACCCAGAAATCCTTGCAAACCTTAAAATTAGGTAAACAAATCACTTTTCCAAACTTTTTTTGCGTGGGATATCTGTGCCGGCACAAATGTCCTACCACCCAGCGTTCCCCTTGTTCTCCCGAGTAAAATGATACCTCACTTGTGTGGGTGGGCCAAAGCAGAACAGGCCAAAAATTTATTTTTAAGAAATGTTATCGTTCAGGATTGACAAATTAAGCACAGAGAATTCTACTGTTTTGGGGTCATCCTAGTCACAGGCCTTTGGCCCACCCAAACAAGTGAGGTATAATTTTACTCGGGAGAACAAGGGGAACGCAGGGTGGTAGGACATTTGTGCCGGCACAGAGATCCCACGCAAAAATGTATGGAAAAGTGTTTTTTTAACCTAAATTTAAGGTTTGCAGGGAATTCTGGTTAGGAAAACATTGGGGGACCCACGCATGCCATACCTCCCTGGACTCCCCCGGGTGTCTAGTTTTCAGAACTGTTGGCTTTGGTAGTTTCCAAAGATGGCCATCGAGCCCCGGGCCAAAACTCAGGTGCCCCCCCAAAAAATAAGATAGTTTTGCTAAAGGTAATTTTTTTTTTTTTTTTTAAAACCTTTATTTTGCATGAATAACAGAACAAATAAGGGCCCACAACCGTCAGGCTGGCCACAATACTGTCGAAGCACAATTGCAAGCAATGTAGGTCCTCAGCGGCATCAGGTGACATAGCAACAATCAATGGACGTTACACTGTATAGGATCACGTCACCGAGGAAAAGGAGCATATAAGGTTAATTTTTAAAGTTTTTTTGTTCGAAATAGAAATCAATAAAGCATAAGAATTAAGGAGAACTGAGTCCGTATAATAACTTCTCGACATGGGCATGCTGCATCATCACTGGAAACAACAATGGAAGGTAACACCTCGGGCAAAAAGGCGGTACAAAGTAAAACAACAGGATAATCCGCCAGCAGCTACGCACCACCTACAGCGCCATCCCCTACCTACTAACCCCTATCGTGGACCCAGAACAGAAACAGGGTAAGAAAGCGCAGAAGGATAGAAAAAATAAGGCCCATAGAAACTAAATAAAGAAAACTAAATCCCTCCCCCCACCCTACACCAATGCGGAGGCTACGGCCTACCCCCCCCCAGCAAAGTGTCTGTCGCCCATTAAAGAACCCGAAATATAGACCAAGAAAAGAAAGAAGGAAAAAGAAAAATGGAAAGAAAAAGGAAAGAAAAACCCTCACACTTGAGATATAGGGAGTAGGAAAGGAATAAACTAATCCACTACTCCCGGAAAAAGGAAGGTGGGGAGGAGCCCACTCAAAATCAGATCTCCCGGACTCCCCAGCTGTATAAAACTACTACGCCGTGTACATAAATTCGAAAGACATAGAACCAAAAGAGGGTCAGAATCAGTTATACCCAGATCCCGGGCAAACACAAAACCTGCCGCCCCATCAACAAGAGTAAAGAACAGGACGTAGCAATTAAAAATTAAGTGGGGAAAATCAGCACAATCAACGCAAGTAACATAGCAAAATGCAGTTCAATCCTGGTCTCCGCCAGCCGATCAAGCAAAGCCAACGAGGAAAACACCTTCAGCCCTGGCCAGAACGACAAAATCCCTTCAGACATGGCCCTCGCCGCAAGCACTCCTCAGGCAGAACAAAGGAGCAAGATGGCCGCTCTCGACAAAGAAGAAGCAGAGGAGGAGGCAATGAGCGTCCGCAGTCCACCACAATGTCAGCGTCCAAACCGATAAACTCCACTTCCATCGCAGGATGACACACACACCACCATTGTAGGAAAGAGGCTCCAGAGGCAGAAACAACGAGGGGGGTTATCAACTGGAAGGTCGATAAGCGGAGCCTCGGTAGCAAGTGCGCAGGCAAAGTCACAGATCTCGAAGTGGAAGGAAACACTGTAACCATAGCCTCACCGATAAGTAAACACCCAAAATTACTGCCAGGGACACATCGCTCCTCCGCCCTCTCATGCTGCAACATTGTATCCGTTCCAGAAGTAGTTAGAGGCAGCAGGGGGCCAGCCAGCTTTGGTCGCGTTATGCCAGACGAAGCTCTCTCAATCTTCCACATCAGCTCTCGGATGGTTCGCCGCCATGTTGCCCCCAGGTCTGTAAGGGCAACCAGGATATCCCCATAAGTCAGGTTGCTCTGCGACGTTAGCCGGTCCGCACCGCGCGGCGATGCACTCAGAGCAGCCTCTGTCTCGGGGACAGGCAGGACATCACATATTAGGGATAGGGAAGCAGCCATCTCTCCGGCGGGAAAGGCAGGCGCCATTATCACCCCGTCAGTGAGTCCACATTTGAGGAAGGGGGCAATTTCATTACAAAGAAAAACAAGCGTCAGAACCACCGATGGAAACGCGACCCCCAGTCAGGGGGGCCGTGCAGAAAGAGAGTCTCCTCGCCTTTGATGAATGCAGGGCGGACCACGGCCGAGGAGGCGCCCCAAGATGGAGTCCGTCCAGAGCTCGAGCAGCGTAGTGGATGGAAGCGCCGTGTGAAGGGCTCCCGTCTCGCAAACACACACTCCGTAGGCAGAGGGAGTCCCACTGCACTGGAAAGGGTCTACTCCGTCCACTGCCGCGACCGGTCACGCTCCCTCAGCCAACAGCATCTCCCCAGCTCGTCCTACCAGCTCCGCCCCGTAGCGTCCAGCGGCGGCGATCAGCACCGGTCTCACGAGCAGCATCGGAGGTCGGCAAACGCTGCGAATTCTGCACCAAAACAGCCGGCGGAGACTTCAAAAGAACGCAATCGGCAACAGCGCGTTCATGTCTCCGTTTCAGCACGGTGTAGGCGAGGATAAATGTCAGGATATCGATGAGAAAGCAGACGGCTTGCGGAGCCGGGAGCTTACATGTCCGTCCCGTCCGCCATCTTGGCTCCTCCCGCTAAAGGTCATTTTTAAGTCTCCACCGTACGATTTGGGCCTTTTCCTGTTGCAGCCACTATGCCTACCCACGCAAGTGAGGTACCATTTTTATCGGCAGACCTGGGGGAACGCTGGGTGGAAGGAAATTTGTGTGAGCCCAGTGATGCCACGCTTTCCCACTCAAAAATGTGTGGAAAAAAATTATTTTTTCAGCTGGTTTGCAAGTGATTCTGGGTAAAGGAACGTTGGAGGACCCACGCAAGCCATACCTCCTTGGAAGCCCCCACGTGTCTACTTTTCAGAAATGTGTGGGTTAGGTAGGTTTACCTAGATGGCCGTCTAGGACGGGGCCAAAAACCCAGGTAACACCCCTTGCAAAAGCTGGTGGTTTTGACATAGGCAATTTGCCTATGTGAAAACCACCCGCTTTTGCAAGGGGGGTTACATGGGTTTTTGGCCTGGGGCTCAGCGGCCATCTTGGGAAACTACCAAACCCAAACAGTTCTGAAAACTAGACACCCGGGGAGTCCAGGGAGGTATGGCATGCGTGGGTCCCCCAATGTTTTTCTACTCAGAATTCTCTGCAAACCTTAAATTTAGTTAAAAAAAAAACACTTTTCCATACATTTTTGCGTGGGATCTCCGTGCCGGCACAAATGTCCTATCACCCAGCGTTCCCCTAGATCTCCAGAGTAAAATGATACCTCACTTGTGTGGGTGGGCCAAAGGCCTGTGACTAGGATGACCCCAAAACAGTAGAATTCTCTGTGCTTAATTTGTCAATCCTGAACGCTACAATTTCTTAAAAATACATTTTTGGCCTGTTCTGCTTTGGCCCACCCACACAAGTGAGATATCATGTTACTCGGGAGAACAAGGGGAATGCTGGGTGGTAGAACATTTGTGCCGGCACGGAGATCCCACGCAAAAAAGTATGGCAAAGTGATTTTTTTATCTAATTTTAAGGTTTGCAAGGAATTCTGGGTAGGAAAACATTGGGGGACCCACGCATGCCATACCTCCCTGGACTCCCCCGGGTGTCTAGTTTTCAGAACTGCTGGGTTTGGTAGTTTCTCAAGTTTGCCGCCGAGCCCCGGGCAAAGACTCAGGTGCCCCGCCCCCAAAAATAAGGTAGTTTTGCTATAGGTTATTTTTAAGACACCACCGTACGATTTGGGCATTTTCCTGTTGCAGCCACTATGCCTACCCATGCAAGTGAGGTACCATTTTTTTCGGGAGACCTGGGGGAACGCGGGGTGGGTGGAAATTTGTTGATCCACGCAGATTCCAGAACTTTCCACTACAGAAATGTGAGGAAAATGCATTTTTTTTGTCAAGTTTTTTAGGTTTGCAAGGGATTCTGGGTAGCAGAACCTGGTGGGAGGCAGTTGTGTCACCCCATCCTGAATTTCCCTGTTTGTCTAGTTTTCAAAAAAGTATAGGTATGCTAGGTTTCCCTAGGTGCCGGCAGAGCTAGGGTTCAAAAACTAAAGGTAGGCACTTTGCCAAAAAAGGGCCCGTTTTCACTGCGAAATTGCAGTGCGGACATGTTGCGTTTTGCGCTGTTTCCTTTCGCAGGCACTAGGCAGACCCAGGCAAGTGAGGTACCATTTTTTTCGGGAGACCTGGGGAAAGCGGGGTGGGTGGAAATTTGTGTGAGCCCAGTGATGCCACACTTTTAAACACAAAAATGATTGAAAAAAAAATTTGAGCTACATTTAAAGTTTGCTAGGGATTCTGAGAAAAGGAACGTTGGAGGATCCATGCAAGCCATACCCCCTTGAAAGCCCCCGGATGTCTACTTTCCAAAAATGTGTGGGTATGCTAGGTTTCCCTAGATGGCAGCCGAGGAAGGAGTGAAAAATCCATGTGACCCCCCTAGCTAAACCAATTAGTTTTGACAAAATTAGTTGTTTACTTGTGCAGCGTGACAATTTGGGTGGCAATATTGCAAGGAAAATATGACGGACATTGTAAGGTTTGCAGGATATTGTGGATACAATTAATTGTTAGATTTCACCAGAGAGACATTACCATGTAGTCCCAAGGGTTTTCAACAATAACTACAATTGGCAGGTTATTCGTAAGCGGAATGTATACCTTGGCACAGAGACTAAGAAAAACAAGATCCCTACACAGCCATCTATTCCTCAAACACACACACATACTGGTTGGATTTGGCACGAGGGCGAGTGATGGTTCAGTATGTATAATTTTATTAACAAGAGATTTCACAAAAATGAAATGCACTGTCAATTACATGGACAAAAAAACTGAACCAATGACTCGCAGCTCGTGAGCTGTAAAGCCACTTCAAGGCACCAACCGCTTTACAGGCCATTCACACACCTTTCATACCTGACACACAGAAGACCATTCACACCACCAGGCACAAAAGCAACACATCACAACATTTACAAAAAAAGTGACAAGGTACGTCCTGC
The DNA here is from genome assembly GCF_964261635.1 of Lissotriton helveticus. Taxonomy (NCBI): domain Eukaryota; kingdom Metazoa; phylum Chordata; class Amphibia; order Caudata; family Salamandridae; genus Lissotriton; species Lissotriton helveticus. The sequence continues at coordinate 1,763,906,388 of NC_136057.1, forward strand.
TTCAAAAATAAATAAATAAATAAATAACTACACAGATATAAAGTTTTCAAACACACACACATACTGGTTGGATTTGGCACGAGGGTGAGTGAAAGTTCAGTATATACCATTGTATTAGCAAGTGATTTCACAAAAAATTAAATACAATGTTAATAATGGAAAGGATGAGAAACTGAACCATTGACTCACAGCTCGTGAGCTGTAAAGCCACGACAAGGCACCAACCGCTTTACAGGCCATTCATACACCTTTCATACATATGACACATACAAAACATTCACACCGCCAGCCGCGGACCCATCACATTACTACACTTCCACCAGCAGACAATGCCAATCAAGGGCCCATCACTTTCACACGCCCACATTCCTGACACAGCAACTACACAAACTCATGGATTACATGGAGTGGTGCTCAACTAGCACTGTGTGTAGTAACCAGCATTAAGTCACTTCCCACACACTGCCAGCCAAGCACCAGTCCACACACACCACCAGCCAAGCACCAGACCACACACACCGCCAGTCAAGTACCAGACCACGTACACCGCCAGCCAAGTACCAGTCCACACACACACCGCCAGGAAAGCACCAGTCCACAGACACTGCCAGCCAAGCACCAGTCCAGGCCCACCACCAGCCAAGCACCAATCCAAACACAACACCAGGCAAGCGCAAGAGCGCGCTGATCGCCAACCAACCACCAGACCACGCACACCACCAGGCAAGCACCAGTCCACACACACCGCCAGGACAGCACCATTCCACACACACAGCCAGCCAAGCACCAGTCCAGGCACACCACCAGCCAAGCACCAATCCAAACACACCAACAGGCAAGCGCAAGACCATGCACACCGCCAGCCAAACACCAGACCACACACACCATGAGCCAAACACCAGTCCACACACACCACCAGGCAAGCGCCACTCCACACACACCACCAGCCAAGCTCCAGCCCAGGCAAACCACCAGCCAAGCACCAATCCCAACACACCACCAGGCAAGCGCAAGACCACGCACACCGCCAACCAAACACCAGACCACACACACCGCCAGCCAAGCACCAGTCCACAGACACCGCCAGACAAGCACCAGTCCACAGACACCGCCAGCCAAGCGCCAAACTATGCACACCGTCAGACAATGGACACTACACGCAAACCAACATCATACTTTAGTTTTTTTTCAAAACAAATGAAAAACAAAACCAAATTGCAAATTGATACAAATCTACTAACACAACAACTAAATCTAAATACACTACACAAATGCCAACTTTGAAACTGAACAATAAGTTTTAAAGAATAGAGACCAGCCAGTTTACCACTCATGGATGCTCCCAAAAATTATTTTGCGTGTGGTACATTCTAAAACAAGCAGGTACACACAGCCCAGGGTTTGAAGGACAGTCGGGGCAGTTCATACGAACCTCCTTCCGCAAACCTCTTCGCCAACAGACTCTACATCTCCGACTGGGAAAGTCTTTTGAGGTTGTAGGAGGAATTTGATCAGGAAAGTGGCGATCTTTCAATCTGGCAACATCCTCCACCACTCCAACTCTAGGAACACTTGCCTGTTCCACTAAAACAAGGCTGCCTATTACAGACTCCTGAAACTCTACAAAAGTCATCTTTGACTGGGGACAAGATTTCTGGAACACAACAAAAGCATGAAAGGTTGGCAAGTGGAAAAGATGGATAGCCAACTTCTTGTACCAAATGTAAGCCTTACAAAGAGCAGCATACGGTTCCAACCTCTGATCTACTCTGTCAACACCACCCATGTGCCTAGTATAGTCTAAACTGCACACAGGTTTGCGCGCTTCTGCAACCTGACCCCAAACAGTCACCGGTTCAGTGTTTTCATCATGTATGGAAGTCAACATGTAAACATCTCTCCTGTCTGAAAACTTCACAGCTAGAAGCTCCTCACATCGCAATGCACTGCACTGTCCCCGAGCAAGCTTTTGACAAACAAGTTCTTTTGGGAAACCTTTACGGTTTGAGCGGATTGTGCCACAAGCAACAGTGTCCACTTTGGCCAATTCCCTGAACAACCGCACACCAGTGTAGAAGTTATCTACATATAAATGATGGCCTTTGTTAAAAAATACTCAACCAAGTTCCCACACAATTTTCTCAGTCACTCCAAAAGTCGGCGGACAACCAGGGGGGTTAATCCTGGATTCCTTACCGGTGTACACCCTGAAATTAGAGACATATCCAGTCAGACTGTCACACAGCATATAAAGCTTAATTCCATAGCGTGCCCTCTTACTAGGAATGTATTGCCGAAATACCAAGCGGCCCTTGAACAACAGCAAAGACTCATCCACTACAATTTCTTTCCCAGGATATAAGATCTCAGGAAATCGATCAACGAAATGATAAATGACAGTCCGAATCTTGAAAAGACGGTCACAATCAGGGTGATCTCATGGCAAAGCAGAACCATTGTCAACAAAATGCATCATCCGAAGCAGAAGCAAATACCTATCACGACTCATGACTGCCGGAAATATAGCTGTTGCCATCAAGGGACTAGTAGACCAATATGAAGCCATTGATGGTTTCCTAAGCAAGCCCATCAAAAAAGTTAAACCCAAAAACTTTTTCATCTCCTCCAAATTTGTGGGAGTCCACCGGGTAGCTCTAGCGTGGGGCTTAAGGCTGGCACTGTTCACCCTCAAAAAATGTTCTGCATACAAATTAGTCTGCTCTACAATCTCTGCCAAAAGCACATCATCCATAAACAACTTGAAAAAATCAATTGGCAAAAAGTTGTCAGTGTTCACCATACACCCTGGAACACCAGTAAATTCAGGCATTGCCGGCTGCACCATGCCTGGTGCAACCCAGAGGTCAGAACTTTCAACGTCAAGTCTTGCAGCCGCAGGCTGCCGCCCAGCTGCCTCTTGTCTCACTACACCAACTGGAAGTCTAGCAGCCCAAGGCTGCAGCCCAGATGCCTCTTGCCGCACTATCGGCACAGCAATGTCCTCCGCACCCACAGGCACTTAATCCACACCAAAAGTAGCTTCATCAGCACTCAGAGTATCTTCATCATCAGATGAAGCCATGTGTAGAGAAAACTCACTACCTGAATCTTCACCTCCCACCTCTGGCTCAGAATCAGAGAATCAGAGTCAATCTCTGGACCATGGTCAGAGGAAGAATCAAAAAGCATTCCAACAACTTGCTGAGCAGTAATCCGGCGGCTAGCCATTATCCTTACAAAGAAAGGAGTCTACACAAACAACTTAACAACCCCGACACTGTGCAAAGTAAGTAAAAAAATGTAAGCCTTTATCACAAAGATCTATATACTGAAAAAATATACAATTCACTTACAAAAGACAGCTACACTCACCAGCACCGACTCTGCAAAGATACAGCAAATAGGCAACGATATCCCACTAGAAAGAAGAAAAAAAACTTACATCTACAGAAGTACTCATCAAGAACAAATGCAAAACATGTTTTACAATCACAAAAAACAGAAACCAAACATACTCGTATTATTACACACTTTGCAAAAAAAACAATTACATTACAATTGAACAAAAAAGGTCTCTTACCAAACACATGCAACTACACAAACAGCAGAACAGCAGAACCACCAGTAACGGAAACGCACACTGCAACAATCTAAAGAGAAAATAAAACAATACACATTAGAAGAAACAAAAACAACACACATTACAACAGGCTATGTCACAGGGTATGTCACAAATGGGGTGTCTGTCCCCATGGGGGGCAGAATATAAATCTTTATAAATGTGGGCCCCCTAGAAACAACCCTACAGAGGGCAGAGAGGCCAAATTAAGACACTAATCTGCCCCCAGAGGGGGCAGAACATATTTTTGAAAACAAATGGGCGCAAGGAAGCAACCCTTGGCCAAGGGGTCGCTTCCTTTACAAAACAAAACAATCCCTGGTGTCTAGTGGGCTTTTCTACCCCCCCCCCCCCGGGTCCAGAAACGGTAAAAAAAAACAGCCAATCTGCCCCGAGGGGGGGCAGAACAGTCTAAAATATTTATATTGCCCCCAGGAAGCGACCCTTGCTTCCCTGGTGTCTAGTGGGCTAATCTACCCCCCCCGGGTCAAGATTCGGCCCAAAAAGCGGCCGATCTGCAAAAGTCTAAAAAATGTATTTAGCCCCCTGGAAGCAACCCTTGCCCAAGGGGTCGCTTCCTTTATAAAAAAGAACAATCCCTGGTGTCTAGTGGGCTTTTCTACCCCCCCTGGGTCCATATTCGGCCCAAAAAACGGCTGATCTGCCCCCAGGGGGGGCAGAAAAGTCTAAAAAAAATTGTAGGCCCCTAGGAAGCGACCCTCACCCAAGGGGTTGCTTCATTTATTAATAAAATAACAATCCCTGGTATCTAGTGGGCTTTTCTGCCCCCCTGGGTGCAGATCAGCCAAAAAAACGGCCGATCTGCCCCGGGGGGGGGCACAAAAGTCTGAGAATTACATTTCCCCCTAGGGAAGCGACCCTTGCCCAAGGGGTCGCTTCCTGAACACAAAATAAACTCAAAAACACAATCCCTGGTGTCTAGTGGGGCATTCCTGGTGCACGATCGAGACGCTGTGCGTGATCGTGCACCAGGAATGCCCTGCATTGGGACATCAAGGGAGAGGAAACACTGTTTCCTCCCCCCCCCGATGCCTCAAGGCACCGAGAAACGGGCCCCCGCCCCACCGGAGCAACAAAAACTCACCCTTCCTCTGGACGCGCTGGAAAGAAATGGCTTCCAGCGCGTCCAGCGCTTCCTGATGATGTTGGCGCGCCCAGGAAGCGTGGGGGGGCCAGGGGGTGGCAGCGGAAAGTCTTCTGTGCCACCCCAGGGAAAAGCACCAAGATCGATGCCCCAGGGGGGGAGCGAAAGCGCTCCCCCCGAGGGCTGTGCCGATGACGGAGCGGTTCCGTCATCAGCACAGCCCAACCGACGCTGATGACGGAACCGCTCCGTCTTCAGCATCGAAGGGGTTAATAATTAACACATAATTAAGAGGCATTGTCATTTACAATGCCAGTAGCTCAAATTCTTGTGCATGTGAGACCTATTTCTTAGAAAGTGAAAGCGTGTATGGCGTGCTGAATGTTGCAGGAAAGCATGTCGTGCCTGCAGTAGGAGAAATGCATTCAAGCACATAGTGCTTATAGACTAAATAAAACATACCATTTAACAACAGAAGTAAAAGGGACAGTCCTCATGGGAGGTTACAAATGAAGACAAGACAGTACCAAGGAAGGACTAACAAGCCTATTAACGAATCGGAAGCCAGCATTTACTAAGGACAATGACACACACCAATGACAAATATGGGCGGAGAGTGGGAGGGTCTTCAAGTTCCTAATCAAATGTAACATGCCTGCCAGGGCAGAGCATTTGCTGCCTAGGCTCGACCTAAAAATGTGCCCTTGCGTCAGAATCACTAGCCTCACCTGCATTTTGTATTCACTCTACTTGTGTGCCGTGCCTGCCATCACAATAGCAAAATGAAATAGCGCAGCTGTGTACTTGAAGGAGAGAGGTAACCACTCTACGTGCATCTTTTAACAAAGGAGGATGCGAGATGATGCCCAAAAATGTCTCTATTATAGAGAAGGAATCAATATTACCACTGATTGGCACAACAAACTGTCTACTCAGATCTCATAACACCTTGTTCTCATGGACCCAGAAACTAACTGAAATGCTGTCTGTTGACCTGGACCTAGCTCAGTCAAGAGATAAACTCAGTAAGCAACTGTTTCGTGTAAAAGGACACCCTCCCTACGCACTTTCCAACTGGACTCTGAATTTCAAGTTGCCTCAACACCACTGCGTGTCACCTCTTGTAAAAACAAAAACAGCTGGGTCCTTGATGCTCTTTGTCCTACTTCCCAGGGAGTGCGTCAAAAGAACACGCTCTGCAGCTTATCACTAGGGATGAAGAAAAGTAGAATGTCAAGCTTAAGTGAATGGGTTTTAGATGACTATCATTAGAAGGTGGCCAAGGCACCAATATGGGTGCTTATTTCTTGAAAACGAAGATGTGGCAAAAATAAATATATAGGCACAGTCATGCTTTCAATCCCCCTCTTGAAAGCCATTTGCCTGCCCTAGGTTGTTATCCCTTCCTGTCTGAGGCAAGTACTTCCTGTTTTCTCACATGACCTGTACTGCATGGTCCACTTAAATCAACAAAATGTAGCAGTGGGCCATACGAACAAATTGACTGACTAAGTATCTGAAAAAGTAGGAGAGAAAACAAAAATAAGTGATAAACCTATTGTGTGACTAAGTGATATTACACTAATCAAAAGGGTACTCTTTCCATGTGAAAAAATACCCATCAGTTGTCGATCGATACCGCCCTATTCATCATCTGGGATCCTTCACACCAGGAAGGTAAGGTTTTTGTACCCACTGAGGATAAGAAAGATGTATGTAACTCATCTAACCAGCGAGGCCCAGTGAATTCTATGGTGTACCTGGGTGTAAAGTGACAACTGTCGAGCAGTGCACAAAAAGCGTGAAATAAGTGAAAGAAAAGTGCTTAAATGACTAAAATTGGATAGTAAAGAGGGTAAAACCCTTCAATAAACACCTCTTCACTCCCACATCAAATAAAAAGAGTGCGACAATAGCAGTCTCAACAAATAACTACTACTTAGTGTGTATGGTCAACATGTTTCTGCAGACTAAGTGGACCCTAGAAGGTATCCTGCTGCTTTCATCAGGACCATTATCGCTACTGCTCAATGTTCGGGTGAAAATAAAAAAGATTTTTTATCACCTGGGTATCGTGTAGGTCATCATTCTCCTGGCTTTTTTGGTCCCCAGAACAACGAGTGATCAGGAAACACACAAACAGATACATAGAAAGACAAACAACCAACAATTAATATAGGTTTGGTTACAGGATCCATAAAGTGATCCAATTCTAGACAGATTATATGCCTATAAGGTGCCAAAAAGTGGCACGTATACTATCTCATTAGTAGAGTATACACTCTCACTTACCTAAATGGCAGGGGAGAAAAACTCCACCTCACCTGGCCACAGCGCAGGTAATTGGAGCACCGCTCTGGTGAACAAGAACATTAAAAAGAAGGGATTAATATGACACGTCAGTAAAAACTGACCTCATAACACTGCTCAAAGCGACAGGATAGCGGGGTGGATAGTATCTATGTCTTACTTTGAAATGCTTTCACTCCAGCATACATTGAAGAAAGCCCTTTCCTCTGTATCAGAAAGGCTATGACATTATTGACCGTGCAGAGGTTACGACAACTACCAATTCATCAGCCTTTACTAAGCAACTGCCTGCTATCAACTGAATCATTGCACTGTTGTCACTCATGATATCCCGTGCATCCCTCGCAGATGGTACTTTTAATTTGGTTATCAGACCTAACTGCAAGTGAATTCTTACTCAAAGAGGTGCCTTCTTAGTACCGCTAAACAAATGACCGAATGACACCCCAGCGCCCCCACACTCGTAACAGAAGGGCTTCATAGTTGTTCCAAGGAGAACGCGGGTCTGGAAAAAGCGCGGGCTTACCTTCCGGTCGGAACTCCTGACGTCCTTCTGGGCTGTCTCGGGGAGGTACCGACCCGGAGGAGACCTCGCGCATTTAAACGCGTTGTTGTGTGGAAAAGTAAATTTTGCCATGTTGTATGTGCCTACGTGTTCCCCATCTTATGTTATATGTGCCTACGTGTGCTACATGTGCATGATCGATATGCATGTATTCCCCTCTGATCGATTAAAGACGCGATTACAGTTGTGTCCATCTCTAGTATGCCAGTTTCCAGTCATCGTGAAAGCAACGACTATTAGGCCTATGTAAACCTACGTTGCCACATTTTACAGTGTGCACGTTAATTCATTGAATTGTCCCCGTTTCTAGGCCTCAAAAGGGCCCGGACTCAGATTCAGCTCCTGTTTCCTGAACCCTCTCCGAGGAGCGATACAGCCCCCACCTGCATCCCTGACCCTTAGCTTACTTCATGCCTCACAGTGCCCGGCCCGGCCTGGCTCTGCCTCCCAGTCTGCCAAGAGTATGTTATGTTTCTAGTTATCAGTCCAGCCCTCCTTCTCTGCATTCCTAAGCTACTGAATCGCATCAATAGTTTCCGTCATGGTCTAGCCTTTATGTCTCCCTGTAAGAGAAATACTGTATTAATATTCATAGAATATTCCTCGCACACGCCATACATATAGAATTATGCACGCACCAGTCTTAGTGTCCATTAGCCTTTGCCCTGATAACTTTTGGATTCTATCAACATGTACTCTAAACACCAGATACTAGATATGCCTTGGGTACATGTCGCTCTGACACTCCAGACTTTAGTCTCCTCTTCTAGCGCAGAAGTCATAGCCCCCAGTTCTCCCTGGTAACACGTCATTGCCCATTTGCGCGCACCACTAGGTTAGAGGTCCCAGCTGCTCAGGTAGCCCCCTCCATGTTTCCGCCCCGTTTATGACATATTCTGTTACGTTTACATCACATGTCTATGTATACGCCCTGTACACGCCTTCTTGTTACATCATTTTGCCCTTATCTTTCGCGACTGCTACGAGTCACGCCTACTGCTACGCCTACTGTATTGAATGTAATGTATTTGTTTAAGTATATATACTGTACACCGATATTAAAGTTTGCTAGCCAATTCCCTTGTCCGTCCCCAGGCAGCTGCCTTCCTCCCTTCATTCTATTCCCGTGCAGGCTGTCCTGTTCCTGTCCTTTATGCCTATTAAAGCCTGACGACTCAAGATACCTCGAATCCTGACTCTTATTTATTGAGCTACCTGTTTATAGAGTATCCTGAAAAATAGAACCGGTAATTAATTATTTATTTACCACATAATGGCGCCCGAATAGGGACTTGCCCTTTCCCCACGCGCCGGAGAAGCCACGCAGGCCCCCTGATCCTCTGCAGCCGTGACGGAACCATACCGTGCACGTGCAGATATTTCTGCTTCAAGTATCCCTCAGGCCCACGGAGGAGACGGAGGTTGCGGTCCAGCATCCAGACGAGGCGGTGAGGAACGCGGCGAGTCCCGACCAGAGCCCAAGCCGAGAGTCCAAGGTCCGAGGTATCCGGAGGCCCACCTGTAACTGAAGTCCGAAGTTCGTAGTCCGTCGTCGTAGCAGTCCAGTCCAGTCCGAGGCCTTCCGTTCTTGCTGCCCGGTGAGTACCGTTGCTGGGGTAGTATCTAGACAGGGTCAATTAAGTTGTCTCTGGTCCGTGGGTTTGGGTACGCAGATCCAACACGAAGTGTTCACCTAGGTGGACGCGGGTCCTGACGTGTCTCTTTATGGGACCGGTAAGTTTCGTGCTGTTTTAGCAGTGCATCTAGTCATTCTAGTAAAGTTCTGTTTTCGAGAAATTCATGTAATCTGTCCGAACTGTTATTTTAAATGCTATTTCGATGTGTTTTCAATGTCGTGGTATGAGTGATTTGTTTTTCAGTTATTATTGTGTTTATCGTGTATTGTATTGTGTCCAGACTCCAGCCTAAACTATGCCTCTATTCTCGAAATTACGTCAGTTAAAAACCAGAAAAGGTCTGCTCGAGGAAGCAGTTCCTGTCCCGCCTAGGGACAGTCCAGGTCATTTTATGTATCATAAGCATGGCTTAAGTGCCATATTATATCTAGACTTATGGGTGGAGTACACCAAGGAATTAGAAGAGAAATATAGATGGCCCGTATCAGGTACGTGGGATGCCGAGTGCATCATGCGAGTAGAAGAAGCATTATGGAAAAAGAAAGCCAGACAGTCCCAGAAAGATGCCATCGAGTTATGGCGCAAAGAATCTCATAAAAGAACCGAAAAAGAAATCAGAAAAACAGAATTAAGTAGGGAATCCTCAGAAAGAGCCCAAGAAAGGGAATTAATCGAAGTAGGTGAACGAGTTAAAGCCGAACAGTCAGACAGACAGAGAAATGCCCTTATGAAGGGTATGTATCCTCTTCTTGCCGAGGGCTTGCCGAAAGCAACCCCGGAAGCACCGTGTAATTTTCCGCCGCCCTTGGTTCCGATTAAGCTACGTCACAAACCGACCGCAGCTGATATTTTTCTCTCGTCCTACTTGGACGACACAGTCCCAGAATATGCAAATCCTGCTCCGCCAGCTCTCGTAAATAATGTAATTCCTGTTCCTCCAGCCATCGGGGCACCCGTTGCAGCACCTGTTACGGTACCCCCGGTCCAGCCTACAGTACATGTACCCGCTACATCAGTCACTCTACCAGCACGTACAGTACACACCGACGATTCTAGTTTAGGAGCCGCGGGGGGAAGTCCTCCTGGAACCCCGCCTCAACACAGACGTGTGACATTACTCGAGCTACATGCCCGAGCGTTACAGCGTTCGCCCAAACATCAGTCAGTTGCAGATATCAAGCGAGCCCTTACCGAATGCCGTTATGATCCAGTCCCAGGCGATGATGATATGGTCATATATTCATTGCGTGTAAGACGGGTGACCGAATATTAGGACACCCTACCGAATATGAAGGAATATCTAGACAGAATATATCGTTTCATCCGTACAGGAGTAGATCCAGGAAGTATTGGCGAGGCCATGGCTCAGAGAAAAGTCGAGATTCAGCTCATGCTTTTAAAGTTTCTAATTAATTGTTTAATAAGAGAACAAGATTATCCGGATAAAGATCCGGAAGAAATGAAAGTCCTGACCAGGTGGAGTGACCATATAGCCGAGGGAAGACACAAGACACAGAACTGTATAGACAGTATGTACAAGAAGATCCGTAGGGAAATAATAAAGTTACACGAGAAACGAGAAGCAGCACAAGTAAACGAGAAAGAAGACAACTCTTCTACTGAAGAGGTAGACGACGAGAATCCCTCCAGAATAGCGTATGTAGGTAGAACTAGACTTCCCGACCGACATTCACGCCTAGAACGCAAGAAAGTTTTCCCTCCTCCAGTACCAGAACAAGGTTCTCTTGAGCAAGTATTTCAAGCTACCGATCACATTCTGAAATCACGAATCGGTTATAGTGAGCTTAGTACCATGCATGAACAAGAACTAGCCCGATCAGCAGTCCGATGGACTACTGATACTACCACTTTTCCTGACGAAATAGTGGCACAATTGTTTCTGAAACTGCCCCCAGCCGAGCAGCGACTGGTGGGTATGTATATGATCCAGCACCTCATTACACTGTATGAGGGACAACATTCTGATCCAGGTCCGTTACATGATGTTCTGAACGAGTTACTCCAGTATAGATGGAGAGGTCTAGGTACTGATTTAATTAGTATCATTCTAGAACAGCGCCACAAATATAGAACGTTTCTGAATCCGCATTTTGTTCATGTCCCACCTCCAGAAAGTAAATCATTTTACATAGATAGACAGCATCCATTACGAGAAGTACACCCAGTTAGGACAACGGGTGGTGATCTAGAACGAGTATTTGTTTACACCCCTATTACAAAGATGGAACTCTTAGAGATGAAAAAGTTAATTCCCTGTCACGACAAAGATCCAGCAGGGTTCCACCGAGAATTAAAAGACATGCTCCGTATGGGAGAATATACGTATCCTGATATCATTAAAATGTTAAAGGTCCTGTTGCCCGCAGGGGTATATGAAAAACTCAAGGAAAAAGAATGGGAGGTGGGAGAGAAAAAGATAGATTGGACAGCTCTAGAAGCTGAAGATACTTCACGAGTACCAGGTACCGGTCTAGGGGCTAAAGTTAAAGAATTGACCGAGTTATTGATACAGGTTTTGCCAAGGTTACTAGCCACGAAAAAGGAAGATTGGGATGCAATCTCAGCTTGTAAACAGAAACAGGATGAAGACACTAGTGATTTTTATGCTAGATTTGAAAAATGTTTTATAATTAACAGTGGTCTGAAGACGAATAGTGAATCGTACCCTCATCTTTTTGTTACCAAACTAGTCGAGAATTCAAGTCCACAAGTTAAAAATCGAGTATTGAAAGTCGAAAGTAGTTGGCAAGCTAATACCCCGTCGCAAATGCTACAGATGCTCCAGTATCACCAGAATAGAATCATGGAAGAGCAAGAACACGAAAGGAGACGTATGAAAGGTACGAAAATGAAAGTATTAGTTGCACAATCTGTTCCACAAGACAGTCAGAAGAGGGGTCCGAATCAAGCCAGTCATCCTGCAGCTCCCGTTAAAGGGACTTGCAATTACTGTAAACAGCCAGGTCATTTTATAAACGAGTGTGCAGTTCTGAAACACAACATAGCTACTGGTAAGACTAAAGAAAGACCACGTCCGCCTAGACAAGAACAAGTTTCACAGACTTCTCAGACACCACAGAATGCACAACAGACAGTTCCAGCACCGCAGCCTATCGCTGCAACACAGCATGTTACACAGCAAATGTACCAGTATGCTCAGTCAGAGTATCCAGAGTATCAACAGTATTCATGAAACAGCCTAGAGAGGGAGGTAGGCTTGCCTCTCATCGAGATACCTGTAGATCAAGAGGGTCCCTATGTACACAGTCAAGTATTAGGGAAAGACAGAAAGTTTTTGATTGATACAGGGGCAAGTAGGACTACTATCAGTCATGACGAGGTTCCAGGGGCTCCGCTCTCAGGCTCTAAAAATGTTTCCCTTGGATTTTCAGGAAAGCCGATTGTTAATGAGATTTCGAAACCAGTTTCCCTAGAAGTTGGTCCATTGTCCCGAACTACTGATTTGTTACTTACGAAGTCATGTCCAGAAAATTTGTTAGGCATTAAAACACTAAAAGAATTAGGTGCAGTAATTTGCTGCTCCCCAGAAGGAGTCCGATTGTTTTTACGCGACTTTAAAGGTCACTATGTATTACGTGATTTTGATCCAAGATTACTGAATGTACCACAGCATTTATGGGCGCAAGGTCCAACTGATGTAGGTTGTATGCACATCACACCCCATCGTGTGACTCTCAAACAAGGTATAGTTTTGCCACGAATCAGACAGTACAGATTGCCACCTGAGGCTGTAGCAGCCTTATCCAAAATTATTGACGAGCTTATTGCTCAAGGAGTGGTTGTAGAAACTGACTCCAATGTATGTAATTCTCCTATCATTCCAGTCCTGAAACGTACTGATCCAAGTGCACCTCCAGTATATCGATTAGTGATTGACCTTCGAGAGCTTAATAAATGTATCATACCCCAGTACCCAGTAGTCCCAGATATTTCTTCCCTATTGACAGCCATTGATTCTGAAGCTACATTTTTCACAGTTATCGACCTCAAGAACGCATTTTTCAGTGTCCCCATTCATCCAGATAGCCAGTACCTTTTCGGTTTTTGTTTAAATGGAAGGAGCTATAAATTCACACGAGCTCCTCAAGGTTTCACAGAAAGTCCTAGTATTTACAGTCAAGCACTTAAAAGACAACTAGACAATATTCACATGCCAACTGACACTGCCCTGCTCCAGTATGTCGATGATCTACTGATCACAGCCCGTTCCGAACGTGACTGCGAGCGTGCGTCACTTACAGTTCTGTATTTCCTGGCCGAGCAGGGGCACAAGGTGTCCCCTTCCAAATTACAATTCTGTGTCCAGCAAGTGATCTACTTAGGCCACTTACTGTCCAAGTGGGGTAGGCAGTTGACACCAGACCGTATCCAGTTAATAGCGAGTCTTCCACAGCCCAGGACACAGAAGGAGGTACGAGCTTTTATTGGCCTCACTTCTTACTGCAGACAATGGATTCCTCAATATGCATTTCTAGCCAAGCCACTGATACAGTTAACGACACAGGAGGCAGCCGTATCGACTGTCCTCCCTTGGACCCAGGAACATACACTTGTTTTCAATGAATTAAAGAAAGCCTTATGTCAAGCACCTGTTCTAGCAACACCGAACTACAGTAAGCCTTTTACACTGTTTGTTACAGAACGTGATGGTACTGCATTATCTGTTCTCACACAAGATCAAGCAGGACAGTACACGCCCTGTGCTTATTTCTCGAGCACATTAGATCCAGTAGCCCAGGCTCTGCCTGCGTGCCTCAAGTCAGTTGCAGCCACAGCTCTAGCCATCAGACAGAGTGATTCCATAGTGTTAGGACACTCCCTGACAGTACAAGTTCCACACTCCGTGGAAGTTCTTTTAAACCGAACACAGACTCAGCACTTGACAATTGCACGTTTAACAGGTTATGAACTGACACTGTTCCAGCCACACATAGACATTAGACGCTGCAACATTCTAAACCCTGCTACACTGTTACCGTCAGTTACTTCAAATCCTGCCATACATGACTGTGTGGAAGTTGTTAACACTATGACAAAGCCAAGACAAGACCTGACAGATATTGCATTACCTAATCCCGACCTGACACTTTATGTGGATGGTTCATGTATGAGAACAAGTACAGGAGAACTAGTAGCCGCGTATGCAGTGACTACTGAAACTGAAGTTATAGAAACACATCGTATTGACACCCTGTCTGCTCAAGCAGCAGAGCTAATTGCTCTGACCCAAGCCTGCATACGTGCCAAGAACCTGAAAGTAAACATATACACAGATTCACGATACGCATTCGGAGTCGTACACGACTTTGGAGTGCTCTGGCAGGAGAGAGGTTTCATGACTTCTCATGGAACCAAGATTCAGCATGGTCTCCTCATTCAAGCTCTGTTAGATGCAATACATTTACCGACAGCTATCGCTATTATGAAGTGCAAGGCACATACGAAAGTTACTGACATCATTTCCCAAGGTAACGACCTAGCAGATCGAACAGCCAAGCTTACAGCTCAGACTCCAGACATTCCAGTTAACACTACACAGACACTCACTCCAGATCCGACTACTTGTATGACAGTCAAGGACCCTACACAAGATGTCATAGACATACAGTTACATGCTACTCCCGAAGAAATCAAGAAATGGTCCGAACAAGGAGGGGTCCAGACAGATCAGGGATGGTTAACGAAGGGAAAAGCCACATGGTTTCTCCCCGACTCTATGGTTCAAGTCATTATTAATACCGCACATAGTCCAGCACATCTAGGAGAAAAAGCTATGTTAGACAGTATTCAGAACCTTTGGTTCAACAAGCACTTACGAGCTGCAGCCAAGCAGAAAGTCCGTACCTGTATGATATGTTGTCAGTTCAATCCAGGTAAAAGTGTCCCGGTGGAACAAGGTGGATTCCAACCTCCTGACCACCCTTTTGAAGTCCTCCAGATGGATTATATTCAGATGGAGCGATGTCGAGGTTTCAAGTATGTCCTCGTAGTTGTATGCGCTTTGTCCAGGTGGACAGAAGCATATCCAGTCCCAGATTACACAGCCGCGACCACTGCTAGGCAGTTGGTTCGTGAATTCTTTCCCCGCTATGGACTCCCTAGGGTCGTGTATTCTGATAACGGCCAGCCATTCTCATCTGAGCTTATGAAACATGTTTCCCTTCTGTTAGGGTACCAGTGGAAGTTCCATTGTGTGCGCCATCCTGAAGCAGCCGGTCTCGTAGAGAGACATAATCAGACCCTGAAAATCCGCATTGCAAAGACATGTAAAGAGAAAGGTGTAGACTGGCTAGTTGCCCTGCCAGTAGCCTTATTCTATATGAGGATGGTTGCACATTCCAGATCAGGTCTGTCCCCGTATGAGGTCGTATTCGGCCGCCCCCCAAACATGTGGGGTACACCTAGACCCCGCAGTATTACAGATGTTTCCAGTAATATGCTGACAGATTACCTAGCTTCCTTGATGTCTGCCCTACACTCTTGTCGTTCACAGGTTGCCGCCGCATTTCCAGACAACACCGAGGTGAAACCGCATGAAGTCATTCCAGGAAACCTGGTGTTGGTGCGGAATTTTGATCGTTCAAGTCCGCTGGAGCCCCGTTGGAAGGAGCCCCGCCTCGTCTTGCTTACAACAAGGACTGCAGTCAAACTCGAGGGGAGAAAAGGATGGGTCCACCTGACCCACATAAAGAAATTCCATGGACTACCAGACAAGACTATTCCTAAAGACTGCCTAAAAACAGACTCTGAACTTGACTCTGAACTCAAAGTTCCCCTGTTAGAGAAAACTCCGCAACAGGAGTATAAACAGAAGCTTCGGTCTAGTAAAATAAGTCAGCCAGTTTAATTGTCTAAGTCCCTCTCGGGTGAAACGGTTAGACAGGTTCCTGACATGTATGAGATAGACCCCCATAGTGAGAGAGTTAGTCAAAACTCTAAACGATGTATCATTGTTCTAAGTTTTTTATTCTTTTTGAGTCTTATGGTTACCTGCACAAGTTATGCTTTACATTTATGTTTTCCAAGTTCACATGTAAATATGTTTTCTAATACTACAGTAGAGCACACATTTAGTGATCTGCCTCCTCACGAGCTATCCTATCGTCTTGCTATGCGAAATAACACATTTATCAGAATGTTACACTATTCACACCAGACCAGCAATGCCACCAATTGTTGGGTGTGTGGTCGACTCCCCCCTTTCCAGACGCCGAAGGGAGTTCTGCCACTCTTTCCTTATCCGTTTTCACATAATGGTTCGTGTGGAGCATGGTCCACGTTAACGTCATCCTCCAATGATATGTCCCTTCTGAATAGAACATGTTTTCCAGACAAGCAAGGTCTTTCCCATAGAACAGGGTTAGATCTAGAAAATGAAGTATATGATTTGGGTAATTGTTCTTCGAATTTCATGGTCCTGAATGTTCAGTCTGATACTACTCCAGATTTGCCTGCTATTTCAGTACTACCAGTCAAAGGCGAATTATGTGTCAGAAAGAATGGTTCCGCACATGTAGGACATAGTGATTGTACTACTATTGTCGAGTATAGTGACAGTGGGAAATCTATTTTCAAAGCCTCACGTCATTCTTATTTTGTTTGTGGTCAGACCGCATATGTTCGTCTGCCCCTCGATTGGGATGGAACATGTTACATTGCCTTCCTACTGCCACCAGTTTTTCTAGCCCCATCTGATTATCACAGAAACACACATCTAGTACACGTCAGACCTAGAAGGGAGATCGAGTCCCCAATTGTCGATCAAACTGAAACTACTCTAGAACAGTATCAAGACTTTAATAAAGGTTTCTTTTTCTTTATAGGACCTGTCCAGAATAGTAAGTTAATACGTAGGTTAACCAGAACCCTTGAAGCAGTAGTGAATGAGACTACTTCCGCTCTAGGTAACTTAACCGAAGAGCAATCTGCTATGAGATTTGTCGTGCTCCAAAATCGTCCCGTTCTTGACGTCATACTGGCCGATAGAGGAGGAGCTTGTAGAGTCATCGGATCTAGTTGTTGCATTTTCATTCCTAATAACGCGCCGTCTGTTTATTCAGCTATAACCAGACTTCATAAAATTGCCCATCAGTTACACCAGAATCCAGGCACCTGGACATGGTCCGGTTGGCTCTGGAGTATTATATCTGCCTGGGGATGGAAAGTATTGTCATTCCTAGGTATTGCAGTAATGATCATATTCAGTTGCTGCCTCTGTATACAATGTGGCCCTGCGAATTTGGTTATCAGACCTAACTGCAAGTGGATTCTTACTCAAAGAGGTGCCTTCTTAGTACCGCTAAACAAATGACCGAATGACACCCCAGCGCCCCCACACTCGTAACAGAAGGGCTTCATAGTTGTTCCAAGGAAAACGCGGGTCTGGAAAAAGCGCGGGCTTACCTTCCGGTCGGAACTCCTGACGTCCTTACGGGCTGTCTCGGGGAGGTACCGACCCGGAGGAGACCTCGCGCATTTAAACGCGTTGTTGTGTGGAAAAGTAAATTTTGCCATGTTGTATGTGCCTACGTGTTCCCCATCTTATGTTATATGTGCCTACGTGTGCTACATGTGCATGATCGATATGCATGTATTCCCCTCTGATCGATTAAAGACGCAATTACAGTTGTGTCCATCTCTAGTATGCCAGTTTCCAGTCATCGTGAAAGCAACGACTATTAGGCCTATGTAAACCTACGTTGCCACATTTTACAGTGTGCACGTTAATTCATTGAATTGTCCCCGTTTCTAGGCCTCAAAAGGGCCCGGACTCAGATTCAGCTCCTGTTTCCTGAACCCTCTCCGAGGAGCGATACAGCCCCCACCTGCATCCCTGACCCTTAGCTTACTTCATGCCTCACAGTGCCCGGCCCGGCCTGGCTCTGCCTCCCAGTCTGCCAAGAGTATGTTATGTTTCTAGTTATCAGTCCAGCCCTCCTTCTCTGCATTCCTAAGCTACTGAATCGCATCAATAGTTTCCGTCATGGTCTAGCCTTTATGTCTCCCTGTAAGAGAAATACTGTATTAATATTCATAGAATATTCCCCGCACACGCCATACATATAGAATTATGCACGCACCAGTCTTAGTGTCCATTAGCCTTTGCCCTGATAACTTTTGGATTCTATCAACATGTACTCTAAACACCAGATACTAGATATGCCTTGGGTACATGTCGCTCTGACACTCCAGACTTTAGTCTCCTCTTCTAGCGCAGAAGTCATAGCCCCCAGTTCTCCCTGGTAACACGTCATTGCCCATTTGCGCGCACCACTAGGTTAGAGGTCCCAGCTGCTCAGGTAGCCCCCTCCATGTTTCCGCCCCGTTTATGACATATTCTGTTACGTTTACATCACATGTCTATGTATACGCCCTGTACACGCCTTCTTGTTACATCATTTTGCCCTTATCTTTCGCGACTGCTACGAGTCACGCCTACTGCTACGCCTACTGTATTGAATGTAATGTATTTGTTTAAGTATATATACTGTACACCGATATTAAAGTTTGCTAGCCAATTCCCTTGTCCGTCCCCAGGCAGCTGCCTTCCTCCCTTCATTCTATTCCCGTGCAGGCTGTCCTGTTCCTGTCCTTTATGCCTATTAAAGCCTGACGACTCAAGATACCTCGAATCCTGACTCTTATTTATTGAGCTACCTGTTTATAGAGTATCCTGAAAAATAGAACCGGTAATTAATTATTTATTTACCACAGTTGTGCTAAACAAGTCGTGTCATGCACGTTATTAGTCTGCGCAAGTACGTAGGCACTTGGGAAATGTAGTTCTTATCTCATTTTGGTCGAAGGACCGACTTTAATTATTACCCAGCAACGTTTCTAGGGCAACACCAAACGCCTCCTATTTCCCAAGTCCGAGGATTATAAATGGTGTCAACGCCATTCAGAAAAAAAAACCCAGGGCAGAGAAAAAAACGCCGTATGTATAGACCCTTTGTTATAACTAATCGGGTCGCGGCATGCGCCTCATCTCGGTGAGCCCTCGCTAAGGTGCTTGGGGGTTGTAGTTTACTGGCTGTTTTTTCAATGGAAAAAGGCTTATAATCTCAATAGACAGGAAAAGTATGTCTGCAACGTCCCTATTGTTTGTAGTAATTTAGTTAAAGCAAACAGAAAACGAAGAGATATTATGTAGTCTGTTTTTTCAAGCCCAACACGATAGGGAACCTCAGCTCACATGTTTAATGTTAAATAGAGCAGTACCCAGGACAGAAACAAATGTTTTAATATATCCCAGTCTGTAAGAACACATATGGTTGGCAACTCTATAAGTTGAATCAGTGTATTATAATGACATCCAAGGAATGTCTTTGTTCAATCCACTTTTATCTGAATTCAATTTATACACCTATTTTTGCTCTTTTCTAAACAAAAATTTGTTCACATCTGTTACGTGGGTGGGAATCAATGGCTGTTCAATTACAGTCCATTTTAGGTCGGTGGGCTTGTGTCCCACTTCCAAAAAATGGTTAGTCAGCCTGGTGGCCTGCTTCTGACATCTAATTGAACTCTTATGTTCAGAAATACGGATCTTAATTTTTCGCGTGGTCATTCCTACATATTTCATGTTGCAGGGGCAAGTTACAAGATAGACAAGATTCTGGCTGTTACAGTTTGTGAACCGTCGCTGTTGCCAGGGACGGTCAGTGCCTATATCAATACTTGTTGTTCTCGAGGTTTGCGGACAAGCTGCACAATTGCCACAGGGATGGTGACCTGTGACAGCTGGCTTGTCCCAAAGAGTACCCACTGCTCGGGGAATGTTCATTTTTGGTCTTGTATGGACCAATTGGTCCTTTAAATTCTGTCCCCGCTTAAATGCAAACAATGGTGGAAGTAACTTGTCTGTTCCAGTATTCAGGATCGCCCAGTGTTTTCTAATGATCCTCTGGATCTTGTTTGATTGTGTACAGTAGGTGTTCACACACGTGATCCGATCTTGTTTCTCTTTGGGAGGTAAAGGTTCTAGCAGGCTTTCTCGATTAATATTAGAGGCTCTTTTCTCAGACCTGCGAATCTGTTGTTTGGGATATTTTTTAGCAGCTAGATTCTCCTCTAAGGTTTTGGCATGATTAATGAAGGACAGTTTAGTTGAACAATTTCGCTGTATTCTCAAGAATTGCCCATAGGGCAAATTGTCACGCAGAGCTTTCGGGTGACAACTTTCATAGCTTAATAAGGAGTTTCTGGCCATTGGTTTATGGTATGACTCTGATTGTAGGCCAGATGATGTTGATGTGATCAAAAGATCCAAGAAAGCCAGCTGATGTCTATTATACTCAACAGTGAATCTCAAAAACTGGTTTCTCCAGTTCAGCCATAAATGAAAGCTCTCTAGGTCTTCAACTGTGCCCGCCATATGACTAGCACGTCATCTATGTAACTTTTCCACAGCCGTAGGAAGCTGTGGTAGGGGTTGGTATCATTGAGGATGTGATCCTGTTCAAATTTATGTACATACAGATTAGCGAGACTAGGGGCAAAAACGCTGCCCATACTGGTCCCGCTAATCTGTAAGTGTGATCGTGGGCGGTCGGCTGGCTGGAAAATCAGGCAAGGAGGCCGGATATAGTGTGCAATAGTGTTGTTTTATTGCATACACAGATAGTCTTTGTAACGTAGTCCAAATAGTATGGGGGAGAGAAGAAGAAACAAAAAAAAGAATGACTCCGCTGTTGGTGTTTGGTAAGGCGAGGAAGGACTCTGAGGGATCCGGGTCTTGGGTTGTAGGTCCGGGTCTTGGGTGCAGGTCCGGGTCTTGGGGTGCAGGTCCGGGTCGGTTTGGTAGAGATGTCCGCTCCTTGCTGGGGAGTTCTCCGGAGGGCAGTAAGAGGAAACAGAAAAAGGAGCCGTTAGTCCCACCGTACTGGGAACAGTAGATCCTTTACCAACACCGGTTCGTGAGGGGCTTGAACAGTACTGTGAGGAGAGCAGGAAAGGGGGGGCAGAACGGCTGGGGTATGGACGAAGATTGAAGGTGCTAGGGTAGCAGCGTGAGACGTGTTGGGGAAGGGTAGTTAGTACTTCAGGGCTATATACATTAAAGGTGCTTTACACGTATATACAGTGAGCTAGCAGGGTTATCGTGCCTAACATGTGCTCAGTAAGAAAGAAGAAACGCTCTATACTATATACAGGCACTTAAGGTGCAACAAAGAGGCTAGGTGTTACTCACGCGCTCCGCCGCAACTCTCCCGGTGAGTTGCGGCCGCTCTTCAGCTTCCTCCTGGGGACTCCACCAGTCCTCGAACCATTCGTCTGCTTCTCCGTTTGCTTCGCTCTCTTCCTCCGCTCCAGTCGCAATCTCCTGCCACGATCTTCTGACGCCTTCTGGTCTCCCGCTTCCGTCTTATCTGTCTGTTGCCGACGGCGGGGAGGCGGGACTTCCGGGGTCAGGCGGTTGTGCTTCCGGTTCTCGGCTTCCCTGGGTTGGTTCCTGCAAAACAGAGAGGGGAGGGGTTTCCGTAGTCATGGATGCTGTTGCTGAATGATCCGCCAGGAAAGGTGAGTGTCGGAGGGGCGGTAGTCCTGGCGGTTTACGTGACGTTGTCCCCGGGGTCGCCTCCCGAGGGGCCATTTCACAGTAAGAAGATGGAATATTCAAATTGGAAAAAAAATTCTTTCATTTCCATGGTTGCCAATGTCATGATTAGGGCAACCGGTGTTTGGAATTGAGATTCTTAGACTCTCTATCACTTCCAACGTCTCCATCTGTGGTATAGACGTATACAGAGACTCTACGTCAAAGGATACGAGTAAATCTAGGTCCCAGTTAAACTCAATGTCTGGCAAAATCCTAAGGACATCTTTTGTGTCCTTCAAAAAAGTCGTCATCTCCCTCACCATTGGTTTTAGGAAGAAGTCAACAAAAGTTAACAATGGTTCTAATAATGAACCTATGCCCGGTATTATAGGGCGTCCTGGGGGCGGGCGTGGTGCTTTGTGTGTCTTCGGCAGTACGTAAAAGTGTGGTATTACCGGGCTTGCTGCACACAGATATTGGGCCTCCTTGGCGGTGAGCCATCCCTCAGACAAAGCCTCCTCCACGATGTGACCAATAGCTATTGAAAGTCTCTCAGTAGGGTCAACAGTCAGTTTGCGATAAGATTTCACATCGTTCAACTCATCACGGTAGGTGCCAGAGTCCAGGAGCACTATGGCTCCGCCCTTATCCGCAGGTTTAATTACCAGTGATTCATTACTTGTCAGACTTTTAAGAGCATCTTGTTCTTTTTTGCAAAAATTGATATAAGGTTTATGATGTTGTTGAAAGAGTTCCCTCAAATCATGGTCTACTGCTTCCTTAAAAGTCAAGACCTTAGCGGGGAGCCCTACAGTCGTTGGGTTAAAAGTAGATGGACTCTTAAGACCCCTATTGTCATCATTAATCATAGTGTCTGAAATGTCTACGTTCTTCTTGGAGAAAAGGAAGTGCAACCAAATTTTTCTAAAGAACTTCCCCATCTCAGTTTGCGTGAGGAAAGGGTCCCCAGTATTGGTAGCCACATAACCTAGCCCTCTATTCAGAACCTGCTCTTCCATGTCAGTTAGCACATGAGAGCTCAAGTTAATTACGAGGCTGACCCCGCTGATGCTCCTGCATAGTCCACTCCCACATATTGCAAAGCGACTAATGCCCCACCACGAGGCACGTTTTCCAGAAGCTCCAGGACATAGAAACAAATATATGAAACAGCTTAAGTTGTCACTAAACAACAGAAGAAAAAGTACACTTTTAAATGTTGCAGCAGATCCATTTATTTTGCAGATTTTAGCCTTCACTGATGCTTGAAAACACAAAGGTAAAAATTTAATTTTGCATGAGAAATGACAAAAAAAGCACAGGCAGATATCGGAGGAGCCAATGATGAAGCATGACATCTAGCTTGCTGGGTGTGTGAGGCTTCCTAGTTCCAATAAGGGAACCCCCCAGTTCCCTGTGCAGATACCCTCCACTCCCGATACACACGTTGTTGTTTTTGTTTTCGGTTTTTTTTCGGGGAACTTTGTACCCTGTGTTGCTATCAGTTCGTTGGACTAGTACACTGGACCCCACTAAATATTGTCCACTGAAGGTTCCCCCTTTTGTTGCATTATTGTTTGAGCATGGGCTTACACCCATGGAACCATTGAGGTTACCTGCAGTGACATTTCACTGACAGGCCCATTGGGTCCCTAGGATTACCTACCCATTATCCTAGGTTCACCATCGACTTGCATAAGTACCTTTTATATCCCCTGCCCTTCGGTATCGCCCTACTATGGAGGACGTACCCGGGCTTAGTTTTGACGAAGACGCTATAGCCGAAGCATTAAGATCAGCCCCTCGGATCACTGAAAGAATATCGACTACCAAAATATCGACTACCCAAAATATCGAGGAAAAAATATCTACAGCAAAAATATCGAGTTTGTATGTACAAACAGGTAAGTACAAAAATATCGAGTACAAAATATCGTTTACAAAAATATAGTTGTAAAAAATATCGTATTTACTAAAAACAGTGTTAAATTAAATTAATATTAATAATTAATTACTAAAATATACTTAAAATTACTTAAATTAACTTATAATAATTAAATAATCAATGAACGTTAAATAAATATTTTTTTATTTCATATTTATGAAACATATATATATAGTAATAAAATATAATAAAATAATACCCAAAAACTGAAAACTGACCCTGAACCCTAAAAATACCCCTTTACCCAAAAACTGAAAACTGACCCTGAACCCTAAAAATACCCCTTTACCCAAAAACTGAAAACTGACCCTGAACCCTAAAAATACCCCTTTACCCAAAAACTGAAAACTGACCCTGAACCCTAAAACTACCCATTTACCCAAAAACTGAAAACTGACCCTGAACCCTAAAAATACCCCTTTACCCAAAAACCCCAAACTGACCCTGAACCCTAAAAATACCCCTTTACCCAAAAAGCCAAAACTGACCCTGAACCCTAAAAATACCCCTTTACCCAAAAACCCAAAACTGACCCTGAACCCTAAAAATAAAAACGATATTACTTCACTTACCTTAAAAACGATATTACTTCACTTACCTTAAAAACGATATTTTGGCTGTCGATATTCTGTCCAGTCGATATTTTCTCCAAACGATATTTTGGAGTCGATATTATGTCCAAACGATATTTTGGAGTCGATATTATGTCTGTGTACCCAGCCCCTCTACTCTTCGGGGTAGTAGGTGCAACCGCCTCAGGTTCAACCAATGATGACTGGGCTACGCTGACTGTGATGAAAAAAGAATGGCTCAGGATTACCGTCCATGGGGCGATGATGACGGAGTACCTGAGGGCTAACATAGCCCCACAGGGACTGATTGTCAACATCGTCCCGAGACTTTTCCTAGAAGACGGCCAGTTCAAAGGGGACTGGTGCCAGGTCTCATGGAAGTGTACCAAGGACTTATTATTCCTGATTGTCAAAACTGCCAAGAGAATAGCAGATGCCCTTCTGAACAAAATCACAGCCGTAGAGACAGCCATAAGAGGGACCCTTACCAAAACTATCTTTTCCAACAAGTTAGCAGGGATTAATCAGGAAATCTCTGAAAATCAAGACTTCCTGCTTAAGCAAATAATGACTAAACTCCAGAAAGACCTGGACAAATTTGATAAGGAGAAGGTATACCCTTATCTCAAAGATGGGTATACTAATAAGAAATGGCTGGTTGAGTGCGTTACTGCGAACGTAAACGCATCCTTGTGATTGGGCACACCATCAGGTTCATCGTAAGATACGAATGACTCCTTTGTAATTTTAGAGTTGGTTTATTTGAAGTTCAATTGATTCATCATAAATTCATCAGTTCATTTAATTCATATTTGTGCATATGATTAAGTAGATTTCACACTGTAATATTCCAAGTGGAACATGTAGAACAAGGTGCTCCAATGCATTTCGGGCTGAAAAAAGCCCTTTTTCAAGGAGCTCTGAAAACATAAAGATACGCTCATTTTAGAATGTAGATCTATCTCATGGCCAAGCATAATGAAAGAAAACATTCTTTTTGAATTACCACTTACAAAAACATATTAACAAAACATATATAACCAGAATCGTGTAAGACTGTGGAGATGTGTCTATGCATTGCTTTAAGTGGTCTATGTGTTACCTTTAAACAAACGTAATGACCAGAATCGCCTGGGACTGTGGAAAGGTGTACCTTATAACCCGTAGGGTCGGGTGGGGTGAGAGGTTAAAACATGCGGGTATTGCTAAGAAATGCTCACGTGAAAGTCGCTTGTCGCTTGTCCGTTATTTGGGAATCTGGAATGGAACCAATAAAATGTTATAAACGAGCGTTCTCACCGAACGGTGAAACTGCGGTTTAAATTCCTGTCGGGCCCCGACTTACTTGTGGAGTGTGTGAAGGCGTGTGCGACGCTTCAGGTTCATTCAGCGTGGCTGGAGCGGAGTTGCCGAGAAGTTGATGCGGAGTTTCAACTCGTGGAATGAAAGGGAGTTAGGGGAATGAGCATGAAAATAGGACTAGAAGGGGGGCGTGGCCAAGACGGCGATCATGGCGGACGCAGCTTGAGTGAGCTCCGTCCCGCCGTTACCTTATCCTCCTTGAATCCTGCGTCGCCCTGACCGACCTGCACCCTGATTTGAGTGGCGAAGAGCGGCTCCAGAGGGGATCCCCCGACAGCGATTTCGGAGTCCCTCGGCCACGAAACACTGCGGAGCGGCGGAGAGGACTGGGCTGACCCTGCGGGCACTCAGACATCCGGAACAGAGGCAGACGCGGCGGCTGGGGAAGAGAGCAGTCGGAGCCCAAACGGAGATCGAGGTGGGGGTAAGGAGCTGTGGCGCAGCCTAACGGGGGAGGGGACGTGTCTGGCCCTCTCGGCGGCAGACTCGAGCCGCGGGGCACAGTACTGCTGCAACGGCAGGAGGGCGGGCGCTCTGCCGGCTCTCCTGCCTGTTCCCCCCTCATTGAAGCGTGCCCCTGCCGGGCACCGGCACCAGACACCTGGGGCGCACTCGGCGGTTGCTTCGGACCGCGGCAAGGGCTGAAGGGACCACCCTCCCCCCCCGGACTATTACAGGCCACCAACCCGACCGGCTGCCCCTGGGGGCAGCCCCACTTTTGACACCAAAGAACGTGGTGCAGGCTCTGGGGCGCCCCAGATGGACCAAACCGAGGAGTGGGCGACCCCCCATTGACCGCGTGGTCTGGCAGCGTGGTGCAGCGCCTCCCCGACCACTAACAGGGTAGTGACCAGCAGTTGATTCATCGAAGAGTGCACCACGCTCGATCGCCGACGGGGCCACGATATACTTGGGCGGCCTCGGTGACACTCGCTGCCAGCGACCACCCATTCAGCCGGGGGTGCCCCTAGTCCGTCGGCCCCCCACAATTGGGGTCACCACTCCGCCGGCGACATGACGAGAGGGGGCAACAGTGGGAATGCTCCCAAACAGGGCCCGATGGACAAGTTTGCGGGGCCCAGTGGGGGTGCTGGGGCATCCGGAGGTCCCCAGAGCACTGGGCCGGACAACGCGGCGTTGATGGCGGCGATCACACAATCGAGGGACATGCTCGACGCGAAAATCGTTGGGGCCGATGTGACCTTGCTCAGACAGGATCTGCGCAATGCGGTGGCACGTATCACCGAAACAGAATCCCGAATCACTGAAGTTGAGGACGACGTAGTGAATCTCAAAAAGAGAGTTGCTGCCATGGAAGGGATTCAGAAGGGACTGGCGCTGCGGGTGGAGGATGCGGAAGGGAGGGCCAGAAGGAATAACCTACGCTTTATAGGCTTCCCGGAGGGCAGCGAGAAAGGAAATATGGAGGCCTTCCTGACCCAATGGCTGGAGGGATGGCTCCCCCCGGACTCCCTGTCACGCTGCTTTGTGGTGGAGAGGGCGCACCGGGCACTGCTTCCCAAACCGCCCACTGGGGCTCGCCCTCGCTCGGTTATAGCCAAACTGCTCAACTACCACGACAGAGATGTTATCTTATGGCAGGCCCGCGCCCAGGACCCACTGATGTTTGAAAATCATAAGATCCTTGTGTTCCCGGATTACACAAAACTAGTTCAGCAGCAGAGACAGTCATTCACCGCGGCAAAGGCACGGCTGCATGAACTCAAGATTCCTTACGCTCTACTATTTCCGGCTCGCCTGCGTGTGGTCTTCCAATCTCGCACTCAGTTTTTCAACTCCCCGGAAGAAGTGTTTGAGTGGACGGACGAGACGGTGCGAGTCAAGGTGAACACCCCCCCTCGGAGGGGCTCGGACTCGTCAACCAACGGAAGACCCCCGAGAACGCCCAGACGATCACGCAGCAAGAGTAACTGGAGGTCGCGCTCTCAGAAGCGCCCACCTCCAAGTGATGACACGGCGGACACTCCGGAGGAAACGGCTCCTTCTCCTTCGAAATCCTGAGACCCACACACTCGTACTGGTGCAAACCATGGAATTGTAGGGTTGGTGAGACGCCTTGATGGCGGGAGCAGGCTGCTCCTCTCCGACATGCCACGTGCTGATTGACTTCATGACTCCTTGTTCATGGGTGAACGGTTGGTCGGGAGACGCTCGTGCAAGAGCGGGCCTACTCCCGGAGTTCATTCCCAAGTGTTGAGTGGGAAGTAGTTGGGCACTTTGTGGGTAGTTGGGTGGGATCCATTGGTGCAGTGGGTCTTGGGCCTCCCGTTGGAGGGCTGAGATTGCCTGCATCGCGACAGGTACTTCAATGTTGCTGAGGTATGGGGTGGGGGGTTGGAGGGGAGGTTGTTGGTATAGTTTGTGGCTGGGGAAGGTTTGCAGGGGAGGGGGCGGGGGTTTGGGGGTTCCGGGGATGGTAGGGAGGGAAGTTGGGAAGGGCTTTAGCACGGTGTACACGGGAACCTGGAGACGACTGAGTATGTGTGTGTGGCCTCAGTGGCCCGATGATTTCGGAATCTGGAAGATTGATGGCGGCTGAAGTACTGGGGACGAGCCCCCCGCTGGCCTCGATGCGAATATTGAGCTGGAATGTGCGAGGGATGCTCGACAAAATTAAACGAAGTGCAGTTCTACGTCTGGGGAAGACTGAAAGAGCGGATGTATTGCTCCTTCAGGAGACACACCTTTTGGGCACCAAGGTTCTTAGTCTACACAGATACGGGTATGATCAAGTGTTCCATGCTGGGTTTGCAAGAGGGTCCAGGGGAGTTGCAATTCTCATACACCGTAGGGTCTCATACACACATGAAACACAATGGTTGGATGTGCATGGTCGATATGTCTTCGTTAAAGGGAGACTGGGGAATGAGCCAGTGGTTTTCGGGAGTGTGTATGCTCCAACCCCACTCCAAGATGCCCTGATTGAACGGCTGTTCGAGGTATGGGCGAATCTCCCGCATGTGTTGACAGTAGTGGGTGGTGATTGGAACGATGTGATGGATGGGAGACTCGACCGCTGTAGGCCTGGGGGCGGTCAATAGTCGGATGCCTCCACGAGGCTGAGTAGGATGGCGCAGGGGATGGGATGGATTGACACTTGGCGCCACCAACATGCTTGTGATCGTGAATATACATTTGTCTCTGCGGTCCACAAATCCTTTTCACGCCTGGACTACCTATTCGTCCCGCAACCCTGGTTGGGCAGAGTTGACTCCACCTCCATACTTCCGAGGGGCCTGTCGGATCACTCCCCGATCGCACTGACGTTGAGCCTCGGTGTGAGGCGACAACCGTTTCGCTGGCGCCTCTCTGTGTGGCACTTACAGCGCAACGACTATCAATCGCGCATGAGGGAGGCTATATCGCATTACTGGTCAGAGAATGAGGACCCGAGTATAGATGCCATGACCCTGTGGGAGGCCCTCAAACCTGTCCTTCGGGGCGTGGACATTGCGTGGTGCGCCGCGAATCGTAGGGCCCGCAGGCAAGAAGTGGAGGAGGCGGCTGATTGGGTGCGGAGCCAGGAGGCAAGATGTCTAACGGGGGAGGATGGAGTAGCCATGGACCAGCTCCTGCACCTCCAGCGGTCATACACCTTGTTATTGTTAGATGAAGCCCGACAGGCTTGGCTCGCTACGCAGAGCAGAATCTATCAATGGGGGGACAAATCTAGCACAATGCTATATAGGTTATGTCAAAACACTTATCAAGCCCAGCCCCTGCCGGGTCTCCGAGATGCCGCGGGTGGCCCTATTTCGGCCCCTGAGGTCCTGGCCCAGATGTTTGCCCAATATTATGAGACTCAGTATGCCCCCCGGGAATCCCTCCCAGCGGAGGAGATTGACAGATTTCTCGCAGACCTTCCACCCCGGGCGCTCTCGGATGAGGCACGGGCCCGACTAGACCTCCCACTGTCAGCAGTGGAGCTTGGAGAAGCTCTGGGTGGACTGAACACGGGCAAGGCCCCTGGGCCCAATGGGTTCCCCAGCGAATTTATGAAGTTGTTTCATCTCCAATTGGGGATGCGCTATAAGAAGGCATTGGAGGCGGCTCGGGAGCTTGGCAGACTGCCAGCGGACTGGCGACACGCGGAGATTGTAGTCTTCTGCAAACCGGGAAGGCCCCAAGACAGCCCGGACTCTTATCGTCCGATCTCTTTGCTGAACTTTGAAGCGAAAATATTGGCTAAGGCATTGGTGAACCGTCTTCTCCCTTACATCACGGACCTGATCCATGCCGACCAGGCGGGCTTCATGCCTCACAGGGCTACAAGACACAATATACGACGCGCTCACCTAGTGGTGGAGGCGGCACGAGCGGCGGGCATCCCCGCGGCCCTCCTGCTGGCGGACATGGACCGGGCCTTCGACTCCCTGAGTTGGTCATACCTCCGAGCCCTCCTCCTCCGGCTCAATTTGGGCCCACGTTTCCTGTCGTACATCCATCTGTTATATACGGACCTGACGGCAACGGTCAGAATTGCGGGAGCCACCTCTGGTACGTTCCTCATCGGTCGTGGCACCCGACAGGGATGCCCTCTCTCACCCTACCTGTTCGCCCTGGCAATGGAGCCGCTTGCGGCCTGGGTGAGGATAGATGCTCAGTTGCGTGGTGTGGAGTGGGTAGGGGGCCCATCTGACAGGATCACGCTATATGCGGACAACGTCCTATTCTTCCTTACGGACCTCAATAAATCGGGGCCGAGGGTTCTTGAGATAATGCGCATCTTCGGTGAAGTGTCGGGCCTCCGACTCAATCCGCAGAAGTCGAAATTATGGGTCCTGGGCGACAGGGGGACTTTGGGTCCCTGGGCCTCGGTCCTTCAGGAAGCGGCGGGAGGCCTTAAGTACCTTGGTGTCTTTCTGACTGATGTGCAGGGAGTGTCATGGTCCCGTAATATAGTGCCTGTTTGGGACAGGATCCGCTCAGATATGCTGATGTGGTCCAGGATGCATTGAATGTCTATGGCCGTTCAGCCATTTTTAAGATGGTGGCCCTACCCCGAATTTTATACCAATTGCAGAATTACCCATACCCAGTTCCGCAGCAGTGGTTTCGTCAGGTGAACTCAGCTTTGGGTCGGTTCCTATGGGCCGGTGGAGCAATAAGAGTGGCGCTCCGCACCTGCTTCCTGTCGACCTACTGTGGAGGGCTGGCCACATCTGATGTCCAGTCCTACTATCAGGCATCGCACCTACTTGTCCTTAACGAATGGTGGTACGGGGATCGCAGTGACCCAACCTATGCCCTAGAGAGGTATATGATGGACCCACACACGCTCCATACTATCTTATACTCGGCGACTATCCGGAAGAAACTTCCGAGGGCCACCCAAGTAATCTTCAAAGTGTGGCGCGATGCGCTCCGCCGCATGGGATGGTGGAACACGCTCACGGGCGAGACTCCTTTATGGCATAATGGGAGGCTGCCCGGCCTGGCTGCACTCCGGGGCTTCGAGGGCTGGGATGCTATAGGCATTTCGGCACTGGGCCACGTCCTGAAGGGCACAGTCCTCAAATCGTTCCAGATGTTGCAGGATGAATACAATATGCACCGGTCCCAATTTTTCAGGTACCTACAGCTCCGACACGCCCTGGCCCCCGCACTAGCGGACTTGTCGTCCTTGCCGGAGTTTAGTCCCCTAGAAGCAAAAGTCTTTATGGGGGAATTGGAATCGAAGAAAATCTCAACCATATATCAAACATTAGTTACGCATTGTTCCCCCTCTCTTGATAAGTTGCGGGCGGTCTGGGAGAGTGACCTGGGAGACTTGGAGGAGGAGGACTGGAGAGAAGCCCTGGAGGCCCCTAGGGGAGCAGCGATAACGGTGCGTCTGCGCTTCATCCAATTTAAGTACCTCCACAGGGCATACTACACGAGGGAACGATTGTGGAAGGCGGGGCTGATAGCCTCCCCAGATTGTTTGAGGTGTGGCAGTGCGGTAGGCTCCTTCTTGCATACAGTATGGGGATGTATACGGCTGCAGAGGTTTTGGACCGGTGTGTGGGAATGCTTGGAGGAAGTGTTGGCATGGGAGCTCCCTCGCACGCCGCAGCCGGGCCTTCTCCACGTTATGGAACAGGTGGGGGGTAATCTGTATAAACGGCACTTGCTCCTTCTGGGTCTTACTATAGCCAAACGGGATATAGCCCAAGCCTGGAAGGCCCCCAAAGCTCCGTTGGTGGGGGTGTGGAAGCGGGGCATGGACTTTAGCATGGGATTGGAACGCCCGATCTTTGAGGCCAGAGGCTGCCCCAAGAAACATTATAGAATTTGGAAGAAATGGGCTGATTATAGGGGCCTATTGCTGGACCCCCCGGCGCCACAAGCCTCTGATATAGATCACGTCTGTACTACCCCCATGTGAACTGACCACATGTTGCTACCATGCTGCTTTGGCTCCTGTTTCTGGCCAATGTGAACACCGTGCAGGGAGGGGGGTGGGGACCGGGTGGGAATGCGGGGAGGGGGGTGTTGGATAATGTTGACTGAATTTCTTGAACACTGTTGCTCTTATATGCTCACTGTCTTTCTGCAATTTTGGAAGCAGTGTTTCTTTTGTATTCTATCAACTGCCATAACACTAATAAAATCTGTTCTGAAAAAAAAAAAATAGGACTAGAAGTGGAGAGGCTAGTGCGGGGGCCATGTTGGAGTGGGGAAAAGGGCTATTGTGGGAATGCAATGGGTTCGACCACTAAAAACAGTGTTATGATGACGTGTTATAAACAATGCATTGACAATTAACAATACGGGCGACTAAAAGAAGGCATAAAGAAAGGCATGAAAAAACATAATCAAGGGCTGATAATAAAAAACTGATAATGGCATGCTGATAATAGCGTACAAGCCGGTACTGTCAAGGAGCAATGTCTGAGTACAGGTACCCCACTGGGTACTATAAGAATGCACTTAATTCAATTCGATCGTTCAAACCAAATGGCTTCATCGCCTGGATTTACAGATTACAGGCGATGAAGCCATTTGGTTTGAACGATCGAATTGAATTAAGTGCATTCTTATAGTACCCAGTGGGGTACCTGTACTCAGACATTGCTCCTTGACAGTACCGGCTTGTACGCTATTATCAGCATGCCATTATCAGTTTTTTATTATCAGCCCTTGATTATGTTTTTTCATGCCTTTCTTTATGACTTCTTTTAGTCGCCCGTATTGTTAATTGTCAATGCATTGTTTATAACACGTCATCATAACACTGTTTTTAGTGGTCGAACCCATTGCATTCCCACAATAGCCCTTTTCCCCACTCCAACATGGCCCCCGCACTAGCCTCTCCACTTCTAGTCCTATTTTCATGCTCATTCCCCTAACTCCCTTTCATTCCACGAGTTGAAACTCCGCATCAACTTTGCGGCAACTCCGCTCCAGCCACGCTGAATGAACCTGAAGCGTCGCACACGCCTTCACACACTCCACAAGTAAGTCGGGGGCCCGACAGGAATTTAAACCGCAGTTTCACCGTTCGGTGAGAACGCTCGTTTATAACATTTTATTGGTTCCATTCCAGATTCCCAAATAACGGACAAGCGACTTTCACGTGAGCATTTCTTAGCAATACCCGCATGTTTTAACCTCTCACCCCACCCGACCCTACGAGTTATAAGGTACACCTTTCCACAGTCCCAGGCGATTCTGGTCATTACGTTTGTTTAAAGGTAACACATAGACCACTTAAAGCAATGCATAGACACATCTCCACAGTCTTACACGATTCTGGTTATATATGTTTTGTTAATATGTTTTTGTAAGTGGTAATTCAAAAACAATGTTTTCTTTCATTATGCTTGGCCATGAGATAGATCTACATTCTAAAATGAGCGTATCTTTATGTTTTCAGAGCTCCTTGAAAAAGGGCTTTTTTCAGCCCGAAATGCATTGGAGCACCTTGTTCTACATGTTCCACTTGGAATATTACAGTGTGAAATCTACTTAATCATATGCACAAATATGAATTAAATGAACTGATGAATTTATGATGAATCAATTGAACTTCAAATAAACCAACTCTAAAATTACAAAGGAGTCATTCGTATCTTACGATGAACCTGATGGTGTGCCCAATCACAAGGATGCGTTTACGTTCGCAGTAACGCACTCAACCAGCCACCATTGTCCGGCGTATCGGGACGGTTACGCCACTTGTTGGAGCCCCCTCAACATCCATTACAACCTCACCCCAACCATCCTTAACCTTCAAACAAGCTTACGCAGGGCGCCTTACCTGAATTTTCAGTTCTTATACTAATAAGAAAAACAGCTACTCCTCGGACGAAGGTTCAGACAATGGCAACTGGAGGGGCTCCTCAGGCAGTGACTCCAGCGGGAGTTACACACCCAATAACAACCGCAACCAACGCCGTGGGAATTGGAACCAAGGCTTCAATCAGGGACCAATGTTCCAGGGGCTGCCCCATTTGATGCCACCTTGGCAATACCCTTTCTATCCCCAGGGACCGCCGCAATTCTATCCCATGAACCCTCCTTTTCACGACAGAGGTTGGGGCAGAGGAAGAGGGCGCAAGCGGGGAGGGCAGAAAGGGGTGCAATGGCAAGACCAGACAACAGCGACAACAGTACCAACAACAGTGGAGACCAGGAGCGTGACCAGGGGGAGGAGAGTCTGATCGTAAACCTCTCTAGTCGGGCACTCTCCCCCACTGAAATCAGCATTTTGGAAAAAGGGCTAGGCTTTATCCCTACTCCAACTCCCGACAGCTTTAATGAACTTTGTGAAGTGAAACAACTTTTCAGAAAAGTACGCCTCCGTGCCTTTTTTAGCGAGAGACTGGACACCGAGAGAACTGGCACAGGTTTACGTAAACCTTCTACGTTTACCCCGACTGATGGTATGGTTCCCCCGGAAGTCCTAGTTTTCGAACAAACTGTTCTTAGGAGCCTTGAGAATAGACCAAGCATCTCCACCTTCAACAACCTCAGCAGTGCTGAGAGGGAAGCGGCACAGGCTCTGGGCAATGACCCGACCATTGTGATCAAACAGGCAGATAAAGGGGGAGCAACCGTGATCCAAGATAGTGGCGACTATGACACTGAGTGCAAACGACAACTTGCCAACACCACCCACTATAGACCTCTTAGGGTGGACCCGACCGCGAGGCTCACAACAGCCATTACCAGCTTAGTCTTGGAGGGTGAAACCAACGAATGGATCACGAAAAACAAAGCTGATTTTTTAATCACCAATGATCCAATCACTCCTTACTTTTACACCCTCCCCAAAATCCACAAGGGTCAGAACCCGGTTCCTGGCAGACCCATTGTTTCAGGGATCGGGTCACTTCTGGAGCCACTGTCTAAATTCTGCAATGTCTTTCTTCAACCAGTAGTGAAGAAAATACCATCCTTCCTACAGGACACCAGGGACGTCCTCCGCCTCATTGATACCATCGAGGGGAGGGAAAGTGTTGACCTACTTCTCACACTAGATGTAGAGGCGTTATACACTAATATCCCCCAGACTGCAACACTTGAAGCAGTGGAATCCACCCTCCGGATGGAGGAGTGGGTTTCACCGACTCCCGTTTCTTTCATCATGGCCTGTGCCACCATAGCTCTTACGGAGAACTTCTTCCAGTATGGGTCCCAACTATATCACCAGATCAGGGTGACCTCGATGGGTTCGACATTTGCTCCTAGCCTAGCTTGCATCTATATGGCCACCTTCGAGGAACAATGCATTTATTCGACACAGAACCCCTTCAGCCACCATGTGACCCTCTGGCGGCGCTACATAGATGACATTCTTGTCCTATGGAAGGGTGACCGTGACAGTTGTGAGGCCTTTTGTACATGGATTAATCTCCAGAAACCCTTTCTAAAGTTTACTGGCACCATTTCTGCAACAACTATTCCTTTCCTGGATCTATCCATACATCTAGGTCCCACAGGCTTAAGCACCACCTTGTACAGAAAGAACACTGACAGGAATAGCCTCCTCCTATATGGCAGTCACCATCCTAAAGCCCTGAGGGACAACCTACAGTTCGGGCAGTTCCTCAGGGTACGCAGAAACTGCACAACTGCGTCAGACTACAAACAGGAGGCAAGCCAACTCCAACGTAAACTGCTAGATAGAGGCTATCCAGCTAGGCTAATCAAAAATCCCAACAAAAGGGCCTTGAATAACCCAAGGGAGGCCTTATTAGAAACACACACTAAGGAACATGAGGACATCATTACCTGTGTCACCTGCTTTACTAAAAACTCAGCTTTTATTAAAAAAACTCTTAACAAACACTGGAACATACTGAACACGGGGGACCTTAACATCCCGAGGCCCCGCTTTGCGTTCAGGAGAACACCTAACCTTAAAGACACACTGATACACACACGGCCGAAGAAACAAAATACTAGCAGCCAAAGTACACTGTGGAGGCTTCCACCAGTGGTTGGTCACTACCAATGCGGCGGCTGCGCCGTGTGCCCTCAAACTATACAGTGCAAAGTGGTGAGGTTGACCGACACCTTCACATGGCACCTCCGTAAACACACCAACTGTAATAGTAGCAAGTGCATCTACCTACTCATCTGCCCCTGCGGCACATACTATGTTGGGATGACGATGAGACAGGTGAAACTCAGGATAATGGAACACAAAAGTAACATCCGGTGTTCCAAAACACACACGAGATTGTATGAGCATTATACCACACATGCCCACCAACCAGACAGCATCAAATGGCTAGTACTGGAATCCTACCCAGCCATTACACAACAAGCCCTGTTCAGGATTGAACAGCGTTGGGTTCACCGCCTACGTTTGGACACTGTCGGCCTTAATGATGCAGTCCCTTGGTCCTCCCTATCCAGATAGAGCTGGGTTGGGGGCACCTGCTATCCCCTATTTCATATCACATGAGGATAATGTACACGAACTTCCCATACGATGCATTAATCCCCTCAATACCTCGAGGAATGTGGGTTGCTCCCTGGTTCACAACGGTTTATCCTCTTCAATTACATATAAACACGGGCTACGTAATCATTCCCCTTCCGTTACTGATTCTTATGACCTTATTCCCTGGGGCGAGTTACAGAAGTGCCTATTCCAACATGGCCGCCACTAAGCGCAATATCTCCTCCTCTCCTTTGAGTGTTCGCATTGCACACTTTCGCACTACCGAGACGTATGCGCTCGGGCTGACGTCATCAATCACGCCCACCAGCGACGTCCTCGCGGTGGATTGAACGCGTTGCACATATAACGTGGGGGTTTTCCGCATACCCGGCACCAGCTGTTCCATACACCGGATTTCGCGTTTGTTGTGGGGGTAGGTGTGAGAGGCGATGACCGCACGCCGCTAAGGTAAGCATCGACTGCTGTGTTTTTGTGGACACTTGGTCTTTTGGTTTGCCCGCGAGTCAGAGGCGGGACAGTCATATCTCTTATTGACTTCTCTAAACCCCTTGCAAAGATTGCTCGCCGGGAATATCTGAGCCTGGTCAGATTCACTGGTTCTACGAGGAGACAGTCATAGGTGGTTAATTCATATGGGCGGTCCAGTAGCGAGACATAGGACTATAGCCTCCGCCCCTAACCACGCAACCCTAATGGTGACTTGCTGAGTGGGGGACGACTTGGTCCTTTGCGATAGCGCTGCCTGAGATAGTCACATCTGGGCCATTCCCCTGTGTTTTGCGCTGATCTAAGTGAATCTGCACACGAGACTTGGCCCCTTTCCCCTGGCAACATCCTCGAGTGGTTGGGACATTGATTTGTGACTCTGACCACCCGGCCTGTCTTGACTCAGCGCAACACCTGTTGGCACAATTTACCCTACTGAACTTGGTACCTTCTATATCCTACTCTTTTCTCTAGGTACCTTACCAGACCTGCAGGTCCCACAGGAACAGTCTGCGGGGCCCGATAGGGTTTTCCTAGGGTAAGAGTCCACATGTTGAATTTACTTTGGCTTGGCCTTCGTCATTTTAATAGGCTGCATCCCCGTTTCCCGTGCTGGTGCAACATATTGTTGTAATCAGTTTTGGGCTACTATTAGGGTCCAACAGATTGGGATGTAACCTTTGTTGATCACTACAACTTTCCTTGTGGTGTCTTCAACTATTGTAATCATGTAAATATATGTGTGTGTTTTCTGTGGAGTTTGTTGACCCTGGCAATCTGCCAACATTACCCTGAACATGTTTTATTTCATCCCTCTAGGGTCATCATACCAGAGTATGACCTTTAATCTACCAATTACCGACCTAGTGAGGTTGTAATTTTTCTTTTCCTTTCTCACATTTATTTGTTCACTGTGTAGTACTGTCACTATAGGTCCTGAAGAATTGCCCGATAGGCAAGAAACATGTCGACCTGACCAGAGGGTCGAGATAGCTAGCCATTACCCTCCCTGTCTCTCTATCTCCCCTCCCACCTTTTTAACTAAGGGAACCAGCCACATTAATAAAGGTCACTGTGGACTGTTTCACCTTGTTTTAAACTCACCACTCCCGCACGACGACACTATTTTTGAACCTCATACACGCACTCACCAACTGGCCGGAACAGAAGAACTCCGACAAAGAGGACCTATAAGGTGCCCGTCAGACATTGCAGCGCCAGTCTGACGAGGAGCAGAAGGCCAATGATGAAGCATGACATCTAGCTTGCTGGGTGTGTGAGGCTTCCTAGTTCCAATAAGGGAACCCCCCAGTTCCCTGTGCAGATACCCTCCACTCCCGATACACACGTTGTTGTTTTTTTTTTTTTTTGGGGAACTTTGTACCCTGTGTTGCTATCAGATATCGGAGGAAAACAGAGTGCCAGAGAAACAAGAAAGAAAGCGGACATCTTTATTCCAAGAGAAGCAAGGTGTCCGTTAACAGGTAGTCCCACA
Organism: Lissotriton helveticus; assembly: GCF_964261635.1. Lineage (NCBI taxonomy): Eukaryota > Metazoa > Chordata > Amphibia > Caudata > Salamandridae > Lissotriton > Lissotriton helveticus. The sequence goes on from NC_136057.1 coordinate 1,763,944,985, forward strand.
ACCGTGTGCTACCCTGGGATGAAATTTTGGACGCTGTACTTCCCCAAATGATCTATGGCCCCAGCCGCTGGCCTTGCTCCTGGCTCTAGGACAGCTGTGCCGGTCGCCGTGCCCCCTTTACTCACCAATGGAATGGCAGAGTGGTGTGCCGCCTCCAGCCGTAGTTACTGAAAAGATGGAGCTTAGTGCAGGCCGATCACTGACCTCTCAGTGGGTATTCAATGGCAGTCCTGTTATTAGCAAGAAGTCCTCTGTCCAGAGTTGCTGCCAGGACTGTGCGAACACTGGAGTGTGTAACACGTGGCGTCAGAGGTACCCCTTCGAAGTATGTCTTTGCACTGGGCTGCAAACCATGCTGAAACTCTGTGACGGACAGCGGGAGGGGGGCAGGAGGATGGAGGACATGGACAACAGGAGGGGGAGGGAACAGGGACAACGGGAGAAGGGCGGGAACAGGGAACAAAAAAAAAGTACAGGTACGGTGTAACAACCAAGTAAAGGGGCCAGTAGCCATGGAAGGATACGAATAACAAAATGGCTGTACTAAGGCGGGACTAACATACCTCATCATAAATCAGAAGCCAGCATTTACAAAGAACAATGAAACAAGCCAATGAAAACTAAGGGCGGGGGAGTGGGCGAAGCGTCAGGGTCAGAAGAAAGAATGCCTGGCATCTCACTCACTCCTTCAGCGAATCACATCACCAGGATACCCGTAGGGTGACAGTTCGCACTATACTAGTTTGACATACAATACAATTAAATACAATACAGCACCAACCCCCTCACTGGTGCAGTTTGGATTATTATTAACTCAATAGGAGGATAATCATCAGTTATCAGATAAGTAGATGCTCTAAATGAGGAAGTACTCAAACTTTTTCTGTAGTTTCCTTTCCTTTATTCCATATTTAAGTTTAACCCTAATAATAAGACAACGGCCAAACAGCCTACACGTATTTTGAGGTACCCACTCTTTTTCAAGGCCAAGTTCACTATATGTCCATATTTAGGGGTCGATTTTGATTGCGGTGAACCCGCATCCTACGGGCCGGTGCGAACGGCAGGTCCGTCTGCCGCTGATCCGGAGGGTTTTGGCCGCAATTTGGTGGCGGTGTCTGCAAGACACCTTCAGCCAAATTACGATGTGTGTGCAAACATGCTTTTCCGCGGCAGATTTTCCGCCGTGGAAAAGCATTTGGGGATTTGCTTCTGCGGGCCCCCAGGGTGTCGGGGGTGGGGGTGCACATGGGGGGTACCTATGGTCCCCCCTGCATTTGCATGCACAAAGCGGTAGGCACCGCTGCAATGTTAACTATACGGGATGTGACCGCCAGGGTGGCGGTCACATCCTAATTCCGATAGAGGGAACGCCGCTGCCCCTGCGGACGGTCCCTCCACCTTGGGGGTGGCAGACGGACGCATGTCCGTCCACCATCCTAATCGACGTCATAGATTTAAATTTCAGCAAAACAAATTCGTAACTCCTGCAATTTATGGTATCAGGCGCTTTTTGCATCAATCCCGCAAACAAAACATGTAAATCTTGTTAAACAAATAAGATAGTGTGGCTGTGCGGTTTCTCATGATATATTTTGCAGAACATACCTGTGTACTGTTTAGAAAGAGTGTGATCGTAGTGTTTGTGCCTGCAACAAGGTTATGTGACTAGTCTATGATAGTAAAGACACTGGAAGGTTCGAAAAGGGTGTGCATCTTTTATTCCAAAACAACAAAGTGGGGCGAATGTAAACACAAAGTACTAAACCGAGTCAAAGCCTATACAATTACTAGAAAATGGCTACTTGGACAACTCTTGTGACACAGTGAATTGCTTCTTAGTTCATTGTTTAGAGGTGGTATTACCAAATATTTTAATATAGAGCATAAGATTAGTTTTGGTGTTTCTGCGTGCTGGGATTAATAGCTACCACTAGTATCCAAGGATGAAAGGTTGCGCTGGCCCTGCAGTAATTCAAGTGCATGACTGAATATCACACACAAATGTGTGAGCCAGAATTAAAATGATCACACGACCATGCCACTTTAATCAAACAGAATGGTACTCAGTCTACTGCGTTGCAAGGATGATAGTCTGACTCGCCCCATCCCCATGAAGATTGCAGTTTTTAACATCCATGTTACACCTTGCTTTTTGCAGCATGGAAATACCCCACCCCCGATGCATGCTTAATTCATAGCTGCAAAGGTTTCAGATTGGCATGTGTGACATTTTGTTAATTTCTGTGTACTTATGAGTGACATTTCAACAAATATGAGTGACACTTTCTTGCTAGCAAAATCGAGCCACGAAGACAAGAAAAACATATAAATATCAGAAATGTCACTCATTTGAGCAATGAGAAACTATAAGAAGATCTTAAAAATACAGCAATGTATTTTTATAGAAATGTAGAAATGGAAAGGCACTAACGTAGTGCCCTTGTAAACTGATCGTTTCTGCAGACAGTGACTCACTACAATGCAGAGCTATCAGCTTTACTAACTTTTACGCAACTGAACTCATCTTTGTGCCGATTTGGAGCTCAGGTCAAGGCTTTTGGTGTTATTCTATGGATCAATGTAGTGTATGTTTGGTATTCAGTGCTTGACTAATTGTTGCAGGAGCTCTAATGCTCCCTAGTGCTTAAGGGCAGTCTCACAGCACACCCGATTTGAGTCAGAGAACACAACTCCATCGCCAGCAAGTTACAGATTCTATACTGTGGAACAGTAGACCCCAATCGAGGGCACAATAAAATAAGTGCCTTAGATTTGCAGGGGACAAAGCTCGCCAAGAAAACAGTGTTCCAGGCTACTTTGCCTGCAAAAACCTTCATTTTGGCTGCCCATGTCTACTGCTTCACATCCCCAAATTCTGGTCGCCCTCACTCAACAGGTTTCATGGCTTTTGAGGCATGGAACTGAAAGGCTATTCCAGATTCAGGCTTTACTTTTAACCTTCCAGCAGTTACTGCCAGCCAGCCTGGGCTATCTTCAGAGCCAGACAAGGCACGTTTACAGCGCCCTGTAGTATAAAACTAATTTGTCCTTTTGAGACAGTCTTAAATCAGAAATGCCCATTTTAACCTTTCGCACTATCTCCCAACAAATTCATTACAGTGCTGACTGGTAACCAATCATGGTGACTGGGGAGAAAATACTTTAGTGCAACGAAGGGGGAGGATCTCAGATCCAGGCATGCAAAAAATGAGAACAACTAGGCAAGACGTTTACGGAGAGGACCAAGAGCAGAACTACAGTTTTGGGAATCAAGCGGGGTTTCCCATTGTTTAAGAAATAACTTTCAAAATGAGTGGGATTTATATACATTCGAGGGGGGAAACATCATTTACCACGAATGCATTACCACGCATTACGTTTACAACGGGTCACTTACCACGCAAACGTCTTTTCACCGCGGGTGCATTCCACGAACGTTTTTACCACGCAACGCAAGCTTCATTCCTTCCAGTCTTCGTTCCTTCGTCCTGCGTGTATATCATTAGGAGAAAGGGACAATAAAAAGGGGGGGTGGGGGGGTTGGGGGGGTCTCCCCCCCTAAAAAATAAGCGGAATTAAAAAAAAGGAAACTTTAGAAAAAAAAACGCTATTCAGTGCCAAAGGAGAGAAAGGAAAGAGCCGCAACAACGACGTGGCGTGTACGTGGCGTTACTAGCGCGACCAGAGAACTGTTAAGCTCCTGAGGCGGAAAGCCGGGAGATTTCGCTAAGGTTGTTTTTGTGCTTTTAAAACTTTAAAAATTTGTGTGATACTTTGCTCTTTTAACAATAAGATCCTACCTGCCACTCGCCCAGTGTACTCCCCGCGCAGCAGACCTTAGCGCTGGCAGGGGAAACTTTCCACGGTTGACGCCAGTAGAGTGGAATCACTGCGGCCACGCCCACCACCCTTAGGCCACGCCCCCTCTACTCAGTATTTAGGCGCGCTGATTTACTAGCGCGACCAGAGAACTGTTAAGCTCCTGAGGCGGAAAGCCGGGAGATTTCGCTAAGGTTGTTTTTGTGCTCTTAAAACTTTTAAAATTTGTGTGATACTTTGCTCTTTTAACAATAAGATCCTACCTGCCACTCGCCCAATGTACTCCAAGCGCAGAAGACCTTAGCGCTGCTAGGGGAAACTCTCCACGGTTGACGCCAGTAGTGTGGAATCACTGCGGCCACGTCCACCACCCTTAGGCCACGCCCCCTCTACTCAGTATTTAGGCACGCTGATTTACTAGCGCGGCCAGAGAACTGTTAAGCTCCTGAGGCGGAAAGCCGGGAGATTTCGCTAAGGTTATTTTTGTGCTTTTAAAACTTTTAAAATTTGTGTGATACTTTGCTCTTTTAACAATAAGATCCTACCTGCCACTCGCCCAGTGTACTTCCCGCGCAGCAGACCTTAGCGCTGGCAGGGGAAACTTTCCACGGTTGACGCCAGTAGAGTGGAATCACTGCGGCCACGCCCACCACCATTAGGCCACGCCCCCTCTACTCAGTATTTAGGCGCGCTGATTTACTAGCGCGACCAGAGAACTGTTAAGCTCCTGAGGCGGAAAGCCGGGAGATTTCGCTAAGGTTGTTTTTGTGCTTTTAAAACTTTTAAAATTTGTGTGATACTTTGCTCTTTTAACAATAAGATCCTACCTGCCACTCGCCCAGTGCACTCCCCGCGCAGCAGACCTTAGCGCTGGCAGGGGAAACTTTCCACGGTTGACGCCAGTAGAGTGGAATCACTGCGGACACTCCCACCACCCTTAGGCCACGCCCCCTCATATTATAAAATGTGCATCCCCCGGAGGCTCAGCGGACGAGCGCAGTTTGCGCGCCGAAGGCGCGCCTAAGGCAAGCCCGTCTGCGCCCGTCCGCGACCAAACCGCGCCCAGCGCCAGCCATGCTGCCGGTAAGTCGCCACGCACAAAAAAGATAGTCAGAACCAGTGCGGAATTATTGGCACTGAATACAGCTAAACCTTGTCAGGCGCCCAGGCTCGACCTGGCTCCATCGGACTTACCTCCCTTATGCCTGATTTGCGGCGATGTGCTGGCCAACGCTCCACCTCAAATAAACATACATTCTAAAACAACAAGCCTCTCGACAGCCACCAACCCCCCTACCTCTCTGTTCAGAGCAGCACTACTGAACTGTAGATCTCTCCCTAAGCATGCTGTCGATATTAGCCTATTAATAACGGACTCTGAGTGGGATGCCCTGTTTCTTACAGAAACTTGGCTTAACATAGATAATATGGCCTCTATTCCTCTGGCTATACCACCGGGTTTCAAACTAAGCTTCTCAAATAGAGAGGAAGACAGAAGAGGCGGCGGAGTGGCAATTATCTTCAAGGACAAATTTACATTGACGTCCTCGGCACCTACTACTATCCCTGGGATAGAGGGATTACACTTCTGCCTTCAAATTAACCCCCAACTATCCCTAGCCGGCCTGATTATTTATAGACCCCCGGACTGTCCCTCGACACGCACCGGCGAACTTTTGGATTTGATAATCCAAAGCTCCCTAGCCCACCCTCACTACATTGTAGTGGGTGACTTCAATGTCCACGCTGATAGGCCTGACTGCCCACAGACCACTCAACTTATTTCAACGCTGCAAGCCGCCAATTTAACTCAAATTACCTCAGGACCTACGCACCGGGCCGGCCATATGTTGGACCTAATTTTCTCCAACATACTGGACTCTACAACCCTTCCTCCGTTACCATTAGTTTGGACGGATCATTTTTTAATCCCCTTCTCTATCTCCCTTCCATCCCATTCTCAGAAAACAGGCAAACGCTCCTACATATGTAGAAAATGGGATAAAATATCAGCCGATACCCTATGCCCGGCTCTTGCAGCTGCCCCCCCTCCACTGACTTCAGATGCGAACTATGATGCAGTGATGTTGAATCGCTGGATAGGTAACACAGTGGAATCGATTGCTCCCGCCAAAATTGCCACGTCTCGGAGAGAATCCCCTACCGCCCCCTGGTTCTCCGCAGAGCTGATGGCAAAAAAAAAGCAATTGCAAAAAGCTGGAGCGCCTTTGGCGGGCAAACTATTGTGAAGCAGCAAAAATCTGCTACAAAAAAGCCCTTCGAGGTCTACATCAATCCATAAAAAAAGCTAAAAAATCATTCTTTGTGACCTCCATTCAACAAGCGGAGCAATCTAGCAAAGAAGTCTTTAAGATTGTTCAATCCTTCTTCAAACCAAGAGCCATCGAGACTGAGATTACCCCATCAGAGAGACTCTGCGAAGACATCTCGGATTTTTTTGATAAAAAAATCGCACAGGTCTATGAGACCTTCTCAAACCCTGTGCCCACAGCAATGACGTACGCAGAAATAAAAGATTCGCCCCCCCCCCTTAACCCAATTCCATCATATCTCTCGTGATGAGGCTCTGAGTGAATTAAATAAATGCAAATCTGGAGGCCCCGATGACCCCTGCCCACCAAAACTCTGGAAAACTATGTTGGATGCGATTGTAGCACCGCTCCTTCATATATGGAGCACATCCATTGAAACTGGCACGTTCCCTGACTGCTGGAAACATGCCACACTTCTCCCTCTAAAGAAAAAGCCTAATGGTGCCCCGACGACCTGAGCAACCTCCGCCCCATCTCCCTGTTAGCAGCCCCAGGAAAAATACTCGCAAAACTGATTCAACGTCAACTGAACAGTTTCATCGAGAAAAATGAAATCCTACATGAAACACAGTCAGGTTTCAGGACCGGCTTCAGTACCGAGACGGCCCTTATTGAGGTTGCTGAGTCGATCAGGTGGTCCTTAGACGCAGGAGCATCAGCTATGCTGGTGCTCCTGGATATATCGACCGCATTTGATACGGTGGATCATGGAAGATTGATGTTAAGGCTGAGGGACACAGGTCTGGAGGACAAAGCACTGAACTAGCTTCAATCCTATTTAACGGATCGCTCTCAGAAAGTCGCACTGGGCACCTTCTCCTCCAAACCAAAACGTCTGTGGTGCGGTGTCCCTCAGGGGTCTGCACTCAGCCCGCTACTTTTTAATGTATACCTAACCCCACTCTTCACCTTGATCGCCAAATGGGGGGTCAAGGCAATTTCATATGCAGATGATACACAACTAGTCTTCCCCTATGTTGAAGTATCAGATGCAGCTTTCAGCAAAATAAGGGGCTGCCTTCAAGATGTAGCCAACTGGATGAATACTAACAAACTTAAGCGGAATGCATCCAAAACGGAGGTATTATTCTTTGGAAAAAATACGCATCCTCCACCAGACCTATGGTGGCCCCCTGAAATGGGTCCAGCACCAGTCCCTGGAACCAATGTGAAGAACTTGGGAGTAAGATGGGACGTGAATCTCTCTTTCTCCTCGCACGTGCAGCAGGTTACCACTGGATGTCTTCATAAACTTAGGAACCTTCGTAAATTCCTGTCTCTTCTACCTGCTGAGTGCCGCAAAATGGTAGTCCATGCGACAGTCACATCCAGACTGGACTACTCGAACGGCCTCTACCTTGGTCAGCCCAAATATCTGGTGCAGCGTCTGCAGATCGTGCAGAATGCGGCTGCGAGACTAATAAAACCAATTCCTTTTAGAGATCATGTCTCTCCGCATCTGCGCGAACTGCACTGGCTCCCAGTAGCGAGCAGAATTAAATTCAAAGTTCTCACCCTGGCATTTAGAGCATTAAAAGGTACCTGCCCCACCTATTTAAAACTCAGACTCCCCCGCTACCATCAGGAGAGACATCTACGCTCCAATTCCCTGCTTCAGCTAACCATTCCACGAGCTAGGAAGGCCAGACTTGGGGGAAGATCCTTCTCTGCTGGCACGGCGAAACTCTGGAACGCCCTGCCACTGGCCATTCAATCTACCTCGACAGAAGCAAGTTTTAAGAAGCTTTTAAAGACCTGGCTTTTTATACAAAAAACCTAAGCAATTCCCCGAGCTTCGTGCTCAGCTGAAAAGCACTCTCTTAGCGTCGGGACACCTCCTTGTGAGGTAGCTGTTCGCGCTTTATAAGCAGCAGTATTATTATTATTATTATTACGTCAACATAGAAGTCCTATCTCTATTTTGAAAGACGTGTTTTGACGCTGGTTACGATAGAAGTATCGTAACGTAAATATGGCGGTGTATAGTCGTGCGTGCTCAAATGCTGCGTGGTAAAGACACATGCGTAGTAAAATTCGCGTGGTAAAGCCATGCGTGGAACAGGTAAGCGTTGTATAATCATATATTCCATAGAGGGCATTATAACTCAGTTGGTTACAGCTGCTGTAAAGACTTGCGTGAGGTAGTCTGGCAAGGCAACCCCTAATATTGCCCCTACCACCCTTAGGCTTTCGCTCTTCTTATATCAAGAAAATGTGCTCGTTCAGAGGCTTGGTGCTATATAAACAAAGGATTTGTATTATCAAATGTCCTTAACTGGAAACGAATTTCGCAACAGAGTAACGAGTGCAGACTAAAGCAGGAGGAGACTTTGGATCTACTTTCTTGAGCTGATGAAAGCCCTGAGGTGGCGAGGAGGATCTGCCTCGCCACCTTATCTAAAAGTAGTCATGGCAGAGGAACCATTACTTGAAAAACGTGATGTGAAAGCAGCTGACATCACCTCCTGTGCACAGGAACATAATGGGGCCCCAACACGGATCATGATTTCAGCTGCACGATAGCTAAGGTTTGAGGCCTCTGCAGCTGTAACTTTAAAGATTAAGATCATGAGGCGTCACCTTCACGCGCTAGCAAAACTAAAGTCAATTAATTGATTGGATATTGAAGAAGGGAGTGGCACTTACCAGTATCGAGCAGCGCTTCCCGGTTACGGCCGGCCAGCACGATAATGTCAAGTGGTGGCCCATGCCTGGTTAATGCAGGTAATTGGTGTCATTCTAAATGGTTGGATCATCCTGTACTGCATATTGCATTTAAAAAGATGATAGCGTCCGACCACGGAACCCTATTGGTGAGACAGACTAAGCGTTTAGAAAGACTAGTTACCCGCAGTTGATTACCTTTCACCACTACAGTGGAGTGTGTAATACGTGGCATCAGAGGTACCTCTTCTAAGTATGTATTTGCGCTGGGCTGCAAACCATGCTGGATCTCTGTGACGGACAGTAGGAGGGGGAACATGGACAATGGGAAGGGGCAGGAGAATGGAAGACACGGAAAACAGAAGGGAGGGCGGGAACGGGTACAACAGGAGGGGGCGGGAACAAGAAACTAAAAAAGTACACGTAGGGTGTAACATTCAAGTAAAGGGGCCAGTAGCCATGGGAGGTTACAAATGATGACATGGCTGTACTAAGGCGGGACTAACAAGCCTCATAATAAATCAGAAGTCAGCATTTACAAAAGACAAACAGAGAAGCCAATGAAAAATGAGGGCAGGGGAGTGGACGAAGCTTCTCTCCGCACTCCACTACCACAGCTTTCACAGCTTTAGCAGCTCTTGCGCGCTGGCTCCTGCTTGACCTAAAAAAGCAATTTATTAGTTTACCCAGACATTGATTTCTGTCTTTCAATTGTCGCTCAGTTTACAAAAAATGTTTTCATTTTACAAAAACAGACCTAAGACCACTGTCGACCTCATGTCTAGCCATATACAATTTGGAAAAACAATTTGTGCATATGTACAGTGAAAAAGAAAACAATAATTAACGTTTTTACAAAAAAGACTTTTTACCATAAGTGCATATTCATGACATGGACAAATTAGTCATACACATTGTGAGTGAAATGTGACTTTTTACAATAAAAGGATCACAAACATGGGGAGAAAAAGAGAAAGAAAATATTTTTCATTTTATAAACAAAATCAACTCCCAAAACCTGAACCAGATGAAATCATTTTTGTTCAGGAAAATTGCCCATTTTTGCATCAGTATCGTTGACCTAAATGTCAAAAAAAGTGCCGACGCGTTTCGAATCCTGTTTGGTGACTTGCAGGATTCTCATCCTCAGAGTAGGGAGTAGGGAGTAAATCAAATCCCCCCCTACTCTGTTGCAGTCCAAACCCCACGGCATAGACGATACTTCATTAAAGCAGGAGCAACTTTGGGCATTAATAATACAAGGTATGCTATATTCCTTATACACGTTTTGTTGTTGTAAGAGTAAATGGTTAGAGGACCCCCTTTTTGGTAAACAAATCGTCCTTTCCCTTTTTCAAACAGTTCCCATGGACTAGAATCACACCGCCCTGATGAGAATCCTGCAAGTCACCAAACAGGATTCGTAATGCGTCGGCACTTTTTTTGACATTTAGGTCAACGATACTGATGCAAAAATGGGCAATTTTCCTGAACAAAAATGATTTCATCTGGTTCAGGTTTTGGGAGTTGATTTTGTTTATAAAATGAAAAATATTTTCTTTCTCTTTTTCTCCCCATGTTTGTGATCCTTTTATTGTAAAAAGTCACATTTCACTCACAATGTGTATGACTAATTTGTCCATGTCATGAATATGCACTTATGGTAAAAAGTCTTTTTTGTAAAAACGTTAATTATTGTTTTCTTTTTCACTGTACATATGCACAAATTGTTTTTCCAAATTGTATATGGCTAGACATGAGGTCGACAGTGGTCTTAGGTCTGTTTTTGTAAACTGAAAAAAAAATTTGTAAACTGAGCGACAATTGAAAGACAGAAATCAATGTCTGGGTAAACTAATAAATTGTTGTTTATCCTCACCCGAATCAGTTTGTAATTCAAAAATTTGGAGGCATAGGCAAATAATTCTTTATTTACAATTTTGTGGCCCTGCCTACCCTCCATCCCACCGGGCCCAGCCACCCTTGTTTTTTCTGACCTAAAAAAGCAGCATGATGAGTCACCAAACACAAAAGGCCCTCGATGTAATCATGATTATCGGATTTGTGGAATATATGTCCCCAAGATCAAAATTCTATTGAAGCAGATAGCACAAAACCTCCATACTTACCTGACTAGCCCTCATTAGAATCTGCAAGAAAGGACGGTACCAGCGTAAGTGTCCTAAATAACGTGAGACATGAAAGACGTAGAAACTAAAGAAGGAATAAAAAGTTGAAGGTCTCAAACAACCTTACCATTGTTATAGTGGCCATGCTGGGTTAGGGCCCACAGACCTATGTAAGAAATGTATACAACATAAGAAGTCTGTAAAAGCAGGGTAGAGGTGCAGCGGTATAATGCGTCAACATTAGCGTCCCACAAAATGCCTTGCAATAGAAAAACTCTCCAAAGTAGCTGAAGTTTCCATCAAGGAGGCCCACAAGCAGGGGGTAAATAGTGTTTATATGCAACACAGAATACACTGATAAAATTGATAGGCAATTAGCTGATGAACATCCATACATCAGACTATTGGGTAATCCCCTGTATGAAGTCATGAGACATATTGAAAAGAGGTTGACCTATTGGCATGAACAATGTCTCAACACTGATGTAGAGTACAAATACTTGTTTCACCCATTACTGGCTTCATATCTGCGGACTACAAGACAAGCATGTGTCCTGCGTATTTTGTGGTCAGTATCTTCCGACTCCCCTTGAGGGTTCTCCTGCCTTTTGTAGTAATGTTAACAGTGAGGGCTAGAGGGTTATGAACGCTATATACCGTGGGTAGAACCATCAACAAAGACATAATTGATTACTGAGCCAGCCCATTCCAATTTATGCTGGGGTGATTGAGGTTGCCAAAGCAGAGACAGCACTCTGCAGGTCATGAGATATCAGAAAGACGTGCAGTAAACGCCCCCTCAGGCCCATAAAATCCTGGTCCTCACAGCATGGTTCATCCATGCCTGGAGCAAAGTTTGCAGATGAAAGGGAAAGCAAAGTACCCACCTTTGCGTTGAAGTCACCAGCCAGTATTTGATTAAATGGCCCTTGGGGAAAATAACCCATGGACGTTCTTCTTGTTCCTGCCAGAAAAATCAGTGTTATAAAATGGAACCAATATAATACCAACATTTAGACCCCACTTTAAACCGAAAGCCTGTATGGATTCCCTTTTGTCAGTATTGGGGATATCTTGCATTAAATGCCTACTGTAAACCAAGCAGTCAGCCCTCTCTTTGCTCGTGCTGTGGTGTAAGAAGTTGCAGAAAGATTGAAGCAAGTGAGCCCATCAAAGCAAACATCATCCTGCACCCATGTTTCCTGCAAGAAAACAACATTGCAGGAATTTACCAGAGTGTACCAATCCTCAATGCATAATTCGTAGGACAAGCCAGCAATATTGCAGCTGAGAAATGTCAGTTTAGTGTTGTCGTGGCTGGGGGGGGGGGAGGGGGGAAGACTGCCTGGCCTTCCATACTGACCACAGGCACAGTTGGACTGAGGACTAAAGCATGGCACCATTTGGACGAGGGCCTTGTGTAGCATTAAGCAGGCAAGGCACTGGGTGAGGGTTTGGCAAGATGGTGGAAGTTCCTGGACTGCACTGGGTTGTCAGAGAAGGGAGGGTGAGCATATGGTTCTGGAGTGTATTGTCAAAATTAGCAGAATTCCCACTTGCTGGTTCCTTGACACAGTTATGCTCCCTTTCGTTTTGTCTGTCATTATCCTCCATGCCAGAGAGGACTACAAATCTGGTCTGTATATTGGGGTCGACCTCTGTTGAGCAGTGGTAAGTAAGTAAGGTAGTAAGGGCTAGATGTTTATAAAAAAACAGTGGGGTGACTTTTATTGCTCCTAGCTTTGGTATGTCAGTCCTGGCTTGAGACAAAATTTCCCCTGCAACCAGAGACCTGAGAAAGTTTATAATTATAGAGTCACCATGGAACTGTCTGCGTAGAAAGGCCCTTCCCCCAACTCTGCGGCACGAGCGGCGGTGGGCTGAGTTAGCTATCTTACTTAAGTTAGCTATCTTATTTAGCAGCAGGATAAATTGGAAACCTCTGGTCTTTGTCCATCCATCAAATATCTGAATGTGCACAAAGTTGGCCCTGGGTAATGTTACAGAAGGACAGCACTCTCCTTTGTTACTTACAAATATTTATATTCCCCCTTCAGAGGGCGTCTAAGTCTTTTGTTGAATACACATTTTCCTTTGTGCATATTATTAGCATCTCAAAAGGCTGCACATTGATCATTATGATGGGAGACTTTAATACTAAAATCTTGAATTGCTCCTCCCTGGCCGTTAGAAATCAGGAATCGGAAGATGCATGGAGCAATTCCTGAAACAACTTTGCCAAACCATATCAGATCAGAGAGGCGAGTTGAGATTATTGGATTGTCTGAGAACCAACAACCTTGTAATCTTAAATGGACGAGTCCCAGCAGACTCTTCAGCTTCCTTTACCTTTCATTCCTCCCAAGGGCAGTCATTAATCGATTATGGTGGTATCTTATCAATTGTTTGGAGCATGCACACAATTTAAGGCTCTGAGAACACAGTATTCTCTTGGTGGACATTGACTTGGAATTTGAGATGCTTGAGCCCTGGAAGCCTAGAGATGATACCATTAAGTATAATAAAACCAAAGGGCATACCTTTTGGTCAAATAAAAACTTGACAAATTTGGCAGGACTGCTAAAACAAGCAAGTTCTGGTCCCTCTCAGGAAAATCTTATTGTTTGGTTTGAGAAACATCTAACCCTATTCAGATTATGTGGGAGCATAAAAAGAGCTATTGGTGCAAACCACTTAGCAGCAGTCTCATGGGAATTAAAAAAGTTAAATCGGGAGCTGAACTCCCTAGTAAGGGAACAATTTAAGCAGCTGGCATTAGTAAGGCAGAGGGAAAATAATCGACTAAAGTGGGTAAGAACAAGAATGAAGGCATATGAATGTAGATATCAACGCGTGGGCACTCTTTCTCCATCCGGTGCTTCAATACTGTTACCAACATGGGACCATTCCGTCCTCTTGGAAGGGAAGCATAGTGGAACCACTATACAAAAAGGGTCCTAAAACTTCTCCTGCAAGTTTTAGGCAGATCACACTACTGGATGCGACCGGAAAACTGTTTTGCTGAGAGTACTTTAGATAATATCTCAGCTCTGCAACCTTTAATTGAAAAGTAGCAGTGGGCAAGGGTATGGCCTGCCTTTATAGATTTCTCCACAGCGTTCAACATGTTTGAATGGGGGACGCTGTGGAGGAAATTGACTGCAATGGTGATTCCCGCACACCTGCTTAGGTTTGTTATCGCATTGCACTCCTCTGCCTGGACCTGATGGGTGGGAATCAAGGTCTTTCAAGTAAAGTAAAAACCCAAATGTGTTGAAGCAAGGGTATTTATTAGCACCTCTCCTTTTTTCCCTGTACATCAACGACTTGCATAATAGGGTGGATCACTGCAAGGGGGACCCTCGTAAGCTAGGAACAATTAAATTGGGTTGTCTACCCTATACTGATGACGCTATCCTGTTAGACTTAACTCCAATAGGCTTGCAGAGGCTCCTTAATGAGTTAGGCCATTATGCCGATGAATATTTTCTATAAATAAATATTTTGAAAAGCAAAATCATATTTTTTTGGTACCGAGGATGCGGTGTTAGGAAAAATATGAACTGTTTTTTTGGAAAGATAAGCTAGTTGCAGTGAAGTTGTACCCGTATTTAGGCTGATTTTCTCAAGAAATTGGTCTAGCACTGATCACATTAATCAGTGTAAAAGTAATACAATATCACAGGCCTCTCCAATTGACAGGCTATATTAAAGCTGTGGGCAAAGACACTTTGCCCACATTTTATTGGTTTATAAGATTAAAATTCCGCCTTCACTAAGTTACGCATGTGAATCAAATGGATCAAATGGATCAAATGTTTCCGGATCTTACTATCCCAATTTTTCTTGGCCTTAGTAAGAGCAATTTTGTAGATCCGCCTGCCCTCAGTGATCTTGGCTGTTCACAGCTTTTAACAGCTGCTCTTAACAAGTGCTTAGCTTATTTACAAACTGAGTCAAACCAGTTAACCTCTTTCAGGGGGGCTAACTGCTTATGGCCAGTTCTCTTATAAAAGATATCTTTCAACTTTGTGAAAAAAAGATTGTGAATATCTAATACGGGAATAGAAGTACTAGGAAGACCTTCGTAGTCTGGTAAAAAGGCAATAACCATGCAACATATCTCTGAGTGTAGGTTAGGGTTCGACGTTACTTGTGGCCAGAAGACTCGACTGTGGATGTGAGCTAAAGACGGTTCTGGTGCTACAGTTTATCTAGCAATGTGAGCCCTAGTTAGAGCGTCCCCCGACAGCAGTGTAACCAAAGAGTTGTGGTCCTAGTCACTTCGGGTTTCAACTCTCATGTCCACCAATACAGGCCAAAGCCTAAAATCTAAAAAGACGTCATCGATAACATTCAAGAATGGGCCCCTTTTTAAAGTGTACACCCTCTTGTGATCTGAGTTTGTATGGCCATTACAAACCCTTAAGCCCCGAACGACAGATATAGAGATTAATTGAAGGGCAGTGCCAGTGAGATTACATTGGTGTTTTTCTGTTAACTGGGAAAAATTCCATTGCTATAACCTCTACTTCTGTTAACTCACTAGTATAAAGTGAGGGCTCAAATTAGGTATTAAAATCCCCTGATTCCATTATCTTTGCATCCTGTTGATACTGCTTGATTAAATCATCTAGTAGACCTAGATTAGGGGACTCACCATTGCAGGGACAGACCTTACATAAACATTTACTAACAACAGCTTCATGACTGAAGGAAGTAGGAATATAATCCCCATAATATCAGGGGATTCACACTTTTAATGCTGTGTGCAAGCATGAGATGCTGTTTTTTACAAAAATGAGCAGTCCCCCAATGGCCCTACCAAATTTCCCTGGGGGCTCACCTTCCACACTGTAAATCGAGAAGCCAGTTATGCACACCCTATTCGTAACCCATGCAGACATCATAGTCTCCAATAGCAGTCAACCATTCTTGGTCAATACGGATACACTGACCAGACTGCGTGCGGTTACTAGGCCGTTTTTCGGTTGTCTGAACACTGTACAAATACTTTACTCATACTGGCTTTGAAACACTTTGCTGATTGGACAATATACTATATGCCATACATTTAAAACCCTAAAGAAGTCTCTCAAGAGACGAAACATGTTGGCTATGATGAATGAATTTGTGAAGGAAGAATCTGTATGTGAAAAATAAGTGAACATTGGAACAAGAAAAATATATTCTGGACTTGGATACTTTTTCCTTATGTGCAAAACTACCAAAATTCCTTGATTGTGGATTGGGACAGTAAATACTATTAATTTCGTATTGAGTGCTGAAACCACTGTTTGTATTGCAAAGTTTGTAGGACTAGTTCCTATATTGTGGGAGAATAGAGGGGTGTACTCCCTGGTTTCGTGCACCAATGGCTACTCAGGGACACTATTCACGTGTTGGGTGCGGATCTTATCAGCCTCTGCCCCCAGTTCTGTTGCTTATATTCTTGGTCAATTAAGTTGCATTTAATTATTGCTAAATTCCACAAAATCATAGAAATAGTAGCTTGAGATTCTAGGGCAACCCTGGGACAAGTATCAATAAATATCTGGATATCTGCATCAACACTATGAACAAGAGAATCATCATTATTGCTACCTCTATGTGTGACCCATGTTCATGTCCAGATGTTGAAACACTGCTAACTAAGACCAGGGGCAGAACCTCAGTGGCAGTTATGCTGGGCACATAGACAGCGATACTATAGGCAGCTATAAGTTGCAGTCAATCCACAGTACTAATCGCCTCGCTCTCCCAGTGGCACCCTCCCCAAGTCGGGAAGGACCACCTCTCACTATAATGTTACAAAAAGCAAGCCGGATCCCAGTGTATGTGGTATGGATATCTCGAGGTTCAATTGCCAGTAGGTTGTCTAGGATCTTCCTAGAGGCCACTGACACTTCGATAAAATTGCATGGCTCAAGCTCTGAGGGGTGTCTATGGGCATTCAGGATATCATGCATGATGATGGACCTGCAATGGTAGTGTCCCCTTAGCCAGTGTAAAACTTTATTAAGTAAAGACTCCCTTCCCTCGAAACATTCCCTCCCAGTTTTAGTACAATAATTAACTTGAAGTTGTGGTAGGCCTCAATATGCCTGGTCTGGGTTAATCCCTCACTATAAGTGAAACCACAGATTTCCCCCGACGAAAACCCAGTCCACACTCCCCCTCTGTATCTCATTTTGGATGGTCTGGAATTAATAGTTCTACTAGAACTGCTTGGCTAGGATGGTCAGGGATGAAGCCTGGTGGTTTAAGGTAGTGTCACGTAGTACCCCCGCACGATAACATAGAAAGGGAAGAGGAGGAGGAAACTGCTACCTTACCACCCTTCTTCTCCCCTTCCTTGCAGTCTGCTGTTACAGCCGATCGTGACTTGGGCGATATCGAGATGACTCAAGCAGAGCTGCCAGCTAACATGACCAGGACCCTGCCCTAAGAGGAAGATGTAAGTGATGTTGGCCCATTAAGAGGGATCCCGGAAGAAGAAGAAGGAGGTGAGATACAGTCAAGGAGCCGGGAGGAAGACGTTGACGAGCAAGAAGGAGGACGGCGAGGAGAGAACGTGGTGTTACTCTGTGCGACGGACCAACCAAGGACCAAGAGTGACCGGAGCTAGAAGGAAGAAGACCCAGTAACTTGCCACGTTCCCGTAGGAGCGTGACTCTCTCAGGTGCATGGTTGGGTCCATAAGTGGTGGAAGTCTGATTGATGAAACAAGCAAACTTAGAGTAGGGGCAAGTTGGGAGGAGGGTGGGGGTGGAGAAGCACAAAGAAAGAAAAATATGACGAAGTGACTGCACTGGTGACAGTTGGGTTACAAAGATTACTTAGCACCTCACACCCCTCTACCACACTAGTTAAATAGACAGCTTACTAACAACAAGCCCATATTACAGTTGAACAGGCTACGGAGATGGCAACAACCTTCGCTAGGGCCCAACTAACACCCTTTTCCATGGAAACGCAAAGATATTCACGATCAACGTCAGCACAGGGAAAGGGAGAAAAAAAGAACCCCAAGGTAGCAGTAGAACTAACCTAAAATCGGACCTTCAAAACAGAATTCCTACTGGCAAAAGGGCCCCAATGTTTTGATTGTGGCGAATGGGGCCACAGAGCCAGACTCTGTCCACACAAGAAACATACAGAAGAACCAATGGACATAAGTTATGTGCCCGATCCCTTTTATTTACAGAAGAACTAGGGGGCATATTAGCAATGGCAATATTGCCGCTTTAGCAGGACTTTTTCCCCCTAAAGCAGAGATATTTTTATCGCCCTATTAGCAAGCTGTCGCTAACAGCAGTTAGCAACAGCCTTTAGGTCATAGCGACTGATTTGGGGCCTGCTTTGCATGTCAGCGATATTTATCGCTAATGACATGCAAAGTGGGCGTACCCAAACTGTTAGCGACTGAAAACAGTCGCTAACACAGCTATCGCCTATTAGCAAGGCAGGCGAAGCGATAAAAAAAAATTGCGCTAAGCGTGATTATCGCTATAAACTAACGCCTGCTAAAAAGTTGACTTACCTGTATAGTCAATGGGGGTGGATTATCAGATTAAGCCCCCCTTGGCATTAATGCGAGAAAATCACTGGATTTCCAGTGATATTCTCGCATTTTGCCGCTATCGCTGGATATTTTAGCACAATGGAGAAAAACGTTGCTAATAGCATGTTTTCTGCGCTAAAATATCCAACGATATCCAGCGATAAAAAAAAGGTGCTAACCACGTTAAATATCGCTATTTCTTGCTAATAGGCCCCTCGGTTCCTACTTCTATGTAAGTTAGTTTGTCAATGACTGTAGATAGAGTTATTGCTTTACTACCTTCCGGATGTCGCCAATCGGTAGTACACAATTCCATGATAAAACCTTCCCAACTGTCCTCCAAAATGCAGGTACCCATCCGGTGTGTTCACAGAGATGTTAAGCCATATCCCTTAGCAGAAATACCAGTGAAAACTTTAAAGGGAATAGAGATGCTAGTAAAAGTAGGTGTAATGGACAGGCTCCCTGAGAAGGTTATTTTAGGGACTGACAATCCCATTTTCCTTAGACTTCTTACAGAACAGCTTCAATATAAACACCGAGAACCAAAGTCCAAAATCACTTTACTCACTCAAGCCCCATGGGTTTCTGACAGGAGCTTTCATTATGCCCAAACACAAGATCCTATATTAACAAGCATTGGCATAGCCAATTGGTCTCGCCTTTGTGACCTTATAAGTGTTTAGTTATCCAGCCCAATATCCTTGGTGCAACAACATCAAGTTGTGCATGGCTAAATAGGTATAAGGTCCCAAAGGCGAGACCTATTGGCTATGCCAATGCTTTTTTTGAATTGGCAGGGCTGAAACCATGCACTCACTCATTCATCCATCAAGTGCCTCATGCGCATTTACAAACTCAGACATCCACAAAAGCACACACCCCTAAAACAACAAAAACACGCTCTTACTTATAAATTAATGTGGATTTTTGGATTTGTGAATGCTTGTTCTGTTATTTAGTATTTCCTTTAGGATACCCGATGATGATTGTGAAAAAATGTGCATCTTTAATACAAGCAGCGTCTAAACATGATGGCAGATGGCCTGCACCTGGGATAGAAGTTTTGCCCAGGTAACTGTGTCGACAGCAAGGCTGGGGAATAAATTACTGGGTGGTCCCAGCGCCACAGGAGCACTGAGTAGGGAAGCGAATCGGGCCCTACTCTGTTTGGCGTCAAGCCATCTGCACAGTTTGTCAGTGAGGCCAGCTCTGAGGATATTCACATTGTCCCCAGTAGAGAATCTCGGTTCCTACGACTGTGTTGAAATGTCTCGGCTCCCATGCACTGTGCTGCTATTTTGTAGGAGCATTTGTCTATTCCCGTCAGGTGCTTGAATCCAGATTCATTCTGTGGATAGATAGGTGTGCGGACTGCATTTGACGCCAACTGCGTTACATGAAAAAAAAATGCATCCATATATAAGATAACATACATACACTGTTTTCCAGAACTGTGTTCAGCAGTTTAGATAAGTAAATAATGCAGTCACGTTGTTACTGCTTCTTGGAAAATTTCCATTTGACAATTACTTTTTCATTTCCATCCACAAAGTTCCGTTCTACATCAGTCCACAGAAAATAAGAAATAGATTATATGTTCCTGAAGTGGTGATGAACTACCTGGACTTACTTTTCAGCTTCCCATGGGCATTCGACTAGAATGCCGAAGCATCCGAGTCACCCTATACTAAACGCTTAACATACACAAAGACATACATTTTACAAATATAACCCCCTTTTTACCCTTTACATAAAAAAGAACTTACTATTGAGGTGTGTGGCACTGTTTAACTTTTTTAAGTTTCAAGAGCATAAGCAGCCAAGTTAGCATATTAAAGTCACATTGTAGTTCAAATCATTATGCCATTTGTTTGGTGTTGCCTGTAGGAAAAGGTGTTTCATATTTTTCTGTGCACTAGAGGCTTCAACCCCTACCAGTTAGAACATTAAATCGCTTAATAGATCACATAAAAAATAACTGGAAACTGCTTCCTTAGCTTTTGTTATTACTATTGCTGCTTACCTTGCTGTTAGGGCAACATCGTTTTGTTGTACCTAATATCCTGTTGTGTGAATTCATTCTGTTCACTGACCCTCCGTGCCCTTTCCTATCATATTAAAGGTAGACTGCCTTACAGGGTAAATAGTGGGTGTTAGTCATTATGGTCTGCAGGAACCTGACGTGAAGCCATCATGTTTGTAAACGCGGCTCCAGCTGAAATGACGAGCCCGTGACACACTATTAGAGTAACCAAAGTGTCTTGAGGCAGCAGTACTGACATCCCCCCTTCCCTTGGCTTCAGATGGCACCTTGCCCCACGCTTTGCCTCGACAACCTTGTATTCACTGCTGATGTGCTTTGGAAAGAGAAAAAAATGTAAACTACATAAAACAAGCGCGCCCCTCGCGCTCAAAGTAAAAAAAAAAACAAGTTTGACGAGAGGCTGCAGGGGGAGGGGAGAGAGGAGGGGGCCTGCTCCTGTTCTTTATGCGGAAGCAAGCAGGAACCATCTGTTAATTACAAACAGATGGTTTGAAAGCTCGCTCCCGCAAGGGAATTGCCAAACGTGCTTGCGTTGCCATTCAAAGCAATGCAATGCGTGCACGTTTTTGACTGTAAAGCTGAATCGATTTCTAAAGGTCTTTTTCCTATGCAGTGCATGCGCACTGCGTAGACGAGACCTAAAAATGGCCTGGCAGCAAGCAAAATGCCCCTCTATTACTCCCAATATAACTTACCCTAATTTCCTCATACAACATGATTTGTTGTATTGTAAAGGAAAACAGGGTGATGTCCCTCCGTTAGTCGTACCACAATCATTCGCTTACAAGTACTCTTTTATGCCCATGCCCATCTCCTTGCTGGGCATTCGGGAGCAGAGAAAACCACACAAACCGTTCTATGCTACGTTCATTGGCCTGGTATTTATGCACACATAGCCAAGTATTGCCAAAAGTGTGAGATTTGCCAGAAGAGAAATCCTTATAAACCTCCTCTGGCCCCTTTGCAACCTCTCCCGATAATAGGGAAACTCTTTGAGAGAGTCGGTATGGACCTTATAGGTCCCCTCCCACGATCAAAATAGGGGAACATGTATGCCTTAGTAATAGTGGACTACGCAATAAGGTACTCAGAGGCTTTTGCTCTAAGAGCCCCCACCACGACCAATATTTGTGATAAATTGATGGACCTTTTTTCCAGAGTCGGGTTCCCGTGAGAGATCCTTACTAAGCAAGGAACTCTGTTTCTCGCCTTATGCATCAAATCTGTAAAACCCTTAATATCACTCATATTAAAACATCAGTTTACCTACCAAAAACGGATGGTTTGTGCAAAAGATACAAGGCTACACTTAAGTTAACCCTCAAAAATATGCTTTCCAGTGAAGGCAAAGATTGGGATCTCCTTTTACCCCTTGCTCTCTTTGTTATCCAAAGTCAAAAACAAAGTAGCCTCGGAGCTTCTCCCTTTGAACTTGTATATGGAAGACAGCCCCGAACTCTACTAGAGATGACAGGGGAAGCCTGGAAACAGGAAAATCCCGAAGATTCCCTAACCCTGCTAGATTACACTCAGGGACTAAAAACTCGCTTAAGTAAACTGAGAGGGTTTGCATATTCTAATCTCGAAAAGGCCCAAAAAGACAACAAATCATTTATAATCGAGGAAAGAAACTGAGAAGGATGAACGTTCTCATGACTGGGATTTAATCCTACAACTATCCCCGTTAACACAAAAACAACCCGAATGGAAGGGACCATACGAAGTCCTAGAAAAGATCGTTCTCACAACGCACAAGATAAAGATGTCCCCACACAGACCCCAGACCTATCATATCAATCTTTTAAAAATGGATAGGTCCTACCCCCAAAAGCAATAGCCTCCTAGCAACCCCTTATTCCCTTGCCCACCTCGTTATCAATAAGACTTTAAAGCACACACAAAAAGCCTCTCTGCAACAGTTAGTGGTTTCTTCTACGTCCATCTTTTCTGATCTACTGGGGAAACCAATCTTGTTGAACATACCATTATCACACTCCCAGGAAAGGTAGTGAAACAGCACCCATACCATATCCCTGCAGCCAGACGCACTGCTATTGATGAGGAAATAGAGAATATGTTACACATGGTAGCAACTGGTCTTCTCCTATTGTAATTGTGCCGAAACCGGATGGCTCGATCAGTTTCTGCATTGACTTTAGAGCGGTCAATGCTATTTCAAAACTCAACTCATACCCCATTCCCCGGATCAATGAAATAATCTAGAAACTTGGTGAGGCTCAGTATATCACTACTTTAGATCTTACAAAAGGGTATTGGCAGGTCCCATTGTGAGCAGAAGACCAGAAAAAAATGCTTTCAGTACCCCTACTGGCCTCTTTGAGTTCACGGTTCCTCCTTTTGGCTTACACGGGGCTCTTGCTACTTTCAAAAGGCTTATGAACAGGGTTCTTTATCACCATCAACCCTATTCATCAGCCTGTTTGGATGATATCGTAATCTTCAGCCCCACTTGGGAACAACATCTCATACACTGCCAAAAAGTATTCCAAGCTCTACAATCCTCTGGACTTCATGCTGAAAAAATCCAGGGTCGCTTTCGGTAAGGTCAGATATCTGGGGTATCTTCCAGGGAACAGTGTCATAGCACCACAGCAAGATAAGGTTAAGGCAATCCTAGACACTCCTTTTATGACAAGCAAAAAAGACATCAGGTCCTTCTTGGGCTTACTACGGCATTATCAATGCTTTATAGCCCAGTATTCTGAAATAGCGGCACCTTTAACGGATCTTTTAAAAAAAGAAGTGAAACACAAATACCTCTTAAATCCCCCCTATTCTGCTCAAAGGGCATATCAACTAACACTGGGCATAGTACCGCGCTACGCTAACGGAGAATATGTAGTTTGTACTAATTCGTACTCCGCAAATTGCACGTAGCATAGTACAAAAACTGTGCTTAACCACGTTGCGCAGCAGCTAAATCAACAACAGCCTCAGATGCTTTGATAAAGCAATTTTACATGCTAAAAAGTATATAACCAATTCACAAAAGTGAACTTTTTCAGTGAAAACATTAGGCGATGAGAGAGGTGATTATTTTCGGGTCCCAGTAAACGTAGGGGGAGGACCAAGCAGATGCCTTGAACACAAAGAGCATAAACAAAAAGCACATCTTGTTGAACTTCGGTGGTGGTCCCGTCCTCTTAGGACCACCACAAGCACAGTTATTGGCAAAAAACCAATCCCAAGTAAAGGCCCTGCAAAGCATTATGGGACAAGATTAGCAGTGGGCAGTGAATATTATAGTATCCAATATCAAAATATTTCTACATAAAGCTGCAGTTCAACTAGCAACTAGTTGTTACTAAAACAAACAAAATATATATATAAAAAATGAAGTTGGACACCAATACAGTGGTAAATCTTTCTAATTATTCATTATCTGACAGTGAGTTTGAGGTATTGTCCAAGGGACTTTCTTTTTGTCCTTCAACTAATTTTAATTATACTGAATCTCGCATTGACCTTTTTACTTTCACTAGAAAATGAAAACTCAAGAAATGGTATGCGATGCACAAGAACAAAACGAACAAAGTCTCTAATGTCCCAACGAATCTCAATGTGCATGATGTTGATATCCTTCAAACTGTGCAAGAATTGGGAAATCAGGGGGATGTTATCAGTGATCCCTTTCTGAATTTGATTAACACTGACATTGACATCGAAATGACAAGTGATAGTGGCTTCAAGCCCAAATCGATATTTCTACCACAACTAAACAACGATGTCATAAATTGTTTTGAAAGAGGATTGATACAAGAATTAAAAAAATTGGATTGTGAAAAACACAGAAGTAAACAAAATCTAACTAAAGCACAAAGAGATGCAATTTTAACGTTGGAGAACCACAGAGACTTTGTTATCAAAAAAGCGGACAAGGGCGGGAATGTGGTGGTGTGGCCATTAGACATGTATATTGAAGAAGGCCTGAAACAATTGAATGATGTTACTAAATACAGTAAGGCTTGTAAATCTGAGTACGAAGATTCTAACAAAATGGTGTATGATAAGCTGAAACAGTGGAGGTAACAGGAAATATTGGAGTATAATGAATTTATGTACTTATACTGTAAAGACCCAAAAATTCCTGTACTATACCTCCTACCCAAAATACACAAAATTGCCACTAGACCACCAGGTAGACCTATAGTGTCATCTCGAGGCAGCACATTGGAACATGTATCTAAATGAGTAGATTATTTTTTACAGCCTCATGTCCAAAGTCTGCCGGCCTACATAAAGGATACTGGAGATTTTTTAACTAGGATCAACGGGATTGAATGGCAGGAGGATTACCTGCTCTTAAGCATGGATGTATGTAGTTTATACACCAGCATTCCGCAGAATGCTGGTGTGGATGCGTGCAGATATTTCTTAAAAGAAAGATCGTTATCATTTCTAGTGCATACGGAAATGATACTGGAGATGATCTCCATTTGCTTGAAAAATATTTTTTTCATCTTTGATAAGACCATGTACAGACAAACCCAGGGGACGGAAATGGGGACCTGCTTCGCCCCCAGCTTTGCAGGTCTCTACCTCCGCTGGTGGGAGGAGCAGGTGGTCGGGAAAATCAAATTGTACCAAGACCATGTCG
Organism: Lissotriton helveticus; assembly: GCF_964261635.1. Lineage (NCBI taxonomy): Eukaryota > Metazoa > Chordata > Amphibia > Caudata > Salamandridae > Lissotriton > Lissotriton helveticus. Next base: position 1,763,970,162 of record NC_136057.1, read on the forward strand.
TCCTTTGGGCCAGGTACATAGATGACATTTTTTGTATTTGGAGAGGTGAGCAGGAGACAGCGGACGAATTTGTCCGTACACTTAATGTGAACGACTGTAATTTACAGTTCACCAGTGAGACCAGCAGAGAGGTAATTGTTTTCTTGGACCTTGAACTATATATTGATAACAACGCTATACAGAGCCGACTGCACAGAAAAAAAGACTGCTGGCAACACTTTCTCAGAGTTGTCACCCCAGAAATCTAGTTGCGAGTATTCCTTATGGGGAGCTATTGCGAGCGAAACGCAATTGTAGCTCAACTGAGGACTACTTAAAATAAGAAACAGTTATGTGCAATAGATTTAGAGAAAGGGGATATAGTGAAGATACTATTTTGACAAGTGTGGAAAAAGTAAAGAATCTGAATAGGGACGCCCTTTTGAAGAAATCCAAAGAAAACAAGGAATCAGGTAATAAGCTTAGATTTATAACCACGTACAACAACCAGGCTTGGGAGGTACGGAAAAGCTTAAATACATTTTGGGAAGTGTTAGGAATGGACGAGGACCTTAAAGAATATGTAGGACCATATCCATCTATCACTTTCCGAAGGTGTAAATCCCTCAAAGACGCTCTAATGACAAGCTCCTTAAAAGACACTAAGAGAAAGAACCCAGTTGAAGGTTTTTTCACTTGCATGAAGTGCAAGGCGTGTAAGTACAGTCAGAACTGTAAAACTGTCAAATTGAGGAAAGACAAGGCAGCATTTAAAATAGGTAGACATTTTTCCTGTGACACTGAGTTCGCAGTATATGCGTTAAAATGTCCTTGCGACCTGTATTACATTGGAAGCAGCACCAAGAAAGCCAAATTAAGAGTTCTTGAACATTTAAGAGCAATTGTTAATAATGACAGACAATATCTGGTTGCTCGTCATATCCATGAAGCACACAGCCAAAATCAGAACTTCCTCAAATTTTGTGTGTTAGATTCAATCCCCCAGAGGGAAAGAGGGGGAAACCGCATGATTGAGTTGAGGAAACTTGAATCAAAAATGATTATAAAGTTTAACACCATGATACCTGCAGGGTTAAACTTTGATGAGGAATTGTCCATCCACCTGAGAAAAGACCATAAAAAATATGAATATATTAGTCTATCGTTTGCATCTATTTTTCTCTTGAAATGTTTTTAACTGATCGTTTTTTATATTACATTGAGAGAGTTCCCCCGAAACTAAATTAGAAATATATGTTTCCATTGCAGAATGAAGCATACGAAAAATGTGAAGAACCAGAAGATGAATTTTATTTTATGCTCACTTGAGCGGGACTCTTGTCTTCAGTTTAAGCAAAAGTGGAATGAATTGAAAATGAACTGTTGTGAAATGTTATAAAATCATGTAAACTGGTTAAATATCCAGGGCCCCATTAGGATAGCGGGCGGAAAACCACCCGGCCCGCCATGGAGGCGGAAAACAACCGCCCGCCATGGAGGCGGTTCAACCGGCAGACAAATTAGGATCGACCGCCAGTACAGACCGACCGCGGCGGTAGCGGTGAAAAAGAAACCGCCCGACGTGTGCGGTGATGCCAAAACTCCGACCGCGGCGGTCGGAAAAGCAGCGGAAAATACAAAACCGCCCACAGGGAAAGCGGAGACACCGCACGGGAAATTACGATATCCCCGAGGGTGGCGCGGGCGGAACCGCAGGCACCGACCGCTGCGGTCGCAGGCAGGATTGCATGGGAGAAATGGCGGCCAAGCACCAGCAAAGTCACCGCAGCGGACGAACATGAAATACATGGCGGTCGATGTCAAAGCACCGCAGTGATGCCAAATACTGCATAAACAAAGTAGCCCTGCCCCCAATAGATACAACACACACACACAGATACAGAAATGACAAACAAATATACAAAACAACATAACCACACCCACAACACACCTGACAACCACAATCCAATTGGACACACCCACACAGCTGAGTACAAAGCCACCCCCTCCACTCACCACAATCCTTTGCATCTTTCCAGAACAGAAGGCCACACACCACATCTGAGAGAAGAGGCAAAATAGCACACCACACCCATCCACCCACCACCACCATCAACACCACCATCACACCATTACAATCAAACCCCCAGCACATAACACACCTCATCACCACACCCCTGCACCCACACACCCCTGCACCCACAAACACCTCAACCCCCCCACACCATGACATCACAAAAAATGCCAAAATTCACAGAGAGTGAGTTGACAGTCATGGTCAACGAGATTGTGAGAGTAGAACCATAACTATTTGGTAAACTAGTCCAACAGACACCATTAGCCACCAGGACACATATGTGGGAAAGGATAGTCCAAAGGGTGAATGCAGATGGGGCCACCCCAAGATCCAAGAAGGAGATCATGAAGCGGTGGCATGATCTCAAGAGGGTTGTCAAGGAGAAGAGGAGCAAGAACTGGACGCTGGCTGAGAAGACTGGCAGTGGCCCTCCCATCCCACTGAAGACATTCACACCATGGGAGGAGAAGGTGCTTGCTATCCTGCTACCTGAGAGTTTCACAGGAGTAGCCGGGGGAGCGGAGGCTGGTAAGTACCGACAAATGTTTAACACCACATTGAGTTTTACCTCCTTGCAATACCCAACCACCAATACACTGTCCATCCCTAACCAACATGTAGCCAGCCATTCTGCTGAGGAGGCCTGTATGGGGCCGGAATGTCAGTACAACAACCACCATAGCCCCTGTCCCACAGCCCAGCAGCATGGAGGCCTCCCCCAGCCAGGAGAAAGTGTCAGCCATTGCACTGTTTAACAAACAAACTTACAGGTTGGTAGCCATCTTCACTTGGAGGCTGTTTGTGGGTGTGAGGGAGGGAGGGAGGCCTGTCTCACTACTCCCAGCATGCCCCCCTGTCCCACAGCCCAGCAGCATGGATGCCTCCCCCACCCAGGAGCAAGTGTCAGCCATTGCACTGTTTAACAAACAAACCCACAGGTTGGTAGCCATCTTCACTTGGAGGCTGTTTGTGGGAGGCAGGGAGGGAGGCCTGTCTCACTACTCCCAGCATGCCCCCCTGTCCCACAGCCCAGCAGCATGGAGGCCTCCCCCACCCAGGAGCAAGTGTCAGCCATTGCACTGTTTAACAAACAAACCCACAGGTTGGTAGCCATCTTCACTTGGAGCTGTTTGTGGGAGGCAGGGAGGGAGGCCTGTCTCACTACTCCCAGCATGCCCCCCTGTCCCACAGCCCAGAAGCATGGAGGCCTCCCCCACCCAGGAGCAAGTGTCAGCCATTGCACTGTTTAACAAACAAACTTACAGGTTGGAACCCATCTTCACTTGGAGGTTGTTTGTGGGAGGCAGGGAGGGAGGGAGGCCTGTCTCACTACTCCCAGCATGCCCCCCTGTCCCACAGCCCAGCAGCATGGAGGCCTCCCCCACCCAGGAGCAAGTGTCAGCCATTGCACTGTTTAACAAACAAACTTACAGGTTGGTAGCCATCTTCACTTGGAGGCTGTTTGTGGGAGGCAGGGAGGGAGGCCTGTCTCACTACTCCCAGCATGCCCCCCTGTCCCACAGCCCAGCAGCATGGAGGCCTCCCCCACCCAGGAGCAAGTGTCAGCCATTGCACTGTTTAACAAACAAACTTACAGGTTGGTAGCCATCTTCACTTGGAGGTTGTTTGTGGGAGGCAGTGTGGGAGGGAGGCCTGTCTCACTACTCACAGCATGCCCCCCTGTCCCACAGCCCAGCAGCATGGAGGCCTCCTCCACCCAGGAGCAAGTGTCAGCCATTGCACCCTGCAAACTCACCTTACAGGTATGTAACTACCGTATATCTTCATGAAGTGTGTGTGTGTAGAAATCAACTAACTATTGTACGCAATGCATAGACAATCAACCTTTATGACTCCATGATGTAACTCTGCACTATGTAATGTAACACGGTGTTGCCATGATTTGTACAACTGATGACAGCAAATTGCACTAGTGTACAGACAGCTGATGATACGCAGATGACACAAACACTGACCACTCCCCATCTACTCCACAGGTGATGAAGAACTCACTGCTGGGGACAACACCAACAACCAGCAGAGCCAGTCTCCACCTCCGGCACATGGACTCACAGATGCAGACTCCCAGGACAGTTTGGATGATGAGCTCCAGGCCGGCCCATCTGGTGTTCCACAGACCCAGAGGTCCCAGGCCCCCATCCTCCCCACCACCACCTCTGCTGCAACAACAACGCAGCAGACCCCTGCTGTCACGGCCTCTGCCTCCACCGCAACCACCACCGCAGCCACTGCCACCAACACCACCACTACCACCAGTACCACCTGCAGCACCCTCCCTGTCCCTAGGGATGACCAGCCCACACCAACAACTGTGGAGGGCAGGGAGCCAGTGCGTGGCGCACCAGTGGCGAGGGAAGAGGTCCGTGGCAGCAGAGCAGGTGGGAGGGCCAGGGTCAACACCAGACTTCGGGAGGAGTGGACACCATCCCTGGACCACTTCACCAGAGTTGTGAAGGCCTACCAAGAGGTCCAGGGACAAAGTGGCCGGTCGGATGAACTATTAAGGGAGCTCATCCTGCTGATGAGGTCCATCGATAACCGCCTGGGACAGATGGTGGACCTCATGGGCCAGCAAGTGGCATTGCAGAGGGACAGGCCTGTGTCCCAACCATCACCGCCGTCCCCTCCTGTTGTGCAGCAGGATGACAGTCCACCATCCTCCCCTGCGCCAACAGAGAGGGGCGAGTCCTCTGACGCCGCTGGCCATTCAGCAGGCCCCCCACCGCCAAAAAGATCTAGGGGGCGTCCGAAGAAGAGCCTGGGAGTCTCTGGAAGCAATGCACCTGCCACACGCCAGTCACAGAGCCAGCCGTGAAGACAACCCTCTCCCCAACTACATTCACTGTTTGGACTGTCTTTCCCCACATTGCCTTGGCAATGGCACCTGTCTGTTGGACTGGGTCACCACATCCATGTGGTGTCTACTCTTGCATCTCTGCGACCATGACTGTCAACTCACTGCTCATTCCCCACCTTCCTGTAAATATTCCCGCACAATTCACATGTCCACCCCGTAAATAAAATACCTGACACTCCAGATTTTGTGTATTGAATTCTTTAGTACAGTATTTACATTGATGATAATGTCCATGATGTGTAAACATGATGTACAGTATGCAGGGCAGGAACACTCTGGAGCACCTAGGGAGCACAACAGAACTACAGTCACTGGTCTCATCGTGCCAACACACACAGATCACTGCTCCACAAATATCCAAATTATCACAGGTACACTACACATTGTCTAGCTGATATGCACAAATACGGTCCAGAATACATATCCGTACGTAACGTCCATTCCAACAATACCATACATAGGTGACAGAACATGTGGCTATTGGGAACATCTGCGCATATCCATTCACAACAAAAGCTACCACACTAGACTATGTAGACGTTGTAACTCGTCACACACCTTCAAGTGAAGTAGCGTTGGATTAGCTGCTGGCGTTGGTCAACTCCTTCCTCCTCTCCACTGTCCTCATCACTGGATTCAGGTCCGTGAGCAGGTTGTGGCCTTGGTTCCTCACCATCGTCCAGGAGCAGGGGGACCCCCTTGTGGATGGCCAGGTTGTGTAGCATACAGCATGCCACAACGATCTTGCACACCTTCCCAGGCGAGTATGCGAGTGCGCCTCCAGTCCTGTCAAGGCACCGGAACCTTGACTTCAGCAGGCCAAAAGTCCGTTCAATTACCCGTCGTGTCCTGCCATGGGCCTCATTGTAGCGGATGTCTGCTGGTGTCTGGGGATTCCGGAGTGGTCTCAACAGCCATGGCCTACTGGGATATGCAGAGTCCCCTGTGAATGAAAAACACCCATAGCAATGTTGTACGGCCACAGTAAAGCCAGTGACACATAGCACGTGATAGCAGTAGTGTAACTCACCCACAATCCAGGCACGTTCGGGATGCAGATTCTCCATCATCCGTGGCACCATGCTGTTCCTCATAATGAAAGAGTCATGGGCCGAACCGGGATACTTTGCACACACATGTGATATTGTCATGTCCGCAAGGCACACCACCTGCACATTCATGGAGTGGTAGTGTTTGCGGTTCCGATAAATGTGCTCCGTCGCCTGCGGTGCCACCAGAGCCACATGGGTGCAATCTATGGCACCGACTACATGTGGGATGCGCCCAAGTGGATAGAAGTCCCCCTTAACGGCAGCCAATTCACGTCCCCTGGGGAAATGTATGTAGCAATTGCGATATATCATCATGGCCTCAAGTACATCCCTCAGCACCATGCTGAACATGGGCTGCGACATCCCCCCAGCGTTAGCCACGGTCTCTTGGAAGGAACCAGTCGCAAAGAAGTGTATTGCTGCCATTACCTTGTAGGTGGGTGTGAATGCCGTAGGATAGTGACGGCGAGGCTGCAGGTGGGGCTCCAATAGATCACACACGATCTTCAATGTCGGTCTGTCCAGCCTGAATTTCCTGATGATTGCCTCATTCTCCATGTCCTTAAGCACAATCAACTGACGTAGGAGATTTGGCCTCCTCCTAGTTTAGGATTAAAAAGAATAGGTCAATGACAAGCATCATGAGATGGCCATAGCACAAAGCATCAATGATGTAATGGGAAAACAACAAGGGCCAGAGAGATGCATGGCACATCTGGTTACATGGCTGGCCAATAGATACACACAGAGGTCCTCCTGTGGATGCAATGGCTGTGTGGCATCGTGTGTACAATGATGTGCCCTACACCATGTAGCTGCAGGGTACTTATACATTGTCCAGGATTGACGTACACAGCAATGTGTACGAAAATGCCAGAACCTACCGCCGGTCCCCGGCGTTGTGACCCCAGCACCACTATCTACCCAGCCAAGGTAGCCATTGGCACATGGACTTGTGTACATGCCGGTGGCTATGCTCCGCCGCATGAGTCGCGGTACCTACCGCCGGTCCCCAGCCGTGTGACACCAGCACCACCATCTACCCAGCCAAGGTAGCCATTGGCACATGGACTTGTGTACATGCCGGTGGCTATGCTCGGCCGCATGAGTCGCGGTACCTCCCGCCGGTCCCCGGCGGTGCGTCACCGCCGTGGAGCATTTCATACAGCCAATGGCATGGGTGTTCGCGGTGGCATGATGCATATTTGAAAATTGCAGAAGCTGTGCTCCGCCGCCGCGGAGGCGGTCATTGGATGCTTTTGAATGATGCACCATCGTGGTAGCGCACCCCGGACACCCGCGGTGCGTCACCGCCGTGGAGCATTGCATACAGCCAATGGCATGGGTGTTCGTGGTGGCATGATGCATATTTGAAAATTGCAGAAGCTGTGCTCCGCCGCCGCGGAGGCGGTCATTGGATGATTTTGAATGATGCACCATCGCGGTAGCGCACCCCGGACACCCGCGGTGCGTCACCGCCGTGGAGCATTGCATACAGCCAATGGCATGGGTGTTCGTGGTGGCATGATGCATATTTGAAAATTGCGGAAGCTGTGCTCCGCCGCCGCGGAGACGGTCATTGGATGCTTTTGAATAAGGCAGACCCAGACAACCAATTGTAGCAGCTTATTAGCTTCCTAACGACCCCAGGGGGCTATAGATCTGTGGGAGTGAGCCACACATTCCCACTGCTCGCAGAGCCTGCTGCCTGGGACCCTCTCCTGCTGCTGCCTGGGACCCTCTCCTGCTGCTGCCTGGGACCCTCTCCTGCTGCTGCTGCCTGGGACCCTCTCCTGCTGCTGCCTGGGACCCTCTCCTGCTGCTGCCTGGGACCCTCTCCTGCTGCTGCTGCCTGGGACCCTCTCCTGCTGCTGCCTGGGACCCTCTCCTGCTGCTGCCTGGGACCCTCTCCTGCTGCTGCCTGGGAGCCTCTCCTGCTGCTCACAGAGCCTGCTGCCTGGGACACCTCACAACTAACTTCCGCCACAGGTCTGCCATATCCACAGGGATGTCAAGAACAGATAAGATCCGTGCCAGTCCATTCACGAGTGAGGAGCTGGATGTCCTTGTGAACGAGGTGCTGGCACAGTACCCACGCCTGTTTGGTGGCCCCAATGTCGTGGTAAGTCAACATGAAGGGAGCAGTAGGGCAGGGTGGTGTCATACGTGTATTCATGATGCTGCAGTATGTGCTTTTGGATGTGGGGTGCAGACAAACACTGACAGACAAGATGTTTCCAGGTGGTGGGAGTGTGTGTTTTGCATTGTGACTCTGTCCTAGGCCTATACTTGTATGTGTGAGTGGGATTTGCTACTTTTTCGGGCAGACATAACCAACGGTTGTTTGCCTTGTAGATGCCTGGACAGTGTCCGCTTGTGATGTAATTTCAGGGTGCCCCTGTAGTCATAGTCAGTGTGCCCCACAGAGTAGGTTCAGTGGCTGCACAGCCAAACGTTGTCCATCAGCCAACTTACATGCTACAGTTGCTTCACACTGATTAGTGGATATGCCCCATCAATGCCCTGTACAATTTCTGAATTACTCAGTGCTGTCGATGCATTTGTGTTAAAGCATCATTCTTTAGTGTGATTATCATGGAGACTACGAACCTCAATGTGTGCATGCATTCACTAATGTTTATGCCATGCAGAGTGGCCTTGTGAGGGTACCCCCAGTTCTGGAGGGAGGGAGGTCACTGTGAGTCCTGAATCAGTGTCTGGCTGCTGTACTGATAGATGCTGACATATGACATTGTGTAAATGTTCATTTGGCCTTCTTTACTCTCATACCTGCAGCTCAAAGTACACCAACGTAAGGCTGTCTGGAGGGCCATAGCAGCAAAGGTGCGAGCCCTGGGGGTATCAAACAGACGACACACACACTGTCACAAGAGGTGGGACGACATCAGCCGGCTGGCTAAGCAAGTGGCAGAGATGACCTTGGGGATGGTACCACGCACAGGGCGTGTGGCACGGCGCACCATGACTCCGCTGATGGGACGCATACTGGCAGTGACCAATCCAGACCTGGATGCACGTCTGAAGGGGCTTCAGCAGCAAGACAGAGATGGTGAGTATCCGGGGAGGGAGAGTTTGTCTGGGAGTGGATGCATGTGTAGATTGCCTAAGGCAGCGGTGACACATGTGATGTGCGTGTGCTGCCATGCTGTGATATGTGATGTGAGTGGCAACTGTGATGTGTGTCTGTATGAGGCATTGGCCCACCATGGCCTTACTATGCAGCTCCTGCCTGCAGGTTTCAGTCCTTGACAGATATTTTGTTGTCCACATGGTCACTCTTCTTTGTGATGGTGTGTGACACCATGTCTGTCTACTTTGCATGCACCTTCATGGTAGTGGCCCACACATCTGACGACAATGTGAACCCAGATTGGCACATGGTGATTGTAATGGCCTATTTGACAATGTGGCATGTGTAGACAATACAGGTGTGTGTATTCCCCTCTGGATCCCTTTTGGTCTGTAAGTGGTGATGTTTGTTGTGGCTACATCATGTCCATGGGGCAGGTCAATGTGGGCTGGGGGGATACCATCCATGGGCAGGGTGTAGTGCTGTGTGTCATCGACATTGGTCCACTCCTGCCTGTTTGTCCGCATGACGGGCACTGTTGTGGTCTATATGGTGTGTACCTGCACAGTGATTGGAGGGTGTGGTGGTTACCATGTAGCTCTAGGCCTCTCATGTGCTGCATTGATCTGATATCGTGTGACCAGACAATGACACTTATACAGCCATGTTTCTGTCACTAATGCAGATTTGCAAGACAGCACGGCGGAACATGATCCTGAAAGTGGTGGCGAGACCAGCACGACAGCGGCAGCAGAGCAAAGTGAGACGGAGCCAAGTGACACTGACCACACCAGCGCTACTGAGGGTGACAGGAGTATGCATGAGGAATCTGTGGCTGAGACACAGAGTACCACTTCATCTGAGGGCAGGGGGGATGCGTCCCTGTTAGCAGCCACAGGAGATGGAGAGTCTGCTGCTGCATCTGACTACCAGCGGCCACTGCCCACCCTCCCATCCACTTCCTCTGGGGCTGCCCGTATCCGTGTCACTAAGAGGGGACGTGTGACATTCACACATGGCACCGCTGCACCTGCACCTGTTCCCCCTGCTGCCCTCAGTGCAGAGTGCGTAGAGCTCCTGCGGCAACTTTGCGTGGGCCAGACCACCTTGCTCAATGCCTTCAGTGCACACGATAACAAATTAGGCCAGGTTCTGGCATTCATGGAGGGCATACACTCTGACGTGGGTGGCCTACATCGTACACTCCTGTCATTGTCAGGTACAGTGACGTCAGCCCTCCAACAAGCACATGCCCCCTTTGCAGCTCTGGTGCCTGTGACGTCCACCCAGTCAGTGGCCACATCAGATGACAGTGAGCACTTGGGACATACATCAACTAAACGATACAACACTAGGAGCACAGGTCAGACCCAAAGCAAACAATCCCGTCCACAGACTCCATCCCCAAAGAAGAGCAGGGCCCCCCAATATGCACAGACAAGGTGAAGTCACAGAAGAGCAAGGCCAGAAGAGCATTGTGTCAGACACCAGGCTCACATGCTGCAGAGGCATCACCAGAAATTGACTCAGCTATGCCCACAGAGGATGTGTGGGATGTCATGACTACACCTGGGGAGAGCACAGGGACACAACCACCTACCACATCAACCCCAGAACAAAGTACATCGAGGCAGGTGGAGGGAAGCCCTGTTGTGACCAGCCCAGTCATTGTGGCAGAGGAGACCCCTGTTGTGACCAGCCCAGTCATTGTGGCAGAGGAGACCCCTGTTGTGACCAGCCCAGTCATTGTGGGAAAGGAGGGCAGTGTTGTGTCCAGGCCAGTGACTCAGGTAGAGGAGGGCAGTGTTGTGGCCATCCCTGGCAAGAAGGGACAGGAGGGCACTGTAGACACCACCCCTGGGGTAAGTGGGAAGGTGGTCACTGTGGGGGGTACACCTTCCAGAGAGGGTAAGGTGGTCCAGAGGCATAGCCAGCCCAAGCGTACTGCAGGATCAAGCACTTCTCCAGAGGGAGTGCCAGTGTCTGCCCCTGATGTGGGACAGTTGGGGGGTGTGCCGGTGGTGTCAACGCCACTTCCCATCAACCCCATGACAGGGAAGCAAATTCATATTCCAAAGAAGTGGAAGGGCACCCCTCCAACTTCTCCCACCCACACTGTGTCAAGGGCGTGCATGACTACACCTCCACGTGCCACGGCGCCACCTGGTCCGCACAGCCCTCCACCTGGCAGGCCCTCTGTTATAGCCACTATTTACAACAAGGGGTGGTGATGGACTGTTGCTCTGATGTGCTGTACCCTGCCCTGCCAAGGACTCTGGGCCTGTTGCTCTGATGTACTCTCCCCTGCCCTGCCAAGGACTCTGGGCCTGTTACTCTGATGTGCTGTACCCTGCCCTGCCAAGGAGTCTGGGCCTGTTGCTCTGATGTGCTGTACCCTGCCCTGCCAAGGACTCTGCACTTCCCGATTGTGTTTGACCAGTGCATAGTCTGTGCCATTTGTACATGATTTTGTGACTTGCTGGTGTCTACTAATGTTGTGTAGCTACATCTGTGCAATATGTGAATAAATACAGTTACTTATGGTGTGTTTTCTCAGTCTCCTTACTGATTAAAGTCCTTTTCTTGTTTGCATATGCTTGACTGAGTACCATGCTCTATTTTGTAAATCACCATTGCAAGGCTCTATGTGGTCATATGATTTTTAGACAGGGGGGACAGGGTCTTCAGTCCATTCTGGCCCTGCTGATGTTGTACTCTGTGATGGCTATTTTACAGGCCATGCAGTTTTCGTGTTGGTGAATTGCTATTGCTGCATACACTGTTCACAGGTCACCTTGGGGGACACTGGCAGCACAAGGTTTGCAGCTGTGCTGTGGTTTAGTCGATGTCTATGATGTGATGAGGTGTGTGTGTTTTCCTTTCTGTGTGCCCAGGCGTGTATGTGTATGGTCGTCTTGTGTTGGCCCTTAGTCCTGGTGGCATGGCTTACATGGCATGTGTGGTGTTGGGTGTGGCAGAGGTGTGCAGTGTGAAGGGCGTTAGTTTGTAGTGTATGTATGTGTGCCCCTGTATGGTGTGAGACACACATGTGTCAGCCAGGAGTTGTATGCCTGTTGTTTGTTTTGTCTTGCCCTGTGTGGATGATTGTATGCAATTGTGTGGGCTGTGGGGAGTGCACTGGTGTTGTGTGTTCGTTGTCAGCCAATCCTGCAGTGCCTGTGTCCCTGGTTGTGTGTCGCAGTGTGTGCGTATTGTGCTTGTTGTTACAGTGCTTGTTGGTGTGCATGGGGGTGCATGGGATAGGCACCTGGCCTGTGACTAGCTCGGGTGGGGTGCAGTGTTGGTCGGGGTGGTGTGTCACTGTGATGTTTGGGACCTGGCCATGCCTTGGTGTTGCCCTGCCTTCTGCATAGTGCGCATGTGTTGACCGCGGCGGTGACGTGTCCGTGACGTTGCTGCAGGTTGGCGGACGTTGTGTGTTCCGGATGCCGTGGGGTGCCTTGTTGTGAGGTGTGTGATGTGTGGGTGCCCATGTGGATGTGTTCTGCCCCCCAGCAGGATGCCAGTGTTGTGATTGGGCCCTGTGTCGGCATGTGAGATGTGTGGTGCATATGTGTAGTGGCGTACCTGTGACGGCGTCCGCGGCGGCCCATCTGGCGATAGTGTTGCAGCAGGTACATGACCGGATGCATGTGGAGGGCTGGGTACATGGGGTTCATGTCGGGTCTCGGCGTTCGTGCTCCGCTGTCGACTTTCCGCCTGCTTCAGCTGTGTGGTGTCTCCACTGCCGTGCGTCTGCTTGTTTGGGCCATCCTAATTTGTCGAGCGGGGCGGACGTCATCGGCCGCGGCGGAGGGTCTCGATTGGCTCCAGCCGCCGCGGTGGCGGGCGCACCTTGATGGTGGAGCGCGGCGCTCCGCGGCGGACGGGAAATGACCTGTGTTTACCTATCCTAATGTGGCGGACGTGAGTTCCGCTGCTCGCGGGCGGAAAAAGCTGTTTTTCCGCCCGCCATCGCCGCGGTGGTGCCACCGCCCGACATCCTAATGGACCCCTAAGTTTGAATGCCCACCAGGGCAATATATTTCCATACCAGTATTGTGACTAAATGAATTGGAATCAATCTGTCCGAATGGTCAGGCCGCGCCCACTTGTGCTCTAAATGTTTTGATATTCATTTATTTTGCATTATAATTATTTAACTCTTGTACTTTAGAATTATGAAGTACGAATTTGAGGTTTTGCAAAAATCGAGGTATTTTCACTGTTTACATTTAATGAAAATCTAATTATGGAGTCTTTTCGTTGTTTCTATCAGTAAGGGGCGGAACTAGTCTCCAGCACTTTAAAAATACATGTTGTGTCGGTAAAACTTGACCCGTGAACAAGCTGTGACGACAGCGAAATGCGTTGGGCACCCGTTGCATAACTAAATAAAGCGTTTAAACAAATTGAGGCCGTGGCACCAGTGTGGAATTCTTTGTTTCGGTACCTGGATGTTGTTCGAGATATATATATATATATATATATATATATATATATATATATATATATATATATATATATTCACTGAAAAAACCATAGGTTATAGACCATATATAGTTAGGAATTAGCATTTAAAAAACCTTATTTTACTCACACAAAACCAATGAAATTCCATATATAGTTAGTTGCACTAACTATATATCGCGCACCCGCAATCCACTGCTGATGATGTCACATATTACATCATTCATGACATGGTCAGTGACATCACTGATGACATCTCAAATGACATCACTGATGACATCACTGATGACAACATCCAGTGACTGTATGTTTCTGTAAAGTTAAAATGTGTCTTACATATTGAAGAATGAGTGGAAGTATAAGTGTCTGGACAAAGGATTTAGTAGGTGCATGACTGAATGTATGAGTGAGTGATTAAATGTGTCTCACTGAGTGCATGGGTTAGTGACTAAAGTGTCTTAATTTGTGCATCATTATGTCTGTTGTTCTGTAAACTGCTGCATGTGTTGATCAGTAGCTATATGATTAACTATATGGGTTACTGATTGATTGTCCAAGTATTTGTATGGGAGACTGAGTGTGTGTGTGGCTGGCTGGGAGGTGTGTGACTCTGTGCAGATCAATGTGTACTTATATCAATGATTGTATAACAAGGTAAGTATGTGTTAGTATATGTTTGAAAATGTAAGGTGCTCTATGTTTAACTGTATAGACAAGAAAATGGAAGTGTGATTGATTCTTTACAGGACTGACTAGGTGTGTGAGTAACTCCATGGATGAGTGGCAGAGTGTGAGTGTCTGTATAGGTGTATGAGTGCATATGATAGTGTTGTAAAGATGAGTGATTGTATGTATGAATGATTGTATGGGTGAATGAGTGAATGTGTGTGTAGACGTAGGAATCAGTGAGTACATATGTAGTAACTAGTATTGGTGTGTCAATGGTTTCAAAAATTATACTCTGTATTTAACACTGGGTGAAACAGAGGTTATATTAAAATGTGAGGAGATGCATTGTATTGTCACATGAATGATATCATCAGTGATGTGGTCATTGATGTCAAATGAGATGTCATCAGTGATGTCATCAGTGATGTCATTTGAGATGTCATCAGTGATGTCATCAGTGATGTCACTGACCATGTCATGAATGATGTAATATGTGACATCATCAGCAGTGGATTGCGGGTGCGCGATATATAGTTAGTGCAACTAACTATATATGGAATTTCAATGGTTTTGTGTGAGTAAAATAAGGTTTTTTAAATGCTAATTCCTAACTATATATGGTCTATAACCTATGGTTTTTTCAGTGAATTTTCAAGGTTTTGTAAATGCTAATTCCTAACTATATATGGTCTATAACCTATGGTTTTTTCAGTGAATTTCAATGGTTTTTTAATAGCAAATATCATAAGCTGTCGAATGTCAAGTACGTGGTAAGTGAAAACATTTTCGTGTTTATGCACACTGATCTGCTTTGAATGGTGCCCCCCCCCCCTCATTTCTATTAGGAGTACTCTCTCTTTGCACATAGTGAAGGGTAGTTAACGCAGGCCTTTGCCCCCGTTGTAATACGTCGTGCCTGCTTCTCTCTCCATTTGATTGATTGTTATCCAAGTATTTACTGTTTTAGAATTGGTTCTCTTTGGTTCATTCTCTATTTACAAACAAACACAGAGTCGCAATACTCTGTTTAGTCTTTGCAGATAACGAAAAATCGTGTAAAAAAAAAAGAAAAGGAATCGAGCAAAATCAGTAGGCCACTAATGGGATCTCTTTTTGACCTCGGTAAAATAGAAACATTAGGAACAACCCCTCATGACAAATACAAAACCAGTGAAATGAACTGAACTCCACACAATGATGGCTGCAAAACAGCTCGGCTCCGCCACCCACCCCGCCCAAAATAACGATAAAGAGCGGCTGCCATGATTGGTTGCGGAATGGCCACGACGGAGCTACGAAATGGTGCTGCTCTCATGCTAACCCCGATTCAGAAAAGGGGGTGGTGATGAACAGAGTGTCTGAATTAAGCAGACCACTCTTACCCAGTCCAAAGATCAGGGCTTGATCCATCACCGTTATTTATCTCACTGCCCCATCCCAGCTCAGAACCTGGCTATATGCAAATTAGTCTGTCCCTGGCCCAGTGCATCATGGGAACAGGGCAGACCAAACTACCAAGCCAATTCTGCACCAGAAAGGAGACGAGCTACCGGGGACCGGATTCTGGCATTTCAGCCTCTTCGGCCCGGCTTGCTTGAATCCTGATGGAGCAGTGAGAAAGGGACTCATGTCTGAGTATACCCTGCCACACCTATAGTGGCCAAAAACGATTCAGAAAAGGGGGTGGTGATGAACAGAGTGTCTGAATTAAGCAGACCACTCTTACCCAGTCCAAAGATCAGGGCTTGATCCATCACCGTTATTTATCTCACTGCCCCATCCCAGCTCAGAACCTGGCTATATGCAAATTAGTCTGTCCCTGGCCCAGTGCATCATGGGAACAGGGCAGACCAAACTACCAAGCCAATTCTGCACCAGAAAGGAGACAAGCTACCGGGGACCGGTTTCTGGCATTTCAGCCTCTTCGGCCCGGCTTGCTTGAATCCTGATGGAGCAGTGAGAAAGGGACTCATGTCTGAGTATACCCTGCCACACCTATAGTGGCCAAAAACGATTCAGAAAAGGGGGTGGTGATGAACAGAGTGTCTGAATTAAGCAGACCACTCTTACCCAGTCCAAAGATCAGGGCTTGATCCATCACCGTTATTTATCTCACTGCCCCATCCCAGCTCAGAACCTGGCTATATGCAAATTAGTCTGTCCCTGGCCCAGTGCATCATGGGAACAGGGCAGACCAAACTACCAAGCCAATTCTGCACCAGAAAGGAGACAAGCTACCGGGGACCGGTTTCTGGCATTTCAGCCTCTTCAAAACCCCTTGTTGTAAATATTTTTGTCCACCCTAAGCGTGGAAGGGTATACTCAGATGTGAGTCCCTTGCTCATTGCACCATCAGGATTCAAGCAAGCCGGGCCGAAGACGGCTGTAATGCCAGAAACCGGTCCCCGGAAGCTTGTTTCCTTCCCAGTGTAAGAATTGGCTTTTGTAGTCTGGTCTGCCCTGTTCCCATGATGCACTGGGCCAGGGACAGACTAATTTGCATACAGCCAGGTTCTGAAACTGGGATGGTGCAATGAGCTAAAAAACGGTGTTGGATCTAGCCCTGATCTCTTGACTGGGTGAGAGTACTCTGCTTAATTCAGAGACTCTGTCCATCACCACCCCTTGTTGTAAATATTTTTGTCCACCCTAAGCGTGGAAGGGTATACTCAGATGTGAGTCCCTTGCTCATTGCACCATCAGGATTCAAGCAAGCCGGGCCGAAGACGGCTGTAATGCCAGAAACCGGTCCCCGGAAGCTTGTTTCCTTCCCAGTGTAAGAATTGGCTTTTGTAGTCTGGTCTGCCCTGTTCCCATGATGCACTGGGCCAGGGACAGACTAATTTGCATACAGCCAGGTTCTGAAACTGGGATGGTGCAATGAGCTAAAAAACGGTGTTGGATCTAGCCCTGATCTCTTGACTGGGTGAGAGTACTCTGCTTAATTCAGAGACTCTGTCCATCACCACCCCTTGTTGTAAATACTCATGCTAACCCCAGCTTCAGTCTGAAACATCCAGAAACACTGTAGACTACCAATTCGATCAGTTCCGGGAGCGCCCCAATGTAACCCGGTAGAGAAGAACTAGCCCTCCCCTCTTTGACTAATGGTTCTTGTTGCCTGTCCCTTCTGTTGTCATTTAACAGAACTATTTAGCCTGCTGAAAGGGGTTGTGTTCCGACCGCTGGTTGGTGGAGACATTTTGACTATATTCTGGACCTGCGTTGTCGCGTAATGCGTCATATGACGCGCCGCGTTAGCGCATCCGGAAGTCATCCGGGGCGCGCAGCGCGTAACGTAAGCATAACAAGTCATGTGACTTGTTAATAAAACTTTTCATTGGTTCATTTTACTTTTCTTATTCCAATGATGAAAGGCTTGGTCATATGACCTAAAAATTACGCTTTTTATTACTTCCGAACATTATTTTTTCTTAAATATATGTTATAATGTTCCAGGCTAATGTACTTTCCCGGAAAATTTACAACTATCCTGCAAGTAAAATATATTCTTTTTTCGAGAAAAAGAGCGTTTCTTCGTCCCATGACGGAGCCGTTGAGCAAAAGAGGGTCGACCTGCTGTCTTAGTCGCCGATACGCCTGAATATGAGATTCTTATCGATCACTTTATGTTGCAGGAATAGAAAACACAACAGCCCTTGACCATTTATCTTTACTGCGTTCCTTCGTATTATACCTTTTACCCTTCATGTAATTGGTCTGCTTTATTTCACTTGCCTTTTAATGATTCTAAAACAGTGACTATTATTAAAAACTTTACCAATGTATATACTACTACCATGTTTTCTTTTAAAAACCTTTATTGTGAAAATTTCATTATACAAATACGAGCCTATAACCACGTGGGCCGGCCACGGAGCAAACTGTAATCGTATATGATGAGTAGACATTTACACTGTAGAGGAACGTAACGGGCGGGCCATTAGGTTGCAAGAACTAAGGTGTCTAACAGTTACGGAATCGGTGGACGTACATTTTATAATTAAAATACGACAGGGCCAGTTACAATAAAATTATCTAGATATACATTTGCGGACAAGTACCATGGGTGACGTTAATTCGAACTTTCAATAGTACAGTAATCAATAACACATCAGAACTTAATATAAATAGGGATGTCGAAATATTCAATCAATTCTCGTCCCCGCCCGCCATGTGCTTCAAAACTGCATACGTATCTCGTGATTTCAAGGTTCTGCAACCAGTACACAACAAGGAGTTACGAGTCCCATTTATTCCGGCGCCATTTTGGGCGAGGACGGGCAGGTCCAGGATATAGTCAAAATGTCTCTACCAACCATCGACTATGATGATGTTCATATGCTGTATTTATTATAGTAACACTCATCTGTCCACATGAAATTAATTTGCCACAATCTAAACATGTCATTTTAATCTTTCCAAAGTTCTTCTAAATATTTGGGACCGTTTCCCTTGCCTCTGATTCTGTCAGTCCCACTTCTTTGATGAATGTACTAGCAGGTCAGGGGTTCTCCTCCAAATCTCTCTTTTATGCAGCACTATAATTAATTGGTGCCACCTCTCCATATGACGATGCATGGTATAGTTACAATAACTATATATTTTTTCGGTTCCTCTGGAGACTTCATCGTGGCAGATGAAGCGTGTAACGTACCGGGCATTTACCTTTTTTTGCATGTACAGGAAAGGAAAAAAAAATCGAGCGTCCGAGTTCTAAGGTGTCCCAGGGCCATTTTAGTGGAGCAGGCCCAAATCCAAAGAACAGGCCGCCATTTTGAGAGTCCTGTTGCAGCCGCCTGTCGCTGTAGCATCAAGAGCAGCCGAAACTCAGCTGAATGGCAACTGAAACGGTAAAGGGGCGCCCCACTACAGCAGACGAGCCTCCACCTAGGAAGGCCCGTTCACGCCGCCTCCCCCCCCCCTTCGGGCACCCCACGCCGTTATTCGGAGCAGTATTGTAGGATAGCCACACCAGTGCGGCAACTTGCTAGACATCACCTCGGTGGTAACCGAATCTCAGCGCCTTTTGGTGTCTTCTCTTCAGAAAATATTGTTGCGCTGCCTTTGGCCCCATTCGCACATCGGTACGCTACTGACGCCATCTCACAGGCTAATGGGGCGCCCCACGCCGAGTTTCAGCATTGTAGGATGACCACACCAGTACAGCAACTTGCTAGACACCACCTCAGTGCCATCCGGATTTTGGCATCTCAACGCCTAGTGGTGTCTTCTATTCGGAAAATATTGTTGCGCTGCCTTTGGCCCCATTCGCACATCGGTCCGCTACTGACACCATCTCACAGGCCAACAGGGCGCCCCACGCCGACTTTTACCATTGTAGGATGGCCACACCAGTGCCACAACTTGCTAGACACCACCTCGGTGCCATCCGGATCTTGGCATCTCAGCGCCTTGTGGTGTCTTTTATTCAGAAAACATTGTTGCGCTGCCTTTGGCCCCATTCGCACATGTGATGCCAGAAACCAGTTTTTCCCGGAAGCTTGTTTCCTTCCCAGTATAAGAATTGGCTTGGTAGTTTGGTTTGCCCTGTTCCCATCATGCACTGGGACAGGAACAGACTAATTTGCATATAGCCAGGTTCTGAGCTGGGATGGTGCAGTGAGCTAAAAAACGGTGATGGATTAAAACCATGATCTATTGACTTGGTAAGAGTATTCTGCATCATTCAGAAACTCTGTCCATCACCACCCCCTTTTTCCAAAATCGGTTTTATCCACACTATGTGTGGGAGGGTATACTCAGACGTGAGTCCCTTGCTCATTGCACCATCAGGATTCAAGCAAGCCGGGCCGAAGAAGGCTGTGATGCCAGAAACCGGTTTTTCCCGGAAGCTTGTTTCCTTCCCAGTATAAGAATTGGCTTGGTAGTTTGGTTTGCCCTGTTCCCATCATGCACTGGGACAGGAACAGACTAATTTGCATATAGCCAGGTTCTGAGCTGGGATGGTGCAGTGAGCTAAAAAACGGTGATGGATTAAAACCATGATCTATTGACTTGGTAAGAGTATTCTGCATCATTCAGAAACTCTGTCCATCACCACCCCCTTTTTCCCATTCGCACATCGGTCCGCTACTGACGCCATCTCACAGGCCAACGGGGCGCCCCACGCCGACTTTCAACATTGTAGGATGGCCACACGAGTGCACCTTACTAGACACCACCTCGGTGCCATCCGGATCTTGGCGCGTTGTGCTGCCTTCGGCCTATTCGCACATCGGTCCGCTACTGACGCCATTTCACAGGCTAATGGGGCGCCCCACGCCGAGTTTCAGCATTGTAGGATGACCACACCAGTACAGCAACTTGCTAGACATCACCTCGGTTGTATCCGGATCTCGGCGCCCCACTGCAGATGAAGTGCCTCTCAACTATGAAACCACCACGGTGACATCCGGATCTTGGCGCGTTGTGCTGCCTTCGGCCTATTCGCACATCGGTCCGCTACTGACGCCATCTCACAGGCTAATGGGGCGCCCCACGCCGAGTTTCAGCATAGTAGGATGACCACACCAGTACAGCAACTTGCTAGACATCACCTCGGTGCCATCCGGATCTTGGCATCTCAACGCCTAGTGGTATCTTCCATACAGAAAATATTGTTGCGCTGCCTTTGGCCCCATTCGCACATCGGTCCGCAACTGACACCATCTCACAGGCCAACAGGGCGCCCCACGCCGACTTTTACCATTGTAGGATGGCCACACCAGTACAGCAACTTGCTAGACATCACCTCGTTGCCATCCGGATCTTGGCATCTCAGCGCCTTGTGGTGTCAATCAGAAACTATTGTTGCGCTGCCTTTGGCCCCATTCGCACATCGGTCCGCTACTGACGCCATCTCACAGGCCAACGGGGTGCCCCACGCCGACTTTCAACATTGTAGGATGGCCACACCAGTACAGCAACTTGCTAGACACCACCTCGGTGCCATCCGGATCTTGGCATCTCAGCGCCTAGTGGTGTCTTCTATTCAGGAAATATTGTTGCGCTGCCTTTGGCCCCATTCGCACATCGGTCCGCAACTGACACCATCTCACAGGCCAACAGGGCGCCCCACGCCAACTTTCAACATTGTAGGATGGCCACACCAGTGCGGCAACTTACTAGACACCACCTCGGTGCCATCCGGATCTTGGCGCGTTGTGCTGCCTTCGGCCTATTCGCACATCGGTCCGCTACTGACGCAAACTCACAGGCCAACGGGGCGCCCCACGCCGACTTTCAGCATTGTAAGATGGCCACACCAGTGCTGCAACTTGCTGGACACCACCTCGGTGCCATCCGGATCTTGGCGCGTTGTGTTGCCTTCGGCCTATTCGCACATCGGTCCGCTACTGACGCCGCCTCACGTGCCAACGTATTTTCTCCGCATTTTATACCCTATGCCGCATAACAGGTCATGTGACTTGTTTATAAAACTTTTCATTGGTTCATTTTACTTTTGGTTTCCTAATGATGGAAGGCTTGATCATATGACCTAAAAACAACACTTTTCATTGGATGAAAACTTTTTTTTTTTCCCAAACGATGAAAGCCCTACCTTGTTTCTGGATGTTTCAGACTGAAGCTGGCGTCAGCATGAGAGCACCACCATCTCGTAGCTCCGTCGTGGTCATTCCGCGAGCAATCATGGCAGCCGCTCCCCACCAGAAGCCTACAGGAGTCGGGGGCCCCCAAAACTTTTGATGAATCCTCAAGGCGGAGGGGACGCTTTCGAGAATGGGGTCCAAGACCTAGCAGACTAGCGTCCGATTTCCAAGGTGTCCCAGGGTTATTTCAGTGGACCAGGCCCAAAAAGGAAAGAGCCTGCTGCCATTTTGAGAGTCCTGTGACAGCCGCCTATCGCTGCACCGCAAGAGTGGGCGCAGCCGCCTATCGCTGCACCGCAAGAGTGGGCGCAACTCAGCTGAATTGCAGCTTTTGACACAGTGGACCAAAAGCGGACGGAATGGCAACTGAAACGGTAAAGGGGCGCCCCACTACAACAGATGAGACTCCACCTGGAGAGGCCCGTTCACGCCGCCTCCCCCGGGGCGCCGCACGCCGTTATTCGGAGCAGCATTGTAGGATACCAAAACCAGTGCGGCAACTTACTGGACATCACCTTGGTGCCATCGTTCTGCTGCCTTGGAACTATTCGCACAACAGTTTGCTACTGATGACCCACCCCCCGCGACGCCCCACGCCAGAAATCTGGACGTTGTGCTGCGTTGGGACTATTTGCACAGCCGACCGCTACTTCGTTGTTTTTCCCTAAAAATGTTTATATGTTATTACTGTTTTTGTTTTCTTGTATATATTTATAAGTTATTAAAGTTTTATAATCTTACTACTTTGTTGGAGTGCTATATATTTTTAATGTGACACATAATTGTAAAAACTTTGATGTACAAAGAGTCATCCCTGGAATCTTCCGCTTCAGGCTCGATCCCCTCCCCAATCACAATACAGGATGGTTTTCAGATAATAGGAACGCGTCTGCTGTGACGGATCTCATCGAGTGTGGGCCTTGATCTACTATAACTCCTTTGAAGAGGGGTGATTCTTTACAGCTGGGGCCATAAACTACATCTGCAGGGCTAGCTGATACCCTAGGACCGGCCTGGACAATCGGACACAGAGAAAAAAGGAGTGTCAGAGGGTGCGGTAGTGAATAGGGCGAAAGGGAGGTGTCGGGCGGGCACAGGGTGTGATTCTCAGGGAAGAGCAGCGCAGATGGGGGGTGGTTTATTACCCATGCATAAGACAGAGAGCGGGGGTGACCACTGCCTGGGGGAGATGCTTGCGAGGGTGGGGAGCCATGCTAAGGATCGACAGCGTGCACAGAGTGGGTCTGGTCAAGGCATCTAAAATGACTGCCGTGCACGACAAAAGTGTGGCATTTGAAAAAAGGCAAGATGGCGCAGACAATGTTTTTCAACACTTCCTGATTTCCTTCGAATCGAACGTTAACAGACGTTGGGGCATATTACCAAAGTTAATCGATATTTATCCCTAACGATGCTTAGCAACGATTTTTTTACCGCTAAGCATCGTCAGAAATTATCGCAGATAAACCTTGCTATTATCAAGGTTTATCGCAAATACGATAAAAAACTACCGCAATGCATTAATATCGCTGAAAACTCAGCGATATTCATGCATTACCGAGCTAATGCTCTTAGCCATGTTATCCACCTCCCATTGGATGACATGGCTAAGAACTGCTCAGGGCAGGTGCTAGCTTTTGGAGATATTCGCGCTTATCGCGAATATTTCCAAAAGTTGATAATAGGAGATAGCGATGTTAGCGACTGTTTCCAGTCGCTAACATCTTGGCATCCCCACTTTGCATGTCATTAGTGATAAATATCACTCACATGCAAAGTGGGGCCCAAGATGGTCGCTATCTCCTACTAGCCGTCGCTAACTGGTGTTAGCAACAGCTAGGTAATACAGATATAATTTTATCTCCGCGAAGCGGAGCGCTGTTACAGATATATATCTTGTTTTTGAACGTTAATTTCTCAAAATCCACTGAAGCACATATATTGACACCTAGCAAAGGCACATCGAGCTACCAGTCCCTACAATTTTACCAAGTTTCGTGCAAATCCATTCAGCCGTTCGATTATTATTATTATTTTTTTTTTTTGCCCCGCGGGGCCCTTTTAAAACCTCCACATCAAACCTAAGAGGTCAAGGAGGATCTACTATGCCCCCTTATGGTCATTTGCCCCTTCGCTTTGGCCTCCTCTTGTCTCTCGATCCTACCGAGAGACAAGATGGCGGCCGCTACGGACTGTTTGCAATGTTTACAGACGCCGGAGAACCAATCAGCTTCGCAAACCTCCGCTACGCGAAGCGGAGCGCTGTTACAGATATATATCTTTTTTTGAACGTTAATTTCTCAAAATCCACTGAAGCACATATATTGAGACCTAGCAAAGGCACATCGGGCTACCAGTCCCTAATATTTTACCAAGTTTCGTGCAAATCCATTCAGCCGTTCGATTATTATTATTATTTTTTTTTTTTGCCCCGCGGGGCCCTTTTAAAACCTCCACATCAAACCTAGGGGGTCAGCGAGGATCTACTATGCCCCCTTATGGTCATTTGCCCCTTCGCTTTGGCCTCCTCTTGTCTCTCGATCCTACCGAGAGACAAGATGGCGGCCGCTACGGACTGTTTGGAATGTTCACAGACGCCGGAGAACCAATCAGCTTCGCTTCACAAAGCTCCGTACCGCGAAAAGTCCGCGAACCGGAGCGCTGCCCGGTCCGCTGTTACAGATATATATCTTTTTTTGAACGTTAATTTCTCAAAATCCACTGAAGCACATATATTGAGACCTAGCAAAGGCACATCGGGCTACCAGTCCCTACAATTTTGCCCAGTTTTGTGCAAATCCATTCAGCCGTTCGGGCTAAAAGTGAGGCCAACCGCCCTATGGAAAACTCAATGTTAAAAACACGTTTTGGGACCCCCTTTTTTCTCGGCCCCCCCTTGACGAACCCCCCCCAAATTTTCAAGGGCTGCTCAGAAACAAAATGTGCCATTTTCCTGAAAATTTCAGCCAATTCCGTCCACAAACGCCAAAGTTATTAGACATAGAATTTTCAAAAATCCCATAGAGAAAAAATCCTAACTATATATACCTACTGGCGACCGCCAGTAGGTAATATATATATATATATATATATATATATATATATATATATATATATATATATATATATATATATATATATATATATATATGTATATGTATATATATGTATATATATATATATATATATATATATATAGCGGCCTGCCTGGTCACGGAGAGCCCTGAACCGCGGAGAGGCGGTTCCAGCGCAGCTACTGATGCAACGCACATGGAGCGGTGTGTATTCTGCGAGGTGAAATATGCAGCTCGTTTTATCTGGCACCAACTAGCACAGCAACCCACTTGGGATTTGAGCACTTCGTAGGAATTGGCAGCAGCTCCTACTTAAGGATTGTGTAGACAAAGAACTTGTGATACCATAATGCACTGAGCACACGCCCAAGGGGCGGGACTGTAAACACTATAAATGCTTGCATGTTGCCCTCCCACCTAAGCCATTACCTTGGAAGAAGGGCGAAAGGACGTGGAACCGCGTAGGAATTGAATATGGCAGAAACGTGCTGTGCGGAAGGAACTTGTTAAACAAGCAGCCCGGCATAAATAAAGATATTTACACACCACGTGTGGGCCTCCATGTTTTGGTGCTTTCATGTGGTTTATATAGCGGCCTGCCTGGTCGCAGAGAGCCCCGCACTGCGGAGAGGCGGTTCCAGCGCAGCTACTGATGCAACACAGATGGAACGGTGTGTATTCTGCGAGGTGAAATATGCAGCGCGTTTTAACTGGCACCAACTGGCACAGCAACCCACTGGGGATTTGAGCACTTTGTAGGAATTGGCAGCAGCTCCTACTTAAGGATTGTATAGACAAAGAACTTGTGATACCATAATGCACTGAGCACATGCCAGGGGCGGGACTGTAAACACAATAAATGCTTGCATGCTGCCCTCCCACCTAAGCTATTACCTTGGAAGAAGGGCGAAAGGACGCCCGAAACGCGTAGGAATTGATGGCAGAAACGTGCTGTGCGGAAGGAACTTGTTAAACGAGCAGCCTGGCATGAATAAAGATATTTACACACCGTGTGGGGGCCTCCAAGTTTCGGTGCTTTCATGTGGATTAAATAGCGGCCTGCCTGGTCGAGGAGAGCCCCGCACCGCGGAGAGGCGGTTCCAGTGCAGCTACAGATGCAACGCAGATGGAGCGGTGTGTATTCTGCGAGGTGAAATATGCAGCGCGTTTTAACTGGCACCAACTGGCACAGCAACCCACTGGGAATTTGAGCACTTCGTAGGAATTGGCAGCAGCTCCTACTTAAGGATTGTATAGACAAAGAACTCGTGATACCATAATGAACTGAGCACACGCCCAAGGGGCGGGACTGTAAACACAATAAATGCTTGCATGCTGCCCTCCCACCTAAGCCATTACCTTGGAAGAAGGGTGAAAGGATGCCCGAAACGCGTAGGAATTGAATATGGCAGAAATTTGCTGTGCAGAAGGAACTTGTTAAACGAGCAGCCTGGCATGATTAAAGACATTTACACACCACATGGGGGCCTCCAAGTTTCGGTGCTTTCATGTGGATTATATAGCGGCCTGGCTGGTCGCGGAGAGCCCCGCACCGCGGAGAGCCGGTTCCAGCGCAGCTACTGATCCAAAGCAGATGGAGCGGTTTGTATTCTGCGAGGTGAAATATGCAGCGCGTTTTAACTGCCGCCAACTGGCACAGCAACCCACTGGGGATTTGAGCACTTCGTAGGAATTGGCAGCAGCTCCTACTTAAGGATTGTATAGACAAAGAACTCGTGATACCATAATGCACTGAGCACACACCCGAGTGGCGGGACTGTAAACACAATAAATGATTGCATGCTGCCCTCCCACCTAAGACATTACCTTGGAAGAAGGGTGAAAGGACGCCGAAACGCGTAGGAATTGAATATGGCAGAAACGTGCTGTGCGGAAGGAACTTGTTAAACGAGCAGCCTGGCATGAATAAATATATTTACACACTGCGTGGGAGCCTCTAAGTTTCGGTACTTTCATGTGGAATATATAGCGGCCTGCCTGGTCGCGGAGAGCCCCGCACCGCGGAGAGGCGGTTCCAGCGCAGCTACTGATGCAACGCAGAAGGAGCGGTGTGTATTCTGCGAGGTGAAATATGCGGAATATTCATGTGGAATATATATATATTCACTGAAAAAACCATAGGTTATACACCATATATAGTTAGGAATTAGCATTTAAAAAACCTTATTTTACTCACACAAAACCATTGAAATTCCATATATAGTTAGTTGCACTAACTATATATCGCGCACCCGCAATCCACTGCTGATCATGTCACATATTACATCATTCATGACATGGTCAGTGACATCACTGATGACATCACTGATGACATCTCAAATGACATCACTGATGACATCACTGATGACAACATCCAGTGACTGTATTTTTCTGTAAAGTTAAAATATGTCTTGAGTGGATGTATAAGTGTCTGGATGAAGGATTTAGTAGGTGCATGACTGACTGTATGAGTGAGTGATTAAATGTGTCTCACTGAATGCATGGGTTAGTGACTAAACTGTCTTAATTTGTGCATAATTATGTCTGTTGTTCTGTAAACTGCTGCATGTGTTGATCATTAGCTATACGAGAGGCTATATGTGTTATTAATTGGTTGCCCAAGTATTTCTATGGGAGATTGAGTTTGTGTGGGGGTGGCTGGAAGGTGTGTGACTCTATGCATAGATGTGTGAGCAGTTTATTCACTAGGTGTATGAGTTCAAGAGTGCATGTGGAAACAGCTACATGGGCAGTTGACTGTGTGCATGAGTGTATTGATGAGTGAATGGATATCTCAATGCTACATGTCATAGTAAGTACATATGTAAAACACAGTACATGTGAGAGTTGGCATATATAAATAACTGTGCATGAGAGCCACTGAATGAGTGAGTGGTTGTATCGATCATTGTGAACTTGTATCAGGGATTGTATAAGAGAGTAAATATGTGTTAGTATATGTTTCAATAAGTAAGGTGTGTTTAACTGTATAGTTGAAGAAATGGAGGTGAGATTGTTTCTTTGCATGACTGACTGGGTGTGTGAGTAACTCCATGGATGAGTGGCAGTGTGTGAGTGTCTGTATACACTGAGTGTATCTAAGGTTATATTAGAGTCTGAAGAGGTTTATCGTATTAGCACAAGAATGATGTCAAATGAGATGTCA
Organism: Lissotriton helveticus; assembly: GCF_964261635.1. Lineage (NCBI taxonomy): Eukaryota > Metazoa > Chordata > Amphibia > Caudata > Salamandridae > Lissotriton > Lissotriton helveticus. The sequence goes on from NC_136057.1 coordinate 1,763,998,231, forward strand.
TCAGTGATGTCATCAGTGATGTCATTTGAGATGTCATCAGTGATGTCATCAGTGATGTCACTGACCATGTCATGAATGATGTAATATGTGACATGATCAGCAGTGGATTGCGGGTGCGCGATATATAGTTAGTGCAACTAACTATATATGGAATTTCAATGGTTTTGTGTGAGTAAAATAAGGTTTTTTAAATGCTAATTCCTAACTATATATGGTGTATAACCTATGGTTTTTTCAGTGAATTTTCAAGGTTTTGTAAATGCTAATTCCAACTATATATGGTCTATAACCTATGGTTTTTTCAGTGAATTTCAATGGTTTTTTAATAGCAAATATCATAAGCTGTCGAATGTCAAGTACGTGGTAAGTAAAAACATTTTCGTGTTTATGCACACTGATCTGCTTTGAATACTGCCCCCCACCCCTCATTTCTATTAGGAGTACTCTCTCTTTGCAGATAGTGAAGGGTAGTTAACGCAGCCCTTTGCCCCCTTTGTAATACGTCGTGCCTGCTTCTCTCTCCATTTGATTGATTGTTCTCTTTGGTTCATTCTCTATTTACAAACAAGCACAGAGTCGCAATACTCTGTTTAGTCTTTGCAGATAGCGAAAAATCGTGTAAAAAAACAAAAGGAATCGAGCAAAATCAGTAGGCCACTAATGGGATCTCTTTTTGACCTCGCTAAAATAGAAACATTAGGAACAAACTGTTGAAAATAGCAATGCGTATGTACATAAGCGGCGTTCATTTGTGTTCACAGTACCCCTTGTTGATTGTTTCAATCGAGCATTGAATTGTTCGAAGTTAATTCTCTTAAGGATCTTCTCTACCTGCAAACGAGGAAGAATAGGAATATTCTCTCTCCCTTTGCAGATAGTGAAGGGTAGGTAACGCAAGCCTTTAACACGTCGTACCTATTTCATTCCTCATTGATTGATTGATTGTCCGAACATTGACTGTTTGGGAATTAGTTCTTTTTGGAGGTATTCCCTGTTTGCAAATAAACGTAGGAAAATCTTTGCAAGTAGTGAAAGGGTACGTAATGCGGACCTTTCACCCCCGTTGTAATCTGTCATGCCTATCTACTCCCCACTGATTGATGCACCTTTTTCACCCGGACCATTTACTAGAGATACGTCATCTGGCCCGACCAGAGAGCACCCCTAGTGAAAAGGACATATGCAATAATAACGAAGTGATCACTGTATCCTGTTAACAGAAACTTTACCATGAAACAACCTGGAAAGAAAAAAATAGGAAAACGAAAATCAGTAGGCCACTGATGAACATGAACTTTTATTAAACAACAAACAAAGAAACGATAACATAACGTAATGATAAAACCTATTAATGTCCTAGAAACAAGAAAACGTTAAAGTATGCCAGTGGTGAGAGACCAGAAAAACAGTCCGAGAAACCAAATCACCCCTCGCTGTCCCAACTCATGCACTCTGAAAAGTTCAAAGTTTTGAGGAGTGCTTGTAACATTGTCTGAAGCCTATTTGCAATTGCTTCATCTTCACTATTCTTAAAGTAAGTGGGGGCTGTTGTGATGCGGTGCCACCCTGAACCGCTTGACGGAGGCCCCCGAGGGACGGTGTCATGTCGCGGACTCGGAGGGGGCGCTTGGCTCCGGCCCCCTCCCCAAGTCGTGTTGCCCTGGTGTGGCCTGAGATCGCCCCCGACATAGGTGGCCGGCTCCCGGGGTCAAGCGGAACTTTTTTCCTTTTGGTGACTCTTCCATTCTTCACCTTGTCCCACAATCCGTTTCACCTAAAGACACGCTGTAGTGGGGCACCCCTTTTCCGTTTCATTTGCCATTCAGCCCGCTTTTGCTACACTGTGCCTCTTCCGCTATTCAGCTGTTTACCACTCGCTCTTTCGACTACAGCGTCTCGCTCACCATGTACTTGAGTTGCTCCCGCTCTTGCGGCGCAGCGATAGGCGGCTGCCACAGGACTCTCAAAATGGCGGCCATCTCTTCAGATTTGGGCGTGGTCCACTAAAATGGGCCTGCGACACCTTGGAACTCGGACGCTTGTCTGCTAGAGCTTGGGCTCCATTCGCGAAAGCGTCCCCTCATCCTTGAAGATTCTACAAAAGTCTTGGGGGCCCCCGACTCCCGCAGGCTTCTGGTGGGGAGCGCCTAGCATGATTGCTCGTGGAATGGCCACGACGGAGCTACGAAATGGTGGTGCTCTCATGCTAACGCCAGCTTCAGTCTGAAAAATCCAGAAACACTGTAGACTACCAATTCGATCAGTTCCGGTAGCGCTCCAACGTGACCCGGTAGAGAAGAACTTGCCCTCCCCTCTTTGACTGATGGTTCTTGTTGCCTGTCCCTTCTGTTGTCATTTAACAGAACTATTTAGCCTGCTGAAAGGGGTTGTGTGCCGTCCGCTGGTTGGTGGAGACATTTTGACTATATTCTGGACCTGCGTTGTCGCGTAATGCGTCATATGACGCGCCGCGTTAGAAAGTTTAATAAATTATGAAACACAATAAACAATCCTTAAAAAAAAAAAAAAAAAAATAAATAATCAACAAAACCAACAATCAATTAACATACAGTATTTGAAAAGTCTATCATTCATTTTTCATTGCAGTACGCTGCCCAGAAAGCTTCCCGGTTCCCGGACCGGGCGCTACCCACGCAAAAAAACAAAAAAAACGGTATATATTTTTTTGCCCTGCGAGAACCTTTCAAAGCCTCCACATCAAACCTAGGGGGTCAGGGACGATCTACTATGCCCCCTTATGGTCATTTGCCCCTTCGCTTTGGCCTCCTCTTGTCTCTCGATCCTACCGAGAGACAAGATGGCGGCCGCTACGGACTGTTTGGAATGTTTACAGACGCCGAAAAACCAATCAGCTTCGCAAACCTCCGTAACGCGAAAAGTACGCAAAGCGGAGCGCTGTTACAGATATATATCTTTTTTTGAACGTTAATTTCTCAAAATCCACTGGAGCACATATATTGAGACCTAGCAAAGGCACATCGGGCTACCAGTCCCTACAATTTTGCCAAGTTTCGTGCAAATCCATTCAGCCGTTCGATTATTATTATTATTTTTTTTTTTGCCCCGCGGGGCCCTTTTAAAACCTCCACATCAAACCTAGGGGGTCAGCGAGGATCTACTATTCCCCCTTATGGTCATTTGCCCCTTCGCTTTCGCCTCCTCTTGTCTCTCGATCCTACCGAGAGACAAGATGGCGGCCGCTACGGACTGTTTGGAATGTTGACAGACACCGGAGAACCAATCAGCTTCGCTTCACAAAGCTCCGTTGCGCGAAAAGTACGCGTCCTGGGCCGCTGCCCGGTCCGCTGTTACAGATATATATCTTTTTTTAAACGTTAATTTCTCAAAATCCACTGGAGCACATATATTGAGACCTACAAAAGGCACATCGGGCTACCAGTCCCTACAATTTTGCCAAGTTTCGTGCAAATCCATTCAGCCGTTCGGGCTAAAAGTGAGGCCAACCGCCCTATGGAAATTAACATGGGAAAAACGCGTTTTGGGACCCCCCTTTTTTCTCGGCCCCCCCTTGACGAACCCCCCCCAAATTTTCAAAGGCTGCTCAGAAACAAAATGTGCCATTTTCCTGAAAATTTCAGCCAATTCCGTCCACAAACGCCAAAGTTATTAGACATAGAATTTTCAAAAAACCCATAGGGAAAAAATCCTAACTATATATACCTACTGGCGACCGCCAGTAGGTAATATATATATATATATATATATATATATATATATATACAAACTGTTGCAATCTGGGAGTTGCAGTTCCTGAAGATGCCTGGAACTGCAACAGGTGGGTCTTTAACATCGGAGGCGGGGCTACAGTTACATGGCTACTAAAGGCAGCAGGACAGTATTTGGGCGTGGATGAAAGTTCCCCGGACACTTGTGGCGCTGATGAAGGCTAATAAATGGCGAAATGCATTCGCTGAGTTGGTGTGAATAAAGGCTTCCATGTTGTCCCCTGGTGTGGCCTCTACTCTCTTCAGGTGAAGGAGGTTATTTTGACATTATCTGCGTACATGCCAGTGACGCAGTTTTGGAGGCCCCCGCTCTACAAAGTTGACCCTGACTCCTCTGGCTCTGCTTCGGCTTTTGCGACACCAAGGGATTGGTTTAGCCTGGGCCCGCCAAGAAGTCCAGGAAAAATTGAAACGGTAGCGAGGACATTGTCCCCGTTCTGGGCGGCGTGCACTGACACCGCTGCCCCCGTGAAAAATTGGACTGTAACTTCGGGGCTGGAGCGGTAAGGGGACGCAAGGAAGCATCTTGTTCTCACTGCTATCAGGGTCTGGGGTCTCATTCATGCCATCCTGCTTCCACCCGACCACTAGGTTATTATTCCAGCGCACTACCTACCTGGAAGCAAACTGTTACATTCTGGGAGTTGCAGTTCCTGAAGATGCCTGGAACTTCAACAGGTGGGTCTTTATCATCGGAGGCGGGGCCACTCACATGGCTGCTAAAGGCAGCAGGACAGTATTGGGGCATGGATGGAAGTTTCCCGGACACTTGTGGCGCTGATGAAGGCTATTAAATGCCGAAATGCATTCGCTGAGTTGGTGTGAATAAAGGCTTTCATGTTGTCCCCTATATATATATCATTCAAAAAGGTTTCCCTGGTGAAGGAAGCCTCAGGCAGTTTGAATAGTTCCTTTATTTGGACAAAACCTGCCAGCAAAGTGCAGCGTGAAACACAGCTTCAAAGTTCATAAATCCCACAAACCCCAAACGTGTTTCGGGAACCTCTGTTCCCTTTCTCAATGGCCGTGGACTGCAAACAAAGTTCGATATGATGCTTCGCACAGTTTGAATCATCACGGATCCTGCCCTGTGAGCGTGGCTCTTCGTTGCATCTTGGGACCTGTAGTGCGAAATAGTAAACCTCCAGTGAGTCAATCGAACTTGGCAAAAATAATCAGCAGTTTTTTCAAAACCCAAGTGGGTAGAAACAATGTCACATCTCAGCACTCTGCCCTGCTTTATGGTGAAGTCCCGAAATACTGCCTCCATAGCGCGCTCTCACCTCCTTGGCGCAGCCCAGGTCCGCTTTCAAAGCAGTGGGCTTCACTTCGCGGCTGAGCAAAAGCCTCTAAATACAATTCAAATAGGTTGCCCTGGTGAAGGAAGCCTCAGGCAGTTTGAATAGTTCCTTTATTTGGACAAAACCTGCCAGCGAAGTGCAGCGTGAAACACAGCTTCAAAGTTCATAAATCCCACAAACACCAAACGCATTTCGGGAACCTCTGTTCCCTTTCTCAATGGCCGTGGACTGCAAACAAAGTTCGATATGATGCTTCGCACAGTTTGAATCATCACGGGTCCTGCCCTGTGAGCGTGGCTCATCGTTGCATCTTGGGACCTGTAGTGCGAAATAGTAAACCTCCAGTGAGTCAATCGAACTTGGCAAAAATAATCAGCAGTTTTTTCAAAACCCAAGTGGGTAGAGACAATGTCACATCTCAGCACTCTGCCCTGCTTTATGGTCAAGTCTCGAAATACTGCCTCCATAGCGCGCTGTCACCTCCTTGGCGCAGCGCAGGTCCGCTTTCAAAGCAGTGGGCTTCACTTCGCGGCTGAGCAAAAGCCGCTAAATACAATTCTAAAAGGTTGCCCTGGTGAAGGAAGCCTCAGGTAGTTTGAATAGTTCCTTTATTTGGATAAAACCTGCCAGCGAAGTGCAGCGTGAAACACAGATTCAAAGTTCATAAATCCCACAAACACCAAACGCGTGTGGCGCCGCGGCCAGGGCGACTGACGCTGGAATCTGGGGATCAGGGTTCGATCCCCGGCTCCGGCGGCAGATTAGCCCAGCACCATGTGACTCTGGGCAATAGCTCGCTTAATCTTCCCGACGGCCCCCAGCGCCTAGAGACCCTTACAGGTGATTGTGCGCTTTACAAATGTGGATTATTATTATTATTATTATTACTTTCTCAATGGCCGTGGACTGCAAACAAAGTTCAATATGATGCTTCGCACTGTTTTAATCATCACGGGCCTGCCCTGTGGGCCTGGCTCATCGTTGCATCTTGGGACCTGTAGTGCGAAATAGTAAACCTCCAGTGAGTCAATCGAACTTGGCAAAAATAATCAGCAGTTTTTTCAAAACCCAAGTGGGTAGAAACGTTGTCACATCTCAGCACTCTGCCCTGCTTTATGGTCAAGACCCGAAATACTGCCTCCATAGCGCGCTGTCACCTCCTTGGCGCAGCGTAGGTTCGCTTTCAAAGCAGTGGGCTTCACTTCGTGGTTGAGCAAAAGCCGCTAAATACAATTCAAAAAGGTTGCTCTGGTGAAGGAAGCCTCAGGCAGTTTGAATAGTTCCTTTATTTGGACAAAACCTGCCAGCGAAGTGCAGCGTGAAACACAGCTTCAAAGTTCATAAATCCCACAAACACCAAACGCGTTTCGGGAACCTCTGTTTCCTTTCTCAATGGCCGTGGACTGAAAACAAAGTTCACCTCCTTGGCACAGCACAGGTCCGCTTTCAAAGCAGTGGGCTTCACTACGCGGCTGAGCAAAAGCCGCTAAATACAATTCAAAAAGGTTGCCCTGGAGTGAACAAGGAAGTTCACTTCCGGAACGCGTAACCTGGAATAAATCATCTTTTTGGCATAATTACTGAGAGCCCATGTTACTGGACTTGTTGTTTTGGATTAGATGCTGGTTCGTGTACCGCCGGCGATTCTCGCGCCATCGATCTATGGGCGGAGTTTCCAGAAGGGACACTCACTGTTTTATATATTTTATATATATATATATATATATATATATATTACCTACTGGCGGTCGCCAGTAGGTATATATAGTTAGGATTTTTTCTCTATGGGATTTTTGAAAATTCTATGTCTAATAACTTTGGCGTTTGTGGACGGAATTGGCTGAAATTTTCAGGAAAATGGCACATTTTGTTTCTGAGCAGCCCCTGAAAATTGGGGGGGGTTTCGTCCAGGGGGGGTCGAGAAAAAAGGGGGGTCCCAAAACGTGTTTTTAACATTGAGTTTTCCATAGGGCGGTTGGCCTCACTTTTAGCCCGAACGGCTGAATGGATTTGCACGAAACTTGGCAAAATTGTAGGGACTGGTAGCCCGATGTGCCTTTTGTAGGTCTCAATATATGTGCTCCAGTGGATTTTGAGAAATTAACGTTTAAAAAAAGATATATATCTGTAACAGCGGACCGGGCAGCGTCCCAGGACGCGTACTTTTCGCGCAACGGAGCTTTGTGAAGCGAAGCTGATTGGTTCTCCGGCGTCTGTCAACATTCCAAACAGTCCGTAGCGGCCGCCATCTTGTCTCTCGGTAGGATCGAGAGACAAGAGGAGGTCAAAACAAAGGGGGAAATAACTATAAGGGGGCATAGTAGATCCTCGCTGACCCCCTAGGTTTGATGTGGAGGTTTTAAAAGGGCCCCGCGGGGCAAAAAAAAATAATAAAAATAATAATTGAACGGCTGAATGGATTTGCACGAAACTTGGCAAAATATTAGGGACTGGTAGCCCGATGTGCCTTTGCTAGGTCTCAATATATGTGCTCCAGTGGATTTTGAGAAATTAACGTTCAAAAAAAGATATATATCTGTAACAGCGCTCCGCTTCGCGTAACGGAGGTTTGCGAAGCTGATTGGTCATTCTGTCACTGGGCTATAGTTGGGCTACATCTGGCTGATATTTGGGCTACATTTGTTTTTTTGTGTGTCTGGCGGCCATCTTTGGGCTACATTGGGCTACATTGGGCTTCATTGGGCTACATTCGGCTAATTAGCAAATAGCTCATCGCAAACTAGGAATGGTAAAGAATCGCTATTTATTCCTTAAAGTTCGCTATTTAGGAAATGCAAATAACTTTGATGATACATATGGCGGTTCATCTCTAACAAGATAAGAAGCATAGGGATAGATTTATGATGACTGGCGCATCACCAGGGATGTGTTAGTCATTCTGTGCCGCTGTTCCGTCACCTATGGTGTGCTGCATTTACAATGCGGCGCATCACGGGGCAAAAACAGCACAGATGCGTGATGTATCTGTGCCGTAAAGGTGGCGCATTGCTGGAGTTGTATCGCAAGTGTGATGAAGGTCCAGCAAGGGTCGGGGGTGCCCCTGTCGCAGGGTTTCTGTTCTCACACAGAACTGTGGACAGAGGATTGGAACCTCGGCGAATTAGGGTGTCCCAAAACTCACCTTAGTAATCAAAAACCCCTTAGCAAGCTAGGTACAGTGTCACATTGGATATAACAAACTCTCAATGTTTAGACAATCCAGAATATGAACTTATAGTACCTCAGGATACGTGGAACTCATGAACAGTCGGTCGTTATATATTTCTTAGAAACCAGAACATGGAGTTAAGAAGAACACATGTGTATTTGAAATGTTTATTTACTAATGCCGTCTTCTCAGGCGTAGTACCTTAGATAATAAAAGTACACATATTATCAGTAGCAAAATTACCAGCATAGTTACTAGTACATAAAAAGTGAATGGTGATAGTATGTTAACATGCTGTAAATGAATAAGAGTTAGCAACACTTATAAGCAGCCGCGGGCCGTGGAGGGAGTTACGGTGAGGCAGGGAGGCGGGGAGGGGGAGAAGCAGGGTGGAGAATACAAGTACACATATTATCAGTAGCAAAATTACCAGCATAGTTACTAGTACATAAAAAGCGAATGGTGACAGTATGTTAACATGCTGTAAATGAATAAGAGTTAGCAACACTTATAAGCAGCCGCGGGCCGTGGAGGGAGTTACGGTGGGGCAGGGAGGCGGGGAGGGGGAGGGGCAAGGTAGAGAGGGCTCCACCCTGCTTCTCCCCCTCCCCGCCTCCCTGCCTCACCGTAACTCCCTCCACGGCCCGCGGCTGCTTATATCTCACCCTCCCTAATACACATATTATATTATTTGCTAAGAAGGTCTCTTTGTGTTGGTTTAGGGCGTGCCCATACTTTAGTGTCTTAGATTTGAAGGAATCACATCAGCATACACCAGCTCTCTCTTCATGTGAACCGCATCAACTGTTGTGTATGTGTGTTCGGCAAAGCAATATAAAACCCGCCTCATGCCCAGAATTGGCAGAAGTTGCACTTATGTTATGAGTATGAAGTCGTGGAGATCAGACCTCATAACAATTCTGTACCGTGTTGTTCTTGAAACTTTAGCACTCGCTGTACAGATATAGTTTAACAAGTAAAGCAGATAGTAGACCAATAACATATTATTCTCATGTAAACCACGATGAACTACTAGGTGGAAAGCTAAAGCAACAACTAAATGTCGTGTGCAGAAGTTGCAAAAAAGGAAAAATGGCGTTTAAACCGGTAATGAGCCCATGCTAACTTAACACGGTGTAAAGATATCCAGGACCTAGATGACACCTCCTCATGATCCGGAAACGAACTGAATAAGATAATAGAAGTGCCATCTCATGAGAGCAGATTGCAAGTTTATATGTGGACGGTCCGCAAGGTAAAGCATTAAAAACTAGGAAAATTCAATGCTAAAGAAAAATAAAACAGCCAAGTACTTTATCGAGTCTTAAGCCAATAGGCAAGGTAAATAATAAAAACTTGACAATTAAGTCAATGAATTGTCAATGAAATGCTAGTACTCAGCATATGAAACATGAAAAAGGTCTATGACATAACTGTGTATGCAAAATAAGCTGCAACAGCCTCCAACAGGAAGTCACCGTCTTCATCCGAAAACAGTTCAGCCATCCAATTTAAAAGCGGAAAAGAACATACGTGCTCTCCCAGCACCGGATCCTCTATCACCATCAGAGGACAGCTCGGTGGGTTTTCAAGAAAGCTGTGTTCCAAGAAAGACTGTGCTGCCGCCAGTAAATTCCAGGGACCAAGTAGTCCATGCATCAATGCCACAGCCATAATCCTTTCGCCAGGACAAATCAACTCGTGAGTAATGATAGGAGTCATCAGCTGATTAAAGTCGACGTCAGGAGAAACCGGTCTGCAGAGACACAAATCAATGGCCCAATCGAAATCACAGGTCAGGCAGTGAAATACAGGCTGGACACAGGTGAAGTAGGAGAACCGAAAAGATAATCCATATGCCGTGCTTAATATCGCCAACGGCATTGTGCCATAATATTCTAGCATGCGATTGCGGAACAGTGTCAGCAGCTGCAGGGTCGGAGGTTGCATAGGAGGGACATCCATATTTAAAAATGTAAAAAAGCACAAGAGCGTCCGCTGGTAATGCAAGTAAAAATGCAATCCACGAACCAGAGTGGAGAAAATGGAATGAAAGGGAGCAGGGATGACTCCAAAGATTTTCTCAAATGAAGTCACGAGACCACTGGTAACAACTTTAAAAAAGTGTGCCAGGGATTTTGTGGAGGATGCGTTAAAGATAGTCGGAAACATGTTGCTGAAATTGAAAGGCAAACCTGTGTACGGGTGTTCGCTATGTGAAGTACGAAAGTTTCACGGGCCGAACTCAAGGCCACCTCTCTCTGAGACAAAAGAGCTCTTATTCTTGTCATGCCGTTGAAACGTGTCCCAAGGTTGGTATTTGTGGCCAGATTGAAAACTCCCTATGTTCATGTGTGGGAGGAAATAGAACATTTCTGCAGCAAATAACCCGTTCACTTACTGTTACGATAAAAGGAATACTTTTAATTAACTCAGAACAATCTTCATTATTGAGCATCAAATAACTACCATTTTCCAACAACTTGAACGTGGGGATGATAGCAGGAACTGGCGTGCCTTGCATCACGCAAGCCATATTTGGTCGGTGTTTGTTGCATGAATCGTGTAACTGTATGTGCCTACACATTAGTGAATGATCTGGCGTCTCAGTGCATTCCTCTCCATTCAGATAAACTTCTTGATCATCTTTGAAACATCTGTATGTGTATGGAAGCGACCAGACCTCATGAACAAAAGCACTACCTAAAGGTTCATAAAGACCTATTGGTATATATTTCATACAATTTGAAAACTTATATAAAGCAAAAGGCAGCGTTATTAAACCGTCGATAAGGCATGTTGCCAAAAAACCCGCAATCCTCTGCTGATGATGTCACTGAGCATGTCATGAATGATGTAATATGTGACATCATCAGTAGTGGATTATGGGTAATAGTATCTCTAGTTTACTCCCCTATAGCTGTCTTTCTTTTAACATAAGTGTGTGTTTCCTTCCCTTATACTTACTGTTTTTGGTTCGCTTCCAGTTCGCGTACCAGCGAGCGAACTAGGAAGCGAACTAAGAGAAATAGAGGTTGGCACAGTTCCAAATATTGTACCAATTTTTTAATAACGGGGAGGTAGTTCTGAAAAGAACTTTTTTTTTTATTTTTCTGAACATTTTTTTACTGTAAGGTTCCCGATTCGCGAAGCGGGAACGAAGAAAAAAAAATATTTAAAAAAATAATTATTCATAAACATATAAAATATATTTTTGGATTTAAAGAAGAATAAATTTTACAGCTACAGATATTAGCTGTTAAAAAACCAATGAAATTCACTGAAAAAACCATAGGTTATAGACCATATATAGTTAGGAATTAGCATTTACAAAACCTTGAAAATTCACTGAAAAAACCATAGGTTATAGACCATATATAGTTAGGAATTAGCATTTACTAAACCTTATTTTACTCACACAAAACCATTGAAATTCCATATATAGTTAGTTGCACTAACTATATATCGCGCACCCGCAATCCACTGCTGATGATGTCACATATTACATCATTCATGACATGGTCAGTGACATCACTGATGACATCACTGATGACATCTCAAATGACATCACTGATGACATCACTGATGACATCTCATTTGACATCAATGACCACATCACTGATGATATCATTCATGTGACAATACAATGCATCTCCTCACATTTTAATATAACCTCTGTTTAACCAGTGTTAAAAAGAGAGTATAATTTTTGAAACCATTGACACACCAATACTAGTTACTACATACGCACTCACTGATTGCTACGTCTACACACACCTTCACTCATTCACCCATACAATCATTCATACATACAATCACTCATCTTTACAACACTATCATATGCACTCATACACCTATACAGACACTCACAGTCTGCCACGCATCCATGGAGTTACTCACACACCTAGTCAGTCCTGTAAAGAATCAATGACACTTCCATTTTCTTGTCTATACAGTTAAACATAGAGCACCTTACATTTTCAAACATATACTAACACATACTTACCTTCTTATACAATCATTGATACAAGTACAGATTGATCTGCACAGAGTCACACACCTCCCAGCTAGCCACACACACACTCAGTCTCCCATACAAATACTTGGGCAATCAATCAATAACCCATATAGTTACTCATATAGCTACTGATCAACACATGCAGCAGTTTACAGAACAACAGACATAATGATGCACAAATTAAGACAGTTTAGTCACTAACCCATGCAGTCAGTGAGACACATTTAATCACTCACTCATACAGTCAGTCATGCACCTACTAAATCCTTCGTCCAGACACTTACACATCCACTCATTCTTCAATATGTAAGACATATTTAAACTTTATAGAAACAAAAAATCACTGGATGTTGTTATCAGTGATGTCATCAGTGATGTCATTTGAGATGTCATCAGTGATGTCATCAGTGATGTCACTGACCATGTCATGAATGATGTAATATGTGACATCATCAGCAGTGGATTGCGGGTGCGCGATATATAGTTAGTGCAACTAACTATATATGGAATTTCAATGGTTTTGTGTGAGTAAAATAAGGTTTAGTAAATGCTAATTCCTAACTATATATGGTCTATAACCTATGGTTTTTTCAGTGAATTTTCAAGGTTTTGTAAATGCTAATTCCTAACTATATATGGTCTATAACCTATGGTTTTTTCAGTGTATATATATATATATATATATATATATATATATATATATATGTGTGTGTGTGTGTGTGTGTGTGTGTGTGTGTGTGTGTGTGTATATATATATATATATATATATATATGTATATATATATATATATATCGGTCACCAGTAGGTAGTTATAGTTAGGACTTATTATCCATAGGAATTCCCCAACATTCTATTTAGAATAACTTTGGCGCAAATTGACGAATCTTCGGGCAATTTTCCAAACTTTTGGCCAGCTCCGGTCCACTCCTATCCTGAAAATGTCACCATGATTCATCAAGCAGGTGCCGAGAAAAAAGGGGCGTCCCAAAACGCATGATGGCAGCCATCTTGTGCACAAGAATCCAAAGAACAAATTGAAAAGGGGGCAGGGTAGCGCCACCCCCCGGGGCTTGATTTAATGTATGCGGGGGGCTCACGGGGCCCCCCGCAGCCTTGGGGAACGACAACCCCTGGGACTACTTTGAAATGGGTGGGGGGCTCTGAGGCCCCCCAGCCCTGGGGACCACCACCCCGGGGCTCAATTTTAATATACCACCCGGGGCTTAAAGACATTTAAAAAGGGGGGGCTCTGAGGACCCCCAGCCCTGGGGACCGCCACCCCGGGCTTCTGAAAAATGTGGAAGGGGGCCGCGCGGTCCCCATCCTGGAGCCCTTGATGGCCCTGGGGAGCGCCACCCCCCAGGGCCGGCTCCTGCAGTGTCCTGGGGTGCCCTTTCCGGGACACTGCTGTTTGTAATGGTAGGGCGGGAGCCTCGCGGCTCCCACCCTGCTACTGCAAATTGCTTTCCTATTTGTAAGCCCTGCTCTCTCTTCCAAATAGGAAAGCAGATTGCTTTTCCATATGGGGAGCAGCATGTTAGCTGCTCCCCATATGGAAAAGCAATGCCGGCTCCCGCAGGAGGCGGGGGCCTGGCGGGACTGTGGGAGGATTGAGGACCCCCCCCCCCCCATGGTCCCCAATGGTGGGGGCCAGCCCCAGGGAATGGGGCCCCCAGGGCTATTAGTGGCCCTGGAGGGGCCACTAATATTTTTTGTAGTTTTTTTAAAAAGGGCCATGCCCCGGGGGATGGGGTCCCCAGGGCAGACTATGGCCTCAGGAAGGGGGCCACAGGGGCCCCCTTCCAAATATTTTAATTAAAAACAAAAAAACAAATGGGGGCAGGCCCTGGGGGATGGAGTCCCCAGGGCCCAAAAATTAGAAAAAGAAGGGGGGCTACACAGCCCCCCTTCTTAAAAAAACAATATTTAAAAAAAAGGGATCGCGGCCGGAGGCCACGCCCCCTTATTGCACCACTCTGCAAACGCGCCCCCTGGCGCATTTGCAGAGTGGGAACAAATTCCCCTTGAATACTGGGGGTCCCTGGGGGCCAACTAGCCCACCAGGTACCTCCAATATGTGCCAGGGAGCTCTGTTGCAGAGAGGTGTTCTGAGGCCATACCCCTTTTTACACCTCTCTGCAAAGCAGCTCTGTGGCACTTACTGGAGGTAGCTGGTGGGCTAGTTGCATCCCAGGGACCCTCAGTATTCAAGGGGAGTTAATCCCCCAACTAATGCGCCAGGGGGCGCGTTTGCACAGTGGTGAAGGGAAGGGCGGGGCCTGAGTTCACATGTGTGGGAGCACGCCCTGTGACATGGTTTAAGCTGGGGAATTAATTCCTTGTCAATACTGAGGGTCCCTGGGGTCCATCTAGCCCACCAGGTACCTCTAGTAAGCGCCACGGAGCTGCGTTGTAGAGTGTTGTAAAAAGTGGCATGGCCTCTGAACACCTCTTTGTATCTCAGCCCCCTGGCACATACTAGAGGTACCTGGTGGGCTAGTTGTCCCCCATGGGGACCTCAGGATTCTAGGGCACTTACCGCTATATGTATGAAGCCAAAAATCGGTCGCAAACACTGCGAATCGCAATAAATAGCGTTAGCGACTAAAAAATCGCTAATCGCTATGTATGAAGCAAAATACGCTTGCGAAATAAGGAATCGGTATATAGCGAATCCCAAACGTTGCGAAAGTGCAACATAGCGAATACAAAAGCGATTCCTTATTTAGCGTAGAAATCCATTAGCGAGATTCGCTAAAGCGGAAATCGCAATTCTGAAATCGCTATGGAATGTATCAACCAATTTGCATTAGCGAATCAAGCAAATTCGCTAAATAGCGCCTCGCAATTACCATCAAGTGGAAGCAGGTGGTAACCAGGTGCAAACTATAAATTGAAACCCAGAATGCAACACACTCCCTACCACAATGTCCGGGTTGTACATGATAGTGAGGAGGCGAAGAGTGAGCGCTCTGGCGCAGAGGAGGAGACGGCAGGAGAGGATATTCCGGTTGCGCATCACCATCTTCCAACGCACTGATGAGGATATCCACACCCATTACAGACTGGAGGAAGAGAGCATAATTGAATTGATTGAGGAACTCAGGCCCTACCTAGAACACCCCACCCGCAGGACCCAAGCCATACCCACACACATCCAGTTCCTGTGTTCACTACACCTGCTGTCCTCAGGTAGTTTCCAGGGGGTCATAGCCACTGCAGGAGGGGTGTCACAAAGTGCCCTGTCGCGCTTATTCCATGCATTCCTCGACGCCATAACACATAGGATGCAACATCACATACACTTCCCCAGCACCCCACAGGAACTAGCACAGACCAAGCAGGATTTTTATAACATAGCCCAATTCCCCCACGTCATAGGATGTATAGACGGAACACATATTGCCATTTCACCCCCCACAAACATAGAGTATGTATTCCGGAACAGGAAATGCTACCATTCCCTGAACATACAGATGGTGTGTGATGCCAAAAACATAATCACCGATATAGTGGCAAAGTACCCAGGAAGCACACATGACGCATTTATATTCCGTCACTGTGGCCTATACCGTAGACTCTCAAGAGGGGAATTTGGAGAGGGATACCTACTAGGTAACAGCACACATTGTCAGCCCATATTACTCATGACCTGCATGTGCATCACATTGACTGACCTTTAAACTCTTCCACCCACAGGGGACAGTGACTATGCAGTCAGGGACTTCATCCTGACACCCTACTTGAATCCTGCCACTGCTGGGGAGCACCGCTTCAACCGGGCACACATTACCACAAGAAACACCATCGAGCGAACATTCGGGATTTTGAAGAGCAGATTCAGATGCATCCACAAAAGTGGAGGTGCCCTTCAATACAGCCCTGAGACATGCTGCGAAATTGTTGTAGCTTGTGCCATGCTCCACAACATTGCAAACAGGAAAGGGACACCTATGGAGTCGAGTGACTCAGATACCTCGGACGTGGAGGGACCCGTACCCATACACATGGAAGCTGGCGTAGCTGCTGCTGCAGCTGGGCGCCAGAGGCGTGATGAGATCATGCGGAACTACTTCTAGGTGAGTAAAAATGATACAATTACAACTTCTTGCTCTGCAAACGTGTTTAATTTCCAAAACCAACAATGTGACTTCCAAAAAAAAGCAGGATGAACTCTCCTAAACCAAAGCACATGTTCAAATCACAGTGCAACTAAATCAGTCATTGGTATAGCAAGTGCTACCCAGTTGCTGGCCCCATATCCCCCCTGTGTGGAGTAGTCATTTTGATGCAGTCCCTATTGTTGTGTGGCAGGCCTGCTGCTCCGGCCACTACGGCGCCTCTCAACAGTGGGTGGTGGTGTATTAGAGCTCCGCACCGACTGTGAGTCCTCCTCACTGGGGGTAAGCACCCCGGGTCCAGCAGTACGCAGCGCACGCAGCTCATCCAGGGTGGCAGTTGACTGCACTACCACAGTGGCTATGTCCTGGATACCATGCGAGAACTCTCGCTGGGTCTCTATGGCACGCCTTGCCAGCATCTTGGTGGAGGAGGCGAGGCGATTAATAGCACGCGTGTAGTGGTCCATGCGGGCAATTTCTTTGCGCCTTGCTGCGCGTTCAGCTCTCATCTCTGCAGTCAGCTCCTGCACAGCCCCCCTGATTTCCTCGCGTAGTCCTCTGTTCCCTGCCCTGATCTCTCTCTGAATGGCCTTCATGTGTTTCGCTTGCAGGCGGTGAACCTGGAGCATGTGCATTTCAAGACCGGCGAACACTGATTCTTCTTCTTGCACATTGGTGCTGATGGCCGTGCGGGGTCTACGCCTGCCTCTGGACTCTGTTCTGGACTCCTGCTGCTGGGGTACTGGTGCTTCAGACTGGACATTGACATTTTCCTCTTCCTCATCATCCATTATTCTGAATGGCCTCACGTTCCTCCTACTGTGTCCCTGTGTTTGGATTAAAGGACTGTCCTCCCCATCTGGATCATGGCCATGCCTGCCTTCTCCTGAGCCTCTGGCTCCTGTCTCAGTTGCACTGGCTGTAGCCTTCCCACTTGCAGGTGCTGTGGATAGAACAGCACACATTACTTATTTGATCATCACAAGTGATGTACTAATACATTTTTCACAGTGTTCCCTGACTTTACTTGTGTCATTCACCTCTCCTGACCTGCAC
Source organism: Lissotriton helveticus (assembly GCF_964261635.1). NCBI lineage: Eukaryota > Metazoa > Chordata > Amphibia > Caudata > Salamandridae > Lissotriton > Lissotriton helveticus. The sequence goes on from NC_136057.1 coordinate 1,764,015,664, forward strand.
ATGTGTACAATTTGACAATCTCATGCTACTTTCTACATTGCTGACTGTTGTGACTACATCTCCCATAATGCATTGCTGTGTACTTGGTCTAGCCTGACATGTGGTTGCCCTAATCCCTAGGTCGCCTCAGGGGGTTCTGGGGGTGGTTTAGGGTGGGGAGGCATGCTTCTTACCTGGTCTTGCTGCTGGTTGTGCTGAGCTGTCGAGCACGGACACGCCCGCAACACTCTGATGAGGCAGTGTGCCCTCTACCAGCTCCTCAAGTGGTGTAGAGTCTGGGACGTTGGAGGTTCCCCCACCGGTGAGCTGGGACTGCTCCAGCCTGGCAGCCAACCTCTCCTTGGAGCGCTGGCGCAGGTCGTACCAGCGCTTGCGCAACACATCAACTGTCCTGTGGGTCACTCCAAGGGCATTCACTTTGGCTTGGATGCCCTCCCAAATCCTTCTCTTGCTGGCTTCTGGCACCTTGTGGGAAGTGGTCCCAAATAATGAGTCATGGTGTGGCACCATTTCGGTGATTAGGGTCTCTAGTTCAGCCTCTGAGAACTTGAGCTTCCTCTTCCTGGCTGCTTCCTCTGCTTGCTGCTCCTGCTGGCTTGCTGGGACATCCTGGCTTCCACTTTCTGCCATGGCTCAAGAGTTCCACACAACACTCTCACACTCTCTGTCTCAATCCAGATGCCCCATGGGAAATCACTCTCTTCCTGGTTGGTGATGTCATCATATAGCATCAGGATAGCGATTGGATGTTTCCAGATTTGTGCAAAATTGCGATTTTTCCCGGGGGTACCTCTCAATTTAGCGCTATGATGGGCGCAGTCACGCTATTTAGCGGCGCGGTCGCGCTATTTAGCGTATTTAGGGGGGCGGTCGCGCTATTTCACGGCGCGGTCGCGCTAATTAGCGTATTTAGGGGCGCGGTCGCGCTATTTAGCGACGCGGTCGCGCTAATTTTGCGTATTTAGGGGCACGGTCGCGCTATTTAGCGACACGGTCACGCTAATTTTGCGTATTTAGGGGCGCGGTCGCGCTAATTAGCGATGCGGTCGCGCTAATTAGCGCTTTTCGGGGCGCGGTCGCGCTATTTTGCGAGTTTTGCCATTTATGGAATCGCTGATTCACATTGTGCAAATATTTAGCGATTGTGGCCGAATCGCTAAATATTTGCTAATGCGTTGTTACATCCCGATTAGCGATACAGATTTAGCGTTTCGGTAATTTTCGCTATTTCTGAATCGCTAATCGGTTCCTTCATACATATAGCGGATTATCCCTCAACTTAAAAAGCACCACAGGGAGTGTTTGCACACATGTCACCTCAGGCTCCGTCCCCTTCCTTCACCATTGTACAATATTCCTCTAAAATCAGCACTGACCCTGAAAAGAAATTGTAAGCGTACTTACAGTAACTTGTATTTCCTTCCATAGGAATCCATTGTGTGGTTTTCAGCAGAAAAGTTTCAAAGTGTTGATTTTTGAAACGTACAAATATTCCTGTAAAATCAGCTAAACTACGAATTCCAATTTATTCACCTGTTATCAGGAGAGACTTCAGTGATCTTTTAAAATACAATAAAATTCCTTAAAAATCACTACTGTAACCAAAACGCTTTTACTCAACTGTTTACAGGACTGAATTTAGGATCCAGTCCTGTGGTTATAAATGTAATCCGAAAAGTAATTTATTGCATTTAACTAGAAATTCACATTGACCTCAAGGTTGCATTGTGTTTGAAATTGAGTTGCCCATTGCAACAACTGTAACTACTGTACTTAAAAGCCTATTGCCTATTTGCAAAGAATTTAAACTAAAATAAGGAATTCTGAGAAAGTATATTTTGTAATGTAATGTATAATGTATTTATAAAATGTTATTTAAAAAATAAAATATCTAAAAATAAACTGTTGAAAAATGGAGAAAATCAGTATATAAAAAATAAAAATAACAGTAAATACATTTAAAAATTGTCATTTAAAAAACCTTTGAAATTCACTGAAAAAACCATAGGTTTGAGGCCTGTTATCGTTAGGAATTAGCATTTAAAAAACCTTAGCAATTCACTGAAAAAAAACATAGGTTTCAGACATGTTATAGTTAGGAATTAGCATTTAAAAAACCTTAGAACTTCACTGAAAAAACCATAGGTTTTTGGGATGTTAAAGTTAGCTGGACAGTTCACTCGTATAAAACCATTGAAATTCCCCCGTTATAGGTAGGTTTACTAACTATAACTCGCGCGCCCTCAATCCACTGCTGATGATGTCACATATTACGTCTTTCATAACATGGTCAGTAACATCACTGATGACATCTCAAATGACATCATTGATGACATCATCCATGTGACAAACTGATACACCTCATCATACAGTAGCATAACCTTTCAACACTCATTATAAAATATGGAGTATCATGTTTGAAACCATTGACAAAGTAATACAAGTTTCTAAAAACCCACTTAGTGATTCCTACATCTACACACACATCTAAACACTTACGTATACATTCAGTCGTACATGCTAACAAAGATCAATACAATACTATTAAATATACTTTTACATCTACATCAACATTACACACCAGCACACATCCTATTCATTTATGCAGTCATCCTACTCACTTATGCAAAAAATTGATCATACTTATATTTACTAAGCTACACACTTACACAAACACCACTTTATTTATTCATATAGTTAGAAAGTCATACTTCGTGTGCTATAAAATCACTATTACAAGTATACAGTTATCCTCTCATACAACCACTGAGTCATAGGTATACTTATTTATATACAACAACTGTAAGTTACACTGCCTTTTAGATTTCTACTTTGTTGGACATATATTTATTTATTTAATTTGAAAGTTTTATAGAGTGCGAACCAGACCCTTGCGGATATCAGAGCGCTTTACAAGCAGTGAAAACAACACAATACAAAATACCAATGTATAGCAAGCAGTGAGGGTTATACAACACAATACAAAATACAAATAAGTATGTACATAGTGTGCATAAATATAACAAACGAGAGAGGTAGATCAACACTGGATCCTACGTTGTGCAAAGTAGAAGACACAAAAAGGTGCGGGCCGAGAGAGCCTAAGTGTCATGTAGAATGTCTGTTTGCATCTATATAGGTCATGTCCTTCGGTGAAGTTCATGTGAATTTTTCCATGAGAATCGCCTTTACTTCCTTTTCGAACAGTGCAGTAGATGTGGTAAGTCTGGTTTCTGGGGGTAGTGCGTACCAAATCCTAGGAGCCATCCCTGAGAAGGAGCGTTTGTAAGTATTCGCCTTAATAAATCTGTGTGGTTTCAGTAATAGGCTTTCTGCACTTCTTGTGGATCTCTTGCCACCAGAGATAGATAGTTTCCGAGAGAGATAGCTGGGTGCTTTATGGTGAATGGCTTTGTGGGTCATGCATGCTATTTTTAGGTGAATTCTGGTTTCCCATGGTAGCCAGTTCAAAGCTTTTAGGTCAGGGGAGATATGGGAGCTTTTTTTTGAGCCTGTGATGAGCCTGGCTGCCGCGTTGATGATGGCTCTTAGTGGCGCTGTTGTGGCTTTGGGGAGACCACAAAGAGAGACACTTCCGTATTCGATCCTGGGGATAACTAGAGCTTGAACTGCCGTCTTGAAGTCATGTTTTGGTAGGAAGGGTTAATGTTTCCTTAGAATATTAATTTGGAAATGTGTTCCATTTTGTTCAGTTGGCAATGTGTTTATACATGTTGAGGTTGCCATCAAGGGTTATACCCAGAGATTTAGCTGAGTCAATGATTGTAGGTTGCACATTGAATGCCTTGAGGTGTTTGAACCAATCCTGAAGGAGGAGAATTTTGGAGGGAGGAGCTATAAGTAGGAATTCAGTTTTGAGTGCTTTGAGCTTGAGATGGTTCTCAGCTAGCCATGTTTGGGTGTTCAACAGCGTTTGGTTGAGTAGTTTGACATCTTCAGGAGTATGAATCTTCAGATAGAGTTGTGTATCATCTGCGTACATGTGAAATTGGACGTTGGATGCTTGCAGCAAGATAGTAAGAGGTTCCATGAATAGGTTGAAAAATGTAGGGGATAGTGCGGACCCTTGTGGGACTCCAAGAGTTACTGGTTCAGGTTTGGAGAAGGAGTTATTGACCTTGAATTTCTGGGTCCAGTTTTGAAGAAAAGAGGTAAACCAATTGAGCACAGAGCCTGATAGACCCATTCTGAGGTTCAGCAGTTCAATCAGGTTCTCATGTTTGACTGTATCGAAGGCAGAGGAGAGATCTAGCAAGATGAGTAGGCATGATCCATTCTGGTTGAGTATTTGTAACGCATCGTCAATGATGTGAGTCATGGCAGTTACGGTGCTATGCCCTGCTCTAATTGTCCAGGAGGTCAAAAAGGTCAATGTGTTTTGTTAATTGTTGGAGAACGCATTTTTCCGTGAGTTTGGCTAGGGTAGGGCTGTTCGAAATAGGGCGATAGTTGTTAAGGTCCATCGGGTCAGCTGTGTTTTTTATTTTAGGATGGGTGTGACATAACCAATTTTGAGGATATCAGGGATGCTGCCTTGATGTAGAGAGCTGTTGATGATCCTGGTCCAGAGCGGCAGGATCAGAAGGGTTAGATCTTTAACTGCGTTAGCAGGGAGAGGATCGGTGGTATGATTGGCCAGCTTGAGGGAGCTAAGGATCTTGCCTACCGCTTCTTCAGTGTATGAGTCGAAGGAGGACCAGATAGCCTAATTTTTTAGTTGCAGTTTTGAGGATGTTTGCTGTGGCAGAGTTGGAGGAGAGGGAGGGATTGTTATAAGAGGGCAAGCCTGTAGGACTTTGAGGTCGTTGAGAAGATCCCTCTTGATGTTTTCTGTTTTTAGGTTAAAGAAAGCAGAGAATTCATCACAAGTGGGTTGGGTGCCTGAGGTATCTTGTAGTTGTTTAGGTTCATATCTAGATTGTGATTTGATTAATTCAAACAATTTTTGGGGTCGATGTCTTGCTTGATCTACTTGATGAGAGAAAAATTCTGCTTTAGTGCGTTTAATCTTTCTGTAATAGTCTTTTCTCTTACTCCTTAGAATTTTCAGGTGTTTGGCGGATGGGATTGATCTCCAGATACGTTCTGAAGTTCTAAGAGAGCGTCTGTCATCGTTCAGCAGGTCATTGAACCAGGGTTTGCAGTTTTTAGAAGGAACTCTCATTAGTTGCAGAGGAGCGGCTTCATTGATAACCGTAGCCATAGCGTTAAGGTAATGTTTGGTGAGGTAATTTTTGGAGGCAAGGTCATCCGGAGGCTGAGTAGTTTATGGGAGTGAATGGGCAGAAAGTTGGTCTTGAGTTTTTTCAAGTCTCTTTTCCAAATCTTTGGTTTAGTGGATTGGGTTGTGTTAAATTTCATAGTTTCCCTGATGAAGAAAGTAATGATTTGATGGTCTGACCAGTCACATGGGAGGATTGAGTCAAGCTGAATGGAGTTGTTTTTGGAAATCATTAAGTCCTGGATTGCATCTTTTTTGTGTGTGGGGCTGTTACAGATTTGGGCGAGGTCAAGTGCGCCGATGAAGTTTTTGAGACTGTTGACCGTTGAGTCATCGTTGTCATTCCAATGGAGATTGAAGTTGCCTAGGAATATTTGGGTGTTTTGACGTCCGATAGATGTTGTGACCATGTCCATGAAGAGTTCAGTGAAAGTAAGGTTATCACGAGGAGGATGGTATATGATGTGAAGGGAGTAAACTGGCGTACTATTACTGGTGATGTCGATGCACATGTATTCACAAGAGGAGAATGTTGGGGATATGGCTCTGTTTACTGATATGGTGCTCCTGGTGATGCATGCTATTCCTCCTCCAATTTTTTCACTTCTATCAAGTCTGATGATGTCATAGCAAGGTGGTACCAAAATGTCCAGGAGGGGTGAGGAGGATTCAGTTAGCCATGTCTCTGTTAGCACAATCAAATCCAGCTCATGAGAGATGATGAGGTCGGCGACATTTACTGCATGTCCAGCGGCCAATCTAGAGTTCAGGAGGGTGCATTTGAGAAGGGGTGTCATGAGAGAAGGGGTGGGATCAAGTGTGAGTGTGATTCTTCTAAGGTTATTGTCAATGATTCCTCTATAGTTGTGAGTGGCGGGTCTGTGTGGATTAGAGGTGATAGCCCTAATCGAATGTGTCGCGGTGCTGGGGGAGATGAGAAGGGGATTGTAGGAGAGTAGAAGGGAGCAAATATCATTCTCCGAGAATGGGTTAGTGTATCGGATAGGGCGGGAGGGGAGATTGGGGGATGGGATGGAGTTCCATGAGAGGCGATTGTGCATGGTGGTGTGTGGGCGGTGAATAGGGGGGTAACCTGATCTAGCCGTGTACGCCGATCTGAAGTGCATTGGGTGTCTGGCAATCATCTTTTTGACAGTGTGGAGTTCTTCTTTGATTAGTAGGAGTTCAGACATAATCCTATTGAGACTGATGCTTTCTGTTGTGCGTGGGGTAAACGTATGTGATAGTTCATCCATCGTGGTATCAGGGGCGGATGTTGTTGGCGTGGAAGATTGAGATACGCATGAGTGGGGTAGTGCCGTAAACTGGGCGGGCCCAAGTAGAGTAGTGGATGATGTTGTATGCGTGGGTGGAGGGACAATTAGTACGGGTACCACAGGTGACAGGGAGGATTGTTGTTGGTGAGTAGCAGTCGTGGGTGTAGCTGAGAGCGGAGAGAGGTCAGGAGGGGGAACGCGTTCGGGATCGATGTGGGGGAAGACAATGTGTGTTCTGTGCCCGCATTCGATCTTTGTAGTGAGGTCGTGGTGTGTTTGAGTGTGTTGTTGGATGAGGCGTAAGGGGTTGTGTAGGAAGTGAGGGTTGAGCTGTGGGTTGGTAGATAACAATGGGGTGGAATGTGTATGGCGAGAGGGTAGTATGGGAGGTAGGGGCGGGTGGGTGCGATGCCTGGGGAGGGTGGGGAAGAGGTGGGCAGAGGGTGGATGATGGGGATGTTGAGGGGGCGATATATGTGTTGGCAGAAAGGATGGATTGGGTAGGGGGAGTGTTGGGTAGAGGTAAGGGGATTGCATATATGATCTTTAATGATGGAGAAGATCTTCTCTAATAAATTTAGATTGTGATCGTGGATTGCATGAGGATAGTGCCATTATTGTAAATATAATTTGTTGCTGTAGCTTGGAAGAACTGTGATGGTGCAATAGTGATTGCTAGCCCATGTGGGGATTTTCTGGTGGAGGAGATCAAAAGTAGTGTTAGGAATGCTTTACGCCATTGGGCTCTGCGTTTGGTGTAGAAAATGATGCCAGTTGTAATGTAACCGTTGTGCTGAGAGAAGTAGGGGTCAGCAAAGAGGGTTTCAGGGTGCAGTTTTAGGAAGTTATGCTTGAAGCGTTTAGAGGCTTTTTGTGAGAGGTGTGGAGGGTAAATGATATTGAAAGTATGTGTGCCTAAGGGTTCCATGTTACGTGTGGAGAGAGGTATCAGTGTGGGTGCCGTGGGTCGTCGTGGGATAGGTTGTGTGGGTCAGGGACTTAGATGGGATGGAAGGGAACAAATCGAAGCAAATAGGCTTAATTTGATTTTAAATAGTAGGAGCGTCAAAGCATATCAGATCTATACATTAAGATTTAACATTATAAGAGGGAATAGTGATGTTAGTGGAATAGTGATATAGGAAATTGAGAGGAGAAGGAGGGTGGGCAAGTGTAATGGGAACAGTCCAAAATGGCTGAATCAATGGTATGACTTGATGCCTAGGTATGAAGTCCTTTGTTTATGTCCAGGATTTGAGAGTCTTATTCCTATGTTTAGTTGAAAAGGCTGTGGTCCTCTTTCAGTTTCTATCAAAATAATGGGAGGATGGACGAATCGTTAGTCAGATTTGTCAGATTTGTTACCCAGGTGTAAAGGCCTTTGTTTGTGTTCATCACAGGAGAGTCCTATTCCTATGTTTAGTCTTTGAAGAGGCCATTTTACACCATAATAAGTAGGTTGGGGAGGCATCAGCAACCAGATAAACACAGGGCCATCTTGTTCCATGAAGCCTGGTATTGCTTAACTAAGTATTCAGAAATATGTTTACGCATCACCACACCCATAAAGAGATTCACTCACTCAAACAACTGTTTCCACATACACTCTTAACCTCATATACCCACTAAATGACCTGCTTGTACATCTTTGGACAGTGATACCTGTCCCACCCAACCACACACATTCATTCACTATCTCACACAAATACTCCCTTAACTAATTAATAATTAATATAGACTTTCACATAGCTAGTAAGCAACTTATGTAGTAGTTTACACAACAAGAGATAGAGTGATACAGGTATTCACACAGTTTAATCACTATCCCATATATTTAGTGAGACACTTTAAATTTGTCACTTAGACAGTTAATCACATTGCTACTAAATCCTCCATTCAGACACTTATACACCCACTCAATCTTCAGGGCAGATTGCTATATATATAATACGTATTTAAATATATAACCAAACCACATTCACTGGATGATGTCATCAGTGATGTCATCAGTGATGTCATTTGAGATGTCATCAGTGATGTCACTGACCATGTCATGAATGATGTAATATGTGACATCATTAGCAGTGGATTGCGGGCGCGTGAGTTATAGTTAGTACAACTAACTATAACGGGGGAATTTCAATGGTTTTGTACAAGTGAAATGTCCAGCTAACTATAACACCCCTAAAACCTACAGTTTTTAAATGCTAATTCCTAACTATATCAGGCCTGAAACCTATGGTTTTTTTCAGTGAATTTCAAACGTTTTTTAAATGCTAATTCCTAACTATATCAGGCCTGAAACCTTTGTTTTTTTCAGTGAATTTCGAAGGTTTTGTAAATGAAAATGTTTAAATGTATTAATTGTTATATGTTTTTTATACTGATTTACTATATTTTTTAAACTATTTATTTTTAGATATTTTATTTTTTAAATTACATTGTAATTACATTATACATTACATTACAAAATATACTTTCTCAGAATGAGGTACTTTAGTTTAAATACTTTTCAAATAGGCAATAGACTTTTAAGTACAGTAGTTACAGTTGTTGCAATGGGCAACACAATTTCAAACACGGAGCAACATTGGCCTCAATGTGTTTTTCTAGTTAAATGCAATATGTCACATATTACATCATTCATGACATGGTCAGTGACTTCACTGATGACATCTCAAATGACATCACTGATGACATCACTGATGACATCATCCATGTGGCGATACACCTCATCATACACTAGTATAACCTTTCATCACTCACTGTAAAATACAGAGTACCATATTTGAATCCATTGACACACCAATACAAGTTTCTAAAAACCCACCCAGTGATTCCTAGATCTATACACATATCTAATTACTTAGCTACAGATTCACTCATACATGCAGTCAATGATCAATAGAATACTATCAAATATACTTATACACCTATATTGACATTACACACCAGCACACATCCTATTCACTTATAAAGTCATCCTATTCACTTATGCAAACAACGGATCATACTTATGTTTACTTAGCTATACACTTATATAAACACCACTTTATCTATTCATATAGATAGTAAATTATACTTAGTGTATTATAAAATCACTATTACAAGTATACAGTTATCCATACAGTCACGCATACAATCACTGAGTCTTATGTATACTTATTTATAAACAACAACTGACACATACATTGCCTTTTATTTTTCTACTTTGTTGGAAATGTACCATTAAGAGAGATATTTGCTCATCACCACACACATAAAGATATTCACTCACCCAAACAACTGTTATAACATGTAGTCTTAACGTCATATACCTACTAAATCAACTATTCACACATCTTTGGGCAGTCACACACCTCCCACCGAACCACATACACATTCACTCTCCCATACAAATACTCAGTTAACTAATCAATAACTAATATAGACTTTCAAATAGCTAGTAACCAACTGGAGAAGCAGTTTTTACAACAACTGACAAAGTGATACAGATATTCACACAGTTTAGTCACTATCCAATATATTTAGAGAGACACTTTAAATTAGTCAAGTAAACAGTCAATCACACTGCTACTAAATCATCCATCCAGATATTTATATTTATATATCCAGTCATTCTTCAATGTAAATTGCTATATATATAATACATATTTAAATAACGAAGCAAACCACATTCACTAGATGATGTCATCAGTGATGTCATTTGAGATGTCATCAGTGATGTCACTGACCATGTCATGAATGATGTAATATGTGACATCATCAGCAGTAGATTGCAGGCGCGCAATTTCAATGGTTTTGTACAAGTGAAATGTCCAGCTAACTATAACACCCCTAAAACCTACAGTTTTTTCAGTGAATCTCTAAGGTTTTTTAAATGCTAATTCCTAACTATATCAGGCCTGAAACCTGTGGCTTTTTCAGTGAAAATATATATATATATATATATATATATATATATATATATATATATATATATATATATATATATATATATATATATATATATATATATGTATATATATATATATATATATATATATATATATATATATATACTACTATTATAAAGGAAGAACTTTGAACTTTTGAGGCGGGTAAACTCTGGAACCACAGCGCCAATCCACACACCCTATACATCGTTGTAATCGTCAGGGTGTGCAAATGGACATAGGCTATATAAACTTAATAAATATACGTTATTTAAAAAATTTACCGAAAAAAAAGTAGTCCCTTGGAAGAAGCGCCGGCCGCGACGTGCGTGCTGACGTGAGGAGAGCGGGGAGGAGCGGCATCCAGGAGCGCGAGGAGGACCGGCAGACATGGCGCGGGAAGGAGCGGCGGACAGGCGGTGAGGAGCGGCGGAAAGGCGGTGAGGAGCGGCGGACAGGCGGGGAGGAGCGGTGAGCGGCGGATGAGGTAGGTTATTTATTTATTTAGTTGGGAGCGGTGAGCGGCGAAAAACATGAAGCAAAACTGACAATCGTGAGCAAGAGGAAGCAAACGGAGCATTACAAAAGTGAGCCAAACGGTGCGTTACAGGAGGAAAAAGTTACGTGTGCAGGTTACAAAAGCGTACAAAGTAAACATAGAAGTATAATACTGCATTACAGGAGGAAAAAGTGACGTGTGCAGGTTACAAAAGCATACAAAGTAAACATAGAGGTATAATACTGCAATATATGGAGGAAGGCTCCGGGAGACCCACGGACAACGTTGGGGCGGGCGGGGGCCCTGAAGCCTAATTGCTCCCGGACAACGTCGGGACGGGCTGCTAGGCTAGTATATATATATATATATATATATATATATATATATATATATATATATATATATATATTCACTGAAAAAACCATAGGTTTCACACCAGTTATAGTTAGGAATTAGCATTTAAAAAACCTATTAAATTCACTGAAGAAACCATAGGTTTCACACCAGTTATAGTTAGCTGGAAATTTTACTCGCATAAAACTATTGAAATTCCCACGTTATAGTTAGTTGGACTCACTATAACTTGCGCGTGCAATGCACTGCTGATGACATCACGTATTACATCACTCGTGACATGGTCAGTGACATCACTCATGACATCACTGATGACACCATCCAGTGAATGTGTGTCTTTCTGAAAAATAAATATATGTTATATATCTATATGTAAAAGTTGATGGAAGAATAAATGTTTAAATGAGTGTTTACATGGATTTTTTTTTAATTGATTGGTTAACTGGCTTATTAAGTGTATCTTAGTGAATACATATATTAGTGAGTAATGTTTAAATATTTAAATATATGTATTAGTGTTTCACTTTGTGTATAAGTGACTGCATGGGTTGGTGAGTAGCTGCATGTGCATGTATATGGGTTATTAGATGTTTTTCTTAGTATCAGTATGAGTGTCTGTATGTTTTGGTGGGGGTATTACCTAGCACATAGATGCATGAATGACTGACTCTCTCTTTGTATGTGTTTTAAAGACAGCATATGTGCAGGACTGTATGGGTGGATGAGTGTTTATATGTGTGTGTTAGTGAGTGAATGACTGTCTCACTAGTGTCTTTATCAGTAACTACATATGTTTTAATCTAGTATATGTGAATATTGATGTATATAAGTGAGTATATGTGAGAGTAAGAGATTGTAAGAGTTCCTGTTTAAATTAGTATGTGTTTCTATAAGTGATTGTTTAAGAGAGTAAGTATGTGTAAGTTTCTTTAGAAGTAAATTGCTAGTATGTGTATAGCTGTATATGCAAATAAATGGATGTTTAATAGTTTATTTGCATGTGTGAGTATGTGTCATAGTATTTTTTAGATGACTGTCGGTGTGTAACAGGATGTATAGGTGTATCACTACATATGATGAGTGAGTATATGTATGAGTGACTATATAGAACTGTTGGTAAATGAGTGGATGTGTATATAGATGGTGGAATTATTGAATTGGTTGTTGTAACTGGTATGGGTATCTCCATTTTTTTGAAAATTTTAGTTTCTATTTTTGAATATGTGTTTCAAGGGTTACATTACAGTGAAAGGAGGTCTGTAACTCTGTCACAAGGATGGTGTCATCAGTGATGTCATGAGTGATGTCACTGACCATGTCATGAGTGATGTAATATGTGATGTCATCAGCAGTGCATTGCACGCGCAAGTTATGTTTTTTTAATAGCAAATCTCTATAGGTATAAAAAGTAAAAAATGTTATAACGAATTTTATATTGTATAATTATGTAATTTTATATTTTTTTTGCCCTGGGGCCCTGGGGCGCTCCCGGGGCGCGTACCGGTGAACGCACGGGTAAGCGCAATGTTACGGCGCGCCCCTGGGCACGTACCGGGGAGCGTCCCGTTAGCGCTATTCCCGTGAACGAAAACAACATCGTGACGTTTTGCATAACCGCGTGATGCGTCATATGACGCACTGCGTAAGCGCACCCGGAAGCACGCGAGCGCATATGATCGCGCAACGTCCTGATGCGCTTACGCTACGCGCCCTGGAGCGCGACTACGAGCGCGCCCCGGGGCGCGTAGCGTAAGTGCATCGGGTCATGTGACCTGAAAATAACACTTTTCATTGGTGCAGATCAGTTTTGGTTTCCAAATGATGACAGCCTGGATCATGTGACTTGAAAATAACACTTTTCATTGGTCCAGAACAGTTTTGTTTTCCAAATGATGAAAGCCCCCACCTTTTTTCCTTATTCTGACTTTGTCCTTTGACCGAGGAAGACCTGTTTCAACAATTAAGAGAATTATTTTGTACTTTCAAATGGCTACTGTAGCAGCAACAGCTGGAGCATCTGCACCACCACCACCACCACCACCACCAAGAGGACCACCACAACAGTACATTAGGGGTCAAGAAGAGGAGGAGGAGGAGGAGGAGGAGGAGGAGGAAGAGGAAGAGGAGGAGGGGAGAAGATGGCTGTCTGAAGACAATACCCCATACAAGCCAAGGCCACACATTGTATGGGAGTTTTTTTCAATCCCAGAGGGCAAGAAAAAAGTAAATGCGGCCAAGGTAACTTGCCTTATCTGTGGCATGGAACTCTCAAGGGGCAACCCAAAGAAAAAATATTCTTTTGGTAATAATACCATGATTAGACATATGACCCGCAAGCATCCAAACAACTATTCTGCTGCAGAGATCAGGGAACTGGCCAGTAACCTCCCCCAGTCTTCAAGGACCACCTCCAAAAGAAAGCAACCCACTCCATTGGGACCAGAAACAACGGAGACGATGCCTTGCATTCAACCACGATTTTCAGATTTTAGAATTACATGTATTCATTGTGGCAAGCTCATCTCCTATGGTGAAAAGAGCGTAAAGCTCGTCGTCCTTGCTGGTGACAATCACAATTGCCCCAAAAAACCCTAATTTTTTCAGTTTTTTGTTTTTTGCTCCAGTTGAGCCATTTTCAATTCCCTTTTTTTTGTTTCTTCCCATAAAAAATACAAAAAAATATAAAACTGTTTTGAAAAGCCAAAAAAAGTACAAAATGTTCAAAAAAACATTAAAAAAATATAAAACAACAAAAAGAAGAAAAAAACAGTTCTTTTTAGAACTACCTTTAATTTATAAAAATGAACCTATATTTTTAAAGAATCTCTGTCAATTTTTTTTCCTTAGGGTACGCGTACTGGGGCGCGCACCCAAAAAAAAAGAAAAAAAAATTAATGAAGGAGTTAGCATGAGGGAAGAACACAAAGAGAGTAATGTTAAGAGAAAGAGAGCTACAGGGAGAAACACAGAGGGATTGTTTATTACATAGTAAAAAACAGAGAAGGTGTAATAGGGTGAAAGTGAGAAAAGTAAAATGACTAAAGGAGCGAAAGAAAGGAAGAGAGAGGAAGAAGACTAAAGTAGAGATAGTGGGAGAATGTGAGTGGGTGTTGAAAGAAAAAGAAAGGACAGTAAAAAATGGACAATGAAGGGTAGTAGCGGAACCGGGATAAATGAAGAACGGTGAAGGAGGGTGAGAAAAGACCAGTTAGTGTAAGTAAAGAGGGGTGAAAGAGGGTGAAAAATTGAATTAGGATAAGACATGGGGAGTGACAAAGAGAGTAAAGGAAACAGTGCATGAATGGGTTTGAGTGAAACAGCAAAGAAAGGTAAGTAATGCAGTGTGTGTGACTTATAGGGAGTCAGTGGGTGTAGGTCGGGTGTGGGTGTGTAAGGTGTGTCTGTGGGTGTGTGGGGTGTTTCGGTGTGGGTGGAGGTAAGGGTGTGTGAGATATGTGTGAGGAGTGTGTGGGTGTGGGGGGTATGTGCGTGGGATGTATGTGTGTGTATGGAATGTGTGTGTGTGTGTGAAGAGTGTGTGTGGGTGGGTGGGGGGGTGTATGAGGTGTGTGTGTGGTGTGTGTGTGGGGTGTATGTCAGAGGTGTGTGTATGTGTTGGGAGGGGGGTGAGGTGTGTGTGTAGAAGTGAAGTAAATAATTAAGAAAAAGAGAATGAGTGAAGAAGCAAAGGAAGGGAACAGAGGGTAAGTGAAGTAAAGAATGGGAACTGAAAGAAGTTGAATATAAGAGGGGAAATAGGGATGGGGAGTAAACATGGAGAATAAGTGAGGGAAGCAGAGTAAAGAAACAGGAGTGACGTTCGTTGAGAAAATGTTAGTGAGGTTAAAGCAAAGGGTGATGACAAACTACATTTTTTTAGTCACACTTACCATATAATTAATGTAAACATAATTACATGTTTTTACTACACTTTGTATCTGTGAAAGAGAGAAGAAAAAATAAGTTATAATTAGTCAAATATGTATTTTAAATTAAAAGATACAAATGAAGAGGTTAAAAATCATAACAGTGTATTTAGAAATAAAGTAAGAGTGAAGGACGCAGAAAGGGAAATAAAGTAAGGTTGAAGGACAAAAAGAGAGAAAATGAAATCGAAGGAGAGCAAATTACTAAGAGTAAGGCATATAGATTCACTGACAGAGAGGAAGAGAAGAACAGAGAAATGAACTGAAGGTAAAAAAGATACTAAAACAATGTGAGTTAGCAAAACTAAATCAGGAAACAGTAGTAAGTAAAAAGATAATGACTGAGACAGAAAAGAGTATAATTAAGGATGCATTTAGAAGAATGAGGAATAGAAGATAACTGAGAGTAAGTGAAGAACACTCATAGAGTGAAGGGATGAAGGGAGAGAGGATAATATACAACGATTGAAGGAAATGGAGTGAGGATGTTAGTAGACAGACACACTAAGAGAAAAACTGAGTGAGGTGGAGTACAATGAGTAAGCAAAGGAAATGAGTAAGGGAGCAAAAAAAGGAAAGAGAGGAGAAGACGACTAAAACAGTGGTACTGAGAGAAAATAATTTGGTGATGAAAGTAAAGAGAAGGACATTGAAAGAAAGTAAATGAGGGATAGTAATGGAACCAGAGTAAAAGAAATGGGATGAAGAACGATCAGAGAGGAGCTGTGAAGTTGTTGTCAAAGAAATGATAGAAGGTAGATAAACACAAGTGAACATAACACAAGGAGAGTGAGGCACTGAGGACATAGAGGTAGTGAACGAAAAATAGAGAGAAAAGGTCAAAAGAAAGGAGCAAACAAAGATAAGCGAGGGAGAGTGGGTGATTTATAGTGATAGAGTGTGACAATACTGCTGAGTGAGTAAACAGGAATTACTAAAAGAGCAAAGGAGGAAAATACGGAAAAGGGAATTAAAGCAGAGAGAATCAAAGCTGAAAAGTTATGCAAAGGAGAGAGGGGATGCAGACAGTTGAAATGAGAATGAAGGGTTGTCAAAGAAGTGGAGTAAAGGAACGGGAGTTACAGAGAGTGAGAGAAAGACATTATAAGTGAGTAAAAAGAGCTGAAAGGATGGAAAAAGGAAAGTGAGTGTCAGACAATGGGAATACAATTTAATTTACACAATCCAAAGTATAAAATAACTTGTACAACATGTTACATAGTTCATGTTTAATGTTCTCAGAATGTATTGAATTTCACTTAAAACAGTGAGTGCAAATTACTCATCATATGACAGCGGGAAAAAAAACCACAATCTAAAAGATTGTGTTTTAAAAAAAACCTTAGATACTGACAAATGACAAATGTACACTAATCTTTGATTGACTTACTTTTCCTTGAGGCCAAATAGTATATCATGGAGGTCCTTTTCTCGTTGCAAAGTACTCTGCTGTTCACTGAAAAATCCATTTCATCGACTTTCTACAAGAAAAGCTCCAAGAACATCTGAAATATTTTCATTATTTTCATATACTCCTTTTTTTCAGTCATGACTCTTTACTCATTCTTGTACCTTTCCTTTTGGCCAAATAGTGTCAGATGTATGAGTATATTTTCAAATTAATTCTAAAAAACTCTGAAATTACCTTTTTTCCAACGTTCTGAAAGAAAGGTTCATACAACATTTTCACTATATTTAAGTATTTGTAAAACCATCTCTGACTCACTCATGTTCATCATTTTGTATAGTACTAATATCACTTACTATGAGATCCACTTACAGTACCTATATGACAAGTCAATTTTTTATATTACCTGGATCACTTTTACTCAGAATATATTTTTAAACAGCAAAATAACCTTTATTAACTGCTCCCGTCTTCATAGGCCAATTACCTTTACTTAAATTTTGGTTCCAAAAACACTAGGTATGAATTTTTTAAGTCAAAAGGCAAACGTTGTTTGAAAGTCAAATGAGTGTCGTTACAGTGGGTCCAACCTTTACAACTTTTTAAATAGCATGTGTAATGCCCTGATGTTGTAGAAGGACCGTCATGATAAATAATAGCTACAGTTGCAAAGGTTTTTCCTGATATTGATAACTGAGAAGCCACAACATTTTTAATAGAAGTTGTCAATTTAGTTCCATCAGGTCTACATCGTTGGAACATTAAAATGACATACTGACCATAATTTTGTATAAATAATGTGGACAGCATTGCAGACTTACATTGGGTACACACCATATTGTGATCCGCTGCTTTAACTAGATTATTAAAAGGCACTGATTTGCAGTCTGGTAAAGTCAAATATATAAATCTTTCAGTGTCTATTCTAGTTGTACTTGATAAAGTACAGTTGTCGCAGTCATGCTGCCATTGATAAGAAAGGCTAAAAAGATTTTTTATATCTACACCTTCATCTTCCAATACATCAAAGATATACATAAAAAATTCCTGACAATCCTTCTGAATATTCTGTGAAAATTGATTTTGACCAGAACATATGTCTAGAAGATTTCGAATTTCTGAAACACTTTCTATTTTTGCTCTATCACTGCTACATTTCTCAAACATGGAATTCAACAAACAACAGAATCTTTGATCCCGATTTTCAACAATCTGTTCTTGTATATTTTGAAGAAAAAAAACAACATTAACCACTACATTAGCATAGCAGTTGACACCAGAACTATTTTCAAACTGAAATCCAACAACATCTTCAACAGAATCCTTTTTCTTTCTCATTGCAATTACAGTTTTATCTACTTTTTGTCTTTTTGCTACTACCTCACTGCAATTATTCTCATTTCTTCTTTTTCGGCCTACCACACGTTTTTCAAACAGAGGATATTGAGGCAAATGTGGAGCATACTCTCTTCTTAACCTATTATATTCTTTAACACAATCTAGATCTGCACAAATCTTTGTTTCATCACACTCAATCAAGTACAATCCTGATAAAGTTCTGACTCATGATAATGCCACATATGCCATACCCTCTTTAAACACAGAACTTCCAATGTTCACCAAAGCGCTATCTACACTTAAACCATGAGATTTATGAATTGTCACCGCATATGCCAAACAAATAGGAAACTGTTTTCGGCGAATATATAAGTCTTTCACAAGCAAAAATCTAGCTGACCAACGACAAATTTGTTCTATTTCGTCAATGCCATCAAATTTAATTTTTAACATTTCAATTCCATCTCTATTTTTGTAATTCACAAAACCAACAACATGACCCATTGCTCCATTTACCAGACCTCTTTCAACATTTAAATTCCTTCTCGAAATGATACGACAATTTAATCACACATTCAGAGTCTTTTCAAAACCAGCAGTTTTAGATATAGTCTTCTCTAATGAATCCAATTTTGATTTCAAATTTTCAGACAAAATAATTGTTGCTCCCATATGTTCTATTTTATCTATAGCTTCCAGTTTCACTATCTCTTCATTTTCTAACTTTAAAATATTGTTGTTGAACATGGAACATTCTTTCAGAGTTGGCATCAAACATATGCCAGATTTCTTCTCGTTAATTTTCTTAAAAATATTCTCTGGAAGAATGTTTTCATTTGGGTACAAATTTGAAATTAATCATCCATGTAAAGCTTCTTTCCCATGCTGACTTACTTTTACGATTCTTACATATTGTAGAATATTTTTATAATCTTCATCCTTTGCCTGCCGCATATTTTGAAGCAGTTCTGCATATTTGAAGTTTAACCATATATTAACGTTTCCAATGCTTCCTAGGCACTTCCTGGTATCTTCATGCGTGAGCATTTTGAACACAGATTGTCCTTTCACTGGAGTCAACTGCAGTAGATCTCCAAAAACAATAATATGTTTTCCTCCAAATAAGACATCATAGTCTGTTCTAAGAATTTCTTGCATTCTCAAATGCACAAAAGCAAGCATTATATTTGACACCATGCTTACTTCATCAATGATAAGAAGTTTCATTTTCTTCAGGACTCTCGAAACTTTGGAACACGCATCTCCAGATAGCTTGTGATATTGCAATTTGTTATCATGCTCCACTGGCAGCATCAGTAAACGATGTAAAGTAATCCCTTTAATATTTTGTGCTGCCAGCCCAGTTGGAGCGGTAACAACACAAGATAGTGGTGATTTAGTCCTTTTCTGCAAATAAGTTGCAATTGCTTTAATCAGAAAACTTTTTCCAGTTCCCGCTTCTCCACTTACGTACAGTTGGACTGGTTTAAATGATGTACATGAGCACTCTTTTTTCTCATGAGTGAATCCATGTTCAGTCTGTTCTGTGACTTCGTCATATATCTGTTTCTGCTCAAGGTTTAGTTGTTTCACCAAATCTTCTAAGTTAACTACATCATCTTGAGCTTGTTCCATAGCTCTTTCCACCTCATCCATGGCAGTGGCAGCTTCATTTTGAATAATTGGTCCTCCAAGTGGATCCTGACTCAATGAAGCAGAACTCTGACTGTCTTGAGAACTGTCTCTAGCAATCTCTGCAGCAATAGTGGCTTCTTGCTCTATTTCTTCGTTCAACATTTGCAGATAATTTGGAAAAACAGGACATTCTATGGTATCCTTGGTTGCATTAAAAGAATCTTCGTAACAGAGAAAATCTCCAAGTAGTTCCTCTTCTGTACGCCATGGCTTAAAGAGTTGCAAAAGAGCTAAATAGTAAAATTCCCTTTTCTCTGGATTTTCGCAACTCAATTTTCGATGATTAATCAAATGGCCTTTTCTCTGTCTCACTAGACATCCTTCACACCCAATGATAGCATATATTCCATTGTTGATATCTTCTCTGATGGTTGTCTTATAAATATAGTTTTGCAGAACTTCATACAAACAACTGTTCTCAAGATGACTACTTCTATTTGGATAGTATGTATCCAAAATATTTGTCTTCAAAATATCTGTACTTTCTGGTTCTTTCTCCGCCAAATACTCTATTTCTTGTACAGATTTCAAAACTCGATTTCGTGTTGCAGCAAGACCTAGACTCACCCAAATGATGGTTCTAGATTTGGCATAGAGACTTGCTGATGACAATCGATCAGAACATTCATATGCTCCAATTTCTCGATGCGACAACATCTTCAGACTGTAACTGTATAATTTCTTGCTTAGACTCTTTTCATGTGAAATGTCCTCCCACATTTCCTTCAGTTCTGTCTTTTCTTTTTTTGTGATGTAAGACGTCACATATCGAGCCACAGCAATGGAGTTGTCAGCAACGAATTGAATATCCATGTTAGCATTCCACATGGACAAAATCACTGGGTTGTAGTCGTTGATGTACTTGGACTCTTCGTTTCTTTTTAAATTGTATGCATTTTTTGGTGATTTCCTTGTCACAGTATGTCGCAGAGAAGACATCAAATTATTTACTCTTCCTTTAGAAATCACTGGTCGTGGAAAGCCGAAACGACATTTTGTGTAGAACTTGTCCTTGTTTCTGAATTTTCGACGACAGTACTTTCCACAACAATGGGATTGAAAGGGTAAAACTTGTTGCCTTAAACTGTTTTCTTCGGTAGTTTTCGGAACAGCACATGTTGAATACTCTTCAATGAAGCTCATCACTGTCTCATCCGAATCTGTTCCAAATTTGGGTGCATCTTTAATCCACAACAACATATGTATGTGAGGAGCACCTCTCGCTTGATACTCCTTTCTCCAAAAGAAATCCAAAACCTCTCCAAGGGGAGGATTTTTTTTGTTGGTAATAAAAGACATCATAGCTTTAAATCTATGATTGAAATATCTGCATACATTCACTGGATCCAAAGAACACAGTTCTCCAGGTGTTTTGAATTCTATATTTTGTATATTTGCATTTGCCTCTCGTTGAAATTGAAGTAAGTCGTCCCATACATACTCGGCACAGCTAAGAGTGAGGAACCATGTAGGAGTTCCTAAGTTTCTTAGCATACATTTTAATCCCCCATGACGACGGTACCAATACTCATTTGTACCACGCTGACATGCCATGAGATTGATTAAATGAGATTCCAAAATATTATCTTGCAGTTTCACTTTCTCCATAAAGTCCCTCGCCGAAACATTTTGCAGATGTGCTCCACTTTTCAGTATATGGTTTACTGCATAAGAAAGCCCAGACAAGTCACTTTCATACAGTAAATGAAACAAATAGGGAATGCATTGACGAAACGTTGGATCTTCAGCATATAATCTTACAGTTCGAAATTCAGATGCAGGAATTTGAAGTGGTCGATCGTCATATCGTCCACCTCGACCTGTTGGAAATAGCTGTGGAAAACAACGAGCTTCCAAACTTTCTTCCCATACACTAATGGGACTTCCTTTTGCTGCTTTCATTTGAAACAATTCAATTGCATTCCCCATTACTCCTTTGGAATGCAAAGGATGAACAGTATAATGTTCATATATTTCTTCACTTCTAGACACATCAACTTTTTCAATTTGGCCGCCTGAACAATCACTGTCTTCATCTGCAGCTGTTTCCTCTGCTGCAACATATACATCTTTGTAATACTCATTGTTTTTGACTAAATACAACGTTGCCTTTTTGACTTTCCTAACATCCACTAAATCTTGCCAGATTTTCTTACTCTTTGTCAGAACCCCATTAACTAGAATAGCTAAAGGTTCCTCTTCTACTTTTTCTATACCAATTGTATCAATATTTTTTTTTAAATCTAGAGGCAAATGAACAACTCTTCCCTTTAATCCTCTCTGCAAATCTGTAGGAGGCAATTTCCCAATTTTAGGCTCCATGCGAACAATTGCCTGAAAAGGATGGACACATTGAATCAAAATAGACTCATATGTATTTAAATCCATCAATTCACGGGGAATGTCTACCAACTCCAGATTATTATGAACAGCTCTAGCAGGCATTCTGTTTTGATTTAATTTATCATAACAATATTTACAAATACGCTGATCAGAACTCAAATCAAAACAATTCTCCACCCACAAATAAGTTGCAAAATCCTTCCACTCATAATTATTTATCTTTTCACTTTTTACGTATAAATCAACTAATCTAGTTTGATGCTTATAATGACTTTGTCGACAACACACACAAGTAAAATTCGGCCTTTCACTTGATTTCACCTTAAACCTGGTAATTTCCTGGGCAACTTTTCTCTACTTGAAATCTGTACATTGTCTTCCACATTACCTTGAATTGCTGTGTCAATTTCTACACTGTCCTCTTTTTCACCAAAATAACAAATCTCAATTTCTTCACAAATCTTCTTCACATCTAATTCAGTTCCATGCAAAAGAGCACTGTTTAATTGGTTAAGCTTAAGTGCTGGACTTTTTGCATAATACAACATTCTCACTAATTTCCTCATTTTGGTATGATGCACTGCTAACATCCTAAAATGATGAAAAACACTCTGACAGACTTTTCTAGAAAGACAAGCCAGTGAATGCCCTTGCAAACCTGTGCTTTCTCTCCCTCTGCAAGGATCTAAGTCTTGCAACAACTTCACTTTCTGCTTTAGACTTTTCTTACTATATGTACGTAAGAAATTACAAAACAAATCAATTGATTCCTGTCGCACACTACAAATACGACTACACTTCCAAGTGTACACTGGACCCTTAGTACGTCTCCCTAAAACTTCATCAGTTAACACCTCTTCTATGTTCTCTAGGCACAAGTTTCTCTTTTTCAATCGGACAACCATCGTTCACTTCATATGCTCGACCACTGGTGTCAACTGCATGCACTAAATCATTCTCCTGGAAGTAACTCTCCTCATTAAAAAATGGCTCACAACTTGAACTGTGCATCCATTCTCCTGAAAAAACTTTACAAAAATTAGTGCGATTAATTACTCTTTTCCATCTACTGTTTGATTTGAAAACATCAATTGTCTTGTTAAGTGTCCTAATTCTATTGATTATTAAAATAAATAATTTTTTCTTAACTTCAAAAGCCTTATCAACAAACTTCTCTACACTTTTCTTTTTCTTATAAAAAGCAGGTCTCTGTTTACCTTTCCTAATGTTTTTTACCAAATTTAAAAGCACCCTATTGCGAAACATTCGTTTACGAATGTCTCTAAACTGATTCTGCCTTCTATTCCTATACATATTATTCTCTCCTGCTCCAGTTGTAAGATTTTTTGAGGGTCTCTCCTTCCTTTTCAAATTTACTCTCTCATTCTCTTTTTCTACATGCTGTCCAACATTTTTTTTTTTATCTACATATGTTCCGTAAGAAAGACTTAGTTGTCTTACCAGGAGCTTTGTTCCTGTTTTTTGAAGTATTTGTTGTGGAAGAGTGCTGCAATTCCGTTGCTGTTTTTGTTTTTTGGCGGTTATCATGTTTTTTTCTCCTTTGCCTTGAGGGCATCTCTCCTTACTCTTGAAATCTTGAATTCAATCTGTGTTAAAGAAACAAATAGCACATTATAGACCACTATTACCAAACAACAAAGCAATGACAAAAAGCAAACGGTCTATTCAGGGTTACAGATCAGGTGAGGATTCTCCAGGGGTGCAGAAGAGGTGAGACCTGTATTGAAGAATGTAGTAGAAGAGAGGTCTGTCCACAGGTACAAAGAAGGTGAGACCTGTGTCTAAGACTGCAGTAGGGGATAGGCTTCATGAAGTCTAGTCCACTGCACTCTTACACACAGGCTTCACCACCTATGCTTCCCAGGAAAGGCCTCTCTCCCACTACAGTCTTGAACATAGCCCTCACCTCCTCTGTACCTCTGGACATGCCTCACCTCATCTGCACAATCTACTTCCTAATCTGACATAACACAAGTGACATCATTGTTAAAAGTTGAAATATATTTATTTAATCATACAGACACTATTTATTCCTTCTCAAAAATCTAAAAGTCATTGATTTGCCCCAAAATCGTTTTTTTAATAACATTTTAGACACACAGTGCAGGTCCTATGTACAAGCATTCAGTGTCCATGAGTAAGATGGAGAGGACTGACCTCCTCTCACCCTTGGACAAGCCTTACCTCATTTGTGTCCTCTGGACAGGCCTCAATATATTCAGTATAATTGATGGTAACTGGGTGCAGATGAGGTGACGCATGTCCAAGGGTGTAAATAAGCTGAGACCTGTTAAAGCATGCATATTAGTTAAAGTCTATTCAGGGTTGCAGATGAGGTGAGGATTGTCTAGGGGTGCAGAAGAGGTGAGGCCTGTATTGAAGAGTGTAGTGGAAGAGAGGTCTGTCCATGGGTACAAAGAAGGTGAGACCTGTGTCTAGGAGTGCAGTGGGGGACAGGTTTCATAAAGCCTAGTCTACTGCACTCTTAGACACAGGCCTCACCACCTACGCTCTCTAGAAAAGGCCTCTCTCCCACTACAGTCTTGAAAACAGGCCTCACCTCCTCTGTCCCTCTGGATATTCCTCACCTCATCTGCACAATCTACTTCCTAATCTCAGGTAACACAGGTCACATTATTGTGAAAGGATGAAATATATGTATTTAATCATGCAGACACTATTTATTCCTTCTCAAAAATCTAAAAGTCATTGATTTGCACCAAAATCATTTTTTAAATAACATTTTAGACACACAGTGCAGGTCCTATGTACAAGCATTCAGCGTCCATGAGTACAGTGGAGAGGACTGACCTCCTCTCACTCTTGGACAAGCCTTACCTCATCTGTGTCCTCTGGACAGGCCTCAATGTATTGAGTATAAAAGATGGTAACTGGGTGCAGATGAGGTGACGCATGTCCAAGGGTGTAAATAAGCTGAGGCCTGTCTAAGGATACAGATTAGTTGAAGTCTATTCAGGGTTGCAGATGAGGTGAGGATTGTCTAGGGGTGCAGGAGAGGTGAGGTCTGTATTGAAGAGTGTAGTGGAAGAGAGGTCTGTCCACGGGTACAAAGAAGGTGAGGCCTGTGTTTAAGAGTGCAGTGGGGGATAGGCTTCATAAAGTCTAGTCCACTGCACTCTTAAACACAGGCCTCACCACCTATACTCCCCAGGAAAGGCCTCTCTCCCACTACAGTCTTGAACACAGACCTCACCTCCTCTGTCCCTCTGGACATGCCTCACCCCAACTGCACAATCTACTTCCTAATCTGAGGTAACGCAGGTGACATTATTGTGAAAGGTTGAAATATATTTATTTAATCATGCAGACACTATTTATTCCTTCTCAAAAATCTAAAAGTCATTAATTTTCCCTCAAATCGTTTTTGACATCACATTTAAGAAACAAAGCACAGCTCCTATGTGCAAGCATTCCATGTCACTACTAAAACTTCACAATTTTACAAAATACATTTCCTCTATGCAACGAAACTCAATGTGCTTCCTACACTGAGTTAACACAGGTAACATAATTCTGAAAAGGTCAAATTTATTTCTTTCAGCATGCAAACACTATTTATTCCATCTCAAAAATGTAAAAGCCATTAATTTTCCCCAAAATCGTTTTTTACTTCACATTTAAGAAACACAGCACAGGTCCTATCTACAAGCATTCCATGTCATTACTGAAACCTCACTATTTTAAAGAATACAATTCCTCTATGCAAACAAACTCAATGTGCTTCCTACACTGAGTTAACACAGGTAACATCATTGTAAAGAATCAAATTGACGCCTGTGTCTAAGAGTGCAGTCGGGGATAGGCTTCATGAAGCCTAGTCCACTGCACTCTTAGACACAAGCCTCACCACCTATGCTCCCCAGGAAATCCCTCTCTCCCACTACAGTCTTGAACAAAGGCCTCACCTCCTCTGTACCTCTGGACATGCCTCACCTCATCTGCACAATCTACTTCCTAATCTGAGGTAACACAGGTGACATCATTATGAAAGGGGCACATTTATTTCTTTAAGCATGCAGACACTCTTTATTCCTTCTCAAAAATGTAAAAGCCATTCATTTTCCCCAAAATCGTTTTTGACATCACATTTAAGAAACACAGCAGAGGTCCTATGTACAAGCATTCCATGACACTACTGAAACTTCACAATTTTACAAAATACAATTCCTCTATGTAAAGAAACTCAATGTGCTTCCTACACTGAGTTAACACAGGTAACATCATTGTGAAAAGGTCACATTTATTTCTTTGAGCATGCAGACACTGTTTATTCCTACTCAAAAATGTAAAAGCCATTCATTTTCCCCAAAATCGTTTTTGACATCACATTTAAGAAACACAGCACAGCACCTATGTACAAGCATTCCATGTCACTACTAAAACTTCACAATTTTACAAAATACACTTCCTCTATGCAACAAAACTCAATGTGCTTCCTACACTGAGTTAACACAGGTGACATCATTCTGAAAAGGTCAAATTTATTTCTTTCAGCATGCAAACACTATTTATTCCATCTCAAAAATGTAAAAGCCATTCATTTTCCCCAAAATATTTTTTGACTTCACATTTAAGAAACACAGCACAGGTCCTATGTACAAGCATTCAATTTCACTACTGAAATTCGACCATTATCAAAAAAATGACACAAACCAACAGAAAAGAAACTCAATGTGCATTCTACTCTGAGTTAACACAGGTAACTTCATTGTGAAAGGGTCACATTTCTTTGTTTAAGCATGCAGACACTCTTTATTGCTTCTCAAAAATGTAAAAGCCATTCATTTTCCCCAAAATCGTTTTTGACATCACATTTAGGAAACACAGCACAGGTCCTATGTACAAGCATTCCATGTCACTACTGAAACTTCACAATTTTACAAAATACAATTCCTCTATGCAGTAAAAACTTTTTACCAAGCATTATCAAAAAGCATGACACAAAGCAACATTAAAAAAACACAATTTGCTTCCAAATCTTCTCCATAGAGTATACAAGTCTCTATGTATATTAAATGAATCATTACTCACCTTTACAAATGCTTTTGGAGATTGAGAACAGTGTCAGACACACACACCAATATTTCTTTAGCAGAGCAAAAGGTATGTACTCCAGGCACTGCAACCATGAATGGCACAGAGAACCTCTAATTCTACACACATATTGCACATGGTAACCAATCAAAACTCTTCCCTCTCTATTTTCAAACTAACACCCTTCCCCCCTCAGCCTTTTCTACCTGTTACCATAGCAACTCCCTCCTCACTGAGCTCTCAGGGTTAAAAGTTTATTCTACAATGTTGCAAATGAACTAAGCAAGGATGTTTGACCTCTCAATACACCAGCTTATCCGCTGCAATCTTTCTTTAAATGACTTTTTCTTATCCATTCAAATGGCTTCTTTCACAGAACAGAACCATGCACCCTAACTTCCAGTTTTCAACTATCTGAATCCACCAATCATTGCTTGTGATCGAAGAGCACTGAAACTCCACAGTTTTTTTTGTTGCAAACTCATACTGTTCCAACTGCCATTTCATTCCCACACTTCATCTGACTGCACCAGAACCTCCTCTTACCATGTATTCTGTCTGGATTATTGGACATAGCTACATCCACTGGGCTCAAAGGTATGCAGCTACCAGAAATTTTCACAACCTTGACTTACCAAATGTAGACATAAAATGGATTGGCCAAAGAGGATTGAGATGTCATCAATTGATACCATTGGTGAAAACCTTTTTGCATCTGCCTCACCCTAACCTCATAATTCTGCACTGTGGTGGAAATGACTTAGGCACTTTGACTGGGGTAGGTCTGGAAATGCTTTTAAAGGACACCTTTGAGCAATTGATGGCACTTTTTCCTCAAACTGCCTTGGTATATTCCAATATATGCCAAAGACAGAAATGGAAGTGGTCCAACCAATTTTGTCCACAATTTGAGAAAGCACGGAAACATGTGAATAAATCTGTTTCTGCTTACAAGAGAGACTATGGAATGGGTTCCATTTACCACAACAACTTGCGTTACAACATGCAAGATATCTACAGAGGAGATGGTGTGCACTTCTCAGATGAGGGGAATAGAATATTCCTCCTGAATATAAGACTTTGCATTGGAACCTACTTGTAGGTACCTAAATCAGCCACAGAACCCAAAAGCTCTTTTCAGAGCTACCCTACCTCTGATCACTCAAAATTATTATTTTTCTCTAACTTTTTTCACTGTTTTTCACTAAAGTACGCTCCCCGGTACGCGTACCGGGTGCTTCCCCCGCGAAAATTTTAAAAATAATTGTTTTTTTAGGCCTATATGGGCCTCTTAAGCCCCCCTCAGAAAACCTAGGGGGTCAGAGAGTGTCTACCGTGCCCCCTTTTACCCATTCCCAACATTGTATATTCTCCATCTTGTGTCTCAATTCTTCCGAAACACAAGATGGAGAACTCCCGTAGCGCTGCCGGTACGCGTACTGTGGCGCGCACTGGGAAGCGCTCCCAAAAAATTTTAAAAGTTAATTTACATAAAAACCACTGGAGACACTTTCACCAAATATAGAATAGGCCCTACTACATACCAATCCCTACCATTTTCCCAAATTTGGTGGAATTCCATTGAGCCATTTGAGCTGTAGCATTGTCTAAATATCCTGAGGTAAATTACATGACAAAAACACATCTGAAGTGTTAGAATTTACAACCAATTAAAATGTTACTTTCATTTTCTACTTTTTTTTTTCCTGACATTTGATTGGTTATGTACATGAATATTAATCAAAAATGAGAGGGAAACACGGCCATTTTGACTACAACTACCTGAGGTACATCTTGAAAGGATTTTCAAATTTTTTCGTCTTCACCTCTCTGTAAAGTAAGTTGTAATTTGTAAGGGGCACTTTAAGTTAATTTGTAAAAATGTTTTCTGATAGTTATTTACTGTCCCTCTGCTATAGTTATAGATAGAGATAGGCTCCTCTGTTATATTTATGGATTGAATTAGGCTTCTCTGCTATAATTATGAATTTACTTACGCTTCTTCACAGGCACTTTTTTATATTTCTACTTCCTGCCTGTTACCATACACTGCCCAAAGTTAACTTCACTGTTAAAAAATCAGAACTACCTGTCTGAACTTAAACCCAACAGTGCCCTAACTCTACTGATATAGTTATTTTTTATGCAATTTACAGCAAAAAAATGGAAGGGGTGCAAGAAAACATCAATGTTTCCTTCGAGATTACATATGAGGAGATTCTTAATGAAGATTTTGTTGAAGAAGATTTTATGGATCAGTCTTTGGATCAACAATTTATTGAATGATTACAAGATATAGAAACATGCATTTTTGAGGAGATTCCAGATGATCTAATGCTGGAAGTTTTATTGAACTATGAAAATTCTAACCAATACATTTTTATTTAATAATTAAAAATTGTTTGAGACATTATTCATTTTTATATCTAATTCATGAAGTACTACCAAAATGATTATGTTTATATTATAGTATAAAGTGAAACTTACAGTATACTGTGCAATTTTAAAACATCATAAGGGAGCAGGGTACACTACCCATGATCCCCTAGGTCTTCTCAGGGAGTACTTAAAGGATCTGTTTCTGCTTTCCTGACAGACTATGGTATGGATTCCATATACCACAATAACTTCTGTAACAACATGCAAGATATCTACAGAAAAAAAGGTGTACATTGAATTTAAGACTCTGCATTGGTACCTACATGTTGGTACTTAAATCACCCACACAACACGACAACTCTATTCAGAGCTACCCTACCTCTAAGCACTTTAAATTATTATTTTACTGTTTCACTGAGTTTTCCCCATGTGTGGGGGGAGGTGTGTGTGGGGGATGTGTGGGGTGTGTCTGTGAGGCGTGTGTGTGTGTCTGGGGGGGGTGAGGTGTATAGGTGTGTGTAAGTGTGTGGGGTATGTGGGTGTGGGTGGGGGTGTGGGTGTGTAAGGTGTGTGTGTGTGTGGGGGTGTGTGGGGTGTTTGGGTGTAGGTGGAGGTGTGGGTGTGTGAGGTGTGTGTGGGGGGTGTGGGTGTGGGGGGTATGTGTGTAGGATGTGTGTGTATGTGTGGGATGTGTGGGTGTGTTTGTGAGGTGTGTGTGTGTGTCTGTGTGGGGAGGGAGGTGTGTGTGTGGGATGTGTGGGGTGTGTCTGTGAGGTATCTGTGTGTGTGTGTTGGGGGTGAGGTGTGTGTGTGGGTGTGTGGGGTGTGTGGGTGTGGGGGTGGATGTGTAAGGTGTCGGTGTGGGGTTGTGGGGTGTTTGGGTGTGGGTGGAGGTGTGCGTGTGTGAGGTATGTGTGGGGAGTGTGTGACTGTGGGGGTGTGGGGTTGTGTGCGTTTGGGTGTGTGTGGGACGTACTTGTAGGTACCTAAAACAGCCACGGTACCCAAAAGCTCTTTTCAGAGCTACCCTACCTCTAATCACTCAAAATGATTATTTTACACTACTATTTTCACTATTTTACACCAAAGTACGCTCCCTGGTACGCTCCCCGGTGCGCGTACCGGGCGCTCCCCCCGCAAAAATCGAAAGAAATATTTGTTTTGACCCGCGGGACCCTTTTATGGCCCCCACATCAAACCTAGGGGGTCAGGGAGGGTCTACCCTGCCCCCTTTAGGTTATTTCCTCCTTTGTTTTTGCCACCTCTTGTGTCTCGTCCCTACCGAGATCCAAGATGGCGGCCGCTCCAAACTGTTTGGAATGTTTACAGACACCCGAGAGCCAATCAGCTTTCCGTGCGCAAGTCGCGTGGTGCGCCCGGAGCGCTCCCCGGTGCGCGTACCGGGGCGCGGCTATAGATATATATTTTTTTTTAACCTAAATTACTCAAAATCCACTGGAGCACATATCTTGAGACATAGCAAAGGCACATCGGACTACCAGTCCCTACAATTTTGCCAAGTTTGGTGGAAATCCATTCAGCCGTTTGGGCTAAAAGTGAGTCCAACCGCCCTAGGGAAATTAACATGGAGAAAACACGTTTTGGGACCCCCTTTTATCTCGGCCCCCGCTTGACGAATCTCCCCCAAACTTTCAGGGAATGAGCGGAGAGCCGCGAGGCAAAGTTAAGGAAAATTTCAGGCAGATTCCTCAACCGGCGCTAAAGTTATTCCCAATAGAATGTTGCGATTTCCCTATGGAAAACAATCCTAACTATAACTACCTACTGGCGACCGCCAGTAGGTAATATATTTATATATATATATATATATTCAAAATGGGATTTCTTTTGTTTGTTCAAAGAAGTCATCCGGCACTCATTCGTGGATATTTCTCAATTAGGCTTTTTATTTGGTATTAAATTACATCCATCAACGTGTTTCGGGAGTCATGCTCCCTTGATCACTATATATATATATATATATATATATATTACCTACTGGCGATAGCCTGTAGGTATATATAGTTAGGACCTAGTTTCCATAGGAAATCCACAACATTCTATTTGGAATAACTTTGGCGTCGATCGGGGAATTTGCATGTAATTTTCCAAAATTTTGGCCCGTTACGCTCTGCTCCTTTACTGAAAGTTTCGGGGGGATTTGTGAAGCGGGGCTGAGAAATAAGGGGGTCCCAAAACGTGTTTTCCCCATGCAATTTTCCTTAGGACATTTAGACACAACTACAACCCGAACCGCTGAACGGAATTACACCAAACTTGGCAGAATGGTAGGGCCTGGTACGGAGTACGACCTTTTGGTAAAATGGTGTAAATCCCTCCAGTAGTTTTTGAGAAAATCAACTTTGAACAACATATATATATCTATGGGTGGGACACCGAAAGAGCACTGTAAGCTTACTGTACTCTGTACCTTCCCGAGTATGAGGTGCATGCTGATTGGCTGCCACTGTCTGTCAACACTCCAAAACAGAAATTGTTGGCAGCCATCTTGTGACTTGGTAGACTGAGGCACAGGAAAGCAGAAAAACAAACGTGTAGAACTCAAACCAGTGATGTCATTTCAGATGTCATCAGTGATGTCACTGACGATGTCATGAATGATCTAATATGTGACATCATCAGCAGTGGATTGCGGGTGCGCGAAATATAGTTAGTACAACTAACTATATAGGAGCATTTTCAATGGTTTTGTATGAGTGAAATGTCCAGCTAACTATAACACCCCTAAAACTTATAGTTTTTTGAGTGAATTTCAAAGGTTTTTTAAAGGCTAATTCCTAACTATATAAGGCCTGAAACTTATGTTTTTTTCAGTGAATATATATATATATATATATATATATATATATATATATATATATATATATATATATATATATATATATATATATATATATATATATATATATATATATATACACAACAGTAGCCAGACTGCAGCCCCAGGTCCCCAGGACGGAACAGACGACCAAACGAATCCGATATGAGGCAAATAAGATTAAATAAGGCAAACTCAGCAGCAAAGCGAACTGACGCGTTTCGGGCGGATGCCCTTGATCACATATATATCATATATATATATTGAATTGAATTGAATTGAAAAGGTTCTTCTATAGCGCATGGCTTCTCGAGAGCATCCCAGCGCTTGATAGTTAACCAGAAAGAAAAAAGTGAGAGGAAATTGAAATCTGACGTAAACTAGGCGAGTTTATCTATATATTGGGAAACAGAATAGTTTTTATCCTTTTCCGGAAAACAGTCAGACTGGGCTCTAAACGAAGTGGAAGAGGGAGGGCATTCCACAACCTAGCCGCATTACGCGAGAACAGGCGATCCCCTGTTCGAGCTCTGTAGGTTCTGGGGATAGTGAGGAGATTTTGTTGTTTAGAGCGGAGATCCCTAGATGGTATGTATGGTATAACCATGTCTTTTAAGATGGGAGGGCCATTCCCATAAAAAGTTTTGTGGACCAGACAGAGGGATTTAAAATGTACCCGCCCCTTTATGGGGAGCCAGTGCAAGGTCCTAAGTGATGGTGCAGCTGATATGCGGCGGCTGGTTCCGGTAAGTAATCTTGCTGCGGAGTTCTGGGCGATCTGAAGTTGTCGTATGACTGAAGTGGGGGCGCCCAGATAAAGTGCATTCCCATAGTCCAGCCTTGATAAAATGAGGGACTGGACTATGTTTTTTTTTACAGCTTCTGGTAACTGGGGGAGGATTTTCCGGATTGTTTTGGTTAGACCAAAGCAAGTGGCTACTGTCTTTATTGCCAGGATTTTGAGAGACAGTTCCGTGTCAAGCCAGAAGCCAAGGGTTTTTATTTCAGATTTTGGAGTGGGCCCATGACCCATACAGGGAGGCCACAGGATGGTGTTGTTAAAGGTGGCCTTCCTTCCCAGCAGCATTAGCTCAGTTTTTCCCCCATTCAATTTCAGATGGGACGCATCCATCCATTTCGCCACCGCCTCCAGGCAGCTACAGAGATTATTTGGGGGGTGGTCCGCTCGATTTAGAGAGACTACTAACTGAGTATCGTCAGCATAGCTTATCAACTGGATTCCAAAAGGGGCTACAACCTCCGCTAAAGGTGCCATATATATGTTAAACAGTGTGGGGCTAAGGGAAGAGCCCTGTGGTACCCCACACTGCAATGGCACGGGGAGGGAGCAGTTGGTATCCGAGAAGACCCTGAAGACTCTGTCACTAAGGAAGGACCAAAGCCATTCGAGGGCCTTACCCATGACTCCAATCCTCTCGAGGCGAGCCAAAAGGACACGGTGATTAACCGTGTCAAATGCGGCACTGAGGTCCAGGAGATTATGGCCGCGCTGCCACCTGCGTCCAAAATCCTCCTGGAATCCTCGACCACTCTTAACAAGGCTGTCTCGGTCCCTTGTCCCCTTCGGAATCCCGTTTGGGTAGGGTGTAGCAGGTCATAGGTCTCTAGGTATGATGCTAGCTGTTTATTTACCCATTTTTCAGTAAGCTTACTGATACCGGGGAGGAGAGAAATTGGGCGATAATTTGAAAAATCGTCGGGATTAAGGTTTGTTTTTTTTAGCAAGGCCTTTACCATAGCCAGTTTCCAATCTTGTGGTACCACACCGGATTCCAGTGAGGCATTCACAAGATTAATGATGTGGTTACTGGCATAGGGTAGGGCCAGTTTCAGGATAGTCATAGGTGCAGGGTCGAGAGGAGAACCACTTTTTATGGAGTTGAAAAGGGCGGGAAAGAGTTCACTATTGAGTGGATGGAAAGATACCAGGCGGGGTAAGGTGGCATTTGAAGCATCCATCGGCAGCTGGTTTGGTTCAGTTGCGGGAAGGGGGGGGAGAGAGAGAAGTATTTTTTAGATTTTTGTGGCAAAAAAACTTGCAAGTTCATTGCAGCGCGCTCCAGATTCCTCTGGAGAAAGTTCAGAGGAAGGTGGGTCAGGGGCTTTTATCAGAGTTTTTACTATTCTAAACATCTCTCTAGGGGCATTAGCAGAATTTTCAATTTTTTCAGCATAGAAGATGGATTTAGCTGTGTTAAGGGCGGATTTATATTTTTTTATGGATGATCTATATATAATTTTCTTCTCTTTGTCAAAGTGTTTTCGCCATAGCCTTTCCTCTTTTTTACATTCCTGCTTGAGTAGCCTAAGGTCTGAGTTGAACCAGGGCTGTTTATTAGAACTTTTTTTGTATGTGATTTCTTTTTTTGGGAGCACACTGTCAAGTGACAGCTCAATCCAATGATTAAAATCTGCGTTAGCCTTTTCAATGTTTTGATTGGCCAGAGGTTCGCTCTGCTTTAGCGATTCAATCCAATCACCGAATTCCAATTTTTTCCAGCGTCTATTTAAAATTTTATGGGAAGGTTTTTTGTAGCTGGGTCTGGTGATTTTCCATAAGAAGGGAATGACCATATGGTCAGACCAAGGAATCGGATATGGATCATCTGTGGACAAATCTAAAACATTGGAAAAAATGGGGTCTAGGAGATTCCCTTTAAGGTGGGTGGGAAGCTGAACAATCAGATTGAGATGACAGATGGCTAGATCTTTAATTAATTCCTGTGCAGTAGTATCCAGGGGATTATTAAAGTGAAGGTTCATGTCTCCTAGCACTATAAAATTGGAGACCTTGCTGGCCGCGTCCAGAGTGGCTTCGATTAGCCCTTCTGCAAATTGACCTATCAAGCCGGGGGGGGGCGATAAATTAAAAAGCCAGAGAGAGAAACTTCTGGAGATTGTGCAATGGAGAATTGTATACTCTCACAATCTGGAATAGGGCAATCGATCAAGCGGCAAGCTAAGTGTTCCCTGTATAAAATAGCAATCCCTCCACCAACCTTCGGTCCTCGATCCTTATGTTGGATCAGATATCCAGATGGTAGGGCGCGGACAATATCGGGACCAGATGACGGTCCAAGCCACGTTTCTGTTAAAAAGAGAATATCCAAATTAGAATTCTCGATTAATAATGCAACTTCTGTGGCATGCTTTGGTAAAGAGCGGCAGTTGACCAAAGCCATATTTAGGACAGCCTCTCCTTTCGTATTTTTAGTACTTAGAGTGGTGTGAATGGTAGCCTCAGTTACCCTAAAGGGACAGTGTATGCAGGAGAGACAGCCGGAATCGATGTTAACAGAATGGCTACAGTGGGATGGGAGTTTCCCTTTACACGAAAGGAGTGTCGAACGGGAATATAATGGGGGGCATGAGGTGAAAGTACCAGAGGTCATAGCCCGAGGTCCCGACAGGTCGCGAACGGGCACAAACGGGCATGACTCTGGCACGACTCCGGCGCAGGCCCGGCGCGTCCGCAGTACGCGTCCGCTGCGCGGAGTCGTGGCCATTCTTTTTATGGCGCTGCTAGAGCGCACGATTGGCCTGGCCCACACCCAATATGGCCGCCAATACCGAATCCCAGCCCTCGGCGTCGATACTCAGCCGAGGGCGGTTCAGGGAAGGGGAGGTCACAGAGCGCTCAAGAGCGCTGAGGGGTCTCTTGGTCTAAGCGCTTAGTAATCAGCGCTGTCAGGCACACTGAGAACAATTTAAAAGTGTTTTTTTTTTTAATCAAGCACAAACGGTACAGACAAATTACACAATGTTTAAAAAATGCTTCTCAATCAAGCAGTAATATAAACAAAGTAAAACAAAGTAAAACGCTACTTCAGAGGTGCCAAAGAAAAGTGATAGGAAGAGACCTCCCGGCTTTTCGCCTCAGGAGGGAAGAGTCCTTTCTGATTGTTATCACTGGGGCAGAAGTCCGAGGTTCCTTTTTATGGCGCTGCTAGAGCGCGCGATTGGCCTGGCCCACACCCAATATGGCCGCCAATACCGAATCCCAGCCCTCGGCGTCGATACTCAGCCGAGGGCGGTTCAGGGAAGGGGAGGTCACAGAGCGCTCAAGAGCGCTGAGGGGTCTCTTGGTCTAAGCGCTTAGTAATCAGCGCTGTCAGGCACACTGAGAACAATTAAAAAGTGCTTTTTTTTTTAATCAAGCACAAACGGTACAGACAAATTACACAATGTTTAAAAAATGCTTCTCAATCAAGCAGTAATATAAACAAAGTAAAACAAAGTAAAACGCTACTTCAGAGGTGCTAAAGAAAAGTGATAGGAAGAGACCTCCCGGATCTTCGCCTCAGGAGGGAAGAGTCCTTTCTGATGGTTATCATCAGAATATAATATATATATCGGTTGCCAGCAGGTAGTTATAGTTAGAAACTAGTTTCCATAGGAAAAACATTTTTTGAATTGCCTATAGCTTTGGGGTAGTTTGACCAATCTTCAGTGACCAGACAAAGTGTCAAGGTATGTTCTGTGTGTCATGGAAAGTCTGGGGGTGATCTGTGGAGTGGGGTTGGAGAAATTGGTGCACAAAATAAGTGTGCATTTGTAATGTTAATTCCTATTGGAAACTTTAGCCACAGCTACAGCCCGAACTGCTGAATGAATTTACACCAAATTTGGCAGGCAGGTAAATGTTGGTTCAATGAAGTTCCTTTTGCTTATTTGGTGTAAATCCGTTAATTAGTTGTTGAGAAATTTAAGTAGAAAAATATAGATATATCTCTGGCCACAAAGCCTTAGCAAAACAAAGACAGGCTTCTGCAGGGAAATGCACTGCTCTGATTGGCTGTCAACACTTCAACCAGGAAGTGTTCGCAGACATCTTGAGATTTTGCTTCACCGAGTCCCCCAGTAAATAAGTGAAAATAAAGAAAAGGGGGCAGGGTAGGAAAACCTTGACATCCAAGTCATGGTCTTGTGGTCCCCCTGGAACCTCATCATGGCAAAAAAGTATTTTTTGTAAAAATATTATTTGCTGTAAAATCAAAATCTTCACAAATTTGCTGTAAAAAGAAAAAAGAAAATGCAAGCACCTGCTCCCCGCTTGCTATTAAATAACTCCTGGGTGGGCCAGGTCCCAGGTGCATGAAATAATATAGGAGGGGGACACATGGAGCCCCCCTCCCTGGGCCCGCTTGCAGCCACAGGGACCGCCACCTCCCGGGGCTAAGATAAATACCAAAGCTTGTGGTGCTCCGCCCCCTCACACAGCCCCCAATGAGGTGGCCATGCCCTGGAGGATGGGGTCCCACCGGCCGAAAACGGCCAGGGAGGGGGGCGGCCCGCCCCTTCCCTTTAAGAATTATGAAAAAAACTAAAGGCCTCACCCTGGGGGATGAGGTACCCAATGCCAAAGTCGCGTGGCCCCCCTTCCCTTTTTATAAAAAAATATATAAAGGGCGGGCCCCAGGGGATGGGGTCTCAGGCGCTGAAATTGGTTTTGGAGGGGGGCCGCTTGGCCCTCCTCTCATTTTTGAAAATTAAAAAAAGTGTCAGTTCTCGGGGAATGGGGTCCCCATGGCCCAAATTGGTCCAGGGAACTGGGAACATGCAGCACCCCTTCCTAAAAAATCAAAAAAAGGCTGGCTGCTCGACGGAGGCCCCACTCGCTCCTGGAGCGCTCCTGCTTTGGGGATAAAGTCCTTTTGGCTGCTGAGGATTATTGGGAGCTAAGAAGACATCCTGTTACCGCCAGTAGGTTGCTGATAGGTGGTCAGAGGTCATGCCCCCTTTCTCCACCAACATGCAAACATGACTCTTGATGCCATGCTTTTGTGGGTTTGAGGTCCCCTTGCCTCCTGAGGGCCTCAGACTTAATTGGACTTCATCCCCGGAGCAGTAGTGTGCCAAGAGCTGCGTTTGGCCTCTGATGATCTCTTAGCAATCATGATGTGTGGGTCTTACTGGAGGTAACAGGAGGGCTAGTTGGCCCCTAGGACCAGGAAGAGCAAAGGGAACTTCATCCCCCAACTAGTAGTACGCCAGGAGGCACATTTGCAGAGTGGTGGAGAAAGGGGGCATGGCCATTGAAAACTTATCAGAAAACCCACTGTGTGGGGCTTACTGGAGGAAAGAGTAGGACTTGTTGGCTCCCAAGGACCCTCTGGAGCCAAGGGTCCTTCATCTCCCAACTAGTAGTGCACCAGGAGGCACGTTTGCAGAGTAGTGGAGAAAGGGGGCATGGGTTCTATCAACTTCTCAGCAATCCTGCTGTGTGGGACTTACTTTAGGTAACAGTTGGCCCCCAAGCACATCCTTGGAGGCAAACTACCCCTCTGTAGCAGGGATTCTGTTCATACACAGAACTGTGCATAGAGACTTGGAACCTCGGTGAATTAGGGTGTACCAAAATTCACCTTAGTAGCCAAAATCCCCTACCAGACTAGCAGTCAGTGTCTTATTCGTTCTTCCATAACCCCAATGATTAGACAACCCAGAACATGGAAGGAACTTAGACTACCTCAGGCAATGTGGAACACATGAACACTTTTTTGTTATACTCTCATACCAGTCCAAAACAGGGAGTAAAAGGAGACACGAGCAAGTTTGAAATATTTATTTCTAATGCCGTGTTCTCATGCGCAGTATCTTAGCTAATACAAGCAAACATATTATAAGCAACAAGATTATCAGCATAGTTACTATTCCATAAAATACAAAGGGAGAAAGCATATTACAATGCTAAATGGAAACAGGTTAGAATACACCTATATCTCACCCTCCTTTGCTAGTAGGTATTTTATACCTACAGAAGGTCTGTTGGGATTATAAGGGCGGCTCCATACCTCTGGTCCTAGCAGAAATGGATCACATCAGATTCTGCCACAGCTCTCTACATCGGAATGTTCTCCAAGTGTGTGTGTTCGTGCCTACGCAGTGCATTACTAAACGCGCCAAATTCAGAGGTGGCCACAGCTGCATATATGTTATGTCTAGAACGTGTACTGATCAGTCCGAACAACAACCACTGTGTTGAAATAACCTAGAAGGCCTCTGCACTCACTTTTCAGACAAAGCTTACCAAGCAAGGCTGCTAATATAGAAAAACATATTATTCTTGTGTGAAGCAAAACACTCTGCTAAACTCTAAACACTTATAATAATGTGTGCGGTGTGCAAATGCAGTAGAAAGGAAAGCGGTGTGCAAATGCAGTAGAAAGGAAAAATGGCGTTTAAACTTCTAATAAGCTCATGCCAACTTAACACAGTGTAAAAGCAATGCTCATCCCCATGACACCCTCCCTTGATCTGAGCACAGATAAGAAAAAGGGGACAATTTTGGAAAGCAGAGTTCAAGAACGATAGTCAGAACCAAGTACAAATTGACACAGTGAAAAAAATGGGAAGAAATTTAATAAATTGTCAATTTTAGCAACTGAAAAACGGAAGCCAATAGGGCTGGGTGGAAAAAAGTGAAATCGAAAAAAAACAATTTACAAAAAAATGATCCGATGTCCAACATGTGACATCGGTCATGTGAGAGAGAGAGAAGTGATAAAAATCCCACTCCAACAATGTATATGCAAAATATGCAGCAACAGCCTCCAATAGGAAGTCACTGTCCTCATCTGATAACAGTTCAGCCATCCAATTCAGCAAAGGGAAAGGACATACATGTTCCTCGATTACCGGAGCCTCTAGCACCGTCAGAGGACAACTCGTGTTTCTTCAATGAAGCCGCGTACCAAGAAATCTTGCCCCGCTGAAAACATTCCAATGTCCCAGGACTCCATGCATCGCTGCAAAGGCCATAATCCCTCCGCCAGAACAAAGCAATTCATGAGCAACTAAGGGGCTCATAAACTGATCATAATCCACATTGGGAGACACTGTATTGCAGAGACACAAATCCAGGGCCCAGTCGAAATTGCAACTCAGGCAATGAAAGACAGGCTGGATGCATGTGAAAAGGGAAAATCAAAACGATAATCCATCAGCTGCACTCAAAGTAGCAAGAGGCAGCGCTCCATATTATTCAAGCATTCGGTTGCGGAGCAGCAACGGCTGTGACAGATCTTCTCGCAACACAGGACGTGCATCCATTTTGAAATAAACAAAACAACAGAAGTACGCCTGCGGCCAGAGCTAGCATTAAGGGAAATCCACCAAACAGGCTGAAAAAGATTGAATGAAAGAATGCCGGGAACACACCAAATATAGTTTGAAAAGAAGTCACAAGGCCACTGCTAACAACTTTAAAAAAGTGAGCCAGCCCTGTGGTGGAGGATGCATTAAAGATAGTGTGAATTAATTCACCAAAATGCAAGGTCAAATCTGTATTTAATAAAGCATGCACTTCTGTGTGGGTGTTTGCCACTTGAAGGACAAATGTTTCACGAGCAGATGTGAGGGCGACTTCTTTCTGGGACAATAGAGCTCTTATACGACTCATCTTGTTCAACTCTGCTTTCAAGGTTGGAATCGTTGGCCAGATGGAAACATCAAGTTTCCCATGTCTGAGACCGTACCCTAGTACAGCGCCTCAGCAACGTCGGAATCCAGGAGAAGGCACTGGAGTGGATCACCTCCTTCCTCGCCGGAAGGACACAGAGAGTCCGCCTCCCCCCGTTCAGATCGGAGGCCACCGAAGTCATCTGCGGCGTTCCTCAAGGCTCCTCGCTCAGCCCATCACTCTTCAACGTCTACATGAGCCCCCTCGCAGCCATCGCACGCCAACACAACCTGAACATCATCTCCTACGCCGACGACACCCAGCTGATCCTCTCCCTCACCAACGACCCCACCACCGCCAGAGCCAACCTGCACGAAGGGATGA
Source organism: Lissotriton helveticus (assembly GCF_964261635.1). Classification (NCBI taxonomy): domain Eukaryota; kingdom Metazoa; phylum Chordata; class Amphibia; order Caudata; family Salamandridae; genus Lissotriton; species Lissotriton helveticus. The sequence goes on from NC_136057.1 coordinate 1,764,056,781, forward strand.
CAGACGTAGCCAAATGGATGTCGAACAGCCGACTGAAGCTGAACTCGGACAAGACGGAAGTCCTCATCCTGGGATCCTCACCCTCCGCCTGGGACGACTCCTGGTGGCCCCCCGCCCTGGGCAGCACACCCAAACCAACTGACCACGCACGCAACCTGTGCTTTATCCTGGACTCCTCCCTCTCCATGACCAGACAAGTCAACGCCGTCTCCTCGTCGTGCTTCAACATCCTGCGCATGCTATGCAAGATCTTCCGTTGGATCCCCACCGAGACCAGGAAGACGGTCACCCAGGCCCTCGTCACCAGCCGTCTGGACTACGGCAACTCCCTCTACGCCAGAACAACCGCCAAACTCCAGAAAAGTCTCCAGCGGATCCAGAACACCTCAGCACGACTCATCCTGGACATCCCCCGCCGAAGCCACATCTCCGGACACCTGAGAGACCTGCACTGGCTCCCGGTCAACAAGAGAATCACCTTCCGGCTCCTCACCCACGCACACAAAGCCCTACACAACCAAGGACTAGGATGCCTCAACAGCCGCCTCAACTTCTACGCTCCCAAACGCCAGCTTCGATCGACCAGCCACGCCCTCGCCGCCGTCCCCCGCATCCGAAGAGCCACCACAGGAGGAAGGTCCTTCACCTACCTGGCCGCCAAGACTTGGAACTCCCTTCCGACCCACCTCCGCCTGACCCAGGACCACCTCGCCTTCAGGAAGCAGCTCAAGACCTGGCTGTTCGAGCAGTAGCGGACCCCCTCCCCCCAGCGCCTTGAGACCCTCCGGGTGAGTAGTGCGCTATATAAATGCTCTGATTGATTGATTGATTGATTGAGGAGAAAACATTAAATTTTTACAACAAACTACACGCTCACTGACCGTAACCACGTAAGGAATTCCGGCTACCATCCCACAACAACCTTCATTATTTAAAAGGTAATAACTCCTGTTTGCCAGTAATGTGAATGTGGGTATGATAGCAGGTGCCGGTGTACCTTTCAAAATACAGCCTAAATTCATCTCGTTCTGGTTATAAGAGCCATGTAATTGGATATTCCTACACATTAATGAGTGATCTGGTGTTGTAGTGCAATCTTCACCATTCAAGTAAACCTCTTTTCCGTCCCTAAGGCAGCTATTGGTAAATTTTAGTGACCAAGCTTCATGAAGATAAGCGGTGCCCAGAGGTTCATATCTGCCTATTGCGTAGTACTTCATACAGGCCTCGAACTTGAAAAGGGGAAAAGGTAAATGTATCAATCCATGGATAAGCCACGTTGCAGAATTTGTTTCGGCCACAGAAAAAGGCAACGGTTCCAGCTTTTCAATGTGTAGCATAGAAAATGTTGCATCTTTCATTGACATAAAACGTTGCTTGTCAGTCAAATTAAATTTCATGTCGTGCTATGGCACTTTCCCAGATTTTAAGGTCTGCAAGATCCAGGCAAACTGCATAACAGAACGCAATTGATTTTAACCATGGTACAAAACAGACACATCTTCTGGCACAATTTCAACAACAGATGAAACAATATTATCCAATGTGTAAATGCGGGAAGAAAGCGTGTTAATGCTGTTATCTACAACTGTTAGCACTTTTTCTAAATTTGCTTGATCTATAGCTCTAATGCGGAAAGCCGCCTTAATTTGGGGCAGTTTCCAAACTTCGTTGTAAATAGCATATATCCATCTTTTAGATGTGCCGAAAGCCGGGCCCTTCACAAAATCATTCAGATCAACATCGTCAATCAATTTAGATAAATGCAGCTTAACTGACGCTAAAGTGGAATGTTTGAGCCAACTTTGACATAATTTCCCTACAGAATAGGTGGTCACAGAATGGCCACTTTCAAAACTAGGATCCACACTGACCTGTGTGTAGCCTGAAGCTAAACCCAGAAAACAATGCTAACAAGAATCTGCACTTTTGTGCCATAGCAACCAACCCTTAGGATCCAAATTGGATATGTTAAAACTAGAATTCAGTAACATAGTCTGTAAATCTCTGATCGAAAAATTTGTATTATTATTCTAACCGGAATATTCTTCTAATTCAGGAAAAGAAGGAGCATTTAATTTTTTAGTAGTAGCCAATCCAAAGAAAGTCGTTTGTGAAATCATAGAGTTCAAAAACAACATATGGTTCGGGAAGAGGCATGCACGATGCAAAGCCTCTGTGACTTGCACTTGGCAATCTTTAGAACCCTAAACAGATTTAAGATCAATAGTATCTTTCCACAGCTCACAGACCCCAACAGCCAATTGGTCTAAAAAGGACTTTAAATACAATTATTTTGTGTGGGTAAGTCTAACTTTGGAAGTGGATTTTTCAGTCATTTTAAAATAGAATGCATTGGGAATTGACTGATTAAAATCAGTAAAATAAGTGAACCTCTTTAAAAGTGATGTGGAATTGCCTTGTACAGGAACGGGACATTGTTCGCATTGTGTATAATTAACCATATTCCTCCTGGTGTTAGCCTCATGCAAGTAGTGATAGCCAAAGTGTTGATAGCAAAACAAATCACAATAATTTACGGAATCCAGATACAAATCTTCCGCATCAAAGGCAGCATAATATTTCAAATCAGAAAACAAAGCTTCTACGGCCTGAACATCCCCGTCATCACAACGTATATATACGTTTAATCACATCCCCCATAGAAACCCTTAGGAAATTTGGGACATTAATAACCTCTGTGTGTCCGTGAATTTGAAATCTAATAGCATGCCACACAATCCCATCTAAGACGGGCCAAGCAGTTATGTTAACAAAAGCCAGGTCCCTCTTCAATCTGTGTGATGAGGAATGGGGAGCCAATGTTCCATTAATATGTCGAATGCATGTTCTCTCCTCGACATAGTGTCCGTTGACAAGGCGGAAAAAATACACCACAAATCCAATAGACATAAAAAGGTACATCGAAAAAAGCACCAACCAAATGTAGGTCCAAGGAGGAATCAAAAAATGTTTTTTAAACCATGATGCAAAAATTGAGATTTTTGAAGGGGTCTTCGATGTTTGAGGGTCAGTGTCAAATGAAAATCTGGACTCTGTAGCCAAACAGGTTTGCAAATCAGGCATCGGTAAGTCAGTGGGGTAAGTATATTCAGTCTCATCAAGGTGAGCATCAGATAGAGAACTTAACAAAGGACTTGAAACTACAGGCATCTTGAAGGCAATGTGAGGCCTAGGGTTAGGAGCCTTGGCCAAAACAGAATTTCTCAAAATCGATGGACATGAGACCGCAGGAGTCATACTAAGAAGAATCAGCCACTCTGTGTAGTTTGACATTGTCAATGGAGATGTACCTTTGTTCTTTACGACCTGGAAGTGGTGGTAAAGTGACTGCACTGGAGCTCGATATGAGGGACCAAATTCTTTCTTGTTTTCGATCTTCTCTCGAACCAGTTCTCAACTTGGGGTAGCCAGCCAACTACCGGAATCTGCAACGCAGCATCAGATGTGGAGGGCAAGTGTTCCTTTGTAAGTCTGTCTCTTGTCTCTTGTAGATGCTGTAAAACATGATAATGTTCATCTACGTCAAAGGGGGCAGCAACCGCCGCCTGGTCAGGACCGTCAAGATCCGGGATGAACATTTTGATACCAAAGAGCATTTTGTATGGGGTCTGCCCACTCAGAGACCTTCTATGGAGATTATTAAGTGCACGTTGCACGCTATTTAGGTGGGCCAGCCAGTTCCTTCCAGTGCCTATACATCTAGCTGTCAAAGACTGCTTTAAATCTCGGTTCATTGGTTCCACAACACTATTACCCTCAGGTCTGTATGGAGACGAAAACTTGGCTTGGACCCCAACGAAGTCATGTCATCCTTATACTCCTTAGAGGCGAAAGCAGGACTCTGATCCAAATGGAAGGTGCCACAGGCAAAAATCCCTGCAAAGACACGCAAGTCTCTTATGACAGTTCGTGAATCAGCGCTGCGGTGTGGCCACACTCACACAAAGCGTGTGCAAGAATCAACTGCAACTAAGATGTACTTATACGCAGTATCAGAGGAAAAAGGACCACAGTGATCTAAATAAACACAACCAAGTGGTCTATTAGAAATGTACAACTGTGTCTGGGGCGGACGAGTAGCAGTCGAATGCTTAATCTGCTGGCAAATGTCACATAGAAGGACATAATCACACGTCTGTTTGTACAGTCCCCACCACCAGAAACGTTATTGTAACTGAGATACAGTAGCCGAAACGCCTGAATGGGCAGACGCAACACCCTCGTGAGCAGCTGTAATCAGTGTGGACCTGTGGTCCGTGTTGGGAATCAGTCTTTCACCAATGTCCGGTATTTTCACATAAGGAACTTTATCAGGACTTAAGTGATATGAATACTTCTAAGAGAAACCCTTTGGATATTTACTTCCCTTTTCAGTAGCGAGAGACGTATCGCCACAGCGGAGGGGCACCAGGGACCAGGAGACCGCGGGGCTGCAACCATCAGACAGCCCCGCCTACCCTCATTGCCAGCACCTGTCTCTGCTCCGGTAAATATGCTCGCGCCTCCCGCTTTGCGGGAGATGCATCGCCACAGTGGAGGGGCACCAGAGGACTTCAGAGACCAGGAGACCGCAGGGCTGAAACCAGCAGACAGCCCCGCCCCCACCAAATACTGGCGTTACAAATTCACTTCCTTACCCGCGCCCCGCAGAATGCGCACGGGCGTGCGCTGGGCTAAGCCCGGTCAAAGGGCGGGCCGTCTGTGGCCGTCCGGGGCCGAAAGAGGCCGGGCCGGGCCACCCCTTCAACGCCTCAACATGGGTAAGTGAAAACATCTATGTAATATCGAGGAAGGGGGGAAAAAGGCCAAGGTCGCAAGGAAATCGGAATCCATTATTTCATATCTGTCTTCTGCAGTGGGGGATCTAACCAACGAGATTGCCAACGCTGAGCAGGGACTTGATTTGGTTTCCCCTCCTCCACCCTGTGATGGTACTGACATTGAGATCGTGCCCTGTAGTCCTTTGGAGCCTGTGGTGGTTGTGGTGAACCCTTCTAGCGTGCCTGAACCTATTAACCTCTTACAGTAAGACGCTGAACATTTGGTGACAAACGCCCATCACATTGCTGGGAATTCAAGGGGCGCCAAGAAGAAAAATGCTAAACGGGTGAAAATGCCAGAGGTTGTATTGAACACTGCTGGACAAACAGCCAATAACCTGGGGGTGTTAATGGAAGAATTGTTTACCGCACGCTTAGAACCAATTCTGGTCGGTCTTGCCAAAGACATTGTTGAGACTCTAAATGTTTATGTTGCCGACCTTCTTAACAAATGTACCAAAATGTATCTTTTCCTCAAGGAGCATGGTGTACAGCAAATGGTGGCTAGTCAGGTTACGCATTCTAACCATGGGGGTGTGGGGGGGTCAGGAGGCATACTTGCTTCTATGACTCCTACAAGCTCTCAGACTATATGTAGTAACAAGGACAGGATACGGAATCTTGGTCCTCTTTCCAACACCGCCCAGCAACTACCTAGTAGGCCTATTTTAGGCAGCGCGCCTCGGGCGCATAGTTGTCAGTTAGATCCGCCCCCGACCGGAATGTGTTGCAGGCAAGGGGTTGTTCGATTAACCTTGACCTTCCCCCGGAAGCTGCACCATTGGTGGCCGTTTTCATAGGGGTTCCTCATCTTCGTGCTGGTGTGGCGGAATCTACTGATGATCAAATGAGGGGGGCTAGATCCTGGTGTTCAGATTTTAGTAGTGGTGGACTGGATATCTCCTCCAACATTATTATGGTGAGAAGGGTGGGGTGGATTGGGCAGCGTCTGAAGTGGACTGTGGGTGACTGTGTGATAGTTAATTTTAACAGCCCTGATATAGCTGATAGATTGTTTTGGGATGGGTCATAAATAGCCCACTCAGGAACCAGACCAGTTCCCTTGGGTCTTTTTTATCTGTCGTTTGATATTCATTCTTATGGTAAACATAGCACCCCTTTTAGTGTTGCCTGTAAATCCCCGCCCGTACCACCCAGACCACAACCTAATCACCCACAGTACATCTTAGCGGGGAGACATATCACCAGGGACGTTCCAGTTATTGTTGATTACGAGTTACCCACTAACAATTATTTTCCCATGCATCGAGTATGATGACGTTGAATAATCGCTATAGCCCACTGACAGATTTGGAGGCAAACGATTGACTAGTAGAGCCGGTTCAGCCAATTTTACTCAGTCCCTCTAACCTTGGAGCAGCGGTTAGTTGCAAACTTATTAGCTGGAATGTTGCTGGCATAAGATCCAAGAGGTCGGACGCCATTTGGCTTGATTTTATAGCCAAACATGATATAATTGCCATGCAGGAATCTTGGGACTCCTCATGCAACTTCTGTCTGGATGGCTACACCAGCTTGTCGGTACCGGCTGTTGAGGGTTTGGCGGGACGTGCAAAAGGTGGGCTAATATTTCTTTTTTCACTACATTTGAAGGGCCCCTAAGATTGTTGGATTCAGGCTCGTGCAACTCCCTCATTGTTGAATGGTCTGTCTCTAAATCTTTGAAAATATTATTGATAGATTTTTATAATTCTAGAGATTGTGTTGATTTTAACCAACACTTGGTTGCTTTGCAAAGCTTCATTTTAGATTATAGTCTAAAACAAAACACTGGTTTCGAGATGATTCTTATGGGTGATTTTAATGTTCACCCTTGTGGTGTTGAGTGTTACGTAAGGGCCCAAGAGGCACATGAGGGGCCAACATGTGCGGTGGCTTCTCATTTTGAGCACACAAGGCATGGTGCGGCCTTAGAGAAATTTTTGGCTAACACTAATATCTATGAGTCCAATCTCATTGAAGTATAGGAGAGGGTCGCCACTTTTAAAGGCAGTCATCCTGGGTCAGTGATTGATTACATTTTTATGTCTCCCGGGGCCTTACTTAGGGCAGGTGCCTATAAGGTTGTTTTGTCAACATTTAATGACCATAACCCGGTGTACCTTGAGCTGGTTCTAGGGGAGGATTCAGGTTCTGAGCTTCAGTCTTGTCAGAGTGGTCCTCCTTTGAGCATGATAGATCAGGGACGGAGGCTTAAGTGGTCAGGGGTGGTCCCTATAAACTTTTTAGAGGATTTACTTGTTAAAATCGAAGGGCCCCTGGCCATTTGCTTCAACATCAATTCACCTACAGCTGAGGTAGTCGGTGCCTTTGAGGCAATCTGTTTACAGATATCTAAGGACTTGACTACCACTAACACCCCTTGATATAGGCATCAGGTAAGATGGTTTGATGGTAGTTGCTCCAGGTCCCATAGGTCCTTGCTCCGAGCACTAAAAACCAGACCCAGGGATAAGGAGGTAATTGCCGACTTTAGGGGGGCTTATAAACAAGCCATTGCCAGGCGCAAAAATGAGATTAAAAGGGAGGCGTGGGACAATCTTCTCTCTATCGATGTCCTCCGAGATAGTGGGAAGTTTTGGGCAACCATTAATCACCCATTTTTTTTGGCTTCGGATGGCTCAAACCTCGACTGCGTCATCCGTGACGAACAGTGGTTCCTTCATTTTAGTGACATTTATGGTTCTGCTGGATCTCGTCCCCCTATTAGTACTCTCCCTGTGTCACAGCCTTTGCCCCTCTTAACCTTTGATGTTGAGGAAGTGGAGAGAGCAATAAAGGAATTATCAAAAAATAACGCCCCGGGCCCCAATGGGGTCCCGGCAGATTTATATGGCTCTTCTCCAAAACTGTGGGCCAGGATTTTAACAAATGTGTTTAATGCCTCTAGTGCCAATAGGTTCCCTGCCTCTTGGGCAACCTCAGTTATTATACCAATCTTTAAAAAGGGTCAGCGTGGGGATCCCTCCTGTTATAAACCCATTTCCCTGTTAGACTCTGCAGTTAAGATCTTGGGCAGGGTGCTACTCCACAAACTCAGGGAAGCTTTAGAGAGTTGTGGTGTCCTATCTAACTTACAATGTGGGTTTAGAGAGAAGAGAGGTACCCTCGACCAGTGCCTAAATCTCCAGCTTTTAATGAGTAAATATACGGTGGCGAAGGACGGGTCTCTTAATATGGCCTTTATGGACCTGTCCTCGGCCTTCGACCTGGTCAATAGGGCTAAGATATGGTCGATTTTGCTGGAATTAGGTATCGACCCTCCGTTAGTAAGCTTTTTAGCGTCCCTTCATCAGGACCTTTCAGCGTCAATGAGGGTCTCTCAGGAAGGGAGACGCACAAGTCTTTTTAAGTCAGAGAGGGGGGTGAGGCAAGGTTGTATCCTTGCCCCCCTCCTCTTCACTATTTACATTAATGGCTTGGAAAAGTTTCTGGGAAACCTTAGCGTGGATGTGCCGCGTGTAGGGGAATCTGTTATCCCGGTTCTCATATACGCGGATGATGCCGTCTTTCTGGCCCGCACTGGTGTGGGGCTCCAGAGACTGCTGGACTCTTTTGGAGTTTTTATAGACTCATTAGACCTGAAAGTGAATATCAAGAAATCTCATTTCATGGAGGTGGGGAAACACTGTAAAAGACTCAAAACTAAGTCATGCTTTTGTAATGGCAATGAGTTATCGAGAGTAAACGTTTTTTGTTACTTAGTGGTCATCTTCGACGATAAAGGTACCTGGGGCCCCCAAATAAAGCTCAAAAGTAACTCTGTTGCGAGGTCTACCTCTGCTCTAATGAGCCTCACAAAACGGTTGGGGACTCGACCGATTGAGGCCCTGTTCAGAGTTTATACCTCAAAATGTTTGGCCATTGTTATGTATGGCTCTTTATTGTGGGGTTATGTTTCCCAGGAGAGGATTCAAGTAGTAGAACATAGATTCCTGAGATACTTGCTTGTAGTTCTCCAGTCCACCCCCACTTTTTCAATACATTTGGAGGATGGCCTGGGTTACGTTACAGACAAATTGAAGTTGGCCCCACTGTTTTGCTGGGTTAAAACCTCATTAAACCAGGAAATCACACTAAATCATCTGATTCTTAACGATATTGTTGCTGTGGATAATGCCAAAAGGATACCCTGTCTGGAGTACGTAAGAACGTCGTTCTTACGTCTAGGGCACCCGGAGCTGTACTCATCCCCAACCCATATCACTAAGGAGGATGTAACTTGGATTAAGTATCATTTTTTAGATATGGCAAAGTTGGACCCTGAGGAGCGGGAACTTACAAAACCTTTGGTTAGAGGAAACTTTATGCTACTAACGTCCCCCTCGCTGGAACCATACTTAAAAATTGTGTCCAATCCTTATCACAGATTTTTATTGATAAGATTCAGATTTAACCTGATCCATTTCTCCTTGGGTTTTTACCCATCTTGGGGTAAAGCAGAATGCAGGAGGCCGTGTATCTGTAATAATTCCTCCTATCAAGACACATTGCACTTTATTATGTTTTGTGGGTTTTATTCTGACATTCGGAAAAAATATCTGTTCCCAATTTTCAAAGACGCTGGTTTTACACAGGTTAGACCTGCGCTGATATATCTACAGTTGTTAAGTAGCACCCGCATTATGTTTAGTGTGGCCAGTTTTTTGGTTGCAGCTGTACGGCTTAGATCAAAGATACTTCCTACCTTATGTAACTCTGACTGATTATATATAGAGTGTTTTTATGAATTGTGTTTTTAATACTATTGCCTCATATTATGATTGTATATTGTATTTTATGAAATTTGTGCCTTTTATGATTTTAATTAATCGAATAAAGTGTTTTGACTGACTGACTGACAGTAGCGGCTACAGCCGCCAAGATGTCATCATCAATCTTACTTTTGGAACGTGTAACTGCTGCAACCAAATATGTAGATACTGCTGTTTTTACGGCCTCAACCGCCAAACTATTGCCAACAGCGTGAACTCCCACGCTCTGATGACCAAGAGTGTAAATTACATACACGAGTGGCAACTGCTCTTTAAGCTCAGCTACTCGAACCCAGATCATTTTATGTTTTATCGTCCTATCCTTGAAATCATGAAAATCATTCGGAACCCAAAAGAACAGGTTTTCATTGTAAGACTGGACACAGTAGTAAGTATCACTCACAATAAGAGTCATCACACTAGGATCAGCGTACTCCAATGCAAGCATCAGAGCACAGAGCTCTGCCAATTGTGCGGTACAGTCCCCTAATGTCTGTGTATGCACAACATCGGACTTGAATTCATCAGTCACCATGGTACCCACCACAATGGCACAAGCTGAAACGTATGCGTGCTTAGACCCATGCGCAACTTGCACTGAACCATTAGTGTAAATGATACAATGGAAATCCTCCAAAGGCCACATAGTCAATGGCGCAGCATGAACAAACTCATACTGCAAAAACTCTTGTGACTGTAAGGTGGCATCAAAAATAAACATGACATCCGGAGACGTCAATGATGCAGCCCATTGTATCCACCGTGGGTGCAAAGCTTTAGAATTTGGTACACTGGCTTTCGTCACTGCCTCTAGGGCAGGATACGGGGTAACAACCAACATGCGTTTTCCCTGCGACAGTGTGCGCTCCCTAAGAATCACCATTTGCAATGCTGTCAAAACTTTCTCCACAGTGGAAAACCGCTTTTCAGCCGAAGTGTACAAGTGTGACTTGTAAGCGATAGGTACTGTGTCATCTTCGTTAAAAGTAAGGTAAGTGCAACCCACCGCCCCAGGGAGGATTCTTATCACCAGGTTGGTGTGGTTATCACGAGTCAGTAAGAATTTAGATTCTAGAAGATCAGCCTGAAAAGATTGCAAAATGGCTGAATGTTCAGGCAGCCAGCATGATTTGGTAAAAGTAGGTTGTATCAAAGCATACAAAGGCTTGATATGCTGGGCATATTCGGGAATATAGGTACGCCCGAAATTCAAAAATCCCAGCAAGGACTGTAATTTTTTCAGTGTTGTAGGAGTGCACAGCTGTGCGCATTTCTCCAAGAAGTGAGGAGCCAACCCTCGACCTTAATTGTTCAGCTCATAGCCCAGGAACAACACTGTGTACTCTGCAATTTGAGACTTTGCAAAGTTGAATTTGTAACAGAAGTCCGCAAAGTTACAAATTATGCGGCCAACACTATGTTGGGAATATCCCTGTGTAACCTATTGGTTGTCCTGTCTCTGTGTTTATGTATGTGTGGGTTTTCCGTTTTGGGCTTCCCCTTTAAAAGAGGCCGGCACTAGGAGTCATCTGCTTGGTTTCTAATAATGTCTCTATTCACCTGGAATTCCTGTGTTGGCTGGAGGCATTCCTCTCCCTCTCCCGCTTCCCATTAATCCCTGGATATTCGTGGCACCAACAGTTGTTTGTGGCTTCGTTTCTTCCCGGCAGTCGGCTGACGTACGGGACCTTCGTGACACCCTTGGACTTTTTCGATTTTCGTTAGTGGTGTCGCGACTCCTTGCGGGACTTCTTTGGCCTAATTTCCTTTCTACAGAGACATCTTATTGTACTGGGAGCATTTTTGTATTTTGAGCTCAGTGTGCAGGGGGAGATGATACGCGGCTGCGTGTCTTCATTTGCCCTACTTCCTATATTAGTCTAGCCACTCCTTGTCGTTATGTGAAACTTCGGGCGGTTTCACGAGTCAACGTCTGGGGAGTAGCGTGTTTTCTGTATTCAAGCCCCACGCATTCACAGTGGCCACTGTTCCTTATTATTTTTGAAATATTCAGTAGTTATCTGACCGTTTTTTCGGTAGGTGTTTTTTTTTATGCCTATAGGCTTTTTTCCCTCACAAGTAGTCCCTCCTGCTCCGTGGCATACCATAAGTATGGATTTTGTAACAGATCTTCCCTTGATGTCTGGGTGTACTGCCATATTAGTTGTCGTGGATTTATTCACCAAAATCGCGCATTTCGTATCACTTTCAAAGATACCTACAGCAAGAGAGTTGGCCTCAGTATTCATGATGAATTTAGTGAAACTGCATGGTTTGCCTTCAGCAATTGTGACAGATAAGGGGGCTTAGTTTGTGTCTCATTTCTGGACTGAGTTCTGTTCTTTATTGCAGATGGAGGTTCGTCTGTCGTCTGCATACCATCCGCAGACTGATGGGCAGATAGAATGTACCAATCAGACAATGGAACAGTATCTCCGCTGTCTGCTAACCTCAATACCATGCAATTGGGTGGAGGCGCTCCCTTTAGCCGAATTTGCTTACAATATCAGCATGCATTCGGCTTTGGGGATGACGCCATTCTTTTGTTCTTTGGGTTACCATCCTAAAGCAATTCCTACTCAACCCACTGGATATGTGCCAACAGTGGATACTCTCAGTAAGTCACTAGTTCATGTTTGGGAGGTGGCCAGAGAATATTTACAGAAAGCAAAAGATGACCTGAAGAAGTTCCTGCCCCTTCCTACCCAGTGGGGGATCGGGTGTGGCTGTTGTCTAGAAATCTGCGTTAAACTGGATCTAGGAAGTTGCAGCCCAGATATGTGGGTCCCTTTTCTATCATTAAAGTAGTGAATCCTGTGGCCATGAAACTTGAATTACCAGAGGATTATCGCGTCCACCCAGTGTTTCATATGTCCCTCCTTAAGCCATATGTCAGCACTTCCCTACCATTGCCTCCCCCTCCACCTCTGTTAATAGATAGACATGAGGAGTTTGAGGTCAATGCTATCCTTGATTCCAGAAGAAGAAGGGGGAGGTTGTATTATCTTGTTGACTGATAAGGGTATTCAGCAGATGACCGTACGTGGGAGCCCGCGGGTGGTGTACATGCTCCCCGGCTGGTGCATTTGTTTCATATACATCATCCCTCTAAACCTCGTCCAGTGGGGAGGTCTTTGGGGGGGTACTGTTGGGAATACCCCCGTATAACCTTTTGGTTGTCCTGTCTCTGTGTTTATGCATGTGTGTTTTTTCCGTTTTGGGCCTCCCCTTTAAAAGAGGCTGGCACTAGAAGTCATGTGCTTGGTTTCTAATTGTGTCTCTATTCACCTGGAATTCCTGTGTTGGCTGGAGCCGTTCCTCTCCCTCTTCCCGTTAATCCCTGGATATTCGTGGCACCAACGATTGTTCGTGGCTTAGTTTCTTCCCGGCAGTCGGCTGACGTCCGGCACCTTCGTGACACCCTTAGACTTTTTGGATTTTCGTTAGTGGTGTCACGACTCCTTGCGGGACTTCTTTGGCCTAATTTTCTTTCTTCAGAGACATCTTATTGTACTGGGAGCATTTTTGTATTTTGAGCTCCGTGTGCAGGGGGAGATGATACGCGGCTGCGTGTCTTCATTTGCCCTACATCCTGCATTAGTCTAGCCACTCCTTGTCGTTATGTGAAACTTCGGGCGGTTTCACAAGTCAACGTCTGAGGAGTAGCGTGTTTTCTGTATTCAAGCCCCACGCATTCACAGTGGCCACTGTTCCTTATTATTTTTGAAATGTTGAGCACTTATCTGACCGTTTTTTTTGGTAGGTGTTTTTTTTATGCCTATAGGCTTTTTTCCCTCACAAGTATCCCTGAATTGGAGAGGGGCTGCCTCGTGGATGCTCAGTAGTGTTTTGGAGTCCCGAAGACATGAAGACAAGGAGTCCTGATCTGGAAAGCAGCCCTTTTTGAATCATGTACTGTCTGGAGCCCATTTATGCATATGCACAGAGACATTGTTGTTAGCACTGCTAAGGGTTCTTCTTTGTCTTTCTATGTAGGTGCAGTCTGTGTCCTATGCCCTTTGAATAGTCCCAGAGGAAGCAAGACAGGGTGTTGTTTTTTCCCCTTCCCTCTCTCTTTATCCCACCCTTTCCTGGTGCTCTTGTGGTCAATTCGCTGTTTTGTGATATCAGTGGTTGTGCTGGAGTAGTAGGGAAGGAATTTGGCCTATCGTCGTTCCTGCAGTGTTGGGCATAGTTTGGAGGTGTAGAATTAACACGCAACACAGATGCGCCCAAATTTCATCGTCTGTGAGATAAATGTCATCCACATACGAACATACGAACACGCATCTGGGTCTACTCTCTCCAACAGAGAGACAATGCGGGCAGCAAACACACCCGGACTATTCTTGTAGCCCATGGCCAGGTGTTTAAATTTGCGTTGTTTGCCGCCACTAGTAAAACTGGTCCATTGGGAACTTAGACCAGACAGATTGTGGCCAAAAAAAGACGTTGGATATGTCAAGTGTGGTTTTAAACCTTTTTAGCACATGACCATCCACTAAAGCTGAGCCGTGAGTATTTTGTACTGCACAAGTACGGCAATGCAAGTTTAAATGCCGATAATCCAATACCAAACGGTACGAACCATCTGGCTTGGTCACAGTAAAAAGTAGGTTATTCATCGGCGACATGCAAGTTTTAATCACTCCTTGATATTCCAATTGTTCAAGGATTTCCGCAACGGAAGCCTCAGCTTCACGCCAGATGGGATATTGAGGTTGAGGCCGTGGCATAGACCGTAAGGGAATCTCGTGGTGAGGGGAAAATGTATCCCAGCCACAGTGCGTACTGTACAAAGCTGGCGCAAGGGCCTTGGCCCACTCTTCTGCAAAATTCAGCGCATGCTCCTTAGACACTGTGTGCGCAAAACTAGGGAGGATTACCTCCTCCCCTCTCGGAGCCGCGAGAACAAAAGGTGGGGGCCAGTCAGCCTCCGCTAACAAAATGTCATAGGTAGTAGTAAGATTTTCCCAAAATACCCCTTTTATGGTACGTTGTATGTCACCTTCAATTAAAAGGACAATTTCAAAAGCCTATCAGGGGGAGCTACTCTAGTATCAGCTGTCTCTACTACAACATATTGGTCAGTCACTGTCACCTTCAGTAGTGGACGGAGGGCCTCTCGCACTATGGTAATCTCCGCCGTGCTGTCCAACAATGTCAGCGCCCATGTCTGATTCCAAAGCTGTGTTCTCGCTATCTGTGGAATATCTCACTGTTAAAGCGGCAACTTTCTTTTTCTGAAACTGGGGTCTTTTCTGTGAAGAATCGTCCTGCTTGCCTTTGCCGTCTTTCAGGCAGGGCTGGTTGTGACTCTGCTGGCGACCTCGACCTCTGCCGTCGCCTCCACCACCGGACGATGAGGCTGATGTGTCCTGTAAAGAACGAGAAGAGCGTTGATAAGGAACCTGAAATCGATCAGGCGACTTAGTCGTAGTTCGGTCGCGCAACTCATAAACGCGCTCAGTAGACGCAGGCCCTGGTGATGGGGGAGAGGACTCTTTCTGTTACTGTTTCCCCAGTTTTTTATTTCTGTTCCAATTTTTCTTTGGAGCTGTGGTTTGAACGTCTGTCTCAGACTTCGCACCTTGAGTTTGTTTTTTATCTTTAGCAGAAAAGGGCTTGACACCTAAACTATTGCGGCCAATGGTTTTATAAGCCGCTGTAATAATTCTCGGTAACTGTCGGGGGTTTTCGGCATCGGGGACATCGCATAAGGCATTAGCCACTTGAAAGTTCACCGCATCTCCCTTTACATTACAAAGGACGAGATCGGAAACTACGCCAAATGTGCCAACGAGTCTCATTCCCAATTCAACCACAGCCTCAGGTCCGTGTTTGTCCTGAACACATTTAATGACCGTCGGAAGGACAGCCATTGACAGAGTGCCAAAGAACCTCGTGTACACTGCCACAAAAATCCTACCCCATGACTCACAGTCACCGGCTTCTGGGAACAAGTCCTTGGGTAAACTAATTGTAAGAATCCTGTGTTTTTCTACGGGAGTCGAATTAGGAAAAACTGCTTCTAGCTGGTCAAACTTCTCGGCAAGCCAAAAAGGCATATCATCCTTATCTTGGGGTCGCTTGCCCATTACTGCATTGACCATCACGGGACTACGCTTGATTCCGCTCGGTCCTCCTGGAAGGGCCGCAACACCAGGGGCCCGCCCTGGAAATTGCGGGTAATATATTGAACTAGAGACCTGATAACACTAATAGAAGAGTCATATAGGGTCCGTTACTCAGCAACAGGGACTTGCCCCGCACGAGGATGCGGGGTGAATCCAGCCAAAACCGGCCAAGCAGCGCCAGGAATGGACAAAGGACCCAATCGAGCCGCCGTTACAGTGTGGGGAAGGGCGCCATCAAACCAAATACGGTGCTGCCATGCAGAAATCGGAATCTCCTGTGTCCTATAATGGACGTATTCCCCAGGCACAGCTGTGTGAGTGTATGTGTGAAAAACCTGCGTAGCCGCATCCACTCCAGGAAACGTCACCCAAGAGTAGAAAATCTCAAATGGGTAAGCAACTTCAGCACC
Source organism: Lissotriton helveticus (assembly GCF_964261635.1). Taxonomy (NCBI): domain Eukaryota; kingdom Metazoa; phylum Chordata; class Amphibia; order Caudata; family Salamandridae; genus Lissotriton; species Lissotriton helveticus. Next base: position 1,764,072,947 of record NC_136057.1, read on the forward strand.
CTCTACCAAAATCACTGCCATGCCCTCCAAACCAACATTATATGTTTCCAAATGATTGCGAACCACAATGTGACTATGTTGTGGTATAACAATGTTAGCCATAGTGACACAGAGAAGAAAAGGTATTATGTAAAACAAAGTAGCACAACTGGGTAGTAATTCAAAAGGAAACCGTTTTGAAAGATTCAAGCTTGAAAACACCTATGTAACTATAGGTAGGTTTGTCCAACACCACTGTTACCCGGAAACAATAGTGAAGGTGCTAAGGACTGAATGAAGTACTACTCAAGCGTCATGTAATAAGTCCACCAGAGTTGGACGTCATGTAGCAGGGATTCTGCTCATACACAGAACTGTGCATAGAGACTTGAAACCTCAGTGAATTAGGGTGTACCAAAACTCACCTTAGTAGCCAAAATCCCCTACTAGACTAGCAATCAGTGTCTCATTGGTTCTTCCACAACCACAATGTTGAGACAACCCAGAACATGGAACTTAGAATACCTCAGGCAATGTGGAAAACATGAACACTCTTTCATTATACTCTCATACCAGTCCAAAACAGGGAGTAAAAGGAGACACGAGTATGTTTAAATATTTATTTCTAATGCCGTGTTCTCATGCGCAGTAGCTTAGCTAATATAAGCAAACATATTATAAGCAACAAGATTATCATCATAGTTACTATTCCATAAAATACAAAGGGAGAAAGCATATTACAATGCTAAATGGAATGGGTTAGATTACACCTATATCTCACCCTCCCTTACTAGTAGGTTATTTTACATCTACAGAATGTCTCTTGGGATTACAAGGGCGACCCCATACCTCTGGTCCTAGCAGAAATGGATCACATCCGTTTCTGCCACAGCTCTCTGCATGCAAATGTTCTCCAAGTGTGTGTGTTCATGCCTACGCAGTGCATTATTAAACGTGCCAAATTCAGAGGTGGCCACAGCTGCATATATGTTATGTCTAGAACGTGCGCTGATCAGTCTGAACAACAACCACTGTGTTGAAATAACCATGAAGGCCTCGGCACTCACTGTTCAGACAAAGCTTATCAAGCAAGGCTGCTAATATAGAAAAACATATTATTCTTGTGTGAAGCAAAACACTCTGCTAAACTCTAAACACTTATAATAATGTGTGCCGTGTGCAAAGGCAGCAGAAAGGAAAAATGGCATTTAAACTTCTAATAAGCTCATGCCAACGTAACACAGTGTAAAAGCAAGGCTCATCCCCATGACACCTCCTGTTACCTCTAGTATGTCCCACACAGCAGGATTGCTAAGAGGTCTACGGTGGCCACGCCCCCTTTCTCCACCTCTCTGCAAAACGCGGCTCCTGGCGCGCTACTGGTTGGGGGTTCAAGTCCACTTTACTCCTGAGAGACCTTAAGGGTTAAGAAACCCTTCTGGTACCCCCGGCAAGTCCTATACAGCAGAATTCCTTAGAACTGGTAGGAGGTTCCATCCCCTTTCTCCAACACTCTGCAAATGTGACTACTAATTCACTGAAAAAAGCAAAGGTTACAGGGACGTTATAGTTAGGAATTAGCCTTTAAAAAACCTTAAAAATTCACTGAAAAAAACAATGGTTACAGCGATGTTATAGTTAGGAATTAGCATTTAAAATATTCACTGGAAAAAACATAGGTTACAGGGACGTTATATTTAGGAAATATAATTTATATTAAACCTTAGAAATTCACTGAAAAAAACAAAGGTTACAGGCACCTTATAGTTAGGCTGACATTTCACTCATACAAAACCAGAGAATATTCAGCAGTTATAGTTAGCTGAGTTAACTGTAACGCACGCCCCCTCAATGCACTGCTTATGACCTCACATATTACATCACTCATGACATGGTCAGTGACAACACTGATGGCATCTCAAATCACATCACTGATTACATCATCCAGTGAGTATGAATGTTTTAAAGAAGTTTATGAGTGTTAAGTATATAAACCAAGGTGTATTGGTGAATCAGTGGGTGTATAAGTGCCTATATGGATGATTCAGAGGGTGTGTGTGACTGACTGTGTAAGTGAGTGATTAGGTCTCTCAGTGAATGTATGGGTGAGTGACTAGGTTGTATAAATGTATGTATCAGTCTGTCAGTTAGTGTCTAAGTGGCTGTATGGGCTGGTGAGTGGGTACGTAAGTGGCAGTATGGATGGTTGATTAGTTGTCTCAGTACCTGTATGAGTGTCTGTGTGGGTGGGTGTGACTGCCTGCATGGTTTAGTGAGTTGGAGAGTCAGATGGTTGTATTGGTTAAAAAGTGCATCTGTGAGGGATTATTTGTGGGACTGAGTGTGTGTATAACTGTGTCAGTAAGTGAATGGATGTGTCAGTGGTATATGAGTTAGTAACTGCATTTGTAAATGGCAGTATAAGTGAGTGTTGGGAGTATATGAGTGACTGTATGTGTGACTGAGTGATTGCGAGAGTGGCCATACGGGTGAGTGTGTGCTTGTGTCAGTGACGGTATGGGCGAGTGAGTATGTGTTAGTACCTGTATAAATAAGTGAGCGGGTGTGTGTATAACTGTATATGTGAGTAAGTGCCTGTGTAATTGACTCTATGGGTGAGTGACTAGGTATGTGAGTAGCTCTATGGGTGACTGACAGTGTGTGAGTCGCTGTATGGGTGTATAAGTGGATATCTCAGTGGCAGTATTAGTGAGTGAGTTGGTGTATGTGAGACTGTATGGGCTACTGAGTGGACGTGTGTGTATTCCCATGAATCAGTGAGAGTGTGTGTTAGTATGGGTATGAGTGTGTCAATGGTTTTGAGAATGCTAGTGTGGAAGTTGCAGTGGGTGTATGAAAGGTTATATTGGGTTGAGGGTGGATACATTCGAGATTCTGTGGATGATGTCATTTGAGATGTCATCAGTGATGTCACTGACCATGTCATGAGTGATGCAATATATGTGGTGCTGTGAGTTATAGTTAGCTCAGCTAACTATAACTGCTGAATTTCTCTGGTTTTGTACAAACGAAATGTCAGCCTAACTGTAACGTCTGTGTAACATTTGTTTTTTTTCAGTGAATATCTATATAAGTAAAGAGCGGAAGAGTGAGCTACGTATAAAAGTCAAGATGATCACAAACTTTTATTATACTTGTAATGATAAAATTAAACTTTTTCAACCCCGTTCCCTATATATGTCGACTTGACCAAATGCCACAAAATTTGGCAAAAATGTTGAATGATGATTAAAGTATATTTTGGAAACTTTAAGCAGGGTCGTCAAACAGGGTCATTTTATTAGATTGAGATCAGACAAAAGCCATTTCCATTTGAATTTTACTTGGATGTAACTGCAGAGAAGCTTTGTTTCTCTGCAATAAATGTACATGCTAGTATACTTGTAAAAAATCTTAGCCACAGCCGAAGTTTGATGGTCAGAAATAAGCCTGCGAACGAGTGAGGTGTTTCTCTTTCCCATTACCTGCAACCGTTCTCTCCCATCCATGTGTCCTTTCCACATTTATCAGAAATCTTTCGAGTCCATTTAGCCGAAGCGCAATAACCCTCACCAAAGCCTGTCCCGTAAAGAGGATGTTCTTGTCTCTGTATCACAAAGGCAAAACAAACACAAGAGATTAAACGTGCCAGGGACGAAAAGGCTGCCAGTAGACTTCTCTAGAGAAGGCAAGGGTGTCTGAAGTATCAATCACATGAAACTAAAATTATCGAATAAAAGATGAGCTTTCCCATTGGGAACCATAATAACGTCTGAAAGTCTCATTCACCTCAGGAAAAAAAGCATTTTGTAACCGCCTGGAGCAGCTCACGTGAATCATTTCTATGGATCAATGTAAAAAATGAATCTTGTAGAAAGGTGGCCTTGCTTATGATCATCACACATCTGCCTTAGACACGTGGGCCAAGAATATGCACTACAAAATCAAGGCTCAAGTGAAAATCCGGACTTAAATAATTCCACTTCAAAATGGCCATTTTTCACTTCTGTAGCTCTTGAAAAAAAAACGTAATTCAAAATTGAAAAATGCCAATGAGCGAACAAACATTATGTATGTTTGTAAATTACACGTGGGCGATTGCATGAAAATACCCCCACTCAAAAGCCAATGGAACTACCTGCTCGTTATATTGTGCCGTCGAATGATTTAAAGTGTACTCACGGTCTGCTGTTGTGGTTAAAATTTCACAGAACATCACTGTTCAAAGTATTGAACATCGTCTGCATGAAAACTGTGATCGAGGTAAAAGTATAACCCAAAGAAAAAGGGTACTGTCTGTGTAAAGCAATTAATCGAGACCACCATTTAAACACAGCATTGTCAGTCAAAGACAGACACTTCACTATGAGGGCCAGCAGAGATGAATTTGTTTCAACCTATTATGTACTCTTTGGGGTGGTGGCTCTTGTATGACGTGAGTGTGAGACAGCTTAATGTGACTTTTATGAATAATGGAAATGTTATGCTGAGTTTAGCAAAGCTAACATATTCCACTCAACGATTCACACATCACTGCCCCTTGATAGTCCTTCATCAGGAGCATTCTTCAGAATCAGAACACAAGCTAAAAGCATGCATCAGTCTTGTTACCTCTGAGAATGCCAACTTTGTGCATCAATAATTCAAAAGTTCATAAATTGTCAGACTTTTATATTGATTATACGCTAGTTTTTGAAGGACGCTAGGTTCAGAGCAATATTTGTGTGAAATTCAATTCAATCCGTTTTTATAGACTGTGAATTTGGGACATGAAAACTGGTAACAAAGAGGGCAAAGCCTGAACACAAAATAGAGACAAGAACAAAATTGCCAATTATGTCAGTGAAAACCTGAAATAATCCATTGTGCTAAAGTTCAAAGTGCTAGCTCAGTGAAGTTTCCAAAGTCTTAAAAGTGACGTGGGATTCACCATCAAGATATTTAACCTGATCTTCTTAACGTACGTGTGCTGCCCAGAGTGGACATAGTTATGCTCTGCAAATGAAGCCGGGTGGACTCGGGAAAGAGGGCAAACTTTAGTGCCTTCTCCCTGGGCTCAGATTAAAATGGCCAGGTAGCCAGCAATGGAGAATGTACTGAGCAGCAGGAAATCATTGCTGCTAATTACTCCTTGGTGTTCTTTTCCAATCATGCCAATCTAAGAAAACATGTGATGCTGATGGAAAGTAATAGCCTTATTAAAACTGTGGCAGATGTAGTAATCAGCCAAAACATGATGGTTATCCTGCCCACCAAATTACAAGTGCCATGGGCCATAATTCACTTTTAATACTGTGGACGCGATCTCTGCACATTTGTGGCAGAGTATGCCATCCACAAAACTCTCAATAAGGCTCTGAGTCAGTTACAGCTGTAAATGTGTTTCTCAAATATTGACATTTTTCATCAACGCATATTATTGGACTTGGCCCTCTCTGCAGGGTCACCCTTAAACATTGTGCCTTCACCCCTCCTGTCCTCTGAATTTCGTTTTTACCGCCACTAGGACTCTGCACACTTTACCCCTGCTAACCAGTGCTAAAGTGCTTGTGCTCTCTCCTTTAAACATGATAAAATTGGCTTTCAGCTAACTGGCACATTTAATTTACATATAAGCCCCTAATAAAGTGATACTACTTGTAATAGGGGCCTATAAATTGAATACTTCTAGTGGGCCTACTGAACTCATTGTGTCACACATGTATGTAGCTTTTAAAACATGTCTCGGGCTTGCCATTGCAGCCTGTGGTAAATGTTAAACTGCCAGGCCTAAACCCCCCTTTTTAATACAAATGGCAGGCCCCTGTGGTTGACTCTAAACAGCCTATAGGCAAGATGAATTGTATTTAATGGATAAGACATGTGGTTTACATGTACTGGTAGTAAAAAACTTTCAAATGTGTCTTTCATCACTGTGAGGTCTGCCTTTCCCATAGGATATGACTTGTTTATCTTATTACGTTTAATAAGTGCTGATGTTTAATTGGGAACATGTTGAAATGTCATGTTTGGACTCAAATGAATTGTAATTAAAATCCTCTTCAATGGTAAAGTCGGATTGTAGATTACATTTTTGAAAACACCGCTTTTAGAAAGTTGGCTTTTTCCTGCCCTAACCTTTCTGTGGTCTTTGATGAGTTTCCAACTGCATCGGCCAGTTAGTTGCACTCCCATCAGGAATGCACATTGGACCCAGACAGTGATCAGTAGAACCTGGGTGTAGGAGGGAGATGGCCATCCTAACAGGATGGGAGGGACTGCTTTCAGTAGACTCACCACAAAGGAACTTGACAACAGCCTATTGTCACCATACACCACTTGAAGCCTAGGAAGGGGAAGAAAGGGGAATGAAGCAACTTTCCAGAACCAGATGCAGGGGATTAGAAGTGTTTACCACTTTACAGGATGACACCAAGTATTCATAATGGACCTCCTCAGCCACTAATCAGTAAAAATCAGTACTTATGGAAGGCTTCAAAAGTACTGCCTCATACGTTAGAGGACTGCCTTACTGCTGGAGGCCTGCCTTGTTTATCAGAAGACTGTCCTGCTGGTACCAGAGGACTGCCCTGCTGCTTGTGGCCTGCCTTGCTGCTTGAAGGAGAGAGGACCATCTCTTTGAAACCAGGTCTACCAGAGAGACTCGAAAGGTCAGTTGCATGACCTCCTGTTCTGAGCTACAGTGACAAAATATGCTCCAGAGGCCTCCCTGCAACTGCCCTGCTGACCTACTGCAAGCAGCACTTTCTGGGTTTGCAACTTGATCTGCCTGGACCTGCAACTAGATCGGCCTGTGCCCTTCTGGCCTCTGCTAGAGTGAGTTTCTGATCCCCAAGAAGTGCCTTCCCAGGTCTTGGAACCTTTGCTGGCATCACTTGAGCTTCTCCTGTGAAATCCTGCAGTTTTTAACTCTGCATGCCGTACTTTGAGAAGGTGACTTTTTCAATGGGACTAACCTGGTCACTGTATCCTGACTGCACTTATTCGTAGTCAGCATGAAGTTGTGACTTTGTCATGGACTAGCGCAACCAGATACCTACAATTAGCACTTACTGCTTCTTGACACTATGTGCAGTTAAACTATTAAAACCGCATATCTCCTGTTTTACTGATTAGATTTTTGTTGATTTGGTCTCATTTTATTTATTAAAATGTATCTTTTATTTCTAAATTGGTTTAGGATTTTACTTTTGTTGTGTTTCACTTTGTTACTATTTGTGTGATGCATATATACTTTACACAGCACCTCTAAGTTAAGCCTGGCTACTGTTATGCCAAGCTAGCAGAGGGTTGGCCACAGGCTAATTTAGGGACTTTTGTGGTTCACCCGAATGTATGATGTTACAATGCATGCCTTTACAACACAGTTTTTACATTGCAACATCCTTTACAACGCATTATTTTACATAGCATGCCATTACATCTCATTTTCAGAAACTACCTTTACAACGCATTCCATTACATCGCATTATACCTTTACAATGCATACCATTACATTGCATTTAAGGTAAGTGTTGGATAGTGTAGGGGTATAATTACTATTCTAACTCCAGTGAGTACAACATTAGGGTAAGTGTCGGATAGTGTAAGAGTACTATACTTTGTAATGGTATGCATTGTAATGACTTGTGATGTAAAGAATAACTGAAAAGAACCAAAGAATAATTGGCTTTTAGGTTTGACTGGAAAAAAAACAGAAATTGTGAATCATGGAGGACTCTCTACCTAATTATCAAAATCATTTTTTTTTTAAGCTTGCAAATCTATGAAAAACAGTCATACTGGTGAACCAGTATGTAGGTAAGTAACATAGATTTTTATGGAATGAACTATGTCATATATCCAGGTATCTTAATAAGAGGATTAAACACTATCTTCTGTATGTGATAAATTGTCACTTGATTTGCAGATTAGGTGAGTGATCAGTTAAATCTTTAATAACTTTCAGGTTAAGTAACTAATGGATCTATTGATTAATTTGGGCAAATTCAATTTAATTGGACACTCATGACTGATCCCAGCTGACTGAATGAACGATAATCAGTGATGAAATGTGACATATTGAGCTGGGTCAGGGCATGGTGAGAAGTCAGAGGTTCAGCAGACTGATTGCTTGCTAAGCTTCTATACACAATTGACTTATTGATTAGAATATCGCAATACTATTGGTATTTGAAATCTCTTCATCTCTTTATGTTATCGGTATTAAATACAACATATTTATACTCACTCTCAATCCATATGTGTTTTCTTTGTAAACGTTTTCCCTTATGTCTCCATATTCCCCATCTATCTTTTGAATATTTTATGTTCCTTTCTTCATTTTTCCCTTCAGCCTGACCTTATCACTGTGGATGATACAATCTTCAGGCCAGTACTTTTACATTTCAATTCAGATATTCTGTTCACATGTATCAATCTTCTCTTCAAGTGCCATTCCTATAGTATATCACATCTTTACTTTGTGGTCTTAGGCTCCAAGCCTGGCCTCCTTTGTATTTCAAATATCTAATGGCAACAAGTGCAAAAGATATTAGATTTCATGGATGCAGACTGTTGCTTTTGAATGTCGTTTGAGCACACGCTTGAGTCAGTTATGAGTCACACTCACCATGTGAGTTGGAGATATGAGACTCTTCCTTCTCTCTGACTCTGCCTCTCTCCCTTATGGCCATTCATTTTTGTTTCTCCTTGTGCCATTTCCATCGTTTTACCACTGTGATTCTCGCTACCATATTTTTCTCCACAAAAGCTGCCTGCGTATTGGCAATCACTGTACAGACACCGAACGGTGTGGACATTTTTAGTCTGAGCTAACGCTCTAGTGTGTACAGATTTCATGAGAAAAGTTTGATTGTTCTGTAAAACTTAAATTAAAAAAATGCTAATTGGTGATGCTTTTCCCTGTGCCCATTATTAAGGCTTGCTCATTCACCTCAAAGAATTGATGGCACTGATGGATATCCTATTATTTTAAGGTAAAGGAGAGATTGGATCGTTTCCTTTAGTTTATTTTGAGTGTGTGTGTGGAGATAGGCAGATGTAGCAGAAATTACATTTTGTTTATAATATATAAAATACTGGCCCTCTGTATTAGCAGCTGAGTGGTTGTATTACTTAGGAGTGTGAATTTTGCTTCATTGGGAAATATGTTGATGGTGTTATTCCTGCCCTGGTTGTCGCTGTCAGGTGTCAGCATAGATTAAATACCTGAAAGCCCTCTGGTAGTTGCAAATGCGCCTGATTCACTGCTTTTCTGCTCTTGTAATTCACCGCCTTCCAGGGAAGTCATAAATGTATGATGTAGATGATGGAATGGTGGGAGACGAGGTGATCTGTTTAAAGTCCTGTGCACCGAAATACAGAAGGCAGTAGTGACATGACGGCTGTGCTGCCAGTAATGTAAATCGAATTCATTTTCCTTGGTTTGAAGCCGCTATGGATTCAGTGCTGGCACTCACAGATTGATAACTCAATAGTACAGAGGCGTGGGAATTGCAAGGTTGAAATGTGTGAGTCCTCGATGGGTCATCACAGCTTCATGATTATTTTATCAGGGATTGAAGACTGTGTTCTCTAAAGCTAGCAGCTCTGACATCTTGGGCTCCAGCTTCGGATAAGGTGAATATTGCATACTGCCGAGACAGGTTGAATGAAGAGTGTTGTAGAAATAGTACTGTGAGAACCTAAATTTGACTTTTTGCTATGCAAGAAAAGCACTTGTTAACTAGTGTGATCAAATGGCCAGAATCTGCCAGAAAAGTCCTGGTTTACATCATTTGTCCTGGCTGATTTCACTAGATTTAGCATGCCTCGCAATTTAGTGGGTCGACTGATCAAAAAGGGTGGAAACCTGTTATGTGTTCAAAAGCAGGAATAGTTACCACCCTCTTCCGAAATCAATTATGTAACACTGGTGATAGCCTGGGTAAAAGTTGCATTTAATTAATTCTGGTTAATGCCTCATTGTCTGTGTGTTCTATGCTGATGAGTGCTTTATTCTGAGTAATTCTGTGTCCCATAGTCAATGTGAACTGATATTTTTGTGAAACTTGGACAGTCTAACCTTTTTTCACCTCTCAAATAATAGTGTAGAAATGGATTCTTAGCTAACAAGGAGGGAGAGGAGATGAAAACCCAGAGTTCGCCCTCTTAAAACTATTACCATTTAATACATAGGATTCTAGGTGTAACTGAAAAGATGGAAATACGTATCTGTTGAAGTGTGAAGGAAATTATATAACAGTTGTTATAGTTGAAGGACATATTCCTTAAGTTAAAGAGAGAAATATTTCAATCTTTCAGTCACACCTGGAATACTAGTTTTTATTTAGTTATTATGTAGTAAATGTCTTACTCACGGGTGTGGGCAAGGCAGGACACAGCTCAATATTTTTTCCAAGAAATAAAAAGCATTATCAACAGAGCTGTCCAACAGAAAAAGTTGAAAGTGAATATCTCTCTTGCGTTCATTCATACCAATTCTGATCTAACTTGTACATGGGTCAGCCATGTTGATTCTTCTGCCCATTACTGTTCCAAACTGACAAGTAACTTATTTTGGAACACTTGTTTGCCATTTGGTATACTCCATCAGGTTAAAATTCTCCTGTTTTCTATAAGATCTGAACAAATTTTTTGCGATTTCTACTGATTCCTTATTTGCGGTTCGCTAATTGCGAATCGCAAATAAGGGATGGCTTTCCCATTCATTCCTATGGGCCTCTAGGCCCATAGGAATGAATGGGGAGTCGTTCCTTATTTGCGATTCGCAATTAGCGAATCGCAAATAAGGAAGCAATTTCAAGGGTGCCTGTTGCACCCCTGAAATGGTAATGTTCACTGGTGTTGCGCACACACATGTCTCAAGGACATGTATGTGTGTGTAACATACAACTTAGAAAAATGCACTAAAGTGCATATTTCTAAGTTTTTGCTATTTACCACATAGTTAGACTTCGCGGTAAATAGCGGCCCCAGATTGCGAATTCGCAATCTTGGAATGGTTCATGCATTGCATTTAAGGAATCGCAAATTGCGATTCCTTAAATGCAATCACAATTTGAGAACTCGCAATTATTTGCGAACTCTTAAATTGCGAGTGCATGAACCCTTGATGCATCTCAAATGCCATTTTTGCGGGCGCAAACGGCCGAATTTTGTGATTCGCACAGTTTGCGCTCGCAAAAATGCTTGATGCATCTGGCCATTTGTTCTGGATGGCCCATTCGTTGGAACACCATCTGAATTTAGATTGGTTACTGGAAAATGTCTTCGAATTTACACCTCATTGGTGTGGGGCTGGCTTTGGGTTTCATCAAGGTGATCAATGCAAAAACTTTGTTTGGGCAGCAAGTAGTATTAGAAAACTTTACTCCTCACGAGGATGAGTAAGGTTTTCAGACTTCACTTGAGATGAAAGTTACCCTGTGTTGGTCCAAGTCTGATGGGAAACATCTATTTGGTTCATTACCACAGTTGTGTACCCCCAGCACCTGATTCTCGACAGCCATGTGTACATCCAGGAAAGGCAGGATCTTTGTTGGTAATAAAATGTTCACTGCATGGCTATCTGTGTGACCTGAGGGGACACTCAGCCTATGAAAAGGCAAACGGTTTATGTGTGATGATCAAGGCTACCCTTACACACAGTATTGTAGCAAGTCTGCTGCTGTTCAGGAACTGCTCACTGGCAATTCTCAAGAGACAAATCCCCCGCCCTTTACAGGGAAAGACTTCTGGTAGCGGCTACTTGCAAGTGTGCAGCAGCCAAGAAGCAATAGTTTGCCCTCTACCACTTGCAGCCGCAAGAATAGTGAAAAAAAGCATGCAGGATGGCTGCAGGTGTTCAATTTTTTTCCTCGACTCTTTTTTAAACTTTGTGATGTGCACACCTTGCAAAACTTGTGCTTAAACAATAATAGCACATTATAGCATACATTCTGCACTGTGCAAATCTGATGCAAAGTCTATAACTGCTACCTTACTTGGACGGGCCTTTTTGTCGAACTGTGGTTTAAAACATCAAAAGTAGCAACTTATTAATGACAGTGAATCTTATTTTGCCCCAAATTAACGACAGAGAAGAGCTGATTTGGAAACCTTAAAGGTTTATTTACGCATTAGTAAAATTACAATTTCAATTAAATCACTTAGCCCTAAATCGATAACGACCTTAATACAGCATCTAGGTAGATGCGTCTCTTTGTAAACCCCTGCGCCACATTAGACCTGCGCCAGATATAATGTATGTAAGGGGGGCGTATTGACACAAGAAAGGGTCATGGAAGTGACGCAGTGAAATCTATGAGATTTAAGTGCGCCACTTCTAGGACTCAAATGCGTCAAAATCTCACGCCTGCCTCACAGCAGGCGTAAGACTGACACAAGCCCTTTCACATGGGGCTTGCCCCATGTGAAAGGACACATTGCTGGAGTTGCGTCACTTTCTTGACACACTCCAGCAATGCGTCACTTTTGAGCCTACAGATACGTCAGAAATACTGACGTATCTGTAACTCCTTACGACATGATGCGTCATACTGTGAATATGACGCATCACTGGTGTCACAAGGAGGGCGCAATGAAAAGTGACTCTTCGCTGTTTTCACGCAGCGATGCGTCACTTTTCATAAATGAGGCCCTTAGTACATTTCATTTCCGTCCAGGCAGTAGACATTTAGTACATTTCATTTCCATTGCAATCCTATAGGTGTAAGAGGTCATCTGCATTCATGAGGCAATTAATGTGCCTACCTCTGGTGAAAAACTGTGTGTTGCATGCAGCATCTGGGGGGGGGGGGGTCTACAATGAACAGGCTGAACAGCAAGGGTGCTAAGACAGACCCTTGCGCAAGTTGTTCTCATCTGGAATTTTTCTAGTCAGGTTCCCAAGTCCATCAAGATCAATCTGAACACAGTTGCCACTATGGAGCTTCATTACTAAGCCCAACAATGCCCCAGATACCTTCTGCTGCTGTAACGTGCACCAAAATGTATCTAAAGCCACTCGGACGTCAATGTAGCAGCAGCAAAGGCCACCTATCGACTCCATTGACTTCCTTGCGGCTCCCCACAACGTTAAACAGTGGTCCATTGTAGAATGCTTTGGTCTAAAGCCTCCTTGCTCCATTCGGATCAATCCAGTATCAAAAGCCCAGGACACTAGATGCTTTAACAATGTATGGATATATAGTTTGAACGGGATGTTTAAATGCGAGATCAAATGGTAGTTAGCTGGCTGATTTATTTTTCCCTTTTTATGAATGGGCTTCACTATAGCTCCCTTCCAAGTTGCTGGTAAGCACCCAGTTAGTGTTACTCAGTGAAAAAACCTACTCATGATGGATCCCCATTTCCTTGGATCTTTTTTAAATCTCAGCAATGGCAGACCATCTGGGTCTCTGTCCTAGAGGCTTTCATGTTACTAATTATCTCTGACAAGATTTCTGCCAGCTGTGCATTAACTATCACTTCAATATCCAACTCAGAGCTGGCCTGCACCACACACCTATTCTCAATGTTTCCATCTCAATATAAAAAGGAGATAAAAGTGAACCAATCCTCTTCACTAATTTGAGCCTCTAAAGAGGATGGTGAAGAGAAGGTTACAGAGTTCACCAGTCGTCAGAATCTTTTACTATCCTTGTCACCCATTTTCACAAGCATTGCCTCCCAGTTTAACCTAGAGAAATGTCTCTTTTTATGAGAACATAAGTTCCAATAGGCAACTTTCGAGTCAATCATGGCTGTTCTTAGACCAGCATCATTTGGATTTAATGTGGAGTGGCGACGACTCCTATTTGCCGCCCTTCTACCCTCCTGACATTCATCATCGAACCAAGAATTCCCCGTATCCCTCAGACTATTACCTAAGTGAGAACCCCCTTTTACTACCTTAAATTGGTAATTTCTTTTTTAGCCTACCATACCAATCCATTGCATCTTGGCTTACTTCAAGGGAGAAGGGTTCAAAATCGACTAAGGAAATGGCTTGGATTTCCGTAATCTGGGCTCTGATTCCCTTGTGGTAAACCACCTACAAAAGGTTTATAGCACATGGACGTGTAGAAAGCGCCTCTTTATACTCCAGGCTAAGAGATCATAGTAGGCTCTCAGATTGTCGAGACCCCTCTGTGAAAAAAACAAGACATGACAAATAAAGTCTGACCTATGCATGACACATTTCCTTCCTTACAGGTGAGAATGCTTGTTCTTACATAAGTCGAAAAGCACACCTAGAGTATGTATTGTTCGAAATACCAGTGCTCCAGTGCCTTTACAAGGAACTGACAGTCTTATTTCATTGTTTGCCTAAAGAATATATATTATTGACTAAGTAACTTTTCTTTAGCGTCCTCAAGTGATTAGGATCGTACATTCTTCTTGGACCCTGATAAAGAGCACATATTCACAGTATATCTTTCAGGCCAAACGAGGCTTTAATTCTACAATGGCACTTCAGGAAAATATTGCTGCATGTTATTGTCAAGACTCTAATAGGTGTGCAGAAAGCATTTTTCTTCCCGCGTAAAACCAGTCAAATGTCGGCGGTATCTTTAGACTTGATCCTGCCAGCGTGTCCACAACTGAAATCATATTTTCAAAGATCGGCGCGTCTTCAGGAAGTCTCGCTGCAAGGCAAGTAGGGGTCTCGGCGGAGAGAGGTCTGTCCGTGAAAGCCAGGTGAAAGCAAAAGGTCTCGGGCTGGAGGCAGGTGCAGCTCTGCAAGACCTGCAGAGTGCGTTACTAAAACAGAGCTTACTTTGAAAAATAATAAGTGCCAGGGCCTGGCCAGGAGGTCACTGCAGCTTGCATCACCCATTGCATTGCCCCCTCATGGCTACCAGTTACGGTACCAACACAGCTACTAACTATGTCTCTCACCTGTAAATGTGACAGTTCAGATTATTCCAGGTCGCCAAAGCTGAAGGAATAGCTGGGGAGGCAGGTATTAGTATTTTTTAATGTATATTGTAATAATAAACAACATTTGTTCTGTTTGTCCCTAAATTAGATGAGGAGCACCACCATGTGGCAGAGTAGGGTGATGACAATTGAGTGCCGGTGCCGAGCACCGGAAACCAATTAAGTGGGAAATCACCAGCTCAAATTAAGCATTGCTACACAAAGAGGGCATTGCTCTTAGGGAACCAGGAGCCACGCAAACCTTGACTGTTCACAGTGTCTGTGGGCATTGAAAGACATTGGACATTAGTGGCCTGCTGGTTCTGCGCATCCCTAGATTAGTGGAATAGAAGAATATACATTGGTTCTGGGCAGTGGCCGAAGTAGGGGGATAAAAGTAGGGGAACTGTGGGTGGAGAATCAGAGGGGGAATAACCCAAGGATTGGTTCAGTGGGTGGAGTCAGAGGTGTGGCCAGAATCCGCAAACATCACAATTTTTATTATTTGTTTGCCATTTCGCTGACCAGTTTAATCAACCAATGGATACACATGATTATTTAAGGTTTAATGAGTTATTTACATTAAAATACATTCACAAAGTGGGATATGCTTCTAATCACAGAATGTCCCAAATAAGATAAAATGTGGAAGCACAAGACATTTGTCTCCGAGCCATCGAGTTTCTTTCATCAGCACTTCTCTCTTTTTCCACAACAGCAGTTCAATCATGAATGGCAAAATATCCTAGTTTTCAAATGTTTTCTATATAATTATGGCTCTTCCACAGTTGCCTCATAATGCAAGATCTGCTGCACGATCTGACCATTTAAACTAATAAATTGTTTGTAGCCAGTGGTGGATGGTGACATTTGAAAGTGGTGAGGCGTAAAACAATTTTCGGACTGTACTGCGGAGATGTAGCGAGTAAGCCCGAACCACCTACGGGGAGTTCGCGCGTGGGGGGGGGGGGGTGTTCTTTACTGCAACAATAGAGCAAAGCACCACGGAGCATACCATGCATAGCGCAAAGAGCACATCCAATCCATGCACCCTGCAGGTCATATAGCGTGCCACACCAGGAGAACAATAAAGCTACACATTCAGTGCACTAAACCAATAGAGCATCTGATATCAAGTGCCAGCCTAATGTTGACAGTAGGGGACATAAGGCCCCCACCCCGCGGTCTCAGTATTCAACGGAGCTGCGGGGAGGCGATATCGAAGCGATGCAGTGTCCGGGAGTCAGTAAGTACAGCATAGCTGAATGTGAGGACCGCAGTCTGTCAACAACGCCCCTACCCGGATATTCACTACCCTTCCTCCCTTTTTATCCAAATACAGAATGTGACTGTAGACACCCTTCCCACCCGTCCTAGGCTCATACTTATTCTTCCACCTACAGATTTTGGGTCCAGTAACTAGTTTTTATCCTGAGAACCACAGACCTGTGCAATCAGAATATAAAGCGTATGCTTTATGTTATGTGTTTGTGTGTCATGTATTGTTACCTTTACCTGCAAGACACAGCACTGGTGTATTACTACACGTTAATGGCTAGGAGAAAACATCTATACCGTTCACTATGTATATCACCTTTCTTTCAAGTCACCAAATTTATAGCCGGATGTAACATATGTCTTGCTGTTTTAATATTGTGCTTTTCTTTCAGATTAACATATAGAATACCAAACTAACATAGAATACCAAGTGGGTATTGTATTTTTTGCATGGTTTATTGCAATTTTAATTAACAACAGCACTTGTTTATATCACTTTACGCATTCACCAACTCAGTCGACATTGTTTAGCTAGCATAGTGTGAACAGACGGAATCTGTTTTAGTCCTGAAGAAGAAGCCTGTGAGCTTTGAAACATGTTGACACACACAGGAAGGTTCGCTCATTAAAGCAGGATACCTCCCACCCACTCTTTTAACAGTACCAGCTTCAAGGAATATTAAAGGTACTAATCCATAGGAGCCAGGTACTTTTTAATATACTTCTTTCACTCACCCCTGACCCTTTCTCTCACTAATTCCTACACCACACATAGTTCAGAAGATCAGTGCTCCCACGTAGTGGAAGGTCGTAGCATGCGCCGTCCCGCAGCAGGACGGGATGACCCCCATGATGTAGCAGGACACACAGGGCCCTTTGGTGTGTGAGGGGCATATAAGCAAACACTGTGTGCTTCCAACCACTGCTAATCTCCCTCTCTAAAGCCAACCCCGAGATTCAGATGTGGATCAAGGCCATCACAGCCCTAAACTGCCCGCTGACCATTGTGGACTCTCCCAAATCCCTGGGCATAATCCTAGACTGTAACTTGAACATGCGGGACCACATCAACTCAATGGCTAAAGCAGCTAGATTCCACTGGAGCTACCTTTGGAAGCTGAAACCTTTCATTGAGGCTCCTGACTTAAAAATGGCAGTTCAAGCACTAGTCATCTCCAGACTGGAATATGGTTGCTCCACCCTCACTGGTCTACCCAAGATCTCCCTAGCACCCTTAAAAGCTTGCCTCAACGCGGCCGCCAGACTACTCACCGGCACCTGGAAATACGACCACATCTCTCCACATATAAAAGCACTGAACTGGCTTCCCCTAGAGGCCATAATTCAGCTGAAACTGGAATGCATCACACACAAGGCTCTTCACTCAAACTCCCCTGCTTATTTGGCACAAAAACTAGTGGTATCTGGAGGAAGAAGGAACTCCCGGGCCGCCAGAAACCTCGTACTCCAACCCGCCTTTTTTCAGAAAAAAGAACCTACAATAGGGCATTCACCGGGGCAGCAACCAGAATCTGGAACTCTTTCCCACCCGCCATCCGAAGAATCCCTTCTCTAGCTCATTTCAAGAAGGAGGCCAAAACCTTCCTCATGGGTAAATTCCTTGCCTAATGCCTGCCATACCTGAGCACAAATCTGATGTTTCTAAGACTATCTTTTCTTCCCCAGATCACCAACTCTCCCCGCAGAGAATTTACGGGGCCTTTAATCTTTTACCGACTTTAAATATGATTGCAATCTTACCTTTGTGTCCCCAGTATCCCCTGTGTTCGCTACACCCCTGCCCCTCGCCATTACTTTGTACAGTTCTGTATATTTCTTCACCTTGGACTTTGTTTGTACACCTTGGTATATTCTTGTAAAGTGCTCTGATACCCTCACGGGTCAAGTTCGCGCTCTATAAAACACTAAAATAAAATAAAATAAAACTGTAGGAAACACACTTGACCTGTAAACACATCTTTCTGAAATCTATCTGAGGGTGGATCCTTGTGTTTTCTGAAACATTTCTAGAGGAGGGCGTATACACCTCCAGTGCTCTCTTTTGGACACCACCTCTTCACTCCCTCCTTTGTTCTTTGTAACTATTCATGATCAGAGCCTCAAGGACCAAAAAGGCTCCAACCACCCTGAACTCAGCAAATGGACTCTGCCTGCTGAGTGTCCTATCCCCCAAGTGGTGCCACCAGGTCCTAGACCCTTGCAAGTTGTCTTGACGGTGCTCTTCCAGCCCAGCTGCGGCCCTGTGAGCAAAACCAACACAGTGTGATGTATCTCCTCACAGCTGCATCAGAACCACTGCATCCCTTGATGCAGGACCTCACATTGCAGCCTGCAGCTTCCCCGAAAATATTGGTGGGCAATGTATCCTTGACACAGGCTCTCGCATCACAAGCCCCTCATCAACAGCATCCTCGAAAAAGATGCATGACTTTGTATCGCATCCCCGCAGCTTCCTCTGAACCATTGCTACTTGACACAGCCTCGATGCAGGACTTTACATCACAAGCCTCTCATCACTGGCACAGGACTCTACATCGCAGCACTGCAGCCTCCTCGTAACCCCTGCTGTGAGATGCATCCTCGACATGGGATCTCGCAATGCTACTCAAACCAGGATTTAGGGTACTTTGTTCACCAGTATTAACTTGGTCCCTGTTTCCAGCCAGCATTTTTTCGCAGTCAGCCTAAACTTGTGACTTTGCCCCAGTCCGGCGCAACCCAATAGCCACAGTTGACTTTTTGCCCTTCCAAGCACTGTTTTCACTTAAATCTTTAAAATATAATTTCTCCTGTTCTACTGATTGGATTTTTGTTATTTTGATTTCAAATAATTTGTTACGTTACTCTATATTTCTAAATTGGTGTGGATTTGTTTTTTCTTTGTTTTCACTTGATTACTGTTTGAAGTGCTACATAAATACTTTACACATTGCCTCTAAGTTGAGCCTGGCTGCTTTTGTGCCAAGCTACCAGAGGGATAAGCGTAGGTTAATTTGGGGTTTGCTTGTGTTTCACCCTGACAAGAATTGTGGTTTTAACCTCCCAACCAGTAACCCAATTTCCTACAGTATCTACTTTTTTTTCATGTTCCTGGCCTAACACAGCTCCGAGTCCAGGGAACTCCACCACAAATTCTAGGGCATTGGTATGATATATTTGCACCATCGTTGGGCAGTGCAGCAGTGCGCTGTTCAAGGCCTGAAATGTTGACCACTTTTTTCCAGGGTTGTTCCGCAGCAGTTCTCAGGGGGAGGGGTGGGTGGGCAGGTATAAAAAGCAGGGTTCAGTCAGACGCTAGTGGTCTGTCAACCTCCACATTGCAGGAGAAGTGCAACAGGGACTGGCCCTGACGGGCACCACTAGGCACCAGGCAGTCTCCTCATGGGCTTGCATGGTGAGTGCCAGTTTCACTGCTGGTTTGGTTTCCCTATTTTTGCATTTTGGTGGTTTCTATCTCCTGCAGGGTCACCATGAGCAGTGTTGACCCTCAGGGCCTTAGAGGGTATTGAAGTGAGGGACATGCTGTTGCTAGGTTCAGAGAGTCCTGTTTCTATAGGAGAAAAACAGTGCATTTATACGCGATCTTGAAATGCATTTCTCTTTAGATTATTAAATTACAACATTGCATTGGATGGCAGTTGTTAGAAGTGACAAATTCTAACCATGAAGTTAGAAACATTAATACCCCGCGACCACCCTGACAACAATGCTATTAGTGAACCAAGAGAAAATCTGTCTTTTGCCCCCTCTACATAGCCTACAGTGTTTCTATAGATAGAGTTACATAATGGTCTTATGCTTTTGTGCAGCACTCACCCCACTCTTGTTGTTTTAAGGTGGTCTCATGTGACGATGTAGGAATGGGAGGTACTATGAAAAAAGTAATTGCCTAGATTACACAATGTGGTCAAGTGGAAACCGAAAGTGATGGAAGGTTTATATGCAATTCAACCAATACATGGTTATTGTGTTCTCTTTTTTTTAGATCAAAATTAATACCAAGAGGCCAATTACGATATCGGGCGGATCGCCACCACCATGGTGGTGGTGGCGATCCGCTTGACATTAATGCCCGCCCGCCACCCATTTCCCCCCGCCATATTACTATGGAGGGGGGGGGGACCGTCGCGGACGTAAACACCGTCCACGCTTTTCCGCCCCGCTCGCTTTGCGGCAGGGGCAGAAAATGTTTAATGTGGTGGCGGTGTCTATGAGACACTGCCAGCCATATTATGAGGGGCTTCCTGACATGCTTTTCATGGTGGTAATGCCGCCCCGGTAAGGCATGCGGAGACTCCCTGCGGGGGCCCGTTGCGGGCCCCCTGGGAGTCCGGGGGGTGGGGGGGAAAACATGGGGTGTACCTATGGTACCCCCCGCATTTCAAAGTGCAACATGGCAGGCACCACGCGGTGCCTGTCATGTTGTGCTTTGAAATGCACAACATGCATTTTTACCATTGCGGTGGGCGGCGCTTCCTTTACCACCCACTGCAATGGTAAAAATCCAGGGTGCGCCCACCAGTGTGGCGGGCGCATTCCTAATGCCCAAGGCGGGACCGCCGCTCCTATGGCGGGTGGTCCCGTTTTGCACGAGGATGGCGGGCGGGCAAAGTCCGCCCGGCATCCTAATGGGGGCCTTTGTGTTTAGTACTTTGAGGTATTAAGTCAGTGCACTGTGTAAATACACCCAGGCTATGAATTTTTTATAAGCATTGGTGGTAGAAGTTTTGGAGAGGGTGATGTTTTAATGGGAAGCTTAAATGTAGGACAGAGCACCCACCCTTGGTCAGTGCATTGAGCCCCTACGCATTGTCATACATTCTTAAATTAATTCATCCACCCCTTCCTCACCATAACCCAATTCATTCATGGAGCGATGCAGCTCGGTCTCCGATCTCCATCCATTCAATGATTGGAGAAGATTCAATATTGAAAAATGTATAGTAAAACACACCTTATTTAATTTTGTTTTACATTTCTTGAGGAGAGAACCCCCCTGTAATGTTGGGACGTGTGCTGGGCGCTAGGACCAGCACACAAGATAAAGGAATGGGAGGAGCGCTAGGGGTAGCGGGAGAGGAGGAGTAAGGGAGAGCAGAGTAGAGCAGGGAAGAAAGGTGATTGACGCAAGAAATAAAGCTCCTCTCACCTCACGTAGTGTCCGTGTCCTTTGTGCTGTTCCAAGGAGACTACAACTGGCGACGACGGTGGTAGCACTCTGCGCATGCTGTGCCTACCTGTCTCCTGTCGTGCCTGCGCTCCGCTGCCTCAGAGCTCTGCTGGGTCGCGGACCGGGTGCCCAGCCTGGCCGCGTTGCGCCCGCTGCTGCCTGATTCCCTCTGCTGCCTGGAGAGTCTGCCATCACGCTCTGGGAGCTCACCGCAGCCACGTGTCGTCCTGCCGTTGGAGCGCCATCTTGATCGCGATCCAGGAGGCCAACCCGGTCGCGTGTGCTGTGCTGTCTCATCCGGTGCTGCCTGGTGTGGTCTGCGGGGTCCAATGGTGTGCGTTGGTGCCTGGACTCCTGCTGCCCGGTAATGTTCTGCTCTGCTGATCACCGGCAGATTCACGTTGGAAATCTCGCGAGGAGCGAGATCTCACCGGTGGCCATCTTGAAGTCAGGCGCCTGAACCAATCCCATGCGAGGAGCACCCGGCGGCCATTTTAGGGTCAGGCGTTTGCTGCAAAAGCTCACTAAGCATTGGCAAGGACAAGGAAAATTACTTTTTGCATCAAGCATTGGCAAAGACACCAGAATTTTTTTTTTTTTGCATGTGCTAGTTCATTTCTGGGCTATTTAAAAGGTCTTATGGGACTGCCTGCCCCTCCAGTCACCTGTCCATGATCTCTGGAAATCAAACACTGTCAAGTAGGTGGTGGATTGCTTTTCTTTTATACTTGCCCTGCTATTGATCCTACGTGATAGCGGAATTTAAGACGGCGACATTTGTGCTGTGTAGCTGACGTTGAAGGGGTTTCGGTGTCTTGACATTCCTTCTCAAGGCATCTGTCCCACTATCCCGTTACGAGATGTCTAGTTCGCCGACATCGAGACAGAATCGTGACTCTGCCAGCGCAAGTACCAGGCCGGATACGTTCACGTCCACAAGGCAAATGAGTGACCACAGACTCGGTTTGATTGGAGTTCCTTTTCTCTGGTTCTCATATCCGGAGGGGGTATGGGCCTTTGCTGGCAGGAGTGGCTGGAAGACTTTGAGGACTTCATGAAAGGCTCTCATGGGACCGAGGAAGAGCAGTAACTGATTGCATTGCGCAATCTAATTGGGAAAGAGGTTGGTCAGATTATAAAGGAGCTTCCGGCTGACGCTGCTTCATCCTATGCCAATGTGCATGACGCACTAAATAGAAAATTTCTTCACAAAAGGAATATTGACTACGAAAGGTATACATTCAATTTGGCTACTCAGGAAAAACATGAGCCCTTGAATACTTTTATTACACAACTTAGATGATTGGCCCGCTACTGTGAATTGGAATATTTCTCGAGGGAAGACGCCCTTCGCCTGCGAATTATAGAAGGATGCCAGTCTGAGTAGCTACGTAGATGTCTATTAAAGAAGAGCTATTCTCTGGATGAGATCGAAGAGATGACGCGAGTACATGATCAGGCAGAAGAGCATGCCAAGAAAATGGAAGCTGGAAGAGGAGAAAAACGAGAACAAGCATTTCGTCTCCAATCTCGTCATACCAACAGATCCGCCCCTGTGAAACAAAGATCATCCAGATCCAAAGTTTAGTCTCAGTATACAAATCGTCGACGTCACAGCTCCACCCGGACTGACAAACGACAGGAGCGTCAACTCAAATGCTATCGTTGTGGGTATGACTTTACTCATACAGAGACATGTCCTGCATTGTGTCAAAGGTGCAGGGAATGTGGTCGAGGCAACCATTTTGAGATCGTCTGCAGAGCCCCTCGAAAAGACACCCACAGAGACAATTACAGACAATCCAGAACGCCCAACATGCGCCATCATGCCAAAGCAGTGTGGGACTACTGAGACTCTTCCACAGGTTCTTCACAGTCCAGTCGTCAGTCTCGTCGGATGTATCGATCTCGTCGGTCACAATCTCGGGAGTCAAGGTCGCTGTCACCAATATCGCAAGAAAGTGATGAGTACGTCTGCATGGTTGCGGACCCGGACCGGCTGAAGAAATATCCGAGACTAGACATTAAAATGGACACACACTGGGCCAAATTTGTTCTAGATAGTGGAGCATCTCTCAACTATATTTCAGTGGCAGAATTCAAAAAAATCAATCCTCCTCCGTATTTGCATAAAGCCAACGTGCAAGTGTACACTTGGATGTCGAAGAAACCTCTTCCGTGTTTGGGACAATTTCCGACTAACCTCACATACAAGGACAGAATGATTCCAGCACACATTCACATCATTGATGGGCCGGAAGCGGACTGTCTTCTCAGCTTGCCCACGGTGGAACGATTGGGACTAGTAGACATTTTGTATAAAGTCGACGATGAACCGAACATAATTCATAAATTCCCAAAATTATTCACTGGACTTGGAAAGATGGCCCACTGCCAAGTTCTATTACACATAAACGAACAAGTGACTCCCATAGTGCAACACAACAGGAAAATTCTGTTTCATCTTCAACAGTCTGTAGAGGAGGAACTGCAGGATCTTCTCCAGGCTGACATTATTGAGCACCCACGCCCTGGGTCTCTCCAGAGGTTGTCATGCCGAAGAAGGGTTCACCCGACAAAGTGTGCCTCTGTGTTGATATGAGGGCACCCAACACCGCCATTGAAAGAGAAAGACACCCGGGCCCTCACATTAGTGACGTGATTGCGTCGCTCAACGGGGCTCAAATATTTTACAAACTAGACCTCAACAAGGGCTATCACCAATTGGAAATTCATGAAAAATCGAGATACATCACCACCTTCTCGACCCATCAAGGCCTGTTTGGATACAAAAGACTTAGGTTTGGGGTCTCTTCGCTGCTGAGATCTTTCAGGAGGCCATCAGGAGGGTAATTCATCACATTCCCAACACCCTGAATTACAGTGATGACATCTTGGTATATGGAGCAACAATGCAAGAACACGACACAGCACTGGATCGAGTCTGCCATGCCCTTTTGGAGGCCAATCTCACTTTAAATAAAGACAAATGTGAATTCCACAAATCCACCTTGAAATTCTTCGGACATATCTTCTCAGGCGCAGGAATGAATCCAGATCCAGAAAAGATTGCTGCCCTGAATGACACCCACAGACCGCGTGATGCGGGGGATGTACGCTCGTTTCTAGGCATGGCCAGCTACTGTGCACGCTATATCAAGGACTACACCACTATTAGTTAACCCCTGAGGAAGCTGACCAAACAAGGATACCCATTTCAATGGACCACGAGATGTGATCAAGCATTTCAGGAAATCAAAACGGCGGTTGCATCTGCCAACAATCTTGCATACTTCAATCAGAGAAGAAAAACTGAAATTACTGTGTATGCGAGTCCCACAGGACTGGGAGCAATACTGGCTGCTAGTAGAAGCCTCACGGACACTGAGAGAGCCTACTCTCAGCCTGAAAAGGAAAGCCTGGCTGCAGTCTAGGCCTGCGAGCATTTTCACATCTTCATTTACGGGAAACACTTCACACTCATCACAGATCACCAGGCCCTGATAACCATCTTTGGCAATCCCCGAACCAAAATGCCACCCAGAATAGAACGCTGGGGTATCCGCCTTCAAGAATACACGTATACCATCATCCACAAGCCTGGAAAAGCCGCAAACCCTGCTGATTACATGTCAAGTCATCCCAAGGCATCCCAAGGCAACGTCCAAATCAAACCCATCACTAGCAGAAGAATATATCCACTTTGTCGTCGCTCAAGCCAAACCACCTGCAGTCCCTTTAGAGGCCATCATTGATGCTACTAATGAAGATGTCACACTTCAAAATGTAAAACATCGCATTCAGACAAACAGCTGGAGGCACGTGGAAGAATTCGAACTGAGTGAACAGATTGACATGTATTTCAAACATGTGAAGGAAGAGTTGTCCATCACTGAGGATGGCCTCATACTAAGAGACAAGCAGATCATCATCCCGAAACAGCTGCGCCAAGGAGTTATCAACCTAGCGCATGAAGGACACAGAGGGATTGTAGCCATGAAGAGGGCGCTGCGGGAACGGGTTTGGTTCCCTATGTTGGATCAGATGGTGGAACTTACACTAAAAGATTCCCCACAGTGTCAGCTGGTAAGCTGGGAGGATCCCCCCGCGCCACTTCAAATGTCTGAACTGCCGGATGGCGTCTGGCATCATGTTGCAGTAGACTTCTTTGGTCCGTTGCAATCTGGCAACTATGTTCTAGTCATAATGGACGAATACTCATGCTTACCTATTGCATATCTCATAGCGTCAACCAAAGCCGCCACCACTATACCGGTATTTGATGAGGTGTTTGCAGCATGGGGCATACCGAAAATAGTGAAAACGGATAATGGCCCTCCATTCAATGGCAAGACTTTGCTGAATTTGCCACGCATCTAGATTTCAGACACCATAAGATCACTTCATTGTGGCCCCAGGCCAATGGAATGGTGAAAAGATTTATGGCCACGTTAAAGAAGACCATACAGCAGGCTGAACTTTCAATGTGTGATGTACTAGTGGCTCTAAATGAAGTATTACATGCTTATTGAACAACACCACAGGCAAGTGTCCAGCAACCTTAATGTTGGGTCGCACCGTGCACACCAGGATACCCATGAGGGAAGACGTAGCCAGTGCTGTGTCTCAAGGGGTAAACATCACTTACAACGAAACTTTTACAACGCACTACCATTACAACGCGGTCATTACAACGCAAACCATTACAACGCATTGCGCTGGGGGGCGCTCTAGGATAGGGAATACGTTTAATTTACTATCCAACACCTTCCCTAGTGTCCACGGGGACTGGAGTTGGAATAGTAAATTAAACTATTCACTATCCAGCACCCAAAAGCGCTATGCGTTGTAATGGTAAGTGATGTAAAAACCACGTTGTAAAGGCAGGCGTTGTAATAGCCTGCGTTGTAACGTCATACATCCGTCTCAAGGCTCTGAGCACGAGGAACTAGCAGCCACAGACAAACTGAAAAAAAGAGAAAATTAAGGCCTATGCAGACCGACGGAGAAACGCCGCACCGCCATCCATCCAGGAAGGGGACTGGGTATTGGTGCGCCAAGAACAACAGAGAAAAGCAGACTGTCGGTATCAAGCCTGCCCACTGCTAGTGACAAAACAAAAAGGGACTATGATTACAGCTGAGTTGGAGAACAAGAGGGTTACACGGAATATGACACATTTTCAGAAATGTCCGAGAAGCGTTGGCTGTACCCCTCAGTGTGGCAACAAGAGATGCATCTGAGTCAACAAGTGATCCTCGATCTCCCATGGTTCCTGACAAAAGAGAACAAGTGGCGCGAGAGGCCCATCTCCGGTCGCGAAGAACTGATAGAATACCAATTCGCCTAATTGAAGAACACATCTAAAATGGTTAAAATTGTTTGAGGAGGGGGAAGATGTAATGTTGGGACGTGTGCTGGGTGCTAGGACCAGCACACGAGATAAAGGAATGGGAGGAGCGCTTGGGGTAGCGGAAGAGGAGGAGTAAGGGAGAGCAGAGTAGAATCAGAATCAGAATCAGAATATTTTTATTGTTGAATTAATAAAAATCCTTACAATAGCAAAGGTACAGTTGGCCTAAATACACATAACAAATTTCATTAAATTGCTAAAACAAGAGTTAGTATCAAATTAAAAAAGGGTTCAAACTTAGTCGGGTCCCGTCGCGAACGTCATGAGGGAGTAGCCTCAGACAATATGTAACAAGATCAAGCACGGACCTGTAGCTGCTTTTCAATCTCAATCATAAATTTAAGACCCCTACAAGTCAGGATTGGTGATGAACCTCCCAGCCAAAATATAACGGCCTGGCGACATGTTATTATGTTCATTTTGTTTAATATGTCCCGTAAAAACTGTTTTCTGGCTACCATGAGGAATGGGCACACGCAAAATAAGTGAATTAAAGATTCGTTTTGGTAACCGCAAAGTCTACATTTTGGGCAGTTGTCTTGAGATTTCCCCGAAGGTCTTAGGTCCTTGGACTCGTGAAGGCCCATGCGGAGGTTGATGAGAATGTTTTTTAAGTGTTGGCTAAAGTGTGTTGCCAAGTAAGCCTGGGGCTGTTGAAGTTGGTAGGAAGAAATAACTGTCCAGGCGTGGCGTCGAAGGGTCAAGGTTTGTTTGTCTACCAATAATGACTTCAGTTTTGTATTTAAGTTGGCAGTTTTACAAAAACTAGCCTGGTCAATTTTTTTGTTCCATGCTTCAAGCAAACCGAGATCCAAAAGGCAAATTTGGAGATGGGTGGCCCAGCGCTGGGTGGAGTCAATATTGATCTCTTTCCAACAGAGATTATTTAATGTGTGTGGATCAGCAGCACGGAGTTTGTGGCAAAATTTGACAAACCTTGATTTGGACCTGAAGATTTGATTCTGAAGACCAAATTCGAGTCGCACCTGGGCTGGCGAGGCGCACTTCGGTAATTTAAAAACTGCTTTATAGATTTTGTTTTGCAGAGTGTTTAGTATACCGGCCTCCCCCCCAAGCCAGGTAACCAGACGGTAGGACAAAGCTGGTAAGATCTGAACGGCCATTACTTTAAGAAGATGGGTGTAATTTGGGCCTCCCAATTTTTGAAGGAGACGCCTGTATCCATAAATTAACGTTTGGGATTTAGCTTTTAGCACCGCAGAATGTTCTTTTTTGGAGTTGTCTTTGCCTAGGGTGACCCCAGGTACCGATAGTAGGGCTGTACCCCTAAGGCAAGATGGTTAAAAGACCAATTAAATTTGATGGGTTTTTGCTCGATAAGACGTATTACTTTTGTCTTATCTCTATTTAATGCCAGATGTTCCTCGTCTAGATAGAGATTTAGAGCGTTTATCAGCCTTTGCAACCCAATTGGGGTTCTGCTTAGGAGCACAATATCGTCGGCAAATTGGATAATTGGCATTGGGGTGTTACCGAGCTTCGGAGCATGGCTTGCAATTTGGCCGAGCCTTTTTCCAAGATCTGCCAGGTAAAGATTGAATAAACATGGAGCCAGGACGCAGCCCTGTTTTAATCCGTCCTCGTTTGGAATTTTAGACGTAAGGCTTGAACCCTGTCCTTGTTTCACCCTGGCCCATGTGTCTGTATAGAGGAGCATGAGAGCATTGAGAAAATTTTTTGACAGCCCCCACTCGGTAAGTTTTGCCCAAAGTCTCCGCCTGCTGACTCGGTCAAATGCCGCTCTGATATCAATGAAGCAGCCATATAGCCGATTGTTGTTTGTTTTGGCTCTTTCCATCATGAGTGCTAGAGCTGTAAGGTTTGTTGTAGTCCCTGTCCCTTTTCTGAAGCCCGTCTGATAATTTGGGATTAGGTTGTTAGTGTCGGCCCAATCCTGTATCTCCTCCAGTATACAAGAAGCGTGTAGTTTGGCTTCCACGTTGATTAGGGATATGAGCCGATAGTTCTGCGGTGATCTCCTGTCTCCCTTCTTGAAAAGTGGGTGAATGATGTTGCCTGTCCACGAAGGGGGCTGCTGGTTGCTAGAAAAGACTTGTTTAAACAAGGCGGAAAGATGAGTGGCCCAAAAGTCAGCGTTGTGTTTGAATACTGCGTTGGGGATACCATTGGGCCCTGGTGCGCCTTCGGTTTTAAGGTGGTTAATAAACCTTTTGACTCTGTCACAGGAGAATAGGTTTAGCTGAGTCCCCGGGTTATTGGACCTTTCTATGTCAGTGTAGCTTAATGACTCATCTGGCAGTCCTTTCGAGAAGCACAATGTCGATGAAATGTTCTTTGGACGATGGTGGTTTAATGGAGTACAGGATTCCCTTTTTAAGTAGAGGTTTTTTACGTGGGCTTCCCAGCTTTGTTTGCTGATGCCGGGATCCTGCGATATTACGTCAGCATGGTTTAATTTGTTAATAATTCCCCAGAAGTCCCTCGTGTTTCGCTTTTTACTAGCTACTAGCAGTTTGAGCCATGTCTCTTCTTTGTGGTTTGACTTGGCTTTCCACACCATTTTGTGATAGCTATTTCTCAATCTCCCGACAAGAACATGATTTGACGTGTGGTCAAGGGTAATGTTCCTTGATGCCTTCCGTTGTGCCCGGGCTATTTTTCTCTTTTCCTCCCTTAGGTTATTGGTAAACCAGGGTTCCCGTGGGACTAACGGGCCGTGGTGCGGTGCAGGGTGAACCGAGTGTTTAAGAGACAAATTTTCTAACAGATTTGTCCAAGATGCGACCAGATCTTCATTTTGGTCGTTTTTGTGTTGAGAGAAGAAGCTACTTGCGGATTCGAAGATGTCTTTCGTACCACTGCCCCTCCATCGCAGTTTACGTAAATTGAACTTCTCTGCCTGGTGAGAGAGAACAGTTAGCTGGGTCGACTCCGGCACCCCTGAGTTGATGCAGAAAATTTGTGGAAAGTGATCACTTTCTGTTCGAGTTATGATTTCATAGCCCATTACAGAGTCAAGCACGATGTTACTAACAAAAGTAAAGTCGATGGTTGATGATGACTTGCCACTCATGTACTTCAGTGGTGCTGAGGCTGTGCCTGGTAATACAAGATTTAGAATTGTTAATCCCTGCAGTGACAGTTGCTTAAGGGTTGATGCAATAGGCTCTGCCCGGGTTTTTGTCATTGAGGACCGTTTGTTTTGGTCTTCTTGAATTAGATTAAGGTTAAAGTCGCCTGATAGTAACAGCGAACTATGGAGGTTTGTTTTCTGGAGTGTTTTGATAAGTTTAATAACGACAGCCAATTTCTCATTTTTTTTTTATTGCTCAGGGTAAATGTAGATGTTTATTAATCACAGTTGCAGTCCCGGTTTTGTTGAGATCTTGGTTACCTGAACCCAGCGAAGTCCCACGTCCAGTGGTTCTGGCTCCCATTTTAGTCTCTGCGAGATATATGTGGATAGCCCTCCACTCGGGTGCCCGAACTTACTCGTTTCTCTCGGCTAGGATATGATATTCGGTGAAGCCGGGGATGGCGGGGGGTGCCAGGTTCCACGTCTCTTGTAGTAAAAGAATGTCATGTTTGTGAAAGAACTGTTGTGTGTCGCTGTCTTGGTCCATACCACTGAACCCATGAATGTTCCAACTGCAGATGCCTATTTTAGATCTATTAACCATCTTCTTAAGCGCAGAGTTGGGCCGTATACGGTGGGGTGGCTGTTCATGATTATTTGGAATACTTTTGGTTAAGGATTAACGGAATCCATGACCAATCCTGTATTGGGGACCCACCAATATGAGATTGGGTTAGACATTTGTCGGGTTCACTGGCTTCTTGGTCTATAGTAGCCGATCGGGCGCCCTGCAAGCATGAGATTTGCTTACAGATGGAAGTATCCGCCCTGTTTGTGATCTGTAGGCTTTTTACAAGCGGAAAAGGATATCTCGGGCACGTGTGTTGGGTAAGGGTGATACCCCAGTGTTCGAATGGTCCTCTGTTTTCGAAAATCTTTGCTGCTGTCTCCGTAGAGGCCCAAGTGGTAACGGAGACTTCGAAATTTGAGTGCTTGGATTTTGGACAGAACTCGACTGAAACTAGATCCTGTGAAGTTATTCCACTAAGCTCGGGAACCAGACCAAATAGTCTTAACAAGTTTCCTCTGTTTAGGATGTCATGCAAGCCCTTTGTCTCATATTCAGGGGTAAATGTCAGGATTGGTTCTAGTTCTGCGGTTAGAATTACTGGTGGATCTTGTGGTCATTGAGCTAAAGAGTTGAGCTTATTTGCCGGGTAAATTGTAGTTGTTTTTTGGATCTCGCTCCCTGTGGTGCCTTTTTCCTTGATGCCCCTTACGGGAGAAAGAGCGATTTGAGGCTTGTGGTTGTCTTTGGATTGTATAGCGGGGTTGGGCCGGACTGTGCAATTGCGAATTTGCCCGGTTTTTGTAATTATAATCGGAGAGTTGGACATTTGTGAGTCGTTGGTTCGCATTTTGTGTTGGGTTGTTCCCGCTGGGACCTTTGGTTTTTGTTTAATGCACTGTCTTTCA
Organism: Lissotriton helveticus; assembly: GCF_964261635.1. NCBI lineage: Eukaryota > Metazoa > Chordata > Amphibia > Caudata > Salamandridae > Lissotriton > Lissotriton helveticus. The sequence continues at coordinate 1,764,104,249 of NC_136057.1, forward strand.
GTCCCAGTTTTTGTTATTTTTATAGGGGTCAGATCATGTGCTACCTGTGCGTATGTTTGGTCGCCCCTTCGTTGCGTGCTCCACGGTGGGGTACGTCCACTTATGCTTGTTGAAGCTGGCTCAGATGGACTGTTTTTTCTAAGCAAATTGTCCCCGATTGTGGATACATTTCCTTGTGGGGGTATCTGCCCTACCTTTGAGGAAAGACGAGGACTTTTCGTAATTGATGTTGATTCTGGTAGGGGAGTCGAGGCTGGTTTTATGTTTGTACTGAGGTCCGGTGCCTTTGGGGACTTGCTCAGACCTTCAGGTGATGCCTGGACTGGATGACCGGGTTGTATCCACGGTTTTGAGCTTACGGACAGGGCTTTTACCTGAGGGGAAAGTCGGCATTCCGACGGTTTAATGGTAGTGTTTGAAGGAATGATTGCTAGTCCAATATCTATTGAGGGATCGATCGGAGATTTTTCAAAGAAATTGGCAATAGTGATCTTTTGGTTACTTTTTGGTTTGGACCTGGCTTTCCTCGCTTTTTTCCTTTGTTTTTCAGTCATATTGTCATGGAGCAGAGGATCAGGATTTTCCGTGCCTTTAAGTGGCCAAACATTCAAGTTTGGAGAAGCTTTGTGCTGAGCCTTTGAGTGGTGTAGCATGGCGGGATCCCTAGCCCCTTCTGGGCTCTTGTGTACCGAGAGGTGAGCGATTGAAATGCTTGAATTCCTCATATTAGGATTTTCTCCTGGTGGGGCTAGTTTTGTCGTCTGATCATTACCCTTTTTAACTGCTCCCAGAATATCTTTCAGTATTACGGGGAGTGATACCAGCTTCTCGATGATGCTCCCACAACCGCAGCTGGGCAAGGGGCTTGCAGAACCTATGTTGGTTGGAGGTTGTTTTAGGAGGGGAGATCCCATGATTTCTTTGTTTGTCAGAAGGGTAATAATTGTGTCTGTTTTGGAGCTGAGTTGAGCAATATGTTCTGCGATTACATTAATCAAGTCAATTTGGACCTCCATCTTATCTGATTGAAAGTTGAGGGCCTTTATGGCCTGGTCCAGAATGCTGATCAAGAAGTTCCCCCAAGAGCCAGAGGGAACTTGACTACAGTAGGTCTTTTTTTGCTCTTCCCTTAGTGAGGTTGTAGTTGATGAGGAAATTGATATGTGCGACTGGGTTGATTTTTTTTGTTGGTTACTATTGTTTCCGGGACTGTCGTCAATTAAGATTCTATGTTTTATGATAGGAGCAACTGTTTTTTGGGGCGTGGATGCCACTGGGCTCCGGTTTTGCTCCACTACTATTTGGTCATAGTCCAGATTTAAATCTAGATTTAGTTCTTGCAGGGAAAGACTTGGGACCGGGAGCGATGACACTGAGTCCGAGTTGGGTGGATGCTGGCCAGATGGGGGGAAAAATGGTTGTACCGCTTCGTTAATCTCTGGATTGACTGCACTTTTGGTTTACCGGGACCATGATCAATTTGGGAATTGTGATGATCCGGATCATGAGTGCTTGCCCCATGTTCGATTTTTTGATGGAGACATTGAAGAGTATTTCCAGTGAGTCCTGACCAGGAGATATGGGTGAGGGTTGGACTAGGTTTTGCCCAGACTTGTTTGTTTTCATTTTTTTCGGTGGGGAACTGGAGTTGTGAATCATTGCCTGAACCAGTTCCGTTTTCTTTTTAGTAAGTTTGAGTGCTTGCTCAGTTGATGACGCCGGTGGATGGTGAGTGAAAGATTCTAAAATTTGAATGTGTTCCATCAGCAATTTGCCACTGTGTGAAGTTCCGGAGTGGCTATGATTTGTCGTCTTGTCTGGTTGAATAGGACTTGGTAAGCTCCTTGATTCCCTTGTTGGTGCCAACAGAGCTGAAAAGGGGTCTTTTAGGAAGAAGAATTTGTCGATCTTTTGTTGAAAGCCTGGTAAACGTCCCGGGCTGGTTAGGGGCTGGAAGAGACCTTCTACCTCGCTGGCCCCCACACTGTCGCCAGTGCCCCCGCCTTGCCGCAAGACGACTAGGGCGGAGGTACTTGTGCTTGCGTAGGGGCGTCTGACTTTTTGGGCTTTTTGCTGCGTGGTGGTTTATTTGATGACGCCTGGCGTTTGGTTCCGGAGTGCATTTTTGTCTTACACAGGGGAGTGAAGTTGTAGCAGGCGTGAGGGTTGGGCGGTGGTAACTAGGTAACTGCTGGGATCAGGGGGTAGGCGAGAATGGAAAAGGAGAGGGAAATATGGTGGGACGGGTCTTGCAATCGAGCGGAGCGCTCAGGAGGTGGCGCCCGCCAGATCGGACCTAGTCAGATTGGCCAAGGCTGCCCCCCGGGCTCTTTCTTGGCAGCTGTCTCTAACGGCAGCTGCGCTCGTGCTATGACCCTAGGCCCCGCCCTGTAATCGGGTGACCTCACTCCCTTGGGACCCTTGAATTCTGGGGGCTGTATGGCAGAGGCAAAGGCAACGAGGGGAAGAGGATTTCACCTGGGTTGCGCAAATGCTTACTTGTTGCTCGTTTCTTGCCTGCCCAGAGCTGGACGCCAGGCACCAGACACCAGTAACGGCCCTCAATGCCGCTCCTCACCAACTCTTTGCAGTTCCAATCTTTTGCTGCGTGGCGGACGTTCTGCTGGGGGCTCTGGTCAGCGGCTGCAGGCTGGCTGTCACAGTATCCGTCACTTAAAGCACTTTAAGGGGTCTTATGGGGGACCTTGTGGGGGAGGGGCCCCTCGGGATTCCTTTGGTTCCTTTGGCCCCTGTGGGCCGTTACTCCTCTGAGGCTGACCCCCTCCAGGTCTCTCCTACGATGGGACTCTGCTTTCCCAGTTGCTCAGCGGCACATTTTCCCTTCTGCCCAAGAGCACTGCGGGGTGGACGGGTACTGGACTCTCCTTGCCGCCTTCAGTTGCCTACAGTTGCAGCCACTGGCACTCTGGAGCTCGCACAGTTCTCCGTCGTGCAGTACCGTAACGTACCGACTCTTCTCCGGGCGGCACGACTTCTGCTCTGTGCAGCCGGCCACCGGCTTGCTCATTCGTACACTTTTAGGTCTTTTCGCACGCCCCGCTGTTTTGGCCTCCCGGCCTCCCCCACACGGCGCTACCTTTTGTGATGCGCGTGAGGGGGGCGGAGGGGCGAAGGTGGAGGCAAAGCGAGGGTAGAGGGAGAATGCAGGCTCGCAGGCTTTTCGGACTGCGGGTGCTAGCGATTTACTTGGGGGAGCGGTCAAAGCAGGGGGCAGCAGGGGGACTGGGGAGCCACACCAACCTGCTCGGCCCTGTCCTCCACCCCTCCGCTCGACCCCCGGGTCTTTTCCGCGCCAGCTCTCGCTCCCGCCTGCTCGCAGCCTCACTCCGCAGTGGCTCACTCCACTCCGCTCCTGCTCCAGATCCTGGTCACGTGTCAAACAGCAGAGTAGAGCAGGGAAGAAAGGTGATAGACGAAAGAAATAAAGCTCCTCTCACCTCACGTATTGTTCGTGTCCTTTGTGCTGTTCAAAGGACACTACACCCCCCAGACCCTCTGTTGTGTCCTCTCCAGACAGGAGCATTCACAACAACACAACACACCAGAGGCTCATAACAAATGTCTTTATTCAACAGTGTACAACATTCAAACCGAATTCTCCTTATCTCATAAGTGCTAATAACCATACCTCCCAAATGATTACATGATTTTTTTCATTCGGTCCGCCCAGGGCCACAGGGTTCTTGTGCTCACAGTCCTAAGACACTACACCCTCCATGCAGTGGTCAGGATTGCTTGCTGAGCTCGTTGCTACATGCAGTATGGGGGCTGACTTAAAATGTTCCCAAGTTGCTTTAGGTTCCTGGCCTGCCCAATGAGACTGGTAACTGATGGAAAAGGGCCTCAAGGCAGGTGACTGACAGGGAAGTTCTTCAAGGGAGGGTGTTGACTGGGAAGTTCCTTAGTGGAAGAAGGTGATGTGCTTGAACTGAAGGGGCTGTCGGGGAAGTGGCCTGGGCTGTCGGGGAAGTGGCTTGAGTGGTCGGGGTGCCTCGAACTTTGCTGCTGGGGTTTGCTGTCTACCGCCGGGGTGGAATACTACATTCCCCAGCGCCCTCTGCTGCAGCCCCCTCGGGCGGAGCGATAAATTGAGCTGAGGTGTCCTGCTGCGCGGAACACACGTGGGTCGTGCCCGACCACAGCCCGGGCAAAGAACAGGCCTGTCTATGCCCATACGGGTCCGGACAAGGCTGGGCCACCCACCTAAAAGGTGCTGTGGAAGACTTGCTCTCTGGTCTTTTGGAACCATAAGGTGACAGGCCCTTGCACGTATTAAAAATTGTAATACCTTCTCTTGCACTTCGTCAAGTATGGGGAAGCGCAAAATCGTTCGAAGCTCCGACCCTTCATGTAAGGCCTCGCACAAGCCCTCTAGTGTTGACACTATGCTGGAGTGCATGGTGTCAACAGTTGTAAATAAAATAGCTCTTATGGAAGGGAGGAAGTCACTTGGGCAGGGGTCATGCGTGGTGTGGTGTTGGGCCCTAGGCCCACATGGTGGGGTAAAGCATGACACAGGACACCAGTTAGGGATAGCAGATCTGGCCACGAGCACGTGCGCTCTGGCTCTTTTATTACCAGCGTCACCTGACCCAGTGACGTCTGTGGTGGGTGGGTGTTTAGTGTAGGGTTACACACAGAACAACTAGACTGTGTCCTAGCAGGACACTACATTCCTCCCCAACTTTAATGAAAGGAAAAGCGAATGTCCAACATGTAAGAAAACAGAACAATAACAGTTGATAGCCCCAACAGATCTTCTTCAGGCGATCAGCTGGGAGAATGTTGAAAGTTCCAGGACTACAAAGCCAGTCAGATGAGCTTCACCTCGGCGGTGTACTTTAGATCATCCTTGTCTTGCTGTGTTGACGCTTATATACAGTGTTCTCACTTTGGGAGCAGAAAGGGTGTGACCCTTGAGGGGTCTCGCAGGTGTTCCTAGTCCAGTGGATGACCACGCTTGTTGGTTGTAGGAGACGACTATGGCACGAGAGGTCTTTCTTTGGATTTGCTGATCTTGATGCCTTCACATCTCCGTCCGGCCAAGTAACTTCCGACTTGCCTTTCTTGCCGGACTCCTCTCTCACGGGAGCCTTGAAGACTGGCCTCTCCTGCTGGACTCTTCTCTCACTAGAGACGCTGGGAGGACCCTCTTGCCGGACACGATGGGACCGGGTGGACCATGCGGGCTTCGCATGAGCCGCACAAAGGCGTCGCTGCCGAACTGCCAACGGACTCACCGCCAAATCTCTCATGATGTCCTCGGGGGTGTTGATGTCATCCGCCAGGATGGTCTTGCCGTTAGGACATGGGTTCAGTGTCTTCACGAGACCGTTTCTCGGTGCCAGGTGTTTACCTGGGGCCTTCATGCTTCCTGTTGCCTGTTGTGGAGCTGCCGCTGCTGCACCTCTCCCATCCGGATTCCTCTCTCACAGGACATGCGGCCGAGGCCCTTGTCCCCTTGGACTGCCACTTGATCGCGTGGGCTGTGCGGGTCGCTGCCGAACTTCGGACATGGCCACAGTCGAGTCTTGTGTAGTCCACAAGGGTGGATTGTCTAGTGCTCGGGTATGCTCTGCTGCGGTAAGCTTCAGGTTCACGGGGCACCCATGCAGTTCTTCAGTGGTTGGTCTCCTCGAATGCAGGTTGTAGGGATTACTGGGATCCACACGGATGTTGCGATGCTCCTTGGACAGCACCGATGTTCCTGTGTGCTCTGGTTCTCCTCCTCTGTGGAGTGATGTTGTGTTACTCCGTTCTTCCTCTTCGTTCTCTTCCTCGACGCGGTCCGGTCTTCTTTCTTGCTTTCTCATGCTAACCAGGATTCTCCATATAGCGGGCCCTCTACATGTCGTCTCCGTGGTCTTGTCCATGTGGTAGGACACTGTCTTCACTTGGCTTGGTGACTAGACCTGTTGTCGTATCTTCTCTGTTGTTGCTTTTCTTTCCTTGGTGACCAGACTGGGTGGTCGGTTTTCATCTTGGGCATGAGTTGTCATGCTGTGCTATTTTCTTTGTGGTCGCTATTCACCGTCACGGTGCTTTGGCGTTCGCGCGCTTTGTCTGCGCGGAGGAGGGTTGCGTCACCGCTCCTGGTGCATGCTGCCATGTGTGCTGACGATGGCGCTCCGGTTGCTGCGAGACATCGCTGTCTCTGTTGGGGACCTTTGTGTGCTGTCCCGTGGCGTTGGCGTGTCGCTGTGTAGCGTCACTTTGGCGCTCTTGATTCCTGGCACGTTCCGGCGCAGTGCTGCGCAGTCCTGGCGTGCGGGTGTGGAGTTCTTGGACGCCTGTTGCGAGTCATTGGGTACTTGCTGCTTTGGCTGTTGTCAGGGACTTGCTGCTTTGGACCGTTGGCGGGAGTAGTTGAGGCTGCGGTGAACACCTGTGGCCACAAGGCGTCGCTGCTCTCTCCGTCGTTTGATCTCGGCACTCGTTTTCCCTGGACGTTCTTCCAGTGCTTGGCAGGCGTTTCCCTCCAGACGTTCTGTCAGTGCTTGGATGCTTGGTGAGGCGTTCGTGCCTCTTTCCCACGTCGCGCTGGAAGAGGCATCTGCAGACCCTTTGCTGGTGTGTGTGGGTGTCTTCCTCGTGGTTGCGCACTTACTTGCTGCGGGAGTTTAGATGCTTTCCTTGGGGGCGCTATTCAGTCTGTTGCCCCTTGCTGCAGCTGCTTGCTTTACCTCTGTAGGCTGTCCCTTGTGCTTACTTGTGCTTGTTTGTTCTTGTGGCTTCTTTTGGGTGCAATACCACCTAGTGACCACTAGATGGCAGTGTGGGCTGGATTCCCTTCAGCAACAGCTTGCCTCCTCTTGGTGACTTTCCTTCCCATGTTGTTTGGGCTTGGAGTCCCGAGCTTGCTTGCAGGACCTGTTGATGCCAGGAGTATGCAGAAGGGGGGCTGGAGCCACTGCTGACCCCAGGTAAGTCACTTCTCTTAGGGTTTGGGGCTATGGGGCACACCAGTGTTTATGGTGCACTGCTGTAATGCCCTTCGTGCTTCTCTTTGTTTTAAACAGTACTGGCTGTTTACTCTTTTCAAGGACCCAGGGGGTGGAGCACATTTTCTTCACCCTCCCTGCCCGGCAGCCTCTCAGTCCTCGCACGGGCAGGGGGGGCTATGGGCCATGTTTAGTTATGCGGGGATCGGCACCCGCTGGCTCTCTCTTTTGTTTCCCTCCTTTGGGCAGCTTAACTCACGCTGCGCAGGGTGAAGGCTGGGGGCCAATGTCCGATCAGGTGACGCAGCGGGTGGGCCCGGCTTTCTTGTCGGCGCCCCGCAGCTCTGCACACGCTGCGGGCGCTTGCCCTGTAAGTTTAATACCCCGCCGCTGCAGCAGTTCCTCCTCACACCGGCGGCGGGGTCGGGGAACACTGCAGGCCACGGGTAGGCTCTGCTGGCTTAGCAGGGCGTCGCTGTCATCGCGGGTAGGCTCCGCTTGATGCTTTCACTTTCCCCGCCCGCGGCAGCCCCTCTTCACACGCTGCGCTGGGCGGGGGACGGGGAATACCTCAGGCAGGCCGCGGGTGGGCTCCGCGAGTCGTGCTTTGTTTGATGGTCATTGGAGGCACGCTCACGCCCGGCGGGGCGCGCTGGTGATGCGGGTGGGCTCCGCTTAACATCAGTTATAAGGGGGGTGATCCAGGCAGGCCGCGGGTGGGCTCCGCAGGCGCTGCTTTGTTTTTTTAACGTTTGGATGCGGCTGCTTCACGCCCGGCGGGGCGCCTGACCATGTGGGTGGGCACCGCTTATGTTCGATCACAGGGGGGGATCGCTCCTGGCATACGCGACCCCCCAGGGGCATTCACAGTCCCCGGGCTCACCTTCGGCTGACGGGCCTTTTCTCCTCCACGCGGGAGGGCTCCGCGGAGGTTCCACCGAGCGGTGGCGGCCGATGCAGGTGGGCTCTGCACGGCTCTCTTCCTCGACCCCAGGCAGGGGCGCAGTCGCGGCCGACGCGGGTAGGCTCCGGTCGGTCCGCTCTTCTTTCCCCTCACGCCGGAGGGCTCGTGCTGGGCATGGGTTTTCAGGCCCGGGGCACAGCACACGCCCCGCGGGCCTCTCGGCGGCCGGCGCCGCTTCCCCAGAGGGGTGCCCTGCACATGGGCACTTCCCTTCTTCTTTCCGGGGTTGTCAACCGCGGCACGCGTGGCTTGCGTCCGCCTCGTCGCCAATGTGGTGTTGGGCCCTAGGCCCACATGGTGGGGTAAAGCATGACACAGGACACCAGTTAGGGATAGCAGATCTGGCCACGAGCACGTGCGCTCTGGCTCTTTTATTACCAGCGTCAGTGACGTGGTCAAGTACAGATAGCACCTCTATGGTGCGATTAACTACATCGGCTTTTGCTCTGCTTCTCCGGCGGGAGCAAGGGTGAACACTATAGATCCAGAGCCACCTTCGATGCTCCCAAGCTCCCCATATCAGACTGCCATATTTCCCCAGCTGAACCTGCGACTAAGCGTAAAAAAACACCTCACACACTTCACGGGCTGAGCCAAAGTCAGCAGCTGTACGGGAGCAGGTGGGCTTAAATTCTCATCAAATGGAGCCTATTCTCATTATTGAGAAGTACCAAAAGTGTTTTGCAAGGTTTTGGATGAGAACATTCAACCTATAATAAAATGCGAGGAAGCAATTGAGACCCAGCTGACTACCATTTTGAACATTTGCACTATGATAGGGTCCCCTCGATCGACACGGGTTCTGGGGTGGCACCTAGCAACAAGTCTGTGTCATTTGTAGGCGTGGGATTGTTTAAAAATCAGGGTCTAAATCATATTTTCCAACACCATCATTCGCCTCCCCTCAGTACCTGTGTTAACAACACAAGGTTCTTGCAATGGGGGGGGGTTGGGGGGAGGGGGTGAAACTGCTCAGGGCAGCCAGAAAGGCAGATTCAGACCTCAGGCCACGTAGAGCTTATGATCACTCAAGAAGGGGGATGAAGTTTAACTTTATAACTAAAAAGCTGCCTCCTGAATGCTGTCCATATGTTTTAATCAAGGCAGATGTGCCATCGCTAATGGAAAACCAGTCGGCGTCTTGGGATGAGCTAAACAATAAGGTCACACATTGGCCAGCCTACACAAGAATGTTAACCCTGCAGAGAGCCAGAAAATCATTATGGCGTGCAGGGTAGGTTGGATTGGCCCTTCAATGAAATATATTGAGGGGCTCTGCCATAGTTAATTTTAGGCACCCTGAATGTGGGAGGAAATTTGTGAATGTGCAGATGCTGGGTGATAATCAATGGCTGAAAGATTGTCGTCTTGCCGTTGAGATTTGTCTATAAACCTACTAGACAAATATTTTGTGCACCAGTGTGGGGAATGCAATTGCAGCCAGAGTGGAAACTGCCATGTGAGAACAGATTTGCAGCCTTGGCAAATTATAATGAGGTGGAATGACTGACAGCTCTAAATGGGCAATTAATGACTTCGGGTTGTCAGATTCACAGTCAGTCTTATAACCCTGCACTCTGAGGATTCTGTTGTACTGCCATCATTTACGCCCCAGATTGAAGTTGAAGGGCAAACTAATAGGTTGGAAGCTACCCCGGATAGGACTGTAAGGCAGAATCATAGATACTCTATTTTAATGCCTGCCTATGCGCCCCTATCTAATAAAGGCTCAGAGCTAAAAATATTGAGTTGGAACGTTGCAGGAATCCGTTCTAAAATATTTCTACCTGATGTTATTGCAAGAAACCTGGGAAACTAATTCTATTGATTTTGAGGGCTATATGTGGTTTAGCCTTCCGGCAGTATATCTCGCTCAGGTCGAGCGGAGGGGTGGGGGTGGGGGGGGCTTTCCATTTGGCTCAGTTTGTTAATTGTAGGTTGCACAGTAGTGGTGGGGATACACTGGACTGACTTTTAGGCAGTCCTGTTCAGAGGGACTTTGACCATATTGTTTATTAATTTTTACGATAATGACTTTCATCATGTTCCTAGGTCAAAATAGGAACATTATTTTAATTTATTACAACACAGGTAGAAAAGAAATCACAGGGGGGCAGCAATTGTATCTTTGTCTAGGGGGTGATTTTACGACTCCAGAAGGTAGGGAGAGATGTAACAGCTCTGGCAGAGTGGATGAGCAGGGCAAGGAGTTACAGGCTTTTGTTGTGTCCCTTGATCTATATAACACCCTGTAGAGGGATGAGACCGAAACGCAAGGTTTGCCTAGCTTTAGAGGAAGGGATAGCGTTTCCATTATTGACGATGTTTTTATCTTTAACAATTTAAGGAATTTTCAGAAACATTGTAAATTGTCAGTACAGACTTTGGGGACAAAAGTCCCATTGAGGTCACCCTGGAAATGCCCTACTGAGCAACTTATCTTGATCCTCAAGGTATAGTCAGCCTAATACCAACAGCCGCGGTCGGTAGTGGGAGTACCTGCCTGGCGGTGATGTGGGGAGGGAGAGGGGCAGATTGGAGGTTAGTAATCAATGGATTACGGAGGTTTACAGGTAAGAAAACAGGTACTCCCCCTACCGACCGCTGCTGAATATCAACTACAGATAATTTAAGGCTATGGTGGAAGCTGCTTGATCCCTCAAAATCTCTTAAAAGGCTGATAGCAGAGAGCTAACAGCTGGTGATGGGTTGCTTGTCTGAAGATATTAATGGAGAATCAACAGTCTCCTTGCTTGTGGCCTTTTGCGGCAAAATTAGATCTTCTTTGTTAGTACTCATCACATCGGTCTCTCAGAGCCCTCGCTGGTTTGATCACGAGTGTTCACTCACGAATCGTCAGTTAAGAGGGGCATTAAATGCAGAGCCCCGATACTGTCCATTAGTGACTGCCTTACGGAAGGTCTCTAAAGCAGTCACTAATAAAAGAAGGGCTGAAGTTATCACACAGCAGTGGGCCATGCTGTCCATTACTGATAATACACGAGACAGCAAAACCTTAAGGGATACTGTGTCCACTCTTAATCATGGAGGAATGACAGTCGGATATCACATAAATGGGGAGGGGTGGGTGTCACATTTTGTAGATATTTACACAGATGTCAATCTGATCCATCTGCAGCTGTGACAAGGGGCTGACCCGCCTAGTTTGGTTATCCCTGTGCTGGAAGTAGAGACCGCTATCCAAGAAAGTGCTGGTGACAAAGCACCATGGCCTAATGGTGTACCTATCAACATCACCAAATCAATGTAAAGCTGTGGTCCTCATTGTTGAAAGATGTGTATAACAGTCTGAATTATTCTTCAATACCTTCTTCTAGGACTTCCTTGACTATTGTCCCGATTTTTAAAAAAGGAAATAGGGCGGAACCAAAATGTTACTGCCCTATTTCCTTGATCGATATCCCAGCAAAGATTCTGGGGAGAGTCCTACACAATTGAGTAGTATAGTGGGTTAGTGATAATAATGTATTAAATGACTGTCAATATGGTTTTAGAAGCGACATTGGGACTGTAGAGCAATGCCAAAATGTAATCATTGGGAGGTATACTGTGGCCAAACAGTCAACCCTGTATCTTGCCTTTATGGATTTTTCAATGGCATTTGACTATGTCAATCTGGCAAAATTATGGCAGTTACCTATTACCGTAAAAATAGATCCATCAATAGTGCACTTATTGATTTCCCTGCATACAGGCACTAAGGCTCAAGTGAGGTTTGGCAGTCAGGGGGAACTTACTGGTGGGTTTAGCATTAATCGGGGGTTCTTCAAGGATGTGTATTAGCTCCATTACTTTTTATCTTATACATAAATGAGCTTAGTGTAGAACTCACTAAGAGCACCCCTGATGGACCCCTTGTAGGCGGTACCCCCCTTCCTGCTTTACTTTATGCAGGTGATGTACTTTTAATTGCCTGAACTCCCAATGCCTTGCATCTTTTAACCTGCGGTTTAGTTCATTTTATGGCTAATCTTAATCTGTTGACAAATTTTACTAGGTCATTTTTAATGTCACGTGGGCCAAAGCACTCAAAATTACATTCCATTACTGTAGGCACAAACACTTTATCCAGCACTGGGACTTTTTGCTATTTGGAGATTATTTTTAGCTCCTTGGGCTCGTGGTCCCAGAATATTGCACAGTGTAGAGTAAAGTTGTCAGGAGCAATTGGGTCATTGCTTAGCTTGCCGTCATCAAAGGGTGGGAGGCCCTGGAAACCATTATTGCAAATATACTCCACACAGTGTGTTCCTATTGTGACCTACGGTGTGGGAGTATGGGGTCTGGGTGACCATACAAACGTCCAGAGGGAGGAGAATCTTTTCTGCAGAAGCTTATTACCAGCCTCTGTATCCTCCTCTCATTTCATTTGCCACAGTGAGTTAGGTATAGGTGTTTTGAGTGACTATATTCAGAGTTGTCCGGCTATCCTTTGGTTATCTATTTGGAGTTCAGTGGATGCCACACTAATAACGAGTATAATGAATGATTGTCTGTCCTGTGATAGGGTTCTTTCCATCCCCTGGCTGTCCTATGTTAAAAAATCTCTGGAACGTGTAGGCTTAATTGATATGTTTCTGGATAGAGGGCCACAGACCAGTGCTTGTAAGAAGCAAGTGAAGTATTTATTATTGAAGAAAGCTGTAACAGAGAGACTGCGGGTGGAGCGTAAGAAAATGAGTGTTTTAGACTACTTGCATTTTAACTTAGGGGAATCTCGCTCTGGCTATTTGTGGAATACAATCAGAAAATACAAGAGAGTAACCGTTCAGCCAAAGGGAACTGGGTCAATCACAAATTTAAAACAAAAAGCGTTCCCTTGGAATTTTTCTGTAGTTTCTATTGTATCAGACTCATCTTATTTCACCAACTGAACCCTTAACATCCATCTGCATTTACTCCATACACGGGTATAAGTAGAACCACAAAATATAAAAGAGATGTTCAGCTATACAACAACCAATGTTCGTTTTACATTCAGTTTATTAAAAATATTACAAACTAATATATTTAGTCAGTATGAGCATCGTCTTTTTCAAATTTTATCATACAGCTCATTCATTGACTATAATACATTTTATACATTTCACATAATCACATTTGTAAGTTCCATACAGTATTATCTGCACCACTATAAAACAATTACATAAACAATTATTAAAAACCACAAAGGGTAGTTGTCGACGCGTTTCGGTGGGTTCTGCTGTGCGCACCACCTTCCTCAGGACAGTTAAAAAACAACATATGTAGCTTTGTTGATTTTAAGCTGAGTGTATCTTCACTTTTGCTGACTCTTCTTACGGTATTTAGTATTGGGGACTCGCTGTTTTATTTCCGGTTTAATCACCTTCTCAAATGATGCGTGTTCTGCACTTTACTCTTCTTTTTGTTTCTTCAATCTTTTTATACTAGTGGTATCACGTCCATGTCTTTTCTTAGGACGTCACCTTTCTTCGTGATGTTCTTAAGGGATCTGTTACTTTAATCTTGCAGTCCCGTCTCAACTAGTATAATGAAGGATTGTCTGTCCTGTGATAGGGTTCTTTCCATCCCCTGGCTGTCCTATGTTAAAAAATCTCTGGAACGTGTAGGCTTAATTGATATGTTTCTGGATAGAGGGCCACAGACCAGTGCTTGTAAGAAGCAAGTGAAGTATTTATGATTGTAGAAAGCTGTAACAGAGAGACTGCGGGTGGAGCGTAAGAAAATGAGTGTTTTAGGCTACTTGCATTTTAACTTAGGGGAATCTCGCTCTGGCTATTTGTGGAATACAAACAGGAGTTGGGTATGGTTCTTATTGTTCAGTTTTTGGGCTGGTACTATAAATGGGGAATTTATGCTTCCCAATCGGGCAACAAAATGCGCTTGAATTAAGGGCAGTCCATGCAATAACCAGTCCAAACAAACAATGTTGTGCTTTTTTTGGGGGGGGGGATTATGGGCTAGCCACAAAAAATGACTTATGCCCCTTATGAGATCCAGAAAGATACAGTCTTGGATACAGGCATATAATTTTTAGGCACTCTGATTGATGACGAATCCTGCTGCTGTGTAGCTTTGCTTCTTCAAGCTGCTGTATCCTCTAGGAAAAACAATGTTAGAGGATTGACTTTTTAATTAGGTTTTATATATTTTAATATTTTATGACTTATGTAATATGGTATATTTGCTTTCTTTGCACAGTGTCTGTATTATATTGTGAGTTTGTATGGCTATTTTAAAGCGGAATAAAGATGACTTGGTTGAATGATAGACTTGAGTGGTCAGGAGCAGATGTGTTAGGCAGTTTTGAAGCCCTGGGCATTGGTTGGCTGTGGGCACTATCTCGGAGGAGGCCTCTTGTACTTTCCTTCTATGGTAGAACCTGTAGCTTAGCCAAAGTCTTATGTAAGTATCAGGGACCCCCTGTTAAGGATCGACTCCTGGGTCAGGGAAACAAAATCTTTTTGAAAAAGTATACGCCCAGGCAGACTCTAGCTACAAGAAACTGGCTATTTAGCAACACATATATTGAACTACAAAGGAAGAATAAACAAAGAATAAACAACAAATAGTGCAATAGACTGATATGATATCAAAAAAATAATTTTTTAATTTTGATGTTTAAAAAAGAGTTAATAAATATCACTTTGTGTATTGGATATATGCAATAGAACATTTGATACATTAATTGTCTGTGACAATTCCATGATACATTGTTAAAACCAGGAAAGAAAGGGTAATTAATAATAAAATTGTTCTTTTAAAAATATTTCTTCAAATATTGGTAGACTTGGGCTGTGTGTGTCAACGCGTTTCGACAAAGTCTTTTGTCTTCATCAGGACTTTAGAATGTTCAGCCACTTTTTCTAAACAGAATGAAACACAATTTTAGATAAAAATATGGCCACTGCGTTATAGGTTATGTTCAGCTATTTTGTTTCGACTAACCAACAATAATCAACAAACAACAACAGTCTATTGCCTATTCTTTTGTTAAAGTATCAGTTCGTTGACTCTTAAAAATAAGATGTCATTTAGGATTAACTTTCTTAGCCAGACTTGTATTTACATATGAATGACGATAAAGAATCGCAGAAGACACGGAAAGCAAACATTTTTGTAGTGGTAACATTTATATGTAGCGTGACATTTCATTATATATTTTCCAGCAAAATCAGACAAGTGACTATTTTCTTAAAAGAAGGGGAGAAAAAGATACATGTCCAGCAAAAAGAGTAACGTAACACTAGGAAGCTTATCATTAAGAGAAGTTTAGAATTCCTGGCGGTTACTTGTCATACACATCCCTTGTCTATCGTTTATTGAACAAAATACCTATTACTAGACATTAGTAGTCTATTTGTTGTGTATGTGTTCCTTCATTTACTCTTTGATTCAATCTAGAGAGTAGAGACAACATACATGCTACAGCTATTTAACATATTGGCTACAGCTATTTAGCATATTTTCCCCTTACTATTTATTTTTAAAGCATTTTTGGTAATCTGCTATTGTCCACATTACTAGCTTACCTACGAGTAAAAGTTGGTGACAGCCTTTCACCATAACAATTTGAAAGCTGCGCGGAAACGATGTAGGGAGTGAGGCACCTTTCTTTTATTATGCGAGGAAGGTATGTGATATCTGTTTTGTGAAAAGAAACATATTGATCTTTTAGCTCTTTATTTCAAGTCGTTTGTTTGGGCAAATCTAATTTCTTGCCCTAAACCATTCTTACTACTCGTTGGACATTTTACCTGTAAAAACAGTATTCACTGCGTGCTTCTCACTTCTACCTCCGTCTGTTTTCCGCTAGTTTTCAACGGGACATGCGGCGAAAGGTCACTTTCCTTTCCCGCCGGTAAAGAATTATACTCCTTAGTCACATTTCGCGGATGAATTCCTATGTAGACAGATGGTACATATGCTTGGTTACACTTATCTAGCGGTCATTTGGCCATCACTAGCAGTTATTTTTATCATTATTTACCTCTTATCGTGAAAGAGTTTCACCAAGATCAGACGATAAATAGTGAGGAACCGGGATCTGTGAGGACGCTTTCGTTCTTATTATGACCAGGGTTTTACGGTTGGGCTGATGATGCACAGAATCACTGGTATATTAAAAACACGCAAATAATCCTAAAATACAAAGGACACCAGATAT
The DNA here is from genome assembly GCF_964261635.1 of Lissotriton helveticus. Taxonomy (NCBI): domain Eukaryota; kingdom Metazoa; phylum Chordata; class Amphibia; order Caudata; family Salamandridae; genus Lissotriton; species Lissotriton helveticus. The sequence continues at coordinate 1,764,120,345 of NC_136057.1, forward strand.
TCAGCGTATTATCGTGCGGTTGGTTTCATGGTTAGTCGGTTACTTAGACTCATGACAAAGGAACTCCTTAATAATTATTTACCTTCAGGACGCAATTGCTCGAGAAACCGGAGATGGCTGCGTTTTCGCGCCCTTTTGTTTTCGATAACTTATTTCAGCACGGTACCTCCATACAAACGAGGTGTCCGTTAAACGATGTATTCCCACACAATCTGGGGATAATACAAAAAAACAAGCTACTCTTAGGGCAAAATCTAAAGTAGATAATTAGTAAGTTCCTAAAACGGAACTTCGCCGATATGGCGTTCAACAGGCTTCTGACAGTGTTGTCAGCAGAATTTCAAGCGGAGCTGAGCGCGGAGTTTGTTAAGCTCTTACCGTCCTTTCTATCTGCAGTGTGTGGCGCGTCTCCTTCCGTCAGCACTTCAGGTAAAAAATGAAAGATCACGTGAAGTCCTTCTTCCATTACTATTTATACTCAAGGAAGAGGGCGGAGCTAAAATTTAAAAAGGTATTACCTATTCTCATGATCAGTGACTAAGATTTTATTCAGAGTCACACCATAAGGAGCGTATCCAGTGTACATCGACTGTATATTCATATTATAGCATTCTCCCAGGGTAGATCTTGATTCAAACCCTGATCAAATGTTCCAAGGGTGAAGATCCAGAAGACCTCGCGTTTCTTACGTATTTCATTGCCACCTTGGTTTTCTTGTACATGAATTTTCTCTAGAATACGCCACCTAATGTCTTTCGGTGTATGTTTATATTCCAGAAAGTGGTTTACAAGTGGGGCTGCTATTCGTTGTGTTTTAATCGCTGACCTGTGTTCTGTCAGTCTAGTTTTGATCATACGCGATGTCTCTCCAACATATCCCAATTTGCAGGGGCATATGATCAAATAGACCACGTTCTTCGTATTGCAATTCCATAGCTCCTTTGCTTGAATGGTTATCTTTTTAAACTGCATACTCTCACCAGTCAGAATACTGTCACATGAACGGCATGACCCACAACGTGAGGTGCCTCTGACCGCGTTTGTTCCAGTGATCGATTTCTGGATAAACGGGATACTCTCTGTGTTGGTTTTGTGGCGGGAGTGGACTATCTGATCCTTCAAATTTCTGTTTCGCCTATGTGCGAACATGGGTTTCTGTAGTTTTTCTTGATTATCAGGGATATTCAGCAAATGCCAGTTCGAATTGATTATTTGTCTTATTGTCGAGTCCATTGTTGAATGTTTCGTTATGCATACTAATTTGGGGTCAGCTTTCTGTTTTTGGGAGTTTAACAGCGTGTCTCGATCATAAAAACGGGCTCTTTTGTAAGCTGTTCTTACAAGACGATGTGGGTACCCTCTTTGGATGAATTTTTGTTTCATCATCACCGCTTGGGCATCGAAATCTTTGATATTTGTACAGTTCCGTCTTACTCTCAAAAATTGAGAGAAGGGTATACTGTCCTTCTGACAACGCGGATGGTAACTGGTGAAGTGTAAAAGTGTATTTCGGGCAGTTGGCTTCGAATACAAGTCCACTTCCAGGGAACCCTCATTATTTTTTATATTGATATCTAAGAATTCAACTTTTGATCTATTAATGTGCGCGGTGAAACGCAAGTTGTTGTCAGCAAGGTTTAGCCAAAGTAGGAACTCTTCCAGAGTCTGTTCCCCATCGGTCCATACAAAGAAAATGTCATCTATGTATCGGTACCAATGGGAAACAGACTCAAAGAAAGGTGCCATTTCGTTATATATAAACTTGCTTTCAAAGAAGATCATATATATATTGGCTATCGAGGGCGCCATGGAAGCACCCATGCTAACGCCCTTGATTTGCAAGAATAGATCACTGCCAAATTCAAAAAAAATTTCCTTTAAAACCATAGTCAGGCAATCTTTAATGAACGTTTTACAACAAGGGATCTGATGTAGGTCGATAAACCATGAGGTGGCTTCAATTGCTTCTGTTTGGGGTATATTGCTATACAATGACTCGATGTCCAGGGTCACTAGTATATCTCGGCCTTCGTTAAATGACAAATTTTCTACTTTTTTAATGATATCACCTGTATCTTTTACATACGATGGTGATAATGAGATGTATGGCCGTAGAACTTGATCTAGAAACTTCGAAATTGCTTCCAAAGGTGTCCCAATTGTAGAAACAATTGGACGGTAGGGTGGATTTTTTTGATCCTTATGGATCTTAGGCAATCCGTATATGCAAGATATCTTTCTTTCCGATTTATTCAGATACTCGAACTCTTTTTTATTTATGACTCCCTCACTCATAGCTTTTGTGGTTAGTCTATTTATAGTTTTGAATATTCTTTCTGTTGGATTAGAGTGGATCTTTTTATAAAACGTTGAGTCGTTTAGCATCTTTTGCATATTGTCTTCATATGTGGTGCAGTCCAAAAGGACTATCCCCCCACCTTTGTCACTACTCTTGACTACAATTGTATTGTCATTTTTTAATTTCTCAAGGGATTCATGCTCATCTTTAGATATATTGTACTTTGGTTTGGGAATAAATCTGAGGGCTTGTTCCAGCCGTTTTATGACAACTTTCTCGAAAACGGCCACTTCGGGACCCAATTGTTGTAAAGATGGGGTGAAAGTGGAGGGTAAGGCTACAATATTGTCGCTTATATTATCCAATTCCATAGAGTCATTTTGAATGAAAAACTTTTTTAGTCTAATTTTTCGCAAAAAAGAGTGAATGTCACGATAAAGTTCAAAGGTGTTCATTTGTGGAAGTGGGACAAAAGATAAACCCTTAGTTAGAAGGGACACATCTGAGGGTTCAAGGATATGGGAGGACAAATTAAAAATCGGGATCACATCCCGTTCCTCCAATATTGCTTGTTCCTTGTCTCCAGATATCTTTGAGGTTCCTGGGCATACTGGTTCGACTGATAGTCGCCTCTCGTATGATTTTGGAATCTGACTCTCTGGCGGTTCCCCCTCCCCCCTCGGTGACCTAAAAAAGGACGACGATTATTTCTTTGACCGTTTCTAGGATCGAACGGTCTGTCATCCTGGTAGCCCATACTTCCTTCTCCTTCTGAGTCTGTGTCTGACCCTGAAGAATTTGAAAAGTTGTGGACCTTATGTTGATAAGTGTGCGTCTGGGCACCTGACATTGGATCACTATTGAAAAAGCCTTCTACAATATAGGGATATGTTTTTTCAACAGAGTAAATTCTTTTATCCTTTATAAATTTGTCTTCCTTTCGTTTTTTTAAATAATCAGAAAAGGACGATATATCTTTCTTAATGGAATCCAGTTGTTTTTCGGCCTCATCTAAGGTGGTTGACTTTTTTAGTTTATCTTCAAGTTCTTCTATTTCTTTTTTTATATATCAGCTGCCAATTCTTTGGATGTGGAGATGATTAAGATCATAAGATCTCTTGAGCATCGGCTCGCAATCATACTCCACTTTATCAAAAAAGACTTAATGTCTACAAAAAGGCCTGGGATAATTCGAATTCTTAAACCCATGGGGATTATGCCATTCTTTAGATAATTCAGCATAAATTCCCCATGTGCTTCTATTCTGATTAATTTTTTCCGGAGATTCAGTAATTTACTGTAGTCACTACTACTTTGTGGGTTACCTGTTTGGTTTTCACCAAAGTTTGCATTGGTCCCTACTAATGTGGCAGAATCCTCATCCGAGAATCCGAAGGTTTGAAGATTTGCAATTTTGCGTTTGGGGGTATGATGTCAACCAAGTGTTACGTTAATCTCTCAAGAAAGTGGTTTTACTAGACATTTCTACAAATACTTAAAACAAAAAAAATTATATCTAAGTACCACAAATAATACAATATCTAGTAAGCTTTTCCGATTCTGCACACAAAGAGGGAGAAGATAAGATGAGAAGTAGCCCCACACGGATCAACCGTGGGTAATCTTATGTAAGTATCAGGGACCCCCTGTTAAGGATCGACTCCTGGGTCAGGGAAACAAATTTTTTTTGAAAAAGTATATGCCCAGGCAGACTCTAGCTACAAGAAACTGGCTATTTAGCAACACATATATTGAACTACAAATGAAGAATAAACAAAGAATAAACAACAAATAGTGCAATAGACTGATATGATATCAAAAAAATTATTTTTTAATTTTGATGTTTAAAAGAGAGTTAATAAATATCACTTTGTGTATTGGATATATGCAATAGAACATTTGATACATTAATTGTCTGTGACAATTCCATGATACATTGTTAAAACCAGGAAAGAAAGGGTAATTAATAATAAAATTGTTCTTTTAAAAATATTTCTTCAAATATTGGTAGACTTGGGCTGTGTGTGTCAACGCGTTTCGACAAAGTCTTTTGTCTTCATCAGGACTTTAGAATGTTCAGCCACTTTTTCTAAACAGAATGAAACACAATTTTAGATAAAAATATGGCCACTGCGTTATAGGTTATGTTCAGCTATTTTGTTTCGACTAACCAACAATAATCAACAAACAACAACAGTCTATAGCCAAAGTCTTCCATTTCCGGTGGGGGATTCCAATTCTTCTTTCTCCCTCGTGCTATAATATCGTCAGGCAGCGGTTACCATGTGACCCTTGATATTCATCAAAATGTTTTCCCCTTACACTGCTTGACAATGGGCATTTAGGTCAGTTGCGTAACTAGCCATATGCCACCCGTGGTCTGTGCGTTTGCCGCACGTGGCGGCGTATAAGAGCGAGGGGGTGGTTCTGGCGATTACCGCGACATCCGCAGGTAAGTGCAGGGAAGGCCACCCCCCCCCACCCTCACACCTTGCTACTCCACTAATTTAGGTTTCCCTATATCAGCGCTCCATTAGGGCCTTTTCTGTACCTCAACATAACGCTTCCCCTCCAGGCATCGCTGCTGCATTGCGCCCTTGAAGAGAAACCCAAAAAATGGCAGAAATTGTAAAAGTGTCAGCTCAATAAAAAAAACTCTAGTAAATATTTCCCGATTATTGTTCCAGTATGAATTCTCACTTAAGGGTAGACATTTTCCAAATTTTTCCTGTTTGGATTCCTGTACCAAGAAATATTCCTCGCATCCATTGGCCCAGAGCAGTACATTCCCGGTGTATTGTACAGACCCTCCAGCATTTCGCGATTTCGCGATTCACGAAGAAATCGCGAAATTGGCAAACTAGCGCGATGGCCGTGATATTTACAATTATCGCCGCGATATTTGCCAAAGTGTCTGCAAAACAAACAATGCCCCATAATAGGCTGTGCGCACACATGTCACTACGTGCCGCCGTCCAGCCGTCGAATACCTGCTTCCGCCTGTCCAAGATCCTTGCTTGTCTGTTATTCTGACACTGGCGGCTGACGCTTCAGCATGAAAAAATATTACAGTATGGAAAAGCAGAACTTTACCAGCACAGAATTCTGATGGGTACATTTTGGTTGTTTACATGTATTCAGCCAGTCAGTATCATTCTGTTATTGTTGCCCTTACCAACACGTATAGTAGGCAACAAACTGCATTCTAAGCTCCGGGAGTGTACTTTTGTTCTGGGATGAATTGTATTGTAATTAGTAAAATAAATCTAGGACACCATGCGTGTTTGCTTTCCGCCGCCATCAGCATTGGAGCGCTGGAGCTGCAGCCGTAGCGGTTCTGGTGGCAGCCGAGTTGGATTGGACATTGGCTATTTTGACGGCGTTTATTGTGTTCCCCCCCCCTTACTCCCCCTACTTTCCCCCTCGCCTCTTGTGGGTAAAGGACTGTGCCAAGCAGGTAGTTCTTCGCCAATAATCTCACACAGTGTAACACATTTTAAAGTGAGCCAGGAAAAATATGTCGGAGCTGAATGTTGGGGAAGGTAGTTGCAATGTCAGATGCACTTCGGAACCTTAAAGAAATTAGTATGGATAGTGTTTTAGACAAGACTTTAATTTCAAAATGCTAAACACCTTGGGCCTCATTTATGAGGCCTTGCGTGAGTTTTGCGCTTCCGATGCGTCACTTTTTGTGACGCATCGGTGGCATAAAACATGCCTCCTGATGCGCACTATTTACAAAGTGACGCATCTAAGCAGATGCGTCACTTTGTAAACCCCTGCGCTACATTATACCTGTGTCAGGTATAATGTATGCCGAGGGGGCGTTCACCCGCAAAAAGCCTCGTAATAGTGACGCAGTGAAATCTATGAGATTTCACTGCGTCACTTTTAGAACGCTGTTGCGTCAAAATCTTGCGCCTGCCTCACAACAGGCGTAAGACTGACGCAAGCCCTTTCACATGGGGCTTTCCCCATGTGAAAGGAAGCATTGCTGGAGTTGCGCCACTTTTGTGACACACTCCAGCAATGCGTCACTTTTGCACCTACAGCTACGTCAGAAATACTGACGTATCTGTAACTCCTTGCGGCATGATGCGTCATATTATAAATATGACGCATCAATCATGTCGCAGGGAGAGCGCAGTGAAAAGTGACGCATCGCTGTTTTCACGCAGCGATGCGTCACTTTTCATAAATGAGGCCCCTTAGGTCTTCGGATCCCCCTCTTTCACCCTTCAGCGTTTCTTCAAGCATTAATTAACAACATGGATATATCAAGTCAAAAGGCATGAGTTTGGCAAATACACGGAGACAGGAGATAGCAAGTCTGAGAACCGTAGAGTACTTTTTATTGCAGGGCTTTCTTACCACTGCTACTTCAGCTACATACCTCTTTCTGGTCGGAGGTCACCAAAATGCTTTTTGAAGGAAGCATTATTAGACATATATGTGTAGCTTTTAAATGTAACAAAACGTATTCCATTTAATAAAATTGTCATTCCATCAACTGACGTACTGTTATGTAAACACTACATATGTTTAAAATGTTTTTACAAGCAAAACAAATCTTTTAAAAACGTCCACCCAAAGACACCAACTTACTGTGGTATTAACTGTGCACAAGACCCACCTTTCTTCAAGTGACACAGGCTCATGCAAAACTAACAATCCAGCCACCTATAGGCAGCATTGTGTCAGGGGATTTATTGTACTACCAGCTTTTAACACTGGGCAGCATGTGTCTGAGTCAGCATCTGTTTAACTGTTATTTCACGGACCTCTGTGTGCATGCCACTCACTCCTGCCCTTGATATGTGGGACCTAGAGGCAAGCCATCAAGGAGGAAAGCAGCAGGCCCCCGGTGTGTATCTCTTTGCTGCAGTTGCAAGATATTCTTAAGAGTTTCTACTTGCTCAAATTGGGGTAATATCTGATATTTATCTGTTTCCCTAGACTTCATTGCTTGATTTTGTTCAGGAGAAATTGTCACTCATAGTCATTGAATGTTACACATATGTCACTCATATGTACAGTGAATTTATGAAAATGTCACAAATAAGCATTCTGAAACATTGGCAGCTATGTACCATGCAGCAGTGCTTCAGAACTGCTGGGGATATTTTAAGGCCCCTTTTAGACCATTGGGTTTCAGAAAAGAGGTTAGTTTTTTCAATGAATATCCTTGTCTTTGTCCACTCACAAATTCGCTGCATTACTTTCTAGTAAATCTAGTGCTCCAGCAGCTAAGCAGGACTTCCTCTATGGGTCATATTTGTATTATCGATATATTTTCAATGTTAAAAAGGGTGATAGAAATGACTGTTTTTTAAAACGGACGGGTGCAGAAGGCAGCGGTGCCCTGGCAGGGGTACATACATGGGTGCTAGAACACCCCAGTGAGAAACAGGGCCCCCTCTCAAGAGGTACAGATTGAAGCTGTGCTTCCGTAGAGCCGCAGACACTTTAAACATGCCAGTTTCACAGTGGAATACCCTGCTGAATCAGTTTACATTGATTTAAGACTGAAAAGGAATGATAACGAATAAAATACGGTGCTGCAATAATGCCGCTAAATTTCCACTTTTGTGCCGCAAAATTTCCATTTTGGTGCAGCTAAATTTGACAATCTATGCCGCAATATCCTGGGGGGTCTGATTTTAGGTGATGAAAACATCGCACTAACTGATCTGTGTGAAACGAAACGAATTGTGTTTTATGCAGACATCCCAATATGCATGCTTCATTTTTATCAGAATAATATAACATTTCAGCATGAAGACATTCGAATGCAGTGAGTGTGGCAGGGTTCGAGAGAACAGAGTGAGAATGAGAAGAGAGAGAAGGGTGAAAGAAAGTGATGGTGAGGAGAGGAAGAGAAAGATGGAGATAAGTAGGAGAGAGTGGGAGGTGGCGAGAGGGGGAGAGGAGTGAGAGAGATAAACAGGGAACAGACTGAGAAGAGGCGGGTAGAGACAGAGGAGGGAGACTGAAAAGAAAAGAGGTATAGTGAAGAAACAAGGAAAGAGGTTGCCGAGTGTGATAAGAGAGTGAAAAATACAGGGAGGAAAAGGCGATAGAAGGAAAGACAATAAGATAGTGGGGGTGTAGATGAGTTCGAGAGAAGAGTGAGAGGGAGAGAGAGAGAAAAAGAGAGCGAGCATGTGTAAGTACAACTCCTGCAATCACTGTCCACTTCCTTCAGAGTAATATATTTTCACGAGCTTTTCTACAAAGCAGGTCGCATTTGAACCTAATAAATTAAATGAGACGAAATGTCCTGGCAGCCTGCGGTGATTTGAACGCAAAAACGAGATGTGCTGTACTTAACAATCTGATATTGCATTAAAAATGAAATACTCCACCTGCGCGAAACCCTTCAGTTCAGATCTACATTTCTTGAGTCGCCTTGTTGGGCGCAGGATTCAGTCTTATCCTCTCAGCTGTTGTGCTAATGAGGCCTGTATGGTGTATTTAAAGAAGAAGGGTGCCCCCGCTCTGAGCGGGGGCAGAGTGAGGGCTCTACAGGATGTAAATCAAGGCATAATTGAGACAGAGATGCTTCTTTTCTATTATAACTATTGGAGCGCTGCATGGTGGGATTAGAGAACCCACAAAAGGCTCTGACCCTCGGAAACTGCATTCAGACTAACCTCCGCCCACTTCCGTGGTCTTAATTTTTCTACTTTTAAGCTGCTACTTCTACAGCTTTGATTTTAATTTCCTTCACACCTCTTCCCTTCTCTTGATGCTTTCTCTAAATTACACTTAATTGCTCTCCTTAATCCTCCATTTCCTCGAATTAATACTTGCTTTCGTGATGCTCCCTCACTTGTTTGTTCTCTATTTCTTTGTTTTTTGCTCGGTTCTATCGTCCCCTTTTTAGGTCTCGCTTGAGACAGCGCAAGCTGTCTCTTTGAGACATTTAGCAAGTGGCTTTTAAAAGTGCCACCAGAGGCTTTTGCTGGCCTGACTTGCCTGAAGCTTGAGTGCACGCGAGCGTGCATGCGCACCGCCATCTGTCCGTCTTTGATCGCGCCGCCATCTGTCTTTTTCTTTGATCGCAATCACATGCACGGGCGGGCGGGCAGGCTCGCGGCCACGTGACTTTTGCTTGGTGCGACCTAATTTGCTAAAATGCGACATGCTACTCACGCACAACTCTGACAGTGCTACTCAAATCAGCTCTGAGAGGAATATGCCCGGCTTTTCAAATGTTGGCATTAGCAAAGTTCTACGGTACACCTTAACCCTAGGGCGCGCGGCCACGTCACTTTTGCTTGGTGCAACCTAATTTGCTAAAATGCGACATGCTACTCACGCACAACTCTGACAGTGCTACTCAAATCAGCTCTGATAGGAATATACCCGGCTTTTCAAATGTTGGTGTTAGCAGAGTTCTGCGGTACACCTTAACCCTGGGGCGCGCGGCCACGTCACTTTTGCTTGGTGCAACCTAATTTGCTAAAATGAGACATGCTACTCACGCACAACTCTGACAGTGCTACTCAAATCAGCTCTGATAGGAATATACCCGGCTTTTCAAATGTTGGTGTTAGCAGAGTTCTGGGGTACACCTTAACCCTAGGGCGCGCGGCCACGTCACTTTTGCTTGGTGCGACCTAATTTGCTAAAATGAGACATGCTACTCACGCACAACTCTGACAGTGCTACTCAAATCAGCTCTGACAGGAATATGCCCGGCTTTTCAAATGTTGGCATTAGCAAAGTTCTGCGGTACACCTTAACCCTAGGGCGCACGGCCACGTCACTTTTGCTTGGTGCGACCTAATTGTACATACTGAACCATCACTCACCCTCGTGCCAAATCCAACCAGTATGTGTGTGTGCTTGAGGATAAGATGGCTGTGCAGTAATATTTGCCTTTTTGGTCTTTCTGAAGCAGGGTGTACCTTGTCCCTTTTTATGAATGTTGTAATGTGTGGGTTTCGTGCCTGATGGTGTGAATGGTCTTGTGTGTATCACGTGTGAAAGGTGTGTGAATGGCCTGTAAAGCGGTTGGTGCTTTGCCGTGGCTTTACAGCTCACAAGCTGCTAGTCACTGGTTCATTTTTTTGTCCGTTTAATTATTGACAGTGCATTTCATTTTTTGTGAAATCTCTTGTTAATAAAATTATATATACTGAACCATCACTCGCCCTCATGCCAAATCCAACCAGTATGTGTGTGTGTTTGAGGAATAGATGGCTGTGCAGGTATCTTTCTCTTTTTAGTCTCTCAGCCAAGGTGCACATTCCATCTAAGATTAACCTACCAGCTGTAGATTTTGTTGTAAACCCATGGGAGTACATGGTGATGTCTCGCTTGTGAATTCCAACAAGTAATTGTTTTCCACAATGTCCTGCAAACCTCAAAATGTCAGTCACATTTTCCTTGCAATATTGTGGAAATCTCTTGTTAATAAAATTATATATACTGAACCATCACTTGCCCCCATGCCAAATCCAACCAGTATGTGTGTGTGTTTGAGGAATAGATGGCTGTGCAGGTATCTTTCTCTTTTTAGTCTCTCAGCCAAGATGCACATTCCATCTAAGATTAACCTACCAGCTGTAGATTTTGTTGTAAACCCATGGGAGTTTATGGTGATGTCTCGCTTGTGAATTCCAACAAGTAATTTTTTTCCACAATGTCCTGCAAACCTCAAAATATCAGTCACATTTTCCTTGCAATATTGTGGCAAAATTCTCACGCTGCATTAATAAACAACTAATTATGTCAAAAAGATTTGGTTTTGCAAGGGGGGTCACCTGGGTTTTTGGTCCAGTGCTTGGCGGCCATCTAGGGAAACCTACCAAAAAGCACACATGTCTGAAAAATAGACACCCAGGGGCTTCAAAGGAGGTATTGGATGCATGGATCCCTCAACATTTCCTTACCCTGAATCCCCTTCAAACCTCAATTTTAGCTGAAAAAATCCCTTTTTTCACACATTTATGTGTGGGAAAGTGTGGCATCACTGGGCTCACACAAATTTCCTATCAACCAGCATTCTCCCAGGTCTTCCAATACAAATGGTGCCTCACTTATGTGGGAGGCCCAAGTACTCTTGACAGGCAAGGGCCCAAAACGTAGTGAGGCAACATCAAATTTGCCAATTGACATAACTTTGAACCCTACCCCCAATCTGCTTACTGCCTGTTACCATAGTAACAGTTCATGGAGCACTCAAATGAACACACAGGTCACAAGTTCAGCACACAATGTTGCTAGTCCAAACAGCAAATATGCTTGACTTTTGTCACTCTGAGTGGGATGGGTATGCTCAGACGTGAGTGCCGTGCTCTCCACACCAATGGAGTCAAGCTATCGTGGCTGATGACGGCTGATAGCCAGAAACCGGTCCTAGGATGCTTGATTCTGGTCCAGGGAAGACATGGCTTGGCAGCTCGGTCTGGACTTTTCCCCATGAGGCACAGGGTCAAGACTGATTTGCATATGGCCATGTCTGAAATGGGGTGGCTTGGTGAGCAAAATAACGATGGATTAAACCCAGATCTGTGACTGGGGGTGAATGTTTTGCCATTGTGCAACATTCCATCCATCATCTTGTGTGTTTTGCTGTTCACCCTATCTGGGAAGGGTATGCCCAGACGTGGGTCCCTTGCTCACTAAGCCACTGGAGTCAAGCTATCCTGGCTGAAGACGGCTGATAGCCAGAAACCGGTCCTAGGATGCTTGATTCCGGTACAGGAAAGACATGACTTGGCAGCTCGGGCTGAACTGTTCCCATGAGGCACAGGGTCAAGACTGATTTGCATATGGCCATGTCTGAACTGGGGTGGCTTGGTGAGCAATATAATGATGGATTAAACCCAGATCTGTGACTGGGGTGAATGTTTTGCCATTGTGCAACATTCCGTCCATCATCTTGTGTGTTTTGCTGACTTTTCAAAATATCAGCTTATCCTATCTAATGTTCCTTTCAAACAGTTTTTACTAACCAATAAGAAACATGCTTTTGAAACACAGAAACATGCACCCTACTTTTCAGTCTATAATGTTCTCAAACAGCCAATCATTTCTCTTCTTTCTTCAAAACTGCATCTTATCCACCATTTTAGAAAAATCTTAGTTTTCAAACTGTCATTTCACATACAGACACCTTCTGAGTGCATCCAGACCTCCCTTCAAAATGCTTAGAGTGTGGATTGTGGGTCACAGCTATATTTTCTGGAGCCAAAGGTATGCAGAAAACAGAGGTATTGACAAAGACCTAGCTTTGCCAAATGTAGACATTAAATGGATTGGTCAGAGAGGATTAAAGTGGCACCAATTGATGCCCTTGGTTAAATCCTTTTTGCATCTCCAAAACCCTGACCTCATAATTGTGCATTGTGGTGGCAATGACCTAGGCACTTTGACTGGGGTAGGTCTGGAAATGCTTATGAAGGATACCTTTGGAGAATTGATGTCACTTTTCCCCCAAACTGCCTTTGTCTATTCTAACATATGCTACAGACAGAAATGGGACTTGTCCAATCAATTTTGTCCACAGACTGAGCAAGCTAGGAAACATGTCAATAAAGCTGTTCCTGCTTATCTCCGAGATTATAGGATGGGGTCCATTTACCACAACAATCTGTGTTTCAATATGGACAGCATCTATAGGAGAGATTGTGTACATTTTACAGATGAGGGTAATAGAGTCTTCCTCATCAACTTTAGACTCTGCATCGGTACTTACTTATAGGTACCAAAATCTCCCAATAAACACAAGGGGTCTTTTCAGAGCCACCCAAGATCTAAACACATAAGCTTGATATATATCTGAAAAATATTCCTTTTTTTTTGCTTGGAGTCGCGCACCCAACACGTTACGAGTCGCGCACCTAATGCGTTAGGAGTCACGCACCCACCGCGTGCACACCAGGGGGCCGCGCTGAGCGCCGCGCTTTATGAGCAACTCCTAATTTTACCGTAAAAAAAAATTAGCACCTACCATTAATTTTTATTCTCCGTGGGGACCCTATCCCCTGCGGCCTACATACAACCTTGGGGACTGTCGGGGGAGTCCCAATGACCCCACGGTCGCAGCCGACTTCCCATGTCCTTCTGGAGCCAGCATTGCTTTTCCACAAGGGGAGCTGCTAACATGCAGCTCCCTGTGTGGAAAAGCAATCTGGTCTGCATTTTGAAAGAGAGAACAGGTTTCCCTGCTCTCTCTTTCAAAATCCAAACCAAGTTTGCCATGACAGGGCGGGAGCCTCGGCTCCCACCCTGCCATTGCAAACAGCAGTGTCCCGGGGCTGGGCACCTGGGGACACTGCAGGAGCCGGCCCTGGAAGGTGGCGATCCCCAGGGCCATGACCGTCTCCAGGAGGGGGGCCACGCAGCCCCCCTACAACCTTTTACAAAGCTCCATGGGGTGGTGGTCCTCGGGGCTTGGGTGTCCGTCACAGAGCCTCTAATTAGAATATTTAGTGCCCCGGGGAGGTGGCAGTCCCTGGGACGTGTGGGGGGCTCCAGCCCCCCACACAGGTTTTTGTTTTTTAAAAAGCCCTGGGGGTGGCCGGCCCTGGTGCTGCGGGGGGCCTTTGAGCCCCCCACCCATGAATATAGAAGCCCCGTGGGGTGGAGGTCCTCGGGACTTGGGGGGGCCTTTGAGCCCCCCCCATGAATATAGAAGCACCGGGCGCTTCATTTTTTTCTGCAGTATCCGCACACCCGGTGCGTATCTTCCTGTTTTTAATAAAAATAATATTTTTTTGGGCCCAGGGGGTACTTGCGGGACCCCTAAGCAGGCCTAGGGGGTCAGAGTGTTTCTACCCTGCCCCCTATTTGTGTTTTGCACACTTTTTTCAAGGATTTCTTGTGCCGCAGTGATGTCATTTGAGATGTCATCAGTGATGTCATGAGTGATGTCACTGACCATGTCATGAGTGATGTAATCTGTGACACCATCACCAGTGTATTGCGGGCGCGTGAGTTATAGTTAGCTGAACTAACTATAACGGGGGAATTTCAATGGTTTTGTATGAGTGAAATGTTCAGCTAACTATAACATGTGTGAAACCTATGATTTTTTCAGTGAATTGCGAAGGTTTTTAAAATGCTAATTACTAACTATAACGTGGCTGAAACCTATGGTTTTTTCAGTGAATTTCAAAGGTTTTGTAAATGTTAATTTTAAATGCATTAATTGTGATATTTTTTATACTGATTTACTACATTGTTTTAAGGTATTTATTTTTAGATATTTTATTTTTTAAATTACATTACATATTTTTTATATAAATTGAAAAAAAAGTTTTAAAAAATATTTAAATTGTAATATTGTTTTATTTTTATTTTATATATTTTTTAATTTATATCTATTTTATATAGCAGGCAATGATATCCTATGGAAGAAAATTCAAGTTACTGGTAAGTACGGTTAAAATTCCTTTTCAGGATCATTACTGGGCTTAAAGATGCAGCACTGAGTTCTCTCTTTATAAAAGGTGAGTAAATCGGAATTTGGAGTTCGGCTGATTTTAGAGGAATATTTTAAAGTTCCAAAACTCCACACTTAGAAGAATTTCCAAGTGAAACCAGTCAATGTTAGCCTATGGAAGGAAATTTAAGTTACTGTAAGTATAATTAGAATTACTTTTCAGGATCAGTAGTGGGCTGAAAGATGCAGCACTGAGGTCTCTCCTGATAGCAGGTGAGTAAATCGGAATTCGTACTGCGGCTGATTTTAGAGGAATTTTTTTAAGTTTTAAAACTCCACACTTAGAAGAATTTCCAAGTGAAACCAGTCAATGTTAGCCTATGGAAGGACATTCAAGTTACTGTAAGTATGATTAGAATTGCTTTTCAGGATCAGTAGTGGGCTGAAAGATGCAGCACTGAGGTCTCTCCTGTTAACAGGTGAGTAAATCGGAATTCGTAATTCTGCTGATTTTAGAGGAATATTTTGCTCAATAGTGAAGGAAGGGGGTGGGGCCTGAGGTGACATGTGTGCAAACACGCCCTGTGGCATGTTTTAAGTTGGGAAATTAATTCCTTTTCAATTCAGAGGTCCCCTAGGGGCCAAATTAGCCAATACATACTTTGCCCCGGGGTGGCAGTCCCCGGGGCAGTGTGGGGGGAGATTGGGCCCCCCACACTTTATTTTTAAAAAGCCCCCGGGATTTGGCCCACCGGGGGCTAATTAACATTAAAGCGCGGGAGCCGTGTTTTGTTTTTTGTGGGATCTGCAGGGTACAAGTACCCTACACACATCCAGCGATTTTTATGGGGTCAGGGTGTTTCTTCCCTGCCGCCTTTTCTTGTTTTTTGCTTTCTGCACAAGATGGCTGCCAACACTTCCTGGTTTGGAGTGTTAACAGCCAGTTGACAGCCAATTAGCAAGCAGCTCGTGCTCGTAAGGGTACGCGTATAATCCTCAGAAGGTAGTTCGTCCATAGATATATCTATGATTTTACTTTTGATTTTATCAGGAACTACTGCACGGATTTACACCATTTAACAAAAAGAGTCATCTGCGAACCAAACTCTACCTTTTTGCCAAATTTGGTGTAATTCCGTTTAGCAGTTCGGGCTGTAGCCCGTCTTAAATGTCCCCATGGAAAATTGCTTGGGGAAAACACGTTTTGGGACCCCCCTTTTTTCTTGGTCCTCGCTTCAAGGATTACCCCCAAACTTTCAGGGAAAGGCCGGAGCAGAGCAGGCCATCTTCTTGGAGATTTTCGCGAAGATTCATTGACCGGCGTCAAAGTTATTCCAAATAGAATGTTGCAGATTTCCTATGGAAACTAGGTCCTAACTATAACTACCTACTGGATATATATACATATGTGAGCAAAATAACGATGGATTAAACCCAGATCTGTGACTGGGGGTGAATGTTTTACCATTGTGCAACATTCCATCCATCATCTTGTGTGTTTTGCTGTTCACCCTATCTGGGAAGGGTATGCCCAGACGTGGGTCCCTTGCTCACTAAGCCACTGGAGTCAAGCTATCCTGGCTGAAGACGGCTGATAGCCAGAAACCGGTCCTAGGATGCTTGATTCCGGTACAGGAAAGACATGGCTTGGCAGCTCGGGCTGAACTGTTCCCATGAGGCACAGGGTCAAGACTGATTTGCATATGGCCATGTCTGAATTGGGGTGGCTTGGTGAGCAAAATAATGATGGATTAAACCCAGATTTGTGACTGGGGGTGAATGTTGTGCCATTGTGCAACATTCCGTCCATCATCTTGTGTGTTTTGCTGACTTTTCAAAATATCAGCTTATCCTATCTAATGTTCCTTTCAAACAGTTTTTACTAACCAATAAGAAACATGCTTTTGAAACACAGAAACATGCACCCTACTTTTCAGTCTATAATATTCTCAAACAGCCAATCATTTCTCTTCTTTCTTCAAAACTGCATCTTATCCACCATTTTAGAAAAATCTTAGTTTTCAAACTGTCATTTCACATACAGACACCTTCTGAGTGCATCCAGACCTCCCTTCAAAATGCTGAGAGTGTGGATTGTGGGTCACAGCTATATTTTCTGGAGCCAAAGGTATGCAGAAAACAGAGGTATCGACAAAGACCTAGCTTTGCCAAATGTAGACATTAAATGGATTGGTCAGAGAGGATTAAAGTGGCACCAATTGATGCCCTTGGTTAAATCCTTTTTGCATCTCCAAAACCCTGACCTCATAATTGTGCATTGTGGTGGCAATGACCTAGGCACTTTGACTGGGGTAGGTCTGGAAATGCTTATGAAGGATACCTTTGGAGAATTAATGTCACTTTTCCCCCAAACTGCCTTTGTCTATTCTAACATATGCTAAAGACAGAAATGGGACTTGTCCAATCAATTTTGTCCACAGACTGAGCAAGCTAGGAAACATGTCAATAAAGCTGTTCCTGCTTATCTCCGAGATTATAGGATGGGGTCCATTTACCACAACAATCTGCGTTTCAATATGGACAGCATCTATAGGAGAGATTGTGTACATTTTACAGATGAGGGTAATAGAGTCTTCCTCATCAACTTTAGACTCTGCATCGGTACTCACTTATAGGTACCAAAATATCCCAATAAACACAAGGGGTCTTTTCAGAGCCACCCAAGATCTAAACACATAAGCTTGATATATATCTGAAAAATATTTCTTTTTTTTTTTGCTTGGAGTCGCGCACCCAACGCGTTACGAGTCGCGCACCTAATGCGTTAGGAGTCACGCACCCACCGCGTGCACACCAGGGGGCCGCGCTGAGCGCCGCGCTTTATGAGCAACTCCTAATTTTACCGTAAAAAAAAATTAGCACCTACCATTAATTTTTATTCTCCCTGGGGACCCTATCCCCTGGGGCCTACATACAACCTTGGGGACTGTCGGGGGAGTCCTAATGCCCCCACGGTCCCAGCCGACTCCCCATGTCCTTCTGGAGCCAGCATTGCTTTTCCACAAGGGGAGCTGCTAACATGCAGCTCCCCGTGTGGAAAAGCAATCTGGTTTGCATTTTGAAAGAGAGAACAGGTTTCCTTGCTCTCTCTTCCAAAATCCAAACCAAGTTTGCCATGACAGGGCGGGAGCCTCGGCTCCCACCCTGCCATAGCAAACAGCAGTGTCCCGGGGCTGGGCACCTGGGGACACTGCAGGAGCCGGCCCTGGAAGGTGGCGGTCCCCAGGGCCATGACAGGCTCCAGGAGGGGGGCCGCGCGGCCCCCCTACCACCTTTTCGAAAGCTCCAGGGGGTGGTGGTCCCCGGGGCTTGGGTGTCCGTCACAGAGCCTCTAATTAGAATATTTAGTGCCCCGGGGAAGTGGCAGTCCCTGGGATGTGAGGGGGGCTCAAGCCCCCCACACAGGTTTTTGTTTTTTAAAAAGCCCTGGGGGTGGCAGGCCCTGGTGCTGCGGGGGGCCTTTGAGCCCCCCACCCATGAATATAGAATCCCCGTGGGGTGGAGGTCCCCGGGGCTTGGGGGGCCTTTGAGCCCCCCACCCATGAATATAGAAGCACCGGGCGCTTCATTTTTTTCGGCAGTATCCGCACACCCGGTGCGTATCTTCCTGTTTTTAATAAAAATAATATTTTTTTGGGCCCAGGGGGTACTTGCGGGACCCCTAAGCAGGCCTAGGGGGTCAGAGTGTTTCTACCCTGCCCCCTATTTGTGTTTTGCACACTTTTTTCAAGAATTTCTTGTGCCACAGTGATGTCATTTGAGATGTCATCAGTGATGTCATGAGTGATGTCACTGACCATGTCATGAGTGATGTAATATGTGACGCCATCAGCAGTGTATTGCGGGCGCGCGAGTTATAGTTAGCTGAACTAACTATAAAGGGGGAATTTCAATGGTTTTGTATGAGTTAAATGTCCAGCTAACTATAACATGTGTGAAACCTATGATTTTTCAGTGAATTGCGAAGGTTTTTAAAATGCTAATTACTAACTATAACGTGGCTGAAACCTAGGGTTTTTTCAGTGAATTTCAAAGGTTTTGTTAATGTTAATTTTTAAATGCATTAATTGTGATATTTTTTATACTGATTTACTACATTGTTTTAAGGTATTTATTTTTAGATATTTTATTTTTTAAATTACATTACATATTTTTAATATAAATTGAAAAAAAGTTTTTAAAAATATTGAAATTGTAATATTGTTTTATTTTTATTTTATATATTTTTTAATTTATATCTATTTTATATAGCAGGCAATGATATCCTATGGAAGAAAATTCAAGTTACTGGTAAGTACGGTTAAAATTCCTTTTCAGGATCATTACTGGGCTTAAAGATGCAGCACTGAGTTCTCTCTTTATAACAGGTGAGTAAATCGGAATTCGGAGTTCGGCTGATTTTAGAGGAATATTTTAAAGTTCCAAAACTCCACACTTAGAAGAATTTCCAAGTGAAACCAGTCAATGTTAGCCTATGGAAGGAAATTTAAGTTACTGTAAGTATAGTTAGAATTACTTTTCAGGATCAGTAGTGGGCTGAAAGATGCAGCACTGAGGTCTCTCCTGATAGCAGGTGAGTAAATCGGAATTCGTACTGCGGCTGATTTTAGAGGAATTTTTTTAAATTTCAAAACTCCACACTTAGAAGAATTTCCAAGTGAAACCAGTCAATGTTAGCCTATGGAAGGACATTCAAGTTACTGTAAGTATGATTAGAATTGCTTTTCAGGATCAGTAGTGGGCTGAAAGATGCAAGTTCAAGTTCAAGTTCAAGAATTTATATAGCACACTACTCACCCAGAGGGTCTCAAGGCGCTTGGGGAGGGGGTTAATTATTTATCGAATAGCCAGGTTTTAAGTTATTTCTGAAGGAGATATGGTTCTGTGTAAGGCGGAGGTGAGTGGGAAGTGAGTTCCAGGTCTTGGCTGCCAAGTAGGAGAAGGATCTACCTCCGATGGTGGATCTTTGGATACGCGGCACTGCGGCGAGGGCTTGATTGGAGGATCTTAGTTGGCGGGAGGGTGTGTAGAAGGACAGTCGAGTGTTGAGGCATTCGGGTCCTAGTTTGTAGAGGGCCTTGTGTGCGTGGGTGAGGAGACGGAACGTTATTCTCTTGTTGACGGGGAGCCAGTGGAGGTCTTTCAGGTGGCCGGTAATGTGGTCTTGGCGAGGGATGTCCAAGATGAGTCTTGCTGATGCGTTTTGGATGCGTTGGAGTTTTTTCTGTAATTTGGCTGTGATTCCGGCGTAGAGGGTGTTTCCGTAGTCTAGTCGACTCGTGACCAGTGCGTGGGTGACAGTCTTTCTTGTTTCGGAGGGGATCCAGCGGAATATTTTTTGGAGCATACCAAGTACGTTGAAGCAGGAGGATGAGACGGCGTTGACTTGTCTGGTCATCGAGAGTGAGGAGTCCAGGATGAAGCCAAGGTTACGTGCGTGGTCTGTGGGTATGGGTGCTGTGCCCAGAGCCAAAGGCCACCATGAGTCGTTCCAGGCAGAGGGGGATGATCCTAGGATGAGCACCTCCGTTTTGTCTGAGTTAGGTTTTAGGCGGCTGTTTTTCATCCATTCGACTACTTCTTTCATGCCTTCGTGAAGTTTGGTTTTGGCGGTGTTAGGGTCTTTGGTGAGGGAAAGGATCAGCTGGGTGTCGTCAGCGTAGGAGATGATGTTAAGGTTGTGTTGACGCGCGATGGATGTGAGTGGACTCATGTAAACGTTGAAGAGGGTGGGACTAAGTGATGATCCTTGTGGTACACCACAGATGACTTCGGTGGCCTCTGATTTGAATGGGGGAAGTCGGACTCTCTGAGTTCTCCCAGTTAGGAACGAGATGATCCAGTCCAAGGCTTTCCCTTGTATGCCGATGTTGCTGAGGCGTTGTATGAGGGTGCTATGACAGACTGTGTCGAAGGCGGCAGAGAGGTCGAGTAGGATGAGGGCTACTGTTTCTCCGTTGTCCAGTAGTGTTCGGATATCGTCTGTAGCTGCGATGAGGGCTGTTTCGGTGCTGTGTTTGGCTCGAAAGCCGGACTGAGAGGGATCGAGGGAATTGTTGGATTCAAGGAAGGCGTCGAGCTGGCTATTGATGGACTTCTCAATGACTTTGGCTGGGAAAGGGAGGAGGGATATGGGGCGGTAGTTTTTAAGTTCAGAAGGGTCTGCTGTGGGTTTTTTCAGGAGGGCGCTGACTTCGGCGTGTTTCCAGCTTTCTGGGAAGGTGGCAGAGTTGAAGGAGCAGTTGATGACATCACGGAGATGGGGTGCGATGATGGAGTCTGCTTTGTTGAAGATGTGGTGGGGACAGGGGTCGGTTGGCGAGCCAGAGTGGATGGAGTTCATTAGGCGGATGGTGTCTTCAGTGGTGATTGGGTTCCAGGCGTTGAGGTTGTTGCAGGGCGGTTTAGGTTCTGAGGGGGGTGGAGAGTATTGTTCGTTGGGACTGTTTCCGAAGCTGTTATGTATGTCGGCAATTTTGTTGTAGAAGAAGGAGGATAACGAATTGCAGAGGTCTTGGGAGGGAGTGATGTCGTTTGAGGCTGCGGTGGGGTTGGTGAATTCTTTCACGATGTTGAATAGTTCCTTGCTGTTGTGGGCGTTGTTGTCGAGTCGATACTTGAATGCTGATTTCTTGGTGGATCGAATCTGCTGGTGGTGTTTGCGGGTGGCTGCCTTGAAGGTGGTCATATTGTCGGTGGTTGGGTTTTTTCTCCATGTTTTCTCGAGAGTGCGGCATAGCTTCTTGGATTTCTTAAGGTCATCGTTGAACCAAGGGGCCTTTTTGCTGCCTTGTGTGGTGTGATGGTTTTTCAAGGGTGCTAATTCGTCAGCGCTGTGCGTGATCCATTGTTTGAATTTGATGGCCGCTTCGTTTGGGTCCGATGAGGGGGCGGGTGGGTTAAGGTTGAGCGATGTGAGGAGTTGTTCGGTGGTTATTTTGTTCCATTTTCTTCGGGGAATAGGTTGTGGGGGGTTGTGGGTTGAGGTGGTTTTGTAGCTGAAGTGAACGCAACTGTGGTCCGTCCAGTGGAGAGCTGTGGTGTGATCGAAGGAGATGTGCTTACTGGAGGTGAAGATAGGGTCGAGCGTGTGTCCGGCTATATGGGTGGGGGTGTCAACAAGTTGTTTGAGACCAAGATTGGCTAGGTTGTCCAGAAGGGTGGTGGTGTTGCAGTCGTTTTTCTTTTCCAGGTGGAAGTTGAGGTCTCCTAGTAGAATATAGTTTTCGGAGGTGAGGGCATGTGGGCTGATGAAGTCGGTGATGTCTTCGTTAAATTGTGCGCGGGTTCCTGGTGGTCTGTAGATGAGGGTGCATCTAAGTGTGGTCTTAGGGTCGGTGTGGATCTGGAAATGGAGGTGTTCGGCGGTTGTGAGGTGAACGTCGGAGCTGGTCGTGATTTTGATGGTGTTCTTATGGACGATGGCGATGCCTCCTCCTGTTTGGATGGTGCGGTCTTTTCGGATAACCTTGTAGTTGTCCGGGATGGCTATGGCGATGTCGGGTGCTGATGATGCGTTCATCCATGTTTCAGTGAGGAAGGCGACGTCCGGTGATGTAGTGTCGAGTAGATCCCAAATTTCGGTGGCGTGTCTGTGGACTGAGCGGGCGTTCAGCAGGATGCACTTCAGGTGGTTAGGGTCGGAGCTGTGTTTGGGGTTAGTGGATGTGGTATGGGTCTTGATGCTGGTAAATTTGCAGGAGTGGCAGGCGAAGGGGCCATGGGTGTGACCTGGGGCAGCTACGCAGCATTGAGGTGTGCGTCCGGGGTTAAGGGCTAGGAGGGTGGTGGCGTCATACGTTATGCTGGAGGGTTGCGCTTTGCTGGGACCAGGGGGTCTGGCACTGGGCGCGGTCCAGGCGCGAACGGGCGTAGACGGGCTTACCTTTGGCGCACCTTCGGCGCGACCGCTGCGCGTGACCGCTGCGCGCATGGGCATCAGTCATATGTGGATAGTGGAAGGGGAGGGGCGAGGGAGGGCCAGCTGGGAGGCGGGAGCGGGGCGGAGCTACGGGCCTGGAGGCACAGTCAACAAAATGTCCGCAAAAACAAACGTGGGAGCGGGGCGAGTCTGTCTGTGTAAGCAGGCAAGGATATTCACAGCATACAAAGCGTACTTTTGCTCAAGCGCTATAGTGATATGTCAGCAAAGCAACAACAATGATACAGGCACGAATTGAGGTCTCTCCTTTTAACAGGTGAGTAAATCGGAATTCGTAATTCTGCGGATTTTAGAGGAATATTTTGCTCAATAGTGAAGGAAGGGGGTGGGGCCTGAGGTGTGCAAACACGCCCTGTGGCACGTTTTAAGTTGGGAAATTAATTCCTCTTCAATTCAGAGGTCCCCTAGGGGCCAAATTAGCCAATACATACTTTGCCCCACGCGTGGCAGTCCCTGGGGCAGTGTGGGGGGAGATTGGGCCCCCCACACTTTATTTTTAAAAAGCCCCCGGGATTTGGCCCGCCGGGGGCTAATTAACATTAAAGCGCGGGAGCCGTGTTTTGTTTTTTGGGGGATCTGCAGGGTACACGTACCCTACACGCATCCAGCGATTTTTATGGGGTCAGGGTGTTTCTTCCCTGCCCCCTTTTCTTGTTTTTTGCTTTCTGCACAAGATGGCTGCCAACACTTCCTGGTTTGGAGTGTTAACAGCCAGTTGACAGCCAATTAGCAAGCAGCTCGTGCTCGTAAGGGTACGCGTATAATCCTCAGAAGGTAGTTTGTCCATAGATATATCTATGATTTTATTTTTGATTTTATCAGGAACTACTGCACGGATTTACACCATTTAACAAAAAGAGTCATCTGCGAACCAAACTCTACCTTTTTGCCAAATTTGGTGTAATTCCGTTCAGCAGTTCGGGCTGTAGCCCGTCTTAAATGTCCCCATGGAAAATTGCTTGGGAAAAACACGTTTTGGGACCCCCCTTTTTTCTTGGTCCTCGCTTCAAGGATTACCCCCAAACTTTCAGGGAAAGGCCGGAGCGGAGCAGGCCATCTTCTTGGAGATTTTCGCGAAGATTCGTTGACCGGCGTCAAAGTTATTCTAAATAGAATGGAAACTAGGTCCTAACTATAACTACCTACTGGATATATATATATATATATATATATATATATATTTATTTTTTTTTTTTCATTTTTTTTTTAAAGACTCTGGTCCACTAGCCGTTGCACCACTTCGTCGCGGGTGCTGCTTTGCGCACAGTAGAGTGCGCTAAAGATTCCTCATGCACAGTCCGTGATCCCACCGAACAACAATTTAAGCACACTCCTTAAGCAATACAAGGTACCAGAAGCTGGAGTTTTTAAGTTCTGGATTTATTCCATCATTCGATGCAGAAACAAATTGACAATTGCGTTTCGGCGTCAACGCCTTCGTCAGTGTCAATTCATTATTTACATTTTGTGTGTTTAAATAAACATATAGAAATAATGTTGTGCGTTGGCTGAGATTTATTGATGATTTGTTCATCGTATGGCAAGGATCACAACAAGAAGCCCATGATTTTGTTGCGCAATTGAATAATAATGATGTAAATCTGCATTTTACTTTCAATATCAGTAACACAAGTATAGCATTTTTAGATGTTCAGGTCAATATAATTAACAACAAAATGACCACTTCATTGCATCGGAAGGAAACAGCAGGAAACACATTACTACATGCATCTAGTTCCCATCCTCCTCATTTAATACAAAGCATCCCCTATGGGTAGATGCTACGTATCCGCAGGATTTCTAGTGAGGAACAGGACATGATTGATAAACAGATGGAATGTAAACAGCGGTTTTTAGAGAGAGGTTATACTAGCTCTTCCATTGAAACAGCTATTGTTGAATCCAGAAAACCTTGTAGGAAGGACATTTTAGAGGGCAGAAATAAACGGAAAAAACGAATAGTTTCTTACCTGTCGGTGTAGTTTTGCAGCTTGAAGATCTTTCTGGATTCACTATGCTGTGCATATTCCGCAATCTGGTGGTTGGGTCCGGAATCGTAGTCTTTCTTCTCTTTTTTATTTTTGTCGTAGCCCAGGTGGGCGTCGACGTCCCACCATTTGGTGTACCTTCGGTGACGTCGGTGTGCTTCCGGCGGAAGCTACCACCCTTGGGCGCCATGTTCGGATTCTTTTTTCTGTCTCTTTCTCCTTTTCTGTCTTTGTAGTGAATCCATGGCTTTGTTTGTTAATCCATTTTTCAACGTAATTCTTTTCACGTATCTTTTCACGTATCTTCTAAGTTTCAACTTTCTTTCTTTGTGTTAGCGCCTTCTTCTCCAGCCTCATCTTTCTGGCGGAGGCGGGTGGGTTCGCTAGTGAATCCAGAAAGATCTTCAAGCTGCAAAACTACACCAACAGGTAAGAAACTATTCGTTTTGCAGCGTGAATCTTTCTGGATTCACTATGCTGTGCATAGATTTTGTAGCGGTTTTCCTCACTTTTGTGGCGGTTGGGTGGAAGATGAGCGTTGGTTGTTGAATATATGTTGAAGCACTTTCTGTCCTACTTGTGCTTCTTTGTTCATCTGTACATCCACGCAATAGTGCTTAGTGAAAGTGTGCACTGAAGCCCATGTTGCCTCCAGGCATATGTCCTGGATTGGTGTGTTGGCCAGAAAGGCAATTGTTGCTCCTTTCTTCCTGGTGGAGTGGGCCTGTGCCCCTCCAGTTAGCTCCTGGCCAGCTTGTTTGTGGCAGAATTGTATTGTCTGTGCGATCCATCGCGCTATGGTGTTTTTAGTGACTGGTTTGCCCATGTAACTGTTTGCGAATGATACGAAGAACTGTTTTGTTTTCCTGTGTTCCTTCGTTCTCTCGATGTAGTGCATCACAGCCCTTCTAGCGTCTAGGGTGTGGAGTGACCTCTCTGCGCTTGTAGTGGGGTTTTGGAAGAAGCTAGGTATCTGAATACTCTGGTTCATGTGGAACCTTGACACCACCTTTGGCATGAAGTGTGGGTCTGTTCTCACCACGACCCTGTCACCGTGTATCTGGATGTAGGGTTCTTGCAGTGTGAGTGCCAGCAGTTCGCTCACCCTCCGTAGCGAGGTGATTGCTACCAGAAAGGCCGTCTTCATTGTTAACATTTGCAGCGATGCTTTGTGGATGGGTTCGAAAGGTGCTTTCATGAGCTCCGTCAGTACCACATTTAGGTTCCATGCCGGTGGCGGCATTCTTTTTGGGGGCGCTATTCTTTTAGCTCCTTCCAGGAATCTTTTTACGACTTGTGATGTGAAAACACTTCTCCCTGTTTCTCCTCTTGTGTATGCCACAATCGCTGCCAGGTGCACCCTCAGCGAGGATGAGCTTAGCTTAGCCTTAATTAGGTGCGTGAGGTATCTTAGCACCGTGGATTCCTTGGTCAGTTTCCTTTGGAGTTGTTTCTTGCAACACCATTGAGTGAATCTTTTCCATTTTTCCCCATAGCACTTGCGTGTGCTGGGCCTTCTTGCCTCTCGTAGCACCCGCAGGGTGCTCTCTGGTAGTTTTAGGTGTGCGAATTCTAAGTCCTCAGGAGCCAGGCTGAGAGGTTGAGGCTCTCTGGCTCTGGGTGTAGGATTTCTCCGTTTTCCATGGAGAGTAGGTCTCTTCTTTTTGGGAACTTGTGTGGTGGCCCCTGCGCCATCTCTATTATCTGAGAAAACCAGGTCTGTCTGTCCCATTGTGGTGCCACAAGGATGAGCGTCATGTTGCTCTTCATGCATTTGTTGAGAACCCTCGGGATCAGTGGTATCGGGGAAAAAGCGTAGGCAAATGTTTTCGACCAGCTTATCCATAGGGCATTCCCCTGGGACAGTGCCTCTGGTTGCCTGGATGCAAAGTACTGGCATTTTGCATTCCGGTGTGTTGCAAATAGGTCTATTGTTGGCGTGCCCCATTTCCTGAATAGTCTCTCTTTTTCCTGAGTATTGAGTTCCCACTCGTGGGACGCTGAAGTCTGCCTGCTGAGCCAATCTGCTTCCACATTGTCCTTCCCTGGCAGGTGTATGGCTAGCAGGTCAATTTTTAGTGGTATAGCCCATTTCCAGATCTCCTGTGCCAGGTTTGACAGAGGGAACAACTGAGTTCCCCCCTGTTTGTTCATGTAAAACATCGTTGTGGTGTTGTCCATTTGTATTAGCACCTTCTGGTTGTACAGGTGCTTCTGGAAAGCCATGAGGGCTAGCAACACAGTTTTCAGTTCTAGGCAGTTGATGTGCCTGACTGCATCTGTAGGGTTCCACAGACCCCTCACTCTGAGCCTGTTCATGTGTGCGCCCCACCCCTTCTGGGATGCGTCTGTGGTGATGGTCACTGTTGGGTCCGGTGGTGTTAGAGGTTTTCCTTCTGTTATTCTCTCCCTGGTCCACCACCTTATCTCCTCCTGCACCCTGTGCGTTACAACCACTAGATCCTCCCAACTTCCTGTAGCTTGTGACCATTGCTGTTGTAGCCACTCTTGGAGTGGTCTCATCTGTAGGCGTACATTGGGGACCAAGTGTATGCATGATGCCATCATCCCCAAGATCTTGCTCACAGTCCTCACTGTCAGAGATCGCCCCTTCTGGTAGTGACGTTTCTACCTCAGTAGGCTGAGCGTTCTCTTTTCGCTCGGTAAGACTCTGCATCGGACGTTGTCGATCTGGGCTCCTAGGAAGATCTTCACTTGCTCTGGTTCTATTGAGCATTTTCCCAGTGTATGGAGAAACCCAGGCTTGCTAGTGTTCTTGTCACCTGTTCTGCATGCTCTTTGCATGTCCTGTAAGAGCTTGCCTTTACCAGCCAGTCGTCGAGGTAGGGGTATACGTGTATCCCCTCTCTTCTTAGGTGTGCGGCCACTGCCGCAAAGCATTTGGTGAACACCCTTGGTGAGGACTTTAGGCCGAAAGCGAGGGTCGTGAATTGGTAGTGATCCTCGTTTACTGTGAACCTTAGCATGTGCTTGTGCTGCCTGTTCATGGGGATGTGCAGGTACGCGTCTTTGAGGTCTATGGTGGACAAGAAGTCCCCTGCCTTTATCTGTGGGATGACCTCTTGTAGGGACGTCATTTTGAATTTTTGAGTTTTGACGTATTTGTTTCGGAACTGTAGGTCCAGGATGGGTCTTAGACTTTCGTCCACTTTTGGCACTAGGAAGTAGTTTGAGTACACTCCCTTGTTTCGTTCTTTGAAAGGGACTCGTTCGATGGCCGCTTTGAGGAGGAGTTATTTGGCTTCCTCTTGAAGTAGTTGCAGCTCTCTTCCCGAGTGCTGTCTTTTCTTTGGTTTTCTGTTTGGTGGCCTCTTTTCCAACTCTATGCAGTATCCGAACTGCATATTATTGAGTATCCACTTGTCTGTTGTTATTTTTCTCCACTCCTGGAGAAAAAATCTCAATCTTCCTCCTACCGGCGTTACATGTTCCTTTGTGTCTTGTCGGTGTAGCCCTCTCCTCTTTGTTTTTCCGTGCTCCTCCCCCGGAGGGTTTGGGTGGTGGAGCACCTTCTCCCGTGTGAAGTCACTTAGAGGGTGATTGTTCACCGCCTCTCCTTCTCTGGCCCCGTCAATTTCCTCTTGACCGAAAGGACTGGCCCCTGCTTTGGTAGTTCCAGCCTTGCCTCTGCTGGCCCTGGTGGCCTTGGTTGTCACTCTGTTGCCCCTGGTGGAAACTCTGGTGAGAATCTCCTCGCTGACTTCCACCTCTGCCGTTCGGCCTCCGCGTAGGGGTGCCTCTTCTCATCCCCCTGAACTGCAGGGCCCCCATGGACCTTGCTGTCTCGTTGTCCTTCTTCAATTGGGTGAGCTTCTCATCCACTGGGGCTCCGAACAGTGATTCCCCGTTGAAGGGTGTGTTCAGGATGTTGTTCTGGACCTCAGCCTTGAATTTTGAGATCCTGAGCCAGGCTTGCTTTCTCTCAGTGATGCCTATAGCCATCAGTCTGCTGGATGTTTCTGCCCCATCCAAGGCTGTCTTCAGGCACGAATTGGCGATGCTCTTCCCCTCTTCCACAAGGTGTGATGCCCTCTCACGGTATTGTTCCGGGATGTGCTTGAGCAACTGTCCCATCTCATCCCAGTGCTGGTATTGATGCCTATTCAGGAGTGCGTTGGAGTTCGCATCCGCCAGTGTGCTGCGGCGTTCCTCTCAATTTTCCAGCCAGTTAGATCCATCCTCCTGCTTTCTTTGTCAGGTGGGGGTCCAGACGTTGTTGGGACGTTTGCCATTTTCCTGGCCGTTGCAGCGATTATAGAATCTGCTGTGACGGATCCCTTGATGTAAGCCGGGTCTTGGGAGGAGAATTTGTATTTTTTCTCCGTCCTCGGCGTTACTGATCTGCACGTAGCCGGATCCTTGAAGGCTTCCTTCCCCTGGTCTGTGATACTCTTCAGCATGGGCAGGAACTGACTTCTTGTTTGTATGGGGAGCAATGTTTCGAGCAGGAAGTCTGCTTCTGGCTTCTCCTCCTCCATCTTAACACCATAAGCTGCTGCCGCCTTTCTGACCACCTCATTGTATGCCCCAATGTCATCCGGTGGTGAAGGCCTCGAGGGGTATGTTTCTACCGCCTCCTCTGGGTTTTCGGCCTCGATGTCCTGCCATTCCTGGTCTTGGGCCGTCGAGGAACCCGAGCCGTAGCTTGACTGCTGCTCCCCGTAATCCCCTTCTGTGTAGTAGAGGTCTTCCTCCTCTTCGTGCTCCGAAGGTTCCGGAGTTTTCGGCGGCTCTTCGACGTCGAATTCCTCGAGCTCCTGTACCACAGCGACGCTCGATGTCGGCTTCGAGGGGATCTTGTAACTCCTCATTTTTTCATCGAAATCCTTCTTTCTCTGAAGGATGTTCTCCATTTCGGCCTCGAGCCTCTTTCTCTTTCTCTGCATCTCTGCGCCCTGTTCGTCGTCGAGCGTTTCGGCCGCCCTTTTCAGCGGCGCCGTCGACGTCGAAGCCTTCTTCGGCTCCCTTTCTTTCGATGTCGAAGTCGAAGGCCCTTTTTCGGGGGCCTGCTTCGATGACCTTTGCTTTTCGCTGGTCTTCGGCCTCCTGGAGTCCTTTTCAGAGGATCCGCTGGGCTCTTTTTCGGAGGATGCAGCTTCGGTCGACGATTTGTTCGGCGCCGGTGCTCCTTTCGAGGCTCTGGGCTCAGACTTTCGAGAGTCTGCCTCTAGTTTTCGAGGCCCTGTGGGAGTTTTCGGGGTCGTAGACTCTCCTACCTTATCAGGCGTTTTCTTATCGGTCTCAGCGACCGTGAAGTCATCTAGGCCTTCGGCGATGTTGTCCTTGTCGTCTGTGTAGAGGCCAAGTTCGTAAAGCGTCGGGGCTTGGCCCTTGCCCTGCATTGTGTGGTGAGCCGTCCTCTGTCTTTCTCGAACTCGGAGTGTCTTCGGCTTGAAGACGGAGCAGGCGTTGCAGTTTCTACTCTCGTGGTCGATAGGCAGGCAGAGGTTGCAGACTGGGTGCTGGTCTTTCTGTGCGAACTTGTGGTGGCAGTTCTTGCAGAATTTAAAGGGCGTCTTGACATCCCTGCGCTCAGGGGGCCCCCTGTGTGCGCATTCCTCCAAGGACGTCGAAGATTTCGAAATTCTCTCCTTTCTTCGTCGTCTCTTCTCTAAAGGTCCTCTTCTCCCGATCTTCTCAGGTCTTCTCTGTTGAAGATTTGCTATATTTTCTCCTTTCCTCCTCCAAAACTTCTGGAGCTTCACGCGACGATCCAGACACAACGGCGGAAAAAAGAATCTGAAGATGGCGCCCAAGTGTGGTAGCTTCCGACGGAAGCACGCCGACGTCACCGAAGGACGTTGACGCCCACCTGGGCTACAACAACAAAAAAAAAAAAGAGAAGAAAGACTACGATTCCGGACCCAACCACCAGATTGCGGAATATGCACAACATAGTGAATCCAGAAAGATTCACGCTGCAAAACTCACATAACTAATGAGGGTTCAAGTGATGGACATACTGAGCCTACAAGGCTAATTCTCACTTATTCCAGACAGGAAAAACAGTTGCGAGCCATTATAAGAAAAAATTGGCCAATTGTACATGATGACCCCGTTATTGGGGCTCTGCTCCCTAAACATCCATCAATAACAAACAAAAGAGCAGCGTCTATGGCCAATGCTTTAGTTAAAAAGAATCCGGAAGAACAAGAGAAAGCATGATGGCTGGTAGCAAGAAAGGGTTTCTTTAAATGCTCCAACTGTAAAGCATGTCATTATGGCTCCAACAGAACTACATATCAGTCTGCTTTTAGTGACAGGGCTCTGGACATAAAGCAGCACTTGACATGTCGAACTGATTATGCTGTTTATGTCTTACAGTGCAGCTGCAATTTGTTATATATAGGCAATACCAAACTTTATGTCCACAAGCATATTTTACAGCACATTAGGGCTATTAACAACAGTGACCCTAGTTATCCCGTGGCAAGACATTTTAAGACCCATCATAACAATAGTTTGCATCATTTGCAGTACTTTGTCATTGATGCAGTTCCGCCCCAGAAAAGAGGGGGGAATCGGGAATTAAAATTAAGGCACTTGGAAACAAGGTATATTCTAGAGCTTGACACTAAACACCAAGAGGGGCTCAACACAAGTGAACATTTATACACTTATTTGGATTAAGGGTGAGACAGTCTACTGTGGGTAATAATCTTGCCTCTCTAGCTATTTATATCCTGATCTGAGATACCATCCAACATTATCCTATTCTTCTTAAGAGGAAATGTTTTTAATACATGTAATTAAGGATTTTACAAATCTTTTAATGGATGTATTGTATTATTGGAGTTTTTGAGATGGTTTTATGTTGTTCTTTTAGGAATTGAATTGTATTTATTGATAATCAGTGTTTATTTATTTATATTTATATACTTGTTTTATCTAATCTTATACAATAGTGGGAATCAATTACCTTTTCAAGTTCAACCAACCAATACATCTAATACGATATGCAGACAAATATAAATTTTCCTAGCAGACTTGATATCAATAGGTATTGAAACTTCAAAAAATTGTTTTGTACTGGGGGCCTTATTAGAAATACCCATGACTTTGATTACGGGGTCCTTAGACAATAGAAAGCAATTGAGGAATATATAGCCTTTTTTAATATAGTTATAAAATAAAAAGCTTTATGCACATGTACTTTATATTTATAATTTTGCACATTTTTTCCACTTAGGGTTAGGTTTGGTTAAGTTTTATTTTAGTGTCCAACCTAGGGATATGATTATATAATCATGTTAGGATCCCATTTTGCAGTTAATGCAACTAAAAGTCTGTGATGTATCAATTACATATCATCATAAGGATATGTGGGTATTCGTGACTTACAGTGTTACAAATGATTGATTTTAAACATGCAATGAAGCCATTATGAATGAAAAAGTTGTATTGGAAATGTGTTAATATATTGAGTATGCATTTAAGCTTTGATTGATCAAATTAACGGACTCCAAAAGACAACTTTCTTTTTAAAGCAAATATTTATTTGTTTTACCCATATCTATGTTGCATTTATGCTTTTATTAGTCGGGTCCTTTTCTTGTATTCCTTTTAAGGGACAAGTTTACCATGTATTAACAACCACGGGTATAAATATTTTTTCTATGTTTAGCATACCATGTGACAGGGCACTTGCACTTTAAATATGGTGAGTCACAATGTTAACGCTGTCATGTGATCAAGGCAGAAGGAGCTGCCGAAACGCGTCATGGCGGAGTGCTTTCATATGCAATAAAGAAAATTAGCACTTACTTGGGTCCACTGTCGTTTGTTAGACAAAAGGAGCAGAAGAGCGAGGATTCTTCATATATATATATATATATATATATATATATATATATATATATATATATATATATATATATATATTACCTACTGGCGGTCGCCAGTAGGTATATATAGTTAGGATTTTTTCTCTATGGGATTTTTGAAAATTCTATGTCTAATAACTTTGGCGTTTGTGGACGGAATTGGCTGAAATTTTCAGGAAAATGGAACATTTTGTTTCTGAGCAGCCCCTGAAAATTGGGGGGGGGTTCGTCCAGGGGGGGTCGAGAAAAAAGGGGGGTCCCAAAACGTGTTTTTAACATTGAGTTTTCCATAGGGCGGTTGGCCTCACTTTTAGCCCGAACGGCTGAATGGATTTGCACGAAACTTGGCAAAATTGTAGGGACTGTTAGCCCGATGTGCCTTTTGTAGGTCTCAATATATGTGCTCCAGTGGATTTTGAGTAATTTAGGTTCAAAAAAAGATATATATCTGGGCGGAGCCTAACCACACATCTGATCTGATTGGCTGTCAGCACTTCATCCAAGAAGTGTTGGCAGCCATCTTGGGACCAATATACATGATAGCACCTCATTAAAAAGCATTGTAGTTAATAGAGGGTTTTAGGACTTTAGTTACATTATAAATCATTTGTTGATGGTACCATAATCGTTTTAGGAATTGTGGTGGGTTCTAAGGTGATTTTACCATGTGAAAAAACCTTCTGCTGTGATATCATGAATATTGTTTGAAAGAAAACTAATATCTCATGATTTTCCCACAGTGGTTTGGAAGGGGATCTATAAGCTAAACTGAAAGCATATTTTCTGTAAATTCACATTATCTTTCTCAGTCATGTGAAAATGAAGTCTGACATTCTCAGTAAAACATGTACATCCAACAAGGACAGAGACTGTCAGTTGATTCCTTTGTGTTCTACTGCAGCCTCCTAGAGTGTTCTAAAGAACAACTAGAGCGCTAACAGTCCTACTTATTACAAAGGTATGGCACACCTGAAGCCATCTTGATTGGAATAAAGTGGTAACTCTTAAAACATTTAATTTAAAAAGAAACAACATGAGGGGGTATATTTTGCCATAGAAAGTATGATTAGTGCTGCAGAATGAAAAATTAGGGCACATTTTGAGTGACTTCTCAAATCCTTTTCTATTTCATTAAAACATTCTGACATGCAGTCTCCCAAAATGGCCACCAGAGACAAAAGAGCCCAAATGTAGCCCAAATATCACCCAGATGTAGCCCAAGTATAGCCCAATGACAGAATGTCCCAGAGTGTTCTAAAGAACAACTAGAGCGCTAACAGTCCTACTTATTACAAAGGTATAGCACACCTGGAGCCATCGTGATGGGAATAAAGTGGTAACTCTTAAAACATTTAATTTAAAAAGGAACAAAATGAGGGGGTATATTATGCAATAGAAGGTATTATTAGTGCTGCAGAAAGAAAAATTAGGGCACATTTTGAGTGACTTTTCAAATCCTCTTCTATTTCATTAAAAAATTCTGACATGCAGTCTCCCAAAATGGCCACCAGAGACAAAAGAGCCCAAATGTAGCCCAAATATCACCCAGATGTAGCCCAAGTATAGCCCAATGACAGAATGTCCCAGAGAGTTCTAAAGAACAACTAGAGCGCTAACAGTCCTACTTATTACAAAGGTATGGCACACCTGAAGCCATCTTGATTGGAATAAAGTGGTAACTCTTAAAACATTTAATTTAAAAAGGAACAAAATGAGGGGGTATATTTTGCCATATGAATTATGATTAGTGCTGCAGAAAGAAAAATTAGGGCACATTTTGAGTGACTTCTCAAACCCTCTTCAATTTCATTAAAAAAATTCTGACATGCAGACTGAAACATGCACTTTGAATACCAGCAGCAGACGTCCCTGGTGAGCAGTAGCTTTACTACAGTGATCTAATGTGCAACTAGAGTGCTAACATTCAGAATTTATGGCAAATGTGTGACACATCTGAATGCCTTCTTGATGGAACCAAAGTAAACAAGCATTGAAAATGCAATAGATCTCGCCCTCGTTTAAGTTAAAGCCATTCTGTTTGTAATGAGGTGGCTTTTTAGCTTTGCTTTTATTAGTGTTTTTTCAACTTTCATGTAAATAACATGCATCTGTATGCATATAAGTATATGTATGCATGCATTTATGTTTGTATTTATATAGATATACAGATGATATATGTTTATATATGTATGTATATATATATATTCACTGAAAAAACCATAGGTTATAGACCATATATAGTTAGGAATTAGCATTTACAAAACCTTGAAAATTCACTGAAAAAACCATAGGTTATAGACCATATATAGTTAGGAATTAGCATTTACAAAACCTTGAAAATTCACTGAAAAAACCATAGGTTATAGACCATATATAGTTAGGAATTCGCATTTACAAAACCTTATTTTACTCACACAAAACCATTGAAATTCCATATATAGTTAGTTGCACTAACTATATATCGCGCACCCGCAATCCACTGCTGATGATGTCACATATTACATCATTCATGACATGGTCAGTGACATCACTGATGACATCACTGATGACATCTCAAATGACATCACTGATGACATCACTGATGACAACATCCAGTGACTGTATGTTTCTGTAAAGTTAAAATATGTCTTACATATTGAAGAATGAGTGGATGTATAAGTGTCTGGATGAAGGATTTAGTAGGTGCATGACTGACTGTATGAGTGAGTGATTAAATGTGTCTCACTGAGTGCATGAGTTAGTGACTAAACTGTCTTAATTTGTGCATCATTATGTCTGTTGTTCTGTAAACTGTTGCATGTGTTGATAAGTAGCTATATGAGTAACTATATGGGTTATTGATTGGTTGCCCAAGTATTTGTATGGGAGACTGAGTGTGTGTGTGGGTGGCTGGGAGGTGTATGGCTCTGTGCATAGATGTGTGAGCAGTTGATTCACTAGATGTATGGTTTCAAAAGTGCATGTGGAAACAGCTGTATGGGCGGTTGACTGTGTGCATGAGTGTATTGGTGAGTGAATGGATATCTCAGTGCTACATGTCAAAGTAAGTACATATGTAAAACACAGTACATGTGAGAGTTGACATATATAAATAACTGTGCATAAGAGCCAGTGAATGTGTGAGTGGCGGTATGGATCATTGTGAACTTGTATCAGGGATTGTATAAGAGAGTAAATATGTGTTAGTATATGTTTGAATAAGTAAAGTTTGTATAACTGTATAGTTGAGGAAATGGAGGTGTGATTGATTCTTTGCATGACTGACTAGGTGTGTGAGTAACTCCATGGATGAGTGACAGTCTGTGAGTGTCTGTTTACACTGATTGTATCTAAGGTTATATTAGAGTCTGAAGAGGTTCATCGTATTATCACATGAATGATATCATCAGTGATGTGATCAGTAATGTCAAATGAGATGTCATCAGTGATGTCATTTGAGATGTCATCAGTGATGTCATTTGAGATGTCATCAGTGATGTCATCAGTGATGTCACTGACCATGTCATGAATGATGTAATATGTGACATCATCAGCAGTGGATTGCGGGTGCGCGATATATAGTTAGTGCAACTAACTATATATGGAATTTCAATGGTTTTGTGTGAGTAAAATAAGGTTTTGTAAATGCGAATTCCTAACTATATATGGTCTATAACCTATGGTTTTTTCAGTGAATTTTCAAGGTTTTGTAAATGCTAATTCCTAACTATATATGGTCTATAACCTATGGTTTTTTCAGTGAATATATATATATATATATATATATATATATATATATATATATATATATATATATATATATATATATATATATATATATATTCACTGCTCCTCTGCCAGACCAAAGTCGACACACCAGCACTCTCAGTAAGTTAAACCCAGTTAGGTCTATTGCACAGAAAAGTAAAACAGACGCGTTTCAGCACTTGCCTTCGTCAGTGTATATATATATTTCAAAGACTCTGGTCCAATAGCTGTTGCACCGCTTCGTCGCGGGTGTTGCTTTGCGCACAGTG
This sequence comes from Lissotriton helveticus, assembly GCF_964261635.1. NCBI lineage: Eukaryota > Metazoa > Chordata > Amphibia > Caudata > Salamandridae > Lissotriton > Lissotriton helveticus. Next base: position 1,764,156,852 of record NC_136057.1, read on the forward strand.
GAGTGCGCTAAAGATTCCTCACGCACAGTCCTGGATCCCACCGAACCACAATATAAAGCACACTCATTAAGCAATACAAGGTCCCAGAAGCTGGAGTTTTTAAGTTCTAAATTTATTCCATCATTCGCTGCAGAAACAAATTGACAAACGCGTTTCGGCGTTACCACCTTCGTCAATGTCAATTAATTATTTACAGTTTGTGTGTTTAAATAAAGTTGTGCTCAAAACATTCACAGAAATAGAAAGTGTCTTAGTGCAGCATAAACATCAACAGAGAAGAAATTTTGCTTGGCGGCCATATTGGAACGTCTCATTTCTACTAAGCTCTGGGTGAATTGTTTGCAATTAGTTTCAAGATGCAACACAAATGTCTATTTCATTAAACATATTTGCCCATCTATTGCATACATTATTATCTTGTTAATTGCAATTGTTAACGCCAATTCATTTCTATCTTTCTCTCGCTTGGAGATTATCAATCACCCAGAAACGAACAAATTATATGCCACTCTATTGTGTTTGTTGGCCCCGTTGACCATGTTCCGCCTCATCATTAATTATGCCCTGTATGGGCTTGGCTTTTGAAGAAGCAGCAATTCTTACTATTTACATTATACACAGATCTGATCTATTTATTTCTCACGATCATTCATATATCAGGAGATCATACCGCTAATCACACACCTGATCCCTCACCAAGCGGTGTCGGTGTGATTTCTGGGTGCCGGAGCCCGGTCGTAAATATCAAGCATTGATAGGAATTAAAGTTTGTTTATTAGCCACTTGGCTTAGGGCAACCTATGGAATACACCTGTGTTGGAGCCTGAGGACATTGTGAATTGAATAGTGAGACTCTGGACTTAGGGAGTGACAATGCCAACATTGAGTGACAGCACACACTCATTTATTGTTTATATGTTTTACATTGTACATGTGTGAAACACATTGTGTATTTTCGTTGTTTAAACTGTATTTAAGTATGAATACGTCTTTTTTTCAACACTTGGTACTGTGTTTGCTGCAATGTTTTCAAAATAACCACTGCAAAATGTAAATGCAGTCTATTGTTGCTGTCTATGCTTGTAATCAACTTTGTCTGTCTGTCTTTTATGTTTACTTATGTGCACTACAAATGGTGGTTGGAAACGGTGAAATTTTGGCTTGTGAAGAAGATAGATAGATAGATAGATAGATAGATAGATAGATAGATAGATAGATAGATAGATAGATAGATAGATAGATAGATAGATAGATAGATAGATCGATAGATGGATGGATAGATAGAAAGGAACTGCTTGCTTGCGCGGGCGCGCTAACAAAAGAGCCCGTACTCCAAGGTAATCCTTTATCAAGTTTCTTTATTTAGACTGACGCGTTTCGACCTCTCTGGTCTTTTACAAAGTAAAAATAAAAGTGCAAAATTGTGCCCTATTTGACATAGAAAACCGTAAGAAAAACTGTGCATCAACATGGAGAAAAGACTTCAGCTAATATTTCCATGTATGCCTTTTAACCCATAAAAGACAGACTCCAAATTATAAATTTCAAGGTATGAACAGAAATACATTTTGGCGTGTGTAAAAATAATAAATATAATAAAAGGGGTAAATAAAGGCATCTGTCACAAAAATACATAAAGAAAATATGACAGTGAGTGATGCAAAAAACATGTGGAGCCCATTTCCAACATCAAACACATGTGCGACCATTGGTTATTAATCGAAGGAGAAATACAAAAACAGTTTCAAACATATAAGGGAGCAGCCGACCCCTGTCACCTAAAATAGTGGAACTATCTCCTAAGTAGTAAAACTTAGCAAATAAAAGATATTTGTGCAAGTGCTAGCTAATGGGCTGCAATAAATCATAATATTTGATAAGAAATGGAGTTTCCAGGGATAGGCACAATGGGCCCAAAACACCCCAAGTATGGCTGACATAGCCACTGCATCCATTAATTCACATCCAGATGGCTTGTCTGGAAATTAGCCAATCCCATGGTAGACCATACCACTTATGTGTGTGTCAAGTTGAGAAATACATGTAGGCAAAAAGAAATGTATATATATGCATTTACAGCCTAGAAATGGTGAAGAGAAAGGGGGAGGAATTAAAAGGGGAAGAAAAATGAAAGGAAAAAAAGAGAGGAAAAAGGGGAGGAAAGAAAGAAAGCTCAGATAATCGGTTAAACTCAAAAAAGATGGATAGATGTCCGGAATGCTATTCAGCCTAAATGTACATGGAGTTCCTCATCTTGATTGAGACCACCAGCATGTTTGCTCTTCAGGCGAATGATATCGTGGGACTCTAATCTCCGCAGAGTGCACTCTCTGTCCCCACCTCTTACTTTGGCCAGAACCCTGTCAATTCCAAAGAAAGATATTTTTAGGGCTTCAGTTCCACTGGAATCATGCATCATATTGCAATGTCTAGCCATAGGATATGTCACATCATTGTTCCTGATGGCCCTAAGGTGCTCCAGAACCCTTTTCTTGACGGGAAAAATTGCTGCTCACATACTTCAGGCCACATACCTCATATGCATACATACACCATGAAGTCACTGTTAATCTTGTGTTTCTTTCCATCGGGTAACTGCACCATTTTCACACTGGGACTATGTGAGCATGCTTTACATTTTCCATAAACCAGGAAGTTCTTTTAACCATGATATCATCCCCTGTGAATGTACTTGCTTATCATAGGTATGTACCAGTATGCCTCTAAGTGAGTTTCATATTCGATATGTGATTTGTGAAAATGTGTTAACCAGCTTCCCTATAGTGGGACCCATTCTCACTAGGTGAAAATGTTTCTTGACAATAGTTCTGACTGCTGCTGAATTGGAGTTGTGGGACGTGATCAACCGTACTGCCTTATTCTTTTGTCCATGTCTCTTTGGTTTCAAAAGGCTTTTCCTGTCAATTTTGCTCACTTTCGATCTGGCTGTGTCTAATACCTTGTGTGTATAGCTTCTCTCGAGAAACCTCTCCGTCATCCTACTTTCTTCCCTTGAGTCTGCTTCTGGCGTGCAACAGTTTCTTTTCGCTTTAAGAAACTATCCAGAAGGGATACTACACTTCAGGTTGGGCATGTGGTGCCTGTTGGTGTGTAAGACGCTATTCCCTGCTGTACTCTTCCTGTATAGCTTAGTCTGTATGTTGTCATCCTGCACCTCTACCATGATGTCTAGAAATTCTATCCTCTCCGTACTGGTTTTACTGGTGAATTTGAGGTTCAAAAGTCATTATCAGAAATTTTACAAAGGAAACTATCCAGTTCCCTACCTGTGCCATCCCAGATTAAGAAAATAGCATCTATGTATTGTGTCCACAATACAATGGGTTGCGTGTATTTTTCAAACTCCTCTGCCCAAATGTGCTCAGACTCCCACCACCCCACGAACATGCAAGTATCACTCGATGCGAAGCAACTGCCCATGGCAGTCCCAGTCACTTGTTTGTACCACTGATTCCCAACAAAAAATAGTTGTGTTCTAAACAGAACTGCAACATCTATAGAAGAACCATGGAATGCTCATACAGTGCTATTGGTCTGTCTCTGAAAAAATGCTTGCATGCTCTCAGACCTGGTCACTTTCTAATGCAAGTATAGAGAGATGCAATGTCTACTGTAGATAGAATATAGCTAGGTTTCCAAGGTATTTCTGCTACCTTAGATATGAAGTCCATGCTGTCTCTGCAGAAAGAAGGGAGACTGTACACATTTGAGAAAAGAAAATTATCCAAAAAAGTAGAGATATTTTCCAGAAGGCTATCAATTGCCGATATTATGGGCCCACCTGGTGTGTCAGTGCTATGTTTGTGGACTTTCGGAAACATATAAAAACATGGTGTCACAGGTTTTTTCCCTGTTAAAAATAACAATAATTCTGCCTTGGAATACCATTTTGATGCCAGGTCATCAATAGATTGTGAAACATATCAATACTGAGACCATATCCTACAACATTAGTTTTTATATAGCTACCTGTCCAATTATTTTCTTGCTTCTGCTGTGTACTTCTTTATATCCCACAGGACCACATTGCCCCCTTTCAATCAATCAATCAATCAGGGCCTTACATGCGCACTAGTCACCCGTGAGGATCTCAAGGTGGTAAGGAGGGGGGAGTGGAGGGTATGCAGCTCCGTTCAGCTGAAGAGCCAGGTCTTGAAAGTCTTCCTGAAGGTGTTCAGAGAGGGGGTGTGTCTGATGTCTGCCGGTAGCTTGTTCCAGGCCTTGGCAGTAATGTGAGAGAATGAAATCACTGCCACTTCTTTTGTCAATTTCAAGATCCAAATTAAAAAGCAGTTCTCATTTGGAGGACCAATCCCTTTGTCCCATTTCCAACTCTCTATGTGAGGCCAAACCTTCAATATCTCCAATGGATAGGAGATTCAAATTTGCATCAGTAGCAGTCGGTTGAGTTTTACCATCCCCTGCCCCACTGACCCTTGTTCCTTTCAATACATGAATCTTCAATAGTTTAAATTTTCTAATAAAAAGGAACATGTCAATGCGAGTTTGTGAGTAATCAAGGTTTGCAGTGGGACAAAACGATAGACCCAGTTCCAATAACGAATGTTCATCATGAGTTAGAATATGTTGGGAAAGATTAATAACAGAGATTCTTCACCCTTCATTTGGCCCTCTTGCTCTGCCGTACTCCTTTCCCACGCTGCATTTCTGTTTCCTTTTCAGTTCCCTCCTCTCCGGATTTTCTTACTACGTTAGTTTCTTCTTTTCCTTTTGGAGGTTTTCTTCTTGGAGCCTGGTTCTGTCGTAAAAAATGGTGCTCTTCCAAAGGTTGTAAAGGGCACCTGGCCACTTGTGGATGTCACCTGTCTCTCATCCAAGTCCGATATACCGGAGATTGACTCCGATGTAGCCATTTCCTGCTGTCTTAGGGCATATGTAGACTTGTATTCCTTTGTCGTCACATCATATTTTCTGCCAAAAGTTAAAATGCGCCCTGGCGCATAATCAATCTTGTTTCTAGTGAATTTCTACTATTTCTTTGTTTTAATGTCCTCTTCATACTTTGTTAGTCTGATTTCCATTTCTTTGTAGAAGGTCTTAATCTCTTCTTGCTGCTGAAGTTTTTCCAGGCATTCTGCCAGTTTTTACAACACTTTTCCAACTTGGTCTAATTCCAGAGCAGCATACTTAGATAGGAGACCCAGCATCTGCTTACAAGTGGATGCCATCAGGGACGACCATTCCTCAAACAGTTTTGGATGTGGGTTCTGGTAGGTGTGAGTAGTTAAGATATGCAGCCCCTTAGAGACCCTTCCTTCTTCTATGTAGTTAACCAAGGATATTACTTCCCAGCTGCGGTTGATTTCTTCTTTCCGCAGTTTCTCATATGTATAGATAGTCTGTTTTAAAGTTTTCACTTCATCCCGTGTTTTCATTGTATATATATATATATATATATATCTTTGAGCACACAACAGACACCCGGCATTGAAGAAGGTAACCGCCGAAACGCGTCTGCCAGGGGATGAGAATGTGTGGACAATGCGCTAATTCTTTTGGTGTATCCTGGTGGCATTAAATTAGCGTTGGGCAACCCTAGCATGTGTCGGACCCGTTCTTAACTGGGTGGGATTGGAGGAGTATTGTTGGAGGAGGTCAGCTCCGCATTCCGACACGCCCCTCGTTCAGGAGCTCCACGTATGCCAGCAACTTCTCTAGTTTTCTGTGCATGGACTGCACAACGTGGTGCCCCCCCCGGCCGGGACTGTCGGTATAGGTATCGGGGAGAGGGAGCAGATAGACTGCTGAGAGGGTTGCCCGGCAACAATGGAATCCGCCATGGTGAGCCTGCGAATTCATAGGAGCGGCAGATCGGAGAGCATTATTATATGCCAAGGCGGGTCACTGTACCTTGCTTTGCACTCTGAAATGGCATGCTCCATAAAGCGGGATCTGTGCACAGCATCCGAGGATCTCAAAATAAGAAAGCGGCAAAGTACTTGTTGGATGGAACTTTCCCTGTCCGCTTTCTATTGCTACAACATCTAGCCAAGGCGATTCCTTGGCAGGACTTTATAACAAAAGCCCTGTGAAAAACGGACAACTTTGAGCGCACAACAGACACCTGGCATTGAAGAAGGCAACCGCCGAAACTCGTCAGGGGCTGAGAATGTTTGGACATCGTGCTAATTCCTTTGCTGTATCCTGGTGGCATTAAATTAGCTTTGGGCAACCCTAGCATGTGTCGGACCCGTTCTTAACTGGGCGGGATTGGAGGAATATACATACATAAATACACATATATATTACCTACTGGCGGTCGCCAGTAGGTATATATAGTTAGGATTTTTTCTCTATGGGTTTTTTGAAAATTCTATGTCTAATAACTTTGGCGTTTGTGGACGGAATTGGCTGAAATTTTCAGGAAAATGGCACATTTTGTTTCTGAGCAGCCCTTGAAAATTTGGGGGGGGTTCGTCCAGTGGGGGCCGAGAAAAAAGGGGGGTCCCAAAACGTGTTTTTAACATTGAGTTTTCCATAGGGCGGTTGGCCTCACTTTTAGCCCGAACGGCTGAATGGATTTGCACGAAACTTGGCAAAATTGTAGGGACTGGTAGCCCGATGTGCCTTTTGTAGGTCTCAATATATGTGCTCCAGTGGATTTTGAGAAATTAACGTTTAAAAAAAGATATATATCTGTAACAGCGGACCGGTTAGCGCTCTGGTTCGCGGACTTTTCGCGCAACGGAGCTTTGTGAAGCGAAGCTGATTGGTTCTCCGGCGTCTGTCAACATTCCAAACAGTCCGTAGCGGCCGCCATCTTGTCTCTCGGTAGGATCGAGAGACAAGAGGAGGTCAAAACAAAGGGGGAAATAACTATAAGGGGGCATAGTAGATCCTCGCTGACCCCCTAGGTTTGATGTGGAGGTTTTAAAAGGGCCCCGCGGGGCAAAAAAAAATAATAAAAATAATAATTGAACGGCTGAATGGATTTGCACGAAACTTGGCAAAATATTAGGGACTGGTAGCCCGATGTGCCTTTGCTAGGTCTCAATATATGTGCTCCAGTGGATTTTGAGAAATTAACGTTCAAAAAAAGATATATATCTGTAACAGCGCTCCGCTTCGCGTAACGGAGGTTTGCGAAGCTGATTGGTCATTCTGTCACTGGGCTATAGTTGGGCTACATCTGGCTGATATTTGGGCTACATTTGTTTTTTTGTGTGTCTGGCGGCCATCTTTGGGCTACATTGGGCTACATTGGGCTTCATTGGGCTACATTCGGCTAATTAGCAAATAGCTCATCGCAAACTAGGAATGGTAAAGAATCGCTATTTATTCCTTAAAGTTCGCTATTTAGGAAATGCAAATAACTTTGATGATACATATGGCGGTTCATCTCTAACAAGGTAAGAAGCATAGGGATAGATTTATGATGACTGGCGCATCACCAGGGATGTGTTAGTCATTCTGTGCCGCTGTTCCGTCACCTATGGTGTGCTGCATTTACAATGCGGCGCATCATGGGGCAAAAACAGCACAGATGCGTGATGTATCTGTGCCGTAAAGGTGGCGCATTGCTGGAGTTGTATCGCAAGTGTGATGAAGCTCCAGCAAGGGTCGGGGGTGCCCCTGTCGCAGGGTTTCTGTTCTCACACAGAACTGTGGACAGAGGATTGGAACCTCGGCGAATTAGGGTGTCCCAAAACTCACGTTAGTAATCAAAAACTATTTAGCAAGCTAGGTACAGTGTCACATTGGATATAACAAACTCTCAATGTTTAGACAATCCAGAATATGAACTTATAGTACCTCAGGATACGTGGAACTCATGAACAGTCGGTCGTTATAGATTTCTTAGAAACCAGAACATGGAGTTAAGAAGAACAGATGTGTATTTGAAATGTTTATTTACTAATGCCGTCTTCTCAGGCGTAGTACCTTAGATAATAAAAGTACACATATTATCAGTAGCAAAATTACCAGCATAGTTACTAGTACATAAAAAGTGAATGGTGATAGTATGTTAACATTCTGTAAATGAATAAGAGTTAGCAACAGTTATAAGCAGCCGCGGGCCGTGGAGGGAGTTACGGTGGGGCAGGGAGGCGGGGAGGGGGAGGGGCAAGGTAGAGAGGGCTCCACCCTGCTTCTCCCCCTCCCCGCCTCCCTGCCCCATCGTAACTCCCTCCACGGCCCGCGGCTGCTTATATCTCACCCTCCCTAATACACATATTATATTATTTGCTAAGAAGGTCTCTTTGTGTTGGTTTAGGGCGTGTCCATACTTTAGTGTCTTAGATTTGAAGAAATCACATCAGCATACACCAGCTCTCTCTTCATGTGAACCGCATCAACTGTTGTGTATGTGTGTTCGGCAAAGCAATATAAAACCCGCCTCATGCCCAGAATTGGCAGAAGTTGCACTTATGTTATGAGTATGAAGTCGTGGAGATCAGACCTCATAAAAATTCTGTATCGTGTTGTTCTTGAAACTTTAGCACTCGCTGTACAGATATAGTTTAACAAGTAAAGCAGATAGTAGACCAATAACATATTATTCTCATGTAAACCACGATGAACTACTAGGTGGAAAGCTAAAGCAACAACTAAGTGTCGTGTGCAGAAGTTGCAAAAAAGGAAAAATGGCGTTTAAACCGGTAATGAGCCCATGCTAACTTAACACGGTGTAAAGATATCCAGGACCTAGATGACACCTCCTCATGATCCGGAAACGAACTGAATAAGATAATAGAAGTGCCATCTCATGAGAGCAGATTGCAAGTTTATATGTGGACGGTCCGCAAGGTAAAGCATTAAAACTAGGAAAATTCAATGCTAAAGAAAAATAAAACAGCCAAGTACTTTATCGAGTCTTAAGCCAATAGGCAAGGTAAATAATAAAAACTTGACAAATAAGTCAATGAATTGTCAATGAAATGCTAGTACTCAGCATATCAAACATGAAAAAGGTCTATGACATAACTGTGTATGCAAAATAAGCTGCAACAGCCTCCAATAGGAAGTCACCGTCTTCATCCGAAAACAGTTCAGCCATCCAATTTAAAAGCGGAAAAGAACATACGTGCTCTCCCAGCACCGGATCCTCTATCACCATCAGAGGACAGCTCGGTGGGTTTTCAAGAAAGCTGTGTTCCAAGAAAGACTGTGCTGCCGCCAGTAAATTCCAGGGACCAAGTAGTCCATGCATCAATGCCACAGCCATAATCCTTTCGCCAGGACAAATCAACTCGTGAGTAATGATAGGAGTCATCAGCTGATTAAAGTCGACGTCAGGAGAAACCGGTCCGCAGAGACACAAATCAATGGCCCAATCGAAATCACAGGTCAGGCAGTGAAATACAGGCTGGACACAGGTGAAGTAGGAGAACCGAAAAGATAATCCATATGCCGTGCTTAATATCGCCAACGGCATTGTGCCATAATATTCTAGCATGCGATTGCGGAACAGTGTCAGCAGCTGCAGGGTCGGAGGTTGCATAGGAGGGACATCCATATTTAAAAATGTAAAAAAGCACAAGAGCGTCCGCTGGTAATGCAAGTAAAAATGCCAATCCACGAACCAGAGTGCAGAAAATACAATGAAAGGGAGCAGGGATGACTCCAAAGATTTTCTCAAATGAAGTCACGAGACCACTGGTAACAACTTTAAAAAAGTGTGCCAGGGATTTTGTGGAGGATGCGTTAAAGATAGTCGGAAACATGTTGCTGAAATTGAAAGGCAAACCTGTGTACGGGTGTTCGCTATGTGAAGTACGAAAGTTTCACGGGCCGAACTCAAGGCCACCTCTCTCTGAGACAAAAGAGCTCTTATTCTTGTCATGCCGTTGAAACGTGTCCCAAGGTTGGTATTTGTGGCCAGATTGAAAACTCCCTATGTTCATGTGTGGGAGGAAATAGAACATTTCTGCAGCAAATAACCCGTTCACTTACTGTTACGATAAAAGGAATACTTTTAATTAACTCAGAACAATCTTCATTATTGAGCATCAAATAACTACCATTTTCCAACAACTTGAACGTGGGGATGATAGCAGGAACTGGCGTGCCTTGCAACACGCAAGCCATATTTGGTCGGTGTTTGTTGCATGAATCGTGTAACTGTATGTGCCTACACATTAGTGAATGATCTGGCGTCTCAGTGCATTCCTCTCCATTCAGATAAACTTCTTGATCATCTTTGAAGCATCTGTATGTGTATGGAAGCGACCAGACCTCATGAACAAAAGCACTACCTAAAGGTTCATAAAGACCTATTGGTATATATTTCATACAATTTGAAAACTTATATAAAGCAAAAGCCAGCGTTATTAAACCGTGGATAAGGCATGTTGCCAAAAAACCCGCAATCCTCTGCTGATGATGTCACTGAGCATGTCATGAATGATGTAATATGTGACATCATCAGTAGTGGATTATGGGTAATAGTATCTCTAGTTTACTCCCCTATAGCTGTCTTTCTTTTAACATAAGTGTGTGTTTCCTTCCCTTATACTTACTGTTTTTGGTTCGCTTCCAGTTCGCGTACCAGCGAGCGAACTAGGAAGCGAACTAAGAGAAATAGAGGTTGGCACAGTTCCAAATATTGTACCAATTTTTTAATAACGGGGAGGTAGTTCTGAAAAGAACTTTTTTTTTTATTTTTCTGAACATTTTTTTACTGTTTTTGAATTTTTCGGAACAGTTTTATATTTTTGGGGGTTTTTCTTGGAGGGGGCAATGAAAACGATTCATTGTAAAGGGCTCAACAGGAGCAACAAAACAAAAAAAAGAAGTATTTATTATTTTGGGCGTTTCGGACAAACTTGCATATGATAGTCAATAGCTCTGTTGATCAGAGTGATGCTTCTTTCTCCGTAGGAAATGAATCCATCGCAAAATACGCAGGTGTGTTTTACTTCACCAAATCTCATTTGTATATTTGGCACCATCTCCCTGCCCTCTGGTCCCGTTACTTCCGGTACAACAGATCTTCTGGCCATAATAGGGAGATTATCTAGGTCGTTCCGAAACTGTGCAGCACTGTAGTTGTTAGGATGCCACCTAGTCATATGGCGATGCATTGTGTAGTTTCCGAAACTGTATTTTTTGTCGGTCCCTCTGGACAGTCTATCTTGACATATAAGGCAAGTTACGTATCTTGCATTTACTTTTTTCTGACCTTTGGGAATTTTAAAAAATTGCCAAATGAAGTTTTCTTTCCGGTGAGACGTCTTGGGCTGCTCAGGCAAAAACTGCCTCTCTTCGTGCTCGTCCTCCTGTTCCTCTTCTTCTTCTTCTTGTTGAATTACAACTTGAGCAGGTGGTCCACTCTTCCTTGGATGTGGTGGAGGTGGTGGGGAAGCACCAGCTGAAGCTACTAAAGAAGCCATTGCTCAGTGATTACAAAGGGTCTTTCTCTCACAATGATGAAAGTCAGAGTGAGGAAAGAAGGAGGGATTTTCATCATTTGGGAAAAACAAGAGTTCTCAACCAATCAAAAGTGTTCATTTTAGATTATATGACCTAGTCTTACATCATTAGGAAACCAAAAGTGAAATGAACCAATGAAAAGTGTTATTACCAAGTCACATGACTTGCTGTGTTTACGTTAAGCGCTTTGCAGGGCCTCCCGGTTTGCTTCCAGAAACCTGCGCTTTGGCACTCGCTTCGCGTACCAGTTCGCTAACGTAGCACGTCATATGACGTATCACGCGACAACGTGGAACGTCATGCGGACGGGAGGCGTCACGATGTTGTTTTCTAACGCGGCACTTGCGGTAAAGAAACGTTTACCGGCTCGCGGTCTATTTCGCGGCATCAAGGTCAGCTAACGGGAAGCTTCCCGATTCGCGAAGCGGGAACGAAGAAAAAAAAATATTTTAAAAAAAAATTATTCATAAACATATAAAATATATTTTTGGATTTAAAGAAGAATACATTTTACAGCTACAGATATTAGCTGTTAAAAAACCAATGAAATTCACAGAAAAAACCATAGGTTATAGACCATATATAGTTAGGAATTAGCATTTACAAAACCTTGAAAATTCACTGAAAAAACCATAGGTTATAGACCATATATAGTTAGGAATTAGCATTTAGAAAACCTTATTTTACTCACACAAAACCATTGAAATTCCATATATAGTTAGTTGCACTAACTATATATCGCGCACCCGCAATCCACTGCTGATGATGTCACATATTACATCATTCATGACATGGTCAGTGACATCACTGATGACATCACTGATGACATCTCAAATGACATCACTGATGACATCACTGATGACAACATCCAGTGACTGTATGCTTCTGTAAAGTTAAAATATGTCTTACATATTGAAGAATGAGTGGATGTATAAGTGTCTGGATGAAGGATTTAGTAGGTGCATGACTGACTGTATAAGTGAGTGATTAAATGTGTCTCACTGAGTGCATGGGTTAGTGACTAAACTGTTTTAAATTGTGCATCATTGTGTCTGTTGTTTTGTAATCTGATGCATGTGTTGATCATTAGCTATATGACTAACTATATGGGTTATTGATTAGTTGCCCAAGTATTTGTATGGGAGACTGAGTGTGTGTGTGGGTGTCTGGGAGGTGTATGACTCTGTGCATAGATGTGTGAGCAGTTGATTCACTAGATGTATGGGTTCAAAAGTGCATGTGGAAACATCTGTATGGGCGGTTGACTGTGTGCATGAGTGTATTGGTGAGTGAATGGATATCTCAGTGCTACATGTCAAAGTAAGTACATATGTAAAACACAGTGCATGTGATAGTTGACATATATAAATAACTGTGCATAAGAGCCAGTGAATGTGTGAGTGGCTGTATGGATTATTGTGAACTTGTATCAGGGATTGTATAACAGAGTAAATATGTGTTATTATATGTTCCAATAAGTAAGGTGTGTATAACTATATAGTTGAGGAAATCGAGGTGTGATTGATTCTTTGCAAGACTGACTAGGTGTGTGAGTAACTCCATGGATGAGTGACAGTCTGTGAGTGTCTGTTTACACTGAGTGTATCTAAGGTTATATTAGAGTCTGAAGAGGTTCATTGTATCATCACATGAATGATGTCATCAGTGATGTGATCAGTAATGTCAAATGAGATGTCATCAGTGATGTCATCAGTGATGTCATTTGAGATGTCATCAGTGATGTCATCAGTGATGTCACTGACCATGTCATGAATGATGTAATATGTGACATCATCAGCAGTGGATTGCGGGTGCGCGATATATAGTTAGTGCAACTAACTATATATGGAATTTCAATGGTTTTGTGTGAGTAAAATAAGGTTTTCTAAATGCTAATTCCTAACTATATATGGTCTATAACCTATGGTTTTTTCAGTGAATATATATATATATATATATATATATATATATATATATATATATATATTACCTACTGGCGGTCGCCAGTAGGTATATATAGTTAGGATTTTTTCTCTATGGGATTTTTGAAAATTCTATGTCTAATAACTTTGGCGTTTGTGGACGGAATTGGCTGAAATTTTCAGGAAAATTGAACATTTTTGTCTTCCAGGAACAAAGATACAGACAGATAAGAGGGACAGCGATGGGTACCTGCTTCGCCCCCAGCTACGCGAATTTATTCGTGGGCTGGTGGGAGAAGCAGGTAGCCTGGGCCGACGATAAGGCAGTGTGGGTGGACCATTTGATTTGTTGGAGGAGGTATATAGATGACCTCTTCCTCATTTGGAAAGGACCACAATCCTCAGCTGAGGAATACATTAAGTCCTTAAATACAAATGATCTAAATCTTAGATTTACTTATCAGATAAGCAAAGAAGAGGTCAGCTTTCTTGATTTAAAAGTGTTTGTAGAGTCAGGCATGATCCAAACAGCTCTCCACAGAAAGGAGACAGCAGGGAATTCTGTCCTTCATGGACGTAGCAACCATCCAAGATCCCTCATTAGTAGCATCCCCTATGGTGAGCTGTTAAGAATTAAACAGAACAGCTCCCTTGAGAGAGATTATTCTATTGCAGCAGAGGGCAGCATCAGGCGTTTTGAGTCACGCGGTTACTCAAAGAAGATTCTCACGAAAGCAAAAGGGAGAGTAGCCCAAATTGAAAGGGAAGCACTTCTTAAGGAGAAACAGAGCAAGAACGAAAAAAGTGGAATGGGCATAATTCGGTTAATTACCAACTATTCGGTGGCAGCGAATAAGATTAGAACTATAATGCTCAGGAACTGGAATATCCTTAAATCAGACGTAGTCATTGGCAAGGAACTGTCAGATCATCCGATGATAACCTTTAGGAAAACCAAGTCCTTGAAAGATAGGTTAGTCCGGAGCTACTTGCCTAATATAAAATCTAAGAAAGAGCTACAATCTATGCATGGATCATTCCCTTGTGGGAAGTGCAAAGCCTGCAGCTCAAGCAAGAGAGTGTTGTCCTAAAGTGTTCCCCACAAAATAGAGAAGATTAGAATCTCTAAATTCATTACATGTTCAACACCTTTTGTTGTCTACTGTTTGCAATGTCCCTGCGGACACCGTTACGTAGGAAGCACTACCAAGGCAGTCAAGCTAAGAATACTAGAACACCAACGTGCCATCGTAAATAAAGATGATAGCTATCCGATGGCACGGCACTTCGTAACACATCATGGGAGTGACAGAAATCTCTTGAGCTTCTTTAGCTTAGACTGCATCAAACAAGATCTGAGAGGAGGAAACTACAAATGTCAATTGAGACGTTTGGAGTCTAGATACATTATAGAGCTCCAAACAAAGTCCCCGGGAGGTATGAATTCGGGGGAGGAACTGCTGTCACATCTGTAGTAGCTGAGGGTTAAGATACCTACTGACTTAATTGCCTAACTGTGTGGGAGCCTGTGCTCTCTGTGCTCATATGTTAATATGTACATATATGTATAGGGTTGAAATTAGGAAGGTGTTGTCTTATCATTTGTTAATATACGAACAGAAATGAATTTAATTTGCTATTAGAGTTTAATTGTGTAATTATATAAGATATACCTATCAGAGGTGTCAATAGTTCGTAATACAAAAGACAACAAACATCTAGTTTTTTCCATCAACCAATGAATTTATTTAATGCGGATATAATTGTTATGATCATTATTATTTACAGCATGAATAATCTGTAATATTATGAATGCCCATACAGGGCGAAATTGATTTGATAATGATTTAATCGACATAACAATCTAACAATGTATATAATGTTCCAAAGCACGATTTAATCTGTGTTTTACTGCTTTAAGATGGCGCTTATGATTTTGGACGTGTAGTCCTTTGTTTATGTTTTTCAATTTGCCTTTATTTGTGTGTACCTCTTGGACGCCAGTGTGAAACTGACGAAGGCAAGAGCCGACACGCGTTTTTCTTTAAGTGCAAAATAAACCGAAGGGTTTAAACTCACTGAGAGTGCTGGGTGTTTCTGACTTTGTCAGGGGAGCTGGTATATATATATATATATATATATATATTACCTACTGGCGGTCGCCAGTAGGTATATATAGTTAGGATTTTTTCTCTATGGGATTTTTGAAAATTCTATGTCTAATAACTTTGGCGTTTGTGGACGGAATTGGCTGAAATTTTCAGGAAAATGGAACATTTTGTTTTTGAGCAGCCCCTGAAAATTCGGGGGGGTTTCGTCAAGGTGGGGCCGAGAAAAAAGGGGGGTCCCAAAATGCGTTTTTCCCATGTTAATTTCCATCGGGCGGTTGGCCTCACTTTTAGCTCGAACGGCTGAATGGATTTGCACGAAACTTCGCAAAATTATAGGGACTGGTAGCCCGATGTGCCTTTGCTAGGTCTCAATATATGTGCTCCAGTGGATTTTGAGAAATTAACGTTCAAAAAAATATATATATCTGTAACAGCGCTCCGGATAGCGCTCCGGTTCGCGTACTTGACGCGTAACGGAACTTCGTGAAGCGAAGCTGATTGGCTCTCCGGTGTCTGTCAACATTCTAAACAGTCCGGAGCGGCCGCCATCTTGTCTCTCGGTAGGATCGAGAGACAAGAGGAGGCCAAAACAAAGGGGGAAATGACCATAAGGGGGCATAGTAGATCCTCCCTGACCCCCTAGGTTTGATGTGGAGGCTTTAAAAGGGCCCCGCGGGGCAAAAAAAAAAATATATATATATATATTTTCCGGACGCCATCTTGTCTCTCGGTAGGATCGAGAGACAAGAGGAGGCCAAAAAAAGGGGCAAATGACCATAAGGGGGCATAGTAGATCCTCCCTGATCCCCTAAGTTTGATGTGGAGGCTTTAAAAGGGCCCCGCGGGGCAAAAAAAAAAAATATATATATATATTTTCCGGACGCCATCTTGTCTCTCGGTAGGATCGAGAGACAAGAGGAGGCCAAAAAAAAGGGGCAAATGACCATAAGGGGGCATAGTAGATCCTCCCTGATCCCCTAAGTTTGATGTGGAGGCTTTAAAAGGGCCCCGCGGGGCAAAAAAAAAAAATGTGGACGCCATTTTGTCTCTCGGTAGGATCGAGAGACAAGAGGAGGCCAAAACAAAGGGGGAAATGACCATAAGGGGGCATAGTAGATCTTCCCTGACCCCCTAGGTTTGATGTGGAGGCTTTAAAAGGGCCCGCGGAGCAAGAAAAAAAATAATAGTCGTTTTTTTTACGTGGGGAGCGCCCGGTACGCTTTTGTGCAATGGGCGGTGGTAATCTAAATGATTGGGGGGGGGCAGCGTTCAAAGCACATCAGCGTGCATAAACACGAAAATGTTTTTATCTACCACGTACTTGACTTATCTCTCTGAGATGCATTCCCTTGTGTCTCGGCAATGGTAGTCTGTTCATTACATAGATCGCTCGAGGGCGGTAGTACAGACCGCGCGTAGGAAAGGGTCAAAAGCCAGGGGTATAGGAGTATGTAACAAGCAAGCCATTTAATTGAAAAAACTAAACGTGACAAACGGTTGCAGGATCAGTGAAGGTTGATTTTATAATTGAAAGTATAACAGGATCAGTTAAAATAAAATCGTCCATACGCACACCATGGGCGAGTATCATGGGTAACATTACTTCGAAGCTTTAATAATACAATAATCAATAATGAAAAATCGACATCAATAGGGTTGTCCGTATGCCCAGTCAGTACCTTTCCCCGCACGCCATGTGCACAAAGACTGCATATATCCCCCATAACGTCAAGGCTAAGTAACCAGAACGTCATAAGGAGTTGCAAGTCGCTCCCATACTGGCGCCATTTTGGTCAAGGCCAGGCAGGTCCAGAGTATAGTTCAATGTCTCCAATAAGTAGCGGCAGGACCAGAATCCCTTTCGGCAGTTCAAAAAGTTCGTTAGCGCCAAGAGAAAGAACAGGCAGCATGAACCATGACTCAAAGGCGAGGGAGGCAAATTCTTCCCTACCGGGTCACGCTGAGGTCCCACCGGAGCTGATCAAGTTGACAGTCTACAGTGTCTCTTAGTAATTCGGACAAAAACTGGTGTCAGCATGAGAGCACTACCATCCTGTGACAATGTTGTGGCCACTTCCGGAGAGCGGGACAGCAGGCGTATCCCTCCGCCGATGCACTGAATCAGCCTCCCTCACGGCACCAGATGTGGATAAGGTGGCGGACACCCATGGCAGCGGTATATCCATGGGGGATAGTCCAGCAACAGTGGCGGTTGCCCCCATCGGAAGCCACCATCGGAGCGGGTGAGACTCAGCTGGTCGAGCGAGGCACTGTGCCGCAAGAGGGGGCGCAACTGAGCTGGCCGAGTGAAGCGCTGGGGTGCAGCTGAGGAACCTCCACCTGGGGAGGTGGGGGAGGCTCGTTCGCGCCGCCTCTCCCTCCCAGTGCATCCTACGCCGTCTCCTGGCGCAGGTATATGTGATGGTCGGATAAGGCAATAATCTTCAATTAAGTTGAATGGCTGCAAGAGCCCCGATTACACCAGCAGCCCTGTTAATATGACGATCTTGGCAAAAGTTCCTCTGTTGGATTGCAATGGCTGCAGTGATGGTCTTGGGAAACTGCTTCCGAAAACTCCAAAGGCCACGAAAGCTTTCTATGCTGTTCCTTTGGAAATGCGGTGCTGGGTGATGGAAGTTATTGAAGATTTGGCAGTGGTGTTTTTTGTGGATTTTGGACGCTCTGCCACAGTCCATTGGAGTTCCAGGGTAGACAAGAGTCGTTCTAGTGGACCAGGCCCAAATCCTGGGAGTCGGCCGCCATTTTGAGCGTTCCGCAGCAACAGCCGCTCTTCACCCCGGACACCGGCGCGGGTCCCCGGCCATCCAACCGAGTGGAACGCCAATGGCAGTCATGGTGCAGCTGACCGGGGAGTGAAACGCTAAGGGTCGCCCTACTGCAGCTGACCGTGGGGACAGGCCTTTGCGCGTGGTGTCGCCCCCGGGCTATTTGCACAACGGTCCTCCACCTCTAGGCCGCCACCTATGCTACCTCGACAGAAACAGCGTCATGCATTTGGTTCGATGTTGCAGCAGGCTGTTATGTAAATAGTTATTTAATAAAAAGTTTTACCGTGTTACTTTGCTGGTGTGTTGTATATATTTATAATATTTGCATAGGGTTTGTCGTTATTTTGGGTGGGGTGGGCGGCGGAGTCGAGCTAACTTCTCTTATTTAGTCAGCACATAAATGTACTTACTGGTGCGCATTATTTTGGGTGTACATTTGGGATATCGGTTGGGGTCGGGTTCGTCGTACTGAAATAACCCTTCAAGTTTCTGGTGTAGGCTACTCTCCCATTCACTAGCTCCAGAGAGAGTCGTTCCTAAGTAAGGAAAGTGCTATATTTTTTTTCGTCCTTCACATGCGGATACCATGTTCGGGCTTATTTTTCTCATTCCATTAACCGTTCGATCACCGCCTCAGTCATACAAAAAGCATTTTTATTGACCCAGTCGTGCGCCACACATACTCATTCAAACAGTACAAATCAGGGCCCATGCGCACATTCATACCATACAATCTTTCACCCTCCCAGTGATGGTCTGCACTCCATGCAATATCTCATAGCGCTTGTCTATGTCTTTCCCTACATGGAGCACGGTGTGGTCCATGTCCACTCCATTCTTCAGTCGGAACTCCGATGTAACCTACAGAGGAGAAAAGAAAGGGGGGGATACAGCATTCAGAGCATGTCAGCGCGCGCAAACACGAAAAAGGTTCTACTTATGTATCAGACTAGCTGCAGGAACGTGTGATACAACAGATCTTTGCTATCCCTTTCGCATTATTTTTCTGTGTAACATATCCTCCCCTTTTTATGATGCAAAAAAATGTTTCATTTTGTTTGTCTCTAAATTCGAGTTCCCTCTTCGTGTATTTGTTTCTCAATTAGTCGTATTTTATGGGACAAAATACCACACCTTACATTCGGCAGATACCTTAAGCTACGGTCGACCATTTTCAAATAATTCTGGAAAAAGGGCAGGTGTGACGGATACAAATTTCAATCAATCCAAAATTCAGGCAAAGGGTCTGCATTATCTGTTTTCTATTGTATTCTATTGGGAATAACAGCCACTGTTCAAAAACCCAACCAACCTAGACGATTGTTATGACGCTGATTCCATACTTCCTTCGAAAATTGTTTATTGCAAAAATGTCAGTATACAAATACGGGCCTACAACCACGTGGGCCAGCCACGGAGCAAACTGGAATCGTAAATGATGGGGGACATTTACACTGTAGAAAAACGTAACGGGTGGGCTATTAGGTTGCAGGAATTAAGGTGTCTAACAGTTGCGGAATCGGTGGACGTTAATTTTATAATCAAAGTACGACAGGACCAGTTACAATGAAATTATCTAGATATACATTTCCGGGCAAGTACCATGAGTAACGTTAATTCGAATTTTTAATAGTACAGTAATCAATAATACATCAGAACTTAATATCAAATGTTCAATCAGTACCCGTCCCCGCCCGCCATGTGCTCCAAAACTGCATACATATCTCGTGATATCAAGGCTGAGCAACCAGTACACATCAAGGAGTTGCCAACATGTGGGATACATATTATCCAAATAGAAGCAGTTACCTCGAGAATGTTTGTCTGTATGAGGTTCTACAAAATTACATATTCAAGAGGAACATCAAAGAAGATATTGATAAAGGAGTGTATGCTGTAATTGGAAGTGAGGGATGTCTGGTCATTTTGGGGAGGCCGGGCAGGTCCAGAATATAGTCAAAATGTCTCCACCAAGCAGCAGTCGGACCAGAACCCCTTTGAGTAGTCCAAAAAGTTCAGTTAAATGACAATAGAAGGGACAGGCAACAAGAACCATCAGTCAAAGAGGGGAGGGCAAGTTCTTCCCTACCGGGTCACGTTGGGGCTCCACCGGAACTGATTGAATTGGTAGTCTACAGTGTTTCTGGATGTTTCAGACTGAAGCTGGCGTCAGCATGAGAGCACCACCATTCCGTGGCTACGTCGTGGCTATTCCGTGAGCAATCATGGCAGTCACTCCTCACCGGAAGCCTGCGGGAGTCGGGGGCCCCAGTGACTCTTGTAGAATCTTCAAGGCTGAGGGGACGCTTTCGGGAATGGGGCCCATGCCCTAGCAGTCATGCGTCCGAGTTCCAGGGTTGCCCAGAGCCATCCTTGCAGGCCAGGCCCAAGTCTGTAGAGGCGACTGCCATTTTGTGAGGTCCGTGGCAGCCGCCTGTCGCTGTTCCTCAAGAGTGGGTGCAATTCAGCCGGATGGCGGGTGAGACGCTGTAGCCACAAGAGCGGGCGTAACTCAGCTGGCCGAGCGAGGCACTGTACCGCAAGAGCGGGCGTAACTCAGGTGGCCGAGCGAGGCACTGTACCGCAAGAGCGGGCGTAACTCAGGTGGCCGAGCGAGGCACTGTGCCGCAAGAGTGGGCGTAACTCAGGTGGCCGAGCGAGGCACTGTGCCGCAAGAGTGGGCGTAAGTCAGCTGGCCGAGAGAGGCACTCTGCCGCAAGAGCGGGCTGAACTCAGCTGGCCGATCGAGGCACTGTGTCGCAAGAGTGGGCGGAACTCAGCTGGCCAATCGAGGCACTGTGTCGCAAGAGTGGGCGGAACTCAGCTGGCCGATCGAGGCACTGTGTCGCAAGAGTGGGTGCAACTCAGCTGGCCGAGCGAGGCACTGTGTCGCAAGAGCGGGCGTAACTCAGGTGGCCGAGCGAGGCACTGTAGGTCTTCCTCTCACAAAGATGAAAGTCAGAGTGAGGAAACAAGGAGGGGTTTTCATCATTTGCGACAAAAAAAAGTTCTAAACCAATGAAAAGTGTTATTTTTAGGTCACATGACCTAGCCTTACATCATTAGGAAACCAAAAGTGAAATGAACCAATGAAAATTTTTATTAACAAGTCACAGACCTGTTATGCTTACGTTACGCGCTCCGCTCCGCGCCCCGGATCGCTTCCGGGAAGCTGCGCTTCGCGCATCGGGTGCGCTAACGCGGCGCGTCATATGACGCATTACGCGACAACGCGATACTATAATAATTCTGGATGTTACAGACTGAAGCTGGCGTCAGCATGAGAGCACCTCGTGGCTACGTCGTGACCGTTCCGCGAGCAATCATGGCAGTCGCTCCCCACCGGAAGTCTGCGGGAGTCGGGGGCCCCGGTGACTCTTGTAGAATCTTCAAGGCTGAGGGGACGCTTTTGGGAATGGGGCCCATGCCCTAGCAGTCAAGCGTCCGAGTTCCAGGGTTGCCCAGAGCCATTCTTGCAGGCCAGGTCCAAGTCTGTGGAGCCGATCGCCATTTCGTGAGCTCCATGGCAGCCGCCTGTCGCTGTACTGCAAGAGTGGGTGCAATTCAGCCGGATGGCGGTGAGACGTTGTAATAGCAAGAGCAGGCTGAACTCAACTGGCCGAGAGAGGCACTGTGCCGGAAGAGTGGGCGTAACTTAGCTGCCGAGTGAAGAGCTGGGGTGCAGCTGAGAAACCTCCACCTGGTGAGGTGGGGGAGGCTCGTTCGCGCCGCCTCTCCCTTCCGGTGCACCCCACGCCATCTCGTGGCGCAGGTAGGCACTGTGCCGGAAGAGTGGGCGTAACTCAGATGCCGAGTTAAGCGCTGGGGTGCAGCTGAGAAACCTCCACCTGGGGAGGTGGGGGAGGCTCGTTCGCGCCGCCTCTTCCTTCCAGTGCACCCCACGCCGTCTCCTGGCGCAGGTATATGTGATGGTCGGACCAGGGCACAGCAGGACGTGTCTTCAGGTCAAACGGATTGTGGGACAAGGTCCAGAATGGAAGAGTCACCAAAAGACAAAAAGTTCCGCCGGACCCCGGGAGCCGGCCGTCTATGTCGGGGGCGATCTCAAGCCACAGCAGGGCAACAAGACTTGGGGAGGGGGCAGGAGCCAAGCGCTCCTTCCGAGTCCGCGCCACCACACCGCCCCTCGGGGGCCTCCGTCAAGCGGCTCAGGGAGGCACCGCAGGCAGCGGTTCTTCAGATCAGTGGTCTCACCGGCAAGGCTCCCCTCCGTCAGCAGCGATCGTTGGCGCTGTGGTTTCGGCCAGAGGCCCCGCATAGTCAACGCCCCGGCCTCTCCATCTCGTAGGCCGCAGAGTAGTCGGGGAGAAATGCCGGGAACGGCGGCATGTATTTGGATCGATGTTGCAGCAGGCTGCCATGTAAATAGTTATTTAATAAAACATTTTACCCTGTTACTTTGCTGGTGTGTTGTATATATTTATAATATTTGCATAGGGTTTGTCGTTATTTTGGGCGGGGTGGGCGGCGGAGCCGAGCTGTCTTGCAGCCATCATGGCGTCGAGCTCGGTTCCTCTCACTAGTTTCATATTTCTCATGAGGGGTTGTTCCTAATGTTTCTATTTTAGCGAGGTCAAAAAGAGATCACATTAGTGGCCTACTGATTTTGCTTGATTCCTTTTGTTTTTTCTAACGATTTTTCACTATCTGCAAAGACTAAACAGAGTATTGCGACTATGTGCTTGTTTGTAAATAGAGAATGAACCAAAGAGAAGCAATTCCAAAACAGTAAATGCTTGGATAACAATTAATCAAATGGAGAGGGAAGCAGGCACGACGGATTACAACGGGGGCAAAGGCCTGCGTTACCTACTCTTCACTATCTGCAAAGAGAGAATACTCCTAAAAGAAAAGAGGGGAGGGGGGGCAGCGTTCAAAGCACATCAGCGTGCATAAACATGAAAATGTTTTTACCTACCACGTACTTGACATTTTAAAGCTTTTGATATTTGCTAATAAAAAACCATTGAAATTCACTGAAAAAACCATAGGTTATAGACCATATATAGTTAGGAATTAGCATTTACAAAACCTTGAAAATTCACTGAAAAAACCATGGGTTATAGACCATATATAGTTAGGAATTAGCATTTACAAAACCTTACTTTACTCACACAAAACCATTGAAATTCCATATATAGTTAGTTGCACTAACTATATATCGCGCACCGCAATCCACTGCTGATGATGTCACATATTACATCATTCATGACATGGTCAGTGACATCACTGATGACATCACTGATGACATCTCAAATGACATCACTGATGACATCACTGATGACATCTCAAATGACATCACTGATGACATCACTGATAACATCTCAAATGACATCACTGATAACATCTCAAATGACATCACTGATGACATCTCAAATGACATTACTGATGACATCTCATTTGACATCAATGGTCACATCACTGATGATATCATTCATGTGACAATACAATGCATCTCCTCACACTTTAATATAACCTCTGTTACACCCAGTGTTAAATACAGAATATAATTTTTTAAACCATTGACACACCAATACTAGTTACTACATACGCACTCACTGATTCCTACGTCTACACACACATTCACTCATTCACCCATACAATGATTCATACATACAATCACTCATCTTTACAACACTATCATATGCACTCATACACCTATACAGACACTCACACTCTGCCAATCATCCTTGGAGTTACTCACACACCTAGTCAGTCCTGTAAAGAATCAATCACACTTCCATTTTCTAATCTATACAGTTAAACATAGAGTACCTTACATTTTGAAACATATTCTAACACATACTTACTCTCTTATACAATCATTGATACAAGAACACATTGATCTGCACAGAGTCACACATCTCCCAGCCAGCCACACACACACTCAGTCTCCCATACAAATACTTGGACAATCAATCAATAACCCATATAGTTACTCATATAGCTACTGATCAACACATGCAGCAGTTTACAGAATAACAGACATAATGATGCACAAATTAAGACAGTTTAGTCACTAACCCATGCATTCAGTGAGACACATTTAATCACTCACTCATACAGTCAGTCACGCACCTACTAAATCCTTCATCCAGACACTTCTACATCTACTCATTCTTCAATATGTAAAACATATTTAAAGTTTACAGAAACACACAGTCGCTGGATGATGTCATCAGTGATGTCATCAGTGATGTCATTTGAGATGTCATCAGTGATGTCATCAGTGATGTCACTGACCATGTCATGAATGATGTGATATGTGACATCATCAGCAGTGGATTGCGGGTGCGCGATATATAGTTAGTGCAACTAACTATATATGGAATTTCAATGGTTTTGTGTGAGTAAAATAAGGTTTTGTAAATGCTAACTCCTAACTATATATGGTCTATAACCCATGGTTTTTTCAGTGAATATATATATATATATATATATATATATATATATATATATATATATATATATATATATATATATATATATACATTACCTACTGGCGGTCGCCAGTAGGTATATATAGTTAGGATTTTTTCTCTATGGGATTTTTGAAAATTCTATGTCTAATAACTTTGGTGTTTGTGGACGGAATTGGCTGAAATTTTCAGGAAAATGGAACATTTTGTTTCTGAGCAGCCCCTGAACATTTGGGGGGGGGGTTCGTCAAGGGGGGGCCGAGAAAAAAGGGGGGTCCCAAAACGCGTTTTTCCCATGTTAATTTCCATAGGGCGGTTGGCCTCACTTTTAGCCCGAACGGCTGAATGGATTTGCACGAAACTTGGCAAAATTGTAGGGACTGGTAGCCCAATGTGCCTTTGCTAGGTCTCAATATATGTGCTCCAGTGGGTTTTGAGAAATTAACGTTCAAAAAAAAATATATATCTGTAACAGCGCTCCGGGCAGCGCTCCGCTTCGCGTACTTTTCGCATTACGGAGCTTTGCGAAGCGAAGCTGATTGGTTCTCCGGCGTCTGTAAACATTCCAAACAGTCCGTAGCGGCCGCCATCTTGTCTCTCGGTAGGATCGAGAGACAAGAGGAGGCCAAAGCGAAGGGGCAAATGACCATAAGGGGGCATAGTAGATCCTCCCTGACCCCCTAGGTTTGATGTGGAGGTTTTAAAAGGGACCCGCGGGGCAAAAAAATAAATAAATAAATAAAATCGAACGGCTGAATGGATTTGCATGAAACTTGGCAAAATTGTAGGGACCGGTAGCCCGATGTGCCTTTGCTGGGTCTCAATATATGTGCTGCAGTGGATTTTGAGAAATTAACGTTCAAAAAAAGATATATATCTGTGACAGCGTCCCGGGTAGCGCTCCGTTTCGCGTACTTTCGCGTTATGGAGCTTTGCGAAGCGAAGCTGATTGGCTCTCCGGTGTCTGTAAACATTCCAAACAGTACGGAGCGGCCGCCATCTTGTCTCTCGGTAGGATCGAGAGACAAGAGGAGGCCAAAGCGAAGGGGCAAATGACCATAAGGGGGCATAGTAGATCTTCCCTGACCCCCTAGGTTTGATGTGGAGTCTTTAAAAGGGCTCCGCGGGGCAAAAAAAACCCACAAAAAAAAGGTTTTTTTTGGTGGGGTGCGCCCTGTTCGCGTAACGGGAAGCGGACTGGGGAGCGTACTACAAGGAAACAAGAATGATTGACTTTTAACTTATTGTATGTTTATAGACTTTTTTTTTTCTTTTTTTTCTGCTGAGTGATGTCTCGGCCTATGTCCACGGGATGCAGTCCCTACCATCTCGGCGTTTAAGCCCAGGGGGACCGGTAGTGTGGGAGAGATAACGTCTGTTAACGTTCGATTCGAAGGAAATCAGGAAGTGTTGATAAACATTGTCTGCGCCATCTTGCCTTTTTTCAAATGCCACACTTTTGTCGTGCACGGCAGCCATTTTAGATGCCTTCACCAGACCCACTCTCTGCACGCTGTCGATCCTTAGCATGGCTCCCCACCCTCGCAAGCATCTCCCCCAGGCACTGGTCACCCCCGCTCTCTGTCTTATGCATGGGCAATAAAGCTCCCCCCATCTGCGCTGCTCTTCCCTGAGAATCACACCCTGTGCCCGCCCGACACCTCCCTTTCGCCCTATTCACTACCGCACCCTCTGACACTCCTCTTCCTCTGTGTCCGATTGTCCAGGCTGGTCCCAGGCTATCAGGTAGCCATGCAGATGTAGTTTATGGCCCCAGCTGTAAAGAATCACCCCTCTTCAAAGGAGTTACAGTAGATCAAGGCCCCCACCCGATGAGATCCGTCACACCACACGCGTTCCTACTATCTGAAAACCATCCTGTATTGTGATTGGGGAGGGGACCGAGCCTGAAGCGGAAGATTCCAGGGATGCCTCTTTGTACATCAAAGTTTTTACAATTATGTGTCACATTAAAAATATATAGCACTCCAACAAAGTAGTAGGATTATAAAACTTTAATAACTTATAAATATATACACCGCAACAAAAACAGTAAATACATTTAAAAAAAATTTTAAAAAAAGAAGCAACAATGGTCAGTAGCTGTGTTTTGTGCGAATAGTCCCAAGGCAGCAGAACGTGCTGAGTTCTGGATGGCACCCAGGTGATGTTACCTGGGTGCCGCACTGGTTTTTGGTATCCTCCGAAAACCGGCGTGGGGCGTCCCGGGGGGTGCGGGGGGAGGCCTCGTCAGTAGCGGTCTGTTGTGCGAATAGTCCCAAGGCAGCAGAACGCGCTGAGATGTGGATGGCACCCAGGTGATGTCCAGTAAGTTGCCGCACTGGTTTTGGTATCCTACAATGCTGCTCCGAATTACGGCGTGGGGCGCCCCGGGGGGGGGGGTGAGGCGGCGTGAACGGGCCTCCCCAGGTGGAGGCTCGTCTGCTGTAGTGGGGCGCCCCTTTACCGTTTCAGTTGCCATTCCGTGGGGCGTCCCGGGGGGTGCGGGGGGAGGCCTCGTCAGTAGCGGTCTGTTGTGCGAATAGTCCCAAGGCAGCAGAACGCGCTGAGATGTGGATGGCACCCAGGTGATGTCCAGTAAGTTGCCGCACTGGTTTTGGTATCCTACAATGCTGCTCCGAATAACGGCGTGGGGCGCCCCGGGGGGGGGGGGGTGAGGCGGCGTGAACGGGCCTCCCCAGGTGGAGGCTCGTCTGCTGTAGTGGGGCGCCCCTTTACCGTTTCAGTTGCCATTCCGCCCGCTTTTGGTACACTGTGCCAAAATCCGCCATTCAGCTGAGTTGCGCCCACTCTTGCGGTGCAGCGATAGGCGGCTGCCACAGGACTCTCAAAATGGCGGCAGGCTCTTTCCATTTTGGGCCTG
Organism: Lissotriton helveticus; assembly: GCF_964261635.1. Lineage (NCBI taxonomy): Eukaryota > Metazoa > Chordata > Amphibia > Caudata > Salamandridae > Lissotriton > Lissotriton helveticus. The sequence continues at coordinate 1,764,184,413 of NC_136057.1, forward strand.
GTCCACTGAAATGGCCCTGGGACACTTTGGAACTCGGACGCTTGTCTACTAGGTCTTGGACCCCATTCTCGAAAGCGTCCCCTCAGCCTTGAAGATTCTACAAAAGTCATGGGGGCCACCGACTCCTGCAGGCTTCCGGTGGGGAGCGGCTGCCATGATTGCTCGCGGAATGACCACGACGGAGCCACGAGATGGTGGTGCTTTCATGCTGACGCCAGCTTCAGTCTGAAACATCCAGAAACAAGGTGGGGCTTTCATCGTTTGCGAAAAAAAAAAAGTTTTAATCCAATGAAAAGTGTATTTTTAGGTCATATGATCAAGCCTTCCATCATTAGGAAACCAAAAGTAAAATGAACCAATGAAAAGTTTTATAAACAAGTCACATGACCTGTTATGCGGCATAGGGCTATAAAAAACGTAGAAAATCCGTTGGCACGTGAGGCGGCGTCAGTAGCGGACCGATGTGCGAATAGGCCGAAGGCAGCACAACGCGCCAAGATCCGGATGGCACCGAGGTGGTGTCCAGCAAGTTGCCGCACTGGTGTGGCCATCCTACAATGCTGCGCCGAAAGTCGGCGTGGGGCGCCCCGTTGGCCTGTGAGTTCGCGTCAGTCAGTGGGGGCTGTTTGAGGATCTGACTGCATTGGAAAGCAATGTGATGCTGTGCGTCGCCCCCAAGATAAGGTGGCGTCAGTAGCGGACCGATGTGCGAATAGGCCGAAGGCAGCACAACGCGCCAAGATCCGGATGGCACCGAGGTGGTGTCCAGCCAGTTGCCGCACTGGTGTTGCCATCCTACAATGCTGCGCCGAAAGTCGGCGTGGGGCGCCCCGTTGGCCTGTGAGTTCGCGTCAGTCAGTGGGGGCTGTTTGAGGATCTGACTGCATTGGAAAGCAATGTGATGCTGTGCGTCGCCCCCAAGATGAGGCGGCGTCAGTAGCGGACCGATGTGCGAATAGGCCGAAGGCAGCACAACGCGCCAAGATCCGGATGGCACCGAGGTGGTGTCCAGCAAGTTGCCGCACTGGTGTGGCCATCCTACAATGCTGCGCCGAAAGTCGGCGTGGGGCGCCCCGTTGGCCTGTGAGTTCGCGTCAGTCAGTGGGGGCTGTTTGAGGATCTGACTGCATTGGAAAGCAATGTGATGCTGTGCGTGGCCCCCAAGATGAGGCGGCGTCAGTAGCGGACCGATGTGCGAATAGGCCGAAGGCAGCACAACGCGCCAAGATCCGGATGGCACCGAGGTGGTGTCCAGCAAGTTGCCGCACTGGTGTGGCCATCCTACAATGCTGCGCCGAAAGTCGGCGTGGGGCGCCCCGTTGGCCTGTGAGGTGGCGTCAGTAGCGGACCGATGTGTGAATAGGCCGGAACCAGCACAAGGCGCCAAGATCCGGATGGCACCGAGGTGGTGTCATAGTTGAGAGTTCTGAGAAGCGGGGGGGAGGCGGCGCAAACGAGTCTCTTTCTCCATGTGGAGGCACTTCATCTGCAGTGGGGAGCCGAGATCAGGATGGCACCGAGGTGGTGTCTAGCAAGTTGCCGCACTGGTGTGTGTTGAAAAGATGAAAGATCCTCAGCAAGTCTATGTTACTTCAATGGAGCGCCGTCTAGCTGAGTTTAGCCCGCTCTTGCTGCTACAGCGACAGGCGGCTGCAACAGGACTCTCAAAATGGCGGCCTGTTCTTTGGATTTGGGCCTGGTCCACTAAAATGGCCCTGGGACACCTTAGAACTCGGACGCTCGAATTTTTTTTCCTTTCCTCTACATGCAAAAAAGGTAAATGCCCGGTACGTTACCTGCCTCATCTGCCACGATGTACTCTCCAGAGGAACCGAAAAAAAATATAGTTATGGTAATTGTGGCAAATAAATTTCATGTGGACAGATGAGTGTTACTCTAATAAATACAGCATATGAACATCATCATAGTCGATGGTTGGTGGAGACATTTTGACTATATCCTGGACCTGCCCGTCCTCGCCCAAAATGGCGCCGGAATAAATGGGACTCGTAACTCCTTGTTGTGTACTGGTTGCACAACCTTGATATCACGAGATACGTATGGAGTTTTGAAGCACATGGCGGGCGGGGACGAGAATTGATTGAATATTTCGACATCCCTATTGATATTAAGTTCTGATGTGTTATTGATTACTGTACTATTGAAAGTTCGAATTAACGTTACCCATGGTACTTGCCCGCAAAAGTATATCTAGATAATTTTATTGTAACTGGCCCTGTCGTTTTTTAATTATAAAATGTACGTCCACCGATTCGCAACTGTTAGACACCTTAGTTCTTGCAACCTAATGGCCCGCCCGTTACGTTCCTCTACAGTGTAAATGTCTCCTCATCATATACGATTACAGTTTGCTCCGTGGCCAGCCCACGTGGTTACAGGCCCGTATTTGTATACTGACATTTTCACAATAAAGGTTTTTAAAAGAAAACATGGTAGTAGTATTTACATTGGTAAAGTTTTTAATAATAGTCACTGTTTTCGAATCAGTAAAAGGCAAGTGAAATAAAGCAGTCCAATTACATGAAGGGTAAAAGGTATAATACGCAGGTACGCAGTAAAGATAAATGGTCAAGGGCTGTTGTGTTTTCTACTCCTGCAACATAAAGTGATCGATAAGAATCTGATATTCAGGCGTATCGGCGACTAAGACAGCAGGCCGAGCCTCTTTTGCTCAACGGCTCTGTCATGGGACGAAGAAACGCCCTTTTTCTCGAAAAAGGAATATATTTTACTTGCAGGACAGTTGTAAATTTTCCGGGAAAGTACATTAGCCTGGAACATTATAACATATATGTTTAAGAAAAAATAATGTTCGAAAGTAATAAAAAGTGTAATTTTTAGGTCATATGACCAAGCCTTTCATCATTAGAGTAAGAAAAGTAAAATGAACCAATGAAAAGTTTTATTAACAAGTCACATGACCTGTTATGCTTACGTTACGCGCCGCGCCCCGGATCGCTTCCGGGAAGCTGCGCTTCGCGCATCGGAGCACTTCCGGATGCGATGACGCATTACGCGAAAACGCAAGTCCAGAATATAGTCAAAATGTCTCCACCAACCAGCGGTCGGAACACAACCCCTTTCAGCAGGCTAAATAGTTCTGTTAAATGACAACAGAAGGGACAGGCAACAAGAACCATCAGTCAAAGAGGGGAGGGCAAGCTCTTCTCTACCGGGTCACGTTGGGGTGCTACCGGAACTGATCGAATTGGTAGTCTACAGTGTTTCTGGATGTTTCAGACTGAAGCTGGCGTCAGCATGAGAGCACCACCATCTCGTAGCTCCGTCGTGGCCATTCCACGAGCAATCATGGCAGCCGCTCCCCACTAGAAGCCTGCGGGAGTCGGGGGCCCCCAAGACTTTTGTAGAATCTTCAAGGGTGAGGGGACGCTTTCGAGAATGGAGCCCAAGCCCTAGCAGACAAGCGTCCGAGTTCCAAGGTGTCGCAGGGCCATTTTAGTGGACCACGCCCAAATCTGAAGAGCCGGCCGCCATTTTGAGAGCCCTGTGGCAGCCGCCTATCGCTGCACCGCAAGAGCGGGAGCAACTCAACTACATGGTGAGCGAAACGCTGTAGTCGCAAGAGCGGGCGGTAAACAGCTGAATAGCGGAAGAGGCACAGTGTAGCAAAAGCGGGCGGAATGGCAACTGAAACGGTAAAGGGGCGCCCCACTACAGCGTGTCTTCAGGTCAAACGGATTGTGGGACAATGTCCAGAATGGAAGAGTCACCAAAAGGCAAAAAGTTTCGCTTAACCCCGGGAGCCGGCCACCTATGTCGGGGGCGATCTCAGGCCACATCAGGGCAACATGACTTGGTGAGGGGGCCGGAGCCAAGCGCCCCCTCCGAGTCCGCGCCATCACACCGTCCCTCGGGGGCCTCCGTCAAGCGTTTCAGGGAGGCACCGCATCACATTGTTTTCAAATGCAGTCACGTCCTCAAACAGCCCCCACTTACATTGAGAATAGTGAAGCTGTAGCAGGTGCAAATAAGCTTCAGACAGTCTAACAAGCACTCCTCAAAACTTTGAACTATCAGAGTGCATGAGTTTCATGCTCGATCGATTGAGCTAGCCGGATCGGGCAACAAAAAGTATAAAATAGTTATGTAAATAGTTATTTAATAAAATGTTTTACCCTGTTACTTTGCTGGTGTGTTGTATATATTTGTAATATTTGCATAGAGTTTATCGTTATTTTGGGCGGGGTGGGTGGCAGAGCCGAGCTGTCTTGCAGCCATCATGGTGTGGAGTTTAGTTCATCTCACTAGTTTCATATTTCTCATGAGGGGTTGTTCCTAATGTTTCTATTTTAGCGAGGTCAAAAAGAGATCCCATTAGTGGCCTACTGATTTTGCTCGATCCCTTTTGTTTTATTACACGATTTTTCACTATCTGCAAAGACTAAACAGAGTATTGCGACTCTGTGCTTGTTTGTAAATAGAGAATGAACCAAAGAGAACCAATTCTAAAACAGTAAATGCTTGGATAACAATCAATCAAATGGAGAGAGAAGCAGGCACGACGATTACAACGGGGGCAAAGGCCTGCGTTAACTACCCTTCACTATCTGCAAAGAGAGAGTACTCCTAATAGAAATGAGGGGGGGCAGCATTCAAAGCAGATCAGTGTGCATAAACACGAAAATGTTTTTACTTACCACGTACTTGACATTCGACAGCTTATGATATTTGCTATTAAAAAACCATTGAAATTCACTGAAAAAACCATAGGTTAGAGACCATATATAGTTAGGAATTAGCATTTAAAAAACCTTGAAAATTCACTGAAAAAACCATAGGTTATAGACCATATATAGTTAGGAATTAGCATTTAAAAAACCTTATTTTACTCACACAAAACCATTGAAATTCCATATATAGTTAGTTGCACTAACTATATATCGCGCACCCGCAATCCACTGCTGATGATGTCACATATTACATCATTCATGACATGGTCAGTGACATCACTGATGACATCACTGATGACATCTCAAATGACATCACTGATGACATCACTGATGACATCTCATTTGACATTACTGATCACATCAATCAATCAATCAATCAATCAATCAATCAATCAATCAATCAATCAATCAATCACAGACATTTATATAGCGCACTACTCACCCGGAGGGTCTCAAGGCGCTAGGGGGGGGAGAGCTGGTACTGCTCGAACAGCCAGGTCTTGAGCTTCTTCCTGAAGGAGAGGTGGTCTTGGGTCAGGCGCAGGTCGGTCGGAAGGGAGTTCCAGGTCTTGGCGGCCAGGTGGGAGAAGGACCTTCCTCCCGCTGTCGTTCTCCGGATGCGGGGGGCGGCGGCGAGGGCGTGGCTGGCTGATCGGAGATGTCGTTTGGGAACGTGGAAGTTGATGCGGTTGTTGAGGTAGCTGGGGCCTTGATCGTGTAGGGCTTTGTGTGCGTGGGTGAGGATTCCGGAAGGTGATTCTTTTGTTGACGGGGAGCCAGTGCAGGTCTCTCAGATGTCCGGAGATGTGGCTGTGTCGTGGGATGTCGAGGATGAGTCTGGCTGAGGCGTTCTGGATCCGCTGGAGTCTCTTCTGGAGCTTGGCGGTGGTTCCGCCGTAGAGGGCGTTGCCGTAGTCCAGTCGGCTGGTGACGAGTGCCTGGGTGACCGTCTTCCTTGTCTCAGTGGGGATCCACCGGAAGATCTTCCGTAGCATGCGCAGGATGTTGAAGCATGACGAGGAGACGGCGTTGACTTGTCTGGTCATGGTGAGGGAGGAGTCCAGGATGAATCCCAGGTTGCGTGCGTGATCTGTCGGTTTGGGTGCGCTGCCCAGGGCGGGGGGCCACCAGGAGTCGTCCCAGGCGGAGGGCGAGGAGCCCAGGATGAGGACTTCCGTCTTGTCTGAGTTCAGTTTCAGGCGGCTGGTCGACATCCACTCGGCTACGTCTTTCATCCCTTCGTGAAGGTTGGCTCTGGCGGCGGCGGGGTCGTTGGTCAGGGAGAGGATCAGCTGGGTGTCGTCGGCGTAGGAGATGATGTTGAGGTTGTGTTGGCGTGCGATGGCTGCGAGGGGGCTGATGACATCATTCATGTGATGATACGATGAACCTCTTCAGACTCTAATATAACCTTAGATACACTCAGTGTAAACAGACATTCACAGACTGTCACTCATCCATGGAGTTACTCACACACCTAGTCAGTCTTGCAAAGAATCAATCACACCTCCATTTCCTCAACTATATAGTTATACACACCTTACTTATTAAAACATATACTAACACATATTTACTCTGTTATACAATCCCTGATACAAGTTCACAATGATCCATACAGCCACTCACACATTCACTGGCTCTTATGCACAGTTATTTATATATGTCAACTCTCACATGTACTGTGTTTTACATATGTACTTACTATGACATGTAGCATTGAGATATCCATTCACTCATCAATACACTCATGCACACAGTCAACCGCCCATACAGCTGTTTCCACATGCACTTTTGAACCCATACATCTAGTGAATCAACTGCTCACACATCTATGCACCGAGTCATACACCTCCCAGACACCCACACACACACTCAGTCTCCCATACAAATACTTGGGCAACCAATCAATAACCCATAGAGTTAGTCATATAGCTAATGATCAACACATGCATCAGATTACAGAACAACAGACACAATGATGCACAATTTAAAACAGTTTAGTCACTAATCCATGCACTCAGTGAGACACATTTAATCACTCACTTATACAGTCAGTCATGCACCTACTAAATCCTTCATCCAGACACTTATACATTCACTCATTCTTCAATATGTAAGACATATTTTAACTTTACAGAAACATACAGTCACTGGATGTTGTCATCAGTGATGTCATTTGAGATGTCATCAGTGATGTCATCAGTGATGTCACTGACCATGTCATGAATGATGTAATATGTGACATCATCAGCAGTGGATTGCGGGTGCGCGATATATAGTTAGTGCAACTAACTATATATGGAATTTCAATGGTTTTGTGTGAGTAAAATAAGGTTTTTTAAATGCTAATTCCTAACTATATATGGTCTATAACCTATGTTTTTTTCAGTGAATATATATATATATATATATATATATATATACATATATATATATATAAAATAACACATCTGTCAGTGCAGGGGGGGTCTGTGCACCAATAAACAACTTTATATAAGGACCTATAAGTGCTCTCCTATTTACGCCGCTGAAGTTGCCGTCCGTGTGGGTGAATATATATAGCAATGTTGAATGACCATGACAGGGATCGTTTTAACCCCTTCGATGCTGATGACGGAGCGGTTCCGTCATCAGCATCGGTTGGGCTGTGCTGATGACGGAACCGCTCCGTCATCAGCACAGCCCCCGGGAGGAGCGCTGGCGCTCCCCCCCTGGGGCATCGCTCAATGTGCCTTAAGCAGGGGTGGCAGCGGAAGAGTTTCCGCTGCCACCCCCGTGCCCCCCCACACTTCCTGATGACGTCAGCGCACACAGTGCGCGCCGACGTCATCAGGAAGTGCTGGAAGCCATTTCTTTCCAGCGTTTCCAGCGCGTCCAGCGAGAGGAGGCAGGTTTTGGCCTCCGGTGGGGCGGGGGGAGCGTTGTTCAGTGCCTTGAGGCATCGGGGGGGAGGAAACAGTGTTTCCTCTCCCCTGATGTCCCAATGCAGGGCATTCCTGGTGCAGGATCGCGCACAGCGTCGCGATCGTGCACCAGGAATGCCCCACTAGACACCAGGGATTGTATGTTTGTTTAAAAATGTGTGCAGGAAGCGACCCCTTGGGTAAGGGTCGCTTCCTTAGAGGGGCAAATACATTTTCAGACTTTTATGCCCCCCCTGGGGCAGATCGGCCGTTATTTTGGCTGATCTGCACCTGGGGGGGGGGGGGGCAGAAAAGCCTACTGGAGCCAGGGATTTTCAACTTATTCAAAATCGGAAGCTTTCTAAGGGGGCACATTTTTTTTCAGACTTTTCTGCCCTCCCTGGGGACAGATCGCCCATTTTTGTGGCTGATTCTGAACCCGGGGGGTTGAAAAGCCCACTAGAGCCAGGGAATCTGTTTTTATTAAAATTGGAAGGGACCCTTTGGGCAAGGGTCCCTTCCTAAGGGGGCAATTTTTTTTCAGACTTTTCTGCCCTCCCTAGGGACAGATCGGCCATTTTTGTTGGCCGATTCCGAACCCAGTGGGTTTAGTAAAATCGGAAGCGACCCCTTGGGCAAGGGTCGCTTCCTTGGGCCCACATTTTTTTTAAAGTATATTCTGCCCCCTCTGGGGGCAGATTGGTTTTTTAATTTGGCCTTTCTGCCACCAGGAGGTGCAGAAAACCCCACTAGACATCAGGGAATTCTTTTATTTTCAAATGGAAGCGACCCCTTAGGCAAGGGTCGCTTCCTGGGGGCCCAATTTGAAAATAAATATTGTGCTTGCTTCCAGGGGACATATATTTGTTTATGTGTAATCAGCCTTTCTGTCCCCATTTGTGTAGTGACATAGCCTGTGACATAGGTTGTTATAATGTGTATTTTTTTCTTGTAAAGTGTAATGTTTTAATTTCCCCTTTTTTGTTCTTGTTCTAGGCTTTTGCTCTTTAGACTGTTGGAGTCTGCGGTTTTGTTACTGGTGGTTCTGCTGTTTGTGTAGTTGCATGTGTTTGGTAAGAGACCTTTTTTGTACTATTTCAATGTAAATGTGTTTTTTGCAAAGTGTGTAATAATACCAGTATGTTCTGTTTCTGTTTTTTGTGACTGTAAAACATGTTTTGCATTAGTGCTTGTTGTGTATTTTTTATTTTCTGTACATTTATGTTTTTTTCTTCTTTCTAGTGGGATATCGTTGACTATTTGCTGTGTCTTTGCAGAGTAGGTGCTGGTGAGTGTGGCTGTATTTTGTAAGTGAATTGTATAGTTATTCAGTCTATAGATCTTTGTGATAAAGGCTTACGTTTTTTTACCTACTTTGCACAGTGTTGGTTGTTGAGTTGTTTGTGCAGTCTCCTTTCTTAGCGAGGATAATGGCTAGCCACCGGATTACCGCTCAGCAAGTTGTTGGAATGCTTTTTGATTCTTCCTCTGACCATGGTGCTGAGACTGACTCTGATTCTGAGGCAGAGGTGGGAGGTGAAGATTCTGGTAGTGAGTTTTCTCTCCACATGGCATCGTCTGATGATCAAGATACTCTGAGTGCTGACAAAGCTACTTCTGGTGTGGATGAAGTGTCTGTGTTAGAGGAGGACATTGTTGTGCCTGTAGTGCGGCAAGAGGCATCTGGGCTGCAGCCTGGGGCTGCTAGACTTCCAGTTGGTGTAGTGAGACAAGAGGCAGCTGGGCGGCAGCTTGAGGCTGCAAGACTTGTCGTTGAAAGTTCTGACCTCTGGGTTGCCCCAGGCATGGTGCAGCCGGCATTGCCTGAATTTACTGGTGTTCCAGGGTGTAGGGTGAACACTAAAAACTTTTTGCCAATTGATTTTTTCAAGTTGTTTATGGATGACATGTTTTTGACATAGATTGTAGAGCAGACTCCTTTGTATGCAGAACAGTTTTTGAGGGAGAACAGTGCCAGCCTTAAGCCCCACGCTAGAGCTACCTGGCGGACTCCCACAAATTTGGAGGAGATGAAAAAGTTTTTGGGTTTAACTTTTTTGATGGGCTTGCTTAGGAAACCTTCAATGGCTTCATATTGGTCTACTAGTCCCTTGATGGCAACAGCTATATTTCCGGCAGTCATGAGTCGTGATAGGTATTTGCTTCTGCTTCGAATGATGCATTTTGTTTACAATGGTTTAGCTTTGCCACGAGATCACCCTGATTGTGACCGTCTTTTGTTCAAAGGCCGCTTGGTATTTAGGCAATACATTCCTAGTAAGAGAGCACGCTATGGAATTAAGCTTTACAGTCGGACTGGATATGTCTCTAATTTCAGGGTGTACACCGGTAAGTAATCCAGGATTAACCCCCCTGGTTGTCCGACGACTTTTGGAGTGACTGAGAAAATTGTGTGGGAACTTGGTAGAGGATTTTTTAACAAAGGCCATCATTTATATGTAGATAACTTCTACACTGGTGTGCGGTTGTTCAGGGAATTGGCCAAAGTGGACACTGTTGCTTGTGGCACAATCCGCTCTAACCTTAAAGGTTTCCCATAAGAACTTGTTTGTCAAAAGCTTGCTCGGGGACAGTTCAGTGCATTGCGTAGTGAGGAGCTTCTAGCTGTGAAGTTTTCAGACAGGAGAGATGTCTACATGTTGACTTCCATACATGATGAAAGCACTGAACCGGTGACTGTTTGGGGTCAGGTTGCAGAAGCGCGCAAACCTGTGTGCATTTTAGACTATAATACGCACATGGGTGGTGTTGACAGAGTAGATCAGAGGTTGGAACCGTATGCTACCCTTCGTGAGGCTTACATTTGGTACAAGAAGTTGGCTATCCATCTTTTCCACTTGGCAACCTTTAATGCTTTTGTTGTGTTCCAGCAATCTTGTCCTCAGTCAAAGATGACTTTTGTAAAGTTTCAGGAGTCTGTAATAGGCAGCCTTGTTTTAGTGGAAGAGGCAAGTGTTCCTAGAGTTGGAGTGGTGGAGGAAGTTGCCAGATTGAAAGATCGCCACTTTCCTGATCAAATTCCTCCTCCTACCTCAAAAGACTTTCCCAGTCGGAGATGTAGAGTCTGTTGGCGAAGAGGTTTGTGGAAGGAGGTTCTTATGTACTGCCCGACTGTCCTTCTAACCCTGGGCTGTGTGTACCTGCTTGTTTTAGAATGTACCACACGCAAAATAATTTTTGGGAGCATCCATGAGTGGTAAAGTGAACTGGCTGGTCTCTATTCTTTAAAGCTTATTGTTCAGTTTCAAATTTGGCATTTGTGTAGTGTATTTAGATTTAGTTGTTGTGTTAGTAGATTTGCATCAATTTGCAATTTGCTTTTGTTTTTTATTTGTATTGAAAAAAAACTAAAGTATGATGTTGGTTTGCGTGTAGTGTCCATTGTCTGACGGTGTGCATGGTTTGGCGCTTGGCTGGCGGTGTCTGTGGACTGGTGCTTGGCTGGTGGTGTCTGTGGACTGGTGCTTGGCTGGCGGTGTGCGTGGTCTGGTGCTTGGTTGGCGGTGTGCATGGTCTTGCGCTTGCCTGGTGGTGTGTTGGGATTGGTGCTTGGCTGGTGGTGTGCCTGGGCTGGAGCTTGGCTGGCGGTGTGTGTGGAGTGGCGCTTGCCTGGTGTTGTGTGTGGACTGGTGTTTGGCTTTTGGTATGTGTGGTCTGGTGTTTGGTTGGCGGTGTGCGTGGTCTTGCACTTGCCTGGTGGTGTGTTTGGATTGGTGCTTGGCTGGTGGTGTGCCTGGACTGGTGCTTGGCTGGTGGTGTGTGTGGAGTGGTGCTGTGCTGGCAGTGTGTGTGAACTGGTGCTTGGCTGGCGGTGTGTTTGGTCTGGTGTTTGGTTGGCGTTGTGCGTGGTCTTGCGCTTGCCTGGTGTTGTGTTTGGATTGGTGCTTGGCTGGTGGTGTGCCTGGACTGGTGCTTGGCTGGTGGTGTCTGTGGACTGGTGCTTTCCTGGCGGTGTGTGTGTGGACTGGTGCTTGGCTGGCGGTGTGTGTGGTCTGGTGCTTGGCTGGTGGTGTGCGTGGACTGGTGCTTGGCTGGCGGTGTGTGGGAAGTGACTTAATACTGGTTACTACACACAGTGCTAGCTGAGCGCCACTCCATGTAATCCATGAGTTTGTGTAGTTGCTGTGTCAGGAATGTGGGCGTGTGAAAGTGATGGGCCCTTGATTGGCGTTGTCTGATGGTGGAAGTGTAGTAATGTGATGGGTCCGCGGCTTGCGGTGTGAATGTTTTGTATGTATTGGCCTCACACACCCTTGCGGGTGTCATGCTTCATCATAGGCAATGCTCCTCGTTGGGTCGGCGGTGCAATACCCAACAGGCAACACCTCGTAGAGGGGCTCTTTGGTGGAGATCTTTTTCCAACTGCCGTATGGGTGAAGTGCGGGTGTGGGGCCAGGTTATTGTAGATGTGGAAGTGATTAAAATGCAGTCAAAGGTGCCAGGATCAAGTTTATTCTAGAGGTCCCTTGGCTCCAATTAAAATTGGATAACGACTAGACTTGTAGGGAAGTAAAGTGCCCTAGTGCAAGACTATCCTAGTTTGTGACTGGGTCGACATATTTCTCGCCTAATGTCAGATTGACTCACGATTCTTCAGGACCAGTGTCTATTCAAGTGGGTTTGTTCGAAACTATCTACAAGGAGCCTTTGCCTCTCTATTACATTTTAGTAGACAGATGGTAAGGAATGGTGTACCTGTGTTGCGCTTTGTGTTCCTAGAATGGGGGATAAAAGAAACCAATTCACACATGGTAGTATAATCTGTGTCATGATGGGTGACTTCACAGTACTCAGTGTTGCATGCCAGTGATTGTATTACCAGCACATGAGTTAAAAAATGAAGACATGTCATCCTTGGTGAGCACTGTGTCTAGCATGCTCATGTGGGAGAACATAATTAAACAAGAACAGTAAAAAATATATACAGCAGTTATCATCTAAAAAGTGACAAAACATTCTTGGCACTCACCTATCTAATGATGGTGAGCTACAACAACAACCATATTTCCAAGCCTGAATAAACTATGTTGTAGAGAGCAGCACTTCGCAAGGCGTTATCTCCCTCTGTGCAATACGTTATTCATTAACTCATCTACGAAGGGCATCAACTCCCGAAGATTACTAATAAATATTATGTATCACACCCAGCCTGAAAAATTTGAGGTGCACCCGTTGTTCTACCCGCCGGGTGCTGTTGTTGTAGCTCACCATCATTAGATAGGTGAGTGCCAAGAATGTTTTGTCACTTTTTAGATGATTACTGCTGTATATATTTTTTACTGTTCTTGTTTAATTATGTTCTCCCACATGAGCATGCTAGACACAGTGCTCACCAAGGATGACAGGTCTTCATTTTTTAACTCACGTGCTGGTAACACAATAACTGGCATGCAACACTGAGTGCTGTGAAGTCACCCATCATGATACAGGTTATACTACCATGTGTGAATTGCTTTCTTTTTTCCCCCATTCTAGGAACACAATGCGCAACACAGGTACACCATTCCTTACCATCTGTCTACTTAAATGTAATAGAGAGGCAAAGGCTCCTTGTAGATAGTTTCGAACAAACCCACTTGAATAGACACTGGTCCTGAAGAATCGCGAGTCAATCTGACATTAGGCGAGAAACATGTCGACCCAGTCACAAACTAGGATAGTCTTGCACTAGGGCACTTTACTTCCCTACAAGTCTAGTCCTTATCCAATTTTAATTGGAGCCAAGGGACCTCTAGAATAAACTTGATCCTGGCACCCTTGACTTCATTTTAATCCATTCCACATCTACAATAACCTGGCCCCACACCCGCACTTCACCCATACGGCAGTTGGAAAAAGATCTCCGCCAAAGAGCCCCTCTACGAGGTGTTGCCCGTTGGGTATTGCACCGCCGACCCAAAGAGGAGCATTGCCGATGATGAAGCATGACACCCGCAAGGGTGTGTGAGGCCAATAAATCCAACAAAATGGATGCCCCTATGTAGGCTCCTCCGGTGTCCTACTGCATCTATAACCTGTTACTGCCCTAACACGCACTTACCCAGGAACGGCCTGGTATCCCTTTGATCTTGATACTACTGGCGAACACCAGCGCCGGACCTTACACTCCCATCTTAAGAGTGGTGATTTCGCCAATCCTTGCACTAAGGGAGAAACCCCCTTTTTCCTCTCCTTCTTTTTTCCCCCCTTGTTGTAAACATTACTTGCACGGCTAACCACCGTGGGACTTCAGATAGGCGGGTAAGATTTCTCTGTCCCCCACCACATTCGCCTTTTTATCCCCCTTGAGAAGGCTGATCTACTACTCACAAACGAGTGGTTTTTACGTTTTACCTTTTAGCCGGACTGAACTCTATCCTCCACCAACATGGACGGACAAGGACTCAGTTTCGGAGAAGACGACGCAGCAGAAATCCTCAGAACACCATCCACTCTTTTGGTATCGACCTTGACAGCGCCACAGGAAGTGACACGGCTGACTGGCAATCTCTCTCTGAATTAAAAAGGGAATGGGTGAGAATTACCCTCCATGGGGCTCTGATGGCCGAATATTTCAGGGCCAAGATCGCACCCAATGGCTTGATAGTGAAGAACTTCTCCAGGATTTTCTGGGAAGACGGCCAGTTCAAGATAGAGTGGTCACAGATCTCGTGGAAATGCACACACGATCTGCTCATTCTGTTGGTCAACACAGCCAAACACCTAGCTGACGATCTCCTAGTACAGATACAAGCAGCCGAGAGCACACTTAAGAGCACTATGCCCAGCCTAGGCTTGAAGTCGAAGCTCACTGAGCTTAATAAAGAACTTGCCGAACATAAGGAATACCTTTTGAAGCAAAAAGTAACAAAACTCCAGAAGGACATTCAACGCTTCTCCAAAGAGAAGGTCTATCCTTATCTCAAGGACGATTATGTCCCCCCAGGCTCTGGGTACTTGTCAGACTCAAGTAATACGTCATCAAGAAGGAACTCCAACACCGATAGTAACTCTAGTTGGGATGGGGGCTCTATCCAACAACGCGGAGGTAGGAAAAGAGGTGGTCGGCGTGGTACATACAACTACTCACAACCCCCCTTTCAAGGGCCTGCCTTTTGGCAATACCCACAATTCCCACATCCTTTCCCCACCTATGGCCCCCAATATCCCCCTCAATTTGCCCCACAAGGTGATAACCAACCTTTTTTAGACAGAGGCTGGGGCAGAGGACGAGGGCGAAAGCGAGGGAACGCACCAGAAAAGAGAGTACAGTGGGAGAACACTCCCAATCAAGGGATGGACACGAGGAACAAGACATCCAACAAGTGAATCTGGTAGTTAATCTCTCCTCACGCCAGCTCAGTGCAAGCGAGGAACAAGAGCTCCAGAAAGGCTTGGGCTTTGTCCCCACTCCCAAAATCGATAATTTCCAACAGATGTGCGAAATACAAAAATTATTTCGCAAAATCCGATTAAAAGCCTTCTTTGAGGGTAGACCACGCGAGATTCCTGAGGACTCGGGACTCCACAATGCCTCGAATTTTACCCCACACAATGGCATGGTACCAAACGAGATACTGACCTATGAGCAGGCGGTTCTCAAAGAGATCAGAGCCCTCCCTAACTACAATAACCACTCTAACATATCTAAATCTGAGTCACTGCTTTTGTCCTCCCTGGCCAATGATCCATCTATAACTATCAAACAGGCGGATAAAGGGGGAGCAACAGTCCTGATGGACACTACATACTATGGCATAGAATGTCTAAGACAATTGGTTGATAGAAGATACTATACACCTATCCCCAACAACCCAACTGACCGCCTGAAGGGCTCAATCATGGGCATAGTAGAATCCGCTGAATGCCAGGACTGGATCAGCAAAAAAGAAGCTGAATTCCTTGTCAAGAGAGGCCCCAGAGTCCCGTATTTTTACATCTTACCTAAGATACACAAGGGGACCACACCGGACCCAGGACGCCTCATAGTTTCAGGGATAGACTCCGTTCTCGAGCCACTTTCACAATTTTGTGATCATTTCCTCCAACCCCTGGTTAAACGGATCCCGTCCTACGTCCAGGACACAACTGATGTCCTGCGCTTGCTAGAGAATTTTGACGACAGAGCCCAGCTAGACTTCCTCATCACCCTGGATGTAGAGGCCCTCTACACTAACATCCCACAGAGGGCCACACTGAGGGTGATTGAGGAAGTACTCAATGCGGAGCCATGGGTCTCTCCTACGCCTACTACTTTTGTCATGGAATGTGCAATGATTGCCCTCACTGAGAACTATTTCGATTTCAAAGGCCAACACTATCACCAAACTCAGGGCACTTCAATGGGCAGCACATTTGCCCCCTGCCCCCAGTGTTGCCTGCCTCTACATGGCAGACTTTGAAAGGCAACACATCCATGGTCAGGCCAACCCTTCCCACAACAACATAACGTTGTGGAAGCGGTTCATAGACGATATTCTGATCTTCTGGACTGGCAATAAATATGCATATGATGCATTTTTTGGGTGGATTAACTCTCTCAAACCATTTCTGCACTTCACAATGACCGTATCTCCGACACAGATCGCATTTCTAGATCTAACTATCAAGGTTGATGACGGACACTTGACAACCACCATGTTCAGAAAAATAACTGACCGCAATAGCCTGCTCCATTACACTAGTCATCATCCAAAAGCCCTCAGGGATAACCTGCCCTTCGGGCAATTCCTGAGGGTAGGAAGCAACTGCAGCCAACTGGCTGAGTATAAGAAACAGTCCACCATTCTCTCAAGAAACCTTTTGGACAGAGGCTACCCCAACAGGGAGATAACAAGGGCGAGGAAAGAGCTCTTAACAACCATAGGGATGGGCTTTTGGAAAGAAGAGAACAAAACCCAGACGAAGAAGAACCCTTGATATGTGTGACCTCATTCACACCAGGTTCCAACACAGTGAAAAAGGCTCTCAAACGCCACTGGCAGATCCTCAATAACGGTGACATGAATTTCGATCCGCCCAGGTTTGACTTCAAACGGTCGAAAAACATCAAGGACATCCTGATACAAACTAGGCCCAAGAAATCTAGATTGATTAACCAACCCACTTGGCACCTGCCACCTATTACGGGTCATTATGCCTGTGGGTCCTGCAGTGTGTGCCCTTTCACGGCAACCTACAAATCTATACAGCTGACCCCGACCTTCTTGTGGGAAATGCGAGGCCACACTAATTGCAATACTACAAAATGCATTTACCTCATAGTATGTCCCTGTAATCTATACTATGTGGGTATGACCACCCGCCCAGTTAAGACACGTATTGGCTGAGCATCGCAGTAATTTCCGCTGCAAAAAGAATAACACTAAGATGTGCAAGCATTTTCTAGACTCGAACCACTGTGCTGACTCCAATAAATGGCTTATATTGGAAGCCAACGTAAGCTCCACAAAACAGAGTTTGTCCTTTAAAGAGCAAAGATGGATTCATCGACTTTCCTCGGACAGGGCGGGCCTGAATGAGGACATCCCCTGGAGCTCTTTATAAACAGTGACATACATTCCATGTGTGAAATGAGCCACCTGTGTCATCAACTGTGTCACCACCTATGCAATCACCTCTAAACAGTGACACACATGCCCACTGAACCATCTGTGCTCTCACCCACCAGACCTGGGCACGTATTGGTTTCTGCTGGCTCCTACTGACCCATAATGAACATCAATCAGGTATGAGCAGGTTATCCTTTGCTCTATACTAGTCATTATACATTATACCTGCCATTGCACTTGCTTAGTGACCTCCTATAACCCATGACCATTACCACATCGAATGGAATAAAGGCCAATGGAACGGGCCACTATGTCACAGATTGAATGGGGCACTGATTGAACACATATATGAATACACCCCCAGCATAATAAGTCAATCGTTCTTAATTGATTGCGAGGAACGTTCCAATACCTCTGACCACCGTACACATTCCCACACCAGGAGATTTTATTCGGCCGTTCTTGTCTGCCTCTGCCAACACCACCTAATTGTTTCCCATTACAAAGAGAATAACCAGTTCCGGGTTAACATTGTTGTTCCTGTAACCCTGAGACCACACACACACACCCCATCACGTGACACATACAGCGTGACGCCGCCCGGCTTCATAGCGGGCTACGCTGGGTTACGGCCCATCCTCCGGATCCGGCGGCGATGGGTAGGTCTCAACCCTGAGACGCGGGACTTGCAAGTAAGTGACTACACGGCCTCCACGCACTTGGGTGCGTCTTTCCAAACTGAACGGCAAGCGCGGCAGCTTCTACATGTTCCAGTTGTCATTTCTGGTTTTCTTCCCCACCCATTCATTGTTGTTTAGGCTAGACGCCCCACGCCAAACTACTAATTAAACCAGCAGGGGTTCTGACGGGGGATGCCCGGCGATGAGGAATCCACACGCAGAGCGCGTTTATGTGGTTGTGAAACCTGGCCATGCTCAGTCAATCTGGGGCTTAGCCTGGGTTGAAGTATGTTTGTGCCTGCGTGTGGTTTAGAACTAGTGAGTGGGTCCGCTGACAGCTGGGCAATCCTCCGCTCTATTCTTGAGCATTTAGGATAACCTGTCAGTTAAATGTGGCCATGCCGGTTGGAGTTTTTTACAACATCCAGGAATACAACCGACCCGATTTTCAAAAGTGAGGGGCTATTATACGGCTAGAACTAATGATTCATTCTCTGAAAGTTTACGTGACATAGTTCCAAGCCTGAATGAACTATGATGTAGAGAGCAGCACTTCGCAAGGCGTTATCTCCCTCTGTGCAATACGTTAATCATTAACTCACCTACGAAGGGCATCAACTCCCGAAGATTACTAATAATTATTATGTATCACACCCAGCCTGAAAAATTTGAGGTGCACCCGTTGATCTACCCGCTGGGTGCTGTTGTTGTAGCTCACCATCATTAGATAGGTGAGTGCCAAGAATGTTTTGTCACTTTTTAGATGATTACTGCTGTATATATTTTTTACTGTTCTTGTTTAATTATGTTCTCCCACATGAGCATGCTAGACACAGTGCTCACCAAGGATGACATGTCTTCATTTTTTAACTCACGTGCTGGTAACACAATCACTGGCATGCAACACTGAGTGCTGTGAAGTCACCCATCATGATACAGGTTATGCTACCATGTGTGAATTGCTTACTTTTGTCTCCCATTTTAGGAACACAAAGCGCAACACAGGTACACAATTCCTTACCATCTGTCTACTTTAATGTAATAGAGAGGCAAAGGCTCCTTGTAGATAGTTTCGAACAAACCCACTTGAATAGACACTGGTCCTGAAGAATTGCGAGTCAATCTGACATTAGGCGAGAAACATGTCGACCCGGTCACAAACTAGGATATTCTTGCACTAGGGCACTTTACTTCCCTACAAGTCTAGTCCTTATCCAATTTTAATTGGAGCCAAGGGACCTCTAGAATAAACTTGATCCTTGCACCCTTTACTTCATTTTAATCACTTCCACATCTACAATAACCTGGCCCCACACCCGCACTTCACCCATACGGCAGTTGGAAAAAGATCTCCGCCAAAGAGCCCCTCTACGAGGTGTTGACCGTTGGGTATTGCACCGCCGACCTAACGAGGAGCATTGCCGATGATGAAGCATGACATCCGCAAGGGTGTGTGAGGCCAATACATCCAACAAAATGGATGCCCCTATGTAGGCTCCTCCGGTGTCCTACTGCATTTATAACCTGTTACTGCCCTAACATGCACTTACCCAGGAACGACCTGGTATCCCTTTGTTCTTGATACTACTGGCGAACACCAGGGCCGGACCTTCCACTCCCATCTTGAGAGTGGTGATTTCGCCAATCCTTGCACTAAGGGAGAACCCCCCTTTTTGCTCTCCTTCTTTTTTCCCCCCCTTGTTGTACACAATGTTTTGTATGTGTCACATGTATGAAAGGTGTATGAATGGCCTGTAAAGAGGTTGGTGCCTTGTCGTGGCTTTACAGCTCACGAGCTGTGAGTTAATGGTTCAGTTTCTCGTCCTTTCCATTATTAACAGTGTATTTCATTTTTTGTGAAATCACTCGCTAATACAATGGTATATACTGAACTCACCCTCGTGCCAAATCCAACCAGTATGTGTGTGTGTTTGAAAACTTGATGTCTGTGTAGTTTTTTTTATTTATTTTTGTAAGCAGGACGCACCTTGTCACTTTTTTTGTAAATGTTGTGATGTGTTGCTTGTGTGCCTGGTGGTGTGAATGGTCTTCTGTGTGTCAGGTATGAAAGGTGTGTGAATGGCCTGTAAAGCGGTTGGTGCCTTGAAGTGGCTTTACAGCTCACGAGCTGCGAGTCATTGGTTCAGTTTTTTTGTCCATGTAATTGACAGTGCATTTCATTTTTGTGAAATCTCTTGTTAATAAAATTATATATACTGAACCATCACTCGCCCTTGTGCCAAATCCAACCAGTATGTGTGTGTGTTTGAGGAATAGATGGCAGTGCAGGGATCTTGTTTTTTTTAGTCTCTCTGCCAAGGTGTACACTCCGCCTACGAATAACCTGCCAATTGTAGATATTGTTGAAAACCCATGGCACTACATGGTGATGTCTCTCTGGTGAAATATAACAATTCATTTTATCCACAATATCCTGCAAAAATCACAATGTCCGTCATATTTTCCTTGCAATATTGCGCCCAAATTGTCACGCTGTACAAGTAAACAACTAATTTTGTCAAAACTAATTGGTTTAGCTAGAGGGGTCAAATGGGTTTTTCACTCCTTCCTCGGTTGCCATCTAGGGAAACCTAGCAAACTCACACAATTTTGTAGAAATTTAAGTAAAATGATACCTCACTTGTGTGGGTGGGCCAAAGGCCTGTGACTAGGATGACCCCAAAACAGTAGAATTCTCTGTGCTTTATTTGTCAATCCCGAAAGCTACAATTTCTTAAAAATACATTTTTAGCCTATTCTGCTTTGGACACCCACAAAAGTGAGGTATCATTTTACTCGGGAGAACAAGGGGACCGCTGGGTGGTAGGACATTTGTGCCGGCACGGAGATCCCATGCAAAAATGTATGGAAAAGTGGTTTTTGTACCTAATTTTAACAGTTGCAGGGAATTCTGGGTAGGAAAACGTTGGGGGACCCACGCATGTCATACTTCCCTGGACTCCCCTGGGTGTCTAGTTTTCAGAACTGTTTGGGTTTGGTAGTTTCCCAAGTTTGCCGCCGACCCCCGGGCCAAAAACTCAGGTGCCCCCCCAAAAATAAGGTAGTTTTGCTATAGGTTATTTTTAAGTCTCCACCGTACGATTTGGGCCTTTTCCTGTTGCAGCCACTATGCCTACCCACGCAAGTGAGGTACCATTTTCTTTGGGAGACCTGGGGGAATGCTGGGTGGGTGGAAATTTGTTGATCCACGCAGATTCCAGAACTTTCCACCACAGAAATGTGAGGAAAATGTGTTTTGTTTTTCTTTTTTTTAGCTTTGCAAGGGATTCTGGGTAACAGAACCTGGTGGGAGGCAGTCGAGTCACCCCATCCTCAATTTCCCTGGGTGTCTAGTTTTAAAAAATGTATACGTTTGCTAGGTTTCCCTAGGTGCCGGCAGAGCTAGGGTTAAAAAACGAAAGGTAGGCACTTTGCCAAAAAAGGGCCAGTTTTCACTGCGAAATTGAGGTGCAACCATGTTGCGTTTTGTGCTGTTTCCTGTCGCAAGCACTAGGCAGACCCAGGCAAGTGAGGTACCATTTTTTTCAGGAGACCTGGGGGAACGCTGGGAGGGTGGAAATTTGTTGATCCTCGCAGATTCCAGAATTTTCCACCACAGAAATGTGAGGAAAATGTGTTTTTTTTGTCATTTGTTTTAGCTTTGCAAGGGATTCTGGGTAACAGAACCTGGTGGGAGGCAGTCGAGTCACCCCATCCTGAATTCCCCTGGGTGTCTAGTTTTCAAAAATGTATAGGTTTGCTAGGTTTCCCTAGGTGCCGGCAGAGCTAGGGTTAAAAAACGAAAGGTAGGCACTTTGCCAAAAATGGGCCAGTTTTCACTGCGAAATTGAGGTGCGACCATGTTGCGTTTGGCACTGTTTTCTGTCGCAGGCACTAGGCAGACCCAGGTAAGTGTGGTACCATTTTTGTCGGGAGACCTGGGGGAACGCTGGGTGGGTAGAAATTTGTTGATCCACGCAGATTCCAGAATTTTCCACCACAGAAATGTGAGGAAAATGTGTTTTTTTGTCATTTGTTTTAGATTTGCAAGGGATTCTGGGTAACAGAACCTGGTGGGAGTCACCCCAACATGAATTCCCCTGGGTGTCTAGTTTTCAAAAATGTATAGGTTTGCTAGGTTTCCCTAGGTGCCGGCAGAGCTAGGGTTCAAAAACGAAAGGTAGGCACTTTGCAAAAAATGGGCTCGTTTTCACTGCGAAATTGAGGTGCGACCATGTTGCGTTTTACGCTGTTTCCTGTCGCAGGCACTAGGCAGACCCAGGCAAGTGAGGTACCATTTTTTTGGGAGACCTGGGGGAACGCTGGGTGGGTGGAAATTTGTTGATCCACGCAGATTCCGGAACTTTCCACCACAGAAATGTGAGGAAAATGCGTTTGTTTTGGCAATTTTTTTGCTTTGCAAGGGATTCTGGGTAACAGAACCTGGTGGGAGGCAGTCGAGTCACCCCATCCTAAATTCCCCTGGGTGTCTAGTTTGCAAAAATGTATAGGTTTGCTTGGTTTCCCTAGGTGCTGGCAGAGCTAGGGTTCATAAACGAAAGGTAGGCACTTTGCCAAAAAAGGGCCAGATTTCACTGCGAAATTGATATGCGACCACATTGTGTTTTGCGCTGTTTCCTGTCGCAGGCACTAGGCAGACCCAGGCAATTGAGGTACCACTTTTTTTCAGGAGACCTGGGGGAACGCTGGGTGGGTGGAAATGTGTTGATCCATGCAGATTCCAGAACTTTCCACCATAGAAATGTGAGGAATATGCGTTTTTTTGGCCAATTTTTTTGCTTTGCAAGGGATTCTGGGTAACACAACCTGGTGGAAGGCAGTCGAGTCACCCCATCCTGAATTCCCCTGGGTGTCTAGTTTTAGAAAATGTATAGGTTTGCTAGGTTTCCTTAGGTGCCGGCAGAGCTAGGGTTCAAAAACAAAAGGTAGGCACTTTGCCAAGAAAGGGCCAGTTTTCACTGCGAAATTGAGGTGCGACCATTTTGCGTTTGGCGCTGTTTCCTGTCGCAGGCACTAGGCAGACCCAGGCAAGTGTGGTACCATTTTTTTTGGGAGACCTTGGGGAACGCTGGGAGGGTGGAAATTTGTTGATCCACGCAGATTCCAGAATTTTCCACCACAGAAATGTGAGGAAAATGTGTTTATTTTTGTCATTTGTTTTAGCTTTGCAAGGGATTCTGGGTAACAGAACCTGGTGGGAGGCAGTCGAGTCACCCCATCCTGAATTCCCCTGGGTGTCTAGTTTTTAAAAATGTATAGGTTTGCTAGGTTTCCCTAGGTGCCGGCAGAGCTAGGGTTAAAAAACAAAAGGTAGGCACTTTGCCAAAAATGGGCCCGTTTTCACTGCGAAATTGAGGTGCGACCACGTTGCGTTTTACACTGTTTCCTGTCGCAGGCACTAGGCAGACCCAGGCAAGTGAGGTACCATTTTTTTGGGAGACCTGGGGGAATGCTGGGTGGGTGGAAATTTGTTGATCCACGCAGATTCCGGAACTTTCCACCACAGAAATGTGAGGAAAATGCGTTTGTTTTGGTAATTATTTAGCTTTGCAAGGGATTCTGGGTAACAGAGCCTGGTGGGAGGCAGTCGAGTCACCCCATCCTGAATTTCCCTGGGTGTCTAGTTTTAAAAAATGTATAGGTTTGCTTGGTTTCCCTAGGTGCCGGCAGAGCTAGGGTTCATAAATGAAAGGTAGGCACTTTGCCAAAAAAGGGCCAGTTTTCACTGCGAAATTGATATGCGACCACGTTGTGTTTTGCGCTGTTTCCTGTCGCAGGCACTAGGCAGACCCAGGCAAGTGAGGTACCATTTTTTTGGGAGACCTGGGGGAACGCTGGGTGGGTGGAAATTTGTTGATCCATGCAGATTCCAGAACTTTCCACCATAGAAATGTGAGGAATATGCGTTTTTTTTGGTCCATTTTTTTGCTTTGCAAGGGATTCTGGGTAACAGAACCTGGTGGAAGGCAGTCGATTCACCCCATCCTAAATTCCCCTGGGTGTCTAGTTTGCAAAAATGTATAGGTTTGCTTGGTTTCCCTAGGTGCTGGCAGAGCTAGGGTTCATAAACGAAAGGTAGGCACTTTGCCAAAAAAGGGCCAGATTTCACTGCGAAATTGATATGCGACCACGTTGTGTTTTGCGCTGTTTCCTGTCGCAGGCACTAGGCAGACCCAGGCAAGTGAGGTACCACTTTTTTTCGGGAGACCTGGGGGAACGCTGGGTGGGTGGAAATTTGTTGATCCATGCAGATTCCAGAACTTTCCACCATAGAAATGTGAGGAATATGCGTTTTTTTGGTCAATTTTTTTGCTTTGCAAGGGATTCTGGGTAACAGAACCTGGTGGAAGGCAGTCGAGTCACCCCATCCTGAATTCCCCTGGGTGTCTAGTTTTAGAAAATGTATAGGTTTGCTAGGTTTCCCTAGGTGCCGGCAGAGCTAGGGTTAAAAAACAAAAGGTAGGCACTTTGCCAAGAAAGGGCCAGTTTTCACTGCGAAATTGAGGTGCGACCATTTTGCGTTTGGCGCTGTTTCCTGTCGCAGGCACTAGGCAGACCCAGGCAAGTGTGGTACCATTTTTTTCAGGAGACCTGGGGGAACGCTGGGAGGGTGGAAATTTTTTGATCCTCGCAGATTCCAGAATTTTCCACCACAGAAATGTGAGGAAAATGTGTTTTTTTTTGTCATTTGTTTTAGCTTTGCAAGGGATTCTGGGTAACAGAACCTGGTGGGAGGCAGTCGAGTCACCCCATCCTGAATTCCCCTGGGTGTCTAGTTTTCAAACATGTATAGGTTTGCTAGGTTTCCCTAGGTGCCGGCAGAGCTAGGGTTAAAAAACGAAAGGTAGGCACTTTGCCAAAAATGGGCCCGTTTTCACTGCGAAATTGAGGTGCGACCACGTTGCGTTTTACACTGTTTCCTGTCTCAGGCACTAGGCAGACCCAGGCAAGTGAGGTACCATTTTTTGGGGAGACCTGGGGGAACGCTGGGTGGGTGGAAATTTGTTGATCCACGCAGATTCCGGAACTTTCCACCACAGAAATGTGAGGAAAATGCGTTTGTTTTGGTAATTATTTATCTTTGCAAGGGATTCTGGGTTACAGAACCTGGTGGGAGGCAGTCAAGTCACCCCATCCTGAATTCCCCTGGGTGTCTAGTTTTAAAAAATGTATAGGTTTGCTTGGTTTCCCTAGGTGCCGGCAGAGCTAGGGTTCATAAACGAAAGGTAGGCACTTTGCCAAAAAGGGCCAGTTTTCACTGCAAAATTGATATGCGACCACGTTGTGTTTTGCGCTGTTTCCTGTCGCAGGCACTAGGCAGACCCAGGCAAGTGAGGTACCATTTTTTTTGGGAGACCTGGGGGAACGCTGGGTGGGTGGAAATTTGTTGATCCATGCAGATTCCAGAACTTTCCACCATAGAAATGTGAGGAATATGCGTTTTTTTTGGTCAATTTTTTTGCTTTGCAAGGGATTCTGGGTAACAGAACCTGGTGGAAGGCAGTCGAGTCACCTCATCCTGAATTCCCCTGGGTGTCTAGTTTTAAAAAATTTATAGGTTTGCTAGGTTTCCCTAGGTGCCGGCAGAGCTAGGGTTCAAAAACAAAAGGTAGGCACTTTGCCAAGAAAGGGCCAGTTTTCACTGCGAAATTGAGGTGCGACCATTTTGCGTTTGGCGCTGTTTCCTGTCGCAGGCACTAGGCAGACCCAGGCAAGTGTGGTACCATTTTTTTTGGGAGACCTTGGGGAACGCTGGGAGGGTGGAAATTTGTTGATCCACGCAGATTCCAGAATTTTCCACCACAGAAATGTGAGGAAAATGTGTTTTTTTTTGTCATTTGTTTTAGCTTTGCAAGGGATTCTGGGTAACAGAACCTGGTGGGAGGCAGTCGAGTCACCCCATCCTGAATTCCCCTGGGTGTCTAGTTTTTAAAAATGTATAGGTTTGCTAGGTTTCCCTAGGTGCCGGCAGAGCTAGGGTTAAAAAACAAAAGGTAGGCACTTTGCCAAAAATGGGCCCGTTTTCACTGCGAAATTGAGGTGCGACCACGTTGCGTTTTACACTGTTTCCTGTCGCAGGCACTAGGCAGACCCAGGCAAGTGAGGTACCATTTTTTTGGGAGACCTGGGGGAACGCTGGGTGGGTGGAAATTTGTTGATCCACGCAGATTCCGGAACTTTCCACCACAGAAATGTGAGGAAAATGCGTTTGTTTTGGTAATTATTTAGCTTTGCAAGGGATTCTGGGTAACAGAGCCTGGTGGGAGGCAGTCGAGTCACCCCATCCTGAATTTCCCTGGGTGTCTAGTTTTAAAAAATGTATAGGTTTGCTTGGTTTCCCTAGGTGCCGGCAGAGCTAGGGTTCATAAATGAAAGGTAGGCACTTTGCCAAAAAAGGGCCAGTTTTCACTGCGAAATTGATATGCGACCACGTTGTGTTTTGCGCTGTTTCCTGTCGCAGGCACTAGGCAGACCCAGGCAAGTGAGGTACCATTTTTTTTGGGAGACCTGGGGGAACGCTGGGTGGGTGGAAATTTGTTGATCCATGCAGATTCCAGAACTTTCCACCATAGAAATGTGAGGAATATGCGTTTTTTTTGGTCCATTTTTTTGCTTTGCAAGGGATTCTGGGTAACAGAACCTGGTGGAAGGCAGTCGATTCACCCCATCCTAAATTCCCCTGGGTGTCTAGTTTGCAAAAATGTATAGGTTTGCTTGGTTTCCCTAGGTGCTGGCAGAGCTAGGGTTCATAAACGAAAGGTAGGCACTTTGCCAAAAAAGGGCCAGATTTCACTGCGAAATTGATATGCGACCACGTTGTGTTTTGCGCTGTTTCCTGTCGCAGGCACTAGGCAGACCCAGGCAAGTGAGGTACCACTTTTTTTCGGGAGACCTGGGGGAACGCTGGGTGGGTGGAAATTTGTTGATCCATGCAGATTCCAGAACTTTCCACCATAGAAATGTGAGGAATATGCGTTTTTTTGGTCAATTTTTTTGCTTTGCAAGGGATTCTGGGTAACAGAACCTGGTGGAAGGCAGTCGAGTCACCCCATCCTGAATTCCCCTGGGTGTCTAGTTTTAGAAAATGTATAGGTTTGCTAGGTTTCCCTAGGTGCCGGCAGAGCTAGGGTTAAAAAACAAAAGGTAGGCACTTTGCCAAGAAAGGGCCAGTTTTCACTGCGAAATTGAGGTGCGACCATTTTGCGTTTGGCGCTGTTTCCTGTCGCAGGCACTAGGCAGACCCAGGCAAGTGTGGTACCATTTTTTTCAGGAGACCTGGGGGAACGCTGGGAGGGTGGAAATTTGTTGATCCTCGCAGATTCCAGAATTTTCCACCACAGAAATGTGAGGAAAATATGTTTTTTTTGTCATTTGTTTTAGCTTTGCAAGGGATTCTGGGTAACAGAACCTGGTGGGAGGCAGTCGAGTCACCCCATCCTGAATTCCCCTGGGTGTCTAGTTTTCAAAAATGTATAGGTTTGCTAGGTTTCCCTAGGTGCCGGCAGAGCTAGGGTTAAAAAACGAAAGGTAGGCACTTTGCCAAAAATGGGCCCGTTTTCACTGCGAAATTGAGGTGCGACCACGTTGCGTTTTACACTGTTTCCTGTCGCAGGCACTAGGCAGACCCAGGCAAGTGAGATACCATTTTTTTGGGAGACCTGGGGGAACGCTGGGTGGGTGGAAATTTGTTGATCCACGCAGATTCCGGAACTTTCCACCACAGAAATGTGAGGAAAATGCGTTTGTTTTGGTAATTATTTATCTTTGCAAGGGATTCTGGGTTACAGAACCTGGTGGGAGGCAGTCGAGTCACCTCATCCTGAATTCCCCTGGGTGTCTAGTTTTAAAAAATGTATAGGTTTGCTTGGTTTCCCTAGGTGCCGGCAGAGCTAGGGTTCATAAACGAAAGGTAGGCACTTTGCCAAAAAGGGCCAGTTTTCACTGCAAAATTGATATGCGACCACGTTGTGTTTTGCGCTGTTTCCTGTCGCAGGCACTAGGCAGACCCAGGCAAGTGAGGTACCATTTTTTTTGGGAGACCTGGGGGAACGCTGGGTGGGTGGAAATTTGTTGATCCATGCAGATTCCAGAACTTTCCACCATAGAAATGTGAGGAATATGCGTTTTTTTTGGTCAATTTTTTTGCTTTGCAAGGGATTCTGAGTAACAGAACCTGGTGGAAGGCAGTCGAGTCACCCCATCCTGAATTCCCCTGGGTGTCTAGTTTTAAAAAATGTATAGGTTTGCTAGGTTTCCCTAGGTGCCGGCAGAGCTAGGGTTCAAAAACAAAAGGTAGGCACTTTGCCAAAAAAGGGCCAGTTTTCACTGCGAAATTGAGGTGCGACCATGTTGCATTTGGCGCTGTTTCCTGTCGCAGGCCCTAGGCAGACCCAGGCAAGTGTGGTACCATTTTTGTCGGGAAACCTGGGGGAACGCTGGGTGGGTAGAAATTTGTTGATCCACGCAGATTCCAGAATTTTCCACCACAGAAATGTGAGAAGAATGTGTTTTTTTGTCATTTGTTTTAGATTTGCAAGGGATTCTGGGTAGCAGAACCTGGTGGGAGGCAGTCGAGTCACCCCAACCTGAATTCCCCTGGGCGTCTAGTTTTAAAAAATGTATAGGTTTGCTAGGTTTCCCTAGGTGCCGGCAGAGCTAGGGTTCAAAAACGAAAGGTAGGCACTTTGCCAAAAATGGGCTAGTTTTCACTGCGAAATTGAGGTGCAACCACGTTGCGTTTTACGCTGTTTACTGTCGCAGGCACTAGGCAGACCCAGGCAAGTGAGGTACCATTTTTATGCGAGACCTGGGGGAACGCTGGGTGGGTGGAAATTTGTTGATCCACGCAGATTCCGGAACTTTCCACCACAGAAATGTGAGGAAAATGCGTTTGTTTTGGCAATTTTTTAGCTTTGCAAGGGATTCTGGGTAACAGAACCTGGTGGGAGGTAGTCGAGTCACCCCATCCTAAATTCCCCTGGGTGTCTAGTTTGCAAAAATGTATAGGTTTGCTTGGTTTCCCTAGGTGCTGGCAGAGCTAGGGTTCATAAACGAAAGGTAGGCACTTTGCCATAAAAGGGCCAGATTTCACTGCGAAATTGATATGCGACCACGTTGTGTTTTGCGCTGTTTCCTGACGCAGGCACTAGGCAGACCCAGGCAAGTGAGGTACCACTTTTTTTCGGGAGACCTGGGGGAACGCTGGGTGGGTGGAAATTTGTTGATCCATGCAGATTCCAGAACTTTCCACCATAGAAATGTGAGGAATATGCGTTTTTTTTGGTCAATTTTTTTGCTTTGCAAGGGATTCTGGGTAACAGAACCTGGTGGAAGGCAGTCGAGTCACCCCATCCTGAATTCCCCTGGGTGTCTAGTTTTAGAAAATGTATAGGTTTGCTAGGTTTCCCTAGGTGCCGGCAGAGCTAGGGTTCAAAAACAAAAGGTAGGCACTTTGCCAAGAAAGGGCCAGTTTTCACTGCGAAATTGAGGAGCGACCATTTTGCGTTTGGTGCTGTTTCCTGTCGCAGGCACTAGGCAGACCCAGGCAAGTGTGGTACCATTTTTTTCGGGAGACCTGGGGGAACGCTGGGTGGGTAGAAATGTGTTGATCCACGCAGATTCCAGAATTTTCCACCACAGAAATGTGAGGAAAATGTGTTTTTTTGTCATTTGTTTTATTTATTTTATTTATTTATTTATGGGCTTGTAACGCGCCTGAATCACACCCGAAGGTGTATCTCCGCGCGGTGCTGTAGAGTAAACAGGTCAAGACTTGCGCTAGCTCTAAAATAGAGTTGTCTTGAGACATTTCCTGAATGCTTGATGGCTCGAACACTGTCTAAGTGAGAGGGGAAGGTTATTCCACAAACGAGGACCCATAACGGAGAGAGCGCGGCCTCCCTGTCTGGTCTTATTGTGTCGGGGAATCTGAAGTAGCAACTGATTGCTAGACCTTAGGTTACGAGAAGGGCGATGGTGGACAAATTTTTCGGCCAGATAGTGCGGCCCTAGGTTGTGAAGGCTCTTATGTATCACACAACAGTTCTTAAATTCCACCCGCTTCCGGATGGGGAGCCAGTGGAGCGCTTTAAGAAGGGGCAAGGATGGTGTTCTGGGGGGGGGCATTGCTCACCAGGCGAGCAGCGGTGTTCTGTACCACCTGTAATTTGTTGAGCACTCCTTCATTGGCTGCTAAAAGTAGGCCATTGCAATAGTCCAGGCGGCTCAGAACGAGGGCCTGGACCAAGGTCTTCCTTGTGCAGTCAGGGAGAAAAGGAAATACTTTCCGAAGGAGGCTGATGACATGGTAGCAGGATCCCGCCGTGATGTTGGCATGATGAGCAAGCGAGAGGTCATGGTCAAGACGGACCCCCAGATTTTTCACCACCTGTTTGGGGGAAGGGGCCTTCCCCAGACTTGTGGGCCACCAGTCAGGGGTCCACAGGATTTTTGCCTCTCCAAACAACATGACTTCAGACTTTACCACATTACACTGGAGAAAGTTCCTAGCCATCCAGCTGGCAATCGCAGTCATGCCGTTAGAGAAAGCTTGCCTTATCTCCGGGGTAAAGGTTTTAAAGGTAAACAGCAGCTGCGTGTCGTCAGCGTAAGAGATTGGCAGAAACCCAAAGGACCTCATGATGTTGGCCAGAGAGGAGACATACACATTAAACAGCGTAGGGCTGAGACAAGAGCCCTGCGGGACTCCTCTGGTAATGTTGGTAGAAGTGGAACTAAAGGAGCCCATATTAACCTTCTGGGTGCGCTCTGCAAGAAAGCTGGTGAACCAAGCCAGGGCGGATTTGTCTATGCCAATCTCCTTTAGTCTGGTTAGGAGAATGGTATGGGATATGGTGTCGAATGCTGCGGACAAGTCCAACAGCACCAACACCACAGACAAACCCCTGTCCAGAGACATGCGTATAGCATCCGTGACAGAAAGAAGAGCAGTCTCGGTACTATACCTAGGTCTGAACCCTGACTGAGAGTGGTCAAGACAGCCGGTCTGCTCAATGAAGCTGGAGAGGTGGTGGTTGACGTGTTTCTCCATCAATTTGCCGAC
The DNA here is from genome assembly GCF_964261635.1 of Lissotriton helveticus. Classification (NCBI taxonomy): domain Eukaryota; kingdom Metazoa; phylum Chordata; class Amphibia; order Caudata; family Salamandridae; genus Lissotriton; species Lissotriton helveticus. Next base: position 1,764,215,343 of record NC_136057.1, read on the forward strand.
AAACGGCAAAAGGGAAATTGGCCTCAAATTGGTCATGTCCGACCAAGGGATGGAGGTATTTTTCCTAATGGGCTTGACCATGGCCTTCTTCCGCTCCAGAGGGACCGATCCTTCAGAAAGAGAGCGATTGATGACCGTCTGGATGGTGGGACTAAGGGCATTCCCTATAAGGTGCATGATACGGGCGGGTACAGGGTCCACCGGGCTGCCTGATTTAATTGTCCCAATCAGGGAGTTGACTTGGTCAAGACTAATCTCAGGAATAGAGGACAGTAAGGAAGGGCAGGGACCGACAGTTCCAGGCTGAAGGCAGGGAGAGGGATCATTAATGCCAACCGAAGTGATGGATTGAGCAATATTATGGTAGATTGCATCGATCTTATTGGCAAAAAACCCGGCAGTTTCCTCACATAGTTTTTGGGACAACGTCTCTGGGCTGTCGCACGCAAGGGGCTTAGTGAAGGTACAGAGAACCTGGTACAGTAATTTAGAGTCATTGCCTGCCATAGATAGTTGGGAGACAATGTGGTTTTTGCGAGCCGCTCTAATGTTCCTATGGTAGAGTCTCAGGGCCGAGTGATAGCGAGCCTTATCCACTACATTCTGCGAGCTTCGCCAGGTCTTCTCCAACTTCCTGCATGCTTTCTTTTCAGCACGCAGTGAGTCAGAGTACCATGGCTCCTGCCTGCGGTTAGATCGCTGGTTGCAGAGTCTTAGAGGGGCAATGAGGTTCACCGCCGTGTTCAAGGCAGCATTATATTTAGAAAGGGCAGTGTCCGGGGTATCAGCAGAAGAAAAATCCGGAGGGATAAAAACAGTTTTAAAAGTATCTGCAGACACCTTGTGCCACTGTCTGCGCCATAGCGGGAGGGGGACAGGTTGGGGGTGTTCCTCAGTGAGGGTAGGGATGGAGAAGTTGATCACAAAATGGTCGGTCCACTCCACCTGTGTTGGCGGATAACAGGTCAGAGAGTGCGAGTTGGACAGAATTAAGTCAAGAGTATGACCGGCACGGTGGGTTGGGCCCTGGTTGCACTGTTTGAAGCCCAAGGCCGATAAATCAGCCAGTAAGTTGTGGGCTTCTACATTGTCAGACAATTCGCTGTGGATATTAAAATCTCCAAGGAGTATAAAATTAGTCCCTATACAAATATGTGGGGCCAGCGTCTCCATAAGGAGAGTGGAAGCATCAGCACAGGGGCCCGGGGGACGATATACCAGTGCCCCCTTCCAGCTGGCCTGTGGGTTGGAACCAATTTTGAAAACCAAAATTTCTATGTCCCTAGTACAGCATTGATCAAGAATGGTAACGGTGAGAGTGTCCCTGTAAATAATGGCGACCCCACCGCCAGTCTTCACAGGGCGGTCCAGCCTAAGTATCTTGTACCCCAAAGGTATCCCCAATGTGATAGCAGGAACCAGATGGGGTTTAAGCCAGGTCTCAGTACAGAAGCAGTAATCTGGGCGGTTAGAGTGAATCAAATCCCAAACCTCAGAGTGGTGCTTCGAGAGAGATCTTATGTTACACAGTATACTGTTTCCCGTGGGAGACCTGAGAGTAAGGTCCTCAGGAGACGGAGTATCAGGGAGGAGTTCCCAAGGGTATGATTGGAAATGGCATAGTTTACAAGAAAACGGACCTCCAGGACATGGGGCAGAGGTCTGTGCACAGCCTATGAGCGGGGGAATCCACAGATTGCGTAAGTCATTGGAGGAATATCTAGGTCCATCCACTCCACTGCCGGAGGATGCAGCGGAAGCAGCACTCATGGCCCCTGGCCCCGTTCGGTCACGGACGGGCACAGACGGGCTCCTCTCTGGCTCGTCTCAGGCGCGACTAAGGCGCCCCCTGCGCGCAACCGCTGCGCGCTTGGGCGACGAGAGGGCTTAAATACCCTGCCTGCTGCCAAAGCTAGAGCGCTAACCGCGCGAGAGGCTGGGTGGGGTGACTGGCTCTTCCTGTCCCGCCCTCCGCTCAAACGGCACTGGTTGCCACGTCGGAACGGGGCGGGGCAGGGGAAGAAACGAGCGCAGGCCCTCTTTGCTGCAGGAAGCCCCAATGAGCCCCGGAGCACCAACACAGTACAGAAAGTAAATATACACAATATTTTTAAAAGTCGTAATCACATTTAAAAATTAAAATGTGCAGAAGCACAGCAAACAGGTGACAGGTAGTGGGAGCGCAGAGCGCTGTAGCACTCACAGCAGTTAGTAAAAGCGGGTCGGGGAGACTCTGCCACCGTCCTCCCTTCCGCGAGCTCCCGCCGCTCCTCGCTGCCTTAAATACCCTGCCTGCTGCCAAAGCTAGAGCGCTAACCGCGCGAGAGGCTGGGTGGGGTGACTGGCTCTTCCTGTCCCGCCCTCCGTTCAAACGGCACTGGTTGCCGCGTCGGAACGGGGCGGGGCAGGGGAAGAAACGAGCGCAGGCCCTCTTTGCTGCAGGAAGCCCCAATGAGCCCCGGAGCACCAACACAGTACAGAAAGTAAATATACACAATATTTTTAAAAGTCGTAATCACATTTAAAAATTAAAATGTGCAGAAGCACAGCAAACAGGTGACAGGTAGTGGGAGCGCAGAGCGCTGTAGCACTCACAGCAGTTAGTAAAAGCGGGTCGGGGAGACTCTGCCACCGTCCTCCCTTCCGCGACTCCCGCCGCTCCTCGCTGCCTTAAATACCCTGCCTGCTGCCAAAGCTAGAGCGCTAACCGCGCGAGAGGCTGGGTGGGGTGACTGGCTCTTCCTGTCCCGCCCTCCGCTCAAACGGCACTGGTTGCCGCGTCGGAACGGGGCGGGGCAGGGGAAGAAACGAGCGCAGGCCCTCTTTGCTGCAGGAAGCCCCAATGAGCCCCGGAGCACCAACACAGTACAGAAAGTAAATATACACAATATTTTTAAAAGTCGTAATCACATTTAAAAATTAAAATGTGCAGAAGCACAGCAAACAGGTGACAGATAGTGGGAGCGCAGAGCGCTGTAGCACTCACAGCAGTTAGTAAAAGTGGGTCGGGGAGACTCTGCCACCGTCCTCCCTTCCGCGAGCTCCCGCCGCTCCTCGCTGCCTTAAATACCCTGCCTGCTGCCAAAGCTAGAGCGCTAACCGTGCGAGAGGCTGGGTGGGGTGACTGGCTCTTCCTGTCCCGCCCTCCGCTCAAACGGCACTGGTTGCCGCCTCGGAACGGGGCGGGGCAGGGGAAGAAACGAGCGCAGGCCCTCTTTGCTGCAGGAAGCCCCAATGAGCCCCGGAGCACCAACACAGTACAGAAAGTAAATATACACAATATTTTTAAAAGTCGTAATCACATTTAAAAATTAAAATGTGCAGAAGCACAGCAAACAGGTGACAGGTAGTGGGAGCGCAGAGCGCTGTAGCACTCACAGCAGTTAGTTAGCTTTGCAAGGGATTCTGGGTAACAGAACCTGGTGGGAGGCAGTCGAGTCACCCCATCCTGAATTCCCCTGGGTGTCTAGTTTTAAAAAATGTATAGGTTTGCTTGGTTTCCCTAGGTGCCGGCAGAGCTAGGGTTCATAAACGAAAGGTAGGCACTTTGCCAAAAAAGGGCCAGTTTTCACTGCGAAATTGATATGCGACCACGTTGTGTTTTGCGCTGTTTCCTGTCGCAGGCACTAGGCAGACCGAGGCAAGTGAGGTACCATTTTTTTGGGGAGACCTGGGGGAACGTTGGGTGGGTGGAAATTTGTTGATCCACGCAGATACCAGAACTTTCCACCACAGAAATGTGAGGAAAAGGCGTTTTTTTTGGTCAATTTTTTAGCTTTGCAAGGGATTCTGGGTAACAGAACCTGGTGGAAGGCAGTCGAGTCACCCCATCCTAAATTCCCCTGGGTGTCTAGTTTTAAAAAATGTATAGGTTTGCTTGGTTTCCCTAGGTGCCGGCAGAGCTAGGGTTCATAAACGAAAGGTAGGCACTTTGCCAAAAAGGGCCAGTTTTCACTGCAAAATTGATATGCGACCACGTTGTGTTTTGCGCTGTTTCCTGTCGCAGGCACTAGGCAGACCCAGGCAAGTGAGGTACCATTTTTTTTGGGAGACCTGGGGGAACGCTGGGTGGGTGGAAATTTGTTGATCCATGCAGATTCCAGAACTTTCCACCATAGAAATGTGAGGAATATGCGTTTTTTTTGGTCAATTTTTTTGCTTTGCAAGGGATTCTGAGTAACAGAACCTGGTGGAAGGCAGTCGAGTCACCCCATCCTGAATTCCCCTGGGTGTCTAGTTTTAAAAAATGTATAGGTTTGCTAGGTTTCCCTAGGTGCCGGCAGAGCTAGGGTTAAAAAACAAAAGGTAGGCACTTTGCCAAAAAAGGGCCAGTTTTCACTGCGAAATTGAGGTGCGACCATGTTGCATTTGGCGCTGTTTCCTGTCGCAGGCACTAGGCAGACCCAGGCAAGTGTGGTACCATTTTTGTCGGGAAACCTGGGGGAACGCTGGGTGGGTAGAAATTTGTTGATCCACGCAGATTCCAGAATTTTCCACCACAGAAATGTGAGGAGAATGTGTTTTTTTGTCATTTGTTTTAGATTTGCAAGGGATTCTGGGTAGCAGAACCTGGTGGGAGGCAGTCGAGTCACCCCAACCTGAATTCCCCTTGGCGTCTAGTTTTAAAAAATGTATAGGTTTGCTAGGTTTCCCTAGGTGCCGGCAGAGCTAGGGTTCAAAAACGAAAGGTAGGCACTTTGCCAAAAATGGGCTAGTTTTCACTGCGAAATTGAGGTGCAACCACGTTGCGTTTTACGCTGTTTACTGTCGCAGGCACTAGGCAGACCCAGGCAAGTGAGGTACCATTTTTATGGGAGACCTGGGGGAACGCTGGGTGGGTGGAAATTTGTTGATCCACGCAGATTCCGGAACTTTCCACCACAGAAATGTGAGGAAAATGCGTTTGTTTTGGCAATTTTTTAGCTTTGCAAGGGATTCTGGGTAACAGAACCTGGTGGGAGGTAGTCGAGTCACCCCATCCTAAATTCCCCTGGGTGTCTAGTTTGCAAAAATGTATAGGTTTGCTTGGTTTCCCTAGGTGCTGGCAGAGCTAGGGTTCATAAACGAAAGGTAGGCACTTTGCCATAAAAGGGCCAGATTTCACTGCGAAATTGATATGCGACCACGTTGTGTTTTGCGCTGTTTCCTGACGCAGGCACTAGGCAGACCCAGGCAAGTGAGGTACCACTTTTTTTCGGGAGACCTGGGGGAACGCTGGGTGGGTGGAAATTTGTTGATCCATGCAGATTCCAGAACTTTCCACCATAGAAATGTGAGGAATATGCGTTTTTTTTGGTCAATTTTTTTGCTTTGCAAGGGATTCTGGGTAACAGAACCTGGTGGAAGGCAGTCGAGTCACCCCATCCTGAATTCCCCTGGGTGTCTAGTTTTAGAAAATGTATAGGTTTGCTAGGTTTCCCTAGGTGCCGGCAGAGCTAGGGTTCAAAAACAAAAGGTAGGCACTTTGCCAAGAAAGGGCCAGTTTTCACTGCGAAATTGAGGAGCGACCATTTTGCGTTTGGTGCTGTTTCCTGTCGCAGGCACTAGGCAGACCCAGGCAAGTGTGGTACCATTTTTTTCGGGAGACCTGGGGGAACGCTGGGTGGGTAGAAATGTGTTGATCCACGCAGATTCCAGAATTTTCCACCACAGAAATGTGAGGAAAATGTGTTTTTTTGTCATTTGTTTTATTTATTTTATTTATTTATTTATGGGCTTGTAACGCGCCTGAATCACACCCGAAGGTGTATCTCCGCGCGGTGCTGTAGAGTAAACAGGTCAAGACTTGCGCTAGCTCTAAAATAGAGTTGTCTTGAGACATTTCCTGAATGCTTGATGGCTCGAACACTGTCTAAGTGAGAGGGGAAGGTTATTCCACAAACGAGGACCCATAACGGAGAGAGCGCGGCCTCCCTGTCTGGTCTTATTGTGTCGGGGAATCTGAAGTAGCAACTGATTGCTAGACCTTAGGTTACGAGAAGGGCGGTGGTGGACAAATTTTTCGGCCAGATAGTGCGGCCCTAGGTTGTGAAGGCTCTTATGTATCACACAACAGTTCTTAAATTCCACCCGCTTCCGGATGGGGAGCCAGTGGAGCGCTTTAAGAAGGGGCAAGGATGGTGTTCTGGGGGGGGGCATTGCTCACCAGGCGAGCAGCGGTGTTCTGTACCACCTGTAATTTGTTGAGCACTCCTTCATTGGCTGCTAAAAGTAGGCCATTGCAATAGTCCAGGCGGCTCAGAACGAGGGCCTGGACCAAGGTCTTCCTTGTGCAGTCAGGGAGAAAAGGAAATACTTTCCGAAGGAGGCTGATGACATGGTAGCAGGATCCCGCCGTGATGTTGGCATGATGAGCAAGCGAGAGGTCATGGTCAAGACGGACCCCCAGATTTTTCACCACCTGTTTGGGGGAAGGGGCCTTCCCCAGACTTGTGGGCCACCAGTCAGGGGTCCACAGGATTTTTGCCTCTCCAAACAACATGACTTCAGACTTTACCACATTACACTGGAGAAAGTTCCTAGCCATCCAGCTGGCAATCGCAGTCATGCCATTAGAGAAAGCTTGCCTTATCTCCGGGGTAAAGGTTTTAAAGGTAAACAGCAGCTGCGTGTCGTCAGCGTAAGAGATTGGCAGAAACCCAAAGGACCTCATGATGTTGGCCAGAGAGGAGACATACACATTAAACAGCGTAGGGCTGAGACAAGAGCCCTGCGGGACTCCTCTGGTAATGTTGGTAGAAGTGGAACTAAAGGAGCCCATATTAACCTTCTGGGTGCGCTCTGCAAGAAAGCTGGTGAACCAAGCCAGGGCGGATTTGTCTATGCCAATCTCCTTTAGTCTGGTTAGGAGAATGGTATGGGATATGGTGTCGAATGCTGCGGACAAGTCCAACAGCACCAACACCACAGACAAACCCCTGTCCAGAGACATGCGTATAGCATCCGTGACAGAAAGAAGAGCAGTCTCGGTACTATACCTAGGTCTGAACCCTGCCTGAGAGTGGTCAAGACAGCCGGTCTGCTGAATGAAGCTGGAGAGGTGGTGGTTGACGTGTTTCTCCATCAATTTGCCGACAAACGGCAAAAGGGAAATTGGCCTCAAATTGGTCATGTCCGACCAAGGGATGGAGGTATTTTTCCTAATGGGCTTGACCATGGCCTTCTTCCGCTCCAGAGGGACCGATCCTTCAGAAAGAGAGCGATTGATGACCGTCTGGATGGTGGGACTAAGGGCATTCCCTATAAGGTGCATGATACGGGCGGGTACAGGGTCCACCGGGCTGCCTGATTTAATTGTCCCAATCAGGGAGTTGACTTGGTCAAGACTAATCTCAGGAATAGAGGACAGTAAGGAAGGGCAGGGACCGACAGTTCCAGGCTGAAGGCAGGGAGAGGGATCATTAATGCCAACCGAAGTGATGGATTGAGCAATATTATGGTAGATTGCATCGATCTTATTGGCAAAAAACCCGGCAGTTTCCTCACATAGTTTTTGGGACAACGTCTCTGGGCTGTCGCACGCAAGGGGCTTAGTGAAGGTACAGAGAACCTGGTACAGTAATTTAGAGTCATTGCCTGCCATAGATAGTTGGGAGACAATGTGGTTTTTGCGAGCCGCTCTAATGTTCCTATGGTAGAGTCTCAGGGCCGAGTGATAGCGAGCCTTATCCACTACATTCTGCGAGCTTCGCCAGGTCTTCTCCAACTTCCTGCATGCTTTCTTTTCAGCACGCAGTGAGTCAGAGTACCATGGCTCCTGCCTGCGGTTAGATCGCTGGTTGCAGAGTCTTAGAGGGGCAATGAGGTTCACCGCCGTGTTCAAGGCAGCATTATATTTAGAAAGGGCAGTGTCCGGGGTATCAGCAGAAGAAAAATCCGGAGGGATAAAAACTGTTTTAAAAGTATCTGCAGACACCTTGTGCCACTGTCTGCGCCATAGCGGGAGGGGGACAGGTTGGGGGTGTTCCTCAGTGAGGGTAGGGATGGAGAAGTTGATCACAAAATGGTCGGTCCACTCCACCTGTGTTGGCGGATAACAGGTCAGAGAGTGCGAGTTGGACAGAATTAAGTCAAGAGTATGACCGGCACGGTGGGTTGGGCCCTGGTTGCACTGTTTGAAGCCCAAGGCCGATAAATCAGCCAGTAAGTTGTGGGCTTCTACATTGTCAGACAATTCGCTGTGGATATTAAAATCTCCAAGGAGTATAAAATTAGTCCCTATACAAATATGTGGGGCCAGCGTCTCCATAAGGAGAGTGGAAGCATCAGCACAGGGGCCCGGGGGACGATATACCAGTGCCCCCTTCCAGCTGGCCTGTGGGTTGGAACCAATTTTGAAAACCAAAATTTCTATGTCCCTAGTACAGCAGTGATCAAGAATGGTAACGGTGAGAGTGTCCCTGTAAATAATGGCGACCCCACCGCCAGTCTTCACAGGGCGGTCCAGCCTAAGTATCTTGTACCCCAAAGGTATCCCCAATGTGATAGCAGGAACCAGATGGGGTTTAAGCCAGGTCTCAGTACAGAAGCAGTAATCTGGGCGGTTAGAGTGAATCAAATCCCAAACCTCAGAGTGGTGCTTCGAGAGAGATCTTATGTTACACAGTATACTGTTTCCCGTGGGAGAACTGAGAGTAAGGTCCTCAGGAGACGGAGTATCAGGGAGGAGTTCCCAAAGGTATGATTGGAAATGGCATCGTTTACAAGAAAACGGACCTCCAGGACATGGGGCAGAGGTCTGTGCACAGCCTATGAGCGGGGGAATCCACAGATTGCGTAAGTCATTGGAGGAATATCTAGGTCCATCCACTCCACTGCCGGAGGATGCAGCGGAAGCAGCACTCATGGCCCCTGGCCCCGTTCGGTCACGGACGGGCACAGACGGGCTCCTCTCTGGCTCGTCTCAGGCGCGACTAAGGCGCCCCCTGCGCGCAACCACTGCGCGCTTGGGCGACGAGAGGGCTTAAATACCCTGCCTGCTGCCAAAGCTAGAGCGCTAACCGCGCGAGAGGCTGGGTGGGGTGACTGGCTCTTCCTGTCCCGCCCTCCGCTCAAACGGCACTGGTTGCCGCGTCGGAACGGGGCGGGGCAGGGGAAGAAACGAGCGCAGGCCCTCTTTGCTGCAGGAAGCCCCAATGAGCCCCGGAGCACCAACACAGTACAGAAAGTAAATATACACAATATTTTTAAAAGTCGTAATCACATTTAAAAATTAAAATGTGCAGAAGCACAGCAAACAGGTGACAGGTAGTGGGAGCGCAGAGCGCTGTAGCACTCACAGCAGTTAGTAAAAGCGGGTCGGGGAGACTCTGCCACCGTCCTCCCTTCCGCGAGCTCCCGCCGCTCCTCGCTGCCTTAAATACCCTGCCTGCTGCCAAAGCTAGAGCGCTAACCGCGCGAGAGGCTGGGTGGGGTGACTGGCTCTTCCTGTCCCGCCCTCCGCTCAAACGGCACTGGTTGCCGCGTCGGAACGGGGCGGGGCAGGGGAAGAAACGAGCGCAGGCCCTCTTTGCTGCAGGAAGCCCCAATGAGCCCCGGAGCACCAACACAGTACAGAAAGTAAATATACACAATATTTTTAAAAGTCGTAATCACATTTAAAAATTAAAATGTGCAGAAGCACAGCAAACAGGTGACAGGTAGTGGGAGCGCAGAGCGCTGTAGCACTCACAGCAGTTAGTAAAAGCGGGTCGGGGAGACTCTGCCACCGTCCTCCCTTCCGCGAGCTCCCGCCGCTCCTCGCTGCCTTAAATACCCTGCCTGCTGCCAAAGCTAGAGCGCTAACCGCGCGAGAGGCTGGGTGGGGTGACTGGCTCTTCCTGTCCCGCCCTCCGCTCAAACGGCACTGGTTGCCGCGTCGGAACGGGGCGGGGCAGGGGAAGAAACGAGCGCAGGCCCTCTTTGCTGCAGGAAGCCCCAATGAGCCCCGGAGCACCAACACAGTACAGAAAGTAAATATACACAATATTTTTAAAAGTCGTAATCACATTTAAAAATTAAAATGTGCAGAAGCACAGCAAACAGGTGACAGATAGTGGGAGCGCAGAGCGCTGTAGCACTCACAGCAGTTAGTAAAAGCGGGTCGGGGAGACTCTGCCACCGTCCTCCCTTCCGCGAGCTCCCGCCGCTCCTCGCTGCCTTAAATACCCTGCCTGCTGCCAAAGCTAGAGCGCTAACCGTGCGAGAGGCTGGGTGGGGTGACTGGCTCTTCCTGTCCCGCCCTCCGCTCAAACGGCACTGGTTGGCGCGTCGGAACGGGGCGGGGCAGGGGAAGAAACGAGCGCAGGCCCTCTTTGCTGCAGGAAGCCCCAATGAGCCCCGGAGCACCAACACAGTACAGAAAGTAAATATACACAATATTTTTAAAAGTCGTAATCACATTTAAAAATTAAAATGTGCAGAAGCACAGCAAACAGGTGACAGGTAGTGGGAGCGCAGAGCGCTGTAGCACTCACAGCAGTTAGTTAGCTTTGCAAGGGATTCTGGGTAACAGAACCTGGTGGGAGGCAGTCGAGTCACCCCATCCTGAATTCCCCTGGGTGTCTAGTTTTAAAAAATGTATAGGTTTGCTTGGTTTCCCTAGGTGCCGGCAGAGCTAGGGTTCATAAACGAAAGGTAGGCACTTTGCCAAAAAAGGGCCAGTTTTCACTGCGAAATTGATATGCGACCACGTTGTGTTTTGCGCTGTTTCCTGTCGCAGGCACTAGGCAGACCCAGGCAAGTGAGGTACCATTTTTTTGGGGAGACCTGGGGGAACGTTGGGTGGGTGGAAATTTGTTGATCCACGCAGATACCAGAACTTTCCACCACAGAAATGTGAGGAAAAGGCGTTTTTTTTGGTCAATTTTTTAGCTTTGCAAGGGATTCTGGGTAACAGAACCTGGTGGAAGGCAGTCGAGTCACCCCATCCTAAATTCCCCTGGGTGTCTAGTTTTAAAAAATGTATAGGTTTGCTAGGTTTCCCTAGGTGCCGGCAAAGCTAGGGTTCAAAAACAAAAGGTAGGCACTTTGCCAAAAAAGGGCCAGTTTTCACTGCGAAATTGAGGTGCGACCACGTTGCGTTTTGTGCTGTTTCCTGTCGCAGGCACTAGGCAGACCCAGGCAAGTGAGGTACCATTTTTTTCGGGAGACCAGGGAGAACGCGGGGTGGGTGGAAATTTGTTGATCCACGCAGATTCCAGAACTTTCCACCACAGAAATGTGAGGAAAATGCATGTTTTTCTAATTATTTAGACTTGCAAGGGATTCTGGGTAACAGAACCTGGTGGGAGGCAGTCAAGTCACCCCATCCTGATGTCCCCTGGGTGTCTAGTTTTCAGAAATGTATAGGTTTGCTAGGTTTCCCGAGGTGCCGGCAGAGCTAGGGTGCAAAAACTACAGCTAGGCACTTTGCCATAAAAGGGTCAATTTTTAACTGCAAAATTGAGGTGTGATCACGTTGCATTTTGGGCCGTTTCCTGTCGCAGGCACAAGGCCGACCCACACAAGTGAGGTACCATTGTTATTGGGAGACCTAGGGTAATTCAGATTTGTAATTCAACTGTTATTACCTATTGAGTTTTCATGCATTTCTCCCTTCCCAATGAAAAACATTGTGTAAAAAAAAAATCATTTTGAAAAATGACCAATAATTCTCATGCTAGTATGAGTATTCCCAATTTTGAAAATGTGCAAATATATACTGTTTCTAAACTCTATAGTTTGTACCCAATTCAGAAATACATAGGTGTCTTTCATACCGATTTTTCCATGTATACATTTTCCAAGAATAATTGCTCTATACCCGGTAAATAATAAAATACCATTGCAAGTTGCTGCTCAGTTTTTGGCTCTGGGTTCTTCGGGTTCTTGGTGAAACTACAAGTCCTATATATCCCCACAACCAGGAATTTCAAACGGATGTATAATATTGCTTTCAAAGAGCTGTCAAAATTACAAGAAGTTACAGGTGAAAACGTTGAGACAAAAGGCAGTTTTTTTCAACTAATTTTCAAATATTCCAATATTTAACTGTTAGTTTCTATAAAGAAACCTTCATGGATTTAGACAAATGACCCCATTCTGAATTCAGAATTTGGTCTACATTTCAAAAATGTATAGCTTTCCAGGATCCATTATTGCTTTCAAACTCATTTCTACCATTAACTGGAATGAGGTCGAAAGCTCTAAAAATAGCAAAAATAGGCCAAGTCCCAGAAAAATGACAAAACTGTGTGAAAAATGTTGGTTCTCTGACTAATGACTGTCATTCCCTAAAATCTGAGAAAATGGTGATTTCAGCCCCACAAACCCTTTTTTGAGGGAAAAACCCAGAGGCTTTCATTTGCAGCCCGTTTTTCCCATTTTTCTGAAAAAAACTAAATATTTACTGTATTTTGCTTAATTCCTGGGACCCCTCCAAGGGAATCCACAAACCCTGGGCACCTTTAGAATCCACATGATGTTAGAAGAAAAGGACGCAAATTTGGTGTGGATACCTTATGTGGTCAAAAAGTTACAGGGGCTTAAGCGCGCACTACCCCAAATCGCCAAAAAAGGCTTAGCACATGAGGGGAAAAGGCCTAGCAGCGATGGGGTTAAAATGCACAATATGTAATTTGTTTGAGATTCATGAAGAATCTAATATCTCGGATCAATTTTATTAAGTGCATTTGAAAGATAGAAATGCATTTTGTTGAATGGACAGCTGCTTTCTATATGTTTTGATGCTGTTTGGATCGATTTATATCCACTACAAAATGGCGCTCATCATATATATCGAGTGTTAGTCATTTTCTTATGTCTACCACCCTGCGTGAGGTTAAAAACATGGCATTTCAAACGTGCCAGTGACATTGACAAAGGCACCCTTGCCGAAACGCGTCTGTTGTGTGTTTTGCGATCACTGTGAGCCAAACCAGGGAGCTGAAACTGCCCTGGGAGTGCGGTACTTCTTCATGTATTTTAATACCTGGAAGGAAGTGGAGCGTCATATTTGAGCGGAGCCTGCAACCGCCATACCTGTACCCGCCTACGAGTGCCTTCCGTACTTTTGTTGTAGGGATTGGAGCTGGCTTTCATTTGGAAGGCACTGCCGCATCTGAAAATATGCTTCCAAACTTTGGGTAGTGACGAGCCAACAGCGGGAGGAGGAGGAGCAAGCTGGGCGCCGTGATGACGCGCCCCGAGGCTCCGAAACTCGGCAATCGGTGAGTCCTGTTCGGCGGCTTTTGCGCTTGTTATATACAAATTTGACAGTATTAGCAGCAAGGCTGGGGGAGCGTTAGCTCGAGAAAGAAGGCTCAGTCAAAGCGATACTGACGGTGACTACTACAGTATAAATAAACACACCTATCATGGCACAAGCCATGTTCAGTGAGCAAAAACGTCGGGGAGGCAGCAAAAGATATGTTTAAATGTCAGAGTGCCAAGCAAACCCAAACTGATACGAGTGGCCAGAGTCAATCAAAACAACAGAGTAAAACAAGTGAGATCATGTCCAAACTAGAGGGCCTGTATGAGCATGAAATTCGAAAATGGTGGGAGGCCACAAGTCTGCAGAACTATATCGACGAACAGCGGGTCCCGAGAGGGTTACGGGTATACACTGTGCCCTCCTACGAAAACCCAGACCCACAACTGCTGACAGACTGGGCCAAACATACTGCACAGTACTGTCATGGCACCCTAAGCATACTGGTGAAATATGCCTGGAGCGACGGGACAAAGCCTTGCAGGAAATTAAGGTTTTGGAAGATGACTTGGCAAAGGAAGTTACTGATAAAAACAACTTGAAGATCTAATGGGTCTAATGAAAGTGCAAACAGGCAAAGTTATCTCGTGATGAGAAGGACTACCTACAAGGAAGAGTACTTACCTTTGCTCGCAGGTTTGATGGTCCAAGGAGGGAACTAAACCAACGCTCCAAACAAGTCACTACAAGAGTGGAGACATCTGAATCGGAGGCAACTGAAAATGAAAACAAAATAAGTGATGAGTTGCCAGGTGCATCGGGGGAAAGGAGGGTGGTTCCTACTCCTTTTCACGACAAATTCAAAATCATTCGCCAGTCATGGCTATGGGGAGGGAAAAACAAACCCCCGGAAGGAGACGCAGGAAAACCCGCAGAGGGGGTGCCAACAGGAAGAGGAAGTGGCAAAGCCCCAAGCTGGGTGAACCGCAAAAAGAATTCGAACAGGCAATAGAGGCGTCCAATCTAACAGTAGTCAACCTCACAGAGAGAACTCTTACGGATGTGGAACTGAAGGTACTTACTTTGGGACTCACATTTTGCCCTAGTAATCAGTTGGAATACACACAGACCCGCATAGATTTGTTCAATTTTGTGCGGAAACTTAAACTCCATAAGTATTTCAAAACTAGATCTAATCTGAAAGAAAACAGGGCTACGACAATGAGGTTAACTTCCACCGACGCTCTAATTGGAAACGATCTGCCAATGATAGAGCTTCTTGAGGATTTAAGAACGGAGACTGTAACCAACACACAGGAACCAAATTGTAATATGATGGCAAAAGTGGCTAATGTGGGCATTGAACAGAAGCGGGAAGAGAGCCCTTTTAAACCAAAATCTCGTTTCAATCCTCCTATGACATGGGATGCCATAGACTTATTCTCGGAAGCCATGACCAATGACCTTCTAAAATTTCGAGTTAAGAAGAAACAGAAAGCCTGTCCAAGTAATTTGACCAGTGTAGAAAAATGGGCATTGCAGGAACTTGTACAGGATAAAACCATTATCATAAAACCCTCAGATAAGGGGGGAAATGTGGTTTTACAAACAAGGGAGTCATGTTGTATGGAGGCAGTGAAACAACTAAACACGGACTGCTATGAGAGAGTCTCAGTTAAAGTGTATGAGATCAGTATCAAGTCGTATGATGATCTATTTGCCAATTGGTACAATCGAGAGATGCTGGGATCGGAAGAGCATTTATTTCTACGGAGTTCCAGCCCCGTTATCCCAAAGTTTTACCACATTCCCAAGCTGCACAAGGATAATGTAAACCCTCCAGGCAGGCCGATTGTTTCCTCTCTAAATGGACTAACTGAACATCTATCAATGTTTGTGGACCACTTTTTGTTTCCGTGGGTGGTGCAATTGGATTCTTTTATCAGGGACACAAAGGACTTCCTGAAGAGACTGATGAATGTAAAATGGGAGTCTGGTTATTTACTCATGGTCGTTGACATCACTAGTCTCTATACCTGCATAGCACATGAGGATGGAGTTAAAGCAGTGATGTTTTATTTTGGGAAACGCCAATTGCGGTTCTCACAACACAATGCCATGCTTGTTGAATTTTTTTGAATTTTGCCTGACGCATAACATCTTTTTATTTGAGAAACAACATTACAGGCAGCACACTGGTACGGCGATGGGCACCTGCTTTTCCCCCAGCTATGCAAACTTGTTCATTGGCTGGTGGGAGGAGCGGGTGCCCAGAAACTACCAATGTGAGACTGACAGGGGCCAGGTTATAGAGTGGTATCAATACATCAATGAATTGTTCAACATTTGGCAGGGAACCACAGATTCAGCACATCGATACATTGACCTGCTAAATAGGAATGAATTAAATCTTAGATTCTCGGGTTCAGTGAGTCCAGTGCCAGTGGACTACCTGGATCGGAGAATCTATTTGGAGGAGGGAACCCTGCAGTCCACTCTGTACCGCAAGCCCACCGCGGGCAATTCTATACTGTTTCTATACTGTTTGCTAGCAGTAGTCATCCACCAAAACACATCCAAAGTATCCCCTACACAGGCTAAGAAGAAACTGTTCCAAGGAGGGGGAGTTTGAGAAGGCTGCAGCAGGAAGTATAGCTAGATTCAAAGTAAGGGGTATGATTCTGTAGTCCTGGCAAACACATTACAAAAAGTGAGGAACACACAGAGGACTCAGCTACCAGAAAACAAGGCCAAAACTCCAAATGATCAAGGGAAGTTCCGGATGGTAACCCCTTATTCTGCAGTGGCAAACCACCTACAAAGAATGCTTAAGAAAAACTGGCCTATTCTCTTGACTGACAATATCATCAGTGGGGATATTCCACCTCAACCGCTGGTGACCTTTAAAAAAGCGAGGTCCCTTAGGGATATCTTAGTGAGGAGTCACTTAGATAAACCACCAGAAAGGCTGAGTACCGTGAGACAAATGATGGGTTTTTATCCCTGCAGTAAATGCAAGGCCTGTGTTAATAGTAGGAGGATGTTAACATACAAGATTCCAGAGATAGACATAACCCAAAAAATAAAGTGGTTTATTACATGTAGCACCCCTTATGTGGTGTATTGCCTTGTTTTCCCATGTGGACTCCGTTATATAGGGAGCACAGTTCATCCCGTTAAGATCAGGGTGCTGGACCACATGCGTACAATTGATAAGATCGATCAGGCATACCCAGTTGCGCGCCACTTCGCTGACAAACACGCAAGTGACCGTAACAAGCTACAGTTCTATGGTCTGGATCATGTTCCTCTGAATGTGCGCGGAGGAGATAGACTTGAACAGCTACGCAGATTAGAATCTTGCTATATAATAGATCTTCTTACTAAACATCCGCGAGGTCTTAACTGTGGAGAAGAATTGTCTGTACACATAGGTCAGTAACTAATGAGTATGAACAATTAGTAAAAAGCTAACTATTTGGTTGGTATGTCAAATCTAAAATGTAAAATCTAATACTGTAAGGCACTCTGCACTTTAAGTCCTGTTTTAGTTTTGGTCTTAGTTCTGCCTTGATCTATAGTTGTATCTTTTGGTATTATTATTTGTCATTTAAACGTTTAAAAAACTTGATGAATTATCAATCATGGAAATTTGGATCATAAGGGTAATGCAATGACACTTTGACGATGGCAAGCTGCTAATGTATAAAATAACAAAAAAGCGTAAGGAAGAGAAAAAAAGGTAAAAAGAAAACTTTCCAAGTATTATTTTCTAATGAATTAATGACGTGCTCAACATATGTGACTCACACAATCCGGGGGGAGGAGACTAGTGTTTGATGACATGGAAATTTAGAATTTTCAATGAAATGTTGTCTGAAAAGGTTAATAGCCGATCCACGGCTTTATGAAATTTACAGCAATGTTGAATGACCATGACAGGGGTCATTTTAAAGTGCACAATTTGTTTGAGATTTAAGAAGAATCTAATATCTCGATCAATTTTATTAAGTGCATTTAAAAGATAGAAATGCATTTTGTTGAATAGACAGCTGCTTTCTATATGTTTTGTTGCTGTTTGGATAGATTTATTTCCACTACAAAATGGCACTCGTCATATATATTGAGTGTTAGTCCTTTTCTTATGTCTACCACCCTGTGTGAGGTTAAAAACATGACGTTTCAAACGTGCCAGTGACATTGACAAAGGTACCCTTGCCGAAACGCGTCTGTTGTGTGTTTTGCGATCACTGTGAGCCAAATAAACTAGCTGAAACTGCCCCGGGAGTGCTGTACTTCTTTGTGTATTTTAATACCTGGAAGGAAGTGGAGCATCATATGTATATTTTCCACCAAAGAAATGTGGGGAAAATGCGTTTGTTTCGGCAATTTTTTAGATTTGCAAGGGATTCTGGGTAACAGAACCTGGTGGGAGGCAGTCGAGTCACCCCAACCTAAATTCCCCTGGGTGTCTAGTTTGCAAAAATGTATAGGTTTGCTTGGTTTCCCTAGGTGCTGGCAGAGCTAGGGTTCATAAACGAAAGGTAGGCACTTTGCCAAAAAAGGGCCAGTTTTCACTGCGAAATTGATATGCGACCACGTTGTGTTTTGCGCTGTTTCCTGTCGCAGGCACTAGGCAGACCCAGGCAAGTGAGGTACCACTTTTTTTCGGGAGACCTGGGGGAACGCTGGGTGGGTGGAAATTTGTTGATCCATGCAGATTCCAGAACTTTCCACCATAGAAATGTGACGATTATGCCTTTTTTTTGGTCAATTTTTTTGCTTTGCAAGGGATTCTGGGTAACAGAACCTGGTGGAAGGCAGTCGAGTCACCCCATCCTGAATTCCCCTGGGTGTCTAGTTTTAGAAAATGTATAGGTTTGCTAGGTTTCCCTAGGTGCCGGCAGAGCTAGGGTTCAAAAACAAAAGGTAGGCACTTTGCCAAAAAAGGGCCAGTTTTCACTGCGAAATTGAGGTGCGACCATGTTGCGTTTGGCGCTGTTTTCTGTCGCAGGCACTAGGCAGACCCAGGCAAGTGTGGTACCATTTTTTTCGGGAGACCTGGGGGAACGCTGGGTGGGTGGAAATTTGTTGATCCACGCAGATTCCAGAATTTTCCACCACAGAAATGTGAGGAAAATGTGTTTTTTTTGTCATTTGTTTTAGCTTTGCAAGGGATTCTGGGTAACAGAACCTGGTGGGAGGCAGTCGAGTCACCCCATCCTGAATTCCCCTGGGTGTCTAGTTTTTAAAAATGTATAGGTTTGCTTGGTTTCCCTAGGTGCCGGCAGAGCTAGGGTTCATGAACGAAAGGTACGCACTTTGCCAAAAAAGGGCCAGTTTTCACTGCGAAATTGATATGCGACCACGTTGTGTTTTGCGCTGTTTCCTGTCGCAGGCACTAGGCAGACCCAGGCAAGTGAGGTACCATTTTTTTTGGGAGACCTGGGGGAACGCTGGGTGGGTGGAAATTTGTTGATCCACGCAGATACCAGAACTTTCCACCACAGAAATGTGAGGAAAAGGCGTTTGTTTTGGTAATTATTTAGCTTTGCAAGGGATTCTGGGTAACAGAACCTGGTGGGAGGCAGTCGAGTCACGCCATCCTGAATTCCCCTGGGTGTCTAGTTTAAAAAAATGTATAGGTTTGCTTGGTTTCCCTAGGTGCCGGCAGAGCTAGGGTTCATAAACCAAAGGTAGGCACTTTGCCAAAAAAGGGCCAGTTTTCACTGCGAAATTGATATGCGACCACGTTGTGTTTTGCGCTGTTTCCTGTCGCAGGCACTAGGCAGACCCAGGCAAGTGAGGTACCACTTTTTTTCGGGAGACCTGGGGGAACGCTGGGTGGGTGGAAATTTGTTGATCCATGCAGATTCCAGAACTTTCCACCATAGAAATGTGACGATTATGCGTTTTTTTGGTCAATTTGTTTGCTTTGCAAGGGATTCTGGGTAACAGAACCTGGTGGAAGGCAGTCGAGTCACCCCATCCTGAATTCCCCTGGGTGTCTAGTTTTAGAAAATGTATAGGTTTGCTAGGTTTCCCTAGGTGCCGGCAGAGCTAGGGATTCAAAAACAAAAGGTAGGCACTTTGCCAAAAAAGGGCCAGTTTTCACTGCGAAATTGAGGTGCGACCATGTTGTGTTTGGCGCTGTTTTCTGTCGCAGGCACTAGGCAGACCCAGGCAAGTGTGGTACCATTTTTTTCGGGAGACCTGGGGAAACGCTGGATGGGTGGAAATTTGTTCATCCACGCAGATTCCAGAATGTTCCACCACAGAAATGTGAGGAAAATGTGTTTTTTTTGTCATTTGTTTTAGCTTTGCAAGGGATTCTGGGTAACAGAACCTGGTGGGAGGCAGTCGAGTCACCCCATCCTGAATTCCCCTGGGTGTCTAGTTTTCAAAAATGTATAGGTTTGCTTGGTTTCCCTAGGTGCCGGCAGAGCTAGGGTTCATAAACGAAAGGTAGGCACTTTGCCAAAAAAGGGCCAGTTTTCACTGCGAAATTGATATGCGACCACGTTGTGTTTTGCGCTGTTTCCTGTCGCAGGCACTAGGCAGACCCAGGCAAGTGAGGTACCATTTTTTTTGGGAGACCTGGGGGAACGCTGGGCGGGTAGAAATTTGTTGATCCACGCAGATACCAGAACTTTCCACCATAGAAATGTGAGGAAAAGGCGTTTTTTTGGTCAATTATTTAGCTTTGCAAGAGATTCTGGGTAACAGAACCTGGTGGGAGGCAGTCGAGTCACCCTATCCTGAATTCCCCTGGGTGTCTAGTTTTCAAAAATGTATAGGTTTGCTTGGTTTCCCTAGGTGCCGGCAGAGCTAGGGTTCATAAACGAAAGGTAGGCACTTTGCCAAAAAAGGGCCAGTTTTCAATGCGAAATTGATATGCGACCACGTTGTGTTTTGCGCTGTTTCCTGTCGCAGGCACTAGGCAGACCCAGGCAAGTGAGGTACCATTTTTTTGGGAGACCTGGGGGAACGCTGGGTGGGTGGAAATTTGTTGATCCACGCAGATTCCAGAACTTTCCACCACAGAAATGTGAGGAAATGCGTTTATTTCTAATTATTTAGACTTGCAAGGGATTCTGGGTAACAGAACCTGGTGGGAGGCAGTCGAGTCACCCCATCCTGATGTCCCCTGGGTGTCTAGTTTTCAGAAATGTATAGGTTTGCTAGGTTTCCCGAGGTGCCGGCAGAGCTAGGGTGCAAAAACTACAGCTAGGCACTTTGCCATAAAAGGGTCAATTTTTAACTGCAAAATTGAGGTGTGATCACGTTGCATTTTGCGCCGTTTCCTGTCGCAGGCACAAGGCCGACCCACACAAGTGAGGTACCATTTTTATTGGGAGACCTAGGGTAATTCAGATTTGTAATTCAACTGTTATTACCTATTGAGTTTTTATGCATTTCTCCCTTCCCAATGAAAAACATTGTGTAAAAAAAAAACATTTTGAAAAATGACCAATAATTCTCATGCTAGTATGAGTATTCCCAATTTTGAAAATGTGCAAATATATACTGTTTCTAAACTCTATAGTTTGTACCCAATTCAGAAATACATAGGTGTCTCTCATACCGATTTTTCCATGTATACATTTTCCAAGAATAATTGCTCTATACCCGGTAAATAATAAAATACCATTGCAAGTTGCTGCTCAGTTTATGGCTCTGGGTTCGTCGGGTTCTTGGTGAAACTACAAGTCCTATATATCCCCACAACCAGGAAGTTCAAACGGATGTATAATATTGCTTTCAAAGAGCTGTCAAAATTACAAGAAGTTACAGGTCAAAACGTTGAGACAGAAGGCAGTTTTTTTCAACTAATTTTCAAATATTCCAATATTTAACTGTTAGTTTCTGTAAAGAAACCTTCATGGATTTAGACAAATGACCCCATTCTGAATTCAGACTTTGGTCTACTTTTCGAAAATCTATAGCTTTCCAGGATCCATTATTGCTTTCAAACTCATTTCTACCCTTAACTGGAATTAGGTCGAAAGCTCTAAAAATAGCAAAAATAGGCCAAGTCCCAGAAAAATGACAAAACTGTGTGAAAAATGTTGGTTCTCTGACTAATGACTGCCATTCCCTAAAATCTGAGAAAATGGTGATTTCAGCCCCACAAATCCTTTTTTGAGGGAAAAACCCAGAGGCTTTAATTTGCAGCCCGTTTTTCCCATTTTTCTGAAAAAAACTAAATATTTACTGTATTTTGCTTAATTCCTGGGACCCCTCCAAGGGAATCCAGAAACCCTGGGCACCTTTAGAATCCACATGATGTTAGAAGAAAAGGACGCAAATTTGGTGTGGATACCTTATGTGGTCAAAAAGTTACAGGGGCTTAAGCGCGCACTACCCCAAATCGCCAAAAAAGGCTTAGCACATGAGGGGAAAAGGCCTAGCAGCGATGGGGTTAAAGTGCACAATATGTAATTTGTTTGAGATTCATGAAGAATCTAATATCTTGGATCAATTTTATTAAGTGCATTTGAAAGATAGAAATGCATTTTGTTGAATGGACAGCTGCTTTCTATATGTTTTAATGCTGTTTAGATCGATTTATATCCACTACAAAATGGCGCTCATCATATATATCGAGTGTTAGTCATTTTCTTATGTCTACCACCCTGCATGAGGTTAAAAACATGGCATTTCAAACGTGCCAGTGACATTGACAAAGGCACCCTTGCCGAAACGCGTCTGTTGTGTGTTTTGCGATCACTGTGAGCCAAACAAGGGAGCTGAAACTGCCCTGGGAGTGCGGTACTTCTTCATGTATTTTAATACCTGGAAGGAAGTGGAGCGTCATATTTGAGTGGAGCCTGCAACCGCCATACCTGTACCCACCTACGAGTGCCTTCCGTACTTTTGTTGTAGGGATTGGAGCTGTCTTTCATTTGGAAGGCACCGCCGCATCTGAAAATATGCTTCCAAACTTTGGGTAGTGACGAGCCAACAGCGGGAGGAGGAGGAGCAAGCTGGGCGCCGTGATGACGCGCCCCGAGGCTCCGAAACTCGGCAATCGGTGAGTCCTGTTCGGCGGCTTTTGCGCTTGTTATATACAAATTTGACAGTATTAGCAGCAAAGCTGGGGGAGCGTTAGCTCGAGAAAGAAGGCTCAGTCAAAGCGATACTGACGGTGACTACTACAGTATAAATAAACACAACTATCATGGCACAAGCCATGTTCAGTGAGCAAAAACATCGGGAGGCAGCAAAAGATATGTTTAAATGTCAGAGTGCCAAGCAAACCCAAACTGATACGAGTGGCCAGAGTCAATCAAAACAACAGAGTAAAACAAGTGAGATCATGTCCAAACTAGAGGGCCTGTATGAGCGTGAAATTCGAAAATGGTGGGAGGCCACAAGTCTGCAGAGCTATATCGACGAACAGCGGGTCCCGAGAGGGTTACGGGTATACACTGTGCCCTCCTACAAAAACCCAGACCCACAACTGCTGACAGACTGGGCCAAATATACTCCACAGTACTGTCATGGCACCCTAAGCATACTGGTGAAATATGCCTGGAGTGAACGGGACAAAGCCTTGCAGGAAATTAAGGTTTTGGAAGATGACTTGGCAAAGGAAGTTACTGATAAAAAACAACTTGAAGATCTAATGGGTCTAATGAAAGTGCAAACAGGCCAAGTTATGTCGTGATGAGAAGGACTACCTACAAGGAAGAGTACTTACCTTTGCTCGCAAGTTTGATGGTCCAAGGAGGGAACTAAACCAACGCTCCAAACAAGTCACTACAAGAGTGGAGACATCTGAATCGGAGGCAACTGAAAATGAAAACGAAATAAGTGATGAGTTGCCAGGTGTATCGGTGGAAAGGAGGGTGGTTCCTACTCCTTTTCACGACAAATTCAAAATCATTCGCCAGTCATAGCTATGGGGAGGGAAAAACAAACCCCCGGAAGGAGACGCAGGAAAACCCGCAGAGGGGGTGCCAACAGGAAGAGGAAGTGGCAAAGCCCGAAGCTGGGTGAACCGCAAAAAGAATTCGAACAGGCAATAGAGGCGTCCAATCTAACAGTAGTCAACCTCACAGAGAGAACTCTTACGGATGTGGAACTGAAGGTACTTACTTTGGGACTCACATTTTGCCCTAGTAATCAGTTGGAATACACACAGACCCGCATAGATTTGTTCAATTTTGTGCGGAAACTTAAACTCCATAAGTATTTCAAAACTAGATCTAATCTGAAAGAAAACAGGGCTACGACAATGAGGTTAACTTCCACCGACGCTCTAATTGGAAACGATCTGCCAATGATAGAGCTTCTTGAGGATTTAAGAACGGAGACTGTAACCAACACACAGGAACCAAATTGTAATATGATGTCAAAAGTGGCTAATGTGGGCATTGAACAGAACCGGGAAGAGAGCCCTTTTAAACCAAAATCTCTTTTCAATCCTCCTATGACATGGGATGCCATAGACTTATTCTCGGAAGCCATGACCAATGACCTTCTAAAATTTCGAGTTAAGAAGAAACAGAAAGCCTGTCCAAGTAATTTGACCAGTGTAGAAAAACGGGCATTGCAGGAACTTGTACAGGATAAAACCATTATCATAAAACCCTCAGATAAGGGGGGAAATGTGGTTTTACAAACAAGGGAGTCATATTGTATGGAGGCAGTAAAACAACTAAACACGGACTGCTATGAGAGAGTCTCAGTTAAAGTGTATGAGATCAGTATCAAGTCGTATGATGATCTATTTGCCAATTGGTACAAACGAGAGATGCTGGGATCGGAAGAGCATTTATTTCTACGCAGTTCCAGCCCCGTTATCCCAAAGTTTTACCACATTCCCAAGCTGCACAAGGATATTGTAAACCCTCCAGGCAGGCCGATTGTTTCCTCTCTAAATGGACTAACTGAACATCTATCAATGTTTGTGGACCACTTTTTGTTTCCGTGGGTGGTGCAATTGGATTCTTTTACCAGGGACACAAAGGACTTCCTGAAGAGACTGATGAATGTAAAATGGGAGTCTGGTTATTTACTCATGGTCCTTGACATCACTAGTCTCTATACCTGCATAGCACATGAGGATGGAGTTAAAGCAGTGATGTATTATTTTGGGAAACGCCAATTGCGGTTCTCACAACACAATGCCATGCTTGTTGAATTTTTTTGAATTTTGCCTGACGCATAACATCTTTTTATTTGAGAAACAACATTACAGGCAGCACACTGGTACGGCGATGGAACCTGCTTTGCCCCCAGCTATGCAAACTTGTTCATTGGCTGGTGGGAGGAGCGGGTGCCCAGAAACTACCAATGTGAGACTGACAGGGGCCAGGTTATAGAGTGGTATCAATACATCAATGAATTGTTCAACATTTGGCAGGGAACCACAGATTCAGCACATCGATACATTGACCTGCTAAATAGGAATGAATTAAATCTTAGATTCTCGGGTTCAGTGAGTCCAGTGGCACTGGACTACCTGGATCGGAGAATCTATGTGGAGGAGGGAACCCTGCAGTCCACTCTGTACCGCAAGCCCACCGCGGGCAATTCTATACTGTTTGCTAGCAGTAGTCATCCACCTAAACACATCCAAAGTATCCCCTATGGGGAATTACACAGGCTAAGAAGAAACTGTTCCTAGGAGGGGGAGTTTGAGAAGGCTGCAGCAGAAAGTATAGCTAAATTCAAAGTAAGGGGCTATGATTCTGTAGTCCTGGCAAACACATTACAAAAAGTGAGGAACACACAGAGGACTCAGCTACCAGAAAACAAGGCCAAAACTCCAAATGATCAAGGGAAGTTCTGGATGGTAAGCCCTTATTCTGCAGTGGCAAACCACCTACAAATAATGCTTAAGAAAAACTGGCCTATTCTCTTGACTGACAATATCATCAGTGGGGATATTCCACCTCAACCGCTGGTCACCTTTAAAAAAGCGAGGTCCCTTAGGGATATCTTAGTGAGGAGTCACTTAGATAAACCACCAGAAAGGCTGAGTACCGTGAGACAAATGATGGGTTTTTATCCCTGCAGTAAATGCAAGGCCTGCGTTAATAATAGGAGGATGTTAACATACAAGATTCCAGAGATAGACATAACCCAAAAAATCAAGTGGTTTATTAGATGTAGCACCCCTTTTGTGGTGTATTGCCTTGTTTTCCCATGTGGACTCCGTTATATAGGGAGCACAGTTCATCCCGTTAAGATCAGGGTGCTGGACCACATGTGTGCAATTGATAAGATCGATAAGGCATACCCAGTTGCGCACCACTTCGCTGACAAACACGCAAGTGACCGTAACAAGCTACAGTTCTATGGTCTGCATCATGTTCCTCTGAATGTGCGCGGAGGAGATAGACTTGAACAGCTACGCAGATTAGAATCTCGCTATATAATAGATCTTCTTACTAAACATCCGCGAGGTCTTAACTGTGGAGAAGAATTGTCTGTACACATAGGTCAGTAACTAATGAGTACAAACAATTAGTAAAAAGCAAACTATTTGGTTGGTATGTCAAATCTAAAATGTAAAATCTAATACTGTAAGGCACTCTGCACTTTAAGTCCTGTTTTAGTTTTGGTCTTAGTTCTGCCTTGATCTATAGTTGTATCTTTTTGTATTATTATTTGTCATTTAAACGTTTAAAAAACTTGATGAATTATCAATCATGGAAATTTGGATCATAAGGGTAATGCAATGACACTTTGACGATGACAAGCTGCTAATGTATAAAATAACAAAAAAGCGTAAGGAAGAGAAAAAAAGGTAAAAAGAAAACTTTCCAAGTATTATTTTCTAATGAATTAATGACGTGCTCAACATATGTGACTCACACAATCCAGGGGGGAGGAGACTAGTGTTTGATGACATGGAAATTTAGAATTTTCAATGAAATGTTGTCTGAAAAGGTTAATATCCGATCCACGGCTTTATGAAATTTACAGCAATGTTGAATGACCATGACAGGGGTCATTTTAAAGTGCACAATTTGTTTAAGATTTATGAAGAATCTATTATCTCGGATCAATTTTATTAAGTGCATTTAAAAGATAGAAATGCATTTTGTTGAATAGACAGCTGCTTTCTATATGTTTTGTTGCTGTTTGGATAGATTTATATCCACTACAAAATGGCACTCGCCATATATATTGAGTGTTAGTCCTTTTCTTATGTCTACCACCCTGTGTGAGGTTAAAAACATGACGTTTCAAACGTGCCAGTGACATTGACAAAGGTACCCTTGCCGAAACGCGTCTGTTGTGTGTTTTGCAATCACTGTGAGCCAAATAAACGAGCTGAAACTGCCCCGGGAGTGCTTACTTCTTTGTGTATTTTGATACCTGGAAGGAAGTGGAGCGTCATATGTATATATATATATATATATATATATATATATATTCACTGAAAAAACCATAGGTTTCACACCAGTTATAGTTAGCTGGAAATTTTACTCGCATAAAACCATTGAAATTCCCACGTTATAGTTAGTTGGACTCACTATAACTTACGCGTGTAATGCACTGCTGATGACGTCACATATTACATCACTCATGACATGGTCAGTGACATCACTCATGACATCACACATTCACCATCCAGTGATATATATGGTCAGTGACATCACTCATGACATCACACATTCACCATCCAGTGAATGTGTGTCTTTCTGAAAAATAAATATGTTTTATATATGTATATGTAAAAATTGATGGAAGAATAAATGTTTAAATAAGTGTTTACATGGATGTTTTTTTTACAAACAAATTGATTGGTTAACTGGCTTATTTAGTGTATCTTAGTGAATACATATATTAGTGAGTAATGTTTAAATATTTAAATATATGTATTAGTGTTTCACTTTGTGTATAAGTGGTTGCATAGGTTGGTGAGTAGCTACATGTGTATGTATATGGGTTATTAGATGTTTTTTTAGTATCAGTATGAGTGTCTGTATGGTTTGGTGGGGGGTATTACTTAGCACATACATGCATGAATGACTGACTCTCTGTTTCTATGTGTTTTGAAGACAGCATATGTGCAGGAGTGAATGGGTGAATGAGTGTGTATATGTGTGTGTTAGTGAGTGAATGACTGTCTCACTAGTGTCTTTATTAGTAACTACTTATGTTTTAATCTAGTATATGTGAATGTTGATGTATGTAATTGAGTATATGTGAGAGTAAGAGATTGTAAGAGTTCCTGTTTAAATAAGTATGTGTTTCTATAAGTGATTGTTTAACAGAGTAAATATGTGTATGTTTTCTTAGAAGTAAGGTGGTAGTGTGTGTATAGCTGTATATGCAAATAAATGGATGTTCAATAGTTTATTTGCATGTATGAGTATGTGTGTGAGTAACTTTTGGATGACTGTCGGTGTGTAACAGGATGTATAGGTGTATCACTACATATGATGAGTGAGTATATGTATGAGTGACTACATACAACTGTTGGTGAATGAGTAGATGTGTATATAGATGGGGAATTACTGAAGTGGTTCTTGTAACTGATATGGGTATCTTCATTTTTTTGAAAATTGTATTTTTGTATTTTTGAATATGTGTTCAAGGGTTACATTACAGTGAAAGGAGGTCTGTCACTCTGTCACAAGGATGGTATCATCAGTGATGTCATGAGTGATGTCACTGACCATGTCATGAGTGATGTAATATGTGACGTCATCAGCAGTGCATTACACGCGTAAGTTATAGTGAGTCCAACTAACTATAACGTGGGAATTTCAATGGTTTTATGCGAGTAAAATTTCCAGCTAACTATAACTGGTGTGAAACCTATGGTTTTTTCAGTGAATTTAATAGGTTTTTTAAATGCTAATTCCTAACTATAACTGGTGTGAAACCTATGGTTTTTTCAGTGAATTTCATAGGTTTTTTAATAGCAAATCTCTATAGGTATGAAATGTAATATTTTTTATAATGAATTTTATATTTTATAATTATGTAATACTATTTTTTTATGTTTTTTATTTTTTATTTTATTTTATGTTATTTTTTTTTTTTTGCCCCGGAGCGCTCCCGGGGCGTGTACCGATGCGCTCACCGGTAAGCGCAGTGTTACGGCGCGCCCCGGGGCGCGTACCGATGAGCGTCCTGTTAGCGCTATTGCCGCAAACGAAAACAACATCGTGACGTATCGCGTAGCCACGTGATGCGTCATATGACGCACTGCGTAAGCGCACCCGGAAGCACCCGAGCGCATACGATCGCGCAACGTAAGTGCCGCCAGGCGCGCCCCGCGGCGCGTAGCGTAAGCGCGTCGGGTCATGTGACCTGAAAATAACACTTTTTATTGGTGCAGAACAGTTTTGGTTTCCAAATGATGAAAGTCCGGGTCATGTGACCTGAAAATAACACTTTTCATTGGTCCAGGACAGTTTTTTTTTTCAAAATGATGAAAGCCCCCACCTTTTTTTCCTTATTCTAACTTTGTCCTTTGACTGAGGAAGACCTGTTTGGAGATCTGTGACTAATCTTTTGTAGTTTAAAATGGCTACAGTAGCAGCAGCAGCAGGAGCATCTGCACCACCACCACCACCACCACCACCAAGAGGACCACCACAACATCACATTGGTGGTCAAGAAGAAGAAGAGGAGGAGGAGGAGGAGGAGGGGAGAAGGACATTCCTGCCAGAAGACAATACCCCATATAGGCCAAAGGAGCACATTGTATGGGAGTTTTTTTCCATCCCAGAGGGCAAGAAGAAAGTGAATGCGCCAAAGGTGACTTGCCGAATCTGTGGCATGGAACTTTCAAGGGGGAATCCTAATAAGAAATATTAATTTGGCAATTACACCATGATTCGGCATATGCAGCGCAAGCATCCCAACAACTATGCTGCTGCAGAGGTGAGAGAACTGGCCAGTAACCCTCCCCAATCTTCACCGAGCACCTCCAAAAGAAAGCAACCCACTCCATCGGGACCAGAGACAAGGGAGATGATCCCACACATACAAGCACGGTTTGGTGAATTCAGGATCACATGTATTTTTTGTGGTAAGACCATCACCCATGGTGAGCAGAGCCTAAAGCTCATCGTCCTTGCTGGTGACAACCACAATTGCCCCAAAAAACCATAATTTTTTCCTGATATTTTTTTGCTCCAGTTGAGCCGTTTACAATTCCCTGTTTTTTGTTTCTCCCCATAAAAATATAAAAAAATATAAAATAGTTCAAAAAAGCCAAAAAAAGTAAAAAATGTTCAAAAAAACAAAAACAAAATATAAAACAACAAAAAGACAGTTCTTTTTAGAACTACCTCCAATTTATAAAAAAAATGCTATATGTTTGAAAAATCTCTGTCATTCTTTTTTTTTCCATGGTACACTCCCTGGTGCGCGTACCAGGCGCCCCCCCCCCGCGAAAATCGGAATATTTTTTTTTTTGCCCCGCGGGGTCCTTTTATGGCCCCCACATCAAACTTAGGGGGTCAGGAGGGGTCTACCCTGCCCCCTTATGGTCATTTCCCCCTTTGTTTTTGCCACCTCTTGTGTCTCGATCCTACCGAGAAACAAGATGGTGGCCGCTCCGGACTGTTTGGAATGTTGACAGACACCCGAGAGCCAATCAGCTTTCCGCGCGCGAACTCGCGTAGCGGGCTGGTACGCGCCCCGGTGCGCGTACCGGGGCGCGCCTATAGATATATATATTTTTTTTAACCTAAATTGCACATATCTTGAGACATAGCAAAGGCACATTGGGCTACCAGTCCCTACAATTTTGCCAAATTTCGTGGGAATCCATTCAGCTGTTCGGGCTAGAAGTGAGTCCAACCGCCCTATGGAAATTAACATGGGGAAAACACGTTTTGGGACCCCCCTTTTATCTCGGCCCCCGCTTCACGAATCCCCCCCAAATTTTCAGGGAAGGAGCGGAGCGGAGCTGGCCACCTAATTTGAGAAATTCAGAGATCTGCAGAGCTCTGATTGGCTGCCAACATTTCAACCAGGAAGGGTTGGCAGCCATCTTGGGACGTCACAGAATTCATAGTGATTTTTGGAAACATTTTTGAATATCACAGTGAATTTTAAAAAAAACAAGTGTGGTCTCCCCTCGTTTGTTTTTAATTAGGCCCCCAGGTGAGCCAGGTCCAGGGGCATGCCTAGTTTTATAAAAATATTGGAAGTGGGCATACGAGGCCCCCCGCCAAGGACATATTTATGCCCGGGGGACCACCCGCCTTCCAAGAGCTTATGTCAATTATATAAATAGTTTATTATTTTGCTTTTAGACTGAATTTCTCCAACACCGACAAACAGTTTTAAGGCCAGACTTCCCCAGTTTGTTTTTGTCTGTTTAAGTATAGTGTTAAACGGTTTCTTCTCTTGGTCTGCAGAGGGGAGGTTCCCATGTTTGCCCTCACTGCACAATGTTGATAGGGGTGGAGTGCAAACAGGCTCTGAGGGCACACATCCATAAATCCCGAGCCTCACATGTGAGGTCTGAGTTCTAGGCAGTGCCCACACTGGGATCTTGTTAGTCCTAACTGCCAGCAGATCTATCTACTACCATGAATATTGTGTGGAATACTCCTCTCTTGCCAAGGCATTTCTTGGCATAAAAACCCAATATTTGTGTTCCCTATGCACATCCACCTCTCGCAGATTGGGGTGGCACAGTGCTAGGAGGGTGTGCTTAGCTTCCGTATTCTGTGCATGGCACGGAACATGGACAAAGAGATTGAAATGTACTAGCACTCATATTATGTAGTGCTGTAACCAATAAGTGTTAATATCACTCTCCAAATTAATGGTGGTGTGCATGCTGACCTCTCAGGGGTGGAAAGCTGAGTTGATCTAGCAGAACTAAACTCATGATCTGAGGGTGTTGGCGGATGTCAGTAGTGAGTTGCACCTTGCCTTCCTGACACACTTCCATCGAGCGGAAAAGATGGGTTGAGCTCTGAGCTCTCTGCTGTGTTTCAGTCTTCTGTTCATGTGCCTATCAGGCCATGGTTATGTCACAAGCAGAGCCCCCAGGCTCGAGGTGAGGATGCGGTGACTGAGATCACTACCAGTCGTTCTAGCAAGCATGCAAGGGAGTCCCTACCTCGGTGGGGGGAAGGTACGCATGGTGCACTCTTCACTCCCTCCCACTGTGATGTCTCATATCTGCCCCTTCCACAATCCCCAGATTGGTACTGACTGTATGCTCAATAACAGTTCCTGCCTTTATCAAGATTGCCATCTTGGCTGTGGCCAAATACAGTTAAGCTTGTTTGGTGGCACTGTGCCACAACACTTTGCTCTCTAGCAATTCAGAGATTTAAAAGTGTATTCCAATGGCCTCTCTCTGTCTCTCTTGCTGGCTGAGCCTGAAATCCCTTCCTTGAGGGATGTAAGGCTGAGGCTGCATGGTGGTCTCAAAGAGTGTTTCCTCCATCAAGTGTGCTCATTCATCGCAGAGGGAAGACCAGAAGAAATCATGCGCTGTAGAGGAGATACATTCTCACCAATGCTTACCTTATTATTATTAATAATAATAATCAAAGTAGATCACAGGAAGTATCACCGCAGCACTCACCCTTCACTGCCCCTGCTAGCTCTGTGAAACACCAGTTCCAGCACAACCTACATTGAGAACATCACACATATATAAGTGTGCCATTTTGGACTGTCCCACAGACTCTTACTTGAACAAATTCCACACATACAGAAGATGCATCCAGCCGTCTCCCATAACCACCTTTGTCTAAAGCTGGAATGACCTGCCATTACACATAAGTGTTATAAGCTGCTGGGTTACTCAGGAGCAGTACCCTCAAGAAGCCCTCCTTCTGGCAGCTCCAACTGCGTAATATACACCAGAAGATGAGAGTGGCCAAACGTGAGGTAGAGTATTAGGAAGGGTTACGCAGGAGGGAGATCTGGAACAGAAGGACCAAAATGTAAAGACTGGTTCCTTAACAAAATCCTACCATGTATAACTAGAATGATATGTAAAATGTCATTACCTGAAAAAAGAAAAAACAAGGTGCTTCAATGGCACGATCAACAGACTGCTTTCTCAAACTCTTTTTATTAAGAATCATAACAAATTGCACAGCAATGCAAAGAAGCAATAACATATGATCAAAAATAAAAGACAGGTAGTTTGTCCTCAGCAGTTTTGTACCACATAAATGCATCACTCAAGCACCTCACTCTCGATGCCCGCTGGGCCATGCAATCTATCTATGCTGCATTGTAGTTCCACAGTAGGAGACAAGCATATCTCCCCTCTGCACGTATTCCAGGCAGTCCATTCACGGTCCCATTTTTCAGGGCATCCTCTATGCTTGAACACATCTTTTTCAGCAACCATCGCTCTATCCATATCCCAGTCCCTGATCGTTTGTGTGTCCCCCATGCCCCATTTCTGTGCGATGTTTCATTTAGCTATGGCCCACCCCAGTGAAGCCCACTCCTTCTCAGTCTGAGTAAGGTCCGCGGGTTCCCATCTATTTAACACCTTAAGTGCTCATGACAAGCTCTGCTCATCATGAGGCACGGAGCTCAGGTGCTCATGACGAGCTGAGCTCGTCATGAGCCGTGGAACGCTCACACGCGGGGATAATTCCCCTGCTGTGCTGAACGTTCCACGGAAACGGGTGTGGTCATGACGAGCTCAGCTCGTCATGAGCACACGAGCTCCATGCCTCATATGAGCACGGGGCGCTGTGCGCAACACCACCCCCCAGCACAGTGGGGGAATTACCCCCGCTGCGAAGGGGCTAAAAGGCAAAGTTTTGGGGTGATCGTCAATGTTTTCCCCCAGCACACTCCAAGTGGTCTGCAATCTTTTTCCAGTAAGTTTGAGTAACTGGGCACTTCCAAATAATGTGAAAGAAAGTTCCCTCCTGGCGACAGTGTCTGAGGCAATAGGGATCCGGTCTCTTACCCATTTTGACCAGCACTCCAGTGGCCAAATAAACGCGAGACTGTAAACTTTTCACTGGAATATCATAGTCTCAAGGTTCATGACTTGCCTTTACTGTTCCACAAACAAAAGGAAAATGCAGAAAAGTTATAACCTTTAAACTAAACGAGCATCAAAAGGAAAATGCAGAAAAGTTCTAGCATTTACACTAACCGAGCACTTTTATCCTGTGCATGTACCAGAGGTCTCTCATCATGCGCATTACACTGTTTGCTCTTTATGTGCTTTACACTGATAAACACTGGGGCATAATATTAAGGGGGTTTATCTCCGCTTTTTTGGCTTTAAAAGCCAAGAAAACGGAGATAAAATTATCTCCCTATTACCTAGCTGTCGCTAACACCAGTTAGCGACAGCTAGTAGGAGATAGCGACCATCTTGGGCCCCACTTTGCATGTCAGTGATATTTATCACTAATGACATGCAAAGTGGGCGTGCCAAGATGTTAGCGACTGGAAACAGTCGCTAACATCGCTATCTCCTATTACCAACTTATGGAGATATTCGCGCACCTGCCCTGACCAGTTCTTAGCCATGTTATCCAATGGGAGGTGGATAACATGGCTAAGAGCATTAGCTCGGTAATGCATGAATATCGCTGACTTTTCAGTGATATTCATGCATTGCGGCCGATTTTTATCGCATTTGCGATAAACTTTGGTAATACCAAGGTTTATTTGCGATAAAAATCGCCGCAGCTCAGCGGTAAATTTTTGTCTCTAACCAAGCAATAGCGATAATTATCGCTATTGCTTGGTAATATGCCCCACTGTTCGCTGAATTTTGTGTATCTCTGTTATTGTTGTGCACTTTATCAATCACAACATTGTTCTCTCTTCAGGTGGCTCTACAATGAAGATGTACGTTTGTTCTCCACGTGAGTATTGCCATATGTAAGATTCGTTGGAATCAAGTAAATGCACCATTCATATAGCCAGAATAGACTAGAGATTGTATCCAAAGTGAAAATGATGCCAAAAGCAGGAACGTCGCTCTCCTACCTGAAAAGGAGCGCTCTCTCTCGCTGTCCGCCGACAGACACAGAACCGCCAGGAACGAGGAATGCCTCTCGCTTGCAGCCCAAGAATAATCTACGCTGAGAGGATTGGTTCAGTCAGTTTTATTGCGCCTGAGCGATGTACGGCAGCCGCGACGACCCAAAGTGCTGAAGATCATGAATAAAGCTGTAACTCAAGATAAAGATAAAACAAAAAGACTGGAAATGTGCTTTCACAAGCATTTATACCAAAACATACGAAGATTCTTGCCTTGTTCAGAGTTAATAGGCTTTCCCTTGTTTATAGCAGGGCACTGCAGCTGTATTTCACGCAGTGTGGTTATACAGTAATGTTCTAGTTCTGTATACTGCACAGTTATAACGGGGTCTGTGGTTTTCCTGAGAGTCACAGTCCTGGAAGTCATGACATAAGATCCTTCTTCTCATTTCTCGAATTTCACAAAAAAATGAGCACCTGGCTTTTGGAGCAGTCCTGAAAGGCCTTAGGTTTGGACACACACAGGCTCAGTGACAGGATTCTCTCCCTGGTGATAGTGCGCACTACAAATCTACATAACATAACAACACCTGGAATGGTACGGTTGGACTAGACATGCTAGTTTGTCCTGGTTTTTAATGTGCATAGAATTGTGAAACACTGTTGGACTTAAAATGACAGACAGTGCAGCCACGTGGTAGCCTTTCATAATTAAGAGCTGTGTCTAGAAATAAGTAGGAGTGTCGAACAGTGGCAAACACAGCCTAACTATACAATCTCTGTAACCTTTGGGTTTTACAGTATAGATAGATAAATAGGGACATGAGACCTGTTGAATTATATTTAATTTGATATTTGCTGCACTGTATAGGGGAAAATGACTCTAATTAATTATGAATTTTCATTAATTATTTTAGTTACCCCCTATGTGGACTTTATTTTGATGCATTGTCTCCCTAATGGCCATTTATTCACTTCACTTATAATTTGGGTGTAACTTTATTAGTGCATGTTAATGTCTTAAAACACGTTATAAGATTGCCCCCACAATTCTGGTAACTAACTGTGATCAGCGGACCGTCTTTTCTTTCTATGATTTACATTTTTCATTACAATCGTTCCGTGAAAAAATGGAAACTGATATCTACAAAGGCGTAGTGCTGAAACGCGTCTGTCAGTGCAGGAGGCTTGCACATTAAATGCACTTCACTTATAATTTTTGTGAATGCTCTCATTTTTGGCTGACCTGGATTGTGTTGCCATTGTGGACTTTTGTGTAGTGGCTCACCACCGCTGGAGTATAGCACCCGGAACACGTGATGCGGCAGTCGTGACTTTTTGGCTTGGAAATACTTGTGGCCGCCTGCCCCATTGCTGTAACATCTGTGCTCGCTTGAGGATCATTGGCGTTCTGTAAATCGCATAAATTATGTACAGAAAGGGGACCTTGCCACTGACTGGAAAAGCACAAAGTATTCTGGGTCGGAGGACGCGTGACTTCGGTGGTGAACCACCAGTGAGGGAACTTTCCTTGCCGATTTAGACCATATATTCGTAAACAGTATCAGTCCCGATGGATTTTAGAAAATGTGCAAGGCTCCTCAGAGTGCGTGTTTTAGTAAACATTTCTACTGTCATGAGCGTGAGGAAGCGGCGGCCGATATTTTTAGGCAGGAAGCCAGTCAAGGGAGGAGTCACCTGAAAGCGACCAGCAGTGCAACAAATCCTCCAAGTAACTTAAAAATCCTGTATCAGACCCCTGAGAAAACCTACAAAACTGAGATAAGAAAATGGTGGGAGGCCACCTCGTTACAGAAGTATCTGGATTGCGAACGGATAACAAGAGGCCTCCATATTTTTACAGTTCCATCATACGAAATTCCTGATTCACAATTATTGAAGGACTGGTCAGAACATACCACAGAATCAGCCAATGGGATGGTAAGGATCCTAATAAAATATGCCTGGAGTGACAGAGATAAACGATTGGAGGAGATAAAAAAACTTGAGGAGATGATCAATAAAGACAAAGAAATAAAACAAAACGAAGAACTCAAAAACAATATGATGAAACGTCTTAAGGAATATGAGAATGTCATCCGACGATGCAAGCAAATGAAATTTCAAAGGGACAAGCAAGACTACGCAACAGGCCGAATTCTAATTTTTGGCCAGAAATATAATGTGCCCAGGAACAAATTGAGCCAACAAGGTGGGGCTATGTCCTCCAACTGGGAAACATCGGAAAGGAACAGTCAACAACCACCACTGAGGAAAGAGGAAGCACCAGTGAGCCAAGTTATTTTCGGGAATACAAGTTAATCAGAGAATCCCGACAAGGACCAGCGCAAAGACCTCACCCACCAGAACAGCAAAAAAAACAAAAAACAAGGAGGGGTAAGAAAAAAAGGAGGGGAAGCCCCTACCCCATGAGTCACCGCAGCAGGGGGAAGAGAAGCAAATGGTAGAACCCATAGAAGAAATGACTGTAATTAACCTTTCAAATAGGATACTTACTCAGAATGAAATACAAGTCTTACAGCTGGGCCTTGCTTTCTGCCCAACAGCAGCATTTAATTATGCACAGACTCGCATTAATCTCTTTAAATACATAAGGAAATTAAAATTACGAATGATACACTTGCTACATCCAAAGAAAATACAGGATGAAGGAGTAAACAACCCGGATGACATGGACCTCCTTAGTGGATACGTCCTGGAAACATTGATGACATTACAATCCCAGGAGCTCTTGTAGTCCAGCAAAAGCAAGAGCTGAGGAGTTTCCAGAGACTTTCCTCTTTTCGTTAAGAAGAATTTACTTCCTTCCACCATCCCCGGGCTTTGATAAGCCTAGACAAGACTCTCTAGTGCAATTTACTTCCACGTCAATAGGAGTTTCAACTGCGCTCTCTGCCATGTTACCGTTATCTTCTTCTGTGGTCTCACCTCCCAAGTCTGCAACCCCTTCCCTTCCAGGAATCTCAGCTCCTCGGTGCAAGTAGAGGAGCTGCTATCAGAACAGTCTTTTCCCGATCATCTCCAAATAGATGGTATGGCCACTGCAGTTGCAACTAAGCTTCCACATTCTTCTACTAGCCAGAAATAACTATATCAGTTAGACACTTCTGTGCAAGTGCAGCAAATAACATCAGCATCATCGAAGGCTCAATCTCAAGAACAGGACTGTTCTAAGATATCAGAGCCCTTGTTGTCAAGGGAAAGCTATGAGCTGCTCTCGAGATCTGCTGAAGTTGAACACGCATCTCAAAATGAAATGGCTACCACGCACCAGTTAGATATCAAAACAATGCGGAATTTAATACTTGAAGAAATTCGGGATATGAAGAAAGCACAGAAAATCAAAACAGCTGCTTTACATCTTTGATTGGGAAAAATAGAAGAGGCAGTTGAAACCCTTCCTACTCATATTCAAGAGGCTGAATCAAGGATTTCTCAAGTCGAGGACCAAATGAATAACATTCTCCTGCAAGTAAATTCAGTATCTCAGGACAAATTATCTATGGAAGATAAAATTGAAGAACTCGAAAACTTTTCACGTCGCTCAAATCTGAGAATAGTAGGGTTCCGGAGAGGTCTGAAGGAGCGAATACAATTCAATGGGTGGAGTCTATGCTCAAGAAAATGGTGATTCCTGAATTCTCTGGCAATTTAACTTTGACGAGGGCTCATCAGGTCCCAGCCCATCTTCCACCCAATACTAATTTCCCCCGTACTGTATTAGTCAATTTTGCAGACTACTGAATAAAGGAAAAAATCTTGTCAAAAGCAATTCAGATGAGACTATTCGACATCAATGATGGAGCTATATGTAGAATCTTCTCTGACATGTCTGTAGTGGCTGCAAGAAGGCGTAAAGAGTTTGTCAAACTTTTGTATCTTTTTAAAGCTCAAGGGGTGCAAGCCTCTATTGTGCAACAATCGAAACTTAAAGTTTTTGCACAGTGGAAGTTTCACTTATTCACGCATATTGAAGAGGCCGAGGAATTACTTAAGGCAATTTCAGTTGGGAAATAATCTGATTTAGCAGTTTTGTTATATTTACAGGACTAGTGTTCTTTTCTCTTTACTTTTGGCCTGTTTCTCTTTAACCCGTTCCCTGCTGATGACGAGCTGAGCTCGTCATGGCATACACTGCTCGTGTGCTGATGACGAGCTCAGCTCGTCATCACACCCACCCCCGGAAATCTCTCTGGTGCATTATCCCCAAAGCCTCGGGACCTGGGGAAGAGCTTCCCCAGCTCCAGAGGCCCCCCCCTGGTTTCCCTGAAATGACGATCAGCGTGCACGTCGTGCTAATGTAATTCTAATTTCGGTGAAACCGAAACTGAAATGAGCCAGGGATATTTTTGGGGGAAATATGAATTAGGGTGCCCCCACCCCCTCCCCCTGCAAAAATAAAAGCCTTCCTGCCCCTCTTGGAGGGCAGATGGGGCAGTAGACCCCAATCTCCCCCCGGGGCCACTAGACGCCAGGGATTTTTTGGGGTACATTTTAATTAGAGTGGGGGCATTGGCATGCCCGTTTTGGGCAGCCCCACCCTAATTAAAATGTGCCCAAAACACTCCCTGGCATCTAGTGGACTTTGCCCCCCCTGGGGTGCAGATGGGGGCATTAGCCACCAATCTGCCACACCGATGGGAGCAAAAAGCCCACTCGACGCCAGGGATATTTTTGGGGCAAATTTGAATTAGGGTGGGGGCTCCCAAAATGGGCATGCCCATGCCCCCACCCCCTCATCCAGCAAAAATAAAAGCCTCCTGCCCCTCATGGAGGGCAGATGGGGCAGTAGCCCCCAATCTGCCCCTCCGGGGGGCAAAAAGCCCACTAGGCGGAAACAATTACGCTGGCTTTTTTATGTATAGGGGTGGGGCCTGCCCAGAATGGGCAGACCAATGCCCCCACCCCCCAAAAAAACTAGCCACAGTATTTCTGCCCCCCTTGGGGGCATATCAGGCAACCCCACCCCCGATTTCCCCCCACAGGGCAGCAGAAAGCCGACTAGGCACAGATTTGTTTTACCTGTCGATTATGGGCCATAGGGCAGCAGGCCCATAGGAAAACCTAGCAAACCTTTATATTTTTACAAACTAGACACCCAGGGGCATTCAGGATGGGGTAACTTGACTGGCTCTCACAGGTTCTGTTACCCAGAATCCCTTCCACACCTAAAAATGTGTCCAGAAAAAACACATTTTCCTCACATTTCTGTGGGGGAAAGTTCTGGAATCTGCGTTGATCTAGAAAATTCCACCCACCTGCGTTCTCCAAAGTCTTCCAAGAAAAATGGTACCTCACTTGCATGGGTAGGACTAGTGCCCGCGACAGGCAAGGGCCCAAAACCTATTGAGGCCACATCAAAATTACATATCACAAAACAACCTGGTTTTGCAAGGGGGGTCCCATGAGTTTTTGGCCCCGGGCTTGGCGACCATCTACGGAAACCTACCAAACCCACACATTTCTGAAAACTAGATACCCGGGAGAGTCCAGCGAGGTATGGCTTGCATGGGTCCTCTAATGTTTTCCTAACAACAATCCCCTGCAAACCTCAAATATAGCTGGAAAAAATCACTTTTTCTCACATTTCTGTGTAGGAAAGTTCTGTAATCTATGTGGATCCACAAATTTCCTACCACCCAGCGTTCCCCCAGGTCCACCAATAAAAATGGTACCTCACTTGTGTGGGTAGGCAGGCATAGTGGCTGCAACAGGAAATGGCCCAAATCATACTGTGAAGACTTCAAAATTATTACCTATAGCAAAACTACCTGGTTATATGGTGGGGGCACCTGAGATTTTGGCCCCGGGCTCGGTGGCCATCTTGGGAAAATACCAAACCCAAACATTTCTGAATACTAGACACCCAGGAGAGTCCAATGAGGTATGGCTTGCGTGGATCCCCCAACGTTTCCCTACCCAGAATTCCATACAAACCTCAAATTTAGCTGAAAAATCCACATTTTCTACATATTTTTGTGTGGAATCACCGTGCTGGCACGAATTACCAACCCCACAGCGCTCCCCTTAGTGTCCCGAGTAAAATGA
Source organism: Lissotriton helveticus (assembly GCF_964261635.1). Lineage (NCBI taxonomy): Eukaryota > Metazoa > Chordata > Amphibia > Caudata > Salamandridae > Lissotriton > Lissotriton helveticus. The sequence continues at coordinate 1,764,255,505 of NC_136057.1, forward strand.
TACCTCACTTGTGTGGGTGTCTAAAGCAGAATTGACAAAATTATTTTTTTTTTTAAATGTAGCGCTTGGAATTCTCTGTGCTATACTCTAATACCCTATGTTATGGGCTCTTCCTAGCCACCGGCCTTTTGCCCACCCACACATGTGAGTTATCATTTTACTCAGGCGAACAAGGGGAACGCTGGGTGGTAGGACATTTGTGCCGGCACGGTGACTCCACTCAAAAACATTTGGAAAATGTTTTTTTTCAGCTAAATTTGAGGTTTACATGGCATTATGGGTAGGAAAATATTGGGGGATCCATGCAAGCCATACTTCATTGGACTCCACAGGGTGGCTAGTTTTCAGAAACGTGTAGGTTTGGTGGGTTTCCCTAGATGGCCGTCGAGCACGGGGCAAAAAACCCAGGTGTCCCCCCTTGCAAAAGCAGGTGGTTTTGAGTTATGCAATTTTGATGTGGCCTCACTACGTTTTGGGTCCTTGCCTGTCGCGGGTACTTGCGCCTCCCACAAAAGTGAGGCACCATTTTTATCGGGAGACCTGGGGGGACGCTGGGAGGTAGGACATATGTGTGAGCCCAGTGATGCCACACTTTCCCACACAACAATGTGTGAAAAAAGTTTTTGATCAGCTAAAATAGAGGTTTGCAAGGGATTCTGGGTAAGGAAACTTTGGGGGATCAACGCAAGCCATACCTCCTTGAAAGCCCCTGGGTGTCTACTTTCCAGAAATGTGTGGGTTTGGTAGGTTTCCCTAGGTGCCGGCAGAGCTAGGGTTCACAAACTACAGGTAGGCACTGTGCCAAAAAAGGGTAATTTTTCACTGTGAAATTGAGGTATGACCACGTTGCGTTTTGCAGTGTTTCGTGTCATGGGCACTAGGCCGACCCACACAAGTGAGGTACCATTTTTCTCAAAAGACTTTGGGGAACGAAGGGTGGGTAGAAATATCTGAATCCACACTGATTCCAGAACTTTCCACTTCAGAAATGTGGGGAAAATGTGTTTTTTTGACAATTGTTTAGGTTTGCAAGGGATTCTGGGTGATAGAACCTGGTGGGAGACAGTCAAGTCACCCCATCCTGGATTTCCCTGGATGTCTACTTTTCGAAAATGCATAGGTTTGCTAGGTTTCCCTAGGTGCCGGCAGAGCTAGGGTTCAAAAACTACAGCTATTCACTTTGCCAAAAAAGGGTCCTTTTTCACTGCGAAATTGAGGTGTGACCACGTTACGTTTTGCACCATTTTCTGTCGCAGGCACTAGGCCGACCCACACAAGTGGGCATTTTTCTCGGAAGACTTTGGGTAACACGGGGTGGAAGGAAATTTGTGGATACACGCACATTCCAAAATGTTCCACCACAGAAATTTGGAGACAATTAGTTTTTTTGACAATTGTTTAGGTTTGCAAGGGTTTCTGGGTAGCAGAACCTGGTGGGAGGCAGTCAAGTCACCCCATCCTGGATTTCCCTGGGTGTCTAGTTTTCAAAAATGTAGAGGTTTGCTAGATTTTCCTAGGTTCCGGCAGAGCTAGGGTTCAAAAACTACAGCTAGGCACTTTGCAAAAAAGGGTCATTTTTCACTGCAAAATTGAGGTATGACCACGTTGAGTTTTGCGCCATTTCCTGTCGCAGGCACTAGGCCGACCCACACAAGTGAGGCACCATTTTTCTCAGAAGACTTTCAGAAATGTGGGGTGGGTAGAAATGTGTGGATATGTGCAGATTCCAGAACTTTCCACCAAAGAAATGTGGGGAAAATGTGTTTTTTTGTCAATTGTTTAGGTTTGCAAGGGATTCTGGGTAACAGAACCTGGTGGGAGGCAGTCAAGTCACCCCATCCTGAATTCCCCTGGGTGTCTACTTTTCAAATGTGAATAGTTTTGCTAGGTTTCCCTAGGTGCCGGCAGAGCTAGGGTTCAAACACGAAAGATAGGCACTTTACCAAAAAAGGGCCAGTTTTCACTGCGAAATTGAGGTGTGATCACGTTGCGTTTTGCGATGTTTCCTGTCGCAGGCACTAGGTCGACCCACACAAGTGAGGTACCATTTTTCTCAAAAGACTTTGGGAAACGTGGATTGGGTGGAAATTTGTGGATCCACGCAGATTCCAGAACTTTCCACCATAGAAATATGGGTAAAATTAGTTTTTTTGTCAATTTATTAGGTTTGCAAGGTATTCTGGGTACCCCATCCTAGATTCCCCTGGATCTATAGTTTTCAGAAATGTATAGGTTTGCTAGGTTTCCCTAGGTGGTGGCAGAGCTAGGGTTAAAAAACTACCGCGAGGCACTTTGCCAAAAAAGGGTCATTTTTGACTGCGAAATTGAGGTGTGACCACGTTGCGTTTTGCACGGTTTCCTGTCGCAGGCACTAGGACGACTCACACAAGTGGGGTACCATTTTTCTCAGAAGTCTTTGGGAAACGCGGGGTGGAAGGAAATTTGTGGTTACACACAGATTCCAGAACTTTCCACCACAGAAATGTGGAGAAAATGTGTTTTTTTTGGCAATTTCTTAGGTTTGCAAGGGTTTCTGGGTAACAGAACCTGGTGGGAGGCAGTCAAGTCACCCTATCCTGGATTCCCCTGGTTGTCTAGTTTTCAAACATGTATAGGTTTGCTAGGTTTCCCTAGGTGCCGGCAGAGCTAGGGGCCGAAAACTGCAGCTAGGCACTTTGCAAAAAAAGTGTTATTTTTTGCACTGCGAAATTGAGGTGTGACCACGTTGCGTTTTGCTCCGTTTCCTGTCGCGGGCAGTAGGCCGACCCACACAAGTGAGGTACCATTTTTCTCGAAAGACTTTGGGGAACACAGGGTGGAAGGAAATTTGTGGATCCCTGCAGATTCCAGTACTTTCCACCACAAAAATGTAGGAGAAATGTGTTTGTTTGGATAATATTTTAGGTTTGCAAGGGATTCTGGGTAACAGAACCTGGTGGGAGGCAGTCAGGTCACCCCAGCCTGGATTCCCCTGGGTGTCTAGTTTTCAAAAATGTATAAGTTTGTTAGGTTTACTCAGGTGCCGGCAGAGCTAGGGTACCAAAACTACAGCTAGGCGCCTACCAAAAAAGGGTCCTTTTTCACTGCGAGATTGAAGTGTGACCACGTTGTGTTTTGCGCCGTTTCCTCGTCACGGGCACAATGCCGACCCACACAAGTGAGATACAGTTTTTCTCGTAAGACTTTGGGGAACTCACGGTAGGTAGAAATGTGTGGATCCACGCTTATCACAATACTTTTCACCACAGAAATGCGGGGAAAATGTGGCTTTTTAGACAATTGTTTAGGTTTGCAAGGGATTCTGGGTAACAGAACTTAGTGGCAGGTAGTCACCACATCTTGGATTCCCCTGGTTGTCTAGTTTTCAAAAATGTATGGGTTTGCTAGGTTTCTCTAGGTGCAGGCAGAGCTAGGGTTAAAAAACGACAGCTAAACACTTCGCAAAAAAGGGTACATTTTCATTGTGAGAATGTTGTGTGTTCACGTTGGGTTTTGAGCCCTTTCCGGTCGTGGACACTATGCCTATCCACACAAGTGAGGTGCCATTGTTATCGGGAGACTTAGGGTAACTCAGATTTGTAAAGTAACTGTTATTACCTATTAAGTTTTGATGCATTTCTGCCTTCCAAATGAAAGATATAGTGTAAAAAAATGTAATTTTGAAAAATGGCCAATAATTCTCATGCTAGTATGAGTATTCCCAATTTTGAAAATGTGCAAATATGTACTGTTTCTAAACTCTATAATTTTTACCCATTTCTGAAATATATAGATGTCTTTCATACCGATTTTTCCATGTATACATGTCCACACAATAATTGCTATAGACCCGGTACATGATAAAAAGCCTTTGCAAATTGCTACTCAGTTTTTGACTCTGGGTTCGTCTGGTTCTTGGTGAACCTACAAGTCCTATATATCCCCACTACCAGGAAGGTCCAGCGGATGTAACAGTATATTGCTTTTAAAGAGCTGTCATAATTACAAAAAGTTACAGGTTAAAACGTTGACACAAAAGGCTGTTTTTTCAACTAATTTTCAATTTTTCCAATATTTAACTGTTAGTTTCTATAAAGAAACCTTGATGGATCTATACAAATGACCCCTTTCTGAATTTAGAATTTTTTCTACTTTTCTAAAATGTATAGCTGTCCAGGATTCATTATTGCTTTCATACTCATTTTTACCATTAACTGGAAGGAGGTTGAAAGCACAAAAAATAGCAAAAATAGGCTATGTCCCGGAAAAATGCCAAAACTGTGTAAAAAATGTTGGTTCTCTGACAAAAGATGGTCATTCTCTAAAAGCTGGAAAAATTGTGATTTCAGCCCCACAAACCCTTTTTTGATAACATTTGCAGGGAAACCCCAGACGCTTTCATTTGTAGCCCGTTTTTCCCACTTTTCTGAAAAAAACTAAAATTTTACTGTATTTTGGCTAATTTCTGGGACCCCTCCAAGGGAATCCACAAACCCTGGGTACCTTTAGAATTCCCATTATGTTGGAAGAAAAGGATGCAAATTTGGCGTGGATACCTTATGTGGTCAAAAAGTTACAGGGGCCTAAGCGCACACTACCCCAAATAGCCAAAAAAAGGCTTAGCACAGGGGGAGAAAAGGCCTAGCAGCGAAGGGGTTAAGAGAGTGAGGGGGCACGACACCTATGGTACAGCACCAGGGCACTAATAGTTCAGTAAGGGGTAGGGAATGTGGTTAGTGGGCAAGGTCACATTCTTTGGGGGTGGGTCGGCCCTTCTGGTGGGCATCATCGGGCTTGGGGAAAGGAGGGAAGGGGCTTTAAATAAAAAAATGAGCAGCAGTAATCAGGATAGGAAAAATATAGTATTGGAAATTGTTTTCCAAGATTGCTTATTATTCGGACTAACATTATTGGGACTATGAATCCAAACAGTAGATGTCGCAAAATATCACTCAATGCAGCTGGTATTTTTAACAGCCAAACATATGGCAGACTGGTTAGGTGGTTGGTTACATTAAAACCCCAAGTTCTTTATTTATAGGAAACCCACCAGAAAACGAATCTACCGAAATTGTTTATTCCGGCGTGGTTTTCAAGTGACTTCTTTGCGTCAGCTGGTCTTGCTATGAGAGGGGTCGCAATTTATTTCTCTAAAGATATTGATTGGGAATTTTTACGGGTAAATCGCGACTCTCAAGGTCGATGGATTTGGATTAAGGTTAAGGCTGATGGCAATATCAACAATGTCATTAACTATTATGAGCCTATTTTAGATGATGCATTAATTCTATCAACAGTACACAGAGATCTTATTGGTGTGCCAGGGCAAATTATTTCAGTTGCAGACTTTAACTATATACAAAACCTGAAAATGTATACCTCAAAAAAGAACAAAAACTGTTAAAACCCCAGACAAAGAAAGCTTTTGATGCCCTGATGCCGGATCTGTATTTGATTGATGCTTGGTGTTGGGCTAATCAAATAGCTTGGGAATACACTTGCTATTCTCGCCAGTTTCATACTGCCTCAGGTATCAATTTTGTTTTGATTTCACGATCCATGATACTTGCGGCTGCCGAAATCGGTTTTAATGCTTTTTCGACAACTCCTTTGTAGAAATCGATCTCCAGCTTGGATGTGGGGGGAGGAGGAGGTCCAGGTGGCTGATGGACCGCCTCCTTCTTCAGGATCCTTGCTGGTCGGAGAGTTTCAAGGTTTGAATTATGGAATATTTCAATCAGAATGAAGGTACAGTCGAAATGTTCTCGGTTTGGGGTGGCTTCAAAGCAGCAGCTAGGGCTCAAATGATTGCAGTGCCTGTATGCAAGAGTAAAGAACATTTGGCAAAAATCGCAGAACTCCAGCTATCTCTCCTTAACACTTCTAGATTTCGTAATTCGCCTGTGCCGGGTCAGTGGGAGGAAGCTAGGAAGAATTTGAAAGATTTTTTTATTCTCGATGAGATCAATAGCTCTCAGTCTTACATGCAAAAAGTTTATGAAGAAAGCCAATTGATAGGGAAAATGTTGGCCTGGACATCAAAAGCGCACCAGGAGTCTGCTTGTGTTTCAGAGATAATAGATCCAATGACGAGCTTAAAAGTTTCAGATAGACTAGAGATTGCTCGGGTATTTTTACAACATTACCAACAACTATATACTACAAAATACATTCTAAGGCCCAAGCAATTCAGGAATATTTGGCAGGAGTACAATGTCCCTGATTGTCATCAAATTTGTTAAAACAACTTCAAACTAAAATAGCTATATTTGAGATTCTGGAAGTTATAAACTCAATGGCTGGGGCAAAAGCTTCAGGAGATTATGAATTATCCATTGAATTCTATAAAACGTTTGCTAAAGATTTGACTCCATTTCTGAAGAAACTATTTAATTTTGTTAAGACTGGTCGTACGGTTTTGGCTGAGTTTAAGAGTGCTATTGTTGTAAGCTTCGTTAAAAAGGGAAAGGAACCCATATAGACCCATTAGTCTTTTAAATGCTGATTATAAAATCATGATGAAGATTTGGGCACAGCGCTTTACCCCATTGGCTCAACAGGTAATCCATGAAGATCAAACAGGCTTCGTTGTAGGGCGGACCATGACATCTAATACCGGGTTTTTGTTTCAAGCATTTGATTATTTTAATGTTAACAAGACACCAGCTTGTATTATGATGGTCAATACAGAAAAGGATTTTGATTTAGTTAACTGTGATGCTTCATTTTTTGGGTTTAAAAGTTTTAATTGTCCGTTTCAAATTATATCTATGTTAAAAAACATTTACCAGGCAGCTCAGGCACAGATGGTAATAAATGAGAATCAAATAGGTTTAGTGGACATTAACAGGGGCACCAGTCAGGGATGCCCCTTATCAACCTTATTGTTTACTTTTTTATAGAGCCTTTAGCAATTAGAACAAGGGGTAATAGGACTATTCAAGCTCCAATACCAGGTATGGCTAAGCTGAAGTTATTTACTGACGATGCCATCTTGTATTTATGTCCTGCTAGGTTAAACATTGATCAGACTATGAAAGAGTTTACTCAGTTTGAATTAATAGGGGGTTATAGGATTAACCCAATAAAGACTGAGCTTATAATTTTAAATATTGGATCTGAATTTCTCCCTGATAACCTTGAGCACGTAAATCAGACACTATACGCTATCTTGGTATTTTTGTAACCGGCCAATTAAGCCAGCTAGCCAAATTGAATTATGAAGCTACTAGTAATAAAATACAGAAACTTTTGGCAAGATGGGCAAGTCTCCCACTAACCCTGATAGGCTGAGTCGTGCTTATTAAAATTTTGATATTACCCCTATTAATTTTTATTTTCTCTAATATTGTCATCAAGGTAAATGCTAGTTACTTTAAAGGACTCGATTTAATGATTAGGGGCCAGATGTAGGTAGCCCTTTACCGGTCAGTAGCGGCCGAAAATCGGTATTTTCGGCCATTACCGACCGGTATTGAGCGATCGGTATGTAGGTGATAGAAATTAGGCCAAATCAGTAAATATACCGAATCGGAAAATGTACCGAATCGGTAAAATACCGAATCGGAATATTTACCGAATCGGTAAATTTACCGAATCGGTAAAATACCGATTCGGAATATTTACCGAATCGGAAAATTTACCGAATCGGTAAAATACCGATTTGGTAAAATACCGATTCGGTAATTAAGAATAGGTAAAATTGAAGATTGAGATGTAGGTAAGCTCTGAAATACCGAATTTGCTTCAAATTCGGTATTTAAGAGTCGGTATTTACCATGGATTCAAATCAGGTGGTAACCAGGTGCAGCCTATAAAAATGGACCCAAAATGCTATTCTGTTTGCACAATGGCGGCATTTTATGTCATTGCAAGACGGCTACGGCTACAGGAGGAAGGAGAGAGGGAATGGTGAGACAGGAGCAGGTCTACAGGCAGAGGGTGACCCTGTTCATGCGCACAGAGGAAGAGATACTGCAGAGGTACAGGTTGGCTCCAGACACCATCTTAGACCTCATCAGGGACCTACAACCACTGTTGCAGCACACTACCCCAAGGGCACATGCAATTCCACCCCATGTACAGGTGCTGTGCAGCCTCCACCTGCTTGCGTCTGGGAGCTACCAGAGCGTGATTGCTGTGGTGGGTGGGGTGACCCCGAGCACCCTCTCAATGTTTTTTTTACAAATTCCTTGATGCCATGTTGCAGAGGATGGAGCATTACATTTCTTTTCCAGCCACCCATGCTGAACTGGTGCAAACCAAATCTGAGTTCTACCAGATGGCTAGATTTCCCCATATCATCAGCTGCATTGATGGCACGCACATCCCCATTTGTCCCCCTGCTGCCACAGAATACATCTACAGGAATGGGAAGTCCACCCACACCATCAATGTACAGGTGATTTGCAATGCAAAGTTCGTCATCACAGACCTTGTTGCGAAATTCCCTGGGAGTACCCACGACTCCTATATTTTTCAGAACAGCGGCATCTATGCACGGCTGTCTGCAGGGGAATTTGGCGAAGGATACCTCCTAGGTAAGACACAGTGTGCGACCCCTTCAACACCTATTGCAGTAAGAATTACAAGTATGCATGTGAGTAATGTATTCCCATTTCCCTTTTAGGAGACAGTGCATATGCCCTACGTTAATTTATCCTCACTCCCTACCTCAACCCCTCCACACCCAGCCAAAGGAGGTATAACCGGGCCCACAAAAGTACACAGAATGTGGTAGAACGGACCGTTGGCATCTGGAAGAGCAGATTTAGATGCCTTCACAAGAGTGGAGGTGCAAGGCAGTATACCCCCATCACCTGCTGCAAGATAATTGCTGCCTGTGCCATGTTGCACAACTTGGCTGTGAGGAAGGGTACTGAGGTGGAGTTGTCTGACTATGAGGATCATGACGATGACAATGCTGTGCCTGACAGACAACCTGCTGGAGTGACAACACCAAGTGATGGCAGATACAGACGTGAGGAAATAACAAGCAACTATTTCTGAGTAAGTAATGAGACACAGACAGGTTGTGTATGGGACCAACGTATTTTTATGTTGCCACAACGTTAAAGCACTTAAGTGCAACAAATTAAAGTAAAGAAAGGTGGGGACAACATGTCCTGGGTTACATCACCCACACTGGCAAAGTCATTTGCGCCCGCGCTTCCCAGAGCCACTGGGATGTTGCTCACTGTCTTCCTCATGGCCTGCAGGCTCAGCTGGGCGCCTGCTGCTCCTACAAGGCTGAACCACAGCGCTTGCCAAGCTGCTGCGGCTACTGCTGTTGTCTCCCTCAGCCACATCCAGGGCAGGATTCTGTGCAGTTTGAGATATAATCATTGCCTCAAGGGCACTGGTTATCCTGGCCATGCCCCTGGTGACCTCGGCCGTGTTCTGAGTGAGGCTTTCCTGCATGTTAATGCCTCTACGGCATAGCTGTGCTGTCGCTGTGGCCAGGCGATTCATGGCCCTATTGTTTACACGGGCGTCCCTGCGCCTTGTGTGCTCCATGCTGTCCAGTTTTGAGCACAGCTGGGTGATTGCAGTACTCATTTGCTGCATTCCTGCAGCTAGGTCAGCATTGATTTTGGATATCTCCCTGTTGCTTTCTACCATGTTGCTGATGCCCTTCCCCATTTCTCCAATTTGTTGGTTAAGGACACGGAATTGGCGGTGGCAGGCCTGTATTGCTTTCCCCTGCATGCGTTGGATGCGCACCATGCTCCCCTCCAGCCCACGGAACACAGTGCCATCTCCAGGTCCACCTGCACTGCTGGGCCTGCGTTGACGTCTGCGGCATGGTGAAAGATTCAGTGGTGGGTTGCAGTGCAGCAGGACTAACAGGTGCAGTTTCTTGAGCCTCAACCTCTGCTGCCTCCATCACTGGCAGTGGGGCATCGACTCGCCTCCTGGCTGGTGAGGTTGCAGGTGCAGGCAGTAACATTGATGGGGAGGTCTCAGGAGAGAATACCAATGAAGGGGATTGGGAAAGGTGTGGGGAGTGGGGAAACTCGGGGGTCTGGACTGTCTCCTCTTCCTGGGTGATGGCAGTTGTGTCCTCTTCCTCCTGCGAGGCATGGACATGGCTTGGCCCTGCCTCGTCACTGTCCTCCCTCGCTGCTGCAGTCCCTGCTGTTGGTGTGGCTTGACTGGCTGATGTTGCCCCTAGGTATAAATAAGCGTATGTCAACTGAGTGCTACTGTGTCACAGTCACTAAAATAAATTCTTTACACATTTTACTTTCATTAATCTGCATTACTTTCACTGCCTTGCTGATGTCTGTGCAGTTACACATGGTCTTATATTAGCTGACTACATTTCCCATAATTCATTGCTCCTGTATAGTGCTAGCTGTACTGGACTGGGGTTGGCCTGTGCACAAAGGGTAAAGGGAAGCTGGTTGGTATGGGGTGTCATGCTGCGCATGCGTCTTACCTTTTGCTTTGGCTCTGGCTGAGCTGTCCACATCTCCCAGTCCCACTACACTGTCTGGCTCGATGGTTGACGCCACCAACTTCTCCAGGTCAGTCAGGGGGGGCGCTGGGTTCCTGCCTCCACCGGTGAGACCAGCCTGCTTGTGTAGCTCTGCCATCTTTTTTTTGGTGAGGCTCCTGATGTCGTAGAAGCGTTTCTTGAGGTCATCTATGCTCCCGCTGGTGACTCCCACAGCCATGACTCTTTCACCAATGTGTAGCCACATCTTGCGTTTAGCTGACTCAGGTACAGTGAGGGACTGCTTGCCAAAAAGTTGTTTGTGGACTCTAACCACCTCCTCCACTAGTACCTGCAGCTCCATGCTGCTAAACTTCACTTTCCTTTTCCTCTCTGCCTTCTGGCTCTCACTGCTGCTAGCCATTTTCACTGAGGTAAATTCACAAAAATCACTCCCTGCTCCTCTGTGTCTCTGCTCAGCCCTGACTGCCTCTCCAGAACCTTCTAATGAGTTGCAGCTGCCTGGGTAGCCACTTCCTGGTTGGGAGGGGGAGGGTGGTAGCACCTGATTGGCTGTTTTCATTAGTTTCACTTTTGCTTGCTTCCCGATTCAGAATTTACAGAATCGGTATTTACCGATTCGGTATTTACCGAATCGGTATTTACAATGCATTCCTATGGGCCTTTCGGCCCATAGGGATGAATGGGAAATACCGATTCGGGAAATACCGATTAGGTAAATACCGATTCGGTAAATTCCGAAAGTCCGATACCGACTTTTACCGATTCAGGAAAAAATACCGATTTTTTACCTACATCTCATTTACCGATTTTTGAATACTGAATCGGTAAAATTTGGTATTTAAGAATCGGTAAAATCTGATTACCTACATCTGGCCCTAGATCTTTTATTTGGAACAAGAAGGCATCCAGAGTTAAACTCTCGGTTCTTTAACTAGATGTAGAATCAGATATTTTAGCCTTACCACTTATACATACAGCCTGTCTATTATCCACTACAAAATCTAGAGATAATCTTTTCATTAATATAATGATAGCAGAAGCGGGAAATCAAACTCCTACTTTCCTAAAAACTTCGAAACTCCCCAAAAACCCCCGATATAAAACACTTATGGATCTTATGTTTAGACTGAAGATATTCTTTAAACAGAGCAGTTTTCTGGATTTTACTCATTAAAGCTAAATGAATGTAGGGATTAGGGTCTCTTTCTACATTTTTCCCATCTTAGAACCTGGCAGGTTTCTGGGGTGGGCATGGTCAATCAGTTTTTTATCCAGGACAGGATTATTAAATGGGATGAAGTTCAGTCTAGATGTCATGAACGGAAAAAACCCTCTTTTTTTAATATCTACAAAGAGCTTACTTCTTAAATAAATATAAAATAATATTGAGCAGTTCTCCTGCTAAGGTTGCTACTTTTCTTTTTTCTGCTAATATGAGAGGGGTAGGAAACTGGTACAGATTATTGAGATCTCAAATTCAATCATCTTTGGTTGAAAAATTCTTGGAGAAAGTTGCTTTGGAAACCTCATTCTCTTTTTCTAGAATGGAATGGCAAACTATGTTTTTGGTTATAAAATCCTTAGAGCTGCCAACTTTAAGAGAATGGCGTTTCTTTCACACTGGATTGCCTATTACACTCCAAAGGCCCTAAATAAATTCTATCCTCAGGTCGAAAATAGGTTTTTTTGTTGTCTCTCCCCGGCCGAAGGAGGATGGAGGCATATATTTTTTACTTGCCATAAACTTGAGACGTTTTGGTATAGAATATTTGGATATTTTAGCAGGGCTATAAAGAAGCCGTATGTTCCAATAGCCGAGGCAGATCTTTTCGGTATTTCTAGCAGAGAGGTTAAACTAAATAAATCAGAGGGTAATTTTCTGAGAATCTCTATTTTAGTGGCTCGCTCTTTAATATTGAAAAATTGGAGGTTGCTTAAAGCACCACTATATAAGAAATGGCTTAACAAGATGAAGCGTACTAAAAAATTTAAAAAAGCTTATGCTAATCGAACGGGAGCAATTAAAAGATTTTCGTCTACTTGGAAATACTTTGCAGATTGTATATTCTAAATAAGTTTTCTTTTTCTTATTTCTGTAAAATACAATTGATTATACTTATGTTATGAATTAGGGTTTCTACAATTCTGTAATCAAGACTCTTTGAATTGGATTTTGAGATTTATTGGATTTTTTTTCTTTGTTTAATCAACCGATCTCTGTGTTTTACGATTCGTAAAATTTGATGTTTCTTTTCTGATCTCTTGCTCAACTAATAAAAAAGTTTATTAAAAAAACATCTTAAGGAAAACCATCTCTACACAACCACAGCTAACATACAAAAGATGTCAATCCTGTGGTGAGCACTTAGTGCATAGCCACTTCCGTTCCACGCCACTGAAAACAGATAGTGTCACAGATAGTGTCACAGGTTTTTATTTGTGCATGAAGTGGAAGGCCTGCAAATTTAGCCGTAAAGTTACCCATTACAATGCTAAAAAGCAGGACCCTAGAACAACTCTGAGTATTAATCTACTACTAAATTGTAATTCCGAATGTATGGTTTATTGCCTAGAATGTCCATGCCTTATACGCTACATAGCAAGCACTATCCACCCCACCAAGAAACGTATTTTGGAACACATGCAAGCCATCACTAAGAAGGATAGTAATTATCTGGTGGCCCGCCCCTAGGAAACCACACATAAAATTAACCGAGACCTGTTAAGATTCCTCTGCATTGATCAGGTCCCAAAGGACGAAAGAGGGGGAGTTAGAGTTAGGAAATTGTGCATACTAGAGTTGAGGTACATTATAGACCTCCAAACCAAGGCTCCTCTAGATCTCAATAATGACGAGAAACTGTGGGTTCACCTTGATTAATAAATTATGAACCCTCATCTAGATGGAGATATACCCAGGGCTCTGGGCTGTAACTAACCCCATTACACCATTACTACGATCATAGGTGAAACTCCAACGCCAGCTATTCAATATTTAGTGATTTTCTGTGTAAAGCTGAGATACCAAGAATGTAGCTCTTCCAACGAATTAATTATCCGGTCCAAGTATATAAGTAATATGTTGTATTCTTAAATTCATGTTAAGAATATATGTGTATTTATGTCTCTGTAGCTTTAAATGCTTTGCATCTTCCGATGCTAGTCTAAAATTCCATAGCACCGATGTTCCATGACTTAACTGTTTCTTCTAGGAGATTTGGATTGCCTGCAGTGTGTGCGCTGCTTGATCTCTGTACTCTTATAATAAATTTATAACTTGTTTATTATACTAATGATCTCTTCATTAATGGATTACAACATAATTATATTTATGCCATCATCCACACGCTTCATGAAAGACTTATGATTGCCCATTCAGGGTACAATTATAAAGGGACATGAGACCTGTTGAATTATATTTAATTTGATATTTGCCACACTGTATAGGGGAAAATGACTGTCACTAATTATGAATTTCAATTAATTATTTTAGCTAACCCTATGCAGAATTTATTTTGATGAACTGTCTCCCTAATGTCCGTTTATTCACTTCACTTATAATGTGGATGTAACTTTATTAGTATTATTCCTGACCACTTGACAGTGGGCAGGGAAACAGATGAAAACTCTGCTCTCAGCAAGCAGGAGTGGTGTCACAGTTCTCGCTTGATGAGAGCAGAGTTCATGTTTGCTCTAACTTGGTAAGAGCTGTCAAAGGTCCCACCAAGTCAGAGCAAACAGATTTGTCCTCAGGGTGGGCACACCGGGATATAACAGGATCCGGTCTTTGGGGGTTGACGGTCCAAAGGTCCATATAAAGCTCTTGAAAAGAGGTTGCATGTATCCCTTCCTTTATAGTGCACAGGCCAGCCCCAGGGAGGTGGACAGTGCAGCCCTCCTTCCAGTTTAAAAATGTTATTTTGGCTCAGGGAAGTGGTGTTCCCCTGGGCCCGGCCCCAATTTATTTCTAGTTTACCCAGAGAGGTAATGGTCCTAGGGGCCCAGGGGGTGGTCCATGCACCTCCCCACACTGTTTTTATTTTAAAGTTCTGGAGAGGTATTCCCCAGGGCTCGTGTGTCCATGCGGCTTCACACGATTTCTAAAATAAAAATAGGGGAGAGGAGTTGGCCTAACAGCTAGGGCGGTCGAACTCGAATCTGGGGAACTGGGTTTGAGTCTCGGCAATGACGCTGAACATCCTGTGATCCTGGGCAATCACTTAATCTCCCATGCCTAACAAAAATGAATGTTTCCTCATGTAACATAACTGGTGCCAATGTAAAGCGATCTGATACCCGATACCTTCGGGTCAAGTTTGCGCTATATAAAACTCTGTAAAAAAAAGAAGAAAACAGTTGTGGGAGGTGGTGGTCACCAGAGTCCTGGGTCTCCATGTGGCCCCCATTACAAACATAAGCCCAAGGGAGATGGTGATCCCCAGGGCATGGATGTCCCCATGTAGGGGGGTCCTGTGTACCCCCTTCTTTAATTTAGAAATATGTGGACATGCCCCTGGGACCTGGTCCACCGAAGGCCTTTTCCTAAATAAGCACTTGGTGTTTTTTGTGTTGAATTTTTGCCACAAATTTGTAGCAAATATAAAGAAAAATTGTTTTTTTTCTGCCAGAATCCTTCTGGAACACCAAGAATAAGGTTTGGTGGCCAGGGTATTCCTACCCGGCCCCCTTTTCTTTTTCTAAACCGTTGTTTGGGGACTCGGCTGATTCCAAGTCCCAAGATGGTTGCCAACACTTCTTGGTTGAAGTGCTGCCAGCTAATTAGACCTCTTCACTTCTTGTCAAGAGCTAGTTCTAGTTATTATTTGCAAATCATCCGCAATCGCAAATATTCTCATTTGGATTTCAGAAAATTTCCCAACAATTACTGAACAGATTTACCATGTGCAACAAGAATCACAAACACACTTTTTGGACAATCTTCTGAAGATATAAAGAACTTCTTTTTGACAAAATTTCAATTTTGCTGGTGACACTTAATGCCCACCTACTGCTAAGATGTTCAGTAGAGAAATACAATCTGTAACACAAGCTTCTCTCTTCTACATTGTGAGAAGCAAATCATCATTATACCTCACTAGCACTGACTTATTTGGCTTTACCAATGACTCTAAGCACCTCTTCCAGATTTGGTTTAAGATTGAAGGGCTTTCGGTATACCCTTGAGGAACTCAGCACCATGCCAAAATACGGTCTCCGTACTGGAACGCAAATAAAATTTGGCTATCCGAATGTAAGGGTGTTGAGAAAAATGCTTGACACAAGTAGATCACTGTGAACCATTCTGCATCATGGAATTTGATAGAGAATTATTGCTGGGTTTGGCACTATTGGACAACAAGGCACTACTATCTGATTTATTTTTCCTCAACTCCTGGACAATCCTATATTTCTTCTCGGTTTCTTAATTCCCATAATAGGCGCATTACAAGGACTGCTTAGTATTTCCTGTAAAATACCTTGTTCAATCATCATCTCAATCACAGGCGTTACTCCTGCAATTGTTTCGGGATTCATTTTGTAAGGT
Organism: Lissotriton helveticus; assembly: GCF_964261635.1. Classification (NCBI taxonomy): domain Eukaryota; kingdom Metazoa; phylum Chordata; class Amphibia; order Caudata; family Salamandridae; genus Lissotriton; species Lissotriton helveticus. The sequence continues at coordinate 1,764,271,491 of NC_136057.1, forward strand.
AGTGTTTTTGGGAATTCTGCACCTTGTTTGACTGAAATTTGAATAGGATCAACTCCATTCATCAATCCAATGTCTTTCCCAGTGAACTCCCACACATCAGTCAACACAGTTTTCCTCAATTTAACAGGCAGATCTTTTGCTGTGAATAAATGATAAAAAATGTTCACCTCTGTCCCTTGCCTTGCATTCTTAAACACAATATCCTCATCCTGGATATGAAATGCTATTCCATCTGGTGTACAATAGATGGTGCAATTCATCTTGCATAACACGTCTCTACCCAAAAGGTTAACTGGACTTGTATCACACACAACAAAATGATGCAGCTCTCTAAAGTCTCCAATCAGTACTCTCGTTGGTTTTGTTACTAGAATTTTGATCAATTGATTTGAAACACCTACAACTTGGATATTTTCTCCAGAGAGGGGTAGGTTAGGAATTTTCACAGGTCTCACAGTGCAATGGGTAGCGTCAGTGTCTACAAGGAATGTAATCATATTACCTTCTAATTCGCCAGCCACAAAAGGACCAACCTTATCTACCTCTAGGGATGTACCAAGCATGCACTCCTCCTCCCACCTCAGGCACAGTCACTGAGATGTATCTGAAGCATTCCCTTGAGACTTCAACCGATATTGTGAAGCCACTTGTACATTTTGTTTGCTGATTCATCTTTATGAAAACCCATATAAGAACGTACCTTTGTATTTGACCACTCATACTCTGATTAGGCATAGGAGCGTGAGGTATTTGAATTTGAGGTATTTGTGAACCTTGTCCTCTTCCATCTAATATCAAATTCTGATTTTGCTGTTGGTTTTGCATCTGTTTTAACTGATTCTGATTCATATCATTAGCTCCTGTCCTGAAACCTGTATTTTTCAACAGACTCCTACACTTGCGTTTCCAATGTGCAAATTTACCGCAAGCTTGACGAGGATATTTTTTCTTCATACACTCTCTATTATTCCTACCTCTCACACCACCACCCTTTATAGCGGCAACATTCTGAGTATCCTGAACAACCTGATCTTTGCCTTGAAAATCCTGATTGAGAAAAATTCACAAAATCACCTTTCTGTAATGCTTTCATATGAGACCAAATTAATTTCTCTTTCAACTTTTTATGTCTTGTTTCAATTTCATCAGTACAATATTTTGCATAACACAATATCTCATCAATAGACTTACTTTGCCAACAAATTAAATGCTGTTGGATCAGCATGCTAATCTCTGCTCTTAATCCAAACACAAACCTATATAGAAAATGACCCATGTCCCTGTCAGTAATATTCTCAATGCAAATATACTGTTTAAACACTTGGAGAAGCCTTTCGTAGTAAACATGCACTGTCTCTTTTGTTCCTTGTGTAGTTCTGTCTATTTTAACACAATCTGTCTCTTTTGTCAAAATCTTCCCCTTCAAATAGGTGATGATGTGATTATATTTCATTATCACTTCATCAGATGGTGCTCCAGTTTATGCATCTCATGAGTATTCTTCTTTTGGCCAATCTATTGCAATTTTATATTCAATCCACAAATCGGCTGGAACCACAATATCAAACAAACCATATAAGTCTTTCCACAAAACTTTTGAATCTTTCACAAACCTCTCTACATGTACCATTCTACAGTTTATTCTCTCAATCTGGGAAATTAATTTGTAAACGATAATATATCCTGCCTTGACCACGGGGCATGTACATATCCACCTCCAGGTACCTCTCTCATTGGTCATATTATTTTAGTCACTTCTGTACCTGATTCTCTCACTGAAAACATAGATAAAGCAACTGTATTTATGGCTTTTTCTTCTTTCTTTTTAGCCCATCTTCCTTTCTTACAATCTAATTCACTGCAACGTCTCAATGTGTTAATCAACTCCTTCATCAGCAATAGTTTTCCTAAAGCATTCAAACTCTCCAGATCATTATCGCTGAAATTCAACCTATATGTTTTCTGTAAGGCCTTTGATTTTTCTATATCTACTCCATAAGTCTGTGCAACCACAGCAATTTTTTCATAAAGATTTCTCACTCTCATTGTGATATTTTTACACAAACATAACAACTCTTCTTGATGATACCTACTCTTCTCCTGATGTAGGTGTAGGTGTCACCTTAATAATCTGTAATAATCTCCTTGGACCAATCTGAATACCTTGTTTTGGAGTTTCTACTGATCTTTCAGATCAATAATTCTGATCCAATCACTCAATCTCTAATTCTGTCACTTACTACTGGAGATAGAGTATTTTCTAAAACAGCTGGAACCGTTAGAGCATGCACTTGTGAAGTATTCTGTTCCATATTATACAACAGGACTACAGGACCAATAGTTACTGGGACTGACAACGTTTCTGCATTTAAACTCAACTGGTTTATTCTTTTGGTTGGATCTCTCTTTGCCTGATGCACTATACTATTATTTCCCTTTGGGAATCTTCTATCTCAACCAATGGAGCAATTGGTGATGGTCCTTCTTGTTCTTCCTGATACGGTGGAGGTTTATTTATTAATAATTCATCCAACGACTCATATTCTACCTCATTCAGATCTGACTCTGTTTCTGGGATGTTCTTTTCCTTTTCTTTGCATTTCCCTCCTTCATTATTCTCCACTAGTACAACTGGATACATTCCTTCACCCATTGCCATTACATCTCTCCTCCACTTTTTCATTTGTGCATCCTATTTTTCCTCTGAATATCTACTCCCAGTATTTCTGTATCTATCCTCAATTCTATCCTTGTCTCTTTTGTATGCCTCATGTTTCCACTCTACAAGTGCTTCATACTGCATAGGTCTAGGACTTGGTCTCAATTCATACATCTGATATCTCAAATTTTCTAAAAATCCTAATGTTAAAAATACCATGCTCTGGAAATGCCAAATTTACCATCTCTCTCTGATACTTCACCCAATTTTCCAACCATGTACACGTATGATAACCCCTTTCTAACAACATAAAAGATGCAGGCGTTCCCTCAAGAGCTACAGGAATTCCCTGTCTAATAGTTATAGGTTCATCCTCTCTCAACAAGTTTTTCAACAGCTTTAATAACTTCATTTTTTTTTGTTTTGATCGATCGCTAAACTCTTATCCACGAATTGTTTTTCTTCTATACTTCTAACAAAACCAATTGATTCACGCTGTCCAATACCAGTGTGATTCACACCAAAAAAACAATAACACCGTATTTCTCTTTATGGACACTCACACTTGTTAACAAATTGCTAACCAATTGCAGTGCAGCTTTCTGTGATGTCAGTATAACTCCTGCAACTGACCCTCCCTTTTTCAAAAATTATCGGCAACTATTTACTAAATCTTTTTAGACAAGCATTGTTGGAACACATAAACATTCTAGCTTGTCTCCACCACTAAAATAAGATAGATACAAACTCTCCAAGAATTATTTTGCTACTTAGTAAAATCTCCGACCAGCTTTATTCTACTCTCGTTCAAGTGAAGACTTTCAGGACTTCTCTAATGCGCTTTTCTAAAAGTATCCAAATAAATTTCTACTATACTAACTCCAAGGTTCCCTGTGCAATATTGATAATACTGCTATTACTCAGCATCAACAGCAGACAACACAATACTACTTAGTGTATGCCACCTTAAGAAAAGCCCTTGAGCTTATCCTGGGATCTCAGGCCTTTTCGGACCTGCTAACAAATTTCCTTTAAAGTCAAACCAGTACGACCACTACATGTAACAAAAAGTGCGAAAGATTAATAATAAACAGCAATTCTCATCTTTAATCAATTGCCAATATAATCAATCTACACTAAAACATCCTAATCTTGCTCCCACGTCTAATTATCTAGTAACACTTTATCGGTTAATTTCAAAACTTGTTGATGATTTTCACACAATTGAAAGTTTAATCCAAGCAGGTTTTATTAACGGAATACTCTGCTCCATCAGATGCCTACCAGATTCAGTGAGTTGGGAAGGGGGTGTTTTGCCTGAATGATAAACAATGACGAAGTATTCTGTGGGCTACGATGAGCCCTTGACTTTTCCAGAAGGGGAGGCTGCTCTTAGGTGCAGCGGAGCTCACAATGAATGCAAGTTACACTTGTGGTGTTGTCTGAACCAACTTGTAACCTTTGCGACAGTTTTAGGTATTTTCCGGTTCGGGATCAGGTTACATAAACAGCTGAATTTCCCTATTACTTTAATCTGAACGTGTACCATCAATGTGGGTGTAATGTATTTGTTTGCGCTCTTTCGTCTGACATCTCTTCCTGTCCAGTGTCAGTATGGTTAGACACTGTGTGTCTGGTGGTGGCATGTATTCATGTCCTGTGTCAGTATAGGTAGACATTGGGTGTCCGGTGTTGGCACGTCTTCCTGTCCTGTGTCAGTATAGGTAGACACTGTGTGTCTGGTGGTGGCACATCTTCCTGTCCAGTGTAAATATAGGTAGACACTGTGTGTCTGGTGGTGGCATGTCTTCCTGTCCAGTATCAGTATAGGTAGACACTGTGTGAATGGTGGTGGCATGTCTTCCTGTCCAGTGTCAGTATGGTTAGACACTGTGTGTCTGGTTTTGGCATGTCTTTCTGTTCAGTGTCAGTATAGGTAGGCAGATAGGTGGAGGCAGTGTCGCGATTATATACCGCAACAACTTTAAAGCCATCCTTGGCTCTATTCAGCATTAAGGAGTAGAAGCAATAATGCTTAGTTTTAAATTTAGCAGCACAAATACTTTTTCAGCTCGCAATGAATGCAAAGTACACTTGTGGTGTTGTCTGAACCAACTTGTAATTTTTTGCGACAGTTTTAGGTATTTTCGGTATGGTTCTGGATCAGATTACATAAACAGGTGAATTTCTGCATTACTTTAATCTGAACGTGTACCATCAATGTGGGTGTTATATATTTGTTTGTGCTGTTTCGTCTGAAATCTCTTCCTGTCCAGTGTCATTATGGTTAGACACTGTGTGTCTGGTGGTGGCATGTATTTATGTCCTGTTTATTTATTTATTTAAAGCATTTTTATAAAGCGCAGACTTTACCCAAAGGTGTCAGAGCACTGTACAATAGAACCACTTATGTTACATGAGAGAACTGTTACAAAAATGGAACAAACAAAAATAGCAGGCTATAGAATCAAAACAACGCAGGCAAAAGGAACGCAATATCAAACACAACAAGCACAGAATATACAAACAAAAATATAAATATATATGACAAATTTACAATGACTAAAGAACTTCCTGGCGAAAAATAGCAGGCCATAGAGTCAAAACAGAGCAGGCAAAAGGAACACAATATCAAACATAGCAAGCACAGAATGTACAATCAAAAATATATATATATATATGACAAATTTACAATGACTAAAGAACTTCCTGGCGGGGTCTGAGAAGGAGGGGATTAGTTCTGAAAGTGTCTTTGGAATAGAAGAGATTTGAGATCCGCTTTGAAGATCTGGATGGAGGTGATGGCACGGAGCAGAGGAGGAAGCGAGTTCCAGATTCTCACCGCATTACCTGAGAACGATAGCACCATCAATTTTTCCCTTTTGAAGGAGGGAGGCTCAAGCAGGAACTTTTCTGCATTCCAAGAAGGTTTTGAGCCACCAGACAATTTCAGTTTATTTGCCAGATAGCGAGGGGAGGAAGAGTGCAAAGCTTTGTGGGTGATGCACGCCGTTTTGTAGATAGCTCTAGCCTCGATGGAAAGCCATCGGAGAGAAGACAGGATAGGAGTGATGTGGTCACTTCGTTTGGACCCTGAAATGAAGTGAGCTGCTGAATGGAGGACGGATTTGAGAGGGGAGAGGTGAGATTTGGGAAGGACAGTCAGAAGAGAATTACAATAATCCAGTCTAGAGAGAACTAGCGATTTGACCAAGGTTTTTAAGTCATTCTCCAGGAAGAACCGACAAATCCCCCATAGAAGGCACCGCTGATAACGGGGGCTCTTGGCAATGGAGTTGATGTGTGAGATTAGGTTGAGTCTTTGTCAAGTATGACACTGAAGGATTTAGCGTAGTCAACAATGAAGGGTTTACTGTTGATTAAATTCAACTGATCCATCCAGGATTGAACAGGAGGCGGGGAGAGAGAGTTAGATAAGAGGAGGAATTCCATTTTGGAGGGATTGAGAATGAGTTGGTGAACTAACATCCAGTTGTGAATAGAGTTGAGAGTAGAGTTGAGTAGTGAGAGATCATCAGAGGAAGACACCTTGAGGTATATTTGGGTGTAATCCGCATAGAGATGGTAGAGGATTCCAGATTTGCTTAGGAGGTTTCCTAATGGTTCCAGATAGAGAATAAACAAAGTGGGAGCAAGGATAGAACCTTGAGGGACGCCTTGACCAACCACCAGTGGAGACGAGAGACTGTTCGCAATCTTGATCATTTTGGATCTGTCCGAGAGGAATGAGGCAAACTATTTGAGTACTGTGCCTTCCACGGCCATTCTCTGTTGAAGAGTGTTAAGGAGGGTGTTGTGATTAACAGTGTCAAAGGCTGTGGAGAGGTCAAGAAGAATCAGAAGGCACGATTCCCCCGAATCGAGAATATGCAGCGCATCATCGATCACTCGCAGCAGGGCTGTTTCAGTGCTGCAATTTTGAATAAAGCCAGACTGGAACATGTCGAGGAGATTATTGTCCATAATGCGTTGGGAAAGTTGTTTTGCAACACATTTTTCTGTGATCTTTGAAAGAAAAGGGAGATTGGTGATGGGCAGAAGTTATTGAGGTTGTTTGCATCTGCAGAGGTTTTGTTTAGAAGGGGGTAACCTGTCCTGTTTTGAGGACAACTGGGAGAGATCCTTGACTGAGGAAGAGATTAACTAGCCTGGTCCAGTAGGAGAGAGTGTTGGAATAGAAATCAATGGTGATGACACTGGGTATGGGGTCAGAAGAGTTTGGTTTCGAGTATGAATTTAAAGAGATCATCTTCCGAGATGTCGGCAAAGTTCTGCCTAGTGACAAAGGATTTTTGCACCTCAATGGGGGTGGGGTGGGTGACCTGTTCCACCAGAGATGCTACCTTTTGATCGAAGAATATAGCGAACTCAGTTGCTTTCTTTAAAGCATCCTCAGGTTTGATGGTTTGGGGAGAACAATTTGGGTTTTTGATGAGGTCGAAAAGTTTTTTGGGTCTGTTTATAGCTGAATCGAGGAGGGATCTGAAATGTGATGTTTTTTTCCTGGAAGATGTGCTATTGGTATTTTGATCTTGCTGAACGTAAAAGAGAGAGGTTGGAGGTGGACGGAGATTGTCTTCAATGTTTCTCCAAGATTCTAAGGTATTTCCTTTCGTCATAGAGCGCTTTATTGAACTAAGGAGCTGATTGGGTGGGTCTCTTCCTTTTGCTTTGGAGTGGAGCAATCTTGTCGATTTAGACTGCAAGGATTGAGAGGCAATGGGGAGTGAAATCGTTGACATCCGTATTGGGGTCTAGGTGAGGAATTGAGTGCATAGCAAAATCACCGAGAGTCCCAACATCAATCTTTTTTGTGTTGCAGAACCAAATAGAGGCTCTTTTAGGTTGGCCGAAAGTTATAATGTGCAAGAGGTGAAAACGGAAGGAATTAGATAATGGTCTGACCAGTCTACACAGATTGGGGGAGCAGAGGTAAACTGGTCTGATTTAGAAATAACAAGGTCCAGAATTGAGCCCTTGGCGTGTGTAATTTCCGAGCAGTGTTGGACAAGATCGTTAGCTGAGAGAAAGGTTGCAAGCTTGTTGGCAGCCGAGTCTTCCACGGAGCCCCAGTGGAGATTGAACTTATCTAGGAAGATCTGCTTGTCGCTTTGTGAATATTGGTCACTAATAAAGTTGATGAGTTCTTCAATCAAGGAAGAGCAATTACCAGGCGGATGGTAGACGGCATGCAACCTGAAGGGTGAGCCCTGATGAACTTGGAGTTCTAGGGAAAGGCATTCAAAACTGCGAAAGACAATGGTGGGAAAGGCTTTGATTTGGAGGGAGTTTCTGAAGATAATTGCAACACCTCCACTGATCTTTTCTGTTCTGTCGTTTCTGAGGATAGAGTAGTCAGTAGGTATCAAAAGATCAAATGTAGTGTGAGAGGAGTCACTAAACCAGGTCTCAGTGAGAAAGAGCATGTCAAGATTGTGGTGGGTGATAGTGTCAGAGATTTCCAGTTTGTGTTTGGTTGCAGATCTGCAGTTATGGAGAATACAGTGTAGCTCTGACGCAACTGTTTTGGTGATGTGAGTGTCTGGACTGATAGGGAGATAGGGATTTGATTCTTGAATGAGGGTGACCCTTGAGGGGGAGGATGGTAAGTTCTGATTGAAGAGATGGTCTGAATGGTAAATTGAGTAGAATTGTTAGGAGAGGCGAGTGGTTGGTAATAGGCGTTGGTAGTCTTGTAGCTAGCCAGTAAGTTGGTGATGTCTGTGGAGGACAGACTGTGGTTGGCTTTATTGGGGCACAGGAGCAAGGAACTCCTCGCGAGGTTATTCGGGGAGGGGGATATCTTAGCACATAAGAGTGAAATGGACGCTTCAAGCTGAGAAATGGTAGAGATGAGATTATCAAGTTTAGTTTCCAGAGAGAGGTGAGCTGAGCATGGAGTGAAGGGTGGCTCAATGGTTATGGGAGGGAGTAGCCTAGGCAAAGGACGAGAGGGGGAAGTGGGGGACCGGGAAAGGTGTTGGGGTGTGAGGGTCGAAGGTGGGGGAGGAAGTGAAGTAGGCAAAGGAGGACAGTGGGCTGTGGGGGACTGGGGGTGAGATGTGATGCAAGGGTCTGAGGGGGGAGAGATGGTGATAGAAAGGAGTGGATGGAGTTACAGAAATATTTTTACTGGCATTGAGCAGAGGTGAAGAATAGAGATCATACATAGGAGGAGAAAATTGAGAAGTAGAAATGGATGGCGGGAGGAGGAGGGGGTTATGGGAAGGTCATGGATACGGTGAGATGAGAGGAGAAGAGGCTGTACAGGGAGGGGGTAGGGAGGTCAAAGGAAGGCCACAGGAATGGGGAGAAGAGAGGGGGTGCAGGCCAGGTACCATGGGTAATGAAAGGTGAATGTAGGGGTAAAGGCACCAGGCAGAGTGGGGGGGTTGAGCAATATGAAAGTTGTGGGAGGAGTGAAGGACTGTGCGGTCAAAGGGAGGGAAGAGGGAGGAATTACCAAGAGGGGAAACAGGGTTGTGAAGCATAGGGGAGTGTAAGTTGCGGAGAGATGGGAGGTGTAATTTTAAAACGTACAGATATTTAAAAAGGTCAATAGCTACTTATAAAACATAAAAGGAGCTGTGGCTCAAATATTAAAGGATCATAAAAGTCTCAGTTTGGGTTACGTAGGGGCCTTTGGGGTTTTCGTGACCATGGTACTTGCAGATTTCGGAGGCGAGGGTAACCAGGGAGGTTTACACTGTTCTTGTTTGGCTAATGCTTTGAGTAAGCCCTCTGGTTGTTTCATTTAGTCTTGTGTCCACTATGTCGAAGAATTTTGTTGTTCTGCAATTTAGCTGAGTTTCTTCGGGATTAAAACAAAGCATCACAGCCTGCCTGCAGGTCGTTATGCCCTTCTGGTTCCATAGGGCCCGAAGCAGAGAGCGCCTTATGTCCAAGAGGTTTGTGCAGATGCAGATAATGTGTATGAGGTCCTCTTTCCCAGAAAGACAGAGACGGCATTGATTTGCAGAGTTTTCCCTTTTCCATGGTGCAAGGTGGGGAGCTATAGGTATGTTGCCGAGGCGCATGTTGAGGAGCTTGTTTTTTGTCTTCTGTGTGAGGCCCGTTGTTAAATACTCTTGTGGTTTTAGAGCGCTGTAACCCTTCAACACAACCCATCCATGCGCTCCCTTGGCAAGGGTAGCTTTGTCCTCAATTGAAGAGATAATCTTAGTGACTTTCGACACCACTTTTTTGAAGGTGCCAGGGTCAGTTGACGACTCCCATAGGTTTGTTAATCCTAAGATCTCCAGTGATTCCGTTAAATTGGTCCTTGCAGGTGAGTTTTCCCTGACGGACAGTTCGGTCCAGAGGTGGGCATTTAAAGATCCGTGGTCGGCATCTCTGATTTTCCGCCAGCTTTTTATGTATGCGCCTCTTCTCTCCACTGCTTGTTTCTGCAGTCCGAATTCGAGGCGGAATTGTGCGGGCGATGAGTTGATGGGGAGGTGAAATATTGCCCTGTATGCTCGACTGATGGTATTGTCTATTGTTGTTGCGTCTTTACGGCATGGATTCACTGCCATAAGTGAGCATGGGCTTAAGCAAGCTCTTAGTACCTGTAGGAGAGGGCCTAGTGACCGGTCGGGGAGAGCTTTCTGCAAAGGCTTTATCAATAGATGGAATGTCGTGCCCTTCCGACGGATGGCCTCTAGTTGATGTTTGAAAGAGCCATTGCCGTCTATTATGGCGCCTAAGTATTTGTAAGAGGCTACCTGGTCTAGCCTCGGTCCGTCCAGGAACCATGCAAACTTCCGTGTTTTGTGGTAGTTCGTTGTCATGACTTTTGTTTTGTTCAGGTTGATTGTTAGTGAGTTGGTTTTGGAAAATGCATTGGTTTTGTCCAGAAGGTGTTGGAGGCCGATGGGGGACCGGCTAATGAGGACTAGGTCATCTGCATAAAGGAGGTTTGAGAGCGTGATGTTGCCTAGCCGAGAAGCGTGAGATTTTACTATCTCCAGCTCGCCAGGGAGATCTGCGAGGAAGAGGTTGAACAGCATGGGGGCTAGGATGCAGTCCTGTTTCAGACCTTTGCTGGTCTTGATTTGTCTCGAAAGGTGCGTTCCGGGTCCCAGTTTGATCCTGACCCAAGTGTTGGTGTGTAGCATAACCAGCTGCTGTAGCAGTGGGCCTGGAATTCCCCATCTATCTAACTTCCGCCGGAGTTTGTGCCGGTCTACGTGATCGAACGCGGCGCTGTAGTCGAAGAAGCACACAAAGAGGGAGCTCTTGGATGTTTTTGCTGCGTCAGACAGAAGGGTTAGCGCCGTGATGTTTGTCGAGGTGCCCTGGCCGCTGCGGAATCCGGTTTGGGTTGCTGGGATGATGTTATTTGCTGTTGCCCAAGATGTTAAATCCTCCAAGATGAGGCCCGCGTAGTATTTTGCCTCGATATTGATTAAGGCTATGAGGCGATAGTTGCTTGGATCATTCCTGGCACCCTTTTTGTAGATCGGGCTTATTATCGAGCCACTCCAGGATGCTGGTGTTTTTGCTGTTTCCCTTATTTCGTGGAATACTGGTGTCAAGATGTTGCTCCAGAAGACAGGGTCTTGCTTGTATAGTATCGGCGGGATCCCGTTGGGACCAGGGGCCCCCTCAAGTTTGCCCTTTGAGATTTGTTTTCTAATCCTGTCTGCTGTTTCCAGGGTTGAATTTTCTTCTCCGTTTGCGGATGGGTCGGGAGTTGTTAGTAGACCTTTATCCACAGTTGAGATGTGGAGCTGGGTTGGTTTCCACCTGCGGACTTGGTTCTCATTGTTGTTGGGTGTGCCGATCTTGTCGGGTCTCTGGCGCGCTCCATCTAACATGTCTCCCCCTATAGACTTGACCTTTTCTGGGTCAGCTGTGTTGAAGTGAGCTGATAGATAGGTAGACCAGTCGGATTCGGGTATGTTGGAGTTGATGCCTTTGTGACCTGGCTGTTGGAGGCTGTGGATAGTCTTCCAAAAACTGGAGCTGTTCTTCTGTTTGGAGTTGTGAAGAATGTTTGTCCAAAGATCTTCATTCAGTTGCCTTTTCCTTTCCCAGGTCTTCTTTTTTAGCAGTGCTTTTAGCGTGCGGAGCTTCTTTTGGGTGACCTCGTTGTTTGGTTATATTCGGAGCTGCTTGAGAGTCTTTTTTATTTCTCGCTTTAAATTTTTTGTCTCTGCAGTTGTTACTTTGCCGTGTGTAAACCTTGGGGTGTTCCCTTTTTGAATTTTTATCTCTGTAGCATGTTTAGCTCCTAATTCCGTTGCAAAGTCTACCCAGGCGTCAAGTGTTTTTTTTTGGGGATGGATGCCTGGTGTATGATTATTTTTGCACTAGTTGATAGTTTCTCAGCCTCAGTGGTCTTGCACCTTATTCGTCTGTAGTTGGCAGTATGTTCTGTGACAATGTATCTTCTTTCAACTGCTTCATTCACGTAAGACAGTCCTAGATTGGCTTCTAGCGGCAAGTGGTCGCTTTGAGCACTGTCTCCTATCTTGAACGAGTTGATTTTCTCATACAGTGGAAGTGACACAAGCATGTAATCAAGATGTGAAGAAGTGCTTGATGAGAAATGTGTTGGCGCTTGAGGGGTGTCCTCTGTGAAACGTCCGTTGAGTACTCTCAGGTTTAGTTGCTCAAGTTCTTTTAATAGCTGGGTTGAGGTATTAGTGTGTTTGTTTCGGGAGGGGATGGATTGGCTTGGGATTTTCCAGACGATGTCCATTTCCTTTGTCATTTCATCTGTTGTTTTGTCTCCAAAGAGGTGGAGGTTGAAGTCTCCTGCCACAAGTATGTTCTCCATGTCCCCGTCCTCCATGAGCCTTGTCAATTCTTTGACGAGTACCCTTGACCCAGTTTGCTTGTGCTTCGGGTGTATGTATATGTTTATGACATATAGCTGTTGGGTGACCTGATTATTTTTGACTGTAAATGATATTACCTGTATTGCATTCGGTGGGGTGATGTTTACTCTTTTTGCTTCCGTTGTGCCAATAGTTGATATTGAGGTAAGTATCGCCAGGCCGCCTGAGCTGCGACCATACTGAGAGCCTCTGGTTGCCGGATGGGTCAAGGTTGTATAGCCTTGTAAAGGTATATCGTTTAGTTCCCATGTTTCCTGGAGAAGGATCAGGTCAAACGATTTTAAATAGTTTAAATTGTCGGGGTCCTCCAGTTTATCTGAGAGTCCATTGATATTCCAATTACATATTTTGATTTTGGTTTTGAGGGGGACCACAGAGTTGGAAATTAAGGCTGATGCTTTTTGTCAATTAGTATCACCTCCAGGTATGGTACGTGTTATTGTTGATCTGCGTGGTGCTAGTTGCTGGGAATGAATAAGATTGTGTCCAAGTCCTTTTCCCCAGGGGGCAGTGTTTGCTGGTGCGTTTGTTGCTCAGTTTGAATGGCCCCGTGTGGCTGGTGGGTATTCGAAGTTGTTGATCTGCAGTTGGAAATCGCCCGGTGTAGTTGCTCCTTAATCTGACTGCTTTCTGCATTGGCGACACTTGTAGTTCGGGGATTCCTTCTTAGTTCGCTAGTTGTGGTCTCAGACTTATCGCAGGTGCATTTTTTTGAGACATTTTTTGTTGTAACTTCTGTTAGGGTTGGTTTAGGCTCCTCTTGGGCCTGCTTGCTGGCTTCCGGGGTTGATTGCGTTGTTGCTGCTTGGCAGACCCGTTGCCCTTTTTGTGCCAGTTCTGGTGGATTACTGGGTGCTGAGTTGTTTGTTTGGCCGGAGGGGTTCTGCTCTGAGTGTTTGCTGGGACCCTCATTTGAGAATGTGAGAGTTCCTGTTCCTGCTGCTGCTAGCATCTTTGCGTGCGATGAATTTATAAGTTGTGGTGAAAGATTTGTGTGCTCCCTTTGGTGCTTACTGTCTCCTTGCGACTCCTTGCCCCTCGGTGTGATTGGATGGCAATTCTCTTCTCTGCTGTCCGCTTCTGCTAGCTTCCTATTCTGGCCCTTTCTTTTTTGCTTTCGTCGGGCCCGGGCATTAGGTGGGCTCCCCAGTGGCTTGATTCGTCCTCTTGTGAGGGTATTCTGGGGAGATTCTTCTGATAAAGTTGTGGTGATTGGAGGCTGGCACCACTGCGTGATTAATTTTTGTGAGTCGTTGCTGTTTCCTGATGCCCTTTTGTTGGGAGGACTATCTGACCTGGCCTCTGTTGGTGGGAGATTTATTGTGTTTGATTTTGTGTCAGTCCTGTCAGACCTGTCCTTTGTTGGGGGAGGCTTTGTGGTGTTTGATTTTATGTCCTCCAAGAGGTTGCCCAACATCATGGGTAGAGATGATAATTTGTCAATGATTGGCGAACAGACGCAGTTCATTCTTTCAATTTGAGTTAGTTTAGCTGACTCTTGTCCTCTTTTTATGAGGCCGTTGAGATCTGCGAGTTTTCTGTCTATCCCCATGGTGGCCTCTGCTGGCCTTTGTAGGACTGTCAGTTGTAGGTCAAGCTTGTCTGATTGGTACTGAAGTGCCGTTGATGACAGCTGTATTGTATTGAGTAAGGTTACCCAAAAGGTGTTAACGGGGTCTCTAGTCCCCTCTGTGGGCAGGTGGAAGCTTTATTCGCTGGTGCTGTTGCTAGATTGCCTGATGTTGTATGCTGCCACTAGATCACTCCATTCTTGTGATACCAGGAAGGTCATGTCCCTGTCTGGGGCGCATTGATCCCCTTCTGCAATGATTGGTGAGGAGTTTGCGGGGTCGGGTTTTGATCCCTGTGTGTCGGGAGCCTCAATGTCGCCTTGAGTTTTTGATTCTGCATTTGAGTAGGCTTTGTGTGCGTGAGGGGGTACTGCTTCTTGATTTTTTGTTGCCTCTGCCACTGCCTGCTGGGTGAATAAGGAGGGATGAGTTGGGGATGAGCGTGTATTGATGCTGTGGTGACCCAAGGACCCTTCCAGCTCTAGGGCGTGTTTACTTGGTGTGTCCGCCTTTGGCAGTAGGCTTGTTTGGTTTATTTCCTCAATGCTTCCCTCTATTAAAGGGGCTTGGCTGATGGCACCTTCTGATGGCATTTGCCTTCTGGCTTCTTGTGCCCAGTGGTCCCCTGCGCCTGCTTCACCTCCAATATGATCCGTACTCTCCCTTGGCATCGGTGCCATGTGTATTTCTGCTGCTGTGTAGCTTTTAATTTGGGGCAGAGCGTTGTTTGTGCTGGCAGGTTGCAATGGGGATTGGAGGCCTGTGATAGAGGGATGTATGACGTTACAACGCATACTTTTACCACGCATACCTTTACAACGCGGTTTTTACCACGCATACCATTACAGCGCATAGCGCTTAGAGGTGCTGGATAGTGGTAAGTATAATTTTCTATTCCAACTCCAGTCCCCGTGAACACTAGGGAAGGTGTTGGATAGAAAATTAAACGTATTCTCTATCCTAGAGCGCCCCCCAGTGCAATGCGTTGTAATGGTATGCGTGGTAATACCTGCGTTGTAATGGTAGTGCGTTGTAAAAATTTCGTTGCAAACGTTGCATACCGTGATAGAGTAATTTGAGGAGTAGATGACGTTCTCTGGGTTTTTTAAAAAGGTACATTTTGTGTACATTTTCGGCTGGAAGTTGTATTTTGTTTTCGTTTGCTGTCCCGCTAAGTTAACTAGTTGATGTGTGTTTTTCCTTTTGTTGCTTCAGAGTTGTTCTGGAAATAGCGTTGGGCTGTGATCTGTATCAGATGGCGGACCATCGGTTGTGCTGATGTTGATTCCATTGAGGCTACTTTTCGGTAAGATGGTGCTGCTGGTTGTTTTGTCTGTTTCCTTGGTGTTGTTAGGTGCTCGCTTGTTTTTTCCTGATGACGCCGAGCTCGTAGTTGTGTTTTTTCTTTTTTGTTTAGTTGGTTGCTTTGTTGGAAGTCTTCTTTCTCTTCCCGAGATGGTGGTCCTGCTGAGTCCCTCTCAGTGTCTCTCAGTATCTCCGTGTCTCAGTGTCTCTCCCTGTGTGTACTGTTCTTTTGCCTCCTGGCTACAGCTAGTCGGTGGTTGTTGAAAAAGATGGTCGGGAGTGACCTTCGGCGGCACCTCTGGTGCTCTGTTCCTCTAGTGCTCCCTTGCTCCTTTGCTCCCTAGATTCCGGGCTGTTCCTACGGAAGTCTAGTCTTGGCTACCGCTGCTGCAGTGTTGCTGCCTTGTTACCGGGTTGCCGGGTTGCTCCCAGGTTGCTTAACCTGGGGGGGGGGGGGTATCGCCGCAACACTTGCCGCTGCCTTGGTGTTCTCCCGGAGGACTTGTCGTGGCTCCCATCCGCGGCTGCCGGTACGGGTGCAGGTGCTGAGCTTCTCCTGCGTTTTCTGCTCAGGGGTGATCACTGTGGTTCCTCCGCGGCTCCGTGACTCCTGCTGATGCAGGGCTGATGCAGGGCGGATGCGGGGCTGATGCGGAGCTGGTGCGGGGCTGTTCCCGGGCTGTTCCCGCAGCTCTGCGAGGGGGCTGGAGGCTTGCTCGCTACCAGCTCGCCCACTTCCCGCAGGCCCACGGCGACTCTCTAGCAGGGGGCACTCAGGGCAGCTGGGGAACCGGGGTGTAACAGAGGTCCTGGTCCAGGTCTGAGCTAGAGATCCGGGAGCCGGGGCCAATCTTGCTGTAGGAGCGCAGGGATGTAGAGGTGTAGGGGGGGAGGGGGGTGGGGCGAGGCCCGAGACGGGGCAGGGCCAAGCCCAAGCCGTAGCAGGTTTTTGGCACCCCCCCCGCCCTGCACTGGTCACACACTCCTCACTCCCTCCTCACTAAGTATGGGCGGATCTAGCGGATCTCGCGTACGCGAAATTGCGGATTTACGGATTCGCAATCCGCGAAGATACGCGAACTCTAGCGGATTTGCGGATTTTCCCGTTTTTTGTGTTGGCGCTTTTGGGACAAGTTCGCAATTGCGAACTTACTTTTCGGCTCGCAACGGCCGCGACTATGTTGTTTCTACGTCTGGTTTATCATCACAGGTTCACAGCACCCTCTGTTTCACCACTGCCACCCTTGGGACACCGATGCCACCCTCTGGTACATCCTCACTGCCACCCATTAGGTGTATTTATCACTGTAGATTATGGTGGTTGAAAAAAGCAAGCACACCTGCCCTTCTTCAACTGCCATCAATTAATTTGTGGGTCATTAATGTGTCAGTAATTTTGAAACTTCCAGTCTGGCTGGCACCTGCTTCCTTCCTTATCTGTAATTTGCTTTTTGTTGCAGTGAAATTTTTTTTCACAGGACCTTTATGGTCTACTTGTAGCTATTCTATGAGCCTGCTGTTTGGGTCATAGCAGGGTCATAGAATAGTTGCAAACTCTGGAGGGGCCCCTCAGGAAGCACTACCTTGAATGTTACTAATGTTAAGTTTGAACTTTTGCACCTGCTCATTGCTTTCAGTTTAGCTAAAATCATTTTTTCTGCAATTTCGCGTGTTTTTTGGGGCGCAAATCCGTGCGAGATCGATTTCGGAAGCCGCGAATGCGTGCGAATACAAAATTGTTTTTTTTGCCACGTGTATGTTCGCGTGATCTTGCGCGTGTTCGCGAGGCGCTTCTAGCTATACGTTTGCCAAGTTACCCTATCGGTCGTACACGGGCGCGGCCATCTTGTTTGCGTGACGTAATTCCGTTTCCGGCCGCTATGTGTAATCTCGCAAAGTGTGCTGCTCGCTAGTACAATTTCGCGCGTGCTCGCGAGGAAAATCTCGCGCGAACTTACCCACGCGGTCGTGAACGGGCGCGGGCCATCTTGTTTCTCATTCATTGCTATGGTTCTGGGCATGCTTTCTCTATCCTCTCTCAATCTCTGCCATCCTTTGCTTGTTTGAAGTTTATTTGATCTAATTTTACTTATTATCTATCCCTCTATTTTTCTAGCTCTATATTTTTGTGTTTTCTGCTGCTTTTAGTTACTTTTAAACTACTTTTTTAAACTCTTTTCTTTTCTTCTTCACTATTCTATTTCTTGTTTATCATTTAACTGTATTTCTGCCCAGACCATGGTAAAGGGAGCCGGGAAGCACCCTGAGAAGGGGAAGGGTCCCGCACCCCGTGCCCGGCTCCCGTGCGGGCGTTTGAGGGGGGAGCAAGTGGTGCCGCGGGAGATCTTCAGCGCGGAGGAAGTGGCGGCACTCATCTTCCACGTCCAGCGCCGCCTCCCCAAGACGATCCTGGGAGGCAGCAAGATCGCGACTGGCTATGGCATCCGGGAGCGCCGCAAGCGGTGGGAGAAGGTGTGCCGGGCCATGTATAAGCTCTCTGGGGTCCGGCGCACATATAACCAGGCCACCCACCGCTGGACCGATGTCATGGACCGGGAACGGGACTTGCTGGACGCGCTCGGCGTAGAGGTCCCCGGGCTTGGTGAGTAGTAGTAGCTATTCATTTACTACTCTGTTTTATCCGGCTCTGTTATTTGCAAATCTTTGTTCTTTACCAAGAGCAATAATGCTGCCGATTACATTGAGGTAAATTATATTTCAAAATCTTCTATGCATTTCAGGTGCACTGCTCTCCTTCTCAGTAGCCTTGCTTGCTACTATGCTTCTTTGTTTTGTACGTTGTGTTCAGAAGCATTTCATTGGCCTGAGAAATTATGTATGAGTGTAGTGTAAAGATAAGAACTGCGTAATGCTAGACACTAAGGGTCATATTTTCAATTACCGGCGCATCCCTGCAAAGTAGCAGGGATGCGGCAGTAATTGTGTGCCATGCCACCACCACCCATTGGCCCAAAACGTCACAGAAGCCTTACGCATCTGTGCCGTAAAGGCAGCGCATTGCTGGAGTTGCGTGCCAACGATGGCGCAGCTCCAGCAATGCTCTGGGGTACCCTATCTCCCCAATGCTGCATCAAGCCGTACGTCGGCTTCAAGTGCGCAGGGTTTGAGTCATGCATCATTGTCCTAAAAGTGACTGATTGACATCTTGTAGATTTCCCTCAGCCACTTTTAGGATTCGTTCCTGCGCAGGTACGCCCTCCCTTGCGCCGGAACGCCCCCTGATGGCGCAGGGCTTTACAACGTGATGCATCGCCCATATGCCCATATGTGTTTTTTTTTAATATATACGCCGCACCAACACCATGGCGAGTCTTTTGTTCTGCCGCTGCGTCACAAAAGGCACGCAACAATGGAGGAAAATGAGCCGCAAGGGACTTCTAAATCAGCCCCAACAGACTGAAGTCCAGTCCTTCCTTTACACACATGGCTATAAGAAGAAATAGTGGCGGTGGTGGGTGGATTGATAGTTTGAGTATTCACTGATCTGCAAGCAGGATGGACTTTGTCTGTCACTTCGCGTGCTGCGGACTGCTGCCTGCAGTGCCAGGCCTAGGCAAACCTCTTTAGTAGTCTGTTTATTGAGTTACATAGGAACTTTCTAAGTCAACGTTCCGCAAATCAGGCAATACGAATAACGTAGTATACCACATGAGATAGATCCCATGCAATAGTTGTCTATCTATTTGCTATTTCTCCAAAATATTTTGTTATTGTTCTTTTGAAATGTTTGATTTGGTTGAAAAATCTCATCCATGTTTTCTGGTCTTTCTTTCTTTCATGTTGTACATCAGCTCCCCCCAAGGGCAAGAGGACACAGGAGGAGGGTGCTGAGGATGCAGGCCAGGATCGGGCAGGCGAGGGCTCCTTTGCTGGCCCCAGTAAGTTTACATTTTAATAAAGAGTACCTATTTTTTCCTAGCGTTCCTCATTCGATTTTTTCTAAATCGTCTTTGATCTTCTTGTAGACTGGATATAAATTCTTATCCTGCCTCGAATATGACTCCCTGTGGTATTACTAGACTATTCTTATTAGTCTGTCTGTGTAGCTAACTAAGATTGGACATTTGGCAATTCCATTGGACTCCCATTCTATTCAGCAATAGCTCTATGCACTGTCTCCTTACTGACTAGATAGTGTGGCAGAGTCATTCAGCTCCCGAAGTCACCGATTATTGATCCCCAATGATCTCTAGATTATCGTACGCAGGACAAGAGAGTACGGAGTCACAGCACAGTCAAGAAGTGTCAGAGGCACTCATGCTTGCAAAAATTCCAAAACCTTT
The DNA here is from genome assembly GCF_964261635.1 of Lissotriton helveticus. NCBI lineage: Eukaryota > Metazoa > Chordata > Amphibia > Caudata > Salamandridae > Lissotriton > Lissotriton helveticus. Next base: position 1,764,291,196 of record NC_136057.1, read on the forward strand.
AGCTCATCCACTCTAGTCTGGAGGAACAAAAACCACAGAGTCTATTTAAGTTTAAAAGCTTTATTAAAAGTAAACACATTTTTTAAAATCTACTTTGTCATAAAACTATTTAACTGAAAACGGAAAAGTGTTTAGTGCTGACGATTAATTGGACACATTTCTTGTGGTCGAGCCGAGCTCTCACCTGGTTTGAACTTGATCCTGGTCGTGTTCTTAGGAGTCAAGCTTCTGTCTGTTAGGAGAAAAAGTGGTGCGTGTTAAAAATCAAAAGCAAGCATTCATCAGTTGTGCATAAAAGTGCAGCAAGACAACAGCCTTCCCTGGAAAAAGGGACATTTTTACTTTGGAGTAGACAGTCACAAATTATTACATTGTATTCAGTTTTTTTAACATTTCTCCTAGACCAAATATTATATAGTAGTGAGTGGTGTATTCTAACATTCTTAAATGTACTTTGTAGGTGTAACATCTGGTGACGGGGCCAGCGCGGAGGTGGCTGTGTTGGGCGAGGACTCGGAGGACTCTGGGGAGGAGGCGGTGCAAGAGCCGGCGGACGGTCCTGTGGGGGTTCAAACGGTGGTGGCGGAAACAGGTAAGCTATATATTCCTTACTTATTGAAATTGAAGACTGCATAGTGTGCTTTCTGCACAGGTGTATTACAAATCAACCAGGTAGTAGCCTCCTCGAAATGTACTTCGACTTAGCTGTGAAGTTTTTGGTGAGAAGAATCCCAATGAGTTCTTAGACGAACGTGATGGATGGGATGAACGAAAAGCGAAAGAAGGGTGTAAGTAAGTGGGACGCGAACTTGTATGATGGCTGGCAAAGAAGAACGATATGTGTTTGCTTGGCCCCCGAGGTGGCTGGGAAGGAAAGAATATGGTATGGTGCATGGCTGGGTCAATGATGAAGCAAGGATGGGTGGAAGGACAGCAGCCTGGGTGGGTGAAACAGAAACTGTATGTGTGCGTATACTTTGACTGAATGGATGCCTGGAGCATGGTATTCTCTGACTCTTAGATAGCACATGTGTATCTAGAGAGAGTAGATGGTCGCCAGATGAACTAAGTGTTACCTTGAAGAGCATGTACCACCGCACCCGCACGTCCGTTCCAGTGCAGGGAAGGCAAGGAAAAGAAATTGTAAATGTGTCCAATACTACCATGAATAGTAGCAGTACTTTGTATTGCGTCTGCAATCACAGCATATATCTGGTTATTACGGTGGACACTCCGTACCTCTCTTAATAACTTTAGTTTACTTGTAGTACGTCATTCATGTGTGGGTGTATCACTGTTCACTCAATATTAAGCAAAGCACGTAAAGTCATCCCATATGTCATCAAATACGTCCCATGTGAAGTGATAGATAATCAAATTAGTTAGCTTCTTCATTTTCCTTTTCTAGTACTCATTTGCACTGTAGGGTGAAAGGTAAATTAATTAAGCAGTAGCCCTTGTAACAGAGTATTCTCAGTGCCACCCGTAATAGAAAAGTAATAGCTTCACCACCTGCATGTACTGGACCGGTACAGTAACGCAAGTCTGTCTCACTCATCATGGTGTGCAACTTTTTTTCTCGGGTGCAAGTTCACTGTGCTGTCCATGTCATTCTGCCGGCTTGCATAAGATAACGTACCAATTTCCCTAAACAAGAGAGAAGAAGAAGAATAAGACTGGTGTACTGTCATAGTCGACTGTAATGGAAGTCCATAGTGGTCGTAGAATTTGTTCATTAAACTACCACTAATGTTAGAGCAAGGATGCAGAAGTGGGAGGTTACATAGATACTGTCCTCAATAGTTATGTACTGTGCTTTCAATTTGCTACTTGTACTGTGACCCAACTTTCGGCTCAATCACTTTGTGTTATTAATGCTAAGGAGCATTGGTTACAGACTATGTATTTCTTTCTTCATATAGTTGCTCCTTCCAAATCAACAACACGGAGGGAGCAGGCTAGAATGGCCCGGCAACGGAGGCTGGAGGCCACTGTCGCCGAATATCGGCGGCTGGTGGCCCTGGAGGAGGAGGAGGACACGCAGTCGAGCGGGGCAACAACAACATCCTCGACTGGGACCGCTGCATCCTCCTCCGTGACTAAGCCAGCGGGACCGAGCCGGGCTAACAAAGACAACCGCCACCGCCAAGCAACAGAAATACCAGCTGCCCCCCACAGGAGCTGCAAGGAACGCCAACGCCGCCTACGAGTCCGAATGTCCAACCTGGAGCAGGAGGTCCTGAAGTATAAGAACTTGGTTAAGGGCCTCCGCTCCGAGCTTGCCACCCTCCGCAAGGAGTATGATGCCCATGCCACAAAATGCACCAGCACCAGCACCCTCCAGTAGTGGAGTGTCCCTTGCCCTTTTTTTATAGACTTTTGGGGGGTGGGATTTGGGAGTTGGGATCGTTTTGGGACGTTTCAAAGACAATCGTTGGGGTTAGGGTGGGTGAGGGAGATTATTTTGTTAGGGCTACATAAATATATTTTTAAACTTTATCTGACCATACCTGTTTTTTACTGCTTTTCAGTCTGGTGGGTGGGGGGCGGGGGTGTAACAGTAACTTTGTTTTCCTGAACAGTCGTAGGACTTTAGTAGTACAACCGTCAATCTCTTGTCTACTCCGAAATAATACTCCATTATACTACCTCCCACCAAACGCTTATCTTACCTGTAATTTGTGTTAGAAATTAGGGCTAGGCCCAGGGCTGGCTCCACGTGAAATGGGGATTAACGTTGTCAATCCTGGGCGGGTGACATTTCCTCATTGCGGTGGTACTAGTGGTGTGACACAGTGGCAGTTGCATGCCTATGGAAAAAAAGAAAACGAAACCTTGTTTGTCCTTACTGTAGCATTACAACGGTTACGGTACGATCGAGAATATAGCAGGTGACAGACAGAACAGTGCCATAATGTAGCCTAACAAATGGTAAAGTATTTGCTTGCAAGTATAACTAGTACTTGCGTTGAATTTATTTGACATTGGCTACTACTACTAGAAGATATAGTACTGAAGCTGAGTAAGTCTAGAAGATATCCTCGTATTCCTTCACCAGCCTGTTGCTATGACCTTATCCTCCCCAGCAAGTGTGTGGAATTATTGATGTCATTTTAGTCAGACATCAAGCAAAACAACACAGCCCGGGGGAAGAGGGTTAGGGTTTGTAAAATGGATGGGAATGGGGGTTTCTTTTTGGGTAGGTTTTGTTGAGAGAAGAAAAAAAAAGCAGAGCATGGACAAACAATAATTGAAGATAAAGACAATCTTTGGTTACAAACTAAAGCTAAGCACATGCAGTCACACTCATAGAATAAAACAATGGATACTGTATCTGTATTGCGTATGTTGTTGGAGTTGTCCTGTTGAATTTGGTAAGTAAGTTGCATGCACCAAACATTTCCTCTTATTGGCGGCACTCCTCCATTCCAGCTGACGCTTCGTCCATCAATGTTGGTGACCACTGACAGAAGACACCCTGTCCACTGCCTGCCTGGCGGATGTTGACTGAAACCCGGCCTGTAATTATTGAACGGAAAACAGGAAGTGCTATTACAATACCACTGATAAATAAATAAAAGGTATGTACGCTGTGTGGTTCAAAAAGTGACACTTTGATTTCCCTAATAGACAGTACAATATTTTTGAAATTGCGTGCTCTGTCTGAGTCACCTTTTTAAGGATAAATAAGTATGGCCAAAATATTATAGCGGATCTTTCCCCTCAAGGTAGGTGTACTGTAAACTGTGTTTTAGAACAAAATTTGACCTTCCCAGCAATGCTCCCACCAAGACCCTTACTAAAGCCAGTCGCAAAAATGTAGAAGAACCCCAATCAGATCTCCAAAAACGATGCCTAGCAGAAAAATGGTTACAAAACGTACTTTGAAAGTAACAGCAGGCCCAAATACAGACCGTGGATTGTATTAAAACAATAAAAGTATCCATAGCCAGCATCGCTCCAACAGTGCTCTACAACACCAGAACTGCGTTGCAATAGAACCCCCCGAAACACATGCAATTCTGCTGCTAGGGCTAACCCTAACGAACCCTAACTTACAAAAAGTGCCAAAACTGGTGTTTCCTTCAGGATTTTGTCCAAAACACTTCTATCCGGTATTAGACCTTCCCAGGAATGCCCCAGGCAAGACCCGCCAACCAACCCACCCGGAAAAAACCACCCGACAACACCCCCAAACAGCGAAAAAGCTAAATCTCATACTTACAATATCTCTCGGCCTTCGGTCCAAACGCGGCGCTGTGCAGCTAGGTCATCATCATCAATCATCATCATAACTCCTGTTTTCCACCACGGATTTCCTGAAAAGCAAATGCAATCAAGATTAGATTGTCGCAGCAGTGCTCCCAGACACCAATAATCACCCACAAACACCCGGAACCCCGCCAAAGAGCACCCCAAAGGCAAGCAAGTCAGCAAAAACGGCAAGAAATTTCCACCTCATATTTGGTCCAAAACACTTTTGTCCATTATTAGAGCTTCACAGCAATGGGCCCAAATCCGTCAACTCACCCGCAAAGAAGTACAACACCCCCACAAGTGCTGAGTCTTTCTTCATTGGGCGTAATCCAGCACTCTGCTTTGAGGGAAATCGCAGTCTGGAGGAGGAGGATAGAGGAGCATGTTCTTCAGAACTTGTGAACCTGAGGAATGTAGACTGCGGCACCTTCAAATCAATAAGCAAACAAGTGAAGACAGTTCTGCTGATGGTCTTGTTTTTGGGATTAGGTGATTAAAGTTTGAATTAAATTAACTGTGCAAACCAAAGAAAGAGAGACAAACAGGAATAAAAGTGAATAAGGACGAAAAAGAAAGTTCTTGATTCATTGTCTCATTTTCAGGGCTCGGTGTCAGGGAATAAGAAGAAGATTTCGTCATCATACTCTGCGAATTCAGGCTGGATGAGGTCAGTGCCACCGAACAGAGAACAAATCCCCTCATCTACGTTGCCGTCCTCCTCGTCTTCATGCGGCGTGCTTTCTCGTACTTTGTAATCTGGTGGTATGAGGTGCTGATTCATCTTGATCATTGTCAGCCGCTCCACATTTTTGGGCGAGAGGCGGCTCCGTTTGGGAGTTACAATGCCACCAGCAGCACTGAAAACACGTTCAGAAGACACACTTGCGAGTGGGCAAGACAAATAGTTTATAGCCAGGTTGGAGAGCTGTGGCCACAATTGTTTTTTGCCATGCCAATACTGCAACGGCTCATCATTAAGAAAGACCTCTGTTGAGTCATTCATATAGTCCTGCACCATCGGCTCAAGGTCATCAACGGTTCCTCCACTTTGCTTACTTTTTGCTGTGCCTTTGACATTTTTTCGAGAACCATACCCAAGCAAACTTAGCCAATCCTCTACAACAGCCACTGATACTGTTGTGTGTGGTGCAGATGATCCAGTTACCTTTAACGGCTGAGAGGTCACTTGTGCCCCAGCCACAGGTGCAGAAGTGGATTCTTGTGACTGGGGATGGCCTGCTGATGCTGATGCTGATGTACTGTCTTCTCCTTCAATAACCTGCCGTTCTTTTTCAAACCTCTTGGCTGACAAGGCTAACCAATGTTTGTACTTTTGAACATCTGCATCAGCAAAAGGAAAGAATGCTTCGCCTGCCAGTGCCTTTTTGTAGCGTGGATCCAGAATAGTAGCACAAATGTAATGCTGTTCTGACTTGATGTTTTTAAGACGTTCATCACCACGTAGGCGCTCTAATAATTTCTCAGACAAAATAAAATGGTCTTTTTTTTTTCCATCTTTTTCAAACTCAGAAGACACCGCCATCAGTTGGTGCTCCAGCATGCACAACAATGGGATAGCCTTTCCCAAATTACAGTCCTCCTGGCTGACTGCACGCGTGAAGAACTCAAAAGGACGAAGCATGTCTGTCAGGCTTTTAACTATGTCCCATTGCGCCGCACCCAACCGCATGTCCTCCTTCTGAGATGTACCCTCTGTGAAGAAATAGTGATCGAGTACCGTATACTGCTCATACAGACGCTCAAGCATGTAGAAGGTTGAGTTCCAACGTGTTGCCACCTCCTGGATGAGTGCTTTCACTGGCATTTGACGTTCAAGTAGCAGTCTCCTCAGATGCTTCCGGGCCTTAAAAGAATGGCCGAAATGGTTGCACATTTTGCGGCAGGTGGCCATTACCTCGAACGCTGGACTGTGTTTATCACTCAAGAATTTTTGAACTACCAGGTTGATACAGTGTGCCAAACACGGCACTCTAAAATAGTCACCCTTCCACATGGCCTTAACTACATTGGCGCCATTATCCGTGGAAACATAACCAATCATGCGTTTTTGGGGGGATAGCATTTTCAAGACCTTTTTGTTAAACTCTTCCAAAAGGTTTTCTGCTGTGTGACTTTTCTCCAAGCCAAACATGGCTAGTGTTGCATGTTTCCGAGCAGCTTTAAAAACTTGGTCCGGGTCAACACCTGCGTTTAGCTTTGCTTTAACACCTGAAAAAGAGACCCAGTGTGCAGTGATGCACATGTAATCAGCGCCTGCGCCACTGGTCCACATGTCTGTTGTCAGATGTATTGTGTGAACAGCACTCTTCTGCAAAGCTGCCCCAATCGCCTCCAGCACATCTTCATGTAGTGCTGGAACCGCAACTCTGGCAAAATAGAACCGGCTAGGAACCTTCCATTTAGGGCAGAGCGTTGCCACTAATTCTAGAAAACCTACCGCTTCTACAAAAGAAAAAGGGAGAAGGTCCACAGCTAGCATTTTAGCCAGCATAGTGTTATACAGACGCGTCAGTGGGTGGTTGCGTTCATATGGCACGTCTGAAGTAAGCATTGTTCTAATGTTGCCCTGGACCAAGCATTTACGGGCTGATAATGACTTCGTTGACCCAATTTTGCTCGCTGGTGAACTTTTGTGCGTTGGTTTCTCAGTCGCTCCAACACTCTTAGTGTGCCTCACATTGGGTGTGCTGCTGACAGGGGTACTGGGTGTAAGGGAAGTGTTTGACACGTCTTCTTCCTCCTCGTCATCATCAGATGAAACATCAACGTTTCCTTGAATTCGGCCTTTCTTGATCGCATCTAGGTGCGCAAACCATTTGACAGTGTGCTGTCTCCTAAGATGACCTCTCTGGCCTCCGGTACCATAGTTGGTACCTGGCTTACCACGACTAACTGCTTGCTTACAAATGGTACAAATGGCAAACTTTGGATTTTTTGGACAAACAGTAAAGAAGTCCCAAACTGGGGACTTGAAGTGTCTGTGGGACATGGAGGAGGCGGCGATACTGGTGGTGGTGGTCATGAAGCTAATGCCAGATGAAGTGGAGGATCTGGATTGCCCAACTTTTGTACGTTTTGCACTTTCACCGCCACTAATTAAGGTCGAGGTTGACGGAGGTCTCTTCTTGCCAGAAAGAAATATGGAAGCGGGACGAGTTGGTGTACTACTTAACTCCAATGATTGTGGTGTTTCCACTGCCTCCTCATCGACAACATCATCATCATCATCACGCTCAGCAGCTCTTCGGGCTAGGGTCAAAATGTCTGTTTGCTGCATGCCCGCTGGGGCTGCAGTGACCTTTATGATGACTGGGTCGTCGTTGGCAGAGTCTTCATCAGCAGCAGTATCTGCCACTTCTTGTTGAGCCTCATCACACTCCATAACTCTGAGACTTTGGACGAGCTTCCTTTTACGCTTAACTACCTTTGTCGGATCATGGTGTGCCTCACTCTCAGACGGCTGTGGTGCTGGTTCCCAAGTTTGATCCGTATCATCAGAAGGAGGTGTGCTTGAAGAAGATGTAGACACCACCCTTGATCTCTTCCTTGCTAGGGGTGTGGAAGACAATGAAGGATCATCAGGAGGAGTGGCTTCCTCAAATGATACCTCGCCTTGATTGTCGATTTCCTGATGTGCCCCTACTTCGGGAGGAACAACTATTGTGGCCACTTGTGACCCTCCATGCACCTCTGCTTGCGCATCTCCTTGCACTGCCTCTCCTTCCACATGTACTTGGGCTTCTCCTTGCACATGTGATTGTTGTTGCGGCTGTGGTTGTTCAACACTCGTCAGATGAGCTACAACAACCTGTGTTGATTGAGGGACATTGCTGCTGCTTTCTTGCGATGAGCCAACATCACTGGTCGATGGTGATTGAAGAACTATACTGGCTGCCTCTGCAGCACTCAAGGGCTTGGACTTAAGTTGGAGTGGTGGTGGTGGTGGCACTGAGCCCAATGGAGCGGGGGTGCTGCTGCCAGCTTGGTCCCCAGCAGATCCCGCTGCTGCTGCAGGCATACTTTTTTTTTTACTCCCAAAAAAAGGGGCGGGCGGCACACCAGTGTCCTTGGTAACTTGCTTCTTCTGCTCCTTACTGGCACCTTTCTTGCTAGAGGAGCTACGGGTTACTTTTTTGGGGGCCATCTTCTTCAGAGCAGGTCAGCAGGCAGCAGTTGCACGAGTTGCAGGGGGTTCTGTGTCCAGACGTGACGTCGCGTGACGTTATGCTGCACACACACACCGCTGCAGGACTTCTTCCTGGCACTGGTGGTTCTCTTGAGTCTTCTTGTGCACCTAAAAGCAATGGAAGACAGAGGAACATCAGTTCAGTTATACACCCCAAAAAATGGACAAAACACAGAAAAATGAGCACAATCCCATGCCATCCATGATGTTTACATTGAAGACACCCCACAGAAAGACTAGGGACATGCAAGTATGCAACACTCACTACCCCTGGGCATAATGGATGAAAAGTAGGCAAAATAAGTGCATGCCTCAGACACTGCCTCTCTTCAAAATGGCCCCTTACACCCCAAGCACATGTTGCCTGTACCAGCCAGCACTCAAGATGGCCACCACCACCACCCACATGGCCAGTCCACATCAACAGTACACCCCCCAAAAACAGAAAAACAGCCAGAAATCACCACAATCCAATGCCATCCATGATGTTTACATTAAAGAGAGTGAGACCAGACCACACCACAGGCACACTCAGTCCATGCACCACCACCCCTGGGCAAAAGGCCACACCAGCAGGCCCAAAAAAACGACAAAAAACAATCAAATCAGCACAATCCCAGCCCATCCATGGCCTCAATGGTGTTTAAATTCAAGAAGGCACCCCTCAGAAACACTAGGCCCATGCAACACTCACTACCCCTGGGCATAAAGGATGAAAAGTAGGCAAAATAAGTGCAGGCCTCAGACACTGCCTCTCCTCAAAATGGCCCCTTACACCCCAAGCACATGTTGCCTGTACCAGCCAGCACTCAAGATGGCCACCACCACCACCCACATGGCCAGTCCACATCAACAGTACACCCCCAAAAAACAGAAAAACAGCCAGAAATCACCACAATCCAATGCCATCCATGATGTTTACATTAAAGAGAGTGAGACCAGACCACACCACAGGCACACTCAATCCATGCACCACCACCCCTGGGCAAAAGGCCACACCAGCAGCCCCCAAAAAACGACAAAAAACAATAAAATAAGCACAATCCCAGCCCATCCATGGCCTCAATTATGTTTAAATTCAAGAAGACACCCCACAGAAAGACTAGGCCCATGCAACACTCACCACCCCTGGGCAAAGGGCCCCACCAGCAGGCCCAAAAAAACGACAAAAAACAATCAAATCAGCACAATCCCAGCCCATCCATGGCCTCAATGGTGTTTAAATTCAAGAAGACACCCCTCAGAAACACTAGGCCCATGCAACACTCACTACCCCTGGGCATAAAGGATGAAAAGTAGGCAAAATAAGTGCAGGCCTCAGACACTGCCTCTCCTCAAAATGGCCCCTTACACCCCAAGCACATGTTGCCTGTACCAGCCAGCACTCAAGATGGCCACCACCACCACCCACATGGCCAGTCCACATCAACAGTACACCCCCAAAAAATAGAAAAACAGCCAGAAATCACCACAATCCAATGCCATCCATGATGTTTACATTAAAGAGAGTGAGACCAGACCACACCACAGGCACACTCAGTCCATGCACCACCACCCCTGGGCAAAAGGCCACACCAGCAGGCCCAAAAAAACGACAAAAACCAATCAAATCAGCACAATCCCAGCCCATCCATGGCCTCAATGGTGTTTAAATTCAAGAAGACACCCCACAGAAAGACTAGGCCCATGCAACACTCACCACCCCTGGGCAAAGGGCCCCACCAGCAGGCCCAAAAAAACGACAAAAAGCAATCAAATCAGCACAATCCCAGCCCATCCATGGCCTCAATGGTATTTAAATTCAAGAAGACACCCCTCAGAAACACTAGGCCCATGCAACACTCACTACCCCTGGGCATAAAGGATGAAAAGTAAGCAAAATAAGTGCAGGCCTCAGACACTGCCTCTCCTCAAAATGGCCCCTTACACCCCAAGCCCATGTTGCCTGTACCAGCCAGCACTCAAGATGGCCACCACCACCACCCACATGGCCAGTCCACATCAACAGTACACCCCCAAAAAACAGAAAAACAGCCAGAAATCACCACAATCCAATGCCATCCATGATGTTTACATTAAAGAGAGTGAGACCACACCACAGGCACACTCATTCCATGCACCACCACCCCTGGGCAAAAGGCCACACCAGCAGCCCCCAAAAAACAACAAAAAAAAATAAAATAAGCACAATCCCAGCCCATCCATGGCCTCAATTATGTTTAAATTCAAGAAGACACCCCACAGAAAGACTAGGCCCATGCAACACTCACCACCCCTGGGCAAAGGGCCCCACCAGCAGGCCCAAAAAAACGACAAAAAACAATCAAATCAGCACAATCCCAGCCCATCCATGGCCTCAATGGTATTTAAATTCAAGAAGACACCCCTCAGAAACACTAGGCCCATGCAACACTCACTACCCCTGGGCATAAAGGATGAAAAGTAGGCAAAATAAGTGCAGGCCTCAGACACTGCCTCTCCTCAAAATGGCCCCTTACACCCCAAGCACATGTTGCCTGTACCAGCCAGCACTCAAGATGGCCACCACCACCACCCACATGGCCAGTCCACATCAACAGTACACCCCCAAAAAACAGAAAAACAGTCAGAAATCACCACAATCCAATGCCATCCATGATGTTTACATTAAAGAGAGTGAGACCACACCACAGGCACACTCAGTCCATGCACCACCACCCCTGGGCAAAAGGCCACACCAGCAGCCCCCAAAAAACGACAAAAAACAATAAAATAAGCACAATCCCAGCCCATCCATGGCCTCAATTATGTTTAAATTCAAGAAGACACCCAACAGAAAGACTAGGCCCATGCAACACTCACCACCCCTGGGCAAAGGGCCCCACCAGCAGGCCCAAAAAAACGACAAAAATCAGCACAATCCCAGCCCATCCATGGCCTCAATGGTGTTTAAATTCAACAAAACAGTTATATCATGCACCCCTAACCAACCCTGGTCCTACTGGATACTGTGGCTACCCACAATATAATTTATTTAATGTTCTGAAAAAGTTCCAAAATTTTACTTGCAGCAACTGTAATGCCCCAAACAAACTTACTTGTGAAAGTTGATTTCTAATCCAAAAGTGATCCAAAGACAGTCAAAAAGGCCTCAAATCCAAATATCCAGCAGCACCCACAAAAAGTAATCCTTCCAGCTCCAGATCCAAATGAAAGTGACCAGGAGATGGACAAAGCACTGGGAGGAGCCTGCTGGACAGGAACAGGAAGTTGGAGACTGTGGGGCACTTCCTTCCTCCCCCCCCCAAAAAATGGACTCCTTGCAAAAAAAAAGGCCATGCAAATGTCAATCTGAGGAGTGATTCTGATAAAAATCATAATTTTCTGAAGGTTTATCCTGTTTGCTGGTGATTTTCTTGTGCAGAATTGCAAAAGCTCTATTTCGCGAGTGCGAGATTGTTCCTTTCCGCCGCAACTACGTGTTCGCAATTGCGAACTCTCGCGAGGTGTGCTGTGCAAGATGGCAAGCCGCGATTACGTATTCGCGGGCGCCAAACTCCCGCGGGATCACGCAGCAAGATCCAAAATGGCGCGTCACTCGCAAAGAAAAACAACTCGGCAAACGCTAAATGACGGAAAGTGAACGCCGTGCACCACGCCGCGCGCCGCAACCAAGCAAAAAATCCGCCGCGAGCGGATTCACGGATTTTCGACAAATTCGCGAGAGTTCGCGGATTGCGAATTTGCCGAAAATCCGAAAAATCCGCGATCGGAGCGGATTTTACGCCCATGCTTACTCCTCATTCCCTCCTCCGTGGATGCTGCTGCTGCTGCTGGTGTTGGTGCAGGCCCTCCACACCCTTCTGCGCCTTCTGTGACTCACCAGGACGGCTGCTACCTCTGTGCGCCTCTGTGCGCCTCCTGCGTTTCCGTGCGCTTCCAACCTCAGTTCTGGGTTGCAGCGGGCTGCGGCCCCTACGCCGCAGTTCCAACGCTGCTCCCTGCTGTGGACCGCTGTTTGGTGTTCTTAATGCAGCGGTGGTTCGCGGCGGTTCACGTTCTTTTCACGTTCTTCCTGCTTGCCACTTCGCTTCGCTGCTCCCGCTGCCCGCTGTGACCCACTGTGACCCACTGCAGCCCCCCTGCTGTGACCAGCATTCTCTGGGATCTGGGCTCGAGGCTTGTCCACCGCCGTCCGTAGTGATGGTCGTGGTATGCGGGCTCGTGGGCTGCAGGCTATCTCCCTCCCCTGCCACCGCCGCTGCTTCGCCTGTCTCACCTGCTCAGCTCGGGGAGGGGGGGCTGCCGCTGGGAGCCTCAGCCCTGCTGCTCGCCGTCTCCTCGCTCCGCTTCTCTCACTGACTGCGAGCGCAGGACTCTCGGTGCGGAGCGAAAACACGGACTGGATTCCTAATAGGGGAGGCAGGGGTGTGAGGCATGGGAGGGGGGAGTGAATGTTGTAGAGAGATGGCAGGTGTAAGAACAGAATTGAAGGTAAGAGGAAAGGGGAAGAGCGGAAAGGGGTGAGGAGAAGAGGGGAGGGAGGGGGAAGGTAAGGCGAGTTGATTGGTAGTTCAGGTTGTAAGAAAGGTGGATTAAATAGGGGGAAATGGGTAGGAATAGGGGAGTTAGGGGGCGGGAGAAGTCAGTGGAATAATGGGGAGATTCAGGATGTAGAGGTGAAGTGGGATGTAAAGCAGACAAGGTAAGGGGGAGGTCCAGTTGGGAAGGGGGCAGAATGGGAGGAGAGGGAACGAGAGAAGGCGGGATAAGGGGTAGACCTGTGGCTCCCGGGAGAGCAGTCTGTAGGAATGTGTGGGAGTCAAGGGGGGAGAAAGGGAGAACGTAAACAAGCTAGAAGAAGAAGAGGAAGAATCTAGAGAGATAGTAGTCGTAGGGGTGGGACGATGGGAGTGGAAGAGGTGGTCAAAGAGAGAGAGACAGGAGTCTGAAGCTTGGATCATGACAGTGCCATTGTTAGAAAGTGTAATGGTGGGAGAGCCATTAAAGCAAGCGGAGGGAGACATTGTTAACCGCTTCCCATGCGGGAAAGAAGAGGAGGAGGAGACGTTGAAGGAATTGAAGAAGCTGGAGGACCAGGAAGGGATGTCATGAGTGAAGAAAATGAAGTCATTTTTGATCTTCCCTAGGCACCCATTATCGAATTGGTCAACAAAGAGGGAATCTGGAAATTGTTCAATGATGTTATGCTTGAACAGTTTTGCTGCTGCTTTGGACAGATAAGGGATATAAATGACTTTGAAGCAGTTGATTAAAGACTTAATTCGACTGGAAGCCATGATAAGGATATGAGGTGAAGACTTGGTGTGGTGGATAGAAAAAGGGTCCACTAGGGTAGTGAAATAGGAGGGGTGCGCATATTCCGGAAATCAAGAGAGAATAAAACCAATAGGAGTGAGGTCAAATCAGGACCAAAGGGAGATACCTAATGAGGCTAACAACAGGTAGAAAGGAAGAGGGGAGAAGCAGTTGTGTATCATGTGTGCATACCTCTTCTGTTTCTAATAGTGGAAGAGGAAGCACCAAAAGGGTTGCCCAATCCAAGATGGCAACCAAAGATTGAAAGAACATTCCTCTTTCTGTTTCCATGCCCACTTTGCCATGAGTGTAAACCTCTTCTATTTCTGATAATGAAAGAGGAAGCACAAAATGGATGCCAGTCCTTGGTTGATAATGGAGAGGATTGCTTAGAAATCGCCATTTTGAAGGTGTTGAGATGATGATACCAACCCAGTTTTATTTTCGGGTACACAACTGTTTAGCCTGTATTCCTCGCATCCCCGCAGAAATTACAGGGGACTCTTGAGCTGTGGTGGCAGTTACTAACTAGGTGAACAAGGCCTCCCACTGTATTGAGTAGAGCTCTCAATTTTGTGCCCCAATTAAAGTTTCATCAGCGCTTTTCTCCACACATCCCGGAGTTTCGGGACTGCCGAAAAGCCATCTAACATGGTGTTTGGTGCCTTCTACTCCTGCAGGCCGCAGGGCCCTACACACCATTCCCTCCTGCCAGCAGCTTGTAGGCAGCAGCCTTACGCCCCGGCCCGCACCTATCTCTACAGTTGCGGGCACAAACCAGGCCACACCCCCACTCACCGCTCTTGACTCCCGCGTTGTCCGCCGCACTTCTGAACCCGCATGGGCCTCGAGCAGGGAAGTGCTGTTACCTGCCAGTCTCCTCTTGCAGCAACAGCAGCAGCGTGAGCACAGCAGGCCACTCTCTCAGTGCAGCTCCGGCCGCCCAAGTCTCATGGATGCGCGAAGTGGCCGGTGGCTGCTGCTTGGCCCTACAGGACTCTTCTTGCTGCTCTTTGGAGGTTTACGGGGCGGAAACACCCGCTGCAGTTTACGGTTAGTCATGGAATTGCTCTTCATATCACTTCCGACCCCATGCCACGAATGGTCCGCTTTAATTAGGGCTGCTGGGTTACAGACAGCCTGCCTTACTCCGCTCAGCCTGGACGCTGTATTGTTACTGCCCCATTACTGTTCCGGAGTAGGCTCGATGTAAGGCACCTTTAGTGATGTCTGCACAATATAAAAATAAATGGCGCTCTCTTTCTTGCGAACCATCTCTCCCAGCTGCCCCACCACAATTTTCTTTCTACATTCTGCCCAGCATTGGACTGATAAGACTCTTAGCTACGCCAGGTAGCGCTGAGGACCCTTTGTAGAGATAGTTCGTATATGTGGTTTTATTGTTCCTTCCCTTCATAACTTGAAATGGAGCCCATGTGCTTAACAAGCGTAGGAGTGTTGGCACGTCATCCTGTCCTGTGTCAGTATAGGTAAACACTGTGTGTCTGGTGGTGGCACATCTTCCGGGCCAGTGTAGTATAGGTAGACACTGTGTGTCTGGTGGTGGCACGTCTTCCTCTCCAGTGTCAGTATAGGTAGACCCTGTGTGTCTGGTGGTGGCACGTCTTCCTCTCCAGTGTCAGTATAGGTAGACCCTGTGTGTCTGGTGGTGGCACGTCTTCCTCTCCAGTGTCAGTATAGGTAGACCGTGTGTGTCTGGTGGTGGCACGTCTTCCTCTCCAGTGTCAGTATAGGTAGACCCTGTGTGTCTGGTGGTGGCATGTCTTCCTGTCCGGTGTCAGTATGGTTAGACACTGTGTGTCTGGTTTTGGCATGTCTTCCTGTCCAGTGTCAGTATAGGTAGACAGATAGGTGGAGGAAGTGTCGCGATTATACACCACACCAACTTTAAAGCCACCCATGGCCCTAATCAGCATTTAGGAGTAGAAGTAATGGTGTTTAGTTTTAAATTTAGCAACACAAATACTTTTTTCAGGAGCACTATTATACCATCCGCCAAGCCCTAGTGCTCCATTCATACAATCTATGCAAACTTTCTTGGAATCCTGTGTTGATTCCCCAACTTTCACCCTAATAGGAGATTTCAATTTTCATTTTGACTGCCAGAATAATGCTGACACCACCCACCTGGTGGATAGTTTGGCCTGTTTTGGACATAAACAGATCATAACAGAGCCCACACACAAGGCCAGCCACACGTTAGACTCAAATAATAAGAATATTATTTTGTAAAAAATACTCCTGCTCACTTGGACTGACCATAGTGCCAATTTTTTTTAACTCCTACTTCCTGGGACAGAAGTGCCCTCCTATAATAGACTGCCGACTACTAAGATTTGTATGTGGCACAAAGTTAATAAAACTGATTTAGAAGAGGCCCTACACAGATATCCCCCTATACCGCAGATAATTTTGATCACTAGGTCAGTTCGGCAACGAATCTCCTGGCCCCAGAGAAAATTATAAAACATCGTAGGAACCAACCTTCAGCCCAATGGGACTCCGCTGAACTTAGAAGTATAAAGTCTAAATACAGAAGCTCAGAACGTACCTGGCGGCATGATTACAGTGAAAAGGGCAAACACAATTATAGATTAGCGCTAGAAGAATATAAAGCAGCAATTAAAGCAGCTAAGATCAGCTATTTCTCAATAAAAATAGGGGCAGTAAAAAACACTTGACTCGAGAGCTTTTTAATACTGTTACAACTTTGTCTAAGTTCCAACATGGAAATCAATTTTCACCTGATCAAGCCTTCTGTGATACAGTTGCCAACTTCTTTCAGGTCAAAGTGCAAACAGGTTACAAGGAGCTTTCAGGGCACACATATGCCTTGGCTAAAGATCAATCAATTGTGTATAAGGCCTCTGGCAATGCAACTACCAATGCGTAGTCAAGTTTTTCTTTTCTATCTTCTAAGAGAGTAAATGAATTACTATTATCCACCAAATCAGGTTCCCTGACTGTTCCATGTCCCCCTTTTGTGTTACATATGGAGGCAGACATGGTCAGCTGACATCTGGCTACGCTTTTAAATAATATTCTAATTTCTGGGGTTTTCACTACATCCTGGAAGAAAGCTTGCATTCGTCCTATACTAAAAAAACCTCCTTAAATCCCACAGAGGCAAAACACGATCTGCCTATATCTTGCTTACCACTCCCTGCCAAAATCTTGGAAAGATCCATGAATGAAGATCTGGTGTGCTATCTGGAGTCTAACGATCTTCTTCACTCCACCCAACATGGCTTCAGACCGAATCAGCATTAGTTATGGCCACTGAAGCAATCCGAAAACAGCTAGGCCGTTCTTATCATTACTTGATTTCTCGGCTGCGTTCAATACTGTTATTCATTTAGTGCTAAAGCAGAGCCTGGAGACAGTAGGAAGAAAAGGGACGGTTTTAACCCTTCTTACGTCCTTCCTTTCGAAGAGGGAACAGAGGTTGTGCTGGGGAAATCTTACATCTGATGCCTTTTCACTTCCCTGCGTTGTTGCTCAAGGCTCAGCATTGTCCCCTACCCTATTGAACATCTATATCACCCCTTTAGCTAGGCTGGTTCAAGCTTATGTTTTTTAGGTTGTATCCTACGCAGATGATATTCAGATAGTCATATCCATAACATCGTGCACAGACTTGGTGGCTGGTCAGTTCCACAACTGTCTGAAGCACATCATTAAGTGAATGCATGAAAACTACCTCAAGCCAAATATGGACAAAACGGAGGAGGTGAAGTTCAGGAATGGGCCACCACTCTGGAAGAACCACTGGTGGCAAGCTGAGGCAGGTCTTTAACCTGACCCGGTTGACAAAGCTGGAAATCTAGGGTGTCTGTTTTTCAGACCAGATTAATCTTGTTACATCCTCCTGTTTTTTCCTCTTTAAAAGTCTGTGAAATATCCTCCCTTTCATCCCACAAAAATTGAAAAAAAGTCACTGTCACCCTGATCCCTTCAAAAATAGACTATTGCAATGCCCTTGTCTTTGGCACTGACATAGGTCTACAATCAAAACTCCAGTTTCTGCAAAATGCTGCAGCATGGATGCTACTGAACATTTCCAAATGTCATTCCACATCTAACCACATTAGGGACCTCCACTGGCTACCTGTCCAGGAAAGGAGTAGGTTTAAGGCACTCTGGGGCATATTATCAAGACAAGCGATAAAATGACAGCTGTTTTAGTGGCAGAAAACTGCTGCAAAAACAACGATAATGGGCTTGATAATATCCTCTATGGAATTCTAATTGAAGCCCATGTTAAATTGGAATTCCATGGAGCATATTATCAAGCCCATTATCCCTGTTTTAGCGGCAGTTTTCTGCCGCTAAAACGGCGATAATTTTATCGCCTGTCTTGATAATATCCCCCTCTGTTCGGTGCACAAAGCACTGTTTGGCGAAGGGCCTCATGATCTACAGAAACTCTTTTCCTGGTATGTTCCTGGGCAGGTCATAAGGTCAACCAATGCCGGGCTGGTTCATGTTCCTAGGATACGAAGGGCTAGGTGGGGGGTTAGGAGTCTTTCCTACCAGACAGCGAAACTTTGGAAAGTGCTGCCGGTTCCGATAAGACTACAATCTAACAGATCCTCCATTAGGAATGTGCTTAAAAACTTGGCTGTTTTATGACCTGCTCAAGCAAATCAGTATTATCTTTATGTTTGTGCAGCAACAGATGCAACAAGTGTGCAGTTAGGGGTTTGGTTATATAATTGTGGCTTAGTAGCTGTACCAGAAAAAGTTATATTCTGTCCAAAAAATGTAATCCGCCAGTTCACAGTTAACTTCTCATTTAGAAATTGCAAACAATTTGAGGATCAGTCCTGAGCACTAATTTAAAAACTCTATAATTACATTTCGGTTTAATCTTACTGTTCATCCTTTAAATAAAGTGTTTGCACCTCTGGTTCTGCACAATATAAGCATAATGACCCGGAGGCTAGAATTCGATATCTGATCAATGTAATTTTGGAATGTTGTTTATTATTTCAAATGTATTCCCGTCAGGCTCCCTGTTTCTTTTCTTTTTTCATCTCCTCCGAATCAATCATATTCCATGTTTTCTGGCTTCTGAAAGTTGCATTCACAGCTCTCCCAAGGGCTGTGGAGGGCTTTCTTTCTTTATCCCAGCCTCTTGCTCTTCTCTGTAGGAAAATAAGAGAAACAACTTTCACAAAATCTGCGCGTGCTGGGGGTTTGGAGGTGGTGGGGGGCATGAGAAATAAAGCCAGAGGAAAAACAGTGAAGTTATCTAAAAATACACGTGGGACTTTCCATGGCCTAGGCCAGTGGTTCCCAAACTTTTGACTCCTGAGGACCCCCATTGAGTCACCACTAGAAGCCGGGGACCCCCAAGCAATTTGTATGAGTTAAATTTCAAATATTAAAACAGTAATTCGAAAAAATACACACGTGTGCACACAAAACAAATACTCAAAGTACTTAGGGGCAGATTTACAATAAGTGACGCATCCATGCATATCAGCAGGGATGCGCCACTTATTGTGCGTCATGCCTCCGCCACCATTGATGCACCGCATTTACAATGCTGCGCCTCATGGGGCAAAAAAGGACTGATGCATGACGCATCTGTGCCGTAAAGGTGGCGCATTGCTGGAGTTGCGTCGCAAGCGCGACACAGCTCCATCAATGCTCTGGGGGGGCCGAATCGTGTTAATGCTGCATCAATCCTTACGCCTGCTTCAAGCAGGCGCAGGGTTTTGACGCAGCATGGTCCCCAAAGTGACTGAGAGAAATCTTGTAGATTTCACTCAGCCACTTTTAGGAGGCGTTCCTGTGCCGGAACGCCTCTTTCTGGCGCAGGGCTTTACAACGTGGCGCATCTCTCAGATGCGTCACGTTGTAAATACCCTGCACCATGGCGCATCTTTTGCGTCGCCGCTGCATCACGCAAGTGACGCAACGGTGGCGTAAAAGAGGAGCAAGGGGCTTGTAAATCTGCCCCTAAGGATTTTGGGGCCAGATGTATAACCATTTCATTTAGCGCCTCGCAATTGGCGACACATTGCGAGTGGCAAATGGCGAGTCGCTAAATGAAATGTACAACAGTGTGTTTAACACTGTTTCGGATTCCCAATGGGGTTGCAAATTGCGAGGTTCATTAATATTAATGAGCCTCTCGCAATTTGCGAGCCTATTGGGAATGCAGCCCTCCTAGGTATGGTGCCTGCTGGGCTCTGCAGGCCACCATGTCTGGGACTGCTTTTAAATAAAGCAGTTTAAAAAAAAAATGCAGCCCATTTACTATGCATTTAAAAAAAGAAAGAAAATGAAACGTTTTCGTTTCATTTTCTAAGGGCAGGCAGAGGCCCCTGGGACCATTGCCTGCCCTTAAAAAATAATTTTGCATGCATTTGCAAAGGGGAAGGCTGGGGACCCCTTCCCATTTGCCCTAGGCGGTTGTCAAAAACCGTGTAACAAAGAATTTGCTATTTTTTTTAGTAAAATGTTGGGTAAAGAGAGATTGGAGTTATTGGGGCTCAGGGACCTTGTGTAAGGTTTCCCAGAGGTAGAAAAAAGCAAAAGATAAAATTAAAATTCTAAGAGAGAGTTTATCTGGGGACCGGAATATTAAAGTGGATCAGGGCCCATTTTTGAAAGGCATCAGCCTGTAAATAGTGGAATGAACACCTTTCAAATATTTCAGACACACAAGGCAAGTCAGAGGCATTTTGATCTTCTCTCTTTTGTTCAAAAACCTTGCTGAACATTGGAAGCAGTGAGATTGACAGTGTACCTTTTTGAGGATTGTGCTTCTGAATATCAACAATATTGTGGAATACTAATAACGAGAACAGAATATCGAGGGACAACATATCGAAACGTAAGTGCATATAGGGAAGTATAAATGTCCTATTCCTAACTCCACATCTACGTACCTTGAAGATCTATGTACCTATGGAAGTCACATGGAGGTAGTCAGGGGTCGCAGTTGTGACCTCTAGCTTGCTCAATGCTTCTCCTGGCACTTCGTTTGCGTCCCCTGGCCTCAAAGGAGGCAAATTATTTGCTCCCCAATAGTACCTCCAAATTACGTCCATGTTTCCACATAGATAGATAGATGTGTAGTTTGGTGTAGAAAATCTAGACATACCTGTCAATATTTTATTTCCGATATTCTGTCCTTGATATTCTGGTCCATCAGTATTTTTAATTCAATATACAGAGAACACGCCCCTTTTGACTATTTTCCTGCTGAGCAAAAAATGATTCAATTCAGGTGCCTTTTTCTCAACAAATCATCAATCAATCTATTTTTAGCACAATATCATTTACATGATTATTTACAAAAGGAACAGATAACATTAATATTTAAAAATTACAAAAAAATTATTGCTACGTTATTAGTAGGTAAACCCTGACCTTCATAACTTTGCCTACAGGTAATGGACAACAACCTGTGAA
This sequence comes from Lissotriton helveticus, assembly GCF_964261635.1. NCBI lineage: Eukaryota > Metazoa > Chordata > Amphibia > Caudata > Salamandridae > Lissotriton > Lissotriton helveticus. Next base: position 1,764,312,407 of record NC_136057.1, read on the forward strand.
ATGATTGAAAACATGTTAACCGACATCTATGCAGTACGAATGATTGTTTATCAAGTATATTGGACAAGCAATATTTTCTGCAATCAACTAGATGGGCAAAGGGGAGAACTAGAGAGCCGGCCCACAATATGGCGCCATTGTGTAAGGCTCCGCCGGCACACAGGACCTATCCAGGGGGGGTAGGAGGTGGGAGAAGAGAGAGAGAGAGAGAGAGAGAGAGAGAGAGAGAGAGAGAGAGAGAGAGAGAGAGAGAGAGATAACGATATCAGTTCTGTCGGCCTAAGCCTGTGCAGCCTCTCACTTGAGGTGCTGCGATCCCTGTAAGGGCAGGGAGACCAGCTGCAGTGGCACTCAGGGAGATCCATAGGCTGGGGTGCCCACCTGCTGCCCCTGCCCGAAGGCTGCTGCACTGGTGTGCAGTCCCATTTCTGCCAACCCACTGAGGCAAACAGCTTTGAGACACTTGAGCATTGGGACCCCCTCCAGCTTTTCTGGCCCGGAGGCTTGCTGCATTGTCGAGACCCACTGCTCACGGGTCGGACCTCAAGATGGGCCCAAACTTCATCTCATACACTAAAGCCTACTTATGCCCCCTGGGTGCTGGGGAGAGCCTGGGGAGCTGGACCACCTGAGCACCCAGTCATCTTATGACAGGAAATCCACATCACCTGGTGGCACTGACTCCACGTCGCCCCTTTGACCATGGGAAAAACAGATAAACACCAGGCCAAAACTGATGTTTGGCAAAAAGCAACCTCCCAAGCTGCCCGAAGAGGGCAAACATCTGATAGCGGGCACAGTGACCGGCCCGAGTATGTGCAATCAAAGACCTTCTTGTTGGCATCCACAACAGCTACAAAACCATAGACTCTAAGATTGACACTCTCACCAACTGGCTGGATCACGATATGGAGGATGGAGCTGCAGCTAAGCATAAATGCCCTATTCAAATGGGGAAAATCCTTACAGTCATCATGGCCAAGAACAAAGATGTGGAGGCACGCTCCAGGAGAAACAAAATTATTAGAGTCCTTGGACTTCCTGAATCCATAGCCATGACCACAGTTGAAGACTACATGGAGACCCTTCTCTGAGCTTTATTTGGAGACCAACTGACCGCCTTGTTCTCTGTGGAGTGAGCACCCTGATCCCAGGGTCCACCCCCACCCCACCCCCACCCCTCCTGGGGGCCCCAGCCTGCCCTATCATTGTACAATTGCTGCACTACGGAGATCGAGATACAATCATGCCTCTCGCACATAAAAAGGGGGAGATTCACTCGAAAGTAACAAACTCTCCATCTAGCCTTACTTCACACTGGCTGTACAGACTCCCTGCAGGGAGTTTCTACCCACGTAGAGCCTGCTGATGAAGACGTACCTACCAAACACCCTCCTCTACCCTGTGAAACTCTGGATCCTCCTCAATGGAAAGACAAACTTCTTCATGGTTCCCAAACTGGTCATAAAATTCAGACTCAAACATGCCCGCAAACCGCTGACTTTGAGTTCCCAGGCCCAAAATTACCTGGACTGTCGTCTCTGTGACAACAATAGAATTGAACTTGCCCAGCCACTAATTCACCCACACCCGGCCACCTCTCCCTTTTATGGCATTGGGAGAAAGCCTGCTCAAAGTATCAGAATTGGGATTGGTCCCACTTGTTTCTTCTTTGACTTTGCTGTTTTGGGTGGAGGGAATAGTCTTCAACTGGTTGGAGAAGATAAATAGGGAGAGGGGAGGATTCGTTTAGACTATTGTTTTAGAGCAATTCCCATCACTGCCTGTGTGCCGCACTCTCCAACCATTATCTATTTTCTCCTTGCTTTGATGTTCCAATAACAGCGCTGCATGGGTCCAACGGCCCTTGTGAGCCTGACCCCAAAGCTTAACATTCACTGAAGGGACATGAGAGGTGTCACATTCAAATCCTGGAATTAGCAGAGCATGAATGATCCCAGAAAAGTCAGACAAATGTTTGTGTACCTCCTGAGACACAATGTTGACATAGCAGTGCTAGAGGGGCTACACCTAATTGAGGGTACCAGATCATGATTACATGTGGGATGGATGGGAGAGTCCTATGTCTCCACTTACTCCGCCTATGAGCGAGGAGCGGGGATCCTCTTCAGGAGAAGACTACAGTGGCGCAACCTCAAGTCGAATGCATGGAATACTTTTAGATATGAGGGTTAACATCGCTTGTTATGGCCACCATGTTGACTTCCCAGATCTTTAGGCCACAGTTTGGGGCAAAATAGTAGCTTGGGATCCCTGCTTCAAAGTACAGGTAAGAGGTGACATCGATGAATTCTTCAATCAGAACGTTGACTCATTGAGAGAAGTGTGGCTCAATGGGTGGAGAAGTGTGGCTTAATGGGTGGAGAAGTGTGTCTCAATGGTTAGAGTGGCAGACCCTGATGCAGAGGTCTAGCCCGGGACCAGGGTTCAATTCCCACCTCGGCGGGTCTTGGGCTCAAAAATTCCACGGACCTGATAATTCTCGCCTCGGTGCCTATTCCAATCATGGAGTCCCACTCTGCAACTCTGGGCAATAGCTTGCTTAATCTCCACAACGGCCCCCACAACGCTAAGGATGCCTGGCCTCCACCTTGGGGGTGCCCAGGAGTGGACACCTCACAGGGAAAGCCAGGATGGGTTCCACAGCGGTATTCGTACAAGCGCCTTGAGACCCTTGCGGGTGAGTAGTGCGCTATACAAGTATCAATTTACAATTTTGATCTCCCCTGGGCTACTCTGGGAGCCCGTCAAGTCCAATATCTAGGGCATATGCATAATGAAGCTGTCCAGAGTTCTCCAAGATTTACACAGGCAACTGCAGGCACTGCAAGGCGAATTTTGAAACCTTGAGTTTTGTTATTTTGAAACAGCAGACATGTAATACCTGGTGCAATTCCATGAGAAGATGTCAGAATATGAAGAATGCGCTGAAGAAAAAAACCTGCTTGCTGCAGAAGGAGGCCACCACTCACTGATATGGTGAGGGAGATAATACCCTGAGAGCCATCCTTAAGATAAAATGGAGTACCTGCTACTACTGAATACCACTGGGGAAACATGTCATTTCTTGCCAGATGCCACTCAGTTAGGGCTTCAATTCTACTCCACTCTCTATGTCCTTACCGACATAGCACCTATAGACAGGCTCATTCAATAATTTGATTCTGTTCAATTACTCTGGCTAGACAACGTCCAAAGACAATTTTTAGATGTCCCATTCACTACACACAATATATGTCAAGCATTTAGCAGCATTCCAGGTAACAAGGCCACGGGCTGAATGCACTCCCAGTCCAGATTTACAAGAAATATGTGAAGGAACTGGCCCTGCATTTATTGGCAATGTGTGTGGAAGTCAGGGTGTCTGGCCACCTGCCTGCCCCTACAATCCAAGAGATCATATTAGTCACATTATTGAAGCCCGACAAACGGTCTAACCTCTGTGATTCCTACAGGCCACTGTCCATGATAAAAATGGATTATAAAATCCAAGTGTGCCTGCTTGCGTCAAGAATACTCCTTCTCATCCCCCCATTGTCAATCAGGATCAGTAGGGCTTTGTTCTGGGACCTTCCACTGCACATAATCATCCTATTTGCCGTGCTCGATATTCTCCATCCACAACATTTTAGCTGTAGCGAGCTTTATAGACACTATAAATGCTATGGCTGTCTTAAGGAGTTGCATCGTTTCGGCTTGGATGGATCCAAGCCCACCGGCTTTTCAACAATGGCGTGCCAGATTATTGGCAACTTGTAGCCTGGAGGTAGTCATATATAAAAGAAAGGGTGTCGGGTGCACAAAAGGTGTTTGAAAATCTGGGATCCTCTGATAAAATGGATGCAAAGGCACAGCGGGACTGGGTAGGGACGATGCATGTTTTCTTATAGTACTGAAATCCAAAGTCTGATACGCAAAATAATACTTGTGGGAAAACCACTCTTATATAATTTTATGTTTTGCTATTGTTATGATTAGACCAGATAAATTATGTACTATAATTTTTTTACTGTCTGAGAGAGGCAGGGTGAGGGCGGGGAGGGGGGGTGTTATTATATGGTAAATAAATCAATAAACATTATTAAAAAAAAGACCCTTTGACCCCTTGAGTGGACATTCCTCTTCGCCGCAATGCACCAAATTGGATTTAGTCCTTCTTTTATCCAATGGATTAAGTTACTGTACATGTCTCTTACCACATTTCTAACCCCATAATGATCAATTGGGGCCCTTGATGGGGATGTCCACTTTCCCCAATTCTATATACCATTGCCATGGAGCCCCACACCTCCTACCTGAGGCAACATCATTCTGACTGAGGCACCAACTGTGTCGACCGGAGGCTCATTGTCTAAATGTACGCAGATGGTTTATGTGAGGGACTCTGCCCAGAACTTGGTACCCATGCTAAATGATTCCTCATAGAGTACCGCCTGGAGTGGGCATACAAGGCGTACAATACCTGGGGTTTTGGATCAGCAGAGATATATCCCAACTTTGATATGAAAACTATGATAGGGCCATGGAATGGCTAGAGGAGATTATTCCAGTATGGATTGGCCTTCCACTGTCCGCAGCTAGGAACTGGCCATCGCCAAAATGGTGGTACTGCCCAAGCTTTTCTTCTATTTACCAATGTCCCCATGTTCCCATGCCACTCACTAAGTCCTTTTTTAATTGTATTCACTCAAATTCGAACCAATTGGCATGGGCGGCCAAGACTAGCCTGGGAGGTTTTCACATTGCCCTTCAAACAAGGAAGACAGAGTGCTCCTGATTTACTATTGCATGCAGGCCCAATACCCCACCGCTATTTCCCCTCCTTGTAACACCTGCCCTCATTGCCATAGAGACAGACAAGGCCACCCATGCCCACCAGTGACGACGATCTGTGCCAACCCACCCTCTGGACATGATCAACACCATTCGATGTACAGCATGGGCACTGTTAGAAATGGGATTTCTGGTTGGCTAAGGCTTGCGCTAAAGCCAGGCAGAAACCATCACTCTAGTCAGGGCAAGGGAGTTACATGCATAAGATAACCCCTGCTCACCCCCTTGGTAGCTTGGCACGAGCAGTCAGGCTTATCCCAGAGGCAATGTGTAAAGCGTTTGTGCAACACACACTCACAGCAGCAACACACTAGGCACACTACAAAAGAAACACCAAAAAGTTTATATAAAAATAGCTTTTGTATTGTCTTAAGCACATTAAAAACATAATCACACATTTACACTGTGCCAACTGGCACGGGTAATATTCACAGGGGATTATATACAGGACCAGACCAATCGGGCCACTGTCAGAACAGATAAGTAAATGAAAAACACAACCAGTAACTACTGGTACCATAGTGACCTAAGCATTATCACATTAGCGTTTAGACCCCATTCTGAAATATCATACCATGACATTAGGCAATATATCACATTAGGCCCAAACCTCATTAGCATAAACACATTACGCACTAGGCCTTACCAGCATGAACACAGTATACCTAAACATCGTAAACATAAACACATTATGTCATAGGCATCACAAGCATAAAAACACATTATGCATCGCATTAGGCCTAAACCATATTGCGCATACATCACCTTAGGGCCTTGCGCCCTTTCACCATCACATAGGGGACCCCAGGCCAACTGTCCTTCTCTAGGGCTCCAATGCCCTATATCCAGAAAAGTCAGGGCTCAGCTGCCAATGCAGCAATAATGAAAAGCGTGCAATGCACTAGCCTAAATGATGCAGCTGCCGCTAATTGCCATGCTCTATGCAAGTACTGGGGACACTGGCACTCACTGTGCCCTCTAAACAAATGTGCCCCCATGTTGCATCTGCCTGCGCTCTCGCAGGGCAGCTGGGATTTGCTGATTGCTTCTGGCACCACCGCTCATTCTGGAACCCCATGGTGCAGCTGCCCACACTCTCACCAGAATGAGCCAGGGCACCGATGTGCCTTGTTAAGACCCCCTCTGGGATTTCTGACCACAGTTACACCACGGTTGCAGCTGCCCGCAATCTGCGGTGCAGCTCAGGGAGAACACAAGCACTGCCCCAACCGTGCAATGGGAGCACATGACAACCGCTCCCACCTCAGCCCCCTCTCACCGGGAACAACTCAGCATGCTCCGTCTCCCTGCCCTGGGAGACTGGGAGGCTCTTGTCGGATGCCTCGTCTCCCTTCCTCACCATGCCCCATCCTGGGATCCTGGACTTCTATGTGGGATTCGCGAGAATCTGGACTTCTACTGCGCATGCCTCAGCGTGGGGTGGGCTTCCGCCTGGGTCTTCCGGCCGGCGCTTCCCTTCTGGCCCGCTTCTCCTTGGCCTCACCTCCAACGAGGCAGGCTGCCTGGCTTCCAGTTCCCCGGGTCGCGGCAGTGATTCACTCGGCCGAGAAACGCGGGCTGGGCTCCTGCTTTGGATACAAAGTAATTGCAGGGTGGGCACCTGCCAAATTAGGTGCATAACAGGGGGAGGGCACCCGTTCTCTCTTGTAAATGCGGGGTGGGCACCAGTGGCGGGATTTGGCAAAAATTGTGGGTGGGCTCCTGCTCCTCCTCATAACCCAGGGGAATCTCCACGGCGGGAATTCCTTGGGTGCTTCGGCAGCACAGTGCTGCAGCGCCCTCACACTCCCCTCGTCCTGGAGCTTCAGGAGAACAAAATCTGGGCGAATAAAACACAGGCAGGCCAGAACCTCGGGGGCTCCAAGGCCAGGCCAACCAACAGCTGCCTAGCAGGGCAGCAAGTCCACCCGAAGCGGCAGTTCCTCCTGGCAGGCTGGCAGCCTGCTTGCCGCTAGTCCAAGTAAGCACAAGGAAGCACAGAACAGGAATAACTCCTGGGGTCACAGCCTCTCCATTTATATGCCAGTTTCCTTTGTCTGTAGTGCAGGGCATGGGAGTTTTGGAGCGCTCTACTTACAGTGCTCACACCCTCCTTTCAGAGATGGGGCTCTACCATCAGACACACCAAAGGTGGAGTGGAGCCAACATTCACTAGGTCAGGCACTCCATTTCAGGGACGAGGGACTTCCCCTCCCATTACTCAAATTGTAGCTGTCCCATTCAGCCTAGTGCTGACTCACCCTGCCCCACCTGGAGCCACACACGCCTCACCAGCCCCTGTCACTATAAAGCCAGAAATGCAATTCACATCAGGCAGTCAGACACATAGCACACACACATGCCACTTCTAAAAGTGACATTTCTAAAATAGTCATAATAAATCTGTGCACACCATTGCGTAGCATTTATTATTATTATTTCAAACATACCAGACTTGACCACGCTGTGCCTCTCATATCAGGGATTACCACTGAAACACTTATCAGGGAATCCCCAATGCATCCCAATGGGAGGGCAACCCCACAGTAGTGAGAAACCAAAAATCGCTGTTTGTCACTCCCAGGACATGTCACACACTTAAGGTACATGTCCTATCTTTTACCTACAATGCACCCTGCAAATAGGGCTAGCTAGTGCCTACCTTAGGGGTGACTGACATATAGTAAAAGGGGGGTCACGGACATGGCACACCCTTTAGGTGCCACGTCACAGCAGCAGTGGCACTGCGCGCACAGGCCCAGCAATGGCAGAGGCCTGGGATAGGTGTGAAAGGCTGCTATGGTGGGTGGCGCAATCAGGCGCTGCAAGCCCACCAGTAGCATTTAATTTACCATCCCTGGGTATGAGATCCCACTTCACAAGGGACTGACAGGTAAATTAAATAGGTCAAACACGTGTAGACCAATCTTACCATTTTCAACACAGAGAGCACACGCACTTTACACTGGACAGCAGTGCTAAAGTGCCCAGAGTCCTAAACCCACCAACACCAAGTCAGAAAAAGGAGAAAGGCAAAAAGTTTAGGGATGTGAAAGACACGTTCCTCTTTCTACAAGATGTGCAAGTCCACGAGAGCTGTACACCAAAAGACATTTCTCTTTATTACCGCAAGTAAGATGCCTGTAAGACAGTTCACAGCTCTTTTTCCCATAAACCAGATACACTACATGCTCTTGGCTGGGGGAACATCCTTTTAAACACAACTTTTACCATGCAGTGCTTTTACAACACAGGCTTTACCACGAAAACCATTACAACGCATTGCACTGGGGGGCGCTTTAGGATAAGTAATAGTTTAATTTACTATCCAACACCTTCCCTACTATCCACGGGGACTGGAGTTGGAATAGTAAATTAAACTATTCACTATCCAGCACCCCCCAAAGTAATGCGTTGTAATGGCTTGCATGGTAAAAGCATGCGTTGTAACAACGTACATCCCTTGGCTGTGTACGTGGGTCCCACTTTCCAAGAGAGAAGCCCATAGTCAAGCCTAAGGCTTTTGAGAGAGGGCAGGTTGACCTCTGTGTGGGTTTGTTTTATGGGAAACGGTGACATTGCTGCTCCCTAGTGGCCCTGCTCTCCCCTAATTACAAACTGCGACTTATACATGTAAATTCCTCCACTGAATATATCATACTCCGATTGGCCTACACAAGATGGACGTCCACCCTAATGACCCATCCTTGGGGTGCAGTCATATGAGCACTGGCTACGTACATTTAGCCTGGGACTGCGCTGAGATAGCTGACTATTGGACAGCATTTTTTGCATGCATGAAAGAAGTAACCTGGTAACCGGAGCCAAGGACTCCGCTGGTGGCACTGATGGGATATATCAAACAAATTTCGACCAGCACTCGCTGACTGACAGCAAGGATGCTGCTGTTGATCAAGAATAAGGTGGCAATGTACTAGGGCTACTGCTCACCCCACATCTAAAATACTGGCTGACTGACCTTCTGCCTGGAGATTCTGGAAGACTACTGCGAGCTGATCTTAGAAAAGTCTCTTCCCAAGGACATCTGCAGCACCTTCAGGACATATGTGGCTCTACACATTGGACAAGAGAACTGTAAATGATGGAGAAACTGCACATGCCTTAACCCAAGGAAGGGTGGGGGTATTGCCTCTACTAGACCTATAGATGCCTCACTGAATGCACTCACTTGCTCCGGAGTTGCACCTAGACCCGACTTTGAAGTATAGAAGCTGAGTGCACTCCAGGCCATAATCTATCTTCATGTAAATGATCCTGCTAAGCATGGGAACTGCAATGTTTACTTTGAATTATGTTTTACTTGTCACAATAAACTCACATTTAAACAAAAACAGTGACCACAGTCTGAGGGATAAAAAATAGATTTCCCATACATAAGGAGGGATGTATGTTGGTACAACGCATGCTTTTACCACGCATGCCTTTACAACGCAGGTATTACAACGCAAGTCATTACATTTGACTTGCGTTGGGGGGCGCTGGATAGTGGATAGTTTAATTTACTATTCCAACTCCAGTCCCCGTGGATAGTAGGGAAGGTGTTGGATAGTAAATTAAACTATTCCCTATCCTACAGCGCCCTCCAGCGCAAGTCGTTGACACAACTTGCGTTGAAATACCTGCGTTGTAAAGGTACTGCGTGGTAAAAGTTTTGTTCACTGAGGCAAACAGCTTTGAGACACTTGAGCATTGGGACTCCCTCCAGTTTTTCTGGCCCGGAGGCTTGCTGCATTGTCGAGTCCCACTGCTCACGGGTCGGACCTCTAGATGGGCCTAAACTTCACCGCATGCTCTAAAGCCTACCTATGCCCCCTGGGTGCTGGGGAGAGGCTGGGCAGCTGGACCACCTGAGCATCCAGACATCTTATGACAGGAAATCCACATCACCTGGTGGCACTGACTCCACGTCGCCCCTTTGACCATGGGAAAAACGGATAAACACCAGGCCAAACTGATGTTTGGCAAAAAGCGACCTCCCAAGCTGCCCGAAGGGGGCAAACATCTGATAGCGGGCACAGTGACCGGCCCGAGTATGTGCCATCAAAGAACTTCTTGTTGGCATCCACAACAGCTTCAAAACCATACACTCTAAGATTGACACTCTCACCAACTGGCTGGATCCCGATATGGAGGATGGAGCTGCAGCTAAGCATAAATGCCTTTTTCAAATGGGGAAAATCCTTACAGTCATCATGGCCAAGAACAAAGATGTGGAGGCACGCTCCAGGAGAAACAAAATTATTAGAGTCCTTGGACTTCCTGAATCCATAGCCATGACCACAGTTGAAGACTACATGGAGACCCTTCTCTGAGCTTTATTTGGAGACCAACTGACCGCCTTGTTCTCTGTGGAGTGAGCACACTGATCCCAGGGTCCACCCCCGCCACACCACCACCCCTCCTGGGGGCCCCAGCCTGCCGCATCATTGTACAATTGCTGAACTACGGAGATCGAGATACAATCATGCACCTCGCACATAAAAAGGGGGAGATTCACTCGAAAGTAACAATCTCTCCATCTACCCTTACTTCACTCTGGCTGTACAGACTCCCTGCAGGGAGTTTCTACCCACGTAGAGTCTGCTGATGAAGACATACCTACCAAACACCCTCCTCTACCCTGTGAAACTCCGGATCCTTCTCAATGGAAAGACAAACTTCTTCATGGTTCCCAAACTGGTCATAAAATTCGGACTCAAACATGCCCGCAAACCGCTGACTTTGAGTTCCCAGGCCCAAAATGACCTGGACTGTCATCTCTGTGACAACAATAGAAATTGAACTTGCCCAGCCACTAATTCACCCACACCCGGCCACCTCTCCCTTTTATGGCATAGGGAGAAAGCCTGCTACAAAGTATCAACATTGGGATTGGTCCCACTTGTTTCTTCTTTGACTTTGCTATTTTGGGTGGAGGGAATAGTCTTCAACTGGTTGGAGAAGATGAATAGGGAGAGGGGAGGATTCGTTTAGACTATTGTGTTAGAGCAATTCCCATCACTGCATGTGTGCCGCACTCTCCAACCATTATCTATATGCTCCTTGCTTTGATGTTCCAACAACAGCTCTGCATGGGTCCAACGGCCCTTGTGAGCTTGACCCCCAAGCATAACATTCACTGAAGGGACATGAGAGGTGTCACATTCAAATCCTGGAATTAACAGAGCATGAATGATCCCAGAAAAGTCAGACACATGTTTGTGTACCTCCTGAGACACAATGTTGACATAGCAGTGCTAGAGGGGCTACACCAAATTGAGGGTACCAGATCATGATTACAGGTGGGATGGATGGGAGAGTGCTATGTCTCCACTTACTCCGCCTATGAGCGAGGAGCGGGGATCCTCTTCAGGAGAAGACTATAGTGGCGCAACCTCAAGTCGAATGCATGGAATATTTTTAGATATGAGGGTTACCATCACTTGCTATGGCCACAATGTTGACTTCCCAGATCATTAGGCCACAGTTTGGGGCAAAATAGTAGCTTTGGGCCATTTGACAGGGATCAGTGGGGTGGTGACTTAAATGTGGTCCTTGACTCTCGCAGAGACAAATTCCAGTCCCGCTGGAAACCACATCCCTGTGCTGCTGCTAATCTGCAGCCCCCCATGGCTGACAAGAACTTTATTGATGTTTAGCATGCCAGACACCCTCTGGTGACTAAGGCCATGTTCGTAACTGCCTCCTGTGGCACATGGTCTGGCGTAGACTATTGGATGGTCACTAAAGACATGTTCCTGCACCAAAACTGTCGGGCATCTAGCCTACACTCTATCTAACCACGAAGCCCTAACACTCCCTTCGGTAGGTGCACCAGACCATGCCTTCACCTGGAGAGTACCTCCTAATGCACTCTGGGATCCCTGCTTCAAAGTACAGGTAAGAGGTGACCGATGAATTCTTCAATCAGAACTTTGGCTCATTGATCTCCCCTGGGCTACTCTGGGAGCCCGTCAAGTCCAATATCTAGGGCCTATGCATAATGAAGCTGTCCAGAGTTCTCCAAGATTTACACAGGCACCTGCAGGCACTGCAAGGCGAATTTTGAAACCTTGAGTTTCGTTATTTTGAAACAGCAGACATGTAATACCTGGTGCAGTTCCATGAGAAGATGTCAGAATATGAAGAATGCGCTGAAGAAAAAGCTGCTTGCTGCATAAGGAGGCCACCGCTCACTGATATGGTGAGAAAGATAAGACTCTGAGAGCCATACTTAAGAAAAAATGGAGTACCTGTTACTACTGAATACCACTGGGGAAACATGTCATTCCTTGCCAGATGCCACTCAGTTAGGGCTTCAATTCTACTCCACTCTTTATGTCCTTACCGACACAGCACCTATAGACAGGCTCACTGAATAATTTGGTTCTGTTCAATTACTCTGGCTAGACAACGTCCACAGACAATTTTTAGATGTCCCATTCACTACACACAATATATGTCAAGCAATTAGCAGCATTCCAGGTAACAAGGCCACGGGCTGAATGCACTGCCAGTCCAGTTTTACAAGAAACATGTGAAGGAACTGGCCCTGCATTTATTGGCAATGTGTGTGGAAGGCAGGGCGTCTGGCCACCTGCCCCTGCAGTCCAAGAGATCATATGATCTCTTGGACTGCAGGGGCAGGTGGCCAGACACCCTGGTTTCCACACACATTGCCAATAAATGCAGGGCCAGTTCCTTCACATATTTCTTGTAAAACTGGACTGGCAGTGCTGTTAGTCACATTATTGAGGCCTGACAAACAGTCTAACCTCTGTGATTCCTACAGGCCACTTTCCATGATAAAAATAGATAATAAAATCCAAGTGTGCCTGCTTGCGTCAAGAATACTCCTTCTCATCCCCCCATTGTCAATCTGGATCAGTAGGGCTTTGTTCTGGGACCTTCCACTGCACATAATCATCCTATTTGCCGTGCTCGATATTCTCCATCCACAACATTTTAGCTGTAGCGAGCTTTATAGACACTACAAAGGCTATGGCTGTTTTAAGGATTTGCATTGTTTCGGCTTGGCTGGATCCAAGCCCACTGGCTTTTCAACAATGGTGTGCCAGATTATTGGCAACTTGTAGCCTGAAGGTAGTCATATATAAAAGAAAGGGTGTCGGGTGCACAAAAGGTGTTTGAAAATCTGGGATCCTCTGATAAAATGGATGCAAAGGCACAGCGGGACTGGGTAGGGACGATGCATGTTTTCTTATAGTACTGAAACCCAAAGGCTGATACCCAAAATAATACATTTGGGAAAACCACTGTTATATAATTTTATGTTTTGCTATTGTTATTATTAGACCAGATGAATTATGTACTGTAATTTTTTAACTGTCTGAGAGAGGCAGGGTGAGGGCGGGGAGGGGGGGTGTTAGTATATGGTAAATAAAACAATAAACATTATTTTTAAAAAGGGCCTTTGACCCCTTGAGTGGACATTCTTCTTCGCCGCAATGCACCAAATTGGATTTAGTCCCTCTTTTATCCAATGGATTAAGTTCCTGTACATGTCTCTTACCACATTTCTGACCCGATAATGATCAATTGGGGCCTTGATGGGGATGTCCACTTTCCCCAATTCTATATACCATTGCCATGGAGCCCCACACCTCCTACCTGAGGCAACATCATTCTGACTGAGGCACCAACTGTGTGGACTGGAGGTCCATTGTCTGAATGTACGCAGATGGTTTATGTGAGGGACTCTGCCCAGAACTTGGTACCCATGCTAAATGATTCCTCATAGAGTACCGCCTGGAGTGGGCACACAAGGCGTACAATACCTGGGGTTTTGGATCAGCAGAGATATGTCCCAACTTTGATATGAAAACTATGATAGGTCCATGGTATGGCTAGAGGAGCTAATTCCAGTATGGATTGGCCTTCCACTGTCCACAGCTAGGAACTGGCCATCGCCAAAATGGTGGTACTGCCCAAGCTTTTCTTCTATTTACCAATGTCCCCATGTTCCAATGCCACTCACTAAGTCCTTTTTTAATTGTATTCACTCAAATTCGACCCAATTGGCATGGGCGGCCAAGACTAGCCTGGGAGGTTTTGACATTTCCCTTCAAACAAGGAAGACAGAGTGCTCCTGATTTACTATTGCATGCAGGCCCAGTACCCCACCGCTATTTCCCCTCCTTGTAACACCTGCCCTCATTGCCATAGAGACAGACAAGGCCACCCATGCCCACCAGTGACGACGATCTGTGCCAACCCACCCTCTGGACATGTTCAACACCATTCGATGCACAGCATGGGCACTGTTAGAAATGGGATTTCTGGTTGGCTAAGGCTTGCGCTAAAGTCAGGCAGAAACCACCACTCTAGTCAGGGCAAGGGAGTTACATGCAGAAGATAACCCCTGCTCACCCCCTTGGTAGCTTGGCATGAGCAGTCAGGCTTATCCCAGAGGCAATGTGTAAAGCGTTTGCGCAACACACACTCACAGCAGCAACACACTAGGCACACTACAAAAGAAACTCCAAAAAGTTTATATTAAAAAATATCTTTTGTATTGTCTTAAACGCATTAAAAACATAATCACACATTTACACTCTGCCAACTGGCACGGGTAATATTCACAGGGGATTATATACAGGACCAGACCAATCGGGCCACTGTCAGACCAGATAAGTAAATGTAAAACACAACCAGTGACTACTGGTACCATAGTGACCTAAGCATTATCACATTAGCGTTTAGACCCCTTCCTGAAATATCATACCATGACATTAGGCAATAAATCACATTAGGCCCAAACTTCATTAGCATAAACACATTACGCACTAGGCCTTACCAGCATGAACACAGTATACCTAAACATCCTAAACATAAACACATTATGTCATAGACATCACAAGCATAAAAACACATTATGCATCTCATTAGGCCTAAATCATATTATGCATACATCACCTTAGGGCCTTGCGCCCTTTCACCATCACATAGGGGACCCCAGGCCAACTGGCCTTCTCTAGGGCTCCAATGCCCTATATCCAGCAAAGTCAGGGCTCAGCTGCCAATGCAGCAATAATGAAAAGCGTGCAATGCACTAGCCTAAACGATGCAGCTGCCGCTAATTGCCGTGCTCTATGCAAGTACTGGGGGCACAGGCACTCACTGTGCCCTCTAAATAAATGTGCCCCATGTTGCAGCTGCCTGCGCTCTCGCAGGGCAGCTGGGATTTGCTGATCGCTTCTGGCACCACTGCTCATTCTGGAACCCCATGGTGCAGCTGCCCACACTCTCACCAGAATGAGCCCGGGCACCGCTGTGCCTTGTTAAGACCCCCTCTGGGATTTCTGACCACAGTTACACCACTGTTGCAGCTGCCCGCAATCTGTGGTGCAGCTCGGGGAGAACACAAGCACTGCCCCAACCGTGCCGTGGGAGCACATGACAACCGCTCCCACCTTAGCCCCCACTCACCGGGGACAACTCAGCGTGCTCCGTCTCCCTGCCCTGGGAGACCTGGAGGCTCTTGTCAGATGCCTCGTCTCCCTTCCTCACCATGCCCCTCCTGGGATCCGGGACTTCTATGTGGGATTCGTGAGGTTCCGGACTTCTTCTGCGCATGTCCCAGCGCGGGGTGTGCTCCCGCCTGGGTCTTCCGGCTGGCGCTTCCCTTCCAGCCCACTTCTACTTGGCCCCACCTCCAACAAGGCAGGCTGCCTTGCTTCCGGTTCCCCGGGTCGCGGCAGTGATTCACTCGGCTGAGAAATTGCAGAGTGGGCACCTGCCAAACTAGGTGCATAACAGGGGGTGGGCACCCATTCTCTCTAGTAAATGCGTGGTGGGCACCAGTGGCAGGATTTGGCAAAAATGCGGGGTGGGCTCCCGTTCCTCCTCATAACCCAGGGGAATCTCCACGGCGGGATTTCCTTGGGTGCTTCGGCAGCACAGTGCTGCAGCGCCCTCACGCTCCCCTCGTCCTGGAGCTTCAGGAGAACAAAAACTGGGTGAATAAAACACAGGCAGGCTCCAAGGCCAGGCCGACCATAAGCTGCCTAGCAGGGCAGCCAGTCCACCCCAAGCGGCAGTTCCTCCTGGCAGGCTGGCAGCCTGCTGGCCGCTAGTCCAAGTAAGAACAAGGAAGCACAGACAGGAATAACTCCTGGGGTCACAGCCCCTACATTTATATCCCAGTTTCCTTTGTCTGTAGTGCAGGGCATGGGAGAACCAGATGCAACTGGTTCTGGGGAGTTTTGGAGAGCTTACAGTGCTCACACCCTCCTTTCAGAGATGGGACACTACCATCAGACACACCAAAGGAGGAGCGGAGCCAACATTCACTAGGTCAGGCACTCCGTTTCAGGGACCAGGGACTTCCTCTCCCATTACTCAAATTGTAGATGTCCCATTCAGCCTAGCGCTAACTCACCCTGCCCCTCCTGGAGCCACACACGCCTCACCAGCCCCTGTCACTATAAAGCCAGAAATGCAATTCACACCAGGCAGGCAGACACATAGCACACACAAATGCCACTTCTAAAATTGACATTTCTAAAATAGTCATAATAAATCTGCGCACACCATTAAGTAGCATTTATTATTACTATTTCAAACATACCAGACTTGACCACGCTGTGCCTCTTATCTCAGGGATTACCACTGAAACATTTATCAGGGAATCCCCAATGCATCCCAATGGGAGGGCAGCCCCACAGTAGTGAGACACCAAAAATCACTGTTTGTCACTACCAGGACATGTCACACACTTAAGGTACATGTCCTATCTTTTACCTACAATGCACCCTGCAAATAGGGCTAGCTAGTGCCTACCTTAGGGGTGACTGACTTGTAGTAAAAGGGGGTCACGGACAAGGCACACGCTTTAGGTGCCACGTCACAGCAGCAGTGGCACTGCACGCACAGGCGCAGCAATGGCTGAGGCCTGGGATAGGTGTGAAAGGCTACTTTGGTGGGTGGCGCAATCAGCGATGCAAGCCCACCAGTAGCATTTAATTTACTATCCCTGAGTATGAGATCCCACTTCACAGGGGACTGACAGGTAAATTAAATAGGCCAAACACGTGTAGACCATTCTTACCATTTTCAACACAGAGAGCACACGCACTTTACACTGGACAGCAGTGCTAAAGTGCCCAGAGTCTTAAACCCTCCAACACCATGTCAGAAAAAGGAGAAAGTCAAAAAAGTTTAGGGATGTGAGAGACACGTTCCTCTTTCTACAAGTTGTGCAAGTTCACGAGAGCTGTACACCAAAAGACATTTCTCTTTATTACCGCAAGTAAGATGCCTGTAAGACAGTTCACAGCTCTTTTTCCCATAAACCAGATACACTACATGCTCTTGGCTGTGTACGTGGGTCCCGCTCTCCAAGAGAGAAGCCCATAGTCAAGCCTAAGGCTTTTACGAGACGACAGGTTGACCTCTGTGTGGGTTTGTTTTAAGGGAAATGGTGACATTGCTGCTCCCTGGCGGCCCTGCTCTCCCCTAATTACAAACTGCGACTTACACATGTAAACTTCCTCCACTGCATATATCATACTCCGATTGGCCTACACAAGATGAACGTCCACCCTAATGACCCATGGTTGGGGTGCAGTCATATGAGCACTGGCTACGTACATTTAGCCTGGGACTGCGCTGTGATAGCTGACTATTGGACAGCAGTTTTTGCATGCATGAAAGAAGTAACCTGGTAACCGAAGCCAAGGACTCTGCTGGTGGCACTGATGCGATATGTCAAACAGATTTCGACCAGCACTCGCTGACTGACAGCAATGATGCTGCTGATGATCAAGAATAAGGAGGCAATGTACTAGGGCTATTGCTCACCCCACAGACTGGCTGACTGACCTTCTGCCTGGAGATTCTGGATGAGTACTGCGAGCTGATCTTAGCAAAGTCTCTTCCCAAGGACATCTGCAGCCCCTTCAGGACGTATGTGGCTCTACACATTGGACAAGAGAACTGGAAATGATGGAGAAACTGCACATGCCTTAACCCAAGGAAGGGTGGGGGTATTGCCTCTACTGCACCTATAGATGGCTCACTGAATGCACTCACTTGCTCTGGAGTTGTACCTAGACCCGACTTTGAAGCATACAAGCTGAGTGCAATCCAGGCCATAATCTATCTTCATGTAAATGATCCTAAGCATGGGAACTGCAATGTTTACTTTGCATTATGTTTTACTTGTCCCAAAAAAACTTTCATAAAAAAAAAAAAACAGTGACCACAGACTGAGGGATAAAAAATAGATTTCCCTTACATAAGGAGTTTCGAACCATATTATGTTAGCATGATGCATCTATATGTACCCTGTTTGCTTGATATATATATATATATATATATATATATATATATATATATATATATATATATATTGCTTTTGCAGGGAGTACAGCATTTATTCACTCCTTGCGTATCCACTGCTAACAGAGTAGGCAGAGAACCATACAAACGCCATTTTCGAACTTGTGCTCAAACAGGGGCTGTGATCATGTGTTAATCTCTGGTAGTTGTGAAGCCACAGTTCATCTGAGTTACTGGGAGCAGCTGAACGTAAGCTGTTTACTTGACTGGCCTGAGACTCAAGGTTGCATCTGGCTTTGGGTGCGATAAGCGCATTCCTGGAGGCGCCGTGCCTACACTCCCGGGCACCAAGACGAAAGGGAGTCACCCCTCCTGACCTTCCCTGTAATAATTAGTTAAGCTTTGAACTAATCATGTGTGCCATATATGGTCCTTCCTTGGAGCTCGATGGCCTTTTACAGTGATTATATGTGTTGAACTGAAAACTATATAACCTCATGTTTGAATACGAGCCAACAGTCTTCTCCGCACACCTGATGGGTGAGGGTTGGAGAGACTCCTCTATAGAGTATTTTGCTTAATAAATGATTGAACTTTCTTCACTGTCAACTGACTGATTATTTGATAATGGGATTGGGGCTATTGGTAGGTATAGCCCTTTATGTTATTTTTCTAGTACTTCAGTTGGCGACTCTGGTGGGACTCCGTGATAGGGTCGTCCTCCCCGTAACCGGGGAGAAAGGACAAAGAAAGGGGAGCTCTGGTCGAGCGGGTGGACGGATCAAATTTTTTTTACTTACTCCGCTCTCGCGATCAGAGTGCCCCAGCTGCTAGTGACCCTTCGCCGGAGTCCTATGGGCGTAACCCAGGAGCTGACCGTGTTGGTCTTCAGGTGTTGGCAGTGGAGAATACGCAATTGTACCTGCGTGCACCAGGTGAGTGGATTTTTTTTGGTGTCTTTTGGAACGCGCTGTTGAGCAGTGCTTTTGAAGCAGTTAACTGTGTAGGATTTGGTGGTCGGGGTACCACGGAGAATCTTGGGGATCTGACGGGGCAGTATTGTGGCTGCACGGGTAGATGCTCCACGGACTTGTTTTGTGAACAATAGAGACGCCGATCGGACACCCTGGTGTGGCTCGTGTGGTGCACACCCGTCCCGACTGGTCTCGGAAAGGCCTGTAGTTATACCTGTATAGTCTTGGGGACATATCAAAAGCGGTGCTAAGGAAGCGGGTGATAGAGCGCGCAGGTCACCCGACTATAATTTTATCAATACTCTCTTGGGCCCATGATTCAATTTTACATATTTACTCAATCGGGTAACCTACACTCTAATACCAGTCTATTTAATACTACCGATTCCTATACCATTAACTTACCAATCCTTGTCACTGGTACCTATGACCACAATGGATCAGGGAGTTAGTTGTAAAGATAGGCAAACAGTCAAAAATACCATAACATTTGCACTCATTTATGATAACCACAGACTCAAGAAGTTTTGAAATCCTTTATCTAATCTTCGTCGAAAGTCATTAGCCAGAGGTTTACAGCAAGCAAGCTACCAATAACCAGAATCATGAAAAGTGTATAACTATGCAAAATATATAATATGCCAACCATTTAGAATTCTAAAGGAAAGGTAAGAAGAGGGAACATACTGTAATGAACTCACAGAAATTAGACTTGAAATGGTGTTTTCTAAAGGACGGGGTAAATAAGGGAGAAGTCACAGTTTCATCGCTTTCAACAGGTGGGTAAGAAAAGGAGACACAAATTGTAATGACGAAAATGTAGTAACCATGTAGCTATAGGTAAGGTAAGAAATTGGAACACACTAATAATTCAGAATAACCACTTTAGCTTTTCTAAGGGAGTGTTAATGAAAAGGAACATTTATATTTTCATGAACAGTTCTTTATCTTCAATTCTAAAGGATATGAGAAAAATGGGTCATGCTAAATTAACAAGAATCGCGATTTATTAATATCTCAAAGGAGGGGGAGAGAAAAAAGTAACATATGCAATTATGACTTTAGCAAGATTCAGGGTGGGTAAAAAAGGGACGCAAATATACTATTTGTTTCCAACACAGATTTATATTTACCTAGAACGGTGTGAAGACCAACCCTAGCCACGGGTCAGTTAAAAGGACAGAAGAAACCCCAAGGAACGCAATTGCCAGTAGGCCAGAAGGTCCAGTATGGAAATCAGGACAGGGTAGACCAGATTTGGATTAGAACCGGACCACCGTAAGTTAAGACCAGCACCGCAGTTCAGTTGCAACGCCTGCGCTACTCCCTCTCTGCAGCTATCAGTCAGACCCCCGATTGGGTTATCGATTTCCCCAGCAAAGTGCTTCGCCAAGCACTTAAGGTCCCAGATCCCCGATTGGGACTGCGAGTCTTCTGACAGAGTGCTCCACAGCACCTCTGTTCTCGATCAGCTATTGAGTGTGTTGGGTCAGTGACAGGTCAGCTATTGGGACAAGTCGGACAATTTCTCTAGCTAAACCTAGGCTAGTTATACTATTTTCCAGGTCAGTGTACCACCCCCCAATGTTGCAAGTGTAAGGATCCCCAATTTCGATTGGACTAGAGAAGAGGACAGGTCATCACGCCCCCTAATATTTTTTAATTTCGCGAGCTCCTATTCAAATTAAGGTTCACGCCCATCAAATTCAGGCTCCCATGAAGTCTTCCTCTCGCAAAACAATGGATGTTCTATTTAATACAACATTGTATGTGTCCAAAGTTCATTAGGTGAAGTTCCCAGGAGCATCTTCTCAGTCAGTCAGCTCCTTGGCTGGATTTCAAAGGTCACTGCTGTGGAAACTCGCGGATCTCGCGCAGACGCACTTTCAAGCAAGATGGAGTGCAGCAAAGGATAATGGACCAAGTTTCGTAATGTACCATGAAATGGAAAAGAAACAGTTTTAGAACACAAAATAAATGAATACACTGTATACCATGAATCTCTACTCTATTCCCATTACTTTAATATAAAGTCTAGCATTAGGATTAAGCAGAACCAACAGCTTAGCAAAAGCAGCAGTGCAAGCTTCTCGCATGTGAGAACACAAAGCAGCCATTTTAGCTCTAATGCGCAGATGCGAACAGCTTTCCTCCAAAGCTGCAAGTACGTCATGTCACATGGGTATGACAGACGCATGCGCAGTAGAAATTCCCGCGTAGCAGCAGCCATTTTATTTGCAAGCGTATTAGGATTAGAAAACACATAAGCAAGCTTCACTCGGACACCCGGAATGTAAGAGAAAAGGAAAGTTTAGTAAGACAAACATGTTGGTAAATTCGTTAATGTTATTAGAGGTTCATGAATACAAGCAAGTCGCTTTATGTGCGAATCCTTGCTCCATCAATCCTCTCTTTGATGATATTTTATATCATCACAATTACTGGAACCAGATGCCAACTTCTCACATTTCACCCATTTCAATCTCTTCTAACTTTCTAATTTGCTTTTCCTCAGTATTTTTATCAGGATGAGAATTTTTCATCTTTTTGTAAATCTGGTTATTCAATTCTTCTAATTCGAGCTCTTCAATATTCCTTTTCACTCCTCGCTTATTCACAGAATATTTCTTTTTATGTTTTCGACATTTGCAACAAATTATTATCCCGAAAACTAATAAACCTATTCCCGCTATTGGCATCAGTACTTTGCTCACAAGACCCTTGCCTAATTTAGAAAACCAATTACCTACGGCAGAGAGACCATCAGTAAGTCTCTTCCAGGCACCGTCAACCTCCAGTGGTTTAAGCTCTTTTTCCAAATTTGTAATATTTCTCACGTACCCATTAATTTCCACACTCTTGTCTGGTATGTAAGTGGAACAATGTTGCGCTTTCAACATTCTGCAGACTCCGTCCTCTTTTGCCAATAACGTGTCAAGAGCAAGTCGATTTCGTAAAACCATTGATCTGATCGCAACCAATTCGGTATTGACCATCAGGAAACCTCCAGTAGTGTCAGTTGATAACCGATCCACTACTGTTGACAATTTGCAGATTCTGTGTGTATTCAGAGCCACTCCCACTGTAGGTATCAATGCACTAAAAATATCACCTACTATTTCGCCAACACTTTCTCTTTTACTACGTACCCCTTCATTGGTTCTTTCATTGCTTCCAGTGATTTTTCCCACATGGTATATCTTTGGGAAGACAATACCAAAATAACAGCTCCCATACCAATGGTTGGGCAATTTGAAATACGCCTTGTTCCCACATATATAATAAATTCCAGGAAACACAGGCTCTGGCCCATCTTTGAAATCCCAACCCCCAATTACCTTGTAATTGTGCTCACACTCACTGGAACCAATGAATATATTGTTATAATAACTGGTTCTTTCTCTGTGAAGACAAAGTTTCCCTTTTTTTTCGAAATCCAGCAACATAGCAGCATTAGCCCCACCATTTGAGGTGCTCCCTATGCTTTCAGCCCATTAAGGAGTTTTCTGATTCTTGTCATTTGCTTTCCTTTGGAAACTCTCTCTTCTTTTCTCTACCATATTCAGAAACATTTTCTCTTTCTCTTGCAATAAACATGTCAGGTTATTCTTGTGTGCGTCATCTATGTTTATTTTTCCTACAGTTATAAAATATTCACTCATGTATTTTGCTACATCTCTAGTTGTATGTACAGGGTTTAAGTTTCTTCGTACAGGAAGTTCAGAAAATATCACATCTAAATTAGAATAGTCATACTGTAATGGTCCTCTTTTGTAAAATAAGCTTGTTAAAACACTACAGGAAATTCCATAGGTTAGTGGCAGATGGTGGTACGTCATACCCTCAGCTACCGAAGCAGGCAGCTTCATGCAGACATAACAGTTGTCTATTTCCATAGCTTCTACATAGTGTACTAACAGGTTTGCAAATACATTTAAATGAGTTCTATTCTTGATTTTGTTATAATGTAGTCCTTCCTCATCTGGTGCGTCTAAGTCTATTTGTGTTTGTCTAAGACTAAGTGCTCTCTCTGGTATATCTACTCTTTGTGGTGTGTCTCTAGTTTGTAGCTCTTCAGTATCTTTTGGCAATTGATTAGTAGGGTACAGGTTTGTGTCTTTACTCATCATGTAAGGAATACGTATTTCTAGTCCTATCCAGAGTATAAGTACTATTGCTATACTGCATAAACATACTTTACAGCATGTTTTAAAACAACCTCGTTTCGGTCTTCTATTAACAGAAGGATCAGCCATTTTGACTTAAAGGAGTTTTTGACCCCTCTTTGTAACTTTTCACAACTTCTTTTACCCTGTGTGGATTTCAGGTCTGTCTCACTTCTTCGTCAGTTTGATCAGTAATCAATTCTTCATCACTTTCGTCACTTATTTCCAGGTTTTCAAAGTCTTCCAATACAAGATAAGTCCATTCAGGGCTTTTATATTTATTATTTAGTCTTTTTATTCGGGGACTCCTTCTTCTGATTTGTATCACAGACGGTTCAGCTTGACTTGAGACTTCATTCACCTGTTCAGGTTCTTAGTTGATTGTCTTTAGTCGCAGTCTCAGTCTTTTGACAAATCTAGGCAACTTGTCTCCTTTTCTGAGTCTTTTAACTGGCACTGTGTCTTGGCCCTCTTCAAATGCTCTTTTATTTTCCTTCAGTTGTGGCACATTTGTTTCAAGATCGTCTTCTGTTTTCCTCCCTAACTGACTAGGTCCAGGTCTTATTTGTGCTTCTTCTGCCTGGTCTCTAAACTGGCCTTGTTCAGGTATATGCTGAATTTGACTTTGGTTTATTTTGTTTTCTTCTTCCTGAACACAATTGTCTATTCCTATCTGGTCCTGTTCAAGCTCTTCGAACTTT
The DNA here is from genome assembly GCF_964261635.1 of Lissotriton helveticus. Taxonomy (NCBI): domain Eukaryota; kingdom Metazoa; phylum Chordata; class Amphibia; order Caudata; family Salamandridae; genus Lissotriton; species Lissotriton helveticus. Next base: position 1,764,336,404 of record NC_136057.1, read on the forward strand.
TGATTTTCTTCCGCTTGAACCTCTGCCCTAATTTCTATATGTCCCTCTTTAGGCTCAGGAGTTCTTGGAGGTGTGTCGATTGCCTGCTCTTTCCCTATCTGGTCCTCCTCAGTATCAGATTTGATTTGGATTTCGATGATCTGAGTATCTCCCTCTACACCTGTCTCGTCCTCACTCTCCAACTGTCTATCTAAATAGGTTTGTCTTCTTGTCCTCACAGGATCTATAGTCAGGTCGATTACTGGGACCCAATCATCTTGACTGGAGCTCGGTTGTTCCTCTTCAGCTACTTCTGGATCAAGGTCTTGCGACCCTTCAGCTGCACAACCTTCAGCCTCAGTTTCCTCAGGTTCAGTCACTTTCTTCGTGTGCCTGGCATGGATCCAATGTGTCACTCCTGCACATTTCACAGCAGTGGTGGTAACCAGAATTACTTGTCGTGGTTTTCGCCACCTTGGTGCAAGGCAAGTTTTTCGAGTATGCTTCTTTATTACTACCCAATCACCAGGGTTCAGGTCATGTGCTGGTGTTGCTGGTCTGGCGACAGCATCTTCCCCAACCTGGTGAGAGATAGAACGCATTCGGTCAGCCAGTTCTATGCAGTATTCTTGCACCAAATCATCAGAAATGCTTATCAGTTTGTGTCCTGGCACCCATGCTTGCCGCATTGCTCTTCCCATCAGTATCTCATGGGGACTCATGCCTGTGTTCCGGTCTGGAATACTTATAAGTCCCATCAAAACAAGGGGCACAGTGCAGTTTTTGCATAATTTTGAATGCTGTGCAAATGTGATTTATTACTTCACTATGGAAATGTTTTCCTCTGTCTGATTAAATTTTAACTGGAAAACCGTATCGAGGTATAAGTTCCCTAAGTAACAGTTTAGCTACTGTGATGCTATCATTCCTGCGTGTGGGGTAGGCTTCCACCCATTTTGAAAACAGGCAGACAATGACAAGTATGTACTTCATTCCTCGACAAGGGGGTAATTGAATAAAATCAAGCTGTAATCGTATAAAAGGGCCTTCTGCCTTTCTGATTTTTCCTGGCAACACTACTGTTTTCTTTCCTGGGTTAAATTGTTGACAAACCAGACACCTTTGGCAGGGTGCCTCTGCTATGTTTTTGAATTTCGAGTTGAACCATGCTTGTCTAAATATGCGTATCATAGCATCTCTTCCCAAATGTGTGTCTCCATGTATCAACCTAGCCATAGGAGGAAGCAGACAGTCTGGTAACACAGGCATACCATCAAGGTAAACAATGACACCATCTTCAACCCATCTCTGACAACCACATTTTTTCCAATTTTCCTTCTCTTTTAGCTCTGCTGTGTCCTGTAAATCTCTCACTTCTTCCCATTCCTTCTAGCATCATAAGTTGGCAGATGTTTCCGTTCACCCCAACCTTTTTATTGATAGCCATTTTGTATTTTGCATAATGTTGGACTAACTGGTCTGCATACCGATGGCCTGCTGTCACTTTGTCATTGCCAGATTTGTGAGCAGCACACTTGACCACAGCCATTTCTTTTGGTAACTGGATTGCTTCCAGTAAATCTTGTACATAATTTCCATTTCTAATGAGAGTACCCGAAGAAGTCAGAAACTCCCTTTGCATCCACAATTGGCCAAAGTCATGCATAACTCCATAACCATATTGGCTGTCAGTATATATGGTTACTTTCCAGTTCTTTCCAAATTTACAGGCTCTTGCCAATGCAACCAATTTGGCTACTTGTGCAGACTTGACTCCAGGTAAATAGGATGCTTCAACTGGACCTCCCAAAGTACACTCTGAGTAGGCAGCGCTTAGTCCTCCTTCCTCATGTCTCATTCAAGAGCCATCTACAAACAGCTCAAATTCTGCATTAGTTAAGGGCTCTTCTTTTATGTCTGGGCGTGTTTTTGTACTAAACTCGGTCAGATCAATGCAGTCATGTTCAACTTCTCCCTTTACTTCTGCTGAGAGTGAATTTGGGAGTAGGGTAGCTGGATTCAAGATATTACATCTAGCAATGGTTACGTGTCCTGCACCTACAAGGATTCTCTCGTACATAGTCAGCCGACTGGGTGTGAGATACTGGGTTTTCGTTCTTGTCAGCAAAATTACAACTGCATGTGGAACATACACAGTTACACGATGTCCCATAATGATGGATTCGCTCTGCTCAAGACTCATGCATGTTGCAGCTACTGCTTTCAGGCATCCAGGTAATGCAGCTGCCACTGGGTCCAATGTGGAAGAAAAATATGCCACTGGACGTCTTGTTAAGCCATGAATTTGGGTCAGGACTGAGAGTGCACAATTGTCTTGTGTGTCACAAAACAGTGCAAACTCTTTTGAAAAGTCAGGCATTCCTAATGCTGGAGCTGTACACAGACATTCTCGTAATTTTACAAAAGCATTCATGCTTTCGTCATCCCACTCCACTGGGTCCTTGGCTCCTTTCTTTGTCATTTTTATCAATGGTCTTGCTAGGACTGCAAATCCCACAATCCACTGTCTGCAGTGTCCAACAACTCCAAGAAACATTCTGATTTCTTTCTGAGTGTTGGGCAACTCCATGTTTCGAATTATTCTAATTCTCTCTGTGGTAACTTTCCTGACACCCCTTTCTATCTGATGCCCCAGATATTTTACTGATGAGGTACAGAACTGTAATTTATCTGGTGACACTTTATGTCCTCCTTCACCTAAATGGTTCAGTAATGCAATGGTGTCAACAACACAGTCTTTCCGACTTTTAGACGCTACCAAGAGGTCGTCTATGTATTGCACCAGGAATGACTTCCTGGGCAATATCAGAGATTCAAGGCATTTTTTCAGAATTTGATTAAAAATTGAAGGACTTTCTTGGTACCCTTGAGAAACACGATTCCAGACGTAGACATGACTGTTGAATTCAAAGGAGAAAAATAAATTTGCTGTCTGTATGTAGTGGAATCGAAAAGAATGCATGACACAGGTCAATGACTGTAAACCATCCAGCATTCCACGGTAGTTGGTATAAAATCACTGCAGGATTTGGCACAACTGGGCAGCAAGATACAACAATTTTATTAACCTTGCGCAGGTCCTGCACGACCCTGTACTTACCACTCGGTTTCTTTATGCCAATTATGGGAGAGTTACAAGGACTGTTCAACACTTCCTGTAAAATGCCTGCTTCCAGCAATCGTTTTACTTCGACAGCAACCCCTGCTTTTACTTCTGCACTCATTTTATACTGTTGAGTATTCGGGTAAACTGCATCTTCTTTTATTGCTATTTTAATTGGGTCAACATTTGCCATTAATCCTACGTCTTTTCCAGTAAAATCCCATACCTCTGGTTTTACTGTCTGTTGGAGTTCTTCTGGAAAGTCTTGTATTGTCAGCTTTTTAATTTCAGTCTCTGGTCTTGCTAACATTAATTTGCAAATTCCGTCTTCATCTGGGGTTTGAATTTCAACACCATTTGGAGTGCAAAAGATGGTACAATTCATTTTGCACAATAAATCTCGCCCTATTAGGTTAACAGGACTTGAATCACAGACAACGAATCTGTGCATTTCTTTAAAATTGCCAATTCTGGGAGGAGCCAAGATGGCGATCGGAACAGTCTCATGAACGCTTCGCTCTGAGGTCCCTTCCTCCCCGCACGCCTATCCTGTTGATAATCCTGAGCGAGGCTTTTTGATTTACGTTGTTAGAGAGAAGCGCTCACTTACCATCTATTTTTGGGGCTCCACCGTGCAGTAGATCCGATGAACTGCCCTCGTCTGCTTGCTGGCCTTCGTGGCGCTGACGCCGGGGCCTCGAGTGCAGAGGTTGCCCGGCAGTGTTAGTAGTGTTGGCGGCCCTGGTTTGGATGAGAAACCGGTCAGTGGGAGCCTGAGAGCCACGAGCCGGGAGAGTTGGTGCTGACCCACTCCCAATAGTGGGTTGCCCCGTATGCCCGAGCTGTCGACGAGCTGGAGAGAAGCCGTGTCGCCTGGTTCCCCTTGGGTGTGACGCCCGCCCATGTTAATAGTCCCATCCGGGAACCGGCGGTTGGCTCCAGGAGAGCTTGCAGGAGCGCACCCGGCCTTTCGGTGACTCTCCTTTCCGCACCAGGCGTCGACTGCCGACGATCAGCCGTGAGACCTGTTGCCTCTGGTGGTCGGACTGGACTCGGAGGTGGAGGGGAAGTGGCGGAGAACGAAGTGGCTAAGATGGCGGATGGCGCCTTGCAGTGCACCCCTCCCGGGGACGGAGATACCGCTGAATTTGAGACCCTCGGACTTCGGCTACGTGGGGAAACGCTTACGCGTAGTCACGTGCTGGTTGCACTGGTTACCCTGCGGATTGCTCTGCTCCGGAACTCCCGGGACTTGGAGGTACGGATCGCTGCCATTGCTGATCCGCCATTTTGTGGCGTAGTGGCTTACCCCCGAGTTGGTGCCGCTGAATCTCCTTCGGTCGCTGTGCCAGGTTCCCCGGATGAGTCTACAGTTTTGAGGGTGCGAATGGATCTGGCTCCTGTGCTGCGGTGCTTCCCGCATCCTGTGCTATCCTTTCCGTGCTTGGCAGACCGGTTTTTGGACTTGGACTTGTTGGTGGTCGGAGTATTGTTGCATTCTGGCCGCCGCCGTGCATCGTCGGTTGTTTCTTGGTGGCTGGGACGATGTTGTGCGATGGCGCTGCCTACTTCGCTTGGAAGGATTGAACTTTTTGTATCGACCTGTCTCCTGACTGCAAGGCTGTTTAGCAGTTCTACTATTCACAGAAGTGGCCAGGGGTGACCTTGCTTGGGTCATGGAGGGACTTCTTGCTGGTTAATGGTGATTCAAGGACACGTCTTGTGGGGCTGTTACTGATTGCGTTTTGTGCGCTCGCTGATCATCTGTACTTTCTATGGCCTCTGTCTCTATGATTTTAGTTGCGGGGGTGGGGGGGACAGGGTATCTGCATCGCCGGCTCCTCTCCTCATTCGTTTTCTTTATTGTCTTCTTCTTTCTCTCTTTATTTCCTTTCTTTAGGGTGACTCTGGGGCGACAGGCACGCTGTTAGTGGGGTAGGCCATAGCCATTACGGTGATGTAGGGTGGCGGGTGTTGGAGGGGTTTTGTTATTTTAGTTTGTTTTGTTCTATGGTCCTTTTCTCTCTTTCTTCTCAAGGGGGTTGGCTATATCGTCTTCTTACATCCTTTTCCTGTTAGGCATCTGCACTTGTCTCTTCTTTCTGTTTTGTATGGGTGGGTTTTCCACACAATGTTCTTGCCAAATTGCTAGCCATTGTTTGACCTTTACTCCTGGCCTGCCTTCAGCGGGCGTAGGGTGTTTTCGGCCCTATTGCTTATCATCGATTTCTGATTGCATGGAGGGGTACACCCCTCCCGTCTCTTCTTGTTTATTGTGTAGTGTGATGCCTCTGTTGATATAGCCGCTGCCTCCTTCTTAATATTATAAAAATGAAACCTCTCTTATCCTTGTGTTTCGCTGTGCTACGACCACGTACTACGACTATAACGTGATTCCTCCTTTTATCGTACACATTTACAATGCCCTGTCCTTATCTCCTGATTTTGCGGCCGGCCCCTGTGGTTGTAGGCCTGCGCCTGTATTGCTCTGTTTGACTTAATAAAGGTTTTAAAAAAATAAAAATAAAAAAATAAAAAAATGGCCAATTCTAAATTCCATGTGTTCCGTAACTGGGGTACTAATTTGTTTATTAGAAACGCCCACTACTTGAATCGCTTCTCCCGAGAGGGATAGGTTTGGAACGTCCATTGTTCTCACAGTAGAACGGGTAGCACCAGTGTCCAACAGAAAGGGGACATCATTTCCTTCAACCTTTCCTTCAATGTATGGCCCTGACTGGTCCACCGGCAAGGAGGCGCCAAGCACGCACTCCTCGTCCTCCCCCCACAGGCACCGTCAGTAAGGTTTGTCACAGAGGAATGTGTCATTTAACAGAAATTGGGAAGGTGCTGTATCCCTACTCTCCCTTCCTTCCCAATATGGGGTATCTACACCCTATTGTGCTTTACTCCTATAATTTGGCATAGGTGCTTGAGGCAACTGATTCTGCTTTACCTGCCGCTGGGTCTTCCGTGGCACCTCATTCTGCGTCTGTGGATTCAAATCATTAATTTGCACATTACCACTCTGCACAGCCTTACACTCGTCCTTCCAGTGTCCCAACTTTCCGCACCCTTGGCAAGGGAATTTCTTCTTTGCCTCCTCTCTACTCATTTTTCCCCTTGGCTTTTCCCCATTTCCAGGACCCTGATTCTGGTTACTAGTCATTTTGCTTAGCTGCTGTTCTTGGTGCTCTGCTTATTTTGCAAAAACATGCTCTGTACTGGGGTGAATGTATGACATTGTTCTGCATTCTGTCCATCAATTGTTGTTTTTGCATTTGTCACCCCGAGTGGGATGGGTATGCTCAGACGTGAGTCCTATGCTCTCCACACCACTGGAGTCAAGCTATCCTGCTGAAGACGGCTGATAGCCAGAAACCGGTCCTAGGATGCTTGATTCCGGTCCAGGAAAGACATGGCTTGGCAGTTCGGGCTGGACTGTTCCCATGAGGCACAGGGTCAAGGCTGATTTGCATATGGCCATGTCTGAACTGGGGTGATGTGGAGTGCAAAAAAATGATGGATTTAGGCCCAGATCTCTGTACTCGGGTGAATGTATGACATTGTTCTGCATTCTGTCCATCAATTGTTGTTTTTGCACTCTGCTAATTTTACCTGTGCCCACATGACTTTTTATTTCAGCTCTTTTCGTTTATTTTCTAGCTCATCTTCACAGTACTTAGCATATTTAAGGACTTTGTCAAATGGCTTGGCCTGCCAACAGATTTTATTGTCTTTGATCCACTGCGAGATCTCAGGCCTTAACCCTAACACGAATCTATAAATGAAATGGGTCATATCTTTCATTTCGATATTGTCCAGCCCACTGTACGTCTTGAACACTTGTAACAGACGTTCATAGTATGAATGAACAGTTTCATCTCGGTTCTGAGTGGTTCTTTCTATCCTAGTCCAGTCAGTCTCTTTTGCAGGCACCTTTCCTTTCAGGTACAATATCACCTGATTATATTTCTTCATCACATCCTCGGAAGGGGCCCCTGTCTTTGGGTCTCTGGGGTATTCTTCAGTAGGCCAATCAACAGCGATTTTACATTCTGTCCACAAATCTATGGGAACTACAATGTCAAAATATCCGTCTAGATCTTTCAGAAGGCATTTGGAAACTTTCACAAATCTTTCGACCTGCCTGTACCAGTCTACAGGTTTTTCACGCAATTTTGGGAAGTCATTTGTAAAGGATACAATATCCTGTCTGGACCATGGCACATGTACATAACCTCCACCTGGCACTTCTCGCATATGATATAATTTTTCCACCTTTTCTGCTTCTTTTAAGACATATTCAGAAGTCACTTGTTTTGAGCGAGCCTCTTCTTTTTTCTTAGCCAACCGGCTTTCCATTTTTCTAAGTCTCCCCATTTTTGTAACAGGTTTAGTAATTCTCTTATCTGCACCTTTCTCCCTGACACGTTCATGTTTTCTCAATATTTGTAAGAGAATTCTGCTCGGTATGGCTTTTGCAACACTTTAGATTTGCCAATGTCAATTCCCATGCTAGCTGCGGTGTCCATTAATTTTTCATGGTACACTCTTGTATTCCGGGTAATACTTTTGCAAATGAATAATAATTCATCTTCACTAAGAGTGTTCAGTGTGTCCAATCCCACATTCCCAGCCATCAAGTCTTCCAATTAGATTCTTAGCTTATATATATCTAATGGCTTTGGCTGGGTTTTGGGTCTTTCTATTTATTGGGTCCATCTGTCTATTTCTTCAGGGGTCACTACCGTGGCACTTCTCGTACCAGAAGATGTCTCTATCTGGACTTCTCTTGAATTTAAAGGAATGTTCTTTCTTATTGAACAACCTTCTGGTTCCCTTATTGATAAGTCCATTAAAGAAATTACTGACTCACACTCACTTGCCTGGTCATCTATTACCAAGGGTTCTTTTCTCGGCTGCACTACTGATGTAGTTATCACTGGAGTTTTTGGACTAGCTTGCTTATCCCCGTACAAAGGAACAACTGGGCCAATAGTTACTGGGATTGTCAAAGCTTCAGGACTTGTATTTAATTGGGAAATTTTCTGGATTAGTTCAGTTCTTTGTTTGACTAAAGCCTCTCGTTCTCTGTCCTGTAGTACCCTTTCCATGGACGTTTCGTGTACAATTTGCGGAATCAAGGGTGGGTTTAAACCTGGGGCACTTGGATTTACCATACTCGATCCTTCATTAAAAGTTGGGTTTACAAATGTGTTCCTCGGATTTAGTGATCTAGGCTCCTCATTATAAGGTGGTGGATTCTTCATTAATAAATCCTCCAAATAATCATCGTCTCAATCACCACTGGTCACATTTTGTTTTCTCAGTCCTTTTACCTCCCGTGGGTTCTCCTAATGTTAGTACAGGATATAATCCTTCAACTAACATGTTCTGTCTCCATCGTTTCATTTGTTTGTCTTTAGTTTCTCGTTGAACTTTAGGATAGAATTTACTCAACCCTTTGTCAATTCTGGGTCTGTCTCGCTCAAAAGCCTCTATTTCCCATTCCTCTAATGCCTCATATTGCGTTAATCTTGGTCTGGGATGTAAATCATTCGTTCGGGTTCTCAGGTTGAACAAAATTCTTCCATTGAATGTGCCTTCTAAGGGAAATGCTAAAATTCCGTCATCTTTAGTATATTCCACCAAGTTCTCTAACCATACACAGGAGTGATAACCTCTGTCAAACATCATAAATGATGCAGGAGTATTTGGTGGTGGAATAATGACTCCTTCTCTAGTTTTAATGGGCTTGTCTTTCTTAATGTAATTCCTGACTTTGTGTACAAGTGACATTTTTCTCTTACTTTCGTACATAATGCGAGGTCTGCTTCTTATCGCCTGATCTCTAGCAAACCCTTGGTACCTCTGATCAGGTCGAATCTCTGGATCACTTGGATACCACATATACTTTTCACAGATTTAAGTTATGCGTAAATACTAATTTATGTTTACCAAATACTTCCAATAGTAACGCGTCTTTTATTTTTCTGTAACCAACCAAAAATGCGGTTTCAAATAATTGCTACCAATGAGTGCGCGGCCTCTCTCGTGAGACAAGTTCCCACACTCCTGTGCTCACCCCTCCTGTCTCGACCAATACCAGCGCGGCACTGAGTGATGTCAGCGCAGCTCCGCAACTGACTCCCTCCTTCAAACGGTAACGTAAAATTCAATTCTTCAATTTAACGTGTAAGTGCCTTGTTTTAATTTACACCATAAAACATTTGCCACTGTACTCGAGTGACTAGAAAGGAAAGATTGCTTTCACTGCAAGTAAATCCCTTCCGTTTACTTTTCATATACTGCCGATAGATCTCTTCTGCCTACCCTTCCCACAAACATTATTCTGCCCCCGGGTATTCCAGACAAACATATAACAGCCACAAACGGGTTTGGTTAATACATAAATCAATACAGAATCAAATCAGTAAAATTTTAAAACATTTCAGAACATTTCATATTTGAAAAAACATTTTACATTTGATATTTGATCGATCAATACTTTCCATTTAGCAGCAATTTAATTTGTACTTTTAGCAGAAAATTATCTACCTACCTATCTTAACTAATCCCTAACCATGCCTCTGCTACCAGAAAAATATACTGATAGAGCGGGCAGGTCACCCGACTATAATTTTTTCAATACTCTCTGGGCCCATGATTCAATTTTCCATATTTACTCAATCGGGTAACCTACACTCTACTACCAGTCTATTTAATACTACGGATTCCTATACCATTAACTTACCAATCCTTTTCACTGGTACCTATGACCACAATGGATCAGGGAGTTAGTTGTAAAGATAGGCGAACAGTCAAAAATACCATAACACTTGCACTCATTTATAACAACCACAGGCTCAAGAAGTTTTGAAAACCTTTATCTAATCTTCGTCGAAAGTCATAAGCCAGAGGTTTACAGCAAGCAAGCTATTCATAACCAGATCATGAAAAGTGTATAACTATGTAAAATATATATTATGTCACCATTTAGAATTCTAAAGGAAAGGTAAGAACAGGGAACATACTGTAATGAACTCACAAAAATTAGACTTGAAATGGTGTTTTCTAAAGGACGGGGTAAAAAAGGGACATGCTAGAAGTCACAGTTTCATCGCTTTCAACGGGTGGGTAAGAAAAGGAGACACAAATTGTAATGACGAAAATGTAGTAACCATGTAGCTATAGGGAAGGTAAGAATTTGGAACACACTAATAATTCAGAATAACCACTATAGCTTTTCTAAGGGAGGGTAAAGAAAAGGAACATTTATATTTTCATGAACAGTTCTTTATGTTCAATTCTAAAGGATAGGAGAAAACTGGGTCATGCTAAATTAACAAGAATCGCGATTTATTAATATCTCAAAGGAGGAGGAGAGAAAACAGTAACATATGCAATTATGACTTTAGCAAGATTCAGGGTGGGTAAAAAAGGGACGCACATGTACTATTTGTTTCCAACACAGATTTATGTTTACCTAGAATGGTGTGAGGACCAACCCTAGCCACGGGTCGATTAAAAGGACAGAAGAAACCCCAAGGAATGCAGTTGCCAGTAGGCCAGAAAGTGCAGTATGGAAATCAGGACAGGGTAGACCAGATTTGGATTAGAACCAGACCACCGAAAGTTAAGACCAGCACCCGCAGCTCAGTTGCAACGCCTGTGCTACTCCCTCTCTGCAGCTATCAGTCAGAACCCCGATTGGGTTATCGATTTCCCCAGCAAAGTGCTTCGCCAAGCCAAGGTCCCAGAACCCCGATTGGGTCAGCGAGTCTTCTGACAGAGTTCTCCGCAGCACCTCTGTTCTCGATCAGCTATTGAGTGCGTTGGGTCAGTGACAGGTCAGCTATTCGGACAAGTCGGACAATTTCTCTAGCTAAACCTAGGCTAGTTATACTATTTTCCAGGTCAGTGTACCACCCCCAATGTTGCAAGTGTAAGGATCCCCAATTTTGATTGGACTAGAGAAGAGGACAGGTCATCACACCCCCTAGTATTTTTTAATTTCGCCGTCTCCTATTCAAATTAAGGTTCACGCCCATCAAATTCAGGCTCCCATGAAGTCTTCCACTCGCAAAACAATGGATGTTCTATTTAGTACAACATTGTATGTGTCCAAAGTTCATTAGGTGAAGTTCCCAGGAGAATCTTCTCAGTCAGTCACTCCTTGGCTGGATTTCAAAAGTCACTGCTGTGGAGACTCGCGGATCTCGCGCAGACGCAGTTTCAAGCAAGATGGAGTGCAGCAAAGGATAATAGGCTAAGTTTCGTAATGTACCATGAAATGGAAAAGAAACAGTTTTAGAACACAGAATAAATGAATACACTGTATACCATGAATCTCTACTCTATACCCATTACTTTAATATAAACTCTAGCATTAGGATTAAGCAGATTGAACAGCTAAGCAAAAGCAGCAGTGCAAGCTTCTCGCATGTGAGAACACAAAGCAGCCATCTTAGCTCTAATGAGCAGATGCGAACAGCTTCCCTCCAAAGCTGCGAGTACGTCATGCCACATGGGTATAACGAACGCATGCGCAGTATTAGGATTAGAAAACACATAAGCAAGCTTCACTCGGACACCTGGAATGTAAGGGAAAAGGAAAGTTTAGTAAGACAAACATGTTGGTAAATTCGTTAACGTTATTCGAGGTTCATGAATACAAGCAAGTTGCTTTATGTGCGAATCATTGCTCCATCACGGGCTTAGTCAGAATAGTCCCAAGGGTGAACCAGGAAGACTGCAGGATGGTGTGTAGGACAGCCTGTGGTTATACCTGTCTGACGCTCTCTTGGTAGTCCTCGGACTGCTTGATTTTGATATCTGTTGGTTTGGAATCTGAATTGATTGATTCTCCATGAACAGGACTCGACGGGCTCTGTTCTTTGTTTGGAAAGATGAAAAAGAGACCTGTTGTTGTGAATATCTTTGTATGTACATATATTTTTCCTCTTTGTATGTTTGATTAAGAGTGAGGTTGAATATGTTGTGAATGTTTGAACATGGCCTTGTTTGAAAGTACGTTTTTATGATAGAATGAGGAATACATGACAACACTCACTATGCCGTGTATTAGCAAATTGAGTTGTTTTGGATGTTGCTGCCGCCCTAATGATACGCGCTTGGCTGAAAGTCAACCTGCCCCACCTGAGGGCAGCCCGAGTTATGATATGTATGTAAAGCATGGTATTACACCTATCCTGTTTAATACACTATGGCATAAAAATGCTAAGGATAATGTAGAGTTGCAATGGCCCTTAACCGGGTCTTTTGATGAGAAAAAGATACATTTCCTGCAGGACCGATTGTTTTCTAAACGTAGTCGACAGTCAATGTTTGATTCCTTAAACCTATGGCAGAAGGAAGCAAAGCGTAGACGTATACGGGAGGAGAAAATATGCAGAATGGAGGGAGGTCAGACTATTACGCAGAAAGCCATAGCTTATGATAAAGCTCAAACTGAACAGGGAATTGATTGTGCAGACAGGCAATTTAGATTGCAAGTGGATAAGATCCTTGTGGATAGGACTGAAGCGGAGGATGAGATGGAGGATTTATTGAATACCCACCCATCCACCTCCACCTCATGCCCCACAGCGTATATATCCCGTTGTTCCCCCAACTCCAGTACAGGTCCCTTCAGCTTCTGCCCCTGTTGTTTCCTCTTCCCCTGTCTTTACGGGAATGTCCTCTGTTTTATCTCCCTCTGTGTCTGAGACGGCTACTTTATGGTCTGTTACATTGCTGTCTTCTGTTATGTCCACAGCTGTTTCGTCTTCCCCTACCCTTGCGTGGGCTTCCCAGTACGCGAGCACAACCCCATCCCTAGCTGTTTCAACTCCAGCTCGTGCTCAGGGGGATTTGGACACACACAAAAGCTGTTTACTCGCTCGAATGTAGGAGTAAATGAGAAACAGATGGTTGAAAATCAGTCATCCCAGTGGATGCGACATCCTATTTATACTATAACTGATATATGGAGCACGCTCCGAGACTTTGAGCCAGTTATGCAGCAACATGCTCTGAAACACATGGCCACATGTCTTATTACTTTATGGGAACAGTGTTTTGCAGGAGGGATGGCCCCCCCAAGTGATGTATGATATTCGGGACAGGGCCCATAAGTCTGAACTTAGACCACAGGAAGTGTACAAAATATCGAGGTTTTATTAAGTTATCGAGCGCGGATGCACCAAAAATGTTCTTCATGGGACTCTCAGCACCCTATGCGAGGAGTCCATCCTATCTTTCACCCTGAAATACTGGAATTAAAAAATGATCAGGATGTAGTGACCAGACCTCGTGTAGTGGCACGAGTGCAGGAACAATGGGTTTACACCCCCTGGAAGAGGAGTGAAGTCCTCTCGTTAAACTCACAACTACCTGACCCCCGTAAGAATCGCACGGCTTATTATAAAGAACTCACAGAAGCAGCTTCCTCAGCCATTATGACCCTAGCTGACATAGAGCTATTTTTTGCGTTGCTAGTCCTGGTTGATGTATGGCGTCAGGTGCATGATCAGGACCATGTTCAGTAGTTAGACGTAACATGGGAACAGATAAAAGATTGGGATAAGGAACGTAAGCCTGGTGATAAACCAAAACCCGAACTATTGGTGTTACCTGGCCGTATTACTACTTACATGCATTCCTTAATTCCGCCTCGTAAGGTGGATTGGGAAAAATTGACAGCATGTAAGCAGAAGAAAGACGAAAGCGTTTCTGATTTCTTCACTAGATTTGAAGGTGTATTCATTGACTTTAGTGGCCAGGATTTATTATTGGAAGGTGGTATACGATTATATGTTAATCGTTTTGTGCCCAATTTGTTACCGGAAGTTTCTGCGTGGCTACAAGCTGCTGAAAGTACCTGGACCACGTCTACGCCCTCGCTAATATTGAGTATGGCCCAATATTACGAACATAGAGATAATGAGAGTAGGGATAAGATGGAAAAGAAAACGAAAGATCTTAAGACGCGGATGTTGTTGCAACAAGTCGTTCGAGGACAAGGCAGAGAGAGAGGCGATACAGGGTTCGTCCCAAGGGGGGCAGGAACCGGACGAGGGGGAGGGCCAGCTGTTGTTTTGGGACCAAACCAGTGCGCTTACTGTAAGGAGGAAGGGCATTGTCGATTTCAGTGTCCATTGTTGCTGGCTCAGAATGGGGCTATGAGAGGAAGAGGTCGAGGTGGTGTTGATCGCTGTGATATGCGATGAGAGGAGGTGACGCACGTCGGATCAGAAAATAATTATTTCAATGATCTGAGAGGTAGGCAGTATTATAATGAGGACTGCGCGATGGATGCAACCGAAGGGTATGCCTATACATAGGACAACCAAGGACAGAGTGGGGGCCAGGTGTCAGTACCCGTTGATGAGCAAGGTCCTTATGTAAAGGCGCATTTGATGGGGACATCTGAAAAGTTTTTAGTTGATACGGGTGCGATGAATAGTTCTATTTCTCGTTCGCTAGTCCCAGGGGCTGCTCTGTCCGGGCAAAATAATGTGTCAGTGGGATTCTCGGGAATTACGGTGGTGAGCCCCATTTCCAAACTTATTCCATTTACAATTAGTCCAGTTACGGTAGACTCCCCGATTCTCCTGACTTCCCATTGTGGTGAAAATGTATTGGGCTTGGATTTGTTGAAGAAATTACATGCAAAAAGTAATTGTTCACCTGATGGTGTTTATTTGACTATCAATCCCCTGGGCAAGCATACTTTGCAGTGTTTCACCAAAAATGAACCCCTCCTCCTGAGTTTGCTGCTATCCCGGAGATGCTGTGGGCCACTGGAGACACAGATGTAGGATTATTAGGGATTCCACCTGTTTCTATTACTTTGAAGCAAAATGCTCGGCTTCCACGTATACCTCAGTACAAAATTTCTCCGGCAGGAGAAAAAGCTTTGCTCTCCATCATACAAGATTTGATCAAAAAGGGTGTGATGGAGGAGACAGCCGCTAATTTTTGCAACAGTCCAATTTTACCGATCTCAAAAAAGGCCCCTGTTGGAAGTGATCCTGACTATGTTGAGACATATCAATTTGTGATTGATTTGTGTGAAATTAATAAAATAGTGGTGCCCCAATACCCTGTGGTTTCTGACATCACTACTATTCTCACTATGATTCCTCCCACTGCCAAATATTTCTCTGTGATCGATTTAAAAAATGCTTTCTTTAGCATTCCGATACATCCTGATAGCCGTCATATTTTCGGCTTCTCATTATCTGGTCGCAGCTTCCGGTTTTGTTGCGCTCCCCAGGGATACACGGAGAGTCCTAGTATTTATAGTCAAGCTTTGAAGACATTGTTGGATGATTTGGTCCCTGCCCCCTGGTAATGTGCTTTTGCAATATGTTGATGATCTGTTAGTGGCCTCTAACACTGAGGAAGGTTGTAAGGAAGCCACTGTACAATTATTGTCGCATTTGGCAGCTAATGGCAATAAAGTATCTCTTTCTAAATTCCAATATTGTCGACAGGAGGTGACCTACCTGGGTCATCTTCTGTCGAAAGAGGGTAGGAGTAAGCATGGGCGTAAAATCCGCTCCGCTCGCGGATTTTTCGGATTTTCGGCAAATCCGCAATCCACGAACGCTCGCGAATTTGTCAAAAATCCGTGAATCCGCTCGCGGCGGATTTTTTGCTTGGTTGCGGCGCGCGGCGTGGTGCACGGCGTTCACTTTCCGTCATTTAGCGTTTGCCGAGTTGTTTTTCTTTGCGAGTGACGCGCCATTTTACATCTTGCTGCGTGTTCCCGCGGGAGTTTGGCGCCTGCGAATACGTACTCGCGGCTTGCCACCTTGCACAGCACACCTCGCGAGAGTTCGCAATTGCAAACACGTAGTTGCGGCGGAAAGGAACAATCTCGCACTTGCGAAATAGAGATTTTGCAATTTCGCACAAGAAAATCACCAGCAAACAGGATAAACCTTCAGAAAATTATGATTTTTATCAGAATCACTCCTCAGGTTGACATTTGCATGGCCTTTTTTTTGCAAGGAGTCCATTTTGGGGCGGGGGGGAGGAAGGAAGTGCCCCACAGTCTCCAACTTCCTGTTCCTGTCCAGCAGGCTCCTCCCAGTGCTTTGTCCATCTCCTGGTCACTTTCATTTGGATCTGGACTGGAAGGATTACTTTTTGTGGGTGCTGCTGGATATTTGGATTTGAGGCCTTTTTGACTGTCTTTGGATCACTTTTGGATTAGAAATCAACTTTCACAAGTAAGTTTGTTTGGGGCATTACAGTTGCTGCAAGTAAAATTTTGGAACTTTTTCAGAACATTAAATAAATTATATTGTGGGTAGCCACAGTATCCAGTAGGACCAGGGTTGGTTAGGGGTGCATGATACAACTGTTTTGTTGAATTTAAACACCATTTAGGCCATGGATGGGCTGGGATTGTGCTGATTTTTGTCCTTTTTTTGGGCCTGCTGGTGGGGCCCTTTGCCCAGGGGTGGTGAGTGTTGCATGGGCCTAGTCTTTCTGTGGGGTGTCTTCTTAAATTTAAACATAATTGAGGCCATGGATGGGCTGGGATTGTGCTTATTTTATTGTTTTTTGTCGTTTTTGGGGGGCTGCTGGTGTGGCCTTTTGCCCAGGGGTGGTGGTGCATGGACTGAGTGTGCCTGTGGTGTGGTCTCACTCTCTTTAATGTAAACATCATGGATGGCATTGGATTGTGGTGATTTCTGGCTGTTTTTCTGTTTTTTGGGGGTGTACTGTTGATGTGGACTGGCCATGTGGGTGGTGGTGGTGGCCATCTTGAGTGCTGGCTGGTACAGGCAACATGTGCCTGGGGTGTAAGGGGCCATTTTGAGGAGAGGCAGTGTCTGAGGCCTGCACTTATTTTGCCTACTTTTCATCCATTATGCCCAGGGGTAGTGAGTGTTGCATGGGCCTAGTGTTTCTGAGGGGTGTCTTCTTGAATTTAAACACCATTGAGGCCATGGATGGGCTGGGATTGTGCTGATTTTATTGTTTTTGTCGTTTTTTTGGGCCTGCTGGTGGGGCCCTTTGCCCAGGGGTGGTGAGTGTTGCATGGGCCTAGTCTTTCTGTGGGGTGTCTTCTTGAATTTAAACATAATAGAGGCCATGGATGGGCTGGGATTGTGCTTATTTTATTGTTTTTTGTCATTTTTGGGGGGCTGCTGGTGTGGCCTTTTGCCCAGGGGTGGTGGGTGGTGCATGGACTGAGTGTGCCTGTGGTGTGGTCTCACTCTCTTTAATGTAAACATCATGGATGGCATTGGATTGTGGTGATTTCTGGCTGTTTTTCTGGTTTTTGGGGGTGTACTGTTGATGTGGACTGGTCATGTGGGTGGTGGTGGTGGCCATCTTGAGTGCTGGCTG
The DNA here is from genome assembly GCF_964261635.1 of Lissotriton helveticus. Lineage (NCBI taxonomy): Eukaryota > Metazoa > Chordata > Amphibia > Caudata > Salamandridae > Lissotriton > Lissotriton helveticus. The sequence continues at coordinate 1,764,353,880 of NC_136057.1, forward strand.
CTACAGGCAACATGTGCTTGGGGTGTAAGGGGCCATTTTGAGGAGAGGCAGTGTCTGAGGCCTGCACTTATTTTGCCTACTTTTCATCCATTATGCCCAGGGGTAGTGAGTGTTGCATGGGCCTAGTGTGTTTCTGAGGGGTGTCTTCTTGAATTTAAACACCATTGAGGCCATGGATGGGCTGGGATTGTGCTGATTTTATTGTTTTTTGTCGTTTTTTTGGGCCTGCTGGTGGGGCCCTTTGCCCAGGGGTGGTGAGTGTTGCATGGGCCTAGTCTTTCTGTGGGGTGTCTTCTTGAATTTAAACATAATAGAGGCCATGGATGGGCTGGGATTGTGCTTATTTTATTGTTTTTTGTCGTTTTTGGGGGGCTGCTGGTGTGGCCTTTTGCCCAGGGGTGGTGGTGCATGGACTGAGTGTGCCTGTGGTGTGGTCTCACTCTCTTTAATGTAAACATCATGGATGGCATTGGATTGTGGTGATTTCTGGCTGTTTTTCTGTTTTTTGGGGGTGGACTGTTGATGTGGACTGGTCATGTGGGTGGTGGTGGTGGCCATCTTGAGTGCTGGCTGCTACAGGCAACATGTGCTTGGGGTGTAAGAAGGGGCCATTTTGAGGAGAGGCAGTGTCTGAGGCCTGCACTTATTTTGCCTACTTTTCATCCATTATGCCCAGGGGTAGTGAGTGTTGCATGGGCCTAGTGTTTCTGAGGGGTGTCTTCTTGAATTTAAACACCATTGAGGCCATGGATGGGCTGGGATTGTGCTGATTTTATTGTTTTTTGTCGTTTTTTTGGGCCTGCTGGTGGGGCCCTTTGCCCAGGGGTGGTGAGTGTTGCATGGGCCTAGTCTTTCTGTGGGGTGTCTTCTTGGATTTAAACATAATTGAGGCCATGGATGGGCTGGGATTGGGCTTATTTTATTGTTTTTTGTCGTTTTTGGGGGGCTGCTGGTGTGGCCTTTTGCCCAGGGGTGGTGGGTGGTGCATGGACTGAGTGTGCCTGTGGTGTGGTCTCACTCTCTTTAATGTAAACATCATGGATGGCGTTGGATTGTGGTGATTTCTGGCTGTTTTTCTGTTTTTTGGGGGTGTACTGTTGATGTGGACTGGCCATGTGGGTGGTGGTGGTGGCCATCTTGAGTGCTGGCTGGTACAGGCAACATGTGCCTGGGGTGTAAGGGGCCATTTTGAGGAGAGGCAGTGTCTGAGGCCTGCACTTATTTTGCCTACTTTTCATCCATTATGCCCAGGGGTAGTGAGTGTTGCATGGGCCTAGTGTTTCTGAGGGGTGTCTTCTTGAATTTAAACACCATTGAGGCCATGGATGGGCTGGGATTGTGCTGATTTTATTGTTTTTTGTCGTTTTTTTGGGCCTGCTGGTGGGGCCCTTTGCCCAGGGGTGGTGAGTGTTGCATGGGCCTAGTCTTTCTGTGGGGTGTCTTCTTGAATTTAAACATAATTGAGGCCATGGATGGGCTGGGATTGGGCTTATTTTATTGTTTTTTGTCGTTTTTGGGGGGCTGCTGGTGTGGCCTTTTGCCCAGGGGTGGTGGGTGGTGCATGGACTGAGTGTGCCTGTGGTGTGGTCTCACTCTCTTTAATGTAAACATCATGGATGGCGTTGGATTGTGGTGATTTCTGGCTGTTTTTCTGTTTTTTGGGGGTGTACTGTTGATGTGGACTGGCCATGTGGGTGGTGGTGGTGGCCATCTTGAGTGCTGGCTGGTACAGGCAACATGTGCCTGGGGTGTAAGGGGCCATTTTGAGGAGAGGCAGTGTCTGAGGCCTGCACTTATTTTGCCTACTTTTCATCCATTATGCCCAGGGGTAGTGAGTGTTGCATACTTGCATGTCCGTAGTCTTTCTGTGGGGTGTCTTCAATGTAAACATCAAGGATGGCATGGGATTGTGCTCATTTTTCTGTGTTTTGTCGAATTTTTGGGGTTGAACTGAACTGATGTTCCTCTGTCTTCCATTGCTTTTAGGTGCACAAGAAGACTCAAGAGAACCACCAGTGCCAGGAAGAAGTCCTGCAGCGGTGTGTGCAGCATAACGTCACGCGACGTCACGTCTGGACACAGAACCCTCTGCAACTCGTGCAACTGCTGCCTGCTGACCTGCTCTGAAGAGGATGGCCCCAAAAAAAGTAACCCGTAGCTCCTCTAGCAAGAAAGGTGCCAGTAAGGAGCAGAAGAAGCAAGTTACCAAGGAGACTGGTGTGCCGCCCGCCCCTTTTTTTGGGAGTAAAAAAAAAAGTATGCCTGCAGCAGCAGCAGCGGGATCTGCTGGGGACCAAGCTGGCAGCACCCCCCCCCCGCTCCATTGGGCTCAGTGCCACCACCACCACCACGCCAACTTAAGTCCAAGCCCTTGAGTGCTGCAGAGGCAGCCAGTATAGTTCTTCAATCACCATCGACCAGTGATGTTGGCTCATCGCAAGAAAGCAGCAGCAATGTCCCTCAATCAACACAGGTTGTTGTAGCTCATCTGACGAGTGTTGAACAACCACAGCCGCAACAACAATCACATGTGCAAGTACAAGCCCAAGTACATGTGGAAGGAGAGGCAGCGCAAGGAGATGCGCAAGCAGAGGTGCATGGAGGGTCACAAGTGCCCACAATAGTTGTTCCTCCCGAAGTAGGGGCACATCAGGAAATCGACAATCAAGGCGAGGTATCATTTGAGGAAGCCACTCCTCCTGATGATCCTTCATTGTCTTCCACAACCCTAGCAAGGAAGAGATCAAGGGTGGTGTCTACATCCTCTTCAAGCACACCTCCTTCTGATGATACGGATCAAACTTGGGAACCAGCACCACAGCCGTCTGAGAGTGAGGCACACCATGATCCAACAAAGGTACTTAAGCGTAAAAGGAAGCTCGTCCAAAGTCTCAGAGTTATGGAGTGTGATGAGGCTCAACAAGAAGTGGCGGATACTGCTGCTGATGAAGACTCTGCCAACGACGACCCAGTCATCATAAAGGTCACTGCAGCCCCAGCGGGCATGCAGCAAACAGACATTTTGACCCTAGCCCGAAGAGCTGCTGCGCGTGATGATGATGATGATGTTGTCGATGAGGAGGCAGTGGAAACACCACAATCATTGGAGTTAAGTAGTACACCAACTCGTCCCGCTTCCATATTTCTTTCTGGCAAGAAGAGACCTCCGTCAACCTCGACCTTAATTAGTGGCGGTGAAAGTGGAAAACGTACAAAAGTTGGGCAATCCAGATCCTCCACTTCATCTGGCATTAGCTTCATGACCACCACCACCAGTATCGCCGCCTCCTCCAGGTCCCACAGACACTTCAAGTCAACAGTTTGGGACTTCTTTACTGTTTGTCCCAAAAATCCAAAGTTTGCCATTTGTACCCTTTGTAAGCTTGCAGTTAGTCGTGGTAAGTCAGGTACCAACTATGGTACCGGCGGCCAGAGTGGTCATCTTGAGAGAAAGCACGCTGTCAAATGGTTTGCGCACCTAGCTGCGATCAAGAAAGGCCAAAATCAAGGAAACGTTGATGTTTCATCTGATGACGAGCAGGAAGAAGACGTGTCAAACACTTCCCTTACACCCAGTACCCCTGTCAGCAGCACACCCAATGTGAGGCACACTAAGAGTGTTGGAGCGAGTGAGACACCAACGCACAAAAGTTCACCAGCGAGCAAAATTGGGTCAACGAAGTCATTATCAGCCCGTAAATGCTTGGTCCAGGGCAACATTAGAACAATGCTTACTTCAGACGTGCCATATGAACGCAACCACCCACTGACGCGTCTGTATAACACTAAGCTGGCTAAAATGCTAGCTGTGGACCTTCTACCTTTTTCTTTTGTAGAAGCGGTAGGTTTTCTTGAATTAGTTGCAACGCTCTGCCCTAAATGGAAGGTTCCGAGCCGGTTCTATTTTGCCAGAGTTGCGGTTCCAGCACTACATGAAGATGTGCTGCAGGCGATTGGGGCAGCTTTGCAGAAGAGTGCTGTTCACACAATACATCTGACAACAGACATGTGGACCAGTGGCCCAGGCGATGATTACATGTGCATCACTGCACACTGGGTCTCTTTTTCAGGTGTTAAAGCAAAGCTAAACGCAGGTGTTGACCCGGACCAAGTTTTCAAAGCTGCTCGGAAACATGCAACAGTAGCCATGTTTGGCTTGGAGAAAAGTCACACAGCAGAAAACCTTTTGGAAGAATTTGACAAAAAGGTCTTGACAATGCTATCCCCCCTAAAACGCAAGATTGGTTATGTTTCCACGGATAATGGCGCCAATGTAGTTAAGGCCATGTTCATTGGTGACCATGTTAGAGTGCCGTGTTTGGCGCACTGTATCAACCTGGTAGTTCAAAAATTCTTGAGTGATAAAGAGAGTCCAGCGTTCGAGGTAATGGCCACCTGCCGCAAAATGTGCAACCATTTCAGCCATTCTTTTAAGGCCCGGAAGCATCTGCGGAGACTGCTACTTCAACGTGGAATGCCAGTGAAAGCACTCATCCAGGAGGTGGCAACACGTTGGAACTCAACCTTCTACATGCTTGAGCGTCTGTATGAGCAGTATACGGTACTCGATCACTATTTCTTGACAGAGGCTACATCTCAGAAGGAGGACCTGCGGATGAGTAAGGCGCAATGGGACATAGTTAAAAGCCTGACAGACATGCTTCGTCCTTTTGAGTTCTTCACGCGTGCAGTCAGCCAGGAGGACTGTAATTTGGGAAAAGCTATCCCATTGTTGTGCATACTGGAGCACCAACTGATGGCGGTTTCTTCTGAGTTTGAAAAAGATGGAAAAAAAAAAAACATTTCATTTTGTCTGAGAAATTATTACATCGCCTACGTGGTGATGAACGTCTTCAAAACATCAACTCACATCAGCATTACATTTGTGCTACTATTCTGGATCCACGCTACAAAAAGGCGCTGGCAGACAACGCATTCTTTCCTTTCGCTGATGCAGATGTTCAAAAGTACAAACATTGGTTAGCCTGGTCAGCCAAGAGGTTTGAAAAAGAACGGCAGGTTATTGAAGGAGAAGCCAGTACATCAGCATCAGCATCAGCAGGCCATCCGCAGTCACAAAAATCCACTTCTGCACCTGTGGCTGGGGCACAAGTGACCTCTCAGCCGTTAAAGACACCGGCAACTGGATCATCTGCACCACACACAATGACAACACTAACAGTGGCTGGGGAGGAGGATTGGCTAAGTTTGATGGGGTATGGTTCTCGAAAAAATGTCACAGGCACAGCAAAAAGTAAGCAAAGTGGAGGAACAGTTGATGACCTTGAGTCGATGGTGCAGGACTATCTGAATGACTCAACAGAGGTCTTCCTTAATGATGAGCCATTGCAGTATTGGCATGGCAAAAAACAATTGTGGCCACAGCTCTTCAACCTGGCTATAAACTATTTGTCTTGCCCACTCGCAAGTGTGTCTTCTGAACGTGTTTTCAGTGCTGCTGGTGGCATTGTAACTCCCAAACGGAGCCGCCTCTCGCCCAAAAATGTGGAGCGGCTGACAATGATCAAGATGAATCAGCACCTCATACCACCAGATTACAAAGTACGAGAAAGCACGCCGCATGAAGACGAGGAGGACAGCAACGTAGATGAGGGGATTTTTTCTCTGTTCGGTGCCACTGACCTCATCCAGCCTGAATTCGCAGAGTATGATGACGAAATCTTGTTCTTATTCCCTGACACCGAGCCCTGAAAATGAGACAATCAATCAAGAACTTTCTTTTTCGTCCTTATTCACTTTTATTCCTGTGTGCTTTGTGTCTCTCTTTCTTTGTTTTGCACAGTTAATTTAATTCAAACTTTAATCACCTAATCCCAAAAACAAGACCATCATCAGAACTGTCTTCACTTGTTTGCTTATTGATTTGAAGGTGCCGCAGTCTACATTCCTCAGGTTCACAAGTTCTGAAGAACATGCTCCTCTATCCTCCTCCTCCAGACTGCGATTTCCCTCCAAGCAGAGTGCTGGATTACGCACAATGAAGAAAGACTCAGCACTTGTGGGGGTGTTGTACTTCTTTGTGGGTGAGTTGACGGATTTGGGCCCATTGCTGTGAAGCTCTAATAATGGACAAAAGTGTTTTGGACCAAATATGAGGTGGAAATTTCTTGCCGTTTTTGCTGACTTGCTTGCCTTTGAGGTGCTCTTTGGCGGGGTTCCGGGGGTTTGTGTGTAATTTTTGGTGTCTGTCGAAGCACTGCTGCGACAGTCTAATCTTGATTGCATTTGCTTTTCAGGAAATCCGTGGTGGAAAACAGGAGTTATGATGATTGATGATGATGACCTAGCTGAACAGCGCCGCATTTGGAACGAAGGCCGAGAGATATTGTAAGTATGAGATTTAGCTTTTTCGCTGTTTGGGGGTGTTGTCGGGTGGTTTTTTGCGGGTGGGTTGGCGGGTCTTGCCTGGGGCATTCCTGGGAAGGTCTAATACCGGATAGAAGTGTTTTGGACAAAATCCATAAGGAACAGCCTTTTTTTTGCCATTTCTTCAGACATCTTGCTCAATGTAGCGTTTTGGGGGGCTTCCTGCTGTTCGTGGGTGGGTTGCGGCCGGGGTCTCTGTCGAAGCACTGCTGCGACAGTCTAATCTTGATTGCATTTGCTTTTCAGGAAATCCGTGGTGGAAAACAGGAGTTATGATGATTGATGATGATGACGACCTAGCTGCACAGCGCCGCGTTTGGACCGAAGGCCGAGAGACATTGTAAGTATGAGATTTAGCTTTTTCGCTGTTTGGGGGTGTTGTGTCGGGTGTTTTTTTGCGGGTGGGTTGGCGGGTCTTGCCTGGGGCATTCCTGGGAAGGTCTAATACCGGATACAAGTGTTTTGGACAAAATCCATAAGGAACAGCCTTTTTTTTGCCATTTCTTCAGACATCTTGCTCAATGTAGCGTTTTGGGGGGCTTCCTGCTGTTCGTGGGTGGGTTGCGGCCGGGGTCTCTGTCGAAGCACTGCTGCGACAGTCTAATCTTGATTGCATTTGCTTTTCAGGAAATCCGTGGTGGAAAACAGGAGTTATGATGATTGATGATGATGACGACCTAGCTGCACAGCGCCGCGTTTGGACCGAAGGCCGAGAGACATTGTAAGTATGAGATTTAGCTTTTTCGCTGTTTGGGGGTGTTGTGTCGGGTGTTTTTTTGCGGGTGGGTTGGCGGGTCTTGCCTGGGGCATTCCTGGGAAGGTCTAATACCGGCTAGAAGTTTGTTGGACAAAATCCATAAGGAAACACCAGTTTTGGCACTTTTTGTAAGTTAGGGTTCGTTAGGGTTAGCCCTAGCAGCAGGATTGCATGTGTTTAGGGGGGTTCTATTGCAACGCGGTTCTGTTGTTGTAGAGCACTGTTGGAGCGATGCTGGCTATGGATACTTTTGCTTGCTTGCAAGTGGTTTGAATACAATCCACGGTCTGTATTTGGGCCTACTGTTACTTTCAAAGTACGTTTTGTAACCATTTTTCTGCTAGGCATCGTTTTTGGAGATATGATTGGGGTTCTTCTACATTTTTGCGACTGGCTTTAGTAAGGGTCTTGGTGGGAGCATTGCTGGGAAGGTCAAATTTTGTTCTAAAACACAGTAGTACACCCACCTTGAGGGGAAAGATCCGTTATAATATTTTGGCCATACTTATTGATCCTTAAAAAGGTGACTCAGACAGAGCACGCAATTTCAAAAATATTGTACTGTCTATTAGGGAAATCAAAGTGTCACTTTTTGAACCACACAGCGTACATACCTTTTATTTATTTATCAGTGGTATTGTAATAGCACTTCCTGTTTTCCGTTCAATAATTACAGGCCGGGTTTCAGTCAACATCCGCCAGGCAGGCAGTGGACAGGGTGTCTCTTCTGTCAGTGGTCACCACATTGATGGACGAAGCGTCAGCTGGAATGGAGGAGTGCCGCCAATAAGAGGAATTGTTTTGCTGCATGCAACTTACTTACCAATTTCAACAGGACAACTCCAACAACATACGCAATACAGATACAGTATCCATTGTTGTCTTTTATTCTATGAGTGTGACTGCATGTGCTTACCTTTAGTTTGTAACCAAAGATTGTCTGTAAACTCTGTATCTTCAATTATTGTTTGTCCATGCTCTGCTTTTTTTTTCTTCTCTCAACAAAACCTACCCAAAAAGAAACCCCCATTCCCATCCATTTTACAAACCCTAACCCTCTTCCCCCGGGCTGTGTTGTTTTGCTTGATGTCTGACTAAAATGACATCAATAATTCCACACACTTGCTGGGGAGGATAAGGTCATAGCAGCAACAGGCTGGTGAAGGAATACGAGGATATCTTCTAGACTTACTCAGCTTCAGTACTATATCTTCTAGTAGTAGTAGCCAATGTCAAATAAATTCAACGCAAGTACTAGTTATACTTGCAAGCAAATACTTTACCATTTGTTAGGCTACATTATGGCACTGTTCTAGTGTACTGTCACCTGCTATTTTCTCGATCGTACCGTAACCGTTGTAATGCTACAGTAAGGAGGACAAACAAGGTTTCGTTTTCTTTTTTTCCATAGGCATGCAACTGCCACTGTGTCACACCACTAGTACCACCGCAATGAGGAAATGTCACCCGCCCAGGATTGACAACGTTAATCCCCATTTCACCTGGAGCCAGCCCTGGGCCTAGCCCTAATTTCTAACACAAATTACAGGTAAGATAAGCGTTTGGTGGGAGGTAGTATAATGGAGTATTATTTCGGAGTAGACAAGAGATTGACGGTTGTACTACTAAAGTCCTACGACTGTTCAGGAAAACAAAGTTACTGTTACACCCCCGCCCCCCACCCACCAGACTGAAAAGCAGTAAAAAACAGGTATGGTCAGATAAAGTTGAAAAATATATTTATTTAGCCCTAACAAAATAATCTCCCTCACCCACCCTAACCCCAACGATTGTCTCTGAAACGTCCCAAAACGATCCCAACTCCCAAATCCCACCCCCCAAAAGTCTATAAAAAAAGGGCAAGGGACACTCCACTACTGGAGGGTGCTGGTGCTGGTGCATGATGCGGCATGGGCATCATACTCCTTGCGGAGGGTGGCAAGCTCGGAGCGGAGGCCCTTAACCAAGTTCTTATACCTCAGGACCTCCTGCTCCAGGTTGGACATGCGGACTCGTAGGCGGCGTTGGCGTTCCTTGCAGCTCCTGTGGGGGGCAGCTGGTATTTCGGTTGCTTGGCGGTGGCGGTCGTCTTTCTTAGCCCGGCTCGGTCCCGCTGGCTTAGTCACGGAGGAGGATGCAGTGGTCACAGTCGAGGATGTTGCCCCGCTCGACTGCGTGTCCTCCTCCTCCTCCAGGGCCACCAGCCGCCGATACTCGGCGACTGTGGCCTCCAGCCTCCGTTGCCGGGCCAATCTAGCCTGCTCCCTCCTTGTTGTTGATTTGGAAGGAGCAACTATATGAAGAAAGAAAGACATAGTCTGTAACCAATGCTCCTTATTAATAACACAAAGTGATTGAGCCGAAAGTTGGGTCACAGAGTACAAGTAGCAAATTGAAAGCACAGTACATAACTATTGAGGACAGTATCTATGTAACCTCCCACTTCTGCATCCTTGCTCTAACAGTAGTGGTAGTTTAATGAACTAATTCTACGACCACTATGGACTTCCATTACAGTCGACTATGACAGTACACCAGTCTTATTCTTCTTCTTCTCTCTTGTTTAGGGAAATGGGTACGTTATCTTATGCAAGCCGGCAGAATGACATGGACACAGCACAGTGAAGTTGCACCCGAGAAAAAAAGTTGCACACCATGATGAGTGAGACAGACTTGCGTTACTGTACCGGTCCAGTACATGCAGGTGGTGAAGCTATTACTTTTCTATTACGGGTGGCACTGAGAATACTCTGTTACAAGGGCTACTGCTTAATTAATTTACCTTTCACCCTACAGTGCAAATGAGTACTAGAAAAGGAAACTGAAGAAGCTAACTAATTTGATTATCTATCACTTCACATGGGACGTATTTAATGACAGATGAGATGACTTTAGGTGCTTTGCTTAATATTGAGTGAACAGTGATACACCCACACATGAATGACGTACTACAAGTAAACTAAAGTTATTAAGAGAGGTACGGAGTGTCCACCGTAATAACCAGATATATGCTGTGAATGCAAACGCAATACAAAGTACTGCTACTATTCATGGTAGTATTGGACACATTTACAATTTCTTTTCCTTGCCTTCCCTGCACTGGGACGGACATGCGGGTGCGGTGGTACATGCTCTTCAAGGTAACACTTACTTCACCTGGCGACCATCTACTCTCTCTAGATACACATGTGCTATCTAAGAGTCAGAGAATACCATGCTCCAGGCATCCATTCAGTCAAAGTATACGCACACATACAGTTTCTGTTTCACCCACCCAGGCTGCTGTCCTTCCACCCATCCTTGCTTCATCATTGACCCAGCCATGCACCATACCATATTCTTTCCTTCCCAGCCACCTCTGGGTCCAAGCAAACACATATCGTTCTTCTTTGCCAGCCATCATACAAGTTCGCGTCCCACTTACTTACACCCTTCTTTCGCTTTTCGTTCATCCCATCCATCACGTTCGTCTAAGAACTTATTGGGATTCTTCTCACCAAAAACTTCACAGCTAAGTCGAAGTACATTTCGAGGAGGCTACTACCTGGTTGATTTGTAATTGTAATACACCCGTGCAGAAAGCACACTATGCAGTCTTCAATCTCAATAAGTAAGGAATATATAGCTTACCTGTTTCCGCCACCACCGTTTGATCCCCCACAGGAACGGCCGCCAGCTCTTCTACCGCCGCCTCCTCCCCAGAGGCCTCCGAGTCCTGGTCCAACACAGCCACCTCCGCGCTGGCCCCGTCACCAGATGTTACACCTACAAAGTACATTTAAGAATGTTAGAATACACCACTCACTACTATATAATATTTGGTCTAGGAGAAATGTTAAAAAAACAGAATGCAATGTAATAATTTGTGACTGTCTACTCCATAGTAAAAATGTCCCATTTTCCAGGGAAGGCTGTTGTCTTGCTGCACTTTTATGCACAACTGATGAATGCTTGCTTTTGATTTTTAACACGCACCACTTTTTCTCCTAACAGACAGAAGCTTGACTCCTGAGTCCTAAGAACACGACCAGGATCAAGTTCAAACTAGGTGAGAGTTCGGCTCGACCACAAGAAATGTGTCCAATTAATCGTCAGCACTAACCACTTTTCCGTTTACAGTTAAATAGTTTTATGACAAAGTAGATTTTAATAAATGTGTTTACTTTTAATAAAGCTTTTAAACTTAAATAGACTCTGTGGTTTTTGTTCCTCTAGACTAGAGTGGATGAGCTAAAGGTTTTGGAATTTTTGCAAGCATGAGTGCCTCTGACACTTCTTGACTGTGCTGTGACTCCGTACTACTCTCTTGTCCTGCGTACGATAATCTAGAGATCATTGGGGATCTATATTCGGTGACTTCGGGAGCTGAATGACTCTGCCACACTATCTAGTCAGTAAGGAGACAGTGCATAGAGGTATTGCTGAATATAATGGGAGTCCAATGGAATTGCCAAATGTCCAATCTTAGTTAGCTACACAGACAGACTAATAAGAATAGTCTAGTAATACCACAGGGAGTCATATTCGAGGCAGGATAAGAATTTATATCCAGTCTACAAGAAGATCAAAGACGATTTAGAAAAAATCGAATGAGGAACGCTAGGAAAAAATAGGTACTGTTTATTAAAATGTAAACTTACTGGGGCCAGCAAAGGAGCCCTCGCCTGCCCGATCCTGGCCTGCATCCTCAGCACCCTCCTCCTGTGTCCTCTTGCCCTTGGGGGGAGCTGATGTACAACATGAAAGAAAGAAAAACCAGAAAACATGGATGAGATTTTTCAACCAAATCAAACATTTCAAAAGAACAATAACAACATATTTTGGAAAAATAGCAAATAGATAGACAACTATTCCACGGGATCTATCTCATGTGGTATACTACGTTATTCGTATTGCCTGATTTGCGGAACGTTGACTTAGAAAGTTCCTATGTAACTCAATAAACAGACTACTAAAGAGGTTTGCCTAGGCCTGGCACTGCAGGCAGCAGTGCGCAACACGTGACAGACAAAGTCCATCCTGCTTGCAGATCAGTGAATACTCAAACTATCAATCCACCCGCCACCACCGCCACTATTTCTTCTTATAGCCATGTGACTGTCTAAAGGAAGGACTGGACTTCAGTCTGTTGGGGCTGATTTATAAGTCCCTTGCGGAAGTTGCGGCTGATTTTCCTCCATTGTTGCGTGCCTTTTCTGACGCAGCGGCAGAACAAAAGACTCGCCATGGTGTTGGTGCGGCGTATATATTAAAAAAAAAAACGCATATGGGCGATGCATCACGTTGTAAAGCCCTGCGCCATCAGGGGGCGTTCCGGCGCAAGGGAGGGCGTACCTGCGCAGGAACGAATCCTAAAAGTGGCTGAGGGAAATCTACAAGATGTCAATCAGTCACTTTTAGGACAATGATGCATGACTCAAACCCTGCGCGCTTGAAGCCGACGTACGGCTTGATGCAGCATTGGGGAGATAGGGTACCCCAGAGCATTGCTGGAGCTGCGCCATCGTTGGCACGCAACTCCAGCAATGCGCTGCCTTTACGGCACAGATGCGTAAGGCTTCTGTGACGTTTTGGGCCAATGGGTGGTGGTGGCATGGCACACAATTACTGCCGCATCCCTGCTACTTTGCAGGGATGCGCCGGTAATTGAAAATATGACCCTTACTGTCTAGCATTACGCAGTTCTTTTCTTTACAGTACACTCATACATAATTTCTCAGGCCAATGAAATGCTTCTGAACACAACATACAAAACAAAGAAGCATAGTAGCAAGCAAGGCTACTGAGAAGGAGAGCAGTGCACCTGAAATGCATAGAAGATTTTGAAATATAATTTACCTCAATGTAATCGGCAGCATTATTGCTCTTGGTAAAGAACAAAGATTTGCAAATAACAGAGCAGGATAAAACAGAGTAGTAAATGTACTACTACTACTACTCACCAAGCCCGGGGACCTCTACGCCGAGCGCGTCCAGCAAGTCCCGTTCCCGGTCCATGACATCGGTCCAGCGGTGGGTGGCCTGGTTATATGTGCGCCGGACCCCAGAGATCTTGTACATGGCCCGGCACACCTTCTCCCACCGCTTGCGACGCTCCCGGATGCCATAGCCGGTCGCGATCTTGCCGCCTCCCAGGATCGTCTTGGGGAGGCGGCGCTGGACGTGGAAGATCAGTGCCGCCACTTCCTCCGCGCTGAAGATCTCCCTCGGGACCACTTGCTCCCCCCTTAAACGCCCGCACGGGAGCCGGGCACGGGGTGCGGGACCCTTCCCCTTCTCAGGGTGCTTCCCGGCTCCCTTTACCATGGCCTGGGCAGAAATAAACTTAAATGATAAAGAAGAAATAGAATAGTGAAGAAGAAAAGAAAAGAGTTTAAAAAAGTAGTTTAAAAGTAACTAAAAGCTGCAGAAAACACAAAAATATAGAGCTAGAAAAATAGAGGGTTAGATAATAAGTAAAATTAGATCAAAAAAACTTCAAACAAGCAAAGGATGGCAGAGATTGAGAGAGGATAGAGAAAGCATGCCCAGAACCATAGCAATGAATGAGAAACAAGATGGCCGCGCCCGTTCACGACCGCGTGGGTAAGTTCGCGCGAGATTTTCCTTGCGAGTACGCGCGAAATTGTACTAGCGAGCAGCACACTTTGCGAGATTACACATAGCGGGCGGAAACGGAATTACGTCACGCCAACAAGATGGCCGCGCCCGTGTACGACCGATAGGGTAACTTGGATAACGTATAGCTAGAAGCGCCTCGCGAACACGCGCAAGATCACGCGAACATACACGTCGCAACAAAAACAATTTTGTATTCGCACGTATTCGCGGCTTCCGAAATCGATCTCGCACGGATTCGCGCCCCAAAAAACGCGCGAAATTGCAGAAAAAACGATTTTAGCTAAACTGAAAGCAATGAGCAGGTGCAAAAGTTCAAACTTAACATTAGTAACATTCAAGGTAGTGCTTCCTGATGGGCCCCTCCAGAGTTTGCAACTATTCTATGACCCTGCTATGACCCAAACAGCAGGCTCATAGAATAGCACCATAAAGGTCCTGTGAAAAAAAAATTTCACTGCAACAAAAAGCAAATTACAGATAAGGAAGGAAGCAGGTGCCAGCCAGACTGGAACTTTCAAAATTACTGACACATTAATGAAACACAAATTAATTGATGGCAGTTGAAGAAGGGCAGGTGTGCTTGCTTTTTTCAACCACCATAATCTACAGTGATAAATAAACCTAATAGGTGCCAGTGAGGATGTACTAGAGGGTGGCATGGGTGTCCCAGAGGGTGGCAGTGGTGAAACAGAGGGTGCTGTGAACCTGTGATGATAAACCAGACGTAGAAACAACATAGTCGCGGCCGTTGCAAGCCGAAAAGTAAGTTCGCAATTGCGAACTTGTCCCAAAATCGGCGCGAACACGCGCCAACACAAAAAACGGAAAAATCCGCAAATCCGCTAGAGTTCGCGGATCTTCGCGGATTGCGAATCCGTAAATACGCAAGTTCGCGGATTGCCAATCCGCAAAATCCGCCCATGCTTAGGTAGGAGACTAACCCCTGAGCGTGTGACTACCATTTTTGATATGCATGTACCTCGTACTCAGCGTGATGTTCGTGCATTTCTCGGCATAACTTCTTACTGTCGCCAATGGATCCCTAATTTTTCCCTTCTCACTAAACCTCTCCTGTATTTAACCACTAAAGATGTGCATGAACCTTTACCCTGGACTGATGCTTGCCAAGATGCTTTTGACTCTTTGAAATCTGCGGTTTGCTCTGCACCCGTTCTTGGTACCCCTACTACCAAAAACCTTTTGTGCTTTATGTACACGAGGTGGACGGTTGCTCGCCTTCTGTGTTAACACAAGGATTTGGTGGTAAGCAAAGACCTTGTGCCTATTTCTCGGCGGTGTTGGATATCCTCACCAGAGCACTCCCTAGCTGTTTAAGAGCTACTGCTGCGGTTGCAGTGGCTATTTGACAGTCGGAAGGGCTCGTTCTGAACACTGATCTCACAGTGATGGTACCGCACGCTGTGGATACATTATTGAAAAAAACGAAGACCAAGCACCTTACGAGTGCTCGTCTTACAGGTTACGATTTACTTTGTTTGCTCCCCACATTACGATTAAACGGTGTGCCACTCTGAACCCTGCTACGTTACTACCCCTCCCTTCTTACGAAAAGAACAATGATGTTCATGATTGTATATTTCGGACAGAGGAAGAGACGAATGGACGGGTAGACCTGACAGACAATCCTCTATCTGACCCTCAAGGGGAGTTGTATGTCGATGGCTCTTGTTTCAAATTACCAGATGGCACGACAACTGCTGCATATGCGATAACTACTCTTCACACTGTAGTTGAGGCTTCTCGAGTACCCTATCAATCAGCACAGGCAGCTGAGCTAGTGGCATTGCTTCGGGCCTGTGAGTTAAGTGAAGGATTGAGAGTAAATATTTACACCGACAGTCAGTATGCCTTCGGCGTGGCTCATAGTTTTGGCCGGCTTTTGGCTGAAAGAGGTTTTCTCACTTCCCATGGTCAGTGAATACAGCATGGCCCCTTGATTTTGCGATTGCTGCCAGCATTGACGTTACCAGAGATGGTGGCTGTAGTTAAATGCAGTGCACACAAGGCAGTGGTTGATGCAGGGGGAGAGGGTAATGCCTTTGCTGATCAAGTAGCTAAGGAAACTGCGAAATCCAAATTGACCTCAATGTTGGTGACTAGCTCTGCTAGGTGGGTGACTGAACCAGAGATGTTTAATAACACCATGGAGAGTGTCCGAGAAATTCAGAAAGAAGCTAACCCTATTGACCTGGCTCACTGGAAAGAGAAAGTGGGGAAATTAGATGCAGATGATTGTTGGATTGATTTGACAGAAAAACAGCGGTGATTGTTGCCTAATGCATTAGTGAATGCGGTGGTGACAATGGCACATGGACCAGCTCATATTGGGGCAAAGGGTATTTGTGCATTATTAGATCCTGTATGGTACAATCCCAATATTCCAAGGACCGCTGCTCATTTGGTGTAATATTGCATGGTTTGCTTACGACATAATCCTGGGGGCAGGGAGCCTGTTCTGAGTGGTAACTTTGCACCACCATCTTAGCCTTTTGACGTGCTCCTAATGGATTATATCCAGTTGGAGTGCGTAAATAATTTGAAGTATGTCCTGGTCATGCTGTGCTCTTTCAGTAAATGGGTGGAAGCGTACCCGACCAAAGAAAATACTGCTTTGGCAACAGCAAAGGCGTTGGTAAAGGAATACTTCCCACGCTATGGATTGCCTCGGGTGATCTGGAGTGATAACGGGGGACACTTTAATGCAGGATTCAGCAGTCACATTTGTAATGGACTACAGATTAAACAGAAATTCCATGCGGCTTGACACCCCCAGTCCGCTGGGTTGGTTGAGAAGTATAATCAAATACTGAAGCTCAATTTATCAAAAATCCAAGAAAGTACCAGATTGAAGTGGCCAGATCCTCTGTCACTGGCATTAATGTCAATACGGGTTTCCCCATTCTCGTTCTGGCTTATCTCCGTATGAGGTAATTTTTGGGCGCCCTGCTAATGTTTGGGGCGTCCCAAGACCCAGAACGTTTCATGATATAGAGTATCCTATGTTAACAGACTATCTGTATGCTTTGACTAAAGATCTCCGTTCCATTCATCAACAGGTCTCAGCAGTTTTGCAGCCCCTGCTGGAGGGTCCCGGACATCGCTTGGAGCCAGGACAGTGGGTTCTGGTCCGTAACTATCAGCGAAAATCCAGCTTGGATCCCCGTTGGTCTGAACCATTCCAAATCTTGTTGGCCACACGGACGGCGGTAAAGGTGAATGGCAAGTGACACTGGATCCATGTGTCGCATCTGAAAAAAAACCTACCCCTCCCGCTTCCATATGATCAGCGAAACCAGGAAGGGGTTCTGACCCAGGAAAGTGAGCGACTTCCTCGTTTTGTCCCTTTTTCTGACGCCCAGGTAATTGGAGAAAGGCAAGGAGAAGGGGTACCAGGCTCGGAAGGGGCTCTGTCATCAGCCCAAGTGATTGCCCCAGATTCTGTTGCCCCTACAGTCGAACGAGAGGCTCGTAGTACCCCTGTTGCACCGGATTCATCATCCTCTGTTTTGTTCTCTGATCAGGAAGTGCCTGGCCATGCTCGATACAACCTGCGGCCCAGAAAACAACGCGGTACCCCAGGTGAATATGTAAGGAGATAGGGAGAGACTTGAGTGATAGGGTACAGACCTGTTCCATGAATTTCTGTTAGATGCGCTTCTGAGGTACTGAGCGAGACACTGGACTGAACACGCTGAGAGCCTTGACCATTTGCTTGCTCTGTTCAGAAAGAAAGACTGAATTTCTCGTTTAAAGAGGCCCAGGTTGTGTTTTCTTCAAGGGTTGTGTGAGAACATAACTTTAACGTGAGAAGTTTGCTTTGGTCTTATTTGTGATGAACGATAGGAGTCTGCCTGTGAGGCTCTAAACAGACACAGGAAAGAAGCACCCTCTGGCAGGTTGGACTGCATTGCCCAAGTCTTTTTTTGGACTTTTAGTTAGTATGTATCCCTTTGCTCGCTTCGTTCCTGAAGAGGAACATCCTTTTGTACCGCGTTATTTCCCTGCATATATGCCTGTCTTTTCTAGTTGGACTCAACGTGTTAAATTTGCATTTATAGGTATTATAGCGATATTGCTAATCACATTAATGGGAGTATTTATCTATTTAGAATTTCGTCACCCTATACATACTGTCTTAGGAACAAATGCCCCACCTCAGGAACATGTGTTTTTTACTTTAGCCCCACATAAGGAAAGGCATCGTCAGACTTATTTGAAAAATGTATTTGTTGAAATGCTTCATCAAACACAGTGCCACCAATACTACAAATTGTTGAGTTTGTGGCCTTTTACCATCTGTCATGCACAAGCACGACTTATTCATATCCCTACCCTTGTCTCATCTGGGGAGTTGTGAGGCTTGGTTTAAATTACTTTCAATGATGTATATGCATTATACTGTGGACACTCAAATGTTTTCGGAAAAAGATTATGAAATGATTTTAGCATATATTGAGGTTCATCAAGGATTCGACCCCGATGGGAATAATGGAGAGGGAACCTTAGATCCGAATGCATGTATGAATATGTATACAACGCATGAAAATACCACTTGGTTGAAAAATGAGATTTTGGATTTTGTTGAGTTCAATTTCACTCAGTATTTTTGACATTTTAAAGACCGTTATGTTACTGAAGATAGGGCTATTCCAGTGCCTATACTAAATAGTACCACTGCGTTGTATGTTCAGGGAGTAGGGTACATATCAGTAGGAGACAGACAATGTAATTACACTTATCAGTTGCGTACTTTTAGTAGCCCTCCATTGTTAACCCCTCCTAATGTATATTTTGTTTGTGGAGAAAATGCCTATACTTGGCTTCCACGAGGTTGGGCTGGACGTTGTTACCTGTCCTTCCTGTATCCTCCAGTCTATATTGCCCCTTCTAATTCTCACAAGGATCACCACTTAGAGAATCGGAGTATGCCTGTTAAGAGAAATAAAAGAATGATAGATACTACCGATATAGATCAGACAGATACTCCTGAACAGCATTTTACCGACATTGTAAAAGGAGTGTTTCCCATCTGGGGGCCTATAATCACCAGAAATGAAGTACGCCTTTTGTCCAGAGTAGTTGAAGGGGTAATTAACACCACTGCAGGAATATTGACTAATCTAACCATAGAGCTACAAGCGACGAGACTCATTTAGCTTCAAAATCGTATGGTTTTAGACGTTATCTTGGCAGATCGAGGAGGAGCATGCCGTGTGATCGGCAGTTCTTGCTGTGTTTATATCCCTGACTCCGCCCCCACCGTTCATTTGGCTATCCAGAAGCTACATCGTTTGGCTTCCGAAATACATGTAGAGACTGGTACGTGGTCCCTCTCTGGTTGGTTCTGGGGTCTGTTGTCTACTTGGGGATGGAACATTTTGATAGTACTGGCAGGTATAGCCGGTATCATATTCACGTGTTGCCTTTGTCTACAATGTGGACCTGCATGTTGCTCTTATTGCACAACTAAACTCGCCTCCTCCTTGGCCGGTCCATCCCCAGCGGCGGTAAAGGCTCAGTTAGTTCAGCAGGAGCTCAAAGATTTAATGCAGATTGGTGAAGGAATATTTGAAGATTGAGCTGTTTTAGTTAGCTACATCATGCTAAAAGGGCCGTTCTGTGGGATAAAAAATAGATTTCCCATACATAAGGAGTATCGAACCATATTATGTTAGCATGATGCATCTATATGTACCCCCTTTGCTTGATTGATATATATATATATATATATATATATATATATATATATATATATATATATATACACATATATATATATATATATATATATTCACTGAAAAAAGCATAGGTTTTACACCAGTTATAGTTAGCTGGGAATTTTACTCGCATAAAACCTTTGAAATCCCCACGTTATAGTTAGTTGGACTCACTATAACTTGCGCGTGCAATGCACTGCTGATGACGTCACATATTACATCACTCATGACATGGTCAGTGACATCACTCATGACATCACTGATGACACCATCCAGTGAATGTGTGTCTTTCTGAAAAATAAATAATAGTGAGTAATGTTTAAATATTTAAATATATGTATTAATGTAACACTTTGTGTATAAGTGGCTGCATGGGTTGGTGTGTAGCTACATGTGTATGTATATGGGTTATTAGATGTTTTTCTTAGTATCAGTATAAGTGTTTGTATGGTTTGGTGGGAGTATTACTTAGCACATAGATGCATGAATGACTGACTCTCTGTTTGTATGTGTTTTCAATACAGCACATGTGCAGGACTGTATGGGTGGATGAGTGTGTATATGTGTATGTTAGTGAGTGAATGACTGTCTCACTAGTGTCTTTATCAGTAACTACATATGTTTTAATGTAGTATATGTGAATATTGATGTATATAAGTGAGTATATGTGAGAGTGAGGGATTGTAAGAGTTCCTTTTTAAATTAGTATGTGTTTCTATAAGTGATTGTTTAAGAGAGTAAGTATGTGTAAGTTTCCTTAAAAGTAAAGTGGTAGTGTGTGTATAACTGTATATGCAAATAAATGGATGTTTAATAATTTATTTGCATGTGTGAGTATGTGTGACAGTATCTTTTGGATGACTGTCGGTGTGTAACAGGATGTATAGGTGTATCACTACATATGATGAGTGAGTATATGTATGACTGACTACATAGAACTGTTGGTGAATGAGTGGATGTGTATATAGATGGTGGAATTACTGAATTGGTTGTTGTAACTGGTATGGGTATCTCCATTTTTTTGAAAATTGTAGTTTCTATTTTTGAATATGTGTTTCAAGGGTTACATTACAGTGAAAGGAGGTCTGTCACTCTGTCACAAGGATGGTGTCATCAGTGATGTCATGAGTGATGTCACTGACCATGTCATGAGTGATGTAATATGTGACGTCATCAGCAGTGCATTGCACGCGCAAGTTATAGTGAGTCCAACTAACTATAACGTGGGAATTTCAATGGTTTTATGCGAGTAAAATTCCCAGCTAACTATAACTGGTGTAAAACCTATGGTTTTTTCAGTGAATTTAATAGGTTTTTTAAATGCTAATTCCTAACTATAACTGGTGTGAAACCTATGGTTTTTTCAGTGAATTTCATCGGTTTTTTAATAGCAAATCTCTATAGGTATGAAAGAATATTTTTATAATAAATTTTATATTGTATAAATATGTAATTATTTTTTTTTATTTTTATTTATTTTTTTAATATTTTTTGCCCGGAGCACTCCCGGGGCGTGTACCGGTGAACGCACGGGTAAGCGCAATGTTACAGCGCGCCCCGGGGCGCGTACCGGGGAGCGTCCCGTTAGCACTATTCCCGCGAACGAAAACAACATCGTGACGTTTCGCGTAACCGCGTGATGCGTCATAAGACGCACTGCGTAAGCGCACCCGGAAGCACGCGATCGCATACGATCGCGCAACGTAAGCACCCCGATGTACTTACGCTACGCGCCCCGGGATGCGCCCCAGGGCGTGTAGCGTAAGCGCGTCAAGCCATGTGACTTTAAAATAACACTTTTCATTGGTTCAGAACATTTTTTTTTCCAAATATTGAGAAACCCACCCATTTCTCTCACTATTGCTTTGTACTTGGAGAGAGCAAGAGGTGTTCTTTGCATTATCTGCTTCCCAAAGTTTCCTGATCTACAGCAATGGCTGCAAGGGAGTCATCCAGCAGTGATTCTGATGGTTTTTTGCCTGAGGACCCTCCTCACCACAAAACAAAGGACCACTTCATTTGGAAATTTTTTGACATCCCTGAAGGAAAAAAAAAGGTTAATGCTGCTAAGGTAACCTGCAAGATATGTGGCAGTATTTTATCCAGAGGCAATCCTAATAAAAAATATAGCTTTGGAAATGCCAATTTAATTAGGCATGTCCAGAGAAGACACCCAAATAACTATGCCAGGGAGAGTGTGAGGGACCTGGCAAGGAATTTACCAAGAGATGGCAGCAGCACCTCCACTGGTGGAGCAACACCTTCAGGAACACCACGTGGAAGAATGGTCCCTAGCGTGCAGCCGGTGTTTGCAGGCATAACATTTCTATGCGTGGACTGTGATGAACTGCTCTGTTATGGGGAGCAGAGCATTGAACTCATTGCTATAAAGAGACAGGAACACCGCTGCCCTCCCCGTCCCTAATTTTTCACAATTTTTTGCTCCTGTTGAGCAGTTTTGGAATCCCTGTTTTTGTTTTTCCCCTGAAAAAAATCAAAAAAATATATAAAATCGTTTTAAAAAAGTATAAAAAAATATAAAAAAAACAAAAAGAAAAAAAAAGTTCTTTTCAGAACTACCTCCAATTTATACAAAAATGCTACATTTTTTAAAAATTCTGTCATTCTTTTTTCTCCATGGTACGCTCCCCGGTACGCTCCCCGGTACGCTCCCCGGTGCGCGTACCGGGCGCTCGCCCCGTGAAAATCGAAAAAAAATTAAATTCTTTTTTTGTCCCGCGGGACCCTTTTATGGCCCCCACATCAAACCTAGGGGGTCAGGGGGGGTGTACCCTGCCCCCTTTTGGTCATTTCCCCCTTTTGTTTTTAGCCACCTCTTGTGTCTTGGTCCTACCGAGACACAAGATGGCGGCAGCTCCGGACTGTTTCGAATGTTTACAAACAACCGAGAGCCAATCAGCTTCCCGTGCGCAAGTCGCGTGGCGCGCCCGGAGCGCTCCCCGGTGCGCGTACCGGGGCGCGGCTATAGATATATAATTTTTTTTTAACCTAAATTACTCAAAATCCTCTGGAGCACATATCTTAAGACATAGCAAAGGCACATCGGGCTATCAGTCCCTACAATTTTGCCAAGTTTGGTGAAAATCCATTCAGCCGTTCGAGCTAAAAGTGCGACCGACCGCCCTATGGAAATTAACATGGGGAAAACACGTTTTGGGACCCCCCTTTTATCTCGGCCCCCACTTGACGAATCCCCCCCAAACTTTCAGAGAAGGAGCGGAGCGCCGCGAGGCAAAGTTGCTGAAAAATTCAGGCCGATTCCTCAACCAGCGCCAAAGTTATTCCAAATAGAATGTTGCGATTTCCCTATGGAAATCAATCCTAACTATAACTACCTACTGGCGACCGCCAGTAGGTAATATATATATATAGATATATATATATTGCTTTTGCAGGGAGGACAGCATTTATTCACTCCTTGCGTATCCACTGTTAGCAGAGTAGACCGAGAACCATACAAACGCCATTTTCGAACTTGTGCTCAAACAGGGGGTTTGATCACGTGTTAATCTCTGGTAGTTGTCAAGCCCCAGTTCATCTGAGTTACTGGGAGCAGCTGAACGTAAGCTGTTTACTCGACTGTCCTGAGACTCAAGGTCGCATCTAGCTTTGGGTGCGATAAGCACATTCCTGGAGGTGCCATGCCTATACTCCCGGGCACCAAGTCGAAAGGGAGTCACCCCTCCTGACCTTCCCAGTAATAAATAGTTACGCTTTGAACTAATCATGTGTGCCATATATGGTCCTTCCCTGGAGCTCGATGGCCAACTGGTGTTTTTCCTTTTACAGTGATTATATGTGTTGAACTGAAAAGTATATAACCTCATGTTTGAATACGAGCCAATAGTCTTCTCCGCACACCTGATGGGTGAGGGTTGGAGAGACTCCTCTATAGAGTATTTTGCTTAATAAATGATTGAACTTTCTTCACTGCCAACTGACTGATTATTTGGTAATGGGATTGGGGCTATTGGGAGGTATAGCCCTTTATGAGTATTTTTATAGTACTTCAAGACCACATTGATGGGGGTCAACGAGAATTCCAGAACTACACAGAAATGACGTGTAGACTGAGAAAGTGCTAATTAATCATGTAAATGGTAAAAGTGTACCATACAAGTGCTAATAATATAGCATAAAGTGATAGTAAAGTGTCTAGCAATTTACTCAATTTAGACTATTCCCATTAGTGTTTGACCGAGTTCATACCAGTCTGGCGTCCAATACCACTTCATGGCATAAACAGATATTCTTTAGTATTGCATGACATTCTCTGTATTATCGTGACAGCTATTTACCTTTCTTGTCATACTAGGTATCTCTGCAGGATATTTAGCTGCAGAAGGAACCTTTTTAAAACTTTGAGGTCAAGAAACAGCCTCTCCTTCATCTACATAAGTATATGCCCAATGGACAGAAAGGCAAATGAGAACCTTAGACTGTCCTGAGACTCAAGGTCGCATCTAGCTTTGGGTGCGATAAGCGCATTCCTGGAGGCGCCGTGCCTATACTCCCGGGCACCAAGACGAAAGGGAGTCCCCCCTCCTGACCTTCCCAGTAATAAATAGTTAAGCTTTGAACTAATCATGTGTGCCATATATGGTCCTTCCCTGGAGCTCGATGGCCAACTGGTGTTTTTCCTTTTACAGTGATTATATGTGTTGAACTGAAAAGTATATAACCTGATGTTTGAATACGAGCCAACAGTCTTCTCCGCACATCTGATGGGTGAGGGTTGGAGAAACTCCTCTATAGAGTATTTTGCTTAACAAATTATTGAACTTTCTTCACTGCCAACTGACTGATTATTTGGTAATGGGATTGGGGCTATTGGGAGGTATAGCCCTTTATGAGTATTTTTATAGTACTTCAAGATGAGGTACTGGGTTTTTAGGAACCGGTACCGAACCGGTAACCCAGCGGTGCCAGGGGATCAACACACCAAAGACCTCGGGTTCTCCTGAGTCAGACCCACAGAAACTTCAGAGTCTTCTAGGTGAAGTCAAAGATTAGTTTATTGGCTGCAACCAAGGTGACAGGGTCCTAGAAGTACGATACAAGTATATTCAGGAGACTGCACACTTTCATGAAGTCAGGCTTCTCTTCTTATACCTAATATTCACCCTTTGGCGAAACATTCCTTGGGTGCGCGGTATTTCATTTATGGTTACTGATTACAAAAAGAAAGCAGAGTCATGATGACATGTACATATTTCACGTCGTGCTGCCCATAACAAATCATCCGGCAAGGCCCAACATTTCATCAGATATCGCTGGACCCCTAATAAAAATGGTCACCTCCCCACCATAAAGTAAGTGAGGAAAAGGAGTGGAGAAAGATGTGAGCGAGATATGGCAGGTGTGCGTGCTGAAATGGCTTTATGGCTGGTTGGGCCTAGATACTATCTTGCTTGGCCACTGGGAGGGAACTGACCTAACGAGCTCGGCCTGGGGCAATGGTTCTAACTTGTACTGGGGTCAGAAAGAAGTCGATTAAGGAGTACGTGTCCTTGTGGAATCAAATTCGACTGGATTAAGGCCTATGTAGAGGGCAACATGCAACTAAGGGTTCAGAAGGTAAATGACGATTTCGAGGTGCAATTGTCACTCGAATATACTGAAAATACATGTGCTTGATGTACTCGTCATTTCCGGTCTTTTAATACCAAATTCGTCCTATTTCGACGAAGTTTTTATTCTCGAGTCCGGGACTATTACGGATCCATATTTTTCAGAACCACAGACCCTCCTTTTGCCCTTACATAGGCAATTAATCTACCCTTATGTTAATCCGAGTCCAGATCTATATTCCTAAAGTCATTGAGGTGTTGCTGCAACATCATTCTAGTGCTGGGTTCGTGTCTTGACACAGGCTTCCTTACACATGATGTAGCACAGAGGCCTCATATTGCAGGAGCACACTGTATGCATAGACAGAACAGGAAAAGAATGGTTAAGACCATCCCAATGACCATCAGAATTTTCCATCCCCAGGCAGATATCAGCCCCCAGAACCATCCCATTAATGACCAATCTCCTTTGTCCACATGGATAGATTCGGAAATCTTATGTAGTTTGGAGATGGCCCTGTACACTGTTGGAGCATTATCTGGAATAAAAATGCAACAACTGGACTGGATCAATTTGCATACTCCACCCCGGTCCGCAAGTATTACATCCAAAGCGACCCGGTTCTGAAGGGTCATCAGTCGATCCGACTGGAGCTCAGCAGTCAGGTTACTAAGGGCACCAGCAGTTTCAATCACGGTGGATTCAACTACCCTTGTCAATTGCCTTATGTTTCTGCTGTTAACCATGGCTCCCCAGAACGGCAGAATACCCATTGCAAAGTCACCAAATTCTTGACCCGCAGTGTCTTCTTTACTCAAAACACCTCGAACTACCCTTGTCCGATGGTAATCCGCCGCTGCTGTGTAGGTGGGAGGTAACAGGAATGAAACAAAACATGAGCCCGAGAAGTCAGGGGGCAACCATGTATAGGCTCTATCGTGGCAGATGAAATAAGTACCCTTTGCGGCTAAAAAGGCAGGGGAAGTCTGAGATCCAAAAACATACGTTTCTGCACAGACACTCTTCCCTAGCTGAGCTCTGGGATTCCTACCAATACCTTGCAGACACAGGTGACCTTGATGGGGTACGATCCAGATTGGGGACGATCTCTTGGCTTGCTGTTTCTCACTTACTGTAGTGCCATATCCGGTCACATTCCAACCTACATATGCAAGTATCTCATCATCCGGGGTATCTTCGTAAGAAGTTACTACCTTGATCATGTCAACTATACCCTTGACTAGGGCGCTAGTCTTGAGGTTGTCTTTTACCGAACGTAGGGGTTGGATTTCTCGTGCATATATGAACATTGTCCTATATGCCCATACTGACCCATTGCGACTAAATGGCAGGACCAAATAGGGGATACCTCTATCCGTGGTGTGGGGCATGAGACCACACACCCAACAGTTGGTTGTGTTCATTACAAGTTGGTGTTGGTGTAATAGCTGAACGAAGGAGTTATTAATGAACTCTAATCTCCTATTTGATTCGTGGTCAGGCAAAGATTGGAAAGAATGAGAGGAAACAGTAGGGGGAGGTATGGGTGATGTAGTAGGCGTGAATGTCATATAAGAAGAAAATAACACACAGCTTATCAAAAACACCATTACGCTAAATAGCATAAAAATACACATCATTATAAAAATTTTCTTTCTCATTGTTTTCAAAAGTCTCTGCTTAAAGTTCATTTGTCTGGCAGTTCTCTCCACATCAGGAAACTCCATCCTCTCTAAGGTGCTGCCCGCGGCGGTAGGTTGTTTCTGCTAAAGGATGCTTCCGTCAGTCTAGGGTGGCTCCCTTCGACCAACTGGAACCAGCAACCTATTGTTGTCAGCTGCACCCAAAAGTCTTTAATCAACCGCGACCCTAGCAGCGGAACCCGGATGGCGGTTCAAAAAAAACAAAAATAAGCAAGTTACCTAGATGGGAGAATCTGCATTTTCAAAATAGCATTTTGGAAGGAAAAACTTATTATTTTATTAGTCCACAGGTTTTTCTCTCGGATCAAAAAAATAAATCACTTTTACTTTAGTCTGTTTTTCTCGGTCGTAAATTATAGCGTCTTTTCCCGGGTGCTGTCTGGTCCGGAAATAGTAGCTCAGGTTCCACAGAGTTCAATTGTTCTGATGGCGGCGTAGTTTCTTGAAAAATGTCCTTACTGTCACAATCGCGTTTAGCTTCTTTTACGCGTTCATCAGTTGTGCGCTTTGAGTCAGTGCCTCCTGTCCGGACCCATTGGTCATGTGGCAGAGGGAAAGGTATTCTCTTACAGTGGATCCCGTGGACCCAATTGGCCTTCCCCTCCACTTTAACAGTCGACCTTGTAGACAGGAGGACGAGGTGAGGTCTGGTCCATCTGGGCTGGTCGTTTCTTGTCCTCTGGAAATTCTTGACCAGAACCCAGGAGCCAGGGTCAATGGAGTGACCCGGTGTCTCGGAAACCGGAGGCAAGGTGTTGTGGACCTGTTGATATAAAACACGCAATTTAGCCGTCAATTCATACAGATAGTCAAGCAAAATGGGGTGTTGCAGCTCGCTAAACTTCGTGGGCCTAGGCACTCCCCATATGTTGGCTGGCCGACCAAAGACTATTTCATAGGGGCTGAGTTTCATTCGCGAATGCACAGTCATTCTGGTGGACAGGAGTGCTAAGGGTAGAGCGTCGGGCCATTTAAGACCCGTGCTCGCTTGGATTTTGGCCAATTTAAGTTTAAGCGTGCCATTGTAACATTCCACTAATCCAGCTGATTGGGGGTGATTTGCAGCGTGGAACTTCTGACTAATGCCTAGCCCTTCACACACTCGTTTCATCACACACCCACAAATTCACTTCCGTTGTCCGACCAGACCATTCTAGGCATTCCGAACCTGGGGAAGAACTCTTTCACAAGGGCTTTCGCTGTGGACAAGGCAGTATTGTCCCTTAGGGGATAGGCTTCTACCCACCTTGAGAAGGCGCAAACAACCACGAGCACATATTTTAAGTTGTTGCACCTCTCCATGTGTATGAAATCTAGCTGCAAAACCTCGAACGGATACGTAGGAGGTGCAAAATGACCAGCTGGAGTTGGGGTTCCCCTACCAGGATTGTGTTTCAGACATACCATGCAATTCTTGACAACATTCTCTGCATACTTGGGAATCCCTGAATTCTTCCACACTGGGGCCAACAAGTCGCAAATCCCTTTCGCGCTGATATGGGCCATCCCATGAGCCATTGTAACCACTGCAGGCACATATGCATCGGGTAACATCCATCTTTGTTGCTCTGTAGATTCAATCCAACAACCATTTGCATCCATTCTCCCTGTACTTTCTTTCCACATGCTTAACTCTTTCTCCGTGGCCTCAGCTTGGATGGACTTCACACTTTCTATCGTGTCTTCACATATTCCAACATCACCAGTCCATCTTTCTGGGCTCGCAACATACATTCGGCTCATCACATTCTTTGCCGTTTCTTTAGCAGTTTCGTCAGCAAATGCATTTCCACGGCCAACATCATCGATCACTTTCTTGTGTGCACTACATTTCACAACTGCTACTTTCAGGGGCAACGTCAGTGATTCAAGAAGCTCATTCACCAACTGACCATGCTGAATCTTAGCTCCATGCGAAGTCAGGAACCCACGTTCTCTCCACAGTCGTCCAAAACTGTGAGCCACTCCAAAAGCATACTGACTGTCGGTATAGACAGTCACTTTCATTCCTTTTGATAACACACATGCTCTCGTTAACGCCACGAGTTCGGCGGCTTGAGCCGAACCATGTGGTATTCGCGCAGTTTCAACAATTGTGTGCAGAGTTGTGACAGCATATGCTGTAGTCACGTTACCATTTGGGAGTTTAAAGCATGAACCATCCACCCATAATGTACCATCACATTCGGCGAGAGGAGTATCGGATAGATCAACTCTCCCTTTGGTCTCCTCCTCCGTTCTGAGGAAACAATCGTGCTGTTCTGAAGCATCCGATTCCTCAGTAATTGGTAACAATGTGGCTATGTTCAGAGTACTGCACCTTTTGATGTGCACATGGCTTGCTAGTAGCGTCAATTCATAACTGGACAGTCGAGCACTAGTTAAGTGCTGTGTCTTGGTCCTATTTAACAATGTATCTACTGCATGCGGAACCATCACGATTAGTGTATTATTCATTACTAGACCTGCAGACTGTCGAATAGAAACAGTTGCTGCTGCTGTGGCCCTTAGACAACTTGGCAATGCTCGTGCTACCGGATCCAAAGTTGACGAAAAATAGGCGCATGGCCGTTGTCTATCTCCGTATAACTGAGTCAGCACAGACAATGCACAACCCTCCTTCTCGTGGACATATAATGTGAAAGGTTTATTGTAGTTGGGGTTACCTAACACAGGGGCCGAACATAATGCTGTGCGTAATTCGAGAAAACTTTTCTGACACTCATCAGACCAAGGAATGGGATTGGGTGTATTTGTACACGTTAGTGCCAATAAGGGTTTGGCTAATAACGAAAAATTTGGGATCCACTGTCTGCAGTACGATGTAATGCCCAAGAAAGCGCGTACTTCTCTCTGCGTTCTTGGCACATTTAATTTTGCTATTGCCTGAATTCTTTCTGGGGTCAGTTTCCTTCCCTCCTTCGATAAGAGATGACCTAAGTAGGTCACTTCTTGTCGGCAATATTGGAGCTTGGAAAGTGACACCTTGTGATGTAGATCACATAGATGACGCAGTAGTGCCAATGTGGCCATTTTACATATTTTCTCAGTATCCGCGGCTATGAGCAAATCGTCCACGTACTGTACGAGAGTGGAACCTTTGGGCAAAACCATTGCGTCAAGCTGACTTTTCAGAGCTTGACTGTATATTGAGGGGCTTTCACAGTAGCCTTGAGGAGCGCGTTTAAAGCGAAAGCTGCGACCACCTAAACTAAAGGAAAAAATATCCCTGCTTTCCTCAGCAATCGGGATACTGAAGAAAGCATTCTTCAGGTCAATCACCGAAAACCAGGATGCGGATGCTGGAATCATAGTCAATAATGTTGTAATGTCGGGGACAACTGGGAATTGTGGCACCACTATCTTATTTACTTCCCTAAGATCAATCACAAATCTATACACAGGTGGCTGAGAAGGGTCAGTTCGTTTTAAAACAGGCAAAACAGGACTATTGCAAACATTGCCTCGTGTTTCTTCAATTACGTCTTTCTCAATTAACTCGTAAACAATCGCTAGCAAAGCTTTTTCGCCCTCATTGGATATCCTGTATTGGGGAATTCGTGGCATTTTGACATTCGACTTCAATGTTACAACATACGGTGGAATTTCTAAAAGACCTACATCATTCGGACCAGTAGCCCAAAGAATATCCGGAAGAAGTGTCAATTCTGTTGGAAGCGTATTTCTCGACAAATACATGGGAGAAACCACTTTCTTACCTAAAGTAAGTTGTACTCCTGAGGGAGAACAGTACAAAGTCGCATACAATCTTTTTAGCAAATCTAATCCTAGCAAATTTTCACCACAACCTGTTGTCAAAATAAGGGGTGCTTCGAATTCACAAGGACCAACAGAAAGAGATAAAGGGTCAGAAATCGGATTTCTAACTGGGGCGCCAGAAAAACCTACGGAAACTTTCATTTCGCCAGACAAAGGTGCGCCAGGGAGTTTGGAGTGCATAATAGAACTCTTTGTAGCACCAGTATCCAACAGAAAAGGCTCTGACACACCCGATGTAATCACCTCAACGTAAGGTCCATTCTGATCTACTGGAACTGAAACGACTCCCTCTCTTCGTCTAAGGCTGTCCTAGCAATCGTTACTCTCCCACTGCTCATTTTCTGGGTAATACTCATCGACGTAGTATTGCGCTGTCCTGTCAGATACGTTATTTTGCTGGTCAAACCTGTTCATAGAGTTTTGTGGTGGAAGGGGACGTGCGTCCTGAGGGGTGTTTCCACGCCCTCTACCTCTGGGCGCTTGCTGACTACCACGACCTCTTACACCAGAAAATTCGTTTGTTCGTTGTGGCAGGGCAGGACAGTCATATTTGTAATGACCTTCTTGTTTGCAGTATAAACACTGATTGGGACCTATGCGGTTTTGATTGTAATCGAATCTCTGCAAGTTTCTCTGCGGCTGCTGAAAAGTGTTCCGGTAGTGATTCGGACCATTATTATTTCTATTACCACCACCACGTGGAGGATAAGCTTGCTGTAGCAAAACCTTCGTTTTGAGTTCTCTAGTTTTCTTTTCTACTTTATCTTTCTCATCCTTGTCTCTATTCTCGTAGTACTGTGCGGTAGCTAATATCTGGGCTGAAGATGAGACTGCCCAAGAGCTTTCTGAATCTTTCAATTTTCTACACAAGTCTGGAAGCAGATTGTGCACAAATTTATCGACGAACAATCTCTGACCACCTTCTGTGGTCATATCTTGACCGCTGTGGTCAATGAATGTTTCTTCAAATCTGGTGAAGAAATCTGACACAGTTTCTTCTTTCTTTTGCTTGCATGCAGATAACTTATCCCAATTTACACGTATCGCAGGCATTATTGTCTTCATGTAATCTACTATCCTACCAGGTAGTTCCGCTATCAGGGGCTCAGGCTTTGCACCACCAACTTGTCGTGCATCTGCAACAGTAATATTAGCCCACGTGTCACCTAATTCCTGGTCATGATCTTCATGACGAATTTTTCCCCATAAAGGCTGTGGAAAAACGTTCCCGAATAACATATCGATATCGGCTAAATTCATAATACATGACCCAGCAGTTTGCGATAATTCTTTATAGTACCCTGCAGGATTTTTACGCGGATCTGGTAGTGTTTGTTTGAGTGCTAAAACTTCAGCTCGCTTCCATGGGACATGTACCCATACACTGTGAAAGTGGGGCAGGACAGGTGGGACAGCTGTCGCGTCACCCTCTCTCCACTGTGGGGGAACTTCTCTCATAGGGTATTGTCGTGCCTTTTTCCTACTAGATGCATTAGATTCTGATGGTGACCCAGAACTACTTCCCTTACTTCGATGTGATAATAGCATTTCAACTGCTTCTTCCACATCGGGACCTACAATCATACCCAGACTAAACTTGAACCTTATACGACACATCTCTTGTGGGAGGCACTCCTGATCATTGTCTTCTAAATCTTCGCAAAGAAAAACACACATCTGTTCGAACACATATCTCTGTGTCGCTGTTTCCCATTGATGGAAAACTTCCATGACAGACTGTAAATCATATTTTGCAGTGTCCATGACCCATTTCCGAGCTAAATTATTCAGGGAATCTCTCTCTTGATAATCGGGCAGTTGACTTCGCAACTGTCTTCTTCCTATGTTAGGGGTCGTAGCAGGCGACCCGAAAAGTGGTAAAAGAAGATTAGTAACAGTACTGGCCATTTTCTGCCGAAGGGAAGGTGAAACGGAAGAACAAACAGATGAAAGAACGGGGTGAGGTAAAGCGGATGCAGAGATGGCAGAAGAGGTATGAGGAATAATAGATGTGGTACTAGGCAAAATCATAGAAGGGGCATTTGTAGAAAGTACAGTAGGCAAGATCGTAGAAAACACAGGAGCAACAGAAGTGGTCGGTGGGCCTGGAGGAGGCTGCACCGAAGAAGTAGGAGCCAGCTGAAAAACAGCTGGTGGGTGCTGTGGAAAAGCCAGAGGCGCAGATTGTGCAACTAAAGGTTGCGGGGGTGCTGTAGCATTCTGCGCATAGGGCGGTGGCGAAGTTAACAATTGCGACATTAATTGGTCTTTTTCACGCTCTTTTGCTGTCCCTTGCTGAAGAGACGGCAAAACTGGATAGCACTTATCTATTGCCATTTTACGTTGCCTGTGCAATTGTTCATTTATCTGCTCTTCCTCATTATCTTTAAACTGCACGGCAGCTTGCATTACTGAAAGTCCTTCTTCTCTCTTATTTTTCTTAGCTAATTTAATTTCTTTTTGCTTGGCTTCTTTGCGCCATATGCGGAAAGAGTCAAACATCGCCGGCCGGGCTTTCTTTTTGAAGAGTTTAACTTCAAGGTTGTCTAAGATTTCAGAATCAAAGCTACCATATTGGGGCCATTTTAAAACACCGTCTTTCCTAGTGTATTTAATCCATACCTCGTTGTAAACGATGGGGCCTACCCCATGTTTAACGTATAGCTCGTAAGTCGGAGTTCCAACTGGAGGAACCGGACATGAGTCCTCCAATCGGGAGTCCCTATTATTATTACCAAGACAAAACAAATTTCCGAGTCTAAGACTAGGCATCCTTCTTCTCTAGTCTAGTTCCAAAACTTCAAAGGAGTTATCGATTACGATATTGCTCGTGAAAACACGAGTCCTTCGGTTATGGTATTTGCAAGAACCAATAAAAACCTTTATGTATCTCTAAGATATCACAAAAGTAAGTCCAACTAAGGACTAGGAGACGCTCCACTTATACTTAACTGAAAATTATCGATGGCTTCACCAGAAGACTCGTCTCAGCGTTTCGCTCTACCGAAAATGTCAAGGGTCCAACATCAGAGCGATAGCCAGGGCAGCAGTCCTTGTAGCCGTCGGGAAGCGGGGAACCTCGTAGTAAAGACCTTCGGACCACGTCGACATGCAGGGGTCGATGAGGTGGTGGGCCCTCCTCCGGAATTTTCACACGAAGCTCCTCACGATCTTCAGGCTGATTGGTACCACTGGAATCGCTCCAACGCTGGGCGCCAAATGAGGTACTGGGTTTTTAGGAACCGGTACCGAACCGGTAACCCAGCGGTGCCAGGGGATCAACACACCAAAGACCTCGGGTTCTCCTGAGTCAGACCCACAGAAACTTCAGAGTCTTCTAGGTGAAGTCAAAGATTAGTTTATTGGCTGCAACCAAGGTGACAGGGTCCTAGACGTACGATACAAGTATATTCAGGAGACTGCACACTTTCATGAAGTCAGGCTTCTCTTCTTATACCTAATATTCACCCTTTGGCGAAACATTCCTTGGGTGCGCGGTATTTCATTTATGGTTACTGATTACAAAAAGAAAGCAGAGTCATGATGACATGTACATATTTCACGTCGTGCTGCCCATAACAAATCATCCGGCAAGGCCCAACATTTCATCAGATATCGCTGGACCCCTAATAAAAATGGTCACCTCCCCACCATAAAGTAAGTGAGGAAAAGGAGTGGAGAAAGATGTGAGCGAGATATGGCAGGTGTGCGTGCTGAAATGGCTTTATGGCTGGTTGGGCCTAGATACTATCTTGCTTGGCCACTGGGAGGGAACTGACCTAACGAGCTCGGCCTGGGGCAATGGTTCTAACTTGTACTGGGGTCAGAAAGAAGTCGATTAAGGAGTACGTGTCCTTGTGGAATCAAATTCGACTGGATTAAGGCCTATGTAGAGGGCAACATGCAACTAAGGGTTCAGAAGGTAAATGACGATTTCGAGGTGCAATTGTCACACGAATATACTGAAAATACATGTGCTTGATGTACTCGTCATTTCCGGTCTTTTAATACCAAATTCGTCCTATTTCGACGAAGTTTTTATTCTCGAGTCCGGGACTATTACGGATCCATATTTTTCAGAACCACAAAGACCACATTGGTGGGGGTCAACGAGAATTCCAGAACTACACAGAAATGACGTGTAGACTCAGAAAGCGCTAATTAATCATGTAAATGGTAAAAGTGTACCATAAAAGTGCTAGTAATATAGCATAAAGTGATAGTAAAGTGTCTAGCAATTTACTCAATTTAGACAGTTCCCATTAGTGTTTGACCGAGTTCATACCAGTCTGGCGTCCAACCCACTTCATGGCATAAACAAATATCCTTTAGTATTGCATGACATTCTCTGTATTATCTTGACAGCTATTTACCTTTCTAGGTATCTCTGCAGGATATTTAGCTGCAGAAGGAACCTTTTTAAAACTTTGAGGTCAAGAAACAGCCTCTGCTTCTTCTACATAAGTATATGCCCAATGGACAGAAAGGCAAATGAGAACCTTCGACTGTCCTGAGACTCAAGGTCGCATCTAGCTTTGGGTGCGATAAGCGCATTCCAGGAGGCGCCGTGCCTATACTCCCGGGCACCAAGACGAAAGGGAGTCTCGCCTCCTGACCTTCCCAGTAATAAATAGTTAAGCTTTGAACTAATCATGTGTGCCATATATGGTCCTTCCCTGGAGCTCGATGGCCAACTTGTGTTTTTACTTTTACAGTGATTATATGTGTTGAACTGAAAAGTATATAACCTCATATTTGAATACGAGCCAACAGTCTTCTCCGCACACCTGATGGGTGAGGGTGGGAGAGACTCCTCTATAGAGTATTCTGCTTAATAAATGATTGGACTTTCTTCACTGCCAACTGACTGATTATTTGGTAATGGGAATGGGGCTATTGGGAGGTATAGCCCTTTATGAGTATTTTTATAGTACTTCAAGACCACCTTGATGGGGGTCAACGAGAATTCCATAACTACACAGAAATGACGTGTAGACTCAGAAAGCGCTAATTAATCATGTAAATGGTAAAAGTGTACCAAACAAGTGCTAGTAACATAGCATAAAGTGATAGTAAAGTGTCTAGCAATTTACTCAATTTAGACAGTTCCCATTAGTATTTGACCGAATTCATACCAGTCTGGCGTCCAATCCCACTTCATGGCATCAACAGATATCCTTTAGTATTGCATGACATTCTTTGTATTATCTTGACAGCTATTTACCTTTCTTGTCATACTAGGTATCTCGGCAGGATATTTAGTTGCAGAAGGAACCTTTTTAAAACTTTGAGGTCAAGAAACAGCCTCTCCTTCATCTACATTAGTATATTCCCAATGGACAGAAAGGCAAATTAGTACCTTCCAAAGGTGCATAAGAGAGACATAGACAAGTAAACAAGTGTAAAGAAGCAACCATTCAGGGCCCCCACATCATGAATGAATTGATTTAATCATTTTGAACCTGCAAAGCAGAATGTTGTTCATATCACTCAGTAGGCAGGGATGTGTCACGCTGCAGTGTGGTAAATGAAAATGCATGGTAGCCAGTAGTAAGGTGATAACAGGATAAGGTTTGTTCTTAAGATAGTAGTCTCAGGTTACAGGTAAAGAGGGTAGTAAGGAAGCCCCACTGAGAGCAGCATCATTGCTGCTCAGCCCATGCACTCCAATTACCATTCAATCAACTAAGCACACATCAGCATTTAAATTACATCATAGTCACTCTGGCTGAGTAGCAAGTATCCTTAGTCTAAGGGGAGAATGCCTCAAAATTATTTTGTTTTGTTGAGGCAGCTAAACGATGAGTTTCGAATAGGGAGCGGATTCCTGGTTCTCTGGGATGCACTGAAATCGGGTGAATTTGAGTTTCTGTATTACAGTGGGGTGATGTAAATTAGTGCCACTAAGAAGCAGAATGTTGTCCTTAGGATGCAGTACAGTGTGGTATTTAAATCCCTGGGCACAGGGTACTGTTATTGGCTTGTATCTGTAGGTTGCTGTGCATTATTGTAGTAGTTGAGGGACATATTTATCACTACTGCTGGAATTCTGCATTGCATACAGATGCGTCAGAATGAAATGTGCTGTGTTGCAGCAGATTCCTGCGCCATTTTTATCTTATAGCGCAACATTTTGCAGGGTCCAGAGATGCGTCACGCAGTGTGTTGCAATGTAGTTGATGATGGTACAATGTGCCATAACGTAACTACTACCTAAATGACGCACAGTCAATTTGTGTGGTGTAAAACATCTTTATGTGCTGCAAATCAGCATTGCATCACTCAAGAGCGCATTATGTCGTTGAAACACTAGCAAGGGAACAACAGTGCACACAATTCCCTCCAACATCTATGACCATGGAAGACGCCTAAGGAAACCAGGAAGGCACCAACCCAAACACTGAAAAACAGACTGCAACCAAGGGCAAAAGGAAGTGCCATTTCACAGAGGAGGAAAACCAAATACTGATTAATGAGGTTACAAAATATGAACATCTTTTATTTGTCACCTACAAATTGCTATTAGACAATAAAGATGCTGTATGGCAATCAATAGTTAACAACATCGATTCCATTGATCAAAGAAGAAACATAACATGTGTGTTTGTAAAGCAGACATTCACCCCTAGTTCTCTTGGCACTGAATAACAGATATTTATTGTTACCTAACTCAAGAGTACTCATTTTATCGACCTTAAATGGATGAAAGTCTGAGTGGACCCACCGGGATTTGAACCTGTGACCATGAGTTCACAAACAGGTGCCTGCAGTGGATGTATTAGTCCACTGAGCCACCAGACCCTGACTAAAAAAGTTTGCAGTGGGGTGCAAGAAAAGGTGGCACACATTCAAAAGCTGGACAAAGGAAAAACTGACCAGGAACTGTAAGGCAGCCATGAAGATCGGAGGAGGACCAGATGTCCAGGAGGAATTGAACCTATTGCAGAAGCAGGTGGCATCCCTCTTTCTGGCTGTGTTAGTTGCTTGAGTTGAGTGTGAGAAAGCGCTGACATAGAGGACTAGCAAGATGTACAGTGTGAGTGAAAACAAAAAGAATGTAATGTAATAGATATTCGTAAAATTACAGCATTCCATTTTTAAATAAAAGGTACATATTAATTGAAGGGAAAAGGAACAAACCATCGTAGGGGACAAATACTTCTCAATGTAATGCAAGGCAGCACTGCAACAACATCTTGTGTCATATTTTTAATTTTTACATTCAACACAATTCAGCAAGATACCGTACTGTGCTACGTGAAAGGCAGGAATGTGTCATATCCCTCAAGATATGGTGCATTCCTGCTCTCTCCGTGCGCTGGCACATTTTAGGAAGCCTGGAATCAACGCAGGCACCCTTGCACCATGGTGCAAGGATGCCTGTGTTGCAAGCATGATTGTTTGTGTGCATACAGGGACACCTCCTTTCATAAAAACAATCCTTTGAGGCTTTTTCCCCTTTCTATGTGTGCTGAAGAATGTATTACATGTAGAAAGAGGAAGAACCTAGGAGAAATAAAGATATGTCTCCTCATTACTAACTCCCCATGAAAGGGATAGCATTTTGACACATTCCCAGGTCTACGACTCATGGTATATCAGGAAAGTAACACGATCCATGGGTGGAATTGTGAGCACACATGCTGCATCCATGGAATGCCTTCCTGGGGCTGAGTAATGCAAGACAACTTCTTGCACTGCCTTTCTATTACTATGGGTTAACCAAGCTAAGCAGAGGCTCACAAGGTAGCCTTGTGTGGCCAGCTAAATCTCAACACATATATTGGGTTGCCTTGCACCTTCTTGTGTAGAAGCGCAAGGGCAACACAACGTTCTTGATAAATATGCCCATAATATTTAAGTACATGGTTAGATGTGTACCTGTCTCTCCTAGTGTGATGCAAGTCAACAAGTGACCCCATATAATAATGAACCAATATAAAAAAAACATTACCTGTCCACAAATATATGACAACTTGGTAAGTGCTAGAAATGTACCAACATCATCAGATAGTGCACGTAATGCACAATGTTATTCAGCCAACAGTAGAACTATCTTTAGGAATGGCATTTAATGTATTGTGAGCTTGTGAGCTGTCTGTGTCAGACATCTACATACCACCATGTCATATGTCAATACCACTAATCAACTATCATATAAACATAGGGTTGAGTTAAATAATGGTTTAATAAAGTAGGGAAGCAAGTTAAACATGGGTGGTGACCATTTTGAGAGGGACTACATAGTGCCCATTTAGAAGACTCCACAGGCTAAATATGATATCCCGAAAGGTGATCGATATGTCTTCTGGTGTGTGGGACAGTAACACTTCTTACATAGATACACAAAAATCTTTTGTTAAAATATCATGTCTGTATGTGTAGGTAGGACCTGTCTTATATCGTCCAAATGTTTAACATGTATCCAAGAGAGACATAGGCCATGACACAAACATAGCATCAATGCAATTGCTTATGTGGACTCAACACACTATGCACTTAAGTTGCTCAATAAGTGTCAAATGTCCCCCATTACACAAGTAAGTGGGTTCATGTAAGATGTAACTCACATGTTCTCATGCGATGTATCATATTGTGATAGACTCCACATATCTATTCTGCTATGACCTATGGCCTCTATATGGAGCTCAACCACCTACACCTCAAATAGCATCCCTATCCGTATTGATGTAAAATAAATGTGCTAATATGTACACATTTTCATATTCAAATTGAATTGCAACTTTTGTAACAAAGAAGTTACTACATAATGCAGCAGGCTTTGTAAGTTACACCACTATTACTGTACAATATCTCCAAAACTTCTTAGAACGTCATCTGCATGTGAATATGTTGAAATATAATTTTTAAGAGCATCATAGACATCAAAGGCCATATTGATCATCATTTCATGCAATGCAACACAGAACAACACCTTGGTGTGCCACCCTGCAGGAAAGAGAGTAGGCAGGAATGTGCCATATTATCATGATGTGGTGCAATCTTTCTTTCTGCCCTTGCTGGAGCAACCATTGCTGCCTAGCCCATCACATGCACCCTTGCACCTTGGTGCATGGGTGCCTACATTGTAAGCAGGATTGTTTTTGTGCAGGAAGGTGTCCCTCCCCTCACAAAAACAATCCTCTGAGGTTTTGTCATCTTTCACACTTAGAAAGAGGAAAAAACAAGAAGAAGTAAATATATTTTTCCTCGTTACTGCTTCCCTGGGAAGGTGTATCATTTTGAGCCATTGCCAGGTCTACCACTAATGGTAAATCAGGAAATGTGCCAAAATCCATGGGTGGATGCGTGGGAACAACCATGTTGCACCCATAGATTGCCTCCCTGGGGCACAGTTATGCAAGGCAGCAACTTGCGCTACCTTGCGTTACTCCACATTTGTCAAGCCATGCAGGGGAATGCTAGGCGGGTTTGCGTAGTGTGGTAAATGTCATTCAAGATTTTGCAAATCCCTTGCGCGTGACAAAGGCAATGCAAAACCATAATAAACCTGGCCCTATATCTCATATTAGAGGCGGCTAGTAACACACAGGTTTGTGAATACATTTTCAAAATGAATGAAGACATATGTGAAATTATCAGAACTTTGTATTGTAATGAGCTCTACAAATATGCACTATGTATGTATCCCTAATATGTGTGTGCCTACTTGTGATATTGTTCAGCTTATGATTCCAAATAGATTCAAAGCTAAATAAGGGTGTGAGACAAATGGACATGGTCTTACATGTGACTTTTGGCAACAGTACAACATGGGCTTAATCATTTGTTGAAATATAGGCTCTTAATATCCCTGTGTAGAGGGAGATGAAATAAACGACTGACACAATGTATGTTACATATCTCCAACAGTTAAAAGAGATGGAGATTGCTAACATATGGCAATTTAATTGTAGCAGGAAAAAAACATCTCCTGTGCAGAGGCCTGTCCATGCTGTTCAACCTCCTCATCTCCCATACCCACCATGGATAAAGACACCTTCCAACTACTTCTGCACACTATAGAATCTTATCCTTCAAGCTTGGAAAGGGAAGACTACATTGTAGGATCTGCACATGAACTAACTCTGACTGTGCATGTTCCATTTATACAACATATTGCCAGCAAGAGCTCTGATGACTCTGAAGTAACTTTTCAACAGAGAGTGGTCGGGTCCAGCAGCGGTTGACAGATGAAGTGAATTTGGCCATGGAGACTTTAGCGTACACTTTTGAAAGAGTCCGGAAGTATCTCACCCCAATCAGGGATTGTCAAATTATGTAGTAGACACCTGTTCTTGGCTCTATGGAATTGATTCCCCCTCAGCTGATATAGCTGCTGTCATGACGCTGAAGGGCGAACAAGATGTATCTTCAACATCTAACACCAGTGATTTGGTCAAATAACTTGGAGACATCAGGTCGGCCATCTAGTCAGTCCTTGGAAAGAGGACTGGAGGCATTCTGTTAACATTTGGACTCCTTCATGGCATGAACAAGTGCCCTCAATAGCAACATTCTTGCTGTGTTGAACAACCAGCAGGGACTACAAACGGTATTGGCAAATTGGAGATAACTTCTTCAATCTCTGAAATAAGTGCTTCTGAGTCTTGTAACATCACTCTCCACCTCTTATTCCAACACCAAAATAACCACCCATCAGAGGAGGAGCAAGAAGTTATTTTCACCAGTTACAGAATAAGAACGTATAGTTAAAACAAAAGTGAGTGTCTTCTGGTCAGTTTGTCAACCTGTCTTGTGTTGGACATCAAACGGCCTTCTTTGCAAACCACTACAGTCCTCTACTGTTACAATGCAATTGATCTTGTTCTACTATTGTTCTCATAAAGCACCTGTCTTTGCTAATGGCAATTTGCACTAATCTACATTTCATATGGTACATATGTACGTGAGAACAACATGTTCTTGATACATTTATTGTTCTTTTTTTGACCTTGGTTTTCCTTCTCTGTGACGAATTTCTGAAAGTTGACTTTCCACATAAAGTAATGTGGGTAACAGAAACAACTATGTTAAATAAAAGGATTCTCATACCCTGATGTGATCTGTAGCGTGTAATCTCAATTGTGTAGAAATAATATTTTGCAAAAAGTTTAACTTCATGATGAAATACATCCGCAGATGTGAGATTGTTCACACTACCATGCTGTCTCTGAGTGTGCCAAACAAACTAAAAATACATTTAAATAGAATACTTAACTGTTGTATCACTGCTCAAACTTGGGACCTGATCTACATTTTGGCGGACTGGTTACTCTGCCACAACAGTGATGGATATCTCATCTGCTGAAATATAAGTCCCATAAAATTCTATAGGATTTATATTTTGGCGGACAGGATATCCATCACCATTGTACTGGTGTAACCCGTCTGCCATCATCTAGATCAGGCCCTAAATGAATGGTCACATATACTCCAACTTTTTTAGAAAGGAAATGAAGTGCACAGGACAAAAATAGTAACAAATGACAGCACACTACCTAGTCATATTTCTTTAGCTTCTACACTGGCCACCTACAATTTTTTCATTACCATCCATCATCAAGTCCAAAGTGTGAAAAAATAGTTGCAGGGTAGTGATATCTGGACCTTCTGCAATGTACATTACCTTAGACAATAAAGTAAAGACATTTTTGCATAAACATTGTCCATGTGACATTCATATTTCTGCTCGTGTCATAACAAATGATAAAAAAATGATCATCTCATAATATAAGTATTGGATATATGTCTATGCTGCTGGGTATGTAATGTATCTATGCTGATTTATTAAGGTTTTGCTTCCCCTTGCGTCACACAAGGGGAAGCACGGCGATACAAAACCAAGAATGAGATTTACCAAAGTACACAAGGACACCTTATGTGGCCCTGTGCGTCTTGGTAAATCTGGAGTAGGGCAAGCCAGAGTAACTTACTACCTTGCGCTGCTCAGTCCCAGGGA
Source organism: Lissotriton helveticus (assembly GCF_964261635.1). Classification (NCBI taxonomy): domain Eukaryota; kingdom Metazoa; phylum Chordata; class Amphibia; order Caudata; family Salamandridae; genus Lissotriton; species Lissotriton helveticus. The sequence goes on from NC_136057.1 coordinate 1,764,396,420, forward strand.
GCCATTCCATGGGTGGAGTATGGGTAATACCATGCACCCATCCATGGATTATGAAGCAGTCCAGGTAAACTAATACTGGTAGACCTGGTGATGTGTCATTATACCATGCCTTCTCATATGTTATGTTATGTTATGTTAACTATTTTTTATATAGCGCACGGATGCCGCAGCCAAGAGGCGTCCCGGCGCTTGGAGATCTGAATAACACAACACGATTAAGAAAGCTGGACAAAAAACAGACTAAACTGTGGAGAAAAGAAAAGTCTTCAGGGTCTTCCTAAAAGGAAGCAGATCTGAAATTGAGCGGAGTGGAGCTGGAAGAGAATTCCAAAGAGCAGCCGCCAGCACTGAAAACGAGCGACCACCCACTCTAGCCCTTTTAAAACGAGGCACTATGACAAGGTTAAGACTAGCAGAGCGAAGAGCTCTGGCAGGAGCATAGTGCAGAATAGTCTGTGCAAGGATCGGGGGAGAGGCTAGGTTGAGGATTTTAAAAGTTAAGCAGAGGGCTTTAAACTTAACTCTTTGCTCAATCGGAAGCCAATGAAGATTGCGGATGGTTTGGCGAGCTGAGACAAATTTCGGGAGGCCGACAAGCATCCTAGCCGCCGCGTTCTGAACCCTCTGGAGACGGGACAGTTCGGCCTGGTTTAAGCCCAAAAACAGAGAGTTGGCATAGTCCAGTCTGGTAAGAACCAGAGCCTGGACCATGATCTGTCTTGTCTCAGCATCGAAAAATTTAAAAATGGGTCAGTAATAGCAGTAATAACAAAGAAAATGATATATATTTCACATTGTTGACCTGTCTACATGGGCTGTATTCTAAATTACAGGTAGAGACGCGAAAGCATCACAGGTATATTATTTATGTAGGAAGGTGTCCCTTTCTACACAAAGACATTCCTGTCTGTCATGCAGGCACCTTTGCACCATGGTGCAAACATGACTGTGATGATGTTAGCCAGTCACAAGTGCACCAGCGCAAGGAGAGGATATAAATGCCCAATATAATTTAAAGTATTCAGCATTCCATCTCCCTGCCAGTATGAGAAATCTGGCACAGAAGCTACAAAATTAAGTATGACCATATTATACCTCCCTAACATTGATAATAAATGTCATATATTATAGCAGTCACAGAACGCAGGTGAGTAATGTCAGTCCTGTGGCTTTGTTGTATTACAGTGAACATTACCATTGCTTGTTGGCAATGTGTGAGCATGTATGTTAATAAAATAGCGTTATTAAAACATGACGTGGATAACTAACATCATTTATCACACAGAAAAGAAACATGTCACTTGTTTCCATATTGGAGGTAATTATGAAATACATTTAAGACAAGCATTCTCAAAATCAGGCAAATTTGTTTAGCAAAATACATTTATTATTGAACCAGCTGTCAATCATAAAACATAGCTAACTACCACTAACTAATCTACTCTACATATCACTAACATTAACTGAACCTATGTAATCTACAACTTATCCTGATTTAACGATTAGTGAGACATGACAGGTTAAACATCAATGCCCCACCTCCTTATTGTACATTCAGCTACACCAGACATACATATACTAATTCCTAAACATACACTGCATATACATTAATATCGAAAATAATATCTATATACATTTTTTATTTAGTTAATTTTTTATTTTATGCATGTAACATCAACCCTCTTCCAACAATTTACTAAATCTTAAGTATTACTACACTAAAAAAAATAACATTAATTTACTAAACATCTATATTAACTTAAACTACAGCTAATCTATACCCTAACTATCTAATAGCACACTAAAGAAAATAACATCATTCATCATAACAGGGAAGGGGATTGATGGAGGGAGAGTCTGCATTGTCCTATTTAAATTTGTTGTACAAGGTGTATAGATTCTCTTGGCACCATCGCAAAATTCTAGTGTTTTTCGGTATCGATTTATTTTGCTTCACTAATCTATTGTCTATGCTCTCGATGCATTTTAATCGTCTCACTATCCATCCGATACACAGAAAGTCCTTTCTGCATGGTTCTTGGTCCACTTGAGCTAAGTGCCGTTGATGGCACCCCTGTGGTCTGTGACATGGGCCTCTAAAGTTGGGTCCCACGAGGGGTCGTCATGCCAGTGGTTGTGTTGGCCTGTTGTAATGTATTTGAGGCTCCCCGTGTTCCTGTAGCCGGTTCCTGTACACATTCTGCCCGTTTTCCGAAATCCATGTGTTATTTCCTTGATCCTGGAGTATCATGCCTTCCGTACTCCAACTTTTGTAGCCTCATCAGCAGTCATATGAGCTATAGAGGAACATACGTTTCTATCAATTAAGGGGCATATTTATAATAACTGGCGCATCCCTGCAAATCAGCAGGGATGCGCCAGTTATTGTGCGCCACAGCTCCGCCATCATGTAAATGCGGCGCACCATGGTGCAAAAACGCATCTGTGCCTAAAAGTGACGCATTGCTGGAGTTGCGTCGCAAGCGTGACGCAGCTCCAGCAATGCTCCAGAGGCCCTATCTAGTTAATGCTGCGTCAATCCTTACGCCTGCTTCAGGCAGGCGCAGAGTTTTGATGCAGCATGGGCCGAAAAGTGACTGAGTGAAATCTTGTAGATTTCACTCAGCCACTTTTAGGAGGCGTTCCTGCGCCGGAACGCCCCCCCCCCCTGCACACAGGAACGCCTACATGTGGCGCAGGGCATTACAACGTGACGCATCTCTCAGATGCGTCACGTTGTAAGTACCGCCGCACCATGGAGCACGATTTGCGCCGCTGCTGCATCACAAAAGTGACGCAACGGCGGCGTAAATGAGGCGCAAGGGGCTTGTAAATCTGCCCCGATATCTTTAGAATATACCAAAGCAAATTAGCCTTTATTTCACATAATGTAACAACCCAACCATTCCATTACTTACATACAAAACATACTCTTTTAAATTCCTATCATTATACCTTCAGTACAAACCAATATGCAATTTGCATATATTTGTTGTCAAATAGGAAGGTCCTGTAGGGTCACAAGAGTATCACTACTGACAATGTTACAATGTTACACCTGCACAATGTGCAATGAGCTGATATTTAATTTCATATAGATGGTCACATTTATTGAATACACATATGTGTGAGGTGCATGTTCTGCATGGAGACTTAGCCATCACACATGTGTGAATAACTATGCCACAGAAAACGTGGTCCATAGTGAATGTGGAACATCCCTCTTGTACACATCCATGTTTTTTTCATATCTTTGATAAAGACATACTTGGTAGAAGATGGGATACACTTAAAATTAACACAAAGAACCCATGTTAGACATCCATCCACTTTTCACATTTGAGATATCATATCATTGCTTATACATTCAAAATGTCATGACAAATGTTAATATGATGTTAATATTCTTAACGCTATAGAGCACTATTTGTCCATGTTTGCCATCGAATGCTGCGATAATCCTTGTATACTGGTGCTTATTTGTATGTTGAAATAGGCTAGAGAGAATAATCATGCATAATAACATTCTTGTTTTCCTTATTCATAAATATGACTGTGTTGCTCTTATTTGAACAGTCCTAATCTCCATTATTTACCTGTACATTAAAATATATACAACTAATCGTTTGACTACTCAGTGGAAAACTTTGCATTGTAATGTAAGTCAATGTATTACAAGCATTGGCTCATTATTGAATGTGACACAAACTATGTTTGCATGCTTTGAAAAGGTCTAATCCCCCCATTGTATGGGTTTCCCAAGCGGAGAGACAGCAGGTTGCAACTTGAGCTGCCATGGGGTATCCTGCTATTACCAAACCACACATGCCCATGCAAACTTGGACTTGTGTGGCTTAATTTATCCAACTCTAGCATTTGCATTGTACAGTGTTGCTTTGCCTGGTCCTAGTGTGATGGCAAAGCTCAATAACTATGGACATCAGTGTTCATGTGCAAGAGTCTCAGTTAAACATTTGTGTGTACATTAGACATAGGGCCATATTTATCATGCGGCAGAATGCAGCACACGTAGAAAGAGGAAAGAATGAAGAGAAATAAATGTATTTCCCTATGTTATGCCTCCCCTGGGAAGGCATAGCCTTTCAACACATTCCCAGGTAGACCACTCATGATAAATATGGGAATGTAAACTCAACACTAAGGAACCACGTTTCTAGAACCATTCCGGCTGCACAGCCAGATCCTGGACTGCATGAATCCAATAAATCAACTCTACCGATTCTTCTTCTTTGTACTCCTTGTTTATTCTGTGTTTATTCTCACCTTTTATGTTTTGTAATCGATTTATTTTACTCATTCGTCTTTCATGTTGTAAATAATAACACCAGCACAAAAGGAGTGTACGTTTCCGCATGCCACGACTTTAATAACTTCACCCAATCTGGGAATGTGCCAAAATCCAATTGAACGCCTCCCTGGGGCAAAGTAATGCAAGGCAGCGACTTGCTCTGTCTTGCATTGCTCCAGATTTACCAAGCACCGTAGGACCATGCAAGGTGACCTCCCTATCTGCAGGAATCTAGAGACGTGGCAAGACGACCGTATACCTCAATACAGACTAACAAACAAGGTTGGAACGTTTGAAAGAATGATACGTCCATAGGAAATATAAAGTGTGCCTCGAGCAGCAATACAAAAGAAGATTAAAAGTACTTGGAAACTCCCTTTGAAATAACAGGGGTTATCTCAATAAGGACACTGCCAGATGACGTCTTGCCAAACAGAATAGACTGAGCCACAATATTCTTCCTATTGAGGCTATCTGATAAACCTAAGGATACAAATTATACAACTGCTTACAACAGTGGGACAGTTTTTTGCTGTCACAAAGATATACAGATATCTCCAACATATAAATACTAGGTACCCTGTATATGCACAGAAAGGAAGAAATAAAACTTTGTACCCTGGTCCTGAGGAAGGCGGTTTTACACTGCCGAAACGCGCGTAGACCTGGCGCATAATTATATACAAGCAACAACTGTACTACCTCAATTGTAGGATCTGGTCTGAGTAGGGGAAGACTGTTAGTAGTATGAGTGTGAACTGGTATGACTGAGTGAGTATGACTGGTAATTCGTGTGTATATATCAGGGTATTGCCTTGTATTTACTTAATAGATGTTGTGAATGTTTTTTATGATGCAATGCACTTTTTATAAATTAATCAAACTCGTACTATCAATGATGTTATTGATGTATATGAAAGAAATGATCTAAAATTTAACAAAAAACTAAAAATATATTTTTGATATACGAAAGAAATAAAAACAAATAAAATGAAAAATTGAAAATTATGGATTGTGTTGTACCTATATGATTAGGAGGCTAATACAATTATTTGATGAGACAAATCACATGTTAAAGTAAATAGTGACCACGGGGGAATTTCTTATATGTTGTGTTTCTACTTTCCTCTCTTTTCCCTGGTCGTATAAGTATATTTAGAGGGGGTCCCGTAACTTATGCTTCTGGACCATGCAAGGTGACCATGAGTTGCTTGGTAAATCTCATATAGGTTTGGCAACGCCCTTGCGTTAAGCAAGGTTGGCAAGGTTGGCGCAAAACTTTGATAAATATGCCCCATAGCATATGAAAACAGGCAAAGCGTATACATTGTACAGTCATTGCCTCAATTACACATCTATGTCATTGTTAATGTCATGTCCATATATGAAAAGAGTATGTCAATGACTGCATTAATGACTTAACATGCAACTCCAATATAAACACACCTCGAAGTGAGATTTAGATACTAAAATGACAGCTTTCTCCATGTACATGCATGTACACGCAAATAGTCATATCATTGAAATGGCGCGAGAAGTGCATATGCACAATAATGAATGGGAGAAGTTGATTGTGCTGACATCTGTCTGACTGGTTATTACACATATCTTCAAATTAATTGGGAAGGACTCATGCACTAATGAATATCCACACTCATGGTAATGAAAGTTGAATGATACAGTAATTAACCCCTGTGTATAAAGAACACATGACATCAAAGCACAGCCGAACCCCGATATATAAATGTCTATATGGCTGACAGAGACAGATGGACCTGGATAACCAACCTGCTTTTCAGGATAAACCAGCAGGCTGAACCAACCTGAAACCACAATGACATAACCCAATATTTTTCAACAATTTGCCTGACCTGTGAACCACTCAAACCAACTGTGATGAAGTTGCTGGAATGCAAGATTTAGATGCTATGACCACATAGACTCAGTGGGCCTTCTGTTGTCCACACACCATTATTGGACCACATTTATGGAAGTGTTGCTTTGGCCTTGCATCAGGCTAGGTAACCCAGGGGCTACACAACACTCAAGTTAGATTTATCAAGCCATACAAGCACACATTGTACAATCCTATGTGACTCTGTAAATATGGAGTAACGCAACCAGTGCATGTTGCTTTCTTGCGTTTCTCTGCCCCAGGGAGATGTTCCATGGGTGGAGTGTGGGTGTTCCCATGTTTCCACCCATGGATTCTGAAGCATTTCCAGATTTACCACGACTGGTGAACTTGAAATGGGAAAATATGTAACACCTTCCAAAGTCGTCGGTCCGGCGAGCTCAAGGTAAGTGGTTTCATAATATTTTTATTTAATTTTTCCCTTTTCCATCAACTGTCGACTTGCCAGCCACCCCGCCCCCGCCTGCCCCACCGCTCTTACCTGTGCCAAGCACCACTGGGCTTAACACAACCAGTTTGAAAGATAACCTCTGCATGGATATCACTCATTACTCAAATCCTGATAAACAATTTTAGGAGCAAGATTCACAATGTATAATCCAGATTTTGCCATTGAGGTCAATAGGTATTCAGGACCTCATCAGTAACATAAATGTGGACCTCAATGAAGCTGAAGCCTTCTCAAATTTGGACATTAAAATGGGCTGGATGCATACCATCTATACTGAACCCACTTTGGCCTTGAGAGATGCCCTTTGAAGGCCCTCTATAGAGGCAAGAGTCTAAGTTTTGGGATATTATTGGTTGCTGACATATTTCCTGAAGTGACCCGAATGTTCATCCTGCACATTTACAAGTGCTCTGGCTACATTTTCAACATCATTGGGTTTGAAAAGACTCTGGAAGACCAGAATTGGTGATAGGCATTGTACGGCAAGCCAAAGGGTGAGCCCATCTACTATTGAGAATTGACAAATGTGGGCTTGACAAATATAATCTCTTGTCAAGCAACCACATCTTGACAAGGTTGCAGCATGGGTGGACATGTCATATCCTCCTGACTTAGGGGCTTCAGTTATTTCTTGAGATGGCCCGTTACTATTCTGGATGCATTTGAGACAAGCCTATAAGCAGATCCTATGAGGTAACTTTCCAAGCATGCTTTGGAATGGTCTGCAGATACCAAGAAAAAATATCCTGGAACACACTGCACAAACATGTGAAAATGAAAGTTAAACAGTAGATGTCACTGAATAAAGTAACTATTAAAAAAAGCAGGACAAACCGAACATGCTGCATGATCAACTGCTCCTAATACAGACAATGCTGGACCAACTGGTGATGCTTACTGTTTTCTCTAATGTTTAGCATAGTTCAAGAAACTACACATGTCTTTTAAAGCCATGTTCAGTGCTAGAATCTGCCATAATAATATTTGTCATCCTTGTTCTCTAGGTATCCACACCTTCCAGTTGAGGTAAGATTCCATAGGGTGTTGTATAGGGTGTTCTGCTTCATAACTTCAGTGAGTGCTCACATTCATGGTAAGTATAGAAGCAGACAACTCTGGTGCTAAACATTTCTTTCAGCAAGAACTCAATTACTCTAATCACAAATTGTATTTGTCTATGCCTGGACTTATGAGTGTTGTGTGGTATCCAGAGTGCACAATGAGTGGGTCTACGCTGAATGGAACGGTGTAATGGTGTCACGGTTATCAATAGGAGACTGAGCCCAGTGGTGAGAAATGAGCATACCTAGGGCTAGATGTAGGTAAGTTGTATTTACAGATTCATAAATACCAAATTTTACGGATTCGGTATTTATGAATCGGTAAATATGAAGGGGGGAGATGTAGGTATTTCCAGATGTGGAAATACCGATTCGGTAATATTCGGTATTTACCGATTCGGTAAATACCGAATCGGTATTTCCTATTGATTCCTATGGGCTGTGAAGCCCATAGGAATCAATGGGAAATACCGAATCGGTAATTACCGATTCGGTAAATACCAAATACTGCAAGGGTGCAGAGGGTGTCACTTTGACACCCTCTGGCACCCCAAAAATAGGCATGTACGCCATGTGGCACACAGACATGCCCTAAGGGCATGTCTGTCTGTCACATGGCTAGGTGTGCATGCACACATGTGCATGCACACCTGAATTCGGTATTTTAACACCCAATTGGATTGGGTGGTAAAATACTGAATTTGTAGGGCCTTTGGGACTCTGAAGAGTCCCACCTACATCTGAAAGTTTCCGAATCGGTAAAAATACCGATTCGGTATTTTACCGATTCGGTAAATTTACCGATTCGGTAAATTTACCGAATCGGTAAAATATGCCCCCTACATGCCAATTCTTAAATACCGGTCGGTAACGGCCGAAATCGGCCGTTACCGACCGGTATTTTGGCTCCTACATCTGGCCCTTAGACGCCCCAGACAGGCATTGTGGGGCTGGTAGTGTTTGACTGAGTATGAGAGTCTGGTGAGTAAATCAGCAATGGAGTACCTTGGGTGGACCTACAACTCCCAGAAGGCCTTGGGGCAGTTAGCTCCATAGTCCCTGGAAGGATGGTACTACTATGAGTAGAAAGCCCCTCCTTTCGAGCGGGCTGACGCTTGTCAATCACTTTCAGGAGCTGTTGGAGGCGAGCACTCCGTTGCCGTTATTTGAATGCTTCTGAGTGGCGCGTTCAGGACCGAACACATCTGCGGCTCTTGCCTCTGAACAGTGTTCCTACACGTTTCGAGTGAAACGTGCCTTTTGACCAGCTTCCTTGGCTGAGGAAGTATTCCTAATTTACACACGTCCCGGCTTGACCACGCATCCTGGACTGAGCACGCAGCCCAGACCAAACGCTCTCTGTGGAAGGATTCCCTCAGCTCAACCGGGCAATTCCAACGACGCATTCTTCAGGCTTCAGAAGCAGCGCTTGCTCACCGGAACAGTGAGAGTGGTTCCGCTGCTTTTCTTTTCCTTTGGTTGCAACACAAAAGGTACATTTTGTTTTCTTTGCTTTTGGACAGCCTTGTGAGACATTACCCAACAGTGAATTAACCAATGAACCCGGTGAGGTCTTCCCTTCATAGTAATTACCTACAAAGCAAAAGAATTGAAAAAGTTCTTGGTTTCTTAGAATGAGGTAGCACAAGACTTGTTTATACTCCACTCATTTGCGGTGTTTACTTATATGCCAGCTTGGAGCAAGTGGTGATGCTCTGGAATCTGCTATATAAGAGTGTATGTTGGCTCAGTGTGACATTACCACCTTTTTAGTGTGGACTGCTTGTAAGTAGACTGAGTGGCTTGGCACATGTTAACCCTAGTGGAGTATGACTATATAATTGAAGTAGAAAGTAAGTCTGTGTTGTTGATGTCTCCTTTACCTGCTGGATACCTGCCTCAGTTCACTACCCAGAGAGAAAGAAGAATTTCCTGTACATTCAGAGAAGACCGAAGAGGTCCTGTGGAAATGGAAGGCTACCTTTTTGTTTTGTTATTTCATCCCTTTTACCCTTGGTGCAGGGCAGTGGCTGGCAAATACTCCTTGCTGGTAGCATCGGGTGGAATCGATAAACCACCCTCCTCACTGGATCTGTTCTGGAAGGTTGCTGTCAAGTAATCTTTGCTAACCTATCAGAACTGGACAAATGGTTGAGTAGTGTGAGTGGAATCGTAAAGGGGTAGTCAGTGAGGCTGGACAGGGATTAGCCACTTAGCATGTGTACTCCTGAGGATGCATCAAGGATCTGAAGACCAGAGAGGAAACATCAAATTAGGAGTTAGACACTTTATAGATGCATAGCTCAAGGATGCATTCACATTTACGAGATAGGTCAATGGTTACTTCATACATGTGCTGGAAAGGTCTTGGTTAGCCTTCATTTAAAATGATGAGCTCTATCGGGTTAGACTCAACCTTTGACCCTTCTGAAGTTGCTAAATTGGTCTTTTATGAGGTGGGTAATTGTTGTGAACGTATCTAGGACCCTATTTAAATATTCCCGATTCATGCCCTTATGTGGTTATAACAAATCATGTCCTTATTGTGAGAAGTTGGCCTGATATATGATGCTCACTAGTTCTAGTGATCACCTTGTATCATGCCAAGCAACCCTTATGGTGCAGGTTGTAAAGTCAACCTTATAGACAAGCTATCCTAGGGGTAGCATGGACTAAGCAGTCTTAGGCTAAACTCTGTAAAGGCATGTGAAGCAAGCTGTTTTACCATACACAATCCCTTGAATACCAAATGAAAGGACACCACACAGATATATATTGAAAATATATATAGATTTATTACTACAAATATCCCTGATACTCTTTATGAGCACAGAAGCAAATGCGTTAAAACAAAACACAGTTTAAATACACAAAAGTTGCACAATATGGATGAGCCCTAGGGGCCACCTAAACCATATACTAAAATAGTGGTATAAGAACCACTATGGGGAAAGTGAAGAGGCCTAGGGCCTGGGGAATCGCTGGAGCTGTTCGGGACTAGCAGTGAAGAAGTCGGGAAAGGCCCGCGGGACTCGGGAGCAGTGCGGAAAGTGCACGCTTTACCAATGCAATGTCAATGGTGCATAAAAAGTACAAAGTTAGTTAGAGAGGAACCTTCCAAGTGACCTAGAAAGCTGAAACTTGAGACACAGACACTAGAGGTGTGTACCAGTGTGGGAACACCGGCGGAGCTGAGTTACCTCACCCACAGGAAGCGGGTGCATAGGGTCGAAGTAGTGTCGGGTTTCGTCACGCAGGTCGATGGTGCTTGGAGCTGAAGATGCTGCAGGCGGCTCGATGTGAAGAGTTCCGGTGGATCCAAGGGTGGATCTGAAGAGGTGAAGACCTGAAAGCAGAGGGGACAATGTTCAAAGTCACTAGCCAGTGACTACCGTGGAACCAGAGTGGAACCAGGCGATGTCGGGTGCAAACAGGCGTCGAGGTGTAGCTTCTCTCTGCAGCCACATGGACACGAGGAGTTGAAGACGTCCAGGAGTCGGTCAGGAGCTGTCCCACGCAGGTTTCTCGCTGTTAGCGGTGTCGGCGACTTGATAGAAGCAAACAGGCCTTGGCTAATGCAAGCCACGCAGGAATCAAAAAAGGCTTGTTACTCGGACCAGCAAGGTCAAAGCAAGGGTTCCTTTTTACAGGAGCAAGGGCAAGTCTGGAGCAACCAGACCCGCAGTGAAAGTTGTAGGTTTCGTCGCCAAGATGGCCACTAGCCGTGTGGCAAGTGGACGGTTAGGCGCATCAAGTGGCACAATGCAAAAGGGCCCCACGCAGATCGTGGAGATGCTAGGGGGCTGATCTTCGGTGCAAGGACTGCTCGAGGTTGGGGCTTCTCAAACCCCAAAGCACAGCATCGAGGGTGCCTCTGATGCTGCGCAGTCAGCGTTTCGGGGGTCTTCCAAGATGTCCAGTCCCACGTCTCTCGGTGCCTCCACGGGTCCCTTCTTTGCAGGGACTGTGGATTGGGCTGTGAGAAGTCTGGGAGTCTGGGTCATGTCAAGCTCTGGGCTCGGGCTCCGGCGGGAGGCGGCAGCAAAGCAGACGTCGAGTTGCTGGTTGGTGCCTGTGTTCACAGGGTGGTCACTCCTTGGCCACAAGGGAGATTCTCTTCCGTCTTCTGTGCAGCAGAATGTCGAAGTCCAGTCTTCTTCTGTATTTCAAGTTGATTCAGGATGATCTGAAGTCTCAGGACACAGCTCCCACTCTTATTCGAATCTGGGGGGCCGGATCACCTACTAGGTCCCTCCTCTGGGTGGAACCAGGAAGGGGGGTGGTTACACCCCTTTCCTTTGTCCAGTTTTGCGCCAGGACTGGGGCTGGAAAGCCCCAGCACTGGTTTGAACTGGCCTATGCACAGGGACACCTTGTGTGCCCCAGGCATGTCTGATTCTTTTCAGCCCTGTCCTACCCAATACACAAAATCCTGTCTGGAGTGGTGCTAGCACCTCCCCAGGCAGGAAACCCTTTGTCCAAGCTGCCCTCGCTGGAAGGACTCCCAGCAGCAGGAGGTCAGACTTGTGTCTGTGGTGGCAGCATCCATTTTGTGATGCTAAGGCTCTGTTTAACTTTAACCGGGGTTCAGGCTAGGTACATGTCGTGTCCCTCTAGAAGGGTGGAATGCTACCCCCGTCGCCAGAACTGGCGAGGGGGTAGTATTCCAATTCGTATGACACCTTACTCGACATGTTTTGATAAAGCCAAACCTAAGATAGCATTTAACCGCGAGGTTCATAATGCACTTAAGAGTATATGGTATGGCAATATCATGAAACAGCTAAAGGACATGGTTCCGAAAGCTGCAGACAGGCTCAGCTCATGCCAGAGCACCATCTCACATATTTCCAAGCACTCTGCCTCCAGGATTGATGAGGCCTTCCATAGCAGTGGCTGATAGGAACATATGTGTCCATTTTAGGTTAGGTATAGGCATACTACAACTAAGTAAGGGGTGGTTACACCGACTTACCCCAGCTGAGTGATCAGCCAGTTGTGTCAAATATGGAGGCCAGGCCAGGGGTGGCATAATACATGCTGCAGCCCCTGGTAGGCCTTGGAAGCACCTATGCCCTGGGTACCTGGGTACACTGTTACAGGGGCCAATAAGGTGTACCAGTTCCAATTTCGTTATGCACCTAAAGTACATGGGTTACAATTTAGAGAGAGAACAGCAGGCTGTGGGTCTGATTAGCAGGCCCACAGCCACATTAAGTCATAAACCAGTGAAGCAAAAAGCAAAAAATTTGGGGTGACCATAGGATAGCAGACCCTACTCTCCTACACTTATAAAGGCATAAGAATCATATCCATATTTAGTCATAGCCAATGCAGTCCAAATACGGCAAGGCTACTCCCATAGACTCCTAGAAAGTACAACGCGTTATTTAAACAAACCAAGCCTCCAGCAGCCCGGCAATTCCCCCTGCTTTTGTTTTGATTTGTCCAAGAACTCCTGGAGTCCAGAAAGAACTGTAAGTTCTTAGTGACGTCTTATGTCCAACCTTACGTCAAACTCGGCACCTTCCAGGTATAAATATACCAGCGTTTGCCTTAAGCAAACAAACGGTGGTTTGGAGCAGATCGGCTATCTACTTACCCGAAGCACAGCTGTAACGAGAGCCGAAGGAAGCCGACCCTCCCATTGACGCACTGAGAGAGATGCTGTCTTTTCTCCTGCTGAGAAATCCAGCTCCAGTGTTTCCAGTCACCCTTGCGGGTTGCTGGGAGATCGAGTCCTGAGAAAGAGATACAAGACCTCCTTGATTCTATAACCAAGGTACGGAGCTGATTAGATCCTTAGAGAATTCTTGATTCAGATTCTTGGCAAAAACTAACTTAACGTAAACTGCAGCTCAATTACTCCTTCCCACGTACTAGGCTTAGGTTAGGTACACGGGGGTAGGCGTATCTTAGAAGCACCAGTTGAGTACGTTTAGTCAATGATTATATGTATGTATATATTTTATCCGTATTAAGTATCTTATGGCTTAGAAACCATATAAATGCTTTTACAGTATTATTTCATAATACTCCTTTTACTGTACGCACTTTACTACATGACAAGTATTGCAATTGTGGCAATTCACTTCTCTTGCATGAGAAAGAGGACTGCTCAATAAATAACAACTTTTATTGAAGACGCCCGTCTCTATTTCTCTGCACTCCTGCTGAAACTAAGCATGCACGATTGACTGAGTGAAATAGTTATCTATTGTTTTCCGCGACTCTGGAGATATACTCCTTATTCTGGGGGGAGCAAAGTTGTCATGTTTATGCGGTTGTCAGAAACTAATCCCTTCTTGTCTATTCAGGAAAGTTAACACCTTCCTGTTTACTCGAGAAAGTTTCTAGTGACCTCTGAGCTAGCTGGCATAACTAATTAAGTCTAACATATTCAGTAGAGACCTAGATGACCTCAGTCCTACCTCTAAACTATCATTTATGTTATTCCAATGCGCAGAGCCTATTGGGAATATAGGAACTACACTACATAATAATGAAACTTGGTGTGTACATTTCCACAAAGCTGTAGCCGAAAGCACACTGAAGGCCTGTTTACAATGAGTCTCAGAAAACCTCCAACTGCAGGTCGTAGGCTTTCTGAGCGTCATCATGGTTTTAGTTTCGACCGCCACATTACAATGCAGGCGGTCAAAACTGAAACTGGCCGATCATTCCAGCTGGATTCTGACTGGCTCAAGGTGCCCTTCAGCCAGTCCGAGACTGGCACGTAATCAACAATGGACGGCATTTCCGCTGTTGGGATTACGATGCCGGTTTCTGTCAGGCTTTCCATGTCGGGCTTTCTGACATGGTAAGCCTGTCGGTCAGTGACATTGGGGGCCCCTAGTAGGGCCGTCTTCCACCTGCAGCCTTTGGTTGGGGGCCGAGGAGGCACCTATGGTGCCCCCCTATAAATCCATGCACCGTATGGCAGGCTCCATGAGGTGCCTGCCAAACGGTGCAGAGATTCACACAAACTCCCCGTTCTCAATGGGAACTTGGCTACGCCCGGTTTACGGCTGCAGCCCAAGCTCCCATAGGGAAATGGGAGTTTGCGACCCCATTATGTGCGGTCGCATTGTGATTAGGTCTGCGGAACCGTCGATGGTCGGGCGGTTCCCATACCGATACGGTGCCAACATCGTCAAAAGGCCCTATATGTTAATAGCTAATTGATGTTATAAGTATTAACATCATTATAGCGGTGTAGCAACGGGGGGCGGCATGAGGTTTGGGTGCAGCGCCCTCCCTCTTTCATGAAGCCACTGCGGGCGGCAATGCAAATACCGCCAGCACCCCCCCTGTTTTTCACTCCACCGCCGGGCGACAAAAGCAGTGGACCCCCACGGGCAGCACAAGGGCTAGCCACACAACTACATCATTCATAATTGTACTACTTTTAATTAAAAAAAATGCTCCAATTAACCATAGTGTATGTCCTCCATCTTCATATTTAAAAAAGAACTGGTTTTATGGCTCTATGCCATGATATCAATAACAAAATATTCTTTGATATAAGCATCTCCCAATTAGGTTTAGGTTTTCTATTACCTCCAAAAGGGCAATATTTTTGTCAACACTATTTAGGACAGTATATTTTTGTCAGATAATATTCAATCCATTCAAAAGTAGCTTTTATTGAGGTGTTATATGCACTAGTTCTGAGGTTATTTTGCCTGATTGTACTTTTGAGTGAATTTCTAAGTTCTCATTCTGGAGCTCTTCATAATGTACAAAAATAATTCAATTAAATTCCTTCTCCATTTTTGGAGCGAATAATTTGTCTGGTGAGAAGCTGTGATGTGTTGGCTGGGTTCCAAGAGGGATATAATTTTCAGCAGCCTTTCTCTGCCTGTGTCTGGATGAGAAATGATTTATGCTGTCAGGAGCTCAGAAGGCACTCGGGAGAAATCCCTGGTTCCCCAAGCATATGCTGTTCCGTCCCAACACATTTTCTTCACATTAATATCCTGCTTTCTACTCAGAGCAGAAATAGGCTTTTGAAATTAAATTCGAAAGTAAGGCCTGTTATGGTTTCGGTCTTTGAAGAAAATCTGCTCTGCACTCACGACTTGGGCTCTGGGTTCAGTCTGTTGGTGTTGGTGTGCGCCCTGCGTGCGCTCATATAAATTCATTTACATTTACAGTGACAGGAAAAGGGAGGGACGACTGCCTGACTATAGAAGCATGTACATAGACACCAAGATTGTTTTCTGCTTCCTACTGAATATAGAGACTTGTAGACCAACGGCTGTGATGTCTCACCCGTGACGCAACAGTTGCGACAAGCAGGGCATTCCGACCTCACATTAGAGGGAGGGGTGCCCAGTGTGATTTCCCTTAGGACCAGGCCAGATAGAGAGGTCCTGGTCACAGGTACAATGTTTAATAAACAAGACTGCCACGGACGTGACGTCTATAGATGCCCGTACGCTGCAGCAATCATTAAAGCATACCTGGCTCCGTGTAACTCATTAACCGCTACCGCGCTAGCGGGTTTTCCCGCTGTGCGCTGATATTTAAAAATCGCGCGGTTTGTGACAAAGCCTGCTCGTCATCCGCGTAGCGCAGGTAACGCCCATGATGAGCTGGCTTTGTCATCCGCATCGAAGGGGCTAAAGTGTGCTGAGTCCTCTGTTCATGCCTGGGGCCGATCGGCAGTGAGATCGCACAGCAGACAGCTCACTGGCGACGAGGGGTGGGTGTGCCCCCACTTTGCACCGGATTCGTGGCGGCCGCATGTGGCATTGTTAAGACCCGCGGTGCTCTTGCCACCGGCTCTCCTGTCTTGGCAGTCTGGCACTATGAGGCACTAAGCACATCCTGCAGGATCGACACAAAGAATTCCCAGTGAGGTCCGGCCGGCGCCTTACATCGGCGCATGTGTCCTGCTCAGCGCCTGCACATGGCCTATGATTACGCACATGCGCACTAAAGACTCCCAGGCACACATGGTGTCCTTGGCCTCCCAGTAGCCCGCATGTCAGCACAGCTGCGGTTCCAGCCCCCTTTTGCATCTGCAAATAGGGGGAAACAGCATTCCCTGCTAGTTTGGGCAGATTGAAAGCTCTCCTGGTTCAAAGGATGTGCCTGCTGCATACCTCACAGCCTCCTAACAGCAAGCTGCCGTCCAGGTGCTCACAATGTCAACAATACCGCCAATAGGGCCATTCATAGTGGAATGGCCCCCCATCAGCTCAAGCACCCAAATGGAAGGAGTGGGTGGAGTGCCTCCACATTTTCTTTGAGGCCACCAAAGTCACAAAGACCAAAAGAGGGCCATGCTACCTCAGGGGCAAGGACTTTCATCGCATCATGAAGACACTCATAGAAGCTACGCCCAAGACTCACCACACCCTCATCAATGCCCTCACACGCTACTTCGAACCGACGGCCAATCAGGACAATGAGAGGTTTATTTTCCGACAGGCTAGACAACTACCTGAAGAATCGCTCGACACATTCCATGCCCGGCTCAAAAACCAGAGGAGATCAGAGGGCAAATAATCCAGGGATGCCCCTCCGCAAAACTTTGCGAGTGGATTTTGGAAGAATCGGGCAAATGGCAGACAGATATCCTGACCCTAGGGCGCACCAAAGAATTGTCCAAAGAAAGAGCAGCTCATATAGAGGTGGCACTACAATTGCCTGTCAAAGTGGAACCAGTCAACATGGTCACGACCAGGATCACACATCGACCAAACAGGAGGGAACCAGCAAGCATTCCCGCAGGGGAACTTGTGGAATTGTGACTATTGTGGGGGACCACCACACAAGGCCGCGGAATGTCCGGTGAGAGGCAAGTGATGCACTGGATGTGGCAGGTTCAACCACTTTGAAAAAGTCTGTTGCTCGAAAAAATGCAGGAAACCCAGGACTACGTTAACCTAGTGCCCGAGGGGGATGGTGAAACCAGCGACATTGACGATGATGAAGAAGAAGAACGAGCGATACACAAAGTACACATGATTGGAGCAGACGACTTCTGCAGTGCCACATTCAAGTCGGTCAACAAAATGTCCCGGCTGTCGTGGACACGGTAGCTATTATCAACATATTGTCAGCCGCCCTATATGAAACCATGCACCCGGCGCCCACGCTGCAGTTCACGGTGATCACAGTCTTCGCTTATGGACAGGACAAACCTCTGAAGATGAGTTGCAAGTTCAAGACGACGATGACACATAAGTCTAGGTCAATCAACACCATGGTGTGCGTAACTGAGGATGGACAGGGCATGCTCTTAGGATGCCGAGCAGCAGAAGACCTAGGCATTGTGACTTTTGCATTTGGAATTCATCAGGAATCCATCCACCACATACTCACAGAGTTTAGATCCATATTTGAGGTCATCGGAAAATACAAAGGAAAGGAGATACACCTCCACATAGACCCCACTGTACGTCCTGTGGCCCAGCGGCATTGATGAGTGGCTTTTCACTTGCGCCTGTTGGTAGAACAAGAACTGATCAATCTGGAACAGGCTTGCATAATTGAAAAAGTGACTGGACCTACGCCATCGGTCTCCCCAATTGTTGTCACCTGGAACCCAAGCAGCCTGGGACCATGAGAATATGCGTCGACATGAGACTGCCCAATGCAGCCATCACAACGGAGCACCACATCACCCCGACCATCGATGACTTGATCGGAGAAATGGCCGGAGCGTGTTGGTTCTCAAAGCTGGATCTGTGGTCTGGATACCACCAGCTGGTTCTAGACCAGGCCTTCAGGAATATCACAACGTTCTCCACCCATGTTGTACTCCGACGATACATGCACCTGAGCTTTGGGTATCTAGTGCAGCCGAGGTGTTCCAAAATGTTATCCACAAGCTGATCATGGACATCCCGGGAGTCATCAACGTGAGTGACGACATCATGGTACATGCTAAATCGATCTCCAAGCATAACACCCGCCTAGTCAGGTACTTCAAAGGATCCGTGATGCGGGACTCAGGTTGCATAGAGAAAAATGCGAGTTCCTCAGGACTTAACTCCAGTTCTTCGGCTACACTTTCTCGGCAGGGGAAGTGAATCCAGACCCGGACAAAGTCTGTGATATCAAGAACGCACCAGTCCCAGCCAATGTCACAGATGCCCGCAGCTTTCTTGGGATGGTTAATTACTGTGGGTGATTTATTTGAGACCTCACAACTCTCAGTCAACCACTGAGGGATCTAACCAAGGACTCCGTTCTATGGATATGGGGCAAAACACAGGACAAGGCCTTCCAGAGCATCAGAGAGGCACTGTCAGCTGCCACCACCTTAGCTTAATTTGTTCTACTGGAGATGACACTGGTTGCAGTGGATGCTGGTCCGAAAAGACTTGGAGCAGTGCTGATGCAACGCCGTCATGCTGAAGAAGATTGGGCCCGGTGGCCTTTGCGAGCCGCTCGCTCACAGAGACAGAGAAACGATATTCGCAAATTGAAAAGGAGGCAATTGAAATACATTGGGGGTGTCGCCACTTCCACCTCACAACAGTTACCTAGACACCCTCCTCTGCCACTAAAGCTAAAATATTATATATGAAAGCTCTCTGGGATTACTGTATGACTCCGTACCTTAGCATACACAGAAAAACATTCTAAATCTGAGCAGGCACAGTGCTCTTGTCTCAGAACTCTCTTTTCATGTGTGTGTTTTTTGGCTCATGTACTCATCTACATGATAGGATGTTTTACAAAATTGAGTTTTTCAAAAACGAGTTTTCAAAACTGAGAATTCTGACTATTTAATTGTTTTTCAATTTAAATGCTCTTATGAAATTGTCTTTACGTGCAAAAGTTTTTATGCAAATACATAAAAATTACATATATTCAATAAAAAAAATATAAATGTTTTGATAAATTAAAAAATAGAAAGAAATCAGCTTTTGTAATGAGACTCTGTCTATTGGGAAATGTTTACTTTTGAGTAATCACCAGTGTGGAAATTAGAACGATCAGATAGGAGGTTGCTTTAAATGTGTTTACCTTTCCCCCCCTCCTCCTAGGCCTCAAACTAACTGGGGGATACCTTTTTGCACATATAAGTTAGGGAATGTACCATCGAGACCTGTCAAATCATACGCGTGACCAAGTGTCACATAATTTCAGGCTCTCTTCGCCTGGTCACCCGTTGAGGAGCCGAAATCACATGGTGGCAAGAAAATTGAACTGCAATCCACTCAAAAAAGTGTCTTTCTATGTTGTCTTTGGAGGCAGTAATTAGCTAATGTCCATTAAGAGGAGCCAAAACACCCAAGGACAGAGCTTGAGCAACCCTTTGTTTTTTTCTTGGTGGATGGGGTTGTGTACTTGGTGGAGGGCGGAGTACCTCTTAACTAGGTCGTGGCACAAGGTCCTACCTCCTCATACCAGGGTGACTTTTTTTTACAAGTTGGCATGTATTACCATGTGGTACCAAGGAACCAACATCAGAAATAAACCTTTGAACCGCACCATGAATTATCCCCTGAATATCAAGTTTAAATATATTTCAGAAATGTAATTAATTTATGTGAAACATCAGCTTGACTGTTTTCGAAAATACAGATGTTATATCATGAGTCACACTGTTTTTATTATGGGCAAAAAAATTCAACTCCCCTAAACAGAACCTTGTCATTTTCATAAAAAATATATTTAACCAACAAATTTCAACCTGTCAATTTCATCAAACATTCACATGTATTACTTTCAAACATTGTCCTCCCTCTGATACCTCCCTCTGCTTTCTAGTTGCCTATGGACAGAATATGTTGCAACACACACCACCCTGGATAAGTCTAAGGGGAAACAGTGAAGAAAGGCTGGATATTTTGTGGTACCATATTTGTGGGACCTGGACTTCCCACCCAGTTTGTTGTGTTAATTCTTTGTTTTAGCCTAAGGATTTCTGGTAAACTCTTTATTATTTTAGTTGGTAGTTATTTCATTATTTTAGTTCTGCAGTTTATTTTAGCTCTGGCTTTTTTCTTTTCTTTAGGCTTCACATGGCGCAACAACTTGCACGCCAGGGGTAACTTAGCCTTTTTCTGTCTTCTTCACTTTGTCACTCGGTTGACTTTCTTTTTTCTCACTGAGCTGTGGTACCATCACCTGGACCAGCTGAGTTCCTATAAACCTATATAGGATCTGCGCGTTTAGACACCATAGACTGTGTGATTGGTGTCCAGACTGATTCCAAACACCCCCACCTGTTTTAATTACCTGTATACCAGCTAGCTCATAGTGCCACTAGAAATCCCTCCTACTAAGGAGAGAATAGTTCTTGGCAACTATCGAACTTGGCAACTCTGTCCCATCAGGGATTGTGGAAACAGTGTGATACTATTCACTCAGTCGCTTGTGCTCACTTTGTCTCAGAG
The DNA here is from genome assembly GCF_964261635.1 of Lissotriton helveticus. Classification (NCBI taxonomy): domain Eukaryota; kingdom Metazoa; phylum Chordata; class Amphibia; order Caudata; family Salamandridae; genus Lissotriton; species Lissotriton helveticus. The sequence goes on from NC_136057.1 coordinate 1,764,417,520, forward strand.
AGATACACAGAATATATGGTGGGGTTGTTTTTAATAAGCATTTATTGAACCAGCATCATTCTAGTGTAAAATAGGTGTGCTGAAATAACCACTAGACAGAAACAGATATAAATGATTATAAGCACCAACACAGTAAAAGGATGGTAGACTTCTGCCATAGTGGTAAAATGATGAATACAGGCAGGTATAAAAATACTTGACAATAAAATGCGTACTCCTACTATGCTACCCTAGCCAGGCATACCTAAGTGTACCTAGCATGTATGTAGTTGTAAAGTCAAGAATCCCTCTAGACTAAAGTCAACCCCATTACCTGAAGTGAGAGACTGTGAGACCCAGTCTTGGTCTCGAGACGGACATCCCGCGAGGGATGTCAGACCACTAGGCTTACGGGGGACGGTGTTCGACTGGTTTTCCTCTTTTCTAGCCGGCCGCCGGCAATCGATCTGGGCCCCGCCTGATTCCGCCGTGATGCCGCCTCTGGGAGTCGGGGTCCCTCAGGGCTCTATTTTGAGCCCGACCCTCTTTAACATCATTATGACCCCTTTGGCGGCGTTGGTGGAGTCGCACGGTGCCCAGATCGTATCCTACGCGGACGACACCCAGCTCCTCTTCTCTTGTAAGAGAGGAGGCGACTTTGATGGGGAGAGTATTCGGGATTGCCTTGGGGCTGTTTTTCATTGGTTCCATCTAAACAGCCTTAAGTGCAATTCCGACAAGTCCGAAGTACTTCTCTTTGGGTGCGACACAGAGCCAGATTGGCAGCCCTGGTGGCCACTGGATATGTTCCCTCCGTCCTGCTCCTCTCAGGTTGCTAAGAATCTGGGGGTGAAGATGGATAACAGGCTTACCTTGAAATCCCAGATCCTGGGGGTGTCGGGCATTTGCTTTGGCATCCTCAGGATGCTGCGGAGGTTCCTTCCTCTGTTATCCGTGGAACATAGGACGCTGACAGTCCAGGCTCTGATTGGGTCCAGGTTGGATTATTCCAACGTTCTTTACCTGGGCCTTCCAGAGTACTTGCTGCAGCGGCTTCAAGTGGTACAGAACGCCGCTGCCAGGGCAATCTTTGGCCTTAGTAGGCGCTCCAGGGCCTCGGGCCTGCTGGCAACTTTACATTGGCTTCCTATCCGCAAGAGGATCGCCTTTAAGGCGCTGACCTTGGCCTACAAAGCTCTTCACAAGGAGGGAGCCAAGTACCTCCAAAAGAGGCTGGTCTTTTATCATCCGACCAGGTCTCTGAGGTCGGAAGCCCTGTACCTTGCTGTTGTTCCCCGGGTAAAGAAAGCGCGCCTCGGAGGCCGCTCTTTTGGACTGTTGGCATCTCAGTTGTGGAATTCTTTACCACTGGCCCTGCGGGGAGCCACCAGTCTACTGGCCTTTAGGAAAGGCCTTAAAACTTGGCTGTTCACTCAGTAGCCGGTCTTCTGTGAATCTTTGGCCCACTCTTCTGTTAGTTTTTTTTATCTGGTGTTATGTTAGTATGTCGCAGTTTTGTCTCTTTCTCCAACAAAGCGCCGGGACACTCTTTTTGAGTAGCCGCGCGCTATAGAAATAAACAATTAACATAACATAACATAACATAACTGTGAGCTGGAGTGTCTGCATGCAGGGACCTCGGTGTCTTGCGTCAGTGTGTCAGCATGGAAGTCCTTTTTCTCCCCTGCCTCAACAAAGATATGGTGTTTATATACCCAAAGTGGTACCCTCAGGGGATCTAACTTGCTGTCTCATGTTGGACTTAGGATGGCTGAAGGAATGACCCTTATACAAAGTTATTATGTAGGGGATTGTAGTACTGCTAAGTTTCCAAGAATCCTCATGCATAATGGATGAGGCTAGTTTTCAAGGGAAACCTCATGTCATTTAGACATTACCGTAATCAGGTAAAAGGTTAGTACTAAGAACCGTTATGTAGTGTAATGTCAGGGAATATAGGTGAACGGTCTGGTTGCTACCTAAGCCTATACTGAGCACCTGTATGAAACATAACAGTTGCACCTATATTTTTACAAGTCCAGGGCATTCACTGGCACATCAAAGATGCACCGAAATCAAAACCATCTGTGCCCACCTGCACACTGGACATGCACAGCACCAGTGATGCTGTCCAAACCACTATCGACTTAGAGGTATGAGGCAGAAGATCCAGAGATTCCTGCATGCAGTTGGTCGTCCTCAATATTCATGCTTGGGGTAACGTTTTCGAACCACAGCCCGCTACCTCTTCTCACCACCCTTTTATAAAGCTGCAATGCTCTCTGATAAATGCTTGTTCACTCGTCAAACATTCTCTGGTACTTTCTGATCTCATTAGCGAGAACAACCTGGACAATGTATGTGTGATTGAGTCATGGGCTGACAAGACAAGAACACTGGATGTGACCTAGCATTGACTCCCCGCCTGGCTGTGAAGTGATCCATCGTGGCTGGCTCTTCAATGGCTTTGTCAAACTTTAAATCTTGAGTTACAAACCCTCCCTGAGGCAAATCTCATTGTCTTAAAACTTCTGCTCTCCCCTACATGCACCTTCACAGTTATCCTACTCTGTCGCCCTGTCCAATCCTACCCCACCCAACCCCCTGTGCTTTGCTCATTTCCTTCGGCAACTCGTCAGCGGGCTTCCTTACGCCAGTTGTTCTCATCTACTGCAACCTGTCTTTTATTGTGGAATTTCACCTTGTGGCTTGGCCAACCCTCCCGCCCTAAGGGCCATATGTATCAACATTCCGTTTTGCGATTCCTAAATAGCGATTTTTAAGGAATCGCTATTTAGAAATCGCAAAATGGTATGTATGTAGAAATGCGCTTCTTTTTAGCGATTTCTTAACATTCCTTAATTGCGATTAGCAAATTGCTAATTGAAATTAAGGAAACATTTCCCATTCTTTTCTAGGGGCCAGGAGGCCCATAGGAATGAAGGGGAAATGTGTGATTCGCAATTTGCTAATCCCAAATTGAGAATATTTTCAAGGGTGCAGGGGTGTCTAAAGGACACCCAGTTGCACCCCTGAAATCTGCATGGTGCACATGTGGCGCACATGCATGCCCCAAGGGCATGTATGTGCGTCACATGGCACTTTGAAAAATGAAACTATACGCATTTTGAAAGGAATTCGCAACTTACCACCAACTAGAAGTTGGTGGTAATTTGCGATTCCTTAAGGCCAATTTGCTATTTTTTTAGCTTCTTACATTGCATTTAAGGAATCGCAAAATTTGCGATTCCTTAAATGCAATCGCAAGATAAGGAATCGCATATTTTGCGATTCCTTATTTTTAAAGCAGATTTCCTTGATGCATACCATTTGTCCAAATTGCATTCGCAAATGCCGAAATTCTGCGAATTTCGGTGTTTGCAAACTCAATTTGGCTTGATACATATGGCCCTTTGACCCGCAATCTCATAGATCCCTGATACTCTCTTAGACCTTTTCTAATATCTTCCAGTTCCTATAATCATACTGGGCACGTGCCGGAACTTCTGTATCGCTCTTGGAATCAGAAGCGCAGCACTGCCCCAATGTCTCTTTACGTAGACTGATCACTCTATTATGGGCTGGGAGACCTAAGGAGGCATCCCTCCACCTATGGCTCTGACTCCCACTAAGCACCCACGGGACTTGCAGTCTGTTACTGGAAGTAGTCTCGCAAAAGCTCCCCTTACAGCTTTTCCTTTTACCTTGCCTTCCCTCTCTAATTCTCCAGTAAAATGTAAATGTTGGGTCTTTGCCATAGTTAATATCATCGTTCCAGTGAAAGTTGTTCGTTCTCACTGCAACTGCCCTCCTGAGCGCTTGAATGAAAAAAGCTGCAACATGCTTGAACATGATTGTCACATATGACTTATGCACATAGGTTATTCACCTTGAAAACAGGCTTAATATAAGAAACCTCTACGGGCTTACAAAAACGAGTTTGCCATGCCACTTTGTACAGTGCTCAATTTAATGATGCAATTCGTACTCAGTTTTTCCATGGTAAAGTGGCCAAAATCTGCAACTCCTTTCCTGGCATGGCTTCAGTGACCTGATCTGATCTGCTGGGCGATCGACCACCTTCAGATGTTCCCTTTCTCGTTGAGTCTGCTCTCATGATTAACACAGCGACCAGCACAACAGGTGTCAACAACCCCATGCTGGACTACAATGAAGCAGTATCAGAAGCCTGTAAAACGCCATTAGGGACAATATTTCCATAGAAACCATCAAAAATAAATCGGTGTCTAGCGTTAGGTACAATATCAAATGGACCCTTACCACTGACGACATGAGGGAAGCCCACATCCCTGTCAGATGTTTAAGGTGTATTAAAAACAGGAAGTGGAGGTTGTAAGTCTTCTTGACATTGGAAAGAGGGGGGATGGGAGTCACGGTAAAGGAGAAAGGACTTGGGGAAAAAGAATCTTTGTGAGGGAGAATGTGAAATTATATACCTATTCTACTACCTATTAAACTCTAACCTTGGGCTCCCGAGTAGAGTGCTACGCGCTGCAAAGCAGTTCAATGCCTCGTCAGGAGTAATAAGCGCTACATAGATAGAATCTACAATTGCAATTTACAAGGGAAAGCAAAAACACATCTAAGGTGGAGAGGGAAAAGCCTGCTGCAAATTGCTGCAGAATGGAACATTAACACAGAAGACCGCCAACACACTCAGGGGCTTATTTATTAGGCCCTTGAGCCACAGATACTTCACTTTTTTCCCGTATTAAAAGTGATATACCGGCGATGCAAAGGCTTGTAAATAAGCCCCTTAGCTGCCAGTTGAAACATCCTCAGAAAACAGGGGCATATTATCAAGGACAGGCAATACATTATCGCCGCTTTTATCGGCAGGAAACTGCCGATAAAGCGGCGATAATGGGCTTGATAATATGCTCTATGAATTCCAATCGAAGCCCATGTTAGATGTGAACACATTTAACATGAGCTTCGATTGGAATTCATAGAGCATATTATCAAGCCCATTATCGCCGCTTTATCGGCAGTTTCCTGCCGATAAAAGCGGCGATAATGTATCGCCTGTCCTTGATAATATGCCCCACAGTTCCTTATATGCTGACTGTCAGCATTAATTTGGAATCAGTAGCAGTAGTTCCAAGGATGATATGTGGATAGGTCTTTTCCTATTGTGTCTACCTCTGGGAGCCTCCATCTTGGAATGGGAACCACGTCAGCTTGGTTGTCAAGTCCCAACAACCATCACACCTTTGCCTGCCACAGCCACCACTCACTGCCCACTTCTGATGGAACCAGTTGGCCCGTAAGTATGCAGAGAAACAGAAGTTGACCATCACGTTCCAGTGGCCTGTTGTGTGTCTTTCTAGCAGTGCATCTCTGCAAACTCTCTGCAGGATCACCTCTGTGCTGGTTGGACGTGATAACATGGACAGATTATTTTATATACATGTCAGCATCGTATAATATCAGGAATGTCATCATATGACAGTGATGTTTACCTTCATTGTACCAGGGTTAGCCAGACTTATGTGAAGAATGTCTGCAATAAGTTAAGAATCGAAACCATTGTATCAGTGTCACCATTAAGCAACAGATCGCCACAAGTATGTCAAGAACACCAAGAATGTGTCGTAGATGGGCAACTATTATGCAATAAATCGCCAGAATGTTATACCAATTAAAAGCAGCATGAGCTGCTTCTGCCTCAAGTAATTCAACATGAAGGGTGTGGTCTTACGTCCTGTTGGCTGTAATCAGCATTGCTGAATGTGTGTGTGTGTTGATACTTGAATCACTTCTCTCAAAGATTCCCATACCACTAGTGAATGTGGAGATCCCTGCCGGTTCCTCCTTTTCAATGCATATTTTCATATGATAGCAACCTTCTGCCCTGCCAGTGCAAGTACTACACACACACACACACATGCGCGTGCACACACATACACACACACACACACAAGCACACACACATTCATGTACATGGCAAATGTGATGGCAAACACTCATTTAGGGACTTTGAGAAGGAGTTGTCAGTTTTGCTGCTATGTGGCACAGCACCCACCAGATGTGTTTGTATTGTATTCCAGTCATGTTGACATTCTCAGTTCAAAGGCAGTTCTCTACCATGCAGGAATATTGAGAAGTTGTTTTCTTTCAGAATCCTAGTCCAGGGACAGTTGTCCTCCTTCCACCTGTTACTGCCATCACCATTTTCTCTGAAGGATCGGTGTGCCGCTTCGTTCCTCAGCCCCCTCTGTCACACAGATGCCAACCTGTGACATCCCAGGAGGGCGCACTTTGAAAGCGGAAGCATAAGAGAGAGCTCCTATCAAACTTCATAAACGAAATCTTTGGAAGAGTGACAAGTTAAAAAACTGCCTCAGAGGCATGACAGTAAATTGCAATGAGTGAAAATCATTGACATGATTGTTTAAATGAGGAGATAATATGGGTAATATGTAAATTAAATGTATGGGCCTCTTTATGCATTATTTTCATATGCATATGTGCGTGTGTGTATTCACTGAAAAAACTCAGTCAAAAACCCCTGAAAATCAGCATTGATAGTATGAAACACACACTGCACGCCAAAACAAATTATCCCACCATGTTATGTAGTTGGTAGGCAGCCTTCTATTATCAAATGCCATAATTATTATTAAATGTGTACTAAGCATGGCAATGGGCATGGGATGTGTGTATTATGCATTGTTGATAACAACTGGTGAATTCAGGGGATTTTTATTATTTTGTTTGCTGAAACATAGCAAAATGTTAAATATTCTTTTCATTGAACTTTTCTTTATTTCATGATGTACTGCATTACCTGCGGTGTAACCATTCTGCACTGCCTCCACCCTTTAGAACTGTGGCTGTCATTGGTTAGCTTGGTGATCCAAAACTTAGTCACTTTCTTTAAGGGTGTGCAAAGTGTTGGGAAGATTTGTCAAATTACGCTACCCCAAAAAATATATTTGCAATGGAACATTTTGCTGAGCCATAACTACTGAGCTGCTATCGCGCCTCTGTTATGAAGCAAAGCCTTGAATGGGTCACCATGCCCCACCTGTCCCTCAACAATGGCAGTAAATATAATTGTACACTGTGCATATATATTTTACACTGTTGTATTTTGTCATGCGTATATTTTTAGATAGTATATAGCTCAAATGCGGATGCAAGGGTTTACATTTGCGCCTTAAGGTAAAATTTACATTAAATGGGCCTTTTAATGTGTTGTCATTGTACATATGACAGAGCACTGAGTCGAATATCCAAATTTTCATGCAATAGACATTTTAAGATGCCTGGGAAATAAAGAGAAGTTAACCTCATCCAAAAGTATGTAGCCTATTTGGCTGCACAATGAGGGCCCGAACGTCAATAAAGGGGATTAAATGGAGATTAGTCTAAAAGGAATCTGTCTAAAGCTATAGTGTGAACACCAATTAAAACTCCGCAGAACATTCGAGAATCCCACATCTCGGGTCCCAGTACTTTTCCACCTTCTTATAGTAGAACATGGCAGCCTTCTTTGATACTCCCATGTCTTAATCTGAACATCATGACATCCTTGGATTTCACCGACTCCAGTTATAACAGGAATAGGTGTCCTCCCTTTGTTCATTAGAGCCTCTCATCCTTGCCAAAGGTTCTTCTCACAAACCTCACTATTTCCATACACAATGTACTTTTCACTATAACTATGAGATCATGTGAAGGCACATGCAAAGAAGAAGAAAATATTTCAGCCCGTGCAAACTTTTCATATTAAAGGTTACATATAGTCCAAATGTTTATGGCCTTTGGTCACGTTAAGGTAGAAAAACACTTCAATACACATTTAAGTACATGCTTATGGATACAAATACAGCTATAAAATAAATGCAGGATACTATTCAAAATAATATGTTAGTATATATAGAGTAAACAATTTTACTCAATCTACACAAAAGCAGATATATATGAAAACTACAATTTGGGATCACTATGAGGAAAACAGTATTTACACTCATAAAATAAAATCTCTGCATTACACAACAAACATACTTTCAGTATTTCAGTCAAGTGCACCTTTTTACATTAATGATATTAAGGCACACAAATATATGATAATGCATGCACGTATATATGGCATAGTCAAGACATAAAAGGGTGAAGCCAAAATTACGCTGCTCTAGTACCCCCCTTAGATGGCAATTCAATCCATCAAACAGATTCCATCCTTGTTTGTAATAAGGATGTCTAACACAAGTCTATTCTGCAAAACCATTGGACCTAATTGCTACCATTTCAGTATACACCACTAATAAAGCTCCCGCTGTACTAGTATCCAACTTATCCACTATAGTGGACAATCTTCTTATCTTAAGGTCATTCAAAATCACCCCCACAAATGGGATTATTGTGCCAGAAATATCACCCATTACTTCTCTAGCACTTATTCCTCACTTAGGCCTGGAATTTGTTTCCCACACAGGGTCACTGAGCTGTTCCACATGATAAATCGAATATGCCTCTTCACTCCGCATACCATTATCCCTCATGCTGTCACAACGCGGTCGTTACAAGGACTGCGTTGTGAAAATGCATACCATTACTCCGCAAGTCGTTACAACAACTTGTGGAGGGGGCGCTGGATGTTGGAATAGTAAAATGTACTATTCCAACTCCAGTCTGTGCGGACTTTAGGGAAGGTGTTGGATTTTAAATCCAACACCTTCGCCCCCTGCCGCAAGTCGTAACGACTTGCAGAGTAATGGTATGCCTTGTCACAACGCGGTCGTTATAACGACCGCGTTGTGACAGCATGCGGGGTCACGGATGCGGGGTGAAGGTGCTTTACCTGATAAATCATAGTAAAAACTATACCTAGGCAACAAGTACCAACCGGCGGCTGGTCAACGTGAATCAAGTATTTCCTCCACAAATATAGTAGACTCAAGGAATAGCAGGATCATAACCTATCAAAAATATATTCCAATTTCTCCTAACTTCAAATATATGGTTGCACTCACTCTTTCTCACAAAATGATTGTAAAATGAGGATCTCTCCACAAATATACACAATTTCCCTTTATGTTTCCAATCTAGGGTCAATGCTGCTTGATTTCTAGGCACTAGGGGCCCGATGTAGGTCGGTCGGTAACGGCCGAAAATCGGTATTTTCGGCCGTTACCGACCGGTATTTGAGCTTTGGTATGTAGGGATACATATTTTACAGAATTGGTAAATTTACCGATCGGTAAATTTACCGATTCTGTAAAATACCGAATCGGTATTTCTACCGATTAGGTAAATTTGGTATGTAGGTGGGACTCTTCTGAGTCCCACAAGCCTTACCGATTCGGTATTTTAGCATCAAATTCAATTTGATGTTAAAATACCGATTCAGGTGTGCATGCACATGTGTGCATGCACACCTGTGCCATATGACAGGCAGACCTGCCCTTAGGGCAGGTATGCCTGCCACATGGCCCGAACCTTTTTTGGGGGTGCTAGAGGGTGTCAAAGTGACACCCCCTGCACCCTTGTCAAAATCGGTATTTACCGATTCGGTAAATACCGACCGGTATTGCCCCATTCATTCCTATGGGCTTCAAAGCCCATAGGAATGAATGGAGCATTACCGGTCGGTATTTACCGAATTGGTAAATACAGATATTTACCGATTCGGTAAATGGAACATCTTGATGTTCCTACATACCCCCCCCCTTCTTATTTACCGATTCTTAATTACCGAATCGGTAAAATTCGGTAATTAAAAATCGGTAAATAAGTACTACCTACATCGGGCCCTAGATGTTCTATTTCTCCTTTAGTACTCCTATGTTCATCCTTAATGTTCTTGTCTGTTTTTGATCTCAACTCCATACTCCTCCTGTCTTCAACTAAATATTAAAATGTCTTCTCAACCTCTGTTAGAAGGTAAGTCAAATTGTGTCTGTGAGCATAGGCAGTGTCTATTTTCATGAAGGGCTTTATTGGCCTTTGCGAATGCGAATTTGCTAAATGGTATGTATAAAGCAAAATCTGGTGCAAAACAAGGAATCGCAAAATTTGTGATTGCTTATTTTGCAATTGCATTTAAGGAATCACACATTTTGTGATTCCTTAAATGCAATGTATGAAGCAAAAAACAATTTGCAAAATGTCCTTAAGGAATCGCAAATTACCACCAAAAAAAAATGTGATTTTGTACATACAGACCTATTTGCGATTCTCAAATAGCGATTCCTTAAAAATCGCAATTTGAGAATCGCAAATCATGTTGATGATACATATGGCCCCTAATCCTGATTGGAAAAATAATATTGAAAATGTTCCCTTTCATACATAAGGCTCATCAAAATACTACAGGCAACGCATAAGTCAAAGGCATATGGTGATAAGTGCAGCTGATGTAGGCCAGTTGTGTACAAATGTAGCAGTCCCTGGCATCCATAGTGTTAATATACTCACAAAAGAGTTTCAAATTAGCATTTGCAGAATAATTGCCTCTAGATGCATCTGCATTTAACTGTGTCTGATCCAATGAATATAAGCTATTACCACTAGGGTGTGAGGATTTGGGAATAATTGCAGACATTGACTCTACTGAATTAGATGGAGATGGATATAATCCTACAAGCAAAATCATTATTACTACAACTACAACTATTAATGTGCCTGCTACTGTTTACCGATGTCTACTCATATTAGGGTTGGCTTCCATTACTTCTCTAAATATGTGACCGTTTAGTGGAACTTAGCAGCAGCAGAGTCTCCCATGTGAAAATTGCAAAACCAAAGTCCAAATAATATGCATTAAGAGTATGTACAAGGTCTTTGGGAGTCTTCCTTAGCCCTACTCTGTGTTCTTCTAAAGGACAACCATATGTTCCTTCAGCTTCTTCGGGCCTCAGTACTTTTCTTTCTTCTCCTACCAATCTATATAGATGTCTTTAATAAATGCACAGTACAAAGTCACTGTTAGTCACATCCAAAATAAAATGTCTAAGTATTTTTTAATAATAATGCGAACCAAAATCGTAGTTCAAACAAATTGTTCAGTTCAAGGAGGCTCAACTGGATCTGCAATTATCTCAGTATTCCCAGAACTTTCTCTCTCTGTCATTCATGGCAAAGTATGTCCATTTAGGGGATGAGTATCTCTGACAGGGTACCCTAGCTTGCTTTGATCTTCAGAGAGCACTCACTTCACCTCCTCTGTAACACAAATCAGAATCCTCAGCATCCTCTAGAATAGTTTAGAGCCCACCTTCTCCTTGTGGATTCAGTCTCCCTTTCTCCTGCCTTCACAGGCAGCCTTTTTTCTGGTGTCACTCACAGTTCTACAGCACTAGGCCCTTTGTCAGGATCTGAATATGACTCAGTTGTCACCAGGAGACAGGATCTATCACTTCAGCTCCAACTATTGACTTCCCAAGACCCCCCTTCAGGCTGGACAAGTGCTGCCTCAGGCTCTTGGTGATCCTCCATAGCTTGAATAACCTGCTCCTGTGATCTCTCAACCAGCACTGGCACTTCTGGGAGTGGTACTGTTGTATCATCAAGGGGTAACAGAACTCAGTGAGTGTGGGAAGCTTGCACCCAGTTCGGGAGACACCCGCACTTCACTGCAGTTTTTGTGACCAGAATCACCTGGAAAAGACCACACCAGCGGTCGCCAGACAATTCTTATGTACATGTTTCTTCACCAAGACCCTGTTGCCAGTACTAAGGTCATGGCACTGCTCCTGATGAGGTAGAGCTCTGGCTGCTTAACCCGATTAATCACAGAGTACACCACATTAGCCAGTCCTTTGCAGTAATCAAATATCATGCAATTGGAAATGTGCAGAAGCACATTTGCAGGTACACCTGCCCGTCTCATAGCTCTGCCCATGATGATTCATAGGGGAACAATCCTGTTCTCTGATCAGGTATGCTGCGAAGACTCATCAACACAAGAGGCAAAGCATCAGGCCATTTCAGAGACATAGAAGTGCCCACTTTTGCAAACCTGGATTTCAATGTTCCCTTGACCTACCACTAGACCTGAAGGCTCAGATCTATAGCTACAACACACTCTATGTTCAACTTATAAAGCTGCACACAACACTCTCAAGATTTTGTTGTGGAAATGCGTTCCCCGGTCTGATTCCAGAGATGTTGGAAGGACAAATCTAGGTATTAACTCCATTAAAAGCAACTTTGCTACCGTGATACTTTCATTCCTCCTGGTCAGGTATGCCTCAGCCCATCGTGAAAAGATGCGCACAACAACCAGGACATACCTCAAACCATTGTACACAGTTCTTTCAATGAGATCCAACTGCATCCCTTTTAGAGGACCACCTGATCTTCCTATTAGCTCAATGTTACTGCAGTTCTTTTCCCTAAATTGTTCTGTTGACACTCAACACATCTGTGAAACAATGCTTTTTTTTTCTCAGACTTTTATATAGTGTGAACTTGACCCGAATCGGGTATCAGAGCGTTTTACATAGCACCAGTTCAATTACACGAGGAAACAATCATTTTGTTAGGCACAGGGAGATTAAGTGATTTGCCCAGAATCACACGATGTTCAGGGTCATTGCCGAGACTCGAACCCAGTTCCCCAGATTCAAGGTTGACCACCCTAGCCATTAGGCCAACTCCTCTGCTTTAACCATCAATCAAAACCTAAGATTAAACCAGGTGTTTTGATACATTTTGACCATGGCATCTCTACCTACATAAGCAGGACTATGATTATGGCTGATCATCAGTGACAACAGACTATTAGGCAACACAGGTCTTCCATCTCCTAAAAACCAAATATCATCCTCATTTCTCTTGACACAACTCGCCTTAATCCAACTTTGCTGTTCTGCCTCTGACACTTCTTCCTTAAGCCTCTTGACCTCCTCCCACATATTAGCAGTTGTTAACATATGGTTTTAGTTGGTCCCATCTGTTCCTTCATCAGTGTACTCACCATTAAAGGTGCAAGCATTATAAGCACAATACTTTGAGACCTCTTCAACATATTTGTTGCCAATAGTTACATAATCATCCCCTTCCATTGAGCAGCACATTTTACAACTTTAACTCGAGAGGGCATTTGCAATGACTCAAGAAGCTTTCTCACTTGCTCTCCATTCCGGATGGGGTCTTGAAGAGGTCATAAACCCCTCGTGAACCATAACTGTCCAAAATCGTGAACGACTCCAAAGCCATATTATCATTGGTCACTCTCTACTGGTCTGCGACAGAGCACACTCTTGTAAGAGCAAATAATTCAACCACTTATGCAGAAAATACTTCTTGGAGCCATGAAGCTTCAACTACTCATGAAACTGTAAACACTACATAGGCAGATCGTAAATTTCCATCATTGTCTCGCAAACACAAGCCATCCATGGACAATACAAAATCAGATTCAGTAACGGCTCATCTTGGTCTTGGCTTAGTGCACAGTTTAGTAACATCAAGCCAGTCATGCTCCACTTCACCATCAACCCTGTCACTATCAGGAAGTGGCAACAAGGTGGCAGGGATTAAAACAGCGCATCTCTTTAAGATGATATTTTCAGTCGCAGATATGATTTGCTCATACTAGGTCAGACGGCTGTTTGTCAAATGTCAAATCATTTCATCCTATTCAAGTTTTAATTTACCTACATCCACCAAGTTTACCCTCAATGACGTCTGAATTGTTCCTTGATTCAATTCTGAGCTTCCACTTTCATTTGAAGTGGTATTGATGACCTTCAACCATTCATCCAAATCCTTAGTGCTAAAGCTATCCTGCACTCTAGGGGCTTTAGGTACTGCCCTCTCTTTGAGTGTGCTACTAGGTGCATTTAGGGGTGGCTCCCAGATAAGCGCACCGATATCTGGCAATCCCAGGAATGGCCTTAGAGGTCCAAACCCAATATGGTTCATTGTTGATTCTGCACTCACACCACAAGGGCAACTCACATTCATTGGAAATAAAGGAACTAATCTTCCTGCGTTCAAACTTGTAGGAGCATTCTCAGGGATCTTTAGCATGACATAGAGAAACAAACTGTGCTACATTTCCTGCAAAACTAGGTTTATATATAGGAACTACGGGACCAATTGTAAGCAGAACAGTGAGGGTAATTGGAGCATTAAAAACTATGGAAGTAGCAGGGGCACAAATCCCAGAAGTGCTCCCATTGGGTTTTGATTCATATTCAAAGGGGTGGCTCCCATCGCATTAGGGATAAAATGGACTGGTGCAGTAGCCACTCCAGAATTTCCATTCTCATTAGCGCTCCCCCCCATTAACTTGGTCTCATTTACAGAGGTGGGTGTTCTGATAACAACACATTTTGAAGACTAATGACAGAGTTACTGTCACTGTTTTCGCTTCTCTCATCTGGTCCTCTTGACTTGTCCCTTTTACTTTCCTCTTGCTCTCCTTCCCTTTCTCAAATTCTTTCCTTGGTAATATATATTTCTCCTTCCCTTACTCAAAATTTTCACTTGGTGATATATATAATTATAATTTGGCTCCTTTTATCATGTCAGTTCTCCACTACTTCTGTTCTGCATCCCACTTTGCATCAGTGTAAGTACACACTGCCTTTGTAGTTCTTTCCTGATACATTTCCTTCTTTCGGTAATGAGCCGCAAGCTCCGAAGCAGTGAGCGCTTCAAACTGTGTAGGTCTAGGCTGTGGTTTCAGCTCATATAATATCCTACTTAAATTTTCAGTGATTCTCACATTGAATGGTCCATAGTGTGAAAGCCAGTGCATCTTCTTTCTCTGAGATCTTGTGCCATTGTGTAAGCCAAATACGTGTATGAAGCCCTACATTAATCACCATATATTGACCTGAAGTAGCTTCATTTTGGTGTCTCTTCTCCCTCTCTAACAGGTATTGTCACGTCTCCCCTCAACAAGTCTCATGTTAGTTTAAAACATTTCATTTCCCAACAAAAGGTCAATTATCACAAACAGAAATTAATTTCAGAGTATGAAATAATGACATTCAAAACATCTCCGTCAAACATCACGCAATCTCCATGAACATCTCAAACTAGGTACAAGTCATTTGAATGCACAGCCCTATTAATAATCACACCTCCACTGTTACAACCTTTTCTCAAACTGCTGGAACTCCGCCAATTCTCCAAACAGACAAATGGGCTCTAGTGCTGGGATTGGGTCTGAACAACTCTAACATAAAGTATTCTAACTCCCCTATTCCAGGATCTAACCATCTTCATTTGGCCACCATCTGACAAAGCACTGGGGTGAATATCCATATTTCCCTGTGACAGACCTTTTAGATGCCTGGAATATAAAGAGGAGTTAACAACTTCCAAAATTTCAAATTACAGTGTAGCTCATTTGGCTACTCATTGAGAATCCGAAAGTCGATGAATTTGGTTAAATGTAGATTTATTACAAATTCAAAGCCAAACTGATGTACAAAGTCTCAAAAATATATTTTAAAAACACAGAATCACTGCAAGCAGTCCAAATCATCTGACAAAGTTTAGTCTCAACAGCATAAAGCATACAATGAATTCAGTAACAGCAATGCAAAAAATAAGGAACAAAGGGCGATATGCATCAACACATTTCCCATAGACACAGAATGGGAAAAACCCTTTGATGCATCTGGCTCAAAATCTGGTGATCAGTATATGATTTCCAGTCCTCTTGTCTATACATGAGTAAATGTAAAGTACCTAAACTAAGCCTGAAATACGTGGCGCAAGGCGACCAGGGCGGAAAAGCGGCGGACGGTCTTTCCGTCCGCCGCAGTCCCCCCGCCATACTAATATGGCGGGGTCATTTAGGTGAGGATGGCGGGCGGATTGCCCCTGCCAGGCCTTGCGGTGGCTCCCGCCAGCCTGGCAGGGGCAATCTGCCCGCCATCCTAATGGGCCCCATAGTGTCCAAGTCCACACCTGATAGCTCCTTTGTTGCATGCCCACTGTTTGTAATCCACAGGGATCTCTGTTATGTGATTTGTAACTTCAAACCTACGTTTGATTGAAGCACGCAACCTTGAGGAGTGTGACTTTGATTGATTTGAAGTAGTGTGCCCCTTGAATAAGTATAATTTAGTTCTGTAAGATTCGAAAAGGAAGATTTGGCAGCAATGCGATCACGGGTTCTGCATCTTCTAATGTTATGGCACTGTGCTCCGATTTCCACGTTTCTGCTGAGATTTCATACCTGACTTTAGCTCCATATCACCAGGTATTTGAGGTTCAGTGAACATATTTTCCAGCTACTTATCTCTGCCAAATATTGGTTGCCAAAAAAATAAACTGAGTAAGCCTTGTCTACTTCAAGAACCTAAACCTCACTTGAATTTTTTCGACAGCCAGAAAAAAGCAAGTATCTGCTATTGGGGTGTCCATTGTATATGACAGGGAGAGCAATCGGATAAGTGCTGTTAGCAGAAAGGTTTGTGCCACTACTATTGTAGCTTTCAAAGCAGCCAGTTTGTCAGAGTGTTGTTGGAGTTGTTTCAGGTATTTTCTGAATGATAGGAGTCAAGACTTCTTGGAGCAGGTTCAGGATGTTTTGCTCCTGAGAACGCTCTGGGCCATTTCTTCCAATCAATTTTCTCTGGTCAATAGACCTTTGCAGTAGCCTGAGAGAAAAACAGGTTAAAGACAATTTAAATCTCAAAATATAGTGTGATCATTAGGATCACTCAATAAAAGTTTGAGTCAGAAACTTAAAGTTAAAATGTTTATTACAAACTTACAGCCAGACTGATATATGTCAATCTCTAAAACATACTATAAAAGTACAAAGGAAGAGCAAATATTTGTCCACAACAGCAAAGAACATATAAGAATTTCTGTAGCTGCCATGCAAAAGATAAGGAAAATAATTTAATGACTAGATGGATGGTTTTGATCCTTCTCCCCATACATGAAAAAGATTTGCAACACCCACTAAGCCCTACACTAATCCAAAGATAGGGAACATCCCTAGTTAATCAAGGAAGCAAGAAAGGTGTCAGCATCAGCACATCTGTAGAAGTTCTATAGGTATGAAATCATGTATAGCATAGGGCCACACAATCAAAGATGTCACAAGGCCTCTCTAAGTCTAAAGGGAATCTGACTGACCTCAAGGTGGGTTCACTCATTAAAATGCACAAAGAACATTTGAGAAACATGACCTCATAAACATTAAAGTACTTTTCCAGTTCTCAGAAATAAGCTTGGCGCCTTGAACACAACTCCCATATTCCAGTCTCCACCTTCAAAGGCCCCTTAGATTCCTCCCTTCATCTGATAGTACCAACTGGTAACACTCCCTTTGTTCTTCATGAAAATTGTTTGACCTTGTTAGTTCTTCCTCCCCTTGCTATCTCAAAAATAGAATGTGCTTTTACTAACTAACGAATACCTTTGGTCAGCACCTGCAGAGGAAAAAACATGCAGAAAATAGCTTTCACGTTAATATCAAATATCTGAACTGTTCGCTTAAGGCCCACAATCATGCTAATTTAACAGTTTCTTTAAATGCATATTAGTCTACAATCTACATATCCCATAAATCACCATATGGCCATTAATAGCGTCTAAAATTCAACAATCCCAGCCCATGTAGGAGTCTGCTTAAACATGAAGGAAAGAAAAGTGTCTCTTTTGAGGGAGAGGGTGTTGTTTATTATTTGGTCTGGTCTGGCCTGTCTCACCCGACGTATTTTTTTTTTTTTTAAACATACGTAATATACATACATAGAGGGTATTTTGATAAGCTTGTTCCTCTATATGTCTTTTTGTTGGTTTAAATCTTTTTATTGAGTATAAAACAGACAGAAAGAAATCCAAGACCCTCAGCTCCTATAAAATAAGGCGTAAGGAAACAGCAAGTGTCCAATACAGTGTTGCCATCTGCAATGGGCATGGAGCGGTTCTGCCAGTGAGACGCTAAGAAATTATAAGAAAGAACAAACCCCTCTTCCCCCTCCCCCACCCACTCCCACCCACTCCCCCACTAACCCACCCACCCCTCGTCCACCCGAAGTTGAGAGGGCAAGGGGAACATGGGGGAAAATAATGCAGTGTTTAACGGCGAGCTCTGCGGGCCTTTCCAGGGGCGCATTGGGAATTGGAGTATCGGGGAGGCGGAGCAATCGCAGGTAACGGGGGTCATGTCAGTTCCCTGAATTCCGGTGTCAATAACGTCAGGAATGGTCGCCATAGCTCAGGGAATTCCGACCCCCTACCAGCTAGCGTTAGCGTGAGTTTCTCTATGCCCAACACCATCCAGAGTCTCTGAAGCCAACCCGTGTGTGAGGGAATTTGGGCGGATCTCCAATGGACCAAGATGTTTTGTATGGCCGCCCCAAAGGGCAATCGCAATCATCTAACCTCTTCGGGATTTGAGTGGGTATGTCAGCGGATTTGGTAGGCCCAGTAGGATGTAGAAAGGGAATCGTGGGAGCTGTGTTTCAAAGTGTAGGTCAACTTCATCCAATAGGGCCACAGGTGACTGCAATCCCTGAGAACATGCACTAGCGTACCCACCTCCCCGCATTCTCTCCAGCAGAGGTCACTTCGGCGTAAATCAAACTGATGTAAGCGCTCAGGCGTGTAGAACCAATATGTGATGACTTTTGTTAGTGTTTCGGTGAGGCCTGCATGGTAAGCTGATTGCCGCACCCTATAATATATGCCCTCCCACTCCTTATGTGTTAGAGACCTCCCTAGATCTCTCGCCCATCGCACACGACCTGCGTTATGTGTGTATGTAGTGTTAGCAAGCAGCAATTTATACAGATCCGAAATGATTTTCTTGTCAGAGGTACGAGTTACCAACCACTTTTCATAGGGGGTCAGTAAGCACTGTGCTTGCGGTTTGACCAAAGGGTGCAAAGCCCAGTGGCGTAACTGTAAGTACTCTAGGCGGCCTTTTTCCGGAATGCCGTAATATTCTTTAACCTGTGGAAAAGGAATGATACCGTTTAAATCAAAAAGGTGCCCTAAGGACCTACAGGGGAGGAGCGCCATGCTTGAAATGCGCGGACGTCTGTGCCTGGATGAAAATCCGGATTAATGCACAATGGGGTCAGCGGAGATGGAAAGGTATTCAATTGCGCTGAGACATTGGTGCGGTCCCAGGCCTCCATGACAGTGCCAGTGATATAAGAGGCATATAAATTAGGAGGGCGGTGTGACTTGCGGAGGAAAGGAATCCCTTGCAAAGGTCTGCCGGATACAGCCTTGTCCTGAAAGAGCCAGTGCTTCTCTGACTCCAACATTTGCCATTCTACCAGATACCGTAGCTAAGCGGCATGAAAGTAAGTTTGAAGGTCTGGTACCCCCACCCCACCATTTTTGGGTGGCAGGGCCGCAATCTGGTGTCAAAACCGTAGTTTGCGACCATTCAAGATAAAGCGCGAGAGCTCCGCTTGAGTCTGCTGAATCCTACCCGCCGGAGGTTTGAGAGGAAGGTTTTGGAAGAGGTATAGGATCTGTGGGAGGATCGTCATCTTAGTGGTCGCGATCCTACCCAACCAGGACATGGTGCAATGTTTCCACCGTCTGAGCTCCGTACGTTACGAATGCGGAGGAGGGAGTAATTTGTGTCCGCAATGGCTCGGAGGGTCGGTGCCAAGTGAATACCCAAATAAGGGATTGTCACTTCCGCCCAGTGCACTGGGTATTCCTCTTTTAAAAAGGCCAGCGTCTGTGGCGAGAGGGAAAGGTCCAACACCATGGATTTATCCACATTGATTTTAAATCCCGAACCCCTCGCAAAGTCGTCTAATTCGACTAAAAGGGCACGAAGAGCTGTGGTCGGTTCCAACAGAGAGAGAAGAATGTAAAGGCTAACCGTGTGGACGTCACCCCCAAACTTAATCCCTGTGATAAGAGGGTGCTTCCGGATTCTGAGAGCGAGAGGCTCCATATAGAGCACGAAAAGGAGAGGAGACAGGGGGCATCCCTGCCGCGTGCCTCTACTAACAGGAGAACGGGAGGACGAATAGCCTTTGACGCGAACTGTCGCCATAGGTTGACGATAACAGTTCAGTATCCGAGTCCTGAATTTCTCCCCGAACCCAGCAGCATTCAGAAACATTTCCAATTAGGGCCAGTGCACCCTGCCCAAGGCTTTTTCGGCGTCAATGGCTAAGAGCATATATTCACCATGGGTGCGGGACGACCGCTCTATCAGATGGAGGACGCGTTTAGTATTGTCGCTACTCTGCCTCTGTGAGGTGAATCCAGCCTGGTTGGGCTCGACAAGTTGAGCCATGTATGGTGCCAGACGGGCCGCTAGAATGCTAGTGTATAGTTGAATGTCAATATTTAAAAGTGAGATTGGTCTGTACGCTCCACAGGTCATTTTGTCCTTTCCCGACTTTGGAATAACAACTATTGCCGCCTCCAGCATCTCCCCCGGGATATTGTCCAGGTGTTCAAAGGTGTTGTAGAGGCCTGTTAAAATAGGAGCTAATTGGGAGCAGAACGATTTATAGCAAGCGGCTGTGTAGCCATCAGGGACAGGCAACTTACCCAACTTGAGACGGGAGATTGCCGAAAAAACCTCTTCTGTTTGTATGGGTCTATCGAGGAAGGCGGCCTGCAACTGAGACAGAGCGGGCATCCCGGCCCCAGCTATATAGTCAGCGCTATGGTGAGCGTCTAAGCTGTCCCCAGCATACAGATCTGCATAAAAATCCTGAAAAACTTCAGCTATGGCTGCATTTTATAGGACAGTTCCACCTCCAGGCTCACGGATGTTCTGCACTCTCTGGTGTTGTCGTTGCTCCCTTGGTTTATTAGCCAGGAAGCGGCCACACCTGTCTCACCCAGTGTCGAAGGAATGGCAGAGGCAAAGAGCTGCAAATTCAGCCCTGTCCTGGTCTAAGGCTGCAAGTTGTTTCCGCTCAATACATAACTGCTGCCATGCGCGGGAAGACCAGGTACGCTGGTGTAACTGCTCAAACTCCCACACCCTCTGTGTGAGTTCCGCCCTCTTCCGGCTTCGCTCCCGGTTTTGAGCAGAGGAAACCGCGATGAATTCACCCCGTAGAACCGCCTTTAGGGCCGTCCACTGAACTGCTAAGGAAGTGTTGGCGTTAGTGTTATCAATCAACAAAGGGAGAGATAGGGTTATAGGGCACTCTTAAACCCCAGTCAGTTATCAGATAAACAAAAGAAGAGTGTCCCTCAGAGAAGCGTTGTAGCACGTAAGATTCGAGGCCAGTTGTAAGTGGTCAGATACACAGACCAATTTCACGAAAAAATACAAGATTTTTTCAAGAAACCCTCACTCACCCTAGTGGTGACATGCTTCATCATCGGGTCCACCGGGAGAGATCGAATACCTCCCCGGTGTGCTGCGACGCCAGGAGACTGCGGAGCAGGTTCTTGTGAGGGTAAAGTGTGAAAAAAGTTAAGTGAATTTAAAAATGTCCAGGGTTGTACCAAAAAATCATTTATTTGCTGGTCAACCTGACATATTAAAAATTAACTATGTGTAGGGAGAACTAACCAAATAGAATATACTTGTGTTTCCCTATTAAAGAGAGGTCAACATGTTTCTGCCCGTGGTTTAACTTTCACCTGCCAAAGGCGGTGAAAGTTAAAAATAGCACTATGTATAAAAAAAGTGCATTAAAAGAAACAAACTAATAAGTCTGGGGAATTACCTCTGTTACGAGGAACCTAGAAGTTTGTACAAGAAGTGAACCACGCCCCATAGAACTCAGGAGGGGGGTGGGAGCGACAATGGCACTTTTTTTATACATAGTGCTATTTTTAACTTTCACCGCCTTTGGCAGGGTGGGTCTTAACGCGCCCACACCTGTTAAGGTGACACTCACAAACTGGTCCTGAAGAAAGCCCTGTAAAGCCACACATACCACGGGCAGAAACATGTTGACCTCTCTTTAATAGGGAAACACAAGTATATTCTATTTGGTTAGTTCTCCCTACACATAGTTAATTTTTAATATGTCAGGTTGACCAGCCAATAAATGATTTTTTGGTACAACCCTGGACATTTTTAAATTCACTTAACTTTTTCACACTTTACCCTCACAAGAACCTGCTCCGCAGTCTCCTGGCGTCGCAGCACACCGGGGAGGTATTCGATCTCTCCCGGTGGACCCGATGATGAAGCATGTCACCACTAGGGTGAGTGAGGGTTTCTTGAAAAAATCTTGTATTTTTTCGTGAAATTGGTCTGTGTATCTGACCACTTACAACTGGCCTAGAATCTTACGTGCTACAACGCTTCTCTGAGGGACACTCTTCTTTTGTTTATCTGGCGTTAGTGTTATGGAATAAAAAGTTAGATATAGCTCCCCGAATCTGTTCAGTCACTGTGTGTTGGTGTAAAAGTGTGTCATGCAGGCGCCACTGCCTCGAGGGTCGGGAGGAGCGAGGGAGTCGGAAAGTGGCCAAGACTGGGGAGTGGTCCGATAGTGACGCCGTCAAAATTTCGGCGTTAGCGGCAGAGGCCTGAAGAAATGTGGAGCAGAGAAAGTAGTCTAATCGTGCATATGTCTTGTAAGCCCCAGAGAAAAATGTGTAGCTGCGAGTGTGCGGGTGGAAATGTTGCCACAGGTCAAAGAGCCCCAAATCTCTCATGCATGTTTGTCCTGCACGCGGGAGAACCCCAACCTGCGTCCTCCGTTGGCAAGAGCGATCCAAATCATTATCGAGTGCCAGATTAAGGTCCCCCCAAGCAACAAATGGCAGTCTGAGGCGGAAGCTGCCTCTCGCTGGGCAGTATGTAAGAACTTGATTTGCCCCTCGTTGGGAGCGTAAATGGAACCAATAACCAGAGTCGTACCCCCCAGGGAGAATTTGTATGTAAGGAGACGGCCTTTTATCTCTGCCTCCTTCTGTATTACCTTACCAGTAAATAAAAGAGAGACCAAGATGGCCACCCATGCAGTCTTAGAGGTGCTAGAGGAGAACAGCTGTGTGGGAAAATATTTGGACCGCAGCCTATCGTGGTCTTTGGTGAGAAGGTGTGTCTCCTGGATCCGCCTTGGTTTGCTCCAGATAGTTGAGCACTGCCCTACGTTTGATTGGGTTGTTCAGACCCTTCACATTGAGGGTCAGGACCTTAAATGTGTCACACAGCATCTATGGGGCAAGGAGGGACCCTGGGGCTACACCTCAAATCCACTACTATAAGCGGAAGGAGGGAAGGCGATGTCGCAGCAGGCATAAAGAGGGGACACTGTGGAAGAGGAGCAAGGGGAGTGGTCGAGGGACCCCTACCCTAAAAAGAAAACCCCAAAACCCCATAACCAAGTCCAGAATGAAACCCAAAAACAAGCAAACAACTCCAAACTGGAAAGCATTGTTCACATAGCAAAGTCTGTCTTCCCTGAGTGTCCAGGAAGTCGTCGTGACGGGGCTCAAAATGTGGTCAAGAATGATGGTCTGGAGCCAGCCACCACCCACCACAGATCAGCAAGCCGCCGACAGTAAGAGGAAATAAAGGCCTCTAAGTACGTGATCACTCCACATCAGAACTAGGCCCTGCAAGGGCGTCAGCGGCGGCGGTGAGAGCTTCCTGTTGCCCCTGCACAATGGCCTGCTGGTTCGGTTTCTGAAATCTGCACCATCTCTGGGGCCTCTGCCACCCCGACGGCGAGGTCCCAGACTCCGAGTCGTGGTCCCTACGTTCCTTTTCATCCTGAGGCACTGCCAGACCCAGTAGCTGACATGCTGCAGTAAGCGAGCGCATCTGATGTAGTCTGTCATTGAATCGGAAGATAAGTCTAAATGGGTGCCCCCATGAGTATGTAATGTTCTGTTGTCTGAGGTACTCCGTCACCAGATGGAACTGCCTGCTGTGTTGCAATGTGATTAGAGCAAGGTCTTCGTACAACACTGGGGAGTGGCCTTGATAGGAAATAGGGTGCATGGTGCGTGCCGTAGCCAGTATGGCTTCCTTGGTTTTAAAATCCTGCAGCCAGACAAGAATGTCTGCTGGTGGAGCGTTAGGCGCACAAGGTGGGCCAACCCTGTTTGCTCTACCCAGAACAATGGGGGAGTCTGCCGGGGCACCCAGGATGTGTCTGATCAGGCCCTCCATAAATGCGAAGAGATCCCTGGTCTCATCCGACGTCTTCACCCCCGGATCCTGATGTTGTGTCTCTGTGACCTATTTTACAGATCCTCCAGATGGATCTGCATATCAAGATGCTGATCCTGTAGGCGTATCACCTCCTGTTGCAGCGTGGTCAGCTCCGTTGACGCCTCATCGCTTCTGCCTTCAAGGGTGGCCACACGCTTACCCACACTGTCCACATCTCTGCGGATTTCCCGCATTTCAGTGGTCAACTCCATCTGGACAGATTGTATGTCAGACCGGAGGGTATTGAAGAGCGACTCCATAAACGACTTTGTGAGGGGGGCCTCTCCGGCATGCGACCGGGCGTGCGTGGTCGCCATCGGGGTTGAGGAGGTCTGGGCCGTAGGAGAGGAGGAAGTTTTCTCAAAAAGCTCTGCAATTTCTGCTTACGTGTCCTGGCTGTGGACATAATCCCTGGGGCACCAGTGCTATATCAGGAGCGAGGTGGTATCTGCGCCAGTCCCTCCACTCCAGGGCGTGCTACCAGGATCAGTTCCAGCTCAGGCCCAGAGGGAATCCCTCCTCTTCACACGCTGTGGGTATGGCCAGTGTCCCCCACAGCTCAAGATCTCAGGCCCTCAGGCGGGACTTCCACAGTGCCAATTGATGCCCGGGGAGCAGCGGCTAAGCAGTGCACACTCCACTCAGTTCCCCAGGCCAGTCCCTCCAGTAGATGTTTAACCCGAGCCAGGAGATCTCCCAAGGTGTCAGATCACCACCGATGCACATAGGATGACCCCTTCTCTTGTTTCCACTCCTCCCTCGCTGGGCCAGAGTTTGCCGGAGAGCGCTTCTCCACTGGCTGTGCGTGCCCCAGAAGCCAAGACCCTGCAACCCCTACTCACTAGGCCTGCGCAGACTATATGGCGCCCCCGTCTTGGTTCCAAGCACTCCAGGTAGGACTGAGACCGAGGCAGGAGAGCTGCACAAAAGGTAGGGCTCCAGGCTATGCGGGATCTCTAAGGCTTCTCAGTTGGCTGCCAGGACCCTCCAGGCAGGAAGAGACAGTCTCTAATCCACTGCATGGTCCCTGGGATGCTGGTGGTAGGCAGTGTGGGCGCTCTCCAAACCCCCCAGGGCATGTCTCTGATGAGGCCCCTTCCAGCTCACCCTGGAACTCGGCGCCCCCACCACGCTCCTCACCTCCCCGGCGTGTTCTCAGTCAGTCCTCTGAAGCCAGGTCTGTGGGGCGTCTTCTCCAAGGCACCTCTTCCCTCCTGTGTTCGCCGTCGAGATCGGTGCCCAGCGTGCCAGGGCCCTGCTCAAGTCGCGCAGACTGCCATCTTTGATCGGCACACCGCCGTGGCGTTCACTCTAGGCACCGGCTGCGAAGCGTGGGGCTGGTCGTCACCCCAGCCCAGCCGCAGCGTTCTGGTGGGGGTGTATGCCCTCCAGTTGGCCCCACCACCACCGCCACCTTATCGGCCCGTTGCCGCTTCACTCACAGGCGGCCGGCGGGTCCCCACCGGGAGGCAGAAAATGGCGGGTCTGGTCCCAACCTGGACCGCTGCTGCGAGCCCAGCCACACTCGGGAGGGCTCCGTCACCCAGGGCAGCATCCCAGGGACTAGGTCAGGGTCCTCCAGTTCATTCGCGGCAGGGGACCCTCCTCTCGCTCCCTCTGCATCAGGTAGAGGCCCGCGAGTTAGGGATGCTCGCCTCGGCCGACCCGCTCTAGGGCCACCCCTTCCTCGAGGCCTCCACCTACTCACCGAGGGCTCTCTCCTCCGTCGCCATCTGCGGGCATCCGCCGCTGGCCTGCCCGGAGCCCAGGGGTCAGGCAGGTCGGGGGCACACTCCGCTTCTGATCATCACAGTCGGCGGCCCTCGTGGGTGCTGTAAGACGCTGTAGGTGGTGGGCCACGGGCAGGAGCTCTGAAAGTTGCTTCCTACCTCGCCGCCATCTTGGCTTCGCCCCCCTCCATGTGTCTTTTAAGGTGTCAATCACATGTTGCTTCTGGCCATCACAACATTCAGCATAGGGCACTTTAGTTTCTGGCTTCCTTCACTTCGACTGACTGCACAATGCCTGTGCACATTGTTCACATCCACCTAAAAATACTTCCTTTGTCTTCTGTGGAAAAGCGTTCAAAATGCATTTTTTATCTTAACTTTAAATAACTATTATTTATTTTGCCTGCACTTAAAGTGTCCAGCTAAATGGCGATTTATTTCCACTCCTTTCAAAGCTGCTGTTATAAAACGCCTAAGTGGCATTGTAGCATTGCAGCAGCTCATGATTAAAGTGCTTGGTAATGTCTCTATTTATTCTTACTTCCTTCATAAATAATACAACTGAACTGAAAGTCTTTTTATTGTAACAAAATCATTAAAAAACATACCTGCCCAAGTGGTGTTTAGTTACCTTGGGATAATGGGTCTTTCACTCTGTTAGCCATTGTTACGTGTGTTTACAAAGGTGATGGGGGTGGTCATGGCCCACCTTTGCAGGTTGCTAATGCATGTATTCTCTTACCTCGAAGACTGGCTGCTGAGGACAGGCTTGCCACTGTCAGTTATGGGCTCTGGCTGATGAACATCTCCCTCATGTCTTCCCCAGGGTTCAACATGAGCACACTAAAATCTCACCTTTGGCCACTACAGAGGACTCATTTTGGAGGCCATTCTGACACATAAACATTCAAAGCCTTTCCACCCTCGCAGCTACCCTGGGACATTCAGGATATGTTCCTAGTGTTCTGGACTCAGTACTGTGTTCCAGCCTAGACTGCTCTGAGGCTTCCTAATCTCCTGGCATTATGTATTCTGTAAACCAAACACACAAAGATGCCACGGGTCCGGAGTAGGGAGGGCGGGTATGTGGATGGACACAACTATGCTGAAAGAAAATAAGGATGGGAGGGGGAATTCCCTTTTAAGGATGGTTTTTCTCACACACCACAGGTGTCATGCTTCATCATAGGGATATCTCCTCGCATCACAAGCATAGTCGTTACGCGGGCTACAGCCCCCTCACTGCGAGGGAGGATCTGAGCTCGGGAAGCAGTTCTGAGGTCAGAGCTCTGCTGACTATCTAAATCGGATATCCGCCAGCAGGCTTCCGCGCTGTCCGACGCACATGCCTAGGCTTCCAAGCTCCAGCACAGTGGTTGGATAGGCGTATGTACCTATGGCTCTTAGCTCAGGACAGACGAGGTGTAACACCTGACTGATGCAGGTTTTACTGGTTAATCTGCTGAACTGCCGAATCAATGGTTTAGTATTACACTCCGACATTTTCTTTTGTCTTCTTGTTTTTCACTGTTTTGTGTTCATTCACGTTTAGCAGTAGCTAGTAAGCGATCCTGATTTAAGTTGTGACACTAATCTAGATCAAGAGGCTGGAACATGTTGATCACTTCCTAGTGCAGATGCCTCTAATGATGGCAGTTACACTATACACTATCTGTTTTTAATCCTAGCACCTGGTAGCAATAATACATTTTGTCTGGCAAACCTCGTAGCTAATTTTAAATCACTATTTTGAGCACTGCAGTCCCAACACCTCACATCACGCTCTCATTGGGTTTTATGAATACCCTATTGAAAATATCCCTGAACTCCTCCCTCGCAGCGAGGGGGTTGTAGCCCGCATCACAACTAAGCTTGTGACGCAAGGCGGTATCCCTATGATGAAGCATGACACCCCTGGTATGTGAGGGAAACCGTCCTTGAAAGGGAATTCCCCCTCCCATCCTCTTTATGTTTCAGCATAGTTGAGTCCATCCACATAACCCTTTCCCTACTCTGGACCTGTGGGCACTTTGTGTGTTTGGTTAATAGATTGGGGAGTTTGCCCCCGCTAGTCCTTAAATGTCCTTAAGGCACCCCCCCCCTGTAAGTCACTTTGTTATGTATTCTGTCTCATTCTTGTTGACAGATGTAGGTTCTGCAGGAGAACCTCTGCCTCCAATTGGTTCAACACGAAGGGCCCAATTCTGATGCGGTTAGGAAATTTTCCCAATCAAATCGGTTTGGAAATGGTTCCTAACCGCATCATAATCTGGCCCTCAGTCGGGAAGGCACGTTCCCGATCCGATTCAAAAGGAGCAAATGCCATTAGGGGGGCTTCCTAACTGCATTGGAATCGGGCCCTAGGTGGGAATGCTTTCCTAACCGCATCAGAATCAGGGTGAGTTTTGGACACCATCAGTGTGGCAGATGGGGCTGTTTGGGATCTCCGATTATGGATGATGGATTACAACCTGACTAGCGGTAGACTGTTCTACCTATCCCACCCAAAACTCACGGTGGTGACAGTGGGGACAGATGTGCCAACTGAAGATTGGGTGGAAGGGGAGGCATTGGGTGATGTGCAGATCAGAATTGTTTGGTCTCAACTGGAGCAGATGGTTACTACATTAATTTTCTGGGGGGGGGGATTCATCCTGTTAGCTTTTAATGCCTTGATACCTTCTACCAACGGCAGTCCTGTGCAACTCCTGAACAACACAACTGCCATTTGGGGTGTCACATGTGTTTTGTGAGGAAGACCTGGGACTGTCAGCGATCTGGAGGTATACCTGAATTCCTGGCAGAGAAGCTCAGCAGGTAGTATTTAGCTGACCACAATGTGGCATCCACATCCAGTGCTGATTAAAGGCATATATGCCTTAGGTAGATATTTCAACTGCCTCCAAGAATGCTCATTGTTGAGCCTTTGCACTTTAGAGGTTTTGCATCATGGTTCCATTTGATTTATTTTTCACCTACTGTGGCACTGTGGTCTCTTTTATGTGTTCCGGCCTCTGCCAAAGCCAGTAGGGACCACCTAATGGGGTCTAGTACTCTTGCTTGTTTGACACTGATCCGTCCACCTCTTCAGGAGGACCTAATTTTCCATGAAAAGGACAGAGCTTTGCACCTTAACTTCCACAACCAACAACTTCATGAGTGGAGATTGAGCGGAGTGAGCTGAGTGGATTCAATTGGCCTAGTGAAGTCAGGTATGCCACCTTGGCTGTTTGTCTTCCATTGACAAAGTTGATCGATTCTAGACTATGGGCTCAGTGTGTCTCCTAATGTCAACACTGTCTGGTTGATTCCCTGCCGGCTACAATTTCTGATGTTCTCCTGATGCCTTCTGAAATATCAGCAACATAAATGATATATTATATCCTATAATTTTAGGCATAGCAATATAATTTGTTGGCATTTCCAGATCAAAATATTATGCTCAATTGACTTGATCTGAAGCCTCTCCAGGACAGTCCTCGCATAGATTATGCACTTAATCTAAAACCAATATTTTTAAGGTTTACATTTTAAAGGTTGGAGGTAAATTGCAGGGTTTCACAGGGCTCCTTCCTCCTCCCCCATTTAAACCTAGAAGAACCCCAATGATAAAGGGTGAGAGACTATTGGAGCCACCATCTGGTTGGATGTGTGCATACACACACACATGCACACATTCACAAACACAAAGAGCTGCATACCCATAATAATATCTGAACCTAAACCATTTTCCTGAGGCGATTGAAGGAACTTCTTGCGTACATATATCTGGAAGTCATGTTGGTACACTTTGCCAGGCTGAGACTTATACTGATCAGGCCAAATGCAAGTTCGGATTACCATACACCTCTTTGCTTTATAAATGGGGTTTTGCCAGCCACCAAGCTGTTCATCCAGTCATTATCGCTTTGGAATGGCCCTCAGACATGACTGGATCTTATGGAGTAATTGATAAAAGGCCAGGCCCCTCAACAGAGTTAGGGTGAATTCACATTTACGGGGATCTGAATTTGGATGCTGGTGAAAGGGTATGGTGAAAGGCAGTGAGATAAGCATTCTTGTGATTGGATCCAGCCTATTAAAAGACTTACTGTTTACATGGACAAATTACTGGAAGAATGGTGCGACCTCTCACACCATATCCAGGCGCACAGCAATCACGAGTGCATAACAATGATGCGACCAGTTAATCCAAATTTATTCATCCTTTATTTAAATGTCAATTTCATCACGAAGTTTAGTTTTTTAATCCCAAGCTTGTCCAACAGTCACATGAGAGACATCTCACATTAATTACGGTAACCTTTAACGCTGCAGAAATGCCAATGCCTTAATCTGAAGCTCGGCGTAACAGTGAGTAATCCTCAAAGTTCATCCAAGTAACCCAATGCATTTCGGGCCATAAACGGCCCTTCGTCAGGGGTGTTCTACGATTTAAGAAAACAATGTTATAACACAAAGTGTTTCAAAACTCAATGCATATGTAGCTTGTAAATCAAAAGCATTGCGCGTCTCTATCACAGGCTTCCTCAACATCATTAACGTATTCCCGCTAATCGTGGCTGAAAAGCCACTACTGAAACAGCATCGACATCCCAAATTTAGCCATCCCCCACACTTCGTACATGGAAAAATTCCCTTGTGTCTCCCCCATTAAGTGTGAGAAAAAAGCATGAGAAATCCCTTTGACCTCAGATCTCAATTTCAGGGACTCCTCTGGTGCCAGTTTATCAAAAAGGGTAGATTTTAGCCACAACAAATCATACATTTTTAGGCATGCTAATCCACCAAGCTGAAGTAAAATCTTTACAAAATAGTACTTGCAGCTCCACGGTATTGACTGAGTAGAGGTACTTCCCCTGACATAAAATGGTTGTTGTAAGTATGGTCCACGCTTATGAATTGTCTTGTGATGATTGACATCATAAAGAAGTTCAAATACAAAAAAGTACGTCCCTTAAATTTCAGCATTATAGGTATTGAAGACACATTTGATACTCTGGTTCAACCTGTCCATTGGGTGAAACTGTATGAATTAGGTGTAACTGCCAATATTGAAAAGCCTATTAACCCCTTCCATGCCCATGACGAGCTCAGCTCCTCATGGCATATACCTCTCAGGTGCTTATGACGAGCTGAGCTCGTCATGACCACACCCGTTTTTGTTGCTGTCCAGCACAGCAGGGGAAACTCTTAAGCAGCGATGTGGTTAAAGCAATATAACAACACTTGGTCCTCGTTTTGTGAGGGTGAAAAATTAGATTATACCGGATGTGAAGCAACTTCGAGGTGGAGGCCAAACACTGTAGCCATTTGCAGCTCTATCCTTACATTATGTATCTCGAATTTTCATACATTGCTTTAAGGTGCAAATTAAGTTGCACCCAAAATCAACGCCATCCATAATCCTTCACAGTATTACAGATGACATTCTTATTTTACCATACCCTTTTATGTCTCCAACTCTTGTTGCTGTGATCATTATTTATGAGTAAGCCATACCAACTCTAATGTCATGAGATAAATCGCAAAACCAGCTGAATCCTTTATGGGAGTCCATTGGAAATAGTCTGAAAATACAACTATTTGGGTTTAATTGATGATAATTTGGCATTAAAGTCTTTTTTGGAAAGTAGAAGAGCTATGCCATGCTTGATTATGGCTGGTCCAATTAAATTTCTTTGCTCTATGTGGAATACCGCGGTGCAACTGCTATTACTGGCTGATACAGCTGAATTAACATCTTTCTTACTGTATGGGCAGATTTGTGAGGTCTGAAGAGCATGGCCTGGGTTAGTTTCACGTGGTACATGAAATTAGCCTGAAAGATGCACTAGCTTTGAGAAGTCCATAAGGCAGGAGTTATTGCTTTCTTCTGCAAAGGCTTCCTGATAAAGAGCACAAAATGTCTCATTTATCAAATATGATTTGTCAAAGAGAACTAGCTTTGGAGTGGGTGCTCCTAGTGTATGTTTGTTTTGGAAAGAAAACACATTATGTATATAATAAAGCCCTCACTCACCAACCTAGTTGGCCACATGCTTCATCATCAGGCCCCACCCAAGGAACTGAGTGCACCTTGGGTGTGCTACAACGCCTGGATACAGCAGAGCTGGTATTGAGCCGTGAGAGTGCAGTGAGAAGGAGTGAGTGAATGTTAGAAAAGCTGTCTTAAGGGTCCCTGGGATGAAAAAGACTATTTTAATCAATGGGCCCTTGGCAGTTGACCAAAGAAAGAGGCGGATATTTAAGGAGATATTAGGTAACTCCAATATCCTAGTCGGTCAACATGTCTCAGCCATGCTCTCTTAGTGGTATGGCTGTCTTCAGAACCTATGTGTAGTGCAGAGTGAATGGCCTAAAACGCGTTATTGAAAGACCATAAATGTGACACACGCGCTAGTGTGTGGTATGTGATAGAGGAGGATTTCCACTAATGGCAAACATACAGAGAAACATTCAACATACTGATATAGTTGTTTCCGGAGAGGAGTGTCCGTGCTCTTATGCAGTGAAATGAAAAAGAAACAATTGCCTATGCCTCCGAGCTAATTAACACTGATTTATGTACAAGTAAACCACAGTTTATTAGTTTACCCAAAAACAGTTTATGTTTTCAATTGTTGCTCAATTTACAAAAAAGGATATTCAGAAAAGACAGAAAAAAGGCCACTATCAACCTCAAGTCTTAGCCATATACGATTTCAGAAAAACAGTTTATGCATATATACAGTGAAAAAACATGTATTAGACATTATACAACAAGGAAACTTTTTACCAACATGTATTAAACATTATAACAAAAAAGATACTTTTACCATAAGAAAATATCACCATAAATACATTTACAAAGCATGGACCACAAGACCTTACACATTTGAAAATGATTTAGCCAACCATTATGAGTGGGAAGGAAAAAGAATGTTTTCAACCAATTCAACTACCATGACCTGAACAAGAGACAATCAATTAAATATCAGGAACATTGCCCATTTCTGCATCATTAACATTGGCCAACTGGCCAGTGAACGTGAAAAAAAGGGGGTGCCGACGCGTTTCGAATCCTGATAAAAGACTTGCAGGATTCTCGTCAGGGCAGTGTGAATCTAGTCCGTGGGAACTGTTTGAAAAGAAGAACAAAACAGGCTGTTTACTAAAAAGTGGGTCCTCAAGCCACTACTCTCAGAACAATGCGAGTGACGGAATACTGCGTACCTTGTATAAATCCTGCCCACAGTTACTCCTGTGTTATATGGGAATGTCGTCTAGGTTGTAGGTTTTACGCTGCAACAGAGTAAAAAGTAAGTCAAGTCCAGCGGGGTGAAGGTGGACCCTATAAGCGCGTCATGGTTGGACTGGAATTGGTTACCTGCGTTCTACGTAGGATCTTTGCCAACCTGTGCGGTGTTCTAAGACACTTGGAATTCTGCTTCATTTAGTTTCTGAAAGTAAGTAGACAAAGCGGGATTTAATCAACTGCTCAGTTGGTGACACACTTGTTCAACGCTGGTGGTCATCTCAACAAGTGATCGACTTACTTGGACACCGATCCGCGGTGACCGCAGGGGGGGGGTCTGACTCCTAACCCGGATGTTGCCAGCCTGGGCGGTATCTTTAAACGTTTGAAATTCAGCTCATTAGATTTCCTAAAACAAGTAGACATAGCGCGTTTTAGTTAGCTTCTAATTCGGTGACACTCTTGTGCACCGCTGGTAGTCAATTCCACAAATGCTTCACTTACTTGGACACCGGTCCGCGGTGGCCGCAAAAAGGATTCTGACTCTGGGGCCGAGTTTTTCCACACAGTAAGACGTTTAGTTAATCTATGGAAGTAAGAAAGCAGGACAGATTAGCGCGTTAATGCGCTGTCATGTATGCTTTCAATCTGCACTGGTAGCAGTTCCAAATACCGGGGGGGTCCAATCTTACCTCAAAAATTGCATAGACCTCCGCAAAATCTGCTTACTCCAGACCGGCAAACACAGGGATGTGAATGTCCTTGTTGTATAATGTCTAATACATGTTTTTTCACTGTATATATGCATAAACTGTTTTTCTGAAATCGTATATGGCTAAGACTTGAGGTTGATAGTGGCCTTTTTTCTGTCTTTTCTGAATATCCTTTTTTGTAAATTGAGCAACAATTGAAAACATAAACTGTTTTTGGGTAAACTAATAAACTGTGGTTTACTTGTACATAAATCAGTGTGTACTCTAATTAGCTCGGAGGCATAGGCAATTGTTTCTTTTTCATATTAGTGTGGCCCTGCCTACCCTCCTTCCCTTTTGGGCCCAGCCACCCTTGTTTTTTCTTATGCAGTGAAAGGCACAATGAGGACAGAGTGTGGCATAATTGGTTAAAGTAGATGCCTGGTAATTTATGCGGTACCGAATGATAATCAAGGATGCGCATAGCGTGGTGCATCGTGCGACTTGAACCAAAGGTGAGAAAAGCAAAATATCTTACTCAGACAATATCCAGAAAATGCCCCATGAGTTCCATTCGGGGGCCCGGCCTGTAGTCACACTTTTTGTGACTAAAGTGAAAAGAAAAGACAAAAGCGATTTAAAAACCGACCCGCATGCTAGGGTGTGAGAGTCTGGCAGCAGTGGGGTGGAAGAACAGTGTTAGAGTGTACCCCCCTTAGGAAGTTCCCACTTACTTTGTCAAGGT
Organism: Lissotriton helveticus; assembly: GCF_964261635.1. Lineage (NCBI taxonomy): Eukaryota > Metazoa > Chordata > Amphibia > Caudata > Salamandridae > Lissotriton > Lissotriton helveticus. Next base: position 1,764,451,979 of record NC_136057.1, read on the forward strand.
TTAGGACCCTCCTCGATACCTGCTTCAGCCGCCATGGATCTCTGTGGTAGAATGAGTGGAGCTGAGCGGTGGTTTAAATACTCTGCTGCTTTCAACAGGTTTTCAGTGAGTTTGGTTAATTGGGAACCGCCCTGACTGGTTCAATGGGTTTCAGTTGTTGGTTTAAGCTGTCTTCCGGTGAGTCTGCAAGAGAGAATAGACATAGAGGAAAGACACGCCCCTGTGGGAGTGTAGACATAGAGAAAGGACACGCCCCTGTGGTAGTGTCGGGAGCACGTGTGTGCAGAAAAAATAAATATAAATACATTTATTTTATAAACGACCTAGAGGCACTGCTAAAGTCAGCAGGTGTTGTTATTATCAGTTTGAGTGTGCCTTGTAAGTATGGCTGTTGAAAAAATGTTATGTTAATTTGAACATATCACGAAAAAGAGAAGAAAAGTTGGTTGTAGTGTAGACGTACACTTGAAATCACACAGTGGCGAAGAAAGAGGATATTTCAGTCTATAGGTCAAGTGGTGCTCTTGGTTCTCAGGTGGTAAAGTGGTTCCTAATGGCCATTTGGGAGAAAAAACAAGGGGTTTTATAGTGTTATTCTCACAGTAGTGGTGGTATGATGTCCAGATTTGGCCTCTTTGGAGTAGGAAGTTCCAATGCGCAAGATACTGTGGTTTCAGGTAGGATTCAGGCTATTCCAGGGTATGTTAACATTGAACCCTGTGACGTTGGTGGAAAGGCGGTAGATCCAATGCTGCTCCTTAAGTGTGAGAAGTTGGCCTGGTATATGATGTCCACAGTTCTGTGGGCACCTTGTATCAGTCCAAACAATCCCTTTTGGTGGTGGTTGTAAGTCAACCTTATAGACAAGCTATCCTAGGGGTAGCATGGACTAAGCAGCCTTAAAGGCTTAACTCCAAAGGACATGTGAAGCCAGCTGTTTTACCATATGCAATCCTGTAATATCAAATGAAAGAACACCACACAAGTTATATATTATCAAAATATATGTATTTATTCTTAGAATAATCCCCACTTCTCTTTATGAGCAATGAAGCACAAGCGTTTAAATAAAAGCACAGTTAAACATAGACAAGTTGCACGTTTTGGATGAGGCCGGTGGCCACTCAAACCATATATCAAAAAAGTGGTATAACAATCACTAATCGATCTGGGGTAAGGCCTAGGGCCTTGTGAATCACTTGGACTACGGGGCACTAACAGCAGTTAGGGCGCGAGTAGCCCGCGGGATTCGGGTGCAGTGCGGGAAGCACGGCTTGCACCAATGCAAAGTCAATGGTGCGTAAAAGTTACAATGTTATTGCAAAAGGAGTCTTCCGACTGGACTAGGACTACCAAACTTTAGACTTAGGCACTAGAGGTGTGTACCAGTGTGGGAACACCGGCGCTAGTAAGTTACCTCACCCACAGGACGCGGGTTCACAGGTGCCAACCTGTGTCGGGTTTCGTCACGCAGTTCAATGGGGCCTGAGGATGAAGATGCTGCAGGCGTCCAGAAGAGAAGTGTCCGGTGTGATCCAAGGGTGGATCGAAGTTGAAGGGTACCTGAAAGCAGAGGGGACAGAGTCTGGGTCACTAGCCAGTGACCAGGAAGGAACCAGGAAGGAACCAGGCAATGTTGGGCGCAGTCATGTCATTGTCAGGTGCCTTGTCTCCGCTGCCACGTGGACTCTGGGGCACCAAGGATGTCCTGGAGTTGATCACGAGCTGGGTCACAAAGGTTCTCGCTGTCGGCGGTGTCGGCTTCCGGATCGGAGTCAACACGCCTTGGCAAAGGCAACCCACGCAGGATTCAAAGTAGGCTTAACACTCGGACCAGCAAGATCTCAGCGGGTGCTCCTTTTCAGGGGAGCGAGTGCCAATCTGAAGCAACCAGATCAGCTGTTTAAATTTGTAGGTTCGTCAGTTCTGGGGCCACTAGCCAAGGGGCAAGCGACCGGACCAACGCATCAAGCAGGAAAATGCAAAAGGGCCCCACGCAGCACTCGTCGAGTGTGGAGGGGTGAGCTTCGGTGCATAAGCTGCTCGGGGCTAGAGCTTCTCAGACTCCAATGCACAGCTTCGGGGGAGCCTTGGGTGCTGCACGGTCAGCGCTTCGTTGTTCCTTCAAGATGGCCGCTCCCACACTTCAGGTCGCCTCCACGGGTCTCAGCTCTGCATAGACTGTGGATCGGGCTGTTGGGAGGCAGGAAAGCTGGCTCTTGTTGATCTCTGTTGCTCGAGTTCCGGCGGGAACTGCAACAAAGCAAACGTCGAGGTGCTGGATGGTGTCTGTTTGCACAGGGTGGTCACTCCTTGACCACAAGGGAGATTCTTCAGTCTTCCACGTTGAGTGGGATGTCGAAGGGTCCAGAGTTTCGTTTCATAAGTTTCAGTCAGGATAATCTGATGTGCATTGGCACTGCTCCCACCTATATTCCAAATCTGGGGGCTGGATTACCTGCTAGGTCCCTCCTATGGGTGGGACCCAGGAAGGGGGTGGTTACACCCCTTTCCTTTGTCCAGTTTGCCGCCAGGACTGGGGCTGGATGGCCCCAGAACCGGTTTGACTGGAATCTGCCCTGGGACACCTTGTGCGCCCCAGGCAGTGTCTAGTTTCTTTCAACCCTCCCTGCTACAATCCACTATCTCCTGACTGGGGTGGTGTGACACCTCCCTGTGACAGGAAACTCTTTGTCCAGGCGTCCTCTGCCAGGTTTCGGCCAGCAGCAGGAGGTCAGACATGTGTCTGTGGCAGCAGCATCCATTTTGTGATGCTGGGGCTCTGGTTAGGATTAACCGCGTTTTTAGTAAAGTAACATGTCTTCTCCCTCTAGAAGGGTGGAATGCTACCCCCGTTGCCAGAACTGGCGAGATGGTAGTATTCCAAAATGTATGACACCAAACACGACATGTTTTGATAAAGCCAAACCAAAGTTAGCATTAACCGTGATTATAATGCACTTAAGAGTATATGGTATGGCAGTATCACTAGAACAGCAGTAAGGAAATGGTTCCGAACGCTGCAGACAGGCTCAGCTCATGCTAGAGCACCATCTCACATAAAACCAAGCACTCTGCCTCCACGATTGTTAAGGCCTGCTATAGGAGTGACTTATAGGTATATATGTGTCCAGATATAGGTTTAGACATAGGTATACTATATCTAAGCAAGGGGTGATTACACCACCTTGCCCCAGCTGTGTGAACAGCCAGTTGTGTCGATTTAAGTACCAGCCAGGGGTGGCAAAAGATATGCTGCAGCCCCTGGTAGGCCTTGGATGCACCTATGCCCATGGCACCTATAGTGCACTGTATAGGGGCTGACAAGGTGTCTCCCCCTCAACTGCAGGGCTTCCATCACAAATGCAGAGGCCCTTTGTGAATCGGCCTCATTATGTAGAAGGAGCTGAGAAGATTGATAGATTACATGTCAGTCATTAGCATTTTGTGAGAAGGAAGAGGGTATGGGTTATGGATCGAGATAGCGAAATTGACATTAAGTACATGTAGAAATGTAAGCCAAAAGATGTGCAGCTTTGTGTAGGAGTTATAGGCGCATGCATGCAATTTGGTCCCCTCAAAGTAGGGAACCATAGTATGCCAAGTATGGCAGGTGTTATATGGGCAGGAATACAATTGTTTTTTTTTAATTTAGTTCAGGGCTTATACAATATAATGGGACAAACCTTGTTGAATTCCATGTAATCTCAAGCAGGTGATTGTTAAAAGCACAAAAGTATTAGGCTTGATAGTGCTTCCTTACATTTTGTTGCAAAGGGACTAGGTGAGAGGAAGATCTGTCCGCTCTTAAGATTGAGTTTTTGCATAGGATTTTGATGAATTGGCCTGTGCCTTTATTTGTTGTCATTTTGTAGAATATGGGGTGGCATGGCATGCATAATAGGCAGGTTCAACAGTCGTCTAAATTCCATGTGGTTGTCAGTGGCTCTTATTTTTGTGATTCCAACATTGTGCAGCTTATACAGACAAAGGAGTGCAGCCATCTTTTTCTTAAGGTGGAATAATGAATCGTTTGGCTATCAATAATAGTTCTTCATTTTTATATCTGTTTTAAATAGAATGAATTTCACCCTTAGCCTTAAAATGTGCCCTATGAATTTTATGGAAATTACATGTAGTATAAGATAAGTTTATGTATCTCGTGCTTCTGAATGTTGTGATGTTAACCCAAAACATTATGCATTTTAGTGTAATTATGTGGTATGACTGGGAGGCCTTACCATGTAATATTGACACACCTGTAATCCTTCTGTCAGTCGTTGTAGAGTGACAAAGAGCAGCCTAGGAGGAACATGTGTACAGCATTTTACAGTATCAACATTGACGATAAGTAATTGACACAACTCAAAAGAAGTTCTACACCAGTTTATAACAATAGAGCTTATTTTTATAGAATTTTAGGCACCTGAATGAAACATGTACACTTTGTATAACCGGAGTTCTAGACTTTACAGTGATAAAAAAATCCATACTTTGCAGAGCTATCAAACCTTACCATTGTGGTTAATGGGGAAAATCCCAAGTGAAACTTGATCACTTGCAGGTTGAGTTTCATGGAACCAACTTGAAGTTAAGGTCTTGCTGGTCCACAGACCACACTTCGACAGTCAGAACACTTTTACCTTGCCCAGGAAGTGTAGGTGCAGAGGTGACTTGGCTGTCCTTGGTGCTGAACAGGAGCCGCAGGTGCTGAAAAGCAGTACTTAGCAAAACGATACTGGCAGGTCGAGTCATGTGAGCCCCTTGGAGATGAAGCTTGGTGAGGCCGCTGGACCAGGAATCAATAGGCAGAATAGCTCTACCTAGCTCGAGCGTCTCAGGTGCAAAGGTGTACCTGGCTATCTGTGGTGCTGAATATGCATGCAGGAGCTGACTTTACCAGGTGTGCCAATACAGACAGGTTTGGAATACAAGTACTTGACATCTGCACCAAAGAAGGAGAAGGTTGATGATGCAGAGGATTCCTTCTTCTTGGAGCGTCAAATAAAGTAGTCAGTAGTCTGCAAGACCACCAACAAACCTTGGCCAAGGCAAATGCAGCAATTAAGCAAATCCTCTTCCACTAGTCTTGGGAATGGTGTAGAGGGCTGAGACTCATTGAGGGTCAGTACTATGCATCCCAACATGGCACCTGGATGGTTACTTTCAGGTTGGCCCACAACCAAAGCCAGTAGAGAGTCCTTCTTTGCGTTGTAGAAGTGCTGTTTGTGCCTGCTGACTGCAGGAGACTGGTAGCTCTAGTCCTAGGGAGTGCTGGGGAAGTCTTTGGGTTGCAGAGGGGTTCGCCTTCCTTTTGGAACCGGCCTCTAGTTTGGGACCAGTCGTAGTCCAGCGGGTGTAGGGGGGCTGCCACAGGTTCAGTTCTTCGCGCATCTTCCTTGAGGAGTCCTGCCTTGTGCTGACACAGGTCTCTTCTTTGTCCTTTTGTTCTTCAGAGCAGATCTTGAGCTCTGGTTTCAGGGTGCCCCTTAAATTCTGGTTTTAGAGAGCGTTTAGGGGTGTGATGGCTAGTAGCCAATGGGCTACTAGTCCTGCTGCTAATCCGGCCCTAGGGGACCACATCCAGGGGATGTGGTCCCCTGTGGAAACCCTGTTCAGAAAAAAGCTCAAAACTCACCTTTTCAGCAGGTAACTTCTTATGGGCGGGAGGACGGTCATTTCTCACTTACTACAGCGCGGGGACACGCCAGTGGCGTCACCAGGCGCTTTACAAATGCCCAAAATAGAAAATGTATATCACCACACTACCCAGAACCCACTATTCTTGAGACTTTTCAAGATGGCGTGGGCCATCCTTGGCTGTACAAACCCTCCAGCCCACCCTAGAGGTGTGGCTAGCATTTGGGATGTGTACACGTCTTGCACTCCTACTTTCCCGCCTGCTCGCAAACACGAGTGCCTGGGATGGGGGGGGGGGTGTTTCCATTGGGAGACAAGTCACTTACATATCAGAGGTGGTAAAGCCTTTGAGGGATTCACTGATAAAATATCAATGTTAGAAATATCGATGTTCAAATTATCCCAAAAAATATATAGACAACAAAAATATCGACTCCCATACCAACACAGGTAAGTACAAAAATATTGATGTACATATACATATACATATACATGTACATGCTGGTCATGTTGGATCTGTCGGCGGCCTTCGACACCGTCCCCCATAAGATGCTCCTAGCGAGGCTTTATGACATCGGCCTCAGGGGGACGGTGCTCAGGTGGTTTACCTCCTTCCTTGAAGACCGCCGCCAGACGGTCTGGGTCTCTCAGAGCTCCGCCGAGATGCCGCCATTGGGAGTTGGGGTTCCACAGGGTTCTGTGTTGAGCCCCACGTTATTCAACATCTTTATGTCCCCTTTGGCGGACTTGGTGGAGGCTCATGGGGCCCAGATCGTCTCCTATGCCGACGACACGCAACTCCTCTTCACTTGCGGGAAAGATCAAGAGTTTGATGGAGAGAGAATCCGGGACTGCCTTGCGCTGGTCTTCGACTGGTTCCAACGGAACAGTCTGAGGGCCAACTCGTGCAAGTCTGAGATTTTATTTTTTGGTTGCGCCGTCGAGCCGGATTGGCAGCATTGGTGGCCGTCCGACATGAATCCTCCCGCTCAGTCCTCCCAGGTTGCTAAAAATCTGGGCGTCAAGTTAGACAACCAGTTGGCATTGCGAACCCACATTCTTGGCCTGGCCGGTACCTGTTACGGAATCCTGAAGATGCTCCGCAAATTTTTGCCTCTGCTGTCGGAGGAGCACAGGAGGATTACCGTTCAGGCTCTTATCGGTTCAAGGCTGGACTATGTCAACGCTCTCTTTCTCGGCCTCCCCGATTACCTGGTCCAGCGTCTCCAGGTGGTGCAGAACTCTGCTGCCCGGGCAATCTTTGGCCTTGGTAGGCGAGCCCGTGCCTCGGGGTTGCTTCAGAAGCTTCACTGGCTCCCTATTAGGAAGCGGATTCTGTTTAGATCCCTGACCCTGATGCATAAAGCTCTGCATGGATCAGGGGCGGGATATCTGCAGCGGAGGCTGAACTTTTATCATCCAGCTCGTTCTCTCCGCTCGGAATCCCTCTTTAAAGCTGTGGTTCCACGGGTAAGGAAGGCTCGCGCTGGAGGGAGATCCTTTAGCTGTCGAGCTCCCCAGGTGTGGAATTCGCTTCCGCTTGCTTTGCGCAGTGTTCCCAATCTGCTACAGTTTAGGAGGAGCCTGAAGACGTGGCTTTTTAACTCTTAGTTTGTTTCTCTATTAAATGGTCTTTTTATTCTCGTTTAGGTATCTGTTTTTACTGTGTTGTGTTACCTTTTATCAGCCATTGGTGGAAAAAAGCGTCGGGACACTCCTGTTCGAGTAGCCGTACGCTATACAAAAACAACGTAACATAACATAACATAACATAACATAACATATATATATATATATATATATATGTATATATATATATATATATATATATATATATACATATATATATATATATATATATATACATATATATATATATGTATATATATATCTATATATATATATATATATATATATATATATAATAATAAAATAACATATAGTAAATATATTATTGTTCATTTTAACAAAATGTATTAAATATTGAATATACATTTTTACAAAATATTACAAATAAACGTAATTAAAACAAAGAAATACACAAACATAATAATGTATAAATACATATATATTTACTACAAAATAATAAATAAAATATTATCTTTAATTTATTTTAGAACTAAAAAAATTCTATAACAATAAAATATATATATATATATAAATATTTTAAAATGTAAAAAACTAAAATAAACTAAAACATTAAACTATGAACTTTTTTTTAACTTAAATTACCCAATACAAACAGTGCAACAGTTGGAAAAGTATTGGATAGGAAAATAATGAAATTTACTATTCCAACTCCAGTGAGTGCATCAGTAGAGAAATTGTTGGATAGCGGAGGGATAAAATTACTATTCCCACTCCAAAGACTGCAACAGTAGGGAAAGTGTTGGACAGCGGAGGGGTAAACATTAGTATTCCCACTCCAGTGAGAGCAACAGTAAGGAAACTGGTCGAAGTTTATATACCCGCTCGAGCGCTTAGATCCGCCGATGGGGGCCTGCTCAGGGTCCCCAGGGTGAAGAAAGCGCGCATGGGAGGCAGATCTTACAGGTGTCTAGTGGCAAACCACTGGAATAAACTTCCAGTGGATCTGCGTCTGGAACCTGAAGAAGCGAGGTTTCGAGCGAAATTAAAAACCCACCTCTATGTGAAGTAAATCATTATTAAGCTACTGTGCTCCCTGTTTACTGCCTCTCTCACTGTCAGCGCGTGGACACGCTGGTGCGCGTAACGCAGCGCTTTACAAATGTCCCAATAATAATAATAATAATAATAATAGCAGAGGGGTAAAATGTAATATTCCCACTCCACTGAGAGCAATAGAAGGGAAAGTGTTGGATAGCGGAGGGGCAAAAATTACTATTCCCACTCCATAGAGTGGAAAAGTAGGGAAAATGTTGGATAGCGGAGGGGTCAAAATGTGTATTCCCACTCCACTGAATGCAACAGTAGGATAAGTGTTGGATAGCAGAGGGGTAAAAAAACTGTATTCCTACTCTAGTTAGTGCAACAGTAGGGAAAGTGTTGGATAGTGGAGGGCTACAAATTACTATTCCCACTCCAGAGAGTGCAACAGAGGTAAAAACGTACTATTCCCACTCTAGTGAATGCAACGGTAGGGAAAGTGTTGGCATACAGGAAAAAAATACTATTCACTCTCAAACACTTAAAATAAATATATATAATGTTTTTCTATTTAATGGGGAGATATTTCTCCAAAGGTAAGGCACGGCAATGGGGACTTCCTTTGCCCCAACGTATACTAATCTATTCATGGTGGTCTGAGAGGAGGGCATTTTACAGAGCGAGTACAAGCATAACATCAAATCGTGCATGAGATGTATTGTCGATTTATTTCTAGTGTGGGAAGGAGATGAGTCGATATTTGAAGAATTCATCCTGAGCTTGAACCAAAACAACTATAAGTTATCCTTCACGTCCACTTAGAGCAAGACACAAGTAACCTACTTGGATGTTAAGGTGTTCACACAAAATCAGATGCTCTGTACTAGAATTCACCGGAAACCAACGGCTACTAACAGTATCCTCCATGCCAACAGTGGACATCCACAACATCTGAAATGGAGCATTCCATATGGCGAGATGCTCCGCATCAAGAGGAACTTTTCAGAAACCATTGATATTGAGAAAAATCAAGAAGAAACAGGCGCTAGATTCTTGGAAAGAGATTATCCTCTCAATGTCATAGAAGATGCCCAAAGTGGAGTAATGGAGTAGCCAAGATTAGAGATGCTGAATGAGAAGGCACGTAAGGAAGATGATCATGACTCAATTAGGATCATCCTGGATTTCAACGTAGAAACAAAGTGCCTAAGAAAAAATCTTTAAAAAGCATTGGAATATACTACTGCTTGATGACTCATTGAAGAGAAAGTTACCACCTACTCCCAAAATAACATGTAGAAAGACTGCCTAGTTAGGCGATATCCTGACTCAGAGCCACTTGGACATACCCTGAAAGGAAAAAGGAACATGGCTGACAACTCCTGGATTTTGAAAGTGTTCCAAGTGCAAAGCATGTGAACATGGAATAAATACACAATCAAATCTATTGTCGAATGGAAAAAAGGAGTGCATAACTGCACATATCACGTGTGAAACAAAATAGGTGGTATATGTTTTAGAATGCCCCTGCAAACAAACTACAGCATCTCCGAGCAATTAAAAATAAGAATTTGGCATACGCGATGACCAAGCATTTCTCCGAAAAACATCAAAGGAACATTAAAGGACTACGATACTTCGGAGCTAAATTGATCAAACAAAATGAAAGAGGGGGCGACAAGACCCTGGAACTCAGAAGAGCAGAGTCCAAGTTCATACTAGCTCTTGGAACAGAAAAACGTTTTGGCCACAATTTGGATGCTGAATTACATGTTCACCTATAAAAATCATGGAATTTAAATTTGGAATCAAATTGCTCAGAAGAGACCTAGAAAGATGAGTGCTAAGAAAGAGAGAGGAGAGATAAGCAAGGAAAAGAAAAAAGAAATAAATAAAAAGATGAATATCAATTCTCCATGATGGTGCCCAAATGAATGATTGGACAATCACTGAACTTGAAGAAAAACATCAATTTTAACAAAACTTGCAGAGAATGAAAAGTGAGCTCTGGGTTTTTAAACAGCTACAGCTGGGCTTTTTAGGACAGGCGAACTAAACAAGAATCATGCCATAGGTGACAAGACTGTCTCTGGACCTAGTAACAGAACCACCTAAGTTGAATATCAAAAACAGCCCAAGCGAACATTAAGGATATTTCCTGACTCTATCCCAAACTTGAGGAAGAAAAAAGAAGAAAAACATTTTCCTGGAAAAAGACAATCAGCCTGATTCATCAAGCCGAATTGCGCTCGCAAAGGGCCAGAATCTGAGAATCTGGCCCTTTGCGAGCGCAATATTTGCATGTGGGATTCATCATCCCAAATGCAAAAATCGGTAATTGCTAATTCGCTAAATTGCGAGGAATTACATTTAAGGAATCTCTATTTGAGATTCCTTAAATGCAATTCATCAACCATTTTTAAATTGCGAAAATGCAATTTTGGGCCGCCATTTACCGAGAGGTCAGACCTCTCGGTAAATAGCAAAAACTTAGAAAAATGCTTTTAAACGCATTTTTCTAAGTTGCATGTTGCACACACACATGTCCTTTGGACATGTGTGTGCGCAACACCTGTTTCAATTTGCATTTAAGGGGTGCTACAGGGTGTCCTTTGGACACCCCTGGCACCCTTTAAATCGCTATCTTATTTGCGAGTAGCAAATTGCTAATCGCAAATAAGGAATACTCCCCATTCATTCCTATGGGCCTTTTTCCTTATTTGCGATTAGCAATTTGCTACTCGCAAATAAGGAATGTGTAGGAATCGCTATTTATTTAGCAATTCCTACATGAATACCGTTTTGCGAGTCCTTAATAGCGATTCGCTATGAATCGCTATTAGGGGCTCGCAAAACGGCCCGTTGATGAATAAGGCTGCATGTTTTGAAATTTGCGAATTTGCACAACATATTTGCACTATGTCCTTGTCACTTTGACTTTTTGGTTCTATAATATGTCTTGTGAGGTTGTCAATTTTTATAACATAGGAATCTGAAGTTCTGATTTGCACAAAGTACTTTAGCTACGTATTTATTACAACTTCCCTGCCCTATCCTCGAAGACATGTTATGTGAATTGAGAACTGAGCTAATTTAATATCTAGATGATGCGTAATTTGCACTCAGCACATGTCACTTTCCTTTCTCCACACAATAATAATAATTTGGAAAAATGAAATGCACAGGGGAAATTTACTTCACCGCATATTTTTATGAACTGTTGGTTTTGTTCCAGTTCCAGTTTGTCTCCAGTTTAATTTTAATTTAACTTTAAATTATTTTTAATCTGTCCCAGAATTGGTGTAGAAATAGGAGGATTGGGGTCACATACATAAAAGTACTTCACTTAGAAAGTGTTGACCTGATTTATATTACCCTTGCCTGTCGCCACATTCATCAGTTGGCATCCTTTGAAAAACTCCTCTTAACATCGCCCTTTACTTAAACCCTCTTGCTCACTTTTCTTCCTACCATTTTTATTACTTTTTCTCCCCCTTTTGCCAAATTGATTTTAGATACACAATTTTAAAAGATAGCAATTTATATCACATGCTGCCATGCCATATTCCTTTTGAAATCTGAAAAAAATACTTCACTGAAAATACTGCCAACATAGTCTAATTATGAAAATATAACCATAAAAATTAAAAAAACAATGGCTGATATTTGTTGCCATAACAAAAGAAGATTAATGTGGGTTAACAGTCTAGTCTATTTTTAAATGGAAATCAATGAGGGACCCTTGCACTTTATCACTTTAAATAGACAGTCTAGACAGTCTAGACGGTGGGACTCTATGGTCCAGTTGAAGGCTTTTGCCGAAACTCGTCAGACCGTCCTATTTGTGTTTGCACATAGTGTTAGAGAAAAAATGAAAAACAATTATTAATTCATCAATTACAAATAAATTACTTCCCACTCTTCCCACCCTTTACACCTATAAATACCACAACACACACCTAAAATTAATTACATAATTACCTCAATTAATTACAAATTAATTAAATAAAATTAATTAACAAACAATGTATTAATTCATAAATTAAAATTAAATCACTTTACACCCATAAACACCACAACACACCAAAAACGAATGACAAAATTACCAAAATTAATTACCAATTAATTAATTAACCAATTGTCAAATGATTAATAATAAATTACTTTACACAGTTAACACTATAACATCTCAATTAAAGAAATATTATTAAAAAAATAATAATCAATACATTTTAAATAATTAAATTACTTCCCCCCCCCTGTTCCCCTATAAACCCCCATCCCGCTACGGAACTAAAAACTCAAAATTCGAATAAAATAATTAATAAATGTATTATAGTTACATTACTTCCCACCCTATTCCCCCATAAACCCACAAACAGCTACGGAACTAAAAGGGCAAAATTCAAATACAAATAAATAAATACATTTAATATAATGAAATTACTTCCCACTCTATTCCCCTATAAACCCACAAACCGCTACGGAACTAAAAGCGTAAAATTAAACTTAAAAAAAATTAATAACTGCTAAAAATGACATACATATAATAAAAATACAAACAATTCATATAAAAAAAACATATATCACATACATATAAAATATTTACTAAAATGCATAACAATAATAAAAAAGAATATTTTTAACAACTATGGGGTCCATTAGGATGGCGAGCGGTGCATGCAGGGCCAAAAACCGCCTTTTTCCGCCTGCGGGCAGCAGTCCTCGCATCTGCCACATTAGTATAGCCAAACATAGGTCAGTTCCCGTCCGCTGCAGAGCGAAGCGCACCGCCATCAAAGTGCGTCCGCCACCGTGGCGGTGGGAGCCAATGGAGACTCAGAGCCGTGCGGACTGACGTCCGCACGCTCCACAAATTAGGATGACCCAAACAAGCAGACGCACAGCAGCGGGGACACCGCCCAACCAGAGACGGCGGAAACTCGACAGCGGAGCGCGATAGCAGAGACCCGGTCCACAACACTCGGCCACGAACGCCATGGACCCAGCTCTACATGTGTTTCCGGTGCTGTACCTGCTACAGCACTATCATCTAACTGGCCGCCGCAGGACGCCGCTGATGGTACGCAAATACACAAATACAACACACAACACACGGGCTGACACAGGGTCCAAAACCATAACAGACACCCTGCTAGGGGCAACAACACATCCACAAGGGCACCCACACATGACCCACCTGCCACCAAGTCACCCCACTGCATCCTGGACACACATTGACCGAGAACCTGCAGCAACGTCCGCGGTCAACACATGCGCAAAGTGCAAGAGGCAGGGTCAGTCCAAGGCATGGGCAGGGCACAAAGACCACAGGGACACACCTCCCCCAACCACACATCAACACACCCCATCAAGTCACAGGCCAGGTGCCCATCCTGGGCACCCCCATGCACAGCAACAAGCAACAAGCACAGCAACAAGCAAGCACAATACACACCCTGCACCACACAACAAACAACCAGGGAGACAGCCACTGCAGGAGTGGCTGACATGAAACACACAACACCAGTGCCACACACACTGAAGGCTGCCAATACTTGCCAGCACATACACACACAAATAAACACACACACTTGGTGTAGCCATAAACAGAACACACACACAGGGATGCCTGAACAGATGTCTGCCCAAAAACCACACACAAACACTACAGGAACACACACAAAACCACATCAAAACAGACATACCCTGTCAGCCAAACTGTGGAAAGGCAATGGGAGCACAGACACAACAGGAGTGCACAACCTCATCACACAGGAACAAAACCCACACAACATACCACAAATCACACAAGAAGAGCACCAGCACAGAACTACACTGCCACATTAAACCAACCACAGATGCACATGAAATCAAAAATGAACAAACACCACAGGACATCAGGGGATGCACATCAAGCAATGCCAAGGCCACATACACACAGCACTGTATGCACAACAAGCAGTGTGTGCACAACAAGCAGAACAGTCACAAATGACTGACACAAGTCAACACACACAACACTAATCAGCACAGCACAAACACATCAGCACACCCAGGAAGTGAAGCAATACCACAGCCAACACACATGCATCCAACACAACAACAACAGATGCACCACTCTGGGACACAAGAGCAGAACCATCTTGACCAGAGCACTGGACAGCACACACAGTTGAAGTGCACATGAGCAATCCTCAATGATTAATTGCACAAGAACACCACACATAAACCATTTGGGCAATGTCCAGAGTTGAACTTTTGCCCTGGCCCAAGAACGGCACCACAAAGCACAGTGTCACAAATGAAGTGATGGGGAGGCACACACACATGTAAACCAAGGGGACAGCTGATATCAAAGTGAGCTCACTTGCTTGTCAGTAGTAGACATGGAAGTGGTGTACCATACACAAAAAGAGGGAATGCAGACCCACAATGGGTAGCCAAAAGTGGCGCACATAGGGGATGGCATCACATCACACACACCACGCCACACAGGAGGAGAAAAGGCACCATATGCATGCAATGCATGAGAAACACAACCACTAAGGCAGTGTAGAGCAGCAGGGCCACACAGTCCACACAAACACACTCAAGAAACATTAATGATCAAACAAACACAACACTGATGTGCAATTCACACACTTTCCACACTCTTTAGTGACCAAAACAACAAGGAGGAGTCACACAGAACAGCACAGACACACCAACACACTGCACAGTGCACAACAGACAACTCACACATGTGCATACAACCATATCCACAGGGCACAACAATACAAACAACAGGCACATAACTCCTGGGTGACACATGAATACCTTTCACAATCCAGGGGCACCCACACATCCAAACCCACTACAAAGTCACACCCTTCACACTGCATACCTCTTGACTACCCAAGAGCACACATCTCATGTAGGCCATGGGACCAGAACTAAGGGCCAACACAGGATGACCATACACATACACAGCTGGGCACACATAAAGGAATAAGACACATATATCATGACAGTGCCCAGCCTGCATGCAAACCTGTGCACAGCATCACACCCTGTGCTGGCAGTGTACCCCAACCTGACATGTGAACAATGTACCCAACAATAACAAACCACTAAAAAAAGAACTGCATGACAGGTAAAAGAGCCATCACTAATAACACTGGTATCAGTGTCTGAATGGCCTAAAGACCCTGTCACCCCTGTATAAAAATGTGATGCGGGCAAAGATCTTGGCAATGTTAAAGAGACACATAGAGCATGGGGCACAGGCAACCAAATGCACACACCAAAATAACTTTAATCAGCAAGGACACTTACAAAACAGACAACAGGAGTAACTGTCTTTATTCACATATTGCACAGATGTGACAGTAGAACAACCGTAGACAAGAGCAAGGTACAAAATGCTGATCATATACCGGATAATCTGCACAGGCAAACTACAAACAGGAAGGCCAGTGTCCAGGGCAGGTGGCACAGCAGGCACATGAGAGGCTGCACAGGGGAGAGTCCAACACAGCAGAGCAACAGGGCCAGAGTCCAGGGCAGGTGGGAGAGTCCAACACAGCAGAGCAACAGGGCCAGTGTCCATGGCACAGGGGAGAGTCAACACAGCAGAGCAACAGGGCCAGTGTCAATGGCACAGGGGAGAGTCCAACACAGCAGAGCAACAGGGCCAGTGTCCAGGGCAGGTGGCACAGCAGGTACATGAGAGACTGCACAGGTGGGACTACAACACAGCAGAGCAACAGGGCCAGTGTCCAGGGCAGGTGGCACAGCAGGTACATGAGAGGCTGCACAGGGGAGAGTCAAACCCAGCAGAGCAACAGGGCCAGTGTCCATGGCACAGGGGAGAGTCCAACAGCAGAGCAACAGGGCCAGTGTCCATGGCACAGGGGAGAGTCCTACACAGCAGAGCAACAGGGCCAGTGTCCATGGCACAGGGGAGAGTCCAACACAACAGAGCAACACGGCCAGTGTCCAGGGCAGGTCGCACAGCAGGAACATGAGAGGCTGCACATGTGAGACTACAACACAGCAGAGCAACAGGGCCAGTGAACATGGCAAAGTGCAGAGTCAGTACATGAGAAGCTGCACAGGCAAGGCCAGAACAGCAGTGAATGACGAGTCCAGTGGGCATGGCAAAGTGCAGACTCAAGACATGAGAAGCTTCACAGGCAAGGCCAGAACAGCAGTGAATGACAAGGCCAGTGGGCATGGCAAAGTACAGACTCAAGACATGAGAAGCTGCACAGGCAAGGCCAGAACAGCAGCGAATGACAAGGCCAGTGGCCAGGGAGAAGTGCAGAGTCAGGACATGAGAAGCTACACAGGCAAGGCCAGAACAGCAGTGAATGACGAGGCCAGTGGGCATGGCAAAGTGCAGACTCAGGACATGAGAAGCTGCACATGCAAGGCCAGAACAGCAGTGAATGACAAGGCCAGTGGGCATGGCAAAGTGCAGAGTCAGAGCATGAGAATCTGCAGAGGCAAGGCCAGAACAGCAGTGAATGACAAGGCCAGTGGCCAGGGAGAAGTGCAGAGTCAGGACATGAGAAGCTGTACAGCGTGTGTGTTTGACTGTATCCTACCATGGCCAGCAACACACACAGGTGGTAAACAACGGGCAGGACTAGCACACCTGTATGAGAGACAGGTGTATGAGGGGGACTACCACTCACTCTTGGCTGTCAGGCGGACTTGGAGCTGGCTGTGTGTCCGGGCCAGCAGGACAACTTGACTGGGGAGACAGAGGCCCAGGTGATGTAGGGCTATCAGTGGCTTGACAAGCTGGAGGGCTGTTTGGACCAGGTGGTGTAGTGGCACGTGGAGGCGGAGCCATGCAGACCTGTGACAGAGTGTGGGTGGGAGAGGTTGGAGGGGTGCCTTTCCACTTCTTGGAATGCGTAATGGCTTTCCTGTACTGGGGTCAATGGGAACTGTTTGGGACACACCAGGCACACACACCAACAGAGCCGCTTCAGGTGCAGACACTGGCACTCCCTCTGGTGATGTGCTGGATCCTGCCAGACGCTTTGTCTGGCTACGCCTCTGGACCACCTTCCCCCGTTTGCCAGTTGTCCCCCCTACAGTGCCCTCCTTTGCCTGTTTGTCAGGGGTAGCCCCTACAGTGCCCGCTTTCACCTGCTTCACTTGGCTTGGAATTAAAGTTGATGTGGCGGAGGGATGGCCCTGAGCCCTTCCTAGGTGAACCACTGCCAGACAACACCCCCTCAGTGTGCATAGACACTGAATGCATAGCTCTGTTTGAAGTTTTAGGGCCTGGAGAGTCCTCAGCTAGTGATGCCTCTGAGGTATAGGAGCCTGATGCCTGCTTCCTTACTTTTTCTGACTTGCTCTTCGCTGACGGGCTCTTGTCCTTCCGTTCTAGACTGGCTCTGCTCTTCTGTGGGGATGGTGTCTGTGGGCAGGACCGCTTGGGTTGCTTCTGCTGGGTGCTTCTTGTGCTATATCGTGACTAGGAACCGTGGTCACTATCATCTGATGTGGCCACTGACTGGGGGATGCACAGAGGCACTGGAGCAGGAATGGGAGTATGTGCATGTTGAAGGGCAGGGGTCACTGTGGACGACAAAGCCTGGACTGTACAGTGTAGCCCACGTCAGAGTGTATGCCCTCCATGTAGGCAACCACCTGGCCTAAATTTTTTGTCATGGTCACTGAAGGCATTGAGCCATGCTGTCTGGTCCACACAGAGCCTGCGCAGGAGCTCTACAGACTCATCACTGAGGGGCAACAAGGGGGACAGGTGCAGGCTCAGTGGTGCCAGGTGTGAATCTAACATGTCCCCTCTTACTGACATGGACACGGGAAGCTCCAGAGGAAGTGGATGGGAGGGTAGAGAACTGGCCACTGTGTGGTAGTAGATGATGATGAGTCCCCATTCCCTGTGCCCCATTCCCTGTACTCTGTGTCTCAATCAGGGATTCCTACCGCATACTCCGGTCCCCCGAAGATGCGCTGGTGGGCTCTGTGTCACTGGCCTCCGGTGCAGCTGTAGTGCTACCCTCGCCACCACTAGTTTCCGGCTCCTGTTCCTCCATGTCCACTGTCAATTCTGCATGAGAGAGAAATATAGGGTTGTGTTAGTGTCATCATCAGGACAAAGCAAACCAATCAATGCAGTACAGGAGATGCCCACATCCACATGGTGACCACCGCACCCTGCAATCACATTGTAACTACACACTACATAGATCACAACAGTGCCTGTAACCCTGAATATCTGCCATGTTGAGGCCACACAGCACAATACCCTGCCCGTTGATGAAGTGTACAAGACACACAACTTGCTCTGCACAAACCTAGGGACATGATGTGGGGACACAACCTATTACCACTGACAGACCTTGAACAGGAGGGGACAACACACACAACTATTAGGACATGACAGTCCACATTGGCAAGTAGGCCATACCAAATACCATGTGGTACTCTGGGGCACATTCTTGTCTGATGTGTGTGCTTCACCGATCATGGTGCATGCAAAGTAGGCATACATGCAGTCACACTCAGATAGTGGACACTGCTGTTCACCCCGTAATAGATACCCCACACCATCCCAATGCTGAATGACCATGTAGATGCTAACACATCTCGCAATGGGAAAGCACAGCAGGGAGGCTCACCCTTGTAAGGGCAGTTTGGGCCAATACATGACACTGGCACACATCCCAGCAGTCACTCACATGACACAGCACAGCACCACCCCACAAACATCACATGGGTCACCGCTGCTACAGGCCCTGTACACATGCATCCGCTCCCAGCCAAAGTCACCTTCCCCAAATACTCACCCCTGCCTTGCTGCCGGTGCTCCTTCAGACGTGCATCCAGCTCAGGATGAGTCACTGCCAATATGCGGCCCATCAAGGGTGTCATGTTGCACTGTGCCAAATGCCCAGTGCGTGGTAGCAGCCCCAATGTCAACGCTACCACAATCTTAGCCAACCCGCTGATGTCGTCCCACCTTTTGTGGCAGTGGGTGCATCGCCGGATGGATACCCCCAGGGCTCGCACCTTTGCTGCAATGGCCCTCCACACGGCGTTACGCTGGTGTACCTTGAGCTGCAGGCATGGGAGAAGAGATGGGGAAATGATCAGTGAGACAGTGTCATGGACCAATATCTATCAGTACAGTAGCAAGACACAGACTCATTACCAATTGTAATCTCCTTCCATCCCCCCCAGGGGCGAGGAGTTGACCTAATGGCTAGGGCGCTCGACCTCGGACCTGGGGATCTGGGTTTGAGTCTCGGTAACAACGCCAAAAAAAACCTCTGTGATTCTGGGCAAATCACTTAATCTCCCCGTGCCTAAAATGAATGCGTGTCCTCATGTAACGTAACTGGTGCTATGTAAAGCTCTCTGATACCTGATTCAGTTCGGGTCTAGTTTGCGCCATATAAAACTCTGCAAAAAAAACTGGGGTACACCCCACAAGGGCACTCTGCATGGGCCAAACAGATGTGATTGCATGGATTTATGAGGGCGTACAGGGTCCCTGATAATGTCACACACATGAAGGATGACAGCACTGAACCCCCTTAGTGGCTTGCACACATCTCCAGTCCTATGCACGTCTGGCCACTACATATCACATATCTACCTGTGTCTGTGTGTAGAATCACTGTGTGCATGACTGGGCATCATTCAATGAGCATGTCCTGTTAACATATGTGTATGTAATGTGTGTGGCATCGGGGTACATGGACTCACCAACAAAATAGCCATCTACACAGGTGTGGTCGTGTGCAGCAATTATACAGGGCTGAGATGGTGCATATCTTTATTTCAGTGTGAATGAACAAGAGTAAGGACACAGTAAGTACAGTGATGTCATCTCGTCTTGGTGGGTGAGCACTGGGCATAGTCTCTGGGTTCACGCTGAGTCGACAACAGGGACACACAGAGACAATCACCCAAGCAATTACTGTCCTGGCACCTGCATATCCAACATCCTGTGGCTCTGTATGGCTGACAATGTAACACACTCCACTGAGACATACAACTGCAGGCAGGGTAAACCGTGACATTGGAACACACAAACTCCCTTGCCCTGGATACAGCATGTTTGTCAGTGTATGACACAACCCCACACCCTCAGGCATATACTGCATCGGTACAACTACATCTCTGACCCCCCCTGCCATACTCCTCTCTTTACGATGACTTACCACAACATTGGGTGCCCCATACAGCCTTTGGTGCTGTGCCAGCACCTCATCCACAAGGACTTCCAGCTCCTCGCTTGTGAATGGACTGGCACGGATCTTCTCTGTCCTTGCCATCCCTGTGGACATGGAACACCTGTGATGGAAGTGGGTGGTGAGGGGTCCAAGGCAGTGGAAGTGGGTGGTGAGGGGTCCCAGGCAGCAGGCTTCGGAGGCAGCAGCAGGAGAGGGTCCCAGGCAGCATACTCTGGAGGCAGCAGCAGGAGAGGGTCCAAGGCAGCACACTCTGGAGGCAGCAGCAGGAGAGGATCCAAAGCAGCACACTCTGGAGGCAGCAGCAGCAGAGGGTCCAAGGCAGCATGCTCTGGAGGTAGCAGCACTAGAGGGTCCCAGGCAGCACACTCTGGAGGCAGCAGCAGGAGAGGGTCCAAGGCAGCACACTCTGGAGGCAGCAGCAGGAGAGGGTCCAAAGCAGCACGCTTTGTGAGCAGTGGAAATGTGAGGCTCACTCCCACAGATTTATAGCCCCCTGGGATCGTTTCTTAGGTGCCAAGCTCCAACAAATAGTTGCTTACAACGGTGAAGGATTTTTATTCACAGGGAATATTTGCGCTCCGCTAAGTTTTCTGATTCTTGCCTGTAGGGCTGGATAGTTTTAGGTAGTGGTGCCAAAGGAAAGGGGAGACCCTCCCAACCCCTTAAAAGATGTTACAACAGAACATCTATACTTTGAAAACAAATTCCTATGCACACACAATAATTGTGTGTGCATAGGAATTTGTCTCCAACAATTAGTTGTTTAGGTCTGTCTTTTTCAAACCCATCCAATGACCGCCTTCGCGGTGGCGGAGCACGCCTTCCGCGATTTTCAAAACTGCATCCTGTCACTGCAATCATCGCTCCCATTGGCTGTAGGCAATGCTCCATGGCGGTGATGCACAGCAGGGGCCCGGGGTGCGCTACCGCAATGGTGCATCTTTCAAACCCATCCAATGCGGTGGCAGAGCACACCTTCCGTGATTTTCAAAACTGCATCCTGCCACCACAATCATCGCTCCCATTGGCTGTAGGCAATGCCCCTTGACAGTGATGCACCACAGGGGCCCGATGTGCGCTACCGCGATGGTGCATCTTTCAAACGCATCCAATGACCGCCTCCACAGTGGCAGAGCTCGCCTTCTGTCATTTTCAAAACTGCATCCTGCCACCACAATCATCGCTCCCATTGGCTGTAGGCAATACCCCATGGCGGTGTCACACCGCCGTGGCCAGGCGGTAGCTACCGTGATTTGGGTGGCAGAGCATGCCCACCGCCATCTGTCCATCTCTCCATGCCAATGTCTACCCCACTTGTAAAGGGGGTTGTGCTGCTGCCACACCGTGGGGCCAGGCGGTAGCTACCGCGATTTGGGTGGCGGAGCATGCCCACTGGCATCTACCCATGTCTCCATGCCAATGACTACCGCACTTGTGAAGGGGATGGTGCTGGTGCCACACCACCGGGGCCAGGCGGTAGCTACCGCGATTTGGGTGGCAGAGGATGCCCACCGCCATGTACCCATGTCTCCATGCCAATGACTACTGCACTTGTGAAGGGGGTGATGCTGGTGACACACCACCGCGGCCAGGCGATAGCTACAGTGATTTGGGTGGCGGAGCATGCCCACCGCCATGTACCCATGTCTCCATGCCAATGACTACCGCACTTGTGAAGGGGGTGGTGCTGGTGCCACATCGCCGGGGCCAGGCGGTAGCTACCGCGATTTGGGTGGCGGAGCATGCCTTCCGCCATCTACCCATGTCTACATGCCAATGACTACCGCACTTGTGAAGGGGGTGGTGCTGGTGCCACACCGCCGGGACCAGGCGGTAGCTATCATGATTTGGGTGGTGGAGCATGCCCACCGCCATGTACCCATGTCTCCATACCAATGACTACCACACTTGTGAAGGGGTGGTGCTGGTGTCACACCGCCGGGGCCAGGCAGTAGCTACCGCGATTTGGGACACATGCAATGGCAATGTCCATCTTGAACACTTCTACAGTACACAGCGGCAACATGGTTAAGGGCAAAAAACAAAAAAATGAAAAGGGAGGTCTCCTCACAATCCGATAAAGGGACGAGGAGAAAAGCAAACGTAACAAATGACAAGAAGTCCCTAGTTGGCCTATAGATCAGGCAGAGAGGGAGATTCCTCAGTACAAATGACAAGGGGTGGAGGGGAGGGAGGGAGAGGCTAATTAGCCAGCAGATGCCATAACCACATGAAAAATAAATCACAAATATTGAGGGAAAATTATAAAAACACAATTCAAATCACAAGGTGTATGTACTTGTACAAAATTTTTAATTCACAATATACAGAAGTTAATATACAATACCAGTTTAAAAAACATAAAAATGTACTTGTAGATGTACATGGGTACAGAAAAATAATTTAAAAACACAAGAACACAAGTTGTCGACGCAGCGTTTCGGTTTCTATGATTTTGACCTTCATCAGGACAGGGTTTCTAGAAGAAGAAACATCTTATTTAGAAAGAGATCTATTACATTTTAATCGTCAGTTTGTTCACACATTATTAACATTAAAAGACCCATATTCTCTGGCATGTTTGCTTGACAAGTACAGTGTCACATTTTTCCTTTTATATAGGTGGTCCGGTACTCCGGTAGTCTAATGCATGTAAAAAAACGCGCGTGAACCAATTAGCCTTAATCAACACCGGCTGATTCAAGTGCCGATCGGTTGCATAAAAAGAGGGCTACCTTCGTCCTCCTGCATTCGTGAACGGAGAGACGCCAGGTAGCAGGGAGACCGAAGTGCATCCTCAAGGTAAGATTTAGCCGAGGGTATGGTTAGACTAGGACTGACACACGAAGCGGTAATGAACTGCTTTTACCACAGTTCTTTTTAACAAAATTAAATTACGAAAATAAGGGAATGTGGAGCTGCCAATTTTAATGGATAGCAATACAGAGCGCAGCGCTGAGCAGCAAGCTCCTACCACAGACAATGTGGGGCTGTTAACCTTAAGTAAATAACACAACGAAGCACGATGCTGAGCAACAGGCCTTGGCTATAGGTCAGACATAAAGTAAATAAATATGTCGGCCCTAACTAACTTTTTTCCATCTAATAATGCATAAACATTGGCACAACTCCACTATAAGTAATTATAACATTAAATAGGGTGGTTGAATATGCTGAAGAAACAATTTTGTGTACCACTGAGTCAACGAGTAGACTGTAAACTTTTTTAATAAAAAAACAGCATATATTAATACCATGCACGTCTTTCTCCAGCCTGGTGATATTACTTACCCAGCGCAGAGAGATATATCATTTCCCCGCAGCAAGTTACTTCCTGCGACGCGACACCAGTTCCTGGACCACTATATATTTATTTACCATAATATCTTTCAAAGTGATACATATTTGGGTAAGTTTTGAACAACTCTGATCTTACCTAGAAGCGAATACAAACAGTGTTCAAATCATTAATTTAGTGTTCATCACCTTCTCTCCAGAAATGACCAGAGATTAATGAATTATCGGTGGCTACCTGCACTCTCCCACTCCATTCCATAAAGATATAAGGTAATTACTATAAAAGTTCAGGACTATAGACATGTTAAATTATTCTAAATCAAAATAATGAAACAGTGTATATATGGCTTTTCCCAATATAGTGGACGCTTCTGGACCCTGACAGAGTATTACCAATTGAAGAGAGTAACCTCTAAAGAGATCCATTTGATCAACCTGAGTAACGTTGTATATCAACACGTATACCAGGAATACCGAATTCTTTTAAGGTAATCGTACATACCGTTCCTATCAGAAATTCTCGAAATACTACTAGAAAGAACACACAGTGTATTTATCCGTTCTCTGCTACAACACAGGGCTCCGACAGAGACTATCTAATTGATGAAGATAGCTACTACAGAGTTCGCACTTGAACCATCTTATTGGTGAATAGAACTAAAGGATACACCAATAAGACTAACTGCAAAGGTAATTTTTCAGTTTGTCACAAATACCGTAGCAGTAAACCCTATGATGACTTGAGATGATAAATAAAAAATATTCTTTTTAGAACTACCACATCACTCAAGGGAACGTGCCTCCAAACGTTTGGATGCAACAACACGTATACAGAACCCAATAGAGAGGATCCTGTCTTCTCTTTCCAAAGGTATGGGTACAACTCCATCATTATGGGTTTTCTGTAACGTCAGTAAATCTGTAAACCACCATTTGCTCCAGTAATTATTAAAAAACTGGCCACAACACTTTATCAGTCAATTATTAGTCATGTGTTACCCCTACCTCAATCACTGGGTCTGTGCAATATTCTATAAACCCTAGTCTTCGAAGGGTGTCCTCCCCCCTGGTTCCCCCCCAAGACCATACCACATGTTTAATAAAAGAGGCGGAAATGCGCCCACCTATATAAAAGGAAAAATGTGACACTGTACTTGTCAAGCAAACATGCCAGAGAATATGGGTCTTTTAATGTTAATAATGTGTGAACAAACTGACGATTAAAATGTAATAGATCTCTTTCTAAATAAGATGTTTCTTCTTCTAGAAACCCTGTCCTGATGAAGGTCAAAATCATAGAAACCGAAACGCTGCGTCGACAACTTGTGTTCTTGTGTTTTTAAATTATTTTTCTGTACCCATGTACATCTACAAGTACATTTTTATGTTTTTTAAACTGGTATTGTATATTAACTTCTGTATATTGTGAATTAAAAATTTTGTACAAGTACATACACCTTGTGATTTGAATTGTGTTTTTATAATTTTCCCTCAATATTTGTGATTTATTTTTCATGTGGTTATGGCATCTGCTGGCTAATTAGCCTCTCCCTCCCTCCCCTCCACCCCTTGTCATTTGTACTGAGGAATCTCCCTCTCTGCCTGATCTATAGGCCAACTAGGGACTTCTTGTCATTTGTTACGTTTGCTTTTCTCCTCGTCCCTTTATCGGATTGTGAGGAGACCTCCCTTTTCATTTTTTTGTCTTTATACGGTTTGTTAACCGGGGAGGTGGTTCTTTACATACCTCAGAGCAAATTTAGCTCCCCAGGCCATTATGGAAGGCCTAAAAACACTCAGCTATAGTGAGGATCAATTTAATAAGATCATAAATAGCACTATTAAAAATGTTACAACTATCAATACTAGTAACAGTGATGAGGAAGAATGGCGCATTCTGTGGAACAACAAAAAGAGAATAATAAGAACAGAATTACATTCAGATTTCCTAATAGACTACTGCAGACACGGGACTATCCCTAAAGGCCTCCAGGTGGCTAACGAGCCCGGCATCTTCATAAATAATCAAAAATTTATCAAAAATTGGACCCTTATAGCAAACAGATGTAGCAGAGACTGGATGCTGTTAATAATAGAAACGGCAACCGACATCTTAATTATAGAAAGAGAGGAACTAAAAGACCTAGAGAAAAAACTAGAAGAATGCACTGGTCTGGAAGAAGCCCGGAAAAAACTAGAAGACATCCAAAATGATGTGAATGGCTATAGGGATTATCTGATAAACAAAAAGAGTAATAAACTGAAGAAAGATATAGAAAAATATAATCCGGAACATGTGTATCCCTATCTGCAGAAAGACTATTATGAGCGACCACGTGAATATCCCCAGTCTCGCAGACCAGGACCACAAAATCAAAGACAAAACTTCCAACGTAAAAAGGTGAGGTTTTTCGACACTTCATACACAAGTTCTGACTCAGAAACCGAGGTAACTGAGAACGGACAACACTCTTCCCTAAAAGACAAAGATATGATTGGAGCTCAATCGAGAGATACCCTCTCTTTTTTAGAGCAGCGACAAAACTTTTCCCACAACCGAGGGAGAGCGAGAGGCAAGAACAACTATACCCCTCGACCTCAATACAATCATCGATATCAGACAAGGAGCCAGAAAACCTGGGAAACGTAAAAAAAGCACCTGTAATTAATCTATCAGAAATGGACCTAACAGAGACAGAAATAAAACTTTTAGAAAAGGGCTTAGGCTTTGCTATTGCATCCCCAGCAGATAGGTTCAACTTGGAGAGAGACCTTCAGGCTTTCTTTAGGAAAGTTAGATTGCTAACTTTTTTTGAAGATAAAGAAAAAACACCCTCTTCCAATAAATCCGGGCTAAAACCCAAATCTTCATGGACCCCAAACATAGGCCAAATAAACAAAAACATAGAAGCCTTTGAGATAGTAGTGGAGAAGGGTATTTCTGATCTCTTAGATCAAAAGAATTGGACCAACTTAAATTTAAAAAAAGAAGAAAAACAGGCGCTACAAAAACTGCAGAATTGCCAAACACTGACGATTAAACCCGCAGACAAAGGCGGTAGCATTGTGATTATGTCCACGCAACAATATACTGAAAAAATGCGTGTGTTATTAGATAATCAGGATCACTATAAACAGGTCAAAAGAGAAGACTGGCTACAATTAAAAACCACAGTCAAAAGAACACTAGACCTAGCATTAGAAGATGAGGTGATCTGTAACGAAGAATATAAATACCTCTTCAACGAAAATCCGGTGATCCCGGCTCTCTACGGGTTACCGAAAGTACATAAAGACATCTTGAATCCACCAATGAGACCCATTGTGTCTAGCATCGGTTCCCTTACAGAGCCCCTTAGTCAATACGCAGACATTTTTCTCCAACCGTATGTCATTAACCAAAAAGCCTATGTTAAAGACACAGGAGACATTATTCAGAAACTCGAAGGAATTCCTTTTAACAGTGACACCCAATTTTTGGTAACCCTCGACATAGAGGCTTTGTATACAAATATACCCCAAGATAATACCATCGAAATGATAGAAAGCCTCTTTGTAAGTCAAGAGAGGGACCTCAATGCCCAAGAAACCTTTATAGTCGACTGTGTGACATTAGTCTTGAAAAACAATATTTTTATGTTCCAAAATGATTTTTTTAAACAAACCAAAGGGACCAGCATGGGAGCCACATGTGCGCCGAGCCTGGCATGTCTTTACGTGGCCAGGTTCGAAGATAACCACATTTTTAATACCATGGCACCATTCTATGAGAACATATCCAATTGGTCTAGGTATATAGACGATGTCTTCTTCATATGGACAGGCCCATTAGAAACACTGGAAGAATTCATCATATGGCTAAATTTAGGTGATAGTAATTTGAAATTCACTTCTAATTATGACACACAGCAGTGTGAATTTTTAGACATTTTGATCAAGAATGACGAGAATAAACTATCAGTTGAGTTGTTCACTAAAAAAACCGATCGCAACACCATGCTGCATTATGATAGCTTCCACCCACCGTGCCAGAAAGACAATATACCCTTCGGCCAATTTCTCAGGCTGAGACGAAACTGCACCAAGATGCTAGATTTCGACAAACATGCCAAAACCCTCACCGAGAAATTTATCAATCGTGGCTATCCAAAACGTATGATCAGACACGCTTATAAAAGAGCAAAATATTATAATAGGGACAACCTCCTGCAGAATAAACAAAAGAAAACCGAAGCAAACAAACCTCTCATTTTTGTGACCAATTACAGTTCCGTTAGTAATAAAATAAAGAATATCATCAACCGCAATTGGCACCTTGTGACCAATAAGAACAAAGAAAAATTACCCAAGCCCATGTTTGCGTTCAGACGCAACAAAACTATAAGAAATAGTTTAGTTCATACGTACAGGGAAATAAAACCTGATCTACAACAAAGCATGAACAATGCTCCCTTGCCAACAGGTACTTTTCCATGTGGTAATTGTGGCAACTGCAAGTCAATAATTAAGGGTGACTGTATAAATGTTAATAACAACACTCACAAAATTCAATCAATGATGAACTGTAGGTCAAAAAATTTAATATACCTAATTAAATGCCCCTGCAATTTGCCATATATAGGCGAAACATCCAGAGAGGTCCGACTAAGACTAAATGAACACAGATCTGCCATAAGAACTAAAAAGAAAGGAGCACCTCTTACTGAACATTGGCAGGAGGCTAAACATACTCTGGAAGACCTATCCTGGTGCGTGTTGGAACAAATACACATGAGTGCCAGAGGAGGCGACACTGAAACAAAACGAAGGAAAAGAGAGCAATTTTTCATGTCAAAATTTAAAACAGTAAAGAAGGGACTGAATAACAAAGAAGATTGGGAGCGTATTTTAATTTAATATGGCCCCGCAAAAAGTATAGGTACCACCGTGGACCTTCAGAGCTCGAAACAGCTTATATATTTATAGAAACCGATAATATAACGCACTAAAGGCGTAGCGAGGTCGATAAAAATGGACATCAGCGTCATAAATCTAATATAAAGTACTTGTGTGCACCTTGATAGATAGGAACAGTTGGCATTTAATATGCAGTGATAACGACATAGATGCACAAAAATCCCATATACCAAAGAAAAATTGATGTTGCCAGGTGAATGCGAAACGCTAACAATGGATTGTCATTTAGGCTAACCAAGCGGAATAGGCCATCTGTTCTAGATCGACACAGGGCTTAAATCTGCGATAAAACCAGAAAGTTGCACATTAGTTCTAGCAGTGCAGCAAGATTAGTCATCTTCAAAAATGCGGGAGATTAGGCAAGATTAAAGAAAACCAAAAATATTTTGGACACATTCCTTTGAAATTTTCTTCACATCTTTCATATAATGCTCTAATTAATACAGACAGGCTCAGCGAATTGAAACTGTTTTCTTCTCATTATATACGAGGGCTTGCAATTTCAATGACCCATGTAGTCAATGTCATGTTTATAAACATACATCATCATTTGTGGACCAACTCCCGACTTTAACAGGTCGCAACGAGGAGTCTCTATTTTGAAATAACAATAACAAACTACTCAAGTAGTTCCATTAAAACCACAGGAGCGGTCCGGTGCGCAGCAGAAAGCTCGCGGTAACTCAATAATATACACGACCCAAGGCACGCCTGCGCGACAGGAAGTGATGCGATATGACAAAGAGTAAAACTACACGAGTAGTTCTTTCATTTGAACTACTCCGGTAGTCTAATGCATGTAAAAAAACGCGCGTGAACCAATTAGCCTTAATCAACACCGGCTGATTCAAGTGCCGATCGGTTGCATAAAAAGAGGGCTACCTTCGTCCTCCTGCATTCGTGAACGGAGAGACGCCAGGTAGCAGGGAGACCGAAGTGCATCCTCAAGGTAAGATTTAGCCGAGGGTATGGTTAGACTAGGACTGACACACGAAGCGGTAATGAACTGCTTTTACCACAGTTCTTTTTAACAAAATTAAATTACGAAAATAAGGGAATGTGGAGCTGCCAATTTTAATGGATAGCAATACAGAGCGCAGCGCTGAGCAGCAAGCTCCTACCACAGACAATGTGGGGCTGTTAACCTTAAGTAAATAACACAACGAAGCACGATGCTGAGCAACAGGCCTTGGCTATAGGTCAGACATAAAGTAAATAAATATGTCGGCCCTAACTAACTTTTTTCCATCTAATAATGCATAAACATTGGCACAACTCCACTATAAGTAATTATAACATTAAATAGGGTGGTTGAATATGCTGAAGAAACAATTTTGTGTACCACTGAGTCAACGAGTAGACTGTAAACTTTTTTAATAAAAAAACAGCATATATTAATACCATGCACGTCTTTCTCCAGCCTGGTGATATTACTTACCCAGCGCAGAGAGATATATCATTTCCCCGCAGCAAGTTACTTCCTGCGACGCGACACCAGTTCCTGGACCACTATATATTTATTTACCATAATATCTTTCAAAGTGATACATATTTGGGTAAGTTTTGAACAACTCTGATCTTACCTAGAAGCGAATACAAACAGTGTTCAAATCATTAATTTAGTGTTCATCACCTTCTCTCCAGAAATGACCAGAGATTAATGAATTATCGGTGGCTACCTGCACTCTCCCACTCCATTCCATAAAGATATAAGGTAATTACTATAAAAGTTCAGGACTATAGACATGTTAAATTATTCTAAATCAAAATAATGAAACAGTGTATATATGGCTTTTCCCAATATAGTGGACGCTTCTGGACCCTGACAGAGTATTACCAATTGAAGAGAGTAACCTCTAAAGAGATCCATTTGATCAACCTGAGTAACGTTGTATATCAACACGTATACCAGGAATACCGAATTCTTTTAAGGTAATCGTACATACCGTTCCTATCAGAAATTCTCGAAATACTACTAGAAAGAACACACAGTGTATTTATCCGTTCTCTGCTACAACACAGGGCTCCGACAGAGACTATCTAATTGATGAAGATAGCTACTACAGAGTTCGCACTTGAACCATCTTATTGGTGAATAGAACTAAAGGATACACCAATAAGACTAACTGCAAAGGTAATTTTTCAGTTTGTCACAAATACCGTAGCAGTAAACCCTATGATGACTTGAGATGATAAATAAAAAATATTCTTTTTAGAACTACCACATCACTCAAGGGAACGTGCCTCCAAACGTTTGGATGCAACAACACGTATACAGAACCCAATAGAGAGGATCCTGTCTTCTCTTTCCAAAGGTATGGGTACAACTCCATCATTATGGGTTTTCTGTAACGTCAGTAAATCTGTAAACCACCATTTGCTCCAGTAATTATTAAAAAACTGGCCACAACACTTTATCAGTCAATTATTAGTCATGTGTTACCCCTACCTCAATCACTGGGTCTGTGCAATATTCTATAAACCCTAGTCTTCGAAGGGTGTCCTCCCCCCTGGTTCCCCCCCAAGACCATACCACATGGTTAAGGGCACATCATTGTGCACACAATGCCATTATTCCATCAAATCCACAGGTGGACGCACGTGACATGGTTGGCTATGTGTGACGTACATTTGTCTCTGGTTCCTGCCATGTCAATTATGCATTTGATGGTTGATGATGCGTGACAGTGTTGGAGTGGACTCAACAATGTGTAACCAATCAATGTGTTGTGGGTCATTGCTGACCTCGGCAAGGCTTGTCTCACTGTATGGTGTTGTTACTTACTTGTGCTTTCTTATCTGATCATGCACACAAATGACAATTTGCCGCCTACTGTGATCATTGTGTTGTGGATGTGTGCCAAGTTTACATGATGCATTGAGGTGTGAGAGGTACATCAGATGAGTATGAGACAGTCATGTTAATTTTGCACACATTGGCTGGATGGTACGCTACAAGGCGAGCACATGTGAAATCTGCGGTTCAGATTTGTGTGCATTCACATTGACCTATGTGTTGTTTGAGGCACTTGTGTATGGTAAATGGAGAGGTGGGCCCTCTGTGTATTTCAAATGAAGACCCATGTAACCTGGAGTGTCACGCATTTCACATGGCAGTCTTCGATTTTCAGTGACATCCTTCACGGGATATGCTGTGGGTATATCATGAAGGTTGTCATTGACTTGTGTCCATTTTCTTATCAACTAGGAGGAGGTCTAATCTCCTGCGTCACTTGACACTGCTGGAAGACATGGAGGATGTTGCAATCATTCGCAAATCCTGCCTCTACAGACCCACCCTGCAGGCCCTTTGTGATTTGTTGGAGCCCCACCTGCAGCCTCGTCGTCACTACCCAACAGCTTTCACACCAACGTACAAAGTGATGGTAGCCCTCCAGTATTTTTGCAACTGGTTCCTTCCAGGAGACTGTGGCCAGCACTGCACGGATGTCGCAACCCATGTTCAGCCTGGTGCTGACTGAGGGATGTACTTGCAGCCATGATGATTTATAAGGATAGATACATACATTTCCCCAGGGGAGCAGAATTGGCTGTTGTGAAGGGAGACTTCTATCCGCTTTGGAACATCCCCCATGTTGTTGGTGCCATCGATTGCACCCATGTTGGTCTGCTGCCACCACAGGCGAGTGAGCAAATTTTTAGGAATCAAAAACATTATCATTCTATCAATGTGCATGTGGTGTGCCTTGTGGACATGGCCATATCACATGTGGGTGCCAGATTCCCCGGCTCAGCCCATGACTCCTACATCCTGAGGAACAGCATTGTGCCCCGGATTATGTAAAATCTGCTTCCAGAGTGTGCTTGGATTGTGGATGAGTATGCCTAGTGAAGTGGCCTGCTGTGTGTGTGTGATCTGCTGCCCTCTGCCTGTGCAACATTGCAATGTGTGTTTGTCATTCACAGGTGACTCTGCATATCCCAGCCGTACATGGCTACTGAGCCCACTACGGAATCCTAGGACCCCGGCTGACATCAGGTACAATGAGGCCTATGGCAGGACCTGTCGTGTCATTGAGTGGACTTTTTGCCTGCTCAAGTCAAGATTCCGCTGCCTTGACAGGACTGGAGGTGCACTGTCGTACGCGCCTGGGAAGGTCTGCAAGATCATTGTGGCATGCTGTATGCTCCACAACATGGCCATTGACAAGGGGATTCCCCTGCTCCTGGATGATGGTGAGGAACCATGGCCTCATCCCATTTGTCCAATGCGTGTGTCGATGGACCTCATCAGCAGGATGAGCTCACGTAATAGTTTTTCAGACCGGCCACTTTGTCCCTGGACCTGTTCGTAAGCCCCAATGACTCTGTCGAAGTGGTCCAGGGATGGTGTGCCAACCTCCTGAGGGCTGGGGGTGACCCTGGCCCTCCCCCACCCTGCTGCCACGGACCTGTTGCCTCGTCACTGTGGATCCCCGCACACTCTCCCTGCCGTCAACAGTTGTTGGTGTGGGCTGGTCATCCCCTGGGACAGGGAGGGTTCTGTAGGTGGCACTGGTGGTAGTGGTGGTGGTGGTGGTGGTGGTGGCGGCGGTGGAAGTACAGGCCATAACTGCAGGGGTCTGCTGTGCAGTTGTTGTTGCAGCAGACCTGGTGGTGTGGAGGATGGGGGCCTGGGACCTGTTGCCCCCTGGCATACCAGATGGGCCGGCCTGGAGCTCATCGCCCAAAGTATCCTGGGAGTCTACTGTTGTAAACGAATCTAGGACCCTATTTAAATATTCCCGATGTATGCCCTTCTGCGGTTATATCAAATCATATCCTTATAAAGGCATAAGAATCATACCCATATCATGTCATAGCCAATGCAGTCCAAATATGGCAAGGCTACTCCCATAGACTCCTAGAAAGCACAACGTGTTCTTAAACAAACCAAGCCTCCAGCAGCCCAGGAATTCCCCCTGCTTCTGTATTGATTTGTCCTAGAACTCCTGGAGTCCTGAAAGAACTGCGAGTTCTTAGTGACGTCTTATATCCAACCTTACATCAAACTCGGCACCTTCCAGATATAAATATACCAGCAACTGCCTTAGCAAAACACAGGGTGGTTTGGAGCAGATTGGTCTATCTACTTGCCCGACGCCCTGCTGTAGCGAGTGCCGAAGGAAGCCGACCAGGTACACCAGGGTAGGCGTATCTTAGAAACACCAGTTGAGTACGTTTAGTCATTATTTTATCATTGTATGTATTTTATCCATTTTAAAACACCGTATGGCTTAGAAACCATACCATGCTTTTACAGTATTATTTCATAATACTCCTTTTACTGTACACACTTTACTTTATGACAAGTATTGCAATTGTAGCAACTCACTTCTCTTGCATGAGAAAGAAGACTGTTCAATAAATAACCTTTTATTGAAAACGCCCGTCTCTCTGTTTCTCTGCACTTCTGGTGAAACTAAGCATGCACGATTGACTGAGTAAAATAGCTATCTATTGTTTCCGCAACTCTGGAGATATACTCCTTGTTCTAGGGGAGCAAAGTTGTCATGTTTATGCGGTTGTCAGAAACTAATCCCTTCTTGTGAATTTGAGAAAGTTTCTAGTGACCTCTGAGCTAGCTGGCATTCATAATTAAGTCTAGCATATTCAATAGAGACCTAGTCGACCTAAGTCCTATGTCTAAACTATCGTTTACGTTATTCCAATGCGCAGAGCCTATTGGGAATATAGGAACTACACTACACTACATCTGAGAGTCTATGGACCGGGTTGGAGACAGGTTCTGCTGGTTGTTTTTGTTGTCCCCAGCAGTGAGCTTTTCGTCACATGTGGATTAGATGGGGAATGGTCAGTGATGGGCACTGCGCAAGTATTCTGTTGGCTGCGTGTTATCCACTGTCTGTACACTACACAATTGAGAGATCTTCACTATTTTTATTAAGTGCAATACTGTGCCTCATTACATGGTGCAGAGGTACATCAATTACTCTTTTATGTCAGGTATCGATGCATTGCATGCAATTGGTGCTGTGTGTAGTAATGCAGGTCTCCAACCCACAAACAGCCAGCTCAGTGAAGATGGCTACCTACCTGTAAGTTTGTTTGGTGTACTGCAATGGCTTCCAAGTGCTCCTGGGAGGGAGTGAGTGCTCCATGCTGCTGGGGTGTGGGACAGGGCGCATGGCGGGAGTAGGACTGGGGGCCTCCCTCCCACATAAGGCCTCCCAGGGAAGATGGCTACCTTCCTGTAAGTTTGATGAGGGTGATGCCATGGCTGCCACATGCTTGTGGGTGGGAGGGAGGGTTCCATCCTGCTGAGGTCTAGGACAGAAGACATGGTGGGAGTAGTAGTGCAGGCCTCCCTCCCACATACAAGCCTCCCAAGCAAGATGGCTACCTACCTGTAAGGTAAGGGTGGGCAATGCAATGGTTTCCAAGTGCTTCTGGGAGGGGGAGTGCTTTATCCTGCTTAAGTGTGGGACAGAGGGCATGGTGGGAGTAGTGGTACAGACCTCCCTCCCCCAAACAGGCCTCCCAAGCAAGATGGCTACCTACCTGTTAGGTGAAGGTGAATACTGCAATGGCAGCCACATGCTTGTGGGTGGGAGGGAGGGCTCCATCTTGCTGGGGTGTGGGACAGGGCGCATGGTGCGAGTAGGAGTACAGGCCTCCCTCCCCCAAACAGGCCTCCCAAGCAAGATGGCTACCTACCTGTAAGGTGAGGGTGAAAAATACGATGGCTTCAATGTGCTCCTGGGTGTGGTGGGGGAGGGCTCCATCTTGCTGGGGTGTGGGACAGGGCACAAGGTGGGAGTAGGAGTACAGGCCTCCCTCCCCCAAACAGGCCTCTCAAGCAACATGGCTACCTACCTGTAATGTGAGGGTGAAGAATGTAATGGCTTCCAAGTGCTCCTGGGAGGGGGAGGGCTCTATCCTACTGTGATGTGGGACAGAGGGCATGGTGGGAGTAGTAGTACAGGCCTCCCTCCCCAAACAGGCCTCCCAAGCAAGATGGCTACCTACCTGTAAGGTGAAGGTGAAGAATGCAATGGCTTCAAAGTGCTCCTGGGAGGGGGGCTCTATCCTGCTCAGGTGTGGGACAGAGATCATGGTGGGAGTAGTGGTACAGGCCTCCCTCCACCAAACAGGCCCCCCAAGCAAGATGGCTACCTACCTGTTAGGTGAAGGTGAACACTGCAATGGCTGCCACATGCTTGTGGGTGGGAGGGAGTGCTCTATCCTGCTCAGGTGTGGGACAGAGGTCATGGTGGGAGAAGTGGTACAGGCCTCCCTCCCCCACACAGGCCTCCCAAGCAAGATGGCTACCTACCTGTTAGATGAAGGTGAACACTGCAATGGCTGCCACATGCTTGTTGGAGGGGGGAGGGCTCCATCTTGCTGGGTTGTGGGACAGGGTACATGGTGCGATTAGGAGTACAGGCCTCCCTCCCCCAAAAGGCCTCCAAAGCAAGATGGCTACCTAGCTGTAAGGTGAGGGTGAAGAATGCAATGGTTTCCAAGTGTTCCTGGGAGGAGGAGGGCTCTATCCTGCTGGGGTGTGGGACAGGGTGCATGGTGGGATTCGTAGTACAGGCCTCCCTCGCCAAAACAGGCCTCCCAAGCAAGATGGCTACCTACCTGTAAGGTGAGGGTGAAGAATACAATGGCTTCCAAGTGCTCCTGGGAGGGGGGCTCAATCCTGCTGGGGTATGGGGCAGAGGGCAAGGTGGGAGTAGTGGTACAGTCCTCCCTCCCCCAAGCAGGTCTCCCAGGCAAGATGGCTACCTACCTGTTAGGTGAAGGTGAACACTGCAATGGCTGCCACATGCTTGTGGGTGGGAGGGAGTGCTCTATCCTGTTCAGGTGTGGGACAGAGGGCATAGTGGGAGTAGTGGTACAGGCCTCCGTCCACCAAACAGGCCTCCAAAGCAAGATGGCTACCTACCTGTTAGGTAAAGATGAACACTGCAATGACTGCCACATGCTTGTGGGAGGGAGGGAGTGGTCTATCCTGCTCAGGTGTGGGACAGAGATCATGGTGGGAGTAGTGGTACAGGCCTCCCTCCACCAAACAGGCCTCCCAAGCAAGATGGCTACCTACCTGTTAGGTGAAGGTGAACACTGCAATGGCTGCCACATGCTTGTGGGTGGGAGGGAGTGCTCTAACCTACTCAGGCGTGGGACAGAGGGCATGGTGAGAGTAGTGGTACAGGCCTCCCTCCCCCAAACAGGCCTCCCAAGCAAGATGGCTACATACCTGTAGATGAAGGTGAACACTGCAATGGCTGCCAAATGCTTGTTGGAGGGGGGCTCCATCTTGCTGGGGTGTGGGACAGGGCATATGGTGCGAGTAGGAGTACAGGCCTCCCTCCCCAAACAGGCCTCCCAAGCAAGATGGCTACCTACCTGTAAGGTGAGGGTGAAGAATACAACGGCTTCCATGTGCTCCTGGGTGGTGTGGGGGAGGGCTCAATTTTGCTGGTGTGTGGGACAGGGCGCATGGTGGGAGTAGGAGTACAGGCCTCCCTCCCCCAAACAGGCCTCCCAAGCAACATGGCTACCTACCTGTAATTTGAGGGTGAAGAATGCAATGGCTTCCAAGTGCGCCTGGGAGGGGGAGGGCTCTATCCTGCTGTAATGGGGGACAGAGGGCATGGTGGGAGTAGTAGTACAGGCCTCCCTCCCCCAAACAGGCCTCCCAAACAAGATGGCTATTACCTGTAAGGT
Organism: Lissotriton helveticus; assembly: GCF_964261635.1. NCBI lineage: Eukaryota > Metazoa > Chordata > Amphibia > Caudata > Salamandridae > Lissotriton > Lissotriton helveticus. The sequence continues at coordinate 1,764,489,424 of NC_136057.1, forward strand.
AAAGGTGAAGAATGCAATGGCTTCCAAGTGATCCTGGGAGGGGGGGCTCTATCCTGCTGGGGTATGGGAAAGAGGGCAAGGTGGGAGTGGTGGTACAGGCCTCCCTCCCCCAAGCAGGCCTCCCAGGCAAGATGGCTACCTACCTGTTAGATGAAGGTGAACACTGCAATGGATGCCACATGCTTGTGGGTGGGAGGGAGTGCTCTATCCTGCTCAGGTGTGGGATAGAGGGCATGGTGGGAGTAGTGGTACAGGCCTCCTCCACCAAACAGGCCTCCAGAGTAAGATGGCTACCTACCTGTTAGGTGAAGGTGAACACTGCAATGGCTGCCACATGCTTGTGGGTGGGAGGGAGTGCTCTATCCTGCTCAGGTGTGGGACAGAGGGCATGGTAGGAGTAGTGGTCCAGGCCTACCTCCCCCAAACAGGCCTCCCAAGCAAGATGGCTACCTACCTGTTGGATGAAGGTGAACACTGCAATGGCTGCCACATGCTTGTTGGTGGGGCGAGGGCTCCATCTTGCTGGTGTGTAGGACAGGGCGCATGGTGGGAATAGGAGTACAGGCCTCCCTCCCCTAAACATGCCTCCCAAGCAAGATGGCTACCAACCTGTAAGGTGAGGGTGAAGAATGCAATGGCTTCCAAGTGCTCCTGGGAGGGGGGGGCTCTATCCTGCTGGGGTATGGGACAGAGGGCAAGGTGGGAGTAGTGGTACAGTCCTCCCTCCCCCAAGCAGGCCTCCAGGCAAGATAGCTACCTACCTGTAAGGTGAAGGTGAACACTGCAATGGCTGCCACATGCTTGTGGGTGGGTGGGAGTGCTCTATCCTGCTCAGGTGTGGGACAGAGGGCATGGTGGGAGTAGTGGTACTGGTCTCCCTCCCCCAAACAGGCCTAACAAGCAAGATGGCTACCTACCTGTTAGATGAAGGTGAACACTGCAATGGCTGCCACATGCTTGTTGGTGGGGGGAGGGCTCCATCTTGCTGGGGTGTAGGACGGGGCGCATGGTGGGAATAGGAGTACAGGCCTCCCTCCCCCAAACAGGCCTCCCAAGCAAGATGGCTACCTACCTGTAAGGTGAGGGTGAAGAATGCAATGGTTTTCAAGTGCACCTGGGAGGAGGAGGGATCTATCCTGCTGGGGTGTGGGACAGAGGGCATGGTGGCACTAGTGGTACAGGCCTCCCTCCCCCAAACAGGCCTCCCAGGCAAGATGGCTATCTACCTGTTAGGTGAACATGAACACTGCCATGGCTGCCACATGCTTGTTGGTGGGGGGAGGGCTCCATCTTGCTGGGATGTGGGACAGGGCGCTTGGTGAGAGTGGGAGTACAGGCCTCCCTCCCCCAAACAGACCTCCCAAGCAAGATGGCTACCTACCTGTAAGGTGAGGGTGAAGAATGCAATGGTTTTCAAGTGCACCTGGGAGGAGGAGGGATCTATCCGGCTGGGGTGTGGGACAGAGGGCATGGTGGCACTAGTGGTACAGGCCTCCCTACCCCAAACAGGCCTCCCAGGCAAGATGGCTATCTACCTGTTAGGTGAACATGAACACTGCCATGGCTGCCACATGCTTGTGGGTGGGAGGGAGTGCTCTATCCTGCTCAGGTGTGGGACAGAGGGCATGATGGGAGTAGTGGTACAGGTCTCCCTCCCCCAAACAGGCCTAACAAGCAAGATGGCTACCTACCTGTAAGGTGAGGGTGAAGAATTCAATGGCTTTCATGTGCTCCTGGGTGGTGTGGGGGAGGGCTCCGTCTTGCTGGTGTGTGGGACAGGGCGCATGGTGGAAGTAGGAGTACAGGCCTCCCTCTCCCAAAGAGGCCTCCCAGGCAAGATGGCTACCTACCTATTAGATTAGATTAGGTTAGATTAGATGTAGATTTGTAGAGCGCGAATTGCTGCCCGGAGGCGTCCAAGCGCTAAAAATAACCAGAACCTACCAAAGAGCTGTAAAGGAGGTTAGCTGAAGTTAAAGGGGTAAGTTAAAAAGGAAGGTCTTTAGCTGCTTGCGAAACACAGAGAGATTGGGATTGGCTCTGAGGTGCAGTGGCAGGGTGTTCCAGGTCCTGGAGGCATTGTGGGCGAACGACCTGCCACCAGATCTGGATCTTTTTATTCTAGGAGCTACTGCTAGAAAGGTCTGGCTGGAGCGAAGACTTCTGTTGGGAGTGTAGTGAGTGACTAGGTCGCGGGTAATGCTAGGGCCTGTGTCCCAGAAAGCTTGATGGGCAATACACATTGCCTAAAAAAGAATTCTCTGGCGAACCGGTAGCCAATGAAGGCTGACCAGTCCGGCCCTCACTGATTGTCTGCGAGGGATCTCAAGCAGTAAGCGGGCTGCGCAGTTCTGCACTGTCTGCAGCCTGCGCAGGGTGTACTCTGGGGCGCCGAGATAGAGCACATTGTTAAAATCAAGGCGTGACTGTATTAGCCCCTGTATAGCCACCTGTTTGGCTTCCATGGGAAGGAGGGGGAAGATTTTCTTTAACATCCTCATGATGCCAAAACAGGTGGCTGAAAGTTTTGTGGCCTGAACGTTGAAAGATAGGGATCTGTCCAACCAAACTCCGAGGCTCTTAATATTGTCTTTGGGAGTTGGAGGGAGACCCAAACATGAGGGCCACAAAGAGGCGGGGAGGCAGACATCTGGGGGGCCTAGGAGCATCAGCTCCATTTTGTCCCCGTACAGCTTGAGGGATGATGAGGACATCCAGGTCTTCACCTCTTCTAGGTATTCTCTAAGCCCCCCTGGCGCAGGCCGGTTGGCCTCCTGCGCCAGTGAGACCACCAGCTGCGTGTCGTCCGCATAAAAGATGATCTTAACCCCGAATGGACGGACAACCTCAGCCAGTGGCCTTATGTATAAGTTGAAAAGTGCGGGGCTCAGAGAGGAGCCCTGGGGGACTCCGCACTTCAGAGGTCTGCTGGAGGACACGGACTCACCCTCAAAGACTCTAAAAGATCTGTCCTCTAGGAAGGACTTAAACCACGACCAGGCTTTATCCTTGATCCCGGCGCAGGACATACGGTACAGTAAGGTGTCGTGACTGACCGTATCAAATGCCGCGCTTAGATCAAGGAGGATCACTGCCACTGATCCTCCTTGATCCAGGATTTTTCTAGGTTCCTCGGTGACCATGAGGAGGGTGGTCTCGGTCCCGTGTTTCGGTCTGAAACCCGTCTGGGTGGGGTCTAGTAAGTGATGATCTTCTAAAAAATTTACTAGCTGTTGATTTATATACTTTTCCAGGATCTTGCTCACCCATGGGAGCAGGGAGATGGGTCGGTAATTACCCAGGTCAGTCGGGTCTAGATTGGGCTTTTTCAGTAAAGATCTGACCATGGCCTGCTTCCAGACGGTCGGGACAGTGCTGGAGGAGATGGATGCATTTAATACCTCCCTAATTATAGGCAGGGTAATCTGAGAGGCAGCCATTATTATGTCTGGAGGGGCTGGGTCGTCAGGGGATCCTGATTTGACTCTCTGCGCTAAGGATTCAAGGGTTATAAGGTCTAGTAGGGGAAAGTGAGTCAGAGTGGATTGAGATAGAAAAGAGGGGGGAGCTGAGGGTTTATTAGATTGGACTGGGGTGATGTTTTTAGGTGGGAAGGCTGAGTAGATAGTGTTTACTTTCTGGTAGAAGAACTCAGCAACGTTATTACAGTCGGTAGTGGATTTTACGGCCTGCAGGGCAGGGGGGGGTTTCATTAACTTTTTCACAATATGAAAAATCTTCTTAGGCTTTGACTTGGCCAGCAGTATTCTATTAGAGAAATATGTGGCCTGGGCTGCTTTTACTTGGGCTTTATATTCGCTGATAGATTCTCGGTAGCGGGTTTTATTGTCTACCGAGTAGTCTAAACGCCATCCTCTTTCCGATCTTCTGCATAGGCGTTTCTTGTCCCTGACAGCCTCCGTGTACCAAGGGGCAGTTTTGTGGGGGCGCTTCAGCGTAATCTTACTTATTGGGAGTGTAGCGTCTAGGGTTTTGGTGATCCAGTTAACGTAGGCCTGGTTGGCTAGGCCAGGATCCTGGTGATCACGGGGTTGAATGCTGGCAAGTTTGATAGACCAGTTATCAACCGCGAGACGGGACCAGGCTCGCATAGTAGTGGGTACAGTTGATGAAGGTTTGAGCGAGGTCCAGCTGATAGGGACCAAGAAGTGGTCTGTCCATGGCAGAGGGATTGGTGGGCCGGCTAAAAGATCAGAGCAGTTGCTGAAAACAGGGTCCAGCAAGTGGCCCTTGACGTGAGTGGGAGTTGTGACACGTTGGGTAAGTTGCAGGGCTGCTAGATCGTCTGCCAGGGTGGAGGCTATGTGGTTTAGTGAGGAGTCAAAGTGAAGGTTAAAATCGCCTAGCAAAGTAAAATTGGATGTGGTGCTGACTCGTTCGGCCACACTTGAGGGTAAGTTTTCGTGGAACTGCTTCGGGGGGCAAGGGGGGCGGTAAATAAGAGTGCCTGAGAAGCAACTGTTGGGTAAGAGTTCGATGTTAAAGGCAAGACTCTCACAATCCGGGATGGTTTCAGAGGCCACTCGGCAGTAGAAATGTTCCTTATGAATAATTGCCAGACCTCCTCCTCTCCCTTTCGGTCGGTCTTGCCGAATAATTTGAAAGCCTGACGGGAGAGCATCTACAACAGCAGGGTGGGACTCAGAAGTAAGCCAGGTTTCCGTCAAAAACAATATATCTGTAAAGTATTCCTCTATTAAAAGAGCCATTTCGACCCTGTGTTTTGGCAAGGAGCAACAGTTCAGTAAGAACATGCGAAAGTCATATGTGAGTTCAGAGCTTGGTTTAGGTTTGAGGGGAAAATAGCATTTGGGACAGACTTGTGGCAAGGCGTCGGCTTGATAAATATGTCGAGTGCAGATGCTGGCAGAGGGCCTAAGGCTGTGGAGGGTTTCAGCGTTGTAGTATCTGGGCTCTGATGACTGAGATGTAGGGGGGGTGGCCCATAGCCCGGACTCGACGCGGACGAGCGCAGACGAGCTTGCCTTATGCGCGCCTTCGGCGCGCAATCGTCACGCCCGCTGCGCTTCCGGTAGGTGCACATGTTTTATGGGGCAGGGAGGGGGCGTGGCCTCAGGTGGGCGTTTCCCTCCTTTCAGCGTGGGTGATGGCGGCTGAAAGATGGCCCAAGAGATCTCCCTGTCAGTGCTAATCCGCTGGGAAGGGGGTGCTTGCAGGCAGGATCAAGTGAGCGAGGAGCTAGGTGGGTGCTCTTGAATTTAAAAATAGCAGCAGTTTTTTAAAAGAACAACATGTGCAAATAAGCAATCTAACCACTCCCGGCTGCGCCTCAGGAGGATTCGAGTTATCTGACGCGCTTGCAGATCAGCGCGCTTTTTTTAACTCGTCTGGAGGGGGCGTGGCCTCAGGTGGGCGTGTCCCTCCTTTCAGCGTGGGTGATGGCGGCTGAAAGATGGCCCAAAGATCTCCCTGTCAGCGCTAATCCGCTGGGAAGGGGGTGCTTGCAGGCAGGATCGAGTGAGCGAGGAGCTAGGCGGGTGCTCTTGAATTTAAAAATAGCAGCAGTTTTTTAAAAGAACAACATGTGCAAATAAGCAATCTAACTACTCCCGGCTGCGCCTCAGGAGGATTCGAGTTATCTGACGCGCTTGCACATCAGCGCGCTTTTTAACTCGTCTGGAGGGGGCGTGGCCTCAGGTGGGCGTGTCCCTCCTTTCAGCGTGGGTGATGGCGGCTGAAAGGTGGCCCAAGAGATCTCCCTGTCAGCGCTAATCCACTGGAAAGGGGGTGCTTGCAGGCAGGATCGAGTGAGCGAGGATCTAGGTGGGTGCTCTTGAATTTAAAAATAGCAGCAGTTTTTTAAAAGAACAACATGTGCAAATAAGCAATCTAACTACTCCCGGCTGCGCCTCAGGAGGATTCGAGTTATCTGACGCGCTTGCAGATCAGCGTGCTTTTAACTCGTCTAGAGGGGGCGTGGCCTCAGGTGGGCGTGTCCCTCCTTTCAGCGTGGGTGATGGCGGCTGAAAGATGGCCCAAGAGATCTCCCTGTCAGCGCTAATCCGCTGGGAAGGGGGTGCTTGCAGGCAGGATCGAGTGAGCGAGGAGCTAGGTGGGTGGTCTTGAATTTAATAATAGCAGCAGTTTTTTAAAAGAACAACATGTGCAAATAAGCAATCTAACTACTGCCGGCTGCGCCTCAGGAGGATTCGAGTTATCTGTGAAGGGTGAAAGTGAACACGGCAATGACTGCCACATGCTTGTGGGTGGGAGGGAGTGCTCTATCATGCTGGGGTGTGGGACAGGGGGCATGGTGGGAGTCGGAGTACATGTCTCCCTCCCCCAAATAGGCCTCCCAAACAATCTGGCTACCTACCTGTCAGGTGAGGGTGGACAATGCAATGGCTTCCAAGTGCTCCAGGGAGTGGGAGGGCTCTATCCTGCTGGGGTGTGAGACAGAGGACATGGTGGGAGTAGTGGTACAGGCCTCCCTCCCCCAAACAGGCCTCCCAGGCAAGATGGCTACCTACCTGTTAGGCGAGGGTGAACACTGCAATGGCTTCCAACTGCTTGTGGGTGGGGGAGTGCTCTTTCCTGTTGGGGTGTGGGCCAGGGAGTATGGTGGGAATAGTAAGTCCGAATGAGGTCGCACACTGCTCCTCCCATCAGTGTGTGACCCCGGAGCATGATGGTCGATGTCGTCGGTATCAGCGGGTGCGCTTCTACCCGAGTTTAGAGTCTTGAGGGTGTTCACTGGTGTGCTTGCCATCCCTGGACACGTGTTTCGCGTTCATTAACGCTCATCAGCAGGGATTAGGCATGTGAACGGGGTTGCTGCGTGGGCTGCCGAAAATATTCATAGGTCCAGATACCTCTTAAGGCGCGCAGGTGCGTTGTCTCGAGGTCGTCACCTCCACCGGCTCAAGGAAGCCTGTATAAATAGTAAGTCCGAATGAGGTCGCACACTGCTCGTTCCATCAGCGTGTGACCCCGGAGCATGATGGTCGATGTGGTCGGTATCAGCGGGTGCGCTTCTACCCGAGTTTAGAGTCTTGAGGGTGTTCACTGGTGTGCTTGCCATCCCTGGACACGTGTTTCGCGTTCATTAACGCTCATCAGCAGGGATTAGGCGTGTGCACGGGGTTGCTGCGTGGGCTGCCGAAAATATTCATAGGTCCAGATACCTCTTCAGGCGCTCACTCACCCTCGTGCCAAATCCAACCAGTATGTGTGTGTGTTTGAAAACTTGTTGTCAGTGTATTTTTTTTTTTTTAAGCAGGACGCACCTTGTCACTTTTTTTGTAAATGTTGTGATGTGTTGCTTTTGTGCCTGGTGGTGTGAATGGTCTTCTGTGTGTCAGGTATGAAAAGTGTGTGAATGGCCTGTAAAGCGGTTGGTGCCTTGAAGTGGCTTTACAGCTCACGAGCTGTGAGTCATTGGTTCATTTTTTTTGTCCATGTAATTGACAGTGCATTTCATTTTTGTGAAATCTCTTGTTAATAAAATTATATATAATGAATCACCACTCGCCCTCGTGCCAAATCCAAGCAGTATGTGTGTGTGTTTGAGGAATAGATGGCTGTGTAGGGATCTTGTTTTTCTTAGTCTCTGTGCCAAGGTGTACATTCCGCTTACGAAAACCCTGCCAATAGTAGATATTTTTGAAAACCCATGGGACTACATGGCGATGTCTCTCTGGTGAAATCTAACAATTAATTGTATCCACAATATCCTGCAAAACTCACAATGTCTGTCATATTTTCTTAGTAATATTGCGCCCAAATTGTCACGCTGCACAAGTAAACAACTAATTTTGTCAAAACGAATTGGTTTATCTAGGGGGTTATATGGGTTTTTCACTCCTTCCTCGGTTGCCATCTAGGGAAACCTAGCATACCCCCATATTTTTGGAAAGTCGACACCCGGGGCTTTCAAGGGGGTATGGCTTGCATGGATCCTCCAATGTTCCTTTTCTCAGAATCCCTAGCAAACTTTAAATGTAGCTGAAATAATTTATTTTTTTCAAACATTTCTGTGTTTAAAAGTGTGGCATCAATGGGCTCACACAAATTTTCATCCACCCCGCGTTTCCCAGGTCTCCTGAAAAAAATGGTAACTCACTTGCCTGGGTCTGCCTAGTGCCTGCAACAGGAAACAGCGCAAAACGCAACGTGGACGCACCGCAATTTTCGCAGTGAAAACGGGCCCTTTTCTGGCAAAGTGCCTACCTTTTGTTTTTGAACCCTAGCTCTGCCGGCCCCTAGGGAAACCTAGCAAACCTATACATTTTTGAAAACTAGACACCCAGGGGAATTTAGGATTGGGTGACTCAACTGCCTCCCACCAGGTTCTGTTACCCAGAATCCCTTGCAAAACTAAAAAAATTACAAATTTTGTGGAATTTTGTAGCCCATCCAGCCCCACACCTCGTGCAGTATTAAAACCAGGGAAAAGCTGAATCACAAATCTGAATCTGGAAAGGCGTAACTCACAATGGGTTTATAAACATCATAAAACATGGCCGACAATTCAAAAACACCACAACAAAGGCAAACATTGCACACAAAAAATTTAACCATGCCCCCCAAATACACAAACCACTTCAAAATGAAATGAATCAATATGTGCCAAAAAAACATACATTTTCAAGGACAACTCCCACAACTCCCACAACACACGTGACAGCAATACCCCATTATGACACACCCACAAAGCTGAGTATAAAACCAGCCCCTTCACTGACCACAATCCTTTGCAACACTCCAGAAGCTAAGGGCACACACCAGACCTGAAGGAGAGACAAGACAACACCCACCACCACCACCACCATCACACCAGCACCAACAATCACTCAGCACAAAGCACACCTCACACAAAAACACCACATCAATCACCCACACCCCTGCACTCACAACACTTCAAACAACACACACCATGGCATCACAAAAAATGCCCAAATTCACAGAGAGTGAGTTGACATTCATGGTCAATGAGATAGTCAGAGTGGAACCCCAACTGTTTGGTAGCCAGGTCCAACAGACACCATTAGCCACAAGGACACAAATGTGGGAAAGGATAGTACAAAGGGTCAATGCAGTAGGGACCACACCACGATCCAAGAAGGAGATCATGAAGCGGTGGCATGATCTCAAGAGGGTTGTCAAAGTGAGGAGGTGCAAGAACTAGGAGCTGGCTAACCGGACTGGCAGTGGCCCTCCCATCCCACAGAAAACATTCACACCATGGGAGGAGAAGGTGCTGGCCATACTGCATCCTGAAAGTCTCACAGGAGTATCCGGGGGAGTGGAGGCTGGTAAGTACAAAAAAATGTTAACCAACACACCGATATGTACTGTCTTGCACAAACAAAAACCCATACCACCCAAGACAAATCCCATCACACACCCACCAATACCAGTCTCGCAGATCCAACCTTCACTCACCCCCATTTACCCTAAACAAAGCCAGCAATATTACCATGGGAGCATGAGCACAGGCAGCCTGTACCACTATTCCCACCATACTGTGTCCGAATGAGGTCGCACACTGCTCGTCCCATCAGCGTGTGACCCCGAAGCATGATGGTCGATGTAGTTGGTATCAGCAGGTGCACTTCTACCCGAGTGTTGAGTCTTGAGGGTGTTCACTGGTGTGCTTTCCATCCCTGGACACGTGTTTCGCGTTCATTAACGCTCATCAGCAGGGATTAGGCGTGTGCACGGGGTTGCTGCGTGGGCTTCCGAAAATATTCATAGGTCCAGATACCTCTTAAGGCGCGCAGGTGCGTTATCTCGAGGTCGTCACCTCCACTGGCTCAAGGGAGCCTGTATAAATAGTACGCTTCTACCCGAGTGTTGAGTCTTGAGGGTGTTCACTGGTGTGCTTGCCATCCCTGGACACGTGTTTCGCGTTCATTAACGCTCATCAGCAGGGATTATGCGTGTGCACGGGGTTGCTGCGTGGGCTGCCGAAAATATTCATAGGTCCAGATAACTCTTAAGGCGCGCAGGTGCGTTATCTCGAGGTCGAGTGATGGTTCAGTATATACCATTGTATTAGCAAGTGATTTCTCAAAAAATGAAATACACTGTTAATAATGGAAAGGACAAGAAACTGAACCATTGACTCACATCTCGTGAGCTGTAAAGCCACGACAAGGCACCAACCGCTTTGCAGGCCATTCACACACATTTCATACCTGACACACAGAAGACCATTCACACCACCAGGCACAAAGGCAACACATCACAACATTTACAAAAAAAAGTGATAAGGTGCGTCCTGCATCAAAAAAAAAAAAAAAACACTGACATCAATGACATCAAGTTTTCAAACACACACACATACTGGTTGGATTTGGCACGAGGGTGAGTGATGGTTCATTATATACCATTATATTAGCAAGTGATTTCACAAAACATGAAATACACTGTTAATAATGGAAAGGACAAGAAACTGAACCATTGACTCATAGCTCGTGAGCTGTAAAGCCACGACAAGGCACCAACCGCTTTACAGGCCATTAATACACCTTTCATACATGCGACACATACAAAACATTCACACCACCAGCCGCGGACCCATCACATTACTAGACTTCCACCAGCAGACAACGCCAATCAAGGGCCCATCACTTTCACACGCCAACATTCCTGACACAGCAACAACACAAACTCATGGATTACATGGAGTGGCGCTCAACTAGCACTGTGTGTAGTAACCAGTATTAAGTCACTTCCCACACACCACCCGAAAAGCACCAGTCCACGCACACCACCAGCCAAGCACCAGACCACACACACTGCCAGTCAAGCACCAGACAACGCACACCGCCAGCCAAGTACCAGTCCACACACACACCGCCAGGAAAGCACCAGTTTACAGACACCGCCAGCCAAGCACCAGTCCAGGCACACCACCAGCCAAGCACCAATCCAAACACAACACCAGGCAAGCGCAAGAGCACGCACACCGCCAACCAAACACCAGACCACGCACACCGCCAGGCAAGCACCAGTCCACACACACCAGCAGGACAGCACCACTCCACACACACAGCCAGCCAAGCACCAGTCCAGGCACACCACCAGCCAAACACCAATACAAACACACCAGCAGGCAAGCGCAAGACCATGCACACCGCCAACCAAACACCAGACGACACACACCACCAGGCAAACACCAGTCCACACACACCACCAGGCAAGCGCCACTCCACACACACCGCCAGCCAAGCTCCAGCCCAGGCACATCACCAGCCAAGCACCAATCCAAAAACACCACCAGGCAAGCGCAAGACCACGCACACCGCCAACCAAACAACAGACCACGCACACCGCCAGCCAAGCACCAGTCCACAGACACCGCCAGACAAGCACCAGTCCACAGACACCGCCAGCCAAGCGCCAAACCATGCACACCGTCAGACAATGGACACTACACGCAAACCAACATCATACTTTAGTTTTTTTTCCAAAAAATAAATAAATAAACAAATTGCAAATTGAAACAAATCTACTAACACAACAACTAAATCTAAAAACACTACACAAATGCCAACTTTGAAACTGAACAATAAGTTTTAAAGATTAACGACCAACCAGTTCACTTTAACACTCATGGATGCTCCCAAAAATTCTTTTGCATGTGGTACAATCTAAAACAAGCAGGTACACACAGCCCAGGGTTTGAAGGGCAGTCGGGGCAGTACATACAGTACATACAAACCTCCTTCCGCAAAGCACTTCGCCAACAGACTCTACATCTCCGACTGGGAAAGTCTTTTGAGGTTGTAGGAGAAATTTGATCAGGAAAGTGGCGATCTTTCAATCTGGCAACATCCTCCACCACTCCAACTCTAGGAACACTTGCCTGTTCCACTAAAACAAGGCTGCCTATTACAGACTCCTGAAACTTTACAAAAGTCATTGATGACTGGGGACAAGAATTCTGGAACAGAACAAAAGCATTAAAGGTTGCCAAGTGGAAAAGATGGATAGCCAATTTCTTGTACCAAATGTAAGCCTTACGAAGAGCAGCATTCGGTTCCAACCTCTGATCTGCTCTGTCAACACCACCCATGTGCCTATTATAGTCTAAAATGCACACAGGTTTGCGCCCTTCTGCAACCTGCCCCAAACAGTCACCGGTTCAGTGCTTTCATCATGTATGGAAGTCAACATGTAGACATTTCTCCTGTCTGAAAACTTCATAGCTAGAAGCTCCTCACAACACAATGCACTGCACTGTCCCCGAGCAAGCTTTTGACAAACAAGTTCTTTTGGGAAACCTTTACGGTTTGAGCGGATTGTGCCACAAGCAACAGTGTCCACTTAGGCCAATTCCCTGAACAACCGCACACCAGTGTAGAAGTTATCTACATATAAATGATGGCCTTTGTTAAAAAATCCACAACCAAGTTCCCACACAATTTTCTCAGTCACTCCAAAAGTCGACGGACAACCAGAGGGGTTAATCCTGGAATCCTTACCGGTGTACACCCTGAAATTAGAGACATATCCAGTCAGACTGTCACACAGCATATAAAGCTTAATTCCATAGCGTGCCCTCTTACTAGGAATGTATTGCCGAAATACCAAGCGGCCCTTGAACAACAGGAAAGACTCATCCACTGCAATTTCTTTCCCAGGATAAAAGATCTCAGGAAATCGATCAACGAAATGATCACTGACAAGCCGAATCTTGAAAAGACGGTCACAATCAGGGTGATCTCGTGCCAAAGCAGAACTATTGTCAACAAAATGCATCATCCGAAGCAGAAGCAAATACCTATCACGACTCATGACTGCCAGAAATATAGGTGTTGCCATCAAGGGACTAGTAGACCAATATGAAGCCATTGATGGTTTCCTAAGCAAGCCCATCAAAAAAATTAAACCCAAAAACTTTTTCATCTCCAAATTTGTGGGAGTCCACGGGGTAGCTCTAGCGTGGGGCTTAAGGCTGGCACTGTTCACCCTCAAAAAAATGTCTGTATACAAATTAGTCTGCTCTACAATTTCAGCCAAAATACACATCATCCATAAACAAATTGAAAAAATCAATTGGCAAAAAGTTTTCAGTGTTCACCCTACACCCTGGAACACCAGTAAATTCAGGCAATGCCGGCTGCGCCATGCCTGGTGCAACCCAGAGGTCAGAACTTTCAACGTCAAGTCTTGCAGCCGCAGGCTGCCGACCAGCTGCCTCTTGTCTCACTACACCAACTGGAAGTGTAGCAGCTCCAGGCTGCAGCCCAGATGCCTCTTGCCGCACTATTGGCACAGCAATGTCCTCCGCAACCACAGGCACTTCATCCACACCAAAAGTAGCTTCATCAGCACTCAGAGTATCTTCATCAACAGATGAAGCCATGTGTAGAGAAAACTCACTACCTAAATATTCCCACCTCTGGCTCAGAATCAGAGTCAGTCTCTGGACCATGGTCAGAGGAAGAATCAAAAAGCATTCCAACAACTTGCTGAGCAGTAATCCGGCGGCTAGCCATTATCCTTACAAATAAAGGAGTCTGCACAAACAACTCAACAACCCCAACACTGGGCAAAGTAAGTAAAAAAATGTAAGCCTTTATCACAAATATCTATATATTGAAAAGATATACAATTCGCATACAAGAGACAGCTACACTCACCAGTACCTACTCTGCAAAGACACAGCAAATAGGCAACGATATCCCACTAGAAAGAAGAAAAACAAAAACTTACATCTACAGAAGTACACATCAAGAACAAATGCAAAACATATTTTACAATCACAAAAAACAGAAACCAAACATACTCGTATTATTACACACTTTGCAAAAAAAACAATTACATTACAATTGACCAAAAAAAGGTCTCTTACCAAACACATGCAACTACACAAACAGCAGAACAACAGAACCACCAGTAACGGAACCGCACACTGCAACAATCTAAAGAGAAAATAAAACAATACACATTAGAAGAAACAAAAACAACACACATTACAACAGGCTATGTCACAGGGTATGTCACAAATGGGGTGTCCCCCAAGGGGTCGCTTCCTCTATAAAAAAAAAAAAATCCCTGGTGTCTAGTGGGCTAATCTACCCCCCCCCCCCCCACTGGGTCTGGATTTGGCCCAAAAAGCGGCCGATCTGCCCCCAGTGGGGGCAGAAAGGTCCCAAAAAATTATTTAGCCCCCTGGAAGCGACCCTTGCCCAAGGGGTCGCTTCCTTTACAAAAAAAGAACAGTCCCTGGTGTCTAGTGGGCTTTTCTACCCCCCCCCCCCCCATGTCCAAATTGGGCCAGAACAACGTCCGAACTGCCCCCAGGGGGGGCAGAAAAGCCTAAAAAAAATTTTAGGCCCCTAGGAAGCGACCCTTACCCAAGGGGTCGCTTCCTTTATAAATAAAAAACTATCCCTGGTGTCTAGTGGGCTTTTCTGCCCCCCCCCCCCCGGGTCCAGATTCGGCCCAAAAAACGGCCAATCTGCCCACAGGGGGGTCAGAAAAGTCTAAAAAAAAATTGTGGCCCACTAGGAAGCGACCCTTAACCAAGGGGTCGCTTCCTTTATAAATTAAATAAAATCCATGGTGTCTAGTGGGCTTTTCTGCCCCTCCTGGGTGCAGAACGGCCAAATAAACGGGGCAGAAAAGTCTGTAAAATAATTTGGCCCCCTAAGGAAGCGACCCTTGCCCAAGGGGTCGCTTCCTGCACAAAAAAAAATACACAAGCAATCCCTGGTGTCTAGTGGGGCATTCCTGGTGCACGATCGCAACGCTGTGCGCGATCGTGCACCAGGAATGCCGTGCATTGGGACATCAGGGGAGAGGAAACACTGTTTCCTTGCCCCGATGCCTCAAGGCATCAAGAAACGGCCCGCCCGCCCGCCCCACCGGAGCACCAAAAACTCACCCTTCCCGCTGGACGCGCTGGAAACAAATGGCTTCCAGCGCGTCCAGCGCGTCCTGATGACGTCGGCGCGCACTGACGTCACCAGGAAGCGTGGGGGACCAGGGGGTGGCAGCGGAAAGTCTTCCGCTGCCACCCCAGGTAAAAGCACCAACATCGATACCCCAGGGGGGGAGCGCCAGGGCTCCCCCGAGGGCTGTGCTGATGACCGAGCGGTTCCGTCATCAGCACAGCCCAACCGACGCCTCCTAACAGCTCATAAAGGGCTGGAGGTGTGAGAGTTGCTTATCTGCAGAGACTTCCAGGGGAGCCAAACAGAGGGAAAATAGCCATCACGCTGTGCCTCTGCGTGGGTCGAGGGTGGAGACCTAATTGCCAGACAAATGTGAGGAATGTGTTTTCCTGCAACTGGGATCTGCCCCCCACCCTTCAGCCCTCTCAGATTCGCTTCCCTACACCAAAGCAATGAGGACAGGGAAGGGGGGCCCCTAAGGTGGTGGTGGCACACTTGCAAGCTCGCATCTTTAATGCCATAACCTGGCTTTGTCTCATTGAAGCGGGGCCCCAAGTTGGAGGGTTGACTATGGGGCCCTGGGTAGCTGCCCACACTGCCCATGCTTAGGGCCACCCTGCATGGTTGCATATGAGGTACAAGGGCGATTTGAATTTTGTAATTCCAGTGAATATGCCGTTCGAGTCAGGAAGTGACGGGCAGGCTGATTGAAGTGCATTAAGTGAAACTTCTCTAGCGTTTCTCCATAAAGAGTCCACAGAATAGTAAGCTGTTTGTGAAATGTTAAACCAGAAGCCTAGAATATTGATACGTGTCTACAACATTTTGTCGAAATTAAGTTAAATATGGGACTTTCCAAAATAAAGCAGAAGCAAAAAATATTTGGTGTTTCTAAGAGCATTAGTCAAATGTGCTCATCCAGTTCAGGTTTTTCTTTTGCATTCTGGTATGTGTAGTCCTTTTTCAACTAATCACTAGAATGTAAACAAACATTTGTAATACAATAGGTCTCGCATTTGCGAGAGCTTAAGCTATTGGCATTGTAAATGATATTGCCTTTTATTTATGTTTTAAAAAGCAACACATATAAAAGGCATTGTGATTTACAATGCCAATAGCTCAAACTCTCGCAAATTCAAGACCTATTGCATTGCAAATACTTATTATCCCCTCCACAAGTGCAACAGGTGGCCAAAAAACAGCAGCCACCCTCTCTAGAGGAACATCAGCTGTCAATGCCCAGAGCACAGACTTTAAAGAAAACATCACTAGGGTGCTGAACAATGGACAATCCGTGCTAGGCAATAAAACATGGTTCTTCAAAGGTGTACCGCCGCCTCCAAATCTAACGCAGCAAGTAGTATGTGCGGGAACCACTTGCTACTCCAGTTCTGACCCTCGGCAGCCCCACACACTGCCAGAGAAGAGGAAAGTTAAACTGCTGCTCTTCCACCTCTCTTACGGTAAGTGAACATTTTTGCGCTGCTCGCTTTTAAAAGCAGCAGCTGCAAAGGGTTTCTCTTGTGCGAAGTGTGTGGTTCCTCTCACAATGATGTGTTGATGTGTGAAGTGTAAGCGCTTCATAATAGTTATTGCGCTTGCCAGTTAACAGAATTTTAATTGCCATTATGCCGAAGATACACGCATACAGGTCCAGTTGTAGCATTGTTCTATATGTAGAGTTACTGCCACTCACGAGGTGAGAGTGAATTGCCTGACATGGAACATACGCGGTCTAAATGACAATAAGAAGGCTAGATTAGTGCATGCTTATCTCACCAGGCACAATATTGTTCTCTGTTTATTACAGGAAACACACCTTCGGTCCCAATCTTCCGCCAAGCCTCGCAACAATCGATGGGGCGCAACATATGTATCCGCCTACTCGAAATACTCTCGAAGGGCGGCGGTGCTTGTGAAAAGGGGTCTAGACTGGAGGGAAAGGGAAATTCACGCTGATCCGGATGGCCGTTACATCATTATGCTGGGTCAATTGGGGGGGCACTTGGTTAACCACTGTTGTGGTCAATGGACCGAACACCGATTCCCCCGAATTTGTTTCCGATCTTTGGGCCAAGGTCCGGGCCACTGGTTGTACTACAGTTTTGTGGGCAGGTGACTTTAATGCCATCCTTGATGATAGTTTAGATAGACAGGGCTCAGTGAGAACGCACCACCCTGAGTCTAGTAAGGTCCTGAACACTTTTCTTAATGATGGTGACATGGTCGACATCTGGCGCCTCTGTATTCCCCTGCTCAAAGAAGGCACATGCTTCTCTGGACATCACCGTGCCTGGTCCCGTCTTGATTATTGGCTGGTGTCTCGGGATGTGGCTAGCTGGGTAGTGGATACTGAAAACTTGTCGAGGACCATTTCTGACCATACGCCCTGTCTGTTGACATTGTCTCTCCCTGGTACCATGCGCGGACAAGTCTCCTGGAGACTCCCCCAGCACGCGCTTTTTGATGAGGCATTTAAGGAGGTGATACGCTCTGACATTGTGGATTACTTTGCGCTTAACACGGGCTCTGTCGATACCGAAGCCTCGCTGTGGGAGGCGTTTAAGGTGGTCATCAGGGGACAGTGCATATCCAGACAAGCGGGAGTACTTAAAGCTATTAGGCACACCCTTTCCGCCTTAGAGGCACAGATTAAGGAACTAGAGAAAAGGGTCAATATGACTGTGACTCAAATCGCTTAGCGGACCTCAAGGTCAAGCTGTTAGAATACGAAGAAGAAGCCCAGAGAGAAGTGAAATTCTTGGGGAAATATTCGGAAGCTCGCCGGTATGGTGAAGGCGACAGACCTGGTCGCAACCTCTCAAGTATGCTGCGTGCCCCGCGCTCTTTGACCTATGTGCCTGAATTAGTGGGCGAGGATGGTAAAACGATTCGGGGCTCCCAAGCTATATTAAAGGAGTTCTCTCCTGTAAAACTTATACAGGATGAATTTTCACTCACTGACTATACCACCATAAAGGGTACCAAAGACTCCTCACCTTCGCTAAATACCATTAGTATGTTTAAGCCTGTAACCCTTGCACAAACCCATGAAGTTATCATGTCCTGTAAATCAGGATCCCCATCTGATGCTTGTCCCCCTTTCAGTCTCCACCAGATAGTAGATATTGTGAATCCCATCATAAACCAAATAGTCAATGAATCACTCAGCTCTGGGATTGTCCCTGTAGACTGGAAAAAAGTCACAGTAAAACCTCTGATGAAAAAGCCAAATAAAAACCCCTCAGACCTCTCTAACCTTCACCCCATATCCCTTCTCCCATTCCTCGGTAAAATAACCGAACATATGGTTCATCAAGAACTGACGAACTTTGTGGAAACACATAATATCCTACATCCCCAACAATCAGGTTTTCGCTCTAAGAATTCCACGGAAACGGCCCTCATCGAACTAACTGATGCCATCAAAAATGTACAGGATGAAGGGAAAAACGCCGTCCTGGTTCTACTCGACTTATCGGCGGCTTTCGATACCGTCTCCCATAAAATACTTATTGATAGACTGAGAACAAATGGAATAACAGATGGGACCCTTAACTGGTTAAGCTCTTTCCTGTCAGAGAGAACTCAAACAATCTCATTGGGGCCTTTTCTCTCGAAGGAGAAAAGTATTACCTCAGGAGTTCCCTAGGGTTATATCCTGAGCCCCCTACTTTTTAATATTTATATGGCACCCTTTATCTATTTAATTGAATCCTATGGGATCCTGGTAACATCATACGCTGATGATACCCAATTGATTATATCCCTCGACAAAAAGTCCACAATGCTGAACAAAATTTTCAGAATTGTCTTACTGATGTCTTCCAAGGGATGAATGATAATCATCTTAAATACAATTCGAGTAAAACAGAAATACTGCCCATTGGGAAAAAGTTTAATTTCAGCTCCAGCAAATGGTGGCCTAAGGGCGCCACTCCGCCTCCCAATTCGGTGGAAACGGCCAGAAATTTGGGCATTCTTTTTGATTCGTCGCGGTCCTTTGACCACCAAGTAAGGAGTGTAGCAGGTAGTTGTTTTAATATCATTAAATCATTGAAAAAATTCTTTGATTTTCTTCCTACCGAATCAAGAAAGTCTGTGGCTGTTGCCCTTATACTTTCCCGCCTTGATTATTGCAATGGCCTGATGGCAGGAGTAAAAAAGCTGACGCTCAAAAAATTACAAAGCGTCCAACACGCAGCTGCACGTCTGGTATTAAAACTGCCCAGAAAAACTTCGGCATCTGCGGCCCTCAGGAAATTGCACTGGCTTCCTCTCCACAAAAGGATTCTTTTTAAAATCTTATTGACCTCTTTTAGAGCACTTAATAATGTTGGCCCTAAGTATCTCTCGAAAAGATTCTCGTGCTACAATCCCATCAGAGCTCTGAGATCAGCAGGCTGTAATTTAATCAATAATCCCACCTTTTAATATAAAACCAAAGGTGGTAAAACTCTTAGTGCCCTGGCTTCCAGGGCATGGAATGCTATGCCAAAGGAGCTAAGATTACTAGATCGAGAAGCCTCTTTTCGTAAACAACTTAAAACTTGGCTCTTCAATTTGTCAGATGCATATATATGTACTGGCTGCCATCTAGTTTTCACCTCCGTTGACTCCCTCGCTCCTTAGCGCCAGGATGCTCTTTTCGGAGCGGTAGTTTGCGCTTTATAAATTCTAAATAACATTAACATTAACATCTGAGACCCTGCGGTGGGCTTGGGATGGCCTATGGAGAAGGGCGGGCGCTCGGGTTTTGTATGCCCCCTCTATTCCACTTGCGAACAACCCTATGTTACCCAATGTAACGGATGAGTTAAGTGATAGAGTTGCACAAACGTTGTCTTTGCATACATTTGCTGATCTATACCCTGAGGGTCTCTTCAGGGGACCCCCGGTTGCAGAAGAGGGCCAGTCGGTGCCCGTTGGTGAGGCTTTTTTGTATCACAAACTCTGTGCTGCATGCAGGGCATTACATAATGAATTCCCCTCCCAGCCAACCCCGCTAAATGCTCTGGAAAACCTCTTGCGGTCAATATCTCCGAGGAAACTTATTACTAGATTATACACTACCATGCAAAAGGACGCCCCTGCGACTACTTTTAACGCCCGTCATAAATGGTCTGTTGAGTTGCCTTCCCCCTTGACTGATGACCAGTGGTCGTATTGTTGTGCCCAGATGACTGACCTGTCTCCCAATTATAAACTTAGATTAATTCATTTCAAGTTCTTGTACCGCTACTACAAAACACCCATTAGTCTTTACAAGATGGGATTGAGGGAGGATGACTGTTGTTGGCGCTGTGGAGTAGAAGCTGCCACCTTTTTGCAGATGGCATGGGACTGTCTGATCATTTCTGAAAACTGGTATGCAATATTTAAAGCCATAAACCAAATCTTAGGGCTATCACTATCTCCATCCCCGTTACTGGCCCTGTTGGGCTATGTGAAAAGAACGCATTTTAAAAAGCGAAAATTGCATGCGCTTTTATTACTCTTTGCCAAGCGACAAATAGCCCAGATGTGGGGCAGGAAGAGTAAATCCACCACTGCAAATTGGATCAGAGAGATCACCTATGGTCAAACGCAGTTAGCTACTTTTTTGGAACTTATGCCACCCTCTTCTAGGCCAAAGGACATATGGGGGCCCTTTATTGATTGGGCTCGGGAAAGTTCGGGCGCATATAGCGATGATACTGATCCGGCGAGAGATGCTGGGTCACATGAGGGTTAAATTCTAGCCGAGGTAATTGTTATTGATATTGTGTTCTGGTCTGCCATTTTCTAAGCACTATGTGATAGTAATCCTCTACTATAGGCTCAGTGGGCGATGGCCTGGTTTCTACTTGTAAAAGCATATATTCTTTGTGAATTGAGGCTTACTGATGTACGGAAATGCTCTTGTCTCCTGCTCCGTTGTGTACTCCTGATTTTGTTTTTCTTTTCTGGTATGGTCAATGCACTGTTTTCTTTTCTTTTTTTTTGCACTTTATTTATGTATCCTTTATATGCTTTGTATTTGTATTTTGGTGAAAATCAATAAAGAAATTTAAATAATAGTTATTGCGCGCAAAGGGAGGTTGGGGTGTGCGGGCGCACAGGCGCGCAGCCTACGGGGAACACTGTCTGGGAGTGATAGTACTCACCAGCAGGAGATCGGACTTCTGTCTTGGTGGCAAACAGCTCATGAAGCGCACCAAGGCATAAGGGGACTCAGTATCTTGTCTCAGCATCCTCTAAGGGTGCCACCTGAGTGCATGCCAGCTCAACTGTGACACAAGAATCATGTTTGGGATGAAAAGGCACGGTGTTTGATACCACACATGACTAAATTTGCTGGTACCATCGTTGAGCTGACTATTTGGATTTTGTCCGGTTGCCAGTCCACATTAACTTATGAACCGCATTTCACCTACAGTAAAATTGAAAAGCAATGTTACTGTAGAGGTATATAGGTCTAAACATAAATGCCTTCACCATTGAAATAATGCACCCTGCCTCCTGGGCTTTAGGAGGCCTATCTTCTGGGTGACATACATATTTCAGGGCAGTGAGGGGACTCCGTCACACACAGTGTGTGCTGAGTCAAACTTGAGCAGGAAAGCAGCTTGTGCAGGCTGCAATAGCAGCCATGCAGACTTTACTTTTACTCTGGTCATTCAGGGTGTCAGAAATAGTGCTGCAGCACTGGTGACCCCTTTAACACCCTTGCCCTGGGTACCACTGGTACCATATAGTAGGGACTTATCTGGGGAGGTTAACGTATCTTGCCAATTGAGTGTACCAATTCACAATACCTTTTGAGGAGAACAGCACTGACCCTAGGACCTTGTTAGCAGGTCCAAGTGTACTTCCTGTTCTTAAACCACAGCATCTGGATCAAAAAGTGGGAGGTGACCATTCAAAAGGGCACTTTCCAACAGTAATCCAAATAAACTGTTTATTACATTGCATGTTATGGTGGTGTGTTTTTCCTGCCTTTTTGTGGCTGGATTGCATGGCAGAAGTGCTTTCAGACTGTCAACAACCAACAGAGTTTCAGAACCCTATGTAAAATGATTTTTTTTCTCTTTAAGTGCTCAGCAGCCCTTAGCAACAGAGCAATATTGAGGTATTTTGTTGTGATGTGGTGCCCGTTTTGGGTGGCGCCTTGAAGTGGACCATTAGCGATTGCCGCGATTCAGCATTGGCCCTACATAAGATAGTATACAACTTTTAACAAACGAAAGCTATGGTATGTTGATTATTTGAATATTGTCTATACGTGATTAGCATGGACAGACAGAAAAAGAGGACAAGGATAGATTACAGGCGGGCACCAGAGAGTTGAAATGATGGAGTGGTCTGCTTTAAAACAGCAATAACATATTAACTTTAAGCAATTGAAATTAAAGACAGAGAGAGTCCCAAAGAAGTTCTAAGATTTTAAAGCAGTTATGAAAATATTGCAGACAAAGCTGACCTGGCAGTTTATAATGATATTCAGTCTCGAAAGGTTAAGTAATAGCCCAGACCTGGGGAATCTGGGGAACCGGGCTCGAGTCTCGGCAATGACGCTGAACAGCCTGTGATTCTGGGCAAATCACTTAATCTCCCTGTGCCTGACAAAAAATTAATGTGTCCTCATGTTACGCAACTGGTGCTATGTAAAGTGCCTTGAGTCCCAATATCGGGTCAAGTTTGCGCTATATAAAACTCCGTAAAAAATAAATATATATTTTCTTTTTTAAAGAAAGACCATCTGTTGGGTAGTTACTAAATTGAAGAGAACTTCTAAATTCAAACCCAGTGCTAACATACTACAGTTCTGAAACATAACATTTGAACATGGGTAAGACTAAGTAGATTACTAGAGATAGAAACATTGATGGTGATACTGATGGAACAAGGTCTCGGAGAAAAGAGACTTGCTCCGAAGCAATCCGCTCAATTAACTCACTAACAAGTTATTAATAAAGTTGTGTGGAAATGAATACGCAATCATATAAACATTTGGGTTAGTGAAGCTTGCGTATGCATGTACTAACACAAATAACATTGTAGAAGGACTAATACCTCTTTAAACAGGAAATCTGTTTGCGCATGCGATAACTACATCTACGTAGGATGACAAACTAATGCTTGGAGGGAAATTCTGGCCCATGAGCAGAAGCTATTACCATGGTGTCTTGAAGAGTCGCATGCATGGCACCTGCTTATCTGAAATAAAAGCTAGCTATTTCACTAATGCTAATGCTGGGATAAGTTTAATAAATACAATGGGGTAGAGGTGGGTGCTATACAGTGCAAACACTTTATCTGAGAAATTAACACCTGTCTATTGACTTTTATCTTTGGTGCGTATTTGGGCCTTTCTCACATAACAGAATGAGTTGAGTGATGCGAAGTCTGCGCATGCCCTCTGAGTGAAGCCATGAATGCCATGACAAAGCAGTTGAAAGGGAACCAAGTTTGCATGCTACAATGTGGGAACAGGATGCTGTAGAGTTTAACCATGAAGAAATCTGTTCATATTACAGTTATAATTGTTTCAACATCATTACAATTAGCACATGAGAATAACGTTTATGAATAAAAAGTAAGGGGTTGGGTTTATGAACAATGATTTAACTGAATCTTGTGACATGTAAGCATGGTGTGATGAAGACCCCCTTTTTGCCTGACCAATCTAATTTAGTATTTTCCGAATATTGACATTAATGGGTGGAACATGCAGAACGAAAGGTATAATTATGATAGCTTTAGTTAGTTTAGAGAGAGCAGAGATCTGAGAATTCTGGGGAGAGAAGCTGATGCTGTGAGATGCTGAGTTGCTGATGAAGAGCAGATCCTGAACCAGAACTTTCTATCCTAATTTAATTGGGTTACATTTGAATATTGCGGACGAATCTCACGGAGGAAGAGAGTGTCTGAGAGGGGTGTGGCTCAACCGTCAGAATTCTAGAGATGTTATGTTATGTTATGTTAAATTAATTTGTTGAGCGCACTAACACCATTAGGTTCCTTGGCGCTGTTCGGAGAGAGCAGAGAGGAGAGACAAAACTAACATAACAGTGGATAACAGCTAATTATACGCTTCAATGAAAAGATGAGTTTTAAGGGAGGATCTGAAACTGGAGTAAGGGGAGGATAGCCTAAGCGGGAGGGGTAAAGAATTCCAAAAAGACGGGGCTAAGAAAGAAAACCTAAGGCCACCGTGTTTCTTCCGCTTAAATCTGGGGACAGATAAAAGGGCCATATGGGAAGACCGGAGGGTACGGGAGGGGACATACTGATGAAGCAGAGAAGAAATGAAAGCGGGGCTGTGACCAGAGAGGGATTTGGAGATGATACAGCCCAGCTTCAATTTGCAGCGAGCAGAGACCGGAAGCCAATGGAGACTTTTTAAGAGCGGTTGAACGTGTTGATCTCTGGGCTGATGATATATCAGACGGGCAGCCTGATTTTGAATCAACTGGAGTCTCCTGAGTTGGTATACAGGAATGCCTGCATATAATACATTTGCGTAGTCAAGCCTAGACATGACTAACGCAAGTAAGGCCAAAATAAGGGCATCGGTGGTAAGTAGGCGAGAGATCTTGCGTATCTTCCTGAGCTGGAAGTGACTGGAGAAGACTACAGCACTGATCTGGGGTGTCATAGATAGATCGTTACTGATGACAACGCCCAGACTTTTTGTTGAGTTGACAGGACAAGGCGGGGTGCCCAGGCTGGCAGGCCAAAAGGAGGAATGCCATGGATTGGAGGGTCCCCCGACAAGCACCAGCTCGGTCTTGTCGGGGTTAAGTTTCAGATGGTTTGTACCCATCCAATCGCTGATGAAACAGAGGGTATTTTGGAAAGTGGAGATGGATTCGGCCCCGGAGTCGATGGTGAAAACCAATTGAATGTCGTCCGCATAATTAAATGCAGAGACATTAAAACGGCGAAGGGAACGGATTAACGGGGCCAAATATAAATTAAAAAGAAGAGGGGATAAGGAAGAGCCCTGTGGGACACTACAGGTCAGCTCGACTTGAGAGGCAGAGAACTGAGACAGCCTGACAGCCTGATGGCGGTGGGTCAGGAAAGAACGCACCCAATCCAGGGCAGTGCCCTGGATGCCAGCCTCTCTGACACGGTCGACCAAAATGTCGTGGTCGACCGTGTCAAAGGCGGCTGACAGGTCCAAAAGGACCAGAGCCTGACAGATGTTAGTGTCGGCGCCCCTGCGTAGTTCGTCCATCACAGAGAGGATGTGGAATGTGCCGGTCTAAATCCAGCCTGCTGGGGGTCCAAAACACAAGAGTCTTCCACAAATGAAGTAAGGGTTTGAGTAACGTGAGACTCCAAGACCTTGCTGAGGAAGGGAAGGAGGGAAATTGGGCGGTAGTTGCTCATGTTGGACAGGTCAGCCGTGGGTTTTTTCAAGATAGCGACCACCTCTGCCCGTTTGAAAGATCCCGGGACCACCCCCGTAGTCAGAGAGTTGTTTAGAAGAGCTAAAGGGGGGTCCGGGCATGAAGTGAAGGCTTCTCGCAGGGCCGACGGGGGGGCAACAATCGCTGGGAGATCCGGAGGAAACTTTAAACAAAAGGGGAAGAAAATTGTCTTTTGAGATGAGGGGAAGCTGGGTTAGGGTGTGAATGTGGTGAGGAAGGGACGGAGTAGGAGGGGGGGAGGCAGATGAGGCGTGAACAGAAATGCTAGTTTTAATTTTAACAATTTTGTCCACAAAAAATTGATTCAAAGAATCACACAAAAGCTGGGAGGGGAGGGGGGCGATAGTGACTCTCGCCGGATTAGATAATTCCTCAACAATAGAGAAGATGTCTTTGGACTTGTTGATGGAATTCAAGATCTTATTGGAGAAATAACAAGATTTAGCCCTGGCTATAGCAGACTTGTATTCTCTCAGTTGGGAGGAGAAGACAACTTTAGTCTGCGGAGAGTAGTCTCGGCGCCAGCGTCTTTCGGCCTGACGAAGACTAAGTTTCAGTGCCTTAAGTTCCTCGGTGAACCACCTATGGGCGTCATGATTTCGCCGCGTTTTAACAGGTTTTAAAGGTGCCACCGAGTCGGCGGCGGAGACAAGCCAGTGAACGAGGTTATCGGACTGAGAGTCAATGGAAGTAGTGGGTTCCATGATAGAGGGAGCAGATAAGCTGAGGAGGGAAGTAAATTTGTTAATGTCAGCCTTATTCCAATTGCGTGCCAGGAAATTGGAATCTCGGGCAACACTAACCGGAACGGGTTTAGCAAGGGAAAAGGTGATGAGTAGGTGATCCGACCAAAGACAGGGAAGAACAAGAGGGGTGGAGATATCTAGGGAAGAAGTCCA
Source organism: Lissotriton helveticus (assembly GCF_964261635.1). Lineage (NCBI taxonomy): Eukaryota > Metazoa > Chordata > Amphibia > Caudata > Salamandridae > Lissotriton > Lissotriton helveticus. Next base: position 1,764,515,635 of record NC_136057.1, read on the forward strand.
TACCTGGTCCAGGATGTGACCTTTGGTGTGCGTGGGTGTATGTATATGTTGGGTACAATTGAAACCCAGCATAAGCTCAGAAAAGGCGAGGGAATCAGAGGTTTCGTGGGGGTCGGATGGCCAGTAATTAAAATCGATTTTGGAAAAGGTGATGGACAGAGTTTCTGAATGATGCAGAATACTCTTACCAAGTCAATAGATCATGGTTTTAATCCATCACTGTTTTTTAGCTCACTGCACCATCCCAGCTCAGAACCTGGCTATATGCAAATTAGTCTGTTCCTGTCCCAGTGCATGATGGGAACAGGGCAAACCAAACTACCAAGCCAATTCTTATACTGGGAAGGAAACAAGCTTCCGGGGACCGGTTTCTGGCATCACAGCCTTCTTCGGCCCGGCTTGCTTGAATCCTGATGGTGCAATGAGCAAGGGACTCACGTCTGAGTATACCCTCCCACACATAGTGTGGATAAAATCGATTTTGGAAAAGGTGATGGACAGAGTTTCTGAATGATGCAGAATACTCTTACCAAGTCAATAGATCATGGTTTTAATCCATCACTGTTTTTTAGCTCACTGCACCATCCCAGCTCAGAACCTGGCTATATGCAAATTAGTCTGTTCCTGTCCCAGTGCATGATGGGAACAGGGCAAACCAAACTACCAAGCCAATTCTTATACTGGGAAGGAAACAAGCTTCCGGGGACCGGTTTCTGGCATCACAGCCTTCTTCGGCCCGGCTTGCTTGAATCCTGATGGTGCAATGAGCAAGGGACTCACGTCTGAGTATACCCTCCCACACATAGTGTGGATAAAATCGATTTTGGAAAAGGTGATGGACAGAGTTTCTGAATGATGCAGAATACTCTTACCAAGTCAATAGATCATGGTTTTAATCCATCACTGTTTTTTAGCTCACTGCACCATCCCAGCTCAGAACCTGGCTATATGCAAATTAGTCTGTTCCTGTCCCAGTGCATGATGGGAACAGGGCAAACCAAACTACCAAGCCAATTCTTATACTGGGAAGGAAACAAGCTTCCGGGGACCGGTTTCTGGCATCACAGCCTTCTTCGGCCCGGCTTGCTTGAATCCTGATGGTGCAATGAGCAAGGGACTCACGTCTGAGTATACCCTCCCACACATAGTGTGGATAAAATCGATTTTGGAAAAGGTGATGGACAGAGTTTCTGAATGATGCAGAATACTCTTACCAAGTCAATAGATCATGGTTTTAATCCATCACTGTTTTTTAGCTCACTACACCATCCCAGCTCAGAACCTGGCTATATGCAAATTAGTCTGTTCCTGTCCCAGTGCATGATGGGAACAGGGCAAACCAAACTACCAAGCCAATTCTTATACTGGGAAGGAAACAAGCTTCCGGGGACCGGTTTCTGGCATCACAGCCTTCTTCAGCCCGGCTTGCTTGAATCCTGATGGTGCAATGAGCAAGGGACTCATGTCTGAGTATACCCTCCCACACATAGTGTGGATAAAATCGATTTTGGAAAAGGTGATGGACAGAGTTTCTGAATGATGCAGAATACTCTTACCAAGTCAATAGATCATGGTTTTAATCCATCACTGTTTTTTAGCTCACTGCACCATCCCAGCTCAGAACCTGGCTATATGCAAATTAGTCTGTTCCTGTCCCAGTGCATGATGGGAACAGGGCAAACCAAACTACCAAGCCAATTCTTATACTGGGAAGGAAACAAGCTTCCGGGGACCGGTTTCTGGCATCACAGCCTTCTTCGGCCCGGCTTGCTTGAATCCTGATGGTGCAATGAGCAAGGGACTCACGTCTGAGTATACCCTCCCACACATAGTGTGGATAAAATCGATTTTGGAAAAGGTGATGGACAGAGTTTCTGAATGATGCAGAATACTCTTACCAAGTCAATAGATCATGGTTTTAATCCATCACTGTTTTTTAGCTCACTGCACCATTCCTGCTCAGAACCTGGCTATATGCAAATTAGTCTGTTCCTGTCCCAGTGCATGATGGGAACAGGGCAAACCAAACTACCAAGCCAATTCTTATACTGGGAAGGAAACAAGCTTCTGTGGATGGATTAAAACCATGATCTATTGGCTTGGTAAGAGTATTCTGCATCATTCAGAAACTCTGTCCATCACCTTTTCCAAAATCGATTTTATCCACACTATGTGTGGGAGGGTATACTCAGACGTGAGTCCCTTGCTCATTGCACCATCAGGATTCAAGCAAGCCGGGCCGAAGAAGGCTGTGATGCCAGAAACCGGTCCCCGGAAACTTGTTTCCTTCCCAGTATACGAATTGGCTTGGTAGTTTGGTTTGCCCTGTTCCCATCATGCACTGGGACAGGAACAGACTAATTTGCATATAGCCAGGTTCTGAGCAGGAATGGTGCAGTGAGCTAAAAAACAGTGATGGATTAAAACCATGATCTATTGACTTGGTAAGAGTATTCTGCATCATTCAGAAACTCTGTCCATCACCTTTTCCAAAATAGTAATTAAAATCGCCCAGGACCAAAACATTGGTGTTATTAATGGTCAGCTGCGAGATAAGCTCGCCGAACTGGACTGAGAAGTTTGGCATGGATTGGGGAGGACGGTAGACTAGGACACATAAAAGGGAGGAGCCAGGTTGCTCCAACCTGAGTGCCAAGCAGTCGATCATGGAAATACTAGGAGTAGGCACTATGGAAAACCGGTTTGGGTGCCTAATGATGGCTGCAAACCCGCCGCCCGCTTTGCCAGAGGGGCGGTTGGCTTGTAGTATGTAATATCCAGGGGGAATAGCCGCCAGGATATCGGGGGTAGAATCATCTGTGAGCCAGGTCTCGGTCAAGAATAGGATATCAGGCTGTTCCGACCCTAGAAGATAAAAGATGTCAGATTGATGACTGACCAGAGACCGAGTATTGAGGTACATCACAGATAAGGAAGGGTTGGGTCCTAGTCCCGGGGTGGGAAGACAAGACTTGCCGGAGAAGTCCGGGGGTCTGTGGATAGGAGATGAATGAATGATCTCGGGAAATGTGGTCCTGGGGGCAGGCAAGCCGCAGACAGCGTGCTTGACTGAGAGCTCGGGGGGGGGGAGAACAGAATCGTGAAGGGAAATAATAAGTGAGCGGGGGAGAGTAAGACTGGGGACAGAGTGAGGTGCCCCGTGCCCTGGCCTGCCGCGGACGGGCGCAGACGGGCTTAACTCAGGCGCAACTCCGGCGCGCCTACGTCGCGCCCGCTGCGCTCGTCCGCTGCGCTGACACATGTTGGCCGTTTAAATAGGGGCGGGACGAGGGAGGAGTATCAGGGAAGCTTAATGCAGAGGGAAGCCCAAACAAAGATGGCGCCCGCTGCGCTGGGGACCCGCGATTTCAAACAGCCCCCAGCCAGCCGCTCCGCTCTGCAAGTGAAAACAGGAATTAGTAACCTGCACAACTTTGAAGGTAAGGTTACCAGACAGTATTTAAAAACAATGCGCTAAAAAAGACGCCGCCGCTCGTAATCAGCGGGGCGAGATACCATAAATATCAAGAGAGGCTCTCTCTCACTCTCAGCTCTCCAATGTCGGCAGAACGAGCCCACTGCCACCGGGCTGCCTGCCAAACACCGACAGAGAAGTGAAGCACGCTCCTAAATAGGGGCGGGACGAGGGAGGAGTATCAGGGAAGCTTATTGCAGAGGGAAGCCCAAACAAAGATGGCGCCCGCTGCGCTGGGGACCCGCGATTTCAAACAGCCCCCAGCCAGCCGCTCCGCTCTGCAAGTGAAAACAGGAATTAGTAACCTGCACAACTTTGAAGGTAAGGTTACCAGACAGTATTTAAAAACAATGCGCTAAAAAAGACGCCGCCGCTCGTAATCAGCGGGGCGAGATACCATAAATATCAAGAGAGGCTCTCTCTCACTCTCAGCTCTCCAATTTCGGCAGAACGAGCCCACTGCCACCGGGCTGCCTGCCAAACACCGACAGAGAAGTGAAGCACGCTCCTAAATAGGGGCGGGACGAGGGAGGAGTATCAGGGAAGCTTAATGCAGAGGGAAGCCCAAACAAAGATGGCACCCGCTGCGCTGGGGACCCGCGATAGAGAGGTCAACTATCCTGTCCTGACTCCTGTCCGGAGGTCTTAGTCTCCTGAATCTAGCACAAGGGATCCCTACCAGCCCTTTGGTCAGGGGGTTGGTCTTCCACACCATTTTAGTAGTTATCAATTTCTGTTAATCGCAAATGTTCGGAGATAAATGCATTGTGTTTATTAATTGAATTTTCTCTCCTTTGAATGCTGGTGACTGCACTGTATTGAGATTGTTCACATGCTTCTGAAATTTTAGATACAAATTTAAAACTTTTTTGAGTCTGTGGTGATTTACTTAAAAGTATAGAAAAGTTAGTTTATGTTAATTATCACCATCAACTAGTTCAAATAATGATCCGCAGCGCTTGTGTCCGTATGTGAAAATGAGGAGACCGGGAACTTTGTTAGAAACCTGAAGCCCCTTATCTAAGCAGCGGGGGCTGTTTGGTGATGTTTACGCTGCTTGTCCAGACTGGAGGTTTTTCTTCGTGCCCTCTAGGCGCCCTGCCCGCAAGCCTGGACTCAAAGTCCCAGAAGGCTCTGGGCTCACCACACCTGCTCCGGGGACAGGCACCGCCCGCAGCACCGGTCCGTAAATCCGCCTGACCATTTCCGCTGCGCGGGAGTGTCCCGGGAGAAGCCCGGGACAAGGGCGGGACCGTCTGCGGCCGTCCGAGGCCGGTTGAGGCTGGGCTGGGCTACCCCTCTCACGCCTTGCCAGGACACTTGGGAACTGTCTCTGAGGTGCTTGTAATTATGCATATTTTATTGGCCAATTGTTTAAATATTTTATAACTTTAGTAGTAGGACGTTTTTTTTTACCTTAAAATTTTATCGCTTGTTTTTAGACTTTGTGACTATTTTGGCGCATAAGTATTGGGTAAAGTGCATTGTGCGACCTTCTAACATATTGTAGTTATGAGTGACAAGGGTAACATGCCTAAGTCCGCTTCCTCTCGCCGTATTACTAGGCTTCAGGTTGCTACGGCACAACCCCTTCCAAGTCTCACTGCCATTGGTAAGATGTTACAGAAGACTATTGGAGTTGTGGCTTCTGCAATAGAGAATACGGAGGAGATTATCTATCACTCCCGCTATTCCCCCTCTTCAAGCCTTTGGGGACTTTTCAGCTGGTACAATTAACCCCCCAGACTTTAGTTCTTCTATTATGTGCTCTTTTGCTGATTTGCCTTGTGCGCAAATAGATCAAGATGTAATTGATATCCCAGAGGCCTCTAACTCTCCCCCACAAGCTGTAGCTAGAAAAGCCTCTAAGCCTCGTATGAAAAGTAAGAAAAGTAAAAACAAAAAATTGGTTGAAACATCTGCAATTGTATCAGATGATATGCAGCCTGTCGCTGGTCCTCCCTTAAATAATCTGGGAACTCCAGTCTGGGTGACGCATCTCCTATCTGATTTAGAAGCCCATATTGAGCAGATCATTGGTTCTTACTTCAAACCACTGTCATCTAGATTAGATAGATTGATTTCTACGATTAACAATGCAGGCTTAGGGAGAGCCCAGTTGAGTAGCCCATCAGGGAACCCCAGTACCAGTAAGCCTACTGTTATCCCCGACCCAAAACTATTACCAGGTGGCAAAAAATATATCAGCCCCACTGGCCCAGGCAATTGCTAATTCTACCCATGATTCTGTGTTACCCTTGACTAGTGCTGGTATAGTTGAAAAGGGGAAAAGTACTGTGCCGGGGGGGGGGGCGGTCTATAGAAAACAGAACAGTTGTAGCAAACCGCCATGTGAGATCCAGTACAGTTAGTCTGGAGAAGGGGACCCAATCAGTTCTGTCTAACCTGGACCTCCCGGCCGAGTCCCTACCATATGTTGTGGTCCTTGCTGGGGTTCCCCCACTAAGTCTGGGGAAAAGCGAGGATCACACTGAATTAAAAAACAAATGCATACAATGGCTTAACTCAAACAGGCCACTTCCCCCCAACATCTCTGGCGAAATATTGAATGTAAGAAGGGTGGACTGGACAGGGACTGGGCCTAAAACTATTGCGGGAAACTGCGTAGTTATTAATTTTAGGAGTACCTGGACAGTAGAATACATTTGCAACAGGTCGCAATTCTGGTCACACACCCAAATTTTCCCTCTACATTTAACATATTTCTTCCCCACCCCTCATTGGAGACCTGGTCAGACGAGAGGCATCCGACAGGAGGAGGGCCAGCTTCTTGTGCCACCAAAATCTGGACAGGGAATAACACCTTGGGAGGTTTACCAACCGCATTCCTCTTTACTCTTTCAATTCCCACAAAGAAACATGTACTGCGTGTTGGAACAGGTCGAATGACGCGGGGCGTGGCAGAATCCCTCACCCCAAATACGTAGTGGTCAAGGGGAATTGGTAGGTAATGTTGCCAGTAGTACCCTTCAGGATCAACTAAGTATTAGTAGAGATAGTGTTGAATCAATTCCAAGTGGGAGAGACAGGAGTAAGGGAGTTATACCTGCTGTCCCTGCAATGAACCAGAAGGTGATACATTTGCTCTCCTGGAACATTGCAGGGCTACAAAAAAAAGTGATTTTACCAGAATGGAATAACTTCATCGACAAATTTGACACTTGCATGTTTCAAGAGACATGGAGTCTGCTCCCCATATATAAATCTGGCTATTCTACTTTCTATACCCCTGCAACAAGTTCAGGGAAGGGCAGACCAGCAGGAGGCCTCCATGTTTGGATTAAGATTGCATTAAACTGGAACATCACTGTCCATAAATCAGCATCTGATGATATTTTACATCTTTCATTCCAAGGGCAAGATACGGACAGCAAGAAAGATTTATACAATGTTTATGCAAGGGGATCTGCTGGGGCCCAAATGTCATACACGATAACAGCTCTAGAGTCAGAAATAGCTAACAGACCTCCGCTATCTAAAAAGATTGTAGGAGGTGACTTTAACTGCACCTTTGAACCCCTAAGTAGGGAAGATTCCCTAGGGATAGAGGAGGATTACTCTAGACGGTTCATACCGGCCCTGACGCTAGAACCAATTAAAAAATGGTCCCCGAGGGCAATTCAGATCAATGCCCTGACCCTGGAATATAATCTGAGAGCGCTAAATAGAAGGACAAGCTCTGATCCAGACGGGGCAAACACTTTTAATAGGCTTAGTGGCCCATCAAGAATAGACTACATCTTATTGGATATTGATCTGTGGCGAGATCTAATTGATATGGCGCTAATACCATCCCAGGATAGTGACCACAACCCCTTGTGCATGAAGTTAAGGTGGGGCCAAAAAAATTAAACAAGAATCAAAGCCCCCCTAATGCAAACCAAGGAAATTGTTCCCTTTAATTCCAACCGCAGACTAAAATGGGAAAAGGTGCAATCCCAGGAAGGGAATCTGAGCAAGATTAGTGAGCACTTAGTAGAGATGATCGCTGACCTAGAGCAACTTGCAGTTGAACCTGTAAGTTCACAGGGCCTTTCTTTCCCACTAGTGTACAAAAGCGCAATAGAGAAAGTGGGCCAATATTTCACCATACAGGGTAGTAGAGGCAGACAGAACCACACTCAGGTAAAATCAAGTAATCCCTGGTACTCGGCTCATTGTAGGGATAAAAGGAAGGCGCTAACTGCAGCTTTGCTTAAAAAAAATCCTTCACTAGTTAGAGCGGCTAGGAAGGACTATGCCAGGTCCTTAGTGCTAGCTGAACGGGAATGGGAAGAACAACATTGGCAGGATCTTAAATCCGCTTCCCAGATGAAGAACTCTTCCCTATTCTGGGATTTAATTAACAAAGCCAGGAGGGGGGGGGGCAGGGGGGCGCAGAGCCCATTTCGAATCATATACAGTGGCACTCACATTTCTATGAGTTATACTGCGGAGCAGCCGAGTCATGTTCTCTACCATTAGTACTTGATAGTGTTGGTAGAGTACTTATGGTTCCCGAAGACCCCTTCTCCGTTAATGAGGTAAAAACAGCCATTGAACATCTGGCCCCAGGAAAGGCGGCAGGGCCCGACGGGCTCCCCGGGGATCTCCTTCTAAATAACCCTGCAACATGGGCAAACCTCATCTCCCTAATAATGAACCTGATTTCAAAGGGCCACCCAGTCCTGGATTCTTGGAAGGGGGCTGAGGTGGTAACAATGTTTAAAAAGGGGGGGAGAGACGACCCTGCCAACTACAGACCAATCAGTGTGATAGATGTGATTTAGAAAGTGGTTGGCAGGGTCATTATCTCCAGGATAGGGTCCTGGATAGAAGAGGAGAACATCCTTTCCCCTTTCCAAGCAGGATTTAGACAGAAGGTGGGCACGATGGACCAGGTCTTCCGATTTTTTGCTATTTATTGGAAGACCGTGACCATCGGGAAGGGTAGCCTGTACTTGGCGTTTATAGATCTTAAAACAGCTTTTGACATAGTGCCACTCTCCAGGTTATGGAACGTACTACAATCAATGGGGCTCCCTGTTACCCTCCTTGAATTCATTATGAAATTACATGTGGGGAACTATGCAAGGATTAGATGGGGATCTCAGGGCCAGCTGAGAGAGAGGGTGGCTGTGAGTAGGGGAGTCCGTCAGGGATGTGTGATGGCGCCGACGCTGTTCTCCCTCCTTGTGAATGGGGTGGTGGACCATTAAAGGGAGGACCCAGTGGACGCCCCATCCTTGGCAGGGGAAAAACACCTACCCTGCTCTTTGCGGACGACACCCTCCTGATTTCTAAAACTCCCTCTGGCCTTCAAAAGCTCATTTTGTGAGGACAGAGGTCTTACCATTAATACCTCTAAGACAAAGCTCATTGCCTTCTCCCCTTCTAAGAGATTTAAGAATAATGTCTCCCTTAATGGCACCCCACTGGAGTTGGTAGACTCATTCGACTATTTGGGGGTAAGGGTCAATAGTCGGATGAATTGGAGGGACCATTTGGCCAAAATGCTTTTAAATCACAAGCGGGTATCTGGAGCGATCCTGCGGGAGCAGCGAGAGTCAACGAGCAAACCTGTAGCTCCGGCCCTCTCTGTGTATGAAGGTCAAGCTCTGCCCTCTGCACTTTATGGATCAGAGTTGTGGGGGTTCGAGAATACTAATGACCTAGTGAGATCGGAAAATAAGTTTTTCCGTGAACTGGTGTCACTCCCCACCTCCACTCCGTTAAAACCATTACGACAAGATATGGGTAGGCGGTCATTAAGGGACATAGCTTGTCTGCGCCCACTACTTTACTGGGTTTGACTAAGGAGGACCCCAGAACTCTCAAACTACGCAGCTGTCTTGGACGAATTAATCTCACTCAATTTGAGTAACAAGATCAAGTGGTTGAATAATCTCAGACAGCTGGTCTTAAAATTAGGATTGTATGAAGTATGGGCCAGCCAAGCACCTCCTCCCAAGCAGGTAATGAAGAAATTATACTGGGATTGGGTACTGGAGGAGGACCTATGCAGAGGGAAAGGGGGTACCCTTTCAGAGCGGTTCCTAGAGTTTAAACCTGGAAGAAACTTGAACCGTTTCTCGATTTTATACAAAGACCCCTGGATAGATTACTCTATTTAAAATTAAGATTCGGGACCCTCCCGGTGAATGAATTTACGGAAGGGTGGAACAATTTAAGCTCTCCGGCTAAATCTTGCCCTGGGTGTGCTGCCCCTAAGGAGCCCGTGGCTCACCTCCTCTTGCATGTCCAGCATATAGGGGCACTAGAAAGACATGGCTAAAGCCAATCTGTAAGGAGCTGGGCCTTAGGTGTCACAGGATGGCCCTGTGGGTATTTATTACTGATACTTCCTCCCTAGTCTTGATCTGTGGAGTAGCAAAGTTTTTGCGTAGTGCACGGCAGACTCGCATGCGCAGGGTAAAGTACATGTCCCAATAGACGATTCTTTTTATGGATTTTGTTATGTTGTTTTTATGTAACTATATATTTGTGATTTTATTGTACATTTTATTATTTTAAAAAATGTGCATAAATTATTGTATTTTTAATCTATAGCTGAATGTACGGATGGATTGGTGGTTTCTGGTACTGTATTGAATTGTCAACTTTTATGATAAAAATGTTATCGAAGAAAGTACTACTACTACTAGAAAAGTTATTTTATGTTAATTATCACCATCAACTAGTTCAAATAATGGTCTATCGGCCAGAGGAAAGAACTTGTTGATCTGTGAAGGGTGAGTTGAAAATTTAACGGAGGTATTAAATAGACTAATCCTAAACAGTGACCCCCAGGGGTTTAACCATTGTGAGTTTATGGGCCCAGGTGAGTATATGGTAGTGTAGTATCTGTTATTGCTGAACCACTGGATCAATACTATGAATCACAGGAATGTGAGTGACATTACATAAACAAAAAGAACAAAACTTGAGTTGTTTATGATGTCATTTAGAATGACCAAGGAGAAAAGTATCCCCTCTGTTTGCACGCACCCATCTTTAATTTTATGGTATCTATTCCTCCACCATTTAAATTGCTACTGCTGTGGAGGAGTCATGGGAAAGCCATAAATTACATGGCCTCACCTGCGCCTACCCCTGCCATTATTACACCTGGTGTCCTGCTACCCACCTTCACCACCCAGTGTTCTTCACTCCGCTTCAAAAGTCACATTTTAACAATGATACCTGGCATTCTGCCAACCTCGGATGCCTCCTCGGCATTACCCATCCCTTCCCAAGCAATTACAAAATGTACCTGGGTCCACATTACTTATGGGCACACTGTTCCTGTTTGTGCCACTATGCACATTCAATTTGTGCCTCTGATGGAGACCGACCGAAAAAGTGCACCCTGTTGCAGTAACTGCACAGTCCCCAGCACAGCAGCGAACTGATGTCTGCCCTAAGGGTAGTCAGTTAGTAAAAGACAGACACGTTATTTAAAGCCGCTGCTTCACAATTAACTGCAGGTCATAGCCAGGACTGGGGGGAAGGTAGAGATCCCTCTGTAACGGTGCTTCATTTGTAAACAAATAAGTGCCAGGGCTCTCGTCAGGAGGCTGCTAAAGCTATAACTGGCTTGAGTGGCAGGTATTATTTGGTTTTAATATATATTCCATTAAGAAACCTCTGTCATTCTGCTTACCTCTAATTTACACAAACATTGCCACGATGTGGCAGACTGTCATAAATGCTCGTGCTGACAGTGAAGTGCCAGTGCCAAGCACCGGAAACCACAGGCTCAAATTAAGCACTGCTGTAGAGGTGGGTGCAGTGAGTGACTGCACTCACTTGCAGGGGGGGAGGCCTGGTTGTCTCTGGGATTTCCTTTCCTTTCTTCTGAGTGGTGCCATTGGGGGAAAACTGGCTGTGTGACTCCTTTTTATGGTACTCAGTCAGAGTCCTACCTGACAGTTCTTTAGACTCTGCACATGTTCCTTTTCTCTTTTATGAGTAGGACTTGCTTGATGTAAAAGAGGAAATGTGCACATGTGATCATGCAGATGCAAAATGCATTCCAGTGTGATCTGTATAGCAGATAAGACAGCAGAATCTTTTGCAGTGCTTTCTGTAATATAAAAGTGCCCTAGGGGTGAAAGACAGAGGCGCAAACTCTTTTTCACCCTTAGGGCACTTAATCTAATATGGGCTCTGGAGTCTTGCTCCCTACCTCCACCACCCTCTGCATTTAACATTTTCTCTCCCACCCAACTAAAAAAACCTGGAGGCCTGCCATCCATTACAAGACTTAGTCTTTGAATACTCCCCTTCATCCACTCCAAAATTTAAAAACATCCTAGGGCCAGATGTAGGAAGCCCTTTACCGGTCGGTAACGTCCGAAAATTGGTATTTTCGGCCGTTACCGACCGGTATTGAGCTTTCGGGATGTAGGAGACTGAAAATAGCCCGAATCGGTAAATTTACTGATTCGGAAAAGTTACCGAATCGGTAAAATACCGAATCGGAAAGTTTACCGAATCGGTAATTTTACCGAATCGCAACGGTTTGCGATTCGGTAAATTTACCGAATCTGTAAATTTACCGAATCGGTAACTTTTCCGAATCGGTAAAATACCGATTTGGTAAATAAGAAGTGGTAAAAATGGATATTGAGATGTAGGGAAGCTCTTAAATACCGAATTTGCTTCAAATTCGGTATTTAAGAGTCGGTATTTACCATGGATTGGAATCAGGTGGTAACCTAAACAGGTGCAACCTATAAAAATGGACCCAAAATGCAATTCTGTTTGCACAATGGCGGCATTTTATGTCATTGCAAGACGGCTACAGCTACAGGAGGAAGGAGAGAGGGAATGGCAGAGAGAGGAGCAGGTCTACAGGCAGAGGGTCACCTTGTTCATGCTCACAGAGGCAGAGATACTGCAGAGGTACAGGTTGGCCCCAGACACCATCTTGGAGCTCATCAGGGACCTCCAACCACTGTTGCAGCACACTACCCCAAGGGCACATGCAATTCCACCCCATGTGCAGGTGCTGTGCAGCCTCCACCTGCTTGCGTCTGGGAGCTACCAGAGCGTGGTTGCTGTGGTAGGTGGGGTGACACAGAGCAGCCTGTCAAGGTTTTTCCACAAATTCCTTGACGCCATGTTACACAGGATGGAGCATTACATTTCTTTTCCTGCTACCCATGCTGAACTGGTGCAAACAAAATCTGACTTTTACCAGATGGCTCGATTTCCAAATATTATTGGCTGCATAGATGGCACACACATTCCCATTTGTCCCCCTGCTGACACAGAATATATCTACAGGAATAGGAAGTCAACCCACACCATCAATGTGCAGGTGATTTGCAATGGAAAGTGCACCATCACTGACATTGTGGCAAAATTCCCTGGAAGTACCAACGACTCCTATATTTTTCAAAACAGCGGCATCTATGCACGGCTGACTGCAGGGGAATTTGGTGAAGGATACCTCCTAGGTAAGACACAGTGTCTAACCCCCATAATACCTATTGCAGTAAGAAGTACATGTTTGCATGTGAGTAATGTATTACCTTTTCCTTTTAGGAGACAGTGCATATGCCCTCCGCTCTTTTATACTCACCCCCTACCTCAACCCCTCAACACCCAGCCAAAGGAGATATAACCGGGCCCACAAAAGCACACGGAATGTTGTTGAAAGGACCTTTGGTATCTGGAAAAGCAGATTCAGATGCTTGCACAAGAGTGCCTGTGCCATGTTGCACAACCTTGCTGTTAAGAAGGGTACTGAGGTGGAGTTGTCTGACTACGAGGATCATGACGACGACATTGCTGTGCCTGAAACACAACCTGCTGGAGTGACAACACCAAGTGATGGCAGATACAGACGTGAGGAGATTACACGCAACTATTTCTGAGTAAGTAATGAGGCACAGACAGGTTTTGAATGAGAAGAAGGTAATTTAATGTTGCCACAACGTTCATGCACTGAAGTGCAACAAATTAGACAAAAGAAAGGTGGGGACTACATGTCCTGGGTTACATCACCCACACCGGCAAAGTCATTTGCGCCGGCGCTTCCCAGAGCCACTGGGATGTTGGTCACTGCTTTCCTCATGGCCTGCAGCCTCAGCTGGGCACCTGCTGCTCCTACGTGGCTGAACTACAGCGCTTGCCAAGCTGCTGCGGCTACTGCTGTCGTCTCCCTCAGCCACATCCAGGGCAGGATTCAGTGCAGTGTATGATATTATCATTGCCTCGCGGGCACTGGTGATCCTGGCCATGCCCCTGGTGACCTCGGCCGTGTTCTGAGTGAGGCTCTCCTGCATGTTATTGCCTCTACGGCATAGCTGTGATGTGGCAGTGGCCAGCCGATTCATGGCCCTATTGTTGACACGGGCGTCCCTGCGCCTTGTGTGCTCCAGGCTGTCCAGTTTTGAGCACAGCTGGGTGATTGAAGTGCTCATTTGCTGCATTCCTGCAGCTAGGTCAGCATTGGTTTTTGATATCTCCCTGTTGCTTTCTACCATGTCTCTGATGCCCTTCCCCATTTCTCCAATTTGTTAGTTTAGGACACGGAATTGGTGGTGGCAGGCCTGTATGGATTTCCCTTGCATGCGTTGGATGCGCACCATGCTCCCCTCCAGCCCACGGAACACAGTGCCATGTCCAGGTCCACCTGCACTGCTGGGCCTGCGTTGCCGTCTGCGCGAGGTGAAAGACTCTGTGGTGGGCTGCAGTGCAGCAGGACTCACAGGTGCAGTGCCTTGAGCCACACCCTCTGCTGCCTCCATTACTGGCAGTGGGGCCACGACTCACCTCCTGGCTGGTGAGGGTGCAGGTGCAGGCAGTAACAGTGATGGGGAGATCTCAGGAGAGAAAAGCAATGGAGGAGATTGTGAGAGGTGTGGGGAGTGGGGAAACTCCGGGTCTGGACTGTCTCCTCTTCCTGGGAGATGGCAGTTGTGTGTTCTTCCTCCTGCGAGGCATGGACATGGCTTGGCCCTGCCTCGTCACTCTCCTCCCTCACTGGTGCAGTCCCTGCTGTTGCTGTGGCTGGACTGGCTGATGTTGCCCTTAGGTATAAATAAGCGTATGTCAACTGAGTGCTACTGTGTCACAGTCACTAAAATAAATGCTTTACACATTTTACTGTCATTATTCAGCATTACTTTCACTGCCTTTCTGATGTCTGTGCAGTTACACATGGTCTTACATTAGCTGACTACATTTCCCATAATGCATTGCTCCTGTATAGTGCTAGCAGTACTGGACTGGAGTTGCCCTGTGCACAAAGGGTTAAGGGTAGCAGGTTGGTATGGGGTGTCATGCTGCGCATGCGTCTTACCTTTTCCTTTGGCTCTGGCTGAGCTGTCTACATCTCCTAGTCCCACAACACTGTCTGGCTCAATGGTTGAGGCCACCAACTCCTCCAGGTCAGTCGGGGGGGCGCTGGGTTCCTGCCTCCACCGGTGACACCAGCCTGCTTATGAAGCTCAGACATCTTCTTTTTTGTGAGGCTCCTGATGTCATAGAAGCGTTTCTTAAGGTCATCAATGCTCCTGCTTGTAACTCCCACTGCATTGACCCTTTCTCCAATAGCAAGCCGCAGCTTGCGTTTTGCTGACTCAGCTACAGTGAGGGAGTGCCTGCCAAACAGTTGCCTGTGGACTCTCACCACCTCCTCCATAAGTACCTGCAGCTCCATGCTGCTGAACTTAACTTTCCTTTTCCTCTCTGCCTTCTGACTCTCACTGCTGCTAGCCATTTTCACTGTGGTAAACTCCCAAAAATCACTCCCTGCTGCTCTGTGTCTCTGCTCAGCTCTGACTGCCTCTCCAGAACCTTCTAATGAGTTGCAGCTGCCTGGGTAGCCACTTCCTGGTAGGGAGGGGGAGGGTGGTTGCACCTGATTGGCTGTTTTCATTAGTTTCACTTTTGGTTGCTTGCCGATTCGGAATTTACAGATTCGGTATTTACCAATTCGGTATTTACCGATTCGGTATTTCCAATGCATTCCTATGGGCCTTTTGGCCCATATGGATGAATGGGAAATACCGATTCGGTAAATACCGATTCGGTAAATACCGAATTGGTAAATTCCAAAAGTCCGATACCGAATTTTACCGATTCGGTAAAAAATACCGATTTTTTACCTACATCTCATTTACCGATTTTTGAATACCGAATCGGTAAAATTCAGTATTTAAGAATCGGTAAAATCAGATTACCTACATCTGGCCCCTAGTCTCCTGCCTCACACACCAACAAACTTGTATCTTTCCTTGCTTACTGTATGCTTTCCATCAGAGCAGAAAGCCAGCATTATAGTGACAGGCTTTTTGAGACTTCTGGCGGCATGGCTGGAATTAATTCATGAAGTAACAACGGTGGGGGAAAACTTTTGTTTCTCACTGTTGCGACATGAGAGCAGTGAATAGCTGGATTTAGAGTCCAGTATTCAAGCTAAAGTTTGCATTTCACAAGTGTTAACGCTTGTATGCTCAATAATTTGATAACCAAAGCCTGTCTCCTAGAATGTATACGCGGTATACAGAACAGATGTGGTCTAACAGCCAGAGCTGCTCACTTTTATACTAGAGAACCACGGGGCTCAGTAGGATGGTGGAACGATCGCCACGTCTGGGTGGCGATCATTCCGCCATCACAATGAGATTTACGCACCGCCATATTAGGATACGGCGTACGCAAAGTCTGTCCGCCGCATTTCCGTCAGTGGCAATCGCCCGATTGCCTGGCGGACGGAAAAGGGCCACAAATATGGTGCCAGAACCTAGCAGGCACCTTCTGCCACATTAGGATGTGTCCTGCTAGAGGCCTTTCCGTGGCGGCAATGCCGCTATGGAAAGGCTGGAGGGTATTGTGTTTGGGGGCCCATTGCACGGTGCCTGCCGCGTTGTGCATGGAAATGCACATCGTGGCATTTTAACATTGCGAACGGTGCACCGTCTGCAATGTTAACAGGCCAGGTGCGCCAGCCATACTGACGGGCGCATCCTAATTGGGCTGGTGGGACCACCTCACGTCTTGCGGGCGGCCCCAGCACCGCTAAGAGGCCAGGCGGACTGATGTCTGCCCGGCATTATAATGAGCCCCCATGTTCGAGTCCTACCATAGGCTCAACATCCTATCATAATGGGTGGATCACTTAACCTCCACCGCAATAAAAAAAAAATGTAAAAATGAATAATCTGACCCTGTGCAAGATAATCTGGTGCTCGTGTAAAGCGCTCTAATTCACTTGGGTCAAGTTCGCGCTACATAAACTGCACAAATAAAATTTTAAAAAATCAACTCTTCTCGACCCTCCAGACCTATGTCTCTGTCCTTGGCTATGATGGACCCAGCTTACAATGACTGCCACCTCTCAAGGGCCTGTCTGAAAGGCAGCGACAGAGGTGGGTTATGAGTTGGAGGGAACAGCTGCCCCTGTCCTGTGTCCATTCTGGTCTAACTCAGTATGCCATCAGCACACGCGTTGGAACAGGCGGCCCGTGCCATCCTCTGCGCTGGAGGAAAAGCAGAGTAGGTCTCACTGTGCTCAGTGCGTGCATAAGCCGATAGATATCGCTTACTTCTGCTTGGCAATGGCACAGTGCCTGAGCTCTTACACCGACGCACAGCAGCTGGGGCATTCACTCCTCCACGGAGACCATGGCAGACAGAGCTCACTGACAGAGGCAAGAACGCTCTCTGCCAGCAGAATTCATCAGACCCGTTTTATCCTCATTTTAGGACACCCAAGCGATCCGGAGTTAATCAATCAATTAACTTGAACATAATTGAGCAAATCAATTAAGCTTCCATCACTGCCAATAAAGGGGTTTCAGGGGCTTGGCGCGCAGGGTCTGCGAGCGGAAAGTGACAGCAAAGTCGCCTGGGCAACGCCGAGAGACAATTCTTGGGGAAGAGAATAATGAGCAACAGGAAACCGCAGGAAAGCCGATCCTGAGACCAGCGTAGTGGGAGACAGGGAAAAGCATCTCTGAAGTACAGAGCAAGTCAAAACAATATCACAGGGACCCATAGACTGAAACAGAGTTGCCAGCAAGAAAGTTACTTTGGCCAAAGAAAATGCTCTACTTTATTGCTATCCTTCAGGGCACAAGTCCTAAAAGAAGTGGGGGGGACTAACCTAGTTAATCAGAATGCAAGTGGCATCACGGCGTGTGACATCGCGGCATGTGACAACATGGCACGTGAAATCACAGGAAGTGGCATCATAAGAAGTGAAATCAGATCTTAAGCCCTCACAGATATGTTTAACATGCCTATCATGAGTACATTGGAGCACATTTCGAATACATAGGCAAACCCTCCTGATTAGGGCTGAAGATTCACACCTTTGCAAGCTACACATAAAACAATGTTGTCTATTGTCAGCGTAAATTTCCTCTACCCATAGTGGTTTAAAAGAAAAAATTGTGGTAAATTATTTCAACGCCTCCCCAGGGGTAGTAAGCACTATATAAATTACATTTATTTTGTGTAAATATTGGGAAAGACCAACACATCTGACATTCTTACAGCGCATGCATATTGACCTAAACAAAGTCTGAACAAAGTGAAAAGCTGCCTCTCTTAAGTATGTGTGCAGTTCTTATACTCTGCTCCCACTACATCGGTTTGGGCAAATGGTTGCCAATCTCGTTACTTCCCCCTTCTCAGAGGCACCAGACAGGGTTGCCCCCTTTCCCCCCTCCTTTTTAGGGCTCGGCCTCCGCCCACGAAGGGGGTGGAGCTTCGAGCTCCTAATGCTAAAGAAGAAAGAAAGGATCTCTAGGGGCTGAACAGACACATTCCTTAGTGTATTTTGTCATTTGCCTAGTGATTCGTCTTCGCTGTGCTGTGTATGTATTAGCGTTGCCGTGATAGGATGTAAGTAATTTACGCGTGCCCGATGTGGCATATTGTGTGCGAGAACGAGCACGGCAGAGTGATTAATCTTAATTACGAGCTGTCAGAGTGCCCGTGTAATGCAATCCAGATGGTGCGAGCGCTTACACCATTGCATGCAACAGAACAGTGACACGGTAATCTTGCCCTTTATCTTTGGCCCCCCACTTCCTCCTTTTCAAATTCCTTTCGAGCTGAGCGGAGCCTGCGACTACGGACTGCGAGCCTGAGCTGCTCCTCCCGGCCCCAACCCCTCCTCTCCTGTGAACTCTGCAGTCTGCAGATTGCACCGGCGGCCGTCCCCAGCAACTTTAAAGGTGAGTGTTGTGTCCTCATGTAACGTAACTGGTGCTCTGTAAAGCGCTCTGATACCCGATTCGGGTCAAGTTTGCGCTATATAAAACTCGGCAAAAAAAAAACGGACCTCAGTGATTTCTTGTTTATATTGAAATACACAGTGTTCAGCGCTGGGTTTTCTCAGATGCACTGGGATCCTTTCCAGCCGTTTGCTCTTTCATTTCTCGGGCCTCCTCCCGCCTCACACATCGGTCCTTTGTGACCTCTGACCTAAGAAGCCCTCCAAAGATAAATGTGTGGAGATCGTCTCCTTCCAGAGCCTGATTTACCTCTGCTGCTAATTAACTGTAGAGCAATGGCCCTCAGCCATCCATTGAGAGATAAGCTTTGGCCGGTGAAAGGGATAATCTTGCACGTCCTCTTATTAAAGACTGCCCAGCTTATGTCCAATTTATTACGCACGAAATACCTTCCAGCACCGGGAGGTAGGCACTGCGCAGGCCACCGATGCCACGGTGAGAGGCATAACCCGCCCCCTATTTCGACTGACAGTTGTGATGGCAAGTTCAGGTCTCTCAATTGCACCCTGAAGAGTAGGCCCTCCAGCTGGACACCACGAGGACCAGGAGGCATCGATCCTGTAGGGCTGCCCTGCCTATCATTCGTCTAAGGTCGATAACATGACGCTCGTTGAGATGGGTAACAAGAAACTCCATTGCACAGCGCCAAGATAAATAATGTAATACTTGGGGCAGCCTCCGACATGGCCGGAAGGCGGAAGGGTTGCTAGCGGCCTCCGTAGTAAAAAAGCACAAGACAAATTCAAGACTAGGCAGCCTTGGTGTTGGGCTTGCGGATATTTAAATGCAACAGCCCCTAGTTTCTCAGTAGCGCTTTGGGTACTCTCTTGCAAATGAAACTCTCGGTGGAGTTAAACAAGAGGGAGACATGCTACTGTTGAAAGAATAATAAGCTTTTCAGTTCAAGAACTTACATTAAAGGATACAAAGTTCCCTTTCTTTGAGAACGGGATAAAGCATAGGGCCCGCGATTGAATTTAGACGTAAAAAATGGAGGGCATTCAATTAACTGTGGCCTTGTTTATGTAAGTGGCGCTTTATACCGATAGCCGGGTTTCAAGCACTTTATAAGGGAGTAATCCTTTCTCTCGTTACTCAGCCCCGGTGCTAATTACGGAGAGGCTTGTGACGGTGCCACACATTTCCGATTACACGGGATACGGAGGCGGAGAGTAGGCCGCACAAATGGGTTTTGAAAACCACAAGATGCTCCCCGCATGCCGCTTTTGTAGCGGAGAGGAGGTGGCCTAACGGCTAGGGCGCTCGACCTCGGACCGAGAGGACCCGGGTTTGAGTCTCGGTCACACGACCCTAAGCAGAAATTGAGGGAAACGACAGAAATCGGGGGAAACGATCCAATTTTGCGTTCTTTCGCGTTCCACTTTCTTCGTATTGCGCACATGCTTACTGTCCCACGGGCTGCCTGATAAGATAATTGTTTTGCACAGGGGAACGACTTTGCTTTTAGGAGGCCTCTGCGATTCTGTATCTCAGCAAAAGAGTAACCCTTACCTCACACCATGTACAAAAAGTGCCACTGGTGATTCTGAAGAGGCAGAAATACTTGGCTGGTACCTCAGAAGTGGCTTAAAACCCTTGTGGAATGTTCGACTTCTCATAGTATTCTATGCAAGTGTAGTGCTGGTTATCTATACCCGTGACCGTGTAAGTGGAGCATCATTTACACATGCTGGACAGTACGAATGTCCATACATTAAGGCTGAATCTTCGCAATGGTGCAGAGTAGTGAGTGCTGAGTGGAGAGTGCAGAGTAGTGAGTGCAGAGTGCAGAGTAGTGAGTGCAGAGTGGTGAGTGCAGAGTGCAGAGTGCAGAGTGCAGAGTAGTGAGTGCAGAGTGCAGAGTAGTGAGTGCAGAGTGCAGAGTAGTGAGTGCAGAGTGCAGAGTAGTGAGTGCAGAGTAGTGAGTGCAGAGTAGTGAATGCAGAGTGCAGAGTAGTGAGTGCAGAGTGCAGAGTGCAGAGTAGTGAGAGCAGAGTGCAGAGTAGTGAGTGCAGAGTGCAGAGTGCAGAGTAGTGAGTGCAGAGTGCAGAGTGCAGAGTAGTGAGTGCAGAGTAGTGAGTGCAGAGTGCAGAGTGCAGAGTAGTGAGTGCAGAGTGCAGAGTAGTGAGTGCAGAGTGCAGAGTGCAGAGTAGTGAGTGCAGAGTAGTGAGTGCAGAGTAGTGAGTGCAGAGTGCAGAGCAGTGAGTGCAGAGTAGTGAGTGCAGAGTGCAGAGTGCAGAGTAGTGAGTGCAGAGTGCAGAGTGCAGAGTAGTGAGTGCAGAGTGCAGAGTAGTGAGTGCAGAGTAGTGAGTGCAGATTCCCTGTGCTCCTTGTGCTCAGCGCGGCGAACTTTGTGCCGCTCCTCTGTTCCTGCCTGCTGTGTGCCGCCCCTCCTCGCCGGACCCGCTTCGCGGGTCCCGCTTCGCGGTTTCATAGCAGCAGCGGGTTTGTGTCAAAGGGGCTCCATTTGACCGGCAGGGCTGCGAGGGTAGAGCGGAGGACTCCACGGACCAGGAGTCCCCGCGCGCCCGTCTCCAGCTGGGCTCCTCTCCCTGCCGGCCCCGCCCCCTTGGTGTTCCCAGCTTATCCTTAAAAAGAAGGAAACCTCCCCGCGGCGCGGGAGCGCACGGGAGCGCGCCGGGAGAAGCCCGGGACAAGGGCGGGACCGTCTGTGGCCGTCCGTGGTCGGACGAGGTTGGGTTGGGCCCGGAGTCCTGGTTCGTTCTATATCCTGTAATTCCCCACCTAGCCATATTCAGAGGTTTATTTATAAGTTTTAACATCATCTTTTTAAACATGCCATTAAGATCGGGTAAACAGCGCCTAGTGCATATACAAACCTCAAAGGGTGTAGTTTCAGGTCCCCTCGATGCATTTATCTCTAGAGCTACAGGAATTCTAGAAAAAGAAATAGAACAGGTAGAACATAGACTGTCCCTGGATTTAGTTACTGGGAAGCGTTCCTCTATAGGCACCCTGGCCCGTGCTAAAAGCCCCATAACGAATGCAGCGTTTAACTGCATTTCAACCTCAGAATCAGAAGTAATAGTCCACGTTGATGGGGATGGTGCTGCAATAGCCACGGCTAATGTAAATATGGAATTGAATTCTGATATCAACCTGTCCAGCTTAGAAGTTGAGAGCCAAAATTTTGAGGATGACGAGAGTAGCACGGGTGGCACCCCTCTATCAAATGTCCCCACTTTACGCAGTATGCCAGCTTCGAAACAAGTCACCACCAATTACATCTCTCGGAAAAGAAAACATGCCTCAAGTCCACAGGGAGACAAGGAACAAAAACAACCCAAAATAGACTACGTCAATAGGACTAGCCCCTCTCACTCACAGATCAATCCCGAACTCCCAATAGTGTATTGCCCCTCACTAGCCCATTCTGGGTCCTCTAACCCTTGTCCAACGTGTTTTAGCAGTGACGATGTCTTGTTGGCCAAGATGGAAACAATGTTTCAAACCTTATTGCTCCCGGTCCTTGAAATAACAAGGATAATGTCCGCTAAAATAGATGTCTTGGAAGCGGCAGCCAATATCAACATGGACCTTCTGCACAAACTTACATCTTCCAGTCCTAGGACAGGGGGTCCTAATTCCGCAGGGGGTGTCAACCAAAAAGGGGGGACAGCTTCAACATTACCCGTAGGGACATCAACCAGCCACAATATTAAGAAGCAAAATCCGGGGGCAAAATCGGCAGCACCCACTTCGATCACTGCCAGTAGAGCATATAACCATGAAACATCGAAAGCCAAACACCCATTGGTTCCTAATAACGTGCCAGTAAAACAACACTTAGTGAATGGCCCGTCCCAACAAATTAATAATACCACAGTGCCAACACCATTATTGGGTAAAGAGAAGAAAACCCCCCACCCACAAAGGCATCATAGGACTGTCAATAGCAACATACGACACCCTCCCAGAGCTAATTTACCTCCAGAAGCGGCACAATACACTATTGTTTTAACTGGGGTGGCCCCCCTAAGAGAGGGCACCAAAGAGTCACAAGGGGACCTACGGAATAAGGTCACATTTTGGCTAAATAAACACCGTCCTCTCCCCCCATCATCCCCCACTGAAATCCTTTATGTAAGGAGAGTTGACTGGGTAGGAAAGGGTGAAAAAGATCTGGAAGGGGATTGTATTTTGATTTCTTTTAAAGATCCTTGGGTGGTGGAAAGAATTCAGAGGGAAGCTAGATTTGCACATTTGGGTGATGTCCAGACCCTGCACCTTGGTTATTTTTACCCCCACATGCACTATAATTTTTCAATGGGCTCCAACCACTGGAAACTTCGAGGGGGGAGGCCTCGAGAGCACTTAACCCCCTACCCCCCATACTACCCCCCACTCTTTAATCATTTCGAGGCACTGTCAGATTTGGAATGGGTTGACTGACTATGTGCACCGACCCAGTTACCAATTCCAGTAACAAGGATTGGGGAAGGAGCGTCTATTCCATCCATCCCCACCTCGGTCCTCACAAGGGTGCAACAGATCTCGCCCCATAACAAAATTAGAATACAGGGGGAACTATTTGGGGAAGAGGTCTCCATCTCTAATGTAGAAGAAATTAGACTAACAAGTGCATGTCTATCGAGTCCCCTTTCCCCCCCGACAGTTAGTAACATTTCTGTAGAACTGGACATGTTATCTTCATATATGGTGTCTTGGAATGTTGCTGGAGTTAAGACACGTCTGGTTTCTGAGGACTGGTTGGAGTTCATAGGTAATTATCAGGTCGTGCTTCTGCAAGAAACTTGGGCCACTGCCCCGTTTTTTATGGTTGGTTATGTAAACTTTTTTAAACCAGCAATAAAAGGTACTAAAGGGCGGGCGTCAGGGGGGTTGTCTATATGGGTCAAACAGGCCTGGTGTTACTCTGTTTCTGAAATTTTTGTGGACAACCCTGATATACTGGCCATAAGGTTGAGTAAAGCAGGGGGGCAGGACATGCTTATTATCAACATATACTCTAGAGGCCTCCCGGGTGGACGATGCCCCAAGCTGATAGGTGCCTTAGACACCTTGCTATCAGGTTGGAACAAAGGGACATTCATAATGTTAGCAGGTGACATTAACTGTACAATTGAGCCACTGTACCTGCCGGAGGATAACTGGGGGTTTGCAGAAGACGTGACTTGGAAAATCCCCGATCTTTCAAACAAAAGTCTAGTTAAAGTTACGGAGGCTGCTTTGAATTGGTCTGCCTTTTGCCTTACTTGGGGACTAAGGGCCGTAAACGGCCGTACCAAATCGGACATTGGAGCCAACTTTACCTTCGACAATGGTGTTAGAAAGAGTCGTATTGACTACATTTTCTTAAAAATGGAATACTGGTGCCTAATTGTTGACATGGAAATTGTTATGCGCCCGGAAAGCGACCACAACCCACTGTCCCTGAAAATTAAAATGCAAGATCAGACAAGTTTAGCAGAATCTGTTCCTAGGGGTCAGGGGGCTGTAACCATATCAAATGACCGGAGGAGACTGAAATGGTCAACCATATCAAACGATGTAGTGCTACAGGCTAACATAGAAAATGTGGTGATGAATGCTTTAGACAATTTGAGGTCTGTTGATGCTGAAAGGGGTAATACCTATTTAGATAAGACTATGGGCATACACGATAAATGTTTCTCTGAGCTTAACAACCTTCTCTCTAAACCGTGTAAGTCAAACACCGGGAATCCAATTGCCTCAAGAGCTAAATGGTATAATAGAGAGTGTAGAGAGGCCCATAGCCATCTAATAGAGAAAGTCAAATCTAGAGACCTGAGTGCAGTAAAGGTGGCCAGGCAAAGGTACAAAAGAGTGCAATGGGAAGCAAAGAGGGAATGGGAGGATGATTTTTGGGCGGACCTCCTGGACGCCAGTAAATCTAATAATCAGACCAAATTCTGGGACATTGTCAGATGTGGAAAGGATGGTGACTTCCGCACTCCATCTAACCATGTATCCCCGGAAGATTGGATAAATCATTATTCCACCCAATTTTGCCTAGAGGTTCCTGACCCAATGATCACACTGAACCTGCAACACACAATATCTACTGGCAATGTGATCATGACCTTTACAGAAATGGAAACGGAGATCGCATTAGGTTTAACGAAGCGGGGGAAGGCTCCTGGACTGGATGAAATCCCAGCAGACCTATTCAAAGCAAATACAGGCCTTTGGGTACCCTATTTAACACGCATAGCAAACACCATAGCGAGAGGTGCCCGCATCCCCAAGACATGGAAGGGGGCGGAAATCCTCCCAATATACAAAAAGGGAGACAGATCAAATCCAGGGAATTACCGCCCGATTAGCTTAATTGACTGCTTTCAAAAAGTTTTTGCTCGTATACTCCTGGCGAGGGTACATGGGTGGATGGAATTAGAAGGAATACTGTCCCCATTACAGGCGGGTTTCAGATTTGGTACAAGCACCATTGACCAGGTTCTACGACTTTGCATGATCTTTTGGAAGGTCGTCTTACTTGGAGGGGGCACCATCTTTGCTGCTTTCATAGACTTGAAATCAGCTTTTGATTTGGTGCCGAGGGGAAAACTATGGCAAGTATTAAGGGACTTAGGTATGCCGGGGGAACTGGTTGAAATGATCATTAGACTACATGAAGACAATTTTGCTAGGGTAAGATGGGGGGCCAAAGGGCAAACTACGGACTCATTTCCGGTCTCACGAGGAGTCCGACAGGGGTGTGTTCTCGCCCCTACCCTCTTCCTACTCTATATTGATCAGGTAGTCAAATTCTTTAGGTTTGTTAACACCGATGCACCATCTTTGGCGGGGACGAAATTCCCAATGTTGATTTTCGCCGATGATACCCTCCTCCTGTCTAAGACCAGGGGAGGGTTACAGCAGGCTTTAAATCACTTTGAGGAATTCTGCAATAAAAATGGCCTCCAAATAAACGTGGGGAAAACTAAGTTTATGGTTTTTTCCAGGAAAACACCATTACGTAGTAGTGTTCAATTAAACGGGGTCAATCTGGAACAAGTCGACAAAATGACGTACTTGGGGGTCACCCTGGATTCTCGATTATCCTGGAAACCACAAATAGAGACCCAACAACTAAAACTCGCCCAATTGACTGGATGTCTCTTGCGCGAGCAAAAGAAAACAATCACGAAAAGGGTCGCCCCTGCCCTACAAATTTATGATGTTAAAATTAATACAGCCACACTTTACGGGGCAGAGCTATGGGGTTTCATGGACCTTACAAGTTTATATAGAATACAGAGCAGATTCCTTCGTAATTTGGTGGGGCTGCCCCAATCAACCCCATTGATCCCACTCTGTCACGACATGGGTTGTCCACCAATAACGGACATGGCTAGATACAGAGTAGTGTCTCTGTGGAGGCGCCTATGGACATCCGAGGATTTGGTACTTTTCGCAAAGGAGCTAGCTGAGGTGAAGGCCATGGGGGGTTCGGAACGAATTCCATGGCTTCGCTCAGTGAAAACGAGCCTGTGCGATATGGGTCTTAGTCATCTATGGGTTTCTCCAGGCAATAACAATTTTCCCTCAAAAAAGGAATTTAAGTGTTTATTTTGGGCCTCAATCCGCCTGTCCTTGGCACAAGCTTCTAGTTCTGTGGGTCTGGCGGGTCGTTTTTTAAGCTTTAAACTGGATTCTGCCCGTGAAACATACTGGGACCTCATTACTAGGCCATTGGACAAAAAATTGTACCATCAATTTCGGGTGGGCTCATTACCCTTGAATTCCTTTACCTCATCCTGGGATAAATCTTTTTCAAATTCTTGTATATATTGCCCTGGCTGTAAGGAAACTGAGGGTCACTTCCTGTTTGCTTGTCCTCAATACAGCGAACCCCGATCCAAATGGCTAAAACCCATTTTTAAACGCCTGTCCTGCAGAAAAGCCTCGGAAGCTATACGGGCCTTAAAAACAAATACCTCCGATCTAACTGTGATATGTTTGGCCAAGTATTTAGGGTGGGCGTGGGCAATAAGAGCTAGAAGGATACCAACTGTCCCCTGACCACAATGCATTATGTGTAAATTTTCTTCTTCCTGCATAAGCTAATCCTACTCTCATGATGAGTATTATTTAATGTCTGGTTTTTCGAATACATAGTTTAATAATGTTTTAATCAGGGATATTTTGCCCTATTTTTACATTCTCATAATATACAGATATTGTCTGTTTTAAAAGATTTTGTAAAATTGTGGAGATTTTCTTGAATTGTTTCTGAATGTTTTGTCAAATTTGTCTTTTATGATTTTATCATCGAAATAAAGACATTAAAAACCTGAAAAACCTGAGTGCAGAGTGCAGAGTGCAGAGTAGTGAGTGCAGAGTGCAGAGTAGTGAGTGCAGAGTGCAGAGTAGTGAGTGCAGAGTGCAGAGTAGTGAGTGCAGAGTAGTGAGTGTAGAGTGCAGGGTAGTGAGTGCAGAGTAGTGAGTGCAGAGTGCGGAGTGCAGAGTAGTGAGTGCAGAGTGCAGAGTGCAGAGTAGTGAGTGCAGAGTGCAGAGTGCAGAGTAGTGAGTGCAGAGTGCAGAGTAGTGAGTGCAGAGTGCAGAGTGCAGAGTAGTGAGTGCAGAGTGCAGAGTAGTGAGTGCAGAGTGCAGAGTAGTGAGTGCAGAGTGCAGAGTGCAGAGTAGTGAGTGCAGAGTGCAGAGTGCAGAGTAGTGAGTGCAGAGTAGTGGAGAGTGCAGAGTAGTGAGTGCAGAGTGCAGAGTAGTGAGTGCAGAGTGCAGAGTGCAGAGTAGTGAGTGCAGAGTGCAGAGTAGTGAGTGCAGAGTGCAGAGTGCAGAGTAGTGAGTGCAGAGTGCAGAGTAGTGAGTGCAGAGTGCAGAGTAGTGAGTGCAGAGTGCAGAGTGCAGAGTAGTGAGTGCAGAGTGCAGAGTAGTGAGTGCAGAGTGCAGAGTAGTGAGAGCAGAGTAGTGAGTGCAGAGTGCAGAGTAGTGAGTGCAGAGTAGTGAGTGCAGAGTGCAGAGTAGTGAGTGCAGAGTGCAGAGTAGTGAGTGCAGAGTAGTGAGTGCAGAGTAGTGAGTGCAGAGTAGTGAGTGAGTGCAGAGTAGTGAGTGCAGAGTAGTGAGTGCAGAGTAGTGAGTGCAGAGTGCAGAGTGCAGAGTGCAGAGTAGTGAGTGCAGAGTGCAGAGTGCAGAGTAGTGAGTGCAGAGTGCAGAGTAGTGAGTGCAGAGTGCAGAGTGCAGAGTGCAGAGTAGTGAGTGCAGAGTGCAGAGTAGTGAGTGCAGAGTGCAGAGTAGTGAGTGCAGAGTGCAGAGTAGTGAGTGCAGAGTGCAGAGTAGTGAGTGCAGAGTGCAGAGTAGTGAGTGCAGAGTGCAGAGTAGTGAATGCGCAGAGCAGTGAGTGCGCAGAGCAGTGAGTGCGCAGAGCAGTGAGTGCGCAGAGCAGTGAGTGCGCAGAGCAGTGAGTGCTGTTATTTATGATTTAAGGGAAAAAAAGAAATGTCATGAGCAATGCCAATAGCTCTACTTTTAATGATGCCGAGACCATTGCATTGTAAATGCTTGTTATTCTAGCTCTTGAACCCTTCCTAGAGACTATTAGACGTTCCAAAGATTATACGGGGTTTCACTTTCTCAATGTTGACATAAAATTCACTGCTTATGCGAATGATATCCTCCTTTTTATTTCTAACCCAATTAATTCCCTCCCTCCTACCTTTTTTTCTTTACTGTCATCATATTCTCGTGTTTCGGGTTACAAACTGAATGTAGAAAATCAGAAATCTTGGCCCACATGCATCATTGTCAATTGCATTCGCGAACGGTGCGAATCGCAATTTTCGGCCGTTTGCGAATGCAATTGACAAATTTGGGATGCATCATGTTTTTTGCAATTTTAGAAATCGCAATCATGTTGCGATTTCTAAAATTGCGATTGCATTTAAGAAATCGCAATTTGAGATTTCTTAAATGCAATGCATGAACATTTTAAATTTGCGAATTCGCAAATAGGGAGAGGTAAATTACCATGAAGTTGACCTTCATGGTAATTTGCGAAAACTTTCAAAAATGCCCAAAGGTGCATTTTTGAAAGTTTCATTTTACACACACAGAAAAATGCACTTAAAGTTATATTTCAGGGGTGCAGGGGGGGGCCTTTGGACCCCCCCTGCACCCTTGAAATTGCATTTTCAATTTGCGAATCACAAATTGCTAATCGCAAATTGAAAATGACTTCCCATTCATTCCTATGGGCCTCTAGGCCCATAGGAATCAATGGGAAGGGATTCCTTAATTGCGATTCGCAAATTGTAAATCGCAATTAAGGAATTTTAAGAAATCGCAAAAAAAATTGTGATTTCTTAATGCATAGCCTTTTGCGATTTCTTAATTGCGATTCCTTAATTTTCGCAATTAAGAAATCGCAAACGGCAACAATGATGCATGGGGCCGTCAATCCCTAAACAAATTCTCTCTCTCTCAAAAATGAATGTGTCATCATGAAACGCAACTAGTGCTATGTAAAGCGCTCTGATACGCTATATCTTTGGGTCTAGTTTGCGCTATATAAAAAAACTCCTGACTGCTGCCAGCCAGGAGACTCGAACAAATGGAGGCCTGTTTACTCCTTAGATTTGGCCTTTGTTATGGACCCAGCGGGAGTCTCAAATAGGATAGACCTCTCCCGCCTGCACGTTATTACGGATCAAAATCAGACAACGTGCAGGCGCTGCTGAATGTGTCCCGGTGTTTGCAAATTACATCGGTACAAATTCAGCATATTTTTCAGTGGGGCCCAACTTCTTAGCAGGGGGGGGGGGGCAGCATCCACCCTGTGAAAATAGTGGATGGACGACGTCCACCCGCGTATACCCCCGACTCGGGCCCTGCTATCCATGAATGTCGAATCACCAAAATGTCAGAGGTAGCAGAAGTCACATCATCTTTCTTGACTGTTTTTCTTTATTATTTCCTCTCACTTACCCTCCTTTCTCACCTGTTGCTGTCTCTTTCTCATGCTCTGGCACCTCCTCTAAGTCAACTGTGTCTACCTCACTAATCTCCTTAGGTTATCTCACATACCCCCGCACCGGATTTTCTGAACAGTTCAGTCTAATTTTTGACTTGCTTTCACCTGTCTCTCACCTGTCTTCATCCCTTGTCTCTTTCTCACCCATGTCTCAATATCACTAACTCCTCTGTATATCTTACCTTTCCTCCTGTCGCTCAGCTGTTTATTCCAACATCCCTCAGTGTCTCTTCTTGGCAGGCACCTGGGCCATTTTTCCAGGCTCCCGGTCCTCTTGACTACCCTCTCGGCCTGCCATAGGCTGTGTGGTCAGGCACACACCCACTCAGGCAACCCTAACATCTTCAAGTGGAACAGCTCCACCTGCTTGCATCCAGGCAGTGTGCTACAAATAAACACAAAGAGGGGTGGGAAGGAGAAACACAGCCAAATAAAGACAGTTTAGAAAAAAATAATAAATATTGAAAAAACTGCCCTCACTCACACACAAATGTGTGTGAGATGCTTAATCATCGGGTCTGCTTACAATACGCCCCCGTGTAGCCACGCATGTGGCGGAGCATAGGGAGGGGGAAACACTAAACACACACCACAACACACATAGGGACAAACACAAAGGTGACTCACAATGATCACAAAAGAAAGTGTTACCCTTCAAGACTAGGTTACTAATAGACAAAAAGTGCAGTAAGTAAGTGCTCATTAAAACTGGCTTGTGGATACCTGTTGAAACCCTTTATTTATAGGTTCCCGACCAGGATTAAAAATGGGTGAAGGATGGACAGTGTTTAAGCGGGAAATTAATATCCTAAAACAATCCTCCTTTAAACTGCGGTGGTCAACATGTTTCGACCGTCTTTAAGTGGCCTCTCTTTAGTTGGTCACTGCGGTCTTCATCAGGAAAGTCAACCTGTCCCAGTCCTAGCCCTTATTTGGCTGTGTTTCTCCTTCCCACCCCTCTTTATGTTTACATGTGACTTATAGGGGGTTCGGGGTGGTAGAGCGTAATAATTGACCCTCTCTCCTCCTTTGTGAAGAATGTGCTACAGGTCACTGCCAAGCAGACAATCCACAAGCATGGATGCACTCACAAATACCCTTAAGGAACCTGAGACACCAACCCATTCAAAGGGAATCAGAGTCACTGGGTAGTAGTCCTCAATGGTGTCAGCTGCATTAACTTGGTGGGACGCATTAGGGACTAGCTGCTCTAAGGATGCCAGATGAAACCTAATAGTTGCCATGCTAGCTCTAGTGTCTCTCAGAGCCTCCAACCTCTGTCCATTAATGGTGACCCACTTCCTGTACTTCCTAGTATTACTTGGAAAATGTGTTCTCTGTACCATCTCTCCACCAACCAGGAACATTAGAGTAATCTTTACTCGGTCTCCCACATTATTTAGGACAATCTCCTCCCCAAGCGATACACTAGCCAACCCCGGTGACTGCCCAACGGTGGGGGGCTATGCCTGCTTGAGAAACTTGCCATCTCTCTTGAGGTGCCCTTCCTGTTGGCACTCAAAGCACTTAGGGGGTGACTTCCCTATAGACCTATTGTCAGGGAACCAACTATTTTCCTTCACAGTAGGGGGATGGGAGTTCTGACCCAAATAACTATTTGGAGGGCCTTTAGATAACTCATTGCTTTTGTTTTTGTCTCCCCCTCCTTCCTCTGGTGAGGACCATGCCCACCCTTGTGGTGATTCCCCCAAATAACGTCTTGTGAACCCTGGCGCCGACCCAGCTCTCTGCCTCCTTAGCAAACTTCCTGGGGTCAGTGAGCTTACTGTCAATCAAGTGTTGGTGTATGTTAGAAATTGTGTGACTACTTGGCAGAGGTATGCACACTGTCCAAATAGGGACTACTGTTGAATCAGATACACATACTAAATTAACCTGTGCTCACACTCTGGTAGTTTGTCACAGAGTAGCCAGGCTTTACTTAAGAGAAAATGCATAAAGTATTTCTGTAACACTGTGTTCAGTAAAACAGAGAAAACACCACACAAAAATAATTAAAACCAGTTTAGAAAATACAGCTTAATTTAATGACTAAATCAATACTGTTGGACTTGGCCCTTATGGCAGGTTCACCCCTAATCTTTTTGCTTTTGGTATATGATCTATGTTAGTATTTTTTGGGTCTCTGCGCACTTTTTCCCTGTGTCCCAGAGTAAAGTGCGTGCGTGTAGTACGGCTGGCCTGCCCTGCCATAGGAATGCATGGGGAATGCTTGTGTCCATGTTAGTTCCTGATGTGTGGGGAGTGCAGGCTCGAGTTTGGTATGTGTGAACTCGTGAGAGTGAATGCTGCGCAATGGTATGTGTGGCTTGTACGTGTCTAGTAGGGAACTGCCACTTCTAGACATTGATGTGTGTGTGCAGTGAGGGTGCTGGAGCGTGATTGGCTGGAGCTGGCTGGCAAGCCTGGCTCCAGGAAGTCTGGATGGGTCTGCCCAGGAGTGAGTGGGGAGATCAGCCTGAGTGATGTGAGGGAGGGGCTGCACCTGGTTCCTTGATGGGGCTGGGCTTTCCCCACGCAATGCTGGCTCCGCCCCCTGTGGTGCGACTGATGACCCTAGCCTCCCCAGAGAATGAAAGGGGTGGTTGGGCCATCAAGGGTGCTCCAAAACCAGCTGCGACTGGTTTCCCCCCACCCTGCACCTCCAAACAAAGGATTTCACAGTATAAGAAGGTGCTGTGTCCCCATGAATGTTGTTCTGCTTTTTGGATCCTAGCTGAGGGGGCTGCTGCTGTTGCTGGAGCCAGGAGGACCGCCACTTGGACTGTCTCCCTGCCTGGAGACCCAGTGAGCTGGCTCTGGGCCCAGCCTTACCCCCCCTGCCTCCCTGTAGAACTTTGCTGGACTTTGTGCTCTCTTTAGCGCTGGGGCGCTTTACTTTTACTTAGCGCTTGAGAGCGCTTTATTTCATGCCCCTAGCGCTTGGGAGCGCTTATTTACCTGCTAGCGCTGGGAGCACTTTCCTTAATTACTGCTAGCACCTAAGCGCTTTATTTTCTGTTAAGCGCCTGGGGCCGCTTGATCGTTCCCAGCCGGTGCCACCCGCCATCGCCAACGAAATTGAAACTGCTTGACTAGCGCTTCGGGAGCACTTTATTGATAAGTAAAACCGGTGCCCACCCGGCATCGCCCCGTGTTTTCACCGCCGCTGGCCCGGGACGCCGCCCTTCTGCCGCCCCACAGTTCCCCTGACGTCAGGCACCCGCCGCGCTGGGATTGGTTCCAGCCACGGGCGCTGCCTAGCAACCAGGGGGCTCGACCGGCCAGGAAGCGAGGCTTCCCAGAGGAAAGGAGAGGCGGCTGGAGGTACCGACGGGGCTCTGCTGCCGAAGAGGAGCCCCACGCTGTCTGAGAGGCCCCGCCCGCGGCACCCGAGGAGCAGCGCCAGAGAGTCCCCGCTGTCCCGGTGAGTGCGAGGCAGCTTCATTGTGTGCAGAGCGGCCCCAGTTGGCAGCGGGCCGCTCCAACGGGCACAAGAGTATCCCGAGTCCACGAAGGGACTCCCACGTCACCACAATTGTATTTACGAGTCCTGAGAGACCGAGGGGCCAGGTCTTTGATTGATGAGCCCGAGAGGCTCCAGCCGTTGATTCACGAGCCTGCGAGGCTCAGATTCGGCCCCATTGTTCTTTGAGCCCCGAGAGGCTCCACCGCCCAGAAAGGCTGCTTTCCTTTGTTTTACGAGCCCAGCGAGGCTCGAGTGCCAGTTGTTCTTTGAGCCCCGAGAGAGAGGCTCCCGCCCACATTTGGTTTAGAGCCCCAGGGAGGCTCCTGTGTGCCATCCTGTGTTCTTGAGCCCACAAGGCTCCAACGTTGGCATCACCAGTATTTACAACTGCCCAGCACTTTGTGGGCAGTTGCCACGTTTAGGTTTTGTTCTTTGCTGCCTGCGCAGCTGCCCTGACATTTTGGACTAAGGGCATTTCAGCCCTTGCGAGGCCAGTTGGCCTGGGGGACAGTTTAGTGGCCTGATGTAGGTAATTCTATTTTACCGATTCATAAATACCGAATTTTACCGATTCGGTATTTATGAATCGGTAAAATAGAAGTACTGAGATGTAGGTAAATTTCTTTTAAAATTTACCGAATCGGTAAGAATCGGTATTTACCGAATCGGTAAATACCGATTCGGTAATGCCCATTGATTGCTATGGGCCTTGAAGCCCATAGGAATCAATGGGCATTACCGAATCGGTATTTACTGATTCGGTAAATACCGATTTTTGCAAGGGTGCAGGGGGTGTCACTTTGACACCCTCTAGCACCCTAAATACAGGTATGTGTGACATGTGGCACACAGACATGCCCTAAGGGCATGTCTAACTGTCACATGGCATAGGTGTGCATGCACACATGTGCATGCACAACTGGATTCGGTATATTACCACCCAATTGGATTGGGTGGTAAAATACCGAAATTGTAAGGCCTGTGGCACTCTCAGGAGTGCCACAGACATTTGGAAATACCGAATCGGTAAAAAAACCGATTCGGTATTTTACAGAATCGGTAAATTTACCGATTCGGTAAATTTCCCGAATCTGTAAAAGATATGCCCCTACATCTGAAATCCAAATACAGGTTGGTAACGGCCGAATTCGGCCGTTACCGACCGGTATTTTGGCTTCTACATCTGGCCCCTAGTGTTGTGCTATATGCACCCTGTGCAAGTTATGATTTACTTGCTTATGTGATCCCTTTGCTAAATGAGACCTGCTTAGGTGATTGTTTATGTTCCTTCCCCTGTGCTAAAAGTGACCTGCATAGAGGAGTGATTATGGTTTATTACCTTTGCTAAATGTGACTTGCTTATGTGATTGTTTTATGCTTCTTTACCTTTGCTAAATGTGACTTGCTTATGTGATTGTTTTATGCTTCTTTCCCTTTGCTAAATGTGACTTGCTTAGGTGATTGCTCTTCCTTCCCCTTTGCTAAAAGTGACCTGCTTAGAGGATTGTTTAGGTTTCCTTCCCTTTGCTAAAAGTGACCTGCTTAGGTGATGGTTTTCCTCCCATTGGTCCTGCTGATAAGGTCCTAGTTCCCTGCGTGATTTTCCTACAGTGGTTAGGGTTGCGTAGAAGGTATTTACGCGTTACCAGTAGTTACTGGTTGTGTGCTACATATATTATTTGTGTACTACCGTCATTATATGTCTATGTGCTAAGTGTTATACCTACAAGTATTATTTCTAAAAAGTGCATACCCCTGACAGTGGTCCAGGTGGCCCTGTCCTGTACATAATCCCTTGTAAATTCTGCCCGTGCCTGTTGGCACATTGTAAAGTGTGTGTCTTATCTAATGTGTTTTTATTATAATACAAAGGCTATTTTTATATAACCTTGTGTGGAGTTTCCTTTGTGGTGGGCCTAGGGTGTTGTTGCTGGGGTGCGCGCGCAAACGCTTAACACATCGCCTCCGAGATTAGCCTTGCTGCTCGCGTCACTTTACCTAGAGGGTGAGCAGGGGTTATCTTGGTGTGTAACTCCCTTGCCCTGACTTAGAAATGGTGATCCCTGACTGACTTTGGCGTAAGCATTGGCCGGCCGGGGGTCCCGTTTCTAACATTGGTGGCAAGCGGTGCGGATTGGACTTGCGTTTGCGCTGTACCACAGTGGCGACAGGCCGCACTACAAAACTCTACATTTTTAGATAACCACATTTTGGGGATTATTGTTTTTTTTATGAAGTTCAAGTATTTCTTCTCCTGAAGAGTGTCATTTTTGTGTCCAGTACATTTGTCCCCCGCCCTGCTTCCAGAGTTTGGTACCTGTGTCACTTATGGTCAGGTTGAGAAGTCAGGGGTGGTAGAAACTGCCTTACCGGTCCGAGGGGAGGGTGTGTGTGGATGAATGGTGTGTTTCCCTGGGTAAATGAGTACGAGTTCTCATTTATAAGGAGATTGTTGAAGATTTTGTAATTGTGTACTCCTGTGTTAGCTCAGACCCCGAGGTTCCCTGTGTCAAACTTTTCTTGAGAACGTCTGCCAAAATGGAGCCTACTTTTGATCTCTGGGATCTTTTGAGATACAGTATGTTGGAGTTGGTAAGGTTCTGTGAAGCGAGAGACATAGGGGTGGATGAGTCAGATACTCAGTCCGAACTTAGGGGCAGCCTGATCCTATGGCAAAAGGGTCAAAAGGATCTTGAGCGTAGTAAGAGAGATAGGGCACGGGCCGCACGCCATGAGGGTGGTGAGTCTGGGGGGAGCCCTGAAGAATGTGAAGTGGATGAAGATGGTAGTGAATGGTCACCAGCAGATAGTGAGGACCCCATAGATAGGGAGTCCCTTGCTGGGTCCAGTGTCAGTACCAGCACCCCATCCCTTGTCCTGTCCCCAGAGGAGTGGTTAGATAGGAGGGAAGAGAGGGAGCACCAGTTAGCGATGGAACAGCTCAAGTTAGAGCAGGCCCAGCTAGAGGCTGAAAGGGCCTTGTTCAGGGAGAAGGTAACCCTAGAGGGTAGGTTATCCCCTGAGTGCAGTTATGTTTTTCTGGATTCCCCAGGGAGGGTTGAGTCCAGTGGTGGCAGCTATTTAAATTTCAGTTTAGAAAGTCCCACTCCCAGTTCCCCGAGTCTGGTACCTGTTTCCTCAGAAGAGGAGAACAGGGTGAAGTTCAGGAACCTTAGGAAACCACCCCACCAGGAGTGGAAGTATTTTGTGGATGACTGTTCTGATGTAATGTGGGATTGGCTGACAGCTAACTCGGACAATGAGGTGGATGGAGTAGTGAATATGTTCCTCAAAGAGCAGTTGCTCAGTGTTGTTTGTCCAGAGTTGCGCCAGCACCTGTTGAAGTATGGTTCCTTTTGTCCTTGGGACCTTGCAGAGGAAGCAGAGCTCTGGGACAGTGCGAGAGGTTCTCTGGAGTCATTAGTGGGTGATTCCAACAATAGTGGGTCAGGTGTCCTCCAGCCCAGCGTGGTGGAGGAGGGTCAGTGTAGCCCAGCTGGGTCCCAGTATAGTGAGGAGGGTGTAGGGGCTTACTGCCTGTCTCAGTGGAGCGGGAGTGAGTGTGTGACCGAGAGTCCCCAAGCGCCCGAAGCCCTGCCCCAGAGCCTGGATGGTTTCTTTAGGGAACACCAGGATGGGAACCTAAGCTTTCCTGTTAGGCGAGGGCAACTGGAGAGTACCAATGGGGTAGCCCAGTTAGGCCCTACAGTAGTTTTAGAAGGAACCCCAGGGGTTCACCGTGGCGTAAAACAGGAGGGTGTCCCTGCAGTTGCGGGCCCACGTCCATGTTTTATCGCCCCAAGCAAGGAAAGTCCATCACGGTGGTGATTGGTCTGCCCTGCGTTTTGGCTGGAAGGGGGTTGTGTTGGACTTGGCCCTTATGGCAGGTTCACCCCTAATCTTTTTGCTTTTGGTATATGATCTATGTTAGTGATTTTTGGGTCTCTCCGCACTTTTTCCCTGTGTTCCAGAGTAAAGTGCGTGCGTGTAGTATGGCTGGCCTGCCCTCTTATGGAAATGCATGGGGAATGCTTGTGTCCATGTTAGTTCCTGATGTGTGGGGAGTGCAGGCTCGAGTTTGGTATGTGTGAACTCGTGAGAGTGAATGCTGCGCAATGGTATGTGCGGCTTGTATGTGTCTAGTAGGGAAGTGCCACTTCTAGACATTGATGTGTGTGTGCAGTGAGGGTGCTGGAGCGTGATTGGCTGGAGCTGGCTGGCAAGCCTGGCTCCAGGAAGTCTGGATGGGTCTGCCCAGGAGTGAGTGGGGAGATCAGCCTGAGTGATGTGAGGGAGGGGCTGCACCTGGTTCCTTGATGGTGCTGGGCTTTCCCCACACAATGCTGGCTCCGCCCCCTGTGGTGCGACTGATGACCCTAGCCTCCCCAGTGAATGAAAGGGGTGGTTGGGCCATCAAGGGTGCTCCAAAACCAGCTGCGACTGGTTTCCCCCCACCCTGCACCTCCAAACAAAGGATTTCACAGTATAAGAAGGGGCTGTGTCCCCATGAATGTTGTTCTGCTTTTTGGATCCTAGCTGAGGGGGCTGCTGCTGTTGCTGGGGCCAGGAGGACCGCCATTTGGACTGTCTCCCTGCCTGGAGACCCAGTGAGCTGGCTCTGGGCCCAGCCTTGCCCCCCCTGCCTCCCTGAAGAACTTAGCTGGACTTTGTGCTCTCTTTAGCGCTGGGGCGCTTTACTTTTACTTAGCGCTTGAGAGCGCTTTATTTCATGCCCCTAGCTATTGGGAGCGCTTATTTGCCTGTTAGCGCTCGGAGCGATTTCCTTAATTACTGCTAGCACCTAAGCGCTTTATTTTCTGTTAAGCGCCTGGGGCCGCTTGATCGTTCCCAGCCGGTGCCACCCGGCATCGCCAACGAAATTGAAACTGCTTGACTAGCGCTTCAGGAGCGCTTTATTGATAAGTAAAACCGGTGCCCACCCGGCATCACCCCGTGTTTTCACTGCCGCTGGCCCGGGAAGCCGCCCTTCTGCCGCCCCACAGTTCCCCTGACGTCAGGCACCCGCCGCGCTGGGATTGGTTCCAGCCGCGGGCGCTGCCTAGCAACCAGGGGGCTCGACCGGCGCGGAAGCAGGAAGCGAGGCTTCCCCGAGGAAAGGGGAGGCGGCTGGAGGTACCGGCGGGGCTCCGTTGCCGAAGAGGAGCCCGGTGCTGTCTGAGAGGCCCCGCCCGCGGCACCCGAGGAGCAGCGCCAGAGAGTCCCCGCCGTCCCGGTGAGTGCGAGGCAGCTTCATTGTGTGCAGAGCGGCCCCGGTTGGCAGCGCGCCGCTCCAACGGGCACAAGAGTATCCCGAGTCCACGAAGGGACTCCCACGTCACCGCAATTGTATTTACGAGTCCCGAGAGACTCGAGGGGCCAGGCCTTTGATTGATGAGCCCGAGAGGCTCCAGCCGTTGATTCACGAGCCTGCGAGGCTCAGATTCGGCCCCATTGTTCTTTGAGCCCCGAGAGGCTCTACCGCCCAGAGAGGCTGCCTTCCTTTGTTTTACGAGCCCAGCGATGCTCGAGTGCCAGTTGTTCTTTGAGCCCCGAGAGAGAGGCTCCCGCCCACATTTGGTTTAGAGCCCCAGGGAGGCTCCTGTGTGCCATCCTGTGTTCTTGAGCCCACAAGGCTCCAACGTTGGCATCACCAATATTTACAACTGCCCAGCACTTTGTGGGCAGTTGCCACGTGTAGGTTGTGTTCTTTGCTGCCTGCGCAGCTGCCCTGACATTTTGGACTAAGGGCATTTCAGCCCTTGCGAGGCCAGTTTGCCTGGGGGACAGTTCTAGTGTTGTGCTATATGCACCCTGTGCAAGTTATGATTCACTTGCTTATGTGATCCCTTTGCTAAATGTGACCTGCTTAGGTGATTGTTTATGTTCCTTCCCCTGTGCTAAAAGTGACCTGCATAGAGGAGTGATTATGGTTTATAACCTTTGCTAAATGTGACTTGCTTAGGTGATTGTTTTATGCTTCTTTCCCATTGCTAAATGTGACTTGCTTAGGTGATTGCTCTTCCTTCCCCTTTGCTAAAAGTGACCTGCTTAGAGGATTGTTTAGGTTTCCTTCCCTTTGCTAAAAGTGACCTGCTTAGGTGATGGTTTTACTCCCATAGGTCCTGCTGATAAGGTCCTAGTTCCCTGCGTGATTTTCCTACAGTGGTTAGGGTTGCGTAGAAGGTATTTACCCGTTACCAGTAGTTACTGGTTGTGTGCTACATATATTATTTGTGTACTACCGTCATTATATGTCTATGTGCTAAGTGTTATACCTACAAGTATTATTTCTAAAAAGTGCATACCCCTGACAGTGGTCCAGGTGGCCCTGTCCTGTGCATAATCCCTTGTAAATTCTGCCCGTGCCTGTTGGCACATTGTAAAGTGTGTGTCTTATCTAATGTGTTTTTATTATAATACAAAGGCTATTTTTATATAACCTTGTGTGGAGTTTCCTTTGTGGTGGGCCTAGGGTGTTGTTGCTGGGGTGGGCAT
The DNA here is from genome assembly GCF_964261635.1 of Lissotriton helveticus. NCBI lineage: Eukaryota > Metazoa > Chordata > Amphibia > Caudata > Salamandridae > Lissotriton > Lissotriton helveticus. The sequence continues at coordinate 1,764,555,327 of NC_136057.1, forward strand.
GCAAACGCTTTACACATCGCCTCCGAGATTAGCCTTGCTGCTCGCGTCAAGTTACCTAGAGGGTGAGCAGGGGTTATCTTGGTGTGTAACTCCCTTGCCCTGACTTAGAAATGGTGATCCCTGACTGACTTTGGCGTGAGCATTGGCCGGCCGGGGGTCCTGTTTCTAACAAATACCAAATCGATAAAAATCCAATAAGTAAAACCAGAGTTTGTGATTAAAAACTTAAAGTGCCAACTGGGGCCATCTGGTAGCTCTCGATTGGGTCAAATCTGAAAACTCAAGTTGAGCGCGATGGAGCACAGTAAAAGCCACACAGGGAAGCTGAAAACAGAACCTTCATGGAACATTCAGACCAGCGCAAAGTCGGCACTGTATGGATTTTGGTGCTGAAGCACAAGAAAACCCACTTTCAAGGGCCTAGAACTACACTGGCACGACTTGGCAGGGCAGGACTCACAGATGGCAAAGTCCAAGTGGTGGTTGGAGAGTTTCAGTCAGTCTTTGATGTCCCTGAGACTGCAGAACAGAAGGCAAGCAGACAAGCCCTTGGAGTCACTCTGGGATCAAGTAGTGTAGGGCCAGCCCATCTCACCCAGGCAGAGAGGGCAGCAGGTAGGTCAACACAGCATAAGATCAGTTTTTTCCATAGCAGCAGTACAGCAGAGTGGCAGTCTTCAGTTGCACAACAGTCCCTCTTCTTAGCAGAGTATCAACAGGTCCAGAAGTGTACTGATTTGGTGGGGTCAGAAGTCCTGTTCTTATACCCAGAAGTACCTTTGAAGTTGGGTAGACTCCTAATAAGGGCTTTGAATTACAAATAGATCCTGCCTTTCCTGCCTTGTTTCCAGACATACTACAGGGGGATAAACAGCTCTTTGTATGGTGGCAGACACAACCCTCAGCTCCCTTTGGGTGTGACTGGCTAGAGTGAATGCACAAAGCCCAGCTATCACCAACCCAGATGTGTAGTGGCGACAAGCAGAAGAAACAAAAGCCTTGTGAGTACAAAAAATGAATACTTCCTAGAAATTTCATTTTTAATGTTGTAATCCTAAATCCAACTTTACCATTGAAGAGGATTTATCATTACAAGTCCATAGGTACCAAACATGACTGTTCTACAATCAAACAGCACCCTGTTCTATTGCCTACCTAGGGTCTACTGTAGGGAGACTCATTTGTGGTAAAAGAGGAGTTGAAGGCTTAGCAAGGGGTTTTAAATGCCAAATCGACATGGCATATAGGCTCTGCAGTGGCAGGTCTTAAACATGTTAGAAGTGCTAATTAAGTTGGTAGCACAATCAGTGCTGCAACCCCAGTAGTAGCATTTAATTTACAGGCCCTGGGCACATATAGTGTACTTTACTAGGGACGTATAAGTAAATTAATTATGCCAATTGTGGATACACAAGTATTTCCATGTTTAGGGGAGTGATCACATGCATGGAGCGCAGAGAACGCATGGAACTTAGCAGAGTCAGTAGCCGATTACTACCCCCTGGTTAGTACTGAAAGAATTGAGTCATACCTACTGTTCCCTTTTAGTCACTCTAAACGATTTTATCTTATTAGATTTAGATTTAACATTGCTCACTTATTGGTGTCATATCCCAATAAAGCATATCATGACGCTCACCTGGACTCCTGCCCATGTGACCCAATTCATTGTTCTGCATTCTGTCCACCAATTGTTCTTTTTACATTTGTCACCCCTAGTGGGACGGGTATGCCTAGATATGGGTCCCGTGCTCTCCATGCCACTAGAGTCAAGCTATCCTGGCTGATGAGGGCTGAAAGCTGTTTCCAGTCCAGGGAGGACTTGGCCTGGCAGTTCGGGCAGGACTGTTCTCATTGGGTGCAAGGTCAAGACTGATTTACACATGGCTGGGTCCAAACTGGAAAGGCATGGTGAGCAAAAAAAGATGAATTTAGGCCCGATCTCTGTACTGGGGTGAATGTATGACATTGTTCTGCATTCTGTCCACCAATTGTTTGTTTGCATTCACAATTCAATTCAGAACATGCTGCATTTGCTTTTTTTCTGACATCTATTTGATAAACCGTGAAGAGAATTCATTTTACCACTTTTGTGGGTGCTGAACATTAGAAAATGCAGGCCAGATTTACTCTACCTTCATCTCCTTCAAACAGAATATATATGTGAAAAGGTATACAGATCCACTTTTGCCACAGTGCGATCAAGGAGTCTAGTAGGAAAATGATTGTTTTTTAATAAGTTGTACTTTATTTGATGGGTTATCATCATTGCTTAAATAGATTACATCCGCTTTAAGATGGTTGTAAAAACCTTTTGCACTATCAGGTAGCACAGTGCACTTTATTTCCTGGCTTTTTATTCTGTATGCCGTATCAGCAAAAATGTGTAAATGTGTTCTAACTTATACGATTGAATACTATTTAAACTCTAGTTGAGCTCTGCAGCCGAGCTTTTCTTTATGTATTTTCCTATGTATTTTATTTCTTGTTTGACTTTTATGGTTTGTTGACCGAATAAAGTTTATTGATGATGATGATCACATGCACTTTAGCACTGGTCAGTAGTGGGAAAGTGCCCAGAGTCCTAAGGCTAACAAAACAGATCGGCAAAAAGTGAGGCAAACAGGCAAACCATTTGGAGGAAGACCCCCTAAGGCTGACAGGTCTAAAAACATAAATCTGGAAAACAAAGCCTGACATGGGCTCCTCTGCAATCAAGTTATACATTCCCTGATAATCATTGACTTCACTGCCCTTCACCTAAAAATCCAGTGCCTTGAAAAAACAATCAACACAATCCGCCCATATCTGTTGGGATAGTGTCTGTCTGCCCCTGAACTTCTGACAATACTTCTCTGGGGTCAAACCATATTTTCTGATCAGGGCTTCTTTCATGGAGGGATACCTTATCCTGTCACCCGCACCAAGGGCCAGTAGGGTGTCCCTCATCTCAATAGGTATGTGCCTCCACAGACTAGTCCCCCAAATTCCCTTAGGGATCTTGTGCTTCTGTAGTGCAGTCCCATAAGTTTCAAACCATCTATCTATGTCAACTCTAGCCACAAAGTCAGGCAACAAACTTTTGGAATGTGGCACCTCTTGTCCTTGGTCACAAGAGAAACACTGTCACCATCACTGTCTGGTCTTAATGTCCAGCTCCTTCAGACTCAGTTTATGATCCAGCATTAGTTTCCTTACCTCTATGGTTAATTTCTTCTTCTATGCAGCTCTTTTCTTCTTCTCCTCTTCCATGGCCAGCCTATTTTCTTCCTAGGCTCTCTCTTTCTTTTTTTTTTATTTGGCCAGCTCCAATTTTAACTTTCCCTCCTCCCTTCTGTCTTCCAGCTAGTCTGGGGACATGCATCTGAATGACACATTTCTCCCTGCCCGAGGAGGAATTGCTAATCATGGCAGGTTGTTGCTCCCCTCTTCCACAGGCAGTCCCAGACTCTCCTGTGAGTTTTGAACCAATTCCTACTCATTGTCCAGCTCCTCATATTCTTCTGGGATTACATTGAAAGCAGCACAAGCTTTGCCCATGCCCTCAGTGCCTTTTGTATCTCCACCTTCCTGATGGTGCTCTTTGCAGGGAGCTCAATTCCCTTGCACAAATCCTTGATCTGGACCACAGTACCAGATTTGCCAGCTCAAATTCAATATTTGCGGATGTAAACCCTCTAGTTAGAGACATGATTATAGGAATAAAATAAAAATGCTAAGCAGTGATAATTGAAAAGAGTTCAAATTATCTTTGGTATGGATTGGTAGTGTGCACCCAATTACTGTATGGCTCTGAACAAACACAAGTCATATCCCATTGCTGTCACCAATGTTAGAAATTGGGTTTCTGATTGGCAGACGTGTGCACCCTGTCCAAGCAGGAATCACAATCCTAGTCAGGATAAGTCAGATACACACCCTAAATTAACCTGTGCCTAACCTCTGGTAGTTTGGCACAGAGCAGTCAGACTTGACTTTAGAGGCAATGTGTAAAGTATTTGTGCAACACTTTGAACACTGTAAAACAGGGAATACACCATAAAAAAGATACCACACCTGGATTAAAAATATAGAGCTCAATTTAATGAACAAAATAGGACAAAAGTAACAAAAATCCAATAAGTATAATCCTAGTTATGAAGAATGTAGTGCTTAAAAGTATAAAGGGCCAATTGGGGCATTCTGATCGTGCCAGATCAGGTAAAATCAAAAACTTCAGGCAAACCACAATGGAGCATGGGTCAGATACAGGGGCCAGCCTTGGCCTTCAGCAAATTGCTTTAGTTACGTCATCAACTGAGCTGAGATGTGGGAAGCAAAGAGATGATGCGTTGTCATTGTTGTACGACAGGATGAAGGCCATGCATCAGTGCTGAGCTGGGCAAAATCGAATATGCGTTAGAACTGGAGATGATGCACCGTGCAGTTGGCAATGCAATGTCCCTGATCCTCGCATCAGTGGTAATGCCTTGTCATCAATGGCTATGTGCTGGTTCCGAACAGAGCAATGGCGTTGATACTTGGATCTTTATTGGAGCAGAACTTTATAGTCATTTTCAAGGTCCAGGACTGGATTGTCATACCTTTGCAGGGAAAGGCTCTCAGATGTCACAGTCCAGGTGCTGTAGCAGGTGAGTTGGTAGTGTTTGATGTCCCTGAAACTTCAAAACAGGAGGCAAGCCAGCAAGCCCCTGGAGACACTTGGTTCTGGTTTGGAGAGATGCAGGTCCAGCCCTTCTCACTTCCAGGCAAGGAGGGAAGCAGGCTGCAGGGCAACACAGCAGAGCATAAGTCCAGCAGAGTGGCAGTCCTTTCAACAGCACAGCAGTACATCTTCCTGGCAGAGGATCCACAGGTCCAGAAGTGTACTGAGGTTGTGGTGCCTTTAAAGTGGGGGGCTTCAAGCAAAGCCATTGAAGTACACTGAACCCCTGGCCTTTCTGCCCTTTTTGCCCTTTCATCCCTGGCTCTAGACTCACTACAGTGGGGTATGTAGGCCTCTAATTGGGGCCAGAACACCGCTTATTCAGGTGTAAGTGTTAGCTTCTCCCTCCCATCATGCATGGGGTAGCCCATAAGGATGTGGATGGCCCATCAGTCGCACCTAAGCCCCCTTTGTGTGTGGCTGCCAAGAGGGAATGCACAAAACCCAGCTGTCACCCACCCCAGATGTGTATTCAGAGATACTCAGAAGGCACAAAATGTTTAAAGGAAGAAAATGCCATCTTTCTAAAAGTGCAATAAGGGGAAAACCTGGTATCCTAATTGATGTTGACTTAATTTATACAACAACCACACTATATTTCTTTAGTGATTGGGTTATTTATTAACCTTTTTTTTCAACTCTCTTTTTTATAATTATGAAGACTATAATATAATATATTTTTCCGTACTATATGTGGGAATAAGAGATGACCTAAGGGTGAGAAAGTCACATGATACGGGAGTAATGGTACACAAACTACAATACCCAGAAGCCCGGGAGTGTTTTGATACTAAAAACAAAGGTCACAGCTGGTAGACACTTCCGTCTTGAACTGACACGGGAGCGCGAGGAGACACAGCGACTTGGTTCCGAAAAAGAGAGTAAGGTGAGGACTAGTAGGATCTCCGGTTAGAAAGAAACCGGTATAGATAGTGGAGTGCGGTCTAAATACGATCTGCTATGTTATTTTTTTACATAGAATGCGACTGAATTACCGGGAATCAGATGACTAATGAACAGCTTTGGGGAAACGCTCCTGAGTAACATGCATATTTAAATAGCGTATAAGCGGTTGGTCACACTTTGGTTAAATGGTGTCGATTCTCTTGACAGGTTTGTATTGGTACCATCTTCAAGTTAAAGCAAATCCGCTCCAACAGCTGAACCAGTAAGGACAATAATAAAGGTATGTTGTTTTAAAATCAGTACCATAGGATTTAAACAGATTATTAGTTCCTGTTTGATTCAATGGAACTTTATTGTACACATAGGGTCAAGAACAGTGGACCTATTTCAAAATTGAGAGAGTCGCATGGTCGTTAAGAAATTGTTCAGGACATTGGCATATACGATCACACATGAAAATAAAGGGTATAAGAAACAGTAAGAAGGGTCTAGGCTAATGAGTGATTGTTTGTTTTATTTGTATTTTAGATTGTTCCAATGTGTTGTGAGTAAGAAGCCCTGATGAGAGCCCATTGAGGATCCGTGTGGCTTGAAACGCGTTGGCAATTGCTATTAAGTTGGCAAATGTAGATAAAACGCCAAAGGAAATTTAATTGATTCAGAATATAATTTGGACTGAATTCTAAAAACGCCTAATGGAAATTTAATGGTGTCTTTTTAGAGTGTATATGGCACATTGGTTTTGTGATATATTTACGTTGATGTGAAATAATGTCAAATTGGTGTTTGTAAAAATCATTGGTATTGTTTATTGTGATAAATGTTATGTAAATTGTCATGTGTGTGCATATGTATATGTTACTTTATATGTGTTCCACTAAAAGGATATGAAGTCCTAAAATTCATAATTATAAAAAAAGAGAGTTGAAAAAATAGGGTGAATAAATAACCCAATCACTAAAGGAATATAGTGTGGTTGCTGTATAAATAAAGTCATAATCAATTAGGATACCAGGTTTCCCCCTTGTTGCATTTATAAATGGCCCTACCTGTGTCCTGTCCAATGGGCCTGACCCCTTTGTGTATCTTTCTAAAAGTGGCATTTTCAGAATTACAATTTAAAATTCAACTTCACCATTTGTTGTGATTTTAAATTGTGATTTCAGAGCCACCAAATTAGGGGCCCTATCTCTTCCCAATTAGAAATGACACTTATAAAATGTAATACAATAGGATGTATGATGTTACAACGCAGGCTATTACAACGCCTGCCTTTACAACGCGGTTTTTACATCGCAAACCTTTACAACGCATACCGCTTAGAGGTGCTGGATAGTGGTAAGTATAATTTTCTATTCCAACTCCAGTCCCCATGGATACTAGGGAAGGTGTTGGATAGAAAATTAAACAAATTCCCTATCCTAGAGCGCCCCCCAGCGCAATGCGTTGTAATGGTTTGCGTTGTAATGACCGCGTTGTAATGGTAGTGCGTTGTAATAGTTTCGTTGTAAGGGGTGTTTACCAATACAATAATCCCAATGTTATCCTATGGGAGAGATAGTGCTTGGAATAGTGAAAAATTAAATTGAGAGTTTTTCACTACCAGAACATGTAAAACCTAAAAGTACATGTCCTACTTTTTAAATACACTGCACTCTGCCCTTGGACTGTCCATAAGTGTGGCAGGGTATGCTCAGACGTGAGTCCCTTGCTCACTTTGCCACTGGATTCAAGCAAGCCGGGCTGAAGACGGCTGGAATGCCAGAAACCGGTCCTCGGAAGCTTGTTTCCGGTCCAGGGAAGACATGGCTTGGCAGTTCGGGCTGGACTATTCCCATGAGGCACAGGGTCAGACTGATTTGCATATAGCCATGTCTGAACTGGGGTGGCAGAGTGGGCTAAAGAACGGTGATGGATTAAACCCAGATCTTTTGACTGGGTGTGAGTGTTTGATTGATTCAGATGCTCCGTCCATCACCACCCCCTTTTGTACCGCTTGGACTGTCCAGGGCACACCTTGGGGGTGACTTATTTGTATTGAAAATTAAGGTGTGGGCTTGGCAAGAGGGTTAAATTGCCAGGTTGACATAACAGTATGAAACTGCAACCACGGGCTCTGCAAAGGAAGGCCTGAGACTTGTTTGAAGGCTTACTTCAGTGGGTAGCACAATCAGTGCTGCAGGCTCACTACTAACATTTAATGTGCAGGCCTTGGGTACTAGTAGTGCACTTTAAAAGGGACCTATAAGTAAATTAAATATGCCAATTGTGGATAAGCCATTGTTACCTAAAGGACCGCTCTACCACCGTGCATCTAGGTTCACTGGCTGCGTGTAGCAGACCAGTATGTATTGGAGTCCCCCAGGGATCTATCTTGAGCCCTATTCTCTTTAATCTCTATGTCACCCCATTGGCCAATATAATCAGGTCCTACGGGTTTGAGGCTGTCTCGTATGCAGACGATACCCAGCTGCTGATTACAGTTGGCCCTGACCCTACTGACACAATGATCCGGTTTAACAACTGTATGACCCACATTGACAGCTGGGTGGGACAAAATAAGCTACAATTAAACAACAGCAAAACCGAGATCATTTTGTTTGGCAGGGCCGAAGATCACTGGTCAAGCAGCTGGTGGCCCCAGACACTCGGCCCCTATCCATCTCCAAAACAAACCGTCTGCAATCTGGGAATTACCATTGACAATAGGCTTTCCATGAAAGCCCATGTGAACCGAGTATTGAGCTCCTGCTATGCCATCCTACGGAAATTACGAAAACATTTCAAGTGGCTACCAATTGAAACCCAGAAGCCACTTGTGCAAGGTCTTATTGTAAGTCGCATGGACTATGGAAATGCCTTATTGGCCTCTATAAACGAAGATATTTTCTCCAAACTACAGATTCTGCAGAATACAGCAACCAGACTAATCTTGGATTTGCCTCCAAGATTGCCATCCGGTCCCAACCTGAAACACCTCCATTGGCTTCCAGTTAGGAAGAGAGGGCAGTATAAAATCCTGTGCTTAACACATAGAAGCTATAAAATACCAGCCTACCAGAACTCTGAGATCTAGCTCCAAACCTCTCTTAATTCCTCTGCGGGTCCGCACTGTGCTTAATGGTGGCCGCTCTTTTTCCTATCTTGCACCCCACCTCTGGAATCAGCTACAGCCCCAACTTACGTCCATCCCAGACAACCGATGTTTCTTTAGAGAATTAAAAACATAGCTGTTTTCTAAATGAAATGAGATAGAACTCAGGTAGTGGAATGGTCTGCAAGCGCCTTGAGACCTAACGGTGATCTGTGCGCTATACAAGACTCTCTGACTTCAGAGTCCTAAAGCCAGCAAAAACAAAGTCAACAAAAACAGGAGTTCTGAAGGCTAAAAGTCAGGGAAAACCACACCAAGGATGCCAGGTCGAGCACTTTTGCTTTTTTTTAATCTTCATTTCTCCTCAAAGTCTTTACCCCCTACCCTGCTCTCCTTTCTCCCTTACTCTGTCCTGTCTTTCTTGCTCTCCTTATATAGTCAGGAGCAGCAAAAGGCACTGAGATGTCTCTTCAAAAGGCATCTGATCCACTTTCAACACTAAGGGTCATATTTACAAACAAATGTTGGATCGCGGAGACGCAGCAAATTTGGCATCACCGCCCTCCAACATTTTTAAAATGCAGGCATATGCCGTGTTCACAGGCACCCTGCCCCCATGTTGCAAGGGTACCTTCATTGCAGGGATGATTGTTTATGTGCAGGAAGGATACTGCACTAGTGTAGTTGAGGCTGCCTTGGTGCAATTTAGCCTGCGTTGTTGGCAGGCTAGTTTTTGCGCAGGAAGGGGGTTCTTTCATGTATAAACAGGATCATTAGAGACATATTCCTCTTTGTACCTGAATTCAGCACACATGCGAAGGGGAAGTAACAAATAAAAATAAAGATAGTTCTCTTTGTTAGGCCAGCCTTTGGTATTCGCACCATTTTGGCATAAACCCAGGTTTAAAGACTTTAGTAAATCATGGTTTGCATCAAAATATCAAATACATTAGTGGATGGATAGGAATACCCATGCTCCACCCATGTAATACCTCCCTGATGCAAAGTAATGCGAGACAGTGGTTTGTGCTGCATTGTATTACTTTTTTTTTTTACAAAGCCATAAAAAGTCATGCAAATTGGGCTTTGCATGACTTTGTAAGTTCTGAAATACCTATTGCGTCATAGCTGTACCTAAAAAGTGGTGCACCCATAATGCAAAATGTTAGTAAATCAGGGCCATATTACCTTCCAGTGACCATTGATCCCAAAAAGACTTACACTCTTCTATCTCTATGTTCAGTACTGCATCTACCCCTCTCCTCAGTGTTCATTCTCCCATCCCTCTCAGCTCAGTGTGGATTCTCTCATTCCCCCCGCTTGTTGACCCCAATCCTCCAGCACTTAGTCTTAGATCTCCAGTCTTCTCAGCTCTCCTCTGCATCTTCAAACTCTCAGACCACTGCTAATTGTTCATTTACCACTGCACAGCTCCCTATTATCCTTTATCTGGGTATTTAATTTGAATGAAGGCAAAAACACAGAGGGCCTGATTTAGAGTTTAGCGAGAACTCCATCAGACATCAGAGTGGCCAGGACATTACATCTGCCATCCTGTCGGACTACTGCCTTCCAAATATAGAGATCACAGAGTTCAGGTGATGATCTCTGTAACATCATAGGAACCTGTGTCTTCAAAGGGTCTCCCATCATGGCGGTTCCTCTGAGGGTACCAAATGTTTCCTGTGTGGTGTACACCGGTTTTGACGGCTGTCCATCAGACTTATAATTTTTTTTAAACAACTTCCCAAAGTGAGCGTTTGTTTTTAAATAAAATAGCTAATAACCCCAACATCGAAGGAGTGGTTTCACTGAGTGTTGGGGTCATTATTTGTATTTTTCTGTTTGTCCCTGTCAGGTTTTCCTTGACAGTGACAGACAGGAAACAAGCATTTGCAATGCAATAGGTCTCTCATTAGAGAAAGTTTTAGCCTTTGCAAAAGATAATTTTTTTTTGTCAAAAATATTCTAGCAGTAGCATAAGTAATAAAAGAAAATCCACAAAGCAAGGAAAGGGTGCAGTACTGTGGAGTTGTAAAGGGACCTGTATTAGCCACATAAGGTACTGCACCCTTAATGCAATTATGAATAGAAAGATTGCAGCTGAGCACACATTTCCATTTGTTTACATTGGAAGTGAGATTTTTATTAGCTTACATTTTGAAAATGCACCATTGTTATTTATGTAGCTTTATTTCACAAACAAATCAATTCAAGATGAACCACCGAGTGAACCGGAGAGAGCTCAGTGTCAACTACTTCCAGAAATAATTACAACACTGCCGCTTTCCTGAAACCACCACTAAAGTTCAATACCGCCACAAATCAAAATATTGGCGATAGATGGACTGCCTGGATAGAGACGTTTGAGGACTTCGTTAATGCACTTGAAGAGACTGATAACAAAAAGTTTATCAAGTATCTCAAAATTCTTGCTGGTGATGGTACAAAAGAAGTCATAAAGAAAATGCCGCTAACTGACAAAGATGTCACATATCATCAGATTAATGGAGTGCTGAATTTCAAGTTTATTCCAATGCCAAATGTTGATTATAAACTACACATCTTCAACTAAGAACATCAGAAAGTTGGTGAAACCATTGATGAATTTGTGGAGAGACTTGACACTCTCATCAAACATTGTAAGTTCATTGAATTTAATGATGATGAAGCTATGCGTCTTGAGAGTTATTGACGGATGCTTGTCCGATCTATGCAGATGACAAATGCGGCAGGTAACTCTTAGTCTAGAGCAAGAGCTGATGGCTGCCTGAGCTGACAGACAAGCTGCTTACATGGATGTTGCAGGTGCCCAGAACAAATCGGCCATGAATGTGAAAAGCCACAACAAAAGACTGAAGCACACAAAGTGATGTTTACATGTAAAAAGAAGTTGTGTTTTAGATGTAGATTCTAATTTCCACATGAAGGTAAATGTCCCACTCGTCGACAGATATGTAAAGGCTGTGGGAAGGAAAACCATTTTGTGACGGTTTACAAAATAACTGAAATATTAAGCACGTCACGGCACAAAGACAAAATTGCCACCAGAACGTTCCAGAATCCACGTTCGACGCACTTTCATAAGGTCAAGCAAAGACATCAGTTGAGGCAGATCGACACTAAACAAAGTCAATACTCATCTAAATCTTCATCGAACAGCTCTTCTGTATTAATATCGACTGAAAGTGATGAAAATGATTGTGCCATATTGATGATTCCCTCAGAAATTGTGAGTATGTTGGTTTGGCCACTTGTGGAGAAAAATGTCAAAGAAAGATTGAAAAATGCCAAAGCACCGAAGTCATTCAAACATTGTCTGATGATTACACTGAAAGTAAATGGTTGTCCGATACCTTTCATTATCGACAGTAATGTATCAATAAACATTATGCCTGTGGAGAAATACAATGAACTACCCTCAGTGCCACAACATACACAATCGAAAACCAAAGTGTACACCTGGGCTGCATCAACGTCCTTAAAAAGTCAAGGTACATTTGTAGCGACAATGAAACACAAGAAACCGAAGGTACAAGCATCAATCAATGTGCTTCCAGGTACGCCGTCAAGTGCCTGTCTACTAAGATTCAGCACAGCCGCTGATATGGGACTGATTTCTGTGAATTTAAACATGAATGCTTACCATGAAATAGTAAGTCAGTTCCCTTCGTTATTTCATGGTTTGGAAAAACTTGAGACTATGAAAGAAAAGTTGCATATCAATGATGTTGTCCGTCCTATTGAGACATTTACAAATTGCTTTTCATTTGCAAGAAGATGTTGAAGACGAAATTGAAGCAATACTTAAGCATGACATTATTGAACATTCAACTGGTCCAACACCATGGGTTTCCCCCATAGTGGTAGTGGCTAAAAAAGACAGTGAAGGAACTGTACACATATGAGTTGACATGCGTCAGGCAAACAAGGCAATTGATCAAGAACAACATCCAGATTCACATATTGTTGACATGATACTGCAATTAAATGATTCAAAGGTCTTCTCCCATCTTGATTTAAATAAAGGTTACCTTAGTTAGAAATTAAAGAAAATTGCAGGTACATTACAAACTTTTATACACATGTTCGTCTGTTTCGATACAAAAGACTGAGGGCCTCATTTACAATGATTTGACGTAGGGTAGCACCTCAAGTGTTTTTGCTGCACTGCCCTACGCCAAATAAAAAGGGCAGGAATGCATCATATTTACTAGATACTGTGCATTCCTGTCCTTTCAGCCCGCGCCAGCACACATTATGGTGCCTAGCACTAACACAGGCACCATAGCGCCAAGGTGCAATGGTGTCTGCATTGTTGGCAGGATTGTTTTTGTGCAGGAAGGTTCACCCTCCTGCACAAATACAATCCATGAAGGCAGTTTCCCCTTTCTATGTGTGCTGCAGAGTGCAAAACACATAGAAAGTGGAAAAAGAGGAGCAACAAACATATTTCTCATTACGCATGTCCCCAGGAAGTGTACAGTATTAATGCATTCCCAGCTTTACAGATCCTTGTAAATCTGGGAATGGGTCAACCCCATGGGTTTTGTGTGGGAGCACCCACAGCAATACCCATGGAATGCCTCCTTGATGTATGGTTGTTTCTTTTAGAGTTTTTGTAACCAAAATAAAGAATTGTTCTTGACTCCCTGATGCAGTGTAAGGCAACGCAGTGACTTCTGCTTCATTGCCTTACACAAGATCTATGAAGCCACGAAAAGCAACACAAAGTGGCTTTGCATGGCATCGTAGATATGGGTCTGCACTCTGCGCCACCGGTATTTCATAAAAAGTGACACAAAAGCAGCTCAAGGTGCTTATAAATCAACCCCTGAGTTTCGGAGTGTCATCTGGTGCCGAACTGTTTCAAGACGTCATTTGAAGTATCATACAGCCTGTCATGAATGCGTTCAATTATAGCAATGACATAGTGTTTTTTGGAGCTACACAAAAAGGACATGATAAAGCTCTGACACAAGAATGTAATTTCCTTTTTGAAGCAGGTTTGACTTTGAATGCAGACAATTGTGAGCTCCATAAGACAAAGCTAAAATTCATTTCTGAAGAGGGTATGACACCAGATCCTGCTAAAGTACAAGGGTTGTCAAATACTGATCCCCACAAGATGTTTCTATAGTGGCTGTATGACAGAACCATGCATGGATAAAACACACATGCCTTAACAACGCAGTCAGAACAACAAATGTGCCTTAACCATGCATTATTTTACCACGCAAGTCTTCACAACGACTGGCCTTATGGAAAGTGCTGGAGTTGGAAAGTGGATTATTAGTAGTGGTAAATATGAATGTACCACTGGCAATACGGCCACTAACATGGTCTAGGGTGTAGTATGGGTCTCAATAAATTATTCCCATGCTCAACCCTGGGTAGATTGGCTGCAAGCAGGCAGGCTTAAATTAGGAGACAGGGATGTAAAGCATTTAAAAACACCAATTCAGTAATAAAGAAACAACACAAAATAAAAATACCACACCAATTAAATAAAATAGGAAATATTTGTATCTTTAAAATGACATAAAAATGACAAACATTCGGGGAAGTGGTCTGCTGCGCAGCGGAATGGCCACTCTTTGAGTGCGCTCCGCCGATCAGGATTAATTCCTGCATTAATCCTGTATTACGGATGGGTGCAGAATTTACCTGACACCTTCCACGCGAAGCTGAACATCTGTGGACCCTGGTGTGGGCGATCCAGCGGTCCACTTGAGCCCCGGAGTCAAGATATGCGAGTGGTGGCACGGGTGCTGGAAAACTGAGCGATCAAGGCTGGGCTGCCGACGGGGAGCCGCGATAATTGAGCCCGCGGCTGCTGGTGGGCCGCAGGCCGAGAACTGCTGGAGGAGCGGCCGTGTGATCCCTGACAGCTGAACTTGGACTTGGGGCGCAGTGCTTTGAGGACGTGGTGCGGAGGGCTGCTGAGTGCCCGCGTGCCCCTGACTGTGTGTCGAAGCTGCACAGGAGGTGGGAGTTTGATGATGCCCTGCACACGAGCCCCTATCCGCCATTACGGGGAGCCGCGATAATTGAGCCCCCGGCTGCTGGCGGGCCGACAACAGCTGGAGGAGCGGCTGTGGAATCCCTGCCGGCTGAGCTTGGACCAGGGACATGGTGCTCCGGGGACGGGCTGCAGTGGGCTGCAGAGTGCCCACGTGCCCCTGACTGCGAGTAGGAGCTGCATCGGAGGTGGGAGTTTAACGGCGCCCTGCACACGAGCCCCTATCTGCCATTTTGAGGTGCACACTGGCGCTACTTGAGGCTGTTGATCCCACTGTGAGCCCGCTGTGAGTGCTGCCTGGGCAGCTGCGCTGGCTGTGCACTGACCACGTGTGCTGGACAAAAACCGAGGCGCTGTGGGACCCACGAGCAACCCCTTACCGGGCAGGGGCCATTTTATGATCACACGAGGCGGGGCAACTCTGCATTTTGGTGCCTGCGCCTGCTTTGGGGGAGTGGATGAGAGAAACTCTACCCACTGAAGTGATCAGAGTGAGTTGACTGCTGTGTTGGCCGTGCTTGGAAGCCCTGCCGGGAGGTTCTGGGGGTGTGCAGAACTGCCCGATGTGTCCTGAATGAGACCCCTGCAGTCTGGGAGAGCAACGTATGGTGTCTGCGTCAACTTACACTTAAACGCTGACACTGAGGAGATGGCTGGTTTGATTGCTGTGCTTGATACGCCTGGAAGCAAAACTGCCATTATTGTGGCCGAGGGTGAGGGTCAGTTCCGCTTTGCATGTGCCACCCGAAACACGCTGTGTACACTGTAAGTGCCTATCTGCATCTAGCGCGCCTTGGCCGCAAGCTGAAACATATTGGCAGCTCCATGTCTTACAAAGTGTTTAAAGAGAGACTGGAGACATCAGTGGCGCAGTCCTGGTTTGGTTCGCTTGAAATCTGCACGTACTACACAGAACTGCTGGGGAGAGCGTGACATGGCAGCTTTGCACCGCAGAGGTGCTGTGCATTGGTGACACGGAGAGACGTGTTGCCACATTCTCATACATTATTAGTTAAAGAAAAACAATTGGTTCTGTCAGATATGTGTCAATTTCTTTGCAATATTGTGAGTATAATACTTCTTTATATACTTCACTCAGTCCGCATTTGCGGTATGATGCGTAAGGACACACACAACAATTTTCAATTTTGAAAAGTTCTTCTTATTATGGAAATTTTACACGTATAAATCAATTTATGAACAGTGGCTGTCAGGGACAATAAAAGCAAACAATCACATACAGAGTGAAATATTTAGTGACTAATAGTGACAGGTGATGGCCATGCTATACATGAATAAGTGAAGATGATGTATATATAATTATAGAAAAACAGAGAATTTCATCAGTCCATATTTGAAAAATGTAGGTCACAACAATCATGTTATTTTCTTTTTTCGTGTTGTGGCTTAAGATGGACGGATTGACAAAAGTAACATCGACGTTTCGACCCTAGACGTTAGTGCAGAATTATTTGCATCTGTAGCGGACTTCATCAGGACAATAGGAGAACAACAGCCTGTAATAGTAAGGACGGTATATTAAAAGGCGTGTGTGTGTCTGGTGCATGATATCAGAGTGGAGGCAATGTCTGTTGGCCTGCTCACCTGAGGACGTGGACAGCTAGAGGATTCTTCAGTAGCCGTTGGAGGTTTCGGTGTCAGCCGACACCCTGTTTGGAGATATCCTGACTAGGAGGATTCTATGGGGATATGTACATCAGAGTCAGCGCTAGTGCACTCATGAGAAGAATGACCAAGGAAAGTGTCTCAAGTATGTACATACCTTATGTAATTAATACAGGTATTCTTCACCAGCCGGTGAAGGCATTTGAGGTAAGTGCCGCCTGAGCGATCACCTGTGGAGTTGAATTAAACCTCAGGTAAGTATTTGTTACCACTGGATTACCAAATATAAACTTTAGGTATTTCATATTGCAGGTGCGGATTCTACTTCTACACGCGCAGTGGGCTGTGAGTGGCATTTATCTGATTCTGGAATACCGTTGATGTCTGTGTGGTTAACAGGCCAAGACGTGTGTCTGTGCATGCACAAGTTATCCAGGTCTTATAAAAATGATTATATCTAAGATGCTAACAATGGTTCTTTTCTTATTACGAAGCCAAACCTATCATGTAGTAGGAAAATTAATAAATGTCATGCTAATGCCTTGTTATACAGGTTTGCCGGTGGGGCCCCAGTCGGAACCCACCTGTCACGCCTCCAGCGCCTTTGTCACCATGGGCAAACAGGACGCTAAACAGCCAAAGTTAACCTTTGAAAATAAACGTGCCACATGACATACGGAGCCGGAGCGTGAGGCACAGATGGACAGCCAGCATGACTCACAAGCGGAAGATCAAGGTGAGGACCTGAGGACCCTTATGTTAGAGATGGGTTCCAGCCTATGAAACATAGACACGAAACTGGACACCTTGACGTCGCAGCTGGACTAATTCAAATCACAGGGGACGGTGCATGAGACGCGTCTTGATTCACTGGAGAACCATCATACTGAATTCCATGAATTTCAGGTGGAGACAAGGGAGCAGCTGCTCCACATGGATAAACTACTGGGGATCATCAGGGCTAAGAATGATGATTTGGAGGCGAGGTTGCGAAGTAGCAATCTTCGCATTTCTGGAATTCTGGAGACTACCGCCATAACTAAAATGGAGACCTTCATCACAGACTTGCTTCACAAACTGTTTGATCCCCACCTCTCCTCGGATTTGTGGTAGAAAGAGCCCATCGATCGTTGGGGCAGAAGCCCCCTGTTGGTGCGCCACCCAGCCCATCCTTGCACAGTTCTTGATCTACCAGGAAAGAGACCTCGTACTACGGCTAGCTAGAGAGAAAGGTGAACTGCTGCACAAGGGTAACACCATCTCATTTTATCCGGACTTCACCCCGGCGGTACAGGCGGCACGGCGGGAATTCCTCCAGGCTAAAGGCATCCTTTGGCAGGCACAAATCCCATACTCCCTGCTGTATCCAGCCAAAATTGAAAGTATCATTCGACAGAACTGCCCACTTTTTTAGAGACTCGAAGTCCACATTGAAATTTGCTAAGCATGTAGGGGGCAAGAAGAACAAAGAAAACGGTGAGGCCGAGAAGAGGGAAACACCTCAGTGACAATGACTGATATGGGTATCGTATTGTTTGTTAGCTTGTTATTCTGGAACGATGTAGTGTGGGCCCAGAGGAATGTTGCTTCAGCTGTTAATATGGGTCCTGATGTTCTTTGATATGTTGTTCTCCGTTGAACTGAGATGCAGAGGTCTTGGGCATATAGCATCTTCCGCAGTACTCCTGGCCACCTTGTGCGAACAAGGTAGTTTGCCGGTGTCGCTGCGCCCCCATGGGAGGATTCCCTGGTATGATGTGTACAACTTTGTGGTTTTCTTTCTTTAGGGTGGGTATTCTGTAACCTGATTGGCGGTTGGAGTGGGAGGTGGGGGGATAGGGTTTGTTTAACTGTTCATTGCCAGTATGGATGTAATTTGGTGGCTAGACTGTGCAGACCATGGTTGGAGGGAACCTCGCCGTCACTGTTCACATAGGTTCTGTAAGTGCGTACTACACACATTTTTGCTAACACATTAAATTGACTTACTTGGAATGTTCGAGGGCTTAATGATGGTAGGAAGTCCATATTGGTCCATGCTTACTTATCCCAACATAATGTAGATATCTGCTTATTGCAGGAGACGCACCTCAATGTTACGCCATCACAGAGGCTCTGCCATAGCCGGTGGGGACATGTTTACTCCTCTGTATATTCCAATTATGCTCATGGGATAGCTGTGTTGATCAAGCGAGAGTTGGACTGGAGGGAGGGATTGGTGCATTTTGATCCAGAGGGAAGATACACCTTTACACAGGGGATTTTGTGTGGTGTCTTCATAGCTATTGTGGCTGTTTATGGCCCTAATATAGGCTCCCCAGAGTTTTTTAGCAATGTTTGGACGAAGTCAGGGCAACTGGCTGCAGTACGACACTGTGGGGAGGTGACTTTATTGCTATCATAGATGACGACTTGGACATGCGGGGAGCTGCCCGCTCCTTGCACACTGCAGCTAGCGCTGCACTGAGGGCTATAATATCTGACGGAGACTTGGTCAACATATGGCGTAGCAGACACCCCTTGCTCAGGGAGGGTACCTGCATCTCTGATCATCACAGCGCATGGTTCCGCTTGGATTTCTGGCTAGTGTCTCGGGATGTAGCCACTTGGACTTCAGAAGTAGAGCACATGCCACGTTCACTGTCGGACCACTCTCTGTGTCTGTTGAAATTGTTGATTTCGAGCTTGCCTCAGCATGCCTTCATCTGGCGCCTCCCACCACATGCCCTCCTTGACGAAGCCTTTAAAGATGAGATACGGACAAATATCACTGAGTATTTCGATCTGAATGCAGGTTCGGTAGACACTGAGGCTTCACTCTGGGAGGCATTCAAGGTTGTCATAAAAGAGGTCAGTGCATTGCCAGACAGGCGGGAGTGTTTAAGGCCATTAGGGGCATGATTTCCTCCTTGGAGGCTAGCATAAGGGAGCTTGAGGAGAGGTTTTATTCCACTGGTGACCCAGACACTGTCTGCCTGCTGAAGGCCAGGCTGCTAGATTTTTCTGAAGAGGCGCAACAGGAGGTTATGTTCCTTGGAAAATATGCAGAGGCGAGACGGTACGGGGAGGGGGATAGGCCGGGACGCACGCTGGCTGGTATGATCAGGCCGCCCAGATCCACCACGTTTATTCATGAAATATACACCGCACCAGATAACGCTGTCAGGGGTATGATGGAAATTTTAAATGCGTTCTCCACTTTTCATACCCACCTTTACACTGCCACCCAGGATACCTGCCCCAAGGGGATGCAGTCCTTTATGAACTCGATTGCTTTAGTTTGGTTCAATAACACCCACAGAAAATATATGACGTGACTTTTTATCTTGTTAACCCGGAGGACAATCTGGACCCAATTTTGAGGGAGTTTATCCGTTTTGGAGGCCTGGCTGGGATTTTTGTGAATTGGGCAAAATCTGTGATATTCCCCCTGACAGATGGCACACCGCGGGTATCTTCCGAATATCCTCTAAAGTTGGAAGCCGAGGCGGTCAAATACTTGGGCATATGGATAGGTCAGGATACCCAAGAGGTTTGGAATCTAAATTATGAAATTTAGGTCTGTCGTGGGGTTGAGGACAAGGTTAAGATATGGGCTAAGGTGCAGCTCTCCCTCGCTGGGAGCATAGCATTTGCTAAAATGGTCATTCTGCCCAAATTTCTGAATTTATTTGTAAATATTCCAATCCCACTCACAATGCATTTTTTTACCACTCTCAGGCCGCATCTTATTTCCTTAGCATGGGCGGGTGGACAGGCTAGGACATCCTGGGACATGTTGACACTCCCGCTGGGTCAGGGAGGATTGGGCACTCCGGACATGCACCTTTATGCGCTATGCGCTCAGGCCTGATTCTTGCTTTTTGGGTGCACCCGATGCCCTTCCAACCCCATGTGGCAGTAGAGCTTGATGCAGTTGCGCCAGTCCCACTTAAAGTGGCTATTTACAAGCCGTTGCGGCGTCCTCGTGGGGACATAGACACTGCCAGAACGTTGCGTTGGGCATGGGAGGAGCTGCGTAAATGGGCGGGAATCCTGGTGTTGTATGCCCCCTCGATCACACGGGCAACAACAACTGGTGATGGACAGAATGCAGAACATTGTCGTACATTCACCCCAGTACAGAGATCTGGGCCTAAATCCATCTTTTGTTGCACTCCACACCACCCCAGGTCAGACATGGCCATAATCAAATCAGCCTTGACCCTGTGCCTCATGGGAACAGTCCAGCCTGAACTGCCAAGCCATGTCTTTCCTGGACCGGAATCAAGCATCCAAGGACCGGTTTCTGGCTATCAGCCGTCATCAGCCTGGATAGCTTGACTCCAGTGGTGTGGAGAGCATGGGACTCACGTCTGAGCATACCCATCCCATTTCGGTGCGACAAAGTCAAAAACAACAGGTGATGGACAGAATGCAGAACATTGTCATACATTCACCCAGTACAGAGATCTGGGCTTAAATCCATCGTTTTTTTGCACTCCACACCACCCCAGGTCAGACATGGCCATTTGCAAATCAGTCTTGACCCTGTGCCTCATGGGAACAGTCCAGCCCGAACTGCAAAGCCATGTCTTTCCTGGACCAGAATCAAGCATCCAAGGACCGGTTTCTGGCTATCAGCCATCATCAGCCTGGATAGCTTGACTCCAGTGGTGTGGAGAGCATGGGACTCACGTCTGAGCATACCCATCCCACTCGGGGCGACAAAGGCAAAAACAACAGGTGATGGACTGAATGCAGAACATTGTCATGCATTCACCCCAGTACAGAGATCTGGGCCTAAATCCATCATTTTTTGTACTACACACCACCCCAGGTCAGACATTGCCATATGCAAATCAGCCTTGACCCTGTGCCTCATGGGAACAGTCCAGCCCGAACTGCCAAGCCATGTCTTTCCTGGACCGGAATCAAGCATCCAAGGACCGGTTTCTGGCTATCAGCTGTCATCAGCCTGGATAGCTTGACTCCAGTGGTGTGGAGAGCATGGGACTCACGTCTGAGCATGCCCATCCCACTCGGGGTGACAAAGGCAAAAACAACAGGTGATGGACAGAATGCAGAACATTGTCATACATTCACCCCAGTACAGAGATCTGGGCCTAAATCCATCGTTTTTTGCACTCCACACCACCCCAGGTCAGACATGGCCATATGCAAATCAGCCTTGACCCTGTGCCTCATGGGAACAGTCGAGCCCGAACTGCCAAGCCATGTCTTTCCTGGACCGGAATCAAGCATCCAAGGATCGGTTTCTGGCTATCAGCCGTCATCAGCCTGGATAGCTTGACTCCAGTGGTGTGGAAAGCATGCTGGACTGTGGAACATAATAATTTACTATTCCAACTCTACTCTGCCAAACAGTAGGGAAAGAGATGGGCTTTAACATCCAACACCGCCTTAGGCATGTTGTTGTAATGTCATGCATGGAAAGCGAATGTGTGGTTAAGATGCATTCATTGTTCTGACTGTGTTGCAAATGCAATGCAGGGTTCGGCCGTCACTGTTTCCTTTATCTGGGGAGTTCATGGAGAGACTTGACAAACAAAATGTTTCATTTCATTGCTCACAAGAATGTGAAAAATGCTGTGAAAGATTTAAACAAGCCATTGAGAATGCTGTGGAAATGGTGTACCTCAATCCTACGCTTCATCCAAAGGTTGTTGATGATGCTTGCCCCGCTGGTTGAGATACTATCCTTGCACAGCACAGCTGGTGATTATAGATGAGTATTCACGATTTCCATTAATTGAAGATCTTTCATCTACTACAGAAGAAAGAGTCATATAAAGACTAATTGACATATTTGTGACATGGGGTGTTTCAGCCATAGTAAAGTCTGCCAATGACAGCCTTTCAATAGCCGAGAGTTTAAACCTTTCTTGGAGCATGTGAATATAAAGCATCAATAGAGCACACCTTTGTGGCTGCAGGCCAACTGATTTGTTAAGCGGTTTATGAGTACACAAAAGAAATCAGTGCACCATGCTAATCTTGAAAAGTTTGATTTTAAAACTGTGTTGAATACCTTCTTGCGAGCTTATCGGTCGACACATCACTCGAACACAGGTGAAAGTCCTGTAACATTAATGTTCGGGAGAGCAATGAACACCAATTTGCCTCAACAAACCAATCAGAGAAAGAGAGTTGAGAAAGCAACTCATGAGAAAGACTCGGTGAACAAACAAAAGATGAAAGCAAAGGCTGACCAAAGAGGATATGCGAAGAACATTATCTTCAAGAAAGGAGATCAAGTGCTTGCTTAACAGATGCGGAGAAGGAAATCTGATGCTCCATTCAATGCAGAGCCTTTTTAAGTGGTGTCTACCAAGGGACACAATCAATCAATCAATCACTCAATCAATCATAGCATTTGTAAAGCGCACTACATACCCATGAGGGTCTCAAGGTGCTGGGGGGGATGCTGCTACTGTTCGAAGAGCCAGGTCTTGAGGAGTCTCCTGAAGGTTAGAAGGTCTTCGGTCTGCCGTAGGCAGATGGG
Source organism: Lissotriton helveticus (assembly GCF_964261635.1). Taxonomy (NCBI): domain Eukaryota; kingdom Metazoa; phylum Chordata; class Amphibia; order Caudata; family Salamandridae; genus Lissotriton; species Lissotriton helveticus. Next base: position 1,764,578,185 of record NC_136057.1, read on the forward strand.
GAGGGTGCTCCATGTCTTGGCGGCGAGGTGGGAGAATGATCTGCTGCCGGTGGTCACTCTTCAGATGCCCCGAATGGTGGCGAGGGTGTGGTCTGCGGAGCGGAGATGGCGGGCGGGGCTGTAGAGGCTGAGTCATCTGTTGAGGTACGCTGGTCCGGTGTTGTGGAGTGCCTTGTGTGCGTGGGTGAGACGCTTGAAGGTTATCCTCTTGTTGATAGGGAGCCAGTGCTGGTCTTTCAGGTGGGGTGTGATGTAGCTGCGGTGGGGGATGTCCAGGATCAGGCGGGCTGAGGCGTTCTGGATGCGTTGGAGTCATTTCAGGAGTTTGTCCGGGGCTACTGCATAGAGTGCGTTGCCATAGTCCAGTCTGCTACTGACGAGGGCCTGGGTGACCGTCCTGGGTGACCGTCCTTCTAGTTTTGGTGGGGATCCACTTGAATATCCTGCAAAGCATGCGGAGGGTGTTGAAGCAGGAGGAGGTGACGGCGTTTACCTGCTTTGTCATGGAGAGTGTGGAGTCGAGGAGGACCCCTAGGTTTTGTGCATGGTTGGTGGGTGTGGAGGGTGCTTCTAGTGCCGTCGGCCACCAGGAGTCGTCCCAGGCTGGAGGGGTAGAGCCGAAGATGAGGACCTCCGTCTTGTCCGAGTTCAGCTTCAGTCGGCTGTTCCTCATCCAGTCTGCGACGGCCTTCATTCCTTCGTGGAGGTTGGTTTTGGCTGTGTGGGGGTCCTTGGTGAGTGAAAAGATCAGCTGGGTGTCGTCGATGTAGGAGATGATGTGTAAGTGGGCGAGTGGTGCCATGTAGATGTTGAACAACGTTGGGCTGAGAGATGAGCCTTGGGTTACGCCGCAGATGATATCGGTGGCTTCGGTATGATGACTGCCCAGTGCACTGGGAATTCTATTACCAGAGACTCTTCTCACTTTAGGCCTTTAACTAGTTGTTCATCAGATCTAACTGTTGAAGGAGAGACTGGGGCTGAACCATCAGTGACTGCTGTTACCTCTACACCGCTGACTCAGATCCTGGACATTGGTGAGGACAGTTCCTAGTTTCCAAGAAAAAGATGAGGTTGAGCAATTGAAGCGCCAAAAAAATTACTGTATATGTCTGTCTGTCTATATATTTTGTAAAATAACCTACAATGTTTTATTTAACAGAGGGGGAGATGTAATGTTTTGCAAGTTAGAAATGGCACCTGAGGGACTCCATATAACTGTGACATACGTTGGAGCGGAATTAATTGAAGGCTGGTTTAGAATGTTGAGTTCGCAGTTACAAGCAGACCAATAAAGACATGCAAAACTAAGATCTGTGTTGGCATAGTCATTGGTGGGTACCCTGGTTGGGGAAGACGCTACAGGCATGAATTAGCGGTAAGTGAAATATTTGGACAAATTTCACAGCATGTAAAATTTGTCCATTTGCTTTCATCTGTGGAGCAGAATTAGAGTTGCACCGCTGCTCTATGGGTAGAAAAATAAGTCCAACACAGTTGCCTTTAGAAGTGCTGTGTACAGCTGGGAAGTGAATTTATCTTAATAATGATTGCATTAAGATAAACACACTGCCTGGACCCGTGTCAGTGTTCTTGAAAGCAACTTCTCCAGCAGTAAAGCCCGCGTTCAGCGCTTGCCTCATGGCACTGTAGCAGGCAGATGCCACGAGCAGCATTGCCTATAAGGAGACTTCATTCATGTACTGAGGGAGCCGGGCAGTGTAATTAACTTTATGCAGGGGACACTCCATCAGGAGTAGCCAAGCGCTCTACAAACCTCTAACATAACATTACCATTAAGGTAATTACATTGTCTGGCCCGTAACAGTGCTGGACGGCATAATAATTCCCCACTGGGAAGCAGGAGGAATCCTTGTGCTCAGTGCTTAATTAGGAAAAGAATAAGTGCCGGGACCTAATGCTTTGCTTAGAAGCCTGCGGCCGGCGCTATTATATGTATGGGGTGACAATTATCAAGGCTGCACAGTCTTGATTCCATCACATGCCTCTTTCATCCACCACCAGACACTCACTGCCTCTCTTATCTCACTCTTGCAGGTTTTGTAGTCTCTGCTTTCGTTTTATGTCACTGTTTTATGCCTTCCCCTTTTCTCCCTTTTATGTTTTTCCTCTATCTTGCTCTGGGTCCAAGACTAGTGATAAAAATAAGCGCCATCCTCAAAAGTGAGTCCTGGTGGGCCCCACCTGAAATCCTGGCTCAAATTAAGCACTGCTTGTGCTGGATGGCATTTTTTTAGATTCTACGTTTAACAAAAAAAAATATTCAGGGCAGACACATGCGAAACATAAGAAAGGAGAGGACTGAATAAAGTAGGAATACGTTTATCATTATTACGAGATGAAGGAGAACAAACGATGAATAGAAGTAAACTGACTGATCCCCGTAAGTAAGGCCCAACAGAAGAATCTTAACCGCTTGCTGTTGCCAGAATTCTTTCTGACAACAAACATGTCTGTCTTTAGCAGATGTGGGGTCCCCTCTGAGATATTCACGTTGCCTAGATTAGTCTTTCAAGTGGCGTGCTCTAATGTTCAGAAGTGGAAGGCGGAGGAGAGAATCCGGTTGCTGAGACAATTATATCCAGAATTACATAGTGAAATGTGCTCTTCCAGAAGAGGCCATAGAGGCAGGCAAAGTAATGGAAATCAGCTCTTTGGAAGGGGGTAGGGGCACCTTTGAAATCCTGAGCATATAAATAGATATTCCAGGCTACCTCAGCGGGGTTGCAAGACCAGAGAGTTTGGCCTTCTCACAAGCAATACCGGAAATGCTAGATTTGTTTTCAGTGGTGGTAAAGAGAAGGACACTCGTCCTTCCGGGGAGCCAATCAGCCCGGGACTATGAATATCTGTGAGATTTGAGAGTGTCTGGGGCCCATCACCACATTCTGCAGGGTGGGCCGTGATTTTGCTTTATATAACTCAGTACAGAGGCTGACATGTGGAAGCCTCAAAGAGCTGAAATGCAGTGGCAAACGGGATACATTAAGGGCCTGACTTTGAGTTCGAAGGAGGGTCTGTCACAAATGTGTGTATTAAAAGTGCCATATGATATAGTAGACTTATAATATGGCAGACGGGATATCCATCATGTTTATGAGGAAACTGCTTAACTAGGCTCTAAGGGTCTCATTTATGAGGCTGTGCGTCACTTTTACGCCACCGGTGCGTCACTTTTTGTGACGCACCGGTGGCGTAAAAAATGTGCCTTGTTGCGCCATATTTACAAAGTGACGCATCTAGGTAGATGCGTCACTTTGTAAACCCCTGCGCCAGGTATAATGTATGCAAGGGGGGAATTTTGACGCAAGAAAGGGTCATGGAAGTGATGCAGTGAAATCTATAAGATTTCACTGCGCCACTTCTAGGACTCAAATGCGTCAAAATCTTATGCCTGCCTCACAGCAGGCGTAAGACTGACGCAGGCCCTTTCACATGGGGCTTGGCCCATGTGAAAGGACACATTGCTGGAGTTGCGTCACTTTTGTGACCCACTCCAGCAATGCGTCACTTTTGCGCTTACAGATACGTCAGAAATACTGACGTATCTGTAACTCCTTGCGGCATGATACGTCATACTGTAAATATGACGCATCATTGGTGTCGCAAGGAGGGCGCAATGAAAAGTGACGCATCGCTGTTTTCACGCAGCGATGCGCCACTTTTCATAAATGAGGCCCTAAGTTCCTAAAGCTATGGCATGCATTAAGGGTGACCCTTTGCTCACTACAATGGACTCTTCCCCAAAGGTGTACTGCAACCATAGCTGTCTTTTTGCCCAGCTCATTCTGTTGATGCCGAGAAAGGAGTTGGGTGCTCCGTGCCAACCTGATCTGTCTAGTAGAAGACTGCATCTGCATTTTCTTTGTGTTCTTGGAGAATCGTCCACTTCAAAATCAGTAGAGAGGACTAGATTGTCAGTAAAATGATCACCTACACTAAATGGAAATATGGTCAGGAGTCTGATGTTTCAGAAATGAGCCCTCTTCACTTGCAGAGAGAATAGCCCCACTATATTCCATACTTTATATAGCATAACACTTGTATCACATCCACTACATCAGTGGTTCTTAACCTGTGGCCCGGGAACCCCTGGGATCTGGGAAGCCTACTCAGGAGTTCCATGAATGCTTAGAAAATAAAATAATATTAACAGATTATTGAAGGCTGTATAAATAAAGAAGCAAAATTGACAATTTTAAAGCGTTCTTTAAATGTTAGGAAATTGAAGTCACAGGCTAAAAATTGAGTTCGTATCTTCAAATTGATTCATGAGAGCAGTGCACCTGCATCCACAGAATATAGTATTGACTATGAGCAGCCTCAATTAAATTCAGAAAAGCTCAAACTTTCTATTAAAATGTTGATTTTTTCTATTAATTGTGAATTAAATAAAATATTTCATCATTTGTGTGTTTGTTTGATAAACACTTGTTTCTTTATTTTACTGCAATGTTTTTCAGTTCATGCCGTAGAAGTTTAGGACAGGGTCCACAGTTTCCAATAAGACTAAGTGGGAAGTACCCGGATTCCATTAATGATTCAGTGGGGGTCCACAGAAGTCAAAAGGTTAAGATCCCCTGCACTAGATCATCATACCTCTACATCTCAATGTAAGTATAATGGGCCAGTGAACTAGCTAATAGGGTAAGCTGTCTGATGAATGGATAAAAATGCTAGTATACTTCCAATGTTGATGTTGTGGCAAGTGATGTACTACATGAAATCTCAATATAGTTGCATGGATATACTGTTATACCACCTTACTGGGAGACTGGAGGAGCGGTACTGTGAAAACTGCCAACTTTCAAAAACTTGTTCCCCTGAATCTGCCATGTATGAGGCAAGATTGGAGAGTCGCTGGTGGTTTTGGGTGGATCTACGGTAGACTAGAAGATTGTCTATTGTTGCTTGAAGTTGTGTTGTTTTCAAGATGTAAGTAGAAGTAGCCTTCTTTCTACAAATGTGTGGCTGCCAGTCTGGCCACTGTGATAATTCTTGGTGTGAACTAGAGGCCCATTGGAAGCAACATGAGTTCTGTCTTTATACTTTTTTGCTGAAAACTTGGCTGTTTTCTTTCTGAAAAGCTTGTTTGAGTTTGACCTTTATGTAGGTTATCGCTTTGGTTAGGACTTCGGTCTAGTGCCGGGACATCCCGTTTGGGGTTCAATGTGCACTCTATAAATGTTGGAGTAATAATAATGCTTATTAATAGGATTTACATTCTGATTCGGTTGAATTAATTTTTATCAACCATAGAAGGCCGAAATGTTGAATAAACTCAGCTGGGAGTTGAACACATGAAATGCAGATTAGAACCAGATCCCTTCGGTAGGTGCTTAAGTAGCTGAGCTATATAACCTGCTTGCATTACCAGGTGGACTTGTGTCACCATCTAAGTTAAAGCGCAATGCGTATTATCCCTGCATAACAACACTAATGTCACTCTCAATAGAAAGGTTAACACTGCTTAGGAGAACTTAACTCCTCAGTCCTCTTGACCCTGCACTTTTCACAAGTAACACATTCACTCTCTGAACAAATCACTGACAGGCTTAAAGATATTCTGCCTCCATTTTGTTAAACAAATATGTGTTTTAGGTGGGTATGTCATCTTGGGCCAGATGCATGAAGAAACCGTTTTGCAATTTCCTAATTGCGATTTGGAATTAGGAAATCGTAAAACGGCAGTCATAAAAGTGTGCTGAACCCTTTTTGAGATCCTAAGGGATTACAAATGACCTACCTCATGAATATTAATGAGGTAGGTCGCAATTTCCGACCCCCTAGGAAACGCAAAAATCACGGGGATGGTGAGCATGTCTGTAATTGCTTTTAAATAAAGCAATACAAAAATGTAGCCTGTTTTCCTTGAAGGAAAACGGGATGTGTTTCAAAAACAAAAATGAAAAGTTTGCTTTTCATTTTTTAAGAGTAGGCAGTGGGTCGTGGGACCACTGCCTGCTCTTAAACAAGCATTGGCATAGTCAATAGGTCTAGCATTTGCGACCTTATAAGTGTTTATCCATGCAACAGTTGATGTTGTGCACCAAGGATATTCTGCTGCATAACTAAATACTTATAGGGTCCAAAAAGCGAGACCTATTGGCTATGCAAATGCTTGTTTGTTTTTTGTTGCGGTTTTGTTTAAGTTGCCAGATCTACAATAACTGGACATGGTTTTTGTTAACAGTTCTTTGCATCAAATGAACTTGTTTTTATTGCTCATAATGTTGTTTCCATTCTGGTTGTAGGAAGCAGTCATTGCCAGGGATGTGGGGTCTGCCTAGCTGTGCGCATGCGCCGAACTTTGCAAATGAGGAAAAGCCTGGTGCAGGCACAATTTACAAGTGTGGAGTGAGTGAGCCCCAGGCAGCAGAGCCTGCCTGCTGCACTGACGGCTGGTGGTGTGTGTGCTTGGTGAAAGTGTGCACTGACGGCTGGTGGTGTGTGTGCCCAGTGAAAGCGCGCACTGACGGCTGGTGGTGTGTGTGCCTCATGGAAGCGTGTACTGATGGCTGGTGGTGCTTGTGCCTGGTGGAAGCGTGCACTGGCGGCTGGTGGTGTGTGTCCCTGGTGGAAGTGTGCACTGATGGCTGGAGGTGTGTGTGCTTGGCGGAAGTGTGCACTGAAGGCTGGAGGTGTGTGTGTCTGGTGAAAGTGTGCACTGACGACTGGTGGTGTGTGATGGCTGGTAGTGTGTGTGCCTGGTGAAAGTGTGCACTGACGGCTGGTGGTGTGTGGGCCTGGTGGAAGTGTGCACTAATGGCTGGAGGTGTGTGTGCCTGGTGGAAGTGTGCACTGATTGCTGGTGGTGTGTGGTGGCTGGTAGTGGATGTGCCTGGTGAAAGTGTGCACTGGTGGCTAGTGGTGTGTGCCTGGTGGAAGCGTGCACCGATGGCTGGTAGTGTGTGATGGCTGGTAGTGTGTGTGCCTGGTGAAAGTGTGCACTGACAGCTGGTGGTGTGTGTGCCTGGTAGAAGTGTGCACTGACGGCTGGTGGTGTGTGTGCCTGGTGGAAGCGTTCACTGATGGCTGGTGGTGTGTGTGCCCGATGGAAGCGTGCACTGATGGCTGGTGGTGTGTGTGCCTGGTGGAAGTGTGCACTGATGGCTGTTGGTGTATGTGCCTGGTGAAAACGTGCCCTGACGACTGATGGTGTGTGTGCCTGGTGGAAGCAGAAGCATTCACAGTGATAGAAGATACAAATGAAACTGACGAAGAGGAGGGGAAGAAGGGAGGGGGAGTGCGAGCAGAGGAGCATGATTTACAGCTAGAAGACACAAATGAAGCTGACCAGGAGGGATGGGGAAAAGCGAGGGGGTATTACAAGCAGAGGAGCCTGATTACAGCAATAAAAACACGGATGGCAGTTGTGTGCGTGCACGAGCTCGTGAACACAAGCTGTAGGCCAGCAAATGCCTCTGGTGGCACTTTTAAAAGCCACTTACTAAATTTCTCGAAGAGACAGCACTGTCTCAGGCGTGACCTAAAAATTCTGTAACAAACATTCACAAAGGGGAAGGGGTCCCTTGGGGAACTCTCCCTATTTGTGAATGGGTTACCACCTACTTAAAGTAGGTGGTAAAATGTGAATGTTTTGCGACCGCTTTTCGGTCACAAAACATTTCTGCATACTGATGCGATTCAGTATTAGGAAGGGACGCCCTAAAGAACGCCCCTTCCTAATAGTGAATCCCAAACCCATTTTGCCAATTAGTAACAGGTTACCGATTTGGAAAATAGGGTTTGCTGCATCTGAAAAGCATTTCATTTTTTGTGTCCGCAAACAGGACGATTCTGCAAATCAGCCCATTTGCGAAGAAAAAAATGCTTGATGAATGTGCCCCCAGGTGGCTAGAATATGTGTTCTCTTGTTAGCCCAGTGCAGCATTTTTCCTAGGTTCTAGGCACGCATTCTAACCACTGGTGCAAATCCGAAGGACCATGGTCAGTGTAAGGACAGTGAATGATCTGTGTGTTGAATTTAAATTATGCACTTTTCAAGTACAGGCTGCATGTATTTTTAAATAAAACAGGGAGGTCAAAGGCCTTAACTCTGGGGTAATATCCCATCCACACATCAGCCCGTCTGAATTGTTGTTGATCTGTGAGCCCAATGTGCAGGACTGTCTTTTATTTTTATTTTTTGCAAGAAAATAACACACCCTGGACATTTCACCTGTGCCGCCTAACGGAGGAGTTTTTGAGCTACAAATCTAAAGCTATTCACCTTTGTCACACTTCTTTCAGCTAAAAGGGTGTCGTAGCCTGGAGTTCTGATTAACCAGACAAGAAAATAAAGGAAATAAGGTGCCTTTTAGAGAGCTATTTTTCTCCAATCCAATCCCCTTTCTGGTCAGACTGTCTAGAGTCAACTCCATCTGTTTGAGTGAGATTGATGCTATTAGATATAGACCCGGGGGCTGTCTGATTTATGCCCAGAGCCAATACATCTTCAATTTACACTGGATCTGATAACAGCGCGAGGCATGAAGGGAAGGCGCTGGTTCAGATTTGATTAAAGGGACAGTCAAATTTAATCAGAGGGGTTTATTCTCGCCTAGCTCGTCGTCGAAACATTGTGCAATCTTTGACCGGTTTCTTTGAACGTTATTATGAGTGATAGAAAATTGTGTTTTATTGCAACGCATTGGGAACACCCAAGGATTTACCAGGCGTGTCTGGCGTCCGTCCAAGGCTGATGTCTCATTCCTGGAGAGGCGTCACTGTGTTCTCTTGAACGGATTTTAAAGGAAGCTGCGCTCAGTCAGCATTGATTGCTGTTCGAGAAGCCCCATTGAAGGTGGGTGATTCCCAGACCCAGCATGGATGTATACCATTGATGTACCAGCACTGTACATAGCCCAAGGATTTAAGTGGGATGAGAAAACTGGGGGTCCCTCATAGGGGCGTGGCCGCTGTAAACAAGGGTGTGGCTTAAATCACTAAAGCTAAAAAATCTGTGCTTAGCATAGCGTGCTGCCCCACTGGTATTTTGTTGCTTCTGTCCATTCATCCAGGGCTGGTTCTAGGAGTTTGGGGGCCCTGGGCAGAAAGGGAATTTACAAAGCTCTCTAAATAGACGTGACACATTAAGGGCTGTTTGCATCTGAATAGATGCCCCTGCTGCTGAAGCTGCAGCCCCTCCCCCCTCTCAGCCACCTACAGCATCTTTTAACAGCTCATCAAGGGCTGAAGCGTGAGGGTTGCTTATCTCCAAAGAGGGTTAATACTACCAGGGAGGTAAACAGCCAGGCAATAGCCATCCAGCTGTGCCTCTGCGTGGGTGGGGGTTGGAGGCCTAATTACCGGACAAACCTGAAAAATGTGTCTTCTTGCAACTGGGAATGGGGGCCCCCCTCCCCTCAGGTTCCCCTTCCTACACCATAGCAGTGAGGCCAGGGGAGAGGGGCCTCCTAAATTGGTGCACTTGCAAGGTGGCATCTTTCATGCCTTGGTGTGACTCTGTCGCATTTGTGTGGGCCCCAGGTTGGAGAGCTGACTATGGGGCCCTGGGCAGCTTCCCACACTGCCTAGTGTCGGTCCTGCATTCCACCAGATATATAACACAACAAGTAACATTACACCTACAACAAGCCAGGACTATTGGCTTTGTCAATGGTTGTAAGTTACGTAAGATAAATAAGCAACAACTATGACTTTGTTGCACATAATACTGAAAATGCTTCAGTTCTTGTGGCCGAGGTTGTGGTGAAAGGCTAGAGCAACCGACCTTCGAGCTGAGAAAACAGGCATGAGCCCGACGTCAACTACACATCCTGTGATCAGAACATGAATATGTTCTTGTGTAATGTAACTGGTGCTCATGTAAAGCGCTCCAAGTTTGCATTATATAAAACTGAAAATGGAGTCCCTTTGAAGTTACATCCAAAACAGTGTCGGGTGGTACTGTTGTAGAGTGAAGGGTTGTTTTTTTTTCACCCTGAGGGTAAAAAGGGAGAGCCCAATGGGAACCCGCCTCAGCACCTGCTTTTAAAAACTGCCAGTGCTGAGCACCGGCAGGACCTGGCCCACTTAAGCCCTGACATAGCCCCTGCACACTCCATGCCCCAACGTAGGCTGGCATGAGTGATGCTCTATATTACATGCAGCATTGGAGAGCCCTTTACACCTAGCATGCTTTGATGCCAGTGAAGAACCAGTACAGGAGTAGCAGGCGGCCCTGCCTCACCCTAGTCCTGAAATAGTTAGGGCCTGATGAAATTTCTGTGAATCCGGCATAATCTTGCATAATTTTTTACATTTTGTGTTACACTTGTTATGCAAAATTCCCAACATTTTGCAATTTTCTCATTGTAGCGTGCGGCTAATGTGAACGTGCAAAATGTGAACAGGTGCTGGTTGTGGCACTTGGACTTTTAGTGAATAATGCGTCTTTGCATTCAAAAAGGGCATGAGAACGCATTTAGTGCTACAATATAGCTCTAAATGCTGGGTTTGCATTTTACATAATTTTGAATATTTTTTGATGAATTTTGTGCAACTATGCAAAAGCAAACAACACAAATATCACATGCCCTTAAGCTTGCTACAAATCATATACAAGTACAAGAGATTTTGAGAGGTCCTGCTGCACCCCCACTGCCACAAGTGATGCTGTCTGTGATGTTCTAATACATGCATTTATGCAATTTGGGAGCAATTCTGCACCCCTCCTCCTGGTGGGGCCTGATGTTATTGACGCACCTTTGTTTATTTATTCATTTTACAATTGGATGCCACGGAGCATCAGGTCGAGGAGCAAAGTGGGAGGAAAAGCCATTTGGACAGGACCGTAGCCAGGAATATTTGTTTGGGGATTCATGGCCCGAGCAATGATGGTAACATGACGAGTGGTTCACTAGATGGGAAAATAAGCGTTCTTGCTGAATTGATTAATGCTTTGGCTGCGGGGGTTATTCCCCCGCTGTGCTGGGGGGCGGGGGGCACGCACAGCGCCCCGGTGCTCATGACGAGCTCAGCTCGTCATGAGCCACAGTGCTTGTGTGCTCATGACGAGCTGAGCTTATCACGGCCACACCCGTTTCCTTCGAATGCTTAGCACAGCAGTGGAATTAGCCCCGCGTGTGAGCGTTCTAACGGTCATGAGCAAATGAGCACCATGGCTCATGACGAGCTGAGCTCATCATGAGCATGGGAGGGGTTAAAAAACATTTATATTTTGGTAGGATTGTAAAGACTGCTGGAAGCAGGACATGCAGTGGGAGTAGCTGTATACATTTTGGGATAGTGTGGAATGGGCTCAGAGAAGGTTTTTGGTTTGGTTAGTGACAGTGAACACATGTACCTTATCTTTGTTAACCATCACAGAAACAATAGATTGACAAGCATTCCCTTGCCAAATCACATAATGGGTTAAGAAATGTATACCGAAGCAAAATGTGGAAGGGGTGGGTACAGTATCCCTATTAAAATGCATTTCAAAATGCTTGGTAACAATTGTCAGCGGCCATAATTTGAGTCGCAGACCATTCTTAGGTTATCAACTCCTCAACTCCTCAAATGTGGTTATAACTAAGCATGGGCGTAAAATCCGTTCCGCTCGCGGATTTTGCGGATTTTCGGCAAATTCGCAATCCGCGAACTCACGCGAACTTGCCGAAAATTCGTAAAATCCGTGCGAAGCGGATTTTTTGCTTGGTCGCACTTGCCAACTAGAATACTATTCAATTTCGTGGGAGTAAACACTTGCGAACACGTAGATGCGGCGGGCAGCGACAATCTCGCAATTGCGAGATTGCAAAATTTGCAATTTCGCACAAGAAATCCACCAGCAGGCAGCATAAACCTTGAAAATTATGATTTTTATCAGAATAACTCCTCAGGTTGACATTTGCCTGCACTTTTTCTTTGCAAGGAGTCCATTTTGGGGGGGGGGGGGTGTGAGAGGAAGGAAGTGTCCCACAGTCTCCAACTTCCTGTTCCTGTCCAGCAGGCTCCTCCCAGTGCTTTCTTCATGTGCTGGTCACTTTGATTTGGATCTTGACCTGGAAGGATTACTTTTTGTGGATGCTGCTGGATATTTGGATTTTTGCAAAACTCAAAGCACTCAGCAGGTGCAAAAGTTCAATCTTATCATTAGTAACCATTCCCTGTAGTGCTTCCTGAGGGGCCCCTTCAGAGTTCATTTGCCTACTTGCAACTATTCTATGACCCTGCTCTGACCCTCACAGCAGGCTCAGAGAATAGCTACAAGTATACAACAAAGGTCCTGTTAAAAAAATTACACTGCAACAGAAAGCAATTACAGACAAAACTGAAAGCACTCAGCAGGTGCAAAAGTTCAATCTTATCATTAGTAACCATTCCCTGTAGTGCTTCCTGAGGGGCCCCCTCAGAGTTCAGTTGCCTACTTGCAACTATTCTATGACCCTGCTCCGACCCTCACAGCAGGCTCAGAGAATAGCTACAAGTAGGCCACAAAGGTCCTGTGAAAAAAAATTGCACTGCAACAGAAAGCAAATTACAGATAAGGAAGCAGGTGCCAGCCAGACTGGAAGTTTAAATTCAGTGACACATTAATCAACCCCAAATTAATTCATGTCAGTTGAAGCAGGGCAGGTGTGCTTGCTTTTTTTCACCCCCATAATCTACAGTGATAAACCAACCAGAGAGTGGCAGTGATGTACCAGAGGGTGGCATGGGTGTACCAGAGGATGGCAGTGGTGAAACAGAGGGTGCTGTGAACCTGTGATGATGAACCAGACGTAGAAACAACATAGTCGCGGCCGTTGCGAGCCGACAAGTAAGTTCGCAATTGCGAACTGGTACACAACCCTCGCGAACTGGCAGAAATCCTTGCGAACACAAAAAAAACACAAAAATCCGCAAATTCGCGAGAGTTCGCGGATTTTGCGGATTGCGAATCCGTAAATACACAAGTTCGCGGATTGCCAATTCGCAAAATCCGCCCATGCTTAGTTATAACCCAATCACAAAGACAAAGTGGTCATTTTAAGACACTTTACCTGCTGTGAATGTAAGATAAAAGTTTGGAGTGGAAAGTGGTCCAGTAGATCTTTCTAAAACAAAATTTTAAATGCCGCACTGTTTCTTTCAAGACAAAAGGGTTGCATTTAAAAAAAAAACATATTGAAAACGAGAGACATGGTGATTTGCTGACAGCAAGCCACCGTTCCTCTAATGCCCATCCATTGGAGTAAGTCACAATTTGCTACGTAATTCATGAAGAGTAACGGGGTAGGTTGGATTGTTTGAAAGTTGCGTTACCCTAATAGGGGAGCATCCCTTACGTGCACTGCCTGAGTTCCCAATGGACGACACTATTCAGTTTGAAGGTACCAATTTTATTTAGATATTCAATTTTGATTTTTTTCCCTCTTGTTTGGAGTTAATTGTTCCAAAACTGTCTTGATGTATGTTCAATACACAAACATGTTTTTTTATATAGATGCATCATTCTTGCATGTCCTTAACAGGACCAGTCATCTTTCATTATTATGTATATTCCCAATGCATTTCGGCAGACATCTGCCCTCCATCAGGGGGTTTATTCAGAAAACTGTGACCATCGAGCAGGACACAAAGTCCCGAGGTCAAGGTTTTCTGAATGCAACATGAGAAAGAACATGGGCCGGGTATTTTTCAATGCTCACTGTTGTTCTCAGGGGGGGTCTCTCTTCTTGGGGATAAAATTATTATATTTACAGCAGCAGAAAACAAATAGGAATGATGCAATGGCCTAATGTCTGCAGCTCAGTGAGGAGGTGGTCAGGACTGCCACCGTGCACCAAAATGTGGAGCTGACTTCATTCAGTTGTGTCTTTTTAGCCAGCACCTTTTTGGTATGCTGGGATTTGCAGACTCATGTTACCAAACAATGTATGAGTTGTATTCTGTAAAGTATTGTTTGCTATAAGGTGGTCTGGCTAAAGATGTCAACGGTGACAGTTGATAGGTATTTGTGATTACCTATGAAACAGATAGGCTATCTTATTTCAATTAGACAATATCTATCCATGTGATGAACTAATCTCATAGGTGCCTCAGGTTTTAATTTTGACGTGTGCACTCATGGTGTTATGTGTGAGTGGTCTTAGGTACCCCACCAATGTACGAGAAAGTCACAAAGTGTAAAGGCATCCATTTGTTGCGATTGTGCATCTACAGTACTTTGTTTTAAAAAATGTTTCGTCCTCTGCTTTGTGTTGTTTTTCCTCCCATGTGTCTAGCATTGTGTTCAAATTACTGGGCTATGTTCATACCTTGCCGCCCCTTTCTTCCTCCCTGCCATGAGCTGACTACTTCCACCTCAAGGGCTGGTCTCTTAGGGCCTCATTTAGGGCCTCAGTTTTGCGCTTCTGATACATCATTTTTTGTGACAATATGGCGGCGTAAAACATGCCTCCTGTTGCGCACTATTTGCAAAGTGACGCATCTAAGCAGATGCATCACTTTGTGAACCCCTGCGCTACATTATACCTGCGACAGGTTTAATGTATGCAGGGGGGGCGTTCCCCCGCAAAAAGCCTTGTAGAAGTGACGCAGTGAAATCTACGAGATTTCACTGCGTCACTTCTAAGACGCCGTTGCGTCAAAATCTTGCACCTGCCTCACAGCAGGCGTAAGACTGATGCAGGCCCTTTCACATTGGGCTTGCCACATGTGAAAGGACGCATTGCAGGAGTTGCGTCACTTTTGTGACACACTCCATCACATTTGCGCTTACAGATGCGTCAGAAATACTGACGTATCTGTAACTCCTTGCGACATGATGCGTCATACATTAAATATGACGCATCAGGTATGTCACAAGGAGTGCGCACTGAGAAGTGATGCATTGCTGCTTTCACGCAGCGATGCGTCATTTCTCATAAATGAGGCCCTTAGTGTCTTAATGGACCTGTAGGTGCAGTAGTTGAGATTGCGGCACACCAGTCCCTCCTTCATCCCCCGGGAAATGTTGCTCAGATCACTTATTTTATCTCTCCCATCAACATGTCCATCTTGGGCATCCAACTAAAAGGAAGAAGGGTAAAAGTGTCTGTCTGTGGTGTGCTCCCTGTTTGTGCCTTCCATCTCTGTTCTCTTATTCTCCAAGCCCCTGCCCACTGCAACCTGGGTGAACCACATAGAGCCGTGGTGACAAGCCTTGGTCCCAGCAGGGGACGTATGGTTGAAGCACTGGAACAAAAAGTCTGAGCTGTCCTGCTCTCAGCACTGATAGCAGTACTGGAAAATCATAGCCATGTGGGGCCGCACAGCCTCGAATTTCCTCTGCACGTCGCCTGATTTCCAACACATCATCGCGCTTGCGCGGGTGGCTTTGATGAAAAACCAAACACCCATGTCTGTAAATCTGCCTTCCCTTTGTTTAAATTATTCGGTGGGGGGGAGGATCCAGTTTTTATTTTACTAATTGGTCTTCTGATGCACACACTACTGTAAGCAATTCGTTATCTCAGTGGCATATGCAAATTCACAGTTTTTGTTCTCATTAGCAGAGTTGCTGTTTGCAATTAAGTGAAGTAAATACCATGGCACCATAAGTCATATGCTAATGCCCTGGCTCTTTTCCATATGCGCGAGGGGAGTGCGTTCCTCTTTGTTGCATTTGCACCTAAATAATTTATGTTTTTATTCAACAGTGTCGGAGCTGTTAACACGTTCGAGAGACTTTTGTTTTTTCTAATTAAGGATTACTTGTTGAAATGTTTACTCATCCTAATGGAATTTTGAGTCCCGGCGCAGAATTCTAAACGTGCATCTTCCTGTGATCAGTATTCTCAACGATGTAAAACGGATCTGACAAATTAACATTTTATTGGTGCACATGTGCAGATGTGGCTGCACTTGTGCGTAAACAAGGAATAAGTAAAAACTATGGGGCAGATTTACAAGCCCCATGCGCCACTTTTGCGCCGCCGTTGCGTCACTTCTTTGACGCAGCAGCGGCGTAAAGCAAGCACCATGCTGTGACGGATTTACAAGGTGACGCATCTAGGGAGATGCGTCACGTTGTAAAGCCCTGCACCACATGAAACCTGCGTCAGGTTTCATGTGGGCGTTCTGGCGCAGGGTGGGCATTCCGGCGCAGGAATGCCTCGGAAAAGTGCCTGAGTGAAATCTACAAGATTTCACTCAGTCACTTTTCCGACGCCGCTGCGTCAAAACCTTACGCCTGCTTGAAGCAGGCGTAAGGCTTGACGCACCACTTTGTGTATGGGCAGGCCACGAGCATTGCTGAATTTGCGTCACACTTGCAGTTCCAGTAACGCGCCACCCTTCCGACTGGAGATGCGTCTCACATCTGTTTATCCTTGCACCATGATGCGCCGCATTGTAAATGCGGTGCATCTGTTGTGGCACAAACGTAAACATGCATGACGCATCTTGTCTGGCGCATCTCTGCTGATTTGCAGGGATGCACCAGTCGTCATAAATCTGCCCCTATGTTTCAACTGTGCCCACCCACAATTCACTTTATATTTGTGGAGCAGCTGAGGCATACGCAGAATACATATTCGAAATAATGCCCTTTACTGTATTACATAAAATAAGCACTCCAAAAGCTAATTTCAGCCACAGTTTTTGGCTGGCTTGTGTCGTAAATAGCTGAAGAGATGGGGCAACCCTAATTTATCATCTTTATCAACAGTAAATAGTTACTTGCCACAAGACTTTGAAAGGCATGAGTTGCTTTTAGATGAATATGTTGTAACTTTTGTTGACATATCTAAAGTAAACAACAGAACATAACACAATAATATACAAAACAACATAACACAGTTAAAACATAACAGGGTCCAAGACAACAAAACAGTTAAAATAGAAACACAACAACTACAGTACAACACATTATATCACTTTGTAGTAAAGCAGCACAGAAAAAACCAACAGAACACCTCATCACAAGTAAATGTCACACAACAACTATGCACAGTGTTATCAATCAATCAGTCGATTTATAGAGCGTTTCTTGTCACCCGTGTGGGTATCAAGGCCCTGCAGAGTCCAGTGGTACAGCCGAAGAGCCAGGTCTTCAGCGATTATCGGAATTCAGGTAGAAATGGGGAGTTCGGAGATAAACGGGAGGTCGTTCCACGTCCTTGCTATGAGATAGGAGAAGAAGCATCCTGGGAACAGAGCAGAGGTGTCTGGTCGGATGGTGAAAATTCTGACGGTTGCTGATTTTGTGGGTCTGCAGTTATGTAGGACCTTGTATGCATGGGTGAGTAGCTTGAACTGGCACCTCTTCTGTACTTGGAGCCAGTGGAGTCCTCTGAGGTGAGGGGTGATGTGGGTTGGTCAGGGCAGGGAGAGGACGAGTCTGGCCATGGCATTCTGTATAGTCATAGCCTATGGAGGATGTGGGCTGCGATCGCTGAGCAAAGAGCATTTTCCTAGTCTAGTATGCTGGGGATAAGGGCTTGTCTGATGGTGCGTCTTGAGCTCTGGGGTAGTCATTTGAAAATCTTACGCAGCATGCGCAGGATGAAGAAGCACGAGGAGGAGACAGAATTGACCTGGAACGTCATGGTTAATTTGTTGTCTAGGAAGAAGCCTAGGTTTCTGACGTGATCGGTCGGCATTGGTGTTGGTCCAATTTCCTTGTGCCACCAGGAAGCATCCCAGGGGAAGTTTTTGTTGCTGAGTGAAGCTGTTGCAAGAATTCAAGTTCTAAAGCCTCCCACTTCTGCCTTAGTGTTCCCAGAGACATCACTGGACGGGTTTCAAGCTCACAGAGAAGATTTGTCTACTCAAGAAAGATGTTCTCTAGTGGAGAAACTGTGCTGTATCAACATGCAAGAATTGAGGATGGCTCACCAGGATCTGGCATCATTTCTTCTGTGCATCTCTTCTACAACAATGCTATTTCAAATGTACAGCACAACTATAATATGTCACATCAAAAAACAGTGAACGACAGAAAAACTCTTATTGATGGAAACTCAATTAATCTGGCAGGGGCTCTGACGCGAAACATTTTTCTGATGGTGATCCTACTACCAAACTTACAGTACGGACATTTGACAAACTGAATAAGCATATTCTGGAGAAGTGTAAAAGGGTGACAGACTATGGCATTCAATATGACATCTATCATTAGTGGGGCACTCATCAAATCAACTTATTTGCAACCGATGAACATTCAAAATTCTGCACACCTTCACCCTGGTTCCAAGATTCTGGGGCAGTGCTTTTTGGATAGACTGGTCGAGGACACTCACTTTTGCTTTTCCTCTGATCTCCTTGCTCTCGAAAGGCATCATCAACTTGATGCAGTTTTAGATGACAGTGATTCTATTTTCTCCACATTTGCTGAGACAAAGGGCCCCATTAGGATGGCGGTCGGAAAATCACCCCGACCGCCATGGAGGCGGGAAACAACCACCCGCCAGGACCGCGGATAAACCGGCGGTCAAATTAGGAACAACCGCCAAAAAAGACCGACTGCGGCAGTAGCGGGCCAACAAAAACCACCCTACGTGGGCGTTGACGTCCAAAAACCAACTGCGGTGGTCGGAAACGCAGCGGAAAAGCTACAACCAGCCGCAAGCAAAGCGGAGACACCGCACGGGAAATTAGTATATCTCGGACGGTCCCGCATTACGAACTGCTGTTTCTGACTGCCGCGGTCGCCCACTGCAGTGAATGGGAGTGCCAGCGGGAGAGCTGCTGCATGGCCACCGCAGAGGACAATCCACATAAAACATGGCGGACAATGCAAAAACACCACAATAAAGGCAAACATTGCGCACAAAACATGTAGCAATGCCCCCCAAATACACAACACACTTCCAAATGAAATAAATCTATAAGTGCCAAACAAAAACATACATTTTCCAGGACAACTCCCACAACACACCTGACAGCAAAACCCCATTATGACACACCCACACAGTATAACACCAGCCCCTTCACTGGCCACAATCCTTTGCAACACTCCAGAAGATAAGGACACACACCAGACCTGACAGGAAAAGCAAGACAACACAGAACACCCACCACCACCACCACCACCACCACCATCACACCAGCACCAACAATTCCCCAGCACATAACACACCTCACACAGAAACACAACACCCATCACCCACACCCCTGCACTCACAAACACTCCAAACACCACATACCATGGCATCACAGAAAATGCTCAGATTCACAGAGAGTGAGTTGACAGTTATGGTCAATGAGATAGTCAGAGTGGAACCACAACTGTTTGGTAGCCTGGTCCAACAGACACCATTAGCCACAAGGACACAATTGTGAGAAAGGATAGTACCAAGGGTCAATGCAGTAGGGACCACCCAGTGATCCAAGAAGGAGACCATGAAGCGGTGGCATGATCTCAAGAGGGTTGTCAAAGAGAGGAGGAGAAAGAACTGGTAGCTGGCTAATCAGACTGGCAGTGGCCCTCCCATCCCACAGAAAACATTCACACCATGGGAGGAGAAGGTGCTTGCCATACTGAATCCTGAGAGTCTCACAGGAGTATCCGGGGGAGTGGAGGCTGGTAAGTACAAACAAATGTTAACCAACACACCGATATGTACTGTCTTGCACAAACAAAAACCCACACCACCGAAGACAAATCCCACCACACACCCACAAATACCTGTCTCACAGATCCAACCTTCACTCACTCCCATTTACCCTAAACATAGCCAGCAATATTACAATGGGAGCATGAGCACAGGCAGCCTGTACCACTACTCCCACTATACTCCCTTCCGCAGTTGGAAGCCATTGCAGTGTTCACCCTCACCTATCAGGTAGGTAGCCATCTTGCCTTGGAGGCCTGTATGTGGAGGGAGGCCTGTACTCCTACTCCCACCATGCCCCCCTGTCCCACACCCCAGCAAGATGAAGCCCTCCCCCCACACCACCCAGGAGCACATGGAAGCCATTGCATTCTTCACCCTCACCTTACAGGTAGGTAGCCATCTTGCTTGGGAGGCCTGTACCACTACTCCCACCATGCCCTCTGTCCCACACCCCAGCAGGATGGAACCCTCCCTCCCACCCACAAGCATGTGGCAGCCATTGCATCACCCTCATCAAACTTACAGGAAGGTAGCCATCTTCCCTGGGAGGCCTGTATGTGGGAGGGAGGCCCGCACTCCTACTCCCACCATGCCCTCTGTCTCACACCTGAGCAGGGTAGAGCTCTCCCCCTCCCAGGAGCACTTGGAAGCCATTGCATTGTCCACCCTCAAATTACAGGTAGGTAGCCATTTTGCTTGTGAGGCTTGTATGTGGGAGGGAGGCCTGCACTACTACTCCCACCATGCCCTCTGTCCCACACCTCAGCAGGATGGAACCCTCCCTCCCACCCACAAGTATGTGGCAGCCATTGCATCACCCTCATCAAACTTACAGGTAGGTAGCCATCTTGTTTGGGAGGCCTGTTTGGGGGAGGGAGGCCTGTATCACTACTCCCATCATGCCGTCTGTCCCACTCCGCAGTAGGATGGAGCACCGCATCCCTCCCAGGAGCCCCTGGAAGTCTTTGCATTGTCTACCCTCACCTTACAGGTAGGTAGCCATCTTGCTTGGGAGGCCTGTATGTGGGAGGGAGGCCTGCACTACTACTCCCACCATGCCCTCTGTCCCACACCCCAGCAGCATGGAACACCCAAACCCTCCCAGGAGCACATGAAAGCCATTGCATTATTCACCCTCACCTTACAGGTAGGTAGCCATCTTGCTTGGGAGGCCTGTATGGGGAGGGAGGCCCACACTCCTACTCCCACCATGCCCTCTGTCCCACACCTGAGCAGGATAGAGCCCTCCCCCTCCCAGGAGCACTTGGAAGCCATTGCATTGTTCACCAAACAAACTTACAGGTAGGTAGCCATCTTCACTGGGCTGGCTGTTTGTGGATCGGTGACCTGCATCACTACAGACAGCACCAATTGCATCCAATGCATCGATACCTGACATGTACGAGTAATTGATGTACCTCTGCACTTAATAAAAATAGTGAAGATCTCTCAATTGTGTAGTGTACAGACAGTGGATGACACACAGCTAACAGAATACTTGCACAGTGCCCAACACTGACCATTCCCCATCTAATCCACAGGTGACGAAGAACTCTCTGCTGAGGACAACAACAATGACCATTAGAGCCAGTCTCCACCCCCGGTCCATGGACTCTCGGATGTAGACTCCCAGGATACTTTGGACGATGAGCTCCAGGCTGGCCCATCTGGTGTGCCAGGGAGCAACAGGTCCCAGGCCCCCATCCTCCCCACCACCATGTCTGCTGCAACAACAACTGCACAGCAGGCCCCTGCAGTCACGGCCTGTGCCTCCACCGCCACCACCTCCACCACCACCACTACCACCACCAGTGCCAGCTGCAGCACCCTTCATGTCCCAGGGGATGATCAGCCCACACCAACAACTGTGGACGGCAGGGAGAGTGTGCGGGGGAGGGCCAGGGTCACCCCCAGACCTCAGGAAGTTGGCACACCATCCCTGGACCACTTCGACAGAGTCATCAGAGACTACGAACAGGTCCAGGGAAAAAGTGGCAGGTCTGACGAACTATTACGTGAGCTCATCCTGCTGATGAGGTCCATCGACACACGCATTGGACAAATGGTGGACCTCATGGGCCAGCAAGTGGCGTTACTGAGGCCTGCGTCCCAAACAATACCTCTGCCCCCCTCTGTTGTGCTGCAGGATGACTATGCACCATCCTCCCCTGCAGCCACAGAGAGGGGTGAGTCCTCAGACGCCGCTGGCCATGCAGCAGATTTCCCCAGCCAAGCGGCCAAGGGGGCATCCAAAGAAGAGTCTGGGAGTCTCTGGAGGCAAAGCACCAGCCAAACGCCAGTCACGGAGCCAGCCCTGAGGGCAACCCTCTTCCCCACTGCATTGACTGTTTGGACTGTCCTTCTCCACACTGCCTTGTCAATGGCACATGTCTGTTGGACTGGGTCACCACATCCATGTGGTGTCTACTCCTACATCTCATTTACCATGACTGTCAACTCACTGCTCTATCACCACCTTCCTGTAAATCTGCCCGCACCCCTCACATGTCAACTTTGTAAATAAAATACCTTACACACTTCAATTGGTGCAGCTTTGTCTTTAGTGCAATATTTACAGTATTCAAAATGTCCATGATGTATCCAAAAGATGTACAGTAGGTAGACCTGGATATTTTTGAGGCACCTAGGGAGACACAACAGAACAACAGTCACTGGAGTGAGTGTGGCATCACAGACAAAACACTACACCAACCATCTACATAAGTCAACAGGCAGACAACACAATGTACACCAAGTGTCAACAAACAGAGTTCTGTATACGTTCACAGGTGAAATGTCACTGCCACATCTCCACACACAAGTGACTCTACATGTGCCTGTCTGTACCATCCGCACATAGCCCTTCACGACAACAGCAATCACACCAGACAATGTACAATTTGTACCTCGTGACCCACCTTCAAGTGAAGTAGAGGGTGATGAGCTGTTGACGCATGTCATCTCCTCCCTCCTCTCCACTCTCCTCATCACTTTCCTCAGGTCCCTGAACAGGCGGGGGCCTTGGGTCCTCACCATCATTCAGGAGCAGGGGAATCCCCTTGTAAATGGCCATGTTGTGGAGCATACAGCATGCCACAATGATCTTGCAAACCTTCCCAGGCGAGTACGACAGTGCACCTCCAGTCCTGTCAAGGCAGCGGAATCTTGACTTGAGCAGGCCAAAAGTCTGCTCAATGACACGACGGGTCTTGCCATGTGCCTCATTGTACCTGATGTCAGCCGGGGTCCTGGGATTCCATAGTGGGCTCAGCAGCCATGTACGACTGGGATATGCAGTCACCTGTGAATGTCAAACACACATTGCAATGTTTCACAGGCAGAGGGCATCAGGTCACACACACAGCACGCCATTTCACTAGGCATACTCACCCACAATCCAAGCACGCTCTGGAAGCAGATTTGCCATCATCCGGGGCACAATGCTGTTCCTCAGGATGTAGGAGTCATGGGCTGAGCCGGGGAATCTGGCACACACATGCAATATGGTCATGTCCGCAAGGCACACCACCTGCACATTGATAGAGTGATAATGTTTTTGATTCCTAAAAATGTGCTCACTCGCCTGTGTTGGCAGCAGACCAACATGGGTGCAATCGATGGCACCAACAACCTGGGGGATGTTCCCAAGCGGATAGAAGTCTCCCTTCACAACAGCCAATTCTGCTCCCTGAAATGTATGTATCTATCCTTATAGATCATCATGGCTGCAAGTACATCCCTCAGCACCTGGCTGAACATGGGTTGAGACATGCCTGCAGCGCTGCCCACAGTCTCCTGGAAGGAACCAGTTGCAAAAAAATGGAGGGCTGCCATCACTTTGTACGTTGGTGTGAAAGCTGTTGGGTAGTGGCAAATCGGCTGCAGGTGGGGCTCCAACAGATCACAAAGGGTCTTCAGGGTGGGTCTGTCGAGGCGGAATTTGCGAATGATCGCAACATCCTCCATGTCCTCTAGCAGTGTCAAGTGACGCAGGAGATTAGGCCTCCTCCTAGTTGAGAAGAAAATGGACACATGTCAATGACAACCTTCATGAGATGTCCACAGCCCATACCGTCAAGGATGTCACAGAAAAACAAAGACTGCCATGTGAAATGCATGACACTCCAGGTCACATGGGTGTACATTTGAGACACACAGAGAGCACACCTCTCCATTTACCATACACGAGTGCCTCAAACAACACATAGGTCAATGTGAATGCACACATACTGAACCCCACATTTCACATGTGCATGCTTTGTAGCGTACCTTTCAGCCAATGTGTGTAAAATTAACATGACTGTATCATACTCATCTGCTGTACCTCTCACACCTCAATGCATCATGTAAACTTGGCACACATCCACAACACAATGATCACAGTAGGCTGCAAACTGTCATTTGTGTGCATGATCAGATATGAAAGCACACATAAGTAACAACAACATATCAATCAATCAATCAGAACAATTTGTAAAGCGCGCTACTCACCCGGAAGGGTCTCAAGGCGCTGGGGGGGGTCCTTTACTGCTCGAAAAGCCAGGTCTTGAGTTGCTTCCTGAAGGAGAGATGGTCCTGGGTCAGCCGTAGGTGGATGGGGAGGGAGTTCCATGTCTTGGCCGCCAGGTAGGAGAAGTGAGACAAGCCATGCCAAGGTCAGCAATGATCCACAATACATTGATTGGTTACACATTGTTGGGTCCACTACAACACTGTCCTGCATCATCAACCGTCAAATGCATAATTGACATGGCAGGGACCACAGACTATGTTATGTTATGTTATGTTATGTTATGTTATGTTATGTTATGTTATGTTATGTTATGTTATGTTATTGAGGCTTATATTGCGCGCAGCTGCCTCAGCAAAGGGGCGTCCCGGCGCTTTCAGCATCAGTGAGGCAGAACAAACACAACACCTGAACTGCATCGACAGACAACCACCAGAGCTACACTGAAGGAAAGAGAATTTTTTTTATGGCTTTCCTGATGACAGGCAGACACTCTATACTGCGAATCTGCACAGGCAGGGAGTTCCATAACTTAGCCGCCATGCAGCGAAAAGAACGCCCCCCAGCACGGCAGCGCTTCACCCGTGGAACACTAACCAGGTGCTGCCCCGCAGAACGCAGCTGGCGGGGGGAACATAGGGTGTAAGCAGGTTACTCAGCAAGCCAGGCATAGCAAGTTTCAAAATCTTAAAGGAGAGACACAATGCCTTAAATTGGATACGTTTCTCCATAGGGAGCCAATGAAGTCTCCGAATGATGCCAGTAACAGGGCAGAATCGCAGGAGTCCCACCAAGGCTCTGGCAGCAGCATTTTGGACACGTTGCATCCGAAGTATTTCAGCTTTATTTGCCCCCTACAGAAGGGAGCTAGCGTAGTCCAGGTGAGATAAAATAGTTGACTGGACAATCAGCTGATGTGTCGATGGTTCAAAGTACTTCAAAAAGGGCTTAAGACCCCGCAAAAGGCCAAAACACGTACCAGCCATTTTCCTGGTGTGGACCTGAAAACTAAGAGATGAGTCCATTCACATCCCCAGATTTTTTACCACTTCCTTTGAAATGGGGATGTCACCCAGAACAGTCGGCCACCAACGCTCGCTCCACAAGCTTGCGTTCTTCCTGACCAACAGAACCCCAGTTTTGTTGGCATTCAGTTGCAAGCAGTTGGTAGCCATCCATTCAGCCACGGCTGCCATCCCATCTCTAAACCTGGAGGCATTCGGAGAGGAGCCTCAGCCAAGGTCACAACAAGCTGCATGTCGTCAGCATATGAGACCATGGTAAGGTCCCACTGCCTGGCGACCGCTGCCAGAGGCTGGACTTACAGGTTGAACAACGAAGGGCTCAATGCCGCGCCCTGGGGTACTCCCTGGTCGATGGAATGGACCTGAGAGAGAAATGCGGGCCGGGCACTCGGAAAGATCTTTCGGCCAGAAAGGATCTGAACCATTCCAGGGCCAGACCAGTCACCCCCGCCTCCTCTAGCCGCTGTAACAGAATACCATGCGAAACCGTGTCAAAGGCGGCACTAAGATCCAACAGGATCAGTGCCGCACTCTGACCAGAGTCAAGAATGGTCCGCAGATATTCAGTAGTGGCTAGGAGAGCAGTCTCCGTACAGTTGCCCGGGTGAAAAACATTTTGTGATGGATCCAAGATGTTATTGGAATTCAAGAACTGTGTAAGCACATTATTGCGTTGGTTTTTTAAGAATGGGAGATACCCATGCCTGTTTCCATAACGCCATAACAGTTGCAGTGGAAAAGGAGGAATTAACTATATGACATAGCGGGGCCCGAAGAATAGAAAGTGACTCCCTAAACTGCGCCGGCTTCAAAGGGTCGGATGGAGAACTAGTTTTAATTTTACCACTCAGCCGAGTGAACTCCTCCTGTGACATGCAAGGAATAGCTGCCAAAGTCGGCCGAGACCCAGTTCCAGGAGGCGAAGTGGTAGAATGAGTAGGTATTTGTGGAAAAGACTCATTAATGGCACAGACTTTTTCCACGAAAAAGGTAGCTAAGTCATCACACTGCTGTGCAGACAAGATAACGGGCACAGTAACTTTCCTAGTCCTAAGGTCTTTGAGGATCTTAAAAATAAATTTAGCTGGATTATGACTAATCTTAATTTTGTTTGCATAGTAAGCTGCACAAACTTTGCAGATAGTTCAATGATACTGTTTAATCCTAGCGAGATACCTTTTTCTCAGAGTCATAATCCTTTCTCCAATCGATTTCCACTTTTTTACAAGTTTTCCTTAAAATGATCAAAGAGTCATTATACCATGGGGCTGGTGATAAAGGTTCGCCCCTTGAACCATTTAGCAGGAATAAGGGAATGTAGCCCTTGGTTGATCCAGTCACAGAACAAGCCATAATCAGACTCGAAGTCATGCAGCAGTCCCAAAGGGTTAGCAGCGAGGAAAGCATGGAACATCACACTATTTGTACATCACACTTAGCCAACCATGTCACGTGCGTCCACTTGTGGATTTGATGGAATAATGGCATTGTGTGCACAATGATTTGCCCTTAACCATGTTGCCGCTGTGTACTGTAGAAGTGTTCACGATGGACATTCACATTGCATGTGTCCCAAATCGCGGTAGCTACCGCCTGGCTACGGCGGTGTGACACCAGCACCACCCCCTTCACAAGTGAGATAGTCATTGGCATGGAGACATGGGTAGATGGCGGTGGGCATCCTCCGCCACCCAAATCGCAGTAGCTACCATCTGGGCCCGGCGGTGTGACACCAGCCCCACCCCCTTCACAAGTGCGGTAGTCATTGGCATGGAGACATGGGTAAATGGCGGTGGGCATGCGCCGCTACCCAAATCGCGGTAGCTACCGCCTGGCCACGGCGGTGTGACACCGCCATGGGCATTGCCTACAGCCAATGGGAGCGATGATTGCGGTGGCAGGATGCAGTTTTGAAAATCACGGAAGGCGTGCTCCGCCACCCCGGAGGCGGTCATTGGATGGGTTTGAAAAAAGGCAGACCTGGACAACCAATTGTTGCAGCTTGGCACCTGAAAAAAGAACCCAGGGGGCTATAAATCTGTGGGAGTGAGCCTCACATTTCCACTGCTCACAGAGCGTGCTGCCTTGGACCCTCTCCTGCTGCTGCCTCCAGAGCGTGCTGCTGCCTGGGACCCTCTCCTGCTGCTGCCTCCAGAGCGTGCTGTGACCCTCTCCTACTGCTGCCTCCAGAGCGTGCTGCCTGGGATCCTCTCCTGCTGCTGCATCCAGAGTGTACTGCCTGGTACCCCTCACCACCCACTTCCACCACAGGTGTTCCATGTCCACAGGGATGGCAAGGACAGAGTAGATTCGTGCCAGTCCATTTACAAGCAAGGAGCTGGAGGTCCTTGTGGACAAGGTGCTGGCACAGTACCCAAGGCTGTATGGGGCACCCAATTTTGTGGTAAGTCATCGTAAAGGGAGGAGTATGGCAGGGGGGTTCAGAGATGTAGTTGTACTGCTGCAGTATATGCCTGAGTGTGTGGGGTTGTGTCACACACTGACAAACATGCTGTCTCCAGGGCGAGGGAGTGTGTGTTCCAATGTCACGGTTTACCCTGCCTGCAGTTGTATGTCTCAGTGGAGTGTGTTACATTGTCAGCCATACAGAGTCACAGGATGTTGGACATGCAGGTGCCAGGACAGTAATTGCTTAAGTGATTGTCTCTGTGTGCCCCTGTTGTCCGACTCAGCGTGAACCCAGAGTCTATGCTCAGTGCCCACCCACCAAGACGAGATGACATCACTGTACTTACTGTGTCCTTACTCTTGTTCATTCACACTGAAATAAAGATATGCACCATCTCAGCCCTGTATAATTGCACACAACCACACTTGTGTAGATGGCTATTTTGATGGTGAGTCCATGTACCCCGATGCCACACACATTACATACATATATGTTCACAGGACATGCTCATTGAATGCTGCCCAGTCATGCACACAGTGAGTCTACACACAGACACAGGTAGAAATGTGATGTATGTAGTGGCCAGATGTGCATATAACTGGAGATGTGTGCAAGCCACTGAGGGGGTTCAGTGCAGTCATCCTGCATGTGTGTGAGATTATTAGGGACCCTGTACGCCCTCATAAATGCCTACAATCATATCTGTTTGGCCTTGCAGAGTGCCCTTGTGAGGTGTACCCCAGTTTGGGATGGAAGGAGATTACAATTGGTAATGAGTCTGTGTCTTGCTACTGTACTGATAGATCCATGGTCCATGACACTGTGTCACTGATCATTTACCCTTCTCTTCTCCCATGCCTGCAGCTCAAGGTACACCAGCGTAAGGCCGTGTGGAGGGCCATTGCAGCAAAGGTGCGAGCCCTGGGGGTATCCAACCGACGATGCACCCACTGCCACAAGAGGTGGGACGACATCAGCCGACTGGCTAAGAACGTGGCAGAGATGCCATTGGGGCTGCTACCACGCACTGGGCATTTGGCACGGCGCAACATGACACCACTGATGGGCCGCATATTGGCAGTGACTCATTCTGAGCTGGATGCACCTCTGAAGGAGCACCGTGAGTATTTGGGGAGGGTGACTTTGCCTGGGAGCGGATACATGTGTACAGGGCCTGTGGCAGCGGTGGCCCATGTGATGTTTGTGGGGTGGTTCTGTACTGTGTCATGTGATTAGCTGCTGGGATGGGTGCCAGTGTCATGCATTGGCCCAAACTGCCCTTACAAGGGTGAGCCTCCATGCTATGCTTTCCCATTGCCAGATGTGTTAGCATCTACATGGTCATTCAGCATTGGGATGGTGTGGGCAATCTATTAGGGGGTGAACAGCAGTGTCCACTATCTGAGTGTGACTGCATGTATGCCTACTTTGCATGTACCATGATCGATGAGGCACACACATCAGACAAGAATGTGCCCCAGAGTACCACATGGTTTTTGGTATGGCCTACTTGCCAATGTGGACTGTCATGTCCTAATAGGTGTGTGTGTTGTCCCCTCCTGTTCCCTCAAGGTCTGTCAGTGGTAATAAGTGGTGTCCGCACATCATGTCCCTAGGTGTGGGCAGAGCAAGTTGTGTGTCTGGTACACTTCATCCACAGGCAGGGTGTTGTGCTGTGTGGCCTCAACATGCAGATATTCAGGGTTACAGGCACTGTTGTGGTCTATGTAGTGTGTAGCCGCAATGTGATTGCAGGGTGTGGTGGTCACCATGTAGATTTGGGCATCTCCTGTACTGCATTGATTGGTTTGCTTTGTCCTGATGATGACACTAACACAACCCAGCATCTCTCTCTCATGGAGAATCGACAGTGGACATGGAGGAACAGGACCTGGAAACCAGTGGTGGCGAGGGTAGCACTACAGTTGCACCGGAGGCCAGTGGCACAGAGCCCACCAGCGCATCTGAGGGGGACCGGAGTATGCAGGAGGAATCCCTGCCTGAGACACAGAGTACAACATCATCTGATGACAGCGAGGATGCAACAATGTTGGAAGGCACAGGGAATTGGGACTCTGCATCATCTACTACCACACAGCGGCCAGTGCCCACCCCCCATCCACTTCCTCTGGTGCTGCCCGTGTCAGTGTCAGTAAGAGGGGACGAGTTAGATTCACACCTGGCACCGCTGAGCCTGCACCTGAACCCCCTGGTGCCCTCAGTGCTGAGTCTGTAGAGCTCCTGCGCCAGCTTTGTGTGGGCCAGACAGCCCTGCTCAATGCCTTCAGTGACCATGACAAAAAATTAGGCCAGGTGGTTGCCTACATGGAGGGCATAAACTCTGACGTGGGTGGGCTACACCGTACAGTCCAGGCTTTGTTGTCCACAGTGACATCTGCCCTTCAACAGGCACATTCTCCCATTCCTGCTCCAGTGCCTTTGTCCACCCCCCAGTAAGTGGCCACATCAGATGATAGTGACCACGGTTCCCATTCACGATACAGCACAAGAAGCAGAAGCAACCCAAGCGGTTCCGCCCACAGACACCATCCCCTCAGAAGATCAGAGCCAGTCCAGAATGCAAAGACAAGAGCCCGTCAGGGAAGAGCCAGGCAGAAAAAGAAAGGAAGCAGGCATCAGGCTCCCATTCCTCAGAGGCATCACCAGCGCAAGACTCTCCAGGCCCTAAAACTTCACGCAGAGCTAGGCGTGCAGTGTCTATGCCCACTGAGGGGGTGTTGTCTGGCAAGGGTACACCTAGGAAGGGCTCAGGGCCACATTCCCTGCCACATGAACTCCAATTTTAAGCCCAGTGAAGCAGGTGGAGGAGGGCACTGTAGGGGCTACCCCTGACAAACAGGCAAAGGAGGGCACCGTAGGAGGGACACCTTGCAAACAGGGGAAGATGGTCCCGAGGCGTAGCCAGACAAAGCATCTCACACGATCCAGCATGTCACCAGAGGAAGTGCCAGTGTCTGCACCTGAAGTGGCTCTGTTGGTGTGTGTGCCTGTTGTGTCCCAACCAGTTCACATTAACCCGAGTACAGGAAAGCAGTTTCGCATTCCCAAGAAGTGGAAAGGCACCCCTCCAACCTCTCCCACTCACACTGTGTCACAGGTCTGCATGACCCCGCCTCCATGTGCCACTACACCCCCTGGTCCAAATAGCCCCAGCTTGCAAAGCCACTGATAGCCCTACATCACCTGGGCCTCTGTATCCCCATTTAAGTGGTCCTGCTGTCCCGCACACACAGCCAGCTCCAAGTCCGCCTGACAGCCAAGAGTGAGTGTTAGTCCCTCTCATACACATGTCTCTCATATAGGTGTGCTAATCCTGCCCATTGTTTACAACCTGGGTTTGTTGCTGGCCAAGGAGGGGTACAGTCAAACACACTCACTGTGGAGCTTCTCATGTGCTGACTCTGCACTTCTCCCTGCACACTGACCTTCCTGTCCTGCCTTGCCTGTGCAGCTTCTCATGTCCTGACTCTGCACTTCTCCCTACACACTGGCCTTCCTGTTCTGGCCTTGCCTGTGCAGCTTCTCATGTCCTGACTCTGCACTTTGCCATTCCCACTGGCCTTCCTGTTCTGGCCTTGCCTGTGCAGCTTCTCATGTCCTGACTCTGCACTTCTCCCTGCACACTGGCCCTGTTGCTCTGCTGTGTTGTATTCTCACCTGTGCAGCCTCTCATGTACCTGCTGTGTCACCTGCCCTGGACACTGGCCCTGTTGTCTGCTGTGTTGGTCTCTCACCTGTGCCATGGACACTGTCCCTGTTGCTCTGCTGTGTTGTACTCTCACCTGTGCAGGGTCTCATGTACTTGCTTTGCCACCTGCCATGGAAACTGGCCCTGTTGCTCTGCTGTGTTGGAGTCTCCCCTGTGCAGCCTCTCATGTACTTGCTGTGCCACCTGCCCTGGACACTGGCTCTGTTGCTCTGCTGTGTTGGGCTCTCCTCTGTGCCATGGACACTGGCCCTGTTGCTCTGCTGTGTTGTACTCTCACCTGTGCAGCCTCTTGTGTACCTGCTGTGCCACCTGCCCTGGACACTGGTCTTCCTGTTTGGAGTTTGCCTGTGCAGATTATCTTGCATATGATCAGCATTTTGTGCCTTGCTCTTATCTATGGTTGTTGTACTGTCACATCTGTGGAATATGTGAATAAAGACAGTTACTCCTGTTGCCTGTTTTGTCAGTGTCCTTGCTGATTAAAGTAATTTTGGTGTGTGCATTTGGTTGCCTGTGCCCCATGCTCTATGTGTCACTCCAACATTGCCAAGATCTTTGCCAGCATCACATTTTTATACAGGGGTGACAGGGTCTTCAGGCCATTCAGACACTGATACTAGTGTTATCTGTGAATGCTCTTTTACCTGTCATGCAGTTCTCTTTTTTGTGGTTTGCTATTGTTGGGTAGATTGTTCACATGTCAGGTTGGGGTACACTGCCAGCACAGGGTGTGATGCTGTGCACAGGTTTGCATGCAGACTGGGCATTGTCATGATGTATGTGTGTTATTCCTTTATGTGTGCCCAGATGTGTATGTGTATGGTCATCCTGAATTGGCCCTTAGTCCTGGTCCCATGGCCTACATGAGATGTGTGCTCTTGGGTAGTCAAGAGGTGTGCACACTTCACTTCCTGGGTGTGTTGTTGTGTTTGTGCTGTGCTGATTAGTGTTGTGTGTGTTGAGTTCTGTCAGTCATGTCTGTGTGTGACTGTTCTGCTTGTTGTGCACACACTGCTTGTTGTGCATACAGTGCTGTGTGTATGTGGCCTTGGCATTGCCTGATGTGCATCCCCTGATGTCCTGTGGTGTTTGTTCATTTTTGATTTCATGTGCAGCTGTGGTTGGTTTCATGTGGCAGTGTAGTTCTGTGCTTGTGCTCTTCTTGTGTGATTTGTGGTATGTTGTGTGTATTTTGTTCCTGTGCGATGAGGTTGTGCACTCCTGTTGTGTCTGTGCTGCCATTGCCTTTCCACAGTTTGGCTGACAGGGTATGTCTGTTTCTGATGTGGTTCTGTGTGTGTTTCTGTAGTGTTTGTTGTCGTTTTTGGTCAGGCATCTGTTCAGGCATCCCTGTGTGTGTTCTGTTTATGGCTACACCCATGGTGTGTGTTTGTTTGTGTGTGTATGTGCTGGCAAGTATTGGCAGCCTTCACTGTGTGAAGCATTGGTGTTGCGTGTTCCTTGTCAGCCACTCCTGCAGTGGCTGTCTCCCTGTTTGTTTGTTGTGTGGTGCAGGGTGTCTATTGTGCTTGCTTGTTGCTGTGCTTGTTGCTATGCTTGTTGCTTGTTGCTGTGCATGGGGGTGCACAGGATGGGCGTCTGGCCTGTGACTTGATGGGGTGTGTTGATGTGTGGTTGGGGGAGGTGTGTCCCTGTGGTCTTTGTGCCCTGCCCATGTCTTGAAATGGCCCTGCCTTCTGCATTGTGCGCATGTGTTGACCGCTGCGGTGACGTGACCGGGGCGTTGCTGCAGGTTCGTGGTCGATGTGTGTCCAGGATGCAGTGGAGTGACATGGTGGCAGGTGGGTCATGTGTGGGGGCCCTTGTGGATGTGTTGTTGCCCCCAGCAGGGTGTCTGTTATGGTTTTGGACCCTGTGTCAGCCCGTGTGTTGGGTGTTGTATTTGTATATATGCATACCTGCGGCGGCATCCGCGGCGGCCCATCAGATGATAGTGCTGTAGCAGGTACAGCAACGGAAACACATGTAGAGCTGGGTCCACGGCGGTCGTGAATGAGTGGTGTGGACCGGGTCTCTGCTATTGCGCTCCGCTGTTGAGTTTCCGCCGTCTCTGGTTGGGCGGTGTCTCCGCTGCAGTGCGCCTGCTTGTTTGGGCCATCCTAATTTTTGGAGCAGGACGGACGTCATTCCGCACGGCTGTGAGTCTCCATTGGCTCCCACCGCCGCGGTGGCGGGCGTACTTTGATGGTGGTGTGCGTTGCTCCGCGGTGGACGGGAACTGACCTATGTTTTGCTATACTAATATGGCGGGCGCGAGGACCGCTGCTCGTGGGTGGAAAAAGGCATTTTTCTGCCCCGCCAGCACCGCTGTGGTGCCACCACCTGCCATCCTAATGGACCCCAAAGTTTCCAGATACTTTTCTCTTGTCAATTCAACATCACAAGACTCTTCTGCACAAGCTCAATCTGGATGACTTTTTCAGCGGAGTCTACCCTCACTGAACTTTGCAACCTGGTTCCTGTGTACCTTCAACATGACCAACTAAATCTTCAAGATGGCTGCATGAATATCCTAAAAGAAGAAAAAAGGGTCCCTTCACTTACTTTTCCTATTCTTCTGCATAGAATATATTCTGCACAAAGGGGTCGATTCTGATTCGGGAAAAACCGCTCCGAATAGCCGTTCGGAGCGTTTTTCCCATACGAATCGTACCCTGCAACGTCCCCCGTACGTACGACGAAGTACGATTCGTACCAGGAGCCGTACTCCGTACGAGTCATACAAGACACCGTACGACTCTAATCTCCGTACGATTCTCCCTCGGAACCCGCTGTACGCGACATCTGTACGGTTCGCAGCTGGTTTTTACGACCCAGCAAGTACGATACGTGTCGGGTAAGAACCGTATGACCCTTTTTCTACGGGAGCTGAAAACAGCCGTAAAAGCAGAGTTCACGCCAAAACAGGTATGGAACGCCCCCCCCGGGTACAGTGCGTACCCCCCATGATCGCAGGGGTACGCACCGTACCCCTGCGATCATGGGGTGTACGAGCCGTACCCCCATTGTACGATCGATGTACGAGCCGTACCCCCATTGTACGATGGGTGAACGAGCCGTACCCCATGTTCGATCGGTATACGAGCCTTACCCCATGTTCGATCGGTGTACGAGCCGTACCCCCATTGTACGATGGGTGTACGAGCCATACCCCCATCGTACAATGGGGGTACAGCTCGTACACCCATCGTACAATCGGGGTACGGCTCGTACATCGATCGTACAATGGGGGTACGGCTCGTACACCCATTGTATAATGGGTGTACGAGCCGTACCCCATGTACGATGGGTGTACGAGCCGTACCCCCATCGTACAATGGGGGTACAGCTCGTACACCCATCGTACAATGGGGGTACGGCTCGTACACCCATCGTACAATGGGGGTACGGCTCGTACATCGATCGTACAATGGGGGTACGGCTCGTACACCCATTGTACAATGGGTGTACGAGCCGTACCCCATGTACGATGGGTGTACGAGCCGTACCCCCATTGTACAATGGGGGTACGGCTCGTACACCCATCGTACATGGGGTACGGCTCGTACACCCATCGTACATGGGGTACGGCTCGTACACCCATCGTACAATGGGGGTACGGCTCGTACATCCATCGAACAATGGGGGTACGGCTCGTACACCCATCATACATGGGGTACGGCTCGTACACCCATCGTACAATGGGGGTACGGCTCATACATCGATCGTACAATGGGGGTACGGTTCATATACCCATTGTACAATGGGTGTACGAGCCGTACCCCATGTACGATGGGTGTACGAGCCGTACCCCCATTGTACAATGGGGGTACGGCTCGTACACCCATTGTACATGGGGTACGGCTCGTACACCCATCGTACATGGGGTACGGCTCATACACCCATCGTACAATGGGGTACGGCTCGTACATCGATCGTACAATGGGGGTACGGCTCGTACACCCATCGTACAATGGGGGTACGGCTCGTACACCCCATGATCACAGGGGTACGGTGCGTACCCCTGCGATTATGGGGGGTACGGACCGTACGGTGTGTATGTGTTTGTGTGCTTTTCTGTATGACTCGCCCTTACCTGACGTGAACCGTACGAATCGCGTCCTCATCCCCCGGTCCGGATCGTACTCGTTGGGTCGTACGGCATGTGTACGAGGCGTACGGTATGTGTACGAGTCGTACGGTTCACGGTTTCAGCCTTGCAATACGTACGGATCGCGACGATTCGGACAGATTCACGGAATACGGATCGTACTTCGCGACTCGGACGGACGGATACAATTCGTACGGAGAGGGCTCCGGATACAAATCCTACGGACGTTTTTTTTCCCGAATCAGAATCGACCCCCAAGTGTCTTTAGAAACAGATGGACCCAAAAATGTATCAAATAGAAAAGGTAATAATAATAATAATAATTCCACTTATAGAGCGCCTGGTTACACCCAACGGTGTGTCCCCACGCTGGAAACCATTCTCCTGAAGGGAGCCAAAGAGGAGAAGCCTAGATATTAAAAGGGCAGAGTACAGAGAGGAGGACTCAAGGATGGAAGAGCCAGGCTTTTAGTTTTCTACGGAAGGTATTTTCTGAGGACTCGGCTCGTAGGGAGAAAGGTAAGGAGTTCCAATTTCTGGTTATTACTTTATCTCATTTCCTTAACAAAATCTGGCCTTCAGTTCTTTTCCTTTAGAGTGCCTTTTACACCATCTCCATGATTTAGTATTTTTGGAGGTTATGAGGAAAGTTTTTCCCCTGTCAGGAAGCATACCCCTGGGGGACGTTTTACAGAGTAATTTAGAAATTAATGGGTCCCCCCCTTTGAACCCATACATAAAGTAGGCCTACAACACATTTCATAGAAGATGGTTGAGTGAGTATAGAAAACAGGTTGGATCATTTCTGACAAGACCCATTCAAGTTTATGCAGGCCAGAAAATGTGTATGTTCACTTGTCATGTTTTCAAACGCTCATGTTATTTTCCCATGTTTTTCCATATTTGTTTTACCGTATGTGAAAATCTATGATTTGAATGAAAATCATGTTTCTCAGCACAACATGTTGCCTTAATTGCTGCTGATAAATTACAGCCTCAAGATTGTCATTTTCATTCAAATCCCAATTTTATGATTCCATACTTTTTTTGTATTTTGGGGCATTTTTCCACACCTCTGGACGCTCCCCAGAACACCCCTGAGGAAGGGCACCTCTCATTGTACCCCCAGGGTTGAGGGACCTTTTTTTCCAAAGTACAATATTTGGGATTCAAAAATGAAAAATCATGAATTTTAAATATGTTCCCTTCTTTAGCCAATCACATTTGAGAAGAACATTCACAAGTGTGTGCCAGGATTTGTGATTTTCTTGATCGTGATCTTAAATGTTGGAGATAAGGGTTAACTGTTTTAAGCCCACTTGGCAACCTATTTATATTATTTTATTTTAAAAACTACTGAGAGGATTCACAACCAAACCAAGGATTGTGTATGCTTTCTGAGTAAAGTTTTACTTTCATGCTAAGTTTGGAATAAATCTGTTCAGCGATTTCTTCCATAGCTGTGGGAACCCCACCTATATAATTTTTCCCCATGTAAAGACTTTCACCAAAATTGGCAGGCCGGACTCTAGCTGACTACGCCAAGCAATTGCCAATTTTTAAAATATTTGTCCATGGGGTAATGTAATGGGTAGGGTGAAAATTGTGTAATTTCCTTTGCCTGAAAATTGTGCCTGGCGGTAACTAGTGGGTGGGGATGACTCCTGGAAACTCTCTGACCAATAGGATAAACATTCTGGGAGGCCACCCTATCCTCTTTTGCAGTAGTTCCTCTCTGCCTTCCTTGTTTACTGCAAACAGGACCAAAAAATCACATGGCAGGACATTTTCAAGATGGTGAAGGTCTTCATTCACTCTTAACTTGGACTCGGAGGATTAGGTGTGTGTGCAGGTGTGCCAAAGGGAAATCCCCAGTGTGTACTCACATCTAAAACTAAAATCTAGTTTGAAGCAGATACTGTGCAAACAATAAATCCAGAGAAAAGTGTCTGGTAGGACAAAAACAGGATCCTTCAGCAACCAGACAGGTGATGCACAGGAATTCGTTTTGGTATCCTGTTCTCTCCCTTTCAAGTGTTTCACGTGGCTCAGTGGAACTGACAGGTAGAGTTTGACACTGTGTTTAGGGGTGGACATTACTCGTGCAATTTTTTGCAGTGTAATTGCACGGAATTACCACAAAATTACAAGAGGTACAGCACAATTACGCAAGTGGAGTAATTTGGCATTTAGTTCTATTTTCTTAGCACAAAAATGCCTCCTTGTGTCCAAAATGGACACAGATTGTGCTAAGTGCAACAGAACATGAATAGTAGCACAATTGTTCCTCCAATTTACTACCAGCATTTTGTGCTATTTTCTTCCAAAATGGACGTGAGTATGCATTTAAAATAGCAATAAATGCAAAATAAGACAAACAGCAGATTGAGCAGCCACTTACGTTAACTAAATTAGGGCCAGATGTAGGTGGCCAAATACCGGTCGATAAAGCCGAAAATCGGTCAATTTTGGCTTTACCGACCGGTATTTAGCCCTGTGCGATGTATGTATTACTGAATGCCATAAGTAATAACGAATCGGTAAATCCAAGGGAAACAGTTACCGATTCCTTATTTACCAATCGGTGAACACTGAAACAAAAAATACCAAATCAGTAAATAACGAATCGATAAAAAATCGGAAATGCGATGTAGCAAAATTCGGTAATACCGATTTTGACCAAAATTGGTATTAACGAATAGTTATTTACCACTGATCCAGAGTAGGTGGTAATCAGGTGCAGTGCATAAAAACAGCCCCAAAATGCAACAGTGTGAACACAATGGTGGCCCTCTACGTCATAGCAAGGCGGCTACGTTTGAGAGCAGCAGGAGTGAGGATTTGGAGATGGGAAGAGCGTGTGTACACACTGCGTGTCACACTGTTTCAATTGACTGAGCCAGAAATCCATGACAGGCTACAAAGCAATACAAAAGGGGATGATGTACGGAGCATTTGGGCTAATCAAACACTCACCCCCAGTCAACTGATCTGGGTTTAATAGGAACAGGCTACACCCACACACCATCCTTGACCTGATACGGGACCTGGAACCATATCTTGACACCATATCAGACACCAAGGGCGCACGCAATACCCACCCATGTACAGGTGCTCTGTTGCCTGCACCTCCTGGCACCAGGAAGTTACCATAGTGTGATAGCTGCAGTAGGTGGTGTGTCACAGAGCTGCCTATCCTGTTTTTTCAACACCTTCCTGGACGCCATGAAGGACAGAATGCATCATTACATAAACTTTCCCAGCACACAGACGGAGCTGCAGAAGACCAAGCTAGATTTCTTCCAAAAAGCACAGTTCCCACACGTAATAGGCTGCATCGATGGGACCCACATACCAATCTGCCCACCAGCAGCTACAGAATACATTTACCGCAACCCCAAATCCACTCACTCCATAAACGTACAGGTGACTTGTGATGCAAACTTCATCATCACTGACATATTCAGGAACAGTGGGATCTATACACGTCTGGCTGCTGGTGAATTCGGAGAAGGATACCTACTAGGTAAATCAATGTGACACACCCTGATGTATACCTTAGATTAACCTATTGGTGACACAAATTAATGGCACTTTCTTATACATTTAGGTGGCAGCGCATATGCCCTCCGGTCCTTCCTACTCACCCCATATCTCAACCTATCCACCCCAAGGGAGAGGAGATACAATGTGGCACATAAGAGCACACGCAACATGGTGGAGCGCACGTTTGGACTGCTAAAAAACAGGTTCCATTGCCTCCAAAAAAGTGGAGGTGCACATCACTACAGCCCCATCAAATGCTGCAAAATAATAGCAACATGTGCAATGCTACATAACCTTGCCACAAAAAAAGGAACAGCAGTGGAACTAACTGACTCTGAGGAGGAGGGTGCGGACAATCCCCTGCCAGAGCCCTGCGCAGCTGGTGTGGCAGCAGAACCGGATGGGAGACACAGACGGGCTGAGATAACATGCAAGTATTTCTAAGTGAGTAAAGAGACAGAGGCAGTTACTGTATTTGTGTGATGGTGTTTAATAAGCACACCACCAAGATCAAAACCAGTGTCCATACAGATATGGGTTACATCACCCATCTAATGAGTCCCAAATCCTAGTTGGCTCTATTTCCTGCGCCCACGTGCTGCATTGCCACGTTCCTTGGCCCCACTGTCTGTACTGCCTGTATGTTCCTGGGCAGCGCTGTTGCGTTCGCTGCACCTCCTGCTCTCGGTGGGAGAGGGTGTAATGCTACTACGGCTAGTAGCCTCCTCACTGTCCCCCCACATCCGTAGTGGCCACCTTCTCATTCTGCAGCAGTTCCAGTGCTGAGGTCATTGTCACCATCCCCCTAGCCACATCCCTACTACAATGTGCCATCTCCTCCTGCATGGCTATTGACTGTGTGCACATGAGGGAGGTAGCAGTGGACAGCCGGTTCACCGCCTTGGTATAAGCCTCAAGTCTCTGCCTCTCCCTGCACCTAGAAAGTTGGTCCTCCTACAACTTGCTGCAAAGCTGCCTCACAGCCGTCGCAACATCACTCATGCCCTCAGACATGGTATTGTTCATTGCACTAATTCCCTTTTCTATTCTGTGCATGTGCGCGTTCATGTGCGACATCTGCCTATGCATTGACCGCATTGCTCTCCATTGCAGGCGCTGGACCTTCAGCATGTTGCCTTCCAGCCCAGCGAACACACTGTCACCTTGCTCTGAGATTTGAGGACTGGCTGTCCTTGCCCTACGCCGTCTGGAGGATGTGTGGGCGCGCTCTGATGGTATCTCAGCCCTTTCCATGTAGCCTTCCTCATCCACTAGAGACTGTTGACTCCCGGTGCCCTCCTCCTCTGACACCTCCATCTGCTGGAGGGTGGCCAAGACATGCCTCCTGCCTGACTGTGGTGGTGGTGATTGTGGCAGTGGGGATGGAGTTGGTGGTGATGTCGGCGTTATCTGGAGCTGTGGTGATGGTGGGGATGGAGAAGTTGTTGTTGGTGGTGCGGTGGTTGTGTGCCCTGCAGGCGACAGCTCCTCCTCCTGTTGTCTCCCCTCTGGCCTGGATGCCTTCCCTCTGCTCCCCTCTGCTGCACTGCAAGATGTCTCGCCTGTAATGACAGAATGTAGATATACTCACTTATCTGGCTGCATATGCATTCCATTAAACATTAATCCTGCCAATCACACTGACTGTCCTCTGCTTGCTAATTGCTGTCACATGCTATTGGGTTTGCTAGACTGGCTGTTCTGAACATGTGTTTCCTAAGACTACATCTCCCATGATGCATTGCAGGTAATGAGTAAAACATGGACTGGAGTTGGAGTCCCTATGCCTCTTTGGGGATTGGGGTTGGGGAGGCGGAAGCACAGCATGCTGGGCATGCATCTTTCCTTGTTTTCTGGCAGCTCTGGCAGAGCTGTCTGTGTCTCCCACCCCACTCACACTCTCCAGCAGGAGGGTGGACTCTACCATGAATTCCAGTACTGTTGGTGCAGGTGCTCTGCTCTTCCCTCCACCAGTTTTGCTGGCCTGCCTCTGCCTCTCCGCCATCCTTGCCTTCGCCGTCTTCCTCAGGTCATACCACCTTTTCTTTATGTCCTCTATGGAGCGCTGGGTGACCCCAATTGAATTTATTTTGCTCTGGATCCCAAGCCAGATCTGTATCTTCTGAGACTCTGGTACATGGAGAGACTGCTTGCCAAAGACCTTTTCATGGTCCTTGCTGACGACTTCAATGCGGACCTCCAGCTCCTTTTCACTAAATTTCATCTTCCTTTTTCTTTCTGCTCCCTCTTTCTCTCTCTCCTGGTTTGCCATTTTCCAAGGTTTTTTTTGTTGAAGATGAGAGGCTGTGTTTCTCCTGGCTCCTCTGCTCAGCTACCTGCCTCACAGTCAGCGCCAGGTTCAGTGCAGCTGTCTGGGTGTGGCCACTTCCTGTTTGGGAGGTAATTGGGATGCACAGGATTGGCTGATTCATCAAAAACCAAATTTTTAAATTACCGATTCGGTATTTACCGAATCGGTATTGGATTCAGTATTTACGAATCGGTATTGGGGTTTCGGATTTTTTTTTTTTTACCAATTGCTACCGAATCGGTAATTTTTACCGATTATTACTGATTCGGTAATTTTACCGAATATTTACGTACATCGGAGATACCGATTCCTTAATACCGAATCGGTAAAATTCAGTACTAAGGAATCGGTATTTCACGTTTAACTACATCTGGCCCTTAGTTGTTTCAATGCTTATTTCCACCCAAATTACACCTAATTACACGAGGAGGCGTAATCACTTACTTATTGGTAATTCTGCATCAAAGATTAATGTGGAATTACCAAATTTCTTCGGATTAGCTTCCAGGAATTTAAGGTGAGGAAAATGAAATTTTCTAAAATGTATGTTTCATGCATATATATCAAAAATGTGATTTCACCATTAAATTAGATTTTTAATAACCCTTGGTGGTTTAATTTTTTTTCAAGCTGGTCTGATTGCTGAAATACAGTAT
The DNA here is from genome assembly GCF_964261635.1 of Lissotriton helveticus. Taxonomy (NCBI): domain Eukaryota; kingdom Metazoa; phylum Chordata; class Amphibia; order Caudata; family Salamandridae; genus Lissotriton; species Lissotriton helveticus. The sequence goes on from NC_136057.1 coordinate 1,764,620,037, forward strand.
TAGCAATTTAGTCTGCACTCTGATTCTTTACATAGGACAGATAGGCCTGCCACAGTGAAAAAAGCTTTAGGGCCTTGTCACTGTAGGGACGGGATAACATTCATTTTCTACATGTCCCACTTTTTAATACCATGGACCGTATCTTGTGGTCTTTAAGGCCTACAGAGGGGTGACTTACTAATATTTAAGCAGGAGGATTTTACTTCACAAAAAATGGTTGTTTAAACAGGTCGCACTGATGGTTTTACACTGCAGCGGTTAGGCTACACCAGTACATCTGAAGCTATGTTTTTCTTGGTCACACTAGTGGTTGACACACTAAGTGTTGCAGGCCACCGACTGCATTTAACTTTTTATTCCCTGGGTGTGCTTCCACAACATATATTAGGCCTTAAAGAAACGTTTAATTTGACCATGAAGAAGATTCAGGTAGGCTTCATTAAATGGGAGAATGAGTTTAGATGGGTCACTCCAGGCAGAAAAACCTCTGTCAAGACATTTGTCTTGACTGCCACAGTGGTTCGCTGAAGGTCCTGGATCTCAGCTGCCCATCTCATCACCACTACAATAGTGGCTCCCACCTCTGTAGCCACTGCAGGAGAAGAGACCACACCAGCATCTGGAGAGTCCTACTTGGAGCCTGTCCAAGCCTGCACAGGGGCTCCTATGAAAAGAACTATTGCCCACTGCCATCACCCCTCCCCAGGGGACCCTATTTCCTCACCTAGCACCCCACCCTAAGATCTTGGTGGTCCAAGCTTCCACTTCCACCTCCAAAGTACATACTGGTGCATTCCCTACTACTCCACCAGACAGGTAATCCAAGAGGCTGGATATCTTGGTTGAGAAGAAGTTTTCTTCAGCCAGCTTGGCACTGCGGTTGGTGAACACCACATGCATTTTGGCTAATACACCCACTCACTCTGGGATTTGGTTGTGCAGGTGCTGCCCATAGTCTCAGAGGAGGCCCAGGTCCTGCTCTCAGAGGCTATGGCTCACAGGAGAGATGCAGCCAAGTACACTATATGTTGTGAACTGGATACGACCAACTTGCCAGGCACAGTGGTTATATTGTCGGAGGCCCTTAGGTGCCATGCCTGGTTGAGAAGCACTGGTTTTTCGGGTGTTGTCCAAACCTTGCTTATGGACATGCTCTTTGATGGCTCCCATCTCTTTGGAGACAAGATGGACTCAGCACTGGAGCACTTCAAGAATAGCAGAGCTATGCCAGGTCTTTGGGCCATTCCATTGTCCCTTGACAACCCGTGTCTGCCTTTTCCTCCGTCCATCACTACGGACGGTGCTTCCAGCCGTGTTCTTACCTGCCCAGCCAACATGGCACAAGAGCTTCCCATCCCCTGTGTGGCCGAGGATGCGGTACCCACAGGCCTTGTGGATCAGGTGGCCAGAGGTCATGCTCCCCTTCTGCCTTTCTAGCACCTCTCTTGTGTTCACAAGGGTGATGGTGGTGGTTGCAGCTCAGCTGCGGTAATCAGGGGTGCCAGTCATCCCCTATCTTGACGACTAGCTGTTGAAGCCTGGCTTGTCCCAGGTAGTCGTCTTCCACCTCCAGAATACAGAAGACCTCCTCTGCTTACTGGGGTTCCCTATCAACATGCTGAAGTCACACCTGATCCCTTCTCAGATGCTCCCTTTCATCGGAGATGTTCTGGGCACAGTGCGTTTTCGGGCCTATCCTCCCGAGCAGCGAGTCTGGCATAATCTGGCGAGGATACTGATGTTTCAGCCTCTATTCTGGGTTTCGGTGAGACTGGCACTGAGGCTGCTGGGCCTCATGGCCTCCTGCATCCTGCTTGAGATGCATTCCCATTGGCATATGCCAGCTCTGCAGTGCAACCTGAAGTTCTAGTGGTTGCAGCCCAGGGGAATCTCTCTGACATGGTCCAGATCTCGGAGGACACTGCAATACATCTGCAGTGGTGGCTGAAGAATCGTGATGGGGTAAGCAGCAGACTCCTCTCCCTTTCCCAACCACAGCTGATGGTAGTGATAGATGTGCCACTCCTTGGATGGGGCCCCCATCTGGGAGAGGTAGGAATCAGAGGACACTGGTCTCTGGCGGAATCTGGATTTCACATCAACCTGCTGGAGCTCCGTGTGATCCAGATGGCATTAAAAGACTTTCTACTTTCCATCAATGGATGTCTTGTGAAGGTGCTCATAGATAACACCACAGCCATGTGATATTGCAACAAACAGGGCGGGGTGGGGTTGTAGACCCTCTGTCAAGGGGTTCTGCATTGCTGGACATGGCTGGAACGGCAGGGTATTTCCTGGTGATTCAACACCTGGTGGGCTTTCTGAATGCCAAAGCGGATGAACTCGACAATGACTCATGGATCACGATTGGCGTCTCCATCCGGAAGTGGTGCAAGGCCTCTTTCTGCAGTGGGGAAAGCCTTGGTTAGATCTGCTTGTCAATGCAGAGAACGCACAAAGTCAGCACTTCTGCATGCTGGAGTTTCCAAGGCGGTTCTCGCTTAGAGACACTTTTCATCTAGAGTGGAGCTCCAGGCTCCTGTACACCACCTTAACAATACCACTCTTGCTCAGAGTTCTAAAGAAGATCAGGAACAACCGGCCCAAGTCATTATTGTGACTCCGTATTGGGCTCGGAGAGTCTGATATTCCAAGCTGTTAATCATGTCCATAGGTCCTCCGATCAGGGTGTCCCTTTGGGAGGATCTTCTGTCGCAGCAGCAGGGGATGGTTCTCCACCCGAACCTGAACTTGTTCACACTCCGCTTACATGCATTGATATTGAGTGGTGACAGTTAACAGCTTTTGACCAGCTTTTCCCCTTTCCGCTCAAAGTCTTTGATGCCATTTTTGAAGCCCAGCATTCCTCCACCAAAACGGTATATGCTGATCGTTAGAACAAGTTTGTGGCATGTTGTACAGCCAAACAGGTTGACCCGTTATCTGCACCTCTTCCACAAGCTCTGTTGTTTATCCTTACCCTAGCCCAGCAGGGCTCTGTATTGGGCATGTTGAAGGGTTATTTATCTGCTATGTCTGCTTTTCTGTGGTTGCCATCTTCATGTCTCCTATTGTTATTAGGTTTCTTAAAGTTCTGCAACACGTTTACTTCTGCTCCCTTCATTATACCTGGGTGGGACCTTAACCTTGAGCTGCTTCATACCTGCCTGCTTAGGATTCTCACCACCAAGACAGCCTTTCTGTGGCAATAACATCTGCCTGGATGGCCAATGAAATACAGGTATTATCTTCTCAGCCTTCATATGTATCATTTTTCCCAGACAAGCTGGTCCTTCAGACTCGACGATCCTTCTTGCTTTAGGTGGTCACCCCATTTCAAGCAGAACAGTTGATCACCTTGCCTACCTTTTATGCTCTGCTTCATCCTTCTAAGGAAGAGGAGAGGTTCCATTGGTTGGACCAGTGCTTAATTTGTAAAATATGAAGTCCAGGTGCTCAAATGTTTGTCGGAGGCCACACCCACTTTGCCAGGCTCCACCCACTTACTCCACTGGCTCCACTCACTTACTTTATTGACCCCACCTACATCTTCAACTGGCAGATGTTATACCCAATCTGAATATTTGCTTCACAGTCGAAAACTGTGAAGCAAATAAGTGACTAACATCTGCATATAGGCAATTTACCTCATATAGTGTTACTATATGACTGGTTTAAATATTAGAACCATAAAAACATAATAACTTGTCTTTATAGTGGTTGCTAACTGTGGGATTGTCACTGTATTTGCATTGTCTGAAATCTGGAGCAAGTAACATGACAAGAGAGATGTCATCCGACACACACACACACACTTCTCACAAAACAGATGAGGGGTTAAACAGATTGTATTGAGACCTCTTTTCCTTGAAAAATTCAGCTGAAATATATAAAAGACAGCTAGCTGTGTAGTGACAACCCCACTATGGCAGCTAACAAGTGGAGAACCTATCAGTTGCATTACAATACTGCAAAGGTATGAGAAATGGACCTGTCACTAGCCCCTTCACCCTGGATCCAGGTGCCACTGCAGCCTGGAGCGTATTTCTGGCACTGGCACTCTCTCAAGAGTCAATAATGATCAGGTGCGTTTCAAAACCCTATATGACTCAATGCAGGTACACCACAGATGTGTTCCTATTAAATGTGTGCTTGTTGCAGGTATTGGGGCATTCCAAACCTCTCCAGTGAATGTGACATGCACACCTTGTGAAGAGAAGAGGCAACCTAGTGCAAACTTTGAAGGGTTGCTTTAAATGTTTGCTGCAAACTTCTCTGCTGCCTATTTTGTATTTTACATGTTGAAGAAACTGAGCATTTGACAGGGCAATCTAAACATGAGACACAGGCAAGATAAGGATTCGAGAAATTGTGTACATATTCATAATGTTAACAGAAAAATGCACAACCCTTCAATTAAAATGATTATAAGAAAAAACACCACATAGAATATTCTGAAGGCAGCGAACATGTGTTTGCAAGCTAACTATGCTAATCTGTTAAATCTGCTCAACAGTCCCAAAGGAATTTCACAGTATTTGGAGCTCATCGGTTTAGGGGTGTTGCTAACTAAATGTGCCATCAATAATTTAAAAAAAGGTATACTTGGTTTGTTGCAGTGTAAGGTTATGCATGTCCTTGTTATCTGGTTGAAAGCTCTTAGTAATCAAATCATATCTCAAGAGATCAGTGCCACACATGGAGTCACAACACGACCCGACTCAAAATCCAGAAATGCAAAACAAAAGATAAGAGAGGAAAACCACCTCAATTTATGAGCCAGAAGCTGAAACATCTTGCTCCCACATATCAAACAATCCACACCAGTCCTGTAGTTGATAAAAAAGGAAGCACACAATCACCAACAAATACCTGCCTTAAATACTCAAACCTTTACACCCAATGACGAAATAGCTCTTACTTCCACCTTGATATCTTACCCTATCCATGACCTCTCCTGCACAACAGGGCTTTAAGTGGGATGGGTCTTGCTGTACTTAGCACAGGCAATTCTAAAAATCAGGTGTATAGACGGGTCCCTATCAGGCTCTCCATTTTTACCCTCATTCTCAGGGTGAAACTATTTTTTTAATTCTGCAGCAGTACCATTCTTAACTGCCTTTGATGTAAAATCAAAGAGACTCGTTATAGTTATTTCACTGTCTCATCATTTCACAACTGAAGCATTTTCAATACTATATACAAGGAAGCCATAGTAGTTGCTTATTTATATATATCTTGGTGCACTGGCAGAAGCAGCAAAATACCAGTCAGGCGGCACACTATGCCAAGGACAGATTTTTAGCTTGGGTGTTTTTAAGCAACACCCTTAAGTACATCGTCCATGCCCCTGAGAGAGACCCCTGGGTTATTTCATCCCACTTAAGAGCCCTGCTGCGCAACACTCTGAATAAGTCCCTTCACCACTATTGCAAACTGAGTTCTATTGCCTTCTTCTTACTTGATTTGCTCTCCACAGGTAAACAGTATATGTGAAAGTCTAAAGTAGCGTTGCAAAGTGTGGCACCTGTAAATCTAAAAGATACATAGATTCTAGCAATCGTTCTTTAAAACCTGGTCAATTTTCCTGGACACATAACAGAAACCGGAATTTTTTTTTATTCACATTGTTATGTATATTTTGTTCTGTATGGCAGCAACATTCATACTTGCGAGTGCTTCAAAGAGCTTGTTTGAGGCACTGTACAAACACAGGCATGCTTAAAAAAGAGTTCAGGGCACAGAAATGAAACCGTCACATCCGTTAACACACAAATATTTATGCTGCATATATATTCAGTCATAAGGCCCGGGTGTTAAGAAGAGTAGAATAAGGTCATTGAAGGAATATTTCAGTGTAAAACTTGCACGAAAAGGCAAGTTAACTTGGTTAGCATACTTAAAATACAAGAAAATTATGCGCACGCTGCCTGCCGCACGTTACAACCAATACAACATTCTGCTTTTCAGGGCAGGGCCTTTAACTTAACCCTGGCCCTAAATTATAATGTGTACTCCGGCGGCAGCTGGCTGTGACTGGGCCAGGGCAGGCACTGCAGTGCATCCATGGAATCTTGTGGAGCTGGAGCTACCATCATGGTAACCGGTGTCACGTCACTGTGAGAATCACCTTTCACCTCAAAAGAAGCAAGGAGCCAGGTCTTGGTGTACTTAAGTATATATTTACCCGGAGCACTCGCTACGAGCCGGCAGCGCCTCACAAAATGGCCGTCTTCTGGTTCCGGTATCAGGCTTCCGGATCTGGCGCTCCTACCAACAACTAGAACGATGCCACATATCTCCCCCCTTTATGCAATTGGCAACTGAATTATGAATAAACAATCTTACTTAATGTCCATATCAAAGTCCTCGAACCTCTTGGGAGTTCTCGCGATTCTTCCTCTCCTCGTTCTCACCACTCCCTCCACCTTCTCGCCACCTTGCATGTCCGGTGTGATGGCCCTTCCTCGTGCTTCTGTTCCTTCACCATCTCCATCATCCTTCTCTTCAATGTTTCCTTTCCAGTTCGTACTGCTACCCTTCTCTCTCTCACTATTGCTCCCGCCGTACATGTTCTCCTTCTCCGCCACCTGCTGCGCCCCTCCTTCTACCTGCTCTTCTCTCCTTCCTCTACATTCCTCGCCCATCATCTCTGTGTCTCCTTCTACGCCCTCCTTCGCTCCTGTTGTCAATTTCAGGATTTTGCTGCATTTAGCCATTCGGTCTTGCGACCATACCTTCCCGTCGCTGAGTAATGCAGACCGGGTATATGGTTCCACAACTTGCAGGGGGGCGTGAACTTGCTCTCACCCTTCCTCCTCATGGTTGCTACCTTCACTCTCACCCAGTCACCTTTCTCTAGTGACACTCCTTGCACATTTCTTCTCTTGTTGAACTGTTCTGTGTAGGTCTCCTGCGCCTTCTCCAGATTCCTCCTTACTACTGCCGGCGACCATTTGCTCTGCACCACCATTTGCCTCCATGCGATGTTGTCCTTGGAGAACGGTTCTCTACCCCTTAACACCTAAAAGGGGCTGTAGCCCGTGCTGCCTGGCGTGATGCGGTAGGCCCATAGCATCTTGGGTAATTCCTTTTCCCAGTCTTGGCCGTCATTTATGGCTGCTTGGATTGTTCCCATTATCACTCGATTGAAACGTTCCACTAGCCCGTTTCCATCTGGATGATATATTGGAGTGTGCTTGACCTCTATTCCATTCCTGGACATGAAAGCCTACCACTTGGCTGAGACGAACTGTGGGCCATTGTCGCACGTTATCACCTTAGGGATCCATTCCTTTATGAACACTGCGTTCAAGAATGTTATCACTGCATCGGAGTCCACTGTGTCCTTCACTTCTACCTCCGGCCACTTGGAGTACCTGTCCATTAATACTATGGCATACCTCTGTGTTCCTTCCATGTTCAGGATCGGTCCAATGATGTCGATGGACACCATTTCCCATGGTCCTCCTGGCATGGGGAACTTTCCTAACTGTGGTCTCAGCATGACCTGGGCTTTGTCCGCCTTGGAGCAGGAGTCACATTGTCTCACGTACCTTTCCACCTGAGCATCGATTGTGGGCCACCAGTACGCCTGTCTGGCTAGCGCTTTGGTCTTCGTGATCCCTTGGTGCCCTTCATGCAATAACGCCATCAAGTGTTCAATGAGACCTCGGGGGGGGGGGTATGACCTTGTCTCCCCTGAGCAGGAATTGGGGGTCCTCTCCGAGTGACAGCTCATCTCTCACTTACAAGTATCTCCTCAAGTCCTCTTTTAGGTGCCTCTTCTCCGGCCACCCATGGATGACGTACCCTTTGATCGCCTCCAAATCTTCGTCCAGTCTGTAGGCCTCTGCCCACTCCTGCGCGCTGATCACTTGTTCCATGTCCTGTACGGTTGCCACCACGTAGCCTTCCCATCGCGGTTTCTCCTGTTCATTCGCCCCTTCCTTGGCTGCCGCCCTGCTCAGGATGTCTGCTACCTTGTTCTGAGGCCCCGGTATATACTCCACCTCGTACACGAAGTCTAATAGCCTTAGTGTCATCTTTGCTATTCTCGGGGTGGCGTGCGCATGTCCACTAGACGTCAGTACTTTGATCAGGGCTTTATGGTCCGTACGGACCAAGAACTTGGCTCCCCACAGGTATTGTCGGGAGCGCTCCATTGCCCACACCACCGCTAGCATCTCTTTTTCGAAGATGCTGAACTTCTCTTCGTTGGGTACCAGGGATTTCGATGCGAAGCTGACTGTTGATAGTTCTCCCTTGTCAGATCTTTGCATTAACACTGCCCCTAGGCCTCGGTCACTGGCATCGGTGGTAAGTATGGACACTGCTGCCGGATCGAATCCTTCAAGTGGTATGGCTTCACCCATTTCCCGCTTTAAGGCCTCAAATTCCTCCTGCTCATCTTTGGTCCACTTGAACCTGTTTCTCTCCTTCAGCAATTGGCGCAGGCAATGCGTCTTAGTGGCAAAGTTGGGGATAAATTTACTATAGAACTCGGCCATGCCCAGGAATGACCTGACGTCTTCCTTTTTCCCCGGGGCCGGTGCGTTCTGTATCGCCTCCATGTTGGCTTTCTTTGGCACGATCCCCTTCTCGCTAACTTCATGACCCAGGTAGGTAACTGAGGGGACCCCAAATTTGCACTTTGTCCATTCCGCCGTGAGTCCGTTTTCCTGTAATGTGCGCAGCACGGTGTGCAGTTTCTCGTTGTGTTCCTGCTTGGATTTCCCCATTACGAGGATATCATCTTAAAAAAATTGAACTCCTTCCACCTTTTGAAAGAGTCTGTGCATCAATTTCTGGAATACCGCGGCGGCGGATGCCAGTCCAAACGGCATTCTCACGAATTTGTAACACCCAAAAGGTGTTATGAAGGATGTAAGATGGTTGCTGGATGGATGGAGTTTCACCTAGTGGTAGGCCAATGACAGGTCCACCGTCGAGAACCACTTAACCCCTTTTGTCATGGCCAGCATCTCGTTTATGCGTGGGAGTGGAAATTTGTCTATTAAAATGTTTTTGTTAAGCTCCCTGAGGTCTACACATAGCCTCACCTTCCCATTGGGCTTCTGAGCAACCACCAATGGTGACAACCATTCCGCACTCTCTATGGCTTGTATTACTCCGCTCTTTTCCAATCTGTCCAGTTCTTCTTGTACTGCCTCCCTGCAGCGGAACGGTATGTTTCGGACCTTGTGGATGACAGGTTTCGCTCCTTCTTTCAACCTTATCATGTGCTTAAACTTGGCCAGCTCTCCCATCTGTCCACTGAACACCTTTGGATATTCTCTGTGCCACGCTTCCTCTTCCTGCCCTCTGTCCATGTTCATCAGGAGCACTTTTTCTATGCCTCCTGGATTCAACTGTATTCCCAGGGCGCCTTGATCCTTCCAGCTGAGTACCGAGGGTCCCTTTTCAGCTATATACAGTTTGCAGTTGGCTTGTCGTCCCTTGAATTCGAACAGCAATGGACAATAGCCTAGCATCGGTATCCTCTGTCCAGTGTACGTGACCGGTCTCACGTCCATTGGGTGTAGTTCTTCCTTTACCTTGGTCATGAACTTCTCTTCCCACACTTGTCTTTGAACAATCGTGATGGGGGCTCCTGAGTCTGCTATTATTTTGATCGGTACTCCTCCCATGTGCATGTTGAGTCTTGGTTTGTCCATCTCCTTGCATCCCACATCCAGGACTTGGACATCTATGTAGAGGAGTTCCTCAAGGTCCTCTTCCTCCCCTTGCGTTAATTCTTCTTCCAGGCCTCCTTGGTCTATGTACTTGACTGTGGCTCCCTTGGTTTTACTATGGCACACTTTCTCGTAATGCCCGAACACGCCGCAGAACGCACACTTCGCCCTGAACGCTGGGCATATCTTGTCGTTGCCCAGGTGCGATGCGCTTCCACATCTGTAACAGCTTGGTCTTCCTCCTCTACCTGTCTTCGGGTTTGCTCCCCCAGTCTGTTGGCTTCTCCTGGTGTCTGGGCCCCTAGGTGGTTCTCGTTGCCGGGTTTTGTCCCCTTTGTTTTGCACCATTACTCTGCAGATTGTTTGCGTGCTTCCGCTGTCCTTCCTGGCTGCCTGTGCACATCGTTTAGACATTTCTGCCTTCTTCACTAAGGCCCATACCTCCTTCAGGGGAGCGTCCCCGTTCACCCATAGTTTTTCCTGCACATGTGTGCTCGTCGTGTGCATGATGATTTGATCCCTCACCAACTCGTCGTGGAGGGTCCCGAATTTACATGTGTGCGCCAATTTCTGCAGCGCCGCCACGTATTCATCCACTGTCTCTTCATTCCCTTGTTTTCTCAGGAAGAAGTTGTGTCTGTCGATAGCCACACAAACCACTGGTCTGTAGTGCGCATCCAGGTCCTCTATGGCATGCCCGAATACATCCGTATCAGTCGCGGCCCTTGGATTTTTGACTATGGAGTCAAATACTCTCAGCCCCTCCGGGCCCAGATTGTGTAATAGTATCTTTCTTCTCCTCGGGCTCGTGTAGGCGACCTCGCTTTCTTCTTCTAAGGCTTCCAAATAATTAAGGAAGTATCGCTTCCAATCCTCACAAGGCATCGTTGGTTCTCCTCTTTTTGGAAGGAAAGGTACCATTTGGGTGAGGGAAGTGGATGGAGCCGCCATCCTGCCGTTGCCCCTTGGGACTGCTTGGGCGGGAACAGCGTGGTTAGGCGAGCTGCCATGTGCCTGTCTGGTGTCTCCGTCTTCTTCGTCAATCTCCTTGCTGCCTGCGCCACCCGCAGCTCCTTCTGCCGTCGGGTTCGCCCTTGGCCTGCCTCCGTCTGTTCTGCTTGGGCCCTCACCACGCTCCCGCTGATCCGCCAGCGTGCTGCGGCCTTGGCGTGGTTATGCGCTGGGTAGTGAGTACCTTTCTAGGCTGCGTCTGGAGATGGGCTTGTCGTGTCGCCCCCGTTCTGTGCTTTGCGGGCCCTCTTCCCGCGCTATCACCATCCGCCGCCACCTGGACGGGCCGTGCCCACGTCCTCGTCGACGGTCTGGGGAGTTAGTGTCCCGTGTTGTGGGGCGGCGCGGGCACCGACTTCGCGCCTGGCCAACGCTCCGACTCTCACCCTGTGCCGCGCTCCGGGGTTGGTGCCTGCTGCTCTGTGCTGGGGTGGTCCGATGGGTTAGTTTTAGACGCCAATGGCCCTTTCCTGTTTTTTTTTTATTTTTTTTATTTGGACCAATGTTAATAATACTGGCTCTTGTCCCGCCTCGTCGCCATTGTGAGAATCAACTTTCGCCTCAAAAGAAGCAAGGAGCCAGGTCTTGGTGTACTTAAGTATATATTTACCCGGAGCGCCAGGGTACGCGTGCACTCGCTACGAGCCGACAGCGCCTCACAAAATGGCCGCCTTTCGGTTCCGGTATCAGGCTTCCGGATCCGGCGCTCCTACTAACAACTAGAATGATGCCACAGTCACCACGCTCAAAAAATTAAAGAGCAGCGTTGGTATGGCAATGGCATACTTACGGTTAACTCGTGGCGGATGTAGTATATCAGGCCTGGTGGCCTGTGCCTCTGCTCCTCATCTACCGTCAGGCTGACTTTGACTCATTGGTGGGGTGCAGCAACACAGGTCACGTGGCAATCAGAAAAAATCGGCTCATGTTGCCTGGCGCCTCGGAACCAAATCTATCCAGCTTCCAGTCCATCAATGTCCCTACTCCCGCCTACCAGAAACACTAACGTAATAACCAAGGGCCGCGCCGGCATCATATAATATGAATCACTGGGCTTGGGCAGCTATCACAGTCGCAACACTCTTCACCGGGACTCTGTCAGGGGACGAGTCACAAGAAGAACAACACTCTGCGCAATAAAGCAGGCCTGCCAGTCTTATCATTAATAACATATGTGATGTGCAGACGCTGCCGTGTGTAGACCCGGCCCTGATAGGTAAGTGCCGGTGCTAAGCACGGGACAGCACCGGCACAAATTAAGCACTGGGTTGGACCCAAAAAGCGTGTTGTTGTTCTACCATTTTGGGTGGATGATCAACTCTTCGTGGGTTATGTCGGACCAAGAAAGGAAAGGCTGGGCAGAAGCTAACCATCTCTTGATGGCTCATGCTCTGCATTAAGATCTGCTTCGCACTGGCCAAGAATCAACCCCCAGAGGTCTTGCGTACTCTTTCCACCAGAGCAAAGGCTGTGACCAGTCCTGGACATCTGTCAGTCAGCAATGAGGGACATGCTGCACACGTTCAACAAACACTACTGTTTGGAAGGTCAGGTGCATCAGAGTGGGCACTTTGCCAGTTAGGTCCTGCAGGACTTTCTGGTTTAAATCATGTTTGCAGATCCACCTCTGTGACGGTATTGCTTAGGTATCTATTCTTCTGCAGATAGAAATCTCTATCAGATAAACAAGTTACTTACCTTTGGTAATGCCTGATCTTATAGAACCTCTATCTATCTGCAGATTCCTTACCAACCCACCCATCCTCCCTGCTTTTTATGAGAAGGGATGTTCCCTTTTCAGGGTCCTAGCGCCATACACCAGTGGTCAGTGTTCTTTGTGGTTCTGCGCTTCTGGTGTGGAAAGTCACAAAAAGAAACTGACATCAGAACGCTGCGATGGCGCCTATGTAGGCATGGCATATGTCACATCCACCACAGAGCTGAATGACGCCACTTACCAATGCATAGTGGTACTACTGGTGAAATATTTATGGTGGATAACACTTCCATTATTGCCTGAGGCTTGAGCCGGGCTGCTACTATTTTTAAACGCTCTAAAATTCCGATTTTACTTGTTCCTGTGATTACCCTCTGTGTCCTACCCCCCTCCTGTATGCACACGCGGAATTATCGCGCTGCTTGACTCCACCGACTGCGGGTGGAAGCATTACCGCTTTCAGGTGTTTTTAAATATTGATAATACTCACTGGAGTGAACGCTGTACTTTGCTCATCTGCCTCCTTCCCTGGGTGAACAGCCGATTCAGGGCTGACTCATCAGGGCCACGCTCGTAGAGACGGCGGCGGCCATCTTGGATAGGGTTGAGTATAAAAACAGTAATAGGACTTGCTTGCGAGGATAACACTTCCATTAGTGCCTGAGGCTTGAGCCGGGCTGCTACTATTTTTAAACGCTCTAAAATTCCGATTTTACTTGTTCCTGTGATTACCCTCTGTGTCCTACCCCCCTCCTGTATGCACACGCGGAATTATCGCGCTGCTTGACTCCACCGACTGCGGGTGGAGGCATTACCGCTTTCAGGTGTTTTTAAATATTGATAATACTCACTGGAGTGAACGCTGTACTTTGCTCATCTGCCTCCTTCCCTGGGTGAACAGCCGATTCAGGGCTGACTCATCAGGGCCACGCTCGTAGAGACGGCGGCGGCCATCTTGGATAGGGTTGAGTATAAAAACAGTAATAGGACTTGCTTGCGAGGATAACACTTCCATTAGTGCCTGAGGCTTGAGCCGGGCTGCTACTATTTTTAAACGCTCTAAAATTCCGATTTTACTTGTTCCTGTGATTACCCTCTGTGTCCTACCCCCCTCCTGTATGCACACGCGGAATTATCGCGCTGCTTGACTCCACCGACTGCGGGTGGAGGCATTACCGCTTTCAGGTGTTTTTAAATATTGATAATACTCACTGGAGTGAACGCTGTACTTTGCTCATCTGCCTCCTTCCCTGGGTGAACAGCCGATTCAGGGCTGACTCATCAGGGCCACGCTCGTAGAGACGGCGGCGGCCATCTTGGATAGGGTTGAGTATAAAAACAGACGTCCACTGCTTCGCGCAGCGAACGCGTACAGCGGACGCGCCATAGTCGCGCCGGAGTCCAGCCAGAGTCCTGCCCGTCTGCGCTCGTCCGCGCTAGGCCGGGCACTGGGCTCTGGCACACTCATCTTCTGGTGAGTAAAGCCACTATATCCATCATGGCTCTTACATATTCTTTTGAAGAGTTATATGCGCTACGTGGTGCTCCCAATATTACCTGTTCTACTTACCCTTTCCCGCCGCACAAGTTCAGCTGCCCTCGCTGCAGCTTCTCATTAAAATCTCCTACCATATGCAGATCCCTTCAACATCAAGGTAGACGAAAGAGACAGGTATGCTCCAAGACAGTCTCCACTTGCCCCCCTTTAAGCTTTTGGAGCATAAACTGCAGATCCTTGCCACAACATAGATACAATATCCACGACTTTCTTGTTGAAAATCAACCTGATGCGATATTCCTGACCGAGACGTGGCTCAGAGACTGCTCAGGTCCGGATATTGTAGATGCCATACCCTCCAATTACGCCATTCTTCATCAGGATAGAGTTTCTGGCAGGGGTGGTGGAATTGCAATTATTTACAAGAATGTATATACTTGTAAATTGGTAGATACCACTCAAAAAGATTGTGAATCAGCCCTATTTAAATTGTCCATTACCCCCCAATTCACGCTGTCAGGATTATTGGTATACCGTCCACCTGGGACAGCGAGCTCATGGATAACTTCATTACCGGATCTCTTAGCCCCAGTAATGCTTAAAGCGTCGAATTTTACGATCTTAGGGGACCTAAATATACATTTAGACGACCACGAGTGCCCTAATAGGAATCAGCTTCTCTCCATCCTGGAAGCTTTTAATCTTCAACTTCAAAACACAGGTCCCACACATTGTGCCGGTCATTTACTGGACCCGATTCTGTCCAACCTGTCTTTAGACTGTTCTCGCGAAGCTCTACAAATTGCCTGGTCCGACCACTTAGCCGTCCCCTTCTCCTTAGATATAGCTGAAACAGCAACAAGACCTAAGGTGGTAACTACCAGGCCAGTTCGGAATTGGGGGAAGATCAACATACCAGTACTCAATAAGCTACTGATCAAATCTCTCCCGTGCGCTGAACTACCAGTTACTGCATTCAATTGCGCCACCGAACTCTGGCTAACTAATGCGGTCAATTTGGTGCTACCGGTGACATCAAAGTCCGCACTCTCACACCATCCCCCGGCTCCATGGTACTCGGAACAACTTAAAAGCCTCCGCTCACAATGTAAGACCTTGGAGCGTAAATGGAGACAAGGATACTCTCCCTCACGCAAAATTACATATAAAGAAGCCTTGAAGAAGTACCACAACAGCTGTAAAACTGCCAAAGCAGACTACACTAAAAAAACAGTGACGGATGCACAAAACTGCCCAAAGGTGCTATTTTCCATCGTGAAAAAATTGACTGGTGCAAATTCCACTCCTCCTCCTCCGGCACTTGATGCCACCCAGTGTCAGTCCTTAGCAGATTACTTTATAAATAAAGTTGATCTTATCTATGACCATTTTACTTTACTTCCAGGGACTACTTCCATTGTCCCTGATATGGTCCAGGAACCAGAAAATACGGCCACGGATGCAGCAATCACCATCTGGCAGCCTTTAGATGCCACTTCCTTTGCTTCCTGTCTAAATAGTGTGCGATCGGGCTCCCCACGGGACGCTCTCCCGGCCAAAATACTGAAACTATTAGATCCCCTCACTCACCCCACCATTATCAAATTACTAAACGCTTCGCTGAGTGAGGCTCATGTCCCCCAACCTTGGAAGCACGCCATGGTGGTACCTTTATTAAAAAAACTGGGTGCAGATTCTTCCAACCCTGCCAACTTTCGCCCTATATCTCTGTTGCCAATCTTCTCGAAGATATTGGAGAGACATATAAATTCCCAGCTTTCTAAACTGGTCGAAAACACTGCTTTTCTCCATCCTTCTCAGTCGGGTTTTCGGCCAAGGCACTCAACTGAGACAGCCCTCCTGGGGGTAACAGAGAGTCTTAGGCATGGTGTCGATCAGGGAAACACCATGGCGCTCATCCTGCTGGATTTGAGCGCAGCCTTCGACACCGTGTCGCATTCCATCCTCATTGACTCTCTGAAATCTCTAGGTGTGGCAGGCCAGGCCTTGGCCTGGCTGGTGTCTTTTCTCAACGACCGAAGCTTTCAAGTGTTCTCTTCTAAAGCAGCTTCCACCATTTGTTCATCCACCCGCGGCGTCCCCCAGGGCTCAATCCTTAGCCCTTTATTATTTAACATTTATGTTAAACCTTTGGCAACCATAGTTGAACAGGCTGGGCTAACCCTGTTTTCCTACGCAGATGACACCCAGATTGTCTTCTCCTTATCAGGGAGAGACGAGAACAATATCTCCGCACTCAAGGCGACCCTCACTCTTGTGGCCGATTGGATGCGGAGAAACTGTCTCAAGCTGAATGGGGAGAAGACCGAGGTGGTCATTCTGGGACGGAATAAACATCTTTGGGGTCCCCACCATTGGCCCACCGAACTGGGAAATGCGCCTATACCATCTACTGCAGTTCGCAACCTGGGTGTCATTATTGACGACAGGCTAACCATGAGGCAACAGGCTACTAAGGTTGCAGCCATCTGTTTCTCAACGCTGCGGTGGCTTCATAAGATTCTGTGGATGCTTCCCCTATCCTCCCGCAGAACCGTAGTCCAGGCACTTGTAACATCACGCCTGGACTATGGCAACATTCTCTACTTGGGCGCAGATAAAGCCACCATACATGTGCTGCAGGTTGCGCAAAATGCGGCTGTGCGCCTGCTAAAGAACGTCCCTAGACGTACTTCAGCCACTGCCGCCTTACGTGACCTCCACTGGCTGAGCATCCCTGAACGTGTTAAATTCAAGGCACTCTGTTACATGTTCAAGGCCAAGCAGGGCAGCGCCCCAGCATATATTCAAGGGCTGGTAAAACCTTACAGACCCCTGCGCTCACTAAGATCATCGGACACTGGTAATTTCACAGTGCCAAGATGGAAGCTGACAAAAATGGGAGGTCGCTCCTTTTCTACTTTGGGTCCTAAATACTGGAACTCCCTCCCTTTAGCACTAAAATCAGAGACCAACCTGCTTCGCTTCCGTAAGGCTCTGAAGACTCTGCTTTTTACTAAGCGTGAACAATAGTCGGCTGTGGCCTCAAGTCAGGTGATAAACCCTCCTTTCTTCTATAGTCTATCCCTAGCGCCGGGAAACCCATTGTGGGTAGCTGTGCGCGATATAAGCTTAAATAAATAAAATAAAATAAAATAAATCCAGTCTGACACCTGGGGAATATTCTAAGGTAAGAAATCTGCTGCTAGACAGAGTCTCTACCAGATAAGGCATTACCAAAGGTAAGTAACTTGTTCATCAGGGTGATACTGTTTCTATTTGTGATTTTATTTAGTTTTAGGGCTCAAGCTGTTCAATTTGTGGCCGGGGATTCTCTTGTAAGAGGGTGACCCCCTTACGGAGAATGGTGGGTCAGGCTTCTTCTGGGGATAGTGGGTTAGGCTGTTCATACATTACATGTGTCACACTGATGGGCAGTTGCTGCCTGGAGGGACAGAATTTTAAACATCAGAGGATGGATAGTAGGTTGAAGGAGGGGACTTGCTATTGTGGTGTGTAGTCTCTGTTGGCTAGAAGTTTGGTCTAAGCAGCCATATCCCGAGAGTTGCTTTGTAGCCTGAGGCATTAGGAGACTTGCAACTGTTCTGTGAGGTCAACCTTTAGAGGAGATGGGTATTCCATGTTCCTCAATTCCATCATTTGCTGGGAGTACTTAGGGCATATTTATGAGCGGAGATGCATTGCTCTTGCCGCACACAATATAGTGCATGAGAGACGTAAGTCCAAAATGCGATTTATAGAGCCATGCAAGGCCACCTTGTGTGGCCCTGAGGGGCTTCATAAATCAGGAGTAACACAGGGCAGCACAAATTGATGCGTTGTGTTACCTTGCCCTGGGAAGGCGTTCCATGGGCTTTGCGTGGGTGTTCCCATTCAACTCCCATGGGTTTTGACGTATTCCCAGATTTGCTATCACTGGTAGACCTGAGAATGTGCCTAAAAGATATACCTTTCCTGGGGAGGCGTGCTCAGAATATGCCTCTCAGGATAGTTTGTATGCTGGAAGGTACCTTCCTGTACAAAATCAATCCTCTTTACAATGCTTACAATGGTGCAAGGGTGGCTGTGTTGGCACTACAGCACATTCCTGCCCTTTCCCTGACACACAGTGCAGCAAGGTGACTTGCTGCACTGCATGACTTTCTTATAAATATGCCCCTTAGTGATAAAGTTGATATTGGTTTTGGACATGGCCACATCCACTTAGCAGGTTTGAGAGATGTTGTTTGAGAAGTTTGCAGTGCTCTTTTGGTCAGAAATGAGTTAGGGAAGATGATGTTCTGTTGGGACTCCACAGGTTTGAGTAGTGAAATTTTCAGAGATTTATTACTTCATTTTAGAAATGCTGGATGAGCCACCTAGATGGACCAGTCACAGGGAGGAGGGAAAGGGAAGACCCTCATTGTTCTGTTACCCACGGTTAGTCTGTGTATGTCAGTCAATTAGCAAGGGGTGATGTTGGCAAAAATGTAAGAGTGCCATTAGAAGGTTGGGTGGCATTTATTGTACAGCTCATCCTATGTCACACTTATAAGGGATGATGAAAGTGCTTACTGATGAAGGAAATCCTGCCCTGAATCAGGATTCTACATTTTGCTATATTTATTACTTTTTTGCACGCATGAGTTTTGCCAGGTCAAACCTGGTTTAAATCGCATAGGAAACACTGCAAATTCTGGATATGTCTGCCTTAGAATAGGGGCAACATATAAAACTGTCATGTAATCTTCCTTCAGAGGTCTGGGAACACTTACCTATTACGCCAGGTCTAAATATTTGGGGGCAGATTTACAAGCCCCTTGCGCCAACTTTATGCCACTGTTGTCGTAAACAATGCACCACGATGCAACATATTTACAACGTGATGCATCTAGGGAGATGCATCACGTTGTAAAGCCCTGCGCTACATTATAAGCGCATCAGGTATAATGATTGCAGGGTGGGTGATCTGTTGCAAGAAAACCTCGTAAAAGTGACTCAGCGAAATCTACAAGATTTTGCTGAGTGACTTTTACGACGCCACTGCGTCAAATCCTTGCGCCTGCTTGAAGCAGGTGTAAGGAGTGATGCAGCATGTTAGGAATAGGCATTCCTAACCATTGCTGCATCTGCCTTGTGCTTTCGACACGACTCCAGCAATGCGTTGCCTTTCTGACAAAAGATGAGTCACACATCTGTCTGTCCGGATGTATGACGTTATAACGCATACTTTTACTCCGCAGACCATTACAACGCGACTTTTACTCCGCATACCGTTACAACGCATAGCGCCTTGGGGCGCTGGATAGTGGTAAGTATAATTTACTATTCTAACTCCAGTCCCCGTGGACCCTAGGGAAGGTGTTGGATAGTAAATTATACTTATTCCCTATCCTAGAGCGCCCCCCAGCGCAATGCGTTGTAATGGTATGCGGAGTAATGGTCGCGTTGTAATGGGTCTGCGGAGTAAAAGATCCGTTGTAACGGGTGTATACCGTCTGTCCTTGCGGCACAGTGCACCACATTGTAAATGCGGCTCATCCATGGTAGCGTAAGGCTATTTTTTCATCTCGCAAATGAACTGGTGCATCTCTGCAAATATGCAGAGATGCGCCAGTTGTTGTAAATCTGCCCCTTGGAGATTAATACGATGAAAGCTAAAACAACGCTAGTCGCCGCTCGATCAAGGTGTGTTGCGAGACCGGAGTTGAATGACAACCAGCTTGGATCAGTCCCACATTACAAATATCTGGGCATACACTTTGACACCCGGGGAATGTTTGTCGAGCGAAAACAATACATTGAAAAGAAGGACTCAGCCCTAATACATGCTTTCTACCACCTTGACAAGTCAATTTAAAGGGCCTTCTTATCACCCACTTTTAGCAGTAATATCATCAAAATTATTGCCCACAGTTACTTACACCAGCGAGGCAATGTAGGGCTTGGATGCCTTGATAATAGATAAAATGCAGATCAATACATTTAGGCGAGTTTTTAAATTACTTCGACATACATCTCCAGCTCAACTTCGCTTACAATTTAGTTTAATAAGGCAAGAACTGGCCAGAAGAGCTTTAGCGATTAAAATGTGGTCCAATATCAGTCGAGCCCAAGACATTCTGACTAGTGCTCTTTGGACAGCTCTTCAAAATGATCGACAACCAGCTTACAGTCAATGGGGCAGATTTACAAGCCCCTTGCGCCACTTTTGCGTCACCTTTAACATGGGAAAAGTGACGCAAAAGTGGCGCAAGGGGCTAGTAAATCTGCCCCAATGTTTCCACACTTCCATCAATTGATTGAGTCTGACAGAGCTGCGGGAGGCTGGTGTGTCATGTGATCTCTTTAAAAAAGGGGCTAACAGAGCTTCCAAATTAGCATCCTTTATTGAAGACTAGCAGCCCGTCCAAACGTTGTCCGGTATGAAATAGAATGTGTGTAATGTGTGTATTTGGCAAGGGCAATTTATTTTAAAATCTCGCGGTAGACAACATTTTTTGTTTCATTAGAATAGGGACGGAGAAGGGCCAGCTGCAGCCCTGGTTGATGTTAGCAGGTGCGTGTAATTGGTGTAGTGATCCGCCGCCTGAGCCCGGCTACAGCCCTGGTTGATGTTAGCAAGCGCGTGTTATGTCATTGAAGGAGAGAGTTATCAGCCGCGGGTAAATCCGTTTAATGAGAGAGTTCAGTGACAGCGAGTAGGAGAGGCAGCAGTAATTGCACCCGCAGACACGCTCATTTGCGTGTTCCCCCGCTTGAGGCCCAGATGCAGGCCTGTTTGATGTTAGCAGGCGCGTGTTCCCCCGCATGAGGCCCAGCTGCAGCCCTGGTTGATGTTATCAGGTGCGTGTAATTAGTGTACTGATCCGCAGCCTGAGCCCGGCTAGAGCCCTGGTTGATGGTAGCAGGCACGTCTAATTTCGGTGAATGAGAGAGTTCAGTAACAGCACGCAGGAGAGGCTGCAGTAATGTTACTTACCAGGCCTCCAGCTGAACGCGTTTGTCATGCCCCCAGCACACGGCCACAGCAGACGATCTTCTGATTAATGTACGACCCACATGGCATGAAGGGCGGAACGTAGCACACGCCCCCAGCGTTTCTCATGCCCCCAGCGTGCCCCTTGATGCGGCGCAATTACGTTCACATGGCATGAAGGCCGGACACACGCCCCCAGCATTTCTCACGCCCCCGCGTGTCACGCCCCCAGTGTGCCCCTTGATGCTGCCCAGCAACGTAATTGGAGCTTGTATGTCCGACTCACATGGTATGAAGGGCGGACACACCCCCCCAGCGTTTGTCACGCCCCCAGCGTTTGTCACGCCCCCCAGCACACGCCCATAGCCCACGAAGTGATGGCCGTACCACACACCCCCAGCGTTAGTCACGCCCCCAGCCCACGCCCACAGCACAACGCAGACACTCCCACAAGGGACTACTTTGCTGGCACGGTTCTTTTACCTTTTAAATGTATATGGTGTCCTACGGTACAATTGTATGTCTTGCACTGTATGATTGTGATGAACACCACTGTTTCTAGAAAAGTTAATAAAAACAATTAAAATAAAAATGTATATGGTGGCCGTCTGCATAGCCTATGTCCTTCTGCTGCAACTGCCCTTTCCAACGCTGTATTGGGTGTTGTGATTGGTGCTGTGGTTACTGAGATTACCCGCCTCAAAGGTTTGGGCTCTCTCTGTATAATATGAGTATGGATAAAATCAAACTCAGCGCCCGGTCCCGTGCTTGGATGGTTATAAAACACTTCACTACGCTGTCTCCTGCTGCCTATCTTCCAATTCCGCTTTCAGTTCGCATGAATGGCAAATATATCAGCAAGGAAGTAGCCAAGTTCAATGTTATGCAGGCACTGTAATGAACATGAAGACAATTGCATTCGTATTGTCTGCATGTGCCCTCTTTCACGTAGTCTTAGGCAGCAACTTCTGAAGAGATGTTTCAATGAGAGAGTCATTCGGTCTTGCAGGGAAGCCCTAGTAGCGTGCTTTAACCTAGGTGATCTGCTGGTGATCTGCTGCTAAATTGCAAATGTGTTACGTTTTTGCATAGCACTGACTGGAACTCCTTGTGTGTTTTAACCTATTTAAATGGTATTATTTAACCTGATGTTATTACTATTGGACACCTGGGAGCAGAGGAGCCTAGACATGGTTTTTTGGCAACCTCTGTGTTGGTCCAGCTCAGTAACTGATCCCAAGAGGAACTTGAGTTTATTAAGTCAACATTTTGTTACAAGTATTGTATGTACCTGGTGAGTTATTATTAATATCTACTGATTAATTTCATGTTAACGTTAATTAATAGCAGAGTAGTTTTAATTTGTAATATTGTAATGGTTTTAATTAACTGAAACAATAGAAGGATTTCTTGAGCCATCATAGATCTGAAACTCAGAATTAGAACCAATATCTCCAAATATTGCACCACACAGTACTGCAAACTGTAGGTCTGGTGTTAGCACATGGAGATGTGGGCAAGGCTCACAATAGCACTGTTGCGAAGTGATAAATGTACATGAGGCTCAAGTGAGGGCAGCCTGTAAATGGCAGTGGTTTGACAAAGTTAGAGTCTGTCAGAGATTGTATCCTCAGTTTTAGAGATGGTCAACATTGTGGTCAATGCAAGAGAAGATAGTTAATCAGGTTTTCAAGCCCTTGGATCATAGCTACTGGAGCTGTCACTGGGTGGGTTTTGCTGAGCTGGAATTTCTTTAAGCAGGACTAGTTATTTCTGCCGTGCCAGTTTCAGACAGGGGCCACATGGCCCCCCATATGTGTTCTCTCTAAAACGTAAATATTTTCTGAAGACAGTGATCCATTTGGATTACACTTACGGGTGGGAAAGTAACACAGGTCCTTGTTGCGGGGGCCCAACTAATCAAGGGGCCCCTAGTCCTTCCATGGACTCCCCATTCTGGCAAGCCCAATGAATATCTGTGACATGTGGCGGACTCAAGAGCCCCTCAACCCATTCTGCAAGAGGCCCCCCATCATTTTGCCTTACCTACTGGGTACACGGAGGTGAAGTTTAAATTTCACCTATGTTGTCATGCGATGATGGGGAATTTCAACTTAATGAAGGTGGGATCCCTTTTTCGACCTGGCCAGAAGAAGGCTTTGGCATGGTGCTGGGGGCTTGGCGAAGGGGATTGGTGACTGCTGCCGAGTGATAGTAGCAACCTGTTGATAGTAATAATTTCATACCTATAGCAAGGCGGCAATATTATGTGGTATAACTGGGAGGCCCTGCCCTGTAATATTAATATGATACCTAACAGTGGACCTCAGATTCACACTAGTGTAAAGCATTTTACAATACCAACTTAGTTGATAAGTAACTTACAATCCAACTTATAAAAATAGAGATTATTTTTATATACATTTAGACACCATAATAAAGTCGATACAAGGCAGATTACCAAAGTTATAAGTGTTCAAGAAAACAATACTTTGCAGAGCTGTCAAACTTTACAATGAGATCTATGGGGAAAATCTAATTTGATACTCGGTCACTTGTGGGGTGAGGTCAACGGAACCCACTTGGTGTTAAGGTTTTGTGGGGCTACAGACCAAGCTTCAACAGTCAGAACAATTTTACCTTACCCAGGGAGCCCAAGTGCAGAGGTGACTTGGGTGTCCTTGGTGCTGAACGGCAGCTGTCAAAAAAAGTAATTGACAAAAAAGTACTTGCAGGTTGACTTCAAAGAAACCCCTTGAAGGAAAAGCTTGGAGGGGCTCCTGGACTAGGAATCACCAGGCAGAACAGCTCTACCTAGCTCGGGCATCTCAGGTGGAATGGGGTGCCTGGCTATCCGCGGTGCTGAACGTGACTGCGGGAGCTGGCTTTAGCAGGAATGTCAACGAAGCTGTCTTTGGGATGCAAGACCTCGATAACTGCACCGCAGGAGTGGAGGTAGGATGATGGAAAAAGTTCCCTCCGAGTGAAGAGTCGAGTGAGTCAGCCAGACAACCAAGATGCCTTTGTCCTGGCAAAGGTCACAACTGGGTCAATCTTCTTCCAAAAGTCCTGTGTACGTTCTAAAGGACTGAGACTCGCTGAGATTCAGAACTACACTTCCCAGAAGGCACCTGGCTGGCTGTTTTTGGGCTGGTCCACAAGGAGCCCGGTGGTCAGTCCTTCTTTAGGTCGTGGAAGTGCAGTCAGTTCTTTCTGACTGCAGGAGACTAGAACCTCTAGTCCTAGTGAAGTCTTTTGCTCGTAGAGGGGTTCACCTTCCTTTTAATATTGGTCTCTTATCCAGTATAAGTCATAGTCCAGCGGATGCAGGGGACTGCCACAGGTGCACTACTTCGTATCTCTTCTTTGTGGAGTCTAGCCTTGTGCGGACACAGCTTCTTTTTTGTCCTTTTCATCTTCAGAGCAGATCTGTAGTTCTGAAGTCAGGGGTGCCCCTTAACTCCTTTATTTAGGGGGTGTTTAGGGGTTTGAGGGCTAGTAGCTAATGGGCTGCAAGCCCTGCGACTAATCCGCCCCTGAGGTAACCATATCTGGGGGTTACATGTCACCAAATCACCCAGAACCTACCCGTAGTGGTACGGCTAACTTTTGGGGGGTTTATGCCTCCTGAATTCCTAATTTCCTGCCTGCTTGCAAATACGAGTGCCTGGGGTGAGGGGTTCCTTTGTCTCCACTGGAAAGAGGGGGTCCTTTGTCTCCACTGGGAGACAAATCACTTACATATAAGAGGTGGTGAAGCCTTTGAGGCTCAGTGCCATAATGGGTCATTCACTAGCCATCCTGGGAGGGCAGAAGTGTGATCTACTTATTGACTAGGCCTTTTGTCTCACAGCCTATTGGAGTGATAGCACTCACCAGCAGGAGGTCAAACTTCTGTCTTGGCAGCAATGGGCTAGGACAGCCTGGCAAGCCACAAGGGATCTTGGGATCTCTGTGGGTAACCTCTAAGGATTTCAGCTGGGTGCATTCCAGCTCCCCCTTGACACGAGAATCATGTCAGAGGTAAAAAAGCAAGGTGTTTGATACCAAACATAGCAACATTTTGGTGGTTCCATTGTGGAGCTCAACTTTGTCTGGTAGTCAGTCCACGTTAACTTATGGCCACCAGTTACTTACAGTAAATTTGGATGCCAAGGTTACTGTAGAGATATGTAAGTCTGTACATATATGCCATCACCATTAAGCTATAGCACCCTGCCTCCTCAGCTTTAGGAAAAACAACAGTTGATGGAGAGAATGTAGAACAATGTCATACATTCACTCCAGTACAGAGATCTGGGCCTAAATCCATCGATTTTTTTCTCACCATGACATTCCAGTTTGAACCCAGCCATATGCAAATCAATCTTGACCCTGTGCCTCATGGGAACAGTACAGTCCAAGTTGCCAAGCCAGGTCATCCCTCGACTGGAAATAAGCATTCTAGGACCAGTTTCGGGGTTTCACCCCTCTTCAGCCAGGTTAGCTTGATTCCAGTGGCATGGAACGCACAGGACCCACGTCTGGGCATACCCGTCCCACTCGGGGTGACAAATGCAAAAACAACAGTTGATGGACAGAATGCAGAACAATGTCATACATTCACCCCAGTACAGGGATCTGGGCCTAAATACATTGTTTTTTGCTCACCATGCCATTCCAGTTTGAACCCAGCCATATGTGAATCAGTCTTTACCCTGTGCCTCATGGGAACAGTCCAGCCCAGATGTATGACAATACATCGCAAACCAAAACAATGTGTGCCTTTACAACGTGGTATTTAGTTCGCGATTTATGTCACAACACATGCTATTACAATGTATGGCATTAGTTCGCATGCCCTTAGAAATGAATACGAAATGCCTTTAGAACGGCCTCCATTTCCCTGCATACTAAATAAAAAAAACAGACCCTAAACGCTTAAACATGACCATAGACTACAACCCCCTGCCCCGAACAGTAGCATACACTACCACCCTCTAACACTACCCAAAACCCTAAGGACTAGGCCCTAAATCCTAAACCCTAAGCCCTAAACACCCAAACAGTAACATACACTACCCCAAACCCTAAGCCCTAATCAGTAATATACACTATCTTCCCTGACACTACCCCAAACCCTAAGCCCTAGACCCTAAACCCTAAGCCCTAAGCCCCAATTCCTAAAACATTCCCTTACCTTTGTTTCCTTGTGGTTCCTGTGCAGCGTCGCCGTCTCTGCTCCTGGTTCCAGCATCGCCATTACATTGCACGTGCCTGCGCAAGTGCATGCGATGTAATAGTATGCGTCGCAATGTCCACGCGTGGTAACGTTGCATGCGTTGTAACGCATGCGACGCAAAGCCATACGTAATGGTTGTTCGCTGTCCAGCCCGAACTGCCAAGCCAGGTCCTCCCTGGACTAGAAATAAGCATCCTAGGACCGGTTTCGTGGTTTCACCACCTTCAGCCAGGATAGCTTGATTCCAGTGGCATGGAGAGCACGGGACCCACGTCTGGGCATACCCGTCCCACTCGGGGTGACAAATGCAAAAACAACAGTTGATGGACAGAATGCAGTACAATGCCCAGACATGGGTCCCTTGCTCACAGTGCCACTGGATTCAAGCTAACTTGGCTTTAATGAATTGTGACAAACCCTGAAACCGGTCCCATGATGCTTGTTTCTGGTCCAGGAAGGACCTGGCCTTGCAGTTCGGTCTGGACTGTTCCCATGGGGCCCACAGTCAAGACTGATTTGCATATGACTGGGTCCAAACTGGGGTGGCGTAGTGGGAAAAAGAACACTGGATTTAACCCAGATATTTTGACTGGGGGAGAATATTTGCATTGTGAGCATTCCGTCCATCATTTTTTTGCTGTAACTCCTGGTCTTCAGGAAGCCGATCCTTAGGGGTGGCTAACATACCTTAAGGCAGTGAGGTGACTGTGTCACATATGGTGTGTGCAGAGTCAAACTTGAGCAGAGAACCTGCTCGTGCAGGCTACAGTAGCAGCCCTGCAGACTTTAATTTTTTGGGGGTCAGTCAGGGTGGCACTAATAGTGCTGCTCCCCTGGTGATCCCTTTAACACATTGCCATGGGTACCACTGATACCATATACAAGGGCCTTATAAGGGGAGTTAAAGCTTCTTGCTAATTGGCTGTACCAATTCACATTATCTTTTGAGGGAAACAGCACTGGCACTGGGGCCTGGTTAGAAAGTCCCAGTGCACTTTCAGGTCTAAAACCACAGCATCTAGAGCAAAAAGTGGGGGAGACCATCCAAAAAGGGCACTTTCCTACATGCCACCCCCAGAAGGTGATCAGCTCAAACCTCCCTCTTGGTACCTCTCATGCTCTGAGTGGAAAAACCTGGAAAGGCCATCTGCATTGGCATGGTCAGTCCCTGGTCAGTTTTCCACTACAAAGTCCATCCCTGTAGGGAAATGGACCACCTCAACAATTTGGTGTTCTCTCCTCTCATCTGCATTAACTACCTGAGATGCCTGTGGTCAGCTTGAAGTTTGAAGTGAGTCCCAAACAGGTATGGTCTCAGCTTCTTCAGGGACCAAACCACAGGAAAATCTTCCCTCTCCATGGCCTCCGTCACTGCTCTCTAGGGAGGAGTCGCTTCCTAATATAGGCTACAAGCTGATCATGACACTCATCGTTGGTTTATGATAACAATTCCCCAATCGCATTCTCAGACGCATCTCTTTGGACAATGAACTGTTTCCCATCGTCTGGTGCTTTTAAGACAGGTGCTGAGCACATGGCTGCTTTCAGGGTGTCATAGGCATTTTGACAGCCTGTAGTCCAAATGACTTCCTTTGGCGGCTTCTTTGAGGTAAGCTCAGTGAGAGGGGCCATAGTGGAACCGTACACCTTCACAAACCTTCTATAATATCCAGTCAGGCCAAGAAATGGTCGGGATGTTGGATTGGAGAGATCTAACTTGGCCATCATTTCCAAGGTGGCCCAAGTAGCCAACAGTACTCTGCCCTATCTGGCACTTATTGGCCTTGATTGTGAGGCCTGCCTGATACAGAGCTTGAAAAACTTCTCTCATGTTGAACAGGTGATCCTCCCAGGTGGAGCTAAGACACCAATATCACCCAGATTCTCTGCTCTTAAGTCATCAAGCACTGAAAGAACTCGATTCACCAACATTTGAAAGGTGGTAGGCCCATCCTTTAGTCCAAAAGGCATTACTTGGAATTAAAAGTGCCCCTATCGGGGGAGAATGCAGAGCTCTCTTTGGCTCCCTGGGTCAGGCCAATCTGCCAGGAACCTGTTGTCAAATCAAAGACACTGACAAAAGTGGCTGCCCCTATCTTAACAATAAGCTCATTTGCTCTTGGTATGGGGTGAGCATCTGTCGTGGTTACTGCATTCAAACCTTTGTAATCCATGCAGAACCTCATTTCAGGTTTCACACCTTTTGAGTGAAGTTTGGTGACCAGTACTACTGTCACCCCTAGCTTTAGCATCTTGCTTGCTTCAGCTTTGAAGGTGGTTTTGCCTTGGACAGTTGATCAATCTTGTTCTTGACAGGGAGGCTGTTCTCAGTATCCACATCATAAGTTGTCTGTCCAGGGGTCAAAGAAAAGAGCTCTGCAAACTGGCTGAGGACTTGCCTGCTGTCAGTCTGCTGCTGTACAGTGACACTGTCAGACAGGACTACACCCTCCACTGTTCCATCTTGTGGGTCGGTTCATAGCAAGTTACAGAGGGGTTCATTTTCCTCCTCTAGCACTGCATCAGTGACCAGCAACATGGTCATGTCAGCCCTGTCTTGGTGTGGCTTTAAGCGATTTACATGGAGAACTCTGTGATGACTCCTGGAAGTGCTTAAGTCTACCAGATAGGTAACTTCCCCCTTTTTCTCCAAAACGGGGTAGGGCTCAGTCCACTTGTCCTGGAGGGCCCTGGGACCCACAGGTACTCAATAGGCCTGGGTGGTAAACACTGCTCCGTTCGTGCACTTTGTGGAGTTTCTCCTCTGAAAAACTCTACTGAGTGGCACAGAGCAGAGTTTTTCCTGTCTCGTGGCTCAGCAACATTAAGTTGACAAACATAAGCAAGGAAAATACAATGGTAGATTACCTCCCAGCGAGATTTCTCAACGCAGGTGTTGGACCTGGCCCTTTTGGCAGGTTCACCCCGAAACTTTTTGCTTTTTCCTAGCCTGTTTCTGGACCCTGGTGGTAGTGATTTTAGGCCTCTGCGCACTTTTTCACTGTGGTACAGTGTAAAGTGCGTGTGCTCTCTGTGTATGTATGGTGAGTGACCTGCCCTCCCATAGGAATGAATGGGGAATATGTATGCCCATGGTAGTTCGTGATGTGTGGGGAGTGCAGGGTCGAGTTTGATATGTGCGAACTCGTGAGATTGAATGCTGCGTAATGGTTGTGTCTAGTCTAGGAGTGCCACTTTGAGAAGTTGGTATATTTGTGTAATTTGTGCCTGGCGTGTGATTGGCTGGTGAGCCTGGCCCAGAGTGCCTGGGCCTGCTTGTGGATTGACTGTCTGGTTTGAGGGTGACAGGGGCTGCAGAGCCCCAGGAGGTTGACTGAGTCAGCCCGTGGATGAAAGGCAGCATCTGCTGCCAAGGAAGTGGGTGGAGATAGCACCTGATAGTGAATGAGGCTGTGCCTGCCTGCCACAATGCTGGCTCCACCTCCCCGCTGGGCGACTATCACCTCTGTCCCTGATACTGAAAGGACTTCCCTATAACCAGTTCTAGCTGGTTCTCACACTGCCTTCACAAAGACTTCAAAGACTTTTCTGTGTATAAGAAGGGGCTGTGTCCCCTTCCAAAATGTTCTTGTTTTTGGACTTGAATCTGCCACGGGCGTGCTGCTGCTTGGGCTCAGGGGAATCCCTTGGCCCTGCCCAGCCCCTGGACACCTGATGGACCTTCCTGGACTCCTGGGGTACCCCTCTGCCTTGCTTGGGCCGATGGGGGGACTTGGCTTTGCCCCTTGGAAGCTCTGGGACCATTGGCAGCATGGAGAAGCTGCATTTTCCTTCAAGAGACCTTTTTCCTGCTTATAGCGCCAGAGAGCGCTGCATTTCATTTATAGCGCTGAGTGCGCTTTATTTTTTGCCCCCAAGCGCTTAGTAGCACTTTTATTGCTATTATCGAGGGTGCCCACCCCTCCCGTTGTCCCTCGAGTGGAAATCACCGCCGCCGGCCCGGAGATCATGTGAGGGGGCGCTGTGCCCGCCTCCCTGCCCAGGGCCGCGCTGCCATTGGCGGCCCTGCGGGACAGGAAGACAGGAAGATTCCTTGGTGACGTGGGCGGGGCCTCGAGGCGGTCACTTCCGTTTCCTCCCAGCCCGGGGGAAGCCTGTTGCTGGTTCGTTGCCGGTCTCCCGAGTGGAGAGGGAGACCGGAAATGCTGGCCGCATGGAGGGGGCCCCGGAAGAGCTGAGGAGGAGAGGCGGAGGGGGCCCGAGGCACATTGCCGGTGCCTGCCCCCGCCGCAGAGAGAAGAGAGACTGCCGCCGGGAGCCTTGCTGGCTCCACCCTGAGTCCCAGTCCCGAGACGGGGGACCGGGCAAAGCAAGGAGAGTCCGTGAGGAGCAGGAGCTCCTCAGATGCCACCGAGTCCGCCCCCGCCGCACCGAAGACCGGCAAGAGCACATGGAGCAGCCCGGTGAGTGTTGTCGGGCCAGGGGGAAGCTCCGTGCGGTGCCGGTTTGAGGCACTCGAGTCAGGGCGGCCCCAGATGGCAGTGGGCCGCCCCACCAT
This sequence comes from Lissotriton helveticus, assembly GCF_964261635.1. Classification (NCBI taxonomy): domain Eukaryota; kingdom Metazoa; phylum Chordata; class Amphibia; order Caudata; family Salamandridae; genus Lissotriton; species Lissotriton helveticus. The sequence continues at coordinate 1,764,650,677 of NC_136057.1, forward strand.
ATTCTTGTTTGGCCCACGAGGGCCCCGGGGGCATTGTTCATGGTTTTAGAGCCCTGAGAGGCTCCTGGGCAGTTGTGAGATTTCGAGTCCCCCAGAGAGGGACTCCAACGACCGGGCAAGATTTGTTATAGAGCCCTGAGAAGCTCCATGGGGGCGCAGGTCGGTGCCTGTGTAGGCACAGCGTCTGGGGGCATGTTTGCTTAGAGAGCCCCATGGTGGCCCAGTTGTTTCAGAGCCTGAGGGCTCCATGGAGCCTATTTTGTTTTAGAGCCTGTGTGGCTCCAGCAATTGACTATGGGTAGTCCCAGAGCCTGTGTGGCTCCAACGTTCTGCGCAGTGTTTAGTGACAGAGCCTGTGTGGCTCCAGCAGTGGTGCAGTTTGCGCCTAAGGGTCAGTGAGGACCCTGTCGCAGTTTGTGATTCCCAGCTGCCCAGCAATTAGTGGGCAGCTGCACCGTTTAGGTCTTGGGATGTTCCCAGGTGCCCAGCAAGTAGTGGGCACCTGCACCACTTAGGCCCCTGACATTGAGACACAGGGCGTCCTAGCCCCAACAAGGCCAGTTGGCCTAGGGACTGCCACAGGTGGTGGCTTATGTAGGTTTTGCGCAATTGTGTGGTTTTTCCTTGCACCTCTGAATGTTTTAGGCATCATGTGTTTTTGCGCTATTGAGTTATGTTCTGGCACCTCTGAATGTTTTTAGGCATCATGTGTTTTCTTTCCTTGCACCTCTGAATGTATTTTTATGCATCATGTGTTTTTCTTTCCTTACACCGCTGAATGTTTTATGCATCATGTGTTTTCTTTCCCTACACCGCTGAATGTGTTTTGATGCATCATGTGTAATGTGTTCTTGCTTCTACCCCTAAATGTTTTTTATTCTTAGGTGGTTGTGTTTTGCCTAGTATAGTTTATACTAGAGAGGTTATGTGTCCATGCGTGATCTAGGCCTATGGTTATTAGTATTGCGTAGTGTGTACCTACCTTTACCAGTAGTTACTGGTTGTGATTTATAACTCTTATTTTGTGCTACAGTGATTTTATATCCTTTTATTCTAATTTCTGACAGTATTTCTATTTCTAAAAGTGTTGATTCTGACAGTGGCCCATGTGGCCCTGTCTTGTAAATAATCCCTTATGAATATTGCCCGTGCCAGTTGGCACAATGTACATGTGTGATTTTTATCTGATGTGTTTTGACAATACAGAAGTATTTTTATATAACCTTGTGTGGAGTTCCTTTTGTGGTGTGCCTAGGATGTTGTTGCTGTTGTGTGCTGGCGCAAATGCTTTACACATTGCCTCCGAGTTTAGTCTTACTGCTCGTGCCAAGCTACCAAGGGGGTGAGCAGGGGTTATCTTGGCGTGTGACTCCCTTGCCCTGACTAGAATGGTGGTTTCTGCCTGGCTTTGGCATCAGCCTTAGCCTACCAGAAATAGCCAGTTCTAACATTGTTGGTCAGCGGTGCGGATTTGGACTTGTGTTTGCGCAGTGCCACAGCGACAACTGGCTACATTACAAAACTCTGCATTTTTCAGATAGTCACATGTTTGGGATTATTGTTTATGATTTTGTTTTTCCTCAAGAGTGTCATTTTCAGATGGTGTTCCTGCGCTTTATGTTTAGTGGCAGATGAGAGAAAATGACAGGGCGGGACGCCAGTAGAGGGGGAGGTTCCCATAGATTAGGAATCCCTTGCTGGGTCCAGTGTCCAATTCATGTCCCTGTGTGGGTAGATGGAAGAGAGAGAGTGTGGAGGAGAAATGACTAGCTCAGGAGGGTGGTTATTCCCTGAGTGTAGTGTGTGTGTCTGGATTCCCCAGTATGGTAGGATCCAGTGGTGGCAGCTAAAATGTGTCCAGTGCGTGAAGTCCCATTCCCAGTTCCCAGAGTATGGTGCCTGGTGCTCAGTAAGAGGGTACAGGTTGAGAGTATGGGGCAGTGAGGAACTGTCTCACCAGTCTGGAGGGGAAGTGTGTGGATGAGTGGTGTCTTGAACTGGAGGAGTTGGTGTGAATTTTTTTTTAAGGAGCTTGCACGTGAGGTGTACCTCTGGTGGTGTGCAGGAGGTCCTGCAGAAGCACTGGACAAGAAGGTGGATGTCTGGCGGTGTGCTAGATGTCTTGCAGAGGCATTAGGGAGTGATTCTAAAAGTAGTGGCTTGTGTATCTGATGATCCTGTGTAGGTGAAGAGGTTCATGTGTAGCCCAGCTAGGTCCCATTAGGATGGTAGGGGTGTAGGGGCTCACGTCCTGTCTCAGTGGAGGCGGAGTGAGTGTGGGACGGTGTGTCCCACGTTGGCCCGAAACCCTGTCTCTGGGCCTGGAGGGTTCCCCCGGGAGCGCCAGGTCAGGGGCCTAGGCTGTACTTACAAGTCATTTGAGGAGGATCTTCCTGTGTCTAGAGGACGGGGAGTTTCTGTAATCAGAACTCCGGCGGTCCTGGTGTTGGGCTGTACCGCTCCTAAGTGGAGGGTGCAGAAGTCCTGGTTCGCTGGGCATTTAACCGTCTAGAGTGCTTGACCATTTGTGGGGCCTCTGGAGGTTGTTCCCGGAGGAGGGGGGAGGCCAGGTTCAGGTTCAGCCTGACCTGGAGGGAAGGGCATCTGTAATCAGTGTCCTGACCGGTTGTTGGCTTCCAGGGGTACCGCTCCAAGGTGGGAGGGTGCAGAACTCTGGAAGGGGGTGCAGAGGGACATTGTCCTTACTTCTGACCCCGGTGCAACCTAAGGGTTTAGATCCTAGGTTGGGAGATTAGAAAGCTTCCAGGTCAAGAGGAATCTCTACCAAAGTAGATCAGCTGAAGAGACTGAGGGGGCTGCCCTAGCTGTGTGTTCTGGGGCCCACCTGCAGTTTGTTGTTTCCACTAAGGTAGAGGAAAGGGGGCTTTGCTGTGTGCTGTGTCCCCCCACCTGCTTGAGGAGGGACTGTGCTGTGTGCTTTGTACCTCAGAAGTGAAATAGTTTCCAGGTGGTAGACCAGTGATGGAGTGAGATCCTGATCTGGTAGGAGAGTTGTGTTCTGGTGAGTGCTTCCCTGTGAGGGTGCGGGAACCCAGAAGTAGAGGTAGGGTGGGGCATTCTTGCCCGTGACCTCTGGTCAGCCTGGGGGTGTGGACCCTAGGTTGGTGGATCAGTGGTAGTTGTAGCTATCCTGAGAGGGAGAGTGGAGAATGGCTATTGTGTGCCAGGGGTTACTGCCCCCCGCTCTGTGGATTGGTTAGGACCTGTGATATTTGGATGGCCTAGGGCCTGGTCTTGCCCGTGGATGACTAGAGAGTACCAGTGGGGTATCCTAGTTGTGCCAGAGAGCTTTTGTTGAGGGAAATCTATGTGGGTTCAGAGTGGGGAAAAACCGGAGGGTGTCCCTGCCGTGCGGGCCCGTGTCCGTGTTTTGTCGCCCAAAGCAAGGAAGCCCATCAGTGGAGTGATTGGTCTACCCTGCGTTTTGGCTGGAAGGGGGTTGTGTTGGACCTGGCCCTTTAGGCAGGTTCACCCTGAAACTTTTTGCTTTTTCCTAGCCTGTTTCTGGACCCTGGTGGTAGTGATTTTAGGCCTCTGCGCACTTTTTCACTGTGGTACAGTGTAAAGTGCGTGTGCTCTTGGTGTATGTATGGTGAGTGACCTGCCTTCCCATAGGAATGAATGGGGAATATGTATGCCCATGGTAGTTCCTGATGTGTGGGGAGTGCAGGGTCGAGTTTGATATGTGCGAACTCGTGAGATTGAATGCTGCGTAATGGTGTATGCGGCATGGTTGTGTCTAGTCTAGAAGTGCCACTTTGAGAAGTAGGCATATTTGTGTAATTTGTGCCTGGCGTGTGATTGGCTGGTGAGCCTGGCCCAGAGTGCCTGGGCCTGCTTGTGGATTGACTGTCTGGTTTGAGGGTGACAGGGGCTGCAGAGCCCCAGGAGGTTGTCTGAGTCAGCCCATGGATGAAAGGCAGCATCTGCTGCCAAGGAAGTGGGTGGAGATAGCACCTGATAGTGAATGAGGCTGTGCCTGCCTGCCACAATGCTGGCTCCACCTCCCCGCTGGGCGACTGTCACCTCTGTCCCTGATACTGAAAGGACTTCCCTATAACCAGTTCTAGCTGGTTCTCACACTGCCTGCACAAAGACTTCAAAGACTTTTCTGTGTATAAGAAGGGGCCGTGTCCCCTTCCAAAATGTTCTTGTTTTTGGACTTGAATCTGCCAGGGGCGTGGTGCTGCTTGGGCTCTGTGGAATCCCTGGGCCCTGCCCAGACCCTGGACACCTGATGGACCTTCCTGGACTCCTGGGGGACCCCTCTGCTTTGCTTGGGCTGATGGGGGGACATGGCTTTGCCCCTTGAAGCTCTGGGACCATTGGCAGCATGGAGAAGCTGCATTTTCCTTCAAGAGACCTTTTTCCTGCTTATAGCGCCTCAGAGCGCTGCATTTCATTTATAGCGCTGAGTATGCTTTATTTTTTGCCCCCAAGCGCTTAGTAGCGCTTTTATTGCTATTATCGAGGGTGCCCACCCCTCACGTTGTGCCTCGAGTGGAAATCACCGCCGCCGGCCCGGAGATCGTGTGAGGGGGCGCTGTGCCCGCCTCCCTGCCCATGGCCGCGCTGCCATTGGCGGCCCTGCGGGACAGGAAGACAGGCAGATTCCTTGGTGACGTGGACGGGGCCTCGAGGCGGTCACTTCCGCTTCCTCCCTGCCCGGGGGAAGCCTGTTGCTGGTTCGTTGCCGGTCTCCCGAGTGCAGAGGGAGACCGGAAATGCTGGCCGCATGGAGGGGGCCCCCGAGGAGCTGAGGAGGAGAGGCGGAGGGGCCCGAGGCACATTGCCGGTGCCTGCCCCGCCGCAGAGAGAAGAGAGACTGCCGCCGGGAGCCTTGCTGGCTCCACACTGAGTCCCGGTCCCGAGACGGGGGAACGGGCAAAGCAAGGAGAGTCCGTGAGGAGCAGGAGCTCCTCAGATGCCGCCGAGTCCGCCCCCGCCGCACCAGAGACCGGCGAGAGCACATGGAGCAGCCCGGTGGGTGTTGTCGGGCCAGGGGGAAGCTCCGTGCGGTGCCGGTTTGAGGCACTCGAGTCAGGGCGGCCCCAGATGGCAGTGGGCCGTCCCACCGCATTCTTGTTTGGCCCACGAGGCATTGTTAATGGTTTTAGAGCCCTGAGAGGCTCCTGGGCAGTTGTGAGATTTCGAGTCCCCCAGAGAGGGACTCCAACGACGGGGCAAGATTTGTTATAGAGCCCTGAGAAGCTCCATGGAGGCGCAGGTCGGTGCCTGTGTAGGCACAGCGTCTGGGGCATGTTTGTTTAGAGAGCCCCACGGTGGCCCAGTTGTTTCAGAGCCTGAGGGCTCCATGGAGCCTATTTTGTTTTAGAGCCTGTGTGGCTCCAGCAATTGACTATGGGTAGTCCCAGAGCCTGTGTGGCTCCAACGTTCTGCGCAGTGTTTAGTGACAGAGACTGTGTGGCTCCAGCAGTGGCGCAGTTTGCGCCTAAGGGTCAGTGAGGACCCTGTCGCAGTTTGTGATTCCCAACTGCCCAGCAATTAGTGGGCAGCTGCACCGTTTAGGTCTTGGGATGTTCCCAGGTGCCCAGCAAGTAGTGGGCACCTGCACCCTTTAGGCCCCTGTCATTGAGACACAGGGCGTCCTAGCCCCAACAAGGCCAGTTGGCCTAGGGACTGCCACAGGTGGTGGCTTATGTAGGTTTTGCGCAATTGTGTGGTTTTCCTTGCACCTCTGAATGTTTTAGGCATCATGTGTTTTTGCGCTATTGAGTTATGTTCTGGCACCTCTGAATGTTTTTAGGCATCATGTGTTTTCTTTCCTTGCACCTCTGAATGTATTTTTATGCATCATGTGTTTTTCTTTCCTTACACCGCTGAATGTTTTATGCATCATGTGTTTTCTTTCCCTACACCGCTGAATGCGTTTTTGATGCATCATGTGTAATGTGTTCTTGCTTCTACCCCTAAATGTATTTTATTCTTAGGTGGTTGTGTTTTGCCTAGTATAGTTTATACTAGAGAGGTTATGTGTCCATGCGTGATCTAGGCCTATGGTTATTAGTATTGCGTAGTGTGTACCTACCTTTACCAGTAGTTACTGGTTGTGATTTATAACTGTTATTTTGTGCTACAGTGATTTTATATCCTTTTATTCTAATTTCTGACAGTATTTCTATTTCTAAAAGTGTTGATTCTGACAGTGGCCCATGTGGCCCTGTCTTGTAAATAATCCCTTATGAATATTGCCCGTGCCAGTTGGCACAATGTACATGTGTGATTTTTATCTGATGTGTTTTGACAATACAGAAGTATTTTTATATAACCTTGTGTGGAGTTCCTTTTGTGGTGTGCCTAGGATGTTGTTGCTGTTGTGTGCTGGCGCAAATGCTTTATACATTGCGTCCGAGTTTAGCCTTACTGCTCGTGCCAAGCTACCAAGGGGGTGAGAAGGGGTTATCTTGGCGTGTTACTCCCTTGCCCTGACTAGAACGGTGGTTTCTGCCTGGCTTTGGCATCAGCCTTAGCCTACCAGAAATAGCTAGTTCTAACAGCGGGGATCACAGCAGTTAGCTATCGCTCACATTGAGAAACCTGCCGCTCACGTTGAGGAAGCTGCCGCTCGAGTAGAACATCTACTCGAGCTACAGAAAGAAGCTGCGCCCTCTTGTGCTGCACGTGGTTCCATTCTCACTGATTTTACAGTGCAGGACACATGCCCAGTGCTTAAAACCAGCATAAGCAGAGCGATTTACTTCACTGCCACTTCCGGAACTCCGCGGAGCCCGGCAGAGTTTTTTGTCACTTTGCACAGTTTTGCAGAGTGGAACTCCACCATTTTTGGCCAGGCCTAGTACTCAACCAGCACTGACTTTTGGTCACACCAGTACTTGACAAGTTCCTGGCTATCCTGCAAGTTCGTGTTTGCTTTCTTCATGTACTCTGCCATGCATGAGCATAGGTTTAGCATATAGTCTATTATGTCCTGTTTGGGTTTCTTGAGAGTCTACTCCCATCTTTCCCTCTCTAGCCTCAGAGGACCCCTTCTAGAATGGCCATACAGAAGATCAAAGGGGCCAAATCCAAACCCCTTCTGAGGCACCTCTCTGTATGCAAACAAGTGACATGGTAACAGAAAATCACATCTCCTGAGCTTCTCTGGGAGTCCCATGATCATGCCCTTAATGTTCTTATTGAATTTCTCCACCAAGCTTTTAGTCTGGGGGTGATAGGGAGCAGTGAATTTTCAACTCACTCTGCAGACAAAAAGTATGTCCCTCTATCACTGACCACTTATTTAGGAAACCCAACCCTGGTGAAGATTCCAAGGAGGGTCTCTGCTGCTGCAGGAGCAGTTGTAGTCCTGAGGGCAATTGTCTCTTAATACCTAATGTTAGAATAGAAATTTCCTGTTTGTTCATTGCCTTTGTAAAGGTAGCATTCGCTGCACCATTTTATGTTATGGCGCCATTTTGATTCATGATCAAAACTAATTATTTGCTATTTCTGAGAAAAGGCCTCTGTTATATTTCGTTTCTACAATGTTAGGTTTTGTTTCACTAATGAATAGACTGTTCATATTAGTGCATACCTTTCTCTCTAGATAGAGGCCCTCTCCCACTTGTCTGGTGACAGGCCCAACTGGACCAACCTTGGACTTTGCAACTTTGTGTAAGATACGAGTGCTGAGACCTTATTTTTGTATTCCATTGCTTAGTAGCACCTGCCTGTAAAATTCCACTATGGGCATGTTTTAGCCCAGTTTCGAAACATACATAATGTATCTTTATGCTTGTTGATTTCAGTCCCTCTGCAGGAATCCTAGAGACTGGGCAGCCTGGACTCCACTCTGAGTGTATCTAATAAACAGTTATTGGTTTGTATTCTCTACAGCCTGACCGACTCTTCATTTGGAATGGAAGGCTGAGAGGTGGTTATTAGTGACCCGAATCTGATCACTTCTTTCACTAGTGGCATGGTCCACTACTACTAAAAAAAAAATCAAAATTCAATAGGAGGGTCAAGAGGACCAACCATGTCCATCCCTACCCTTGCAAAGGGAGTCCCAACAGTGGGATTAAGGGGGTCTTTGGTTGTGTGCCTGTCTTGCCACTGCCCACTCAGACAGTTCGCAAAGGACAGGAGCGACAAAGCTCCTTTCTTTTGCCGATAAAAATGGGCAACCAACCTGTGCCAGGTTTTGGTTTGTCCCAGATGTCCAGCAAGGTGGACTAAAGTTAAGATGAACTCTCTGTATATCTGGGGGATCACCACTCTCCAGGATGTCCATGATTTGGGGTCCCTGGCCTCAGTATACAAGTACCCATCTTCCCAATAAACACTGTGAGTGCCACTGGCATCTCCGTCTCCTTGCCTGGCAACCTGCTTGCTGCCTTAGGCCCTCAAGAGTAGGGCATCTCCCTTGCTCTAGGCATAGGTCGTCTCTGGGGTATCCTCCTGCACCAGAAAGCTCTGCCAGGTCAGACTGAGACCGTTAGCTGGAGTTCCCTTCACAGGCATCAGGGTATCTCCTCGGGGAGACTACGGCCTCTGAGCCTGTGACCTCTTAGAAGCTGCATCACTAGTCATCTTGCCCTTCCTCTTGTTTCTGAAGTTTTGGGCCACAGTTTCAGGCCCCAGTTCTTCTTGACTGCATTGACATGCAGCCTGTGCCCTAGTTGTCACATTCACCCACTCAAGGAGACCTAGTATTTCTGCCTGAGCCCTCTTCTCTACTTCTGCCTATGTAGAAGTCTCCAGATTGTTGACTAACAGACACTCTACTGGTATGGCTGGAGACATAAACACCTATTTCTGGCCAGTAACTCCTCCCCACTCTAAGTTCACTAAAGTAATTGGATGAACCCTAATCTCAATATCACCACTAGTAATCAGGTGACTAACAAAGGGATCATTTGGTTTGGGTAAACCAGTTGAGCTGCCACCATGGTGGCACCAGCACCTTTATCCCTCAGAGCCTTGACTTCAGTTCCATGGATTCTTAGCCTTTCTCTGTACCTTTCCAATCGTGGGGACAAGACTGCCAAAGCTTTAATATCCACCCCTCCCAGGAAACCTAAAGTAGCCTCATTGTAGCCCCTAGCCTCTCCAGAGTACACTCCTACTCCCATCCCAACACTAACTAATCCCCATGGATTGTTCACCAGTGGGGCACTTCTTGGTGTATATTGCATCACCTTTCATGTGCTCTGACTGATTACAGTCAAAGCACGTCCCAACATTCTTGGGATCCCAATTTGTACATTGATACCCCTTTCATTTGGACTGGGAAGATTCCCAGGGCCCACCCTCCTGAGAAGTTTTTGTGGAACCTTTAGAGGACTCTTGCTTTTTACCATTGTTAGTGCTCACCTACATCCCCTGTTGGGAAGTCTGTGCACTCTTCTAGGGGGTCACCCTTACCTTGGGCCTTTTTCTGGGATACCTTGATCCGGCTCATTTATCTGCCTTCCTCTTTGAGAGGACATTTCAGAATTTACTAGGTTGATATCCCAGTAGCTCTGTGGTACAATTAGTCAGGATATGCTCTTTTGTCAACAGAATATACAACCCTTCATAAATACCCACCCTCACGAAGTGGATCAACAACTGCGCGGACGAACTTGCCCCTCTGAGAACCCCACCCAGCAGACCCTGCAGCAGAAAAACACCATGGTTCACCGACGAACTCAAGAGCTCCAAGAAGAACTGTCGAGCCCTCGAGAAAGTCTGGAGAAGGGAACCAACTACGGACAACAAGACCACCCTCAAGCTCGCCACCCGGAAACACCACCAACTGATCCGCGCCACCAAGAAAAATACATACAAGGATCGACTGGACAACAACGCACACAACTGCAAGGAACTCTTCAACATCGTGAAAGAGCTCTCCAACCCCAACGCCGGAAACAATGACATCACCCCGTCGCAAGACCTCTGCAACTCCCTCGCGTCCTACTTCCACAACAAGATCACGGACAAACACAACAGCTTCAACAACCATCCTACGCAAGCCACAACCGCAACAACGCCACCCACCACCACCCTCCGCACCTGGACCCCGATCACCACCGAAGACACCATCCGCACCATGAACTCCATCCACTCCGGATCTCCGACTGACCCCTGCCCTCACCACGTCTTCAACAAGGCCGACGCGGTCATCGCACCCCACCTGCGGGACATCATCAACACCTCCTTCGACACCGCCACCTTCCCTGAGAGCTGGAAGCACGCCGAACTCAGCGCTCTTCTCAAGAAACCCACAGCAGACCCCACCGACCTCAAGAACTACCGTCCCATCTCGCTCCTCTCGTTCCCGGCCAAAGTCATCGAGAAGACCGTCAACAAACAGCTGGCCGCCTTCCTCGAGACGAATGGATCCCTCGACCCCTCACAGTCGGGCTTCCGAGCGAACCACAGCACCGAGACCGCCCTCATCGCTGCCACCGATGACCTTCGAACTCTGATGGACAACGGAGAAACAGCGGCCCTCATCCTCCTGGACCTCTCCGCGGCTTTCGACACTGTCTGCCACCGCACCCTAATACAGCGCCTCGGCAACATCGGAATCCAGGACAAGGCACTGGAATGGATCACCTCCTTCCTCGACGGAAGAACACAGAGAGTCCGACTACCACCGTACAAGTCAGAGGCCACCAAAGTCATCTGCGGCGTCCCTCAAGGATCCTCACTGAGCCCCACCCTCTTCAAAATCTACATGAGCCCCCTCGCGGCCATCGCACGCCAACACAACCTCAACATAATCTCCTACGCCGACGACACCCAGCTGATCCTCTCCCTGACCAACGACCCCGCCACCGCCAGAGCCAACCTGCACGAAGGGATGAGAGATGTAGCTGAATGGATGACGACCAGCCGCCTGAAACTGAACTCGGACAAGACGGAGGTCCTCATCCTGGGCTCCTTGCCATCCGCCTGGGACGACTCCTGGTGGCCCCCCGCCCTGGGCACCGCACCCAAACCGACGGACCACGCACGCAACCTGGGCTTCATCCTGGACTCCTCCCTCTCCATGACCAGACAAGTAAACGCCGTCTCCTCGTCTTGCTTCAACATCCTGCGCATGCTACGTAAGATCTTCCGGTGGATCCCCACCGAGACGCGGCAGACGGTCACCCAGGCCCTCGTCACCAGCCGACTGGACTACGGCAACGCCCTCTATGCCGGAACCACCGCCAAGCTCCAGAAGAGACTCCAGCGGATCCAGAACGCCTCGGCCAGACTCATCCTCGACATCCCCCGACGCAGCCACATCTCCGGACACATGAGAAATCTGCACTGGCTCCCGGTCAACAAGAGAATCACCTTCCGTCTCCTCACCCACGCACACAAAGCCCTACACGACCAAGGCCCGAGCTACCTCAACAACCGGATCAACTTCTACACTCCCAAGCGTCTCCTCAGATCAACCAACCACGCCCTCGCCGCCGTCCCCCGCATCCGAAGAGCGACAACAGGAGGAAGGTCCTTCTCCTACCTGGCCGCCAAGACCTGGAACTCACTCCCGACCGACCTGCGCCTGACCCAAGACCACCTCTCCTTCAGGAAGAAGCTCAAGACCTGGCTGTTCGAGCAGTAACGGCACCCCCCCCACCCAGCGCCTTGAGACCCTACGGGTGAGTAGTGCGCTCTATAAATGACCTGATTGATTGATTGATTGACCCTGTTACATTTTTCCTAGTGCCTTGACTGAGGAGTCAACAAAGTCTACCCAAGTTTGTTTTTGGCCTTTTTGGGTTTCTCTAAACTTGACTCTGTACTCCTCTGTGGTGAGTCCAAACCCTTCTATGATGGTCTCTTTCATGTGCTGGTAGGACTTGGCCACATTCTCATTAAGGGCCAGAAGACTATCTCTGCCTTTCACTGAGAATAGCCCCAAAGTAGAAAGTACCAGTGTTGGCAACCTGCTCTCCTCATTTTGCAAGCTCTCTCAAAAGCTGCTGTTACGGCGGGATTTCTGATCTATTTCTATAGGTCTAGATCCCAACTCAGGTCGACTGAACCGTTGATACCTGTCATAGAGTAAAAGGCAATCCACTACTAGGTCAATCAATTAAGGACTTACACCACTCTAAAGAACCACTTACTACAAATAAGTTTTAAAAGTTTATTATAAAGCCAAAGTTAACTGGAGATACAAACATCTCAAAATAAGGTTCAAAAGATATACTGGTATCAATACAAACATACATTTTCTAAATGCTCTTAGTCGGCAGAAGAATATCACCAAAACCAATTCAAAAATCATCAGAGTTGCAAGAATAGACACAAGCTGTAGCTTATGAGTCATTTACAGAAAGGAAGAAAAATCCAGATTAGACTGTCCCTACACTAGACTAAGTGACATCCCTACTTAGTAAAATCTTAACCTAAAAAGGTGTCAGCCGTGGTGACTTCCAAAGAAGATCACTCACTTCCCTTAGTCTTCGTCGTAAATCGGTGTCTCGCAGTTATCCTATCTGCCTACCCATCCGCTCTCTTAGGTTCCTCAGACCATCTGCTCTAACTCCACCCAGGGGTGCTGTCCCTAATACAAAAATCACATTTACAATAGAAAACGCCCTTTAGAGACGCCCCTCACGTGGTGTCAGTTCTGGCATTTTCCATGCTGATACTCCTCTGGGCCCATCGTTAGCGTTGACCTTGCTTCTCAGGCTCTTCTCCGGCAGGACGGTACCCCCCAGGAAATTCCTGAAGCCTCCTCCAGGCCTGTGCCTGGCTCTCTGAACAAAACCCTATTCATCACTCTCTCGATTGGAACCTCCTCGCACCTGCAAACAGACACTTGTACAGTGGGCCCCAAATTCCGGCCTCCACCATATCTTCTAAGTCGTAAACCATGGAGCAGTCTCTGCAATTTAAGCTTAACATGACATTCCTCTAACTCACACATGCAGATCAAAAGAAATGAACTTATCTATTCAGGCCTATTAGAATTACATGAAACGGGCCTGTGCACTCTATAAACCTTTAATTTCTTAGTCTAAACAGTATTCTAACTCATTACACACAATGGTTATATGAAACACTTCTATAAAACATATATTTCAGTTCTATGATCAATAATACTTTGAATTACAACAACATTAAAATCCATATCATGTGAAAGTATAACATCACCTTTCATTCTCTGTGAACTGCCATGTGGCCTACACATTTCTACGTTTATCAGTATTACATTCTCCTCTACAACAGCCACATAACATGGGATTTTAACATCGTTCTAACATCTCTACACACTTCTATATTAGCTTTTCACACTGATATATGCACTCTATTTTAATTAAACACTCTTATGTATTTTCACTCTATAAATTCGACACTCTTATGTAATCTTTACTATACTAATGCAACGTGCTTGTGAATATGGTGCACTTCTAATTTTTTTCTCGACTTGCGCTCTCTCACTGCAAACCATTTATCAATATTGTCTCCATCACTGTACTAGGGGACAATCCCTTTGGCGATCTTAGGGTCAAAAGACTCCTCTTTTCCATATTTACATTGCTGCTACCATTTTTTGGGAACTAGGGGCCCGATGTAGGTAAAACGCATTTACCGATTTTAAAATACCGATCCGTACCGAATCGGTATTTCAAAATCGGAAAATGATATATAGAAAAAATTATTCGGAAAAATACCGAATCGGTAGCAATCGGTATCGTGAGTCGGTACGTACCCCTATATATACACAGTTTCCCTTTTTTCTCTCCATCTAAAGCTATTGGACCATTACTACCCTTTCTTTGGTGTGACCTTTCTTCCTCTGTCCAATCTGTTTTCCATTGGCCTAAAGCTTTTAAGATCTTCTGTCTCCTGTACCGATCATCCACCTGCCCTATAAACCTTTTCTCAATTTCTGACACTTTACAAGTCAAATTATTTCTTCGGGCATGTGAAGTATCTAACGTTTTCCAAGGAATGAAAAATTTCTTTAGTCTATCTTCACTCTTATAATATTCCCACTTGTTCATGTGCTTGTAATTTGGAACTTCTGGTAAAACAGCATCAAAATTTGAAAAATAATATTCAAAACCATCAGGTTCATAGAATATACTAAGCAACAAACTACATGTGATTCCATAAGTCAATGGAAGATGATGATATCTAATACCTTCGTCTACAGAGGCTGGCAATTGCATACACACGTAGCAATCTTTTGCCTCCATAGCATCAATATATTCATAAAGCAATTTAGCATATGCATTTGATTTGAAATGTCCCTGTGATTCATCCATATGCAACCTACGAGTCTCTGCTGCTAGTAAAGCTTTATCTTTCTCTGTATTGTCCCCCCTTTGACCAGCAGTAGTAGGTTTCTGTATCGATACAATTTTTGCTTCCTCTGTTGCCTTCTCTTCATTTTCATGTCCCACTACATATGATATAGTAACTACTAAAACTATAAGGAAAATTACTCCCACTAAAAGTGTGCCTACTATGCATTTTGTCCTGCGGTTTGGGTTGCCAGCCTCCATGATCTCAAGACAGTGTAGTTCCGATTTTCTTTCATAATACAAAGTCTCTTTTCTTTGCTTATTCAGTCTTTCCGAACCACACCTGGAAGCTGATAATCCCTTCTGCAAGATCAGTCTTTGAGTTCTATAGCAACAGACAACCCTAGCCCTTCTCCGTCCACTAAATGGGAAGTCCCTAAATTTCTTCTTCTTCCACTTGGCGCTAGGTCATCTTTCAATCTGTTTATTTACAAAGTCTTTAACAATCTGGAATGATACGTGTTCCAGCCGCTCTAATCACGTATTCTAATATTTCCAAACGAAGAATGATCTCCTCGGGTGTTGGCCTCATTGAACAAAAAGTCGGAAATTCTATTCTGTTTAAAACCAGTTCTCTTATCCTGCTCAGATAAGGAGGATTAGGAATAGTGAGTGTCAGCAACCCTTCGACCTCCACTCCGGGTATCAACAACACTACTTCCAATGTTATGATTGGGTCAGTACTGGTCAATGTCACTTCCCTCACCCTCCCAGATCTCCGTGCACTGGACATCTGCAGCTAGGTAGGTCCACTCAGGAGTAGCGTATCTTCTGCAGGGCACTCGCACCCTCCTCGATCTTCTCGGACCTTCCTGTTCCTGTCTTTGTGCACCTCCGTCCAGATCCGAGTCTTCAGATATAGGAGCAAGAGTTCTCTCTGGAGTTGGCTTCAAGCTCGGCCTCGTCTTTATTTCAGGCCAACTAGCTTCTCCACGCCTTGTTCTCCTATTTCTTGTCCTCACACTCGGTTCTTGATCACTCTTGTCTTGATCTGTGTCTGAGCCGTATTCACAGCAAATTCAGTTTCACTGTCGTCCTGTCTTTCTTCTTCTGGCTCTGTAGCACTCCCAACTTCTTCCGACACCCCCACAGCTTGACTGATCCGCTCTAGTGGTTCGCCGTCCACAGCTGGATTTTCATCTGTGAGAGGAGCTGTTTCTTCTAAGGGTGCTGGAACTCTTCGAGTATGGGAAGCATGAATCCAGTTTGGCAGCCCTCCACACTTTACAGCAGTATTCGTTGTCAGGATTATTTGGTAGGGCCCCTTCCAACGCACGTCTAGGCAGTTCTTCCGGACGTGCTTCTTCACAAGGACCCAGTCACCAGGGCACAAGTCGTGACATAGGTCTCTTGAAGATGCAACTTCAGCAGCCTGCACCTGAAGAGACACAGAATGAATGACATCAGAAAGTCCCTTGCAATAATCCAAGATCAGGTCATCTGTAATATTCAACAAAGCTGTAGTTGGAACAGACGGAAGTCTCATTGCCCTCCCCATTAAAACCTCATGTGGAGAGAGACCTGTCCTCCTCTCTGGTGTGCTACGCATGCTCATGAGTACCAAGGGCAAAGCATCAGGCCAGCTTAAGGACGTCGATGAACATACTTTGGCTATTCTGGATTTTAGAGTTCCGTTTATCTGCTCCACGATACCTGAAGCCTCTGGTCGATAGCTACAGTGCAACTTCTGATCAATGTTTAATGCAGAGCAAAGCATCTTCACAACTTCGCTGTTGAAATGAGTTCCTCTGTCTGATTCCAAAGAGGTCGGCACCCCAAAGCGCGGGATCAACTCTCTAAGCAATAACTTTGCTACTGTGAGTGTGTCGCACCTGTGTGTAGGGTATGCTTCGACCCATCTGGAAAATATGCATACAACCACCAGAACATACCTGAGGCGGTTGATTTTTGGCATCTCAATAAAATCTAATTGCATTCTGTTGAAAGGCCCCCCAGACCTCCCAATGTGACTCATTGTAACTGGTGTTCTTTTCCCTACGTTCAATTGCTGGCAGGTGACACATCTCTGACACACTGCTTCTGCTGCAATCCTAAACCTAGGATTATACCAAGTCTGCCTAAATAACCTCAGCATGGCATCCCTTCCTAAGTGTACTGGACCATGTATCTGTCATGCCATTGGACTCACTAGTTCATCAGGTAATACTGCCCTTCCATCTGCTGAAACCCACAAATCCATTTCACTTTTCACACAACCTGCTGTTTCCCATACCTTTTTCTCAGAATCAGGTGCTTTCTCTTGCATGTCTTTTAAATCATCCCAAGTATCAACTGTTTCTAGCATCATGTTTAACTCTGTCTTTTCCTGAGTCCCACCTACTTCCACTTCCGTGAAAGAATATCCTTGCTCCGCACAGTAGCGAGCAACTTCGTCTGCATATCGATTACCTTGCGACACAAAATCTGTATTTTTGGTGTGGGCTACACATTTAACGATCGCAATTGCTGCTGGACCTTGTAATGCTTCTAACAATAGTCACACAAATTCCCCATTTCGGATAGGCGAACCAGAGGAGGTCATGTAACCTCTCTGAGACCACAATTGCCCATAATCATGAACCACACCGAAACCATATTGGCTATCGGTATAAATGGTGACTCTAATTTTGCTACCTGCTAAACAGGCACGCGTCAATGCAATGATTTCGGCTACCTGAGCGGAGTGTACTCCTTCCAGGCAAGCGGCTTCCACAACTCCAGTAATGGTGCAAACAGCATAAGCTGCTCTCAACCGACCAGTATCGTCTCTTAAACATGAGCCATCAACAAAGAAAATCTCATCAGGGTCAGTCAACGGCTCATCCACAATATCTGGTCTTGGCTTGGTGCATAGTTCAGTCACATCAAGGCAATCGTGATCTTCACATTCTTCGCCTTCTATATCATTAGGAAGTGGCATCAATGTAGCAGGATTCAAAACAGAGCACCTCTTAATGGTCACGTTCTCCGCAGCAAGAATAACTTGCTCGTAGCGCGTGAGCCTATTACTGGTTAAGTGCTGTGTCTTGGTCCTGGTCATTATGTCTTGGTCCTGGTCATTAACAGTTCTACAGAATGAGGTACATACACCACTAATTGGTGTCCCATGACGATATTTTCACACCTTTCAATGCTGACACCTGTTGCAGCAACGGATTTGAGACATCCGGGCAACGCTGCGGCTACCGGATCTAAAGTAGCCGAAAAGTATGCAACTGGTCTACGGGCATTTCCATGAGTTTGTACTAAAACTGACAAAGCACAACCCTCTCTTTCGCAGCAGTAAAGTGAAAATGGTTTTTCGTAATCAGGCATCCCCAAAGCTGGAGCACGGCACAAGTCCTCTCTCAGCTGTAGGAACGACATCAAACAATCCTTGTCCCATGGTACCGGATCACTCACCTCCTTGTGCGTCAGTTTTTGTAAGGGTTTTGCTTTCAGGGAAAAGTTAGCTATCCACTGTCGGCAATAACCAACCATTCCTAGGAACATCCAGACTTCTCTCTGTGTCGTAGGCGCGTTCATCTTCATTATCGCCTCTATCCTATCTGGTGACACCTTGCGCTTTCCCTTCTCTATCCGGTGACCCAAGTACTGTACTTCTGTCAGACAGTACTGCAATTTGCTCGGAGATACTTTATGCCCATTTTCAGCTAAATGGTTCAGCAAGGCGATGGTATCTATCTTACAAGCTTCTTCCGTTCCTGACGCAACAAGTAGGTCGTCTATGTACTGGACCAGAACCGAGTTCTGTGGCAGTACTAGACTTTCAAGGTTTTTCTTCAATAGCTGGTTGAAAATTGATGGGCTTTCTGTATACCCTTGTGGGATACGACACCATGTTAGGACACGATTTTCCAGCTTAAAAGCGAAAAGATACTGGCTTTCCTCATCTAATGGAATTGAAAAGAAAGCCTGACAAAGATCTATCACGGTGAACCACTCAGCTTGGAATGGTATTTGAAACAATATCACTGATGGATTCGGTACCACTGGACAACATGAAACAACTATGTTATTAATCTTTCGAAGATCTTGCACTATTCTAAATTTCCCACTAGGTTTCTGCAAACCCATGATCGGGGAGTTGCATGGACTACCCACGATTTCCTTCAGTATTCCCTGTTGAATCATAGAGTCGATTACGGGTTTTATTCCTGCAATCGTCTCCGGGGTCAATTTGTATTGAGGCGTTCTTGGGTATTCAACATTTGGTTTTACCATGATCTTCACTGGTTCTACTCCTTTGATCAATCCTATCTCTTCTCCAGTAAAATCCCATACCTCTGAAGACACCGTATCTCGCAAGTCCCGAGGAAGGTCCTCCACAGTCAGGGTAGTATACAGTTCTACGCATACTCTCGAATTTGCAACTTTAAAGGTAGCATCATCGTCTGTAGTCTGTACCTCCACTCCCTGAGGTGTGCAGTATATTGTGCAGTTCAGTTTGCACAATAAGTCTCTTCCTAACAGACACACAGGACTAGAATCACATACTATAAACTGATGTTCATAGTTGTGGTTTCCTATTCTCACTAGCACTGGTTCCGTCAAAGGGTTAGTCATTCTCCTATTCGCGACTCCTACCACTTGAATTGTTTCCCCCGACATTGGTAGATCCGGAACCACTGCCGATCTCAAAGTTGATCGAGTAGCTCCGTTATCTACTAAGAATGTTGTAGGACACCCTGCCACTTCAGCCTCAACAAACGGTCCTCTTTGATCCACCTCTAGAACTGCCCCGAGGGTACAGTCCTCCTCTCTACTTACACGTCGTCCCGTCAATGGATCAACGTAGTAACACTCTTCTTCGTCCATATAAAGAGGTATTTGTCTATAGATCTTTCCCCCTGTCGTAATCTTTGGTGGCTGCGGGAACTGGGCTCGTGGAGCCGAAGTCCCCCCTTTGGCCACCTTACTCTTTGGCACTGTCACCCTTTGAACTGGAACTTCTTGAACTTCCTCCTCCTCTACTTCTAGCTCTCCGTTTTCAGGGTTATAGGGACACTCGCGTTTCCAATGTCCCACCTAGTGACACTGGTGACACTTTGTCATTTTTTTCAATGTAGCAATGTCTATTCTAGGTCTTGAGTTTTCCTCGCTGTCCTTATTCTGACTATTTGGTTTCCGTCCCATTGTCCCTGTTCCCTGTTGCTGCTGTCCACCCTTTCCAGCCGACTGCATCTGCACCATCATCAGTTTCTCTTTTAATTTCTTTGCTTTAGAATCTATTTCATCACTGCAATACCTTGCGTATCTCAGAATTTCATCCAATGGTTTGTTTTGCCAACAAATTAAATGTTGCTGAATCATCAAACAAATATCAGGTCTCAACCCCAAAACGAACTTCGATACAAACTGTCCTATATCTTTGGGATCCATTACATCTAATCCACTGTATTGTTTGAACGTTTTCAGCAATTGCTCATAAAACTCATGAACTGTCTCCTTGGGTTCCTGTCTTGTTCGGTCTATTTTTACCCAATCTATGTCTTGTGGTGGCACCTTCTCCTTCAGCCATGTCATCACCCTATCATATTTTAACATTACTGTTTCTGACGGTCCATTAGTACGAGCATCCCTTTCTGGTTCTGCAGTTGGCCATTCGACACTAACCTTGCATGCTATCCACAAGTCTCCTGGGACCACAATGTCAAATAAGGTGTTCAAATCAATCCACAATACTTTTGAAATCTTGACAAACCTCTCTACCTGCTTGTACCACTCTACGGGATTTTCCCTTAACTTCGGAAATGAGTTGGTAAATGCAGCCAAATCTCCCCTACTCCAGGGCACCTGTACATAACTCCCATTTGCTATTTCTCGCAAAGAGAATGCCTCCATCTGCATTAGCCTTCCCTCCGGAGACATCACATTTGCGCTCCGCCTAACAGTTCCCTTTTTGGACCACCTCTCTTCCCATTTGTCCAGATCTCTCCATGCTCTTATTCCTGTGATCAGTTCCCTTATGTGTGTTTTTAATCCAGTTGTCCTCCTCTCATCTAAGTCCTGATCTGAATAATGCAACCTATGGTTACCCTGCAATGCCTTTGTTCTGGACAAATCTACCATATACTTGTCTGCCAGTTCAGACAGTTTCTCATGAGTTGCTCTTGCCTTCCGAGTAACATCCTTTGCTATAAACAGCAGCTCATCTTGTTCGTACATGTCAATCCTTTCTAAAGGCAACACACCATCAATTATCTCGTCCAGATCAGATTTTAAGCTGGTCACATCGAGTCTTTTGGCTTTTATCACAGCTTTCAGTATGCTATCTCTAGACAGTCCATTTACATCTCTCCCATCACAGCTCTGAGTCCTACGTCTGGGCTCAGGCGTGTTATGGGGAGTCCTCCCATGCTCCCATCTCTCCAGGTCCCATGCAGTTCCATCCTCTCTGGGTGTATAGTGAAACACTTCTCTATTTCCCATAGTCCCACATTTCCCATTCTGCCTGGTTTCTCTCTGTGCATGGTAAGACATCCCATTATTCCCCATGCTTTCGCAATTTGTCTGTGATCTCTGATCACTCGACGCATGGCAAGATACTTCGCGGTTCCCCATGTTCCCACAATTCCAGTACTGTACGTTATCATCAGGTGCGTGGAGAGTGCACTTAAACCTATCCCTGTACTCTTGTGTCCTTTGGTCTCCCTCACTTTGAATGAGACGAGACGTCTCTCCACACTCCGCACTTCTACCTTTTTGCTCCTGCCCATTTCCACCGTCAATATGACGTGTAACTCCTCTACTCTCCTGACTTTTACCGTCCCACTCCTGACTGCTTTCGCTAGCGCCGCAGTGAGATAATGTCCCGTTGCCTCGACTTCCCCATCCAGCTTCTGCTCTTGACCTGTTGCTCTGTGCTTCTGTGGACCTATCCCATTCCTTCAAGTCAGCCCTCAACTCTTTATAGGATTTCGGCCGTGGTCCCCTCAGGTCCATCGGTCCTCTCTGACCCCCCTGCTCTGCTACGGGATCCACTGCTGAATCCAATGGGGTGCTCCACGTTATCGGTCCTGGCAATTTCCTCCAGGCATTTGTCGTGTTATTCCTTCTTTCCATCTCAACTCTTTCTCTGTCTAGCCGTACCTGTTCTTCCTCTCTCCCTTTCTCTGGGTGATAAACCGACACTATAGGACCTATGGTAACGGGTACTTGAAGAGCATCTGGCAATCCATAAGACTCAACCCTCTCTGTTGCTGGCATATTCTGCACCACAACCCTTCCGACTACTCTCTGTACAGGACTATGTTGAGGTGTCTCCTCACCTTTGGTAGGTACCCAATTCGTTATAGGGAGTGGCCTGTTCTCTTCTATGTCAACCCTATCTTCCCTTGGGAGCTCAGTACCTTCTATCTCCCTATTGTCCGGAGGCGGTCTATCTATCAACAACCTATTTATTAGGCCATCCTCCGACTCGCTCTCGTCATCCTCTTCTATGGGTCTCTTTTCTCCTGTAACCTCTCTCACTGGGTACAACTTATCCACTTCGATCGTCTGTACCCTCCATCTCTTGGCTTCCGCATCCCATTTGGCATCTTGCACTGCCCTTACTGATCGCCTCACCCTTTCCTGGCGTCTGTTCTGATTCCTGTCGTGCGCCGCCCTAATCCACGCATTAAGGGCCTCAAACTGTGTTGGTCTAGGCAAAGGTCTCAATGAGGACATAACTGCTTTCAGCTGATGCAACACTTCTAGTCTAAACGTTCCGTATTTCGGAAAAGTCAGTTCCTCATTCCCTTCTGTAATCTTACTCCAAGTATCAAGCCACAGTATAGTATGCAATCCAACATTCGTTGCCATATAGTGAGCTGGTGTACCCTCTGGCGGTGCCTCTTCCCCGTAATAAGATTCTCTTCTTTTTCTCTTAAAGATCGCTCTCAAACATTTAAAACACTTCATGTTCAAAATCTACAAAATTTCTATTTTCTCCGCGTTCGTTTACTTCCTGATAACAATCCACCAATCCCAGCGCGGTTCTCGCTAACTGGCCTATCACAGCGCGGCTTTTGCTGACGTCACTCCTACCGGCCTATCACAGCGCGGCTTCACACCAACCGGCCTATCTCAGTGCGGCTCTCGCTGACGTCACTCGTCCCCCTTCGCAGCAGTTCCCCTCCTCTTTCCGCTCGTCTCCCGGTCATGCATGCGTCCCATTCATACTCTGAAAAATGATTACTTCCGACCAAGCGATCACTTTCCTTGACTGTACGTCCACAGTCTAACTGTAATTGTCACCTTAACTGACGAAATGTCTTTCCGTGTACGTCCAGACAATCGCCTTAACTGATAGGTTACTTACACACGGTAACTTTCGACCTGCGTCCGTTACCCACACACTCACTCTTGCGTTCCCCCTATCTCGGTCCTGCGGGCGATCAATGGTACCTCATGACCCCCTTTACTCTGGTCGACAACTACTCTGGATGTTCGATACACCCGAACCACTTAAGCTCTTCCCCGAACTTAAGATTTTCCCCCAGCCAGGTTGCGCGCGCTCACAACCCTCTCTCACTCACACTACAGGCATTCAACTCCGCATGACATTACAATACAAATACAACACAAAACACCGCAATCTGTCAACGCATGACCCTTGTTATACTCACTCTCGTCCGACCCTGCTGCTTTTCTCTCGCACCGTCAGCACCTTCTTCGGCAGGCGATTCTTCCGCTGCTCATCCCTCGATCTCTAGGGACCTTGGGGTAATCTTAACCTAGTCTAGATCACCTTCCTCTAGAAGGTAACCATCCTCTCTGCTACCAACTGTTACGGCGGGATTTCTGATCTATTTCTATAGGTCTAGATCCCAACTCAGGTCGACTGAACCGTTGATACCTGTCATAGAGTAAAAGGCAATCCACTACTAGGTCAATCAATTAAGGACTTACACCACTCTAAAGAACCACTTACTACAAATAAGTTTTAAAAGTTTATTATAAAGCCAAAGTTAACTGGAGATACAAACATCTCAAAATAAGGTTCAAAAGATATACTGGTATCAATACAAACATACATTTTCTAAATGCTCTTAGTCGGCAGAAGAATATCACCAAAACCAATTCAAAAATCATCAGAGTTGCAAGAATAGACACAAGCTGTAGCTTATGAGTCATTTACAGAAAGGAAGAAAAATCCAGATTAGACTGTCCCTACACTAGACTAAGTGACATCCCTACTTAGTAAAATCTTAACCTAAAAAGGTGTCAGCCGTGGTGACTTCCAAAGAAGATCACTCACTTCCCTTAGTCTTCGTCGTAAATCGGTGTCTCGCAGTTATCCTATCTGCCTACCCATCCGCTCTCTTAGGTTCCTCAGACCATCTGCTCTAACTCCACCCAGGGGTGCTGTCCCTAATACAAAAATCACATTTACAATAGAAACGCCCTTTAGAGACGCCCCTCACGTGGTGTCAGTTCTGGCATTTTCCATGCTGATACTCCTCTGGGCCCATCGTTAGCGTTGACCTTGCTTCTCAGGCTCTTCTCCAGCAGGACGGTACCCCCCAGGAAATTCCTGAAGCCTCCTCCAGGCCTGTGCCTGGTTCTCTGAACAAAACCCTATTCATCACTCTCTTGATTGGAACCTCCTCGCACCTGCAAACAGACACTTGTACAGTGGGCCGCAAATTCCGGCCTCCACCATATCTTCTAAGTCGTAAACCATCGAGCAGTCTCTGCAATTTAAGCTTAACATGACATTCCTCTAACTAACACATGCAGATCAAAAGAAATGAACTTATCTATTCAGGCCTATTAGAATTACATGAAACGGGCCTGTGCACTCTATAAACCTTTAATTTCTTAGTCTAAACAGTATTCTAACTCATTACACACAATGGTTATATGAAACACTTCTATAAAACATATATTTCAGTTCTATGATCAATAATACTTTGAATTACAACAACATTAAAATCCATATCATGTGAAAGTATAACATCACCTTTCATTCTCTGTGAACTGCCATGTGGCCTACACATTTCTACGTTTATCAGTATTACATTCTCCTCTACAACAGCCACATAACATGGGATTTTAACATCGTTCTAACATCTCTACACACTTCTATATTAGCTTTTCACACTGATATATGCACTCTATTTTAATTAAACACTCTTATGTATTTTCACTCTATAAATTCGACACTCTTATGTAATCTTTACTATACTAATGCAACGTGCTTGTGAATATGGTGCACTTCTAATTTTTTTCTCGACTTGCGCTCTCTCACTGCAAACCATTTATCAATATTGTCTCCATCACTGTACTAGGGGACAATCCCTTTGGCGATCTTAGGGTCAAAAGACTCCTCTTTTCCATATTTACATTGCTGCTACCATTTTTTGGGAACTAGGGGCCCGATGTAGGTAAAACGCATTTACCGATTTTAAAATACCGATCCGTACCGAATCGGTATTTCAAAATCGGAAAATGATATGTAGAAAAAATTATTCGGAAAAATACCGAATCGGTAGCAATCGGTATCGTGAGTCGGTACGTACCGATTCGACAAGTACCGAATCGGTATAGCCCGGATCGGACACGTCCGAATCGGTAAATAAAAATGCGGATCCTACCGATTCGGTAAACGCCAAATCGGAAATAGAAATACGCCCCATGGGCCGAAAGGCCAATAGGAACGCATAATACATACCGATTCGGTATTTACCGAACAAATTCGGTATATTCCGAATCGGAAAATACCGAATCGGAGAATGCCGATTCGTCGAGCAGGTTAACTGACACTGAAGACATCAGCCAATGAGCTGGAAGCACCCTCCCCCACAGGGAGTGGCAACCCAGGCAGGTGCAACTCATCAGAACTTTCTGGAAAGCTGCCTGAGCTGAGCAAACACAGTGAGCAGCAGTGTTAGCAGGATCCCTGTGAGACATGGCAACCAGCACTGAGAGCCAGAAGGCAGAGCGAAAGAGGAAGACAAAATTTAGCACCATGGAGCTGCAAACCTTGGTGGAGGAGGTGGTGAGGGTGCACAGGCAGCTTTATGGAAAGCTGTCCCTCACTGTTCCGGAGAGCACCAAGAGGAAGCTCTGGATAGACATCGGGGAGAAAGTCAACGCTGTTGGTGTCACCCACAGGAGCCTAGACGACCTCAAGAAGAGGTTTTACGATATCCGTGGTGTGACAAAGCGAAAACTGGCTGACCTGCACAAGCAGGCTGGACTTACTGGAGGAGGCACAAACCGGGCGCCACCCCTCACTCAGCTGGAGGAACTAGTGGCGACCACTATTGAGAGGGCGAGTGTCGTGGGAATTGGGGACCTGGATAGCTCATCCCGAGCTACAGCTACAGGTAAGAAGCATGCGCAACTTGACACACCATACCAGACACCTCCCCTATAGACCCAATGCACAGCCAAACCCCAGGCCAGTACTGCTAGCAACAGACATGAGCAATGCATCTTGCAAAATGTAGTCAGCAAAAGTACCCAATAATGCCACTGCAGAAGCTAAGAAAAATAACTGTAATACTGCACCGACGTTTTAGTAATGAGATGTGCAATGCTTTAATAGTAGTGACTGGAACACATTAGCACTCAGTTGACAAATGCTTCTTTATACCTAGGGGCACCATCAGGCGGGGGAGCAGCACCAGCTCCAGCACCAGCTCCAGCACCAACAGCCAGTGCGGTGGCGGTGGCAAGCACCACCAGTGTAGCAGCACAGGAGGAGGACAACACCAGTGCCCTGGGCAATGAGGAGGACTCTGGACATTCCCTCACACATCCACACTCCCCCCGACTGTCACTGTCTCAGTCGCCCACATTGCTATTCTCCCCGGAGATCACACCACCACACAGCCACCCTGCACCTGCAGCATCCCCTGCCAGGAGGAGAATTGTAGCTCCATTAATCATCATGGAGGGAGCGGCGGGTCAGGCTCCTGCACAAGACCCAGTGACACCAGCGTCACCCCAGCACACACAGCAGGGCAGCAGGATTCCACGGAGGCCACGTGCAACCAGCAGTCCAATAGAAGCACAGGGAGGCAGCGTCTTTGCAGGGCTGGAGAGCAGTATGGTGAAGATACAGCGAATGCAGGCAAAATCCATCCTGGCCTGCCATCGCCAGTTGCGCCAGCACAACCTGCAGATGGGGGAAATGGCACAGGGCTTCAAGACTTTTGTAGACAGCAACAAGGAGATTGCAACATCAATTGGCCGAATGACCACTGCCATCACCCAGCTCTGCAACAGGATGGATGACCATGAGCAATGTCGTCGCAGGGATGCACGTATACAGAACAGGTCACTCAACCGCCTTGCAGCTGCGACCGCCCAGCTATGCCAACGTGGGGCAAACATGGAGGCCAGCCTCACACAGAACATGTCAGAGGTCACTAGGGGCATGGGCCGTATTACCACCGCCATGGAGACACTACTGATCTCCAACACTGTTGTGAATCCCGTCCTGGGCGAGGCTGGGGACAGCAGCAGCCGCAGCAGCCCGGCCAGCACAGTGTCAGAGCCGCGCCGGAGCAGCAGGCGCTCAGCTGAGGCTGCTGGGCATACAGAAGGGGGTGAGGCTCATCCTAGTGGGGCTGCTAAGCGCAGCAAAAAATAAGACTGGCAGTGAGGGTGAGGCAACCCGGACAATGGACAGTTCACCACTTCTTCGTTACCTTTTCTTTTGTTGCACATCAGTGCAGTAACGTTGATGCAACATTATTAAACTTCATTTCTTAAAACATACATTGACCTGTTTGTGCATCTGTACTCACTCAGAAATAGTTGTCTGTTATCTCCTGACGCCTGTATCTGCCGTCAGTTGGGGCAGGGAGTCCAGCAGGTTGTGGTAGTGGCACAGCATTGTCATCATCAGGGTCCTCGTAGTCGGATAACTCAACCTCAGTGCCTTTCCTGACTGCAAGGTTGTGCAACATTGCACAGACAGCAATAATCTTGCAGCAGGTGATGGGGGTATATTGCCTGGCACCTCCGCTCTTGTGCAGACATCTGAACCTGCTCTTCCAGATGCCAAAGGTCCTTTCCACTACATTCCTCGTGCTTTTGTGGGCACGGTTGTACCTCCTTTGGCTAGGTGTTGAGGGGTTGAGGTAGGGGGTGAAAATGAACGAGCGTAGGGCATATGCACTGTCGCCTACAAGGAAAAGGGGTAACATTACTCACATGCATACATGTACTTCACACTGCAACTTTGGTTATGGGGGTCAAACACTGTGTCTTACCTTGGAGGTATCCTTCACCAAAATCCCCTGCCATCAGCCGTGCATAAATTCCGCTACTCTGGAAGATATAGGAGTCGTGGGTACTCCCCAGAAACTTTGCAACCAGGTCAGTGATGACACACTTAGCATTGCATATCACCTGCACATTTATGGTGTGCCGTGACTTCCGATTGCGGTATACGTATTCCGTGTCAGCAGGGGGGCAAATCGGAATGTGTGTGCCATCTATGCAGCCAATGACGTGGGGGAATCTTGCCATCTGATAGAATTCAGCTTTTGTCTGTGCCAGTTCTGCATGGGTGGAAGGGAAGGAAATGTAGTGGTCCATCCTCTGAATCATGGCATCAAGGAACTTGTGGAAGAACCTTGACAGGCTGCTCTGGGTCACCCCTCCTGCCACAGCAACTACACTTTGATAGCTGCCAGACGCCAGCAGGTGTAGGCAGCATAGCACCTGCACCTGCACAGGGATTGCATGTGCCCTTGGAGTGGGGTGCTGCAACAGGGGTTGGAGGTCCCTAATGAGGTCTCTGATGGTGTCTGTCTCCAGCCTGTACCTCTGTAGGATCTCTGGATCTGTCAGCATGCACAGGGTGATACGCTGTATATACACTTGCTCCTGTCTCAGCCATTCCCTCTCTCCTTCCTGCTGTAGCCGTAGCCGTCTTGCTATGACATAGAAAGCTGCCATGTTGCAAGTTGAACTGCATTTTGGGTCCTTTTTTATAGGTTGCACCTGGTTACCACCTGATTCCAATCCATGGTAATTTCCGACTCTGAAATACCGAATTTGAAGCAAATTCGGTATTTCAGTGCTTACCTACATCTCATTCTTCAGCTTTTCGCATCGAATCGGATTATCACCGATTCGGTATTAATACCGAATCGGCGATTTTACCGAATCGGAAATTTCCCGAGTCGGTAGAATCCCGAATCGGAAAAAAGTAGGAATCGGAAAATTCTCCGATTAGGTATTCTACCGAATCGGAAAATTTTACGATTCCTACTTTTTTCCGATTCGGGATTCTACCGACTCGGTGAATTTCCGATTCGGTAAAATCGCCGATTTCGCCGGATTTCGGCCTCCTACATCCCGTTGTCTCTATTCCGATCGGTAACGGCCGAAAATACCGATTTTCGGCCGTTACCGACCGACCTACATTGGGCCCCTAGGCCCAGATGAACCCTTTTTACCCC
Organism: Lissotriton helveticus; assembly: GCF_964261635.1. NCBI lineage: Eukaryota > Metazoa > Chordata > Amphibia > Caudata > Salamandridae > Lissotriton > Lissotriton helveticus. The sequence continues at coordinate 1,764,679,373 of NC_136057.1, forward strand.
AAAGGCCAGTCTCCTCTCCTCTAGTTCATGCTTTCTCTCCTCAAGGGAGATTTAGGCAAGTTCGTCCTCGAGATGTCCTACCACCCTTTAAGTGGGGTATACTAGAGTGACTTCTGTCACTTACAACTTGTGAGAGGGAGCTGGGGAATGGTGCAGAGTATTGGTCTTCACCTTCTTACCCATTGTCCATTTGGGCTAGGAGGTCATCCTCTTCCTCTATCTCAACCTCACAGGCATGACTCTCCTTCTCCTGCCCTTTCACGTAGTTACAGGGTGCCTTCCCGAGTTCCTCCTTTTTTGTCAGTAGATCTAAAGCTAATGCCTCTGACTTTGCACAGTGCTCTCAGATCATTCATCCTGAGAGTGGAGAAGATGGGCATTTCGAGATTCTGTGTCTCTTCCATTGTGCTTACTCTACCTAGGAAGTTAGGATCTTATTAAAATGTACTAAGAACATTTAAAACACTTTTATCATAACTTTCTAGATCGCTGGAATTTGAAATTGCGCTATTGGAATGGGGGTCTAAACAGGACCTTAGTAATTACAATAATACTTTGTTGTAGAAATAATTAAATAAAAAACATTCTAAAGACTATCTTGAGGATTTCTTCATGCACAAAAAATATAGTTAAAGTCAAGTGGTCCAGTGAAACACAAGTTCTAAATCTCACAGTTGAAACATCAATGTAGCAAGGTGGTAATGTTATGTGGTATGGCTGGGAGGCTTTACAATGCAATATTAACACAATACCCAAATGTGGACCTCAGATTCACACTAGTAATCCTTCTCTCAGTCCTAGTATAGTGGCAAAGAGCAGTAAGGCTTACTTAGAGGAACATGTGTAAAGCATGTTACGTACCAACTTAGATATTAAGTAACTGACATGATTCAAAAGAAATCCAACACAAATTTGTAAACATATAGTTTATTTTTATATAAATTTAGACACCAAATCAAAGTCAATACAAGGCGGCTAACCGGAGCAATCAATTTTAAAGTGTTCAAGAAATCATTACTTTGCAAAGCTGTCAAACTTTACAAGTGCGGTCAATGGGGAAAATCTCAGGTGAAACTTGGTCATTTGCAAGGCGAGTTCAATGGAACCCACTTGGAGTTACAGTCTTCTGGGTCCACAGACCAAGCTTCGACAGCTAGAACAAGTTTTTCTTGCCCAGGCAGTCAAGGTGCAGAGGTGACTTGGCTCTCCTTGGTGCTGAACGGGGGCCCCTGGACCAGGCATCCACAGATAGAGCAGCTCTACCTAGACTGGGAGTCTTGTTTGTAGAAGGGTGCCTGGCTATCTGTGGTGCTGGACGGGACTGCAGGAGCTGGCTTTACCAGGTGTACCAAAAAGGCCATCATCTGGATTCATGAAGTCAACAACTGCACCACAGAAGTGGAGAGGGGACAATGCAAAAGGATCCCTCCATTTCGGGCATCGAATCAAGCAGTTAGTAGTCAGTCAGACCAACAAGAAGCCTTGGTCCTGGCAAAGGTCACAAGTGGGTCAATCTTCCTCCAGAGGTCCTGGGAATGCGGTGGAGGGCTGAAACTTGAGGTTCAGGACAACGCTTCCCAGAAGGCACATAGCCAGTTACTTTTGGGCTGGTCCATCACAAAGCCCAGCGGTCAGTTCTTTGGATCATGGAAGTACGGTTTGTGTCTGCTGACAGCAGGGCCTCTAGTCGTAGGGAGCCCTGGTGAAGTTTTTGGCTCGCAGAGGGATTCACTTTTCTTAGGAAACCGGCATCTGGTCCGGGACGAGTCATAGTCCAGCGGGTGCAGGGGACTGCCTCAGGTGGACTACTTCGCACCCCTTCTTTGTGGGGTCCTACCTTGTGCTGACACAGCGTCTTCTTTGTTCTTTTCTTCTTCAGAGCAGATTTGGTGTCAGGGGTATCCCTTAACTTATGGATTAAGGGGGTGTTAAGGGATATGTGGGCTAGTAGCCAATGGGCTACAAGTTCTGCGGTTAATCTGTGTTACAGTGGAACACACTCATTTTTTTTAGGCACAGGAAGATTAAGTGATTTCCCTAGAATCACAAGATGTTGAGAGTCCCTGCCGAGACTCGAACCCGGTTCCCCAGCTTTGAGGTCGACTCCCCCTAGCCATTACGCTGTTAAGGTAAATCATCAGACAAAAATATTGTCCTTAGGAAACAACCTAATAATGACCAATAGATTGGGAGCCATTAACATTTTTAATATGCCATCTTTAATCATTCTGAGTTCTTGTGAGAGATTATCAGCAGCCTGGGGAACTTGAATTTGTGCTTACCCTAAATATAAAGTCCTCTGTGAACAAAGTGGTCGTCAATAGCAGCATGGTGTTATTCAAAACACCACTGAGCTGAATCGGGGTACAGGCAGCAGAGGAGATGGATGCCCACAACTTGCAAATGCAGTGTGTATTTGTGAGGCAGCGTTGAGTGCTTCACACCCATACACTGCCTAAACCATCGCTTTTGATGTAAATCAGGATGGAGACTGGTAGGAGCACCCGGGCCTGTCCCCATGTCCCACGCCAGCCTTGGTGCTGGGGTCAAGGCCTCCCCTTGACGCAGGATGCAGAGAGCTGCATTCTGAAGGTTTGTTTCCCGAGGCCAGTGGCGACTAGTGTGAAGCCATACGACTGGTTACAGTTCTCTTTCCCCTTCCAGGACCTTTCAAGCTATAGGGCAGGTTCAATGACCTTCCAAGGACAGCAAAGATGGCAGCACTGGCTGCATAGGCAGGTCAAAAAGTTCGAAGATGAGAGGTATTTTTCTTGTGAATCTGTGCTGCACGTTTGCATGGATATGTGTGTCTGTGCAAGTGTGTCTGTGCACATGTGTGTGCCTTTGAGTGGACATTGTGGGCATACTTATTAGTTTTGATTGTTGAATGGATTCCCCTTGGGCGTATGTGTATCACTGACCTTTAGGTACTCTATGTCTTGCATCTAGTAGTTACTCCTCGAAGCTAAGCCTGCCATTGTAAACTAGGTGTCAACTTGGTATAACAGTAGATTTCCTGGCAAAATGTCAGAATCCACGGTAATGGCATAAAGGGTAGGGGTGTACGAAATGTGTTTGTGTTTGCTTTGTTCGCCCTAAGTTGGCAGGGTATGCCCAGACGTGGGTCCCTTGCTCACTTTGCCACTGGATTCAAACTAGCCTGACTGATGACGGCTGTTAGCCTGAAACTGGTCACAGGATGCTTGCTTCCGGTCCAGGAAAGACATGGCTTGGCAGTTCAGGCTGGATTGTTCCCATGAGGCACAGAGTCAAGACCGATTTGCATATAGCTGTGTCTGAACTGGGGTGGCGAAGTGAGCTAAAGAACGATGATGGATCCAACCCAGATCTGTGATTGGGGGTGGGTGTCTGAAAAGTTTCAGCGCTCCATCCATCATCTCCTTGTGTTTGCTTTGTTCACCCTAAGTTGGCAGGGTATTCCCTGACGTGGGTCTCTTGCTAGCTTTGCCACTGGATTCAAGCTAGCCTGGCTGATGAGGGCCATTAGCCCGAAACCGGTCCCAGGATGCTTGTTTCGGGTCCAGGGAGGACATGGATTGGCAGTTCGGGCTGGACAGTTCCCATGAGGCACAGGGTTAAGACTGATTTGCATATAGCTGTGTCTGAACTGGGGTGGCGAAGTGAGCCAAAGAACGATGATGGATCCAACCCAAATCTGTGACTGGGGGTGGGTGTCTGAAAAGTTTCAGTGCTCCATCAATCATCTCCTTGTCTTTTCTTTGTTCGCCCTAAGTTTGCAGGTTATGCCCAGACGGTGGTCCCTTTCTCACTTTGCCACTGGATTCAAGCTAGCCTGGCTGATGAGGGCTGTTAGCCTGAAACTGGTCCCAGGATGCTTGTTTCCGTTCCAGGGAAGACATGGCTTTGCAGTTTGGGCTGGACCTTTCCCATGAGGCGCAGGGTCAAGACTGATTTGCAGATAGCTGTGTCTGAACTGGGGTGGTGAAGTGAGCTAAAGAACAATGATGGATTCAACCCAGATCTGTGAGTGTCTGAAAAGTTTCAGCGCTCCGTCCATCATCTCCTTGTGATTGCATTATGTCTGAAGTAGTAAGGGCTGCAAGACGTTCTGAGGCATAACATGTAAGAAGGGGCAGCTAGTTCAGACGTTTACATCTTGAAACGATTTCTTCCATGAAACATGGTGTGTGTTAACTACATATCAAAGACCAGAACAAGACTCTTCAACATCTAAAAGTGGGAGTGTATCATGTGTGATGGTCAGGTCCGACCAATGTCAAGTTTGTTGGGGTTTATGGACTGGTTAATGAGTACCATTTAGAGACTGACTAAGTGTACCAGTCTGAAATTTTAGTCTTTGATATCAGAGGAGACACAAGAGAGTCATGCTTGAGTAACAATTACTATCCCATTCAGTCCTCATAATCTTGAGTGGACATATAAATCAGGAAGGCTGAAGCGCCCTGCACATTCCCATCCTAGACATATTGGATTAGGGCAACTTCTGTTGAGCAGGCTGGTTAATCATGAATATCAGAAAAGTTTGGATTTTCACCAGTTTGTTTGACAGCTATTTTGTTCATCAAACTGCCTGTTTTATGGGTATAGGCACTGTATCTCATTCTCATTCATTAATCTTTATTTTGGCAATTGCCATAAAAGATAAACATAAAATTGCATATAGATACCAAGAACAGACATCCATGTTGCATAAAAAAACGGAATAACATACAAATAAACAAAAGAATGTCCCAATACATAGCAACCTAAAGTGTAAAACAATCAGTAGATCAATACTGATTAATTATTTGGACAATATATTTGAATACAAAACAACACAGTTCTATATAGAATTTAGATTCTAGTTAAAAAATGACCAATGCAAGAGGGTTGCACACTCAGTAGTACATGATCTAATCAAGGAAGGGGGATCCTAGAAATTAAAAGCCGTCTCGTATGCCATACTGCTTCAAGGAATTTGGCCATCGCAAAAACAGTTGCTTTTGAAAGATCAGTCTTGAGAATTCTAAAGGCCTCAGAGCATTTAACAAACCCTACATTTTTGCATAATGGAATTATCCAGAACCTTCTAGCCGCACTGTGGGCTGGGCAGAAGAAGACTAAATGCAATTTGTCTTCAAGCCCACAATTGCAGCCAGGACAGTTTTCCGGGGTCTGGAACTTCCATTTACTTGTAAATGCTCTAAGCGGAAGAGTACCATACCGCCATTGGAAGTATAATTTTCTAGCCAGATTCGGAAAGATATCATCAAAGACTGATTCAAATTTGTAAAAGTCTTTCACCCCTAGAAAGGTGTTAACCAGGGAATCTGGGCGTATACCCTGTATGTGGGATGCGAGATTACAAGCATAAAAAGTTACCACCAGGTGTTTACGGGACAAACCCTGGTAAGCCATCTCAGGGTCACTCCAAAGAGTAGGGAGACCCAGCCGGGCAAACTCAGTTTTTAGATATTTGAACCATGGGATGTTCTCTATAGTAGGAAGAGCTAGAATTTCCTTCAATTCCTGGCTATAGTTGGCTAACTCAGGGGTAGACCATAGTCTCCTCCAAAAAGTTAGAGGCTTTACACCCACAACTTCGTCCAAGGGTTTTAGGCCCAGATCCAACCTAAGAGGTAGAAGTGGGGTGCTGACCGGTAACTTTAAAAGTTGTCTAAGAAACTTGTTTTCAACTGTGACCAACTCTTTCTTGCAGGTGTGTCCCCAAAGTTCACTGCCATAAAGAATTGCACCTCTGGCCTGGAGTCTATAAATCTCCAAAGGGGGGGGGCTATCGGTCTAATAGATAATTTGTTGGCATTAGCTAGCCTAATAATTCCCCCTGCTATTTGGGCCAGTCTGAGCTGGGACTTGACTTGATGGTCACCCCATTCCAGTTTGTCATTCAAGGTCACACCCAGATACTCAAAGGTAAAGACTCTTTCAAGCCTATTCAGGCCTATGGTGGGATTAGGGCGTGTTTTTTTGGGGGGATTGAAGATCATGTACTAAGTTTTCAGGGCATTTATTTCGAGACCGTGATTCTGACAAAATGCCTCAAAGCCCTCAAGAATGCGCTGAATCCCCATTGGAGATTTCGACAGCAGGAGGGTGTCATCCGCAAACATGATTGCGGGCACCCTCCTGCCGCTGAGTCTTGGTGCATCTGTATTGGGGACATTATTTAGGTGGTCGATTACCCCGTTGACAAAGAGGCAAAACAGGGTTGGTGCAAGAACACATCCCTGCCTTACCCCTCTGCCAACGGGAAATCTTTGTGAGAGGGTGCCCGACCTCCCGCACCTGACCTGTGCATAGTTGTCAGTATGCAAGCGAACAATGATGTCTAGGAGAGCAGGAGGGATACCAAGTTCAGCGAGTACTGCCCATAATTTACTCCGCGGAACCAGATCAAAGGCTGCGCGGAGATCAATGAAAACGGTATACAACGTACCCCCCTCCACCCGCACCGTCTTCCAAAAGAGAAGGGCCAGACGAAAGATTTGGTCCATCGTCGAGACCTTACTCCTAAACCCTGCCTGAAATGTACTTAAAACAGAGTTATCCATCATCCGTTCCTGCAGGCGGTCAAGAATCAGCCTCGCAAAAGTTTTTTGTGCAACATCAATGAGGCTGATTGGCCTATAGTTGGCTGGGAGCAGAGGAGAGCCCTTCTTGAAGATAGGTACAATCTCTGCTCCCAGCCAAGTACTAGGGACCGCCATTCCCCCAAGAAGATCATTGAAAACTTCCAACAGATATGGGGCCCAGACCCTGGGTTGGTGCTTAAATAAGTCTCCCGGGATTTTATCTAACCCAGGGGCCTTACCCGAGGGCAGTTTAGATATTATATTCAGGACCTCCCCCAAGGAAAATTGCAGTATCACAGCACCCTCCACAATTTCCGTTTGCGCAATAGACCCGCCAGAAGGTAGATGGTATACGGGCGTCAAGTCGTCTTGATGCTTAGGCGGACCAGGGCTAACCTCTTCATAGAGGCTACGAAAGTGGTCCTCCCAGACTGAAGCAGCTATATTAGCCTCCACAGCCTGAGTCGGCTCGGCAGACCCTGTTCTCACTATCTGCCAAAATGTGCGGGCATCTCTAATCCGAAGAGTTGCCAGCATATTATCCCAGTTGGAATAGTCCCAATCCACCTTTGCATGATGGATAGCTTGCTTTAATTCCGCCCTTCTGATCTTAATTAAATCTGTGTCCCTTGGATATTTCAATACAGCGAGGAGGTTGGCCTTTGCCTTCCTGCAAGCTGAGTTGTACCAGGAGGGTCTTTGGCCCCTGCGGATCCCCTTCCGCTCAATTGGATTTAAGAGTTTCACAAGGGTGTCCACCAATTCCGTGTGGAGGGTACCCAACTTGAGGAAAACATTTTCTGGCGGGGAATGACTAATAAGGGCCCGACACGTTCAAATATGGGGAGTATCTGAGCATACAGCTCGGAGATGTGGGCGGGATTATCCAAAAGCTTAACCCACTTCACTCTGCGCCTATCATTTGTTAGAATTAACTTGGAATTTGAAGGTGCTTCTACCGGCGAGTCACCCAAGTACCCACTGGGCGCAACCAAGAAGAGAATCAGCGCGTTGTGGTCGCTGTCAGTTCTTTCAACTACCACAAAGTCAGAGACCCTGTTCCAGTCCGATGTCTGAACCAGGATATAGTCCAGATGGGACCCCTGCCCTGATTTGTTAAAAGTAGGTTTTGAAGGGATATCACTCTTGAATCGGCCATTACAGGCCCTCAGCGAATTGCTGAGAGTAAGTGCCGTGATTTGCGTTGCTAAAGGAGACCATGGCTTTGGTGGGGGACCAATCACTTGTGGAATTCCCCACTCGTCGTCCTCCTCCACAAGTGCTCCCTCCAAAGTCAGGGTAAGCAGCTCAAACTGGCAATTAAAGTCCCCGCCCAACACGATCCTGGCACCCAAAGGAATTCTGGGGAGAAATAGAGATCACTCATCCCACGTAGGTGAGGGGTTAGTTATGCCCGTCGGTCTGGAGTAAACATTTATCAGCGCGAGTTGGCTACGGCTTGGCCATTCCAATAACACGCACTGAACATCCAGAGAATTAGTATGGAGGGCCCTAGCCTTACATCCCAACTGGGAAACCACCCATACACCATGACCCCCCGAGGGCCGTCCTTTCCCCTCCCATTTAGCTGGAATTGTGAAGGTTGCATACCCTGAGCGCCATGTATCCTTCCGTGCCCATGTCTCCTGGAACAGGCATATGTCCTGTTCATCAATGAAAGACCCCCACTCAGGGGAGTCTAACTTGCCCTGAAGGCCCGCCAAATTCCATGAAAGAATGGACAATCGGGAGGTGCGCTCTCCAGGGGGAGTAGCAGGGGAATCAAATACAGTAGAGTGCACCAGCTGGGCAGGGGAATTGGTGGATTGGAATTCCACACCAATCACTTCCACGACAGTGTCATTTGGTTGGGCCCCCATGTCCTGTTGAGACTGTGAACTTCAGTGGCAGTCTTCCATTCCTGAGAGCACATCAAACCTGTTTGCTGACTCCAGGGGTGTGAAAGGTCTCAGGTGGTCCATTCTGCCATTGAAGTTTCTATTGGGCCTGGAAGGCACCATATTCCACCCGAAGGGGTCAGCAACGGGAAGGGGGTGAGGAGCTTGAATCGGATATCTGGTGTTAAAGGGTAATATGGGGGTAGTGTGATTGGGAGCCAGGCCACCAGAATAAGTAGAAGGGAACACTAAAGATCTGGGATAGAAATAGGTCAGCGGGCGAGGAACTATGGAATTGGAGCCACTACCAAGGGCCAATTTAATATATAATTGACCGCTCTCGGGTCTCTAAAGTTTATGACGACCAGATCCCCCTCGTTGTCCTTAACCCTATTGCCCAGCCAGGGAAGACGCCTTACATGTAGAATTTCTCGATTGATATTTGGTGCAAGTGGTCTAAATTGGCAGAGCCAGTGCATAATTTTATTTTTCAACTGATAGAACCCTTCCCTCTTGTTGTCTGGTAATCTAGGGACCCCTGTCAATGCAACCACATAGGGGAGGGCTTCAGGGGGTAGTTCTACTGGAGGGAATTTACGAGACGGTGATCTGATATTTCTGCTATGACCCCGTGTAATCTCCCGTGTGTTCTCCCGTGTAATCTCCCGTGTAGTCCCTACGGATGGTTTTCCAGTTCCCATCTTCGGTGCACTAAGTAGATTAGAAGTTAAGTTAGTGCCCTCCTTGTCAGATGGAGCCCTCAGTTGCTTAGAGTGTGTTATATCATTGGATTGGACCGGGGGTTTAGAGGGAATGGGAATACCTGGTGTAACCGAGGCTGGGGGCGGAACAGCCCCTCTCACCAGTACCTTGGATAAGCCCACATGCCTACTGAGGGCAGATTCAATGTCCCCAAGCCTATTCTCCACCCTCTTCAGCCTCTCTATGATAGGTAAGATGAAAGACCTTATTAGGTGTTCCATATTATCCAGAGAGACAGCAAGAGGTGTATCCTTTGAAGCGGGATCAACAGGGATGTCGGGTTGGACCATATTAGTCACTGCCTGGGGAGCTGATGTCAGTAGTGGGGGAGGCAAAAGAATTGGCGAGTTGGATGATACAGCCAATGGGGCTAAAGTAGATGTATTAGTAGCCCTTGAAGGTTTGCCGAAGTCAGTATGACTGATCTTTGGCTTTTGTGGGAATCCCCCTTTCCGTCTTCTTTTAGCAGGTGGAGGGCCATGTACCTTAGCGGGCATTGACTTTTTCAAATTATTTGGAGCTGATTTAATTTGGACGAGGGTCCGTGGTGTCTGATCCATCTCTATTAAAATCGGACTAGAAGGAGAAAAATCAGCTATAGGCAGAGCTATGGGGGGTAGCGGAGTTGAAGTACATTCGCGAAACAAGAGGGGGAAGCTCTCCAGAGATAGAGGATCTTCATTACTGCCGATTAGGCCTAAAATGGGCAGCGGAACATGGAGCGGGGAATCTGTAGAAGTCCTGTTCTTCATGCTTTCTACGGAGCGGCGACGTTCTGCTCGGCGCTCTGCCAGTAGCTTTTCCCTGCCTGGGTCAGTGGTGGCCCGTGTAAAATAGTTATCAAGAGTCCCAACAGTATTACTTGCCCCTGTTTTTTCCAAAGTTAATTTGTCAGGACTTAGCGCCATTGCGATGGGGAGCACCAGGAGGTAATTGCCACAGAAGTGATGAAAGGGATTAACCCCCTGCCCGGCCTCACTCGGTCTCTGAGGGCCTCAGAGGGCCCGCCCTTGGCCCGGGCTTCGCCCGGCGCACACACGCGCGCGTCCCGCGTGCGCGTGCGCTGAGCGGCCTAATTCGGGAGTGCTGGGGAGTGGGGCGGGAAGAGGACCCAGGTGCGGCCGGTGTCTTTGGCGCTGTGCTACCTGGTCCTCGCAGTCCCACAGCTGGTTCCGGCGTGTGCCCCCAAAAAGTCCAAGAAAGACACGAAGTTGCTGCCAGAATCCCACAGGGCAGGTAAAGTTCCGATTTTCTCAGTCCAGCCTCGAGCGGCCCCCGCGAAGCGGGGGCCGCGAGGCGGTATCTAGTGCCTGGGGGCGGGGCGGGAGGAGGACCCAGGTGTGGCCGGTGTCTTTGGCGCTGTGCTACCTGGTCCTCGCAGTCCCGCAGCTGGTTCCGGCGTGTGCCCCCAAAAAGTCCAAGAAAGACACGAAGTTGCTGCCAGAATCCCACAGGGCAGGTAAAGTTCCGATTTCCTCAGTCCAGCCTCAAGCGGCTCCCGCGAAGCGGGGCATGCGAGGCGTTATCTAGTGCTGGGGGGCGGGGTGGGAAGAGGACCCAGGTGCGGCCGGTGTCTTTGGCGCAGTGCTACCTGGTCCTCGCAGTCCCGCAGCTGGTTCCGGCGTGTGCCCCCAAAAAGTCCAAGAAAGACACGAAGTTGCTGCCAGAATCCCACAGGGCAGGTAAAGTTCCAATTTCCTCAGTCCAGCCTCGAGCGGCTCCCGCAAAGCGGGGCCGCGAGGCGTTATCTAGTGCTGGGGGGCGGGGTGGGAAGAGGACCCAGGTGCGGCCAGTGTCTTTGGCGCAGTGCTACCTGGTCCTCGCAGTCCCGCAGCTGGTTCCGGCGTGTGCCCCCAAAAAGTCCAAGAAAGACACGAAGTTGCTGCCAGAATTCCACAGGGCAGGTAAAGTTCCGATTTCCTCAGTCCAGCCTCGAGCGGCTCCCGCGAAGCGGGGCCGCAAGGCGTTATCTAGTGCTGGGGGGCGGGGTGGGAAGAGGACCCAGGTGCGGCCGGTGTCTTTGGCGCAGTGCTACCTGGTCCTCGCAGTCCCGCAGCTGGTTCCGGCGTGTGCCCCCAAAAAGTCCAAGAAAGACACGAAGTTGCTGCCAGAATCCCACAGGGCAGGTAAAGTTCCGATTTCCTCAGTCCAGCCTCGAGCGGCGCCCACGAAGCGCGGGCCGCGAGGCATTATCTAGTGCTGGGGGGCGGGCGGGAAGAGGACCCAGGTGCGGCCGGTGTCTTTGGCGCTGTACTACCTGGTACTCGCAGTCCCGCAGTTGGTTCCGGCGTGTGCCCCCAAAAAGTCCAAGAAAGACACGAAGTTGCTGCCAGAATCCCACAGGGCAGGTAAAGTTCTGATTTCCTCAGTCCAGCCTCGAGCAGCACCCGCGAAGCGTTATCTAGTGCTGGGGGGTGGGGCGGGAAGAGGACCCAGGTGCGGCCGGTGTCTTTGGCGCTGTGCTACCTGGTCCTCGCAGTCCCGCAGCTGGTTCCGGCGTGTGCCCCCAAAAAGTCCAAGAAAGACACAAAGTTGCTGAGTCCCACAGGGCAGGTAAAGTTCAGATTTCCTCAGTCCAGCCTCGAGCGGCACTGTATCAGTAAGGGCCCTTCCCCCATTTTAAGTTGAGTCTTCCAATTGGTATCTCAACTTCCCAAAGATGGCATCTTGGTTGTGAGGTGTGGGCTTGTCCTAAAACAATGTCGCTAAGGGCTTGACCTGGAAAAAGCATGGTTGATGGAAAGGTTACTGTCTAGAAGGAGTGTGGTCAGATGGAGAGCTTGGTCATGTAGAGGCGAGACTAAAGCATGAATTATGCTGGAAATTAGTGTGGCTATCTTACTCTTTTCTGTTGGAAACAAGTTCAGTATAGCTCTACTCACACTGCACCATTGCATACTATGTTAAATGCTTCTTAACTACTTCTTAATGGTTGTTTTTTATTAATGAGCTACAAGTACAGTTCTCTGTGAAGATATCCCCAATACCAGCCTGTGTGATATAGGGAGCGATAGATTTGGGGGTCTCTAGTTTGCACAGGTAGGTACGTGTGACAAATAGGGACCCTTGCTCTAGTCCTGGTCAGGGGGTACACTACTAAAATAACCCCTGCTCTCCCCCTTGGTAGATTGGCACGAGCAGACAGGCTTATCTCAGAGGCAGTGTGTAAAGCATTTGTGACCACATACAGTAATCCGGTGACAACACTACAGATGGACACCACACAAGTTGTATATTAAAAATAAGTATTCTTTATATAGATTTAACACAAGACCACAAACGGCAAAAATCCTCAATACTGTACTTAAAATGGTAGAAATTAGCTTAGTTCTCTTTAGATCTTAAAATGTGACGTTTTGAGTGAATGTACCTTTAGATGCGACACGTAGGGCAACGAAAAGTGTTGCAAAGATGGTGATGCGTTGAAATTTTGGTGCAAAGAAATAAAGACGTCGTCCTCTTGTTGTTGCAGCACACTTCTCCGATGATGCATGAAGTCTTGACTCGATGCGTCAGCTTTAGCGGTGATACTCTTCTCTGACGTTGCGAGAAGCTTCCACGCACTGCGACAACTGCAGCGGCGACACCCTTGTTCCGTGATGCGACGACAGCAACTCCGATGGTGGCACGCTTCTCCGTGGATGCGAGGTGCTTGTCTTGATTTCCCTACTGTTGCACTCTCTGGAGTCGGAATAGTAATTTTTACCCCTACGCTATCCAACACTTTCCCTACTGTTGCACTCTTTGGAGTGGGAATACTAATTTATACCCCTACGCAATCCAACACTTTCCCTACTGTTGCACTCTTTGGAGTGGGAATAGTAATTTTTACTCCTACACCATCCAACACTTTCCCTACTGTTGCACTCTTTGGAGTGGGAATAGTAATTTTTACTTCTACGCTATCCAACATTTTTCTTACTGTTGTTTTTTTGGGAGTTATAATAGTATTTTATTTCCTCTGTTATTTAATATATTTTGTATAGTTTTAGCTAATGTAGTATATAATTAATTTAAAAAATATTAAAAGTAAATTTATTTTTTTTAATTTGTTTTGCATAATTATTTAGTTTTTATTTATGTTAATATTTAATGTACATAGATGAATTTGTAATTTATAATATTTTTAAATATGTATAACTTATTAAAATAATTATTAAAACAGATTATTAAGTAAGTATATATATTATATATTATATGTGTATGTTTAAATATTTTTTTATTAAATTATGAATATTACTAATTAATTTTAAATATTATAAAATATCTTTAACTATGTTTATTATATTTTTAAGTATTATTTAATGTATTTTACATATTTTTTTAATTAAAAAAACTATATATTTTTTCCGATATTTTTGTACTTACCTTGGTGTAGATAGGATGTCGATATTGTTGACAACGACATTAATGCTCCGATATTTATGTACCTTGATATTATGTCTTTCAATATTTTGTCAGACATTCGCGGTTAAATACTGTATATGGAAAATGTCTTCAAAGAAAACATAGTCTTGTCAGGGGGTCTCTAAGTTACAAACTTCAGAAAAATTTCCCTTAATAGTACCACTCTCTAAATTGCTATTTTGTCTTTCTTCTGCTAACAAGGTTTGCAGAAATGCGTTTTCATCCTGTAGGTCACTGGCTGACATCAGGTGAGGATCAAGGTTACAGATTGAATGATAATCTAACATAGAAGAATCAGCCAACCACAGGGAACAATATTCAGCACGTAAAAGTCTATTTTGTGCCATGAATCGATCTCTAGAGTCCAAGGACTTTTGAATGTGTTGTATAGAACTGTGCTGCTTAGGTAATGGATGTCTGCCAACATGCGCAGACTTTCTGGATCTGACACTAAACATCTTGGCAAGAACTGACTGGGTGAGCTCTGAGAAAAGTGGTAGCTAACTGAATGTAAAGAAACCTCACAAGTGACCCTGGAAATGTGGGTTGGTCATTCTGTCAGGGACTGTCCGGGACTATGTCAGGAACACAGTCAGGGACTAGGGCAAAGACTGGGAATGTGGTAGAAAATGTACACAGAGAGGAGTACAGCGCTGCCCAGGATCACACAGGAAGGCAGAAGAGAAAAAGGGATCCAAAGGGGAAGCCGTACAAGTGAACAAGATGGCTAAGACTCAGAAAGGAAGGGCACTCACAGGGCAATTTAGCATTTAGACTAACTACACCCAGGATGGACGTGCAAGCCATATATATAAAACAAAATTAACAATAATGGGGAGTGTGGGGTAAAGCACTTAGCAGCTCCACACGGTATGAATGAAGCTCAGTAAGTTTCTCACCCACAATTGCTGTTACAGATACTGACTGCAAATACCCACATATAGGATATGCATGCAAAGGCAGGGTGTGTGGAGCTTATACCTATGGTGATGTTATAAATATAACTCAAAGACAATACTCACAGTGAACAAAAAACACCAACTAGGTAGTCAGCTGTGCCCACAGATCCTGGCGATCAAACAGGAACATGGGAGGCAGTAACAGCAAGAGGGTAGAACTAAACATGCACAATAGACAAGGAGCTAGCAAGGAGGAGTGTTTAACAGGAAAGGAAGGAAATCACAAGGCACACTTTTTTAATTATTTTTTTTATTTATTAAGTTTGACATCAGCAAACAGATAGGACACAGTACAATAAAAAATAAAAAAAAAGAAGAAAGGGTCCACAAGATATCAGAATAAAGTTTGAACATTTTAACAATATACAATCATTTCTTAGATTCATAACCAATTAGTAATGGGAGACCATAACTGTAACCCCTGTGTTTTTTTCCTCATACCTTTAGTCTTATAAGCCGCAATTTCCAAATAATATACAGACAGCAGTCTAGATTGCCAACTAATAAAGATTGGTGGATCAAGGACGAGCCATTGCTAAGTAATACATAAACGAAAAATAGACATACATAGAAATATGAATCCTTCCTCCATAACAGGTCTAAAATTAACTGAACCTTCTAACCGGCCCAGAATCACCAATTCTGCAGATAGCGATTGTGTAATACCTAACACCTGAAGAAATTGTTCTACATCTTTAATAAACTTGAGCAGTTTGGGACAGTAAAAAAACATATGAAGTGCGTCTGCTGCATATGAACCACACCGACTACAGCTATCCCTTCTGCCTGATTTCCATTTAGCAATTTTCTTCGGTGTATAATATAAATCAAAAATTGACATGTAATGTTGGCTTTTCAAAGGACCATTTAATATGACGTTCATAGCTAAATCAATTGCTTTCTCAAAATTAATTTGCTCCACTCCGAATCTATTTTCCACTTTGTCTCCCAGCTCCCAAGATCATTCTTCTCTTTTTCCATAAAGATCTGATACAGGGGTCCCATTCTCTTTCGCATTCTAATTGCCTCTACAATCTCTATCTTCTCTTGACTAATTCGGTTTTGCTTCATTTCTTGTTCGAAAAAACTACGTATTTGAAGAAATTTAAAGAAATCATTTTGAGCTAAGTTATATTTCCTCTGCAAAGACTCAAATGAGACAAACTGATTCCCCTGAAAAAAACCACCAATTGTGCGAATCCCAAGGTTATACCATCTGTCCATGACCCGGTCTCTAAATATTTCTGGTAAAATTAGACAGTTATAGAGTGGGGTGTCAAAATTCAAATTTGCCCCAATCCCCAATTGCTTCTTCACTTTCTTCCATATTTCAAATGCTGAGATAACTACCTTGAATTTGGTCTTCTTGTAGTAGCTGGGTTCTATTATTCGATTTAAACATTGCTTTGCCTCAGCCCCTAATAACATCTCATAGATTGACGGGGCAGCAAAATCTTCTGTAGGGTCTTCCTGTAGTATTAACACCCCTAGATGTTGTAATATAGCAACCCAATGATATAATCGGAAATTAGGCACTCCCCAGCCTCCTTTTGCTCTAGGCAATATACACCATTTCAAGGCTCTTCTAGAGCGATGATAACTCCATAAAAACCGTGCACACATTCTATCAATGCGGGAAAAAAACGTGGATGAGATAAGTAAGGGAACAGTACGAAATATGTATAAAAATTTTGGAAGGATTAGCATTTTCAGGACATTACAATGCCCATATAAAGATAAATGCAGATTATTGATCCGTTCCAACGTCCTGTTAGAAGAGGCGATAATTGGATCTAAATTTAATGGGATTATATTCTCAACCACTGGGGATATTTTAATCCCTAAATAGGTTACTACCGGTTCGAAATTAATTTCTACTGGACGGCCGGCCATTGAGTGAATTAACTGTGTTTTGGAGACGTTTAATTTATATCCGGAAATCCGTCCAAATACTTCGGCTGTTCTAATGATCTCCGGTAAAGTGTTTCTAATATCTGATGTTACAACTACAATATCATCTGCATAAGCAAATATTTTATATGCCTCGTTATTAATAACAACCGGTTTTATAACTTCATTACTCTCCATAATAAGTATCAAGGGCTCAATATATAGAGCGAATAGGAGGGGGGAGCACGGACAACCTTGTCTTGTCCCCCGTCCTATCGCAATTTCCCCTGACAGAGAACCCGAGATCCGGATAACAGCAGATGGTTTAGAATACAGTGCCTGTATAGCTGTTATAATGCTGGTCGGAAACCCCTTCCATGATAAGACTGACCACAGGAACCTCCACGTGACCCTGTCGAATGCCTTCTCGGCATCCAGCAGGGCCACTCCAACTGGGGTGTTAGCACCTTGTGACCAGTCCAGCATGGAGATGATTCTTTTGACATGATCCGTAGTATCCCTACATTGAATAAAGCCATGTTGCCTGAGGGATACCAATCCTGGCATCACCTCATTCAGTCTATTTGCAATTACCTTTGAATATATTTTGCTATCTGAATTAAGCAAGGAAATTGGCCTGCAAGATCCCAGATCAGTATCCTTTTTCCCGTTTTTCCTAAAAACAACTATCGTTGCTTTGGACCATGAGTCCGGCACAAAACCCAAAAAAGCCTGCTGACATACCTCCAATAGTTTTTTTTTCAATACGTTCCTAAAAGTTTGATAAAACTCTAATGGAATTTTATCCGGGCCCATAGCCTTCCCCTTTGTTAGCCCTAATAGGGCCAGCTCAACTTCCTCCCATGTTAAAGGAGCAGCTAAGATAATTTTCTGTGTATCAGTCAATACCCCAGATACCAAATCTTTCAATTATTCTTCCTCGACATTTGATTGTAACTCTGGTCCAATTTCACTGTATAAAGACTGATAAAACCCTTGAAATGCTCCAAGAACATCCTCCTTTGTATCCTGCATATTACCATCTAAATCAATAATCTTAGTAATCTCATTATAGGCTGCCTTTTCCCTTAATCTTTTCGCTAAAGTTCTGCCGGATTTCTCACTAAGCTCGTACACCTCCTCCTTATATTGTGCATACATTTCAGCTATGTGATCAGCTACATTAGCATATGCTGCTGTCCTTTTGGTAGTAAGATTGCTTTGGGCCCTAGTTGGATCTTGCCCTGCCCCAATCACAGCAGCCAATTCCCTTTCTGTCAACATAACTAAGTCAAAATCCTTTTTATGTCTAGCCCATACCTTTTTTAATTTAAAATTGGAAAAACTCAACGTCTCCCCTCTAACTACAGATTTAAGGGTATCCCATACAATTTTCACCTCGGCTGTCCCTCTATTAAATTAAAAAACTCCCTAATTACCTTGGTCATAAATTGAAGATATTCTTCGTCCATCAATAACTTTCTCTCGAAAGACCAAGTTTGGTTCCCTTCTTTCACAGCAGATCCTAAAGAAATCTGCAAGCTTAGAGGGTTATGATCCGAAACCAGTTTGGGATGAATCTCAATACTAGCATTCTCTAGCAGAATAGGTGATACAAAAAAATAATCCAGCCTAACAAATTTTGTATGAGGGGCAGAAAAAAAAGTAAATCCAGGGTCACCAGGGTGTAATCTATTCCAAACATCATAAAGACCATGTTCTAGTATCAGCCCCCTCAATGATTTAAATACTTGTCTCTTTCTACCTTTATAGATATTACTAATCCTCATATCCATCTGAGCTTCAATATGAATATTAAAATCACCACATAAGACCGTTGGTTGAGTCCATTGGGCGAGCTCTTCGTTCAAATAACTAAGTAGTTCAGCATCATCTAGATTGGGACCATATACAGTGCAAAGAGTAAATCTGCTTTGATTAACACTGAATTCACTAATTGCCCAGCGTCCCCATTTATCTGATGCAGATTTTAAGCATGCACCCAGGCCATGCTTTAAGAAAATCGCCACCCCCCTTTTTACCCCTGTCTGTTTAGAACATACTACTAGTTCCAACCCCAGATTATTCAAATACCCCCTATTTGCCCATGAAATATGTGTTTCCTGCAGACATAATAAATCAATATTTAACATTTGTACAATCCTAGCCAGTACCCACCTTTTCTTGGGATCATTAAGGCCACATATATTCAGAGTACAGATCCTTAATTTCTTATCCATTTTCCCTAATAAAAAGAACATACATCAAAGCATGACCATGATCAAATATATGAAGGAATATATTCACAAAGGTAACATCACAAAGCGTTAAACATATTCCACCCTTTTCTACAATCTCCTGTCCGTGTCGAAACCCTCTAGCCTTTGCCCTGGCTGTTGCTGATTTTTCACCCCAAGTAACCCTACACCCTACCCCCACCACCTTACCCCCACCCATTATCCTACCCCTCTCCCACCAACCACCCCCCCACCCCCTTCCCACCACATGAGGCCCAGGGGCTATCAGTCCCTGTATTATATGGAATGCCGTGCCCCCCTCCCGGAGCGAATGAAAAATAGAAGCCGTACATACATCCACTCTCTATTCTTAAAAGACTCCAAAAATAACTAAAGCTGGGCCTAAAATTATCACCTCCACTGGCTCCATTTGATCAGTATCTACAAAGAGCCCAAATATTCTTTAGCCTCAATCTCTGAAAAAAAATCTGCTTTTGCCCTTCACTATTACTTTAAGCTTAGCAGGATTCTGTAAAAAAGCTATGGCCCCTTTATTCTGAAAATCTGAAATAAGCTGCCGAAGATGCCAGCGCTTGGATACTGTAGCCTGACAAAAGTCAGGCCTGACAAAAAAGCTACAATCTTTGGTAACACCCTTCTTATCAGGTCTAGCGAGTGAGAATATATCCTCCCTTGCTAAAAAATTGTTAAAGCAAACTAAGATTGCTCTCGGGTGTTCCTCTTCTCCTTGCCGAGGCTTTCTCACAAAGAAAGGAAACCTATGGGCTCTTTGTATTTCTCTTGACCAGTCCCATGAGGTCAGTTCTGGGAAGGCTTCAGTTAGAAGGGCAGCAATGAATTACCGCACGTTGACCCCCTCCAACTTCTCTGGAATGCCTAGAAAACGGAGGTGTTTCCGACGTGTGTAGTTCTCCAGTTCAGATAATTTATGACCTGTGTCATCACGGTGCGCTTTAATGGCTTCCAGTTCAATTTTCTGAGCTGATACCTCATCCTCCAATGCCGAAATTCTGGTCTCAGCTTCCATGACTCTTGCCGTAGTATCAGAGCAGATTTTAATCACCCGACGCACAGCATTCTTGACTTTGCTGAATGTCGCTTGGGTTCTTGTATTTTCAGCCTTTATTTCTGCTCTGTGCCGCATCATTGTTTCATAAATTGTGGCAAGAGTAATTTTCTGGTTAGTCTCCTGGGTCGAATTCCCTTTATTCATAGTCTCTCCTTGCTGTGGGAGCGAGATTTCTGGTGACGCTGTCTCTGGTAGCTTCTCATTGTCCCCCATATTTTTCACCTCCACATGAGCTTTTTTCCGCTGGCTCACTCTCTTCTTTACTCTCCTAACTGTGGTAGCACTTATATTGGGGGAGGCTAGATCAGATGTTATTTCAGCCTCAGAGCTACTACCCTCCTGTTCGTACTCCAGCCAGTCTTTGCTAATATTGGTATTCTCATCTGAGGAAGGGTCAGAGAGAGAATAAAAATTATCAAACACTTCCTCTGACCCTTTAAGATCCTCTGAGGAAGTTCCATCATTCAGTGCCAGGGAATCAATTACCAAAACAAGGTTATCCAAGCTACCAGCAGCTACTTCTGTAGAAATGAGAACTCCATCTCCCATAATACCTTTCTCAGCCTCTACAGCTCCCACTGCCACTGATCCCTGCGCTGGAGAATAAAGTTCAGAATCACCTACACATTCTTCTCTCCCTTCATCCTTAATTACTAAAGATGTTTTCTCCATGTTGGGAACTTCAGTTACATCCTCGATTAAAGGGCTATCAATAGTCTGCCGTGCAGCTCCTTTCACCTTTAGCGCTCAAACAACGCGGGTAGAGTGTTCAACCCCTGCTTCATAACTCGGGCAGTAGGTTTATCCGCGGAGTCACCCCCCCTTCTTGCCTTAGGTGTAGCTAGTTGTTGTTTGCTACACTCACCTCCGCCTTTGCCACCAGCTGGCTCACTTGCAACAATGTTTCCAGGTCGATCATCAACAGTAGCGCTTGCCGCGTTCTGAGCGTTCTCTGCAGCCGGTAGCTCTTTTCCTTTCCCGCTACGGGTGACGACTTTAGGCGGCATCTTCTTTCTCGCCGCTCGGGTGCCTCCACGGGTGCCTCCACGGCCATGCACAACACCAAAGCAACAGTACGGGAGAAGAAATGGAAACAGCCAAGCCGACAGTCTCCGAGAGAGAAGGAGCCCCACCGTCATCCAGCCGTCGCCGAGAGTGTTCCGACCAAAATAGCCACAGGTGCACGCAAGTCGGTACGGGTGTACGAGTAGTGTCAGGTAAGCGCTGCAGTTCTTTACACACCACTCGAGACTCCAAATTCCTGTAGCACTCAATTATTCCGAAAAATACTCCGGCATCTCTGTTTTTTTTCCCCTTAACGTTTTTTCTGGAGTAAAAAAAAACGCTATCTTTTACATACACCTCCGGGAGTGAGGAATGAGCTGCTCACGCAGCTCTCACCACGGCCGCCATCTTGCCTCGATGAATTTTAGGCATAGCACACTTGGCAGAAAGCAGGTAACAAACATACAAGGCAACAGAAGCAAGACAGCAGAATAGAAAGACAGCAAACTAGGAACTGGAACCAAGGAATTGGGAATAAAGGCAAGGACTGGAAAGGGATATACAGAAGGGGAGACTACACGGGTATACCAGTATAGTGCAGGTGAAGGTATCAAGAAAACAAAGTAGCATAAAAGGCAGTGCTGGGGCAGAAACAAGATTTGAGCTAAAGTTCAGGAGTCTAGGTAGCACTGCAGGCAGTGCTGGTTCAGGAACAGGGAATTAGCTACAGCTCAGGAAACAAGGAGTCAGGAGAGCACTGCAAGCAATGCAAATCAGGAACAAGAAATAGCTGAAGCCCAGGAAAAGGAACAAAGAATAACTATAGCTCAGGAACTCAGGAAACAAGAGCACTGCAGGCAGTGCTAATTCAGGTACAAGGAATAGCTATAGCTCGGAACTCAGGAAACAAGGTAGCACTGCAAGCAGTGCTAATTCAGGAGAAGGGAAACTGCTGCAGTTCGGGAACAAGGACTACTAAGGCTCAGGGGTCAAGGTAGCACTGCAGGCAGTGCTAATTCAGAAACAAGGAAAACAGCAGCATGTCAGGAACAATGCATATCCAAAGTTCAGGAAACACTGGAAACAATAGCAAAAGCTCAGGGAGCACTGGAAACAAGGATCGGTCTCACTGGTAAACAGCTACAATAACCAACCCTGGGCCGAAGGGAGCTGGGGCTTAAAAGAGCTCACAGTAATCACATGCAGCAGGTGTGAGCAGGCTAGCAGCAGCCAGCCACAGGTGAGCTGAATTCCTCCACCCATCCTTGGCCTGCAGGGGTGGAGACAAAGCAGTGAGCAGGTAATTCTGGGTAATGGAGTTTCAGGCATGAGTAGGCTGGCTTCAAGTATAAGCAGGCTGGCTTTCACAAAACCCGGCATGGATTGGGAATGGATGTTAGTTCCCAATAAGTGTCCAAATCACTTGAAGTGAGGAAATGCATGCAGGGGAGATTGTGGAAGCTTATTAGAAGATTGGAAAGTCCAACTATGTGGCCCCCCGGTGGTGGGTACGAGAGCACATGGAGCAAATCGTGACAGTCTTCCCGCTCAATGGCCTCCATCACTGCTCTCTAGGGAGGAGTCACTTCCTAATATAGGCAAAAAGCTGATCTTGACACTCATCGTTGGTTATGACAACAATGCCCCAATCGCATTCTCAGAAGCATCTGTTTGGACAATGAACTGTTTCCCATCGTCTGGTGCTTTTAAGACAGGCGCTGAGCACGTGGCTGCTTTCAGGGTGTCATAGGCATTTTGACAGCCTGTAGTCCAAGTGACTTTTGTTGGCTGATTCTTTGAGGTAAACTCAGTGAGAGGGGCCACAGTGGAACCATACACCTTCACAAACCTTCTATAATATCCAGTCAGGCCAAGGAATGGTCTGGATGTTGGATTAGAGAGATCTAACTTGGCCACCATTTCCAAGGTGGCCCAAGTTTCCAACTGTACTCTACCCTATCTGGCACTTATTGGCCTTGATTGTGAGGCCTGCCTGATACAGAGCCTGAAAAACTTCTCTCATGTTGAGCAGGTGATCCTCCCAGGTGGAGCCAAGACACCAATATCACCCAGATAGACTGCTCTTAAGTCATCAAGCCCTGAATGAACTTGATTCACCAACCTTTGAAAGGTGGTAGGCGCATCCTGTAGTCCCAAAGGCATCACTTGGAATTAAAAGTGCCCTCTGGGGTGGAAAATGCAGAGCTCTCTTTGGCTCCCTGGGTCAGGCCAATCTGCCAGGACCCTGTTGTCAAATCAAAGACACTGAGAAATGTGGCTGCCCTTAGCTGAACAATAAGTTCATTTGCTCTTGGTATGGGGTGAGCATCTGTCTTGGTTACTGCATTCAAACCTTTGTAATCCACGCAGAACCTAATTTCAGGTTTCATACCTTTTGAGTGAAGTTTGGTGACCAGTACTACTGTCATCCTTAGCTTTAGCATCTTGCTTGCTTCAGCTTTGAAGCTGGTTTTGCCTTAGACAGTTGATCAATCTTGTTCTTGACAGGGAGGCAGTTCTCAGTATCCACATCATGAGTTGTCTGTCCAGGGGTCAAAGAAAAGAGCTCTGCAAACTGGCTGAGGACTTGCCTGCTGTCATTCTGCTGCTGTACAGTGACACTGCCAGACAGGACTACACCCTCCACTGTGCCATCTTGTGGGTTGGTTCATAGCAAGTTACGGAGGCGTTCATTTTCCTCCTCCTGCACTGCATCAGTGACCAGTAACATGGTCATGTCATCCCTGTCTTGGTGTGGCTTTAAGCGATTTACATGGAGTACTCTGTGATGACTCCTGAAAGTGCCTACGTCTACCAGATAGGTAACATCCCCCTTTTTCTCCAAAATGGGGTAGGGTTTAGTCCACTTGTCCTGGAGGGCCCAGGTATTTAATAGGCCTGGATGGTAAATATTGCTCCGTTTGTGCACTTTGTGGAGTATCTCCTCTGAAAAACTCTACTGAGTGGCACGGAGCAGAGTTTTTCCTGTCTCGCTGCTCAGCAACATTAAGTTGACGAACATAAGCAAGGAAAATTTAATGGTAGACTACCTCCAGTGAGATTTCTCAACGCGGGGATCACAGCAGTTAGCTATCGCTCACATTGAGAAACCTGCCACTCATGTTGAGGAAGCTGCCGCTCGAGTAGAACATCTACTCGAGCCGCAGAAAGAAGCTGCGCCCTCTTGCGCTGCACGTGGTTCCATTCACACTGATTTTACAGTGCAGGACACATGCCCAGTGCTAAAAAGCAGCACAAGCAGAACGATTTACGTCACTGCCACTTCCGGAACTCCGCAGAGCCCGGCAGAGTTTTTTGTCACTTTGCACAGTTTTGCAGAGTGGAACTCCACAATTTTTGCCCAGGCCTAGTACTCAACCAGCGCTGATTATTTTTCACACCAGTACTTGACAAGTTCCTGGCTATCCTGCAAGTTCTTGTTTGCTTTCTTCATGTACTCTGCCATGCATGAGAGTAGGTTTAGCATATAGTCTATTATGTCCTGTTTTGGTTTTTTGAGAGTCTTCTCCCATCTTTCCCTCTCTAGCCTTAGAGGACCCCTTCTAGGATGGCTATACAGAAGATCAAAGGGGCCAAATTCAAACCCCTTCTGAGACATCTCTCTTTATGCAACTAAGTGACATGGTAACAGAACATCACATCTACTGAGCTTCTCCTGGAGTCCCATGATCATGCCCTTAATGGTCTTATTGAATCTCTCCACCAAGCTTTTAGTCTGGGGGTGATAGGGAGCAGTGAATTTGCAACTCACTCTGCTGACAAAAAGTATGTCCCTCTATCACTGACCACTTATTTAGGAAACCCAACAATGGTGAAGATTCCAAGGAGGGCCTCTGCTACTTCAGGAGCAGTTGTAGTCCTGTGGGGAATTGTCTCTTGATACCTAGTGTTAGAATAGAAATATTCCTGTTTGTTCATTGCCTATGTAAAGTTAGCATTTGCTGCACCATTTTATGTTAAGGCGCCATTTTGAATCATGATCGAAACTAATTCTTTGCTATTTCTGAGAAAAGGCCTCTGTTATATTTCGTTTCTACAATGTTAGGTTTTGCTTCACTAATGAATAGACTGTTCATATTAGTACATACCTTTCTCTCTAGATAGAGGCCCTCTCCTACTTGTCTGGTGAATGGCCCAACTGGAACAACCTTGGACTTTGCAACTTTGTGTAAGATACGAGTGCTGAGACCTTATTTTTGTATTCCATTGCTTAGTAGCACCTGCCTGGAAAATTCCACTATGGGCGTGTTTTAGCCCAGTTTCGAAACGTACATAATGTATCTTTACGCTTGTTGATTTCAGTCCTTCTGCAGGAATCCTAGAGACTGGACAGCCTGGACTCCACTCTGAGCGTATCTAATAAAGAGTTATTGGTTTGTATTCTCTACTGCCTGACCGACTCTTCATTTGAAATGGAAGGCTGAGCGGTGGTTATTAGTGACCCGAATCTGATCACTTCCTTCACTAGTGGCATGGTCAACTACTACTAGAAAAAATCCAAATTTATTAGGAGGGTCAAGAGAACCAACCATGTCCATCCCTTCCCTCGCAAAGGGCGTCCCAACAGTGGGATTAAGGGGGTCTTCGGTTGTGTGCCTGTCTTGCCACTGCCCACTCAGACAGGTCGCAAAGGACAGGAGCGACAAAGCTCCTTTCTTTTGCCAATAAAAATGAGCAACCAAGCTGTGCCAGGTTTTGGTTTGTCCCAGATGTCCAGCAAGGTGGACTAAAGTTAAGATGAACTCTCTGTATATCTGGGGGATCACCACTCTCCAGGATGTCCCTGTTTTGGGGTCCCAGGCCCCAGTATACAAGTGCCCATCTTCCAAATAAACCCTGTGAGTGCCACTGGCATCTCCGTCTCCTTGCCTGGCAACCTGCTTGCTGCCTTAGGCCCTCAAGAGTAAGCATCTCCCTTTCTCCAGGCATAGGTCGTCTCTGGGGTATCCCCCTGCACCAGAAAGCTCTGCCAGGTCAGACTGAGACCCTTAGCTGGAGTTCCCTCCCCAGGCATCAGGGTATCTCCTCGGGGAGACTACGGCCTCTGATCCTGTGACCTCTTAGAAGCTGCATCACCAGTCATCTTGCCCTTCATCTTGTTTCTGAAGTTTTGGGCCACAGTTTCAGGCTCCAGTTCTTCTTGACTGCATTGACCTGAAGCCTGTGCCCTAGTTGTCACACTCACCCACTTAAGGAGACCCAGCATTTCTGCATGAGCCCTCTTATCTACTTCTGCCCATGCAGAAGTCTCCAGATTGTTGACTAACAGACACTCTACTGGTATGGCTGGAGACATAACCACCTATTTCTGGCCAGTAACTCCTCCCCACTCTAAGTTCACTAAAGCCATTGGATGAAGCCTAATCTCATTATCACCACTAGTAATCGGGTGACTAACAAAGGGATCATTTGGTTTGGGTAAACCAGTTGAGCTGCCACCATGGTGGCACCAGCACCTTTATCCCTCAGAGCCTTGGCTTCAGTTCCATTGATTCTTAGCCTTTCTCTGTACCTTTCCAAGCGTAGGGATAAGACTGCCAAGGCTTTAATGTCCACCCCTCCCAGGGAACCTAAAGTAGCCTCATTGTAGCCCCTAGCCTCTCCAGAGTACCCTCCTACTCCCATCCCAACACTAAATAATCCCCATGGATTGTTAACCAGTGGGGGACTTCTTGGTGTATATTGCATCACCTGTCATGTGCTCTGACTGATTACAGTCAGAGGACGTCCCAACATTCTTGGGATCCCAATTTGTACCTTGATACCCCTTTCATTTGGACTGGGACGATTCTCAGGGCCCGGCATCCTGAGAAGTTTTTGGGGAATCTTTAGAGAACTCTTGCTTTTTACCATTGTTAGTGCTCACCCTGTTGGGAAGTCTGTGCACTCTTCTAGGGGGTCACCCCTACCTTGGGTCTTTTTCTGGGATACTCTTGATCTGGCTCATTTATCTGCCTTCCTCCCCAGCTCTCTGTGAGAGGACATTTTAGAATTTACTAGGTTGATATCCCAGTAGCTCTGTGGTACAATTAGTCAGTATATGCTCTTTTGTCAACAGATTATACAACCCTTCATAAATACCCACCCTATTACATTTTTCCCAACCCTCTAGTGCCTTGACTGAGGAGTCAACAAAGTCTACCCAAGTTTGTTTTTGGCCTTTTTGGGTTTCTCTAAGCTTGACTCTGTACTCCTCTGTGGTGAGTCCAAACCTTTCTATGATGGCCTTTTTCATGTGCTGGTAGGACTTGGCCACTTTCTCATTAAGGGTCAGAAGACTATCTCTGCTTTTCACTGAGAATAGCCCCAAAGTAGATAGTACCAGTGTTGGCAACCTACTCTCCTCATTTTGCGAGCTCTCTCAAAAGCTGCAAACCATTTATCAATATCGTCTCCATCACTGTACTAGGGGACAATCCCATTGGCGATCTTAGGGACAAAAGACTCCTCTTTTCCTTATTTACATTGCTGCTACCATTTTTGTGAACTAGGCTCAAATGAACCCTTTTTACCTCAAAGGGCAGTCTCCTCTCCTCTAGTTCATGCTTTCTCTCCTCAAGGGAGATTTAGGCAAGTTCGTCCTCGAGATTTCCTACCACCCTTTCAGTAGGGGATACTAGAGTGACTTCTGTCACTTACAACTTGTGAGAAGGATCTGAGGAATGGTTCAGAGTATTGGTCTTCACCTTCTTACCCATTGTCCATTTGGGCTAGGAAGTCATCCTCTTCCTCTATCTCAACCTCAGAGGCATGACTCTCCTTCTCCTGCTCTTTCACGTAGGCACAGGGTGCCTTCCTGAGTTCCTCCTTTTTTGTCAGTAGATCTAAAGCTAATGCCTCTGACTTTGCACAGTGCTCTCAGATCATTCATCTTGAGAGTGGAGAAGATGGGCATATCGAGATTCTGTACCTCTTCCATTGTGCTTACTCTACCTAGGAAGTTAGGATCTTATTAAAAATTACTAAGAACCTTTAAAACACTTTTATCATAACTTTCTAGATCGCTGGAATTTGAACTTGTGCTGTTAGAATGGGGGTCTACACAGGACCCAAGTAATTCCAATAAAACTTTGTTGTAGAAATAATTAAACAAAAAACATTCTAAAGACTATTTTGAGGATTTCTTCATGCACAAAAAATATAGTTAAAGTCAAGTGGTACAGTGAAACACAAGTTCTAAATCGTACAGTTGAAACATCAATGTAGCAAGGTGGTAATGTTATGTGGTATGGCTGGGAGGCTTTACCATGCAATATTAATACAATAGCCCAAAGTGGCCCTTAGATTCACACTAGTAATCCTTCTTTTAGTCCTAGTATAGTGGCAAAGAGCAGTAAGGCTTACTTAGAGGAACATGTGTAAAGCATGTTACGTACCAACTTAGAAATTAAGTAACTGACATGATTCAAAAGAAATCCAACACAAATTTGTAAATATATGGTTTATTTTTATATAAATTTAGACACCACAACAAAGTCAATACAAGGCGGCTAACCGGAGATATCAATTTTAAAGTGTTCAAGAAATCATTACTTTGCAAAGCTGTCAAACTTTACCAGTGCGGTCAATGGGGAAAATCTCAGATGACACTTGGTCATTTGAAAGGTGAGTTCAATGGAACCCGCTTGGAGTTACAGTCTTGTGGGTCCACAGACCAAGCTTCGACAGCTAGAACAATTTTTTCTTGCCCAGGCAGTCCAGGTGCAGAGGTGACTTGGCTCTCATTGGTGCTGAACGGGGGCCCCTGGACCAGGCATTTCCAGATAGAGCAGCTCTACCTAGACTAGGAGTCTTGTATGCAGAAGAGTGTCTGGCTATCTGTGTTGCTGAACGGGACTGCGGGAGCTGGCTTTACCAGGTGTGCCAACAAGGCCATCTTCTGGATACATGAAGTTGACAACTGCACCACAGAAGTGGAGGGGGACAATGCAAAAGGATCACTCCATTTCGGGCATCGAATCAAGCAGTTAGTAGTCAGTCAGACCATCAAGAAGCCTTGGTACTGGCAAAGGTCACAACTGGGTCAATCTTCCTCCAGAGGTCCTGGGAATGCGGTGGAGGGCTGAAACTTGAGGTTCAGGACAACGCTTCCCAGAAGGCACGTAGCCAGTTACTTTTGCGCTGGTCCATCACAAAGCACAGCGGTCAGTTCTTTGGATCATGGAAGTGCGGTTTGTGCCTGCTGACAGCAGGGCCTCTAGTCCTAGGGAGCCTTGGTGAAGTCTTTGGCTCGCAGAGGGATTCATTTTCCTTTGGAAACCGGCATCTGGTCCGGGACGAGTCATAGTCCAGCGGGTGCAGGGGACTGCCTCAGGTGCACTACTTCGAACCCCTTCTTTGTGGGGTCCTACCTTGTGCTGACACAGCTTCTTCTTTGTTCTTTTCTTCTTCAGAGCAGATTTGGTGTCAGGGGTATCCCTTAACTCATGGATTAAGCGGGTGTTAAGGGTTATGAGGGCTAGTAGCCAATGGGATACAAGTTCTGTGGTTAATCTGTGTTACAGGGGAACACATTCATTTTTTTTAGGCACAGGGAGATTAAGTGATTTCCCTAGAATCACAAGATGTTGAGAGTCCCTGCCGAGACTCAAACCCGGTTCCCCAGCTTTTAGGTCGACTCCCCCTAGCCATTAGGCTGTTAAGGTAAATCATCATACAAAAATATTGTCCTTAGTAAACAACCTAATAATGATCAACAGGTTGGGAGCCATTAACATCTTTAATATGCCATCTTTAATCATTCTGAGTTCTTGTGAGAGATTTTCAGCCGCCTGGGGAATTTGACTTCGTCCTTACCCTAAATATAAAGTCCTCTGTGAACAAAGTGGTTGTCAATAGCAGCATGGTGTTCTCCAAAAGACCACTGAGCTGAATCGGGGTACAAGCAGCAGAGGAGATGGATGCCCACAACTTGCAAACGCAGTGTGTATTTGTGAGGCAGCGTTGAGTGCTTCACACCCATACACTGCCTAAACCATCGCTTTTGATGTAAATCAGGATGGAGACTGGTAGGAGCCCCCGGGCCTGTCCCTATGTCCCACGCCAGCCTTGGTGCTGGGGTCAAGGCCTCCCTTTGACACAGGATGCAGAGAGCTGCATTCTGAAGGTTTGATTCTGAGGCCAGTGGCGACTAGTGTGAAACCAGACGACTGGTTACAGTTCTCTTTCCCCTTCCAGGACCTTTCAAGCTATAGGGTGGGTTGAATGACCTGCTAAGGACAGCAAAGATGGCAGCACGGGCTGCATAGGCAAGTCAAAGAGATGGAAGATCAGAGGTATTTTTCTTGTGAATCTGTGCTGCACGTTTGCATGGATGAGTGTGTCTGTGCAAGTGCGTCTGCACACATGTGTGTGCCTTTGTGAGGACATCGTGGGCATGCTTATTAGTTTTGATTGTCGAATGGATGGATGGGCGTAGGTGTATCACTGGCCTTTGGGTACTCTATGTCTTGCATCGGGTAGTTACTCCTCGAAGCAAGGCCTGCCATTGTTAACTAGGTATCAACGTGGTATAACACGAGATTTCCTGGCAAAATGTCAGAATCCACGGTAATGGCATAAAGGGTAGGGGTGTACGAAATATGTTTGTGTTTGCTTTGTTCGCCCTAAGTTGGCAGGGTATGCCCAGACGTGGGTCCCTTGCTCACTTTGGCACTGGATTCAAGTTAGCCTGGCTGATGAGGGCTGTTAGCCTGAAATTGGTCCCAGAATGCTGGCTTCCGGTCCAGGAAAGACATGGCTTTGCAGTTTGGGATGGATTGTTCCCATGAGGCAAAGGGTCAAGACTGATTTGCATATAGCTGTGTCTGAACCGGGGTGGCGAAGTGAGCTACAGAACGATGATGGATTAAACCCAGATCTGTGACTGGGGTTGAGTGTCTGAAATGTTTCAGCGCTCCGACTATTGTGTTTGCTTTGTTCAACCTAAGTTGGCAGTTTATGCCCAGCCCAGACGTGGGTCCCTTGCTCACTTTGCCACTGGTTTCAAGCTAGCCTGGCTGATGAGGGCTGTTAGCCTGAAATCGGTGCCAGTATGCTTGTTTCTGGTCCAGGGAAGACATGGATTAGCTGTTCGGGCTGGATGGCTCCCATGAATCACAGGGTCAAGACTGATTTGTATATAGCTGTGTCTGAACTGGGGTGGCGAAGTGAGCTAGGGAAGAATGATGGATCCAACCCAGATCTGAGACTGGGGGTGGGTGTCTGAAAAGCTTCAGCGCTCCATCCATCATCTCCTTGTGTTTGCTTTGTTCACCCTAAGTTGGCAGGGTATTCCCAGACATGGGTCTCTTGCTAACTTTGCCACTGGATTCAAGCTAACCTGGCTGATGAGGGCCATTAGCCCGAAACTGGTCCCAGGATGCTTGTTTCTGGTCGAGGGAAGACATGGATTAGCAGTTCGGGCTGGACAGCTCCCATGTGGCACAGGGTCAACACTGATTTGCATATAGCTGTGTCTTGACTGGGGTGGGGAAGTGAGCTAAAGAACGATGATGGACCCAACCCAAATCTGTGACTGGGGGTGGGAGTCTGAAAAGTTTCAGTGCTCCATCCATCATCTCCTTGTGTTTGTTTTGTTCGCCCTAAATTGGGAGGTTATGCCCAGACGTGGGTCCCCTACTCACTTTGCCACTGGACAAGCTAGCCTGGCTGATGAGGGCTGTTAGCCTGAAACTGGTCCTGGGATGCTTGTTTCCAGTCCAGGGAAGACGTGGCTTTGCAGTTCGGGCTGGACCTTTCCCATGAGGCGCAGGGTCAAGACTGATTTATATATTGCATATGGCTGTGTCTGAACTGGGGTGGCGAAGTGAGCTAAAGAACAATGATGGATTCAACCCAGACCTGTGAGTGTCTGAAAAGTTTCAGCGCTCCGTCCATCATCTCCTTGTGATTGCATTATGTCTGAAGAAGTCAGAGCTGCAAGAAGTTCTGAAGGCATAACATGTAAAAAGGGGCAGCTAGTTCAGACGTTTACATCATGAAACGATTTCTTCCATGAAACATGGTGTGTGTTAACTACATATCAAAGACCAGAACAAGACTCTTCAACATCTAAAAGTGGGAGTGTATCATGTGTGATGGACAGGTCAACCCAATGTCAAGTTCTTTTTGGGGTTTATGGACTGGTTAATGAGTACCATTTAGAGACTTACTTGGTGAAGTGTACCAGTCTGAAATGTTAGTCTTTGATATCAGAGTAGACACGAAAGAGTCATGCTTGAGTAACAATTACTAGCTCATTCAGTCCTCATAATCTTGAATGACCATATAAATCTGGAAGGATGGAGCGCCCTGCAGATTCCCATCCTAGACATATTGTATTAAGGCAACTTCTGTTGAGCAGGCTGGTTGATCATGAATATCAGAAAAGTTTGGATTTTCACCAGTTTTTTTGACAGCTATTTTGTTCATCAAACTGCCTGTTTTATGGGCGTAGGCACTGTATCAGTAAGGGCCTTTCCTCCATTTTAAGTTGAGTCTTCCAATTGGTATGTGAACTTCCCAAAAATGGCATCTTTGGGTGTGAGGTGTGGGCATGTCCTAAAACAATGTCGCTCAGGGCTTGACCTGGAAAAATCATGGTTGATGGAAAAGTTACTGTCTAGAAGGAGTGTGGTCAGATGGAGAGCTTGGTCATGTTGATGCGAGATTAAAGCATGAATTATGCTGAAAATAAGTGTGGCTATCATACTCTTTTCTGTTGGAAACAAGTTCAGTATAGCTCTACTCACACTGCACCATTGCATACTATGTTAAATGCTTCTTAACTACTTCTTAATGGTTGTTTTTATTAATGAGCTACAAGTAAAGTTCTCTGTGAAGATATCCCAAATACCAGCCTGTGTGATATAGGGAGTGATAGATTTGGGGGTCTCTAGTTGGCACAGCTAGGTACGTGTGACAAATAGGGACCCTTGCCTCTAGTCATGGTCAGGGGGTACCCTACTAAAATAACCCCTGCTCACCCCGTTGGTAGATTGGCACGAGCAGACAGGCTTATCTCAGAGGCAGTGTGTAAAGCATTTGTGACCACATACAGTAATACAGTGACAACACTACAGATGGACACCACACAAGTTGTATATTAAAAATAAGTATTCTTTATATAGATTTAACACAAGACCACACACGGCAAAAATCCACAATACTGTACTTAAAATGGTAGAATTAGCTTAGTTCTCTTTAGAACCTAAAATGTGACGCTTTGAGTAAATGTACCTTTAGATGTGACACGTAGGGCAACGAAAAGTGTTGCAAAGATGGTGATGCGTTGAAATTTTGGTGCAAAGAAATAAAGACGTCGTCCTCTTGTCGTTGCGGCACACTTCTCCGATGATGATGCATGAAGTCTCGACTTGATGCATCAGCTTTGGCGGTGACACTCTTCTCTGACGTTGCGAGAAGGTTCCGCTCAATGCGACAACTGCAGCGGCGACACCCTTGTTCCGTGATGCGACGACAGCAGCTCCGATAGCGGCACGCTTCTCCGTGGATGCGAGGCGCTTGTCTTGATTTCCCTACTGTTGCACTCTCTGGAGTGGGAATAGTAAGTTTTTACCCCTACGCTATCCAACACTTTCCCTACTGTTGCACTCTCTGGAGTTGGAATAGTAATTTTTACCCCTACGCTATTCAACACTTTCCCTACTGTTGCACTCATTGGAGTGGGAATAGTAATTTATACCCCTACGCTATCCAACACTTTCCCTACTGTTGCACTCTTTGGAGTGGGAATAGTAATTTTTACTCCTACACCATCCAACACTTTCCTGACTGTTGCACTCTTTGGAGTGGGAATAGTAATTTTTACTTCTACGCTATCCAACATTTTACTTACTGTTGTTTTTTTGGGAGTTATATTAGTATTTTATTTCCTCTGTTTTTTAATATATTTTGTATAGTTTTAGCTAATGTAGTATATAATTAATTTAAAAAATATTAAAAGTAAATTTAAGTTTTTTAAATTTGTTTTGCATAATTATTTAGTTTTTATTATGTTACTATTTAATGTGCATAGATGAATTTGTAATTTATAAATTTTTTAAATATGTATAACTTATTTAAATAATTATTAAAAACGGATTATTAAGTAAGTATATATATTATATATTATATGTGTATGTTTGATTATTTTTTTATTAAATTATGTATATTACTTATTAATTTTAAATATTAAAAAATATCTTTAACTATGTTTATTATATTTTTAAGTATTATTTAATGTATTTTATATATTTTTTTAATTAAAAAAAACTATATATTTTTTCCGATATTTTTGTACTTACCTTGTTGTAGATAGGATGTCGGTATTGTTGACAACGACATTAATCCTCCGATATTTTTGTACCTTGATATTATATCTTTCAATATTTTGTCAGACATTCGCGGTTAAATACTGTGTCTGGAAAATGTCTTCAAAGAAAACATAGTCTTGTCAGGGGGTCTCTAAGTTACAAACTTCAGAAAAATTTCCCTTAATAGTACCACTCTCTAAATTGCTATTTTGTCTTTCTGTTGCTAACAAGGTTTGCAGAAATTCGTTTTCATCCTGTAGGTCACTGGCTGACATCAGGTGAGGATCAGGGTCACAGATTGAATGAAAATCTAACATAGAAGAATCAGCCAACCACAGGGAATAATATTCAGCACGTAAAAGTCTATTTTGTGCCATGAATCGATCTCTAGAGTCCAAGGACTTTTGAATGTGTTGTTTAGAACTGTGCTGCTTAGGTAATGGATGTCTGCCAACATGCGCAGACTTTCTGGATCTGACACTAAACATCTTGGCAAGAACTGACTGGGTGAGCTCTGAGAAAAGTGGTAGCTAACTGAATGTAAAGAAACCTCACAAGTGACCCTGGAAATGTGGGTTGGTCATTCTGTCAGGGACTGTATAGGAATATGTCAGGAACACAGTCAGGGACTAGGGCAAGGACTGGGAATGGGGTAGAAAATGTACACAGAGAGGAGTACAGCGCTGCCCAGGATCACACAGGAAGTCAGAAGAGGAAAAGGGATCCAAAGGGGAAGCCGTACAAGTGAACAAGATGGCTAAGACTCAGAAAGGAAGGGCACTCACAAGGCAATTTAGCATTCAGACTAACTACACCCGGGATGGACTTGCAAGACATATATATAATACAACATTAACAATAAAGGGGAGTGTGGGGTAAAGCACTTAGCAGCTCCATACGGTAAGAATGAAGCTCAGTAAGTTTCTCACCCACAATTGCTGTTACAGATACTGACTGCAAATACCAACATATAGGATATGCATGCAAAGGCAGGGTGTGTGGAGCTTATACCTATGGTGATGTTATAAATATAACTCAAAGACAATACTCACAGTGAACAAAAAACACCAACTAGGTAGTCAGCTGTGCCCACAGTTCCTGGCGATCAAACAGGAACACGCAAGGCAGTAACAGCAAGAGGGTAGAACTAAACAAGCACAATAGACAAGGAGCTAGCAAGGAGGAGTGTTTAACAGGAAAGGAAGGAAATCACAGGGCACACTTGGAAGAAAGCAGGTAACAAACAAACAAGGCAACAGAAGCAAGACAGCAGAATAGAAAGACAACAAACTAGGAACTGGAACCAAGGAATTGGGAAGAAAGGCAGGGACTGGAAAGGGATATACAGAAGAGGAGGCTACACGGGTATACCAGTATAGTGCAGGTTAAGGTATCAAGAAAACAAAGGAGCATAAAAGGCAGTGCTGTGCCAGAAACAAGATTTGAGCTATAGCTCAGGAGTCTAGGTAGCACTGCAGGCAAGCTGGTTCAGGAACGGGGAATTACTATAGATAAGGAGTCAAGGTAGCACTGCAGGCAGTGCTAGTACAGGAACAGGGAATTAGCTACAGCTCAGGAAACAAGGAGTCAGGAGAGCACTGCAAGCAATGCAAATCAGGAACAAGAAATAGCTGCAGCCCAGGAACAGGAACAAAGAATAGCTATAGCTCAGGAACTCAGGAAACAAGAGCACTGCAGGCAGTGCTAATTCAGGTACAAGAAATAGCTATAGCTCGGAACTCAGGAAACAAGTTAGCACTGCAAGCAGTGCTAATTCAGGAGAAGGGAAACTGCTGCAGTTCGGGAACAAGGACTACTAAGGCTCAGGGGTCAAGGTAGCACTGCAGGCAGTGCTAATTCAGAAACAAGGAAAACAGCAGCATGTCAGGAACAATGCATATCCAAAGCTCAGGAAACACTGGAAACAATAGCAAAAGCTCAGGGAGCACTGGAAACAAGGATCGGTCTCACTGGTAAACAGCTACAATAACCAACCCTGGGCTGAAAGGAGCTGGGGCTTAAAAGAGCTCACAGTAATCACATGCAGCAGGTGTGACCAGGCTAGCAGCAGCCAGCCACAGGTGAGCTGAATTCCTCCACCCATCCTTGGCCTGCATCGGTGGAGACAAAGCAGTGAGCAGGGAATTCTGGGTAATGGAGTTTCAGGCTTGAGTAGGCTGGCTTCAAGTATAAGCAGGTTGGCTTTCACAAAACCCGGCATGGATTAGGAATGGATGTTAGTTCCCAATAAGTGTCCAAATCACTTGAAGTCTGGAAATGCATGCAGGGGAGGTTCTGGAAGCTTATTAGAAGATTGGAAAGTCCAACTATGTGCCCCCCTGGTGGTGGGTACGAGAGCACAGGGAGCGAATCGTGACAGTCTTCCCTCTCAATGGCCTCCATCACTGCTCTCTAGGGAGGAGTCACTTCCTAATATAGGCAAAAAGCTGATCTTGACACTCATCGTTGGTTATGATAACAATGCGCCAATCGCATTCTCAGAAGCATCTGTTTGGACAATGAACTGTTTCCCATCGTCTGGTGCTTTTAAGACAGGCGCTGAGCACGTGGCTGCTTTCAGGGTGTCATAGGCATTTTGACAGCCTGTAGTCCAAATGACTTTTGTTGGCTGCTTCTTTGAGGTAAACTCAGTGAGAGGGGCCACAGTGGAACCATACACCTTCACAAACCTTCTATAATATTCAGTCAGGCCAAGGAATGGTCTGGATGTTGGATTGGAGAGATCTAACTTGGACACCATTTCCAAGGTGGCCCAAGTAGCCAACAGTACTCTGCCCTATTTGGCACTTATTGGCCTTGATTGTGAGGCCTGCCTGATACAGAGCTTGAAAAACGTCTCTCATGTTGAGCAGGTGATCCTCCCAGGTGGAGCCAAGACACCAATATCACCCAGATAGACTGCTCTTAAGTCATCAAGCCCTGAAAGAACGTGATTCACCAACCTTTGAAAGGTGGTAGGCGCATCCTGTAGTCCAAAAGGCATCACTTGGAATTAAAAGTGCCACTCTGGGGTGGAAAATGAAGAGCTCTCTTTGGCTCCCTGGGTCAGGCCAATCTGCCAGGACCCTGTTGTCAAATCAAAGACACTGAGAAATGTGGCTGCCCCTAGCTTAACAATAAGTTCATTTGCCCTTGGTATGGGGTGAGCATCTGTCTTGGTTACTGCATTCAAACCTCTGTAATCCACGCAGAACCTCATTTCAGGTTTCATACCTTTTGAGTGACGTTTGGTGACCAGTACTACTGTCAATCCTAGCTTTAGCATCTTGCTTGCTTCAGCTTTGAAGCTGGTTTTGCCTTGGACAGTTGATCAATCTTGTTCTTGACAGGGAGGCTGTTCTAAGTATCCACATCATGAGTTGTCTGTCCAGGGGTCAAAGAAAAGAGCGCTGCAAACTGGCTGATGACTTGCCTGCTGTCAGTCTGCTGCTGTACAGTGACACTGTCAGACAGGACTACACCCTCCACTGGGCCAGCTTTTGGGTTGGTTCATAGCAAGTTACGGAGGGGTTCATTTTCCTCCTCCTGCACTGCATCAGTGACCAGTTACATGGTCATGTCAGCCCTGTCTTGGTGTGGCTTTAAGCGATTTACATGGAGTACTCTGTGATGACTCCTGAAAGTGCCTCAGTCTACCAGATAGGTAACTTCCCCCTTTTTCTCCAAAAAGAGGTAGGGCTTAGTCCACTTGTCCTGGAGGGCCCTGGGACCCACAGGTACTCAATAGGCCTGGGTGGTAAACACTACTTTGTTTGTGCACTTTGTGGAGTTTCTCCTCTGAAAAACTCTACTGAGTGGCACGGAGCAGAGTTTTTCCTGTCTCGCTGCTCAGCAACATTAAGTTTGTCGAACATAAGCAAGGAAAATCCAATGGTAGACTACCCCCCAGCGAGATTTCTCAACGCGGGGATCACAGCAGTTAGCTATCGCTCTCATCGAGAAACCTGCCGCTCACGTTGAGGAAGCTGCCGCTCAAGTAGAACATGTACTCGAGCCACAGAAAGAAGCTGCGCCCTCTTGCGCTGCACGTGGTTCCATTCACACTGATTTTACAGTGCAGGACACATGCCCGGTGCTAAAATGCAGCACAAGCAGAGCGGTTTACGTCACTGCCACTTCCGGAATTCCGCAGAGCCCGGCAGAGTTTTTTGTCACTTTGCACAGTTTTGCAGAGTGGAACTCCACAATTTTTGCCCAGGCCTAGTACTCAACCAGCGCTGAGTTTTTTTCACACCAGTACTTGACAAGTTCCTGGCTATCCTGCATGTTCTTGTTTGCTTTCTTCATGTACTCTGCCATGCATGAGTGTAGGTTTAGCATATAGTCTATTATGTCCTGTATGGATTTTTTGAGAGTCTTCTCTTATCTTTCCCTCTCTAGCCTTAGAGGACCCCTTCTAGGATGGCCATACAAAAGATCAAAGGGGCCAAATCCGAACCCCTTCTGAGGCATCTCTCTGTATGCAACTAAGTGACATGGTAACAGAACATCACATCTCCTGAGCTTGATCATGCCCTTAATTGTCCCATGATCATGCCCTTAATTGTCTTATTGAATCCCTCCACCAAGCTTTTAGTCTGGGGGTGATAGGGAGCAGTTAATTTGCAACTCACTCTGCAGACAAAAAGTATGTCCCTCTATCACTGACCACTCATTTAGGAAACCCAACCCTGGTGAAGATTCCAAGGAGGGCCTCTGCTACTGCAGGAGCAGTTGTAGTCCTGTGGGGAATTGTCTCTTGATACCTAGTGTTAGAATATAAATATTCCTGTTTGTACATTGCCTATGTAAAGTTAGCATTTGCTGCACCATTTTATGTTAAGGCGCCATTTTGAATCATGATCAAAACTAATTCTCTGCTATTTCTGACAAAAGGCCTCTGTTATATTTTGTTTCCACAATGTTAGGTTTTGCTTCACTAATGAATAGACTGTTCATATTAGTGCATACCTTTCTCTCTTGTCTGGTGTATGGCCCAACTGGAACAACCTTCGACTTTGCAACTTTGTGTAAGATACGAGTGCTGAGACCTTATTTTTGTATTCCATTGCTTAGTAGCACCTGCCTGGAAAATTCCACTATGGGCGTGTTTTAGCCCAGTTTCGAAACGTACATAATGTATCTTTATGCTTGTTGATTTCAGTCCCTCTGCAGGAATCCTAAAGACTGGACAGCCTGGACTCCACTCTGAGTGTATCTAATAAAGATTGGTTTGTATTCTCCACTGCCTGACCGACTCTTCATTTGAAATGGAAGGCTGAGCGGTGGTTATTAGTGACCCGAATCTGATCACTCCCTTCACTAGTGGCATGGTACACTACTACTAGAAAAAATCCAAATTCAATAGGAGGGTCAAGAGGACCAACCATGTCCATCCCTACCCTCACAAAGGGAATCCCAACAGTGGGATTAAGGGGGTCTTCGGTTGTGTGCCTGTCTAGCCACTGCCCACTCAGACAGGTCGCAAAGGACAGGAGCGACAAAGCTCCTTTCTTTTGCCAATAAAAATGGGCAACCAACCTGTGCCAGGTTTTGGTTTGTCCCAGATGTCCAGCAAGGTGGACTAAAGTTAAGATGTACTCTCTGTATATCTGGGGGATCACCACTCTCCAGGATGTCCCTGTTTTGGGGTCCCTGGCCTCAGTATACAAGTGCCCATCTTCCAAATAAACCCTGTGAGTGCCACTGGCATCTCCATCTTCTTGCCTGGCAACCTGCTTGCTGCCTTAGGCCCTCAAGAGTAAGCATCTCCCTTGCTCCAGGCATAGGTCGTCTCTGTGGTATCCCCTGCACCAGAAAGCTCTGCCAGGTCAGACTGAGACCCTTAGCTGGAGTTCCCTCCCCAGGCATCAGGGTATCTCCTCGGGGAGACTACGGCCTCTGATCCTGTGAACTCTTAGAAGCTGCATCACCAGTCATCTTGCCCTTCCTCTTGTTTCTGAAGTTTTGGGCCACAGTTTCAGGCTCCAGTTCTTCTTGACTGCATTGACCTGAAGCCTGGGCCCTAGTTGTCACACTCACCCACTCAAGGAGAGCCAGCATTTCTGCATGAGCCTTCTTCTCTACTTCTGCCCATGCAGAAGTCTCCAGATTGTTGACTAACAGACACTCTACTGGTATGGCTGGAGACATAACCACCTATTTCTGGCCAGTAACTCCTCAATCAATCAATCAATCAAGGCATTTATAGAGCGCACTACTCAACCAGAGGGTCTCCAGGCGCTGGGGGGGGGGGGGGTGCCGCTACTGCTCGAACAGCCAGGTCTTGAGCTTCTTCCTGAAGGAGAAGTGGTCTTGGGTCAGGCGGAGGTCGGTAGGGAGGGAGTTCCAGGTCTTGGCGGCCAGGTAGGAGAAGGACCTTCCTCCTGTTGTCGCTCTTCGGATGCGGGGGACGGCGGCGAGGGCGTGGTTGGTCGATCGGAGGTCGCGTTTGGGAGCGTAGAAGTTGAGGCAGTTGTTGAGGTAGCTCGGGCCTTGGTCGTGTAGGGCTTTGTGTGCGTGGGTGAGGAGACGGAAGGTGATTCTCTTGTTGACGGGGAGCCAGTGCAGGTCTCTCAGATGTCCGGAGATGTGGCTGCGTCGGGGGATGTCGAGGATGAGTCTGGCTGAGGCGTTCTGGATCCGTTGGAGTCTCTTCTGGAGCTTGGCGGTGGTTCCGGCGTAGAGGGCGTTGCCGTAGTCTAGTCGGCTGGTGACGAGGGCCTGGGTGACCGTCTTCCTGGTCTCGGTGGGGATCCACCGGAAGATCTTCCGTAGCATGCGCAGGATGTTGAAACAGGACGCGGAGACGGCGTTGACTTGTCTGGTCATGGAGAGGGAGGAGTCCAGGATGAAGCCCAGGTTGCGTGCGTGGTCTGTCGGTTTGGGTGCGGTGCCCAGGGCCACCAGGAGTCGTCCCAGGCGGAGAGCGAGGAGCCCAGGATGAGGACTTCCGTCTTGTCTGAGTTCAGTTTCAGGCGGCTGGTCGTCATCCACTCGGCTACGTCTTTCATCCCTTCTTGGAGGTTGGTTCTGGCGGTGGCGGGGTTGTTGGTCAGGGAGAGGATCAGCTGGGTGTAGGAGACGATGTTGAGGTTGTGCTGGCGTGCGATGGCCGCAAGGGGGCTCATGTAGACGTTGAAGAGGGTGGGGCTGAGCGAGGAGCCCTGAGGAACGCCGCAGATGACTTCCGTGGCTGCAGATCTGAACGGTGGTAGGCGGACTCTCTGTGTCCTTCCAGCGAGGAAGGAGATGATCCACTCCAGTGCCTTCTCCTGGATTCCGATGTTGCTGAGGCGCTGTACTAGAGTGCGGTGGCAGACAGTGTCGAACGCCACGGAGAGGTCTAGGAGGATGAGGGCCGCTGTTTCACCGTTGTCCAGCAGGGCTCGGATGTCGTCGGTGGCAGCGATGAGGGCGGTCTCGGTGCTGTGGTTGGCTCGGAAGCCAGACTGTGAGGGGTCGAGGGATCCATTTGTCTCGAGGAAGGCGGCCAGCTGCTTGTTGACGGTCTTCTCGATGACTTTGGCTGGGAACGGGAGGAGCGAGATGGGGCGGTAATTCTTGAGTTCGTTGGGGTCCGCTGTTGGTTTCTTTAGTAGAGCGCTGAGTTCGGCGTGCTTCCAGTTCTCCGGGAAGGTGGCGGTGTCGAAGGAGGTGTTGATGATGTCCCGCAGGTGGGGTGCGATGACAGCGTCGGCCTTGTTGAAGACGTGGTGGGGGCAGGGGTCGGTCGGAGATCCGGAGTGGATCGAGTTCATCGTGCAGATGGTGTCTTCTGTGTTGATCTGGGTCCAGGCGCAGAGGGTGGTGGTGGGGGGCGTTGGAGCGGTCGTGGGGAGCGTTGTTTGTGGGCTGAAGCTGTTGTGTATGTCAACGATCTTGTTGTGGAAGAAGGAGGCGAGGGAGTTGCAGAGGTCTTGCGACGGGGTGATGTCGTTGCTTCCGGCGTTGGGGTTGGAGAGCTCTTTCACAATGTTGAAGAGTTCCTTGCAGTTGTGTGCGTTGTTGTCCAGCCGGTCCTTGAATGCTGTTTTCTTGGTGGCGTGGATCAGTTGATGGTGCTTCCGGGTGGCGAGCTTGAGGGTGGTCATGTTGTCCGGTGTAGGCTTCCTTCTCCAGGCTTTCTCGAGGGCTCGGCAGTTTTTCTTGGAACTCTTGAGTTCGTCGGTGAACCATGGGGCCTTCTTGCTGCCGGGTCTGCTCGGCGGGGTCCTCAGTGGGGCGAGGTCGTCTGCGCAGTTGCTGATCCACTTTGTGAGGTTGTCGGCGGCCTGGTTGGGGTTCGCTGAGCTGGCGGGAGGGTGCTGGCTCAGGGAAGCGGCGAGCCGGTCTGCTGTGATCTTGTTCCAGTTTCTTCGAGCAACCTGATGCTGGTGGTGGTAGGTCGTGGATCTTCTGAAGGTGAAGTGGACGCAGCTGTGGTCCGTCCAGTGGAGTCCGGTGGCGTGGCTGAAGGCGATGTCCTTGCTGGATGAGAAGACAGCGTCGAGTGTGTGTCCGGCGAGGTGGGTGGGGGTGGTCACCAGTTGCTTGAGTCCGAGGTTGGCGAGGTTGTCAAGCAGGGTGGTGGTGTTGCGGTCGTTGTTGTTCTCCAGGTGGAAGTTGATGTCCCCCAGGAGGATGTAGTCAGCGGAGGGGAGGGCGTGCGGGCAGATGAAGTTGGCGATGTCTTCGCTGAATTGTGTGCGTGGTCCCGGGGGTCGGTAGATGAGGGTGCCTCTGAGGGTGGTTTTGGGGTCCGTGTGGATCTGGAAGTGCAGGTGTTCGGCGGTTTTCAGGGTGTCGTCGGTGTTGGTCGTGATGCGGATGGTGTCCCTGTGGATGATGGCGATGCCTCCTCCAGTCTGGTTGCCGCGGTCTCTTCGGGTGATCTTGTAGCCCTCTGGGATGGCGATGGCGATGTCGGGCGCTGAGGAGTCGTTCATCCAGGTTCCCCACTCTAAGTTCACTAAAGCCATTGGACGAAGCCTAATCTCATTATCACCACTAGTAATCGGGTGACTAACAAAGGGATCATTTGGTTTGAGTAAACCAGTTGAGCTGCCACGATGGTGGCACAAGCACCTTTATCCCTCAGAGCCTTGACTTCAGTTCCATTGTTACTTAGCTTTTCTCTGTACCTTTCCAAGCGTGGGGATAAGACTGCCAAGGATTTAATGTCCACCCCTCCCAGGAAACCTAAAGTAGCCTCATTGTAGCCCCTAGCCTCTCCAGAGTACACTCCTACTCCCATCTCAACACTAACTAATCCCCATGGATTGTTCACCAGTGGGGGACTTCTTGGTGTATATTGCATCACCTGTCATGTGCTCTGACTGATTACAGTCAGAGGACGTGCCAACATTCTTGGGATCCCAATTTGTACCTTGATACCCCTTTCATTTGGACTGGGACGATTCTCAGGGCCCACCCTCCTGAGAAGTTTTTTGGGAATCTTTAGAGAACTCTTTCTTTTTACCATTGTTAGTGCTAACCTACATCTCCTGTTGGGAAGCCTGTGCACTCTTCTAGGGGGTCACCCCTACCTTGGGTCTTTTTCTGGGATACCCTTGATCTGGCTCATTTATCTGCCTTCCTCCCCAGCTCTCTGTGAGAGGACATTTCAGAATTTACTAGGTTGATATCCCAGTAGCTCTGTGGTACAATTAGTCAGGATATGCTCTTTTGTCAACAGATTATACAACCCTTCATAAATACCCACCCTATTACATTTTTCCCAACCCTCCAGTGCCTTGACTGAGGAGTCAACAAAGTCTACCCAAGTTTGTTTTTGGCCCTTTTGGGTTTCTCTAAGCTTGACTCTGTACTCCTCCG
Source organism: Lissotriton helveticus (assembly GCF_964261635.1). Taxonomy (NCBI): domain Eukaryota; kingdom Metazoa; phylum Chordata; class Amphibia; order Caudata; family Salamandridae; genus Lissotriton; species Lissotriton helveticus. Next base: position 1,764,723,328 of record NC_136057.1, read on the forward strand.
TGGTGAGTCCAAACCCTTCTATGATGGCCTCTTTCATGTGCTGGTAGGACTTGGCCACATTCTCATTAAGGGCCAGAAGACTATCTCTGCCTTTCACTGAGAATAACCCCAAAGTAGAAAGTACCAGTGTTGGCAACCTACTCTCCTCATTTTGCGAGCTCTCTCAAAAGCTGCAAACCATTTATCAATATTGTCTCCATCACTGTACTAGGGGACAATCCCATTAGTGATATTAGGGTCAAAAGACTCCTCTTTTCCTTATTTACATTGCTTTGGGAACTAGGCCCAAATGAACCCTTTTTACCTCAAAGGGCAGTCTCCTCTCCTCTAGTTCATGCTTTCTCTCCTCAAGGGAGATTTAGGCAAGTTCGTCCTCGAAATGTCCTACCACCCTTTCAGTAGGGGATACTAGAGTGACTTCTGTCACTTACAACTTGTGGGAGGGATCTGAGGAATGGTTCAGAGTATTGGTCTTCACCTTCTTACCCATTGTCCATTTGGGCTCGGAGGTCATCATCTTCCTCTATCTCAACCTCAGAGGCATGACTCTCTTTCTCCTGCTATTTCACGTAGGCACAGGGTGCCTTCCCGAGTTCCTCCTTTTTTGTCAGTAGATCTAAAGCTAATGCCTCTGACTTTGCACAGTGCTCTCAGATCATTCATCTTGAGAGTGGAGAAGATGGGCATATCGAGATTCTGTACCTCTTCCATTGTGCTTACTCTACCTAGGAAGTTAGGATCTTATTAAAAATTACTAAGAACCTTTAAAACACTTTTATCATAACTTTCTAGATCACTGGAATTTGAACTTGTGCTATTGGAATGGGGGTCTACACAGGACACTAGTAGATCCAATAAAACTTTGTTGTAGAAATAATAAAACAAAAAACATTCTAAAGACTATTTTGAGGATTTCTTCATGCACAAAAAATTTTGTTAAAGTCAAGTGGTACAGTGAAACACAAGTTCTAAATCGTACAGTTGAAACATCAATGTAGCAAGGTGGTAATGCTATGTGGTATGGCTGGGAGGCTTTACCATGCAATATTAAACAAATAGCCAAAAGTGGCCCTTATATTCACACTAGTAATCCTTCTCTCAGTCCTAGTATAGTGGCAAAGAGCAGTAAGGCTTACTTAGAGGAACATGTGTAAAGCATGTTACGTACCAACTTAGATATTAAGTAACTGACATGATTCAAAAGAAATCCAACACAAATTTGTAAATATATGGTTTATTGTTATATAAATTTAGACACCACAACAAAGTCAATACAAGGCGGCTAAACAGAGATATCGATTTTAAAGTGTTCAAGAAATCATTACTTTGCAAAGCTGTCAAACTTTACCAGTGCGGTCAATGGGGAAAATCTCAGATGACACTTGGTCATTTGAAAGGTGAGTTCAATGGAACCCACTTGGAGTTACAGTCTTGTGGGTCCACAGACCAAGCTTTGACAGCTAGAACAATTTTTTCTTACCCAGGCAGTCCAGGTGGAGAGGTGACTTGGCTCTCCTTGGTGCTGAACGGGGGCCCCTGGACCAGGCATTCTCAGTTAGAGCAGCTCTACCTAAACTGGGAGTCTTGTATGCAGAAGAGTGTCTGGCTATCTGTGGTGCTGGACGGGACTGCAGGAGCTGGCTTTACCAGGTGTGCCAACAAGGCCATCATCTGGATACATGAAGTCGACAACTGCACCACAGAAGTGGAGGGGGGACAATGCAAAAGGATCCCTCCATTTCGGGCATCGAATCAAGCAGTTAGTGGTCAGTCAGACCATCACGAAGCCTTAGTACTGGCAAAGGTCACAACTGGGTCAATCTTCCTCCAGAGGTCCTGGGAATGAGGTGGAGGGCTGAAACTTGAGGTTCAGGAAAACGCTTCCCAGAAGGCACTTAGCCAGTTACTTTTGCGCTGGCCCATCACAGAGCCCAGCGGTCAGTTCTTTGGATCATGGAAGTGCGGTTTGTGCCGGCTGACAGCAGGGCCTCTAGTCTTAGGGAGCTCTGGTGAAGTCTTTGGCTCGCAGAGGGGTTTACCTTCCTTTGGAAACCGACATCTGGTCCGGGACGAGTCATAGTCCAGCGGGTGCAGGGGACTGCCTCCGGTGCACTACTTCGAACCCCTTCGTTGTGGGGTCCTACCTTGTGCTGACACAGCTTCTTCTTTGTTCTTTTCTTCTTCAGAGCAGATTTGGTGTCAAGGGTTTCCCTTAACTCATGGATTAAGCGGTTGTTAAGGGTTATGAGGGCTAGTAGCCAATGGGATACAAGTTCTGCGGTTAATCTGTGTTACAGGGGAACACATTCATTTTTTTTAGGCACAGGGAGATTAAGTGATTTCCCTAGAATCACAAGTTGTTGAGAGTCCCTGCCGAGACTCGAACCCGGTTCCCCAGCTTTGAGGTCGACTCCCCCTAGCTATTAGGCTGTTAAGGTAAATCATCAGACAAAAATATTGTCCTTAGTAAACAAACTAATAATGACCAATAGGTTGAGAGCCATTAACATCTTTAATATGTCATCTTTAATCATTCTGAGTTCTTGTGAGAGATTATCAGCAGCCTGGGGAACTTGAATTTGTGCTTACCCTAAATATAAAGTCCTCTGTGAACAAAGTGGTTGTCAATAGCAGCATGGTGTTCTCCAAAAGACCACTGAGCTGAATCGGGGTACAAGCAGCAGAGGAGATGGATGCCCACAACTTGCAAATGCAGTGTGTATTTGTGAGGCAGCGTTGAGTGCTTCACACCCATACACTGCCTAAACCATCGCTTTTGATGTAAATCAGGATGGAGACTGGTAGGAGCACCCGGGACTGTCCATTGGTCCCACGCCAGCCTTGGTGCTGGGGTCAAGGCCTCCCCTTGACACAGGATGCAGAGAGCTGCATTCTGATGGTTTGTTTCCTGAGGCCAGTGGCGACTAGTGTGAAGCCAGACGACTGGTTACAGTTCTCTTTCCCCTTCTAGGACCTTTCAAGCTATAGGGTGGGTTGAATGACCTGCTAAGGACAGCGAAGATGGCAGCACGGGCTGCATAGGCAAGTCAAAGAGATGGAAGATCAGAGGTATTTTTATTGTGAAACTGTGCTGCACATTTGCATGGATGAGTGTGTCTGTGCAAGTGCTTCTGCACACATGTGTGTGCCTTTGTGAGGACATCGTGGGCATGCTTTTTAGTTTTGTTTGTTGAATGGATGGATGGGTGTAGGTGTATCACTGGCCTTTGGGTACTCTGTGTCTTGCATCGGGTAGTTACTCCTCGAAGCTAGGCTTGCCATTGTTAACTAAGTATCATCGTGGTATAACAGGAGATTTCCTGGCAAAATGTCAGAATACAAGGTAATGGCATAAAGGGTAGGAGTGTACGAAATATGTTTGTGTTTGCTTTGTTCGCCCTAAGTTGGCAGAGTATGCCCAGACGTGGGTCCCTTGCTTACTTTGCCACTGGATTCAAGCTAGCCTGGCTGATGGGGGCTGTTAGCCTGAAACTGGTCCCAGAATGCTGGCTTCCGGTCCAGGGAAGACATGGCTTGGCAGTTTGGGATGGATTGTTCCCATGAGGCAAAGGGTCAAGGCTGATTTGCATATAGCTGTGTCTGAACCAGGGTGGCGAAGTGAGCTATAGAACGATGATGGATTCAACCCAGATCTGTGACTGGGGGTGAGTGTCTGAAATGTTTCAGCGCTTCGTCTATTGTGTTTGTTTTCTTCACCCTAAGTTGGCAGGGTATGCCCAGACGTGGGTCCCTTGCTCACTTTGCCACTGGTTTCAAGCTAGCCTGGCTGATGAGGGCTGTTAGCCTGAAATCGGTCCTAGTATGCTTGTTTCTGGTCCAGGGAAGACATGGATTAGCTGTTCGGGCTGGATGGTTCCCATGAAGCACAGGGTCAAGACTGATTTGTATATAGCTGTGTCTGAACTGGAATGGCGAAGTGAGCTAAGGAACAATAATGGATCCAACCCAGATCTGTGACTGGGGGTGGGTGTCTGAAAAGCTTCAGCGCTCCATCCATCATCTCCTTGTGTTTGCTCTGTTCACTCTAAGTTGGCAGGGTATTCCCAGACATGGGTCTCTTGCTAACTTTGCCACTGGATTCAAGCTAATCTGGCTGATGAGGGCCATTAGCCCAAAACTGGTCCCAGGATGCTTGATTCTGGTCGAGGGAAGACATCGATTAGCAGTTCGGGCTGGACAGCTCCCATGAGGCACAGGGTCAAGACTGATTTGCATATAGCTGTGTCTGAACTGGGGTGGGGAAGTGAGCTAAAGAACGATGATGGACCCAACCCAAATCTGTGACTGGGGGTGGGAGTCTGAAAAGTTTCAGTGCTCCATCCATCATCTCCTTGTGTTTGCTTTGTTCACCCTAAATTGGGAGGTTATGCCCAGACGTGGGTCCCTTACTCACTTTGCCACTGGACTCAAGCTAGCCTGGCTGATGAGGGCTTTTAGCCTGAAACTGGTCCTGGGATGCTTGTTTCCAGTCCAGGGAAGGCATAGCTTTGCAGTTCTGGCTGGACCTTTCCCATGAGGCGCAGGGTCAAGACTGATTTATATATTGCATATAGCTGTGTCTGAACTGGGGTGGCGAAGTGAGCTAAAGAACAATGATGGATTCAACCAAGATCTGTGAGTGTCTGAAAAGTTTCAGCGCTCCGTCCATCATCTCCTTGTGATTGCATTATGTCTGAAGAAGTCAGAGCTGCAAGAAGTTCTGAAGGCATAAAATGTAAAAAGGGGCAGCTAGTTCAGACGTTTACATCACGAAACGATTTCTTCCATGAAACATGGTGTGTGTTAACTACATATCAAAGACCAGAACAAGACTCTTCAACATCTAAATGTGGGAGTGTATCATGTGTGATGGACAGGTCAGACCAATGTCAAGTTCTTTTTGGGGTTTATGGACTGGTTAATGAGTACCATTTAGAGACTGACTTGGTTAAGTGTACCAGTCTGAAATGTTGGTCTTTGTTATCAGAGTAGACACAAGAGAGTCATACTTAAGTAACAATTACTAGCTCATTCAGTCCTCATAATCTTGAATGACCATATAAATCTGGAAGGCTGGAGCGCCCTGCAGATTCCCATCCTAGACATATTGGATTAAGGCAACTTCTGTTGAGCAGGCTGGTTGATCATGAATATCAGAAAAGTTTGGATTTTCACCCATTTATTTGACAGCTATTTTGTTTATCAAAATGCCTGTTTTATGGGTGTAGGCACTCTATCAGTAAGGGCCCCTCCCCCATTTTAAATGGAATCTTGCAATTGGTATGTGAACTTCCTAAAAATGGCATCTTAGGTTTGAGGTGTGGGCATGTCCTAAAACAGGGTCGCTCAGGGCTTGACCTGGAAAAACCATGGTTGATGGAAATGTTACTGTCTAGAAGGAGTGTGGTCAGATGGAGAGCTTGGTCATGGAGAGGCGAGACTAAAGCATGAATTATGCTGGAAATAAGTGTGGCTATCGTACTCTTTTCTGTTGGAAAGAAGTTCACTATAGCTCTACTCACACTGCACCATTGCATACTATGTTAAATACTTCTTAACTACTTCTTAATGGTTGTTTTTATTAATGAGCTACAAGTACAGTTCTCTGTGAAGATATCCCAGATACCAGCCTGTGTGCTATAGGGAATGTTAGATTTGTGGGTCTCTAGTTGGCACAGGTAGGTACTTGTGACAAATAGGGATCCTTGCCTCTAGTCATGGTGAGCGGGTACACTCCTAAAATAACCCCTGTTCACTCCCTTTGTAGCTTGGCACGAGCAGGCAGGCTTATCTCAGAGGCAGTGTGAAAAGCAGTTGTGACCACATACAGTAATCCAGTGACAACACTACAGATGGACACCACACAAGCTGTATATTAAATATAAGTATTATTCATATAGATTTATCACAAGACCACAAATGGCAAAAATCCACAATACTGTTTTTAAAATGGTAGAATTAGCTTAGTTCTCTTTAGATCTTAAAATGCGAAACTTTGAGTTAATGTACCTTTAGATGCTACACGTAGTGCAACGAAAAGCGTTGCAAAGATGGTGATGCATTGAAAATTTGTTGCAAAGAAATAAAGACGTTGTCTTCTTGTTGTTGCGGCACACTTCTCCGATGATGCAAGAAGTCTCAACTCGATGCGTCAGCTTTGGCTCCGACACTCTTCTCTGATGTTGTGAGACGATTCCGTGCAATGCGACAACTGCAGCGGCGAAACGCTTGTTCCGTGATGCGACGACAGCAGCTCCGACCGCGGGCGCTTCTCCGTGGATGCTAGGCGCTTCTCTTGATATGGTGCAATACGACAGCTACAGTGGCGACATCCAAGAAGCGACTGCGGCATCAGCGACAACGACACGATTCTTCTTCGTTGGGAGACGCTTCCAGCTCCTTGTGACACCCAGTCCCTCAGAAGGCCCAAAACAGCAGCAGGCACTTCCAAAGAACTATGGGGAGCTGGGGGTTGAAGTCTGTTGTCCCTGAGACTTCAGCAGGAGGCAAGCTCTTGGAGATCCTTCACAAGTTGAAATAAAGTGCACACAAAGTCATTTCTCCTTTCTTTGGCAGTCAGGCAACCACTGCAGGCCAATCCCCCAAGCAGCACTTCAGCTTAGGGATAGTCTCTCCTCAGTTTGTTCAGGTTCCTCTCCTCAGCAAAGGTTTCTTCTTGTTTGTCAAAAGTGATCTAATTTCTTGGGGTCAGGGTCCCAATACTTACACCCCAAAATCCTTTGTCCTCTAAGGGCAGAAGGGCCTTTGCCTAGTCCAAATCAGTACTGGAGCACTCTGTTTATGTGACTCTTTCTTTCCTTTCACAGTGCAGAGCAGAAACATCAGATGCCCCACAGGAGGTGGAGCCAGCAATGTGAAGGAAAGGCACAGCCCTGAGGCACTCTGTTGACATGACTCCTCTCCCTTCACAGTGCAGGGCAGAGACATCAGACGCAGCACAGGAGCTGAAGCCAGCATTTTGGAGGGAAGGGACAGCCCTATCCGGTCCCAGGTGCGACTCCTCCCACCCATCTAGATGCAGATCTCTCTATTCACCACTGGGCTGACTCATCCTGTCTCCTGGAATCCCCCAGCCGTGTCACACAAACTCCAGACAAGGAATAAACAAACTAGCAGAGTCAGGCTTGGATAGTTAGACAAGAAAATACCTACTTTGTAAAAGTGGTATTTTCAAACACAGAATGTTAAAATCAACTTCACTAAAAGATGTATTTCATCATTCTGAGCACAGGCATACTAAACTCGAATTTCTACCATGTTCCCTGATTCAGTTAGGATTATAAAAAGTACTAATCTAACTGCCCATTCTTGCCTCTGGAGAACAGGTAGCCTTGCAATAGTGAAAAACGAAAATGGCTGTAATTCACTATTAGGACATGTCACTCAAACCAGGGCTTGTCCTACCTTATACTTACTATGCACCCTGCCCTTGGGCCTACCATAGGGGTGTCTTATATGAAGAAATGGGAAGGTTTAGGGACTGGCAAGTGGGTGCGCGTGCTCAGTCAACATGGCAATACCAGACTGCACACAGGCTCTGCAATGGCAGACCTTAGACACATTGTTACAGGCTGCCTCTGTGGGTGGCACAATCAGTGCTGCAAGCCCACCAGCAGCATTTGGTTTACAAGCCCTGGGCACTCCTGGTGCATTGTACTCGTGTCTGACAGGTAAACTAAACCAGCCAATCATGGGATCACAAATTCATACAGTAATTTACAATAGGAAGCATATGCACTTTAGCACTGATCAGTAGTGATTAAGTGCCCAGAGTCATAAAATTAACAAAAATAGGTCAGACAAAATACAGGAGGAAGGCAAAAATTTCAGGGATGACCCTGGAAAAAGTCCAACAGGGAGTAAGTCAGAGCTTTGTGTAGACTAGAGGTAATCTACGGGGCTAGATCCATGACAGGTTTTCAGGATAACCACCGACAAAGTGAATAAGGTCACTGTAGATTAGTTGCACACAAATATATTTTACATGGATGTCAGTAAAATATAGCATGAATCTGATCCTTCTGAATCTGCATTTGACACCCAAACATCCATAGTGTAGATCAGTGATGTCCACTTACGAGCTGGAGGACCAGTTGCATTCCACATATTTAGGATTTCCACATTGTGTAACTGCACATACAACAATCTTATGGAACGCATTACCATATTCCATGGTTAACTTGAAACCCTGCCATGGATCAGGCTCTCCTGGACTGGAGTTGGACTCCTCTCATGTAAGCCATATGTTCAAATTAGGGACGTGCCAGCTCAGTTTGTCATCCTTTCCAGATCAGTAAGTGGTAGATTATTGAGTTCGTATATACCAACATAAATTAGTTCATTCTCATATGAATCAAAGTTATAAGGCTGTGGCAGACAGGGCAAAATGAAAAATACTGCTTCTTGTTAACTAGGGACGGTCAGAAAATGATCCCGGTCATTGGCGTCTAGTTGGCAGATGCTGTCATGCTCGCCCACATGCAGATAGACACGAGGATCAGAATGCACTTTATTAACAGTCTTTGAAATGAACTTCATGGAAGCACTTCTTAAAAGGTCTATTAGAGTCCTCCTGCTAATGAGACAGGCTTTTAACAGATGTCTTCTGAAATTTATGCTGCTGTTAATGGTGGAAGGGGAGTTAGAAGAACACCTCCCCGCTTGCAGTCGAGCATATCATTTGCCTCAAATAATTGGGCCTGTGCTTGGCAGCAGCTCTTGGGGGGGGGGGAGGGGGGTCCTAGTCCTGAGTTTGACTACCAGCCAAGCTCCTGTCTGCTCCAGCTGGTGATGCACAACTCACAGGCTGGTTGTTGAGAGCGCGTGCCCTGTTGGGAAGACTGAACATTATCTGCCAAGCCATCCTATGTTATATACTTTCACACAGTGAGAGATTTTTGAGCACATGCATGTTGTAAGGCATAATGGGTATAGAATTTTGGGCCTGATTTATATTTTGGCGGATGGCCCATCCTCCGCCAGGGTGTCAGGCTTGATTTACTTCTAGGACGCATGAATGCCCGAAAGCATCTTGGCGCTAGCATAGTTATACATCCAATCACAGAAACACTGGTAGGAAACACACAGTCCAACCATGTTATGAGGGAGAAGCGAATGACCTGAGGCCTCATTTATGAGGCCGTGCGTCACTTTTACGACACCGGTGCGTCACTTTTGTAAAAAATGTGCCTTGTTGCACCATATTTACAAAGTGATGCATCTAGGTAGATGCGTCACTTTGTAAACCCCTGCGCTACATTATACCTAAGCCAGGTATAATGTATGTAGGGGGGGCGTTCTGACGCAAGACAGGGCCATAGAAGTGACGCAGTGAAATCTATAAGATTTCACTGTGCCACTTCTAGGACACAAATGCGCCAATTTCTTACGCCTGCCTCACAGCAGGCGTAAGACTGACGCAGGCCCTTTCACATGGGGCTTGCCCCTGTGAAAGGATACATTGCTGGAGTTGCGTCACTTTTGTGACACACTCCAGCAATGCATCACTTTTGCGCCATACAGATACGTCAGAAATACTGACGTATATCTGTAACTCCTTGCGCCATGATGCGTCATACTGTAATTATGACGCATCATTGGTCTCGCAAGGAGGGCACAGTGAAAAGTGACGCATCGCTGTTTTCACGCAGCGATGCGTCACTTTTCATAAATGAGGCCCCAGGTTTTTAGATGCTTGTGGGAGCAAAGCAGATTAGTCTTACTTTTACCCGTGGAATGAACAAAACTATGGCCGCCTCTGGCAAGCTTCTTTTTTTGTAGAAACTGTTAATGTCTTTGACATGGCAGACCGTAGGGAAGTACCATCTGAACTTGCTTCTGAGATGTTCTGAGCCTAACCCACGTAGCATTTTATAAGCCAAGCACAAGGCCTTAAAGGCAATCCTCGTCCTAATGGAGACCTAATGAAGCTCCACCAAAGCACCTGCTACGGACTTAAACTTTAGAATGTTTTCAGAAGACAACATGCAGCATTCTGTAACTTGTTTAGAGATCTCTGTTTGATGGCCATATAAAGGCCATTACAGTAGTCAAGCCTAGACAAGACTAAAGAAATGACCACTGTTTTTTCAAGTCGAAAGAGATAAAAGGTAACACTTTCTTCAACATTTTTAGGATAAAGAAACAATATGAAGATTATGTATTTGTCTGAGCCTCATATGAAAACTCTGCATCAAAAATGACCACTGATTTCCTTACTTTAGATACTGGCAATGGAAGAGCGCCAAGAGGCTCAGGCCACCATGCATGACCCCAGAAATTAACCTCCTTCCCAAAAATGAGAACTTCAGTTTTCTGGCGATTCAGAGGCATATTATCAACCCCTTATCGCCGCGCCATCGGCACTTTTCTGCCGATAACGCGGCGATATTTGCATTGCCCTATTATCAGGGCAGCGTTAAGTCAATTAACGTGGCTTAAGGCCACGTTAATTGACTTTACGCTGCCTTGGTAATAGGGCCCCTTTCACGATAAACTCATCATGAAAGGGGGCGTGCAGTGGGTGCTGCAGTGGGCGTTCCACCGCAACACCCATTCACTTTGACGCTGCCACCTATTATCAAGAGAGGTGATAATAGGTGGTAGCGCCAAATTTAAGAACAGGAAAGACCTGTTCTTAAGGTGGCGAAACAAGAGAGAAATGCTTAATTTCTCCTCGTTTTTGCTTTTTCCATGTGTGCTGCCTTGTGCAGCACACATGGAAAAAGTAAAATGCCAAGGTTTGTTTATGTACAGGAAGGTGTCCCTTCCTGTACATACACAAACCTCTTTTTAAAAATGCCAATTTGTAACTTACATGTGTGCTGCATGAAGCAGCACACATGTAAGTTACAAAATGGCATTTAAGCTTTATTTATGTGCAGGGAGGAACACCTTCCTGTACATAAACAAACCTATAGATAAACAATAGAGAGAGCGAGGCTTTCTAGGGGCCTGTCCAGTCCCCGTGTATGATATGGAAAAATCAATGTGGATTGGGCCTCTAAAAGCTTAGGGTGTGTGCTATTGTTCTAGGTCACTTGTAGTAATGGCCTTGAGCCTGGACCCAATTGGTCTTGTTTATAAACCCCTCACACACCAACATGGTTGGTGTCATGCTTCATCATCGGGGTACAACCAGGCAGCCGAATGCCGCCTGGTTGTGCTTCCACGCCTGACTACAGCGGAGCAGGTGTCGTGCAATTTGTGTGATGTGGATGAAGGTGAGTATTAAAATATACCTCTAGGGATCCTTACCTATTATTTTATTCTTGGCGGCCCAGGGTATCAGTTAAAATTATGTGATGCAACTACAGATAGTATAAATATTACTCAGAGTTGGTTTATGTGATGCGGTCTACATGTTTCAGTCCCTAAAAACAATTGGGCGGGAATTTCGTCAGGACCAGTAGAAGCGTGAAGTGGATGGTAAAAGTGGTGCCACAGGTGATAGTCTCCAACACACGCACTAAGGTGTGTGGAAAAAGGTGAAAAATAAAATAAAAGGATGGTGTCTATTTACTTACAGACACTTTCTGCTTACGTGAAAAAATATTCACTATAGCATTCTGCTCCAGGTATTCAGGGCGCGGGGGAGACGAATTCCCAGTACCTATTTTGATAGGAATGGTCCTCTGCGGATAACCTAGTTCGGCTCCCTCGGCTTCCCTGCCTGCGCTGGCGTTAAGTTGTAAAACTTATCGCCATCGCAGGGGGAAATGCTAGGCTGCACCATATCCTTGGTAATATGATGCAGCCTAAAGTTTCCGAAGTGGCGAAGAGAGGTGTTAAGCCAAGGCGGCTAACACCTCTCTTCGCCACTTTGTTGGTAATATGCCCCACAGTTTTAAGCAGTTTTTGCTCACCCAGCTATCAATTGCTCGCATGCATCTATTAAATTGTTCAGCCACCTCCCTCACGTTGCTGGATATCGATGCCACAATTTGCGTATCATCAGCATACACTACAGTGACGAAGCCAAAAGAATGGATAATCTTATTAAATAAAATAACTCTGTCTCCCTGATGGAGATGCCACCCATGAGATTTTAAAACGTCCGCCACCCCAACATGACAGAGCTGTGCATCAAAGTTGCATTTCTTTTAGGTTTAAAAAGATGATCACAAAATGGGATTTTCTATTTGTCAAAAAAATGCCACTATCACCATGGGAGTTTTGCTCCATGTCAAGGGAGGCACTGAGCACTTTTCAATGCCTCTTACTACTAGATGTTTCCTGGACGGTAAAGAGTATTGAAAAATAGCTCTATGTCCCTTCATCTAAATTAGGAGGGCGAACATACAAGCAAACATCCGTATGCCCTTACTCAGTTGGGCTGTCAGAGTAGTGTGACCATGGTGGTAGTTTGCCCCCATTAAAATCAGGCAGGCGGACCATAGTCTTGGAAGGTAGGGAACTCCATTCCCTTCCCGCTAAAATATAAATCTGGCCCTAAGTCTTTAACTTTACAGGTACTGTTGTCATTATGTATACTGTGCTGATCTATTTCATGCTGGTGTGGTCAGCACTGAGCTTTCCATTTTGCAAAGCATTAAGTACTGAGGAGCAGATTTACGTTTCCTGGCTCATCCCTGCAAATCAGAAGGGATGCGCCAGGAAAGATGCGTGATGCAAGTTTACCCTTGCGCCACCACAGATGCGCCGCATTTATAATGCTGCGCATCATGGTGCAAGGATAAACAGATGCGTGCCGCATCTGCCGGCGTAAGGTTGGCGCAGTGCTGGAGTTGTGTCGCGGGCGCGACGCAACTCCAGCACTGAGCCAACCCTGCCTATGTACAACATGGTGTGTCAAGCCGTGTGCCTGCTTCAAGCAGGCGCAAGATTTTGACTCAGCGGCGTCGGGAAAGTGACTGAGTGAAATCTTGTAGATTTCACTCAGGCACTTTTCCGAGGCGTTCCTGCGATGGAACGCCCCCCTGCACCAGAACGCCCACATGAAACCTGACTAAGGTTTCATGTGGCGCAGGGCTTTACAACGTGACGCATCTCCCTAGATGCGTCACGTTGTAAATAGGGCGCAACGTGGCGCATGGTTTACACTGCCGCTGCGACACAGAAGTGATGCAACAGCGGCACAAATGAGGCGCAAGGGTCTTGTAAATCTGCCCCTGTGAGTTGCTTTTCTGTTTCTTATTTGAACCATCTGAACTTCAATTACCAGAATGCATTGGTTTATTTTTAAAGAGAACTGGAGATATGGGGGCAGATTTATGATAACTGGCGCATCCCCAGGGATGCGCCAGTTATTTTGCGCCGCTGCTCCGCCACCCATGGTGCGCCGCATTTACAATGCGGCGCACCATGGGGCAAAAACGGCACAGATGCGTGACGCATCTGTGCCGTAAAGGTGGCGCATTACTGGAGTTGCGTCGCAAGCGCGACGCAGCTCCAGCAAGGCTCGGGGGTGCCCCATCTTTACAATGCTGCGTCAAGACCTACGCCTGCTTCAAGCAGGCGCAGGGTTTTGACGCAGCATTGGCCTGAAAGTGACTGAGTGAAATCTTATAGATTTCACTCAGCCACTTTTGCGATGCGCACCTGTCCCGGAACGCCCGCCCTGCACCGGAACGCCCACAAGTGGCGCAGGGCTTTACAACGTGACGCATCTGCCTAGATGCGTCACGTTGTAAATGGGTCGTAGGGATGCGCCACGTTTACGCCGCAGTTGCGTGACGCAAACGTGGCGCATTCCCAACATAAATCTGCCCTATGGAGTTTAGCAACATGGTCTCCCCGGGCTCTGCCATGCAAGAACCTTACAAGATCCACTTGGTGTAATGTTCTTAATAAAAATGACACTTGTTCATATAGACTAGTGTTGTGCAGCTTCGGACCTAGCCCCGTGCCAGCTTTGCATCCCCGCATGCAATAGTTTACATTCAGTAAATCTAGAAACTACTCATTCGAATGAGGACAATGACTGCAGTCAATATCCTGAAATACAGCCACGGTTCTGGCCCTCATGCCGGTGTACAAGTGCAGCACTTCTAGACTCAATCTGCTGTGAGTACTGCACATCTCTTGCGATTAGGTGTGTTTGCTGTACCTGTGACTGACTGTAGAGCCTGTGTGAGCCATGTCTGTGTACACTGTGTGAGTCTGATTGGACATCTTATTTCTGTGATTATAAGTGTTGGAGTTTAAGTACTTCAATGAGCACTTTAAATGCCAATGTGTAAACACTTTCTGTGTTCACTGCTGATGTCCGTGTGTAAGCCCCTCGTGTGTTTACTGTGGATGCCATTGTGGAAGCCCTGTGTCTGTGTGTGGCCGCTGTAGATGCCTGAGCATCTTTGGGCACTAGAGATGTACTCTCTGAGCACTTTCTGCGTGCACAGTGGAAGACTCAGAGTACTCCCCATCTGTGTGCACTAGAGATGCCAGGTGCTTTCTGATTTCCTGGAGCACCACTCTTTGTTGAATCAATCTCAATATGGCTTTCTTCCCGCACACAGGACCTCAGAATGGCGAGTTACTGTTCCTTGCTCTACTTGATCTGTCTGCTGCCTTTGATACAGTCAGCCATAACATCTTGGTGACCAGGGTAATTGAGGTCAGGGTCAGAGGACCAGGCTTTGGACCGGTGTCAATCTTAGTTGGCGGAAAAAAACTACTTCTCATGTGCCAATACTGATACCAATTCATTCATCTCAATCTATGATCATACACAACAATTGATATGACCGTATCTTTTATTTTTTTATTTTTCGTCTGTTATTTCGTATGTAGTTACGAGAATTACCAGATTGTGTTATTCATCTGTTAAATCATCAATTTTGTCACAAAAACTACACAGTACAGAGACACAACATTATTACATTACTTGACATTATTTACAACAACACAAAACTAAACATTAAACAATACAGAACTTAATACAAGGATTTATTAAAGCTCTGATTCTGTGATTTTTTGTGAAATAGACCTAGCCTTACTGATTAAGGGCCCAACCCTTTCTAGTTGACGAATCTTATTTAGCGGGCAGAGCTCAGGCCGTTCTTCTCCTGCCATTTTGCTCCAGGTTCAATGATGTTGGACAGGGGATACAACAGGACTACTGAGACCGCTGGCTCTTTCATGAATCATGCTACTCACACCCAGCTTATTCTAACAGTGGATCATTCGATTCCATCTATGCTTGAGGTTTTCCTTAACTGTGTGCGCAACATCCCTGGCTGTCTGGGCTCGAATTCTTTACAATTCAACGCTGATAACCCCTAAGTGTTCCACTGCTCTAGCAACAAGCCGAGGCTCTCAGTGTCAGGTGATTTCTGGCCTCTAGAGGATAAATCGGCTCCATCCATTCAAGCAACTGTTCGAAATCTTGGGGGCATATTCACAAGCCCCTATTGCCACCACAATGTCAGTTTCAGTGCCATTGTGGTTGCGATAGGGGCCTCGCCTTATTCACAAGGCAGCGTGAAGCCACTTAACGTGGCTTAACGCTGCCTTGTGAATAGGCCCCCTTTCACGCTGTGTTAAGCTTGAAAGGGGGGTGCAGTGGGTGTTGTGGTGGGTGTTCAACCGCAACACCCAATAATATTTACCCTGCCCCCTATTCACAAGGGCAGCGTAAATAGTATCTACCGCTAAACTTAAGTCCATGAAAACCCTGGTCTTAAGTTGGCAATACGAGGAGAAATGCTGTTTTTCTCCTCATTTTTGCATTTTCCATGTGTGCTGCCTTGTGCAGCACACATGGAAAATTCAAAATGCCATAGTTTGTTTATGTACAGAAAGGGAGGTTAGCAGGGAGGTTTGTTTATGTTCAGGAAGGTGTCCCTTCCTGTACTTAAACAAACCTTTTTTAAAAATGCTGTTTTCTAAGTTACATGTGTGCTGCATGATGCAGCACACATGTAAGTTATAAACTGGCATTTTAGGTTTGTTTGTTTATGTACAGGAAGGGACACGTGTCCCTTCCTGTACATAAACAAACCTCCCTGCTTGCAGACAGCCTTGCACTCTGGTGCAAGGGTGCCTGCGTTGGCGCTAAGTTGTGAAACTTAGCGCCATCGCAGGGGGAGAAGCAAGGCTGCACCATGCCCTTGTGAATATGGTGCAGCCCTACTTTTCCGAAGTGGCGGAGAGAGGTGTTAAGCCAAGAAGGATAACGCCTCTCTCCGCCACTTCCTTGTGAATATCTCCCTTGGACTCTACACGGATAAGGATCTTTCTCTTACTAATCCTGTGAAAAAGTTATACTACTACGGTGTTTCTTTAATTCGGATCATCAACAAGATTCTATCCCTTCCTTCCTGATCACTCTCGGCCTTTAGTGGTGAAGTCTGCCATTCTTAGCTGAGTAGACTACTGAAACTCGTTATTTTTAGGTGCCCCAGACTATCTTCTGAAGCGTCTCTAGCTTGCTAGGCTAGCTCTTTCTCTTCCTCGTCATGCATCTTATCGTCCTGCCTGGACTTTCTTCACTGGCCTCTTATGCCTAAGAGGCTCAGGTTTAAATCTATATCTACTGTCCACAGAGCCTTCCATCAGGTTTGCCTTTTGTTGTTACAGCACAAATGTGAACGATATCGTTCTTAGGGACCTTTGTATTCGGCTAATACCAATCTGCCGGTTGTTCATAAGTGTGTTGTTGCACTTTTTCTGTTTCTGGGATGACCAACACCGGGAGACCTTTCCAGGGTACAGCCGCGCTTTATAAATTTAAATAATAAAAATAATTCTCTCCTGTTTGTACTCGAGATGTGTAAGATGTGTAAGCCACTTCTGTATGATGTAAGTGTGTGGGCCCCGTGTGGGCATTTGTGAGCCCTTTCTATGTGCATTACAGGTGTCAGCGTGTAAGGTTTCTTTGTACACTATAGATGCTATAGTGCAAGCCCTTTCTTTGTGTACTATAGCCCCGATTATCAAAGGTGTCACGGAATGTAGCACAGCAGCCAAAAATGCGGCGCTGCCTTGCGTGACGGGGAGAGAGCAGGAGAGCGCCATAGCTTCAAAGACATAGGTCTCTCCTGCCCCTCTCTTTGGCGCTCTCTGATTTCAGCTGCCGAGCTCCTGGTGCACACCTTAGCGCCATAGTGCTAGGATGCGTGCCGGAGTCTTCCATAGGTTTTGTACAGGAAGCATACCCATCCTGTACAAAATACTATGTCTAAAAAAAGTTTGAATACCTTTTCCTACTTTGTATGTATGCTGTGCAGTGCAGCACGGGTGCAAAGTCAGGAAAGCAAGGAGAAATGAAAACACTTCTCCTATTTACGCCTGAATTTCAGCGGTGTTAATTATTGATGCTAAACCCTGTCTACTAATGTTAGTAAATAGGGTTTCGTGTCAAAAGGCATCAGTGGTTGCATGGGAACGCCCATGTACCACCCATGTAATGTCCCCTTGATACAAAGTAATGCAAAGCAGCGTCTCGTGCTGCTTTGCTTTACATTTGGTACTTTGCAGCACAAACAAGTTTTGCACTGGAAAGTGGATGAGGATAAAACATTTTATGCTGGTTAGCATCACTTTTGTGATGCTAACCCAGCGCAAAATGCTTGAGAATCTCACCCTATGTGTGTAGGTATGCACAGTATTTTGCATTACAGATGTCAGTGCCCTTTCTTTGTGCTCTAGGTTCCTAGGCAGTGCTTAATTTGAGGTTTCCGGTGCACGGCACTGGCACTTGATTGTCAACACCATCGCTTGTGACAGTCTGCCACAAGGTGGCGCTGTTTGAGAGGACCACAACAACAGTCAATTAATAATTCAATATACATTAGAAATGACTATTACCTGCCGCCCAAGTCATTCTTAAAGCTTTGGTGGCCTGGAATAGTGTGAAGTGCCACACTTGTAGTAGCGAGATGGTTATTCGTTGTGTTTGCACTGTAATTGGCAGCACTGTTGCAGCAATGTGTGGCGCAAGCTGCAGTGGACTCCTGACCTGAGCCCTGGAACTTAGGGGCAGATTTACAAGCCCTTTGCGCCTCATTTGCGCCGCCATTGCGTCACTTTTGTGACGCAGCGGCAGCCCAAATCCTGCTCCATGGTGCAGGGGTACTTACAACGTGACGCATCTGGGAGATGCATCACGTTGTAATGCCCTGCGCCACATGTAGGCGTTCCTGTGCAGGGGGGGGGGCGTTCCAGCGCAGGAACACCTCCTAAAAGTGGCTGAGTGAAATCTACAAGATTTCACTCAGTCACTTTTAGGCCCATGCTGCGTCAAAACCCTTCGCCTGCCTGAAGCAGGCGTAAGGATTGACGCAGCATTGCATTAACTAGATAGGGCCCCCAGAGCATTGCTGGAGCTGCGTCGCGCTGGCGACGAAACTCCAGCAATGTGTCACTTTCACGGCACAGATGCGTGACGCATCTGTGCCATTTTTGCACCATGGTGCACCACATTGTAAATGCGGCGCATCCATGATGGCGGAGCTGTGGCGCACAATAAGTGGCGCATCCCTGCTGATTTGCAGGGATGCGCCAGTTGTTGTAAATATGGCCCTTAATTTTTACAAATTAAGAACTGTTTCTGGGAGTAAGATTCTCTGTCTCTACAATAGATGTACGTGTTTACGCACCTTCTGTGTGCAAGTTAAAAGCCGAAGGGAAAGCACTTTCCGTCTGCATTGCAAAAGTCGGAGTGGAGGCCCATCCCGTGTCTCCCGTAGGTGCCAGGTGTATGTCATTCCTCTGTGCACTGCAGCTGTCGGGAGTACGCCATGTCTGAGCGTTCAGCAGATAGTGTACTGAAACTCCCTCAGTACCTAATAGTGATGCCAGGTTGGCCTGAAATCTCTTCCTTGGAGCACGGCTGGTGCAGATGTGCAAGGTATGCCTTCGCATTCTAGCCAAGGGTGGAGAGTTTGTGATGACGTAGCGTGTAAGTGCCTGCGCCGGTCGGCTAACAAGCAGTGTTCCATTCCATCATCTCCTTGTTGGGATGCTCGCTGAATTCCCTGCACGCGCCCAGTGCACGTGCATTATGCCGCTGGCACCACGACACGAAGGGGAGTATGGGGGGACAGCGCCCTAGTACCACCCAGCTGGCGAGCGCAGCCAGCAGCGCGCCCTCGTTACCGCCCCCCCCGGACAACAGCCAATAGGGAGGGCTCATTGTGGACGGGGGAGGGCGTTTCGCAAGTATATCCTGGCCAGCAGCGTGGCTCGGCCTCCTCTCCCGCGTGGCTGCTCTGCGCTGTATCTGCGCTGATCCTATTTCACCCGCGGCTCTGCGCTGTTTGCCTGCCTGCTGCACGTCTTCGCTCGGTTAGGGGTCGTCGTCTGATTAGGTGAGTGCCATGCTCTCTCCTCCCCCCCCGCCCCGTCCCTGGGTCAAGCTCAGGTTGCACAGGGGCCTGTGGCTGTGATACCACGGGGGAGGGAGACGTGGCCAAATTGCGGCCTGACCGCATGGGCAGGCGGGTGGAGGAGCCGTGGGGCATTGTGCGAGGGCCGTGGAGCTGCACGTGCACGCTGTCCACTCACCGGGAGCACATGCAGGTAGAAGAGTAGAGGGTGGGCTGACTACCCGCGCATCCCTCCGTTCGGCACATTAGAGGAGGGCGTTCGAGCGCGCAGCACTTAGTCCGGTGCGAAGAATTAGAGGCAAGTAACCCCGGTTCACAGTCTATCGAAGTGGTTGCGGTGTTGTCTTTAATATACAGATATCGCCGCGATTTGAAAGCAACAGGTCGCACCTAATTTAATTTACCACTGAGGTAGCCGCGGTTCGGGTGGCGCCAAATTCTGGGCCGCCGCCATCACCAGTCCTTTGTCATAGGCCCCTCGGATACCCGGCCCGGGGCTCGGTTCTGGCTGATCCAGTGCGGGGTCGCGGGTGCTCTTGCAGTCCTCGTCCCCGCTTTTCCCGCTTGCAACGGGATGCGCCTCGAGGAGCTCTTATTGTTTACCTGGCCTGTGAGGGGTCATCTGGGGTGGGGGTGGGCGCCGCTCGTGCTCCGCGCACTGGACGGGTGTCGTTGCCGGGACATGGCTTCACCTAGTGGACCAAAATACCCTGGACTATATGACCCACATGTTGTCGCACAGCCTAGTTTGCAGCCGCCCCCTCCGGTTAACACAGGGGTGAGACAAACGGCGTGGCTGGAAGGGATTGCTCTGCCGCATTGCGTATAGCACCCCCCACGCCCCCCCCCCCTTGCATCGATGGTAGCACAGGAATTCTCCACGGAGTCGGTCATAGTAAGGCTCGCAAGCTAGTACGGCAAGAATAGGGACAAATAGGAACCGCGCGAGCAGAGACATGATAGATTAAACCTTCCTCGCATGTCGGGCCGTCCAATCTCTTGATTTATGCTCCCTACTTTTCTCTCTTAGAAAGCGTTCAATGTACGTCTATGATGCCAGACTCCCATTGTCCAGGACGGGCTCTACAGACAGACGTCTGGTTTACTTCTGCGGCGCTCATTGTCCATCCGAAGGCCCATAGCTCGAAGTGACCCCAAAGAATGGGTCAAAGAGGCGCCGGGATACCCTTCTGGGTGATTAGCGGCGCTTTGTGAATCCTGATTAAAAGAGAGGCCCAGAGATTAGGGAGAAAGATTAACCTCTTCCGATTCATCGTGCACAGCGCTTGCCACCCTGGGGGTCCCGGTGAACCCCTGTGTCACAATGGGGTCTCAGCAGAAACCTGATCGCACTTTACTCCATTTGTGCAGCCCTCCCCTCTGTGTCCTGTTATGTCATTGGGTGAAATATACATGACCAGTCCTTAATACTGTTTAGCTGTATCAGACTTCTCCCCATTTTGTGCAATTCGTTAAGGTAACTCGGACTCTATGGGAGGTGGAGCTGGTAATGTGCTCAGGGTTACACAGTTGGTTCAGCGGGAAGCGGAGAGTATACCGCGGGCCTCGTGGGTGTGGTTAATAGCAGAACCCGTCTGCAGCTCGCTCCGGTGAAGGTCAGGCACAGGCAGTGTTTGAACCCGCCCGGCTGCCCCTGAGGGGCAGGTACAAACTAGCCACGCCCAGGCTGCAGTTCATGCCTAGGACACATGACAAATTATTAGGAATTCGACATATATTCATCAAACGTAATGATGATATATCCAAACATGTGACACACAACGTAAATCACAGTATCTGGCAACAGTATCTCAGTTGAAAAAGTAGCCTTATTAATTTTTTTTCAAAAATGATTCATTAGAATAGTGATTGATAGTTGCCATTCAAAGTAGCCAAAGCTTTTCTTCAAGCCCGGACTTCTTCAGGGCTCCGCTACGTATATTAGGAACTTGTGCCATGCAATGGCAAATGAATTCCATTAGTCTTTCTATGTCAAATACCGCTATGTGAGGGTAACATTTGAGTATGTGTACTCAAATCTCAGTAAGCGACTCTGGCATGTTCACAGATCATCTTGAGATCTTAACGCGAGGCATGGCTTCATGTCTGTTATGTATGAAATGCTCACACAGGGAGTAATCAGTGGTCTTGTGCTTGACAATGTTTAAACGTAGCCTCGTATCCGCGTATTTAACCAGGAGGGGTACTTAAGTCCGTCATCATTGCCATCCAGGCCGTGATGTCATATTTTACCTATCGTCTTTGCTGACCTGCTTCATCTTTAATTTATCTGCCGTGGCCCTTTCGCATAATTTCGTTATCCACATTTCACACATCGGGGGTGTATTGATTCAACCATGCAATCGCAATGCTCCGTTTTGCTAATATTAAAGCTAATAGTAAAAATGTCCGGCTCCGTATCCTTTCTTGGCGTGGGCAGTAGTCCTAATAATGCTGTACGCATCTCAACAGGGATCTCCCACCCCGTGGCTGCGTGTAAGTTTCTGTAGGACTTCCGACTAGAATGGGACTGCAAGGTAGCACGTACCACTTCCTTGCTGTGGTCTCCCATATCCCGGCTACATGCCAAGATAATGTAAGGACATTCTCTAGGGACACCTGTTCACCACATCAGTAATTCCGGCAAAGAATTTCCCTCATGTGTCCCTGTTAACAATCTCTTTTCCCAATTATCCGATCGTCTAGGAGTTGAAACGTATTTCATGGCTCAGTGGCAACGACAGTTCAATTAAGACTATCAGTTATCTCTTTTATGATCGCCACATTGAGCAGAACATTGCACAATCACGCAGCCGAGAGCTATGGCTGAAACTGTGGTCAGGAGGTTACGACGGTGCGCAGAACACATGAGACATAACCCTGTGCACACAAAGAAACACAGGGCAGCGATACCATGTAATTGTATAAATATGCTCGCAGCAGCATCTAACAGTACGTAACAACACGCTACCACACAACCCAGCCCACCACACGGCACACATCACTGTGCTGCTGCTTAGGATGGCATCTGTTAGCTAGAAAGGTCTCGCCCATACCATCACCACTTAGCATTAAACAACAATGTATGATTATAAATAAGAAATACCCATCCAGCACAAGCTAGGTAAGCCAGCATAAAGATTTCAGGGCTCGGCCGCAGCACAGAATAATAAGGTAGTTTAGTTGGGAATAAATGTGTTTCAAGATGCGCTAGTTGAAGAAACAAGCTTTCTACATTGTAACTAGTGATTCCGGGATTATCATTGCCCAATTCAGGCACTAGATGGCGTCTCTGTATCTCCCCTTTTACAGTAACAGGTTTTTCATGGTGTTCCATTCTTGAAGAGCTACATCCGTACACTTTGTTAAACAGATACCCATTTTACACGTTAAAATAAAGAATACGAAGTTCTGCTCCTATGCACTAGAGGGCAGTTTATTTGCTGAAAGTACAGAGTAATCTGCTTATGAAGGAGCACGGAGAAACCCCACACTTCAAGGGTGCAAGTGCTACTGAAAGGACGGGGGTGTTTGAATTAACGCACTGAAGGGTGCTTAGAATGGAACACATCGGCCCGTCACTTCAAGGAGCCGTGCACGACCCCGGATAGCGGGAACGTCATGGCGGGCCCGCGCCGCCTTCATTCCCCCAGGGAGTGGTGGCTCAGTGAGTCTCCATGCCTCGTGGTTTTGCGTCGGGTTGTTACTTCAACGGGTCTGCGGTGAGTCCTGGTATTATTGGGCCCGCTTGCGGGTTGTTAGGGGTTTGAGGACACGCTGTAGCTGTTGTTCCCGTCTGGCGTCTCCATGCCTCGTGGTCTTGCGTCGGGTTGTTACTTCAACGGGTCTGCGGTGAGTCCTGGTATTATTGGGCCCGCTTGCGGGTTGTTAGGGGTTTGAGGACACGGAGCGGGAAGAAGCATTGATCGGGGGCTTTGGTCGTTTGTTGTCCCGTCGCAGAGCAGCGGTTTGGGGGGGCCGAGGGAGAGCGTGGGTATCACTGTTCAAGCAAGTCGCGTTGATACCGCGAGTTTGGTATGTTTTTTCACCCGTCATGGGTTTCCCCATCAAATGTTTAAACTCGGTCAGAAGCCGAGGGATGTTGGGAACGGCAGCAGCGGCGCTATTAGTGCGTGTCCCTTTCTTTGCGCCTATTCTAGCCGGGGCGTCTCAGCATTGTTGCTTGCATCGGCCGCGCACTTTTGAGAGACCCCCGCCGGGTTATGTTCCACCACGAGCTGCAGCTTGTCTGCTCGCACCTTTTTAGAGTTTGGAAATGGATGTTGGTATTGTTTATGTGGGCCAGTGCTGGCAAGCTGAGCCGCGGGAGCGAGCACAGTGAAATAAATTTCGAACGTCCTTTATCACCAAACAAAGATATATTGGCGAACTCATAAAACACAAACACTTGAATAAAAGTATGGCATTACGGTAGCGTGTGAACTTTCCCCAGCAGCTTTGCGAACAGCTTGTTTCCTTGTGTAATGCGACCCGCTTGCCTTGTTTATATGTTCGGCCTTCAAGATCCCGCTAAAATAATTCGTGCAGGATGTTTTGCATTGGCTGCCCGAGCGCCTTTTCCTGTTGTACAGTACCCTGCAGTCCGTGAGAAGTCACCTTAATTCATAGCGCGGTTGGTAGAGCATCAGGCTTGTGATCTGAGGGCCCAGGGTTCAAGTCCCCGTTCGGGCCGTTCGTTTATCCCCCCCCCCCCCCCCCTTTTTGGTATGGAGAAGTGCATTGTGGGAAATGGAGGGAAACAGTGTAGCGCCATAATGTTGTTAACGGGAGGTGCGCGGCATCTTTGAGGCGTCGCTTTTTCGGACGAGTCTCCTTCTAATACGTAGCATTGTTTTGTGTACTTTTCACAAGAAATGACCGGTGATATTGTACAAAAGCAGACGAAGTTATATGAGGTAAAGCGATGGTGAGGCAAACAAAATACATGAGGTAGCAAACAGTGATACAGAAGGGACAAGTGATAAGTGCGCAGATTACAAGAGCGTCAGGATGCAATGGGTGGTGAAATACTGCAATATGTGCTAGACACACAGGCCTAGAACAAACGTAAGATAGGCGATGGTGGCTCTGCCAGTCTTTGTCCGTCCGGTACTACCCGAATAACAATTTAAATAAGTGCAGGCACCATAAGAATGCCAGTCGTCTTTATCTGTCCCGGTACTTACCCAAATAACAATTTAAATAGCACTATTTTATGCTTAACAGCAACACGCATCCCCATGCAGGATGGCAGAGCACGGTTGGGTAACATGCGCGTCATACAGGGACAATACATTGTGGAGTGGTGAAGGAAACAGATCATATGTATCACATGAGACAGCGAGGGTTACAGGTACAAGAGTCCCACATCCTTCTGAGTCCACAGTGCGATATTAGAAAGGATTCCAGTTTGGTGTGCCGCATAAGTGGGTATGACAGCGGTAGACATGGTGTTTCAGGGGACGGAGAGGGTCACAAGGTACAGGAGTCCCATATCCTTCACAGTCCACGGTGGGGCGTTAGAAGGTTTCTAGTTATGAGCTGCAAGTAAAAAGCTACAACAATTACTGATCAGTTTTCTACATGATGATGAGGGCTTTTCACTGCAGGCATTACCGTTATACCTGCCATACCCATCCCTTTGGTTCCTGGGACCAATATCACCGGTCTTCCAGTAGCATCCATGAAACATTGCAAATAACATGCAGAATGCAACAGAGAAGCGGGGCTAAGCAAGGATGTGCGGCTCCTCTTGTAGATATTGGCAGGTAAACAGCCTAATGAAAAGACAACAGGATTCACAAGAGGTGGAGGGCCCGGGCCAGGTACACTAGTAAGAGGGCAGGGCGCCCCGAGCAGTGAATTATGGGTTATTCAGGTCCCAAGGTGGCAAGACCAATGTAGTGGTAACCAGTCCTGCGAGAGTGAGACCTGGCCGAAGAACAGTATCTACGCAACGACCCATTAGAGGCGCGGGTTGTATGGCTAAGGGCGTGTCTACGCAGTCCTCATTCGAGGTGCGGGGTATGTAACTAAGGGCGTGGCTAAGAACGGTATCTAAGGAATCCCCATATTTAAGACCCAGGGGAATACAAAATAGCACTTATTGAACTGATACAAGCACCTTATCCTGTGTTGTCCTTCAACAATCTGCTGTTGCGATTGTGTTTAGTTACAGAATAGATACGAGATATTTGCCGAAGACCATGGCTGGTATCCGGTTGTAATTTCACGCACATATGCCGTCAACACAAATGCGATATTAAAAGTACCTACAGCAAGACCCAGCAGTTGATGCCCCTATTAGCTACATGCTGAAACATTGGCATGAAAGGAATTGCCAACTGCAAGCATGTCCCTACTTGAAGAACTGTCGGCTGCAGGGTGTCGGTAGCTGGGTAGGTGGGGGGGCTCTGTCATCGACGGGGGCCTCTTTCAGAGCTGTGGCGGATTACAGGGCGATCTGGAAGCAGATGGACAGTAGGGGTACCTCTGCGGCAGAAGGATACAGTCTAAATACCTCTGCCCGGCACAGTAGGGTGCCCGAGCCAAGAACCTGGAGCCGAGGGGGTTCCAGCAGCGTCGGCGCCCCGTTAGTCCTTCGGGCGGTCGGGGGGCCTGAACCGACCGGGGGTGTGCCTCATCTTCCGCCCTGACAGGGGGGGCGGGAGTCTAACAAAATAAAGTGAATGTACTGCACCGTCTGAGCATCGACTCGCCGTGCAAGATGGCTCCTTGGGCATGCGGGTCAGCGAGAGGCTGCCGCTTTGGATCGCCTGTAAGATGACCCACCTACCAGTACCTGTGTTGTACGAAATAAACCTGCACCACTGCTTTCCCACAAATATGTCTCATGGTTTTCTTGGTATGTAAGTTATGCATGCAGGGCGAAGTAAGCCTGATGGTGTGGGCACTATGCCGCTGGCACCACGACACGAAGGGGAGTATGGGGGGACAGCGCCCTAGTACCACCCAGCTGGCGAGCGCAGCCAGCAGCGCGCCCTCGTTACCGCCCCCCCCGGACAACAGCCAATAGGGAGGGCTCATTGTGGACGGGGGAGGGCGTTTCGCAAGTATATCCTGGCCAGCAGCGTGGCTCGGCCTTCTCTCCCGCGTGGCTGCTCTGCGCTGTACCCACCCTGAACCCTGACCCAGCTGCAGAGCGGTTGGCACTGTTGGATATTTTAATGATATGTTTTATGTTGCAGGCGGAGTCACAGGGCGATCTGGAAGCAGATGGACAGTAGGGGTACCTCTGCGGCAGAAGGATACAGTCTAAATACCTCTGCCCGGCACAGTAGGGTGCCCGAGCCAAGAACCTGGAGCCGAGGGGGTTCCAGCAGCGTCGGCGCCCCGTTAGTCCTTCGGGCGGTCGGGGGGCCTGAACCGACCGGGGGTGTGCCTCATCTTCCGCCCTGACAGGGGGGGCGGGAGTCTAACAAAATAAAGTGAATGTACTGCACCGTCTGAGCATCGACTCGCCGTGCAAGATGGCTCCTTGGGCATGCGGGTCAGCGAGAGGCTGCCGCTTTGGATCGCCTGTAAGATGACCCACCTACCAGTACCTGTGTTGTACGAAATAAACCTGCACCACTGCTTTCCCACAAATATGTCTCATGGTTTTCTTGGTATGTAAGTTATGCATGCAGGGCGAAGTAAGCCTGATGGTGTGGGCACTATGGCTGCAGCATGTGATCAGAGACAGCTGCCTGCCCCAGCTGTGCCCCCCTAACATCTGCAAGCATTTTTCATCTGAAGCCAGTGTCCATTCATTAATCCCACATCACCATCTGGAGGAAGTCATCAGAAGGGTGTGTGTAGGAGGGTGGGAAGGGGCAGGGAGGTATAAAAGGCTTAATATTTCCATAGAGACACGCATACGCTAATAAATATACATTAAGCAGCATCGACTGAAATTTGTGGCTATTCAAGCTGTTTCTTAGCAACTAAGTGGAACATTTGCAGCGTTTCATAGGTCAAAGGATATGAAAAGAAAAGAAGAAGAAGGCAGACTTCTGGGCATGAGGCTCTATATTTGCTTTTAGAAGGTTATACGACTGGAGTTTAGGATTCCCAAATACGTTCTTTTCTTTTGCTGCTCTTTAACAATGAAAGTTAGTGGTCGCCTAGGTATATCAGGAGTGTGTGATTAGCATTCGTGCCGTCATGTGAGATTTTGGAAACATTACATGACAAATAAGTTACTTACCTTCGGTATGCTCTTTCTTGTGAATACACTAACCAACCACAGATTCTTCACTTTATGAATATTCCCCAGGCATCAGACTGGATCCAGAAGCATTAGCCCTGTGTGCTGTTAGGTGGCGCCATGTTACACCACACACACACACCACATTCCACTCTGGAAGTGACAAATGGATCTGCATATAAATGCCACCCATGTGCGCTGATTTACTGTAACTTGTTCTTCTGGGTGAACAACCTTTACAACGCAACTTTTACCACGCAGTGCCTTTACGACGCAACTTTTACAACACAAACCAATACAACGCATTGCGCTGGGGAGCGCTCTAGGATAGGGAATAGGTTTAATTTACTATCCAACACCTTCCCTACTATCCACGGGGACTGGAGTTGGAATAGTAAATTAAACAATTCACTATCCAGCGCCCAAAAGCACTATGCGTTGTAAAGGCATGCGTTGTAAAAACAGCGTTGTAAAGGCATGCGATGTAAAAGCATGCGTTGTAATGTCATACATCCATTCTTCTGCTGGATACCTCTAACCGCAGATTTGTTGCCTTGCAAGTAGATACCAAAGCGGGACCTCGCAGGGTGGGGGGTCTGTGGAATGGCTCAGACTTAAAAAGCCTGTAAGACCGAACAGGCAGAATGCCCATCACGAAGGTCCTGACTTTCAAGACAGTAGTGCTTCGTGATTTGTGCCCTTAAGGCAACATAGCAGTCTGACAGATGTTCAGGCTAGACACTCTTTTTGCCAATGCAGTAGCAGCAGTCTTCACTCAAGTGGAAGGAGCCATTAACCCCTTGGGGGCTGCTTCTTATCTAATGCCTACAGATTTTGATGTAGAGAAACATACATCTTAGAGATGATCTCTTCTGCACTGCCTTGCTTTTCTTTGCACCTGAGACACCCACAAGCAGGGCAGGACTGGGAACCACAACCGGCCCCAGTAGGGTTGGAGGTGGCGCCGAGCTCTTTGCTGGGGCCGGTTTTGGGCCGATTTTTGTACAGGGCCGATTTTGCAGCTAACGGCCCTGTAACAAAAACAGCCGCCAGGGGCCCAAAAATGATCCCCCACCCCACCCGTGCGGCGCACTGGGGGATTGCCCGGTGCCTGCTATGGCCACAAGGAGCTGATCGTTCACCGGATCGTCTACGGTACAATCAATGTAGAAACCAAGGGCTCTTTTAGGATTCAATCAATACAGTCTCTATTCCTCTTTCAAGCGGTGAGGTGGGGTATAGAATACCAGGAGGGTGCTAGTCAGCCCAACTTGAAAATTGTCACTATGTTTGGCAAACAAGCAGCTTGAATCCTTACCTCCAGTTTGTCTGGAAAAAAGGTTCCGGAAGGCAGCTGGACGGAGAGTGCATGAAGGTCACTCCTGATGAACTGATGTGAGTGCGAGAAAAAAGACTATTGTAGGGATCAAGTGGCATATTGGGCAGCTGTGCATTGGCTCAAAAGGAGCACATATTAAAAGGGTGAGAACCACATTCAAGTCTCACTGTGGCACCACACAGGACTTCAGCAGAAACATGTAACGCAAACCGTTCAGAAATCTCATCAAACAAGGCGATTTGAACAATGAGGGTGATATGCAAATCACAAACAAGTTAATAGGACTAACAAATAGCCTTCAACAGTGTCCACTGCAAGTCCTTGCTGGAACAAGGATAAAATGAAAAACAATTAAATTAACTTATTCTGTAACGTGTCAAACTGGCAGTTGTTGCACCAAGTCACAAACTTTTCTCAGGATCTAGCATACACTGACTTTGTGAACATGCACCAGGCTGCCAAGATAACAACAACGGTCTTGGGATGGAATGGAAACAAATACCACAGCTCAATCTCTACATATGGAGGTGCAAATGGCAAAGGCCCAGGTGCAGGACCCTGCTCTAATGCTATGACAGAAAAACCTGCAGAAGTGTCAGCAAAATTGCCCAAATGTTCGGTGCACCCTACTCTCCTGGCCCAAACAGGAGCCACTAGGATGACTCGTGTGCTGTCATTCCTGATGTTCTTCAGAATTTGAGACAAAAGAGGTAGAAGTAAAAAGATATACTGGTGTCTTTTATAAGTAGAATTCCCCTTTAATGGAGCCCCTTCTTGAGAACGCAGTGCACAAAAGTGTTGACATTGTGTGTTCTTGACAGCAGTAAATAGAGCAAGCTAAAGTTCTCTCTATGATGCAGCAACTGAGGTTTTTTTAGGTTCTCAGAGAGTAGGCGCGCTACCTGGTGTAACCGTAAGAGTGTAATGACAAGGTTGAGGTGTGGTGCGTAAGAGTGAACGGTGAAAAACCCTTAACCGTCCAGATGGAGATTCACAGAACCCCACAATACTTAGAAGCAGCAGTACTCTCGCACACAAAAACAAGGTATAATGAGGGTAACAGATAAGTCGAGGACATAAACAGTAATAGCCAATGTAAGCAGAAGCAGGTATCCGAGTATATTTCTTCTCTGTCGGTTAAAGAAAGAATCAAATGTGTAGTTTGCACATCCTTTATTGTTAACAGTTCATTGTCAAAAACATTAGGAAAGTTGTTCAGTTGTCTAGAGGAATCTACCTGTCCAGCAAAATGTTTTTTTAGTTTAAGGTTACGTACAAATTTGAAAACATCAATTTTGGTCTGACAGATATCACCAGTAGAAAAGGGGTTGAAACTCAGACCCTTGCTCAAAAGAGAGATCATGTCTGTAGTCAAGGGGAAATCAGAAAGGTTAATGACCTGTACATCTTGGTTCGTTATGGTTAGTTCCTCTGTGTCCCTGACCTTAATTTCTTTCGATAGTCCTCGTTTGCCCCTGCGTTTGCCCCTGTGGGTTTTGGATCTGGTGCGCCCCTTGGTGGTAGTATCCTGTGGCTCTTCCTGATGCGCTCCATTTCTAATAAAAAAGCTGAGCGTGTGGTATCATTGCTGTTAGTTTGCTCAGTATCCGGTTCACTAAGTTCTGTGGTGCTCAGTGAGGTCGTGCTAGAGTTGATGGAGCTGCTGGTGGTAGATCTGCCTGTGTGTGACTTTTGTTTATGGTTGGGGATCATAGAGTCGTATTTGCGTTCATATGTATATACCCTACCATCTCTGTAGTCTGCCTCATCTCTTTTGATTTAGCGTGCTTTCCTATTCTTGATCTCCGCTTGATGTTTGAGTAGTATTTCGTCTAATATGGTGTAGTTTTTGACTGTGGGCTCTGGTAGGTTGAGATCTTTGATCTCTTGTTCTAGGGTACAAATCTCTGTTTGAAGTTTGGCAGTCTTACGATCAGCACTTTCAATGAGGATATCCATTAAAGTCATGGAATTATGGTTAAGGGAATCTTCCCATTTGGTCATTAGATCTAGGTCCAGATCGTCGTACGTAGGGAAAACCTGAGAGCGTAATCCCCTGGGTATTTGCTTAAGCCGAATGTAATGCTTAAGGCGGGTCCCATCCCACCAGCGTGAGTTCTCTTGTTTTTTTAATTTCTCAAGTTTAATAAATTTGTCTCTGAGACCTTCAAAGCGTGGTGGACCAGAGGAGGCTGATGCCTGGTGTGTAGGCATGCCTCTAGCTAAATTATCAAAGAGGTCTGCAACTGCTTTGGCTCTATCCATGGGTAGGGGAAACCGACTACTAGTATTGTGTCGGTAGGCAAGGAGATCTAGTGAAACGGGGAGGCGCCAAACTGAGTGTCAATAAGATGCAGCAACTGAGGTTTTTTTAGGTTCTCAGAGAGTAGGTGCGCTACCTGGTGTAACCGTAAGAGTGTAATGACAAGGTTGAGGTGTGGTGCGTAAGAGTGAACGGTAAAAAACCCTTAACCGTCCAGATGGAGATTCACAGAACCCCACAATACTTAGAAGCAGCAGTACTCTCGCACACAAAAACAAGGTATAATGAGGGTAACAGATAAGTCGAGGACATAAACAATAATAGCCAATGTAAGCAGAAGCAGGTATCCGAGTATATTTCTACTCTGTTGGTTAAAGAAAGAAGCAAATGTGTAGTTTGCACATCCTTTATTGTTAACAGTTCATTGTCAAAAACATTAGGAAAGTTGTTCAGTTGTCTAGAGGAATCTACTTGTCCAGCAAAATGTTTTTTTAGTTTAAGGTTACGTACAAATTTGAAAACATCAATTTTGGACTGACAGATATCACCAGTAGAAAAGGGGTTGAAACTCAGACCCTTGCTCAACAGAGAGATCATGTCTGTGGTCAAGGGGAAATCAGAAAGGTTAATGACCTGTACATCTTGGTTCGTTATGGTTAGTTCCTCTGTGTCCCTGACCTTAATTTCTTTCGATAGTCCTCGTTTGCCCCTGCGTTTGCCCCTGTGGGTTTTGGATCTGGTGCGCTCCTTGGTGGTAGTATCCTGTGGCTCTTCCTGATGCACTCCATTTCTAATAAAAAAGCTGAGCGTGTGGTATCATTGCTGTTAGTTTGCTCAGTATCGGGTTCACTAAGTTCTGTGGTGCTCAGTGAGGTCGTGCTAGAGTTGATGGAGCTGCTGGTGGTAGATCTGCCTGTGTGGGACTTTTGTTTATGGTTGGGGATCATAGAGTCATATTTGCGTTCATATGTATATACCCTACCATCTCTGTAGTCTGCCTCATCTCTTTTGAGTTGGCGTGCTTTCCTATTCTTGATCTCCGCTTGATGTTTGAGTAGTATTTCGTCTAATATGGTGTAGTTTTTGACTGTGGGCTCTGGTAGGTTGAGATCTTTGATCTCTTGTTCTAGGGTACAAATCTCTGTTTGAAGTTTGGCAGTCTTACGATCAGCACTTTCAATGAGGATATCCATTAAAGTCATGGAATTATGGTTAAGGGAATCTTCCCATTTGGTCATTAGATCTAGGTCCAGATCGTCGTACGTAGGGAAAACCTGAGAGCGTAATCCCCTGGGTATTTGCTTAAGCCGAATGTAATGCTTAAGGGTGGTCCCATCCCACCAGCGTGAGTTCTCTTGTTTTTTTTATTTCTCAAGTTTAATAAGTTTGTCTCTGAGACCTTCAGAGTGTGGTGGACCAGAGGAGGCTGATGCCTGGTGTGTTGGCATGCCTCTAGCTAAATGATCAAAGAGGTCTGCAGCTGCTTTGGCTCTATCCATGGGTAGGGGAAACCGACTACTAGTATTGTGTCGGTAGGCAAGGAGATCTAGTGAAAAGGGGAGGCGCCAAACTGAGTGTCAATAAGATGCAGCAACTGAGGTTTTTTTAGGTTCTCAGAGAGTAGGCGCGCTACCTGGTGTAACCGTAAGAGTGTGATGACAAGGTTGAGGTGTGGTGCGTAAGAGTGAACGGTGAAAAACCCTTAACCGTCCAGATGGAGATTCACAGAACCCCACAATACTTAGAAGCAGCAGTACTCTTGCACACAAAAACAAGGTATAATGAGGGTAACAGATAAGTCGAGGACATAAACAATAATAGCCAATGTAAGCAGAAGCAGGTATCCGAGTATATTTCTTCTCTGTCGGTTAAAGAAAGAAGTAAATGTGTAGTTTGCACATCCTTTATTGTTAACAGTTCATTGTCAAAAACATTAGGAAAGTTGTTCAGTTGTCTAGAGGAATCTACCTGTCCAGCAAAATGTTTTTTTAGTTTACGGTTACGTACAAATTTGAAAACATCAATTTTGGTCTGACAGATATCACCAGTAGAAAAGGGGTTGAAACTCAGACCCTTGCTCAACAGAGAGATCATGTCTGTGGTCAAGGGGAAATCAGAAAGGTTAATGACCTGTACATCTTGGTTCGTTATGGTTAGTTCCTCTGTGTCCCTGACCTTAATTTCTTTCGATAGTCCTCGTTTGCCCCTGCGTTTGCCCCTGTGGGTTTTGGATCTGGTGCGCCCCTTGGTGGTAGTATCCTGTGGCTCTTCCTGATGCGCTCCATTTCTAATAAAAAAGCTGAGCGTGTGGTATCATTGCTGTTAGTTTGCTCAGTATCCGGTTCACTAAGTTCTGTGGTGCTCAGTGAGGTCGTGCTAGAGTTGATGGAGCTGCTGGTGGTAGATCTGCCTGTGTGTGACTTTTGTTTATGGTTGGGGATCATAGAGTCGTATTTGCGTTCATATGTATATACCCTACCATCTCTGTAGTCTGCCTCATCTCTTTTGATTTGGCGTGCTTTCCTATTCTTGATCTCCGCTTGATGTTTGAGTAGTATTTCGTCTAATATGGTGTAGTTTTTGACTGTGGGCTCTGGTAGGTTGAGATATTTGATCTCTTGTTCTAGGGTACAAATCTCTGTTTGAAGTTTGGCAGTCTTACGATCAGCACTTTCAATGAGGATATCCATTAAAGTCATGGAATTATGGTTAAGGGAATCTTCCCATTTGGTCATTAGATCTAGGTCCAGATCGTCATACGTAGGGAAAACCTGAGAGCGTAATCCCCTGGGTATTTGCTTAAGCTGAATGTAATGCTTAAGGGTGGTCCCATCCCACCAGCGTGAGTTCTCTTGTTTTTTTAATTTCTCAAGTTTAATAAATTTGTCTCTGAGACCTTCAGAGCGTGGTGGACCAGAGGAGGCTGATGCCTGGTGTGTAGGCATGCCTCTAGCTAAATTATCAAAGAGGTCTGCAGCTGCTTTGGCTCTATCCATGGGTAGGGGAAACCGACTACTAGTATTGTGTCGGTAGGCAAGGAGATCTAGTGAAACGGGGAGGCGCCAAACTGAGTGTCAATAAGATGCAGCAACTGAGGTTTTTTTAGGTTCTCAGAGAGTAGGCGCGCTACCTGGTGTAACCGTAAGAGTGTAATGACAAGGTTGAGGTGTGGTGCGTAAGAGTGAACGGTGAAAAACCCTTAACCGTCCAGATGGAGATTCACAGAACCCCACAATACTTAGAAGCAGCAGTACTCTCGCACACAAAAACAAGGTATAATGAGGGTAACAGATAAGTCGAGGACATAAACAATAATAGCCAATGTAAGCAGAAGCAGGTATCCGAGTATATTTCTTCTCTGTCGGTTAAAGAAAGAAGCAAATGTGTAGTTTGCACATCCTTTATTGTTAACAGTTCATTGTCAAAAACATTAGGAAAGTTGTTCAGTTGTCTAGAGGAATCTACCTGTCCAGCAAAATGTTTTTTTAGTTTACGGTTACGTACAAATTTGAAAACATCAATTTTGGTCTGACAGATATCACCAGTAGAAAAGGGGTTGAAACTCAGACCCTTGCTCAACAGAGAGATCATGTCTGTGGTCAAGGGGAAATCAGAAAGGTTAATGACCTGTACATCTTGGTTCGTTATGGTTAGTTCCTCTGTGTCCCTGACCTTAATTTCTTTCGATAGTCCTCATTTGCCCCTGCGTTTGCCCCTGTGGGTTTTGGATCTGGTGCGCCCCTTGGTGGTAGTATCCTGTGGCTCTTCCTGATGCGCTCCATTTCTAATAAAAAAGCTGAGCGTGTGGTATCATTGCTGTTAGTTTGCTCAGTATCCGGTTCACTAAGTTCTGTGGTGCTCAGTGAGGTCGTGCTAGAGTTGATGGAGCTGCTGGTGGTAGATCTGCCTGTGTGTGACTTTTGTTTATGGTTGGGGATCATAGAGTCGTATTTGCGTTCATATGTATATACCCTACCATCTCTGTAGTCTGCCTCATCTCTTTTGATTTGGCGTGCTTTCCTATTCTTGATCTCCGCTTGATGTTTGAGTAGTATTTCGTCTAATATGGTGTAGTTTTTGACTGTGGGCTCTGGTAGGTTGAGATATTTGATCTCTTGTTCTAGGGTACAAATCTCTGTTTGAAGTTTCGCAGTCTTACGATCAGCACTTTCAATGAGGATATCCATTAAAGTCATGGAATTATGGTTAAGGGAATCTTCCCATTTGGTCATTAGATCTAGGTCCAGATCGTCATACGTAGGGAAAACCTGAGAGCGTAATCCCCTGGGTATTTGCTTAAGCTGAATGTAATGCTTAAGGGTGGTCCCATCCCACCAGCGTGAGTTCTCTTGTTTTTTTAATTTCTCAAGTTTAATAAATTTGTCTCTGAGACCTTCAGAGCGTGGTGGACCAGAGGAGGCTGATGCCTGGTGTGTAGGCATGCCTCTAGCTAAATTATCAAAGAGGTCTGCAGCTGCTTTGGCTCTATCCATGGGTAGGGGAAACCGACTACTAGTATTGTGTCGGTAGGCAAGGAGATCTAGTGAAACGGGGAGGCGCCAAACTGAGTGTCAATAAGATGCAGCAACTGAGGTTTTTTTAGGTTCTCAGAGAGTAGGCGCGCTACCTGGTGTAACCGTAAGAGTGTAATGACAAGGTTGAGGTGTGGTGCGTAAGAGTGAACGGTGAAAAACCCTTAACCGTCCAGATGGAGATTCACAGAACCCCACAATACTTAGAAGCAGCAGTACTCTCGCACACAAAAACAAGGTATAATGAGGGTAACAGATAAGTCGAGGACATAAACAATAATAGCCAATGTAAGCAGAAGCAGGTATCCGAGTATATTTCTTCTCTGTCGGTTAAAGAAAGAAGCAAATGTGTAGTTTGCACATCCTTTATTGTTAACAGTTCATTGTCAAAAACATTAGGAAAGTTGTTCAGTTGTCTAGAGGAATCTACCTGTCCAGCAAAATGTTTTTTTAGTTTAAGGTTACGTACAAATTTGAAAACATCAATTTTGGTCTGACAGATATCACCAGTAGAAAAGGGGTTGAAACTCAGACCCTTGCTCAACAGAGAGATCATGTCTGTGGTCAAGGGGAAATCAGAAAGGTTAATGACCTGTACATCTTGGTTTGTTATGGTTAGTTCCTCTGTGTCCCTGACCTTAATTTCTTTCGATAGTCCTCGTTTGCCCCTGCGTTTTCCCCTGTGGGTTTTGGATCTGGTGCGCCCCTTGGTGGTAGTATCCTGTGGCTCTTCCTGATGCGCTCCATTTCTAATAAAAAGGTAGATTCCTCTAGACAACTGAACAACTTTCCTAATGTTTTTGACAATGAAGTGTTAACAATAAAGGATGTGCAAACTACACATTTGCTTCTTTCTTTAACCGACAGAGAAGAAATATACTCGGATACCTGCTTCTGCTTACATTGGCTATTATTGTTTATGTCCTCGACTTATCTGTTACCCTCATTATACCTTGTTTTTGTGTGCGAGAGTACTGCTGCTTCTAAAGTTCTCTCTATTGCTGGAAATCACCGTGGACCAACTCAGGGTGTAACTGCCATTCGTGATCCACTAGGAGCCAGCAGCAGTGATTGTCAGCTCTGGCATTTAAGGATCTCACCACGTGGTTTACGATCAGGGAGATGTCCTGATGACTCAGGCATTTTCAGAGGAGAAGATAATCCTGGTATAGGACCCAAAACCCCATCGCTTGGTGCAGTACCACGTGGCAGTGCTGTTGTCCATAAGAACCCCTAACCAGGCTACCCTTGATGGTTGACAGGACGGCCTTCAATGCCCAGTTAATCAAAGCAATGTCAATAGATTGATGTGAAGACAGATTTCCACTAGAGCAGAGTCCTTTAATTTCCCACAATTCCCAAAACGCCTCTCCATACCAAGAGTGATGCATCCATCACCACCGTCTGCTCTGTGGGGTGAAGAGAGAGGTCTGCTGCCACTTCAATTGTGGTCAATCACCCAACACTGCAGATCTTTTGCATCCTTGTCTGAATTCTGAATGTAATCCGATACGTTTCCCTGGTGCTGTGTCAATTATGACTTCAGGTCCCACTGCAGAGCCCATATATGCCACTTGGCATGGTCAACCAGTTGGATGCAAGAGGTCAAAAGTCCTGGAAGCATAACAGCCTCTCTCACTACAATCCAGGACTAAGTTTGAAACATCAGGATCACAGCCTATGTGTCCTGGACTCTGCACTCTGAGTAAAAGACATGGAACTGTACTTTATCCAGGATAGCTCCCAAGAACGGGACCATCTGCGAGCAAGTCAGATGTGATTTTGGCACATTGATAGAGAAACCCAATGATCTTAGAAGTTTTGCGGTCATTTGAAAGTGATCTATAACTGTCTGGGGGCAAGCCTGCCTTCAACAGTGAATATTCGAAGTAGGGGAAGACTGGAAACCTGAAACTCCAAAGCTGTGCTACAATCATTGCCATCACTTTCTTGAACACCTAAGGGACACTTGTGAGGCAAAAAAAGGAACACCACCACCTGAAAATGCCACTGGACTTCTGTGAACAGTAGATAGTGCCTATGGGCCTGCAGGACAGGAATATGGAAATAGGTGTGCTGCATGTTCATGCTATCATCCTGTTTATGGGATCCAGGTTAGATAGTTTGAGTTCGTCCTTTCTCAAGAAGGCAGTGGGAGGTAGATGGTCTAAAATAGGATGGAGGCTTAACAGGAATAATGTCCAGTTTGTACGTCTGAGCCCAGAACCCTTTCTTTGGCCCCACTGGCCAAAAGGACCAACATTACCTGCTGCAAAATAGACATGTGGGGCCATATGTATCAACACATTTCCCATAGACACAGAATGGGCAAAAACCTTTGATACATATGGCCCGTGGTCCTCTATGAGCCATCCTAACGTTGGTGGAAGGTGTGGTAGGGTAGAAAGATATGGAAGTGTGTAGTACCGTTGGAAAATATGAAGCACCCATCTGTCAGAAGTGATTTCTTGCCAGCCCTGAAGAAAGTGGGGGATCCTCCATCCTACAGGTTGACTGTGTGTTGCAAAGAACACACTAAATCGGTTTAGAGGTTGTTGCTGGAGGGGTGAGGGATTGAGCGGTACGTTGTCCCTCATGTACAGGACATTGTATCTGGGAGCTGAGGTCCCAACCTCGAAAGGACTGAGGGGCTTGTTGCTCTGGTGGTGGGGTCCTCTCATTGTCTCTATGTTAAAAAGCTTGTGTATCCATGAAAATGATAAAAATTATTTGAGAAACTGCCTGGAAGACGTGGAGAGACCCAATGCATGAGTTGTGTCATGATTGTGCTTGAATCATTCGAGGGTCAATCTGCCTTCCCACTAAAGAGGCGAGAGCCATCTAATAGCATATACATTAAGGACATGAACATTACCTATGGAGCCTGTGGACCTCATCCAAGCATGGCACAGAAGCACCACGCTCATGCCATTTGCCCTACATAAGCAGACAGTTGTATCAAGGCAAGACCGGATAACAAATTTAGCTGCATCTTAGGCGCTTTGAATAGTTTCGGCTAGAGACGTCCTCAAGTCGTCAAGGACCATCGGTAAGATTTGACCGGCCCTGTCTAAGAGCATGGGTGTGAGCTTCCAAGGAGACAGCTACAATTTACTGAACAATGGGCTAGGCTGGAAGAGGGAAAAAAAAATGCGCTTTCAGAAAGTCTTCATACACTTGGGTTCATGGTCAGGAGGGACTGTAAGAAAGGGGTTAGGGTTGACTTTGCTGGTGGACGCCTGCACCAACAAGCTCTTCTGAGCTGGATTTTGTGTAGGAAAGTCAGGGTCACCTGGCCTTATAGTGCAATTTCAGAATTTTCTCAGCACAATCATAATGTGAAATTACCAAAATGAACAAGATGATGCTGGCCCAACGGAAATTTCACCCATGCCTGATATTAATGGGACAGAGATATGCTGCAGTTTGACATTTGAACTGTACTGTTATATTAGTGGCACAGTCCATATTGATAAAAAAACCTTGCATATATAATCTTACAACTATCCCATTTTATGGTTTCAGCTCAGCAGTGGGTTGTAGGACTGCTCTTGTAACCTTTATGCCGAGCAAGATCCTGTCTACCTCAATCTACTGGGAAATTACAGTAGAATCAACCTTTATTGTGAATATTCATCAAGGGACGCCGATACTGTTCTCTCCTTTGGCCATGTTATTGAGCTTGTGGCACAACAACAGAAAAGTTAATGAAATCTCCTGGAACGTAATCTCTTTAACTCTGTGAGTAGGCTTTGGCTGTCTTTCTTCCAACGAGCTTATGCAGAGTGTGAAATTCTCTTCCAGAGATGGAAAATTGTGTACAGTATGCTGTAGAAGTGTTATTATTCATTTGGTCATCTATTATTCATTCATTCATTCTTGATCAATCTTTCCATAAGAATCTGAGTTTGATTAATTCATTCTTAATCTAGCTTTCCATCAAAATCTGAATTGCATATGTTTTCCCTCTACTCTAAACCTCTTCCAGCTCTTTTTCTAACATCAAGGATCATTTTTGAAATTCTGAAAGTGCCATACACTTCCAGGGGCATATTCACAAGGAGCTATAGCCGAATTAACTGCACTTTATCACAGCCAAAGTCTTGATAAATGTACCCCGCTATTCA
Source organism: Lissotriton helveticus (assembly GCF_964261635.1). Classification (NCBI taxonomy): domain Eukaryota; kingdom Metazoa; phylum Chordata; class Amphibia; order Caudata; family Salamandridae; genus Lissotriton; species Lissotriton helveticus. Next base: position 1,764,763,108 of record NC_136057.1, read on the forward strand.
CAAGCAGGTGCTAACAGCCCACATCACCAGTTTTTCCGCGATAGCAGCCGCAAAAAACATCGCCACAGAGGACCCCTATCAACTATCGCTAATGAGATGCAGAGTAGGAGTTCCCGTGCACAAAGCCGCGACAACACCACACCTCAATATTCACAACGACCAGACAGATCGGCGATAAGAACACAAAAAACGCAATAAGGCACGTTAGCAGCAGGAAACGTACACCTGCTCTGACCTGGTGTAAAGTCGGACAGCAGCCTGCATCATAATAGGGAGCCCAGCCCAGGGCATCATCGGAAGGGTAACAGATGCCATGGAGCAACTGAAAATGCAGCCCGGACACCCAAGAGGGCCACAACACCCACCCAGCACCCCCCCACTCCCCCGGACCACCACAGAGGCAGAGCAGACAAAGACAGCGGGCCCCGAGGAAACACACCTGCCTCACAGACACAACATCTGACAATGCCACTGTCCACTACAGGCTGAAAGGGACACCCATCCTACGCATCCAGGCCATCATCGCCCACAGGCCAACGGCACCAACACAGCGGACAACCAACATCCCACCCCACACCAAGCTGCTGGCTGTGCTGCACCTGTTGGCCCCTGGCATACCCCAACCAACACCTGCCAGAGTTGGTGGAGTCTCACAGACAGCCACATCCAAGTCCCCCACACCTGTACTGGACATCACCATCACCCTGGCACCCCAGGCCCGTATGACCAACACAATGCGCAGGAACTGCTGGAGACCAAGCAAAGACCATAAGCCGTAGCCGGATGCACGCTCGTGTTGGAGGCAATCCACTGCACACATCTCCCACATGTGCCAATGGTGACACACGCACACAATCAGCGCGAGAGGAAGCACACGTCACACATGTGCAGCCAACATCAGAACACCGTGGGACCTTCACCAATGTCACCTCAAAATACACAGCCAGTGTGCATGATCCCTTCATCCTCCGACAGTCCATCAGCAACCAGCCTTCCCAGGATGGCATCAAGGGAAATGCACAGCCCCTTGGCAAGTTCCCAATTAACACCCCACTCACCTCAACTCCACAACCATGCAATCCACAACTCTGGCAATGCACACGTCATGAATTCACAACCAACATGCCCAACAACATGCCCACCCACCAGACACAGTGGAACAACTTACAATGGTAACAGTGGCAAGCCGTGATCATGACCAACCAATGGCAGGGCACGTCAGCCACACAATAGACGAATGTGGGGAGAGGTGGCAACCAGGCATGAGTAAAGGTGGCAGTAGAACCATGTTTGGGAAAGTACACAATGCCAAGAGTGGCGGTGAAGTGTTGGACAGACCGCAGGATGCAGAACACACCCATATCCATGGCGACATACACCTTTGGTGTGTGGAGTGGAGTGGACAGTGGACGCAACCATGTCACCCCAGCCAGTGGGGTTCCACGTGTAAATGTTGCCTGTTACGCCCCCTCTGCGTGAGCAGAGTGGGATTGGCCGGCGTACGCCATGCCAGCGTAGGGGTGTGAGTAAAGAACAAGTAGACCTGGGTGTGGTCCTCTTCCGGAAAGCCCAACGTCTCTGCCAGGGAGGCGCCTCCTACCCCGCCACAAGGCTGATGGCATCCTCGTTAGAGCAGTTGCCTGAGATCCTGTGCGCCTGCCGTACCCCGGACCCGCTGGAGCACAAACCTGTCAGGGTCGACCCTGCGCAGCCAGGCCACACTGATCAGCAGCCGACACCGGCGTGTGTCAAGGAGGGCCCACTACTTGCCAGTGTAAGCTCCAAGCCGGAGGCCTGCGACCCGGCCAGCCGCTGTCCCCCCAACCTTGGCCCACATTACACCTTCCTCATTGACATATTCTACCGGCGTCCTCTGCGGCCCAGTGGGTCCCATATGTGAAACTTTGTCCTAGCTCATGAATGGCAGTGACCCCAAATCTGGGCAGCGGCCACAGCACCAGACCTGCCCGGATCAGTGAAGCATAGTTCTATATGGGCATCTTGCGACACATGTTGCCACTAACCCTGTTCAATGCCATCCGGCGACACGTGGTGCCACTAACCCTGTTCAATGGCAGCCGGTGACACGTGCCGCCACAAACCCCTTTCAACGCCAGTCGGCGACACTTGGATGAGGGACCAGGACTACCCTGCGGATCAGTAGGTCTCACATCCAGCACCTAGACATGATTCACAAATGGCAGAGTACACACCAGTGGTCCCACGGAGAGGAATAAGAGGAAGATGCGGGCGGCTCAGTCCGGACAAAAGCCGGGTCACAGTCACGGAGGTGACCGAACATGTGGTGCCACTGAACCTGAACTACGCAGGCCGGTGGGGACACCAACCTATGCCGGTGACACACGGTGAATGGCCCGTGCGGACCGCTGCCTCCAGCCTAAATTGCTCTCGGCCTAGACTGCTCTCGAGTTGGTCACAGATTCTGAACTGAACATCGAGTATGCAAAGAGAGATTACATATCATTGCAAGCAATGAGAGGCGAAAGAGGTTGACGCCTTGCATCTTGGTGGAGAGAAAAAGATCATCATTACGGAAGTGTTCGTACACTCCAAACAACTGCCCTGGCATGACTAGCGCTGTGCATCGCGAGCCAAAGACACGTGGCTGTGGGCCACTGCTGACAGCCTACACTGTGGTCCAGTAGGTCACAGAGTCGTAATTCATAATTCAGAAATGGTGGAGTTCATATCAGTGTACCGGCATCATCGCAGACTGCATCCCCACTCAGCCCCGGTGCAACTAAGTCTGTTCCCCGACATTCAAGGACACTCTCTGGGCAAACTTTGGTGGCGTAAGAGTCTATGGACTAGGACTAGGGGGCAGCTGATACCGAATTGGTGGTGGCAGTGAGGCTGTCACATTCCACTCCTCCATTTGTTGCTTCCGGAGAAAATCAAACTTTTCGGCGACTTGCCCTGGAGAACACCTTCCACTGTCCCCCAAAACCCTCCGCAACATACACCTCGGACATTGATGGTGACCCGCTCAGGTCACATGGCCCATCTGACTGCACTGCAAGTCACCGTCCCGTGGCTGGGTGCCTGTGCCGGCCGCAGTGCATCCGGGGCCACTAACTCTGTGCTGGTCAAGTCCGGGACCCCTTTTCCAGAGACATTGGATGTACCCTGAAGCGTAGGCCTTGGGGTCATCAACGCCATTTCTCTGTGGCCTTGAGCTGTATGCAGCTTCCAGGCCCAAATGCGTCCCACCAGGGCTCACACACCAAAGCGAGTCCAAACCGGCCCGGACGACGCATCACCGCAGGAAGCACACGCCACCACCGCAAGGACCACCTCCGATCACCATCTGCTAGAGGAAACTGTGGTCCTGACAGACTTACGAAGTTGTTCAGGCCTGTCGTGGATGCCATCATCAGCGTGATGCCCTGCTCAGCACTTCAGGTGCCAGCGACTCAGTGCACTGAAGGCCATTGTCCCGTTGCTGATTGTGTTTTGGGCTGTGGAGCGGTTGCACAGGTATGTCACCTTAAACAGTGTGGGGGCCCTGAGACATTGATGGGGAAGATGATACAGGTCTAATACACCCCACTGCATCTGCATCAGAAATATATCGAAGGGACACAATCCAAGACTTTTTCTTCAAATGAGCGCGCTCATCTCTAGTGGCCAAACCCCAGTGCACTGCAACTCACGGACCTACTGTTTGCATGTTGGCTGTCCTCTGGACTTTCTCCGGCTCACTCCATGTTGCTCAGCAGTTGACTCTGTATTGCATGTGTTTTCTGTTTCCGTTGCACTGGTGTCCAATGTTCAAGTGATTGCCAGCACCAGACATTCTGTGCGAAATGACGTACACTCACCCCACATACATCCAGCACAAGCGTCACTGTACATGTGGCCCTGACAGTAAACAGGCCGGGTGCATGTGCCCCTAGCCAGTTCAACATGATATCTGAGTGTGTCCCTGTCGTCTTGTTGTATGCATGAGGAGCCTGGGCCCTACGACATTATATTGCGCTGTGTACATCGGATGCAGACATATTACCGCAGGCAGTGGTTTTGAGCTTGGACATGTAGCTTTGTCGTCACCCACTCAATTCATAAGGGGAGTGGCCAGGGCTGTCGTACGCACAGCCAACATGGGTGTGTGACTGCTATTTAAGCGCCCTTGGGCGTGGTTCTGTGCTGTGCATCTGCATCTGCATGTGTCTCTATGGCATTGTGGGTTTCCTTAGTGGGGTGTGGGTGGGCGCTGAAGGGTGATAGACCCCTACGTATGTGTCCTTGTTAGCATTCCATGGGGATCAGCCCCCACCCACACCTTTTATTTATTTTTATTTAAAAGGTTTTATATAGCGCTGGCTAGACCCGGAGGTATCAAAGCGCTTTACATGGGTATCAGATAATAAATTGCAGGTTACAGCTTTACAAAGGTTACACAGTTATGGCAACTTTAATTACAGGTAAGGTTGAGACAAACAAAAAGGAACATATAGGTAGGGGAAAAAGCTGGCAAGGGGAGAGGGAGAAATTCCAAGGAGTGGGGGGGGGGGGGTGAGAGCAGGGGAAGTAGACAGAGTGGAGGAGGAAAAGTGGAGGGGAGGGTTGGAGACATGGCATGGCAAGAGGAGGGGGAGGGTGACAGGGACGCAAATCGGTAGATGAGGCAGAGCTGCGCCCAAAGTCCAGAAGCTGTGAGCCCAGGGGGAGTGGTATCATTTCCCTATCTCTGTTGCAAGAGGCTCCCTAAGCGCAGTGGACTCTCTCAGAGGGGTCTCTGCGACTCCAAGGCCTATTTACTGGATCCTCCCCCAAAAAGAGGAGAGGGAGTGCTTTGGCAAGGGGTGCCATACCATACCTCAATTTTGAGTGGCTCTTGGCGCTGAAGACTCTCTCAGCGGGAATGCTTAGACTCCAGCATATATAATTTGGATCTTTCCCAAAAAAGGGGAGAGGGAGTGTTTAGTTAAAGGGCACAAAAGGACAGGGGGCTAGGTGGTGAAAGCAGGCAAGGGGAGATATTCCGGGGAGTAGGGGGGTAGGAGCAGGGGAAGTAGACAGAGAGAGGCAGAGGGAAAGAGGAGGGGAGGATTAGAGACACGGCAAGGCAAGACGAGGGGGCCACCTCCTTTTGGTGTGCTGACACATGGCATTGGGGTGCCATGTGTGGGTGGGTGAAGTGTTGTGAGCCAGCTGTGCTTGCGGGTGCTTCCTCCTGTGTGGTTTATTGCAGGCTCGGTGTTCTCCTCTGTGTAGCTTGGCTGGCCGGGTCCTGGTGGGGGTTTGCATGGGATATCCATGGGCTGTTGTAGGGAGTCGGTGTCGACGGTGTGGTGGTCCTCTCCGGCATCATGGATGTGTTGTGTTCTGTGCTTTGCTGAAGGTGTTGTGTGCCCCTCTGCGATGTGAAGGAGAGGTGCGTGTTGACTTTGTGTTGACATATATGTTGGCGCATTGTGCTGGTTTGCATGCAGGCTGTATGGCAATTTACATTGTGACTGTTTGGGGGGTGCTGGATTCTCCTCTGGGTTAGTGTACATTTGGACTACATGATGGATGTGAGGTTGTACGCGTACATTTCCATTTCACTGTTACCGGCTCTGTCAGATGTAGTTGGCATCTTTCTCTGCATGTGCAGAGCCAGTTGTGTCCTCTGTTCTGCAGTGTTGGATATGCGCTTTGTGCCATGTTGTCATCAATGTGGGTGTGCTGTTTGTGCTATGTGTGTGTGCTGCAGGGTGCCAAGGGTATCTGGGACATGATCCAGGGTGTTTGTGGGTGTGCAGTGCGCTACGCCTCGTTGTGCATGTATGCCATTGTGCCCATCTCCCCCCGGCCCCTAGTCCCTGTTTGTTGCACTCCCTGTTGAGGTTTTGTCAGGTCCTCTCGAGCTGTGTCCGTACTCCCTACTCCTTGCACTGGCTCCACACTGATGACTGTAGCCTGGGTTTCCTCCAGCTCCTCCGGTGGGGCTGGACTGCCACCCCCTATTGCCGTTGCTACCTTCCTGTTGGCAGTGGGTTGTTGCCTGGTTTAGGTAGTCACATCAGGCTGTCGCCTATTGGCCTCCTGGATTGGCCTCCTCGGGACTCCGACGGCAATCCAGGTGGTCTGCTAGTGGGTCAGTTGCTGGTAGTGTTCTATCACCTCCGTGACATTGCTCTTGTTTTCCTGCGGTCTGCACCCAGTCTTCTTCTCGCTCTTCTTCTTGGCCTTCCCCAAACCCGTTGTTCCTTGCTGGTAGTCTGTGGTGGTTGTGGGGTTTGAGTTGGGCTCTGCGCTGGGTCAGGGTGCATCCATGTTGCTATGTGCTTGGTCTTGTTTCTGGTGTATATTTTCTGTGGTTTTTATGGTGCATTTTCCTGCCAGAAGCGTGGGATTTGCAGGCCTGTGGCTGACTTTCGCAACTTTTTGTTTCGCGTTTGACCTCATGGCATGTTTTTAGCGTTTGCGTATCATATGTTAGCAGCGTGGTGTTGATTTTCATGCGGACATTTGCCACGTTATCTGGTGTCTATCGCATGCTACTGCCGCATTGTGAATTTCACGTTGACACATGGTTATTTTCCCGCAATAGGCTGGGATGTTGAAAGTTGCGTTACGCTACTTTTGCAGTAGTTATCACACCTTCCTGTGATTATACTGTAGTGTAGTTCCTATTATCCCAATAGGCTCTGCGCATTGGAATAATACCTTCAATAGTATAGGCCTAGACCAGACGTTAACTAGGTCTTCTATTGTCGATATTAGACTTAAAGTTTTGGGTTTGCCAGCTAGCTCAGAGTTCACTAGAAACTTTCTCGAATAGGCAAGGAGGAGTTGAACCTCCCTGGATAGACAAGAAGGGATTTAGTTTCTGACAACCATAGAACATGACAACTTTGCTCTCCCCTAATCAAGAGTGTATCTCTAGAGTCGTGTGAAAACAAAAGACAACTTATTTTACTCAGTCAGTACGTGCATCCTTAGTCTCACCAGATTGTAGAGAAAAGGAAGAGACGGGCGTGTTCAATAAAAGATGGTATTTATTGATCAGTCTCTTTTCTCATACAAGAGAAATGGATCGATATTATCGCAATACTTATGGTTAAGTAAAGTGCATACAATAAAAGCAGAAGTATAAAATAATACTGTAAAAACATTTATATGGTTTCTAAGCCATATGGTGGTTTAAAATGGATAAAATAGATACATACACATATACATTTGACTAATCGTACTCAACTGGTGTTTCTAACTACGCCTACCCCAGTGTACCTGACCTAAGCCTAATACGTGGGCGGGAATAGAAAGTAGCAGTTTAAGTTAAGTTTGTTTTGCCAAGTGACTGACTCAAGAATTCTCTGCAAGGGGTTATTCAGTCCTGTACCTGGAATCTAGGATGAATGAGGGATGGTATCTCTCGTCTCTGGTCTCGATATTCCAAGCTGCCTGCGAGGGCTGCTCGGAAGCGCCGGAGCTGGATTTCTCGGCAGGAGAAAGCAGCTTCTCGTTCTCAGCGCGTCAGGAAGGCGGGGCTGCGCCAGCGGGGTCTGCTCTGCTCTGGGCTTCGGCAAGTCTGGCTGCTCCGATCTCGTCACCACCGCGTGTGTTTGCTTAAGGCAATACCGGTAATATTTATACCTGTAAGGTGCCGAGATTGACGTAAGGATGGACATAGATACGTCAATATGGATGTCATACGAGCTGGTCGTTAGCACATTCTTTTGCTGAAGTTCTCAGTGAAATCAAAACAATGGCCGCAGGGTTTTTCCCAGGTTGTCATAGGTTTGATTTGTTTTGAGAACTCCGTATGCCTTATCAGGGGCTGGAGGAATATTGCTTGTCTAATTAGATGGCAAGCGTTATGACCTAATCAGATAACACGTTCCTGTGCCGTGGTGTGGCTTATCAGATAACGGTTTCTGCATCATGGGATGGCTGCTAGTTAACTTGTTAACCAGAACAGGGTCAGGAATAGGGGGATCGATACAGAACCTATAGGAATACATCACACCCACTCCACGCTAACTATGGCCATATTTACGAATCTAGGCATAGTAAAACATACTGTAGAGTATCGTGTATACCTTACCACCCCAAAATACATATAATGCATTTCGAAATTATGTAATATACGGAAAAAAATAGTCACATGTACTATATGCACTCAAGCTGTAGAATAATGCTAAATTAATCACGCATATGTATACATTATTACTAATTTGAATATGAGAATTACACATGAAATGGCTCTTAATACAGAAGAAAAGTTTGAGACCATTTCATCACAGAATAAAAATAATTATGAACATACCAGCGGGCAGCTAATGTCTATAAAGTTTCTAAAAGTAGAAATTTTAGTTCTCTAAGAATAGTTCTTACTTTAAGCAGAAGATAAGTGTCCCGAAAAATCGTAAAAATATTTTGGGGCTGCTGAAAAAATTGCTGTCCGTGAACTGGAGGGAAAATTGTTCATGTTACTTTATTATTATAGTTGAAGGCCAAATTCAGGGTGTTGGGAACGCCGTGTCCTAGCTTGCTCAAAAGTCTCTATTTCTGCTCCGGTGAGAACATCATATCATTTAGACTGTCGAAAAAGCTGTCAACAGCTTCCTGGGAGAGTTCCACTAACTCGGAAAAAGGTGTAACCATGCATTCGTGCGCATGATTGTCTCCATTGACGTGTTGATTAGTATTGCTGACAGAAGGTCGTACCTGATCGATGCTGCTTTCATCTTGAACTTCACTACCCCTTAATCGTAGTGGTGAAGTTTCCACGAATGCCGTCATCAGGATTGGCAGCCGTTGAGGGCAGCACAAAGCATGAGCCGTTATCGGACCCAACAATGTTTCTGCATCCATAGGCGCATCCGATTGTAGCATCAGACAGGTGTCCAACACGCATTCTTCTCCGCACAGCAAGCACCTTAATACAGGTAAAACACATCGATGCCACATTGGTCGAAATGAAAGAAACCAAGTCATGTTCAGGTCTCTAAGCCGGGATAGTCCCAGGATTTTTGATATCCGGTCCCGGTATCCAATGGCTCGGATTGTTTCTTCCCTTGTCGCAGGTGTTTTGTCTGTGACACGGTTTGCCATAACGAAATATAAGGACTAAGAATAGGATTCCTGCAATTAGTCCCAAAATGAGGGGAAGTCCGCCAAAAATCGAATGGACGAAATCTGGAAAAATACCCAGTATGGCTTTGAATGGTGTTAATGCCATCGAAAATACTGTCTTAAATACTTTTGAGACTCCACTGGTATCAGAAATATTTAAGATTTCATTCAGGATTTCTGCGAAATGTATGGGGGAATTAGTTGATAACAATGAGTGAATCTCTGCAGTCGTCCTTGCGACTAGGAGATCATACGTTTCTTTTGATGACGTGAGCCTGGTCGGCGTCTCAAGAAGCACTGTTTTCATTCTGCTTAAAGTATCTGCTCGAATAGAAGTAATTTTCAAGTTAGGCCATGCCCTTGCCTCCCTGTCTGGAAAGGAGCTGGGGAACAATAAGCGTCCACAGCACTTGACCTTCGCAGTCGTAGTTACGAGATAAGGAGTCCCGGGCATAAGACTACAACATCTGCGGTCCACAATTAGAATGTAACTCCCATTATAGAGTCTTTGAAAAAATGGTTCTATCTCTGTTACAGGTGTGCCTAGCTGGTGACATGAAAGGTTATTTGAGTTCCCTTCACAGGCTCCATGCAAACTAATTCCATTACACAGAAGTGTACCGCTTAGTGACATCGCAAAATTATTGCCACTAAGAAACACTTTCTGTCCTTTATTACTGACACATGCATGTGAATAGGGCAAGTTCCATGTTGTCTTAATGTACCCTTTTCCCAATTTTTCGTACATGCCAGCCTGTATATATTTTTGGCAGTATTGAAACCTGAAGGTTGATATTGGAATATTAATTATCCCATGTATTATCCATTCACTGACAGGTCGTTCTGACATTGTCACTGGTAATCTCTCGAGTTTCTCAATGCTCAGGATTGTATAATCAGCACCCTTCTGTGCCATACTGATTTGTTTATCAGTAAGGTTAAAGATATTGAATAGTGATGTTGTGTTGATTAAACGCCAAGGCACATAGCCTGAACGCAGATTTTGTAACGTCCAGCCAAGCTGTACAATAGAACGCAATTGAGACTGACCGTGTTGTAACAACAGTAAGTCTTGCGATATTATGTCGATTGCTGAAGACACAATGCTGTCCAAAGAAAAAATTCTGGAGGACAGAGTCATTAACCCATTGTCCACTACAGAAAGTGATTTTTCCAAATTAATACGGTCAATTTCCCGTATACTTTCCGCTGTCTCAATTTGAGTAACCTTCCAGGCCTCGTTGTAAGCTGCATATACAGAGGCTGCTATGAAGCGTTTTTGACGCTGTTTGCGTGGTCCCATAATGAAATCACGCAAGTCAGCACCATCAGTAAGTAAAGTTAGGTGTTGCTTAATTTCTGTCAGTGTGGAAGTTTGTAGCCATTGAAGGCAGAGTTTGCCCACACTGTAGGTGGTGATTATCCCTGGGTGTTGTCTTTGGGAATATCTAGGGTCTGGCATGGTCAATGTGAACCCCTGTGTTTTGTTCAGGAATCTGTCTTGACAGTTATTAGTATCTGTGGGCCAGATTAACCATTGTTTCCAATCAGGATTTGTTCTGTTTTGGTTTAATACATAGTTTACGTCTATCTCTTCATCTGTAGAGCTATTGCTGTTCATTGTTGGCTTTGGAATAGACGGTTTATTTAAGTCTTTGATTTTGGCTGGCCAAGACAGGTAGTTTGTTGAACAGTGTCATTTAAAAATATAATTTGTTCTGAGATCATGCAGGCTCTAAACCTTGTACTTGCCATTCTTTTGTACCCCAAACACTTTTTACTTCAACATTTTTGTCCCAATAATCAAAACCAAAAGTAATCATTTGTTCAAAAAATGAGTCTGAATATATCAATTTCGTGTTTGTTATCATGGTCTTTGTCCCTGTCTTATTTGACAATTTGAAATAAAATGTTTCAGCATTACTTGTGTTGAATCCTGAAAAGTATGAATATTTGTCATAAAAGGTTCGTGAGCTTCCTTTTGGAGGGGTTGCACAATGTTCCCATTGATTATAATTTAAAATATTTCTAGGTTGTGCCGATTTATGTAAAAAATGGTTACCATAGTGGTTATAACAGTACATACTATCATAATTGGTAGAACCCTGCAAATAATCATGTTTGGTAAATTTAGCAGACATTACTAAATCAGACATCATATTATTAATGCTTTCGAAGTCCCAATCATCAGCAAATGAGTTTGGTTTTACAAAGTCACTCAAGGAGATCTTAATTTGGTGTGGATATTTCAGGATCTCGACCGGACCATAAATTTCATAGTCAGTGTTGTCCCAGGCTACCCCACCAGGTATCGGATTGGCTGTGAAGTTGGCTGAAGAAAGTTCTCTTTTCTCGACGTGTGAAGATGTGTGTGGTTTGAGGATCAAGTTGATTTTCTGACTTGCTGTGTCCATTTTTGCATATTTTCCCTCAATGAAGCGTCCCAATGTTAGTACCATGATGAGCCAAAGTATGAGAATAAATGCACCAAAACCCACCCAAAATTCAATCCATGGGGAAATCAGATATGTTTCTTTCAGTTGTTTCAAAAGTTCCTTAGCTTTGTCTTTAAAGGTTTTTGATGATGCTGTGTCTTTGATTCGCTGAAGCCCTCGGAGGAATCATCGAAGTTTATGAAGTAGCCGGATGCAGTTCTGTCAATTGTTCCAATTGGTTCAGGATTTCTGTTTCTTGCATTTTCACTTGGTACTTCATTATAGATTGGTGTGTCTCTGCTAAATGTTTTTATTTGGGTTTTCAGAGGTCTTAGTTCTATTGCATTGTTGCACAGTCCTTTTTGTTCTTCTGTAGGTGTTTCGAATGAGATGAGCCTCTTCGTTAGGACCTCTGTACTGGTAGCAAACCTTGGTGTTCTGCTACTTATTGGGAGTCCACTTGGCCTACTGTTTGTTATCGGCCACATGTTGTGGTTTTACCAGGTCGATTGATACAACTCGGTTCTCCTTTTTTCCAGCAAGTGGCGGTAGTACAACTGATCTTGTCCCGTTGACAGACAAGACAGGAACTGCTTTTCTGTAAGAAGGCCCAAATTCCTTCTTTACCGCGATCTTTTCCCTGACTAGATCCCCGACTTTTGGAATCCAGACAGGTCTTGCTGGGACAGGTGGTGGTTCTTCAGTGGTTGTTGGCTGCTGTTTCAACTTTATGTTGCTCAGGTCTTTTCTAGTTTTGTTTAAGTCCTGCAAAATAGCCAAACGATCTTTGATATCAAAGCATTTTTCCTTCACCACTGAAGTCTGACTGTCAAGATCTAAGACTAACATCCTAGTTCCAAACAATAATTCGTACGGACTGAATCCCTTCAGAGAATTTCTTGGCAGGTTGTTTAGACTACGTTGGACACTTATTAGATGTTTGACCCACCCAGCTCCCGAACCTAATACCTTTGCTGTTATAGATTGCTTTATGTCACGGTTTTTTCTTTCTACGATTCCGTTTCCCTCGGGATGAAATGGACAAGAGTACCGCAATACAATGCCCATGCTGGTCATGGCCTCCTTATAAGCTCTAGAGCTAAAAGCAGGACCCTGGTCAGAATGCAGCATGCCAATTGCGTATGTGCCGATAAAGACTCGCAAATCTTTTATAACAGTTCTGGCGTCAGCCGATCGCTGGGGCCACATCCATATGAATCTCGTGCATGAATCCACTGCGACCAGGATATATTTATAGTTACCATCCCTTTGTAAGGGACCACAGTGGTCCAGATAAACACAGGCTAATGGTTTATCTGAGATTAGAAGGGGCGTCTGTGCTGGTCGTCTCACTGTTGATACTTTCATTCTTTGACATATTTCACATTCTAGAACATAGTTCCTTGTTTGTCTTCTCATTTGTGGCCACCAGTATCTCTGTTTTAATAACGATACTGTGGCTGAGACGCCAGCATGTACAGAAGCAAGCCCTTCGTGTGCCGCTATGATTAGTCCTAACCTATGTTCCATGTTTGGAATTGCCCTATCCCCCACTCCAGGGATTTGAGCAAACGGAACATTGTTTGCATCAGTTATGTATGAGTACTTTACTGGAAAGCCTTTCGGGAGTGTTTCTATCGAATCCTTTTCTGTAGTGCTGACAGCTTGTAATATATCGCTGTCTATTTTTGTTTTTGACCGTGTGATGGCAGCTACGGAAGCCGTTTGCACAGCTGCCTTCGCGGCCTCATCAGCCAATGAATTCCCTGCAACGTGAACGCCATCACGTTGATGACTCAGTGTATGTATCACGTGAGTCTTTGGTAGTTCTTTTTGTAAAATAACTACTTGTTCCCAGAGCATTTTATGCTTGATTGTGCCTCCTTTTGCATCCTTAAAACCATTCTGAAGCCAGATCTGCAAGTATTCATTGTAAGACTGAACGCAATAATACGAATCGCACACTATGAGTGTGGGGAATTCTCGATCGGTATTTTCAAGCGCCATCTTGAATGCCAGTAGTTCAGCTCGCTGAGCTGTACAATCTCCTAGAGATTGTGTTTTAGTGACCAGTGTTCTAAATTTTCCTTCGTGCCAACGACCTTTAACAATCGCGCACGCAGCACTGTAAGCTTGTTTACCCCCCACTGCGGGTTGTGCTGATCCGTCTGTATATATTATACAGCCGTAATGTTCTAGAGGCAGAATTTCGGTCGGCGGAGGACATTCGAATTCGTATTGGAGAAATTCTTGTGTTTTTAAGTTGGGATCAAATTCGTATACCACGTCTGTTGCAGCAAGAGAATTAGCCCATTGTATCCATCTCAGATGGAGCGCTTTAGCATTAGGAATGCTTGCTTTTGTTACAGCCTCTAGGGCTGGTATCGGTGTTACGATTATTATTCGTTTACCTTGTGCCAGGGCTCGTTCTTTCGCTATAGCTGTCTGTGTTGCAGTTAGAATTTTTTCCGTTGGGCTAAATTTCATTTCAGCTTTAGTGTACAAGTGTGATTTGAATGCAATTGGTACCTTTTCTCCCTCATTAGAGGTCAGGTATGTGAATCCGCATCTTCCTGGGATGACTCGAATCACAAGATTGCGTGTGTTATCACGTGTTTCTAATTTTGTTTTTATTAACATGTCAGTTTGTAAGGATCTCAGAATTTCTGTGTGTATTTGAGTCCAATTGGTTCTTTTAAAATCTGGTTTTATTAGATCATAAAGGGGCTTGACCCTTTCTGCGTAATTTGCAATGTATGTTCTTCCGAAATTTAGGAAGCCTAGAATTGACTGTAGGTTTTTTAGTGTTCTAGGTGCTTGGAGTACGGCACATTTCTCTAGGAAATTGTCAGCCAGGCTTTTGCCTTCACTTGATAATTCATATCCTAAGAACAGGACTGTTAGATGGGCAATTCTAGATTTTTTAAAGTTGAATTTGTAACCCTCTGCTGCGAACCCAAGTATTATGGTGTTCACTCTCTTCAAGTGAGTATCCAAGTCATCATCTGTTAGGTATATGTCGTCGACATAAGATAATGCTTCGTCATCATATGTTTGTAGTAACTCTGTTACTCTCGCTGAGAATAATCCTGGGCTGTTCTTGAACCCCTGGGGTAACTGACAGAATTGTTTTTGAGCGCCATTTATTGAGAACGCGGATAAATATCTGCTCTCTGGTGCTATATTCTGACAAAAGAATCCATTAGAGATGTCTAATGTTGTTTTGTATTTTTTGCGCACTATGTTATTCATTAGTGCAGCACTATGCGAGTTTTGCACTGCAAAAGTTTTGCAACATGAGTTAAGGTGTCTGTAATCCAAAACTAGACGATATGTATTGTCTGGTTTGGAAACCGGAAACAAAGGGTTGTTCATTTGTGAGGTGCAAGTTTCAATCACCCCCTGGTATTCTAATTGATCTAGGATTTCTTTTACCTGTTTTTTAGCTTCTTGCTTAATTGGGTACTGTCTTTGTGCAGTAGGTTGTGTTTTTAACTGGATTTTGTGAGGAGGAGAGTCCTCATCCCATCCTACGTGATTTGTATATAAAGCAGGAGCTTGAGCTACTGCCCACTTTCTGGCAAGTGTGTATTTTTTATGAATTGGGATATGATTTGAGAAGGCAGGCATAATTATTTCTTCGCCATGAGGGCAGTCCCTGACAAACTCTGGTGGCCAGTCTTTTTCAGCTAGAAGGATGTCATAGCCCTTGGAGAGATTATCCCAAAATAGTCCCCTTATTTTTCTAGTCTTATCCCCTTCTATACGTAAAGTTATTTCATATATTTTGTGAGGTTTGCTAACTCTGGTGTCTGCAGTTTCCACTTGAAGATATTCATTCGTGTCCACTGTCTCCAGATGATTCATAAGTAAGCATGGGCGGATTTTGCGGATCCACGATTCACGGATTTGCGTATTCACGGATCGTGGATCCGCAAAATCCGCGTATTTGCGGATTGACGGATTTGCGGATTTGGGGCGGGGCTTCCATGCGAGTGCACATGCCTCTTGTGTGTATAAAAGGTCAGAGACCGATCAGAGCAGCGGATGAAGATACAGAAGCTCCTGGCCACAGGAACAGCACGAGGATTGCGCTCGTGAAAGTCAAGGATGCAAAGGCATCTGTCCAGCATCACAGCTGATTAGCGATGGTATATTTGGGAAGAGGGCACAGCTGCCCAGCCTTGACAACGCTCACGATTGTTTTTTGGGCCGATGAATGAGCCACTGAATTTAAGCTTCAACTAGGGCACATGCTCCAATGATATCTGTAAGTGCCTCCGGTTGAGGTTTAATTTTTGTGCCAGGACCATCGTGCCAGAATGAACCCTGCCCTTCATATTTATTCAAGAAGACGCCATTAAGTGTAACTCTGCTTGTTTTCCTTACCAGCAAACCTTTGTTTGCCATACCTCGTTGGGTAAATGTATAGTGCTTTCACTACACTACAGCTGCCTAAAGTGCCAGAGAGTTGTCTACAGCGACCAGGTGTGTGTTACTATGCAATCGCGCCGAAGGGAGCAGGGGTCCCTTGAGTGAGCTATAAAAGCTCCTGGCCACAGGAACAGCACGAGGATTGCGCTCGTGAAAGTCAAGGATGCAAAGGCCTCTGTCCAGCATAACAGCCGATTTTCAATGGTATATTTGGGAAGAGGGCACAGCTGCCTGGCCTGTTAACTATTTTACGATGGCGCCGGCAAGCTGCCAGCGCCATCCTAAAATAGTTACTAAATTAGCTTCAACAGGAAGCTCGAATAGATAAAATAAAGCAGATGCACGAGCGCCTGCTTGATTTTATCTATTAGTGCTTCCTGTTGAAGCTAATTTAGTAACTATTTTACGATGGCGCTGGCAGCTTGCCGGCGCCATCGTAAATTAGTTACAACAACAGGCCAGGAAGGCTTGAACTTTTGGCCTCGGAATCCGCCGCTCGCGGATTGCGAATTTTCGGTAAATTCGCGAGAGTTCGCGGATCGCGGATTTACCGAAA
Source organism: Lissotriton helveticus (assembly GCF_964261635.1). NCBI lineage: Eukaryota > Metazoa > Chordata > Amphibia > Caudata > Salamandridae > Lissotriton > Lissotriton helveticus. The sequence continues at coordinate 1,764,779,620 of NC_136057.1, forward strand.
ATTCGCAAAATCCGCGAGCGTAGCGGATTTTGCGCTCATGCTTATTCATAAGGACTTTGCGAGCTATGCTCACTTCTGCTGCGCTGTCTAGCATTGTCTCAGCCCATTCTCCGTTTTTCAGTTGTGTCCTCAGTATTCTCGGCATTGTTAACTACTTTAATACTGGTTACCTTCTTTTTTGGAAATTGTAATTTCTTTTTTAGATGAGCAGGTTCCTTGTCTTTGGACTTGACGTGCTCTTCTCTTTGTTCTGATCGTCCTCTTCTTTCCGATTTCTGCGAGGAAGTCTGAAAAGATTGAGAGGAGCGTGTATCAATTTCTTGATATCTATCAGGCTTCTTAATATTATCCCTATTTCTAAGGTTGTATCTTTTCCCAGAGGGCTCACTTTGGGGAGACCTGTGTCCTTGGTTTGGAGATCTTTCTCTCCGCCGAGGAGACCTTCCTCTGGACTGGAATTTCTTTTCTTTAGGAATGGATTGTTTGTTTCCATCCCAGCTTTTTTTTTGTGATGTTAAATTATTATTAGAAAATACTTTTTCAGGACTTTCAATCAGTCGGGGTTTTACTGGTATTCCACCTAAACTATCTCTACCTAGTTCCTCATAGGATTTTTCTATAATTCTGGCAATTTCAACTGGTTGGTCTGCTATATCTGTTTCTTTTAACCTTTGGCGGATCGCCACGTTTGCTGCTTCTCCCTTTATGTTGGCTAATAGTATTGCCGAGACCTGCTTGAAGTCTTTTAGTAATTTCATACCAAGAGTTAAAGCGGGTTCTGGACCGTATTCATCTTGAATTTGTTTTAGCACATCTGGTATTACCGAGATGGATGGAACACCATGCGTTTTTGTGTAAATGGAAGCAAAGACTGTACCCCAAGTGTCACAGTCCTCCACGTGTGGTGCGATTCCCATTGGAAGACAGATAGTCAGAATCCTGTGTTTTTCCAACGGGGTGGTGTCTGGAAACACCGCCTCTATTTGGGTGATTTTTTGTGCTAACCAGAATGGTATTTGTTCCCTTTTAGCTGGTACTTTACCTAGGCAGGACTGTATGTTCTGTGGTGTAATTTTATTTGTGTTCCCCTGATGAGGGGTCAGCTGTGGAATTTTAATTGCTGGTTGGATTGTTGAAGTCCGCATTACATATTGGACTAATTGTCTATGTACTTTTATTAATTGTTTTAGTTGTATTAAAAGATCTGCTGCAGACATTCTTTCGATGTCTGGATGTGGTGTGTATCCGGCTAGGACCGGCCACGTTGCTCCTGGTCTACCTAATGGACCGAGCCTGGTGATGTGATTATTATGTTTTAGGGCGCCTTTAAACAAGAGTAGGTGCTCTTGAAATTTGAGTGGTACTTCCACCTCCTCGAAAGGAGTGTACTCATTAGGAGGATCCTCTGTTTTGTAATAGTGGAAGTGCTTTGTTACAGCGTTTGCTGCTGGAAAGTGTATCCATGAATAGAATACCTCTGTCTGCCGATATTCGTGTGCCTCTATTACGAATATGACTGTGCCACCTCTAGGTGTCAGTCCATTTTCTATAAGTTTTAAAGTTATAGTTTTTCTTACGTTGACCGGGATGAGTATTATATCCGGGTCTGTTTCTTGCATAGCATTATCAGCTGCTACGAGTTCAGCTGCTATTCTAGCTGTCTCTCTTTCTCCTTCACTGTCTGACATTGTACTGTCCAGAAGGTTATTCCGTTTGTTTGCAGATCAGGTTTCTTATGGAAACAAAGATTAGATGCACAATATTTTGTAACAGTGTATCCTTCAACGTTGACTAAACCAAGAACCATACATAGGAGTTTCCTCCTGCGAGGTTTGGCGGATATGACCTTTCACCCACTCCAGACGTCTTTGGAGTATTATGGGAAAAAAGGGGTCTGAGTGAAAAAGCACGACTGAGTTACTCTAATGTCTTGCGTTAGTTTTATCGCCTTTCCAAACGTTTGGGCGCCATGTAGTGTAGTTCCTATTATCCCAATAGGCTCTGCGCATTGGAATAATACCTTCAATAGTATAGGCCTAGACCAGACGTTAACTAGGTCTTCTATTGTCGATATTAGACTTAAAGTTTTGGGTTTGCCAGCTAGCTCAGAGTTCACTAGAAACTTTCTCGAATAGGCAAGGAGGAGTTGAACCTCCCTGGATAGACAAGAAGGGATTTAGTTTCTGACAACCATAGAACATGACAACTTTGCTCTCCCCTAATCAAGAGTGTATCTCTAGAGTCGTGTGAAAACAAAAGACAACTTATTTTACTCAGTCAGTATGTGCATTCTTAGTCTCACCAGATTGTAGAGAAAAGGAAGAGACGGGCGTGTTCAATAAAAGATGGTATTTATTGATCAGTCTCTTTTCTCATACAAGAGAAATGGATCGATATTATCGCAATACTTATGGTTAAGTAAAGTGCATACAATAAAAGCAGAAGTATAAAATAATACTGTAAAAACATTTATATGGTTTCTAAGCCATATGGTGGTTTAAAATGGATAAAATAGATACATACACATATACATTTGACTAATCGTACTCAACTGGTGTTTCTAACTACGCCTACCCCAGTGTACCTGACCTAAGCCTAATACGTGGGCGGGAATAAAAAGTAGCAGTTTAAGTTAAGTTTGTTTTGCCAAGTGACTGACTCAAGAATTCTCTGCAAGGGGTTATTCAGTTCTGTACCTGGAATCTAGGATGAATGAGGGATGGTATCTCTCGTCTCTGGTCTCGATATTCCAAGCTGCCTGCGAGGGCTGCTCGGAAGCGCCGGAGCTGGATTTCTCGGCAGGAGAAAGCAGCTTCTCGTTCTCAGCGCGTCAGGAAGGCGGGGCTGCGCCAGCGGGGTCTGCTCTGCTCTGGGCTTCGGCAAGTCTGGCTGCTCCGATCTCGTCACCACCGCGTGTGTTTGCTTAAGGCAATACCGGTAATATTTATACCTGTAAGGTGCCGAGATTGACGTAAGGATGGACATAGATACGTCAATAAGGATGTCATACGAGCTGGTCGTTAGCACATTCTTTTGCTGAAGTTCTCGGTGAAATCAAAACAATGGCCGCAGGGTTTTTCCCAGGTTGTCATAGGTTTGATTTGTTTTGAGAACTCCGTATGCCTTATCAGGGGCTGGAGGAATATTGCTTGTCTAATTAGATGGCAAGCGTTATGACCTAATCAGATAACACGTTCCTGTGCCGTGGTGTGGCTTATCAGATAACGGTTTCTGCATCATGGGATGGCTGCTAGTTAACTTGTTAACCAGAACAGGGTCAGGAATAGGGGGATCGATACAGAACCTATAGGAATACATCACAATACCCCCCAGTCTTTTAACAGAGTTTACCAAGTATGAATCCCCACTTGGAGCAGGCAATAAACTAGATCCAGATTCACTATGGTGCTAATGTTTAGACATGTAATGCAAATATCTTCATTCTTTGTAGGAACAAAGTGGGCTCCTCATCTATTGTTGTGGTGCATAACACTCATTTGGCAATATGTGCCCTCTGGCAAAAGGCTATTTATAGATGCTACATAGCTCTTGATTCACTGAGAAGGCAATAACTTTTTCTGTTGATCTTGATGATGTTTTTGTTTATCCAGTCTAGGTAAAAAGTCAAACATTGTTGAAACTGTTCAACTGAAAATTGTGCAATTCACTATGTGAGCATACTAGAGGTAGAGGTTCAATTAAACTACACCCTTACCCACCAGTAGAATATTGACCCCTGCAAAGTGCATGAAATAAACAACATTCTTCTGACTGACTAGTAAATTAAGCTCTAATTTGCAGGTAAAAAAAGAGTAATTTCGTAAAATAGATGCTAGAAGAATCTATTAGTGACACGTTTTTTGGATGGTTAATTGCTTTTGTGTACACATATTTGTAAATGTGGGACACTACACCGCACTGCTCAGTTTCCCTTTTTTGTGCATTTTATTTTGTGTGTGTGTTCCTGATATTCTTATTTGCTGACATAATTGTCTATTCTTCTTTGTCCTTTGATACAGTTCAGTTCCCACTGTTCAAGTATACTTTGTTGGTAAAAGTATAACTTAGTTTTGCTCTGTTTCTCTTAGCAAATAACAGGAGGGATTGTCTAAGGTTATCAAATCCTAAAATATTGTCATTGTTATTGTTTCCATTTTTGCATGTGTTGCTGTTATTCCAGATCTATACCACTGTCAGTTAGGATAAAGACCAAGATCAAATTACTAGGTATTGGCAAAGTTAATCCGATCTCTAATACCAGCATCCACTCTATTCTTCACAAATGTTTTTGTTCCACAGGAAGTGTAAAAACAATTGACCATAAAATTATAGTAAAACTTAAAAAAATTAAAATAGCCACTGAACAATTCATACCCAAATTAGACTGTAAAAAGTCATAACATTAACCAAAGAATCAATTTGCGAGCATACAAAAAGAAACAGAGTATTATTTACCACCTCACTGTTTCTTTAAATGCTTTTAGTGAACGCATCCAAATTACTCCACCATTTTTACAGATTTTCAGGTATGGCTCCTCTAGATCACTGCATTGTTTTGTTACAGTTCTTTACACGCTTAATAAGTTCTACTTGCAATGAAGTGAGATCTGTGGAGCCAATTTCCGTTTGGAGGTTTAGGATTTGTTATCCAAGTAGAGAGTAGTCTCAGTGAGGTTTGTCTTAAAGATAGTAAAACTATGTTATAGACCACTGTTTGAAAAAATATTAATTCTGGGAAGCCAATAGTGTTCTCCATTTGGATTGATATTTCAAAATATGGGTTGGCTTACATTAGAAAGGTGTATTTGGAAAGATCCAATTTATTTGTGGTAATTAAATAAACACTCATAGCCCTTAAAATAGGAGGATATACTCAGCCCAAAACCTGGTAATCAATCAAATGAATGGATATTCCCTTAAATGGGATAAGGTAGAACCACATAAGATAAATAAGATAGTGGTCGAGAAAAGCTTGGAACCAATAATGAAGTGTTTGAATGAACCCACATCACACGCGGAAGTACTGGAGTCAGATGTGTAAATAACAGAAACAATCAGGAATACATTGAAACTAGAAATAAAAAAGGGGAACAGAAAAATAAGGGGTGGTTCAATAGTAAGAGCACAAAAGCATATACAGAATTAAAATGGGCATTACACAAAAAGGAAAGAGACAGAACTGAAGTAAAGCAGTGTAGGAAAGCATATATTTAGGCAATAAAAATACGTAAATTAGAACTAAAGAATAATAACTGGGCTGACCTGCATAAGGCAAGTATTAACAAAGACAGTACTGCCTTTTGACGCTTGGTCAAATCCCCTTTTCTGACAGACTACCCCAACTATAGAAATTGCCATTGACGAAGGTCATTGGGTAGAAAATTTTCTCAAACTATTCTGACAAGAAAGGTAGGAGGTTGGTGTAGTTGCAAGCGTCGTAAATTCCAGTCCTGCATCCTCACCCTTTCCAATAGAACTAACTGTCACATTATAAGAAGTACAATTTGCTTTAAAAGCAAGCAAGGGGGGAAAATCTCCGGGACCAGACGGAGTACCGGTTGACATCTTTAAATATAACTTAGAATTATGGGGCCCACTGTTAACGTGAATATTGACTGCCTGCTGTACAATTGGACTCATAGAAACATGGTCAGAATCCATTATGATACAAATTTTTAAAAAAGGTGACAGGCAGAATCCGGCATGTTACCACCCCATTTCTCTGCTGGATTCGGAAGGCAAAGTGGCAGGCAGTATAGTCCTCAATTGGCTCCAACAATGGGCCGAGGACAATAATATAATTCCAGATCTTCAATATGGTTTTAGAGAGGGTCTAGGTACAATAGAACAGGGCCTCAATTTAACCATATTAATGGGGAAGTATACAAAAGCCAGAAAGGGAAAATTGTACCTGGCTTTTCTCGACCTCACTACCGCTTTTGATTGCTTATCCCACGAAAAATGATGGGGTATCTTAGAGGCAATGAGGGTTGAGGCACCTACCTCAGTTGCAAAAACGCCCAATACCCGCCCTACTCTATGGGGACGATGCTGTAATTATGGCCCAAACTCCTATAGGCCTACAGCGGGCGCTCATTAGCCATAATGATTTTATGAAAAACCTAGACCTAAAAATAAATACTACTAAAACTGTTATAATGAACTGTGGGAGGGGTGGAAGGAAGCAGATGGACATTCTTCTAGAGAACAAAAAAGTGGAAAGCACTACAACGTACTCCTATTTTATTTTTTTTGAAACATATTTTTATTGAGTTTTTTAATACATATGGTATAAAGACGCTCTTTTTGGCAAAGGATTGGTCATGACTACTATTTTCTAGTCCGATGTGCTTATGATAACAGAAATATACTTATACAAAAGTTCTGGTTTTCATAGTGACCTTTGGTCCTAGAGGCAACAAAACGGAGTAAATTAGATCTCTGATGTAAAGGGAACTTCTAATTATTACAAACTCATGTTTATCTAATGATCTATACTATAATCGACTGAATACAAAATGTAGAACTACCCCCCTCCCCCCGTTCTCTGGTTCACTAGTTTATTGCATGATTCAATATTAAAATGCATGCATTCAATAAAAAGAAAAAAGAAATACAGAACATCCATGATTAAAGATCAGAAGACAATTAAGGATGTGAAATAATACAGTACTACTGTGTATCGGTCAGTGCAGTTTCTGGTGTCACCGGATATAGGGATAAGGTGGGCCTGGTCTGCGATGTTGGAGGATTTAGTATGTCTATGGCTTTAAATGTTTCCAGCATTTGGTCCCAATCCAGCGAGATAGGAACCCTACGCAGCCCTCGAACTTCTTCCTGTCTGATAGTTGCGCTTTCTGCAGTGCACCAGTGGCTTGTTTCAGTCTGCCAAGAGAGTGGTGTGGGGGGAGAGGCAGATTTCCAGTGCATTATGATAGCTCTTTTCTCTATTAGGAAAGCCAAATCGGCAAATCTGTGCTGGACCTTCTCCCGCTTGGGTCGTGAATGTAGGCCCAGTAGACAACTTTCTGCCGTTGTCCAAATAGCCGTACTGGTGATTTCCTGCATTTTATTTTTTTTTTAAACTTTATTTTCACATTTTAATAGTGGTACAACGAAAAGGTGCAATAGTATCCACATACTTGCAGCGATAAGAAAGTGACGCATGCATTTTACAGGTCTTGGCATCAGGATGGGAATCACACAACATTACAGTCTGAGAAATCATTTAAAACAATGGCCCAAACTATGTTTCCTTGACTCGTGCAAAGTCAAACTCCACAACTTAACAATATAAAATTAGCAATGTATGTACACAATTCGAGGATATATCTAGTACAGTATCATCTGGTATCACATGCATAAAAAGGCAGTGGACAGATAGCAAACATCCAGCGAGATCCATGATTCCCGGGTCAGGCAGTTGCATTAAGCAGGTTATTACTGATTATCCATTGGCCATGTTCATTTCCTTCTCCAGTACCCCACTCCTCCCATCACTCGCATAGACAGTTGTAGGTCTGCATCACTAAAACGTCAGGTTGTATGCGGAGATTATGTTACCTCTATAGCGTCAGGTCTATCCTGTTCTAATAAGTAGCACTGCAGCAGAGTCCATATGTCAGTTGGCCTAGAAGCGGCCGGGAGTAGCTCAGCATAAGTAGTGATCTGTTCCTGACAATATGTAAGGTCGTGTAACCAGTCCTTATATTTAGGGGCTCTGCCCCTTCCCCACCGACAAGCCATTCTCCTCTTGGCCACAAGTAATGCCATTGCAATAAATTTACGGTGTACCGCTTGTATCGGTTCCACATACCCCAATAGTGCTAGCACCGGGGAGGGCATCACCTCAGTATTTCTCATCTTAGACAGTGCAGTAAACACCTGTCGTCAGTTGTCCTGGACTCCATCGCATGACCACGCCAGATGCAAGACGGGTGCGCATCAGAAAAAAACTGCTCCAAAGTGTGAAATGTCCCTTCGTGGTACAGGTCTCCCCCTGTTGTGATGTGTAATCGGTCTGCTAGCTTATGGAAGATAGCCTCCAGCAGCAGGGGCATGTCCGGATGGTACGTTATCGGCCAAGCCGGTGAATATATCAGAAGTGTGCCTAGCATTGTCCCTAACTGGGCCCATGCATTGACAGTGCTCATTACTGTCGACTGTGTCTTATCTAGACCGAGGGGAGGGATGTATATTAATCAGGACTGGGTGAGCTTGCCAGTGTTCTGCCGCAACCTGGGGCATATAGCGATGCGGGTATATCTAAAAAAAGCATAATGCGCCTGGGCGCTGTACTAATATAATTCAAAATCGGGAATTCTGAAACCTCCCTGAATGTAGGGCCTAGTGAGGGTCTCCCATTTGAGTCTGGGTGGTCTTACCGCCCCACACCAGTCGAGTTAGTTCTGATCGCAATTGGTGGAAGAAGTATCTCCCAGGATAAAATGGTATGTTCAGGAAAAAGTAAAGCAATTGTGGTAGAACCACCATTTGCATTAAGGATGCTCTTCCTGCCATTGACAGTGGCAGTGTGATCCACCTTGTGATGTCGTCAGTAAGACGAACCATAGCAGTGCCATAGTTAAGCCGCATTAGTTCATCTCTGTCTCGTGACACTCGTATCCCTAAGTATTTGAATTCATCTTCACACCAGGCGATAGGATAGTCTAGAGCGAATTTAGTCGTCGACGCCGTGAGAGGAAATAAACACGATTTGCTCTAGTTAATTTGGATGCCAGGGAGCTTGCCAAACCGGATAAATTCTCTGAGAATGGGATAGGTTATGGCTGGGATCACGGAGATATAGAGTTATATCGTCGGCGTACATTGAAATAAAAATTTGCCTCATATTACACTGCAGCGCTTTGGCCATATGATGTTGCCTTCATTTTGCCGCTAGGGGCTCAGTGGCAATCGCGAAGAGCAGAGGCGACAATGGCCAGCCTTACGTCGTGCCCCTTGTGATGGATATGTCCTGAGATAACCTCCCATTATTGACCACTTTAGCCACTGGTGCCTCATAGAGCAGCCGAATCCAAGAAATGAAAATAGCAGGGAATCACATACGTTCCATCACTCCAAACACATAATCCCACTCAAGGGAGTCATGGCCGACATTGGTAAGTCTTCGGAGACATTATTCATAATTGTGAAGAAAGTTCGCAGATTGTGGGATGTTGCCCTACAAGGGACAAACCTCGATTGATCAGGCAAAATCAGATTTGTCAGAGGAGGTTAAGGCGCGTAGCAATAAGTTTAGCAAGAATCTTAACGTCACAATTCAATAGTGACAGGGGCCTGTATGAATCACAATTGGTCGATGGCTTCCCAGGTTTTAATAGTGACGTGATGAGGGCAGTGCGCATGGATGGGGGAAGATGCCCCACCTCCAACACATCTTCGTATACTTCTCGTAACACTGGGGCCATGAAATCTATATAAGTTTTGTAGAACTCAGCCGGAGTTCCATCCAATCCGGTAGCTTTACCAGACTGCATGTGCATTATAGCTTCTCGCACCTCATCCAACTCGAACGGGGCGCTCAAGAATGTTTTTTGGGTATCACTCAACCATCCGAGAGACACATCCTCCAAATAGTCCTGTAAATTAAGTTTATCAGTTCTTGTGGTAGTGTATAGTGCGGTATAATGCTCAACAAATGCATTAAGTATAGTAGCCGTATCTCTATACACCACCACGTCAGTCCCCTCAATAGATAGTATAATGTTTGGCTGTCGCGTCAACCTGATCGTTGCAGCAATCGCTTTGCCCGGTCTTTCGCCCTCGCCATATCGGCGAGCTGTCCAATGTCAGCTTCTGAATTTGGTTTCTCTGCAGGATTCCTCAGTATATTCTGTGAGTCTCCCCCAAAATTTCGAGCGAATTGCTCCATCCGGGCATTCGCAAGGTATTCTTCTAGTGATTTGAGCTCAGTTTCGAGGTTGGCTACTGTAGTCAATATGCTCTTAAGTAACCCAGAACCTTTTGCTATGCAGATCCCCCTCAATGTGACCTTAAATGCCTCCCAGATGGTTTTCACATTCTTAACCGAGCCCTTCTTACGTTCAAAGAAGCCTAAGGCCTCTCCTCTCAATTTCTCTTAGAATACAGCATCTAGCAGCATTGTAGGTTGCAGACGCCAGGCAGATTTTGGTGGACCCAAGTCTTCTGCCCGCAAGATGAGGCATACAGGTGAGTGGTCCGAATAGGTCCTGGCCAAGTGTTGCACTCCTGAAACCGCAGGACACAACTGTGGGGTTACAAACATGTAATCTAATCTCACCCAGGACTTCGCATGCGCTGTAAAGTGAGTGCCCTCAAGTGTGGCAGGGTGTAAGTGTCTCCAGGTGTCGATCAAGTTATATTCTTTTAGTGTTGTGTGCAGTTCCTCCCGTGCTTTGGTGTAATGATGGGGGGCCGGATGTGACCTGTCTTTAGCCGAGTCTCGTGCTATGTTAAAATCTCCACCCCATATGATGTGGTCACGCCCTGTGCTCATCACAGTTGCCCACAATTCAGTAAAAAAATGAGGGCCATCAGTATTAGGACCATAGCAACACACCAGAGTAGCCGACAAGTGCCCTAACCGTCCCCACATTATACAATACCGTCCTTGTGCGTCATGTCTGCTACCCACCAGTGTAAATGGTGTGCCTTTTTTAATAAGAATCGCAGTGCCCCTGGCGTACGTCGAATAAGAGGAAAATACCGCATGAACCGCCCATCTACAAGCAAAGGTGGGAGCGGGCTGTGGCCTGAAATGTGTTTCTTGTAGAAAAGCAATGTGTATAGCATGCCGGTCTAAATATGGCAGCACCTGTCGCCTTTTCCGCGGATCTCCCAGCCCTCGTACATTCCATGGGATAAGGTTCAAATCATTCACTGTCATGTGTGGTGTAGTTCATAATCGTGTCGGTGTCTGCCCACCCGGCAGTACCAGAAACCAGTCGGGTACATCGTAGCACATTAACACAAGCCCTTAACATGCCATATGTCACATCCTGTCGTAACACACATGCATCCACTCCACCGCAATAGCAGCCAAATCTGAAGCGTGTGTTCTCTAAGTGCACCACACTAACTACCCCCTTCCACCCGCCCACCCCCATTTGTCCCCATGTCCCTTCTACTGCCCCGTAAACAAATATCCACACTATACATCTGTTGAACATGTGAGTCTCTTCCGTCACACCCCCCTCCCACTGAAGCAACCCCAACTTGCCAGAATACTCTACCCTCCCACCTCCCAAATACCCAAACAGCAAATTAAGCATCCCACAAACAACATAGTTGTGTATTGGGGAATACCCGCAGGGGGGCATTCTAGAGGACTACACCACCACTCTCCTCTCCTCAAGACCCTGGACCTGTACAACCACTAGGCCTTTTCTGAGGGAGATTAGCGGGCCCTGGAATACGTTACCACTGGATTACCATCGATCTTCTCAGGTTAGGGGTCCAGCAGTCAACCCCAGTCCCAGCACAGCGCGGGATCTGCCAGAAAAGACCAACCAGGAATCCCAGCACTGTCCAGTGGATCAAGTCAATTGGTTGTCCTGCACATCATTCTGCGTCTTCCTCAGCATGAGCATTATCTTGTTGTCCTGCTTCTCGACCATGGCCACCCCGCTGTGACCTCTTCAGCGACCGTAGGTAATCCTCCACGTGTTGTGGATTTGTGAAGAAGCGCTGCTTCCCTTGGTGAGTCACACGCAGGCGCGCTGGATATAGTAAGGCATAGTCAATTTGTGCTGCACGCAGTTTCTTTTTAACTTCAATGAATTTGCGCCTTTCTTCCTGCACCACAGGAGTGAAATCCGGGAAGATTGAGAAGGATACTCCGTTGTACACCAGATTTTGTTTGGTGCGCGCCGCTCAGAGGGCAACATCGTGGTCCCGGTAGTTTAATAGGCGTGCAATAATAGGCCGCGGAGGCGTTCCTGGCTTTAGGCCTGGCCCGAGGGATCAGTGCGCCCGCTCTACAATGAGTTGTGTGGAAAAAGCTTCAGCTCCTATGGACGTCAGGAGCAGTTTCTCTACATTGTCCTCCATTCGTCCAGTATCTGTGGATTCTGGTATGCCCGTCAAGCGGATGTTGTTGCGCCTGCTACGGGCCTCCAAATCCTCGTTCTTCGCGGCAATAACGCGTAGCAACTTGTCCATTCTCGCCAATTGTGTCGCATGACCGGCAGTGGTATCGTCATTATCAGAGATACGTCGTTCAGTCTCTGCGATCCGCTCCTCATGTTGGTCAACTTTATGCACAATTGCGTCCATCCTCGAGGACATGCCGTCCACTTTGTCGACGACCTTGGCGAACCCTGGTCGCATTTCCTGCAATATCTGCCTCATATACAGCTCTTGAGATGCCTCGCCATTGCCCGACTGCTCTGCGCCGCCCAGTTCAGCGTCAGTGGGATTCTGCTTAGGCCCTTTTTTTCCAGCAGCATCAAAGTTGAGTTTAGGCTGGCGCTTGTCCGGTTTTCCCATTCTGCCGCAGCCAATACGAGTCCAGGCGCAAAATTTATGGAGGCGAGGTTGGCCCTCTTTAAGTACCTCACCCTCCTGTACCGTCGGCTCCGTTCCACAGTAAGGTTAAGATTATCTGTCACAAATACTGAGATCCTGTGTCGTTCGTGTCCCCAGATCCAACATGCCTTGCGTGATCTGGAAGCAGCGACTCAGGCGGGGTTGCCAGGCAGAGCAGAGTTCAACGTACACAGCCCAACCGGGGTGAATCCGCCCAAAAAAAGGCCTATCAACTTTCCCTTATGTGACACCAGGATATTCTGTCCCGTTCACCATTCAGCCATCCAATGTATTACAGCGTGCTCAAGCCTGATGTCCCCGCAATGCCAAATAAAGATCCAGTAGGAGATGAAGGGTGCGGAAGGCGTTAGTGAACTCCGCACCCAGTCTATATACGCTGCTCAAAGGGAGACGCCACCTGTGAGCCTCGAACCCGCAGCCGGTGCATACAGTGCCACAGCGTGTCGTTCAGCGCTATACACGTTGCTCAAAGGGAGATGCCACCCGTGATCCTCGAACCCGCAGCCGGCGCATCCAGCGCCGCAGCGTGTCGTTCAGCGCTATACGCGGCCACCGCCGATCTACTTCTCAAAGGGGAACAAAGGAGGATGACCGTTACCTTAGTTTGCCGCTTTAGGGCGCCGGTCGGTAGGCCGCTGCGCAGGTGGGCCGCAACGTTCTATTTATTTAGGTCCGAGAGGTCTGAGGTAACTGTCCATCGCGGGTTCGACTGCACAGGAACGCGTCGCCCTCCCAGTCCGATTTGTTTGTGCCATGCATTCCTACCGCTCTGAGTTGGCTGGCGCAGCGCCTGCACCGTCTGCCTCTCCCACTCCGGCCTGCTCTCCTCGTGGTGATCCCCGGTCTTTCCTGCCTCTCGTTGCCGGCTCCAGTGAGCAGCGCAGGTCCAGAGCTGCTCCTGGGCAAAGGTTCGGCGCCCTGGTGCTCAGCCACACAGCGTCGGATTCAGCTCAAAGTTGCACCGCAGCTAGGAAACAGGATTAGACGTACGTAGGCGTCTTGGCAGCAAATATTACTCCAGTTTTGCAGGATAAATGCCGGATATTAATTCCAGGTAGCAGGGGCCACCACATGGCGGCCATTCTGCTCATGCGCCCTCTAGCGCCCCCCGATTTCCTGCATTCTGTAGTTAATTGTCTGCCAGTAAGCTTGCAAGCGCAGCCATGCCCATAACATATGGAGTAGGCCTAAATCCACCTCTTGGCATCTAGGGCCAGTGCACTGAGCATTATGGAATATGTGATTGATACAATGTGGTGTGAGGTATGCCCTATGTAATATCATGCACTGTATGTATTTGAATTTAGCGTTGGGGGACACTTTAAAACAGAGGCTCATTCCTTGTCCGTCATTTCCCTTCCTAATTCCAGAGACCACTTAGTGCAGAGTGGGGGTCAATACAATGTCTGAGTGTGACCGAATCACTCTATATAGCCATCGGGTGAGATGGTGTCCCTCTCCCATTATATATACTGCATTCACTAGTTCATGATTAGGGGGTTCAATACCATCAGGAGACCAACTGAGTTTGATGTAATGGGAAATGGCTGCCTGTGGGAGAAAAAGGGCCGGAGGGATCCCTTGGGTATGAGTAAAATTCTCATGATCCGCCAATTTACCATCAAGGAACAGTGTTCCAATCTTTGACACCCCTTCTCATGCCCAGGAGGATATTGTTCTTTTCGAAATAATCCTGTAGCAGTTGGTATCTCAAGCAAGGGGATATTGGGAGAGTAAGGGAGGGCCCTTTTGGTGTACCGAAGTGTCTTCCTCCAGTACATTAATGCGGTCCTGAGTAAAGGGGGAGTAGTGGGTAGGCTCTTGCTATGGGGCAAGAGTAAAGTGTGGAGACCCCCCGGTCAAGAAGCTGGGGTGTATATAGCCAATTTCCTGTAAGTGTTGTTCCGCTAGCCAGTAAGACAACCACTGTAATTGGCTAGCCATGCAATAAGCTCGAAAGTCTGGGGGACCTAAACCTCCCTGCATACAACGTACTCCTACTTAGGTATTTTAATCAATCACAAGGGATCGTGGTCCCAGGCCATTAAAACTAGGAAACTTCATTTTATGAGAACAACGACAGCCCTAGCAAACTTCACACAAAAGTAATGAAAAGGCCCCACGGAAAAGGGTTGATTAAAATTTACCAAGCTAAGTGCGTTATCACAGCTAAAATTCGGGGCGGGAATAGGGGGCTATTGTGACATACACGATATACAGAGGGTTGAGAACGCGTATTTAAAGTATTTATTGGCTGTTTCACAATCTACATAAACATATACTTGCCACACAGAGTTGAGTCTACAATTTATTACAGACATAATAAAAGTGCAGCCGGTTTTACCGTAGCACCGGATATGGACTTCGACAAAAAACTATATTCAGTCTGCAAGTGTTAAGTGACAGCCTTAACTTAGAACACGCCAGCCTGAATACTACCACAATCCTTCCTTGATGAGTTTAATCCCTAGAAAGGCTTTTAAAAAACAATGTATGAACCACATGGAGGCAAATAGACTTGCCAGTGAGGCATCAAAGCCCACGGTTCAAAGGAATCAAATGCTGCGCTCCACCCTCGCTATTCAACCATATCTAATATATGTAATGGGAGGCTATGAAAGATTGGTTCTGACACGTTTCAGACTCAACATATTCCATCATTTGGTAAGCTTTCCTACCATAAATGATTGGTATAAAACCTTACCAAATTGTCCCTGCGCTGGAGTCTCACCCCAATCAACAATTCATATAGTACTATTCTGCAAATTCTATCGAGAGCCGAGGATGAGGTGGATCAAACCCATCTTGAAAATTTGGGGCATGAGGCAATGCCATCCGGTATGTCTTGCACTGCAATTTTTAGAAAATGGATGTTTTGTAAGAAATATTGTTGCAATTTTAATATACGCAATTCAATGCAGGAAACATCTATGAACATTTTTCTTACTCTTAAAATATTCTTGTGGGACATTTGGTAAAATTTAAGAAATGAGGCAGTGTTGCTAGGCCCTCTTTGCATTGAAGATTTACGATAATGATCCTTTTGTAAAACAAGTCACTGTAACACCTAAATCCATGACCAGATGTAGGAAATCTCTTAGACTTTGGTCCCTAAATGAAATATGTACTCTGGTCCTATCCTCTAAGTATTCATAAATATGCAAACCATGTTTAAATTACTGTTATAATCATTGTATAATGTTGGCAGTATGAAACTATTAATTTGGTCCCTTTACTCAGGTATTACTTTTTATATACTCACAGATCTGTAAATCATGTTTTTAACTTTTCTCTAACAAATTATTTTTATAATTATTGTATAATATTGGCAATATGAAATTATAAACCTGCTTCCATGTTTTTAAATTAATTTAATAACTATTGTGCAATATTTGCGATATGGTACTGTGAAATTTGTGCTTTCATGTTTTTTATGTACGAACATTTTAAAACCGAATAAAGCTGAATTTGAGATAAATAAATGGAGAAGAAGAGAATTGTTAGTGTGTATGAGAATCTTTTAAACAAGTCAGCGTTTGTTGATTTTTGGAATATTGAACTGTAAATCTAGTTCAGACTTACATATATTTTCAAAAGGTCTTGGTCAGGCATAATTACTCTAGTTTCTTTCTTGCATGTAAAGACATTGGGGCATATTATCAAGGACAGGCGATACATTATCGCCGCTTTTATCGGCAGGAAACTGCCGATAAAGCGGCAATAATGGCCTTGATAATATGCTCTATGAATTCCAATCGAAGCCCATGTTAGATGTGAACACATCTAACATGGTCTTCGATTGGAATTCATAGCGCATATTATCAAGGCCATTATCGCCTCTTTATCTGCAGTTTCCTGCCGATAAAAGCGGGGATAATGATTCGCCTGTCCTTGATAATATGCCCCACTGTCTCTGCACCTTATGGTTGCAGTGGGTTCTTTTTTTATATACTTAGAGTTAAAGCCAATCTTGATTCATCTTGATAGTTTCTGAACTATCTGAAGTGTCAAGTTTTTGAGCTGAAATTGACTCATGGCCTTGGTTACCACTAAATGTGAGCGGACTCCCTCAATGGGAATATTTTACCTTACTGATATTCACAATATGATAATCTTGACATTACAGAAATTAAATTGGCTTTTCCTGAGACCCATTTGAATCTGAGCAAGATCTATGCCATGAAACCCCAGTGAGTTGCTCTTTTATACTTTTTTCAATCTTCGTGGGGATGTTCCAGTTGCTCTATTGAAGGGGCTGTTTAGTATCTCAGATTTCTGTTGATGTTATTAATGTCAAATTAGACACGGAGGATGGATCCTTTCCTGTGGGAATTAATGTTGAGATGATTGATGATCTGCGGCAAATATTGTGGTGCAATTTCAGATTAGATTCACAAATCCGTTTTGACATTTTAGTTGATTATTCCAAATGTTGGTATCTACACTTAAAACATATATTATAAAAGAATCCTGACAACTTTGTAAAAGACAGAGTTTTGCATATCCGATGGGTTTTCAGAAACAGGAGTCCTTCCACAGTGATAAAAAATAAATACAATTTTAACAGTGCCTTCCCTTACTCACAATACGGTAAATAATTGAGGGTGTCTTTTAACTTTTATGTGGAGATTTATCTATATTGCAAAGACATGCATATAACTTATGCTTTAAATGTTGCCTCTGTAAAAATTGCACCATGCAATAGGACATTTATAGGTGTGAACATGAATCAATAATCCTCTCGGATGTCATATAATGTTGTTTCCCTGTGACTACAGGAAATTTAGCAGCCTTTTCAAAATAGGGACTTTTCTTCCAGTTTCCAGTAGCAAATATTGAAATAGATGGGAAGTGTGGCTTTCAGGTGAAAGAAAATATTGAGGAATCTACTTGGTTTTTTAATATTTCATGGAATAAGAATTGATTAGAATAATGGCACATATAGAGCCATTTCATTGAAAATGTACCTCTTGGAAGATGTTGACCCGCGTGTTAGCTTGAAAAACAATTATATAACTAATAGGCATGACTTTTCTATCATTGAAAGATACGTTTACTTTCTATACCTCTGTCTCATAAGTAAATGCAATATAAAAATTCGTTAGGGGAAATTGAAAAGTTACGACAAACAAGGCAGAGAAAGCACTACTCTGCCTGTGTGTTTGTGTGAGTGTCCGCAGCATGGCAGTGTGTAAATCCTTCACTGGCAGTGTGTAAAGAGTACACTGCTCCTATGTATTCAGTATCTATTCTGTTTATATTTGTAGACTGGTACTGCAACTGTTCCTACCAACTAAAGTTCATTCACATAAGCGTCTCCAGGTGCCACAAAAGGGAGTCCCCCAGATTACCATATTGTCCGCTTTCGTCTTCTATCTCTACCTGGTACCCATTCAGACGTTACTCACAGATAACATCTCAAAATTCACCAATATGCCAATTCCACGCAACCATTCTAGAAACGTTCTTCTTCTCCAGTTATCCAGCTCCTCAAGTAATGCCCAAGCCTCATCCAGGCCTAGATTCCAAGCACATACCTAAAGCTTATACCCACTGAAGCAGAATTCCTTCTATTGACCAAGAACACCAAGCATAAGCTGGTCAAAACTTAGACCGACAATGTATTTTTCAGAAGATTCATGTTTGCCCCCCGCAGTCTGCCCTCCATTATTTGTTATAAGGAACTGAGAAAAATTCCTCTGGTAGATCGAATACAAATTCCCCTAATCATATTATGGCGCTCGCTCTGGGCAAATGAAGAACCAGCCCTTAATCGAGCAATAATTCAGGACTGCTTGAAGTATGACCTTGTACATAAAATACATTGGCTTAGCTATGTTAATATCCAGTTGGCATTCGTGGGACTGAAGGACTGTTTTACTAACCCTCATCTTATTACCTCCCTTGCGTAACCCCAATTAAAGAGAGAATTTTAAAATATTTTAATGGAGCGCAGATAATTTGTTGTGGCTAGTAAAAAGCATGTAGCCGATTATTTACCTTTGGTCACCAATGAAGGAATTGAGCCATATCTTTTATACCCTTTTAGTCAGTCTAAAATGTTTTACCTTTTAAGATTTAGACTTGGCGTTGCTCACTTTCTGGTGTTGTACCCCAGTAAAACATATCACGATGCCCATCTGGATCCCTGCCCCAGTGACTGTAACTCATGTCAGAACCCTTGATCCTGTTTTCCAGGCAGGTCGCTCCCCACGCTGCACAGCTCCACCGGACTGCACCCTTGCTCCTGTGACCAGCCGCTGCTCCTGACGGTGTTCGAGGCCCGCCTCCACCCGCAGGCTACCACTTGCGCCTCATCCCTGGTGGCCAGTGACAGGCCTTAGGTTTGCTTGTGCCCGCTCGCATTTTTGCCTGTGATCGCTGTGTTGTTTTGTTCTGGTATTGCTTTGTACCGTATCTGCTTCTGTCTTTAGATTATATTGCTTTGTGACTTATTTGCTTCTGCCACTTTGTTCCCTGCCTTTGCATGTGCTTGTTTTCCCCTCTGTGCCCGCTCCCTCGCCGATCCCGCTCCCCCCCCGCTGCATCCCCTGCGACCCCGCCCCCATTGGCCCTCTCGCCCCACCCAGCTGCTCCTCCCTCCCACCTCCCCTTCTTATGGCGCCCGCTGCGCGGCAGTGAGAGCGACCCTTCACCCTGTTTTCCAGGCAGGTCACTCCCCACGCCGCGCAGCCCCACCAGACTGCGCCCTTGCTCCTGTGACCAGCCGCTGCTCCTGAGGGTGTTCGAGGCCCACCTCCACCCGCAGGCTACCACCTGTGCCTCATCCCTGGTGGCCAGTGGTAGGCCTTAGGTTTGCTTGTGCCCGCTCGCATTTTAGCCTGTGATCGATGTGTTGTTTTGTTCTGGTATCGCTTTGTACTGTATCTGCTCTGTCTTTGGATTGGATTGCTTTGTGACTTATTTGCTTCTGCCACTTTGTTCCCTGCCTTTGACTGTGCTTGTTTTACCCTCTGTGCCCGCTCCCTCGCCAATCCCGCTCCCCGCCGCTGCGTCCCCTGCGGACCCGCCCTCCACCCCCATTGGCCCTCTGCCCCACCCAGCTGCTCTTCCCTCCCACCTCCCCTTCTTATGGAGGCCGCGCCTCTGGCGCGCCAAAGGTGTGTCAAAGGCACGCTCATCTGTGCCCGACCGCACCTGGACGCGCCCAGCACCAGAAACCCTGGACCCCAAAGACACCCCCACACCCGACTGCACTACGACGCCAGCACCCTCCACGCACTCAACCCCGGACGAGAACACGCCTGCTACCGGGCCACATCAAAGCGCACACATGGACCCTTCTCCTGCCGGAACTGCAGCCTCACCAGCGTCCAGCCCACCAAACTGTCAAGTAAAGATCCCAACCACCTCCAAATCATCCTCTTCAACACCCGCTCCACTGGCAAACACGCCATCGAACTCTGGGACCTCCTCGACTCCACCGCCCCGACGTCGCCTTCCTGACGGAGACCTGGCTGAACACCACCTCAGCACCAGACATTGCCATCGCCATCCCAGAAGGCTACAATATCTCCCGCAGAGACCGCACCAATGGAGTGGGAGGGGGAATAGCCATCATCCACAAGAACACCATCAGAGTCTCGACCAACACCGACGACAACCTCAACACCGCCGAGCACATGCACTTCCAGATACACACCGATCCCAACACCACCCTCAGAGGAACCCTCATCTACAGACCACCCGGACCTCGACCACAGTTCAGCAACTCCATCGCCGACCTCATCAGCACCCATGCCCTCGCCTCTACGGACTACATCCTCCTCGGGGACCTGAACTTCCACCTCGAGTACAACAACGACACCAACACCACCGCCCTAATCGTCAACCTCGCCAAGCTCGTAACAACACCCACCCACACCGCTGGACACACATTTGACCCCATCTTCTCCGCAAGTCCCCACGTCTCCTTCAACCACACCACCGAACCCCACTGGACCGACCACAGATGCGTCCACTTCACCTTCAGGAAACCCACCACGCCCCACCGCACCCAACAGATGCCACACCGCTGCTGGGGCAAGGTCTCCGAAGACCAACTGACCACCACCCTCGCCCTGAGACCACCCCTGACCCCACCAACCCCAACATCGCTGCCCTTAACCTCAAACAGTGGATCAACAACAGCGCCGACACCCTCGCTCCACTCAGGACCCCCGCCGCCAACCACTCCAGCAAGAAAGCTTCCTGGTTCACCGAAGACCTCCAGGCCTCAAAGCGCACCTGTCGACAACTGGAAAAGAACTGGCTCCGCGAATGTACACCAAACAGCTACACGACCCAAAAGAACGCCACCCGCAGACACCACCAGGTCATTAGGACTGCCAAGAGGACCGCCAAGGGGATCGCCGAGACAACAACGCACACAACAGCAAAGAGCTCTTCAATATCGTGAAAGAACTCTCCAACCCCAGCTTCAACACCAACGACATACCCCCCTCTCAGGACCTGCGCGACTCGCTAGCCAACTTCTTCCACCGCAAGATCGCCAACATCCACAACAGCTTCAATGCCACATCCCCCACATCCACCGCTGAGCCCACCACCCCCAAGACCACCATGCACACCAGCCGCCTGAGCACCTGGTCCAACATCAACGACGAAGACACCATAAGGCCCATGAACTCCATCCACTCCGGATCCCCATCTGACCCATGCCCACACCACATCTTCAACAAAGCCAGCACAGCCATCGTCCCCCTTCTCCGGAAAACAATCAACATCTCCTTCGAGACAGCAACCTTCCCGGAAAGCTGGAAGCACGCCGAGATCAACGCCTTACTTAAGAAATCCAAGGCGGACCCCAAGGCCCTCAAGAATTTCTGACCCATCTCCCTGCTCCCGTTCCCCGCGAAAGTCATAGAGAAAATAGTCCACAAACAACTGACCCGATACCTCAAAGACAACAACATCCAGGACCCATCCCAGTCCGGCTTCTGCAGCAACCACAGCACCGAAACCACCCTCATCGCCGCCACCGACGACATCAGGACCCTAATGGACAAAGGAGAAACAGCTGCCCTCATCCTCCTGGACCTCTCAGCCGCTTTCGACATGGTCTCCCACCGCACCCTAACAACGCACCTCCACGATGCCGGAATCCAAGAAGAGGCTCTGGCCTGGACCACACCCTTCCTCTCCGGCAGAACCAAGAGCGTCCGCCTCCCACCCTTCCGCTCCAAGACCACCGAAATCATCTGCGGGGTACCGCAAGGATCCTCCCTCAGCCCAACGCTGTTTAATATCTACATGGCTCCACTCGCCCACGTCGCCCGCCAGCACAGCCTCAACATCATCTCCTACGCCGACGACACCCAGCTGATCATCTCCCTCACCGAAGACCCTCTCACCACCAAAGCCAACCTCCACAGGGAAATGAAGACCATCGCCGAATGGATGAAGGACAGCAGGCTGAAGATGAATTCTTACAAGACGGAGGTCCTCACCCTCGGCACCACCCCCTCAGCCTGGGATAACTCCTGGTCGCCTACCTCGCTGGGAACAGCACCAGCACCCACCAACCACGCACGCAACCTGGGGGTCATCCTCGACTCCACCCTCTCCATGACCAAGCAGGTCAACACCGTCTCCGCATCCTGCTTCAACACCCCCTGAATGCCCTGCAGGATCTTCAAGTGGATCCCCTCCAAAACGAGAAAAAACATCACCCAGGCCCTCGTCACCAGCAGGCTGGACTACGGAAACACCCTCTACGCAGGAACAACAACCAAACTCCTAAGACGGCTGCAACGCATCCAGAACGCCTCGGCACAACTGGTCCTCGACATCCCCCGATGCAGCCACATCACCCCCACCTGAGAGACCTACACTGGCTCCCCATCAACAAGAGGATTACCTTCAAACTCCTCATCCACGCACACAAAGACCTACACAATGCCAGACAAGCATACCTCAACGGACGACTCAGCTTCTACACCCCCACCCTCAGCCTCCGCTCAGCCAGCCTCGCCCTCGCCAAGGTCCCACGCATCCGGAAAACGACCACCGGCGGCAGATCCTTCTCCCACCTCGCCGCCAAGACCTGGAACACCCTCTCCACCAACCTTCGACAGACCCAAGACCTGCTGACCTTCAGAAGACTTCTCAAGACCTGGCTCTTCGAGCAGTAGCGGCTCCCCCCCCAGCGCCTAGAGACCCTCACGGGTATGTAGTGCGCTTTACAAATCCCTTGATTGATTGATAGATTGAACATGCTGCACTTTTTTTGTCAGCTATATGACAAACCACGCAGGGAATTTATTTGACCACTTCTGAGGGTGTTGAATATCAGAAAATGTTCCATCTGTTCCACCTTCGGCCACTTCAAACAGAATATACTTGTGAAATTATATATTGATTTATCTCTACCACAATTTTCTAACGAGGCTAGTTGTAAAATGATGTCTTTCTTTTTTTTCAATCTGTCTAAACAGATCACTCACAATCCCGGAGAATTTCTAATTCTTTTCTGCCGCTTTCAAAAGGCACTATGCACTTTGAGAAATGTCTGTCTCAAAGGCTGTATGTCGTTTCTGAAATTCTTTTATCGCTGGGTAAAGGCACTATGCACTTAAAAAAAAAATGTTTACTCACAGCGTTCTGTGTCACGCCTGCGAAATGTAACACAAATGTACATATTTAAATATGACTGAATGAGTATTGTGTTTTAATAATGCTAATGAATTTTAAATGATTTGATCAGGATGGCCTTGATGTGTCCTCATGAACTCTAAGTATGCTAAGTTGCTTTTTTCTGAAACTCGTGTTTCAAAAGTACATGTTATATCTTGTTTTTATCTGTGACTTTTATGGTTTGCCAAAAACCGAATGAAGTTTTATTGATGATGATGATGAGACCGACAACATAACCTGGACAGATTCAAACCTCCAACTTTCACCAAGTCTTTGGGATTCACCCTAGACACAGCCAACTATCACCAAGAACACTAACATGTCCCAGTGCAAGCTCTGTACACTAGAGAAAGTGAAACTATTTCTTCCAGAAAACGTCTTCAGAGTTCAAGCCCTCATCCTCTCTCACCTGGATGATGGCAACTCCCTACTCTACGGTCTCACAGGCTCCACACTCCCTCTCCTTAAGGGCATCCTATGTGCCACATTAAGGGTCTGAAAATATATGCATGTCACCCTCACCCTGATAGAATCCCACTGACTCTCCATGCCTTCGACCATCTTTAGCAATGGCTGCATTATCAACAAAGACATCATGACAAACATGTCTGGTGGCTTTTGGTACACTTCAGCAGCACACACTATTAGGCTGGAGACAAAGAAGCGCAAAAAAATAAAAAGGGAAAACAAACATGGCAAATGCCGTCTCTATTTATACACCTAGGGGCAGATTTATGAAGGCCTTGCGCCTCCTTGCGCCGCAATTGCGTCACTAAATGTGACGCAACGGCGGCGCAAACAATGCGCCATATTTACAACGTGACGCATCTAAGAGATGCGTCACGTTGGAAAGCCCTGCGCCATGAGGAGGCGTTCCTGCGCAGGGGGGGCGTTCCTGCGCAGGAACGCCTCCTAAAAGTGGCTGAGTGAAATCTATGAGATTTCACTCAGTCACTTTCTACGTCAATTCCTTACGCCTGCTTGAAGCAGGCGTAAGGGTGACGCAACATGCATTGAATGGGAGGCTCCTGTGCATTGCAGGAGTCATGTCGCACTTGCGACATGACTCCTGCAATGCGCCGCCCGTGCGCCGAGAGATGCGTCACGCATCCTCACTGTCTTGCACCATGGTGCGCCGCATCATAAATGCGGCGCACCATGGGTGGCGGAGCAGTGGCGCACTGTGGCGCATGTTAACTGGCGCATCCCTGGGGATGCGCCAGTTAACATAAATCTGCCCCCTAGGATCTTGAACAACGCCCAAATATCCCTAAAACTACCTCAACCCTCTTCCACTTTATTAAAAAGTTGAAGACACATCTCTTCAAAATAAATGTTATGCAAATGAAGTCCACTTCCACTCTCAGAACCCAGCTACGCCTCCAATGACTCATTGTCTGTATATGTGCCTCTGAATCTGTGCAGTGCTCCACTTCCTTTTAGCTAGGTTTGTGCTACATCAGCACAACATCCATACATACTGCCTTGCCTTTCCTGTACTTGCAAAGTACGGAAAAGGGAAGCAAGCACTGCTGTTGTCAATGATGCGCTAGTGCCATGTGTGTGAGATTCGTTTTACCCAGTTCTGCCTGTGCTGAGCTTGTGCCTTCTCTGAAGGAAAACTGCAGTACTGCTCTCCTCGCAGTGAATTATTTTTCCAGTAAACCTGCACACTTGCTGACTATACTGTTCATGTGCTGTGCTCTGTTTCAGAGCAAGGCTTACATTTCACTCCTCTCTTTCTATTGTACATGTGTGCACGCCTATTTAATTTTCTCTAAGTGTGAAGACTGCCCTGACACTACCCCTGCTATAACTGTGCTTTGATGAAAACTCCCACTGTTTCTCTCCAGGTGAGAGAGAGTTTGTGTGTATGTGTGTGTGTGCACGTGCATGCGTGTATGTGCTATGCATTAATTTAACTATTCGTTGGCTCCTTATCCCTTAATGTTTGTGGGAACTCAGAAATAGACTGGATATCTGTGAATCCCTTTCCATGGACTTTATATAGTATAGTTTCTACTGAGAAATGCATTATCATCAAAATCCGTTTGCTAAATGCTTACAGGACACAAAGTGCTATTTATATATGTTTAAACTATCATGAAATATAGATATAGCAGTAAAAAATACCATGCAGCCATTTGTTTGTGAATGTATTCAATCACAAATGACAATTATTGAGTAGGTCCCTGTAAGGATGGTAACACATTAAAGTCCCCACAAAGATAGTTCTGTGCACGCTATTAAATAATAATATATTTGCAGATTTGAAGCAGGATTCTATATAATGAATTTTTTCTTAACATTTTTCTGTTATTCTTATATTTTAAAATCATTGGGAAAGGTTAGTCCCCACAAGGCAGGTGTCCACACAGGATGTACGACATTACAACGCATGCTTTTACCACGCATGCTTTTACATCGCGGTTTTTACAACGCATACCATTACAACGCATAGCACTTTGGGGTGCTGGATAGTGAATAGTTTAATTTACTATTCCAACTCCAGTCCCCGTGGATAGTAGGGAAGGTTATTGGATAGTAAATTAACCTATTCCCTATCCTAGAGCGCCCCCCAGCGCAATGCGTTGTAATGGTTTGCGTTGTAAAAGCTGCGATGTAAAAGCATTGCGTGGTAAAAGTTGCATTGTAAGTGATGTTTCCCAATCACACATAGTGCCCACAAGGATGGTAACACGTGTATGTGTGTGTGTGCGTATGTTTGTGTGTGTTTGTATGTGTGCACGTGCGTGTGTGTGCTCGGAAGTGTGTGTGAGAGAGATAAGCTTGAAAATACTGCTGACTGTGCTGTTTAAGGGCAGCTTGTCTGGATAGTCTCTATGCTGTACCAGTTATGTATGTGTGAGGGAAATGTGGGTGACTACTACCCACTGCAGCACCTGTTCTGCTTGTGCTGCAATGTTGAACTGTTACTGCCCATACTGAATCTATTGTGTGTAATGCTTGCCTTGGCCCTGCCATGTTGCTCCTGCTATATGCTTTTGTGTGGGTAGTACACTGTGGGTGGTACACTACCTCTGGGACCATTGTACATGTCATGTGTAATTAAGCCCGAACTGCCTCTGCCTGGTCTGTTGCATTGGTTTTATGTATGTGTGTGTGGGGGTGTTTTTAACCCTGCACAGCAGCCTCCCATATTCCGCACAGGTCTTTTTTGTGACGGAAGCGTGCACTGCTTGTGACTGTACTGTGCCCTTTCTGTGTGTGCAAACAAGCTCGTGCTGCTGACCTCGTAGGGCTGTTCTGCTTGTGATGGGAACGCTTTCACACCAGAGTCAAACCATTCCTTTGTACTTCCGATGCAACACCAGCACATCCAATTTAAAATAAATTAGAAGAAAAACGCAAGTCTGAAATTCGGTTGGAGTTTAGTCTTTAATACAGATTTGGTATATCAAATGCTAGCACCATAAAAAAACAAGTTAAACACATCAAAATATTTGTTGCTTTGGTTTAAACATGAGGTCACCGTTTCACTTCTAAGGGAACAAGGCAGACTGAGAGTGGGTTGGGGAGTGCCGGCTTGGAAGTCAGTGTTCAGTGACACTAAGGTCATTGAGGAGGGCATATTCAACAGCTCTTGAAACCGAAGAGGGCGATGATTTGAAGGTCCACATCCCACACTTTTGGGGAGCTGTGCTCAATGGTAACAACGCATGGGCTAATGTCTGGACACTGATTGGTCCATGCACCTGGTAAGGCTATGAATTTGGGACTTCACGTGTGTGAGCTCGCGCGCGTGCCTGCACGCTCTTGGCATAATCTTTCTTGCACTTGAGTAAGCTATGCATCTTAAGCATCAAAGTGCGCTGTTCCTTGTTCAGCTATTTTTCAATCGATGTTGAATTCTGATCAGATTAAACTACAGTGTTATCCTTGTTCTACATGGATGTACATGCATTCAAAGGAGAATTTTCTTAGCCATTCTATTATCAGCATATTCAAGCAAACTTGATATTATATCTTGTGCCCCAGGCGTTCTGTCTAGGCTTTAAACTGCACTTCTTGATTTGGTGATTACTCATCTTATATATTCCTTTTGATTCCATGATGAAGCAATTTTCTGTTGTCACAAAGACTCAAATATATTCTTTAAATTTGACACAGTGGTGTGGGATTGCCCTTAATAATATTCCTGGGTTAGCTTTTGTGGAGTGCCACATTTTCCGTTGAGTGTAGAGAATTTGGCACAGTAGAGTTAAATCTTTATTTTAAATCATATATATATTTGACATAGTAGAGTGGTTTCAACCGGTTGTAGCATGAGTCTTATATTGTGGGAGGAAGGTTCCCATGGTAGAGCTGTGAAATCAACACAATAATGAGAGGCGTCCCATGACAATGATAATGAATTGACACACTTGAATGTAGCATTTAGTTCTACGGTGTATCTGATGTCGTTGCACGGGCTCCTTCTCCTTTTATATTTTAGATTTCACACAGTTCCCCATGTACTAGAGGAATTACAGCAGTTTTCTTTGAGACCATTCTCTTGGTTTGATGCATTGTAGTTAGAGATTGGATCAATAACATTATCAGCTCATTCTTAGTTTCTTTCTTTCTTTTAGGAACTCTGTTGAAAATGCCCAATACTACCTCAAGGATAAATAGGTACAGAAACCACTCCCAGTCTGATTCTTGTCTTTTCTCCGCCCTTTGTAAAACATGCAACCTTAGAAAGTATTCCAGTGCTTCAAATAAGGAAATTCTTATCCCGAAGCTTAGCACCATATGCAATCGGCAAAGTGCTATGGCACCACAGTGCACCATTAACGTCTTTGCCTGCCTTGCCATTTTTGCGGTATATACAATGTTGATGATGAAGGCTCGCCTGCCTTTGCACACCTTTAAAAGCAGGATTTCTTCCTGAAAATAAATGCAGATTGCACTTGCTCGGCCTTGTCCCCATATCTAAATATATGCCATTTTATGGCTGTTTACGGCTTTATGAGTTTCTGTATATGATTATGGCAGTTGGGATATACTGGAATTTACATATGCAAATGTATTGCAGGATAGCAAAAATGGGATTCTGATTGTGTTTTGAGACACTAGTGCATATGTTGAGGTTTCAGTGATGTTGCAGTGATTGGCTATTCCTCACATTTGCTTTTTCCTTTTCCTTTTTTAGTCAAAAGCTCTCATAGAGCTGAGCTTAATAACATTAAAAACAAGAAGAATTAGAAACTAATAGATTTTTTATTGTATGTGAGACACTGTCAAGCCGTTAACAACGTTTAAGGTTTCCAATACCTTCTAAAACCCATGTCACATTGAGTATCTTTGGGCCTTCTCCCAGAGTGTGCAGTAGGCAAATCATTATTCTTTGTTATTCCCCACCACAGTTTCAAAGAAGAAGCCCAATATGGGCGAGATGTCATAGGAAATAATATTGATAGCTTTGGAGCTGAAGACAATTCCCTTGCCTTCTATATATGGTCAGTTTCCATGATATTTAATTGTTGTGTAACCAGACAATAGTTTTCAGGTGCATTTCTTGGTTGCTAGTGGTTTTGCCTTTCTACACAAGATGTCCATTCTCCAGCACAATCTAGTGTACGTTGCTATGTGTATCAGAGTTTTTTTTGTCACTGTAGGGTTTTAAAGTGCCATTGTCAAGAGGGTTATTGTGTCATTACTGTATACCTTGCGCTTTCGGAATCAACAAAGAATGATGTTGGAAATGTTTGACAGGACCAGTGAAAAATGATTGACTTTTATTTACCGGGGTGTATAATCAAGTTGTATATTGCTATTTACAGGAAATTCTATAGAATTAGCTTTTCATGAAGATTGAATGTAGGACTCAATCGAGATAAAGGTGGCTACAATACCCTTTCAAATCAAGTCTAAGAGAGTATTGTACCATAGATATACAGGTCATATATACTTCAAACAGGCAGGATACATTAATAAAGAATTTAATTTAGGGAACCCAAAAACAATAGATTCCATAAAAGAGAAAGTTTATTTGTTTCAAACCTTGAATTGGTATTTAAACTGCAGGGGTACGACCTGAATGACACAGAGTGTTCTCAAATAAGAAATCCAAATATTTCCTTCTTGAGAATTCACAAGTAAGTCATACAAATATGTACTTCTAAGAACTAAGTAAAGTCAGTAGAGGTTTGAATTATATGGATGACAACCACAGCTGGTTATTGAAATCATCGTCTTTTGACACTTTCTGGATAAAGCCGGGCAAAATAATGCACAAATGATGACCAGAGTGAAGATATTGGGAGCATACTCCAACGTGATATTAGCCACATTATCTGATCCCAAAACTGTTTCAATGAGAAAAGAAAATCAATAAATCTATAGTGTAGTAACATCTTGCAACATACCATGGGCCAGTATCATCATCTGCAGATATGGTCGCTACGACACTGACACAATTTGTGTTTAAGGTCATCCACATCAACTTAGCAATTGTTATGATGTCATTTTATTCTGACCAATTAGAGAGGGGTTTCTTCCATCACTTTGACAAAATAAGATGCACAATCCTAACAGCAGAGTGCCTCAGAGTGATGCTAGCCCAATTAATACAATCCTAGCAGTGGTCAGATTTTACCTACAGAATGGATGTACAATGCGAAACTGAAATTTCAAGGTATGTGAGATGGGCTATCATTGAGACATTTTATCATTTGGTTGGAAACAGTGTCCAAGAAATTAATTTAATCCTCACACTAGTGAGTGAATGAGGGCCAAGTCCTTTGAATTTTAAGACTACATTTCGAAGTCTTGATTCTTAATACCTCAATTTTCTCATTAGCATTTGAAATACTGTCCCTAATTTGTAAATACAAGGGATTTACCAACCAATGTATCCAAACTTAAAATAGAAGTTATTTTGGTGAAGTTTGTCAGTTGTATCCAAACAGGCAATGTTTTGATATGCCGTAATCTGTGTACGCGAAGAAAGAAGATTGATAATAGTGTAATTTCTTGGTCTCATCACTGGCGATGGAAAATTGAATGATTCATTTTATTTCTGTGACATATTAGGCCTGTAAAGTGGTAACTAAAGACCTCAGCACACAGTGAATACATATAATTGCCATTAAGATGCTTTCCAAATTCGATGAGAAGGATGATACGGCTTCATGTATATTTCTGAAAGCTGTCCATTTAACAGTATTCTGTCTTGACTTCCTCACCATAAAGGCTTTTGTTCTTCCTTCCATTCTTAGTAAGTTGATTGTGCCTCATTTTTCTTTATAGTGTATTGCGTTTATGTAACATGTATATTTAATAATCACTATGTCTGTATCCATGGACCCTGCTTATTCCTGCCTTCTGCTTTCTGCATTCCAGTATCCTGATAAAAGTGAATCCTCCACTTTGAGAAGACCACTTCCTAGTGCATCTGAAATATAGAGGCCAGGCATGAAGCAGAAGTGTGGCTCGCTGGCCACACCGCATGCCTTAACTCTCTTCACTGTTTTCTGTTGATATCTTCAATTGCCAGTGATGTACTCAGAGCACCATCCAAAAGCACCAAATTCCCTGAAAATGATTGCAGAAATGAAATGTTTCCACTAAGAATGACGACAAGTCATTGAAAAAACTGCACATTGTTCCATCAGAATCAATTAACCATTGCATCTTTGCTAGGGGGTAGTCATCTGATCTCCCCAACACAGAGAGTTGAATGGCACATAAAATATATTTTGTTCTCATTCTCTTATTTTTATAATACAAGACACTGCCAAAGACTTTCTTAGGTTGAAAGCCATTGAACCTTTTAGGTCATATGACCCTTCAAACCCTACAAGGGTGAACAATTTGCATACTAGTAATTATACATACCACAAATTCCCCACAGTTACGAACAAAGAGATAAATATCACGAGTGGCTATTGATGCAGTATTTCACAGAGTTTTTGTGTGTTTGCTTTAGTGAACAATCCCTTTGTTGTAGAATTTAGCCATTGAAACACACTGGACCCACTTCAAATCCAAACTTTTGGTTGGTGTCGCCAAAGTCTAAGACAGCTACATCCTTGAGTGGCATCTGCTCAACTTTGAATGACCTGAATTCCAGCACTGTCCTTTCGTTGCCTTTTCGGTGCTGGAAAAAGCACATACAAATGGGTGATATTAACAGTTTATCTAAACAAATTATTTAGAGACACATTCATTCACTTCACATTGTTAAATATTTTTTTAAGTTTTTATTCTAGTAATGCAATAAATACAAAATAAATGGTTTTAGAAAAGAGAGTTGCATGTATGTTCAAGATTCCACAAAACATCGTGTCATTCTTGCTATCACCTCTTAGCAATAGGGTATCTCGTTTGCCTTCTATTAGGTTTGTGCAACTTTTAGCTTATTTCCTCATAAATCTGCTTTCCACTTTCCTCCAATCTTTGACATTTTCTCTAAGCCCTTCATTGGGATTATCTTTTCCCTTCTCCTCCGATGATAGTATGGAATCTGGAGCAATTCACTGCCTTCCGGAGCAGCAAAATGATGTATGCTTCAAAGCAATGTTGGAGATTGTGGTCCGATACAGAAAAATTTGCAATTGGTGATTCATTTCCAACAATCACATGATCACAGTCTCCTATTTTATTTTACTTCGACACCATTACCCAAAAAAGCAAAATAAGGACCACATAAGAAAATATGTGGACTCTTGTCTATGGGGTAGTTACAGGCTGTGTTGGGGTTCTCTGGGAATTAGGTTAATGATGTTTTGAATATTGATAATATTTTTAGACCGTTAGTTTGTTTTGAACTTTATTCTTTTGAGATTTCACTAATTGTAATTGCCTTATGAATTGATCACCTTTCTTATTCAACAAAGAGAGAGATGAGAAAGTCTGAAAGTAGGACTTTAATGAAAGATATCAGTACCCCTTTTTAGGAATTCATAAGATTTAATCAGTATATCATTGGGGATGTCGTGGATTCTTTGTTTAATTCAAGACAATATGTTTACACAATGAATATCTCTTTGATTGAACATACATTCGTTGGTGAATCTTTTTATGAATGCCTGTTGCCATTTCTGGATGCTGCATTTCTTTTTGATGGAACCCAGAAACTAGCATGGAGCAAGTCATTTTTTAAAATAAATTTGAATGTTCCAGACATTGCAGATATTGTGGTGACCAACTGCATGCTTTTTCTCTACTAAGCCTCTATTGCTTTTGACTCCAATACAATATACCTTTCAGATGTGTGTTTGTAGATGTGCTACAGTGCATTTGCAATGCAACTTTTAAATTCCATATCAAGTTAATGAAACAAAACTAATGGGTCTCAAAGTAATCACCCTTGGGCATTATTTCTGCCTTATGAACAACCCAGTAGTTTCTGAATTGTTTTCAGATTCCATTCTTTAACCATATATTTGAACTGTATCAAGACTATTTTTCATGATCTGATGACCATCGGTGCAATAGCAGTTTGTCTATAGGAACTTACCGTTTCAGTCATTATATTAGCTACTTTGCAAAGAATAGATGCTAAACAGCACTAAAAACTGTGAGGATGTAATAATGGTAATACAGTGCTTTACAAACCTCTTCAAAATGTCTGTTGGCAAGAGATAAAGGTACGATAATAAAACAGACCCATACCTGGCAGCCATCGTAGAGGGCTTTGATGTCTGGTGACTTTGTGTAGGACAGCTCTTCGTCGTTCGCTCCCATGAACTTCAAGGACCTCACATAGCTATCTGTGGTGGAGTCGTACCATGCTGCTGAGTGCTGACAGTGGTAGGTAAAGTTCTGCTGAACTGTAGCGCTCAGTAGTTTTAAGAAGGTTAGCTGAACAATGTGCACCGGATTGCCATCAGCATCTAAGTAAAAGAACTATGACAACAAGGAGATTTGTTTTTAGACTTGAAAATTCTTTTTTGTTTTCTCAAAACATACTCATTCTTATTTTTCAGCAATACAAAAGCTGCACTTTTCTGAGTCTAGAATTGGACTATTTAGATTTTCCCTTTGTGTTTCAGACAACCTACGAGGAATATCGAATATCTTGACCTAACCATTCTTTCACTTCCTCACCCTTAGTGGCTAGATTTTCCGAGTACACTGATTCAAAATGGCTCACTAAAATTTCCTCTATCCCCTCCCTTGATCTAACTAGAGGTACTGACCCATTTGATTTCAGTTCTTTTATATGATTTCTTGCCTGATCGTTTTTTATCTTCCAGGCAAGAAGCTTGCCACAACCCTCTCCATAATTAAAATGTGCCAGTCTACTTCCCTTCCATCTCTCATGTACTCTTCCCTCCAAGATGCCTTTCAATTCCACTCTCAAGGCTTCAATAGCATTCAGCTCATTCCTCTCCGCCCTTTCCTGAGTACGCACCTTACATGGTAAACATCCTTTACCACGAAACTTTTACAACGTGGTACCATTACCACACAGGTTTTACAACGAAAGTCGTTACAACGACTTTCGCTGGAGGGCGCTCTAGGATAGGGAATAGTTTAATTTACTATCCAACACCTTCCCTACTATCCACGGGGACTGGAGTTGGAATAGTAAATTAAACTATTCACTATCCAGCGCCCCCAATGCAAGTCGTTGTAACGACTTGCATTGTAAAACCTGCGTTGTAAAGGTACGCGTGGTAATACCACGCGTTGTACCGTCATACATCCACCTTACATTGTAACATCTGGATTTTTTCTTCAATGGAAGCTATCTCTGCCTTTCGTTGTTTATGTTTGAAAGTCTGCATCGACATAATCCTTCCTCTCAAGAAGGCATTGAAGGCATCCCATACTACCCCTAACAGGGCACTATCTTGGTTCTGTTCAAAGAATAGAAGGGAATCTTGCTTAAGCTCTTCCATACTGGCTTCATCAGCCAGTATAGTACGATCAATAGTCCATCTTTTTTGGGATGCAGTATTTAACAATGCCAGATGTAAGGTCACCGCCGAGTGATCTGATAAGTGGGATCCTACATGGCTGACATCCCTGACCTGCTCTTTTAAACCTTGATCTATTAAGAAGAAATCTATTCTTGATTGATGTTTGTATTTTTATATTATTAAACGTGAAGTTTTTTAGCCCACCCATCCTCTCCCGCCAAATGTCACACCAGCCCAGATTTTTTATTGAGTTTTTAATTAAGCAACGCGTTTTATTATGGGTCACAGCTCTACTTTTAGTTGAACGATCTAATTTCTCGTCCAGTACCACATTAAAATCACTGGCCATAATCACTGGATCAAGAAAGTCTAATAGCTCCACCAGTAAATTGCTAAATGAATTAGGATCATCTAGGTTTGGGCCATAATAGCCGACTATTGTAAATAGCTGGTTGTGGCATCTTATTCTCACAATTACCCACCTAACTAGATTGTCCATTCTAGCATCCTTAACTATTACTTGGGGGTTACTCTTAACAAGAACTGCCACACCTCTTATAGTTAAAATCTCCATAGTTTCTTCTTTTGGTAAGTGTGTCTCTTGCAAAATTATATTCTGAGCCGAGGCATCTTTTAAGTACTGTAGAACTCTTTCTTTCTCTGTTTTACTAGTATTTACATTCCATGAGAGTATATTTATTTGAACCTCCCTAGTGGTACTCATGGTCTAATCCTTACACCTGTCACTCTCCTATAGTCGGCACTGCAAAGCACTAATAAAGGACAAATATTTTTTTTTATTTTCTCCCTATGCTCCCACACCCTTAACTGTGTCCTACCCTTTCCCTCCCTTGGAAAACCCCCTTTCCTTTTTCCTTCATGGCATATGTCTGAGGAGTCTTCCCGGGACTTGAGATATATCTTACTAACCTTTCCCAGTGAGAAAGAAAAAAATGTGATAACTTAAA
Organism: Lissotriton helveticus; assembly: GCF_964261635.1. Classification (NCBI taxonomy): domain Eukaryota; kingdom Metazoa; phylum Chordata; class Amphibia; order Caudata; family Salamandridae; genus Lissotriton; species Lissotriton helveticus. Next base: position 1,764,814,670 of record NC_136057.1, read on the forward strand.
AATAAGGAACAGAAAAAGAAGAGAAAAAAATAAAAAAAATAGCGTGTATATGCATGGCTTAAATTGCGGTACACGCCAGCACTTGTGACTAAAATCCAAAGGAAAGAAAAGAAAGAGAATAAGTAGGTAGAACACCTACCACTTGCGCAAACACATCTAATAAATAGTTGAAAAGACAAGCTTATGTGTTAAGCTAAAAAAAAAGGGGGTTAGAACCTGAGATTTAACCTGAGGTAAACCATTCTCATCACTTTCCATTTTTCTTATCTTTCCTTCGGAAAGGATATTGATTCCAAAAATGTTTCAGCCTCTTCTACAACTCGAAAGGTCTGCATTTTATTGTTATGCATGACGCGCAGGCTGGCAGGGAATCCTAATTGCGCCATTGCGCCAAGTTTCCTGAAAGGTTCGATCAACTTCCCCAACTCTCACTGTTTACTAGCCGTTATCTGAGACACATCTAATCTAATATCAAAAATCATTCCGTCTAATGATAGGGTTTTCTGTTTTAAGGTTTTTGAGAGTATCTGTTCCTGGACTTTATAAGTAAGGAAGTTGACTAAAACTCTCCTTTGCTTGGGTTTCTTTGCATTAAGTCTAAAGGGATCTCTATGCACTCTCTGAATATCTTGAATTAAATCCTCTTCCGATATGTCTACCTGTACTCCCTGCTTAGTTAATTGCACCACGAAAGCTCTTATATCCTCCCCTTCAGATCCTTCCGGTACTCTTAGAAATCGAAGATTATTTCTCCTTTGGTGATTTTTCAACGATTCTAGATTTTCTTTAAGCATAGTCTCATTCCCCTTTAGGATTGTAATTTTATTTTGGTTCGCCTCAGTTTTCTCCTCCAGATGTAAATGTAAATGTATGTGGCTTGTAAAGCGCACTGCTGCCCTGAGGCGTCGTGGCGCTGTAGACCGCTGGGGAACCCGTCCTGGCTATCCCTGTGAGATGGTCCCCACTGGGTATCTCCAAGGTGAAACCAGGCATCCCCGGCGAATGTGGGGGGCCGTTGTAGAGATGAGGCAAGCTAATGCCCAGAGTTGCCGAGTGTGATCCCTGGTTAGAGTAGGCACCGAGGTGAGAATTATCAAGTCCGCTGACCCTGGTCCACGACCCTGCCGCGTCGGGAATTGAACCCTGGTCCCGGGCGGTTCTCTGCTTCCGGGTCTGCCGCCTCTAACCAGTGAGCCACACCACTCCACTAATCCACAGATCTTTTACCGTACACTCTAGCTGTATTGTCCTCTCGGTGATGTCATCCATTTTTTTTCCCAAGCTGTCGCAGGACATCCTAATCTCTTTTTGATTTGTCTCTGAAGTCTCAAATCTACTTCTTACCTCCATTGTCAGTATTTGAATCAGTTCTGACACTGATTGTGCTTGTGTTTGCGGCAGTGTTTGTGGCTGAATCAGGTCTTGTGCGTTACTTTGAGGGTGAGAACTGGCCATGTCCCCTGTAGCAACCAAATGTGCTGTAGGCTGAGCTTCCAACAGGTTATTGCTATTGACTTGTATACTCATATTGCCAGGCGATGGATCTCCTTCCTCTATCTGTTCCAATGTTTGTTTTATTGGCAGAATCGAGGCCTGAGACTCACCGTCCTCGGTGATCCCCCCCAATACCTGATATCTATTAGGACTCCAGTGGTGGCTGTCGGGATGAAAGGCTCGGGTACTGCATAAGGCCTCCTATGGTCGGAGTATGAAATAGCAAGGCATATAGTGATCCAACTTAGGTCAAGCAAGCGAAAGACTATCTTTCAATGCCTTCCCGCTTACCTAGGCTAATGAGGACAAAGAAAAAAAAAAGCTGCACTTTTACATTAGGATGAATGCGGAAGTTTACAAGGATATTAATTGAGCAGTGGGGCACCAGTCAAAAGATGTCAATATTTGTGACCTGAGTGACACATTGCCCTTGTTATCACTGACTACACTTCTCATATTCTGGCTAAATTCTCCAATGGCTAAATTCCTTCCACCCCTACCCTATATTCAGGGGGTGTGTTCCTTGACGCCTCTAGTCCCAAGTCCCCACCATCTCATTAAAGTAAATTAATCTTGGAAAAATAGCCATATAAAGCATTTTTCAGAAAAAAACTGAAAAGTGCAATGCCTATACAAGCTTTTTCCTAAGAACTAGTATTTATTTACCCTTAGTCTCATCTCCGGCCACGCACGACCAATCACTTTCATCACTTCTACAGGTCCTCTAGTCAAGGGCATTGGTGCAGAACACAAATCAGGAGTCAAACTGTACACACCTCTCTTTTTCTTTGAACTGGCTAACTAATCATAAAACAAAGTACACACTAAACACATGCATATTCATTAATACGAATCACAATTTTCACAACAGTACAAGTTGAAATGGCTATGGATTAGCATGGTTGGCGTTATACAACCTATCAAAGTTGAGAAAAAACATTAGAGAACTTACATTGGAATTGTTATTAATTATTCAAATTGGTCCTTTATGTAATGGCATTTGGGTATTAGTAATATTTGTTATTTGCATTGCTTATAAATGGCATATGTGCGGTGTGATTTGCTATGACTAAAGCAAGCTTTGCTGTCTCACCCATAAAGCCTTTATATGGTGCGAGCTCCAGCTACCTGTCAGACTAATTCAAAATCTACTGTCCGAATCGCCATCTTAGATCGGAAAGTAAAGGGTTGCTGGTGGTACCCCGGTTTAAGAAGTTTAGAACCGGAAGCAAAACCGTTGTCCATCTAGCCTCAAAATTTTTGAACACCTTGCCCGAGGACCTGAGCAAATGCTCCAATCTACTCCGCTTCAGGAAACTCTTGAAAACAGCATTATTCAGAGCTTAAACATGTCTGCCCATGCTTATCTGACTTACCTGCTACAATAGCGCGGAGATACCCCTTCGGGGCTGATTCCTGAGCTTTATAAATCCCAGTACAAATACAAATACAAGTTAATATTATTAACTGAGGAAATCATTGCACTGTACCTGTCTGCCACGTTTAAATGTGCTGTACCAGTTCCCTGGCTTGTCCCTTGTCCAGGAAGCAAGTTTGACCTGATACAAAGAGAGTTCGCACACTGTTAGATGCCTCCTTTCAAGATGGCGGGCTGCAATTCAACCTTCCAATACATAACGGCTAATTTGACCTTATGTCACATTAAGCAATAAGCACACTATTGATGTTCATAGTACATCATCAGGTCAATTGGTACAACAGTATATGTCCTCTTATTATATCAGTGGAACTTTCATGTAAAGCAATATTGACGAAATATAATGAAGTTGAAGGAGTCCTTCGACAAAGTACAATGACTGGACTAGCAGAAGAGCAGGCCATTAGATCAGCTGAGGTTATGGCGTCCGTTCCCCTAGCAGATGATTGACTCCCAGATTAGAGATCCCCGCCTGCTAGTCACTGACGCTTTGCCAAGTGGGTGCCATCCTTAAAGTGCCTACAGTCCAAAGATTTTATTCTGCTAAAAAAACTCCCAATTATGGAATTTGTTCTTGCAGAACAAAGTAACAATAGCCCACAAAGTGTTTTACCCTTGTGCATGTGGGACATTGAGCAATTTCCCTACCCCAGACTACTATTCCTCAAATATTGGGTCACTGGTGGAGAACGCAAATGTTTGTTGCCTTAAATCGACATAGGTTGGGAATAGAATGGGAAGACAACACTATAAACAGTCAGTCTTGCAGTGGATATACCATCAGGTCACATGTTTCCACTAACAGATCCAGCTGTGTCTCCCGTTAGAAACCCAGCAATTTCCTCACATCTAAGTTTGGAAGAAAAGTGCACCCACTGTTGATGAAGGATGCATCATTCTACCAAATGCTAGATGAACCCATATATCTCCTCCTGCTTTTAAAACGGTCTTTTTTCACATCTGTAACTTGTGTTTTGTCAGGACAATCAAGTAGAGCGGAGCAATCAAATTTACAGAAAATCGAATTGGGTGGAATCCACCCATTTCTTTGATTCACCTAAAGAGTGAAACTAGGCTAAAAATGCACACAACTGCTCTGGAGGTGAACCAGATAAATAGGTATGTTTCCAGCAGCAAAGTGGAGCAACACAACCCGTTTATAATGTTGTAGTAATTGTGCAGTGGTTTGGGGACCAATGAGGCATTGCCACTTTAGATCACCTTTTTAACTTACTATAGCTAAATGCATATCTCAATAAACTCACTGATTTTGCATGTGATTGCATATGGCCACCTCAGGCATTAAAAGAAAAATGTGCCTAGTTCTAAAGTCAACATCCCTTCCATAAGTTGAAAAGAAATGGGTGAACATAAAGGGGAAAAAGTATTGGTGAAAACATACAGAAACATTTCTCTGTCAACATGCAGTCTATAAGAAAGATTGCTCACAAACAACAAAACCGTACAAGCTGGTGGCACATAATAATCATTATAAACTCTGATACATTACCTTCCCTCTCGAATTATAACCTGGTGGTAATCACCAAAGTAAAAACCATATTGACAAATGACACACACATTTTAATAACCTCTCTAAATTAGAAAGAGAGGATTTGGCGAAATTGCAATATAACCCTGATTTGGCTATAAAGCCAATCGACAAAGGGGGAGCTCTAGTAATACAAATGAAGGAGATGTACAAAACTGAATCTTTAAGATAACTCTCAGAAGTTACCAATTATGAGCTCCTAATAGACGATGCTACCAACAAACCACTAGGAATTATAAAAATATGGTGGAAGATACATTGAATTCTAGTTAGATCGTCAAACAGGCATAATAATTCTTAGCAACTAAGGAACCACACATTCCTTATTTTTAGACACTCCAGAAAATGCATGGACCATAGGGATCACCACTGGTAGACCTGTCATGTCTGGGATTGGCTTCATTCTAGAACCACTGTCCAGGCTCTGTGACAGTTGTTTCTGCCCAACTATTAGCACTATGCCTTCATACCTTAAGGACACCAAGGAGGTTCTCATCCCCTTATATGACCTTACTTTTGACACCAATATAGAAATCCTGATAGTCCTTGATACTGTAGTCCTGTATACCAGTATTTTGCAGAAAAAAGCCCTACAGATAATCAGATCTATCTTGATAGATACCACCTGGAATATATAGCCCTCAGACATTTTGTCATGGAGTATACCAGACTGGCCCTCACAGAAAACTTCAATGAATTTAAGAGCCCTATATATCATCAGATAAAGAAAAAGACCTGAACTTGGCTATACTGTAGGCAGAGATCCAAGTCCTGTAGAAAGCCATGGACTTTGCACGAGGCAAGAGAAATATGGCGGAAACATGTCAATTAGGGGGTTAAAGGACCAATAAATATCTTTAACCTCCCCATTTATACTGTTTTTTAATATTCCAATAGATTCTATCTAACAAAAACCCTCTTAGTGAACTATAGGGAATGTTATGTTCTATTTGTATCCCAACACTATCATAAGGAGGCAATAACACCTCCAAGGGCTCTTAACATCTCTTAGTCCATCTGATTCAACAAATATGTGGTAGAGATGCAGAGCAACCCAATGATGAAGCATGCAACCTAGGTTGGTGGTTGAGGGTTTGTCTCCATTCTTACAGTAATACATCTTCTTAAAGAGAACACTCAAAAAGTGTAAAATATATATTTTGATATTCCCCTCTCCGAATACTATATTTTGATTTTGTGGCAAATACTAATCACCTGGTATACCATGTCTATTTTTCTGACAATGTGTATATCACAGGTAGAGGCAACCTTTTCCCTTTATATGCCTCTCACTCATGGCATGTTATTGTCATTAATTTGTAATGGATTTGAAGTGCTGTGGGCTTTCTGTGACTTTCGCCATAAATCGCTACAACGTTGTGCTCCCAGGCAGACTGGGAGCCTGTGGTTGCTTTCCCCAGCCCCAGCACCACAGCTGGGGCTTGAGAAAGATTCACTGCGCATTAGGTGTTTGGCCTCCCTGAAAGGCAAAGCCAAACACCTCAGGCGCAGTGGAGGGAGTGCTTGCACTCCCCCACCACAGTGCCATCCCCCTTGATCCGCCCCCAAGACTAGTCAGAAACCCTTTTTAGTATTGTTTTATTTGTGGCTGGTGGCAGAGGGAGGCGGCGCTCCTCTGCCCCAATGGAGGAGCGGCCGCTGGAGTTAAATACACCCAAAGTCGCAATATTGTGAAATTCGAGCTTCACAACTTAGGCAACCGCACTCCTGCAATGATGAATATCTTTTCTTGCAATTTTCCGTTCCGTGCCTGAGGAAATATAAGTATGTGAGGTTTTTGAAAGCACCTTTTACTGAGACACTTCTATCATTATAGATCAAGAAATGCCACAGTGCTTTTAGAATGTTTTCCTGCTGGGAAGAAGTGCACTCGACCAGCCTTTAACATTCAAGATGAGCACAGAATAAGCCAAAGGACACGTAAATTCAAATTCAGTGGCCAGTTGAAGAAGTGCTCCTATTTTATCCAATCATTTATAATTTTAATATATTATTCGGTGCCACACTTTTTCAGTTTCATAATGCTGTAAAAACTGGCTAGGAGGGAAATACGCTATAATGTAACACAAACTAAACATGAAGCTGGATTATGAAAAGCAGAAACATTAAAATTGGTAAACTTGTCTACTTAATTAGATTGTATTCCTACATTACTTCATTGAAGTGAATAGGTTATTGAGTTGCTTTCTTGTTACGTGTACTGTCTGTTTAGGAAATCTATATCGTACATAGATCAAAGCCAGTCTATGAGTTAATGTGTCAAAACGCAAGTGGAATTCAAAACTAAGGGATTCAGGATATGATTTATTAATCAGGAAAATGATTACAACTCACAGGAGCATGTGTTTCACTATTTAGTCAGGTTGTGTATATAAACAATTTCTAAATTTACATTTTGGCCCCATGTGATAAATGTGCACAAAACATTTCAAAAATAAAAGTTAATCAAGCCTCGGCCTATTTATGGAAAGGTTTGCGCTGATCTGTTGGGCCGAAAAAAAAGGAGGGTCCCATTGTGCGATTTCCCATGTTAATTTCCATAGTAAAATTTGTTCTCCAGTATAGGAAAAAAGCTGAATGGAACGAATTCAAATTTTGCAAAAAGCAAGCTTTTTCAAATGTTGTGTACATATGTTCAACCCTATTCAAGAAATTAGCGTTTAAAGAAGTGCAGGGGTTGCGCATGAAGGAGCTAAAAAGTTAGGTATGTCTGGACCATTGGTGTCTAGTTGTGCTCTGATTGGCCATTTAAAGGAGACTAGTTAATCATGATTTGCTGACCACAACATGAGAAATATGTTCTGGTAGCCGTTACAGGATTCAGGGACAGGATCCATGTGTCCTAAAAAGTAATTTAAAAAATATAAGGGGGCAGAGTGAGCAGCTATTACCCCCCCCCAGAGGCATGTGGGAGGTCCTTAAGGGACCTCCATATCTTGGTTTGCTGGCCACAACATGGACAAGATGTCATGGTAGACATTAGAGGGCTCAGGGACATGGTGCCCATTCAAATGCATTGTAGTGAATACTAGGAATTGAGGAACACAATAAGGTGCACCTATAAAGATTTTAGTCTTAATACAATTTATTTGTTGGTGGTGTTATAGTCATTTTAGGAATTCAGGTGAGTTGTCGGATGATTTAACCCTCTGAAAACTGTTTTCTATCATGATGTCTCATAAAGGTTGCAGAAGGGGCTCCAGAAGATAAATTGACAGCATATTTTCCATAAATTCACACAATCTTATGTTGCCTACTCTTGGCAAAACGGCAGATAGAAATAAGGTGGTTGAGTCTAGATTCCCCTGGGCACTTGGACTGACGTTTCTGAATGGGCGGCCTTGGAAGAAATATGCATGAAACACGTCCGCAAAGATGATAGGCTTGGAGACGACCTAAGAGCCTGGGCAGCCATGCTGTTCAGCTTGAAAGAACTCTTGGATGATATCCCCTCAGAGGAGCTGACAGAGTGATGTCACCAGAAACCCAGTTGGCACTATGACTGGGGATATTATGCATCCGTGGGGCCAGATGGGCTTTCCCTGACACCGCTTTACAATCCATCCACAAATGATTATCCCTTATTGTTTAATTTGTGACCTACCTCAAGAGCAGCGAGGGGTGAGGGGTCATTCGGGGTTTGTTGATATGCTGTTATCGAAAACAACTTTGTTCAGCTGGAATGCATTCTATTGATTATGCCATATTGTATTCTGAAAATACGTCAATAAAAGTAATTTTTAAAAAGTTCACACTATCTTCCTCAGCCATGTGAGAAGAAATTCTGATATTCTGAGTTAAACAAGCACTTCTAGCAGTAGCATGTCTGTTGATTCCCCAGGGTTCTACTGCAACTTCCCTCAGTATTCTAATAAACTAGAACACTAACATTCTGTATTTATGACATTATGTTCCTGTATATGAGACTTGGTAGCAGCAGCCCTTTTCCTGTAAGACAATGTTTTGATCCTGTTTACCATTCATGAATAAACTGTTTATAAACATTGGACAACGAGCAACTGTGCAGGATAGTGCATTCTTGACATTCTTTATGTGCAGCATGTACCTCATAATCATGGATTTGGCACATAGTTTGTCACATAATATGTGATCTTTTGACGTTTTTAAAAAGTGGAGCTGCACAAAAGGTTCACAAGTTGTGTCCTGTGCCTATGATGTTGCAGGACCTAAAGGTTCATACCCTCTCTGATGGACAAAGGGTTCTAAGAAGGCAGAAACGTTCAAATTCAGACAAAAGTAATCATTCTCTGGTGTGGCTTTCTAAGACTGAAATTGTTGCCCTCTAATTGTGGAACCCTGACCCCTCTCACTACGTTCTGGAAAATACTGAAGGTCCACCGAGTCAGAAAATACCTATACTAATGTCTCATGGTAATTCTATGAACTCAACATATGATATACATTCTTCATGCTGCAGTTATGGTATCTTTCCTACCACAGCGGGATCATAATCTCTTATAGTTTTTATTTCCCTCTTCTAGAACTCGTTTTGAACTGTTTTATACTAAACTATGCATAACCTAATGCATAAGACTTGTTATTATGTTGACTTTTCTGCTGCATTGTCTACTGTTGGAAGCATGTTTTGCTGGAAGGCAATACATCTTATTTTATTTATTAGAGCTGGTATCCTAAGACGGTGTGACATTTTTCTGGTTCCAATTTAGTTACATGGTCATGTACCTCGTTTAGAAAAGAAGTTGAGAAAGATGCACATGTGTGTGTTCTGTCCATGGAGTGACAAAACACAATGATTGTGATTCGCCCTGCGGTGAAGGTATCTAAGCCTGGAGGGCCTAGGTACAACATTATGTTGAATAGTTCAGGGCTATCTGGAACTCTTAGCACGTCTCTCAAGTATGCTCTTGATGTGGTTGATTATTAATCATGTGTGTCTTGTGTTAACGTTTGTAGGACATATAAAAAGTAATGTCATGATTTCATTTTTGGAGGAGTTGTGTATTCCAACTGACGTAGTAACAGATAATAATTTGCGGCTCGTTTCAAGTAGATTGAAGTAATATTGTCTGCACTAGAAGTGCACCATAACAAAGTTGTTTGTGCGAACAGAAGAGCAATGGATTGGTGGAAAGGTGACATTGTGTAGCAGAGAAGGGAGTGCAGATGGTGTCAAGTAAAAAGTAAGACTGCAAGTTGGCAAAGTGGAATTTGGGCTGGGCATTGTCCACAGCTCCCAATTTGGCAACCCATGAAATGCCTTACAAGTTGATTGGACGGCGTACATTTCTGGGCTTATTTATGAGCCCTTGCGTCACTTTTGCGCCACTGGTGCATCACTTTTTGTGACGCATCAGCAAGGTAAAAAATGCATCAAGTTGCGTCATATTTACAAAGTGACGCCTCTAGGTAGATAAGTCACTTTGTAAACCCCTGCACCACATTATACCTGCGCCAGGCATGATGTATGCAGGGTGGGTGTTCTGATGCAAGTAAGCCTTGTATAAGTGATGCAGTGAAATCTATGAGATTTCACTACATCACTTCCTGGACGCAAATGCTGTGAGGCAGGCGTAAGACTGATGCAGGGACATTTGAAATGGGACTTGCCCATGTGAAATGGCCTATTGATGGAGTTGCGTCACTTTCGTGACACACTCCAGCAATGCGTCATTTTTTCGCTCACAGATACGTCAGAAATACTGACTTATCTGTAACTCCTTGCGACATGATGCGTCATACTGTAAATATGACGCATCCAGCATGTCGCAAGGAGGGCGCAATGTAAAGTGACGCACTGCTGTTTTCACGCAGCGATACGTCACTTTTCATAAATGAGGGCCTTCCTTTCTAATCTATGACAAGGGTGGATACTGAGACAGAATAATAAAAAGGTTGATGGTGGAGACTTGGCAATTGATGATTGTGGTGGTGTGAAAGCAATTAGTTGTGTTTTCAATGAAGTGCATTGGATATAGAAGAATAGCTGGCTGAGAAACATATGTCAAAATTCCCATAATCATTGCTTGTTGTTGTCCATGAGGGAAGAGACATAGTGAAGTTGCCTGGTGCAAATATGTAGAACAAGCTACAATGATTCAGGTGCCAGATACATTGCTTGATGTGTTTATGAAGAAGCTGACCATATTGTGAAGCAAGGAGTCAAGAAAACCCGTTGTGAGAGTTAGTAAAACAATTAAAAAGACTCTGTGGTAAATAGAGAATTCTGAAATATTGTAAATGTTTATTCTGGTAATGTTTCTTTGTTTAATACATGTAAAACTGAAATGATCTAGAGGAAACATTTTATGTGTGTATCCACACACATTTTTATTAACATACTTCTTTAATCATTTATTGTTTTAGGGAATATCGAGTTCTGATTCTTGAATGGACAGCATATTCTTACACCAATATCTAGGGACAAAATATTGAAAGTTAAGTGCACAGAGGGATATTAAGGATTTACTACTCTTAATGCCACATCTATATATCTTAAAAATATATGTATCACCAAGGTACGTAGATATGGAGTTGGGCATAGAAAATGCATAGAAAATTACCTTTCGATATTTCGTCCCTCAATATTGTTATAACAATATCCTACATCTTAATAACTTGTACTTATCTTCACTATATATGTCTCCCTTTCGTATATTTTCCATGTGTAAAGTTATTTTGAAAACATCTGATAAGTGCAAGGGTAGAAAATGTGTTTGTTGTGGGTCAAAGTGTTTGTGACTTTGGAGTGTACATGCGTTGGCAGATCAGAGGGAGTTGGCTGGTGACTGGAACTCCGCTCCTGCAGGGATGTCATATACAAACAATACATTTACTTTAAGCTTACCTCTGTCTCGGTCTTGTTGCAGAGTGTTTTACTTTGCATAGTATACACTAGATCAAATTAGGAGGGTCTTAAAGATGGCGTGGACTCACACCAAGAGAAAGCAGATTTTTTTTCAAGACGTATGTACTGCTCTCCTAGGGCGTTTGCTTTTTGCTAAACCTGGCTGCCGCATTCCCAGCTCACAATTGGCCTGAGATGTGCTAATTAAAGTGACCAATAGAGAGTTGTCAACGTTTTGTATGTGTGAAAGTTGGAGAAAAAAAACATAAATTCTCCAACTGTGACTTCATAGTCCAGTTCTGAGGTTTTACATATGAATGGGGTCTGTAATCTTGAACCTTGTGACAATAAGAGGGCATAGCATGAGTGTGCCAGTGAACAGATACAGACAACACAGAGGCAATTGAGTGGAGGAAGAGTGAAAGATGGGCCGTGACATCATATTCCCACTTCATGGAACTCAAAACTTTGCAGCTTACCCAGAGTTGGACTGGAACAGAACATAGGCATGGACACCAAAATAAAAGTGTTCCCCGTTAGCGAATCAGTTCACTAATAAGCTACCCACATTTTCAAATTGGGGACGTTTTGAACCTGCCGAAAGACTCTATATAGGTGTTTCGCAAGGTATGGGAGACTGGATGCATTTGTGCTTGAACAAGCAAAGTTTGTGGTAATGTTGAGGAAATCAACATTAAAAACTAGCCAACCAGACCATAAACAAACCCACAAACAGCCGAAAAACTGGCCTACACATTGCCTTCTAGGCCAGTCTGACACTGAGCATGCTTTTTCAAGTACTTGCTGGTGTCGCTCAGAAGCACCGAATTTCAAGTAGCACTATATTAGCCACACATTCTCTGTATCTGCTCCAATAAAAAAAAATCATTCACTTACCGATTCAATTTTTTTATCTGGGTAAAGGCAAGTTTCTCCTCCAGCCGTGAAGTTGCAAAAAACCTTGAATGAATCTCTGTTGCATCCCTGGTTTGGGTCAATCCAATAGTCTCCTGCTCGGAAATATAAAGGAAATCTGGATGAAAGAATCTGAATTCTAGGAGATTTTCCACAGAGACTGGAGGGGCAGAGCTCCAGCTCAGACATGTCACCAAATGTTTTTAAACAGGCCCTGGTATTTGCTGGCCTTATGCTGGTATTTTCAGACCTTTGACAGAATATATAGTACAGCGACAATTGTGGTCCTTTATCTCAATTACTACCAGGTGTCCTAATCTATAAAAAGAACAGGAATATGGTTTAATGTGTTATATCCTTTAGGATTTGTGATCCAGTAAAAGACATCACAGGTGAATGGAACTCACCGTAGGTGTAAATAACGTATTCATGATCTGTATGGGAAATGTATTATTTGCCTGAAAACACTGATAGCTGTATCAATGATTGAGTAAATGCTGAATTGAGAACGCACAAAGTGATGGAAGGAATGCATACATTAATCTCATCCATTAGCAATCACTGCATTCCAGTCCATCATTTTCATCCACTATGCCCCTCAGACAGAGGCCAGTCATGTGCAAATACGTCTTAATCCTGCTTCAATAGGCCCCTTCAAGTCGGAACCACAAGCAACCACAGATCTGTTCTTGCCTACCTAGTCTCAGCAGTGAGGTATAGCTTGAGCCTTGGAGCACAGTAGGCACGGTAACTAGATCATGGGATAGCCATTGCACTTAGGACATCTCCCAACAAACAATAAAGTGATGGAAGGAATGCTTGAATTATTCTTAGTCACCAGTGGTCGCTCAGGGCCTTATTCTAGTCCATCGTTTTTCTCCCACTGTGCCACTCTATACAGAGACCATCAAGTGTTGGCCCTGCTCCGACCTAGATTACATGCAAACAAAGACTGATGCAGTAATGGCACACGTAGCTACAAGTGTCAGAGATTAAGTCAAACTTACCAGCAGTCAGTTTTCCTGAGTACAATGCCCTAAGTGAAAGAGCTGTGCCCTGACGCAGTCCCCTGCTCACTGGCCTCAGGACTTAAGATATATCATGAACTGATGAGGCCTTAGGACCTGCTTTAGGGTTGTGCAACCAGAGTGGCCACACTGGGCACTGACTTGGAGGGGGGCACTGACCTCAGGGGGAGTGCACTGTTTATCAATAACATACAATTTAAAAGCCTCAGCTGCAGAGTTTCTTGTGGGTCAAGCTTTCAGGCAGCAATAAAGATGTAATGATAGCTCTTGTGATTGATGTTCATGCTGCAGAGAGAGATCAGACTCCCCATAAAGTATTGCAGAGGGTTAATATGCCTTCTTCAAAGAACAGATCTGTATTTTAAATGGTTAGCTGAGTGGATTAGTAAAACCAGTCTTTACCAGAGTTGTAAAACAAATTAAATGTATTTGAGGGAGGTGCAATGAAGAGATGAGGGGCACTTTTGCCGGGTGGTAGTGAGGGAATTTGAGGAGGATTTCATGGGGGGGGCACAAAAGATTGTCTCACCGGGCGACACCAGTGCTAAATCTGGCCCTGGTAGGCCTAAATTATTCTGGGGTTGCTTGTGTTTCTGTTCAGAGAGGTCCAGGCATGGCAGTTCAGACTGGACTGTTGCTACTGGAGAAGTATGACTTATGGCTGCTTTTTCAGTTCAAGTGTTCCGCTTTTCCATATATAGGGAGACCGACAACATGTTTCGCCCAGCCTCTATTTTTCAAGTTTCTTCTTCTTTTCTTCTGTGCAATTTTGCCATTATGACCACCCTTTCGTTCCTTTTTTCTTTGCTCTTCCAGTACATTGTATGCCCTTTGACGATGTGTTTATGAGTAATTAATCAGGAGAATTGTATTTTGTTTTTTCGCCTATCGAACTATATTTCACTCCTTAAAATACAGAAAGTGAAAGCAATCGATAGTTTGTTTTTCTTTTAAAACTATTCATTTCTTGCTATTCCTTTTTTTAAATTCTAGAAAACCACTCTTACTGTTTTGGACATAGACCTGATGAAAGGTACGTATTATTTTTCTATTTAAAAATAACTATCACTGTTCTAAATAATTTGTTCTTATCGTATTCAAGGTTTTCCTGAGCAATCATGACAACATTAAAAAGCTAATTTGTAAAATGTAATAGCAGCGATTTGTCTGTTTGAACAAATGATTAAGGAAATGTTCCATGTTCAAAACGGTAATTGCACAGGTGCACTTTGTTAAAGAACAGGGGCTGGATTTACAACGCTTTCTTTTCTGAGTAGGTTAGTTTTTTCAAGACTTTCGTGTGAGTTACACCTGAATATTGTATTGTAATAGTATTGTAATTGCATTTATATGGCGCGTACTACCCCTGACAAGGTGTCAAAGCGCTTTTTCGGCAAGTAGCATGCTACTCTGGAACCCATAAAGGATTAGTGGTAAATTAGTATAGTAAAACATGACAGAAATTTGAGTAGTCAATTTGTTAGTCAGTTATTTGGATTTAGAAGGAGGCATGATTCACAATGCACTTTCTGTGACGTTTATTCCAGGCGTAGTTGTGACTTGAACACACTTACAAAAGGTATTCTACCACCCTGTACTTAATTATAAAATGATGATCTGGTCCTATTGTTGGTAATCGGGCCCTAAGACTACATATTGCAATTATGTCACGCATATCACGTTTGCAATCTTATTGGGGGAATACCACTTTTTTTCATGTGAATTATGTTAGTTTGTGGTTCTAATGAGTGGATGAAGATATGTATGCAGGGGGCTACAAATTCACCCTACTGCATTAAGATGCATGCGAGAATCGTGTGTGTCCACGCTGTGTAAATAATGTCCGCAACCTATTATGAAGCTACAAGGGCATATTAAAAAATAACAGTTGGGCACGCACGTAACATGCATGAAGTTGCATGCATTATAAGGACGAGTCATATTCACACTTTTCTCACTCACTCAGAATTATCTGAAAATAATAAGTCTCTTTTTTTATCTTTCCACATATGTATGTTCCCTATGTCCTTTTGCTCCATTATGATTCTGCAACACGGCACAGAGTATGCTTCTCCACCATGGGCTCCGGCAAGTTGGCCAGCCTAATTCCTTAATGTTTGTCTTATGCCTTGTGTTGTGACAACTGATGAGTGACAGACCCAACATCACAGACTGAAATAGTGACATTAGATTAGATACAGGTATTCAGCATTAGTCCTGATGAAAGCCCAGGACCCTAGATGGGCCATGAGGAAGTGCTGAAACATGTTGATTTATCAACTGAGTATAAGGGTAGTAACCCTCCCCCAGACCAAACCAAATTTTACTTACAGTTTTAATCATGCAAGTGGTACCCAAAATTATGGGGAAATGGGGTGACCATGAGATATGTTTTATATTTACTCTCCCCGTTAGGTTTAGAACATTATTCAAAGTGCTCCCATGAAGATAGCTGAGCCCACCTTTTTTTTACCGACCAGAGTGTGACCCATTGATTAAGCATAACACTAATAGGGTGTGAGAGGGTCCACAATAAAATACTTAGTATTTCTATAGGAGCAATAGGACGAGGACATCCTTTTAAAATTCAGTATAGGGTGGTAGGATACCTTTTGTAAGTTTGATTATAGGTAGAGAGGCAGTATCCTATGGCCCCATAGTCGAATCTTTTCTCTCTTCCCTCTCAGTGTGGTTTTTCATGGATTGGTGGTAGTCCCTTAAACATGACTTGCCAAGCATACCAATCAGGGGCATAGCTACCATTGGTGCGGCAGGTTTAGTGGGCCAGCGTTCACAGTAGCTCATTTAGACCCAACAATTCCTGCATTTTACTGCCCAACAGCAGTCAAAGAGCTATTTCCTTGCTTGCACCAGCCATCCATGGCATCCTTGATACGCTACAGGTAAGCGTTGTTTACTCATGGTTTCAACGAGCAAGCAAATCTTACTCATTGTAACTACTCACACAAAAGGCTGCTTGAATCAAGCCTAGATATTTAGGTGTTGCTCACATGATAATGGAGTAAGATGCAATTACTCGTACAAAAGACCTTTGTCAATCGAGCCAGAAACTGAAAATGAGTAAAAATTCAAAGCAAGGATCTTAAGCCAGTCAAAGAAAAACTGAGCCTCTTAGGGTCATAATTACTAATTCATGGACTAACAGTCATTTTACAATTTTATATGGCATCAGATGGAATGGAAAGAGAAGGGCAACACAGGCGGGTGAGGCAGCGAGGCCAGCAACCCAGAAGACTGTGTCATTCACAATCCCTTCAAGAACGTTTTTCTCCATTGTTTGTATGGAAACAACATGACTTGATCTTCGTTGTTGAACTATCAGTAATCAGGAATTTCTCTCTAGGCCAGTGGGGAGAAGCAAATAGACCATATGTCAGAGAAGGTGCACAAAGCCAGCCAAGCCCTATCATTAGTAGAAGGGAGTCTACCATAAGCTTTTGATATATTCAGGACTCATCAACTGAATGTGTTCAATTTATATTTTTCTATTTAAATCAAATATATTGTATAGTGATAGCCTCATAAATTGGCATGATCCAACCCTCTTGGATGTACAGTGGATTTACTAAATTACTGACCTTGGGGTAGACCCTTTTTGAGATGCAAGAACAATATATTGGGGGTTACCTATCACTTTGCATATATAACTTAACTTTGGGTAGCTACAGGTAATCTGTTTTATGGTTCTAGATTAGAAACAGGCATACGTACAAGTGAGGAGCACAAGTTCAACAGTGCTTTATTGAAACACCACTACAAGACTGGCAGTTGACACTGTCTCCATTTTAAAATGGCCACCAAGTTAAATACCATTTCAGTATGTCCGTTTCTCAGACCAGCATGTTCCTCTTTGGAGATCTTATTCTACGTTATATAGAGAGGCTCTGGTCAGTAAACCAACGCATCTCAATACCTGCGATTTCCTTCTGCTGTTGGACATTTCACTCTTGTTCTGCTCTATTCACCCCAGCTCAAGCTCCTCTCAGCTTCTTTCAACTCCATATTTGATCTAGTTCTGGCAACGCAGTCCCCTGCCAAATTCAATGTGCTGCAGTCCGATCCGCTCCAACTCCAATTTCGCTGCAGCAATGCTTCAGTTCTACTTCATTCCTGCCAGGTCTTTTCCTGCCAGGCCCAGCTTTGCTCCAGTACTGTAAGCTTCAGTTTTTTAAATCTGAATTTTTATATAGTGCAAACTTTACACAGAGGTATCAGGTATCAGAGCACTTTACATGAGCACCAGTTGCGTTACACAAGGACACATTCATTTTTGATAGCCACGGGGAGATTAAGTGATTTGCCCAGAATAACAGGATGTTGAGTGTCACTCCTGAGATTTGAACCTGGTCTCCATATTTGAGAACAACCGCCCTAGCCATTAGGCCACATGCTCTCCCCTTCTGTTCTGCTCCAAACATGACCTTACCTAGATCAGAAACTGCAGTTTATCAAGATCTGTCCTACAATTAGGACCCAGCATCTTGTAGGCTTTTGTACCATTGAACATATCCCTCCTGGTTCTCTCAGGCACTACTTTCCAGGGGATATCCTCACAGACAGTATTACTGATGGAACAAGTCCCACTTACCTCACAGCATCTAAGAATAAGGCTAAGGATATGTCCAGCCCTGTACAGTCTTGGGTGTGTACTGCGCTGATGTGTCATGCCCCACAGAAATCTCCTACTACTACAAAACCACAGTTCAGAGTGAGCCTGCTTGGAACTTCTTTCCACTGCGTGTGTTTGTGCTGTGGGTGTAGCCATTTGTCAGAAACAAATCTAGTGACAGACTTCCCAAGGCTGAGAGAAAGTAGGAGGTACTAAGGATACAAATCATTAAAATATGAAACTAGGTGCTGCATTTCAAGGAGTGTGGGTGTATATGCCAGCACCATGCATAATGTGCCATCATATGCATTAGGAATATCTAAATATACCAACTGCATTATTTCCTCTAGAACCAACCCACTCACATGCATGGGCATTTCAGAACAACTTTTCAACATACGTGATCAAGACTGATAGGGATCGAAAAGAGTTAGTGCTACAAGTAAAACTAATTGCATTACCCAGATTAAACAATCAAGTTGAAACTGTCCAAATTTCAAATGTTTTTTACACCACAATAAAACACATTGAACAACAAATTATGTATAGAACAGCCTTATAGCATTCCCTTAATCTTGCTGTGCTAAACAGCTTACAAAATGTGCAGTGAATGACAGAAAATGCAGCCACAATGACAGCAATCATGTAAACCTGACAACATAACACTGCTTCTTTAAGGAACCAGATGCATTGCTATTCAATCAGACTTTGTACAGACAGTTGTCTCACAGCTTCAGTTTTTTATGCAGCTCATGTAGAAGGATTCCTGAACACTGTTTGAGTTTTTAACTCTGTGTAGTGAAAGAACATACATTTTTTCCGAATACCTGTTCGTCACTTCTCTTGTGAGTCTACAGTGTTTTCTGACAGACATTAGTGGAATTTTTCAGTCTTTTCACATGCTTTTACCACAAAGATGCTATTTCTTTTTGCTAAGTGCCCCAGTTGGAAAAGTAAAAAGGCTTTGAAAGATTGGAGTAGATTATGCATGGTCTGCCAAACTCCCATGCCACGGAGGAATGACTATACAGAAAGAAGATGTCCAGGAAGAGTGAGTAGGAATCTGCCTCATGTAAGAATGGAGGGCAACCTCAAGAGATAGAGGTCTTTGATGCACAGGAGCATGAAAGACCATTCAGAAAAGTGAATCCTTCCAATAACACATGGCTCTTTAACCCCAAAGACTGCAACAACAAGGGAGATCTAGAGAGAGAAGGAGGCATAAAAACATTTGAACTCCAAACACTGGCTCTGTGCCCATTGGATGTCAAGAAAAATCTCAAAAGCATATGCTGTCTCTATTTGCCCACAGATAGATACCAACACAGCATAGATGACAACATTAAAAAGAACCCTTCATTTAATGTCAAACTTCTTCGATGTCAAGGAGGCAACATTTAATGTGACACTATTCAGTGTCAAGGCATTAATCAAAATACTCAACCATGATATCTTTGTTGTCAAAGCATAGGATGGCAAAGAAGATTACTTCAAGATCTCCTTGACAGCAGACTCCAAAGGAACCTGATCACCTCTAGGTTCCATACTGTCCCCTGTCTTTTTCAACCTCTTCATAGAGCTGCTTGGTGCTCTACTCACAGATAACAGCATCAAGATTCACCGATATGCCAATGATATACAATTCTACTTGAAAGTCTCCTCTACTTTAGACACCCAAAGCCTAAAAACACTGCCTGCACATCTTTCAGACCTGGATGCCCAGCACTTACTTGGAGCTCAACACAACTACGATAGAATTCCAGTTGCTTGCCAAGAACAACAAGCAGGAAACAGTAAAAACTGGTGCAATGACATGAAACTTACAGCACGATTCTCGCCCTCAAGGAACACATTGTCATAAGTACAAAGATAGCGTGGAGCCAGCTTTCTTTTCTAAAGAAAGTGAACCCATTTTGTCTGAAAGCGACTTGAAGAATGCTGTTCAAGCTTCATACCCTCACATTTGGTTGGTGGGATTATTCTACTCCATGTCCTGCCAGATTCCACACTGGCACACCGTAATGGCATCCTATAAGCCATAGTACATCTTAATGGGGGGGCCATAACAAATATGATTAATCACCACATCCTATTGGAACTCCATTGACCTGCTTGCGGTCCTGCACACTCTTCAAAACCAGATGCATCATTTATAAAACCAAAACTGTCAGACCCCTGCATATCTTCACAGACAAGCTCACCATCTCAGTGGTTCTTAGCACACATGCAGGCATTAGACTTAGAAGTGTAAAAAAGAAAACCAAGGAAGCATGACTTTTCCATCTATGCACCTGAAATCTGGAACAAGATCCTTGTATCCCTCAGGATTGTTCCAACACCGCTAGAATTCAAGAAAGAGTTGAAAATGTGCCTGTTTAGAAAACAGTATGTTGCAATATATTAAGTCAACAAACAAGCAACCTCACCCATCACTTTGACCCCTTACAGCGCTTTGCTTCCTTTCGACTAGGTTAGGTACACACCATGCACATTTTATAAATGCAGCAAATTTGGGGTAAAGTAATATCTGTAAGGCTTGAAAACTGATTGAGACATATTTTACTGATCTTTTAAATGGTAGCTTCGTTAATATGGAGTTACAGAAGGCTTCCTGTGTAGTGCAGATGCTGTAGCTTTCTTGTTTCTGAATAAATGGTTGGATTAAGTTTATCAGGCTTCAGTTACAACAGCTAAGAATCAGGGTCTGCAGAAATACATGGCACTGATAGTAGTGATATACGGGAAAGGCATGGATCCAAGCTTATCTGAGGGAAACTTTTCAAGTTTATGGTCTCATGGGCCCAGGATTATTCCTCCAGATTGAAGTTTCAATTGCATCCAGGTTCAACTTACAACAGGTGAACCATACGTCGGTGCCATATATCAAGGTTTGCAGTACATTTGCCAAGTAGACCTTCCTAATGCCAGACTGCTGAATCCTCCATGCCCCCAATTAACCCTGGTTAGGCTTCCAGCATAAATGGTAATAGTTAAGTTTTCAGGCATCATTGAGCAACAGGGCAATGTATTATTTGATGGTCAGTCTGAAGTAATAATATGCATCACATAACTTCCACTGTCACCAATCAGTGCTATGGCCAAACAGAGGAATTTTGTAAGTATCTGATTTGATTTTGAGTCTGTTTGCCATTGAGTAGACTTTCAAATAGGCATGGCCACGTTGCAATCCCACCGTGGTCCTATACATCAGTACTATGCTTTCAGCATAAAAGAGTGCGTCAATGTGCTGCCCTCCAAGTGTTTGTGGAAATCTGAATAAAACTCCACCTCCCTGACCAGATCACTCATGTAAATGTGGAGGAGGGATGGGGCGAGCTCACAACCCTGTTTAACGTCAGTGTGGCAGCTTATTGGTTTCAAATATGCATTAGAGCCAGCAGCAAACTTCCATGTGGCATGTTTCCTGATACATCTCGCTGATGATATGAACCAACCAAATCAGCACACCGCAAAAAAAGAAAAAATGGCAACAAATAAATTAAAAAGGAAAAGTTTTGGAAGCTGCCTCCACATCAGATTTTTCTGTACCTAAACGTAAGAGACATAATGTGTGCTGTGGCTTTGTAGGATGTGTACTTCCACATTCCAGTACCAATAAAGCACAGGAAGTTCCTGAGATATGTAGTAAGGAAACCTCATTATCAGTTCAGGGTCTTTCAATATGAATTTAAGTCAGCCCTCAGAACATGTCCCAAATGCATTGGAGTGGTGGATGGCAGTAAACGTGAGGAAAAAGGATTTCTTCTATCCTTGAGAGACAAATGACTAATCAAAGCCCAAATCTCAAAGAAACTTACTCAACATTGTAAAATAACTTTGGCTCTTATGAACGATCTGGGACATAAGGTCAATATTTCAAACGTCAACATCCTCTCCTGTCTAAGTATTCGACTATCTGGGAGCAAAAAAGAGGTAACTTTACTGGCTGAAATATGTTGCTCTATTTCTTTATTGTTGTGCCGGAGAGGAAAATGGATATTTATTGTCCAAACAGTGGTATGGTTGCACTAAATAGAAGAACCGTGCCAGGTGAGTGAGATCATGGAAAAGAATCTAGAAGAGAAACCGCTGAGAAATCCTTGAACAAGAGCAAATCAGTCCATCATTACACAATTATTTAGCCAAAGACTGCAAATGTTGTTGCTGTTTTACTTCCAAATGTAGCTCACCACCTCTTAAGTGAGCTTCAAGCACTGAATCACACACAACAATACTAAAGGAACTTTTATTATTACAAATCATGCATATTTCTGCCAAATTAAGTAACTTGGCACTGCTGAAATTGGGATGAAGGACAACAGGGCTTTGAAAAACCCTACATGTAGATGTGGAGAACGTGAGATATATATATTTCCTGAAGCTGAATTAAATGGGTAAAGCAAGTAGATTTTTGTATTTGGGAAGCATGACTCGTAGGATTGGAGATACCCGAAATATGTGATGGATGTAAGGAGGTCCATGGATTAATGGATACCTTGGAGGGGCGCGATTGCTTGAAAACGTTGTACTGAAAGTTATGAACAGCAAAGGGCAATATGATTTTCTCTCTAAGTAGGTACTTAGGGGGTGATTAGTATAGCGGGCGGATCGCCACTGCCTGTATTGGGTGGCGATCCGTCCACCATATGTCACCGCCAGCATGACTTTTCCCCCCTGCCATATTACGATGGCAGGGGGGACCCCGGCGGATGAGAAGACCGTCCACCAGTTTTCCTTCGGTAGGCAATCCGCCCGATTGCCTACCGGGAGGAAAAGCACGGCAATGCCATCCATATTACTATGATGGCGGAAAAGTACCTTTCCATGGCGGTGACTCTGCCAGGGAAAGGCATGTGGTTTTTTTTGGGGGTCCCCAGGGTGTTGAGGGTGCACATGGGGGTACCTATGGTACCCCCCTGCATTTGCATGCACAAGGTGGCAGGCACCACACAGTGCCTGCCACATTGTTCATGCAAATGTGAGACATGCATATATTGCATTGTGGCGGGTGCTGCTTCCAGAACCCCCTGCCACAATGCAATGTATGCGGGATGCCACTAACACCGTGGCAGTGGCATCCTGATTGCCGGTGCGGGACCGCAGCACCACTGGCCGCCGGTCCCAGCTCCGCTAGGGTGGGGGGCGGAGGTAAGTCCGCCCGCCATCCTAATAGGCCCCTAAGAGTTCAAAAAGAACATTTCTAAGAGGTCTGGGTACAATAGCTTAGAACAGAATAAGTCTTGACAAAGAAGAATACGTGAAGATATAAGTTCTCACAGAAAAATCATTGCAGACTAGAAAATCATCTGATAGGAGTCTAAGATCTGATGAAGACGCTTTCTGATTTATAATTTGTGCTTAAAATCATAAACATTTTGCATTGCAAATGAAAACGCTGCCCTTAGAAAAACTGTATTTTCATCTGTTGATTAAATTAGGTCTGAACTAGGCCTAACTATCCTGAATTCCAATGCAGCAATGATGTGTGCTTTTATTTCTCCTTTCATCACACATAGCAAAATGTGCACTATTATAATGCTCTGTGTTAACATGCTGTTCTTTAAGAACTCCAGAAGAAGCCTTTTGTAACAAATGAAGACCCATCCTGCCTGTTTCCAGAGTAGATCTATTCATGCATAAGCTTGTCATTGTTTTCAGTGTAACTCGATTTGTACTGCCACATGAGATGACATTAGGCCAGAAAGGGTTATGTTATTATTTATTTAGGGGATGGTATTTTGATGATGCTGCATTAAGTTCTATATTCTGATTTGTCAAGCTGTGTAACAAATTGATACATGTTTGCTGACACTGCGATTTTCACTGTGTATTTTGTTATAAAATTATCCATTCGGTAGGTTAGCCAAGTGTGGTTTGCCCTGACTTTAGAGAGTGGACTCATGCTCGTTAGTCTGTCTCCTGCTTGGGACTTTTTCTAAACAAAGACTTGACATCAAGTCATTCTTTTTTCTGCATTTGATTGAGACTTATGCTAATTCCCTATGCTGATTTATTTATATAACTTTATTGACCTTTTTTACATTAATACTCAACAAAATGCCATGTTAATTACTCGATGCAGCAATACAAAAATTACTGTTTTTGGGAAGTAGTCTGGTGTATAACGCACGAGATAGTCCGAGGTAACACACATTATTACTGCAATTCCCTATGCTGATTTAACATGCATTTGACTAACATTTACTTTTGTCTTCGAAATTTATTATAATTACTTAAAACTACTTCATGGTTTCTGAACTTTTCTGGACTCGGAACATTTTGACTTGTGGCTTATTTAATCTTTAACTTATGCTGATTTATTTGCTGTCAATCTAATCTCTTTAGGGACACATTGCCTCATATGTTCTTGAGGACAACACTATCCTCGATCCTGCGCAGGTGCTTTATCCTAAGATTATGTGATAAGATAATGTCAAGAGTTTTATGCCTCAAAAATAGTGTATATGGAACTACATCAACATTTAGGAGATGACCAGCTAGCTCAGTACTACACATCGGTGTCATGTGAATTGAATAATACCAAAAATAAGTATGGGTGCACTGTTTTACAAAACTAAGATGGGGCTTTCATGCCTGATAGACGCCAACTTAAAAATGATGGAGGGCAAAAAATGGCAGAGACACTTAGGGCTCCATGTATCAAGCTATTTAGCATTTGCAAAAGGGCCAATTCTCAGAATTGGCCCGTTTGCGAATGTTAAAAAGGCTTTTCACCGGTATCAAAAACCCATTTTGCGATTCCGTAACCTTTTACCGAAATGCAAAATGTGCTTGTGAATCTCTATTAGGAAGGGGCGTGTTTAGAGCGTCCCCTCCTAATACCGAATCACATCAGTATGTAGCAATGTTTTGTGACTGAAATGCGGTCGTAAAACATTTGCATGTTACCACCTACTTCAAGTAGGTGGTAACCCATTCGCAACTGGGAAAGGGTCCCCAAGTAATCCCTTCCCCTTTGTGAATGTTTGTTACAGCATTTTTTAAGAGCAAACAGTGGTCCCACAGACCACTGCCTGCTATTAAAAAATGAAAATAAAACATTTATTTTTTGGTTTTGAAACACATCCCGTTTTCCTTTAAGGAAAAAGGGCTGCTTTAAAAAAAAAGTTTGCTTTATTTATAAGCAATCATGGATATGGTGGTCTACTGTCCCCTCCCCTCCAGTCATCCCCGTGACTTTAGAGATTCCTAGGGGGTCACAAATTGTGATCTATCTCATTAATATTAATGAGGAAGAGTGATTTCGATCTTTGAGTTTCATACATTGTAAATTGCGATGACCTAATTTCGTTTCTCAGAAATTTGCAATAAGGTATTCGCAATTTACAATTTTGATACATGTAGCCCTTAGTCCCTCATTTTTTAACAATTTGACACTAAGCAGCACTGCATGTCACTTTCCCGCGCTGCCCTGCATCAAAAGAAAAGGGCAGAAATTTGCTGTATTTATGAGATGCGGCGCATTCCTGTCCTATTCCATTGCTCTGGTGCATAAGTGGTTGCTTAGTACCAACGCAGACACTTTTGCACCATGGTGCAAGGGTGTCTGGTTGTTGGCATGTTTGTTTTCAGGCAGGAAAAGGCACTTTCCTCCACAAAAACAATCATTATGCCTCCCCTGGGGAAGTGCATGGTTTTGACGCATTGTCAGATTTACACTGTGTTGTGAATCTGGAAATGTGTCAAATACCATGGACGTCGAATGGGAACACTCACCACAACGTTCATGTCAAGCCTCCCTCATGCAGTGTAAGGCAATACACCATATCTACAAGGCTCTACTGTAGCTTTTCGTGGCCTCGTAGATATGGCTAGGCACTTTGGGCTGCCAGAACATTAAAAAAAGTGACATTCCGGTGGCGCAATGTGCCCGGCATAGTTACAAGGCCACGTAAAGCCACATTGGTTTTCAATGTTTAGACAACAATATTTCTGATGATGATATTTCTGTCCTCGACATTTTGACAGACATCTACAAGTCCATGTCCGCTGGAGAGAAGTCACTCACAGGATTAGCTGTGCTGACAGTAATATCATGTACTCTCAAGTCAAGTTCATGCCCTCATGAACAAACCATGCACCTAATCATTTTTGAGGTCAACTCAACAGTTTTCAGCATAAAAAATGTTCTTTTCATTAGCAAAGATAGTGGCTTGACATCCCAGAATCGAGTATGCACAGCTGATTTGATTGACGTGTATTGCTCTTCCACCAAGCCTCCTTGATTAACTTGAGATGTAATTTTTATATGAAGAAAATATATGTCCCATCTCACCATCTGTGTACTGTGGGTGGCACATCTGCAGTTCCTTGCAGGTGCGTGCTGGACTCTCCCGCGTACCCACAGGCCGCCTCATCTGTTCAACTTCAGTCTTCAAGGAGCCAAGCGAAGCATATACCTCTTCCATTCCATCGGCTTGATAGTCAGATCCGTCCACCGACTCATCTTTTTGTTCTCCCTCTGACTCTCGCCTTCGTTTCCTTCGTAGTTCTAGTGGCAGTGATTGCACAACCTCTGCTGATGGCCCCTGCACATTACAATGACATGGACATCCACATGAAAGAAAATTCTGGCTTCTTTTTACAACCTTTAATTCATTAGGCAAGCATAATATAATGTGTATGCTGCTAATACTATAAACACATTTCTTTACCCACTGGAACACAGCAATGAATACTGAATAAATACAGTTCCTCAAGGACTCTTGCTCTAATTCCTCCCCCCCTCTCCATGTACCTCTTTCATGAGACCATTAAAGCAGAGGTTGTAG
Source organism: Lissotriton helveticus (assembly GCF_964261635.1). Lineage (NCBI taxonomy): Eukaryota > Metazoa > Chordata > Amphibia > Caudata > Salamandridae > Lissotriton > Lissotriton helveticus. Next base: position 1,764,841,363 of record NC_136057.1, read on the forward strand.
AAACATTTCCAGTGTGGAAGTTCGCACTGTTACCTAAAGATCAAATATCTAAATGTTGGTTTTAAAAAAGTACTGAAGAATTGTTTATTTTAAGGGGCTTTTCTCTCTCTTTAATTAGTAGTTTGAGTTTTTTAAATGTGCAGTTCTTACCTAGTGGTCAAGCAGAATCTTTGGGCGCTTGGCCTTTAGTATCGCCTCCTATTCCCAGCCCGGTTCCGAGTGGTCGACGGAACCAGGTCCCACTTCTTCAACACTCCAGAATCTGCTTGGACATGACTCTCAGAGGAACGCCCACTGCATGGACCTGGCAGGGCCTCCTCCCGGGGAACCAGACCCACCTAACCTGCTTAGATAGCACCGGCACCAAAACCATGGCACTGCCATACTCATTCATGAAGGAGGTGTAACACTAAATGATCCAAATCTTCTTTGCTGTCCCCCCAGACACAAGACCAGTCTCCATCTTTGATGCACTCCGTCCAGACTTCTGATGCCGCAGGGCACCAGATGAACCACAAGGAGCTTCCAGTTACGACTTCCCCACCTCTTGCCAGACTGCCAGCGGACGCTGACTTATCACAGAGTCCTGCACTATGATTCATTAATTACTCTTTGTTTTAGAACACTGAGACATCCACTTCTGGAATTTGAAAAATGTGTTCTCCTGATGGCCATCATTCACCTGCACCAAGGAGAAGCCCATCACTCCATTTCCATTTTCAAGCAGTTTTGTGCTTCCATTTTCTTTTCCAGGGCAACAGATGATTCCTTGTTCCACACCATGGGCACGCACTTTGGCTGCCTTACGTGGTCGAGTGTGACACTCTTACATGTCCTAGCCACACACAAGCCTGTTTCCTCAGGTTTTATATCCCTGCAAGTTCTGTCCAGGAACGCTAATGGACTTCTAGATTTCATGAAATACACTGCAGTTCTACGTTTCGCACATCAACACCTTCCTGAGACCCTGATGCTTCAGGAGACCCACCTCGTGGGTTACCGCTGCCCCTTTCTAGCATGTAGAGGCTATGACAGAGTCTTCCACTCAGACTTTTCTCGGGGTTCCAAGGTGGACGCGATCCTACTGCGTCGATCCTTTCCTATGACCATCGCCCGTGATATTAGAGACCCCCCAGGCCATTTTATTGTGATCACTGGCGCAGTCAAGGGGCAAACTGTTAACCTAGTATGCGTATATGCACCCCTACTGACTCTAGATGCTTTTCTCGATGACCTGTCAAAGATCCTTTTCGATCTCCCACACGGGCTGACACTAATAGGTGGTGACTTCAACCCAGTTCCTGTCCCGGATATTGACGCTATGGGTCTCCGCTCTGCATCCTGATGTACCGGCCATGACCTCTCTGACTGGGTGACCACTCTTGGTCTCTGTGACGTGTGGAGGGTATGAAATCCCCAACAACATCAACTCACACTTACCTCCGTGGCACACCATACTAATTTCCAGGTCCTAAATTGCCACACTGTATCACATACCCAGATCCTCCCCCATGGTATATCAGACCATGCCCCCCTTTTTCCTTCAGTTCAGCTCCCCCAGGGATGGCCCACGTCCTATGTGGCACTTTAATGCATGATATCTTCAAGATAAACTTCATGATCAGGGCCTTGGAACCGAGCTGCAAGCCTATGTTCAATGCATTGAAGGCCCTGTCAGCTGTGATGGCACCCTCTGGGATGCCAGCAGGGTGACAATAAGGGGATTTGCCAAGGGGAGCTTGCTTCATCTATATCACTCAGTTAGAAGCCCATGCCCTCCGGTTGGAGGAAAGCCTCGCATCAGACCTCTACTGCGAGGTCCCCCGACAGTCGAGTCTCTTGCGTGACGAGATCCATATCCAATCCTTGGAGGCCGCCAAGAACCTCTGGTGTTCCACAATGGCCACGGTCTATGGATGGGGGTACAAGAATGGGAAGCTATATTGGTTGGCCTTTCGTCCACCGGAAAACAGAATTGTGCCTGAAATCACTGACGACTTTGGTAATACTCACTGTACTCTCTCGGAAATCGCACAAACATTTGCTCACTATTATGACCACCTATATGTGGTGTCCCCTCGGGTGGACCCTGATTCTGCCACCCAGTTTCTTAAAGGCGTGCCTCTCCCACGCTTGCCCCTTGCAGCGGTTTGAATACTTGATGACGCCTTTACTACTGAAGTGGTTGGGGTGGCTATCTCTATGGTGGCCTCCGGAAAGAGCCCTGGTCCTTACGGATTACCCACAGAGTACTACTTGACATTCTGGGATTTTCTGACTCTCCAACTTATGGTCCTTTATAATGAAGTAGCACAGACGGTCGCCTCTCCTTTGGAAATAGACGCTACCACAATTGTGGTAAACCCAAAGACACAGCCCACTCAACATCTCGTGCTGACTACTATCCAATATCCCTCATCAATGGTGAGGTCAAGATTCTCACCACACTTCTGGCCACCCGTCTTAAGCAGGTCCTCCAAATACTCATACACCTGGATCAATACTGCTTCATGTGTGCCTGTAATACGAGGCATCTTTATCGGCGCCTTCACGTGGCCCTAGCTCATCTTCTTACATTTAGGCTGGCCTTGCTATTAATTGATTTAAAAAAGGCATTCAATACTGTGGACTGGGGATATTTGGGACAAGGGCAGAATCAGGCTGGGCTCGGACCCCACTTCTGTGGGCTAATTCGGACATCATACTCTAATCCCACAGCGCGGGTTAAGTTTAACGGTGTACTTTCTCTCAGAACGGGGCCTAGGCAGGGATGCCCCCTGTTTCATCTCCTCCATGCTGGTGGTCAAACCGTTGGTGTGCCTCCTTCGTGGTGATCCTCAGATACGCAGCTGGAGGAGGAGTAAGGAACATGAAAACCGCATAGCCCTCAATGCAGAAGGCATCGTTTATTTTTTACCGCACAGACCCCGCAGTGACTGGACCTCACTGCCTTCATCTCCTCCAGTGTTTCGGAGAGGCCTCCGGGCGAATCCCTCTAAATCAGTGATTTTGCCACTGGCTCTGACCTGAGATTGTTTTGATTGGCAAGATAATATCACTATACGCAGTCTTAGTTTTAAATAACTGAGTGTCTGGGTGACATTCCACCCTGAGCTTACCTGGTCCCTCCTCCTCAGGCCTTTGACGCAAAGGATAAATAAGACCTTGCCAAATGGCAATCTGTTGCATTGAATGTGATGGACAGTATAGCCTTATATATGATGATGATCCTGCCAAGATTTCTTTATGTCTTTCAGAATTTCCCAATATCAATACCTCGCACCTGGTTCTGTGCTCTCCATAGGGTTGCAACCTCCTGTTTGTGGCACAGATCCAGACCTCGCCTCCCCTTGCCCATTGCCGATGCGCCCCTTATGATGGAGGCTTAGGTATGGCCAATTTATATCTCTGTAAACTTGCCTCCCAACACCTGGTGATACACGACTGGTTTAACAGGTGTTGGTCACACCCTACCGACAGACTGGAACTATTTTTTTGGGGTCCCTCAAATTGTGACTATGCTCTACAAATTCTCAGTCCCCTGCGCCTCTCCCCCTGGTGCCCAGAGTGTTTTTTCTCCCCTGGAGGGCTGCACCCCACCACATTAATTGGAATACAACACTTACACAGCAAATGCACATCTGTCACAGCACCTGTCTGCGAGAGGTGGTGGCACTATAAGGTTTTGGGAAATGGGACCTCATTGGCATCTTGCAGCTGTGTGGCGTATTGTCAAGTTCACACATATGGTCCTTTCAAGAACTTCAGGATACCTATTTACTCCCCTCTAAACAATTCTACAAATATCTCCAATTGTGACATGCACTCCTCACTCATGTATCTCAGACCGACCCACTCCTGGAGTTTAGTCCATTGGATGCCAAATTTGTATTGGTACACTGGGCTAGAGTGGGGTCTCCACATTGTACTGTACATTCATGTTCAATGCCCCAGGTACCCTTAATCACCTTAGGTCTCGATGGGTGGGCTGGCGTATCCCTTTGAAAATGACGATTGGCAGGACGCAATGATGGCACCTAGGACCATCACCATCTCCTCCAAGCTGCACATGATTCAGACATACTATCTATTTTGTGCCTAACTTACCCCAACTAGGTTACACCGACTGGGCCTCCTTTCTGAACCCATCTGCACCCACTGCTTGGGGAGTCTCTGCTGTGTTTTACCATATGGTGTGGTCGTGCCCCAGGATTCGGGAGTTTTGTATCACGGTGGTGGGGGAACTGACTGAAGTCCTCGGTTGGGAAGTCGCTCTTTCACCCTTGGTGCGCCAGCTCGGGGTATTGGAGGGCTCTGGGGGCTCAAAAGCAGATCGAACATTCCTGGGTACAGCCTCAATGTGGCCAAGGGAGACATAGCTATTCGCTGGAAGAACCCTGCCCCTCCCACTCTCTCGCAATAGAGGCGGGGGTGGACTGTTGTGCCCAACAAGAGCGACCTGTCTACGAGGACCGTGGTTGCCCCCTGAAGTATTGTAGAGTATGAGGGAAGTGGCTGGGACAATATGCCTAGGGCTCCACCTGATGGTACGTATGTTGATGTGTTGCCTCTGATCCATGATAATATACAACCCTAATGGCCTATACTGTGGTTAACTGCTGGAACACTTTCTACTATAATAATTGTGTGTCATGTTGTACCTCCTGTGCAAACATTTAAAAACGTCTGTTTATCAAAGAAACTATCTAAAAATGTGCCATTCAGCTACAAAGGAAGAATGGGAGGGTTTTGAAGAGGACTTTGCTTGATTTGGGTTTCCCTGTATGAAGCCCTCCTCCTCAAAGCTTAGCCCATGTTTTACTATATTCTAAAAAAGCCTGGGACTGAACCAAAGGACCTGAAAAACAGTTTTTAGTTTCTACACATTATTGTGTGACATCTTTCAAGAGTTCAAAATATATAAGCAGTTTTTCAACATGGGTAATACACACTTAAGTAAGAGCAGCATTTGAATCCTGCTGATTGTTTCATTGGTCTGGAGGATCTCCAGAAATATAACTTTTGTCACACTATAAGGCAGAAAATGTCACTCTTCATGTCTACACTACCACATCTAAAGAGTTTGGTGTCCATGTACATTTTACAGACCAACTAAGGGCATTGGAATGAGCTTTTCCACCTATGCCACTGATCAGCTCAACATTACGTATGGTCAACAAGTCAGCTGAGACTAATATTGCTGCTGTTTGGACAAAACATGACTTGTTCCCTGTTTTGTTACATCATAACCTCCAATTACTTCACTATGGAAATTCACAAGTACTTGTTGTTCCGTAAATTGAAAGTTCTTTAGTGTTTGGTGTTTGTGCAACAATCCTATTGTTCTATCATGCCATGGGGAAGCAATCGCTCTTTAGAAGTCATGCTTCTACACTGAATGTCAACAAAACGTCAACAGTACATGAATCTTTCATTAAGGTTCCAGTCATTCATGATTCTTTTGAAAGTCTGAAAAGCCAAACACTTCCTAATTTTTGGCTGCCCCAGTTTGGAAAGTAAACATAGCTAATGATGGCCAAACTATTTTGAAAGAATTTGTTTTAGAGGGCTTGAATAATGTTATCATAAACTAATTTGACCGTTTCACATTCTATTCTGGAAAAGAAGCTAACACAGCAATATAGGGAAATGTTTGCTTACCTGTAAACGGCTAATCTGAGTTTGTTAGCACCTCTTATAGGTATTACTGTATATAGACTCTTGTGGGAAGAAGAATAAACTATCGACACAACATTTCTCAGAAATTGTTATCTTTGCAAACATCCTCCTTGACTGGACTTTCTCCTCCACCTCTTTGAGGAGCACTGTTGAACAGTGTTCTAAATGTATGAATCCGTAGAGGAGTAAAAGTTAAATGTCTAGAGATTGGTTAACCAGCATGGGTATAATCCCAAGGTTCATCAGCTATCTTTCCAACCAGCCTTCATGTAAGAAGTATTGGTGCACATGTAAACAAATGAACATAAAATGGCTCCTATAATGCTGAGCACTTTGTGGTTCTGGTAATATACAAGGGCAAATTCCTGAGATTTAATGAATAGTTTTCTTTATATTTAGGTCAGTTTATTTTTAAGCATAGAAAAATGTTATTTGATGGAAGTATTATAGAATAGAACGGTTTCAATTGTTCCAGCATTGCAGAAGTTAATTGGTATAAGTGCATAGATTTTCGGAAGACAACCTCACTGGAGACCATTGTTACAGATAATACGTTTTCCTTCTCTTTCCAAGAATAGACACATCTTGTTGAGACGTAAGCTTCCTCTTTAATGTAATTCATGTTGCCTGGCTCAATTAAACTGAATACAAGTTTGTTGGTCATTTTCAAAAGCAGCAGCTCAGCAGGTTCACACACTGTGCCTCCAGGATTTCCAAATATATATATTTTTTGTGTGATAGAAAGCATTTAAAGCCAATTGAAAGATGACAATGTGACATTATGTGCTGTAAAAGATGTGCCTGAATTTAAAAGAATAAAAACAGAAATGTGTTGATTATTACACTTTCCACGTTAGTAAAAATGGATGAAAGAAACCCAACCAAACAAGGGCACCGATCTAAAATCAATAAATAGGGAATCATGAAAGGTTGTTCCTTCTTGTGTGCGTCCACGATATTGTTCTGTGTGCCCTGACTAAAAATCGCAAAATAATATGGTGCTATTGCATCTTATTTCTAAACCCCACAAAAAATGGTGGTTAATCCAAACAGTGTACAAATTAGAAAGCAAAATGGTGATGAATGAAATCACAGTGCAATTCGCAAAACAAAATTGTGATTAATATGTAAATCTTGCAAATAAAATTTGAACGGATGTGTGTAATTGACTGCGTCACATGGAAGAGAGATTCATGTAACTTACCGGAGGACCTGGGGGGCCAACAGGGCCAGGATCCCCTCGAGTTCCAATTGCACCCTGCCATAAATAAGAAAGCAAGGTCAGTTCATAGTCAATGGAAACACACCTGTAAATCAGGTTCTAACGTATATCTTGTCGGCATGTATACTACATAGCAACGGCAACAAAGATCCACCCGTTCAATGTTGATAGTTTTTTTATTTATTTAAGAGGTTTTATATAGCGCTAGCCTGTCCGGAGGGTATCGGAGAGCTTCACATCAGTTACAGAGCAGAGGAAAAGAGAGCAGAACATAATACAATAAAGACAGATACTCCAGCCACTGTGATTGATCCCCTTTGACGGCCGTCAGAGGCAGACTTCTAATTCTGCCCACCTAATTTAGATGGGCAGATTTAGTAGTGAGTTTACACTGCCTTCATCACCCAAAAAACCTTAGTGGTAAGGGGCAGCGAAAACTATAAAATGCTCCCCTCGCCATGGAAGAGGAGGGCGTATTGCTTTTTTTTCAAAAAGAGAATCCCAGTTCAGGATTTTCTTTTTGAAAAGAAAAAAGAAAACAGTTTGGTGCAGGGCTCCATCATTCTGTCAACAACCTTGAAAGGAACTGTTGCAACGAGGATTCCTCAATACTTTAGAAATTACCACCAGATTGGTGATCATTTCTAAATTTGGCAGATAGCACCTCCACCAGGGTGATACAGTAATTTACTCCATCTCCCTGATGGAGAAAGGGCCACCTGCGACCTTCAAAATTAGGCCCTTAATATTTACTTTAAGCACCATTTACATGCAATACAAATATGTTGAAAGCACTATGTGCTGTGTAGAGTTTTACTAATATGCTTATGAGAAACTTTACAAGATGACTGCCATTAACAAATCTTGGTTAACACTTTACAATGTGTTTTATTATCAGGGGTATTCCAATGAGATTATACAAAGCCCATGACTACTGCTTATACATTACAGTGTAATAGATACTGACTAGTTTTAGTACACTGACAGTTGCATACATATTTCACTAACTACATGTAAAAACAATAAAAAGGGACCGATAGGCTCTCCAGTGCCATGCCCATGAAAAAGTTTTTTCACATAATGAGACTCACCGTGTTTCCTTTTGATCCTTTCTGTCCCAGCGGCCCCTAGTAAAACATTAAGAAGTCAAAGAATGAGTTACACAAAAATAGTTCTGCACAAGATGTCTCAAATTGCTACTGCTGTGATAGGTCAGTCTCTCTTCTCATTATTGTAAGAACAGGAGTCTTGCAGCACTCATAATCAGAAAGATTTGTTTTCAAAAACATCTTCCTATTAGTAGTAGGATAATTATGTCTGATGGGTTATGGGTGTGCTTGTTTCTAATAGAGTCCACATGATTGACCAAATAATGGTAACCAGGATTAGTGGGTAACCGGGCCCAGGCTGCTAGCATTTTAGGGTGTTAAGGCTCCAAAGTTTTCTTTTTCACAAGCTTCGGGGTAATGGTGGTCGAATGGAAATAAGGCTCATAGTCTGAGTTACTTAAGTCTTTACCTTACACTCCCCATTCTTTCCCCTTTTCCCAACCACACACTGTGTCTTCTCACCACCCCAACCTATTTTTACATAATGTTTTATGTAGAGTTTGTTTCACAGATTCTACATTGCATTGGGTAACCAATGTCACTTAACCAATATCAGTAAATCATAGAGAATAAGAAATGTACTTTTTATACAGCATGTTGTCTTTTATCTGAACAAGAACTGTCTTTAAACCCCCAGGTTGGGACAGTGGGCTGGCCTAGGCTCTGGTGGCCCATCAGCCTTTTACTCTAGGCTCTGCCATCTGGTTTTGCTCTGGGTAAGCAGGAGCAGACTGTGGCACAAATCTATCATGGGGAAGCTCCTTGTCTGCTAAACTTTGTAGAAAGATGCTCTGTGAGGCCTTATTGAATGGTGTTGTAATTTAGGCTTATGATTTTCTGTTTTTACTGGTTTTTACAGATAAATACAGACAGAAAACAATGCGGTTCCTGTCTGTATTTCTTTTTAAAAGCAAAAAAGTCCTGAAAATTGTGCTTCTTGTGAGAGACTCTACATGCTATCTTTCATTAATTCTAGGCAACAGCTAAGCAGATAGACAGCATGGAGAGTTAAACAACAGGATGAGATTTCCTTAAATACAGGCAAATGTTAACATATATGTGTAGTGTAACACTAATATGTGCCTGTGAGTGTATCCTTTTGTTATACGAGAGTGCTTAATTTGCTAAAATGTGACAGGCATCCATGTATGAGTTCACGCCCAAGAGTTAAATAAATGTGGAAATATACCAATTTACAGCTCCATGTATTCTCAAAACTCAAAATAAATATGGATAAATACCAATAAGATGCCCATAAAATAAATATGGATAAATAAGACGAAAATATTTTTTTTAAAATACCATAAAAACTGAAGCCCTAGTTGTAATGTACATACACAAGTGTACTACTGAAGTAATGTCACTGTTATGGACAAATATTTCAACATATTTTACTAAGGTATCCAGAGGTCAAAAAATGGAAGATTCATACTCTAGTATTGATCACACAGTTCTTGAATTATGAGGGCGACATTGGTCGTGCATCAGCAAGTGTGCTGCTGACAGATTCACAGTGAGACTACTGTACTACTACTCATGCTGATTGAGGAGCAGTTAGAATGCTCCAGTGGTAGATAAGCTGACTGTGTAATAGTGAGAGTGTTCCAGTGTGAGATATAACGCCTCTAATAGTGAACACGATTGAGCATTTTATAACCTAAGCCCACAGAGTGGCAGTGAGAGTGAACAGGATTGGCTATTTACAGTGACAGTGTAACATTGAAAGCGTGCATTCATAGATATGTGTGCAACATTGAAAGTACTATATATGTAACAATGAGCAAGTGCTAGTGTTTGCTAATCTGACTGTTAGTTGTTGACAATGCTCATGTGTTCCAGCTGTAGACGTGGTGGTGTTCTGGTGCCAGATACACTGATTGTAACAGATCGCGACTCTGTAACAGCGAGAGTATTCCAATGTAGAATATACTGACTTTTTAACAATAAGAGTGCTCCAGTGTTAGGAATTCTGACTGTACAATGTGGCAAGTATACCAGTGTTACATACACTAACCATGAGAGTGTCAACTGACTGTTTAACATTGACAGCATGCGAGGCTCAAACTTTCTGACTGTCCAATGTAAAGACCACACCAGTATTGGATATACTAACTTGAGAGTGCTGAGAGTTCTTGCTAAACATACTGACCAACAATTACAGTGCTCCAGTGTTAGACATTCTGACTGTGCAAAGTGGAGAGTACAGCAGTATTAGACATACTAACATTGAGAGTACCAAGTCTTAATGTTGATGAACTGAGTTTGTAGCAATTAGAGTGGCCCGAGGTTACTGACAGTGTACCAGTGATACAGTGCGGTACAAGCTGACTGTAGCACTGAGTTCGGTTTAGATTTTGGACACCCTTAACCCCTTGGGCGCGGCCGCGATTCTGCACCTGTGCGGCACTTTTATTAAGTGGGCGGGATCATGACGGCCCCCAGCAGTCATCAGCACACGCCCACCATGATGCATGACGGACGGGGGCCGTCATCAGCATGGAAGGGGTTAAGCCCAGATTGAATAATATTTTGCATCAGGTTTGTGCCACTTTGTTAACACAGACCCAACAGAAAATCTATTTTTGTGTTTAAAAAACCAATGCAAATGTCGATTTGCATTGATTTGTCATAGAAAAAAGGAGCACTGCCTTGCATTAGTTTCCGTCAGAGATGCCTTTCATGGGTATGGCACGGACATTCCCTTGCACCCACCCATAGATTTTGATGCACACCCATATCACAAAGAAATGGAGACAGATTTGTGCCAAAATTATGTGCCTGTCTGAGGCTGGTGTAACAAGTATTTTATTTGTCTTTGTATATTCTTGTTATTTCCTCTTTGCATGTGTGCTGTGGATTGGATTCTGTAACATACACACAAAGCAGAAAAATGCCTCCAAGGATATTTTTCGTGCAGGACGTATCTCTTCCTGCAAAAAACTGGTTGCAATGCCAGTACTATTGCACTTTGGCACAAGGTTGCCTGCGTTGGTGCTGGACAGCCTAAAGTGCACCAGTGCAGGGAGAGAGCAGAACTCTGCCATTTCTTTAAAATGATGGCGCTGTTCCGCCCTCTCTCCCTTTCATGAAATGCAAAGCAGCAACTTTACTTGAAGCAATACTTTGCGTAACAGTTTTGCAAATTCGTTAAATCAGGGCTGTAGGGTAAGATACCTCCTTGTTCCTGATTAGGTTGTACCTTGATCTGTAACAATCAGAGACCTATGGAGTTAGAGATTTTACTGATAAACAGTGGCAGCACTCAAAGGAACCTGGGTGCGAAGAGTGAGTACTTACTGGCAGTCCTGAGGGACCCGGAGGACCCGTTGGGCCAGGTAACCCGGAGAGACCCTGAAAACACACAAGAGATAAAGTCAGCCATTTAAATTTTCACAGCAAGAAACTCATCTGCTGAAGCCTACGACTGTGCCGGTGAGGAGCAGATCATGCTCATTTATCCACACCTTCATCTATTGATAGTTTCTAGAAAGCACTACCCTCCACACTCCTAATCCACACTCACCACGTCTCCTTTAGCGCCCGGTACCCCCTGGTTTCCTGGCAGACCCCGGTCTCCTTTCTCTCCTTGTTCTCCCGGAGGGCCAATCAGCCCTATCAGCCCAGCGTGGCCCTGCAGCAAGGAAAAAACACCAAGAAGCATTTATTTGTACTACATATGTCTGCGCTACAAAGTATCAACTTCAGATGTTTAATTCAAATATATTTCTGCTTGAAGAAATTCATGCATATTGCACAAATCCAACCGTTGCAAAACTGTATGCTGTTGCATCATCATGGATGCAAATACTAGCACAAACGTTTTTCCACCGTACCTCATAGAATTGTTAAAACATTTAATTAAAGCATTACGCCATTAAGGTTTTCTTTTACATGATAAGTAAATGTAGAGCGCACGACTACCCGGAGGCCTCTCGGCGCTTGTACAAATACCACTGAGGAACCCTTCCTGGCCTTTCCCTGTGAAGTGCCCACTCCTGGGCACCCGCAAGCAGAAGCCAGGCATCCTAGCGTTGTCGGGCCGTTGTGGAGATTAAGCAAGCTATTGCCCAGAGTTGCAGAGTGGGACTCATGATTAGAATAGGCACCTAGGCGTGAATTATCAGGTCCGAGGAAATTGAGCCCAAGACCCGCCGAGGCAGGAATTGAACACTGGTCCCAGGCCAGACTTCTGCATCAAGGTCTGCCGCTCTAACCATTGAGCCACACTTCTCACATGAGTGAGGGTTTGAAAACACAAAGGGACCTATTACGATGTTGGTCGGACTTTCTTACATTCAATAGAATTTTTGACTTATTTAGCCATCCATATGTACTTAAACTATGTACTCAGGTTACAGTCTTTTGAAGCTGTCAGTACTTGTTCTTGACAGCAATAAGAATAATATTTTCCAGAGATGCATTGAAACTTAAACGTTTTTCTATACCTGTATCATGGGAAGAGGGGCCTCACTCCCACCCTACCCCAGGGCAACAATGAGGCTCTGGGAGGGGGGCTGTGCGCCCTCTGTCCAATTTTCATATCGGTCCCAGGGGATGGGGTCCTAGCGCCTCAAAGTAGTGAGTAGGTCCGTGACATGGCTTAAATAGTGTAAGTTTGGAACAAGAGTAGCATGAAATTATAGAAAATATGACAGATTATGCAGGGACATTTTAAGGATTTTGGGGGCCCTGTTCTAAACAAATTTATGGGGGCCCTTGATTGATCAACTTTGAATTTATGATCCAATTTCAGGTCTTTCATGCCCTCTTTGGTCAGGTCACAGACAGTGCACAGGCACACTTGACCAGATACCAAATGTGTTGACATCTAATATTAAGGGATTATAGCATGTGTTTTCAATATTGTAACTCTACAAAATATCTGTAATAGACTCTCGCACAGCAATCCCATTAAACATTTTTTTAAAGGAAAACAGTACTTAACCCAATACCGTTTAAGAATTATCAAGGTTATCAGGGCAAGACTCTGCAGAACAGAGCTGACTCTATCAGGGGGCCCGATGAAACGCCAGGGCCCTGGGCCAGAGCCCACTTTGCCGATGTCTTAAAATGTCTCTGAGATTATGCCGGTTCAACAAAAGGGTTACCATACTCTTCAGTAGTTTTAGTTAAGTGCATCACAGCCTAAAGTGCTGACCAAGACGTAGACATGCATGAACTCCTTTTCACATCCTGTGCACTTTCCATGCAAATGTGTGACTCTTTTCAACATAATTCCATGCACTTATTACTAGCCTAAAAAATCTGCACAGTTCTTAAGGAGTAATCAAGGGAAATGTGTTCAGTTTCGATACAAACTTTCTGCCAATGCAATGGGAGGAATTTAACAGTACTAGAGGAATTTACCAGTTACTAATATTTTTGGACAGGGAATTTGATTTTATGTTTGGCAGCAGAGGAGTGTCATGCTATGCAAGGAACACATTCCCAAGAGGATCTTGCAAACAGTGTCTCAGAAGCACTGATTTTCTGTACCCAGAATAGAAATGAATACATTCTGTTACTTGATAAAAGCAGTACATACCTTGTCACCTTTGAAGCCAGAATCCCCTTTCAGGCCGGGTAGACCAGCAGGGCCCTAAAAAACACAATTCTCGTTAAAATGTCAGTATGGCGTACCACAGCTGGGCAGCTGTTTTTTTCAGCTTAGGGTATGTAAGTATGTCAGAAGATGATAGCACTATAACATAACTACAAAGGGAGCAAGACAGCTCTTCCACCTGGCTTTCTCGCAATAAAAAAGGGGTTGTTTATGGGTTACAAACTTGCTCAGGCATCTTAACTGCATTACAAAGCTGACTGCTTTATTAGTCTCTCTTGAGGGAGGTGAGTTTAGGAGCATATTTGCAAGGGCCTTGAATCATGCTTGCACCACACAATGTGGTACATGCACGACACAAAACCCAAGTCATATTTGTGAAGCCACTTCACAGCGTTGCCTTAATCTGTGCAAGGAATGCATTCCATGGGCGTTGTGGTGGGTGTTCCGATGAAGCTCCCATGGTTTTTGACACATTCCCAAATTTACAAGAACCTATAAACCTGGGAATGCGTCACAATCATACGCCTCCCCAGGTGAGGTATACCCGGGAGAAATAGGTTTACTTCTCCTCATTTTTTTCTCGTTCTATGTGTGCTGCATTCTGCAGTATGCATAGAGGAAGACGACCATGGATTGTTTTTGTGCAGGAAGGTGCCCTTCCTGCACAAAAACAATCCTGCCTGTAATGCAGGCGCCTTTGTGCAAGGCTGCCTGCGTTGACGCTAGGCTGCCAAAATGGCACCAGCGCAGGGAGAAGGGCAGGAATGCACCGTATCGGATAAATGTGTGCACTCCTGTCCTTTCCCTATGATACGGGCAGTTTAGCAAGGTAACTTGCTGCGCTGCCCTGAGACACCATTCTGGTATATATTTCCCTTAGTGAATTGTTTGGCTTTACCAAATTCATTATTTATTTCATCTGCAAATTTGATCAGTCTGCTACCACCCAGTCCTTATGTCATATGTACCCACATCTATGTGCATGTTCTTTAGTTTAGGCAACCATATATGCCAAAGGCTTACATTTGATGCCTAGTGTGGACAGACAGCTACAAGTAGGAAGAAGTCTTACAGCTGCTATGTACTATAGTCCATTTCTGAGGGTCTCTCCTTCTATTGACTTACTCTTCGGCTGTCTGAAGCAGCTAATACTGCCTTTAGTAAGATCTAATAATCATGGCTGTGGCTATTAAAGAGTGTGGGCTCTTAACACTCTATCCAACCCTGACAACTTGCTGACACTAAGGCCCTCATTGCACGCTGGGAAGTATTAGAAGGCTGAGATGCCAGGTTTAGAGTTACTAATTCTGTCCATTACCTTCACCCAAGTTACTTGTCATTATAAGGTATCATCCTAAAATGGAGAATAACGTGCTCTGAAATAAATGGGTCAATTTCCTGATGGGTTCTGGGCACTTTTTCGAAAATATCTTCCTCCAGCTTTCAGCAAGAGGAAAACGTGTACAGAAACACATTAGGTTTTACCGGGCATGTTACTGCATCTTCAAAAAACACAAAATCTGCTAGATACACCACTCTGCACGACTTGTTATGGGACCTTAGTGATGTTCATGCATTGTTAATTTTTCAATATGGATTGACTACTCTGCCTGCAAATTGGGTACAACTTGAAAATTGTTCTATGCCAGATCTCCTTGTAGCTCTTGCATACTTAATGTTATATCAGAAAAGTTAGCATAAAATTAACAGAACTCACCATGGGGCCGGGAGGGCCGGTTTGACCTGGTGGGCCGACCAGACCTTGGTCACCCTACAGGAAAATATAAGTTTAGGTTAATGTTCCCCTTGCACAAGTAGGTATCAAACGGGGCTGGTTAAGGTAACACATTGGTACATTGAGTTAAACATTCATTAATCCAAGGCACAGTGATACAGTCATTAAAAAGATCCGACAAAGTCCAAATTAAACTTGCAACTACAAGTAATTGCTTTACAAATAACATAAACATTGAGATATTTATTAGTAATAGCAGACTGTTGAGAAGCATATATTGATTCATCAGACTGAACCACCATTAATACGTATTTAGAGATGTGCAGTTGTAAATTTTGGGAGTTCATTGTGCTAAAAATGTAACTAGGGACTTATGTAAATTGGTCAGAAGGTAACATATCGGTTTGACATATCTGGGCAGGAGGGTTTAAGTTGCTACTATCAGGCTACAATGAGTAGGCCTGGAACCAAGTCTTAACTTCCACTGTAGTAGATAGCACCAGGTGCCATCCATAAGTGGCATTTAACTTTCATTGCAACATATACTATGATTTTATCAGAACGTTAAGTGTGTGATATAGGTTTCAAGTCAATTTCAATATATTTTAGGGATTCAAGTGCATACACTATGGACTGAATAACAATGTTCAAGTGTTAAAGTTCAAGATTACTGGCTGGCAAGTCCCAAACAACGGATAAACTGAGGGAAACACCCAAAAAGGGGTTGCATTGCAACAGACACTTTCACTCATGGGTATACTGGCACTCAAGTCCATAGGTTTATTGTTATCCGAATCATTTGTGCTAGTTTTAGGTACCTCATGAGAATGAAAGGGTCATTTGAATTGGTGGGATTTGAACATGTGACCATTGAGGTAAACACAGATTCATGCAGAGAATGCACTAGTCCATTGACTTACCAGACAATGCTTATTGATTCCTATGGTTGTCAAATATCCCTTATGGTTCCATTGTCATTTTACAAAGGATGATTCTAGTAATGAAGCATCTAAGCCTGGTAAATGAGGCAGGGGACTTGCCCCTAAATTCACAAAGCTCTTTTTCCACATTGTTGGAAATTCTGTACTAAGTCACACCTAGTCGTAAAAAAAATATTGTGCATCAAGTACATAGAAAATAGCAAGCTAAAAGAACAAAAAGTCAGATGTACAAAACACTTTCACAGCTGCAAATGCTCTGAATTGGTGTTTGCAACCATAGTGGTAATGCATTTGCAAAAAGAAAGGGACCTGCCCTCTTGGGGTACCTTCCAGTTAGGGGATGTAAAAATTACTACTCTTAAAATAAGTTTAAATAAATAAATTAACGAAGCCCGTATCCTTTAAGGAAAATGGGCTGAAATAAAAAACAATGCTTTATTTAAAAGTAGTCAGAGACAATCCTCTTAATGGCCTCCAATGTGAGTGAGTCCGAATTTGTGATTTACCTCATTAATATTTATGAAATAGATCTGATTGCGACCCACTGTGTTTCATATTTGTATGAACTGACAGTTGAGTCTTTAAAATCATTACTGGTTGCACAAATACTGGTAGAAATTTGTGACCAGTATCTTGTGATCAGATATTCATACATCTGTCTTAAGGTAAGTGTAATGGGTCAGAAATCTGTACATTGATTGACAACTTCCTGATCTCGAATCTCTGCACCTGTGCTGTAGTTCCATTTTGGATGCTCACGGCCATCTAAATGGGAATTAACCACAGTAGAGGAACAAAGTAAGATCATTATGAATAAGGGCCTCTAGAAAGAAACACTTCAAGGAACAATTTTTGGCAAGTGCTATTGTCTGCTATTAATCAGCTACCACTCACCCCAAACTAAATTGATTAGGCACTTCTAAGTAACATTGTAAAATTAACTCAATGGTACTGAGATTATTCACCTCAGAAGAAAAAAAGACTCAGTTAGCCTTGCTGTCATTCAGTGGCGGCTCCTCTGCTATAGGGGAGAAGCATCGCCCCTCTGCCTGCAGCGGTAAATGAAAAACAAAATGAGGATCATTTTATTTTTCGTCCTGTAGCCAAGTCTTGGGGGGCGGGGCCACAGCACTGCAGCAGGGGGAGGAGGTGTTGTTGGCACTTCTGTTAGTCTGCATGGTGGTTTAGCCAACCATCTTAGGAAGGCCAAACCGTCATGAGCACTGACTTCTCTTCAATCCAGCTGTGTTGCTGGGTGGAGAGACCAACAGGCACATGCTTCCAGCTCCCGATGAAGTGTGTAGCAAGTCTGCTCTGCCCAATCCTGACACTACTGTCGTGGGTATGGGAGCAGCATCTGGATTTGCCTCAGGGAGTCTGGGAACTTGAGTCTGTGTACAGAGGAGCAGAAGAGTGGCGTGCAGAAGATTGGCAGGTAAGGATTTTTTTATTGTTTGTTTTGTTACAGGCCCCCAAGCACTGCCTCACCACATTTCCCTAACACCAACCACTACTGCTGTCATTTAAACATTGTACTTGCAGGTTTCAAGGTGAGTGTTTAGCTCACAAATGTAGCTCATAACTAAGTGAAGCATCAATTCATTCCTATATTTATGCTCTTCAGCCTTGGGATTCTGGCTGAAGAAATTAATTACTAGCTTACATACTGTATGCATTTTTTGATAAAGTTTTGATTTGATCCAATGCTCCAAAATCTACTTTATTAATGTCAGATGGCCTTCTCAATGAGTTGTAGGCATTTGACTAAGAAGCCCCAAGGTTTTGAAGAGTTTTTACCTTCCACTTTCCGAATTCGTACAAGTACCCTAAAGATTTGACAAGTCCGTACTATATAGGAAAAAGTCTTGATGGTGATTTACTCTTTGAGATGTAAAATGCACCCATCTTCGGTCAAATACTATACCGAACGCCTAATAAACATGTGCAAGTCATGTCATCAAAATCTGTTCAATCTCCCTCCATTCAATACAGTTGCACGTTACTTCTCCATTATACACCCCAACTATTGCTTTCTTTGAAAAGCCATACATGACCCCAGGGGATACTGCTTACATATTTGAGCACTTGGCCAAAATGTATGTCATGTACATCTTTTTAAGAAAAAGAACAAGGAAAGTCTAAGGTGCTTATACACAAAGGCATTTTGGAGTATGTAGAGTAGTACTCATTTAGTACTCTTTAGCAGACTCTTATATATTTTTGTAAACAGGCCCTAAAACATCTACAATGGGAATAAAATGGGAATGTTCAGGGAATATTCATGTCAATTATTACAAACAGTGTATACACTTTACAAATTTATTGATAAGCAAGTGGACGATTCTGTGCCGATTCAAAAGCCAACTTAAGAATATATAAAAGAGCACTTCTGTAGTACCCATATAAACAAAATGCTTTTGTGAATCGCCCCCTTCCACATTCAACTGTGACAAGAATTAAAGTACCTAGAAGCGTTGGTGTATTTGCCACACTTCTTCTGTGACGAGCCCCTTTCGCCCCATACCTGCTAAGTACCTTTCAACCGCATTGCTTGTGTGGAAGTCCTTTTAAACTACAACTTCTACACTCAGTGGTTGGTACCTTTGTAATGCATAAGAGAGCTGCATAACGTACATCAATAATACTGCAAAAAAGTTGCAGACAAGAAAAGATTATATCTCCATCAAATACACTGGTGGCTATCATCGGAATGAGGGATGGTCATATTCATATTCTTATTTATCATACTTTGTTTTGGCTATAATTTGATATCTAGTCAGGACCTACCACTGGTCCAGGAATGCCACGCAGACCTTCAGAACCCGCTCTGCCAGGCGACCCTTGGGCACCCATGGGTCCGGTCTTCCCAGGGAGCCCCTCTGTACCTGGTTGTCCCTGTATCGAAGAAAGGCAAAGTATGGGTTAATGAAACCCTAATTATTCCGCTGTTATTCTTTCATTCGCCCCATGTACCAACTACAGCTTTATGTGATGAAACCTTCTACATATATGATCATAAACAGATAAAAGCACAATTAAGAACAATTAAGAACAAAGGATAAACGTGGAAAATACTAATGCAGCACTTGGGTATGGTTATCTAATTGATAAAGTTTTAGTGGAGGATACTAAGAGCACTTATGGGCCAGTAATGATGATTTTTAAAAGAATAGGGGGATTTGTTTAATTATTATTTTTCTGTGGAACACATATTTTTGCAGAAACATTTCAAAACCAAGTCATACACATGACCATGACACCACGATTATGTAGGAAAACAATTTAAGATCTCTTACATATAGTACTGGGAAAAGCACAATAACATTCAACTGAAGCATTTTATAAGTGATTCAGAAAATGGGAATTCACTGTTTGATTCAACAATTAGGAGTACCCCCAAAGGAGGAAGACGAGTGAGATAAAAAAATTGTAGTGAATGTTTTTGTTAAACTGCAGAATAATTTACAACAACCTCTGCTCTAAATTTTTGTTTTTTTGTCCGTCTCTCAATATTTATATATGAGTACCAGCATGTACATTATATTTGTATACATTGAATGTCCATGTGGGATGTTTTGTGTCAAGATAGTCACTGTGTTGTCGACAAGCTTACCTTACCACCTTTTTCTCCTTGTCTTCCTTCTTTTCCCGCTGCCCCAAGAGGACCCTATAATAGAGAAAAAAAGGCTTTTACTCATGCTGTATGCAACTTATCTGATGTCTGAATACACAACATGACAATGCTAGGTGAAATATAAAAAAAGTTAGAGAAGAAAACGACAATTTCCCTATGTTACATTTCACTAGGAAAACATGTTCTAAACAGCTTGATATAAAAAGTACTGATTGAAAACTAGACCCTCTGATATGATATATCTGGTTGCTAGTTTGATTAAGTGACTGAGACTCATTGGGAGTTTTGGGGGGGTCAAGATTTTTTAAAATGCTGAATTGTTTATTAAAGTGTTTAGAACATGATTTCAACGAGGTTATGATCCAGAAAGCGGAGTTAATATTCTAGTGAGGGGCTGTTCTTAAGTTGCATTTGTTGATTTAAAAAGTACAAATAAGCTGAAGTTTTTTCTTTTCTTAAAAAGTGCAAATATAATCTTGGTAAAATACAATTCTACAGGACAATTCCTTCATAGATTTAGTAGAAAATCACCTAAAAATTAGTGGCAAAGAAAAAAGACTGAAACCTCCCCATTTTTTCTGGCTGGAGAAATCTGGAACAAACTTTGGCTTTTCCCACCCCTTACTGGAAATCCCATGGTTAAGGAGAAATCATAATGTTTTCCTTCTGGCATCCCAACAAGAATATGCCTTTGGGGATGACTTCTAGTCTGTATGTAGTTACTGCACTGAAGCTATCACTTCAATGTAAAAGTCACAATTTGGTAAAGCACATTTGAAGTGTATTTTTCCAGGATGCAAATAGTTTGATGTTTTACTGGTTTATTCATTGCTTTGGATTACAGATACTTTTGACATGATTGCAGGTTTGAATTTTCCCTTCACACAGTGGGCATTGTTTTCAAAAGCAGAGCAGATTTCCACCAAACTCTTATAATCAATACCTTACCCTTTTTCCAGGAGATCCAGGTGGACCTGGCTCTCCTGAAGGTCCAGGTGGCCCCTGTAAAGAAAGAAGCATCAGTTTCATAAGGGAGCAACACAATTCTGTATGCAAAAACAACCAGATTCTGAATAAAATGCCATTCGGAACAATATAGTTCTACTCAACTACATCAGGGACAGACTGGTCATAGTGGGCACCAGCCATTTCCCCGGTGGCCTGGAAGGGTGGGGGCTGTTTTTGATACTGGGGGCCGATCTTGCAGCAGTGCTGCAAAATTTGCCCCTTGTAACAGTGGAAGAGCCACTACCCTGTACCCCTCATCACCCCTGGCCAGTGGGACGTAATTGCCAGGGCTGGTTTGCGATCCCAGGCCGGCCCTGAACAACATGCAGGACATTGGGGTGTTAATTTTCCTGAAACCTATTTAACCCGTTCTGTGCTACCTGGCTGGTGCTGCGAACGACCGTTGGCCGTCGCAGCCCCGCCCGTTTCCTCGAACGTTCCCGCGCTGGCGCGGAACGTTTGAAGCAGCTAACGTGTTAATCAACTCCAGACAATGTTGGTGTATGCCTAAGACATCAAAGTGCAACTTTAACATCCCAGTTTCTGGCAGAGACAGCACGTATCTGTGCACTCTTCTACGTCTTGAATATAGTGCTATATGTTTTGCTGAAGCCTTTCCCCAGTTTCTGTTGACGGAGGTGCATGATAGAAAAATGAAGACACTTCCATGGACACTGGAAACAGTTTGTGATGGGTCTGCAGAACATCTCCTAATTGCTTACTCACTTTTTCCCATTACCTGCATGGCCTCTCTTCTATTAGCTTTGCTTTCTGCTTAGGACTCTTACGTTCCTAAAGTGAAAATGTGTGCAGTTCATCATCTCAACTCTTTTTTGTGAAAAGATAACTTTACCAACAAAAAGGGGTTTTAAACCCCACTTTAATTATGAAATATACTTTAAGAATGCCTTGAATAGCCTACAAATGTAATTTGCTATATTCAATAAACTCAATCTAGCACATTGAACTAAGATATTCTGACTTCTCTGTGATGACACAAGTAAACATTTGTACCCTTCATTTGTATGCAAGGAATATTGAGTAAGATGGTCTACTTTATTTGTAGATGGAAACACTCCAATTGGGCTAATGCATATATTGCAGGAAAGTCTTTGAGGTGAGTTTTAGCTACCCAACTGATGCCTTCTCTTTGTGTCAGAAATGCATATCACAAAAAAGGTTCTTGCTTAGTGCTGAATACTTTCGTACAAAGCCAGACTTAAAAAATGGGATCAGAAACTACTTCCAAAAGAAGCAGAAGCCAAGCTTTCCAAACCTGGTGCACTCATCTTGCTGAATAGCCTTGATCAACTTACAGGATTTCCAGGATCTCCAGCATCCCCCTTCTGTCCGACAGGCCCATCAAGACCCTGTACAAATATCAAAAGAGTGATTTACTTTCAGAGAATACACAACATGATGTCACTAAAGCAGCATCTTTTGCCTGAAAATACAGAAAGGGTTGTTATAGCACTTGAATCAGATGCAAAATTAATGTTCACATCGTTTATGAGAGGAGCATTAACATTTGTTAAACCAATTATGTTGGTTGAAGCTTCAACATGTCTTTCCTATGTGACAAAGAATGTGAGTCCATAGAGCTATAGCACTTTATGGCTTCTGGCGGAAGAAGTTTCAGACATTGCTCATAGATCCTATGAGGTAAGAAATCAATCAATAATTTTAACCCTATCCACTGTTTCTCCTTATCAAAGGCAGCTTTCATTTGAAAGTGATATCTTGGGACAGTACACCAAGCTCCATGTCTTCCACCTGTTTTTAACTGTAGGGTTGGGTCTGGAGAGAAATGAAAACCAATGCCAATGACTATACAACATTATGATTCTTAAATGAGAGTTAAAGAGAGCAAAACATGTGTCAGAAGATGCTTTTACTAATTCCAGGTTTGCTAGGATATTATTACACTAATGCCAAAAAGTCATTCTCTGACTAGAATGGTAAAATTCCTTTGCCATTTTGTATCTTGGTATGAACAATATTCTTGCTAATCTTATGTTTAAAGACTTTTCTGGAAAATTCCAAAACATTTTGTTTTGTCACCTTTGTTGTGTGTTGTGCTCATCAGGGCTAGTAATCTAGCTAACCCTGTTCATAAAATGCTGCTAGAAAGCAGACATTTAGTATGGGACGATTTACAGTGTTATTGGTTTTGTAGCTGTTCTCTGTGAGAAGGAGAAGCTCTCCATCTAAAGACAGAGAACTGCTCAGAGTTCCCTAACTGGTATTCTACATGGTTTATACAGAACTCTATGTGTTGTGAGCATTTATTTTTCAGTGCCAATAACTGCAGCTATTTATCCCCAACCTCTTGAATACTTTTCATTTTGAAATTAATTTTAATCCAATTTACAAGGTATAATTTATAAATATAAGATGATTCCTCAATCTCGCTGACTTGTTAGAGCACTTCTGTAGCACACTAGTTCTGTTGTACAATTAATGATCAGCACTTACTGCTAAGGAGGCATAGTTCTTTTTCTTAAGAATGTTTTCAGACATATTTTATCTGTAAATGTATGTACGCCTTGGTAGTGTTTTATTCATCAGTTGCTACTTAACAAATTTGATGATGAGATTTACTTTTTGTGACATGCTTTTTTTTGTTGAGTCACTCTGCATAGAGTCTGTGCTAGCCTTTGTGGATTGGGCAAGGACATGTACTGTATTGAGTTTCTGCATTTTGAGGTCAAAAGTAGGACTCGAGTCAGTTTAGGTTTGGTCAGTGAGCCTCGAACTGGAGGTCCTGTTCGGATCTCTTTTTGCCTGATTTCATGTCTTTCTGGCGGCTTTTGGCATCTTTGGTGTCATGTGTTCTGAGATCAAACATACTGGGTAAGGGGGTCCAACAAGAAGCTGTTTGGAATACAAGTTATGCAGATTGTATGGAGTTTTAACTGACTCCATTGCAGTGGCGGCTTCTCTGCTAAGGTGGAGGAGCATCACCACACAGGAAAAATAAAATGATAATCGCATCATGATAATATTTTATTTTTCAGTACTGACTGTGAAGGTGTGGGCTGCCCACACTGCATGGGGAGGAGTGGTGAGCACTTTCTAAGTGCGCATTACATTTTGGCCAGCCGTCGTGGGCCGGCCAAACAGTAATGCGCACTTAGCATGTTTTCCACTGGGCTTGGTTCCACAGCTGGGTGGAGAACATGCACAGGCTCCCACTGCCTGCCTGAGCACCAAACCATGGTGCTCAGACCAATCACAACATTGCTGTCATGCTGATGACAGCAGCATCATTATTGGCTAAGGGGAGCCTGCTTCCTGCATTGACCCAAGAGGATGGTGGAGAAGCTGCGCCCGGCCGGAAAATGCAATTTAATTTTTTTTCTTAAGCCCCCCCCCGCCTGCCCAATAACTATTGCCCCATAGCAGCCACTACTGCTCCATCGGCAGAACTGTAGGGAGTAGGCAGGTTTGTGCCAGATCCTGGGTGAGGGTAAGTGACTGTTTAGGGAGTAGGCATCACACCCAAAGTATGACAGTGATATCACCTGAATAATGTAGCGCTAAGTATCATTCCAACTGTGGGATCATTTTAGAGGGACACTCGCTATGTGTAATGCAAACAGAGACAGACAGTGTGCGAGCCCTGGACATGGGAGTGGAACTCACACCATGTCTGGAGTTTCATTGAGCATCAGCAGCTTCTCTGGTAAGGCAGAGATATGCCGCCCTACTGCCATGACGCAGCAAAAGTGAGGGAAAAATAAAATGATAATAACGTAATGTTATTATAATTATATTTTGTTCTCCTGCTGCGGCAGCGTGCGTAAGGAGGTGTGGCGTGGCTGCAGAGCAGAGGAGGAGTGGTACAAAACTCCAAAGTGCGCAATGACTGTTTAGTCGTCCCTCTCAGGCCACCCAAAACAGTTGTGCATACTTTTCCTGTTCCCCATGCAGGCTGCATTACAGCCTGAATGGAGAACATGCCCACCCCTTCAGCACCTGGCTGAGCACCGCCTCACGGCGCTCAGACAAATCACAACGCTGCATTGCAGAGTTGTGATTGAATGCGGGGAACGCGGGAGCCCTGGTGCTTCCTGTTTCATCATAATGGAGCGTAAATTATTGAAAAACGTTTACCTCTAGCAGTTCTCTTTACTAACCGAATTTACGACTAATATTCATAAAGTTGACATGATAATGAGTTAAAATATAAACGTGAAAAGGTTCAACTGCATGGTAAAAGCATGCAGAGTGTTCGAAAACCTTGATTTATTAATATTGACAGAAAAAACCTGAGTGATAAATGTGAGATATAACAAAAAATATTGAATAATTAAAGATAAATGTGATACAGATTAAAACATAATGTGTTGAAAATGAATGAAATGTCAATACTAATGCTTAGGGATTGCTATCAAATGCTAACGTGCCTTGCAGTTTGAATCTAATAAATGATTTCTGTAACGTATAAAGAAAAACATGAAACAACACGTAAATAATGTGCTTTTGAACTGTATGTCTTTAAGAAGTTGTCCTAATCAATATGTGACAATAATTCAGATGTAGTGCATTGCAAATGAATTTTATTAATGAGTTTGGCTATGGTGTCAAAGTGATAAACGTGACAGAGATTCAGATAAATTACATATAGGCCTCAAAATGTTTTATTCTGCTGACCTGTGCAAGAATATAAAAGAAAAGTTATACTGAGCAGTCATTCTGAAAACAAAGGATGTTTCTCCCCATTGGACGTTGTGTGCAGAGACTTTGTATCCATAGATAGCAAACCCAGGAAGAGTACTCGACAGAAAGTATCTAAAGAAAGGTTTCATGAAACTTCCATGGGAAGGATGAAAGATATTACAAACAAACTTGAACAAAATCGGACGATATTCAAAATGGATTACCTAACATTCTGGATTTCTTAGATGATGTATTGATTACACCATGAGCAGACCATTGAAAAGACCAATGAGCATTCAACAATTTGGCCAAAAGAAACATTTGTGGGTGTAAACAGAGAACATTTCGAGGTATAATTGCCCTGTCAAGGAGGAGCAGGGGGATTTGCAGAATTTTCATGCTGAAGTACTGAATCCTGATTTTCCTTCATGCTAAACTCTAAACTGAACTTTCCTGACTGAGCAATCGAAATTTCTACTTTGTGGGCTGGCAAAGTTTAGCAGAGATTAACCTTCCAGCCAAAGGGTTACTGACTCCAACTGTGGCATTTTATGCTACATGCTTTGATGGACTGAACCAAACTACCATACTTGGTTTGCATGATTCAAGACCTGTAATTCGAATTTTGTCTCATTCTTTTAGTCATATTTCTCATCTCATGATATACCTTCCATCATTTATGTAAGGAATACTTGAAGAAGATATGTTTGTTTTGGCTATTTCATATTCCAGGTCCTCATAATGAGATTGTCCCACATTCTTTCAGGTCCTAGTCCCTATTAGATCAATCAAAGATTCATCGGAGACCTTGCGTAAGTGGTATTGAACTGAAATGAGTGTATTGATTATGGGCCTAGATTTGTGATTTGTATGATAACATATTGTGATAAAATTTTGCACGCTTCATGCTGGATCAGTCACAAGAAGGCAGGAAGAGGACAAGACACAAGAGAGGTGGTGGCCAGCCAGCAGGACGGCCCGGAGGTAGGTGATTTATTTTTTAATACCTGATTTCACTCCCCCCCCCCATCCCTTCACCCCCACCCACCCCACAGCTGCTTCTAGGTAGCAGCCGCAACTGACATTGAGTCTTAGATTGCATTAACTCGAGGCACAAATAAAAAGGGAGAATATCACAATTTACATTGTTACTCAGAAAAGAGGGAGCAAAATTTGCATCTTTGATTTGTGTCCTTTTCTTCGACTTCTGTACAAGTGAGAACAGGGCATTTATTATTTTTCCCTTGGCCTAGCTTCTATAGTCCATCCTTCCTTGCCTTTTTTTTTGTTAAAGATAGTATTTTTATTCATTTCGGTAATGAAATGAATTGTTATCACTTTTGTAAAATGGTTGGTTTCCCAAGTGAAGAGGCAGGCTGAATATGTAATGGATTAATCATTATGTTGTTAGTAATGGGTGATATCAGGGGTGCTCAGAGAGGCTAGATATAATAGAGAGAACATGATACCATTTATTAAGGCTGGAAGGAATTGGGGTTAAAAATAACCTTTTGTGCCGTACTACTGAATATGCATCCTTTGGAGGGGGTGCCTGCAAAAGCCAATTCCAGTGTTCACAGTCTTTTCTAAGTGCTGTGAGAACTCCGGAATCTGAAGTGCCACACGCCCACCATTTTATCCCTGCTCTTCTTCCTTCAGGTATTCTCCTAGTGGAATTTATATTTTAAAAAACAATTTAAATATGGGAACACATGCAGTTTTCCAAAGTGGGAAAAAAAATTCCCATGCTGTCCCTCTTCAGGACCTACAAATCTTGGTACTGGGAGGTAATACCGCCTAGCGGTAAAACCAGAAGATGAGGGATTTTTATTTTCTTAGAGGGTTTACCTCCCAGCATTCCCACCACACTTTGAATGATTATCTTACAGAACCACATACGTGGACGCTAACATTGAAGGTTTTAAGTGGAGCATTCGACCTGGGTCCCTATATGGGCCCTGTATTCATGTGCTTAACTTTTCAGGCAAAAACTCTGATCGTTTTAACACTGATAGCCAAAACCCCAAAGGGAATCCATGTCAGCGAAGCAGTTCCTGTTGAGTTATACATGTTATATTTAATCTTGCATTCCATTAGAGGATTTGCTTTATCAAGATGTTGTGCTTTTTAAATACATGTTTTTCCTCATGCAGCATATGATTCTTGTATAGCGCATAATTTGAACTGATTCATCTCTAGAGGCTGCAACGCAAAACATCTTTGGCTCTATTTTACCTGCTTCTGGTAAGTTAAGTCAAGGCTTTTACTACTGAACTGTGAAAACAGGATTCTGGGGGTGGTAATGCATGACGTTTGTGCCCATTTGTTGTGTCATTATTTGTTGTGGTTGTGATGTGTTGTGTTTTTCGGTAGCTGTGTTTTGTGCTACATTATGGCAATGTGGTTGTGTTGTGCTACAGACGTCCTGCATTCTGTTTTGAAGTGATGAGCTGTTATGCTTTGTGTTGTTATGTCGCTTTGTGTATGTTCCTGTGATATGTTCAGTTGTTTCCTTTAGATATGTCAACAAATGCTGCCACATTTCCAGCACAAAGCAGCACATGCTGTGAAAATCCCTGTGACAAGCAACCATTTTCCACTGTAGGAGGTGAAATAGCACAGCTTGAGCTCTTCATACATTTAAGACACCAAAAAGCCAAAAAACATGGCAGATTCTGTCTTAAATTATGATTTACAGTGCTTATTTTTTGTTTTGTGTCCCCTTGCATCTGGATGAGCGATGGTTGTGGATGGGTGCTCATGTTGGTCATGTTTGAGAGCTCTGGAGTTGAGTTTGAAGGCAGTGCCTGTCTCTGGATCATTAAGGTGCCCATCCATTCGGCTTCTCTGCAAACACAGAAAGTTGATTTGTGCCAGTAGTCGTTACTATTTGATTTTAAAATGTGTGAGAGAAGTATGCACAGCTGTTGAAATATTGACAGTGCCAAATGAAAAGAGAATGCTGTGTTAACAAGTGTAGAGGGAGAGAGTGTGTCTGACAGAGAAAGAATTATAAATATGAGGCAACATTAGCAAGTACCTGCAGAAGGGCTGAGTGAAAAGACAGTAATGAAGAAGAAGGGGATGATGTATGCGACATGCGCATAGATGATGTCAAAAGATCTGGTGAGATGATGGAAGTATTTGACATGCAGATTGTATGAATGTGAGAGAATGGGAGTGACTAAGACACTCTATAGACTGCAACTCCATCCACAGACCTTAGTAAGGATTAATTCACGCTCTTATTTTTTCATAAGTTAAACATTTCCAATTATAACTATTGACAGAAAAATCTGCGTTGTTACTTAGTTATCTGCTCCTGCTAACAAGAATTGGCAAAGGCAGAAGGTCTGGTTTGTTTTAGATGCACATATGTTATTGTGCGATATGCCTGTATCCAATAACAGAAAACTCACAGGAAGGTATCCAAATACTGGTTGGGGTATGCTGTGGAAACACAGGATTTTAGTTCATGTTTTAAGCCACACCCTTAATTGCACAGGCCACTCCTACTAAGATTCCTAGTTATGCAGACGTGGGTTAGCTGTGGAGGTGAGACAGCACTGCCCGATTCTTCTTCCAAGTGTTCCCTACAGTGGTCAGGTTCCTCCCCTTCGTCTATGAAGTAGTGTACGAAAAACATTGAGGTGGAGCTATCATACTGGTTCCTCATTGGGGACCAGCCACACTTAATTTGGATATCCTCAAATTTCGGGGAGTCCCCCCGCCCCACTAGGGGGCATTTTTGCTTCTCAAGGTCCTGAAGAAGTGGTGCCCAACGGTTGGACCTGAATGGCATGAAACATGTAGACCACGCACCTATAAAAGCTATCCTAGTACCTAGGGACCATAAGATAGCGCCACTGTTTTTACCTAGTCCTGGACCCATATTGAATTAAAAAAATTCTGGGTTCCGGTGCCTATTTTAAGCCACCCTTTTCACATTACCATTTATTGCATTTAACCCACAAGAACCAAGCACATACGACGTCCTCAAATCTAAAGGACTCCGCCAAAGAAGCCACCAGGCCTATCAGATATTGCAGCGCCGGTCTAAAGAGGAGTGCCCTATGTTGAAGCATGACCCCCTAACAGGTGTGTGAGGGCATTATGATCTGAAATTCAGATCTACCAGCAACTTAATCCCCGGCCAGGTAGCACCCCCAGTGCACTAGCTTAATAGAGGAACAATCTCCTTCCTGTGTTATACTTGTTTTAGGTGCATCTATGGTATTGTGTGATATGCCTGGGTCCAATAACATAAAACTCACAGGAAGGTATCCGAAAACTGGTTGGGGTATGTTGTGAAAGCACAGAATTTTAGTTCATGTTTTAAGCCACACCCTTAATTGCACAGGCCACACTTCCTAGGATTCCTAGGTATGCTTCTTTGGCATGCCTCTTTTAGAGACCCGCCCCCTCCCCTACACACTTTTTATCCTACTTAAAGCACTACTAACATTAAGCTAGAATGTGTCTGAAATTATGTTATGTGATTGCTCGGACTACACTGGGGTAAGAAGCGTATCTTCTATTTGGAAAAAGCCTTGGCTGTGACTATGTCAAGGTTTTATTTACTAGAGAAACCAGCCAGAGGGCAAAGTTTGAACTTTTTTGAATACAATACAGTTAGTATTAGCCCTGGTATTGTAACTCAACATAAATGGCATGTTTTTGCAAGATAGTGGTTCTTTTTGACAACCGAAATAAAAGCACCAATTTACATCATACTAAGAGGCCTTACCTTTTTTGGATGTGTTACAGGTGGGTCACAACCTTTCCACAGTTTTTGACATCAAGAACTGTCGCTGTTCTTAACACATACAACATACACGCTGCTTAAAAGCAAAATGTGTTCACTATCATGCAGTATCAGCTGCTTCCAGCTCCTAAACTGTGTCTGGGGCACTCTATCATCAATTAATTAACAATAATCGATCCCTAGGCTAGATTGTCAAATTTATTGTGAACGTTTTCAAGACAGAACTCTACAGAGTAAAGCTGACTAGTCCCTGAGCTTAGACACTTAAAATAGGAATACTAACTCACTTCTGAGAGCTCTACCTGACCTATAAACTGTTTTTAAATAAACCAGTCCACTTATATATTTAAAATAAACTCAGAAATTGGGTTTCTAGTTGGTAGAGGAATACACCCTGTTCAAGCAGGAATGACAATCCTAGTCACGGTAAGTCACAACACACCTTAAATTACCCTCTGCTCAACCTTTGGTAGCTTGGCACAGAGCAGTCAAACTCAATTTAAGAAGCAATGTGTAAAGTATTTGTGCACACTTCAAACAGTAACTCAGTTAAAACACCACAAAAAGGCTC
The DNA here is from genome assembly GCF_964261635.1 of Lissotriton helveticus. NCBI lineage: Eukaryota > Metazoa > Chordata > Amphibia > Caudata > Salamandridae > Lissotriton > Lissotriton helveticus. Next base: position 1,764,872,252 of record NC_136057.1, read on the forward strand.
CAAACCAGTTTAGAAAAAACCTTTTATTTTTGTGAAAAAAGACCAAATGAACAAAAATCCAATAGGTGTAACTGGAGTTATGGTTTTTTATGGAATACACTGAAATGTAGGGCTTGAAAGCATTTAGCGCCAACTGAGGCTATCTGGATGCGCTAGACTAAAGCAGGTGCAAACATTCAGGCTGACCACAATGGAGGGCGGGTCAGATACAGGGATCAGCCTCCTTGGCCCACTTAAAAAGTACCTTGACTGCTTCAACTTCAATGACAATGCAGGAAGTAGAGGAGGTGATGCACTATTGTTCTTCATTACGATGGAGGAGATGCGTCGGTTCCAAGCTGCGCACAGTTGAAGATGCGTTGGGATTGGAGGTGATATGATGAGCGGTAGACAAAGCAATGTCCTTGATCATCGTACCGCTGCGATGCGTTGTTGTCGATAGTGATGCGCCGGGCCTGAGCGGTGCAATGGAGTTGATGCAATGATTTTTGCTAAAGCAGCACTTTATACCCTCTTTCAAGGGCCCAGGACTGGGTTGGCACCACTTAGCAGGGCAACACTTGCAGCCATCAAAGTCCATATGCTGTAGCAGGGTGAATTGAAGGATTTGATGTCCTGAGACTTAGAACATGGGGCAAGCCAGCATGCCCTTGGAGTCAATTTGAGTTCAATTGATGTGGGTCCAGACCTTCTGAGTCATGCCAGAGGATAGCAGGCAGCAGGGCAGCACAGCAGAAAAGCAGTTCTTTCAGAGCAGTAGTCCAGCAGAGTGGCAGTCCTTTAGCAGCACAGCAGTCCTTTCTCCTGGAAGAGTCTTCACAGGTCCAGCGGTGCACTGTCTTGGTGGGGTCAGAGACCCAGTACTTATACCCAATTGTGCCTTTGATGTGGGGGATGACTTCAAAAAAGTGTATTTTAGGTGCACAGAGGTCCTCCCTTCCTGCCATGGCCCTCAACTCACTATAAGGGGGTATGCAGCCCTTTGTGCGTTTACAGGACATAGCCTATTCAGGCGTAAGTGTGAAGCTATGCCAAGTTCCTCCCTCCCCTACTCCCAGGAAGATACATTAATTTACACCTAAGTTCCCTTTGTGTGTGGCTGTCTAGAGGGAGTACACAAAGTCCAGCTGTCACCTACCCCAGACTGGTAAGATGCAGGCTGCAGGTAAACAAAGGCTAAAAGCAGGAAAATGCCAACTTTCTAACAGTGGCATTTTCAAAGTTCTAATGATAAATTCGATTTCACCATTAAAGAGGATTTATCATTACAAACCCATAGTAATAAAGCATGACAAACTACTCCCTCTCAATCAGGAGTTACAGTTTATTAGTTGAATGAGAAATCCCCAATGTTATCCTATCCTCACAATACTGAAAAACAAGTTTGGATATTTCTCACTACCAGGACATACAAAACTTAAATGTACATGTCCTACCTTTTGGCTACACAGCACTGTGCCCTATGAGTTACCTATGACCTACTTTAGGGGTGACATATTTAATAAAACAGGGAGTTTAAGGCTTGGCAACAGGTTTTAAATGTCAAGTTGACTTAGCCTTGTTAACTGTACACATATGCTCTGCAGTGATAGGCCTGAGACATGTTTGAAGGGCTACTTGAGTGGGTGGCAAAATCAATGCTACAAGCTCAGTAGTAGCATTCAATTTACAGGCCCCGGGAACATGTAGTGTACTCAGTGCTCTCTACTAGGGACCTATATGTAAATTAAATATGCCAATTGTGGATTAGTCAATCAAACCATGTTTAGGGGAGTGAGCACAAGTACTTTAGCATTGGTTAGTAGTGGTGAAGTGCACAGGGTCTTAAAGAAACAATTTCAGCAAAAAGGGGGAGGAGATGACCCTGCAGAAAGGGGCATTTCCATCACCTACAATTTTGGAAACAATAGCTTGTAAAAACCTGGTAAACTACATCCAAGAAACATTCTTGTATGGAAGGAAATTGTGTGGAAACTAAATCAGTATGCAAAACACTGATGAAATAATCTAAGTGAACTAGAATTAAACATAGGTGATTTTGCAACAACCTATGTCAATATGTATGCCGTTTTAACGAATGTGCTGCAAATCCTCAGTGAATCATAAATACAAGTTTGGTGGGGAAACCTGCACCTCGGATAACTGATCTGCCACATCGCCAGTGGACACCTCTATAAAAATATATCTGGGAAAAGTGCTTGGTAAAAGAATAAAAGTATGATAATCAGTGTGCAAAACACTGATAATGATGTCCATTCCTCATTCTGAGGATATAAGCTTGTAGTGGGATGGACTGCAGCACCTATTAAATAAGGCGCCTTACGGTATTGGTATTTACGGTACTGTTTTTTTACGATGTTTTACTTATCTACTCTTTATCAGAGCACAATAGTCTAGAGACTAGATTTAATTACCAAAGTGTTCAATCAATGCATGTTGCACCTCAGAACTGATGTGCTGACGGTTTATATCTGCCCAATGCACAATTGCCTTTTCCTTGTTCCTGATGGTCATATGAAAACCAATTAAGGATTTAGAAATATCATAAGGAAGGCAGTAGGTTCTACACTGGGTGGAGCATTCCATGTTACGCTTGGCCCCTGAATGTCTATGTGTCCCAATTGTTGTTCAGTAAGCCTTTCTACATTTAGTTATGTGTTATTATTTGTTCTGCTAGGGTGCATGTTTTATTTCAGTTAACAGTGTCAAGTTTTTCCTGGTTTGAAAATATTCTGAGAGGGGCCACTGTGCTGTTGTAAAGGTTAGTTGCCAGATCACTGTACTCATGCACTTGCTTCTTGTTTACTGCATTGCCTGCACATGATATGGTGCTCAGGGGATGGAACAGGCCTTTTGTAACATCGGGCCTTTCCCTTGGGCTGGGTTGAATGCCCAGGGCGTCCTGGTGCCTCTGTCACTTTCCCCAGCTCCACATAGGGAGGCTTCAGGAGAGAAAGAGAGATGGAGGGAGGAGGAAGGTAGAGAGGAAGGGATCAGAGAGAGAGAATGGCTGGATCAAAAGAGGGTGATAGCGTGAGGAGATGAAGAGTTGGTTTCACAATTTTTGCTAGGACTGCTAAGGTTCTCCAGTCCAGCCCTGGTGGCACTGCCCCCCCCCTCCATTCAGCCAGTGCAGCAGGAGGTTGTACTGAGGTGAATGAATGGAGTTCAGACCTGCCAATCTGTGAAAATTGTTCACCATGTTAGGAGGCCCTGGGATTTGGGAGGATTGAGCTTTCTGCCAAGCACGGGCAGAGGCCCTTTAATTCACTATCTCTACTTTTCCAACCCCAAAAAACACACAAATCATTAGAGGCATCTGTTGATGTCCTGGGCATGTTTCACAGCCTGTAATGGGCATCGGCTGAGTAGAGCCTCCATACAATTAGTAGGAGGCCTGCTCTCTGCAGGGGATTCCAGTTAATTGTGGGCACTCAATGCAATATCATCTGCTTATTGGGTGATCACGTGAAGGGAGCAGATATTGTGTGGCACACAGTGGCACCATGTAATTTAGAAGGTCTGGTGTTTCATCGCTTGGTTACCATCTCACACACTGGTACCTGCTGCCATAACAGTGCCCCAGACAGGACCAAAATCCGGTGGGTCTTCGCAGTGGTTCAGTTGTTAGATACCTGTTTGTTTCATACCCACATCTTTTTCTTGACCCGACCTTACTTGCAGTGGCTCAGGAAGGAGTCTGAATCAGGGAGGAGCTGAGTGCCACTCCAACAGCAGGTCTGGTCTTCCTGGACAGGGTGGTGCAGTTCATAAAGCAGTAACAGTTGTTTAGTGCAGAGCATTAAGCGGGAGGGGCAGTCTGAAAATACTCCTTAAAGGGTCAATATTGATTACAATGCAGGCATTGCATCATAATGCCTTTACAACACAGTCTGTACCACGACTGCGATGTTACCACAAGTTCCATTACAACTCAAGTCCTTACAATGACTTGCTTTAGGAAATGCAGTGTTGGGCTGGTGTTGGATTTTAAGTCCAACACCTTCCCATCTAACACACCGACTGGAGTTGGTATAGTAATTTAAATTATTCCAAAGTCGAGCGCTTCCGTAAAACTGATCGTTGTAATGATGTGTGTTGTAATGGAACACGTGGTAATGACACAGTTGTGGTATTCATTGCGTTTTTAAGCCTACATAGTTTTGGCATGTGTGGTTACAGATGCTATTCCTCCCTTGTATTCCTGATAAAAGGTACTGCAACAAGTGATGGTGGTTGGACGGGGTGTGCAGGCCTAATGGGTTGTTGATTTCAGAGTGATGGGCAACTACGTACTGGAAAATTGAGGCTGGGGGTACCAGTGGGATCGAGGAGGACATTATTGGAAGCAAACAGCATTAATACATATTTTCATATTTATCCAGGGAGCTTTGAGTTCCATAAACACAAGATGTGTTACCTGAACGCTCCAGGCACCGACCCTAGTGAGCTATTTTAGGCAGTGGCATAATATAAAACAGGGGGGGGGCAGCATAATAATAAGAGGGTCCCCTATCTCACAGATATTCATTGGCCTTGGGTGGAATGGGGCCCCCATGAGAGGTTTAGTGGCCCCTAAAAGGATGGGGGCACGCTCGCCTAAAAGGATGTAGGGGCCTGTGTTAAATCCCTTCTTTTAGCTTCTTTTAGAAGATTGAGTGCCAGTTGCCCTGATCTGTGTTTAACCTTAAGTTCACAGGTTTCAATGGTGAACTAGAGAACCTGATGCATACATTTAAGTTTGTGTAAGTTCAAGGTTACTTCTGTTAAATGTTCGATATTGGATACATTCCAACGCTAACTTGAATGGAGCGTTTTGTGAAAATGAACGTGTTATTTACAAGACAAACACTTGTTATATAACATGGCCAGGAGTAGAGTAGCTGTGCTGTACGATTCAATAGCCAAAATGACATTTGTGACAGATGCAGCCTGTAATTGAGTTCGCGTAGCCAGCACTACCTTAGGTATTTTAGGGTTCCATTTTCTGTGCTAAAAAGTAGGATAGTTTATGTCTTAAGACTGCCAAGAATAAAAAGCCTGAATAAGCAGGGCCAGTACCGTGAAGTAATAGCATTCATTATTTGGATACAGGTATATCATTTGGGCGAGTCAGGAAACCGAAACCATGAAGTAAGAACTTTTATTATGTGGAGACAGTGGTTATTTCATGCAGTAACATAAGGCCGTAGGATGGGAAAGGGAATAGATAATCTACCAAAACTGGTGAAGAGAAATGTTTGTCCTTGTGCTAAACAAATGAGGCATCTTGCCTTCTTTGTTTAGGACTGGGACAAAGAGGACTCCTAATCATGTTAATTGATTTGGGATTTGCCACCACACATCAACACAGGAAGTGACATCATTGGATCCCCTATCATCCACCTGCACAGGAAGTGACATCACTGAATTTACCATCAACCAACTGGACAGGAAGTGACATTACTGGTTTTCCTGCCAAAACCGTCTTCAAAATAAGAAACCAAGCACATGAAATTACATGATGGCACCCCCTGCCAGGACCTACTTAGTGACATTTGCAAGATGGAGATGCAGGAGCGCCACAGCCACGACTGTCTGCACCTGTTCACGCCTGGACTGCGCCTAGCACCAGTAACCCTGGTCTGATCACCACCCAGAGATACTCTGCTGCATTCCTTAGGTCGCTAGACCCCGGATGCCAGTCCCCAACTGCTGCTGTGCTGAACCACACCATGGTAGGAGCTTTCGCCTACACCCACGTTCGGTTCTCCAGCAGCCACCCACCCTCACTCCCCACACAAATACTAACAATGGCCTCAACTCCCCCTCCTAACACACATACCACAGAAGAAGCAACAGCACCTACACTCCCATGCTGCACCACACACCATAGCAAACTCTCACATCAACACCCACTCGCATGCATGCTTCTCAACACATGAACACTCAGCCGAAATATGGGACCTTCTGAACAGTGACGCACCCAACATGCTCTTCATCACAAAGACCAGGCTCAACCGCTCATCAGTCCCTAACATTGCTACGGCAATTCCAGCGGGCTACACGCTTGCTCGATGAGACTGCCTTCACATGCTAGGAGGACTCAATATCATCTACAAGGAATCTATCAAATGCGCTACATTCACAGAGAATGCCACCCCATTCGTGGAACACCTGCACTTCAAGCTGAAAATTTCCAGAACATTCACCCTGAATGGAATCCTCGCCTACTGACTACCCGGACCACAAACCACCTTTACCAACCTCATCACCGAGTTTATCGCTAAGCTCACCATCGACTCCATAGCCTCCATTCTACTCGGTGACCTCAACTCTCACCTGTAAGACCTAAATGACCCCTGCTCCACAGCACTCTGCAAGAGATGGAGAAACATCAGACTCACCCAGCTCATTACAGAACTAACACACAACTCAGAACACACCCTGGAATCCATATTCACCACAAGTGACAGCATGAAATAGAACTCCAAAACGCAGCTCACATGGACGGACAACTCCATTATCCACTTACAAATAAACACACCTCAAGCCAACACCCTTAACAGGTTCAGCACTCTAACCCGCAGCTGGAGCAAAATCACAGAAGCAGAATGGGGCAGCGCACTCAACACTGATCAGTCTAGCCCCACAGAGAACCTCGACAAGGACATCAACAACTACTGGATCAAGAACTGTCGAACTCCCTCGCACTCATAAAACCCAACAAGCATAGTAGATCTGTTAGAAATGGGATTTCTGGTTGGCTAAGGCTTGCACCAAAGCCAGGCAGAAACTACCACTCTAGTCAGGGCAAGGGAAGTACACGCCAAATATAACCCCTGCTCACCCCCTTGGTAGCTTGGCACGAGCAGTCAGGCTTATCCTGGAGGCCATGTGTAAAGCATTTGCGCACACACACAGCAACAACATCCCAGGCACACTACAAAAGGAACTCCACACAAGGTTATATAAAAATAACCTTTGTATTCTCATAACACATTAGAATAGTAAACACATAATATACATGGTGCCACCTGGCACTAGGTCATATCTACAAGGGATTACATACAGCTGACAGGGCCCACTGGACCACTGTCAGAACCATCACCAAGTGAACTTAGTAAAAGTAAAACAGATCATAAACGTACAACCAGTAATCACTGGTAATCACTGGTAATCACTGTACTTAGCATCAGCCTGTAACATAAACTACATTATGCCCAGTATCACCTTAGGCGCGAATTACATTCTGCGCCAACCTCACCAGCATAAACACCGTATGCCATCTTCTCATAAGTCTACACGCATTAGACCCTAGCCTTCTAAGTATACCTCAGATTAGGAAATAATCTCAGTGGAATGGTAAACAACATTTACAACGCTGTCAAAACACTGCAGTGCCATCACAACGCAGATTTTACAAGGCAAGTTGTTACCACGACTTCCACTGGAGGGCGGTCTAGACTAAGGAATAGTAGATTTACTATTCCAACACTTTCCCTACTGTACGTAGGCTGGAGTTGGAATAGTAAATCATACTATTCCTAAATCCAGCACCCTACAGCGCAAGTCGTGGTAACAACTTGCGTTGTAAAAGCTGCGTTGTGATGTACCACGATCATTTTGATCGTGTGGTAACATAATACATCCCAGTGGAACATAATCTCACTAGCATAAAGCATAATATGCAAACCAACCTCATAATCATAAAACTACATTTAGAGGTATAAAACAGAGTGCGTAAATAATACTACATGAATCACATTTCCGAGCACCACATAAATCATATTAGGGCCTGGCACCCTATAAACCCAACAGTCCCCCTGGTCAACTGGCCATCTCTAAAGGGGCTCAAATGCCCTATGTCCACAAGTCAGGGCGCACTGCCAAGGCAGCGAAAGTCAAGGGTGCGCAATTGCGCAGACCTAAACGTTGCAGCTGCCCACTACTTGCTGGACAGCTGTGAAAACTCACTGGCACAACTGTGCCTCTGGTCCCTCTCAGGGACTCTCTCTCAGGTGTGCCCCTCTCGTTGCACTTTGCATAAAGGAGGGAGCCCAATGCCTCTGTGTCCTCTGGACCCCCTAGTGGCATTAAATCACATGCCCCCATTGTTGGGGCGGCCCGCTCTCTGGCAGGACCGCCCAGGCGCTGACAATGCACCTCGATTTGGACCCCAAATCACTGGCACTATTCGGGTATGGAGGAGCCCCAATCACTGGGCTCCTCCGTGTGCCTATGGACAAAGAAAATGGCCCCGCGTTGGAGCGGCCCGCGATGGTGAGCCCGCTCAGTCATTCAGCGTCTGTGCCTCCATCTGATCTCTGTCCGCCCCCCCCCCCCAGCTGTCCAAACTCATCGGCTCTCTCTTCGGGGACTGGGGCGGACACTGGCACTTCGGCCTCGGTCACCCGGGGCTGGGATTGGACTCTTCCTGTCACCTCTTCGCCCGGCCCTCCTTCTGGGACCGGGACTTTACCAGGCTGAATACCCGGGGCTCTCTCTCCACTTGGGAGAGCCCGCCTGGAATCTGGCATCCTGGTGCGGCACGCAGGGTTCCCTCCTCACCACGGGAGCCCCGTAAGGGAAAATGGCCGGTCTTCCAGGTCACCAGGGGAAGGCGGAAGTGAAGCCTGCGGGGCACCGCCCAACATCAGGCGGCACGCCTGACTTCCCTTCACGGCACGGTCAGTGGCGGTGATCTCTTCACTGCGCAGGCAATGAGGGGTAGGTTCCCTCAGAGCTCCCAATATGAAGCGGGGTGGCACCCGCCATTAAGATCCATAAGCGGGGTGGGCACCCGCAAGAATCCCAAAGAATGCGGGGTGGGCACCCGCCCTGTAAATAAAGAAATAAGCCGGGTGGGCACCCGCAACAGGCCACAATGCGGGGGAATCCCTATGCTGGGGATTCCCTCTAAGAAGATCGCACCCCAGCACTACAGGCTGAAGAGAGAGGCGCTCAGTGACACAAGGGAAGCGCTCTGCCATAAAAATAAAGCGCTTCTCAGCAGATTGCAGACACAGCGCTCACCAAACGCTAGGGCCATCAAAAGTAAGTCCCTATAAAGGAAGGAGCTCTTCAGGAAAAATAATCAGTCCCCAGAGGAAGGGGCAATGCCGGGTCCAACAATGCAAACCCCTCCTGGCAGCCCCCCTGGGCCCCAGCAGCAGCACGCCCCACAGGTTCAGGATCCAAAAACAGAACACTCACATGGGGTCACAGCCCCTATATTTATATGCCCTTTTCATTTGTGTCACAGCACAGGGCTTGGGAATATCAGTTAGGACTGGTTTAGAGGGGATTTGGAGCACTTTGTTTTGCTCAGCTTCTCTCTCCTTTGTCAGGTGGGGGCTCAGGGATCAGACGCACCACAGGGGGCGGAGCCGGCATTGTGGAGGGAAGGCACAGCCCCATTCAGGTTCAAGGAGCATGCAGATCTCTCTATTCACCACTGGGCTGACTCCCCCTGGCTCCTGGAGCCACCCACAACTCTCAGCTCCTGTCAATCACAAGCCAGACATGCAATTCACATCAGGCAGGCTGACACACAGTACACAGAAGTGCCAACTTCTAAAAGTGGCATTTCTTCACCAGTCACCATAAATCTGTGCACACCATTGCGCAGCATTTATCCTCACGAGTTCATACATACTAAACTCGCCCATGCACTCCTCTCATACCAAAAATTACCATGGACACACATATCCCCCATTCATTCCTATGGGAGGGCAGGCCAATCTCACCACACGTACCCAGAGAGCGCACACACTTTACACTGGACCACAGTGCTAAAGTGCTCAGAGGCCTAAAATCACCAACACCAGGTTACAGAAAAAGGCTAGGAGAATGCGAAAAGTTTCGGTGTGAACCAACAAAAAGGGCCAAGTCCAACAAGATCAAACAAGCAGATCAGCTGGTATACAGAAGACCTTGAAGACACTAAACAAAACTGTAAACATCTAAAAAGGAAATGGAGAGCCATCCACAACACCACCAACAGAACCACCTACAAGGCTGCAATTAGGGACTATCACTAGCAAATTAGGGACAACATGAAAAAATCACTAGTGGACCGCATTGAAGGCAGCTCCAACAGCTGCAAGGAGATCTGCTCAATTGTCAAGGATTTGACCTCACTCTCACCCACATTGAACCAGATTGCTGCCTCCCAAAAACTCTGTGCCAACCTATCCAACTTCTTCCACGGTAAAATCGCATCCACCACTTTACCAGATGAATGGAAACTTGCAAACAGCAACACCCTCCTCCAGAAGCCTACTGCTAACCTAAATCAACTGAGCAACTCCTGGCCCATCTCCCTGCTTCAGCCAAAGTGATTGAGAAGGCGATTAACAAGCAACACTCCTTAAACTTAGCCATCTTCTAGATAACACACAATCAGAATCAGGATTCAGAAAGAACCACAGCACCGGAATAGCACTCATCGCGGGTAACGATGGCATTTGAAAAAATTCAGGACAAGGGATAAACATCCTGCTTGACCTCTCTGCGGTCTTTGACACTGTCTCCCAAAACACCCTCATTAAAGGACTCCACAAGATTGCATATAAGGGTCAACTCTCAAACAAATCTGTTCCTTTCTCACTGGAAGAACCCAAAGGGTCAAAATGCCAGCCTTCACATCAGAGACCAAGAAACTGATATGCAATGTCCCACAGGAATCATCCCACAGCCCCACTCTTTTCAAAATTTACATGAGATCGCTCGCCAATATCATCTGATTACAAGACATCACTGTCATCTCCTGTGCCAATGATACCCAACTCATCCTCTCCCTTACAAATAAGACAAACACCAGCAGAACTATTAAATAAAATGACTTACCTGCCACTGCCAGACGCTGCCTCGAAGTTCCTCTGCTCCTGCCACCACCATGCTCCTCTGCTCCCCTCCCCGCCTAGTCCAGACACTGTGCCGGGATTAGTCTGAGCATTCTGAAATGCCACTCAGTTAGGGGCTGGGAGCCTGTGCCGATTCTGCACCCAGTTGTGCAACACAGCTCTGATGAAGAGATCCAAGTGCTCATGTTGTTTGGCCGTCCTTAGACAGCCGGCCAAACCAATATTCGCAATTACAGTGCACCCACCACTCCACCTCCCTGGCTGCTGCTGACGGTGCAAGCAGAGGTTGGCCCCGGCCCGCCCTAGACTCAGTGGACTTGCTGAGGAGTTAGTGAAAAGCAAAATTATAAAATAGTTTTATTATCATTTTATTTTTTATTTGCTGACTTTCAGCAGTGGGGCGATGCTCCTACACCATAATGGAGGTACTGCCTCAGCCCACACCCAGAACCACACAGGAAATCTAGTGCTCATCATAGATGACAAGCACAAACATGACTGTTCAGGTCAATGCAGTGTGTACCTCCTGCTTCCACATCCTATGCATGGTGCCAAAGACCTTCAAATGGTTGCCTCGGAACACCAGACGGACTTTCACCCAAGCACTCATCACCAGTAGGCTGGACTACAGTAACACTCTATACGCCGGAATCTCCAAACAACCACACAGACTCCAGACCAAACAGGATGCGGCCGCAAGACTTATACACAACCTCCTATGGCACACCCACCTCAGAAAACTTCACTGGCTCCCCATTATCAAGCACAGTTAATTCAAACTTATCACACACACATACAAAGTCCTATACAACACAGGACCAGAATACCTGAAGAGCCTGCATACACTTTCACCAACCCACCAGACACCTACACTCACTTTCACTCACCCACACTCACTGCATCTCCAAAAGCAAAACTGGAAGGCGCTCATTCTTCTACATCACACCCATGACTAAAGCTCCATTAACTCCCACCCCTGCAATGGTTTGTGAAAGTTTGAGGTGAGAAGTGTTTGTCAAACTCTTGATGTTTTTAAATGAGTAAAAGGATGTAGTAAGGCATTGCTACGTTCCTGTACAACACTGGAGAGCCTTGAGAAATGGCGGCACTGTAGGTGTATGATGATGGGTGTGTTGACGTATGATTGTGGCTGTTTGGCCATATAGCAATAGCTTTGTGGGGATCTTCTGGTGGGAATTCTGATATTTATTGCTATTTGTTGGTGTAGAACTGTGAATGTCTGGTTGTTTCATGGTGGGTGTGTGGGAGTAAACTTGTGTTTGTAAGTACATTTAATAGCAAGTGAATCCATACAGGATTTTGGCTAGATGATGGGGGTATTGGCATAAGATGATGGATGGGTATGCCTATGAAAGTTTTTGTGGTGGCAAATAATACTGAGCGTACCGGAATTTGACATTGTTTGTGTGGGCATACAATGGTGAATACCTTGTAAATCAATCTGAACATTCAAAGTGCAAACAATGGTCACTCTAAGCTCCACACAGATGATAACAGCTTCAACAATCTTTGCCGTCTACAGATGGCAACAAAGAAAAAAACATGTTCTCAATAAATATGTCATATAAAATATATATATAGGTTAACATGTAGTGCTATCTGGTATTGACAGTTAGGTGATCTATTGACATTTAGAAATCACTCAGCTTACGGCCTCGTAATTTATAATATCACCAGTCAGTCAGTTACATATCATATAAATATATTATTTAGATTTTTATGATACATAATGGTATCTACTTAGTCAGCATTAACTTTGTAAGAGTCTTCCAGGTGTTCCTACCTCACAGACTCATGTTAAATTAACGTTATACAGGAAAACATGTGCTGTATTACTCCATATACAGTTGTCACTTTCACATTTTTATATTATCCAGCAGTGAATATACTCAATTTAAGGCACAGCGAGAAAAAGTGATTCTCTCAAAATTTCACAACTTTTTAGACGAACGCCAAATCCCCTTAATGCCCTAACTCAGCCATCGACAATGTAATTGATACATTTCAATGGATTTTGACAAACGTGATCCAGCACTCAACATTCGTCAATATTTTCCAAAACATATTTAGGGAACAAGAGTATTGTAATGAAAATATGCAACAAAAACGAATTGCGCGCCTTAAAAATCAAGAAACACATTTCAACATTTGTCAGAAACATTCCTGCAGGTAGAAGGGCTCTGCCCAGCGACCACAACCAACACTGCGCTTCATTTCCTTTATACTGCCATCAGGGGGCTAGCCCACCCCCTCACCAAAAAAACAATACCCCTCGATATTGCCCCTAATCATGAGCAGCGTGACAATTCGTAGTAAACGAAGGTACTATTTAGGCAATCCCAACATAACTTAGACAGGGCTCGGGTAAAAGAAAGAGCCTGTTACTGGACCACATATTCTGCAAACAAGACAAAGCAGGCCTCCCCTTCAGTGATCCCGCCGCCTGTATGCTGCAGTGCCTGGTACAGTGATAAATAGTACTCAAAGAGTACTAATAACTGATGAATAGTTTGCCTACCCAATGATTTATCACTTATTTCCTCGGCTTTAATAGTATATAATTCTTCATATGGTAAATACTTGTCATCTATGTGAGTAAATATCAGTAGCGGCTGCCTCAGGTAAGCGCGGTGAGGTACGCGGCAGGGGGGAAGTCGACAGACGATGGAATAGGTATTATTTCGTTATTTAATTATACCTATTACGTCATCTGTCGACTTCCCCCCTAACGCCCCACCCCGCCGCACCGTGCTTACCTGTATCGGCCGCCGCTGGTTAAATATCTTCTGGAAAACAGGAGCAGTTGATGCATTTAACAAGCCACCCACTAGCTAACGAACCAAACTAGATGGGGAGAAGAAGGCACCATGACAGCATCGACAGTGCCATTTTCAATTTTTAGCCGGATCATGTGAAGTCAGTAAGTGTTCTTCAGATCAACTGAGTTTTAAAAGGGGAGTCACTTTGGGAGACTTTTTTAAAAACATGTAGGTATCCAGATTTCTCTGGTACAGACCAAGTTGCCCTGTTCTTGAAGGATGTGATATCACTCACCGGTGGGCCAGCTTCTCCTGATGCTCCGTGGTCCCCTGGAAAGCCAATGACACCCTGGAGAAAAAACACAACAAAGTCATGTTAGGCACGGCTTCATCTCTTTCCCAGTCAAGCCTTCATTGACAGACCAACCTAAAAAGGTGGCAGCGAAAAGTACATCTAATACCTACATGCTTCTTCAATATTAACCATCTAGTTCTTTGACATCAAAAGGTTTAATTTTTAGCTTTGAACTTTTTTTTCCCAGCCACCTTGGAAGAGTTCCGGGTATCATACAGCACAGGTAAAACTATCCTAATAGATACAGATGGATCCAGACACTCAGATTCCCTTGTAAGAATCGCTTCTTTTTAAAAAAAACTGGCCAGAAAAAATGTTTCCCAGAATTGTATTTGTTAATTCCAAGCATGCCTCTGCGCAGTGCTCAGGGTTTGAAATACCTTATGCGCTATCATTATGGGCTGCGCTGGCTCACTGCAGGGCTGAGCGCCTGTTTTTATGGACCTGATTTGTGTCAGATAAATTCATTTAACCCAATAAACCTCTGAGTTAGGGCTCGATATTAAGACAGTAAATCTCAGAAACTGTAAGGTTTGCCTCCTTCTGTTTCTGAGTTGTGCTGTCTAAAATAATGCACTAACTCGGAGAAATATAGGGTTAAATGGATACTCTTTACATCCTTCGGTCGCACAAAAATAAGTGCTTAGATCTGCGCCGAACAGCCCATCGTGATAGGCCTCAGAGCTCATCTATATTATTGTAGCGTATGCAACAAGTAAGTTTTCATGGAGGTGTTTTAATGCATGGCCAAAGTAGGCAATTGCCCAGGGCCTCAAAACTTCCAAGTGCCCCCGTGACAAAGTAAACTTTCCATCTATGTTACTTCTACCTATTCTATTTCTTCGCCTAAACCCCCCTCTTTGCGCCTACCTCTACCTATTACTCTATATCCCTCTCCCCAATGTAATTTAAAGAATTTTTGGGGTCCCTGGAGGACATATTTTGACTGTTTTTGTGTGACCTTGATTCTGAAAGTTTATATGTTTAGCATTGTTCGGAATTATACTAGTTTGAATTATGAGGACATGGGCAATAACATTCAGCCCCCAAAATGTGTTTTGGCCGGGGCCCCCAAAATCCTTAACAAGACACTAAGGGCCAGATGTAGGTAGGCTTTTACTGGTCGGTAACGGCCGAAATCGGCCGTTACCGACCGGTAATAGCCTTTTCCTATGTAGGTGTCATATTTACCGAATCATCATTTACCGATTCGGTAGATGTAGGAAGCAGTTAAAAGTGTGCTTTTGTGCTTTAAGGATTCGTTATTTACCACCAACTATTGGTTGGTGGTAAATAAGGAATTCCTGTGTAAATGCAAATATGTGCATTTACACCTGTGCCATGTGACAGACATACATGATGTGTGCCACATGTGCACACAAGCACTAATCAGGGGTGCAGGAGGGTGTCAAAGTGACACCCTGCCGCCCTTGACTTTTTCCCAATTTTACCGAATCGATATTTACTGATTCGGTAATCGACATTCATTCCTATGGGCCTGGAGGCCTGAATGGCAAATACCGAATCGGTAATTACCGATTCGGTAAATACCGAATCTTACCGATTCGGTATTTTTTACCGAATTATTATCTACATTGCAATTACTGATTCGAAAATACTGAATCGGTAAAATTTGGTATTTTCGACTCCGTAATTTACAATTACCTCCATCTAGCCCAAGTTCTAATTCTTTTTTCTTATATCAGGCTTCTTCTGAGATGAGCACCCGCAAGCAATAAATAAATCCTTGTCAGTAGGTTATGGATGGCTATATTTTGTGTTTGTTTGTGTTTATTAGTACCCATGTACAAGCATATGATATGTTTTCTCCATTGTGGAATGTGTCACAGGCGTTACAGGCAACATACCTGTACAAATACCTGTAGATACAGAAATATTCTCATTCACTGTCAAGCAGACTCTAGAGTTGTCTATGAGGACTGCTGTCTTCAACTGAGAGTAGAAGTCAAGCTTCAAAAGAGGAGGTACAGCCTCAGTTCTCCTGAACAGTGCCCTTGAAGGGGTTGTGTCCTATAATGGACGTGCAAACACAAGGAGATGATGGACGGAGAGATGATAATTTTCAGACACTCACCCCCAGTCACAGATCTGGGTTGAATCCATCATCGTTCTGTAGCTCACTTCGCCACCCCAGTTCAAACCCAGCCATATGCAAATCAGTCTTGACCATGTGCCTCTTGGGATCAGTCCAGCCCGAACTGCCAAGACAGGTCTTCACATGACCGGAAACAAGCATCCTGGGACCGGTTTCGGGGTAACACCCCTCATCAGCAAGGCTAGCTTGAACCTAGTGGCAAATTGAGAAAGGGACCTACGTCTGGGCATACCCTGGCCTGGCGGTTCGGGCTGGACTATTCCCATAGGGAGCAGGGGCAAGACTGATTTGCATATGGCTGGGTTCAAACAGGAATGGCATGGGGAGCAAACAAACAATGGATTTATACCCAGATCTCTGTACTGGGGTGAATGCATGACATTGTTCTGCATTCTGTCCATCAACTGTTGTTTTTGCTATAGCAGAAGTACTCCTTCGTTGTGCCTTCCTTTATTCCATGTCTCAGGACAGACAAACCACACAGAGTACTTCAAATTATCATTAAGAGCAGCACTCCAGGCGTATTACACTCCAAGAATGTACTGAGGAGGAATTGGACAAGTCTGTTATGGTTTTGAAAAGAAAAGACGGGAATTTGAAATTAACATTTCAATATATCGACAATGCCATACACAGTGCAACAATTAAAGCACGGTTGCATATTAATTG
The DNA here is from genome assembly GCF_964261635.1 of Lissotriton helveticus. Classification (NCBI taxonomy): domain Eukaryota; kingdom Metazoa; phylum Chordata; class Amphibia; order Caudata; family Salamandridae; genus Lissotriton; species Lissotriton helveticus. Next base: position 1,764,889,019 of record NC_136057.1, read on the forward strand.
AATTTAAAGTGCACCGCCTTGAAAATTCTAATATAAGATGTCACTTATAATATGGTTTCAAGAAAGGTTACAGCCTTCAATATTTACTTCAATAGCAATAAAAATAAACCATTTCTATTGTTAGTGGATTAAGTATTGAAGGTCAAGACGAATCTTACAGCCACATAACTATTGTTTTTCGGAAGAACCTTCACTCTTGGTATATGGTTAGCCCTATCTCTGGTCACCAGCAGTGGACACTTGGAACCAATGACATGCAAATAGTGTGCATTACATCTTTTGTTTCTCAAGAGCAGTCATTTCTAGTTCTATGGTACATCACCGAGGGGGAGGGGCAGACCTGGCCCTAGAGGGGGCAAGACGATGCATGAGTATGGTAGTTAGTGGCAGTCAATTTGTGATACATGGGGACATACTTATGAAATGTATGGCACAGAGCAGCATAGTAAGTCACCTTGCTGAATTGCTCTGAGCCACTGGGAAAGGGAACTGTATTTATCCATTACTGCACACTCCTATCATCTCTCCCTGTGCTGGCACCATTTTGGCAGCCGAGCACCAATATGCAGGCACCCTTGTACCATGGTGCAAGGATGCCTGTGTTGTAGGCAGGATTGTTTATGTGCAGGAAGGGGCACCTTCCTGGACAAAAACAATCCTGAGAGGCTTTTTCCTCTTCCTATGTGTGCTGCAGAATGTGACGTCTCTCCTGGAGGCGCATATTTTTGATGCATTCCCAGGTTTGCAAGTCCTTGTAAATTTGTGAATGCATCAAAAACCATGGGAGTTGCATGGAAACACCGACTGCAACACCAATGGAGCGCCTCCCTTCAGCGGAATTCGGCAACGCAGCGATCTTCTCTGCATTGCCTTACTCCAGACTTTTTAAGCCATTCATAGCCACACGAAGTGGCTTTGTGTGGCTTCATAAATGTGATTTAGAGGTTTGCGTCATGCTGCATGCTGCAAAGCTCTCATAAATATGAATCCAAATACTTTCCAATATGCAGTCAACAACCTGCTCCTTTAAGTTTCCAAATGGAATGTTACATTAGAATTATTCATATGCCGTGGTTGGTATTATGCACAAGCTGCTTTATTACTTCCAAATAACTGTAATTGAGGGAGATGAGGCTCTCACGGCAGCACTCTGTAATTCTGTTATTCAAATATTTATGTCAGCTGGTGTGTGTAGACATCTGCAGATAGTATTTGTATTCTCTGCAAGAGTTGGAATCAGTGCTTAGTTTGTAAAAGAATGACTGCTCACAATTCTGTGATTGGTGATCCTAAAAGTCAGTGCCAAATGTGCAGACTTGAATCCTCCTCATGTCTTTTTTATCACACCCTGACACTCCCTACCCCTTTTCCTGACTTTTGCGCATTACTGCTTTCTCCCTTTGTGTTGGTTTTCCATCTTTTGTTTTCTCGTTCTTTACCTGTGTGTGTTTTTCTCTCTCTTGTCTCTGTCAATGTCTGATTGGAAAAAAATAAGCACCGGTCCCGAAAAATGAGCGTTGGTGGGCCCAATTGGTAACCACTGGCTCAAATTAAGCACTGGTTGGAATGGGTATATGATGTTGCAATGCAGGCCTTTATCACGCATGCCATTAATAAAAATGTTTTACAGTGCATGAATTTACCACGTATCTGCCCACTCATACCTTTACCAACTAGGTAACTATAAATATCTATCTATATATATATATATATATATATATATATATACATACATACATACATACATACATATATATATATATATATATATATATATATATATTTATATATAAATATATATATATAAATATATATATATATATGCCAAAGCACCACCAAAGGCAAGCCTCTCAGCCCCCGTCCGCCCTTGGACTGATCCCAACGACAGGAAAACTGGCCCTCCGCACTCCCACAGATACTCTGCCACAGAGCTCCATGCCCTGGATCCCGGATGTAACAACTGCTACCTCTCATTGCCTTGCTCCACAGCGAGACCCTTCACCTGCAGATTCTATCAGTTCACCTTCACCCCAGCACCGACCACCATCGCAGAAACCAGCGCCAGGCCAGCCCTGTCGGCAAGGCCACCCCATAATAACTCAGCTGCCTCCTGATCAATGCCAGATTGCTCTGAAAACACACCACTGAAGTCTTGGGCACCATCTCCTCCCTCGCCCCGATGTGCCAATCATTACAAGGATATGACTCACCCCCGCATCGGCCTCGGCTTGCCAGTGACCCCCTGGACCCTGCCTTTCAGCCCATCTGCCCTCATCCTTTCAAGGGCTGAGTCTGGGGTGGGGGCGAGCGCACATTCCTCCACAATGCCCCGAACTGCAACCCCCCTGCCTTTGAAAGGGATCCAGCCACTCGTGGGACCGTCCAGTCAGGGATATTCAAAATGTTCTTTCACCAGGCCTAATGTATGGGCTGCTCGTGGGTGGCTGCCAGGCCAGAGTACCACCTCCAGCCGGAGTAAGGAGGAGTTTGGCGCTCAGCACCAGGGGCCTCTGTGGGTTATGTACCGTCACACAGGCCTGTCAAACTCAGCTCACAGAAAGGGCAATCCTGCACAGGAACACTAATATACACACCTCCCTCAGAAGCACACACTCTGCACAGCTCAGCAGTTCTCAGTATTTGGGCACGGGTCTTTGGTGGTTCTAATGGGGTCCATTAGCAAGAAATGTGGCTCAGCAGGTTAATGCTCCTATTGCAGAAGTGTATGTGTATGAGAGACACACAAGCGGTAGTGTGCCTTCAAGCGGGGCCGCTGCAACCTTTTATCCTTCTTGGGTACATTATGGGGTGCTGGTTATTTACAAGGCTGTGAAAGATGGGGCCATGTTCATCACTTTTAACGTCTCATGGTGGGCTGTAAGCGTCCTTCTACTGGGTATATGCAGGGCGAGGGCCATTGGTACCGGAATTGTTCTCACAGGTACAGTGCATGCAGGCTTACATGCCCCTAACACACAGGTCTATAACCAGAGTTAGCTGATCTATAGCCAGTGCAATTCATCACAGAGAAATGCATTGGTCTATTCTAAGCTGTCCAATATCCCTCACCACTAAACATGATATAACACAACTATGTACAATGTCAGCAGGCCACGGATACAACAGAACCATATACAGTATCAACAGGCCACTGTGGTCAAAGAGATACCTAAACCAATAAAAAGCACCCATATTTGAAAAGTACTTGTATATCATACAAACGAAAGTCACACACTATACAAAGGAATGCAATAAAGGTATTTAAACAGCACAAACCTAGCTACAAAACAGAATGCTGGTCAGTGCTTACTTATAGTCCTTGTTATGAGAAGCAAGGCTGGCAGTAACAGCACCTCTTTTACTGCCAGCCTTGCTTCCCATAAGCAAGTACTATTAGTACATAGTGCATGTTTATGCACCATTTGCAGATTTTCAAAACACATAAATAAACGGAATTGTCATTTACAATGCCAATTGCTCAAACTCGCAAATGTGAGACCTATTGCATTGCAAATGCTTGTTGTAATTTGGTGTTGATACGTTCAGTAGCTTTGGAGTTATTAAAGAAATAAGATTTATACATATTTAGGGATGCAAATTTTCTGCGGAACTGACAAATCTCATGGTGAGACCTGATTAGCTGGCAAAACTTCAACCAGGAAGGGTTGGCAGCTGTCTTGGGACTTGGGATGAGCCTGAGTCCCAAAAGAACACAAAAAACAACAAAAAGGAGCAGGGTAGAATTACCCGGGCCTGGTGGGGGTGTCCCAAATCAACGAGTCCACTGTAAAAATGTTTTAAAAATGAGTGCGGTCTCTTGCTCATTTTTTTCATAACTCCTGTGTGGGCCTGGCACAAGGAGAATATAGAATTACTAATAAAGGGGAGGGGGGCGCATGTGGTCCCCCTGCCATGCCAAATACGTTACCGTGGATCGTCATCCACCGGGGCCCAACTGATAGTAATAATGGGGAGGGGGGTCGTTTGGCCTCACTCACAAACCGATTTCAGCCCGGGGACCCTTTCCTTTGGGGGACGGCCAAAACAGAATATGAGGAGGTGGGCCATGCAACCCCCCGCCCCCCCGGCCAATTTCAGCCAAGGTACCTCATCCCCCAGGACCCAACTGATACGCACAATGGGGAGGGGTGGCCACACGGACTCAGTCCTGGGCTGATTTGGGCCCTGGAGGCCCCATCCCCCGGGGCTAGGCCATGCAATGCAAAGGGATGTGGGCTGCATGGTCCCCCTCCTGGAGCCATTAATGACTCTGTGGAGCCTATCCCCCAGGGCCAGGCTTAGCTATCCCGACTCACTGGGATTAAAACGCCGTCGACATTACAGCGCAACTCTATGGCGCATCTAACGTTTGGCTCCTGAAAAATGTTGAAATTATGACTAAAGTGACTAAAACTAATTCCTGCTGAGCCAACACTGTATATATCTTTGTCACTTTGCGCCGTCCACGCTGTTCACGTTCAGCACTTGCATCATCACTTTTCACCAAACTGTATATATCACTATTTACCAAGTGCCTTCGGGTTGTCACATGATTTCCTCTGTACAGTGCTGCTTAACTGTTTTACCATGTGGAACGCCCCCTATGAATTGGTGAATTACAAGCTCTTAAACCACACGAGTCTCCTTGTTTCTTTCTTATGTAATGCTGACTGCATACATCATTGAACTGCCTTGAATTGATACCTGTTGGGAATTGTTTCCTATACACATTCTATACCCATCCCAACGTGGTTTATGGGTTTTACTCCTGTTGCTTCTTCACACCCAAGGACATAGCAGTTTCCCTGTCTGCATTGGTGCGGGCAAGAAAACCTGTGTTTGATCTCGCTTGTTGAGAGCAAATTAAACTCCTGCCAAGTGAGAGCAAACAGTAAGTCCTTTCCCAGCGTTCGGAGCAAGAACAATGCTCCTGCCCACAGGAAGCAGATTTTTCATCTATTGTGCTTTTAAAATGAAGCAGCTCGGTGCAGCAAAATGGCTTGTGTGGCTGCATCATTTCCACGTAAATGAGTATCTTCTGTTTGTTGCGAGGAGGCGTGCCATGGGTGGAGCATGGGCTTCCCACGCATCTACCCATGGATTCTGACACATTGCTAGATTTGCTACCATTGGTAGACCTGGGGATGCATCCGAATTATACACCTCACATCCAGAGCGCAACGAGGGGAACTGTCTTTCTCCTCATTGTTTGCTCTTTCTAAGTGTGCTGCATTCCTCAAATGCTTCTGAGGATAGTTTTTTTGCAGTAAGTTACCCCTTCCTGCATAAAAACATTCCTGCCTGCAATGCAAGCACCCTTACAACATAATGCAAGGGTGCCTGCATTAGTGCTAGGCAGTCAAAAGTGCACCACCTCTAGGAAAGGACAGTAATGTGCTGTAGAATGGTAAATACAGCGCAGTCCTGCTCTTTCCCTATTCAAGGTGGCTTGCTGCGTTTCAGTCGGTGATTTATTTTACAAATATGGCCCCTCGTTCCCTACCTCTGAAGTCAGCAGCTTTCCCCACTGTTAGAGCTCTTTAACCAGGAAGACTTGGGATTCAGCTGGACTACATTGTATGCTGCAGCTGCTACATTTTTATTGTGCAGATGGCTCTGCTCTTCTGGTACAGTATGTAAGGAATGTATGCTAGTAACTAATTATCATGGAACTATTGATCCATCAGCTCATTCTTACTTCTTGTGAAACATCTAGAAGAGTGGACATTTCCCCTGAATAATTTCCTCAAAGTTTGAAGGAAAGTGTTGTTTTGATCAGGTCTGACAGGTGTTTCTCCTTGACCAAGGAGCCCCAGTGTCCTTCACTCACCAGATTTCCTTTGGCTCCATCTTCCCCGGCCGAACCTCTTGATCCAGGAGGCCCCCCAGCACCGGACAACCCAGTGTCTCCTTTCTCTCCAACTTCCCCTTTAGAACCCTAGAAAAGATAAGAGTACATATCTATGGGTGTAATGCAGGACATGGGGTACCTCTCTTTCTTTCTAGCAATGTGGCACCAAACCACTTCCACACCCCTCTACCAATTTCCGACAGCTTTATTCGCCAGCAATGCTTGTATTTTCATTTCTACTAGTTTACTTTAGAACAATCTTCCCTCAGTTTGTCGATTGTTCGAATAGCCCTTCTGCCTCAGGATATACCAGTTGTCAAAGGCCCTCTACCTTTGTGATAGGCCCTTACCTGCAGCATGGGCCTAAAAGTCATGTTCAGGGAATGTAACCATTGCTACCCCCTCAAAATCGACTACATTCTTAAAATATATGCTCTCATCAATACCTTTTATACAGATAAGCAGGGCATCTCCTTACCCCATCAATTTTTCACTGAGCTTTCATTCACTTGCTAGGAATCAGATCTTGGAGACTCTGGGATCTGATTTGACAAGGCATCTGCTAAAGTCTAAATACTGCTATACTTACTGGGGGTCCCGTTTCTCCTGCGTATCCGGGGTCTCCAGCCTCACCTGGTTCACCCTGTGTGGAAGCAGAAGTCAATGAGCATACAACAGAGGAGCAAAGAAGACTCAACAGCTATGTTATTGTTGGTGAAAACGATCAGGGCTGAGAGTGGTTGAATGCAGTTTTGAAAGGTGCTCCACAAAATTTCCAGCTTGAAACACGAGCAGCTCCTGTGGTGCTAACATCAGGGATATTTGCCCACTGCCAGCATTGGCACATTAATGCATTAATGGAGGGGTGATTGAATCATGAGTACCAAAGCTCTCTCTCCAATCATTCTTTTCCTTCAAATGTCATTCTGCCCTACCCGCCACCTTCGTGCTTTAACTCATAAATCCCTCTGCGCAACCTGCTACTAGCCACCTTCCCCATCCCTTACCACACGTTTCCTCCATCTACTCTCTACTTCCTGACTCTCTCTCACTGCACCTCATTTCTCTCTCCCTCTCTCTTTACTTTCCTATGTGTTTCATAACTCTGCCACTCTCATGTTTTCTCTTCTCCCCCTCTGTCCACTCTTTATGTCACTTCCTACAGTAATTCTAGACTCTCTTTTCACTCTTCCATCTCATTTTCACTCCGCTTCACATGGTGCCCCAACTCTCTCTCCTAAACTTGTCTCCCATCTCCTTGTTGATTTCTTTCTTCTGACCTTTTCCCTATCTCCATCACATTACCTGCTCCGAGTCTCCACATCCCGCTCTTGCTTCTTGCAGGAGCGGCTGGTGAATGTGAGCGTGATGGGCGGAGCCCCACCATTCATGGCAGGAGAGGAGAAGGGGGAACAGACTTGCTGCTCAAAACAGGCTGGCTGCTTCATAGATAGGCTCCAGATCGTTGTCTTAGTGGTAGTGAAAAATAAATGCGCATGCACAGTCATGTGGTCCACTCACCCTTCATATATAAGCTGGTGCACTCACTTCAGGTGCAGGGTGTGGTCTAGTTTTAAGTGCTTTAATTACATCCCATCTGGATTACACCAACAGTCTTTACCTGGGGGCGCCAGCCTTTTTGATTAGGTGTTCACAGATTGCACAAAACGCTGCAGCCAGAGTGGTCTGTAAAATCCCTTTCTGCCATTCGATCACCCCACATCTGAGGAAGCTCCACAGTTTTATTGGTGATTAAACGTATTGAATTCAAGGCTCTCATTATGGCTTTCAGAGATTTTCGGGGCCATGGCACTGCATACCTGAGAGCAAGACTCAAGCATTATCAACACAACCGGACCCTCAGATCTAACGATCTTCGTGTCCTTGCTACCCCCGTTTTCACAGGTCTAGAACGGGTGGCAGAGCCTTTGCAGTTATTACCTCCAAAATCTGGAATGCCCTGCCACTCTCCCTCCGCTCCTCTGAGTCAGAACCCATCTTTTGACGTACCTTGAAGACCTGGCTGTTCACAAACCTCTAGTTTCCCACTCTGCACCTATCCTCTGCCGTCTGCATTAGCGCCGGGACACCCCCGTTGGGGGTAGTTGTGCGCTTTATAACCTCCTAAATAATAATATTAATATGCATAACTGTGTCTGAGTGTGTGTGTGAGACTGAGAGCGTGTACCTGCTTCTTCTGTGTCTGATGGTTGGAGTGGGTCTCTGGAGAAGAGACCCCAGTAACAGAAGGTGAGCCGACAAATTAATGCAGGGAGCTGAGCCAATGGCCACCCTTTGCTCTAAAACTCCTGTACAATCGGTGGCATGAAAATGTTCCTTGACATGTAAAAAACATGCTGCAGACATATTGTTAAAATATAATACATTCTCTTCAAAATGAAAAAAAGGCTTTTTTAACTGAAGGAAGGATTAATGAAGAAAAAGGAGGCTTTGTGGAACCAAAGATATGCCCAGAATCACACACTTTGGTCCAAGGGGACGATTGATCCCAAGGTTTCTGGTTTCACTTTGCAATTCAGACCTTGGGTCCTTGTGACTGTTTGTCTCACTCTCTTCTCTCGATCAAAGTGTGAAAGTTGGAAAGAACTTCAAATCCCATCACTTTAAAAAGTCACCAGCCTCCACTGGCTTCTTGGATTTCAATTGATTGATTGCTTGAATTCTCAATATCAGAGTCTTTCAGAATAGATATGTGTGTAGCACATTATGCCAAACATTGCAAAGTATTTAGCTAGGACATAATGTAGCAAATACTTGCACAGGATCACACTAAATGCCATTATGAAGTTGTGACTGAAGTCATAAGAACCCCAGATGAACTCCTTAGTGTTATGCAGTGGGGCTAAACCATATCTACTCTACCAATACACTTAACACTCTTTACTTTACTTTTGCAGGCCAACTGTTCATTCAGCAAAAGGGCTTTAAATCTGGTTATCAAGTACTTGGCAGGCTACCAGTGTTATAATATGAAATAAAAAATACAAACCCGGTCTCCAACCGCTCCTGGCTGCCCAGTTCCTCCTGGCATCCCTTGAGGACCCTGCAGAAAATCAAATATTAGTGAGAGACATCGAATGCCTGCAGTTGGGTTATTTAAATTCAGTATTCAAAGTCAAGACACTCTTCAATTATTGCTATTATGGTGTTTTTTACAAATCAAGAAGGGAGGCCACTGTCTCAAGTACTCTGTGCCTAACTGGTATTTTGTGACCTGAGACACATTAGCTGTGAAACAATTTCGCTGCTTACGAAATTTCAGAGGCCACTGAATTGTGTGATCTCGGGCAAAGTAATAAAAAAAAGGACATATTTAGTGTGAGTTATGGAACTAGCTGAAAATAGGTTGGCACTGGCCGTTGATTATTGTCAGGTTTCAACTAATGATGAGGTGTAGTAAGCTGAAAAGTATTTACACGATTCTACTGTGAGTGACTAAATTACCTAATATTATTTTTGTGAATTTTAGGCCCTGAACTGCTGTAAATATATCAACAGAACGACACAACGAAATACTAGTGGGTTTAGGGCGATGTATATCACATACGCGCAGGGCTTTAAGTCGGCCGGGTCTCACCGATGCTGAGCACTGGCAGTTTTTTAAAGAGGGGTTCGAAACGGGTCTCTATCGGGCTCTGTTTTGTGCCCTAGATTTCTCTTCTGTTTTTGAAACTCAGGAGCAGCAACATTGTTGTGGTGTCACCAGGGCTTTAAGTGGAAGCTTTTTCAATATTATACACAAGCCATAGTTGCTGCCTATTTATCTTATGCAACTAAAAAATCTTTGACAAAGCCAATAGTCAATCAACAATTTGTAAAGCGCGCTACTCACCCGTGTGGGTCTCAAGGCACTGAGGGGGGAGCAGCTACTGTTCGAACAGCCAGGTCTTGCGGAGTATCTTGAAGGTCAACAGGTCCTGGGTCTGTTGCAGGTGGGTGAGGAGGGTGTTCCATGTCTTCTCGGCAAGGTGGGAGAATGATCTGCCACTGGCGGTCATTCTGCGGATGTGTGGCACGGTGGCAAGGGCGAGGTCGGCGGAGTGGAGCTGGTGGTTCGGGCTGTAGAAAGCGAGGCGGTTGTTGAGGTATGCTCGTCCGGTGTTGTGGAGTGCCTTGTGAGCGTGGTTGAGGAGCTTGAAGGTGATCCTCTTGTTGACAGGGAGCCAGTGCAGGTCTCTCAGGTGGGTAGTGATGTGGCTGTGGCGGGGGATGTCGAGGATGAGGCGTGCGGAGGCGTTCTGTATGCGTTGAAGTCTTTTCTGGAGTTTGGCTGTGGTTCACGCGTAGAGTGCGTTGCCGTAGTCCAGCCTGCTGGTGACGAGGGCCTGGGTGACCGTCCTTCTGCTTCCGGTGGGGATCCATATGTAGAGCTTGCAAAGCATGCGGAGGTTGTTGAGCTGGAGGAGGAGACAGCATTGGCTTGCTGGGTCATTGACAGTGATGATTCCAGGATGAACCTCAGGTGGCGTGCATGTGTGGTCAGTGGGTGTCGGTGCAACTCCCAGCGAGGCCGGCCACCAGGAGTCATCCCAGGCGGAGGGGGTTGAGCGAGGATGAGGCCCTCTGTATTGTCCGAGTTCAGTTTCAGGCGGCTGCTCTTCATCCACTCAGAGACGGCCTTCATCCCTCGGTGGAAGTTGGTTTTGGCGGTGGCAGGGTCTTTGGTGAGGGAGAGGATCAGCTGGGTGTCGTTGGCGTATGAGACTATGTTGAGGTCGTGCGATCGGACGACATTGGCGAGCGGTGTCATGTAGACATTGAAGAGGGTCAGGCTGAGGGATGATCCTTGGGGTACGCCGCAGGTGATCTTGGTGGCTTCGGATCGGAATGGGGAGGTGGAAGGCGGTGATCCAGTCCAGGGCTTTGTCGCAGATTCCTGCGTTGTAGAGGCGTGTGCGGAGGGTGTGGTGGCAGACGGTGTCGAAGGTGGTTGAGAGGTCCAGGAGGATGAGGGCTGTGGTTTTGACGTTGTCCAGCAGGGCCTTAATGTCGTCGGTGGCGGCGATGAGGGCAGTTTCGGTGCTGTGGTTGCTGCGGAATCCGGATTGAGATGAGTCCAAGGTGTTGTTCTTTTTGAGGAATTGGGTCAGTTGCCTGTTGGCGATCTTCTCCATGACTTTTGCCGGGAACTGGAGCAGGGAGATGGGCTGGAAGTTCTTGAGGTCCTTTGGGTCTGCCTTGGGTTTCTTGATCTCTGCGTGTTTCCAGCTTTCTGGGAAGGTGGTGTCTTGAATGAGCTGCTGAGGATCTTACGGAGTTGTGGTGCGATGATGGAGATCGCTTTGTTGAAGATGTGATGGGGCAGGGGTCTGATGGTGAGCCGGAGTGGATTGTGTTCATGGTCTTGATGGTGTCTTCATCGTTGACTTGGTTCCAGTAGATCAGGCAGCCAGTGTGACTGAGGGGCGGTGGGTCTGGGGTGACGGCGGCTGTAGGAGGGGTCTGGGAGTTGAAGCTGTTGAGGATGTCTGCGATCTTGCGGTGGAAGAAGGTTGCTAGAGAGTCGCAGAGCTCTTGTGATGGCCGGATGTCATTGGAGCTGGAGCTGGGGTTGGATAGTTCCTTCACGATGTTAAAGAGCTCTTTGCTGTTGTGTGCGTTGTTGTCGATGCGTTCCTTGAAGGAGCTACTTTTGGCCGTTCGGATGAGTTGGTGGTGTCTGCGGCTGGCGTTCTTGAGGGCTGCATGGTAGTCTGGTGTTTGCTCGTGGCGCCATTTCTTCTCTAGTCTTCTGCAGGTCTGCTTGGATGTCTGGAGGTCGGCTGTGAACCAGATGGCTCTTCTGTCTTTGCGTCTGTTTGAGGGTTTCTTGATAGAGGCGAGAGTGTTGGCGCAGTCGTTGATCCATTGCCTGAGGTTGCAGGCGGCTGTGTCGGTGTCAGTGTGGTCGGTTGGTGGGTTTCGGGTTAGGGTGGTGAGAAGCTGGCCTTCGGTGACCTTGTTCCAGCTGCAGTGGGGGATTCTTTGCCGGTGGTTGTGTGTGGTGGTTTTCATGAGGAGAAGTGGATGCAGCGGTGGTCGGTTCAATGGAGTTCGGTGGTGTGGCTGACGAAGACGTGGTTGCCGGCAGAGAAAATCATGTTGAGCATGTGTCCGGCGGAGTGGGTTGGTATTGTGACGAGCTGTTTGAGGTTCGCAAGGTTGTCCAGTAGAGTGGTGGAGTTGCTGTCATTGGTGTTCTCGATGTGGAAGTTCGGGTCTCCGAGGAGGATGTAATCTGTGGATGCCAGGGCGTGCGAGCTGATGGCGTCTGTGATGGAGTCGATGAACTGTGTCTGAGGTCCGGGGGGTCTGAACACAAGGGTTCCTCTGAGGGTGGTGTTGGGATTGATGTGGATCTGGAAGTGCAGGTGTTTGGCTGAGGGTGTCTTCGGTGTTGTTTGAGATTCTGAGGGTATTTCTGTGGACAATGGCGATTCCCCCTCCCGGGCTGTTGATGCGGTCCCTGCGTGTGATCTTGTAGCCATCCGGGATGGCTATGGCAACGGCGGGCGTCGATGAGGTGTTCATCCACATCTCCGTCATGAACACCACGTCCGGGGAGTAAGAGTCGAGTAAGAGTCGAACAGGTTCCAGAGTTCGATGGCGTGCCAGTGGACGGAGCGGGTGTTGAGCAGTGTGCATCTGAGGTGACTCTTACCTGCCTTGGTGGGGGGGCAGGACGTCCTGATGTACGCTGGCTGGTGAAGCTGCAGTTTTGGCAGGTGAATGGTCCAAGGATGTGCTTTGGGGTGGCCTGGAAGCAGGCGGTAGATCCGCCAGCATTGAGTGCGTGAAGGAGGTTGGCGTTGTACCGGCGTTGGGTGTCGTGGCGTTCGCGGGGGCCAGGGTGTCTGGCACTGGGTGCAGTCCAGGCACGGACGGGCGCAGACATGCTTGCCTTAGGCTGCATGAGGTCGCAATAAGTAGAGGAGGGGGCGGGAGCAAAGGTCAGGAGGCGGGAGCTGGGCTGAGTAGGGGGCGGGCCGCAGGGTCAGTAGCGGCGGGAAAACACGGGCAGAAGTGAGGGGAAAATGAACAGTAGCGAGTGGAAGAAAAATAAAATAAAATTAAGCAGAGGGCAATAAACAGATAAGCTGGGGCAGCAGAGGGAATGGCCAGAGAGCACGTGAGCGGGAGATGATGGATGGCACACAGGCGACCTGAGGCGCTGGGACGGGCTTCTGGCTCGCACCCTGCACGGCGGAAGGTCTTTGTGCTGTGCTGGCACGGTGATCAGATGGCAGAGCTGCTGGGGAGGGTGCTGGCCTTGGCCCAGAGGTCAAGATTTCACACTCGCTCCCCCGCAGCGGTCGCCATAAGTAGGGGAGGGGGCGGGAGCAGAGGTTGGGAGGAGGCACGTGGCTGAGTAGGAGGCGGGGTCGCAGGGTCAGCAGCAGCGGGAAAACACGGGCAGAAGCGAGGTGAAAATGAGCAGTAGTGAGGGGAAGAAGAATAAAATTAAATTAAGCAGAAGGCAATAGACAGATAAGCAGGGTTAGCAGAGGGAATGGCCTGAGAGCACGGGAGTGGGAGATGACGGATGTCACACAAGCGACCTGAGGCGCTGGGACGGGCTGCTGGCTTGAATCCTGCACGGCCGAAGGTCTCTGTGCTGTGCTGGCGTGGTGATCAGATGGCGGAGCTGCTGGGGAGGGTGCTGGCCTTGGCCCAGAGGTCAAGCTTTCACGCTCGCTCCCAAGAAGCGGTTGCCATAAGTAGGGGAGGGGGCGGGAGCAGAGGTCGCGAGGTGGGAGCGTGGTTGAGTAGGGGGCGGGTCCACAAGGTCAGCAGCGGCGGGAAAACGCAGGCAGAAGCGATGGGAAAATGAACAGTAGCGAGGGGAAGAAGAATAAAATTAAGCAGAAGGCAATAGACAGATAAGCAGGGGCAGCAGAGTGAATGGCCAAAGAGCGCGGGAGATGACGGATGGCACACAGGCGACCTGAGGTCCTGGGACGAACTGCTGCTGGCTCGAACCCTGCACGGCCGGAAGTCTCTGTGCCGTGCTGACGCGGTGATCAGATGGTGGAGCTGCTGGGGAGGGTGCAGGCCTTGGCCCATAGTCCTGACTTGTTGTAGGTATGAGGGTGCTTGTTGTATCATATATCTGGATGCAATGGCAGAACCAGTCAAATAAAAGTCGGGCAGCACACTAAGCTAAGCACAGATTTTTAGCGTGCTTATTTTGAAGCCACGCCCTTAATTAAATTGACCACGCCCCTTTGAGAGACCCCCAATTTTCTCATTCTACTTAAAGCCCTGCGTACGGGGATGGGGGCTGGGGGAGGAGGGGAGTAGTTGGGTGTCTTTCCACACCAGACATAAAAACAAATATTGCAATGTTTTCATCCAGCGTGCCTGCTGGTAATAAGCACAGGATAATGTAATGTTCAAAGTCGGCGAAATTGTTTATTCTATATTCTGTAAACATAAAGTTTTCTTTTTATATTATGTTTGTGTGTTTCCACAAGTGCCAACCGTAACACAAACAGAGCATTGTTTGCAGGGCTCGAGTTGGGGTACCATGTGGGTGGACGCCGTCCCCCCACTTATTTTACCAGGAGCTCGATTACTGGAGCAAATGAATCTACACATTCACTCTTTGGCCTCTCTGGGGCGAGATCGGAGCTGATTCAGAACGCTGCTCACGGACTGGCTTCTCTGATACAATCCCATCTAATGGGTGAACGAGGGGAGGCAATAAATCTGATGGTGCAAGCCACCTTTCGTGACGTCACTTCCTGTCGTGACGTCAGCGGCCCCCCACTTCTTTTTTTTTTAGGACTTGTGCCCTGATTGTTTGCATTCTGTTTGTGTGTCTACGTATCCTAATCTCAGGGCTTTAAGTGGGCCGGGTCTCACCGGGTCGGAGCACCAGCAGTTTTTTTAAGGAGGCCTCGAAACGGGTCTCTATCGGGCTCTGTTTTGTGCCCTGACACAGGAGGTCCGTGTTTTTCGAGCGTTATATGGGAAGGGAAATCCTTTAAAGAGTCCTTTTCTCTCTGGATTTCTCTTCTCTTTTCGGAACTAAGGAGCAGCAACATTGTTGTGGTGTTACCAGGGCTTTATGTGGAAGCTTTTTCAATATTATATACAAGTCACAGTTGCTGCTTATTTATCCTATGCGGCTAACAACCATTGACAAAGCCAATAGTCCTGACTTGCTGTAAGTATGATGTTACTTGTATCATATATCTGGATGCAATGACAGAAAAGAGCAAAATACCAGTCGGGCGGCACACTATGCTAAGCACAAACTTTTAGCTTATGTGTTTTAAGCCACGCCCCAATTACATTGACCACGCCCCCTTGAGAGACCCCCCAGTTTTTCCATCCCACTTAAAGCCCTGCCTAATCTCATCATTCAAATAAGGCAGTGTTTGCAGTGTGTGTGAATCTACCCACACAAAGCATATCATCATACATAGAATGGCGTATTTCCGTTCTGTGTTTGCATCTGCCTGTTCTAAGCACTCAATACAAATAGTGCAGCGTTAAAGCTCAGCTTTCTGCTATACTAAGCATTTGCTAAAACATGTACAACGTTTACGGTTTGTCTAAGAAGTAGCTACATAAAGCATACATTTCTAACAGTGCTTTCTATATTTAAAATGCTTAAAGACGCAGCCAGGGGTATGGGCTTTGTCATTGGTTGTTGTTCTCAGCGCGGTGCGGCAGAATTCGCACCTCGCTGAGGAGTTGTACTGAGATCGTCCTTGCACACTGGCTGGTGTCTGAATATTGCTCCAGGGGAGGACTAGGATCCGTGCCAGTTCGATGCCTCGGTGTGAGTGGCCGACAGCTCTCGGCGTGCCCGGTGCAGCTAGCTGCTGCAAGTAGCCCCTGGCTAGAGGCACGCGACGGCATTATCATCCCCGTCTGTGCTGGCTGGGAATCCCCTGCTAATCCACTCTTCTGTCCCCTATCCTCAGAACAAGCATCGCCCAACAAACAATTCCCGCCATCTGCCGGCGGTGGCTCGCGGCTGCCGCGGGAGCCAGCAGGAGCATCTGGGCGCGCGCCAAGGCCAACCAAACAGCCTGAATTAATTGGAGTGGATGAAGAGTAAACCCATGCGGGGGGGAGGGAGGCGACCATGACAGCCTGTCTTCAGTACGGCAGCAGCGGCGGAAGCCATCGGGACCAAGTGCCTGACATGGTGATTGAAGTGATAAGTCTAACTTCTAACAGTGAACCCCCTACACACATTCGCAGTTGTTCCCCTTCACCCTATGCTACGTGTTATTCCCTAGAGAAATGAGGATGAAACAGATAAAACAACAATTTCATCCCACTTATTTATTTAGACGCCGACGTTAGCACAGGCGAGCTCCAGGTCAGCATCTTCGCCCTTTACTGAGAGGCCTGGGATTCAAGAACAACATGCATCAGATAATGGTAACTGGTCACTTACGTCGCCCCCACTGGAACCTTGTGGGCCTCTGGGGCCGACCGTGCCTGGAGGACCCTGCAGAAAACAGAAAAATACAGATTGTCAGAAAATATCTTTTAGAAGAGGAGCTAGAACATAACGCATATAGATCATTTCAACTAAAAACAAGACATAAAATGGAAGGTAGGCTTCCGGCAGTCTGCTTTATCGATCAGGATGTCAATATCAATATGAGACAAGGCAATGCATAACAAATGCACGCGAGTTTAGTTCTCTGCGCCCATACTAACCACAAGCATTGGACCACACCATGCTGCAATGCCTTATTCAGTGTGTTACAAAACAAGACATGCTTCTTAAACTTTCTTATGCAAGAAGACAGATAAAATGACCCCACAAGAAACTAAAGTGCAGAAATGTCTAATTTGACTGCCCATCTCCCTCTCCGAGAGGTAGGGCCAGATAACCAAACCAGCTGCCAATGACAAACTTGCTTCCAATTTTGCTGCCCAATGCCATGGCCAATGGTAATGTCCCCAGTCCGAGGCATGTGTACAACTTTCACCTCTGGACCAGAGCGGTCTAATGACATCAGGCTTCAAAGGACCTTTCAAATATGACTTGCAAGTATTGACACCCAAAGCAAGAAGCGCGTGCTTTACAATACATATAACCCAAATAAACCTTTCTCCAAGATGGTGGTGCCCTGGGGCAGAATGTTGTGGAGAATCCCACATATAGACGAGCAACTTATATTTATTTGGGCTCTTTGACAGCAATCTTTGAGAAAAAATCTACTTGCACAGCAGGCTACTTTGCTGTAGATGCTTGCAATAAGGTGAAGGATGGAAGATTTAATCAAAACCTTGCCCAGCCTCATCTTGTGGCAGAAGACTTTGCAATATGCTTAATGGTTGTAGATACAGGAGAAGCAGCTAAACAAGTGTTAACTGGACAGCAATTTTAGGCAATTTCTAGATTTTAAATACATGTTAAAAACAAAAGAATGTTGACAAACAAATGTTTCTTAAGGAAAAAGGTGGATCTAGCTGTGGTTAAAATTTTTCAGAGGGCAAGAGATGCCCTACACAGTGTAAGCAACTTGAGAAACAGGAGAATCCTCTCACGGGTAATGCAAAAGGTACTTTTGAAGAAACTATAAAACACAGTTTTGGGGGCTAATATCCTGACCTACTATAGAATTTGTATACCGATTGAAAAGAGGAAAAAGGAGACGAAGTAATACCAACAAGCCAAAACCAGGTCCTTAGCACCGTGGATAATAAACCAAAATCTGCTGATGGAAAGCACATGCAGGTGTCAGAGAATGATGTTGTAAGACATTTGGGGGCATATTTACAAGTCCCTTGCGCCGCTTTTGCGCCGCCGTTGCGTCACTTTTGTGACACTTTTTGTGACGCAGCGGCGGCGCAAAAGATGCGCCACGGTGCGGGGTATTTACAACGTGACGCATCTGGGAGATGCGTCACGTTGTAAAGCTCTGCGCCAGAAGGAGGCGTTCCTGCGCAGGGGGGGGGGGCGTTCCGGCGCAGGAATGCCTCCTGAAAGTGGCTGAGTGAAATCTACAAGATTTCACTCAGTCATTTTGGTGCCCATGCTGCGTCAAAACCCTGCGCCTGCTTGAAGTAGGCGTAAGGATTGACGCAGCATTGGAATAATAGGGCCCCCGAGCATTGCTGGAGCTGCGTCGTGCTTGCGACGCAACTCCAGCAATGCAACACTTTTACGGCACAGATGCGTGACGCATCTGTGCCGGATTTGCCCCATGGTGCGCCGCATTGTAAATGCAGCGCAAACATGTTGGCGTAGGCATGACGCACAATAAGTGGCGCATCCCTGCTGATATGCAGAGATGCGCCACTTATTGTAAATATGCCCCTACGTTAAGAGTTGACTGGGATGTGAGCCCTGCTCAAGCAGCAACTACAATTCTTGTCAGGATGAGGCACCAGCCAAACCCTAAATTAACCTGTGCTCAACCCTCTGGAAGCTTGCCACAGAGCAGTCAGGCTTAACTTAGATGCAATATGTAAAGTATTTGTGCACCACTTCAAAAAATAATAAAGTGAAAACAGCAGACAAAAAGGATCCCACATGAAGGTAGAAACATTGAATTTCCTTAAATAAAGAAAACAAGACCAAAATCCAATCAGTAGAACTGGAGAGCTGAAACGTTAATGATTTTATTGAAAATAGCACCAAAAAACACAAAGCGCCATCTGTGGATATCTGGTCGTGCCAAGCCGGGACAAAGTCAGACGTTCAGGCTGACCTGATGGAGAATGGGCCATCTACAGGGACCCAGTTAGTTTAGCTGAACAGAGTATCTTCAATCTAGGGGTGGGTGAGAAACTCTGCTCTGCCAGCTGAGTTCAAGTCTTTTGGCATCGACAAGGGATGTGAGGGCCTGCGCAGAGAATGCGTCACGCAGTGGTGGTTCCGATCCATGAAGCTGTGGAGATGCGTTGGTACTGCTGGATCCATAGATGCTGTCATAGCACCTTAAACTCATTTTCAAGGGTCCAGGACTGGGTTGAACCCACTTGGCAGGGTAGACTCGCAGAGGGCAGAGTCCAGGTACAGGTGCTAGGTTGTTAGAAGCCTGTTGCATACCTGAGGTTTCAGATTGGAAGCTAGCCAACTAGCACTTGGAGTCACTCTGGATTAAGGGTTAAAGAGATGCAGGTCCAGTCTTTCTCACCCAGGCAAAAGGGCAGAAGGCCATTACAGCAGGGTAGCAGTCTTTTAGAACAACAGTCCAGCAGAGTGGCAGTTCTTTCAGCACATCAGTCCTTCCTGGCAGAGTATCCACAGGTCCAGAAGTGTAATGAAATGGGGTTGTCTGAGGGCCAGTATTTGTACCCAGTTGTGCTTTCGAAGTGGTAAAAATCTTGTAGATGCATGCCTTTAAGCCCCACATTTCTGGCTCTGGCTCCAGACTAACTACAGAGAGGATGTATGGAGTTTGTGTGGAGGCAGCACATAGACTAGTCAAGGGCAAGTGAGGCAGGGTCACATCCTCCCAGTGATGTTCATCCAAAAACACATACGCTCCCTGTTGTGTATGGCTGTCTAGGAGGACTACACAAAGCACAACTATGAACTACACCCAGTCATGTGACCCAGAAACAGGCTGCAGGCACTAAATGGCTAAGGCAGGGAAAAGAAAACATTCTAAAAGTGACATTTTCAAATTGGTAATTTACAATCCGACTTCAGAAGTTAGGATTTTTCAATACAATTCCAAAGACACCAAACATGAACTGGGTACCTGTTCCCATTTAAAAATGAGACTTACAATATGTAATAAGGTAACTCCAGTGTCCTCCTACCGGATAGGAAGGTCTTGTAATAGTGAAAAATGACTTTAGGAGTTCCTCACTACCAGGACATGTAAAACTTAAAAGTACATGTCCAACTTTTTAAATACACTACACCTGCCCTCGTGGCTGTCCAGGGCTTACCATAGGGTTGAATTATATGACCCTAGGGGTGACATATGTATTAAAAACGAAGCTTTGGGCCTGGCGAAAGGTTTATTTTGTCAGGTCGACATGACAGTTTTAAACAGCACACACAGGCTCCAATGGCAGAACTGAGACAACTTTAAAGTGCTACTTACATGGGTGGCACAGTCAATGCTGCAGACCCACTAGTAGCATTTCAATTTACAGTCCCTGGGAGCAGGTAGTACCAGTTTACTAGGGGCTTACAAGTAAATTAAATGTGGCCAATTTTACCACATTTTATGGAGATAGCATAAGCACTTTAGCAGTGGTTAGCAGTGGTAAAGTGTGCAGATTCCTAAGGCTAACAAAAACAAATTCAGCACAATAGGAGGAGGAAGGCAAAAAGTGTGGGGATGACCCTGCAGAAAGGGTCAAGTTCAATAGATGTTTGGAATATTTCTGCACTTTTTTTTGTTTTTATATTTCTTTTCTTTGCGTGTCTGTTAATAAAGGAAAATAGTGCAAAGACACTATCTGGTATCAATTTAGGTTGCATTTATTTAGTGGAAATCTCTCCTTCAGACGCTTTGCGACCACCTTTTTGTATGTTATTTATATTTGGCTGTTTTTAGGTGTAATGGAGCAGCTGCACCTGACCGAGGACATAACTATACCATTTTATTAGCACATGCCCAGGAAGGAGACACGGTCAACATCGGAATTAAGATTCTTGGCCTCACAAGTATCTACTTTTTTAAGGTTGTTCGCAAAACCAGATTCATTTGAGGATGCTCTCATCTGGTGAGAAGAGGTGACCCAATACTGGAGGTTTTCCAGTCCTCTCCTAAGAACTTTCCCTTTGATAGGTACTTGAAAATGAGAGCATGAAGACGAAGAACTCCCAAAATACATTTTTGGGTTCTACTGGAACAGGGAGTGCACTAAAGCACTGGAATCAATAAGCATTATAGAATCAGATACTGTACTTGGTATCAATTCCTCTGAGACTGATGTAAAACCTGCATCTCGCAAATAAATACATGGCCATGAAAGAAAAAGTGGCCTCAAGAAAATGAATGCTCGTCTGATGAAGAAAATGGTTCCAGTACACATTGCTTTGTGTGAAACTTTCATCAGCAACATGCAGCAGTCAGAGAGAGTTGTTTTTTTCTCAGTAATTTCTTGCCTTTGCTTTATACCACTTTAAATAAAAAATAGAAGATATTGATATGAAATGAGAGGTGCTGCAAAAAAGTAAAAAATGAAAATACTTCTCTAAAGTGTGAAAGCTCACATGAAGGAGCTGAATCATGTCGAATGAGGAAAAATATGGACTTGGAAGGGAATATTTGATGGTCCATTGGAGGGGGAAGGCCTGAGTGTGACAATGAACAAATAACTATGCTTTTACTCAATATTCTTCAAAGTCGCAATATGTTTGGGGAAGATATTTCTAAGTAAAGCATTCCCACACAGTTGGCAATACATTACACTATATTGTCCATTTGGAATGTAAATTTTTTTCTAAATGTTCCAAACCAAGATTCCAATATTTTATCATATACTATCCAAGAGAGGGATAGTAGCTGTTTGCCACAAATGTCTACAGACAAGGAAATACATATTAGAGATCCATCTTCCACAATATTTCAGTGGGTAAGATTCTCATTCAATCTGATTTCGAATGTGTAAAATGCAAAGCTCCTCTCTCATTATACTATTGCATACATCTACCGTAGAATATAAAACAGAGGTATGCAGTGCATACGGTTAGATAGATAGTTGGCATTTTCACTATGTAAGGTTTCATAAAATTGCTACTGAATTTAACTCAATCATTATTCTGTGAAATGCCACACTATACAAAGACGCCTAATTTGTCCATATACTCTGTGTTATTAACCTGTTTTTTAAGATTGATGTGTTAATGAGGAAACAGCATTACTTCAATGACACATGGTAGTTAGTTCTGATTTGAGTTTGGGTAAAATCCTGCTGAGAACTAGTATGTCGTAGTGGGAGTTTTTCCCCCTCTCCTACCCGGTTGAATGTTGATGGCAGAACTATCTGGAAGGATGGGGGAAACAAGATTTTTTAAAAATATTTTTTACTGGGTCATACTCATAGTTTCAAAACTACAGCTATTATTTACTTAATTGTATGCAGTAGTTGCTACCCTTCCAGTAGTGATATCAATCCTACTGGAATAGGGATTGCTGATAGATGTAGAGTTCAACAAGCTGCAGATGCTTTCCCTGATAGGGTTATATCTAATATTATAATTGCTGACGGCTCTTGAACTGGTTTTTGCTATAATAATAGCTGTTTGGCATCGCGAGTGGTAGCTATCATCCCTGAAAGAGTTTCATTGGTTATTATACACAAAGAAAGTATTCCTAATAAACTAAGTGATATAAATAGGGATGCAGATATTTACCATGGGACACTGACTATTATTCCAGAGAGCAGTACAGGAAAGGGCTACAAAATAGCAACTTGGAATATCGCAGGCTTAATGAGTAAATGAGACAAGTTAGGATGGCAAGATTTTATCAATGGGTTAGACGTAATTTGCCTGCAAGAAACTTGTGGGCATATTACCAACAAAGTGGCGAAGAGAGGGACACCTTCCTGTACATAAACAAACCTTGGCATTCTGCTTTTTCCTTTTGTGCTGCACAAGGCAGCACACATGGAAAAAGCAAAAACGAGGAGAAATGAAGCATTTCTCCTCGTTTCGCCACCTTAAGAACAGGTCTTTCCTGTTTTTAAATTCGGCGCTGCCACCTATTATCGCCTCTCTTGATAATAGTTGGCCCCCCACGAAATGAATGGGTGTTGCGGTGGAACGCCCACTGCAACACCAACTGCACACCCCCATTCACGATGAGTTTATCGTGAAAGGGGCCCTATTACCAAGGCAGCGTTAAGTCAATTAACGTGGCTTTACGCCACGCTAATTGACTTAACGCTGCCTTGATAATAGGGCGATGCAAATATCACAGCTTTATTGGCAGAAGAGTGTCGATGATGCGGCGATAAGCGGCTTGATAATATGCCCCTCGGTGCCTCAACCCAATATATATAGATGGATTTTCGTCATATTGGTTAGAGGCTGTACCATCAAGAGATGGAAGAGCGAAAGGGGAGCTTTTGACCCTCATTTCGAATAAACTACCAGGAACTGTCAAAAAAGTTGCCACAATTGGGGCACACTCACAGATTATATGGCTGCACTGTAAAGAAGGGAGGGAGGTGATTGTAATCAATTACTATAACAATGTGTTTGACACTAACAGGAGTAACATTGTAACTGAGCTGGATAAGGGCCGAGATAACTTTATAAACTCCATTAATAATAATGTGGTACTCATGTGGGTTGGAGATTTTAACATCCAAACTTGCTCCCTGGTAGCTACTCATGCCTGTGGCATAAAGAATGATGAAGGGGACGATTGTACACATTTTGTACACAATGCATATGGGGAAATTTTAAACTCAGTGATTGCTAAATACGATCTTGAAATACTACAGTGTGCCTGCGATACTGATGGGCACCTGATACCAACTTTTATTGGGAGGAATGCTAATTCGATTATTGATCATGTCTTAATCTCATCTAATGCTACCTACATGTGCGATACCCCACGGGCTGCCAATTGCATCGTTATGTCATTTCAAATGTCGGGCACAAAAAGGCCAATGCATCAATGTACAGTAGTAAACATTGCCGCGAATAGCGCATAGATCCAACGAAAATCGCATTAGATGGGATGGTGTGGAACCCCAAAAAGTTATAAATAAAATTGTTTTAAAATGCAACAAAGAGATTATTTATTGTTTAAAAGAAGATATAGACCCTAGGGATTGCTAATTTTATAAAAATGAATTCTATTATTGACAGGATTTTAATGGCCCCCATCAGGGAGGGAAGGAAAAAAAGGAAGGGGTGGTTTGCCCATACTTGCGCCGAAGCATTAAAGCAACTGAAACAAGCCCGACATTGCAAGAAGAGAGACAATGTGTTAATCAAAAACCTAAGACATAATTATAAACTTGCTCTTGATACTAGAAAAAGGGAGCTATAAGAGATAGCATGGGACAAACTCTCCATTGCCGTAAATACAGCAAATATTAAGTTATTTTGGGATACTGTGAATATGCAGTTTTTGAAGGCTGATTCACTCCCAGAACTATTATTCAACGTTACAAGCGATGACTGGGTAACACATTTTAGGGGTATCTTTAA
The DNA here is from genome assembly GCF_964261635.1 of Lissotriton helveticus. Classification (NCBI taxonomy): domain Eukaryota; kingdom Metazoa; phylum Chordata; class Amphibia; order Caudata; family Salamandridae; genus Lissotriton; species Lissotriton helveticus. Next base: position 1,764,912,985 of record NC_136057.1, read on the forward strand.
CCCAATGGGTATTGTAACATCATAGGCAACTAATCAAAAACAGAGTGATTGGCATGATTTACATTTAATATCACAGTGGAAGAAGTCCAGGAGGGGCTAAGGGGCAGTAAGGGATGGAAAGCTCTGGGCCCTGATGGAGTACCTGTTGATGAATATAAAGCTGAACCCCATTTGTGGGTGCCCCCATCATGGGGTCAGTCAGTTATTGTCCCCATCCACAAAAAAGGAGATAGGTCTGAAGCTAAAAATTACTGTCCCATATCAGTTTTAGATTCATCTGCCAAGGTAAAGGGTAAGGTTTTATTACTGCGACTGGAGGAATGGGTACATGATAATGATATACTCTCTCCAACCCAATATGGTTTTAGAAGAGGTTTAGGGACAATAGAACAATGTATTAATCAAGAGTTGCTAATCGGCAAATACACATGTGATAAAGAAGGGCGAATATCCTTATGTTTTGCCGATCTTAGTAGTGCCTTTGACTTAGTTGCTCATAGCATTTTGTGGCCTACTTTACTTAAACTTGGGGCACCTAAAGGTATTATCCATATTCTAGCAAGGCTTTACACAACATTATCTTGTAAAGTGACATATGGACAACTGGGCGAGTGCACTCCAAGTTTTAAAGTAAAACATGGCATTCGCCAAGGTTGCGTCCTTGCTCCCTTACATTTTTCGCTTTTTATTCATGAGATTGATAAAGTGCTGCAGGTGGAGAAGGCAGATGCACCGTTAATATCTGGTAATCCTATTCTGATTTTATTATACGCAGATAATGCAGTGCTACTGTCTAGGACACTGATCGTCCTACAACGACTCATGGATAAATTCAGCATGTTCACAGGGGAAAGGAAACTGTTAATTAATAAAAACAAAAACTTTCATCATGATATGTGGCACCAAACAACGAAGTACAAAACCTTTTATATTGATATCACCCCAGTCCGAACTGTTAAAACATTCTGCAATCTAGGAGTAACCTATACCAGCAATGGGATATAGAATCAGGAATTAGCTAATGTTCGCTCCAAGATGGCTAAGCATTTATTTAGATTTGCTTCTAAATTAGGTAATAATCCCATAAAGGAAATGCTGACAATATACAGGGCGCAATGTGTTACAAAAGCCTTATAAGGTGCAGGGGTATGGGGATATCATTGCAGCCAGGCCCAACAGCCAGGCCCTACAACAAGAAGAAAATGCCTTTCTAAAATGTCTCCTAAATCTACCTCCCTCAGCTTCTACTGAGCTAATACATCGGGAGGTGAATTTGACATACTTAGCAGATTTAACTTCTATGCCGCCACTGCTGATATGGGCCAAAGGTGAGACCGTTTTTACTAGATCTATCATTAAAGATTGTTTACTCTTTGAAAATAAATCACATATCCCGTGGTTAAAAAATATTATGGATACATACAGCAAGTTATTTAATATTCAGATCTCTGCTAACCTGGATGCAGTGGTTTCCTTAAACAAAATGGAAATAAAGGATTCATTTTTGCCAAGCAAAAAAGATAATCGTAAAAGTATTATAGAGAAACAATCAAGTTTTAAATGTAATCAATCAATTGAATCCAAAAGAGGTATACATGATTATTTGAATATAGTGAATAAATCCTCGCATAGCTAGGTGCTGAATAGATTGAGACTAGGAATAGTACATTGCCTAGTTGCATTTCCAGTTATGAAAACAGAACCTTTGGATTCTAACCCTTGTGATGAATCTTCCAAACAAAGCACTGTGCACTTTATGCTCCTTTGTAAATTTTACTTGTATTTTAGATGTTTTTACCTGAAACCGCTTTTAAAAAAAAAAAAAAGTAAGATCGCATCATGCAGCTATGAATTTGTTTTTGTACTGAATGATCTGGGAACTTACTATTATGTAGCACTACACATTTTAAAAGCAATTCATGTCAGGAATGGTATTCTTACTATTAATTGACCAAGAAGAGATACATGTGAGATCAAATAGTGTAAATAAGATCAAAAATTGTCCTGAATGATTATGGAACTTGGTATTATGCTTTTTTTTACTTATGTAAATGTTTTTATGGTTGTTCAAACAAACGAAATAAAGCTTTGAATTGAATTGTATACAGTAATTCAATGTTTTTAAGTCAATGTGTTTGAAAGAAAGTTGCAACAAGTGTAACACTACACAAAGATATAACTCGATAAAGACAAACTCAACCAACTAAGATTGATCCTGTGAAATGCCATCATGAATGTGTTGACTGTTCAAATTAAAACAAAATGTGGTCCTTAGAGGAGACTCCTGGACCCGAACATCCTATGTGATTGTTGTTTTACCATAGGTTCATACTGATCTGCAAATTTGGCCACCAATGAGACGAAGAGTGGACATGGATACAAATACTCCTCACTCACATGCTTAAGAAAATGAACCCTTACAGTGCCCTATGTCTACTTGCTGTATTCTCTAGTCTTAGGCCCTCTCTAAGCCAGCCTTTATTGATTTTCTATATTTCAAGTTTTTTCACCTTCCAAACCGCTTTTGTATATAGTTGCCTATGCCATAGAAAAGTTACTCACAATTTGGAACAAGCCACATTCTTAGTCTTTGATAGCCAGATGTTTTGAAGAAAATTATAAGACACTCAATGATACATACTTTCTGGTTTTGTAGAAACCAACCCTTAGTCTACCACAATCACAGAAAGGATTTTTTACTGTTATTTTTCTGCTTTTGATGATGTCAAAATACTACAAAGCCCAGTCGAAAAACATACTGTAACAAATGCAATTTGGTCCCTTTAACAAACCAGTGTGTTTCAATCAGGGTATCTTATCACCCGCAGAATTTGGAAATTTATAGCTAATTTCCTAAAATTCATCCTTCTGAAGGGCTAAAAAAATTGCCTTTTTGTTTTTGGGAAGTCTAAGCACTTGCTTAGAACCTGTCAAGTAACAATACCAATTTATATGCCCCCTTTATTGTTTTCCTCTAAATGTATTCTCATCTCTATCCAAAACGCATTTTTAAACTCTAACAGGCAGGAATATCAAGAGCCAGATGAGTGACAATCATGTGAGCATCAGCAGCGCTCCTCATGAATTAGAACTGTAGATTAGTCAAAGGCAGTTGAAGCACAACACAAATAAATAGACAAGCTGTCAGAGATCAGTTACATACCATTGGGCCGACTTCTCCACTTTCTCCCTTCTCTCCTGGGGGTCCAGGCATTCCCTGTGATGAAGACGGTAAACGTGTTAGAGAACGGTTGGGGTACCCGCATTCAAGGTCACGACTGAAGCACGGTAGATGGTGTTGAAAATGAATTTCAAAATGTTAAAATTTACATTATATTTTCCCTGCGAACGATTTCCTTATGACAATAAATCTAACAGCATTTTTCTTTTCTAATGCACATTGCAATGTCTAGATCACCTGCAAACAAAATAACATAGTTTCATTACCCATTCACCGTTCTTATAGTGGATAGAAAGGCAACAGCGCATAACATGAGTGCAAATGCACAACAGTAAATCATTCTGACTGTTCCTGCCCTGAACCCACCTTTTCAGTGTTCATTTAATGAAAAAGCACACAATTGTAATTGATTAATACAACAAAAGATGCAGTTAGATCCATGCCTTATTCGAGGAGGAAAGAGGGATCCATTTTGTTTTACTTTGTGAAACTTAATGCGCAATATGAAAAGCCTAGCCATTATTAAATCCTGTAATGATGTTGCTCAAATTTAACCTAAAAGTCCCTTGCCATGGATAGTTGGAACATTAGGTTGCTTATTTACAAGCTGAAAGCTTTAACATGGGAAAAAGTGATTTACCGGTGGTGCAATGGGCTTGTATATAAGCCCCTAATTTGAGTCAGTGTGATACATTGTTTTCCAAGTTATGGCCCATGATTGTGTTCCATTAGTGATAATGGGGTAATCTTGTGTCCCTCAGAACTTTGGATGTGTTCAGCAGGTAGTGCCAGAGAAGGATTATTACTTTTAAAAATGGCATTACCAAAGTGAACCAGACCCAGGTCCACATTTATGTTCCCTGAAATTGTTACAATTGTATGGTTCATATGGTCAATTTTTACTTTTTGAAAATCATCATACCCAACATATCTTTTCCGTGGTCGCAGTAGATACACCTGCCACATTTGTTGATAAAACATAGAAAGTGACACGTCCCTTTAACTTCATTAAAGATGCATTTATTAGGTGTTGTGGTGTACCTCCAGCCTACTGTGCCGTATCATCAGTGCAATATGTGGCATAACCCACCACAAAACATAAAACAAATAGATAGTCATTTTGCATGTCTTAACACTAGTCTGAATGGGATCAGGGGATAAGTAGTTGGCCATGTTTGCTCCATTATCCTACTTGTATCGGATAAAAGATAAACTGCACAGTGTGAAGATTGGGTTCTTATATTGTGATCAAGCAAGTCACAGAGTTTTGTAATTCTGAACCAAAGAGATGCACCTTGTTTTGTTGTTTGCATGACGTCTGGCTGATTGTCTGAGACTGATCGGAGATGAGACAGGTGTTGGAGCTGATGTACCTGACAAGTGTTTTCCTAGATTGCTCACTGTCTCAAGAAACAGTACACACAGCAGGGTATAGGAGCCCTTGTCTTGTGAAACACCGAGGCAGTAATTGCAACACACTCTAAAAGGCCCAGAACTAATAACCAGTCCTCTAAGGGTAAGCCAGCAGAACCTATTTTGCATCAATTGCCAGTACCTTAACCTGCTGACTTTTATACTCCAGCATTTACTCAATGTAGTTCCAATTGCAACCAACACCTTAACCTGTCTCCTTAGCTTCAGTCTGTCCAGAAGCCTCTGATCTCGCATCTTCTCTATGCGCACAATTCTTGCTCAGTTCATGTACAATTGATTCCCCTCATATTCTTCCCCAAGATGAAAAGTATCCAACACATGCCTGGCACTCTCCTCCCCATCCCCTGTTGCTCACTCACTTTCCCTTTATCTTCTCTGGTTCTATACCTACCACCTCAGGTCCACATTCAGGCAATTCTTCCAATGCCTGCCCCTTTTATCTCCTTGACCACATTAATCATGAGCTCTTTGCAGTTCCACAGACAGACTCATTTCAGCCTGCTCTTCAGTCAAGCCCTCTAACCTGGTGCATACATCCTCTGCTTCAAAACAGAACTGCATTAGTAATTCAAAACTCAAAATGTCCACAGTCCGCCATAGCACCACCATCTTTTAAAGACAGCTTTCTCCAATACCCTGGGAAGGCTAGTCTTTATCTGATACACAGATTATCCAACCACCTCAATTAGGATTCTTTCATCTCCTCTTGCCCAGGACCACTCTGATCCAGATTCCCAACTTCACCAGCTCAGCACCCTACCACCATTATTGGCCTTCTCTATGACCACGTCAGAATCAACAACCCTGTGCTAGCTTCCATCGGGGTGATCACTTTTCACAGCTCGGGCCTGGTTCATATCCTCTTTCTCCAAACACTCCAGCATCACATGGCTTTCTAACAACTCGCAGTTCTCTTTCTTCCATAGGGTGTCTCCCAAAGCTTGGTCCAAGGCCATTTCTCTTTGCCAATATTAGAGATTACTTTGGAAAGTGTGCTCTGCAATCCGGCACCCGCGAGCCACCAACACCTTGATGTACAGCATTGTGGAAGAGAGTCTTGCATCTTACGCTCCCCTGTACTGGAGTACTCTCCCCTGAAGCTTAAGCAAGTCCATACATTTTGCATTTCAGAAATAAAACTCAGTACAGAACTCAATACCCATCTCACTTGGACAACATCGCCCCATATCTATGCCTCCAGTGATCCTTAAGGCCCTAGAAAAGCCTGTAAACTGGACACTCTCAGAATTTCTGGAAATCCATGACCTTTTACATCCCACACCAGGCTTCTCCAATGAGTAGCTCATGAGCTACTGGTAGCTCTCCAGAAACCTGCAAGTAGCTCTCCTAATTGAAGCCCAGCCTAATAAATTGTAGGGGTTTCCTTGTTTGAATTAATATATAGTTACCAAAATTTACCAACATATATTTGAGATGAAAAAGTATGTAGTTTCAGAATTCATAAACTGACATTCTGATAAAAATGGATTTCCAAAATCTATTTAAAGCTGAAATGTAAGTGATAAATCATGCTGTGTTGTGGGGTCTTATTACTAACAATATTTTCTCGGTTCTAGGGGCTCTGAAGCAGTGGCTGCCATAAATTACTCATACTTAGGCATTTCAAATGGATGAGTCATTATAATAATTCTTTTTACAATACTGCTGGCAACCCTGCCCGATGCACTCAGGTGACCAGGGCAGGTAATCTTGCATGGGGTACCCACTACTGTAATCTTGTCTGATGTCGTAAATATTACAACACTAATAATAGTAACTCATGATGATTTTCATTCATCATAAGTAGCTCTTATTATGGAAAAGGTTGGAGTGCCCTGTCCCACACAAACAGGCTTCCGGACTCAACACAGAACTGAAACTGCCCTGCTCGCAGTGGTGGAGGAATCTAAACTGATCCTCGATCAAGGAGGGGCAGAGGCCATCATCCTCCTAGACCTGAGCTCAGCCTTTGATACTGTAAATTTCAACATCCTATTGGAGAGACTCAGGAAGAGAGGTGTTTCAGAGGAGGCAGTTAACTGGATCCAATCTTACCTAGATAACAGAACCTTTCAGCTCTTCTCAGGGAAGTCAACCTCTAGAACCCTAGCGATAAGCTGCGGAGTCCCACATTATTTAATGTATATATGCAGCCACAGGCAGATATCATTCTGCCATATGGGAAAAAAATTGTCACCTACACAGATGATACCCAGCTGGTAATCACCCTCAAAAGCACATGAAACCCCCCCCATCTGAGTTTGAAACCTGCCTGGGGGGAGTGGCTTTGTGGATGGAACACTCTTGCCTCAAGCGGAATGGCGAAAAAACAGAGCTGATGCTCCTAAATGACACCTCCAGATTAGATCTCAAACAGATTTGGCCCAACTGCCTGGGGCCTGCCCCAACTCCAAAGACCAAGATAAAAAGCCTGGGCATCTGTCTGGACAGCTCCCTTAAGTCCGAAGACCAAGCAGTAAGAGTAGCTAGATACTGTTTTGGCGCTATTAGACTACTTGGCAAAGTTCTCTCTCTCCAGCCGATGAGCACAAGGAGGACTCTGATACAGGCCTTGGTCCTATCACGCTTGGACTTCGGAAACTCTCTTTACCTTGGAGCACCCAAAGTAACTTTAAGGAAATTCCAGATTGCACAGAACTATGCTGCTAAACTATTGCTGGGGGTGCCAAAAAAATAAGTCGGCCAAACTGGCACTGAAGATGCTTCACTGGCTATCTGTCTCTGAAAGAACCAAATGTAATGCTTGCTGCATAGCCCATAAGGCCTTTTGGGGCATCGACCAAGCTATCAACAGACCTCTCATTACCCCCATACCGCCCTGGAAAATGTGTCCGCTCAACTAATCTCCATCTTGCAGTCATTCCGAACATTAGAAGGTTAAGAAGCGGAGGCAGATCATTTTCCTACAATGTGGCCAAACTCTGGAATACAATGCCCCCACTCATCTGTGCTGAATACCGTTATTTTCGATTCGAGAAACTTCTCAAGACCTGGCTATTCCAGCAATCAGCTTCTTAAACTGAAGCTGCAACCTCTGCCTAGACACTAACGCTGGGATACCCTTGGGTAGCTATGTACTCTACAAATGCTAAATAATATTAATAACTCGATTGTTCATGTGGGGAATTTGTTCCCCATCTACCGGCTCCGCTACCTCATTTCCTAAAACACTGTTGGTCTATGCAAGCACTGACCACTCCACTTCTCAAGCCCTGTCTTAACCCCTTCGCCGCGGCGCTAATTCCCCCGCGGTGCTGGGAGGAGGAGGCCGTGCGTGGCACCTCGGTGCTCGTGACGAGCTCAGCTCATCACGCTGCACGGTGGAGCTGTGCTCGTGACGAGCTGAGCTCGTCATGACCATGCCCGTTTCCATGGAACACTCAGCACAGCAGGGGAATTATCCCCGCATGGGCGTTCCGCAGCATTCATGATGAGCTCAGCTCGTTATGAGCACAGTGCCAATGTGCCTCATGACGAGCTGAGCTCGTCATGAGCACCCAAGGTGTTAAATAAACATAGTCAAGTGCCTTTAAGGAGTGCTATTTCTAACCAATGGCTAGCCGGGTTACAGCCTTCTGACTATGATGCAGTGGCCCGTGTCTCACTGGCATACTTTTCCCTCACTGAAAGGCGTGCTATGCGTCGCCTGTCCTCCTTTTCACACATTAATACCCAGATCTTTCCTACTCGCTGCTGCTGGCCGCCATGCTGCCTTGCTTCATTAGCAGCAGACACTTCACCTGCTGACCTCTGCTTGAAAAGTCTACATTTTATAAGAGATGCAACGCTTGCACAAAGAGACCCAGAAGGCCGGGGAGGAAGGAAGATGACAAAGCTTCCTTGCTTTTCTGAGGGTGACTGAGGATCTGAAGCCTAGATGCCTCATTAAAAGCAAGAACCAGCATTATCTGGATGTGAGGTGACCCTGAAAGCGTGGGGGCACAGAAGGCGCAAGAGGGGTTCCTCAGAAGACATGCCTACGTGATCTCTGCAGGGGACAGCCTACATTTTATCCCTCTTTGTTCCTGACCAGCGCCTGCCTTCTAAGATGGCTGATCCAAGGGATATTCAGTAAAAAGGTGCTTCTCGGTAACGCAGCCTTCTTTTTCTACTCATGCGGCAGTGACGCACTCCATGCTGGCAAGGAGGTGGCTCGCATTTTAGTTATTTATTAACTTCAGATCGTGCAATACTAAGGATTTAATTTCCTGTTTGTCCTTGAGGCTGCATTGACATGGAAGCTACATTAATCACAACCGCAACTCACAATTTAAGTATAAAAAAATGGCGATGTGGCCTATGAGCTGGAGCTGGCTACTTTGGAAATGGAGAGCAATGTTTGAATCCAGGACTCAACTCAACATTGTGCAATTCTAGACAAATCAAGTAATCTTCCAGTGCCCAAAATATTGTGTAAGGTAATCTGGGGCCATATTACTGGAGTGCCCAGGGGGCGTAACAGGCGTTTGGGCCCGTTTTGCGCGCCCCCGGGACACTTTGGTATTACAGAAGGGGCTGCAGATGCTTGTGCACCCCTTTCTGTAATACTGATAGTGCTCACGCACATAAAGTGCCAGAGCTATTTTCAGAGGGCATTCCATCATTTGCATGGGGGTGTGGCCCCATGAAAATGAAGGAATCCATTTGCCTCTGTGCCAACGCCTTATTATAGATGCAGGCGCAGAGGCAAAGAAGCTGTCGAAAGGCGCACTGACAACGTGCCACCTAAAAGGTGGCACGTTGTCAGTGCGCCCCCTGACTACAGACCTCTGGATGGGTGGAAGGGGGTCCCATGGAGCCCTCAGACATCCGCTTGCAGCCGGGTGCAGTCTCTCACTGCACCCGCCTTGAAGGGGATCTCTAATCCCCTTTAAAAGTGCAGGTGGGTTGCAGCCTGCACGGTGAAACACGGTACGGCTTCAAAGCATCCACTACGTTTTTCACCTGAATACTCTGCCCTGTGGGCAGGGTAAGTTCACAGGTGCCTGGGGGCAGCGCATCCACTAAAATGCAGCACATTTTCCTGGTTAGCGCTGGGCGCAGCTTTTGAAAGGTGCACATAGCGCTAACCAGGAAAACGCGCCGCATAGGTAATACGGCCCCAGGAGCGCATGTAAAGCACTCTGATGCCCTCGAGCCAAGTTCAACCTTTATATAATAAAAAAAAAACATGCGTGTGATATTCTGCAATAGATTTATATCTTTAACAATTGTATTGAGCTTTCAGGTACACATAGATTGCACACACAGTCACATCTATGTCATCAGAGGATGCTTCTAATGCATGGGACATTTCCACATGTTTGGGGTTATTTCTAGAGGGCGTGGCGCCCACACCTGCTCTGTCAGCACTAGAGTCGGCAGAAAGAGACCCTGAAGGATATCTGTTAGTTGAATAACCCAGTTCAATGGTCCATTCGAAGGAGGCCGACAGACTGGAATCATTCTGAGAACTTTGATAAGAAATTAATGGTTATTATTATTAAAAATCAAAGTGACTATTAGTGAAATGGTTTTTCTTTAAAAAATCACTCATAAAATAAAGTATATTCATCATTTCTATGTAAGACAACAAATGAAAACACATACAAATTAAAATAGATATAAACAACTTTGAACTTAATTATTAAATCCATTCGGTGGCTGCCACAGTGGCCAGCTTGGGCACCAGTCTGGCACTGTCAGAGCTTTTTATGACATCATAAATTGTTTCTCCCTACTGGGCAAGAGAAGCAGAGCCATCAGCTTCTGTTTTTTAACAACATGAAACGTCATCTGAACTTCTCTAGTTCCAAGTACGGCGATAGACCCTAGAGGTTGGGGGAAGGTTGCCTTCCCATTGACTGGCAGCAGGTGGAGTACAGGAAGGATATTTGGTGTACATCTTGTTCTGCAGTCTATATTGTTTACAGGCTGTAGTTCTCCTCACACTCACCTGCAGTCCAATTGGGCCTTTCACACCTGGGAAACCGCGTTGACCTTCATCCCCCTTCTGCCCGAACATCCCTTGCTGACCACGCCGGCCGGGCTCCCCATCCTGGCCCTGGAAGGACAGAAATGGCGTCAGAGTGTGTGTGCACCTCTGTCTATCTGAAGGGATGTGTGGCTGTCCTTGTGTGTATCAATCATGTGTTTGTGTTTATATGTGGGTGACTGGCAGGCTAGCCATGAGTTTCCTGTGTTTCCTTACTTTTGTGAGTTCTCTCTCTCGTTCTCAATACATATATATTTGTGTGTATGTGTGTGAGTGTATGCATAAAACAAACAGATAGCTACAGTGCACAAGTCCATGGTACATGTAGGTAGACAGCGTCTAGCTTTTGTATTCACAGGGTGGCAGCCATCTATCCTGCCTGCCCTCAGAAATATGTAAAACTTGTCCCAGTGTAAATTTTCAGACACCGGGATACATTTGATAGCACCTGCACGTTTTCTGCGTTTTTTCTCAGAAGCACTGTCCAAGTGATTTTCTTTCTTATTTTAAATTCCAGCTGGGCCCATAACAAAGGCCGAAGATAAGGGACCATTAGGCCTCCTTTTGTTGGAGTATTCTGGCAGGGAGCTATTGGGAGCCTCACACCTAGATGCAATGGAGGGCGCACACCTCTCCATCTCAGTGTGAGGCAACGCAGCCACGTGTATGTATGTATGTATGTATAGGCATTTATATAGCGCACTACTTACCCGTAGGCTCCCAAGGCGCTTCGACCGCTGCGAAACCCTTCCTGGCTTCCCTGAGAGATGGTCCCTTAATGGGTATCTCCAGGGTGAGACCAGGCATCCCCGGCGGTCTGGTGGGGCCGTTAGTGAAGATGAGGCAAGCTTATGCCCAGAGTTGCCGAGTGTGATCGCTGATCAGAGTGGGCACCGAGGCGAGAGAATTATCGAGTCCGCTGACCCTGGTCCAGAAACCTGCCGCGCCGGGAATCGAACCCTGGTCCCGGGCCGTCCTCTGCTCTCGGGTCTGCCGCCTCTAACCAGTGAGCCACACTACTTCACTACGGCACTGCGTTGCCTCGCTCCACATGTACAAGGTACATGTACAAGGCCATGAAAAGCCACACAGGATGGCTTTACGTGGCCTTGTAGATATAGTTACGCCCTGTGCACCACATAAAGTGATGTTCCAGTGGTGCACAGGTCTTGTAAATAAGCCCCTTAATGTATAAGCTGAGGCCCAATATTTTGCGCCAGGGTTGCATCACTTTTGGCAGTCCCCAGATGCAAATTCTAATTTTTTAAATATTGTAATGCACCCAAATGTACTCATGATAGACCTGCAAAAACATGTGTGTGGTTTTACGATCTGATGTCACTTTCTATGTGGTCATGGGCAGCAATACCATGTCTTGTGATGTCACGCACTGTGAGGTTTTGCGCTGTGATGTCACTTGCATGTTGCCCAACTTGGTTAGAACCCCCACTACTTTTTTAGGACTTGTGGTGTGAATAGATAGATAGATAGATAGATAGATAGATGTGTGTCAAAATGTGTCATTGCAGCACTACCTACAAGCACTGCTGTGCCATACTAATGGCTGATTGCATCCTATATTCATGCCAAATAAAAGTAAAACATTTGCATGTTTATTAATCCCATGGGGAGCGTGTGCCTTCACCAGTCTTGGGGCCATATGTATCAAAAACAAATTTTGCGAATCTCCAATTGCGATTTTTTGCGAATTGCAATTAGAGAATCGCAAAATGCAATGTATGTAGGATTTGCTAATAAGGAATATCTTTCCATTCATTCCTATGGGCTAGCAGGCCCATATGAATGAATGGGAAGACATTCTCAATTTGCAATTAGCAATTAGAGAATCGCAAATTGAGGATGCAATTTCAAGGTTGCCAGGGTGCCAAGAGGACACCCTGTTGCACCCCTGAACTATGCATGTGTGCACATTTTGCACACATACATATCCAACAGGCATGTATGTTCGACATATACAGCACTTTTAAAAATCCTTGAAAGAGCTTTTTTAAAGAAAATCAAAAATTACCACCAACTTGAAGTTGGTGGTAACTTACGATTCCTTAAGGCCAAATCACACTTTTTTCGTGCTTCTTAAATTGCATTTAAGGAATCGCAATTTGTGTTTCCTTAAATGCATGAGCAAAATAGGGAATCGCAATTTTTCCTATTCCTTATTTTGTGAGTGGGTTTTTGTGTGATACATTGCACACTGCTAAATTGCGATCGCAAATGCTGAAATTCTGCAAATTTCAGCGTTTGCAATCGCAATTTAGCTTGATACATATGGCCGCTAGTCACTTATTTCAGATTTGTGTTTCCCCCACCTATGTGTGAATTGTCTCTACTTGTGTGATTGTATTTTGTGTCAGACTATCCATGTGTATGCCTTTCCATCACCTCCATATCTGCTTAGGCATGTCAGTAAAAAGAACTGTATGCCTAAGAGTCCATATCCATTTCTGTGCACATGAGGTATATTTACACGTCTGTGTGCATTTCTGTCCATGTTTTTTCCTAAGTATATGTATGTTATTCCACATACATGTGAGCACACCCTCTTCTGTATGTACTTACATCCTTCACACTGACATTGAATTCTTCAAAGGATTGTTCATACAAGTGCATACTTAAAGGCATATATCTTGTAAATGATATGTTTGTTGCATTGGCTCTGCATTTTTTTTTACATATACACGTTTTCAGAACTCTATGCATACACCTTAAGAAGTGCATAAACGTGTTTTTGGGGGATGTGAATCGCTGGGTAGTGTGATGGAGGATCCATGAAGTCTTAGCCACGCAATTCTTAACCAATCATATGCCTTTACCACGCATGCCTTTACAACAAAATATATATGGCAATGACATATGCGTGGTTAAGACTTAGATAAGTCTTACCTCTGGCACCCGCCATGAGACCTAAAACTACCCCCTCCCTCCTAAAAATCAACCCCCCCATGAATCCCAAAAACTACCTAGACCCCCAGCCCTAAAAACGACCCCACTCTTCCCTAAGCCCTAAAAACTACTCTGAGCCCTAAAAACTACCCTGCCCCTCAAACCCTAAAAAGTATCCTGATCCCTGAGCCTTAAAACAGCTCCCAAAGCCCCTGCCCTAAGACCTAAAACTACCTCTTCCCTCCTGAAAAACCAACCCCTCCCACCTGAAACCTAAAAACTTCCATTAACCCTTTAAGATCTTAAAACTACCCTGCCCTCCGCTAAGCCCTAAAAACTACCCCGACCCCAAAGCCCAAAAAACTTCCCTGAGCCCCAGCCCTGAAAACAACCTGACCCCCTAGCTCTGACACCTACCCCCACCCTTAAAAACGACCCCACCCTCCCAATGCCCGGCGCAACTCACCCCACCGCATCTTCTCCCGATCCTTCCTGCTACCGCTTCTGGCGCGCAGCAGACTGGCTTAACCATGCATATGCGTGGTTAAGGCATATGCGTGGTTATGGCATGTGTGGTCGCGCTTGTGTTGTTGGAACACGTGTGGCTCTGACCGCGTTGTTCCAACTGTTTCCCGAATCTCTGTAAATGTACTTAGATGCGTGCGCACCCTGGTGTATTTATGCAACAAATTATACCCCTTAAGGCACCTGTGTCTTTGTGAACGAGCCTGTGCAGATGTTGGGTGCATGTCTAAAGCATACATATAGGTTTGTGTTCACAGGTTGGCATTTAAATATCTGAAATCATTCCTATGCTCACTATTTGTGTAAATTTGCATGCATATAGGTTTGTTTACACACAAGCACCACGTGCTAGCACCCAAATACATAGTGGTGTGTGAGTGTTTGGCCTACATACAGAGGCGTGGCTTCACTTACCGCTTGTCCTGGGTGACCAATGGGGCCTTGTATGCCGACTGGCCCAGCGGGACCCTGAGTGACACAGATAAAAAAAAAGGTTAGTAACAGATTTGATAGGTACAATGTGATTAAAAAATATTGTCCTGTCCCAAACATGGCTGTATTTCATCTTCAAAATGTAATTTCTTCTCACGTGGAAAGTAATCCGTTCTATTTAGCAAAAATGATGATTTTACGGTGCAAATGTCTGTCTTTGAATATGGACAAGCTTTTCCTTGTGTAAAAGACGGCTTTTATGCTAAAAAGGGTGAATTCTACACAACGCAGCAATGCAAACTGAGCATTGCAAAGGTCTTCTGCTCTGCATTGTGTTACTCTAGATTTATGACGTCAATCAGAGCCTCACAAGGTGGCCTTGTGCAGCTTGATAAATCTGACTTAGTAGTTGCATCGCCATTACACTCACTTGCATAACGCACGAGCGACACAACTCAATTATATATTTGGCCCTCCGTACTTTGTGGGGAGGTCAGCCAAAGGGAGGGAGGTGGACGGGAAAAACGTCTTGTTTAAAAAAATGATATATTTTACTATTCTTTATCAAAACATGTTATGCTGTGTTATGGCATTTTACATTGTGCTACGGGTGATAGTTTCAATTGCCCTTTTCGTATTAAGTTGGGGGATCAGCCTGGCTATTGGTTGTGGAAAGTATTTATTTTTGCCAAGATTTCCTGACATGGTAAAACTTTTTTTTTTTTATGTAAATTTGAACAAATAAAGATCAATGACTTGAATTTGTAATTCTCATTGAATTAAAAGTTGTAAAGAAATACAACCTGGACATTTTTTTATCAAAATTCTCCACAATGATATACAGTGGCTTTAATAATACGTAGGTTAATAACTGTGATTTAAAAATGAAACATCCACTTTCTACTAAATAGGTGGTAAGAGTGAGATGTTTCTTCGGCTTGGGAAAACATCAATAACATTCTATCTTTTTTTTTAAGCTGGTTGCCCAGTACAGAAGCAGGTTTGGAAATAGGGGATAAGGTTATTCCCAAAAGTCCAGGACTCTCATGGTTTCTTCTGCTAGGCTAGGGAAGCTCCTGGTGGAACATAGGGGCATATTATCAACAAGTAGCGATAATTATCGCTAAATAGGCTTAGCGAAGATTTTTTTATCGCTGCCTATCGCTGGATATGTTAGCGGAGAAAACATGCTATTAGCAACGTTTTTCTCCATTGTGCTAAAATATCCAGCGATAGCGGCAAAATGCGTGAATATCGCTGAGACTACAGCGATATTCACGCATTCGCAACGAAATGCTCTTAGCCATGTTATCCACCTCCCATTGGATAACATGCCTAAGAACTGGTCTGAGCAGGCGTAAGTTTTTGGCGATAGTGGGAATATTTCCATCGCTACGCCTGCCTTGCTAATAGGCGATAGCGACGTTAGCGACTGCTTTCAGTCGCTAACAGGTTGGGTACGCCCACTTTGCATGTCATTAGCGATAAATTTCGCTGACATGCAAAGCGGGCCCCAAACTGCTGGCTATCGCCTAAAAGCTGTCGCTAACATCAGTTAGCGACAGCTTGCTAATAGAGCGATAGAATTACTGCCGCTTAGCGGCCAAAAACGGCCGCTAAACCGTCGATAATTGCCTATCGCCACCCTTGGTAATATGCCCCACAGTCGCTTAATTTGTGACATTCAGTAGCGGTGCAAGGGATGTAATACTTACCGAGTCTCCTTTATCTCCTTTGCTGCCCTTCTGGCCCGGCCCGCCCGTTTCACCCTGAAAGATAAAAATAACAGAGCTTGTGTTATTTGCTTTCATAGGGAGAACATGGTCTTTGTTGGCATCATTTGAATGTACAGAGTGGCACAGTTCTCATAGACTCCCTAACTTCCTAATATCTCTCCACTCCTTTTTAAAATATACAGCTGTGAAGTGTATTTCTGGTTGTCAACAAAGGGGACCCCTGTAATTCTAATCCCAGAATACTTACTGAGGGTGATGCCGCCGAGGAAACTGAGATCTATGCACCTATATTGAGTTGTATTCAACTCTCAGCTTAAACAGTGGCAAAACGTTTTGGTCACAGTTTGTAGAGCACGGTCTTCTTCAGGATGGCAGAAATACTATTTTAAATATTTCTTCCTTATGAGGATTGTGCTCCAAAAGAATACTAATAATTCAGGTAGAAGTAGCAACTGTTATTTACAGTATTTAAACATAGCAGAATTGTGGTAGGAACCGCATTGTAAAAACAAGTTATTTTTAATATTATGTAAACATTCTAGTTTTAGTACACTGACCCTTTAGCCTTTTCTAATCTATAGTTGGAATTGATTGCTGATCCATGCCCAACTCTCATGATACACTAATGAAGACAGTTATTCGTTTTAAATGAGTGTCGCTCTGTGATATATCTAAAATGGCACTCGTAGTCTACGTACTGTATTCGTGCATAAGGGTGTATATGCCAGTTTCAGTGTCCAAAAGTTAGTAGGTTCTAGGTAGTGAACCTTCATGGCTTATACTGCAGATTTACACCTCCATGCACTTCTGCGTAACTAGCCCTGGTGACATGTAGTGGCGTAACACAGGCCCCCACAGCCCCCGCGGTGTGGGGGGAGTGCAATCTCTGAGGGGCCCCTCACCAAAATACTCTGGCTGGAGATCTCCTGATTGAGTCTGGAGGGGGCCCCTCCACGTGCCTTGCAGGGGGGCCCGCAAGTTTTGTTACGTCAATGGCGCATTGTCCCTGGACTGGCTGCCTTGGGAAATAAGGATTTGTAGATCTGAAAAGGACTTCAACTGCACTGGTAGAAGATGCGCCCTCTACACTGCCCCAGGCTCCATCCGTGGCATAGGGTGGCCCAGGATCCCGATCTTGCCAAGTGCATAGACCAACATGATAGCAATGCCAGCTACCCTCCATTTTTGGGGGCATCTTCACATGTGGGCAAGCATGAAGTAGAAATTCCATTCACATGCAACCATTGGCCTCTGAGTTAAGACCTAAAGTTTCACGTTGGGCACTGTTCTTTTTCTGTGAAGACAACTGTATCATTAGAATTGAGCTAAGTTTCCCAGTTGCATGTTCACAGGCCAGTGTAGACATGTGAATAAGAGCACGTGCTAAAACCTGTAGACCTAAGGTCAGATTTTAACTAGGTATGGTAATGCTGAGACTGGACTCTAGCATTATGCCTTATGGCATTAGGCCTTCACTGCCTCAAACTCTGTTCCTAGCCAAATCGTGTGTCATTAGGCCCACTCCACGTCAAGCTTAATTTCCTTTGCTCAGCTTTCTGTGCACTGGTATAATTTATCTACACTGGAACCTGGAGAGCTACATTTGAACCGTAGCACCCTAAGGATCTCATTAGAAGTTGCCCGCTGTCTCAGCAGGGAGATGCCGGGCAGGAACTAACAATACCGGACGATATCCCCCATGAGATGACGGGATTACAAATGATTTCCCCCTGCCATAGAGAGTAACATGCAGGCCCTGGAACACGGGTCCAATTCTACATGTTCTTCCAGTTTTGTGTATTATGAATTAAGTAGCCCAAAACCTCAAACATCCACCACATGCTTGCCGGGTCTTTTTCCTTAGCCCATTGCCAAGGTCTTGAGCACATGAACAGGCTAAGTTTAGGTAACTTGTGGTAGGCATAAATAATATGTGCATTTAAAGGACGGGACGGATTTAGTCAAAAGTAAAGTTGCCATTGTTGTATTTCGCTTGAAGCGGAGAGCATCATAAAGCCATATCTACTAAGGTGTGGTTCTTCAGCTCTCTTCCCTAATGCTGGTGTACAAGCAGGCTTCGTGGAGCCATTCAAACATCTTACTATAGGGCATAGGTGTGTATGCAATGTCTAGCTTAGGCTTTGGACTAGTGGGATTCATATGGCAGTACAAAATACTATGCTTAGGCTAACGTTAAAACATTTCACACATTTCATGTGTATGGTGCAGTGTAAGGGAGCATGACATTTGGGAAAAGTTAGAAGAAATGAAAACATTTCTTCTTCCTAATGTCTGCCTCAAAGAGACATTATTTTTGTCTCAAAGCCTCCCATGCCAATTTTAGTCGATTGGGGTTTGCCTTAAATGTAAATGGTGATAGGATGGGATGGAACATCCATGTAACATGCGTGGGACGTCCCCTCGATGAAAAGTAACGCAAAGGATTATTTGCGTTACTTTTCAGACGACTTTTCAGCGCAGAATATGTTTTGAGCTGGAAAGTAAATAATTTGTCAAGACTTTGCACTGATTGTGTCACGTTTGTGACCTGGCACCAGGGAACCGTGTTGCCACACTGCCCTATCTCCCAATTGCCAGCTTGCTGCAAACCTGCCAGCATAGGCCCCTCTTGTTGGCAGATATTGGTCTCAGCTGAGCTAGGGTCCTTGGAAACGCACAGCCAGCATAAAGTCTTGTGCTGGCTTCCCAGAGTCCGCAAGCAAGGTCACCTTGCGCTCCAAATCCAGCCAAAGCAGCAATTCTGAGGTCTGAGGGAATGTTAATTGGGTTTTTGAAGCCTAATTGGACTTTTCATCCTTATGGCGCCTGGTGCCTTGGAAGCGTGTCGCTTTGCCAGGTCCCAGTATTAAGCTGAAAAAGCAGACAGGGGTGTTTGAAACATCCGCCGCCAACCTTTCATCGCCAAGAGGGAGCTGTTCAAATGGCGGCTTACTGAAGCGGGAAGCAAACTCTTCTTGACGGGATTAGAGCGCATCCTTGAGAGTCTGGAAGGGCTGGAGAGAGGCAGCAGGAAAGGATGATGATTAGGACTGTTTTAGAAGTATGGGCTTAAGCAGAGCGCGTGTTGCCTTTTGGATATCAAGAAGGGGCTGATCTCAAAGATGCTCTTTGAAGAACCTATCCAGAGGCAGCACGAAAAAAAGCAACCTCAGCGTTGGAAAGAGACCGCTACAAATACAGGAACAGCGCATCTCCAAAATGGCTGCTACAAAAGGTACTCGCGGAGAGGAACACGGGCTAGCCATCAGTAGAGTCCACATTACGGCGGGTCCAGGAAATGGCTGGAATTTCCCCACTTCTGGTGTTACCGACACTGTGGGTACTAGTAACTTGCGGGTGTGGAAAATCCGGCCCATTATGAGTTAGACCCTGTAGATTCAGTTAGAAATGAGGAATTACCAGGGGAATTGGTAATTTGGGGGTCAGATTCCCTATTCATTCCTCATTTTGTGTCAGACTTTCACCCAGAAATTTTAGATGCGTTTAGCAGCAGAAATCTCGGGGTGAAAGTCCCACATATCTCATAATTTTGACTGCTGTTTTTGTCCCCGTTGGAAAGAACAGTCCACTAGAGACAGTGTCAGAGAAGAAGCAATAATAGAGGCAAGCCCAAACAGATGACCTAGAATCAGTCATCCATTAAAATACAGCTAAAAAAAGTAAGTACCAGAAAAACATATAGAGACAATCACAAGACACTGATTAAGAGCCCCACTATCAGTTGCCCGTAACCTCAACAGAAAGATAGATACCAGCTAGGTATTAAACATTCTGGGGCAGATTTATGAAGGCCTTGCGCCGCCGGTGCGTCATTTTTAACATGGGAAAAAGTGACGCACCGGCGGCGCAAGGCCTTCATAAATCTGCCCCTCTGTGTTGTAACTCCCTGTGAGATTTCAGGGATTACAAGTTAGTTCCCAGTGGAATGGCTATAATGTGCAGGCACTGGAATACCAGATACAACGTTCCCCTTTCCAGGTGAAATAATAGGCCCAAATGAATCAACATTAACAACCTGCTTGGAGCAGGTGGTAAATGTTTCAGGAGTTATTCCTTTGTTCTCCTTTTTTTAAACACCCTTTCCAAGGTGGGGGCAGCAAAGGGCGGGATTGCAGGTGCCATAATTATTAATTAGCACTTTTTAAGCGCATGGCTACCCTAAGGCATCCCAGCGCTAGCGGCAGAAAGAGCAGGCAACAGGAAAAGCTACCAGTTGACATTCTGGAATAGCCAGGTTTTGAGACATTTCCGAAAGGTGAGGTGGGATGTCTCTGAGCACAAAAGCAAGGGAAGGGAGTTCCACAGCCTAGCGGTATTGTATGAGAAGGAACGTCCCCCACTTCGCATCCTTTGGATTTTAGGGATGGTAGCTAGCATTAGCTTCGCAGAGCGGAGAGATTTCCTCTGGCAGTATGCAGCGATGAGAGGCTGGTTAATATGTGGGCCTTTACCCCTAAACGTCTTGTGTGCAGTACAGAGGGCTTTAGATTTGACCCATCCTCTCCTCTATGGTAAGCCAGTGTAGAGACTTTAGGCAGGGCATGGCTGACTGCGTTCTAGACTGGCCCAACAGTAATCAGACAGCGCAGTTCTGTGCCACTTGAAGCTTCCTTAAGGTGGATTTAGGCGCTCCTAGGTACAGTCAATTGCTGTAGTCCAGGCGCGAGAGGACTAAGGCCTGGACCATGGTTCTCCTTGCCCCCTTAAGGAGAAGGGCGAGGATTTTCTACAGCATTCTCAGGATGCCGTGACAGACCCCTCCCACTTCCACTGCTTGCTGGTCGAATTTGAGTGACTTGTCAAGCCACACGCCCAAGCTTTTTATTTTGGACTTAGGGACCGGTGGGGGTCCCAGACATGTTGGCAATGGCACTTTGAGCTCCTTGTTAAATGTATTACCTAGATACATAATTTCGGTTTTGTCTCCATTAAGTTTGAGACATGGTTGTTGCATCCAGGTGGCAACCTTCTCCAGGCAGGATTCCAGGTCAGGAGGTATATTCTGTGGGTGATTTAGAGACACCACCAGCTGAGTGCCATCCCCATAGGTGACAATTTTAATCTAGTAAGGCTGGACAACCTCAGACAGTGGCCTCATGTACACATTGAACAGCGTAGGACTCAGGGAGGATCCCTGAGGAACTCCATAGCTGAGAGGTAAAGGCCTAGAGGTGGAGTTACCTGCAAAAACCTGAAATGTTCTGTAATTGAGAAAGGATTGGATCCATGCAATGGCTCCCCCTGCCATCCGAAGTCTATCGAGGAGAATGTTAAAATTTCCCATGTTGAAAGCGGCACTGAGATCAAGGAGGTTAATGGCCGCTGCTCCTCCCTGATCAGTAATTTTTTTTGCTACTTCAACCATGGCAATTAGTGCGGATTCCGTTCCATAGTGGGGATGGAAGCCCGTCTGTGAAAGATGTAGGAGCACATGAGGTTCTAGGAAGGTAGACAGAGTGGAATTTATGTACTTTTTCAGAATCTTACTGAGCGTGGGTAGTAGTTAAATGGGACGGTAGTTGCTCAAGACTTCCGGATTTCAGCTGGGCTTTATCAGTAGAGCTTTTACAATTGCATGCTTCCAGGCTGGAGAAATTACTCCATTGGAGATTGAGTGACTTATTACGTCCCGTATGGCTGGCAATACCACCTCTTTCTCCTTGCGCAGAGCATGGATAGGGGCGGGATCCAGTGGAGAGCCTGATTTTATTTGTACGGAAATGTCTGATAGAGTATTTAGATCCAAATGAGGAAATTCCTCCAGAGTGTGATCCATATTCCTGTTTATGTCAGATGGATCATTTTCCTGCTGTGATAAGCATTGCCTGTTTCTGCATGCAGAAGGATAAAGGAGGGCGTAGTCAGATGCAACAGTTGCATGCAGCTCCCGCAGCTCCATAGGGAAGTCTAAGCCTGAAGTTTTGGGTCCTGGAAATATTAGGCCTGAAATCTGTGACCCGATAATACCAGGCCTGGACACCAGGAAAGGTTAACTTGCCCAGAGCTGTAACCCAGAGATACTGCTCCGGGCAACTAGTAACGAGGCTCTCAGAGGCAATTACAAACAAGCATTTGCAATGCAATAGGTCTCGCATTTACAAGAGTTTAAACTATTGTCATTTACAATGGCAATAGCTCAAACTCTTGTATATGCGAGACCATTTCACTTCAAAGAAGCAGCAGCTATTGCCTGGGGCTGCTTGAAAGTGAAAGCGTGCATGGCGAGGTAAGCACGTAGTGCCTGCAGTAGGAGAAACTCATAAAAAAATAGTGCTTACAGACTAAATAAAACATACCGTGTCACAACAGTCGCCATGGGAGGTTACAAATGCAGACAAGGCGGTACCAAGAAGGGACTAATAAGCCTAATAACGACTCGGAAGCTAGCGTTTACAAAGACACAAGCCAATTACAAAAATGGGCGGAGAGTGGGCAGGGCTTCAAAGCCATACTCCAATACTGCATGCCTCGCACCAGCGCACGCGCTGCCCAGGCTTAACCTAAAAAGGCGACACAAATATAGCACAAATACCAGCCACAGAATAGGTGCTAAAAGACAATCATAAAGAGGCAATGATAGTGCAGTCACAAAGTCACAAAGAGGCACACACAAGAAGGCAGCTACCTAGAAGTAGTGGTACAGAAAATCAATAACAAAATGACTTATAATAGACAGTAACACTGAAGTTTAAATTGGCAGTCATGGAGTATGCAGAAAGCTAGCGCTTCACGGGATAGCCACGGAAAAGCACACAAATGCAATTACAGGATAGGCAATAAAATACAGCACCATCACTAAAGATGCCACGGGTCGCACCATTCTGAAGGTCTTCAGTCACTTTTACTAAGCCACAAGTGAATGCTCAGTTACAGCCACAGCTCATTTTCCCACAGTACCTTGTCTCCATCTTCTCCAGCAGGACCCTGTGTCCCAGCAGCACCTGGGAGCCCAATATTGCCTTGTATACCATCCTGTCCGGCAGGGCCTATTGGACCCTTTTCACCCTGCAAGAGAGAAAGAAAATGTCTTAAAGACATGACAGTGATTCTGCACGCAAAGAATAATGTTACAGACATTGTTGTGAAGACATATATGGAATAAAGGACCCTGTGCTGTAGATTATAAGGATACTTCAAGTCACTGAGGAGTTCCATGACCATGGATTTAGAACGAAAGCTGTTTTCCTTGATGAGGTCATGGAAATCCGAGGTGGGTTGCAGGGGGTACTTTATTTCTTATAATACATAGTCATACCATCACCCTTCTCACAAACCATTTAAATCCTTGGTGTCTTGCTGCTTCATGTTCATTGCAGACAGGAACAACAAAAGCAAGCTTGTAAAAAAAACAGAACACACTAAAGAGAAGCAATCATTTTTGCATAAAATATTTTAAAATCAGTTCAATGTGAATCAAGTTAAAAACAACGTAGCTTAGATTAGGGAGAGCCACACACAGAATCTATCTCCTGCAATGGCCTATAGTGTGGATCATGTTTTTAAATAAAAGATGCCAGAAGTAGGAAAAGCCAGTTTCATTTAAACTGTATCTGTAACTGAGCTACATGACGTGTATTTCACCACGGCTGCAGCCAACAGGCGTTTTGGAGTAGCAGTCAACTGTATTAACTTACTGCAGTTATGCAGCAGTGCCAAGAGGCTACAGACTTCATAAGTCGCATGAAAAAAGTAAATTAGAGACAGGCTTTTGCACAAGCATTGGAGGCTCCCATGCATTATATATGAATAACAGTGACTTTACAAGGCTGGCAGATTACTAGAGGAACAGGAGTGATGGATGTGAGAGGTGTATCAGCAACTTTAGTAGAATATTAGTAAGATCAAAAATGATTCAGCTTTGGTGCTCATTCTACAGGTGTGATTACGATGTTACAGGCTTGGCAGTCTTGAGGTGCAAGCATGGTTGCCACCCTGAAGGCATTGCACTTATATTGCAGAGATGACATTGGTATATCAGACACAGTAGTGATGTTACTGGCATAGTAGTATAGCTACTAAACTGATTGTGAAGCTACATGTGAAAGTGACGTTACGGGCATGACCTTAATTTTACAGCTCAGAAGGAGACATGATATTAATAGCAGTGAAGTGGTTATGTTACAGGCAAGCTGCTATGTTACGCAAATGGCAGTGAAGTTTCAGGCTTCCAGTGGGTTACAGGAACTGTATTGATGTCCCAGTTATGGAGTGAAGCTGGAGAAACCTCAGCAAATTTACAGGCATTTCAGTGAAGTTACAATTATTATTTTGTTTAGAGTTTTATATAGCGCAAACTTGACCCGAAGGTATCAAAGCGCTTTACACAAGCACAAGCTGCGTTACATGAGGACACATTCTTTTTTTTAAACTTTTTTTATTAACATTTCTCATATCGTTAATTTTTGTTAGGCACGGGGAGATTAAATGATTTGCCCAGAATCACAGGATGTTGTGTGTCCTTGCCAAGAATCAAACCCGGTTCCACAGATTTGATGTCGACCGCATTAGCAGTTAGGCCACATCCTATAATTACAGAGGCACTTGCATGCTACAACAGACAGGCGGCCTGGTTGGAAGAGTGTTGTCTTTGTTTTGATCCTATGTAGGAAGTGTTTCCATGCCATGTGTGAGGACCACTGAGGTGCAGTTATTGGACGCAGCGCTTAACTGTGAGATGGATCAAGAAGTATGAGACAGAGGTGCACAGTGTATGGTTTTCAGTTAGCTGGCAGTTTCCAACTGCTCTTCAGGCGCCATTATGGCATTTCTAATGATCGTAGTCCACGTAACTGGCTACTACGCTAGGCTATCTCATCTGAGATATTTTCTTTAAAGTATAAAGACCTGAGCAAGCACAGACTGGAGGGAGAAATGAACTGGTTACTTACGTAGCCTACATCGTCACAATCCTAACAAAATTAGCCCTTTGTGCCTCAGCCACAGAATACATATAAATCCCACATAGCATTGCCGCCACAGGAATTAGCTGATAGCTGACCATATAGACAGGGCCATAGCAACAGTTGTTCTTGAAAATACCAAACATAAACACAAAATAACAATTTTCCCCTTTTCCCAGGGAGGATAGCGAAGGAGGCAATCAAGGACTATGACTTTGAGTAATGTAGATTACCGGCAAGCTACTGGATCATTACCTACCACATCCATCTTCCTCATCCAAGTTTTAATAAAGTGAGCATGCGTCAAGCCTTTTTGTGAAAAAATTGATATACAATCGTACACAATAATGTAACATCCAGATGAATTTAATCTCCAACCAAAAGTGTAAACCGAACTGCAGTTCCAACATCAAAATGAACTACCTCCCCATCCTCAATTTGTACTGTGAAATGAAGGTATATGAGGCAGGCCATGTGGCAGCAGTGGAGATGCCCTATGGAGACATGTTCTGAAGGCTGTGCATGAGAAGGGCATTCCTTGGACATCAGTAAGTAGGGACACTTAAAGTTGAGGTCCTAGAAGGGTGGCATCTGTTAGCCATATGAAATGAACCAAGGAGGAAATCCACATTTCTAAAAGGAGAGGTTCTTGCTAGATAAATGGAAAGACCTCTTAGCAGAGCTAAGGTATGCTAGAGTATTAACTGCTCTGTAGATGAAGATGTAAAGCAAGCAGGAAGGACCAGATCCATAGACAGATGAAATGAAGATGAAACATTCAGTAGGAAAGTAGGATCTAGTCAAAGCCCTGCATTGTCATCAAAAAATCTTAGGTACAGTTCATGACATAGCAAGCCCCCAAGCTCTCCCAACCTGTGACCTGGGGTAATGTCAACATGAAAAAAGACTTGTAATATCAAATATTTGAAGGGAATAGTTGGCCCTTAATGGCATACATTGGTGCCCATTGTCTGGGTAATGTGGATACTGATAAGCCCAACAAACGTCCATTTCTCAGGAATTCAGACAATTTCGCTCCTTAACGAGAGCCAAAAAGCAGCCCTCTCAAGTAATACCATTTCAAGAAATTCCTCCAATGTCTCTCATACATGTTTAAAGTGCTTCTGGACTGCTGTATGGAAAGAGCTTTTTCTGTTGAACAGCCTAGTTCCCTAAACCTCTTCCTGTCGATCTCCAAATGCCTAAGGAGAGTTAACTGAGAGACATCTTCTGGAGAGAGGAAACCTGAGTTGAGATGAACTCACCAGGAAGATTTAAGAAAGGAGGATTGATAGATGACTTAGAAAAGGGTACCAGCGCTGATGGTTCCAAGGTGGAACCACTAGTAATTCTTATACCTGCTCCTTCTTGATCTTGGACAAGGTCCTGTTTATGAGATTGAAGGCGTACAGGAGACAATAGGGTCACTTGAAACTCATTGCAAGCACCCTCCAAGCAACTTGGCATATGGTAGAAGCGAGCACAAGCAAAAAGAAAAGCATTTTGAGGAGATGCAAACAGATTTAACCATGGGGTCTGAACCAATTCATAAGCACCTGAAATAAATGAGGGCACAAAGACATAGAAACCAGTGAGTGGAATGTTCAGTTTAGCTAGTCCACATGCCCATTCTCCTTCCTCAGGAGATAGATTGCTGAGAGAGACAAAATGTTCTCCTCTGCACAAATTCTAATCTTCACTGCAAGAAGGGCTGGCAGAGAGATGTTGGTGGCACCCAGATGGTTTATGAAGGCCCTTGTGACCTGGCTGCCTGTTCTGATGTGAACAGCTTTGCACTTTATCCATAGGGTGAAGAACAACAGGTCTTTGAAGGCAACAGCTAGATTGTTCCAGTTCGAAACGGTCATGAACTCTGCCGGGGTCCACAAACCTCGGGCTGACTGGTCCTCAAGAGCTGCTCCCCAACCCGGACTGCTGTCTTCTGTTATCATCAAGGGAAGAGGGGGAGTCAATAGAACTCACCGGTCCAGGTTTGAGGGTGTGAGGCGCCACTGCAACTTCTGAGAAATTGTCCCGAGATCTGGGACTATGGTGTTGTATTCCTTGGAGTTCGTAAACCAGGATAAAAGAAGATAGTAGACATAGGGCCGTATTATACCAGTGACCCGGGGCGCAACTAGCATTTGTGCCCACTTTGCGTGTCCCCGGGGCACTTTGCTATTACAGAATGGGCCACAGACGTTTGTTTGGCCCCTTCTGTAATATCGATACTGCTGGTGCATATAATGTGCCAGAGCTATCTTCAGAGGGTTTTCTCTCACTTGCATGGGGCGTGACCCATGCAAATGAGGGAACCCCTTGGCTTCTGCTCCAGTGCTGTATTACAGTATCACTACTTTATAAAATTCATGCTAACAGGTTTATACCTGCAAAAACCACCACCACGCCTAGGAATTGCCACCAGGAGCTGATCTTGGGGGGACCTGAACTCCTTTTATGAAACCCTAGCCAAACCACTCCTGACCCAAATAGTAATATCAACCTATAAGGAAAGGCAATTTATGACTGGCTTACAAGTGCCAGCGAGATCCAGGGCCCACCGCTTAGCTCAAAACAGCTCAAGCAATACAAAACATGTATTCTATGAGACAAATCAGCCCACTTTACTAATAAAATCCTCTCGTCCATAAACAAAACTAAGGAGATCTTCAGAATTGTCTCTGTGAACTTTCTAACCTCGATAGGGTCACCCTACCAATCGTACCCTCACAGAGTCTTGATGATACACTTAGCACCTATTTCATAGACAAAATTAAGATAATTAAAAACAGCATCCCTGTGAGCTATCTCACCAGTAAGATCACCCAGGAAGGTATGAGTTCCGCAATCTTATCCTCATTCCCCGGTATCAGTAAGATAGTCTTGTGGAATTGTGGACTAAAGTTAAATCAGGATCCCTTTATCATACATATCCCCCAAGCATTCTAAAAACTGTTTCCCCCAGTCTTTCAGACCCAGGTTGTTTTTTCTCAACCTTTCCCTCAGCTTAGGGCAGGTGCCCAGTACATTCAAGAAGGCCAAAGTTGTTTCCCTACAGAAGAAAGCCGGTGAGGACCCGATCACATCTAAAGATTATTGCCACATATCCCTGCCACCTTTTCTGGCAAAAGTATTGGAAGTACATGTAGCTGGAAATCTCTGCTCCTTTCTAGACAAGTCTAAATTCCTAGACCCGCGCCAGGCAGGTTAGTTTCCTTCTAGCCTTTTCCACAGAAGCAGTCATTCTCATTGTCATGAATGACATGCACAGAGAATGTGACAGAGGCATCACCCAGGCGCTGGTCCTACTCGACCTATCAGCGGCCTTTGACATGGTGGTCCACAACCTCCTAGTGGACGATGTTGAGGACACATGGTTGCGGGGGTCGACCCTTCATGGATTACCTCCTTCTTAAGGACAGCTCCCAATCTGTCCATCTGACCTTGTTCACCTCATCCAAGGTCTACCTTGACTGTGGAGTCCCCCAGGGCTCCTCCCTCTCTCCCCATCCCTTCAATTTGTATATACGTTCTCATGTTTACTCCCCAAAAAGTCAGTAAAAAGCTTAAGTGCTTATCGATCTCAAACTCTCCTGAAAGCCCCAAATCGGGTCAGTGATCTCCTCATGTTCTTTCCTGCTCCACACAATTAGGAACATTGCCAAATATCACACCCTTGATTGCTCTAGTTTGATCTAGAATTGATTATGCAAACTCACTATACATTGGCTTATTTAAAGACCTCATTCACATGGTCCAACTTCCCCAGAACCGTGCAGCTTGGTTAATATACTGACTATACAGGAGGTGCCTCATCACCTCTCTAATGAAACATCTACACTAGCTGCCTATGGAACAGAGGTCCATGTTTAAAACCGGATGCATTGAGTTTAAAAACTCGGATACAAAAGTCCTGTATTCATCACCTTCGGAATACAGAAGTACACCCCAAATGCTCACTGTGATCCAAGTCCATGAACTACATAAAGGTTCCTCAAACCAATTAAAAAAGAAGAGAATGGGTGGCTCCAGATTATCTGTTCTCACTCCTTACGTCTGGAATTCCTTCCCCCTCGAGATCAGAAGGGCCCTTGTTACTTGATATTCAGGAAACTCCTACAAACGCGGGGGCATATTATCAAGAAACGGCGTTAAAATAATCGCCGCTTTAGCGGCAGAAAACTGCCGCTAAAGAGACGATAATGGGCTTGATAATATGTCCTTATGAATTCCCATAGAAGTCCATGTTCTTGTGTGAACATGGGTAGTTTCCTGCCGCTAAAGCGGTGATAATTTTAACTCCGTCCTTGATAATATGCCCCCTAGTCATTTAGATAGGCATACGACTGATACCATGCCCTACGACTAATACCATGCCCAACTGTAATATCCAGCATCATTTGCTCAGCGCCAAGAAACTGTCTGGTGAACGTCCGCTTTATAAATTCCAGGTACATTACATTACAAGCTCAAATTTACAAAACAGAGAAGCAGAAGATTGGAAATTTGCTTACGAACCGGAGAACCCTTTTCACCAGCAGGTCCGGGGGGTCCCTGACCTCCGGGGCGTCCTGGCTGACCGATTCCTCCAGCGGGTCCAGGTGGGCCACGTTCTCCTGTTGGACCCTGTAATAACACAACATCAGTAAAAATAAATAATTCATATTGGAAAACATTTTGTCTGTGTCTCTGTACAAGTGTGAAACAGAGACAACATCATCATAAACCTGCAGTGACACCTAGAAAATTATATTTGGAGAGGGCAGTCAGAACTCATAACAAGACCTGCTCCCAATTCTCTAGTGATTATTGGTGGTTGTTCCTTAACTTGCATTGGGGGTTAGTGGTTCAAGGACTCTTGTGCTATACAAGTTATGGCATGTATTTTTATCATGCACATTAAGAAATAGAGGGCCAGAGGGTTGTGGCCTGCAGCACTCTTCCT
This sequence comes from Lissotriton helveticus, assembly GCF_964261635.1. Classification (NCBI taxonomy): domain Eukaryota; kingdom Metazoa; phylum Chordata; class Amphibia; order Caudata; family Salamandridae; genus Lissotriton; species Lissotriton helveticus. The sequence continues at coordinate 1,764,943,055 of NC_136057.1, forward strand.
AACCTGTTATGGTCTTGCAGCGACTTCTGTAATTTCGAGAGACACAGTGTTTGCCCATGGATATGTCTTGTGCTTCCTACGACTTATATTTAAGTGCATATCATTATTGTAGTGTAGTGTTTGTGGATCATCAGCTCATGGCCAGAAACTGTTTGCTTTTCTTTTCTGTTAGTGACAGAGTTTTCCTATGTCCATGGCTTTATGTCCCACTTCTAACCTACCCTTATTTCCCACAGATGTCTAATGTTATTGTGCTCTTTGTTCTAGCGTCCTCATGGTGGCATTTCACTCGGCCTGTGAGCCAGAATCAGGGTTTCCCCTGCTCAGCATCCACTTATCTGTGACTCTTCCTGTCCCTATAGCTCCATGAGCGGTCATTGTTTATATTACTCCTGTCCCCTCATTGTCAGGATTGCGCGGGTCTAATAATGCCATGCACCCTTATGCGGTGAAGAGTGGTGCTTAACCCATTCATTGCGGGGGGAGGGGGCTGCGCGCGGCACCGCCGTGCTGGTGACGAGCTCAGATCGTCATGGAGTAAGGCGGAGCTGTCCTCATGATGAGCTGAGCTCGTCACGGCCGCACCCGTTTTTGGAACGTTCAGCACAGCGGGGAAATTACCCCGCGTGCGAACGTTCCAACGGCCGTGACGAGCTGAGCTCGTCAGCAGCACCCATGAGGTTAACTGTTTTGTCAGGTGAGATATGTTCAAGTACAGTGTTGTTTGTGTGGTTTATTATGGTTTTGTTTGCAGTGCGGTGAAGCTGGGTGCAGTAATATGTGGTGGATGGTCTGATATGTGGCATGGTGTTTTGTGTTGTTTCCAGTTGGTATTTTTAAGCGGGTGTGTTGTAGTGTATTATGGTATGTTTAGTGTTGTATGATATATGGTAGTAGTATGTTGTAAGTGTGTGTGCTATTACTGCATACACTTTCAACAATTGTGTGCTGTGGTCTGGTATTAGGTTGCATAGTGATTTAAGAAATAGAAATGTTGTATGGTACAGTATGATGTGGTGTTGGATGGTGTGATGTGGTATACAGTATGTGATGTGAGATTGGTTTTGGTGATGTGGTGTGTGATATGAGATGGTGACATTGTTGTGTTCAACGATGTGATGTGGTGTTGTATGTTGTGATCAGGTGCCTTGTAAAGGTGTGATCTAGTGTGGCCTGGTGGTCATGGAGGAATGTGGTCTATTGAGATATGTTGTAGAATTATGTTGTGCTTGATAGTGTGATGTCATTTGATGTGCTGTGGTGTGGGTTTGGTTCACTGACATAGTGTGGTGCCATGTAATGCAGTGTGGTTTAGCATGGAGCTGTACAGTGGGATATGTGATGCATAGTGTTTTGTTATGCTGTACTATTTGGTGTAATGTGGTATAATATTAATATTTAACTGCCTATGCTATTTTGTGGTATAGTGTGGTACAGTGATATATATATTGTGGTTTAATGTGAAGCACTATATTATCCTGTAGCATGATATTTGAAGAATATTGTATGGTTTGTTTGGTGTGATGTAATACAGTATGGTAATATGTTGTGCTCTGATATGATGTGGCAATTGTTTGTAACGTACGCTATTACATAGCATGGTGTGGTATGATGCAGTGTGATGTGCCATCGACTTGTGTAAAGTACTGTGGTATAAAGTAAACATGTGTGGTGTGTCATGCTTTGTTATGTAAATTGGTAGGATGTTCTGAGGTGTATCATGCCATAGAGTGCTTTTATATGGTGTGGTCGGATAGTAAAGTGCCGGATGTAATATCAGTGGGACAACTGGGGACATCGAGGGGTGACTGAGAATGCTGAAAACCAGGGGTTACTTTCCGAATGGCATATGCTGGCCATCCCAGAAGATGAAGCAGCCTTGAGTTAGCAGAGGTCTCTCAGACATTTCTTTTTGTTTATGCTTGTAATACACAAGTTTTCAGCATCATATTCCTATGCGCAATGTATAATACTATCAATTTTCATGCAGTATGTATGGTAAAAATGCAACTACAGATAGACATCTGCCCTGTCGCTGCACCTTGAGTTAGGGGATCAACTTCAGGCTGCGGTAGTCAAGGTTTTTAGGTCGAGCCTGGGCAGCGCATGCGCAGCTCTGCGAGGCATGCTGTATTCGAGTATGGATTAGAAGCTCCGCCCACTCTCCGCCCATATTTTTCATTGCCTTGCATCACTGTCCTTTTTAAAGGCTGGCTTCCGATTCGTTAATAGGTTTGTTAGTCCCTCATTAGTACGGCCTTGTCTTCATTTATAACCTCGCGTGAGGACTGGCCCTTTTACTTCTGTTTTTATACATTATGTTTTATCTAGTCTGTAAGCACTCTTTTCTTTAATGAGTTTCTCCTACTGCAGGCACGACATGCTTTCCTGCAACATTCAACGCACCATGCGCGCTTTCACTTTCCAAGAAAGCTCGGGACAATGGCGACCGCTTCTTTGAAATGAAATAGGTCTCGCATTTACAAGAGTTTGAGCTATCCTGAACGCCTCTACCTCCCTCTGTCTGTGTCTTGAATCAGAAACGTCCATGGAGGGACGTTTTGCTGGTCCCTGGCCTGTCTCGCTATCTCTGTTCAGCACTCAGAACTGACCATCTAACTCTTCTCTCCTGACATGCTCCGCCTCAACTGACCGTGAAGAGACACACCTGTTCCCCTCGGCGCTCCCCTATTCTGTCAGTTTATGTTCAAGTTTTGAGTCTTGAGACAGATGCTCTCTGCTCTTTGCAGAACTCGCCCTGCAACAGTCGAATGAGCAAGCATTCACCTCTCGGCTGCCCACCTGGGGCAGGCCTCCGCAGAGACCAGTGCTCTGCCCTTTCCATGCCCACCTCCATTTCCTCAGCCGTGTGTCTGAGCTGGCATGCCTCGCTCGGCTCCCGACGTGCCTGTCTATCCTCTCGCCACGTATCCTCTAACATGACAGCTCTGCTTGGCCTCTTCCTCTCCTGTGCCTACTTTATCCCAGGAGTGGTGTGCCCCTGAAGAGATGCGGCGCTCATCTTGCTAGACGTGTCTATGGCAACCGCCTGTGCCAGTCACTACATCCCCGTGCGCTGCCCTTGAGTCCGCACATGGAACGGCCCCTCCCCGCCACGTGCGCGTCTCACCGCCAGCCCTGTGGGCCCAGCAGCTCTAAAGAAAACAACTTCGATTTTGTAAAAAGACGAATGAACCACTGACGTTCTCGCGGCGCTGCCTGCTGCTGTGCAAGGTACCATTTAACCAGCAGACAGGCTGCTGTGTCACGGAGGCAAGGGCCAGAAACAACACTCTCCCCGGGAGCTGTGAAAAGAGCACTGAGCTATGAAGTCTGGCACGGCTGACCCCCAAAACAGGCAGTTTCGGATCGAAGTTATCTTTCTTACTCTGGGAGGTTAGAGCCTCTCGCATTCGAGCACCCTTGTGATGCCAGCCCTGGTGCTTCTATGATGTTTTCCTTCAACGTGATTGGACATTGGTGAAAGATTGATGTGATTGGCTATTGGTAAACTTCCGGCTTTCTTCACTGGGACTGTATTTTGGAACATAAAGTTCTGCGGGTTCTGAAGGTGGCCTCAAACCATGCTGAGCTGTCTCACTCTACCACCAGGATGAGTTATTTTTTGTGCGGTGGGTTGTGGAGTGTTTGCAGGCTGCTTGTGGGTGGAAGTTGTATCTAAAGATCCACCTGTCTGTTGTGCCTGTGTTGGTGATTCCGACTGTTGTCTCTGTTGGCAATGGACTGGTACTTACAACTGTGTATCCAAATGAGCCAATGTGTACTTGTATTTGTCCTTGTGTGTGGGTTAGCAGATGTGTACAGAACTTATGGCCTCAGCTAGCCTCTTTCTGAGTCCTCCTCCATACTGTGGCAGACAAGGGACCCAAGGAGTGTGTGGCAAAATAATTTGCAAAGAACATAACTAGAAAAGGCGTTGAAGCTCGTTCATGTCTGTGCTCCTATTGAGGAAAGAGTTTGCTTAGACTTTCAGAATGTTTGCATAAGGCATTGTTTCTCAATCACTTATACACTGACATGGGAGCCAGCGACTGCTGAGCCTTTGAGTATGAATGCACAATGCGTTGGAGTCTCTAGATTGCTGAGAGATGAGTTTGAACTAGTGAAGTGTTGAATCTCGATCATGTATGCACTTGCAGTCACAGTCCCGTGTTTACTCCTAGGGGCTCTTATACTCACAGTGGGGCCGGCGGTTCCTGGTGGGCCTTCACCTCCTTTTAATCCCGATGGACCCTGCACAGAAAAAGGAAAAATAGGCCACATTAGAGCATTGGCCACTTGGTAAACCCCCAGGTCCTTCTGTTAAAAAGACATTATTTGGATTCCCTACGTACATTACTTATGTCATTGACAATAATACCGTCTAACATAATTACTGTTTACAAAATTATCACCGCAGTGGGTGTAGATTTTCTAATATTAACTCAAATGGGGCAATATTTTTGAAGAAAATATTTAGGACACAATATTTATTTCTGATGATGTTTTGACAGCGATTTTCTGGAACAACCCTGGATTCCCTTAAAGTGACAGCACTCTGTTTGATTTAGAACTGCCAAAATAAAATAATGTTTAACAAGAACACTCATGAGGAAAGAGGATACATTTTGGAATCTGCAGTCTCAAAGAACATGCATGGTAGTGGATTAAAAGAAGCCCCCTCAACTTACTGGTTCTCCGGAGACGCCTCTCGCACCTGCGAAGCCCCGTAATCCAGCAGGTCCACTCTTGCCTGCAATTCCAGTTGGACCAGGATCGCCCTATATGAAGAGGAGCCCGTAAGTGTCATAATGGGTAACCAGGAACATAGTGGCACCATGGGTCAGCAAATCAATTTCACCACACTCTTCATCACACATGACTAAGAATGCGACTTACCGTTGCAGCCTTTAATCGATCATAGATTATGACAGATAAAGCAGGGGTCTTAGACAGGTACAATTTATTTTACATCTGCATGGAACAGCCTGTGTAGTTGGCAGTGCTATTGATACAATATGTTTAGGGCCTCGGCAACACTCATTGTTATCCTACGTTGGGTTCCCCAACATTCTAAGGAATGAAAAAAAAATCTAGTCATTACTACCAGTACCTGCAGTGAGTGTGAGATAAGCTTTATATTGCATCAGGTGCTATTGTGCTGAAATATAACACACGGGGCTATAAGGTGCCGGAGGCTAGGTGGGATTAACATTATTTATTCACTCAAATAGAAAGAAGACTACGGAGTTGATAGTGTTCATAACATAAGTGTGACATATGCGCTTTAGAAACGCCAGGTTTTTAAGACACACCTGAAAGCAAAGATGTCTAGAAAACTCAAAGTAAAGCTCTAAGCTTTATTTCTACTTCCAGCCTTGAATCGTTATATATTTGATATGTATCCATTACTAATTGTCCCATATGCCTAGCATAGTGCATAACATTGACAACCATTAGTCTGTTATAACACTATTCTGCCAAAACATGACAATATGTCATACTGCTATATGTCTGTGTGCACATCCATGGTTGTCAACGTTTCTTCCGGTGTGATGGTTGCAGAGCTGCACAACACATGTTCAACTCAGACTACTTCCATCTGCCTTCTGAAAATGTTAGCGAAAGCACACCACCCTGCGTAGGATCAGACTGATCTTTTCAATCTCTCACATATTTACAGCAAAAATCATACAGCAGATCACATTATACGTGTAAGGATAATCGGCTGCAGATTCCACAGCTTGTGGCATTTGTCTACCAAAAGCCAGATAACCCAATTCCTGCTTTGGGGTGAGCCACAGATTCAGTTAGAGTCTTATTATTCAATTTGGAGCACCAGTGGCAGCGTGAAGATATTGAATTTTAATGTTAAGTTGTTTAAAGGAACTCAAAACAACAAATCGCCTTGCTCTAAAAAGGACACTATTTAGTTTAAGATTGTAATAATGCTGTTGTAGGATTGGACGAACCCCTTCATAAATAAAATACATTTTCACAAGCTTACAGCCAGGGGAATTGGTTATTAAAGATGACTCCAGGCTTAAGAAAGCCCAAGGACTGCTTTTTCCTTTTTTAGAGTCTTGTCAGGTCTAATACCTAAAGGTTTTCTCCTCTTCTGTGAGGTGATTAGAAAGAAGTAGGGGCTGATCGTGATGTGGCACTCCATTAAAAAAGATGGTATTTCCTTAAAGCATGCCTATTGGGCAGGATATTCACAGAAATATGGCATAGGAGAAAGGAAAACCTTTGCAACTTAGGTCAGGTCACAACCTCTGCTCCTTCTCAGCTTAGGACACTCTTAGGATCATCTTATGCCAGAAAAATACTTTGAACATCAAGCCGTATGATGTTTAGCAAATTGAAGGGTGATACCAAGAAGAAAACAAAAATTCGGTTTTCTTGTGTGATGAGAAGAAAATGATAAGATGGCCATGATTTAGGAAACTATGGACAAAAAATTCAGTTAACTGAAAACAGTCCTATCAAGCAGGATATTCAAAGTGACAAGTCTTAAATCAAACTTAATCAATCTTGAGGCAGTCTTTTGACTATAAGACTGGATACTGAAAGGTTTGTCACCAGCTGCAGACAGTTTTAAGTCTGCCCTAAACTACAACAAAACATTTATAAAAAGGTGCTTTCTTTTAAGCTTAAGACCTTCTTAATAATACATGCCATGAGTCAAGAATAATTCTTTGTATAGTAGGCCAACTTTTGCATAACAAATTGAAGGTTGAGAAAAATAAGAAAACATAACATGGTTATTAGGGGGTGATTAAAGAAAAAAGGATGGGCTGATGGTGTAAACCCAAAGCAAAATTATATTTTTTTCCTAGAAACAATCCTATTGGACATGCCTTCACAACTATGGGTCCTAGTATCTGGAAACTTCTTTCCAAGTCAAGCCATGATTTCCTTAGGGAGGAATCACCAAGAAGATGTAATCTTCACTGCGTCGTCATAATTATCTGTCTCACCATTTTGGCAATTTTCATCCAATACAAATCTCTGAGGCTGCTCCAGTACCAGGTGGTGCTCAGAAATATTCAAATTAGTCTATTTGATCCTCGGGAAACGGAGCAGCAAATAAACCTACCTTTGCACCTTCCCTGCCAGCAGCACCAGGCAGGCCCTGCTCCCCTGGAGAGCCTGGCGACCCGGGGTGTCCTCTCTCACCCATTGGTCCAGTCTCACCCGATTTACCCTGTAAAACAGGAAAAGAAATATCAGTCCTCTGTTTCTCTTCAGGAAAGATTTGATCATACTTTACATCCGACCGTCTTTAGAGGCTTTGATCAGCCAATGTCCATTAATGGGCGTGAAAACACCCCAGGACATGGGAACCTGCCTTTGCAAGATTTGTGTGGTTGGGGGAGGTGGGGATTAGGGTGTGCAGACAAAATATCAGAGAAAAAAATACGGTGTGGACAAAATATTGTGTGAACAAAATATTGTGTGGACAAAATATTGTGTGGACAAAATATCAAGGAAAAATATAGTGAAGGTAAGTTTCTATATGCAAGCAAAGTTTTACTATATATAACTCCACATATATGTACCTTGACAATGTATATATGTGGTGATAATAATAGTAAATCCATACTTCCCTAATTGCACTTACCTTGTTGACATTTTGGCCCTCGATATTTTTGACACAATATTCTGTCTACGTGATATTTGTGTTTCTGATATTCTGTCAATGATCTGGGATTTGGTGGGGGAAGGAGCAGAAGTGCCTCCTAGGTCAAGGGAGTAGAAAGAAAAAAAATTGTCCTCACTAAAGTGCTGATTCCATCAAGCAACCGAGGCAAGTGAGCTGAACCCTCCCTTGAAAAGCTTCATTGTCTCTTCCATCAATGCACCTGTCCATTCATTCTTTCACCCTTCCATCTACCTGCTGATATCCACTATTTCACCTTTACAATCTGTCATCCATTCTTTCTTTCTTTCATCCATCATTCAATCTTTCCTCATTTCATCCATTCACCCATCTACTCTGCCATCCAGCCATCCATCCATCCAACCAGCCACCCATCTACTCCGTTATCTATCCACCACTCTTTCATCTATCCATCCACTCTGCCATCTCTCCATCCACTGTATCCATCTACACACCCATCTGTTCAACTACTCTGCCAATCATCCATCATCCATCTAATCTTCCACTCAGTCATACATCCATTAAACCATCCATCCACTCTACCATCCATCTACTCTACTATGTATCCATCAATCCTTCCACTCTGCCATCCATCCACCAAATCATCCACTCTACCGTGTATCAATCTACTCTTCCTTTCATCAATCCATTTATTTATTCTCGTTGCCATCCATCCATCCACCCATCCACTCATCCACCCATCCATCCACCCATTAGCCAACTCTGCCATTCATCCTTCCGCTCTGCCATCCAACTACTCTGCCATCCATCTACCTTGCCATCCATCCACCCATCATCCACCCATCCACTCTGCCTTCCATCTATCCCCGTGCCATCTATTCACTCATCTTTTCACCCGCTCATCCATCCATCCCTTTACTCTGTCATTCTTTCACCTGTCCAACATCTATCCATTCGCTCCCATCCATCCACTCGCCCATCTTTTAACCTGTCCATCCACTATACATCCCTTTCTTTATTCTCCCATTCGTTCACCTGCTCATCCATCCATTTACTCTGCCTTCCTTTCACCTGTTTATTCACTTACCTGTTCACTCACTTGTCTGTGCACCCATCCCTTTACTTCGCCATCCTTTTACCTGTCCATCCATCATCATTCACTCATCCTTTCATCCACTCATTCATCCCAATACTCGTTCATCCACCCACTCAATTATCCATACTTCCTTCTTTTCACCCTTCCTTCCAATATTCTTTCCTTCCTTGTTCTATTTACCCACCCACTCCAGGTCCCTGTCCCCTCCTCACACCACAGTGAACTATTTTTTCATTTGGAAGGTCTGTTACATCTCTAGGACCAGGTATTGTATCTAACAACCCTACCTATCCAGATAGTGTACCAGATATGTCTTTGTGACTCGAAGCTGGACCTTTGGCTTACTGTTTCGTTTGCAACCATACGGCACTTATCAATCAAAGAAGTTTAAAAAAAACGTCTTGCTAGGGCTTAAAATAGAACGCCCATACGGCTTCATGTAGTCGAAAATTCTGCAGCATTTCAAGCAGAATAACTTTCAAAACATTTAGGGGCATATTACCAACGATTAGCGATATTTCTCGCTAACGAGGCTTAGCAACAAATTTTTTAACGCTAAGCATCGCCGGAAATTATCGCAGAGATAACTTGCTATTAGCAAGGTTTATCTCAGAAGTGATAAAAATCCTTGCGCTAACTGCCAAATGAGAGATTATCGCTGGAAAACCAATGATAATCTCTCGAAGTTTGGCGTTAGCTTGATGATAGGGGCTCACAAACTTAGCCATGATATCCACCTTCCTTAGGATATCATGGCTAAGTCCGGAAAATACCAGGTGTAAAAAAAGCAGCGCTAACCGCGGTTAGCGCTGCTTTTTTTTATCACTAACAGGGTTAGCGAAATCCTTGATAATAGGAGAAATGTCGCTTAACAACATTTCTCCTATTATTTTTCTCTGGAACCCCCCCCTTTGCATCTCATTAGAGATGCAAGGGGAAGCGTAGAGAAAAAGGGTGCTAACATGCGAATTTGCGTGTTAGCATCCTGTTGCTGATAGGGAGATAATTTTATCTCCGCTTTCTTGGCTTTTAACCGCATCGATGCTCGCAGATTTACAACCATGCGCTGGGATTTTCAAAAACCCATTATTCATGACGAGCTGGGCTCGTCATGAGCGTGTGAGCAGGCTACTGCATGACGAGCCCAGCTCGTCATGAGCGTGGAAGGGGTTAAAGCCAAAGAAGCGGAGATAAATCCCTTGATAATATGCCCCTACTTCTTTAATTTATTGCCAAAATCTTAAGTATGATCTAGGTTTCAGAATCTACTGAACACGTCTAATACATTGTAAATGTTCTCACACAAACATAACTTTTTCTGACAACAGAGTTTTTAACAAACAACTTCAAATGTAATTAAGTTATCAAATATAAGAAATGTTTCGACCAATAAAAAAACGCGATTAGAAGTGCTTGTGATAGTACCAACTAGCATCAAAAACAAAGTGATGGATTGAATGCTTGAATAATCTCAGCCGCTGGCAATCACTTGGGCCACATCCCAGTCCATCGCTTCTCACTCACAATGCCACTCTAGACAGAGACCGGTCAGAAGGAAACCAGTCCTTGTCCAGCTCCAACAGGAACAGCCCAGCCTACCCCCTCCAGTGCGGTCGGTGCATGGAAGCATGGTGAGGCTGGACAGGCCGGGACGGGCGGGGTGGGGAATGTCGACAGATGACGGAAAAAGGTTTGTTTATTTATTTATTTATTCTTATTCTATTGTCTGTCGACTTCCTCCCGCCCGCCTCACCGTGCTTACCTGCACCGACCGAAGCTGCAATACAGTTTCGTACTTGAGTCTCGTCAGTGAAGTATATGTCTTGAATCGTGCGACACAGGAAGCACAGGACCAAGGGCGTCCTATCACCTTGTGTGCGCTTGAAAATACCAACCACCCCAATTCAGATGGAAAAATCTGTCATGTGGAAAAACACCAACGGTTTTGGTAGGCAGGAAAGTAATTCGAAACTTCACCAAGTCAGCTCCTCAAAGTTAGGGGAGAGGAGGGTGGTACCACACCAGGTAAAGACAATCATGCTACCCTACCATCACCAGGAAGCTGCTGTGCTGGAAAGGAGTCCTTAGAAAGTAAAAATGCGGCGCGCTAGGCACTCCCCACAGAACTTTAAGCCACTAAGATGATGGTCGTGATACACAACATTCACATTCACAGCTTCTCTGTTAGGGCGGAGGACGAATTGGAGGTGACTGACTACAGGTGCAACTACAGCGTCTTTTTTAGTTATAAACATATTTCGAAACCGTTTTATAGAGGAAAAGTATCGAGGAAAAAGTTTAGAAAAAAACAGAAATTGGTAGCTGTTCATTGTGTGTATTACCTCTGAAAGGGGATAGAGCGGCCCCTGGTGGGCATTTAAAAGTACTTCGAGGAGCAGAGAAAAGATACAAAACATGTGTTTGCTTTGTTGTATTGTAATTTATCTGTAGACACCCTTCTTTTATTCACTGGGAGTGTCTTCTATATATCTCACAGAGGCAGCAATACAAACGCGAGTACATTTAATAAATTCATCTTCGGCATTTTGGGGGCCGGAGGGCTTTCAATAAGGGCATTATTCCCTTGGTAAATAGTCATTACGTCAAGGATGTGTCCTTGCACCATTTGTGTTTAGAGTTTTAATTTTAGATCATCAAAGAGTGCATTTTTTGCCTTATATCTGCACTATCTATTATTAAACACGGATGCTTGCGTGTTATTTTTAATATATCAAAATGTTCCAATAACTTTGCTTGCCTCACCGTACAACTGCAAACAACACGTGGTACAAGAGCAATACAACTCAAAAATGAGATTTATGAAGCCATGCAAGGCCACCTTGCGCAGCCCTGAGTGGTTTCATACACCTCAGGTAAAGCAATAAAGCGCAAATCACTGTGTTGACATACTCTGCGCCTGGGAGACGTTCCATGGGTGTTGGTTGGGTGTTTCCGTGCAACATACAAGGATTTTGACACATTCCCAAATTAACCAGATGTGCTAGACCTGGGAATATACCAAAAACTGACACATCCCCAGGTGAGGCATAACTAGGAGAAATATATTTATCCTTGTCTTTTAAATGCATCAGGGGATTGTTTTTCTGCAGGAAGATGCCCCTTTCTGCAAAAGAACAATCCACCTTACAATGCACCCACCACTGTACCATGGCACCAGCATAGGGGGAAATGCAGGGATGCACCATATTCTTTTAAATAAGGCACATTCCTGCCCTTTCCCTATCACGCAGTGCAGCACAGCAAGGTGACCTGCTGCGCTGTACTGCGTGACAATCTCATAAATCAGGCCCACTATTTTTTCTCTAGAGGTCATTGCCCTCCTCCTGCTTTTGTATGCTCCTCTCTTTCGAACTCCTTTCACTGTCCTTACCTCCTTAACCTTAACCACCCTCGCTTGATTGTTGTTATGACTTTGCTATTGCTGTTCAACTGTCAGTGGAATTACTGAGAACAAATTTTCTCCCCCTCAGTAAATTGTGTTTCTAGACATTTTTTGGTATAATTCTCGATCCATTTCTATTTTATTAGTTTGGTACTGTATGCTGAGCGCTTCATTGTTGTCCGACTACAGATTCAAGTTTTTATATGAAATATTGCAAAATCACTCTCACTACATTGCTGCTCAATTACCGAGTGACAGATTTCTATGGATGATGAATTACTTTGAAACTTTTTCCAGGAGAACCATTATCTAAAAGTTTTTTTTAAAAGTTATTCTCCAGGGTTTATTTCTGATGCTGGGTATCCCTGGTATTTAGATAATACTAAACTGGGTTGTATCATATTTGACAGATCTACTATTCAAGCACCTCTTCCAGTCTCGACAACTTGTAGTAGAAGTATTTCAAAGTTCCTTCCTGGAACTTGTCCTATGTAACCTCCACAAAAAAACACCTTGTTATACTATCTAAGGGCTCTGGCATCCCATACCACAAGTAAAGATAGCCAGCATTACCTCAAGATCTACTCTCTAATCATCTGCTATACCTTTCCTAAGCCTTCCTTGGGCAGCATTACACATGCGGCCTATTTTTCTTTATTGCTCTGGGTGCACCTTTAAAAAGGGGCGCCAGGCACAATGAAGGAAAATGCACCCAAGGCAGCTGAGAACACTTGCTGCCCTGGGTGCAGCACATTCACGAGTGGCTGCTTTGAAGCCGCTCCGGGTTTCACTATGCAGGCAGAAACCCGTCAGCACCTTTAAAGGGGAATAGAGATCCCCTTGAGGCGCGTGGAATAAGTTACTGCACCTGCCTGCAATGGGATGTCTGTGGGATCCATAAGACCCCCTTTCCCACCTCCAGAGGGACGCTCTCAGGGGGTGCACTGACAGTGCGCCATATTTTTGGTGGCGCACTGTCAGTGTGCCTCCTGAGATCTTCTTTGCCTCTGCGCCCATGTTGGTAATTATGCATGGGCGCAGAGGGAAACAAAATCCCTCATTTGCCTGGGCCATGCCCCCATGCAAATGAGGAAATGCCCCCTTGAAGATAGCGCTAGTCCTTTATGTGCGCCAGCACTATTTGTATAACAGAAGCGGCCGCACGAGAGTCTGCGGCCCTTTCTGTATTACCAAAGTGAACCAGGGCGCGCACACGGGCGCAAACGCCTCTTGCTCCCCCGTGGCACTTTATGTAATATGGCCCCAGATGGTTCAAAATTAGATGTTTGAAATGTAATCCTTTAAAAAAAGAAATCTAAAATGTCTTATATCGGCAACATACCCTCCAGACTATCTCTGAAATATTACACAATGTAGCTTAGTTGTTTTTGCGATTGCAACTAGAGTATGAAACGTCCTCCCCCTGTTCTAAGTGTAAAACCTCTCTTGGAACATTCAGAAATGACCCTGAACAACTTCTTTTAGACAGACATTTCTAAATGGAATACATCTAGTTTCTGTTTCATTTGCTGCAATCTTTCTTGGTTTACTATTCTTCTTGCTGCCTTATCTGACCCATCTACAATATTAAGCTCTAACCTCTACATGTTTTCTTGACCAATCTATTGATAGACTATCTTCTCTGACTCTTGTCCTCTCTCAAGAGGGCTGATTTGCCTTTAAGTTATTCTCTTGTAATGAAGTCTTCACAAAATGAAAATTCGTTTTTATTTAACTGTGTCTCTTATATAATTGTCCTCAATATGATTCTTTTATGCAGCTCCTTACTCTTCTCGCCCATCAACTGTATATTCTGCGAGGCCCATTGTCTTTTTTTTGGAGTGAACATTATTAAGTATGATCTTGAATTTCAATGTTACCACATTTATATATATATGTTGCCTTACAGGGCCATTATGCTTTTGATCCATGGTTGCACTAAAAAAAACGCAAAATAATATATGTATATATGAATTTAAAACAAAAACTTGCCACATCGGACTATCAAGTAGTTTGTGGCGACCAAATCAGAGCCATTCTACTGATGAATCATATGCAGAATGGATTAGGGTTTTCAGAAAGGGGGAGTTGGGATGGAAAGTTTGAATTTATAAATAATAAATTGAGGCTAACAATCAGCGTGCTGGGGGGGCGTGGCTAAGCAGGCCAAGATGGCGGACGGGCTCCCTTAGAGCTCCGGTCGGCTGCCCGCCACGCCGATGATGAAAGCTGCCAACATGCACCTTTGCCACCTCCAGCTGCTGGGGGAGACTCCCGGGACCACCTAGGGAGCCTCGGAGAGCGACGGTGTGTCCGGGACGCGCCCACACTGACCCCTGACGACCGCGGCTGAACCTCCCCCAAAATGGCGGCGCCCAGGGACTGACACGAGAGGTCCCGGGAGACCGACGCGATCCCTCCAATTGCCGGGATCCGGAGCGCCCTGCACGCCTAGCCGGCCATCCGCCGCATTTGGAGTACGCTGCCACACGCTGGGCGCAGCGGTATCCAGGGGGGAATCGTGGTCCCCGGACCCGCCGAGGAGACCCGACGGACTGAAAACTGCACGTGATATCACCGCCGTGGGGGGCCTGGGCGGGTGCGGCCCCTTGCGACCCATCGCGGCAAGTGCACGCGGAGGCCGGTGCGGACCCGGCCGCTCAGTGCTGGACGCCGGAGAGGCAGCCCACGGATGACCCCGGGAATTCCCCAACCCAAAATGGCGCCGCCTGAGTGATTCTACGAGGGAGAGGTGCAGGACGGCACTCGCGACCTGCGGAGACCCTTGAGACTGGTGCCCAGAGCCAACACCATAGAGTGCCACCGGGGAGCCACGCGGCGGAGGGAGTCAGGGAGCAACGACACGTACGCCCCCGAGGTGAGCTCTAATGCCCGATTCGGGTCCCCGACGTCCAATCCGAGGCCCTCTGGGGAACACTGACCTGCTGTAACTGCCCTCGGCGGAGGGACTGGGAGTGGCGGGTGGCAGAGGGGGAGCGCCCCGGCCACCCCGGCAGCACAACAGAGACGCAGAAAGTGTGGGGTGCGTCAGCGCGGTGAGCATCCCGCCTCCCCTGTCGAAGGCACACCACAGACCCCCCACGACCGGGTGACAAGGGGCCCGCCTGGAGGAGCAACACAAAACGGCGGAGGCCTCGGAAGCCCAGTCTGCCCAGCGTCGCTACAGAGAGAGGTCTGAATCACTTCTAGCAGGCCGGATCGGACCGATAGGTCACCCACACCACCCATGGGGCGAACACAGCGGACGATGCCCGTGACGCCGGCGCCAGCTCAGAGACGATCACCCTACCCGGGCCCCTCATGCGGATCGAAGACCGGAGGTCCTCCGCAGGAATCGGACATGTCCACGAAGCTGGACAAAGTCCTGGCGGCCATCGAGCACTCACGAGTCTCCATGGAAACCAAATTCGGGGAACTGGCCTCGGACATCACCTTACTACGCGACGACCATAGGAAGCTGGCAGATAAGGTGAAGCAAGAGAGTCACACGCTCCATGAACTGAAACCTCAGGTCCAGCTCAATCAAAAAGCCATCAAGGACCTACAAGAGAAGGTAAATTTCCTGGAACGCAAGGCGGACGATTTGGAGGGACGCTCCCGCCGGAGCAACATACGTCTGATCAACCTGCCGGAGGGAGTGGAGAAAGAAGACCCTATTCGATACATAGAGACTTGGATAAAAACGTTCACCCGAGCCCAAGACCTTACGCCGTTCTTCTCAGTAGAAAGAGCACACAGGGTCCCGACTGGACGACCTCAGGCTGGCCTCCCGCCCAGACCATTCCTTCTGAAGCTCCTGCACTATCAGGACAGGGACATGATCCTACGGGCGGCCAGGCAAGCGAAAGTCCTCAGGGTGGAAGACAAAAATGTGATGGTGTTCCCGGAATATTCTCAAGCAGTGCTTCGCCAACGCGCCACATTCCTGGCAGTAAAGCAAGCCCTGCGCCAGCATAAGATACAATATGCCCTCCTGTTCCCGGCCCGCCTCAAGATCATCTATGAAGACTCAACACACTTCTTCACGGCCCCCGCGGAGGTGAGACACTGGTTGGATCATCGCAATCAGCCCCGATCAGACCGCGAAGATACACCGTCGAGCTCTGCGTCCAACAAACGGCGGTGACTTCGATCCAGAAAGGTCACTCTCACACAGATGAATCGACCGCCGTCGCCCAGCATCAAACGCGTCCCGGACTTGGAACAAATCATAGCTGACCGACGGAAAGCCATTCAGGCAGCGGCGGAGGTCAGGCAACTGGACGCCGAACAGGAGATGGATCGAGGCCCTCACATCTTTACATCCGAGGATGAGGGTCAGAGTGACGTCCGCACCTCCAGAGATGGTTCCGCCTCCCCGCCACTGGTGACCCCACAGACGGCGGATACACTCATCTGATGGCGGATGACACAACCAGCGGTAAGATTGAGATGGAGGAGCAAACTAGCCGACGAGGGACGCCGGGATGACATGCCTAAGGTATGGGTGGTAGCATACACACACGCAGAGACACAATGTGGCGGGTGGCCTTGACCCGAGATCAGGGCTCCACTGCTACACCACCCCCTCACACCAAACGAATTAGAGACAGTATGAGATGTACAGTTTGGGCTCATCGTGCCTTGCAATGGGCCCCTGCAGTTGGGACTGTTTCCCATATGTTGTTTTCATGTTACGTCCCTTCCCTTTTAACCCTGATACCTACACGGGAGATGGTAATTTGGTCACGGTGGAACCATGTATGAAGGGAAGTGATGCGGGCGAGAGTGGCTCTGGGTATAGTCGAAGGGTGGCGGGTGCACCGACCAACACTACTGACACTCTCACATGACAAAACCCCCTAACACGGACTTTACCTTTATCACACTAAACGTCAGGGGGCTGCACACGGCAAGCAAACGGTATGCAGTCTATGCCTATCTAAAGAGACAGCAGGCACATATAGCTCTCCTACAAGAGACTCACTTGACGACAGCGGAAGCCAGCAAGTTACAGAGGAAGTGGAGGGGTATGATCTGTGCCACGGGGTACTCTGCATTTGCCAGGGGCACACTGATCTGGGTCAGACCGGGAGTCCCCTTCCGTGAACAGTCCAGGGTGGTAGATAAGGAGGGGCGCTATGTACTACTGGAAGGACAACTGGATGGACAGTCTATCCTGATAGGCAGCATCTATGCCCCCAATGTGGAGCAGAACGCCTTTTGGTCTCGACTCACGAACACGCTGGCACACCACACCCATACCCCTTGGCTACTGGGAGGAGATTATAACAGTGTCTTAGACACGACCCTCGACCGATCCCGCCCCCCGCCACCACGGTCACCAATATACAGACAGAAGCAGCTCTTCAATGCGTGGGTTCGACACTGGACACTAACGGACACATGGAGAGCGCTGAACCCCACGACGAAACTATACTCATTTCACTCCATCCCACACGACCTTCGCGTGAGACTTGATTGATTTCTATGCTCACCTGCTATACACGCCAAAGCCAGACACACAGACTACCTAGGCAGAGTGCTCTCGGATCATGACGCCCATGCCCTGACCCTCCGATGGAAACCGCCCCACCCCCCAGTACCGACCTGGAAGCTCCCTCGGGAGTGCCTCACAGACCAGGCATTCACACATGATCACGGGGAACACCTGCAGGAACACTTCAGACTCAATGCGGGCTTGGCGTCCTCTAGTCTCGTGGAGTGGGATGCACACAAAGTGACGGCGAGGGGACACTGCATTCAGCAAGTGCTAGGGGTACGAAAGGTACTAGAACGCGCATTACACAGTACAGAACAGGAGCTGGCAACCATGCTGCAAGCGGATGACCGCAGCGAGGTGACCCAGCTGCAAATAGCAGAGGCTAAGACAAAATACGCTGAGACACTGCGGGACCTGCGTAAATATAACTTCAGAAAATACGCCAGTAGGGTACACCGGGAGGGCAACAGGGGTGGCACACTCTTAGCATGGTTGGCTCGACAGGACCCTGACCTGAAACCTATCACGGAAATCACAGACCAGGCCGGTCACCTCCAAACAACCCAGATAGCGATCATGCAGGTTTTTTACACATATTACTCGCTCATATATACCAAACTCCCAGCCAAGGCGACACCCTCGTGGCGTCCAACTTCCTACTCTCGTTACCTATCCCCCAAGTCTCGCCAGCGCTCCGGAAGGACCTAGACAGGAAATTAACACAGACCGAGATTAAGGCAGCGATAGGGACGCTGGCCAGAAACAAGGCCCCAGGCATGGACGGCTTCCCCCTCGAATATTACCAGACTTTCCTAACTCACCTTGCCCCACGTCTAACGACAATGTTCGAAGACGCACTCAAAGCGGGAGTCCTCCCACGTTCCCTCAGAGAATCATTAATAGTGTCGTTCCTAAAACCACACAGGGACCCCCAGCTCCCATCATCCTACAGGCAGATCACATTACTTAACTCGGACTGTAAAATCCTAGGTAAACTGTTAGCGACGAGGTATGCCCAGGTCGTGCCCCAATTGGTCCACCCCGACCAAAACGGATTCGTGCCAAACCGCAATACATCCCAAAATCTCCGTAGGCTCTTCCACGTCCAAGACATAACTCGAGCCCAGTTCCCGAATGCAGCTTGCCTCATACTAGACCTCGAGAAGGCATTTGACACCCTCCTATGGCCATATCTGTTCGACGTCATCGCCAAGAACAACTTTGGCTCCCACCTCATCGCTTACACCAAGCTCCTGTACACACAACTCAAGTCCAGGGTCCGGATCGGCACCTATATCTCCTCGGAATTCACCGTGGACAGAGGGACTAGACAAGGATGCCCGTTGTCACCCCTCTTGTTCGCCTTGGCGGTCGAACCTCTGGCGATACGCCTAAGACGAGAGGGTGAAGACTGGGGTATCCCCCTAGCGCACTCGTGGCACTGCGTATCTCTGTACGCAGATGACCTCCTGATTTATGTTAGGGATGCCACGAGCGACCTGATGTGTATCTGGAGGACGCTGGAGGAGTTTGCGAAAGCGTCGGGCCTAGGGGTAAACTGGGGGAAATCCTCCATATACCCGCTGAGCCCCCATATGGCCCCCTTCGAAATTCGAATGGGTACCCAATCACTCGCCTGGAATGCCGACGCCCCCGATACCTGGGAGTACGGTTGTACCACACCCCGGAGGACTTATACACAGGGAATCATCGTAGGACGCTAGCTGGTCTTCGATCAGCGGTCAACTTCTGGAAGACACTCCCACTGGCGCCTATAGGCCGAGTGGCCCTGGCAAAAATGATTATGGTCACCCGCCTGTTGTATAGCTTCGCGAATCTCCCAGTGATCCCACCTCGATCATTCTTCAGAGAACTGAACACTCTCCTGATAGACCTGATATGGGGAGGGGGTCGAAGACGGGTGGCGCTCTCCACACTCTACCTGCCTACCACGGAGGGGGGACTGGGAGCGCCGGCCTTTGAAGCATACTTTCTAGCGGCCCAGCTCCAGTGGCTGTCCTACTGGACGGCGGGACGCCACACAGGGGAAACCATCACAGCTACTGGTCCTCTCTCGCAAGCCGCGATCGTCAGACTTTTGTTGCCAGGTACTAAACCCCTGCGGACTCGACCCTTGCAAGTGTCCGTTGCCCGAACGTGCATGATGCGTATACACCGCATGTCCAAAACACAGCCACCGTATTCACCTTTGTTGCCATTGGCGGGTTTCCCTCGCAGGGATTCGTATTATTCCCCGGGCACGCTTCGGGTTTGGACAGAGCTGGCGGTCACGGAGATCGGATCTCTGTTCGAAGACGGACAGTTACAGATGTTTGAGCAGATGAGGGACCGATACGACCTGCCCCCGGGACAGTTTTTGCTCCATAGGCAATTATTAGATAGCAGCAGTACGCACTGGAACCCAGAGGCCGGTGAACCCGCGACACATCCAGTGATTCACGCGATCATGCACATGGGGGTGGGGAGACACTTAGTAACGTGGCTCTACAGGGCGGTGCGCTCTTTACTCCTCCCGTCCCTCCAGTCTCTACGCCAGAAGTGGGAGACAGACTTCGGCAGAGTGGTCCATGACGGGGAATGGAGGTCAGCCCTGGAATTTCCCAAAAAAGTCTCCAGAAACGCAAGGTTCCGCAACATACAATTCAACGTCCTCCATAGGGCCTATCTCACACCGGGCCGCCTCCAACGATTTTTCCCGGACACCCACTTCGAATGTCCCCGATGTCGAACCCCGGGGGCAGACTTCAGACACATGTTCTGGGACTGCCCCACTCTCCGCCGGTACTGGGACAAGATCCACCGAACCCTAGAAGAGGTCACGACCATTGCCACCATGAACACATGGGAGGCATGCGCACTCAGAATTTTCCGCAAACGGAAAACTGAGAAAACGCAATGCCGATTCCTATCACTAGCAATCCTCCTAGCGAAACGCGGTATCGCCATGCACTGGAGGGCCCCCACGGGACCACCAGAGGCAGCATGGATCGGCGCGGTAAATAAATGGGATAAGGCGGAGGAAGAGATACTCCGGAAGGAGGAGGTACGGGGACACCGCAAACATCCCATATCCCTGGAGTGGGCTCAACTACTATATAACTTCACACAGGCGACACGCCCTCAGGAGTCACCTACGACCTCGCAATCCCAGACACGACCGACAACACCGACCCCCATGCATACATAAACATGTCACGGACTCTACATACCTGTCGTGAGCGACCACACTCAGCGACCCTCCGACACCCAGACACAAATCAACGACGCTCGCTATAGACCTATACCTAAAGACCTGAGAATATATTTTCTGTGCTTGGACACGGTGACCTAGAAACCCCCCCTCTCGTCCTTCCCTTACTTCCACCCCTCTCCCAAGTTAATCGGTTCACCCCCCTAGTTCCTGGGTAAGAAGGCAAGCTCGATTTAGACAGAGCGCTACCCGTATATATTATTCACTGATTGACTTCACGCATAGAGACACCACGATGCCACATGTTGTTGTGAATCACACCCACATAGCCGACGCCTATAGCACCGACCCCACAGCGCCTGACACAGCACGAGTTCACCCCCCCACGGGTGCAGTTGACAGACTAATATTTTCGAGACGGTCCCGCCCATGAGGGGGGCATACGCTATGGTGGGAGGCCACGTGATACATGCTACCAAAGCACACAGATAGGGACGATCGACAGACAATGATCCCGAACTGGGAAATGCCAAACAGAATCCAAGTCTCCAATTGTATCTCTATGACTTAAATTTTTGTAATGCTCGTTTACCTCTATTGATCAATGTCGTATTGTTCATGTAAATGCAACCTAAAACCCAATAAACAAATTCAAACAAAAAAAAAAAAAAAAACAATCAGCGTGCTGGCTGATTTAGCAAAAAATATATGCAGCAGTTACTCATCTCAATCAGATGAAGAACATGAAAAAGGTTAACAACATGACTTTCTAGCAAATCTCCCATTGACCAACAGAAGCTAAAAAGGTCAAGAAATTAATGAAGGTTTCGCTTGGAAAAAAAGGCCTCGGCCTCTATGGAAGCAATGGATTTTGACCAGAATATAGCTCAGCCGCGGGCCGTGGAGGGAGTTACGGTGGGGCAGGGAGGCGGGGAGGGGGATGGGCATGGGCATGGTGGAGGGACCTAAAAACTGGCATATGGATAATTGCAGGTAAGTACACAATTTAATTAATAAAACGAAATTCGTAGCGCGCAGAGCATCGCATTTTAAATCCACCTGAAAGTGAACCCTGGGCAGATGCGACTCAGAATTGGAAATAAAAGATGTCTTAGGTACAATAAGAACAGAGTTATGGCTGCTGGGCTCTTGACGAAAAATAAAGCGATCAGGTTCAGAGCAGGAGCAATGGCACATTTGTTCAGTCTGCCGGACCTTCTACCTAACCTTTGCTATCTCCCTAGTGAACTAAGGATTATTAGCCTTGTGTTGTTTAGATATAGCTGATTAAACTGGCATGGGGAGGTGAAAGCCCCCTCCCCCCGACAAGGGTGTCACTAAAATGACAGGAAAGCTCATTAGGATTGTCGGGTGGGTTCGGAGGGGGGGGATAACCATAAATGAGTGAAGAGGGAGTGTGCTCTGCTGACATCCAGGAGGTAGATGTATGAACTTGTCACACGGTGCAAAGCAGCAAGTCACCTTGCTGCACTGTGTTACTGGGCAAGGGCAGGAATGCACCATATTTAGGGCAATACAGAACATTCCTGCCTTTTCCCAGTGCTGGCGCCCTTTTGGCAGCCTAGCACCAACACAGACAACCTTGTGAAAGGGTGTTTGTATTGAATGCAGGAATGTTTTGTGCAGGAAGGGGGACCTTCCTGCACAAAACAATACTGAGAGGCATACTCATCTTACTTTGTGTGCAGCAGAATGCAGCACCAATAGAAAGAGGAAGTTACGAGAACTAAAGACATTCTCCTTCTTATGCCTCTTGTGGGAAAGCATATCTTTTAGGCACATTCCAGGTTCACCAGTTCTGGTAAATCTGGGAATGAGTCAAAAACCATGGGAGTTGCATGGGAACACCTCCTTCACGCAGAGTAAGTCAACACAGCAATATGCACTGTGTTGCTTTATTCCAGGTTTATGGAGCCACTGAGGGCCATGCCAAGTGACCTTGCGTGGCTTCATAAATGTCTCTAAAGGTTTGCGTTGTGCATGTACCATGTTGGGTGGTGCCAAACATTACACAAACCTGCTTGTTAACCCCTTCCACTCTGGGCTAATTCCCCCGCGGCGCAGAGAGGGAGGGGCCGCGTGCGGCACCGCGGTGCTCATGACGAGCCCAGCTCATCATGTTGCACAGTTGAGCTGTGCTCATGACGAGCTGGGCTCGTCACGACTCTGCCCACTCCTTTAGAATGCCCGCACAGGAGGGAAATTAGCCCCGCATGGGCGTTCCGCAGCAGGTATGACGAGCTCTGCTCGTCATGAGAACAGCTCCACTGTGCATCATGACGAGCTGAGCTCGTCAAAAGCGTTAAAGGTGTTAATAGGCCCCCAGTGTATTTGAAACATAGGCCGCCTTCTGAGATCTGGGCCAGGATCCTGGGCAATTTTAAGATCAGGAATAAGGTCAAAGGTCATAAGAGATTAAACTAGCAACACTCAATTTTGCTGGACAAATGCTTTTTTGACGAAATATAATATTTGTTTTTTTTTAAGTTTGATGATGCAAAAGGGTAAGTTATGCTTGAATTTGGTTGATTTATGAATGTATTATATGCAAACTAAAACTGTAGATTGCAGAAATATGGATCTTTTTCATAATAATTGAAATGTGCATTATAAAATTATTAATGAAATGCAACAATGTAAAGTCATGTAAACAATCGATAAACACATTGGAAATTTAATTCATTTGTTTAATATTTCTCCTTGTCCTTGGACTGAGGAAACCTTCTAGACATGTACTAGCAGCGCCGGATCTATTTATCCATGGCCTTTCGTGCACCTCCCGAAAGCCTTCTCGATTACATTAGTGATCCAACTAACTAGTTTCCTTCACTCACCTGAGGTCCAACAACCCCTGTCGGTCCAGGCAAACCGGTCTTGCCTTGAAATCCCTGTCAAAATAAAAGGACACATATTAACAATGATGTCAAAATCCTAGATATACAATATTGGACGGAACAGTTGCACATATCCCATTGTTGACTTCATTTAACTATTTTCGCCACTTAAGTCTTTCCCTATGCCCTTTAGACGACTGGTTTTCTGTTTTGCTGTTCATGGTGCAGATGTAACCGGTGGCAATTCGAACCTGCTCATGTTGTGTTCTGTTATTATTTATATAGCGCACATAGACTGAAGCTTAATGCAGCTTAATGCCCAGGAAGCTATAAACCTCAGCTAATGTTCCTCATGGCTGAATCACCAGCAATTTTTGTTTTAAATAGCAAACGTACTTGTTTTTATTTCATGGTCGAGCACCCACGCCTAATGATGTTAATCATACCATTACCAACCTGCACTTTGGAAGCACTGTTTGAATCAGTTGGTCGCTTTTCTTTGGCACACTCTCTTATGCCCATGACACATGGTTCTCTCAAGAACTATGACACCCAGGCATGCCAATTGAGATAGCAATAGGCCAACCATATTGGTGGTGAGTATATCTTGTGGCTGCATTTTCGATAGGAGGTAAGGTTACATTAAGTGATGGCAAAAAAGTCAGTCTTAGCTTTGGGATCCTTATTATCAGTACTGAAAAACATTTTATAGTCTCGTAGCCCAATGCCGAGAAGGGCTTTACTAGTTGTTAAAGGCCCTGAATGGATAGTAAACGCTCAAGGCACAGGCGAGATTCTACGGGAAGAGAGCACAGTTTTTTTTCCAAACACAGTTTTATGGATATTATTAGATTGCCGACATTATACAAATTTACTATTGTTCGATAGTGTATATACACAGTTGGAATACTCCTTCAGTACAATATCAGATTATCATTATTATTAGTGGAGGAGTGTGGCTCAATGGTTAGAGCGGCAGACCCTGATGCAGAGTTCTGGCCAGGGACCAGGGTTCGATTCCCGCCTCGGCAGGGTCTCGGGCTCAATTTCCTCGGACCTGTTAATTCTCGTCTCGGTGCCTATTCTAATCACGGGCCCCATGCTGCAACTCTGGGCAATAGCTTGCTTAGCCTCCACACCAGCGCTAAGGATGCCTGGCTTCACCCTGGGGGTGCCCAGAAGTGGACACTTCACAGGGAAAGCCAGGAGGGGTTCCACAGCAGTATAAGTATCAGTGCCAGGAAGCTGAATAGGTGACACCGCCTGGTGACAGTGTGCTCTATAAGTACCATGACATTTACATATACATCAACCATTATCTAAGAGATAAATTCCATTCCACATGTGACAACCATTATTATAGACTATCGAGCATAAAGAAAGAGTGCACACCTTTAACAAAGTGTATAGCCCGAGTCGTACAGGCTGTCAGATTATTTAAAAAAAATCCCCCACTGAGGGTAGAATGTTCTAAATTAAACAGGGAGAAACAGAAAGAGAAACATGGCATGCTGGGACCGCGCAACTATGCCAGCCTTCATTGGATGTGAGGCACTCTTTTGTGTTAAATGGAGCTCTCAACATTCCAATGTTCCAAAAACGAATTGAGACTTGCTAGTAGTGAAATGCAGAATTTCAAAAGCAACATGGCTAAAGGGAAATTTCTTTTCCTTGTCACAACCTGATCAAAAGAGATAGCTATTCATTGTTAAAAGTGCAATGCTATTAACAAATGTGTTTTTCATTCAGATGCCACAGACACACAGTGGAATATTTTAGAGACATTGTGCAGGTTTATTAACTAAATTTGACAATAAAAACTGAATCTTTAATTAATGTGTCATTAATGTGAGATGAAGGTAGGTTAGGGAATTGAGGATGGAAGCTGTATACTAGTAAAGTTGTAATTTGCAATAACACCAGCCAAAACATTCAGGGCAGCTGAATGGATGAAACAGCATTGAAGTGTTCCTGATCTCAGCAGATTGTCAAAAAGATCAGAAAGCATGCGGTGAGATGGGGCCCATTGCACATAGGAAGAGATTGGTGTTAGAAGCAATTGACCATTTCTTGATTTCACGAAAGCTATTATAAGAATTGATAATTCTTATCAGAAGCTGATCTTAAGGCCAGTGGCTTTCAAAATGTGATGATTCCTTGTAAAGGAGTTGAAGGAAAAGTTAGAGGCAAAGTAGAATGTGTGGAAATAATGTGGGCTGACAAAAAAACGGACAGGGTCCTCTGGTATTTATTTCTAGTCATATTGTTCTGCTTTTACAAAATCATGCATTCTTTCATCATGAATGAGTGAAAGTTGAGTTAATGCAAGAAAGACTACTTACCGGCTCTCCTCTCTGCCCCGGATGTCCAGGTAAACCGTCCTTGCCAGCAGGTCCCTGAAGTAAACATAAATTCAGAAATTAATATGGAAAGGTTTGTTGGCAAGACTTCTCCTGTCTTACTGCCTCGAAGACAGCATAGTCTGATTTCTAAATGAGTGACCATGATTTAATTAACAGCCTCTCTGAGACATGACTTTCAGCAGCACCAGAACTCCCATCTTCCTGTGACATGTTTAAGATAAGACTTGTTTCTTTCTAGTGCACACTATGCTGCTTCCTATTATGCTTTATCTCTCGCTATAAGATTGTAAAGTGTTTTGTTTTCTTGGGTGTAAATAACCATTCAGTGTTCCAAATGCTGCTATTTGCGAGGTTGCTTTTTTTTAGGGAATGTTGCTTTTCCCGACATATTCAACGTCTAAAGATAAAACAAAAGTTTGAGTAAGACCGTCGCAATATAATTTTAAACCCTGAGCGGCAAGAAGTTAAAGTATATACAACCGCTATTTTCAATCTAATAGAGCAGGCTTTTGCAAGTAAAATCACAAACTGAGGATGTGGTCGGGCGCCTAAGAAAGCAGCGAAATGCTTTGTTCCCCCTTTTTGGTCACACTGCTCAATGCGAGGCACTGAAAAAGTTCCACAAAACGATTGCAGCGCCCTCTTTCGCCGTTAGGTGTCAGAGTTTCCTTACTATCTAATAAGTGGAAAAACGGTTCCTGTGTTGTGGTGAGTTGGCAATTACAGGGAAAACGAGGACTGCAAATTGCAGTACAACTCTCAGCTCCCAGGAGCCTTTTATGGAACGATTAAATCAAGACTTCAGCACAAGCACCTTCTGTGCGCATGCGCCTGGGAGCATGTCATTTATTTCTATCTAGATTTCAGATCTGCTTCTCCCAGGATGCGCCTTCCTGTACTTCAGTAAATGGATCACAGTGACTCAGAGTCCTCGTCTATGAGACAGCGCATGTAATGTTTGAAGATGCTTTGAATATTTGCCCAAACCACAAACTTCTCAAGTAGTCTGACGTCTGATGTGAGCAGCTCACGCGAACCTGTCTTTTCTTTCCACTCTGTTGACACAAATATTGCATTTACCAGTAATGTAAGGAAAGTATACGGAAAAAAACAGGCTATGTGTGATAAGCAACCCTAGCGTAAGATAGCTTCATCTAAGTGAAACTACTATTACGTACGCACCATCTATTTTTTCTAACCTTTTCAACAGGGAACTTTTGCAATTTCTAATCCCAAAATTCAAATCCAAAATAAACGTGCTCTTTTACTTTTTAAACTTGCAGCACTTACTGGTGGGTACATCGACTGTGCTAGTTTAGACCATGCACAATGTACTGCCTATTCGAAATGCCTATACACATTCAGAAGGCCAGACTCCGTCTGGAACTTGGCCTGTCAAGACTAGCTCCAACCTGTGAGGCTGATACCTGGAAATACTACATCAGGGTCCAGAAAGCACCAGCCAGCTCACTCAGGGCTTGCCTGAAAGACACATTTGAGAGCCCTGGGAACCGCTGGCCAGGCTAGTACAAAATGCAATTACCTCTCTTCAAATTGAAGGATCAGCGTTAACGTCATATGCCATCCCTTACACGGCATGGAAAAGGGATATCAACAGGCAGCTGCAAATAACCTCGTACTTGTCGGACATTCACTCCTTAAAGTCTTCTGGCATCCTGTCACTTTGAACAACTCTTACTTATCAGGGAAGCCACAACCATACCTCTTGGAGGCCATTAATAGACGGTCGTGGAGATATATTTTATTCACGTGCCTGTTAGGTCTACAAGTAGCCAACTTTAATCTGGGTAAGGATGGAGTCCTTTAGACTCTGCAACTATTACCATGAATTATGGTTGCGCAATATGTGCTGCTGTCCTAAGCTTGATGCCACCTGGAGGTCCCTGCTGAAACCAATTGACCTGATGGAGGCCACGTCGCTGTGTTTCTCCCAAAGTGACTTAAGAACTCTATCGAGGTGTGGTATATTTGTTAAGGGACTCAGAGCTCAAATTCGCCTCCGACCTGCGGATCCTCAGCTTGTCACTTTTACCCAAAAACTAACAACGGACTATTACATGCAGAAATCCTGAAGCGGGAACTGGTGTGGCAAGGTTCTCCTAGTTCAAGTTCTGCATGAGGCACCCCTGCCGTCATCCTCACCTAAGACCCAACAATGGACGACAGAAGCTGGAAAGGAGAACATGATGCACTAAGGGGTCTCCACCAATGAACTCTATCTAGCTCCTTCATCTCCACTACTGAGAAACTCTGAAATGAGATCTCGGTGCGGTAAGGAGTTATAAACTCCTGAGCTATATGAAGCTCCATGTCGTTATTATTGGAAGAGGCAGAATGCAAATTCTTCCGTCGTTTTCGGCCTCATCTCTCAGGGGATAGCCCAAGTGAGGTAATTGTATGCACCATGTGAAGCACCTCTCTCATTTTGCCTCGACTCCATCTAAGCACTCTGAACCCAATTACTGAGAAGACAAATTGAGACACGGCTGTTGGTTACAATTCTGCAACCCTCAGTCACAGGGATCAGGGGATAGCCATGAGTTAAGTCATTGCATGCATCACATGACACATTTCTTTCTCCCCGCCCTAACCTCATTTGTTAACTCTTTAGTCCAAGAGGACATCAATACTTCACATTCTGCCATTTAACTACTCAGCTATCGGTTTTTATCTGCATCCCTACTCCCTTTTTATGTTACGGATAGGATTTTAGGTTTTAGTAACTTTTAACAAGAAAGCAAAACATTGTTGCTTTTTATTTCAGTAACTTTTGTACTTGGAAAGCAGTTGTGATTTAAATATTGTTTGATCATAAATTGTAACGGTTTTATCAACTAAAAGAATAAAATCGACACTGACATTGACTATGCTTTCTTCCTGAATGGTGGAAGAAGATTGACGTGACGAGGCGTGTGTGAAAAGGATCTTTTTACGCATTTGCCAACTCCACACATCAATGTATTTTGAATTAACAAGTGCTAGCCTGTATTAATATACTGTTATATCACTAGAAAATTAATTCTCTACAATTGTACAATCAAGAGTGTCACTATGATGGTTTCTTATGAGCACTGGGCAGGGGAAAGGAAATGGCTGAAGGAAAATAACAAGGAAAGTTAATAATTTATTCCAAAGTCATACATGTTCATCCTGAGGCTTTCTATTTCATCACTAAAACATCTCATAATGAAGTTAAATCCTAAATAAACAAGCCGCTTTTGGCACTCATTCAAATGAACCCCCCACCTTGCTCAATTTCATATATCGATTCACTGCAATGAAGCCCTGAATGGGCAACCTATCTCAAACTAGGGCCCTCTCTGTGCCCCTATTAATCAGCAGTTGCAGCTAGCACTAATAAAACTGAAAATGAATATTCTCCATCAATATCAGTCATTGGCCTAAATGGACCCACATTTCTTCCTCATTATTCAGCCATATGGGACTTTAGTGTGTAGCTGAATAATGTACTTAGATTCTAAAATCCGCAGTTTTTGTGGTTCACCTCTCTCTTCTTTCTGTATTTGGTCAATACAAAAGAATTTGAGTAGGTCATGATTACTGTTATGTACTAGTTCAAAATGACGGCCGACCGGACAGCTCAGATCTTTATTCACGATTGCCCACATGTGTTCAAGTACTTTCTTCTTGGCAGGGTGTATTGTGCTCCCAATGTACCTTTTGGGGCAGGGACATTCCAGACAGTAGACCGTAAATTCTAAATTACAGTTCAGTAATTTCTTGATTATATGTATAAGAAAGAGATGGCTGTCTCGTTCAGGAATGGGAACTCTC
Organism: Lissotriton helveticus; assembly: GCF_964261635.1. Classification (NCBI taxonomy): domain Eukaryota; kingdom Metazoa; phylum Chordata; class Amphibia; order Caudata; family Salamandridae; genus Lissotriton; species Lissotriton helveticus. Next base: position 1,764,972,926 of record NC_136057.1, read on the forward strand.
TCTAAAGTAACTTCCTCTGACAGAATGCTACAAGATGGGAGTAGGGTGTCTCAAACATTTTGCTACAAGCCCCTATGTCCCTTTTCAAGAGTTGAAATGAATGTGCATGCGCCTTACATAGTGACCCATGGAAAAAATATCTCAACATTTCACTTTGCATCACCCTCGGTCGCATGATTTACTCACAGGTGGTCCCTTGGTTCCTGGAAATCCGTTAGGCCCTTGAGGTCCTTGAGGGCCCTACACCATTTCGGAAAAAAGAAAAACAACATTTAAGTGCAGTGCTAAAAATGCAACTCTCAATATTCTAAACAGCTTGGTTTCTTCCAACTTCAGTCAGCTGCTTCTTAGGAAGCACAAGAACTTTGCCTGTTTTTGATGTCCTGCATCAATCAACCCATTTTTGCGAATTTGACTACTTACAGAATAATGTGATATTCAAGGGTTAAGTGCATTTGACATTTTGCATCATGGTCCCATTTTGAACCTAATCTATGAACATAACCATATGGAGTGGCTTGATCAATGCAAAGTTTACCATGTTTGGAAATGTACAGACTGTCGGTTGGCGTTGGCAGACTATTAAACCTCACCAGGGAAGTCAGGACATTATATCAATGTTAGAAGGTGACTGAAGTTCCCATCTTCACCAGATAAGAAGTTAATCTTCAGAGAGTGGAAGATTCCCAGGAGTCAAATGTCCCTCTCAGGAACGGTAGGACTAGCTGGAGGAAACTGGGGCAATGTCTACTTATCCGCATTCTTTTACCCGCTACATCTTAGGGCTACCCACAGTCCTTAGCAACAGGGGTAAGCAGTGTAACAGCTTCTTCTCAGGAAGCAGACATTGGTGATTCCCCATCTCCTTAACTCCCACCCATGGGGTGGAGCTTTCTGCAGGGGGGTAATGCCGTGCCTGGATTTCTAATTGGCAGTGACCCATTCACAACCCTGAGAGGCAGCACAACCATCTTTCAACTGCCCTTTTTCTCTTAGTTCATTTCACCTTTTCAAAATTTGCCCATCATGAATCATACAAGACAAAACAATTGTGTGACATTTGTTTTTGCAACTTTTAATGCCCCATCTCTCAATAGACAAATGATAAATAAGTACAGATTAGAATATCCTAGTTCCCTCAGGTAGTTGTTGGTGGATTGTGCATTTTGTATGTCGCCTGAAGTTTTATGTGAAAAATCAATAGCCCCCCCTGGAGGTCAGTTCTAAACATGAAAGCTGTTTTAGAGCGGAAGTGCTTATCTCTGGATTAAAGAATGTCGGAAAGGGGGTAGTGATAGATCACAAGGATTTGGCGGTTATTGGCAGATAGAAGATTGTTCAGACTCAGGAAGCAAAGTTAACTTTGCCCAAAATAGGATGGGGCTAACAGGGGCTTTTACTGGCTTGGGCTGGCACAAAAAGGTGGATAGGAACACACTTATTACCAATCAGACCACTTAAACAACATTTTGAGATTCTACGCATAATAATGTGTGTAGATCTAGTGCACAACTCACCTCCTAAAACTTTTAAATCTTTATTTTACTGAATCCTTAGTTAATTCATTAGTCTGATTTTTTCATACCTTAGGCCCCTTATGTTAGAGGGTGGCCCTGTCAAGCCAAATGTTATACAGCCTTTGCACACATGTGAGCTGGTTGTATCAAACCAACTGAAGATGAACAAAAGCTAGTCATTGTGCACGGGAGAGAGGCTGGAATGGTATACATCACAAAGGTGGTAGCACAGTCTGTTGTCTATTACACACTGAGTTTTCTCTTCATTGTTGTGAATATATAATCATTGTACAGGGGCAACCAAATTACTGTTAGGCTGAGAATGAGGGGGACTGTTCCAAAACACTTACCTTTTCCCCTCCGACACCAGGCACCCCATCATTGCCTGAATCTCCCTAGAAAACAAACAAGAGGGTCTGTGATCAAGAAATACAAGCACTTGAGATTAGGTGGGGTTAACAAGACAGCACATCAACACCATTACCTAATCATATCTACCATCATCAGAGCATTAGAGCCCTCCCTAGTGTGGGTGAATAGTTTTGCCAACAAAATGAAACACGTGAAATCTCCCTTTTTTAGACTACCGGCACAGTAAAATGTAGTTGAAAATTTGTCAAAAACCAATTTCCATGATGACTAGGAAATATGGGCAAATATCTGACCAAACAAAGGACAATGTGTGCTTTTGGGGTTCCCACCACTTCCTGGACACCTAATGCAGTCCGAGGAGGTACGCGTGCCTCCCTGCAGCCATTCAGAATGGTTCTTATACTGGAACATATTTTGGTTGGTTTAAAGTGTTGCCAATTAAATGATTGTTGTTTCAGAAATCTGAGTGGCCTCCCTTTTAACCAATGAGGTTGTGGTCATGTGCTAAGGGTAGGCAATCAGAGCAGCCCTTTCATGACTTTCGATAACTTGCACGAAGACCAATGATATCAGAGTTTTTTGTCGATTTTTGCTGGAATACACTTTCACTTGCTGTGGAGTGAAAATGTACCCCAAGTCTAGTTTGCCAAACCACCTGGCTTCTTGATCACATCACAGTGCTTGGTAGCACTAATGTGAAAAGTACAAGTATGCAATACCCACTGGTGTGAAAGTCAAGACTTATTCAACAAAGTAAGAACACTGCACCATTCATTATATGGGCACTGAATGGTATCTGGGTAAAAGCACCCAGTGTATTAATTCTGCCAGCATGGGTGATTTATAAAGAGGAGGTATCTGTTCAGAGTTCTGAGAAGAGGCTAGAGAAACTAGACACGTATAAGTTGTCCAATGTGACAGTGAAGGGGACACTATGAATTCATTAAATGCCTACATTGGAAGAAAAGGTTGCAATAGGGAAGTGCTATTCTAAAGCTAGACGATGAAATATAGTTATGGAATGGGCTCCTAAAGACCATTAGGAAACACTTCCTTTTTATAGGAAAGATTAGGAAGAACATGGAAGAACATTCCAGCAGAAATCGTGCAATCAACACTTCATGACTTTACAAAGACCCATGATGGATGCAGGGTAGCTCCCCGTGCAAAGAGGCAGATAAAATATGGCCATCCATTTATAAATCAGGGATAATCATGGAGTGCCTTGCACAAGAAAACAGGAAAGAGAAAAAGCAGGAGTACAATTAGTGGTGATGTGCCCTCTGTATCTAGGTGCTAATTTGCAGTTATCATGTGAACTCTAAAACGTAGTAAAAAAATATTAGGATTAAAAAAATACACAAACTATTTAAAACATGATGATCATCTTTTTTTAATCGTAAACATGAGTGTTTAAAAAGTCCCCGTCATTGAAATGTGTTCAGAATTATGTATCATGAAAGCACAATTTTTCCATGAGTTCACAATTATTTCGACAACACTTCAACATCTGAAAAAGCCTATGAAGAATTATATTTTCAAGCATTCCTTTTAAATGTTGTTAGGATGTTTGTGTAAAAACTGCTAAGGATTACGTAAGGGAATAAGTAAAACCTTCTGCAACAGAATGGAGTGAATTTCTTTTTTTTTTAAAACACGAACAACCCACTTAAGAAATATTCTCGGAAGTTTCAGCAAGCCGAGCACAGCACAGCATTATTGCCTGATCAGCACATGTACAGAGAAGCCATATTTGCTAATAAACTTGGGGAAATCTGTCGGCCTCTGTGTAATCTTGATGTTGTGTTGCCCTGACTCTGCTTGAGTCGAAGACTGGCATGCGCACAAGTGGCCTAGAGTTCCCATGCCTGAAATTACCAGTTGTATGAGTACATGGTCTTTATGCATCGAGTAAAACCACCAGACTATGTAGCACTCATCAGGTCCTAGCCTCAGCTGTGCGGCCCGCTCCCCCTTCCGAGCCCTTTAACAGCATCCCCCTGTGACCCGGTCTGTGTGCTAGCGCAGGTGGTAAAATATGAGCAGAATAGTCCTGTGGAAGACATGCAAGTTTTAACCCACAATCCCAGGTCCACCTGTTATTCTCCATTCTGAGGACTAAAGCTCATAAATGTGGTAATCTCACAGGAAGACACCATCTGGAATCACCAATTCAAGCCCATGTATCTCCCCACTGAGTTAAAGGCAACTCATAATCAAGTCCAATTCGGCCAACATCACAAGACTTTGTGAGCTCAGCTGGTCTAACAATTGATACTCCTACTGAAATTCCATGAACAAATAATATCTTGGTACTTTGAAAGGTCCTCAGCCATTTTGGGAGTGATAAAACCTCGACCTGATTACATATGAATGTCAAAAGATACCTTCTTTTCAGATTTATATGAAGTTTTGCTTACCTTTGGTCCGGATTTGCCGGTTGGCCCCCGCTGCCCTCGTTCTCCCCGTGGACCCTGTAGAAAAGAAACACAAACTAGTTAATGTCATGAACATACAGCCTCTCATTTTGGACTTCCACTTTATGAATGGAAAAGTGGGTCCCTTGCAGCACTGAAGAAAAACAATCCACAGGTGTGTTTTAAGTCAACCTACTGGTAATAAGTTCTTTAAACTACTTGTGTCATCAAGGGGAACAGCTCTCTCATCCGGTGACACCACAGACAGTGAGCGGAATGTAGCGAGACTGGCTAGTTGTGGCCAAGGAGCGTGATGTGTATCTTATGTAGGACATCTATGTCCCCACGTTTCAGTCCTTAGCAGGGTCGGACTGGGACAGAAAATGGGCCCTGACATCAAAATGAAAGTGGCCCTTATTAGTTAACTAGATAGCTAGAAAAGTGGCTCATGCTTATAAATTGAGGCAGCTTTGAAATTGGAAAGTCACGCTATGTAAGTGTTTCACAAGGTAAGGAAGACTGAACGAATTTGAGCTTGCCGCAGGCAATGTTTGTTTTAATATCAGGGAAATCAACACGATAAACCAGCCCAGCAGACCATGAATGAGGCCCACAAACAGTATTAAAAAAAGCCCACACACCGACTTGTCAGACCTGTTCATCAGACACTGCCTGATTGCCCTATAAGCCAGTCCACCCCTGATCCTTGAACGCAAATAAACTGTTATCTTACAGTGGTGTGGTAGCCATATTGAGAATCTCAAAGACTTGTAGGTGGCATAAGCATTGTCTTTATTCTTTGTTAAGAATAAAAGGAAATACAAGGAGAGGTGGTCAGTGTCCATAGCAATTAATAAGGGAGATATGTTTACGTGTTTATAGATTTCTTATGGGTGGCTCTAATAAGGGACTAGCACGGTAATGAACCATCATGACCTATGCTATCACTAATAATTAGCAAATCATCAGATGATGATTTCAAGGTGTCTCTCACACCCCTTCCTGGTCACTATTCCCACTCCCGAGGAACCGACTAATACTGAAGTTATATATCTGCTCTATCTGCATTAAGATAGATGGAGGGATGCCCGCTTTTGTTGATTTATTTTGCGTCCAGTAGGATCATTCTAAATGCTATGCGATGGGCTAAGTAACACAATGTGGACTGCATAAGCGCCATATTCTTAAATCTAGCTCTATGACGACAAAGGGTGTCTGAAAGCCTGTGCATGTGAATATCAAACTGCATTATTTCTCTAGGAAGGTTTTTTTCTTTGGGTATTATATCAGAATACTAATCAAGGAACAGATGCTGGAACTGCATCACCATTTAATGAACATTAAGACGCCCTTTGAAAGAGACGGTCCTGCTATACTGTAAGTGTGACCACAGTAACATGTAATAGTTGTTTTATAACTCTCCACTGCCAGATTTACAATGGTTGGATAATTAATTCAATGTATATGAACTAACTGACCTGATGGTCTGAGAGGGCACGAATCAAGTCAATGAAGGAATTGTGAATCTGTTGTGAGTCTCTATTGCACGTATTATACGTTTTCTATCAAAAGGATCGTTCACTTTTTGTGTGTCAGACACTGACAGCCATCCTACCGACACAAGTTGGAGCTCAGAAGCTTTTCATGCATCCCATCGTGATGATGACCTGGAAACTGATTTGAAGGTTGAAACATGTACACATAGATAGAGGGAGACACAGACTGTGATGATCTCTAGCCTTTAGCTGGACTTTACTAAAGTATCATGTTACTTGCTGTACAGTCTATGTTTGAATGAACTATTCATGTATACAAACAAGAGGTTTTTATCATGAGTGTGACCTGCAGAAGCACTGAATACAACAATAAATCACTATTTCATCCTTTGTTTTACAGACAGTTACTCAAAACATATACAATACGTTGAATATATTTATTCTCTTCATTGGTCTTTTTGATTGCTTCTACAACATAGTATTCTGCGACAGAAATATATGTGTACAATTGATAAAAATATATAACTGTTCTCTACCAGACAAATATCAAGACACTGAATAAACCGAATTCCAAATCTTTATTAAATCCAATAGAATAGAGATACAATATTTGTAATCTAACAAACACTACAACAATCTGAAAAGCACCCAGGTCGAACCAGTGTCGATCCCATAACACTTACCGAAGGCCCTCGTAGTCCAGCGATTCCAGGCTGTCCTGCTCGACCCTACACAAGAGAGTGATCAGAAGAGTCTGTTGTTAGATAATGCCTGAATGTATTTAATCAGAAGCAGTGGAAGAAGGGCTTTCACATGAGACATGCAGGGTAGTGTTGAAGGCAGTATGTGCTGAAGGTATGTGGGTGCTTATGAATCCCACAACCCTCGTGGCTTGCTGTATGTGTTTCCAGACTTCAAGGGCAAGTGACAAGAGTTGTTGATATGACTGGGCTGTCAGTCACTGAGGTTCAGAGTGCAGAGCAAAAGCACATCAGCATGGATAGTGAGGAATGAGGTAATTTAGCCTCACTCTAAAGCTGTAGCAGTATTGGCCTGGATGGCCTGCCCGAGACTCTGAGGTTTTAAGCCTTTATCACCTTAATATTGTTTCACTGTCAGGCGTAGCTTCAGGGGGGTGTTCGGGGGTGTTACACCGCCCTAATAAATTTATTTTGTGATGTATAGTCGGGTTCTGGTGCTTTCAGTTGGGTATGGTGAAGTGTCTGTCGGATTTCACCTGTAAGTTTTGGAAAACATAGCCAAAACCACACACACTCTCTCCATCTGTTTGAAAATTAAAAATGGTTGGTTATTTGACCAAAAATTTAGTTTTTTTCACTTAGTACTACTTCCAATCTGCATTCCTCTCCCTTTGCAATACCCCTGAAGCCCCTTCAATGGCCCTGCTTGTTTTATAATGTATTTTACAATTATATGCCAGCGTGATAGTTGGAAAATCTGAAGCTCATACCCCCCTTCCCCCGCCAAATCTAACTGACCAAGCTATGCCCTTGTTCACTGTGCCTCACAGGGCACTCACTTGGAAACTTCCTTCTCTCTCACTTTTGACTTGCCTCCAATATTTTTGCTTGCTTTCTTCATTCAGAACAACTATGAACATTTTTCAACCTTGTGCTTGAAGGAAAAAGCTTTAGTGTCTTTGATCGTCTCTCAAGCCAACCTGCCTTCCTGTCAAGACTTTGTCGAGGTAAGTGGCATACCTTGAACTAGGATGTTTATCACTCACCCGTTTGCCTTTTTCTCCCATCAACCCAAGCGTTCCTGCAAAACCGGTGGAGCCCTGGAATAAAAAAAACATGCTTATTGGTAAACAACAGAGATAATCAGATGTTGATCATACGCTTCAAGTCATGTAAATTGAAAATATCTCTAGGTGTCAAAATCGTATAACCAGAACTTGAGTGTGGAGTGAGGCATGAGGAGCAGGGACTATGGGTTAGAGCTGGATAAAGAGGAGCAACAAGGGTCCCAAAATTGAACTGGGGTAAAAAAAAAAGTGTTCAAATAGGAGTAAGTGTTGTCTTGAGGTACATTCAAGAGCAGGGGTTGAAAATATTAGGGAGCATATTATCAAGGGGGTTTATCTCCGCTTTTTTGGCTGTAAAAGCCAAGAAAGCGGAGATAAAATGATCTCCCTATTACCTAGCTGTCGCTAACACCAGTTAGCGACAGCTAGTAGGAGATAGCGACCATCTTGGGCCCCACTTTGCATGTCAGTGATATTTATCACTAATGACATGCAAAGTGGGCGTGCCAAGATGTTAGTGACTGGAAACAGTCGCTAACATCGCTATCTCCTATTACCAACTTTTGGAGATATTCACGCTTTTAGCTAACACCTGCCCTGAGCAGTTCTTAGCCATGTTATCCAATGGGAGGTGGATAACATGGCTAAGAGCATTAGCTCGGTAATGCATGAATATCGCTGACTTTTCAGCGATATTCATGCATTGCGGCCGTTTTTTAGCGCATTTGCGATAAACCTTGGTAATACCAAGGTTTATCTGCGGTAAAAATCACCGCAGCTCAGCTGTAAAATTTTGTCTCTAACCAAGCAATAGCGATAATTATCGCTATTGCTTGGTAATATGCCCCTCGGTTCCTAGAGAATGTTTTCAATGTAGTATGTTATGTTGTGATAGACGATGAATTTATAAATATCCTTACTGGTTATTCAAGGTTATGGACTAATCAGAAGGTAATTAGTCCTTATGGCATTCTTCCGTCATGACACAGATCCACCAGGGCAGTTGTGAGGGCCTAAATATTTGGAAATGCAAGTAATGTCACAGAAGACAATTCTACAGAGGGTAGTAATTGAATGCTCCAATAGAGTAATCCTTGGCAAGATCTGAATAATGGTCTTTGGTAGCCAGGTGCAGAGCAGTGATACAGAGAAGTTTATTCTTATAGAAGGAGAAGATGTGTGTCAAGGGCTCCAATAGGAATTGATGCTGGAAATATTAATGGGCTTGTCGAGTGCTTGGCAGACAAATACTCCATCACAAGCATGGTGGCTGTCCCTTCTACCGTATTACAAGTGTGTTATAGCCTATTGAACATATATTGTAGATTAATCCTCACGTTTGGAAGTAATATCCCATCTGCCAAGCTCTAAATAAGGGCTTACATCTAGTGCTAGGACAATAAAGTGCAATAAAGAATACTGGGGTGCATTGCAAAAAAGCAAGAAAAAATAATGACAATAGGAATAAAAAATACACAGCTAAAAATGTATATAGATAGAAGGTGCCACACGAGTGAGAATATTGGACTGAAAAGAATTACTGTCAGACTGATTAATTTAGGCAAGGAAAGACCTTTCTATGTATTTAGACATAATCAACTTTGTTGACTTGTGCAATAAGGGAAATAAGTGCTTGCTCTAGAATAATGTTCAGGTTACACGTAGAAGAAACTGGAACTAAGATTTGATTTGATTTATACATTTATAAAGCGAACGAATGCCCAAGGGCATCTTGGCGCTACAGACAGGTGGGCCAAGTAAGGTTGCCAGTAAGGTGTAAATATCATGTTAGTTGGAAAAGAGCCAAGTTTTTAGCGCCTTTCTGAAGCATAGCAGCGTAGGGCTGCTCTTTATGGTGACCAGTAATAAGTTCCAAATTGTTGCTGTCCCTAACAGAAAGCTTCTTCCACCCCAGCGTGCTTTCTTGAACCTGGGTGTTTGCAGGAGTTTGCTGTGTGCGGATCTTAGAAATCTAGACGGAGCATGCCATTTCAAATGAGTCCTCAGGAATTGAGGCCCGGCGCCATGCAGTGCCTTGAAGGCTAGGCAGTGGAATGTAAATGTAATCCTCCTGTCCTCTGGGAGCCAGAAAAGGGTTCTTAAACTGTGGGAGACTGGCGGTAACCTAGGGATATCCAACTCCAATCTGGCTGCCATGTTTTGAAGCCGCTGTAACCTATTTAGATGCTGAGATTGGATCCCCATGTACAGGGCTCTGCCATAGTCCAACCTGGACAAGGCTAATGCTGTAACCAGTGTTTTTAGGGAATCGGATGGGATGAAAGGACGGGTTTTCCTGATCATTTTTAGGATGAACCAAATGGTTGAGGAGAGGGTATTGATCTGATTCTTGAAAGTCAGCTTATCGTCAAAGATATATCCTACATTTTTTACCTTGGCACTGGGCAGTCACCCAGGCTGGCGGCCACCATCTAGGTGACCAGAAGGATGAATCAGAGCCGAATAGCAAGACCTCCGTCTTTCCGCCGTTAAGTTTTAGGCAGTTGAACTGCATCCATAGGTTTACCTGTGTCACGCAGTCGTTGAAACGGTCATCTGTCTCCTCAATGTTGCTTGAGACTGACACCATTAACTGGGTGTCATCACCATAAGAGACCGCTGAGAACCCAAACTGCCTAATGATAGAGGACAGTGGGGCCACATATACATTGAAGAGTGTGGGGCTCAAGGATGAGCCCTGTGGCACATCACACTTGGAGGAAAAGGCTCTGGATTCTATTGAAAAGGTCCTATTGGCAAGCAAAGATGTCAGCAGCATAAGGGTGGTGTCTCTGATCTCCTGCTTGCTAATATTTTGTGATTCACAGTGTCAAAGGCCGCCAATCAATTTACCAGAATCAAGGTAGCCTTGCCCCCATGTCCAGTATTGCTCTCAGTTCTTCTACAGCCATGACCAGTGCTGTCTCAGTTCCATGCCCCCAACGGAACCCATACTGTGAAGGATCTAGAAGGTCCCTGGAGGTAATAAATGCAGTGAGTTGTGCATTTACTATTTTCTCCAGCACCTTGGCCAGAAATGGTAGTCTGGAGATGGGTCGATAGCTGCTGGGATCAGTGGGGTCAAGGTTTGTTTTTTTAAGAGGGGGAGGATTGAAGCTATTTTCCAGGCATCTGGGAAAATGCCTGGCTGAATTATCCCATTGAATACTACATCTAATTTTTCGCTTAGTATTTCAGGAAATAGGTGCAGTATTTTGGGAGGGCAGGGGTCCACAGGGGCCCCTGAATTAGGTGTTTCTACTACCTGAATGATCTATTCTAATGTAGGTGGGGAAAAGGAGAAAGGTGAATTGGAAATAATAGCATCTGTAACTGCTGTAGTGGTCTCAGGGACTGAATCCACGCTGTCCCTGAAGGATCGATACACTTTGTCTCTGAACGAGTGTCCCAGCGTGTTGCAGAATTCAGCACAGGTTTCCATCCTAGGTGTCTCAGATAATTTAGCTAATCTTTTAACTGTAAAGAAAAGCTCCTTACTAGAATTTCTTACCTGACGGATTTTTTATGAGAAGTATTTGCTTTTCTCTTTCAATATCAGTTTCTTACAGTCTGCCAAAGATTGTGCATACCTCAATATTTCTATGGCGGTCGTATTTTGCTCTACGTTGTCTTTCAGCCCTTCTAAAGGTTTGTTTTTGTACTCTAAGCTTATCTGAGAACCATGGCGCTGATGGATTTTTCCACCTGGAGAGGAAGCTCTTCATTGGGGCTAAAAGATCTACTGCTGTTTTGATACAAGTGGAAAGCCTATGAACAGCAGTGTTAGTGTCGGTGGTGAGGTCTGGCTTTGTGCGGAGTAGGGCCACTTGTAGAGTGAGGGGAATGATGTTAGCCCAGTCCGGGAAATTTACTGAGACTGATGGGTTTGAAGATCTTGGAATGTGCTGATCTGTACTTAGTGTAAACATTATGCCTTTATGGTCTGACCATGGGACGGAAAACACTCCTGAAACTTTAAGAGATGGATTTGACATAAAAATACCATCTAGGGTGTGCCCTGCGATATGAGTATCATGCCTGATGATCTGTGTCAGGGAAAAGCGGGCAATCATATCGACTAGTGAGGCTGTATCCTGATCCGTCTGTTTTTCTAGATGATAGTTGAAGTCTCCGGATATGGTATAATCAGACGCATCTATACTGGATTCTATAAAAGGTCTAATGGCATTCACAAAGGAAGTTCTTGCTCTAGGAGGCCCATATTGAAGAAGGCCCTTTGGTGTATAGTTTTTACTTAATGGGATCTGAAAGATAGTATTTCACAGGCTGGGAAACTTCCAGCAGAGGTTCCTGCTACTTGCAAATTGTCTCTAAAGTTATTTGCTAGTCCCTCCCCCCCTCTTGTTTGTCTGTCGGCTCTAATGATGGAATATCCTCCTGGGAATGCTAAGGTCAGATCAGGGTCAGAGGATTCATCTGCCCATGTTTCTGTAACAAAAGCCTGATCGAGTTTATATGAGCCCACCATTTCTGCAAAATCAGAGTTATGTTTTGGCAGGGACTGTGTGTTGATCAGCATAACCTGGAATACCTTAGTAATTTCTTGTTGTGATTGTTTGTGCTGGGAGATTGAAACCTTAGCTTTAGTGAAGCTAAGATAGAATGTACAGTGCTGGCGCTGCTTAGAATCACTGTGCAGGTCTATTATAGTGCAAGGGGAGCTTATATCAGCTTTACTAAGGCAGAGTAGTTTCTCCCGTGAATATTTAGTCATAGATCTTGCTTCGGACCAAGTTATTTTACACCACTTGTTGGACCAAGAGGGAGGGACTACTAATACTTCCATCTTATCTGGATTAAATTTTAGTCTTTTCACACTCACTCAGGTGGCTTCTGCAGCCAGGCAGGTTTGGAAGGTAGTTTAACTGAGATGAGAAGTATTGTCAATCTGTGTGTCATCTGCATAGGTCATTAAAGTCAGAACAAGAGATCCAATCGTCATTGTATGGTGGTCCATGATTTGGCAGACCGAAATAATAGTATGTCTGAGTCTCACATGATGGCATGTGATTTGGCAGATTACTAAGGTAGTGTGCTTGTGTCTCTCCTGGAGGCATGGGATTTGTCAGAATCGCAAAGAAGCACACTTTAGCTTCATACAGCGGCGTATCCTCTGTCAGTCTCTGAAGTTACTATGTCAGAGCCTGCTCTGCTGACCTATGCTTTGGAAGACATAAAAGTGAGCTTTTGTGGTGGTTTAATATTTGATAGATACCAGATGTTGCAGACTTGATTCTTAAATAATGAAGTGGACAGACATGAAAGGTAGTCGCTTTGAGTATCTTGGGCTTTGGCAGAATAGAGAAGACACATGTTGTAATCTCTTAAACTGCCTTGGGGTTTGTAAGACACTAACACAAGCCTACTTCAGCTATTTATGTCAGGGTGTGTTTCACAGACTATAAGGGCCCAATTCACAAAGATTCGGCTGTGACCTAGTCTTGCAGTACGACTAGAGTAAGTCAAACCTACTCACTGCAAAGACTTTGTGAATCAAGGTTTCTAAGGCTTCATGGAGAGCAACCAGACTTGCCAAGTCTTTGAATAATCAGATGATTTACTGTGGATGTTATTAATGGGGGAATTGGTTCCACACCATTACAGCCAAGATGGTAAAAGCTCAAACTCCTGTTTTGTTTTAAGATTCTAATATTTAGAACCTGGGGCATTAAGGTCTCTCATTTACTAAATGTTGACGCATAGCGCACAGTAATTCTTCCTGCTGCACTGCTGTGCATCAAAATAAAAGGGCTGGAATGTGCCATGTCTACAAGATTCAGCGCATTCCTGTCCTTCTCCCCTGTGCAGGGGATCAAACAGCAGCTGTGGGCCAATGCGGACCCTTACGCCATGGTGCAAGGGTACCTGCGTTACCGAGATGATTGTTTATGTGCAGGCAAAGACATCTTCCTGTACACAAATAATCAGTAAAGGCACTTTGCTCCTTCTATGTGTTCTGCAAAATGCAGCACACATAGAAAGAGCAAAAAACTAGGAGAAATAAAAGTATTTCTCCTCGTGCCACTCATATGCCTCCCCTAGGGAGGTGTAGGATTAGGTTTATGACACTTTGTAAATCTGGGAATGTGTCAGGTTCCTTGGATGTTGCATGCGAGCACCCACACCAGCACCGATAGAACGCCCTTAGAATGCGTGAAAGGAACCCATATTCACAAGGCCATGAAAAGTCACTAAAGGTGGCTTTGTTTGGCCTTGTAAATATGGACAGGCACACTGCACCACCGGTGTGTCTAAAATGTAATGTATCGGTGGCACAATGGGCTTTTAAATGGGACCCTTAGTGTCGAGGACCAAGATCATAGGGTGAGCTGGGCGTAATAATACACTCTACTGTTTATGATCAGTGGTCCTACTATATGACACCTATTTAATGCAACGAGTTTCATTTATACACAGGCTACTGCCTATTTGTACCCAAAGCATTTGGACAACCGTCTTTAGGTGCTCGGTGCCGGGAATACTGCACCATATCAAGTGGTTGTAGGTTAAGCACCCTGAAGTCCCCGAAAATTGCATTCTGGAAAATCGAGTATAAGAATATTGTGGCACACTAATTCCTGGACAAAATATTGAGGGGCAAAATATTAATAGGTAAGACCATATCAGAAAGTATAAAATTACTATTCTTAACTCCACATTTATATACCTTGATCACTGTCAAGATACATGTATGCGGAATTAAGTATAGATAATCTGTACATACTTACCTTTCAATTTGCCTCTCGATATTCTGTCTGCAATATTAGTCTCGTATGATATTTTATAGTCGATATTCAGAATCCACATTGTCCCTAAATTCTGTTGTCAGAATTCAATCCTATTGAGAGAGCGATGGAAATCACAGTAGTTTTATGGGATGATGCAATGTTTTGGGAAACAAAAAGCAAGAGGAGAGATTTATTTTGCACTTTGATAGTTAAATAGTTAATTTGTTTTTCTCCAAAAAGCTGTATAGATTGACAGGTAGTTCCTAATTTTGCAACCAAGTTTGGTGGACTGCAGACAAATTCCTGGAAGTATACAAATGGAATATACATTTTTCTCATTGAATTCCATCATTAATGTGAGTAAGTGTGCTTTGTGGGCCTTTGCATGTGTGCATTTCATCTGCAAATTCTGCTTGTGCTCACCTTTGGTCCCACACGTCCTGGATATCCTGGAAGCCCTGGAATGCCGAGACTTCCCTGAAATGACAAAGGAAAGTCATGCTAAGGAGTCTGCATGGTGCAAAGTCACAGAAATTGACGCAAAGTGATGCAAAGTCTTACAAGGGTATATACTTTGCACTGTAAAAGGAATTTTACACAGGAAAAGTGTCCTTTTCTCCACCCAATGTTTTCATTTCGCCAAGCATTCCACACATTGCATGTGTGAGGCACTGTACAGCACAGCACCTATGCAATTTGTAGAATATCACATTGTGCCTAGGCATAGAATGTTGTGTTAGAGAATATGCAAATACCTCAGTACCATGGTGCCATTGTGGGTGGCGCTTGTCAGTCTTTGTAGTGTGACAGTGTAGGGACAGACAGCAGGGCTGGACTGGCCTTTTATTTTATCAGGCCTTTCACTGGTGAGCAGGAGCCTTTGGATGGTGGTTTGTAAGGCTCAGGGCACCACCGGTGACTGTCACTTTCCCCAGCACCCCAAGATTAATTGCAGGTCTCACAGGGGGCATAGAGAGAGCGAGACAGAGAGAGTGAGAGAGAGAGAGAGAGAGAGAGAGAGAGAGAAAGAGAAAGAGAAAGAGAGAGAGAGAGAGAGAGAGAGAGAGAGAGAGAGAGAGAGAGAGAGAGAGATAAAGAGGGGTCAGTGAAGGGTGGGGAGAGCGCGAGGGATCAGAGAGAATGAAGAAAAGCGAGAATGGATGGAAAGAGAGCGAGGCGAGGAAGGGAGCGACCTGGTTTGCGCATCTTTGCCAGGGCTGCTTTTGGTTTCTCGGGTGGGCCCTGGCTGACAGCAGCACCAGGCTGTTTTTAATAAATATGGCTCTGGGATGCTTTCTCAATCTTGTGTCATGCACTGCTCCAACTTTCGTTGCTATGCTGTGTTGTGCTAAAAATAACATCTCTGTTCCATCTGTGTGTTGCTAGCTCTAATCCTTCTGTGAATTTCGAAGAATTGCACCATTCAGTCTTTCTGCATTAAAGTCCAATGAGATTGCAATTCTCTTCAAAAGAAAGGAAGCTATCTTTACTTTTGAATGTAATTTGCTAAAATTTCTGAAAGCCATTAGGTACATGCCATGTTGTCTTCTTTCATATGCCTTGTATAAACATAGTTTAGTTGTCAGATGCTAATGCACATTAATTACAGATTCCAACTTCCCATGGAATTCTTCATTCATTACAATGCCAACAACTGAATTTCATATTTTAATTTATACTGATCATTCTCTAAAATAATGATTTTTTTTTAACTGTGTCAATACCAGCAAGAACAATGTCAATGTATGATATGACAACCATATGCACGATGTTAAAGATGACAATAAAAATGATACCAACGACTGCCATAATTTTTTCAGGAGTTCCAATGAACTTGTATCATTGCTGTCAGATTAATCCAAGGAGACATCCCCATCAACCCAGAGTCAGTATTATGTGGTTAGACATTTTCTAAGTCCCACACCCAATCCTATTGAATACTAGGTCACATGTGAGGTCTCCCTTAAACTAAAGACAAACGCACACCCAGGGAAACCCCTGATTGATCCCTGTTAGAAATGAGGGTCTCTAGTTGGCAGAGGTAGGTACCTTTGCCCAAGTATGGGCCCTTCTTCCTAGTCAGGGTAAGGGGAGATACACTTCTCAAATAACCCTTGCTCACCCTCTTGGTAGTTTGGCACGAGCAGACAAGCTTATCTCAGAGGCAGTGTGTATAGCATTTGTGAACACAGTAATACAGTGAAAACACCACAAATTTAATCTTTATATAAACCAATCAAGACGAAAACGACAAAAAATCGTCATGACAGATGAAAATCCCAAAGTACAGCGCCGACTGCGAAGTGCGTGGCATCAGGCGTGGAGTCAAGCAGACCCCCAAAGAACAGTACTTTGGAAACGATGAAACCAAAGACTTTGCACGGCATCCGGGAGGCAATGCTTCGTTGGCATCGGGCGGCGGCAGTTCCTTACGACCCCAGGGGAGGTGAAGCTTTGGTTCCTTACTGTGATGCAGGGGAGGTGAGACGTCGGTTTCTTGCTGTGTCGGGAGGTGACGTCATGGAGGTGGAGAGGCGGCTGTGCCTTACGACAGTGCTGTGTCGATATATTCGGGAGTCGCCCATGTCAAGAATCGGCTCCGCGTTGATGAAGCCCCGGCGTTGGTGAAGTTGGGGCTGTGGTGCAAGTGAGGACGGTGCGTTGTGGACGTCACGAGCAGTGTCCTTGGCTCCGGTGCAGGCAGCGGCCTCAGTGACGGCTTTGGAGTAGATGCGGCATGGCATCAGCAGGCATCGGGGCGGTGCGTCGTGCTCTGCATGAGCGGTGCCCATGGCTTCGGTGCAGGTTACTGCACCGCTCGTCAGCGTCGGTGTTGCAATTTCTTTCTGTGGCAGCTGAAACAGCAGTTCCAGATGCAGGAAGGCAGAAGAAATGAATTCTTTGTGTCCCTGGGACTTCAGCACAGGGGGCAAGCTCTATTTCAAGCCCTTGGAGATCTTCCTCCAGCAGGGGACACAGCAAAGACCTTCTCCTTTTCTTGGGAACAAGAAGCCACTGCAGGACAACCCCAGACAGCAAAATAGCACAGGGGAGTATTCCTCCTCAGTTTCTCCGGCTCTTTTCCATGACAAAGGTTCCTCTTGAATCCCAGTAGTGATCTAAAGTTCTGGGTTCTGGGCCCCAATATTTATACTGCAAAATCCTTTGTTCTCTGGTGGCATAGAAGCCTTGTGCTCAGTCAAAACCAGTCTGCCCTCTCTGGTGTAGCTTCCTGGCCGGAGGTGGAGACAGCATTGTGGAAGGCAGACCAGGCCCATTTAGGTGCAAGGAAATCTCATCACAGGAGGCAAAAGGCAAAAACACAGGGGAAACCCACGCCAATGATGCCAGGTCTAACAATCCCACAGATACATAGTTGCAACACAAATAGGATTGAGGAAATTGGCCCCATTAAAACATGTTTGGCCGAGGGCTCGCATTATCCAAAATACCACAGAGCTAGATACCACATTTAGAAATAACCAACCAATCAGGACACTGCATGCACACCCCATGTAGCGATCATGCACTCCTCATGCCAGACATCTGGACACATACACACTGGCTCACACTTAATCTCCCCAAGGTCGAGAGCCTTCTGTGTCCTTACAAGATGCCCACATTTGTTGATATATGACTGACATGCTTGTTTGGAATGTAGAAACTTGCTGTACTGTACCTCATCCACTATATGTAATAGCGGCCGACATTTTTTACACAGGGAAACTTTGAATAGACGCACTTTGTTGAGGCTCTCCCGGCTGCAGCGTTTAATAAAAACAATTTATTTCTGTTTTGCCAAATGCCTCTTGTCTTTTCATTTATTTAAGGTAAACTAATATCCGAGCAACAGTGAGCTCAATAGAATGTACAGCAGTAATTTAGGAAATAATAACAACCTTATCAAAGTGAGTTAACAGTAATAGATTGTGGGGTGAGCTGTTCTACTGATAAACAGGGAAGGAAAGCCTAGTAGGGTTAGTATGCTAAAACGACTTGAGGACATGGCTTTTTTATGGTATCAGCAAGACCATGTGATAAAATACAACCCCCAAGTTACACAAATAATGGATTATATGCTTAGGGCTGGACATAAGCAGACAAAATATTACAGAGCAAACAAAAAATGCAAATTTGACATCAGGCGGAAAACAGGGAAACACTCACCTTCTCCCCAGTGATCCCTTGAGAGCCCCCTTCGCCCTGAGGCCCCGATTGGCCCTTCAGTCCTTCAGGTCCATCTTCACCTCGAACTCCTAATGCTCCAGGGTCACCCTGTAAGTGAGACAAAAATAGTCTAATAAGTTTCTTCATCAGCTTCATACAGTAGACATAATAGTAAATGTCCAGAAGTACTGGGTGCAAAACCAGTATCAACATTTTGAGGACCTTTAACAGGTGAAAAGGCGTAACCATAGGTAAGTGCTAGGAGAGAGAACTGGAAACCTACATCAAGCATGGAAGTGGGCAAAATACATGAGTTTAGTGTGCTTTTATTTGTTATCAATATTTTTCAACATTTGGGAATATGCAGTACCACAGTAACATGGGAACATCTTAAATGACATAGAGAAGCTCAGTTCATAAAAGTGAAAAGCTACAATAGTAAAGGAAACAGGCATTTACAATGCAACGGTCTTGCCTTTGCAAAAGTTAGAGCTATTGGCATTTAAATGACAACATTTTTATTTATATGTTGGGTTTGAAAACAGATAAATAAATGGCATTGTCATTTACAATGCCAATAGCGTAATCTCTCGCAAATGCGAGACCTATTGCATTTGCACCCACACACACACAGAAACAGAACCACACACACACACAGAGCCACACACACAGAGCCACACACACACAGAGCCACACACACAGAGCCACACACACACTAAGAGCCACACACACACACACACACACACACAGAGCCACGCACACACACACACAGCCGCTCACACACACACACAGAGCCACACACACACAGAGAGACACAGAGCCACACACACACACAGAGCCACACACACACAGAGCCACACACACACACAGAGCCAAACACACACAGCCACACACACACAGCCACACACACACACAGAGCCACACACACACACACAGGGGCTCCCCGGGTACGCGGCACAGCTGAGGCTCTGACGCAAGCAACACATCTGCTTATGGGTGGACCTGCATCCACCCAGTACATTTCACAGAAAAGTACTTGCCAACAGGCCCCCTTGCAAGACCTTCAGACTACGTGACTCTCTGTGCTCCCTCGCACACCCACCCCCCATACCGAATCCAACCAGCACAGCATGCGGCCTGTTAAAGTAATACTGTAAAAACACGGAACACCTGGAGCTGAGTGGACCCAGAGAGATGTGACCACACCTGCAGTGACATGGGTGTGTCACCGGTGACCGCAAACAAGGCGCTCTCAGGCACTGGCGCGCACTGGCACACACCGATGCCCACTTACATACATAAGCAGGCAAACTCAGCACACAACTATACGAAAATATATACGCAGACAAGCATACAGAGAGACACGCAGGCATGCTCCTGAACACAGCCCTATGTGCAATACACACAGGGGTAGCAATGGGACACACCTACACAGGCAAAGCAGGCGCGCACAGGCACAATCAAACATACACACGTTCATGCATACATATGCAGAAGCAGAGAGATGTACATGTAGCCACGCAGAGACAGGTGCACCCAAAAATCTCCGGTCGCAGTAACACAGAAACATTCTTGTTAACATTGTGAAAGTGTTCTCACAGTTTGTGAGCCATGAATTGATGCATCTCCTGACATCCCGTTAGCATAAAAAGTAACACCTTTTAACCACTGTCAGACTGGGCGAAACAGGACATTTTCATCTGCACGTTTCCAGGTGACGGCCTCTTCTTCGGCTTGAGTGTATGAAAGGGCACATAATGCTAGGGGGCGCATGCCTCACTGGGGAATCACAGGGGCAGAGAGATTATTATTGAATTGGATCCACTGACTACCTCCGCGGGCGTTAATGTGCAGTTAAAGACTAGGTCGACACGTTACAAGGTTGACACATCTCCCACGCAGGTCACTGCTGTGTATTTTAAGTTTTATTTAAAAAAAAACAAGGGGCGCTTAATATCTACTAACAGCCACCATGACACTCAATGCATATCCAAAAATCCAGCAGCCTATCGGCACCGAGTGCACAAATAAACTCTTTTTAACATTTTAGCACATAGCAGGTTATGCGGCAAGCCATTGGAGTCACTAATGAATCCTATTTTTAATTTATTAGAATGTGTCTGTTTATTAAAGTGTTATACTAGGAAGGCGTCGTAAGACCCACAATGACTTGCTTTACCGCTAATAATTGTGTATTTAGCCATTTATTTATTAAACGTCTGATAAATGCATGTTTTCTTCCGTACTTGCCACAATTTCAGCTCCATCTAAAGCACAAGAAAATTAAACATTTTCACGTCCTCGTGTTCGTGAGGGTTAAGTTTAGGGGCCGTGCAGAAACTCATGTCCAGGCTGAGTATAAATGAAAGTACTATTACAAAACCACAGGGAGGAAAATTACACAAACGCATCTTGGCGCTAGAGGGACTCGCTGCATCTGGTGTCTGTTGTAATGGTGGGTATTAGATTGTCTTCTGTGGCTGCTGTTGGTCCCATGTGTGGCATAGGCCTGAACCCCGGCATTGCAATTGCTTCCGGGACACATGCACCATTAGCGCCCTGGTTATTCCATAGCTGCTTTTGCAGGATCGTCCAGAAGAGGCCAGTGGATGCTGCTCTGTTCGCGCAAAGCGAATAAACACGTGAATGAATGCACGACTGAATGAATGAAGAGTGGAACCTCCGCTGCCTTGTGTGTATTCATTGGTCAGGGTGGTGGCACTGCGGGCAGGTTTCCTGCTTCACTGCAGTAGATGGAGCACCCGGGGGCGGAGGGGGCAAACGCATCCCACAGCTCATAGGAAACGAGGGGATTCTCGGGGAAGCTGTAATCAGATCGCAGTTCATGATAAGACACGCCCTGTCTCAATTAGGAATCCCTCACACTGCTCACGGACTCCCAGACCTACTTAGGGGCTTGTACGTCACTTCCCAGGGCCTCCACAAATGACCCCTGCCCAGCTGCACTCGGGAGGACTGGGAAACCAGTGACTCTGGCTGTGACCTGCCTGGGGAGGCTCCCAGCCTTTGGACCATAGCTTCATGGTAAAAGCTTTCTTTTCTTCTATATGGGGCTAAACAGATGGCCCCATAAAGAAGATAAGAAAGCTTTTACCATAAACGTAAGTCAAGGAACCCAGTCTGAAAAGGAAGGGGCTTAGCGAGAAAGAAGAACGTCACTAGGACCTCTTCTCCAAAGGCTTGCCACCGTTTAGGATGCCAGCCAATGGAAAAGAGGCGCTAGTGAAAATCCCTCTTTGTCATTAAGTCTCGCCAGCTCAACTGCGCATGTGCGCAGTCTTTCGCAGGCCGAGATGTAAAAACTTACAAATAATTAAAAGGTGGAGTTCTGTGACTGACTATACTTGTACTGATTAGGGAGAAGTTGATGTCACTGAAAGTATAGCGATCATATAAAGCAATGGCTATTGTGATTTTTTGAATGCTTTTACTGTGGTAAGAAAAACCTGTGCAAAATAAGGAAATACTCTATTGACCATAAAAAGGTAATTATATGGCAAAAGCAAGCAATTGCATTGGTAATGGTTTAATACAATCTGAAAGATTACCCTTGAACTAAATGGAAACACCTGTTATTATAGTGGAATATTCTGCAATGAGCTGATAACTGTTGATGTATTTAGGGGGAAAACTCATGTTAGTGCAGACATATCATCAGAACTGTACACAGTAGTTTCTTTTCCAAAACTATGTTTCTTGAGAACAACAGAGCAATGAACCGCACTCTTGCATTACCAAGGAATCTGGGATGTTTTAAGCAGGACTCCCATGTACGTATTTATGCCTGAGTCATTGAGTCTGTTTGCAATCACACAGCCATGGGGATTGAAATGTAAACTTACTCTGTCTCCCTTAGGCCCCATGTCCCCTTTGAAGCCTGGGAAGCCATCTTCACCCTAGAAAGGAAACCAAAGTAACATTTTAGTTTTGAGTATGAAGGTCTGATTGCTTCTTCCTCCAACAAACAAACTTTTGCATTATTTACAACGCCCCAAATGTGTGAAATTGCAGATTTTTAATATGCATGTTCCATTGGTGAAGCCTCAAATTGTTAAAAAAAAAAAACATTTAGATTAACCGTAAGTAAGGATTCCTAGTTAACAATGGGCAATGCATGTCTAACGGTGTTATAAAAAAAGTTATTTAGTGGTATGTTAAAAGTTGTGATTGAAGGTTCAAATATGTTTACAATGAAAAACATTTGAGGATAATTTTCTAAAACTGCGAAGGTATTTTTTAAAATGTTAATATTTCTATGTGAATTTGTAGAGAGTTGTAATCATTCTTAAAATATTTATGACTTTTAAATGCTGAGATGGTTATGAACTGGTTAAAGTTGAATAATAATTTAAGATGCATATTAGTTGTTCAAAAACTAAAATTATAATCCAATATGTTTTACTCTTTGCTAAAAGATTTACAGTATATTTTATTGTCTTAAAAGGTGGCAAAACATTAAAAACACATTATTAAGGAGTTTTGAAAATGATTGGACAATCTGTAAAACTGAAATGTTATTTGTGATCATTTGACAAGCTTTTGATTGCTAAATATTTTGAAAGATACTTATGAATGTTTAAATCATTAACATTTTAAGTATTAAGGTCTAAAAAGTGCATAATATCTCGAAATATGTTTTATGTTGGTTTTGAAGACAAAGGGGTGGTTAGGGTGTTTAAAAATATATTTTAGTTGTTAAGGTTAATAAATTGTTGCAACCTCAAACATATTTGAATGAGATTTGTTTTAAAGAACTCTAGTGACGAAACATATAGAGGTTACTTTAGAGATCTGTAATTGATCATTAAACAGTTCAAATACTATTAAGTCACTTGCATGCATCGAGGACAGTTCCATATGCTTTATTGAAAGATTTGACATTGTTAGTTAAAAGGTTGACATACCTTTCCTTTTTGAAAGTTGTGAGGGCTTCTGATAACATGTAATACATTAACAAAAGCTATCAAGGTTGTTAAAAATGTAAACTATTGTTAATTGAGTTTTCAAAAAGATGGCATAGTTTGGCAAAATAACTAAGATAGTATTTGATCATTTGACCATCTATGGTTTCTAAGCAAAATCCTTCACTGAATTCTGAGTGTAATTGGATTGCTAAATTGTAACATCCATTGTTTTGTAAAGTTAATCATGCCATTTCTAAAAGTATTCAAGTGTTTTTAACAGTTTTCATACAGTTGGTCTTTTCATTTATAATGGTTATTCAACATTTCTAAACAGGGGTACATATGTAGGTGTTCTTAAACAGTTGTGAAAGATAAACATTAATTTGGTAATTTTAAAGAAAGAGGTATAGTAGTTTAGGAAAGTGATTTACAAGTTTTGAAAAGCTGGGCTTGTTATCTTAAAAAGAAAAGCTAAAGCTAATTGTCAGTTTTCAAATATGTTATGACTGTTTCATATATGTTTCAATAGTTTAATAAACAAAGTTCAATTTGATCTCTAACAAGGAAGGTTTATTGAACAACTGTTGTGAAGATAAGAATGGGAGGAAATCTGGTGCCTTTTAGGTATACTGTGAATGACATACATTTAGCTTGGCCTTTCAAATAAATTACAGCACTATACTAAATTCCCATATTTACATAAAAGTTGATTAGACTCAAGAGACTGTTGCTTTTGAAGGAGTCGTAGGGAAGAGGAAGATATATAGTATAGCCTACATGTGTGTCTGGTTCCTTCCTCCTACCCCTTAGGCCTCTCGGGACCCTGTTCAGAGTGCTGTTCCTCTACGAGAAACATCACTTACAACGCAACTTTTACCACGCAGTGCTTTTACGATGCAACTTTTACAACGCAAACCATTACAACGCATTGCGCTGGGGGGCGCTCTAGGATAAGGAATAGGTTTAATGTACTATCCAACACCTTCCCTACTATCCACAGGGACTGGAGTTGGAATAGTAAATTAAATAATTCACTATCCAGCGCCCCAAAGCACTATGCGTTGTAAAGGCATGCGTTGTAAAACTCGCGATGTAAAAGCATGCGTGGTAAAAGCATGCGTTGTAATGTCGTACATTCTTCCTCTACAGCTGGAGCAAATACATTCCTCTATCACAATAGGAGGGTACAGTGTCTCTAGTCCCAGGTGCCTACAGCCCAATGGCTGTAATTGTGAACCCAGACTAGACCATCATTTATCGAGTGGATGGGTTTAATAGATGGATCTAGTAAAGTGGGTTCTACAGTGAAAAACCCAGTTTTATTCATTTTAGACCATTGATCTCTTTTTTAGCATGAGACTCCCAAATGGATTCTCCTGTTGCTGGAAAGGGGAGATGTTATGAAATCTACGAGCTGTTGTTAGCACCTCCCTGTTAATTAGGGCAGGGTAAGATCCTGGCCTGAAAAATAGGAACCGATCACATATCTGTCTCCAGTTTTCAGCTGGTGAGCCCTCCAAATTTTAGAGAGTGAATGGGAAATTCCTTGGTTGGATGAGACATGCACAGAGAGTTAATGTGGTCTGCTTTCTGAAGATTCACTATATTACTTCTTTCCAACCTAGTATATCCGACCCAGGAGCAGTAGGGTAGACAGTTGGCTGGTTTGTCTTAATGATAGTTTGATGGTGAATTAAGGAAGCATCTCATGACTGATTGAGGGACCCACAAACTGCAGAATTATCTACCACCACTGAAATACCTCTGCATAGGCAGATAGAACTTAAAAGAATCCTTGAAAGATAGAAGACCGAATAGCTAAAATACTGACATACCCCAAATGTAATCTACTGTACGAGTGCATCTTTTCGACATCATCAGGAGCTGGCTGGGGGATGAGGTCACCAGCCAGCTACGAATAATCCTATGGAGACCACATACTTTTCAGTTAGCAGCCTTGAAGCAGATCACACCAAAAATTCACTAGGCAGATTGTGGCTTTACTGGAAAAGTGTTCCATGGTGGGGAAGGCTCTCCGTGAGACCATAGCACATTCCAAAGCTCAGCCCTCAAGAAAGTTTGTTGAGAAGTCAGAGGGTTTAGGTCAGATTATGAGAGGCTGGGCAAGTCTCGACCATTGTGACCTCTCGCTCTGGAAACAGCCTGCACCCACTCCTCTTACTAACACATATGTATTAAGGAGAGCCAGCAACATTTTTAAACAAGCAGTAGAGCGGTGTGCAAATCAGTGTAGCCCCACGCCAAAGAACAGGCAATGCAGGGAGATTGTTGGGTGATTATGGAAGTCAGAAGCACCAGTGAGTAGCTTAATGCCAACAGCTGTTAATGGTGCTAAAGTACAAGAAAATGAAAATACTTTTTTTGCAAGAGTAGTAATCTGGTGGTTCACATCAAAAAGACAAAATATATGTTTTTTAACGCAAATTCTGTCAACTGCCCACACCCTAGAATGGATGGTAGACCATTAGATAGGGTCTCAAACTTTCATTACTTAGGACTTACCCTGATGATAAAATGAGTGGGGCTCACAAATCAATAAGGCTAATTTAAAATTAACCCCGGCCATCGGAGGGGATTTTAAAACTTCATAAAACCTCTGCTCTAAAGGCCATAAGCCCACCAGTAGAAATTTTTAAAGAACAAGCTAGGGGATCTACCTTATATGGGGCAGAACTGTGGGGGCACTGTCCAGCGAATGTCCTCACAGCAACTGAAAATAGTTTTATGAGACAGATCTTAAGTCTGCCCAAAAATGCACCCCTAGTACCAGTGAGAATGGATCTGGGCATCTGCCCTATAGCGGATCTAGGATGTATGACGTTAGAACGCATACATTGACAACGCGTACCTTTACAACAGTGGACGCGAAGATATTAGATCCGCGGTATGCAGCGTTTAGAACGCAAGCATTACCACGGAATACCTTTACAACGCGTTCGTAACAACGAAAGTTGTTACCACGCATTGCGCTGGGGGGCGCAAAATTGATTAATTTAATTTACTATTCCAACACCAGTCCCCGTGGATAGTAGGGAAGGTGTTGGGATAGTAAATTAAATCATTTACTATCCTTGAGCGCCCCCAGCGCAATGCGTGGTAACAACTTTTGTTGTTACGCCCGCGTTGTAAAGGTATTCCGTGGTAATGCTTGCGTTCTAAACGCTGCATACCGCGGATCTAATATCTTCGCGTCCACTGATGTACTGGTGACGGCTGTGGAGCACCCCAGAATTGGCCCATTATAGGGACAAACTAAAAGTGGTACTGTCCACATTGGGGGTGGGTAGAATTCCCTAGTTGGCTTTTATTAGGGACACATTTAAAGCAATGGGTACGGAAGATCTATGGACTGCACCCGAAGTAACATGTGCAGAAATTTCAAAAGATCACTAGAAAGTGCCATGAAGGAATACAACCTGTCACGCATTGTACAGACGGTCGACCCTTCCAGCCTTACATATGGGTTTCTTGATTCAAAGTGTCAATATAAGTTTGAGCAAGTGATAGACTTCATACAACCTGTTTTAGCCAAAAAACTGTTCCTGTAATTTAGATATGGGACGCTCCCACTAAACGCCCGAACCAATAGGTGGGTGGTCAGTATAGGCCGCCCTTGCCCTGGGTGTCTAGTGGAGGAAGAAACCGTGATTCACGTGTTTTTTTCTGTCCGGGTAATAAGAGCCCCAGATCTAAGTGGGTGATCCAACTTTGCAGAAACCTGGGCATTAGAAATTATACAGAATTTCTTAGAATTTTATAAACAGACACTGATCCGGTTTTTGTTGTTGTGATCTCAACATTTTTATTTGCAATGTGGTCTAAGCATAGGCATTTCCTTGAAAACTGCTATGAGAATTTATAACACCTGTCGCTTACTCACCTTTATTCTTCAAGGGCCACGCAAGACCTATGGTTATTTGTGTAGGCACTGGTTGATTAATTCACTGAAATATACCAAATGGCTGCTAGTTGATGATGGGCTTTAGCTATATTTTTATATGAAATTCTTTATCTGGTTTTAATATTTAGGTGTTAAATTATATTTTTAAGATATTTATAGAAAATCACATTTCTCATAGTGATGTATATTTATTGGCCAAGTTCCCTAAAAGTGAACTCACATTTGTTTGTGTACTATCTATCTTTGTACTTGCAAATTGACTACTTTCTTGATCTTTTTTAAGAGGTTGTTAAAAACTGTGCTTCCTTTTATGTTCTTTTATGGCTGTAATAGCTGAAATAAAGTTTCAATGAATGAATGAAAATAAAATCACTTTCCTTCTGGTTGCGACATAACCAACATAAACAACTATGATCGCAAGCTGTGAAAATGAACTCTGGTAAAAATTGCCCATACAGGGAAAGGTTATGTGCTGTGTTGACATTTAGGTCTGCCCATTGGATATGCCAGTGCCTCTAGAGGTAATTTTATATTACATTTAGGTCTACTTGTATGTGCTTTACCTCTCAAAGATGGAAACTAGTGTAATGAAAAAGCTTGTTTTTAATAATGATAAAGAGTTTCATTCAAAGCATTGCACCTACGCTGTGCATTGTGAAGAGCATGCTTGTATGCCTGTACTTTTGTTAATAAACTGCATATGTAAAAGGCAATAATTAAAAAATTGGGGCTAATTTTATTAAAGCTACAGGTGGGTATTTTATTTGCATGGGAACTCGAGATTACTAAAAGGGTCCAGGTTTTTGGGGCTAGTTACCCTCTGAGATAGATCTTTAGTGAGGCTGATTTTCACCCTAGTAAATCTTGTGAGGCCCTTAATAGATGTTCTGAAAATATGTTGCCTACAGTAATTTTGCACAAATTTGTAATTTTATTTTTATATTTTATTTATCATTTTCAACAATACGCAGGAGTGGTGTGGCTCACTGGTTAGAGGAGTGGTGTGGCTCACTGGTTAGAGGCGGCATACCCGTAAGCAGAGAACGGCCTGGGACCAGGGTTCAAGTTCCGACGCGGCAGGGTCATGGACCAGGGTCAAAACGGACTCCATAATTCTCGCCTTGGTACCTACTCTAACCAGGGAACACACTCGGCAACTCTGGGCATTAAGCTTGCCTCATCTCTACAACGGCCCCCCCACTGATGCCGGGGATGCCTGGTTTCACCTTGGAGATACCCAGAAAGAGACCATCTCACAGGGAAAACCAGGACGGGTTCCCCAGCGGTCTTCAGCGCCAGGATACTCCATGTAGTCACAGTGCGGTTTACAAGTACACCCACATTTACATTTACATTACAAAATTACTTGCACTAGCAACATAGATAATATACTGTTGACATCCACATCAAGCTGTAGTACAAGTCTCCATAATCCACAATCTATAATTCCAGAATGACAGAATAGGTGAATTTAATTACAGACGAAGAATTAGCATAACTTATTCCTATCATGTCACAGGTTAGATTACTATGTTAACTGTATATTTAAATCTATGCGGTGAGTGGTATCATCAACGGTGCTTGCCCTCTCACAAAGGTAAGATCTAATTAGAAGGAGTGTGGAAGAAGTGACATGAATACTTCATCTTGTTCATTACAAAAAGACTGATCCTTTAGCCAGTGTACACTCTTTGGGCCAGGGTTCCTACCCCAGTTTATGGTGATGCTTCTCATAGTGATCAAACTTTGGGAAGGTTCTGGGAAGGCCCCAGAAGGGACTCTAATTAAATTAGTGTTATCTCAGCGTCAAACACTTAAAACACTGCTCTTCTAATGTCAAGCCAATATTCTTGGACTGTCATGCATTCTCAGTCCAAATACATAAAGTTTGCACCTGGCGAATTGCATCTCTTAAATTCCAGCGACATACTTAGACACATTTTATTGCATATGATGTAATCTTCGTAAAAATGTTAACTTGATTAATCTGCGACTACCGTTCGAGGATATTTATTTACCTTGTAGGCAGTAAAACGATTGTTACATTTGTTATTTTATGTGTAGTATTTAGCTAAGTGTGCATTACAGTATTTTTTCATTTTAAATTAAAAGCACTCTCTGGACATTGCCATTTGCAGGGTATTGTGTGAGCTCCTGATTTCTGACTCTGTAGTCCACAGCACCTCCCTGAGTCAGCCTTGGACTGCTCTGCCTCGCTATCCTTAGATATAAATGGGACTCCATGTTGTACTTGTTCAGTTTCAGGTTCCTCAGTATGGATGTCCCAGGACACAAGAAGTATATTGCCGCCATTGATTCGGTTGGTGCCTAGTAACTTCTGATTATCCTTGTAACCCCAAACAAGACTTCTCATGTTGGCTGTAAACTTGATGTCCCAATGACATGGTAGATAGCCAGTCAGAAGATGATCATATTTGATTCTTCTCTCACAAAGTCATCTTCCACATAGTGAAAATGAGTTTCTCCATCTCTGGTTCCAGCAACCAGAGTATGGCCTAGACACGTTTATGGCATTACACATACATGTTTCCAATCAGTTGAAACGTACTGCTGTGAGGGCAGTGGATTATGGGAAATGTCTCTCATCCAAGGACTGGCAGTCCGAAAACATACTGGAAAGCTACACAGAAATGATGGCCCCATCCCACCCTACAGAGACAAGCTTATTTGGCGAAAAGTCTCAATGGCTCAGAAAACAATTTGGGGTGTATTATCAACAACTAGCGATATTTATCGCTAAATGGGCTTAGCGATATTTTTTATCGCCGGATTTTATCGCAGAGATAACGTGCTATTAGCAACATTTATCTCTAAAGCGATAAAATATCTGGCGATAGCGGCGAAATGCGTGAATATCGCTGGGAATCCAGCAATATTCAGGCATTAACGCCAATGGGTCTTAACCTGAATATCCAACTCCCATTGGATATACACGTTAAGAACTGTTCTGAGCAGGCGTTCGTTTTCAGCGATACTCGCGCTTAGCGCAAATTTTTTAACGCTACGCCTGTGTTGATAATAGGCGATAGCGATGTAAGCGACTGCTTTCAGTCACTAACAGGTTGGGTACACCCACTTTGCATGTCATTAGCGATAAATATCGCTGACATGCAAAGTGGGCCCCAAACCGCTCGCTATCGCCTCAAAGCTGTCGCTAACTGATGTTAGCGACAGCTTGCTAATAAGGCGATGAAATTATCGCCTCTTGGCGGCCAAAAAAGGCCGCAAAAGCAGCGATAACTTCATATCGCCCGCCTTGATAATATGTCCCCTATCTCATATTCTTACCTTTTCTCCTTTGCTGCCCTTCACTCCCCTGACTCCAAAAGCACCCTAAGGAAAGAGAAAACCAGAGCAGATTGTGAGATTTCAAGAAAACAACAATCATATACAAAGGTAGATTGCTCACTGTTGACAATTCTGCCAGAGAATCATGTCAGATTTCTATGCGTTGTTTTAGATAACTCCAGCCCACATATTAGATTCTACAATGATCGTATATTGAATACAAGCTGATTTAATTTTCATAAATAATTGCAGGTATCATTAGTACCTTTAGATAACTTTATAACCTGCAAGAGTATACAAGAATAATCGTAAAAACACATGTAAAACAACCACTGTTATGATAATGTGTTCAAAGATTCAGGGGCTGGAGTTCACTGGATATCACAGAGTTTAATTCCTCCGTTCAGATGGGGAGGAATAAGATCCATATGAACTACCTGGATGGTGGATATGAGGCAACAAAATAAGTTACATGTATTGTAGAAGTTTGTATTACCGGAATTTAAAATGGGTGAAATAGTTAATAGGGGTTATGCTTCACCTCTAATACTCTGTGATTGAAAGATTAGACGAAAATCATCTGCCTCATAATAATATAGGAGCCAAAATATATTTTGCTATTAATTTTATTAATATTGAGCAACACTATTTCAAAAATATAGAAATGTAGCAACCCACTCAGATCTTCGAAAAAAAACTTTAATTGCATTTTTAGCTGTAGGTCTCTGCCCCAACCCATTTTACCCCGGTATGCCCATAGAGCAGTGTTTTATACAGTGGGCATCGGTGTGTCCACATTTCTATGCAAAAAGTTTCACTTTCTTCTGTTTCAGATGGATAATATCTTTAGAATAGAACCAACAGGGGCGAGTGGGGGTATTTAGTGTGTGTGCTTTAACAATCGAGGGGCATATTAGCAAGAAATAGCAATATTTATCGCTAAATGCGCTTAGCGCATTTTTTTTATCGCTGCCTATCGCTGGATATGTAAGCGGAGAAAACATGCTTTTAGCAACGTTTTTCTCCATTGTGCTAAAATATCCAGCGATAGTGGCGAAATGCGTGAATATCGCTGGAAATCCAGAGATATTCACACATTAACGCCAATGAGGACTTAACCTGAAAATCCACCTCCCATTGGATAAACAGGTAAGTCATGTTTTTAGCAGGCGTTAGATTATAGTGACAATAGGCGATAGCTGTGTTAGCGACTGCTGTCAGTCGCTATCGCCTAAAAGCTGTTGCTAACCGCTGTTAGCGACAGCTTGCTAATAGGGCGATAAAAATATCGCCGCTTTAGCTGCAAAAAGTGCCGCTAAAGCTGCGATATGGCCCTTGCTAATATGCCCCTAGAGGACCTTCTAGTGATTTAACACACGTAGGACCTGAATCTTCAATGGTCCAGGATACAAACTGAAAATTTATACCAGATTTCTTACTCTTGTGGAATTCGAAAAGAATCCATTCATTCAGATGTGTAACATAAAAGTGGGTTCACACTTTGCACGTTTATTGTTTCCCCACGGAAATAAAATATTTTTTCAGTGAAGAAATTACTTCCACAACCCCCCAAAAAATGAGGTTGTTCCTTTTCCATTTACACCATGAATACAAATGTAGCCTTGCCCTTTTCAAGAAAATATTTAGGATAGTATTCAGGGAAAAGAACTACCTGCAAAACTGGTGTTGATATATACTTCAAGTGTGTTTATATCCACCAACCTTTAGAAGCTGAACCATCTTAATCCACCCACAAACCCGTCAGCCTGGCCTGCTCAGTTGAAAACCCCATTTTAACGGGGACATTTCTGTTTGAGTTAACCCCTTGGCCAGGGCCATATCCCACACTTTCTGATATTCCGTACAGACTATAAACTTTCAAATGTCAAAATTTGTAAGGCTAAATATTACTGGAAAAAGAAAATGAACACTCACAGTTAAGTTGTCACAGTAGAAAAACAAGGAACTTGTCAACACTTACCTTAACACCACGAGGACCAGGGTAGCCAATAGGACCAGCAGAACCTGGAAGCCCCTGAAACAAACAAACTTTTGCATAAGAAACTGGATGATAACTGTTGTAGCTGTGCATTTTACACAGTAAGGTTGCTTATGAGAGGTAAGGGCAGTCAGTCCATGGCTACCATAACTGGTCTATCAGTCCTTGGTTATGAAAACTGAGCTATCAGGCCATGGCTAGGCTACCATATCTGGGCAATCAGTCCATGGCTACCTTAACTGGGCAATCAGTCTATGACCACCATAACTGGGCTGTCAGTCCTTTGGCCTGGGTTATTTCACTAACGAATCGGTGGTTCACATGCTTGAATTCAACCAGGACAGAAAAGTCAGTCATCCTTCTAGGAGTGATAGAAGGACTAACACATATGATTGAATAATACTGTGTAATATTAACTGTGAGATGAGTTCTGTCTAAAAGTAATTTAGGTAAGAGTGCAGTAAACTTAACGACTTATTATTAGTTTCTACTTGCGGGCAGGGACGAGGAGATGGCAAACATATGGTTCCATCATGGTTTCCTCAAGTCTTCTCTACCACCAAGCCTACAGAAATAAAACTATTGGGACTTTTTATGAAATCTCTGCAAATTTGACAAAGATTACACAGGTTTATCACAAAGTTTCCTGTTGCAGAAAGTTCTAACTACAAAAGCTACTGCATTGTTTCTGAGGTGGGACACACAAGAAGAAAAGATTACGACAGGAAAACCATCTTTCTAGATTTTCGTAAAATAAAAATAGGCATAATTATGTTTTGCGCCTTTATTTTGCTATATTATGTCAGACATCCGTCTTGCGATTTTATCAGATCATCACATTGTTTTTACAACCACCTCAGATGGTTTCTAAGTGCTAATCGACACATGTTATTATCTCCGAGTGGCAGTGGGTTCCACAAGATCACATCTGAGGTTGAGGAGCCTAAGGGTAAATTCTCAAAATCCAGATTTCAAATCTAGTGTCTTGTTTTTGGCTGGAGCTCAAAACACAGACATTCAATATACTTCCCTCTGAAAATGCTTGATTGGGACTGCCAGAAAAGAAGCTATAATGACATAAGACATGGTACTTTAGGGAACCAAGCTATCAAAAGGTGAGAAATATGTCTGGGAGTTTCCTTTATAATTTTAAAAGATAGAAGAATATAATCATGTAAACAAAATGCATATATGTGATGATTTTCCTATGGATGTTACATTCTGTGCACCTTTTCTTTGTATTCATGTGTCCGTATGCAATAACTGTGTGGCTGATTTGTTTGGCATAGAGATTAAACAAGAGAACAATAGCAACATGGCACTAAAGGGCACTTCCTTCAGCTTAGGAAAGTGCTCACAGCAGTTTATTTTTACCTGAATGCCTTTCTCGCCCGCTGGTCCTTCTCGTCCAGGGTGGCCCTGAAAAGCAAATTAGTGTGTCAAATGGGTTTTATTCTGAAAACAGCATGTGACTACATCCATGCCAGACTTATAGGGTAGTCTGTTAATGTGTAAACATGTTCCAATTAGATTCATTGTATGTAAATTTGCTTTATGTAGGTATCCTGAAAAGCTCCCAAAACTCTTGTCATATTGGACTAAGAGTGGACTGGAGTGTTGAATTGGTGCTTAAGACCTGCAGCCCTGGAGATTCAAGTCCTTCGCAGTCTAGTGATCTCACAGTTCCCAAAAGTACCTCTCACGAAAGCTCTAGTGAGTAAAAGAGGATATCAAGATCCATACCCATGTGATATAAGGTCCACGTTAAGAGAGAGCCCACCTTAATGACAAATCAAAACACATTTGGAAAGATAAACAGACAATTGTCAAAATAGGTAAAAATACCAGAGGCAGGAAGGATATTGGAGACGGAGGGCACAAGAAAGAACAAAGAAGTAGAAACAATGGACCACAGGAAACAAGAAGGAAGGAGGCACGAAGCTTGGTGGAGCACAGGATACAAGGAGGAACATGGAACAGTAAGGGTGGATGAATAGTTGAGTTTTGTGAGTATGACTGAGAGAGCGCAAACTGATTTAAATGTATGAGTACATCACACTTACCTGTAGTAAGCACAAATCATGAGGAGAAATGCCATGAGTGCTAATAGTATCTGCAATTATATTCTAAATGTATAGCTAATGTAGAGATTTAAGTAGAAGTGGAACTAATACAGAAATGTGTGACATTATATGACTTTATTAGACGTGATTATTTCTGAATCCATGTCGTGTAGCTGCTAAAACATAAGATGGTATGTGGTTAAAAGCAGAATGTGGTAGGCCTCAGGGCCAGAGCTGGAGCTAAGAGGGAAGGTGGTTCTTTTCACGACACAGATTGTATTAATGTTTTGGTCATTGCATTAAATAGGCCATGATATATAGAGATGTTTACTAAATAATAGAATAAGAGTATTAACATGCATTAATTAAATGAAGAAGTTGAATGCTATAATCATAATGAGAAATATTGTAGGCCTGAAATGTTTTAACGTTGATTTACACGTACATGTCTGGGCTGAGAAATGTTGCAAGCCTTTTTAGAAGTCTATGAGAGTTGGGTTCTTGGCTGCAGATATCTGTCTGCAAAGGATAAGGGGGGATCCAATTATAAATGAATGAATAGAGGTCTGTTCAGTGGACGGCCCAGACATGGAGGAGGGTTCTGGAATGTTTGAGGGGTATCAGCGGGCCGGAGAAGAGTCTGAGAAGCAAGGTCAACTCTAACGTATGAGGCCCAATACAAAGCATCATGGAAAAAGCCAGAAGCTACACCACGTGAGGGGCGTCTCGCAAGGGGCGTCTCAAATGTTGTTGACTGTTTTGTATTAGGGACAGCACCCCTGGGTGGAGTTAGAGCAGATACCTGAGGACCCTTTAGAGAGCGGATGGGTAGGCAGAGAGGGGTCATGACTGGAGAACTATAGGTTTTCACCAAGAGACTTAGAGTGAGTGACTTCCCTTGGGGGTCATTCACTGCTGACACCTTTGTTAGGTTGGGATTTGGTTAAGTAGGGATACCATCTAGAGCAGGGTAGGGACAGCCTAACCTTTGCGTTTTCCTCCAACCTAAATGAAGGAGAGATATGCGTCAATGCTGATAGCTTTATTATTCTTAGAACTTGTGTTAGTGATTTCTGTTGCTCGTCTGAGGGCTTTTCGAGAGCACATGTATGTAATTGGACCTGTGTATCTCGTGAATCTCATTCTGAGATGCCTGTATTTGCAGCTTATCATATCTTTACAATAAACTTTTGAAAGCTAGAAGTTGTTTGTGGTCTTTGGGAGCAGAGTCCTTTATTGGGTGAACTAACTTGGAAATAGGTGCACTTTCTTTCCTCACAGACAGGCAACAAAGGTTCAGTCGACCAGATCGAGGTTTGGATCAATAGATATAAGGTATCGATCAAAATCTCGCCCTTTCAGTTGGTAGCAGAGGATGGTTGCCTTCTTGAGGACGGTGACCTAGGCCAGGTTAGCTTACCCCAAGGCCCCTAGAGATCGATGATCGGAAGAACAGCCCGCCGAAGAAGATCCGGATGACGTGAGACAGAAAAAGCAGCAGTATCGGTCGAGAGTGAGTATAAAGGGTTATGCGTGTTAGATTGCGGTGTTTTGTATTGTATCTATGTTGTAATGTCTGGCGGAGTTGAATGTCTGTAGAGTAACTGTGGAACAGGTTGTGAGCGCGCGCAACCGGTGGAAATCTTAAGTTCAAGGAGAGCTTAAGTGGTTCGGGTGTATCGGACACCCAGAGTAATTGTCAATTAGTGTGAAGGGGGTCATGAGGTACCATTGATCACCCGAAAGACCGAGATAGGGGGACCGTAAGAGTGAGTGCGTGAGTAACGGACGCTGGTCGGAAGTTACTGTGTGTGTAAGCAACCTATCAGAGAGACGATAGACATCTCGTCAGTTGTGTTGACAATTACAGATAGACTGTGGACGTACAGTCGAGAGAAGTGACCGCTTGGTCGGAAGTAGTCATTTTTCGGTGTATGAATGGGACGCATGCATAACCGGGAGACGAGTTGAGAAAGGAGGGGTGCTGCTGCGAAGCGGAGAAAAGTGACGTCAGGTGGTGTCGCGCAGTGATTGGCCGACCGGAGAAAGACCGCGCTGTGATAGGCCAGCTAGCGAAGACGTCAGACAGGGTCGCGACGTGATTGGCCGACTGGAGAAAGACCGCGCTGCGATAGGCCAAGCTAGCAAAGCCGCGACAGGATTGGTGGATTGTCATCAGGAAGTAAACAGAATAGCGAGGCTGGATTTTGTGCGCATAATTATGAAGTGTTTTAAATGGCTGAAAGCAGTGTTTAAAAAAGAGAAGCGGGATCGTATGAAGGGGAAGAAGCCCCGCCGGAGGGTACGCCAGCTCGTTATATGGCAGTAAATGTTGGGCTGCATACGATCCTTTGGATATCAGAGTGGAGTAAGATTACTGAAGGAAATGAGGAACTGACGTTCCCGAAGTACGGGACGTTCAGATTAGAGGTGTTACATCGATTAAAATCAGTCATGACCTCAAAAAGACCCTTGCCTAGACCGACCCAGTTTGAAGCTCTTGATGCATGGATTAGGGCAGCGCATGAAAAGAATATGAACAGACGACAAGAAAGGGTGAAACGATCGGTAAGGGCAGTACAGGATGCCAGGTGGGATGCGGATGCTAAAAGATGGAGAGTGCATAACATGGAAGTAAATAAACTGTACCCAGTGTTAGAGGCGCCAGTAAATAAAAGTCCCCTGGAAGAAGATGATGAGAGCGAAACAGAGGATAGCCTGATAAACAGATTATTGACAGACAGGCCACCCCCGTATAATAGAGCAGGGGGAGAGGTCGAGAATAGTGAAGGAGCAAAGGGGGGCAATGCAGGAGAGCATAGACCGCTTCCCAGTTCAGAGTGGGATCCTGAGCCAAAGAAAGAGCTGTCCCAGCCTAGTCAGGTGCAACAGGTAGTCGGGAGGTTTGTGGTACAAAGAGCGCCGGAAACGGAAAGCGCCACATCCTACCCATTACCAGATGCACTACAGGTACCTGTTACCATAGGTCCTATAATATCGATATATGACCAAGAGAGAGCAAGAGGGGAAGAACGGGTACGGAAGGACAGAGAAAGAGCAGAGAAGGCAAGAAGGAACGATACGATCAATTCCCCAAGTCAGATGCCGATACCCAGAGAGTGGAGTACCCCGATGCACACAGCAGGGGACCCAGGAGGAGATCCTGGGGGCCCTAGATGGCCAATGGATCTGAGGGGATCTGGACGAAAATCCTTTCAAGAGCTAAATGAGTACATGAAGCAGTGGGATGAGGCAGTGAAGGCTCAGAAGTGCATCATAGCTGCAGAAGCTGAAAGGGAAAGTCAGGACAGCCGAGCTCGGACTCACTGCGGGGCTGGGGAGAGCAGCCCGGAGTGGGACTGTAGAGGGAGTAGGGGAGTCACCCATTGGGCCCGGAGAGGAGATGGAACAGACCTGGAAAACAGGGGCCCCGGGAGTGAAGGGGTGGCGCGCCCAATACTCAGTGAAGGGGAGAGGAGAGCGCAAGAGTACAGAAACAGCTTTAAGTGTCCACACTGTGTGCCCGGCACCAGAGAACTGAATGGGAGTTGTGAGAGGTCGCATCATAGTCCCTGTGATGACGGAAATGAGCGCAGCCCAGGGAATATGGGGAACCAGGAAGGATCGTATCAGATACTGAGCGATACTAGGCAAAGAGGGAGTAGAGAGCAGAGGGAAAATAACAGAGAGGTGTGCGGTGAGAGGAGAGAAGAAGAAGAGAGTGGGCAGAGAAAGAGTGGGGGTAACAGGCCCGTGTTCCATCACCTTCCAAGATCGGATGGCCGAGCATGGGACCTGGAGAGATGGGAGCAAGGGAGGGCACCCATTAACTCTCCCGAGCCCAAACGCAGAGCTCGAAGTTGGGATGGTAGGGAGACCAGTGAGCCCACTTCAAAAGACATATTGCGAGCTGAGATAAAAGCCAAGAGACTCGATGTCTCCAGTTTAAGGTCAGACCTGGATGACATGGTAGATGGTACCCTGCCTTTAGAGAGAATGGAAATGTATGAGCAGGATGAAATACTGTATATGGCAAAGGACATCACTCGAAAGGCGAGAGCAGTCCATGAGAAGTTAGTCGAACTAGCAGGCAAATATATGGTGGACTTGTCAAGAACCAAAGCATTACAGGGTAACCACAGGCTACATTATACAGATCGAGACCTAGATGAGAGGAGAACGATTGGGCTGAAAACGCACATAAGGGAACTGATTACTGGAATAAGGACATGGAGAGCACTAGATAAGTGGGAAGAGAGGTGGTCCAAGAAAGGGACCGGCAGGAGAAGCATGATTGGTATGACACCAGGACAACAGGGAATAGAAGCTTACCCTTTGCGTGAAGTTGCAAATGGGAACTATGTACATGTCCCTTGGAGTAGGGGAGATTTAGCTGCTTTTACCACCTCTTTCCCCAAATTACGAGAGAACCCAGTGGAGTGGTACAAGCAAGTGGAGAGATTTGTGAAAATCTCAAAGGTCCTTTGGATAGATCTGAACACGCTGTTTGACATTGTAGTACCAGGCGATCTGTGGACAGCATGCAAGGTTAGCGCTGAGTGGCCCACAACGGAGCCAGAGAGAGATGCCAAGACTAATGGGCCGTCCGAGATTGTGATGGCAAAATTCGAGAGAGTGATGACTTGGCTGAAAGAGAAAGTGCCAATGCAGGACATAGATTGGGTCAGAATAGACCGAACAAGACAGGAACCCAAAGAGACAGTTCATGAATATTACGAGAGATTGCTGAAGGCGTTTAAACAGTATAGCGGCTTGGATGTAATGGATCCAAAAGACATAGGGCAATTTGTGTCCAAGTTCGTCCTGGGACTGAGACCGGATATTAGTTTAATGATTCAGCAACACTCGATTTGTTGGCAAACTAAACCCCTAGACGAAATACTGAGATATGCCAGGTACTGCTGTGATGAGATAGACTCTAAGGCTAAGAAACTAAAAGAAAAGTTGATGGTGGTACAGATGCAGGCAGCAGGAAAGGGGGGACAACAGCAACAGCAGCAAGGGACAGGTACAGGAGGAAAGAAGCAGTACAGCCAGAACAAGGGCAATGAGGAGAGTTCCACCTTTAGACCCAGAATAGATATAGCTGCCTTGAAGAAAACGACAAGGTGCCACCAGTGTAACGAGGTGGGGCATTGGAAACGCGAGTGCCCCTACAATGTAGAGATAGGAGAACAAGAGATAGAGGAGGAGGAGGTCCAGAGCGCGCCTACAAGAGGGGTAACGCCATACCAAGGAAAGGTGCTCAAAGGGGGGGGGGCTCCTCCCCGAGCCCAGTTCCCGCAACCTCCTCGAGTAGGGAGTATGGGTAAGACCTATAGACAAATGCCCCTGTTTGTAGAAGGGGAAGAGTGCTATTATGTGGACCCATTGACCGGACAGAGAGTGGAAAGAGAAGACTGCACCCTCGGGGCAGCCTTGGAGGTGGACCAAAGGGGACCCTATGTGGAAGCAGAAGTAGCAGGGTGCCCTACGACATTTCTGGTGGACACAGGCGCCACTAGATCCACGATCAGATCAGCTGCAGTTCCAGACCTGCCCATGTCTGGAGAGACCATACAGGTGGTAGGGGTCGCAAACAGGAGAATAACCAGCCAATTGACAGAACCGGTACAGGTGAAAATAGGGAAGTACAGCGATGAGCACCAGTTTGTGGTTTGCGATTCAAGTCCTGTGTGTCTGCTAGGGAGAGACCTGTTGTGTAAATTGAATTGTACTATATACTGTACACCTCAGGGAGTGGAGGTATTGACCAATGATGATGACGCCGATTTCAAAGTTGCAAACTCAAGAATATGCGTGGAGCTGTACCCTACTTTAACAGTAGATGAGCTCCCCTGGGACTTGAGAGAGACAGTGGCACCAGAAGTATGGGATTTCACTGGGGAAGAGATTGGATTGGTCAAAGGGGTGGACCCAGTGAAAATTGTAGTGAAACCGCATGCTGAGTTCCCAAGAACACCCCAATATAAATTGACTCCAGAAACGATTGCAGGCATAAAACCCGTGATCGAGTCCATGATTAAACAGGGAATACTGAAAGAAATCGTGGGTAGTCCATGCAACTCCCCGATTATGGGTCTGCAGAAACCAAATGGGAAATTTCGGATAGTGCAGGACCTTAGAAAGATTAATAACATAGTCGTTTCATGTTGTCCAGTGGTACCGAATCCATCAGTGATACTGTTTCAGATTCCATTTCAAGCTGAGTGGTTCACTGTGATCGATCTTTGCCAGGCTTTCTTTTCGATCCCTCTGGACGAAGAAAGCCATTTTCTTTTCGCATTTAAGCTGGAAAATCGCGTCCTAACATGGTGTCGTATCCCTCAGGGGTATACAGAGAGCCCATCGATCTTTAACCAGCTTCTGAAGAAAAATCTTGAAAGTCTAGTGCTGCCCCAGAAGTCAGTTCTGGTCCAGTATATAGACGACCTCCTTGTGGCGTCAGAAACAGAAGAAGCTTGCAGGGAAGACTCCATTGCTTTGTTAAATCACCTAGCTGCCAATGGGCACAAGGTATCCCCGGGAAAATTGCAGTA
Organism: Lissotriton helveticus; assembly: GCF_964261635.1. Taxonomy (NCBI): domain Eukaryota; kingdom Metazoa; phylum Chordata; class Amphibia; order Caudata; family Salamandridae; genus Lissotriton; species Lissotriton helveticus. The sequence continues at coordinate 1,765,014,190 of NC_136057.1, forward strand.
CTGCTTGACAGAGGTGCAGTACTTGGGACACAGAATAGAGAAAGGCAAACGAAAGGTGTCACCAGACAGGATAGAGGCGATCATGAAAATGAATGCGCCTAAGACACAGAGAGAGGTCAGGATGTTCCTAGGGATGGTGGGTTATTGCCGACAGTGGATCGTGAACTTTTCACTGAAAGCAAAGCCCTTGCAAAAACTGACGCACAAAGAGGTGAGTGATCCGGTACCATGGGACAAAGACTGTTTGATGGCGTTCCTACAGTTGAGAGAGGACCTGTGTCGTGCTCCGGCATTGGGAATGCCTGATTACAATAAACAATTTTTTCTTTACTGTTGTGAGAGAGAAGGTTGCGCGTTGTCTGTGTTGGTCCAAATCCATGGGAATGCCCGTAGACCAGTTGCTTATTTCTCGGCTACTTTAGACCCAGTAGCCGCAGCGTTGCCCGGATGTCTCAAATCCGTTGCTGCAACGGGTGTCAGCATTGAGAGATGTGAAAATATTGTCATGGGGCACCCGTTAGAGGTGTGCGTGCCACATTCTGTTGAACTGTTGATGACCAGGACCAAAACACAGCATCTGACCAATAGCAGGCTCACGCGCTATGAGCAAGTTATTCTTGCTGCAGAGAATGTGACCCTCAAGAGATGCTCTGTTTTGAACCCTGCCACCTTGATGCCACTTCCAAATAATATCGATGATGATGATGAATATACAGACCATGACTGCCTTGATGTGACTGAACTATGCACCAAACCCAGACCCGACATCGTAGATGAGCCACTGACTGACCCAGATGAAATTTTCTTTGTCGATGGCTCATGTGTAAGAGACGAAGTTGGGCAGTTGAGAGCAGCTTATGCAGTTTGTACAATTACTGGAGTTGTGGAAGCTGGGTGCCTGGAAGGAGTACACTCCGCTCAGGTAGCCGAGATTATTGCCCTGACACGTGCTTGCTTGGCAAGCAATCAAATTCGAGTCACCATATACACCGACAGCCAATATGGGTATGGGGTAGTTCATGATTACGGGCAGTTATGGTCTCAAAGAGGGTTCATGACCTCTTCAGGCTCTCCCATTCGCAATGGAGAGTTTGTGCGCCTGTTGTTAGAGGCATTGCAATGCCCAGCAAGTATCGCAGTTGTAAAGTGCACCGCACATACCAGAAATGAGGACTTTGTTTCGAAAGGCAATAGATATGCTGATGAAGTTGCGCGGTATTGCGCGGAACAAGGTTACTCTTTCACAGAGGTGGAAGTGGGTGGAATAAATGTAAGAACTGAATTAGCCATGATACTGGAAACTGTTGATACTTGGGATGAACTGTCAACCATGCAAGAAAATGCTCCTGATTCTGAAAAAGAAACATGGGAAAAGGCAGGATGTGTAATGGGTGAGACCCATTTTTGGGTCTCAGCAGACGGCAGAGCAGTGTTGCCCAATGAGATGGTGAGTCCAATGGCTAGACTCATACATGGTCCCGTACACTTAGGGAGAGATGCTATGCTGAGAGTGTTTAGACAAACTTGGTACAATCCTAAGTTTAGAATAGCAGCAGAAGCAGTGTGCCAGCGTTGTGTGACCTGCCAGCAGCTGAACGTAGGGAAAAGAACACCAGTTGCACTAAGTCACATAGGAAGGTCTGGAGGTCCATTCAATCGAATGCAGATAGATTTCATTGAAATGCCAAGGTGCAACCGCCTCCGCTATGTCCTGGTGATTGTTTGTGTGTTCTCCAGATGGGTTGAGGCATACCCTACACGTAGGTGCGACACCCTCACAGTGGCCAAGTTACTGCTCAGGGAACTCATTCCTCGCTTCGGGGTGCCGGCCTTTTTGGAATCAGATAGGGGAACACATTTTAACAGCGAGCTTGTGAAGATGATTTGTGTAGCACTAAACATAGATCAAAAGTTGCATTGCAGTTACCGACCAGAAGCCTCAGGAATTGTCGAGCAGATCAATGGCACTATCAAGGCCAGAATAGCAAAAGTTTGTTCCTCAACGACCCTGAGTTGGCCTGATGCCCTGCCATTGGTTCTCATGAGCCTTCGTAGTACCCCGGACAGAAGAACAGGGTTGTCACCACATGAGGTGTTAATGGGGAGAGCAATGAGGCTGCCATCTATCCCAGCTACTGCACTGTTAAATATCACAGATGATATGATCCTGGACTATTGTAAGGGGCTGTCTGACGCCATGCGTTCTGTGTCCCTTCAGGTGCAGGCTGCCGAGGTTCCAGCGTGCCAGGGCCCGTGCCATGACCTGTACCCTGGGGACTGGGTCCTGGTGAAGAAACATGTGAGAAGAAGCTGCTTGGATATTCGTTGGCGTGGGCCCTTCCAGATCATCCTGATCACGAATACAGCTGTGAAGGTGGGAGGCCTGCCCAATTGGATCCACGCGTCACATACGCGAAGGGTTCCAGCACCTCGGGAAGAAACAGCTCCTCTCTCGGATAGACGTCCAGAAGAGGACCGAGAAGCCATAGAGGGGGCTAGCCAAGCTGTAGAGGTGCCAGCGGAAGCAGGGAACGAGTCTGACCAAGCTGAGGACGGTCAGTACAACAGCGAAACAGAAGACGCTACAGAAGGAGAAAGCAGCTGGGAGTACGAGTCTGACCCTGACAGGTCTGAAAGAGAGCGAGAACAGACAAGAAGGAGAAGGAGTAGAAGGGCACGTGGAGAAGCTAATTGGCCGCAAAGAAGGAGCTCTAGCCTGAGGTCAACTCCAGAGTTAACCCTTCCTCCGATATCAGAAGACTCAGACCCAGAAGAAGGTGCTCAGGGCGCTGAAGCACCGGACCGAAGAAGGTCAAGAAGAGTGCGTGTGCCTAACAGAAGATACTCCACACCTGAGTGGACATATCTGGCGACAAATGTCTGTGAAACCGGAGACAGGGAGGATCCGAGCGGTGGTGGTGTCCAGTTCTGAGCCCATTATCACCGTGGAAATACGACTGTTGGTACCCGGTGTCGAACAAGAAGGGTCACTAACATTCATGCTCCCCAGACCTCCCCGCCTCAGCAAGTTAAAACACATGTTCCTTTCAGAATTGCAATTCCCCGACTTTGGTACAACGATAACTGCACATGAAGAGCACAATCTTCGTTTGGAAATACTGAACTATGCTATTGAAGCTGCAACCACTAACCTAATAGTAGACTGTTAAAAGACTTTGTAAATAAAACAAGCAGGAAAAAGAAGATTACCTAGCGCCCAGGAAGCAGAGAATTTTAGGGAACTTCCCTTGAGTTGATGGAGAAGGGCTAGGGTTGTCTTTATTGAACTGTTAAAGGACTTTTGCGAAGAAGGTTGTCAGCCTCCAGTTGTGTGGATTCGGAAGACAAAAGGATTAAAAAGAGACTGTAAAGGAACGAGAGGAAAAGAACTTTTTGCTAAGATAAGAGAGAGCCATATTGTCTGACGAAATGGAGGCCGGCACCCAGAACCGCAGGGCTAAATGTATAATAGGTACACTAATAGTAGGAGTGATAATATTAATAGCTTTAGTGGTAACAATTTCTTATGTAAAGGGACATGAGGAAGAGGTAAAGGTAACTGATGTGAAATCTGTAGAAACGCTTACACCTACTGTTGCTGGTGAGAAAAGGGAAAACACTCAAGAGAAAGCGTTATTGGCTGCAGAAGCCCGCAGGCTACACGTAGATGAGTCCCAAGGAGACTTTAGGTCAAATGCTTATGCTAAACTTTTATATGAATACGTGGATGCCATGGAGGTTAAGGATTGCTATGTCTGCATGCAGTTGCCGGCATCTGTAGATGAGGGTATTAGATACCATCACCTCCCTCTGACATATGGCATTACATGTAGCTTATTGCTTAGTATATTTTATGAGAGAGATAGTTTTGAATACTATTTCTCCAATTATGATTCAGTGTTGCCAGAAGTCCCAAATTATAAGCAGATGAACAAATGGGACTACTGGAAGAGTGAAGACAGATTGGCCAAGTTCTTCATTCCTTGGATTACCTTAGATACTTCACATGCCCGTAGAAATAACCTGACATGCAAGGTGTCAGAAGTCGAGAAGAAGTTCATAGGGCAGGTGGATGATCGTTACAGGAGACAAAAGATTTTGAAAAAATCAGGACAATGGAAAACAGATTGGACCGAGGAAGAGAAGGCACACAAGAGAAAGGGTAGTAGTGGTCCAATAGCTTTAGATAAAGCGCAGAGAGGAAAGCTATGTCTTCACCGAGCTAAAACGTATTATGAAAATGTATACGTTGGAGAAGTTGACTGTGAACATGCTTTTAATTTAGAGTACTACACTAAGGATTTCCTGAAGGGAATGCAAGTGATTCCAAATGTGTATTTTGTATGTGGAAGAAATGCCTACGTGAGACTACCTGACAACTGGTATGGATCATGTTACCTAGCAATTGTCTTCCCCAAAATATATCATGCACAAGACTTAGTGATCATTGAGGGCAAGACATCTTCGAGGGGAAGGAGAGATGTAGGAGATGCAGAAATGGTTGGAGATGTCTTTGGAGCTATGTTCCCTCTTTTGGGAGTAATCCTTAATGATGTTAAAATTAGACGACTGGCAACAGTTGTCGACAGGTTGTCTGCCAGCACTGCTCAGTCCTTAATGCTGGTAGAAGGAGAGATGCAATCGATAAGGGCTATGGTTCTTCAAAACCGTCTTGCATTAGATGTCCTATTAGCAAAAGAGGGTGGAGTCTGTAAGGCTTTGAAGGTCCAGGAATGTTGCACTTACATTCCAGACAATTCGAAGCCCCTTGAGAAAGTTATTAAGAACATAACTAATATTCACAAGGAGATCGAAGACTTGAGTAGAGAAAATGTCTGGGAAAAGGTGGGCCACGGAATGAGTACAGTTGGAGGGTGGTTTTCCACCTTAGGCAAAAGCTTTGTTTGGTACATCCTAAAGCCTATCATCATAATATTGATCTGTGGGATTATATTGTGGGGATTGGTGAGGGTATTCAAATGGTACAGAGCAAGAAGGTCAGAAAGGGCCCAAAGAGAACAGCTGCAGAGATTGGCTGCCATACAAGATAATCAGTACAGGAGTCTGAGGGCTCTGGAAGCGCAGAGAATGCCAGCAATAACTGCAGTTTAAATGTTAGTGATGACCCCGAGAGGTCATCAAAGGGGGGAACTGAGAGAGCGCAAACTGATTTAAATGTATGAGTACATCACACTTACCTGTAGTAAGCACAAATCATGAGGAGAAATGCCATGAGTGCTAATAGTATCTGCAATTATATTCTAAATGTATAGCTAATGTAGAGATTTAAGTAGAAGTGGAACTAATACAGAAATGTGTGACATTATATGACTTTATTAGACGTGATTATTTCTGAATCCATGTCGTGTAGCTGCTAAAACATAAGATGGTATGTGGTTAAAAGCAGAATGTGGTAGGCCTCAGGGCCAGAGCTGGAGCTAAGAGGGAAGGTGGTTCTTTTCACGACACAGATTGTATTAATGTTTTGGTCATTGCATTAAATAGGCCATGATATATAGAGATGTTTACTAAATAATAGAATAAGAGTATTAACATGCATTAATTAAATGAAGAAGTTGAATGCTATAATCATAATGAGAAATATTGTAGGCCTGAAATGTTTTAACGTTGATTTACACGTACATGTCTGGGCTGAGAAATGTTGCAAGCCTTTTTAGAAGTCTATGAGAGTTGGGTTCTTGGCTGCAGATATCTGTCTGCAAAGGATAAGGGGGGATCCAATTATAAATGAATGAATAGAGGTCTGTTCAGTGGACGGCCCAGACATGGAGGAGGGTTCTGGAATGTTTGAGGGGTATCAGCGGGCCGGAGAAGAGTCTGAGAAGCAAGGTCAACTCTAACGTATGAGGCCCAATACAAAGCATCATGGAAAAAGCCAGAAGCTACACCACGTGAGGGGCGTCTCGCAAGGGGCGTCTCAAATGTTGTTGACTGTTTTGTATTAGGGACAGCACCCCTGGGTGGAGTTAGAGCAGATACCTGAGGACCCTTTAGAGAGCGGATGGGTAGGCAGAGAGGGGTCATGACTGGAGAACTATAGGTTTTCACCAAGAGACTTAGAGTGAGTGACTTCCCTTGGGGGTCATTCACTGCTGACACCTTTGTTAGGTTGGGATTTGGTTAAGTAGGGATACCATCTAGAGCAGGGTAGGGACAGCCTAACCTTTGCGTTTTCCTCCAACCTAAATGAAGGAGAGATATGCGTCAATGCTGATAGCTTTATTATTCTTAGAACTTGTGTTAGTGATTTCTGTTGCTCGTCTGAGGGCTTTTCGAGAGCACATGTATGTAATTGGACCTGTGTATCTCGTGAATCTCATTCTGAGATGCCTGTATTTGCAGCTTATCATATCTTTACAATAAACTTTTGAAAGCTAGAAGTTGTTTGTGGTCTTTGGGAGCAGAGTCCTTTATTGGGTGAACTAACTTGGAAATAGGTGCACTTTCTTTCCTCACAGACAGGCAACAAAGGTTCAGTCGACCAGATCGAGGTTTGGATCAATAGATATAAGGTATCGATCAAAATCTCGCCCTTTCATGACCTTTGCTCTACATGTATATCCTTTGTTTTACGGGTACTTCTGTACAGCTGCGGCCCTTGGAGGCATTTCCGTGGGGCAGAAAGGCGGGGCGGGGGAGAGGCAGGGTGGAGGGTGGTAAACACCGGAATATGGATGATTGCAGGTAAGTAAACAATTAAATTAATAAACACAAATTTCGTAGTGCGCCCTGCATCGCATTTTGCTGGGTTGTCTTTGGTTGCATCCAGACAGTCTTGAAACAGCAAACAATAACCCTTCATGCAAATTATAAATAACTTTTCTACCTTTTTTGTTCAGCTGTATTTGACTATAAGTGGTCTGCAGGAAGGACATAGTGCGAGGTGTACAAGGAGCAATGAATCTCTTAACTGTGTTACTGAAATGTGATATACACTGTTCAACCGAAAAAGGAATCTCAGCAATGTCTGCATATTGTGTACACATCGAAGGTAAAAATACCAAATGATTCTCTGGACATAAAAGTGGAAGGTGTAAAAGGAGGACGAGGTACAGGGAACAATGAGGAACTTGGAGGAGAGAGAGAGTATTCATGCAAAGTAAGTATAGAAAATAAGCAGGTTGTTGCTTTTTTGCTTAACAATGCGAGTTGGATCAGTTATAGATAAATAAATCGAGTCCATGAGTGGAAACTGCACGAGTAGGGATAGAACGCAGGTGGGAAAGCAAGACGAAGGGTGGAATCACGGAGGAAGGGGAAGCAACAAAGAGGCAAGTTGGAAAACACACACGGGCACATGGTGAGGAGCAATATAGAGGGTGCAGGTGGGAGGAGGTTAAAAGAGGACACGGTGAGGGAAGCAGATGCAGAAAGAGCAGTAGTGGTTAACACCTTGGCTGCGGCTGCAATTCCGCGCCGGTGCTAGACATTCCGATCGCGGGCGTGGTCATGACGGCTCCCAGGCATCATCAGCACACGCCCACCGTGACTCATGACGACTGGGAGGAGTCATCAGCACCGAAAGGGTTAATTTGCTCTCATCATGCGGCAACTTCCACCAGTCCATTTCTCCTGTTAGCGCCGCCTAAAACAGAACCAACTACTAACCATGAAAGTGGGAAAAGGATGTGTTCTAATGGCAGAGCTGCCAACTGAGCTGGGGAACCAAGTTTGAGTCTTGGCGTAGGCTCAACATTCTGTGATTCTGGGCAAATCGCTTAATCTTCCTGTGACTACTATAAATGAATGTGTCCTTTAGCTTGTGCTCATGAAAAACACTGGTGTTGATGATTAAGTGCCAGTGCTGTGCACCGGAAATCACTGACTTCAATTATGCACCACGGAGCAGCCTGGATGGGGGTGGAAGTGAACAAACAATAAAGGGTGCACCATGGAGTCAAAGCACACAGGCGAGTGACTCGATGAGCAAAGTGAAAGCATTCGTAAGAGCAACTTGTAGGACAAAGTTGTGTAAAATTACATTTTTATAGTCTTGTGAAAACAAATGTAGAGAGAAGCCAGGCCTCCCATCCTTCAAAAGCTGATAAAAGGATCTCCATTTCATTTGGTCACAGAGACATTTGAATCGCTCCCAAGGATTGACAGCAAGCTCTGGTGAGCATTGCTCTTAACGAACCGTACAACTGTCAGCTAGGTATTGGAAAAGGTGTTGCAATTTTAGTGGCCATTTAAAAGAGTGCTTCAGGAAGCACCGCAGTCTGCATATCACATCCTTGTCATTCTCCTGCTAAATTGTAGTGGTTCATTTTCTACACTCGTTGTTTTTTGTGTGATGCTTGGATTTTTCACAATCCCTTCGAATTAAGTGATGCCATATTAATGGCAGCACCCCCACTCTGAAATTGTTCCAGTGCTACTGGAAGCAGCAAGGCTACGGCTTGGCGCTAGCATATGACCACTCAGAGAAGTGTGTATAAGTTGCAGAAATATATGAAATCTGAAAGGAAAACGCACCAACCCGGTCTTTCATCCTTCTGAGGGCTATTTAAGTTGTTAATGTCATACATTTGATTTGCTACCAAGCCCTTGGACTGACTGCAAGGCCTTCACAAATGCCTGTTAACGTGTCCTACAGCTGTCAGCTAGGCACTAACAAAAGATGTCTACCTCCCACCACTAGATAGCATTATTCGTACACTCACATTAAGACAGTCCGTGGTGCCTGCAACCTGCCTCAGGCTCCTTCTCCAGAAGTGTACTGTCGTAATTGCGTTCTGTCTCTCTCTCTTCTTCTTTTGTTTTAGCTTTCTTTTGGACTATACACTTTTAATTGTTTTTAATACGTGGATATAGTGTTGTACTACTTCTAGGACTTTATATATGTGATATAATACTTGTTTTTTATACATGAGGAATTTTTGCATCTCCCTCTTGATTAATTGATATGATGTCTAGGTAATACATAAACTTGTATAATGATATATGTGTTTTATATAATATGAAGATTTATGAATTCTGTATAATGACAACATTTGTAATGTTTCCAACATTTTTTTAATAAAATATAGGTGGCATTCCACTATTAGTCAGTGGTTGTCTTGTGGCATTGCAAATATTGGTATATGGGTTCATTGTATGATTGACATGAATGGTTTGTGGTATATTTGATATGATTGATTGAAGAATTATTTTGTTTGGGTACCAAAGGGAATTTTTCTTCTTCTTTGACTAAGCAATGCCATGTCCCTTTGGTATGTGGGACTTCTCTCTCTTTATTGGATAATGTTATCTGGGTCAGAGTCATTACTCCTGGCATAGAACACACACGTTAAGTCAGAATGTTAACAATTATGTAGAAGTAACATTTTCCTCCATGTATGCATGCAATACACCACTTCCCTTGACTCAGAAAACGTGTTAGTGTTTATGTTACAGGGTAAAATTCCTCCTATTGTATATTTCTGAAGAGCACACATTTTTTAGAGAATAGGCTACAAGCTAAAGAGTAATAGGTTGTAAGCAGAGAGAAAAATCATCCCAACTGGATTCTGGTATGCAGGGATACTCAACCAAAAAATCTACAGCTGTGAAGTATGAAAAAATGTTTTTACTAACAATTTGAAGGACATGAGCATAGAAATCAAATATTATCCAGTCCATCTTCCAGGTCTTCCCGTTTGTAGTCTATGCTTCAGTAACCCTGTTCTGCGTGCCTAGGCATGCTCTTAAAGCATAAGTTCTATGACTGCAGATCTCGGCTCAGCATGCTCAAGTAGTCACACAGTAGCCCTTTCTAGTGACCACATGGCTACCATGGTATGCACATGGGCCAACAAGTCCTATCAGGGGTTGCTCTTGCTTCACCTGACCACCCATATGAAGCCACAACTTACCCTTTCATTGAGGAGAATGGGGACATTGGCCATCCACCTCCAGAGCCATCAGCTTTGTTACAGGTATTACATTTCGGAATGCTAGGACAAAGACAAGAGCCCACTAGATCCAGGAAGATTTGGCTCCCGTGTGCTGTAGTGGTGTTCAACAGTACACAGGGAAGCAATGCCGCGTAGCACTGCTTCTATGTTTATGGCAAAGTCACCCTACCATATTGGCAGACATGTTAATTTGGGATACACAAACCAAATACATATTAACAAAAAAAAGATACGCTAATTAATGGCGGGGGGAGACTTACAATATTGAAGCCAATCTTTGCTACACCTCAATGGAACCATCATGGAGATCAAGCATCTATCTCTGAAAACGATTTTTCACATGATTTAACATGCTGGTTTTGAAGTTAGGAGCCATTTTGAATGCTGTTAACTACTAGTTAGTGTCAGAACAATCGTTCTAAATGTTTACGGATTTAGTTGATTAAACGAGCTCATATGTTGAAAATACGCATATTGCTCCCACTATATGTTTAATGATAGTTAAAGCGTCTTCGTTTTACAAGATGAGTGGGAGGATGTGGCTGGGGGGATGGCCTGAGAAGATTAAATGAACTACATGAAAAATGTATGTACTATCTAGATCAATGAAGCTGAAAAAAGGTGCTGCACTGTAGCCATCTTTTTAATTGGATCCCAATAAAATCAAAATGTGGCCCGAGTGATATCAGGCACGATCACAAAATAATGGCAACACTGAATTGAACAATCGGCGACAGGCATGTGTTGGCGCAATCATGCACAATGGCAACACTTAAAATAACAAGCAGAGCTGAATGGAAGGTGGTGGGGGGCGGACGCATGACACTGGGAGATTAAGTGTACTGCAAACAATGAGAGGTGCAGAAGTGGAACATGCACAGAAGACACGAACAGCAGGAGCTCACAGAAATAAGTTCACACCACTGACCATGCGACTGGAGGCTCACAAATGGTGTGGTACTGCAAAAAGGGAAAGAGAGCATCTGGGGGCAAGCAATAAATGTTGCAGGACCAATTCAAAGACAAAAAGAGTGTACATAACAAACCATACATAAACCAAAGAGTAGGAGGACATGTAACAGGGTCAGTAGTCATGAAAGTGAAAAACTCACTCAAAGGCAGGACTAATAGCAACGTTTTACCAATGAAAAGAAAGGAAATTTAACAGGCACAGGAAGGAACTAATGAAAAGCAAGTGAATACAGCATGTCTCAAAGACAACTCATGCGCGCTGCCTAGGCTCAACCTAAAAAAGAAGGAAAAAGGTGTAGGGGACAAAAAGTGAAATGAACAAGTAACAATGGGTAAATGAAGAAACAACAACAGAAGGGGGGGGAAAGGTGGCACAAAGAACTAGAAAGGAAAGATGAAGAATCAGGTATGTGGTCCAAAATGGCACAGGGAACAAGGACGGTGAAGGCACAGAGAACTTAAAGGAAGTAGATAGGATGGCAATGCAAACTGCTATTGGTCACTTGCATCACTCCTTACAAAATTGTCTATAAAGCACATTGTAGTATATATTACAACATCTTTATTCTAAAATAGCTGTGGGACCTAGCAACATCCAAGCTGTGTCCATGTTCACGCAGTGGGTACTTACCATTGGTCCATCTGCCCCTGCCAGGCCCTGCTGTCCTGCTTTGCCCGGTGGACCCTGTGTAAAGCATAAAAGGAGCATCTATCAAAGTCATGTTCAGAGAATGTGATACCTGTTAGGAATAATCACAGTTGTGTTTAATAGCAGCAATAATGACTGTTCACAGCCTAGTCACATTCAGCCTCTGCATGCATTTATTCCATGCCCTCTACCCTAACAGCATCATCAAGGAGACTGATGCCCGTTACAGATATGTCCAGGTGCACACCTTGCATTTTTGTCCCTCAGGGCACTTTTGTATCATTAAAGGGAATACAGAAGGGGCCGACCAATTGTATGAATTATGCCAGCCCACATTTAACACTAGTATGTTCACAGGGGGTTGTTCCTGTATTTTCATGGGGGCATGGTCTTATGCAAATGAAGAAACGTGGTGAAATTGTACCCAGCCCTATTACAGATGTGGGTGCAGTGCAATAAAGGTTGAACGCCACAAATGAGGTGTTGCACAGCCAGTGCACCCTCATGGGCTCTGCAGGGAGGTGCATTAAAACACTGCACCACCCTGCAGGGTGATGTCTTTCTACTTTTTTAAACAGAGTCTGTTATGCCTACAGTGAATGACCGAGACACGGTTTCAAACCACTGCCACCAATGCCCTGTCCTCCGTGCAGGCACAGACTTTGACCACAGGCATAAACTGTCAGAGTTTGTGCCTGCGCTGAGGAAAACTTATTTTTTTGTATAATCGGATGCACTATTGGGGTCCACTAGGCGTACCTAGTTAAACATGTGCAGCTGTGGAAACAGGGCAGCACACCAATTTGAAATTTGGGCCCGATGGAGTGGTTGCTGGAAACATCACTGAAACTGACAAAAAGTGTTGGCCACTAGACTTTCCATTAAATAGCAATGAATTCTGAACATTGCCATCCCTCAGATGGATGTAAAGTGCCAGTCATTTTGTTTTGTTAACAAGGAACCATGAGCCACCTGGAACTTTACTGAACAGTTGCACAGAACAATGCAAACATGACCTCAGCTGCAGCTGCGGTCGGTAGTTGGTGTACCTGCAGGGCGGTGAGGTGGGGAGGGGGAGGGGCAGGGTGGGGGGGAGTAATGTATGGATTACGGAGCTTCCCAGGTAAGTAAACATATAAATAAATAAAACGAATTTCGTTAAGTGCACTGCCTCCCCAAATGGGAAGCAGTGCACGTAACGAAATTAGTTTTATTTATTTATATGTTTACTTACCTGTAAAGCTCCGTATTCCATAGATTACTACCCCCACCCTGCCCCTCCCCCTCCCCACGTCACCGCCCTGCAGGTACACTCACTACCGAGATCAGCTGCTCGGCTGTAGAACACCGGAACTGTTCATCCAGCCAAAGTTCAGGGCAGGGTACCAAACCTGTGATGAAGTTCATTCTATTTGGACAGCATATTATTTAGCATAAACCCCATTCTTATAGGTCTAACCGAGCTTTAGACACAGGTTAAGTTGTTTATAATTAGAATCGTTCTCACCTTTTAGGTTAAGCCTACAAGAGAGTGCAAGACCTATTGTTTGCTTGCAGTGGGCATACAACCCATACATTCCTTATAATTGGTTGGCTTTATCACTCTCATTTACTTTCTTCTTAGTTGATGGCTTTCCGTTCCCTTCTTTTGTGTGTCCCTCAGTGGAGCATAGTCTGTTTATGATCCTTTTGATTGGTTAATCTGTATCCTTCTACTGATCATATTTAATGAACATTTATTTTTCATCAACACTCCTGTGTTTTCTAGCTGTCTCCCTAATGTGCTGCTACACCCGCCAAATACCTTTCCCATGCAGTTTTGGTCGACAGCACTTCCAACCAGTCTGTAAAAGCACAGCAGCAAGGAAATGTTTGCCAGGGTATGGCCGAAGAGCAGATTTTAAGGATTTATTTGCTCTATATCCTGTAATCCATACATTGCATGAAACCTTTGAGACATAAAAGCTTTTGAGGTGTTGGAGGAAAGGCCATCTGCTGCATTCAACTAGCTGACATCTGAGGCAGAAGGTGTACTTAGTGTGACACTTTTCCTGGAAGCCCATACATCTCCTCACTGGTCTACTACAAAGTGCAAATGGATGAATCCTGGGGAAGTAAACTAGGCCTTTACGTTTCTTTAAAAAGTAACAATGCATACATTTTACAGAGTGGGCATGGCCTTGCAAAACATTTCTGAATACCTACACATTTCCAACTGTGATCTATTTGTTTGCATCCAAGCAGCCTTGAAACGCTAACAAGAACCATTCAAGCACACTATTACCAAGTTTGAAACCTTTTTGTAATACTGTATTTGTATGTAAGTGACCTAGAGGAAGGACATATTTTCTAAGCTCAAATAAGTACAATGCTCGAGAAATGTCGTAAGTGTGTTTATGAAATGTACTCCTCACTGGTTACCTGGAACAGGGTAGATCAGTATTGTCTGCAAGTTTTGTACACAAAGTACGTAGAAATACCAGATGGTCCTACGGACACAAAAGCCCACTTCTGTTTTTTTTTCCAAACTAATGTGATCTCATATTCCAGTCTGTACTTTTCAGACCCAGTAGTACAGCTCCTAGAGTGCAATATACATGAAAGCCCACGACTGGAGAATTGTATGCACAGTGATATAGACTTACCTGAGAAGTCTATTTCTAGGGTGCTGTGCGTATTTGTCAATTTTGTTTTGCATTATTCACTACTGGTCCCAAATCTGACTATTTATAGCATGTCATTGCTTTGGGATAAGTCTGTGTTATAAAAAGAACCCTTTATTAATGAACAATGCATGTGTATCAACACGTGTAATTGCAGATGCAAGGAAAATAGGATATTGACCCAATTAACTTTTTTATCTGCATTTCCGTCAACATTCGAAGGGTTGTCCATACAAAGACACACCAAGGGCCCTGAAATCCTACTATTTGAATGAAACTCCACTGCTAATCTATGGGGCCAATTGGACATTAACTCCAGTGCTTTCTCCGTAAGCGCCCTTGTATTCTGCTAGAGGAATGACGACCCTAAAGGTGCACCACTCATTTTGGCCCTAAAGGGGCAGCACCACTAAAACCCCGTACAAGAATGATACTGATTAGTAGTACTAATTCATAGAGTTTTGTGGTAATAGCCTGGCTGTACAACAGGGCTGAGTATTAGAATCCCCACAAAGTTCAGCAAACCCCAGGTAATTTAGGGCACCTTCCCCTGCCTCAAGTGTGATGTGCAACTATACCGTTTGGAAGAGGGCAGGGTACCTATGATGGTGGGTGTGCTTGGTAGCATGGAAATATGGTTTCCATCCTCCTTGCAGCTCCTAGTTTCTTCCCCTTATCTATCAAGGGCAACCCACAAGACTTTCTGGTCAGAGAGCTTTGCTAAAAGTGAAGCTCCCTAGCTCCAGGCAGGAAGGGACTCCATATAAGGAATTCTTATCCCCTGTCTGACTTGGTGAGCCTGGAATACAGATCTCACACAGTTCCAGCCAGTCCACTAAACACCAGAGCAGAAGAAAACACACAAAGATACAATTTGAAGGGCTTGACTGGTGTCCTGAATTCAGATTTAGCCAGTCTCTCCTATTGGCTGTAGCATCCAGTACAGATTACCTGAAGTAATTATATAAGCTCCTTATCTAACATTCTTCTTCGAGATGTCCTTACTCAAAGGGAGGAGACCCAGATAATGCAAACAAAACCTGCCAGTAGCCCTTCAGGGACAATGTCACCAGAGAATGAGAACAGCTACCCAGTAATGACACAAGTGCAAGTGAACAGGTGCCAAAAAGACAGCATGCTCTCTTGAATCACCACAAGATATTTAAAGGAAGTGAATGTATCCTGTTGTCTTTCTCATCCTGTTCACCTTTAAGTATATGCCTTTCGTAAACTGCACTGTCGGCATAGGCCTGTGTACTGGAAGGAGTATTCTGGGGCTGCGTCTGGGGCTCCTTTATCCTGCCAGACTTTGAACATGTCCAGCAGCTGCCTGGTCCCGTCTCCAAGGATCTAAAGCTTGTTGACACAATCATGACATCCATATGTGATTTTGACTCCTACAGATCTGGATTACAAATATGTTCCATGGACTAATATAGACTTCAGACCCCTTGATCTTTAAGTAACATGTCTTAGGAATTCGGGAGCAGTTATCACATGTGGCTATCACCTATGTTACCGAGCTGTAGTAATCCATAGATTTATAGAGCCTCCAATCCTAGCAAACGGTCACACAGGCACACATGTAACTAAATGAATAGCTTTCGGGGACCTCAATATCCCCAAAAATGACTGAAACATTTGGACTATATCAAATAAGAAGTGGTGTCTTTTACTGAAAATTACTATTAAATGCTTAATGTATTGACCCTGTCTCAAATTAACTGTTGTAATTAAATGTGCTCACTTCATAAGCAGGAGTCAGTTAGCCAGTAGAATAACAGTTTGTAGGTTTGTTGAAGGGGTTACAGGTTGTTTAGTAAGGTTCCGCACCAGGAGCTCTCTCTCACTGTCCACTCCTGCAGGCACTCACCAACATTCCAGACACCACACACTGGCTGGGCAGCAGGGAACAGAGAATCTATGAAGAGAATGCATTGCACCCAACAGCAGATTATGACACATCTCCTTCCCTTAGAAAATAATTAAAAAATACAACAGGACTAATATAAATACAAACAGAGCTGTAAAAGACTCTGGCTTAGATAAGCCCTAGAAATTATTCAGACAATGGTCGCATACGACCCCATCCATACGAAACCAAAAGCACACCCACATTCAAGTCACACAGAACCCATCCAAACAAACCAATAACATGTGCCATAACAGGGCAACAATATTTTCATCCCCAGTGACACACATGAAATCCACATACCCACTATAGCATTCACTTGCTGTTACAGGCCTTTGTTCTACACCTGAGCTAAATAACAATGATGGATTCAACCCAGATCTGTGACTGGGGGGTAAGTGTCTGAAAAGTTTCAGCGCTCCGTCCATCATCACCTTGTGTTTGATATGTTCTACACCTACCTCTACTGCCAATGAGTCAGCCACAGGACTAAGGACATAAAGTAAACACATCTACTCCACACATCTCCTACACTTACCCTCTACTGCATACTCTAACAGGACCAGGGACAAATACTACACGTCCACCCTCTACAGCAGATACTGGCAGGACAGGGACAAACACTAAACCCACCCTCTACTGCAGACTCGCGCAGGACTGGAGACCAATACTACATGTTCACTCTCTTCTGCACACTTTCACATGACCGGGGACAAACACTACACATCCAGCCTCTTCTCCATACCCTTACAGGACCAAAGACACTCCACATAATCACCCTCTACTGCACATCCTTGCAGGACCAGGAATAATTATACTAGAACATACCTTTTACTGCACACCCTCGCAGGACCAAGGAACATTGTACACATGATCACTCTACTGCATACTCTTGCAGGACCATGGATGCAAAACATGGAGTCAGCCATAGCCACTCCTCCTCACAAAACTCCTGTACACTCTTATGGAAGCAGAGACACAAAACATGGACTCTTGCAAACAACCAATAAGTGGGGAAGCTTTCTCCTGACCATTTTACACAAAATAGGAATATTTTGGCAACTGACATCATCAGTAAAACTTCAGGATAGCATTGTGTAGAAATTCACTAGTAGCAACCCCTAAGTCCTCCTTTCTAGTGAGCAACATTTCACCGAACGCTCAGATACAAAATCACAAAGTACCGGCATGAAACTAGTGTGGTAGACCTTCCACTTCCTCAGTGCCTCCTTTACTGGTCAGTGACACTGCCAAAGCCCAATTTTCTTCAATCAGCAATTGCCACAGCACGCTGCCCCACATCAGCAAAAACGGCTCCAAATGCCCCAGGATGCGCCAATCTCACGCGTGTCATGTCGCATTGCTCTGATTCTCCATAGACTTTAAGATTAGAAACTTGAAGAATTCTTGCACTCTCACAGTTCTCACATGGAAATATTTTCCCATTATATCGTATCAGAGGTGTTCTGCTAAAACCACTTCCAGCAGTCTACAGTTTGTTGAAAAGGACACTAATTAAATTAATCTTGATTGGCTAAGGATAGAATCCTGAGACCTTCAACATTGACCTTCATTTTTACTGTACTCTACTTCTAAGGTACTCGTTAAAGTGAAATCTATACTACTATAATAAAGGAAGAACTTTCAGCCTTTGAGGCGGGTAAACTCGGGAACCACAGCGCCAATCCACACACCCGATACACCGTTCGAATCGTCAGGGTGTGTAGATGGTTATAGGCTATATAAATAAAAATAAAAAAGTTATTAAAAAAATTTGCAGTAAAAAAAAAGTAGTCCCTCCGAAGTAGCGCCGGCCGCGACGTGCGTGCTCACGTCAGGAGCGCGGGGAGGAGCGGCGTCCAGGAGCGCGACGAGGAGTGGCGGACATGGCGCGGGGGAGGAGTGGTGACGTGAGGAGCAGCGGACAGGCCAGCGGCGGTGCAAGCAGCGGGCAGGCGGGGGGCCGGCCGGGCGGGGGCCGGGCTGCTGGACAATGTCGGGGCGGGCGGGGGTCGGGGAAGCCTGTTGCTCCCGGACAACGTCGGGACGGGCTGCTAGTTTATCTATAACCGCAATTATTGTGACTGGGCATTGATAGTTATTGTGGATGTGAAAACACCTGATCTGGCTCAACCTTCACAACACTTCTAATGGGCAAAACCTAAAAGGTGAAGTTAACAAGGAGAGTCATTGGTGTTTTAAAGACTCAGCTTTGTTTTATAGACAAATCCCCACAAACCTGATGACTATGGTAACAAATAAAGGCTCAGATATATTACACAATTGAGCTGTCACTTGTCGAGATACAGGGTGTTGCGTCCTGGACAAAAAGTGGTACAAATAGCACCACTGATCATCTTTCATTTACAAAAACGAATTTTGTGCTTCAAAACATATGCACGCGCAGTGCCGAAGTTGCTTTGTAACATGGAGGGCCAACATACGATGATGCATGCAAAGGGGGTCTAACACCCATGGGTTTTCATGCAAAGTGTGACCTACTACATAGCGTGACATGGCTGTGAGTGGTGTTCTAACTATGAATTAAAGTGAGTGCAAAAATGGGATAAGCCACATATCGCTTAATACGTCTACTCATAGCGTTCAATTAACACACAGTTACACAATTTCCATGGCTTATCTTGCGGCATTGAAATTTGTACTGGAGGATGCACCACCAGTACACATTTCAAGCGAGGCAACGTGTCATTCACTATCCATTAACACAATGATACGCATTGGGCTAAAACTGTTTGTAGCTTGTGTGGCTCTTTATAAATATGGCGCTGCGCAATTCCTTTCCATTCCTGCAGAGTAAAAAGTCACAGTCTCACAAGCAATACCACTAGATGACTGCATAAACTTGAGGCTTTTGAAGAAAGGCTGGTACCAACAGACCCACAGGCAGTGACATTAACAGTTCAACAGTGTGGACAAGTAGAAATAACCTGGAATCTTGCTGAGCACAGTCCCACTCATGAAACAAAGTCCTAGAAAGGCTTAGCGGCTGTCTGCACGTTTGATACCTACCTTTTCTCCTGGCATTCCAATGGGTCCCTGTGGCCCGGGAAGACCCTGCAATTAATGGCAAAGAGACAATCAGAAGAGATCAACTTTAAAGAGTCCTAGACAGTTACAGATACCAGTGTGCCTGCCATCTGACAATGCGCCCAGTTTCTTTCATACACAAACATTGACACATATATCGACCACCAAATGCTTCTGGTTTTTCTATTTCTCTGCCTCAGACAACAACAAAGACCCTAATTCGATTGCAGAACCCCTTATTTCATTTTGTTTGCATTTTCGGCCCTTTTCATCTCTAATTTTGCCCTCATACCTCCTGACTGAATACAGTTTCATGCAACCACTCTTTAAAAAATATATACATATGTTCCATATCTAACTGTCCAGGCTCTTCAATACATGCCTTTCCTCCTGTATCTTTCCCCTATAGCTCTGCAAGTATAGGCTCACTGCATCCACTGTAATTCTCTCATTGAGACACTGCATGTTCCATACGTCTAGTCTTCAGCCAGTGGCACATATTTAAGCCCATACATCTTTCTGTGAAATGTTTATGGTAAAAAAAAGTTCACAATCTTGGCTGTTCTATTCCGGATCCTCTCCTGATCCTACTGGGGATCTCACCTCCAGAACTAGGCCCCCTGTTCCTGGCGTGGTCTTCAAGCATGAAGATACACATGACCACCAGACCTAGGACAACACCCTCTTGTGGGCTCCAGAGCTTGACACAATATACCACATGGGGCATTCAGAACAGCGGCCGGCACAGGTAAGAGCGGCAGGGCAGGGGCGGGGGGGAGGAGACAACAAATGGCAGCGTAGGTAAAATTAAATAAAAAAATCAATAACACTTCTTATCATGCACTCGCCGCATCAGTGATGCGGTGAGCACAAGATAAGTGTTTTTTATTTTTAATTTTACCTGTCCTGTCAACTGTCATCTCCCCTCGCCTCTCCCCCCCGCCCCGCCCCACCCACCGCTCTTACCTGTGCCGGCCGCGCCTGTACACCAGTTCAGTACTTTCATGCTAGTCCATATCAGGTAAATGTCATTGTTTGATTAATTAAAATAAATACAAATTGACACCATACTTACAATTCAACCAATTATTACAAAAATACAATAGAATTAAAAAAGAGAGTAACTTAACTTTTTGTGAACTTGCCATTTGAATAATACAAGTTTGTTTTCAGCCAACTAAACCGAGCTTTTCAGTTATAAATATACAGTATCTCCAATAAAAACAGTTACCAGTCTAGGGCACACTCTCTGGCAATAATTACACCATTGAATAGAGCTCAGTAGTTGCTATGTACATACCTTTTACAAGCCTGCAGTGTAAATGGCCCTGTTCGCTATTTAGCTTGACATTGTATGCTAGTCAAACACCACACTAATTCAGCAAGAGCCGTCATTTGTTTTCCAAGAGAAAGACAAGACACAGTAGATGAAACCATCAGAGTGTTTGCCAAGATAGGTTAACCTAATTAACATATAGGGGAGGCAGGAGCCTACTATGCTTCTCCAATGAAATCGATGAAGTAGACAATGTCTGCTGTTCTATCTTGTTTTTATTATCTTGGATTCTATGATACCCGTATTTTATTTTGTTCAGAGAAATCGGTACTGTTGACTACTGGGGAGGCACATGAGAAACACTTCTTTTCCCATCATTTAATTTTTTTTAACCCTTTTAACCTGGACTTTATTCTCTGCCTTTACATTTTTGTTTACAACGTTCTTGCTTTACTTTTCAATTAGTAATCCAATTTATTTTCCCTGCGATTCTCACAAAATGTACATCTGAAATACCTTTTTTTGGAGGGCAAATAATTCATAAGTTTGAGCAATTAAAAATCGTTTTCACAGGTATTTTAGCCACCAAATGATGGTGTGTCATTCATTATACCTGCAATTTCTTTTTTTTTTAAATCATAATGTTTTATCCTCAAATAATATTTTCACTTTCGGAGTACAGATTGCATTTTTTTGTACTTGCATTTTTATCAATTGATAGCATACCTCGCAAATTCTACATTTTCATATATGCCACTTATGCTTTTTTTAATCCAGTGACTAAGCTAAATTCCTAAAAACTCATATATTTTGTCGATTATTGATAAAATACGGAGGCATTCATATGGGTATCGAGACCCTACAGAGATCACCATCAACGATTTGCAGCAATTCTAGTCTAGGTCAGTCACGGCTCCTGCAGGTAAGCGCGGTAGGGCGGGTGGGGGGATGACAACAGAATAGAATTTATTTATTTATTTAATTTTCCCAAATCCATCGCCTGTCGCCCCCCCCTGCCCCGCCATGCTTATATGTCAGAGCCACTGCTGGTTTGGGTTGCAGAACTACCAGGCACAAATACAAGCTGCATCTGCTATGACAGAATATTTTAAATGTTCTATATCTGATACACAATGAGACAACCGAGTATGATAAAGACCCAGCACTGGGTCCCAACACTGGAAGTTATTCATTTTTGAGTAACTGTAAAGTCATATAGTCAATGCATTAAATAAATAAAAAATATTGCAATTTATCTTAGGATGCTCACCTGGGGGCCGGGGTTTCCTTGCTGACCGGGAGCACCAACTTCACCTTGTACCCCCTAAAACAAAGTAAAACATGTGTTCTCTGACATCATGAAAGTAAACATATATGAAAACAGATATAATGAAGTATTGCAAACATCATTCGCAGTGGCTGTGTTTACTACGTCCCCCTGGACGGGCAAAGAGTCCAGCTGCAGCACCTCGTCTGTCCAACAGGTGGCAGGCTCTGCATGTTACGTCTCACCCATTTTCTAAAGGAAGGGATATGAAAAATACTGTTCTGTTCCTGGTTGTGTTAATTTAGACCATGTATGCCAGCAGACAGATACTTATTAAGGCATAGGTAAAGTGAATAATTGCCCTTGGCCCCCATCATCCAAGGGCCCCCCTGGGAAAGAAAACTTTCTCTTTATCTAGCTCATCTCGGACTATGTTCACAACCCTGTCTCGCGCCTCTCTGCCTACCACTACCTCAGAGTCTCTTTCTTTTTTCCCAGTGGCATCTTCAGGATTTCTGAAATATATATTCCAACTGTTTTTGTGTGAACTCCATTTCTGAAAGTTTATTTGACATCATGAGGAACTCAGAGCCATATTATCAAGAAAGGGCAATACATTATCGACCTTTTTATCGGCAGGAAACTGCCGCTAAAGTGGTGATAATGGGCTTCATAATATGCCCTTGTGAATTCCCATAGAAGCCTAGGTTAACACCAGAACCTGGGCTTCTATGGGAATTCACAAGGGCATATTATCAAGCCCATTATCGCCGCTTTAGCGGCAGTTTCCTGCAGATAAACGCGGCGATAATGTATCGCCCTTTCTTGATAATATGGCCCTCAGCTCGCAGAAGATCAGCAGTAAAATTATAAGCAGCGGGCCCTAAATATGTCTTGCCAGGAGCCCCAAAAATCTTTAAGATTACACTGCATGCAGATGTTATGACTTTGGGTTTTGGGTTAATACTGTGATAATACCTAATAAGAAAAGGAAAACGTACCCTTTCTACTGTTGTTAGAGCCAATAAGCACAGTCCATTGCATTGGCAAGGGAGGGACTTGGTAAAGAAAGAACCAAAATGCCACAAATGTTTTTCCTCTCCAAGGAGTGTTTTTTTTTAATAGTGAGTCATGCATAATGCATATCAGTAACAATGCCATAATGACTGGGTTCACTTAGGCCCTCTTTACGAGTTGTCCGATCCCTCTTGTGATAATGATCTCATTTGCTCAAATCTCATAAGATGGAGATCAGATTTTAACAGCTGTGATTATAAACTTCTATTCGGTAATCACGCCTGCAAAATGGGGCATTGCGTCCATTTTTCAGGTGCTTACTACAACACAATCTGCAAGTCCCTTCATATTTTGGTCATTTTTACTTTAGTAAATTTCAGGTTTGACTGACCCGATTTAACCGGGAAAGTTGCAAAATGTCGGATTTCTGTCGGTGCGGTAACAGCTGTTTACTTTGGAAGTGGTAATGGGTGGGGTTGGGGGGATGGGCGTTCGGATTTCTGCAATTGGCGCGTTTATCAATGATTTAACTTGTCATCTTGAACTGATGATGGCTTCTTTATACACTGCAAATACATCCATTCTTATATAAGGAAAATCGAACAGGTTTCAAATATTTTTATGAACGGTTACAATTATTTTGCTAGTAATTACAGTGTCAATTGTGATATATTAATAATTTAGATTTTTCTACATAAATGTGTTATTCTAATTAAAATGGCAAAGCAGTGGAATGTTTTACATATATACATATATATACATGGATGACCTGACCAAATAAAAGAAGCCGTATACCAACTACCTGATGTCCGTGCCTTCTTCATGGGAGTTTCCTGTTGAAGTCTGGAGTTTGTTTTTATATATATATATATCATATATATATATATATATAAACCGGTCATGCACCGAAGTCAATAAATGCAACCTCTGAAACCCGCCTGTGTCCTTGGTTTCTTTAATCCGGCAGGAAGGAGAAAATGATTTAATTACTAGCGCCCTCCCATGAAGCGCAACCAAGGACCCTTTCATTACAAGCGGCCACGAAGACATGGGGCATTCTGAATTTGTCGAGGTATCGAGTTTATTCGTGGCCCGCCACCCACTCATAAGGCATCAGGAAGCTGCTGTTTTCAACGGCGGGCCGAGACTACTGGGCGAGGCGCTTGAAACACACTAGCGTCTCCAAACCTGATTATTCTGAGGTGTGTGGCCAGAAAGAAGGGGACAGAAGGCATCTAATGCTGAAAATATCGAGGTGGCTTTCCTGTGCAGTGGACCGAAGGTATGCAGCATTATGGGACTGGTAGCCCTCAACACTAGCGCAACCCGACATTTCATTGGAAGTGAGGCTCCTGGACACTGTTAAGAGGAGCCCACGGTAACAAGAGAGCACACCTTTGACTTGGCATCTGAGGAAGGCACAAGCCGAAACCGGTCATGCACCGAAGTCAATAAATGCAACCTCTGAAACCCGCCGTGTCCTTGGTTTCTTCAATCCGGCAGGAAGGATAAAATGATTTAATTATTAGCGCCCTCCCATGAAGCACAACCAAGGACCCTTTCGTTACAAGCGGCCACAAAGACATGGGGCATTCTGAATTTGTCGAGGTATCGAGTTTATTCGTGGCCCACCACCCATTCATCAGGCATAAGGAAGCTGCTGTTTTCAACGGCGGGCCGAGACTGCTGGGCGAGGCGCTTGAAACACACTAGCGTCACCAAACCTGATTATCCTGAGGTGTGTGGCCAGAAAGAAGGGGACAGAAGGCATCTAATGCTGAGAATATCGAGGCGGCTCTCCTGTGCAGTGGCCTGAAGGTATGCAGCATTATGGGACTGGTAGTCCTCAACACTAGCGCAACCCAACGTTTCATTAGAAGTGAGGCTCCTGGACACTGTTAAGAGGAGCCCACGGTAACAAGAGAGCACACCTTTGACTTCGCATCTGAGGAAGGCACAAGCCGAAACCGGTCATGCACCGAAGTCAATAAATGCAACCTCTGAAACCCACCTGTGTCCTTGGTTTCTTCAATCCGGCAGGAAGGAGAAAATGATTATATATATATATATATATATATAAACACCTTATAGACAGCATACCATACGGTGAAATGCTACGAATCAAACGCATATGTAGCACACCAGAAGAACTCTCCAAAGCACAAGAATCAAGCAAGAACAGATTCTTAGAACGAGGGTATTCTATAAATTGCATTGAAAAGGCAATAACAAAAAGCAACGAGGTAGACAGAAGTGCCCTCTTAGAAACAGCCTTAGCAAAAACAAATACACATGTGTCCAACACAAAGAAACCACAAGATGACGACTTCAGAATGATTGTAAGCTATAACAAACAAAACAAAGAAATTGGTCGAATTATTCGAAAAAATTGGCCATTGGTTAAGAATGACCCGGTATTAGGTCCTCACTTACCAAGCAAACCAACAGTCACTCATAGAAGAGCACCGAACATGAGAGACAGATTAGTAGTTAACAATCCAATAGAAGTCGCTAAGAAGAACTGGTTTAACCAGAGACGAGGTTTCTACAAATGTCAAACGTGTAAAGCTTGCTTGAATGGGGTGAACAAAAAGAGTTTTGCACTAGCATTTGGAAAAGGTGAACAACAGATTAAACATATGCTAACGTGCAAAACGGAATATGTGGTCTATATCCTCGAGTGTCCCTGCAATTTAAGATATGTGGGAAGCACGAAATTGCAGGGACATAAAAGAATATTGCAACATATACGTGCAATTAAAAACAAAGACCCGAGTTACCCAGTTGCCCGTCATTTCAATGAAAAACATCAGGGAGATGTCAAATCACTGAAATACTACCTCATTGACACAATACCCCCAAGTAAGAGAGGAGGGGATCGGGATGAAAAACTACGAAGATTGGAAACTAGCTATATATTGAAGCTAGATTCTAAACAACCGTATGGGCTTAATATAACTGAAGATTTGTATACATGCCTATAATAACAGTCAAGAGGAGGGAAGTATAGAAAAAGTGTAAATGGAGCATAGTGAAAGTAACAGAACAACAAACATATACCCACAAACAATTCTCCTGGTAAATATAAATGAGTTTAGTATATCACAAAAGACATAGCCGTAACAGAAAACAATAAAAACTGCATAAAAAGGTTTTTAATAGCAATTGATTTTTAACAAAACATCTCATTGACAAAAAATCATGAATTGCATGTTGCTACACTTCTTTTAGGGTGTTTTCTTTTCTCTTTTTCTGTCATCTGGGTTTACACGATAACACGTTTCTTTTTTCTTTTCTTTTAATTACCGTCCTTATCAGAGGCTTCTGAATAGGACCTTTTAAACCACATTAAAATCTGTCCAGAAAAACACAAGTGGCCCCAACAAAACAATTTCATAGATACTAAACATATGTAAAGTGAAAATCTATAGGGATATTATCTTGCACATGCGAATTTGCACAGAGCTAGAAGAGAAATGAGTCTTTTCTAATCAAATGTATATATATTTATTTATTTATATATTTATTACACTCTTTTAAATCTGCTCTAGGGTATTTATACCGTGATACAATGCACTTTATTGCGAAATTTGCACAGAAAGATAAATTGAATATGTACATATTACTATGTAAATGTGTCTTAAGGTATTTATACCGATATGAAATGTATGCCAATATGCAATGTGGAGCCAAAAATGCTTCTATAGCGAATGTACAGATTTGTTATTACAATTAGAGCACTGTCACTTTAAATTGCATCACCAACAAAAGAGAAAAAAATGCAAATGTTGGTATATAAGAAACCAGGTGACCATTTACTGTGTCATGTGATCAAGGTACGTCAGTACCGAAACGCGTAATGGCCGACTGAGTAGCAGCTAATAAACCAACGATTTTTCTACTAACCTGGGTCTGTGCTCCATGTGTCTCTTCGGGAGAAGAGAGCGCCTGCGTCTTTGCTTGCGAAGTGGAGTGGCGGTAATATATATATATATATATATATATATATATATATATATATATATTTACTCCAAGGAATGCGGCACACAGGTAGGATAGTTTTATGAAAATCCTTTATTCACTCGTACTCGGACCCATAAAGGATTTTCATAAAACTATCCTACCTGTGTGCCGCATTCCTTGGAGTAAAATTGTTTGAATGGGCCAGGATCCGGCCCCTATGCAGAGCACCCGCAGCAGCGCGCATTGTGGTGGAGGATCGTTTTTTGTGAGAAGTATATATATATATATATATATATATATATATTCCATATGCAGACACCAAACAATTGGAAGCGAACAGGCGCCTTGCCAATGAAGAAGGGAAAATGCTTCCCGAAACGCGTATGATGTAACCAGGCATATGAACTTTGAAATCGCGGGGACTGCCGTGTTCGTTTGCAGCAAGATGACAATAAAGAGATTTTGAAGCACACGACGTGAGGCTTTCCAATTGTTTGGTGTCTGCATATGGAATATATAGTGGCCTGCCACGGTCACGGAAAGCCCCATCGAGATTTATGCGAGTCCGTAAGCACCGATGAAAGTTGGTGGTGCTTACGGTGTCATGTGCGACGATGTCATCAAGTACAGAAGGCTTCAACCTAACATGTTGCTTACCTGCGAAACCAACATATGGAAGATTTAAATAGAGGAATGCGAGAACAGGCGCCTACAAAGGACTCAACATTTAAAACTGCAACTACCGAGATGCAATGAAACCACGCCCACTGTGGTAAGACTCAAAAACACGCTACAAAAGCAGCGAGAATCTCAGCCTGTTAAGTTCCCGTGTGCCTTGCCAATGAAGAAGGGAAAAATGCTTCCCGAAACGCGTATGGTGTAACCAGGCATATGAACTTTGAAATCGCGGGGACTACCGTGTTCGTTTGCAGCAAGATGACAATAAAGAGATTTTGAAGCACACGACGTGAGGCTTTCCAATTGTTTGGTGTCTGCATATGGAATATATATATATATATATATATATATATATATATAAAATCCAGTTTTGTTAAGTGCAAACTAATCACCCCTAAGGTTTTCAAGGCGCTGGGGGCCGTCGGAGAGACTAGGGGGCATATTATCAAGGACAGGCGATACAATATTGGCGCTTTTATCGGCAGGAAACTGCCGATAAAGCGGCGATACTGGCCTTGATAATATGCTCTATGAATTCCAATCGAAGCCCATGTTAGATGTGAACACATCTAACATGGGCTTCGATTGGAATTCATAGACCATATTATCAAGGCCATTATCGCCGCTTTATCGGCAGTTTCCTGCCGATAAAAGCGGCGATAATGTATCGCCTGTCCTTGATAATATGCCCCTAAGTGAGCAATTTCCCAGAGGTACATGGTGCTGAACAGAGCTGCCGCCGGGGATCGAACTGTGAGCCCTGCGCTCTCGAGTCAACCTGCCCTGGCTGCTGTGCCACACCTCTCCCACAATATATCATATAATATACAAATATATCTTTTTTTACTTTCGTGCACAGCATGTGATACAGGGCAGTCTACATTCTTAAGTGCAGTTTGTACCATTCACATATAACCTACCTACATAACCGGCTCTCTTGTGTCTAGAAACTTTCAGTTTTATTAGCATTGTGAGGTGATGTTCCTCATTTTGGCTTCATATTGACACACTTCAAGAGATAATTGTGTAATTAATAAGATACAAAAGCACTTAAAGTAAAAACAATCTACACACGCGTGTCATTGTAGAAGTTCTGTCAAAAGTTTTATCTGCTGCTACAGAATTTCAGTTTTAGATGTCGGGATCATTAAAAAATAAATCATTAAATGCAAAAGAAGTCGATGTGGCCCCCTTTCACATCTTACCAAGTTTCCCTTGGCTCCTGGGTGCCCATCGATCCCATTGACTCCCTGAAATATTAAAGACAAGAGGTAAGTTCCATAAAATGTCTGGTTACTTATGAAAATGGCGACATATTAACATGACAGGCTGCCATGCGTACCGGTTGTCCTGTTGGACCAGGGAGACCTCTCACACCCACTAAACCACGCGGTCCCTAAAATGAAAAATAACATATGTTAGATTATAGTAAAACGCAGTGGTCACACTGATTAGAACAGCTGCACACTAAGGACCAATGGCCAGAGGGATCTGGCAGTAATCCTACCAAACAGGCAAAAACGTGAAAATGTTCTCATTTGGGAGTGACTGGTACTCTTTTAATTTACCCTGGAAGGATAACAGAAATGATAATATACATTGATAGAAACTGTGAGGTGACTGTGCCTTTGTGGGTTACCCATCCATCCAGTATTGTTGGGAGCATATGATTCTTCAACTGAAAGTCACTATAATGGTGCTTTCAGGCATGAAAACATTCACTATATTGCCATTGTCATTCTTGCTTGCTGGAGTTTATGACATCATTCACTTAATCCATTAAACATGTTATGATATCCATAATTTACAGGGAAGAGGATCTCCCTATCTTGACGATCACACAGGGTGTAAGTGCTTTTTAGCAGACAGTAAGCTGAGGTTTGCTAGTGCTCTTAATGTTTATTACACTCCAGGAAGCTGCAGGTATGCACATCATGGAATACAAATTGAAACCTACATGCTAGGCGGCGGACATTTGTTAATTTTCTGTGACATCCTATTCCTTAGTTTGTCCAAGATGCAATGCAAGATACAGTTTGACACAGAAGGTATTCAGGATGTACTCACTGGTTCACCGGCTAAGCCTCTTGGTCCAGGTTGTCCATCTGATCCCTAGAAAAAAAAAAATTATAGTAAAAACTTTGCCAACCATAGATTAACCAATTTGTTGTCACCACCAGTGTGTAATTTTAGGGGCTTCTCTACGTAGAAACATCAAAGTTGCTTGCTATGTCTTCACATTTACTGTAAGGACTGCAACATTAAATACAGCTATAGAGCTGTCATATTTTTGGAGAGCCTGTGGTTACAACTTCACCGAGAGGTAATGAGGGAAACATGGCATACTGTACAACTATGAGACTTATAGAAGAACTTATATTATTTTTACCACGAGCACCTTTCATTTATGATTGTATTGATATCCAATAAAGAGAAACAGATAATGACCCCATATTAGGAATCTGTTTATATCTTACATTTAAAAGGAAAGAGTATACAATATATTTTGATCAAATACTATTTCTTAATTAATCAATTGGAGTGCATCATAAATATTTATCTGTGAACAGATTTGAAAGACTTTGGCTTGATTCCGTTTTTAGAAAATATGAGGTATTGATACACAATAATACTGTGTTGCGAATACAACTCTTTACTGCTATTGCTGGTCCATTGCAACCTAAATTGTCTAGCATCGCCAGAAGACGAACATCCATATCTCTCTCTTTGTCTCTGGTCAAAATGCTGCGTGCACTGTTGCATATGAGTGGTGAAAGTGAAGACGCCTTCTTAGAACAGCCCCTTTAAGCCATCTTTTTCAGCATTGATCGATAACATAACCTAATCCGGGGTGCTTTGATGGTTAACGAATGCTGATTAACAGCTATTGTTATTGCTTACTAGTATTCATTACCCTACTGGGTTTCGCAGTGCAGGTATAGGAGCCATTATCACCTCAGTTGAAATAAATATGTCTGTAGAGAGGTTCTAAATGCTGTAAGAGAGGGTGATGAACAAAATTCTAGTTGATGAAAATTCCTGATGGAGGGCCCTGGAGAGAGTGGGATTTCAGATCACTTGCTATCAGCAAAAGACACAAGAAAGCCATTCTGTAGCACCGGGGGTTCTTTGTTAAAGGTGTGTTCTTTGTTAACGTCGTATTCTTTGTTAACTGAGTGTTCTTTGTTAACAGCTCTTCAATGAAACTCTCTGAAAGAGCTTTGCCAGATACATGACTGATACAAAATATTAAATATTGATAATATCAAAATAACTGCAATAATGGTTGTAAAAAAAGTAATGATACAAAGTACCAATAACACTTTGATGAGACCTAAGGGAGAACGTTGTCACCGAATTTTAGGAGCAGGGCATGGTGATCACTTATTGAAGGCATCTGAAGATAAAGGTGGTGGTGCAGTCTTTTCTTATAGCCTCTCCTTTTAGTGATTCATAATAGCAATAAGATGCTAATTATAAAAATCCATAGACAGAATATCTTACTACTACTATTACTGCACTGCTAATACTGCTTATATTAACAATAACAGGAACAACATTAAAACAAAACTACTACAAAACAACAACAACAACAATAATAATAATAGATGTAAAATATGGACAAATATTTACCTTCTCTCCATTGTCTCCAAGTGGTCCCACGGGGCCCTGCTGCCCCACTTCTCCCTGAGAAGGAAAATAAAATGAGTCTAATCTTTTTATTATAGGCAGAAACTCCTCATTTTTACTCACATTTTCATCGATGCCTCAACACTCCTTTCTCAAATTGTCTAAAAGGTTCTGTGGTAGACAAGGTCAGAACTGTTAAAAGCTCTGCAAATATGTGGATTGATTTACTGAGGATGTTTGCTAATTTTTTCATAGTTTTTTCTGATTCTTTGGTCTTTGGACTGCTCTTTGTTCTAAATGAATCATAACACTTACCTTTAGTTTGGCCATTCTGGTTTTTAGAGCAGAAAAGAAGGGATTCACTTTATTCAAACATGCACAATACTGTACCTATCTGGAATTACCAGTTTTTTATGAAATTCTAGCTGGAATCCACTGAATATGATTTTAATAGCAGTCATACTGTTTCGTCTTGTGCAGTGAGGGGCGTTGTTCTTTCATTCTGAGTGCCGTACGGGGCATTCAATACTGCTACAGCAAGCCAATCCAGGAACCTGTTTTTACTCCTTGGATCAGAGAGCCGTCGTTTTTTGGGGCAGTGGTTTAGTTGATACAGTTTTTATTTAAAATGGACTGTTTATATGTAATTATCTGATTTTAAAGCAGTCTTACTGTTAGGTCTTATGCGGGGGGGGGGGGGTTATTAATACCAAGTGTTGTATGGAGCAATCAATACAGCTACTGTGAGCCGATCCAGGAGGCTATTTGTACTCATGGGATCAGAGAGCTGAAAGGTTTTTGCCAGGGGTCTAGTAGTTTGAGAAGGGGAAGCCCTGACCTCTTTTAAGAAGGTTTGCAGCGTGGACTCGATGCGTGTATGCTGAAGGCATGCCAGAGGCCCTGTTCACATCTAGTCCCCCCTCAAGCATAGGATTAAGTACTCGACCCAGGAACTATGCCACCTATGACCAAAGACCTGCTGTAGTGGTGAGTCTTTGATGGAGTTGCACTGTGCCCCTTCACCGTGGTGGAAGTTGTGGGGCTAGCTTATCTAACTGTAGTCTGCAATGGAAGGAGAATGCATGCTATTTGGAGCTTCATTCCTCAATGTTCACTACATAAGAATGCTTAGTATGTTTTTGATCTACTCCGTGCTGAGGCGATCAATGTATTATTTTTAACAGAGTTGTAGATGAGTAAGTCCTTTGCTCCTGACGTTGCACTTGCCCTTCCCGAAGGCTACCCTTTGGTCCCTATGGACAGGATGGGCAGCAGAGCTGGGAGCATGGCTGTTTTTGAAAACTGTTTCCAGTGCTCTACATTTGCATTAACTAGGCTTAATGGAGCAGAGGCATTAGGTTTTTGTACCTCCGTGTCAACACAAATTTCTCTAGCCTGGGCATTGATCTATCAGCCCTTAATATGCAGGAGATATCCTCAACTCTCTAGATGATGTCATTGCAAAATATCTACCTCAATTTTCAAATTTTACCCCCTGAGAGACCTTAACATACATATCGATTATTTTGCTCAGGCTGTGACACTCCTAGAGAAGTTAAATTCTTTAAACCTGAGACGATATAGTAATCTCCCCACACATCAAGCAGGGCATACTCTAGATCATATTTTATCCAACTGTAGTGTTGAGATGAGGAAAGTCAAAAGCATTCGCTTGTCTGATCACTTTATTATTCACTACACATGGGTTGTGGAACATTTCTCCTCCAATAGGGCCCTTTTGAAGCCAAACTCAAACCTAAGGATCTATATGGTGGATATAGAAAACAATTTCTTCTGAGGTATCAGAAGAGATGTAGAGTCTGATGTCCCAGCAGTTAACTCCTGCCTATTGAACTTGAAAAAATAACCCAGTTTAAAAATATTAAAACCTCAGTCAATTTTAGATGTTATGTTTCAGCCCCCTTTGTTCAATGTCAAGCACAAAAATATGTGTAACTAATGTAAGAAATTAGAGCGGCGCTGGAGAAGGCATTAACTCCCAGAGGATAAAGAACTCTATAATAGGGCCCTAAATAAGATATCCCAGTGTGCCTTTATTGCTGAACAAAGTTTAGGAGCCAATAACAATTCTTGTGAAATCTTAAAGACAGTGAAACATTTTCTTCACCTCTGGTAGCTCTTACATATCCTTTAGCAGCATCTGCCATTTTATGTAAGGATTTATCCAGTTTCTTTGATGATATGATGCTTAAAGTTGTCACCAACATGGTGGCAAATCCTATCATCCTAAATACAGAGAAAATGCTGGTGAAGATAGTCGGGCCCCCAATTGACCATTTTGGCAAATTTCCTATAATTTCATTGGAGGAGTCTGAACAAGATACCCTCTCCTGTAAGTTTGATGAACCCTGTCCCCTGCACATTTTAACCTTGATTTCTATGGTGATCAATCCGATTTTCAATCAATTATTCAACCGTTCTATTTAATCCACCACTGTATAGCATTTTAGACGCAGGCCAGACTGATTTCCACTGCAAAAAAAAAACGTTTAGTAGATAGGTCCCTGCTGGCATAGTTCAGGCCTATCTCCTTCTACTGGCTGCATCTCAGATGCTGAAAAAACACATTAATTGGCAGTTATCCAAAAACTTGGAGCAAGGTGTGCTACCGCTCCACACTGGATTCAGACAACGTAAATGAGCTACCGTTCCACACTGCATTCAGACCACGTAAAAGTACTAAATCAGCTCTAGTGGAGGTGACAGACTCCATTAAATTGGCACTTGAACAGGCTGCATTGGTTAAACTTGGTTTACCCACAGCCTTTGATTCGGTGACACACTCCATTCTCCTCCAGGGACTGGAAGACATCAGTGTCAGAGGTACCGCTTTGGCATGGATTCCCTCATTTCTCATGAACAGAGGTCAAACAGTCTGGATAGCACTGTATTCTTCTGACCTCAAAAATATTAAGTTTGGAGTCCCACAAGCCTCAGCATCGAGCCCTAGCCTTCTTAATGTTTATGTGGCTCCCTTGTCTTCTTTAGTTGAATCATTTCGGGTCCGGTTAGTGTCATACGCAGATGACATGCAGCTCTTTTTCTCAATCGTTAAGGTCTCCCTGAGGCACCTAGGATGTTTAAGAACTGTCTGAAAGCCGTTTTTCAGTGGATGTGAACTAGCAATCTCCAAGGTAATGCTGGAAAAATTGAGAGTCTGTTGTTTCTTCTCCCCCTCCCCACTGGGACATTGAGTGCTGGCCGGAGTGCGCTGACTCGCCCCCTCTGTCGAACAGCTTAGCCCTTAACTTGTGCATCAGTTTTGACTGCCAGCTGATCTTCAGTTCTCAGGTTGCTGCAGAAGTTGGATCCTACTTCAGTCTTTTAAGATCGAGGAAGAAATGTCTTTCCCTGCTCCGTTTACTGGCATAAAAAACTGTCATACCTACGCTTATCACTTTGCGTCTGGATTACTCTAATACATTGTACTTAGGTCTTCCTGCCTCTTTGCTGAAAAAGGATACAGGTGGTTCAGAATGCAGATGACAGGCTGTTAATAAATGTTCTGGGGCTGGTGGCGGTTTTCCCTTACATGAAGGAGTTGAATTGGCTACCTATCAGGGACAATTCATTTTAAAATATTAGCTCTGGCTCACAGGGCTTTCTATCATATGGGTCCACAATATCTTTCAGTGAGACTCACTCATTATCTCCCAGCCAGAACTCTTGACCCTTCTGAGGCCAGGTTGCTTTGCAACCTAAGATGTGGGCAGATTCATCCTTTTCCTATCTCACAGCTCATGCTTGGAATCTACTTTCACCTCATCTGCACAAAGTCTGGGATGAAAACTGCTTTAGGAGGTCTCTCAAAACCTAGGGGCATATCAGCAAGGCGATGCGATAAATTTATCGCTGCTTTAGGGTCTGTTTTCAGACTCACAGAGGCGATAATTTTATCGCCCTATCAGCAAGGACACGCTAACGCGTGAATCCATGCCTTAGCGCCTGTTTCCTGAAAGCCCAGCTTTGCATCTCTAATGAGATGCAAAGTGGGCAATCCTCACCAAAATAACTGGAGAAATGTCGCTAACCAACATTTCTCCAATTATCAAGGTGTACGCTAACATGCAGAGCGATAAGAAAAGTAGCGCTAACCACGGTTATTGCTACTTTTCTTACGCCTGCTTTTATTCTGATTTAGCCATGTAATCTAATGGGAGGTGGATTACATGGCTAAATCCACCCTGCCCTATCAGCAAGGTATCGCCGGTCGCAGTGCGATTATTGCTGAAATACCAGCAATAATCACTCTGTTTTGTGGATAACGCGTGGATTTCTATCGCTTGGGAGATAAGCGTTGTTTATCCTTGTGCTAAGAGCGCTGAGCGATAATTATTGCAGGCCCTTGCTGATATGCCCCCTATTTATTTGACAGACTTTTCTTATTAGGAACAGATAGAGTGCCTGGGGGATGGGCGTAGGCCATCTGTTCAGGCCAGGACACTCCTTCTTGAGTAGCTGTGCACTCTACAAATGCATGATTGATTGATTGATGCTAGCAGAAGCTAAACAAATCAATTATTCTACACAAAGCTGACAGGAAACCCCAATAATTAATGTGGATGTTTTCTTTTCCAAAATAAGAAGAGAGGGTAAACTGATAATAGTGTAGCCAAGTAAGTTAAATTTAAATTAACTCTACCTCATTCACCTTTTTCTCTCAACAGTCACCTTGGGAAGTTGTCTCAAAATTGTAAAAGTGAATTGGAGAAGCTTTGCAAAGGTCTCATTTCTTACCCTGTGTCCTTTCTCACCAGGAAGTCCGGGTAAGCCATCAAAACCTCTGTCGCCCTATTAAGAAATAAAACATTGGCTTAAAACTTGCATAAATACTAGATATGCCGTTTTGGATAAGTATCAACTGTTAATTAAAAGTATTCCATTTCTGTGCACTTTGTGTGTGAATGTCTGTGTGTGTATTTTTGTGTGGGTAAATACTCACTACGAAGAAGCCAGTAACATGAGCAAATTGTTAAGAATGCCTTCCATAAATTACACATTTGCAAGTCTTTTAGGGATGTGGCTTCAATAGAAGGAATCAGTCCATTGATGACACTTTTCATCTGAAACCATGGCTTACATTATTTGTCATGTAGTTAGTGTGAAAAACGGGGGAAAATAAAAAAAGGGCAACACAAAGATAAATCCCAAAGCAGTACAGAAAAAGAAACCAGAATAGAAAAGTATCATTAGTACCATTAAATATAAAGACTAGTTGCATAGAAGACTTGAAATATACAATTAAATCTTCTTCTTTGGATAAAATGATTCAGACATTTTGTTTTAAACAGACATATATAAAACTGTCAGCAACAAAGAATGCATCTGCATTTTCCGGTTGCATTATAAAATGTTACTTGAAACTAGTGTATTCATGCATTTAGGCTGCATCTCCTGAAGTTAATCCATAAAAATCAGACTTCCAAACAACATATTCCTCAAACTCCACTGCTTGCAAATCCGGCTTTGCTTGTGATCTTTTTGCATCACCCAGTCATGTTACTTCATTTGTGGGACATAAGTAGAATACCCTGCAAATTTCCTATTAATTCCAAATAATTATACAGTTCCTTGTTTGAAATAATTTCATTCAATGGTGTGGTTGATATCAACTTTTCTAGATAATACATGAGATAAATGCTGCGGAATACTACTATTTTAGGAGAAAAGATAGCAAATATTTAGAATTTCTAGGATGTGACAAAGCTAAGGAATTATTATGAAGCATTTTCCATATGTAATCTAGAAACACCTACATACTCCTCTGATAATTACGAACTTAATTCTAAGAATTACTTTTGGCTGTATTTGTGTTGTCTGTCTGCACACTTATTATTATTTAATTATTATTTAACATTTTATATAGCGCGCAGTTACCCTCGGGCATCCCAACGCTTGTCCAGACACCAACAGTTAACCAAAGGCAAGTTTAGTGCAATTAAGCAGGAAACAAATAAATAAAGAAGTGTTAATACTTCTTAATACTTAATTGTTATATACTTAATACTTAATACTAATTGTAATACTTCTTGTTAATAACTTAATAAAGAAAGTGTTGGGGTAAGTAAGATTTCTCAGCAAAGCAGTTAAATGAATTTTAAGGTGACATAAATAACAAAAGCTTGCTATTCTGTAAGACATGTCATGAACATTTCCATTATTATAATTATATTACACCATGCACCTTTGACGCAGAACAGTTTATAAACTATTTCGTTGCACAGGTGAAATAAGGTGTAATTTTGCAGATCCAATTCAGCTGCAGAGGTAATTGTTGCAAGTTCATTACCTGTCCCCTGAGATTAATGCAAAAAACAAAAGCCTGCGAATGTTCTCAATGTATGTAACACAAGTTGAATAAAGCAACAGGACTTCCTAGTTGTCTTAAAACAGATGTTTAGTTTTCCCACTGTGAACCCCTATCCCTACAACCCCACAGACGCAGTTTAATAATGTGCTTATTGTCATCTTCCCAATTATTATCACTATTTTGTGATCAAATAAGCTGTCAGAGCTGACCCAAAGATATAGATGTTTGTGTATCTGTACTCAGTTTACCATGTTTTATCTTGTTTTGTGTGTTTCATGTAATGCTTATTGCATTATGTCAGATTTTAGGATCACAGACTGTTTTTGTATTTTAAAAATGAATATTAGCTTAAGATTGTGAGAGAATGTTCAAAAGCCAGACTCCCATGAAACACTCTGGGTATTTCTTGACAGTTTTACAGACTCAATTAGAACTTACCTTTGAACCAGTTTCTCCTGGAGCACCTCTTCCTCCATCGGTACCAGGGCGGCCCTGAAATAAGAACAGTAGAATATTCCATTCAACTGTTATTAATTAAAACATGTTTGACACTTGACCACATTCTCAAGGATGCCAGCAGTGTACAGTATTGTATGTTACCACATTCTCAAGGATGCCAGCAGTGTACTGTATTGTATGTTTTTTCCAACCCATGTATTGAGCAGTAGAAGACATTGTTTAAATTATTACAACAGCAAACTGTAATGAAACCGTATCTTAGAGTCTAAGAATGCCCAGCAAACAAAATCCCAAAACCTCAACGTTTTCTGGTCACACATATACGTCTATTATATAACCAGCAAGTGCCCTAACATCTTAAAATAATGCGTTTTTAGGACAAATGTGGCGCATGTTGAAATAGGTCCTAGTCCTAGTCACTTAGCATATATTCCACATTTTGCAGCTTTAACAACAGTTCTCTATTAATTGGCCCATATCAGATTAAAGTGTTTTGATTATATTTAACATACATATATGCATCAACGTCATATTATTCCAGTATTTCTTGGCCCATTTATCTATGTCTGACTACTTGGAGTCTCGCCACTGGCATGCAATTTGTTGTTATGCCAGCAGAACTGCTGAGCATTTTGCATATAATTTACACATGTTGATGGTTCCAGTCGACAGCACTAAAGACCCAAAGGTTACCGGGAGGCCTGCTGTGTTTGTAGGTTTGTTCAATACAGTATCTCAACATTTTAGGGTTT
This sequence comes from Lissotriton helveticus, assembly GCF_964261635.1. NCBI lineage: Eukaryota > Metazoa > Chordata > Amphibia > Caudata > Salamandridae > Lissotriton > Lissotriton helveticus. The sequence goes on from NC_136057.1 coordinate 1,765,052,724, forward strand.
AGGATTGGACAGGTTGTGAATATGTGAATAATGACTGCTTCTTGTTTCTGCCATAGAGAAAAACATTACACTGCTCTAGAATGTGGAGAACACTTTGATATTTTTGCTGGGATTGCATAAAAATCAAATCAGATTTTATATTGGTGACGTCTTTTTACCGATAAATTGGAAGTGCAAATGGACATTGCATGAGATTCTGAGATCAGTTCTTAAGTGTTTATCTGTGTATTGCCATCTTAACCATTTTACCTCTAACAAGACATTCTGGCCCTCTACTTTTGTAGAAAAGACAAATGGTTGAATGTGGAAATGCAAGACTGGTACAATTTATGCAAAGTTTTCCAATGTGGCTCTAATTTCTGTGTGCTTGCCATTTTTGAAAGATAGCAAAGAACATGTAAATATGTTTTAAAACTAGTTTTGTGAGATTTTGAACTCACTAGTGAATATCTAAAATTATGGTAGCACCTGTTGACAATATAGTTAAAATATCAGTTGCAAACTAGACTTTAACTAAAGGGAATTGATCGGGATCTAAACATTCTGGGGCACTGACAGGTCAGTCAAAATATGTGACTATTGACAGAGAGCTGTAACTTTTTTTTTATATAAAAGTCAGTTTATATCATACCACTTCTATTCTCCAAAGCATATTGAGCACCGTTAGGTGCCCCCCTCTAGTTCAGGGCCCATTAACCTCTTACTCCCTGCTAAAAAGGGGTTTAGAGACAGGAGTGGCTGAATTGCAAATCATTTTCTACTGGCGCTATTTCATGCCCTTCGTTGTAAGTTAAGGCAGTGCTTGGTACACCGTATTATGAAAGCAGGTTTCTGGAGGTGGTAATTCGTGACAAGAATGTTTGTGCATCTTTCTTGTCTGGCATTTTATTATGATGGTGGTGATGGGTTCTATTGTTTCCTTAGCTGCGTTTGAGTTTACTCCCAGAATAACTCAGCTCTGTGTGACATCAGAAGTGGCCCTGCGGAGGTGTTTAATTCCTAAACTACTAGTTGAATAATGCAAACTTGAAAAACATCAGGACGAAAATTAAAAAAAGCTGTGGGATGATCAAGGCCACTGCAATTATGTGGTCCTTTTGGTAATGCGTTTTACGCATAACTATGAACCTGCTGTACTTGTTGCATAATCCATCATTTTCTGCATAATCTGCAGATTTTAACAACAACAAAAATAGTTTTTAGCTCAAACAGAACAAAAGTTACCACAACGCTACCAAATGTGTGTCTACACGGTAACAGGCCTTTTTGCCACCCATAGGCAGGTCACCTTTCAGTTGCTGATTGCTGTATTTATGTGTTAAACAGATAAGTTGCTGCACACTATAACGAATCCCCAGTTTGCGCCACTCGCCAATCTGTAAGACCTCCACGAAGAACCAATAATGTGCTAAGTAAACTGCAACTGTTGAAAGCGCTGAAGGCTCTGTTTCAAATAAACATTTCCGGGAAATTGTTTGTAATATGCCTGCATAAAGAATGACACAGCACCCAGTTCGCTGACCAAACAGGATCCTTATTTGGAAGTGCAACCCTTGTGTGTTTGTTTAGGGTTTTTGTCTGGTCCTGCCTTTGGTTACTGCTGTGGCTTAGATGCTCTTGTCAACACTTACAGTACAGACTAGCAGGCCCTTAAAGGGAGGCCCCTGTTAAGGGAAATTTCTTAGAGTGGCTTATTACTAAGTCACGTTCAGAGCTTGCCTTGTGAAAGAATACACGTCTGCAGCTTTAAATTCATGGGCTGAAAACAAAGGCTGAAAAGAGTTGGATTTATCTGTAAAGCTAAAGATATGTATCCTCCTAAAGTGATGATTGACGTCACAGGGTTGGACTGACAGGTGTCTTAAGTAGTTGAAGGGCTGGAGCAGAGCCATTTTACGAACTTAGGAGGAGGTAAATAGTTGCTTGTCACAGGAGCTTCCAAAGCAAGTATTGCTTTTGGCTGAAAATATAGCAATGTTTGATGACTTATCTCTAGTAAACAGCAAACACGTAGCGAATAACATACACATCAACATAACACCACTACTAAAACAAAACATGGTCCATCAGAACAAGACAGTCAAAACAGAAAGCAACACAAAAACTACAGAAAACCAAAACTACATCAAAATAGATACAGCACAACAAAACAACATCACAGTAGAGCAGCACACAAATAACAGAACACATCACAAGCACAACAAAATGTCACACAGTAAATGTGCACAAACGTTCTTGTCACACCTTACCACCTCCAGAATCCTTTTTTCATAATAAGGTGTAAAAAGGTGGTTAGAGAAACCATAATAGCACCAATCAAAAATGTTTTGTGATCCGACCTGAAAAATCTGGCAAGTGGGGCGGAGGCCTGGTAAAACAACTGTTCGGTTGCATCTTTCCTGCCACAGCTATTTTAATACTAGTCATGGATCTTTAACACAATCATTCTAAGTGCAAGCAGTTCACTTTTTTTTTACTAGTGGTCGTACCGATGATTTCAAGATCTCCTAAAAAACTGTTGTTCACTTTCTTATGTAATGTTGGGGTGTTTTGTATAAGGCATCCGCCAATGCAGTTCCACAACTGCAATGCTCTGATTTGCACGATTTCGGATGTACCATGTGACATTTGCGATGGGACAGTGTTGGGGAACTGGTAGCAGGTGTGGTCCTGCTGCCATGTTAAGTGTTTGACATCAGCAATGTATTTTTTTTTTTGTTCTATGATGTATCCTACACTCTCCACACACAAAAATAGACACCTCGTTCTGATCATTATTATCTCTTTCTCTCACCTTTTCTCCAATTTGGAGATTTGGAGATTACAGTTGAAAACAAGCCAAGGATATTTAAGTAAATATTTGAGACAGCTTTGTTGATTATTGATTTCTTTATAGAATGTACTGTTGCCTGAGAGAGCTCCATTAATTTGTTATTCTCATCAACACCGCCTACCAGAGATGTGTCTGCACTGAAGCAGACTTTATTCACCTTCTTGGGGCCGACATTAATCCAAGCATTTTGGAGTCTACTTCTTGTGGAACTCGCGAAAACAATTGACTTAAGTCTGCTGCTTTCTCCACTTCTTGAATTCTTTGGATATGTTAACCATTTTCCTTTCTCCTACCACAGGTTCTCGTCCTTGGCACTGTTGTTGGCCAAATGTTGTATGGTTATCTTCTGTGCATGTGTAATGGTCCCAACTCTGAAATCCTCAATTTAGGGTCTAGTCTATTGTAATGATGCAATGGAAGTTTATGTTTCACAGCCACCACTCACACCCCACCCTACGGACTCTGTGGGCCACCCATGTGGCTCCATCCCGTGAAATGGGGACGAACTGACATAAATGGCGCTGGGTTGGTTGGATTCCAACCAGCAATACCTGTGCTTTCAAAACCTGCTGATGGGACAATAGATTTTTCATCGTACTTGGGGGCTGGCGGTTACTCAGTCAAGGAGTGACTATATAGGGATTTAGGCTGTGGTTGATAGGCAAAACTGCAATTTAATGCTTTGTTATTCTAGGTTAGGGTTTCATGTGAACACCCTGCATTAATGTCTATATAGATCCTTGTTGGATATCTTGTTTATTGTATTATTTTTTCTGATAAGACTAAAATAATTTCATATATATATATATATATATATATATATATTTATATATATATATACATATATATATATCCGCTCCGACAGTCCCTCCCCGCAATCCTCGGGAAATAGGAAGCAGCACTCCAAAGATAGGTTTTCACATAGATTTAATCTCACAAAAGCGCTTTCGGCACTCGGCCTTCCTCAGTTACGAGACCAGGAAGGCCGAGTGCCGAAAGCGCTTTTGTGAGATTAAATCTATGTGAAAACCTATCTTTGGAGTGCTGCTTCCTATTTCCCGAGGATTGCGGGGAGGGACTGTCGGAGCGGATATTGTTGTCGGGTGCACCCCCGACTGGCAGGCACCCGCCTTGGAGTGCAACAGGCTGGTGCGAGTGGAGCGTTTTTATATATATATATATATATATATATATATATATATATATAAATATATATGTATATATATATATATATATATATATATATATTCATATATATATTCATATATATATATATATATGTATATTGAATGAGAGGGTATGAGGAATCACTCCTAAAAGGTGCACTAAATAAAGTCAAAAAGATCTCAAGGGAGGATCTACTCAAAAAGAAACAGAAAGGGTTGAATATCAGCACAAAGGATACTTTCAGGATGATAACTCCTTATTCCTCAGGCGCTAACAAACTTAAATCAATAATGCGCAAAAATTGGCATATTTTGCTAACAGATGAGGTGTTAAAAGAAGATCTACCGCCATACCCCCAGTGACCTTTAGAAAGGCTAGGTCCTTGGAAAACAAGTTGGTGCACAGCCACTTGGAAGCTCCTATTATGCAACCTAACACCTTGAGGGAGATGAGTGGTTTCTTTCCTTGTGGAAAATGCAAGGCGTGTGCCAACAGCCGTAGGGTGCTACACTATGACATCCCGGATGCTGGCAGAACTAACAAAATTCACAAGTTCATCACGTGTAGTACTGTCTATGCAGTGTACTGTCTAATATGCCCGTGCGGCCTACGCTACATCGGCAGCACTATCAACCAGTTGAAGCTGAGAGTGCTGGAGCACCTAAGGGCAATTGATAGAGTAGATCCCTCGTACCCAGTGGCCCGGCACTTTGCAGAATATCATAACAAAGATAGAAGTAAACTAAGATTCTTTGGATTAGATCACGTTCCACAAAACCCACGAGGTGGAGACAGACTCAGGAGGCTACGACGCCTCGAATCAAGATATATAATTGATCTGTCCACTAAGCATCCCAAAGGCATGAATGCTGGGGAGGAAATGACAGTACACCTTGGAAAATAGAGGGGTGATGAATATTGACTACCGTTGTGAACTTGAATATGTGCTTTTTTCCTTGCTTTTTCCTTGCATTATGATAAGCATATGAGATCTGTGACAATAGCTTTAATTTCTCAAAAGTTCTTTAAAAGTATCAATTTGGTTTTTCTGATGTCCCAATGGACTGATTATTGATTATGCGTAATTGCTTCTCAGGATTTATTTGTTATATAAGTATGAAGATATCTTTATACATTTTAACATATATGTATATAACCATGAACTGCCCCTCAGGTGGGTTGAATCTCACCACCCATTACAGGAGACTTGGTAGTGTCTGCCACTTGCTGACTATATCGCTATTTACAACGATTTGTTTATCATGTAATAACTCTTTCTTCTTTCCTGTAGTTCCGATTAACACACCATTTGTAGATAATGATTGTTTGTTGTACATCTGTATCGGGACATTAGCCGGTCCACGGCGTTATTGTTTTAAGCCCCACGCTTTTTGTCTTGTAAATATCAGAATTTACGTTGACATCATGTATTATCCTCTATTAATGGAAATATGTTTAAAGATGGCGCCCATGTAGGCGTCTGTGGGGCTAGTCCCTTGTCGATGTTTACTTTATTCTACCTGATGTGTATTTAAATCGGAACCACTAGGCTTTGGTACCAACACTGACGAAGGCTATCGCCGAAACGTTTGTTTGCTATTCTAATAAATCGCTGTGATTCTGTACCTGCCGGAGTGCTGTTTCCTTCCATATTTGCGAGGGATTTTTGAGCGCCACATATGTATATATATATATATATATATACATATATATATATATATATATATATAGATCTTTGTTCTCTATAACTCCCTGTAAATTCCAGCGGTGAACTCTTGCCACAGAAAATATACAGCAATGAAGCAAGAGTTGGGCAATACCAAGAAAAATGAAAAAAATAAAACGGAAGACGAACTATGTAATTGATAAGGCAGAGCAAACAACCATGAGCAGTACAGACTTCAAAGCTTATTCTAAAATTATATGTTGCAAAAGAATACTTACACGCTTTCCTCCTTTACCAGGGGGCCCTGTTGCACCATGCACACCACGAGGTCCCTAAAGAGAACACATGTTAAAAAATCAGAAGTCTTTCCATCTCCATCAGAAAAGAGATGAACCAAGTATACGTGATATCCCCATGAAAGATCAGGGTGATTGTCAGTGTGGTGGGGAAGCTATCAACCTGGAAAGAGGAATCTAAACCGTGCTGATGTAGGAAACAGCATCAAGGCGGGCTGTTCGGATCACGTATTGTCTTTTTGATGTCTCCTTTGAAGGTAGTAATGTTTACTTAACTGATAATTTTGGCTATAAATTTGGTGGGAGTCAATGAGATTATAGAAGAGTGAAATATGTGCAGCAATGTCAGGAATCTGAGCAGTATTTGTGATAATTATCAGATTGATTGTGTTATTCATGTAGTAGTTTTGTCATGAGTGGAAGTTTGTGCTGAATTTAGGATGATTGTGGAGATAGTGGGGTGGGGCCGTTTTTTAAACCCTTAGAGAACAATTTAGGATTGTCTTGATGTTATGTTCGGATTTGGATGTGATACTGTTTGTTTCAGTGACCTAAGATTCTGAGGTGACTGAGATTTTAGCCATGTGGTTCGAAATGTACAAAGGTGCCTTTCATCAGTATTGAGTAACTGTGTGTACCATGGTGCAGGAGTATGGCAGGAGGAGGATGATCTGCTACTGACACCAATATACTGTTTGGTAGACTGAATGTTGTCTTGGATCACAAGTAGTGAATTGTGAGCCTCTGTGATTGATTCATATGTCTTCCTCCTTTGTCTCTCCACCTCCTACTTAGGTATTTATGGGTTATTTCTCCTCGTCACTTACCGGTGGCCCCATATCTCCTGCATCACCTTTCTGGCCAGGATTTCCTGAAGTGCCCTGAAAGAAAAGAATGGCATAAGTGATGCAGCCAGAAACATCTCTCTAAAAGGCATTTGATTTGTATTTCATTTAAAATTTTGCATAACTTACTCTTTCATTGAGCTACAAACGAGATCACGCTAAATCTGGAAACATAACACTTAAAAGTCAAGAAAATGGCTTTGGCTGAATTTGCCTCAACCTGTATGATGTCTTACAAGATGTATTGATTATTTTGGTCATTTTACTTCATACCTCTGGCCAGGCACTTTGAGAGTAAAGGTTGTAGAACCTTGAATGACTTACCAAAGGGCCTTGTCTTCCTGTGAGACCGATAGGTCCCGGAGGTCCCTTCATTGCAAGCTAGAAAGGAGAGAAATCACTAGAGATTAACGTTTGTACATGTTTTACAACAAAACAAACAACTACAGTACATAGCGTTGCTTAGTTCCAATCATTTTAGCAATCACATTCTTGCTAAGTAAGGCAAGGCAGTTGATAGAATCTACCCATGTATTAATTTAATTGTATTGAGTGAAGACCTTAGTGGTGCCTTCTTCTAGCATTCACATATTGATTATGAGCAATTTGGGAACAAACACCCCTCTCCTGAGAATAAGTGATAATTGCTTGAGAGGACATGCTTCTTCTTGATGTCAGATGAGGTTGAACAGGTAAAAGCAACAGTGTCTTTAGCTACCTTGAAGAAAGATTGGTTGGAAGGATCTTCTATGCAAGTGTATTTTTCTTTAAATTGAATAAAAGGTAATGTAGGAGGAAGATGTTACATTTTGTTATGTGGTAGGGAAATATTGATTGGGAGAAAAATTGTTGTAATTTCATTTTTCATTGGCATAAAGACTGAAATATTAGAAGAGCCTTAGAGGCAGTTGCTTCAATCATTATTTTAAGTGTGTATTTATCGGGGCAAGGGTTTTTGGAGACAATTACCTTTCTCACTAATTAAAAATATTATTGAGGAACATGGGGTAAAGTGCTTTCCACTACTCTAATTGGGAAATTTTAAAAGATTTATTGAGAGCCTTGCCAATTATATCTTCTGCTGGTCAGGTGGAGAATATATTGGCCGAAGATTAGTGGAGGTTGCTTCTTCCATTGTGTAAACAGAGGTTTTATTACAGGAGGTCTTCGGCTTGTCTCTTTCATTGGCTCTAGTTATTTCTTTGGAGAAGTGCCTGGCCTAACAGAGAAATGATTGAAATTAGGAAGGATTGCCTGCTGAAAGGAGGGTTACCTGCCCCAAGAAAAGAGTGACTGCATTAAAGAAATAGTGACTCCGCCAATGAATGGTGATTTCTGAAGCATTTGGTGGCCATCATAAATTGTCTCTTGACTTTAACCATGGTTGATCATGTGTTGATGCATGAGATTGCTCCTGTTCCTAGTGAAGTGGAAGATTTATGTGGCGGAACAAGGACACAGAGATTCAACTTCAAGCACATAAGAAAGCACAAACATTATGTTAGTTATAATCAATCGTCTGTATGTGTTATTATCTGAAAATAGAGCACATGCATTTGTTTTATTTTGTCAAAGAAATAATTGATAACTTCTACTTGCACTTATTGTGTCCTACTTGGTATTAGTTATTCTATTTTTCCTAATTGATGATTACTCAGTAGGCTTTTAACCAAAGGCTCAGCATGGTCTCTTTGAAACTGATAAAAAATAGCATGTAATGCACTTCGCAGGTAGTGAGAGCTATGTTTCAGCATTGGAGTGCTTACCATTGACAACTGAAAGTTATATTATAACATTGGAATGGTGAAGCATTCTATTGAATACAATGAAGTGCTCTGTGCTTCTATGGGCTGGTAAAGGCCCACAGAGCAACATTCCAATGTTACTTTTGTTCAGAGCTGTTGCTGTGAACAAAGGCCTGTCGTAGCCTGAAGGGATTTAAACCTCCCCGGGCTCCGAGAGGCCTTTGTTTTATTTGTTAGAACATTCTGCCCTCTAGTGGCAGAATGTTCTAATAGCCTTATAGCCCTTTGTTACTGGGCTATACCGACCATTAAATCCTGCTCCCTTGTTTAAGGCCCTCGCCGGAGCGGACCTTTAATGGCCGGTATAGCCCGCTACAGCGGGCTATAAGGCTATATTCCAAAATCTCTAAGCACTTTGCACTAATGCTGGCAGAACTTTTGAGTACACTATTGCAGAACAAAACTGCCCATCGTGATTCCATTATGCAACTCTGGTATTGCTATGATCACTTGTATGAGCTTTATTACTTTATTTTATATATGTATGTCTGGAATTCACAGTTAATAGGTTTTTTTCATACTGGGACGATTTAAAAAAGCTCTGAGACTCAAAACCATGCCTATGCCTCTGAGTGGCTGGTGGCTCTTAGTTTCTAAGACTACAGGCCTTTGGTTGAAACTCTGAATAACAGTGAGAGAAGTATACAATTGACCATCCTTACCTAGGGAAACTTGTACCATATTCTTTGATGCAATACCAGGAGTCGCAAAACTATTCCTAGACCAATCCACTGTCCCCGAAACTGCAACATCATACCTTAGCCTGTTGAAAAATAGCTGAGAAGATTTCCAAGGTCTAGCCCAGCACACTCTCGTATTGCCTGTGACAGTTGCCTGTACCTTGACCTGTTTAAAGGTAGATGGAGTAAATATAGTGTCCGAACCAATTGAGCCTGAAACTGCCTGGATTAATTGTATATCCTGCGTAACTGCTGGCTACACATGGAAGGATAACAGGTCTGTTCGAGTTCACTCTTACATTCCTAGGAAATTTATATTTGTACAATTGCCAGCTAAGCAATCACTAAAGAAGGCTATCATGATCCAGTACGGTGTACATTTCTCATCTTGGCTTGCTGAACAGTAGATGGAGAAGAACGGAAGTTCACTGATCAGATTACTGTTCCATTGGTAGGGGCCCCAACCCATATGTTTGCCTGCTGAAGGATATATGATGGAGAGCACTAGTACCAGGTGACATTGTAATTCAGATGGTGTAACTCACAGAATTCCTGTAACTTGAAATTCCATGGAATCATGTAATTATGCCAATTGGCGTAATTGGAGGTTGCTATGGTAAATTTCCTATAGCAGTAGCACTGGAACAACATGAACGGACAGAATGTAAGCTGCTTTTGTTCTCAACAAAAATATACACAAGAATGCATCTCTTCCTAAAATATGGCTCAAACTTCTATATTTGCTTTTTAAGCAATTTTATGTAATGTTTCCAAAATCTTACATACTTAATCAAGAGTCAAATAAGGGATTTATGCACACTCTCAAAGAACACCAACTTCAATCCTCCCTATGCACCTGCCTCCCCCATTGCATGTGACATTTGCTATTTCCTTGACTTGATAAGTGATACATGCACAATGACGCCAGTCCTTATCCAGATCGCTGCTTCATTGGCTGAAACAATGTTGACCAATAGCTAGAGATTGTACTTCTTTTCACTTTCCCATTTTGCAAGAGTACTGGTTCTAATGTTGAATTCCACTAGTAGATGGAGAAGGATATCAACTCTTCGATTAATGGACGCTTCCATTGCAACAATTTATCATTACTTACCTTGGCCTGCTGCAGGATTGACTGAGCCTGGGCTTCCTGAAAAGAGACAATCTGCCCATGCCGCTGATCACCTCCAAACTGGAACTGCAAAGGAAAATGCCACAGTCAATGCCAATCTGTGTCTCTGAAGAGGGAGCATCTGAAAATTAACTGTTAATAACTGCTGTATCCAAATATCTTGAATGGCCCCTTACTTTCTTACAAAAAGGTTTTTAACATTGAATTGTCATGGAAATGGAAAGTAAATGTCAAACTAATTTAAGTAGATGGACAGCTCATTTAAGAGCAATGACTTCCTGGTTTCTTTGTTAAACTGCCTGCTCTGCAGCTGTACATATATTAAAGTAATGATTTATATAATAATGTGGTGAGGGGAGGGATATTCGTTTGACGTTCTTTGTATTATTTCAAGACTAGTACCAGGGCTAATGCCCCCACAATCTGAGTGGCAAAAATTTTGTAGGAAAACTATGTGAGAAACATTTCTACAAATTTGTCAGTCTAGAAAATTCCACAACGTACTAGAACACAGGAGCAGAATTAAGAGAATTGGTGGTATTCTGAAATTTCTTAAATTGTCTATGGAATTTGTTATTGTTTTGTAATTACTGCTGCTGTAAATGCTAAGCAATGATAAAATTAAGTAAGAATTAGTTCTGTTGGGCATGCTACAAAATGTTCTTTTGGTAACTCTGCAAAAGCCCAACTGTGTAAACTGAGGTGAAGTCTCTATCCATTTTTGTGCTTCAGTATACATCACAATAATTAGAATCCCATTGGTAAGTTTGGTTTATCAGAGGACTGATACTCAGCCACGGCCCGTGGAGGGAGTTCCGGTGGGACAGAAAGGCGGGGCGGGGGAGGGGCAGGGTGAGGGGTGCTAAAAACCGGAATATGGATATTTGGAGGTAAGTAAACAATGTATGCGCGCCCTGCATCGCAAATGCGAAGCAGCGCGCGCTATGAAATTCATTTTATTAATTAAATTGTTTACATATCTCCAATTATCCATATTCCTGTTTTTAGCACCCCCCCCCCCGCCCCGCCTTTCTGCTACACCAGTACTCCCTCCACGGGCCGCAGCTGCTGACACTCTAAAACATGTTAGTTTTCTCTTTAAACGCATCAGTGGACTGGGCTTGGCAATAGCTCAAGTAATACTGTGGCGTTAAACTCATCGGCCCCCTGATAAGATGCAAACATTCTTGACTGTCAAAGGTGACAGCTGCAGACACCACCTACCTTTTTTGCATCCTATCCGAACACCCAGGTTTAGGGCATTGTCACAGTTTTAAACTTTAAGGTCCTCTGATAATGTGAGGGACTACTCATTGTAGCAGTGTTGACAGCATGGAGCAAGACATAACCAGATTTGGGCTCTATGGTTTGAAATAGATAGCCGTCATGTAGATGCTAATGTTTCCAGCTGAGTCTTTTATAGATTCTGACCTCATATGTTGAAAGGTAATGTAAACAGGCCCCATATAAATAAATATTACCTTCCAGGGGTTTTGACGACATCATAAATCATGAGGCTGAAGGTTCACCAGAACCCCGTGATGGCAATATGGGACTATAAAACCATATCACATTTGCTATCACTTATGTATTTATAATATTATACCATTATTTGACAGTACATAGCTTGAAAAAGCAGTTTTCTTTAAAGTGCAGCTTACAATGGGCAATTACTAGAATTTAAATGTTTAAGTTTATTGTTCATGAATACACTTTTGATAAAACAATGAACAGTTGTGAGAACCAGTGGTTTTATGTGGGTCTACGGCTGCTGCCTTTACCGCATACATTATGGATAATTATGGATTTACGACATTTGCCACATATTTTTTCATATAATTTGCATAGTTATCAGATTTAAGCATAATGTTGTTTCTAGCCACAATGTATAAAAATAATACTGCCAGAGAATGAGCCACATAATTTGCTTTTTGGCTGCATAATTTAGATAACCTTTTCACATAATTTAGATGACCTAGCAAAATAACTGTTCTCTGTGAAATATGGTTTTAATACCACTGCATTTTGTGCAATAAAAGTATCAACCAAGTAATATTTAACTACATATGTATAAGATAGATAGATAGATAGATATGACTTTTATTGAATATATATTCTTTTCTGTAGATCAGATCTAACAATAATCCAAGATTGACTGGTGTGAATGTGATCATCAGTTTAAAATTACCTCCACAAACCCTTGATATTTCATATCACCTTATTTTTTTGATTTAAGTAAAATTAATACTTACTGGCAACATGATAGTGTTTCCTGGAGGACCTCGGATCCCATCGGCTCCAGCAAGACCCGGCCGGCCTGCTGGACCCTAGGATTAAAAAACAGAAAATCAGGAATTAACAGCTCATGGGTTTGGAGACATTCACCTAGATTCAGGGTTAGTGCAGCATTATATTTCTTGGGAAAACTGGGAAAAGAAATCAAGAAAGCTTAGACCAGCACTGAAGGATGGTGAAAGGTGACATGTCCTGAAACTAAAGTCTCGTCTGATCGTCAGCTTTCTTATCTGCAAATATGCTCTGATACCTCTCCTTCAAAAAATGACCTGTAGGGCATCTAGACTAGACACACTTAGTAGCCACACACCATGGAGCCAGAATACTACAACTTAGCCGTACACAGCTTTCCTGAGCTCCCGTGACAGCACACCAACACACAAGTCTATCCTGCATGGTGCGATTTTGTCTATGAGAGTTGTGCATAGGTATGCAGGATTTATGGCATTTTCTTTTAATAAGCTAAACGTTTATAGATCTATAATTATGCTTTTTAGTTTTGAACAAGGGAAAGAACCGCAGAAAAGCTTTTTTTCTGTAAAATATACAACAAATAATTTTTGAAAATGGCAAGGATTCTGATATGTGCACTTCTCTTGAGTTTAAGATTGTTGTTTTTCGATTGTCATGAAAAGGTGACATACTAGGCACAGCCTTTCTACACAGGACAATGTTCCTATTAAAACATTTAAACAAGTCAGACCTAAACATCCATGTACATTAATGACTGGCCTTCTCCTATATGTGCTGCTGAAGAGAGAAACGTCATAAATTATCTAGTTATCTAAGGCACTAAAATAGTGTTACAATGCCATGTGTGTGCCCCTAAAGGTTTCAAGCTCAGGCAGCTGGATAAATAAACAAAATGATCACAGCTGTAGGAAAAGCAAGCCCTTTTTTGGAAGCACACAACTTTTGACCAATCAAAACCTATACTCCTGGCTCCCAACATGTGGCTGAAGCTAAAGCCCCTGTCCTGGTGATTCTCACATAATTGTCAAGTGACAGCTGTGCTGTCAAGCCGACCATAAAAATGTGAACATCAATGATTCCAAGCCCAGGGTCAGCAGCACAGGAAAGGGGTGTCCTGAAAACACAATTATGATATCCAAAGAAAACTACTTTATGAATCAATATGCCAAACAAAAGTTGAGGATTTTAGAATATGTATGGCCTTGTACAGGATAAGAGGCCACACGGGACAGGACCATACATGTGTCACATGTGGAGTGTTGCAGCTTGGAACACGTCTATGTGTCTTATATACATTTGAGTGGACGAAAAACCCTTTTGTTTTTAAAGGTAGCGCTATATCCAGTGAATAGTCCATGGAAAAAAATGTCCTTACCATATCCAATTGTACACCAGAATTAGCACAGATTGAAGGATTTTTTGTTACAACTGAACTTTAAATCAGGGGCTGTGTATTCAACAAAGCAGGGTCACAGTAATTTGGTTGTGATATAAATATGCAACAATATCTACTCCACAATATTGACAACCAATATGCTTTCACGGTAAGTATATGTGGAGTTAATAATAATACATTTACACTTCTCTATATAAACTTACTTTGACAATTTAATATTAGCCGATGTTGCAGCATCAATATTTTTCCAGGTTGATATATATGACCAGAATAGTGTGACATATAGCCACTCAATAACCATTGCTTAGTTTGTGAAAGAATAAGTGCTGGTGCCCAAAGTATTGCACTGAATCCCTTGACTGCCATGTCGAATAACAAGACTTCGTAGTGTTGGTTCCACTTCACGCCTCTTTAATCCATGACCCTACACTCCTTGTCCCTTTACCTTATTCTTGCAGTTTCCTGCTTACTCCCTTCATCACTGTTTTTCCTTCTTTCTCTTCCTCGCTCTTTCCCCCTTTTGTATTTTTCTCTCTCTTGCTCTGGGTCAGAGTCTGATGAGGGAAAAATAATTGCAGGTTCCCAGAAACAAGTGCTGGTGAGCCCCATCTGCAACCACTGGCACAAATTAAGCATTGTCAACACCTCTAGGGTGTTGCAGAAGTCTTTTAAACTGTGTGCTATTTTTGTACACAGTAACAGTGCTGAATGCAAGCCATGGGAATTTGACTGGTCACAGATTGGATAAAAGTTAAATTAGCACACCTGGCAAGTCTTAGATATTTTTCCTTCACCCCCGAATCCCTTCAGGTCTCATTACGGGGTCAGGGACAGAGACTTAAAGTCTGTTGTGGGTTTTTACACATTTTCCAGAGTTGGCCAGGAAGATCTATGTGTTCCAAGAACACTAGTAGGCATTCAAAAACTCAACAGCTTGTTAAAGGTTAATTGATTTTTAGCCTCACACTCTGCCCAGTTTTAACACTTATAGTAGAGACAGGGCACATATGAGGTTGAACATCTTCTGTAGAACCAGGACACGAGGCCTACTTGTCTGCTGTGGAACCAAATTACGTCGATTCTATTAATTTCTTCTCCATTTGACCGAAAGCAGGTGTTTATAAGGTGTCCACCGCGTTTGCCCCGCTTTCGACAACATTGGGAGTGCTGAGAGAACAGAGTAACAGCTGTACAAAAAAAGGAAATGCATTGAAACTCAAAAAAAAAGATGTACTTACCCTTTCTCCAGGGTCACCAGGAGGTCCTGGAATTCCAGTGGGTCCGGGAATTCCTGCTTCACCCTATTGAGAAAAGTAAATTCACAGATGAAGCGACTGGGGGCAACCTCTGATTATGCTCGGGTTAATGAGTATGAAACATCACACTCCTTCGTTCCACCTACAAGAGTGTGCTGCCCCAAACTAGTGTCTAGACTAGTATTTATTCGTATGCGCATCGTTGAAAATGCCTCAGAATGTTTGCTTGAAATGTAGCACCTTTCATTCTCGAAGTTGAGTTGAGGCCACAAATTGAATGCAATTAATTTCTTTCTATGAATCCCTTTTTTGTATTGAGATTCCCAAAAATTTGCATCGACCTACCAGTGCAGAAACATTTGCAGCGGCGGACAGGTATACATCATTATTAAGACTTCTGATTTTCCGTGTATACTGAAGCTTTTAATTGCAGACAAATTATTTTGTTCCTGTTATGTATTTTATGCTGTCAGACCTGACTGCTAGGCCAATAGGTGTATAGTATGACGTATAAGAGAATGAATGGACCAATTTTTCTACTGAAGTTTTAAACAGTTTCAATGTACATGGGTACTAAAATGTGAATGTCATATTAGTATTTGCCTATGAGCTATGCTTTATATGTGGCTTCTTATAGCGCTAAAACCCACGCGGCATCCAGTGGCAAGTGCCCAGTTTCAAAGTGCATGAGGACCAAAATGTGAATGGCATATGGGTGAATTGTATGCAAATTATGCTTTACATGGGACTTCCTGTAGTGCTAAAACCCATGAGATGTTCAGTTGCAAGTGTATCTTCATCAGTTGAATGTGGAACCATATTAGTATCAGGTTCATTTCCCCCACAAAATGTGTACTAAGCAGGATAACTAGAGATTTAAAGAGCATAAAATAAATGTGGATAATTAATAATGGAAATACCTAAAAGATAAATATCTTAATACCAGGAGCCCTAAACATATTAATTATGCCTTCAATTGCCTTAAATAATTCACTGAAAATGCGGGACTGCTACAATTGAAATTCTATAATTGTGCTCCCTCAATAGACTAAACAAAGGAGTACTTTGTTGTTGAATGACAGCACATACAATTGGGTGATCATTCTGTGCGGTGATGGAAGTCACTGCTGGTGGTTTCTGATCAATAACAATAATTAAAACTGTTTACAACCCATAGTGTCATTGCGAAACTATAGGAATTGGTCCCAAAAGTCTTCACCGTTTGCATTTGATGAATTTGAGGATTCTGCAAAAATTAATGTATTTTGCGTGGAATGAAGAAGCGCGCCGCCAGAGACCTGCATCGGATCTGAGAACCAACCATCAACCATCCCGCTCTCTGTGGGACGGTTGATGGGCCTGCTCGTGCGCATGTTTTCTGCTAGGAAAATGAATAGGCCGCCCAAGTGTATTTTTACGCCCAGTGATTTCCAGGTCACGGATCGATCAAAGTAAATGCATTTTTTTTTAGATTTTAAGCATTGATTGTCCTTTTGAGAATGAATAACCCGGCATGCAGCCTCTCTGCTGAAATATTGCTGACAGTCCTTCTGACTTACTAGACCATAATAGGATCATTCATTATTCTCTGCCTATTCTTGTCTTGACCCTCCATCTCCACTGGAGTTTTCCACAAATGCACGGGATGTTTTGCACTCGCCTTTGTCTCTATCCCTCTATTCTCCATACAGGTGCATATTATCCTTCAGTAATTTTACAAGGTAAAACCCTGGTCTGGCATTTGCACGTCAACGATTTAGATGCCCCACCCGCCACACTTGAGATTCTTCCTTTCTAGAGTCAGTTGCAGCCCTAGGTTGCTGGTGGGGGTGGGTCATCTTGCTTGGTGGAAGTCTTTGAGCGAGAGTCGGTCAATGTGTACCAGACTACTCACCCTATTAAGGGCAGTTGTTTTGAAGTACATGTTTTCCATTGGAGATCTCAGGAGAAAATTCGGCAGTCCCAGAGAAGAAATTAGGAAAATTACCGCATGCACTGGTGGAAAACTCATCAGCCCAGTTATTTTTGTTCATTTTTCATAACTGCGTTTTTTAAAAACAAAAACCTTTGCTGAGCGGATTCGTGAAATATGGAGTCTACTCGGCCAAGCGTCCATGCCTTAAGTGGAATGGTGGTAGTTCTGCAGAAGGCACAGAGATCCAGGCCTGGCTGGAATCTCTAACTACAGCAGGAAGTCATTCCCTAAAAGAAACAAAGGCCAAAGACTGTGCTGACCTGGTGGGTGGGTGGGCAGGCTGCCCGCCAAACTCTAAAGCAGGCCCTAAAAGTTATACAACGGTCATCAAGGTAAGGTTTTTCCATTTTCCAGTTCTTTGAATTACCAATAGAAAACGTCAAGGACTCTGGCAAGTGGCAGAATTATCAACAAAATATGGCTCATACCTTCTTTAAAAATAAAGTAATTCTGGGGCATATTACCAACCAATAGAGATAATTTTTGTCTCCAACTTGTTTAGAGACAAAAGTTATCGCCGCAAATCGGCGATTTTTATCGCAGATAAACCTTGCTATTAGCAAGGTTTATCGCAAATGCGATAAAAAACGGCCGCAATGCATGAATATCGCTGAAAAGTCAGCGATATTCATGCATTATCGAGCAAATGCTCTTAGCCATGTTATCCACCTCCCATTTGATAACATGGCTAAGAACTGCTCCTGGGTAGGTGTTAGCTTTTGGAGATATTTGCGCTTAGCGCGAATATCTCCAAAAGTTGGTAATAGGAGATAGCGATGTTAGCGACTGTTTCCAGTCGCTAACATCTTGGCACGCCCACTTTGCATGTCATTAGTGATAAATATCACTGACATGCAAAGCGGGGCCCAAGATGGTCACTATCTCCTATTAGCTGTTGCTAACTGGTGTTAGCGACAGCTTGGTAATAGGGAGAGAATTTTATCTCCGCTTTCTTGGCTTTTAAAGCCAAAAAAGCGGAGATAAAGCCCCTTGATAATATGCCCCTCTGCCACTGTCTAACATCATGCTGCGCTCTGAAGAAAAGCACTATATCCAGCAATTAATAACAATATAAATCTTTTTAAGCATGAAGAATTTCTGTCTTAGACAAGTAAAACATGAGCAGGGCTGAAAAACGTGTGTGCCTTATATATCATCGAGTTTTCGAGTATTTCGTTTTATATTCCAATTGTTTGAGATTTGGCACTCGTCAGATAAAAGTGAATTGTTCCCCTTTTTCTTTGGTGTTTACTTTCTCCCACACCTTCACATGGCTTTAAAGTTATTGAATATTATAACTAAACATTCTAATTATTTCAGCTATATTCCCAGATGCATATTCATGTATATTTGAATCAATGTATTAGTGAATTGTTTCAGTTGTGCATTGATGCATGGTTGTAGGTATAAAACTACCTGCATTTTTGTGGCCCAATCTGTTTCCGGATCTTGCTTCAGTTGATAACTGAATAAGAAATATGTTTTAAAATTGCTATAATTATAGGATTTTGGACTGACCTTAAAATGAATGCGTGGAATTAAATATTAACCTTTTTTTTTACCAACTCACTCCCCCTTGAATAATACGTAAAATTCCTAATTCCTGTGAACAGTTTGTGCAGTTTTTGACTTGAAAATATATGTCAATTTCTATTTATGAAAATAAGGTAAGGAATCAAACTCCTTTTATCTGCTGTAAAAATCAGAAGGAAATAGAGGAAAACAGACAGACACTGTGAACAAAGAATGTATTAATGATAGCCAGTGGAGGCAGAATTTTATCCCTGTTGGGGCCAACAGGACAGTGAATGGAGTGAAACTTCAGGCATATAGGAGCAACTGGCATTTATTAAGGCGGTAAGCCTGACAGTCCAAAATCACAGGTTTGAAAAGTAACTCATTAAAGACAAGACCAGGAAATTCACTGTATTCACTGGCAATAGAGTGAAATATATGTTTAAAGTTGTGGCGACATCAAAACAGTATGGCTTTCAGAAAAATAATGTAATTGCTGGTCTAGTAGATATTTGAAGTACATGACAGGTTTAGAGGATTGCAATTTTAGCCATAAGGAAAAATATTAATTAATTTTTTTCTGATTGACCTGAAGTTTAGACGTTTATTTTAGTCCATTTTCAGTGATAGAGCTGTAGCATATTCAATGCCCATGATAAAGATCTCAGATGTGATGCTTTATACGCGTTTGATATTAGTTCTGATTAGAAGTCATACACTGTCTATTCTTTCATATGCTGTCAAATTATAAATGTCAGAAATTGGTTCCCTTAGCCTTGCTCTGGCATTTTGTACAAATTTCAGCATGCTCAGTAATTCATGTTGAGTCTTTGAATTTCCACTTGAAACCAAGATCATTAGTATATAACATTCATCCAGAAAGAAGAGTTACACTTAAACTGTTGCACAGCAAATTTCTACATTTTTCAGTTGATATTGGTTCTCCATAGGAAAAATATTTCTCACCAACCCCTTCCCATACCTGAGCCGACCAGCGACGATTTGCGACAGGATTGTAGGGACAGACAACCTGTAGTCAATAGAGTCATTTTAGCAGCACCAAGTGGGTCTCCTATTCTAAAAGTGGACTTCTGTTCTTTCACTTTATAGTCTTATTAGAGAACAGACTGAAATTGATTTGCCTGGGGTGAACCAAATGTGGGATTTGGAAAAAGGTTGCATTTACTTACTGGATATCCTGGAAACCCTGGGGGACCATAAATCCTCATTCCCTACAGTAAGAAAAAGAGATGCAGTTAATTAAACACAAAAGGGAACATTTACAATGGCAAACCTTACAACGTTCATTGTCTACCTGAGGTAACACGATGGAACATTAGAACAACTTGACTCTGCTAAAGATGGCTGCTTGGCTTTGTTCTCACAGATTTCTTGTAATCATTTTCCATTTTTGCCGTTTAATTGCACTAATTATTGCAGCTCACTTCCCTTCCTTATAAGTAATTCAACTTTCTTATATAAATTAAACAATAAACGATGTTAGGCACTAAGACTTACAATAAAAAAACTCTAGAGGACCTACAATTCTCAAACCGTTATTACAAAAAATGTTAAATTTGAGAGCCTTTCTTACTAACATTTTATTTAATGCTTGAGATCAGCAGGAAGATCTTTAACTTTTTCCATACATGGGTTTGAATTTCCATTTCTTTATGTGAAATAAATGTTTATCTGGACTGCATCTCTACATTTTTCCTGTGTTTATGTCGTGTTGGCATAGCAATGTCTGCGGTGGTTTTAGCCCTGTTACAATGCTTATATTTGTTTCAGCTGCATAATGAATTGTCAGAGGGCAGAAGCAGTGAAATCCTTTCTGTAAGATACACAGAAAGATGTATTATTTGTGCCACTCAATGCCAGATGGTATCTTACATCAGGGGTCTGTGAGCTCTGTGGCAGCGTGGCCAAATGCCTGCAGAAGCCCTAATGCAAAAACTATTTGATTAATGAAATATACATTGTTATTTGAATATACAGGATGGAAGCAGCAGGTGGGGCGGGGAAAGAAAGGGGCTTATCCGACACAGTCAAATTCTTGAGAAACTAAACACAGCACACATTTTCAATAGTACAGTACTGTTAAAAACGAGGGGAAACTGTGACCTTGTTCCCAAGAACTAAGTTAGAAAATACAATTCACTCAACAAGTAGCTAATCAAGGCAACATAGGGTCAGTAGACGTGCTGTTGATGGAAGGAGTAGGGGCCTGATTCATAAAGGCATGTCTACACATGGGTTGTACTTAAATAAGCAAACACCCTCTTTTATGACGACAAATTCAAATACATTTTTAAAGTTACTTCTTCTGTGTTTTTATGTGTAATGAAGGTTTTTAACATATCTAAATTTTACTTGGCTGTACATATGTACCTTGCACTTTTATGGTCTCTAAAGTTTATTGATGATGATGAGTACAAATTCATAGCAATGTATTGGAAATCCTGACTTTTCACTTGTGAATGCTGGCATGTAAACAGTGCCGCTATTGCTGGAGGAGTAAATCTGCCGCAGCGGCATGTTGTGGATGAACACCCACAAACAAATAGCAGCCGCATTCCCACGCTAGATCCAGTTGGAGATTTGCCAGTGACAGGAGTATGTATCCAGAGTGGGAATGGGGAGCCCCCCTCAACCTCCAAAATTGGTAGAGAATTGGTTCCCCAGTGAGAAAAGTATGAGAATAGCTAAAAAAAGTTTAAAAAACAAAAAACAAAGCTAAATAGGTTCAAAACTATATGTTAACTAATAGCAAACATTATATTAAAAGTAAGAAAAGCATTGAATGAGAAATCTATTACAGAAAAAAGATCTAATTGAAAAAGGGAGAATCCCTTCTTTCAGCGGTTTTTGGAATACTTACAGGCTCTACCATCGCAGGCTCACCCTTCTCTCCTTTCATGCTGGTTTCCTGCAATGATAATGAGTAGAATGAATATCAACAATGCTGAAAGGCACTGAGTGCAATTGGTATTATATTTTAAATGGAATGGTGGAACACCTATCTCAGCCACATTTTGCTACATTTCCAAAAATTTGCTACAAAGGGCTTCTGTTCCACACGTTCAGCTCACACATCTACTACCGACTGGGGCTCTTATTCAGCAAAGTTGTGAATCAAAGAAATTGTGATATGCCGAGTTTTGGCTCTGTTCCAGTGTAATATATATAAAACAGCACCACTTATTAATAATACGGGTAGCTGAGGAGGAACCTTAGTGGTCATTGTGGGGGACTCAGTACACACTGGATTGAGCCCACTCTAATATGTCACGTGCACATTAGATATGTATAATAAATAACGCTTTTACTATGCATGACTCGCACTATCCTGAAAACTAGATATTAAATCTGGTTATTTACTGCTATGATGTAGCAGCAGTGGGAAACACAAGTTTGGTGTTTGTTTGTGCTAACAACATATATTTAGGATTTTGCTTAGCCAAGGGGTGTCTGGTAAAGGCTAAGGCAATGTTTGAACATTGTTGTCCACCTCAAAAACAGATACAACTTACATTTGTATGGGAACATGCAGAAAAAGAGTATATTAAGCAATTTTTTAATATAACTACTTATTACTAATAACTAGTAGTGAGATTGTAGTCAGTACTGTAGTTCAGACTTGTGGTCGATCAAAACTCCTTACCCAAAGTGATCAAAACAGCATTTTTTTTGCTAATGTTCTTAGAATTAGACACAGTGAAGACAGATGCTTTTATCTTATTCGCAAGCAGTGCAACTATACATGCTCTGGATAAGTATTTTTTGAAGCACCAGTAAAATATATATTTTAAATCATTCTCATATGGCAATGACAAAATTAAGTAATACAACTGGCTCTGCACACTCTGGTTGGGGCCGACCCCCTGGCATATTATTCGCAGCTATGTTATATGCCACTGTGATTGTTCCTTCACCCACGGCTTTAAGTGGGCTGGGTCCCTCCGGGTCTGAGACCGGCAGGGCCAGACTGGCTACCGGGCAGTTGTGTGTGCTGCCGAGCTAGGGGCTAATTTCTCTGTGGTAGGGGTTCATTTCGTTGATGGGGACCTGCGTGCAATTTGAAATAAAAAAAGCAAAACTAATTTCGTTTTGCACACGCAGGTTCCCATCAACGAAATTAACCCCCAGCATGGCAGCACACACAACTGCCCGGTAGCCAGTCCGGCCCTGGAGACCGGTAGTAATTAAAAATGAACATTGAAATGAGTCTCTATTGAGCTGTCTGTTCATGTCCCTAACTTTTTGGCTATCAAAAACACTGATCGATTTCTGAACAATGAATGTAATAAATGTTAGGACAATCCACATCAGTGATTTAGTTCTCATATATATTTAACATAGTCTACATATTTTACTTTAATATTGTATTCCCTAATAGTGTTGGCTATTTCTAGGATGCTGGGTGTCTGTATTTATTTTGTGCCGCATACTACTCTTGATAGCGCATACTTTGAACCGAGGTACCTCCAGGTGTTTATAACAGGTCACAATTAAGAGATCTGGAGTTGAGGCTAAAGGTAGTGTGAGGTTCTTAGAGGGCCTGGAAGTGGGTGAATAAGGTGTCCTGCGTCAAACGATGGGCAGCTCCATTGCGCCCACAGTGCACATGGACTGGTGTATGAAGATGGAAGAGTTGATATACAATTTACAAAGCCTGTGTCTGCCCTCGCAAATTTGAGAGGATCTGGAATCCATAGAGGAATGTAGAGCCCATCAGTTAATGGAGAAATGCTAACCTTAACTAGCACTCTATCCTTATTCTGAGGCTGCTGGTCTGAGCACGTTTGGGTCAATCGAGGGTGGGGGGGGCTTGTTGTTGTTGTATGTAGCAAATGCTAATAAAAATATTGATATAAAAAGTATTCAGGACACATGGTCATTCAATCTTTGGCATCTCTGTAGAAGGCACAGAACAATGGTATTGTGTTCCAATTGCACTTGTTATGTGCAAATGTGTTTGAAGGAGGTATACAGTTGCCTAAACATTGACAAGGCAAAAAGTAAAAGAAAGTGCAGTGCATACAAGTGAGTGAGTGTGCTGTGTGTTTGGAGTGTGGTGAAATGAAGAAGATGTAAGGAAGTCCATTCAAAAGAAGGGATAAGAGTGTGCTGATTAGAAAAGAGATACGGTGTAAGATAGCAGATGAAGGAAATATGGAGTTAAAAAGAGCATGTGTGTCTACACAGAGTGTATATAATTAGAGGGATTGAGCCACTTTGAAGATCACTACTCCTCCACATTCCTCAGTAATGTTTAATTCACAGTCTCTCAATTTCAGAATATAAATATTTGTACTATTATTCACAAAAAAGTTATTCACTCATCTTAAACAGTTAACTAGCACTTACAAAGCAAATAGTTCTGGCTGTTTTACATATAGGTCAGTTGTTTTGTTATATTGGTAGATGCAACAACAAAGCTCAGAGGAACCAAAATACTGTTCGGCTGGCACACTATGGGAATCACAGAAATGCAGGTTGTGTGGTTAAGCCACACCCTTAATGACATAGGCCATGCCCCTTTTGGAGACCCCTCACATTTGTATCCCACTTAAAGCCCTGCCCTCACACATACTGCAACATATTTGTTCCTCCATATGAAGAAAACTCATAGCTCCATATTATTCACATTTCTCTGTCATCCTCACTCATTTCAATAATGGCCATTGGGAAGGAAGTTTTTTTCAGATGCCATAGGATGAACTGAAGATGATGCAACCCCTTCTGACACACAGTATGACATTTAGCAATGGCCCATTCATGCAGCCAAGTAATATTCCTTTTGTGTCTCCACATGGATTTTAGAGGTATAGTAGTTTAGTAGCTGAATTCCCATTCTTCCTCGTTGATCACAGATATCGGAACTATGCACACATACTTTATTTCTACACAACTGGGTTTGTGATTCACTGCCATAGGAAAAGGTTTCAGGGTCTCTTTCTTCGGATGAGGCCTAAGCAAGCTTTCCAAAACCCATCTATGACTGCAAGATGTGAGCATCCATACATGAAGTAAGCCTTAGTTGCATCAAAACTTAACTGAAATAGGACAATGAGCTTAGCAGATTTCCCATAGATTTTTTCTCACTCACACTGTAACAAAAGCTGACCTCACACCTGGTCTTGTGGCACTCCCTGATGCTAGTGCCACTTTCTCATGGGTTGGAGATTGCATAGCCTCTGGGTCTATGGCAGTGACTTTCCAGTGCCTGGCAAATGACTCCATGGCGCACTGACCCACCCGCAGGGGAATTGATCCTACAGTGGTTGACATGACATGCCTGCCACTTACTTCTCCTCTTCAGGTGTCTATGGTGCTCTGCTGTAACGGAACATGACATTTCTGACCTTCAGAAGGGTGGAAAATAGGCTTCTAAATCAGAATAACAACATGTTGCTCACTATTGACCCAATTCTCACATTTCCTACTCTTGGACAGCCCAATCCTGGGGTTCTCTTCTAGCGGAACACCCCTGGAGTAGATAAACGTTAACTTCTCTGGATGCTTCGTCCTCTGTAGGCACTCCTGTACATAACTGGCTCCTCCTCGCTTAACACACTCTGACTTCAAGCAACTACACCCCACCAGTAATGTCCTGCCCATGCTACTCATCAAGCATCCTCCTGTTGCTAGGAAACTGTCAGGTTATCCTACCCACACATGATAATGCTTTAAGTACCAAAAGGAGGATGTACACCGCCTATTTACCCCGTCAATAATGTTTACTCTACCCTGATCTGCTCACAGCATCATTAAAACACTGACGCTGTAGTGTGGGATACCAACGTGCAATTACATATGATAGGTTAATGTTGCCCTTAATGTGACTACAAGTAGGCAGGGAACCTACAGTGGATGCCTGTGTATAGGGATGCAGAGAGTCTGTACTGGGGATTTATTACTGTACATCGTCTCCATACGATAAGGGATTCTGTGAACTACAGAACATCTGTGCAGCTCCCTGTGGTGGCTTTGGAAACACAACTGCACACTTACCGGTGCTTCCTGGGTTTCCACCTGCCCTCGTTCGACAGGACCAAACCTGTCATTATCTTCCTCATTGTCATCATACTCCTGTATCTCATACTCATCTTCATCTCCTTTCTGGCCGCCAGCTTGTTCTTCACCAGTTACGTACTCTTCGAACACCTCCTGTGTCATGAACAGAAGAGTTAAACAAGACTTTGGCTTCCTGGTATCTTTCAGAAAACATGTTTACTTTTAAAAATACTTGAAAATAGTGGACCTTTATAATTGTTTTGAAACTTTTTCTCATTAAACACATTCATGATGATCATTAAATTCTGACTTTATTTTTGGTTAAGCTGTTTTATACCACATCTCATTATTGACCTCGAAAGCAGGCAATGTTGGGCGGTAGGGAGGAAGTCGACAGATGACCAGATAGGTAAAATGAAATTAAAAAAAAAATAAAACCGCTTACCTTGCATTCGTTGTATTGCCGAGTTGGCAATGCGGCAACCGCAAGGAAAGTGGTTTTAGTTAGTTTTTTATTAAATTTTACCTATCAAGTAGTTTGTCGACTTCTCCCCCACCCCGCCCGCCCCTTGTCCCACCCCACCGCTCTTACCTGTGCTGGCAGAGGCCTGCTTGAAAGGCAGCAGAGAATTACTGAAATGTTAGTAGCCACGAAGAATACTAAAAACCATTTAAATACCGATATGGGTAAAACACAAATTTTGAGGTTTGGTAGGGCAAGCACATTTTTGACCCTGAGTATCTGGAGGACAACAATAGAGCGATTAGGACATACAATTGTCTGAGAATGGTTCTCAATCCCACCAATATTGGGATCTTAACTTTACAACTTTGACTAAGAACGTGCAAACTAAAATCACTGGTTTGAAACTGTTTAATGGACAATTTGAAGTTAATTTGATTACATTGTAGGCTTTTCAATCACAGGTAACGTTACACTGTTGTATGCTGCAGTTGCTTATATGTGTAGGGATGACAAACAATCGCATCTGATCCTGTGCAATGGGCTGAGACGTCTGTCAATCATGCAGAAGTCTACTCCGTAATCCTTACTTATGTTGGGGCTTGGTCGGCCACCGCTTACTTAATAGTGGCCATGATGCCAACGCTCTACTGGGCAAGAGTGAATGGGGCTGATACTTCCTCATTACCAAGTCTGCTCTGGGTGGAAGCAAAGTGGATGGTAACGCCATTCAAATATGTTTTTCACCTGTGTCCTTAAATCACAGGGCATGGTTTATATCTATATTTTAGGTAGTGTTAGTCTTCTTCATAGGATAATGCTGAAAAATAGCTAAAGGAATAGGTCACAGGGATCAGTTTTAACTATGATAGGCCGTTGCTCGGGAATCTGTTTTTTTTTAAAACCTAATTTAAAAATCAGATATTTATTACTGAAGCTCAAAGGTGTATTCTTGGAACCTTGAGCTCTCACAGTGCGGGATGGCTATACGAGAGTTTAATTACACTGGATGCCAGTCCCAGAGCTGTCATCGGGGCACACAAAAGATCAACGTAGTAAGCTTTGTAGGCCATGTTCTATTAATGCAGGAACACTTTCTTATATTGTCATTCTTGGTCCTAGTTTAATTTGCATACAAAGGATTCACTTGGGGCAAGTATGGAATGCTAATAACTTCCGCTCTGTGCCGGATGTCCTTGAGCTGCTTGATAAAAGTGACAATAACAAAGCATGTGCTGTGGCAGTAAAATTTAAAGACTGTGTTCGCAGCAGTCTTGCAGGAGCGATGTAATTCAAGATGATAGTTGGTATAAATCACGTTATGTAGTGTTAAGCTCCGAGCATTGATGAGCAACGCAACTTTTAATTATTTTTATGAGGACTGGAATCATTAATGAATGAACTTGAGGATATATGTGTTATATTTTTTTTAAAAAGTTGCAACCTAATAGCAATTAGATACTGCACTTAAAAACGTTGAGTAAAAACCCACAGACTCGGTTTCAAAGTCAGAATGTCAAACTAGGAAGGTGAAGTCATCCAAGGGATACAATAGAATAGGAGGGGAAACTCTTGAATGATAACATTGATAGTAAATGGTTAATCTGATATTGCATTTGAAACAAGAGATGGCATGGTTAACAGATGAAAAGGAGTACAGAACCAGTGGCAATTACACAAATGAATGTGAGTACATTTGAGAAAAGTACAATGTCTAGTGAAGATATCACTTTTGGGAGGGACTGCACCATTAGGGCATGTGAGGCAACCAAACGCCCACCAGTCAGTCTGCACTGATCACCGATCTCAGTGCCTGACCTTGGATTAGTCTTTCAGCTTAATTAAAGCACTTTATTAAGTACTGAGTACATGAGCACAGTAGGTGGGCACAGGCAAGGTACCAAGTGGTCAAGGGGTGCAGGTAAAAATGCCCAGGTCACTACTTCCCCCACTTGATAGAGAGCCTACCAAATGTTTCCAATGAGGGAAGGGGAAATGGGCTTGCGTGAGTCTGAGTGGAGCTCTATTATCTTTTCCTTATGTCTCTCTGCCCCATGTAGCCCCTGAAGCTTTTGTATGGGGGTTTATGGAACCTATGGGAGTTTAAATTGGCAGTGATGCTGAAACGTAGCATTTTTTGAACCCGGCCTGTGATGCTGTTGCTTGGACATTTGACACTACAAAGTGATGTATTATGTGCACCAGGGATTTACGGCTGAGCCTGGATATCACCAGGTCCCATCAATTAATGATCAGCCACTGGAAACTCTACTCAGCCTGGGTGGGTGTACCTGGGCATCAGATGCTGTTTCTGGCATGTGATGGTATACTTAGCCATCTGGGACTGTGAAAGGGTTATAAGGAACTTTAACTAAAAAGGATAATTTACTCAAATGCAGAAGCTGCTTCATTCACTTATTTATCCGTTTATTTACCCATTATTCATTTATCTAATTAACTTAATTATTTAGTGTGTTTATACCTTTCATGAATTTCCATCACTCATATGTATACATATATCATTCTTCATATTATATACACAACATATTTTACTATTTCTAAATTATATTTACCCATCCCATTATTTACTTTGTCTAACTTTTTCCCATGATTCTATCTAGCCATAGTTAGATTTCCTAACATACAATGTCCACTATTCTCCTCTTCTCTTCTTTACACTTTGTCTTTTATTTCATTTCTCCTATTTCCTCCCCTTTCCTTTATTATATGCACGTTTTTACTTCTTCATATTATACTAAATATGTTAAATACCTAGACTTTTATGGGTCTACTATAATGTATTATACTTTTATGAATGTGTATACCTTTAATCTATCAATAAAGACTTACGACACAAAAAATAAATGCAGAAGCTGCTTTTCTGGGGCCAAACTGAGTATTTTCAGAATATGGTATCTTTGGGAAGCAGTACACTTCCAGGTAATGACTAGCTTCTATTTGGCTTCACTAAAAGTTACTAAAGTGAAAATATACCATCTGAGTGAAAATCAAGTCTGCTTTTAAAAAACGATGAGCTAATGTATGAAGAAAATTCGCATATTTATTCAAACTAAAAAGAAAAGGCTGGCATATGAGGAACAATGTTATAAACATGACAATATGCCTTTTAGGGGCTATATTAGTGAATCTAAAAAGTATTTCAAACTGGGCTATGGTTTTTTATTTTTGGAATATTAATTGCTGATGTTAAGCTAGCATTTCCTTTTTGCTGGATGGTGTCTATGGTGGTGCCAATTCGAGTTTTATCCAACTTCTTTGAAAAAAGAATGCAATACGATGCACGGTTTTCTCATTACAACCAATGTCCCTCCTTAAGAACAGTTGGTTACATAACTTTACACACTTTACCTCATACTCTGGGTCGAGCGTCGGCGGTATCGTGGAAACAAGGGCTTCTTCAGTTGGAATTGCAAAATAATCATCATCCGTGAAAGGCTCCTCCTCTTCCTCTGGTGCCTGAGTGCGCTTTGTCTCCTTGTGGTGTGAGAGAAGAGGGTGCAAAAATTAGATATCAAACCTTGGAGGCTTTGCTCATCGCAGGAGAAACTCAAATGTTGTGCCAGGCTGTTGAAGCTAGGGAATGTGTGAAGAGAATCTCCAATGAGAACCTCTTTCACTGCTCTCCTAACCCAAACTGAAGCATACTACTTCAGTGTGTTCAGTGGTGCCATGGGGGCATTTTTCTTTGCAATCAAGGAAGATGTCCTCATCTCATAGGATGGTAGTCAGAAACAGAAATAATTGGAGTGCAGACTCCCAGAAAGTCTGTGCGACTGCACCTACTGCACTCTTAGTAGCAATGCCTATGCCAGCCCCCTTAAAAGTTCAATTGACCTTTTCTTCTACATTTTATTGTGTTGTAGCTATGCAGATTCTTAAAAGCGGTTCCTTAGAGATAATCACTGGCTTTGCAAGGAAGTGAGAAGCAGAAGCGGAAATTGTTCAGATTTGGAGGGGACTTACTCTACTAAAACAGATTTCAGTTGTAGTTGGGGGCAGGAGACTACCTGGCCGTATAATATCATTTCCCTAGGACCCTCTTCTGTAAATATGTGTTTTGGCACTTCCTCTGCTATCCATAATAATAATAATAATTTCCGTGCTGTGTCCACACTCCTAGGGATCACTAGTTCTGGTACAATTTTCAAGTCTGAGAGACAGTGAAGGACGCATGTTCACATTAATGCATATAATTGTGGTAAAAACTATACTTGGGCCCTCAGTATACATCTTGGAAGGCCTACACTAGATGAGACAGGATACATCCGAGACAAAGATCTTTAGTCATATTGTTCTGGGCTACATATCATAAGACATTATGAATGGCCCTCAGAGTTGAAGACCTTTCAAGGCAAGATGCCTAGAATATGGTTCTATATTAGAAAATTGTGAGCAAAAATATCATCTGAGAGAAACATTGTGACATAAATATTGTTTACAAAAATATCGTCGCATTGCTTGTAAATTTCCTATTATCAACTTAAGTGCTGTGATATTTTGTAATCCTTATTTCGGACACAATATTTATGTAAGATGTTGTTTTTGTTGCGATATTATAGTACAATACGCTAGAATATTACTTATTAGAACATTGGAATGTTGGGAGCTCCATTGAAAACAATGGAGTGCTCCGGGCTTATAATGGCTGGTATAAGCCCGGAGCTCCAACATTCCAATGTTTCTTTGTTCACTGCTCTGGCAGTGAACAAAGGCTTCAGGGAGCCTGAGGAGATTCCAATCCCCTCGCGCTCCCAAAAGGCTTTGTTTTTTTTTGTTAGAACATTCTGTCCTCTAGTGGCAGAATGTTCTAATAGCCTTATAGCCCTTCGTAGTCGGGCTATACCGGCAATTAAAGTCCGTCTCCCTTGTTAAAGGCCCTCGCCTTCGGCTCGGGGCCTTTAACGCTGGAGAGGGCCGTTAATAGCCGGTATAGCCCTCTACGGCGGGCTATAAGGCTATATTAGAACATTGGAATGTTGGGAGCTCCATTGAAAACAATGGAGTGCTCCAGGCTTATAATGGCTGGTATAAGCCCGGAGCTCCAACATTCCAATGTTTCTTTGTTTACAGTTCTGGCTGTGAACAAAGGCTTCAGGGAACCTGAGGGGATTCCAATCCCCTCAAGTTCCCAAAAGGCTTTGGTTTTTTTTGTTAGCACATTCTGTCCTCTAGTGACAGAATGTTCTAATAGCCTTATAGACCTTCATACTGGGCTATACCGCTATTAAAGTCCCTCTCCCTTGTTAAAGGCTCTCGCCTTCGACTCGGGCCTTTAACGCTGGAGAGGGCCTTTAATAGCTGGTATAGCCCTCTAAGGCGGCCTATAAGTCTATAATAAATGGTCTCCTATTTTTGCTTCCGCACTGATCAGTCTGAGTTGGTCAAGTGATGAACATCTTTCTGCTTGCACAAAAAACTGCATAGCCCTGATTACATGTGCAAGGCTCAATTCCGATCCGTGTGCTACCGTGTTTGCACATTGGAATTTGGGGTATGTGTGATAATTATCACACCCTTGCAGTTTTCCCCTGATAAATTCTGGCAGGGCAAACTAACTAAAATGTATCAGGGTGAAAAGTCTGGTAAAAAAACTGAAACACAAAATATACAGAATTCAGAGTGTTAAAAAATGATTATGCATGTTATGTATCCTTTTCAGAGTAGGTCTCTGAGGTAATAGTTTTCCCACATGTAGTAAATACATCCTATTTCTGAATGTTTAACTTATGAATGAGGCATAACCTGCAGAATCGCTTTTAACATTGAAAGACCTCAGCCTGTTTTGCATTTGTTTACAGGCATTTTCCCCTGATAAATGTCGGCAGGTTTGACATGTCGGAATTTATCAGAGGAAAACTGAAGGGTGTGATAATTGTCACACAAATCAAACGTGTTTGCACAGAGATTGGAATTTAGCCCTGAACTTGTAATCAGGACCTATGTATTGCTCCAGGTGCCAGTTGTCCTGAAGAGTCAGGACTTCAAAACGGCAGCAACCAGAGCACTGCAAATACATTTTTACTAAAGCCCCTTACAAAACAAAGGAACCGTGTCCATAAAACTATAACAATATTTGCACTTCGGGACATCATGTTTTGGCAATACATTACATTCACCCCAATACACTGTTTTCCAGTTGAGAAGGAGATGTGATTTACTGGTTGAACTGCTGGCTTCACCTCTGGTAGAGCCAGGTTCATCACTTCTAATTCAGTTTACTTTTCAGCTAAAATTGGAAGTGCTTAGAAGCCTGGTATCCCCCACTATTAACCACTGTACAAAAGCATGAACAATGTTGAATAGCAGTTGCCTAAAATATATATAAAATATATTCCTTAAAGTTCCACTAGTGCGGCTAGGCTAAAGAGCTATGGAGTAACTGCAAGACAAAATGTCATCCATTACAACGTGACGTGCGGATGGACTAAGCATAATCCATATGTTGGCGAGATATACACTTAAAGCAAGCAGGCTGCTGGTGGAGATGTGGCATAAAGGGAAAAGAACAGGCAAAAATGGTGTTAGTCAATGCAGCACAGTGCAACACAAAGCAAGCATTTCACTGTAATGAGGCCAGTACTTTGATTGTTAGAGCCTGGGTGGCCTTGCTTGCCCGTGTCCATTTAGTAGGGTTATGCATGTGTCTACCCTTAGAGAGTGGACTGCTCTAGCTACATGGGTATGCGAAACTGTAGCGTGTTTGATTATCCTATAAACCCATCCATGTAGGATCGGTATGTGAAATAGTAGCCTTGTAGGCCATCAACCATGCCCCCATTTTTAGTGGCATGTGTGCATAAGCTCATCCTTTTCAGAAGGACTAGCATAGGCGTGCCTTGTTGAGCATACATTACCCTTACTTAGTGGGACGATGGGCAAGTATCAGTTCTTTTCTAAAGGAAATCCATAGTTTGTTGAATGTACATGCTTTACATATCTTTAAGGGAATGATGACCCTGGGCCCATCCTTGTCAGCAGTACATTCATAGAAATGGTTAATTGGACAGATATACCTTATCCTGTCTTTAGTGGATTAATGCGCCTGGTTGCATCCTTGTCAACAGGACATAATTAGCCCTTAGTTTTTTTTAAAGAGTGGATGATTGTAACCTTGAAGAGGGGAAAAGCCTCACTGGCCTTTTCACTGCATGATCATATATTTATTGGCTAGACAAGCCTGACCCTCAAAGACCATTAAAGTACTTTACATAAGCACAAGATTACATTACACTGAGTCAGATTCATTTGAGTGTTTTAGGCATAGTAAGATTAAGTGATGTGTCCAGAGACATATGATGTCTAGTTGACACCAGGACGCGAACTCAGTTCCTCAGCTCCAAAATATGCAGCTCTGGCCGCAAGGCCACATCTCCTGCAATGTATGTATGTATGACTGCAATGGCACTTGTATAGCATAAACTTGGAGGACTGATGTGTGCTGGTGTTTCAATACACCTACTGACCTGTCATGGTATCCAAATATAAAGAGCAACTTCTGTTTGTCTCTATTTTATTTAGCATTATTTTCAAAGCATTTGTCTGTTCTCTCTTCTCTGGGTTTGGAACTCTTGATATTACAATATCACTTGAGAGTCAGAGAGAGTAACTATTTGCATTTCAGTTTACCAGTACATTACGCTACTTCAGGCTGAGTAGTGAAAGAGAATAGCTTCATCAGCTTTCCAGCAGAATACCCCCAGGCTTCAAATGGGAAGTGGAACCTGACTGCTGGTTGGGGGAGTGTTAATGGCTGCCAAGTGGGGGGACATTTGTGGCTCAGATTCAGGGGCATTCCTGATTGGCAATTAGGAGATTATTCCTCTCAGCTTTTCAATAGAATATTCCTGGTTGATAAATGGGTGACTATTCCTGGAAGACGCTTAAAAGATGATTTTGATGGAAGTTGGGGAAATATTCATGGATGAATATGGAAGTCATATTCCTGGCTCTCACATTCAGTTGGAGAAATATTCCTCATTTGCGAGAGGTCAGAATTCTAACAATCGACAAATTTAAACATTTTGAAGATAGTAAATTAAGGCATGTTAAAAAAACCAATCATGAGAGGACATTTTAGGATTATTATGCTATACTTATTTCTAATAGGAGAAATCATGGCCTACAATTGGGAAAATTCATGATTCCTAGTGTGGAACCCCTCTCAATGGAAGGTGATTTTCTGTACCCCAGCAGGTAGAGTACCTAGCTCACAAATCGAGCATTCATGACTACATTGACTGATAATTGATTAAAATTATGCAATAGAATTTGGCCTTTGTATCTAATATTTTGTGAATTTATTGATAATTGATGGCCCTGATAGTTTATTGTGGTGGGCATGTTTACCCATATTTGGTACTCTTGTGCAGGCACCTGTTCACTTAGTCTGTCAAGGGCCTGTAGCCTCCAGTTCCTGCTTGTTTCAGTGACACCGTTGCTACTCAGGTTTTCCCGCTCACCGTTCTTGCCATCAACAGAAGCCCTGCCCATGCAAGGACCTACTTAATGCAGGCCGCAGGGCGACTGTGCCAAAGGCACGCTAAAGGCAAGCCCATGTCAACCCATCTGTGCCTGATCTGCGTCCAGCTCCACGACCCCTGTTTATCTGGCCCCAGATGATGCACCATCGCCAAGCTCTACATCCTTAACCCCAAATGCCACAATAAACACTGCCACTGTGCCGATATAGGCTCCATGGTAGGACCATTCGCCTGTACCCACTGCCCTAGCACACACACCAGCCCCCTGATCAGCCACAGCAACTTGCATGCACCCTTCTCAACAAATGTTCACTATGCAAACACACCACAGACATTTGGGACCTCATCTCCACCCTCACACCTGACGTTCTCTTCTTCACTGAGACGTGGCTCAACCCAACTTCTGCGCCCGACATCGCCACTGCAATACTTGAAGTTTGCAATATCTCCCACTGCAACCACATCTACAAGCCTGGCAGAGGGATCGCCATCATACACAAAGAATCCATCTAATGCACCATCAACCACCACAAATATTTAAATCACCCAGTTATGGACCACTTCAACTTCCGACTTCAAACAGACAGCAAAACCACAATCAGGGGCACCTTCACTTACCATCATCCAGGACCATGTCCAGCTTTCTACAACTTCATTGCCAACTTCATCGCTCCCCTCACCATAGACTCCAGCAACCACATTTTCCTCGGCCACCTCAACTTCTATCTCGATGACCACAATGACATCAACACTACCAACTTCCTCGACAGCATGAACAACATTGGATTCACCCAACTCATTCATGACCCCATGCACATTGCAGGCCACATGTTAGGCCCCCATCTTCACCTCCAGCGACCACAGCAGGTAAAGCCACGCCATGGAACTCACCTGGACTGACCACTATATTGTCCACTTCAACATCACCAGCTCACAGACCTATAACCCCCAATAGCCCGCACCACAGCTGGAGAAAGGTCTCAAAGGACTCATGGATCAATTCCCTCAACAACATCCACCTCATCTCCTCCAACAACCTAGACTAGAAAATCAGAAACTTCAACAATTGGATCACCAACTTTGCTGAGAGCATTGCTCCTATTGGCAACAACAGGTCCACAAAGCAGGCTTGCTGGTACACTGAAGAACTCAGAACCACTAAACAACACTGTTAACAACTGGAAAGGAGATGGCTCACCAGCAAGGACATGACCGATAAGACCGTCATAAAGACAGCCCTCAACCTCTACCAAAGACAATTGAGAGAATCAAAGAAAAAGGCCTTAGCCTCAGCATCGAACAAGTTCCAATAACAGCAAAGAACTCTTCAACATCAGCAACGAATTCTCTAGCCCCTCAGCAGCAACAAACAACACTACCCCTTCACAGGCACTCTCCAACAACCTTGCAAAAATCTTCCACGACAAGATCATCAAGATTTACTGAAATGTAAAACCCCAGCCCAAGTCCATCAAATTCTTCAAGCAAACACAATGATCCCACTATCACCAAAGACATTCGACTAACCAAATGGAGTCAGCTCGCCCCACAGGACACCACCTCTATCATGAATGTGGTCTACTCAGGGACCCTTACTGACCTATGCCCTCACTATTTCTTCAACCTATGCAAAGCAAGAGTTAGCCACATACTCACCACCTTGTTCAACACTTCTGATCCTCCTAGACCTCTCAGCAGCCTTGGATATGGTCTCCCACCAGACACTTATCACAAGGTTGCACAATATGGGCAACCAAGGAGCTGCTCTCGGATGGCTCACCTCTTTCCTCACCGGAAAAATTTAAAAAGTCCACCTACCCCACCTTCACATCTGAACCCAAAGAAATCATCTATGGAGCACCCCAAGGATTCTCGCTCAGCCCCACCCTCTTCAACACTTATATGACACCTCTGGACAAGCATTGTCAAAACCCACAGTCTCAATGTTATATCCTACACCGACGACACACAACTCATCCTCTGCCTCTCCAAAGACAACACCATCACCGAGACAAACTTTGTCAAATGCATGGCAAAGGTTGCAAACTGGTTGAAGGACAACTGCCTGAAGCTCAACATTGATAACACAGAGGTACTGATTTTCATAAGCAAAATCTCCCCCTGGGACGCATATTGTTAGACCTCAAAACTTAGACCTAATCCTACCCCCACTGTCCACGCTAGGAACCTGGGCATCATTCTGGACAACAAGCTAACCATGATGGCTCAGGTCAACTCTGTCTCTTTTTCCTGCTTCCTCATCCTCCACATGCTTTGTAAGATATTCAAATGGCTACCACAAATTTGAAGATGCACCGTCACTCAGGCCTTCATCTCCAACTGACTGGACTCTGGCAACGCTTTCCACGCAGGGATTGCAGCTCACATCCTCCAACAACTACAGACCATACAGAATGTGCAGCCAGACTCCTCACAGATCTCCCTAGACAAACCCACATCACCTCCTACATCAGGAAACTCCAGTGGCTCCCTGTACAGAAAATATGCCAGTTCATGCTCATACTCCATGCATACAAGGCCCTACATAACGGTGGACCCGCCTGCTTGAGCCACCGCCTGAACTTCCTTCAGTCCACCAGACACCTTTACTCGATGTTCATTTTTCTAACCATCACCCCCCACATCAGACGTAGCAAATGCACAGGTCATTCCTTCTCCCACCTAGCACTGAAGAAATGGAACAAACTACCCTTTCATCCACGACCTTCCCATCTCTTCCATAATTCCGAAAGTCCCTGAACAACTGACTATTCGGCTAATCTGCTGGACCTTGCCAGCACCTGATACCCTCATGAGGGACAAGTAGGGCTCTATAAATCTGCGGATTGATTAATTGATTGATTGATGGATGGATGGATGAATGGATTGATTGATTGATTCATTTTGTGGCTACAATACGGTGCATATACAGGATGTAATGTCAGGAAATTTCAATGCAAAAATGGTTTAACATTTTGCATAATTTTTTACCACGATAATGCTGAGTTCATCATCCAAAACACAATATACAATTATGTAAAAAAAAATGTAATTTACAGGCTTTTCTCGTTTTCTTCTATGCAGGTGAGAGTCTGGGAGATGGCAATGGATGATTAAAATCTGTGATTTTGTAACTTTTCTGTTTTTCGGGTCACTTTTGAGATCTGTATGGCGTGTAAATTCCTCTACTGATGTCCTGGGAGCTGAGAAACATCCATAACTCAACACAATACTTTGAGCCAGTGACAGCAATTCTTTGAAAGAAATAGGCTTTCAACAAGTTGTCCACAAAACATTCACAACTAATTATTGAGCTATTAGTGGGTGCTCAGCAGAAATACAATCTAAACGCTTCCACCGAATGGTGACATTCCCACTTTTCAGAGAGACCACTGCAGTTCAAGATTAGTATACAAAGTCTAGCCTTCACTTTCCCACAGACCACCCACAGATACCCTTGTGTGTGCCTCAACTTGCAACCACCTTCCAGTGGGTGAAACCGATCCTAACACTAAGATAGCGATGGAAGCGAGACAGCGACACCTCAAGTAAGGAGTTGTGCTGAGATCTACAATAAAGTAGAAACTAAGGTGACGTGTTAAAGGTTTTGCAGCATCTTTTAGAT
The DNA here is from genome assembly GCF_964261635.1 of Lissotriton helveticus. Lineage (NCBI taxonomy): Eukaryota > Metazoa > Chordata > Amphibia > Caudata > Salamandridae > Lissotriton > Lissotriton helveticus. Next base: position 1,765,091,167 of record NC_136057.1, read on the forward strand.
GTGATTAGCCATGGCCATGCAGGTTTATGATGATGGTGATCATGGTAGTGGCGGCGAGCAACTCGCAGAAGCTCTACCTTCACCCAAGTCGCTGTGGTGGGCCTCACTGTGCTAGGCATCAATGTGCTAGGCATCACTGTGGTTGTCATCAATGTGCTAGGCATCACCGTGGTAGGTATCACTGTGGTTGGCATCGCCGTTGGGTCCTCAGGAAGTGCCTTTTTCTTCTTCTTCTTGCCCTTTCTGTCTTTCTTGTTTTTACCCTTTTTGCGTGGTCGAGTGTCCGGCCCAGCCTGCAACCCAGGGAAGAAGAATAGAGACACAAACACAAGAGAGACAAAGAGGATAAAGGACACACCAAAGACCATTCCACATGAGTGTTTGAAGCAACATTAAAGTCACAGATCGGATTATTCATTGTATTGTAGTTTCCCACACACCTAACAGAAAGTAACATGAAAAGATGCTAGTGATAGGGAATAAGAAACTCACCACAAAGGGTTAAAACAGAAGTCAGAAACCATTGGATATAAAATGCAGAGAGAGAGCACTTCCTAATACTCACAGTTAACAGTACGACCCCAGAGCCACGGTGCTCCCAGTCAATTGCATGACACAACCACGCATGACTAAACCACGTGTTCAATAATAATACTGGTCAGAACAACAAATTTACCATGCAAGTCTTTACATCAACTTGCCTTAGGGAAAATTAGGGAAAGCTTTGGATTAAAGTCCAACGCCACTTTACCTAAGGTATGTCATTGTAATGACATGCATGGTAAAGGAATGCGTGGTTAAGATGTATTTATTTTTCCGACCGCATTGCAGAGGCAAGGCATGGGTCGGCCGTCATTGTAATTGGAGTTTCCCCTCCCAGTTCCAGGTAGGCACCTTGTAGCTCATCAGCAAAATGCAGGCAGCCACGCCCGTACTGTAACTAAGTCAGGAGGCTCCTTAAAGTGTTGAACCTGAGTCTCTGATACCAAAAAATGGGATTCAGAGATTACAGCACACACTGGGTAATCACATGGACTGGTGGAGACCACTCTAGCGGAAGTGCATCCACTGGTTAACGTAAGTGCATCCACTGGTGCGGCAGAGGCACTTTAGACAACACTCAATATCGAGCAGCCAGTCAAGTTATTGCTTTGTTATTCACAAGAAACACGAGAGGTGGGCTTTGTTTGTGGGAAAACCCTACGGCCTTGCATCACAGGGTGTTCTCCCTGCACTCGAGGACAGTTTATTGTTTTAGAAAATGAGTCTTAAAACATCCTAAATGAGGTGGGCCTGCCACCACTGTGGCTCAGTGGTACTTTGGCAGATGAACTGCTGGGCCAAGGGTTTCTAAAGGCAGAGCCAACTGAGGCTCCATCATCACACAACTGGCAGTTCCCCCTCCTCTAAATTTAGTTTGGCTGTGCAGAAGCTCTGGTAAACTCTAAATGACATCTATGGTCTTTACTTCAGGGGAGTGCAACATATGTCCAGGAGGGCCAGAGGTCCAGGAGTCCAACATATGTCCAGGAGGGTCAGATCCATTCCAGAGTTTCAGATGTAAATTTATAATTAGCGCTTCCAGAATTTACTTTTTTCTACAGATAAATACAGATAGAAACAATCTATTTTCTGTCTGTATTTGTTTTTAAAATTGGAAAAGTGCAGAAAAGTGTGCTTGTTGTGAGTGACACTCCATGTAGTCCTTCATAAATTCCAGACCAACTGCCAAAGAGATAGACACCATAGGGTTTTAAAAACATGATGCAATTCCTGTAAATACAGGAATATGTTAACATATATTTGGGTATAATGCTAATATTTACCTGTTGGTGTAGAGTTCTGTTATAATTGGTTGTTTTGACAGGCATCAAAGTATAAGTGCAACTTTATCAGTTAATTAAAGGTGGAAATATACAATTTTACGACTCCATTTATTCTCAAAACATAAAATAAATACCAATAAAATGGCCCAAAAATAAACAAGGATGAATACAGATGGAAATATAAAAAAATAAATACCATAAAACCTGGAGCCCAATTTATAATGAATTTATATATATTGATTCTAAATTGAAATCAGTTACTTATTGAGTGTTTTTCTGAAATTCTGCAATGGATCAATTGCCCTAGTTGTAAACCACACAATTTGTTCTATACCCAAAAAATAAATGTGTTAAAAAAAATTCTTTGTTGAAAGACCTGGAATAATCCATAAGGCAATTAGGTACTTTTCCAATGGGCAGACCTGTTGCTCAAAACATTCTTGCTCCACCAGAAAAGCTTCTCTTTTGCAAACTATTTAAGGGCTTCGATGTTGTTTGGTTTCCTTGTCTACCAAGAAACCTATAAGCTCATTCCTTTACCAGGGAATTTTGTTTAATTTATCTGTGTTTCCATAAGGCCCAAACATGGATATAAAGTTTGTTGGGAAACTCTACTGGTACCCAGCCAGGCATCAGAAACTTCCATGGTTTGGAAGTGGGAAACAAAAAGCCTTTTGTGAAGTTTTAGACCCTTTTTTACCAGTGGCTTTCCAAAGGACGCAGGGATTTCATCCACGAGAAACTCAGGGCCTCATTTATGAGGTCCCTTGCAGCATCGGATTGTCAGTTTTTGTGACGTTCCATGGCGCAGAAACCTGCTTGGTATTTATCAGGCAGCACTAAGCCACTTTTTTTGGCTCAATGCTGCCTGATAAATATCAGTCCCTTTAAAGCAGTGTTCTGCGTTAAAGGGGCGTGCAATGGGTTTTGCTGGGGGCGTTCCCAACAACATCCATGGCCTTTTGGCACTTCCTCAGAATTACTAGAAATCGTAAATCTGAGGCAGTGCCAAAACCTTACGCCTCCCAATGAGGCGCATTCAGCAGCACATGTAGAAAGAGGAAAAACTTTTTGGGTTTATTTTTGTTCAGGAAGGTTTCCCTTACTGTACAAAAATATTCATCCCCGCAATGCAGGCACACTTGCACCATTGTGGAAAGGTGCCTGTGTTGGCGCAGGTAGCCCAATGTGCGCCGGTGCAGGGAAAAAGGACAGAAATGCGCTGTATCTTATAGATATGGTGCATTCCTGCCCTTTTGTTTTGCCGTAGAGAAGCGACGCAAGAAGGCCTGCTGCGCTTGCCCACGGAAAAACCGCTCCAAAGAGGCCCTCAGTCTTCAAAACATAGGGACCGTATCAAATGAATAAATGCATTGCTACAACAGAAGCCATTCTAAGAAATGCTGAATAATTTTGTCGGGTTGGCAATGTCCACTGTTCTCTTGCCTTGAATGCCTGACTTTGTGCATCTGGTATCCTGTTTTTTTTATTGTGGCCTTAATCTTACACTAATCTAACATGTGCATGGTGGCCTCGGCCTGTCCCTTATAAATGAGTTTGGTACGGTATCAGTCTGATGACTTGGAGATGCACACCAACCATTCCTTTATTGTACAGACACTGAGCACTGGCACTGTCATGGGCTTTAGCACATAGAGCAGTGCTGGCAGCGTACCTTGATTTAGGAATCCATTGTTGTGACCAGTCCTTATATGTGCCACTGGAGTGGAGGCCTACTGGCCCACTCATGTATACTTCCAATTTTATATGTTTACCTAGATTGTAGCGCTAATATCCTGAGAGTATGTTTTGCATGTTTGTGTATGTGGCCTGTGCTGTACATGCATGGTGTGTTTAGGTGAACTAGAGTAGAGAGGCCCGTGGGATCCATTTTGGATGCCCTTGCCCTGTCCTTTGCACAAGATAAAGCTGAGGATGTTTTCCCAGACAGCTAACGTGTGTTGCTGACATTTATGAAGCTAGATGGATGTGTCTTAGACAGCGAAGTGAGGGAATAGTGTTCAAGGCTCATTTAGAAATTCAACTGAAGCTTTTCGTGAACACGTAGATGTTGATTAGTCTTCTTGAAGCATTTCCATTTATTATATGGTGAGGTTGGGACTGAAGACTGGTGAAATGGACCCCTTAAGAGAGGCCAGTCTTTTGTCTTTCCCTGATTACTCTTTCAGTGTGGATCCTGACAGCCGGGTGCCGAAAGCTCACTACTCTTTGTGTCTCTCTATTGTGGGTGTTCCAGGCTGGAGACTTTAAGAAGCATCAGTTTACACAAAGGAAAATGTCTGGCGAGCAGCCTGCAGAGAACACTTGAAAGAATAACCACCCTAAACGGGTTCTGAAAGTGCAGCCTGTATCCACATCTACTTTCTGATTGCACATAAAAGTGGGACTCACTGACCCACTTGTTGTTCCAGTTCCGAGTTCTCCATGACCAAGGAACACAGTGCTCAGCAGAGAACTTAGAGGGCTGATGTGTAACCAGAGCTGGTGCTCACCTGACAGCCATCTTCACAGAGGAGAGGGCACGTCACCTTGCTGGAATATCTGTTCACCTGTCCTGAAGTGCTATGAAGTCAGCCTGCCTGCTGAAAGGGGTAAGGAGCCTGCCAAGGAGGAGTAACTGTCAAAGAGAAGTGAAGTGCAATGTGAAACTAAAGGGGTCATTAGGATGACGGGCGGACTTAGACCGCCCGCCCTCCTATCGGATAATGGGACCACCCGCCATAAGGGCGGGGGTCCCGTGGGGGGTATTAGGATGCGCCCGCCACAGTGGCGGGCGCATCCAGCATTTTTAGCATTGTGGCGGGCGGTGCTGAGAGCACCTCCCGCCACAATGCTAAAAATGCATGTATGCCTTTGCATACACAAAGCGGCAGTCACCGCGCGGTGCCTGCCGCATTGTGTATGCAAATGCAGGGGGGTACCACAGGTACCCCCCATGTGCATCCCCCCACCGCACCTTCACCATGGGGGCCCCCCAAAGTGAAGACCGCCTGCCTTTCCGTGGCGGCATTGCCGCCACGGAAAGGCATCTGTTTTGGCCCATGCTAATATGGCTGGTGGTGTCTTATGGACACCGCCACCATATTAAACCTTTTCCGCCCCGGTCGCAAGGCGACCGGGGTGGAAAAGCGGCAGACGGTCTTTCCGTCTGCCGTGGTCCCCCCGCCATAGTAATATGCCGGGTGGAAACAGGTGGCGGGGGGGTAAGGATGTCTGGCGGATTGCCACCGCCCGCATGGCGCTGACGATCCGCCAGACATCCTAATGGGCCCCAAAGTGTGGTAGGTCTGCCAGCAGAGATCGACCTGTGTGCACCAGAGACTGCACTGTGGTTCCTCTCAGGAATCATGAATCTGCAGTGTGAACTGACCTCTGTGGCAGTTGTGGCGTGACACAGGCCATTGCGCCAGAATCAAAGTTGTGGTTGGACCAAAGCTGCTGTGCTGGAATCAAAGTTGCAGTGTGAACTTAAGCCACTGTGCAATGATGAGAGTTCAACCTGATATGTGGTGCATTCACCAGGAAGTCAATCCTTTAAATACATTGATAGGATACACAGCTGCCAAATGGCGTCCTGGCACTAGAACACAAGAAAGGAACCAATAGCCAGGTCAAATTAATCTATGTTGAAGAGCCAAGCCTTCAGCTGAGATCTAAGCAGATCTTCTGTCTTGAGAACCCACAAAGTCAATGGAAGTATGTTCCAGTCTTTTGAAATGAAAACAGAGAAAGATCGTCCACCTCTTGTCTTCAGCAGGTGAAACCAAGGGCATTTTAAGACTAAAAAATGATCAGATTGTAAGACGCGCCCAGGTTGGTAATGACATATCCTATTACAAAGATATTTCGGAGACATTAAATAAAAAGAGGGAAATGCAATGACTATAAGTGCTGCTTTTTTTCATAGGAAAGCAATAACGCTTTCTCAGATGTGGCCGTACAAATTGAGTCCCAGGCGGTCCCAGGAGTGAGGGCCACCAGAAGAAGACCAGACTGTGCACTACCACACCACCCTGAGACTGCCAGACCTACTACGATCCAGAATCTCCGTGAGCAGCAGTCTTCCTCAATGAAACGCTCCAGTCGCTGGCGTTGGAGATCACAAAGCAGCTGCCTTGTCGGAGACATGACCACCTGAGGAGCCCTCAACAGGAACTGCTGGCTTGCACTCTCTCAGAAGCAGGATAGTGGGCGAGCAAAAGAGAAACTAGTCAAGGGCCCAAGTCCACTGACCCTAACATGAACTGAGAGACCTAGCTGTGTAAGATAGAAGCGAAGATTAAAAGAGTAACAAGCTAATTTGCACATTACCCTAATCAAGCTTGACATTGAACCTGGGATGGTACTGCTTTGACCACATTGACCATAAAGGGGTCAGAGATCAATAATGGGACACATCGCAGACAACCTCAAGTGCATAGGACACTGAGTTATATCTTGATCATATCAAATGTGTCGTATTCAGTTCTAGTCTGCCTTAAAGTTCAGCACTGGTTGAGCAATCATGTATTAAATTAATATATGTTTGTTGAGTGTGAAGCTTGAGCTCCCCCACAGTACCTCCCTCAGAAGCCTGTGACTGCTCGCCATAGCTACCATTGAGACTAAAGTGCTGAAGGGGTAATATTTGGCCCAGTGTGCAGAGTCAGAGTAAAATGGCCCCTTGGGACATCAGAGGCAAATAACCTCAATCTCCATGGTTGAGACCCAGTAGTCTTTGCTTGCCCCCATGTCCTGCCGAATGGGGTGTGGCAGATTTCAAATCTGATTCTGACAACGATAGCCAACGATGGGTACCATTTAATGGTGTGTTTTAATTCAACCCTCTAATGTAGCAGTGACATGCAAAAATAATGTATACCTCCAGTATAAATGTACGTTTTTATCAACAATCAGGACAGTTCTTATCTTTGCTTCTCACTAATATGCAAGTTGTAATCCTTAAAAGACAGCACTTCCACAATGTTCTATGTTGAAGGGATGAATAACCCAAATAGAACATACATCCAGTCTAAAGATAATATATATTTTTTTATTTGAAGTATGAAGGAAAGCATGACGTGGGGAAGGCAACACACTGGAGCTGTCTCTGCTCCACGTGGCAATGTTCCTGCACGCGCCTCCTGACCAGCCGCTGCTCAAATGAGAAATTGTGCTGAACGCCAACTGCACCGAATGTGATGTCCTGGGGCAGGCGGGCAAGTTGAGTCAGCTCATCAATGTAGGATTAAAAGTCTTTGGATACATGTTCTGCTTCTGTCAGTTTGATGTAATCTTGGCTACCACACTGGCAATTAACAAAAATAGAAGAAGCTGAAGACGTACATACAGTACATCATCTCCTCAAAATGAGTCATGGATAGATGGGAGACAACCTGGCCGTGTTCTGTGGTATTTAAGAAAGCCGGGAATTTGTTCCATTCTCAGCTTCCTTCTGCAGTCTAGGCACCGCCTGCCTATCTTCTGGAGCCTGGGAAAATGTGATCTCTGGGTTATGGGTCTTTACATTGGCTTGGTATTTGCTAACACCACTGGTGTGGTTAAAACTCACCCTTGTATCATTATACCACAGATAAATGTTCTATAAGTAACTAGGATAACCTCAGATCGCTTAGAACAGCTTGACCCAAGAGCAGTCTCCAGCTCAGTATCTTTTCAATCATTCCAGGTTTTGCATTGGGCCACAACCAGGAAGTGGTGGTAGTGATTTTAGAAGTTTCGGAATTGTTGCAACCACCACATCCAAAACCCAGGGCCAAATCTAGGAGTCTGCACTTTCTGTGCAATCCACGTAAAAAGATTAGGCAAAGATCTCATCAAAATATAATCATGTTGGAGGCACTGTGCTCAGAGAAAAAAAATGAGATTTGAATATGTTCCCTTGCCTCATGAGTTGGAGCTGGCCTTTGGTCACCAAAGGGCAGGAGATGTTGGATCACATGAAATACAGTCATTCCCATATCCAATGTAGTGCTGTTTTGTACACTTAAAATCTTTTTGGCGCTCTTGTTAGTCAAAACCTTTAAATTTTTCTAAAATTATGGGGCATATTACCAAGCAGGGCGATAGGCAATTATCGCCGCTCTAGCGGACGTTTTCGGCCGCTAAGTGGCGATAATTCTATCGCTCTATTAGCAAGCTGTCGCTAACAGCTTGCTAATAGAGCGATAGCGAGAGGTTTGGGTCCCACTTTGCATGTCAGCGATATTTATCGCTAATGACATGCAAAGTGGGCGTACCCAACCTGTTAGCGACTGAAAGCAGTCGCTAACGTCGCTATCGCCTATTAGCAAAGCAGGCGTAGCGATGGAAATATTCCCGCTATCGCCAAAAACTAACGCCTGCTCTGACCAGTTCTTAGCCATGTTATCCAATGGGAGGTGGATAACATGGCTAAGAGCATTTTGTCGCTAATGCGTGAATATCGCTGTATTCTCAGCGATATTCACGCTATCGCCGGAAAATTTATCGCTTTGGAGATAAACGTTGCTAATAGCACGTTATCTCAGCGATAATTTCCGGCGATGCTTAGCGATATAAATCGTTGCTAAGCCTAGTTAGCGATAAATATCGCTAATCGTTGGTAATATGCCCCTATATGTGTAGCATACCGATTAATAGGGGTCTTCTGCCAGCCTTCTTCTTCCATTGATCTGTTATTGTGCCATTCACATTTTTCTTCTGCCCAGTACAGCCTACAGGATAGGGCAATGTGTCAGCCCGCTTCAGCCACTGGCTGCCTTCATTGTGAGTGACGGCATTCTGCACTCTCACAAGGAGCACATCCACACACAAAGTAGTTCCTTTGAGGATCAGGGACTACTATGGCTTTTCGAAACCAAAACATCTTTGCTTTTAGCCAATGTTTTTTTTTTAGATTGATGAGGGCCCCGTATCTGGGAAGTTATGCAGGCCCCTGCAGTTCCTGCGGTGTAGGGGGTCCACGAGCCTCCAGGTGTGTTTCCAACCCTGTAAGGGGGGCCATTACACTTAATGTCAATGAATATTTGTTTGATATGGATGACTTAGGAGCCACCTTAATATTCTGCAGGAGGGTCCCATCATTTTGCATTACGCCACTGCCCAGTAGCTACCCGAGCATTAACATTTGACAAAAACCATAACAAAGCAAACCAAAACATTGACAAATCCAAAAGGGTGGAGGTCAACTCCAAACCAATTGGCTTTGGCAGCACTTGTTAAAACACTGCATGCAGCCCATGCTGCTTTGGAGCACTAGAATGCATGTTTTACAGAGTATAAGGGTAGCTGGGAAAGCAAATGACAAAGGGTTAGAAATACTGTGGTGAGGTTCTCCAGAGGCACCAACTGATGAAGTCTGGCTTTAGTCACTTCCCAGCCTAGGTCACCTATTTAACAGTGACTTTGTGGGTAAAAGGGATATTAAAGTTTAGAGATTTCTAGCAATATTACAAAAGGGTAGTTGTTAATCTTTTACAGGACTGAAGGTGGCACAGCGCACAGCATCCGGGCACGTTTTTTCTGCAGTAGATCTTCATTGTTGGGAGCTTTCACTCAAACCTTCAGTGGCTGCTTTGGAAAATGTAACTTTTTCTTTCTTGCAAGACTGGACGGTGTAGGTGATTTTTGACATGTTTGGGGATGATCTCAACTGAATCACCAAAATGTGTGTGAGTAAAGCAAAGGAGTGAAACACTGCACAGAAGTGCAGGCCATTGGGCGGCACAGGCTGAGCAGTGAAGTGGATCTGGTTCCAAACAAACCATGTTAATTTGAACATTTTTTCATATGGGAGGATTTCATTTTGGAGGGAAAATAATGCACACTTTTTCATTCTGTATTTTGCTGTGATCGAGTTGTACACATTAGGCAGTTGCTTGGTACACTGCTTCAAGAAAATGTGGATCTGGGGAAGCTGCTGTCACCGTAATGTACAAGAATTTTGCAGCACTAGTTAAGGAAGCAACCAACCACCCTCAAGACCCTCAATAGACTGGACTTTTCATTTTATTTAAAATATCCCAGTACATGTACCGCCACATCACTCATAAGTGCATGCGGCCTCATTGCTAAGTTGTCCTCTCTGGAACCAGCAAACCAGAAGTGTAATCACATTCTTTAGGCTCGGATGCAGTGAGAGATTTTGGACCAACGAAGAAATTTCTTTTGACCTCAGTTGCATGATTTAACAAAAATGAGGTAGTCTTAACGCTTGTATTAGGCGCTAGATTAAAAATACATGTTTGCCTTAGCATTTTCCAGTATTTCGTGGTGCAGCCAGTTTACAATGTTAAGAATGCAATCACGAATACTCCAGGCAGTAGCGTGGGGGGTGGGGTGCCACTACCTCTAATGCAAGCAAGAAAATGCCACCCCAACCCTTGACTTAGTTGTAAAACCATACACGGATGTGGGTGAAGGGCGCCCCTCTCACCCGGGGACCATACCACTGTACCCACTGCTGCATTGATAGCTACGCCCCTGCTTCAGCTCGCACCACTAGCTGGATTAGGTTTTACAGTAGTTGGACGGTATCCCATGATCCCATTTTAGCAGGCAGTTAGTCAATGTGTTGTGTCATTCTCTGGGTCATGATTGTTTTGATAATGGATGGTTAGTTTATGCTAGGACAGTGAAGCGCTCTTGTGAGCTGCATGCTGTTTCCCACCCTAGCTATCAAGAGGATGGGGGGGGGGTTGGAGGGGGGCTACAATGTTTAATGTAAACCTAGACTGGAGGGTTGTTTGCTTTTCTGATGAGCACTCCCTGGGGCTATAACTGGCTCCTTTCCCAGAAGGTTTAAGAAAAATAAAAAAAATGAGTTTACAACAGTGCTACAATTTGCTAGGGCACAGAAAAGAGGTGGGGGTGAGCGGGGAGTGGCCCCTCCCTGGCTCAGTAAACAGGGTTAATCAGTCATGACTCATTTCCCAGCGCTGGACATCTTCAAACATTAATTTGTTCCATATTAGGGGCAAACAGCGTTCTGAAACTTGTATTAAAGTTTTATTTCGAAATGCAAATGTAAAGGGAAAAAGAACTGTAATTCTCATGGAACTGTTTGCTTTCTGTAAATGTACCCTTAAAAAAAATTGCTTTCCTTATGCTTATTCAATATAATGTAACTTGTCTTCAACTGATGATCCCACTTGATTTGATATTTGTTTCCTACTGATCAGCATCCCCCAGTCAAACTTGTACACGAGATCTACTTATTGCGTCCCCGCTTTTCACCATGTGTGAGTGGTATTGTCTTACTTTGGCTCTCTTTGTTGAAAATTTCAATAAGATTCTTTGAATTAAAAAAAAATCTGAATATGGTGCCGGCAGTCTTTGTTATGCGGGAAAAAGCCTCGGGGTTGTCTATATTGTACAACTGAACAGTTCTCATGATATGCGGACTGCCCTTGTGTCTCAACCATTCTCCTGATACCGCGTACAGCCTTCAGTAGATGTACCATCCTGAACGATTTCCAGACCGCTTTACATTGTCTCGATTGAGATGTACCGAATCTTTCTGAATATTGGGGTACTAAAATGTACTCAAACCGGCATCAGGATGATGCCAATGTCCAAACGAGCGTACACTGCATTTTTGAAAGTCAATCTATTTTCAGGGTTGCAACGCAAGCAACTGCAGGTGGTCATCGTCATTCTGCGTTACGCCACTGTGCATTTTTTTTTATTTGTTTATCTTTTTCCGTTTTATATAGCACAAATTTGGCCTAAGGGCATTAGAGCTCTCTCCATGACCACCATGTTAGATTATACAAGGTCAGATTTTTTTTAGGTAAGGGGAGATTAAGTGGTTTGCCCAGGGTGTTGAGCCTACAACGGTTGTCTGACCTGGTGGCATATGTACAAGACCCTTTCGCCAGCACAAAGTCAATTTTGTGGTGGTGGTAGGGGCCTCGCCTTATTTACAAGGCAGATGCCTTGTAAATAAGGCCCTTTTTCACGCTATGCTTAGCGTGAAAGTGGTGGGCAGTGGGAGTCGCGGTGTGCGTTCCACCCATTGTTTTTGACGCTGCCCCCTATTTACAAGGGCAGCGTAAATAGGAGCGAGCACCAAAATTAAGATAAGGGAAAACCTGGTCTTAAGTTGGTGAAATAAGGAGAAATGCTTTATTTCTCCTCATTTTTGCTTTTTCCATGTGTGCTGCCTGAGCAAAATATTGGGATTGGGTAAGTGTAGGATACTGACCCTCCCTGCACATAAACAATCCTTAAAAAATTACATTTTGTAACTTCCCTGTGTGCTGAATTAAGCAGCACACATAGAAGTCACAAAATGGCACTTCAGGATTGTTTATGTGCAGGAATGGGGACCGTCCGACATGTAAACAATCCTCCCTTGCACGCAGACACCATTGCACTATGGTGCAAGCGTGCCTACGTTGGCGCTACATTGCGAAGTGTAGCGTCAGTGCAGGGAAAAATGCAAGGCAGCACCAAAACCTTGTAAATATGGTGCAGCTTTATGTTTCTGAAGTGGCGGAGTGAGGCGTTAAGCCATGAGGTGTGGCGCCGCGGCCAGGGCGACTGACTCCGGAAGCTGGGGATCACGGTTCGATCCCTGGCACCGGCGGCAGATTAGCCCAGCACCATGTGACTCTGGGCAATAGCTTGTTTAATCTTCCAGACGGCCCCCAGCGCCTAGAGACCCTAACGGGTGATTGTGCGCTTTACAAATGTGGATTATTATTATTATTATTATTATGACGGCTAACGCCTCACTCTGCCACTTCCTTCTATATATGCCCTCTGGTTTCCTAGTTTCAAAGTTGACAGTTCGAGCCGTTAGCCTGCAGTTTTAAATTGAATGGAGAAACATATCCAAACCGCAATTTTTCGACTGTACATCCCCTAGTCAAATTTATTCTGTTGCCTTCAATTCCCATAGTCTAAGTCGTACCAACCATGCAACATTTACGTCAACGCAGCCTGGGTGCTGCTAAATGGAGTAGATTTACTGACCCTGGTGTCCTTGAATGAATATGCTCACCTGACTTGGAGGCTGGTTGATTTGTGGAACTCTACCAGTAGGTTTTTGTGGTATGGTCCACAGGTTATGAAACTTGCAACGTGTATGAAAACTGCACAAACTTTGTGAAGGAACATCCCTCAATAAGTACAGACTCTCATGAGGAAGAGAGAGGATGGGGTAATGGCCTGATTACTCACCGGTGATCTTCATTCTCCCATGAGTATCTGAAGTTGGGACACCTATGTCATATCTTCTTTCAGATAGTACTGCACATCATATTTATGTATAAGACTACTGGGTTTCATAATGCTAAACATGTCCCCAACTGCACTTTGATGAACTGCCTGCCCTGGAAGGAATATGGGGATAGGGTAGAGGCTTTGAGTCGTGACTGTGTTAGGCCCTCTCAATACTCCCATAAAGTGTTTTATAACAGTAAAAATAAAATTCATCTTTAGGATGTCCAGTGGCTACCCACTGGATAGTAAGGCCAAGATAGGAAGGATTACTCTTACAGTGGTGTTAGACAATACAGAGTTTTACATAGAGTCATGGAGGTCAATGGGAATGCATGGACACATAGTCCCACAACCAGTGGTTACAATGTCAAAGACGGCTTTTTCATGCCAGGGAGCTCCTTTTCAGGAATACCATTCAAGGATACTGCAGCCTCCTCTATTTTACCTGGGGTGCCAATAACCACTGTCCAGTCTCCTTTTCATAGGGCCTTCAGCTTCTAGAGCCTTATGGTACAGGGTCCAAAGCAGGTGAGTTCCCTTAATTTCCAGTGGTGGTGGCTGAGGTTGACTTCCACAAACTCAGTGAACAGTTTTCAAGTAAACAGCTCCTTTGGCTTTGTGAGTAAACCCAATACCTTTGAGATTTTATAATTTGAGGATGTCCAGCAAGGAAAATATATTGCAAAATGTAACATGACAAATGGGACAAATTTTAAACCAAGGAGTATGGGTATGTATGTATGCATGTATTTATACAGGACCTTAGTCAAAAGGCAGCAGAGCACTGTACATGGTCAAAAACAAGCAAAAAGTCAACAAGTGATAGATGAGGGAAGCTGGGTTGTGGGTGGTTAATTGCTTGAGATACAGTGTTCTTTAAAGAGGGGAGTCTTCAACTCTTTTCTAAACTGATTGGAGCAGTGTTGGGGTGGTCCTGATGAATACGGGGGATGTTGTTCCAGATCCTGGGTGCAAAGGTGGAAAAATAATTGCTTTCTTGTTCTATCTTTTTTACATTTCTTAGTCTTATCAGACTACAGTATTATCTTGTCCTGGCCGTAGATGTGGCAAGAAGCACCAGAGATGGTGAGATTTTCTTCAAGATAAGTGTGGGGTGCTGATCATGGTGGCTTTGTAAATGACACAACTGGCTTTGAAGATAATGAGGGCAGGTGGAGAGAGCCAATGGAGCTCAATCAGGATTGACCTATGTTGATCATTTTACTCTTGGCCCTAGATGAAACATGCTGTGGCATGTAGGATGCTTTAAGGGATGCCAGTGTGGAGTCTGGGAGGCAATAGAGCAGGGCTTTACCACCATCCAGATACGAGAATACAAGTGCTTGAGAGGGCATCCTCAGGTTGCTTACTGGAAGAAACATATTGACTTTCTTTGGAAGAGAGAGTTGGCACCTGGCTGTCTTTATATTTTTAGCAGTGTGTTCCTTGTGTGTGAGATTAGTGTCCAGGGTTAGTCCAAGTGACTTGGTTTTTGATTAAAGTTGGGGTTAAAAGCCTTCAAGGCTCATGATAGTGAACCAGTGTTGTGATTTTTCTAGTTTGTTATTTTTAGCAAAACCCAGGAATTTAGTCTTGTTCGGGTTGAGCTTCATCTAGGCACTGAACAACCAGCTCTTGATGATGTGCAAGAAGTGTTTCAGATGTTGGATCTCTAAATCTGAGGAGGCATATCAAGTGGAGTTGTGTATCATCAGCATATTGGTGAATCTTGATGCTGTGGTCTGTGAGGAGAGCACCAAGTGGCTGCATGTAAAGGTTGAGGATAGCAGGAGACAGCTTGGAACACTGGGGGGCTCAACCAGTGGTAAGGATCTTTTGTTATAAGGCATGGCCATATGAAAAAACTGATGTCGTTGGAAAGGTAGAAGGATAACCAGTGAAGTACATTGCTGGTGAATCCCCTTCAAGACTCAGGGTGCATCTGAGGGTAGGATGGTTGACTATGTAGAAGGCAGCTGAATGGGCCAACAAAATCAGAAGACAAGGTTAATCTTCATCTGTGGTCAAGAGGGCATGATCTACAAACTGTAATGTTACATGATCTGAATCCAGGTTGTTAGCTGTGCATGAAATATACTGTTTTTTCAATGGTAGGTGAGTGACTGGCTGGTAGTTGGCACGGTCATCATGGTCTAGAATATGTGTCTTTAAGAGTGGGAGGATCTGGTCTGTCTTGAGAGCTTCTGGGAAAATGTGTGGGGAAAGGAAGGAATTGTTGATGCTGAGTAGGGGTAAAAACGCTTCCCCAGAGAGAGCTTTGATGAAAGACACCAGTAAGACATCATCTTTATAAGAAGTGGCTTTGACGGAATTGGGTGTGCCAGTGAAATCTGGGAGAGATAGGGTTTTGAAGGCTGACTATTGCAGGATTCTACAGGGGGTGTAAAAGATGAAGCAGGTTTGATGTTGTCGAAGTGCTGCTTGATTGTATTTTGTTTGCTGAAGAAGAGGTAGATGGTATTGCACTTCTTTTCAGAGTGAGAAATAAGTAGGTCCAGCAGGGGGTTGATGCAGTGATTGATTGTCTTGAAGAACATTCTGTATGTGTTTGTGTCTTCAATGAGCGTGTTTGTATAGTTCTTTGCTTTGGCTGATGTGATGAACAATCTGATGTGTAAGCTGCAAGTGTGTTGGACGGAGGGATTTCAGTATCATGAGGTCATCTGGAGTTGTTTTCCTTCAATTTTCTTTCCTGTCTGCAAATGGATCCTTTATTGTCAGCAGTTCTTTAGAGTGTCAGGGTGCTAAAGGCTTTGGATTGCACTTGCAGGTTAAAATTGGGGCTTGGATTTTCACAATGTCTTCCTAAAAATTGGTGAAGTTGTTTCGAAGGGTGTTGATGTCGGGCATGGAATTGATAGGGTGAGAGACATGTTTGAGCATTAGTTTGAACTATGGATAAGTCTTTGAAGGATATGAAGGTATGGTGTTCTTTTCTGTGTTTACCTTTGTTTGTTAGCAGTCCAGGGGTATAGGTGGCTTGCATTGGATTGTTAGTGATGCTGAGAAGACAAGGTTGAGGATGTGTCCTTTGGAGTGTGTTGGTTGTGTGACATGCTTTACCACATTAAATGTATCAATGAGGTTGAAGAGAGGGTCTCTTGTATTTTTGAGCTTGAGCTGTCTGGTAGTTTGAAGTCACCCAGTAGTTGACATGTCGACGAGGCGGTGAGGAGATCTGAGAATTCATCATTGATACTCTTGTTCTGTCTGGGATGCCTGTAAATGAGGTGGACGGTGGTATTCTGAGCTGCAGAGAGTAGGCAATGGTATGTCAGCCTTGCCATGCAGTTGAGTATTGCATGGGTAGGGTTCATTACCAGGAGGACTTATGGATGACAGCGAGGCCTCCTCCCTTCTTATGTGTGTGGTCCACATAATGGATGCTGTAGCCTGCAGTGGCAGTTCCTCCTCCAGGGTGGAGGAGTGTCGCCCCACCTGCTGAGAGAGCAGCAACTGCAGAAAACAATGAATTTAGTGAAGTAGTCAATGGCATGACCAGGTGCAATGCGTCTCTTTTGAGTAAGGGGTGGAGCCATTTCTACTGCTGATCGGCAGCAGAATGACTTGCCTACAGACTGAAGTGCGCATGTGGGATTGGCCGGCTGTCCTACGCCGGCTGGCTTGACATGCACACTTCAAACCGTACCAATGTCAGCTGTGTTACAGCTGGGCAAACTGCAGGCATAGACTCCTAGTCTGAAAAGGAGCACTGTATTAGCATACTCACACCAATCGTGGCTCTTATCTCTTGCTGACAGCGACATGAGAGCAGCTCCAAGATTGGCTTGTTTGTTTAGCTCTTCACTTCTTACGCTCTGTGGTTTCTGCTGACAGAGTGGAGTGCCTTCTTTCTATCTGGATGGTGGTCCCAGTGACGCGAAACTGACATCAGTATTAGGGCCGGACTGGGAGCCACAACCTGCCCTGGCAAAGTGCTCGGCCGGCCCTCCCACCCCCCACGGGGGTTGGAGGTGCGACCGCGCTCTTTGCCAGGGCCGGTTTTTGCCCGATTTTGATACAGGGCCGATTTTGTGCTGCAAAAATGACCCTGTAACAAAAAGTGCCGCCAGGGGCACAAAACCTGCCCCCACCGGTGCGGCGCACCAGGGTATAGCCCGGTGCCCGCTATGGCCAGTCCGGCCCTGATCAGTATGTGTTTTTGTTTTGTTTTTATTTGTTTAAACAAAATCTGGCCAAAACTTTCTGCTGGGGACAATAACCTTGCCTATAGGTCACTTCCTCCTGTGAAGGATGCACGGAGAAAAGGTGCATTGAGAGGTTCGATGATAGAAAATGACTGCCATGCGCAAAAGGAGCATGGCAAAAAACAACGGTTTCCATCTGTTGGTTGTTTGACGGGGCAGACATGTAAACTGGGACCTTCAGCTCAGCACATTAATAGTTACCAGTATTATCACAGGCTACTGCCACTGTCTGGAATGCAAATCGCTTACACATGTGCTTTATAGCCTCTTGCCCAAAAAGAATGCTGCTCTTTGTGAGCAAGGTGTATTCTCTGCAATAAGAAAACAAATCAGCTGCTTGTTAGATCCTCCATTGCACTGCAAGATGGAAACGTTCAGAGTTCATTTGTTTCAAACTGCATGAGCTTTGATTGCTGTATTTATAGGTGTGCTGGTGCAGATGATGTCTGTAACTGCTCACAACATTCGTCTAGATATTAAAATCAGGCAGATAGGAGGCAGCCTCACATCTCAGGCCCATCCGCCCAATCAAATGGCATTGGTTAGTCGCAATTCAATCAGGGTATGATAAACAGCTTGATACGATGTGGCTTTGTGATGCCGAGAGAGACACGAAAGGAAAATTTGCTTAGAATGGAACAGGACTGGAAAGGGACGCAAGGTCCTCAGAGTCGCCGTTCTCGCTGGAAATATGAATATGCTCTCCCTACGGTGAGCGCCAGAACAGCAATCGGGCTTTGTTTTCATTACACCAAAAACATTTTTTTTGTATCATATGTTAAACTGCTGTTTTTTCTACTTGGCTGTTTTTTATGGTGGGTGGCACCATTATTGTAGTCTCATTTTCAAGTCCTAAAAAAGAAGTGGGGGGACGCTGATGTCACAACAGGAAGTGACGTCACGAAAGGTGGCTTGCACCATCGGAATCAATGCCTCCCCTCGCTCACCCCTTAGATGCAATTGCATCAGAGAAGCCAGCGCGTGAGCAGCGTTCTGAATGAGCTCCGATCTCGCCCCAGAGAGGCCACAGAGTGAATGTGTGGCTCCATTTGCTCCAGTTATCGAGTTCCTGTTAAAAGAAGTGGGGTGACACCGTCCACCCGCGTGGTACCCCAACTCGAGCCCTGATCTAAGGGATGGGGGCAGCATGGTGTACACAAGTCAACAGAGGCGTTGGAAGAAATAATGTGGGTCAGCTCCCTTTCACATTTGCGGCTCAGCTGTATATGCTGGAATGTCTTCCATGAATGTCACTTTTGAGTATTGAATTTCAGTTGTGGATTATGTAGGTAACACCTGCTTTGTTGCACCGGATTTTGTGTTCAGATTTGGTTGCTTCTGATGCCACATAGCAAGGACCTTGTGTCACACACATCTGGAAGGAAGGTTGAGAATGAATTGAGATGGGGATGTTGGCTTGTGTGCCATTTTTCCTCCGTCCATTTCTTGTTACAACCTATGCTCGCTTAAATTTCGATCTGTGCACCAGAGAAATGCAGAGGCATGAGTACAGGGCTATGGGGTTGTTCCTGTTAGCTGTGAGCCCTGAGATCTGCTGCTGATTCACCTCACCACATTCAAATGTCACTAGCCGCCACTGGTAGCCTTTGGGAAGAATAACATCTAGGATGGGTGAAGATGTCGGGGTAATCCATGTTTCTGTGATGAAGAGGGAATCAATCTTGTGATATGTGATGAGGTCTGTAATTTCTTGTGTGTGGTGCACTGCAGAGAGTTAATTAATATGAATGTGTGGTCTGTAGATTGAGGATGTGCAGTAGTAGGGGGGCTGGGTGATGTGCATAATTTAACCTTAGTTTGCAATTTTCACCCGAACATTTTGAATTTAGAAACTTCACCAAGTTGCAGAGGAACTGGCTACAATGTCGCATGACCCTGTCCTGAAATGGCCAGTGGTAAATCAATACTCCACTGTACTTTTTCTGCATATTGACGTCACCCTACACTCAAGAAGGAGTCAGTTGATAGTTAGGTGAGCTTTCAAAAGAGATATTTGTGCAAAATGGCTTCTGAAAATTGTTGAAAGCATTTGCTGTCTATCAGCAGTTATGTTTTGGAACACTTTCTTGCTTTACTTAAGAAACTAATTTAGCTGAATAGGAGACCTGGCCATGACCTGCCAAGGGAAAAATAAACCAGTCCCTATATCTCCGAGTGACTCAACAGTAACACATGTTTGTGGTGGGCTACAGCCACAGATACTGTAGATGTTCATTGTTTTTAGTAATGATGAGGCAATAGAAGGGTCTCAGCTGCATTGTGAACCTCACCTTTGGTTAAGCAATGAGCAGAATCAGACAGAAATCATCCATGAGGTCAATTGGGTATATAAAATCCTCACATACATTTTGTTGTGATACCACTGGTCAAGTCCTGTCTAATTAGTTTTCCCTGCCTGTTCATGGAGTTACTGCAGGACAAATCACCAGTGGCATTAGTTTTCTCTGTCTCGCTTATCATACCCTGATTGTAGATTCCGAAAGACATGCTAATTTGAAATAGAAGTACCTTGTTTCCTGTATAAAACCCTCAAGACAGACACTATTGGGCAAATCCACCGTGATTCTCCTGTGTCACTCATTCCCATAGACAATACAGTCCACTGTGACATTAGTTTGATAAGCTTGACTCTCCGATATGAAACCTTCCTGCATATACTATTGGACAAGTCCATTGTGATACTAGTCTGGCTCTCTCCTGTATTACACCCCAAACCAAAACTATAGGACAGGCCACAGTGACAATAGTTGTACTCTCCTGTATCACACCCTCCAGGAGATAATATAATAGGACAAGTCCAATGTAACATGAGTTGGCCTCTCTCTGTATTACCCCCTCCTGCACATACTCCTAGATATATCCGGAATGTCATTAGTTTGACTCTTTGTGCATCACACCCTCCCCAGCTACATTTGGACAAGTCTGCTGTAACATCAGGTTGACTCTGTATTACACCCTCCTGCACATACTCATGGATTCATACAGTGTGGCATTTGTTTGACTCTCCCCTGTATCACGCCCTCGGGCAGATATCTGTGGACAAGCCTACTGTGGTATAGTTTGAGTATCTTGTTTCAGACCTTTCTGCAGATAGTGCTAGGATAGTTCCCTGAGTGAGACACTCATTGTCCCTATCACCTGTATCACGCGATCCAGCCAGATACTGCAGGGCAGGTCTTCTGCCCATTAGTTTACCCTGGCTCATGTAATGTTGTTTTTTCCACTGTGACATCGGACTTTCTCGACATCGGTACCACTACTATCATGCAATAAACACTGGACAGAACAGCTGTGGCATCGGAGTCCCTGTCATTTGTACCAGTTGCTCCAGTCTAGGGATACCGGGAAGATCCACTCTCTTATGCATGACCGTGACTCCAGTACAGCACATTCTATGTCAGCAGTACCGAAAATGTTCCCACCCCAACATGTGGCGGGTGCTGTCAGTACTGATAATTACCAGGTATGTCTCAGCGCTATGGCTCTCGTATGACAGTCTGCGCCAATTATTTTAGAAACGAACCTCTGAGTGCCCACCTCTGCATGTATGGCACTGTCTAAGACCATATTGTTGGCAATTACTCTTCTGATAGCTGAGTGCCTTGACTGCTGCAAAGCTTGCCATGCTGCTAAGACTGGACTTGTCCCCTCTGATATCTGAGCGCTATCTCCTGCATTTGGCTCTCTGTGCACATAATACCAGGCACATCCCTTCCGACCCCTAAGCACACAAACACCTGTATGGCAACCGCTGCTAATAATTCAAACATAGCTCCTCTCGTATCCGAAAGTCACTCAGGACTCCTGCACAGCGCTCTCTGTACAGAAATGGGGCCTGTCTACTCCGAGGTCCTCATGCGTCACGCTCCCATGCGTAGACAACGTTTTGACGTGTGCTCTGACCCATACCGGAAGCGCCCTCCCAGCCCTGGGTGTCTTCTCAGGTTCCGGCGCACGCGGAAGGCCAAGACTCAGAACTTGGCTCTGGTGCCCTCCCTGGAAGCTGCGGGTGCCAAATGTCAGAAACGCGAAGCTGAGCCTGAACAGCATGTTAAATAAACTCAGTAGCCAACTATTTATCGGAGCCTGGTCTGCAGATTCTCGGACAGAAAACATGGCCTTCTTGTCCCCAGTATTAGCTGATACAGCTGGGAGGGCATGGGGCGCACTGTGCTTAGTTTAGGATTGCAGACTGCGGTAGGTTTGATCTGGTGAACAAACTTCGCTTGCTCTACTCTTTGCAAACGCAGGAAATATTTACTACAAACAGACCCCACGAAGAAACCAATGACACACAAATAATCCATTCACAATAGAAGCTGAAAGGATATACTGGTCGATGAACAGGAGACGAGAAGGAGATATTTGGAAACAAAGATATGCCAGCTCAGTAGGGCCTGGTCAGGCCACAGATATATCTTCACTGGTGCAAGTTACGTCCCTGGTGAAAATGTGACTTAAAAAATTGAGAGACCTGAGCGCTAGGCCGGCTTCCCTACACTCCCATCTCATTGGGCTTCAGGTTCACCTTTGGCAAAACAGGACAATAGGCATTATATATGGTTCCTATTGGAAAGCAAACTCAGTGAACTTGTAGTATACTCGTATTGTACTCCAAGCATACTTTCACTGACCCCCCAGAGTACTTACTCGCTGGTTACTATCGCCCTGCTCTAAAAGTTCCCTCTGTAGACTTTGGGCCTTATTTATGAAGGTCTTGCGCCGCCGGTGCGCCACTTTTAAAATGGGAAAAAGTGACACACCGGCGGCGCAAGGCCTTCATAAATAAGGCCCTTTGTCTTTTGACTTTGCACTCTCAGTGTAAGTCACACCTGACTCTAACCTCTCTAATGTTCACACTTCTTTTTCCGTCTCTCATTCTGTGCTGTCTAATACTGGCCACACACACACCCCTGATTCTCCTCCAGCCACTTCATCACCCGCTCTATGCCTTGACTCTTTCTCTACCATCTGTGAATCTCTTTTTCATTCGGCTAGCCATGTGGTCTGACAGTGGGGCTCACCTCTACACTAGTCAAACCCATTTTCCCTATTTGCTCCTTTCTTATGTGCTTATTTCATATTTGGGGGCTGTACACTATTTCTCTAGCATAAAGGGATTCACTTGGGTGGCCACTGCGGGCCGTATTTAGAGATATGGATCGGCCTTGAGCCACAATGCTCCACTGAAGGCACTGAAGCTTTGTTGAGTGAGCGCATGTGTATTGCACCCATACAGCAAAGTTTTTTTGTTTCAAAAACAACCCCCAGTTTGCTTTTGGAAAACTAAAAATGAATGTTCCTGACGCCTGCTGAGTTTTCTCTCATCATGTGGGTGAGGGTCATTGATTTGTTTTCTGGTTAAACACCATCAGACTTTCCTTGGTGGTCTCAGACACAAAAACGCACATCAGAAGCCCCCCCCCCCCTAAAAAGGCTGGATGCACTGAGGTACTTGCACATGTCAGCCTAAAGTTTCCACTTCTTTGAACCGAGGATTTGGCAAGTAGGGTACTCACAAACTCTAAATAAAGCCCTTTAGTTTCTAAGTTCAAACTTTCTTTGTCTTCTGGAATGATCCTTCCTGACACTACTACTTCTTAACCTTTTCTTGTCTCAAGTATTGCTTTTGTCTAGATTTAGTTTTCCTTAATGCCTCTATGCACCTCTGCAGTCTATAATGCCTGCAATCACCTACTATTGTCCCTTCTACTTCGCTCTTCTAATTTCTTCTTCGTGCAGCAATTACTTTGCTACCATATCTTTGGCAATGGAAATCCCTTCTTATGTATTGTCCTTGAATGCAATCATGTTCTTGCCTTGTCTTGTCTTATTCCACTTCGCTGATAGTATCTTATGTTTGTAGCTGTCTTCTTCTTCCTCCTTCTGCTTGTTTGCTATCGGCCCCTACCTCACTGCACACCTCCACACTTTCTCTCATTTAAATTACTTGCTTCTTTGCTGTCGACCTGCTTCATTTGACTATGAGATGTACTCCCAATTTGTCATCATTCAAAACTTTGGTAAACAATGTAGCTTTGATAGTGTGGTGACTGACTTGTTTTGTTTTTTTATTCAATATACTGCTGTTTACAGTATTTTTTTATATAATAATCAAATACATTTGTAATCTCAGTCTACTCTAAGCTTACTTTCAGTGTAATGGCATCTTACGCCCACAGCATAATCCAATTGCACATTTTATGATACACTAAGTTCACACCCAATGTGCTCTCAGGGTACTCAATACATACTCTTCATGTACTATATTTGTGCTCTCTATCTTACTCGAAGTGTACTCACAATTTACTTCCAAGCGCACTCTAAGTGTACATAAATTGTACTCAAGCACACTCATAGTGTACTTATTATTCTATAAGCATATTTTCATTATACTCCATTCGTAACTTTTGGTGTACACTAAGTCTATTTTTTTCAATGTATTCTTTAGAGTACTCTAAGCATACTATCAGTGAACAAATGACATGCTTGCAGTGATCTCCCATTGTACTCAAAATATACTGTAATTCGTAGACTGCCAGTTTTCTGATGGTTAACTTTAAGTTTACTCTGTTTACTTTGAGTGTTTTGAGAGAGTACTCTCAATGTATTCCAATTGTACTCTCTAGTGAACTGCAAGTAGATGATCAGCGTATCCTTCATACTCCTAATTAACTTATTGCACTGTAAGTGCTCTCATGGTGTACTGAAATTGCACTCACTAGTGTACTCTAAGGGCCTGATTCATAAACTGCATTTTGTAGAATGTAAATTAGTACTACATTAGTACTACTTACTACAAAATGCAATTGACAAAACTACAAGTGAAAATCTTCACCTCCACCTATCCTATTTTTTTCTATGGGGTGAACCTCTGACATGTAAGTTTACTACTTCGTAGCAAATGTGGGAGGAAGCGTGCGGTAGAGGCCAAAGAAAGGGGCCTACATGGGAGGGGTTTAGGAAGGATCAAAGAGGGGTTTAGGGAGTGTCAGACAACCACTCGCAAAAGAGAAAGCCCATTCGAACTACACTTCTAAATATACTACAGCCAAAAAGGACCCAAAACAGTAGTAAGTCAAGGTCCACACATGACCACCGACTGGTACTTTGAGAACCTCCCAGGAAAAAAAAGAACAGTAGGCAGTTAAAATAGAACACCATTGGACATAATGGTAAAATAAACTAATTTCTTTCAACATTTTATAGATATATATACATTGATTTTAAGGCAGAATAGTAGATATACATATAAAATAAATATTATTTTATAAGATATTTGATATTTTTTAAATTTGAAAATAAATGTAACTTTAATTTTTTAAACAAATACTTACATTAATGTATATAACATCTATAGATATGTTTTTGTATTTTTAGACCTAAAAATATCTAAATATTTTACTTTAAGTGGGATTTGCAAAGAAAATCTGTAAAAAATAATTTTGATTTAATATATTTGTACTGATTAAATCTTTAAATCAAAATTAAGTTAATAGTGCTGTAGTGTTTTTGTATTTTGTTCAGCATGTGTTCTATATTGTTCTACATTTCGAACAAATACATAACATTAATTTACAATAATATTTAACATGAGAATATTTTGGTTATTTTTTTTTTTAAGTTTGATACGCGTTTGAAATGTTTTCTATACTTTACTGTAGGGAGATATCCACCCCAGAGAAAGGGAATTCCACCTTAATTTGAAAAGTAACTAGTTGGAACTTGACATCATTACTTTAAGATTGAATTAAATATTTAGTTAATTTAAAAATATTAAATATCATTAATATTATTTTGTAAAGATGCTTTAAAATCACACCTAAAGTGAAATGTTTGCAATTACTTATTATGTGTTAAACACTACTGGGATTGCGAGGTTATGACTGTTGTGGTTACAATGCTCTTGTCTTTGAGTAAAATATTCATATCACTGGTTGAAATGCTCCTTTCAGAGACAACAAGTCCCCTATTCACAACGGTCTTTTCATAACAATTGTATTTTCTGAGTTTCCATTCAGTGTGTGCAATGTCCTTTTCGATATATTAATTGTATTTACTAATATTACAAATACTTTCAAAGAAAACAGTGGTTATGAAGCGATACCATTAGTATTTTCCGAGATTAAATGCTTTTCTGAGGATACAATGGTCATTTCTATGTCTATAATGGTGATTTCAAAGGTACCAATGAACATTTCAGAGATAACTATGGTCTTGTAAGTGCTAATGATGGTTATTTCAGGGAAAGTAATCTTTTTTTTAGATGTTATATTAATCATTTAGGAAATAACAATAGTAATTTCTGAATTTACAATGTTCATGTTAGTCAGTGCAAAGGTCGTTTCTGACTTCAGCTGGGTAATTGAAGAGATAACAAGTACATTTTCAGAGCCTGTTTCTGAAAAAAGACAATATTTTTCCTGTGATAATAATTGTCTTTTAAGGAAAAACAGTGGCATTTCCTATATTTACAAGGTCATTTAAGATAAAACAATGTTATTTTCTGAGATTACAGCGGTCTTTTCTAAGGCTATAATGGTCATTTCATAGAAACCTATAGTATTTTCCGGTGTTACAGTGGCTTTTTCTGAGGTTGCAATGGCATTTTACTGGCTGCAGTCACCATGTCACAGACTACAATGGTGTTTTCTGCAGATATGATGGTAATTCTAGAGAAAACACAATTTGTAATGTTGCAATTGACCTGTCTATAACTGCAATGGAGGTTTCAGAGAAA
This sequence comes from Lissotriton helveticus, assembly GCF_964261635.1. Lineage (NCBI taxonomy): Eukaryota > Metazoa > Chordata > Amphibia > Caudata > Salamandridae > Lissotriton > Lissotriton helveticus. Next base: position 1,765,117,212 of record NC_136057.1, read on the forward strand.
CAACTGGTCTGCTCTCAGGTTACAGTGATCTATTCTTTAAGTTTCCATGTTGCAATGACTGTTGTACAGGTTACAAATGAAGGAATACACAATTTTTGAGTGATAGACTCAGGAGAATCCACAATCAAACCAATAAATTATCTCTTAGAATCATGCAAGTGAAGATGGTGTTGAGTGCTTTTCTGGTGCGAATGAAGGCAGGGAGGTTTATTTGGAGCCAGAGATTCTTACAGGAGTGGGGTTTTGTGCCTTGATCCATCTGTCACACTTACCTGCATGTTTTGAGAAGGGAGAAGAGAAAGAGGGTGCTTGTGGAGTGGAATTATTTAGTGTGTGATTATCCAGTAACTTTGTTGCAGAGATTTCAAGGTGGGCAAGGACCGTGGAAAATAGGAACGTGAAGGATGTTGACATCATTCTATCAAGGACGCAAGCCTCTGCCATATTTTTTTTACTGAGAGGTTTGGTTCAACTTTATTAGGCCCAATAGCCAGTATAAAAGCATTAATTAGCTGTTAATACCACTGTTGGTAGCTTTTATTGCTTCACAACATCTGTGGATTTTTCCTGTTGGCTCCTTTCCAGGTAAGTCCACCTTCAAATACCAACCTCGTGCAAGGAGAATAGGAACAGAAAATATTGTAAGCATGTGCTGAAGACCTAATTCATTGTTGCACATGTCTCCCGGGAGAAACTGCCACATTTCCGTTTAAGCCAATTTTATTGGAGCAGACATGTTCCAGGAAGTTTACCAGCTTGAAAATAACCTGGCTTAAATCTATGAAGGAGAAACTGCCTATTTGGAGAACTGCTTTTCCTTATTCGACCCTTCCTTTCTCTGATCAGCAAGTCATCACCTCTTGATATACCTCAGAAGTGTCTCAAAACTAAAGAATGCTATTGCTACTCCAATCTGGGCTTTGTGAACCTACATCATACTACCTAACAATCAGGGTTCAGGGAATATGTAATGTGATGTATGTGTCTTGTAAAGCACACTGCTGCCCTGAGGCGTTGTGGCGCTGTAGACCGCTGGGGAACCCGTCCTGGCTATCCCTGTGAGATGGTCCCTACTGGGTATCTTCAAGGTGAAACCAGGCATCCCCGGCAAATGTGGGGGGCCGTTGTAGAGATGAGGCAAGCTAATGCCCAGAGTTGCTGAGTGTGATCCCTGGTTAGAGCAGGTACCGAGGCAAGAATTATCAAGTCCGGTGACTCTGGTCCACGACCCTGCTGCGTCAGGAATTTAACCCTGGTCCCGGGCCGTTCTCTGCTTCTGGGTCTGCCGCCTCTAATCAGTGAGCCACACCACTCCACTAATACAAATACACAAACACAGTTCTTCCCAAACATTTTAGAACCATGACTCAATTTTTAGAAAGACAAACTTAATGTAATAGTAGACATGCCTTCAAACTGTTGTGAAATACCCAACTAAAATATTATTTAAAATGTTTTGCAGTCCACTCCAGCAGCAATTGTTTGTAAATTTGATGACCTTGATAATGTCAATGTATCTTTATCGACTGTGGCCAAGATATTGATTTGCCCATGAAAGTGGCAGATGGTGAACAGCACTGGAACCGGAACACTTTTCAGAGTGTTACACTGGCCTGTGGCATCTGTTCACTAACATCACAAGGCTTCCGAAAAATCTTTGTGTTGATACCAATTATTTGTAGCAACTTTGAGTCCCTTCTGCTGAAGAGTATTGGCACAAACAATGCTCAAGAGGATTGGAGTGCTTTGCATGAGCAGCAGGTTATAATACATAAAGTCAGATTAATTTGATTAATTTTATTTTAAGGATAGAAGAATAAGTGAGCTGCCCAGAGCCAACACCGGGACTCAAACCTGGTACCCCAGATCCAAAATTAGCAGCTGTGACCATTAGGCCACATCCATATTTCTCAATTCCTGTGTGAAAGTCATACACAGGTGGGGATTATTGTGTATGGTTACCTTTAGTGAACACATTCTCTGTTAAAATGGGAGTGTGAGGTAATAAAACAGCAACAAAAAATACTGGAAGGTTCACCTGGAATTCTGTTTGGAAATACTTACCAGGGTTTTATTTTAAAACTGGACTTAGGGACAGAGTTTATCACCTTTGCTCTAGTTGTGCTGAACAATTTTCAGAGCGGGGTGCCAACATCAGTGCTATTTCACTGAAGTCATAGGAATAGGAATTGTAAGAAAGTCCTATCTTCACACAAAGTGTAGCAAACGTATTCAGCAGGAGAGTGGAACAGATGTAGTATGTTACTGGTGTTGCATTTTGCAGCACAGTGTTGAAAATGTATTACTAAGGCATCATGTGGTAGCGAACTGTCATTTATGGACAGCACATTTAACATTCAAATGACCACTAAATTTGCACAGACATACAGTTTCCCTGAAAATAGTAAAGAGGATGCAAATAATAATGTGTGGAAATTGGGTTTCAGTAAATATCATTTGAGCATCACCATGTAAAAGTGTCTTGATTTATTGTGATCTATTTAAATCTATGTTTCCAATACAGTTCAGAATTACAAAAAAAGTGCATTCTTTTTACTTTCCTAATTGCTGATAAATTCTGAAATATGTGTACCATTCATTTACAGGTATTTAAAATCAGGTGTATGTTTCAAATAATCATCTTACAACCTTTCCTTTCACACTCCCTTTCACATGTACCCCAGCAAGAGAGTCAGATAGTTCACTTTCAAAACTCTTCTCACTTTGCAGCCAGAGAAAGAAAAGTAAACACCAGTCCCCATGTTAAAAGACTGAGCACACATTTGTAAGAAGACACAACCTAACATTTGATATATGCCTTTGAATCACAGCAAATGTGACAAGCTAAATTCAAAATGTAATGACATCTTTATTTATTGCTCTTTCGTGACCCACCAGATATCAGCTGGCATCCAGCGGGTGGGTCTCAACCCACATTTTGGGAACCACTACCCTAAGAGCCTTTTTTTCCTCTACATTATCTGGTCTCTCACTGATTCATGGCTGCTGGTAACACTTGGAGCCGTCTAGTCTGAAAAGAGAGCTTCACAAATCTTCATACTTGTCTACTCAATCAAAATGTCTTACCTCTTGAGGGGGCTCAGGGTCTTGAGACTGGATAGCATAAAGAAGCGGGGAGTCGCAGTCTGGCATGTAATGTTCACAGTATTCGTAGGCGGCCCTGGGGTCCGGTACAACCATCAGCTGCTGGATATCACCCTGTGGTCAGAGAAGAGAGACACTGGTCAGTAAAGGAAGCGTGGAACAATCTTGATGGGCCAACTTCAATTGAGTTGGAGTAAACAATTGCTCAGAGGGTAGGATACATGTTGTGCATTCACAGACAGTGCATATGTCTTACGCAGCACTGGGGGGTCCCAGGTGAAGTGGTCATTAGGAGAAAAATCCGATCTCCCGACAGGATGCACCTGTGAAAAGTCAAATCAGGCAAACCGTTGATTGGCTCTGCTTCAAACTTACCTTCCTTTCTAAGACACCAGCTGGTCGGAAATGACCCAATTTCCACAATAGTCCACATTTGTGAGAGCCCGGTGGGTCGATCCAAGTGTGCACCTAACTTCACCTTTAAAGGTCAGTTCTTACGCCTTGGGACCACATTTTTGGAAATATCAGGACAGTGACCTGGGCTTTAGAAACACCACTGATATTTGTATTCGACCAATAGAGTTCTTACTTTAGCATGTTTTGTACTCACAAAAAACATGGAGTGACTCCTGAGCAAGGAGCTTTAACACAAAAACATGCGAATTTGCTTAACTTCTTAACAATGGCGCTCAAAATGCAACAAACATGTCGACTGGCTCCAAGCACGGTGAACCATAATTTTGAATAGCTGCTGTGTTTGAGATCTGGTCTTCCCAATAAACCACTACTTGGCCAACTTTACCTGCTCCACAGTCACTCACACAAGCTTGTTTGCTAAGGTTTGAAAATCATCCCTTCACCAACTTAAAGATTGTGCCCGCAGTGTCAAAAACGTGCCAATAAGCAAATATTTGAGGTTTTAAGGTTTCACGGAATTTATAGCTCAAAACGCCCATTTACTCAACTGAATGAATATGATAAATGTATTTGATTAGGTACCAGAATATCGTGGTCTATAAATCATCTGATAAAACTAATGTTTCCTAAACATAAGTTAAAAAATTAACGTTGGAGTCATGGTTAAACAATCTACCCAAAGGAGCAGTTAATTTGCTAACGATACGGAGGCCAAGATATTTATACCATATCATATTTGTGGTTCTATAAATAATTTTGACATGCCACCATTATATTTATATGTTGGACAAACGGTAGGGCAGAGGGTGGTACATGCAGCTAGAGATAGTAATGACAACACACTTATGGCGTAGAGAAAGAGCTTAAATGCAGAAAAAAGTAATCATTTTCATTTATTGCCAGAAAGCGCATTTTCCTTTATTTTTCTTTTTTGTGTAAGTGACCTACAGGTGGAAGAGGTGTGGCGCCGCGGCCAGGGCGACTGACGCTGGAATCTGGGGACCACGGTTCGATCCCCGGCTCCGGCGGCAGGTTAGCCCAGCACCATGTGACTCTGGGCAATAGCTCGCTTAACCTTCCCGACGGCCCCCAGCGCCTAGAGACCCTTACGGGTGATTGCGCGCTTTACAAATGTGGACTTTTTTTTACCTACCCTGGCCACACATCCTGGCAGATGAGGGACATTTCTCCTTTCTTTTCATTTTTGTACAAATCGCCCCGTGTGTTCACACATCCTGGCAGATGGGGCTGAATTTGAATTCAGTTTATTAAATGTTTATCTCATTGCGGAGCATGGCCCTTCAAGGACATTTGCACACATCCTCTGGGCATAACCTATAAGTGAACCTGCAGTTCGCACCCATTCTGCTCTCCCAGCATGAGATACTGGATTTACTACAGATTTTACACACTATGTCTAATCTGAAGGGAATCTTTCGTGTGCTTCTTTTTTAGCAAAGGTTGAAAGAACCCATGAAATGTAAATGTTCTTTGGAGAAAGAAATATATGAATAACTGTGCTGCTAAAAACTCTGCTGCATCAGTGAAAAATAATTTGTAAGCTACAAGCATCAACGGGCCCAAACCTGTCTGAATGACATGGACCTAAACGTATGCAAATCCAACTTTGTTACACCTCCATGTCACTTGGATTCACGTTGGACACTGAACTCACAGTTAAGGAAAACATTGCCAGGGAAGCAGAGATGTCCTGCCACTCCCTCGACTAAAGAAAATAAAATCTTTCCTCCCTGAAAATAACTCTAGAACTTCTGTTGAAGCGCTCACACTCTTGCATCATGGTAGTAGCATTATCATGTTTCCTTGCCTCCCAGACAGCACACTGGCCCTCCACCAGGGCATACTATACACCACAGCACATTGCATCCAGGGACGGTTAACATATGACTACATCACTGCAGCACTGATGTTAACATATGACTACATCACTGCAGCACTGATGAACCTCTACTGGCTTCTCCTACTGGTTGGATCCAACTTCAAAAACAGGAGCATCATGTGCATGACCATCACCACAGTACTTCTGGCAGATGAGCTAGCATTTCTGCTGTCGCTCTGCACACATACAGCTAAGACACATTCAGGCTGGATGTAAAGAAATGTAAAAAAGAAAGAACCAAGTCAACAGGTCTTCTCCATCTATGGACTCAGGATTGGGAGCAACATCCCTGTACCCATCATAAATGCCCCATCCCTGCTCCGATTTATGAAAGCGACAAAGACACACCTCTTTAAAGAACACTACATCACAAAGCAGTAATGGTCCACTTCTGTTCTGAGCAGTAGCGGTCGGCAGTAGGTGTTTCTGTAGGGCGGTGACGTGGGTAGGGGGAGGGGCTGGGTGGGGGGTAGTAATGTATGGATTACGGAGTTATACAGGTAAGTAAACATTTTAAAAAATAAAACGAATTTTGTTGCGCGCACTGCATCACATTTGGTGATGCAGTGCGCGCAACGAAATTCGTTTTAATTATTTAAATGTTTACTTACCTGTAAAACTCCGTAATCCATACATTACTACCCCCCACTCTGCCCCTCCCCTTTCCCACATCACCGCCCTACAGAAACACCTACTGCCGACCGCTACTGGTTCTGAGCACCGACCTCTTTAATCACTTGTTGACTGTATCTTTGTCATTGACACTTTAAAGCACTTCACTGCCTTTTGCTTAAGTTTGCACTATACAAACACATATATGGATACATATTGTAACAGCAGATAGGTACTGAGTCAACAAGCCATCTCTGGGATGTCTTCGGGGTACATGTCCATCAGGAAGCATGCAGGGCAATAGGTGTTCTTGATTTAGAGGCTTGTAAGTAGAGGTGGGCCTTGAGATGTTTGTGGAAAGCGGGCAGGCATTAGCAGCATTGCAACTTCCTTAGCACCTAAATGGTAATAGGAAGTAACTCAGAGGCGATCAGAACCAGACCTGAGAGTGTGGCTTTCATTTGTAGCTGGTGAGGTTCTACAGAGAAGATGGGTGAAAGGTCACCCCTTTTTAAAGTTTTTGAGGAGCAAACACACTAGCTAAAATATCCTGAAAATCCCCTTCAGCCAGCAATCAGATCAGCTAAATCCCCCACAGCAAAGCTAAATGGGTCAGATGCGTTTGATCATTCAGCACATATATGTTGTGTGGGTATAACTTTGCAAAAAGATCCCTTCAGTGAGCTGTCAGAGCAGTGCTTAATTTGTAAAAAAAATTAAGTGCCAGGGCTCTGGTCAGGAGGACACTGCAGCTTGCCCCACGCATTGCCCCAGACAGCACTGCCAATGACAGTACAGAGCCAATAAGCAGCACACTCCTACAAGTGTGACACTTCAGACTATTTCAGGTCCCCAAAGATATGAGAATTGCTTGGGCATCAGGTAATAGTATTTTTTTATGTATATTGAAATAATAATTTACTGTTGTTGTGGTCATCACCGACAGTTCCAACTTGTGGCAGACTGTCACAAGCGCCGGTGTTGAAAATGAAGTGCTGGTAACGAGTACCGACAACCACTGGCTCAAATGAAGCACTAGTTAGGATTTGCCACAAGCCAAGGCAGTCTGGCAAAAATCAAGCACCTGACTTGCATAACCGTAACAAAGGTAGCTGCCTTTGGCTGCTAACACTGGGGGCACCGATGGCAAATAAATGTCTCAAATAAGTGACTGCTGTTAGGGGAGTAAGAGCACTAAGGCTGTCATTGCCAGCCACCTCACAAAAGCCACTAGTAATGAGGGCTTCAGACGGGCATACACCACTTTGCCTCAGACGTAAAGAATTCTTCCAATTCAGCTGCAAAGATGTCACCATTACATAGAGGATCCCTGTCTGCATGGCATGGACTGCAAAGATCTGATGCCCAGCTGCTGTATTTGGGTGAACATCGTGTCCAGTGTACCAAGCCGCAGCTGTTAGCGCTGGACAAGCCGTTGGATACTTGTCCATGGTCCCGCTTTATAATCTTAAGAGCTGTCCCCCTCCACAGCGCCCAGAAAACCCATTAGAGGATGACGCAGCACTGTCCCAAAAATAAAGAAATAAGAAATATGAAAAATAGTAGGACAGCAAGCGTGAGAGAGGGGTTTTATGAGGGAGGTGGAACATTGTTCTTGGAACAGGCTTTGAGAAACATTAACACAGTTGTCTTTCCAGCAGCGTAGGGCTGGCCCGGCGCCCAGGAGGAATCCGCTTCATTAAAACACTCACAGCAGATGGCTAGTTAGCCTGAGAAAAATACAGCTGTGGAACCGTGAATGGTCGTTATGCTATGTCATCTGAGGTGACGTGATTTTATGTTATGTTATGTTAACCTCCACCCGTTCCAGCTGTCTACACCGCATAGTATGTAATACTTTTATTATATTAATACATATATTGTTTCATTATAGTGACACTGCTCGACCTCCACATGACCTTCAGCCCTACGTCTTTACATGGCCACCGAGCACCTCAAGTCAATATAAACACCATTTGGTAAGACTGCACACTGTGTGTAGTGGAGAATACAACTGCCCCAGAATAAATACATTTGCAACTCTACATTAGTAACTGTCTCGCTGAAGTCACTTTGACATCAGTTTCACAAAGATGAGCTCCCTGGACAATAAAAGGTGGCAAATGAGTAACAGTGAAATAGCAGTATCAGTTTTTCTGTGCAGTTATCGGATCATCTGGAATTCACTTGTTATAGTGACTAACATTACCCAAGTCATTGGTATTCATTTGTGCAGCTCCATTTTGGCCCTTCTGGTAATGAAACTTACGACCTGTAGCAGGAGTACTTAATTTGAACCAGTGGTTTCCGGTGCTCAACACCGGCACTTAATTATCAACACCGGTGCTTGAGCACCATTTAAGGACACATTCATTTTTGGTAGGCAGAGGGAGATTAAGTAATTTGCCAAGAATCACAGGCTGTCGATCCGACGCAAGACTCGAACTTGGTTCCCCAGCTCTGAAGTCAGCAGCTCTGGCCTTTACACAACATCTTTCCTGCTGTTTAGAGTTTCATGGTTCTGTATTAGGTGGCGCTAACAGGAGAAATGGGCAGGAGGAAGCTGCCTCCTGACTAGTGGCGGGCATTTATTTTTTCACAAAACCACTGGCATGCAGGATACATACAAATGTCTTCAGCATGCACATATACCTCCTAGGGTGAAGCACAGAATCCAGAGGTTGTGTCAACTAGCCAGGTGGGCCAAGACTTCGCTCTAGCCGTAAGCCTTGTACTCCAGGACCACGGCAAACTAATGACGTTGAAAAGCAAGTGACGGCTGAGCCAGCAAAGCACCAGCACTGGTGATGTCTTCCCCACTGCAGATGCGCTGGGGGCATTAGTGCATGAGAACTACCACCTATTATACACCTATGTGTGGGGTCACAATGTGTGGCCAGAACGATTTCAGACTAGGAATCAGAAATTGTCAGTACTGGGAGCACTTGACTTTGGCATCTGGTGATGGCATGAGGAGAGCTGCTTGTTTTCTTAGTGCCAAGAGGCCACAATGCAGGGAATGGTCCACAGAGAAATCTGTAGAAAGCGCTTCAGGTGACAGGACAAGTAGCTTGGTTATAGGCATGTTGGAGCAGGTTGAGGACAAGGGGCACTCAATCCTCAAGCAGTTTTCTTTCATCTTAATTTGAAAACACAGCAGTACATGCGTATTATAGTGACCAGGACTTCAAGAGCCTCTTGTGTCTATTTTTAGGGAGTAAGAAGTGAAGAATTACTGACTGCCCCAACAACAAATGCTTTAGCCCTGTCCCTCATCCTCTCTCTTTAATGATGGCTCACATTGCCTCCTTATCACGGCACACCTGTTCTAACCAGGCTGGCATTGTGTGGTACCACAGGCCCAATTAGCTCTCTCTGATGTGTACTATCCTCGATGTTAACCTCTGCTGGCCCCATTAACATCCAGCATTAGTGCTTTTTTTACACTGTGACAAATATCTCGCAATTAGCTGACTTTTCCTGAGAAAATCTCTAAGGTGCACTGTCTCGCGACTTTACCTAAGCAAGACCAAAAGCCACAGAGGCAGGTAGGGTCCAAGGGCATCCACAGAGGTTCGGGGGATGCATAGTTAAAGAAAAATCAAGATTGCGCTGCTGGTATTATACCGGCAAGCGCAAACTTGAATTTGTTTTAAAGGGGAAGTGAAAAATCCGCAGTGGATGGGGGCAAGCGCTCCCCCTAGCCCCTTCCCGCGGACATCCATGGTAGGGTCCTAAGCAGAAAAAATAACGTTACCACGAATAACCAGGACCTGACAAGGTTGTGATGTCTGTGTAGCGGATGCTCTGCCAGTGGTATTGCCGTCCAGTGCTGTCTGAGTGTGATTACCTGTATAGCCCCGTCTTGCAGATTCTGTCACAGAAAGGAGTCTGATTTCTCGTTGCGTGAATTGTATACTGTCGTGTGGGCGTGGATTATGTGCTGCTTTCATGTTCATGTTTGGTCCTAGGTATCTCTCTTGAAATGGTTCATGGTGTTTGGTAGGTGTAGACAGAAGTCCATCAATTTGGGTGCATGCAATCTTGGAAACGCTGTATGTGCACTGGCCACTCTGAATTATGTGACTGAGGCTTTATAGGATGGAGTCTTGTTGGTGTTCAAAGTATGCCTAAACCATGCTAACTGCATGATGTTGGGTTGGTGTTGACTTAGTGTGTAAAGTGTTACACTGGAGTGGTATATTGTTGTGAAAAGTCAACTGCCTGAACTTATACACTTTCCAAACCCTAAACCTCAGATGGTCATGGCTCCAGGCGCCCCCTTGGTGATTTCCTACTGCAGGATGCCCACTTGACAGGATAACTTTTTAAGAATATATGTGAATTCTATGATCTTAATAATTCGCAAATTTGGAAAATATTCTGAAAGACCAATGCTGGGGTTTCTGGACCAATGTGGACCCAAGTCATGGGCACCCACTGTGTCAAAAACATCCCAGGAAGGACGGCAATTAGTCCTAAACAGGCTGTCCCAATATAGGCCACCAGATCTTACCTGGTAACAAGTCCCACAATGCCTTTCTGAATGAAAACGTCCTCTCATGAAGGCGCCTGCATTCCTCGCCTTTCAATGAGTACTGAAGTAATCTATTCCCAAGAGTTGTTTAAAATACTAATTAAAAGCAGGAGCTTTACCTGGTCTCTTGAAATACTTCGAGGATGTTTGAAACCCAAATCTAACTTGAATTACCAAAGCACAACCAGCTGAGCTTACAAGAGGTGTCTACACATGATGTATCGGCCTGGCTGCCCTTCAGTTATACGTGTCACTGGGTCGTGGGTGGGGTGGACCCCGAATCCCCCCAATTGACTCTGTAAAGTGGTCATAAAATCAAGAGACCGCCTTTTATCTGTGAGAGACTTCGGTACCAAATTCCAAATACACCTCCCCCCCCCCCTCACTGCAGACTGGGGAAAAATACGACCTGCAGCTCTGCAAAGTGTTTCCTTTCTCATTCGCAGAGTAAAACCGCACAGACCAAAGTGGACGTTTATTGTAAACTTTAAAATGACTTGACAATTTCAGTTGGCATAACATTTAAGTGGGATTGTTTCAAGATTTATGTACACATATTGATGTGCCGTTTTTTTCTGCTAACTAAATAAATGCATATTTAAAGTAAGGTAACTCGCAAGCTAGTGACTTCTAGCTTGATAGGGCTATGAGCCGGTCACACTTCACGCTTGCATGTACTAGGTGGAGAAACGCAATTGCAGATTTGTGATGACAGCAATCTGGGAAAGGTGGTGGCGTTCAAGGATGCAGGGGTCAGCCAAACACATTAGTCCACGCCATCCACCATCACTCCTCTAACCCTTCGATGGTAATGAGGGATCGGGGAGACGGTCTGTCACATTCCACGTTTGCCCTCCATGAAGCAGCCATTGCTGTTCAGATCTAGGGTCGGCCTTCCCACCAACGGACAAGTCGGCTTCTTCAGTTAAATAGTTCCCATCTGCTCGGGGGTGTCTGGGTGAGGCCTGCTGCGCTCTGACTCACCCAGCATTATACGCGAGTTTCTCCCCGCCTCTTTCCCATGCCGAACCCAGGACTGACTGCCTCGGCTTGCGGGCTGAGAAGCTCCTCTTAGTCCAGTGAGACTCTGGGCGCTGCCCTCTGCAGCAGGGCCATGGGGCAGACAGGCACCGAGGGGGAGCTGGACACCGGCCACTGAAACAGGACGCTGCGCTCTCTCGATGCCAGATGTCAGCAGTGGGAACCGTGCAGAAGGGAGGGAGGGCGGCACCGGAGTCACACGTGTTGCACCGAGTGACTGCTGCATGCAGGGCTCGGACGAATGAATGAGTGATTGAAGATCGGCGCTGGCACATGGGCACGAGACAGGACTCGAAGAGCAAAAAAAAAGGGGGTGGGGATTAGAGAAAGGAGACATCGATTAGTCAGTGACAAGAGGAGAAAGTGAGTGATTATTGGATTGGTGAACTGAAGTTCGGGTCCATGATGGATTGTCTGAAGATTGTCTTGAGCGAGGTGAGTATATGGCCAATCAAGTGATTGTCACTTGACCAAGTCATGAAGGTGACCTCAAGCCAGGTGTGGTTTTTCAACTAAAATTACTAAGCACCATAGGATTGGTGGCTGCTTCGCTTTTCTCTTTATTAGTCTTGAATCACGAGTGGGAGAATAGTCTCTGCTGTAGACTCAAAATCAGGAGCAGTGAAAAGTCACCTTCATGGAATAAGGCCACGTGGCAGCTAATCACACAACCGAGTGAACATCTGAATGGGCAATTAAATGACTAATTTAGTTAATGACTAAGGGCCAGATGTAGGTAGGCATTTACCGGTCGGTAACGGCCGAATTCGGCCGTTACCGACCGGTAAATGCAATTTGAGATGTAGGGCCCTGTATTTTACAGACTCGGTAAATTTACCGATAGGTAAATTTACCGATTATGTAAAATACCGAGTCGGTATTTTTAAGGAATAGGGACAATTGATATGTAGGTGGGACTCTTCTGAGTCCCACAAGCATTAAAAAATCGGTATTTTACCATCAAATACTATTTGATGGTAAAATACCGATTCTGGTGTGCATGCACATGTGTGCATGCACACCTGTGCCATATGACAGGCAGACCTGCCCTTAGGGCAGGTGTGCCTTCCACATGGCACCCAAACCCGTTTTGGGGGTGCTAGAGGGTGTCAAAGTGACACCCCCTGCACCCTTGTGTAAATCGGTATTTACCGATGCGGTAAATACCGACCGGTAAATGCCCAATCATTCCTATGGGCTTCAAAGCCCATAGGAATGCATGGGCATTTACCGGTCGGTATTTACCGCATCGGTAAATACCGATTGTTTCCGAATCGGTAAATGCACATCTGCATTTACCTACATCTCGGTACTTTTATTTGACCACTTCTTAAATACCGAGTCGGTATGATGCGGTATTTAAGAGGTGGTAAAATAAAATTTACCTACATCTGGCCCTAAATCTGGCAATGAGCTTAGTGAGTCTATAATTGGTTGGGTAAACATTTGATTACCATGGTACCGTGGGTGATCGGGTAGATTAGCCAATGCCTGGTGATGCGTAGAAGTTAGCAGTAATCTGTGTTGTGTTCTGTAAGAAATATAATGCACCATTACAGCCCACTGCCGACCACTATACTGTTTGCTAAAAACCCTGAACCCGAGTTTTATGCCCAGATACAGGCGAGGGACTATAACAAGGTAGAGAACATCTGAAAAACAATATATCCCGCAGCAGGAGGGCTTTATGCAATTAGACAATCCAATGCACTCAGGGAAGAATGTTCAGAATTAAAAATGCAGAAACAAAAAGACAAACATTGAAATGTCAGAGCAGAAGGTCTAAACCAGCCATTATGGGCCTGGAGAACTCCATTGTCTTCAGCATTCTAATGTTCTAATGAGGTCTGGGGAAAATTTTAATTATGCCAACGTAATTCCTAAAATTCCTAAAACAAAGTCACTTTATGTAATTATCTGCTATTTACTTTATTAATTTTACATGAATGGCGCCATTTGTGGTAAAAAAGAGGGGTGGGCGTAACTGGTGTAATACTAGCATAATTACTCCTAATTATAGCAAAATTATTCAAATGTATGCATTGTTACTTGAGAAGCATAATCTAGCATTTGGTGCTATTTTCTTACTGCAAAATGCACCCTTGCATCCAGAATGGGCCAGAGGATGCATTTTATGCTAAGAAAATATCACTAAATGCTGCAGGACATAAACAGCAGCTGTCAGCAGCTGCTTCGTCTGTCTTAGTTTGTCGTTCCTGTGCTCCTGCATTAGGATTTTTGACCCAAATAACTATTAATTACTCACATTGATATAATTGGGCAATATTGGTAATTTGCCTCATAAAAGTAATGGGTAATTACTTAAATTACTCCAATTACTCCAGTGTAATAACATTTTTGCCTAGGTCTAGAAAATAATTCACAGCTAACCGAGCAGCTGTTGTTCATGGTTCTTTTTTCATAAATGCTTCCTTGTGCCAAAAATTGATGCAGAGACACAGTTCTCACTAAAATATAACACGAAATGACAAATTTGCATTTCAGGTAGGTACGTGTAATTTCAAACAATTTTGCCAAAATTCTGCATAATTGTACAAAAGAACATTATGCAAATTTTACACACCCCTAGTTCAAATAAATGATAGTCACTGTAGCAATAACCCAATGAAGGGTTTTGCAGTATTTGTCTTTGAGAGTCATGCCAGGTTTGGCTGAAGGTAACGTTTGGGCTGCCTTGTTACACTGGGAGCTGCAATTCCCAAAAGCCTTTGGTTTCCTGGATTGGTAGGGTCACAGGCCTGGTAGTGGTCCGCGGGTCATCATCACACCATTGTTTGCCTGCTGTGCTTTGTTGGAGGTAGGTGTGTGCCTTACACAGGGAAGCCTCTGTTGCACAGTCAGATGCCTGGTGTGGGTGTCAAAGAAATGTCTTATGTAATTGGATTCAGAAGCTGTCCCTCATATAGATGTAGACTCAGCGCCCCTATTATGAAGAAGCCATGGGGCTCTTAGCTCCTTTAATTTAGAGGTAGGTGAGCCAACAAATTAACAGGTTGAGCCGAGCCAAGTGTCTCGCTCTGATCCTAGAGCATGTGCAAGAGCTGAGCCCTGACAATATTAGCTATGTAAATTATACCACAAACATCATGTAAAATATGGTAAAGTCTCATAAAAATTCAAAAAAGTGTATTTCTTTAACAGGTGGAAGCTTTAACATTAATAAGGCACATCATAGCGCTGCACTGAGAAGTACTTATTAAAAGTGATAGCTCTGTACGACTGGTAGTCTGAACTCACATTTTTGAAAGTGCTTTCATAAGGTATAGTGTTGAAAAAAGAGCTTTGGTTAAATAAAGTATTTGCTTAAGTTCACATAATTTAAGAGGGGGAGCTGCAATTTAACCAGATTTTCTGGTTTCATTTTGTACAAATCAGCCAGGAAAGGGGTCTCTATTTATCTTTACTTATAATAAGGCTTTGTTTTTACCCCTTTCTTCATTTTCTGCAATTATAAATTATTGGGCAAAATCGTCCCAAAAGCTGAGCACTTAACACGAACACCAGTTACATTACACAAGGTCACATGCATTGTTTATAGGCATGAGGGAATTAAGTGATGTGCCAGGAATCACATGACGTTGAGCAGACACTGAGACTCAAACATTGTTCCCCAGTTGGTAACTGATAATAATAGCACATCTTGGGCAGAGGGAGGCAGGCAGGCAGAAGCCATATGAAAGCTCGGCTCATTATGGGCTCAAGGATCCAACAGGACCTCGAGCTGAGCCAGGCTTCAGGCTTGAGCATGGCTTGAGCTTTCAGTGGCTCGCCCACCTTTACTTTTATTGAGCACTCTTTCATGACCTGGCTCTTTTCTCTAACAGCAGTGAATACTTTGGCAAACCTTCCTTTTAATACTACCTTCACGTAACTTTGTGAAGGGGTTGCATTTATCTTTTGTAGGGGCTAAGTGAAGCTCCGTTGAGATCAGGGGTTACTGACATACCCAAACCTGTCAGATCTCTTCTAGATATTAAGAATTGGCACACAATATCAATTTACATCCCCTGGGCTCATTTGTGTATGGGTTATTATGAAATTATACTGCAACACAAAAAGATGCAACTCAAAAAGATGATGGACGGAATGTTGAACATTGTCAAACATTCACCCCCAGTCACAGATCTGGGTTTAATCCATCGTTATTTTGCTCACCATGCCACCCCAGTTCAGATATAGCCATATGCAAATCAGTCTTGACCCTGTGCCTCATGGAAACAGTCCAGACCGAACTGCCAGGCCATGTCTCCTCTGGACTGGAATCAAGCATCCTAGGACCGGTTTCGGGCTTTCAGCCCTCATCAGCCAGGATAGCTTGACTCCAGTGGCGTAGTGAGCATGGGAGCCACGTCTGGGCATACCCTTCCCACTTAGGGAGAAAATGCAACACAAAAAGATGATGGATGGAATGCTGAACATTGTCAAACATTCTCCCCCAGTCACAGATCTGGGTTTAATCCATCGATATTTTGCTCACCACGCCACCCCAATGCAGACATAGCCATATGCAAATCAGTCTTGACCCTGTGCCTCATGGGAACAGTCCAGACCAAACTGCCAGACCTTGTCTTCCCTCGACCCGAATCAAGCATTCCTAGGACCCTGAGCTCATTTGTGTATGGGTTATTATGACATTATGGCACGGATCAAGTCATGCTGACGAAGCATGGGTCATTTTCTTATTCTCGTATGAAGTAGTCTGGCTTAACCGCACCTTCAGCCAGACTAACTTTGACTTCTTCACACCTGTGGGGTTGGTTGACATGCCTCTGTTTCCTTGTCTGTGTTTGTATTTAAGGTGAATATTTCATTGCTGCTCCTTTTCTTTTTATATTTCAAGGGCAGCAAGATGTCAGATGTGGGGAGCCATGCCTCTCACCCTATGTTGGTCTGGTGTTAAAAGAATATGTATAATGTACAGCCAGCCCTCTTCATTCATTGGTCAGTTGTTGTGTCATTCACATTTCTACCACCCCCTACAGCATACAGTCTGGAGCAATGGGTCAACCCACTTCAGACATTGGCTGACTTCACTCTGAGTGATGGCACTCTGCTTTTCACATGGAGCACATCCACAGGTCCCTTCAGTGCAAGGGGCTACGTTTTTGCCTTTAGTCGATATTTTGTTATATTTTGGCGGGTGCCTGGCATTTGTCCCAACAATAAAGTTTTACAAACACCAGAACAAAACAGATTAAGCCTTGACAAAGCCAAAATAATGGCAGGCAGGGCCAGACCTATTGACTTTGACAATGTTCGTTATCTTTGCATTGAACATATAGCTATGCATGCATTACGAAGAAAGTGAAGGATAAACCAGATAGGGTTGGCAGAAATGCTAACAGATCGCTTGACATGAGACACATTGAGACATTTATTAATCCCCTTCAGAGTCTGTCAGCATCATATGAGCATCAGAGCTGGTTCTTGCCAGCACTATTTTGTTTTACAGTGTTCATTAGAAATCCAGGTACAGCGTTATTGCGAAGTGAGAATGGTAGGGCAGGGATGTTCAAGAAAGTAAGCTCAAACAGCCACATTCACTTATCTGTCCTACAAGCTGAATTAAAAATCTTAACTGTTTACCTCATGTAACCTAAATCTATTCAATTTCTGGTAATCCTAATCTTTCCTTCTAAATCTTAAGCCCTTGGAGTTCTGCTCATTTCTAGGCATACCAAAATACTAAGGGGCTTACTTACAAGGCCCTTGCACCACTTTTTTGTAATTTTTTCCATGTTAAAAATGAGATACCTTCTCCTCACCGTATTTAATTGAAGATTTCAGGCCAAGCAATCCCTTCTTTGGAGCAGGTCTTTTTTTGTCTGGTGCCACCATGGATTCATGTCCATAAAATTTGTGGAAGAATGTCCTGCTTTTCTCAGTTCCACAAATTTTCAAGATGCCTATTCATTTATATTTCCATCTCTTCTCCCAAACCAAGATGGCCGTGGTTCATTTCTGGGCTAATGACAGTCAAGAGATGAGATTAAGCACACCCCCATACATGCCGTAGTGCAACAAGGTGCACTAAAAACACTCCACTAATTTAACAAAGGTGAAGTAAACAAGCAGATTTAATGAGTTATGGAGCTCACCATTTATCGAATGTCACATTTTTTGATCACTCTCTGGAATCACTCTCCAGTATTGAAATATATGGGATACTTTGGGTTGCCTGTGACATCAACAAAGGAATGCTATACCGTGCCATCTGCCATTATAGTAAATCTTCTGGGCCCATGTACACTAAGGTCAACAAGACTGGCCAATTCTATGCTAAGACGGAGGAGCGTTGCCCCACTGCTTGTTTAGCAGGGCAAAATAAAAATAAAATGATAATAACTAGAAGTTATCATATCATTTTATTTTTCTTTGCAGGAATCCATATAGGTCGGATGGGAATTGACTCACTGCAGTCAGAGGGAGCAAGAGTGGTTTGCACTCCCTCCCTAAGTGCGCATGACGGCCTGGCATGCCCCCTGGGGCCGGCCAAACACTCCTCATTCCACTCCACTCCACTGGGATGTGTTGCACAGCCCAGT
This sequence comes from Lissotriton helveticus, assembly GCF_964261635.1. Lineage (NCBI taxonomy): Eukaryota > Metazoa > Chordata > Amphibia > Caudata > Salamandridae > Lissotriton > Lissotriton helveticus. Next base: position 1,765,135,390 of record NC_136057.1, read on the forward strand.
GGAGAACATGCACAGCCTCCCTGGTCCTGCCTGAGCGGCCAATCAGGCGGCTCAGACAAATCACAACGCTGTTCCTGCAGCGTCATGATTAGCTAGAAGAGTCCAGGAGCCTGGGTGATTCTGGTGGTAGAGAGCAAGGACGGAGGAGAGACATGTGGTGGCGGCGAAGAAGAAGGTACATTTATTTTGTATTTTATTTTCATGCCTCCACCCCTCCTCAACTGCCCCGCCACCCCCGTACAGAGGCAGCGACCACTGGTCAACAATGTAGCGTTTGCAAAACAATCCTAACAAGTCCTGAGGTAAATAAACCATTATTGACGTAACCAACTCTAGGGAAGTGGATTAATATGTAATAAGGCTGGTTAGGACTATGCAATAACTTTACAATACCCCAAATAGGTCATTTGGATTCACACTAATAAATCCCTAGATCAGTCCTGGTAATGTGGTACAGAGCAGTCAGGCTTTGCTAGAGGAACATATGTTAAGCATTTCGGAGTAGCAAAATGGACGATAAGTAATTAAAAGGAGTCGAAAGAAATCCAACACCAATTTATAAAAATAAAGCAGATTTTAATGTAATTTTAGACATAAAAATGAAGACAATCATATGAGAATAACCAAAGGTATGGGTCTTTAACCCCTTCCCTGCAAGGCTAATTCCCCCGCTGTGCTGGTGGGAGGGGGGGGCGCGCGCAGCACCCTGGTGCTCGTGACAAGCTCAGCTCATCACGCAGCACGGTGGCGCTGTGCTCATGACGAGCTGAACTTGTCACGACCATGCCCGTTTTAATGGAACGCTCAGCACAGCGGGGGAATTAGCCCAGAGTGTGAGCGCCGCGCGTGTCATGACGAGCTCAGCTCTTCGTGAGCACAGCAGCACCTAGATTCATGATGAGCTGAGCTCGTCATTAGCACGGAATAGGTTAAAGGAAAAATATATCAGTGCATTTTAATCTTGCAAAATGATAACGTTGCGGTCAATGGGGAAATACATCTGTGACAATCAGTCACTTCCAGCTCGAGTTCAGTGGAAACCACTGGGAGGTAATGTGAAGTGGTTCCCAGCACCAGGCTATGACAGTCAGTTGATTTTTACCTGGCTCATTGGGCCCAGGTGCAGAGTAATCTTGGCTGTCCCTGGTGCTGAAGAACGGCAGCCGCAGTTGCTGGTTATACTGGCTGGTTATACTGGTGCTGGTGAGGAAAGGGGTGTAAAATCCCAATAACGAGGCCACAGAGGCATCGAGTTGAAGATGTGGTGTGGTTCCCTCGAGACACAGTATTGAACAAAGGTAGTGGTAGCTAGACTGGCCACCAATAAGCTTTGGTAGTGGCAAGCTCAACCTACTGTCACTTCAAAGTCATGGAGTCTGGGGAAAAACAGTAGCCACCTAAAACTTGCTAGAGGTCAGGACTATATTTTCCATAATGAACTAAGTCACGGTTGGGCGATTCCCTCAGCAGGCTCGATGCGAAATCCAGTGCGGATTTGCCTGCAGGCTGCAGGAGACTAATAACTCTAGTCCAAGGGAGTTCTGCAGTTGCCTTTGGCTCTTTGAGGGGTTCCTCTTTCCTTTGGAGCTGGTCTCTGGTCCAGGACAAGTCACAATCATGCAGTTGCAGGGTGGTTGCCACAGGTGCAGTCTTTGTCGCCTTTTCTTTGGGCAGCTTCTGAAGTCGCAGTCTCTTCTTTGTCCTTTGGTTTCAAGTCCGTCAAATTATTTGAGGTTGTGGTGCCAGGGGAGCACCTTAAATCCAAGATTATGGGGTATTAGGGACGTGGGAACTAGTAGACAATGTGTTACTACCCAACTGCCAATCTGCCCCTGAGATGACCTCTTCCTGTGGAGCGTAGCACCTTTTCTATCCAGTTACCTCTATTCTACCACTTTAGAAATGGCAGAACCACTTTTCAGCTGTACAGACTGAGTAGCATGCCTGGGGTTGTGACTTGTCTTTTGGGGGTGTAAGCCTCCTGGCTACCTAATTTTCCTGCCTGTTTGGGCTGCAAATGTGCCTGGGAAAAAGGGTTTGCCTTTTCCTCCTATGGGAAGAAGCCTGGTTGCATATCAGAGACTGTGAGAGCTTTAAAGCTCACTACCTTGATATGCCACTTCATTATTCATCCTGCCACAGAAGGGCGGTGACACCTCCTACCTGGGCAGGTCTTTGTTTCTGACTCCTGGGAGTGTGCATACCACATGGCAGGGAGTCAGATTGCAGTCCTTGCCGTCAAGACTGGCACAGGAAAGGCTGGGGCAACCAGTTGAGGAATCTCTAAGGTAGCCTCCTGTGCCCATGACACATTAAACCCTACTTTGGAGAGAATAAGGGTTTTATGAGACAAGTTGTTTGATACCAAACATGACACTTTACAGTGGATTCATAATGGAGCTAGAATCCTGGGAATGCATGGACGCTACCCTGTGTTATCCTATGGCCACCTGAACACTTATAGTAGCCCCTAATGTAAGGAGGCGACTATAGGGACATATAAGCTTGCACTTATAGCTCCACTGCTTCAATATAATGCACCCTGCCTCCTGGGCTCAGAAGGCCTAACTTAGGGGTAACTGACATATATTAAAAATAGTGCAGGGAACTTGCCACTCATGGTGAGGAAAAAGTCGAGTTTGAGCAGTTTACACAGGGCCGGACTGACTACCGGGTGTTTTGGCATGCTGCCAAGCTGGGGGCTGATTTCACTGCGGTGGGGGCTGATTTAGTTCATGGAGACCTGTGTGTGCTTCGAAATAATTAAAGCAAAACGAATTTCGTTTAGCACACGCAGGTCTCCATGAATGAAATCAGCTCCCAGCTCAGCAGCATTCCAAACTGCCCGGTAGCCAGTCCGGCCCTGAGTTTACACTGCTCTTGCATTCTGCAATGGCAGGCCGGCTGTCATCTCTTTACTTGGGTCACTCAGAGTGGCACAATCAGTGCTGCAGGTCCTGGTGACCTCTTTAACTCCCATGCCCTGTGTACCACTGGTACCATTTATCAGGGACTTATAAGGGGGTTAAATTCCTTGCCAATTGGTGTTACCAATTTAAATGTATCATAATTTAGGGAGAGAGTACTGGTACTGGGCCTGGTTAGCAGGCTGCAGTACACTTTCTAAGTCAAAATCATCAACATTGGAGAAAAAAGTGTGCGGGTGACCATACAAAAATGGCACTTTCTTACACCAACCATCTCTGGGTTGTCGACCCTATGAGACTAAGCAGTCAATATGAGAAGATACACTTTTTTGTCTCCTTTCACACCAATCTCACAAAAGCTGTATAGTGTAATTAAGCTCTGAAATTGAAGCCAAAATGCAACCACTCATGCACAAAGCCATAAATCACAAGGTTAAAAACAACCTAATTGACAACATTCATAAGTGTCTGACTGTCTGTACTCACCAAACTTAAAAAGTCAATTATTCCTGCAAACATATACACTCTGTCAATTAGAGGAATCCATTTCTTCCCTCCTTTACAATATTATTATTATTTTTAGTGTATTTATGATAAATAAGCAAGGGTGGTTTTTGGACTGCTTCTTTAACATACACTCCTCATCTTAAATGTTAGGCTCACTTGCAACTCCGAGCAACTATTGTAATATATTGAAAACCCCTCCTGCATTTCAGGCCGCCAACATTTCCTGTAAGGTAATGTTTTCGTGACCCCATTGTTTTTGCTCGCTAACCATACTCATCATTTGACAGTAATTTTCACTCTGTGGGTTGCTAGTCCAACCAGCTTATGCAAGGGGGCGATCCCTTGACCACAGACCCCGGTGCGGGGGTCATTCAGTCCTCTCTGCCTCGATTATCACCGCAGAGTTTGCACATGGCCTTATGAAGATGGACGACATGTAGATCTTGGCTCAACTCCAAGCTTGCTTTGGGCCGGGAGGCAGAAACTAAAGCTCTACAGGGGAATCAGACATTTGTGTTCCCAGGAATATCTCAGAGAGGGCCGGGAACTTTCGCGATGAACCAGCCAGTGAATTCTGCTTTTCTTGCACAATTTAAAAATCTTTGCTCATTAAAAGGCTGGGAACTGGGCCGAGGAAGGAAGAATGCTGAAACTGCACTCGAGTTGTTCACTGGAATTAAAGCATTGTGCATTTTTAGGTATGGCCGAAGAGAGCTTACGGTCTCGCTATTGATGTAATGCATGGACGACAAAAAGGGGTCTATGCAGATACACATGGATACAAGAGTGTTATTCTGAAATTCTGCACCCTAGGATCACTATCTTACTGCACCCATCTGCTTCCTAGGGCCAGGGGCATCAGCTAACCACACAGCACTGTATTATAGCGACAGCAACGCACACAATTGCACTGCATCCAAGGGACACCAATAAACTGCCTTCAAGGGACCCCAACCCACCACACTCTATGATAATGATATCAGCCACCACAATGCACTCTACTCTGTGAACACCAAAGCCCACACTGTACTGCATCCTAAGTATACTAACCTACCATTATAACCTACCATTATAGAGGGCACACTTTGAAAAATAGCTGACAAATTGCATTGTAGTGACATCAGCAAACAACACAGCACTGCACCCTAGGGACACAACTACCCATAGTGTGCTGCATTACCAATCCACCACTCTGCATTGCAGCCTAGAGATACCAAACAACAGCTGTGCACCTACGCGGCACTAACCCATCAGACTGAACTGCATTCTAAGGATGCTGACACACCACAATGGTTCCCAGGGATGCTCTTTTAATACACTGCACTTTACCACAGGAAGACAGGAAAACCTCAGGGCATTGGATCCATGAGATGAGAGCTCCCTGCAGTCAGGGCCGGTTCTAGGATTTGCGGGGCCCTGGGCCAAAAGGGAATGTGCGAGGCCCGTCTAATTTCTCAAGTGACCCCTTGCAAGGAGACCATTTAAATGTCCAGCATTTTAGTGCCTCCACAAAAGTAGCTTTCCGCCCACTAGCAATAAACACACCTTCAGCCTGATAGGTGTGAGCATTGCTTGTGGGCTAAAAGTTAAAACCGTGGGGGTGCTAAAATCCTCGACAAAGGGCTTCCTGCAGTGTCTTTGAATGGTCTCCTTGCAATTGGGACAAGAGGAAACATCTCCCTCCCCTAGGCCTCCAGACACCATCCCTGAAAGGCCCGGTGAGGGCCCCTCCACCTAATTGCAAGGAGACACCTTTCTTTCAGTTGCATTGACAGTGAAACAACAGGACACACGATCAGTGCGTGCCCCTTGCTGGTAGGCTGAGTGCGAGGCCCTGGGCAGCTGCACACACTGCCCATGCCTAGCACCGGCCCTGCCTGCAGTGCTTTACGGTAGGACACAAAAAAACTAAAACAATGTATTAATTGCGGCCATTGAGAAATACTCTATGCCACATTATTGCCCATTGTTCTTTGCTAATGGATACCAACCATAAACAAAGGAGTTTTGCCCGCCCCAAAATAGGTAACCAGTGCAGCAGGAGCCCTACAGAACAGCAGCAAGGGACCCACATCTGGGATACCCAATTTGCTTGTGGCATCTCATTGACAAAAACATAATACAGAGGTGAATGAAATGGCCCTATGAACAAACGTATAATGGATTGGAATGAAGCCAGAGTAATCACAAGTGAATGAGGCTAATTCAAGCACTGTGCCAGCTGGACTGTTAGGTCTCCCACTTTGAAGTAGAAAATTAAACCCACTCTGCAGGAGCTCCTGTGCACATCTAGCTACAATTATTCCCATTTGTATTGGGTTTTTTTTTTAAATAAAAAAACAAGCACTGGCACAACGGCTGTGATTTCTATTGCTATGGGAAGTACTTTCAAATAGTTGGGCGATGATGTTTGTGTTGCCCTCTGCTGCCCTATATTTATTTATTTATTTTACGGATTTGTAGAGCGCATGGCTGCCCGTGAGCGTCCCAGCGCTAGTGACAGAAACAACAACAATGAGGGAGAGAGAGAATCAAAAGAGTAAGAAACATCTTGAGGTATAATATCGGTGGGCATGATCCATTGGCTGAGCAGACGCCATCAGCAAAGTTAACCCTCAAAGAATAATATTATGAAAAGGGGTCGGAAGATTTTGTTATAAGTGGTGAGCTTGACATGAACACACAGCTGAAAATAGCATTCTATATAATTTTTACAAAGTCTTAGTAATTTGTTGCATGTTTAAGAAAGCTGCCATGGCTGCATGTTACTTTCTGAAAAAAGCTGTACATTCAACAACCGTTATTATGACAGGGTAGTACAACCAATGAACGAAAAAGGGTGATTGGTGAATGGCACTCGGTCATCACGACAGGCTAAGGCATCCAAAACGTAACAACTAAGCATATTGTAGCTAAAAGGAACATCATTTTGATAGTTTTTTTTTAAAGATCATGAGTATTTTATGAGTTCATTTATTGTGTTTTTATAAATGGTTATACATTTGTATGTACAAAGTAAAATTGTGTATCATTTTTTAAATTCTATTTAAAATGGAATAATAAATAATAATGTTGCTAAAATTAACAGCTTCATTTGATGATTGAGCTATATAGACTGGTTCATCCTTTCCCAATGACTCATGAACTGTCCTAATTTTTTTATTATTATTTTTTATTATCATTTTTCATTATAATTGTTTAATTGTATATGTTATATGGTTTGCGAATTCATCGAAATTGTGATTTGTATGCGTTGATTGTGCATTCAGTTCCTCTCCTTCCGATTATTCAGATCGTACTAAATAAGTGATTTTGAAAAGGGATTTTTATGTTATGAATCCAAAATGTAAGCACTTCATAAACAAAAAAAGCCATACACCAGCAATTAAAATGTAACTTTGCCACCAAAGTAAACACCTCAAAGAATCCAGCTACATGCCACAGCTGCAGCTTAACAAACGCATATTTGATGGCCACATCAGCAAAAGTCAGTCAGAACACAAGTGGGTAATGTAAAATCCTCAATACATAAAGGCCTTGACAGACAACCAATTCAAGTAGTAACAAAGCATGAAAACACATGACTGAAGGGGGCTGACCCAAAGCCCACTCACTCTTTCACTGTAAACTTATTTTATTTGACTTTTTTAAAGAATGCATAGCATGAGTTTCTTAAGACAGCTGGATCAGTATGTAGACAAATCTAACTAGTGGAAGCTCTAAAACGTACAACCAGGATGGTCCGGACTATTTCCAACCAACACAGAGTCAACCTTCTTCGAGAGCATGTGTCCCAAGTGGATAATAATGAGGTAAAGCTGTGGCTTCAGTAGTAGAGAATTGACTATCGGTGGTGCTGGCCTACAGTAGGATAACACTGTGAGAGTGAATAAGGTTTGACTGCCACAGGATAACTTTGACACCAGTGCTTTGTATGGATGCCTAGTATACAGCCTCAACACAACCTGCTGGAAGGAGTCTAACTGAACAACACAAGTGATGGTGTCAAACATCGGGCAGATCCTACTTTGTGTAGGCTTCCTGTCTACCCTGCCAGTCCATCCGCAGGTTGTCAATGAGTGACAGCCGGTTGGATGGATTCATTATTTCATACATTTGGACATCAGATACGAACTGAGTCCATTAAGATTGCCCAGTACTACTACCTGCTGCCACACAGCACTGAGAGAGAACATGTTCCTCAACTCTGTCTTTGCTCTTACATTGCCATTACTCCCATGTTTGCATCAAGTCATCTTTTAATTTTCCTAATGATTTATCAGTGCTATGAGCGGTAAACTGTTCCATCAGCTCTCATTCGGTCACCCAGTTACACATGTGTTTATTTATTCATTCATACCTTTGTTCAGTTAGGCATGCACTAAGTCAGCCATTGACAGAGTTGGTTTGAAGATCACTATTTGAAACCTACTGAATAATTAGTCAATATCTGTATGTCAATCACAGGACAAACCCAGGAGATCTCCTTGTTGTGAAGAAGAAATAAGCAACTGTTTCCTTCCATATGACTTATTGCATGATGTCAGAAGTTGCAACAACGAAAACAAGGGAGTGGAGCAGAAGCTTTAAAATATCATATGTATGCTATTTACTAGTGGTTTAATGTCACAACCATTTCCCTGCCTTCAAGAGCCTTAAAACACTTCTTGTGCAAGTTCATCCAGATGTCAAGTTTTCACTTACTCTGTATTGTTACTGTAGAAGTGGTGCCTGCTTCTGGAGTCTCACAGGCAGTGGGTGTTTGGATAAAATGACGTTATAATCCCTCCAGGAGCATCATGACTCACTGTCTTCTGTTTAAATATATCAATGTCACTGAGCACAGCATGGGTCATTGCAGCCCATTCCACTACCGTCTACGCCTTGCACTTGGTAGTCTCCAGCCAATGTTCCACCTTCAATATTCTGCCATAAATGCCTTCCTCTATCTCCTTCATCACTGTTTCAGCTGTTTCCATTTTCTCACATAACTCTCCATGCAGATGGCTGGTGCTCAGTGGGCTAAAGTGAAGCGAATCACAAGAAACCATTTAGGTCAACAATCCCCGCCCTACAGAACTATTCGCCATTATCATAATGTGGCATGTTGTTTAAATGGCAGAGTCAAACCCTTGTTTCCCTACCCAGGCATATTAAACTAGAAAAAGAAGGCCTTTTAGAGCACATCCTTTCAGGGGGCCACAATCGAGGTTAGGGCTTTCCGATTTGTCATATCTGAGGAACCACTTGTCCAGGTGATCTTGAGGGAGTTGTCGCCACTAGACCCTACCACTCAATCAGTCCGTCAAGCGCCGCTTTACCATGTTGCAGCTCTGACTGACAGTGATAACTCAGCAGAGGAATACTGCCACCATTCCACCTCCATAACAAAAAGTCCCTCAGGCCTCCCCAGGTGGTACCTCCTTTCCCTTTCTCACTCTCGGAAGCACTCTCATGGGCAAACCACAGCCATCTCTGTTGATCTGCACTTTTTTATGCCTCATTGCACCTAAAATGGTGGGGAGCCAAATGAGCCTCAGGTTACTGCTGCAGATAAAATTCCCTCCCCAGTCCATCAAATACGGATTTTTACACTAGCAAGGCAACAATATAACCTTTCTAAAATGTTGAATATTGCCAGGGCTTAATCTTCAGTGTCACCTAGACCATCAAAGATCGCGAATGGGGAAGCAATCTAGGGCCAGCTCAGGAGCTTCCAGCGAGTGTAGACATCCTGGGACCTGGCTTCTGCCCCGTCCATAATCAGTATTGTTCGATTGGAGTATATAGACATAGTTGAGCATTATTTGACTGGGGTGACAATTGCCATAGTTGGTCATTATTCAGATGGAAATAACATAGGCTTAAGCGACCATTGTACAACTGGCGCTCTTTTAGGCTTAGTTGAACGTTACTCAGCTGGAAGTTCTACAGGCTTACTTACAGTTTGGCTGGAGCTCTGATAGGATTACTTCAGCAGTGTTTTACTGGAGCACTTATAGACACAGATGAACATTGTTCAACTGGAGCACATCTTATCATTGTTTGGCTGGAGCACTTCCATACATAGTTGGCTATTATTCGACTGAAGGTGTTCACAGACATACTCGGGCATTGTTTGGCTGGAGCATTACAGACTTGGTTGAACATTGCTTGGATGAATCTGCAATTGGCTTAGTTGATCATTGTTCAGCTAGACAGAAGATAGGATTGCATGAGTATTGTTCAACTGGAGCTCTTTTAGCCTTAGTTGAACGTTGTTCGTCCGGAGCTTTCGTAGACGTTCTTGAGAATTGTTCAGCAATGCATCCAGTAGGCCGAGTTTAGCAGCTCCCTTGCACATTGTGCCTACCTCACTGCATGTGGAATAGGTGAATGGAAGCAAGACTGAAACACAGGCGTTGGCAAAGGATCGTTGTCACGTTAGGAGCGAGAATCTAAATTAGGAACAAGCCCTTAGTTTGCTGGTATACATGGGTAATTGATCAGACAACATTGCATATAGCGGCCCGATTTCAAAGTAATCGCAGTATCACCCCATAGAGTTCCTGGACACCACAATGTATACTCATAATGTGCTTTTTAACCGCCAGTAGGTCACCGGCATCAACAACTCTATAAAAGGCAGGGACTAGAACACACCAATAAAGCCATTCCAGTTTTTTTCTTTTTATTCCGGTACCTGCACTCCTGAAGTTATAAAAGGGTAAAAACAAACTACAAGTACTAGAATTCGAAGAAAAAGCCTTCACATGATAGTCAGCTCACAATTGGAATTCGTAAACTTGAGAGAACAGGGGTTCTGCCTTGTAAAATTTCAGGTTGTACATCCACATGTTTATTTAGAAAATTTACAGACAGCATGACAGTTCAGTTAAAATGAACTACATACGTATTCAATCAGCCCTTCTTGCAGCGACTGCATGACGAACAAGTTGGACAGAGCATTTAATGCGGTTTCATATTTTCCCACAGGGCAGTTGTTCTAATGTTTCCTTCCTTCGGACAGTTTTTCCTTCCTCCTGTTTTTCCATCCATGGTTTCTGATTGATTTTTCCCGCCCTCTTTAGCCACCTGGTTGTGAAGGGCATTTGCCCAGACAGCAGGCAGTGAATGTGTCCAAGCCCTGGACATGTTTCCATGTTATTTATCTGCAAGCAAGATCTGCCCTCAGGGTGTCTAAAAAGAAACAAAAGCGTGGGGATTCTTGAAAATGTTTTCCAACCCACATGAAGGGGAAGACGGCAGAAGACCCTGTAAACAAGGCACCGAGTTAATCCATACCACCTTGGGAAACAAATGCACCAGCTGTCACCCACTGTAAAAGATGGCAGCATATGAAGATCCCTGCAAGATTAGAATTGATGCAGTTTCTGGGAGGAATGGAAAATGTTTGAAATAAGTAGTGTGTGGGTGTTAATGTGTGCTCGTGGGAAGATACTAGCGTGTGTGCTTCTTCAGCGCCACTGGAAACTAACACGACCCATTGAGCCAAATAAAATCTCTTATATGGAACAAGTTTATTCATAATTTACATTGGCATGTGTTTATAAGAGAGCAGGGGCTCAATTGAATGATGTCATAGCAGTCTATCTTGAGAAATATTGGCATCTGACTACACAGTAGTTAGGTTATAATGATCCAAAGGGGGCGTTTTGAAAGTGCCACTGGGACAAATGCTAGCGCGGAAAGTAGACCTCCCCCCCACCTTTGGAAGGAAAAAAACATCTATCGTCTAGGACAAGGTGCAGATGGCCTCATACCCTCCTGGGGCCTAGTGTTACTGCTAAAATAGCAATGTGGAAAGCTAGCTACGCCTGTGTCCAAGTCCTATTTAATGAGAATGTATATTGCAATTGTAAGTTGTAAATGAGATTTATAAAGCACTTACTACCCCTGACAAGGTGATGAAGCACTTTGCAGCAAGTAGCACACTAATCTGGAGCTAAACATTTGAAGTTAATAGTTAGTAGATTAGTTAAACATTTTTTAGTTTTTGTTTTGCAATAGTTGTGTTAAGTTTCTTCTCATGAAATTCTTGCGTGTTTAGTAGAGTTTAGAGTAGAGATAGGGTGGTGGGAATGGATGTGAAAGGAGAAGTAGTAAGGAGGTGAACTTTTTAGATGGATGTTTGGGAGTTTAACCGCTTCCATGCGGATGACAAAGCCAGCTCGTCATGGGCGTTACCTGCGCTACGCGCATGACGAGCTGGCTTTGTCACGTAACGCGGGTTTTTTCCAATTTTCAGCGCGCAGCGGGAAAACCCGCTAGCGCGCATGCGGTTAATAGTCACAGAGGTTCGGGATGAGTTAGAGAGAGGAGGGATGGGTTAAAGTTTAAAAGGAGGATTTCTTTTATTAGCAAAACACTGATTTTTTTATATATATATAGATATATATATATCTATATATATATATATCTATATATATATAAATAAATAAATATATATTCCACAACAATGGTCTTATGACGACCATAAATTGAGTCGCACATTAGGAATATTCTTATCTGTACTTTATTGCCAAAATGTTAAAAACACCGAACAGATGCATATCGGCACGTTCCCCTGCCTCAAAAAAATAATAATATTTATATGCACACGCCACTTGGTAAGGTTTTATTGGCTGAAAAAAAACCCTCTACATAAACACCCATATGTGCAAAGAAGCAGCAGTATTTACATTGTTGGATATGCGCAGTTATCTTTTGGCGAAGTATGCACATTTTTCACAACATTTCTTAAAGTTTTGGTAGCAGGCAGAAGCTCCTGTATGTATGCACCTGCACCTATATGCACATAGAAGCAGCAATTATGATATTGTCTTAAATGCCCCCGGTTGTGCTATGACACCTGATTACAGCGGAGCTGGTGGGGTGCAAGTGTGTGAAGTGATGTGAATTAAAAATACCTCTGAGAATCCTGAACTTTTATTAGCGGCGACTCAGGATATGATTAAAAATGATGTGTGGTGCAACCAAAAAAGAATTTATTATCTATTAATTGTCTATCTGATAGGTCTACATGTTTCAGCCCGCCATGAATGTTAAAGGGGCTTTCTTCAGGACTGTGAAAGTGGCGAGTGGCAAAGTGTGTAGTGCCACGTGGTAAGTGAAAAAAGAGTACCTACACACGCGCTAAGGTGTGTGGACTAGGTGTCTACGTACATACGGACACCTTGAACAAAAAGACACTATGGTCGAGTTTAGGCAGCTGATCGGGGCTCGGGAGAAGTTCGCTCCTATGTCAGACTTTGATCTCAGAGTGTAACCCATCTTCAAACCTGGTGTGGTCTCCTGTCGTCCCGGCTGGTGTTCAATGTACAAGGACCCATGTATTATGACAACTTCATCTCTATGCGGTGAGAAGCATAGTTTTTGAAGTCCATGAATACTGTTGTGAGTATAGTTGTCATGTGGGGAAGAGCCAGCTCTTGACTAATCTTCTGAAGATGAGATGGGTGTCAATGAATCTTATGTGTGTGGATAGTGAATTCCACAGTTTGTCTGCTTGAACAGAGACAGATTTTCCACCCATGATTTTTTTCTTGTCTTGTATGCGGGAGCGTTTAGGCGGAGAGTCCTGCACAAGTTTAGGCATATCACAATATGAATGCATTACTTCAGCACAGACCATATACGCAGATCCACTGAGGGTAATGTGCTGCTGAAACCCACCAGTATGGTTTAATTAGTCATGGTTGTATTGCAAAGTCCATTCATAAATACAAATTTACACCTCCCTGTCAGTGTGCAAATATTGAGGTGATGCTCACCAATTTACCCTTTTCTTACAGGAAATGTTGTTAGATTTGTGAAGTGTGTGGAATGTTGGTTCGTCATTCGACAGTTTTTAAGAAGTGTGCTAGAATAAATGTACATGAAGGGGACTTCCTACTGGACTTATATAAAGTCCTTAATTTGAGCAGGTGGTTGCAGGTGGTTGCAGGTAGCGCCCGTCAGCCCAGAATTTTGGGAAACGGCACTCATATTTCCTTATATGAATTCGACTCCGAATACATGAGAGAAACACACTACAGGGAAAAGAAGTAAGAATACGGAAAAGCCATGTCAAAGGAAGAAAGCAAGCATGAAAAAGAACCAGTAAGAGTGGGATAAAAGGGGAAATAATGTTTGGTGGTGGATGAAAGAGGCATTAGGTGGAATCAAGTCTTTCCAGGCTTGGCATTTTGGTACCCCATCATTTAATAGCGCTTACCGTAGGCTTCTGGTTACCGGTACTTCTACTTTTACAAAGTAGGCACTGCATGTATAAGATAAATTTTTCTAAGATGATTGCAGCACTTTAATTGAATTTCATAGCCATATCCTAGGCTATTGTCATGATTGTTGCCTTTAACCAGACCTGCCTTTGAATCAAGAGCAGTAAGCATGCAGGGACTTGTAGGCTCATGATGGCTGTTCGCAATAATTTGCTTCTGGCAGACTAAGTCATTTTACATTAGGTCTCTACCGAGTTTTGTATTCCGAAAAGCATTTGTGGCTTTTACCACAGCATGGAACAATTTCTTTCATGCATATTTTACGTATTTTTATGCGGTTTTAAAGTCTGAAACTTGTAATGAATAGGAACCACTTTTATAAAATTAAACTACGTTACAATAAAATCTACATTTGTAGGCCTATGTTAACAATGGGAAAATGCTGAACTAGATGCCCCAGAATGCAACACGTTTTTAGGTAAAAAGGCCGAACTAGATGAAGAAGGCCCGTATGACATTGGCTAGTCGACAAGTTTGTACTCACGCTCAGACACCTATATTTTTTCATAGTCAACACACATTTAGAAACAAACACACATAAATAGAGAATTTATTAAAAAAAAGAGAAAAAAAATCAACGATGTTAAGGCTATATTTATTGATACCAGTATTTCGAATGTCATTTGTAACAATTGCTTTAACCTAAAATAATGTGAAAAAAACATGACGTTTTGAAGATAGTTGAATTAGCATAATACGATGCTAGTTCAATTTTTATGATTCTTAAGAAAGTAAATCAATCATTGTGCACCGCTGTATTTCCTGAAATCTGGAAGAACGCTACAGTAACTCCTTTGTTAAAAAAGGCAGTTACTGACGGCAGGGAACTACCGTCCTATATTGCAACTGCCCTATCTGTCTAAAGTAATGGAGAAACTAATGAACAGACAGCTGACGCAGTATCTTGAAGCCAATGAACTTCTGGATATAGCCCAGGCAGGCTTCAGAACTAATAACAGTACTGAGACAACACTCCTAGCAGTATTGGACAACATCAGATGTGTGGCAGATCAGGGAAAAGCTGTTGCACTGATATTATTGGAACTGCCCGCAGCGTTCGATACTGTTTCACACAATCTTTTGTTAAAAACATTATTAACCAAAGGCATACACTCCAAAGCTCTACAATGGCTCCACTCATTTCTGACCAACTGAATGTAAATCATACAGCTGGGTACTCTCTCTTCCACTCCATCTCCATTAAATATGGTGTACCACAGGGTGCATCACTCAGGTGAAAGGCGGAAGGAGAGAAGGAAGAAAAAAGGGGAGTGCGCCTCCTACTATGGTGGGGCGCACACAATGTTCTTTAACCCCTTCCACGCTCATGACGAGCTGGGCTCGTCATGAAGTAGCCTCCTCGCACGCTCATGATGAGCCCAGATCGTCATGAGGAGTGGCATTTTCGATTTTCCAGCACAGCAGAGGAATATGCTGAGCAGCCATGGGGTTAAATACCCCTCACACACCAAAAGGGCCCTTGGTGTCATGCTTCATCATAGGGGTCTTTGCGTCCCTCTATGGAACGCGGCGTGCTACTGACCAGCAAATGCGCAGGAGCACTGATAAATACGCTATGTGTAGTGTGTGAGGGTTGTGAAAGGTAGGGTCAGAGGTGAATGCTACGTGAATATTAAAAAATACCAGGAGGTATTGTACATTAATTACACTACACCTCCATTACACCCATTTTAACAATACCAGCACAGAGGTATATTAAAGTTTTTTAGCCCTCACTTGCCAGGTATTTTTTAATATTCAGATATTCACATAGCATTCACCTCTGACCCTACCTTTCACAACCCTCACACACTACACATAGCGTATTTATCAGTGCTCCCGCGCATTCGCTGGTCAGTAGCACGCCACGTTCCGTAGAGGGACGCAAAGACCCCTATGAAGAAGCATGACACCAAGGGCCCTTTTGGTGTGTGAGGGGTATTTAAAGAACACTGTGTGCATCCCACCATAGTAGGAGGCACACTCCCCTTTTTTCTTCCTTCTCTCCTTTCCGCCTTTCACCTATCTTATATGGGTGGATTCTCTTTGTTTATAAACTATAACTGGAGAGATTGAATCCACCCCTGGTGTCTGTATAGACGCATTTCCTCTCCACTCCCTCTTTTGATATATATGGAGCTCATTGAAGTAGTCAGAAGGCGGCTAGCTGGCAAAACAAAAACATTCAAATCATAACCATGCTCTTAAGAATATTATTCGTTTAATTTTTTAAAAGTAGCACTGGGTGAACACATTCTGTTGAATGCCTCTATGCATAAGGCGCTTTATACGAGGAATCTTTGGAACACATGCACACTACATTTTAACACAATCTGAGGTTTTCTGCTAGTGACCCACAAATGCGGAGTCACATAGATGGGGTTAACAAGGGTGGCCAATCCCGGACTCTACTGTCCCCATTGGTTTTTCCACTTCCGCCACTCGAGCTTCTCTGCAGCCCATTTCCCAGGGCTCGCCTGCCAGGAGCAGTGAGGGAGCCACAGCGCTGCCAGGAATCTAATTACCATCTGAAAGGGCCTAACCCGCCCCACATTAATGTATAAATCTTTCCGACCCTTGGCTCTCTCCGGGGAAATCTTCGGACACGGGATACTGGGGCAGCCCACTGCCTTGTGGGATGTTTGTCTCCCTGCACCGTGCCTCTGTATCGCACATTCACACATCAGAGCCACTATACTCGATTTTGGGAATATGTTGTGTTATGGTATGGTGAGGTGGGGTGTGGTGGGGTATGGTGTGGTGTGGTGTGGTATGGTATCAGCATTAGTATAGCAGAAGTTCTTTCTTCATATTTGTGCTCTTTTGTAAATTTTGGGATTTGCCTCGATCTGATGTGTTTAGTTGTTTGTTGTCTTGGTTATTAGACATTTCAGCAATTCAGAGTTGTGCTGGTTGCATGTGGTATGATCTGTCTATTATGTAATGAGTGGGTGTTTGTTTGGTGTGTCTTGGGTTGATGTGACAGCCCTAGCCAGCTATTCCCCAAACTGAGCCTCTATTCATGCATGTGGAATATTATATCCAGTAAGGCCTACTTATAGCTGGGCTGTATGGTTGGTGTGAAGCTTGGCCAGACAACAAGAACAGTACAGCTGTTTAGCAGGTGTG
Organism: Lissotriton helveticus; assembly: GCF_964261635.1. NCBI lineage: Eukaryota > Metazoa > Chordata > Amphibia > Caudata > Salamandridae > Lissotriton > Lissotriton helveticus. The sequence continues at coordinate 1,765,152,233 of NC_136057.1, forward strand.
ATTTGTTTGATTCCAAGACAATGTGCGTGTGTCTGTGTGGTATTTTGCTAGTCTAGTCTGTTGTGATTGCCTCTTTGGCTCTCAGTGATGGCATCAATTTGTAACCATTGTGAAAGCTGGTTGCTAAAAGCATGTCTTTATGTGGCATTTCTAGGCGAGGTAGTGACTAATGAAGGGTGCAGAAAAAAATATAAACCCGAAACTGCAGATCTTACTGAGGAATGAGGTCTGATCCACTGTACCTTTTCGTGAGCGAGAAGCATGTTGTCAAAGGTGTTGCCAAACAGTAACTCTGTAGCACCTGCTATATACTGTACAACCAGTACCGACTTTACAACTGTACTCTGTTATGTATGTTACCATTAAATGTCCTGTCACTTGGATGTATGTAATTGGTGTCATAGTCGAGGTCCCAGTATCTGAAGTATGCTTCACTATTCCGTGTGAGCGTAGCACACCAGCTGTATTTTCGTTTTCCAGTTTGGCACACACTTCAAAGCACCACCCTCCCCTCTGCCAATGCTGCCAATGCACGGTGTGGCCAGTATATCACATGAACTGCAATCTAAATCTCAAATGTCTCATAGGTATTGTAACAATTTATTTGTACTATATTTGACCTATTCAGAAAATTAACCTGTATGCCCAAGCTTAAGACATCATCTCATAGCCCTTTATTCTTAAATACCATCCTATATAAGTGCTTTGCTAATCATGTAGGATAATTGTGCCGTTGGATGAAGGTGGGACCCACCCGCACTCAGTTATGGGGACTGACACTTATTTTTCTACAATAGAACTTGATCCACAGGAAGAAAAACACATTTGGGGGAAAGAAGGAAGCAAAAACGAACACTGACAAAGGGAGAAACCAGGGACGAAAAAGAACCCGCATGAGTGACAATTCTTCCCTCATGCATCCTTTTTTAACTCATCCCAAAACTCATTTTACTAATATAATCTCCCTAATCCAGTCATGGAGATTCTTCCCTCCTCCATCTCTCCGTATAGTCATCTCAAACCTAATCTTACTACTATGATCTCATAATAAACACTTTCTAGACCATTCCCTCTTCTATTCCCCCATTATCCTTTTAAATCCAGCTAACAGACTCACATGCCCACTACCCAAAATAACAGAAATTTCACTACACTAATCCACCACTAATCCTTTTTGGGTTCTGGAGTAGGGTGCTACTCACCAAAAAGCACTTTGACACCTCGTCAGGGCTAGTAAGTGCTATATAAATGCAATTACAATATAATACAATACAATACGTAAAGGGGCTGGGAGAGTCTGGTGATAAATTAAAAATGCATGAGAGGGACACAAGACCATGCAGCTTTGGCATTTAGCACCCTGACCTTTGATAGCACTGGCAAAGGTTTCTGAAGAAAACTTTGGGAACCACACTTAGAGGCTCATTAAGAAAGAGTAACAATCGCCGCCACCGGGCCAGCTGTGGCGAACGTTATGCCATTGTCATGATCGTTACGCCATTGTCATGAGCTTTACCCCCGTCATATTATGATAGTGGGTATCACGGTGGACAGAAAGTCCGTCCGCCACTTTTCCGCTGGTGGCAATTGTCACGATTGCCTGCCAGGCGGAGCAGGGGTTCTAATATGGTACCGGTGCCTAGAAGGCACCGTCCACCGTCCACCGTCCACCATAATAGGATGTCACATTTGAAAGGCCTTTTTATCAAGGCAACGCCACCATGGAAAGGCTGGCCGGGATTGTGTTTGGGGGCCGTTGCGGACCCCCTTATGTTTGGGGGAGGTGGGGTGAACTTGGGGGGTACCCAAGTGACAGGCACCTTGTGGTGTCTGCCATGTGGTGCAGTGAAATACCTAGATACGACGGAGCCGGCGTAAGGGGCAGCGAAGAGGGATTCTCCTCATAGACCCGCAGCAAGGAAGCCCGGGTAACCCCTGCGTTAGACACGGTCTCATGGAACATTGAACTCCCATTTTTACAGTCTGCAAAATAGCGGCTAAAGTTTAGGTACAATAATAGACCTTCACTAATAAATATCACTTTTTTGTATATACACAAATTAGAAAAACGTGAGTAAGGTGGGGATTTTGTGTAACCCTGTCCTGAAGAAGATGTTTTTACATCGAAACATGTTGACACACACCCAGAGGCAGCGCACATAATACTACGCTCATCCTCTTACAACCTTTTTTTAATAGTACCAACTCGGGGAACCATTAAAGTTTTTGAGTCCACCCACGAGTCAGGTCCTTTTTAAATCTCCACTCACTATCCCGACCCCACCACCACACTCACTCACTATATGATTAAATAACCCTCACTATACACCACACATAGACATAAGAGTGCTCCCGCGTATTCGCTGGTCGCAGCACGCCGTATCCCGTAGAGGGATACGATGACCCCGATGATGAAGCATGACACCAAGGGGCCTGTTGGTGTGTGAGGGGTACCTAAAAACACCAGACGTGCTCCCAACCACAGTAGGGACATCGTCAACCCTTAATTTTATGGATTCCTCTTGTTTTGTAAACGTTACCCAGGGAGAACGAATCCATATAGTCTCTCTCTCTCCTTCCTTTGTTAAAATGCAGTGAAATACCTGGCATGCGATTTTAACATTGGGGCGGGTGCTGCTGTCAGCAGCACCCGCTGCAATGTTAAATTGTGGAATGTGACCACCATGGTGGGGGTCGCATCCTAATTCGAAGTGCGGGACTGCCGCATGTCTGGCGGCCAGTCCCAAAACCACGGGAATGGCGGGTGGACTCAGGTCCTCCCACCATCCTAATGAGCCCCTATTTCTTTACAAATTAACCAATGGTCTATATTTTGTGAGGGACACTTTAACATTACAGCATAAGACACTGATAGAAGTACGTGCTCACTGTAGGTGCTCGACCTAAGCTTGAAGCATAAAACGTGCATCCTTAAATTAGGACATATATCAGCACAAGATAGATCTAGGTAGCACAATAATGCACTCTGCCTAGCATTTAAATGATCATTAGATATAACTACATGTGTAGCGCATCTAACCGTTATGAGGAGTTACCTTGACTTCGAGGTATTTTGATTATTTTGACATCAAGACCAATGCACGTTCGTGAAAAACGAAAAAAAAATTTGTTTCCTTTATATTGAGAACCTTGTTATGCAATCAAAGGTTTGAAATATGAAGTTTGACCCCCTGAATATACTTATAATTTAAGAATACACTCATGACTCGATTACGCGGGCCACAGAAAGTGAAATAGGCTTGTCTATACAAACACACTCTGCTTGTTTATTGCAACTTGTAATATGAAGTAAAGAAGAAAAGAAAACTTTTCAAAACTACAATCCCTTTAAAGTTGCCTCCAAAGAAAACAGCAATCAAGCAGTGGTATAAAAAAATGCAAAATCCTTTATTTCGTGCTTAGTAGATCTTCAAATAATACAACTCCAACCTAAATATGTGAGTTTTCACAAAATCTTTTTCGGTCAGATTTTTCTCCAGATGCCATTGGTTTGAGAGAGCCCCTAGCGATGTCGAGGGTGAGACTGCACGGAATCTATTGCACACAAAGGTTAGCCAAGATTTGTTTTAATTGCCTATGGTTGTTCCAATAAAAATATACAGATTGAAAATAATGTATTCCATTTCGTACAAGGGAGATAGTCCTTGTTGTGTTGCTCAGCCTAAATTAATTTTGATAAACGGTTTGCTTCAAGGTTTACAATATGAAGACTGACAAGCCTTGATAAAAATCAGGGAGCACTACACTCAGTTCTGATTAACCTTATATCACCATTGAATCATAATGTTAAAAAATACCTCACAGAAATTTTACAGTTTACATTTTGAGGTGCAGAATATTATTTTTTAGAACACAAGGGAAGCTCAAGGAAGGAGCTCTCGGATTATCTATGAATGCCTTCTCATTTACCAAAAGACATTAATTAGAAGTAGCTTTGACTCAATCATTTAGAAGATTTAGAACATACTTGATGTTGCCACTAGTTCTTTTGAAAGATTGAGAAAAACGCAAAATAGGGCAAGCCGTCCAAGAACAAGTACAATTTGTCAAATGGGTGATTATTAAACATACTGGAATTTTCATATCAGAAAATTCACTGCTACCTCTAACAGTTGCAAGTTCCAGTGACAGATCAACCAGGCACCAATACATTCAAAGGCATTTGGTTGGTACATTGTATCACAGCTAACCAGTAGATGCTGACAATGCTAACTCTATGGCAACAATAAAGTGCACCTCTCTGTGGCAAAACTAGCTTCAATCAGAACATTGAGTATGGTGTCAAAGACTGGATGAAGGTCTTGCAAGGCTAAACATAAGATAACAATTCAAATCAGAGGTCTTTGTTCATGTATTTTCATATTTAGTTAATATATCAGTAAGACAAGTGTTGATGAACCATTATGAGCCGGAGAAGGAAACTCACCTCAAACACTTCTTCATCAAGTAGCCGGGTCCCAAAGAGTGTGACGCCCTCCGTACTGATGACTGGATTGTCTCCGCGCTCCAAAGGATGTGATTGTTCCCTATTACAGTCCACAATTAACGTTACATTCTTTCTTTCCACACTGATTGCTATCCGGTGCCATCTAAGGAGAAGAAAGGAAGTCAAAGACTCATATTGAGCATTTGCATAAAAAGGTGTGCCTCTGAATATCGAGGTCGGACTCTCAATGGCATTAAATATCGTTGATGCAATATTCGAAGGACAAAATAGTCACAGGTTAGTAAGCATTGATTTTCTAAACCTAGGTACATATATATATACTTTGACGATATATAAATATATATATATATATATATATATATATATATATATATATATATATATATATATATATATATATATATACTCCTAATGTTCCCGTTCAGGCAGGTGTCATGAATGTTGTCCATTTATGAGGGTTTACATGTACTCTAGAGGGGAGAGGGGCAGTACATTGCTGGTTACGTAAAAATCACGAACTTCAGATTTCCATTAATTTTTTGTACTACGCAAATGGGGTAAATATCGGACCTATTCCAATTGTATCAGTGACATTGCCCATGTGTTTAACAACAAGAATATGGTTACATTTTACATTTAACCCACTTCGGTGCAGTCTATTCTCGCAACAGTATTTTGTTTATGTCTACCTCGTGCCTGTAGGGGGAGAACTATTTATACACATACTGTTTGGGCGCCAATTTGATTGACAAAGGCTTCTGAGAAGCCGAAACGCGTCTCTTGAGCTCAGGGTCGAGGGAGACCCAGGAAAATAAAGATGCCTTATTCCAGCAGCTTTCGTGTGCGTGCCTTCTTCTCTGGGAGCAGGATTGTTTGTTTATATATATATATATATATATATATATATATATATATATATATATATATATATATATATATATTCACTGAAAAAACCATAGGTTTCACACCAGTTATAGTTAGCTGAACATTTTACTCATACAAAACTATTGAAATTCCCACGTTATAGTTAGTTGGACTCACTATAACTCGCGCGCCCGCAATCCACTGCTGATGATGTCACATATTACATCATTCATGACATGGTCAGTGACATCACTGATGACATCACTGATGACATCTCAAATGACATCACTGATGACATCACTGATGACATCTCAAATTACATCACTGATGACATCACTGATGACATCATCCAGTGACTTTGTGTTTCTGTAAAGTTAAAATTTGTTTTACATATTGAAGAATGAGTGGATGTATGAGTGTCTGGATGAATGATTTAGTAGGTGCGTGACTGACTGTATGAGTGAGTGATTAAATGTGTCTTACTGAATGCATTGGTTAGTGACTAAACTGTCTGAATGTGTGCATCAGTATGTCTGTTGTTGTGTAAGCTGCTGCATGTGTTGATCAGTAGCTATATGAGTGGCTATATGGGTTATTGATTGGTTGTTCAAGTATTTGTATGTGAGGGTGAGTGTGTGTGTGGGTGGCTGGGAGGTGTGTGACTCTGTGCATATATGTGTGAGCAGTTGATTCACTTGGTATAAGGGTTCAAGAGTGCATGTGGAAAGAGCTGTATGGGGGGTTGACTGTCTGCATGGATGTGTTGGTGAGTGAATGGCTATCTCAGTGCTCCATGTCCAAGTAAGTACATATGTAAAACACAGTGCATGTGAGAGTTGGCATATATAAATGACTATACATGAGAGCCTGTGATTGCGTAAGTGACTGTATAGATCAATGTGTACTTGTATCAGTGATTGTAAAAGAGAGTAAGTATGTGTTAGTATATGTTTGAATAAGTAAGGTTTAGTGTGTATAACTGTGTAGTTGAGGAAATGGGAGTGTGATTGATTCTCTGCATAACTGACTAGGTGTTTGAGTAACACTGTGGATGAGTGTCAGTGTGTAAGTGTCTGTATAGGTGTATGAGTGGATATGATAGTGTTCTATTGATGAGTGACCGTATGTATGAGTAATTGTATGAGTGGATGTGTGTGTAGACCTAGAAATCAGTGAGTGCGTATGTAGTTACTGGTATTGGTGTGTCAATAATTTCAGGAATGGTAGTTTGTATTTAACACTGGGTGTATCAAAGGTTAGATTAGAGTGTGAGGAGGTGCATCGTATTATCACATGAATGATGTCATCAGTGATGTCATTTGAGATGTCATCAGTGATGTCATCAGTGATGTCATTTGAGATGTCATCAGTGATGTCACTGACCATGGCACGAGAGGCTCCAAGAGATGGTGCCAATACTTCAACTGGAGGAGCAACTGCATCGGTGAGGGGGCGACAAGAGCAGCTGATCCCCAATATTCAGCCTATTTTTAATGAGGCCTCCATCAAATGCAAGCATTGTGATGCTCTACTTTGTTACGGTGAACAAAGTATTATGATCATTGCTCGAGAATTAGAGAACCACCGCTGCCGTCCCCAGCCCTAATTTTGATTTTTTTTTTGCTCCAGTTGAGCAGTTTGCCATTCCCTGTTTTTGTTTTTGTTGAAAAAAAAGAAAAAAGAAGAAAAAAAAAGTTATTTTCAGAACTACCTCCAATTCTCAAAAAAGAGCTGTATTCTTTAAAAAATAAAAAAGAGTAACTGAAGTGGAGTGCAGTGAGAGAGGAGAGGAAAATGAGTGACAAAGCAAAGAAAGGGACAAGAGGGGAAGGGAAGTGAAGTAGGGGGACTGAAAGAAGGTGACTGTGGGGAAGGTGAGTGAGGAGAAGGAGAGTCAACATGGGGAATGAGGATAAGTGAAGAAAATGTGGTAAAGGAACGGGGGTGTGGAAGGGTAAGAAAAGAGCAGTGATGTTTAGGAAAGAGTGGAGATACAGACTGGATAAAGACAAGTGAGTGTGAGACAAGGTGAGTAAGGGAGTGAAGAGACGAAGAAAGTGAAAGAAAAAGTGAGAGTAGAAAACTGATGGCCTCATTTATGAGACCATGCATCACTTTTACGCCGCCGGAGCGTCACTTTTTGTGACGCACCAGTGGTGTAAAAAATGCACCTTGTTGAGTCATATTTACAAAGTGACGCATCTAGGTAGATGCGTCACTTTGTAAACCCCTGCGCCACATTATACCTGTGCCAGGTGTAATGTATGCAAAGGGGGCATATTCATGCAAGGAAGGGTCGTAGAAGTGACGCAGTGAAATCTATGAGATTTCACTGCGTCACTTTTAGGACGCCGTTGCGTCGAAATCTTGCGCCTGCCTCACAGCAGGCGTAAGACTGACGCAGGCCCTTTCACATGGGGCTAGCTCCATGTGAAAGGATGCATTGCTGGAGTTGCGTCATTTTTGTGACACACTCCAGCAATGCATCACTTTCCTCTAAACACTCTACTTTATTTTTTTTACACTGTTTTTCCCTGTGGTGCGCTCAGGGTGCGCGTGCCGGAGAGCGTACCCGGGAACGCACCCAGCGCTTACCCCGCGAAAATTTCCCCCCCCCAAAAAAGTTTTTTTGCCCTTCAGGGTCCTTCTAGGCCCCCTCACAAAACCTAGGGGGTCAGGGGGTGTCTACCCTTCCCCCTTTCAATAATTTCCCCCTTTCTTTTTCACCTCTTGTTTCTCGATTCTACCGAGACACAAGATGGCGGACTTTCCGGACTGTTTAGAATGTTGACAGACACCCGAGAGCCAATCAGCTTTCCGCTCGCGCACTCCCGTAGTGCACCGGGTGCGCTCCCCGGTACGCGTACCTCTGAGTGCTGGGAGCGCGCCTATAGATATATATGTGTTTTTTAAGTTAATTTTTAAAAAAAACACTCGAGCAATTTTCACCAAACATAGCAAAGGTACATCTGCGTACCAGTCCCTACAATTTTGCCAAGTTTGGAGTAATTCCATTCAGCGGTTCGGGCTGTAGACTTGTCAGACCATCCTATGGAAATTAACATGGGGAAAACACGTTTTGGGACCCCCCTTTTTTCTCAGCCCCCACTTCACGAATCTCCCCGAAACTTCCAGGGAAGGAGCAGAGCGGAGCTGGCAACATTTTGGAAAATTACACACAAATTCCTCAACCGGCGCCAGAGTTATTCCCAACAGAATGTTGCGGATTTCCTATGGTAGCCAATCCTAACTATAACTACCTACTGGCGACTGCCAGTAGGTAATATATATATATATATATATACATATATATATATATATATATATATTCACTGAAAAAACCATAGGTTATAGACCATATATAGTTAGGAATCAGCATTTACAAAACCTTGAAAATTCACTGAAAAAACCATAGGTTATAGACCATATATAGTTAGGAATTAGCATTTAAAAAAACTTATTTTACTCACACAAAACCATTGAAATTCCATATATAGTTAGTTGCACTAACTATATATCGCGCACCCGCAATCCACTGCTGATCATGTCACATATTACATCATTCATGACATGGTCAGTGACATCACTGATGACATCACTGATGACATCTCAAATGACATCACTGATGACATCACTGATGACATCTCAAATGACATCACTGATGACATCACTGATGACATCTCAAATGACATCACTGATGACTACATCCAGTGACTGTATAATTCTGTAAAGTTAAAATATGTCTTACATATTGAAGAATGAGTGGATGTATAAGTGTCTTGATGAAGGATTTAGTAGGGGCATGGCTGACTGTATGAGTGACTGATTAAATGTGTCTCACTGAGTGCATGGGTTAGTGACTAAACTGTCTTAATTTGTGCATCATTATGTCTGTTGTTCTGTAAACTGCTGCATGTGTTGATCATTAGCTATATGATTAACTGTATGGGTTATTGATTGGTTGCCCAAGCATTTGTATGGGAGACTGAGTGTGTGTCTGGGTGGCTGGGAGGTGTATGACTCTCTGCATAGATGTGTGAGCAGTTGATTGACTAGATGTATGGGTTCAAAAGTGCATGTGGAAACAGCTGTATGGGCGGTTGACTGTGTGCATGAGTGTATTGGTGAGTGAATGGATATCTCAGTGCTACATGTCAAAGTAAGTACATATGTAAAACACAGTACATGTGAGAGCTGACATATATAAATAACTGTGCATAAGAGCCAGTGAATGTGTGAGTGGCTGTATGGATCATTGTGAACTTGTATCCAGGATTGTATAAGTGAGTAAATATGTTTTAGTATATGTTTGAATAAGTAAGGTGTGTATAACTGTATAGTTGAGGAAATGGAGGTGTGATTGATTCTTTGCATGACTGACTAAGTGTCTGAGTAACTCCATGGATGAGGGACAGTCTATGAGTGTCTGTTTACACTGAGTGTATCTAAGGTTATATTAGAGTCTGAAGAGGTTCATCGTATTATCACATGAATGATGTCATCAGTGATGTGATCAGTAATGTCAAATGAGATGTCATCAGTGATGTCATTTGAGATGTCATCAGTGATGTCATCAGTGATGTCATTTGAGATGTCATCAGTGATGTCATCAGTGATGTCATTTGAGATGTCATCAGTGATGTCATCAGTGATGTCACTGACCATGTCATGAATGATGTAATATGTGACATGATCAGCAGTGGATTGCGGGTGCGCGATATATAGTTAGTGCAACTAACTATATATGGAATTTCAATGGTTTTGTGTGAGTAAAATAAGGTTTTTTAAATGCTAATTCCTAACTATATATGGTCTATAACCTATGGTTTTTTCAGTGAATTTTCAAGGTTTTGTAAATGCTAATTCCTAACTATATATGGTCTATAACCTATGGTTTTTTCAGTGAATTTCAATGGTTTTTTAATAGCAAATATCATAAGCTGTCGAATGTCAAGTACGTGGTAAGTGAAAACATTTTCGTGTTTATGCACACTGATCTGCTTTGAATGGTGCCCCCGCCCCCTCATTTCTATTAGGAGTACTCTCTCTTTGCAGATAGTGAAAGGTAGTTAACGCAGGCCTTTGCCCCCGTTGTAATCCGTCGTGCCTGCTTCTCTCTCCATTTGATTGATTGTTATCCAAGTATTTACTGTTTTAGAATTAGTTCTCTTTGGTTCATTCTCTATTTACAAACAAACACAGAGTCGCAATACTCTGTTTAGTCTTTGCAGATAACGAAAAATCGTGTAAAAAAAATAGAAAAGGAATCGAGCAAAATCAGTAGGCCACTAATGGGATCTCTTTTTGACCTCGCTAAAATAGAAACATTAGGAACAACCCCTCATGACAAATACAAAACTAGTGAGATGAACTGAACTCCACACAATGATGGCTGCAAAACAGCTCGGCTCCGCCACCCACCCCGCCCAAAATAACGATAAAGAGCGGCTGCCATGATTGGTTGCGGAATGGCCACGACGGAGCTACGAAATGGTGCTGCTCTCATGCTAACCCCAGCTTCAGTCTGAAACATCCAGAAACACTGTAGACTACCAATTCGATCAGTTCCGGTAGCGCCCCAATGTAACCCGGTAGAGAAGAACTAGCCCTCCCCTCTTTGACTGATGGTTCTTGTTGCCTGTCCCTTCTGTTGTCATTTAACAGAACTATTTAGCCTGCTGAAAGGGGTTGTGTTCCGACTGCTGGTTGGTGGAGACATTTTGACTATATTCTGGACCTGCGTTGTCGCGTAATGCGTCATATGACGCGCCGCGTTAGCGCATCCGGAAGTCATCCGGGGCGCGCAGCGCGTAACGTAAGCATAACAAGTCATGTGACTTGTTAATAAAACTTTTCATTGGTTCATTTTACTTTTCTTATTGTAATGATGAAAGGCTTGGTCATATGACCTAAAAATTACGCTTTTCATTACTTCCGAACATTATTTTTTCTTAAATATATGTTATAATGTTCCAGGCTAATGTACTTTCCCGGAAATTTTACAACTGTCCTGCAAGTAAAATATATTCTTTTTTCGAGAAAAAGAGCGTTTCTTCGTCCCATGACGGAGCCGTTGAGCAAAAGAGGGTCGACCTGCTGTCTTAGTCGCCGATACGCCTGAATATGAGATTCTTATCGATCACTTTATGTTGCAGGAATAGAAAACACAACAGCCCTTGACCATTTATCTTTACTGCGTTCCTTCGTATTATACCTTTTACCCTTCATGTAATTGGTCTGCTTTATTTCACTTGCCTTTTAATGATTCTAAAACAGTGACTATTATTAAAAACTTTACCAATGTATATACTACTACCATGTTTTCTTTTAAAAACCTTTATTGTGAAAATTTCATTATACAAATACGAGCCTATAACCACGTGGGCCTGCCACGGAGCAAACTGTAATCGTATATGATGAATAGACATTTACACTGTAGAGGAACGTAACGGGCGGGCCATTAGGTTGCAAGAACTAAGGTGTCTAACAGTTACGGAATCGGTGGACGTACATTTTATAATTAAAATACGACAGGGCCAGTTACAATAAAATTATCTAGATATACATTTGCGGGCAAGTACCATGGGTGACGTTAATTCGAACTTTCAACAGTACAGTAATCAATAACACATCAGAACTTAATATCAATAGGGATGTCGAAATATTCAATCAATTCTCGTCCCCGCCCGCCATGTGCTTCAAAACTGCATACGTATCTCGTGATTTCAAGGTTCTGCAACCAGTACACAACAAGGAGTTACGAGTCCCATTTATTCCGGCGCCATTTTGGGCGAGGACGGGCAGGTCCAGGATATAGTCAAAATGTCTCTACCAACCATCGACTATGATGATGTTCATATGCTGTATTTATTAGAGTAACACTCATCTGTCCACATGAAATTAATTTGCCACAATCTAAACATGTCATTTTAATCTTTCCAAAGTTCTTCTAAATATTTGGGACCGTTTCCCTTGCCTCTGAAGCTCTCAGTGCCACTTCTTTGATGAATGTACTAGCAGGTCAGGGGTTCTCCTCCAAATCTCTCTTTTATGCAGCACTATAATTAATTGGTGCCACCTCTCCATATGACGATGCATGGTATAGTTACCACAACTATATTTTTTTTCGGTTCCTCTGGAGAGTTCATCGTGGCAGATGAAGCGTGTAACGTACCGGGCATTTACCTTTTTTTGCATGTACAGGAAAGGAAAAAAAAATCGAGCGTCCGAGTTCTAAGGTGTCCCAGGGCCATTTTAGTGGACCAGGCCCAAATCCAAAGAACAGGCCGCCATTTTGAGAGTCCTCTTGCAGCCGCCTGTCGCTGTAGCATCAAGAGCAGCCGAAACTCAGCTGAATGGCAACTGAAACGGTAAAGGGGCGCCCCACTACAGCAGACGAGCCTCCACCTAGGAAGGCCCATTCACGCCGGCTCCCCCCCCCCCCCTTCGGGCACCCCACGCCGTTATTCGGAGCAGTATTGTAGGATGGCCACACCAGTGCGGCAACTTGCTAGACATCACCTCGGTGGTAACCGAATCTCAACGCCTTGTGGTGTCTTCTATTCAGAAAACATTGTTATGCTGCCTTCGACCTATTCGCCGCAAGTGCGCACACAACTCAACTGCATAGCTTGCTAGACACCACCTCGGTGCCATCCGGATCTTGGAATGTCAGCGCCTTTTGGTGTCTTCTCTTCAGAAAATATTGTTGCGCTGCCTTTGGCCCCATTCGCACATCAGTCCGCTACTGACGCCATCTCACAGGCTAATGGGGCGCCCCACGCCGACTTTCAGCATTGTAGGATGACCACACCAGTACAGCAACTTGCTAGACATCACCTCGGTGCCATCCGGATCTCGGCGCCCCACTGCAGATGAAGTGCCTCTCAACTATGAAACCACCACGGTGACATCCGGATCTTGGCGCGTTGTGCTGCCTTCGGCCTATTCGCCCATCGGTCCGCTACTGACGCCATCTCACAGGCTAATGGGGCGACCCACGCCGAGTTTCAGCATTGTAGGATGACCACACCAGTACAGCAACTTGCTAGACATCACCTCGGTGCCATCCGAATCTTGGCATCTCAACGCCTAGTGGTATCTTCCATACAGAAAATATTGTTACGCTGCCTTTGGCCCCATTCGCACATCAGTCCGCAACTTAGACATCACCTCGGTGCCATCCGGATCTTGGCATCTCAGCGCCTTGTGGTGTCAGTCAGAAAATATTGTTGCGCTGCCTTTGGCCCCATTCGCACATCAGTCCGCTACTGACACCATCTCACAGGCCAACAGGGCGCCCCACGCCGACTTTTACCATTGTACGATGGCCACACCAGTGCCACAACTTGCTAGACACCACCTCGGTGCCATCCGGATCTTGGCATCTCAGCGCCTTGTGGTGTCTTCAAATCAGAAAATATTGTTGCGCTGCCTTTGGCCCCATTCGCACATCGGTCCGCTACTGACGCCATCTCACAGGCCAACGGGGCGCCCCACGCCGACTTTCAACATTGTAGGATGGCCACAGAAGTGCGACAACTTACTAGACACCACCTCGGTGCCATCCGGATCTTGGCGCGTTGTGCTGCCTTCGGCCTATTCGCACATCGGTCCGCTACTGACGCAAACTCACAGGCCAACGGGGCGCCCCACGCCGACTTTCAGCATTGTAGGATGGCCACACCAGTGCACCTTACTGGACACCACCTCGGTGCCATCCGGATCTTGACGCGTAGTGAAGCTGCAGCAGCTGCAAATAAGCTTCAGACAGTGTTACAACCGCTGCTCAGAACTCTCAACTATGACACCACCTCGGTGCCATCCGGATCTTGGCATCTCAGCGCCTTGTGGTGTCAGTCAGAAACTATTGTTGCGCTGCCTTTGGCCCCATTCGCACATCGGTCCGCTACTGACGCAAACTCACAGGCCAACGGGGCGCCCCACGCCGACTTTCAGCATTGTAGGATGGCCACACCAGTGCGGCAACTTGCTACACACCACCTCGGTGCCATCCGGATCTTGGCATCTCAGCGCCTAGTGGTGTCTTCTATTCCGAAAATATTGTTGCGCTGCCTTCGGCCCCATTCACACATCGGTCCGCTACTGACGCCATCTCACAGGCCAACGGGGCGCCCCACGCCGACTTTCAGCATTGTAGGATGGCCACACCAGTGCGGCAACTTACTAGACACCACCTCGGTGCCATCCGGATCTTGGCGCGTTGTGCTGCCTTCGGCCTATTCGCACATCGGTCCGCTACTGACGCAAACTCACAGGCCAACGGGGCGCCCCACGCCGACTTTCAGCATTGTTGGATGGCCACACCAGTGCGGCAACTTACTAGACACCACCTCGGTGCCATCCGGATCTTGGCGCGTTGTGCTGCCTTCGGCCTATTCGCACATCGGTCCGCTACTGACGCAAACTCACAGGCCAACGGGGCGCCCCACGCCGACTTTTAGCATTGTAGGATGGCCACACCAGTGCTGCAACTTGCTGGACACCACCTCGGTGCCATCCGGATCTTGGCGCGTTGTATTGCCTTCGGCCTATTCGCACATCGGTCCGCTACTGACGCCGCCTCACGTGCCAACGTATTTTCTCCGCATTTTATACCCTATGCCGCATAACAGGTCATGTAACTTGTTTATAAAACTTTTCATTGGTTCATTTTACTTTTGGTTTCCTAATGATGGAAGGCTTGATCATATGACCTAAAAACAACACTTTTCATTGGATGAAAACTTTTTTTTTTTTCCAAACGATGAAAGCCCCACCTTGTTTCTGGATGTTTCAGACTGAAGCTGGCGTCAGCATGAGAGCACCACCATCTCGTAGCTCCGTCGTGGTCATTCCGCGAGCAATCATGGCAGCCGCTCCCCACCAGAAGCCTGCAGGAGTCGGGGCTCCCAAAACTTTTGATGAATTCTCAAGGCGGAGGGGACGCTTTCGAGAATGGGGTCCAAGACCTAGCAGACAAGCGTCCGATTTCCAAGGTGTCCCAGGGCCATTTCAGTGGACCAGGCCCAAAAAGGAAACAGCCTGCCGCCATTTTGAGAGTCCTGTGACAGCCGCCTATCGCTGCACCGCAAGAGTGGGCGCAACTCAGCTGAATTGCGGCTTTTGACACAGTGGACCAAAAATGGACGGAATGGCAACTGAAACGGTAAAGGGGCGCCCCACTACAACAGATGACACTCCACCTGGAGAGGCCCGTTCACGCCGCCTCCCCCGGGGCGCCCCACGCCGTTATTCGGAGCAGCATTGTAGGATACCAAAACCAGTGCGGCAACTTACTGGACATCACCTTGGTGCCATCGTTCTGCTGCCTTGGAACTATTCGCACAACAGTTTGCTACTGATGACCCACCCCCCGCGACGCCCCATGCCGTTATTTGCTGGGTGGCAACTTACTAGACATCACTTTCGTGTCATCTAGATTTCAACGCGTTCTGCTGCCTTGGAACTATTCGCACAACAGTTTGCTACTGATGACCCACCCCCCGCGACGCCCCACGCCGGAAATCTGGACGTTGTGCTGCGTTGGGACTATTCGCACAGCCGACCGCTACTTCGTTGTTTTTCCCTAAAAATGTTTATATGTTATTACTATTTTTGTTTTCTTGTATATATTTATAAATTATTAAAGTTTTATAATCTTACTACTTTGTCGGAGTGCTATATATTTTTAATGTGACACATAATTGTAAAAACTTTGATGTACAAAGAGTCATCCCTGGAATCTTCCGCTTCAGGCTCGGTCCCCTCCCCAATCACAATACAGGATGGTTTTCAGATAATAGCAACGCTTCTGCTGTGACGGATCTCATCGAGTGTGGGCCTTGATCTACTATAACTCCTTTGAAGAGGGGTGATTCTTTACAGCTGTGGCCATAAACTACATCTGCAGGGCTAGCTGATACCCTAGGACCAGCCTGGACAATCGGACACAGAGGAAAAGGAGTGTCAGAGGGTGCGGTAGTGAATAGGGCGAAAGGGAGGTGTCGGGCGGGCACAGGGTGTGATTCTCAGGGAAGAGCAGCGCAGATGGGGGGAGGTTTATTACCCATGCATAAGACAGAGAGCGAGGGTGACCACTGCCTGGGGGAGATGCTTGCGAGGGTGGGGAGCCATGCTAAGGATCGACAGCGTGCACAGAGTGGGTCTGGTCAAGGCATCTAAAATGGCTGCCGTGCACGACAAAAGTGTGGCATTTGAAAAAAGACAAGATGGCGCAGACAATGTTTTTCAACACTTCCTGATTTCCTTCGAATCGAACGTTAACAGACGTTGGGGCATATTACCAAAGTTAAGCGATATTTATCCCTAACGATGCTTAGCAACGATTTTTTTACCGTCAGAAATTATCGCAGATAAACCTTGCTATTATCAAGGTTTATCGCAAATACGATAAAAAACGACCGCAATGCATTAATATCGCTGAAAACTCAGCGATATTCATGCATTACCGAGCTAATGCTCTTAGCCATGTTATCCACCTCCCATTGGATAACATGGCTAAGAACTGCTCAGGGCAGGTGCTAGCTTTTGGAGATATTCGCGCTTATCTCGAATATTTCCAAAAGTTGATAATAGGAGATAGTGATGTTAGCGACTGTTTCCAGTCGCTAACATCTTGGCATGCCCACTTTGCATGTCATTAGTGATAAATATCACTCACATGCAAAGTGGGGCCCAAGATGGTCGCTATCTCCTACTAGCCGTCGCTAACTGGTGTTAGCAACAGCTAGGTAATACAGATATAATTTTATCTCCGCGAAGCGGAGCGCTGTTACAGATATATATCTTGTTTTTGAACGTTAATTTCTCAAAATGCACTGAAGCACATATATTGAGACCTAGCAAAGGCACATCGGGCTACCAGTCCCTAATATTTTACCAAGTTTCGTGCAAATCCATTCAGCCGTTCGATTATTATTATTATTTATTTTTTTTGCCCCGCGGGGCCCTTTTAAAACCTCCACATCAAACCTAGGGGGTCAGCGAGGATCTACTATGCCCCCTTATGGTCATTTGCCCCTTCGCTTTGGCCTCCTCTTGTCTCTCGATCCTACCGAGAGACAAGATGGCGGCCGCTACGGACTGTTTGGAATGTTTACAGACACCGGAGAGCCAATCAGCTTCGCTTCGCAAAGCTCCGTAACGCGAAAAGTACGCGAAGCGGTGCGCTGTTACAGATATATATCTTTTTTTGAACGTTAATTTCTCAAAATCCACTGGAGCACATATATTGAGATCTAGCAAAGGCACATCGGGCTACCAGTCCCTACAATTTTGCCAAGTTTCGTGCAAATCCATTCAGCTGTTCGATTATTATTATTTTTTTTTTTTTTTGCCCCGCGGGGCCCTTTTAAAACCTCCACATCAAACCTAAACGGTCAGGGAGGATCTACTATGCCCCCTTATGGTCATTTGCCCCTTCGGTTTGGCCTCCGCTTGTCTCTCGATCCTACTGAGAGACAAGATGGCGGCCGCTACGGACTGTTTGGAATGTTTACAGACGCCGGAGAACCAATCAGCTTCGCTTCACAAAGCTCCGTTGCGCGAAAAGTACGCGTACTGGAGCGCTGCCCGGTCCGCTGTTACAGATATATATCTTTTTTTAAACGTTAATTTCTCAAAATCCACTGGAGCACATATATTGAGACCTACAAAAGGCACATCGGGCTACCAGTCCCTACAATTTTGCCAAGTTTCGTGCAAATCCATTCAGCCGTTCGGGCTAAAAGTGAGGCCAACCGCCCTATGGAAAACTCAATGTTAAAAACATGTTTTGGGACCCCCCTTTTTTCTCGGCCCCCCCTTGACGAACCCCCCCCCAAATTTTCAAGGGCTGCTCAGAAACAAAATGTGCCATTTTCCTGAAAATTTCAGCCAATTCCGTCTACAAACGCCAAAGTTATTAGACATAGAATTTTCAAAAATCCCATAGAGAAAAAATCCTAACTATATATACCTACTGGCGACCGCCAGTAGGTAATATATATATATATATATATATATATATATATATATATATATATATATATATATATATATATATATATATATATATATATATACATATATATATATATATACATATATATATATATATATATACACGAAGTTGCAGCTGTTCCCCAGCCTCTGTTTCGGCGGGCTCACGGCAGGGGTAGCCACCCCCTTTCAAATCACTCACGTTACCACCAGCGCGTCCCTTTCCAATCGTCACGGAAAGAACTACACAGGAGCCGCGGCCACAGTTAAAGTGCAGATTTATTTTCCAGACACAAACGTCCTACGCGTTTCGGAGTGAAACTACTCCTTCGTCACGGGCAAAAGTTGTGCATTTCCACATTACTAATAAAGTAAAATAGTGTGTCACGTGATGTATTGACATAAACAAAATCCTATATTCTTACATTTTCTTATGAAAAATTCATTCACGGCATATTACATTCCTTTCCGATGAGTGACCGCTTGTTGTTGTATTCAGCAAACATTTTGTCAAATCATGTATTGAACAGTGCTGTCGACCAACGCGATGCCACACGCATCCTAAGTATTGAAAACATTTTCCCACACTTGCAATTCTGCTGTTGCTTTCAGCTAATAATAATGATGTTGAGCCATTTTTTTGCCAGATATACATTGTGGTCATGTAAACAGAAAATAAACTCTAATAAAAGAAATTAAATTCTAAAACATTACAATGTCGGCCAGCGCGAGACTCGAACCTTCGGTCTCAAAAGACATTCAATATGCACAGTCTATTACCCGCTAGCGCTATGGTGACTGACATTTCACCGAATGACAAACCACCTAGTATCTTGGTTTTTCGCATAGCATACTGCTAGTTAAAGCGAAGTGTTGCCCAAGTGGGCCAATATTTCTTTGCTTTATGCTCAAAAAAACCACTTCTTATTTCCGTTCAATTTCATTCAGAACTGGTTAGCATGCAACTGTTAGGAACTAAATAAAAGTACTGCCCCAGTGGGCCAACAATCTTAATAATTGACTCCATGGAATTCCTAGACCTCAAAATTGAGATAGACAACAACACTATTGTTAGCTCTCTATATAGAAAAGCAACGGCTGGCAACAGTCTACTGCATGCGGACAGTTGCCATCCCCGCAATCTTATACAGAGCATACCCTATGGTGAGCTATTACGAGCTCGGAGAAATTGCAGCACAACCTTGAAATTTGAACAAGAGAAAAGCACTATGTGTGAAAGATTCTTGATACGAGGCTATAGTCCCAAAATAGTCAAAAAAGCGATCAACAGGGTAGATGCTCTGACACGTAATGAGCTCATATTTCCCAAGTCGGATGAATCTTTAAATAAACCTAAGGAAACTATAAGATTCATCACGACGTACAATACTTATGCGTGGGAAATTAGAAAAAGCCTTAAGAAGTTTTGGGAGGTCTTAAAAACTGACAATGACTTGAAAGAGATTATTGGTGAACAACCATCCTTAACCTTCCGAAAACCAAAATCTCTGCGTGACCAGTTGTGTAGCAACATGATACCAACCCCCATTAAAAAGAACGCAGTACAAGGCTTTTTTACGTGCAATCAATGTAAGGCCTGCAAATTCAGCAGTAGTGTCAAATCTCTGAAATTCCACGATAATGAGGCTCCATGGGTCATACAAAAACACCTTAATTGCAATACTGAATATGCCATTTACACCCTGAAGTGCCCATGTTCTAAATACTATATCGGCAGCACCATCCATAAAGGCAAGAAGAGAGTGTTAGAACACTTAAGAGCAATTACTAACAATGACAAAACCTATCCGATAGCCCGTCACTTTCAAGAGCACCACAAGAGTAATGCCAATCTTGTTAGATTTGCATCCATTGATTGTATTCCTCCTAATGTAAGAGGGGGCAATAGATTACTTGAACTTAGGAAACTCGAGTCAAAATTTATTATCAGATTCAACACCATGGTGCCCCATGGGTTGAATATGGACGAGGAATTATCAGTACATCTACACTAAGTTTAATTTCAGAATGTATACAAAATAAGTCGCTGCTGCTGAATTCGCTCTGTTGTTTTAGAAATTTGTGCTTTTCTTCATAAACCACTTCTTTGGCTATGAAGATTTTAACAGGACCTTATTTTATCTTTCTAGATATTTCCGATGAAAGTACAACACTGAGTGATGAGACCCTACTGTGCTGACCAAGACCTTGAGCCCGAAGGGGCCTGATTTTGTTTTGATTCCACATCAATATCAATTATTAAGATTGTTGGCCCACTGGGGCAGTACTTTTATTTAGTTCCTAACAGTTGCATGCTAACCAGTTCTGAATGAAATTGAACGGAAATAAGAAGTGGTTTTTTTGAGCATAAAGCAAAGAAATATTGGCCCACTTGGGCAACACTTCGCTTTAACTAGCAGTATGCTATGCGAAAAACCAAGATACTAGGTGGTTTGTCATTCGGTGAAATGTCAGTCACCATAGCGGTAGCGGGTAATAGACTGTGCATATTGAATGTCTTTTGAGACCGAAGGTTCGAGTCTCGCGCTGGCCGACATTGTAATGTTTTAGAATTTAATTTCTTTTATTAGAGTTTATTTTCTGTTTACATGACCACAATGTATATCTGGCAAAAAAATGGCTCAACATCATTATTATTAGCTGAAAGCAACAGCAGAATTGCAAGTGTGGGAAAATGTTTTCAATACTTAGGATGCGTGTGGCATCGCGTTGGTCGACAGCACTGTTCAATACATGATTTGACAAAATGTTTGCTGAATACAACAACAAGCGGTCACTCATCGGAAAGGAATGTAATATGCCGTGAATGAATTTTTCATAAGAAAATGTAAGAATATAGGATTTTGTTTATGTCAATACATCACGTGACACACTATTTTACTTTATTAGTAATGTGGAAATGCACAACTTTTGCCCGTGACGAAGGAGTAGTTTCACTCCGAAACGCGTAGGACGTTTGTGTCTGGAAAATAAATCTGCACTTTAACTGTGGCCGCGGCTCCTGTGTAGTTCTTTCCGTGACGATTGGAAAGGGACGCGCTGGTGGTAACGTGAGTGATATATATATATATGTATATATATATATATATATATATATATATATATATATATATATATATATATATATATATATATATATATATATATATATATGGTCCTGTGAAAGGCATAACGCCTAATCGCATAGACACTCCTCTGTATGCACTGGTGTGATGGTAATTTAAATGTCCTGTGTTATAATTCCTTAAATGTATGCATGAGTCCCTGCAAAAATTGTGTTTAAAAAAATAAATGTTATGTTTTCTCCTTTTATTGGCTGTGGCTGCTGCTGAGCCAATAAAAGCAGAGTAACCAGTAGGCTATGGCGGCAGATGTGTTCAGTTCCTCTGTGGCCTGTCTTATAACATCTGGTAAATGCACAGGGCCTAGCTTTTGTTCTGACAGGTTGGGCATGGCTACCTGCTTACCTTCCTGTCTCCTCGGGGTCGCTTCCTCTCACTGCCCTTTGTCTCCTGGGATCCACCATCCCCTTGTAGCTCCTTGATTCCTTCACCACCCAAAGTGCTGCATTGATGTCACATGCCAGAGCGGCAAGGTGCCCCCCTTCCAGATGAGTACACCCCGCTAAAGGGTACAGCCCTCCTTTCCACACTGTACTCTGCCTCCCTTTCATCAGTAGTGTATGGTCATTAATTATTTCACAGCTGCAGATATCAATAGATATTTATGGTTTTGAAAATGATGGATGTGGGTGTTTTTGTAAGTTCATTTGTTTGCCATTATACACTTACAAGGCAAAGGCAAATAACAAGTGATAAACATTCTAAAGCACATTCTGCTTTTACAACATATTTACAGAACAGAAACCAAACACACCATTTCCTATCTCTCCTTCTAGCAGTCGGAGTTTCCATTCTCGGCAGGTGGTGCTTCCAACAGACTGAACCCCAACCCGACAGAACTGGGCGGGGGAGCAAAATGAAGGTCTGCAGTCATGATACAGAGGGGGCAGACCTGTCAGGTCCGTCGGGGAGGGACAGCTGTTTATATGTGCAGCTTCCCCCATTCGACCTCGGGTTGGGGAGATGGTGCCTACCATCCGTATGCTACTTATTTAAGGACGCGATACATCACAGGTTCTCTTGCCAGCTCTAGATTTCAGCAGAGTTTCTCGGTGTTTGTAATAATACTACTGAGAAGAAGAAGAGTAATAACAGTGACCATAAAGCAACACGTATAAGCATCCCTGAGCCAGGTATCTGGTCACTCTTCCACCTCCAATTCCACCACACCCGAGTCACCTGTGCTTCCCCATCCTTTGCATTCACCCCCTGCTGCCTTGTGCACCTTTGGAATGGAGGTAGTCAGATGTCACATTTTTTTCCAAATTTAGTTCTGCACTTTCTGGCATCCAACATCCTCCAGGTCCAAGGTGCTGTGCTGTTGGACACTCACCCTGCCAGGGCTGCGCATTGGGAGAGTCTCCATCAGCGACAAACCAAGGACCAAGTACAGAAATACCGCAAAGTTTGGAGTTTGGAACTACAAATTTTGCTTTTTTGCCACAAAATATGCCATCCCAGGCTGCAAAATTCTTAGGGGTCTGTAAATGCTGACATATTCAAGGTAAAAAGCAACAATATGATTGAAATTTGTTTGAAGTAGTGTACTCAAGAGGAGGCATTATGAGGTGATATCAATCAGTTGAAAATAAGGACAAAACAAGCTCACAATTCAGGGCTCAGAGTATAATTGGTCATGTACTAGAACCTACAAGGAGGTCATCAGGTAATCAGTCCACATGCTAGGGACTGATAAATATTCCCATTTCAGATCAATATTCCCAGATCCAAATCTGGTAGGATCTATCAGTGAGCAAGTAGTAAACTAGGCTGTGTGAACAGGAGGACCAGTCCTTAGATCTACGTCTACCAGCCTGCTCCATCCTGTTTTGAAAATTGATGTTCTTAACATTAAAGGATATCCTTTGTTTCGCATGCAGAGAGAGTGTCCTTCTTTCTAATATTTCTTGATCTCAAGGGTGTGAGAATCAACAGTTTTCATACCGGAAAATGATGGTGTTACCCACATGTCCTGGAACAAATAAGATGAGTATTACAAGGGAGGGATGTATGACGTTACTCCGCATACCGTTACAACTACCTACCATTACAACGCGACCATTACAACGCATACCATTACAACGCATAGCGCTTTGGGGTGCTGGATAGTGGTAAGTATAATTTACTATTCTAACTCCAGTCCCCGTGGATTCTAGGGAAGGTGTTGGATAGTAAATTATACCATTCCCTATCCTATAGCGCCCCCCAGCGCAATGCGTTGTAATGGTATGCGTTATAAAAGTCGCGTTGTAATGGTAGTGCGGAGTAACGAATGCGTTGTAACAGGTGCATACCCAAGGGAGCCGTGCCTTTTTGATGCAGCCTGATAGGAGTTGTATTTCCTGACTGTGAGATTACATAGGGGCCCCTAATCTTACAGATCAAAATGGGTGATTATCCATCAAGTGTGTCTACAACATAATTATATAGAAAAGTACCTAATAAATTCACAAAGTGGTTTTTACTTCAGATTCAAATAAGATTTTAATGAAAACTAGTACAGACATTTCACTGAAGTTGGCTAGGGATCATTGTTATCTCCCTTCATCAGGCCCCTATCTGCTTTGCTGCGGTGTTCGAGAAGCATTAAAGTTTACGGTAACCATTGTTGGCCAACCAAGTACAAGGCATTGCTTTAGTCTGACCCGAGGCAAAGTAACACTTATTCCACAAAAATGCAAGGGGGAGGGTCACGTTTGTGCTCCAAACGGAAAAAATATCTAATTTCAATGTTGAACATTACACAGTAGAACAGTACTGCAACATTCATTTGTCGCTGGATTTTGCACATTCCGAGGCGGTCTAAGAAAAATGAAGGAAAATGTCTGTTGGGTCAGAAGTGCTGGTTCACAAAGGAGAGTATAATGCAATGAAATTAAACATTCCTTTGTCGATTGGAGGGATTATAACAACCAAAATAGTATTCCATGCACAAAGATTGAATATGCGTAGTTCCCCAAATTGTATTTTAACTCACATGCATAATTACCATGCTTTTAATCAAAGCAGGCCTGTCGTTGGAAGTATACCCCTAGTCAGCCAGAGCCATCCCGCCTGCAATTCTGTGATATTTATGGATTCATCGGATTTTTATTAATGGATGCTGATTTACCAAAATGCTTGGCGTAGCAGAAGTTACATCACACACCCTTGAAAATGTATGATATCTGCCCATAGCCTCTCAATAGTCTATTTGCAGCAGGTGACCTAGAAGACAGCCAGTAATGCAAACTACAGACAGTACAGAGCCTCTTTATTTTCTCTCCTTGCCACTTCATTCTTGGTCCTTGAAACCAACGGGTCAAAGGTCAAGCAAGGGGTAGCAATTCCTACTCCTGGATACCATAAATTGACATCCATGATTGGATCACATATTCATCAGAATTGTCATGTTGAGTATGTGAAGTCCCAATCCAGATTTCAAGTGATCCCCAGTCTGTTGCGATTATGTAGAGAGAAGAGTATCAGTTCGCCTCAGTGGAAAACGGTATTATCATAGAGATACTTCATTCACATAGATGTGTTCCATGCTGCACAACTCGTATTTAGGGACACTTTTTATCCGATACATTCCTACAAGCTTAAGATCATTTGAAAGTGCCATGTATTTGATTAAATAAACAATTTGTAAATGTGTTGGTGTTTTATCCTTGTTTTCCATCCCTACAATGTTCATTTGAGCAATGAAGAATGAATCAAACGTGTATCCAATCAAACAGCGGATTAATAATTTAGATTTTTCTGATGTTATGTATAGCCATGCCCAGAAGCACTAAAGCCACAAGTCAGACTTGGTCTGAAAATTCATTCATTTATTTTTTTATTTTTTTATTAACTAGAATCAGCAACGATTACAGCAAAAAAAGCAAAAATAAAACACCAGTACTAACATAAGAGTTTTGAGCATAACATACTGTTTTCATAAAGATACCATTACATTTGAGCAACAAATATATTAGCTACCATATTAATATTGTAAAGAGAGGGAAGAGAAGAAGAATGGCCCAGGCTACACCAAAGTACAGTCAGAGAATTTATAGTCGATGCTGGACCAGATTTTTTTCCCCCTGTTTTTATAGCTTGAGGGCCTCTAGCCTTGGGCACTGCTAGTTCGAAAAATCACTTACCATTCAGTCACCTTCAGTTGTAAAGGGCTTATCCAAGACAAGGCAATACATAGGTGAGCTGTTACGATTATTATGGAAACTAATGACCTAGTGCTAAAGTCAAAACACGGTTTGTACCCAAACATAATTTCATTATTCTAATAATTCATTTCAAATCATTTAGTCAGTAAGTTAGCAATTTTCACTTACTTGCCATCTGCGAGGTTGATCTTTTTGAAAAAGGGGTAGTTCTCTGGAGTAGGATTCCCATTCTGGTCCTCATAGAGGAAAACTGGGGAGCGTCCAATTTCCACACCCAGTTGCTGGATGCCTTGTTCATCGTACACGGAAATTAGAAAGAACTGAGATCCCTTTTTTGCTCTTATTGTCGTAAGTATAGAAAAATCCTCAGGAAATTGGCCATCTAGAAAAAAAATGTGATTGCGCTTTACTAAGCTGTTTGTATTTACTCCATCAAATATCTCCAACGGTGAGGAAGGCACAGACGTAATACAGTGTAGTAGGTTTTAGTCTTTTCTGAAAGGTCAGCACGTTAATGAAGCAAATATCCTACCACTGTAAAACTAACTGCTCTGCCGCAGTCAGTGCAGTTACGTAAGAGCGGTAGGGCGGTGTGGCCAGGGGTTGGGTTTATTTTGACTGACGATGATAATGGGATATTAAATAAATAATTAATTTTCCCTCATCATCATCAATCATCCATAAAAATCTACCCCCCTACCCCACCGCTCTTACCTGCACGGGCCGCGGCTGTAACTGCTAGTGTTTAGAAAATATGGCAATATTTTGCAACTATTAACACTGTTAATGTGAACCATTAACACTGCCAATGTTACCAATTCTATAATAATAAGTTTGGGTAATTTTAATATAAAATAAAATAAGTGATTCAAATGGTTTTCTTTGAGATACAACTGCTAATATGAACTGATACATGATTCTTTTAAGCTATGTTACTTTTATAATATTGGACCATCATTTGGGCTGCAAGTTTTTTTTTTTACTTTGTTATTAAATTGGTATCTACTAAAAGGTTCAAGTGCTAGAAGCATTGCTGTATTACATATTTCAGATATACCCTAATCTTTCTACAACACAAAATTGGCAGTAATTCACATGCTTGAAAAGAGTTGTTTTATTTAGAGGACATATTATTACAAATCCTCAAAATGTAGATTATTAAACTGGTAAGAAAATCAAAACTCAATGCTATTTATCATGTTCAAGAACATTTTTGCCTCTCATGTGTTTATGCATAGTCTGATAACTTTTCCTACTTAGGTGTGGTAATTTTGATTCAATGCAATGCTCTGTAGCTGTATTTTATTTTCCTTTGTGGACAGTGTCTAGAATGGAGCACATTTTGTATCATACTTAGAATGTTTGTGTTTTTCATACATAATTAGATGTGATCAAATATTCTTTATTTTGAGATATATTTGATTTATTTTTTACTTTTGCAAGGTATTTTGGAACTTTTAACAAAACAGTGCTTTCTAGTGAGAAAAAATGAATACATTTAACAATATTTATGAGAGTCTTATAAGTAGTACTTAACTAACTTTACTCTTCTTTGAAGAGTTGCTGTTTTTTTAATCTCCTATTAACCTTTAGAAGTTTGCAATGATTGGAATGATTGATAAATCTATAAAGATTTCATCGTCTGCTATACTTTTCAAAAGGATCAGTTTAAATAATGCGAAACATTTCCAAATTGTTCATTGCTTGAGTGAGAACTGAGGTCAAATGGCATATATTGCCCCAATACTGGAGAATGAGAGTGACGCCTGTAAATGTAAATGTTATGTTATGTTATGTTAATAGAAACTTGTAGAGCGCACGGTCACCAAACGTTTCATGGCGCTGATCGTATGTAATGTTATTGCGGGAGACCAGATTAACGGGATTGCCCGAACAGCCATGTTATCAAGGCCTTTCTGAAACCCAGTAGGTTATCGCAGCTCCTGGTTGTGAGCAGAAGAGAATTCCATGGCATTAATAAAGAAAGGGTGGCCAATGACAGGGAGTCGTAGGCAAACCTCACTCTCCAGTGGAGAATGTGGTTTAAACCCTTCATGTGCCTGATTCACTGAAGCAAGGAGACTCCATAAAGTTAATGGGCCTGGTTCACAAGCACAGGTGCAATGTATCCAATACATACTATCTGCCTACACATGTAGTAAATTATACTTATCCAGCTTACTAATCCAACTTTCAAATTTATATATGCATACTAGACCTATGTCATAGTCGTAGTTTCCAGCTGTAAATCTTTGGAATTGAAAGGGAACCTTGGCCCAAAATTCTTATCTTATCTATAGCGGGTGAGTAGTGCGCTATACAAGTATCAATTTACATTTATCTCAAACTCACGTTTGTATTGTGAACAGAATGCATGCACTGGGTTTGGAAATTTTTAGAAATGCAAAATAAGTTTTCAGTAAGATGTCTTTCTTTCCTACACAATGTAGTGTCTGGTGCACTTTCTCATAGTTTCAGTAGCACTTTATCTGAATCCTTTGGGTGTAACTTGGATCTCTTAAATATTTGTCGCTTATCATTAAGTTAAGACTAAATGGGTGTTCATCATGCTTGCTTTTCCTAACAGCTTTTCCATCACCGGAGACACCTACAGGGAGCAGTTTAAACTTCTGAATGTGTAGTTTATTCATGAGTGAAATAGACTTGATAATGGTGTATTTATTAAACTATCACTTGTATCACACTATGCCGGTAAATCACAAATGTCGGCAGAAAATTGAATATCTCAGTGGAGAAGGATAGTATATGAGTTGGCTAATCCAGGGGCGTAGCTTTTATTGGTGCAGCAGGTGCAGTGACACCGCGGCCTGAGGGGCCCTCTGAACCCTGATTATTTTATCCTTTAAACGGAAGCCAGGGGTCCCATTTCCTTTCTTTCCCTAGGGCTACACTACTAGGCAAATCAGGATACAGGCAGCAGTCTCAGCCTGTGCCTAAATTATTCAGATCCAGCCACTTTGTCCATCAAGAGTCGCGTGCTTCGTACCTTAATCATATTTGTCAATAAACTCGATTCAGACAGGAGAATCAAGATTTTTTTCAGTAAAAAATTACTTTATTTTGTCTGTCTCCTGCCTGAAATTGCCTCTGCTTAAATAGAAGTAAATGGAAGAAATGCATTCCCCCAATTATTTTTTAACTCTCCCACTTTCCTCTTCTAAAACGTTGGCGTGTATACTAACCAACATACCTGGGAAAAGCTGCTTGGTTGGGGCACTGAACTGTGTCTTGTTTTCGATGCGAAATGCAATGTCCGTTTCTTCTACGCCCTTCCGCTGCGTGCAGAGCCCAGAAGCGATGGTGACCCCTTCCGTTGTTTCCCTAAGATCAAGTGCCTGTAGAAAATCGACTGGACCACCTGTGAAATGCAACAGACAGAAGTACTATTAAAAACAGGTATATAAATCTGCTACGTACTTCATTCCTAGACACTGTCCAGTCTCCACACTGTTCAAATTCATTTGACATTCTAATGAAGGGAACATTAAGAATATATACAGGATTTCATACAAATAAGAGCTTTATGTGTGGACATACCCTGAGATTTGACCACACCATTTGAGCCATAATGCCACAGTCACATGTGTTGTCATGGTGATTATTATTTGCGCCATTAACAGATTGGCCAACCCTAAGATTCCATCACACCTGGCATACAGGCTCTACACCAGTGCTTAATTTGAGCAGGTGGTTTCCAGTGCTAGCACCGGTACTTCACTGTCAACATCGGTGCTTGTGACAGTCTACAACGTGGTGACCATGTCTGGTGAATCTAGAGATGACCACAACAACAGTTAATTATTAATTCAATATACAATCAAAATGACTATTACTTGACACCCAAGCTTTGGGGGCATGAAATAGTCCGAATTGTCACACTGGTAGGAGTGGGATGGCTAGTAGTTGTGTTGTTGCTCTCATGGACAGCGCTAGCAGGGACAGTGTGTGGTGCATGCCGCCGTGGTCTCCTGGCGAATGCCCTGGCACTTATTTATTTACAATTTAAGCACTGCTCTTCACACAACCATCTCACACTGGTTAACGCTCCCACCTCAAATTGGATATATTTTGGCAGACTGATCTTGATTTGTACGTGGCTGCCCTGACTCCTTTCAACTTGTTAGTAGGCTCCACAGAACCACCATATCTTAGATATGGACTACAAACACCCACTCTATCTTGGCTTTGAGCTCCACAGACCCAATGTAAGGAGAAGGTTTCAGAATTATCTTAGCTTGGATGTGGGCTTCACAGACTGTACGATTTTGCTCTTGGCTTCAGTTGCCTCTGAATGTGCTCTTGTCCCCACACACCTGTATATGCTGTGATGTTCACTTTTTAGATCCCCACAATTATGTGTCTCCAAAGATGCATATTTGGCATTGGGAGTAGATCCACAGGTACATCTCCCCTAATTTGGCCATAAATCGTGGACCTCAGACACCTGTTTCTCAATGTTTGTGTCTGTTTCAAAATGATTGATTATTGTCTCGCCCTGGCTGCAGTATTTCTGACACCATCCTGTTGATGTAGATACTCAGAAATCTATATCTGATAGATCTGTGTATAGAAAGCATAAAGGTGGCATCCCAACAAATTGCAAAACGCTACATATTGCACAAGCAGACCAATAAAATGTAACACTTCACACAGAAGTATCTGGAGGTATTTTCATAGGACGAATTAATGAAAACAACCTGCTTGTGTGAAGATTAGCTAGTGCAGGTTCATATTATGAGGACCTATGTCTAATCAAATACAAATATTTTTGGCCGAATTTAGAGTTTGGCATATAGACAGTCATAAACATGACAGATATATTGTCTACATTATCACAAGTCCATTATATCCAGGGCCAGACTGGGGAACCAAAACCAGTCCTGGCAGAAATGCCCAATCCAGCAGTGCTCCTGTCATCTCCTCGAGTTAACTTCTGTCTTCTCATCCATCCATAATTTTTCTCCTTCTCATCTCCCTGTCTGATAGCTCAGTCTCTCTCCAGCCCTCTCCCCCTTTTACTCTATACATTGACACCCCTGTGTCTGCTGCAATTAATCTTGGGGATGAGCAAAAGTGA
Organism: Lissotriton helveticus; assembly: GCF_964261635.1. Classification (NCBI taxonomy): domain Eukaryota; kingdom Metazoa; phylum Chordata; class Amphibia; order Caudata; family Salamandridae; genus Lissotriton; species Lissotriton helveticus. The sequence goes on from NC_136057.1 coordinate 1,765,182,956, forward strand.
AAAAAGGGCCAAGAAACAACACAGGACTTTCAGAATTGGACCCCAGTAGCTCCAGTCCCCAAGGAAAAGGCCCAGAGGAATAAAAGCCCGGTTGGCCCTGATTATATCCTTTGATGCTTGTAATACAACATAGTAGTGATACGTCACATTTATGATGGAGTATCCCATCCGCCAACCTCTAAGTCAGATCCTTTGTCGGATTTGCCTATCTTCTTTGCTCTTCAACACCAAAAGCCATCCACAGAGGTGGCGGCCCATGGCTCATCCTATTCAGTGCCAGAGGATACAAACTCAGTACCCAGGTTTTCCTATAAGCTGTCGCAAAAAGACCTCCTCCTTCTTCCATGGCCGAGATTCACTAGAGATGAAAATGTTCGATGTGGCTTCTCTTCTCCACCTGATGCTTGACAGCCTGGCTCAGGTAACCAAAGAGGCCCATTGAAAGAATGCATCAAATTGGGGATTTTATTCACATACATCTTCCTCCGGTGACAAGCCCCTCCTCATACACTGTCCTATGGGAGAACGGCATGGGAGGATTCCACTGGCTCTGAGAGTCAAAGAGGGCCTTCGAAATCTCTTCTGAAGACCCGTGATCCAGACCTCAACCCTCGATCGTTAAGTCTTCTGTTATATCGCTGTTTAGGTAAGACCCAGCAGTTTTCATACAGACCATCTGTTAATGCTTCTGTGAACTCCCAGAAACCATCCTTTTCAGGGAAAAATATTCATAAAATGACAATTTATTTACCTTTGATAATGCTATGTAAAGTGTGTAGGAGAATTGCCACATCTAAATAAACTCAAAAACATGGTGTAGTCATTACATTATATGATATTATAACTTTCTTTATATAACATAATTACTGTCTGCGGCGTTGAAACTTCCCACAGTCTGCAGTGGCTGTTCCCTTGCAAAATGTCTTCATTCACCAATATCTCGCAGATCCCGAAGCAGCATGGCGGGGTCTGCATGAGACAGTCGCAGGATCACACCCATTTGTAATATATGTGGATATCTATTAGGGTGCATCGTTGACATGGCATGTCAATATCACCAGCATGCTTTGCAATACTGCTTGAGTCACTTGCGGCTGAACTTTTCCTCCCGTAGGGCCTGATTCACAGAACTAACTTAAGACAAAATTCTAAACTTACTACCATTTTGGTATTCACAGAAGGCACATACTCATTTTGGTATTCACAGAAGGCACTTACTCATGTTGGTATTCACAGAAGTTAGGAGTGCTATCTTTAGGACTCCTAAATGCCTTCTGTGAATACCAAAAGTTTTAAAGTTAGGATTTTTCTCAGTTTAGGAGTAGTAAAGTTAGGACTCCTAACTTTAGGACTTCTAAATGCCTTCTGTGAATACCGAAAGTCTTAAAGTTAAGATTTTTCTCAGTTTAGGAGTCCTAAAGTTAGGACTCCTAACTTCTGTGAATACCGAAATGAGTGAGTGCCTTCTGTGAATACCAAAATGAGTAAGTGCCTTCTGTGAATACCAAAATAGTAGTAAATTTTGGATTTTGTCTTAAGTTAGTTCTGTGAATAGGACCCAATGTTATCACATCAGATTTACTCATCGTTAACGTTCAGGACTCGAAGGAGGGAGGGGGAGGTGTCGGACAGGCACAAGGGCCCTGGTGGTATTTCCTCCTACACCTATTGAAGCCCCCGCTTGCCTCATGGCCACAATAGTAGTGCTGTTTGTGAACCCGCGTGCTGTCCTGGACACATGCACACCCGAAACCTACATCAGCTCGTGGGGCTCCAGCATTCCTCATCTTTACACACACACACCCTCGAGCAGGCCACGCCCACACGAGCGGCCAAACAGGCCCATTTGAAACTAGTAAGCATTAGCACCGTGAAGGCATTTTGCTACACAGACACAAATCTTACTTGCAAGACACAAGTTAAGATTCTGCCAGGGCAGACTCTGACTTTCATCCTTCCAAGGTCGATAAAATAATTAACATTGTATAGCGAGAAGCTCATTCGTCCCTGTCCCGCCGTAATATATTGTCACTTGACTGCACCCTCTCTTTGACTTCATCAGTGGCTTCAACCCTTTATATTTTTATCCAAACGCTGAATCGTTCTGCGGTAATGCAGGGTGTAACTTGTTGGTGTGCACGCGCTGCAGCCACACCCGGTCATAGTGTAGAATGTTACACGGGGCCTGTATTTTCCTGTCATGGCTGTACAGTGAAGACACTGTGTAACAATTTACATACTTACTTGTACTTGTTTCTGAAATGGTTATTGCCGTAGCGAGCAGCTACAGTGTAATTCTACAGACATGATGGAATTACTCTAACATTTGATTAAATCGGAAAACGTTCTTTGTGCCCACGGCACAATCCGACTGCTTGGAACTTATAAAAGATGTGTCATTTCCATCTACAGCTTCAATCCAGCTTGCATTGAGAAGTGGTAACGGAGCGTGCTCATAAATGTCTGATTACACAATGAGGTGAGTTCGGATTAAAGAAATACGTGTCACATTTTTTCAAGCTTTTATGTGTCTGGAAAAGCCAGACAAGATCTAGTCTCTTCTCTCCGAATAAACCATGCTCTCCTTGTTTCATAAGTGAGCAAATTTCACCCTTATCACAGAGATGATGTAACTATTTTCAGAGTGGGGTTGCTGCCATCAATGTTACACCACTGAAGGCACAGGGACTGTGAAAAAGTCAAGCATCACACAAAGGTAAAGGTGTGGCAAATGGGTTTCAGCAAACATTATAATTTGTACATCACCAAGAAAAATGTCTCAATTTTCTTAGTCTTTCAAAATCTTTGTTTCCGTTACACTTAAGGATCACAGAACAAACGCACTTCATTTGTGCTTTCTCAACTGCTATGGTTTTTGAAATGTTTGTACGGGTCATTAACATGTGTTTTTTATGTTGTATGTTGGAACAAAAACTCACATTCCCAGTGCTGCAGCAAGAGTGTCAGATGGCTTGCTTTAGAAATTCCTCTGACCTTGAAGTTAGAGAAAAATAGTAAAAAAGCACAAACTCTATGCCAAAAGAAGTAGTAATTTGTCAGCACACAGCGTAACATGTGAGCACTGTCTTTGAAGCATATCAAATGTTCCTAGATACAAAAAAAATAAGGGACATATTAGCAAGAACCTCGTTAAAATTATCACAGTTTTAGCGGCAGGAAACTGACGCTAAAACGGCGATAATGGCCTTACTAATATGCATTATAGAATTCCAATAGAAGCCCAGATTAGATGTGCAGGACATCTAACCTGAGCTTCTATTGGAATTCAATAATGCATATTAGCAAGCTCATTATCGCCGTTTTAGCGGCAGTTTCCTGCTGCTAAAACAGCGATAATTTTAACAAGGTTCTTGCTAAGATGCCCCTAGTGTCTTTATTGCCCCTTCACCCTGTGAACACAATCATGCTTATTTGGGAGCTGCTGTAGCACCCTCCACAGTCCAACTTCGAGCACCTATACTTATCACTGGGAGCAGAGAGGCGAGATTTTGTAATCCTGGTTGCTAAACAGCAGGTGCAAAATTTAGGAGTCATTGCTGTGTGAGGTGATTTGGTATTCGAGGGCCAGGTTCCTTTCATCAGACAAGGACAAATTAAGTTGGCATTAGGTGATGTTCAGGTTCCTTTGCACCCAGGATCAGCCTTTGCACTTCCTCGCAAGAGCTGATTCTTGGCTCCATCACCACAAAGTCAACTGGGGCATCCAAGAGGCTCCAACGAGCAGGCTATACAATATTGATCTAGTTTTAACAGTTCTCGGCCTGTGCGGTGATTACTAGAAATTGCCCGCGACAAATACAGGAGCCAGAGTCTAAGTCAGATGACCATTCACAACTATTTTTGAGTCTGGACTCTATCATTTGGAGGAAAGTGGCTATTAGAGGAGATGAACACTAATCAAGACTTTGTCAATTGAAATTGGCTGCAACAATTCTGCTCTCTCACAATTCAACACTGGAAGCACTTTGGGAAAGACTGAATGCAACCTAATAGCAACCTATGTCCTCTTCGTCGGATGAAGAGAACTTGACAACCAAATGCCCAAATGACCTCCACAGCCATGGCTCCTAAATATTGAATACTTTATTAAGTGATCAGCCACCCATACGTACATAATTTCGTCTTCCCACTCACTTTGACAAGGGTGAAGTCTGTTCAAAGTATTAGGTGTGCCATGAAAACTAGATGTGACTTATATTTTACCAAGATGGTGGATGTCACTGCCTTACTCTTAAATTATAAAATATTACTCATATTAAAGAATGACTATATTATGAGTAGAGCTCAGTGATAGTATGTCTAAGTTTGTGTGCTTTCTACATAAAGCTTAGAAAAAGACCTGCTGTCAGCTCACCAAGAACTTGCAATGGACTTAAAGCCCACCCATAGCTTCCCGTTGGTTGGCTCTATTGTCACTCTCATGTGCTTGCTTCTTATTCAATTGCTTGCCTATCATGTGATGTACAGCCTCTGGATCATAACCTCTTTCCTTATATCCTTCCACTGCACACTGGTACTTTTTTCTACTTTGCTTAAAATGCCATGACATTGCATGTTTCTTCCAGCTGTCTCCTTTGCATGCTTCTCCCCCTGCTCTCCTTGTTAATTTCTCTCATCTGATTCCCTTCCCATGCTCTGTGTTGCTGTCACCCATGTGCTTCTCCCTTCGCCCTCGTGTTGTTCTCTCCCTCATTTGCGTCTCTCCACCCTGTCCTTCATGTTGCTTTCTCCATTATAAGCTTCTTTTAATTTACTCCCCCGACCCGCTAGCCTGACCCGCCCCTCTGTTTCCCCCACCTCCACCGCACTGGTCCCAATTTCAATTTATTTTTATTTTTTTGGTAGATCCGGCCCTACCATTGTAGACATAAAAGCACGTTGATGCTTCTTCAGTTTCCTATTTAATATTTACTGATTCACCTCAGATGAGTAAATAATAAAAAAGGAACACCTATCTCACGCGCATGCATCACGATGTATATGTGTGCGAACATCATGACGCATGTGCTCATAGAAAATGATGCAGCCGCCTCAGCAACATATCGCACCTGCTTTTCTTTTGCTGGTACAGTACAGCATCATACAGCATGAATAAAAGGCATAGCCAAGATATCTCTAAGATGAGACCTTATATATTAGCCAGTGCTTGTTTAAAGAAAATATTACCACAGAAGCAGACTGTGGTTGGGGGTCTGGTGCACCTACACACTAACAGTTAATACATACATTATATACAATCAATGCTACAAAAAAATACATGAACTTGTTTCTTTTTAGGGCATTTCTGATTTTGAGATTGCCCTGTGGGTGACTAAGAGACTGGGAAATACTGTTTCAAAGGCAAGGATCAGCCATTGAAAACGCTGTTATTAACTCAGAGACACCCTGAGTTATTCGGAGATATTCGGAAAGTCCTGTAGAATGCACCTGTCATTCGGATCTAGAGGAAAACGGTATATAGAATTATTCATTTAAAGGGGGCATCCGGTGAAATATATTACAATAGATATCATACCCCTGCTGACATCATCAAACAAATGAACATTGTAGATCCTTATTGGTCCTAATTGTTAGAGATGCAGTACTGGGAAAGCGAACTGTTCTCTACACTGGATGACTCATTTAAGATAGTTTCTAAAGGAATTGTCCTCCTCAACTAGAGTTCTAGCTTTGCGTGGCGACCACTGGGTATTCTTTTCTGCCTGAGGTCTGATTATTTTGTGTATGTTGCACAGTAAGAAGCCTTGAATAGTATTGTATTGTAATTGCATTTATGTAGTGTTTACTACCCTTTACGAGACATTGAATCGCTTTTTCAGAGAGTAGCACGCTACTCCGCAATCCAAAAGGATTATTAATGATTTGTATAGTGAAATATGGCATTAATTTGAGCTGTGGATATGTTAGACTGTTATTTCGATAGAGAAAGATAGTGGAGGGATAGAAGAAGGAAAGGTCTGCATTTATATAATGCTTGCTACCCCTGATGAAGTCCTGAAGTGCTTTTCGATGAGTAGCACACTACCATTGATTCATTCATGCATTTATCTAGCTCCCACAAAGCTTACAGAGCCTTATCCTGGAAAGTGCCGATGGGCAAAGTTCCTCAAGGTTCTGGGAGACAATTTGCTGAGTGCGTTCCATGACAAATTTGATTAGCATGCAAAGCATGTCCATTGGGGGAGGCGCTCCTTATTTGCTTACTTTCCTGGACACAGACCACATTTCCTTTGACTTCTTTCTCTCGTCAGCCCACACACTTGGAACACTGCCTGTTTCCCAGCACCACCCAAAACATCTGGAAACAATGCCACAGTTGCAACAGCTGGTGAGGGGGAACCCTTCCAAGCATGTTCAACACTCGCTACATGTAACGGCAAATGATTGGTGAGCCATGAACAGGAAAATTTGAGTTGAATGATATTTTGAGGAAATAATCCATTTTGTCAGCAGCTGTTTCTCCTGACAATGTAAGCCAGAGACTTCTATTTGTCAACTCCTTGGCAACAGTGCAATGCAGACTTCATGCCCAGGAGATTGGCGGGTGAGTTCCGTGCACCTTACCAATGACTCACAGTATTCTGCTATGTAGGAAATTGAGTCAATGCAGTTCTGCCATATACCGTGAAATGTCATTGGCACTGTGAAATTGGTGCTTCGAGCAAAATTTCCAAACAGCAAATTAAATGAAGTGCATTACACTAACGAGAGAGGTTACTGGGGGACAGGGGCACGGGGTGCCATGGAAGTAATCATTGATTAAATACTAAATGTGGTGACCATAGTTTATGGCATTATCTTGTTTGTTTCAGGAAGAGACATGATTGGTCAAAGGAGGACTTTGGAATTTTTCCAGAAGGATGGTACTTCTGGAGGGCAGGGAGAGTTGGAGGAGTAAGCAGAAATATCCAAATGCCTTGCCCATCTGTGGGACTGGGTGAGAAGAAGCTACCTGTACCTAGCACGCCCAATGGAGGTGCCTCTGCTGGGGACCGTCATCCTGGAACTGATGGCCAAAGGCCAATATCGAGTAATCCAAACCACAAACCCAAAAGTGATTCCACTCGGTAGAACTCCTGCTGAAAAAGCCCTATCCATTTTTATTATCCCATGGCCTTGTACCTCAGGGTGTCGGGAATCAATAAATCTCTATCTATTAGCTCAGAGATCCTGATTAAATTGTCCAGGAGTAGGAGATGGAAAGTTGTCAAGTTTGATGATGACAATTGACACCTCCATCATAACCTTCTACCCAATTAGCACATTGTAAAAGCAGAGTAAGGCAAGCACCAGGATTCCTACTCACCTTTGCTGCTGCAGGGACCGCCTAGTGCCATCAAAGGGGTAGTTGTGGGTATTCCACACTTAGAAGGGCACTGGGTGTAAATACTGTGACAGAAGGCCAGCCTGCAAAACCTTATTGAAACATCGATTATCTTAGTCAAGCAATCAAGGCCATCTCAAAGGAGGCAGTGTCAAGGTTCGGCTGTGGTGTGGTACGGTACATTTGCAAGAAAGTTGGGAACAACCAGCCAGAGTTATTTTATGTAAAAGTGCAACACTTTAATAGAACCTCCCAATATGTAATTCTATGTACAGTAACCATTGAAGCCCGTCATTGATAACCCAAGGAACTGCAGTTGTTTTTACTGAACATCCATGTTACATTCAATATATACTGTCTGCGACAAGCGTTATGACTTTTATCTACGGTACTGGGAATAAGCCTGCAGACCCAAATTAAATTGTCGAAATCTTCATGGTTATGTCAAGGACAATTCTACTCCTAATTATCACCTGCCCTGAGCAGTAAGTAAATAGGAGCATGGGTGCTAGCATAGGTTGCACAGGCGGGCATGGTCTCAGGGGATAGGGCAGGCTTTGGGTCCCATGGAGCCAAATTGTGGTTGTGTCCACAGCCCAAACCAGATCCACATGTAATATTACCAGTCAGCTTTTCTGGAGAGTAAAATCGCACAAGGTGATCTCTCACTAAGTAATTCCCACAGCCGGGATCACAAGCCTGTTCTGGTCGGCCAGAGAGGTATTCGGTATCGCACCACCTCCCAGGACTCTCTTCTGGACGATTTGGAATCAGCCCTTAAGTATTGAGAGTCAAGAGTTTTAGCACTGAAGAAAACATTCTTATTTTCTGGTTTGACGTTGAATCTACAGTTTCCTTAAAAATAAAATGTCTTGATACCAGGGAGTCCTAATGAGGAGAATGGGTCAATGTCTCCACAATCGCGGGGGAAGGGGGCACCGGTTCTAGTGAGTACTGAGTGTTATCTTACCGAAAGTGAACCAGCCAGGGCTTAAGGCCACATTCCAGAGCATACTCTTGGATGGTGCAGGGCCCCTTTAAACTAACCAGAATCAGTTAGTCTGCTCTCCATTAAGGTGCTGGATCTCTGCACAGCATGGCAGGGTCACATGACCCAACATGAACAGCCTCCATCACCCAGACCAGTTTGGCTTGTTTTGAGTGGTACTAACTCTTCCCCAGGTGAAGAAAAGTGGGAAACAGACAAGTGTTGGTGATCGCACAAACCTGAGAAAAGCCACAAAGCAAACATGGACACAGAGAGGAAGTGTGCTTTGCAGGGATACACGGCACAAACATAATGCACACTCCTGGGCTGTTTTTCCTACGAGGGTCTTCTTTGGATTTTGGTGAGAGCTAGAAAGATCTTTATGATCCTCTATATCAGGGCCGCTGGACCATTTGGACTGAATAAAGGGTACCAGGCAGGCAGGCAGGCAATTTAGCAGCATTGGAGGACAAAAGAGCATCAAAGGGGTACGTCCAATTTGTACCTGGGCGAGAAAAAAAGCCAGCACTCAGCTTTATGGTAAGTAACCACTGCACCATGACTGGAGACACGGTCCCCACACAACTGGAGTGTAATTCCATCTTATATTTCCAGTCTGCCAATCAGCGCATTGGGGCAGAGATTCCCTTTTTAGAGCGGTTTCTGGGAAAGATACATCTTTGCAATAATTTAAGGATGCACTGGGGTAGCCTGGGTTATGTGACATCAGGAAGGAAGAATCTTACATCCTTTTCTGGCATCAAACCTTGGGTCCTACCCTCAGACATGGTCTGGTGACAAAGAAGATGGGAGAAGGGGCAAAAGTGAGGAATGAGGATCTCCTTGGTGTCTCTTGGTGGGCGGCAGCCATGTTCCATCTTTCACTCACCATTTGTGACTCAACAACAACAAAGATGTTTATTTTCAGTCTTCTGCACTCACTCTGAAATTCCTGATCATTTTTGCAGAAGTTAAGAAAATAATATTTCTTATCATCCATATTCATAAAACAAACATAAAAATAAGGACCTGGGAGGCCAGTAGGTAGCACCGACGGTGCATTCACCAGTAACCTAAAAGTACAGCCATCAGCCTGAAAATGATGACTTAAAACAGGAATATCAGTAGGGGTGCCCAAAGATTTTATCATTTGCATTAAGTCATGCGTAGACCCGATAACTGTCTTATCGCAATTAATAACCCAATTATTCCAATAATTGGTCCAATAATATCTCCATAATTGGCCTGATGTTGAGTTGCATTATTTTCCATTGTCAAGTCCCTGGGGTGTTTTGTTCATGAAAAATGGCAGGGATTCTTCAGGTGTACTAATTGTTGCTGAAAATTAATGTCCTGTTTTTTGCGGGTTAGCTTAGAAATGTTTTCCACTTGACTTAGAAACTGAATGAATGATGGCGGCCGTGGGCTTGAAAATTTGATGCAAAACTTTGTAGGAGGTGGTTTGCAAGAGGAAAGCTTAGCAACAGCACATATGTCTGTCTGCCTTCTTGAATATATTAGGATTTTCCTGCTGTAATTCAAAATAAAAGAAAAAACACCCATCTAAACCAGAGCTAATTCGATGTGCCTATGCTCTTTCCTGGTAGGTTACTTCTTTAACCCACTCGCCAATGAACATTCATGATCTATGCAAAAACCTTCTGCCTGTACTTATGTGAGCACAATCCCTTTCTAAGAATCTATGTCAGATCACATAATACATCGCTCTAGTGTGTATGCTACATCAAATATGGCCCATCTGAATGCCATTTTAGCACACTTCTTAATACTGGTTTTGGTCGTGTTTCATACCCCCACATGCATCATTGTGACATTTTGCACTTCCTAATTTGCGAAAAATAAGGAATCGCAAATTAAGAAGTGCAAAATGCTATGCATCATTATTTTCGGTATTCATTTGTGATTCGGTAAAAATCGCAATTTTTACCGAATCCCAAATGAATACCGAATTCTTAAGTTAATTTTCGCAATTCCCATTGATTCCTATGGGCCAAAAGGCCCATAGGAGTCAATGGGAAGGCATTAGCAAATTGCGAGTGGCACTTTGAAAATTTCATGGGTGCAGGGGGGGGTCCAAAGGACCCCCCCATGCACCCCTGAAATGTATTTTTCGCATCATGTTTCACACACACATGTCCTAAGGACATGTGTGTGTGAAACATGAATGTTGAAAAAAAACCATTTTCAGCATTTTACACACTTTTTCCAAATTTACCGAGTGGTTCAACCACTCGGTAAATTTGGCACCCTAATTGCGAATTTACACATGTAAAAGTAATGATGCATTGCTTTTAAGAAATCGTACATCTGCGACTTCTTAAAAGCACCCGCAATTTTAGAACTCGCAAAAATGTTACGAATTCTAAAATTGCTTCATGCAGCCCAAAAAGCACTTTTGCATTCGCAAGCGGCCGTTATTAAGGAATCGCACCGTTTGCGACTACAAAAATGCTTGATGCATGTGGGGGTTAGTGTATATACAGTTATGGCAGATAAGAAAACAGTTGAAGGGGAAGTGATTGGCCAAGAGTGTAGTCACACGGCGAGCTCAACTTTTCTGTTTCCACTGAGAATTTGGCTCACAGCACCACATTTGCCATAAGGGTAACAGCATGAATTGCAAAGTCAAGTTAACCTGCAAAGTACTTAAGCAAAAGCAATGGACCAGTACATGAAAAAGATAGAGTTTAGTCAAATAATAAATACAGTGTAAACAGGAAAGGTATTTGTCTCTATCTATGGAGGAGAGGAACCATAGCTTCATAATTTAAACAGTGATTGTGGAAGCTAACAAAGTTTGTTTCTTTTTAACATTGTGTTCGCTACAGTAATGGGCTCTCACATACCTTGAAAGGCCAATGGCTGGCGTTCCAAAAAGGCTGTTTTGAAGGATGTCTGTGTTTTTATTTCCATTTGTTCAGTAATGATTTTGAAAGTAATTTCGGATGAATAGCTCCCTATATTTTAATGAAGTTTTCATATGTAAGTTCTTCATTTTTATTTTTTCCTTAAACCTCTGGATATTTTGGGGGGAAATTTTGAGGTTAATCATGGAATTTTCTTGTTTCTGTTTACTTTTAAACCTGACCTTTCCTTTTACCTTACCCTTATCTTACCTAGTGCCTAATAATTACCCAAGTGTTAGAACTTGTCCGTCCTTGTTCTCACGGGGGGGGGATGAATGTGGAAACAGCAGTATTCTTTACGGGGCCATGCTTCCCTTCCCCTCCTTTCTCGTGAGGGAGGAGAGCAATACCAGCAAGAAAGTTGGCAGAATGAGGATACAAAAAAACATGCATTTGCAATGTAATCGGCCTCGCCTTAGTGACCTAATATGTATTTAGCTATGCAGCACATTAGCACATTATCTACTGTTCTTTAACATTAAGGGAAAGTAAGCACCAAACTGTGTGACATGCCAGGTATGGGAACACATGGAGAGAAAAATTGCCTTTCAGCGGGAAATGGTATAGTCCAAGCTCTGTTTTTAATATAAAATCAGGGCCTTTGGTGGTCATATCACTGAAAATCCATGATATGAAAAACGGGTGCTCATGGAAGACAATTTCTATGGACTGGAATCTAAAGTGATTCTGGTATTTTACTGACCTCGGCTGGTTATTTTCTATCAAGAAAGTTAAATAGAGGCAGTTGCCAGAAAAGGAAAGTCCCTCAGCAGAAAGCAATTCTGGTATTTTAATGATCTCTGCTGGTCGTTTTCTATCAAGATAGTTAAATAGAGGCAGATGAACAGGGGAAAAAAGTCCCTAAGCGGAAGCAGACAAGTCCTAGGGCTGATTTCCAGAGCCCACAAAGTACATACACATATAAGTATATACTAAAGTATATAAGTATATAGTAAAGTATATACAAGAGGTCTTGAAAGCTCGACCTAAAATAGAACTTGTCTGTTTCACTTCCCATTTTTGAGCATTCATTTTATTAGTTTAGATTACTATCATGCACTTTTGTACCCCGAAAATTTTTTCATGGTTTTGGAAATGTAAAAATGTTTTGGAGTTCTGAAAATTAGCACTGTCCGAGATGCTGCTCGATAAACATCTGCACCAGTGACAAGACGTCGTGTAGATAGCGTAGACAATTATGTAACAGATTAGGCGACTAAAGCTGGGCACCCAACCAAGTACTGGTGGGACAGCTGTTTCTCAAGAAGTTCTTGTTTCAGGCAAGTCTGATGGGACTGAGACTCAAATTCCGTACATACTGTACAGCTGGAAGATGTACTGTGTGTGTCCACGTACAGATGGAAACTCCCCTGCTCTGCGTTATTGTAGAGATCGGTACTTGGTGAAATAAAAATCTAGACATTTCTCTTTACGGAGGAGCCAGGCTCCTGAAATATTTTTTACCGAATGCGTTTTTCAACACTGGGAGAAAGAACACTATCACTCCCCACACTCACACCCACAACGTTGCTATGAAAATATATCTCCCTACATATCTGGAGATCCTCCTGGCAGCTGTGCAAATTTGTAGGAAAGGGATCTGCAGAGATTGAGAAATAGAGGTATACAATCACACACATGTTCATGCACACACACAAGCGATGCAAAAAGATTGATATGGACAAAGAGCTTGAGAGACGGAAAGATGAGCCAACATTGTGTACTGATTTTGCTTCATGTATTTTTGTTGCTACTGACTCACAGAATCTGCTTTATTTTGGTAATACCAAAAAGGATTTTGGGCTATCTTGCATTTTACTTTTAACAATAACTATGTGGTCACTGGTTGGGGCAATGGTACTGGATATGATTTTCTGTTTTGAAGTGTGGAGAGAGTAAATGCCTGATTTAGGTGCTGACAGAACATTTGCCACATAAGGTGAACTTCTCTTCCTCCATCATCATTGTTCCCCTGCCTCATACAGAATGTATAGGGACACTGGGGCTTATTTACAAGCTCCTTGCGCCTCCGATTCATCACTTTTAATATGGGAAAAAGTGATGCACCGGCAGCGAATGGGACTTGTAAATAAGCCCAACTGTGTTTTAGGCAACAACCAGCACTGCTGTTGTAAAACAGACTTTTGGCAGTGATGACATCAGTGAAAGTGCAGTGGGAAAACCCTTAGTAGTGTGGATCCTCCAATGCTGTTATTGCTTGCATTTCCTCTCGTTGGGATCGTCAACAGGGCCAGAAAAATCCGAAAAATGTGTCTTGTACACTGGTAGGTCAGTTCAGTATGAAGGAATATTAATTCTATGATTTCTGAATGTGGGCCCCTGATTTTGGTCTTTCTTCGGGAATTGCAAATGCTGGTTTGACTGCACATATTATTTTCTCCTGAAGAGGTCGCTCTGAAGTACATGAAAGCAGTTGTGGGGAACAATTGTCCTGAAACACGGAGCACAAATTTAAGTTAGTAAGCCTGTCCGCAGCTGGTGTGGTGGTAGTTCTGCTTCCACCATGCAATCCATGCGGGCAGGCGAGTAGATATCGTTAATGTAGAAGGTGCAATGGAAGAGGACAAGAGGCTATGAGTCACTCAACCCCAATTATAACTGTTCTTTCAACAGTGTGGAAGGCAGGAGGCCTAAATGTCTTTCTTAAGGGCTTGCTACTCCCTTACATATGGTGGCCTTGATGCCTAACTTTAAATCGCTCCTGGAGTGTGGTACCACGAGTGCGCTTACTAGCTGCGGCTCCGCTGCTAGAAAGGCAATATGAAGTCTGTGGACAGGAAACATAGGCATAGTATTGGAAAGCCAGCAGTGCATTGAGTGACAGAGTAAGAATGATCTGTTGTAGACTCTGGATTTGATAGTACCAGGTCCACGTGCACACTGTTGGTGGATGTTTTGTTCAGCAAACCAGATGTTGATATTGTTGGCTTCCTATTTAAATATTTAGTGGCACCAGCATTATTTATGTTGACTTGTAGAGCAACATTCACAGTCGGTGACTACTGATCTGGCCTCGACTACAATAAAAAAGCCCAGAATATACTTGGCCTGATGGCTGAGTTGATTAAGGCATCCACTGCAGGAATCTGTGCGTCACACTGTCGTAACAAATTCGAATCTCAATGGATCTACTCAATTTTTCATCCTCCAGAGTTTGATAAAAACAGTAGGTGGATAAGAATAAACATCTGTTAATGATTGCTAAGTAATCCTCAGTTGAATGTGCACTTTCCAAATACTCAAGTTGTGCTTTGTTAGGTTATGTCTTCTCAACATGTATAGGGCCGTCTAAGAGAATTTATTATGTCGAATTCTGAATTGACATCTTACTCATTTAAGCTTCGGATAGGCGACATACCTAGCCCACACAATTTTAGTAGTTTAGTTTGTGAATATCGAATGGCAAAGAAGCTGAAGAGGCTTCACAGTAAGATATGAGGTGGTTAATATCAAAGAGAAGTTCTGAGATGTTTGTAGTAGTAAAACAGGAGAACTTTGAAAAAAGGTGAACCACATGGAGGGAAGTAGCTGTACCACATTCACAAACATCTGAATCCACAACATAACCAGCTGCACCTCCATGAGTTCCCATGGGATGATAGTCAAAGTTGGGATGACTACTACATTAGTAGTAGAGAGTGTAAAAACCTGCTATTACTAATTATATATCCTTAAGAAAATTGAGTCTTTCATCCTTATAGTGAAAAGTGATCAGCAGGCACAATCATTAACAGCAGACTGAACTATTACAACTCCCTCATTGTCAACTTATTTTGGAAAGTCATTGCTAGCCTTCAAAGACCATATATGGCGGAGAAACGTATAAATCAACAGCATAAGCTCAAAGGAGAATGCCACTGACTGGCCTAGGCCCATGGTTGAATTTGGACAAAAATAAAAAAAATGGCTGTGTTCTTATGAAAATGTATACAGCCAAGCTACAGCTTGCCTCAGACTTTAACAAGCAGGACTAATACTGAGTTATTTCAAAGTATTTTACATAAACAGCTTCTGTTGTGTGTTCCCATTATGGCCAGTATTTGTTATTTCTATGTTAGCCTAACTATGAACATTTCTTTTTGTTGAAGTTTTATATAGTGCAATCTAGACCCATACACACCAGAGCGCTTAACATGAGCACCGGTTTCGTTGCTGAAAGAAACATTCATTTTGTAGGCACGGGGAGATTAAATTTGCTCAGAATCACAGGATGCTGAGCGGCATTGCTGAGACTTGGACCCGGTTCCCCAGCTTTGAGGTCGACGGCCCTAGATGTTAGGCCACATCCTCTACCCAACATTGTAGGCCTCATTTGCTTTACACACATTATCAACGCTTGATTTATGCCACATTGTATTTTTCACACATAGCACAGGTTTTTGTATTTTGTTGTTTTCCTGGGATTTAGTCAGAACAGCCCATGCAAGATCAAACAACATTGCTACTTGTTATTCTCTGTGGTCGGACTCGAGTACCTAGACATAAAAGAGAAACCCAGCTGCTGTTTAGGAACACAGGTTTTGTCATGTAACAGGGAAAGTGTTGTTTTTAAAACACACAGAGCGGAGACTTGCTGTCGGAGCTAAGGTCCTGGGACGAAAATTAATTAGCTGAGATGTAGAACGGCCCTCTATCTATTCCATGGTATGGGTTTGCCGCTACTCCCAGAGATCTATAATATAAAACTTTACTTCAGTAGTGGGGGTGGGTGTAGGCAAATCTGTCAAGTAACATGACAAGGCTTTTCATTGGTTATGGTCTTTTATTCATGCTAATGACAGTGTTGACCTGCATATGTTTTCTAGTTGTGGCACAGTTATTTCATATTTGAGAATGATAGTTTCAAAAAAGACTGTGTGTCTCTTTTCCATTTGTGGTAGACAAGGACGAGTGAAAGAACAAAAGGGGATGACCCGCTACCACAATCCCTGAGACGGTCGACTGTTGTGTTCTGGGGTACCAAATCACTTGTCTCTCTGGGATGGTTAGGAGGGCAAGTGAGGCACTATTAGCTAGTCAGATTCGGGCCCTTACATAGTGATGTGGTATGGTGACAGTCTCTACATACTGATGTTCTCTGGCCCCATGCATAGTTCTGTTTGTGAGCAGAATCCCTGTAACACTTCCTTTCTAAAAAAAACCCGATATCTTGCATAATCCCCTGCAATGAAGACTGAATGTTTAAAAAAACATAGGCTTTTCGACGCAATGAAGTTTGCTTTTTTATCCTTGGTGTATGTGTGAGAGCTGACATTTTTTCAATTGTTACTTGTATAGATTATTAGCAGCTAAAAGGATACAAATCCTCACTCACACAAGGTGGCATGCTATATCATAGGGCGCTCGGCGTCTGAGACTCAAACCTAAAATGGATCATATTTAGGTTCTTTGATATCCCTCCATAGATTAGCTATGCTGGGGTTCTGTTGCTGTCCTTTTTTCTACAGTGTACCTTGGATTACAATTATGTAGTGGTGGGTGATTAATAATATCTTTCTCCCACTTTCACAATACTACAAATTCTAACTGTTAGGTCTATTTTTACTCTACCTATCCTGCTTTATAGTTTTGTATTCTATCTCAATTCTTCTGCATGTTTCTGGCTCTAGATGGAGCTCTCATTGGTCATTAGGCTTCATCAGAATGTTGGCCCTTGTCCTTGCCTTTGTACTGAAGGAGAAACTGGGAGGAATGGGGAACACATTGTACTTTACCTACAGTTCTGGTGCTAGTATATCATCCCATAGAGTACTTGCAATAATAATGCGATCAACAGTACTAGACTTCTGGTAACCTTGCAGTCATGATAGTCATGCTCCTGGTCCTCAATGATAAGCAACCTCTTTTCACTTTTATATCTAGATATACATATAACATGGTGACATATTTAATATTACACACACCACTTCATTACAGCATTCTGGGTACACCAACACGCTGGTCAAGTGACCACACAACATGCAAAGGAAGTTATGTGATCAGTAGGTTCTTTCTTATAACATACTCTCACCTTGTTGTCTGTTTTTCACAATCTGTCAGTGGGGACGTGTGCTAGCAAGATATCTACTCATTGTTCAGAGAAAGAAATGGGTGTCACCATAAAGTAGTTTTAGTAGTCTGAGGTAAATAAAACCTTGGTTGAGAGGTGTTTTCTGCTGCAACTATCCTGCTCCCAGACTCTCTGCTCGTGCTAGAATCTCTTTGCAATGTCATCAACTTAGTATGGGTTACCTAGGTGCAGGCTCACATGATATTTGGCCAATATGACACCGCTTTATGACCAGTGGATATCATAGAAGTCACATGATCCCAGGGAGGGTGTGCTTGTCACATATTCATACCAGGTGCTGAGGACAATTGGGGTATATTGCTCTCTACTCATACATCCCACTGGAACAAAATATGTGTTGAATTTACCTGTCTGATTCCACCATTGTCTCCTTGCTTGTGGTTGCCAACATCATGAAATGCAATAGTGCAGCATTTGTGGAACGTGAGCCCTAATCGTTAGTTTTAAATTGCTGTCCGCCATTTTTTGGGTTATGTTGATTCCTCATTTTATTTTGATTCATATTGCAGGTAAACTAAAATTAGTAATTAAAATGAATCATATATCGAATATGCCATACTCGTATTTGCTTACATATTGAAGAAAGGGGGCTAGTGTTGGCTGGTGAACGATGGAGCTAGCTGTCTCAATGAATAGTATTGGAAGCTATTGTAGATAAGACGCCTACAAAATCTTTCCACCTTTTATTTGAAATTTTTGAGATTCATGATTCCCACAAGTGGGAACTCTAGTAGTCTAATGGAGGATGAGTCGTGTAGTCTCTAAACATAGGCATAACGACTAGAGTAGAATAAGGTACTCCTAAAATTTGAAGAAGCAATTACTTCAGTGGGGATGAGGTTCTCACAAGACAAAGGGATGATATTTTCTGGTGCCAATCTAGTTATTAGAATCCTTTTCACAAGGGTGATTTTGGAAGTAAAATATTAATAAATTGCAGACAAATGGATGTATTTCCACCCTCAGTTGAACTTTAACATGATTGTGGAAAGGGACAAATCCCAATCTTCTATTCAATACTTTAGTTTCTATTTTTGTGAGCGGTGTCTCAGTGAGATTAACTATCATATTTATATCCAGAGTGTTATAGTCATGTTCAGATGCCAATTTGCCTTTTCTCTTGGCTGATATGGGCCAGCTGTCTGTCCAAGTTTCCTGGTTATGCCCTGTGTTTCTTTATCTATTTCTTCCCTTGCCTTTTCCTGAAAACTGACTATAGGTCAGTGGCAAACCTCTTTGATCATCAGGTCTTGCAAGAGGAGAGCTTTATTAAACTGGCTTCTTGTTCTTCTGGGTCATTCATCTCCACTGATCATTCATTTTAAGGTACCTCTTCTGGGCCTAGATGTAGGTAAAGGTGAATTACCGATTCATAAATACCGAATTGTACCGATTTGGTATTCATGAATCGGTAATTCAAATGTAGGTAGAAAATCGGTAACAAATACTGAATCGGTATGATTCGGTATTTACCGATTCTGTAATTACAGAATCAGTATTTGTCATTGATTCCTATGGGCCTTGAAGCCCATAGGATTCATTGGCAGATACCGAATCGGTAATTACAGAATCGGTAAAAATACCGAATTTACAAGGGGGACAGGGTGTCACTTTGACACCCTGTTGCACCCCTGTTTCTGGCTTGTGTGCCATGTGACACACATACATGCCCTTAGGGCATGTCTTGGTGCCACATGGCACAGGTGTACATGCACAGATGTGCATGTACACAGGAATTCGTTATTTACCATGGAATAGTATTCCATGGTAAATAACGAATCGGTAAGGGCCTGTGGCACTGATTACAGTGCTACCTACATATTGATTTACAGAATTGGTAAATTTACCGAAACGGTATTTTACCAACTCTGTATATTTACCGAATCGGTAAAATTACCGATTCTGTAAATCAATGGCCCCCTACATTACAAATCCCAAATACCGGTCGGTAACGGCCGATATCGGCCATTACCGACCGGTATTTGGCGAGCTACATCTGGCCCTAAGTCTTCTATTTCTTGGTTCTACATTATCTCTGTTGTTTAGAGTTGTAATCTTCCTTAATGTATACATATACTGACTCCTGAAATAATTTCTGCATATCCTCCTTTAATTTTGTGATTTTAGAATTCATTATGGATTCATCGTAAATTCTTTGAATTGTGCTAAATTGCTATTTATTTCTTCAAGCATTTTGGTTAGTTTGTGTCATATATGTTATAAATGCAAAGTGTGAAGCTGCAGGAGAGAATTTCATTTGCAAACAAAAACACCTTTTTATTAATAATGTGAAAAGGTCAGCGATTAAATAGCACGTATAATAATTGTAAAATTGCAGTAGGTAATCATACTTAAATGTTAAAAGCCCACAAATAAAGTCACAAAAGAACTGACTTAAATTAGCCTAACTCCTGATGTCATGTTTATGGAAACTTCACTTTAAAACTTGTTGTTTTGCATGAGATCTTTTACTCTTTTCTGCAGGTGTTATAACTTTCCAGTAGTCATCTATTAGCTAATGAATGAGGCATTTGTTTTGTATAAGTCAACTGATAGTGAGATTCTCATCGGGAAGAGAGAAGGCAACACAAAGGGTGATTCATGCAAAGAGCTGTCTTTACCGCAAAATGTGAATGAAGTATCTTCTCAAAAACTATCTTCTATAAGAAAACCCCCTCCGTCAAGCCCATAGAGGTGATCAATGTATATCCATTGCTTGTGGGTGGGTGTTTGCATGAGTGTATATACAGAGAGAGAGAGAGAATGCACAACTGCTAAGTAACTGTCTCCTCTGGTTCGATATGGATTCTGGTGACATCATAAATCATGAGGCTGCAGACTGAGAGGGGGGCAAGTGTCACTAGAACCGTGCGATGGCATTATTGGTCTATATTACATAGGTCGTCCGTTATGTATTTATATATTATATCTTTCTTTTCATGTATTTGCCCTGAAAATGCTGTTTTCTTCAAAGTGCTGTAGTGAAATTAGAATGTTTAGATTGTGTTTGATAAAACAATAGGCAATGCTGATGGCTAGTAATTTATGTGATTCTGTGCCTTCAGCATAATTTTGGATTTATAGCTTTCACAATAAAAAATGTGTTTAGCTCAAATGGATCAAAATAATTCTGCAGGAGAATGTGATACATATTTTGCATTTGTTGCTGCATAATTTAGATAAACTTGCCACACAGTTTTTCCATCAAGCCTAACAGCATTGGCAATAACAACGGTCTGCATTCTGGTCTTGGGGTCTGCGGTGATTATGATGATGAACCTTTATTTAACATGCAATGTGAAATATTACCTATATTTCCCACTTTTCTGTGAATTATGAGTTTTTATACAACTGCACTTTGTGCATCTTCAACCACTTTATGTTGCAAAGAATACATGCACACATAAGCATAAATCTATCAAATATATCTATATCTTAATTTGTATATACATATGAAAATACAAGGAGTAAAGTAGTTTTTATATAAGTACATATGCGTATATATATGTATAAACATGTACCTAACTATACATATTTACATATACATATTCACTAAAAAAATACAATGGTTAAAGTAAAGTTATTGTTGAAATTGCTTATACCACCTCAACATACGTTTATAAAACCTTATAAATTCACCTAAAAACCATAGTTAAAGAAACTGGCAGTCTATTGTTAGTAGCACAATCCATGACTTCAAATACAGTCATGCAAACCATAACTTGGACACTAACTGCAAATTGTATGACCTCACTTCTGCATCTGATGAGCAAGAGGCGATCTGCACTGGCGAGACGTTTGAGCCTGAGAAGAGCAGCTCGGATTCCATTATTTGAAAGTTCCTCAGCTTTCACCCAGATGAGAAGAATCTGAATTCCCAGATGTTCACCTGCAAGCTTTGTGACAATAAACTGAGCGGAGGCCAGAAAGCACTACTGCAACACTTCAATCATACAACAACACCACAAGTCAAAGCTTGAGAGAGAATTCTTAAGACACCAAGTGCATTAGACTGCAGAAAAAGGAGCTTGTCCATCCTCTCACAAACATTCCTGCAAAGATGTTGAAGAAAGTAGAAGAAGAAAACAATCAATACCACAACATATTCACATGCACTACCAACATATGGTGCAGAGACCTGATTTAATGAATTAGGAAAGAGGAGAGAGACAAATATTCTAAAAAATACAATTATTAGTATAATAATAAGTGATGGTTGCCATAATAGTTACAAAAAAAAAAAAGCAAAATAAAACACAAAATCCCCCTGAAGAAAATAAATAAATAAAAAATTAAAAAACACTTTTGAGAACCACTACAAAAATCAATGGAAGAGCTTAAGTCTACTACCTCTGAGGCCCTGCATGGATGCCAAGCCCTGCCATTAGGCCCCACTACCAAAGACTCTGCACAATGGGGGTTGCTTGCTCATGTTGGGTTGGGCATAGGGCTGGGCTTAGAGGAAGTATGAAGTCCAGGCAATTGTGGCTGGCCGCACATGGTGGGTTGGGTGCAGTTATGGCTAAAGGTCCAGGATAGTGTGGGTTCTGTCAACAGAGGGTTATGCACAAATGGCCTATAGTCGACCTCTGAGGTATGCAGCTGAAGTCAATGCTCTGTGGGGATGGCAATATGGTGGGTGTAGTATGTATCAAACCCTTTAACACTGGGTCGGAATTATCACCGGTTACATGAACCCTTACCCATTGACATTATACACCCCTGAAGAGTCACGGGCTCATTGCCCATGTGACGAAACACGTGCCGGCTGGTTGTTTTCTTTGATGTCACCCTTCTAGAAAGGAAGGCCCAATACATTTAAATTTTGAAAAAAAACATTCATTTGTGTCTACCTTTTTCATTAACTACGAATTGTTCTTCACTTGTTATGACATTTATATATACCTACCATAACATGTGCACAGGACTTTTGTTGTATTTACTGAGTGGGCCCTTGCCACTCTCTGCAGAGGTTTTAGGGTCTTCTCTGACCTTATAGCACCGTTCCATCACAGTTGCTTTTCACCTAATACCTACCATTACCAGTCAAGGCGCCATTCTTCCTGCATACGTGAAAACCCTCAACAGAACCCATAGATGCCAAACAGTGTTGGGCTGAGGGAAGAGCCCTGGGGTACACCGCAGGTGATCTCGGTGGCTTCGGAGCGGAAGGGGGAGGCGGACGCCCTTGGTTCTGCCGGAGAGAAAGGAGGTGGTCCATTCCAGGGCCTTCTCTTGGATCCCAGAGTCATGGAGGCATGTGCGTAGGGTGCGGTGGCACACCGTCTCGAAGGCAGCTGACAGGTCCAGGAGGATCAGGGCCGCTGTTTCTGCATTGTCTAGCAGGGTCCTGATGTCATCGGTGGCGGTGATGAGGGCAGTTTCGGTGCTATGATTGCTGCGGAACCCAGACTGGGACAAGTCCAGGATGCTGTTCTCCTTGAGGTAGCGGGTCAGTTCCTTGTTGACGGTCTTCTCGAAGACCTTCACCAGGAGCAGGGAGATGGGCCCTAAGTACTTGAGGTCCTTGGGGTCGGCCTTGGGTTTTTTGAGTAAGGCTTTATTCTCGGCGTGCTTCCAGCTCTCCAGAAAGGTCGTTGTCTCAAAGAAGATGTTGATGGCTTTCCAGAGAAGGGGTGCAATGGTGGTGCTGGCTTTGTTGAAGATGTGGTGTGGGCATGTGTCTGACGAAGATCCGGAGTGGATGGTGTTCATGACTTTGATGGTGTTGTCGTCGTTGATGTTGGTCCAGGAGAGCAGGCGGTCGGTGAGGGGGGTGGTCATGGGGGGGGGGAGGTCTCAGTGGTCGTCAGGGCAGTCGTGGCGTTGAAGCTGTCGTGGATGTCTGCAATCTTGCGATGGAAGAAGGTGGCAAGGGAGTCGCACAGGTCCTGCAAGGGTGGGATGTCGTTGTTGTTGGAGCTGGGGTTGGAGAGTTCCTTCACGATATTGAAGAGCTCTTTGCTGTTGTGTGCATTGTTGTCTAGGTGGTCTTTGAAGGAGGCCCTTTTGGCGGATCGGATGAAGTGATAGTGTCTTCGGGTGGCGTTCTTGTGGGCTGCGTAGCTGTACGGTGTCCGTTCAATGAGCCATCTCTTCTCTAGCTTTCGGCAGAAAAGGTGGCGGTTACTAGTGGCTTGCAACTACACTCAGCAAATATGTAAGGCAGAAAGGAAAAAAGCCTCAGAGCACTAACCCATCAACAACATTCTATAGTAATAGTGCACCTTCCTACTGAGCGATTTACAATTCTTGCAGCTTAGGCACAAGACAACAAGTAACGTCGCTGAACCACAAAATGGAAGAAAGCACAAGTCCACATATAGCATGAGACAGACACAAGATTGGGGGCACCACAAGACGGTGAATACTAAGAAAACAAGCGCGAAAGACAAGGTAAGCGATACTACGTTGTAGATTGAGATAAGCCTAGATGGAGTTTGTCCAGCATTGGCTGGAAATGTGTTCTTAAACCTAAATTGTCCACAGTTGCAGAGTAGCATAATTTAGGCTCCACCATATTAATGCCAAGTGTATACATTTATGCACTCATATACGCCATTCATATTCAACATGTGGTTTAACTCCATTAACGAGTGTGACACAATTACAGGAATTAACAGTACATAACCAATGTAGTTAATAAGAGTTTACACGCACGGATATTAAGATGATCAATAAACTGATGAAATCATGTTCATTGCATATTCATGTTTAATAATGATTGCTTGCTTCCACTGATTATAATACTGTAAAGTGCATCCATTTTGATTCTCGAGCTAACTTAGCTTGACATTAGGCCTGAGCTGAAAATGTTTGCTTTAATTTTGCCAGTATGCTCTCTTCTCTCCTCTGCCTGTTGTGTTATCACCTTGTTAGCTAGTGAAAAGCTTTTTGTTGTCTATTAGATGGCTGGTAGTCAGGCCTGGGAGAAGAAAGTTGGCAAAAATTGTGTGGAACCGATGATGAGAAAGAAGCCTTCTGTTCACGGTGAACCAGGAAGAAGCAACATTCAAGGTCAGCCTCTGTGTTCCTAATTATTTGGAGATGGGAACTTGGGGAGTAAGTCATCTATCCTTCATTGAAGGTTTTCTGTGGTGTGGATGATATATGGATGTTTTAGAAGCTGTCAACTGTATTTTTATTTGGTGTTTCATAGCTAGTTAAGCAGACTTCATCCTGACTTTGCAAGGAAACAAAGCTCTGTTTCTGATGGGCTTCTCGGAGAGTAAAGCTTCATGCTGAACACTCTTTCTGTTTCCCAGAACTTCTACTGAAGTTTGACCTGATGCTGATATTCTATGCTCCCCTTTAGGAATAACCTTGAAATGTAGTCTTAGCTTTTGTATAGATTAGAAAGGGAAAGTTTCTTTATGCAACACCTGATCTCGTCAATGTGTTTTGTTTTCATTGTGCCTGTTGCTATTTTCTATTGCATCATATTATGTCTAAACTTACTAGCACATTTTGGTCTCCAGACCTTATTGTTATATCTTTTGAATTTATTTCTGCTTGCCATATATTGGAGTTGGATTAATGTTTTAAAATAAACTTTTATGTATGAATCTATTGATTTGTGGTTTTTATAGTGGTGTCATATTGGCGTCTCAAAATTGAATGTAATTCTCATGTTAACTCCCTTATACCGCTATAAGTCAACTAATAAAGATCCATACGAATAATAGGGAAATATAGTTGCTGATTTCATTAAGATACTGAGGTTCAGATGTCCGTGCTCCATCAGTGGAATGAGAATCATGGCTTTCACAGTTAATTAGTGTCGGTAATAATGACATTTTATATTTCAAGTTGCCTTATCTCACAATATCAGAAGCATTAATAGTAAAACAAAAGAAGTTGCTGTAAACATAAACCAAACATAACATAGTAGGGTACATATTCACCCCCATTTGGCTGCTGCTGCTACTTAAAGATAACGGAGGTTTCTTCTTAACCAACTCAATGTTACTCATTTTATTGACCTGAGGAGAATGAAATGCAGAGTGGCCTGCGTCAATTTGAGCCTCCAACTAAGTGGTCAAACAGAGATGTGTGGAGTTTATTCTTGGATACACTGAGCAAGGTGGCCCAGTTGTAAAGTGGTGAATAGCGGAGGGGTGGCTGGACAAAGATCAGAGTTCCTCAGTGATTAAGGGAACCAGGTTCGAGTCTATACTTTGGCTCAACATCCTGTGATTTGAGTAAATCACTTACCCCCAGATTCATCAAGAACACATTTTGCTAATCCTTAATAGCAAAAAATACCGAATCGCTATTAAGGAATAGCAAAATGCTATGCATCAAAAAAACACTAAAAAAATTGCGATTTCTAATAATTCCTTAATTTCGACTCGCAAATTGCGAGTCGCAATCAAGGAATATCTCTCCATTCATTCCTATGGGCCTAGAGGCCCATAGGAATGAATGGGAAGACAATCTCAATTTGCTAATCTCAATTAGCGATTCACAAATTGAGATTGCGATTTCAAGGGTGCAGGGGTGTCCAAAGGACACCCTGTTGCACCCCTGAAATGATGTGTGCACATATGTTGCGCACACACATGCCCTTAGGGCATGTGTGTGCGCAACATTGAACTTTGAAAAATGCACTTTAGTGCATTTTTCAAAGTTTTTGCAAATAACCATGAAGTTGTACTTCATGGTAATTTGCTTGCCCTAATAGCGAATTTGCTATTTTTTTCACTTTCATGCATTGCATTTAAGGAATCTCAATTTGAGATTCCTTAAATGCAAAGAATCGCAATTTAGCGAATTCTTAATTAGCGATTTTTGCATTTGGGATGATGCATTCCGAATGCAAAAATACCGCTCGCAAAGGGCCAGATTCTCAGAATCCGGCCCTTTGCGAGCGGATTTTTGTTTAATGAATCTGGTTGTTAATCTCTCTGTTGGGAGTTGGTTAGTGGTATCAATATCACAACCATACCAGGCGCACAGCCAATGATTACGATATTTCCCCCTTTGCAATGATTATACTGATTCAGTCTTTATGCTTGATTGTCATCTTTATTCTGAAACCTTGTTTCACGTGAATTCCTTTAAATTATAAATTCATGCCTTTCTCTATGCTAGTTGAGCATGATATGTTTTGGTACATACAATTCATACAAGAATTTTTTTTTGATTCAATCAATATAGTACATTAGTGACAAGTGGTCGGCGATTGCTGAGTTGGTTGGCCCGATGCATTTCGGGACCGTCGTCCCTTCTTCGGGGACCTATATGTATTGCAACCGTCTGCAGTGAACCTCACTGTTTGCTTGAATGGAGCTCAACCATATCACTACTCTTCACTTTAAAGTTACACGAACGATGTTTCGGTGGTTTATTCAAACGCTCTCGACGACATCCTGCTTGGCCGTGCCTGGAAGATCATTTAAAAAAAATTAATGCGTTGTTCCGTAACATAACTTGCAGTCATGTAAAGAGCTCCTTCGGGTTGAGTTTGAGCTATATAAAACTGCAACAAAAAAAATAAAAGTTCAAAGTTTGGCGACCTCAAACCCAGTTCTGATCTTTTAAACAATAACCTGCTATCCAGTAAGCCTCTTGGGCAATGGCAGATGATTTCCATGCCTGGCACAAACGCTCGTAACTGAAACAAATTCCTTCAAAATTACCCTAACAATATTTTTATTGCAATGTCCTTAAAAGGTAGCCAAGGCCAGCAGCTGGGACCCCCTCGAAGGGACTTTGGTGCCAACCGACCAGATTTCCCAACCCATACTGCCCGGGCACAATACCAGCTGCAGGGAAGAACAAGATACATGTCTGCCAGCCCCATTCAGGGCTTGTCTCTTTTGTTGTGCTTGATTGTTTCTCTGATGTGGTGCCTCTGGGAAAGGCATGGGAAGTTCTATGTGAAGTGAGCCCATGAGTTGCAGGGACAGGGTGAAAAGTGCAACATTTGATACATTTTCTCAGAAGAAAGCAAGTTAGTTTCCACAAAGAAGGGAACACATCAGCTCATTTAGGCTCCCGGCCACCAATTAGCTGCACAGTGTGGGTTTGATGTTTCCCTAGTGAGGCATGAAGGCGTTACCATTTAGGAAAATACATCATTGATCACGTTACCCCAAGTCGTGTGCGATGGTTACAGGCACAAATGGATGTTCAGACAAACGTACTTAGCATTCTGGGGATTATAGGCCATAAATAGAATCAGGCTAAAGTAAGGCTGCGAGCTTCAAGGTGCAAGTGTTTTTAGATAAAAAGTGGTTGACTGGAGAAGTTACACTTTTCTGCCAGTTTAACCAAAACAGAAAGGAGGGTCATGTTTTCACTTTCATACTCTGAAAAGGTAGCATGTTCAGGGTGCAGGAACTTACGCTCAAGGGCCTCATTTATGAGGCTGTGCGTCACTTTTACGCAACTCGTGCGTCACTTTTTGTGATGCACCAGCAGCGTAAAAAATGTGCCTTGTTGCACCATATTTACAAAGTGACGCATCTAGGTAGATGCGTCACTTTGTAAACCCCTGGGCTACATTATACCTGCGCCAGGTATAATGTATGCAGGAGGGCGTTCTGACGCAAGAAAAGGTCCTAGAAGTGATGCAGTGAAATCTATAAGATTTCACTGCGCCACTTCTAGGACACAAATGCGTCAATTTCTTACGTCTGCCTCACAGCAGGCGTAAGAATGACGCAGGCCCTTTCACATGGGGCTTGCCCCATGTGAAAGGACACATTGGTGGAGTTGCGTCACTTTTGTGACACACTCCAGCAATGCGTCACTTTTGCGCCATACAGATACATCAGAAATACTGACGTATCTGTAACTCTTTGCCCAATGATGCGTCATACTCTAAATATGACGCATCATTGGTGTCGCAAGGAGGGCGCAATGAAAAGTGACGCATCGCTGTTTTCACGCAGCGATGCGTCACTTTTCATAAATAAGGCCCAAGGTAACCAAAGTTGTTTGTGGTAAGTTATGAATAGCACGTTCACCCCTTAGTTGTTCTATGGATGCTAGTTCCTACAGTCCTAACTTTATGAAGGTGAAATACAGAAGTACATATTTCAGAATGCAAAGGAAAGAGCAAGGATGACAAAACTAATACCACCTGACAGCTTCAGATCGCTACAACAGGGGCTGCATCATGGCAAGGTGTCCTTCCCAAAGGGCTACCATAGAAAGCAAATTCAGGTTACATTACTATTGCATCATTGGCCACCATGTAAAAGCAAACAACGCTGATGTCCTTGTGCCACTTGTTATGCCATCTTTTTTCATTTGGGTGGCCATGTGCCTCCTCAGAAATGAATCGAGGCACTCAGTGTGTGCCTTTGTCTCTGCAACATACAAATGTTCAATCATAATATGTCATTGTCTTCTGTAGACCTGCACTTGCAATTTTGACAGTTGTTAGGTTGGAATGTTTGTTATGCTGGGAAGTATTTATAAAATTGCACAATCAGTGGAAGGGAAATAAGTAGGCATGGGCAGAATTTCAGTTATGCCAGAGTAATTTTCATAATTCCATGTTACTCCTTCATGTGGAATTACCGACAATAATGAGATTACATCCACTTTTTAAGAGCAATATTGGGGAAGAAAATCCTACTCATAGCTTCCAAGTTTTCAGATTGCTGTACGTGACATTTTTATAAATTCAGTGTAATTATGAGTGCCATCTCAACAGCTATGAGTGACACTATCTCCGTCACCACTTACCAGGAATGTACATTGTTATCCCACAGTCTTTTACCCCGAAGGGAATCACAACGCGGTTGGTACAACGACCGTGTTGTGCTTCCGCATACCATTACTCCGCAAGTCGGAACAACGACTTGCGGAGGGGGGGCGCTGGATGTTGGAATAGTATAATTTAGTATTCCAACTCCAGTCTGTGCGGACAATAGGGAAGGTGTTGGATTTTAAATCCAACACCTCCCCCACTCCGCAAGTTGTTGTTCCAACTTGCGGAGTAATGGTATGCGGAATCATAACGCGGTCATTGTAAAAACCGCGTTGTGATTCCCTGCGGGGAAAAAGATTCGGGGTAAATGTTGTTTACCCTTACCGGAGTTACCAGACCATCACCAGAGCGGCCCAAATATAGTTGCCAGGTTTTTAGTACGTGCATGGGTTACGTTTGTATGTTTCAAAGGCACCTATGACTGATATTTACATCTCATGTGTGACACCTTCAATGATACTTTATGGCGAGCAGTGGATTAAGAAAATGGATGGTACAAAACTAAAACCTTGCTTTAATAAATGCAGTGCAGTACCTGGGTTAAATAAACGAATCACACCTGATATTCAGTGAGAGTCAATGAAGACCTTTAGGCCCGACTCTTTAAGTTCTCTGTAGGATAACAGGCAGCTCTGCTGTCTATTGTCTTGCACCATTACAGCTATATAACCTGAGGGATAGTTCAGCTGTCAGAGATCTGACTTTTAAAGTTCTATGTAGAAAGCTGGAGAAAGCTCTGCTCACTTCTGTGCTGTCACATCATGTGCGAAGTCTCTTGTGGAACAGTTATGCCACCTAAACCAAGAACGTGTACGATCTATGTAAATTTGACAGACAGTGCTGCTACTAAGTCCACTTAAAGGATGCAGACGGTGATGCTGGCTGCAGCACAGTCCGCAATGGTAAAAGGGCAAAAACAGCATTTCCCTGCACCAGATGGTAGGCACCAGGTGGTGCCTGCCACCTGGTGCAGGGAACTGCCAAGTGCACCCCACTACCCCACCGGGGGACCGCAATGGGCCCCCAAAGCCAATCCCTGCCAGCCTTTCCATGGTGGCAATGCCGCCATGGAAAGGGCTTGAAACAACCCACATCATATTATGGCTGGCTTACCATATTACTGGCCCATCTCCGCCCAGCCTGCAATCGTAACGATTGCCAACCGGTGGAAAAGGGCAGACGGACTTTGCTCAGCGGTGGTGATCGTTACGCCATCGTAATGAGCCCCTACGTGAGTTATTGTCACTCATAGAAATAAGCTGTTGCTGTTATCATGCTACATTTTTTCTGATTTCTTCCAGGTAGAGATATGCGGGCTTTTGGATTACAGCGGAAGGATGTACAGCAAGGTAAGGTCGTTGATGGACCTGAGGCCAAGTAACCAGGAAATTCGGAAAAAGTACTTGAAGAAGAAGAGCCAGCCAACCTGATGATGTTACAGGGTTGTTATTTGTGTTTTGAAAGCTCTGATACATTCAAAACGATGCTAAATAGGAGCCCCTGAAGTCTTATCATCCTCTTCCGTTTTGTTTGGGGGGAGGGTCCAAATTTGACTACTGCTACACAATTGTAAAATTCACAACTGAAATATGGGCATTCTGTGTAATTATGTCATGCAAGGATTTGACACCTTGATCTGTTCAACTGCCAACAACAGAACTAATGCCGTCCCACTAGGAATGTAGTCCCTAAGGTTTTGATATTCAACATTCCCTGACTTCTGTGCAAACCTACCAATGTACTTTTGACACAGCCTGGCAAAACATTGAATCACCAGCATGAGTAAGGTTTAAAACACACTCTAGCCAACTACTTATGTTACTTCGTACAATAACATACATCATGCAATCAATTATGTTATTGCAACAAACACAAGACTATTCCCATAGAACCTTTTATTTTTTTTACTGTAGCCAAAATCTCCATTTTGGTAGATAATGTATCTAATGTATCTTTTGCATGTTACTAAGGATTTCTACTGGAATGTTGGGGGAAGAATACTGTTCTACAAAAGTATTAAATAGTACCTATATACATATTGTATGCATTGTTAAGTATATGTTTACTCTAATTAACTCTGTGATAAATATATCCTAGTGTTTGTGATGCAGAGGCAGTCCGCCAGTTTAGATATGCAGAGGCCTTCAATGGCATCCAATTTAAGGATAATCTATCACCTCACTGTGTCTGTGCTCACACGGTCAGGTGATAGATGATCCTTAAATTGGATGCAACTGAAGGCCTTTGGATGATGAGCAAACACTTAACGTCATCCCATCTAAGACAGAGAACATGACGTGGACAAAAGCACAAATATCAACCTGCAACCTAAATACATTGAGAGTGAATTTCTAGGGATTTTGCGTGTGAAAGAAATGTTCATTTAAAGAATAAGAAGCATTGAGGTGAATAAATGCATTGCCATACCCGTAAGAGTGCTCCGTTTTTCCTGGTGGAGGAAGATTGGTGATGATATATATATATATATATATATATATATATATATATATATATATATATATATATATATATATATATATATATATATATATATAGATAGATAGATAGATAGATAGATAGATAGATAGATAGATAGATAGATAGATAGATATAGATATAAAAATTGAAATGTTTGTTTGTTCAAAATCGCAAATCTCCGAAAGTACTTCACCGATTGCTTTCAAATTTTGACACAACGTTGGATTCGAAAACGCAAACGGTAAGACAGCACCGAGTAGGTCAGAGAAGCAAACGGGTCCGTAAATCCTATGGAAATGCTTTTATTACTTTTTAAAGTTTTTAAAATTTCAGCAAAGTGCATGGTCATAACATGGGGATAAAGACCAACACGTTTCAGCCTGAGGCCTTTGTCGGGTCTTAGAGTGTACTGTACAGAGTGTCTATAAGTAGTGACTCAAAAGGTCCCACTCACAACCATTAAAACCAAAATTTAAAGTAACATAGGTTGTTTGTTCTCATAGATGACAATAGTGGTGTAAACAAAAGTTGCAAAAAGCTCTAATTCATATATTTGTACTTACGTTGAGACATTAGTGTGACATTACTTATACAATGTACAAAACCATATGCAGGTCAGATATTTCCACAATTCTGGTAAAGTACCCCAGAAATACCATGTCACATATGCTAGCATATAATTTGAAGACAACTAATAGAATATACTAAAAGGGCTTTGAACTGAGAGAGTAGCGTAACAAAAAAGTAAATATCAGGTTATCAGAAGGGACTGAGACAAAGAACACATACAGTAAAATATCTGGACTGTTGGTAAGTTAGATGGGTTGATAAAGTGGTAGGACACGTGTGAGAAAAAGAGGGCTCAGATCAGGAGAATATGGACTCTATCAATACTGTTGATGCCAGACATCTTAATGACTAAGCAGGTAAAATGAATGTTAAAGTGCACTGTGCTAAGCTGAAACAGACTGGAAACAAGGTAATCATATATATTTTCTCTCTAGAATTAAAATGTTAAAGTGCATAGGCATAGATGCATCAAGGTAAAATCCTCTCGCAAAGGGGCAGATTCTCAGAATCTGCCCCTTTGCGACCGGTATTTTTGCATTTGGGATGCATCATCCCAAATGCAAAAATAGCAAATTAAGAAATCGCAAAATTGCGATTACTTGCATTTAAGGAATCTCAAATTGAGATTCCTTAAATGCAATGCATTAAAGTTTAAAAAATAGCGATTTCGCTAATAGGGCTCGCAAATTACCATGAAGTTGAACTTCATGGTAATTTGCAAAAACTTTGAAAAATGCACTAAAGTGCATTTTTCAAAGTTTCATGTTGCGCACACACATGCCCTAAGGGCATGTGTGTGCGCAACATATATGCACAGATCAATTTCAGGGGTGCAACACGGTGTCCTTTGGACACCCCTGCACCCTTGACATTGCATTCTCAATTTGCGATTCGCTAATTGCGATTCTCAAATTGAGAATGTCTTCCCATTCATTCCTATGGGCCTCTAGGCCCACAGGAATGAATGGGGAGGTATTCCTTAATTTTGACTCGCAATTTGCGAGTCGCAATTAAGGAATTTTAAGAAATTGTTATTTTTTTAGTGATTTCTTCATGCATTGAATTTTGCTATTCCTTAATAGCGAATCGTTATTTTTCGCTGTTAAGGAATAGCAAAATGGTTTCTTGATGCATCTGGGGGATAGTTTCTAACCAGTACGCATTCAAGTGGAGAGTCTGGTGGACACCCAAGTTCTCATTTCATTAAGGACAGAGTGCCTATTCCAAGGCATATTTCAAGGTATATTTAAAGTGCACTGTGGTAAATAAATGAATAACTTACAGGGTATATGTAAGCATTAGTTCATTGATTTAGGCAGCCCAGAAATCCTAGTGTGGCAATAAATATTAAAGTGCACCATGTTTGGCCGGGAGATGAGTTTATGAGCGATATGAGAAGAGTTGTCTCTCCTATTTCTCTATTACAAATCCTACAGTGGTCTATAATGAGCTTAAAAAAAGGGGGGGGGGGGGTACTGGATGCAATACTAATATCCAAGGTATTAATGTGCATTCTCAATTGAAAGTCAACAGAGTACCTATTCCCAGGTATATTTCAAGGTATATTTAAGGTGCTAAACAGATGAATGGCTTACAGTGTATATGTAAGCATTAGTGCATTGATTTAGGAAGCCTAGAAATCCTAGGACAGCAATAAATATTAAAGTACACCGCTTGACCCAGAAATCGGTTTATAAACGTTATGAGAACAGGTGTCTCTCTTATTTCTCTATTAAAGATCCCACAATGGTCTTTAAAGAACTTGAAAAAGAGGGGAGGGTACTGGATGTTATACTAGTATCCAAGGTATTGAAGTGCACAGTCTTCAATTGGTAAAGTACCTGGAAGAGAATCCTATAGTTAGTTTAAAGTTGTGTAATCAGCACAGTAATCGCATAAAAATGTTAATTAAAAATTATCAGATGACATCGCTGAAGATACATGATATTATCTCATTACATATGGTTTAAATCGATATTCTTTCTTCCATCATAACAGTGTGGCACAGGTGTTATCGGACCGTGCAGCCATAAACTGTGAGACTCACAAAAAAATTATGCAATTCTGCATTCATATTAAGTCCCCACAGCATCTCGGTGCCAACCGTAATAATCCATTTGGACTCAGCTTTTCTTAGTGAGAGTTCATGATCCCCTCCTCTTATTTTCAAGGGTATGTGTTCAATTCCATAAAATGATAGCTGGTTTGAATCTCCGTTGTGGTCTTTTCAAAGATATTTCACCATGGTATAAGTGAAGTCTTTTTTATTTATTGCTCTTCTGTGTTGCAGGATGCACACTTTTAGTTTATTTATAGTGATGCGGATATATTTCTTTCCACACTGACATTCAAGGATGTAGACCATATGTGTTGTCTCACACGAGATTCTTTCTTTAATCTTTCTTTTCTCTCCAGTGAAGGTTACTACATGCTGTTGATTGCATCCATAACTGCAGGCTTTACACTTATGGCATTTGTAGAACCCACTTGTTCGTAGCCAATTGTCCACAGTGTTTTTCTGTTTTGCTTTGTCAAAATTACTGTGTGTTAAAATGTCACCCAGAGAGGGGGGTTTTCTGTATGTGATACTGAGATAGTCCTGGGTGCAGGATCTTAGATCTTCATCATGTCGGAGTGTTTTCCTTTTTTTTTTTTTTTTAAATATGTTTATTATTGCAGGAAGGAACAAATTACATTCACATATCAAAAAGATACCAAAATATAGTGGATAAACAAATCAATAGATATCAAAAAACGTATATAGAGACCAGAGGGGGAAACAATACATTATAGAATAACATATGTAGTATTTATACATATGAGAGAGAATCACAAATAAGTTTGGCCTCTTTTTTGAGTAAGAGTTATACAGTAAGTTTTTCAGAGTTCAAGAAAATGTTTCCAGATCTTTTCCTTTTTTTTGCACGCTTTTGGGCCTCTATGTTTTGCTAGCGTAAGTTCCATTACTCTTATTTCGCTTACCAAAGTGCACCATTCTGATATATTTGGAGGTTCTTTAGAAATCCATGATCTTGCTATCACTAACCTAGCGCAAGCAAGTAGTATAGTTATGAGATCTTTATGCTGGCAGGTAACATCTTGAATGTCTAAAAGGACCAAATGTGCAGAAAGCACCGGAGTAGTAATTTGTTTACGTTTTAGAACATCCATTATTCCCTTCCAGTATGTAAATAGCTTGGGGCAAGAATACAACATGTGTTCTATTCCGGCTGCAGTCGAATCGCATTTCGGACATTTTGTTTTATCAATTGCTGAGTTACCCTGTGTCCAGTTAGATATTCTTTGCGGGGTGTAGTATAGTTGTGTAAGTGTTCTATATGATTTTAGTCTTAAATTGGAGGAATGTACTATAGAGTTTATATGAGATAGTGAGGCTGCAATCTGTACAGGGCTAATGTTCATGCCAAGTCTGCCAGACCATTTAGACGCAATTTTGGTGCTATCGTCATATTTGCCACCTGTTAAGTATTTATAGCCCAAACTAATAAGTGATTTTGTTTTTTCAGAGTATAGACAGGCTAATAAGTCTGATTGGGTTACTTCCAAAATTTTCATTTTACAGAGCAGGTAATCTCTTATTTGTATATATTTAAAGTACATATCATTTGTTAGACCAAATATGGTTTTAAGTATATCAAAATCCAGAAAGCCATTTGGGCCGTATAAATCTCCCAAAATACTAATACCATGTCGGGTCCACAGATTTCCTGTTCCGTCTGAAAATATATCTGGAAGACCTGGATTGCCCCAAAGTCTAAGTTCAGCATTAAAAAAGGAACTTTTATCAGTAGTCATAATTTGATCCCAAATTGTTTTAATGTGTCTAGCCGTCTTGAATTTGACACGTTTGAAATAGTTAGGATCGTGTAAGCGAAATAAGAATTGGTTACTGTCTGGTCCCAGCATGTACTGATGGTAAAATAAAGGATTTTCATTTTTCATCAAACTTCTTATACGACGAAAAAAGGTTGCAAGAAAATATAAATTAAAATCAGGAAAAGAAAGACCCCCCTTTTCGATTGGTAGTTCCAGGAGTTTCATAGCCCTACGAGCTTTTTTATATCCCCATAAAAAGCTACTACAAATGCCATCCAATTTTTTGAAAAAAAGTTTATTTGGTTGTAAAGGTATAGCCCTAAATAGATATAATACTTTAGGTAGTATCTTCATTTTTACCAGGTTAATTCGCCCTACTAGGCTAAGTGGGATCTTGTGCCATTTTTTAAAAATTACAGCAGTTTCTTTTAATAAAGATTCATAATTCATATTTAATTTTTTCTCAGTATTGGCTGCTAACTTAATTCCTAAATATGTCGCACTTTGACATGTGCCGGGGATTGGTTCCTCTGGGTTATAGTTAGCAATAACTTGTGTCTTGCTCACGTTCAATTTATAACCTGACACGTTGCCAAATTGTATAGCTTCTTCAACTATTTCGGGTAGGGCTTTGACTAGGTCTGTTGTGTATACCGCGATATCGTCTGCAAAAGCCGTTATCTTTAAGCTCTTTTCACCATGGTAAGTTGGGATAATATTAGCCTGTTCAGTTAATGCGTTTAAGAAAGGCTCCAAAGATAGAGCAAAAAGCAGAGCGGAAAGAGGGCAGCCTTGCCTTGTTCCTCTTCCTATCCGGAAGTTAATTGAGTCCTTCCCCCCATAGCTAATCTTGGCCAGCGGGTTATCATAAAGTGAGCAGACCCAATCAAAAAATGGTCCATAGATGCCCATTTTGTTTAGTACTTCCCACAGATATTCCCACCCCACTCGCTCAAATGCCTTTTCCGCATCCAACATGACCATTCCGAGTGGGGTGAGAGTAGTTGCGGCAACATCAAAGGCTGTAATTGCCGTATTTACATGGGCTGTAGTATCTCTTCCCGTCACAAAGCCATGTTGTTGTAGATTAACCAGGTCTGGCATGATGGGAGCAAGACGATTAGCCAAAATCTTGGAAACATTTTTTGCATCTGAGTTGAGCAAAGATATTGGCCGTTAAGAGCCACACTCTTTCGGGGGGTTGCCTTTTTTGAGAAAGAAAATTATTTTGGCTATTTTCCATGATGCTGGAGCCTTCCCAAATCTGGTTATCGAGTTAATCACTTCTTCTAACAAAGGTACTAGTTCCTGAGCACCGATTTTATATAGTTCCAGCGGTAAACAGTCCTCTCCGACTGCTTTTCCTAGAGGTAGGGCAGAAATTGCTAAATTTATTTCAGTTATTGTTATTTTTTAGCTTAATTGTTGAGAAATTGCTATACCTAAATCTCTTTGTATTGGTAGATATTTGTTAAGGTATTGCAATATTGTAGCTTTAGGGGGTATATTATCTGGGGTGTACAGGTTTTGATAATAGCTGACAAACTGGTTTAAAATCTGATCCGGTTGTTCGCACTCACATTGATCTAGACCTATAATTGTATTAATTTTAGTTCTAGCTTTTTTATCAGCTGTCTTATATGCCAGCACTTTACCAATTCTATCTCCGCCTTCATATTGAGCCAGTTTATATTTGTGAATTTTCGCGCTATATCTTTCTCTAAGAGTTTTTTTAATAGATGATTGTAGTTCAGCCAGCTTTATTCTAAGCTCATCAATGTTTATTTTTGATTATATCGTAGCTTCGGCGAGTTGTTGTTCTACTTGTAGTATGTTAGTAGTATTCGTTTTAATAACTCGACGATTCTCAGCATTTGATCTCAATATATATTGCTGAGCGAATCCCCTAATACTACATTTACAAGTATCCCACACAATATTTATATTGGCGGAATTAATATTTAGTGATATGAAGTCTTTGATGTGTTCTTTCAATAGTGTAATAAATCCAGGTTCTACAAGTAGATATCTTGGGAATGTGAAGTTTCGTGTATCCCTCTTTTGGTCTCTAATTTCAATTTCAAGTAGCATCGGATTATGGTCAGATGTGATTCTTGGGCATAATTCCAGGTTGCAACATTCTGCAATTTGGTCAGATGCCCAAATCATGTCTATTCTAGAGCAAGATCTGTGAGGCGCTGAGTAATAAGTATGGCCTGCTATTAGGGGGTATTTGAAGCGCCATACATCCTTCAAATTATTTAATCTTGCCAGTTCGAGTATTGCAGATCTGACCTTTCGCATCCTGTTTGAAGAACCTTGCCCTGTGGATTCTATTTTGTAATTTATAACACAGTTGAAATCACCCATGACTAAAACTTCACCCTCCCATTCTAGTAGCTCTATGCTTAATTGCTCATATAATTTAGGATCGTCTATGTTAGGCCCATATAACACACAGAAAACAAATTTTTTATTTTCGCACTGTATCTGAGCTATCGCCCACCTTCCCCGTGTGTCTGAAGCTGTCTTAATAATTTCAGACAAGATTCGTTTTTGCTTTCGAATGGAAACCCCCCGAATAGAAGCTCCTAAAGTGGAGCATACCACCAGTTCATAGCCCATTTGGGATAATAGTTTTTTTCCCTGATAGCTGATATGAGTTTCTGAAAGTAACGCAGAAGTGGGGTTTATACATTTCAATCTCTTCTTGTACTAATCTTCTCTTCAATTTACTATTGAGACCAGCAACATTCCAACTTAATAATCTTAATTTATACATCTTTATATCTTATAGTCCTTTCAATAGTATTGATTCTCCTCTGTTTATAGACTTTATTGTACAAATATTTTTTTTGTTATTACTTAAAGCATATCCATTTCTTGCAATAAGAGTTTTCTCCCTTTTTTTACCCCTCCCCCCCACCCTTGTCTTCTACCTTCTCCCACCCTTTCACCCTCTCGTCCCTTCAGGGGGAGCACCCCACTATCCCTTGCTGCCGCTGAAAGGGCAGCACTGTGAAGTAACATGCATGGAGACTACCCCATCCGCTTCCAAAATATAGTCGTGATTCACCAAAAAGGAAAAGCAAGAGAAAAAAGAAAGAAGAATAGATAGAGTACGGAGCCTGTATTTTTTAAGTAATCATATCAACAAATTTTTAGACTGTGAGTATATCCCGTTAATATTAGTTCATTTGTCTCTTTCTAGTGTAAATCTCTCTAGAGCCTGCACCGCCTCTTCCGGTTCAGTAAAAAATAGAGATTGACCATTTCTTATAACCTTAAGGCGGGCAGGTTCTTGTAAATAAACCGTACATCCTATGGCCTTGAAGGAGTCGATCATTTTACGAAGTTCCCAACGTCAGTCCATTGTACCTTTGCTCAAGTCTGACCTCACAAAAAAAGTAATGTTATCAATAGTAACAGGGCTATTGGGTTTGGCCTTAAGTGATACTGCTTGTCTCAATAAGAAATTCCCAAAATAAATCAAGAACGGTCTAGGAAATTTGTTATTTTTGTTTTTTTGGAAAAGAGGTAGTCTGTGTACTCGCTCGAGTTGGGAATCCCAGTCCCAATCCGATAGATCACTAAAGGCTCTTTGGAATAGATTCACAACAAAAGATCTGGGATCAGCCCCCTCCGTGCCTTCGGGAATTCCAAAAAGTCTGAGGTTATGTCTGCGTGCTCGATTCTCCATATCTTCCACTTTGGCCTCCAATTTAGAAACACGTATAGAGTTAGATCTTGTAGTTGATTCTGATCTATTTGCATCTTCTTCCACTTCTACAACTCGTTGTGTTTTCCAATGTTGTTGCATGGTATTTCTGACTGTTCCACTGGAGGGTTTGCCAGTGAGCTGTTTGGGATCTAGTAGGTCCTCTCTCCTTTTGCTCATGGCTCTTGATTTTGCATTATCCAGGACCACTGTTGGACATCCTCTTCTTGAGAATCTGGTATACATTGTGTCCAATTGTACACTCCACATGAGTGATCTGGGATGGGTGCTATTAGCTACCAGAATGCTGTTGCGCTCTGTAGGTTTGCGAAATAGGTTGGTACAGATCCTATTCTTTTTAATGTACATGTCTTGAAACTCAATTTCCTGATGGCTTATATTATAGGTGAATTTCAGATGAAACACATTCTCATTAAAGGATTTTGAGAAGAGTTCTAGTTCTTCCTCACCTCCTTCCCAGATTTAAAATAGGTCGTCCATATAACGCACCCATAGCACCACTCTATCAGTCATTCTTTTATTTTTGTCACATCAGACATATTTGGCTTCCCAGAAACCCATGATCAAGTTAGCGTACCTGGGAGCGAAAGATGTACCTATCGCCGTTCCTCTCCTTTGTCTGTAAAATTTGTTCCCAAATATGAATACATTGTTATAGAGGCAGAAATAATTCATTGCTAGGATTATTTGTGTCTGTTCCAGGAGACTCAGTGAAGTATATATGATTTACTTTCGATTTTATGGGGCAGGTCACACCTAAAAATAAATGCAACATCGAGTTCTAATAAACTAAAGCTGACTCAGTGTAGTTTGGAATGGAATTTAGGCAAGGACAACATTTTGTTTTCAGTCCTAGTGTCAAACCAAGTTAAAAGCTTCAACCATGTAGAAATTGGGTGAAATTTCCTGACTTTGCTGACTCCTGTGAGGGAAAAGTTAAACCCACCGGCAATCGCTACATGCTGAATTTCCTGCTGCTAGATGTTCCTTTATGGTTTGAGGATAGGGCAGAGAAGCAATAGCAGAAAGGGTGGTGGTGTGGTGGGCCGAGGGAAACTCAACTGATCGGTTATGGTGCTTAGAATTGGAAAGAGAAAAGCGATCTAGAATAATTGCTAGGTACTCAATGATATTTCAAAACACAATGGATCTAGATCTTTCTTTACCACGTTGTAGCCCACCCTGCCAAGTGTCACTCATTAATGGTTAAACTAAAGCACTTATGTACCTTTTCTAGTAGCACTGCATCCAAACTTAATGTCACACATATAAGACCTCCTCTGAGCTCAGCAACAGTTATTAAGTGTGTGACAGGCAGACTGGTGTGTTTAAGTATTGTTTGTCAGTTTGAATTTGGCATGCTACGTTGACTGTACCAGCCAGTGTTGATTTTAGTGGCTGCTTCTGAGTTTCTGGTTTAGAGGAGAGGAGGGACTTTGTCACATGGCTGGACTAGGCACACCACTCCTTCGAGTTGGTACAATGGAACAGATTATCAGTTGCCTGGCGGGTGAGTAACCAGGCCTGTTATTTGCAGGGAGTATGGAGAATGCTCTGGGACTGTCACAGTAAGCCTTGGTCCTGAGTCCCACACCTCAACAATCTGCAAACCAGCTGAGAAGCGGAGCTTGATACGACCAGCCACAATCCATGCAGGTAAGA
This sequence comes from Lissotriton helveticus, assembly GCF_964261635.1. Taxonomy (NCBI): domain Eukaryota; kingdom Metazoa; phylum Chordata; class Amphibia; order Caudata; family Salamandridae; genus Lissotriton; species Lissotriton helveticus. The sequence goes on from NC_136057.1 coordinate 1,765,224,318, forward strand.
GCGGTAGGGCCATGTTGGGGGGCTTTCAACAGACGACCACAAGGGGAAATTAAAAAATATATAATCTTCCCTCGTTGCCGTCTGTCACAATCCCCCCCAACCTTGCCCCACCACTCTTACCTGCAGGTTACGACCTGGGCCCACTAAAGGAGCCATGATGACCAAACTGCATGCAATTGTGCTGACCGTGGCACCTGAGCTATAGGAGGGAGCTGATTGCTGTGAAGTGTACATTATTAGTTGAAGTAAGTTTGTAAACTGAGGGAGGCACACTTCTACAGCAACAATGAGCCTACCTTAACTGCAGAGGGTAATAGTAGCTTATTCACACACTTGCCCATCAGACCACTAGAAAGGTGTTCCCACAATCTGATACTTCTGTCCTCCCCCTTTCAAGATTCTCTTTAGAATGCCAACATTGTTCACCTGTGCAGCAATAGATCTAAACAATTTCAGAGTAATTATTTGGCATTGGAAGCCAGTCTGCCAAAGGCTTTCATATTAATTAACTTGATTTGTATAATACATGTTCCAGAGGGTCACCTGAGAGCACTGGCTGAGTCAGAAAAAAATACATATTTAGGAAGTGCTATGTTGACTTGTTAACCTTCATACCATATAGTTATTGTGAGAAGCCTTCAATTGTAGTAAAATAAGATCACTTTCCATATCCTAACCTATACCATTTCCATCTAAGAAAGAACAGTCCAGAAAGTGTTACGTAACATTAGCTGTTTCAGGGGGAAATTATAATAATTTGTTATTAATGCCGTAATCCCAGAGTGGCAAAACATATTCCTACGCTCTGAGGTACTGTGTCAGGCCACCTAAAGGGCCCGGCATGTGCCTGTTGACTCTAGGAGGTCCCTTGCTTTTGAGTTCCATATGCAGTTGCTCCAGTCTAGGCCCTTCCTTTGCATTATGGAACTTTAGTCACTTTTGTCAAATCATAAATTGAAGACTACAGGTACAAAAATGTAAACAAACAAACAGGAATGGATCATCTATCTTCTCTTGCCTGAGCTGGCCAACTTGAGAGTTCTTTGCTATGAGCTTAGTTATTTTGGTAAGGTTGTAACAGTCACTCATTTTCTGCCCAAGGCTAAATTCTTCATCCGCACTAGGCCTTGGCTACACAGTGGGAGCAACCCAAGCTTTAAGTACCATATCTACCATGTGTGATTGACAGATTTGGCCAGTCCTGCCTTTTTACCCAAGAGCACCTTGTATTCTGGAACTTGAAAGAGGAATTTTCACATCAAATGAACAGGCTTAAAGGTTCCAAAATGCCAAAATAAGCACTATAAAGTGCACATTTTGCTGATATATCACATATGACATATTCCCACTTGTCAGCATTATGATCAGGGCAACAACCACATCAACTTGCATTAGGAGAGTCATGATTATGTCTATAAAGAGCTGTCGGAGATTGTTGGAACCTGAGATTTTATCTGTGCCTGTAATAAAAGATGCATGATTCTTACATTATAAAAGGGAACTTGGTCAGTAATTTTGCATAAAGCTGGAGTGCTGCAAGTGTTTAAGGCCTATTATAGACTATTGATATTCACAAAATGGAGCAATTTCAAAAATGAATCCCATTCCATCGGTGTCATGCTTTATTCTACTTACAGTAATATCTCTCACAGTGTCACATGCACTGCATTCAAATGTCACACATAAGCACACTCATGACATGGAAATATTACACACAAGCCAACTGACAATTTGGCAGCTCTGTGTACTTCTGTTGTGACCCTAGATTTATCAAATTGTGGCGTCCATCAGACTTATACTTTTTCTACGTGTTTTTGTTTCTCTCTTAAAGCTCTTCTGCCAGACCAGGTAGGCTGGAGCACACATTATTGACTCACAATGCACACTCAAACCTTCTCCACAATCATCTGTAGCTCTCAACCCTAAATTACTCAAAAACCTAAACTGTTTGTATATCTTGATAAATGATGCAAAACTCAGACAACAGAGTATACTCAAGCCTACTAATGATCTAAGGGGCCCACTCTGCAGCAATATGAACTGATATTCTATTTTGGACTTGCGAATGGCTATACATATTCTTTGCTTGCACTAGGCCGTATGGCACCCTTGATTCGCTACTGTCCTTCCATCATTGCAGGCTTGGAAATGTTTACATTTTCTCATTTCCAAGACCTAATTTTCTCATTATGTCCACATCATCAACAACAACATACTCTTGTATATGTGTCACAGACTCCCTCCTAGCAGCTGCAGATTTGGCCTCATATATCTCATCAAAGATCTCATGAACTAGAAGGTCCCTCATCACACTCTTCATGCCCCAAACCTCTCTCCTCATGCACCTCCTCTGTATTTCCACTGACTCTATCATATTTTCTCCCATATCTCCTACTGTATTAAACCCCAAGCTTACGCTGTTAACCCTTCCCATGCACCATATTACTGATTCAGCCTAAAACCCTATCTTTTCTCAACCTCTTCGTCCACACTCAATACAGACTACTCTTTGAATTGTTTATTGTAGCTTGTCTTGCCGCCAATAAAAATACATGGCCAATCCTTTCTCTCCATCAACAACCACTATATCAACTCCCCATCTTCTCCTAAATTCTGAAGCAATTGGTTTTAAAGAATTCCATTCTTTCTCACCGCCCACAACCAGCTTGACCCTCTTGGATGAGGCTTTCAAACTTCTTGCTGTGCAAAAGGTCTCACTATCACAAGACCAGTTTTACAATCTCGGCTTACCACAATCACTTCTAATTTATCTTCATACTCATTGACCTTCCTGCAGTGTTTGGCAGTGTGGATCGCTCCACTCTACCCTTATCACCAGTGGCATTACTAGAACACCACTGGGCTGGTTTTCTTCCTCTCACTTTGCTCGTTCCTTTTCCTACTTTTACTCACCTCCTCCAGCTTTGGATCACCAACTGCCTCACAGACATGTCCCTCAGGTCACTCATGTTTAACTCATGGAAAATGGAAACAATTTGCTTTTCTGTGTGCTCGAGATCTGGTCTATACCCAACCCCATCTATGTTCTCTCTGAGACACCATTAACCGTAAAGGTTGGTGCAATTTTTTAACTTGCAATGTACATAGACTTTCAGAAACCCATCAATGGCAAGCTCCAAAATATACATAAAATCACTCAAACATTGCTTTACACATAGTTAAGACACTGTTAAGACTGTATTTCACTGCATATTTCACTACTTCAACAGCCTACTGGTAGGGAGCACCACACTCCTTCTTTCCTTGTCGCCGGTGGATAAAGTTCTAGATTTCACCACTTGTACCCATGTACATGGCTATACAAAACATTCAGTTAAACCCAAACCTCCAGGTGTGGCTTGAATGTTCCTATCTCTCAGTCTGCTGGGCACTCTCACTGGAAATATCTTTCAAGTGATCTACATTAAATCTTAATGTTTCCTTATTTCAAGGATGCTCTCAAAGAACTGCTCTGCTCATGAGAAGTGCCATAATAACTTATCATAGTGTGGCCCTCCATCTACTAAAAATATGTCATTATAACTTTGTATAAACACACTTTGTTTACAGTTACCACTACCAACCATCATACACACTATGTCCTGAATTAGTTGTTCACCCAAAACTGATGATGACCTATGCACCATTACATTATTGTTATGTACAAAATGCTTTATTGAAAGGCTTCTGCTGCTCAATAAACAAAGAAATAGACCATTTTCCAAGACTTACCTTAATAGTCCACACCCTTATCTGGCATGCTAACTTAGCGAAAGAAGGGAATCTCTGGTCAAACAGTATTGGCCTGTAATTCGAACCATTCAGATATTACTGTGGTATTTCTCTGAATGAACGCTTTGGAGTTTGAGATGGAGTTTGAGATGGAATTTTAGCTGGGATGAAGCCAAAATAAATAAGTTAAGTGGGCTTTGAATGTGCAGCTCTGGAAGAGGATCTCAGGATGAATGTGCCTAGGGCAACGCAGGTGCAGAAGATTACAGCACACTTGAAGTGTAGGATGGGATTTCAGCTCACTTGTCTAGTCCAGTCGCTACTTGTAGTGGGGGGGGGGGGAGAGGAGGTGTGAAGTGGTGAACAGCGAGATTTAAACTGCAATATTCTTTGTAACCTGCTATAACTGCTTTGTGCTAAAATACTGCCCCACCTTCTTGCCCAGAGACTTCTTAAATAAACTAATGGACCTCTTGGGCAGATTACAAGTAAGGTAATTCAAGGCTATTGTTCCCATGGATTTCAATCTGCGGTTTGTGACCTCAATGACTTCTTAAGCTCTAGCTCTCTCAGAATTTCTGGTCCTTAGGGCTTTTAGGAGGCTAATCACATTCCTGGCCACACATTACATCTCATCTTTTCATCTCTAAATTTAGTGAATGTGAATAACACTAAAAAAATGAAGTTGATTGATCACGCCCTCATTTAGTTTAATGCACTGCCAGCTGTTGGTGTCTGCCCTGCATCTACCTCGTCCTATGTAGAGCCTGTCCTACCTTTGGGATAAACTTGTATGTAGGGCCATGAAAAGATATTTTAACAACTTTGGTTGACTGTCCCAATTCAAGCTTACTAGGCTCTTATCAACAGGTCTTTTCTTACAGTATCAAGTTATAGTTAGCTCAGGTAACAATAACTGCTGAACTTCTATGGCTTTGTATGAGTTAAATCTGAGCCTAACTATAATGTCACTATAACCTTTGTTTTTTTCAGTGACTATATATATGTGTGTGTTTGTCACAAGGTGGAATTAAAGCACCTGCAACTCCTACTGCAACAGGTGATTTATTATATTTTATTTCTGTACCAGCAGGAACAGTTCAATAATTTTTTTTTACATATCCTTGATAGATCAATGAAGTGAAGTTTTCAAACAAACTTTAGATACAGTTAACTTTACATGGGTTAGCTGTGCCAATTGTGAGGCTGAAATTGATGAAGACACACATTTAGCTAAGGGATTACATACAACTAACCACAGGTCCATTTAGGAATCAAATATACACAGGTCTGCCAACTCGCAGTGTGCCAATGTGTGTCACAGCACATAGACTCTGCTCACATGGTTTCCCGGTGAGGAGTCAATATCACATTGTGGAAGGTAACATGAGGAAGAAACCCCTGCACAGTGTGAGTTTCCATCTCATGTTTGGAGGCAGGGCACAGCTGAGGTCCTTTGGGAGGATTTGCAAATTCCCCAGGGCATTAGTGGAAGCCTCTGAAGCCTTTTTGGGGCAGGACATTAAGGGGTAGGTTCTGCACAAAGCCACACCCTCTCCCCTACCCCCGCTGTCATTCTTCATAAAAGTAATGAGCTCAAGCGCCCCCAGACCCTATCCCTTTAAGATCCTTACACTTTTACATAGAGATACTTTTCTCAAACTTTGTAGGTCTGTATTCATATTTACAGCTGAGCAAAAGAGGAATCTCTATCCGCTTTGAAGTTGTAAATAGAATATTAAGGAGCTGGACTAATACAAGCTTCACCAAGGGATAATTGAGTGGTCGAGGGTATGTAATGGATCGCATAAACCTTCTAAGCAAACATTTCAATGTTTCCTCTTTCTGTCACTTCCAATTGCTTTCAATTGGTGGTATGTTCTAAGAGCGTTATAGACCCTCTGCCTCTGGCTATATCTTTAATTCAATGCTGTATTTTGTAAGACCACTGGAATTATGCTGCTGTGGTGTTTTCTGCATAATTATTGATTTGCCGCACTTGCCACATATTTTGTCAACTTCTGCAAGTTTGCATATTTTAACAACAGCAATTTATCTTTCTAGCACAAACGGTTCAAAAGTTACCAAAAATGCTACCACATGTTTCTTGGATGCATGTGAATTAATGGAAAAACAAACTCTGAGAAACCACTTTGGAACAAACCATATCACGGAAAACTAATTATAAGGAAAGACAATTTTAAGGAAATACAATTAAATCGAAAATTAAAGGAAACATTTTAAAGGAAACATAATTTATGGAAAAAAACAAAATACCATTAAACTTGGGTGAAGATTAGGACTGTTAGGGGTTTTTGGGGTCAGGAATGCGTGATGTGTAGGGGTGATGAGGGGCCATTAGGGGCCAGAAATGGATAGAGTTCAGGCACACTAAGAGGCGTTTAGGGTTCCAGGATAGGTGTAGTGTAGGGGTGTCAAGAGTTTTTTTAGATTCATGGATAGGCGGTGTTTAGGGCTGCTAAGTCTTTTTAAAGTTCAGTGATGTGTAGAGGTTACGGGTGGTAACATGTTTTTAGCCTGCAGGATTGGGTATAGGTTAGGGTTGTGAGAGTTTTTAAGGATTCAGGGACAGGTGGAGTTTAGCTGTAAAAAGAGGATTTAAGGGTTCAAGGATGGGCAGAGTTTAGAGGTGGTGAGAGATTTTTAGGAGTCATGGATGAGTGAAGTTTAAGAGTGATGAGGCTTTTTTAGGGTTCCAGGATAATTGGAGTTTGGGGGTTACAAGGAGGTTTAAGGGGTAAAGGATTGGTGGGGTTTAGACATAGAAAGGGTTTTTGTTAGGATTCAGGAATGGGTGGCGTTTAGAGGTAGTGAGGGGCTGAGGGTTCAGGAATGGGTGTAGTTTAGGGGTGAGGGTGGGTGTACTTTAGTTGTAGTGAGGGTTTTTTAGGTTTCTGGAATGGGTGGAGTTTAGGGATTGAAAGGGGTTTTTGAGTTCAGGGATGGGTATAGTTTTGACATGGTGAGGGGTGTTTAAGGGGCTGGGTGGCTTTAATCAGTGATGGTGAGGAAGGCAGTAAATTAAAAGCAATTGTTTTACAATTTAAAGTATATATATCTGAACTTAAATCCTCTGAAGTAGAACACTGAAGTAAATACCTCCAACAAAACTGTTTCTTGAAAGTAAAACCTGCAGCCATTGCATTTACAACTTAAAATGTAAGCATGTAAAAGCCAAATACATTCTGTGACTTGGTTTCTATGAAATGGTAAATGCATTCATTCTGAAAACTTACATTAAACAGTTTATGTGAAATGGCTTCTCTTCTCAGTGATGGTAAATTCCATGAAATCGTTTTTCTATGAAATCAAATACAACTGTGTTTCTGCCAAATGGCAGGCCTTTTATCAGGCAGAGGCAGTTGCTTTTCAGCTACTGATTGCTGTATTTAGGTGCTAAACAGTTATAAATAATGCAAGCCTTTGATGAGACTATGGTTCCATATGAAACAATGAGGAAATAGAGAAGTAATACAACTTCAAAATTAGCCACATTGTGCTAAATAATTTGCCGTTTCTTGACGTAAAATTTACTGAACCAGGCAACATGTTTTGCTACTCTCTTGCTGTATAATTCCGGTGACCCTGTTCTCTTGCCATGGGATGGCATCTGGCCAATTGGATATCCCCCAGCAGTGGGCTATAATGCTATATTATTCTAGGACTTAGAAATAATTTAGTTTGTGGGTTGCGCATTGTATAAATTGTTAACATTATTATTATTGTCTTTTTCACGCTGATCACAACAGGTTAGAACAGTATAACTTCCAATCAAGGACTAGTAATTGCAAATATGCATCTTATGTAACACTTTGATTAAATGCACGTTATAAGCAACAGTTTGCTGTTTTGCATTTAATGCATATTTTGGTGGTTTCTCAGTTTAGTATGGACCTTAGTAAATATATTTGATAAGACAGAGTCACCCCTATTTCCTTTTGACACACCTTCCAATACTTTTGCTTATACTGCACCGATCACAGTATAATGGGTATGAAACCAAATGCATTTCAATAGGTTCAGTCCTGTAAACTAACACCATCCCTGCCTATTGCATATCACTATGTAATTTGTTATTTTGTACTGTATGTCTGACTATAAAGGTGATTACATGTTTCATATATTCTAATATTAATATAATAATGAAAATGTGACTGGAAGGATTTGATATCACTTGGCAGAAATTCATGAAATGCAAGATTTCACATAATCAGAAGTACATGGAAGCTACATTTTGTTGTCCAGATTACATTATCTACATCTTTTTTGTGCTGGTGTTGAGAATTACACAGTTGCTCAAAACTTTTGCAGCTTTCCATGGTATGGTATTTGGAGTGACTGAGTGGTCAAAATGATTATCCATGGTTCGCCTTGAATATCAAAACGAGAATATGATGACACAGACATCATGGAAAACATATTGAATCAAAAATATCAACAGGTAAGTAAGTAGAGATTTTCTATTCCTACCTCCCCATATATGTGCCTATGTAGATTTAGGGTTAGGAATACTAAATCTATAGTGCCCTGTAGAACCTTAGCTTTCAAAATTTTGACCCTCGGTATTCTGTCCTTGATATCTTTGTATCAAGGTATTCTGAGGGTTAATATTTAGTAGTACAACCACTGTAAAATTACCAGGCACGGGTGCAAAGGCCTGCATAGGTGCCATTTACTGGAACATTACCCAAGTCTGCCTGACTAAAATAGGCACAGGAAAAACATAGTGCAGGATTTGTAATCTTTCTACTGAGCACATGGGGCAAGTAAAGCTGTGTCACAGTGAGCATGTCCGGCTGCACTGAGCGCATGATAAGATAGTGTTTGGAAGCAAATTGAATTAGAAACGCAAACCACAAGATTTCTCCAAGGTCTGTTTCTGAACATAGAGTATTTCGATGTCTTGCCAGTCTCTGATCACTGACGAGGAGAGCCTGAGTGGAGGTTTGTATCTTATCATTAAACTTATGATAGTTCAGTTAATTTAGTTCAGTAAGTTTTATTTGGTTTTACAAAAAAAATACCATAAAAACACAAAGTTCAAACATTGCATATAGAAAAATATCATATCAACATCTTCTCAAAATAAATTATAGAAAATCATCATTGATAAAAGACATATCACATTGGACAAAAGGATAGACAATTCCATCTGCATAACAATCATTCAAACTAGCTGCCTACCTAGTGCCTGATTTACAAAGATAAACTGCGACTTTTGTATTCACAAAGGGCATTTACAGTTAGTAAAGTTAGACTTTTGTCTCAGCTTAACTTAAGTTTTGGTCTCAGTTAGATTTAAGACCAAAACTACTCGTAAAAGTACTTTGTGAATACCATAGTCGTATAGTTATACTTTTGTCTCAGTTTACCTTTGTGAATCGGGCCCCTAGTTCCTTACATATCAATATAGCAGACTATTTAGACACTTTAAAACAGTTTCCAGGGTATTAAGCTCTTGTAAAAACTACCAAAGCTAGTCTGCATTGTCTAAAATTGTACATTTGCAGTAAAGGTATTAAATGAGGTTCCACATAAGATTTACAAAAAAGAACAATGTGCATTGTGCATTGTATTGAAACTCCATCACATGCAACTATCAGGTATAGGAGACCCTTAATTCTCACTAGGAAAATTCATGAGACAATAAATTATGCTACATCTGAAGCAAGTAAGTACAAATCTATATTAGTGTGATATATACATACTTCAGATAAAAATTAATTCGATCTTTAATTAACAGTGTTTTAAGTGTATTTCAAGAAATAAAACACTTGGCTTCTCACATTCCTTATCAACTCTTTCCTCCTCTACCAAATTCATGGACATGAGTTTAATTTTGGCCTTAATTACTCCCTTTAGGGAGGTTGGATAATTCAAAAATTCAGATCGTCCCAGTCTAATACAGAAAGTCTTAATATACTTAAGCCAGGGAATTTTATCAACATGCTCCAATAATATACAATCTATAATTATCTTCCTTTTGAAGTCAGTCTCCAGTTGTCTCCATATTCTATACCAAAGCAGAAAAGGGTGAAACCTAAAGAAGGTAATTCTATAAAAGGAAGAGCCCCACTCCTTATGAAAACATATGTAGAGACACACTGCGGTACTGAAACGAACTTTCTGAAGCAGGCACTTTCTGATAGCTGTAGCTTTGCTTAATTGCCATGACCCTAGATGACTACTCCATATCAGACTAAAGAGACACATTTTGCTCTATATATAGTGCATAGGGCTTTTATCGTTCTCCACCTTCGTTTTGCTACAAATATATTAATTGCTGCAGTTGCCTTATTCAGTCCAGTGTTCCAGATGTAATCAGCTGGGTCATTGTGCCCTGGACATTGAAAAGAAGACGTCCATGAAAAAATGAAGGTGTCTGTGCAAGCCTAGACTTCTCTACTTTAAAGTGATAGATTTTATCCACATTCAGGCCACATTTCATAATAAAAGTACTTGATAAATTGCTCATTAAATCCAAATTAGCCATATATTTAACAAAAGAATCAATTGTTTGTTGCAGCCCCTTGGGGTTTGTGCCATGAGCATGGGATCATATGCATATGGAAATACAGGCAGAGGTTGGTAACCGATCGGAGGAGCATCCCTACATTGTTCTTCTAATACCCAGCCCAGCTTATTAATGTAAAGTGTAAAAAGAAAAGGCACCAGGATGCATCCCTGACACACTCCTCTGCCAATGCCAATGCCTTGTGTACATTCTCCACAAATGCCATACCTCACCATAGCATTCACTCTGTATGGAAATCTCTGAGAAAATTGACAATCGGGATCTTTATTCCCATATCCAGCTTCAGATTTCATAGTTTACTGTGGTTTACACAGTTGAAGGTCGATAAATACTACATAGATGGGACCTTTATTCACCAGTGTGCATTTACTAATAAAAAGACTTAAATTAAGGCACTGTTTGACTACTCCAACCCCCTTTTTAAAACCAAACTAAGCCATTGAAAGCACACTATTCTCCTCCGCCCAATTCTGTAGTCTGGTGAGTAATATTCTGCCTACAACCTTGAGTTAAGGGTCCAAAAGTAAGACTGGCCGATAGCATTTGGGGTCAGCATGATCTCCTTTCTTATAGACAGACAAAATTATAGACATAGACTAGGTCTTCAAGGCCCTGGACATACAGACATTTGTCACTGTGAGGTACTTCTCATCAACTGCTCTTTAACGTTACTAACGGTAGAAATGCATTCTTGATAACCTAATCCTTCGCATTCTCATTAAGACAGATGTTTACTAAGGTGAGGTCATTGTGTATGAAGTTTATAACGAACATCTGTGGGTTGATTCTGCTGCTTTTTAAACATATTATATTTGCAGTGGCAACCTCTAAATACTGCATACATTCAACTCCTCTAGCTTTCACCTCGATAACTGATTTCAACACTCTGAGCAGGGAAACATCCTTTACAACGCAACTTTTACCACGCGATGCTTTTACATCGCAACTTTTACAACGCAAACCATTACAACGCATTGCACTGGGGGGCGCTCTAGGATAGGGAATAGGTTAAATGTACTATCCAACACCTTCCCTACTATCCACGGGGACTGGAGTTGGAATAGTAAATTAAACTATTCACTATCCAGCGCCCCAAAGCACTATGCGTTGTAATGGTATGCGTTGTAAAACTTGCGATGTAAAAGCATGCGTGGTAAAAGCATGCGTTGTAATGTCGTACATCCCTCTGAGCATCATGGTCAATAAACCAGTTAGGATGTGTATTAAATTTACAGACCGAAGAGCCCATATTATTTGATTCTAGGATAAAATTGATTGTTGTACTAGTCTCTTCCTACGATCATGGCAGACTTTACCATAACCATGGGCGTCCGCAGGGGGGAGGCAAGGAGAGGCGCTTGCCCCCCCTGGAGCGACCCTCCTTGCCCTCCCTGTGGACGCCCATGAAAACCGTGACTTCAAGACGGGGTTCTCACTCTCTTTCCTCTCCTTTCTTTTATTTGCTTCCCTGTGAAATGGATCCAAAAGATAAAGACACTTTTGCTGGAAATGTCATATTTTTCTGACATTTTAATTCCAAAGTGCAGCATTAGGAATGAAAGGCTAAAAATATGAAAACTAGATAAATAACTAATTAAAGTAAGACAGAGTGGTAGCAAACTGGCCAAACTGATTTTATTCACACTGAAACACATTAGCGCCACTTTTACAGAGTTTGCCAGTGAAGCGCTATTTTTGTTATTCTTGTCTTTGTTTTCCCAGGACTTGGAACTAGTGCACCAATCCTGGAGGTACTGCAATGTGTGGATTGGGAAACAAAATGTGTGCTGCGGTTCTGCGTCCAGGGACGTGGTCTTTTTACCCTACTGCTTACGTTTTGTAAGGATATAAGCAATGGCCATTGAAATGGGTCCATTCAGGGCCCTGTAGTCGTGTCCTTAAATTTTCAGGCAAAAGCACTCACTGATTTCTGAATAGTGAGTGCAAAAGCATTAAGGTTAACCATGTTGTTCCTGCTTACATTTCCCATGGTTTGCTAAATTTTGCATTCCCTATAAGTGTTTGCTTTTTCCAGGATGTTGTTACTTTTTTTTTTTGTAGGCCGCATATTGCTCTTGTCTAGTGCGTAATTTAAATTGAGCGCATCCAGGTGTTTATAGCGAGCAACAATTGGGTTGTAGTTGAAGACAGTGGGAGTTTTTCTCAGTGGGGCAGTACGGTGTTCAGTGGGGGAGAGGATGTGGCACTATGGTCAGAGCTGCTGAATTTGGAACTCGGAACCAGGTTCAGCCTTAATAACCAGTCCACCAGACCACTCTCCTGCGAGAGCACAATCACATGCTAGACCTTAGAGGGCTTCGCAACACCTTAGAAGTCCTGGTGTCTTCGCACCAGCAGATGGACCCTAGCATGACAAGTGTAGGTTAATCTTCAAGTCTTGTCCACTACTATCCATACTGAAGTTCACCTCCAGTCTTGCGGGCAGGCCTATGAAGCAGCACACACTAGAACAACAGTCACTGAGGTCACAGGACCCTTGAGAACGGCCAGCTCTAGGGCAGTGCAACCAGTGTGACCGCACCGAGTGCTGACTTTAGGTGGAGGCGTCATGTTTGCAAGTATATTATGGTTTTAAAAACACTTGCTGCCTCCTTCCTGGACTCCAGCAATTTTCAGCAACAATACAAATGTCATGATGACTCTGGTGATTAATGTTCTTCCTAGAGAGAGATCAGAATTTTGTCTAGTGGAAGTTTTGACTCATGGAAAGGTAGCTCAGAGGGTTAATGTACCGGCTGCAAAGAACTTGCGCCATGCAGATCACAAAGTGCACATAATGTAAATAGGTCAGTGGGCTACTGCTTTTGTCAGAGAGATCCTTTGTTACTTGCAGTTTATAAGTTAAAATCCTAACTTAGAACAGTGAGCTATTAACTGTCATCTAAGAGCTGCATTCAAACTGCAAGGTATAAATTAGAGCGTTATTTCTCCTCCCCCCCAGTCTTTGATTATCCTAATGTCCCAAAAAGTGTTCTTTTTGACAGAAATCAATTCTGATTATTAAGGAGAACCCCCAACCATGGTATTACGTTTTAAATTCCAGGTATTGTGTTTCTCCAGACCAATCACTATAAAATTATACGGGCTACTAGTATGGTTGTCACGTGACTCCTACACCTTGTAGTCCTTAGTCTTATGTAACATTTTCTATACAGTGATTTACACACATATTGATTGTCTCTGTGTAATGTGTGTGATGTAAAGTGCTCTGACACCCTACAATGGTATGAGTGGCGCTGTAAATCAAATTAAATGCATCTGAGAGAGTGTGGTTATGGAAACTTGGGGGGCACAGTTAATGGGTGGTAGTGAGGGAATCCATGGCAGAGGTGGTCATTGGGGGGCACTAACAAACATTAATGCACAGGACACCACCAGTGCTATGGCTGACCCTGCCCTTGAAGCCAGTCTGCCTCACCCATAGGTACCTCCATTGGCCTTGTTTCAGCAGTAGTAGCTGCAACTCACCAGGGATTGGCAATGCAGGATTTGCACACACACCAACCTAAGTTCACAAACTTACAGTCACCCGGCTTCATTCACAAGCACTTTTAACATGCGCTGCCTGTTGTGGGGCCACTGGAATTAATTATGCAGCAAAGGATGACAACATTATGCCGTAGTGTTGACTAAATTATGCATTAAAAAAAGGCTGCAGCGTAATGCAGTATATTTTCAGATATTTTATTATTTTGACGTCTGTACACATGCTAACAGTCTCTGGAAAGATTTTGCCTTATTAGTACCAGTGTAACATACAAACTCAGCAGTGAGAAAGGTGACCATTTACAATAGGCCATCCACTCCGCAGCAACACAAGTCACATTTTATATTAACTTTTGATATGTTTGAGCTGCAAACAATTTATTAGTTTAAATGGTCAGATCATGCAGCAGATCTTGCATTATGAGGCAAATATGGCAGAGCCATAATTTTAGAGAAAACATTTGCAAACTAGGATATATTGCCATTCATGTTTGAACTGCTGTTGTGCAAAAAGAGAGTAGTGCTGATGACAGAAACTCCATGGCTCGGAGACAAATGGCTTGCGTTTCCACATTTTATCGTATTTGGTACATTCTGTGATTAGAAGCATATCCCACTTTGTGAATATATTTTGATGTCAATAACTCATTATAACCTTAAATAATCATGTGTATCCATTGGTTGATTAAACTGGGCAGTGAAATGCCAAACAAATACAAAAAATCGGGATGTCTGCGCATTCTGGCCACACCTCTGGCTCCACCCACAGATCCAATCCTTAGGTTATTCCCGCCCTTTTATTCTCCGCCCACTGTTCCCCTACTTTTTTTCCCCCACTTCGACCACTGTGTAAGACTCAGCATCCCTGGACCTGTGATGTGCCGCCGCTGCGGGCGCCGCATGTGCCACACGTTTACGGTGCCGGGCTTCCGCATAAGGGAGCTGGCCATTATTGTATCCCTAAACGTGGGCACGTTGTCAGTTTGACATTGACTACATGCAGAGGGACTCTAAGTTTCTTTTAAAAAATATAGCTAACATTTGGACCTATACATTTTATTTTGTATAAATTAATTGAATGTGTGTAAAATTTAGCACTGCCCGGGGAATTCTAGTAAAGGGAGGACCCATTGGCGAATCATTAGGATTTATGATTGCTGCAACTAGAAGTTGGTGGTAATTTGCGATTCTTTAAGGCCAATTTGCTATTTCTTTTTGCTTCTTACATTGCATTTAAGGAATCACAAAATTTGCGATTCCTTAAATGCAATCGCAAAATAAGGAATCGCAGATTTTGCGATTCCTTATTCTGAACAACGTTTTGTTTAATACATACCATTGAGCAAATTCGCATTCGCAAAGGCCGAAATTCTGTGAATTTCGGCCTTTGCGAATGCGAATTTGCTTGATACATATCGCGCCTTGTCAGAACGTTTAGCGTTTTCCCTACAGGTGGTGTTTGTTGGCCTGTGGCAGGGTCAGTCACATGTCCTGGACTCCTGGCATTTAATTGAGTCTATCCCAGTTCTGCGCCCTAGTGTTTCTTATGCCCCACCTGGCACACATCATGTCGGAGGATGGTGATGATGTTAACATTTTGCCCCCCCCTGGAAAAATTTCTGCGGACGCCCATGACCATAACCTCATTGACAAACACAAGATTATATTTGAAAAGTTAATTATTCATTATTCCTCCAAATCCATAATGACAAATAAGTGTTACACCTTGATATATGTTACTAACATACCCAGAGAAATCTCTTGCAGGTATGAACAGAGGTGTATATTATATATTATAAGTCACCTCCCAGATCACACAGTTTACTACTCCACCGCCAAACTAATAGCATCAAATTCAATGCTTTGTGCAGCACACATATAAGTTGTATCTCATCATTTTTTAAATGATTGTTTATGTGCAGGAAGGGACACCATCCTGCAAATAAATGATCACGCATGGCGTTTTGCAGTTTTTTTATGTGCTGCACAATGCAGCCCTTCTAGAAACAGCACAAATTAGGAAAAATAAAGCATTTCTCCTCATTGCACCATGTTAAGATCATGTTTTTGTTTGTCTTAATTTTGGCACTGTCCCATATTTACGCCACCCTTGTAAATATGGGGCAGCGTCAAAATCAATTGGTGTTGCGGCAGAACGCCCACCACAACACCCATTGCCCACCTCTTTCACACTAAGTATAGCGTGAAAGGGTTCCATATTTACAAGGCAACGTTAAGCCCCATTAAGTGGCTTAACCTGGCTTGTAAATAGGGTAAAGCCTGTATCGCCAAAGAACTGTAGAAAAATGTGACGTTCCTGTGGTGATAGGGGCTTGTAAATATGTCCCAAGATTTTGAAGTTGAGTTGAGCTAGCTATCATTTGCAGGACGTAAAAAAAAGGATCTGGGGAACCGTGTAGGTTCTAGTACTTACAGCTCCATCTACCTTCTTAATATTGCTAAAATTAGAGTTCCTCTGCAGGAATCTTGTTGTTTATCGAGTTTACCTCTACTGCTTTATCAGATTAAAGCATAGAATGTAATGGCTACTGATGAAAGAGAGTGTGTAAGCAAGACCACGCTATGCAGTCGTCATCGAGCCAGATGACAGACAAAAAGTGCTATCAAACTCTCATCTATTTAACCAAATCAAGCCCTCAGACTGTGGTCACATCTGTTCATGAGACTATTCCTTTGCCTTAAGAGAGGCACCACATACCTTACATATGACAGAGGCAGTCTGTTTTAACTTAGCTGGACAGCTGGCTGTTCACTTCATTGCTCACCCTAGTAGTATTCTTAACTCTGTCATGAACAAGTCTTCCTAAATTCACTAAATTCCCATTATACTGATATAGATAGGGTAAAGTGTGGGACATTTAAATGGAAAGTGGGGGTGTCAATGTAAAACTACAGGTGTCATGTGATTATAAACAAATACGCCCAGTGAGGTTAACATCACAACATCAGACAACGAGACCAGTGTGGAGATACTGAATATTCGTTACGACTAACAACAAGGTAAAACAACTAGACTGCATCAGCACCAATATCATTGTTCTATTTGACAGCTTAGTTGCAAGTGTCCAATAAAGTTACCAAATGTGTTATACAAATAACACTGATAAGCTAGCCTGCATGTCAGCTTCTGGAAGTACCAGAGCAGCAGTAGGTTGCTTTAAATGCATGCTAACACCTGCAGAGTTTTGGACAATAGTTCTCTCACTCATCTTCTCTACACTATACCTCTAATCTTCCTCCCATGCTTTCATATATGCAATAGTGGCACTTCTTTTTATAATGACCTATACCACAGGTAAAGCCTACCACCAAAGAAATCAGCAAGCACTCTCAGGAGGAGTATACAGCATCTCAAAGAACAGCATGGCATATCAAGGAAGACAGTTGCATTCAGTAGTTTGCAAGGTATGAGACACAATAATGATGAAAATATCACTTCAGGTCCTACAGCCATACGTGACCCGGTGTGCAGTCAAAATATCGAGTGTTTAATATCGACCTACACTAATATCGATTTTTTGATATCGCAGGACAGAATAACGATGTCAAGAATATCGTTGACCAGAATATCGACTGCAAGGTAAGTAATATCGATTTTTTTAATATCGAAGTAAGTAATATCGAAGTAAATAATATGGTTAGCAAAAAATATTGTTGTAAATAATATCTATTTCTTGGGGTGTTATGTGTTTATTATGGATATTATATGTATGTATTGATTTTTTTAAATGTATTTTTATTATTTTTAAATGTATGTATTACATGTTTAGAAAATAGTCACTTTTTTAAAGTAAATTTTAAGTTTTAGTATCAGAGCGGGTTGTGGATTTGTAGGGGAATAGGGTGGGAAATAATTTAATTATAATTAATTAATGAATATGTTTTTATTTATTGTTATTCATTGTTAATGTATTGCTAATTAATTATTATTTATAATTATATTAATTATAATTAATTTAGATACATTTGTATTTATTGTTATTGTTTATTGATTTATTGTTAATTAATTATAAATTGGTAATTCGTTTTTATTAATTTATAAATTAATTATGCTCTTTTTAATGTTTGGCAGGTTGTGGGTTTATAGGGGAATAGGGTGGGAAGTAATTGAAATATAATTAGTTAATTAATTATTATTTTTTATTTATTGCTAATGATTAGTAATTAATTGTTAATTAATTATTAATTGGTAATTAATGTTTATTAATTGATAATTAAATTAATTGCGTTATTTGTTATGTGTAGTGCGTGGTGTGTTTATAGGGGAATAGGCTGGGAAGTAATTTAATATTAAGTAAATATGAATTTAATTTAATAGGTATTTATTAATAATTTATTTGTTGCCTAATTATTAATACATTATTTATTTTACAAAAAAAATTTACTTGATAAGTATGTTAATTAAACCTGTACGCTATCCTACATTTTCCACACTGTTACACTCACTGGAGTTGGAATGATGATTAGAGATTTTAACCCCTCCGCTATCCAACACTTTCCCTACTGTTGCACTCACTGGAGTGGGAATAGTAGTTTTTACCCCTACGCTATCCAACACTTTCCCTACTGTTGCACTCAGTGGAGTGGGAATAGAAGTTTTTACTCCTACGCTATCCAACACTTTTCCTACAGTTGCACTCACTGGAGTGGGAATAGTACTTTTAACCCCTATGCTATCCAACACTTTCCCTACTGTTCCAGTCACTGAAGTGGGAATAGTAATTTTTACCCCTACGCTATCCAACACTTTCCCTACTGTTGCACTCACTGGAGTGGGAATAGTAATACTTACCCCTACACTATCCAACACTTTCCCCACTGTTGTAGTCACTGGAGTTGGAATAGTAATTTTATTTTCCCCGCTATCTAATAATGTTTGTATTATTTTAGCTAATGTAGTTTATAATTGTTTTAAAAAGATTAAAAATATATTTTTTAATTTGTTACATATATTTATTTAATTTATATTTATATTATTGTTTTATGTGTATAGATGTATTTATAATTTATAAAAAACAATGTGTAAGTTATTAAAATAAATATTAAAACATTAATAAGTAAGTATATATTATATATTGTATTTATATGTTTAATGCAATTTTAAATATATATATATATCACTTATAGTTTTCAAGCATTTTAAAATATTTGTAACTATGTTTATTTTAATTACATGTATTATTTAATTTATTATACATAATTTTTTAACTTAAGTAGAAAACGATATTTTTAACAACAATATTTTTGACATCAATATTTTTTTCCGACATTTTTATACTTACCATAATGTAGCTAGGATGTCGATATTCTTGACTTCGATATTTTTGCTACAATATTTTTGTAGGTCAATATTGTGACCTTCGATATTTTGTCAGTGATTCAAGTGACCCACCCAACAGTACCAACATGGAACTCTGAAACATTGGTAACATCTACCAACGCAGGCACACCAACAACATCCACCTGTATTACATCCATCACAACAATCACTACAAAAGCATTCACTGCAGCCTCAACAATAACTGTCAGACCTGCAACCAGCGGCCCCATTGTTAGTAAGACTGTTGTACTTATTGATATCAGCAAGGCGGTAGACGCATTAATTCATCCACATGAGCAATTTATTCTTAATTAGAAACTGTAAAAGTTTTAACATTGAAGGCAATGACTGTAACTAACACATGTAAGGAGTGGAGTTCACCTCAAATTACAACAGAAGAGCAGATGCAGCATCAGAATAGAAACTCAACCAACACCTACCTCAAAACAGATTACAAATTAATTGAGGCTGTAAATGACTAATCAGCAGAAAGGTCCTGTAACGCTGCTGGGACGTTTTTGAAAACAAGTAGAGTCACCAACAGCAGCCCCAGAAATAAGACAACATAAAGACACTGTTGATCCGCATGAAGCAGGCAGATAATGCACAGATCATCCTTATGTGTTCTAACATCCATGCTCTAAACTATATGACTGAGTCAATATTGACTGTGAGCCATCAAATGGTTTGGGTAATTCATTAATTAGCTCAGTCCTAATTTTTGAAATACATACCAACACTAGTGAAATATACTTCAGATTTATTATTTAAACTAGAGGAATGTGCAATCAAGAAAGATGAGATATTTTTACTTTCAGTGTGGTCACTCTTTATGGTAATATATCACATGAGGAAGGGAAAGAGGTTGTCGAAACAATTTTTTTTGCAATGCAAGACATTTCAAGGTAAAGAAATAGTCCTTCTTCAGTTGCTACATTTAATACTATATCATTCATATTTTTGTTTTTGAAAATTAATTTTCTCTTCAAAAAGTTGGAGTTTCGATGGGAAGCAACATTGCACCAACAAACAAATATATTAGAGAATCATCAGTGGAAGTATTGTATATTCAATGGTGGAGTTTCATTGGCAGTATTGTAAGTATTTGGTACTGTACAGAAAAAGAGAAAAAAACTTTGGACCACTGGTCGGAGGCTTTCCGACTCACATGGTAGATTTAAAGACCAACCGCCGTATCATGGTGATGGTGGTCAGAGTTTAAACCGGCGGGGGAATCCAACGTGGTTCTGATGGGCTCAAGGAGCCCGTCGGCTAGTCGGAAAGCGCTCATAATCCCTTAAGGACGGTGTTTCCGCCGTTGGGATTATGATGTCAGTTTCTGACAGCCAATCCATGTCAGCCTTTCCGACATGGATTGGCTGTCGGAAACTGACTTTGGGGGCCCCTAATAGTTCCACCTTCCTCCCTCACCCTTTGCATTAGGGTCTGGTCGGCACCTATGGTGCCCCCCTAAACATCACTGCACAGTGTGGCAGGCACCGTGAGGTGCCTGCCAAACTGTACAGGGATGTTCCCCCCTAAAAATCTCTGCACCGTGTTGCCACACAGTGCAGGGATGTTTACAAACTCATTTTTTTTAATGGAAGTTTGTGCTTCCGGCAGTTTCAGTCCACCTCACAAGCTCCCATTGAAAAATTGAAGTTTGCGACCACACCATGTGAGGTCGCATCCTAATGGAGTTGTCGGAACTGCTGACGTATGGTTGAGTGGTTCCATCCCCGAAACAGCAACTCCGACCGACATAGTCATTAGGTCCTTTATTTCAATGAGGCAAAAAATATCACAGTTCAGGAACCAAATATGTGAAGTGGTGAACAAACATCTAAGTGGTGGAAAACGACAAAGAAAACACCTACAGCATGAAATATGATGAACAGAAAAACTATACACTCAATATGCTAATGGTTTGAATAAAATGGCATTTTAGACTTTTTTTGTTAAATTGATTGCTTGTAATTATCATTATATTTTTTAAAATTAAGATTATAAATTGATAATTTTATAGATGTACACCACGTTTGAAGATAGTTGGTTTTGTACAATGAGCCAATGACTTAATGTTTACATCAAAATTGGTTGATTCACATCTAACATTGACAAAGGTATGAACAAGATCATTGCCAGATCTAGAAATTTGATTTGAGTTTATCAGGCGTTACCAATTTGAACACCATAGCAGACTCTGAAATATTATGAGCTCTCAATGGATATGGATCAATTTCCTTATTTTACTTTTACACATGAAAAGTTGGTTTAAATAGCAGGTTGGTGTTATGGTTTCTACGGGACAATAGTGATATAAGATCAAGATGTCTTCTGGAAGCCTCTTCCTTGCCAGGATGACACGTTTAACTCAATGCAGTTTTTTAGAGAATCAATTATGTTTATATTTCTTGGAGGGATTAAATACTAGGATTCTGGGGTGTTATTTCTTCATTGACATAGACAAAATACTCCATGCATGACGACAGATAATATGGACCAAGGATTTCCAGGGATGCAGAAGTAAATAGGGGATCTTTACTCTGAGTGAATCAATTAAGAACTGATTGATTATAGCTGAGAAGAGACATAATTTATTATTGCACTTTATTTACGTAATCTACGTAATCTATGTAATCTATGTAGGATTTATGTTTAGGTCTCAAGTATCTAACTACTTATTTGATGTAGTATGATAAATATCCTTATACTTGTCACAACAGGTTTGTTTTGGTTGTGTGTGTTATCAATGTTAGAGGCGATACAAACGTGTGCCGTTGCAATATTCATGTCTGCATTAAATTTTCTTTATTCATACTACTGAATCATGTTTGTTTCACATATACATGTGTCATCATATTAGTAATATTCAAATAAAATCAAAGGTGGTAAAGTAACAAAACAACTGTGTTCAATGCAGTTTTCGCTATGGTATATGAATCATGATGTCCAGATATGTGTTACTTATCAATGTATTTTCAAAGATTTTCAGCAATGTTTTTGTCATTTATAATTGAAAAATTTTATTATTTTTGTTAGTGTTTTTTTTAATGTATCATTTGCTTATGGTTAGAGGTAGGTTTTGGGGGCAAATGTCAGTGGTTTCCATCTCACCATGTCACTGATGTTTGCTTTTTATTTACTGTTTCTTAAAAACATATCATATGCTATAAATATTGCTGTTGCCTCAAAATTATGTAATTTTAATGCCTCTTAATCACTTCTGATTTATTTCTATTTAAAATATACAATGTATTTGATTTTACATATTTGTTTAGTCATAAGTGCAACAAACCTTTTCCTTTATTTTGAGTTACTTTTTTAATTTAGTCAAAAATATTTATCATGTAATGCTGCCATTGTGTCCTATATGCAGCCTATCATTTCAGTACAGTAATTCATGGAAATTTCAAGAAAGAGTGTCTTAGCTTGTAAAACAAAATGGGGCTTATTTAGAGTTTGGTAGGCTGTACACCATTCTGCTAGGTCAGCGCAGGGTTGTAAAAAACTGAAAATAAATTTCCCTGACACCCTGGTCCTTTTCTGCCAGCGTCTGGGGGTCATTGATATGTTTTCCTGTTTGGGACAACGAGGCTATGCCTGGAAGCTTAAACAGCATGTTGGTCTAAGGCACATTGGGCTGTCATTCTAAGGTTTCCACTGGCTGAGCCAGCCTAGACCCATCCATTGGAAACATAGTAGCTCGCCCGAGTTTAAATAGAAGAGGAGAAGCGAAAGTTTGGCAGACATGGAACTTCATCATGTTTGTGGCGGTGTACCATGTACAGAAAACCCTAAATAACCCTCAGTGTCTTTTAAATACAATATGGTATTGATACTTGCCAAAGGATACCCTTATCCTTTGTGCACAGTTAAACAGAATTAGCATTTTGATAAGGTATTGGGTTTCAGCACTCTAAAACAATTTTTATGACATTGTTCTCCCTCTAACGATAAGGCAGGACATTGTTTTCCACACATAGCCCAGGAATATGTGCTTGTTTTTTATTTTGCTGTTTGTCCAATTGCCCTAGCATGATATATTTTAAATACCGTTATGGGATTTTTTAAACATTATTAGCCCAAGACACTTCTCCTCTCAGATTTTTATTATAGATCTTATCTTGTCTTATAAATTCTTTATTTCGGCCAAAGGCCATGAAAGATTGCATTGTAAAACATCGATCATAAAATAAAAATGTTTCAGCCAAATGTTATATGATTTCAAGAAAATTGGCAGTTGCCATAAAACAATTTCATTCAATAAAACCTTTTTAAAATATACATGGAGTAATGTCTAATTATTCATACAGTCCAAGGTAAGTTTCACAGTCGCAGATATCTTGGTCATTTGTATATCACAACTTTAGCCCCATTTCCTTCCTGCATTAGACCCACTATGAACAAATATCTTGTTAGCGCAAATATGACGTGTGGTAGGGTACTTGTTGTCAGTACCCTCAGCGCCTCTTGATGTTTCCTGAATCCCAACGACTTACATAGTGGTTAAATCCATTTACTCCTTGTCCTATCATACGCTGGACAAAAAAACTAAATATATGCAATGTTTTCAATGTTATTTGTAGGCCTTAAAGTGCGTCTAGTGCATAGAGAACAGGCAAGATCCTCCTTCCCCCTCCCCATTTTACAGTATAGCTTTTGATCTGTAATGTGTTACATCTTAACTTTTGATACAGAATTCTTGCTAGGAACAGTGGTATATGGTCAAGGAAGTCCTCACGATTCGGACTTGGCTTAATAGAAAGGAATTCACTTGTTAACCTTTCTGACCTTGGATCAGAGTGAAGTGCATTCAATGTGTATTGACAATAAATACCCTTTAGATTACCTTTGCAACTTGGTGTTAAATGATGTGGTCTGGTCCAATATGATTCAAGACATAACTCAGTCAGCTATTTCCGGACAAATCTTAACCACAGGAAGGTGATACATGTATCAATATCCAGTAATTCGCGTGGACCTTCTCTATATGCTAGTAATTCCGGTATAGTCCATAGCCGTATCCAATAGAGCAGTGGACGTAGGGTTTTGAGATGACCTATTCTACTCAAATTCAGATCGTGGGACATTGGGACAAGTGGTGTTGATTGGGGTGATCCTAATAATCTCCTTGCAAACTTGTTTTCCCCAGCTGTTAGATGTCGGATGTCACTTGTGCCCCATAACTCTGATCCATACAATGCTGCAGCCTGGACCTTACATTTATGTATCTGGAGTGCTGGTGTCACAGCTTTGCTTGTAGTTGAGCTGTACTTCTTAAGGATTGCCCCTGACCCTTGAGCTAACCTTAAGGCTGTGTGGCTTATTTGCTGGTTCCATTATAGATCAATTTGTTTTGCTTTTTGACATTTTTACTTGACCTTCATTTATCCATAGTTCCCTTATTTTGATATTTGGTTGTGTAGATGTTTTCCCACATTCACAAAACCCTATGAAAAATATTCAGTCACCGACCTGGTGGTCTGCTGATCCCAGTAGGCCACCATCCCTGTAATTGGGGCAAATTATAGTGGGTCTCAATGTGCAACCTAACAAATAAATATTGATGAGGCAGGTTGAATTATGAACCACTACAATTCTGTTTTCTGTGAACCGACTTATTAGCACATAGATTGGTCTGCAAAATCAAAAATGATTTGGCAAAAGTCAGTGTGCAAGTTGCACCACTTTTAGTGAATTGATCCTTTGTACATGGGGCCTATAAGAACTATAAGACCTCATGTCCAAAATATTTTATTGGTGGCAAACCCTCAGATGCAGTGAATATGAGGGTTTGCCACTGCTAACACACTTTTTGAAAATTACTAAAACCAAATAACAAATCTTTAAATGGATTTAGGAAACAATAAGGAACTGATAGTTGAATGGGGCATGCTAGAACATCCCTCCCAAGTACTGATTTCTTATAGTATGTACCAAAATCCATTAGCAATACAATAATAAGTTATCACAAACTCAAAGAAGATGATAACCCATTCTCAAACAGGAAGTTGCCCCTAAGGGACCTATTCCCCCTTGTGAAAGTTGACAAAAACGTTTTTAGGAGTAGTCAGTGGTCAGAGGGTTTGAAACACTAAAACTGCTAGTTTATGAGGCCCTTAGCAAATTCTTTCAATTTTCTTGCATCAAAATCTCAAGATGGCCATGCACTTTTTGTTCCATGTACAACAGCTGTTCAATTTATCTTGTATGACCTGCAGAGTCTTGCTTCATATTTAAGAGAAAAGAAAATGTGGCCGTCCATTCCTTTGTGTGTTCTTGGAATAAGTAGATTTTTACATAGAAGTGCAATAGGAGAAAGTATGTTTCCATCTACAGAGCAGAGAAAGCATATTTTTGATCCTGTTTTACAGACTTGATGAAATGCAACCACAGGAAAATACATGTATTTACTGTCCCTCTGCTTCCGTGTCTGCTGAAACCAGTCCACTTTGAAACAGCAGTACTGAATATAGAAAGCTATATTAGGGGAAGTTTACTCGAGTTTCTCTCCCCTCACTTTTTCATCATGAATTCAGCCCCATTGATCAATAAGCCTCTCTGTCTTAACACTGTAATCTATTGTCCAACAGATCAACTAAACAAGATGCATGCCAGGGATGGTTTGTAAACATCATATCACCTAAGATTCATGATGGAACCATACTTTATTAAAAGTCTCCAAAGTGAAAGCATCACATTTGTGTGTGGAAAAACAAAATATGATGGATGGCGTGCTTGAATCAATCTCACCTAACTTAGATCTGGACATATCCATTCAACGTAGGGTGAATAACATGAAAAAGTGAAGATTGCTGGACGTAATTCTTGAATTAATCGAATTTGTTGGTAATTACTCTTTGGGGACGTCCTAAGCAGTCTGGACTTTAGAGCTGCTTTTTGGGCAGGGCAAAGACTTTGTCCATGTCTGCAGAGGCACAGAAGAGGTTAAAACATTGGAATGGAATTTGCTGAGAATACACAACAGTACCTCAGACATTTCCATCTATCTCTTCATTGCTGTTTCTCACTTGCTTCCAGTCATGATTATATATCTCTGTCATCTACCACAGCTACAAGTTTTCTGAAGTGACTTTGAGGCAAAATGTTCAGCATTCCTCAAACAAATTACATAAAGTTTAGGAAAGAGCATTTCCAATTGGACCAGGCTCTATCTTACTGCCCCTGCAAGTCTTTAGGCTGCACGGCTCACAGCTAAGCTACCAGAATAGTCTAGGTGGTACACTCTGACTCCAGGCCTCAGGTTAGCTGACTAGGTGCCACAATTAGAGTTTTTTGGCTTCTGGTGGGCCACACTGGTGGCTGCCACAACTCCTTTAGAGTCTACGGAGTTTCCTGGTTTCACCAATGTAGTCTCAGCTGGCTCTTCTTCCAGAAACCCTTGACGCACCACTGGTCAGTCGGGTCACTGGGCCAGGCGGACAATCTTGATTAGGATTGTGTGACCCTCACTGATATTTCTTTCTGGGGATCTCCAGGCAATGCATGGCAGGCCCTGGAGGAAAAATGTGAAAATGTCCATGATATCATAGACAATTCTCTTTTGTTTTGTTATACAAATCCCTGCTTTGGGCGTTACTGCTGAAGAGTAAATGAGCATGCCAAGATGGCAATAAAATACAGAGGCCAGCTCGGTATTCAACAGCGATGAAAGTGTACCCACCTAACGGACAGATACCCCTTCGTCAAAGAGATCCCTGCCAGGGAGCGGGTATCTATAAATGTGGCCGCGGTTGACCTGGAGACTGGTAGGCCACCCATCATGTGTTAACTGACCCCCTAAATCCTAAACACATCTGGTTGACAGCACAAAACAGGGCTTTAGGAAATCCCTGAACTGAACAGCTGTGAAGCAGAATTCCATTCTCCATCCTGTTGCATCTGTTCACTGAGAAATTGGCTTGCTCTAATGTTTGCATGAATCATATCACTTTGGCCTCTGCCCACGTGCTTGACTGAGCCCGCCAGAAAAGTACATCTGATGACAAAGAAAAAGTCTTTGTAAGCTGCAAGTGTTGGGACTCCTGAGACTCTGTATGTGCATCCAGAACCAACGCTGTCACTGTATTGTACTATATTTTGTAATTAAAGATTCATGGGGTGCAGGCTTCCTCAGAATGAATACTTAACTTGTCGCATTCCTCTCCATGATAAATAGTTAATCTGACTCACCCCTTCCAAAAATGAGCCATTTATCTGGATCCCTCCCACCAGAACTGACAGTTTAGTTGCTAAAGTGCTCTCAAAAGTGTACGTTTTTCTGGCTCACTGCTCAAAGAGATAGACAGTATGTCTGGCACCCTTCTCACTGCAACAAGGACCAACTTTCTACAGTAATCATGATAACAATTTAAAATGTAAATATAATTATGATAACAACATTTTACAAAAACATCAATTTCATATTCCTAAAAACATATACCATGGTTGAATAGTGTTGGCAATCGTGCAACTTGCATTTAAAAGGTATGGCAGTAATTAACCTAAACACATACCAAAATGGGGTGTGTTAGTCCTTCGTCTCCAAATAAAACAGAAGCGATAGAATGTAATGATCACAATAATATCATCACCATTAACCTAGTCTCAGCGTCAACCAGGCAGTCTGAGCATTTAGAACTATGGAGTTAAAAAGCAGAAATACCCCATTGACGGCGAGCAGCCTCTGCTACAAAAAAGCATAAAGTATATGTAGGGAGAGATTTCCAAAGATTTAGCGCCATGTTTGCATCACAAAAGGGACGCAAAACTGCCCAAACTCTTTTTTCCTAGTTTACTTTCAAGTGCTAAACTTGTTTAGCGCTGGAAATAACGTAAAAGTTAAGTGATTATTACTTTGCACCAGGGGGCATGTCAAGGGTGGTGCATGGGTGTTCCCATGCAACCACTCAAGGATTCTAACGCTAAGCACAATTTACTAAACACAGTAGAGTGAGTTTAGCGTGAGAAAACTGCGCCCTTTTAAACTAGGCACAAGGAAGGAGAAATGCTTTAATTTCTCCTTCCGTTTCCGAGTTTGCATGCGTGCTCCACTGTGCAGCACACATACAAAGTGGGAAAAGCTTTCCCTCTTGTCTATATAGGAAACAGTGGTACCAGTGGTGCATTAAATGTACAGTTATGAATTAGTACATGGCATAATATCGATCACACAATTGAGGGATTTCGGAGGGATGTCAGAGGGAAAAACAGGGCTCAAGACAACAGATTTTGTTGCATTAAATGTTGATTAAGTATTATTTTCAAAATGGAAAATTAATCAAACATACAGTTTATACACATAGTATTATCCAGAAGTGCAAAGGTGTCCCAAGTGTGGTGTGTGAACCTAGACAGTAGTTCAGTGACATAGAGTGAAATATGTACAAGGTTTTTGCAAAGAGTATTTACAAGGAAAAGGGGGAAAAAAACGACCATGAAAGCAATGATTTATACAAATGTTGCAGTGACTATTTTAAATCATAGACACTTGATTATATGGTTCCTTTCCATAGGGCGTCGACGGCGTTTCGACCCGGGAGTGGATAGCGGGTCTCGTCAGGACCAGGAGGATGTGGGACATCTAGGGGAGTTAAAACAATACGTAAGGGCATATACTACGTGTGGGTTTAAGATCAAAAGGGACCGCTAGGGAAGGTTGTTTACCTGGGTAGTGCGAGCTCAATCATAGGTGGTGGATGCCAACCATGTGTGGAGTAATAAGGAAAAATGTACTTACAGTGGACCCAGCCGGGTACTGTGGCATGGTAAGAGGGGGAGAAAGAGAGGAAAATGGGAATCAGGAAAGACATATTGAGGGTAAAGCTGGTGTGCAATACCGTAGAGGTGTAGCCACTTACCACTGTGGTTAATGTGGTGCTGATTGACCCGTGAATTATTTAGGTGCAAGATTCTTTTCCACGAGTAGTGAGGCAATCGGGGCCTTGGTGACGCGTAGTCGTCGGATACAGGCCAACCAGGGCGGTGCCTGAGGGCGAGAAAGTGGGGACCGGTGTAATGCATGTACTGGGTAAACCGGTTCAAAAGGATAATAGGGAGGGCAGTGAGGCATGTCTTCCCTGATGGAGTTGTGCGCGCTCACTTCCAACAGTCTGTCTTGATCTGACTGCTGGCGGTGTGAGTCAGCGCACACGAGGATATACAGTATGTTGTGTAAAGCGTGCGCAGGGCGGCTGAAGTGAGCAGAGCGCTCGAACTTCGCCGGAGTCTAGAGAGTAAGGGAAAAGGGTTGGCATAGAGTTCGCGGATGAGCTCAATGAAGATGACAGGATATTGTAAGGGGGGTGTGGAGGCATGTCATGTCGGGAATGTAATGCCGGTCTCGGCGATTTACATGTAATTTGAGCAGGCTGGTGCTATGGGGAGGTTAGCAGGAGGCAGGTGGTTATGGAGAACAGCCTTTTTTAGGCAGAGGAGGGAGGCCCAAAAGAAGAGTCTGGCACCAATACCCTGGAGAACGCCAGGCCAGGAACAAACATTATCAATGGGGGCCACAACCATACTAGATCCCACCATGGACAACTTGAAAGTAATACCAATCTTCAACTTGTCCAGACATATGCTATCCTCGTCTGAAATTTCCCTACTCAGCAAAGGTCTCTCTTTCGTCATCACGGAGAGAACCAATTTCTTTAACCTTAAAACCAATCTATTTCAGTTTTTCAGAAAGATCCGCCCTAAATTGTTTTTCAAGGACCGTGAATGTACCACTCATGAATCAGTTACAGGACTGAGACTGCCTCTACTTTCTATCCCACAAATGGAATGATGCCCCCAGAGTTACTTACATTCGAAAAACTCATCCTACAGAGTGTAGAAATTCTCAAGAACACCAAGCAAATCACACCCTACAATATTTCACTATCATAACGACAATCTCAAACAAGACACTTCCATAATATTGAAACCGGCTGATAAAGGGGGTGGCATAGCCATTCAAGAAAGAATTGCCTATGACGCAGAGATTACCAAACAAATCTCTGAAGACAAACACTATAAGAAATCGAACCATAATCCACTATCCGAAATTCTCAATCAAATTCTCTACATTACCAAAGAGGGACTAGAGCAAGGTTATCTGAGTAAAAAAGAATTTGAATTTCTAAACGCAGAAAACCCCAGAAACCCTGTTTTGTACACGCTCCCCAAGATACATAAGAGTGTCACTCATCCACCTGGCAGACCCATCCTATCCGGATGTGGATCGATCCTGGATCCCAATGACTTTTTTATCAAAGAGATTGTCCCCATTCAAAAGAGCTATGTATGTGACACAATGCACATGATCAACCTAGTAGAAGGATTGACGTACAATGTTGAGACTGACTGGTTAGCCATGTTAGACATCTCATCTTTATACACTAACATTCCACAACTAGAGAGTATACAAGTAATAGAACAACTGCTTGACACTAGACCTAGACCGTTTACCGTTCCCACTTCTTTTATCATCTCACTACTCCATGGGGTAATCCAGACCAACTACTTCGTATCAGAAGGGCAACACTACCAGCAATGCTGTGGTACCAGCATGGGAGCAGTTTTTGCCCCAAACTTGGCGAATATCTATATGAACCATGTAGAACTCACCTATGCTCTAAGTAGTTTGAACCCCCAACATTCCAACATTAAATGCTGGTATAGGTATATAGACGATATCTTCTTGGTTTGGAGCAGCAGTGAAGAGAATTTCAATGACATTGTTACCTATCTTAATCAAGTCCAAACGCATCTCACCTTCACCTCCACACTAGATAAAACAACGATAGCATTTTTAGATCTCAATATCCAGAGTGCAGATGGTAAACTCTTCACCTCTTTACATAGAAAAGCCACAGAGAGAAACACGCTACTATCCTACAAAAGTCAACATCCCAGGGCCCTGAGAGATGGCCTTCCTTTCGGGCAGTTTTTGCGCATCCGTCGCAACTGTGCCCTAAAGGACAATTACATGAGGGAAGCTGAAATCCTTAAAAAGAAACTACCACTGAGAGGATACCCCAATAAAATAGTCAAAAGATCACTGAAACGGGCATGGTACTGCCCTAGGGAGGAACTCCTTGTAACCAAACCTAAGAAGCAGATGAACAAAATTGTCTGTGTCACCACTTTTGGGACACATACCAACAAGATCCGCAACATTATCACGAAAAACTGGCACATCATTAGGAGTATAGATCCCACGATGGAGGTACCCCTATTCGCATACAAAAGTGCCAAAAACATAAAGGATCATTTAGTCAGATCCTCCACAGAGATTAGGAGGAATCAAGGAGGTACACTAGAATCAGCCTGGGGCCTTCCCCCCATTGTTGGACACCACAAATGTGGAAATTGCGTGATATGTCCCTTTACAGAGAACACCACCACTTTCAAACATGGCAACTGTGATCACAAGCTGGACTTCTTTTCAAACTGCAATACACGGAATGTCGTGTACTGCATCTGGTGCCCCTGCTGTCTTCCATACATAGGACAAACGCAACAACCCATCAAAGCCAGGATAGGGCAGCACCGCAGCCGCATTAGACGGTCAGTAATCACCGCTCCCCTAGTCACCCACTATATAGACAAACAGCACTCAGCAGACGAAATTAAATGGCAAATTGTTGACATTGCCAGACTACCAGAAAGAGGCGGTGACATTGCACAATTACTACAACGTCGCGAATGTCATTGGATCGATAGAATTAATTCAATCACTGAGGGCCTCAACTCCGCTGAGGAATAGAGGGGCTTTGTAACCACACTGGCACAGTGATTAAACACATCCTTATGCCATTAGACCACCAAACGTGTACATGTTGAACGGAGGCATTCACACTCACACGATGTCCCAGATCTCAATCTGTGCTCAATACCACACGGTTCTCCATTGTGTCTACAACATGTAAATCGTTTTTAAGACTCTCCATAACAGTATGTTTCCAGACATGGACATGACCCAATTGCCCCACAACATTGTGTCTACAACATGTAAATAGTTTTCAAGACTCTCCCGAATAGTATGTCTCCAGACATGAACATGACCCAATTGCTCTCTTTGTTGTGTAAATATGTACGTTCCGCTGCACCATTGTCTATTATAAATATCTCAGGATCGGTACTGCATCATGCCTGCACATACGGTACAAACCGTTAGGAATAAGCACAATGAGCCAATCGCACAATGTCCTTCCTTTGATCATCCCTTACCGACATGTGACTCAGACACACCCTTAGCCCGCCTATAACTCCGGGGCCACGATGCGGGCACTCAGACATCTCTACAACTTGTAAAATCGTTTTAATAACAATCTGTGTTTTATACATGAACATGACCCAATTGTTCTCTTGGTTGTATATGAATGAACGTTCCGTTGCAATTATAGCAAATGTCTAATAACTGTCTCATGACCGACACTGTAGTATGCTCGTTAATATGTAACCCTTTTGCGTGCATTGTTCTCCATAACCACCTGCCTCCTGCTAACCTCCCCATAGCACCAGCCTGCTCAAATTACATGTAAATCGCCGAGACCGGCATTACATTCCTGAATTGACGTGCCTCCACACCCCCCCTTACAATATCCTGTCACCTTCATTGAGCTCATCCGCGAACTCTATGCCAACCCTTTTCCCTTACTCTCTAGACTCTGGCGAAGTTTGAGAGCTCTGCTCACTTCAGCCGCCCTGCACACGCTTTACACAACATACGGTATATACTCGTGTGCGCTGACTCACACCGCCAGCAGTCAGATCAAGACAGACTGCTGGAAGTGAGCGCGCACAACTCCATCAGGTAAGACATGCCTCGCTGCCCTCCCCATTATAGTTTTGAACCGGTTTACACAGTACATGCATTACACCGGTCCCCACTTTCTCGCCCTCAGGCACTGCCCTGGTTGGCCTGTATCCGACGACTGCACGTCACCAAGGCCCCGATTGCCTCACTACTCGTGGAAAAGGATCTTGCACCTAAATAATTCACGGGGCAATCATCACCACATTAACCACAGTGGTAAGTGCCTACACCTCTACGGTATTGCACACCAGCTTTACCCTCAATATGTCTTTCCTGATTCCCATTTTCCTCTCTTTCGCCCCCTCTTACCATGCCACAGTACCCGGCTGGGTCCACTGTAAGTACATTTTATCCTTATTACTCCACACATGGTTGGCATCCACCACCTATGATTGAGCTCACACTACCCAGGTAAACAACCTTCCCTAGCGGTCCCTTTTGATCTTAAACCCACACGTAGTATATGCCCTTACGTATTGTTTTAACTCCCCTAGATGTCCCTCATCCTTCTGGTCCTGACGAGAACCGCTATCCACTCCCGGGTCGAAATGCCGTTGACGCCCTATGGAAATGAACCAAATAATCAAGTGTCTATGATTTAAAATAGTCACTGCAATATTTGTATAAATCATTGCTTTCATGGTCGTTTTTTCCCCCTTTTCCTTGTAAATACCCCTTGCAGAAACCTTGTACATATTTCACTCTATGTCACTGAACTACTGTCTAGGTTCACACACTACACTTGAGACACCTTTTCACTTTTGGATAATACTATGTGTATAAACTGTATGTTTGATTAATTTTCCATTTTGAAAATAATACTAAATCAAGATTTAATGCAACAAAATCTGTTGTCTTGCGCCCTGTTTTTCCCTATGACATCCCTCCGAAATCCCTCAATTGTGTGATCGCTATTATGCCATGTACTAATTCATAACCGTACATTTAATGCACCACTGGAACCACTGTTCCTATATAAAGTATGCACCCTGGTTCCTTTGTGAGTAGGGTCCCCTTGTTTTCCTTGTGACTTCCCTCTTGTCTAGGCATAGTATTTTGTACAGGAAGGGTATCCTTTCTGCACAAAACCTATGCTGGACTCACACACACACCCTAGCGCTATGGCGCTAAGGTGTGTGGATGGAGCACAGCTGCTGAAATCAGCGCCGGCGCACGGGAAAGGGGAAGAGAGAGCCATATCTTTGAAAATATGGCGCTCTCCTGCTCCCTCCCTGTTGCGCAATGCAGCAAAGACTTGCGGGGGACTGAGCTGCGTTGCATGGAGATTTGGTAAATCTCCCCCGTAGTGTCTCCAAAACAAAATAGTATTTAAAAAATCACTACTAGGTGGGGGTGCTCCATTTTGACAGGTCACCTTTACTAGGGGAGAGTACTGAGTCTAAACTTGATATAAAAAGTGTGACGTGCCTCTGGCTGAGCCCAATTAGGGAAGAAAGATAAGATGATCCCCATGAGGTGGCCCTAATTGTACGGCACATGTTTGTGAGTGTTTCTTTAATTGATTTGATGAGATAGGATTCTATAGTGGTCGATGGATGAAACCCAAGTTCATGAGGGCAGCCTAAATAAATAAAACGAATTTCGTAGCGCACCCTGCATCGCATTTTGCGATGCAGGGCTCGCTATGAAATTTGTTTTTTTTTATTAAATTGTTTACTTACCTTCAATTATCCATACTACAGTTTTTAGCACCCACCACCCTGCCCCTCCCCCGCCCGCCTCTCCGCCCCACCGAAACTCCCTCCACGGGACGTGGCTGCATGAGGGTGCCCCTAAATTCCACTGCTCATCAATTATTAGCAAGCCCCTCAAAAGTGAGGATCTCCAACAAAATTTTTACGTCTGGTGCTGCTTGCCAATTACTACTCAATGCACAACCCTTCCAATTGCAAGCTGTAATGCAATGATGTCTGAGAGTAGTTTAACACCTACCCCCAAGTACAAATGTACTAGGGAAGCACCAGTGCCCAGCTTAAGTATGGCTCTTAAAAATAAATTCTCAATTCTTTGACGTTCCATGACCTTGGTGCAAACCCAAAGTTTAGCGCCCTAAATCCGGCATCGACTGCTTTGTGCCTCTGCACCTGCAGAATGAGGCTAAGAGGTTAGTTGTCACTATTGTGTTTAAATCTCAATACGTAGTTAGTGGTTCACTTGAACACAATTATGGTCATCTCTCCGTA
Organism: Lissotriton helveticus; assembly: GCF_964261635.1. Taxonomy (NCBI): domain Eukaryota; kingdom Metazoa; phylum Chordata; class Amphibia; order Caudata; family Salamandridae; genus Lissotriton; species Lissotriton helveticus. The sequence goes on from NC_136057.1 coordinate 1,765,259,465, forward strand.
TACGTGCCAACCCTAGCTCTATTAATGCATACATCTAGATAATCAAAGCTGTTTTCTCTACCAGAGACTGTCTTCTAAGGGGGTGGAGAGAGCAGACATCATTATCATATTTTTTTTATTTTTGTAACCTTGATAGTCAGGTCTTTCTCTCTGCAAAAGTTAGCAGAACTGTTGGTCAACCTTTGCAGAGACTTTCTCAGTCAGAGGTAACTGAAAGGCATCATCTGTGAAGAGTAGGATAGGGGCTTTTCTATTAAACTGTTTTGGTAGGTCACAGTTGGGCTCACCCAGATAATCCTCAACATCATTTATAAGAAATGTGTAGTAAATAGACTGGAAGACGATCCAGAGAAGTTGAGGAATCTTTTATTAAGTTGTAGAGTAGTAACAAGAGCGGACTCTTCCTTGCAGCAGCGACCAGTAAACTGCCACAGAACAGAACCCACAAGACATATAACAACAAAGAACACAGGAGTAAATGCATTCCTCACATTAAACATTCTACTAAAGTATTCTAGAAAGACTAGAGCGATAACCAATACAATACAATGTACTACACATCTTCTTCCTTTCTATTGAACAAAAGAGATGCAGACTCTTCCTTGCATGAGCAACAGTAAACTGCCACAGAACAGAACCCACAAGACATATAACAACAAAGAACACAGGAGTAAATGCATTCCTCACATTAAACATTCTACTAAAGTATTCTAGAAACACTAGAGCGATAACCAATACAATACAATGTACTACAAAAAGTAAATAGCAGTGGTTTGGAACACAAGCTTGACAAACACCTGTAGATATGGAAGATCTATCAATACATTCACTTGGTGGTCAATATGGAACTGCTGCAGTTGTTTCAGAGTGGTAACTTCCACAGGGGACAGTAAGGGTTATTCTGTTCCCAGCTGGTTTAGTAAATCCCATAGTTTGGATCTGTTGACCAGGACAAACTCTGATTTTATATCTTAACTTGTTCCATGATATTTCTTGGCCTTCCAGCTTTTTTTGTTTATCAATTCCATACAGTTCTTCCTGAGTTCTCTAAAAGGGGATTCATTACTTGCCAAGCAGTGACGTGTGACCTGAACAGATGACAAATCATGCTTCTTTTCACTGAATTCCTTGCCAAACCATTTGTTCCTTTCATTTGTTACCCCTTTGATTGGTTTATTAGTTGACCGGAATAATTGCATTTTTACCCTTATTACTGATAATAAGTCTAAGACAATATTGTCCCCACTCTGCATTGCTGCAAGAATAGCTTTCAAAATCTCTGCCAAATTGTTGATTAGAAATGAGGCCCGGTTACAGTATTTTTCCCAACTACATTTCACCACTTTTCGATTGTTTGCTGGGACAGTTTTAAAGATGTACTATGAGATACCAGGATTTAGACATTTATAGCCAGGCCGACCACCAGTGGACTGCGACCACTCGCCAGTTGTTTCATTACTTTCATGTCTAGAACCCACTTCAATACCTCAACAATATTTTAAGTATAGACAAGTAGATGATCTGCTCCCAGACCAAAAGGTCTGGGAGGCGGGACTGTTTAAAAGGGTTTGGCCAGTCAGGAAATGCAATCCAGAATTATGCATTAGGGAGGTTAACTTATCCAGATTTTTCTTTTCCCCCAATTAAGTAAAGGTTGAGGGATATGATTGAGATAAAATAATGTAACATATTCACCCCTCTCCTTCCTCAGCAATTGTACCTACCAGTGCCCTTGTGGTGTGATTGGTTACTGAAATTATCACACATCATGGGCGTATGGTATTCCACAGAACTTACAAACGGTCCGGCTTCAAGTGTTGTATTGGTCTATTGTCAATTAAAGTTGAGGCATGGTGGCATCACCTATGGTGGAAAGGTGTATCAAGATAATCATCTCCAAAGGATGAGATACTTGAACATATGGTATGGAATTCTTCATCTATGCCGCTGCAAAATAACACAATGCGGGTAACAGTAATTCTTTTGATGATCCCATCAAATTATAGGCTTTCCTTCAGAATACTGCTGCACAGGACATAGGGAGCCTCTTCATTCAAGTCTTGATATTTTTTTATTGCACCCTGTTGACGTTTCATTCAATTTAGTTTTGCTTACCCTCTTTCGTCTTCTTTTTCTTCTTTCTCTTTCTATTTCCATTCTTGTATCTTTTTGATATAAAAATCTGTTTCAAAATCTTCTGCTTTTCCTTTTTGTGCAATGTTTTAACATTTATTAAATTATACAAATGTTTTTATATTTATAATATTGTTAACTGTGATTACCAATTAAAATTATTAACCAAAAATAAGAAAGTCAAGAGACTTTTGGTACAAACATGGCATTTTTGGCCAGCTCAGCTGTCCAGCTCCACAGAGTAGAAGAGGTCATGTACTTAGTCATTTGTTGCCTCCCTGTAAATATGCTCCAGGTAGGGGTCAGTAGCAGCACTTGGGACAAGATCACACATGCATAGTGAATCTGTAGGGTGCACAAGTGGCCCTGCTTGCGCAGTTAACAATTGAAGATGATGGGATGTCATCAACGTCACCCACAAAGCTGCTAATGGAAATGCCTGTTCTTGTGTTTCCACATGCTTCTAAGGTCAAGCATGCAACCCATCCTCCCATGTTTGTTTAAAGAGCCTTCATTGTAGGCTGATGAGTCCGCCCACCCTTTGGAGTGACAAAAAAAGACCTGGCCACCCAAATTAAGTTCTGGTGTGGACAGCAGCACCCACAAACACAAATTAACAAATTATCAACTGCATCTATCATGGGAATATACCCATTAACACTGCTGATACCAAATTCTCAATAGCTGAAACAGAATCGGGTGTGTGATGGAAAACTCAGTGTTTAGAAGTCATCATCAGGCTACCAAAAGTGATGTGATGCCATACTCTTGGCACCACATGTCAGTAACATAACAAAAGGCATTAAAAACCAACATTGAATCTCATGTGTCTACCATAAGCATTTGAAACAACATATAACATTGCATGTACAAAAGGCAGTGATCTACACAAATGTTATGGAGGGCTGGGAGTTTATAAAATGTGTAAGCAAATGTGCCTACACAGGACAAAGCAAGCCATTTCTTCATGCGACAAGCTCTCAACTCAAAATAATTCTAACCACTTCCTTTACAGAGACAAATATAAAACATTCGTACACTCACACACTAGAAAATATTTTTCTCAAGCGCCTTTTAAGGATTCAGTTTCATTTTTATATTTATTTCAACTATCTAGTACAACTGAGGGTGTCTACATGATAGATGTATTAAAGAGGTCAACAATAATAAACAGAAAAGGCAGAAAGGAACAAAAATAGGAAACATCTTGTCACAAACATAGAATCAGTGGATTATGACTCCAGATGGCCAACAGTGAAAAAAACAAAAGCACAGAGAGAGCACAAGCAAAAGCTAAAACAGTGATCACACTTCCTGTTCTGCAGCCCTAATATTATGGCTACTTTTCCGGGTGCACTTCAACAAACTTGATTAGCAGGCAAAGGCCCTTTGATATTGAGAAGCCGGCAGAGCACGTGCACAGTGCATTATAAACTGAGTTAAGTGACAGCATTTAGGAAAGGGAAGAAAAAGCTAAGTGTGTTGGGGTACCTATTTACATATCCCTTTCATTGGATGACATCTATTATTTCTGGTACATGCCTATAGTGCATTTAGAATTCTCAAAATACAATTTTTACATATGCAATAATTGAGTAACAGCACTAACGGAAATGTACCAAACATAGAAAGAATGAATCATTAATTCACTTTCTATCATTTGATTATCAGCATTCTTATCTTTGATCTCACTAGAATCCAATTTACGAGTCAAAATCCACCTTGGTCAATGTTGCATCTTCCCCAGCACTGCTACATTGTAATTTGCACTTTTTCTGCTATTGAAAGCATGTGCTTTTCAGATAGCTTTCGCTGTATCTGCCATCCTCTGCAATTTCTATAAGCACAGCCCTTGTTCTTGGACTTGGATCACCACGCCCGATATCAGATCATAGAATGCTTCACTTGGCTTTAACGGTGAGAAAATTCTCTATTTCTCATACCTGGTTGTCGCAGTCATAATCTTTCTGCTTTGCTTGAGTAATTGCTCCATATTTGAGGCATACTGCACTGTTTCGGTTGACCTCTTCAACAGCAGCTTTTTTGGGTGGGCATTTTGAATGTGCTCCTGTGTAGGGCTGTGTATGGGATGGAGCAGGGATTTGACTCCATATGTATCAGCTGTAGACTACTTTGCATCAATTTGAGGCATATGTGGCATGTACAAGCAGTTTGTTGTACCGTTGCAATCTTTCAGGGAGAGCATCCCTGTTTTATTTAAGGCATGTATTGGCAAATCTTCGCCGGATGTAGCGTCTTCCCCAGACATGGAGCATGCAAATAGAATAGGCCAGATGGGAGTTCCAGTTAAATGCTTATTCATTCCTCAGCATACACTTATCTACTGCACATGATCTCATTCTCAACATTAACCACACCCTTAGACCTCCCAGCATATCACATGTTTCCTCTCCAGAGTCCGCTGAGAACCACATCAATATGCTACAGTCACTACTACCCAACTGCACATCTTCATCAGAATCCACATCTATCACCCTGGTTGACTCTAGCCAGAATTAGTAAGAAGACTGGACTTTTGTTGAATGCTGACCACGTATTCGAAAATGTAAAGAGGAATATAATGTGTAGTTTGATAACCTTCCTTCTGCAAGGCAGCCACTGATTTGTTTAATAAGAAGCAATTATCTATCAACCCCAGTAAAGTTTAATTTGAAAGCCATAAAGCTTTCTTTAAGGGCAACGGGGAAGATGACAGCTGCCTGTTTTAACAATGGAGTGGAATGCCTGATGTCCATAGATACATAGTGAATCCATGAGAAAAACCTGTTATCGAAAGAGGACAGTTTAAGGATGGATATTTCAAAATATGAAAAAGTGCCAAGGAAGCCAAAAACTTCAGTGCCCACATAGGTAAAGGTTCCATGTGTACAGTCAGCCACACACTGGACCTAAGTATCCCACAGAACATTGTAGTATTTTCCCAACTTCTGACTCCGCAGTATGAAATTGTTTCCATGCATCAAAATCAAACATCATGCTTACTTCATTCTGTTCATGCTCACCAAAAACACATGCTGAATTTTTACACTTGGCGCATGAAAAACAATCAAGAATCAAAAACCCAGAGTACCAGCTTGAAGTCCTGCACCACAACATAACCATCACCATGAACAGATATGCCTTCCTCAAAAAAAATTAAAATGGAACCGTGGATTAAAGCTGCCAATAAGTGGGTAACCTAAAATTTACTACCTCAAACCAACTAACCAAAATCATCTTCGTTGCCAAGATGTGTTATAGAAAACATGGGATCTCAACCATGACCTCTTCGCAAAGAAATCACCCAATGTCCAATCCGATGGTGAATGTGGTTCCAAAATAGCTGCTGTAGATTAAAGCTGAAGACACAGTCATCACAGTTCTGCAAAATGTTTTCTGTATGATGGAAGATAAGCAGCCTCAAATGTCCTGCAATCTGTTGTGTAGAATGTAATCCAAAAATATCTATGCCTAGCAATTTTGGTCATTTCATTTATTAGCCGTATGGTAAACCCAAATCTAACTTCAAAATGCTCACCATTCATCATCAAGATTATTGAAAAATCAGTCTATGTTCAACTCCATGATCACACCAATGCTAACTGAAAAAGGGAGGAGCATCTCTAGCACAATTATTTAAAATACAACATTCCTGTTTCAGTGGTCTTCTCCATCAGACTTTGTGCGAAAATTAGATCCTATTTAAATTGAATTTTCCTGTGGCGGGTGATGGTGTGTGTGCATGCTTGGGTTCTCATGGTGAACAGTGGTATTGTAACACATGCAAATAATGTTACCTTTTAACGTTTTGCATGCTATTTTATAAATCCTCCACCATATTCCTAAAAATCCTGCATGAAAACTGAGCTTGACAAAAAATATCTGATTGCTGTCTCACCTTTCTTTCAAACATGACTCTCCTACCTTTCCATCCTCTCCGCATGTCCGCATGTCTCCTCTCTCTAAGTACGGCCTACTCTAAGCCACATGTGTGCTTTGCCTTAACCCCTATTATTGTATCTGAGCAGATTACACTCACCTGATTTCAAAGATCACAACCTCTGCTTTAAACATTATTTCTTTGCATTCTAACAATAGCTAATTTTCTGTAGCTCATCTATTAAAACGGCCAACCAATGCATACATTTACATACCTCAATCCTCACTAAAGATACACCTAACTCCTACTAACATAATCTACCACATAGAAACTGGAGTAAAGGCATGGCAAGATTTCCTTAGCAGTGTAGGACTAATCCCAATAACCAAAAACATACTAACCTTGGAACCCTGCAAGCTGCTCGGCGTAAAGCGCTACAATACCTCGTATGGGTATTAAGAACTAAATAAATCCAAGTACAATGTAAAAACAATATATACCTCACAATATTACTAATATCACAGCACTCAGTGGTTGGGCAGTTGAATGTAGTTCATACAGGGTGCATAATATTTACCTTTTACTGCTTGACAATCTTACATTCACATTAAACAAAATTTCTAGGGGGCACGTTCATAACCCAATACTGTATCATTCCACAGCAAATAAATCACTCATCACCAACTGAACAGTAATTGAATAAGAGATCTGCCACATGCCGCTCGCCAATGGAGGATTTTAATTTAGTCCACCACTGCAGGTTCCAACAAGCTACATACTACTCACAATGACAATCAGATATGCTATGACATTAACTAGGTTGGTCCATCCCAGCAGATCTCTTCATCAATTCTCCTTTTAACCTATGCCTGCTCAGGAAAATAAACTTTAAACAAAATATCCCAGAATAGATAACCGAGTTCAGTAAAATATGAACATTTCAAATACCATAAAGAGACTTCTTGAAAACCACAAGCTACATGCCTTTCTCGCGCACTTCTTCATCTATCACACTGCTGGACCTTTCAGCTGCCTTTGACACAGTCGACTATCTCAACCATACACCTACATTGGAGCCTTGAATGGATTCACTGGTAATGTCTTTCACTGGTTCTCATTCTACCTTTCCAACCAACACCAGTTTGTTCTTATGGGAACCTCAAGGTCCCAAAATATCCCTGTCACGTCCGCATGGTTTCCATTCTTTCTCCTGTCATCTTCATCATCTATATGGAGTCATTTGGTACTCTACTCACTGATAACAGTATCACGCTGCAGCAATATTCCCATGATACCAACTCGACTTGAAAGTCTCTTCTGCTTCAGACATCCAGTGCCTCAAACACTGCCTGACATCATCCTGACTAGAAAGTCCAGCACTTACCTAGAGCTTGACCCAAAAAAGACAGAATTTCTGTTATTAACTAAGCACAGCAAACAAGAAATAATGCAATCCTGACTCATTGACATGAACCTTCATGGCTTCAAGCCACAACTTTCACCAAATGATAAGTACGTTGTATTTGCAGTGGACACCAACCTTACCCTCAAGGAACGCATTGCCAAAAGAACAAAGATGGCTTGGTAAAATCTCTCTCTTCTAAAGAAAGTGAAAACATTTCTTCCACAAAATAAATTCAAAACTGATGCTTAAGCCCTATTACCCTTGCATCTGGATGGTGATTACTCCCTTCTCCACGACCTACCAGACTGCACCCTAAGGGCATGCTATACATTGCAGAATGTCTCATCCAGGGCCTGAAGAAATATAATCACACCACCTCTATTCTGATAAAATTCCATTGGCGACCCTTGCCGACCTGAGCCATCTTCAAAAACATCTGCATTGTTTACAAAGTCATTTTGGCCAGCACCCCTGCTTATCTTGCAGGTAAGATCGCCTTCACAGGGTGTCTCAGCACGCTGGCAGCAGGACACCATCAGACCACAAACTAAGAAGATAAAAATGAAAACACAAGGCAGCAGGCCTTTTCTATCGATGCACCCAGGATATAAGACCACATCCCTGTATCCATTAGGACTAACCCAACACTGCTCCAATTTAGGAAAGAGTTGAAGATACAACTACTTAAGGAACAATACACCACAATGCAGTAACCATTTGCAACCCAACTAACTCTCCTTGACACTGTAAAGCACTCCACTGCCTTCTGGCTATGTGTGTGCTATAGAAATACCACAAACACATGAATAAATACTAAACCACAGCAGTGTGTTGCATCTGGCACTTTGATGGAGTACAAATGATTACATTTTAATTTACCACACTTGGTAGGTCAAATTGTTAGACAGCTTTTAACATTGTAATTAGTCTGTATTTAAGTCTTGTCTGCAAGATCTGTTGTGGAAGGCTGGAGCCACCTAAAATAAAGTGGTTTCCCCAATATTATAGAACTTAGCAAAGTGATGGGTGTGGTGTTGGGGGAGGGATAAATCGCAGGACTTCTGGTGCTACCATCAGTAACTATTCATCCGAGTTGTATCCACTCCCATACGAAGATCTGACAAATGTTGAGCGTAGAAATCAGAAGACGCTATGTGCCTTGAGCTCTTGATTCAACACCCAATTCTTAACATAACCACCTGGGAACAATAACATCACACACTGTTGCATTGACTGTTTTGCCAAGCTTACATTCATAACCACTTCCTGTAGCACTCCTTTTCCCAGGAATTATAACCTTGTAAATTGCCAGAAAGTGGGCTGGAATAGCTTCCTGGCAGTGTGATCTCCTCTGGACCTAAGGGCAAGACTCACAGGCACTGTATCGATCCAAGTCACAGAATGAGACTTTCAAGCAGTTGCTGGAAAAATCTCTCGCACTGTTTTCAGCAGAGCTATAAAACATTAACTTAAAAAAAGTAGAGGATTTGCATTATGTTAGTCTTACTAAGACCAAAACTAGTAAATTGTGGGTCTCTTACTGATCTGAATGCAGTATCCTCTGTTGATGTGCGCGCTGTCATTGCTTAACTATGGAGGAAGGCAAAGTGAAGAATTTACACTTTGAAACGCTGGCCTAGGCTTTATTACACTTTATGCCTCAGACAAAATAGAACAAAGTGGACTCAATTGAATTCCAGATCTCTATGGTTTTGTTTAAACTCCAACACACTTTGTGCCTGGTAGACCTTCAGCATCTCAGCTCTAATCTGAAACTCCAGCTGCTGGTTTAGCCTTTGGGGTCAGGAGTCAACAAATTGCTTCATCTTCCAAAGATACATATCAATAAAGTATCATTACAAAATCCCCAGTTCAGGCCCAAGACATAGGCATAATCACAGTGACTACAAATAATTTTATCTACTTCTTATAGTCATGTCACCTAAATTGGATCCTACCACAATATCGAACTTATAATAGTGTCCTACAAAAATATCATGATCACAATACTGTCTATCATCATATCATGAAGATCAGTTTATATAGGTGAAAATAGATTTACTTTATTTACTGTGCTTAACTTCACATCCACGTTAATTTGCATTTATAAGCAGTATATATGCAGATATCATAATTGTTCAAAAATGAGTAAAAGTATTTTTATGCTACATATTAATGTAAACTAATTTTATATATTTATTTTAAATAATTAACAATCTTAAAGAAATGCTGCAGCACCATTAACTTAATTTGGAATTACATGTGTTAATAATTCAATATATTAAATAAAAATTGTCTTTACCATTTATTACAAAATTCCTACCTAAATCAAAATTTTATTTTTACTTATTTTGTGTTACAAATGCAAAAATGTATTTATAGAAGTAATTTAAAATAATTGTTTTAGAAATTTAATTAAAATATGTATCATAAAAAACTATTTATGTTTTATTTGTGTGTCTTTTTTATTTAAAAGTAAAAATAAATGTATGAAATATCTGCATTCACTCACCTAGTTAATTCCCTCTTTTACAGAGTCTGATGGCACACTCGGTTGCCAGTAGCAGCATATAAAACTGAAAACAAGTACATCTTTATATTCTGTGAGCTATAATAATAATCAAAGTAGTATGCCTACCCTGTGGAGATACATATTTTGAGGTGCATACAGAGATGGAGAAATAAGCAGCAAGAAAAAAAAAGTTTTTAGCACTATTCAGATCTTTAGGAACAATTTTTCTGGTCTACTGGTCTTTTAATTTGAAGTCCTGGAGGGTAGAGGAGTTTCCGAGAATGTATCGAAGAGCCCTTCCATTCCACAAAGAGGAAATGCCTGGATCAGATGTTCTAGAAGGAGGAGGATGAGAGAGAAAGACCTCAATGTACACAGAGAGAAGGATGAGGAAAGGAAGGGGGAGGGGCGAGAAGGTAAAGAAGTAGTTGTGGCTTGAGAGATGCGGTCAGATTCCACATTGAACATAGCCTGGGCGACATGCTCCAAAACGTAGTCCTTTCTTCTTTCCCCAACTTCACCAGCTGCCTAACTGAGTTTAGATTTTACTGGGCCTCTAGCATGCCAAGCAAATTTATCTCATTAAAGAGAGGAAGGAGAGGTGAGGATTCGCAAGCCCTTCCCATTTCAGAGTATTGAATTGTATTGTAATTGCATTTACATAGCGCTTACTATCCTTGACGAGGCGTCAAAGCGCTTTTTCGGCGAGTAGCATGCTACTCCGGGACCCATAGAGGATTAGTGTTGAATTAGTATAGTGAAACATGCAAGTACATTTTAAGTAGTGGATAGGTTAGTCAGTTATTTGGATTTGGGATGATAGCAGAAGGATAGAGGAGGAAAAAAGGTTTGTATTTATATAGCGCTTGTTACCCCTGATGGGGTGTTGAAGCACGCTACTCCGGAAGCCCATAAAGGATTAGTGGTGAATTAGTATGGTGAAATATGAAAGAAATTTCAGTGGTGGATATTAGTCAGTTATTTGGAGTGAGAAGAATAGCGAAGGGATAAAAGGGGAAGGTTTGCATTCATATAGCACTAGTTACCCCTGATGGATGTTGAAGCGCTTTTCTGGCAAGTAGCACGCCACTCCGGAACCCAAAAAGGATTTGTGTTCAAAATTAGTATAGTAAAATATGAAGTAATTTGAGTAGTGGATATGTTATTCAGTTATTTGGGTAGAGAAGGGTAGGTGGCGGGATAGTGAAGGAAAATAGGTTTGTATTTATATAGCGCTTGCTACCCCTGATGGGGTTTTGAAGAGCAAGTAGCACGCTACTCTGGAACCCATCAGGATTAGTGTTGAATTAGTATGATGAAAAATGAAAGTAATTTCAGTGGTGGATATGTTAGTCAGTTATTTTGATTGAGAAGGGTTGGGGAGGGGTAGAAAAGAGGGAAGAGTTTAGAAAGGTTTGTTTTGGGGGATCGGTATAGTAAAAGAGGTGTCAGATGATGCAAGGAGGGATAGTGTAGGACAGAGTCTAGAAAGGGTTTTTTGGGGGATCATAGTAGTGGTATGGGGTTTGGGATAAATGAGAGAGTGCATGTAGAGGACATATTGATAGATGTATAGGATGAGAGATAGGGTAGTGCACTAGAAAGAGAGTAGAAAGAAGTTTGAGATGCGTCAGAAGGTTGGGCTAGAAGATATAGTGAGCGAAGTATAGGCTGAGAAATAGGGAGGTGCATTGGAAATGCTAAATTAGAAGAAAGTGATCAATATATTGATCCATGAGTACATTGAAAGTATATAGATACATAAAGGAGGTATGTATATTCGGCAGCATTTCTGGCCCTGGTCTATCTCGAACAGGCTCAAACAGGCGGGTACATTAATCTGTGCAAGTTGTGCATGGTGTACATTTGGTGTGAGTGTGTTGCTCTGTTTGTGGATGTGGATGGTGTGGGCTGGGTATTGCTAAATGAGAAAAAGGGCAGCATTTCTGGCCCTAGTCCCGAACAGTCTCGAACAGGCTCAATCAGGAAACTGCCCTTGTCCTCTCCGCCCTTAACAGGCTCAAACAGGAAACTGCCCTTGTACTCTCCGCCCTTAACAGGCTCAAACAGGAAACTGCCCTTGTCCTCTCCGCCCTTAACAGGCTCAAACAGGAAACTGCCCTTGTCCTCTCTACCCTTAGCCTCGACGCCCAGGCTGAGACGCCGTAAGCCTGGCATTTTTTATAGCCCTAGTAATCAGGTGACCCCTTCAGCCAATGGGAACCCTAGCCCTACCAGTAGTCCCAAAACAAGTCCATGCAACCAATGGCACAGGCAGCCCTAGTTCCTACTTCCAATAGAAAGTGTAACCCTACTCTAAGTCCCACACCTAGTCCAGCAACCAATCACACCAGAAGCCCTAATGGCTACTTCCAATTAAAGGTCTAACTCTAGCCCTAGTCCCACCCTACTCCCAACAACCAATAACATAGGAAGCCCTAGTCCCTACTTCCAATAGAAATCCTAACCCTAGCCCTAGTCCCAACCCTACAATGATTGAATCACAGACCCAGAAACCAATCAGAACCCTCAAATACCCAACCAATGAGGACATTAACCCTAATCCAATAGAAACACCAGGGACAACCACCAATCAGTGTAGACATGTACCAACCACTAGCAGTCCATATAAGGTCCCAGCGACCTAAGACAAGGTTTGCTAGCCAGGGAGTTGGAAGCAGCTTCTACTTTTCAGAATTTCCTAGGAGACAGACAGGCTCAATCCACACTTTGGACTTCAGCAGGTAAGGGCCTCACTAACTTGAAATCTAACAATACTGTTTGAATAAAGCCTTACTCCCCCAGCTGGCCAAAAAAACGAACTGTACAGGCCCTAATAAAACACAGTTTAAACAGCTCACAGAAGCACCCTCTGATGTAGAAAAATCCCTGTTGCTGGGGGGGGGAGGCAGGGGGGCTGGTTTCACTGGCTTGTGAACACAAGATGGTGGCTGGGAGTGCACTGTTTTAATATACAGGTCTTAGCACAGAGCAAAGGCGAAATTTGGAGGGAAAACAGAATTGTTACCAAGGAATGAGAGGGACAAACTAGAGAGGTTAAACTGCAAATCCCACAATTCAACACACTAAATGGAGGCAATCATGGGCAGGGAAAACCACAAATTTAAAACACAACACAGGTGATAAAATATGCAATTACAGGCAGGCTAAAACTACCATTTTTAACTGTAACAATCACAGGCACAGACAGTAAACACAGAAAGTGAAAATCGTTTTTTAAACAACTTTTTGTCTTGGGAAGAGACAGCACTAGTCTGTCTCCTTACCACTTCCTGGACTCTGCTTCCTGCAATCTGGGGCACAGGTCTCAAACACCTTCAGACTCCATTCTCTCCTCCATCCCTACTTTTCTCGTCACACACTTCTATCTCACCTCACAACAGCCCCCTCCCTTGTTTCACTAGCCGCATACACCTCGACTAATCTTGACCTGTCTCTTCATTACATGATCTAAGGTGGCTGAGGTGATGGGACACTTTCTTGATTCAGTGACATGGAGCGGGTAAGAGTTTCAGCAAGGCAGAAGATAAAGGGGCTCAGAATGGGGGCACAAAACACTAAAGTACAGCGGGGGTGTAATTACACCTCTTGCCAATTAGTTATGTGGGTGGTCTTGGCCCCAGGCCTTTTTAGCTCTTAATGCTGTAAAGAGCCTGGAAGAAAGAATATTGCTACATGTACCTTGCATCAACTGAGGTCCAGTAACTCAACTGCTGGCAGCTGCTGCTTCACGTGCAATAGAATGAAAACTAAAGCAAAATGAGTGAGAACTCAAAGTAGAGCTAAGACTTTCATCAAGACCCCGCCACACCACATGAAACATCCTTCTCTGCAGAACCACCTCACAGGCAGGTTTGCTTGTTGCCCCCATTAAAAAATCTTTGCTTCACCACAGCCAGCTAGGGACCGTATTACACAAAGTGACCTGCGGTCGCAACGGAAGTGTGCGCCAGCTTTGTGTGCCCCCACAACATATAGGTATTACAGAAGGTACCGGGGATGCTTGTAGAGCCCCTTCTGTAATACTGATAGCTCTGGCACAAATGAGCACCAGCACTATCGTGAGAGGGCATTCCCTTAATTGCATGGGGGACTACCCTATGCAAATGAGAGAATCTATTGCCTCTTTGCCCACATCATATTAAGGACACCGGCACAAGGTCAAAGAAGCTGTCATCAGGCACACGGAAAGTGTGCCACAAAAAGATGGCGCACTCTCAGTGCGCCCGCTGATGGCAGCCCTGTTCCATGAATCCTCCATACATTTCCTTGCAGGCATGTGCAGTCACTCACTACTCATAACAAAAGGAGTACCTGGGGGTCAAAGTATAGCTGTCACTCAACTATGAGCCCATATACCAACACCCAACATGTGACAGTATAGTAGGAACGAACAATGCAGTATAGCTAGGTGAGGAAAAAGCCCAAGAGCAGAGGGAATTAATCCCATCAGAGGCCACACTGTACCGCCCTCTCTTGCATCATTTGAGTATCCCTTTGCTCGGGAGGCAGAAACAAACGGTCTAATGGTATTGTTATGACCGTATAGAAATGTGCACAGAATGTGATCAAAGAGGGAAGGTATTATAAAGAAATTGGTGTGCCTACTGAATAAGCAGTGTGAAAATAAGTGAAATATAAAATTGGATAGGCTGAGTAGATCTCTGTAGTTTATTATTATCCCTCAGTCTCCCAAGTATAAAACCAAACGTGAAAACACAGATTTAACAAAATATCCGTGACAAGTAGTGGTCAACATGTTTCAGCATTAATGAAAATTTTTCAATGCATTCGTCAGGACCAGATTTTAATTAACTACTGCTTTCATAAATGAAAATGGAAAAATATCACCTGCGATGTTCAGGTTGTTCAACCACATACCATTAGTTGTGGCTGTAGCGCCTCACCCCACCTGGCTGCAGCTCAGGTTAGGAGGAGCACCGCTCTGTCCGTCGGTGTCTCCCAGCAGTCATCCGAACTGTCTGGGGGGGCGCCTGCAAGGGGATCTCTCTCCACTCATGAAAGTGCAGGCTGATTGCCGCCTGCTCTGTGGAACACGGATCAGCTTTTAAACAGCTGCTCTGTATTTCACTAGAATATGCTGCCCCCAGAGCAGCGCAAGTTTGTGGTTGCCCTGAAGTCAGTGCATTCTTCATAATAGGGTGTACTTTCCCTAGTTGTGCCAGGGCACCTTTCGAATGGTGCATTGTGGCACAAACAGGAAAAGTGCACTCTGCGCATAATAGGCCCCTGGAGTTCATTATCCTGTAGGGTTCTGTGGCTCAATTGTGGAATATCACTGTGACATTACTTGCATAAGATAGACCTCATCATGTAATGCTTTCGATATGACGCACTCAGAACAATCTTATAATCATTTCCTAGACATATATAGGTGACAGTGAACAGAAAATGGAGATAAGGTGATGGTCAACAGGCTGAGAAAATATTGAACAAGCTGAGTAGAGGGTAAATGGGCCAAAATAGGAATTAATCAGCAGAGAAGAGGTTGAATTTGCAGGTGAAAGTGTCATCAGGTCAATGGGGTAAAGAAAATAGGTGAACAGGTTAGAAGAGAAAGTTGATAGAGCTAAGGTAGATAGTAAATGGAGCCGTCAAGCTGAATAAGAGGCCATGAATTGTACTCAGTCAGTGGGTAGATTAAAAGACAATGAGTGATCTCAAGAGTCGTCAAATGAACCAAAGATCCATTGTGTGGACCAAGGAGAGCTCCAGTGGACCAATGAGGCATGGAATAAACCAAGAAGCCATTGAGTAAACTAAGAAACCAAAAAATAGTAAGTGAGTGAACCAAGGCTACAGTTAAGGAATAAATAAACACCAAAAGCACCAGGTAAATGTTATGCTTAAACTCAAACTTAAATAAATCAAGATTGAGAACTCTAGAACAGCCATAACTTAAGTTTTAGGAGTCTTGGAAGAGCGCCACTGGTTTGTCTTTCTGATTTCAAGGTTTTGCTTTAAATTGTCGTTTATGGCTAGTGACAGGTAACCAAATTTTTCACATACTAGTAGATGCTATTGTAGATGACTCCTTGATTCCGTACATTATAGTGCCGATTCCGATTCGGGAAAAACCACTCCGAATAGCCGAACGGAGCGTTTTTCCCATGCGAATCTTACCCTGGAACGTCCCCGTACGTACGATGAAGTACGATTCGTACCAGGAGCAGGACTCCGTATTAATCGTACAAAGACAGTACGACTCTAATCTCCCTCGGAACCCACTGTACGCGACATCCGTACGGTTCAAAGCAGGTTTTCCTGACCCAGCAAGTACGATTTGTGTGGGGTACGCACCGTATGACGCTTTTTTTACGGGAGCCCAAAACGTCCGGAGAAGCAGAGTTCGCCTCGAAACAGGTACGGAACGACCACCCCCCCGGGTACGGTGCATACCCCTGCGATCATGGGGTGTACGCACCGTACGGTGTGTATGTTATTGTGTGGTTGTCCATACGAATCGCCCTTACCTGACGTGGACCATACGAATCCCATCCTCATACCCCGGTCCGGATCATACTCGTCGGGTCGTACAGCATGTTTAGGAATTGTACGGTTCACTGTGAGGGTCTGTGTCATACAGTTTCACCCTTGCAATTCCTACGGTTCGCGACGATTCGGACAGATTGATGAGATAGGGATCGTACTACGCGATTTGGACGGAAGTGGACGATTCGTACGGAGAGGGCTCCGGATACTATTCGGACGGACACTTTTTTCCCCGAATCGAAATCGGTCCCTATATGTTGAGCCGATGTTTGACTCTAGAATATATACAGTGTGCCAGTGGCCAAAAAAGCTCTTCTGGGTGATAATTATTTGTGGAGCTTAACACCCACTAAATTTTATAAAGTGGTAGGATATCATATGTCAACCGTTTAGAAATATTTATAAATGGTGAGTATTTCAGATTCATACATATGACAATTTAATGCATATTTAGTAGTCAATGGCATATGAAAGTAATTCAAGTGAGCAAATGAAGAAGTCTTGCAGTCTGAGCTGCATGCTTAATATGATAATGGGAGACCTGTACGTTTCCTGAGGGGCATAGGGTAGGCTCAGATCCATGGTACAGAACTTGTTGCTTTCGATTTCAGATAAACTATACATACGTTTACGGTGCTTTCAGATTGCTCTGAGTGCAAAGCGAAAATGTTCACAAGTATTGCTTGATTAATAAAGCCTAATGAAACTGGCAGGTACAGGCACTTTGACATGTATAACTGGCCATGACTTAACATACCTACAATAGTCATTCAGATGTAATTAAGAGACATTTTGTTAAAAGATTAGATTGGACTGGATGCTGGATTAGATTGTGTTGCCTAGATTCCTCAATTGGAGGAGGTATGAATCCTGAACCACATATCAACAAACCTATGGTGCTTATCTCGGGAACACTGGTTCAAGGGTCTGGAAGTAGGTGCCTATCTATGGGATGCTGGTGTTTATTTTCGGACTGCTGGTTCCTATAGTTGCAGTGTTGGTACCCATCTTTGAAATGCTGGAACCTGTCAATGGATTACTAGAGAAGGGAAATATTTAGATTCTACATAGATTCCGCCAATAGCTCTGTGCAAAGACAGAAACTCAACTAAAAGGCTCCTTGAAACTCAGTAACGGGGGAACTAAAAATTTCACGGAAATTACAATCCCTGGTTACCACGTTGCTGAGAACAATGTGGTAGTTGCTCAAGATGCTGAACTGAGTAATGCCAAACAAAGATACCAGAGAAAGACGTGATTGCAAAAGTATTTTTCATATCTGTGGAGCAATCCTACATTACCAAAGAGTATATTTCCCTCTTATGTTAATCTTCTTCCTGTAAAAAATGGAACCCGAATTCTTCGTTTTGTGGAATCTCTTTAATAAAAACCTACTGTATAACAAAAAAACTTTCTTAGCACTTTTCAACAATGATATACATCCTTATATATTGAAACTCAATATTGACACCAAAGTCATTCATTAAGAGTACATAAAATCACATAGATCATTATAAACGTTAGATTTCCATTTTGCTCAACATATCCTCACAATTCATCATACAATGATTATTTAATTAAACCTCATTTCAATAAAATTTAACAAGCTAAAGTCGGTTTAGAATATAAAAGGTAAAAAAATCTAAAGATATGTCATTGCAGAATTTTGGTGGTACTTTTCTGGCTTGCCCCAACCTTGTTCAGGACCTAGCTAGTTACACGATATGTGCATATTTTAAACTCCCCATGCATTCTTAAGAGTGCGATGTTGTTCCAATTTCTTATAAATATCCATTGCTAATCAGTGCATTTAGTCTATCCTTGTATAATAACAGGTCCAAAAACGTCTCATTTAGATGTTTATTGTCCATTCTTAGACTGATGTTGTAGTGGGTCTCAGAATATGTTAATCCTTCCACCGTGCCTTCTCCATTTCAAACTGTGGTCTGTATTTTACCGAAGAGTTACTCCCTTCCCTTATTTGTCTGCTCAGTGCCAGGGTGTCTGGTATAATTCTTCGTTCACATGTACATCTCCAAATGATCAGTGTCCGCAGTAGCTTCTCCCATCTTGACACAGTCTACTTTGAATTCAAATAAAGGGATTCCTACATTACGTTCCATGATTTTCTTAATAGTGCACCAGGGAGGTGCTGTTATTATAGATTAATGCAAAAACCACAGTTAATAGACAGAATGCAGAACAATGTCATACATTCACCCCAGTACAGAGATCTGGGCCTAAATCCATCGTTTTATTGCACTTCACACCACTCCAGTTCAGACATGGCCATATGCAAATCAGTCTGACCCTGTGCCACATGGGAACAGTCCAGCCCGAACTGCCAAGCCATGCCTTCCCTGGACCGGAAACAAGCTTCCGAGGACCGGTTTCTGGCATTCCAGCCGTCTTCAGCCCGGCTTGCTTGAATCCAGTGGTGTGGAGTGTATGGGACTCACGTCTGAGCATACCCATCCCACTCGGGGTGACAAATGCAAAAACCACAGTTGATGGACAGAATGCAGAACAATGTCATACATTCACCCCAGTACAGAGATCTGGGCCTAAATCCATCGTTTTTTTTGCACTCCACACCACCCCAGTTCAGACATGGCCATATGCAAATCAGTCTGACCCTGTGCCACATGGGAACAGTCCAGCCCGAACTGCCAAGCCATGCCTTCCCTGGACCGGAAACAAGCTTCCGAGGACCAGTTTCTGGCATTCCAGCCGTCTTCAGCCCGACTTGCTTGAATCCAGTGGTGTAGAGTGCATGGGACTCACGTCTGAGCATACCCATCCCACTTGGGGTGACAAATGCAAAAACCACAGTTGATGGACAGAATGCAGAACAATGTCATACATTCACCCCAGTACAGAGATCTGGGCCTAAATCCATCATTTTTTTGCACTCCACACCACCCCAGTTCAGACATGGCCATATGCAAATCAGTCTGACCCTGTGCTACATGGGAATGGCAGTTCGGGCTGGACTGTTCCCATGAGGCACAGGGTCAAGGCTGATTTGCATATGGCCATGTCTGAACTGGGGTGGTGTGGAGTGCAAAAAAATGATGAATTTAGGCCCAGATCTCTGTACTGGGGTGAATGTATGACATTGTTCTGCATTCTGTCCATCAACTGTTGTTTTGCATTTGTTATTATAGATTAAGCATTGAATTCCTGTAAAGGGGTCTCCTTCTGTTTCAGACTTATTTTTCTGTTTGTTTTAGCAATGTTTTGCGCTACTATGCTACTCCAGACCCCACTCAGTGCCTTCCTTCTTTCCTCAGCTTTGAATTGTGTAATTCTAGACTTACAAGAAGCTGAGCCGGGGGTACAAGGAGTAGAGCCTGGTGTGAATGGTGTTGACAGGGATGCATTCCCATTGGCCTGCGCTGCTTCACCAGCCTTTACAATCTATTCTTACTGTCTTTATAAATGCTAGTGTTCAATCCAACCCATAAAATATTTCATAACAAATTAATCTTGGCAAGTGAACACTGATATGATTGTTAAGTAAAGTAGCAAGAGCCTGAGGTGGAGATTACATGCCACTGGAAAGGACCACCAGGGTACTGCCTAAACGTGTCAACTTTAATTGTTTAGTCATTAAATGATACTAAGATGCTGCAAGTTAAATATGTACAGGGTGCATGTGAGCTTGATGGGAACAACATCATTTGTGAGAGGTGTTTTAGTAATTCCCTGTGAGCTAAACTGAATATTTGTAATGATGACTGGACAGCAATTATAGAGTTTAAATCCTTTTAGGAGCCCTGTAGTCAAAAAGTCAAGAGTAGCGGACAAAATATAGATGACAAATTGTTCAGAACTTATCATGCATTCTGTCTGTATTGCAGTTTTAAGTGATTCAGTTGACACGTTTGATCATATTACCAATTTGTTTTATTACTAAGAGAAACTGTTTCTGACTTACAGTCAGTTTTGTTAGCCGAAGGCAAAAGATCTATGTAGGCTTCCACAATCATGAACAATAGAACTCAAGCCCTGATGATATACTTGATTGTGTATTTTAAATTTTGTATGTTGTGTGTTAATACTATATGATTTGGGTAATCAACAACGAATAAATAATTATATTAAAATGTATATTTGTTAGCATTACAGTTATTATTCAATGTTAGGTGTGAATTCATGAGACCCAAGCTCTCTGTTGGTAATGAATCCCTGAGAGCAATGCTGGTTGTACTACTACACGAATTGTAATACTCCTAGGGTAATCTCCTTCTCTTTTTGTTTCTTATATATATTATGTTTAACAGTTGGTAGCATTTAGAAATGTGTTAAGTAAAAGACCTACGTTATACCAGGCAAGTATGCTAGAGAGAGACAGGGCAAATTGTTTACCCTTTCAGGATATGTGCAGAGACTCCTAATTGATGTTTGGGGAATTTAAATAATGCAAGTTTTTCAACCCTGAAAAGTGTGTCAGCTCGTGTAGGCTGGGAAACAAAATCTTTTAGAAATACTTATAAGCAAGTGTACAATACTTTTAAAAGTTGGAGTCTCATTTAAAGTTTTGAAGCACATTTCATGGCATACCTTTCATTAGAGATGATGCTCATTGTTCACTTCAATCCATCAACTGTTCTTAGGACATTTCTGTGGATGCCTAATAATAGGCACATGTTCATGCAGCCATGCCTTTCTGATACTATGACCAGAAGAAGGTTTCGATTTCTTTTTTAATATGTTGTGTTTCAGTCAGTGTGGATGTTTTGTTACTCACCAGTAAATTATTTTTTTACATTTTCTTCCTGTAGGTAGATATTTAATCAAAACGAGAAAAATAAGGAACAGTAAAACTCAGGGGCTTGTGCATAAAGCAATTGAGCCCAACTCTGCCACTGCTCTATTTGTCTGCAGACAATGAATATCAGACTATACAATGCATATCTTTACTACATAGTACTTTATAATGCCTGCAATTTAACACAGTACAAATAGTTTCACGTCGTTGTATTTTATCACACAATCATACGGTAAGTGTGTATGTATGTATGTATGTATGTATGTAGGTGTGTGTGTGTGTGTGTGTATATATATATATATATATATTTTACCAATCCTGACTTAGGCTTCAGAAGAACAGGCACCGACTCCGTGGGTCAAATCAAAGGTTTTTATTCACCAATACATACGATCAGACGCGTTTCGGCGGACAAGTCCGCCTTGTTCACTTCATCATATATATATATGATCAAGGTAACGGCTGTTACCGAAATGCGTTATGACTGCCAACAACGCTTAAACAAACATATGATTGGCGTACTGACAGGAGGAGTTTGTGTCCTTTCTCTGTGAGGTTAAGCGAAAGGAGGGGCGCTGCAAAACTATTTTGGATATATTTATATATATATAAATTATTCAACAAACTTCGCCAGTTGAAGACGCACTCAAAGAGCAGATGAATTCCACTGATTCTTTAATAAAAGGAAACCAGCATTTTCATTCAGATGCATATCTTGCCTTACGAGTTTCAGAGTATCAGCTCCTTGGTCACAGGCTTCATGACACTGCGCGGGAAAGGTGGAAAGGCACTCTCCTCTACATGTAGACTTTTGTATTTTGCATACCACCAAAACTATCCGTCGGATTTCAACAACATTTGGAACGATTATGTATTATGGTGTGCAGATGATTCTTTGGGGTACTGCGGGTAAGTATGGTAAGTATTTTATACATTTAATAGTACATTGGTACTCATGAAGTATTTAGCGATGACAAATCATTAGCTGATTGGCTAATAACTGCCTTTACAAAAGTTAAAGGCAGCCAGGTTGTTTTCAGTTCGAGTTTCCCTGTGTTTTGTGTTACATCCTTCAATGTAGGTAAATATTAGGTTTGGTATTTTCCCCATACCTATTATCACTTTAGCAAAGTGGTAATAGTTAGGGAAGAATATTTATAAGTTGTGGAATACTGCAATACTGAAATAAAATAAACATTAAAAAATTGCAAATACAATATGACACTCTATTTTATAAATGTAGTGTGGTAAAGTGTATTTTCAATGTTTTACATATTTAAATATGTACAATAAAGTGTACGGAGTAGCAGGCTAATTACTAAAAGTTGCTGCGCTACTTTACAAAAAGATGCAGTTAATAGTACACTACTATATAAATTTACAGAAATCAAAAAAGAAAAATGTCAACCATACAAAATGTTTTTTTTGGGTACCAAGGTCCTACAGTGCTCCACATATTAAAAAAAAAAATATATATATATAGAAACGTATAAATATTCTGATCTACCTATTCCTACTTTACTAAAGTAGTAATATTTAGGGCAAATATACCACACCTTATACTTACCTTTGTTGGAAGGTGTAACGCAGATAACAGGCAAACTGTACCTAAAAACAACATCACTGCATTTAAGTATTCTAAATCCAATGATTAGATATACAGCCAATGACTTGTAATCACTATGTACTGTAGTACTATTGCAAAAAACTCCATATTTTGCTACAATAACGCAACAACAGATATCACTAACTTTAAATACCTTAAAACTTATAAATAATTTGTACTATGTACCTAAACTACACAAAATAATCATGTGGGCACTATAATATGTAATCCTGCCACATTGTAACAAAATGTGACTGACGGTTTATGCCATTTGGAAAATACAAACGTGAATGGGAAATACATTGCAATTAAGCATGTTTTGGGACGCCCCTTTTTTCTTTGGACCCCCTTGACTAAATCCTGCAAAATATTTTGCTCCTTTCACAATGAAACGGTTGGAACAAGAATGGTAAATTTTGCGGCGATTCAGCAAACAGGTCAAAAATTGTTAAGGTAGAAAATATTAAAATATCCATAGGTCATTAATATCTACACATTTATAATCAAAAAGGTAACCTATTACAGCTGAAATAAAATGGTAATTGGTTGTTAATAACAATACAACTTAATACTTAATTAAATGTAAATCTCTAGGCAATAAGTCAGCAAAATGCTGACCACAAAATAATGGAAATTTGTGTTAAAAAACAATATGGCTGATTCTCACCTTTGGCAAACATAACCATGAACCAATAAAATACCCAGTTGCAACCCCCATGTAATTTTGGTGGACTGTGAACTTAGCACGGTACACCATAGTGCAATATATAAGTATGTTTTATATAACATATAGGTTTAAAGTTACTTAGACTATTTACATATACAACCAGAAAATTTACATTTACATATTATAGTATATATATGCAGATGTAAAATTGACATTTTTGCACACACTTTAACCCTATGTTTTCTATAATTCACACACTCCACTTCACACCACTCTAGTGTATAAAATTCACTTTACGGCACTCCACTGTACGATATTTAAAGTATGCCACTCCACTTTACGACACTCCAGTATACGCCACTATATTGCACCGTGATCTACTGTACGTTAATCCACTCTACTCCACCGAACTCCACTATTGGCCACACCATTCTCCAACACTATACTATACGCTATTATACTGGTCACCACAATATTCTATTACACTTTAGTGTATAACAGTTTCTAGATACCCCTACACTGTTCTGCTTGCAACGGTATGCTATTCACTGTACGCAACTCTAGTTTACGCTTTTCCACTATGTGCTATTCGACTATGCCCCGCTTCAGAGTACATTACTGGAATGTACACTATTCCAGTGTACGCTACTCCACTCTGCAGTACTCCATTATACTGAAATGCAATATACCCCACTGTACTGTGCTACAATCCACTGCATGCTATTAAACTTTACAAGAATAAATTTTAAACAACTCCACTAAACAACATTTCTCCGTATATTACTAGACAATATGCTTCGATAATTAACCCTATGCAATTGTACAACACTCTAGTGTGCAATACTGCAAAAGACTGAACGGTATTACACTGAAGACTACTCAATACTAAGCTACTCCACTTCACAGACCTAAGTGAACAAGATATGACCTCCATCCTGATAAAGATTAAATCCGGCTCCCCCCTAGACCCGATGCCACCAGACATCTTGAGGTAAGGAGGAAAAAAAAACAGGTCGTCAACCGCAGCACTTATATCACTCTCCCTTACACAAGGGACCATTCCCCAAATCTGGAAATGCACTATAATCCGGCCACTGCTGAAAAAGCCCCAGCTAGACCCATCAGAACCTGGGAACTACTGACCAATCTCGCTCCTGCCATTACTAGGCAAAATAACCAAAAAAACACGTTAATCAGGTCTTGTCCCAGTATTTAGAGGAGAATTGGGTACTGCATACCACTCAAATGGGCTTTCGACCCCAAAACAGCACAGGGTCAGCCCTGTTGGTGGCAACAGAGGAATTGAAGGGAATCCTAGACCAGGGAGGTACAGCAGCTATTCTTCTCCTGGATCTCAGAGCCGCCTTTGATATGTTGAATCATAAAACAATGATCCGCAGGCTAAAGGAAGCTCGTATCACATGCTCTGCATTAAAGTGGATAACCTCATTCCTTGACAACAGATCCTTCCAATTAGCACCATCGCTGCTGGTCTCATTTCTCTCCTGTGCTGGGCCATAATAAAAATGGGTGTGGTCATGACGAGCTCAGCTCGTCATGAGCACAGGAGCACTGTACTGCATGACGAGCTGAGCTCGTCATGAGCACCGAAGGGGTTAACGGAAGGTGAGCATCTCTCTGATACCCTCCAAATTTCATGTGGAGTCCCACAGGGATCTGCATTAAATCCGACACTATTCAATCTGTATATGCACCCACTAGCAGAAATAGTGCAGCAATTAGGACTGTCGATAGTGTCATACGCGGTCAATGCCCCAGGAGATACTATCTGTGACGGAGGGCCCCCAATTCATGCACTACAACCTGGCACCATGCATAGTGCAAATAGCAGAATGGATGAATAAGGGATGCCTATAACTGAACGGAGGAAAAACAGATCTTATGTTCCTGGGTAATAAGGCGGTCCAAAGAAACATGATTAGCTGGCCTCCAGAAATGGGAGAACCCCGGTCCCAAAGACAGAGGTAACAAATCTGGGAATTTGGCTGGACAAAAGTCTGTCCATAGAGACTAAAGCTAGAAAAATATCAGGATCATGCTTTGGAGCACTGCGAATGCTACGGATGATCCTACCGCTCATTCCTGAAACCAGGTGCAGAACCGTGGTACAGGCCCTAGTGCTGTCACAGCTGGACTATGGCAACTCCTATTATCTTGACGCACCTAAATACGTCATAAACAGACTACAAGTGGCACCGAACGCCGCAGCTAGGATACTACTGTGCATCCCCAGACAACAATTAGCCAAGGCAGCCCTGAAGATACTACACTGGCTCCCAATAAAGGTCAGGATAGAGTTCAAATCGCCCATATCGACATGAATGACAAAGGCCTGATGCTAATTAAAATACTTGTCACACACTACATTCCAGGTAGACACTTAAGATCCGCCACAGATCTACCTATGAAACAGGCCAGGATAAAGGAAGCCAGATGGGGAGGTAGATCCTTCTCGCATCTGGCCCCTGGCCTAAGGAACTCCCTGCTTAGGGAATTGCGCATGCGAATGGACAAACTGGCATTCAGGAAAAAGCTGAAAACTTGACTCTTCCCTTAATCTTCAATGCAACCTCAGCCAGTCTCCCTCAGTGCTGCGAAGCCCTCGGGCAGCTATGTGCTCTATAAATCCATAAAACATAAACATTAACACTGTAATGCACTCCACTTTACTCTACTCCAGTATACGCCACAGCACTGTACCCTATTGCACTGTACCCCAATGTAGTCTATGCTATTCCGCTCCTCACCACTTCACTGCATGGCACTCCAATATATGCCACTGCACTTTACAGATTGTTAATTTACAACACTACACTGTACCACCCTTAACTTTATGTAAGCTCACTGTACACCACTAAACTATATGCCACTTTACTGTACCCCAGTATATGCCATTCTACTGTACCAGAACCCACTGTATGCCAATTGACTATGTGCTATTTCAGTATACAATATTCAGATATATGATCCTACACTGTACAACACTCCAGTCTATAGCACTCCAATGTACACTCTACAGTCTTTACAAAACGTAAATCTACTTTACCACGCTCCACTCTATGCTATACCACTATATACTACGGTAGTGCACGCCATTACACTCTTTACCACTCCTATATACACCATTGTACTGTATCCTAATTCACTCCACGCCATTCCACTGCATGCCATTCATTGTACGCCACTCCAGTATACCTGATTCCACTTTAATCCACTCCAGTATACCACAAGATACTGTACTATAGTAGACTTTAGAACACTCCTCCTCTATATTGTACCACACTCCACTTAATACCACTCCAGTCCACAAAACTGAACGGAATGAATATTCCAAATTTGTTACTGTTAGAAACTGGGTTTCTGGTTGGGAGAGGTATGCATCCTGTCCAAACAGGAACCACAATCCTAGTCAAGGTAAGCCACAACATGCCCTAAATTATCCTGTGCTTACCCTCTGGTAGCTTGGCACAGAACAGTCAGGTTTAACTTAAGAGGCAATATGTGAAGTTTTTGTGCAACACTTCAAGGAGTAACACAGTGAAAACACCACTAAAAGACTCCATATCAGGTTAGAAACATTGAGAATACCTTTACAAATACAACACTACCAAAATGACAAAAATCCAACAAGTAGAAGCCGAAATATGAATTTTCAAAGAATAAACTGTGAAACGGTGCTTAGAAGCAATAAGCGCGTAAATGGGATATCTGGTCATGCCAGAATAGGAAAAGTCAAAAGTTTAGGCCTACTGCGATGTGGTTAAGGCCAGTTTTGAGTGTGATACGCTGGTTCCGCATGTGATGCGCAGCTGCTACTCCCACAGCAGAGGATGTGTTGATTCTGAAGCCGATGTGCTGGTACCGACTGTGATGCACCGGCTCCGTTCCATGCTCCGATGCCGATGCACTGGTTCCGACATATGCAAAGGCGAATATGTGCTGGTCCCGATGAGGATGCATGGGTTGGCTTCAGAAAGCACCTTAGGCCTCACTTCCAGTGGTCCAGGACTGGGGTGGCAGCATTTGACAGGACAGACTCACAGCTTGCAGAGTCCAGATCGCAGGTGCAGGTAGTTTGAATTATTTTGTATCCCTGAGACTTCAATCAGGAGACAAGCCATCAAGCCCTTGGAGTCACTCTGGGTTCAAGTGATACAGGTCCAGTCCTTCCAACCCAGGCAGGAGAACAGCATGCAGCAGGGCTTCAAAGAAAGGCCAGGCAAGAGTGCAGCAAAGCAGCAATCCAGCAGAGTGGCAATCCTTCCAGCAGCTCAGCAGTTCTTCTTCCTGGCAGAGTGGTCACAGGTCCAGAACTGTACTAAAGTCATGGTGTCAGAGATCCAGTCCTACACCCTATTGTGCCTTTGGAGTGGGGGAGACTTTAAAGAAATCTTTAAAGTAGACAGAGGTCCTCCCTTTCTGCTCTGGCTCCAGACTCACTACAGGGGGGTATACACCCCTGTGTGTGTGGGTAGGACACCGCCTATTCAGGTGAAAGAGCGAGGCTGTGCCCATCTCCTCCCTCCTATCTCCCAGGATGGCCCATCAAGATATACCTAAGCTCCCGTTGTGTGTGGCTATCTAGAGGGAATACACAAAGCGCAGCTGTCATCCAACCCAGACTAAATAGAGACAGTTATCAGGCATCAAATGGCTAAAGAAAGTAAATGCTAACTTTCCTAAAAGTGGCATTTTCAAAACTGCAATTTAAAACCTGACTTCATCATAAGCTGTGATTTTAAATTGTGAGTCCAGAGACTCCAAACTTTAAAAGTGTATCTCCTCACAATTGGGAATTACACATAAAAGATGTAATAAGGTAATCCACATGTTATCCTGTGGGAGAGCTAGGCATTGCATTAGTGAAAATGAATTTGGGAGTTTTTCCCTACCAAGAGATGTGTAAACTTAGAAGTGCATGTCTTGCCTTTTAAATACATTGCACACTACCCTGTGGGTTAGACAGGGCCTACCCAAAGGCTTACTTATATGTATAAAAATGGATGGTTTAGTATATCAAGAGGTTTATCTTGCCAGGTTAAACTGGCAATGTATACTGCACATACAGGCTCTGGAAAGGCAGGCCTGAGCTATGGTGAGAGGGCTACTAAAGCAAAACGAGTGCTGCAGGCCCGCTTGTATCATTTAATTACAGGCCCTGGGCACAAGAAGTGCACTTTACTAGGGACTTATGAGTAAATTAAATATGACAATTAAGTATGAGCAAATGTTACCATGCTTAGGGGAGAGAGCCCAAGACCTTTAGCACTGGTTAGCAGTGATAAAGTGCACAGAGCTCTAATGCCAGCAAAAACGAGGTCAGAAAAATGGAGGGAGGCACGCAAAAGGTTGGGGTAAGCCAACCTTAAGGTTGTCAGGTTTAAAAGTTACTAAGATTAGAAAAGACATTAAAATTCACACAAAAAAGAAAGGTTAAAGATAAGTTAAAGTTAGAACAACTTTATTTATGTTTGCTATACAAACAAACTTATTCTACACAAACATTACACATTCTAAAGTTATAGTTATTTTTTTTATTCATCATGTATGCACCACTTTCAAATGAATATGTTAAATTAATATGTTAGACTTATAACTCACAATTTTTCTCACAAACCACCTTAAAATTCATAAAGCTCATGCACCTCTGTATACACAGTATTCTCACCTCACTCATCACACTAAATTAACTATAACTTGCCCCTTCTCCATGCACTACCTATACCCTTGCATATTTCAGAAGTTACAGCATGTGTACTAATTTCATTGATAACAACACATATGACATCTGAAATTACATAATGTGGCAGAACATAGTGCATGGTACAGGGGCAAGTTATAGTTAATGTAGTGTGGCGAGTAAGTTGAGAAGTCTATGTATGGAGGTGAGCAAGTTATATGAATTTTAAGATAGCACCCCTTTCTTCCTATTCTTCAACCCACTTTTCTGTCTCTGCTGCTAGACACTCCTTGGAAAACAAGTTCAAAGCTTTGTACAAAAGCCAACAACAAATCCAATGCCCCATGATGACAAACGTGAAGATGGTGATTGTAGGAAATTGGATTAATGGTTAAGGGGTGAACCTCTACTCAATCAGCAGCCACAGTTCCTGTCAAGGTGCAGTCACACTCAAACCCTAAATTAACCTGCGCTTAACCCTCTGGTAGCTTAGTACCATCACAGAGGAAGCCGGCAAAGACAGAAAAGTGGGTTGAAGAAGAGAGGAGTGCTTTCTATGGAAAAATTATCTGGATGAGGGGGAGTTACAATGAAAGTGAGGTGAAGGAGCTGCATAACAAGAAGCATTACTGAGCATAAAGTGTAAGAACATGATTTGTGTGTTAGGCTTCTTATACCAGCCCAACCTGTTGTTAGTGGAAACAGAAGCTGGTTACGGTGAGAGAATGGAAGGCGCTCATTGACCAGAAGAGTTAGACCTGCCATGATGCTGATGGCCACCTGTTCACTGAAGAGCTATCTTCACCCTTCCTTCCTTTAATTAGCCCTGAAGGCCACTCTGGTCTTACTCACTGCCATTTGTAAGGACAGCTGTCTCCAGTGCCATTTCCTGACCCACTCTTAGACATAGCTCTTTGTTCACTTATATAGTTGTAAAAATGTGACTTTTTAACCTCTATGTTTTTGCATTCTCTGTAGTCATACATGTTAGCCACCACATTTTTTACCTCTACTCTTTTAAATCTATGTTTTTGTACTCTAATGTTTTACATACAATTCACTGGCACTCGAAAATGTTATTATTCTAACATGAATTTCAGCCCACTATCTGGTTCTGAATGGCACATTAAGGGATTGTCTAATACTGAGCCAAAGAGGCAATCCTTTCCTCAATGAAATTTTCTGACCACAAATGGCTGCCGCAGACAACGTGCTTGTCTGAAAGGGTTCTCAAATGATGAATGCTGTTGCCTCTCGACCTAAACCACATGAAAGGCGAGGAGCAATCAACCCTTGGAGTGGAGCCATGTTGGACTACTTCCATGTCCACGGGGCTGGCAGAAACAGACATCCACCCAGATTTATCCGAGGTTTCCTTTCTACACATCTGGATCAGCTGCCAAGTCTACCTGTCGAGTCCTGCGGAAGTTTATATAAAGGTCTTACATCCTTATGTCTGCCGTCTCATCTGTGTCCTTTAATCACACCAGTGTGTCTTCTAAGAACAGATCAGCATGTCTTGGCTGAGGAGAGCAGCACAATTGGAACACCCCTCATAGAATTTAAAGAATGTTGCCCAAAAATGGCTATCTGTACTGATAGCCTTGAGGAGTAGTGAATGATGAAAGAGTCAGTGGGTGGCTCGCCTCTTTTCTTGTGCAAAAACCTCGTTCACCACACAGAAAGTGTGGTGGGTGGAACTGAAGACAATTCAGTGAAATACTGCCAAGTAGGAGCCATGTTTGGGAGTTCATTTATCCTTGAATTGAATTAAATATACACAAAACCACTTCTGTAATGGCAACATAAGATTTGAGGGAAATGAGACCCACTGATATGCAGAAGTAAGGAGACATTGGCAGGTTTCTGAGAAGCTTGTGCGTGGCCCGGGTAAGCACCCACATGTGGGTCCCCACTTCCTCCATTTATGCCATATGCACCTCCTGATTTAAAGAATAAATGTTCCTCCAGGAAAAAGAGAACAGGTAATCCTCGTTTTTAGGTCTCACCTTCGCAACGCGCATGCGTTTCAAAGGAAAAAGACCTTTTCCGCACGCCAAGGCTTTCAGCCAAGCACGTGCACGCGTTCCATTGCCTTCAATGGCAACGAGTGCACATCAGGAAATTCACTCGCGGGAGCGCGCCACCATCTGGCAGCAATTATCGCTCCCGTAAGTGAATCGCGCCCAACCCCCCTCTTCCCCTGCCGCACGAGGCGCCCGTGTTTGTTGCTTGTTTACCATGCAAAGCAGCGCACGTTAAACTTTGACAAGTGCATGCAATTCCGGGTCGGTCGATTCCAGCTAAATTCTACAGCTTAAATTTATAAGTATCAGTAACAGAGCTTGTATTATATTTGCCTGCATAATTACCACAGTAGTGACCAACTGTAACACTAACCATAACTCTCCATGTGCAGTGCTGTGTAGGAGTAATTACGTTTGTGAGACGACCAGTAATGCTTACGCATAAAGCCTAGCACCATGTCATGGGCTACTGCATAGTGCCATCCTTCCTCGTACTAAGGACCTCATCTGATCACCCACCATCCTGCCCTGAGTATTTCAATGTCTGATCTGCCATTACCATGTAGCTACTGCTCAAGCAGAGTGTATGTTCCAGTTTATCCAGGTAGGTGTACCAGTCAGCTTAGTGCATACCTCGGGATTCAGACATCCATCTGAACTTGGGCTCTTTCCGGACATTTATAACCCAGTCTCCAAGTTTCGGCACCACAGCCGCCTTCCACAAGCTAGTCCCTATGCCAGGTCATTAATTCATGACAATCGTGACACATGTTGATGCTTTTTCGAATAGGCCATTGATCTCAACAGGAAAAGCGAGGCATCTCTAGGTATCAGCCATCCCATGAAGTCTGTTATATATTGCAGTACTCCGGCCCAGAATCCCACTATCACTGTGCAGATTAGTGGTCTTTTGTAGTGCAGGAAAGGGTTGCACAGATCCTTCATGGGACAGATCTGTCCATGTTGTGACGTCTGCATCAGTCCAGTGGCGCATGTCATGCAAGACAGCCAGTGTCACACTTCCTGGGAGGGACCAAAAGGACAACTCTGGAGCATATGCGAGCTGTGCAGGGGCCTTCTGCATGCATTTCTTCCAGCACCAGCTAGCCGCTCGAAACAGCAAATCAGTGGTGGTTTGCTTCTCGTCTGCTTCCCAGAGTCCCCATGGCAATGGCAGGCAGTCTAAGTGTGCCCACATAATTCTGGTCTCTTGGACGGTACAACCCACCATTCATCTCATTGCCCACTGCAATTGCGCTGCTGTGTAATATAGCTTATAGTCTGATGTAGCCAGGCCCCCTTCATCCTGGGGGAGATAAAGGTCTCTCAACCTCACCCTGTGCCTTCCATCAGCCAAATTATCATGCATAATAGGGATCGCAACTCGTTAAACAAGGATATTGTGCTTCATAACTAAATACTTATAAGGTCCCTAAAGCGAGACCTATTGGCTATGCTAATGCTTGTTTAAACAGTAACTAGCACCATCAAGGGCATTTTTCTGTTAGCTGCCTCATTATTAATAATAACAAAATGTCAGGTTTGTTTTTAAGACCTATAGATTCTGAAGGAAACTTGTGGTGCCTGTGGCATAATTATTCTTATGATCTCCACTCTGCCACGTCCGTGAGCGATGGGACTGGATTGAGGCAAAGAAATAAGTTGTTATGCAAATGCATATTCATTTTAGATTAAACACTGTGCATAGAGGTGAAGTTGGTAATAGTACAAAGTTCAAAGGTGAGCGCTAGACTTCCATGTCTGCTTACTGTCTTGGAAAAAACTCTGGTTCATGGAGAAAAGTCAGGGCCATATTTATGGCAATGCAATGCAGCGAAGCGCAGCAAGCCAACTTGCTGTGCTGCGATACAGGGAAAGGGCAGGAATGCACTGTATTTAAAAGAATATAACGTATTCCTATCCTTCTCCCTGCGCTGGCTCCATTTTGTCTGCCTAGCGCCAATGCAGGCACCCTTGCACCATGGTGCAAGGGTGCCTGCATTGCAGACAAAAATTGGTTTTGGTCAACAAGGGACACCTTCCTGCACGAAAGAATCCTGAGCGGCAAATTCCTCTTTCATTATCTGCTATCTGCTGCAGAATGCAGCACACATAGAAAGAGGAAGAAACGAGGAGAAAAAATATATTTAATCTCGTTACACCTCACCTGGAGAGGTGTATCTTTTTTGTGCATTCCCAGGTCTACCAGTTCTGGTAAATCTGGAAATGCATAAAAACCATGGAAGTTGTGTGGGAACACCCATGCAACG
The DNA here is from genome assembly GCF_964261635.1 of Lissotriton helveticus. Lineage (NCBI taxonomy): Eukaryota > Metazoa > Chordata > Amphibia > Caudata > Salamandridae > Lissotriton > Lissotriton helveticus. The sequence goes on from NC_136057.1 coordinate 1,765,292,974, forward strand.
CCCAAGGAATGCCTCCCTGGTGCACACTATGGCAACGCAGTGATTTGCGCTGCGTTGCTATGCTCAAGATTTATGAAGCCACTCAGGGCCACGCAAGGTGGAATCGCGTGGCTTCATAAATCTCTTTTTAGTTTTGCGTCACTCTTGCACCACATTATGTGGTGCAAGAGTTGAGGTTGAATTTGAGGTTGTGAAATTTCACGGTGGCTAAATCACCACGGCCTCTTCATCAGAGGAGCAATGCAACTATTTATGTCCATGGCACAGCAGGAAATGTATTTGAAAACTACTCACCTTCTCGGCCCGGAGGCCCACTGGGGTTTTTTATGGACATAAATAGTTGCAAATCAACAGAACTCACTGGGTTAAAACAGCGCTGGCTATCAGGAACTTCAGGTACCAGCATGCTGTGAAAGTTGCACACCTGTGTAATTAATTAGCATGCGTTTAAAGGTGCCAAAAAAGGCAGAGACTGTTGGTTGAGACATTGCTCCTCTGATGAAGAGGCCGCGGTGACCTAGAAACGCGTTAGGAGACTGGATTAATACACTCTGGACTGGGCGAGTGTTGTTTTAATAAATACATGGCTTTTAAACCATCCTGCTGTTGGCTTTATCTCGCATCAGGGTAACTTGTGCGCTGACTCCGTGGATACTTCAAAGTAAGATTTGCTTTATTCCACAATTATCTGCTCAGACCCGTTTCGGTGGACAGAACCACCTTGCTATATATATATGTGGAGTTAGGTATAAAAATGTATAGAAATCTCCTAGATATCATTATAACAATATTCTGTCCTGTTGCGATTTGGAACTCAATATTACCAGCCTGCAGCTCAATGGATGTATACATTGACATTTACACAGCGCAACCTTAGGTGTTGAGCAATACAGTGCTGTACAAAGCCATATACATGGGACCGAGTCAAGGTATGAGAAGATACACAGGACTCCACACAGTAGAGAGTGAAGTGGAAGCACAGGTTATAAACACTGTACACCCTGCACCATGTGCTCAGTGCAGTGCCAGCCAGATGCAGACTGTAAAATTGTGCTTATGCATCCCAGCATGCAACATTTATAATCTGCTTAATGCAGGAAGGCACACAGACTTTAAACACTGTGGGTCCGATTCACAAAGGTAAACTTAGACCTGAAGTCTAAGGTTAGACCTGGGACTGTATTATGAAAGTGCCACAGGGCAAAACAGGTATTAGTGCCCGCTTTGCATGCCCCCGGAGCACATTGGCATTACAGAAGAGGCCGCAGATGCTTGTGCGGATCCTTCTTTAATACCGATAACGCACATAAAGCTCCAGCTCTATCTTCAGAGGGCATTCTCTCATTTGCATGGGGTCGTGCCACATGCAAATGAGGGAATCCCTTTGCTTCTGCTCCCACGCCGTTTTACAGATTTGGGCGCAGAGGTAAAGAAACTCTCAGGAGGCGCACTGACAGTGTGCCCCCTGCACTGACAGTATGCTCCCTGATGGGAGCCCTCTGGAAGAGATGAAGGGGTCCCATGCACCACCCGGACATCCCCTTTAAACGTGCAGAAGGGTGCAGCCTGAACTGTGAAAACACGGAGCGGCTTTAAAGCAGCCTCTCAGTTTTTCACCTAAATGCGCTGCCCTAGGGGCAGCACAAGATTACGGCTGCCCTGGGGGCAGCGCATTCACCATAATGTGGTGCATATTCATGGATTGCGCAGAGTGCACCTTTTGAAAGGTGTTCCCATTGCAAATCAAGTAAATGCGCTGCATGTATAATATGCTTCCTGATGTCAACAGTTAGACTTCAGGTCTAAGTTTACCTTCGTGAATCACTCCCTGCATCTTTTGTATGGTGCACTTGATGTAGGCCGTGATGTATCAATGTATTTTCCCATTGACATAGAATATGATACTTCAGACCCATAGAGCTCTCGATGGATGTCTGAACAGTGTACTAGTGAACTGTGCTTTAGTAATTACAAGCCCCCCACCAGGCTGGAGAGTGTCAAGTTAAAAAACTGAGGTTCCCACTGTGGTTTCCTTGAAAACTGGAGCAGAGCTGCCAGGGTTGGAATTAACAATTCCAGTTATTATATTCAACCCTAAATCTTAGCAATCTGATTTAAAGTTTTCAGAGTGGGGAATAACATGTGGATCCATGAACACAAGCTCCTTTACTACATGGGTATTCCCAATTCTGGAGACCTTACCACATCCACCTACTCCCAGCACCTGAAAATTTCAGCAGACCCACCGTTAGTGTTACCGGGTATGGAAATGTAGTTGGTTAATCCTGGCCTGGTATTCCCGCATGCAGTAATTTCGAGTGACACAACACTGGTCCACGGAAGTGGTATAACATTGAATACTTCAGCCAACTCATAATAAAGTCCTCAACTTTTTGTAAAGTTTTCTTTCTGAAGCAGAACATTTCCTGTCAGTACACTTCTTATTGCTTTGTTTTTATATTATCTAAAGGAGGAATGCTCCAAGGAGGTGTAGGGTTTTGATGCAGTGGTGTCCTAGAAGTAGCGCAGTGAAATCTTGTAGATTTCACTGCATCACTTCCACAAGACTTTCCCGCGTGACAACGCCCACCCTGCATACACTATACCTGACACTGGTATAATGTGGGGCAAGGCTTTACAAGGTGACGCATCTCCCTAGATGCGTCACGTTGTAAATGGACTGCAACTTGGCTCATTGTTTACGCCACCGCTGCATTACAAAAAGTAACGCAGCAGCGGCGCAAAAGTGTCTCAAGGGTCTTGTAAATCTGCCCCAGCGTATTTATCGAATCAAAATATGCATGCTTGCGGTTTTACCGATTCCTTTTCCCAGATAAACTTCACCAAGTTTGTAACAGGTAAAATCTGTCTGGTAACCAGCAGGATATTTTCCCTGGTTGTTCAGGTATTGGAATTTAACGCTCTAGATATTATCAGGGCTTTAGTTGGCAGTCTGCCACTATAAGGCATTGTAGTGAAGTCGTTTGCCTGGGGGTGTTTTTTTAATGTCATTCCTAAGTAGGTCATCTGGGGAGAGGGGTAAAAGAGTCTGAGGACACCATCAGTTGAGGGCACAGGGTTTTCAGTATAGTACGGCTTCGCAGAGACGGTATGTCCACCTCTGGACAATGTACAAGTCTGTGTGGTGGTTGGTACTCCTGTCTAGGGTGTGAGTTTTCAGACTAGACGTCAGCATTCCAATCTCAGCCCTCTCCTGGGGTGTAGCTGTCCATTGTGCAGCAGGTGCAGTGATACCGGGGACCGGGTGTGAGGCGCTCATAGAACTCCAATTAGTGGCTCATATTTATCACCAAACAATGAAATGGGGGCCGCAATTGCTTCCCTGCATTAGGGTCCGCCACACTCTTGCTACACCCCTGGAACTCTCCTTGCCAACATTTAATGGAAGCTTGTAAAGTGCCAAGCATACCCTAAAGTACGTTTCTCCGATTTCAGTAATTTTTTTATTGAAAGAAAGTTTATATATACAAGGTACAGAAATACGAGAGGCAAAGAGAAAAAACGCGTTTCTCAGTGCTGTCTATAGCTGGGGATGGGTTGCCCTGCACAGCAGATACTTTGACCCCCCCCCCCCTCCCCGCTCATGAAAGCCTGTCAGGCAGTTTGCCTTCTTCCTGCCCCTGTATGTCAGTCACTGTCACCCTGGCAGGCGAGCCAGGCCCCCCAGTCTGCTGGCTGAAAGCAGGGGAAATTCCCAGGTGTTAACTTTCACCCACACCTCCAGCACAACTGTCTGGCAAGGGCAGGGAGCTTGTCGCTTCAGGTGGAAGGCACTCCCGGGCCTGGGAGATGCCAGGGTCTCGGATCTCAGCTGCCCCCGGTGGCGGTGAGTACAGAAGCCTAATAACTGTGATTAGGACGATTATGTTCTAAAGCCACCGAGCCTCTATTGTGAGGGTCTGAGCGGCCTGCGCCTTCGCCCTCAGCTTCCAGAGCTCAGCCCGGCTTCAAAGGCCTCGGAGGCCCCTCCCCTCTTTTCCCAGCCACGAGACAGGTGTGACCGCGTGGGAGCAACCGCTGGCCTCCAGGTGCTCTCACACGGACTTCGGGCCCTGTTAAGATGTGGGGCTTGCTGCCACAGCCGGGTTGCCTTAGAGCAGAGTAAATGGCAAAAGAGCTTAAGCTACGGTATTTTTTTAAGGCTTCACGTGTCTTTTTAACCTAGACTGAAAAGATAGACGAGGAACAAGTGGGGGTTTGCTTCGGTTGGCAGACCCTCTGTATTGACAGTGTCTCCTCAGCAGTCAACAGCTGGACTTCCTCTGTAGGAGCTTCCGGTGTGGACCTAATTTAGAGGAATGCTGGCTATGGCATACTCACATTACACGTACTATAAATATAACATTCATTTCATTGGTGTTTAGCCCTTTGTGAGTTTAGCCGCTATCAATATTCAACATGAATATTGGAAATACAAAACCGTACGGAGATTCACTCAAAGAGTCTGAGAGGCGTATTTACAATGGAAGTGGCGGCGCGTAGCGTTAGCCTCCTTGGCTTAGTGGCGCGCTCCGCCACTTCTGAAATGCAGGGCTGCACCATATTTACAAGAATATGGTGCAGCCCTGCATTCTCCCTGCGCTGGCACTAAATTTAGCTGCCTAGCGCCAACGCAGGCACCCTTGCACCATAGTGCAAGGTGTCTGCATTGAGGGGAAGATTGTTTATGTGCAGGAAGGTGTCCCTTCCCGCACATAAACAATCTTTAAATGGTGTTTTGTAACTTCTATATGTGTTGCTTAATGCAGCACACAGAGAAGTTGCAAAACATATTTTTTTTAATGATTGTTTATGTGAATGGAGGGACACCTTCCTGCAGATAAACAATCATTGGCATTTTGAATTTTTATGTGTGCTGCACAATGCAGCACACATAGAAATAGCAAAAAAGAGGAGAAATTAAAAATGTCTCCTCATTGTGCCAGGGTAAGACCAGATTTTCCTCGGTCTTAATTTTGGTGCTGCCCCATATTTACGCTACCCTTGTAAATATGGGGCAGCACCAAAATCAATTGGTGTTGTTGTGGAACGCCAGCCGTCACACCCATTGCTAGCACCTACCACGCTAAGTATAGCGTGAAATGGTGCCTTATTTACAAAGCAGTGTCAAGCCACGTTGAGTGGCTTAACGCTGTCTTGTAAATAAGGCAAAGCCCCTATCGCCACCACAAGGGTGTGAAAAGTGAGGGTGTGGTGGCGATAGGGGCTTGTAAATATGCCTCCTAGTATATTTTTTATGTTCTTAAACAATGTGGACGGGCCCACTATGTGTATGTGAATACTTCTAGTCACTGTTTGTGGCATGAGTTGAGACCCATTGGGTGTTTAAAAGACCCCTCACACACTAACCTAGTTGGTTCCATGCTTCATCATCGGGGTCACAACCGAGTGGCCGAATGCCCTCCCGTTGTGCTACGACGCCTGATTACAGCGGAGCGGGTGATGGTGCGGGGACCAGATGCAGGTTAATAGGCAGAGGACTCTTCATTTCCAAATTGGATGCAGCCGAGCCTCTCCCCGACCCTCGATTCACGCTGTAATACCGATGGTATTGAATTTTTTTGCCCATTTGTAGTGTCAGTAAGTATGCCGACACTCTTTTCACACCTTTTTTACCACACACCTTAGCGAGTGTGTAGGCACCGCATTGGTTTTATCACGTGGCTCTAATCACCTTTTGCCACTCACTATTCACCTTCTCGGTCTTGAAGAAAGCCCCATTAGATTCCCCAGAGGGGGCTGAAACATGTAGACCATCACACATAGTCAACTGATAGGTACTCAATCCTTACTAGTTGCACCACTTAGATTTTAACATATATCCTGAGCCGCCAATAATAAAGTTGAGGCAAGGATTGTCAGTGATAGTTTTAACTGTAGAACTTCACATCACACTAATGCACCATCACCCGCTCCGCTGTAATCAGGCGTCGTAGCACAACCGGGGGGCATTCGGCCACCCGGTTGGGACCCTGATGATGAAGCATGACACCAACTAGGTTGGTGTGTGAGGGGTCTTTTAAACACCCAATGGGTCTCAACTCAAGCCACAAACAGTGACTAAAAGTATTCACATACACATAGTGGGCCCATCCACATTGTTTAAGTACTATATGCATCAGGGGACAAGGAGGCGCCCCCACAATACCCTTGCTCTCCCATTGTTTTCTCCTATTTTTTATGTTCACCAGTCTGCATCATATAGTTTATAGTCCATCCAAATGAAAATAGGTGAGTTTCCTTTCACAACATGATGTCTTCAGGATCAAAGAAGGGAAATCACTCGTCTTCTGTCATAGAAAAAAAAATATTTAAGTATCAAATATATCTTCTTGATTTTAGAGAATGTGTCTGTGGCAAACTGAGTTTACTTCTTTTTATGCTCTCCCACAGAATATATTATGCGCTAAAAGAGACTAGTGGAGTGCGATCTTGGGAGCGGCACCAGTTGTTGGTAGGGCTCTGCTGAATACACAAATTTCATCCCTCTGGCTTGGAAATGCCTGATGGTAGTAGCATTATGAGATGCGGTATTACACAAGCTGTCATTAGTAACAGCAGTGGTGTTAAACCCCTTTCCTTTGCTTGGACTGCTGGAGCGTATACAAGGCATCTCTCAGTGCCTCTTCTCTTAACAAAATGGAAGGTGGTGATGAGATGGGTCAGAGTCCCTCATCCTATTGAATGAGATTGGTTAACCGCATGCGCACTAGCGGTTTTCCCACTGCGCGCTGCGTTTTTCGAAAAGCCGCGTTACATGACGAGCTGAGCTCGTCATGAGCGTGCGAGCGGCGTAACTCATGACGAGCTCAGCTCGTCATGAGCGCGGAAGGGGTTAAATATACATGGCTGACATATACATCGCACTATTGCCACGTCCGTTCATGTGGCAGGATATGTGGGAACCACTGCAGGCATTTCCAATGCACCTTGAAGCCCTGGCACCAAAGAGATATCGCTCACAGGGGCAAAGAGCAGAGCATGCCACAGCAGAGAGGGTGCACATGCAGTGTGGGGGGTGTGAGATGAGGCTGTTGGAAGAGCTGGCAGACAGTACAGGGAGACTGTCAAGCTACATCTGGCAACTGAATCTGATTCTGTGCTAGTAAGAATATTCTGATCAGAAATGTTTTCGTTGTCATATCGCCTTATTTTTAATTTTTTGAGGAAAAAGGTTAAATTACAAAATGTGCTTATGTGCTTATGTTAACTTGTTAACTTGTTTGCACGTTTGATGTTTTCGAAGGTTGACAAATTTCAAATTTTTTTTTAAAGTTAAGAATATAATGGAAAGTATGGGTTTACTGTTCTTCACTCCACGTCTGCGCTACTTGAAGATATATATATATATATTGTCGAGGAACGCATAAGTGGAGTTAGGTATAGTAAATCTATACTTGCCTTCACAATATTTTTAAGTTGATGCTTGGCTACGATATTCTCAAAGGATGTTTAAGAGTCGCTGTACTGGTAGCATTCCCTGGATGATGCCGACTAGGGTCAAAGCTGCCCCATTCCAAGCACTGTTGGGCAGGATCTCTTTGAAGCTTCCAAGGCATGCCTACAGGCTGGTATTGTTGCAGTCATTTTATTAGGTGCTGGCCACCTTTTGTTCATCACTTTTCAGTAAAATTTATCTGAGAAGAGTCCCTTTCAACTGTATGACTAATGGCTTATGTTGTTACTGGAAACCATCATTTTAACTGTTCCATCAGTCTACTTGTGAATGAAACACCCGTTCCCTATTAAAGCAAATCATGAACCTTTATTGATTTCGAAAGCTCTGTGTTATTTCGGATCTGGTACCAGCCTTCAAAGCATTTCATGAGGTCAAGGCATGGACTACTTGACCAGAGCTCGTAAGCCAGTCAAAAGGAACTTCAGGCTCTGTGTGTCCATGCCCAGCCCCCCCCCCACCCCCCCCCCTCCCAGAGCCAAAAGGGTCTGAAGAAAAAGCTTCAGAGTAAGTTTGGAGAGAAGCAAGATGAGCTGTGTCTTGAGGAATTTCTGGAAGAAGAAGCGGTGCCCGTTTTCCAGAGCATAGTGGATCATGCATACAAGCTCCTAGGACCAAGAAAGTATGTTTTGTTTGCCTAGAAATGTGAAAAAACAGGAACCAAGAAAGCAAAGAGGTTTCTTTTCAAGCATATGTGTCCAGTCGTTAAGGCTTAGTGGTAAAAACATCGGTGGCCCCGTCACCTAATAATAAAGGTAATGCTGGGTCTTTACTTATAATTTGGCACCACTTAAGAGTGTTGCTCTGTGGCTGCTGTCTTACCTTAATGTATGGAAGCCCCAACCCTCGTGGCCAAAGCAGAAGACTTTGACACTGATTATGTTGCTCAATTGTAGAACTTTAAGGGAAGGGTTCTATCAAATTTTCTTTTTTCTCTGGCGAATAATAAATCAGTAGCATTTTGAACACATTGGAGTTTTTCTGAGATGAAAGAACGTGTAGACAGCCAAATATTTGTCCAAGTGGCCAAGGAATGAACCATTTATTAAAGTCCTATAGGTTGATGCACCTATTTCAGTCTCTCCAAACAATGTGTCCTTCCCATCTATAGAGATGTAACGCAGGCCCCTGCAGTCCCTGCGGTGCAAGGGTGCTCCCCATTCTTCAGAGGGGCCCAATCCTTCAAGGGGACCCCATCACTCCACAGCCAATGAATACATGTGAGATATGGGAGACTCCGGAGCCCCTCATTACATTTTGCAGAGACCCCCCCCTCTTCCATCATTTTGCATTATGCCACTGTCAATCTATACAGCTATGAGCATGGTCTATCTGCACAGTGTCGTATCTCCAAATCGCTAAAGCAAACTGCAACACTGAATATACATATAAATACGATCCATACCAAGAAAACGTGCTGTGGCCCACCATTAAGGGGTTGTGGTGACACAGCGGTAACCACAAGGTCGGCAGTGTGCAGAAACTGCAAGAAATTTGCAATGGCATGATGGAACAGTAGCACACAAAATGCACACTATTTTTATCACATGTTTAAGAACTATTGGGACAAGCTCTCTAATTGTTTGAAAATCTGTGCTATACTGGAACTTCATTTGTGCATTACAGCTTTTAAAAATACAGTTAAAATTGTTTAAGTAACATTATATGTATGTAGGAATGTATGTGGCATTTTTGTAAGTGTGAGCCCAGCCCAAGGCACCAAAGCACCGTACAGGGTCAAATACGAGAATAAAGTCAACAAGTGACACAAGAGGTAGCAGGTTTGTGGACTGTTAATGCATTTTGGCATAGTATTATTAAAATAACTATTTCAAAACGCTATGTTTGTGAGTTGTTTTTATTGTCAGAATGTGATCAAAATAATTGTACCTGCTACAGAGTCCTTTCTTTGCAACAGGGCGATGTTCACTTGAGATGTGTTACATCACAGTCATAGGCACAAAGGGGCAGGTTTATGAAGGCTTTGCACCTGTGCAAAGTCAAAAAGAGGAAGATTTGCTCATGTGTAGTCCCAGATTTGTATCACAAAAGTGAAGCAAGAGGAGCAAAATATTTATTAGCGATTTACTTTTCAGCACAAAACTTGTTATACACTGAAAGTTAACTGCAGGTAACGCAAAGCAGTGGGAGTTCCATGGGTGTTACATGGGCATTCCCATGCAACAACCCATGGTTTATGCCATTAACCCCCAGATGCATCAAAGTTATGTTTTGCGAGTCCTTAATAGCGAACTTTAAGAATTTGCTATTAAAGACTCACAAAACGGAATGCATGTAGGAATCGAAATATTATTTGCGATTTCTACTGATTCCTTATTTGCGATCGATTAGCAATTAGCGAATCGCAAATAAGGAAGCAATTTCAAGGGTGCCAGGGTGTCCAAAGGACACCCTGTTGCACCCCTGAAATGGTAATGTTCACTGGTGTTGCACACACACATGTCCCAAGGACATGTGTGTGTGTAACATACAACTTAGAAAAATGCACTAAAGTGCATATTTCTAAGTTTTTGCTATTTACCACGTAGTTTGACTTCGCGGTAAATAGCGGCCCCAGATTGCGAATTCGCAATCTTGGAATAGTTCATGCATTGCATTTAAGGAATCGCAAATTGCGATTCCTTAAATGCAATCGCAATTTGAGAACTCGTAATTATTTGCGAATTCTTAAATTGCGAGTGCATGAACCCTTGATGCATCTCAAATGCCCTTTTTGCGGGCGCAAACGGCCGAATTTTGCGATTCGCACCGTTTGCGCTCGCAAAAATACTTGATGCATACCTGTAAGCCCTTTCTACTAACAATGGTAAACAGGTCTTTGTGCCAACCAACAAAGCCTCCCTGAGGCAAGTGTTAAAAAGGAGATTTTTTTTTCTCCTACCTTTTCCAGTATTGCATGGATGTGGTAGTATACAGCACTCATTCAATGTGTAAAAGGTGTTTCTCCAAGAACAAAGAAGTACACAACTTAAACTAGCCATAACACACACAATGTTGCACTATGGAGCCAAGGTCAGCGCATGGCACAAAGCAGACTGGAAGAGCTCCAGCGCAGGAGGAGAGAGAAACAGCATTATTTCTTTGTAGGGATGGCAACTTGGGCTCCTGCGCTGTATCTGACATATTTGTAAATCTGCCCCAAAGTGTTACAAAAGACTCCTTCATGTATATACATTAATATGCTTCACAATATATGGTACATATAAGTGAGTACACTCATCCACTCTCATTTGTTACATTCTAAATTCTTACACAGAAGCATTTTAAGGCCTGGTGAACTAAGCCCTTGCCCAGGGCCTTCACATTCAAAGGATCCTCATTGTAAAGTGGTCTTTTTGTCAATACCTCTCACTCTGTCTCACTTTTATTGATTTCACCATAGAACCTTTGTCTCTTTTCCTGATATATGCTCTGACTCAGTCCGTCTCTCTACCCAGTCTTCTCTTAAGGACTTTTTTCACCAAACACGGCATATTTCAGTTGCTTGGGGATGAAACTTTAAGCATAGTATTGGATGGCGTATACGTGCTTGAATTACCAGAAAATTGATAAGAAAATTCCAACATGTTCTGAACAAATGTCCCCCAAAATACATCTTGCCCGGGGCCCCAGTATTCCTTAAGATGTCACTGTTTTTGGTCTTGCGCCTAGCGTTGCAGTGCGCAGCACTGTCGCGCAGCGGGAGACCTCTTGTAAGATGATTTTGAAAGCTGACCACACGCACGTGGGTGTGGTTTTGCTCCCGCCGGCTGCAATTAAATACAGCAGCAACGACAGACTGGAGCTCAGAAGGAACAATAGAGGCGTAGGTCACGCGACAGGTTTGGTTTCTATTCCTCCTCCCTCTGGGCATAGAAAAAAGTTCAAAAAAATTACAGACAAGTACCCCAAAAAATGTAAGTACTGTAAGATTACGGTAGCGTCCTGGAGTCACAACCTCGGTAACCTTTAAGCTTGGACCATCTTTGCTGCCTTACACCATTGTATGCTAAATAGCCTAACCTCAAACACTGCTGAACATTGATGTCTGGTTTAAATGGTAACCTGAAATTACTCTCACCACTCGGGGACCACACACTGCTGTCTTGAACGAGCGCTGACACTGCCATCTGTCAGATTTAGTGCTGTACACATATTTCGGGAAGTGAGATTAATGTATGTGTCACATGTGACTCCGAAACTTCCCCGAGGTCTGCGTGTGACAGCGAGTTCCACCTACCATCACTTTTGGGCTCAGAACCCTTGAACTGCAGCTCGGCCTGTCCGGTCCACCTTCACGGAACCCTCGCAAGATAAGACCTTAGGAAACTAAAGTTCCTCTTAGGGTGCGGGCAAGCCATATCCCCTGCCTGGACTGGGCAACCTAAAAGCAGGGGTGGCCCTGAAGCGGCCCAACCTCACCACCGCCTGTCAAAAAATGTAAATACTGTAAGATTACGGTAACGTCCTGGAGTCACTACCTTGGGAACCTTTAAACTTGTTTTATCGGGAGAGAGTTGGGGACTGGTTATGCCACAAGTACTATTTAGGCGAACTGACAGGGGAATAGAAACCAGGACACTGTCAATATTCAGTGATGAAGTACTGGCACTGGATTATACCTGTGGACCGAGCAGGGACCTTGGCACTGGTTGTTTGTAGGGGTGGAAGTTACTGGTGCAGCTCTTATGTGTCACTGAATCGTGATTTCAACATTTCTATTAGACCTGGTGTTTTTTTTTTTGCAGTTCTGGAGTCCAGAGTTATGAGGTCTCTAAGATATTCTCCACAATGGTTTTGCTGTTTCCTCCCTGCAGGGTGTTGAGCTCTGCAAGAAATGTCAAAGCTGGTTGTTAGGGGCTGGTGACCATAGTGCGTGGGATATAGGCCTTTGACCTGCACCCTTCAATACTAATAAGGGCCTACTTTCTCTCACTGGCATACCCAGTGCAGATGGCTGAAAGTGGGACCCCTTGCTTGACCCATAGCGTGCATTTTATGTGGACAGCATGGTTGGGTACATGAGAGGATGGGGTATCCTTGTTTGTGGGTGCACAAAAAGAATTTGCAATGCAATAGGTCTCGCATTTGTGAGAGTTTAAGCTATTGGCATTGTAAATAAGAATGCTTTTTATTTATGTTTTAAAAATCAACAAGTAAATAAAAGGCATTGTAATTTAACAATGCCAATAGCTCAAACTCTAGTAAATGCGAGACCTATTGCATTGCAAATGCTTGTTAGTAGAAGGCTTCGATTGTTGGTCTCTGTTGTGAATGCCGCCCTGAGAGGCTCTGAGGTGTTCAAGACAACTGCTTTGAACGGTGAAGTAAATCACACGGGGCAGATTTACAAGTACTAGTGCATCTCTGCATATTAGGAGAGATGCGCCAGTTAATTTGCGACACCTAAAACAACCCTGCGCCACCATGGATGCATCGCATTTACAATGTGGCGCACCGTGGCGCAAGGATAGACAGATATGTGACGCATATTTTGGCATAAGGGCAGCGCATTGCTGGGGTCGTGTAACAAGCACGGCGCAACTCCAGCAATGGTCAGGAATGCCCATTCCTATCATACTGTGCCACTCCTTACGCCTGCTTCAAGTAGGTGCAAGGTTTTGATGCAGTGGCGCCGTAAAAGTGACTCAGTGAAACTCTGTGAAATGTTGTAGATTTCACTGCGTCACTTTTAGGCGGCTTTCTTATGTCGGAACGCCCACCCTGAATACATTCTACCTGACGCAGGTATAATGTAGCTCAGGGCTTTACAACATGACGCATCTCCCTAGATGCATCACGTTGTAAATATGTTGCAACGTGGCGCATTGTTTACACCGCTGCGTCACAAAAGTTGTCGCAAGGGACTTGGTAATCTGCCCCACAGTGACTTACCCAGGGCACCATGCTTTGGAATCGCCTTAAGGAAAAGCCGTTGACCAATACATAGTCACGTTATTTTATTAGAAGATTTAAAAAACAAACAAAAAAAACAGTTGCTTCCCAGTTTTCAGAACGCGTACTTTAGTCAACAATTTTGGGGTGCAGACCGAAGGATTGGCGCGAGCAGTGAAAGGACAAGCTTTTAGTAAAGCATTTTCATACCAAATAAGCCTTTGAAAATGGCCCGAATTCCACTGAGTAATATGCCAGCCCCAGGGTCTGAGGGAAATTCCTCACCTCCCTGTAGTGACAGCTTAAGCACGGCCACCACCCCGAATATTATATTAATGCAACAGACCAGCACAAATGTGAGCATAACCGTAGGGCTGTGCGGCCCCTCCATTCCTAGACTGCCAGTCTGAGAGTAACACCATCTGCATGTCGGGGAACCGCACATAACTGAAACCCACACCACTGTCTCGGCGTTCGCAGAACAGACGCCATGTTTTCTATGTCACTTGTACTAGGTAAACAAGCTTCGAAGAGTAAGTCTGAGCTCGCCCTGTAGAAGTTTGCAACTGTGGCCTTGACAAATCTCCACAGAGGGCGCTGAACCCACCATGCTTTCTAACGAGCAGTTTTTAATGCATTAGCGCGCATTACACACGTGTGAACATTTTGGTGAATGGCTGGAGTGGTATTTCTAGGAGTTAGACGCAAAGTTGTGTGCTGAATGTAGAAGAGTACGAAATTAGAGAACTTGGCATTTTCAATCTTTGGAATGTATTTTGTTATTCTTTCCCTAAAACTCAGCCAACAGGAATAACTGCACACGTTTGGCAAAAGTTTTTAAGTGGTTTTAAATCCCTCCAAACATAGGATTTGTAAGAGGAAAGGAAACGCTACTGTTTTTTTTGTTGTGCAGGGAGTTTTGCACAAATGCGGTTTTTGCTTTGTCACTCGTATATTTTTAGTTCTGCCCACCCCTAATTAGAAGGCAGTGGATGAAACCGCAACAGAAACGTTCAGGACCAACAAATAGGAAGCATTGGCAAAGCCAATACTCGGACTTTGGCTGAAATCTTTTTGACTTTCTCAATGCTTGTCTCGATTTATCATGCTTTTTTGTTGCAAAGATTCGTGATTAGGGAAGCTGCAGGACCAGAATCGTTCTAAAAAGATGGTAAACACAAAGGGGCAGATTTACAAGCCCCTTGCGCCACTTTTGCATCACTTTTCCCATGTTAAAAGTGACGCAAAAGTGGCGCAAGGGACTTGTAAATCTGCCCTAAAAAGTGTTTTGGTCGCAAAAAAAGACATATTCCCATGGACTGAAAGGAGCTATTTGTGTCTGTATGTCCTCCTTGTGAAAGGGCAGAATGCTGTCACTCACTGCAAATGGTTGTAATGCACTGATACATTGTCAAGTGCTGTACGATGTAGTGGGCGGTAGAAAAATGTGAAATACATAATCACAGAGCAATGCTTGAAGAGGACTGGTTGAAATCCCATATCAGTAAATGAACTATATGTAGTATTAGTACAATCAAAAGGTCTAGGCTAACACCAAACATAAAAATACATACGTTTTCTCCTAAGGAAATGTTGGGTTGTATCTTATTTGTGGTTCTGGACTTATGAAGTTCTAGTCCCTTATATGGACTCTCTCTCTTGTGATTTTCTTTATTATTAATGAAGCCAAAAAAACAAATGTTACCCATTGTACAATTCTGTTTTAATACTTGTTTATACTTTTCCATTAGTGGCAGATCTCTACTGTTGTTGTTAATCACACCAATCATTTGCATGAACTCACATGACCTTACTATTGATGCCATACAACCCAATCAGTAACATCTACCACAAAGAAACTACAGCAAAACATGGAATAGTCTACTTGTTGAGAGCACAAGAATAATCCCAATAACCAATAATCACTGGATTAACCACTGAAATGGGATTTTTGAGCAGTGTGATGACCAGTTTAAGGAACATCAATGCCTCTTTACAGGTAGTAAGAGCTATATAAATGCAATGACAATGCAACACAATACAATCCTGTATAAGATTATTAAAACTAAAATGATGCCATTATAAAACAGCGGGGTAATCATTCTGTTCTTTTTTTCCGTGTACAAAGCAACATCTCATGCCAAAAGTTGCTCTCTTCACCACACACATACATTCAAATGTTTTAGAAAATTATTTGTTTCTTCAAATAAATAGTGCAATGACACCCAGAATGAACCTCAAATATTTACAGGATCTCTGAGTGGGGAACAGCTAAACTATGAGAACAAAAATATGACCTCATTTTACCATCCCTCAAAAAAGGTATGTAATAAATGCTTTACCTGCTCCTGTCTCCTGGAGCAGACCCAGCTGTCCCGCCAAGGGCAAGAAGAGTGAATATTGAAACTTGTTGGATGAATAGTTGCTGGCGTGCACCTGGCGACTTTTGAGTGTGATTTGTTGATCTTAGCCCCCAGGTGATACCTTTCTTGCTGCTTGTATTTTTTCCTGGCTTATTTCCAACCTTAAAAAATAACTCTCCTAACCGCACATCAAAAGACTAAAATAATTTATCTTAAGGCTCCTTCAGGTGAAGAACTGCTTCTTTTTATGTTCTGGGGCATGAGTTGAGGGACATTGAGAAGATGCAAAGAAAATTGCACGGTTTTCACTAATCTGATATTTGTCTTTATTTTTGTAGAATGTACCAAGATACATACATTAAAAAATGCAGATTTTTACTTATTGTGTAAGTTGTTTTCTGCCATTAATAAGCAACTAATACACACAGAAAAAAGTGCAATATTCTTTGAAAGAAAAATAATTGTTATATTTCAGTATTCAGAAATATCTCATGCTTATAGATAAAACGTTGCAGTTATACAACTGTAGCAAATGTGTTGAAGCTTGTTCATATGAACAAACCCATCATCAACATTTTTGTTACTTAGAACCAAGATAGATTTCATTAGGGTGTGAAGTATATGATGATCCCCACCACTCCCATATTCTTATTCTTTGACACCCACTGGGAAAAGTGAGCAATCCTGAAGCCCTGAAAGCAATCTATCACCCACTACATCATCAACAATGACTCAGGGTAGGGTGGCAGCCGGTCTCTAGATCCCATATGCGATTTCAAGGCTGCTGTGATCCACGTTAAGCCTGGTCCACTAGGTGCATTAATGTGTTCTTATAAAGAGGTGGCCAGTAGGCATCCAGAGTTAAAGAACAGTATTGGGGGACAGTTTAAGCTTGCAGAATGGACCACAGAGGCTAAAGACAACAATAAATCAGTCACACCTTGAGCCTTTTTGACTGACGCCCGGAGGAGCTCCCTCGCGAGCTAAAGAGGAGATGGGCTTTGGTTTCTCTCCTTGTCCATCACCTACCCAACCGGACTTTAGGCAAACGCTCCTGCGTCTCTCCTGACCTTATCTCCCCCTCTCCCTTCCCTCACCGCTCCCACTCTCTCCAACTTCTGTCCTTTTCCCTCACTTGCCCCTGCCCTTTGTCCCCACCCTGTTTATTTTTTTTGTTTGTTTTTGGGGGGAACTTTCTTCCCTCGCCACTTGAGACTGACCTATTTTGTCTGATGCCCGATGGAGCTACCTGGTTTAGCTATAGGGGAGATGGGCCGTGGATTCCCTCCTTGGTCGTCACCTACCCAGTCGGTCTTTAGACAGACTTCCTTTCGTCTCTCCTTGTTGTCTCTTCCCTTATCCTCCCTTTCTCACCTCCCCTGCCCCCACCACTAGTTTTCCCTCTCCTTCCTCTCCTCTCCTAATGTATTGCCTATTTTTTGATGCAATGTGTAATTGTTGATCCTTTTCTGTTACATTGTTTATTCTCATGTAAAGCGCTCTGATACCTTCGGGTCTAGCCAGCGCTATATAAAACTCTTTAACTAAATAAAATAAATAAATAAACCTGGCAAGAGAAGCAATGTAGAACACAACTTTCCCTAATGAACGATTTTGACAACGGAAAGTCAGTCAGACTTTCCTGATGAAGGGTACCAAAGTTATCAAAACACACTGAGATAACTAAATGATGCCTGAGTAGCAAACAGAGGCACTTTGGAGGCACTTTAGAGACTGACCTTGCAACCTAGCGGCTTCTCGAGGACAAAGACCCACATCTCGCCGCCTTGCAGACCGGGACATTGGTGAGGGGCTGCAGGCTTCCGGGTGAGTGCGGTCAGCGGGGCTGCGAGCGTGCAGGGGACTCCATTGCCCAGGAGTCCCTGCAAGACCATTTTCCAACTTCCGGTCCGCTCTCCCTGCTGCCGCCCCCCGCCCCCAGCAGTTTTAAAACCTTTCCAACCCCTTCTTTTGGCGGGACGCTTTCCAGCAAACAGAGGCACTTTGGAGGCACTTTAGAGACTGACCTTGCAACCTAGCGGCTTCTCGAGGACAAAGACCCACATCTCGCCGCCTTGCAGACCGGGACATTGGTGAGGGGCTGCAGGCTTCCGGGTGAGTGCGGTCAGCGGGGCTGCGAGCGTGCAGGGGACTCCATTGCCCAGGAGTCCCTGCAAGACCATTTTCCAACTTCCGGTCCGCTCTCCCTGCTGCCGCCCCCCGCCCCCAGCAGTTTTAAAACCTTTCCCACCCCTTCTTTTGGCGGGACGCTTTCCAGCAAACAGAGGCACTTTGGAGGCACTTTAGAGACTGACCTTGCAACCTAGCGGCTTCTCGAGGACAAAGACCCACATCTCGCCGCACCCGCTCCGCGGCTGCCGCTTCGCCGCCTTGCAGACCGGGACATTGGTGAGGGGCTGCAGGCTTCCGGGTGAGTGCGGTCAGCGGGGCTGCGAGCGTGCAGGGGACTCCATTGCCCAGGAGTCCCTGCAAGACCATTTTCCAACTTCCGGTCCGCTCTCCCTGCTGCCGCCCCCCGCCCCCAGCAGTTTTAAAACCTTTCCCACCCCTTCTTTTGGCGGGACGCTTTCCAGCAAACAGAGGCACTTTGGAGGCACTTTAGAGACTGACCTTGCAACCTAGCGGCTTCTCGAGGACAAAGACCCACATCTCGCCGCCTTGCAGACCGGGACATTGGTGAGGGGCTGCAGGCTTCCGGGTGAGTGTGGTCAGCGGGGCTGCGAGCGTGCAGGGGACTCCATTGCCCAGGAGTCCCTGCAAGACCATTTTCCAACTTCCGGTCCGCTCTCCCTGCTGCCACGCCCCCCCTACTTATTGTCTTAGCACTCCCGCAGCGCGGGACGCAGCCCGGGGCGAAGACCGGGCAAAGAGCGGGCCGTTTGAGGCCGTTCGAGGTCTAAGAGGGCTGGGCTGGGCCACCCCCCCTTATTTTTCTAGTTTTTCTTGGTACATCTTACAGTTTTATTGTTGTGTGTATACTTATTTATTGACTTGTATTCTGTAACATGTGCTCACGGGGTAGCCGGAGCAAAACCCTCATGGCTGCTAGCAATTCTAACAGATCCATAGATGATTTCCTAGTCAAAACCAATCTGGCTATTGACGAGGAAATCAGTAAAATGCAGCACAAGGTCTCCTTAGAACTTGATGCTGCACGAAGGCTGTCAGCGCATATTGCTAGCTCCAAGACATCCTCCCTGGGGAATATTGCATCTGCCCGTACCCCTGATCGTTCCGCTGCTCCACGGCCTCTGTTAACAACGGCAGTAATGCACCCTGCTCCCCCTACTATTCTTTTACATTCCCCTCCCAATTCCCAACCTAATCCAGTGCAACAAAATATTGGCCCTGCCCCTCTATTTAGTATTGCAGGCTCCTTTCCCCCTCCCAAAACAATCCAAGCAGCAAGCCATTGTAGTGCTAAGAAAGCCGCAACTTACAAAAAGAAATGCCTTGCGAGAACTATTCACGCTAGGAAAAAAGCTAGAATAGCAAGGTTAAAGTTTTTTAATAGTAGACGGGCCATGGGTTCTCTTGGGGTGAAAGATGATAACCCCAAACCGACTCACAGTGTTTTTAATGGGGAAGCTACTCCGGAAACACCTAGTTTGGTGGAAGATGATATTCTTATCATCTCTCCTAGTCAGAACAGTACAAATATTTTGGAGGGCCGGGTGAGCGGACCTGTGCACGACAGGGAGGGTGATAGCGAATTCCTCCAATTAGTCTGGGGTACGTTAAAGCAGCTACTTTCCCCCCTGGAATTGAGGCTTTCTCGTATAGAGAATAACCTCCTTGAAATGGATAGGACCATAGTCACTCTGGCCAGCTTGAGCCTTAAGGAAATGGATGCTAAGCTTACACGTGTGACCGAACCCACTCCCCAGCCCAAAGAAACAGAACCTGTTCAATCCCTCTTACAACCAGCCCAAAGCATTCCTGCGACCCTAATTACATCCAAACCCATTCCAAAACCCCGCACCACCATTGCAAATACTATTGTACCTACCCCTAGCCCAGTAGTACCAAAACCCTTCCACCCGCATAAACCAGCATACAGGCCGAACACTGACTTCAGGGCAGCAGCCAACCACCCCCCTAGGCCACCCTTGGTGCATAACCCAATACGTCAGGCCAGTCGCCACAACTTCCGCGGAGGGTTTATTGACCTCCCGCCAGAAGCAGGGTCGTACGTTATTATTCTAGCCGGTGTTCCAGAGTTGGATCAACAATCCCAGGAGAATGATCTCTCTCTAAAAAATAAAGTCATCCACTGGCTTAATTCCAACAAACAGCTCCCCGACCACCAAAGAAGTAGTGTACTTATGGTTCGGAGAGTTCCTTGGATCGGCCGTACGCACAAGTCCATAGCTGGCGACTGTGTGGTGGTATCATTTTCTGATCCCCACACAGCCCAGTATCTATGTGCATGTCCATCTTTCGAGGCCAATTCTACAATAGTGGTGAGGCCTCTCACTTTTTTCTATCCTCCTAGACAACAACCAGTGAGTGAGGGGTCATGGTCTACTGTTAGGAACACTAGTCGACCGACACATAGTTTTGTTGGACAAAATCAACTTAATTGGTGGCAAGGGGTTCCCACCTCCAATAGGTTCGGCTGCCTGGAGGAGGTGGATTGACTCGGGAGGTCTGGAGACTTATCTCCTATTAAGACTATTCCCCACCAACGGAGGCCTCCACCCCCAAATTCATCTCTTACTGGCCCATTTTTGCCTAATAATCCGGGTGTATTTTTAGACCCGGTAAACATTCCTGTTTTGGCTATGAATGAAGTAAAGGGCGTGGCACAGCCACTTTGTGCCCTAACTACGGCCTGTCCACTAAGAGTAGCCTCTTGGAATATTGCAGGGCTACGGGGACGCCTGGAAAATGACGATTGGGCCAACTTTATCGATTTATATGATATCGTCATCTTCCAGGAAACCTGGTCAACTGTCCCATTACATAGGCTGGGTTACCTCAACTTTTCAAAACCTGCAACTAAGAGCCCTAAGGGTAGGGCCTCTGGTGGCCTTACCATTTGGATTAAAAATAACTTGGGCTTCCATGGTAGGGAAACACTGGTGGCGTGTGTGGATCTCCTATGTATCAGCTTGAGTAAACCTAACACCCCAGATCTCCTTTTGGTCGATGTCTATGCCCGTGGTTGCCAGGGTGGGAAAAAACAAACTGTCCTGGACGATCTTGATCTTCTATTTAAGAATTTCAAGACCGACCAGATTGTAATTGTAGCGGGAGACTTGAATACCTCCATTGAGCCCATCTCCTCCTTGGCAGAGGATGTGGGTTCTGAGGAGGCCACTGTTTGGGCCATCCCCCCGCTTACTATCGCAAAGGGTGTTAGGGGCACCGAGGCAGCTCTACATTGGCTGGGCTTTTGTTTAGAATGGGGCCTACGGGCCGTCAATGGGCGCACACGCTCTGATAGCCTTGGGTCCAACACCTTCGATAACGGTCTGAGCTCAAGCCGTATCGACTATATATTGATTAAAATTGAGTGTTGGTCCATTGTACAAGACATGGTGGTAGAGCCCCGCCCAGAGAGTGACCATAATCCCCTTTCACTCGAGATTTTGGTCCCAGGTATGGGGGCCCCAGTCAGGGGTACTAATAGCTTAACATCTGATGTAGTTTTGTGCGACAATAGGCGTCGTGTAAAATGGCTTAGGGTTTTGGATGACCCAGCACTTATTTCCAAGATTGAGGAAAAGGTGTGGGGAGTGTGGAGTAGGATGCCTTTGTTATCCCCTTCTGGCAACGCAGACCCCATAATCACTAATCTCCACGAGGAGTGTTTTTTGGGCCTTAAAAGTCTTCTCACGAAACCATCTAGGCCTGTTAATGCCAGAGTGCACAAAAAATGGTATAATAAGAACTGTAGAGTTGCCCACAGCAACTTATTAGCTGCCGTGAAGGCCCGGAACTCTGACGAGATAAGGATAGCAAGGCAGTGCTACAAGCGTACCATCTGGGCTGCTAAGCGAGATTGGGATGACTCTTATTGGCTTGACCTCCTTAGTGCATGTGATTCCCCCAACCTAACAGATTTCTGGTTGATTGTAAGGAGGGGAAGGGATCCTGCCGCCCAGATCCCAGTAAATCATGTCTCCGCTCAATCGTGGGTGGAATTTTATACCGCACAATTTAATGACCCAATTACAGCGGAGGAACCGATGATAAAAACTATACTACCGTGCCACCTCCCACATATAGGAGACAGACTTTTATTTTCGGAATCCGACACTGCACTTGCTCTCGAGTCTGTTCAGCCGGGTAAAGCTCCTGGCATTGATGCTATTCCCGCTGACCTTTTTAAGCTCAAACCTGACCTTTGGATCCCTTACATCACTTTACTGGCAAATAACTTAGCTGCAGGGGCTGAGATTCCATTTTCATGGAAGGGGGCAGAAATCTTGCCAGTATATAAGAAGGGTGACCGCTCCCTCCCCAACAACTATCGGCCCATCAGTTTGATCGATTCGATCCAGAAAATTGTGTCGAGAATGATCTTAGCAAGAATTCAGGGTTGGATCGATTCAAATAACATACTCTCCCCTATGCAGGCAGGATTCAGGTTTGGGACTAGCACTGTTGACCAAGTCTTCCGGTTTACATTACTTTTTTGGAAGGTGGTTCTGTTGGGTGGCGGTATGTTA
Organism: Lissotriton helveticus; assembly: GCF_964261635.1. Taxonomy (NCBI): domain Eukaryota; kingdom Metazoa; phylum Chordata; class Amphibia; order Caudata; family Salamandridae; genus Lissotriton; species Lissotriton helveticus. Next base: position 1,765,315,407 of record NC_136057.1, read on the forward strand.
TATGCTGCATTCCTTGACCTTAAGTCGGCCTTCGATTTAGTTCCAAGGAAGAAGCTGTGGGAGGCCCTTAGTCGCATGGGCTTTCCGCCTGAGCTCTTGAGCCTAGTACAGCGACTACATGAGGACAATTATGCCCAGGTTAGGTGGGGTAGTCAGGGGCAGGTGACCAAACGCTTCCCTGTACAACGTGGGGTACGCCAAGGCTGTGTCCTAGCCCCCACGTTGTTTCTCCTATTTATTAATCAGGTTACCCAACATTTTATTAATACTCAGTCGGATGCACCCATGTTGGGTGGTCGAAAGTACCCCATGCTAATCTTCGCAGATGACACCCTCCTCCTTTCAAAAACTAGAGCTGGGCTTCAGGTAGCCCTGAATAGATTTTCCGAGTTTTGTACAATGAATGACTTGCAAATAAATGTGGATAAAACCAAATTTATGGTTTTTTGCAAGAAAAATCCCCCTAAGTGTACAGTCTCCTTAAACGGAGTCCATATTGAGCAGGTTGGGGTCATGACATACCTTGGTGTGACTCTAGATCACCAACTCAATTGGAACCCCCAAGTGGAGACGTCTAAACTCAAATTTAATAGGTTGGCTGGCTGTTTGATCCATGAACAAAAGAACTCCCTAACTAAGTGTGTTACCCCTGCCCTAAAAATCTATGAGGCGAAGGTTATCTCTGCAACCCTTTATGGAGCCGAAGTTTGGGGTCATAAGAATCTCTCCAGTTTGGCAACTGCGCAGAACAGGTTCCTACGGAATCTGGTTAGTCTCCCCCAGTCCACCCCAACTAAACCCCTGTTGTTGGATCTTGGTTGCAGACCGATCGACGAGATGGCCCAGTATCGCCTGGTGGCCTTTTGGCGCCGCCTCTGGACCACTCCCGAGCTTGGTCTGTTTACCCGAGAGTTGGAGGAGGTAAAACTCATGTGGGGGGCGCACAAAATACACTGGTTTAGGGTAGTCAAAAATGTTTTGAACATGATGGGTCTCCCGGAGCTTTGGTCCAACCCAGGGGGGGCAACTTTTCCATCTAAACTTGAGTTTAAGGCGCTCTTTTGGGCTTGGAAAAAATCTATTCTTGTAACCCAATCCTTGGACGTAAATCTAACTGGCTCATTTTTTGTGTATAAGGCCATTCCCTCACTAGAGCAGTATTGGGATTTAATCACAAGTGTATTAGATCGTAAACTATACCACCAGTTTCGAATCGGCACCTTGCCCATCAATTCTTTTACAGCAAAATGGGACACGACTACAGGAAATAAATGCCACTGGTGTCCAGACCAGGAAGAAAGTGTTGGCCACTTCTTCTTTGGTTGTCCTGTCTATCGAGCACCGAGAAGTAAGTGGTTAAGACCGATATGCTTGACCCTGAATAGTGGTGGCTACCGAGATGCACTCTTCAAACTTCGTGTTATTAGATCAGAAACTGTAGTGGTTTGTGTTGCCAAATTTTTGAGATGGGCCTGGTTGATCCGATCCAAGAAATTGGGCATCCCTGTACGTTGAACGCTCTTATCTAGTTATATATAGTGCTCTGTATGGTTATTAGTGGTACCAACTCATGTGCATGTTATTTGGGTCCCATTTGTTTCAATGTACATATGTGTAAAGCATCTTATTGTTCTTAGGAATAACTTGTGTATATTATCATTTCGTTTGACTGCTTTTTTTATATATTGTGTATGATTGTACATTGTCTTTTATGAATCTTTTATTCGAAATAAAGACTTATCGACTCGACTCGCCTGAGTAATAATGTAAATTGATAAGCCTTAAGAAACGTTTTTTCAATTTAATGTAAACATTTTGCGTATTTAGAAGCGGAATTAAATTCCACATTTATTGCTAGTTTGCTTCCAAATTTAAGGGAGACCAGGACATGCACTCTATACTCTTCTGATGAGAGAAAACTCGACAATACATGTGGTTATAGGGTGTTTGGAACTTAAGGCACTGTATAGGGTGTTGTTTTAAAATACCTAGAGAAAGAACAAGTAGAATTCACTTTAAGACTCCCTCCTCAAGTGCCTAGAGATTGCAGCGTTGACGAAACAACAGGAAGGAAAGGAGTAAGGGAGTCTACGGCGCTAACTATGCCATAAGAGATCTGTATTTGGTACATAAAGGAATTTTTGGCTAAATTGTTGACACACAGAAAGTTCCTTAAAAAATGCATTTTCGGCCACACTCACTAAGCTATTTGCACACCTATTTTTAAACCAGAAGTAAAAATACCTGCATTTGCAAGTGTAACTCCTCTTGTGGTAATCATGCATGTAAAATTATGACAGTATGATATCATTTTAAATGTGAGTGAATATACACTTAGTGGCAGAACAAGAGCATTATTGAACACCCATATAGCTAAACGTTTGTGCTAATTCAAAAACTTTGCAAGCACTTACCCTCCCCGAAATAGACTCCTATACTCTTGCAAGTGGTAGGAATAAATGCATATTCGGTGTGGAGAACGGGGGGTGGGAGGGGGCTGCGGGATATTCTCCATAAAGAAAATAAAGAAATATATTTTCCTGCCACAAAAAAATAATATGCAAATGTATTTGTGCATTACCTTTATGCAAATGTAACTAATATATATATATACACGGCACTGAAGTTCAGTACTTTCATGGCTCGAGGGATCGAGAATTCCGGTGTCCACCCTGGGGATCGTGTGACCAGTGCGGCAAGGGGGTAATCACCTCCAGGATGTTATGTGCATCATGGCTGTCCCTGCACCTACAGTCTGATCGATTCACAAGGTCGTAGCGGCCCGAGGGGACTGGAGGAGACGCTTTTGTTAAAGAATGCGTGGGATTACATTAAGCCGCCCCCAGCCTGCTTATAGACACTGAAACTCCGGATTTCCCAACCACCCCCCACACCACCGACCGACCAGCATAAACATAATGCATGGTGGGAGTTGAAGTTCGGACACTCACAACGATCTTCAACAGGTGAGCCGATTGCCAGGGGAGGAGCGGTGTGTCGTCACCACTACTTAGGTAGAGCAAAACAACTTGATTTTTGACTGGACTATCATGAGTGAAGGGCGCTGACGAAGGCGAAGACTGCCGAAATGCATTCGCCACCACTCACTGAATGTATTTTGAAATAAAGGTGTTTTCCTGCTGAACCCCCTCTGGCCTCCGCCTTTCTTTGTTGGGAAGGAGTTATCTGCATACATATATATATATATTTTTTTTTTCCACCAATTGTCCTGTTTGTAGAGGGAGCGCTGATAAGTTGGTGCCGTCACCGGGATCAGGGGAGTATCCCGTTTAATTTTTGCCATGAAAAAACAGCAGGCACTCCATTCGGTAGTATTTCAAAGTTCTTTATTCAAAACTGTGTTCGCCTTTTTACGCGTTTTGAACCAAAAGTTCTTGTTCACGGCAGTTTCTTACAGTTTGTCCCTCATCTATTTCCCTATTTGTACGTTTTGACCCGTGCAATGTATTGTGGGATGTGTGGCTTGTTCTACGATCATTGTTAAGAATACCCTCAACTTTATGTGTATCCGATGTGTGAGCAGTTTATGCATATCGGCAGATTCGATGTATATTCCTGATGTTTCTTTTTGTGTGCCCACTCTTGGATCTATGTGATAATCCCATATTTGTGCTATCTGTCATTTAAGTGTGGCAAATCCATAATCGTCATAATTAAATGTATTATTATGCGACTGAAATTGCAATATGTGGGCTGAGTGCCCTGTTGCCTCTTGTCCACAACTTTGGTTGATAATGTTGTGGGTCTTCTAATTATGTGATAGCATATATACTCCCTTTTGTGTTACCATTTTTTTGCCTGTGTGTGCCTTTTATTTGTCCTCATGTATTATCTGTTTTGGCATGCGGCGTTTAAACCCTCACTTCTGTTTACAACAATTGTTAAATCTGTACGTTTTTCCTACACATGTTCTTAATTTTGCCTTTAGTTATATGCATTTTGTTTAAGCGATGGGTATATCATTCCTAGGGCTGAGTGCCCTATACACCGCTATTTAGCCATTCAATATTCATGAGGACATATATCAGTGTCTGGACATCAATTTTACAAATAAGCATTTGAGAGCAGTGTATACATCAACTTTACATTTTTACTTTATATACGTGTTTTTATCAGTTCATGGAGTCCTTAAATATTGTTGAACTTTATAAATGGACATACAATTCCTCGTCCCCATTCAGCCCCTGAGGTTGTTTCGTTTTAACTTTCATAATGAGTTTGGACTCAAGCCTTCTCAGCTTTAGTTTTCTGTCTCCACCTCGTTCATGTTGAGGAATGGTAGCCAATCCAGAGTATGTTACATCCAGCCATGTTTTTCCCCCATGGCATGCTATGTGTTTGGCCATGGCGTAAGTGTGGTCTGAGTTTTTTATGGCACGAATGTGCTCCAGGATTCGCTTCTTCAAGGGACAGGTGGTGCTCCCAATGTACTTTTTACCACATTTACATTGGAATAGAAATACCACGAATGAGGTTTCACACGACGTTATGGTTTCTCTTACTTCAAAGTTTTTTCCGTTGGCGTCTTGGGTATTTTTTAAGTTTTTTCCAATTTTACACGCCTTGCATGTTTGACATTTTGTAAAGCCTTTCGATCTCTTCTCCAACCAGGACTCAGTTTTCTTGATTTAAAAATGGCTCCGTACCAAATGGTCCGAGAGGTTTGGTGCTCTTGTATAGGTTACTAGGGGACGTTCCCCTATATTTTTGCCAATGTCCGGATCTTTTTTCAGCACATGCCAATACTTCGTCATGATTTTTTGATCTTATAGCTTTCTTTGGTATACTTTATTATCATGAGTGGCGGTTCCTCATTTTCTGTCAGTTTTTGCTTCTCTATACTTGGGGTATCAGGTTCAATTGTTGTTTCTTTGTCATTTTCCATGCTAGTTGCGAACACAGTTTTGAATAAAGAACTTTGAAATACTACCGAATAGAGTGCCGTTACTGCTTGGTGTCGTCGTGCGAGATGCACTCGAGCAGAGATGAAGAGATCCAAGCCTCAGCTCCACTAAAAAGGTAAAAAGGCTCCAGAAGGCTGTTCCCTTTCACAGTCCTGCCATCTTCACCTTACGCATTTCAGAGGGCGTGCTATTTGGTAATACAAGGAGATGTGGTTGGACAATGCACGTTACTTTCCTTCTTCATCAGCCTATGATGAAGAAAGTTATTCGAAATGCGTAAGGCGAAGATGGCAGCAGGACTGTGAAAGGGAAATGCCGGCTGGAGCCTTTTTACCTTTTGAGTGGAGCTGAGGCTTGGAGGTCTTCATCTCTGCTCGAGTGCATCTTGCACGACGACACCAAGCTAGGAGCATTAATACAGAGGCAGCGGTCGTGCGGCCGAGATGCACCACACAATGAAGCAGAGGGCCACAGGGGCGAGTATTGCACGAGCCTCTGATATGGAGCAGAGATATTGGATTTAGAAGGCACACGCGTGTTACACCATGTGTGGCAGAAAGCTTCATCTTTACCCAAAAAGCATGTTTTTTGTGATTTCCTTTAAACCCATTCAGTAGTTTTTGAGAAATGAAGGCCCAAAAGTTATAGACATATGGAAGTTTGGATATGTGGCAGTCCCAAAGGAGCCCGCGGGCACACAACTTCAATAACAGAGCAATGACATTGCCGAAGGTACAAAAAAATTCCCATAAACTGCCACGCTAGCGTAGCAACATGAAGAGAAATGCTACGGCACCCATTAAAGGACATGGGAACTTAGTTCCCATGTTCTGAAAATCGTAAAACACATATAATATAAGCGGGTAAGGTAGGGGTATCCTGACCCACTGGTCCTTGTGAGGGGGGGGGGGGGAGTCAAAAGGCCCCTGCCACAGGTCAGATTTAAAAAAAAATTTTTATTTGAGGTGCTCCAATCCAACGAGACTCTCAATAGAGTTAGATCAACCCTTCTACTCCAGTAAAAGTCCCACAGGATCAAAAACAAATTTAGCAACAAGTCGGATGAGTGTCCCTTGTGCAGGCCACGCTCTGCAGCCAACCCCACCCTGTGCATGGGGCAGGGTTCGGCACCTATGGGAGAATGGGAATGATAATAATATATTACTTTACGTTAAAAAAATACCCTTGAAATTCACTGAAAAAGAACAGTTAAAGTGAGGGTATAGTTGGCATGGTAAAAATATCTTAACTTATATTAAAAAAACTAGCATAAGTTCACTGGGAAAAAAAACCAAAGGTCATAGTGATGTTATAGTTATGTGAAAATGTAAATAAAAACATAAAAGTTTAGCTAAAATAAAACAAAAATTCACCATTTACAGATTAAATGAGGTAACTATATCTTACGCACGCTTCATGTACTGCTTCTGACCTCACATATGACCTCACATATTACATTACTGATGACAAATTCTATATCATTTATAACATCACTGATGATATCTAAAATTACATCATTATTGACACTGATGTGCATATCGTGAAAATATATGTGTATGTGTATTACCCAGTGGTGGGTCCACTGGGCAGTAATAGTTAAAAACACATTTCCATAGGAAAGGCATTTTTTGTTTTGCTTATAACTTGGTGCCATATTCACAAAATATTTGAAAAAAAAAGTCTCATCCGCTTCAGCTCTTTCCTGGAACTTTTTTGGGGTCATCGGTCAAGCGGGGACCGAGAAAATTGGGGGTCCCAAAAGATGTTTTCCCCATCTTGGTCCAGAAAGTGTGTTGTTTGCGATTTGTTGTAAATTTGTTCAGTAGCTTTTGAGATATTAAGGTTAACAAAATAGACATATTTCATGCCACAGAGGATCTGCGTAGGCGTCAGATCTTAAAGTAAGACCTGACTGGCTTGCACCGCATCAACAAAAATGTGGTGGCAGCCCCTATAAGACTTAGGGACTGAGTCACCTGTCCTGGATCTATAACTCTGCAGTAAATTTTTAAAAATAAATATGCGTGGGCTCCCTTGTTTTTAAAAACAAAACTCCAGGATGGGCCGGGGCTGGGGAGCTGGGTGGCGCATTCCATTTAATAAGGTTCCAAAACTCCGGCACTCCGGAACACTCTGCCTATACATATCAAAGCGGCTCCCACTCTATTGTGTTTTAGTTAACTGTTAAAATCCTGGCTTATTAATGTCTAGCCTTTTTCCTGTTACTGCCTCACTGCAATGCCCAACCTAGCTTCAAGACACCCACGGGTATTCGTGCGCTTTAGAAGTTTTATAACATAACATTCAAATTACATAACATAAGGAGTCGAGGCATGCATCCCCCTAAGGCCATTTGCAGGCCATTTGCAGGCCCCGGGGACCTCATCCCCCAGGACCAATAAGGGTAGGGTAATTATGCTACCACCCCCCCCCCCCCCCCCAGGGCAATTTCCTGGCCCTGGGCACCCCATTTCCGGGGGCTGTGTATTAATTTAATGGGGAGGGGCCATGCTGCCCCCCTATCCAAACATTTAGGAGATCCCAGGGACTTCATCCTCTGGGGCCGATAAACACAATTGGGGGTAGGGGGCACAGCCACCAATATTGAGCCTTCAACAAGCTCCTGGGATCCTATACCCTGGGTCTGCATTTTAGTAAAAGGGGAGAGGATTATGTGGCCCCCACACCCGAGCCATTGTATGGTCTCCCTTCACCTGGGGCCAGCTCAGTTACGGTGTCCATATCAGGGATTGTTATGTGCTCCGACCTGGCGGGATTAGAAAGCTTCTTCCGTCGGATGGGAGCACAAAAATGTGTCCCTGCCCATGCTTTTGCAGGCAGGTAAACACAGAATTTCTCCCACCTAGTGGGAGCAAAAGAATGGCTACTGCCACCGGGTAATAGCAATGGTGGCTCCTGCCTCACCCAGTATCGGTGCAGGCAGAAGAGTGGGTGGGGTTGTGGGGGCAATGGGGCTCCTCCTACAGCCCCAAAATTGAAAATGCTCTAGGGTGCCTAGGGTTGGCACTGTGACACCTCAGTTTGTTTTTGTTTCATTAGAAAAAGAAAAGATGTTGCGGACTCCTTTACAGCACATGGGGCCACTTGCATGGAGCCTGCAGGGCAGTGGGGCCCAGGGGCTCTACATGCAGCCCTGAACAATCATGTAGTTGTCCCGCGTGGGCATCAGGCTATCCAAAACAAAACAAAAAACATAAATAATTAAAGGAATGATAAATGAGCAGCAGGAGCCACTCATTTATTATACACTGCTCCGGCATGGCGTGCCCCATATTGCCCAGTGAGGGTTTTTTGCTGATATTTTTTAATTTTGTGTGGGGCTCCAAGGGTTGCTACAGGCCCCTAGCAATATAAAGAAAACAGTAAGAATCCTGGGTCATTAAGTCATTGAAACCAGGACAGCTTACCATATTTTTTAAGCATTCCTACCTGGGGCTCTATGTTCTTCTACTAGTGTGCAGGGTACTTTTGTGATTGTTTTTATGGCTGAATTTTGTTGGCTGAAAAATGTTGAAAGAAAGACTGAAAGACATGATGAGTTTTAAAAAATAAAATGTTATAACTTTTTTAAAGGAAATTCACTTTTATTAAACATTTCAATGCGTGAATTAACGAAATAAACACTTTTAATTATGATTATTGGTGATTTAACAAAGACAATATCCTGACCCCTTGATAAAGCCATTAGGTCCACTTTTTATATTTTGGAGTTGCGACTCTTTTTACAAAGTCAGTAAGTCTTCCTTACTTTAAAAGCATCCTTTATACTGTAACAACACATAGTCAGAATATGAGGATTGGGCTCAGGGCCTGGCCCAACCACAAGTCATGCACAGCAATCAGCATCTTACATTACTTTTTAAAAAAATGACATTCTCTGAAAAAAACTAAAATTAAAGGGATATAATAGTTAGGTAAAAACACTAAACTTCACCACTTATAGTTTTCTCAACACCTATTCCACTTGCCTTAGAGTAACTAAAACTCACGCCCTTGCCATTCACTACTAATTACCTCACATATTACATCACTGATGACACGTTCTATGGCACCATTGATAACATCACTGCCACTTCCCTAGTTTAATTCACCATGAGGTCAATCAGTCCTGCCTTCTTAGCTAGCAGCCCTTTGGATTTTATGCTTGTAGTTTTGTATTTTTTTCATTTAATTTATAGACCCGTGAGCATTTGTTGAAACATATTTTCAGAAAGGCAAAACAGGGAGAAGGTGTCACACACGGCGTGGAGCCACTTGGCTGCTATGACGTAAAATTCCAGTGGGTGACAGGTAGGCACAACACAACCATCCACTCGAGCATCTGTTACTGAGAAGGGGCTGTTACAGTAACTGTTCGGGAGTTAAAAAAACTAAAAGGGGATCATAAACATAGTAGAAGGACAACGAACTAATGAGCTGAAGTGAGGAATGAAATGTGGTCGAAAGATGAGATGGAAGCCCTGGCTGCCCGGCCTGCTCCAGCTTCGCCTGGAGAGGAAAGCGAAGCGGGCTCGGCGCAACCAGCTATTGTTCACTGAAGGATTCTCCCTGTAAATAGCCATTTATTCCTTCTTAAGAGTCCTCATTAATCTGCCCATCCTGACAGCCCATCTACTGGACTTACTTAGCTGTCACGAGGCTCTGTGTGTGGAACTCTGTCACCCTGGGGCTTTTCACCTTTGACCTCCGCTACTGAGTTCACTGCCCTGGAGAAACACGAAATCGCAACATCGGGTGCGGACAGGTAAGGTGGCAGAGGTCACGGTTCATCAGCGGTGAAAGGAATAGTTGAATGTCATGTACATAGTTCTTACAATTACCAGCCGTCCTGGGGCCTTCTGCTTTGGAATTTTCTTTGGACTGCTTCAGACTTGCCCATGGGTAGACAGGGAGACTCCAAACCCTTCACAGACGTCGCCACTTGCTCGCAGCTCATTGGTCATGTGGTCTTCCATTTTTCTTCATGTCAAGTATCAATCCTTTACTTGACAAACACTCTCCTTTGAAGCTGTTCTTCTCTTTGTCTCACTTATCCTTTACTTTCATCGCCATCTCTGTGTGAGAGCACAGAGGCGATTGGACCAGACACACTGAAGTGATCACATTGATGTGTTACACACTCTCCCTGTAGCGCACCATCAACCAGTTCCTTGGCTTGTTGACGCATTGAGTGTTATTGGATCCCCAACTTATGAGAGATGCAGGGGGTGACTCAGTGCTTCATTTATGGAAGATAAGTGTTGCGGCCCAAGGTTTTGCTCAGAAGCCTGCGGCCGGTACTATCTAAGGTCGGGGTGCCTAACACCAAGGATGGCTTGTCGTGATTCGGCCTCATGCCACTTTAGTTCAACCTAAGCACACCCCGCCTGTTTTTTTCAGTCTTTCAGGTTTTTTTTCATCCCTGATTTCTCCTTTTGTCTCTGTTTATCTACCTTTTCTTCCTCCTTTCTTTCCCCCTTTTTTGTTTTTCTCTCTTACTCTGATCCAAAGTCTGTTGAGGAAAAATAGGTCAACAAAAAGAGATGCAGATAGGCTCCTCCTGCAGCCACTAGCTGAAGCTAAGCACTGGGGTGACGAGGTACTTGAGAATAATTTAGGAGAAGAGTGGAAGTGGCATAGGATAGGTCAGCATGTGGAGAAACTTTCATTTTGCATAACCTCAATATTCCTGAACAGGCACGAGCAATAAAAAAGAAAGGGGTAATTCCAGTCCTGAACAGAGAAAATCAGATAAAAGTACTCCTCTTCAGGCTACTTCATCTCCCTGGACTTCAAGTGGTAAATTAGTTGCTGTCTTCCCTCTTGATGTTCGGGCTGTCCACCAAGAATTAAATCAGAATTTTCTAAACACTACGACCAATTCTGATTGACTGATTGGTGGCTAGGTAAATCGGCTGAAAGAGAACGTGTTTTAGAAATTTAGGTTACACTTCTAGTCTTTCCATGTGCGTCGGGCTTTGCATTTAACCATTCTGAGCAAATCAAATTGTTTGGGGCGCCCTAAAGCATAGTCTACGACTCTTAGCGTGTGTGTTGCAGGCCCAGTTCTAGCAGGAGAGTCAGGAGGGCCAGGAGGGCCAGGCCCTGCCATGGTAGCCCGTGGCTAGGGGCGGGTCCTCCTCTAAGGTGGAGGAGCGTCACCCCACTGCTGTCAGAGCAGGAGAAAGGACAAATAAAATGATAATAACCTTGTTATTATCATTTTATTTTTCATTACGGGGCTGGGTTAGGGCAGCACTGGTGGCACAGGGGTGGGAGTGGTTTGCACATTCCAAGTGCGCATGACCGTTTCGCCGGCCATCTTGGCCTGTCCAAACAGTCATGCACACTTCGCAGGTTCCCCACCTGGCTGCATTACTCAGCCTGGTGGGGAACTACGGCTCTCGGACTGATCACAATGCTGCATTTCTGTGTGGTGATTGGCTTAGGGGAGGAAGCCTGGGTTCTTCCTCTTACTGCAACCGAAGCTGAGGAGAGACGGTCGCATCAGAAGGGACCGAAGCTCAGGAGAAATGGCGGCCGGCATAAGGTAAGTGTTATTTTTTTTTCCAACCACGCCCACCAACCCTGCCGCCACTGCCCATGTCCCTCCCAAGGCCAATTTACAAGCATAAAACATTGTTTGTTCTTTTTTTTTTTTAATGATTGTTGTGCACCTGTAGCCTTGTTTTCTAAGCCTCATTGTTTAACTTTCATTAAAAACATCAATGCCTTGGGCTACTTGAAGTGCCTGGGGAGAGGTGTGAAGTCCCTGCGGATGGGGGCTGTTAGCAATACTTTTGACATTGCAATTTTATCTAAAGAGGCCCATAAGCTCCCTTTGCACAGTATTTAAGAGACGACATATTGCCAAGTCTACTGGAATTATGTGTATCTGCATCCAATGTGTTTTCTGTATAATTGTGGATTTATCGCTTTGAAAACATAATCCATCTCCTGCTACTTAAATCTGCAGATTTCAACAAAAACATTGTTGTTAGCCAAATTGATCAAAAGCTAATAAAAATGAAGCAATATGCTGGTGAATGGTGAAAGACCCTTTGGAAAGGTTGACTGGTCACCTCTCAGTTATCTATTGTTATATTTGGCTGTTAGACTGGTACTAATGAGATGAAACCACTGCCCAGACAGTGTTAACATGTGTATAAATGAAAAAATAAGGAGGTAGTATTGCCACAAAATGTGCCACGTAAGACTGCATAATTTGCCTTTTCTTCACAGGTAATTTAGTGAAACCAACTGCATAATGTGTTCCTCTTCTGCCGCATAATTCCAGTGGCCCTGCATGTGGCATTAACAATCTGTTTGGATTTTGCCATCCAAAGAAAAGGAATTGAAAATGTAAATACAATCTATTTCTCAGCAGAAGTTTGTTTCATTTTTGTCCTGCTGTGACACTATTCTTAATTTATGGCACTATATAAAAACGACTGCCAGCAAGTACCCCACAGTTTAACTTTTCTGAAGTGAAAAGACTTTTACCCAAGTTCACTACCACAACACAGATACAGATTGGGCAGGAGCAGTGCAAATTCCCATTATACGAAGAACGGAAGTGGCATCTCTTCTAGGGCAGCACTTGCAACACATGCTGCCACTGTCCTACCTACTCCGAAGTACCAGAGGAGCTAGCTGAGTCTGCTAATATAATTAGAAGGAAGTTAAGGCTAAGACAACACGCTTCGGGGCACCGCGACAGTGCCTTTGCTCTCTCCCTACAAATTCTCTCTGTATGCCACATGGGTACGTAGAAATGGATAATAGCTCGGCTGTAATCCCCTCGGATCATAAATCCATATGGTGATATAGTGGGCTAATGCACTTGCTGGACAGATGTGCCTACAATCTGTGGCGTCATACGTTGAAATATTGCTTCTAAGCCTTTCATTTCAGACTCATGAGTAGGACAGAAAGTGCTGCAAAAATTAACTTGTATGTCCTGCTATCAAAATAAGCATTCTGAACTGCTAGGTGTCCCAACTCTGGATAAACAACGCTTATTTGAGCTTCAAATAATTGTAATATGTTGGCACATTTTGAAAGGTGCATAACCCGTAAAGGCCACGAATATTATCCATCAACTAACACACAGCTGAGGATGGATGGCGTCCTTCCCTCAGAAGTCTTGACAAATCCAGCCTCTCAGTTGTCACAACATTAACTCCACAGAGGTGAGGATTTGGGGGTGGTTAGAGGAGAGTGCTAGGACAGCAAAGATGATAAGGTTGGATAAGAGGTTGGATAAGAGAAAAGATTGCTAAGGGAAGTGGTGGATGAAATAAGTCTAAAGAACTCAGTAGAAGGGAAAAGAAGGAATACGACTGAGCAGAGTAAGAGAGTGATATGTGTCAAAACGTAGAGAAGGTGATGAAGAAGGTGTTAGAGGTAGATGAAGGAGGATGATGGAGCAGGGGAATGATTAGCAACCTGTGTGATGGGAATAGGGTAACCGGTAGTTCTGTACTGAGAAAAGGATGAGAGCTGAGGAAAGGGAGAGGAATAGGGAAAGGTGAAAGGGGAGAAAGAGGGTGGTAAAGGATTGAACTGATGAGAAATGAAAGATATCAGAGAGTAGGGTGATGGGCAAATGATGAAATTGTGGTGTGGCAGAGAAGGAGTGTTAAGAGGAGAGTGGTAAAACAGAAGAGTGATGGATGGGCTGGGTGATGGAGGCAGGGAGAACGAGAGGAGTAGGAAAAAACAGTGGGAGAAAGGAAGAGATTAGGAAAGAAGAGGGGACACGTGGCAGTCACACTTTAGGTGAGACAGCTCAGTTTAGAGGCACTCACATCAGCTGCACATTTCCACTCTGTTCCCTTTACAAACCAGTCTACTCAAAGGCCTGACAGCTGAATATTGTTAGGAAAACTAGCCACCAAATTGTCAAATCTAATCGTCAACCTCAGAAGCTTTACTCCTGCCACAGTGGGCAGCTAAGTGTGGAAATGGGCTCACATTTGATGTCTGACCAGTTGCCCTTTTGGATTGCTTTTCAGATTGTTATTGTACCTGTTTGAGCTGAATGAACAGCAATGGTTATTAGCCACAACTGCAAAACGGTGCATAGCTCTTTACTATCTCTTTAAAATATGATTGGCCCCTCAGTCTTTGTAGATCTTCTGTGTGCTGATAAGTGCTCTCCATATTCAAGGCCTTAGTGTGGCTTCTGTACACGTTGAGAGCTGCTGGTGAAGAACAGATAAGAAGGCAGCAGGGTTGTGAGGTCCACTTAAGCACACCCACACAAACACAACCACTTGTATGCATGGCTGGACAGGCCTTTTACTTCACCAGGCATTTTCCTGGTGGGCAAGAGCCCTCGAATGCCGGTTTTGAAAGCCCAAGGCCACTGGTGGTATGTTTGTCACTTTCTCCAGCTCAAGGAGGTTAATTGTAGCAGGCACACAGAGACTTCAAGCGAGAGAGAAACAGGGAGGGAGGGTGAAGGTAGAGAGAAAGCAATCAGAGAGGAAGACGAGAGAGAGGAGAGAAAAGGAACGCATGGATGGAAAGCGAGAGCTTGCGCTTTGATGAGACAAAGGGAGGGGGCAGGTTTGAACATTTTTACCAGGGCTGCTTTTGGTTTCCCAATCTGGGGCTGCTCATATCGAAGCCTTTCAAGCTTCCTTTAGATACTTGAAAAACATTGTCCCATAGGGTACAGGAGTCAAGGTAAAGCCGACAGAAGAGAGTCAGATGGAGAGAGCAAAGACTGAGGTGAAGAGAGAGGAGGTCGAGAAAGTGAGGATGGTGAAGCATAGAGGTGAAGGAGATAAATAGGAGTGTAAGGGAGAGAGGGAGGAGGAGGCAAAGAGAGGAAGGATAGTGAGGAGTGCAGGTGGTGAGGTGGAGAGGAAAATCAGGTGGAGACAGAACGATGAGGGATAGGTAGAGGTACAGTGACAGCATTGTGATGTGGAGAGAGAAAGGCAGCCATGGCGGGGAGAGAAGAGAATGAGATAGAGAAAGAGGAGGGTGGGGCAAAGACCGAGGAGAGTGAGGTGAGAGAAAAAGAGTGTAAGGCAGGAGGGTTAGAAGAGTAGTGTGAAGTGGAAAGAAAGGAGGGAAAGGTAGTGAGAGAAGAGGATGAGGAAGAGAGAAAGGCAGTGAGGCAGACAGAAAGAATGGTGAGGCAGAAAGAGCAAAAGCACTTTGGTGCAAAGCCCTAGTAATAGAGATAAAAATAGTAAGCATAGTATCCAACTCATCCCCTTACAAGACCATCCATCATGCCCCAGAGCCAGCTCTCAGACACCTGGAAAACGCTAGACAGACCGATTCGTCTTCATGGCTCAGCCATGCTTATTTGAGGCCCTCCCAGGTCCTGAATCCTGTGTAAGGGCTGGGACCCACAAAACTAGTATATGGTGCACTGAAGGAAACCGCTGGCATTGTCCAAAGAAAGTTAAATTTCAAAGTTCCCTTCAGTGCCCATGAATGGATTGAGGTCTCAGAGGAGTTGAGGGCATTCCACAGTCTTGGGTCTTGCACTCCCAGGCATCTACCTCTGTCTTTCCTCTATTTAAATGAGTCTTGCTAGAGTAAGGTGGCAATCAAAAAGAAAGGTTTCTGGTTGGGGTGTTGTGGAAGTTGACTAAAAACTCCCTCTTCCGTCTGGTGTCCCATCATGCACCCTATTCACCCTAACACCGACCAGGCAAGCCGATTTTCCTACTTCAAGCACAGATCTTGTTATACCCCCTCTTCCCTATTTTTCTCTTCGTTGTACTGGCACATGCAAAGAAAATAATGGGCAGCCATTGTGTATCTTACGGGTTTTCGTCCCGTTCGATATTTTCCCTTAGACCAGAACGAAGTCAGTTAAGATGGTTGGCTCGCCAAAACCCCCCCCTCTCCAACTCTGTCACAGAACGAGCAGCTCTCGCTCGTCAATGATCTCTCAGCTTGCGGGGGCAGCCACGGGTTGGGTCAACAATCAAGGGAAAACCTGATCAAGCACACGAGACAGCCATGAATGAGAATAGTTAACCACAGCCCATTCTCCTTCCTCCCAGCTGCACACATATACCATTGTGAGACATCACCGCCCTTGTGTAAGAAGTAAAGAACGCACAATGCCTCGTCCTCTTTAACTTTCTGACAGAAACGACCCTGTAACAATGCCTCGATTCTCTGTCCCCAGACACTAGTAACTCTGCAACTTGTCCCCACAATCACTCCAATGCAATATGTTTGTCTATGTGTAAATGTAATCCAAGCTATTCTTTAAACGAGAACAAGCATGCTATGTCTTCAGTATGATTACATCATGAATGATTGAATCAAGTCAGGGGGAACTCCTTCTTTTGATTGTACTCATAATGTATATAAGTGCTGTATGTTCCAAGTAAAGCAGACTACTCCTGAACCCGCTTGGTGAAGGAGCTCTCCCTTAACTCGAGTTCTGGAATAAATCCCTTTCAACTCGAAGACCACGGACTCTGCTCCTCATTTTATGTATTGCCATTTCTTGGGTAATTATAGAAATTCCGACAGCGTAAATAATTAGTTTTTTATTTACCACATTAATTGGCGCCCAAACAGGTACCGCTCCCTCTTCCCTACGCGCCGGCGATGTAAGTCGGGTCCTTGTCCCTTCCATACTTTCGACGGACTTCAAGTGCACAACAGCGTGGTGTTCCCGCTAACTCCCTCGAGACGAGGAGGAGACAGACTGCGACTGATCATCCACACGAGGCGGTGAAGAAGATAGCGGAGCGTCCCAACCCAGAGCCCGACCAGTGAGAACGCCGAGTCCGAGGTCTTTGGAGCCCCGATATTCCTGCGCAAGCGTCAAGAGTCCGATGACCAGGTCTTCAAGTTTTGCTTCTTGGTGAGTACCACTGGGAAAGTATAAAGACTGGTTCCATTTTTGGAAAACGGTAAAGACGTGTCTCATTCGTGAGACCGGTACGGTTGCACTATATTCCAGTGTATAAAGTGTTTGTTTTGTTTTTGTATATTCCAAGTCTTTTTAACCGTAATTAGTTGAGTTTAAGAATGCCTCTGTTTTCCAAATTACGTACGATCGGCACCAAAAAGAATCTATTAGAGAAACCAGTTAAAATCCCGCCTAGAGATACACCTGGACATTTCATGTATAACAAACATGGATTGAGTGCCATATTATTCTTAGACCTTTGGGTAGACTATACCGAAAAATTAGAAATGGTGCATAGATGGCCCGCCGCAGGTACCTGGGACATAGAATGTATTATGAGAGTAGAAGAAGAGTTATGGAAACGAAAGGCGAGGCCCTCACAGACAGAAACCATTGAGTTATGGCGTAAGGAAGCACATAGGAGGGCCCAGAAAGAACTAGGGAAAGTCGAGAAAAGTAAGAGAATGTCGGAACAGGCTAAAGAAAAGCAATTACAGGAAGAAGGTGAGAAGGTTTTAGCTGAACAGGCAGATAGAGAAAGAAGCACCCTTGTTACTGGCATTTATCCCGTTTTGTCAGAAGAAATTATAGAAGAACATCCTAAATCCCCAGTGAAAGTAATTCCCACTGCTCCCGACAATTTTCTCCCTGCCTATCTGTCGGAACCACCCCCCGCTTATGTTAACATGCCTAGAACACGCCCGTCTACACGTGCTCCTGAACTAGTAGCCGGTGGTTCCACCTCTGATTTAGGAGTGTCCGGGAACGGGGCTGAGGATAAAGACGATGTCCCGCCTCTTGAGTGTCCTTACGACCCCGAACCCGGTAGTGGCCCAATGGCCACGATATCAGAGAGATTAAGACAAGCCCTGGGTCAACTCCAGAAGGTCCCTGATATAACAAAGCATTTGGATAGAGTTTATGAGTTCATACGAACAGGTAAAGGTCCGGATACTCTGGTCCAGGTCATGAAAAATAGAAAAGTTCCCATCAGAGGACTGCTCCTGCGGTTCATCATAAATTGTCTGATCCGGGAACTAGACCCGGGTAATGGAAGCGTAGACTCTGAGTTAATAGACCTTAGTGATCAGGTACACAGGGGAGCACACGATCTGGGACATCAGATCGACAAAATAACTAAAAGACTGGTTAAGAAAATTGTCACCATCCACTCTGAGAAAGTCACACAGGAGGACGACTCAGAGGAAGATGAGGGTCTGACACTAGGTAGAATAAATTTCCTGGGTGTAGCGCGACATTGTCCTGGCTCCAAGTGGCGAACCCCGCGAGTGTCGCGGAAAGTTAAAAGATTAGATCCTTCTTCGGAAGACCTTTTTCAGTCCACAGAAAGAGCCCTAGATGAATGGATGGACAATGAGCCTCCCCTTACTCAACAAGAAAAGGAATTGGCCCGGTCTGCCACCCATTGGATATCACAGCACCGGGTATACGGCCCAGATATAGTAGCACAAATGTTTCTGGCTCTTCCCCGAGCAGAACAACGGCTAGCAGGTATTTATATGATCCAACACCTGGCTACCTTATACGAGGATAACTTCCACCGATCAGATAAGCTATACAAACTGTTACAAGAAGTAGTGACAGAAAGATGGAGGTCTCGGGGACCGGAATTGGTCAATACCATTCTGGACCTGCGCCTCCGTTACCTCCAACTTACCTTAGCTTCATCAGACCATGAAACTTACAGTATAGGCCAATACCCCTTACGAGAAGTCCACCCCATACCCCAGCCAGATGGTACACTGCAACGAATACATGTGTATACTCCCCTTACCAAGTTAGAAATATTGGAAATGAAAAAGATGGTGCCCTCTCACGAAAAAGATCCCGGAGGATTTCATAGAGAGTTGAAGGATATCCTCCAAATGGGTAGTTTTACATATCCAGATATAATCATACTACTTAAAGTAATTCTACCTACAGGCATATTTGACAAATTGAAGGAAAAGGACTGGGAGGTGGGTGGTAAAAAGATTACGTGGACTGCCCTAGAAAAAGAAGAGACAGACCGAAAACCAGGTGAAGGTCTAGGTGAATGTGTAAAGGAATTACCCAGTCTCCTCATACAGGTCTTGCCTCTGTTATTGGCAACAAAAAAAGGAAGATTGGGATGCCATTTCTGCCTGTAAACAAAAGCCAGAAGAGGATACGGGTGATTATTACACCAGATTGGAGAAATGTTTCTCTATAAATAGTGGACTTGCACATAGTAGCGAGGCATATCCTCATCTTTTTGTGTACAAACTGGTGGACAACGCCTTACCCCCATCAGAAATAGAGTGTTAAAGATTGAGAGTACCTGGCAAGCAAATAATCCTTCACAAATGTTACAAATGTTACAGTACCACCACAACAGAATAAGGGAAGAACAGGAACAAGAAAAGAAACGAGTAAAAGACACAAAAATGAAGGTACTGGTTGCACAGACGGCACCAGTAAACACGGACCCCAAAGGTAATGTGGGGGCCAATAAAGGTACTTGCAACTACTGCAAGCAACCAGGCCATTTTGTGAAGGAATGCCTAGTCCTGAAACATAACATAGCGACAGGAAAGACAAAAGAACGCCCTCACACTCCCAGACCAGGTAACACTCAGCAGCCTCAGACCATTACCCCTCCACAGGTTCAGACGCCTGCTGCTGCTGCCACACAGATGTACCAGTACGCACAGTCAGATTACCCCGAGTTTGAACCATATGCATGAGACAGCCTAGAGAGAGAAAGTGACTTGCCCCTTATCCCAGTTCCAGTGGATCAGAAAGGTCCATATGTACAAGCTCACTTACTGGGACAAGACAGAAAATTCCTCATAGACACGGGGGCGAGTAGGACTACCATAAGTCATAAGGAAGTCCCAGAGGTTCCTCTCTCTGGCTCACATAATATATCTCTGGGCTTTTCAGGAAAACCGATCATAAACAAAGTGTCTGAACAAGTCTCGTTAGGAGTAGGTCCTCTGACACGTACTACTGATCTAGTCCTTACGGAAACGTGCCCAGAGAATTTACTAGGAATCAAGACACTCACAGAACTAGGAGAGGTAATATGCTGTTCACCGGAAGGAGTAAAATTGTTCCTACGAGATTTCAAAGGACATTTCACAGTCAAAGAATTCGACCCCAGACTAAATGACATCCCACAACATTTGTGGGCAAAAAGCTCGACTGATGTCGGATACATGGATATCACCCCACATCAAGTCACACTCAAGGAGGGTGTAGTCCTACCCCGTATACGACAATATAAGATTCCACCCGAGGCTGAACAAGCCTTACTCAAGATAATCCAAGAACTCATACAACATGGAGTGGTGATAGAGACGGATTCAAATGTTTGCAATTCTCCAGTTCTTCCAGTCCTCAAAAGGACTGACCCTCAGGCACCCCCGGTCTACCGACTGGTGGTTGATCTTCGAGAACTGAACAAATGTGTGATCCCACAATATCCAGTGGTCCCAGATATTTCCTCACTACTGACTGCCATAGACCCCGAAGCTGCATTTTTCACAGTCATCGACTTGAAGAATGCGTTTTTCAGCATTCCTATACATCCCGACAGTCAATATCTATTCGGATTCAGTTTAAAAGGACGAAGTTTCAGGTTCACTAGAGCTCCCCAAGGCTATAGAGAAAGTCCAAGCATCTACAGCCAAGCACTAAAAAGACAACTTGACAGTATCAATATGCCTACCAACACAGCATTAATACAGTATGTAGATGACATTCTCATCACAGCAAGGACAGAACCAGACTGTGAAAAAGCATCTCTCACAGTTCTACACTTCCTGACAGACAAAGGTCACAAGGTGTCTCCCTCAAAATTGCAGTTCTGCGCACAGCAAGTGGCTTACTTAGGACATTTGCTGTCCAAGGAGGGTAGGCAACTGACACAAGAATGAATCCAATTGATCTCGACAATTTCACAGCCAAAGTCACAAAAAGAAGTGCGTGCATTCATTGGTCTCACTTCATATTGCAGACAATGGATCCCTCAGTATGCCCACATAGTTAAGCCACTCATACAGTTAACTACAGTGGAAGCAGCCACTCATACAACTCTCCCTTGGACATCAGAACACTCCCAAGCATTTGAAGCTCTGAAACTAGCTCTGTGTCAAGCACCAGTTTTGGCTACCCCAAATTACAGCAAGCATTTTACCCTGTTCGTGACAGAACGTGACGGAACAGCACTATCTGTCCTCACACAAGACAAAGCAGGAAGAAATAGACCCTGTGCTTATTTCTCTAGCACATTGGACCCCGTAGCACAAGCTTTGCCTGCATGTCTGAAATCCGTTGCGGCTACAGCCCTGGCCATAAGACAAAGCGATTCAATAGTGTTAGGACATCCCCTGATAGTACAAGTGCCACATGCTGTGGAAGTCCTTCTAAACAGAACGCAGACTCAACACCTGACTGTAGCAAGACTGACAGGATACGAACTAACGCTCTTTCAGCCACACATAGAGATCAGACGGTGCAACATATTAAACCCCGGTACCCTTTTGCCCTCAAGCTCAGATGACACGACACAACATGACTGTGTGGAGATGATCGATGTAGTGACAAAACCAAGACAAGACCTAACAGATGTTGCACTCCCAGATCCTGATGTAACACTTTATGTGGATGGATCGTGCATGAGGACAAGCGCTGGAGAGTTAGTGGCAGCCTATGCAGTAACAACGGACTGTAAAATTATAGAGACCCAAAGAATAGACATCCTGTCAGCCCAAGCAGCAGAGCTCATCGCCCTGACACAGGCCTGCATATGGGCAAAACAATTGAAAGTGAACATCTACACCGATTCCCAATATGCATTTGGTGTAGTTCATAATTTTGGAGTGTTGTGGCGAGAAAGAGGTTTTCTTACCTCACATGGGGCCAAAATACAACATGGTCCCCTGAATCAAGCCTTACTAGATGCCATACACCTGCCTACAGCCATAGCTATTCTGAAGTGCAAAGCACATACCAAAGCTACAGACACTATATCTAAAGGAAATGACTTAGCGGACCGGACTGCTAAACAGACAGCCCAGAATCCAGCGAATACCACAGACTCTCAGTTACCCACACAGACTGTCACTATGATAGTGAGGGACCCCTTGAAAGATGTGCAAGACATACAGACACATGCCACCGCAGATGAAATAAAGAAATGGACTGAACAAGGAGGGGTCCAGACTGATCAGGTTTGGATGACCAAAAACCGAACAGTGTGGTTTCTCCCTGACTCCATGGTACAAGTCATAATTGACACAGTCCATAGCCCCGCCCACCTAGGCGAGAAAGGTATGCTGGATAGTTTACGGAACATCTGGTTTAACAAACACCTAAGAGCTGCAGCCAAACAAAAGGTAAAAACTTGTATGATATGTTGCCAATTTAACCCTGGTAAAGGAGTACCAGTAGAACAGGGTGGATTCCAGCCTCCTGATCATCCTTTCGAAGTCCTCCAAATGGATTATATCCAGATGGACAGATGTAGAGGGTACAAATATGTACTGGTGGTAGTGTGTACACTGACACGATGGACTGAAGCATACCCCGTCCCAGACTATGGTGCCCAGACAACCGCTAAGCAACTAGTGAGAGAATTCTTCCCCAGGTATGGGTTACCAAGGGTCATCTATTCAGACAATGGACAGCCTTTCTCTTCCAAACTAATGGAGGCTGTTTCTCTACTACTGGGATATTCCTGGAGATTTCATTGTGTCCGACACCCTCAAGCAGCGGGCCTGGTAGAGCGACACAACCAGACCTTGAAAACGAAACTAGCCAAAGTATGTGCAGAAAAAGGGATAGTCTGGGTCACTGCCCTCCCGGTCGCTCTCTTTTACATGTGGATGGTGGCACATTCCCGGACGGGACTGTCCCCTTTCGAAATAACATTCGGGAGACCTCCTAACATCTGGGGTGTCCCTTCTCCTAGGAAACTGACTGAAATTGATTCTAACATGTTGACAGATTACCTGGCTTCCTTGATGTCTGCACTCCAATCTTGTCGTTCGCAGGTTGCAGCAGCTTTTCCAGACCACACCACGCCTGAGGAACACTCCATAAAGCCCGGAGATTGGATACTTGTACGGAACTTCGATCGTACCAGCCCCCTGGAGAAAAGGTGGATGGCTCCGAAATTAGTACTCTTGACCACGAGGACGGCCGTCAAAGTAGAAGGACGCAAGGGATGGCTCCACGCTAGCCCTGCAGAAAATTTTTGGACCAACACCAACAGACACTGTGCCCTGTTCAACGGCTATAAACGCCCCGGATATAATTTCCCCACTTCCAGAACTCACTCCTCAACAGGAATACAGATCGCGGCTGCGATCTCACCAAAAATAGAATAAAGACATTACACCTGATCGTAACGCACCAGTAGCTAATTAAGCCCAGGAACAAGCTCTTGGTGAAGCGGCTGCTGGGAGATGTTTTGATCTCGTGTACAGAGACATTTTGATATTAAATTCATAGACAAAATGAGGAGAAATGACATGATGCGCAAATGGAAAAAGACTAATTATGTAAAATTACTGCATAGCAGGTTCTCGATTTTCCTACTGATAATGTTACTTGTTTGCTGTGTAGCAGCTTGTCTGGGTTGGATCTTATGTACAGTTTTCCCTCCGCATTCTTCCACACTTGTAAAGAATACCACTATGCATTCCCATGTTGATCCTCCCCCACACCTCGAGGACAGAAGAAAGGAGTTTATAAATAATACCTTCATTTCCACCCTCCATAAACACCAACTCATAGTCAACAAGACGAACTGTTGGGTTTGTGGCTTGATGCCACATTCCGTACATAAGGGAATGCCCTTTTTCTCTCTCCCGTTTGGTTATTCAGGGTCTGCCTATGCATTAGCCATGATATTTTCTGCCTCAGTCAGAAACATTCCCCCGACAAAATTGAAAAACGAGAGTAATTGGAACGAAGTAAAGACTAAAATAGTAAAGGCTGTTTCTAAAATGGTGGATCTTACTGCAACCTGGGGGAGGGCCGAAGATCACGAAAATATCAGTTACTTTCAGTTCCATGACATTGCTTCCTTCAGGGAAATGTTTTCCGCCGATCAAAGACGGACAGATCAAGGAGGTTGGGTAGTACCGCAAAACGGCCGGTTTTGCATAAGGGGGAAAGGAAAAGGGGAAGTAATGGGGAACAGCGAGTGTGATACGACATATACACTACCCGCTCCCGATTTTCCGACCATAGTAACTGCCCCAAACACCTATTTCATCTGTGGACCCCATGCTCGCACTTGGTTGCCTCAAGGCTGGTCTGGAAAGTGCTACATCGCATTCCTTTTACCACCGACTTACACCGCCCCTGCCGATTACCACCTGATTGACCCTCTGACCCAAGTTAGAAGACCGCGAAGGGGGGTCATAGATGCAGAAGATACTGCAGGACAAGAAGCTGGAGACTTCTTTAAAGGTTTTCTCCCTTTCTGGGGACCTATGGCAAATAGTCGCCACATCCGGCAACTAACCCGTGTAGTTCAGGCCGCCATAGATGAAACAACTGGCGCCTTATATAACATTACAGCTGAGGTAGCTGCAGACAGGCTCATGACACTGCAGCTCCATATAGTTTTAGATGTCCTGTTAGCCGACCGTGGTGGTGTGTGTAAGGTAATAGGGTCCAGTTGTTGTGTATTTATTCCAGACAACGCCCCATCAGTTTATTCTGCTATCTCCCGCCTCCATGTGCTATCCGATAAGTTGGATATGGACACCGGCACATGGTCCCTGACCGGCTGGTTGTGGGACCTCCTGTCCACCTGGGGGTGGAAGGCATTAACAGTCCTGGGCCTCGTTTTAGCCACTATTTTCACCTGCTGCCTCTGTGTCCAGTGTGGCCCCGCCCTTTGTGGACTGTGTGCCACTTCCTGTACTCCTCGTCCACGAAACAGAGGAAAGAAAAATGAAAAGATCATGTTGCAAGAACAAGTATACGACCTAATGAATATAGAAATTGATTAAGAATTTCTGTAATAGGGTTTCTATGGGACAAGGAGGGAATGTGGAAGTTGACTAAAAACTCCCTCTTCCGCCTGGTGTCCCATCATGCACCCTATTCACCCTAACACCGACCAGGCAAGCCGATTTTCCTACTTCAAGCACAGATCTTGTTATACCCCCTCTTGCCTATTTTTCTCTTCGTTGTACTGGCACATGCAAAGAAAATAATGGCCAGCCATCGTGTATCTTACAGGTTTCCGTCCCGTTCGATATTTTCCCTTAGACCAGAACGGAGTCAGTTAAGATGGTTGGCTCGCCAAAACCCTCCCCTCTCCAACTCTGTCACAGAACGAGCAGCTCTCGCTCGTCAATGATCTCTCTGCTTGCGGGGGCAGCCACGGGTTGGGTCAACAATCAAGGGAAAACCTGATCAAGCACACGAGACAGCCATGAATGAGAATAGTTAACCACAGCCCATTCTCCTTCCTCCCAGCTGCACACATATACCATTGTGAGACATCACCGCCCTTGTGTAAGAAGTAAAGAACGCACAATGCCTCGTCCTCTTTACCTTTCCGACAGAAACGACCCTGTAACAATGCCTCGATTCTCTGTCCCCAGACACTAGTAACTCTGCAACTTGTCCCCACAATCACTGCAATGCAATATGTTTGACTATGTGGAAATGTAATCCAAGCTATTCTTTAAACGAGAACAAGCATGCTATGTCTTCCGTATGATTACATCATGAATGATTGAATCAAGTCCGGGGGAACTCCTTTTTTTGATTGTACTCATAATGTATATAAGTGCTGTTATGTTCCAAGTAAAGCAGACTACTCCTGAACCCGCTTGGTGAAGGAGCTCTCCCTTAACTCGAGTTCTGGAATAAAACCCTTTCAACTCGAAGACCACAGACTCTGCTCCTCATTTTATGTATTACCATTTCTTGGGTAATTATAGAAATTCCGACAGCATAAATAATTAGTTTTTTATTTACCACAGTGTGGTGCGATGTTAGTTTTTGCAAGTATTTTGGGACATTTTCCCTGTAGCCCTTGTAGTCCATGCAGATAACACTGAATTTGATCCTTGCTTTGACCGTTTGTCTGTGGTGTGTTTTCAGAACTAGCATGCTATGGTCCCACTTATTTGGTTTAGGGCACATTCTGGCTGTCTCGTTTTGCAGTCTGGTAGCCTTATAATGGTTGTTTGGGGAGGGCAGGGTAAATGATATTCTAGTAATCTAGGTGGGGTATGTCAAGGACTCTGGTCAGTTCCACTCAATGGTGGCTTTGAGGTAAAGGGAGCCTTGTGTGTGATGGAGAGGGCTGGAAACTGCCTCCTTTGACACATTCACTGACTTGGGAAACTAACCACAATTCACAGACAAACAGTATCCCCAAGAACCTGGCCTGTGAGGGGGTGTTGGACAGGGCAATCAAATTTTAGTGGGATGGGCTCACTTTCCCCATAACGATGCTCCTCCACATGGTTTTGTTCATCCAGTGGAGAATGTTGTCCAGAAGGTAACATTCAGTGGTGTTGTTTGGGTTGCTTTTTTTTAACTCGAAGTGGATATGGGTATTCTCTGTGTATATTCAGAAATGTAATAGATACTACTCAGGAAATCATGCCAAGGCACAAGGATAGATGTTGAACAACAGTCAGGAAAGGGATAAATCGTGAGGGTTGTCACAGGGTACTGACCAGGTGGAAGATGCAGCTTCTCCGATCCTGATTTTTTAAATTGCTGTTGGGGTGGAAAGGTAGTGCCAGGATAGGGCAGTGCCAAATTTGCATGCTTGTGCTTCTAGACTGTCCAGAAATATTGTGTATAAAATGCGTACATGTCAAATGGAATGAAGACGGTTATCTTATCTTCACCAATCGAGAAGGGAATTTCTAGTCATGCTGGGTGTGGTTATTTCCTTGCCCATGCAGGTCTGAACCGAGACTTCTGATGGGGTAGTTAACTACTGACATTAAAGAACCACCAGTCCCTTCTAGTTTATGATTTTCTCTACCTGCTGCTATATTGTAGATTACAACATGTGTAGGGTTGTAGCTGTTGCTAAACTATCATTATGCTCCTGTCTCACACAATGTCTATACACAGCAAACTCCATGCACACACCTCATCTGTGATTTTCCTGTGGACCAAAAGTTGTACCTCACCTTGCACCTTCACTGCAGCCGAAGCACTACCGTTGTTCTCCCACAGCTTGAGAATATGCCTGGTTGCGCTACTGTACCTAAGATCGCTGTACTCCACTTCACCACCACTGTTTGCTTCCACCTACCATCTGGCTCAGTCTCGGCGCATAACTCACCCCTTCCGTGAGCAGTGGACAAGCATTTGCACTTTTGGTTCTCATTATGCTCTGTGTGTTCATCCAAAGACAACACTGAATCCCTCCTAGGGTACTGCAACACCAGACTCCCCCACACCATGCCCACACATAAACCAACACATAAGCATCACCAAGCCAACACAGATCACCTCACCTCTCTCTCTCCACCCAATCCTTGCCCCCTCCACTCCACTCAGTCTGTGCTGCTGTTATGCCCAGCCGCCTAGCCAATCCTTTGTGCACCAGCAATTACCTCATCTACTCCAGACCTCAACCACTAACCTTAGCACTTAGAATGTCAATGTTTTTTTCCCATTCTGACTGCTTTCAAACCAGTCTTTTTGGCTTAGAGGAGTCATTCTCTTTGATTGTGCTGATTAATCCTGACTGTAGACATTGAGGTGCTTCTAGTTGACAGATATCACTGCATAACCCCCATAGCAGGGGCACAGATCTCAATTTATTACCGTGAAGATTAGTCTCTCACTATACCATAGAGTGAGCCCTTCCTATCACCAGCAACTAACTTGCTTTGGCATACCTCTGCTAAGGTGGCCACACATGGTTCAAGTATCACTTTCTCGCTCCCTGATGTCGTTATCCTTTCAACTACCTCTTGGCCATTGCACAAACATCACCACTCACGTGACAGGGTCATTTCATACCTCTACAACGGTAGCAAATAAAGTCAAGAATAACCATGACATTAAAATTGCCTGTTTTCTTCGTCAAGTCATGTGTTTTTTTTTCTGCGCCTCAATCTTCTCCACAGTATTCTACTTTGGCATTACAACGTAATCAATAGAAACAAGCGCCCTGTGATCAGCGGCAGTGTGGCATAGATTGTCTCTGATGTCATCTCCAGGAAGGAGCTTATTGGTCTGTGCAACTCTTTCATCAAGCAACTGCTGGTCAATGACAAACCTTAACCTTCTGAAGCACGGCAGCCTGGCACTCAGCAACCCAACACCTGGGCAACTTTCCTTAGTGTGGTCAGTGAGGTAGAGTTTTGTGGATTTAAACTTCTGTTACAGAAACTCACGACCTTTTCCAAACAGTAGCATCCGCATTATTAACTAAAAGATGCTTACCTGGGCTGACCAAATCCTAAATTACTAGTCATGTCCAGTCAACTGTTTCACTGCACGCAACGAAGATCCACCAGAGGCCACTGCGTGATTTAAAACCCCAAATAATGTTGATCCCCAAACATCAAAATATTCTCTCAAGTGTTCTGAAAAGTGTGAAACTTCCCAGTTGCCCATCAGCTGGAATTATGAATACTCTTGAAACTCACGAGCTCCCAAACAAATGATAAAGAAACAACCAAATTGTTCACTGATGATCTGAGTCACGATACACAGTGGAAGGCAGGTGGAAGTAACCTAGGAGCATGCAAAGTTATGTACATTTTCCCACAGTTAATATGCATAATTTTAATGAAAATTACCTCAATTACAATTAGGCGGCTGTCTACGTGTGTAAAGGTCGCGCAGAAAATCTGCTCCTTGTAATGGGTAGTCACCTGCATGGAAATAGTACTTAAGGTATGCCCTTTAATACAAAAAGAATACTAAATAGCGGCTCCATGTAGAAAGTGGTCCCCTGCATTACATGTTCCACTGAAACCAGTCTGTGAGGTACAAACATTTTCCGAAAGGCATTAGAATGGGAAAAAATGTAAATTATGCTAAACCCAATTATCAGGATTGTCTGTTCTAAAGTAAACCAGATCAGTTCATGGCCACTATGCCTACAGCACATAAAACAAAGATGGTAGGATTGCACTAGCAAAAGCCAAAAGGCCAACTTATATCACCGGACAGCAAAAGCTGAAAGCTTTTTGAAAGATATTTCCGTTAACCGCTTCCGTGCAGCGCCGATTCCGCCCCTGTGCTGGACATTCCAGAACAGGGTGCGGTCGTGACGGAACCGTTCCGTCATCAGCACAGCTCAGCCGTGACTGATGACGGAACGGTTACGTCACAAGCATCGAAGGGGAGCTGACCCTGCCCAATCCCCAACATCTCAAGATGCTGCTCTCTATTCCAACAGCTCTGCAAAGACCTCACCAAGGTTTTTCCTCTCTGGGATTGAAACATTCAGTGAAAACCATGCTGTCCAGTGGGACCAAATATAGCTTCAACAATAGAGGTATGCTCTAAGTTCAGTCTCTGTCACTTTCAAGTGTTATAGTCTTTAAAGTCATGCTGCCCAAGTCTGACCTCTGTAATTGAATGGTGTGTACACTGCATCCTGGTAACAGATCCATCCTAATGTAGCAATAATCAATCACCAGACATACAAAGACATCATTACTCTGAAAAAACCCACAGCACACCCTGAGATATTGACACTTCACTAGCTTATCTTTGCCTTCTATGCGTGGTGAAGTGTTTTGTAGCTGATGCTGACACAACTGTTTACCCTTCTCGAATGTTTTGCCCCCGATAGAGTTCCATTCAGGTTTCTCTTTCCGCCATGTCATGACACTACACATATGAACATTAGGTCAAAGCTTGGCACCACCAGTGGCCAATTCCATGTCTGAGTGTGGATTGTTCTCTTCCTCTCTAAAGCCATCAATTCGGTTCATCAAGACATCCTCCTATGCCATCTCAGTCGTCATTATAAGTCTTGAAGGTATTGAATGGCTTTCTTCCGCTCATCAACAGCAACTAACATATGGGATGCCAGAAAGATTGCTCCTATGTTGATTCTTTTCAGTGCATTCATGACCCCACTCGCCCAATCCCTCTATAGCCATTAGATTGTGTTCCCAATGTAGGTTGATGACATCTAGCTAATCGTGGAGCGGTCATCAAAGAACTGATTTACACACTCGTGAATGCCAATCACCTCTGTTTGAATGCTTTAACATCTTGGATACTCCTGCAGGGCCTAGTGGATACACTCCCAGTCCCTTTTATGGGACTCCTGCAGTGAGTCGACCTAATTTACATTGTACCCTGTCTTGTGTTTCAAAATTCAAGTAGTTCCAGGGCTATATTAAGCACAGTGCCCCAGAGGCACAACAAGCACATGTGCATTTTTTTGTGCCCCATAGCCACTGTGGTATTACAGAATGGGCCGCAGACCCTCCTGCGATCCCTTCTGTTATACAGGTAGCACTGGTGCACATACAGCGTGGCGCCATCTTGTTTTTTTCATCTGAAGGGGAGCGAGGCCCCATGCAAATGAAAGAAATGCTTTACCACCGCACTTGCACTCTATTATGTACACAGGCAAAGAGGCCATCAGGAGGCACACTGCTTGTATGCCACAAAGACTGGTGCACAGTCATTGCACTCTTTGAGAGCAACCCTCCGAATTGGGGAAAGGAGGTCCTATAGGCCCCCTGCAGGTCAGGGCTGTTGCTTACTGCACAGGGCCGGACTGGCTACCGGGCAGTCGTGTGTGCTGCCGAGCAGGGGGATGATTTCTCCGTGGTGTGGGCTTATTTCATGGATTGGGACCTGCGTGCGCTTTGCAATAAAAAAAGCAAAACGAATTTCGTTTTGCACACACAGGTCCCCATCAACGAAATCATCCCCCTGCTCGGCAGCACACACAACTGCCCGGTAGCCAGTCCGGCCTTGTTACTGCACCCACCTGCAGGGAGTTCTCTGCCCCTCCTTTTAACTGCAGGTGGGTGGGTGCTGGGCAGTGCACCACCTGGGGGCAACCCTATGGTGCAGGGAAAGGAGGTCTCATGACCCCCAGAGATTCCCCTGCAGATCCACGCAGTCACTCACTTCACCCGCCTGCAGGGAGTCCTCTGCCCCTCCTTTTAAGTGCAGGTGAGTGCTGGGCAGTGCACCACCTGGGGCAGCCCTATGGTGCAGGGAAAGGAGGTCTCATGAATCCCTAGAGATTCCCCTGCAGGTCCATGCAGTCACTCACTTCACCCGCCTGCAGGGAGTGCTCAGGCCCTCCTTTTAAGTGCAGGTGAGTGCTGGGCAGTTCACCACCTGGGGCAACTCTATGGTGCAGGGAAAGGAGGTCTCATGAACCCCTAGAGATTCCCTTACAGGTCCATGCAGTCACTCACTTCACCCACCTGCAGGGAGTTATCCCCCCCCGCACCCCCACCTTTGTAAGTGAACGTGTCTGCATGGCAACAGGAATAGTGCACCCTGTTTGTCATACGGCACCTGGTGTCCATTTTGGCCTCGACCTTAGGGGACAGATTTTCACAGATTTCAGAAACAATCACTGTCAACAAAGACAAAGGGTGATATATAGAAGTGTGGCTATTACAAATTATTTGCACAACAATCAAACTGTTGTTTTTTCAAGCTTTCGGCTCCGATGTTATGATGTTTAATTCAATAATGTCTAGCTTAAAGAAAACGGATACAAATGCAAGTGAAATTCATCTATATGTTGGTGGGGCTGAATCGTGAAGCATGGTTCTATTAACTTGTGATTTCAGTTATTTGAATGTATAAATAGCGCGACAATCTAGGAAGCCGCACAGTTAACTTAAATAAAATAGTTCACACACGTGTGCATCGTTTCAATCTACTTTCGAGATTACTGAATGTCCAATCATAATATATATAGCCTGAACAGACACGAGGACGTTCTCAATGCAGCACACACTTGACTGAGTATGTAATAATATAAAATTACCTAAACGTTTTACTGTACTTTGCTAGAAAGCAGAAAAAACTATAAAATGCAATACTGACGGTGTAATAATAAAACCTAAACTTCATTTTGGGAGCAACTATAAGGATTTGTGTTAACTTCATTTCAATTCATCTAACAGCCAGGTCCACTTGGAATGGAGTATACAGTCAACCAACATGATGAGTTTTGAACAACAAAGCTCGAATTTGATTTCCCCAAATGGGAATTACATATGCAGATGCCTCGCACACAGGATGGAATCAAGCTATCTGCAATTTAAATTAGATGCCAGAAATACAACTGAAAACATTGGTAACAGTGGGCAAGGAGAAACCAGTGTGATTGATACTACGAGCCTTGCCCCAATGTATCTTACCCGTGTAATTGTAAGAATTAATCTTACCTTGGATAAAGTCTTCGGTCTTGCAGGGCATCAAACTGCATAGGTCGGTGTTCCTGTTGAAGTGCTCTACAGCACATTCTGCAAGTATGCAATTCTAAAACAGGTGCACAGCACCATACGTAGCCATGCTACTACTTCAGGTATACCGAATTCACCCCTAGTGTATTGAGTGCGCAGGGTTGTATGCAGTGCTTAATTTGTAAAACAATAAGTGCCGGTCCCCAAAGTTTTTGCTCAGAAGCCTGTGGCAGGCTCTATCGAAGGCTGAGGTCCTGAATACCGAGACTGTGTAGCATTGACTCCATATCATGTATTGTTTAATCCACCATCAGAAACCTCTTGCCTCTCAGCCCCATCAGTGTGGCATTTAGGACATCTACAGTACCTCGTGAGATCCAGGCATGCCAGGGTACTAACTAGAAATTTATAACAGATGAGCTTGTGACAGTGGTTGGGTGAAATAAGGTGTGTTTGGGCACAACAAGCGTACAAAATTATATCGGCTAAGGGGCACCCTAACGCAGCATCCTACGTATCCCTAAGTTTCCCATCGCATGGCGACAGGAGGGCAATGCAAGCATGGTACAGCTTGGAGACCAGCCTACTCCTATCGCCGTCGATGACTATGAGGGTCAAAGGGGTGAATTCCTATTGGCCAACGGATATGATGGCAGCAGTGCTCAAAGGGCACTATGGAGGCATCGTAAAACAAAGCGGTCCATATAGGCGGCATTGGCAAAACGCACATTGTTAGCTTGGGAAAGGATGTGAACTTCTGGAAAGAGATCACCAAAAGTGTGTATGGAGTGCTGTGTCACTGGGGAGTGAAGGAGCCCTCCCACAATAACGAGATAAGCTTCATCCTGGCACAGCTAATGGTGGGGAGTGTTTGGATATCTGCAGGGCCGGACTGGGAACCACAACCGGCCCTGGCAAAGTGCTTGGCCGCCCCCCTCCCCACTCTGGGTGGGGGTGGGTTGGAGGTGCCGCCGAGCTCTTTGCCGGGGCCGGTTTTCAGCCGATTTTGGTACAGCTATGCTGCAAAACGGTCCTGTAACAAAATGGCCCCCAGGGGCCCAAAACCGGCCCCACCCGTGCGGTGCACCGGGGGGGTACTGAGACATAATATCGAACTTTTAATATCGAAGTGACCTAATATCGAAGTTTAAATATCGATGATGAAAAATATCGGAATCACAAATATCGATGTCAAAAATATCGTAGTAAGTATGTGTGCTGAAATATCGATAACAAAAATATCTAAGTAAAAATATCGTTGTAAAGAAATATCGATAAATGGTAAAAATATCGAAATAAAATATATAGTAATAATTATGTAGTAATATGTGTTATTGTTGTGTAATAATTAGTAATATTTACAATTATTTAATAGTAATGTGTACCTATAAAATATAATAAATAAAAAAAATAAAACATATATAAATTTAGGAGCGGGATGTTGGGTTAATAGGGGATAAGGGTGGGGAGTGTATTAAAAATGTATATATTATAAATATTAAATAGCAGATATTTTATTTTAATTAGAGAATATATAAATTAAAAATATTAAAATCCAAATTTTATATAAAAATTAATCAATTGATATATACATTTAGGAGCGGGATGTTGGGTTTATAGGGGATAAGGGTGGGGAGTGTTTTAAAAATAAATATAAATATTTTTTTGATTTAATTTAAAAAATATATTAAATTTAAAAAAACATTTAAAAATTAAAAATTTTAAATTTTTTTAAATATTTCAAAATTTTAAAAATATGTTTTAAAATATATATTTTTAGAAATTTGATATTTTAAATAGATTTTATTTTATAATAATTATTTAAAAATAATATAATATACAAAATGTTTTTAAATAAATATATTTAAATAAGAGAAAAATATCAAAATTGTTCAATAATTATACATTAAAAAAGTCTTTTAAATGTAAAATGTATTTGGAAAATTTAAAAATTAAAAATTTTTGTTTTTTATAATTTAAATATATATTTTTTTAAATTTTGTGTTAAAAAATGTCAAAACATTTATAAAACCAATATGTACATTAAATACAAAATTAAAATTTCGAATTTCGCAAAAAAATTCTAATAAATTGCGACATTTTTAAAATTACATTTTACTAGATTGTTCTATTTTAAAATATGTTTAACAATTTTTTTATATAAATAATATTAATTTTTTAAAACATTTTTTTTGATTTTTACACATTCGGAATAAGTATATTTGTTTGTTGAGTGTATGGAGTGAGTAAAATTGTTAACTATTTATATTGCTGTACAGTTTTGTATATTATACTACATTTGAATTGTGAAAATAAAAATTATTAATTAGAAAAGATTATTTTTTAAACTTCATTATTGTATATAGTGTTTAAGGTATGGATTTTTATTAAAATAAACATATATATATACATGCATTTTATGTTCCTTGGAGTGGCAATTTAAAAGTATATGTAAATAGTGTGCTAAAGTATTCCTAAATAATGTAGAATGGAGTAGGAATAGTAAATTATATATAATTAGTCTCCACCATCTATCTCTAATTAATGTAGAGTGGAGTGAGAAAATTAAATTATATTTAATTCGTGTCCAGCACCTACCCCAAATTAATGGTGACTGGAGAGGGAATAGTAAATTATATTTAATTAGTGTCCAGCACCTTCACCAAATTAATATAGACTGGAGTGGGAATAGTAAAGTTATGTAGATTGAAATGTAATTAAATAAATATTTTATTGAATTAAAATATAAAATACTGTAGTGTTTTTTTTAACAAATTAAATTTTTTATTAACATGAGAAAGAACAACAATAAACATTTGTATAACATCTATTTTTTACATTTATATTTATTAAAATATTAGTGGAATTTGTGTAAATTTTATTAAACATTTCAAACAATATTGGTAATATTACTTAATTGAAAGAGTACATATTTAATAAACATAAGTATTGTTATAAGTAAATTAAATGGGAAACAACAATTACAACGCAACTTTTACAACGCACTACCATTACAAAGAAATTTTCCAACGCTAAAACTATTACAACGAATGTATTTACAACGCATTTTTTTACAACGCAGGTGCCTTTACAACGCATACCATTACAATGTAAGTATTGGTAAGTATATAATTATATTTAAAATTTTATATGTTTTGTTTGTTTTTAAGGGATATTTTTAAGGGTCCAGGGTCAGTTTTCAGTTTTGGGGTAAAGGGGTATTTTTAGGGTTCAGGGTCAGTAGTCATTTTTTGGGTAAAGGGGTAGTTTTAGGGTTCAGGGTCAGTTTTCAGTTTTTGGGTAAAAGGGTATTTTTAGTGTTCAGGGTTACTTTTGGGTTTTTGGGTAAAGGGGTATTTTTAGGGTTCAGGGTCAGTTTTCAGTTTTTGGGTAAAGGGGTATTTTTAGGGTTGAGGGTCAGTTTTCAGTATTTGGCTAAAGGGGGATATTTAGGGTTCAGGGTCTGTTTTCAGTTTTTGGGTTAAAGGGTATATTTAGGGTTCAGGGTCAGTTTTCAGTTTTTGGGTAAAGGGGTATTTTTAGGGTTCTGGGTCAGTTTTCTGTTTTTGGGTAAAGGGGTATTTTTAGTGTTCAGGGTCAGGTTTCAGTTTTTGGGTAAAAGGGTATATTTAGGGTTCAGGGTCAGTTTTCAGTTTTTGTGTAAAGGGGTAATTTTAGGGTTCTGGGTCAGTTTTCAGTTTTTGGGTAAAGGGGTATTTTTAGGGTTCAGGGTCAGTTTTCAGTTTTTGGGTAAAAGGGTATTTTTCGGGTTCAGGGTCAGTTTGGGGTTTTTGGGTAAAGGGGTATTTTTAGGGTTCAGGGTCAGTTTTCAGTTTTTGGGTAAAGGGGTATTTTTAGGGTTCAGGGTCAGTTTTCTGTTTTTGGGTAAAGGGGTATTTTTAGGGTTCAGGGTCAGTTTTGGGTTTTTGGGTAAAGGGGTATTTTTACGGTTCAGGGTCAGTTTTGGGTTTTTGGGTAAAGGGGTATTTTTAGGGTTCAGGGTCAGTTTTGGGTTTTTGGGTAAAGGGGTATTTTTAGGGTTCAGGGTCAGTTTTCAGTTTTTGGGTAAAGGGGTATTTTTTGGGTGCAGGGTCAGTTTTCAGTTTTTGGGTAAAGGGGTATTTTTTGGGTTTAGGGTCAGTTTTGGGTTTTTGGGTAAAGGGGTATTTTTAGGGTTCTGGGTCAGTTTTGGG
This sequence comes from Lissotriton helveticus, assembly GCF_964261635.1. Classification (NCBI taxonomy): domain Eukaryota; kingdom Metazoa; phylum Chordata; class Amphibia; order Caudata; family Salamandridae; genus Lissotriton; species Lissotriton helveticus. The sequence continues at coordinate 1,765,351,828 of NC_136057.1, forward strand.
TTTTTGGGTAAAGGGGTATTTTTAGGGTTCAGGGTCAGTTTTGGGTTTTTGGGTAAAAGGGTATTTTTTGGATTCAGGGTCAGTTTTGGGTTTTTGGGGTACAGGGGTACAGGGTTAAAATAAATTTAATTTTAAATTAATTAAATTAAATTACATTAAATTAAATATTATTATTTTTAGTTATTAAAAATGTAATTAAAATTTATTAAATGATATTAAATTACATTAAATTATATTACATTTAATTAAATTATATTATTTTCTCTTAATTTTAATTAACAAAATTATTATATACTTACCAATATGTACGTTGTAATGGTATGCGTTGTTAAGGTATCTGTGTTGTACAAACATGCGTTGTAAATACATGCGTTGTAATAGTTTTTGCGTTGTAAAATTTTCTTTGTAATTGTATGCGTTCTAAACGTATGAGTTGTAACATCATACATCAAAATAAAATATACTGTTTGAAAAATACATATACAATGTATATATTCAAAAACATGTTGTTAGTAAACAATAGTTTTGTATTTATATTAATATAAATATATTAATATTACATTTTGTAACAAACATTTTTATTGGAAAAAATATTGTAGAATATATTTATTTTTATACATTTTGTTAAACATTTTGTTAATTTTTTTACACCATTTCAACATTTTTACAATTATAATAATAAATATTATGTATTTTATAATATTTATTTTTATAATTTTACAAATTGTGTACATTTTTCTAAGTAATTTAATACAAATAAAAAATTACTATTTTTTCATAGTATTCATTGGTTTATTAAATTAACAAATACTTTGCTTGCATTAAATAATAAGTGTGTAATGTCTATCATTTTCTTTAGTTTTGGGTCCTTTATTTTGTAACCGCTTTAGGTCGTTTTGTGTCATTTTGAGGAAGTTCAGCTAGCGGTTGGGAAACACTTCACGTCTCTGAAGGTAAGGTTTATTTAATATGTTTTAACTGTGTTTTGAATTAATTTTGAGAGTAGTTTGGTCGTATTTAGTGTTGTTAGAAGTAAATGTGTTGTATTGGTGATTATGATGTGTTGTGTTTGCGGATGTACATTTAACGTACTTTTTAGTGTTGTATTGCCTTGTGTGTAGAGTTAGTGTTTCGATGTTTAAGTTTATTATTCGAAATATTATGTTGCTATTACTTTTAGTAGGAGTGTATGTGTTATTTTATGTGGGTGGGAATATTTCTTTTATGTCTTTCACTTGCAGGAGTTCCTGATGTCCGAAGGAAGCGTTTTTTTTTGGGGAGAAGTGTTGGTTAGTTTTATTAACTAATAGTTTGTAGACACTTCTTCAAATTTTTCGGCTTTCCTGGAGCGTTTTTTCTACATTTTTACATTTTTCGGGTTTTTTATGGTATTTCGAAAGAGCTTCGTGGAATGGATTTATCTATTTTGGGACAGTTGTATTCTTTCATTTTTTTTGGGTAACTGGTATTCGAAACTGGATTATTTTGGTGGAAATGGATTCTACATCATTTGGAATATCTTTGGTAAGTTTTTTTACATTATATTAATTGTGGGTGGGTAATGTTTTCATGAATATTGTTTAGTTTTATTTATTTCAAACATAATTAATGTGTGTATATATATTTAATTATATAATATATATTACATACATTAATTTTTTTCGAGATAAATTATATGATTGTAATATTATTGTATTAGAAAATGTTTCTATTGAGATTGTTTGTGGCTTAGAGTAGTTTATAGTAGTGTTTTGGCTAATATATTGAGGTATTCCATGCCTGTTGTGCTAGGGTACAGCTTTACTTGTTGCTCTAGGTATTTGTGCATTTGTTTTGTTTGTTTGGATGTTTTTGGAGTTAGTTCAGTAATGGATTGCTCCATTCTGAATTCCTGATAACTTTGCTCTTTTTGGAGGCATGTAATGAATTTTTCTAATGTTGGTTTAGTTCGGCCTGTTGATTGGAGGAAGGCATTGTGCCAACCTTCAACTGCGTTGTTTGTTTTAGATTCTCCATTTAAGGTGCTTCTGTAAACATTCCACCAGGGTATTAAGAATTTAGGATTTCTCCTGTGGCCAGATCTATGGAGTCTACCTATCCAAGTGTCCTCAAAGTAGTCTAAGAGAGGAGTTAACTTTGCTTCATTTTGTTTGTAAAATTGGCTGTCTATTAAAAGGTTGTAGTGTTCGGCCACATCTGTTTCAGGGACGTAAGCTAGTGCTATCAGTTTTTTTATTTGATATGCAAAAGATGAGCTTGTAGCATATTCTATGCTTAGAGTAGTTTTTTGTAAATGCCTCCAAAGACACTGATTAAAATGATAATAGCAGCCTTGGATACAGGTATGGGGGTGTATTTTTAAAATAGCTGAGAGCATTGCTTGTTCAAAATCCAGTATACTTTTTTCAGGGGAATAGTCATTTGTTTTTTGTTTGATAATGTTTAATACATCCATATATGTTGAATTAGTTTTATTTGGAAGCAGTGCATATAGTAGAGGTATGTTACAGTTTTGATATAAGCCATGTATTGTGTAAAGTTGGTAGAAAGGTCTGGGACAGATGTTAAAAGTACCGTCCATCATCCAAAATTGGCATTGTTGGAGTTTTATTAAATTTATAGCAGTACCAAAGATTATTATTCTTTTCTCATTGTTTTTATTGTCGTAAATTATAAAAGGTATTTTGTTTAAAGTTATAGTTTGGTCATGAGTTAAATTTATATCACTATATGTTTTAGGAGGTGGAGTGGTAGTAGTAGTTGCTTTTTTGGTACGCGATATTGTTCTTTTGAGAGAAATTATATTAGGCATTTGGGTAGTGGCTGTTTTTGGGATTTGTGGAATTTGTTCTTTTAAAATTAGGCTTGTAGGTTTTTGGGAACATGTACTAGCTTCTTTAATGTTTTCTAATGCTGTTCTGACTTCTATTTCTGTTATATTTGGAGGGTGGTTGTGTTCCCTGGTGTAAAGGACAGTTGTTTCTCTAGTTGTTGCTCTTCCATAACATTTGTTAGAGTAATATTTGCAACATTTCCAATTTACTTTCATCCCAAATTGTTTCTCTTGGGTATAAGTATAACCCATGTAGCAGAGTAATAGTTTCCCTTTTTGACTGGTAACAAATTCAGCTCCTTCTGTCATTTTCTCCTTTGTAAATCTATTAGAAATATATGGTATAGTTATTATAGTTATAGTTATATGTATTTTAAGTGGGAATTATAAATATTTATATTGTGCATGCTTACCTTTGGTTGAAGTTTAGTCTGTGATTTTTATGTTCTTTACTCTTTTCCTTGTGGTCTGTATTTTCTGGTCTTTTTTTCCTTGAAAAAAAAATTTATTTGTGTTAATTGTTTAGTTATATTTTTTTGGGTAGCTTTTACATGTTTTGCTATAAGTTAAAGCTTTTACTTATTTTATCTTTTTGAAAAGTGTTTGGATATACTTACTTTGGTAGTTGTATCTTTGTTTGTTGAATTCTGTTCTTTGATATTTGTTGTTAGTGGATGTTGTAGTGGTGCTAGAAAAAAAGAAGGATATATGCATAAATTATTACTATATGTTAGCAATTTTTTATTCTTTAGGAGTTACTGTTTGTCACATCATTTAATTGACTTACTTTGTATTAGTTGCTTGTTATGCAGAGTTTTAATGCTGTTGTAGGTGTAAGGTAATCTGTTCAATTTTCAGTTGTGGCCTGTATTTTCTTTGATGTCTTTATCTGTAAAAAAATATAATATTCATTAAAATCCATATTTATTAACATATTTTTGGAAGCAGGTCTGTTTGCTGTTTTAAGGTTAAAGCTTAAATAATTTAATGTTGTTCGAGAAAAAAATAATAATAATTACTTTGTTAGTAGTTTCGTAGTTTTCTTCTTAGTTTTTTCTGTTCTTTAGTAGTGAAGTTTTCTGTAGTGGTAGGAGATAATATACAATACATATGTATGAGTAATTTGTCCTTTTTACTACATGTGTTATTTTACCAGTTCCTTTAATTAAGTTACATTTTGTTACTTACTTTCAATCCTCTTAATGGTAGGTTGAATCTTAGTTTTCTTGTAGGCGTCGTCAAATGTATCCACAGTATTCTTTTCTGTCTTCTACTTTTCTCAGGTAATTTGTTTGTTGGATGTAATTGTTTATATAGTGTTTTGGACTTAGTAATTAGTTAGCTATTGGTGAGTTTATGTTTGTACTGTTTTGATTCGTTGGTTTGTAATTTTGAAAAACTGTGAGTGTAATTAATTACCATATATGGTAAACGCTAATTAATGTTGAGCATACATACCTTTATATAATATGTTAAATAAATAATTTATACATGTGTAAATCATTTATTTTTAAATGTGAAAATGTATGTATTTTTAAATTGTTGTAAAATGTGATTTGTAGTGCTAATAGTATTTTTTTAATGTTTACAAGTGTTATAGAATAATAATAAAATTGTTCGATATTGCTTAAATAACGAAAATATTGTAGTCGATATTTTTACTCTCGATATTTTTAACATACTATTTATAAATTTTAATTATCGATATTTAAATATTGCGATATATATGGGGTCGATATAATTGATATCGATGTTTATGTATTGCGATATTTTAATTTCGATATTTGTGTATGTGATTAAATAAGTATAGGATGACGATATATTTGATGTCGATATTTTTGTGTCGATAATTTTGTACTACGATAATGTGTGTTTCGATATTATGTCATAGATTCCACCGGGGGATTGCCCGGTGCCCGCTACGGCCAGTCCGGCCTTGGATATCTGTGGGATCAAAGGGGAGCCCAGGGGTGTAGTATCAAGCACAGGGGCCTCAGCTCAGGGTGATCTCTTTTGAGTTTAGAACAGGTGAGACGTGCATCTGTATGGTACCAGTAATGAGTGAATTGACACTGTGCTGCTCGGTAATAAACATGAAAGCGAGGAACACCAAACTCACCCCACTCATAAAGGAGAACAAGAGTGTACAAAAAACGGGGAAGGTAGGATGAGATTGTAGGAGCAGGAATGGAGAAGTGTCAAACATTGTCACCAGTAGAATGCACTCCAGAGATCAGCAGAGCAGACAGCCGCTGGACATCTCAGACCACCGTCTTCTGGGGTTGATTTGAGGGAATTCCAAACCCAGAGCAAGCACTGGCCGGGTGTCTCAGTGGGTAGCCTGGGCAATTGCTACAGCTCCCCCAGGCCCCGCAGGATGATAACGCAGTCCCCTGCGTGGCCCACAAATCAGGACAACAAGCCATAGGCTGGGCCACAGGCAGTATTCCTAGGCCACAGCACGCAACCCAGTTCTCAGCAGCGGTTCTGCCAGGTTCAGTTGCATGGCCAGACAGCAGCACAATGTAGCTCCAGGACTGCTGCATGCAGCGGGAAGGTGGATGCAAACGTGCCGTGTAGGGAGCGCGAACTGTCCTAGCATCCCGGCGAGGCCCAGCCGCCTGATACATCAAGCTCACCCGCGATCCCAATCACCACAGGGCCTCAGTAGATGGGCATGGTGGGAGTGTTCAGCTGTCTTCAATTCACCATCCACCTGGCCGGTAGCCTCAATGAATAATCCAGATGCACTCCAATTGATCAGGGATATAGCCCATTTTTGTGTGGGCCAGGTACGCCAGAGCTTCAGTGCTGTGCTGCCATCCTGGGTGCCAGCGGGCCGCGCCCCTGACAATTCTCACCCTTGCAGGTTCGTTTTCATTCCTACTTTATCCCCTTGTTACTGTTTTTCTGGTCTTTCTACTCCTTTTCCCATTTTGTGGTTTTCTGTCTGCTCTGGATCACAGTCTGTTACAGAACATGCTGGTGAGAAAAGGGGAAAATGGGGCTTTCAAGAGACATGGGGACATTTTTTGAGGAGGGAAATAAAAGACAAGGAATGTGGGAAGCTATTGGAAGAGAGAGTAGGCAACTATAAAAATGTATTACACAGAGAGTAGGGATGCAAACTGATATATAACTAGTATCTTACTCCACGCACCAAAAATAAATGGTAAACAACCTTTACAACGCAACTTTTACCACGCAGTGCCTTTACAACGCAACTTTTACAACGCATTGCGCTGGGGGGCGCTCTAGGATAGGGAATATGTTTAATGTACTATCCAACACCTTCCCTACTATCCACGGGGACTGGAGTTGGAATAGTAAATTAAACAATTCACTATCCAGCGCCTAAAAGCACAATGCGTTGTAATGGTATGCGTTGTAAAAACCGCGTTGTAAAAGCATGCGATGTAAAAGCATGCGTTGTAATGTCATACATCCAAAATAAATATACCTAGTGCTTAATTTGAGCTGGTTGTTGCTAATGGGGGGGACCAGCACGTATTTTTCTGTATGAGATTTGTACAGAGGACAAGAGAGGGAAAAGCATGCAGATGGGAAAGATCGAGGAAGAAAAAAAATGGCAAAACCATCACAAACAGAAAACAGGCACCTGCAGGCAGTGTCTGGTAGTGGATGGATTGAAAACTCCCACCCTTGCTATTCACAGAACCGAAGTTTAAGTGGACCATCTGCTGGATTCTGAGCAGAGCTTCGAGCACCGGCTCTCTTTCTTTCACAAAATAAGCACTGATCATACATGAATAAGAGACAGTAATGGTGGAGGGGAAGAGCGTTGGATGGATCCACTCTATATATATTGTGGTCATGAATCAAACTGAGGCCTTTTTATAAAGAGATTTTAAGGGGAAAAAAAGAAGATTATAGGCTTCTATATATAGGACACTTTGAATGGAATTCTGCTTGGTGTTAGTGAGACCAGACCAAAAGGCATGATTAAAGCGACGTGGTTCAAAGTGAATCATTTCCAAGGCTGGCAAACATTTAATTGCAGCAGGCTGAAAGAAATCACACCCACAGACATTAATTTGATTCTATGTTAAGCTTTGGAACATGATAGTAATAAAGAAAGTAATGTGCGACTTGAATAATCACCACAAACAGTTAAACAGATCTGCCAGTCTTTGATAGACCATTTTATTAGCATATAGATTCTTCACTAGACCACAAAGACTAAGAGGCCTTGCTTATAATTAATAGCAAAGATTAATACGAGCTGGGAAGGAAGGGGCTCCTTGCATGTAATTATTGGCTGGCCGAGTGCGCATTGGGGGTACTATGAAGAAACGGCGATAAAATATAAATAATTGAGGGCAGTAGGAGAATAGTTTTGGAGGAGATAATTAGATGACTGTTATGCATTGTCTTTGCTTAGTAAAAACTTTTATAATGAAAAATAGTCAGCTGAGAAAAATAAGAGCCAGTCCACAAAAATGAGTGCTATGGGCCCCACCTGCAATCAATGGGTCAAATTAAGTATAACTTGAATGCCAGTGTAATGAGATCAGCAATATCAACTGAAACAATAAGATCATCTGATTTAATCAACTATGACTATATCACAAGGAAACTATGAATATATATGTAAGTGCATATATATATATATCTCTACAGATATAGTCACTAAAGCAAAATTAAGGTTATTGGGACGTTATAGTTAGGTTCAGATTTTACACACACAAAATCATACAAATTCATTAGTTATATTTATCTCAAGTAACTATAACCTGTGCCCTAAGGTAACTATAACTCACGCCCCTACCATGCACAGTTTTCTTATCAATAATTTCACTACAAGTGTTGCAGTGATATTATCACTGATGGCATAGAAGATGTCTTGAGGGATATAATATGTGGGGTAATTAGTAACCCTGAGCAGTGAACTCCACTCCGCTAGCGGAGTTTGTGGAATTTTCCGTACTCTGCGTTATGTGGAGCTCACGGAGTTCTGAAAAACTCCACTCATGCTCACCAACATCAAGGTGGCGATTGCAAGGAGGAAAATCCACCTACCAGCAAGATTTTTCCTCGTTCCCGATCGTCAACTTCAAGTTGGGGAGTGCGAGCGTGGAAAATCAACCTCCCAGCGAGATTTCTCATCATGGGCAGTCGGATTTCTCATTGTAATTAGTTGCATATGCTCGTGAACACTCGCGTTGATAAACCATCTATTCGCGTTGAGAAAGCTGCTGCTCGAATAAAAAATCTACTGCATGGTGCAGCTCGCGATGATTGAACAGTGCAGAAAAACAATTGACACTGAAAATCACTGCGAACGGCATCTATCAAATTTTTTTTGCACTTTGCGGAGTTCAGCTTAGGAACTCCCCGAACTCCGCCCAGGTTTAGTAATTAGCAGTGCATGGTAAAGGCATAAGTTATAGTTACCTTAAGGCACGAGTCATACTTACTTGAGATAACTACAATTACAGAATTTCTATGGTTTTGTGTGTATAAAATCTGAACCTATCTATAATATCCCGGTAATCTTATTTTTTTTAGTTCAATTTCTAAGGTTTGTGCAATTCTATTTCCTGACTATATTGTAACCCTTGTTTTTTTCAGTGAATTTCTATAGTTTTTAATGCCATTTCCTAACTTTAAATTCAAAAATTAGAGTAAAGTAACTTATGTAATCTTTTTATAAATGCACTAGCAGCCCGTCCCGACGTTGTCCGGGTATGAAACAGAATTTGTGCAATGTGTGTAATAGGCAAGGGAAATTTATTTTAAAATTTCGTGGTAGAGAACATTTTTAGTATGAAGTGTCACAATAGTTAGGCATGTGTGTACAGATACTGTGTGTACCTCGGAGTAAGAAGTATTAGCAGATGTCTCTAGTGTGTATGTACTCCACTTCCGTAGGGAAGCGTGCGTGAAAGTGCATTCAGTTGTAAATTTCGTGTCCCCGCAGGCACGCTGAATCGCGTCATCCCCTGCTTGAGGCCCGGCTCCAGTTTTGCCTGATGTTGTGCTTGTGGTGTAAAGTCGTTGATGGAGAGAGTTGAATGGGTGACCGTGCGCGCTGGAGACGCTGCGTGTGTGAGAAAGTGCAGTCAGTTCAAAGGTTAGTGTCCCAGCAGGCGCGCTTAGTCGCGTCATCCGCCGCCTGAGCCCGGCTCCAGCCCTGGTTGATGTTGTGCGCCTGGTGTCAATTTGTTTATGCAGAGAGTTGAGTGTGTGACAGCGCGCAGGAGACGCTGCAGTTAGTGTCCCAGCAGGCACGTTCCTTTATGCAGAGAGTTGACTGGCTGACAGCGCGCACGATACTGTGCAGTTATTGTCCCCGCAGGCATGATCCGTCGCGTCTGCCCCCGCCTAAGCCCAGGCAATTGCCGCACCCATTGGCCAGGCCCCAAGGCACGCTCTTTTTTTTGGGATGTGCCGCGCTATTTTTGCCGGTTGTTGCGCCCATTGGCCACACCCCTTGCTGCCACGGAATTGCAATTGCCGCGCCCATTGGCCTTGTTCACGCAACCAGCACAACGCACACGTTTAACCCCTTCTATGCTGTTGATGGCCCCCGTCCGTCATGCATCACGGTGGGCGTGTGCTGATGACGGATGGGGGTCGTCATGATCTCGCCCAATCTTAAAAATGGCCGCACAGGAGCAGAATCGCGCCCGCGCCCAAGGGGTTAAGGAACGCTTTTTTTTTGTTGTCATGCTGCGCCCACGCCCACAAGGGACTACTTTGCTGGTAAGGTTCTTTTACCTTTCAAATGTATATGGTGGGCATCTGTATAGCCTATGTCCTTCTGCTGCAACTGCCCTTTCCAATACTGTATTGGGTGTTGTGATTGGTGCTGTGGTTCCTGAGATTACCCGCCTCAAAGGTTTGGGCTCTCTCTTTATAATATTAGTATAGATTGCACCAAGTCTTTCAATTTGTTTTATTAGTTTTATGGATCTGTTGTGAATCCTTGGAAAAAATAAGCGGTCTGCTAGTTATATTGCACAAATTCAATACTAAAAAAACACATTTAATATAAACCAATGCTATTGCAATTCCTATAAGTGTATCACTGCCTGCGTGTGGGTGAAAAGAGACAGGCACTTTCATTGCAGTTATACTGCAACAAGCTGCTCCGAGGGGTAGTTTTACTGCTGTCATACATGGTCGGCTACGGCACAGATTAATAGTTCATCCCTACCCTAAGCCGGAGTCATGCTGTTGTTGGTACATACTGCACTCCAATGTACATATACACTCCAACTACATTTATACATGGCACCTCGGTGCATTTATGTGCATTTAACCTCACACTGCACTGGTGTGCTTTAAGCATTGGTGCCGCCTCCACTAAGGCGGAGGAGCGTCACCCCACTGAGTTGCAGAAGTGAAGCAAAGGAAAAATAAAATGATAATAATGTGATGCTATTATCATTTTATTTGTTGCTGCTGCTGCAGCGTGGTGGCAGGGAGGGGCTGCTCTGCTCACAGAGCAGGTCAGAAGAGAAGTAGTGGGCACATTGAAGTGTGCAAGACGCTTTGGCTGGCCGTCTCGAGCACGCCAAACAGTCAGGCACACTTCGCATGTTCTCCACCCAGTCTGTTCTACAGCCCGAGTGGGGAACATGCCCAGGCCCCCAGCCCCAGTCTGAGTGCCTAATTTCAGTGCTCAGACCAATCACACTGCTGCATTGCAGTGTTGTGATTGGCTCACGAAGCCTGGCTGCCTCCTATTCGTCCGACGGAGGAGAGACAACGTGGGACAAAGTGTCGAGGAGGTAAGTTTAATTTTCTATTTTTTACACTCCCTTACCCCCTCACTCCTGTCTCACCACCCCAGATCCGTGCCAGCCGCCACTGCATTGAAGTACACCGCACAATAAGTCTACAGCACCACACGGAACAGATATAAATGCCTTCTGCATGTTTATTCGGCATTATGCGTTTTGCAGCTTTTCCATTCTACAACATGAATGGACTAAGGCTCAGTAAAATTTTATTTTCACAAACGAATATTTGACGGTCACACACTGCTATTTTGTTGAAAAATTGTCTTTTGAAAACTTGTTCCGTGAGAATATTCTCTTATTCAAACATATTTTTGCCTGATATTATGGTGCCCAAACCTTTTTTTCTTACAGTTTAAGCATTGTGGCCTTCGCACTACACAGATTTGTGGTGCCAATATTGAGGTCCCAACTATGCCCCCTGTTCCCCTTTCTAGTTAAGGCCTCCTGCAGTGTGAGGTTAGTTTGCCAGGACTGATTGTGGCTTCCAGTTCGGCCTTACCTTTGAGGCAGCTCTGTGCACCACTGGGTGCAGGTAAGCCTGCTGTTTCCTGCAGGCCGTATTCCCAGAGTGGTACACTCCATCATGCAGCAGAGCTCACCAGGCAGAATTTTTTAGGACTCCCTGTGCTAGACTCTTAGGTTGACTGGATGACGGGCGGACAGGTTCAACCTAAAGGGTGAATACTCTAATCTCAGCCTAAAAGGGACCCAGCCACACCTATCAGAGACGTTTTAAGGCATGGGTAAAGTGGGCTCTGGCCCGGGGCCCCAGCTTTTCAGGTGGGCCCCTGATAGAACCACCTCTTTTCTGCAAGGAGTTTTTCCCTGATGACCTTGAATAATTCTTGAACAATTTGTAATAGACTCTCGCACATCACCCATATGCAAAATAAATGAAAGGAAAATGGTATTTGAAACAGACATTAGGCAGAGAAATGTTGTGTTTAAGTTTCATTCTTTCAGATCAAAGCAGGACCTCCCATATTCCTATATGTCAGATTATTTGCAGTAATATTAGTGTGCTGCTTCTGTGTTACAATATTGAAAACACACCTCACTATCCCTAAATATTAGGTGTAAACACATTAAGAATTTGGAAGAGTGGGCCTGTGCACTGTCAGTGACCTGGCTAAAGAGGGCATGAAAGAGCTGGAAATGGATCATAAATTCAAAGCCGTCCTGAACAGGGGCCCCCAAAATACATTCGGCCCAGGGCCCCCAAAATCCTTAAGATGTCCCTGACACCTATTTCAGAATAACGGTAAACAGAGAGCATTCTAGACATTTGATGCAATTCTGGACAAAAAGTCAAACCATTTTCCTACATTAGGGTTGGGTATCACCGACTCTAGGGAGCTAATACACTTTGTTAGCGAGATACAAGTACTGTCAGATGCTGCGCATAGATTCTGGGAAGGACACAGTTGTAAATTCCACTCTCCCCTTGGCATTTTCACAAGTTTTCAAGCCTCTTAAAACTTGACCCACCCATGAAATTACAGTAGGATTGTCCAACTTGATGTGTTCCCTGAGGCCTCTTTATGTATTTTATAGGGCCCTTTCATTGTGGCACAGGCCAGACGGCGAGCAGCACTTTGCAAAGACGCGGGGGGAGTCAATCTGGGTGAAAAGAGAACCGTTGCAAAATGTTCTGAACTCAAACAACCTCTGAAATCCATAGGAGCTCTGTGTGTCGTAAAATATGTGCCTAAAATGGCGCTTTGCTGGGCCTGTGCCTGTTGTAGTAAAAAAGAAAAAAAGTGCAGCAAGAAAACAAGCGCAAATCCCACCCGAGGGAGAAAGGAAAACAGCTGGGAGTGAGCAAGCAAATTTTGTTTTCATTCCCTGTGATTTTAGTTCCATGTTCGATGCGCCCCAGTTTCATAAATTTCAAGGCTCTAGCAAAGTAAGTGTAATTCCTTAAGCACAAATACTGCTTTTGAACAGCTAGTAAGTTGAAGCAAGATAATGAGCCTCTCCTGCAGAATGTGAGGAAGGGCCCCTGTGTCTCCCATATCTCACAGATATTCATTGGCCTTGGGCTGAATGGTGCAACGCCCTGCCCCCGCCCCCCAAAGTGCAGGGACCCCTGAAAGGCAGTCACCCTGCTCCGTAGGGGCTTTGAGGCCCTGTGTTATACCCCTGAGTCTTGGCCATGTTGGAGATGAGCAAAAGTTTCAGTACTTCAGAGTGGTAAGGGTGGGAAATTGAGGCAACGTTTAACCCCTTCGGTGCTCATGACGAGCTCAGCTCGTCATGGCATACACCTCTCAGGTGCTCATGACGAGCTGAGCTCGTCATGACCACACCCGTTTTTATTGCTGTCCAGCACAGCAGATGAACAACTCCAGCAGCCATGTGGTTAAGGAAAACTGATCTGTGACAGGTAGAAAATGTACCAGAAATCTCAGGTTGCTGCATGTGAGGTGTGAGTTGCTCATTTGGTACACTTGTGGATATATAACCAGAATAAATAAAAGAGCAGTTGACTATCACAAATACCACGAGATCTAAAGGTCTATCTTGCTCCCATCTGGAGACAACTTGAGATCCCCGAAATTTCAATACAGGCCAGTGATAAATCCTATCTTTAGAGGTTTGGAGTTCAGAAAGTAAAGGTATCAGTGGCAGGCGTGAGAAGGTCCGGGCATAAAGTCAGAAAAACAGTGAAAGAATTGGGGTTTATGGAAATGTGGATCATCAGAGGGTCAGGGCAGGTTTCCGCTCACAGCACCCTGCTCCACTGTCGGTGGGTAGGGCAGGCCTTCTGAGTGCGCACACTGTTTGTTTCCCACTTGGAAGTCCAAGAGATGTGATTGCATCCAATAATAAACTATGACAGAACTCTACCAATCAACCATCAATAGATGGTAATCCAGTGTGTTCTCATCTTTGCAACAGTTAACAAGCCAGAAACAATTGGATAATGGGTTTGGACTTATTTAATATTCGTTATTTTAAGTGATTTCTAAATCACTTCCATGCTGCTGTCGGCCATTGGCCGACGGCAGCACTACCTCGCTGGTGCTGTCGTCGGCCAATGGCCGACGCGGCCGCGCCTGTTTTTTAAAACGGCCGCACTGCAGCAAAAAAGCGGAAGCAGCCAACGGGTTAATTATATACATTTTTTTTAGAATATGGCAATTATTCTTTTGACTTTGCCACTTGCAGTTTATTATAGGTTAATATAAGTGCTACTTAGATATATGTGTTTATTGGTCGGAAAACATTAAGTTGCAAGTCTTCATTCAGTCCCTAGTTTTATCATGATTAGAGCTGTTTGTTCTCTATGTATTGGCCTTCCATATTTTCTTTGCTTATATTTCAATGTATTTGTCATTCTTCTGCTCACATACTTTCTCGCCTTTAACACTTTGTTCACATTACTGCTTACACATCTCATTACATTATAAATAACTTTAAATGTCATTACACATGTATTGTCTTTAAATGTAATATAAGTACTGTTCAATCTTATCTGGTTGGCTTACTTTATATCAACCCACTGATGATTTACGTAAACCATGATAAGGCCTCCTCTCTTAAACATGCCCCACATGTACACCCTCAAAAATGTAATCATTCACTTTACTAGGCTCAAAACTGTGGAATGTTCTCCTCCTTTTCCCTGGCTTTTCCCTGCCATTGTATTCAATAAAATCTTAAAAGTTATTAAGTGGGGCTTGCATTTTCTCACTAATATCTGTCATTTTGCTTTATCTTTTTTCTTGATTTTGTGATCATGTCCATGATATTTTCTACTTTTGTGCTATTTTTAGAGTATATTGTTGATCTAGCACTTTGGATAAAATTGCTTTCTAAATTCAAATTCAAAGTCAAATCAATCTTTATTCGGCTGGGCATAGTCCAAACCTCAAAAGATAAAAAGTGCACAGAATACATAATTAATTTAATCAATATACAATAGGATAAAGCTCATAAAAACATACTATAGATACTAAATGAATAAAACACAATTAGTATATCTAAAAACACAATATATGTGACTGATGCATAATCATAGACTATTAAAATATGTTCCTACAGAACCAGACTTTTAATCTTTCTAACCTCCCCCAAAAATCTCATAATAGAGTTGCAGATTATGTCAAACTGACTTTGCTACAAGTACCTAAGAGCTGGTGAACATTGTGAAACGTTTCGGCACTTTAACAAAGGTATAATAAACCTCTACCTAGGTTTCACATACATAATGCAAAAAAAATGTTTAATGCAAGGTGCTTTGCTTTGAATGAGAGTTCCATGGGTTGGGGGGAAAGGTAACCGACCAGTCATGTTTCAATGGAATAGACTCAAGAAATCAAAGCTATTAAAACGAAATCTAGTTAGAAGAAACCTATGCTGTTGATTTGTGACCTGGTTAATATGTGGTTGTATGCCACTACAAGTTAATGAGGAGGCATGACTGGTGACAGTCACCTTCAATTCAACTAATCTTCTTTAATATTACTTCTATATGTAATCAATCAAGCTTTAAAATTATCCCAGTTAATTGTCTGTAAGGGTTCTAGATCATCAAATTATTTGACAACACCCATCTCCGGGCACACCCTTCTAATATACTGTAACCGGATCTATGACAGAATATCGACAGACAAAATATCGACCTACAGAAACATCGACGCTGGAATATCGAAGGCAAGTATATCGACATCCTATCTACAACATGGTAAGTACAAACATATCGAAACAAAAATATCGATGTTAAAAATATCGTAATTAAAAATATCGTTTTATATCTGTTAAACTAAAATGTGTAAAATAAAGTAAATAATACTTATAAATAAAATAAACATTGTTAAAATTATTTAGTAATGTTTAAAATTAATAAATAATAGATATATAATAATATAACATTAATTAAACACATATGTAAAATATATATTATATATTTACTTAATAATACATTTTAATAATTACTTTAATTACTTATAAATTATTTAAAAATACTATGAACTACAAATAGATCTCCACGCCTAAAATAATTACATAAAAAAGTAATAAATTAAAAAAATTAAATATACTTTCAATATTTTTAAAATTAATAACATAATACATTATCTAAATTCATTCTAAATAATAAATAAAACTATTTAAAGTCCAAAAAAAACTACAGTATTAAAAACATTGGATAGCGTAAAACGTAAAATTACTATTCACACTCAAGAAAATGCAAAATTAGTGAAAACATTGTATAGCATAGAGATACAAATTACTATTACCACTCCAGAGAGTGAAACAGTAAAGAAAACATTGGATAGCGTAGGAGTAAAAATTACTATTCCAATTCCAGAGAGTGAAACAGTAGGGAAAGCGCTGGATAGCGTAGGAGTAAAAAATACTGTTCCCACTCCAGAGAGTGCAACAGTAGGGAAAGCGTTGGATAGCGTAGGGGTAAACATTACTATTCCAACTCCAGAGAGTGAAACAGTAGGGAAAGCGCTGGATAGTGTAGGGGTAAAAATTACTATTCCAACTCCAGAGAGTGAAACAGTAGGGAAAGCGTTGGATAGCGTAGGGGTAAAAATTACTATTCAAACTCCAGGGAGTGAAACAGTAGGGAAAGCGCAGGATAGCGTAGGGGTAAAAATTACTATTCCAACTCCAGAGAGTGCAACTGTAGGGAAAGCGTTGGATAGCAGGTGGGTAAAAATTACTATTCCCTCTCCAGAGAGTGCAACAGTAGGGAAAGCATTGGATAGCGTAGGGGTAAAAATTACTATTCCAACTCCAGAGAGTGCAACAGTAGGGAAAGCATTGGATACCATAAAAATTAAATAATTTCCAATAAAAAATTTTTTAATTACCAATTAAATAAATTAATTACCGATTACAAAAATTAATTACACATTAAATACATTAATTACCAATTACAAACATTAACTACCAATTACAAATATTAAATACCAATTACAGACATTAATTACCAATTAAATAAATGTATTACCAATTAGAAATATTAATTACCAATTAAAACAATTAATTACCAATTAAAATTATTAATTGCCAATTAATAATCTATTAAAAATACATACATTATCAATACCAATAAATAAAAATAATTCATTACTTAATTACAATTAAAATACTTCCCACCCAATTCCCCTATAAACTCACTATCCGCTACAGAACTTAAACGCAAAAATTAATTTAAATTAATTCATAATTCCTAAAAAGTAATAATTAATTTAATGTAATTAAATTACTTCCCACCCTATTCCCCTATAAACCCACAACCCGCTCCAGTACTAAAACATAAAAATGACTTAAAAATAACATTATAAAGATATGAAATTAGTTCAGATATAACTTAAAACAAGTAAAATACTTAACAAAAAACATATAACACATACATATTAAATACATACTAAAATACATAACAATAGTACAAATATCGATATTAGTAACATCGAAATTACTAACATCGATATATTTGATATCGATATTACTGACTTCGATATTACTTACATCGATATAAAAAAAATCGATATTACTTACCTTAGTGTCGATATTCTGTCCAACGATATTCTTAGCATCGATATTCTTTACCTTCGATATTTCTAACTCGATATTTGTGTAGGTCGATATTTACAACTCGATATTTTGACTGTGTACCACTCTAACCAGAAGTTATCCCCTGCACAATCCTTTGCAATTACCCTATTTAATACAGCATTTTGTTATGTCCAAATTGTATACCACAGGAGTGAAACTGCTATCACTAGGCTATCTTCTAAAAAGGACATCCCAAGCTCCTGGTGGCAAAAGATAGAGGGTCTACTTGAAGAGACCACCAAAAGGCTTTTCTGAAATTGGTATTCCACCCTCTGTAAATCAGTAACATTAATGAGACCCCTAGACCCATGTCCTATAGCTTGCAGACTGGATACATTTAGCAACATGGACCGCCAGCTACTCTTTCACCAGCTTATGCCCCAGGTTTACGACAAACCCTTTCAGAGCCACAATTGCTTTCTTAAAATGCAGTGCCTGATGTTCCTTAAATGGTCCCAATTTTTCCGATTAGCAAAAGGGATACCTAGTTAGGAGAAAGTATAATTTGTGTCAATGATACTACATGGGTACATTATTTCTTTTTAGCTGGTCCTAAAATCATGGTAATGGTCTTACTGCAGTTTACGCTCAAATCCAAATTCTGCATGAGAATCACAAAATTGTCCATAGTTCATGTGTCTCTATTCCTTTTTGGAATTTATATTGCACCTTAGTGATAATATGATGCCCCTCTGCCCAGTCCTGTAAGTGGGAAGGCATAATTCTCCCTACTGTCTTTCGAAAGGAGTTGAGAAAGGAGTGAGAAGGGAGATGGGTCGATAACAACATGGATCTGCCCTGTTGCCTTTTTAAAAAAATGCTAATATCGTGGATTGATTTCAGGTGGGCAAAGTACATTTCACACTCCTGCATTGAGCACATTTGTTCACAGAGTTGCCCACAGGTCTGCATTCCCCATTAATAAGTCTAAGAGAACCTCATCAGGCCCGGAGCTTTCTAAATTCAAATAAACTGTATATTTTCACAATAAATGGACAAAGGTAAGGTTTTTGGTGTCTGTAGGATTTTAGTGCACCATACACAATAAAACACTGCAAGCACCCCAAAAATTGGCATTGTAATATTAGCAGATGTTCACACATGCAGCTGTTCAACCTTCATTTTTAAATCCCATGCGGTTAATAAGCACAGTTATTTGTCTGGCAGTCTTATCTGACAGCATCAAGAGACACTCAAATAAAGGCCTTACTTATTTATTTTACTTTAATTGAAAATAAATAAAGACATGAAATGTGTTTCCTGTCTGCATGACTATGTAAAAATCAGTAAATACAGATATTTGGAGCCTGAATGATATACATATTATTTATTGAATAACCATTTTTTGTGACAAATCACAGTGTATAAGTTATGGATAAGTGAGCATATCATTATATTATTGATAACATAGCATGAATCAATAAATAAAAATATTTTTGGAACCTGGAAATGTTGGATGATGCTTCGGCAGTTTAATTATGCAGTTCTATCTCACGGACAGTTCTTTCTACTAATGTTAAGTAAAAGGGCTCATTATTTTATTTGACTGTATTGTCATCTTAGTAGATCCTCTATTCATGTTATTATTTCGGAATATTAATTGTTGCCCTGACTCTAAATCAATACATTTATTACATGGACCACAACTGTGCTATTAGAACATTTAATGGTAAATTTACATTTTGCTATCTTTTTTTCATTAGCATTACATTCTCTTTCATGCGTATCCCAGTTTTGGACAACAAAGTACTGGGGTGGCAGAAGTTGAAGTTATTTTCCCAAGCTTTGATTTGGATTCAGTCTCTGGTTCCCGGCAGTCACATGCGCCAGTGGAGTTCATCTCCACCTCATCATTGCATGTTAGGATCACAGTTGGGATACTTCATATGAGGGTGTCCAACATAGGTGAAAGAGTGTTAGATCCTTCCAGCTTAACTGCTATTTACATGAGTGCTATCTTGCATCTTTGGATATGCATTTATCTTATGAGGATATCTAAAATATATGGCATGGAGTTGACTTGTGATGATCTCTGTTTTAGAGGTATTGCAGTTTAACTTGAGATGATTTGCATTTGGCAACTAGGATGTGGGTAAACCCTGTCTGCACTGTTGGGCTGCTCTTCCAACTACTGACACTGATTTTGACACAGAACATTAGAATATCCTGCAGAGTTAAAGTGGTTATCAAATTGAATTTGTGTTCATTTTATTCCCAGCCTGAGATAACTTCTCAAAATCAGAATACATTTTTGTGAGCCAATAATTAGGAATGGATGAAAGAGTTTCTTTTTGCATGTTCCAAAGAATTGATCAGTGCTTTCGAAACACTTAAATCTTAGCTAAGCATTAAATTATTGGATTTTTTTCCTTTATCTGTGATCATTTATAGGGTTGGGCAGCTACTTCGAGAAACGTAGATAAAATTTGTTTCCTTGATTCTTTTTTATATTTTACCAACATGCGTAGATCTACTCAATGCAATGTTAATGAGAGGGAGCAAAATATGGGTGATTTTACTATATGTGATTAAGGGTGTGCGACAAACTCCGCTCCGCCGGCGGAGTTCATGGAGTTTTGGAACTCCGCGATCCGCTTGGAGCATGAAGTTCAGCAAAAACCCTGTCTACCGCCGGCGGAGTGGATTCGGCTACCGCAGCGCTCACCCCACTGATATGACCTCAGTGATCAGGTCAACCCATTTAAAGCAACTGAGAAACCCAAGCCCCAGTTTAAAAATGAAACCTACTATCCTTTAAAAGGTTAAGGACAATGAATTAAACTATGTATCCCATGAAGCCGAGTGGCTAAAACTGGAAATTGTTGGCCGCCCTGG
The DNA here is from genome assembly GCF_964261635.1 of Lissotriton helveticus. Taxonomy (NCBI): domain Eukaryota; kingdom Metazoa; phylum Chordata; class Amphibia; order Caudata; family Salamandridae; genus Lissotriton; species Lissotriton helveticus. The sequence continues at coordinate 1,765,371,841 of NC_136057.1, forward strand.
TCATTAATCCACGCCCTCTCACCACACTGCTTCCCACCCCACCTCCTTCAGTAGGTGCTCGGAATGCGGCAGCAGGTCCAGCTCGGGTGAACTCTGTGAACTTGGATGGCAGAATGAGTGTTTTTAATTAAATTAACTGCAGTGTATAGAGGGCACTCCATAATTATTTTGGGTGACCATTAAATCTTAAAATGCACTGTGTTTGCTCAGTTCAGTGTCCTTCAGAGTCCTGAGTGCTGTGCTCATTGTCGCTACCTCTGCTTGCTCCAGCTAGGTGGGCTTGGTCCCGGTCCGGTGTCATGCCCTTCCGTACCGGTCTCACAGGAGTGTGGGTACGGGTGCTGAAGCAAGTTGCTGGCAGGAGATGAACAGGGGATGTTTTCTCTCCTTTCACCCCTCCTGCTTGCATGCTTGCAGACTCCGCCTTTTCATCCACTGCCAGATGGTGTCCCCTGGTACTCTGGGGATTTTTCATTGGTACTGGGAACTGGTGCTGCAGCTTTTTCAGTACGTGGACTTCTCCCCTCGCAGTCCTCACCTTTTCCCAACCCCTCACCCCCGCCAGGTTTGTCTCACCTTACCCGCTGCTGCTCATCATTCCTCATATACCCTATCTTTCTCCTTCGCTTCATCCCTGGACCATCTTAATTCTCTCCCTTCACCTCCAGTCACACAGGTACCACCACCACCAACGAAGAGCTCTCATCTCTGTAGCAACCGGCACTCACATAGTTCCCAGCACGCTACTGTGATTGAAAAGAGAGTTTGTAAGGTGCGCCTTACCGTAACCAGTACAGCCGGGTGAGCAGAGTGGAACTCCATGGACTTTCGCTGAGTTTTTTCCCTACTATGCTGAACTCTGTGAACTCCGCCCACCCCAATATATGAAGTTTAAGTTTACAAAACTTGAATGTTGTATGTGCCAGCTAAATTAAGATATCATCAGATTTTACTTTATTTCGCACATCTTTGTTCTACTTTCATTTTCTCTTTTTCAATTTTGCAATTCTCTATCTGTCAACTCTGGCAAGAGCCCCATGAATACAGTATTTCACTAAGTAACACCAAGGTAATGTTCTGCAAATCTTTTCTCAAGACCCATGTGCGTTATGTGACATATATAGACTATTTGTACAGCACACATCATTACTACTCAAATAATACGTGCCATCACCCAATATAGGGGTCTATTAGGATGGCGGGCGGATGGAGATCGGGACCGCCCGCTATAAGGGCGGGGGTCCCGTTGGGGGTATTAGGATGTGCCTGCCACAGTGGCGGGCACATCCTATATGTTTTACATTGTGGCGGGCGGTGCTCTCTGCACCGCCCGCCACAATGTAAAACATGAGTTGACGCATTCACACATGCAAAGCGGCAGGCACCGCGCGGTGCCTGCCGCTTTGCATATGTGAATGTGGGGGGGTACCATAGGTGCCCCCCATGTGCCCCCCCCGACAGTGGTGGCAACCTGGGGGCCCTGCAGGGGGCCCCCGCAGCAATCTCCGCATGCCTTTCCGTGGCAGCATTGCCACCGCGGAAAGGCCCACACATTTTCACATTTTCACATCGTAATATGGCTGGCGGTGTCCATTGGACACCGCCACCATATTAATCTATTGCGACCGCGGCGGTAAAGCGGCGGACGGTCTTTTCGTCCGCCGCTGTCCCCTCCGCCATTCTAATCTAGCGGAGGGGAAAACGAGAGTGGTTGGCGGGCGGATTGCCTCCGCCAGGGTGGCGGTGGCCACCGCCACCCTGGCGGAGGCAATCCGCCCAATATCCGAATGGACCCCATAGTTCGAATTTTATCCACCACTGAAAGAGCACGCATTGGCAAAGTCAGTAGGTCCAACTCTGGCAAGCTGTAGGTTTTTTTTTTTTGCAAAAATATGCCATAGCAAGAAGAGGAAGAAGTTAAACTTAAATGTGGCTGGCACATGCTTGCCTCAAAAGGTTTACATGTAAATAACATTCATTGATGTGGCCATTATATTTAAATACCAAGCGTTTCCTTTGTGCCATGCATTTTTGTATTATTGTTATTTATGATGGAGACATTAATAAATCACCACAAAACCAAGTACTCAAACAGCAGGATGTTAGGTAAACACTTTCTAACTTTAAAAAGCAGATGGAAAATAATTCTCCATCAAACGCAGTACACAAAGCGCAGGCAAAACAAATAGCTGGCATTTAAAGTTAATATATACCATACATAAATTAAAAAGAACGCTTTAAACCACATTTAAAGGAAAAGCAATTGCATTTAGGCGGAAGTGAACTACGTCCATGGCCTTTGTGCACTCACAAAGTGAAGAGAGCCCATGGCTAACACTGTCTTATGCTGTATGCCATGTTGCAGCATGTTCGGAACTATATAACCCATCTTACTAGTGATTTAATTAATTTTGCTTGAGACACTGACTGACGCTTGTTTGGTTGTTCAAAAATGTCTCAAGCATTGTGTCAGGGTTTATAAATATACCGGTTTGTATGGAAAACTCTATCAATCCCTGCACACTTTAAAGTTTGGCCTTGAGCAGGCTATCCAACCATGCATAGTCACAAGCATCGCACAGAGCTGCCTAGCAGGCTTTGAGCATTAGCAAGCAGAACTCTGTATATTTATTAGCATGCCCTTGAATCATGCTGAAAACATGTACATTTCAAAATATGGTTCGCAAACCCTGCACATTTACAAGCATGACCTTGAGTTGTACATTACATTTTGCTGCTCAGGAAACATTCCCTCTGGTCTTGCAAGCGTGGTCTGAGCGTTCTAGCATGCCATGCAAATTCATAAACATGACATCACGGTTAGCAAAAAGCATGTCCTCAAATTCTGCTTCAAGCTTTCAATTAATGACCACCTGCAAGCTGTGCAGTGGGCCTTACACACTCACAAGAGCAGACTTAACTATTGTTTTGTATTGTAGCATTTATATAGCGCTTCGAAGCCTGTTGTGGGATGCCAACGCGCATTTTCAGATGGGTGGCACACTATAGAGCAGTGGACAGCGAAAGAGGAAAACATGCTGTGCTAGTGATGTGATGGAAGAATAGGTGTGAGAGATAGGCAAGTACTATTTAATTGTAGCGGTTATAATTTACTCTGCAGGTCCCGTATTAAGTTTCATTGTTTCAATTGTGCTAGAGGCAGAGGAAAGAAGGAGGGGCTCAACCTGATGGTCTGTTATAGGCAGGGCAACTGGCACTATGTGACAGGAGAAGACTAGATTATGCAGCAGGGTTGAGCAAAATATACAGCAAGGAAAGTCAAATTATGTGGTATAATGGAGCACATTTTGTAATAGTATTACTTCATTATTTCATCATTTCTAAACTTGGTAGCGCTGTATGGGCATTACTTGCACCTAATTAGTACCTGTTCAACACCCAAATATAGCAATAGGCATCAGAAAGGTGATCAGTCCAGTTTTGCAAAGGGGCTTTCACTGTAAGGCAACATGTATTGCTACATTTTAAATAACTTTTGAACCGTTTGAGATAGAACCTCATTTTTGGGGTTAAAAACTGCAGACTATGCAGCAGATGATTGAATATGTGGCAAATGTGGCAAATATATACTTATGCGACAATTGCCGTACAGTCGCATAATTTCAGTGGCCCTGGTTATAGGTTGTCCAGTTACAGGGAGCTCCACAGCACAAATCTAACTAGAGGGCAACCGGATAATGCTTGTGTGTGTATTTATACAAAAAACAAACATTGGCAAAGCCATTAGGTCTAACTGGCGTTTTGAGTCTGGTTGACAATATTTGAATAAAGCCTGCTGCAGTGAAAAAAATATAAAAAATATTATTATGTACAGACAGCACACCATTGAAAACAATCATTTAATCCGTGATGATTCAGTGTATTTTTGAGATGTGAAATCATCCCTCAAAAACTGCAATGCAATCACTTAATAGTAGGTGGGATGACACACAAAACAACCAATAGCAGAGGCGGGAGAGTATAGTCTTGTGGAAGGACTCAAAGCACCTTCTCTGTATGTTTTAAGGAACTGGTGGCAATGGGTCTTGCAGATAGTGGCACTGGCACGCGAGACCTGAAAAGGGGGGTAAATAGAGAAAGTAATCCATATGGCAATATGCGCAAGGCAGTGATGCTGTCAAATGAGTACAATTATGTTAAATGGGCAAAAGCATAAATTGGTAATGAGCAGCAGCCATGCACTGTTTTAAAGGCAGAAATACTGCCATGTGCGGCACAAATACACCTCATAATCGAGGAATGAAATGGAAGAGCAATCAAGGGTATTAACATGAGAAGAAGTCCAAATTCAACATACACCTGCCGGGCCATTGGAGCTTGGGATTCCAAATTTTGAGCAGGGGTTTGACCCCACGAATCTCTTCTCATTTCTTCCAAATGCTCGAAAAATGCCAAAGAGCACCCGTCGGGCAAGCTTTAGTCTGGGTATGGATCAAATCATGGTCAGACTCGTACCTTACACATGATAGTGAAAGACAATAGGTTACTGGGTGAGGTAGGGGTTGATTGCTGCCCTAACAGCCCAAGAATGAATCAGTCCACCCCTTCTTACCCTTCTGTCCATGTCCCTCCATGCAAACCCAATACCTACTAGAACCCAGAGAACTTTGCTCGTTCTACTTTACATAAGGGAGCGTCCTCCAGCTCTTCAAGTATTCCCTTGCTGGCATCCTCTGTTTTGATTATTAGTAGTGATTGATATTTTAGGGCAAAATATAGACAATGGAGTGAAAGAAGACTTACCTTGCATCCATTGTTTCGGCTAGGATAGCCACATTGCATAGATATGGTATTTCCTACTTTATTCAAATTTGGCCACGCTCTTCTCTGACCTGCCAGTATTAGTTTCACATAAACATATGGGCTTTTACTGTCAAGTTGGCTTGGCTATTTAGTTTTTTTACAAACTGAAAATTTTGAAATATTAGAAAATTAAATATGGCTGAAGCTGCTCAAAGTCTGCATGAGCACTAGCACATAAGGCAAAGCCTTGCACATTTAAAAGCATCTCCATGTTCAAAACACATTTGCAAGTTAGACTTTGAGCTGTCAGTTTGGCTTGCCTTATGTTTAAGAATGGGGTCTAGTTATGTCTTAGTACTTGAACATGTACAGCATGAACTTTAGCAATCATCTTTCTGGGTGTTTTTTGGTCTTTCGCTAGGGCAATGACCTGGCATTGGGGTGCAAATGAGGCTTTGTACATTATCACACCTGGCCTGGGCAGCCTCTCACCCTGTTAAGTAGATAACCTTCCATACTTGGCCCAATCTCTTCCACCCACAAAAATGGCCTGAGGTTTATTTTTTCAGATTACCAACACACCTATTTTAAGGATAGACTTTTCAGCTAAAAATATATTCAATACTAGCTAATTTAGCAGTAATGTACTCACTAATGAATGAAAGCATAAACAAGAAATTACATTTTACAAGTTTCCAATCATTTCATCCTTTGGAGAGCCGACTTTCTTTTATAGCACAACCGAACGTTCCCTATAAAAGTGTGAACAATTAAAGACAGCAAAGGGATTCTTTTGATGGAAAACACAGGCAAGAAACTATTAGAAATATGTGGTCCTTGAAGGCATTATTTTTTCTTTTTTCCTTTCTGAGGAAAACTTGTGCTAATAATTGTGAAAATCAGTTTGAAATATCCACCATTGCTCTTCATTTGCTTATGGAAATTTGGGTTCAGCTTAGTGTCTACCGGATGGGATGCTCTGTCACAACCTTGAAGGATATCACATTCGCCATGTTATAAGTGCATTACATCCAATTGTACCTTTAATACACTAGATAGGATACCCGAAGTCTGACAAGCAGTGGAAGTACACACAGTGAGTGGGCAAGGAATTAGTACTTGGGCCATGCTCCATGGGAGGGACAAGCATAGGAAAAAGAGGGTAAGCTGGCGTGCTCTGACCAAAGAGAAACAAGTTAAATGGGAGAGACAATAAACCCAAACAATGGAGAATAATGGAAGGGCTCTAAGCCCACTGTAAGTAAAGAAAAGTGTTTCTCAAGAGACAGCGAATGCGCTGCTTGCGCGAAAACTAAAAAAGGAATTTCTCCTGTTTCATTAGGAGAGGGCCAGGCTCCAGGTCCTTTTAACCTAGGACATTATTAGGCCTGGGCATAATCTTTTTTACTCCTTGATAATTTTTTGTAATTACTTGTATTTCATGTTATGCTTGTAATTTCTCTCCTTTAGGGAAATATTCAATTGCGGGAGCACAGAATCAAAACAAAGAAATAGAAAGTGAGTGACTGCGAAAACAAACAAACAGACGGTGAGGTGGCTGCTGTTTGGTTCATGTGCGATTTAGTGCATTTTGTTTTGACACAAAATGTGTCCCTGCATCCAAAAAAGACAAGCGGGTGCATTTCATGCCAAAAAAACTGCGCTAAATGCAAAGCTTGTAATTCATGGAATTCCTAAAACTTTTTCTGAAATTTTGCATTATGACAGAAAAGGAAAGTACATATATTTTGCACACCCCTAGACATAATATGGCTAAACCGTAATTGAGTAGAGGATACTCTATTACAGTAAACTTGCTTGGATGTGATGGCAGATGACAAAAAAATAAGACAGAACATCACATACATATACCCCAGAGCCTGCACTCCTTCATCCGTGGAAACTTAAAACAAAAAGGTATAATCATCAAGGAGTTTTGGGAGGAGGTGCCCAATATTGGAGTACACCTTCCTGACAAGGAACATGCCTCAGTTGGTCCTAATTGTGTCTAAAGCTTTAAATGAGAATTACAGATCATTACAGGAGGGGGCTTTCCATAGGATGAATAATCCCCCAGTGCTTTCAGCCACACTACTTACAGTCAACCCCTGAATAAAGAAGTGAAGAACAGGGACACACAAGGCAAAAGCTACTGACGCTGTTGTGATGGACCCTGCAGGTGGAGCCTTTCCTGCAGCCTACAAGAATGCTTCTGTATGAGCAAACATGCTTAACCCTGGCCCACATATCTGCACAATAACATTCAGGACAATCTACCTAATTTAGTTTCCAATGGTGAAACATTGCTATCGCCATCACTGATTTTTGTATTGAAAGTACAAACAGGAGTCTTCATATTGAACTCTTGGTGCAATTTTCCTGCCTCCTTTCAATAGTGTTTGCATTGTAATTTGCAGGCTCCCAAAGCCATTTGAACCCATACAGTTTGCTTTCCCAATGGCAAATGTCTTCTCTGAAGAAAATAGAGAGATTTGGCACCAAAACCACTTCCAATGTATATAGCTGTGTCTGAACTGAGGTGGCAAAGTGAGCTAAAGAACGATGATGGATTCAACCCAGATCTGTGACTGGGGGTGAGTGTCTGAAAAGTTTCAGCGCTCCGTCCATCATCGCCTTGTGTTTGCTTTGTTCGCCCTAAGTTGGCAGGGTATGCCCAGACGTGGGTCTCTTGCTCACTTTGCCACTGGATTCAAGCAAGCCTGGCTGATGAGGGGTGTTACCCCTAAACTGGCCCCAGGATGCTTGGTTCCGGTTCAGGGAAGACCTTGCTTGGCAGTTCGGGCTGGACTGTTCCCATGAGGCACAGGGTCACGACTGATTTGCATATAGCTGGGGCTGAACTGAGGTGGCTAAGTGAGCTAAAGAATGATGATGGATTCCACCCAGATCTGTGACTGGGGGTGAGTGTCTGAAAAGGTTCTGCGCTCTGTCCATCATCTCCTTGTGTTTGCTCAGCAACATGGAACTCTCTTCATGCTTTTTGTAAGCATGACTCTCTTGACACTTCAACAAAGAGAGATTTGTGTTAATGCCAATAGGTTCTTTGAAATCTTTTCCACTTGAAGCCCAATCAAGCATATTGTATCTTGCCTGTCACAATTTCTATTATGAAATCGTTTTTAATGAAGTGGGAATTAAAAAGTATCTTTGTGGTGCTCCCTGCGCTCTCAATCCTTGCTCTTCCTCCTTCTCCGCATACACACGAACTAGAACCTCTGCATTTAAGCCATGCATCAACCTTGCATGTGGAAAAATACCTCCAGGAAGTGGACGGGAATAATTGGTCACCACACATATCTAAGTTACAATCATCTCCATGGGGCATGGCATAGCCATGCGGAAAGGCCCTTGTTCTGGGGCTTCAGTGAAACTTTAACCTCATCACTGCGGCGTGAATTCCGCCGCAGTGCTGAACAGTCTGATCGTGGGTGTGGTCATCACAGCTCCCGGCCGTCATCAGCCCACGCCCACCGTGACTCATGACGGCCGGGAGCCGTCATGAGCATGGAAGAGGTTAAAGGGATCGCTTATTAATTATTATTCCAATGCTGCTCTTTCCAATTCCCAACCAGTTGTGAATGAGAAAGCCTAATGAATAAGAGCACTACAAGCCACATAAAGGTACATTTTAGGTCGAGCCTACCAGACACTGCAAACTTGTCTTACAGGGGCTCAAAGCCCACCAACTGCTTACCACTGCTTGGCTTTAGTTTCACTCTTATTTGCTCACTTCTAAATCAGTGACTTTCCTTGTCCCAGCTTGTCCATTTTGTGTTTGTCCCTCAGTAGGAGCATAGCTTACTTACTTTTTCTCTAAATTTCTCACTGCTATTCTTACGCAGCTCACTTTTACAGAACAACTGTTTGCTTAAGCACTCCATGTAGGTGCATGTGTTTTCCAGCTCTCTCCCTCATAAGCTCGCTACATTACCTGCCCTTCCATGTGCTTCCTTGCTGTCTCCCTCGTGTAGCAAACTCTTTCTTCTCACCCTAGCCAAACTCCCACCTTCCGCACATGGGGCCTTATTTATGAAGGCCTTGCGCCGCCGGTGCGTCACTTTTAACATGGGAAAAAGTGACGCATCGGTGGCGCAAGGCTTTCATAAATAAGGCCCATGGTGTTGATTTCTGGCTTATGTGCTTCTTCCCTGACCTTGCGCCGCTTTCCCCCTTCCCACCGACTCCTGTTGTTTTTTTCTCACTTGCTCCTCCATTGATCCCCTATCTCACCGTCTTTTTTATCATTTATTTTTTCACTTGTTGAACATCAGTCAGCAAATGACCTCTGACCCCTCCACCTTAAAAAATAAATCGCCTTTGTGCTACTTATTTTTCACTTTTTTAATAAACTGATCCATCTCGACTTGGTAAACAAAAAAAATAGTGCCAACAGAATTTTGCAGGCACATGTGCGTAATGAGCCTGCTTGCATCTACAAAATTATACACACCTATTTCTTGCTTTTTTTTTTATCCTTGCCACGCCATACAGCAACTTGTTGATGCTCTACGGCATCGCCACAGGCATCAGCCAAGCTAATAGGTCCCAAAGGCGAAATCTATTGGCTGTGCTAATGCTTGTTCCTTCTTCTACAATGTTTCCTAACTTCCACCAGCTCCGAGCCAATAAAGGCCGAGCAGCTGAGCTGGGGTTTAGGGGCCTGAAGATGTTTGGAGCTTTGCCTCGAGGTTTGAGGAGCTGAAATGAATGCATTACCAGCTGCTGGAAATGCCATTGCCAAAAAAAACAATTTCTCTGCTGAACCACAATTATCGTTGACAGGATCGGAAGACGAAGACTAAAATACGATTTCAAGAGAGAGGAAGACAGTCCATATGAAAATGTCAGTCAGTCACCTCTATTCGAAACACCGGAACCATATAAGCATTTAATTATATATGGGAAACCACACCCTAAAATGTTCCATTGTGAGCTGTATAATCAATTATAATTATGCTCCTCAATTGTGCATGTTTTACTGACCCCAGAAGGATGAAATGTGAAGTTGGATCGACCTGGACTCCTGCCTGTAACATAAAGAGCTCAGTAACAGGTGCTCAACCCGCTCGTCTACTCCACTAGCTAGGACGTAACTCAGGTTAGACATCTGCAGGCTTGTCTGAGACTGTGTAGTGCCTCAGGGGAAATCCGTGGGACACCTGAGACGTGCTGCACACGTCGCTCCAAGCCAAGTGTTGTTGACGCTCATAAATCATATCTCTGAGCCCTGGGGAAGGCATCCGGGGACCTCCAGAATGAAGTCTGCAGAGACAGGCAGAACCATCTTTGGTTTATATAACTGTGGGACTTTAGTTGGTGGGGCAGGACTTTCTTCCCAGCTCTTGAAGTGTTGTTAGGGTGTTTGTAAACATAAACTTTAATAAAGGGTCCAAGGAGAAATGAGATTACCAACCCTCTAGTATCCACCCCCCAATCCAACTGTACTAATAACAAACATGGATACTAGTGGTCTAATAGTATGAGGCTAAATAGGAAACTACAGTGGCATGAACTGTGTCTTGTGTATGTCTCTCTATGATATACAGACAGTGGAGAAAGAGAAACCATCTCCCTCCAGGTCATTACAGACTCTATTGCCAATCCTGGACACCTGTGCGATGGCCTAAGGCAATCTGAGTAGTGATAATCTCGGCGTAACTCACCGGAAACCAATGGTTTTTTAGGTGAAACGTTTAGACCTGAAGGCGGTATTCGTAAGGACCTGGAGTGAGGTGGTCACCCTAAATGTGGCCAAAATTATCTTTTTTTTTATAATGCCTCAGAGCAGCGTGATTCATATGAACTTGTTAAATCCCACCATCCTAAACACGCGTGAGGTAGTCATCCTAAATTTGGCCAACATCATCTTTCATTTTAAATGCCCTAAAACAACATGACAAATTCATGGCACTGCGCCATCCTAAAGAAGAGCTCGAATGTCTATTATATTTACAATTAATATTAAGCAAACTGGTGAATATATATTTCCATAATAAATATTTGAAGAAGTATATACTATTACGTAGATCAGCTGATAACCCAGCTAGGGTATGCCATCCTGGGAGTAGGTAACACATTATATTAACCTGCTATTTAAGTATGTCTATGTGTGGTATTGTAACTCAGTGTTAGCCACTTCAGGCTCCCAAGAAGGTTGCAATACTGAAATTGGCGAGCTGGGAGTTAAACCTGTGACCTGTAGGAAATGAATAGTCAATAGGGGTCTGTTGAGACCTGGAGGTGCCCATGACAACAAACCAGTGCCAGTTGGAAAAGTAGGAGAAGAACAAGTGAAGGACATTGAGGTGAATCCCATTTGAGAGTCCATGGTGGGATGGGAGCGGGATGGTTAATTGTGATGAAGGCCGCTGAGAGGTCCACCAATAACAGGAGGCAGAGGTCATCTTCACCTATGATCATGAAAACGCCATCTACAATGTGTAAACTAGCGGTCGCCGTGCTGCAGCATAATCTGAAGCCACATTGGTAGTCATTCAGGAGATTTGTTTTTAACCTTTCTTTATTGGCATTTAGAAATGAGTCATGGATAATTTCATGGATACAAAAATGTATTAGTGCTTTAGACATTATAAAAGGAACATTGCTTAATGTCTGCAGATAAAGAACAACACAAATATTTGCTTTTGTAGCAGGTGACACAGACAACCCGATCCCTTACATGCCAATAGACATATCAAGCACCCAATCAAATTAACAGTAGCATCGGAGAAGGTTATCATTGGCCTTCCCCATCAAAACACACTGGATGTCTGTTTTATCACTGTGTCCTAGTTCTGCCACAACACCATCTAGCCTAGCATACTTTCCTGGCAACGCACCCAAATATGCTATAAGTACACCCAACTTCAGGTGTGACTTTCAATAGTGTGCAAAAAAAGCATACAAGGAAGTCTGTACCAACCATTTCATTGAAGTCTATAAACAAGAAAAAACATCAAAAATAAAACAAAACAAGCGGTCTCAGTGGCTGTCATTGGTTCCAGTATATTACGGTCAGAAGTTTACAAATCAACCCCACCGGGGGAGGGGGGGTCAGTCGATTGTCTACTGTGGGGGGCGGGGGCGGAGGGTCCACCATGTCCGAGCGCGAACCACTGTCCAGCCGGGAGGAGGAAAGGTGGCAGACATCAGATGTAGGGGCTGGACCCACACATGAGCTCAGTTTCTGTCCAGTCCGACAAAATGCACCACCCTGAAATATTGCAATAAGTCGTACTTCTTCAGTGTGCATCTGCCTCCTCATCAGTGTCCCCAGGGTTTTCGTTCTCTGTTTCACCTGTTTGAGTACCCTACGCCTCCTCCTCACTTTCTGTATCCCTCCCCTGGGTGCTCCCATGCTTCCAGTACCGCTATTGGTCTTCGTCGGACGCCTCTGGCATCCACTCTGATCAGGGCTCTCTCCTCTGCTCTAGCCCAAGTCGTAACATCCCTCACCCTTAGCTCAACTCTTAGGGCAACTTTTCACTTCAGCACCATATGCCTCTTGGCCAAAGTCAGTGCTAGGTCCCTTTGACTTCCTCACTCAAAACATGCTAAAGGCATCAGACTGACTACAGAAAGCATTTGGCCACTGGAATGTTGTGTCTGCTGCTGTAAAAGCCAAGCTGACAGGGGCAACGTACAAGTTGTTGTCATTTTAGGATATTGTACGTTTTTTGGTCTCAACAGGCATATTTGCTGTCCTCTCGTTTGGCTGCCCTGATAGATCAGTTGAGTGTAGCAAAGTAGCTTGGTTTGATGTGTATACCTTCCTCACTAATACATGTTTAATCAATTAATGCACATGTGCAGTATGGAGGTAGCCAGTAGGTACCCTGAACATCTGGCTTGGATACGGCAATCCTAGACCACACTGGACGCCTCCTGGTCTAACATACATGTGGGTAGTTTGAACATAGATGCCATTTAGGGGTTTCCAGGGGTCGCATCAGCATAATCCTTGCAACCTCTGTTACTGTCTCTGCGGCCTCTGACGTCAGAGGATGGCCGAAGCAATAACAAGAAGAGAACAGAAGTTTCAGTGTGCTTTGACATGCACTATCTATTTTATGAAGCTCTGGCTGCAAACTAAGGCCTAACTCTTTGCTCAGTAAAACAAAGCATACAGGAGAGCAATGTAGATATCACTTCCTGGGAGAGATCAGTGTCCCATCGTATGATTTCACTTTGTGTTATGTGATTGGTCAAACCGAAATTATGTGATGTAACTTTTGCTCCCCTGGCATTTTTGGTGAATTTAGATTGGAATAAAATGTCTTGTGTCTGGGTAGACTCACACTTATCATATATGTGATTAGCAGGTCAGTCAGGCTGGAGTCCAGCCAGGCAGGGTGGGCCGGGGATTTAGGACAATCGGGCAGTGGAAGATGCGCTGGTCTGATAGGGCACTGTGTAGGCCGGAATTGTATCTGTTGTGGGCCTGTTTTATGATCTGCTGAGCCGGGTTTTACTATTGATGACGCTGATATTACCACAAACAGAACCTGCATCAAGCACAAGTTCATCGAAAAATATTATACAACGTGTCTTTATAAATTCAAAACTACCCCGATTAGCAAATGTGTCACTTTTTTTTTGCTATCCGACTAGCTAAGGGGATCCACATGGTACCCGGGGTTGTTTTCTGACCCAGTCCGACCCTGGTGATTGCTCGTCAATGTACATATTGAGTGTAAACTTGAATGCATGTTTTAAGGTCTACTCTTATGTGTGCTTCCTATTTTTCACATATACTGCAAGCATTTAATTAAACTTTTAAAATATTTTTTTCTTTTGAAAATCTGAAAATTAAAACCGTGTGTTTGACAGTGAACATGCTTATACCCATCAATTTTGCGTGTGTATTTGTTCTGGGATGCAATTTGAAAACAAGATAAAGGGCTTGTCTGCCGTGAATACGTTTCCATGGGAATTATGTTTTATTCTCCAATTTACTTTACATATTTTTACCATTGTATTTTACCGTCTATATCAGGTGAAAGATACGTATTAGAGCAAACAATGCTGGGATGTCTCAGCGAAACTGTGCTGAATTTCTGAAAATGCTTTCATTCTCTGTTTAGAAGGTTTATAGCGGCAGTTAGTGTCGTTGTGTGTTTGCTCTTGTGGTTTTGGAGCAGACTGTTGTTTTTGGGGGTTTACAGAATCCAGATGATGTTGTTGTGGGTTTGGAGTACGAGGCTGGTGCTTTTCTGGTTTAGCAATAGGGGACTGGTATTGGGAGTTAATAGCAGGTGGCTGGTGCTGCTATATTTTGTTAGTAGGTGGTTGGTGGTGAAGGTTTGCAGTACGTGCCATTTACAGCTGTGGGTTTGTAATTGGTGGCTTGTGCGGGTTTGTAGATGGTGATTGGTGATCTTGTGGTTTTGCAACCAACAGCTTGTGCTTTTGTCACTTTATCATGGGAGGCTAGTGCTGTTGCGTGTTTCTAGCAGAATGCTGCTGCTCGTTTGGTTTTGTAACTATTGGCTGATGTTTTTGTAATTTGCAGTCATTTTCATTTCATAAACTTTTATTCGATTATAAAATTTGCATAATCATAAAAAGTACAATTTATAAAAATCATCAGTTTTATACTGAAATTCACATGTTATAGTTTATAAAACAATGCTCTGACGGGTTTTCATTACTTTTTTTAAAAAGGTCGATATCATTTTGGCTTCGTGCGGGTTTACCGGTGACTGGAGATAAACAAGCGCTGGATATGTGCTTCTAAGACCGCTTGAACGAAGAAGGGGAAAAATCCATTTTTTTCTGGCTACGCTGTGATATTTGCAGAACAGTGTGACATGGACCGTTGATTGCTTAGAGGCCCCGTCACACGGACAACAACACAGATTCCGAGACCAGTTGTTCTGTTCCGGAAATGAGACCAAGCGGAAGAAAAGATCGAACCGGAGTCTTGTCAATAGAAACTTTTCGTAGTTTGAAAGAAAGAACGTCAGGTAGGGCTGTATCAGTTTCTCTGGTTGCAATAGGCAGATTTTTCCGTTTTGTGTTTTTACAATCTCAGCCTGATTGCGGAGTTCTCTTAAGTGGCCCATACATAGTTCTTTAAGCTGTTTCTTTGAAATGTCTTCTATTGAAGGTGGATCAAGAAAATATTGCTCCCGATCTAGATCTTGAAAAAATTTAAAAATGTAGTTGAGCCAGGGAATTTTCCTCCAGTGAGCTAGGCTAAGGCAATCGGCGATGAGGGAGCGTGTTATATGGCTTTCTGGGTTGCACCATATGCGATGCCATAGAATGAGAGGCTGGCAGCGTATGGTGTCTGTCACAAATTCCATCCCTAGCTCTCGATGTGATGCTAAAATCGGAGAGCTGTGGGGAAGGGCCAGAACGTACTTAATAAAGGCGTTCTCCGTTACCTGTAGTTGGTTAATGCTTCCGTATCCCCAGATGCCTGCTCCGTAACTAGCCACGCTGTGGCACTTTGCGTAGTATAGCGTTAGCAGTTCGGAAGGAGCTGGTTTGCCGAGTTTCCTGGAAAAGGCGCAAAGTGCTGATGTTGCTCGACGGAAGTTGAGGTTTCTGGCTTCAATGGCTTTACGCCAGGTCATTGAATCATCCACGAGTATACCCAAATAGGGGTATACTGTTGTTTTTTCCAGCTTGGTATTATTTATGTGCATGGATTTTGAAGCTCCGTGTTTGGGTCCTATGGTCATTGTAAATGTTTTCTTTGTATTTACTTTTAGACCCAGAGAGTCCATAAACGTCACATATTTGTTCAACTGTCGTTGGAGTTGATTAGCTGTACGGGCCAGGATGACCGAGTCGTCGGCGTAGAGAAGGATGGGTATAGGGCGGCGTGCTATCTGTGGGAGGTCCTGGCTCCCTGCCAACATGGCTTTTTCGATCCCGTTGGTGTATAGATTGAATAAGAAGGGAGCCAGTACACACCCTTGCCTTACTCCTCGTGTGATTTTAAAGGAACGTGACAGTTCGCCGCCGATGCCATAACGCACTCGGCCTTCTGCGTTGGTATATAGACCCCTAAGGAAAGCCAGTATCGGTGGGTCTACTCCAAGATTGGACATAATTTCCCACAGCTTTGCGTGCTGAACGCAGTCAAAAGCCGCGCTCAGGTCTACGTAGACCAGGTAGATTTTTCCTTCTTTTGCGTGAGCATATTTTCCGGCCAGGAGGGTCAGGTTTAGGGCCTGCTCCACCGTTCCGAGCCCCTTCTGGAAGCCATATTGCAGGTCTGTGAAGATGTTATTTACCTGGGCCCAAGATTGTAATCGGTCCAGGAGTAGTCGGCCTTCAATTTTGCCCGTGGAATCCAGAAGGGAGATCGGCCGGTAGCACGCGGGGTCGTTGCGGTCCCCTTTCTTGAATATTGGCAAGAGGGTGGATGATGACCATGATGGAAGGAGACCGATTTCAGCGACTGCAGTCATTACCCGGGTTATTACTAGCGACCAATAGTCACTATTGTGTAAAAACAAGTCCATAGGTACCCCGTCTGGGCCGGGAGCCTTGCCAGTTTTTGACGCTTTGATTGCCTTTCTGACCTCAGTGACAGTGAAGCGTAAATCAATGGGAAGAAAATTTTTCTCTGCTTCGTCCTCGCGTTCTATTTGAGGTGTGTCAGATGGCGAGCCGAAGATTTTTGTAAAGTGGTGAACCCAGTCGTTCTCGGTTACTGCTACGTCAAGGTGGTATGGATCAGTGTTGTTATCTAAAAAAGGTGATCTGATGGTCTGCCAAAATGTGATGCTGTCCTTTTTTAGTGCGCTTTCATGTAGTTGGCACCAAAGGTCTCTCTTTATCTGCCGCCTTCGGTTTTTCCTAGCTTCGTTATATGTTTTCCTCCGGAGTGAAATTAGTTGGGCATCTCTTGGTTTCTGCCGGAGGGCTTCTTTTAAGAACGTGAGGGCCTTTCTGCAGTCTGAATTAAACCATCTTTTAGTTTGGGGTTTGGGTTTGTTTGCCGTGTGTTTGAGTAACTCGTCTCTTATTGCCCCTTGAATGCTATGGAAAGAGGTGATGATTAGTTCGGGGGAGGCCTCTGCGGACAAACAGTCCCTTAACCAGGGGTGCGCTTTTTCAAGTATCCTTTGCGAGGTCACTTCAGGGTCGACTTTCGCCCATTTGATGGCGTACCCGTTCTTCTTCTTTATTGTTATTGATTGTTGGTCAAGAGAACTGGTTTTAATTGCGGAGGGGCCCGCTTTCTCCATTGTGAGCTCCACGCTGAGGGGATAGTGATCACTGATCGGACTGGACCCTACTTTGTAGTTTTTTAGCGATCTTTTACACGTATTAGAGGCTAAGATAAAATCAATGGTGGACATACAGCCTCGCCCATGGAAGGTGGGTAGAAATTCCTGGGCAGGGTCAACTAGTTCATTCACAAAGTCTAGGTCCAAAGTGAATAGAATT
The DNA here is from genome assembly GCF_964261635.1 of Lissotriton helveticus. Lineage (NCBI taxonomy): Eukaryota > Metazoa > Chordata > Amphibia > Caudata > Salamandridae > Lissotriton > Lissotriton helveticus. The sequence goes on from NC_136057.1 coordinate 1,765,389,034, forward strand.
TCATTTAACTTGTTTCCGCTTTCAGTGTGTGCGAAGTGAGGGATGGGATTGCCGGATTCAGATAGTAGGCCACAAATTCCGATTTTGTGGTTTGGGCATAATGGGTGATTGAAGTCGCCTCCCCAGATGTATTTTATTGTCGCGCTTGGGTTCGCGCTTTGTAGTGTAGATATGTAAGCCACCATTTCATCTAGATTTGTACAACAGTCCAGAGTACCTGCGTTATTATAATAATTTATGAGTATGTATATATTCCTCGATGCGGTAGTCTGGTGGGTAATTTGGATGATTTGAAAGGTAGGTGTTTCTTTCGTTAGTTTTACCGTGACTGCTATGGTGTTGGAGAAATAGATCATGAGTCCACCTTTTGGTCTTCCCATTGTGCTAGGCGTTGCTTTGGTAAAAAATGTCTTATAACCCGCTAGGTGGAGGGGGGATGTACGCCAAGTCTCTTGTAGACACAAGATTTGGTGGCTTCCTGCTATTTCCAGCCATTGAGGGCATGTTATTTTTCCGGTTAGACCTGCGACGTTCCAGAAAGCTATGCCTATGTTCATGGCCTCGTTGTCTGTCGAGGTGGCGGGTACTGTTTTGTGGTTGGTAGGGATTTCAGCGGCTAAAACTTGGTCAGTGGATGATCTTTCGCTCATGTCCGGTTTTTTGGGGGAGGTGTGGGTCGAAGGGTTGTTTAGTTGGATCGTTGGTGTCTCTGATGTGTCAGGCAGTTTTGATGGGGCTGTCGGGTGTTTGTCAGAGACTGGGTGATATAAGACGGCAACTGTGTGTTGGCTAAGATCGACCATAGATGGTCAATCGACCATATCAAGGCACTCGTATCGATTTTGGGTCGGGAAGCCCTGCCAACCTTCATATGCTGGGTAGGGTCTATCCTGCCAATATTGAGCTTGGCCATCGACGTATCTTTCTCTTGGCCCCCCCCTGTCTAGGTACTCACATGGGTAGTCCCTCCGACTCCATGGTGTTTGACGCCATGGATCCTGGTTTCGTGGGTCTTTGGGATGATGGTGCCATTCCCAGGGTGGTATGATATGATGTTGTTTCGCTGGGGGGTAAAAAAGAGAAAGGCGGTGGGCGTCTATTCCCCCTTTTTTCTCGAGTTGTGGCCAGGCACAGATGTAGTCTACCGTTGCGGGATCTTTGCATGTTACAATGATGCAGTCACCGCGTATTGTTTTCTTGGTTTTGCCTATCCAGGCTACCCTACGTGCTGACGTAATCCCTCCTGATAGGTGTGGTTCGAGAGGTCTATTTATGCTGAGCCACTGCATGGCCTTATTTTTAAGTGACCATGCAGTTTCTGGGGTGTCTTCTGCTAACTCGGGTACTCCTGTTAAAACTATTGTGTAGGGAGTAGCTTCAGGGGGCAAATGGGCTGGGCGTCTAACTGTGGGGAGTATTTTCGGGGTGATTTCCGATGTGTTCTTGGATGTTTTTTGGGGAAGTAATAGATTCGTGGGCTGGGAATCGGGTTTCTCTGTGGGGATTCTACTGGAATCTGGGTTTTGTGCTGAGCATGGGGTGTGTGTCGTGATCTTGCCTTTGGTAGTTGCCTGCTGTGCTTTTTGTTGTAGTGGTTTCTCCAGCTGGGGATGAGGCGTGTTTGCTTTTGGTTTGGGTATGGTAGACGGTGGATTTAGATTCTTCTGTGCTGCGAATGTTGCGTTTGAAGGATTGAGTGTTTTCTGTATGTGTATTTGGTTTTGCTTTTTTGGTGGGTGTGAGGTGTTTCGCTGGCCTTTTACGTCTATCCTAGTGTTTGTATCTAGAAGAGTGGCCGATATTATTGTCAGTTGAGCTTCAAGATTTCTGATGCTCAACTGGATAGGCTTTAGGTATTGGTAGAGTAAATCTTTGGTGGTAGTGAGCACTTGTGATGTGATTCTGCAGGTCTTACATTGCTCGGATGTGTTATTATTGGAAATTGCCTTATGTGGAAGAGTGGAGTCAGGAATGTGCAGTATGCTATTGAAGCATGGGGAGTTTGAATGGGTCATAAGTGAGCTTTGTGTTTTTTCACTGAGTGATAGTCGAGTCTCCAATGTTGCCCTTACCCTCTCGCCATGCTGGGGCGGGTTGTCAGTTGTTTGGGTATCTCCGTGGGTTTGACATCCAGCTAGGTCGGGGGTTGCTTCCAAGTCTTCTGATGTTATTGAGGGATCCGACTCAGAGTGCGTGACTGACAGGTCGACTACTGAAGGGACGGTGTTAAGATCTGTGACTGGGAGAGGCACTGGAAGTGAACTGTTTTGAGAGGTCAGGTTAATTGGGGATACAGCGTTCGCTATAGCACCAAGTGATGAGCGCTTGGCGTTTGCGGTCATAAGATCCATTGAGACTCTCTTTTCCATTAAAGCTATGCTTTGATTTATTGTTTCGTTGACCCGTGATATAAAAAGGTCGATAGGGCCAGTTACTTGTGCTACCTCCTGTGCATGTTTAGATTTGGGTTTGGAAGCACCTCTAGTTTTTGCTGGCATGCTTGTTTGTTTGTTGCTGGGTCGTCTATGAAAGAGGGATGGCCCGGTCCGGTCTCTATCGGGCACTAACGGGCAACAACGGGCCCGCCCTTGGCCCGGGCTTCGCCCGCGCGCGTCCCGCGATGCGCGTGATAGGCCCTGTATAAGTAAGTGGGGTGTGGGGAAGGGGCGGGGCACTGGGAGGGGGCGCGGCTCACGCGGGAAGAGGGAACAGCTGATGTTACTGACGCTGTCCCTCGCAGTCCCCGGGCCGCGCCTCTCGTCTCCGCTGCGGCCTCGCGTCTCCTCTCACAGGGTCTCCAGCTGGAATGGCTCAGGAAGGCTGCTCCTGCAGCAACGGCAATTAGGGATTAGAAAAGGCGCTAGCAAGTCCTCACAGCAGCAAAGTCTCTCTGGCAAGCGGCACCCGTGAAGCGGGGGTCGCGAGAGCTTTTAAACAGCCTGTAGGGGGCGGGGCACTGGGAGGGGGCGCGGCTCACGCGGGAAGAGGGAACAGCTGATGTTACTGACGCTGTCCCTCGCAGTCCCCGGGCCGCGCCTCTCGTCTCCGCTGCGGCCTCGCGTCTCCTCTCACAGGGTCTCCAGCTGGAATGGCTCAGGAAGGCTGCTCCTGCAGCAACGGCAATTAGGGATTAGAAAAGGCGCTAGCAAGTCCTCACAGCAGCAAAGTCTCTCTGGCAAGCGGCACCCGTGAAGCGTGGGTCGCGAGAGCTTTTAAACAGCCTGTAGGGGGCGGGGCACTGGGAGGGGGCGCGGCTCACGCGGGAAGAGGGAACAGCTGATGTTACTGACGCTGTCCCTCGCAGTCCCCGGGCCGCGCCTCTCGTCTCCGCTGCGGCCTCGCGTCTCCTCTCACAGGGTCTCCAGCTGGTATGGCTCAGGAAGGCTGCTCCTGCAACAACGGCAATTAGGGATTAGAAAAGGCGCTAGCAAGTCCTCACAGCAGCAAAGTCTCTCTGGCAAGCGGCACCCGTGAAGCGGGGGTCGCGAGAGCTTTTAAACAGCCTGTAGGGGGCGGGGCACTGGGAGGGGGCGCGGCTCACGCGGGAAGAGGGAACAGCTGATGTTACTGACACTGTCCCTCGCAGTCCCCGGGCCGCGCCTCTCGTCTCCGCTGCGGCCTCGCGTCTCCTCTCACAGGGTCTCCAGCTAGAATGGCTCAGGAAGGCTGCTCCTGCAGCAACGGCAATTAGGGATTAGAAAAGGCGCTAGCAAGTCCTCACAGCAGCAAAGTCTCTCTGGCAAGCGGCACCCGTGAAGCGGGGGTCGCGGGAGCTTTTAAACAGCCTGTAGGGGGCGGGGCACTGGGAGGGGGCGCGGCTCACGCGGGAAGAGGGAACAGCTGATGTTACTGACGCTGTCCCTCGCAGTCCCCGGGCCGCGCCTCTCGTCTCCGCTGCGGCCTCGCGTCTCCTCTCACAGGGTCTCCAGCTGGAATGGCTCAGGAAGGCTGCTCCTGCAGCAACGGCAATTAGGGATTAGAAAAGGCGCTAGCAAGTCCTCACAGCAGCAAAGTCTCTCTGGCAAGCGGCAATCAATGGTTTGTGCTTATGTGCAATTCTAGTAGATAGTTGGTACTATTGTAGGTTTGCAATAGGCAACTGCTGCTGTTGTGTGTTTGTAGTAGACAATTGGTGCTCTAGAGTTTGTGATGACCCCACCAAATACCAAATGAAGTAAAACACCCCATACCGCCCAAAAAGACTTGGCAAGCCGTGCTCCTGTGCCGATGTATTGTGAGGGGATGCCTGCTCATGACACCGATGTATGGCCCATGGCATCCACAAGGGCAGCACGCTGACACCCTAACCAGCATTCTGACACTGAGGCTACCATCTTATAGAGGATTGGCTTGGCGGAAAGGAGCAACCACTGTGCTGATCTGGATCAACACCTCCTCTCACGGAACATTTGGCATTTGCTTATTGCAGCTTTGAAGGCAAGAGTAAAGATCTAAAGTTGCAGCTGCAAGTAGCTCACCAAGTCCTGATTTTTTTTTTTGTTACATCTGAAGCTTTTAGTTGGAGTATGTTCCTGTTATCGAGCCCAATTTCCATTTAACAGGATACACAGAAGAACCGGGGATATTTGAGATACTCAGACCTGACAGCTCTCTAGACTTGTGCCAGAACTAGGGGGCTATACTTATATAAGGGAATGAGCCTCTTGCACTTCTGCAGAGCTGTATAAACGGCAGCTTGTAGATTGTCCCAAAATAATAATGCTTTTTTATAAAAAAAAACAGAAGAATTCACTGGATTTGCTACTTCCTGGTAGGCCACGCCCAGTTCGTCAGACTTTCCCTATTCACCTCAGACGTTCTCAACCTCATCTGCAGAATTCCTCAATAAGCCCTACCCTGTTCAATGGCTACATGACCCCACTTGCCACATCATTCACACCCACACAATCAACAGCAAATCCTATGCTGACGACACCCACTCATACTCTCCCTCTAAAACAAGACCCCAAACACCTGGACCAAGTTCTCCACCTGCATGATCAAAGTCGCCAAATGGATGAAAATCAACTGCCTCAAGCTCAACGCAGACAAATCGGAAGTAGTACTCTTCGGCTAAGTCGCCTCGTTCTGGGATTCTGCCTAGTGGCCTGCGGAACTCGAGTCCACATCCCTCCCAGCAACACATGCAGAAAACCTCAGAATAGTAATCGACAACCAACTTTCCATGAATGTCACTGCCTCCTCAAGATGCTCAAGAAGATCTTCACATAGCTCTCCACCAACACTCAGGCTGGACTGAGGCAACACACTTTATGCAGGACACAACACTCAACTGACCAGAATACTCCAGACCATACAAAACTCAGCAGCTAATCTCACCCTCAACCTCCCACCCCCACACTCACATCACACCTCACCTCAAAGAGATCCACTAGCTCCCAATCCACAAACAAGCACTCTTTAGGCACCTTACATACACATACAAATCCTTTCACAACATTGGTCATACAGCTCCTGCTTCAGCACTGGGATACCCTCCCGGGTGAATTATGCACTCTACAAATAAACAGATCATAACATAACAATGGAAAACGAATTGGTCACCTTGAATTCAAAATGTGTAGCTTGCAGAGTGAACATGGATCTCTGCAGCAGGCGCCCAAACCGCTCAGCTATCTTTTATGCCCTTTATGGAATTATCTACATTGGTAACTGTGCATGTTGCTTTTCCTTCCCATGCACCCACTCCTCCCCAGATCCCTCTGGTTATTATGGTGCCCTACACATGGTAGATTTTTGTACCTTTCCTCCGCATACTTTTAGGTCTAGCTTGACAGCCTAGAGAGGTCTGCTAGACCTAGTGTTACTATTTCTTTAAATTATCTATAAAGTGGGCTTTGGCTTGGCTCTGAAGAGTATGTTTCATTGTTTGGTGTAACTTTCTTCCTCCTATGGAGTGTGTGCATTCCAATACCTTAACGATTATTTTACATTCATAATAGTACTCTGAATCATCGCACATATATTCCTTATCTCATAGATGCATTACATACAGAAATCAACGTTTTTTTTTATTTTGCACATCAATAGACTTTTGCAATGTTTGACTCTGGACTCAAATGGCAAGCCGGAACGTTTGGCTTTGCCAATGTTTGTTTTCAAGCCTGCCACTGCAAGACAATGCACGTTGGCTTATCGGTGGTGCATATTGGGCCTCCCTAGGCAGGGAATGCCAGAGGTGACCGCCTGTGTACAGAAATGTCCTTGCCTCCCCCTTCTATCATGGCTGAGCCAGCCACTAGGCTTCCTCGCCCCGAATCCCTGAAGTAAGCCCCGAATGTACTTCCCACAAAAGCAGCGGCGGGGCAGTGTGCGTGCGTGCGTGCACGACGTTAGCATGTTCTATATGTGCTCAGCAAACAAGGGCCCGCGCACACTCGAAGATTCTTTCCAAGGGGAGGGCTGCATTTTTTGCAAGTCTCCGAGGAGCTCTGAGGGCCAGGGCAGCTTGAGAAGCAGCAGACAAAGGGGAGAGCTGGAAAGGGCTAGTGGGGAGGAGGGAGGAGGGAGACAGAGCAGGGGCTGTGGAGGGATCTAGGAAGAGTGAGAGAGGAGGAAAAATAATAAGGGAGCGACTGGATGCAGTGCTTTGGAGAAAAAGAGAAGAAATTGAGTCATTAAATGGGTTCCAAGAAGTAATGTCGAAAAGGGAGTCCTGGAGGCAGTGGAAACAGAGCTGTTGGAAAGTAGTGGGCAAGAAAAGGGGTGCGATTACTCGGGGTAAGAAGGTGAGAGAGTGTGGGGAGAAAATGTAATGGAAAGGATGGAGAATGTTGGAGAGAAAAGAGCTTAAGGAAAGAAGTGGAAGAGTGAGGAGATAAGAAAGGAAACAGAGAAAGAGACTGGAGAGGTGGTGATTGGAAAATCAAAGAGATGGAAGGTTATTGAGAGGAAGCATGGGCGAGACTAGGAAAATCTGTAGAGAAAATTAAAAGGGGTGGATGAATGAGAGGAGAAGAAAAAAGGAAGCGAGTGGTGGAAAAGCTGAAAGAAAAGGGTGGCAATAGATTTAAAGTGATGGAATGGTGTTAAGAGAAGACAAGCAAGAGATTACAAAAAGAGCTTTAGGGAAAAAGATGGATTGAGAGAAAATTCAGGGAAAACTGGCTAGAGAACAAGAAAAGGAGTGAATAAAGAGCTACATGGAAAAAGAGGAGAGGCAAGGTCTAACAAAAGTGGAAGAGACTGGCTGTACTGTCACAGACCCTACATCCCCCTATTCAATTTTGAACACAAAAATACAGTAAGATAAGGGCCTGTTTACGAGTCTGGCGGTCTTGCGACTGTCAGACTTGCAGTGGGGGTCCACCATCCACAGCATTACGACTTGCAAAGTAGTTGTGGTGGAGGACCACTGGCTGCGCCAGGGAACAGTTGTTCTGGCAGGGGCGCAGCTGCGCCATAACGCAATATGCTGAGCGGGGACTGAAGCAGTCCCGCTCAGTATATTCCAAGTTCGTCCACACCAGCATTTCCTGGCAGGTGCCCTGCCATGAAAAGGCTGGCGGTGAAGGAACTAAGGGGCCCTGCCACTGGGATACATTCAGGCGGGCATAACATTTGGCCCCCTGTCTGTATCCCCCCAAAGTTCCAGCATGGCATGGACATCAAGGTCCATGCCGTGCTGGAACTTTTTTGCTGTTCCCATTGCAGTGCCTGTTTTCCAGGCTCCACCATGGGAAAGTCAAAGGACCGCAGATCGTATTATGAGTTGAACTCGTGTAACATGAGTTCAATTCATAATACGGCTAGTGGTCCTTGCGCGGGTTTGGCGCAGCGGAGGCAGCATTGCACCAGCGCTGCTACGCCAAACTTGTAATCAGGCCCTAAGTCTTTCCCAGTGGCTGTTTCCAAAATGGCCGGCCAACTGAGCTCCAGGATGTATTGCAACTGACTGCAGGTGTGGAGTGAAAAGCCCTTCTACATTACTAGCTCAAATTCCAAAGACACACATGACTTAGTGCCCACATTTCTTTGCCCTGCATGTAGTATGCTGTGCCCCATTATATTCAAGATTATCTTTACGGTGTGAGTCACATACCACTCGAGAAAGGAATACGCTTTTCTATTCTGAATAAATACATAAATGAGGAGATCTCTAACTATCCGCACCTCAATCCGAACCGCCTATGGACTCATCTTTGCTGAAGCAGAGTTTGTGGGTCCTTATTATGGAATAAATACCATCCCCCACCTAGGCGATGGAATTTCCAACACCAGTAAAGTAACCCCCCCCCACCCCGTCTGTAGACTAGGGAGAAAGGCTGAGAGGACTGCTCGCCCGTCCACCAACCCATTTCGGCCTTTTGTTCCGCTAGACAGTTGAGCAGAAATATCTCAGTTGGACAAGGAAGTCCTTGTTGTGTTTGTTCAATGGTAGGCCCTCTGTAGTATTTTCCCTGAGGGCTAACTGGGGGTTCTCTAGGACATCCTCATATGATGGTGAGTCTCTGGGATGTACCCCTTAAAGAGACCATCCAGTGCGAAAAAGAAAAACAGTTCTCGTTACCCAGTCCTGTCTCTAACAATCACCAAAAATGAGTATTCTAGGATTAAGTTTTGTTTGAGGTCAGCTGCTTTTTTTTTGTTTGATGACGTCAGGTGTTTGTTTTTTTGATTATGTCAGTTTTTTGTTTTTTTTGTTTTTGATGCCGTCAGCTGGGTTTTGAGATGTATTGCGACATTCACAGGATGGCCCTTTAAGCATCTCTCTTATATTTACACATGCAGGATTTTGATACATCAATGGGCAGTGTCCTACATTCCACTGCCGGAGTTGAAAAGCTGTGCAACCAAAGAAGAAGTAAGAGGGCAGAGCGATATTTGCATGGAGAACACCCGGATGCAAATGCAGGAGTGCACATGAAGCACATAGGTAGTACTTTTTGGCTGGCATTGGCCCCAGCTACCACCGGGCTGAGAGTGGCGTCCATTTTTTATAACGTGTTTCCTCAAATTTTCCCTGACAGGCTTGAGTGGTGGCCTTGCTCCTCCCAGTATAAATGCAGGACTGCAGGCTCAAGAATGGAAACATCTCAGGACTGAATGGGCTTCTGCACCTGACAAGGGACCACTTGAAATGCCTGCCGATAGGGGGCAGCAGGGATGCTTTTTCATCACTTTTTGAAAGTCTTAAAAGACAAATTTGCTTTTATCTACATCACGCACGCAACGCCCAAAGGGCTAAAAGGGCTTCAGCCCCCCGTGTGTTTCGGCCCTGGCTGCTGCAGCTCGAGCTGCGGTGGGCTCGGCTGGGCAGTGTCTGGAGTCTTATCTCCGGCATGCCCGAGTTTTCCACAGACCTTTAAAGACCATTTGCATATTTACATACCTTTATAAACTGGTTACTGAGGCTTAGTTTTTTTTCTGGTTCCAGTACCATCTGGGCCCTCACTCTTCCTATTCCTTACATTTGTATTTTACATTTACTGCCCTCATGTGAGAATGCATTGCATGAAAAGGAATATGAAGTAGGGTTCCCAAAAGAAAAATACCAGCCATTAGTTGATTAAAGAGCCTACAAAGACCTCGTCTTGACACTAAATAGGGTTACAAATAAAATAGTATGTATTCATTTGTAATGTGACTTTTCTGTCTTTGTTCCCTTTAATTATTACTCATGGATAACTCAGGCAGCCCTAAAACACAATTAAAAAGGCTTCTATTTATGTTTGCTGTTCCAAGTATGCACAGATAAGTGCTGAAAATATGCTTTACATGTTGAGTTACTTCAAGTGTCTGGGAATGCACCCTGCATTCAGACAACTCACGCCTCATTCTCGCCCTTCACTTTCACACTGACCCTGCACTCACAGGGATCACAATGTACTCACACTGATCACCATGCATTCACACCATCACCCTGCACTCACAATGACCACACACCAATTAGGCCACTCGCCATGAACTCACACCGTTCTCCCTCCACTTACCCTGCGGTCACATGAGCACACCGCTCACTCTGCACTCACAATGATCACTCTGCACTCACAATGCACTTGCGTTGATCACCCTGTACCTCACCCTGCAGTCACACAAGCACACTACTCACCCTGCACTCATGTGACACTTCACTCACCTGTCCCTCTCAGTGCTCATTCTGCAATCTCACTCAAACAAGCCCATCACTAACCATACACTCATTCGTCCCACTCTGCACTTACATCTACACCCAAATTCATATGGTCACCTCACTCACCCTGCAGTCAATCCTCTCACCCTATTCTCACACTGTTGCATCGCACGCCGTGCACTCACATGGGCACTCCTGTCACCCACACACCACAGAGGGATAATGTGCCTGCTACAAAGAACATGTACCATGCACATCACAGAACTAAGTGTGAGTAACCTATGAGAAGCGCTATAAAAAAATTAAATGTTTGTCAGAAAGGGGCTATAGAGAGATAAGGTGCATTGTTGGCGAATGGCAGTGAGGGAATTCATAGAGGAGGAAGTGGGGAAGTGGCGGCAAAAAAGACTGTTGCACTGTGCGCGACCAGTTCTAGGGCCAGACCTGGCTGGGAGTCTTAGGCCCGCCCCCCTCCCGAAATTCGTGTCTAGTTGCGCCCCTGATCTATACTGTAGTCATACGTGAGAGTGCTACAAGCATGAATGAAAAAATAAAAAGAATGGAAAATATAACCTAATTTTCAAAGTTTTATTGAGTAACACATTTCCCAGGTGGACTGGCTGAATGACTGTAAAAGAGGGAACTTTCATTTTAAATCACATGAGAGAACATGCAAATCAACCAGCACAAGGGTGGATAACTCTTCACTAATCCATGGCTTCTTGTGTGAGTCTCAATACTGCTGAGTCTGTTAGGCAATTATACATTGGCCCATGCCAACCCAATCCAGTTGTTTGTTTTGGCATTTCGAGGCTATTTTCAAATTATACATTGATAAACACACAAAGAAAAAACAAGAAGTTGCTCTGCATCTCGTGGGTCATGGTCTATTCTACATTGAACAATGGTTACAAACTGCATAAGCCACGCTGAACATTTGCAATTTTTTTTTGTTTATTTTAATATATCGATATATTAAAGTTGGCAGCAGATACACTAGTTAAGGCTACATTGAAAACCTTGAATCCGAGGCCACATTCGACAGATTAGGATTTTAGCACGCCAATAACCAGCACTTCTAAACTTTCACTAAAAACGTGTGTGGCCACTGGCCAACTATGAGATTTGCGTTTTTCCGTCCAGTGTTCCGATGGAAAATGAAAGTTGAAAAGATGGGTGACAGGGCGCGTGGCTATTTAGGCGAGCAGTGGCTAAATGAGTGATGATGATAGCTGCTTTTATTAGTGGCGACCAAGATAACAGTGAAGGCATTTTTGTGATGTCCCTTGTGATGCCCTTTGTGCAGCCTAACGTACTATTTTGAGTGTGGAAGAGGTTGTTTTTGCAGCGTTGACTGTAACTGGCAGTATTTGAGTATATGGTTGTTTTGGATCAGAACCGATCCTTCTACATACATTTGTTTCAAAGGGATAGTAAGGTTTTATATTATGAACATTGGAGAGTCAGTTTGCTTGGTAGAGAGTGTTAACGTCGCCAAAAGTACTGTTTTGGGTTCTGGAATAATATTCATCATTACACGTGCAGTGTGCATCCTGGTGCGTGGGCATTCTGTGCCACTGTCAGAAAACTTCCAAAATGGTCCCAAGCATTTGACCTTAGATCATCAGTCGGCATTTCCTGTGTGTGTGTGTATGGTGCACACGGGTGCACTGAGTGTAAAGGTCAAGCGTGTGACCTTGCCTTGAGCATGGTTGGTTGTACATGTCACAGCCGTGCTCTGCTATGTGGTATGTGCAGGACATAACCTTGGGTAGCGCCCTGCGTACATCACCTCTGACAGTGGTAGATCTGATGTCGCACTGTTGGTCTGGAGGGGTTATTTTCTGTGGTTGGCACCCAAAATGTGCGCGGTGATTGCGAATTTGGATATTTCATTTCATTTGGCTTTGCAGATCCGAAGGGCACTTTTCTTACTTTGACTGTTTCTGGGTCGAGGGGCATCTGCCCGGCCGCACCCACCTGGGCAGCAGGTGAATCTCGGAGGATTTTACGCAGTGACAAAGCAAGGGTGTCGGAGCTCAAATGCTGGAGGAGATTGACCCGGCACCCCTTTTCGGGATGAAATGACAGCCATAAATGGGGTGCGGCGGGTCCCGGTGCTAAATCACCTGCTGCTCTGATAATCGCTGCGCCCCCTGATTTGTGACTCACACGGCCGAGGGTACATTTATAATAAATCAGAATTAACTATATGCCAGAGTCATTTCTGGTGCAGACTCGTGTCATCCCGCTGTATTTGTGTCTGCCACACATTCCCCCTTGTACTTCCTCATTACATTGGCAGAGACCCAATCAAAGGTGGCGGAGGTGTGGGAACTGTTCACCATGCTCCAAGCCAATCAGATGCTCAGATTGAAATAGGAAATGCTGAGATGGGAATCTGAATGGCAGAAAATAAAGCAGCATGGTTGTGCTACTTTTATATGAATTTCTGACAAGCCCTAAGTCATTAAAAACAAGCAGTGGCACTGGCAAAGCCAATGGGTCTGGCCTTAAACAAGCGTGCACTATTATTTATTGATTTAAATGCGTACACAATCTGAGCAAAGCCTGAAAAGTTATAAAGTATATAAAAGTGCACTTCTTTTCGGGCAGCTCCACATGTATGATCTGGCAAAGTGTCATCACCCACAGTGGTGGGCGGATGCAAAAAGTGCATAACTCTCGAATTGCCCAATGGATGAAGAGCACACTGAAAGCCCCTTCATATATGCATGTGTATGCATCTTTTTTAACATGAGGCTGGCACGACAGCCAAAAAAGCCTAAAGGCCAGGCATAAAAAAAAATTCTAAGGTTGAAGATATTTCTGACTAAGCATCCAATCTAGTGATAAGTTGCACATTGATTTTGTCCTGAAAATGTATCCAGAGGTAAAATTAAAGAGATATGTTTTTTGACTGCCTTTACGGTCCCTTTTCTGAACCTGTTCACACAGTTCTAGCAGAACTTGGCATTAAAATTGTTAGTTACATGTTGTAAATGATGATAATGGTCCAAGTAGATGAATATATGATATTTATTAAGAACTACAGAGAATAACTGGTGTCCCCATCAGAAAGCAGGGAGCTAACTGACAAGACAGAATACAGAGACATGTGACATCAGAAACATAGAATGTGGTTCTTAAAGTAATACTACAGAATAGAAATGATGAGAATACAACATATCCTCTCTCCTTCGCATAGATAACAGAATAAAAAAAAACAGAAATGAAATAAAAAAACAGAACTCATGCCCCTCGATATAAATCTACATCAATATGAAACAAAATTTCGTAAGTAACTAGGAGGCCTTCTTTCCCTTTGACCTCTACCAGTATCAGCAGAACTCCTATTGACTGGTTCTGACACACGGTTAGACTGAGGTAACTTAACCGCCTTTTCAGCTCTCTTATACAATGTTACCCGCCTCAAGTTCCAACACTCACCATTAAATAAAGTTACAAATCTTTTATGAACAGACTTTACTTTAAACGGACCTCTAAATTTCGTCAACCCGACGCCAACTCTTCCTGGTTTCACTTTCACCCAATCATTCACCGATAGATTGCATTGACTCCCTGACACCTTCCCGCTTTCCAGCTTGTCCAACCCCTCTCCACCTTCGTGTTTCTCAAACACTCCAGTACCCAAACACTCCTTCATCCATGCAGCAACTAGTTTGGTACCAGCCGAACGTCCTCTCATCATGCAAAAGGGAATCTCCCTTGTCACGCCATTCTCAGTAGTTCTATAGGCCCAAACCAGGTCATTAACTAATTCTCTCACATTGGCTTTAGATGAGAGGGCCATTTGAATCGCACCTTTGACCATACGGTTCGCCCTCTCAACAATGCCATTACCCTGTGGGTTGTAAAGTGAAGTTCGTGAATGTGTAATGCCACATTCCTCTAAAAAAACTAGCCATTTGTGCGGAAGTCAATTGCGTTCCATTATCTGTGATAATCCTCATAGGAAAACCCTCTTCTCTGAAAATGTCCTTCAACGCAATGATAGTGCTGCTGGTGGTGATTTCCTTCATGAATTTGACTACCAACCACTTTGATGAAACATCTACAACCACCAAACCAAATCTCATATCTTGACTCAACTGATAAAAGGGCCCAATAAAATCAAGACATATGGTGTGCCATGGACACCCTGGGTCTTCAATTTTACCACAACCATTCTGACTACCCACCTTAAGCCTCTTCTCACTTTCCATGCAATCAGAACATCTTTCCACCCAGTCAGAAATTTCGAGGTCCATGCCTGGCCACCAAAAGTGTTCTCTCACTCTTCTTTTAGTGAGAGACTGCCCTAGGTGACCCTCATGAGCCAACTTGAATAAGGCGAACCTCACCTCCTGTGGCGGGATGAACTTATCTTCTTTCAGGATGATCAAACCCTCATTGTCCAAAATAGACAAATCTTCCAACACCTTTAAATATGGACGAAGAGCAGGAGATACACAACTCTCTCTCCTTGAACCCTTTACAATAAGGTCTTTCACCCCTTTCAACACCTCATCCTTCACCATAGAGGCATTCCACCAACTCCTACTAATCGCCCCAGCACACATCTCTACTAGCTCATCCACAGCTGCCACAGACCCTTCTGAATTGAGTGAATCCACTCCTGGTTTATCTACTATTTCCCAGGGTAGTGGAAGTCTGGAAAGACCATCAGCTTGGCAGTTCTTCCAACCAGGAATATATTCCACAGTGTACAAATATTCTTGGATTCTTGCAGCTAGTCTGGCCAACCTCGCTGATCCCTTCCCAGCCCCACCAGGTGATAAGATCTTAACCAAAGGTTTGTGGTCCGTTAACAGTGTAAATTTGAACCCCCACAAATACATTCTATAATACTCGCAACTCCATGCCGCAGCAAGGGCTTCTCGTTCTATAATAGAATAATTTCTTTCTGTGGTTGTGAGAGTTCTTGACGCAAAGGCAACAGTCTTCAAGCCGGAATCATGCATTTGAGCTAGCACTGCACCGACACCTACAGCACTTGCATCCACTGTTAAAACAGACTTACGATTGGTGTCAAACGATGTCAAGATACCAGCCTCACATATCTCTCTCTTGATTTCTTGAAAGTGCGTTTTTTTTAAGTTTGTGAAAGACTGGCGAAAATACAGATAAAGTTCTAAAAGGAATTTTTAAAAAGGAATTGTTGTGAAGGCACTACGCAGCTTGTAGTGTGAGATGTAGGTTTATTCACAGGAATTTAAATTGGATTAGAGACAGAACCCTCAATGCTGTTGCTCCTTCAAAGGGAGAAGAGAGAGAAGAGAGAAGAAAGGAGTGGGAGAGAATTTATGGATGGAAATAGAGAGATTGCGGAAAAGAGGACGGGGGCAGGGCTAGTTTGACTGTGCTTGCCAAGGCTGCTGTTGCTCCCCAGTCCGGCCCTCCAATGAGAACTGGCAGGACACTCCCTTGGGCGTTGTCAGCTTCACATGAGGTGCAGCTGGCATGTTCCCCTGGGCTGAGGCACCCCAGCCATGCGCAGCAGTAAAGGCAAAGAAATACTCCCAATCCGTTCTGATCCGTTCTGAGGCAATGTGTTGGGATAAATGAAAAATATTTGCTGGTCTTTTTGTATAGCACTAACATGCGAAGTCTCTGAGAGCGAACAGCAGCCATTGGATAGTTCAGTGGCCCAGAGTCCCTGCCCGCGGGATGCCAACTGGGACATGTGCAGAGTCCCCCCTGCCTGTGGGACGCTAGCTGGGACATGTGCAGAGTCCCTGCCCGGGGTATGTCAGCTGGGACCTATGCAGGGTCTTTGCCTGGGGATGCCAACTGGGACCTGTGCAGGCCCCCTGCCAGGGGGATGCCAACTGGGACCTGTGCAGGGTCTTTGCCTGGGGATGCCAGCTAGGACCTGTGCAGGGCCCCAGTCCGGGGGATGCCAGCTGGGACCTGTGCAGGGTCTTTGCCTGGGGATGCCAGCTAGGACCTGTGCAGGGCCCCAGTCCGGGGGATGCCAGCTGGGACCTGTGCAGGGCCCCTGCCCGGGGGATGCCAACTGGGACCTATGCAGGGTCTTTGCCTGGGGATGCCAGCTGGGACCTGTGCAGGGCCCCTGCGCGGGGAATGCCAACTGGGACCTGTGCAGGGTTCCTGCCCAGGGGATGCCAGCTGGGACCTGTGCAGGGCCCCTGCGCGGGGAATGCCAACTGGGACCTGTGCAGGGTTCCTGCCCAGGGGATGCCAGCTGGGACCTGTGCAGGGCCCCTGCCCAGGGGATGCCATTTGGGACCTGTGCAGAGTCCCTGCCCGGGGTATGCAGCTGGGACCTGTGCAGGGCCCCTGCCCGGGCGATTCCAGCAGAACTTACTAAACCCTCATCTTTCAAGGTCAGTTGAATCTGGTTATGGCCGCACATGTCATTCAGGGTAGAGTTGTCTGTAAGGACAGCAGTGACGTAGCAAGTGTGCCACTGACCTCAGAGCAAGCAACGAAAACGCCCTTCTGCTGTTAATTAGATCATAAATGTCAGCATTATTCAGATATTGATGGCTGGGCCCCTCAAGCCACAGGGACCCGGCGCCACTGCACCTGCTGCACCACTCGAAGCTACGCCCCTGATAGACAGACGATCGTGATTGTTAAACCCGACGCTGCTCTCGGCCCCACCCAATGGAATTCATTTCATCGACCTCAGAAGGATGAAAAGCTTGGAAGGTGCGTCATAATGTGAACCTGTGAAATGTGTGTTAGGCAGCGATCGCCGCAGCAGATACAACGCCCAGCCGAGTAGCTACATCAACTTGCCCTAATAAATGCAGCCGCCTTCTGTGTATCAATTATGCAGGAAACGCGTGTATGTGGCCGACCACCCACGAACTCATTTCAGATTTTATTTCGAGTCAGAGGTGTCCAGGTGCATTCATAGAAAAGGTTCCTCTTGCATCAAGTTTAATGCATATTTATGCATTCTCTAACACGACTATATTCTCAAAGTCAACACTATAAGGGAGCGAAGGTCCAAAAATAAATGAATAGTCACAGTGCCCTGTTTGTTTTGCCTACGTTTAAATGCTGCAAGTCATCGCAGGTAAAGGAACCGAGATGCGTGTATAAAATATGCATGATGGGCTGTAATAATCGTAACACCTTTTATTTACAACGCTATGAACAATTAGGCCCATCATACGAAATTCCTATCACACTGGCGTAATCTTGCGAATTTCACATTATACCAAATACTCAAATTTCACCTCAATTTTAGGTCGGAAGCATAGAAATCACCTGAACGACCGAAACCAGAGCAACGGTTGATCTTGGCAGCTGTGTTTTTTGCGCCATCTTTTTTTTTGCCTAAAATGCATCCCCGCATCCAAAATTGATGCAAGATCATATTTCACACTCACATAGAACGCTAAGGGACAATTGTTGCATTTAAGTATTTTTTTGTGATTTCGTGTAACATTTGCACAATTTCGTGGATTTACACGAAATAAAATTAGACAGGTTTCTCACACTCAAGAGCCATGTTATAGAACAAAAATATTACTGACCTATTGCGGCTATTCCAGTACATTTTACTGGAAGTGTGTCGGTCACTGCATGGGCCTACTAAATCTAAGACGCTTCTGTAACCACTGCCAGCACACTTAAGGGTTAAGAAGTATTGCAGGATATTTTGTGGGTAAAAGAAGTTCAGTCACTCATGTGTGATGTAACGCTGGCGGCCCTGCACATGTGTGAGTGAACCAACATCGTCTGTGGCATTGAACGTTTACTGTAAACTTGAAAGGCCCGTGACGCTGCTCGTGCATCTGAAAACCTTGGTTGCGCCGTATAGGTTTGTATGAGGCGTAAATTATGCGGTGTGTGCGGCACACCAGTGTGTGAAGTAAAGCGCTTCGCTGGTGGCACTGCACGCGTGTCTGTAAAGCGTGGGGTGGAGTTGTAGTCTACAACTCCAACTTGTAGACACTGCACAGCTTTGTTGTAAAACTCAGTGTTCGTGGAACTGCACGTTGGTGTGAAACTTGCAGTTGAACGCTCTGCATGTGAGTCTGTAAATGTGTTGGGAGATGCACGTGTGTCTGTAACCCTGCAGATGTATGTGTTGGGGCACGGGATGTTGTGTCGGTGAACCTGACTACTCTGGTGCATGTGTGCGTGTGTAGATCTTGCAAGGTTGGAGGCACTGCAGACTGTATGCGTGTAAAGTGTGTGTGTGTCTAAAACGTGCAGGGTTGGTGTGTGTAAAATTAGCAGATTTGGTAGGACAGCACGTGTGTTTTAAAGCCTGTGGAGTTGGTTACACTACACCTGTGTCTTTATGACATCTTCGGGGTTGTTGATCCTGCACATACGAGCCGGTAAAGCTCATAAGGTGTGTGTTCCTATACACGAGCTTACACGGCTGGTGACACGGCGCGTGTGTATCTGTGGAATGTGTGGGTTGGTGCCACTGCACGCGGGTCTGTAAAACTGGAAGTGTATGGCGGCCCTGCGACTGTACGCATTTGTAAAGTCTGCACGTGTGAAGCCTTGTGACGCTGCAAGCACGTGTGTCTTAAACCTTGCAAGGTTGGTGGCACTGCACTCATGTCTGCATAGCTCACGTTCTACGTGGCACTGCACCCGTCCCTGTGAATATGAAGACACGTTCATAAAGCACGAGTTGGTCGAAAAAAAAAAATCACAGCGTTACTAGCGCTGCACAGGTGTGAACGAGAGAAACTCACAGAGTACATTACATTGTATACATCTTGCAAGGTTAGAGGCACTGCATGGCGTCTAAAGACTGTTGGGCTTGGGTTGTGTGTGTAAATCTTACGAGACACTGAATGTGTGCACTGTGGAACTTTCAGGATAATGGCACTGCACGACTGTGTGTATATGTGCAACTTCAGGTGTGAGTCTGTAAGACAGGGCTGTTAGCACTCAACATGTGAGCTGTAAAACTGACATAGTTGACGCAGAGGTTAAAGTGGGCCTATTATGATTGTGGAACAGGTGTCATTGAGGGCAACGTAAATCTCGCAGCAGAGGTAAGTGGCACTGCACATGTGTCTGTAAAACGTAACAGGCACGGTTGGTATCAGCGCTGGTGTAAGCCGCGCAGGCTCAGTAGCGCTGCACGTGTTTCTGGGTAGCTCCAAGGTTGGCTGCACTGCTGGTGTGTGTCTGCAAGCCTGCACGGTTGGTGCAACTACAAAGGTGTCTAAAGCGTCCAGTGTGGGGGGCACTGCGCATTTGTCTGAGAAGATGGTGGGGTTGGTAGTGTTGCACCTGTGTTTGTATACATGTAGCGGTTGCTGGCACTGTATATAGTTTTGTATATATTGCATGGTTTGTGGCACTGGACGTGTGTGATTTCGTGTGTTGGTGGCCTTGCACTTGTGTCTGAAACGTGTGTGGACCTTGGTAAAACTGTGGTGTTTCCACAGCGCCTGTCACTGTTGAGACCGTATTTCGATTCACTGTAAACTACAGGGGCCAAATACCCATGGCAGTGGTACACATTTTAACAACGTTGGACTGATGAAAGGCTGAGCAAATCCCGCCAAGATTTCAAACTTTGGATGAGGTTTATTACCGGTGCTCAGCCCAGAAAGATTCCTTATATGGTTGCGACATTGTATTCATATGTATGTTTTATAGCACCTAGCAGCCACTTCACAGCGCTTATTAGTGGGCACCCCAATAGGTGCAAATCGACATTTCTACAGTTCATCGCGTTCCTTCCTTTTCCAATGGCCCCTCTCCAATCGCAATACATTAATTTCGTGATTAATAGGTTCAGGCCGGCGCGAGAGTTATGAGAAAAAAATCGCCTTACCTGTTCTTGCACCCGGTAGTTCTTGCAAGATGAAGAGCACGACCAGCATCAAAGGCGACGTCCGGCATGTCCACACACGACGGTGTCTGCTCGTGCCTGGGATACGTCGACCCATGTCTGGAGGAATAGCGCCGGCAAGGTTTTCACTCTAAGGGTCGGGCTCCGTATCCTGAGCCAGCTAGCGCCTTAAGGAGGCATGCGCCTACGCCTGGGCGCCAAGGGTGCTCGGCTCCTTTTGATTCGACGTAGTTACCTCTCGCAGTCGACGAGAAACTTGGAACAAGTTTACCATGGGGATGTTATCACGGTCCTCTCTCCTTCAGAACCCCGTCTTGTTGTAACTTGTTGAATCTTCCGACGAAACAGAATAGCGAAAACTACAATAAATAAAGTGGTCGCCGGTGCTTTAAAAGGACATTTCTTCCGATCGATAACGTGATTTTCGATCAGGAAGCTTTCTGCCAAACGTGACTCCCCAGAATGGCTAGCTCAGGTGCTACTGGGAAGGGATGTGCAGAGGGAGAGGAGGGGGAGGCAGTGGGGTAGGGAGTGAGGGTTGGGATAGAGGACCGAGCTAGAATGCCTTCCCCATTGGACCACTGACCCGCCAGTCTCTCGGGCAGGGCGGGGATTAGCAAGCCGCCAAACCCTTTCAGTGAGAAATGGCAAGTGAAGAAAGATGAGCGGTACAAAAGATGCAAGCCTCCTCCCCCGATAATCCACACACACACCGGGCAGCTCCCACCATGCAGCTCCTCGGCCGCAGCTTTCTCACGCAGAACTCAAGCAGGGGCACAGGGTGAGAATATGCAGATTATCTCCGGGAACGCCCAGACTCACCATCAGTGGCTGGAACTAAAGCTCAGACAACTCTCATGAGCTGAATCCGTCTTTGGCAGATAAAGTGGGACCTCTCTCAAAGATGTTTGACAATCACAGACATGCCCCATTGGTTAGGATTGTCAGCGTGATGCAGTTGAAATGCCTCAGGGTAGCCCCTCAGAAGTGTGGTAAAAGATGCCAGTATTAGGGCGAGTAACTCAGAGTGGAATGGGGGGTAAAGGTGGGTGGCGAGCCAAGAAATTAACATGGAGAGCTGAGCCAGAGTCGAGCCAAGGGCCTTAGTACCATCATGGCAACACCCCCCACCCCCAAACACATAGCATGTCTGCAAATAAGTACACACCACACAGATTTTGTATTGGGAAAATTGCTGCAGGTTTATTACATACAACGTTATGTAATATGGTGGGTTATTTTATGGACGATCCAAGGGCAGGCAGCATTCTCGCATTGACAGGCACTTATTAAAAGTCGTAGTTTTTTTAAACGTGCATAGAAATGTTCATGTCCACACACTGACCACAATGCCACTGGTGCACTAAGAGGCCAGTAACTTGTTACATGCACCCTACATGTGGCCTAGGATTTTATCATCATGCAGCAGCAACGCTAGAGTGTATGAAAATCAAACACAAGAGGTTTTTATAGACTACACATCCTGAATTCAAAAAAGGTTCGGTGATATATAAAATTTGCCAAGGATCACACCGTTTACTGAAGCGACGAAGCTGTGATTGATCTCAGATATTGTGGATTCTTGGACATCTCTGTGCCTCGCTTTTGATGCAAAACGCACAAGCCATTTGAAGATCTTCCGCAACATTTTCAGGGTATAGGAATAGAGATGGTGTTAACTTGGACGAGTCACGGTGAGTTGCTTGTCCATTGCACCACCAAGTTCAAGTTTTTATTTGATTTAGTTCTCTCCTGTGAACAACCATTTTAAAAAATAAATTTGTTATAAAACATTAATATGATAATCATTTCAAAACGGTTTTAAAAAGGACTTTAAACATTTAAACAAATTATGACATACAAATTCATCAGTCGGCGATTTCAGAAGTGAAATAAGGCCTTGGACTGAAGTGATATAATATCTGGTTCGAATAGGTTTTAAATGCCGGGATCTGGCCTTGACCAGTGTCGGATTTGGGCATTCAAACAGAACATGCAGTAAGTCTTGCACTCCTCCGTCACATAAATCACAGATACTGGTGCTGTTTTCAGTGAGGTTCTATCTAGATGTAAATGCTTTTAGAGGGAGAATTCATGGACCGTAATATAATGATACAGCGCCGGCCTCTATGCCCTAAGGTAAAATAAATGTATTGTTGCTGGTATCTGTATTCGATTGATTCTGCATACTGTTCGTAATCTTTTAATTGAGAGCAATGCTTGATGTCAAGGTCATAACTTATTCTCGGTGTCAAGTGTTTTAAAAGAGCCTCAAGTGAGCAGGAATCCAGGGGCCTCGTTTATGAGGCCTTGCGTCACTTTTACGCCCCCGGTGCGTCACTTTCCGTGATGCACCAGTGGCGAAAAAATGCGCCTTGTTATGCCATATTTACACAGTGACACATCTAGGTAGATGTGTCACTTTGTACACCCCTGCGCCACATTATACCTGCGCCAGGTATAATGTCTGCAAGGGGGGGCGTTTTGACGCACGAAAGAGTCATGGAAGTGACGCAGTGAAATCTATAAGATTTCACTGCGCCATTTCTTAGCCGCTAATGCATCAAAATCTTACGCCTGCTTCATGGCAGGCGTAAGACTGACGCAGGCACAAACGAATGGGACTTGCCCATGTGAAAGTACACATTGCTGGAGTTGCGTCACTTTTGTGACACACTCCAGCAATGCGTCACTTTTGCGCCTACAGATACGTCAGAAATACTGACGTATCTGTAACTCCTTGCGACATGATGCGTCATATTATAAATATGACGCATCAATCATGTCGCAAGGAGTGCGCACCGAGAAGTGACGCATCGCTGCTTTCACGCAGCGATGCGTCATTTCTCATAAATGAGGCCCCAGGATTTCAAAAGTGTTGTTGTACAGTTCGATAAGGTAAACGCTGCAGTTAGATTTTGTCTAAAAGTGTGATGTGGTGATTCAGTCCTGAAAGTCTCAGTTTTTAATATAACTCTTAAGGTCCCTTGTTCAGTGTGTAGAAGATTGTAAGCCCATCTTATGATGCTAGTGATAGCTCTGGCGTACAAGCTAACCAAAGAGAGCCCGAGGCGCAAAGCTTGTGCAGGAACTGCTTGATGGACTTTAATCAGTTTACAATGGATTTTCCCTTCTTTAATTTGTATTTGTTACCACCGTTTTATTGGAATGTATTCCAATGCATACAATAAAGTAGGTGGAATTTTAGAACTAAAAATCTCTAATAGAGAATGAAAATGCATGTATCCAGTGGAGGAATATAAGTGTTGACGTGCCCCAACGTGTACATCTGCGTTGTGGCCTATGTGCTGAAAGTGAGAGGAATTTTGTAATGTTTGTGGAAAAATTCACCCCAGATATGTGTATTCATTGACCACCTCTAAAGATTTCCCCCCTAGAGACCATTTGAATTTGGTGTCTTGCTTTCTTCCTCTAAACGGAACGATTTTCATTTTAGATATGTTTGGGACAAACATTTTTTTCTGTATATCTAGTTAGAGCCTATAGGTTCCTTTGTAGGTTGAATGGTGTGAGATCTAATATAACTATGTCATTGGTGTACATCATGAAGTGGATTTTACAGGATGATACGTTTGGGGGAAGTTAATAATTTTTGTAAAACAGTGCAGGAGATCACTTATGTATAAAGAGAATAGGAGGGGGCTAAAAGACAACCTTGCCTCAGGCCATTCGGTGTTGCTATTGGTCGAGTGAGTCCCTTCCCTCTCCCCATTTGTTTTTGACACCATGTTGCTGTGTGCAGTGATGTAAATATATTGAGAAGTTTATCAAGCATTCCTAATTGTTTAACTTCTTTCCAGAGTGTTGGTCTATCTACTCTGTCAAATGTTGTCGTAAAGTCAACAAAAACGCAATTGACGACCTGCGATTTCGACACAACATATTTGTCTATGACTATCTGTAGCAAACGCTATATTATCAATTATGGAGTGTTTTGATCGAAACCCAGCTTGAGATATAGGGATCACTCCTAAAGAAAAAGCCCAGTCCTTCAGATGTTCCAGGACGCTTGCTGCAAAGATCTTCCTTATAGCGTTCAAGAAGGCGATTTGTCGATAGTTGCTGGGAAGTGACGAGGAGCCCTTTTTGAAAATTGGGATCACAATGCTCCCTCGTAATGATTTTGGGATTTCCCCGGTAGCATAACAATGAGAATATAGGGGAGCTAAAAACTTGCTCCAGTCTTCTGGGTTGCTTTGCAGTACTTTTATTGGGATCTGAATCGGACCCATTGCTACAGAAGATCTGGTCTATTTTATGTGGTATTCTTTTTGCCGTACTGCAGGGGCGAGGATATCTTGGGTATTTTTTTTCCATTTTACTTATTGATTAGTTCAAGTTTTCTTGCCTCATATTTGACTTATATAAGTCATGGATATATTTTTCCCATTCAGATAGAGGAACGGGTGAGGTTTGCAGGGATTTCTTTGTTCCTGTTTCTTTGGCAATTAAGCTCCAGTATGCCCAACTGTTTTTTTGTTTGCCTGCTATTTGGATATCAACACAATTTTGATCCTGTTGAGCTTTTCGTTTTTTTTCTTTTACCCGCCAATAGAATTTCTTTATGTTTTTGATTTTTTGTGCCTGATCTCTGAAAAGTGTAGAAATTGCATCCAAATTAATTTATTCAATGTGGTTGATCCTAGATCTAGGCTCTTTCTTTTCCAGTTTCCCACATGCGTTTTCCGACATTTTGGAGTATCCAGCAGGGATACAACTGCTTTGTTAAGGACTACTTAATCAATCAATCAATCAAGGCATTTATAGAGCGCACTACTCACCCAGCGTCTCAAGGCGCTGGGGGGGGGTGCCGCTACTACTCGAACAGCCAGGTCTTGAGCTTCTTCCTGAAGGAGAGGTGGTCTTGGGTCAGGCGGAGGTCGGTAGGGAGGGTGTTCCAGGTCTTGGCGGCCAGGTAGGAGAAGGACCTTCCTCCTGTTGTCGCTCTTCGGATGCGGGGGACGGAGGCAAGGGCGTGGTTGGTCGATCAGAGGTGGCGTTTGGGAGCGTAGAAGTTGAGGCGGTTGTTGAGGTAGCTCGGGCCTTGGTCGTGTAGGGCTTTGTGTGCGTGGGTGAGGAGACGGAAGGTGATTCTCTTGTTGACGGGGAGCCAGTGCAGGTCTCTCAGATGTCCGCAGATGTGGCTGCGTCGGGGGATGTCGAGGATGAGTCTGGCTGAGGCGTTCTGGATCAGTTGGAGTCTCTTCTGGAGCTTGGCGGTGGTTCCGGCGTAGAGGGCGTTGCCGTAGTCTAGTCGGCTGGTGACGAGGGCCTGGGTGACCGTCTTCCTGGTCTCGGTGGGGATCCACCGGAAGATCTTCCGTAGCATGCGCAGGATGTCGAAACAGGACGCGGAGACGGCGTTGACTTGTCTGGTCATGGAGAGGGAGGAGTCCAGGATGAAGCCCAGGTTGCGTGCGTGGTCTGTCGGTTTGGGTGCGGTGCCCAGGGCGGGGGGCCACCAGGAGTCGTCCCAGGCGGAGGGCGAGGAGCCCATGATGAGGACTTCCGTCTTGTCTGAGTTCAGTTTCAGGCGGCTGGTCGTCATCCACTCGGCTACGTCTTTCATCCCTTCGTGGAGGTTGGTTCTGGCGGCGGCGGGGTCGTTGGTCAGGGAGAGGATCAGCTGGGTGTCGTCGGCGTAGGAGACGATGTTGAGGTTGTGCTGGCGTGCGATGGCCGCAAGGGGGCTCATGTAGACGTTGAAGAGGGTGGGGCTGAGCGAGGAGCCCTGAGGAACGCCGCAGATGACTTCCGTGGCTGCAGATCTGAACGGTGGTAGGCGGACTCTCTGTGTCCTTCCAGCGAGGAAGGAGATGATCCACTCCAGTGCCTTCTCCTGGATTCTGATGTTGCTGAGGCGCTGTACTAGAGTGCGGTGGCCGACAGTGTCGAACCCCGCGGAGAGGTCTAGGAGGATGAGGGCCGCTGTTTCACCGTTGTCCAGCAGGGCTCGGATGTCGTCGGTGGCAGCGATGAGGGCGGTCTCGGTGCTGTGGTTGGCTCGGAAGCCAGACTGTGAGGGGTCGAGGGATCCATTCGTCTCGAGGAAGGCGGCCATCTGCTTGTTGACGGTCTTCTCGATGACTTTGGCTGGGAACGGGAGGAGCGAGATGGGGCGGTAATTCTTGAGTTCGTTGGGGTCCGCTGTTGGTTTCTTTAGTAGAGCGCTGAGTTCGGCGTGCTTCCAGCTCTCCCGGAAGGTGGCGGTGTCGAAGGAGGTGTTGATGATGTCCCGCAGGTGGGGTGCGATGACAGCGTCGGCCTTGTTGAAGACGTGGTGGGGGCAGGGGTCGGTCGGAGATCCGGAGTGGATCGAGTTCATCGTGCAGATGGTGTCTTCTGTGTTGATCTGGGTCCAGGCGCTGAGGGTGGTGGTGGGGGGCGTTGGAGCATTAAAAATGTGTTATTGGGTCTGGGGGACTGTCCTTCTACAATACTTGGGCAGAGATGATTGTGGAATTTAAGTTGTTGATTGCTGTTGAATTCCTTATTATCCACCCTTTTGCCAGGTTACAACAGTGGTACGATGCTTAATGGTCCACTAGAAGTAGGTTGCAGTATTATTCCTGTTTTGAGACATTGTATTGCATGATCACTTCCCTGTGTAAATTGACTACTTTATTTTAAAGCTCTTCTGAATAGATCTTTGCTACAGATCATGTAGTCTAAGATCGATGAGCTAAAGTTGCCTTTTCTTATGAAAGCCGCGGGGATATCTCCATCTATGCTTCCATGTAGGATGATCCATTTAGGGCTGCTAGAGAAGAGAGTAATATTTTCCAGTGTTTATCTGCTTTTATCCTTGGGGGAAATAGTGGTAATGGGATTGACAAAGCTTCCTCTTGTTCGCCGTACTCCCATTTTTCCAGGAGTCTGTTTGAAATGTTCCCGTTAAAGTCTCCTGTTAGAATAACAAAGGGGAAACCTTTTCCTTCTACTACTAATTCAATTTCCTCTAATGTTTTGGTCATAAGAGCATCCTTATTGGAGCTGGGGGCCTTGTCCATTATAATTCTGAAGTTCTTGGCATGGGAGCTGGTGGAGAGTGTCAGTCAGAATTCTGCTGACCACCAGGTGGAGTGCCGCAGTAAGGAATTCTTTCTGAAGATCACAACTTCTGTCTTGTTGTTGCTCTATCTGAGACAGTTACTCTTCATCCTGTGGGTGACTTCAGTCATGGAAGCGGTGAACTTGGTCCAGGAGTTGAGCATTTTGCTGGAAGGCCGAGTGTTAGATAGGCGCCATCAGCATTGGGTAGGGCGTTGATACCATGAGTGCAGATGATGCTATTGAATGAGATCATTTAAGCATTGAAAAGACTTGAGACCAGGGATGATCCCTGTGGAGCTCCACAGATGAGGATGCAGGCATCTCAACAGTAGGGGGCCAGGCTCACTGACTGGGTCCAACAAGGTTGTCAGGGCAAAATAAGTTTGTCTTATATCTTAGGAAAAATTCAAAAAAGGCAATGGTTCGTTTTTTTGGTGTTTATAATGATTTTGTCACTTTATCCGTGAGAGTGAGTGAAAGAGAGAACTGACAGCCAACACATGTTTTACCCGTTACATGGCCATCTGGCCTGGTGCTTCCTCAGGGCTGTACATACATTTATTACAAAAGGAAGGGAAGGAGGTATAGTGTATCCCCGTGACGGATAGAAAAGGGGATAGTGTAATAAAATAGGAAAGGGAAAGATGGAAAAGAAAAAAGAGATTGTTATTTATTAAGTCACATGCAGGGAGGGGAATTGTGTAGGAAGGGGAGGAATGGCAAACCATGGACAACGTGCAATGTTATAGAGAACATAACATGGTCGATCACCATTGTTTTGTGAAGAGAAACCAACACAAGAGGGGGAAGCACGGTAAAGACACAAGGGTGAGATATATGTAGGGTCAAAATGGAATTAAAAAGAGAGGGAAAATCAAAAAATAGAGAGTTAGAGAGATAGAGAGAAACAGCAGGATAGCAGAAAGCACATGTATTCAGTTAATATACATCCGGTCACGGCCCGGTAGGGAAAGAAACATTAAAGGATGCAAGTCATTATACAGTAAATGTTCAGCAGATAATAGTAAAAAAACAGGAGGCCTATTATGTACAGGCAAGGTTTGTGGGTGTTTGAGTTCATAGAGAACATATTTAAGTTTGCCAAAAATGTGACATGTATATATATATATATAGAGAGAAGGTGGCATTAGACATGGGAACAGTAGCAAAAGGGTATTGTATCAGGTATAGTAACCAATAGTGGAATTAGTAGAAGGTTAAATACAAATATAGAGGCATATTTAGAATAAACAACAGTCAGTCAGGGATAGAATCATTAAAGGATGCATGTCATTATAGAGGTGAACGTTCAGTAGATAATAGTCAAAAACAACAGGAAGCATATTTTGTACAGGCAAGGTTTGTAGGTATGTGAGTCCATGGAGAACATATTTAAGTTTGACAAATGTGTGACATAGATATATATGTATAGAGAAGGCAGAATTAGATATTGGAACAGTAGCAAAAGGGGCATTGTGTCAGGTATGATAACCAATAATAGACTTAGTAGAAGGTTAAATACAATTATAGAGGCATATTTACAATAAATAAAAAGTCAATAATTCATCATTTGATTGCATACATTGAACCCCAAGTCCGGGTTGTGATATAAAAACATGGGTATGTAAGGATGGAGCGATGGAAGCAGGTGGGAACATCCAGTTAGATATCAAAAAGAGAAGAGAACAAAAAAACAAGAGAGAACAAAAAATGAAAGCGAGGGCAGTGATATAATGACATTTGTTGTCTTCATGTTGTCGACTCCGATCAGGATCCAAGGCTGTACAGGGAAAAAGGCAAAATGAAATTAGCCCGGGAAGGTAAAGTCTGGTTATAAAGGATAGCGGAGGAGTACCTCCGGTGAACAGGCTTGTGCCTCTTCCAGTGATAATTATATCTGTATGGTATCGTTCTGATATTGTTTTTTTTGGTTTTGTTTTTGATTTTTCAAAAACCTTTATTGAGTGATTTCAGAACAAAACATTACATAGTGCATCAGACCAGAGTAATACGCTCAATAAGTTCCCTGTCAATCTCATATATGTAAGGTGCTTGTACCCGCCAAACAACAGTTCCAATATGGTCTTGTTTAATCAAAACAAACACTGAAGTGAGGTCCCCCTCTCCACAGGAGCAGGAGGCAATAAGCTGAGCTGGAGTTACAGCGGACAATGCAGCTGACTAGGAACAGGACCGGGGGGGGGGGGGTGGTGGCAGGCAATCACTAACCTACACCGGCGGCAGCCGCGCGGTGAGAGGCTGCGCTGCTAGAAGGGGCTCGGGAGTGGAGGAATGTCACTAGGGGTCCCATATGTCCACAGGTTGAGATCTCGCGGACAGTAAGTCCCAAAATTCCGACAGTAAGGTCTGGCACCTCGAAGCATCCTCCAAACAGTGATCAAAATTGGGTGGCAATTTGCGACCCCAGCACATGGCCACCCTACGCCTAGCAAGGACCAGCAGCATCGCAATCAGGCGGCAAGAGGCGTCAGGACAGAATTTAACAAAACCCAACAGGCACGGGGGGGGTCAGGCTGCACCATGGTGGAGGTGATTTCAGAAATGGCGGAGCACACTGCCTGCCAAAAATCAGACACCTTGGGGCTCAGCCAGGCTAAATGAGCGAAGTCCGCGGCAGGGGCGGCACAGAGTATACAGGCATCACTAGGTATTTAAGTCCAAGTTTGTGAAGCTGGGCGGGAGTGCGGTACATCCTGTGTAAATATTTGAAATGTATAAGACGAAGATGATAATTTGGTGACAGTTTCTTTGTCTGATTGCAGCAATAGAGCCAATCAGCCTGCGCAATATCCATGCTGAGGTCCGCGCCCCACGCCACACACGCCCGATCCGTAGAGATGGAAGCAGTCGACAAGGTGATGGCATATAATTTAGTGACTATCTTTTGTGTGGTCGGAGATGTAAATATAAAATCAAGAGCAGCCATCGTCAGCGGAGGCTGAGGAAAAGTGGGGTGGAGTGACCTGCAGATTGGGCGCAACTGATAAAACACAAGTGTGTCCAGCGGGCCAGAAGAGTCAGAGAGAGAATAGAAGGAGTTCCCCGGATATAAATCCGCCACTGTCAGCAATTCCAGTTGCCCTGCATGTTTGGACTTGCCGGAAGTCTGAAAGGGGGGAAAATCAGGATGACGGACAATTGGCATGGCATTGGCTGAGAGCAACGGAAGATTAGAGAAACAGCGTAAGCCAGACCAGGCCCAGCGTAGTGTCTTAACTGTGTCCACCTCTGCACGTGTACGCACCGTCGGTGGAAAATAGCGCTGTGGTCAGCAGCCAAGGGGAAGCAATGTCCATCTCCACCGCTACATGTGACTGGTAGGGAGAGGGGTGGATCCAAAAGTGCAGGATGCTGACTTGAGCATAGATGGAATAAAGCTTAAAATCAGGGGCGCCCATACCCCCGACCGACATAGGGAGCGTAAGGATCTCATTCGCAACTATTGGCTGCCTGCCGTCTCAAACAAGGGAGATCATCAAGGAGCATATCTTGCGGAAAAAATGAGCAGTAAAAGAATAGGAATGTTCAGAAACAAATATAGGAACTTCGGCAGTACCACCAATTTGGCGAAGGGAAAGTCCGGCGTAAACGGCTTAGTAGCATCAGTTAGGGGGAACAGCACAGACTTGCTCCAGTTCACCTGTATGCCCAAAAACCCACCAAATCGTATGATCTCGCACACGAGAGAACTGAGGTTGTCTTGGGGATGGCGGACATACAGGGTTATGTCGTCCGCATACATGGAGGCAAGGAGGGAACGCGCTGAAAAAACAATACCCCTCTGAGTGTGGTGCTGTCAGAGTCTAGCTGCGAGAGGTTCCATTGCAATAGCAAAAAGCATGGGTGATAGGGGGCACCCCTGCCGAGTGCCGCTTTTGATATAGATGGGATCTGAAATCTGTCCGTTTATACGGAGACAGGCCGAAGGGTTGGTATAGAGAAGTAAAAGCTTACGAATAAACGCGGTGCTGAAGCTCATACGAGGTAGAAGGAAGAATAGAAAAGGCCACTCAAGCGTGTCGAACGCCTTTGTAGCGTCCAACAGAGCAGCTACTGCAGGGAGGCTGGGATTAATTTGGTGGAGCACCGAGAAGATAGTGGGGAGGTTATGCGAGGTGGCCCTGCCTGGGATGAAGCCAGATTGGTCTGGAAGCGCAATGTGGGGCATAAGTAATAAGAGACAAGAGGAGATTAACTTAGCGAACATTTTATTGCCAGTGCTAATAAGGGAAAGGGGTCGATAGGAGTCGCGAGGATCAGCTGGCTTGTCAGGCTTAAGCAGTAGCGTTAACATGGCCTCCTGTAGAGACTTTAGAGAAGACGCCATTGTCAAATGATTCGTTATACATGGCTGCCAGATGTGGCTCTAAGAGAGAAGCATACGTTTTATAGAAATAGGCAGGGAGACCATCCAGGCCAGGGGTCTTGTCACCGGGAAAGCCACTGATAGCAGAAAGTATCTCCTCCTTAGTAAATGGCTCATCCAAAAATTTGCGATGGTAATCCTCCAGCCAGCCCATCGAGATGATATAAAAATATTGTTTGAAGGCCTAGCGAGTGGGGGGGGGGGACCAGCGGTATATAACTGTGAGTAAAAGTCCATAAAACGGATCTGGATTTCGGCCGGGGAGGTGGTTCTGACGGGTCCCTTGTCACTAAGAGCTGTGATGTATGATGCCTCGCGAGGGGGGCTCAAAAGGTTCGCCAGAGTCCCACCAGGCCGGTCCCCCTCCCCAGATCGTCATGCCCGGCTCTCTCTACCAAGAAAAGCGAGTTCCCTGTCAGCTTCTTCAGTGAATTCTGTGTGTTTCTGTCGTAAGAGTGTGAGGGTTTCAGTCCTGGGGTTAGCAGCCTGGCCTGCGTCAAGAGCCTTAATTACGTTCTCCAACTTGGTAAGGGAGTTGCGGATAGAGCGAAGGACACTGACCTGTTTAGAGATGCACTCACCACGAATAACAGTTTAGAAGCCTTCCCAGAGTACAGAGGCAGAGTCAACGGAACCAACATTTAGTTCAAAATAATTAGTAATGGCCGTCTGAATGTCCGCGCAGAAGTCCGTGTCACGGAGCGCATTCAGAGGGAGTCGCCATGAGAAAGCACGCTGAGGAGAGTGGGGGAGACGGAGGCTAATTTGAACTAGTGCATGGTCCGAGAATGTACGCGCCATATGAGCCGCATCCGTAAGCCAGGAGAGAATGTCCGGGGAGGCGAGCCAAAAATCAATGCGCGACCAGCAGCCCCTGGCACCGGAGACACTGGTGCCCTGCATGTCGCCAGGCATCATGGAGTGAATTGTCAGTGAGTATGGACTGAAGCGCAGCGTTTGCGCGTGGATGATAGGAGTGAGGACCAGAGCGATCAAGCGTCGCCGAAAGAGTGATATTGAAATCCCCCCCCCCATATAATAGCAACCGGACCGAAAGAAGAGACCAGGCGCCAAATGTGATTAAAAGAAATCCGGATCATCCGAGTTTGGACCAAACCGCCACAATGGTGATGAGCTGAGACTGTAGAGAACCGTGCAAAATTACATATCTACCATTTGGGTGAATGAGCGTCTCAGAAGTCTGCAAGGGAAGACCCCTATGAATCAGCACAGAGACCCTCCTTGCATAAGAAGAGTAAACCAAGGAATTAGATTCCCCCCAGTAACATGCCCGCAGTCTAGAGAGGGACCCAGACATAAGGTGCGTCTCCTGTAGGAGACACAAGTCAACCCGGTGGCGCTGTAAATGAGAATGTATGAGCCTTCCGGTGGTCATTCAAACCACGCACATTCCAGGTCCAACAAATGATGTCAGTCATATTGCAGTGGGACTGAGGGAAATGTTACACAGCAGGAGCAAGAGATAGCGCCGGTGGATGTGGGCGGAGCACAGCAGCGCGATGGCGTCCGCAGACCGATGTACAGTGGGAGCACCCCCAGATACTGAATTGACGAATAAGGAACCCACCAGTAGGGCGAACCAGATGGCAGCAGGGACCTCCAACGGGCAAGAGCCAGGGAAATAAATCAGAACCAAGGGGGGAGAAACCAACAAGTCTATCAGTACAAGGCTAAGTGACCTGACCAGGCACAGTACAAGTAAAGGCAAGGAACACAGTGCAGAGTAGTAATCTGAGCATTTGAAAGAAGATGCAGGTTGACCCAATAAAAGCACAACTGAAACCCAACTCATCAAAGAGTGCATAACACCCGGAAAGCCCCCATCCCAGTCCAACCCCAACACAACGAGGGATGCAGTAAACTCAACATAATCCCAACCACGGCCAACCCCATTACCAATAGGGATAATTTGACATGACGTAGCAGGAAGTGATCAAAAGTTGACAAAAACGGTCCCCAAACCCTGGCCCCCCGACCACTCCCCCAACCCCATCATACCAAGAAGAGCATCAGAATGCCCACCCACCCCAACCCACTTCAACCCCCCAATCAGGCTGAGTATACCACCCACCCCACCCCAGGAACCCACAACTGGTATAAAAGAGGAAAAGAGCAAGATAGGGAATCATCCCGTGGGGGCATGGCAGGGCTATGCTTACTCCCCTGCAGCAAAGCAGGGTGGCCAAGCTTAGGCGGTGTTAGGCATCATTCAGAACAAGGATAAGTACAACCAGTTAAAGCACAACAATCATTGTCACTGTGGTAATCTCAAACATTGTCGCCATAATGTATGCACTGTCAATCGTGTCGCTGAGACAGTCTGCGCCGTAGGGCTGAGATTTACGAGGGGCGGAGCGGGCCTCTCTGTCCAGTTTCTTGGCGAACGCAAGGGCCTCTCTGGGTTCGGGGAATACGAGTGTTTTGGTGTCCTGAGGAACCCTCTATTTTGCTGGGTAAGCCAAGGAATATGAGACCTCAAGCTTCTGAAGAATGCGCTTTGTAGGGAGGAATTCTCTCCAGGCTTCCTGGACAGTGGGGGTGTAGTCCGGGTAGAAGTAGGGTGTGTTACGCTGGTGGTTGATGGTGCCCCTATCTCGTGCCGCACGAAGGATGGCATCCTGATCCCGGTAATTCAAGATTTTGGTGATGATGGGGCGGGGAGGCAGCCTGGGACCTGGACGTGGACCAAGGGAACGGTGAGTACGTTCGACAATAAAGACCGAGGAAAGGACGTCCCCGAAGAGTTCCTTGGTCAGCTGTTTCACAAAGTCTTCCACCCTCGAAATGTTGGTGGACTCCAGAAGACCCGTGATGCGGAGGTTGTTTCGGCGGGAGTGGGCCTCCAAGTCCTCATTTTTTTCCCGGATGATCGCCAAGATCTTGTCCATCTGGAGTAGTTTCTGACGGTCTTGAGTAGCAGCATCCTCGGCCTCCGACTCTCTGGATTCTACGTGGAGCAACCGGTTCCCCATCCAGTTCCCTGATGCTGCATCCAACACAACCAGTACCTAATTATCCTGGGTTTCTTCCCCATTCCGACTACCTTATGCCTTGGGGTTTCATTCCGCCTCCGATATTCTGCATGTGAACCGTCTTACCGCTCCAAATAAGTTTGCAATAACCATAAACAATCAGAATTTAAACCGTTCCAATATGGCGCCTGGCCAAACACCGCCAACAGCTCTTCCGGGGCATGACCTGGAAACACTCATAACTTCATTTTAAATGGCCACCCTAATTTTAGTTGAGAGACTTGCCAAACCACGGACTGAGGAAATACTACAGCGGCATTATACCCGTTATTTCAAGGTAAGCTGCCACCTTCATCCCTCACTGCCCTAGCCTTTCCCTCCCATCTACCTCTTCACCCTGCCCCAAGCAACCTCCAACCCTCTATTCATCTTTCTTCCTTTAGCTACTTTAAGAACCCCACGACCGAGACTCTAAATAATTCCTGCACCTTTATTCTTAATTACGTTAAGCATTGCTATGCCTAACCATAGACTTATTGATGCCACTGTCCGAAAGTCCTTTAAATGAGCACTTGAAACTCATGGAGAACTGTTTAAGCGCACGGAATTCCCATGCACCGACATGTCCCAGAGTGCTAGTGAGCACACCCAGCAACTATCTATTGGCGGCTCTGACATCTTGCCACTGCATGGTTAGAGACTTTGCCGCATGACTCCAACGCCGCTGCGTTAACTTCGCACGGCGCCTCCTCCCCAGAATAGATCTTGCTGCACAAGTGTCATAGTGCTAATAACAATATCTTAACGCTACCATACAGATTTATTTATCACTGGTAGTGGCAAAAGCATGTTCACCGGAGGTACTCATCCTCTATCCTTTCTAACCAGGCTTTACCTTCCCCCGCTAATTTCATTTCGCCTTTTTCCCTGTACACCCTAAGATCCTGTTTGGAATCGACCACATGAATACATCAAAAGTAATTATATCTCTGCCCACGCTTTCGTTTTTTGTTCTCTTCTCGATTTTTTGTTCTCTTCTCTTTTTGATATCTAACTGGATGCTCCCACCTGCTTCCATCACTCCTTCCTTACATACCCATGTTTTTATCTCACAACCCTTACTCGGGGGTTCAATGTATGCAATCAGATGATGAATGACTGACTATTGTTTATTCTAAATATGCCTCTATATTTGTATTTAACCTTCTACTAATTCCATTATTGGTTACTATGGGCCAGATGTAGGTGGCCAATAACCGGTCGGTAACGGCCGAATTCGGCTGTTACCGACCGGTAATTGGATTTTGAGATGTAGGGCATGCATTTACAGAATCGGTATTTTACCGATTCTGTATTTACCGATTCGGTAAAATTACCGAATCTGTAAATACAGACTCTGTAAAATACCGATTCTGTAAATGCAGATGTAGCTGCACATGTCAGAGTGCCACAGGGCTTTAAGAATCGGTATTTTACCACCCAATCCAATTGGGTGGTAAAATACCGAATCCAGGTGTGCATGCACATGTGTGCATGCACACCTGTGCCATGTGACACACAGACATGCCCTTAGGGCATGTCTGTGTGCCACATGGCGCACATGCCTATTTTTGGGGTGCCAGAGGGTGTCAAAGTGACACCCCCTGCACCCTTGCTAAAATCGGTATTTACCGATTCTGTAATTACAGAATCGGTATTGCCCATTGATTCCTATGGGCTGCAAGGCCCATAGGAATCAATGGGCAATACCGAATCGGCATTTACAGAATCGGTAAATACCGAATCTTAACGATTCGGTATTTACCGAATCTGAAATACCTACATCTCCCCCCCTCTATTTTACCACCTCTTATATACCGATTCGGTATGAATCGGTATTTAAGAGGTGGTAAATTAAAATTACCTACATCTGGCCCTAGACCTGTTGCAATACCCCTTTTGCTACCATTCCCATGTCTAATGCTGCCTTCTCTCTCTCTCTGTCTCTCTCTCTCTCTATATATATATATATATATATACATGTCACATTTTTGTCAAACTTAAATATGTTCTCTATGGACTCACATAACCACAAACCTTGCCTGTACATAATATGACTCCTGTTTTTTTAGTATTATCTACTGAACGTTTACTTGTATAATGACTTGCATCCTTTAATGTTTCTTTCCCTACCGACCCGTGACCGGATGTATATTAACTGAATATATGTGCCTTCTGCTATCCTGCTGTGTCTCTCTATCTCTCTATAGCTCTATTTTTCGATGTTCCCTTCTTTATTCCATCGTGACCCTACATATCTCTCACCCTTGTGTCCTTACCGTGCTTTCCCCTCTTGTGTTGGTTTTTCTTCACAAAATTATGGTGATCGACCATGTTATGTTCTCTACAACATTGCACGTTGTCCATGGTTTGCCATTCCTCCCCTTCCTACACAATTCCCCTCCCTGCATGTGACTTAATAAATAACAATCTCTTTTTCCTTTTTCATCTTTCCCGTTCCTATTTTATCACACTATCCTCTTTCCTGTCCGTCACGGAGATACACTATACCTCCTTTCCTTCCTTTTGTAATAAATGTATGTACAGCCCTGAAGAAGCCCCAGGCCAGATGGCCATGTAAGGGGTGAAACATGTGTTGGCTGTCAGTTCTCTCTTTCACACACTCTCACGGATAAAGTGACAAAATCATTATAAACACCCAAAAAACGAACCATTGCCTTTTTGGAATTTTTCCTAAGATATAAGACAAACTTATTTTGCCCTGACAATCTTGTTGAACTTTGCTTAAATTAGGGGGTTTTCCACCTATCAAGGGCAAATATTAGAACAGGAATTCCTGCTCAATAAACGGCCAGTAAGGGATCAGGACCTTTTTACCCTTCAAACTCACGTCACTGACTGGGTCCGTCCAGTCAAGAAGGAGAATAACCAGTGGCAAACGGGTCCATAGATGCCAGCTTCATGTAGTCATTAGATAAGGATGGGGTGGGATACTGTGTCAGAGGCAGCAAAGGAGTCCAGGAAAATGAGGGCTTTGATGTCCTCTCCGTGCTCATACAGATGTAATTTGCAGCAGCATCAAGGGCTATTTCCGTGCTGTGGTTTGGTCAGCAGCTGGATTGAGCGATATAGAGGACGTGTTCATTGAGGTGGTTAGCTTGGTGCTTGTTGAAAGGCAACTCCAGTACTTTGGCTGGGTATGGTAGCAGACAGATGGGTCTGAAATTGGTGAGTGTCTTCGGGTCCACAGAGGGCTTTTTGAGATGGGGAGATCTGTGGCATGTTTCCAGGTATACTGTTAGGTGGCTGTTAAGGTGTAGCTGTTTTGTATCGCTGAGCCGATGGTTTGCAGCATGGAGCTGCTTAATTTAGACGCAGCTTGGAGCAGCATAACTTAGACTCTACTCTTACACGTCACAGAAGTGCAATTATATATGGGCATCTGGCATTTTATTTACTGTATGACATAACAGGGGCATAGTCAACCCTCGTTTTAACAGCTACAGTGGGGGTGGGGTTCTTGATGTGCCTCTTCTATTTGCAACTTGGCAGAAAAAGACCCATAATTAACCTGAATTTAAGTTAGTTAGGGGATGGATAGACCGATGAATGGATTTGGAATGTGGATGTGTGAGTGAAAGGGTGGGTGGATAAATGTATGGATGAATGAGTGAAAGGATAGATGTAAGGATGGGTGAGTGAAAGGAAGGAAGGAAGAATGGAAGGATTGATGAGTGAAAGGGTGAATGGATGGATGGATGAGTGAAAGGGCAAATGTGTGATGAGAGGATGGATGGATGGACTCATGAGTGAGTGAAAGCATGGATGACGATGAAAGGGTAAGTGGATGGATCGATGAGTGGATGGGTGGCTGGTGTGAAAGGCTGGGTGGATGGACAGGTTAAAAGTTTCATTGATGGATGAGTGAAAGGATAAATTAAGGATTGATAAGTGAAAGAGATGGGTTGGTGAGTAAAAGAGAGAGCAGATGAATGGCTGGATGAAAGGGTGGACGGATGGACGAGTGAAAGGTTGAATGGATGGATGACTTAAAGTTTGGATGGATGGATAGGTGGGTGAAAGAGTGAAAAGATAGATGTAAGGATAGATGAGTGAAAGGAAGGAAGAATGGATGTATTGACAAGTGAAAGGGTGAATGGATGAATAGATGAGTGAAAGGGTGGATGGATGGGAGATGAGAGGAAGGATGGATGAGTGAGTGAAAGGATGGAGGGATGAGTGAAAGGGTAATTGGATGGATGGACCGATGGCTGGAGTGAAAGAATTGATGAATGAATAGAGGGAAAGGGTGGATGTTTGGATGCAGTGAAAGGATGGATGGATGAGTGAAAGGATGTATGGAAGGAAAGTTTGGATGGATGGGTGGATGAGTGAGTGATAAGATGGATTTAAGTATGGATGAGTAAAAGAATGGATAGACAAGTGAAAGGGAGGAGAGATGGGTGGCTGGATGAACAGATGGATGGATGAGTGAAAGGGTGAATGGATGGATGTGTGAGTTAAATGATGGATGGATGGGTGAGTGAATGGGTGGATGGATAGATGCATGGATGAATGAGTGAAAGGATGGATGTAAGGATGGATGAGTGAAAGGGAGGAAGGATGGATGATGGATGGATGAAAGGATGAAAGGATAGATGGAGGGATGAATGAATGGGTTGATGGATGGAGGATGGAAAGGATATATGGATGAGGCAAAGTATGAATGGATGGATCAATGAGTGGATGGATCGATTGATAGAAGGCTGGATGAATGGATGTAGTGAAAGGATGGATTGATGGACAGAATGAAAGGATGGATGAGTGAAATGATGGATGAGCGGATGGATGGAGGAGTGAAAGAATGTTTATAAGGATGGAAGAGTGAAAGAATGAGTGGATGAGTGAAAGGAATGTAGATGGGAGGCTGGATGAAAGGGTGGATGGATGGATGACTGATAGTTTGAATGGATGGAGAGATGATAGAAAAGGTGAATGGATGGATGAGTGAGTGAATGAGAGGATGGATGAGTGAAAGGGTAAATGGGTGTATTGATGGGTTGAAGGGTGGATGGATGAGTGAAAGGATGGATGGCTGAGTGAAAGTGTGGATGGAAGGATGGATGAGTGAAAGAATAGATAAATGAACAAAAAGACGGGTGATTGAAAGGAAGGATGGCTGGATGAATGGATGATGAAAGGGGGATGGAAAAGTAAAAGCATGGCTGATGAATAGTAGAATAGATGGATATTTTTGATGGATAGGTTAGAAGATAGATGGATAGGTTTGGATATGGATGGACAGACAGATGGACGGAATGGTGACAGGCTGAATGTTGGATCAAAGAATGAGAAGATGGTAGATGGCAGAATGTACCAATGAAATGATGTATATCACCAAGTGAATTGAAGGATGAAGGGATGAATGGAGAAATACTTGGGTGGAAGAGACAAGCAACATCTAGGGAGGGGCGCAGTGACTTGCTTGGCTTGCTTGATGTCGTGAGAGGTTTGGTTCAAAGTGGGGGTATTTAAGTGTTCTTGCTACTCTCTTGTGCCTTAATGCTATTAACGTGTGTGAAGCATTTAAACACCTTCCTGGATTGAAATCTCTGTAGAACTTAGAGATTTATAAGCATGTGTATTATTGGTCAGTTTAGACATGAGCAAACACAAGGGAATGATGGACGGAGTGCTGAAACTTTTCAGACACTCACCTCCAGTCACAGTTCTGGGTGGAATCCATCATTGTTTTTTAGCTCACTTCGCCACCCCAGTTCAGACACAGCTATATGCAAATTAGTCTTTACCCGGTTTCTTATGGGAACAGTCCAGCCTGAACTCACAACCAGGTCTTCTCTGGACTGGAAGCAAGGATCTTGGGACCGGTTTTGGGGTAACACTCCTCATCAACCAGCCTAGCTTGAATCCAGCGGCAACGTGAGCAAGGGACCTCATCAGCCAGGCTAGCTTGAATCAAGTGGCAAAGTGAGCAATGGATAGATAAACTAAAATTAAGTTAACATACATCCTTATAGTTGCTCCCAAAATGAAGTTTAGGTTTTATTATTACATCAAACACACAAAAGGCTATGTTCACCCTAAGTGGCCAGGGAATGGCCAGACGTGGGTTCCTTGCTCACTTTGCCACCAGATTTAAGATAGCCTGGCTGATGAGGGGTGTTACCCCGTAACTGGTCCCAGTATACTTGTTTCCGGTCCAGGGGAGAACTGGCTTGGCAGTTCGGGGTCAAGACTGATTTGCATATGGCTGGGTCTGAACTGGGCTGGTGAAGGGAGCTAAAGAACGATGATGTATTCCACCCAGATCTGTAGCTGGGGGCGAGTGTCTGAAAAGTGTCAGCGCTCCATCCATCATCTCCTTGTGTTTGCTTTGTTCGCCCTAAATTGGCAGGGTATGCCCATACGTGGGTCCCCTGCTCACTTAGCCACTGGTTTCAAGTTAGCCTAGCTGATGAGCGGTGTTGCTCTGAAACCAGTCCCAGGATGCTTGTTTCCAGTCTAGTGAAGACCTGGCTTGGAAGTTCAGTTTGGACTGTTCCCATGTAGAACAGGGTCAAGAGTAATTTGCTTATGGCTGGGTCAGAACTGGGTTGGGAAGTGAGCTAAAAAACGATGTTGGATTCAACCCAGATCTGTGACTGGGGGTAAATGGCTGAAAAAAGTTTCAGCACTTTGTCCATCATCTCCTTGTGTTTGCTTTGTTCACCCTAAGTTGGCAGCGTATGCCCAGATGTGGGCCCCTTGCTTACTTTGCCCCCAAATTCAAGCTAGCCTTGCTGATGAGGGGTATCACCCCAAAAACTGGTCCCAGGATGCTTCTTTCTGGTCCAGGGTAGACCTGGCTCAGCAGTTCAGGACCGACTGATTCCATGAAGAACAGGGTCAAGACTGATTGCATATGGATGGGTCTGAACTGGGTTGGCAGAGTGAGCTAAAGAACGATGATGGCTTCAACCCAGATGTGACTGGGGATGAGTGTCTGAAAAGTTTCAACGCTCCGTTTATCATCTCTTTGTGTTTGCTCAGTTTAAACATGAATCACATATTCTTTATTTACATTTGACACTCACTCTTCAATTCATAATTGAATATGTAAACATGTATTCTATTGCTCACATTTTCAGTTAATTATAAGTGACACATGTGTGCATGTATAATCATGAAATCGAAGTGCACATTAAATGCTTATTTAAGTTAGCATGACTACAGGCCTCAGTTGAAATGTATTTTGCTTGCATACATGATTTTTCCTTCCTCTGGAGGTTTATTATTTTATTAGCTATGGAAAGGTTCATTATTTGTATTAGACGACTGATAGAGAGGCCTGACAGAGATTTGACATTAAACATGGAGAAACAATGGTTGAACTAAGCTTTCTGTTCATTATGTACCAGGATGGCTAGTTGTTAGAGGCTGAGAATGGCAACCTTAGTCCAACGCGTT
This sequence comes from Lissotriton helveticus, assembly GCF_964261635.1. Classification (NCBI taxonomy): domain Eukaryota; kingdom Metazoa; phylum Chordata; class Amphibia; order Caudata; family Salamandridae; genus Lissotriton; species Lissotriton helveticus. The sequence continues at coordinate 1,765,430,880 of NC_136057.1, forward strand.
GGGAATTCAAAGCAATGTTGCAGAAACACACAAGTAGTATTTTGATTGATCGCTGGTGGTGTGAACAGAGATGACACGCGTTTGAATCTCCTGTTTCTTTTATGTTGGTGTTTTCATAGTTTTTGAGTTAGAGTTGTTGGAGTTAGGCGTTGAGAAAGATCGTTGCTGGACTTGGAGAGGTACAGACCTCTCTGCTTCCCCTATGCTTGTGAGTGTGAGACTTCATGCTAAACACTTATTTCCTTTTCTTTGGACTTCTACTGGAGCCTGATTCTGCAGACACCTTCTGCTTCTATGCTCCCTTTTGCAAAGACATGATAGTGACATGGGTCAGAAGGGACCCCGGAGTGGATAGATTCCATGGTGGAGCCAGTTTTGTCTGTGGTGAGGGCCGGTCAGTCCATCAGTGCAGTAATTTTGGTTGAGATGGTGCTGCGTGTTGCGAGGGAAGCGGAGTGTGGTTGAGGGTCAAAGTTGTCGTATATGCTTGTTATCTTGTTACAGAAGAACTGGGAGAGCTTAGTGCCCACGTCCTGTGAGGGAGTGATCCTTGAGCAGCTGGCTGCTGGGGAGTTGAAATCTTTCACAACGGCGAAGACGTCTCTGCAGTTTTTGGTGCTGGCATTGATGCAGTTGGTGAGCATGGTGAGTTTGGTTGGTAGAAGCTGCTGGTGGTAGTATCTGAGGGCGGATTTGTAAATGTTTTGTTCTAGATGGTCTGGCTCATTCTCCATTTGTGCTCCAATTAGTTGCAGAGGTTCTTGGTCATCTTGAGCACCTCCATGTACCAGCTGGCATGCAGTCTGGACCTTGTGCATTTGTTGAGTTTGAGGTATGTCTAAGTGTCAGTGCAGTTGGTGATCCAGTTGTTGAAACTGGAAATGGAGTTGGTAGGTTGATGCTGTTTATAAGTTGTTCCAGGAGTTCGATAGTCCAGGCTTCTTCTGAGAACTTGATTCAGTCTCAGCGGGCAGGTTTGGTGGTGGGAGTTTTATTTTAATGTGGGATTGGAATGATGAATTTGATGAGAGCATGGTTGGTCAAAGTTAATGGAGTAGTCTTGCATACTGAGATGTCGCTGAAGGTCATACATATAGGGTCCAGTATGTGTCCGGCAGAGTACATGGGTTATTCCACACATTTGGTGAGGCTGATGTTTCCCAGGTCTTCAAGCAGGGACAGTGTGGTCTTCCATGTGAAAATTTAGGACTCCTAGGAGTATGAAGGTGTTTCAAATTGAGTATGACAGGTGTGAAAATGTCCATGGTGGTACTTATGAAATTGCTGCATGGTACCGATGGCCAGTAGATGAGGGTGACACTCAAGGTGAAGTTGGAGGTAATTTGCAGCTTGGTACTCAGGTAATCGATGTTGCTGAGAGTAGCATCTAAGGTGGATATGCAGAAGGCCTGGGCAGTGAACTCCGCTCCGTTCACAGATTTTGCTGAGTTTTTTGCCCTATGCAGAGCTTGCGAAGTTCTGAAAAATTCTGCTCCGCATAGTGGACTTTTGTCCACATTCGCGCTCACCAACGGTGAGTTGGTGAGAGCAAGTGGGGAGAATCCAACGCTAGACCACATCACAGCAAGATTTCTCAACGTGGGCGGTCACAGATGGTTGCTACTGCTTGCATTGAGAAACCTTCTGTTTGCGTTGAGGAAGCTGCCGCTCAAGTAGAACATCTACTCAAGCGACAGAAATAAGCAGTGCCCTCTTGCGCTGTGTGGGATGCAGTTCATGCAGATTTTACACTGCGGGATAAACTCATGGCGCTAAAAATCAGTGCAAACAGCATGAGGTAACCCACTCCACCGCTCTCTGTACTCTGCATAGCTTGTGGGAGTTTTTTTGTCAGTCCGCAAACTCCACCCAGGCTTAATATGCAGCTCATGGAATCCTTGAAGAAGATGGTCATTTGGCCGCCAGGCTTGTATTATCTATTCCTGTTTGACAATCTTGTAGACAAGATGGTTGTGGCAGATATGGGGCTCATCCATTTCTCTGCTGCAAGGAAGAACAGTTTCAGTGAGTGTTTGTGAAGCAGGCCCCAGATTTTGTGGTGAGAGAGCAGGTGCTGAGGAGTATGCAGTAGAGTGCAGAGCATTCTGCAGTGGGCGGGTTGTTGTGTGTAGGATGGGTGTAGGGTTCTGATAGTGCAGGTGTTGTGAACAGCGGGTGGGGAAGGGTGGCAACAATTTGCAGGTGGTCAGGAGAATATTTCTTTGGTATTGTGTGGTGCAGCATGGCAGCAGCACAGAAAGCAATGTCTTGGGTTGAAAGTATGAAGGGTCACAGCAAGGTAGAAGGGGTGTGAGTGAAGACCAGGGTTCCTGGCGGTAATCACAGACAGGACACAGACAAACTTACCTTAGGTGTGCCTTTTGGCAAGCCAACACAGCGCCTTTTGCACCACCCCACTGCGACCGCAATTAATTAGGGACAAGAGGGGGAAGGAGAGCAAGGATTGGTGGGCAAACCTGGATGGGAGCACAGGAGGCAGGAAGCGGGAGAGCACAGCAGGTGGGAGGTAGAAAGAAGGTGACAGAGCACACAGGGAGGCAGAAGAAGGGAAAAGGAGGAGGGAAACAGCATAATACAGGGGGAGAAGAGCAAAATGGGCAATAAGTGAAAGAAAAGAGAAAACAATGAGAGCAAAAGAGCAAATAAGAGCTGAAAGCTGAAGCAAGGCTGAGAAATAAGAGAGAAGAGGTGAGAAAAAAGGGATACAGAGCAAGATGAGAGAAAAGAGCTACGGCAAAAACAGGCAACCACAGCAAGAAAACAAGCAAACATCAAGGCAAACAGAGAACAGCGGCAGAAAAATAGATAGACTAACATACAGAGGTAAGAAACAAGGCAAGAAGCATGGAAATAGAAGCAAATATAGAACACTGGCAGATGGAGTAAAATACAGAGGCAAAAAAGAGGCAACAATGGAGGCAAGAAAAAAGGCAAGCAAGTAACAACATATCAGGAAGGCAAACAGAGAAAAGCAGCAATAGAGGTCAGACCTGGAGAGGGAGCGGAGAAAGAGAGATAGAGGGGGAGAGGGGGACACTGGAGAGCAGGAGCTGAAGCGTGAAGCAGGGAGACTCAAAGCACAGGAGCCAACACAGTGTTAGTCAGTTAACATTGCAAAGAATACATGTCACCATTTCACTTGTGGTCTGTAGGGCTAACCTCTGCTCTGTAGCAGACACTCAACCCCGTGAACGGTCGTAAAGGGCTAACTAGAAGCTACATCGAGTTGCCCATTGTGGTCAATTCATGTAGGAGGAGCGGTGTTGGGTTTTATTATCATTAGTTAGTTTGCATAACATGATGCACAGTCATTAGGGGGAATAAGGGGAAAATATTAAATGGGAAAATGACAACAGATCAAAAGGATATGTGAGAACTGAACTAGGTGAGAAAAGTAATGCAGGAGTAAACAGACAAAAACTCCAATACATTCAGTGTCACTTAGAGAGGAGAATAAAGGCAGGAGGGTCAGCAAAAATTAAATGAGCTTTATGGCGAGACAATCAGGTGTACAAAGTTCGAAACATGGAGGTAGGATTCAACCAACATCTTCAAATGCAAACCTATCATCGTCGACTGTGCCCAATCCCTAGGATTCATCCATGACAAAAGAGTCACGGGCAGATTTACTAGAGTTTGGCGCAATACACCACAGTAACCAAATTTTCTGAATTGCGTTGCACCAAAAGGTGAGAAAGAAATCTGTGCCATATCTATTAATATACGGGATTGTTTTTCTCTCCCCTAGTACTGGTGCACCTTAGACCGCCCTGCACCAGTGGACATGCCTTTCACCAGTTGTGTACAACAAGGGGTGGTGATGGACAGAGTCTCTGAATTAAGCAGAGTACTCTCACCCAGTCAAGAGATCAGGGCTAGATCCAACACCGTTTTTTAGCTCATTGCACCATCCCAGTTTCAGAACCTGGCTGTATGCAAATTAGTCTGTCCCTGGCCCAGTGCATCATGGGAACAGGGCAGACCAGACTACAAAAGCCAATTCTTACACTGGGAAGGAAACAAGCTTCCGGGGACCGGTTTCTGGCATTACAGCCGTCTTCGGCCCGGCTTGCTTGAATCCTGATGGTGCAATGAGCAAGGGACTCACATCTGAGTATACCCTTCCACGCTTAGGGTGGACAAAATTATTTACAACAAGGGGTGGTGATGGACAGAGTCTCTGAATTAAGCAGAGTACTCTCACCCAGTCAAGAGATCAGGGCTAGATCCAACACCGTTTTTTAGCTCATTGCACCATCCCAGTTTCAGAACCTGGCTGTATGCAAATTAGTCTGTCCCTGGCCCAGTGCATCATGGGAACAGGGCAGACCAGACGACAAAAGCCAATTCTTACACTGGGAAGGAAACAAGCTTCCGGGGACCGGTTTCTGGCATTACAGCCGTCTTCGGCCCGGCTTGCTTGAATCCTGATGGTGCAATGAGCAAGGGACTCACATCTGAGTATACCCTTCCACGCTTAGGGTGGACAAAAATATTTACAACAAGGGGTGGTGATGGACAGAGTCTCTGAATTAAGCAGAGTACTCTCACCCAGTCAAGAGATCAGGGCTAGATCCAACACCGTTTTTTAGCTCATTGCACCATCCCAGTTTCAGAACCTGGCTGTATGCAAATTAGTCTGTCCCTGGCCCAGTGCATCATGGGAACAGGGCAGACCAGACTACAAAAGCCAATTCTTACACTGGGAAGGAAACAAGCTTCCGGGGACCGGTTTCTGGCATTACAGCCGTCTTCGGCCCGGCTTGCTTGAATCCTGATGGTGCAATGAGCAAGGGACTCACATCTGAGTATACCCTTCCACGCTTAGGGTGGACAAAATTATTTACAACAAGGGGTGGTGATGGACAGAGTCTCTGAATTAAGCAGAGTACTCTCACCCAGTCAAGAGATCAGGGCTAGATCCAACACCGTTTTTTAGCTCATTGCACCATCCCAGTTTCAGAACCTGGCTGTATGCAAATTAGTCTGTCCCTGGCCCAGTGCATCATGGGAACAGGGCAGACCAGACTACAAAAGCCAATTCTTACACTGGGAAGGAAACAAGCTTCCGGGGACCGGTTTCTGGCATTACAGCCATCTTCGGCCCGGCTTGCTTGAATCCTGATGGTGCAATGAGCAAGGGACTCACATCTGAGTATACCCTTCCACGCTTAGGGTGGACAAAATTATTTACAACAAGGGGTGGTGATGGACAGAGTCTCTGAATTAAGCAGAGTACTCTCACCCAGTCAAGAGATCAGGGCTAGATCCAACACCGTTTTTTAGCTCATTGCACCATCCCAGTTCAGAACCTGGCTGTATGCAAATTAGTCTGTCCCTGGCCCAGTGCATCATGGGAACAGGGCAGACCAGACTACAAAAGCCAATTCTTACACTGGGAAGGAAACAAGCTTCCGGGGACCGGTTTCTGGCATTACAGCCGTCTTCGGCCCGGCTTGCTTGAATCCTGATGGTGCAATGAGCCCCTTGTTGTAAATATTTTTGTCCACCCTAAGCGTGGAAGGGTATACTCAGACATGAGTCCCTTGCTCATTGCACCATCAGGATTCAAGCAAGCCGGGCCGAAGACGGCTGTAATGCCAGAAACCGGTCCCCGGAAGCTTGTTTCCTTCCCAGTGTAAGAATTGGCTTTTGTAGTTTGGTTTGCCCTGTTCCCATCATGCACTGGGACAGGAACAGACTAATTTGCATACAGCCAGGTTCTGAAACTGGGATGGTGCAATGAGCTAAAAAACGGTGTTGGATCAAGCCCTGATCTTTTGACTGGGTGAGAGTATTCTGCTTAATTCAGAGACTCTGTCCCTCACCACCCCTTGTTGTAAATATTTTTGTCCACCCTAAGCGTGGAAGGGTATACTCAGACATGAGTCCCTTGCTCATTGCACCATCAGGATTCAAGCAAGCCGGGCCGAAGACGGCTGTAATGCCAGAAACCGGTCCCCGGAAGCTTGTTTCCTTCCCAGTGTAAGAATTGGCTTTTGTAGTTTGGTTTGCCCTGTTCCCATCATGCACTGGGACAGGAACAGACTAATTTGCATACAGCCAGGTTCTGAAACTGGGATGGTGCAATGAGCTAAAAAACGGTGTTGGATCTAGCCCTGATATTTTGACTGGGTGAGAGTATTCTGCTTAATTCAGAGACTCTGTCCCTCACCACCCCTTGTTGTAAATATTTTTGTCCACCCTAAGCGTGGAAGGGTATACTCAGACATGAGTCCCTTGCTCATTGCACCATCAGGATTCAAGCAAGCCGGGCCGAAGACGGCTGTAATGCCAGAAACCGGTCCCCGGAAGCTTGTTTCCTTCCCAGTGTAAGAATTGGCTTTTGTAGTTTGTTTTGCCCTGTTCCCATCATGCACTGGGACAGGAACAGACTAATTTGCATACAGCCAGGTTCTGAAACTGGGATGGTGCAATGAGCTAAAAAACGGTGTTGGATCTAGCCCTGATCTTTTGACTGGGTGAGAGTATTCTGCTTAATTCAGAAACTCTGTCCCTCACCACCCCTTGTTGTAAATATTTGTGTCCACCCTAAGCGTGGAAGGGTATACTCAGACATGAGTCCCTTGCTCATTGCACCATCAGGATTCAAGCAAGCCGGGCCGAAGACGGCTGTAATGCCAGAAACCGGTCCCCGGAAGCTTGTTTCCTTCCCAGTGTAAGAATTGGCTTTTGTAGTTTGGTTTGCCCTGTTCCCATCATGCACTGGGACAGAAACAGACTAATTTGCATACAGCCAGGTTCTGAAACTGGGATGGTGCAATGAGCTAAAAAACGGTGTTGGATCTAGCCCTGATCTTTTAACTGGGTGAGAGTATTCTGCTTAATTCAGAGACTCTGTCCCTCACCACCCCTTGTTGTAAATATTTTTGTCCACCCTAAGCGTGGAAGGGTATACTCAGACATGAGTCCCTTGCTCATTGCACCATCAGGATTCAAGCAAGCCGGGCCGAAGACGGCTGTAATGCCAGAAACCGGTCCCCGGAAGCTTGTTTCCTTCCCAGTGTAAGAATTGGCTTTTGTAGTTTGGTTTGCCCTGTTCCCATCATGCACTGGGACAGGAACAGACTAATTTGCATACAGCCAGGTTCTGAAACTGGGATGGTGCAATGAGCTAAAAAACGGTGTTGGATCTAGCCCTGATCTTTTGACTGGGTGAGAGTATTCTGCTTAATTCAGAAACTCTGTCCCTCACCACCCCTTGTTGTAAATATTTGTGTCCACCCTAAGCGTGGAAGGGTATACTCAGACATGAGTCCCTTGCTCATTGCACCATCAGGATTCAAGCAAGCCGGGCCGAAGACGGCTGTAATGCCAGAAACCGGTCCCCGGAAGCTTGTTTCCTTCCCAGTGTAAGAATTGGCTTTTGTAGTTTGGTTTGCCCTGTTCCCATCATGCACTGGGACAGAAACAGACTAATTTGCATACAGCCAGGTTCTGAAACTGGGATGGTGCAATGAGCTAAAAAACGGTGTTGGATCTAGCCCTGATCTTTTAACTGGGTGAGAGTATTCTGCTTAATTCAGAGACTCTGTCCCTCACCACCCCTTGTTGTAAATATTTTTGTCCACCCTAAGCGTGGAAGGGTATACTCAGACATGAGTCCCTTGCTCATTGCACCATCAGGATTCAAGCAAGCCGGGCCGAAGACGGCTGTAATGCCAGAAACCGGTCCCCGGAAGCTTGTTTCCTTCCCAGTGTAAGAATTGGCTTTTGTAGTTTGGTTTGCCCTGTTCCCATCATGCACTGGGACAGGAACAGACTAATTTGCATACAGCCAGGTTCTGAAACTGGGATGGTGCAATGAGCTAAAAAACGGTGTTGGATCTAGCCCTGATCTTTTGACTGGGTGAGAGTATTCTGCTTAATTCAGAGACTCTGTCCCTCACCACCCCTTGTTGTAAATATTTTTGTCCACCCTAAGCGTGGAAGGGTATACTCAGACATGAGTCCCTTGCTCATTGCACCATCAGGATTCAAGCAAGCCGGGCCGAAGACGGCTGTAATGCCAGAAACCGGTCCCCGGAAGCTTGTTTCCTTCCCAGTGTAAGAATTGGCTTTTGTAGTTTGGTTTGCCCTGTTCCCATCATGCACTGGGACAGGAACAGACTAATTTGCATACAGCCAGGTTCTGAAACTGGGATGGTGCAATGAGCTAAAAAAACGGTGTTGGATCTAGCCCTGATCTTTTGACTGGGTGAGAGTATTCTGCTTAATTCAGAGACTCTGTCCCTCACCACCCCTTGTTGTAAATATTTTTGTCCACCCTAAGCGTGGAAGGGTATACTCAGACATGAGTCCCTTGCTCATTGCACCATCAGGATTCAAGCAAGCCGGGCCGAAGATGGCTGTAATGCCAGAAACCGGTCCCCGGAAGCTTGTTTCCTTCCCAGTGTAAGAATTGGCTTTTGTAGTTTGGTTTGCCCTGTTCCCATCATGCACTGGGACAGGAACAGACTAATTTGCATACAGCCAGGTTCTGAAACTGGGATGGTGCAATGAGCTAAAAAACGGTGTTGGATCTATACCCTGATCTTTTGACTGGGTGAGAGTATTCTGCTTAATTCAGAGACTCTGTCCCTCACCACCCCTTGTTGTAAATATTTCACCAGTTGTGGGCATTCTGTCAAGCACAGACTTTGTACTGGATGGGGACTCTTCCTGTATAAAAACTAGGCTTTAATCCTTTCCCCACTTTGTATGTATGCTTTGCAGTGCAGCACACAGGCAAAGCTGGAAAAATGTGGAGAGTTTTAAAAGTTGCTCAAGTGTTATGCCTGCTTTGAGGAGGCATCATTTTGTCAGCAGAAATTCTTTTCTACAACTGTTAGTAGACAGGGACTTGTGTTGAAAACCATGGGTGGTTGCATGAGAACCCCCATGTACCACTCATGGTATGCCCCCTTTACGCGAAGTAGTCAGTGGCTGCCAGCACGGATCGGGGGTGGCGGGGCGGGGTTGGATTTAGGGGGGTGTATGAAAAAAAAAACTCACCTTATTGCCCCATCTCTCCCACGTCATCTGTACTCCGTGTCCCGGACAAACAGGAACCAGCAAGCATACCCTGGATCCCCTGATCCAATCACAATACTGCAATGCAGCATTGTGATTGAGCTGAGTGCAGTGGTTTCACATTCAGCCAGGGAATGGGGGCCTGGGCATGTTCTCCACCCAGCTGTAAAGCAGCCTGTGTGGAGAACATGCAAAGTATGCATGCCGCTTTGGCCAGCCTCAGACTGCCGGCTAAAGCGTCATGCACACTTTCAGTGTGCCGACCACTCCTTCCCTACCCTGCTAAGACGCAGCAGCAGGAACAAATAAAATCATAAGAACATCAAGTTATTATAATTTGTTGCCCTTTCTTTTACTGCAGCTAAGCAGTGGGGCAACACTCCTCCACCTTAGGGGAGGAGCCGCTACTGAAAGTAGTGCTGTGCACTACTTTGCATTACATTAAGTGACTTTCTAACCCAAAATCATGATTTTCAGTAATTCTATAAAGTAGGGTTGTAATGAGAAATTAAAAGGTAATACCAAAGGTATATACCAGTGACATTGTGAGAGACTAGAACCCCACCCGGTAGGATGCCTCAAAAACGAACTTTCTATAATCCAATATTTGCACTGTAATACCATAGGGTATTGCAATTGGTGGGAAATCATTTTCACAATTAAACACCAACTCACAAAAACATTTTTTTTAAAGTTTATACAATTTATTACGCAATATATCAGAACAAAGATTACAAAATAAACATAAATATACAAACATTCACAATATAAATTACTATTGAATTATTTTGCATTAGATGTCCCAAAAGCTACAACAGAGATGTACTCTATTTGTTGTAGTTTTTGGAACATCTAATGTAAAAAGATTCAACAGTGATTTATATTTTGTATGTATGGATTTAAAAAAAAATTCATTTTCTGATCTATTGCTTAATTAATTGTATGAACTGCTTTTTTTTATTGGTTTTGAGAGTTGGCAATTGACTGTGAATATGACTCCACAACAATTGCACTACCATATAGTTTTATTGAGTAAATATCGAATTATGATTTGTGATGGAAAATAAATTCCACCCCAACACTTTGTGATGGGTTTGCACCACTTTTGCGTTGCAAAGTTTTAGTAAACCTGGGCCTAAGTCTACAGCTGCAAGTCAACACTGTGGTGAAAACTGCATGTTTTAATATCCCTCTTCTCTATGGAATTTGTCGCATCATTTCAGAACTAGATCTCAAAATTCTGACACAAGCAACAGCACTGTCAAGAATCGACTACTTCAAATCTCTCCTGACCAGGCTCCTCAACATACATATTGCTCCACTGAAAGCAGTTGTACATGCATCAGCACATTACTTCTCTGGAGCCAAAAGGAATGACCACATCCATACCTGCCAACTCATACAGTGCCACCTTGTGGCACAGGATGTTGGCTCCCTTCACACGGTCAACCGGCAAGGAACCAAAATCACGCAATGGCAGGGAAGATTGGCCTAAAACCACTGTAGAAAGTGGATTTTCAGCTATCTTACTACTACCTAGACCCCTTCCCACCAACATACAGACTGTAAGGTAATCCAGATGCTACAGAATTGCCATATTGTATTCAATGACTGAAAAACGTTGGTTGGTCTTTACCCTATCCAAGTCCTAAACCTTTTTCCCAGTACCTCTGTGACATTGGTGTTTTTTAGCTGGCACCAGTATGTATTCAGAGGAAGACAGTGTTGACCCGCTAACACCCACAAAGGGCCAGAACTACTACGAGAGCCATGAAATAATTGACCTCCTCCATTGGGGACTAATTTCAATATACTTTTATTCACTTTTTGTATTAAAGGTGAGATTTGGCCTATTACATACGAAAGTGGAAACAAAGCAAAAAGTCACAAGAGGCTGTAAAATATTGTCCCAAGACTGGCCTGATCCTCAATCCACACTTGTGAGTGCCCATAGCTGCCCGTTTTCAACCAGTTTTATCCATAGAGGTGTGTTGGCAAAATAAATTCAGAAATGGCCTAGTTCCTTAAGTTATTTCCCTAAGCATTTCTGGAAAGGTTTGGTCTAGAGATATCAAATTTCCACTGTTATGTTTATTTTTTTCCTGCACTTTTATACAACTCTTAATTTTTTCTTGTACTTCTAAACAAGTGTCTTTTTAAAGAGTTACTCCATCTCAATATAACAAATCTGGGTGAACATGGATTTTTGAGTTTAAGGGTGATAATAAATTGTATCTAGCTTAGCTTCCACACCACATTCCATGAAACCAACATTGGCTGCTCAGCCAGGTTACTCAAGAACCTCAAAAGGTAAGAGGCATAATGTCCATCTATGACCATTTACAAAGCATTGTGGTTAGTAATAAACACATTGTTTTGTTACATTTGACAGTGCCAGGTGTTCTCCATAAATTGAGGACACTGGTGAAAGAGCAGTAATCATTCTGCAAACCCCAGCATTATCTGATTATGGTAATCATATACTGAAGAGGAGAAAGGTATTTTACCAAAGCTTTTAGGTTCTAAAACCACCTTACTTGGATCTCCCCTCTGTACTGAGAAATTAATCATTTTTGGATCTAGACCATGACATAATGACACAATAAATTCCCAATGAATTGGAATACTCTTCATTTCCGGCTTTATTCTATTGTGGCATCTATGTTTATTTATTTATGTCAATGTAGAACAAAAGACAAAAATGCTACAGCACTGTTAAATTATTTTGAATTCAATTGCAATTAATTTAAATATGTTCAATTAAATGAGAACTGTTTTTCTAAAGTTTAAATTAAAAAGTGAATTCCCACCTAATGTAAAAAATATTATGCATGCATATTTAATAATAGTGATATATGGCATTAATTAAAATTAATTAATTATATTTAACTTTTTATATATTACTTTATACATTTAAAGGGTTGTTGAAATATTTTATTATTAAATAAAAAATGTTTTATTTTTAGATTTTTTTAAACATTCAATTATGTTTATTTATATATAACTCTTTTACATAATTTAATGTAAGATTATTTCTCATGAGGTTATATTTTAAGTCCCTATGTCCATTACTTTATATGGGAGGGTATTGCAGTAACAGTGGTTAGCCATGTGTGGTGCTGGACATATTACTGTTTGTTCTTTGCTCTGGAACAAACTGCCTCCCCACCTCCTATCCATCACTGAACACAAACAGTTCCGTAAAATCCTAAAAACCTGGCTCTTTCGTAAGTAGTCCTACCATACTGTATCTAGCCTCACATGTGGTCAACCGTTTTTGTGCTGCAAGTGCCTTGAGACCTTACGGTGATAAGTTGAGCTATACAAAAACCTTTGACATGACATGACATGACATTGTTCGCAAATCTATTTACTCTTGTAGATTTGGCTCCACTCCCTCCTTCAAATGAGAAAGATTTGTAAGTCTACAATATTTAGTCCCTTTACACTCAGATTTTGTCACTAGACAATAGTAGTAAAGTTACTTAGAAATGTAAGAATACATTATGGGGTCGATTCTGATCCGGTAAAAAGCGCTCCGAATCGTCGTACGGAGTGTTTTTTCCCCGTACAAATCGTACCTGTAAAGGCCCCGTACATACGACGAAGTACGATTCGTACCAGGAGCCGTACTCCGTACGAGTCGTACAAGACACCGTACGACTCTAATCTCCGTACGATTCTCCCTCGGAACCCGCTGTACACGACATCTGTATGGTTCGCGGCTGGTTTTTACGACTCAGCAAGTATGATACGTGTCGGGTACGCACCGTACGACCCTTTTTCTACGGGAGCTGAAAACAGCCGTAAAAGCAGAGTTCGCGCCGAAACAGGTACGGAACGGCCTCCCCGGGTACGGTGCGTACCCCCCATGATCACAGGGGTACGCACCGTACCCCTGCGATCATGGGGTGTACAAGCCATACCCCCATTGTACGATCGGTGTACGAGTCGTACCCCATGTACGATCGGTGTACGAGCCGTACCCCCATTGTACGATGGGTAGACGGCTCGTACACCGATCGTACATGGGGTACGGCTCGTACACCCATCGTACAATGGGGGTACGGCTTGTACACCGATCGTACAATGGGTGTACGGCTCATACACCCCATGATCGCAGGGGTACGTGCGTACCCCTGCGATTATGGGGGGTACGGACCGTACGGTGTGTATGTGTTTGTGTGCTTTTCCGTACGACACGCGCTTACCTGATGTGGACCGTACGAATCGCGTCCTCATACCCCGGTCCGGATCGTACTCGTCAGGTCGTACGGCATGTGTACGAGTCGTACGGTATGTGTACGAGTCGTACGGTTCACGGTTTCAGCCTTGCAATACGTACGGATTACGACGATTCGGACGGATTCACGGAATACAGATCGTACTTCGTGACTTGGACGGACGGGTACGATTCGTACGGAGAGGGCTCCGGATACAAATCGTACGGACAATTTTTTTCCCGAATCGGAACCGACCCCTAAATGTGTAATTTACTCACAAGTATTGAGTAATAGTCAACAAGATATTTCAGTGCACTGATCACAAAATACCTCACAAAGCTCGTGTCTCACAATCTTAAGACAACTACCAGTAAATTAAAGGTATTATCAAAAAATGGATGAACCAACTCCTGAATATTATCTGTAAGAACAACGAATTGAAGATGTTAGTCCTGCCCAAATAAATTTTGACTAATTTCAACGCAATAACGCAATGAATAACAACATGCCTGAGCATCAAAGCTACCCAAATTATGGTATCCATGGAGAACAACCTAGATGAGGCGGCCTCCAGCTTCAATGCATGCATGCTTGTTATAGTCAAATGGATGAGCTCCCAATGTTTTAAACTAAACTCAGAGAAGAGGAAGGTGCTTCTCTGCAGACGAGACACCTCCTTTTGGAATGATGCCCGGTGACCACAGTTCCATGGGGTACTCCCGATCCCAGTACCAAAAGCCAGAAACCTTTGAATCATAATTGACTCCAATCTTTCTTTCAGAGATTAGACCAACCAACTTGCTTCTTCTTGTTTCCTTGTTTTAAAAATACTAAGGAAATGTCTTCCATTTCTACATTCTGATCTACAAAAGACATTGGTCACCTCTTTTGATTTATCGAAACCAGACATGTCCTTTATGCTGGTGCCCAGCAGAGCATTTTCAAAAGATTCCAGAGACTGCAAAATGCCGCAATCAGACTGCTGAAAAACAGCAAGAAATTTGAACCAGCCTCTAAAAGCTAGAGAAGACCTACACTGGCCCCCATAAAAATAAAGAGCAGCTTTTAAACCGCTCTGTATAGGACATTAAACGCTCAACCAGTCAGGGCCTGCTTCCATAAAAAATAAAATGTCCTAGTACATCCCTAACAAACCACTGAGATCAACCACAGCCAGAAAAGTGTCTGTGCCCTTAATTCACAGAGCCTCCTGAGGTGGCAGAAGTTTCTCTTATGTCACTTCTCGTCTGTGGAATCAGATGCCATGGCACCTGAGTCACCAGCCTAATTTCCGTGCCTTAAGAAAATTGCTAAAAACGTAGCTGTTCACTTCTCCCCTGTAGGTCAGATACTAGGATGACTCTGGGGACAGCTTTCTCAACTTCATGCAAAAGCAAGTGAAAACGCCCGGTTTACAAACTTTTAATCAAATCAGATCAGGCTGTCCTCGAAGAAACAGCTTGTAACAAAGAGCAGGGCTAGCCACTAATCCAGAGATGAATCCCAGCACGTACGTCATTGTTATAAAAAAAACAATGATCTATCTGGCAAGTGTATCTGCTTCAATGCATTCCCTTGATATGCAATATAGAATTAAGCCAGCAGTGTTTGGGTTGAAATGTCAACTGATCTATAAATGGAAAGAAAGATCAGATTATGCACAAAAAAGTTGGATTTGTTTAATTGTCTTTTCTTTAAACACCACTGTCACCACATCAATTGTGTTTGTATTTGAATGTGCCTTTGGCGTCTATAACGTAAAGCACTTCCCCGTCATTCGAGCACTGCACCGATGAATGTTGGTATTTTCAATTTCTGTATGATTCTTAATTCGAATTGTTTTACACTGTCTATTGAATATATGACATTGTGTCTCATTCTGTTATCATTAAGCTGATTGCATGTCTAGGGGATACATTCATCTGCAAACATTTGCAAACGGACAAATGGTTTATGATAATACTGAAGAAATATAGCAGTCTTTGAAGAAGGGTGTCCTGGTGCATGACTTACTGATCAGTATTCGGTGGGCGTGGGTTATAATACTCCAATACCACTTGTGCTGAGATCATTCTGAGAAAGTAAACCCTAGGGTGGGTGTTGAGTATCAACTCTATTTGGCAAATGGATTTGCGCCTGTGGAGAATGCACAATGCAATGACATCCAAGAGGAGACTCACAGTTCCTAGGAATAGTTAAACTCTCGCATAGGGGCATATTTACAAGGGGATATTGCCACCAGAACATCACTCTTAGTGACGTTCTGGTGGCAATATCCTCTTCTCCCTATTTGCAAAGCGGTGTTAAGCCACTTAGGGCCAGATGTAGGTGGCCAATTACCGGTCGGTAACGGCCGAATTCGGCCGTTACCGACCGGTAATTGGAATTTGAGATGTAGGTCACTTAATTTTACAGAATCGGTAAATTTACTGATCGGTAAATTTACCGATTCTGTAAAATACCGAGTCGGTATTTTTACCGAATCGGTAAAATTGAGATGTAGGTGGGACTCTTCTGAGTCCCACAAGCCTTACCGAATCGGTATTTTACCATCAAATCCTATTTGATGATAAAATACCGATTCGGGTGTGCATGCACATGTGTGCATGCACACCTGTGCCATATGACAGGCAGACCTGCCCTTAGGGCAGGTATGCCTGCCACATGGCACCCGAACCCGTTTTGGGGGTGCTAGAGGGTGTAAAAGTGACACCCCCTACACCCTTGTGAAATTCGGTATTTACCGATTCGGTAATTACCGATTCGGTAATGCCCATTCTTTCCTATGGGCTTCAAAGCCCATAGGAATGAATGGGCATTACCGGTCGGTATTTACCGAATCGGTAAATACCGAATTTTACCGATTCGGTAAATGCACATCTGGATTTACCTACATCTCGGTACTTCTATTTTACCACTTCTTAAATACTGAATCGGTATGATTCGGTATTTAAGAGGTGGTAAAATAAAATTACCTACATCTGGCCCTTTATGTGGCTTAACACCACCTTGTTAATAAGGCCCCTTTTCATGCTTCACTTAGCATGGAAGGGATATTCAGTGGGTGTTCCGCTGCCTCTTGTTTGTGCGCATTGAGTTGAGCTTACCTTCTTCCCTGATTAGAGAGCACGAATTCCCGGTCCGTCACGGCTTGAGAGTGCCGATTGTACGGAGGGTCCTGACTCCGCCCTAGAACCTTGTCACTTCCGTGCCCGGCAACATTATTTAAATCAAAGGCAAGCCCGTCTGTGCCCGTCTGCGGCCAGACCGCTGCCATCGCCAGCCATTATGCTCAAATGTCAGGCGATGAGGGGCACCCTCGGGCCGCTGAGGAAAAATGCAGATGCGGGAAATATTCGAGAACAAGGCAGTAATTTGGCCAGGATTAAGGCTTGCTTGATAAATTGTAGATCTCTGCCGAAGCATGCAGAGGACATATGGCTTCTGCTAGCAAACAAGTAGTGGGATGCCTTTTTCTTAACTTAAGCATGGCTGAACTCAGATTCAGTGGCAACAATAGAACTGGCCATCCCCAGTGGCTTTAAGATGTGTTATGCTAATAGGGAGAGGGGGAAAAGAGTGGGTGAGGTAGCCATCATTTTTAAAGACTCCTGGGTTTTAGCAGCATCAGGTCCTCCCAACCTGTAGGGGATAGAGGGTCTGAACTTCTGCTTGCAAATTGATCCGTCCACCTCCTTCTCTGGCATCCTTATATATAGTCCGCCGGACTGCGCACCCAACATCACCCATGTGCTATGCAGTTACATTACCCAGAAATCAATAATGTATGCAAACTTCACTGCTCTAGGGGATTTTAATTTACAAGTTAATGATGCTACCTAGCATCTCAGCAAATCAGTGGATCTCGACTGCTGTCAATTCTGCGGCCCCAGCCAGGTTTGCCAGATCAGCAAGGCTCTCCCCCTCTGCCCCGTGGTTTACGGAGGTGCATAGGTCTGCTGAGAGCAATTGCAAACGACTGGAAGAGCAGTGGAGAGCAGGCTATAGTGAGACGGCTAAGGTCACCTATAGAATGGCTCTGAAATAATTCCACAGCCTGATAAGGGTAGCTAGGAGGGAGTACCTGACCGACTGCATCTACAGTGCAGACAATGCTACTAAGGAGGTGTTCAAAGTTGTCAACTCCTTCCTTAAACCCAGTGTCATAGAAACCACAGTGGAGCCTTCACTTGCTCTGTGCAAAAATATTTCCGCCTTCTTTGACAATAACATTTGGGAAGTATATAAATGATTCACGGCTTAGGTGGGGAAGGAGAAAGGTGACAAGAGGGAAGCACAATATACCGAACCGTCTCTTACAGAGTTCACTACTAATTCTCAACAGCATGCCTTGACTAAAATTCTGAGATGTAAATCAGGGGACCTGATGATCCTTGCCCCCCCTAAATTATGGAAGGTGATCTGGAACGCCTCTCTGACATCTGGCATCTTTCCAGATATCTGGAAACCTGCCACTCTCCTCCCATTGAGGAAAAAACCAAGTGGCGATCCAGGGGATCTGACGAATTATAGGCCCATCTCTTTGCTGCCAGCTCCGGCAAAGATGCTGGAAAATTGGTGCAGCAGCAGCAGACCATTTGTATTGAAAGGGAGGGCCTCCTACATGACACCCAATCTGGTTTTAGGGTAGGTTTTTAGTACAAAGACAGCCCTCTTGGAGGTGGCTTAGTTGGTTAGAAAGTCATCTGATTCAGGGGCATCCACGATGTTGGTGCTCCTGGATCTGTCGGCGGCATTCGACACTGTCGACCATACCCTGCTCTCCGGGAGACTGCAGGAACTGTGATTCGGTGGCACGGGTATTGCCTGGCCGAAATCCTATTTGGATAATCACACACAGAAGGTTTCTCTCCAACCATTTTTGCCCAAACCAAAACAGCTCTGGTGTGGAGTCCCACAGGGGTCAGCATTGAGCCCCCTCCTGTTTAATCTGTACTCGGCCCATTTGCTCTCCCTGATAGACAACTGGGGGATCAAAGCGACCTCCTATGCGGATGACACCCAGTTGGTCTTCACATTTAAAGAGCAGACCGAGGTCGCCTTCGAGAGTTCCAAGGGATGCTTAAGAGATATTGCGCGGTGGATGAACAGCAATAAACTTAAACTCAACGTGGGAGAGACAGAGGTTCTCTTTTTCGAGAAAGAGCCGCCCCCTGCTCCGGACTTCTGCTCCAGACCTCTGGTGGCCTACAGAAATGGGCCCTCCCCTGCAGACTGTATGAAAAACCTAGGAGGGAAGTGGGAGGCTGACCTCTCATTTTCAGCACAGATACGTCAGGTGACAGCTACCTGCTTTTGTAAACTGAGGAGTTTAAAGAAATTCCTGCATCTGTTCCCATCATGCACTGGGACAGGAACAGACTAATTTGCATACAGCCAGGTTCTGAAACTGGGATGGTGCAATGAGCTAAAAAACGGTGTTGGATCTAGCCCTGATCTTTTAACTGGGTGAGAGTATTCTGCTTAATTCAGAGACTCTGTCCCTCACCACCCCTTGTTGTAAATATTTTTGTCCACCCTAAGCGTGGAAGGGTATACTCAGACATGAGTCCCTTGCTCATTGCACCATCAGGATTCAAGCAAGCCGGGCCGAAGACGGATGTAATGCCAGAAACCGGTCCCCGGAAGCTTGTTTCCTTCCCAGTGTAAGAATTGGCTTTTGTAGTTTGGTTTGCCCTGTTCCCATCATGCACTGGGACAGGAACAGACTAATTTGCATACAGCCAGGTTCTGAAACTGGGATGGTGCAATGAGCTAAAAAACGGTGTTGGATCTAGCCCTGATCTTTTGACTGGGTGAGAGTATTCTGCTTAATTCAGAGACTCTGTCCCTCACCACCCCTTGTTGTAAATATTTTTGTCCACCCTAAGCGTGGAAGGGTATACTCAGACATGAGTCCCTTGCTCATTGCACCATCAGGATTCAAGCAAGCCGGGCCGAAGACGGCTGTAATGCCAGAAACCGGTCCCCGGAAGCTTGTTTCCTTCCCAGTGTAAGAATTGGCTTTTGTAGTTTGGTTTGCCCTGTTCCCATCATGCACTGGGACAGGAACAGACTAATTTGCATACAGCCAGGTTCTGAAACTGGGATGGTGCAATGAGCTAAAAAACGGTGTTGGATCTAGCCCTGATCTTTTGACTGGGTGAGAGTATTCTGCTTAATTCAGAGACTCTGTCCCTCACCACCCCTTGTTGTAAATATTTTTGTCCACCCTAAGCGTGGAAGGGTATACTCAGACATGAGTCCCTTGCTCATTGCACCATCAGGATTCAAGCAAGCCGGGCCGAAGACGGCTGTAATGCAAGAAACCGGTCCCCGGAAGCTTGTTTCCTTCCCAGTGTAAGAATTGGCTTTTGTAGTTTGGTTTGCCCTGTTCCCATCATGCACTGGGACAGGAACAGACTAATTTGCATACAGCCAGGTTCTGAAACTGGGATGGTGCAATGAGCTAAAAAACGGTGTTGGATCTATACCCTGATCTTTTGACTGGGTGAGAGTATTCTGCTTAATTCAGAGACTCTGTCCCTCACCACCCCTTGTTGTAAATATTTCACCAGTTGTGGGCATTCTGTCAAGCACAGACTTTGTACTGGATGGGGACTCTTCCTGTATAAAAACTAGGCTTTAATCCTTTCCCCACTTTGTATGTATGCTTTGCAGTGCAGCACACAGGCAAAGCTGGAAAAATGTGGAGAGTTTTAAAAGTTGCTCAAGTGTTATGCCTGCTTTGAGGAGGCATCATTTTGTCAGCAGAAATTCTTTTCTACAACTGTTAGTAGACAGGGACTTGTGTTGAAAACCATGGGTGGTTGCATGAGAACCCCCATGTACCACTCATGGTATGCCCCCTTTACGCGAAGTAGTCAGTGGCTGCCAGCACGGATCGGGGGTGGCGGGGCGGGGTTGGATTTAGGGGGGTGTATGAAAAAAAAAACTCACCTTATTGCCCCATCTCTCCCACGTCATCTGTACTCCGTGTCCCGGACAAACAGGAACCAGCAAGCATACCCTGGATCCCCTGATCCAATCACAATACTGCAATGCAGCATTGTGATTGAGCTGAGTGCAGTGGTTTCACATTCAGCCAGGGAATGGGGGCCTGGGCATGTTCTCCACCCAGCTGTAAAGCAGCCTGTGTGGAGAACATGCAAAGTATGCATGCCGCTTTGGCCAGCCTCAGACTGCCGGCTAAAGCGTCATGCACACTTTCAGTGTGCCGACCACTCCTTCCCTACCCTGCTAAGACGCAGCAGCAGGAACAAATAAAATCATAAGAACATCAAGTTATTATAATTTGTTGCCCTTTCTTTTACTGCAGCTAAGCAGTGGGGCAACACTCCTCCACCTTAGGGGAGGAGCCGCTACTGAAAGTAGTGCTGTGCACTACTTTGCATTACATTAAGTGACTTTCTAACCCAAAATCATGATTTTCAGTAATTCTATAAAGTAGGGTTGTAATGAGAAATTAAAAGGTAATACCAAAGGTATATACCAGTGACATTGTGAGAGACTAGAACCCCACCCGGTAGGATGCCTCAAAAACGAACTTTCTATAATCCAATATTTGCACTGTAATACCATAGGGTATTGCAATTGGTGGGAAATCATTTTCACAATTAAACACCAACTCACAAAAACATTTTTTTTAAAGTTTATACAATTTATTACGCAATATATCAGAACAAAGATTACAAAATAAACATAAATATACAAACATTCACAATATAAATTACTATTGAATTATTTTGCATTAGATGTCCCAAAAGCTACAACAGAGATTTACTCTATTTGTTGTAGTTTTTGGAACATCTAATGTAAAAAGATTCAACAGTGATTTATATTTTGTATGTATGGATTTAAAAAAAAATTCATTTTCTGATCTATTGCTTAATTAATTGTATGAACTGCTTTTTTTAAATTGGTTTTGAGAGTTGGCAATTGACTGTGAATATGACTCCACAACAATTGCACTACCATATAGTTTTATTGAGTAAATATCGAATTATGATTTGTGATGGAAAATAAATTCCACCCCAACACTTTGTGATGGGTTTGCACCACTTTTGCGTTGCAAAGTTTTAGTAAACCTGGGCCTAAGTCTACAGCTGCAAGTCAACACTGTGGTGAAAACTGCATGTTTTAATATCCCTCTTCTCTGTGGAATTTGTCGCATCATTTCAGAACTAGATCTCAAAATTCTGACACAAGCAACAGCACTGTCAAGAATCGACTACTTCAAATCTCTCCTGACCAGGCTCCTCAACATACATATTGCTCCACTGAAAGCAGTTGTACATGCATCAGCACATTACTTCTCTGGAGCCAAAAGGAATGACCACATCCATACCTGCCAACTCATACAGTGCCACCTTGTGGCACAGGATGTTGGCTCCCTTCACACGGTCAACCGGCAAGGAACCAAAATCACGCAATGGCAGGGAAGATTGGCCTAAAACCACTGTAGAAAGTGGATTTTCAGCTATCTTACTACTACCTAGACCCCTTCCCACCAACATACAGACTGTAAGGTAATCCAGATGCTACAGAATTGCCATATTGTATTCAATGACTGAAAAACGTTGGTTGGTCTTTACCCTATCCAAGTCCTAAACCTTTTTCCCAGTACCTCTGTGACATTGGTGTTTTTTAGCTGGCACCAGTATGTATTCAGAGGAAGACAGTGTTGACCCGCTAACACCCACAAAGGGCCAGAACTACTACGAGAGCCATGAAATAATTGACCTCCTCCATTGGGGACTAATTTCAATATACTTTTATTCACTTTTTGTATTAAAGGTGAGATTTGGCCTATTACATACGAAAGTGGAAACAAAGCAAAAAGTCACAAGAGGCTGTAAAATATTGTCCCAAGACTGGCCTGATCCTCAATCCACACTTGTGAGTGCCCATAGCTGCCCGTTTTCAACCAGTTTTATCCATAGAGGTGTGTTGGCAAAATAAACTCAGAAATGGCCTAGTTCCTTAAGTTATTTCCCTAAGCATTTCTGGAAAGGTTTGGTCTAGAGATATCAAATTTCCACTGTTATGTTTATTTTTTTCCTGCACTTTTATACAACTCTTAATTTTTTCTTGTACTTCTAAACAAGTGTCTTTTTAAAGTGTTACTCCATCTCAATATAACAAATCTGGGTGAACATGGATTTTTGAGTTTAAGGGTGATAATAAATTGTATCTAGCTTAGCTTCCACACCACATTCCATGAAACCAACATTGGCTGCTCAGCCAGGTTACTCAAGAACCTCAAAAGGTAAGAGGCATAATGTCCATCTAGGACCATTTACAAAGCATTGTGGTTAGTAATAAACACATTGTTTTGTTACATTTGACAGTGCCAGGTGTTCTCCATAAATTGAGGACACTGGTGAAAGAGCAGTAATCATTCTGCAAACCCCACCATTATCTGATTATGGTAATCATATACTGAAGAGGAGAAAGGTATTTTACCAAAGCTTTTAGGTTCTAAAACCACCTTACTTGGATCTCCCCTCTGTACTGAGAAATTAATCATTTTTGGATCTAGACCATGACATAATGACACAATAATTTCCCAATGAATTGGAATACTCTTCATTTCCGGCTTTATTCTATTGTGGCATCTATGTTTATTTATTTATGTCAATGTAGAACAAAAGACAAAAATGCTACAGCACTGTTAAATTATTTTGAATTCAATTGCAATTAATTTAAATATGTTCAATTAAATGAGAACAGTTTTTCTAAAGTTTAAATTAAAAAGTGAATTCCCACCTAATGTAAAAAATATTATGCATGCATATTTAATAATAGTGATATATGGCATTAATTAAAATTAATTAATTATATTTAACTTTTTATATATTACTTTATACATTTAAAGGGTTGTTGAAATATTTTATTATTAAATAAAAAATGTTTTATTTTTAGATTTTTTTAAACATTCAATTATGTTTATTTATATATAACTCTTTTACATAATTTAATGTAAGATTATTTCTCATGAGGTTATATTTTAAGTCCCTATGTCCATTACTTTATATGGGAGGGTATTGCAGTAACAGTGGTTAGCCATGTGTGGTGCTGGACATATTACTGTTTGTTCTTTGCTCTGGAACAAACTGCCTCCCCACCTCCTATCCATCACTGAACACAAACAGTTCCGTAAAATCCTAAAAACCTGGCTCTTTCGTAAGTAGTCCTACCATACTGTATCTAGCCTCACATGTGGTCAACCGTTTTTGTGCTGCAAGCGCCTTGAGACCTTACGGTGATAAGTTGCGCTATACAAAAACCTTTGACATGACATGACATGACATTGTTCGCAAATCTATTTACTCTTGTAGATTTGGCTCCACTCCCTCCTTCAAATGAGAAAGATTTGTAAGTCTACAATATTTAGTCCCTTTACACTCAGATTTTGTCACTAGACAATAGTAGTAAAGTTACTTAGAAATGTAAGAATACATTATGGGGTCGATTCTGATCCGGTAAAAAGCGCTCCGAATCGTCGTACGGAGTGTTTTTTCCCCGTACAAATCGTACCTGTAAAGGCCCCGTACATACGACGAAGTACGATTCGTACCAGGAGCCGTACTCCGTACGAGTCGTACAAGACACCGTACGACTCTAATCTTCGTACGATTCTCCCTCGGAACCCGCTGTACACGACATCTGTATGGTTCGCGGCTGGTTTTTACGACTCAGCAAGTATGATACGTGTCGGGTACGCACCGTACGACCCTTTTTCTACGGGAGCTGAAAACAGCCGTAAAAGCAGAGTTCGCGCCGAAACAGGTACGGAACGGCCTCCCCGGGTACGGTGCGTACCCCCCATGATCACAGGGGTACGCACCGTACCCCTGCGATCATGGGGTGTACAAGCCATACCCCCATTGTACGATCGGTGTACGAGTCGTACCCCATGTACGATCGGTGTACGAGCCGTACCCCCATTGTATGATGGGTAGACGGCTCGTACACTGATCGTACATGGGGTACGGCTCGTACACCCATCGTACAATGGGGGTACGGCATGTACACCAATCGTACAATGGGGGTACGGCTCATACACCCCATGATCGCAGGGGTACGTGCGTACCCCTGCGATTATGGGGGGTACGGACCGTACGGTGTGTATGTGTTTGTGTGCTTTTCCGTACGACACGCGCTTACCTGATGTGGACCGTACGAATCGCGTCCTCATACCCCGGTCCGGATCGTACTCTTCAGGTCGTACGGCATGTGTACGAGTCGTACGGTATGTGTACGAGTCGTACGGTTCACGGTTTCAGCCTTGCAATACGTACGGATTACGACGATTCGGACGGATTCACGGAATACAGATCGTACTTCGTGACTTGGACGGACGGGTACGATTCGTACGGAGAGGGCTCCGGATACAAATCGTACGGACAATTTTTTTCCCGAATCGGAACCGACCCCTAAATGTGTAATTTACTCACAAGTATTGAGTAATAGTCAACAAAGATATTTCAGTGCACTGATCACAAAATACCTCACAAAGCTCGTGTCTCACAATCTTAAGACAACTACCAGTAAATTAAAGGTATTATCAAAAAATGGATGAACCAACTCCTGAATATTATCTGTAAGAACAACGAATTGAAGATGTTAGTCCTGCCCAAATAAATTTTGACTAATTTCAACGCAATAACGCAATGAATAACAACGTGCCTGAGCATCAAAGCTACCCAAATTATGGTATCCATGGAGAACAACCTAGATGAGGCGGCCTCCAGCTTCAATGCATGCATGCTTGTTATAGTCAAATGGATGAGCTCCCAATTTTTTAAACTAAACTCAGAGAAGAGGAGGGTGCTTCTCTGCAGACGAGACACCTCCTTTTGGAATGATGCCCGGTGACCACAATTCCATGGGGTACTCCCGATCCCAGTACCAAAAGCCAGAAACCTTTGAATCATAATTGACTCCAATCTTTCTTTCAGAGATTAGACCAACCAACTTGCTTCTTCTTGTTTCCTTGTTTTAAAAATACTAAGGAAATGTCTTCCATTTCTACATTCTGATCTACAAAAGACATTGGTCACCTCTTTTGATTTATCGAAACCAGACATGTCCTTTATGCTGGTGCCCAGCAGAGCATTTTCAAAAGATTCCAGAGACTGCAAAATGCCGCAATCAGACTGCTGAAAAACAGCAAGAAATTTGAACCAGCCTCTAAAAGCTAGGGAAGACCTACACTGGCCCCCATAAAAATAAAGAGCAGCTTTTAAACCGCTCTGTATAGGACTTTAAACGCTCAACCAGTCAGGGCCTGCTTCCATAAAAAATAAAATGTCCTAGTACATCCCTAACAAACCACTGAGATCAACCACAGCCAGAAAAGTGTCTGTGCCCTTAATTCACAGAGCCTCCTGAGGTGGCAGAAGTTTCTCTTATGTCACTTCTCGTCTGTGGAATCAGATGCCATGGCACCTGAGTCACCAGCCTAATTTCCGTGCCTTAAGAAAATTGCTAAAATCGTAGCAGTTCACTTCTCCCCTGTAGGTCAGATACTAGGATGACTTTGGGGACAGCTTTCTCAACTTCATGCAAAAGCAAGTGAAAACGCCCGGTTTACAAACTTTTAATCAAATCAGATCAGGCTGTCCTCGAAGAAACAGCTTGTAACAAAGAGCAGGGCTAGCCACTAATCCAGAGATGAATCCCAGCACGTACGTCATTGTTATAAAAAAAACAATGATCTATCTGGCAAGTGTATCTGCTTCAATGCATTCCCTTGATATGCAATATAGAATTAAGCCAGCAGTGTTTGGGTTGAAATGTCAACTGATCTATAAATGGAAAGAAAGATCAGATTATGCACAAAAAAGTTGGATTTGTTTAATTGTCTTTTCTTTAAACACCACTGTCACCACATCAATTGTGTTTGTATTTGAATGTGCCTTTGGCGTCTATAACGTAAAGCACTTCCCCGTCATTCGAGCACTGCACCGATGAATGTTGGTATTTTCAATTTCTGTATGATTCTTAATTCGAATTGTTTTACACTGTCTATTGAATATATGACATTGTGTCTCATTCTGTTATCATTAAGCTGATTGCATGTCTAGGGGATACATTCATCTGCAAACATTTGCAAACGGACAAATGGTTTATGATAATACTGAAGAAATATAGCAGTCTTTGAAGAAGGGTGTCCTGGTGCATGACTTACTGATCAGTATTCGGTGGGCGTGGGTTATAATACTCCAATACCACTTGTGCTGAGATCATTCTGAGAAAGAAAACCCTAGGGTGGGTGTTGAGTATCAACTCTATTTGGCAAATGGATTTGCGCCTGTGGAGAATGCACAATGCAATGACATCCAAGAGGAGACTCACAGTTCCTAGGAATAGTTAAACTCTCGCATAGGGGCATATTTACAAGGGGATATTGCCACCAGAACATCACTCTTAGTGACGTTCTGGTGGCAATATCCTCTTCTCCCTATTTGCAAAGCGGTGTTAAGCCACTTAGGGCCAGATGTAGGTGGCCAATTACCGGTCGGTAACGGCCGAATTCGGCCGTTACCGACCGGTAATTGGAATTTGAGATGTAGGTCACTTAATTTTACAGAATCGGTAAATTTACTGATCGGTAAATTTACCGATTCTGTAAAATACCGAGTCGGTATTTTTACCGAATCGGTAAAATTGAGATGTAGGTGGGACTCTTCTGAGTCCCACAAGCCTTACCGAATCGGTATTTTACCATCAAATCCTATTTGATGATAAAATACCGATTCCGGTGTGCATGCACATGTGTGCATGCACACCTGTGCCATATGACAGGCAGACCTGCCCTTAGGGCAGGTATGCCTGCCACATGGCACCCGAACCCGTTTTGGGGGTGCTAGAGGGTGTAAAAGTGACACCCCCTACACCCTTGTGAAATTCGGTATTTACCGATTCGGTAATTACCGATTCGGTAATGCCCATTCTTTCCTATGGGCTTCAAAGCCCATAGGAATGAATGGGCATTACCGGTCGGTATTTACCGAATCGGTAAATACCGAATTTTACCGATTCGGTAAATGCACATCTGGATTTACCTACATCTCGGTACTTCTATTTTACCACTTCTTAAATACCGAATCGGTATGATTCGGTATTTAAGAGGTGGTAAAATAAAATTACCTACATCTGGCCCTTTATGTGGCTTAACACCACCTTGTTAATAAGGCCCCTTTTCATGCTTCACTTAGCATGGAAGGGATATTCAGTGGGTGTTCCGCTGCCTCTTGTTTGTGCGCATTGAGTTGAGCTTACCTTCTTCCCTGATTAGAGAGCACGAATTCCCGGTCCGTCACGGCTTGAGAGTGCCGATTGTACGGAGGGTCCTGACTCCGCCCTAGAACCTTGTCACTTCCGTGCCCGGCAACATTATTTAAATCAAAGGCAAGCCCGTCTGTGCCCGTCTGCGGCCAGACCGCTGCCATCGCCGGCCATTATGCTCAAATGTCAGGCGATGAGGGGCACCCTCGGGCCGCTGAGGAAAAATGCAGATGCGGGAAATATTCGAGAACAAGGCAGTAATTTGGCCAGGATTAAGGCTTGCTTGATAAATTGTAGATCTCTGCCGAAGCATGAAGAGGACATATGGCTTCTGCTAGCAAACAAGTAGTGGGATGCCTTTTTCTTAACTTAAGCATGGCTGAACTCAGATTCAGTGGCAACAATAGAACTGGCCATCCCCAGTGGCTTTAAGATGTGTTATGCTAATAGGGAGAGGGGGAAAAGAGTGGGTGAGGTAGCCATCATTTTTAAAGACTCCTGGGTTTTAGCAGCATCAGGTCCTCCCAACCTGTAGGGGATAGAGGGTCTGAACTTCTGCTTGCAAATTGATCCGTCCACCTCCTTCTCTGGCATCCTTATATATAGTCCGCCGGACTGCGCACCCAACATCACCCATGTGCTATGCAGTTACATTACCCAGAAATCAATAATGTATGCAAACTTCACTGCTCTAGGGGATTTTAATTTACACGTTAATGATGCTACCTAGCATCTCAGCAAATCAGTGGATCTCGACTGCTGTCAATTCTGCGGCCCCAGCCAGGTTTGCCAGATCAGCAAGGCTCTCCCCCTCTGCCCCGTGGTTTACGGAGGTGCATAGGTCTGCTGAGAGCAATTGCAAACGACTGGAAGAGCAGTGGAGAGCAGGCTATAGTGAGACGGCTAAGGTCACCTATAGAATGGCTCTGAAATAATTCCACAGCCTGATAAGGGTAGCTAGGAGGGAGTACCTGACCGACTGCATCTACAGTGCAGACAATGCTACTAAGGAGGTGTTCAAAGTTGTCAACTCCTTCCTTAAACCCAGTGTCATAGAAACCACAGTGGAGCCTTCACTTGCTCTGTGCAAAAATATTTCCGCCTTCTTTGACAATAAAATTTGGGAAGTATATAAATGATTCACGGCTTAGGTGGGGAAGGAGAAAGGTGACAAGAGGGAAGCACAATATACCGAACCGTCTCTTACAGAGTTCACTACTAATTCTCAACAGCATGCCTTGACTAAAATTCTGAGATGTAAATCAGGGGACCTGATGATCCTTGCCCCCCCTAAATTATGGAAGGTGATCTGGAACGCCTCTCTGACATCTGGCATCTTTCCAGATATCTGGAAACCTGCCACTCTCCTCCCATTGAGGAAAAAACCAAGTGGCGATCCAGGGGATCTGACGAATTATAGGCCCATCTCTTTGCTGCCAGCTCCGGCAAAGATGCTGGAAAATTGGTGCAGCAGCAGCAGACCATTTGTATTGAAAGGGAGGGCCTCCTACATGACACCCAATCTGGTTTTAGGGTAGGTTTTTAGTACAAAGACAGCCCTCTTGGAGGTGGCTTAGTTGGTTAGAAAGTCATCTGATTCAGGGGCATCCACGATGTTGGTGCTCCTGGATCTGTCGGCGGCATTCGACACTGTCGACCATACCCTGCTCTCCGGGAGACTGCAGGAACTGTGATTCGGTGGCACGGGTATTGCCTGGCCGAAATCCTATTTGGATAATCACACACAGAAGGTTTCTCTCCAACCATTTTTGCCCAAACCAAAACAGCTCTGGTGTGGAGTCCCACAGGGGTCAGCATTGAGCCCCCTCCTGTTTAATCTGTACTCGGCCCATTTGCTCTCCCTGATAGACAACTGGGGGATCAAAGCGACCTCCTATGCGGATGACACCCAGTTGGTCTTCACATTTAAAGAGCAGACCGAGGTCGCCTTCAAGAGTTCCAAGGGATGCTTAAGAGATATTGCGCGGTGGATGAACAGCAATAAACTTAAACTCAACGTGGGAGAGACAGAGGTTCTCTTTTTCGAGAAAGAGCCGCCCCCTGCTCCGGACTTCTGCTCCAGACCTCTGGTGGCCTACAGAAATGGGCCCTCCCCTGCAGACTGTATGAAAAACCTAGGAGGGAAGTGGGAGGCTGACCTCTCATTTTCAGCACAGATACGTCAGGTGACAGCTACCTGCTTTTGTAAACTGAGGAGTTTAAAGAAATTCCTGCATCTGCTGCCAGAGGAGTTCTGGAAAAGCATAGTACATGCCTTAGTGACATCAAGGTTGGAATATGCAACAGCCCATATCTGGGACAAACAAAGTATTTGATCAAGTGCCTGCATATGGGGCAAAATGCGGCTGTGAGGCTGATCAGGCGAGTACCTTTCTGTGAACATGTCTCTCCGCATCTAAAAGCGCTTCATTGGCTCACAGTGGCCAAAAGAATTGAATTTAAGGCCTTGACACTGGCATTCTGAGCCATGCATGACAAATGCCCTAACTATTTAAAACACAGATTACATGGATATAAGCAGTCAAGATCTCCTTGAGGTCCAATTCACAATTTTTACTGTGTATCCCCCGTTTCAAGAAGTTGCACATGGGGGGCAGATTTTTTATGCTTGGTGCAGCAAAACTGTGGAATTCTCTGCCCAGTAATTTCTACACCATGGAAACTGAGACCCTTTTCAGGAAAATGGTTAAAACCTGGCTGTTTGGGGCGGATTAGGGTCCGGAGCCCTGGTTTTTGTCTGTCCTCTGCTGCACTACTGTCCTCTTCAGCGATGGGACACCTCTGTTTGAGGCAGCTATCGTGCTTTGTAAGTGTCCATATTATTATTATCAATAAGGCCCCTTTTCATGCTTTAGTTAGCATGGAAGGGGCATGCAGTGGGTGTTCCGCCGCATCACCCATTGCTTTTTCACACTGCCACAGATCTACAAGGGTGAGGCAGCGTCAAAAACTGAGAACAGGGAATATATTGTCTTAGATTGGCGATATTTTGCTCTATCCATGTGTGCAGCATCCTGCAGCACATATAGAAAGAGCAAATCGCCTTTCAAGATTGTTTCTGTGCAGGAGGGGACAGCTTCCTGCACATACACAATCTTGAAAGGTGCCCCTGCAGCACAGACACCCTTGTTACAAGAGGCAAGGGTGCCTGCGCTTGCGCTAGGCTGCTTTGTTTGCACCAGCACTGTGTGCATACAGTGGTGTGCTGTATTTTTGTAAATACAGCGCATCCCTGCATTTTAAAAATGTCAGAGCGCGGCATTACTAATTTTGGAATAACACTGCGCTCCAACATTTTTTGTAAATATTCCCCTTATTTTAGAGAAGTAGGCAGCCATCTTGAATCATTAGGTAACATTCCTTATGTTTCACAGGGTTCATCCTAGAGAGCCTTGCTACAATACCGCTGCAGCCAGGACCTTCAGATTGGATTCTCATCTTTCTAGTTTGGAGAATTAGTGTCGCTTGAGAGGATTGTAGTGCAATTTAATTTCAGAAAGGTATTCAGAAATCAATTCATGTTGGGAAAAAGATGAACTTTGAACTTATTAAACAAGTCATTATTAGTTCAGACTTTTGGGAATTGCTAACATGAACCTGGGATTTTCTTCTTTTTAAGATACGGTAAGAACTATTGTTCAAGAACTTTGATTCCCCATGATATATAGGTAGAATAGTTGCCTATAGATGAGTACATAGCAATGTTGATGATACTTAGAACCAAAAATATTGATGGTTTCTGGTTACTTTGCAGATGCACTCCGAGAACAGTTAGGAAACAACTCTATCATCACCCTAGAGTGCACATTCTAACAGTTGCAGGTAGTTAAAATAAGGGTAGAAGGTAGCTTACAATTAAAGTGCCTTTAATCATGTTGGGTCCGATTAACAACGGTATACTGAGACGAAAGTCTAACTTTACAACGTTTGGCCTTACTGTTAACTGAGATCAAGGATTTGTGGTCTCATTTAAACGTAAGACCAAAACTTAAGTTTAACTGAGACAAAAGTCTAACTTTACTTCTTGTAAATGGTCTTTGTGGATACCAAAGTCGTAAAGTTAGACTTTGCTCTCAGTTTACCTTTGTGAATCAGGCCCGTTATGTTTCAGTTACTGAAATCTCAGCTTCACTACACAAACGCAGAGAATGGACAACACAGAAATGCAGTTAAGGTATATATATCTACTATTCAGTTAGATGTCATGATTTAAATGACTGATTATTAAGTATATCTCTCTTAACAATCAGATATCAGTGCCCATTAGAGTTATGAATCAGCAAGGGATATCCAGTGGATCTGTTTTCACTCTTATCCCATTCCCTTGTCCACATTTTCGCTGTTGTCCCAACATTTACCTAGTGTGTGACGTTGTGGTGGATCTGGTGATGGGTGGAAGAGTACATTGCTCCTGTTGAATTCTGAGTACAAGGTTGGTGCTTTCTAATGGAGGGAGAGTTTGTGTTGCCAGTCATCCAGCTGTTCCAGAGAGCTTTCCAGCTAAAGAATATGAGATCTTTTGTAATATGGTCACACAAAACAAAGCAGTGTTTACTCCTCAGGCTGTTTACAATTGTGCAATCTGGGGTTTGCCTATTATTTGCTTACTCTCAAACATTTTACATAGGATCGCTCGACGAGGTACAGAGAATGTTTAAAAGGCCATCTTTCTTCTTCTCTGGACATGTTGTATAAACCTTTGGGTCAATTTGTTTTCAGAAGGACAAGCTGACATATGGGAATTCCTTCCTGTGTAGCTACCATGTGCAATTAGTCTACATTTAAATAAATGCATGTCACTTCATGGGCATCCTCCTTAGAATATCAAGATGAATCTTCAGCAGCTGCAATCTTTGAGTAGAATATAGAAAATCAAATAAACAATGAAGTTGCATGATGTTACAATGTGATGTGTGAGGGCTAGACAGACAAGTTAGGTCTTCCTTAGAAAGTGTGAGCTGGGTGTTTGCCAATGCTAGACTACCAAGATAAATTGGATGAATATGGTTTATAAAATCATCATGTCAGTCACACTTCAGATTCATCGTTTTGTACACTCCACATCCTGTAGAGAATGCTGAAGCACTTCATCAAGTTTCAACAGAAATGTTTTATGCCCCAAATGTAATTTACTCAAAGCTAATAATCAACATCATTTACAGCATGTCCAGCCCTTGGTGAATTCTATCAGAATGTACTGTACACTAATTTCCAGCATTCTTGGTTAAGATATGAAATTAAAGGATCTTCTTGAAATTTTTGGAATGTCGCACACCAGATACAATGGATTTTGGGAGAATCGATGTAGCGTAACCGCTTACAAACACGAAGTGCTGAGGCGGAGCCCAGGACATGGGCCGCAAGC
The DNA here is from genome assembly GCF_964261635.1 of Lissotriton helveticus. Taxonomy (NCBI): domain Eukaryota; kingdom Metazoa; phylum Chordata; class Amphibia; order Caudata; family Salamandridae; genus Lissotriton; species Lissotriton helveticus. Next base: position 1,765,463,859 of record NC_136057.1, read on the forward strand.
CATGAGCCATGAGCCGCGAGCATTCTTCGCTCCTTCATCTTTTGCTGGGGTCGCTGAAGCTGAGCTTTCTCTTGTGGCCCATAATTGGGGCTAGAACCTGGGTTTGAGCTGCTCGAATCCATTGCTTCACCTTGCGGCCTACCGCTACCTCTTGCCCCATGGTCTTCTGCCTTTCTGCCTGCGTGTTGTTCGCCTTACCATCTGACAGCCCCCCTGTGCTTGATTACTTTAGACTCGCATGGCACCATTTGATGGACTTTAGTGCAGCCCTAAGGCCGAGCCCACTTTGTGTCCATTGGCTTGCGCAAGCCTGTGCTTGAGCTTGTGCACCAGCTTGTTTCCTCTTCATTTCTGCTTAGTCGCACACTGTTCCAGCGACCCTGTATTCTTCCTGCACTCTCTTGGAGTCAGCTGTCTGAGGCGCTACAACCAGAGACAACTAAGGTGACAGCGAGATGGAGAGAATGTGGTAGACTAGACAACTTTTTTTAGGGGACTCTTAATATTGTGTACCATCGAGTGCCGTTGGAAGATGTATGATGGTACGACGCGGGCTATTACCACGCGTACCGTTACAACGCGTGTTTTACAACGCAAGTCGTTACCACGTAGGGTGCGGACTTAGGAGTAGTTTAATTTACTATTCCAACACCAGTCCCCCTGGATAGTAGGGAAGGTGTTGGAATAGTAAATTAACTATTCCTTGTCCTTGAGCGCCCTCCAGCGCAAGTCGTGGTTACGACTTGCGTTGTAAGAGACGCGTCGTAATGGTAGCGCGGGGTAACATCTGCGTCGTAAAGAATGTTCCCCACCATCGAGTGCCGTTGGATACTATTGGATAGGCCATCGCTGAAAGGAGATCTGAAGGTACAGAGGAACTGAGGCAAGTTTATCCAGCTGCTGCTTGAGGTGCCTGAGGATCTGTAGCTCGTGGCCCAGGCATACAATGCTTGATGGCTCTCTTGCTCCCATTGATGACATTGGCGACAGCTGGAGTTGGAGTTGGCTTATTCTTGAAGGGAGAGACAGAGGTGTGTCGAGCTGCAGCTTGGTGACTTCAAGGTCAGTGTGCTAGGCTCCTGTGGCCCACGTGAGTGTTGAGGCAGCTGACATTAGGCCGGTACGGATTGTACCTTGCAGGAGCAGTAATCCAGCCCCTTTACTCAGTGATCCACCCTCCCGGCTGCAATGACACTGAAGAAATTGCGGTCTGTGTGCACAATTCCATGTGCTTCATAACAAAAAAATTAGGAAATCTACCAGTTGCAATAGAGGCGCATAACACCATCTTTATAAATCTCATTCTTCTATTTCTGTTTTATTCCATCGATTTCTTCTCCGGCTGCCTCTTCTCCATATTCAAGCCCAGATTTCTGGATGGATGCTTGTCTTTTGTCACCAAGTAATACAAAGGAGACTCCAGAAGTGCCCAAAGCCTGGTTGGTGGGGGAGCAGTGAGTGCCTTGGGCCTTTGTTATGGTATGGAGTTTCTGAGGGCATGTACTTGGTTCTCAGGCCCCCAGAAAAATATCAATGGTTGCCCCAGTTCAGCGCCCCTGGGGGTTTTCTCTGACAAGGGCTCTGGAGTCTGTCCTGTGCCATAATTTTCTTCTTGCAGGACGGTGGCGTGCATGTAGACTCTAAAGCTCCTTTAGAAAAAGGAAACTGTGATAAATGTGGTGGCTATGTCAAAGCTGTGGTGGAAGAGGAGGTGGTCTTTGTGGATGACTTTACCTTGCCCGGTATTGACTGTGTTTTTCAAGCTGGGAAAGGTCTAGGGTTTTCTTCTGGCTGCTCTCCTGTGAATGGTATGGGGGATGTGGGTCAATCTCTTATAAATTCGTCAACCTCAATCATTTATGAATCCCGTTTCGTAATTTTAGCTCCTCCGATACAGGCCCTCGCCGCTGAAAAGGTGGGGTCCTAGGTCAAAGGAGTTAAATCAGGAAATAAATCTCCTGACAAGGATACAGCACTTGTTCTTTACCTTGAAAAGACAACAGAATATTGATCATCAAAGATGTAGATTCAAAGCTCAAGAGTGCAGTCAGGGTTGGGATGCTAAATGGATAAATTTAAGGGGGCTGCGACCTCTAAGGATTCTCGGAAATTCTGGCACTTGGTTGCTGAATACTTTAATACTTGAGAGACTGCTTATGCTATTCTCATTCCCGAAGCTGTTTGGGTGAGTTATATCTCCATGTTGTATTCTAGCAACTTGAAGGAAGTTGACCCAGGGGTGCTATGTGTGGATGATTAGATAATTGCGGCGTATGGTGCCCTCTCTGTAGCTGAGATTGTTGACTTTATCAAATATTCTAGAACTTCCAGAGCCATGGGGCCTGATGAGGTCCCTATTGGGGTTATCAAAAACTGGTACTTGGTACCAAATTCTCATGGGAGGGTCACCGGGGTAATCTTTTAGTTTTTTTTAATACTCTCTTTTTATTAACAATGCTGTTGAGACCATACAATACAACACCATGTCTGTACATTACATTAGGAAATAATACAAAGTTTGCAGGAAATTACCCATCAGGGAAGCACAAGGGCCATCCAATGTTCCAATTTTACAACCCCTCCAAGAGTGTACCCGTTCCTCCATATTTTCACAAGGGTGCCCATACTATCGTCCATTTTTTCGTACACCCCCTGCTTCTGTATACAGTTTCTTCAGCTCTTTGGCACCAGTCGAGGTCGCGCTGCCAATCCTCCAAGAGCGGGGGCACCTGCACCCCCCATCCCCTGGCAATGTTCTGTACATGCTTAATCTTGAAAGGTTAAAACAAATAATGACTTAAAGCAGGGCTGTTTGACGGCCCCACTGTTTTTATCCCCCTATATTCTTCCTGGTATCCTAAGTGAAGCCTAGGGGGTCATCCGAAGATTGGAACAATGTTCATTTGATCCTTGCAGTATGCCGATGATGTGACTATAATGGATTTAGCTCCTATTGGCTTGCAATATCGCCTCTCTGCCTTGAGAAAGTAAGCAGAAGCTCATTTCCTGAAAATAACATCTTCAAAAGTAAAATCTAGGGGAAATGGCACTACCCACGTGGGCTAAGCCATGTGTGCCTTTATCACACAAGCGGAACACCACTTGCCTTAACAACGCATATGCCTAAACCACACATATGGCTGACCCATGCATATGCATGGTTAAGTCCATCAGCAGTCAGCGGTCTAGTTCCAGAGACCAGATGGGCAGAGAGGAACAGGTAGGATCAGGAGAGGAAAGATCAGGATGCGGCTTGGTAAGTAGGGTTTGGGGAAGGGGGGAGCAATTTGAAGGGGGCTAGTTTTCAGGGGTAGTTTTAGGGTTCAGGGCGGGAGGAGGGGACCATTTTTAGGGCTAGTGGCTGTTTTAGAACTCAGTGCGGGGGCAGTGGTTGGATAGTTTTTTGAGCTGGGGGCTGTTTTAGGACTCAGGGCGGGGCCAGGAGTCAGGGTCATTTTTTGGCCTGTGGGCTGTTTTAGAGCTCATGGCGGGGGCAGGGGTAGTTTTTTTGTGATAGGAGCTGGTTTAGGGCTCAGGGCGGGGAGTCTGGGTAGTGTTTAGTGCTGGGGTGGGCAGATACAGTGCTGGGAGACGGTTTTTAGGGTTCAGGACAGGGGGACTGGGGTGCGGTCTTGACCATGTATGTCTTTACCAATCAGGACTTTACAACAAAATTAATTGTAAAGGCATGCTTGGTAAAAACACAGTCGTGGTTGAGACAGTGTAGTTTAGGCATGCGTTGTTGAGGCATGCATTGTTGAGGCATGCGTTGTTCTATCATACAACCAAAATCTTGATTTGTCGAAGGAAGGGTACAAAGACTAGTTACAAGTTTAACTGGTTTTTAGGGGAAGAGAGGCTAGAAAAGGTGGATTTTTATCTTTCTTTGGGCAAGCTGTTTTCTAGCAGGGGGATGGATGATGTTCACACAAATCTCTTTGCAAGTAGGGCCCTGTCCTAGGCCAATACCCCCAATCAATTTTATAAATCATGTGGGAGATTCCATTTTGACTATGTTCTGTCGATTGATTTTCAGGGTAAAATCCCCCCTTTATGTTATGCATGTGAGGTGGTGGATATGAGATGTTGGGGCTTTCTCAAGGGAATTGAATGATGCATTTACCCTCAGATTTGCAGTTTGAATACTCTTGCAGCCCCCTATGCCCTTCCCCTGGAGTTGGGTCTGACATTTTTTGTCTTCAGGAACTATAGAGTGCCTTTTTCAGGGTTTTCTAGGTACCAAAGGAAATGTTTGTGCTTGATCTGAATTTGGGCTCTTGTATGTCAAACTCTCTGCTAAAGAGTTATATAAAGAATTCTCTCTATAAAATACGTTTGGCCAGAGGTGCTGCTCCGGGCCAGTCTAACACCATGAACCTAGTGATCCAGGACAGTACTTTGGAGAACAGACCGCATCCCTATCTAACTTGGAATCTTCCTTATGGGGATAGAAGACAATTTCTTTTAATGGGAAGGGATTTTCTCACTCTTTGAGTGGTTACTGGCATTTGGGATAGCATCCCAATAAAGCAGCGAATATGAGAGTTTTGTCATCCTCACATTCAAGATCTAAACCATGTACTATTTGTATGCTGTGTTGCACAATGCGCAATGCCACTTTTGAAAGCCTCTGTTTCTTAAACATAATATACGCTCTGCTCTTGGGTCATGTAAGTGCCTTATGCCTTCCCCTAATGAAATGGCCTGTAACAACATCCTGTTCTTTTTCAGGTATTTTTAGGTCGAGGACTCGTCGCACTGCTGTAAGCAGTGTGGGCGGAGCCCGAAGATTTAATGTTTCTTAGAGGGGGCTTGGAACCCGCCCCTCTTTGCCATTGGCCGGCCTAGTAAATGCTGGCCAGCCATTGGAGGAGAGGGGCGTCACTCCCTTTAAGCCCCATCTTTTTCGGATTCGGGGGCGTTTTTTTGGCGTTCTTTCTATCTGTGACGTCATCCGTCACTCAGCAAAAACACGCCCCCGATTCCGAAAATTTCTGACCTTTGCGGTGTACCGTCGTTTCAATCTCCCCATCTGGCTGGTCTCCCCCTCCCCCCAACCTCACGAAGAATTATTTTCCCAACTGCTACTTGTAAAGCTGAAAGCAGGGGCTGATGCTGCCACTTGTAAAGCTGAAAGCAGGGGTTGATGGGGGCCGCGGTGAGCTTTGCACAACATTGTAATTCATGAGACATCGGCAGAGCCTTCAAACATCAAACTCACTTCCCCATCATGTGAATGTGCCACGGGCCCTGGCACCCCCCGGAACCTCTGCGGGTTTGTTTGCACGTGTGCTGGGAGGGGAAGGCGGGGGCTGTTAGTACGAACTCTGTCCCCTGCCTGTTCTCATGTGTGGCTTACGAAGGCCAGGGTACTGCAGAAGCAAAGACCCCCGGGAGCCGGGGGGCTGCGGACGGAAGCAGGCACCTCTCCCAGGGATTGCTAATCGCCTGCTCTCTCTTAACACGCATTGGCATTTTGTAGCGCTTGTGGCATGTTTACAAAATACACAGCTCGGTGTGTTGTCGAGGATGGACGTGTAATTCATGAAACATCGGTAGAGCCTTCAAACATCAAACTCTCTTCCCCATCATGTGAATGTGCCGCGGGCCCTGGCACCCCCCCGGACCCTCTGTGGATTTGTTTGCACGTGTGCTGGGAGGGGAAGGCAGGGGCTGTTAGTACGAACTCTGCCCCCTGCCTGTTCTCATGTGTGGCTCACGAAGGCCAGGGTACTGCAGAAGCAAAGGCCCCTGAGGGCCGGGGGGCTGCGGATGGAAGCAGGTGCCTCTCCCAGGGATTGCTAATCACCTGCTCTCTCTTACCACGCATTGGCATTTTGTAGCGCTCATGGCATGTTTACAAAATACACAGCTCGGTGTAATGTCGAGGATGGCCGCGAAAAGGCTGTAGACTCGGCTTTCTTTATTGCTTCCTAGTTCCCAGAATAATGTAGCCAGAGATTCATTTAAAACCTGTATGCACACAACACAACGCACACAACACACACACATACACAACACACAACACGCACACACAACACGCACACAATGCACACACACACACAACACACACACAACACGCACACTCACACACACACAACATGCACACACAACATGCACACAACACACACACTCACACACAACACACACACAACACACACACAACACACACAATGCACACTCACACAACGCACAACGCACACACACACGCCTTCATCGAAACGCAAATAGCCACGTTCTGTGTTCGTCCACGTGTCGCATTTCCCCGGTTTGTGTGAGTTGCTCTTGTGTGACATTTTGAGTGGCACTTTATAGCGGCATGAAGCAATTATGTCGCCGTATTTAAATACATATGTAAAATCGTGCCTTTTGTGGAATGTAATTGGCGGTCTGTGCTGCAACTTCTCCAAGAACCCAAAACTGACCCGGAGGCATCACTCGCACATGACAAGGGGACGCTGAACAGACAGGTTGCCTTGTCCTTTCTCTTACACAAAGCGAAGGGATTTCAAATTTTGAAAATTGTCCTAATTACAATACAAACATTAATTTACTGGCATCAGACCATTAAAACACGATAGGTTGTTTAGTCCAACTAAAGTGAGCCAAGACAACGTGCCCCACAATTAATTATCTTTTTAATTTACGAATGAGGACTGGCCCAAACACGTCTCAGTAAAATAACCTGTCCACTCACGACCTAAAGCATTTATTTTCTTGATTTGAGATGTTGACAGGTGCAGCAGGCCTTTCATGAAGCTAAACTTTGACCTTTAAGTTATGCACTGCTCTTTGCAGCAGGGCTCAAACTGTAAGCCACCCTACTGTAAAAATATACCTCCATCAGATCTCCAAATCTTGCTGGCACCCCTTAGTTCCCTAAAACGGACCCTAAGAAAATAAACTCATGCAGGGATGACCTTGTGATGTCAGTAATATCCTTGCTGTCCTCTGAGGCAACTGTGGTGTAGCAAGGGCCACATTGAGCACTAATGTAAGCAGGCAAAGTGGACCGCCAATGCCTGGTTTTGCAGTAGATAACAGTCAACCCCCCCCCCCCCCCTCGAGCTGTGCCTCTGAGAAATAGCGCAGAAAACGTGTGCCTGCCTTAAAATTACTGCTAAATCAATCAGCTGTGTTCGGTCTGGTATCAAAGTATACTTTTCACCAGAGGCGCAACTAGAGCCACATTTCGGGGGGGGGGGGGGCTAAGAAAAAATTTCGAGGGGGCTGAATCTTTAAGCGACATGCAGAGTGGAGCTAGAGGGTCTCTTTGAAGGGGTAAACAACAGCAAGGCCTCATTAACATGCAAATGGTCTTTTAAAGACCTGTGAAGTGCCTTGTTTGCTCGCCCCTTCCACGCTGAGATCGCAGCTCCTTGCCTCTATGTTTAAAGATAGAATCAAACAAATCAAATCAAACTCGCATAACCCATGCGCTTGTGTTTCTGTGTGTGGTACATTGTGTCAATTAAAAGGTGCGTGCTAGGACAAGTAGTATTCCCCTTGGACACTGAGCTGAGGGTTGTACCATGATTTTCAGTATGCTCCCTTCCTGTTTTATCATTAAATTTTTCTGTGACCGATGTCGCTCCGAGCTCCGTTACCGTTTCTGAGCACTTCACTCATGCTCTAGTGTGTTTCAGATTTCTGACAAATCTCTGCTCTGTTTTCTTTGCGCTTGGCGAGATGGAACATTTTGTATGCACTCCTACCTGCACAAACCATGTTTTTATTTATTTATTTTTAAATCGAACTTCCAAACATGTTGTCAGACGGTCTGGCACTAAGTGCATTTTTATTTGTGGGTGTCTTTTTCTTTTTTTGTTATACGAGCACCAATTCCTGCATACTTCAGTAGCCCAGTCTGCATTTCGGAACTGTGTTTAATTTTGAGGGTGGTACTTACAGGAATATTTTACCCAGCAAGTTTATAAGGTGCATTGTAAATCACGAAGAGCACTGTTGGAATTCAGTGGTGTGTGTGAGACATCTGGTTGGTGGTGAGCAGCCCCAAGTTGGGATAAAAGGTAGCATGGGCTCACATCGGTTAATCGCAAATGAGACTCCTCTCACGCCATTTTTTCGTTTGATGAAAGGGCGTCCCTACTTTCTACTAACAAGCCAGTCTGTGTGTGTGTGGCTCTGTGTGGATAGCTTTTTTTGTAGATGGCTCTATGTGTGGGTGGCTCTGTCTGTGTGAAGGTGGCTCTGTGTAGGTAGCTCTGTGTGTGTGGGTGGCTCTATGTGAATGACTCTGTGTGGGTGGCTCTGTATGTGTGTGTGTGTGGCTCTGTGTGAGTGTAAATGCAATAGGTCATGCATATGCGAGCGATTAAGCTATTGGCATTGTAAATGACAATGCCATTTATTTAACGATTAAGCTATTGGCAATGTAAATGACAATGCTATTTGTTTATGATTAAAAGAAAAAAAAAATCACAAGCAATGCCATTAGCTCTACCTTTAATAATGCCGAGACCATTGCATTGTAAATGCTTGTTTAATTGTGTACGAAGGTATGTGTTGGGACCATAAATCTGAGTATGTGATGTATGAAATATGGTGTCACTTTCTGAATGGTCACTGCTCTACAGGCAGTTAGTGAACTGTTTTGAATGCAATGTAAGTTTTTAACTATGTCATTCTTGTATACTCTACTTTGCACAATGCACTCTGTCACTTTTTAAGGCTATTGAGGCTGAATATTTGCACACTATTGTAGCTACTTATGCTTGTAATGATTTTGGGGCATATTACCAACCAATAGAGATAATTTTTGTCTCTAACCTGTTTAGAGACAAAAATTATCGCCGCACATCGGCGATTTTTATCGCAGATAAACCTTGCTATTAGCAAGGTTTATCGCAAATGCGATAAAAAACGGCCGCAATGCATGAATATCGCTGAAAAGTCAGCGATATTCATGCATTATCAAGCAAATGCTCTTAGCCATGTTATCCACCTCCCATTTGATAACATGGCTAAGAACTGCTCAGGGCAGGTGTTAGCTTTTGGAGATATTCGCGCTTAGCGCGAATATCTCCAAAAGTTGGTAATAGGAGATAGCGATGTTAGCGACTGTTTCCAGTCGCTAACATCTTGGCACGCCCACTTTGCATGTCATTAGTGATAAATATCACTGACATGCAAAGCGGGGCCCAAGATGGTCACTATCTCCTATTAGCTGTTGCTAACTGGTGTTAGCGACAGCTTGGTAATAGGGAGATAATTTTATCTCCGCTTTCTTGGCTTTTAAAGCCAAAAAAGCGGAGATAAAGCACCTTGATAATATGCCCCTTTGTCTCTTTGTGTTCTTAAAATTGTGTTTTTCTATCGCTATTTAATATGGAGCTCCGTTGGAGTTCCACATCGTAATAATAAAAACACTGACAAATGTTATAATCTTTTAGCTTTGTTCTTGAAGGAAGAATATCTGTAAATATGTTGGCAAGACATATGTTGGCATGACACATGTAAAAAATGGATTTTCTAAATTTCTCGTACAATGGACAAATGCCTGAGTAAAGTTAAAAATATATATATTGATGAATTTCAAACAGGCAAACTTAGGAGGGTCAGGCTTCTGGGCACCGTTCATATGTGTGTTTGAAGTAGATGATCGACATGTGCCCCATTGGTTATCCCCTAACGCGACCAGATCTCATGGGGCGGTTACATTTCTGGAGGTTTTTGCAGATCGGATTTCAGAGGAAAAGTCCAAGTTGTTGTTTCAATTTGTAAAAGAATCTCTCAGCTTGCATGAGGTCAAAAGAAGTTACCAATTAAATGTCACTGTTCTTTTTTATTCTGTTTCGATGTTTTGATAATCACGTTCACATATGAACAAAGCGAAGGACTAACTTAGGGATTTGCAGAGTGGGAGGAAGCCTGTAAATTGGCTGTACGCCCACCCTGTCAAGAATGTGGTTCCACCACTCTGTTTAGTGTTCGTGGAAACACTGGGTTACCATCAGAGGAGTCCTACCTGGCTTCACCGATCGTAACCCTGGACCCTGCCGTCCCTATGCCACAGGACTGCTAGGTCACCAGGACGGTTGTCCCACTAATGCAGGTTGCACCACTGCTCCTCATTTTCCAAGCCTGTGTCCACTATGTGAGGCATGGGTAATGCAGGTGTGTACAATGTCCTATGCCCCACTCCCCCCACCCATCCACAGGGAGAAAACTCCCTGGACATTGTGCTCAAACTCCTGCTTTGGAAGTCTGTTTTCTCCGAATAAAAAAGTTATATGAAGGAGCGTTTTGAAAGTGGTGCCCACTAGGCAAACTTAATTGCTGTGAACAAAGCTGCTGTGACTTCCCAGAACCTATGCCAAAGAAGAAGAAATAATGAAGAATTAAAATGTTGTTGTAGACCAGTGTTAAAACCACCGCTGTATGCAATTGATTTGTGCACAATATGACCTGAGTCACACTGGAGAGCGCTTACTGCCCCTCTGCTAAAGGGGCCCTACGTGCCGCTCAGAGGGTATACTATGACGCCATAAAAACAGCTAAGAGTGAATTCTATGCAGGCAGGATTTCTAGGGCAAATAGTAACAGCAAGGAAATCTTTTCGATTGTAAAAAGTTTTCTTTCCCCCCATGCTGAACAACCTTCGGTTCCCTCTTCCGCCCAATTGTGTGAGGCTTTGTTCTCTTTTTTTATTGACAAAATCGTGGGGATCCAGTGATGGAGCAAGGATTCGCATATTACGCGACTTGCTTGAATTCATGAACCTCGAATAATATGTAACAAAGTAATCCAACCTGTTTGTCTTACTAATTTCCCTGTTATTCAGACATTTTGGGTGTCCCAGTGAAGCTTGGCTATGTGTTTACTAACATTAATACGCTTGCCACTGAAAATGGCCGCTGCTTGGCGGGGTTTCTTCTGCGCATGCGTTAGTCACTCTCACGTGACGTGACGTACTCGCAGTTCTGGTGGGAAATGTTTGCTCATGCGCAATACAGCTAAAATGGCCGCTTTGTCTCCTCATATGCTCTGCGCTTGCAAAGCTGCTTTTGCAAAGTCGTTTGTTCCGCATTTACCCTAACGCTATAGATATTACAAAGTAAGGGGTATAGAGTAGCAATTCATGGTATACAGTGTATTCATTTATTTCTGTGTTTTAATTTGTTTACTCTTACTTTTCATGTACCACGTTCTTGAGGGTTTGAAAGACACTCGTGAATCCATCTTGAAAATCTCTACTGCGCATGTCACCCTGGCAGAGGGAAGACAACCTTGAACAGTGGAACTCAGCCAGCTGGCAGCCACAGTCAAGATGCTCCTGAGAAAGTGACCTGCGACCCAGCAGGATGGAGCCGAACTGTATTGCAAATGATACATTTGTAATTTATCCATTGTATTCTGTAGAGCTTGTCATGGGAACCCCAAATTCACTAGGCGGTCCCAGACCATGTAAATGTAGGCTTGTAGAAGTAAAATGTGATTGGTGTGTTGACCTATCTTACTTGAGGACCAATCGAAATTGGGGATTCTGACACTTGCAACATTTGGGGGGTGGTACACTGACCCAAAAACAGTATAACTAGCCTAGGTTTAGCTAGAGAAATTGTCCTACTTGTCCGAATAGCTGACCTGTCACTGACCCAACGCACTCAATAGGTGACTTGATACAGAGGGCTGCGGAGCACTCTGTCCGATAATTCCATAGACTCAAGGGTTTTGTTAAAGAAACCTTAAGTGCTGGCGGAGCACTTTGCTGGGGAGTTCGATAACCCAATCGGGGTTCTGGCCGATAACTGCAGAGAGGGTGGAGCGCAGGCGTTTCTTCCAAACTGCGGGTGCTGGTCTTATCCTGGTGGTCCTGTCCTGATCCTAATCTGGGTTTCCTGTCCTGTCCTGGGGTGTCCATTCTGCACCTGCTGTCCTGTTGATGACGGGTTTCCTTTGGGGTCCCTCCTGTTCTTAACTGACCTGTGGCCAGGGTTGGTCTTCACACCATTCTAGGTAAATATAGTGCTGAAACTCTATACTGCACCTTTCTATTTTTCTGTCTTTTGCTTCAATAAAGACATATCTTTGCATATTTTGATTTTCCATGGTTTTTCACAAACCCACTGAATGAAAGCTCATGCGATATTTGATGTTATTCTAGCATGTTCCATTTTTCTTACCCATCCTTAGTAAATTCCTTTTCAAGTTTATGATACATAGATGTTCTTTGTTTTTACCTATCTTTTAGTTAATTCAAGTAATTGCACCAGTTTATTAGTATGGTCTATTTGCATTTTGTCTATAGTTCCTCTTTATGGGGAAATATTTCACTGTGATATTCTAGTATGCTCTTTATTTTTCCCCGTCTTTTAGTCTCTCCAAACTAAGTTTAAATTCTGAAACTGCTGCCTAGCATGTTCCCTGTTCTTACCTCCTTTTAGATTCACAAATGGTTGGTTTTATATACTTCCTTTATGGATACGTGCTCTTTGTAATTCTGGTTATCGATTGCCTGCTCGTTGTAAATCTGATGTTTTCTGAACTTGATGAATTTTAGATAAAGGTTTTCAAACTTCCTGAGTTTGTGGTTATTATAGTACAAATAGGATATATAAAGTATAAGTATTTTGGTATCTGCCTTTTCTTCACAGCTAGCTCCCTGATTCATCGTGGTCATTAGGTACCCGTGACGGTGGATTGGTAAGTCAGGTACAATAGAAATATATAGGAAGGAACTGGGTTACTGGTAGTAGAGTGTATGGTCACCCAATTAATGAATATGATAAATTGAAATATATGGGCCCGATACGTGTATGGTAAATCTGGTTGGTTGGGTGACCTGCGCACTCTATCAGTAATTTTCTGGTAAGCAGAGGATGGTTAGGGACTAGTTAAAGAAATGGTTAGGGACTAGTTAAAGAAAAAGTTAGGCAGGATTTGTTAAGATAGCTAGGTAGGTCGGATGCTGCTAAAAAGATTATTTGCTGCTAAACTGTGAACATTTTATTGCTGCTAACTTGATCGATCACGTGAAATGTTTTTACTCTGAAAATTATGAAATGTTTTAAATTGTTTTTCTTACTGTTATATTGATAAATGTACTAACCCACTCGTTGATAAATTGTTACATGTTTGTCTGGAATCCCCGGGGAATTGAATAGCGAGTGGTGAGGAGAATCCACTTCGCTTTGAGGTCATTGGCTGGAGGAAAATTGGTGCAGGTTAGGTAGAACTGGAAGCACTAATTAGGTTTTTTTTCTGAATGTATGTTTGAATAAATGATAGCAACGAGTTCGCTAATGAAACATCAGTTGTGATATAACCTAGTAAAGGGTCACACGAGAAAGGAGTAGTAGGTTCATCGGAGCTTGAGTGACAGCAAAGGGGTTCGCTGGTGAAACTTTAGACTTAGTATATATCCCGAAAAGAAGTGGATGAGTCAAAGAAGTAGCAGGTTTCTTAATGCTTGAGTGAAGGGTAGGCAGAAGAGTTCCACTCGTAGTAATTGAAAAGTAAATGGAAATAGTTTACTTGCAGTGAAAGTATCCTTTCTTTCTAGACACTCTAGTACAGTGGCGAATGTTTCTACGTTGTAAAATAAATAACGCACTTGCACTTTAAGAAAGAAATAAAGTTTCCGTTACCTTGTGAGGGAGGGAGTCAGTTGCGGAGCTGCTCTGACGTCACTCTGTGCCGCGCTGGTATTGGTTGAAACAGCGGGTGTGTAACGGAGCTGGAATTGTAAAGGTGAGTGCCGGAGCGTGAGAACCTGTCTCGCGAAAAGGCCGCGCACCCATTGGTCGAAATTATTTGAAAGTGTGCATTTGATTGGTTGCACAAAAATAAAAGCCGCATTTGGATTGGGAGTGATTTTGTAAACAGAGTCGCTTGCAGAAATTTTGTATGTGGCATACGTATACTCCAGAGACTAGACCTGATCCGAGATATCTAGGGTTTGGAAAAGATAAGTGGAAAAGTAATAGATACGACATTATGTACGGGAATAAGAGAAAAATGACTTTAATGAGCAAAGTAAAGAATTATTTCAAAAAGAACAAAGCTATCAAAATCAGAGAAGGTGTTGTCATACCGCCACCTAATACGCCCGCATCTTCCATGATGTTTGATAAAGGGTACCACTCATGTGTGTGGTTGGAAAATTGGGCGGAGTACACAAAGGATGACGGAATTTTGGCTTTTCCGTTAGAAGGTACATTTAATGGAAGAATCCTTTTTAATTTGAGAACGCGAATGAATGATTTACATCCCAGACCTAGATTAACGCAGTACGAGGCATTAGAGGAATGGGAGATCGAGGCTTTTGAGAGAGATAAGCCCCGAATGGATAAAGGGTTAACCAAGTGGTATCCTAAACAGAAGCAAGAGACCCGAGATAAAAAAATGAAACAGTGGAGACAGAATATGATTGTAGAAGGACTGTATCCAATGATGGCAATGGGTGGTCCCGCGGGAGAGAAAAAGACAGAAAAGACCAAGCATTGGGTGTCCAGTGGGGATTCAGATGATGATTTGTTGGATGACATGTTTATGAAAAATCCGCCTCCTTATAAGGAAGGACCCAGATCTTCCAGTGTAGAGGATACTTCCCAACGACCCCCGTGTCAGGAAGGGAATAGATCTGTAAACGCAAGAGACAGCTGTCAAATACCTCCTTATAATGAAGGCCTAGGACCTATAGGTGCCAGAGACACCTGTCTAAGACCTCCATTTAGTGGAGAATCAAGATATTCAGGTGAAAGAGACTTTTGTCCAAGACCTCCTTATGAGGAAGGACCAAGATCCGTAAACACAGGAAGCCTGGTCCCAAAACCTAATTATGGTGAAGGACCAAGTATGACGCATCCAACTGCCCCAACATTGAGTCCGCAAATAGCACCTGAAATAAGCCTGGAGAGAATTCTGCAGGAAAGAGAGCGAGAGGCTCTAGCCAAACAAAGAACCGAAATCATTCAGAAACTCTCCCAGTTAAATACAAGTCCCGAAGCCTTGACAATCCCAGTAACTATTGGACCAGTTGTTCCTTTGTATGGGGATAGACAAGGGAGTCCAAAGGCCCCAATCATTACCCCAACTATAGTGCAGCCAAGAAAAGAGCCCTTAATAGTAGATGATCAGACTAGTGAATGTGAATCTGAAGCTTCTTTAATGGATTTGCTGATTAGGAACTCAGGAAGGAGTTTGCAAAAGAGACATAATCCTTTCAATACGAGAGAGATTCAAATGGAATCGACTTCAGGTACCAAGAGTGTCACATTGGTGACTCCTGAAGAGATTGAGAGATGGAGTCGAGAACTAGAGAAACAAACTCCTCAGACAAAACCATTAGATATTTACAAATTAAGAATTGAAATGGAAGAACTGACGGCCGGAAATGTGGGGTTAGACAGATTAAATACCTATTCCGAGGAGGAGCTGCTGTTTATCGGCAAGAGTCTTACCCGTAATACCAGAGTGCTCCATGAGAAATTAATAGACACTGCAGCTAGTATGGGAATAGATATTTCAAAATCAAAGCCATTACAAAAACCCTATCGAGCTGACTTCTCAGACAAAGATTTGGAAAATATGAATGTGTCAGGGAAAAAGGTGCAAAACAAAGAATTGTTGACCGTGTTGCAAAAATGGGGAGACGTAGAAAAGTGGAAAGCCAGGTGGGCAAAGAAGAAGGAAGAAGTTAGATCCAAACAAACGACTTCTGAGTTTGCTTTAAGGGAAGTTGACAAGCCAGAACAGTTATACCCCATGCGAGAAGTGCCAGGTGGGAAGTATGTGCACGTTCCATGGTCCCGACAGGATATTGTGTCCTTTACAAATGATTTCTCTAAATTGCGAGAGAAGCCTGTAGATTGGTACCCAATAAACAAAAGAAGGGTGTCTGGGAGAAAATAGGGAAGAAGAACTACGCTTGGAGCTCAGTAACAACCACACTAGGATGTTTTGGAAGGCCCTCACTCACCACCTAGTGATGACATGCTTCATCATCGGGCCCCACCAAAGAGACCGAGTGTCTCTTTGGTGTGCTGCAACGCCAGGATTACTGCGGAGCTGGATGGTGAATATAGGGCGTGTTGAGTGAAAATGAAAAAATTAGTGAGTGATGAGGGTATTTATAAAAATTGTCAGTAGTGTATCTGAAGCAATTTTATTAATGATCACTAAAGACAGAAAATTTAAAATGTATTAAAGGATCCAGTCCACTTTTTATTGAATGGTGGGATCCTAAAGAGTAGTCAACATGTTTCTTGCCATCGAAACGGTGTCAATTTACCCGGCAATTCTTCAGGACTGGGTGTGATAAACCCTGGCGGTATGGGCACTCTAAGGCCCACCCTTACCTAGGGACGTGAGATGTGAAAATTATAAAAAATGTGAAAAAGTGCAAAAAAATTAGGAATAAAGGATTAATTCCTAATTTACTCCTGGTTTAGGAGGCTTCAACTGATCGTTTCTGCACCTGAAAGGTAAGGGACAGAGACACAGATAGGACAGGACAAACATTTAGAATTACTCCTTGTTGCCAACAATGGTTTATGGTGAAATTGGTGCTCCAAACGTGAAAGACACTCTAGCTGTGGAAAAATAGCGCTATGTTTAACACCGCCTAGTAGCCACGGGTTCGCAAGGGCTATAAGAGGTGTTGTGTACTATTTGTGGTACGAGCTAGTAGTGACTAAGGGATAAAAACAAGTGAAGATCTTCCAAAAAAGATCGACATTTTTGCGATCAAATTAAAATATGTACACATGATCATCAAGTTAAAAGGGTCTCACTTTTGAGGTGTTAGGAATAAACACCATAGGTCTCAGGAGGGGGGTGGGAGCGTATTTGGCACACCCTATATCATGACATAACACAAGAAAAACAAAAACCGGCATTGGAATCATGATTGCCCCAAATGGTTGGCCGTGCGCGATCAATACTTAGCTCATTGCAGGCAAGTTGTTCCTACTTACGCCCTCGACGCTCGGCACCCGTAGTGTACCTACGTCGCCCTTCTACCCGACCCCGACGATAAGTGAGTGGGTTCCGTATGTTGTTTTTAATGCAGCGAGGCAGGGCGGCAAATACTTCCGGGTGGGCGTGGCCTGGTGGCGTGGTAAGACGTCACGTAGGCGTCTCTACACGCGGGCGTCCCATTGGTCGTTGTCTCGTGGGTTTGCCCGGTAAGGGTGCCTTTCTGTTGCCTGGGTAGCCGCCAAACCTCCGCGGTAACAGTGAAAGGACGCTTCCGGGTGGGTGTGGTCACGTAACCTCATCACGGAGGCGTCGCTAGGCGGCAATAGTCCATTGGTTGGCGGTGACGTGCTGTAAAGCCCTCCTCGTCCGAGGGAAGGCGTCTGTGGTTACCAGGGTAACAGTGCTCCTAGAGATACAGACGTAGTAGTAGTAAAAGCTTTTATTCGACATTTTTGTCATTAAGCCAACATACATATAATACACATACTTTTTCATGAAATAGAAATTTGTTACAATGAATAAAAACTTTAAAAACATTCATATTGTACAAAAGCGCTGTTTGGACAAAGTGCAATTCAGGGCATATTCATTAATCATGGGTTTTAAGGGGGATATACATACCAGGGTATCATACTCGACCAGTTCAATCAACTTTTTTTTTTTTTTTTTATGTCTCTTTAAAACAGTTATATACAATAGTAAAAATATTAAAAGACTAATATTAAAATCAATTAATCCTAAAATGGTAATCCAAGCTTCTTTCTGATTATACAAACACCATGGAGAAACCTACTCAGACCAAACACTAATAGCCTACTGTTAGAGGATCTAAATATTCTTTCTGCCTCTTTGAATGAACGTGTCCCCATATTTTTACATAGAGGCATGATCCATTTTTTTCGAGATTTAACATATAATGGACAAAAGAAGAGGATATGAGCCTCATCTTCTTTCTGGTTTAGTACACATGAAATACAATGAGGATCTTTACTTACTCCTCCCCACCGGCAGGAATTTGATTTAATCTGTAACACTCCATATCTGAATTTGAGGAAGACAGATTTAGCCAGGGGTGGCTCAATTTCGTCCATAAAAAGTTCAAATAATGGAAGATCCTTGAATTGCAAGAATGTGGACGTTAGTTGTCCAGTGGCACGTTCATATATATGATTATTCACATAGTTCCAGTAGGCAGATTTTACCTGGATCTTACAACTATTAGGCAAGGTGATAGATACAGCTGGTGTTTCCCAGTAATGTGATAGGCCTATTACTGTAAACCAGTAAGATACATGTCTCAGCCACTTAATTGTGTTGAATGAATCTAATTCCATAATTTCCAATAAGCCTGCTCTATAGTTACTTAGTTCTGGGGTAGACCATAATCGCACCCAATAAAGCAGTGGTCGCAAAAAA
Organism: Lissotriton helveticus; assembly: GCF_964261635.1. Lineage (NCBI taxonomy): Eukaryota > Metazoa > Chordata > Amphibia > Caudata > Salamandridae > Lissotriton > Lissotriton helveticus. Next base: position 1,765,482,219 of record NC_136057.1, read on the forward strand.
CACAAGAAATCAGTACGCTTTACATCAATGTCTAAGTAGAGTGACGCCAAAGGTGTTCTTAGGGGCAGTCTAAGTAGGCGTCTGAAAAACTTGTTTTCTACAACGTCAAATGTTTTTTTAGAATAAGGCCCCCAAATTTCGGCCCCATACAGGGCGGCGGATTGGGCTTTTGCTTGGAACACGTCAATCGCAGGTGTAATAGCTTTAGATATACTCCCACCATGAATCTTTAAGATGGGCAATGAATTCTGTGTAAGTGTTAACCTGCTTTTGTCGAGTTGGTTCGCCCAAGACATTCTGCTATCCAGCCTAATGCCCAGATAGTCAAAAGACTCCACATATTCAAGTTTGTTATTATTTAGGACCAAGTTCTTCTTAAAGGATTTGGAGGGATTAATTGCCATATATTTCGTTTTGGATGAATTTATTTCTAACCCCTTCATTACACAATAACTATTAAATTTATTTATTAGATTTTGCAAGCCTTTCGGAGTTTGAGATATGAGGATGGTGTCATCCGCGAATAGTAATGCAGTGACTGCCTCGCTGCACAATTTGGGCGAATCATGATTGCATTGAGCTAAGTAGTGGGGGATATCATTTACGAACAATGAAAAGAGGGTTGGTGCTAGAACGCACCCTTGTCTCACACCTCTTTTCACTGGAATGGATCGGGTAAGTTCTCCATTTCTACCCCACCTTACTTTAGCAAAGTTGTCTGTATGCAATTTTATAAGATTACCTAACAAATCGTCCGGGACGCCCATCTTTTTTAAGCACTCCCATAATAAGTGGCGGGGGACAAGATCGAACGCAGAGCGTAGGTCCATAAATGCAACATATATGCTACTCTTCTTAATATTAACATACTTCCAGCATATACACATAAATCTATACACTTGGTCCACAGTGCTAGTCTTGGATCTGAACCCTGCTTGATAATTAGATAGGATTTCAGAGTCATCAATCCATATTAAAAGCCGATTTAAAATGTGTCTAGCAAAAATTTTCTGTAAAATATCGATTAAACTAATCGGTCTATAGTTCCCTGGATTGTAACGATCCCCTTTTTTATAAATAGTTATAATTTCCGCCCCTTTCCATGTTTCAGGGATCGGGGTGCCCAATAGAATTGAATTGCACAAGAAGTTTATATACGGGCTCCATACCTCCAAATTATGGGTGAACAAGTCGCCAGGTAACTTGTCCGGACCTGGAGCTTTCCCTGCCTTAACTGCTTTTATAGCACAGAGCGTTTCATTAATACTAAATTGCACCGGAGTTGTGCACTGAGTAAGAAACCCGGGGTCATTATATACACCAGAGGACCCTACTTGATCATACAAACCCACAAAATGGTCAAACCAAACCTTTTCATCCAGGAAGAAATCCCTATTGGAACAGCCTTTTTTATTATTTTTGGCTATTAAATTCCAGAAAGTGCATTGATCATGTCTCCTAGCTGCACTCAAAAGGTCTTCCCAGTTTTGATCGTCCCATTCCCTTTTTGCATTAAACATAAGGGTTTTATAAGCATTCCTACACTCTCTAACCCTCATCTGGTCTTTAGATTTCACTGCAGTTATTAAGTTCGATTTTGCTATACTGCATTGTTCGTTGTACCAGGGCGTTTCTAGTTCCAGTTGCCTATTTACATTAACTTTTTTAGTAGTACAACATTTACTCAGGAGGGGAGTTAGAGATTCCACTAGGTGATAATGCATTTCCAAAACCTTGTGGGATCCCAGCCTTGTGTTTGCATATTGGGGGACGATATCTGAGAAGATGTTGTAAATTCCCATGAGTGTCTCTTCTTTTGCTAGAATGTGGGGCCATTTAATTGCCTTCCTATTGTTAGAAATAGCAACCTCAGCTACCCCGCTCTCATTTTCCGTCCCGCAGTCTTGCATCAAAAAAGGGTCAGATGATAATCCTAACTGTAAGGGGAAGTGGTCACTTTCGGGTCTGTTCACAACCTTGAAGGCCAACAATAGGTACCAGAGGTTTATTGAAATTAACATAAAATCGATCAGGGATTTAGACAAACCTTTACTAAAAGTAGAATTGGCCGGTTTATCTGGGTTTAATCGACCATTACATGCCCGCAATCCATGCGATACAGTCAGTTCATAAATTTGCATAGCAGCCACTGAACATTTTACATGTTTTGTATTATCTAAGGGGGGGATGTCAAGCGCTCTATCTTCTATTTCTAGTAATTTTTCGAGCCCTACTATGGGTTCGAACTGGCAGTTGAAGTCCCCACCTATGTATATTTTGGAATCCGGCTCTATGTTAACTAAGTAAGAACTGAGTTGTTCAATAACCAATGATGCCTTATTTCGTGGGGAGGGTCTATTGTAAACATTTATCATATATACATCTCCCATATTTTTCGTGGTTATCTTAACACCTAGTAAGTCTTTAGAGGGAAAATACAGTGGTGATACAACAACGTCCAGGGAGATACTTGTCCATATTATTAGACCCCCAGAGGGTCTACCTCTTAATGATGGAATTGCCCCCTTGAAGAACGTTTTGAAGCCAAGTCTGTGTATAATATTGGTGGCCCATGTTTCCTGCATAAGTATGATGTCATGCTCCTCAATAAAGGAGCTCCAGTTTCTGTCGCACAGGTTCCTGGACAACCCAGCAATGTTCCATGACAAGATCTTTAAGTCACGCTTTGGCTTACAGGGTTCAAGGCCAATAGGTTCTCGATCAATTAAGTGGCTTGTAGCCGAGAGATGGCTCTCCTTGGGGACCTCCAGGATTGTCAGTGCGACTGCCTGAGACCAATGAACTTGGTTGTGCAAGGGACGTGGAAGGGAACCGTGGCCCCCAGTGCTACCTTCAACGATTGCGGCTTTCCCTACCTGCAGATCTTTATAGAATAGGTGGGCAGGCGGACTTTTGGGTGCAACCTCTTTGTTTGTTTGTCAGTAACCCCACCATGACCAGTTCTTATCTGACCCTACGATTAACGGTGGTATTCTTTCAAGTGGTGTCGGAGGGTCAAAAAAGGAATATTTGTTAGTCGTCATCCCATGTTGAAGTGGAACTCTGCTAATCTGTTCCCCTTGCATCGGGTAAAAATAACTAAGGTCGCAGGTCCCAATTCCTCTATTGTTACTGCATGGCTGTTGGCTATAGACAAGTTGGGCAACAGAGGGGTCTTTAAAGTTCACCAGGATACAATCTCCTTCAATGTCTTTTAATCTTGTTCCCACCCAACTGACTCTTCGGACGTGGATAACCTGGCAGTTTACTGTGTAGGGCAGAGGTCTATTTTCTTTTAGCCAATACAAGGTCTTGTTTTTTAGCTCGTCGTATGACTCCCTTTTATTTGGTTTTAATTGTGGAACCCCAGTGAGAACTACCACATACGGTTGGCATCCTGGTGGAAGATGTGCATTGTAAGCCCTTTTGGGCTTATGCGGAACAGTGCTACAGTCAGATGTTTGGGCATTGATGTTATTGCAAGTGGCTGCAGCTTGCGTTCCCTTTGTTGGATTAACAGGTGCCTTAGTTTCCAGGGTGGTAGACTTTGATGTTTGTTTAGTTTTACGTGGAGCCGGTATTGGTGGATCAGCCGGTTTCGGTCTATCACTGGTTATTGAGATTTTCGGGGACTCCATACCTGGTCCTTCCTGCACAGTATTTGACCTACTCGAGGCCACCTGCTTTTTTGAGTTCATAGCCCTGTCTTTCATAGCTGGACCAGGTTGATATGCTGGTCTGGGTGACATTGGACTTTTTTCCGATCTTACAGATTCTTGATCAATCTTTGAGTGAAGTTTTACCAGCGTTTTCAGGGCGAAAAAATTATCCAAAGATGTTTGTTCGAATTTGTCCAAACGGTCCATTAGCCTTTCCAGTTTTACTGTTACTGGCTGTAGTAGTGATGTCATGAGTGAAAGAATTTCTTCCGTCAGCTTCCCTGATGCCGGTTTTTCTACAGAGTTGTTGGCTGATTCTATAGTAACAACTGTGTCAGCATGCTCTCTTGTTTTATTATGCTCCATGGATTCTCCATGCTCATTCCCGTTGTTCATTAGATGGTTTGCTACTTTTTGGCTCTGGTCACCTACATTCATGAAGTTCTTACGTATTCTTTTTAGGGTTTTTAATCTATACGCTTTACGAGGGGTGAACAATCTTTTCCTTTTAGCAGCTGTTCGCCCTGTCATCTTAGGAGGTGATTTGAGGGGGTGGACTGAGGGAGCGTCATGTATCATTACTAAGGGTAAGGGCAATGGTACTGAGGTTTGAGTGTTGTTTGTTTGAACGTTCGTAGGAGATTTTTGTAGGGGAGCCTGGTCAGATGTAATTTCATAAAAGTCACTAGCCCGTCGTGTGTCAATGACACATGGTTGTGTATCACTAGGAATGGCAGCAATGTTAGAGTCGGCTGGTATGAGGCTATTTGAGGGTGATTTAGCCTGTGCGAGGGACCCCATAGAGGATCGTCTATGAGCCAGGTATTCCCGTGACAGTCTGCGTTCCGCTAGTATGATCTCCTTTTCTACCACTGATACTGCACGGGTTATGAAATTGTCCATAGTCCCTAACGTGGTGTTTCCCCCCTTACGTGAGCATCTGCCTGAGCGTGTTGCCATTGGTGAATATGCAGACATGAGCAACTCGTTTTATGATGGGCAGAAGGCTTACCGGAGTTGTTAGGGGGGTGGCCCGTCCCGGCCCCTGCTGGCCCCGGACGGCCACAGACGGCCCGCCCTTTGCCCGGGCTTCGCCCGGCGTCCCGCTTGCGTCCCGCAAGGTGGGCTCTCGCTAGATGATGTAGGCGAGGCGATGGTGGGCGGGGCACTCAGGGGGGCGCTGACCAGATGTCAGGTGGTCACGCAGGGACTCCTGGGATAGTGAGTCCCTGCCGCGCTACCCCTGCAGCCTCCTTAGGTGTTTGTTTCCCACGATGTTACCTCGGGCAGCAGTCAGGATCCACACTCGATAGCGTTGGTGGGACCACCCACAAAGACAAGGCGGCGAAGCGGCTCCCGCGCAGCGGGAGCGCCGAGCAGTGGATTAATGGCTCCAAAGGACAGGAAAGTTCCACAGCGTCTCTGGCGTTTCCGTGGGACACGCGGAGTAGGTGGGTCCGCTTCCTTAAATCAAACTGCCGGTGGTGGGCGGGGCACTCAGGGGGGCGCTGACCAGATGTCAGGTGGTCACGCAGGGACTCCTGGGATAGTGAGTCCCTGCCGCGCTACCCCTGCAGCCTCCTTAGGTGTTTGTTTCCCACGATGTTACCTCGGGCAGCAGTCAGGATCCACACTCGATAGCGTTGGTGGGACCACCCACAAAGACAAGGCGGCGAAGCGGCTCCCGCGCAGCGGGAGCGCCGAGCAGTGGATTAATGGCTCCAAAGGACAGGAAAGTTCCACAGCGTCTCTGGCGTTTCCGTGGGACACGCGGAGTAGGTGGGTCCGCTTCCTTAAATCAAACTGCCGGTGGTGGGCGGGGCACTCAGGGGGGCGCTGACCAGATGTCAGGTGGTCACGCAGGGACTCCTGGGATAGTGAGTCCCTGCCGCGCTACCCCTGCAGCCTCCTTAGGTGTTTGTTTCCCACGATGTTACCTCGGGCAGCAGTCAGGATCCACACTCGATAGCGTTGGTGGGACCACCCACAAAGACAAGGCGGCGAGCAGTGGATTAATGGCTCCAAAGGACAGGAAAGTTCCACAGCGTCTCTGGCGTTTCCGTGGGACACGCGGAGTAGGTGGGTCCGCTTCCTTAAATCAAACTGCCGGTGGTGGGCGGGGCACTCAGGGGGGCGCTGACCAGATGTCAGGTGGTCACGCAGGGACTCCTGGGATAGTGAGTCCCTGCCGCGCTACCCCTGCAGCCTCCTTAGGTGTTTGTTTCCCACGATGTTACCTCGGGCAGCAGTCAGGATCCACACTCGATAGCGTTGGTGAGACCACCCACAAAGACAAGGCGGCGAAGCGGCTCCCGCGCAGCGGGAGCGGCGAGCAGTGGATTAATGGCTCCAAAGGACAGGAAAGTTCCACAGCGTCTCTGGCGTTTCCGTGGGACACGCGGAGTAGGTGGGTCCGCTTCCTTAAATCAAACTGCCGGTGGTGGGCGGGGCACTCAGGGGGGCGCTGACCAGATGTCAGGTGGTCACGCAGGGACTCCTGGGATAGTGAGTCCCTGCCGCGCTACCCCTGCAGCCTCCTTAGGTGTTTGTTTCCCACGATGTTACCTCGGGCAGCAGTCAGGATCCACACTCGATAGCGTTGGTGGGACCACCCACAAAGACAAGGCGGCGAAGCGGCTCCCGCGCAGCGGGAGCGGCGAGCAGTGGATTAATGGCTCCAAAGGACAGGAAAGTTCCACAGCGTCTCTGGCGTTTCCGTGGGACACGCGGAGTAGGTGGGTCCGCTTCCTTAAATCAAACTGCCGGTGGTGGGCGGGGCACTCAGGGGGGCGCTGACCAGATGTCAGGTGGTCACGCAGGGACTCCTGGGATAGTGAGTCCCTGCCGCGCTACCCCTGCAGCCTCCTTAGGTGTTTGTTTCCCACGATGTTACCTCGGGCAGCAGTCAGGATCCACACTCGATAGCGTTGGTGGGACCACCCACAAAGACAAGGCGGCGAAGCGGCTCCCGCGCAGCGGGAGCGGCGAGCAGTGGATTAATGGCTCCAAAGGACAGGAAAGTTCCACAGCGTCTCTGGCGTTTCCGTGGGTCGTATTTAAAAACTATTACTGGTTACAGATGTCGGTGCAGCACCACAATCTAATGTAAGATTTGGGAGCCCAGGTCTTGTCAGAGACAACTCGGAGAGAGCAGGGATAGTCCCTCGTTTGTTTCTATGACCTGGGCCGGGGTACAGACGTATTACCGGGGTAACAGTGCTCCTAGAGATACAGACGTATTACCGTCATGGTTATTAAGCCTGACTGGTTGCGTAGAGGTAAAAAGAGGGAGGTATAGCTGATAAATCATGACCTTCACATGAGGGTCAGGGGAGTTGTTTTAGAGGCTCAGACAAATCAATGAATGAAAGAGGCTCAGACAAATCAATGAATGAAACATTAATATCACAGGACTCTGATTCATTTGATTACTGCATTCCAAGGAATATCATCATTTAAACCAATAAGATGGGTGCCCAATCGGTAGACCCATCTCTGTTCTTTTTCAAAAAGAAGGTTTGTGATGTTTTTTGTGCCCCTTACATGCTCAATAATGGTCCACCGCATGTCGTTGGGGGTGTGGTTGTGATCCAGGAAATGGCGACTCAGTTTTGTTGTTAGTTTTTTACACCTGATATTGGAACGGTGTTCTCCTATTCTTTGCTTGACTTTGCGGGTGGTCATTCCTACGTAACGTAGGTCGCAGGAACACGTGATTAGGTAGATAACATTATCCGGGTTACAGTTGGTCTGACATCTTTGTGTCCACGTTTTCCCTGGTTCTAGTTCTAGGGTTTTTGTGTGTGTCGTAAGGTGGCACACACTGCAGTTGGCACAAGGGAAGTGTCCAGTGATTTTCGGTAGACCCCATGTTTCTGTGACAGATCTTTCCGAGGTTGGTGTTTCAATCCTGGGTCGCGTATGTACAAGGCTGTCCCTCAGACTGCGCCCTTTTCTGAAAGAGAACAGTGGTTTCTCCCAGTCAGTTTTGATGCTGGATACAATGCGCCAGTTTCTGTTAATTGATTTTTTTTCATGTAGTTGGACATGGCATTGTATGTCGTTACGCAGGTCAGTGGTATGGTTTCATTGCTGATGATCTTATCTTCCAGGAGGGACTCACGTGGTTGGTTACGTGCCCTCTTGTACCCTTTATTTAGTATCTGGATAGGGTACCCTCGATATTTTAGCTTTTCTGTTAGTTCTGCCGACTGGGTTCTGAAGTCTTGGAGTTCTGAACAGTTGCGTCTGATTCGCAAATATTGTCCATATGGGAGGTTTTCTTTTAGGGGCCTCGGGTGGAAGCTTGTGAATTCGAGAAGGTTGTTACGAGCAGTCGGTTTTTGGTAAGTTTTTGTTAATAGTTTGGTGCCAAAAACCTGGATCTTGACGTCCAGGAAGGTGATCTCATTTTTGCTTTGTTCAGAGGTGAATTTGAGGTTGGTGTCTAGTGTATTTATCCAACCCAGAAAGGTTTGTAGTAGCTCATCACTGCCTGTCCATATCATTAGGACATCATCAATGTAACGCCTCCATATTTTGATTGAGGCCGTCCAGGGGCAGTTTGGTTGTGTAATATGTCTAGCTTCAAAATCAGCGACATATAACCCCGCTACGCTGGGGGCAAATGTACTGCCCATTGTAGATTGGTACCGACAGGTTGAGAGGTTCGTGAAAGTACAAAAATGCCTGTGGAAAGATCTGGATGGGTTCTTCGACATAGTTGTTCCCGTAGATTTATGGACAGAATGTAAAATCGCCATTGGTTGGCCTAGTGAGGAATACGCGAGGGATCCAGTTTCAGGGGCTCCTTCTGATGAGGTAATGAAAAAATACGATCAGGTAATATTACACTTGAAAGGAAAGGTGCCCGCGAAAGAAACTGATTGGACCAGAATAGATAGAACTACACAGGAAAGAGATGAGACTGTGCATTCCTTTTATGAAAGATTGCTACAGGTGTTTAAAACATATAGTGGCATAGATAACATTGAGATGAAGGATATGACCCACTTCATTTACAGGTTTGTAAATGGTTTAAGACCTGAAATTTGTCAATGGATCAAAGACAATAACATTTGTTGGCAGTCTAAGAAAATAGATAAAGTCTTGCGATACGCAAAGTATTGCGAAGACGAGATGGCTGATAAGCGAAAAGCTTTGAAGGAAAAGGTCATGTGGGCACAAGTAAAACTAGCGGAACAGCAGGAAAAGCAATTGGGTAAAATGAATAAGAATTTCCAAAATCAAGGTTTTGGGGTGGAGGGAAGCCCAGAGTGAAAATGAGTCGAGAGGAAGCCAAAAAGAAATTCCCCTGTCACCAGTGCGGAGAAATAGGGCACTGGAGAGACGAGTGTCCATACGCACAGAATAATAACCCTCAAAACCCTGATTTAAATCCACAGACGCAGAATGAAAAACCAAGAAAAACCCAGCAACAGGTAAAGGCGAGTCAGTTGCCTCATGCACCTAAACCGAATTATAAGGGAAAGACACCGCAAGGTGAAGACATAGAAATTTGGGGAGGAAGGGAGGATAGAAATGCAGCAACTTCGCAATTTCTGTTGAATGACACTTTCCTCTGCGATGAACCTTACTGACGGGGTCTGAGGGGGGAGGACGAGGAGTGCGTGCTTGGCGCCTCCTTGCCGGTAGACCAGTCAGGGCCATACATTGAAGGAAAGGTTGAAGGCAATGATGTCACCTTTCTGTTGGACACTGGTGCTACCCGTTCTACTGTGAGAATAGCAGACGTTCCAAACCTACCCCTCTCGGGAGAAGCAATCCAAGTAGTGGGTGTATCTAATCAATTGATTAGTACCCGAGTTACTGAACCCATGGAGATTACCATAGGGAATTTTAAAGAAATGCATAGATTTGTTGTCTGTGATACCAGTCCTGTAAACTTATTAGGACGTGATTTGTTGTGTAAAATGAACTGCACTATCTTTTGCACACCAAAAGGCGTCGAAATTCAAACCCCAGACGAAGATGGAATATACAAATTAATGTTAATCAGACCTGACTCAGAAATTAAATGACTGACTATACAAGACTTACCTGAAGAACTCCAACAGACGGTGAAACCAGAAGTATGGGACTTTATTATTATTATTATTATTATTATTATTATTATTTATTTTTGTAGAGCGCGTAGTCACCCGGAGGTATCCCAGCGCTACAAAATATCTTATCTCCTGAGGACAGTGGACCAAGGGAGGGGGAGAGGGAAGGAGGGACAAGGAAGAGGACAGGGAGGGCAGAACAAGGAACAAGATACGGGCCAGGAGTGATTCACTGTGGGAAGAGGTGGGTTTTGAGCTGTTTCCTAAATCGGAGGTATTGAGGTTCGAGACGCAGGACTCGGGGGAGAGCGTTCCAAAGTCGTGCAGTCTGGACTGAGAAACGCCTTCCTCCCGATCGAGCTCTCTTGAATTTGGGGGCCACAATGAGGTTTTCGGTGTCAGAACGGAGAGGTCTTGAGGGTTTGTAAGGGGCGATGAATTTCTTGAGAGCAGGGGGGCCTTGATTTCGTCGTAGTTTGTGGGCCAGACACAGGGCCTTGAATTTGACCTGCTCTCTTATGGGGAGCCAGTGGAGGAGTTTTAAGGCCGGTTTGGCCGACGCTCTGGCAGGGGTATTCGTGAGGATACGGGCCGCGGTATTCTGAATTCTTTGAAGTTTATTCAGGGTCATCTCTGGAGCGCCCAGGTATATCACGTTGCTGTAGTCAAGCCTCGAGATTATTAGGCCTTGAATAAGCAACTTTTGGGAGTTGGGGGGCAGGATGGGCAGGACTTTCCTCAATGACTTCAAAAGTCCAAAGCAGGTCCCGGCCACTTTCTTTGCCTGCACGTTGAACGAGAGGTCGGTGTCAAGCCACACTCCCAGGCTCTTTACTTCCTCTCTGGGTTCTGGAGGAGGGCCCAGACAGGCTGGCCAGATGTTTGGGGACAGTGTGAGTCCTTTTGGGCCCAGGAGCAGAACCTCCGTTTTTGACCCATTTAATTTTAGGGCAGAGGTGTTCATCCAGTGATGGACCTCCACAAGGCAATTAAATAGATCTGCTGGTTGTTGTTTGGGGTGGGATAGTGACACAACCAGTTGTGTGTCGTCAGCGTAACTGACGACACTCACTCCGAATGGAATGATGACCTCCTCCAATGTGGACATATAGATATTAAATAAAGTGGGGCTCAGGGAGGAGCCCTGAGGCACGCCACATTGGAGGGGAATTTCGGAGGAGCGGGCGTTGTTCTCCCAGATTTGGTAGGTCCTTTGAGCCAGGAAAGATGTAAGCCAGGCTAAGGCGGAGCCCTCTACACCGGCTCCCTTGAGTCTTTTGATAAGGAGTCGGTGGTCGACGGTGTCGAAGGCCGCGCTTAGGTCGAGGAGGATCACTGCCACTGATTCTCCTCCGTCCAGTAGCGTTCTGGCCTCTTCAACCGCTGCTAGGAGGGCGATGTCTGTGCCCTGCCCTGGGCGAAAGCCCGTCTGGGAGCTTTTTAGTATGTTATTGCCCTCCAGGAACTGGGAAAGTTTTCTATTCACCAGTTTTTCAGCAATCTTGCTGATTCCTGGGAGTAGGGAGATGGGCCTATAGTTTGCCAGGTTTTCGGGGTCAAGGGAGGGTTTTTTTAACAGAGCTTTCACGACCGCCGCCTTCCAGCTTGGGGGTACGACTCCCTTTTGGAGTGAGGTGTTAATCAGGTGAGTCACGGGGGGGATGATCGTGGAGGCTACCTTTTTGAGAATTCGGAGTGGGGCGGGATCCTTAGGAGAGCCGCTTTTTATGGATGTTAACGTGTCTTCTACTTCTTCAGTCGTGACTTGGCCCCATGAAGAAAGATGGCAGGGTGTTGACGGTTGCGGGAGATCGTGTTCCTCACCCGGAATCGCGGAGGGAATAGCCTCGAGGATTTTTAGGATTTTTCCGTGAAAGAAATCCGCCAATTGTTGGCATTTGGTCTTTGCAGGAGAAACTTTACTGGAAAAGATGTAGGACTAATGGCAAATGTTGATCCAATTAAGATAGCCATGAAAGAAAATGCAGTTTACCCCAATACCAAGCCTTACAAAATGAGTGCAGAAGTGAGAGCAGGAGTTGCCATTGAAATAAAAAGATTGCTAGAAGCGAACATCATACAAGAAGTGATGAGTAGCCCATGTAATTCCCCCATAATTGGAATCAAGAAACCTAGTGGTAAGTACAGAGTAGTGCAGGACCTGAGAAAGGTAAACAAAATTGTTGTTCCATGCTGTCCTATTGTTCCGAACCCAGCAGTGATTCTTTATCAGATTCCCTGGGATGCTGAGTGGTTCACCGTGATTGACCTATGTCACGCATTCTTTTCGATCCCATTGCATCCAGATAGCAAATTTCTTTTCTCATTTGCCTTCGACAGTCACGTGTTTGTTTGGAATCGTGTCCCTCAGGGGTACACAGAAAGCCCCTCAATCTTTAATCAGATTCTGAAAAAGTGCCTTGAATCCCTAGTCTTACCTGGAAATTCAGTTTTGGTGCAATATATAGACGACGTCTTGGTGGCGTCTAAAAATCAGAAAGACTGTGTTGTTGACACTATTGCCTTGCTGAACCATTTAGGTGAAGGAGGACACAAAGTATCACCTGACAAACTACAGTTCTGTACCAAATCAGTAAAATATCTGGGACACCAGATAGAGAAAGGTATCAGGAAAGTTACTTCAGAAAGAATTAGGATAATTCGAAACATGCAGTTACCCAATACTCAGAAAGAAGTCAGAATGTTCCTTTGAGTCGTAGGTTATTGCAGACAATGGATTGTGGGATTTGCAGTTCTAGCAAAACCATTAATCAAAATGACAAAGAAAGGAGCAAAAGACCCAGTAGAATGGGACGAGGAAAGCCTGACAGCATTTACAAAATTACGAGAATGCCTCTGTACAGCCCCTGCTTTAGGAATGCCTGATTATTCAAAAGAATTTGCACTGTTTTGTGATACATGAGATAATTTTGCACTGTCAGTCCTAACCCAAGAGCATGGTCTGACTAGACGTCCAGTAGCGTATTTTTCTGCTACCTTGGATCCAGTGGCTGCTGGATTGCCCGGATGTCTGAAAGCAGTAGCCGCAACTTGCATGAGTCTAGAACAGAGTGAATCCATCGTTATGGGACATCCTGTAACTGTGTATGTTCCACATGCAGTTGTAATTTTACTGACCAGAACTAAAACTCAGTATCTTACCCCTAGTCGGCTGACTAAATATGAAAGAATTCTTGTAGGTGCTGCGAATGTGGTCATTACTAGGTGTAACATCTTAAATCCAGCTACCCTATTACCAGACTCACTAATTGCAGAAGCAGAGGGAGAGGTCGAGCATGACTGCATTGACCTGACTGAGTTCAGTACTAAACCACGCCCAGATATCAAGGAAATGCCCCTGCCTGTGGAAGATTATAAGTTGTTTGTGGATGGCTCATGTCTGAGACATGAATATGCAGGCCTAAGTGCTGCTTATGCTGTAGTCACGGTATCACGCACTATAGAAGCATCTTGTCTATTTGGAGTAAAGTCTGCACAAGTAGCCGAATTGGTTGCATTGGCAAGAGCCTGTAAAATTGGGAAAAATAAAAGAGTAACCGTATATACTGACAGTCAGTACGGTTATGGAGTTGTGCATGACTTCGGCCAATTGTGGCTGCAAAGGGAGTTTCTGACATCTTCAGGTACTCCTATCAGAAATGGGAAGGTTGTACAAGAATTGCTGGATGCAATCCAGTTACCAAAAGAATTGGCAGTGGTCAAGTGTGCTGCTCACAAATCTGGAAATGACCATGTGACAGTAGGAAATAATTATGCTGACCAAGTAGCCCAACATTGTGCCAGACATCGAATGTCTGTCAATATCAAATTGGGGGGATACGGAAACAGCTGCCAACTTATCGTGTTTGAGGATGTGCCTACATGGGATGAATTGAAAGATTGGCAGCATGCTGCGACACCAAAGGAAAAGGGAAAATGGAGAAAGTTTGGTTGTTACCAAAGAAGCGAGGATGGTGTCATTGTTGGCCCTGATGGTATGCCTGTGTTACCTAACCGCTTGCTTGCTTCTATGGCCAGGCTTATACATGGAAATACACACATTGGTAGGGACGCCATGGTTCGTGTTTTCCAACAGACATGGTACAGCTCGAAGTTCAGGAAAGTAGCAGAGTCTCTCTGCCAGAGGTGCTTGACATGTCAACAGTTCAACGCTGGGAAGAGAACAGTAGTTGAAATGGGTAAAATTGGAAAGTCGGGAGGTCCTTTTGTGAGATTGCAGATTGATTTCATTCAATTGCCCCTTTGTAAAGGAATGAGATATGTCCTTGTCATTGTCTGCCTATTTTCAAAATGGGTAGAAGCTTACCCAGCCAAAAAGAATGATGCCATCACAGTAGCCAAGTTGTTACTACGAGAGCTAATACCTAGGTACGGGGTTCCAGTCACAATTGAATCAGATAGAGGTGGGCATTTCCAGAATGAAATAATTGATCAGCTCTGTAAAGCCTTCAAGATTACACAAAAGCTGCACTGTGCATATCGTCCAGAGGCTTCTGGAGTGGTGGAACAAGTAAATGGCACTATCAAGTCGAGACTAGGAAAGATGTGTGAGTCTACTAACATGAATTGGATAGAGGCTTTACCTCTTGTTCTGATGTGAATCCGAAGTATTCCAGACCGAAATACAGGCCTGAGTCCCCATGAGATCCTGATGGGAAGAGTGATGAGACAAGCATGGGTTCCAGGACACAAACTGATAAGCATTTCTGATGATTTGGTACTTGAGTACTGCAAGCAACTGGGTGACCAAGTGCGTTCTATATCTCGCCAGATTGGGGAAGACGCCGTCGCCAGTCCAGCAACTCCAGTCCATAAATTGGTTCCAGGCGATTGGGTGGTACTCAAGAAGCACACCCGTTCGAATTGCCTTGCACCGAAGTGGGGAAAGCCAAGACAGGTGATCCTGGTGATCACGACAGCGGTGAAGTGTGCCGGCGTCCCGAAGTGGATCCATGCCAGCCACACCAAGAAGGTGATCGAAGACAAGAAAACTGACGCTGAAGGTTGTCCAGCTGAGGGGTCTCCAGAAGTTGGTCCTGAAGTAGCTGATGACGAACAACCGAGCACCAGTCGAGATGAGTGGATACCCATAATCGACCTGACTGATGACCCAATCAGAACAAGAAGTCAGACCTACGCAGACAGAGAGTGGAATAGTGAGGATGAGACAGGAATAGAAGAAGACAATCAGATTATCGAAATCCATGTAAAATCTGAAGAAGAAGAAGATCAGATAAGGACAGAACAGGTGATTGACACACCTCCAAGAACACCTGAAATTGAAAAGGGACAGACAGAGAAAAGGGCAAAAGTTCAAGCGGAATAAAATCAAAGGTTCGAAGTGCTTGAACAGGATCAGATAGAATTAGACGAATGTGTTCAGGATACCGAAATTGAAACGCTCAAAAGTCAAACTCAGTCTACACCTGAACAAGGCCAGCTTAGGGACCAGGCAGAAGAAACAGATATAAGACCTGGGACTAGTCAGACAGGAAGGGAAGAAGCGGAAGCAGAAGTGCCACAACTGAACGAAAATAAAAGAGCATTAGACGAAAGCCCAACCACAGTGCCAGTCAAAAGACTCAAGAAGAAAAATACAGAACCAAGGTACATTAAGAGACTGAGACTGAGACTGAAAACAGTAGAAGAAAAGCTTGAGCAAAGAAAACAAGCTTTAAGTAAAACAGAGCCAACTGGAGAAAACACTAAGCGAAGAAGTGCCCGAGTAAAAAGACAGAACGAAAAGTACCAGGATCCTGAATGGACTTTCCTGGTGTGGGAGGAATTTGAGGATCTTGATATAACTGACGAAAGTGACGAAGAACAGACTACTGACCAGTCTGCCGAAGAAGACGAACCAACCTGAAATTGCTCAGTGTAAGCTACCTGTGCAAAGTTACAAAGAGGGGTTGAGAGAAGCTTCTGTTGAGCAGAAATGTCTGATTCAAATGTGAATGGAAGACCTAGACGTAATTGCTGTAAAACATGCTGTAAAGTATGTATATGTAGTGTAGCATTAGTGTTAATATTATGGATAGGACTAACAATTACTATTCCTTATATGATGAGCAAAGGTACTGATACTGACACCACAGAGACTGTGACGAAAAATGCAAGAGAAACGACATCACAAAGTGTAGAAAGACATGAAAGAGTACTTAAAGTTAGACAAACTAAACCGGACTTAGAAGCATCAGATGAGGAAGGACTGCATTATCATGGAGTGAAGAACCAGAGGCATTTAAATGTATTCGCTAACCTTTTAGTGCATTATGTAGAAACCATGGAAATAGAGGACTGCTACGTTTGCATGAAGCTACCTACTTCTGTAGCTGAGGGAGTGACATACCATCACTTGCCATTAACATACGGAATTTCCTGTAGTATTTTAGCTAGCCTATTCTACAAAAGAGGACTGTTACAGTATTACTACTCTAAGTCAGACGTGATATTTTCTGAACTTCCTATACGTGGAAATCTGAATCCTGTACATACCAAAAGTGACGTGACACGTTATATGTGAGAATATTTCCTGACTATAGGTACCATAGATTTAGGTGAAGCACACAGAGACAATTTGACCTGTTCATTACATGAACAAGAGAAAATGTTTCTAAACATGGCAGAGAAAAGAAGAGAAAGTTTCCAAAGAAAGGCAAATGATAAAAACAGAAAACACCTAAGTGGGCTGAAAACATGGGAAGCACCTCAAATGTTGGGGTTAGTCCTGCTTTGTTGCTGGATTTCGAGAGAAAAGGGAAGCTTTGTCTTCACCGAGAAAAGACTAGTTATTATAATACCATTTTCATTGGTTCCAGTCAATGTGAACACAATTACAAGGTAATTGGAGGTTGGGGTTTCAAAAATGGGTCAGAACCTGTGTTTCCCGGAATTTATTACATATGTGGAAACAAGGCTTATTTCAAATTGCCGGATCACTGGTATGGAAGCTGCTATTTTGGCATTGTCTTCCCGAAAATATACCATGTGAAAGAAATTGCTGGAAGCAGTGAAAACACTAACAGTTTAGTACGTAGTAGAAGAGAAAGTGTAGGTGAAATAATGGGTAGTATTTTTAGTGCATTGATACCTGCAGTGGGAGTGGTTCTGAACACACACAGAATTTGCAAATTGTCAACAATACTGGATCGGTTGTCTACTGACACGGCAAGTGGATTTCTGATGGTCAATACCCAAATGGTTGCGATCAGATCTATGGTTTTACAGAACAGACTTGCTCTGGATACCTTATTAGCAAAAGAGGGCGGAGTCTGCCGGATGTTGAAACCGCAACATTGTTGCACTTACATACCGGATAAAAGTGTACAAATCAAAAAGTATGTGAGGAACATCACAAATTTGGAAAAGGAACTCAAACCACTGGAGGTTGATAGTGCCTGGAAGAGACTCACTGATGGCCTCTCCTCTGTAGGTCATTGGTTTTCTAATTTAGGTAAAGGTTTGTTGTACAAGGTACTGATGCCAATTGCAGTAGTAGGTTTTATCATATTCCTTATATTTGTCTGTTGCAAATGTCGCAAACACCAAAAGAAGTATACTGTGAATAAAAGAGGTGTGAAACGAAGTGTGGATGAACTTGAATTGGAGGAACTGAATAATCAGATTTATAAAAGGGTGAAGAATTCTCACCCTAACAAAGAAGTTAAAGAAAAGTTGAATCGAATGTTAGAAGTAATTGAAATGAACCAAGTGTGAGAAAAGTTGGCATCTGATTCCATTGGTTTTGTGATGATAGTAAATATCATCAAAGAGGGGATTGATGGAGCAAGGATTCGCATATTACGCGACTTGCTTGAATTCATGAACCTCGAATAATATGTAACAAAGTAATCCAACCTGTTTGTCTTACTAATTTCCCTGTTATTCAGACATTTTGGGTGTCCCAGTGAAGCTTGTCTATGTGTTTACTAACATTAATACGCTTGCCACTGAAAATGGCCCCTGCTTGGCGGGGTTTCTTCTGCGCATGCGTTAGTCACACTCACGTGACGTGACGTACTCGCAGTTCTGCTGGGAAATGTTTGCTCATGCGCAATACAGCTAAAATGGCCGCTTTGTCTCCTCATATGCTCTGCGCTTGCAAAGCTGCTTTTGCAAAGTCGTTTGTTCCGCATTTACCCTAACGCTATAGATATTACAAAGTAAGGGGTATAGAGTAGCAATTCATGGTATACAGTGTATTCATTTATTTCTGTGTTTTAATTTGTTTACGCTTACTTTTCATGTACCACGTTCTTGACGGTTTGAAAGACACTCGTGAATCCATCTTGAAAATCTCTACTGCGCATGTCACCCTGACAGAGGGAAGACAACCTTGAACAGTGGAAGTCAGCCAGCTGGCAGCCACAGTGAAGATGCTCCTGAGAAAGTGACCTGCGACCCAGCAGGATGGAGCCGAACTGTACTGCAAATGATACATTTGTAATTTATCCATTATATTCTGTAGAGCTTGTCATGGGAACCCCAAATTCACTAGGCGGTCCCAGACCATGTAAATGTAGGCTTGTAGAAGTAAAATGTGATTGGTGTGTTGACCTAACTTACTTGAGGACCAATCGAAATTGGGGATTCTGACACTTGCAACATTTGGGGGGTGGTACACCGACCCGAAAACAGTATAACTAGCCTAGGTTTAGCTAGAGAAATTGTCCGACTTGTCCGAATAGTTGACCTGTCACTGACCCAACGCACTCAATAGGTGACTTGATACAGAGGGCTGCGGAGCACTCTGTCCGATAATTCCATAGACTCAAGGGTTTTGTTAAAGAAACCCTAAGTGCTGGCGGAGCACTTTGCTGGGGAGTTCGATAACCCAATCGGGGTTCTGGCCGATAACTGCAGAGACGGTGGAGCGCAGGCATTTCTTCCAAACTGCGGGTGCTGGTCTTATCCTGGTGGTCCTGTCCTGATCCTAATCTGGGTTTCCTGTCCTGTCCTGGGGTGTCCATTCTGCACCTGCTGTCCTGTTGATGACGGGTTTCCTTTGGGGTCCCTCCTGTTCTTAACTGACCTGTGGCCATGGTTGGTCTTCACACCATTCTAGGTAAATATAGTGCTGAAACTCTATACTGCACCTTTCTATTTTTCTGTCTTTTGCTTCAATAAAGACATATCTTTGCATATTTTGATTTTCCATGCTTTTTCACAAACCCACTGAATGAAAGCTCATGCGATATTTGACGTTATTCTAGCATGTTCCATTTTTCGTACCCATCCTTAGTAAATTCCTTTTCAAGTTTATGATACATAGATGTTCTTTGTTTTTACCTATCTTTTAGTTAATTCAAGTAATTGCACCAGTTTATTAGTATGGTCTATTTGCATTTTATCTATAGTTCTTCTTTATGGGGAAATATTTCACTCTGATATTCTAGTATGCTCTTTATTTTTCCCTGTCTTTTAGTCTCTCCAAACTAAGTTTAAATTCTGAAACTGCTGCCTAGCATGTTCCCTGTTCTTACCTCCCTTTAGATTCACAAATGGTTGGTTTTATATACTTCCTTTATGGATACGTGCTCTTTGTAATTCTGGTTATCGATTGCCTGCTCGTTGTAAATCTGGTGTTTTCTGAACTTGATGAATTTTAGATAAAGGTTTTCAAACTTCCTGAGTTTGTGGTTATTATAGTACAAATAGGATATATAATGTATAAGTATTTTGGTATCTGCCTTTTCTTCACAGCTAGCTCCCTGATTCATCGTGGTCATTAGGTACCCGTGACGGTGGATTGGTAAGTCGGGTACAATAGAAATATATAGGAAGGAACTGGGTTACTGGTAGTAGAGTGTATGGTCACCCGATTAATGAATATGATAAATTGAAATATATGGGCCCGATACGTGTATGGTAAATCTGGTTGGTTGGGTGACCTGCGCGCTCTATCACCAGGACATCCTGCGCGTCATTTGCCAGGATCAGAGTAACCAGGATATGCATCCCTCTGGTCCCTGCTCCCCTATTTCTCCTGTTTTTAATGTGTTTTCATCTCCTACTGTGGCAGCCACTTTAGCTGTCCTCAAATCTATGAAATCTGGCTCCCCCACTGATCCTTGTCCGGCCCGTATTTTAGGGGGGTGGCGGAGGTGGTCTGCTCCGAGGTCGCAGAGATTATTGGCCTTTCGTTCAGGACGGCTACAGTCCCTGACTGCTGGAAACAGGCCAAACTCCTGCTGCTTCTCAAAAAATCAGGACTAAATTCAGAAATCCCAGCCAACTACCGCCCCATCTCTTTGCTACCTGCGTTGGCCAAAGTTACCGAGAAAATAGCATTTCGCCAGCTGGATGCCTTAGTGGAAGATTCTCATGCACTCCATCCTGCTCAGTCTGGGTTTCGTGCCACCTATAGCACTGAGTCCGCTCTGGCGGAAATCTCTGAGGCTATAAGTGAGTGCCTGGAAGGAGGCGGCAGAGCGGTTCTGATTATGTTAGACCTCTCTGCCGCGTTCGACACGGTGCCCCATCAGCAGCTGATCTCGCGGTTGGCATTCATTGCATTGCTGGCTCTGCACTAGAATGGCTGACTTCATTTTTGACCAATCAAACTCAGCAGGTGTGGATGCACCCTATGCTTCTTCGGCCAAGCTGCTTTCCACCGGGGTACCACAGGGGTCTACATTAAGCCCACTGTTGTTTAATATCTATTTGACCCCCCTGATCTTCTTGGCCGAGGAACTAGGGGCAAAAATAATCGCTTATGCTGACGACACGCAGCTGCTGTTTACCTGGCCTGGCGAGGATCTGGACACCTCTGCGGTCCAGTTATTCCTCTCCTCAGTCTTTTCCTGGCTCGCTTTGGCCCAATTAAAATGTAATGAGAATAAGTCAGAAATACTTCTTTACGGGCAGTTTCCCCCCAACTTTAGAGAATCTTTATGGCCATCTGATGTTCCCTTCCCGAGTGCGGCTGGCAAATCAGCGAAGAACTTAGGAGTTTGGTTTGGGGAAAACCTTAAATTTTAGGAGCATATTAAAAAGCTCACTTGTGGGTGCTTTGGCACTCTGAAAGCCCTCTGTAGGTTTTTTTCCCCTGCTGCCAAGGACGGCCAGAGAGACAGTGGCAAGGGCTCTTTTTATCTCTCGCCTTGACTATTCAAATGCCCTGTTCTCTGGTATTCCTGCCTATCTCATCAATCGTCTCCAAGTTATTCAAAATGCGGCGGCCAGACTCCTTTTCAATATCTCAAGGCAGTCTAGTGTCCGCCAACACCTGCGCAGTCTACACTGGCTCCCTGTCAAACAAAGGGTTGTGTTTAAATCTCTCACCCTGGTGCATAGAGCCATTCATGACCAAGGACCCGCATGCTTGAGGACTTGCTTTGCTTGGTATTCGCCGAGTCGCCCATCACGGTCCACCTCCCAACATTTGTTGGTTGTTCCCCATTTTAATCGATCCCGCCTTGGTGGCCAGTCCATTACTGTTAAGGCAGTCACTGCCTGGAACAGCCTCCCTCTGTCGCTTCGCACTATCCAGGATTTTAATCTTTTTTAAAAAGCATTTAAAACTCACCTTTTTAAACTATCATTGTAATTTCTCTAGATGTCTCTGCCTCCTCTGTATTTCTATGCGCCAGGATACTCTTAAGTAATTGAGCGCGCTACAAAACCACCAATACAATGCAATACAATACCTGGTCCATCATAACTTGGCGTTCTTATCTGGAGATGGCATTCTCTTGTCGCCTGTAATAACGGTGTACTCTCCGTCAACACGGTCTTGATGGTCACCTGCACATAAATGTTGCTCTCTGATATTTTACTTAATGTTTGATCACAAATTCCTAATTTTGTTAGTAAAATATGTAAGTGACGTGGTACAAGTAAAAATTGTGATGTGAACTGTTTTTTTGTGTCAGTGCTCTGCCTGAATGTAGCAAAGCAATTCCACCAATAATAATTGTACTTTGTGCTATTGAATACACAGGATTCAATCTTAATGGGTGATTTGAGTCCCAGTGAGGTTACAAATAATAAGTTTGCTTCCTTTTGAAATTTTACTGTATCCATCCTGTTAGAGCTATTTTCTATTGTTTCATTTCCAGAGGTGTGGCCTAAGCTCTAGAGGGTTACCGGGCCCTCTCACCTCCTTTTTGTTTTACCGTAACTTCCCTTCACAGCAGCGATCCCTGATTGGCAACTTACTATGACAAATAGGCTGTCTAACTGAACTCATACTTTATTTTAACTTTTGATGTTGCTGTCTTTGTATGTGTTTTACTGAAGGATTTATTGTCTTAACATGTACGAATTCGACCATTGTTTTATTAACTGTACTCTTTTCTACATTGTAAAGTTTTTAAATAACCATGTACAATAAAGCATTACCTTACCTTACCTGATTGGCACATGGGTACCTCTACAAATGCTCCTGGTCCTTGGTCAAGGGTGTGGCATATATCCCTCTGCTGACTTGGCAGGATGGTGGGCCGGACGCCAAAGGCTATGGCTGCTAGCTGGTAAAGATTTGACAGTCGGCACTGTTTATATTTTTTTAAACTTTGAAGCAGGAACTTTGCAATTAAGTGGATTAAATGAGTTACATCAAGCAAGCTGAGATGCTGATAGAATGTTTACATTATTTTGAGTCACATGCCTGCGGGCAGCAATATTTTGGTCTACTTTTACTGTAAGTGCCAGGATTTACTTGTTTGATCCCGACTTGCCATGAGATATTCCTGTGTGCATATTATACAAAAAATGATTACTTTGAATCCATTTTGCCTATTTTTTCACACGTGTACTTTCTGACGAATCCTGGAGCTGAATTTTCAGAAGCAGCTCGGTACTCAAAGTCATACTATAGTAGAGCCAAGGAAGCATCTGTTACAAATTCATAAAAGTTATTTTTGGACTTCTAATAAACAAGCCCATGTTGTTGTGAGTTCTAAATGCTTTTTAAATTTTGGAAGCAGATGGAATTAATGACTAAAGGGCTCTCAAAGTTTTTTGGGAAGTCGGGATTGTAAAATAAAATTTCATACATTGGTGAAAATCTTCAGTGTTACAAAAGCTTTATCTCACTTTTATACACCTGTGGTGTAGCAAGAGTGCCACTGGGCCTTAATGCAAGCAATGGACATGAGGACATTAGCCCTGGCTGGACCCTTCATACCACTGCATCCTGGTGCTACTGTACCTGTTGCACAAATGACAGTTGCACACTACTCTCGTAACCTTGAGGGCCTAGTAGATTCTCTGAGGAATAACTGTCCCGGTCCCACCTCTCTCTTCAATGACTTAGCGCAAAATGAGATGCCCCTACCCAGGGCTCGAGTCGCCGCCCCCCCCCTGCAAAGATGCCCTTGCTGAGGAATAAAGAGTATTCTTGCCATTAACTACATGCAAACACATACCCAATATAAAGACACTAACCTCCCATAAGCCTTTTTAAAAGCTGTCTACTCACAGCAGACGGTGCACAGAAGATAAGTGCACGCTACTGCTACCTCTGCAACAGAGGGCAGACTTTGGGCCAGTACGCAAGACTCTTAAGAAGCGTGCGCCGCAGCGACCTTGGACAGGAACTACCAGCCCCAACGCACCTCCATTAATAGAAGCCTACGTTCTTTACCTTTCGTAACATCACTTCCGGTCTTGACGACACTCCATGTCTTTGAGCATTCCCCCACTTCTATGTTTTACCTTTTCGTGATGCCACTTCCTGTTGGGACGTCACTTCCAGTCTTTGAGCGTCTCCCCACTTCTTTATTTAGGACTTGTGCCCTGCACCTCGCCCTGCAAAATGTTTTGAGGGACCCCTGAGCCTCTCATATATCACAGGTATTAATTGGCCGTGGGCTGACAGGGTACCCCGAAAGCGCTGGGGTTCTCCGGAAAGTTTGGGTTGCCTCTGGGTCGCAGGGGTTGCAGGACCTTGTGTTACGCCCCTGTTCCCCTTGGATCTACCGCCACGCGTACCTCTATAGAGTGCACAGGTGCCTAAGAAGACGAAAAGTTTAGGGCCGCTGTCCAAGCCGTGAACACTTGTTAAATAATGGCTATTGCCGGGGACTGAAGTGAACCAGCCCCGGGGATGCTGACCCGGGATTGCCTGCAGTTCTGCGCGGATTGACGCGCTTGCTGACAGTGTCTTGACGTTGCTGCTCCCGCTGCGGACTCTCTGAATACACGGCCCGTCCACTGCCTCTCACCTGGCTCTACTTGTCCCCTCACGTTCCTTTCCTCTCCTTTGTCGCCAATAAGAACGATACTCAAATCAAAATTCGAACTTTACTTTTCTCGTTGGTCTGTGAAATACATCAAACAATATATTTATTGTATTTATTTGAGTTTATTTCGAAACTCTCAGTGGGTGGGAGAGGGGCATCAATGACGTCGTCTTATATCTTCGGTCACAAAATGTCAGGAATCAGGCGGCATCCGCGAATTTCCCGCCCCTTATCAATTAGTCGCCACACGTGTCTGGGAGGTAATCCGCCGCCTGACTGATAGCGAGGAACCCATCGCTGTCCCTTCCATCCCTACTCTTTCTGACTGGAGGCGAGACTAGGCCTAAAGTAAGGGACTGCCTAAACCCAAGTTCAGGTGCTTCCAAGTAGAGCCCTAGTCAGCTGCTTTTAGAAAAGGATCCGAAAAGGGTCCCCACCCTTCTTTTCAGGTGGCATGCACTGATCCCTTTACTGCATTATTTATTTGAATCTATATGCACATTTTAAAGGTATAAAATGTTTGTATCTCAGGGAAGAGGTCTGCCAACTCCCAGGAGGTGAAGCAAAGCACCCTTCTGTATGGGGGATCACTTACCTCATGTCGCCAGAAATGTGACAGTCCTACTATCTGTGATCTCCAGTGGCCTGTAAGTTACTTCTCTGTGACTTACATGTTGCCTACTGCCGGCCAACTCTAACAATCGGAGAAGCTTCCAGTACTCTATTCTTGTTCAATTTACCCAGACAGCATCCCCACGAAAGTGAAGGATGACTAGCTAGAATCTCCTCAGCAACAGGAGACAAAGTGCCTTACACAGAGCTATTTTAGTCATACCTGGCTTTTACTTGGAGGATTCTTTGAGTGCCTAGTCCAAGCATGCTTCTGGTCCTCTAATGCTAAGCAACCCCATATATAATGCCTCGCACACGATTGGCCGCTGCTTCGAATCTTGAATCGAATCAGCATCTTGATTGGCACTAGATTTTTGGCCTGACTGCCACAAGTGGCAGTTATAAGCTGACGCTTGAGTCCAGCAATGTGAAGATCTCTACTTAACCGGGCCTTGGTGGGCCATTGGTGCTTCTTGAATCACACCTGTGTGTTCTCTGAATGATTGAGGCTAGAACTAAGTCTGAATTTCTACCCCTGGCAGTGATGCCACTATTTGCCTGTCTGCTGACCGGAAGTGCTTTCCAAGAAAATACTTTCAGCCAATTCCAGGGGACCAGCAGGTCTGCATAGTGTGCCTCACAACCATCAATGAATACAGATAAGCTCCCACCAGGAGCTGTGACGCTACCTGATGAACATGCTCTCCTTCATCAATGAGATACTATCTTGGTAATCTGCAAATTTTTCTGTTTCCCACCCTTAGGTACACCCTAACATTTATTCTTAACATGTATATAGGCCACTGCATAGTTAAAATATGTTATTTGATTATATGCTTATGGATCTCTGTTTTAGTGTATCTATCACAATGTGTGATAAGTTATATTTATTTATAAAGTTTTATATAGCGCAAACTTAATGCCAAAGGATATCAGAGCGCTTTACAGTGTGAGGGAAATTAGGTAACAGATCAGTAAATGAGTCAATAGGGAATATACATAGGCATTGAATCAAATAGTGCACACAAACAAGACCAATTATAAACCAGGGGTAGGCGTAGAATGGGTTAGTCGCTTGAACATAATGACAAAAGGGAGCAAATACAATAGTCAAATATAAGATTAACAAACCATTCTTGTATTAAGTCCGATGTGCTTAGAGCTGACAATCACTGCTCTTGTTAAGGTAAGAACTTGTTCATGAGGAATCTTTTTGCTTCCAGTTTGAAAGCAACCTTGGAGGAGATTCTATGGATTTCCGGTGGAAGAGAGTTCCAGATTTTTGGTGCAGAGCCCAAGAAGGCTTGTTGACATGTTCTCTTTTTGCGGAAGATCTGAGGTTTCAGGAGGAGGGAATTAGCACTCCTCGACGGTCTACCCCCTCCAGATAGTTCTAACTTTTGGGCCAGGTAGTTGGGGGTTTTAAAGTGGAGGGCTTTGTGCGATAAGCAAGCAATCTTTAGTTGAATTCTCGCTTCGTAGGGCAGCCAGTTTAGAGATTTTAGGACAAGGGAGATGTGGGCATTTCGCTTGGTGCCCGTAATCAGTCTGGCCGCAGTGTTCAATGATGTCTTTAGAGGGGCCAAAGTGTATTTGGAGAGGCCACATAGCGTGGCACTTCCATAGTCAAGCCTCGGTAGAACAAGCGCTTGGACCACTTGCTTGAAATCGGCTTGTGGTAACAAAGGTTTGAGATTCCTGGGTGTTCTCAGAAGGTGGTTAGCTCCCTTGCTTACATTGCTAATATGGGTCTTCATATTCAGATGTTTGTCCAAGGTGATTCCTAGAGATTTAGCTGAGTCAATGATGCGGGGGGAGCAGTTGAAGCCAGTGAGTTGGTTCATCCGGAGGTCACTATTAGGAGTGTGTTTCTGGGGAGAAATGAGGAGGAATTCTGTTTTGGACGTGTTTAGCAGGAGGTGGTTCTCAGTTAGCCAATATGTTATTTGATTATATACTTATGAGTCTCTGTTTTTATTTTACCTATCACAATGTTTAAATATGACCATAACAATTGTATCTATACGTGCTTCACTGTTGAACTTTTCGGGAAATTATTTAATAAAAATTAATATAAATAAATAAACAAATAAAAAACATAATTTCACCAAAAAAAGCAGCACTTGAAAGTTTATCCATACATGCACACATGTGACTATATATAATACAACTTTATATCTCTTTATTATTCTCCTTGTACATGTATATCTTTCTATGTACTTATGTATCCATATATGTATTACTTTACTCCTACTGTAGGAAAAACACATTCAACTCTCTTTGTTGCACTAATCTATGCTTCATCCTATACCTCTCTCAATATAACCTCTACCTCCACTCTCTGACTCATCTCAAACCTCATTGTACTACAATAATGTCCCTAATAGCACTATCTAGACTTTTCCTCCTCTATCCCTCCTTTGACTCATTCCAAACCTCATTTTACTAATATGATCACCCAAATATCACTTTCTAAACTCTTCCTTCCTCTATCCCTCCTTTGACTCATCCGGACCTCATTTAACAACTATGACCTCCCTAATAATGGTTTCTAGACACTTCCCTCATCAATCCTTCTTTTGACTCAACCCAAACCTCATTTTACTAATAGGATCTTCCAAATAATACTTTCCAGACTCTTCCGTCCCATATCTCTCCTTAATTCTATTCAAACCAACTAACAGACTCATATGTCCACTACTCAAATTAACAATGTATAGTTCCATATACTAATCCACCACTAATTCATGTTGGATTCAGGAGTAGCGTGCTACTCGCTGAAAAGTGCTTCAACAACTTGTCAGGGGTAGAAAGCACTATATAAATGCAAACATTTCCCTCCCTCTTCTATCCCTCCACTATCCTTTTTCAATCCAAATAATAAAACTCATATGTGAACTGCTCAAATTAAATTAATTTCATATCTCCCTATACAATTTAACCACTAATCCTCTTTGAGTTCCGGAGTAGCGCGATACTGGCTGAAAAGTGCTTCAACACCTTGTCAGGGGTAGTATGGGCTATATATAAATCTAATTTCACTTACAATTTCTACATGGCATAAGCACATACTTTGCTACTCAAAGAGGCCTGGTACCAGATAAGTGACCCAAAGACATAATAATGACCAAACTCACCTTGCTTTGCATTTCCAAGGTCCAGCACTTAGCTGGCTTCTTCTCTTTGCAGTCCTGAGATCATATGCTAGAGCTGTGAGGCCCATTTAGTACACTTTGGCCCATCAGGGTTGTGATTTTTAAAAGTCTGGGGGTTAGGGGAAGTCCATAACCCTGCCATCTTCTTGGGGTGTCTCCACCAAACCCTGGACCATTGAACTGATGTGGCTACTCTTGACTGGGTGCAGCTGCATGAATCTAAAGTCTTGGGGATTCCTCACAGATCAGGAAGCCCCCTGAGCCTGCTTGCAGCAAAACCCCATTAACATTTCTAATCTGTGGATTTGAACATGTCAGACTTAATTGAAAAATATTATATTTGCAAACTATTTTGATTGATGAGAGTAAGAAAATTGGGGCTAATGCTGTTCATTTTAGTTTCTCGTGGACTACAGCTCTAAAGTGTTGTCACTCTTCTAGGAATATCACCCACCTGACAGACCTATATTTTGTGTGTAATAATTGCCATACTGTTTATGCCTTACTTTTAGCACCACCTCCCATGAAATATACCATGACTGGGGACACTGGAATTATGCAGAAAGGAAGGACCAAATTATGTGGAAGGGTTGACTGAATTATGTAGCATAGCGCGCACATTTTGAAGCAGGATAACTTCACTATTTTGCCATTGGTACCCATGGTAGCACTCACTGGGCAAATGTTTCATCTCTTTAATAGCAGTTTAACACCTAAATACAGCAATCAGCTGCTAAAAATTGACCTACAGATATGCAGCAAAAGGCCTGCCACTGTGAGGTTACGTGTGGTAGCATTTTTAGTAACATTTGATCAGTTTAAGCAAGAGACAACATTTTTTTTTCATTATGTGGCAAGTGAGGTAAATCCATAATTCTGCGGAAAACGTCGCAGCCCCAAAATGGTGTAGTTGCAGTGAACCCCGGCTGTGATTACGCAATCAAGGAAAGATAAAGAGGCCCTGGAGCCTCTATTCACACAATAATCCCTTCAACTTCACAGATATTGTAAAAGGACTGACAGCATCATTTATGTTCTCATCAATCTACAATGTCTTATTATAAGTCAAAATTCTGAAAGACCACACCAAGCATTGAATAACCAGGCTTGCGTTACAGTTTTTTGTTGCAGAGCAAGTGCATCAGATTACAGAATATGAATTAATTAGTCAACCAAATCCACACATTTCTAATGGTTAATACTAACCTTCATCAACATCACCTGAAGCCCCTGTGTTTACTGTACTATCATTCGCTTACGCCAAATCCCTCGTTAATATTAGAGAGAGAAAAAAATCACAAATGTCTTGCCTAGAAACGGTGAATGCCCATACTTTTGCGTTATAAAAATATGTATTCTGGTTTTCATTGGTACTGTACTAGGATACCCTCCACCGATGATTTACGTGCATAGTGCAGGACCCGGCCACATACAGGTCTTTGACCTGAAATGGATACCCTGCAGAAACTAATTTCGGCATTAGTACGACACTTCATGGCACACCAAGCCTAGAAGCACAAAAGGCAATATTGAAGACATCTACGAGTTAGTGTTTTTCTCTATTTTGGATGGACTTACCATTGATTGGAATCACTTCATACATCAATTCTGGCCCTAGTCCCAGGAGGGGCACATTAGTCCTATCAGCCAATCCTTATTCCCCCACCACTCTCCTTTAAATTCATGAATGGGTGGATCTGATGAAGGTGGATAAAACTAAAAAATCTCCACCAAAACGTACGTTGACCTGGTTGATGTGGAATCCCAGCCTACAACACATTTGTGGATATCATTTGAAGTGTTCTCTCCAGGATATCCACCAATGCATGCAATTAAGACTGGGCAGATTATGCACATGATGAGAGAGTGTTAGTGTGTTGTTGTGTGTGAGGTCGCATGGTAAATATGGGGGATATATTGAATGTTATCATACATGTATCATCTCTAAAGTGTAATAATGTATTAATATAACTACTACATGTATTTCCAAGTGGAACATTTGTATACTGGCCCTAATGATTTTTTTATAAACATGTTTTTATCTTTCTGAACATTTCGAAAAATTAAGGGAAAAAATATGAATAAATGTAAAATATAACAAAAAGACAAATAGTAGTATGAATTTGTGTATGATTTGTCATGCTTGAGTAAGGGGCAGCCCATAGAGCTCTAGCGAGCCTATAAAAAAGAATATAGGTTGTGTGGGATTTTTTTCTTTTTTGCTTGTGGTTTTCTTACACCTTGCTCACTGACCTACAAATTAATTTGAGGAGGTACCTTCATACATTTAGCAAGTGTGGTAAATCCATAATTTTGCTGAAAATGTAGCAGCCCCAAAATGGTGTAGTTGCAGTGACCCTGGCTATGAGAATGCGATCAAGGAAATATGTGGATGCCCTGGAGCCTCTATTCACAAAATGGTCCCTTCAACTTCACAGATATTGTAAAAGGACTGACAGCATCCTTTATGTTCACATCAAGTCTACAATGTCTTATTATCAGTCAAAATTCTGAAAGACCACACCAAGCATTAAATAACCAGCCTTGTGTTACCGTTTTTGTTGCAGAGCAAGAGCATCAGATTACAGCATATGAATTAATTAGGCAACCAATCAACACATTTCTAATGGTTAATACTAACCTTCATCAACATCACCTGAAGCCCCTGTGTCTACTGTACTATCATTCGCTTATGCAAGCTCCCTCGTTAATATTAGAGAGAGAAAGAAAAATCACACATCCCTTGCCTAGAAACGGTGAATGTTCATACTTTTGCATTTCAAAAATATGTATTCTGGTTTTCTTGGGTGCTGTTTAGGATACACAGTTAATCGTTCAGTCGCATAATTCTAAATCATAATTTCTGGAACTTTTCAGATTTCATACTTTTCTTCTTCTGCACCCCCACAACTCCATCAGGCGTCATTTACAAATATTTTTATTAAGATAAACACAACACGTAGGTGAAGTAGACCTCATCAATCCAAGTAGCGGAAGCAAATAAGTAACTCCCTCAGACTTTGAGCACAGTTTGCTCACCAGCTTTATTAGCTTGCAAGTCCGGTGGTGGCTGGTGACTTTTCAAAGCGGAGAGGTGTAAAAAGAGGGGACAAGGTTGACTTAGAGAGCAGGTGAAGTGAGAATGCCAAAATTATATGGACTGCACACAGTTCCCAACAGGAAGTACGTTGATCACCATAGAGATGTTGCTGCTGTTACTGGGGGGATCTTACATGCTGGGCACCTAAAGATCTCTATAGCAGACGACTTAATCCGATTATTTGATTGAAAATACCCCCTGTGTGACCAACCAGGTAATCCAGACAGAATTAATATCACATGTGTACTTGTTTCGAAATAGGCCTGCGCTCTTCTTAATGAAACCCATTTGACCCTTCCCTGGGCTGATCCCACTAACTCTGCCAGTCCACCTTAACCTCGGCACTGATCACTGCACTACTGTAAAAGTGCATGTTCAGGCACTCAAGGCTAGGATGAACCACCTCACTGCTTTGGCAGTGAGTGCACCTGAACCCTCCTGCCACAGCGCAAGGGAAAGGGCAGTGGTGTTATATTTAGGTTTCGACCTGGCGAAAAGCTGCGCCGCGCAGCTTTCCGGCGCAGGTCGAAATCTTTTGTTAGAGTATTGTGGCTTGGGCACCGCCTCACTCTCCCATTGGCTACCTCCAAAAATGGAGGCTAGCCATTGGAAGTGAGATCTGCCTGTCATCATTCGAGGCGATTCGTGGGCGTTTCGGCGAGGTTTTTCTCATCCTGCCTCTTTTCTGACATCATGTGGCTGTGGGCGTGTATTTTTTTTTTTTTGTCCCGTGATGTTTTCGTCATTTTGGAAAAGCCTTTGGCCGAAGTGGTTGGCGAGTTTGAAGTTGTTGTTATTTCCAATGCCCCGTCTCATGTTGTCTTTTGTTTTAAGTTTTTGTTTGTTTTTTTCTGTTGTCTGTACATGCCCGTGTTGTTAATGTTTCTGTTTGCACACTATGCTTCTAACATGTTGTTTTTCCCGCCCCCCCTCCCGCTGTCCGTTCCTTTCCCGCCCCCCCTCCCGCTGTCCGTTCCTTTCCCGCCCCCCCCGCTGTCCGTTCCTTTCCCGCCCCCCTCCCGCTGTCCGTGCCTTTCCTTGTTTCACTTCTGTTAAAATGTTAACTTTTATTTGTACCAAGTTCGCCCTTGTTTTCTCTGATGCGCTCTATTGTGTGTGGATGGGAATGTATCCTTCAATAGTAGTCTTTCTGGGAGCTACTTGACAGCCATGTACTTGGCATACATGGCATCTGGATACATGTGGGTTGCTTTGACTAAAGTGTTCAACCGCAGTGAAAGAATAACACATTTAAT
Source organism: Lissotriton helveticus (assembly GCF_964261635.1). Lineage (NCBI taxonomy): Eukaryota > Metazoa > Chordata > Amphibia > Caudata > Salamandridae > Lissotriton > Lissotriton helveticus. The sequence continues at coordinate 1,765,514,273 of NC_136057.1, forward strand.
ATGACAACTGTGCATGTGTGTTGCACATCTTGCTGGCGTCTGCTATATGAAGTGACGTGGTATCTTACAATATTACATTGTTGCCAGATATTTGCCACATACGACATATGCAGTATATTCTGTCAAGTGTATTCATCTTGCAGTGAAATAACAACACATTTAATGTCTTCTGTGCTTTTAGATGCCGCCTGCTTTAGCAAATTATGTGGTACCTTACAATATGACATCGTTAGCACATATTTGACACATGCGGGCTGCGTTGGATGCGTGGGGTCTTCTGCCTGATGTGTTCTGTGACAGTAAAAGAGTTAAACATTTGTACATCCATGTTTGTTATGTATCTTGGTGGTGTCTGCTGTGCCTGTATGAAGCGATGTGACACTTTACGATACAATATTAATACCCACTATTAGGCATATCTGTGCTGTGTTTTCTCTCTCTCAGTTTTATATAGCACGAACTCGAACCGAAGGTACTGTAGCGCTTTACCTGAGCCCCAGCTATACTACTCATTCATGTTTATGAGACACGCGGAAATTAAATAATTTGCCCATAATCACAGGATGTTGAGGACGCTGAGACTCGAAACTCACTCCCCAGCTTCAAAGTCGGCAGCTCTGGTTCTCAGGTATTGCATTGATGTGGAGAAGCACTCAGTGGAAAGTGCTGTTGAGCGCTACAGCACTGCTGGGTGTAAGGCATACCCGTGCTGAGTGAACGAGAGGTGTACCACCCACTATGAGGCGATGCACTTGTGTGTGGGAACTCACAGTGGACAGCAGTGTTAGAAGCAATAGTGTGTGTCTCTTGTGCGATGCGGGAGGTTTCTGTCGATTTTTTTCTGTTGCATTCTCCTATAGGATTTATATTGTACAGCGCTGTTTAAATAGGACAATGCCACCTTTACTGAGCAGATCTGCTAAAATTTAAAGGGACAGTAGCAGAGCGCTGATATTTTTAATGGGTTAGTACCAGTCAGTACTTTAGCATGGATGCCGGGGCACGCGGAAATTAAATAATTTGCCCACAATCACAATATGTTGAGGACGCTGAGACTCGAAACTCACTCCCCAGCTTCAAAGTCGGCAGCTCTGGTTCTCAGGTATTGCATTGACGTGGAGAAGCACTCAGTGGAAAGTGCTGTTGAGCGCTACAGCACTGCTGGGTGTAAGGCATACCCGTGCTGAGTGAACGAGAGGTGTACCACCCACTATGAGGCGATGCACTTGTGTGTGGGAACTCACAGTGGACAGCAGTGTTAGAAGCAATAGTGTGTGTATCTTGTGCGATGCGGGAGGTTTCTGTCGATTTTTTTCTGTTGCATTCTCCTATAGGATTTTTATTGTACAGCGCTGTTAAAATAGGACACAACCGCCGTTACTGAGCAGATCTGCTAAAATTTAAAGGGACAGTAGCAGAGCGCTGATATTTTTAATGGGTTAGTACCAGTCAGTACTTTAGCATGGATGCCGGGGCCCCTGGTGCAAGCGAAGAACATGGCCCATCTGAGTGCTCTCGGTGTGGTAAAATACAGCTATTGTCAAAGTTTAAGGGCCTCTCAGCAGGCGCGCAACACCCATTGGGCTCACCGGGCTTCAGCCCCCCGTCGTGTGTGTCAGCCCGGGCTGACACATCTTCGCGGCTGGCGACGTCTAATTGCAGCCGCACCCGAGTACTTCACAGGTCTGTAAAAGACCATTTAAATGTAAATGAGGCTTTTGTTATGTTTTCACCCCTTCTTACAGGCACTCTGGTTACGGCTGGAAGAATTAGCCCCCCCCAATCTTTTTCAGCCCCCCCCCGACATTTGGCTCTAGTTGCCCGCCTGCCTCTCAGGGCACTGGACCCCGGTGCCACAGCACCTGCTGCACCAACGGTAGCTACACTCACAGGAACAGCACGGCTCAGCTAAGTTGCTTTACCTCTAATGCGGCAATATTCGAACGTCTCATTATCACTGCTGTATATCTAACAGATCAATAATGAAACTTCTCAGTAAGGTTGCTAAAATATGAAGGAGAGTATTGTCACTGCCTTAGTGTTGCATTGTAAGTACAATAGTATTAGTATTTTATGGGGATAATGTTATTATGTAAGTATACTATTGTAATTCAGTAAGTTCAGTAGTACTTATATTAGTATTTTAATGGCAAAAGCAGTAGTATTTAAAGGGCATAATATTGTCATCACAATATTGCATTATCAACAAAGCAGCTGCACCTCTAATGGGAGAACTATGTCACTTCACTAATGTGTTAAATAAAAATCTATGTGCACCTCTGAACTCACATGAATTTAGAAGAAATCTATGTATTCATATAATGCAATATTTTCATAATGAGCATAAAAAAGGCGCTACTGTATTCAGTGGAGTGCGCAGCCAGGGGAGTATAAATCTTATTTTTTCCCTCAAAGGCAGTCTACATCTAACATTACACTCAGATGTACTGCTAAGTTGCTCCCAACCCCGATGTCCTGCTGATTAACACAACAAAGCTGAAACATCGATATAGTGCATATGGCGTATCAAAACTCTGATGATCAAATTGAGGACCTCATTTTCTCATAACATAGATAGTTTGGGCTTTTTTGCCATAATAAATACTTTCGCCACTTGTTTTTAATGAAGTGTTGTTTCTTTTTCTTTTTCAGATTGTTCTATTCAATTGCTTTGATTGCAGTGTACACTCCGCTGCACTTACCACTGTACCATATAAGCTATCACTTTTTATTATGTAACTATATTTTTAAAAAAACTGTCTTACATGAGTACAAAGATTATTGTAATGTCATGTTTGGTGCTTTTGATTTTTGTTTGGAATTTGTTAACATACGGGAATACTGAAAATACATAAAATTTCCTTTACAAGTGGAACCATATAGTTTTTCTATAATATATATGTTTCTAGGTTTCACTTAACTTTGGGGCAGTCTGTTCACATATAATTTCTCTTTAGTGCTGCTGTATTCGCACAAAGACTGCTATAGCGGTTACTGGCACAACCGTTGGATGTTAGTAGGAAAGCAAGGTCGCCTCTCAGCAGGCATTTTACTCCTTAATTAGACAGTATCAGAGCTTCCCCACCACCACCCCCTTCGTGTGTGTCAGCCCGGCTGAGACAGCTTCTCAGGCTGGCGTCCGTCTAATTGCAGCCGCACCACAGGTCTTTAAAAGACCATTTACTTGTTAATGAGGCTTGTGTTGTGTTTTCACCCCTTCTTAGAGCAACTCTGCCTATAGCTGAAAGAATTAGCTTCTCCCACAATCTTTTTCAGCACCTCCCCCCCCCCACCGATATTTGGCTCTACTTGCCCGCCTGTTGGAAATGCTAAACTTTACTGAGGAAAGTAGCAGCATTTCTTATACAGAAAATATATATTTTACAGACTTGTACCAGCATTTCCTTTTCAGGTTGCTATACCTTAACTCGGACTGAGCCAGCCCTTCTCAGTACTGCTGCTATGCCTGTGGTGTGACATGATTAGTACTTACCATAAGGGTGTCTGAACTCACTTCTCAGCAGGGCCACAGTACTTTTAATCAGACAGCACCAGCACTTCTGGGCTTATTTATTTTTGATAAGATGGTGTTGGAACTGCTCAGCACTTTTAGTGGGACCTTAACAACAGTCCTCTGGAAAGTGCTGTACGTTTAACAAGACAGCATACAGTGTTACTACCAAGCAGGCCCGGCTCCAGGAATTTTTATTTGGGTTGGCCAAGGGTGCATTTGGGTGGGCCACTGCGGGCTCGATTTGTCGCATATAGGCCTGAGAAGGCCTGCTTGAGTGCCCTCCTTTATCTCTTCTTAGTCCTACAAGGCCCAGTAAAACGCACACTTTTCTGAATCTCTTTCTAAATATTATCACTCTCAAAAAGTTTTTTTTCCATGTAATGTTCCTTTGATGGAAAGAGGCGGTTTCTGAGGTGGGAGTATCAGGCAAGTGACACTTCTCGGGCTCCCTCTGTGCGAGCCTTCAGGGAAAATCCCTCTTCATTACTACCTCCACCTGACCCCGGACTCTGCAACACACTCCCTTACAAGCTTGATTATCCACTACTCCTCTCCAGTGCACCTTGGCTCACAGGTGACCTTAGGCCCCAGCCCCATATCAGGCACCATCGGGCTCCACTTTCATTTTTCCCGGTAAAAACATTAGTAAAATCTCCTTCAAACTTAAAACATTGAATATAGCAGTAAATATAATTAGCACACACTTTAAAGTATGTTCCACAGGAGCCCTTATGACCCGACTGCTAATTAAATAAACAAAAACGGAAAGGCTGACAGGGCCGGCTTTAGCGCTTATGCGAAAGTCTTTTTTGGCACCATACCAATAACCTCTTTCTCCGCAAATACCTTTACTACCACCTTCCAACAATGCCTCTCATCCCACCATGGCCCCTTGATTGACCTCTTCCTCAGATTCCCTCACTGCCACACGCCACAAGTGCCCCTCATCTCCCCATAGCCCCTGCCCCTCATGACCTCTTTCTCTGATTCCCTCACTGCCACCCTCCACCAGTGCCCCTCATTTCTCTGTAGCCCCTCCCCCTCATGACCTCCTTCTCAGACTCTCTCACTACCACCCTCCACCAGTGCACCTCATCTCTCCCTAGCTCCCCCTCCACCCGATGACCTCTTCCTCGGATTCCCTCACTGTCACCCTCCAACAGTGACCCTCATCGCTCCCTAGCCCCTCCCACTACCTCCTTCTCGGATTTCCTCACTGCCACCCTCCAACAGTGCCCCTCATCTTTGCGTAGCCCCTCTCTCATATGCATTTAATTTGTTGTATATCGCTACTCATATCAGTATAGTGTGTATCAGTACTTTACACCACACACACAATATACAGACAATGAATCTAGGGAGTGCAGAGTGACTAGGGAGTGCAGAGTGACTAGGGAGTACTAGGGAGTGCTAGGGAGTGCAGAGTGACTAGGGAGTGCTAGGGAGTGCAGAGTGACTAGGGACTGCTAGGGAGTGCAAGAGAGTGCAGAGTGCAAGGGAGTGCAGAGTGCAAGGGAGTGCAGAGTGCAAGGGAGTGCAGAGTGCAAGGGAGTGCAGAGTGACTAGGGAGTGCAGAGTGACTAGGGAGTGCGAGGGAGTGCAGAGTGACTAGGGAGTGCAGAGTGACTAGGGAGTGCGAGGGAGTGCAGAGTGACTAGAGAGTGCTAGGGAGTGCAGAGTGACTAGGGAGTGCTAGGGAGTGCAGAGTGACTAGGGAGTGCTAGGGAGTGCAGAGTGACTAGGGAGGGCTAGGGAGTGCAAGGGAGTGCAGAGTGCAAGAGAGTGCAGAGTGCAAGGGAGTGCAGAGTGCAAGGGAGTGCTAGGGAGTGCAGAGTGACTAGGGAGTGCAGAGTGCTAGGGAGTGCAGAGTGACTAGGGAGTGCAGAGTGCTAGGGAGTGCAGAGTGACTAGGGAGTGCAGCGTGACTAGGGAGGGCTAGGGAGTGCTAGGGAGTGCAGAGTGACTAGGGAGTGCAGAGTGACTAGGGAGTGCTATGGAGTGCTATGGGACTTCAGAGTGACTGCAGAGATTAAGCTAATGGCAATGTAAATGACAATGCCATTTATTTATCTGTTTTCAAAACCAACACATAAATACAAATATTGTCATTTACAATGCCAATAGCTCTAACTTTTCCAAAGGCGAAACCATTGCATTGTAAATGCTTTTTACAAAGAGGAACCTAACCTAAAGTTTCTTATGTCTGTGTGCACAGTCTGGATTTAAATCGAAGTAGTTAGTGCATATGTATTTCCACGACTCTCTGGAAAATACATGTGTGCACATAAGAGCCAAACGCTGATCCCTATAAGGTGCTGTGAAATGGCTTCTAGGAGTGATATCACTGTAATCGTTTGAGTTAAACCAAAAACAGATATGTAGACAAATGTAAAAGAGCCCCTCCAAGAGTGACGTGACTAACTATTGGGCACCCGGTGTCTGCAATATTTTGGCTCATTTCCAGATGCATTTTATCACGTTCCAGTCAACCACGATATATATTAACAAAGGGGGTTTATGATGCAGTTCTGGCACTTTCTGTGTAGAGATTGAAATCTGAATGAGTTCAATCCAGGCCATGCAAGCACTGATGGGGCACAATACCAATTTAAAGTTGCTCTGAGTCACTTTCTATGTCTGCCGCTAAAGCATCGAAGAAGTGTCAGAAAGGAACCTGCTTTGAAGCTTTACACCCACTTATTGATATGCAGGGTGAAATAGTACTTGTGTCTGGAGCAGCGGTGAGGACAGAACTAAGAGACCCAACTCACCCAGCAAATCTATGGCAGCCACACCGCATGCACCACTTCAGAATTAAGGGACAGCTCACCCAGGGGCTAAAAACCACGACAAAATCAAGGCTCCTTCACACTCGCCACCTAACATTTAAAATTATCACCTGAAAAATAAATGTCGTTGTTGCCAGCAACAAAGAAACTGAAGTCTCTGAGCCTGTTCCATGTCCAGGAGAAGAACGGGCCTTGACTGCCTCTCCCAGGAAGGGTTGACTTACGTGCTCACAGAGGCTGGGGATGAGCACAGAAAACATCTCTCTTCTGACCGACTTCTGCGTAGAGCCGTCACTGGCGCTGTGCATGAAGGGAAGAGCATTGGTCAAGCGCAGGGAACAGAAACATGGCCAATCACTTTGTGGCTTCATAATTAGGCCACACGGTGTTTGACCACGTTCTGTAATTCTTCCGCCCCTTGTAATAATGCAAGTGAGCGTGCTAGTGGTTGAGGGGTGGAGATGTGGGCAGGACAAGAAAGGGAGGTGGCCAGCAAAGGAAGGGGCAGATTAGAGTAGGGACACGAAGGGAACGGTTGTATCAATAAAGCATGTGAAAGAATACGAGAGTCCGTGTCTAATTATTGCTGGTCAGACTCTACATCTGGCGACGAGGGTGGTGAATTAGCGCACGGCCTGAACGAGCTACCCCTGAATTCGGTGGACCTGTTCCCGTGATGCCGCGTGTGTGGTGTCGACGCCACGGTGAGAGCAGTCATCTGGGTGCCCACTCCAGCTAAGCTGATCGTGCTGAGTGTCACCTATTTTGTTTCCCCGAGCCTCCTGCTTCTTAAGCCGTGGGGAGTGGTGTCTGCAAGCGCGGATGCGCGCCGTGATCTGGGTGTCCACCCCAGCCACGTGTACTGCCCAGGAAGTAGCTGCCTGATGCCGGGAGCCCACCCCGGTCTTACCTGCTGCCCTGGAGTGATTGTTTGATGCCGGGAGCCCACCCCGGTTTGCTGTCCTGCATTCGTTGCATCGCCGCGATCGTCTGCCCGGTGAGTGCCTGCCTTTGTATGCCGAGGCCCCCAGGGTGTGAAGAACCAAGCCAAATCTCGCAGGAAGCGAGATTTCGACGGTGGCGGCCATTTTGAGGTCAGGCATCTGCATCTATCCCCTGCCAGGGATAGCCGGCGGACATTGTAAAGTCAGGCGGCAGTTGTTCTACCATCAAGCACAGGCAAATGCAAGCCTGAAAAACGGCAATTTAGTGCCACGAACTTGCGTAAATGTTGTTGTAATACAAAAAGGGGAAAGAAGACAGGCGTTCCAGAAGCACATGGTCCCTACAGTGATACATGCAGTGAAATAACTTGCGACACCAGCGAGTGCGTGACTGAACAAGAGTGAGACCACTGCAAGTGACTGTCTGAGAATACTAATACGTAACAAAAACTATTCCTAAGGATGTCAGGATCACCATCACGTCAAGCCCAAGCCCCAGCCGACACCAACCAACCAGGCATGATGGGTGTTTCCTTCCTACGCCCACCTGAACCGCTCGCATCTTGTGGCTGGAGGAGGAATGGGCCTTTGATGGCAAGAATGGATGGAAGAAGAAGAAGAAGATATCTTTATTGTTTGATTAATAAAAATCATTACAATGGTGAACATGCGAGCACTATAAAACATATATCATAAATAGTTAATATATTTACATTTATACCATCACAATGGAAATGAGGGGTACAACTCGTCAGAAAAACAATTTAAAATCGTAATAGCCTGTTAAAAGCAGTGGTAAACCTTAGTTGTCCGTTCTAGTTTTTCCATCTGATCGGATCGGATACAGACATTTGCTTATAAGAGGCAACATTTAATGGTAATATAGTTCAGGGTTTATGGTGAGAATCCTGGGGCTACAGTCCATTTGTGTAATGAGCCCCTGCATACAGTATTTCTAGGGATTCACGGGGAAAAATGGGTCAGTCCGTGTGCTGAGACCGTTATCAACTGTACTTGCGTACTACGAAGGATTGTAGTAGTCGGGTGAGAGTACGACAACGTAGATGCAGGGCTTCGTCTGTTTTTTTAATGGTTAACCATTGTTGGCTCGCAGAGTCTCGCTGTTTGTACATTTTCTTGCTGTTACTGCAACAAACTTAGTGAACCTGATGTTAAGTTGTGGATTATCCGGGTTCATTGATGCAAGAATAGCCTGACAGCATGTACGAATGCCTAGTTTGTTCCATTCACCCTTTAACAGTTTCCTTCGATCGTCTTGAGCTGCAGCACAAAGACATACCACGTGCTCGATTGTTTCTGTACTGGTCCCGCAGCCTCTGCACGTTACGTTTGGGTTTGCACGTCGCCATACCGGCAGGTGATAGAGAAATGGCCATTCTCCCATCCTGAGGGCCAGGAATCTTTTTTTCCACTGCAATGAGTAGGTACATGACAAGTGTGGGCCCGTAATCCCTGGCTTAAATCCTGATACACCTGTCCAGGCGTGCTTACGTTGAATCAGTTGAGCTCGATCAGAATGGAAGGACCAGAGACGGACGTTTCTTTTGATGTGGGTTTTAAGTACCTGCTGCGGTGGATTAGAAGTCCAGATTTCTTCTATATCAAGGAGTTGTATGAAATCCTTCAAGTAGCGCCGATATGAGCTGCCGATTTGACCGGCTGAGATCTCCAGCCACAAAAGGGCCCACAGGCTTCCCTCTCTGGAGTTGCGCAGCTTGTTACACAACCTGATGTACGCTCCACGCCCTATCGCTTGGTGGTCATGAAGACCAAGTTCCAGGCGTACTTGGGCAGGAGAGGAGGACTTGGATAGGCCCAGTACCTGTTTAAATACTCTTGTTATTATTTTATTCACGCAGCTGTTGTCTTTCCCTTGCATGATCTCCTGGCTGTATGTAAGGAAGTTGATGATTTTTGCCTTCATTACAGTGATAAGTGGGATTAGGCTGGGGCCTGACAGATGTCTTGGAAGGGTCTTAAAAGCTACTTGGATTGTCAGGGCTTTGGCTTCCACCTCGTCTCTATGTTTAGAGAATGTTCCCCTCCTGTCCAGGTGAACCCCCAGGTACTTATAATAATGAGCTCCGTCAACTTTTTTGCCATTGTATTGCCATCCACTACTTTGATATTTCCTTTGCCCAAAGGTAATTGCGTTTGTCTTCGTTAGATTAAGTTCCAGGTCGTTTTCGATGGTGTATAGGGACAGCTGATCAAGAAGTCTCTGCAGGCCCACCCTAGAGTGACTAAGTAGTACCAGGTCATCTGCGTACAGTAGGTTACTGACTCTTGTCCCGGCCAGTTTTGGAGGATGGGAGTTAACTTTGTCAAGTATCTCTGACACATCGGAGATGAAGAGGTTGAAAAGTAGGGGCGCCAGCACACACCCCTGCTTTACTCCACGGGTTGTTTGTATTTTCCTAGAGATATGTGATCCATCCCCGAGTTTTATGCGAATCCATGTGTTGGAATGTAGTGCGATTATGGCTTGTAATAACGTTGGTGGAATCCCCCATTTCTGCAGTTTAAGCCATAGTCTGTTTCTAGGAACGCGGTTGAAGGCGGCCTTGAAGTCGACAAAACAGCCATGCATCAGCATTCTTGAGGTGGACACTTTATCTAACAGAACGGAGATTGCGAGCAGGTTTGTTATAGTGCCTGATTTTTGGACGAATCCTGTCTGATTAAAGGGTATGAGGTGTTTTTTTTCCACCCAGGATGCCAGATCTTGAAGTAGCTGTTTGGCATAGTATTTTGATTCCACGTCCAATAAGGTGATCATCCTATAATTTTTGGGGTCTGATCTCTTGCCGCCTTTATAAATTGGGTGTATAATAGCTCCTTGCCACGATTCCGGTAAAACCGAGGTAATCCGGCAATAGGAAAAAAGAGGAGCCAACTTGTTTGCCCAGAATTCTATGTCCTGTTTAAACAGAGACTGGGGTAAACCGTTTGGCCCTGGCGCTCCGTCTGAGCGGCCCTCTGTTATCGTTCAGGCGATTTTTTCTGCAGATATTTCTAGGGTTGTCGGAGCATTTTGTGATGTTTCTATGGCCTGGGATTTCATATCAGTTATCATTGGAGCCCTTGTGTATGATTCGGTATAGATTCCTGGTGTCTTCACATCCATTATGTCTGATGGTTTGCATGTTTTGGGTTGTAGAGCCATGGCTAATGGCCTATCCGGTGAGGTTTCATTTTCTGGTTCGCCAAAATGATCTGTGAGATAGAATACCCATTCGTTTTCAGAGATGTTAGCACTGCTTTGTCCTCCTCGTTTGTGTATTTTAGAGTTAACAAGAGACCAAAAAGGCTTTGAATTATCATTTTTGCTTGCGTGTATCAGTTTTAACCAGAACTGCTCAGATCGTTTCTTTTTCTCGATGAATATTGCGTTTCTGAGGGCTTTTTGAGCTTGCTTGAAATTGTTTTGATAATGCTCTTCCCCTGGGTTCCTGCGTACCTGTCTTAAGGCGCTGTTACGTGCTGATTTTAAATTCCTGATTTTGCCAGTTGTTATTACCTGATTTCCTTTTGCGGTTTTTTGTGTGATACGTGGAAATTTCTTAAGCAGTGCACGGGAGAAGCCCTCCCACGATGTGATGGGCCGAGATGTATCAATACTCATGGGATGTTCCTGGGCTCTGCATTGACTCATTATTGCTGGTATGGTCGAATCAGTCAATTTTAACCTTTTGAGATTTTCAGTGTAGTTACCTTCTGTAGTTTGGCTGGTCGTGGCGTGATGTGTTAGGAGAAATGACAGGGTGGTTACTTGGGGACGATGGTCACTGTCCCCTCGAACTGTGTAGTTCTCGATAAAAGGGAGGATTTCCTTATTACAAATGGTGTAATCTAAATACGAATGGGTTTGACCATTTGTTCTCGTCCAATTAGGAGGGTTGTCCTTAGGAAAGCGACCATTTAAGATTGTATAACCCAAGGCTGTGAGTTGCAACACCATGTATTCGCCTAATTTGCTATGTTTATTGCCGGCGGGTTGTTTTTGTTCCATGGTGTCTGGCCATGGTGCGTCGTACTCTTCTGGGACTTCTTGAAAAAGATTTGTGTTGTAATCTCCGGACACTATACAGGCTGGTCTTTTGTAATTACTCTGTATGTTACACAGTACCTGGATTAGTTGGTTAAACTTAGTTTTTTTCTCCCTGGCGCTTGGAGAAATGTAGATATTAATCAGAATCAGTTGTTCGGTCTGTGTGGGGTTGTTAATAAGTACGCCAGAGATCCAATCTTCTTCAAATGTCAGTTGTGTTGTATTAACATTTAACTTGGTTGAAATGTAGATTGAGAGACCTCCGCTAGGTCGACCGGATTTATGTGTTTTCTGAGCGGGTGTTCTATATTCCAGATATCCTTCGAGTGGGAGGCTGACTAAGGACCAAGTTTCCTGCAGTAATATAACCTCATGATCTTTAAAGAAATTTATCACATCTGGGGTTTGAAATTTTGATTGGAGGCCGTTGATGTTCCATGAACACACCGAGAGACCGGGTTCAGTTCAGTTGTGGTTACCGCCATCCAGGGCCGCTGGCAGCCAGGCCCTGTCTCTGTGGTTTTTGTCTCCTTAATTTTTAGGTGACTCACCCTTACTGGGGAACAGCCTTTGGCTGATCTTAAGATTGAGAGGGATCGTTGGCCCTGTTTGTCTAATATGGACGGGGGTTTTGCGAGAACCGTGGGATACCATGGTTCCGATTGGGGGACTACTTTAATACCCCATTTGTTGAATAGAGCTGACCTTGATATTATTTCTTCCGTGAGCGCTACAGTTGAAAAAGTGATTAACGTTTGTTCTGCAAACTGATAGCTTCTCATCGGTATAAACTCAATAGAGATAAGTTCGTTGGATTCAATGTGACGCAGTTCAGGGATGCATTTAAAAAGTTTCAGGATGTTCCCTCTGTTCAGGATGTCATGTGGTCCTTGGCTGTAATATTCAGGGACGAATAACAGTTTATTTTTTAAATTATTCGATGGGGGGTCCTGGCAGGGAGTCTTACAGTTGTCTTCGACCACGATTAGAGATGAATCGATTCTCCTTTGGGTGTAAGGCAATTGTTGCTTGGGTCCTATATTTTCGCCGGTGATCTTATAATTGTCTTTGACCCTGTTTTGCGGTAGGTCGACTCTCCTTTGAATGTGTGATGATTGTTGCTTGTTTTTCCCGTCTTCACCTCGTGAATGGTGATCAATTTTATTGGGTGGGGACTTGCCCATTTGCGGTGTGTCCGGGTTCTTGAATAGTGTTATCTGGATATTCTCCTTGCCTCTCGGCCTATACTCGTTATCGTACTGTTCATTCGTTCCCTTGTCTAGGTTTGCCTTTGGTCCGCTTACTGTATTTGTTATGACTATCGGGCCGTCTAGTCCGATCTTAGCGACGTGGGGTGGTGTTCCCAGCTTCGTGATCTTTCCCTGGTCATCCAAGGTCAGGGGCAGTAATGGGTTAGCTGGAACGTGTCTCCTGAGCCCAGATGGCTCCTTATGCTTTTTGCTAATGACGAGAGGTGTTAGAGCCTTGTCGATTAATGCTGTAGATGTTTGTGTTAATGATTTTTGTGGCGAAGTAAGGATGCTGTCTGAGCTTGCAGTACTAGTTGAACTAGATCGTGTCTTGCCCTTTTCGATGGATAGTGGATCGCTGGTCGTATTTTGAATCACTGAGCTACGTTTGTTGCGTTTTTTCCGTAGTCTCTTTCTTTCTCTCTTGCTCAGATGATGTTTTTGGGGAAATTTGTTTGTTAGTCCCGTTCCTGGGTCGGTCTCTCTAACGTCGACAGATTGCACTGACTCTGTCGTAGTTTGTTTATCTATTTTCAACGTGTTGTTGTTTTTATTATTTGATTTTGTCGACAGAAAGATGTTGTACTCCTTGGGTACCATTTGTTTGTCTCGATTGTCCATGGATGGGGCTACTGCCGGGGCGTCCATTGATTGCATATCAATTTTTGAGGAAAGTGCTTTGTGGTTTTTTCCCAAGTTTTTATGATTTGTACTTTCGTTATTGACTTCCTGAGCGATTTCATTAGTTGGGTGCGGACCTGACAGGTGTGGTTGAACTTGTGAACCTGATGGTAATTTCTTTATCTCTGTCAGAACCAGGGCAAGGAACTGTGGAAATGTAGACAGACTATCAATTATTGGAGAACAGCAGCATATTGCTTGGGTCAGGTTGGCTTTTGATTGTGCTTTGGTTATTAAGGTGTTCAAGCCTTCTAGTTTATTGTCTATCCCTGCCGTATATGCTGCTAGTGTATTTAAAAGTTCTACTTGAATGTCGAGTTTGTCTGAATGGTAGTTTAGTGCAGACACTGTGGATTGTAGTGTTTGTAGAAGCTGAGGCCAGATGGTGGTGGATTCAAGAACTACTGGGTCGTGGGCTTCCATTGTGACATTTGTTTTGTTGGGGTCAGTCTTGAAGAAGGATAGGTCCAAAAGGGAGTGATCATTAGGCTCGCCTGACTTTATTTCAGGAGATTTATATTGGACACAGACAGGTGGCGTTGTTGGTGTTAATGGCTTTATGTTTCCTGGAAGGGTTCTGGTCCATTGGGCTGCTTGGGGGTGAATTCTGTTTTGTTTACAAAGGAGCCCGCACTGTAGGGGTTAGTTTCCTGCTGTAAAGGCAATCTGGGAAAAGGGGGAGAATCATCGCTTGAGATGGTTATTGTTGAGAAATGCCAAACCTTGTTAGGTTGTTGCGTTTGTTGTGAAGGGGGTGATGTATATCCTGACCTGATGTCTGGCCTTTGACTGTTTTCCCCAGGTGGGGGTGATACTTCCCTTATTAAATGGTCATCTGGGGATGTGAAAATGGCCTGGTTTTGCAGGTGTTCGTGAACCACGGCCTGTACTTTAATCTGTGCTCGTTCGGTGTTGATGGTGGTTTGAGGCGACTGTGTCGGTTGTGACAGTATATCAATGGGGTTGGTTGGGGCTTGGACTTTAATTCCTTGTTTCTTCAAGAAGTCTCTGAGGGTCCTTTTTTTTACGTCACTTGTTGTTTCGTCCGGCGTGTTATGCTGTTCAGTTGGGGGCTGGTGTGACTTTTCATTCTTGGTAATACGGTCTATAGAGTCGGGTCTGCGTTCAGAATCCTGCGGATAGGTTGGTAATGCGGGTAACGCCAAGGGATGGGGTTGCACTATCTCCAGTTCTCAGGTGGGTCATTGTTTTCCTTATTCAACTTCTTGCGGTTTCTTGCGGTCTCTTTTTTCAGCCTTCCGGACCGCATTGCGACTTAACCGAGGAGGAGTAGTAGGGAGGAGTGGAAGTGACTGCTCTTGATTTTTGACTCTCTTTGTTTTTTTTCCCCTCCTTCTCCTTCCCTTCGCTTGGTATCCTTAGGGTGCAAGGGGGGGAGGGGGAAACAAGGGAACAAGGGGGAACTCCCCCTGGACCCTACTCAACCCCGCTTATCTGTCTGCACTGCCCCCAGTCACCCCTTTGCAATTAATCACTTGTGGCTGGTACCTGAATCACGGTGGCCACCGATGATTCGACAGGGCGGCACTGCTGTTAGTTGACAGGCTAATTGTGCGTTGCACGCCTCTTGGCCCCCATGAGAGGTGCCCTCACTTGGGCTACAGGTGACTGTGGCTTGGCAACACCGTTTTGGGCGGCAGAAATGCTGTTTGGTTACCACTCACTGTAGTCTCTTCACCCACCTTGGCTGCAGGTCTTGTGTGGCTCTCTCCCGCGGTCCTGCTGCGGCTGCAGGTCTCAGGTGGGCGTGACTCCCGCTGCTCACGGCTCTCGGCGAGTTTCCCCCGACGGGTCTCCCCCGCAGGTCTCCACTGCGGTCCTTGCCCTGCTGTGGCCGCGGGTCTCCGGCCGCGGCATCTCCCGTTTTTTCCCGCTTTTCACTTCCGTGACTCACCTCGGCTGTCAGCGGCTTGCAGGGGTCAAGCCGGTCATGCCGGGGCGAGAGCTAGGCTGGAGCATGGCGGGCGGGCCTTACAGCGCGACCGGCGATGGCTGCTGCTCTGCGCTGTGAGCTGAATGGGCGTTTTTGGCAAGAATGGCTTGAGGACTTTGAAGACTTCATGCAAGGGTCTCATGTGACGGAAGAAGATCAGAAATTGATCGCTTTGCGTAACCTCATAGGAAAGGAGGTTGGTCAGCTCATAAAATAACTGCCCACTGGTGATGCTGGGTCATACGCCAAAGTGCGCATCCTACTAAACAGGAAGTTTCTACACAGAGGAATGTTGACTACGAAAGGTATACTTTCAACCTAGCCTCACAAGAGAAGGAAGAGCCCATAAGCACGTTCACCACACGGCTTCGACGGTTGGCTCGATATTGCGAATTTGACACATTCTCCACTGGAGATGCTCTCAGATTACGCATCATAGAAGGATGTCAATTGGAGTCACTAAGAAGGCGACTTCTAAAAAAAAGCTACACATTAGATAAAATTGAAGAGATGACTAGAGTTCATGATCAGGTGGAGGAACATGCTAAGAAGATGGAGGCAGGGCATACTGAGAAGCGTGAACAAGCCTTCCGACTTCAATCTTGCGCCACCCGCAGATCCCCTCATGGCAGACAATAATCGTCTAGACCTAAAATTCATCATCAACACACAGGTCGCAGACGTCACAACTCAAGCAAAACGGACAAGAGATGGGAACGTCAGCTCAAGTGTTATCGATGCGGATACGACTTCCCTCACACTGATGCATGGCCCGCCCTGGGACAACAGTGCCGGAAATGCGGGCGAGATAATCATTTTGAAAACGTCTGTGGAGAATATCGAAGAGACATGCAAAGGGACCGTGGTAGGTCATCTCGTCCAACGACTACACGCCATCACGCAAAGCAGTTCGAGATCGTCGAGGATCATCCACTGGATCCTCACAATCAAGCGGGGCATCACACAAATTGTATTGGTCGAGGAGGTCACCGTCACAAGAATCAAGATCACCATCGCCTGTGTCACAGGACAGTGACGAATACATCTGCATGGTGGCAGACCCTGATCAACTTAAGAAATACCCGCAACTCGATATCCGTGTGGGTGATCATGCGGCTAAATCCGTGCTTGACAGTGGCGCATCCCTAAACTACATTCCAGTGACAGAATATCGCAGAATTAATCCAACCCCTCCACTGAGCCCGGCGCATGTGAAGGTGTACACCTGGATGTCAAGAAAACCACTTCTCTGCCTAGGAAAATTTGCAACCACTCTCACCTACAAGGACCACACCGTGCCCACTCATATAAATGTGATCGAGGGACCAGAAGCAGATTGCCTTCTCAGCCTTCCCACAGCTGAACGACTCCGACTGGTAGAAATCCTTTACAGTGTAAGTGACGACCCGGACATCATCCACAAGTTTCCCAAACTGTTCACCGGACTTGGAAAGATGGCTCGCTGTCAAGTGCGGCTACATATCAATGAACAGGTAACTCCCGTAGCTCAGCATCTCAGAAGGGTTCCATTTCATCTCCAAAGGGGCGTTGAAGAGGAATTACAAGAGCTACTGCAAGCTGACATCATTAAACAGACAGAGGGACCCACCCCATGGGTTTCTCCAGTGGTGATTGTGCCAAAAAGGGTACCCCGGACAAAGTGCGCCTCTGTGTTGACATGAGGGTACCCAACACCGCCATTGAGCGCAAACGACATCCTGGGCCGCATCTGAGTGACATGATTGCGTCCCTCAATGGAGCTCAAGTATTTTCTAAGTTGGACCTTAACAAAGGATACCATCAATTTGAACTACATGAGAAATCAAGGTACATCACCACGTTTGCTACTCACCTCAGACTTTTCAGGTACAAGCGGCTTAGTTTTGGGGTCTCCTCCGCAGTTGAGATCTTTCAAGAAGCTATTAGAAAGACAATCCACCACATTCCAAATGCCCTAAATTACAGTGACGACATCCTGGTTTATGGTGCAACAGTGCAGGAACATGACACGGCACTAGACAGGGTTTGTCATGCCCTGCTGGACGCTAATCTTACTTTAAACAAAGAAAAATTTGAATTTCATAAGTCCACGTTGAAATTCTTTGGACATATATTCCTAGGTGCAGGGATGAAGCCAGACCCTGAAAAGGTAGCAGCTTTGAACGACACCACGAGCCCTCAGGATGTAGGACATGTGCGATCCTTTCTAGGAATGGCGAGCTACTGTTCTAGGTACATAAGAGACTATGCCACCATCAGCTATCCACTGCGTAAACTCACAAAACAGGGTCAGCCATTCCAATGGACAACGCAATGCGAAAAAGGAGATTAAAAGAGCGGTGGAAGCTGCCAACAACTTGGCATACTTTAATCCGAAGAGGAAAACGGAAATCACGGTTGATGCCAGCCCCCTTGGCTTATGAGCCATACTAGCCCAGTTTGATCATGATACTGACCAACGACACATTGTTGCATACGCCAGCAGGAGTCTTACAGACACAGAAAGAGCCTATTCTCAGCCCGAGAAGGAGAGCCTGGCCGTTGTATGGGCATGCAAACACTTTCACATCTTTGTGTATGGCAAACACTTCACGTTGATAATGGACCACCAAGCCTTGGTCACCATTTTTGGCAATCCACGAGCTAAAATGCCCCCCAGGATAGAACGATGGGGCCTCCAAGAGTACACATACACCATCATACACAAACCCTGGAAGGCTGCCAATCCTGCTGATTATATGTCGAGGCATCCCAAGGTCGCAATCACATTGCGGCCCTCCCTAGCTGAAGAGTACATCTATTTTGTGGTTGACCATGCCAGGCCACCTGCTGTGCCGCTAGAAGCCATTCGGGATGCCACGAACCAAGATGTCATTCTGCAACAGGTAAAACATCGCCTTAGAACAAACAGTTGACGGCATTCAGATGAGAATGAACTAAGGGAGCCGAGTGAAAGGCAAGAACTGAGTGCGTTCAAACATGTGAAAGATGAACTATCTGTCGCTACGGATGGACTTGTGCACGAGACCAGAGAATAGTCATCCCCATGCAAGTTCACCAAGGTGTCATCAACCTGGTGCATGAAGGACATCGTGGAGTGGTGGCGACCAAAAGAGCTCTGATAGAGAGTGTGGTAGAACTGACACTAAAAGACTGCCCTCAGTGTCAACTGGTGAGCCAGGGAGTGCCCCCTGCTACCCTTCAAATGTCCACACTACCCAATGGTGTCTGGCAAGACGTTGCCCTGGACTTCTTCGGTCCTCTTCAATCAGAGAAATACATCCTAGTTATCATGGACGAATACTCCAGGTTTCCCATTGCCCAGTTCGTCTCATCAACAAAGGCTGCTATTACCATACCTGTCCACGATGAAGTCTTTGCTGCATGGGGCATACCGAAGACAATCAAAACAGTTAATGGACCGCCATTCAATGGGCAGGAGTTTGGGGAATTTGCCAAACATCTTAATTTCAAACATCGCAAGATTACCCCTCTATGGCCGCAGGCCAATGGAATGGTCAAAAGATTTATGGCCACCCTGAAGAAGACATTCCAACAAGCGGCACTTGACAAGAGGGATCCCCAAGTTGCCTTAAATGAAGTCCTACGAGCATATCAAACAACCCCACATGCTACAACTTGCAAGTGCCCTGCGACTCTCATGTTTGGGCGATCCCTAAGGACCAGGATACCCACTCTGGAAAATGCCTTACGGTCTAACACACATGAGCGTGACCACCACGATCTTGCTGCAACTGATCGGAAGAACAAAGAAAAGATGAAATCATATGTGGATACTCAGAGGAGAGCCAAAACCCCGTCCATCCATGAAGGGGACTGGGTACTGGTCAGACAAGAACAACAGAGGAAAACGGACTGTCGCTATCGAGCTGAGCCATTAATGGTCACTCAGCAAAAAGGAACTATGATCACCGCGGAATCTGAAAACAAGAGGATCACAAGAAACGTGTCACACTTTCAGAAATGTACTTCTGCAGTCAAAGAGCCTCTCACCACTCCATCAAAGGTCATGGCTAGTGAAAATGCAGCAGGCGACAGCACTCCGCCAGGGCCCGTGAACCACGTTGAATCTGAAGATGAGGGTCCAGAAGCTCATCTGAGACCGCGACAAACCATTCGAAGACCAGTAAGGTTGATTGAAGAACTGTAAATATGTTCACATTATCACTGAGGTGACAGGCAGCTGCCAGTACAAGGGACCGTTGCATTTGTTCAAGAAGAGGGGAGATGTAATAATGCAAGTGAGCGTGCTAGTGGTTGAGGGGCAGAGACGTGGGCAGGACAGGAAAGGAAGGTGGCCAGCAAGGGAAGGGGCAGATTAGAGTAGGGACAAGAAGGGAACGGTTGTATCTATAAAGCAGGTGAAAGAATACGAGAGTCCGTGTCTAATTATTGCTGGTCGGACTCCACACCCCTGTGCTGGCTTATAAGCAGGAGTCAAAGACCATCACTTTAACCAACCCATGAGGGGCTATCATGCTGTTTATAATGGGAAAACTGCCTGAAAGCAGCGCAAGGATTGAGTGGAGCAGGGCAACCTGGCTCTCCATAGGAGACAAGGGGCTGTGCTGTGCTCCCTCTGGCTCCCCAAACAAGTGCAGGGTAGAAGGTACTGAAGTACGCATGTGGGATTGGGCATAGCAAGAGGCCTGTCCAATTTGACATGCACACTTGATATTACAATCAGACAAGTACTCCCCCAAGGCTGCCAATCAACAAAATGTATCCCCCCCCTCCACCCTAGTCAAACCCAACCCCTGCAGCACCGTCTTTGGAGCAGAGGACAAGCAGATGTATAATTATAAAGATAATTTTCAGGTGGAGGCTCATGGTGGTTTCCTGCTGGGAGCAACGCTCCACTGCTCCAATGGACACACCGCCACTGCTTGCAACACTTTCAGTCGAGACAAGGTAGATGCTGCTGTTTGCTGCAGGTAGTTGAAGAGCTCTTGTCGAGGGTAGGACTAACCAAGGACACTTTAAAACTTACTACAGTGTCTTAACAAACTTTGCAAGATGTGTGTCATGCAGAGACTTTTTCTCCCTCCAGGTTTAGAAAGTTTTGCATGTAAAAATTCACTTCATTAATTAGACCTGATCATGTTAGTGAATTGTCTGTTAGATGAGAAATTTTTTATGTTCTTTGTCAATGGGATTAAGAATTACAGGCTCAGTTTTCAAAGATTGTGCTAGTAGATTGAGTGTTGATTACTCCAAGAGCAGTTTCTGTGAGTGTCTTTGTAATACAAGAAGACTATGGACAGATATTGTATGGTGGTGATACTCATTCAACTTAGGGAAAGAGAGCTCTGAGCAATTAAGCTATAGTACGAGCCAACAGCAAAATCTGAAAAGGATTTCAGCTATTCTGGAAGTCTGATGAGATGCCTCAATAGAAGCCTTACTCCACTGACTTGTAATGGTTTTATTTGCTGCCAAAGCATCATCAGCAGCGATTATCTGTCCAAGGTGAGAGTACCAACTTTGCCACACACAGTCTTCCGTTTTAATTTTAATCAGCTGTTGTTGCTAGCTCTGTCCTAGCCCATCATTTTTGAGCTTGGCTCAAATGCAGATAGTTGTACCCTTGCCTATAAAAACGCTTCGATCTACCACCGCAAGGTCTCCTACAAGATTTTTAAGATAAGCACTCACAATCTTTATTGCCTCTATTGAGAAAATTTTCATTTGGATGTGTATTTTGTAGATATCCTGACTAACATAGACCAAGGCCTCTTTGCTCAGCTTCAGTAGTCTAAATTCCACACCATTTCATTCTGATATTTTGTTTTCTCATGGAAATCATGCTTCCAAGTCCTTTTTGCTCCCTACATAACTTATACTTCTTCTACCTTCTGAGATGTCTTTGCCTGTCAAAAGCCTGGTCGCCTTTACGCATCTGCAAACACTACTCCCCTGAATGATAGAGCTAAGCAAATTATTTTCTTTTGACCTCTGCCAGAGCACCAGACCAAATCACCAATCAAGGGGCATCAGCTAATG
Source organism: Lissotriton helveticus (assembly GCF_964261635.1). Classification (NCBI taxonomy): domain Eukaryota; kingdom Metazoa; phylum Chordata; class Amphibia; order Caudata; family Salamandridae; genus Lissotriton; species Lissotriton helveticus. The sequence continues at coordinate 1,765,535,501 of NC_136057.1, forward strand.
CTGTCTCTGTCTAAGCTGTAACTTAGGCGGAAGGACCAGGTAGAGGAATGAACGTTTATAATCTTTGCTGACTTTTGCACTAACAATCAGTGATGCTGGGGAGGAAGGCTTTTCACGTGACGGAGCTCTGTGGTCCAGTTGCCACGTCTTGGTTCTGACTGCCGGCAGCAGCGTTAGAGCGGGACGAGCAGGACGCCGAGGACGAGGAGGTGCGGCAGGCTGCGGCTGAGCTCACGGCTCCCGGCTCCAGCTTCTGCTAATTCTGGCTTTCGCGTCGGGAGTACCGTCCGGCTGCTGGCTGCAGGGCGGCTGAGCGTTGGGTCCCCCCCCTTGGTGCTCATAGATGGCATACAAAGTGCACTCACCCCATCACCATTTTCTCCCCTCCTCTCAAAGATACACCTGAGTCCTGTTTGATTTTTCGCAGTGTGTCCATTTTTATTAAAATATAGTTCCAGGCCAATTACTCCATTGGTCTCTTTTATTTATTGTAAAAACTCTTTAAAACTTGTTTATCAACATCACAGTATTCAAATACTCACACGTATATACATAGACATAGTCATTCTATTTACATCCCGTTCTCCAACGGGGCTTTGCTTGACCTTCGGGCTGTGCCAGCAGGCCACAACCAAGTTAGCCTGCTCCCATTAAGTTAACCGCCCTCCGGTCAACAGAGCCGCAGGTAAATAATCTGCCACCACTTGTGGCAACCAACGGCTTCCAGGGTAGGGCTAGAGAATCCAGGGCCACCAGCAGGTCAGCCCCAAATATCCCGCCAGCCCAGAGCCCATGATGATTTTAAGACCTGTTCTAGGGTAAGAAATGGCACTGACCAAAGGAGACCCTGTGATACCTCTTGTCCAGGACCCCGCCAAATTGAAGCCCTAGTTCAGGGATGGGTGGGTGGGTGACTTCTTCTGCGACGTCCGACTCCTGGGAGGCGATGTGGACAAAGAGGGGGCGTGAACTGAGGCGCTGGCTTTTCAAGCCTCGCGCTCTCGAACTGCTTCCGGGTCACTCTGACCCTTTCTCCTGACGCTCTTCCTGGTTTTCTACCCTCATCCCTTCCGGGTCGCGCGACCCTGAAGGGACCCCTCTGCCTATTCGGCCCTTTGGCTGCCACTAACGGGGCCACGCCCCTTATGTGGGGTGGCCCCATGCATAGATGGCATACAAAGTGCACTCACCCCATCACCATTTTCTCCCCTCCTCTCAAAGATACACCTGAGTCCTGTTTGATTTTTTGCAGTGTGTCCATTTTTATTAAAATATAGTTCCAGGCCAATTACTCCATTGGCCTCTTTTATTTATTGTAAAAACTCTTTAAAACTTGTTTATCAACATCACAGTATTCAAATACTCACACGTATATACATAGACATAGTCATTCTATTTACATCCAGTTCTCCAACGGGGCTTTGCTTGACCTTCGGGCTGTGCCAGCAGGCCACAACCAAGTTAGCCTGCACCCTTTAAGTTAACCGCCCTCCGGTCAACAGAGCCACAGGTAAATAATCTGCCACCACTTGTGGCAACCAACGGCTTCCAGGGTAGGGCTAGAGAATCCAGGGCCACCAGCAGGTCAGCCCCAAATCTCCCGCCAGCCCAGAGCCCATGATGATTTTAAGACCTGTTCTAGGGTAAGAAATGGCACTGACCAAAGGAGTCCCTGTGATACCTCTTGTCCAGGACCCCACCACGGGGCGAGGCGCTTACTGGCGGACTCGACCCCCCCCCCCACTGCACTCAAGAGCTTCCGAGATGGCCCCTAATATCGTTTGTATGAAAAGTTCATTGCCCACTTCCGACAGGTGTACTCCATCTGTAGCATATAGCTCTGGCCTTGACGTGAGTATTAATTTGTGCCTAATGGTACGAATGCTCGATTTCTGAAGAATTTCTGCAACTGACTGATTTAACCTTTTCACTGACTTATTCACCGCTTTTTGAGGGGCGCCCCTTGCCCATTTCTGCCTTGGAATTACCTCGGACCATAGCAAGATCGCGTTAGGCAACATATTCCTGATTGCTGCCAGGGCAGTGAACAACGCCTCTTTTACGCCCCTCCTACCTGCCGGAATCATGTCGTTGCCTCCAGAGTGTAGCACTAGTAAGTCGGGGGTGGGCATGCCTCTGTTCATGGCCGCCCTCAGATCGCTAGGAACATCGGCTAAATGTTGTCCTCCCACCCCCACCCAATGGTGGTCAAGTCCTTGCGCCTCCCATGTTCTTAACTTGTGCGAATTCGTGAAGACCAGGCCAGCCCTGCGAATAAAAGAGTGGCCGCACCAGCATATCTGGGGTCTGTGTGCTGTGGTACCTAGGGCAAAATCGAGATAAAAAACCAGTCAAGGCTACCTGTGTGCGATAAGGGGGGGGGGGCGCGCTACGAAACTCAAACTAATTGCGGGCGAACGTAACGCTCATAACAGGCTGACTTCCAACGACCTAATCTCTTAATAGTTTCCACTGGGAGCCCCAGGCCTGCCGCTGTAGTTGCCGCCCCGATACGGAATGAATGGAATGTAAAGTCAGTTGAGTCAACGCCCAGCCTAGACAGTGCCAGCTTAACCACACTTATGAACTGAAATCTGGTGAGGGGTAAACCGTTCTTATGTAGCAGGACTCTGTCGTCGCTCCCTTGCGGCCTCATTTGCAAGAATTCCCCTGTTAGTCTTACCGGGCAGTATGTCACTCCCGCTACCCTGCCTAATGGTAACCAAATTCCTTTACCCAATGGGTCTGTCTTAGATCTCCGGACCCTGACTTTCAGGTCGTCCCCTGCCATAATCAAGTCACCGCACCTTAAGCCCCCTTCCCTATCCGCCTTAGAGGCAGGGAGCAATTCCGATATCCTGAGTGCCCCACAGAATGCTAGTACATAGGCTACCCTGAACAACTGAGTTTCGAATGGGGAGAAGCAAACATTGGGCAGAGTCTCCAGGATATTTACCAACCTACTCAAGTCTATGGGTCTTCTTGAATCTTTCACTCCCGGGGTTAGACGTTCCCATCCCTTAACAGCTTTCCTCACTCTCTGGTCCTTTATTGGGTCCGCCACCCCCCTTAAGCCAGCATAAAATGCCAATGCCGACAATTGTCTTTTCATCATCGCTACTGATTTCCCGCTAGCTCTCTGGTGCACTATGAAACCCAAGACGCTCAGGGGAGAGAAAGTCTCAACTGCACCCGCCCCTTGTAAGTAATCTTGATAAAACTGCCACGACCTCTCATACATACTCTTAGTCTTCGGGGCCAGGGATGCTGTCATCAGCTCAGGGGCTGCGGGGCACCAAGCTTCCATAGCCCCACCGGGAAGTTCGTCATCTCTCTGTCTGCTTGCGGCCAGTGTGTGCGGAATTCTGCCAACTTAAAACGGGACAAGGTGTCAGCGGCTTGGTTGTCTACCCCAGGAACATGCTTTGCAGTAAAATGTACATTGCGACGCAGACATTGCAACACTAATTCTTTCAATAGGCGCAACACCCATGTGCACGTTGCTCTCTGATTGTTAATCACCATCACCACCGACATGCTGTCTGACCAGAAAACAATGTGCCTGTTTGTGAGCATATCTCCCCACAAGTGCAGTGCCACCACTATGGGAAACAGTTCTAAGAAGGTAATATTGCGTGTCAGGCCCTGTTGTGACCATTCTTCCGACCAATGCTGCATGCACCACTTGTGACTCAGGATTGCCCCGAAGCCTACGCTACCTGCCGCATCTGTGAACAATTCAAGCTCTGCGTTCGAAGCGCTCGGTCTACGCCATATCACGGACCCATTAAAGTTCTCCAAGAAGTCCTTCCGAATGTTTAGGTCCTTCCTCACTTCCGCTGATAGCCTAACTCTATGATGGTTAGCCCGCAGCCCTGACATTGCCCTAGCTATGCTTCTGGAGAAGGCCCTGCCCATCGGTATGACTCTCAAAGCAAAGTTCAGTTGTCCTACTAAGACTTGCAGCTGGTGTAGAGTGACCTTCCTTGCCCCCAAACAGGCGTCAATCGCATCCTTGAAGGCGGTCACCTTCGACCTGGGCAGCCTGCACACCCCTTCTCTAGTGTCGATTTCAATGCCTAAGAATGTTAAACATGTAGTTGGTCCTTCAGTTTTTTCTGCTGCCAGCGGTACTCCTAGGGCTTTTGCCAGGTGCTGGAAGCCCAGCAGGGCCTTCCTGCATGACTGCGAACCCTGGGGACCCATGAATAAAAAGTCATCTAGATAATGTACCACTGCATGAGATTTGTCTGTAGAGAGAAATTGTTCCACCGCCCATTCTAAAAATCTGGCAAAAGACTCAAATACTGCGCAAGCAATTGAACAGCCCATGGGCATGCAAAGATCAACGAAATAATCTCCTCTGAAGGTGAAACACAACAACTTAGTATCCTCCGGGTGCACTGGCAGGAGCCTAAATGCCGCCTCGATGTCGGACTTGGCCATTAAGGCCCATTCCCCCATGGCCTGCAACTTTTGGATTGCGGTGTCAAACGTTGTGTAGCGCACCGTGCATAAGTCTGGGTCAAGTTTGTCATTAACGGATTGGCCAGGGGGGCTAGACAAATTGTGTATCATGCGAAATTTCCCTATCTCTTTTTTAGTTACTAACCCCAGTGGAGAACAGACAAGATCAGGTTTTGGCAATTGTTTGAAAGGGCCCGCTACCCTACCCAAGGCAACTTCTTTCATTATTTTCTCTTCAGCTGTTTCCATGTTCCGCAACACAGAGCTCTGGTTGCGCGGGGCGACATTGCCTGGAGTAGCTAAAGATGGGATACGGAAACCAGACATAAAACCATTGTGTAGAAACTGAGCATCTTGAAGCTTGTCGTACTTGCTAAGGAGGTGTGTCAGCACATGAGTCTTAATGGGAGTTGGCAGATTTTTCGGATGTCTGAGGGGGCCGCCCTTTAGCTGCAGCCTGGGCCGGCTGTTCTTTTGGCCTTCCTGACTTCTTAAAACATCTGACCTCAGGATGTGATGGACCCCCACAGAAGGAGCAGCAATGCTTGAATCTACACGTAGCCCCTCTGGTGCACTCATTTTTGTTATACAGCCAGCAGGCCTGCTTTTTATCTCCTGCCCCCCTGTCGCTCCGAAAGGGCTGATTGTGTGAAGAGTAACTAGTCTTAATCACTGGTGCAGAGGAATGAAATACCGCATACCATACATTAATCTCGTGTTGGTCCCATGCTATGTTGGGGTGTACTGCCTTCATTTGCCTGAACTTAGTGTCATACTGTAACCACCCTGTGCCTGAGAACTCTGAGGCCGCCCCATGTATCAAAGATATGTAACTGATTATCTGAGGGGCCAGCGCGGGGTACCTCTCTACCATGATAGCAGCGTAAATGGCGAATCCTGTAATCCAATTCTTTATAGACCAGTCAACCAATACCTTTTTCTGCTTGTACTCGCCTTCCTTACCAACCCTCGCCTTACCTGGAACCACCCCTGTATTGATGAGATCGAATACGTCAATAAATTCTCCCTTTAGAATCTTTTCTTTGGTGTCAGAGGGTACATGCCACGTTATCTCCGCAGATGGCGATAGGGTCATGGACGAGGAACCGTAAATTAAAGGGCTGTAAGCTAACGACGGCTGCCCTGTCGGCACCGGTCCTCCTTGAATCTGATTACTTGTTGGCCCTGTCACGTTTGCACCGGTGTTTGCTGTTTGCCCCTGGGGGGACAAAGTTACTATGTTTGGGGATGTACCCATCGCCATCGGTCCTACGAATCCAGGGTAAGCTGTGGAGAGAACCATTGCGCTGGCAGGGCAATTACTAATTGCCTGCCCGTGTGAAGTTGTCGCTAGTACGCCTGAGGATTGCGCTACCTCCCCAGACTGCACCCAAACTTGTGCTATTCCACTACCCGGCTGAGTGACCACTGGGGGTAAGGATGCTTGTACACCGGGCACCTCCGCATTTGCGACGGGCGCCACCCCCGACTGCGTAATGTTAGACTGAGTGTTGCTTCCCCCTACTGCGCCCGACTGGGGGATACTGTTTTCTTTTGTTGTGTTAGGTATCAAGTCTATTGTTTCGAACACCTCTTTCTCACCTGAGGCTGCTGATTGGGCCTCGACTGCCCTCGGCCGCTTTTCTTACGAGGCCTCTTTAAACCTTTCCGGTGTGCGCCGAGCTCGCTTGCCTCGTCCTCTTTCTTCCTGGGAATCTGCTCTTGCCCCTTCTCTCATAGTCTTTAACGCCCAATCGACGCCTTTTTCCTTTGTAAACTCCAGCAGTTCCGTCAATGCCAGGTAGTCATCTCTTTTGGCCGTGGACCCCTTGCCCTTCATTGGCCATTTCGGCGGCATTCTGCACTTAATAGAATAGAAAAGTGTTAGACCTGAATTTTAATGACCAAACGCTTCCTGGTTAGCCACCCATTTGTTACCTGGTGTCGCAAATACTAAGCACTCCGATTATGTAGATACATTGTTGGGGTTAAATATAAATCAGCAAAATATGTTATGTGATAGCCATTTTTGTTGCTATCCTACGCTATGAAATAATAAGGATGGATATTAGGATGCCTATCTTCCTTAATGTTCTTACTCAAGATATCACTACTCTTAATGTTGTGCCTCCCAGCGCCCCAGACAAGAAACCAGTGAAGAGCATGCCCACATTGATAAGCTACAAAGTATCTTTTGCCCTTTATAAAAATTAGTGTAGTTAAAGATTCCATCTGCTGCTGCGGAGGCCAGGCTGTATGAAATGCTACCGTACTATACCAGTGCTGATATAACTGTTAAACGCTGCAGCATGAAGGGCAAATTAAATGGCGCCGCTCTAAGGCATTATACCAACTATTATGGGGCTCTTGGGTTCGCCACATAAATATGGAGCCTCGCGCATGAATTTCGTCTGCCAGTTAAAGGGTAGTGGAAATGCCTGGGATCGAACCTGGGGCCTCGAACTTGCAAAGCATGGCTCTAACACTGAGCTGCATCCCCCCGGGCCAGCGAACACAGGCGCAGCCCTCTGACCGGCATAAGACAAAAATGCAGGATATCGCCCCGCGATCGCGCACACAAACGCTCCCAACCCCATTCAACCCCATTCAACCCGAGGCTGGCCCCAGACACGCACTCGAGTCGCTCACAGTCACGGACCCGATTCTGTTAGGCCCTCGCCCGCGGCGAACATTTTCCGCATCTCCACGCTCACTCGTCTCAAACATCCCGCACACTAAGCTGGTCGCATCGCGTACACTCACCCGCCTCGACCAGCGCCACGCTCTCCGCACGGATCACAAACAATACATTCAAATCGCGCACGGATCACACCTACACTTTCCACACACTATCGCACTGCGAGGCCCACTCACCTGCGCCTGAAGTCGGATGACTTGACTTTCCACGCGCCCCGGCTGCCGCGACATGGTTCCACCAGGACTTCTTCTGCGACGTCCGACTCCTGGGAGGTGATGTGGACAAAGAGGGGGCGTGAACTGAGGCGCTGGCTTTTCAAGCCTCGTGCTCTCGAACTGCTTCCGGGTCACTCGGACACTTTCTCCTGACGCGCTTCCTGTTTTTCTACCCTTATCCCTTCCGGGTCGCGCGACCCGGAAGGGACCCCTCTGCCTATTCGGCCCTTTGGCTGCCACCAACGGGGCCACGCCCCTTATGTGGGGTGCCCCCTGCAATTCGACGGGCTTCCAGCTACCACCGAGCCGACCGTAGCCGCCCTTGTGACCTGTGACCAGCAGCCCCAGCCTCAGCGACCATCGGCGAACTTCAGCGGTGAGCAAGAAAGCACAACAGGGATAAGGACAAACAGATGGGGTGAGAACTGCTGCCCCGCGGCCCCTGCTCCCGGCTAACAGCTTCTGGCTCCTCGCTCCCACACGCTGCCAGCTTGTCAACTTATTTTTCTGTTCCTAGCCCCTGCCCAGCCCTGCCAGATCTTGCCAGATCTTGCCTCACACGGGGTTTGGGCAAGCGGGGCCTGTGCCTGTGCTGTTACCAAGTGTGGCTGAGTCTTGCCTCTCGTCCCCCGGAGTGCCCCACAGTACCCCTGAGCCCCTGAGTGCCCCTGAGTACCCCAGAGTAACTCTAAGTGCCCTGATCTGCTGCTCCCGCTCCTGCTGTGGGCCGCTGGTAAGCAGGGGAGCGGCAGGGGAGTGGCACAACTGTTTGGGCAGGCTGGGAAGTGGGCAGAGCTGTGAACTGTGAACTGTGGCTGCGGGCCGAGGGGTGGGGCAGCAAGCCCAAGCAAGAGTGTGCCGCAGTGGGCAGGTAACAGGTAACAGGGGACTTCGACTCCGTAAATCCAGTTGTCGTGACTTTGCTTCGATGCTACCAACGATAATATAATCTAACTAGCATCTCGCAGGCAATCCAGCCTCTTCCACCTTCCTCCACGCCTCACCACTCCTAAAAGCTGCCCCCACCTGTGTGCGGACCTACATTCCTTCCCTTCTGCACCACTTGTTCGACTGGCGGCAGTGCCGGTGCCCTGCTGAGCTGAGGAATCACCGACGTAAGGGAAAGAGAAAGGGCCTTGGGAACGAGGTGAGCGAGGCCGCCATTAGAGGCTGCCACAGAGTAAGAGCCCGGGGAGTTGACTGGGAGGCGGCCAGACTAGGTCAGTTTTGCCCGCGGCCCTCCCTGTGAGCTCCGCTCGCATCCACAATCACCGCGAGCCTTTGGTGAGCCCCTAGACTCCCCTCCGTCAATAATCTGACAAGTGATCACTTGACAAAGCACAAAGTGATAAAGCACAGCACAACTAAAGTACAGTCAAGTTCAAGACCACACAAGAAAACGTTTAGGAACATACAACATATCAAAAAGCAATAAAAGAGGAGAACAAGCAAAGTGAAGTGAAGGACAAGTTTTTCTTGACCAACTATGCGAACAAGGAGTACCACACAATTACAAAGCACTCACCACCCCCACAAGAGCGCTAAACGACTGAAGACCAAATTGCTCAACTCCGAAGTGGGTGGCCGAGGGTGTCAGCCACCTCCGTACCCTTTGCATCCCCTTGGCGCAGTCGGGGCGGATGGACCCTGCTCTGAGGGTGACAATATGCAAATGATCTTTCCCGTGCAGCCACCCAAACCGAAAACCACCCATCCAAGTGACATTAGGAGTCACTTTACTCGGATGGATCAGCTGAACAAAAACGCCCCCCACCAGTTGCCAAATAATACTACAAGCTCTCACAACCACACTGTCACAGCCTTCACTTCCCCTCATATGGCACCTCTTTTCCCTGAAATAATTGTTCATGATAGGGTATTAGTAACTGCAACTCCCTCTATCTTCCATTTTCCCTCCCTTCTTCCAAACCAGCAACCATCACATCAAAGGCCAGACGAGCAGCAAAAAACAAAGTCGGTCTCTGCTCTGTCACCATCACCAGTTACACTTAACTCTCGCAGAGCCGATAATGACTCAAAACCAGAGCCAGCAATCACGACCCCCAAAAAAGTCATAACTAAACCCGAGTCCAAGAATCACCTCGTAAATCACCAGAATCAATAATATGGATCTCATCGACACACTCTCCTACACAAGCTCTACAACTTTTGGCCCTCCAAAACTTAACGTCTTATGGCGAAAAAACAATTCAATCAAACGACCCATTGGAAGACCATATCCAAAAACTGAGTTTTGACCTTCCCTCATTCACATGTACCCCGTTTCTTGCTACTGGACAGCATTCATCCCCTACTGGGGCTAACGACCTAAGCCAATACGAGGATAAGGTTAGTGCTCCCAACGTCTCTTCAACAAATGTCAACAGCTGCAAGGCGGAAATAAAAACTTGCAATTCCTACCAAGATCTTCATCAGGACCTAAGCAATACTCCCCAAATGAATAAAATTGTGTCAAATAAATCAGACACCAATAAATTCCATCATTATTCAACTGGAAAAAAGTTCTCTCCACTAGAACTTAGCCAAGTGGACCTGTTTGATATGCCAGCCATGCTTAAAGTAGAGGCCCTTCTTTCAGTCACTAATCAAGCCTTGAACTCAATTGCTAATGCCGCTCATATGCATGCTGATAAACTAGATGCGCAAATTAACATCTTACATCTAGTAGCTGACTCAATAATGGGAAAAGACTCAAAGCTTGAGAAATTAAATTCTCTGATATTGAGAGCCCAAAATAATGAGGAGCAAAATCAAATGCAAAGTTCAAACCGAATCTTGAAGTCAAATGAAACTGTACCCCTAACACAGACCCACAATGGCTGCAATTGCAGCCTGCTTTTGAAAAAAATAGAATCACCCCCGGAAATAATGTCTACCCTGATTGAAGATCTGAAGAACGCAGCCCTGGCCACATCACAGAAAACTACTACTTCGTCGTACTCTCAACCTCACAATAAGACCCCTGGAACAGAAGCCCTGTCAACCAATGTTGTGCAACAGAGCCGCGATACAAATGAGAAAAGAACAAAAACTTCACCTCATGGCCCTAATCCAAGTAGTCAACAAAATCACCTCCTCGCTGTCGTTAAAGAGCAGATACTAGGCCCCCAGGGAAGCGATGACCACTCTAACCATCATCTAACATTGAAGGCCCAGGAAAAAATTATTTAACTAACATTGAACCTGACCTAGCCAACTCACAAAATTGTGCCGGCCCCTCAAACCCGACCCTCCAAACCACGAAGGAAGGTAATCCTATATCTAGGAAGAACAGGAAAAAAATAAAGAAATTAAACAAAGCGAAAAAAAAGGGTAAGGCATTACTACAGTGGTTAGGAACAGATAAGAGCAAATTAAAAACTATGCTACCACCGCCAACGGAAACATCTGTCCTTTACAAAGAAGAGTCTACAGAAACCACCGTCGTAACTCCATCCAAAGCTACCAACGTCTATAATCATCCGTCAGACGAACTTAAGAACTGGACGAACTCCATGGACAAAAAAGAAATGGCAGAGAATAACAAAAACAAAAAACTGCATACTACTTCTATAAAACCAAAGGAAATCTTGATTAATCCAACTAACAAACCCACTACGCCCACTGACCAAGTTCAAAAATTAATTGATGAGAAACTAAAGCTTAAAACAATAACTCATCACGATGATTTTTCCTTCTCTAAAATAAAGGACAAAACAACAAACACAAAAAAAACTACAGAAGCTCCACTAATTCAACTTAAAATGAGAGATGAGAAGAGAAACAAAAAGCAAACAGATAATTCCTGGCCCTCAATTTACTTTAAACAGTCTAGGTGATTCAATGCTCTTAATCACTGAGAACCATCACACAGAGAAATTAGTGGTTCTCCCCAAACAACAATACCCGATCAACTCCAACCTAAACTCTCGAGAGTCGTATCTTCTCTCTCAAGAACACAATAAAATATTGTTCTACTCAGAATATGTATCCCAAGGAAAATGAGACATTTTAAACAGAGGAAACATTCTAAAATTATGCTTGCATCTATCAGGATTAGAGAATATACAATCAACGGATATTGAAACAGTGGCCTTTTTGGAGCCAGAACATGGCAAAAAAAAACGAATCGACAGTGGTAACATTCCGCAACAAAGGTCTGATCACAATCTTAATGAACAACAAAGCCCAACTGAGTAACTGGGGCGTCCAGGTCAGCTTCTCTTCCAGCATTAAATACCCGGACTTCCTAAAAGATAATACACGGAATTCACTAATGGCAGACAATCACAAATTATTGTTAAATCAAGGCAAACAGATCCAACAGCCTTCTTTGACATCATCTGCCTCAAGATCAGGAATAAAATCATTGCCCTGGATTGAGAACCCCCTCCAAATAATAGTGTCAAAAGAGGGCGGCCCACACAAATGTGTCCTCGTGCCACATAAAACTCAAGATTGGTCTTGGCTTACTCAGGCCTTAGGGTAAAACACAACAAAAAAGGAACAACGAAAGAACGACCAATGACAAATTGCAATAACTTAATATCTGCTCCTGGAATATTCGAGGCCTAACAGAAGAGAAAAATGAACTGCTAACCAAAAGTCTCCTGAAGACTCAGGATATAATCGCTCTCCAAGAAACCTGGGCCCTGGAAAATACCGTTTGGGAAGATTTCATTGTTACTGAATCCCATGCCATCCCCTCTGCCATAGGTGGCCATGCCTCTGGAGGCGTGTTGATCGCCGTGAAGAACACACTAGTCGCAAAGATCGCACCGCTCTCGATGGGCCAAGGCGATTACATTTTTATCAGCATTGAGATCCAGTGCCATGAAAAAGAAAAGCAGAGACTGCGAAAAATTATCCTCGGCAGCGTCTACTTGCATCCGTCTAAAGCAAGACGAGAGATGACACTGAGCAAAATGCTCCCTGATATAATCAACCTCGAGGCTCTCCACCCAAATGACATATGGCTGATAATGGGTGACTTTAACACTAATTTAATGGAGGTAGCACCCACACCCACTTCCCAAATATCATTAACAGATGAAATGTGGGCTATTCCGGAGATAAAATCCCAGTTTCAAAGGAAGGAAGAAAAAGGGATAAAGCTCTCAACGCACCTAAACCAACTAGGCCTTCGTATTTTAAATGGACGATTCGAGTCAGACCAGCCGGCAGCCTACACCCACTCATCTCCCTTTCGAATGGCCACCCTAGATGACATATGGATAGCTGTTACTCACTTCCAGTTAGTACAGCAGTTCTTGGTAACCCCCTCTTTCGAAAGCGACCACGCAACTCTCACGTGTAAAATTGATACTACGCATTCCCACCGCACGAAAATAGCACTGATTTGAAAAGAATCCAACCTAGAGATCACCAAAAAACTGAGATGGTCTGAGGATGACCGGGAAACTATGGGAGCTAAGGTGGACGATCTACTGACTAAATGGGCACCAGACTCCAATTGTCGTCCGATAGCTCCTTCATGGGAAATCTTCATGACGGAGTTCAGAGACCAATTAGCCTCAAAATTGATAAACGCTCAAGGTAAAGACCCTCCGGTCTCATCTTCCATATCCGAGCAAAAATGCTTTATAACTAGTATCAAACATAAACTAAATAGGCTTCAGCGCAACAATGTCCACCACGAAAGTACATATAAATCTCTCCGGGGCGAAATAGCAGCCGCTCAAAAGGAATACAGAAAGGCCAGATTCACTCTAAAGAGACTGGAAGAAGAACACCATTGGGTGGCTGCTCACGAGATTATAAAAACAAAAGATCAACGAAAGTTCTGGAGTTGGATAAATAAGGCTGTTAAAGTTACTAAACCAACAAGTGTAACAAACATCTCTCCAGCCGATTGGGAGGCCTATATCAAAGCTCTTTATATCGAACCAAGTGACATAACTTTTAACGATCTCTCCATCCTCCCCCACTTCAGCTCCCCCGACGACAAGACGCCAGCTATCAAGGTCACCCCAAACCAAGTTGCACTCATAATAAAGAAAATGCGCTCAGCGGGTGCCCCAGGACCAAACGGAATTCCTACCCAAGTATACAAAGCATCCGCTCAGAAATGGGCCAACCTGCTGGCTCCTCTCTTCGAAACCGCAACTCTGCGTGGATCCATACCGGCATCCTGGCGAGGGTCGCGGCTTGTCCCTATCCATAAAAAAGGTTCTCGCTCCAGCCCCGACAACTATCGGATGATAGCCCTTCTTGACGTAGATGGAAAGGCGTATGTGAGTGTCCTTTTATCAGAACTTACAACCTGGGTTGAAATTTGTAATTTAATCCCCTCTGTACAAACTGGCTTCCAAAAGGGCTGTCATATTGAAGACAACTTAATCTGTCTATCCCATATGATCGAATCCACACTAGCCACAAAAGGAAAATCTTCATACCTGGGCTTCATTGACTTTCGAATGGCTTTTGACAGTGTGATTCACCCCAAATTGTGGGAAAAATTGGCAAAATGGGGCATTCCGCAGCCCTTATTGAGAGCTCTCATTTCATAACATAAAGATACCTGGGTAAAAATAAAAGTCACCTCGAGATGGTCTACAACCAACAAAATTTTAACCACCAGAGGCCTAAAACAAGGATGTATCCATGCACCCCTACTTTTCAACCTGTATTTAGCAGATCTCCCTAAAAGCTTAGCCGGATGTCGAGCCTTCCCCCCGCGAATCGAACTAACAAAGATCCAAACCTTGCAGTATGCTGATGATACTATCTTACTCGATCAGACCCAGGTGGGACTCCAAAGACTACTCAATTCCCTCGAGCAGTTCTGTAACATCAATACTCTGGAGATTAACATCGCCAAAACGAAAGTCATGACAGTCTCATCTTTGAAAACAAGAAAAAGCACTTGGTTCATCAAGGGGAAGGCACTGGAATCAGTCTCCACATACAAATATTTGGGCGTCTGGATAGACCATAAGGGGAGACCGACCGCTCACATTACTGCAATGCAGAGTGTCACCCGAAGTTTAGAGGGAGCCTTCATTAGAACAAAGAGCGCGCTCCACTCTCCAGATCTCGCCCCACTAATAAGACTGATAGGCGCAAAACTCCTGCCGACGATAGCTTTCGGTGCTATAACCTATAAAGACAAAATGTCATGCTGGCTAAACAGAGCTCATTCAGCATTGAAATTAAATCTCGGAAAAACAGAGCTTATCCTCCCGGGGAACAGCCTAGTACACTGGGGTCCCCAGTTCTGGCCCAACGAGTTGGGCCCCCCCTCCCATCCCTGCCAGCTCGGTGAAGAGCCTAGGGGTGGTCATTGATGCTGAGCTCTCTCGCAAGGCTCAAGTAGGGGCTGTGATCTCCGCATGCATGTTCCAGCTTCGTAAAATTCGTAAAATAGTCCATCTACTGCCGCATGCGGCATTGGTCCAGGTTGTCATCTCCCTGGTACTATCCCGCCTCGACTTCTCGAATTCTTTATATCATGGACTCCCACAATCACTGCTCCGCCGCCTTCAAACCGTGCAGAACCAGGTGGCCAGACTTATCCATAAAACGCCAAAATGGCAGTCTGTGAAACCCCTGCTGCGCAAACTGCACTGGCTACCAGTCGAATAAAGGGCGGCCTTTAAGATCGGCTGCCTGACTTTCAAGTCTCTTCACTGCACCAGCCCTGCCTTTCTCAAAGCACTGATCACGCAGCACCGACCGGCGCGTAACCTCCGGTCGGCTCATCTCCACCTGCTGGTCGCCCCCAAAATCAAAACAAACAAGTCTGGTGGCCGAAGATTTGCCCACCTGGCCCCCAAACTATGGAATCCTCTCCCTCTGTCCATTAAGTCCAGCTGTTCTCTACTTAATTTTAGGAAGCTTCTTAAAACCCGCCTTTTCACCCAAACCGGTTAGCCTGCCTCTTCACATTCCATGCACTCTACTCTCTAGCGCCAGGAAACTTATGGTGTCAGTGCGCTTTATAAATGTCACTTAAGATAAGATAAGATAAGCATGCTACCGCAGAGTGTTTTTATCACCAAATTCCACCTCTCATGCTCAAATCTGAATGGAATTTTCTTTGTCCTCCCAACACTGGGTCATGAGTGCAAGGTTCATTGCATATAGCCTAAAGACAAAACTAGCTCGCCACCATACTTTAAAGAGCATTATATGGTCATTATTCAGCAATCCGGATTCATCTTGGAACAAATATCTGTCATACTGCTTGAATTCGCTAAAAGCCCATGGCATATGGTCAGCATCGTTACCCATAGAGAGGACATTAAAACTTCTGACTAAGCAAGCTAAAATTTTGACCTATGAAAACGATGCTCTATCAGTATCAAAGCTCTTCCATGGCAGCTAGACTTCTAAACTCTATGCTCCAAAAACACTACCGCTTTACTTTTCATCATTAATGAAACCATACATTAAGCACGAATTAATGCGGTTCCGATTTGGCCTAATCCCTCTAACGACGTACAAACATGGCCAAGGATATAAAAAAGGAATTTCTACAAATTGTCGTTTTTGCAACCTAGCGGAAGAAAATCTAATTCACATTCTATGCATTTGTCGACCCCTGCTTGCCCTACGAGTCTTCTGGCTTCGTCCGATCTGGCTTTCTTTCAACATTAGGACATGTCATGAAGCATTAGAACTGTGTATAAGGGGCGACTCACCTCAGATGGTCACCCGCTTTGTAAAATTTATGTTAGGAATCAAAAATTTACTACCCCAAGAATGAACTTTATTCCCTAAAATGATCTCCCTTTTCTTTTATATGCTGCTTACAGTTTTCTTTTTTTAATCGCAATTACTGTCTGTACAAATTGCAACGATTTTAATTAATTATGCAAATAAAAATACTTACTTACATACTTACTCAGTGATGCTGGAACATTTCTCAGAGTAGGGGTGCTGCCACTGGTGTGAAATCACTAAGTCAAGGAGATTCTGAAAAATCCAAGTGTCACACAAAGAACATGTGTAGCAAATGAGCTGTGCAAATTCAGCAACAGCATGGCAAGGATGAAGGAGCAGATTTACAAGCCCCTTGCGCCACATTTGTGTCACTTTTCCCATGTTAAAAATGACACAAAAGTGGGGCAAGGAGCTTGTAAATCTGCCCCGAAGTATTTAGTTGCTTGTGCTTTTTGGAGCATACTTTCACAAATATGTTACTAAAGCGTGATGAAGTACCTCACTGTCATTTACATACAATGGATTTTCTATTGAAATGGCCACCAAATTGGCAGAGACATGCAGTCTTACTAATAAAGATGTACAGTACACAAACAATAGATAATATGTTGGTGTCATCTACTATTTATCATTTTTGCATCACATAGTAATGTGTTTTGATTTGTTTTGATCATATTAAAAGCTTTGTTTCCCTCACACTCCAGAAGAGCAACACATTTGCTTAATTTGTGCTTTCTAAGGGGTACTACGTTTTGAAATATTTACACAGTTCATTTACAGATATTAAAATTTTGTTGTGAAAAAATAGACATCTTATAGCCTTTCCAGGCAATAATGTCACAAAGTTCAAGTTATAATATCCTACAAAATTGCAGCCAGATAAAGAAAAGTAAACACCAATCTCCATGTGAAAGGAATATGCAGTAATTTGTTAGTAGACACAGTCTGACGTTTGACCTCCGTTTTGAACGCACAGCAAATGTGACAAGATTAAAGTGTAAATCCAAAGCATTTTTATTGTTCAGTCACCTTCTGAACTTTTTTGGACAATGAATAGAAGTGAACCAAGCTTACTGGAGTCTGTCCCAAAAATAAGGTGGGACATTAGCTCCTTTCAGGTTATCGTCACTCTAGTTGATGCCACGGCCAACAGGGAAGGTGTGCAATTTGTCTGGATGCTCCACCAGCGTGTATATGGTTCTTCAATGCTCAAACTCTAGACATTGGGACCAAGATTTGGGACATTTGCTGTCTGTAAATTCACTTCCCTCTTGTGTTTTATTGCATGTCTCTTCCACCACCTCGCACCACCATACCTCATTATTTCCCTTTTTCCTGCGCTTTTACTTTTCGTCTCTCTCCCCCTCCATTCACTTCTCTTCATTTGGCCCCCTTACATGTAAATTGTCTCCCTGTCTCTCTGACACATACACATCTGTCTCCTCCACTCTTCTTCCTTCCTAATGTAATTGTACTTGTTTTGGCACAGAGGAGAATCAGCCGCTGCCAAAGGAAATAGATCTGTTCAGTACAATAATGCAATAATGACATGATTTGCACTTTTGAGCATTCCCGCTTTCGTCCGGGGAATTAGGATACATGTGGAGGTTTCTTTTCCCGTATGTCACCCTCTTTCTCCTGTTCAAGCTCCGAGATCCTGCTCTCTCACCTCTTCCTCTTACTTTGCTGTGCTTCTCTCCCCATTGCTAGCTAAAGTCACCTCTTTTTTGGCTTCACTACTGCCACTTTCCCACCCTGTCGCCTCTGCGTATTTCTTCTCGGCCTCATCTGTCTATGCCTCTGTGCCTCCTCTGAGGAAAGTGAGACCTTTCCTCTCTCTCTCTCTCTCTCTCTCTCTCTCTCTCTCTCTCTCTCTCTCTCCCCCCCCCCACCCCCCCACTGGTGTATATTACTTCCTTATTCCTCCCTTTTCCACTTTTCTTTTCCCTCCATCTCACTTCACTCCTAGTCTTTCCCATCTATTCATCTCTTTTCTTCCCTGCTTATTTATACCTTTCTTTTCTGTCAAACTTCCTTTTCACCTATCTAGAAAGACCTCCCCTCATTTTTATGCACTCTCTGTGTTTACTCAGTTGCACATAACAGCCTCGGTTGTATGCAAGAACTTAATTCTGTTTCTCCAGACCCCTCCTCCCTCCCTCAGTACATCATAAGAAGCCTCCTTCGCTGGGAAATACTCACATTTAAATGACTTTTTACCATAGGTCGTCGCTTCTTCTCTACCTTCAAACTGTACAGATTTAAAAAAAAAAATAATCTTCGCAACACGCTTATTCTGTTTGTTTCTTGCTTCATCTGCTTTCTAATGCAAGCCTTTATTTAGTTTTTTGTTTTTATTCATTTATTTAAGTCGTTTCCTATATAGCACTAGTAAACCCCATAATGAAGACAGAGCACCTTACAGTAGAGGTAAGTTTACAGAGGAAAACATCATGGGTGTTACATAGCAAGGAACAAAAACGATGTTTCTGACCAGTAAGGTAGCAGAGAACATCACATTAAACGTATCTGCATTAAAAGAGGATGTTGATAAAAGGAGCTTTGGACACAAAAATGCATAATTGAGTATTGGCTGTATGCAATTAGTCGATTGCAGATCACAGTCAGCTGGAGGTGTAGGTAGCGTTCAGACAGTGAGAAAGAACATGGTCAGGCATGGTTAAATAGTGTTCTTTTAGCTTAAATTTAAGATCTGGAGTGAGAGTGCAGGATTTATATCAAAGGAAATGTCATTCCATATTATGGGACAATGCTATTTTGAGATGGGGTTTATATCTGCTTCTTAAAGTTCGTGTTGTCCCCAACAACTTCAGCGTTTGTGAGAGGTCGAGGGAGCTGGGGAGAGGATGTAGGGTAAAGGACAGAACTGCCATTTTTGGAACAGGGAACCAGGTTTGAGTCTCGGCGTAGGCTCAATATCATGTAATTCTGGGAAAATCACTTAATCTCCCCATGCCTACAAAAATGAAAGTGTCCTTGTGTAATGTAACTGGTGCTCATGTAAAGTATTCCAATACCTTTGGTTCTAGTTTGTGCTATTTAGGGGTGCAACTCCCATTAGGCTGAAAGGGCTTTAGCCACCCCGCATCTCCAGTCCCTCGGTCTGTGGAGTGCACAGGCGGTTTGTCAGCTGTTGTGGACTGGGGATGGGCACGGACTGCAACTCAGCCTCAGCCTCATCCAAAGTTCTTCGTAGGCCTTCAAAAGACCATTTATCAGTTCACGGGTCTTTGTGTGCTAGCAGCCCCCCTGCTGTCCCCACTCTTGTTACGAACTGTTAATGCCAAAGTGGGAGAAAGAATGAAAGGATTTCATTTACAATATATTAATGTGCTGCTTTCCCATGTTTGTAAAGCGCCCAGCTATTGGTCTGGTTTGCCTCTAAGCTCCAAAACAGGAACTGAGCCCTCTACGTGATATATAATTCATCATTTAAAAATGTGTCAAAGACTCATACTTCAAAAAGTATATTTCTTTAACTTAGAGGCGTTTCACTTAAGTACACTAAAATGAGTTTCTGCATTGACCGACATTCATCAGAATTTATAGTTTCCAAATGTAAAACTTTGAAACATTATTGCCTGCAATGAGAATGCTATAAGCAGGGCCGCTGGATTCATGCAATTCAAGCATTTTTTGAAAAATATTGGATATGCCACATAATCTTTTGTCTGCTGCATAATCTAAAGATTTTGACAAAACATAGTTCCTAGCTCAAATGGATCACAATTCACTAAAAACATGGCAATATGTGTTCCTGCGCTCTGAAATGCCCTTCGCAAAGGTCAAATGGTCATATTTCAGTTGCTTAATGCTGCATTTAATTGTTGAATTGGTATTAATAGGGTAAAATCTTTCAGAGACAGTGTTTCCATCTGTAAAAATAAAAAAATTATGAGGCAATACTATAAAAACAATTTGCCACATTACGCCCCATTGCTGCGATGTAGGAAAAGGAGTGTCCTTTACTTCTGTTTCGGTGAATGTGGGCAAGTGATAGGGAAGTGAAGCATAATCTTCTCAACGGTATGTGGAAGTTCAGGTGGTTGTTAATGTAGGCATGTCCTTCGCTGTGTAGAGCCTTGTGTGTGTGGATCAGAAGCTTGAACTGACATCTCTTCTGTATGGGGAGCCAGTAGAGTTGCCTGATTTGGGGTGTGATGTGGGATCATCGGGGAGGTTGAGGATAAGTCTGGCTGCAGCATTCTGTATGGTTTGAAGTCTCTGTAGGAGGTGTGTGGCGATTCCTATGTCGAGAGTGTTGTCATAGCCCAGTTGGCTGGTGATGAGAGCCTGTGCACCGGTGCATCTCATGTGTTGGGGTAGCCACTTGAAGATCTTTTGTAGCATGCACAGAGTGATGAAGCAGGTGGAGGTGACAGCTTTTGAACTGTTACTTATGGTGACCTTTTTATAAATGATAATTCCAAGGTGTCTGGCATGGTTGGCAGGTAAGGGGGCGAGTCCCAGGTCTAGGGACCACCAGGAGTCGTTCCTGGGGTTTCTTCTGTTGCTGCTGAAGATAAGTACGTCCTTGTTGTCCATGTTCAGCTTCAGGCAGTTGTTCTTCATCCAGTCGGTGATGCTTGTCCTGCATCTGTGCAAGTTGGTCTTAGTGGTGGAAGGGTCATTGGTGAGGGATATGATGAGTTGGGTGTCATCTGCATAGGATATTATTTTTATGAGACCAAAAATTGGTCAGTAGGGTCAAGTATGTATTGAAGAGAGAAAGGCTGAGGTATGAGCCCTGAGTGACACTGAGGTACTGGGTTTTTAAGAACCGGCACAGAACCGGTAACCCAGCGGTGCCAGGGGATCAACACCCAGAGACCTCGGGTTCTCCTGAGTCAGACCTACAGAAACTCAGAGTCTTCCAGGTGAAGTCAAAGATTAGTTTATTGGCTGCAACCAAGGTAACAGGGTCCTAGAAGTACAATACGAGTATATTCAGGAGACTGCACACTTTCACGAAGTTAGGCTTCTCTTCTTATACATAATATTCAGCCTTGGGCAAAACATTCCTTGGATTCGTGGTATTTCATTTATGGTTACTGATTACAAAAGAAAAGCAGAGTCATGATGACATGTACATATTTCACGTCGTGCTGCCCATAACAAATCATCCGGCAAGGCCCAACATTTCATCAGATATCGCTGGACCCCTAATAAAAATGGTCACCTCCCCATCATAAAGCAAGTGAAGAAAAGGAGTGGAGAAAGATGTGAGCGAGATATGGCAGGTGTGCGCGCTGAAATGGTTTTATGGCTGGTTGGGCCTAGATGCTATCTTGCTCGGCCACTGGGAGGGAACTGACCTAACGAGTTCGGCCTGGGGCAATGGTTCTAACTTGTACTGGGGTCAGGGAGAAGTCGATTAAGGAGCATGTGTCCTTGTGGAATCAAATTCAACTGGATTAAAGCCTATGTAAAGGGCAACATGCAGCTAAGGGTTTAGAAGGTAAATGACGATTTCGAGGTGAAATCGTCACTCGAATATGCCGAAAATACATGTACTTGATGTACTCGTCATTCTCGGTCTTTTGATACCAAATTCGTCCTATTTCGACAAAGTTTTTATTCTCGGGTCCAGAACTTAATATGGATCCAGATTTTTCAGAACCACACACCCTCCTTTTGCCCTTACATAGGCAATTAATCTATCCTCATGTTAATCTGAGTCCAGATCTATATTCCTAAAGTCATTGAGATGTTGCTGCAACATCATTCTAGTGCTGAGCTCATGTCTTGACACAGGCTTCCTTACACATGATGTAACACAGAGGCCACATATTGCAGGAGCACACTGTATGCATAGACAGAACAGGAAAAGAATGGCTAAGACCATCCCAATGACCATCAGAATTTTCCATCCCCAGGCAGATATCAGTTCCCAGAACCATCCCATTAACGACCAATCTCCTTTATCCACATGAATAGATTCGGAAATCTTATGTAGTTTGGAGATGGCCCCGTACACTGTCGGAGCATTATCTGGAATAAAAATGCAACAACTGGACTGGATCAATTTGCATACTCCACCTCGGTCCGCAAGTATTACATCCAAAGCGACCCAGTTCTGAAGGGTCATCAGTCGATCCGACTGGAGCTCAGCAGTCAGGTTACTAAGGGCACCAGCAGTTTCAATCACGGTGGATTCAACTACCCTTGTCAATTGCCTTATGTTTCTGCTGTTAGCCATGGCTCCCCAGAACGGCAGAACACCCATTGCAAAGTCACCAAATTCTTGACCTGCAGTGTCTTCTTTACTCAAAACACCTCTAACTACCCTTGTCCGATGGTAATCCGCCGCTGCTGTGTAGGTGGGAGGTAACAGGAATGAAACAAAACATGAGCCCGAGAAGTCAGGGGGCAACCATGTATAGGCTCTATCATGGCAGATGAAATAAGTACCCTTAGCGGCTAAAAAGGCAGGGGAAGTCTGAGATCCAAAAACGTACGTTTCTGTACAGACACTCTTCCCTAGCTGAGCTCTGGGATTCCTACCAATACCTTGCAGACACAGGTGACCTTGATGGGGTACGATCCAGATAGGGGACGATCTCTTGGCTTGCTGTTTCTCACTTAATGTAATGCCATATCCGGTCACATTCCAACCTACATATGCAAGTATCTCATCATCCGGGGTATCTTCGTAAGAAGTTACTTCCTTGATCATGTCAACTATACCCTTGACTAGGGCGCTAGTCTTGAGGTTGTCTTTTACAGAACGTAGGGGTTGGATTTCTCGTGCATATATGAACATTGTCCTATATGCCCATACTGACCCATTGCGACTAAATGGCAGGACCAAATAGGGGATACCTCTATCCGTGGTGTGGGGCATGAGACCACACACCCAACAGTTGGTTGTGTTCATTACAAGTTGGTGTTGGTGTAATAACTGAACGAAGGAGTTATTATTGAACTCTAATCTCTTATTTGATTCGTGGTCAGGCAAAGGGTGGAAAGAATGAGAGGAAACAGTAGGAGGAGGTATGGGTGATGTAGTGGGCGCAAATGTCACATGAAAAGAGAATAAAACATAGCTTATCAAAAAGACCATTACGCTAAATAGCATAAAAATACACATTATTATAAAAATGTCCTTATTGTTTTCAAAAGTCTCTGCTTAAAGTTCATTTGTTTGGCAGGCCTCTCCACATCAGGAAACTCCATCCTCTCTAAGGTGCTGCCCGCGGTGGTAGGTTGTTTCTGCTAAAGGATGCTTCCGTCAGTCTAGGGCAGCTCCCTTAGACCAACCGGAACCAGCGACCTAACGTCGTCAGCTGCACCCAAAAGTCTTTAATCAACCGCGACCCTAGCAGCGGAACCCGGATGGCGGTTCGAAAAAAACAAAAATAAGCAAGTTACCTAGATGGGAGAATCTGCACTTTCAAAAATAGGATTTGGGGAAAAACACATTTTTTATTAGTCCACAGGTTTTTCTCTCGGATCATAAAATAAATCACTTTTACTTTAGTCTGTTTTTCTTGGTCGCAATTTGTAGCGTCTTTTCCCGGGTACTGTCTGGTCCAGAAATAGTAGCTCAGGTTCCACAAAGTTCAATTGTTCTGGTGGTGGCGCAGTTTCTTGAAAAATGTTCCCACTTTCACAATCAGGATTGGCTTCTTTTACACGTTCATCAGTTGTGCGCTCTGAGTCAGTGCCTCCTTTTCGGACCCATTGGTCATGTGGCAGAGGGAAGGGTATTTTCTTACAAAGGATCCCGTGGACCCAATTGGCCTTCCCCTCCACCCTAACAGTCGACCTTGTAGACAGGAGGACGAGGTGAGGCCCGGTCCATCTGGGCTGGTCGTTTCTTGTTCTTTGGAAGTTTCTGACAAGCACCCAGGAACCGGGGTCAATGGAGTGACCCGGTGTCTCAGAGACCGGAGGCAAGGTGTTGTGGACCTGTTGATATAAAACACGCAATTTAGCCGTCAATTCATACAAATAGTCAAGCAAAATGGGGTGTTGCAGCTCGCTAAACTTCGTGGGCCTAGGCGCTCCCCATATGTTGGCTGGCCGACCAAAGATTATTTCGTAGGGGCTGAGTTTCATTCGCGAATGCACAGTCATTCTGGTGGATAGGAGTGCTAAGGGTAGAGCGTCAGGCCATTTAAGACCTGTGCTCGCTTGGATTTTGGCCAATTTAAGTTTAAGCGTGCCATTGTAACATTCCACTAATCCAGCTGATTGGGGGTGATTTGCAGCGTGGAACTTCTGCCTAATGCCTAGCCCTTCACACACTCTTTTCATCACACAACCCACAAATTCACTTCCGTTGTCAGACCAGACCATTCTAGGCATTCCGAACCTGGGGAAGAACTCTTTCACAAGGGCTTTCGCTGTGGACAAGGCAGTATTGTCCCTTAGGGGATAGGCTTCTACCCATCTTGAGAAGGCACAAACAACCACGAGCACGTATTTTAAGTTGTTGCACCTCTCCATGTGTATGAAATCTAGCTGCAAAACCTCGAACGGATACGTAGGAGGTGCAAAATGACCAGCTGGAGTTGGGGTTCCCCTACCAGGATTGTGCTTCAGACATACCATGCAATTCTTGACAACATTCTCTGCACACTTGGGAATCCCTGAATTCTTCCACACTGGGGCCAACAACTCGCAAATCCCTTTCGCGCTGATATGGGCCATCCCATGAGCCATTGTAACCACTGCAGGCACATATGCATCGGGTAACAACCATCTCTGTTGCTCTGTCGATTCAATCCAACAACCATTTGCATCCATTCTCCCTGTACTTTCTCTCCACATGCTTAACTCTTTCTCCGTGGCCTCAGCTTGGATGGACTTCACACTTTCTATCGTGTCTTCACATATTCCAACATCACCAGTCCATCTTTCTGGGCTCACAACATACATTCGGCTCATCATATTCTTTGCAGTTTCCTTAGCAGTTTCATCAGCAAATGCATTTCCACGACCAACATCATCAATCACTTTCTTGTGAGCACTACATTTCACGATCGCTACTTTCAGGGGCAACGTCAGTGATTCAAGAAGCTCATTCACCAACTGACCATGCTGAATCTTAGCTCCATGCGAAGTCAGGAACCCACGTTCTCTCCACAATCGTCCAAAACTGTGAGCCACTCCAAAAGCATACTGACTGTCGGTATAGACAGTCACTTTCATTCCTTTAGATAACACACATGCTCTCGTCAGTGCCACGAGTTCAGCGGCTTGAGCTGAACCATGTGGTATTCGTGCAGTTTCAATGATTGTGTGCAAAGTTGTGACAGCATATGCTGTAGTCACGTTACCATTTGGGAGTTTAAAGCAGGAACCATCCACCCATAATGTACCATCACATTCAGCAAGAGGAGTGTCGAACAAATCAACTCTCCCTTTCGTCTCTTCCTCTGTTCTGAGGAAACAATCGTGCTGTTCTGAAGCATCCGATTCCTCTGTAATTGGTAACAATGTGGCTATGTTCAAGGTACTGCACCTTTTTATGTGCACATGGCTCGCTAGTAGCGTCAATTCATAACTGGACAGTCGAGCACTAGTTAAGTGCTGTGTCTTGGTCCTATTTAACAACGTGTCTACTGCATGCGGGACCATCACGATTAGTGTATTATTCATTACTAGACCTGCAGACTGTCGAATAGAAACAGCTGCTGCTGCTGTGGCCCTTAAACAACTCGGCAATGCTCGTGCTACCGGATCCAAAGTTGACGAAAAATAGGCGCATGGCCGCTGTCTATCTCCGTATAACTGAGTCAGTACAGACAATGCACAGCCCTCCTTCTCGTGGACATATAATGTGAAAGGTTTACCGTAGTTGGGGTTACCTAACACAGGGGCCGAACATAATGCTGTGCGTAATTCGAGAAAACTTTTCTGACACTCATCAGACCAAGGAATGGGATTGGGTGTATTTGTACACGTTAGTGCCAATAAGGGTTTGGCTAATAACGAAAAATTTGGAATCCACTGTCTACAGTACGATGTAATGCCCAAGAAAGCGCGTACTTCTCTCTGCGTTCTTGGCACATTCAATTTAGCTATTGCCTGAATTCTTTCTGGGGTCAGTTTCCTTCCCTCCTTCGATAAGAGATGACCTAAGTAGGTCACTTCTTGTCGGCAATATTGAAGCTTGGAAAGTGACACCTTGTGATGCAGATCACATAGATGACGCAGTAAGTCCAACGTGGCCATTTTACATATTTTCTCAGTATCCGCAGCTATGAGCAAATCGTCCACGTACTGTACGAGAGTGGCACCTTTGGGCAAAACCATTGTGTCAAGCTGACATTTCAGAGCTTGACTATATATTGAGGGGCTTTCACAGTAGCCTTGAGGGGCGCGTTTAAAGCGGAAGCTGCGACCACCTAAACTAAAGGAAAAAATATCCCTGCTTTCCTCGGCAATCGGGATACTGAAGAAAGCATTCTTCAGGTCAATCACCGAAAACCAGGAGGCAGAGGCTGGAATCATAGTCAATAATGTTGTAATGTCGGGGACAACTGGGAATTGTGGAACCACTATCTTATTTACTTCCCTAAGATCATTCACGAATCTATACACAGGTGGCTGAGAAGGATCAGTTCGTTTTAAAACAGGCAGAACAGGACTATTGCAAACATTGCCTCGTGTTTCTTCAATTACGTCTTTTTCAATCAACTCGTAAACAATCGCTAGCAAAGCTTTTTCGCCCTCATTGGATATCCTGTATTGGGGAATTCGTGGCATTTTGACATTCGGCTTCAATGTTACAACATACGGTGGAATTTCTAAAAGACCTACATCATTCGGACCAGTAGCCCAAAGAATATCTGGTAGAAGTGCCAATTCTGCTGGAAGTGCATTTCTCGACAAATACATGGGAGAAACCACTTTCTTACCTAAAGAAAGTTGTACTCCTGAGGGGGAACAGTACAAAGTCGCATACAATCTTTTTAGCAAATCTAATCCTAGCAAATTTTCACCACAACCTGTTGTCAAAATAAGGGGTGCTTCGAATTCACAAGGACCAACAGAAAGAGATAAAGGGTCAGAAATCGGATTTCTAACCGGGGCGCCAGAAAAACCTACGGAAACGTTCATTTCGCCAGACAAAGGTGCGCCAGGGAGTTTGGAGTGCATAATAGAACTCTTTGTAGCACCAGTATCCAACAGAAAAGGTTCTGACACACCCGATGTAATCACCTCAACGTAAGGTCCACTCTGATCTACTGGAACTGAAACAACTCCCTCTCCTTGTCTAAGGCTGTCCTAGCAATCATTATTCTCCCACTGCTCATTTTCTGTGTAATACTCATCAACGTAGTATTGAGCTGTCCTGTCAGATACGTTATTTTGCTGGTCAAACCTGTTCATAGAGTTTTGTGGTGGAAGGGGACGTGCGTCCTGAGGGGCGTTTCCACGCCCTCTACCTCTAGGCGCTTGCTGACTACCACGACCTCTTACGCCAGAAATTCCATTTGCACGTTGTGGTAGGGCAGGACAGTCATATTTGTAATGACCCTCTTGTTTGCAGTATAAACACTGGTTGGGAACTACGCGGTTTTGATTGTAATCAAATCTTTGCAAGTTTCTCTGATATTGTTGAGGCTGCTGAAAAGTGTTCTGGTAGTTATTCTGACCATTATTATTTTTATTACCACCACCACGTGGCGGATAGGCTTGCTGTAGTAAAACCTTCGTTTTGAGTTCTCTAGTTTTCTTCTCTACTTTATCTTTCTCATCTTTGTCTCTATTCTCGTAGTACTGTGCGGTAGCTAATATCTGGGCTGAAGATGAGACTGCCCAAGAACTTTCCGAATCTTTTAATTTCCTACACAAGTCTGGAAGTAGATTGTGCACAAATTTATCGACAAACAATCTCTGACCACCTTCTGTGGTCATATCTTGACCGCTGTGGTCAATGAATGTTTCTTCAAATCTGGTGAAGAAATCTGACACAGTTTCTTCTTTCTTTTGCTTGCATGCGGATAACTTATCCCAATTTACGCGTATTGCAGGCATTATCGTTTTCATGTAATCTACTATTCTACCAGGTAGTTCCGCTATCAGAGGCTCTGGCTTGGCACCACCAACTTGTCGTGCATCTGCAGCAGTAATATTAACCCACGTGTCACCTACTTCCTGGTCATGATCTACATGGCAAATTTTTCCCCATAAAGGCTGTGGAACAACGTTCCCGAATAACATATCGATATCGGCCAAATTCATTATACATGACCCAGCAGTTTGCGACAATTGTTTATAGTACCCTGCAGGATTTTTACGCGGATCTGGTAGTGTTTGTTTGAGTGCTAAAACTTCAGCTCGCTTCCATGGAACATGTACCCATACACGGTGAAAGTGGGGCAGGACAGGTGGGACAGCTGTCGCGTCACCCTCTCTCCACTGTGGGGGAACTTCTCTCATAGGGTATTGTCGTGCCTTTTTCCTACTAGATGCACTGGATTCCGATGGTGACCCAGAACTGCTTCCCTTACTTCGATATGATAATAGCATTTCAACTGCTTTTTCCACATCGGGACCTACAATCATACCCTCTCCAAACTTAAATCGTATACGACACATCTCTCGCGGGATGCATTCTTGATCATTGTCTTCTAAATCCTCGCCAAGAAAGACACACATCTGTTCGAACACATATCTCTGTGTCGCTGCTTCCCATTGATGGAAAACTTCCATGACAGACTGTAAATCATATTTTGCAGTGTCCATGACCCATTTCCGAGCTAAACTATTCAGGGAATCTCTCTCTTGATAATCAGGCAGTTGACTTCGCAACTGTCTTCTACCTATGTTAGGGGTCGTAGCAGGCGACCCGAAAAGAGGTAAAAGAAGATTAGTAACAGTGCTGGCCATTTTCTGCCGAATGGAAGGTAAAACTGAAGGACAAACAGATGAAAAAACGGGGTGAGATAAGGCGGGGGTAGAGATGGCAGAAGAGGTATCAGGAATAATAGATGTGGTACTAGGCAAAATCATAGAGGGGGCATTAGGAGATGTAGAAAGCACTGTAGGCAAAATCGTAGAAAACACAGGTGAAACAGAAGTGGTCGGTGGGCCTGGAGGAGGCTGCACCGAAGAAGTAGGAGCCAGCTGAAGAACAGCTGGTGGGTGCTGTGGAAGAGCCGGAGGCGCAGCTTGTGCAACTAAAGGTTGCGGGGGTGCTGTAGCATTCTGCGCATAGGGGGGTGGTGAAGTTAATAATTGCGACATTAATTGGTCTTTTTCACGCTCTTTTGCTGTCCCTTGCTGAAGAGACGGCAAAACTGGATAACATTTATCTATTGCCATTTTACGTTGCCTGTGCAACTGCTCATTTATCTGCTCTTCCTCATTATCTTTAAAGTGCACGGCAGCTTGCATTACTGAAAGTCCCCCTTCTCTCTTATTTTTCTTAGCTAATTTAATTTCTTTTTGTTTGGCTTCTTTGCGCCATAAGTGGAAAGAGTCAAACATCGCCGGCCGGGCTTTCTTTTTGAAGAGTTTAACTTCAAGGTTTTCTAAGATTTCAGAATCAAAGCTACCATATTGGGTCCATTTTAAAACACCATCTTTCCTAGTGTATTTAATCCATACCTCGTTGTAAACGATGGGGCCTACCCCATGTTTAACGTATAGCTCGTAAGTCGGAGTTCCAACTGGAGGAACCGGACATGAGTCCTCCAATCGGGAGTCCCTATTATTACTACCAAGACAAAACCAATTCCCGAGTCTAAGACTAGGCATCCTCGCTCTCTAGTCTAGTTCCAAAACTTCAAAGGATTTATCGATTACGATATTTCTCGTGAATACACGAGTCCTTCGGTTATGGTGCTTGCAAGAACCAATAAAAACCTTTTGTATCTCCAAGATACCACAAAGTATGTCCAACTAAGGACTGGGAGACGCTCCACTTATACTTAACTGAAAAATATCGATGGCGTCACCAGAAGACTCGTCTCAGCGTTTCGCTCTACCGAAAATTTCAAGGGTCCAACATCAGGGCGATAGCCAGGGCAGCAGTCCTTGTAGCCGTCGGGAAGCGGGGAACCTCGCAGCAAAGACCTTCGGACCACGTCGACATGCAGGGGTCGATGAGGTGGTGGGCCCTCCTCCGGAATTTCCACACGAAGCTCCTCACGATCTTCAGGCTGATTGGTACCACTGGAATCGCCCCACGTGGGCGCCAACTGAGGTACTGGGTTTTTAAGAACCGGCACAGAACCGGTAACCCAGCGGTGCCAGGGGATCAACACCCAGAGACCTCGGGTTCTCCTGAGTCAGACCTACAGAAACTCAGAGTCTTCCAGGTGAAGTCAAAGATTACTTTATTGGCTGCAACCAAGGTAACAGGGTCCTAGAAGTACAATACGAGTATATTCAGGAGACTGCACACTTTCACAAAGTTAGGCTTCTCTTCTTATACATAATATTCAGCCTTGGGCAAAACATTCCTTGGATTCGTGGTATTTCATTTATGGTTACTGATTACAAAAGAAAAGCAGAGTCATGATGACATGTACATATTTCACGTCGTGCTGCCCATAACAAATCATCCGGCAAGGCCCAACATTTCATCAGATATCGCTGGACCCCTAATAAAAATGGTCACCTCCCCATCATAGAGCAAGTGAAGAAAAGGAGTGGAGAAAGATGTGAGCGAGATATGGCAGGTGTGCGTGCTGAAATGGTTTTATGGCTGGTTGGGCCTAGATGCTATCTTGCTCGGCCACTGGGAGGGAACTGACCTAACGAGTTCGGCCTGGGGCAATGGTTCTAACTTGTACTGGGGTCAGGGAGAAGTCGATTAAGGAGTATGTGTCCTTGTGGAATCAAATTCAACTGGATTAAGGCCTATGTAAAGGGCAACATGCAGCTAAGGGTTTAGAAGGTAAATGACGATTTCGAGGTGAAATCGTCACTCGAATATGCCGAAAATACATGTACTTGATGTACTCGTCATTCTCGGTCTTTTGATACCAAATTCGTCCTATTTCGACAAAGTTTTTATTCTCGGGTCCAGAACTTAATATGGATCCAGATTTTTCAGAACCACAACACCACAGACAATATTCTTGTGTTCAACGGTAAAAGATGATATGCAGACCTGCTTGGTCCTTCCGATGATGAAGGAAGTGATTCATCTGAGTACATCACCTTGGATGCCAATTTGCTGGAGTCTTTAAATCAGTGTGTGGTGGAAATCGATGTCGAAGGCTGCTGAATTACTTAGAGTATCTAGCGATACATCATCATGCATTCACTCAGCCCACAATACACTCACACAGGCTCACAAGTTATCCTCTGCTCACATGGGCTCACTTTTTACTCTCCCCGCCCACTCATAAGCGCACGCTGGTGACTGAGTTCTCACACCGGCACACCGGCTACAGTTGATGTATGAGATAGGAGCAGTCTGTGGTTCAGTCAGGGAAGTTGAGGAGAGTGAAGTGAGGTTGTTGGTTGGTGTAGGTGGGTAAGGACTGGGATAAGGCTGGTGCAATGCAGGACCACAGGCTAAGGGTGCAGAGAGCCTGGAAGTGTGAGGAAGGTTGGGCAAAACACATTTTTTTTGTTTTGAATGTCACTAATGCAAATTGGGAAGAAAAAGCAAACAAGCTCAGATACCGCTGCGTCATCACGCTGGACATAGCAACCATTTCGGATTGGGTGAATCCCTTGTAGGGAAGCTCTGTTCATCAATACTTCCACCAGTTATACTGCTGCTTGCTCACAGAGCAATATTCTTAACCAATGCTATCACATCATTGTGGATAGTCTTCTTCCCGCACACTGCCACGTTATTGCGTTTTAATTGGGTAGCCATATTAGCTGAGGAAACACCACTCAGGAGTCAATAGAAGTGCAAAAAGCACTGCACTCTTTCTTGGCAGCCCTACACAAGTTTTGCCCAATCAAATGCTTTATTCAAGGTAACCATGTGGGAGGAGCCAAAGTCTCTCTAACGTTTGTGTTTCTTAAAGCTTTTTTCTGTTGATTACTCAAGGTATGGCAATAGCCAGACCTAAAAACTACATATCAGAAGTATTGAAACACATTAAATATGGTGCTTAAAAACTCCAAACATCCAAACTACATCATTGTCTTCCACATTGCATTATAGCTTTCGCAGTTTCTATAATGCCTAATTTACCAAATATCATCAGAGAGACAAATGATGTTAAGATCCACACTGCCCGGTTAAAACAAAGGCATTTGTTCAAAAACCGAAACTTTATTGTAATGTGTTTTTGCATCAATGAACTACAACTTCCATCAAGCCTTTGAGTATTTTGTAGTTCCGTGTCATGTGATACGCTGGCACACGTGATTGTATCATCTGGCAAAACAAAAATGGTGACCAAATACTGACCGGCGCCCCCCCAGATTGCTCAGAGGGACGCATCGGTGTACCGACGGACATGTCCGAACTGATCGTTTGACATTTGCACTAGCGCTCTGATATTCGCTATGAATGTCCAATCAGGTATTGTACTGATTTGCTGCTAAACCGCTGATATCGTTGCAAGTAAATACCTTTTGATAGCATATGACCGGCATTCTAACAGGCTTTACCCTTATATTAGGGTATCGCGCTACTTACTTTTAAACTTCTCAGCCATTACATATGTAAATTAATGAATACATCACCAGACGAGTGCGAATAAACCTGTAGACAGCGTGTGATTGAGTTATGAAACTAGTAGTACTTCGGCTAAATGCGCTACTACATATATTTCCCGCTATGTCCTCAGATGTTATCAATTTGAATGCTCATGGCTTATTATTACTGACAACTGCCACAAAAGAACTCATACATGGTATGTCTGGCTATGGACAGTGATTCTTGACGTCATCCGGCTGTTTTGATGACAACTTCCATAAGGGAACGCACACATTGGATGCTTGGCAATGGCTAAGGAATATTGATGCAATCTAACTAACTATAGATCGCCCTGGTGAACCATCCACCATCTTTTCTGTAACTAATAATATATCAGCAAGTGTGTGACTGTATGTATGTTTTGTTTTTCAACTAGAGCGGTGCTCCACTCACCTGAGCTGCAGCCAGGTGGGGTGATGCATTATTGTCCTACCTATTAGGTAAGAAAATTTCTGACTTGGGTAATGGGAAATCGTACCATACTCTAGTGGCACATTGAACAAAATGTATCATGTGTTGTGACAGTATTGTAATGTCTGTCCCCTTTTCTTTCCCTCCACTTGTGGTTCTTTGTGTTTGCTGTTCTTTGGCGCAACGATTCTTCAGTGTTCTGGAGGATATTGAGTATGACCTGAACACACAGTTGGTATCATTCTTTTATTAATTATTGGAGTAGCATAAACATACTGGTCCTGAAGAAAGCAGTGGCATAATTTTATTTGCCACAGATGCTGAAACATGTTGACCCCCCCTGCAAACAGATATTTAGTTAAATATGTTGGTATTTCATATTGTTTTTAATATTGGAAAAATTGAGAGACACTATTAAATTGCTAACTTCTACTCATTTCTATCCAATTTTATATACTTCACATTTTCACTTTACACTATTGCACTGCAAATCAGTTACCCCTTTCCTTGACATCTGATATTCTTTGGTATCATCCATGAAAACATATATTCATCACTAGTTGATTGTCTGTCACAATAACATCTTGTGACAGGCAGCACTTTCTCCTGGGTTACGGAGAGCCCATATGATGACAAAAGGCGGTACCAAGTGGGAACTGATGGGTACTTTTTCCCAACCTTAGGAATGTAGTGCTTTTTGACACCCATTTTCACTTTCACCAATTTTTTGTTATCTCCAGTTGTGCTTTAATTCTGTATACACATCCGGACCCTTTTCTTTCTTTTGACCCTCAGACCCCCTTTGTTATTAAGACGTATTGTTGGGGCATGTGTCTGTATGTAGGTGGTTAATTTTGCCCGTAGACCCTCATTTAAACTTTTGTTTTGTTGCTTTAAAACTCACATCATAGCACCATGCATTAACTTAATTGCATTAATGCTTCAAGAATAACACAAGGAGTTATGTCATGGTTTGTGGAGTACTGGTGTTTGTCCAAAAGGTGTGAAGTGGTTTTTAAAACAGTATTAGTTTTATTAAAAAAATATTTGTTTTTATTCTTTTTCTTCAATGCCTTTAGTGCCTTTTGCACCATTCCTACCTAAAGCATTGTGCCCTTGACTGCCATTGAAACCTTCGTATTAAGTGAATGACACTGACTATATAGACTTTCCATGATTGGTCTATTTGGTTTACTGTTAAGTCCCTAGTACAGTGCACTGTGTGAAAGGTAGGACATGCCCTGATGTGTGTGGCATGTCCGGATAGTGAAATACTGAAAATTTAGTTTTCCACTATAGTAAGGCTATCTGTCCTGATAGGATAGAATGGGGAGTTTGCGTATAACATCTTATAGGCATAACTGCCCATGTGAACAAGATTGGAAAATTCAGTTTGATATGCCTGAACTCAGAATGTTAAGAAGCATCTTTTAGTGAGGGTGATTTTTACATTCTGGGTTTGAAAATACCACTTTTAGAAAGTCTGTATTTTCTTGGGGGGGGGGTTAGGTAGGTCCTGCCTTTCCAGGGTGAGTCAGAACTGGGCTACATAGACCTGGGCTGCATTCAGACTAGGGGGAGGGCATGTCTTTCACACCTGAATGGGCCTGGTAGGTCAAGGACAATGCTGTCTCCACCTCCTGCTAGGAAGCTACACCAATGAGGACAGAACTGGTTTTGGCTGGGCAAAGACACTCTCTGGTTCCAGAGAAAAAAGGATGTTGTATTATAAAAAGAGGGTCCCAGACCCCAGACGTTCAGATCACTTCTGGGAATCAAGAGGAACCTTTGCCAAGGAGAAGAGCTGGAGAAACTGAGGAGGAATACTGTCCCAGTGCTGTTTGCTCTCTGTGATTGGCTTGCAGTGGCTACTTTCTGCCAAGGAAGGGGAAAAGGACTTTGCTGTTTGCCATGTCCCCTCTTTGAGGAACATCTCCAAAAGCTTGAAGAAGAGCTTGCCTCCTGTTCTGAAGTCTCAGGGACACAAAGACTCCACCCCAGTTCCCCTGAACTTACTTTCTGGGAGTTAAGACCTGCCAAGAGGTGCTTGTAGCAGTTATGGGCCTCTTGAGGTTGTTCTGGCTGTTGGGAGCTGGAAAAGAGACACAACGACAAGAAGCGCAATGCATCCGTACGTGTTTCCGACACATCACCGAAGAAACCGACATAGCAACTGACCGTGGCTCGAGAAATCTATGCACGCCGCATCGACTGCACGGGTCTCCGAAGTCCGAGATTACTGCACCCATTTCAACGCAAGCCCTGCTGTACGGCTGCAAGAATCCACACATCATCCTGGATCATCCCATCAGGCGGCAGGTCTGTCCTACCACTGTACCATCAGTAAGAAACTGACACATCACCTCCCCACGCAGTAAGACATCGAGGCATCACCTTCTCTCTGGTAAGGAACCAACAGATCACCTGCGCCGCAGTAAGGAACCAACTCATCACTTCCCCTGGAGCAAGGAACCGACGCATAACCTTCACCTTCACACAAGTCTCAGGGAGGTAGTGTAGCGGTATGGTAGCTTAGAACTCAGATATCCCAGCAGAGCAATGTCTGTTTGCCCAACCGAGTGCTTTATGTGGATAAGAAACGTACTTAAACTCTTAAAACTGTATACTGCAGCAGATACAATATTATGCACAGCCACTTAGGCTCCAGCACCTTGGGATACTGGCTTTACTGTTTTCATCTTCTCTCATTCACATGAGTCAATCAACCAATCAACCAATCAATCAATCAATCATTTGTAAAGCGCACTACATACCCGCGAGGGTCTCAAGGCACTGGGGGGGGGGCGCTACTGATCGAACAGCCAGGTCTTGGATATCCTCCTGAAGGTCAGCAGGTCTTGGGTCTGTCGTAGGCTCAGTGGGAGGGTGTCCCATGTCTTGGCGGCGAGGTGGAAGAAGGATCTCCCACCGGTGGTTGTTCTTCGGATGCGCGGGACGGTGGCGAGTGAGAGGTCAGTGGAGTGTAGCTGGCGGTTGGGGATGTGGAAGGAGAGCCGTGTTGAGGTAGGCTGGGCCAGTCTTGTGGGGTGCCTTGTGTACAAGGATGAGGAACTTGAAGGATGTCCTCTTGTTGACGGGGAGCCAGTGCAGGTTTCTCAGGTGGCGGGTGATGTGGCCGTGGCCTGGTATGTCGAAGATCAGTCATGCCGAGGAGTTTTGGATTCGTTGTAGTCATTTGATGAGCTTGGTCGGTGCTCCCGCGTAGAGGGCGTTTCCGTAGTCGAGTCTGCTGCTGACGAAGGCCTGGGTGACTGTCTTTCTTGTATCTGTCGGGATCCATCTGTAGATCTTGCGGAGCATGCGGAGGGTGTTGAAGCAGGAGGAGGAGACGTCGTTGACTTGCTTGGTCATTGAGAGCATAGAGTCGAGGATGATTCTCAGGTTGCGTGCATGGTCGGTGGGTGTCGGGGCTGCCCACAGTGCCGTAGGCCACCAGGAGTCGTCCCAGGCTGAAGGCTTGACCTCCCTCTTGTCCGAGTTCAACTTCAGACAGCTGGTCTTCATCCAGTCGGCGACAGCCTTCCTTCCTTCGTGGAGGTTGGCTTTGGCGGTGATGGGGTCCTGAGTGTCATCGACGTAGGAGATTATTGTGAGGTCGTGCTGTCGGGCTATGTGTGTGAGCAGGGCCATGTAAATGTTGAACAGCGTCGGGCTGAGTGAGGATCCTTGGGGTACGCCACAGATGATCTTGGAGGCTTTGGAATGGAATGGGGGGAGGCGGAGGCTCTGGGTTCTGCCGGAGAGGAAGGAGGTGGTCCAATCCAGAGCCTTGTCTCAGATCCGCCGGCCTAAGGCATGTGCAAGCTGTGCACCTGCACAGGGCCGCCAAACCCCAGGGGCCACCACGCCCATATATATCCTTAGATACATATTTGCGTGGCGGCCCCTGGCAGGGATTTGGCGGCCTCGGGCCCCCTACCTACACTCCCTTCTCAGGGCCTCCGTGAGTGTAGGTAGGGGGCCCGAGGCCGCCAAATCCCTGCCAGGGGCCGCCTGCTGTGGCGTGGAGGCGTGCGCGTAGTGTGCGGTGGCAGACAGTGTCAAAGGCGACAGAGATGTCTAGGAGGATGAGTGCTGCGGTCTCGCCGTTGTCCAGCAGGGTTCTGATGTCATCGGTGGCGGCAATGAAGACAGTCTCGGTGCTGTGGTTGCTGCGGAACCCTCACTGGGAAGGGTCCAGGATTCTGTTTTCTTCGAGGTATCGGGTTAGCTGTCTGTTGACGGTTTTCTGGATGACCTTTTCCCGGGAAGGGGAGCAGAGAGATGGGCCGGAAGTTCTTGAGGTCTCTTGGGTCTGCCTTAGGTTTTTTGAGTAGGGCGTTGATCTTGGCATGTTTCCAGATCTCTGGGAATGTTTCGGTCTCGAGGGAGAGATTGATGACGTTGCGCAGGTGGGGTGCGATGGAGCTGCTTGCTCTGTTGAAGACGTGGTCCTGGAATGGGTCTGATGAAGAGCTGAAGTGGATTGTGCGCATGGTCTTGATGGTGTCCTCGATGCTCATACTGGCCCAGGCTAGCAGGGGGTCATGGTCGATGGTGTGCGGAGGGTCTGTTGTGTTGCTGTCTGTTGGGGCTGTCTGGGTGTTGAAGCTGTCGTGGATGACTGCTGTCTTGTTGTGGAAGAAGGTGGCGAGGGAGTCACACAGGGCTTGCGATGGCGGGATGGCGTTGGCGTTGGAGCTGGGGTTGGAGAGTTCCTTCACAATGTTGAAGAGCTCCTTGCTATTGTGTGCGTTGTTGTCGAGGCAGTCTCTCCTCCTGTGAGTCTATGCACGTACCCGTTAGGTTAGATTTGTGAGACATTAATCAAGGGTCTGATGGTGGTGCCCCATTTCAATTGATTGTGCCCAGTTCTGTACAATCTCCTAGATACAGCCTCACCACAATGCAGATCTTTAAGCGTTTCAGATTTACCTGTCTTTGTTCTCGCCCGCTTCTAGGATGAGGTAGCATAATTGCAGGAATGGCCCTCGGTCTGGGTAGGCCACAGCGGAATGTGGAAGCCAGAGCTGGAGCAGTGTGTCCTTCGGTGAATGCAGGTAATGGAAGTCAGGGAGGGCTCATGGCAGGCATCAGACCAGCTTCTGGGTCACTAGGCAGCAGATGGGCCACCACTTACATGAGTGTCCCAACAGCACGTTAGCAAGCACAGGTTGCACTATTGACCGTCATGCGCACAAGCCTTGACTACGATGGTGACGTCCACCATAAACATAGTTTTTGACTTCTGTGGGGAAGTCAGCCACAGGAACAGCCCTGGGTTTCAGTGGCTATATTCTTGATTTAGGCTGCAAGGTTAACCATGATTGTTGCTATTCCAATGTCGGCTGCTTGCTTGTGATTCCCTCTTGAAACTGCACTTCAGGAGAGACTGCACTGACTCTCTTCGGAGTCGCATATCACTTTCTGCAGTCTTCTTTCTCCTGTTAGACCCTCCATACTAGAGTCTGGTAGTTCATGCACTACCTGGACAGTCACACCTCCTGCAGCTTGACAGGCTCTTTCACACTCTCAGCAAGAAGGCTGGCTTCCAGGCTCTTCATGGTAGGGGTACAGTTCTTCCAACAAGTAAAGACTCCAATTGATGTACCCTCTTCTCTGAGGAAGCTGGCTGTCACACAGACATCAGTTCTTGGTGTTGTACAGCAGTCCTCAAAGTATGCTGTACAATACTCCTTTCCTTGGTGAAAGGACTTGGAACTGGAGCAACACATATGTAAGTAGCTTCCACTTTTAAGCAGTCAAAGCAGATAAGGAATGTGAATTATCTGTCTCGAATCTTGAAACAAGTGTGAGATGGTTCTTCTGTCAGGTGTCATCCTTAGGCTATTCTCTAGACAGAGCCTTTGTGTAGAGTGATGCTCTTCACAGCCAGGTAGTCACCAGCCTGTAGTACTCGCAACAGAGGGACAAAGAGGTGTGAAGTTTCTGCAACTGGCTTTTCACCAGCCACACTGAACAGTGAACAGTATGAAGACAAAATGCTATCCTCACCTAAAAGATCTCTCTCCCCTGAAAAGCAAAAATCAGAGCCCCACCCTGAACACCTACTAAATGACCGTATCACAGGAAAACTAACCAGCAAATCCACTCAGCAGGAGCTGCTTAAGTGAATTTTAAAGGAGCCTTGTTGATACCTTACATTGTGCAGGTACTTAGTACCAGACAGTACCTGCCCATTTAAAGCACTATTCCAGTTCCTCATAAAGACATTACAGGTCCGTGGGGTATAGTGACAAAGTAAGCTTCCCTCACAGAGCTGTGAAGACAAAGGCTGAAGAAGTACACACTAACCCATACAGCAAAAACATTAAAAAAATAGTTATCTTTGCTTTCTTAAATGCATATTACCGTGGTGCTGGACCTAAAGGAAAGTAGCTTCAGAGACGTTTTAAGGGATGGGCAAAGTGGGCTTGGTCCCTAGGCCCACCTGATACAGCCAGCTACCTGCAGAGACAAGAGTCTTGCCCTGATGACCTTGAATAATTCTTAACTCCTTGGCCATGGCGGGAATTCCGCTGCGGCACTGGGGGGGCGGAGGAGGGTCGCGGAAAGCCACAGGCATGCTGTGCTCATGATGGAGTGCTTCCGCACGGCCCCGCCCACTCATTAATTCACCCGCGCAGCCGGGGAATTAATGCCGCATGGGCGGAGCGGCCGCGGCGTGATGGAACCACTCCGTCATGAGCACAGCGCGCCCGTGGCTCGTGATGGAGTGGTTCCGTCACTAGCACGGAACAGGTTAAACAGATTGTATCAAGTATAATTTTCCTTTCATTTATTTTTTAGTGTGGGTGGTGGATGGAAGTCTATTACAGACATTTGGCGGAGAAATGCTTGTGTTCCAACACCATGCAACATCCATATAAAATGTTTCTTTAAGATCAGAACAGGACCTCACATAGGAGAAATGGGAGGGTGTCATAGAGATGAGTTGCTGTAACATTAGTGAGATGCTGCTGTGTTACAATATTAAAAACACATCATTATTCTTGAATATTAGATCTAATCTGTGCCTGTGTATTGCCAGCGACATGGTCAAAGAGGGCATGATATAAGAGCTCAAATTGGATCATAAATTCAAAGCTTTTCAGAACAGGGGCCTCCAAAATATATTACCTCAAGGTCCTCAAAATGCTTATGATGTCCCTGAGTAGTTTCATGATTAATGATGAACCCACGCAAATTCACGAACGAATGCATCCCCACACTGCAGCTGGGAGTTCGGAAACACATCCACAGACTCAGTGTGTGCTCCTTGGAGGGAACAACGTGTAAAAGCGTCATTGGAAACTACTGCTTGTGTGGTTTGTAGAACTGAACACAACACCAGGTGTTACTTTAGAACTGCACAGCTGTGAGAGAGAACCTTCCTAATTTGATTCCACGCTCAGCAATAAAACCCATGGTGTGGATATTTGAAGGTGGATCCTGGATTGCACGATAATGCTTTTAAGTCTATCCAACTTTTCACTGCCAAATGTAGATAACTTTCCGAGAAAGCTTTGGACAGTATGTTCCTAAGCCTAATTTGGTTCCTAGGAGATTGTGGATTATTTTTCTTTTGTAAGAATTATTGCTAAACTTGTTGCCAAACACAGAAGCTGACAAATGAGACGCTATGGTTTATTTGTGAATATATGTCTACAGTATTCCAACTAATTCAAGCATAGAGAAAAGGAACCAGAATGAATTTCAGCTAACTGTAACCCCAAACTATCGTTATAAACCAAGCCTTAACCACAAACGTAATCCTAAACTCAACCCTAGCAATACCCCTAAACCATGTGCATAATCACTTTCCAGTGCTCTACATTTTCTGTTCTCTGTTGTATGTGAATTGCAGTGTAATACTTTCTTCATGCTTTAAATTAGGTAGTTTCGAAGATAACCGCACTTATTTTTCCTCAGCAGACATTTTCGGAGCGCAAGACAGGGAAAACACACAAAGGGAAAAAATGAGAAAGAAGTCGGAAAGACCACAACAAAAGGAGAAAACAGGAGCCTGCAAAAGTGTGATAAGGGGGCAGTGAGTGTCTGGAAGTGGATTAAAGAAGCATGAAGTGGATTCAATACCACAAGCCTTGATATTCAGTGCCAGTCTTCTGAGCAGAGCTCTGTGTCCCAGCACTTATTCTTTAACAAATTAGGCACTGAAGATAACCATGATTGCCAACAAAGGTAGCCTTCCATTGAAACTACCATCAAGAGTTTCTACGTACTGGTTGTCAGTAGATTGCAGAGTGAGCCCTATGTAGATTGGAGACATGTGTGCAAAGAGACTGCATTGAGCCAGCTGGTGTTCCATCATGATTTTATCACACCTAATTATGTTATGCAGATTTGTAGAGTGCACTATGACCCAGAAGGATATCCTGGCATTGAGCAGGTGCCAGTCTAGTTAAAGCTGCGACTACTCAACAAACCAGGGGGCATATTATCAAGGGGGTTTATCTCCGCTTTTTTGGCTTTAAAAGCCAAGAAAGCGGAGATAAAATTATCTCCCTATTACCTAGCTGTCGCTAACACCAGTTAGCGACAGCTAGTAGGAGATAGCGACCATCTTGGGCCCCACTTTGCATGTCAGTGATATTTATCACTAATGACATGCAAAGTGGGCGTGCCAAGATGTTAGCGACTGGAAACAGTCGCTAACATCGCTATCTCCTATTACCAACTTTTGGAGATATTCGCGCTAAGCGCGAATATCTCCAAAAGCTAACACCTGCCCTGAGCAGTTCTTAGCCATGTTATCCAATGGGAGGTGGATAACATGGCTAAGAGCATTAGCTCGGTAATGCATGAATATCGCTGACTTTTCAGCGATATTCATGCATTGCGGCCGATTTTTATCGCATTTGCGATAAACCTTGGTAATACAAGGTTTATCTGCGATAAAAAATCGCCGCAGATCAGCTGTAAATATTTGTCTCTAACCAAGCAATAGCGATAATTATCGCTATTGCTTGGTAATATGCCACCAGATCTTCAGCTTTTTGCAGAATTCAAAAAGTGTGGAGGATGCACTTATGTGTAACGGCACGTTGTGTCACACTTTAGAAGCGATGAAGGAGATGGCCCAATTACCAGATCTTGTTTTCCATATTCTCAGGGTGTGTACAAGTAGGAGTCCAGACGAGTGGAGCTTTCTGAAAGGATTGTGAAATCATATGCAATTGTTGAAGTATGCTGGGCCAGTATTGTGTAGT
Source organism: Lissotriton helveticus (assembly GCF_964261635.1). NCBI lineage: Eukaryota > Metazoa > Chordata > Amphibia > Caudata > Salamandridae > Lissotriton > Lissotriton helveticus. The sequence goes on from NC_136057.1 coordinate 1,765,577,861, forward strand.
GCATTGAAAGTGTGGGTGAGGATTTTGAGTTGTGCTCATTTGTGTTGCCTGGTCAGAGCCGGTCGCTTCTCCCACCGCGTGGCCCACCCCGAAGGTCCTGGTATCCGCCGCCACTGCCGCTGCCAGTTTGTCCTCTGTGCCCCTGCTAAGTATCGTTCTGCCTGATTAGTCTTGTGCCGTGATTGTATTCTTGCCTCCTGTACCCCTGAGTAGTATTGTGCCTGAATAGTTTTTGCCGTGATTGTTTGCTTGTCTCCTGTACCCCTGAGTATTATTGTGCCGTGATTGTGCCCTGATTGTTTTTCCCGTAATTGTTCGCCTGCCCTCTACCTCCACCGCCGACCCACCCCGCTCCCTGCCGCTGCTCCCCCGCGGCCCCACCCCCGCTCCCTCCAGGATCACCGCACCCCCCTCTCGCCACCCCGCTCCGGCCTCCCAGCTGCTCCTCCCTCCCACTGGATTGAAAAGGTGGTGTCCGCGAGGCGGGGAGCTGTGACCTGACCTGACCTGGTCAGAGCCGGTTGCTCCTCCCGCCGCGTGGCCCACCCCGCAGGTCCCGGTATCTGCCGCCACTGCCGCTGCCAGTTCGTCCTCTGTCCCCCTGCTAAGTATCGTTCTGCCTGATTAGTCTTGTGCCGTGATTGTATTCTTGTCTCCTGTACCCCTGAGTAGTATTGTGCCTGAATAGTTTTTGCCGTGATTGTTTGCTTGTCTCATGTACCCCTGAGTATTATTGTGCCGTGATTGTGCCCTGATTGTTTTTCCCGTAATTGTTCGCCTGCCCTCTGCCTCCACCGCCGACCCACCCCGCTCCCTGCCGCTGCTCCCCTGCGGCCCCACCCCCGCTCCCTCCAGCATCACCGCTCCCCCCCCTCTCGCCACCCCGCTCCCGCCTCCCAGCTGCTCCTCCCTCCCACTGGATTGAAAAGGTGGTGTCCGCGAGGCGGGGAGCTGTGACCTGACCTGACCTGGTCAGAGCCGGTCGCTCCTCCCGCCGCGTGGCCCACCCCAAAGGTCCCGGTATCCGCCGCCACTGCCGCTGCCAGTTCGTCCTCTGTGCCCCTGCTAAGTATCGTTCTGCCTGATTCGTTTTGTGCCGTGATTGTATTCTTGTCTCCTGTACCCCTGAGTAGTATTGTGCCTGAATAGTTTTTGCCGTGATTGTTTGCTTGTCTCCTGTACCCCTGAGTATTATTGTGCCGTGATTGTGCCCCGATTGTTTTTCCCGTAATTGTTCGCCTGCCCTCTGCCTCCACCGCCGACCCACCCCGCTCCCTGCCACTGTTCCCCCGCGGCCCCACCCCCGCTCCCTCCAGCATCACCGCTCCCCCCCTCTCGCCAGCCCGCTCCCGCCTCCCAGCTGCTCCTCCCTCCCACTGGATTGAAAAGGTGGTGTCCGCGAGGCGGGGAGCTGTGACCTGACCTGACCTGGTCAGAGCCGGTCGCTCCTCCCGCCGCGTGGCCCACCCCGAAGGTCCCGATATACGCTGCCACTGCCGCTGCCAGTTCGTCCTCTGTGCCCCTGCTTAGTATCGTTCTGCCTGATTAGTCTTGTGCCGTGATTGTATTCTTGTCTCCTGTACCCCTGAGTAATATTGTGCCTGAATAGTTTTTGCCGTGATTGTTTGCTTGTCTCCTGTACCCCTGAGTATTATTGTGCCGTGATTGTGCCCTGATTGTTTTTCCTGTAATTGTTCGCCTGCCCTCTGCCTCGACCGCCGACCCACCTCGCTCCCTGCCGCTGCTCCCCCGCGGCCCCACCCCCGCTCCCTCCAGCATCACCGCTCCCCCCCTCTCGCCACCCCGCTCCCGCCTTCCAGCTGCTCCTCCCTCCCACTGGATTGAAAAGGTGGTGTCCGCGAGGCGGGGAGCTGTGACCTGACCTGACCTGGTCAGAGCCGGTCGCTCCTCCCGCCGCGTGGCCCACCCCGAAGGTCCCGGTATCCGTCGCCACTGCCGCTGCCAGTTCGTCCTCTGTGCCCCTGCTAAGTATCGTTCTGCCTGATTAGTCTTGTGCCGTGTTTGTATTCTTGTCTCCTGTACCCCTGAGTAGTATTGTGCCTGAATAGTTTTTGCTGTGATTGTTTGCTTGTCTCCTGTACCCCTGAGTATTATTGTGCCGTGATTGTGCCCTGATTGTTTTTCCCGTAATTGTTCGCCTGCCCTCTGCCTCCACCGCCGACCCACCCCGCTCCCTGCCGCTGCTCCCCCGCGGCCCCACCCCCGCTCCCTCCAGCATCACCGCTCCCCCCTCTCTCGCCACCCCGCTCCAGCCTCCCAGCTGCTCCTCCCTCGCCCCTCCCCTCCCCACTCTCCACTTATGGCAGTGCATGCCTACGCGCAGCGTTGATGTGCAGCGGGCGCGCCGATTGCGTGCCGAAGGCGCGTCAAAGGCAAGCCCGTCTGCGCCCGTCCACGCCTGGACCGCGCCCAGTGCCAGGACCCCTGGTCCCCACCAATGCAAGACGACCCGACAGACCTACGACGCCGCCGCCCTCAATGCACTCAATGCCGGCCGGAACCCCGCCTGCTACCTGGCCGCCCCGAAACGCATCCACGGACCCTTCACCTGCAAAACCTGCAAGTTCACCTGCCTCCGAACCTGCACCGCACCCGCCAAGCCAAGCACCAGCAGCAACCACCTCAAGTGCATCCTGCTCAACACCCGCTCCGTCCACAGACACGCCGTCGAACTCTGGAACCTGCTCGACACAACATCACCAGACGTCGCCTTCCTGACGGAAACCTGGATGACCGCCTCCTCAGCGCCCGACATCGCCATCGCCATCCCGGACGGGTACAAGATCATCAGGAGGGACCGCGTCAACCAGACCGGAGGAGGCATCGCCATCGTCCACAAGAACACCATCCGCATCAAGACCGACTCCAACGACACCTTCGCCGCCGCCGAGCACCTCTACTTCCAGATTCACACTGACCCAAAGACGACCCTCAGAGGCACCCTCATCTACAGACCCCCGGGACCACGCACACAATTCAGCAAAGACATCACGCACTTCATCAGCCCACACGCCCTCCGCTCCGCAGACTACATCCTCCTAGGGGACCTCAACTTCCACCTGGAGAACAACAAGGACCGCAACACCGCCGCTCTGCTGGACAACCTCGCCAACCTCGGACTCAAGCAACTGGTCAACACCCCCACTTACTACGCCGGCCACACGCTTGAACCCGTCTTCTCATCCAGCAAGGACATCACCTTCAGCCACTCCACTGGACTCCACTGGACCGACCACAGTTGCGTCCACTTCAGCCTCAGAAGAACCACAACCCACCACCACCCGCAACAGGCTCCTCACAGGAGCTGGAGCAAGATCACCACCGACCAGCTCACCACCTCCCTCAGCCAGAACCCACCCGCCAGCACAACGGACCCCAACGAAGCAGCCCGCAACTTCACAAAGTGGCTGACCGCCTGCGCCGACGACCTCGCACCACTGAAAAACCCTCCCAGCAGACCCAGAAGCAAGAAGGCTTCCTGGTTCACCGACGAACTCAAGGACTCCAAGAAGACCTGCCGCACCCTCGAGAAAGCCTGGCTACTCGACCAGACCACTGACAACATGACTGAAGGAACGACTGGACAACAACGCCCACGACAGCAAGGAACTCTTCAGCATCATCAAGGAGTTCTCCAACCCCAGCACCGGCAACAACAACATCACTCCCTCACAAGATCTCTGCGACTCTCTCGCCTCGTTCTTCCACCGCAAGATCGCCAACATCCACAACAGCTTCGGCGCACCATCCACGCACCCAACCGTCGAACCAACGCCCCCCACCGCCACCCTCCGCACCTGGACCACGGTGACAACCGAAGACACAGCCCGCACGATGAACACCATCCACTCCGGATCACCAACCGACCCCTGCCCCACCACGTCTTCAACAAGGCCGACTCCACCATCGCACCCCAACTCCGGAACATCATCAACACCTCCTTCAACACCGCCACCTTCCCGGAGAGCTGGAAGCATGCCGAGCTCAGCGCCCTACTGAAGAAACCAACAGCGGACCCCACCGACCTCAAAAACTTCCGCCCATCTCGCTCCTCCCTTTTCCTGCCAAAGTCATCGAGAAGATCGTCAACAGACAGCTTGCCGCCTTCCTCGAGACGAACGGATCCCTCGACCCCTCGCAGTCCGGTTTCAGAGCCAACACAGCACCGAGACTGCCCTCATCGCAGCCACCGACGACATCCGAGCCCTGCTCGACAACGGGGAAACAGCGGCACTCATCCTCCTGGACCTCTCTGCAGCGTTCGACACTGTCTGCCACCGCACCCTAGTTCAACGCCTCAGCAACACCGGCATCCAAGAGAAGGCACTGGAGTGGATCATCGCGTTCCTCGCCGGAAGAACACAGAGAGTCCGCCTCCCCCCGTTTCGATCCGAGGCCACCGAAGTCATCTGCGGCGTACCGCAAGGATCATCACTCAGCTTCACCCTCTTCAACGTCTACATGAGACCTCTCGCAGCCATCGCACGCCAACACAACCTCAACATCATCTCCTACGCCGATGACACCCAGCTGATCCTCTCCCTCACCAGAGACCCCAACACCGCCAGAACCAGCCTACACGAAGGGATGAAAGACGTCGCCGAGTGGATGAAGAACAGCCGCCTGAAACTGAACTCAGACAAGACGGAAGTCCTCATCCTGGGACCATCGCCCTCCGCCTGGGACGACTCCTGGTGGCCCCCAGCCCTGGGCACCACTCCCAAGCCAAAAGACCACGCACGCAACCTGGGCTTCATCCTGGACTCCTCCCTCTCGATGACCAGACAAGTCAACGCCGTCTCCTCATCATGCTTTCACACCCTACGCATGCTTCGCAAGATCTTACAATGGGTCCCGACCGAAACCAGGAAGACGGTCACCCAGGCCCTCGTCACCAGCCGACTGGACTACGGAAACACCCTCTATGCCGGAACCACAGCCAAGCTACAGAAAAGACTTCAACGAATCCAGAACGCCCCTGCCCGACTCATCCTGGACATCCCCCGTCGCAGCCACATCTCCGGCCACCTGAGCGACCTGCACTGGCTCCCCGTCAACAAGAGGATCACGTTCAGGCTCCTCACCCACGCACACAAGTCTCTCCACGACCTGGGCCCCAAGTACCTCAACGACCGCCTTACCTTCTACATGCCCACACGCCAGCTACGGTCTACTAGCCTTGCCCTCGCCGCCGTACCACGCATCCGAAGAGCCACCGCCGGAGGCAGATCCTTCCCCTACCTGGCGGCCAAGACATGGAACTCCCTCCCCATCCACCTTCGGCTGACCTGGGACCATCGGCCTTCAGGAGACAACTCAAGACCTGGCTGTTCGAGCAGTAGCGAACCCCTTCCCCCAAGTGCCTTGAGACCCTTCCGGGTGAGTAGTGCGCTATACAAGTGTTATGATTGATTGATTGATTGATTGTGGGGTGAGCCCGTGGAGCGCCTTAAAGTGTTGTGTGATGTGAGTGTGGCATGGGAGGTTGAGAGCCATTCTGGCCACAGAGTTTGAATGGCCTGCAGCCATTTGGTGATTTTTTGTTGATCCCGTCATAATGGGTGTTCCCTTAGTCCAGCTTGCTTGTGACATGGACATGTGTGATGGTTTTCCGGGTACAAATTGGGAATCATTTGAAAATCTTCCTCAGCATCTTCAGGATATGGAAGCATGAGATGGGGACAGCTTTGACTTCGGTGGAGGTGTCGAGTTTGCGGTTGATGAAGTTCCTGAGATTCTTGTCATGGGTGCTAGGGGTGGGTGTTGGTCCTAGTACTGCTGTCAACCTCGTGGAGTCCCATGGTGACTGCTCTTCTTGAAGATCACAATTACAGTCTTGTTGGTGTTCAACTTAAGACAGTTGGTCTTCATACTGTGAGCGAATTTAATCTTGCAGGTATTGAACTTGATCTGGGCACTGAGTGTCATGAAGGGGAGAATGAGGTGCATGTCATCAGCATAGGAGAGAATGTTGATGTTGTGTGAGCGGATAATGCTGACTAGCGGGATCATGTATGAGTTGAAGAGGGTCAGGCTCAGGGAGGATCCTTGCAGAACTCAACAGAAGAGGTTCCCCTAGCTGACTGACTGGGTCATTCCTGTCATGAAGGAGCAGATCTATTGGAGTGCATGTCCTTGGATTTTAAATATCTTGTAGGCATTGGGTGAGGATGGAATAGGAGACCATATCAAACACTGCAGAGGTCCATGAGGATAAGGAAGGCTGTGCCTCCTCTGACCAGAGTAATGTTGATACAATCCATGGCAGCAAAGAGGGCAGTTTCTGTGCTGTTGTTGGGTCTTAAACAAGACTGAGTGGTGTCAATGAGTTGGTGGTCATTAAGGTATTCGGTGAGGTGTCTGTTGATGATTTTCTCTAAGTTCTTGAATTGTAGCAGGGAGAACAGTGTGTAGTTGGTGAGCTTTAAAGAGTCTACAAAGAGTATCCTCAGCAATGGGAAGACAGTTGTGTGTTTTCAGTTGTCTGGAAAGGTCGCAGAAGAGGTGAAGGCATTCACAATGAGTGTGAGTATGACGTGATGGGTTTCAGTCCTCTGGTGTGGTGAGAATAGTGGGTTTGATGTGGCCCCAGAGTGGTTGAACTTAATGGTGAAGGTAATTTCTTCTGGGGTGCTGACGGGCCATGTGATTAGCATTCGTTCTTTGGATAAGATCAGGAGGCATTTGTCGAGGCCTGTCAGGTCCTGTTGTGGGTTGAAATTGTTGTATTTGGGGGTCATTTTGTTTCTGAAGAATTGAGAGTGTTTGTTGTAGAGGACCTGCGACGGGGTGATGGAGGCGGAGGCAGCCTCTGGTGAGATGAAATCTTTCTCAATGGTGAAGATTTATTTGCTTCTGTTGGTGCTGGCATCAATGTGGTCCACCATACCCGCACATTTGATGTTGCGGATCATTTGGTGGTAGCTCTTTAGGGTGGATTTGAAAGTGCTCCTGTCTGTATTGTCCTGGTTCATTCTCTATTTGCTCTAGTTGTTTGCAGTGGTGTTTCGACAGTATGAGATCCTCCATGTACCAATTGGCTTGGGGGTCATGATCTTGTCGTATTGCTGTGTTTGATGGGGGCCAGCGAGTGGACGCAAGAGATAACACAATTGTGGAAATTCTTGATGATATGGGGGCTGTTGCTGTGTTCACATTGGTGAGTGTTGAGAGCGGTGTTCCAGTCCTTTCCAGTAACGCCGTAACAGTTCTGGTGGCTGGTCTGGCAGTGGTGCGTATATGTTGGACTTGAATGGGGATGCTGAACTTGACAAGGGCATGGTCTGTCCAACAGGCTGGTATGGTCTTGTTGACTAGGAAGTTGCATAAAGTTTTAGAATCTTATGTTCTATTGACAGCGACCAATGAGCTGCTGATTATAATCATCATACTGAGGAAACTCTAGAGCGGCATTGTCAAGTAAGTCAGGCATTAACAAGATGGCAGACTAAATTTACCAGAGTAGTATACCTCATTCCTGATTTAGTTGCTATCATATTGCTTACCTCTTTGTTGTGACCTACCCCCACTGCACACAGACTTCATTCAGGGCCGGTGCTCAATTCCTGCACATACCCAAAACCCATTTATTTCCCTCCACCACTATGGTGTACCCCGACAAAAAGAATTGCTGGCTGCAGGGCACTGCTGACCTCTTTGCTTGCCCAACCTGAGCTGTGCATCTCCTTTGGTCATACACAATGGGGCGTTGGCTGCAAAAGTGCTCAACCATCATAAATGTACACTCTTACTTGTACCCACCCCTGCTTTTACCCCACTCCCATTTTCAGTGAGGGTTAGCTGCAGCAAGGCCAGGGATGCTGCCACATCCACACAAACCCATCCCAGATGCAAACAGCCTAAAGCTAGGGCCTGGGGACAGCCCCTTGGAGCAGCCAAGCCTGCTTTGCATATCCTTTTGCCATGCACAGCGGGGTTTCCATAGGTTCTTGCCCTCTGCAGAGTTCTGTGTCTAACTGCGGCTAGGGTCCTACCACCACTGCAAATGGCCTTCAGCTGTGGCATCAGTGGCTAGTCAAATTGCCAGCCCTTTGGGCGAGTCTGCATCCATCTCTTACACACACCAAACTCCTGCTGTGCATAGCTGTTAACCAAATGTCATGAGGAGCACCAACATTTTGATTTAGTTTTTTACTTTTCGTTTTTAGTTTGTAAATTCTGGATAAGATTTTGGATTCTGAGACCCCCCAAGAGGTTCTGTGTGGTCCAGGGACTGTCTAGGATCTGCAGACCAGCCTTCACTTCACAAGTCTAGCCAAAGATCGGCAATTCCTGCCACAATATCCAGTTTGTAAAACAATGTTTTATTGTGATGCAGAGCCCTTGGGTCCTGCCTACATAGGACTGGGTGTGCTCACCCAACCTTCTTATACCCTATGTTTCCCTCCAAAGCAGCGCTCAGGTCAGTGCAACGAGTAGGATAATATCAGCTGTGACAGAACTTTTTGTGTGAAAGCCAGATATTTTGAGTAGGCAGATTTCCTCTCCGAGATCCTCTCCCCTGACTAAAGTCCTCGTTTCAAGCCAAGTTTTCTGTATTTTTGCTGTTGCTTTTGCGTGGAGCAACGTTTCCTATCAGAGGTAACATGGAATGCGCTTATTTTTCAGCCCCTCTATCTTTGTTTTGTTTAAATTCATCAAATAGCGAGTAAAGCAAAGAAAATCACCTATTCAAAGGACAATCACACTTTCCATTCATTAAATCTTTATTTCGACCAGAGAAAGTGACCATAAAAGCATATACAAAAACAATAATTACAAAAGCAGATCTAAAGTACCTATTTCATACATTAAAAGACTGGAATGTTTAAAATCAGCTAAAACAAGTGCCAGACAACATAGAATTGCGCAATTTGACAGCAGATTTTTAAAATAAGCCCCCTCTTAAACAGAGTTCCTCTGAGCAGAAAGAGTGGAGGTGAAATAACACCGATCTACCGTTATTTATCTTTATTTACCGAACAGCTGGGATAAGCAACCCCTTTGACTGTTATCTGTTATACCTACAAAAAACAGAAAGAGCAGAATGGTTTTATCATAAGTTTCATCACAAGGGCAGCGTCAAACAGCAGACACATCGTCCTGCCCTAGGGGGAAACACAGCTTCCATCTGACAAAGCCCATTCAAAATCTAGAAAGGAGTGATCTTTCCTGTACAATATTAACCCACTCAAGATATGATTCGGTCCCAGGACATGTTTGGATCAGCACATAGTTTCAAAGGGAGACGGAAATTGAAAGAGTCGACCTCTTGTCCCTAGACCATTTCTGCAAAAAGTGTTTCTTCACCCATCCTTTATCCTTCTTCTGATGTGTAAGTGAATAGGATAGGTCTTCCAAGATCTGAGATGTTGAATTGTAGGTACTGAAACCATGGCATGGAAAGGCCTGTTGCACACGCCACACAGTCCTCAATAATGTCCCTATTGAGGCAGGCCTGTGCGTTGTGCCAAATAGAACATCAAATTAACAGAGGAGATAGATTTATACAGTGTTGGACATAAGCTGAGCTCCTCTACCACCTTAAAGTTGTTAACAGAAGGCGGGACCCCCAAAAGCTTGCAAAGTATCTTGTTCTCGTCCACCTGCAGGCATCCTGTATTAGCACCATGTGTCAGTGCTGGGACACATCAGTGTTTGCAAATCCCTATCAGTGGCCAAATGGGTTTATTCGCCACACATGCTGAAACTTTAAAGACCAACACAGTAGCCCGCTTAAAGTTGGAGCACCAATTTGCCATGTCAAGAAGTCCATTTGAGGTTCTCGCAAAAGTAATTCCAAAATAGGGAAAAGAAAAGGTTCTTGAAATACGCATATCCCTAATATAGAGTGGGTGGCTCTTCACAGACTTGGGACCGCAGGCCGTTACATAGGATTTTGATATGTTTGCTTTCAAAAAAAGGCTCAACATAAAACAAACAAAGCCATCTATGAGGGCTAAAAGGCCGTTAGGAGCAATGGCTAACAAGATGGCGTCATCCGCATAAAGGAGCGCCGGTACCAGTTTCTTTTTTACTCTGGGAACATCTGCACCTAAACCAGCCAGAACAGACTCCAACTTATTAATGTGCAAGAGGAAGAGGATGGGCGCTAAAAGCCCCCCATGCCAGACAATCACTCTTAATCATAACTACAGAGTTGCTATCGACGATACTGATATGCTCCAAGTCAATGAGTATGGGAATAGGGTGGTATTTTCATAAAACTCTGGGGTGGTGTGCAAAAGCTTGAATGGGGTATGCTATAACTGAAAATACTTTGGAAATAGATCACAAAAAGACTAGCTTGGCATCCTGTGGAATTTGATGCAACAGATATTGTTGGTTTTCAATGCAGAAGATATGTTAAAGCCGTTCTTTTGATACTGAAATCAAATTACAGTCCTAAACAACGAAGGGCCTCATTTATGAGGCCCTGCGTCACTTTTATGCCACCGGTGCGTCACTTTTTGTGACGCACCAGCAGTGTAAAATATGGGCCTTGTTGCACCATATTTACAAAGTGACGCATCTAAGTAGATGCGTCACTTTGTAAACCCCTGCGCTACATTATACCTACGCCAGGTATAATGTATGTAGGTGGCTGTTCTGACGCAAGACAGGGTCATAGAAGTGACGCAGTGAAATCTTTAAGATTTCACTGCGCCACTTCTAGGACACAAATGCGACAATTTCTTACGCCTGCCTCACAGCAGGCGTAAGACTGATGAGGGCCCTTTCACATGGGGCTTGCACCATGTGAAAGGACACATTGCTGGAGTTGCGTCACTTTTGTGACACACTCCAGCAATGCGTCACTTTTGCGCCATACAGATACGTCAGAAATACTGACATATCTGTAACTCCTTGCGCCATGATGCATCATACTGTAAATATGACGCATCATTGGTCTTGCAAGGAGGGCGTAGTGAAAAGTGACACATCGCTGTTTTCACGCATTGATGCGTCACTTTTCATAAATGAGGCCCAAAGTATGCTAAAGTGCGACCAGAAATTAGTTTAAACAAATCTCTTAAGTTGAAAGTTGAAAAGAAAGACACACGTGTGATTAAATAATGAAGTGCCTGTTGTGTTTTTTTTCTTCCTGTGGAAATGTTGCTGGTTGCAAAACACATTATGAAACCAGAGTACAGTTGTTGTAAGTAATCACTGTCCCCGTGCTGACGTCATGAGTAGTCTGGTATACAGAATGCATCTTTCGGGAAATGGTAAATACGTCTCTGTACTCAATACATACTGATAGTATGTGATGAAAATAACACATTCACATGAAGTGTAACATTGCTCATATTCAGCGTGAACGGCAGCAGAAGTGCTCCGGCTGTCTGATGCCCGACTCTTAAAGTATGCAGTACATTCTGGGCAGGTTCCGGCACATAGAGCCTGGTACCCAGGAGGCAGTGGTTACCGCCGTCGAATGCGGACACATACCAACCATTCCTCGGTAGGTACGCAGCTTTTGAACTGGTTTAAGGTCGGGGAAAAAAATAAGACTTGAAACATTGGGCTCATTGTAGCCGACATGTTACTGTCATGTTTGGGTCCAGAGGCCCCTGAGCGGCTCATGTCTGGTTTGTGGGCCCTGTCATCCCTCACGTTCAAGGAAGTGGCCCAGAGGCGGACGGGGTGAGAGGGAGAACCGGAGGACTCCTGACAGGTCGGTGCCTCTCAGACTAGTAGGAACGGTGTACAGTTCATCAAATGATGCTCCAGTCATCTCAGCCATCCCTATCCAGAGGGGAACTTAGCAGAGTCTGCTGCAGCTGCCATTTGCCTGGAGTTACCAGACCTGTATAAGCTGTGGGCTGGTGGGTAAAACAGTGCAGAAATGTCCTACAAACATTTTTTGGGATGAATGTTTTTTTCCACGAAAACCTTTTCCGGAGAGTATTTTCCCACAATAAAAAACACTTCCAACATTTTTTAATTTCTATGATTAACAGGCCTGGCGCAAGATCACATTTGCTCTTGTGCGCGGCCTTATGTTATTTACTTGGGAGGGGGGCAATAGATAAACCATTGGTTGTTGTAAGTTACATTCACTTGCTACTCTTAGGTTATCCATCAGCCAATAAACACCATTCTGAACCGGCGCAGCACAGGCGTACGCACAGGCGTACTCACAGGCGTACCCACAGGCGTACCTGACCGGACCGGACAAGGCGACTCTCTCCACTTCTTGCCGCACCCGCTTCGCGGGTGCCGCTTCGCCCAGGAGTGCGTGGGGCATTTTCTCGGCATCCTAAGGAGGAGGACCAGCAAGGCAGGCAGGGCAAGAGGCTCGGCGGGGCTGCGAGCGTGCGGGGACTCCGTCAACCAGGAGTCCCTGCGAGACCAGGGATACCAGCATCCGGTCCGCTCTCCCTGCTGGCCCGCCCCCTGCCCAGCTGAAGCTTGTTAAGGCTTCCACCACCTTTTCTTCTTTGGGACACCATTCTGAACCGGCGCAGCACAGGCGTACGCACAGGCGTACTCACAGGCGTACCCACAGGCGTACCTGACCGGACCGGACAAGGCGACTCTCTCCACTTCTTGCCGCACCCGCTTCGCGGGTGCCGCTTCGCCCAGGAGTGCGTGGGGCATTTTCTCGGCATCCTAAGGAGGAGGACCAGCAAGGCAGGCAGGGCAAGAGGCTCGGCGGGGCTGCGAGCGTGCGGGGACTCCGTCAACCAGGAGTCCCTGCGAGACCAGGGATACCAGCATCCGGTCCGCTCTCCCTGCTGGCCCGCCCCCTGCCCAGCTGAAGCTTGTTAAGGCTTCCACCACCTTTTCTTCTTTGGGACACCATTCTGAACCGGCGCAGCACAGGCGTACGCACAGGCGTACTCACAGGCGTACCCACAGGCGTACCTGACCGGACCGGACAAGGCGACTCTCTCCACTTCTTGCCGCACCCGCTTCGCGGGTGCCGCTTCGCCCAGGAGTGCGTGGGGCATTTTCTCGGCATCCTAAGGAGGAGGACCAGCAAGGCAGGCAGGGCAAGAGGCTCGGCGGGGCTGCGAGCGTGCGGGGACTCCGTCAACCAGGAGTCCCTGCGAGACCAGGGATACCAGCATCCGGTCCGCTCTCCCTGCTGGCCCGCCCCCTGCCCAGCTGAAGCTTGTTAAGGCTTCCACCACCTTTTCTTCTTTGGGACACCATTCTGAACCGGCGCAGCACAGGCGTACGCACAGGCGTACTCACAGGCGTACCCACAGGCGTACCTGACCGGACCGGACAAGGCGACTCTCTCCACTTCTTGCCGCACCCGCTTCGCGGGTGCCGCTTCGCCCAGGAGTGCGTGGGGCATTTTCTCGGCATCCTAAGGAGGAGGACCAGCAAGGCAGGCAGGGCAAGAGGCTCGGCGGGGCTGCGAGCGTGCGGGGACTCTGTCAACCAGGAGTCCCTGCGAGACCAGGGATACCAGCATCCGGTCCGCTCTCCCTGCTGGCCCGCCCCCTGCCCAGCTGAAGCTTGTTAAGGCTTCCACCACCTTTTCTTCTTTGGGACACCATTCTGAACCGGCGCAGCACAGGCGTACGCACAGGCGTACTCACAGGCGTACCCACAGGCGTACCTGACCGGACCGGACAAGGCGACTCTCTCCACTTCTTGCCGCACCCGCTTCGCGGGTGCCGCTTCGCCCAGGAGTGCGTGGGGCATTTTCTCGGCATCCTAAGGAGGAGGACCAGCAAGGCAGGCAGGGCAAGAGGCTCGGCGGGGCTGCGAGCGTGCGGGGACTCCGTCAACCAGGAGTCCCTGCGAGACCAGGGATACCAGCATCCGGTCCGCTCTCCCTGCTGGCCCGCCCCCTGCCCAGCTGAAGCTTGTTAAGGCTTCCACCACCTTTTCTTCTTTGGGACACCATTCTGAACCGGCGCAGCACAGGCGTACGCACAGGCGTACTCACAGGCGTACCCACAGGCGTACCTGACCAGACCGGACAAGGCGACTCTCTCCACTTCTTGCCGCACCCGCTTCGCGGGTGCCGCTTCGCCCAGGAGTGCGTGGGGCATTTTCTCGGCATCCTAAGGAGGAGGACCAGCAAGGCAGGCAGGGCAAGAGGCTCGGCGGGGCTGCGAGCGTGCGGGGACTCCGTCAACCAGGAATCCCTGCGAGACCAGGGATACCAGCATCCGGTCCGCTCTCCCTGCTGGCCCGCCCCCTGCCCAGCTGAAGCTTGTTAAGGCTTCCACCACCTTTTCTTCTTTGGGACACCATTCTGAACCGGCGCAGCACAGGCGTACGCACAGGCGTACTCACAGGCGTACCCACAGGCGTACCTGACCGGACCGGACAAGGCGACTCTCTCCACTTCTTGCCGCACCCGCTTCGCGGGTGCCGCTTCGCCCAGGAGTGCGTGGGGCATTTTCTCGGCATCCTAAGGAGGAGGACCAGCAAGGCAGGCAGGGCAAGAGGCTCGGCGGGGCTGCGAGCGTGCGGGGACTCCGTCAACCAGGAGTCCCTGCGAGACCAGGGATACCAGCATCCGGTCCGCTCTCCCTGCTGGCCCGCCCCCTGCCCATCCCGGCCCTATAACACAGCACTTAACTCCCGCAGCGCGGGACGCAGCCCGGGGCAAAGACCGGGCTAAGAGCGGGCCGTTTGAGGCCGTTCGAGGTCTAAGAGGGCTGGGCTGGGCTACCCCCCTTGGTTTTATTATATTACCTTTTTTGTTATTAGTGTTAACCTCACTGTGTATTCTTGTCCTCTGTTGTGTCAATAATGTGCTCACGGGGTAGTCGGAGCAAAACTGCCTTGGGTCTCAAAAAACCTAGTGGGACTCTGGACGATTTCCTCACAAAGACTAACTTGGCCATTGATGCTGAAATAAATAAAATGCAGCACAGGGTTTCCTTGGAATTAGATGCTGCTCGGAAACTGTCTATGGACATTGCTTCCTCCAAAAAATCGTCCCTGGGAAAGCTGGCCTTAGCACTAACTCCCGAGCGTCCAGCTGGCCCTCGCCCCTTGATTACAATGGCTGAAATGCATCACCCGCCACCCGTATCTCCTCTTAAGCAAGTTAAGGTTTTTATTCCAACCGCTTCAGAGGTGCCTGTACCATCCATTTTTGTGGCAGGGAAAAAATCACCGGGGAAAATTGTCATGCCCAGGTCAGCTGCTATCGCTAGAAAGGCTGCCCTCCAGCGGAAAAAAATTCTGGCAAGGTCTACCTTTGCTCGTAAAAAGGCAAGGATTGCCCGTTCCCAGTTTTTTAATAATCGACGTCCATTGGGTATACTAGGGACAGAGGATGCAAAAGATAAAGTTGTACCTGCTCCACTTGGTAGTGACATTAGTTTTGCCCCAAGTGATGTAGAGTTTGAATCCTTAGTGGAAAATTCCCAGGTCAACAATAACATAGTACCAAACAAGTGTAGATTGAGTAAGGTTGAGGGGGACAGAAGGAGGGATGAGGAATTTTTACAAACAGTTTGGGACACGCTCAAAAAGTTACTTACTCCCCTAGAACTACGACTCTCCCGTATGGAAAACCATTTGTTAGAAATGGACAAAACTATTGTTACTTTGGCTAGCTTTAGTCTTAAGCAAATGGAAGCTAGGGTCATACAGGATGGGAGCTTGATGCCACAGCCACTTGTGGCAGATCCACCTGCCCCCCCCACCACAAACCCCAAACCTGTGCCTAAACCTCGCACAATTGTTGGAGATAGTGCCATCAACTCTTCTAATCTTAGCCTTTGTTCTATGCCTCAGGACTCAATACCACCGAAACCCACACAACAAGCTTGCCCCGCTAAAACTACAATTCCACCAAAGGCGAGGGCTCACACTACCACATCACAGAATACAACACGTCCAAAACCTAGCTTAAAACCTGTTGTACAACGTTCTAACGACTTGATTAATAAAAACTGTCCACCGTTAGAATCTAGTAGACCAAATTTTCGTGGTGGATATATTGATCTACCTCCTGAGGCGAGCTCATATGTCATCATATTAACTGGCGTTCCTTCTCTTGGCCATCAAACAAAAGAGGACCCCTGGTCTCTTAAAAATAAAGTCATCCACTGGCTAAACAAGAACAAACAGATACCTAGTCACCTAAGAAGCCAGGTCTTAATGGTGCGAAGAGTACCATGGGTTGGACGCACTTATAAAAACATTACTGGTGACTGTATAGTGGTGTCATTCGCTGATCCCAATACTGCACAGCACCTTTGCTCATGGCCCCATTACGAAGGTGATCAGTCAATCGTTGTTAGACCCCTCACCTTTTTTTATCCCCCTCAACGGCAATTTGACATGGGTGGGTCTTGGATGACAATTCAAAAGCCCAGGCTTAGAGGTTTTGGGTATGGTGGGCCCACACAGAACACTGGATGGCAAGGTGTGCCTACCTGTAACATGTTTGGCTGTTTGGATGAGGTTGACTGACATGGGGGGGGGGGTTGCTCTTAAGCATCCAGTAGATCTCAGCTTGCCTTCCCGGGTAGCACCTAGTATAGAATGCACCATGATGCCATCGGGATTATTATTTCCAGTGGACATCGATGGTGAGCGTATTCTGATTGAGTCTGGAGTTCCGGGACACACTGCGACCTCCAGTTTTAGTAATCCAGCTAACCCAATAAATATGGCATCTTGGAACATAGCAGGTTTAAGGGGTCGCCTGGACAACGATGATTGGGTCGATTTCATTATCACTCATGATATCATCGTTTTCCAGGAAACCTGGTCAGTTGATCCCCTGTTTAGAGTAGGTTTTCTAAACTTTTATATACCTGCTTTGCAGGGTCTTAGGGGTAGGCCTTCAGGTGGGTTAACTATTTGGGTAAAAAACTCACTCTGTTTTAGTGTGAAGGAAATCCAGGTGAAGAACCCCGATCTCCTTTGTCTGCTATTGCGCAAGGAGAACTGCAAGGACATCCTTTTAATTAATATCTATGCCAGGGGTTGCCAGGGTGGAAAAAAACAACCCATCCTTAATGACTTGGAAGCCTTCCTAAATGAGCAGAAAAGTGACCAGCTCGTTTTGGTGGCTGGTGACTTGAACTGCACATTTGAACCCATTATGAATCTAGGTGAGGATATAGGGTTGGAGGATGACTCTGTCTGGAATATTCCCCCGCTGGCTATAACTAAGGGAGTTAAGGGAACAGAGGCTGCCCTCCACTGGCTTGGTTTCTGTTTGGAATGGGGGTTCCGTGCAGTGAACGGGCGTTGCTTATCTGATAAGGTGGGCAACCCAACTTTCAATAATGGGCTTGGTGTGAGTCGTATTGACTATATTTTGGTCAATATCGATTCCTGGGACACAGTAGTGGACATGTCAATTGAAATAAGGCCAGAGAGTGATCATGATCCACTCTTATTTGTATTTAAGGTCCCGGGCTTAGCACCCCCCAGGCTGAAACAGCCTGCATTACATCAGATCTGGTTCTAAGTGACAATAGAAGACGAGTCCAATGGCCGAGGGTCATAGTAGATCAGGAGCTTGTCAGTCAAATAGAAAATCTTGCCCTTGAAACCAGAGATAAGATGCTTGCATTTTCACCTGACGACGACAGGGCTAAGCCCACTATTGTTGATCTTCACGAGACATGTTTTGCGGCCATTAAAGAACTGCTTACTAGGCCATATAGAAAACAGAAAGTGAAGCAACCCAAAGGTTGGTATACTAAAAATTGTCGAGAGGCCCATAGTATACTAATCGCTGCTGTTAAATCTAGAAATACCCCAGAAATCAGGACAGCCCGACAGGCCTATAAACACGTTATTTGGGAAGCCAAAAGGGAATGGGACGATTCATATTGGACGGAACTCCTTAAAGCCTGTGAATCATCCAACCAGATTAAGTTTTGGGAGTTGGTTAGGTGGGGTCGGGGCTCTGACTCACTTACTCCGGAAAATTATGTTTCCCCTGATGATTGGGTGGAATTCTTTTCCACTCAGTTTAAAGACCCTAACATCGTTCATTTAGCTACTGAGTCTGTAGTGAGGACCTCACTAGAAGTTTATGGGGATGTTCTTAACTTCTGCTTTTCTGACACCGAACATGCCTTACACTTAGTCCAGTCTGGGAAAGCCCCAGGCATAGATGCTGTTCCCGCAGATCTTTTTAAATTAAATATAGAATTATGGGTCCCTTATATAACAATTTTAGCAAACTCTATTGCCGCGGGAGCTAGGGTGCCACAATCCTGGAAAGGGGCTGAAATACTTCCGGTACACAAGAAAGGGGATCGAACTTCTCCGAAAAATTATCGTCCCATCAGCTTGATAGATACTATTCAGAAAGTGGTATCAAGAATGGCCCTAGCTAGAATTCAGGGGTGGATGGAGCAGAATAATATACTCTCCCCCTTGCAAGCAGGGTTTAGATCAGGTACTAGCACCCTAGACCAGGTGTTTCGCCTTACCATGTTATACTGGAAGGTGGTCCTCTTGGGCGGAGGTGTCATGTATGCCGCCTTTGTCGATCTCAGGTCGGCTTTCGACCTGGTTCCGAGGGCCAAGTTATGGGATGCCCTTAGACTTATGGGCCTTCCACTTGAACTTCTAGAGCTGGTTAGGCGTCTACACGAGGATAATTTTGCCCGTGTAAGATGGGGGAAGCAGGGTCAGGTAACCGCCAACTTCCCTGTCGAACGCGGGGTTCGGCAGGGTTGTGTGTTGGCACCCACGCTGTTCCTCCTATTTATTAATCGGGTGGTTGCCTTCTTTAATGAAACTCAAACTGATGCACCCACCCTGGGGGGGGCCAAGTACCCCATGTTAATATTCGCTGATGATACCCTGCTCCTCTCTAGGACTCGGAGTGGCCTCCAGGCAGCTTTAAATAGATTTGCAGAATTTTGTTCTGAAAATGACCTTCAGATTAACGCTGATAAAACGAAATTTATGGTTTTTAACAAAAACAAACAAATTACAAGTTCATTTTTATTAGAAGGTGTCCCTATTGAACAGGTCAAAGTCATGTCCTATTTAGGCGTGACTCTTGACCATCAACTTAACTGGAATCCCCAGCTGGAGGTTTTAATTTTAAAATTTGTCCGCCTCACTGGCTGCTTGCTAAAGGAACAAAAAAAAACCTTGACAAAACGCATTACACCAGCTTTAAAAATTTATGAGGCCAAGGTTAACGCAGCCACTTTGTACGGTGCGGACATTTGGGGTTACAAAAGCTTGACAGCATTGACCATAGCACAGAATAGGTTCCTTCGGAGTCTAGTTGGGCTTCCACAATCGACACCCATAAAACCCTTGCTTTTGGATTTGGGCTGCAGACCTCTGGATGAGATGGCACAGTACCGGCTTGTCGCCTTCTGGCGAAGACTCTGGACTACTCATGAGCTTAGCCTTTTTGCCCACGAATTGTGTGAAATTAGATCATTGTGGGGTGCCATGAAAATCCCTTGGCTGCGGGAGGTCAAACAGACTCTGGACTCCATGGGCCTTTCTGAATTATGGTTGCATCCGGAATGTGCTAGGTTCCCCTCCAAAGTGGAGTTTAAAGAGCTATTTTGGGCAGCAAAGAAATCTGTTTTGGTTTCACTCTCATCAGAAAATAGCCTAACGGGATTGTTCTTATCACATAAGATTATACCATCCCTTGAGCCTTTTTGGGATTTGATATGCAAAGCCCTTGACCGCAAGCTGTACTTTCAGTTTCGTGTGGGAACGTTGCCGATCAATTCCTTTACTGCAAGATGGACAAAGTCTTCTACCTCTAAGTGTCCTTTTTGCTCTGATCAGGTTGAGAGTATTGGCCATATATTTTTTGCGTGCCCAGCATATCGGTTGCCCCGACTAAAATGGCTGCAACCAATTTGTAAAACTTTAAATTGTGTAGAGAATCGCAGTGCCCTGTTGAAACTACGCGACATGCGCACTGAAAAATCTGTGATTTGTGTTGCTAAATTTCTGGGGTGGATGTGGCTGATACGTGCAAAGAACGTGTAACCCTGCTTTGATTAACTTGTATTCTTCTTCTTAACTTGTGTTTTTAAATTTTGTATGTCGCCTACGGGCAACCTTTTTTTATATTTGGGGTTCCTTGGAATATGCAAAAATGTTGATATCTTGTAAATATTTTATTTTGTGGTCTTTTATGAATTTTATTCGAAATAAAGACTTATGAACTTGAACTTGTAATTATTATGAAGACATACGGTAATTTGTTTGATAGAACAGATGAAATATAGGGAGTCACATGACAAAGAAGCGATTTTCAGGATACACTCCAAGTACAAGGATTACTCAATGAGCTGCTACGCTGCAAGGCACAGGTGATGAGGCCAGAGACACTGCTGAGGTTACCACACCGGGCCCACAAAGGAGGTTCACTAGACTGATAACTGCTTCACATTCTTAGGACTATCTATCTATCTATCTATCTATCTATCTATCTATCTATCTATCTATCTATCTATCTATCTATCTATCTATCTATCTATCTATCTATCTATCTATCTATCTATCTATCTATCTATCTATCTATCTATCTATCTCTCTCTCTCTATCTATCTATCTATCTATCTATCTATCTATCTATCTATCTATCTATCTATCTGTCTATCTGTCTATTTACTTATATATACATATAAATACACATAGATATAGTCTTCTGGTTTCGGTGTGTTGCTGTGGGCTGCTTGATTACAGGCGGTGCTCGTGCTCAGCACTACACCGTGTGTTAATTTTTGATTCCAAAAAGCAGCTTTCTCTTGGTCCAAAAATGTCATGCCACTCTGGTGCAGTTGCTGATAAAGTTTTAATTAATCCACACAAAAGAACAACATCAATGCATTTCGGTGCCTCAGAACACCTTGTTCACGATGCTGACCGTCTCAAATAATCACCATTTTGAACCACTCTCTGTGAACAATTTATTTGACATTAAGGAAGGACAAGCTCATTCCATTTTTAGGTCGAGGACCCCGTCGCACTGCTGTAAGCAGTGTGGGCGGAGCCCGAAGATTTATTGTTTCTTAGAGGGGGTTTGGAACCCGCCCCTCTTCTCCATTGGCTGGCCTAGTAAATGCTGGCCAGCCATTGGAGGAGAGGGGCGTCACTCCGATCAAGCCCCGTCTTTTTGCGATTCAGGGGCGTGTTTTTTAACTTTCTTTCTATTTACTTTCTCTCCTCTTCCCATTGGCTGGAATTTTACATTCCAGCCAATGGGAAGAGGAGAGAACGAAAACACGCCCGCAATCACGAAAATGGCGGTGGTTTCTCCGAGGCATTTCTGCTTTACCTTGTAGAAACATTGTGGTGTGGAGCGCTTCTCGGGGAGACCGGCGTGATGGACCCGCTTCTACAATGCAGGTGAGAGGCCCTTTTCTGCCCCCCCTTCCCTCGTTGTGCTTTGTTTATCGCCCACCCCCCCTCGTTGTGCTTTGTTTCCCGCCTGCCCCCCCCTCGTTGTGCTTTGTTTCCCGCCCGCCCCCTCCTCGTTGTGCTTGGTTGCCTGCCCGCTCATATTGTTTCACCATCGTCTTCCAAATGTTTTCTCATGAAGACGTTTTTCATGTTAATTCTGTATTTTCACATTACAATCTTTTGTAAGCCTTTTTTTTCTGGACTTTGTATGTCAGTGTCTCGGTGCCTTCAGATGTTTCGTGTAGGCAGCAGCGCACAGCGCCACCCGAAACATGGGCACAGATCAGGCTTGGGAGGACCGAGCTGCGGCTGAGATCACTCCAATGGCGGCGGCCAGAAGGAAGAGTTCTGGCGACGGGCAGGCTCCCGGGTCCTCCTGGCAGCGCCTGGAGTCCGGAGGGGCAGAGCTGGTGCTGGTGCTGCCGGAGAGTATGACACCCGGGGTCGCGGAGGCCGCTGGCGGCTGGAGCTGCTGCTGTGACCGGTGGGGAAGGGCGCCGGGAGCTGGTGAGTCAGTGAGTGTGTGAATATAGAGCAGGGAATGACAAACTGAATGTCATCCTGTTATGAGCTCAGCTACAGAACCAGGGATGCGCGTTTCTCTGACAAGCGAGCCGGAGCGGGGCCAGACTCCAGAGATGATCTTACTGGCAGCACCCGCTAAGGGTTACTTTGAACCAACAGCCTGCACCAACGATGTCCGGCCACAAGGGGCGCTCTAGCGGCTGCTCATCTGTGTACAGGCCGCATCATTAGAAGCACTTTCTGCAAAGTCACCGAAGAGGACACACGGCTATCGTGGACGGATGTATGACGTTACAATGCACACTTTTACAACGCATACCTTTACAACACATTTTTTACAACGCAACATCCATTACAACGCATTCCATTACAACGCATGCCATTACAACAACATTTAAAAAAAAAACTACATTTACAACGCATGAGGTTCTTTAATTTTGACTCCATCTTACATTTGTCGTCATTTTTGTGTTGCCTTTACACAGGCTGCTCTATTCATGAAGTGTCTCTGCCCTTTGGACTGCAACGTGTTGAAAACCCGCCTCTGTCCTTGCTTTGAAATCAATCTCAGACACCAGCTGGCCTAAACTGAATACAGACATGTTCTGCCATTACTGATTGACCTATAGGTGCTGTAGTTTATTTACTTGTGGGTTGGGCAGAAACACGACGTAAGGGGGACGTTCTGGTTACATGACGCTTTGTTCTGAATATTTTCCTATTGGCTAATATTTTGCAGATCTTGTATGTCCATATTAGGTATTTTGCATGCTTGCAGAAGCTAGGACTGCCCCTTTCTTTTATGCTGAGTTTGTAATCCTAAGCATATAAAAGGCCTCTGTGTTTTGTACTCTTTAGACTGCCTCATTCAGTTGCTAAAGGCTTCTGTGTGACGTAGTCTCACTTAATTAAGTTTAATAAAGATGTCTTCATATATCAGCTTCTGTGCCAAGTTCTTCGCATTAGTGAGACCCCTGAGAATGAAGATTACAGTTCTTCAAATGGCGCGGCCAACGTGGGCTTCATCAGAGAAGTGACTTTTTGAAGGAGTGATCCTGTCAGGAGACTGAAATCTACTGAGGAGGACAGGACGGGACTCTACTACTCTGTGCACAAGGATTTTGGAGATTCTTTGTTTTTGCAGCCCAGTATATTTCTGATCTTCCTGATTTTGATCCTCCACATGATGTCACTCCTGACTGAGAACCTTTTTGGCGTGAGTATTCTAAAAAAGGACCGTTAGGTCATTTAGAACTTGGCAGTTAGAAATTGGACAATCTTTTGATTGATAAGAGTAAGGTAGTTTAGTAAAGCTACTGTAGCTTTGGAACTTTGGAATTTGTGTTCGCCAACTTTTGATTTGTATGGATTTGACATGCAAAATGCAATTTGTGTAGGCAGGTAATGAGGAGATTTTTCTCTATTTGGTTTTATTGAACGGTGCACGTACGAAAAGTACATTAAGCACTACTTTGAATATAATATTGTATATTTTGCAATATTTTTGGCATGCCTATTGCAAAGCTCACATAGAGGAATGTGTTGCTTTATTTGGAAGGTACCATAGTGTGATGTGAAATTAGTTAGCCGGCTCTCCTAGAAGGAATACCTAAATAGGTTTAGGTATATAAACATATTTCTTCCTTGGTGATTCTGTATCCCCAGGGAATTAAAATATGGACATAATACATACAAGGATCCTTTGTTCTGTGCAATTTTATGAATGAAGATATGCAGAGCGATTTTTGGTGTTCTGACAGCCAAAGCTGGCTTCTTGGATATGTAGCAGTCTGTTTTTGCAGTCTTTTGGAACACAATTGAGAAGCGTTTCTTGTAAATATGACTTACAACTAGTATTTACAAATGGTTTGGTTTAAGTACAGTCTGTGGGCTGTCCTTTGTTTCAGTCCTAAGTATTGGTTTGTGGGTTAAATGTGTGTTTAAATGTCTATGTGGTTTTCCCATTAGTGCAACTTCTGTAAGTACATAGCGATGGCGCTATTTATGAAATGCATGGCTAAAGCGCGCCGTATTGTGTGTCCTGAGTGTTTGACCCCTTTCTGTTTATGTCTGAAATTAGCTTAAATGTGTGTTTGTGTTTCTTTTTGATGTTTTTAGTCTATTAAGCAAAATGTATAAATGCTTAAAAACTAAAATGTAAATTCACATTCACTAGGAATAAAAAAAGGCCCCAAAAACGAAATTGGGTGTTTTGCGAAAAATAAATAAACTTACAGCATTTTCCTTAGATACATTGTATTAGATATTAACAGGCAAACACTTCAGCTGAAGTAAATTTTTGCTGAATTCAAACGCATATTATAGAATTAATATGTTTTAGTTTTAAATAGATTGCCATCGTGCTCATGTTACAAACATTGAGAGGCAAGCTACATAAACAGGAATATTTATTCAGCCAGGACTTTGCCCTCAGTTGCACGTGTGAAACTTTGCATTTCAGAATGTTGTTTTAAAAAGGTTCCAAAACTAAGGTTCATTATTTTGTATTATAGGAAGACATTTCAATTAAGGGTTTTCCTTTCTTTAAGCATTTCTGTAAGTATATTCTTGGCTCTGTTGCTAAATAATAACTAACCCATGTAATGAAGAAACATTTAAAAAGAAAGAAACAGTAACAGATGCTGAAACAAGATAAGGCAAGTCCAAGGAAACTAAAAAGTTAACGATGTCTTGAACATTGATTGGCAATCTCAGATAAAGATCAATCAGGGAAATTGGCTTTGCGAGGTCAGTTTCGGGTGAGGAGGTCAGTTTCTTACAGTTTAATCTGGTTAATGTGTACCACTTTGTTCGCCAGGCTATCTTTGCAGGCCTACGTGTCACAGAGCAAAAAAAAAAATGAAGTCAGATTCGAGGAATTATAGAGCCTTAATATGTGGAATTTTCAAAAATGGTACAAAATTCGTTTTTTACTATTCATGAAGCTTGATACTCATACTGTGACCTCCTAGCATTATAATTTAATTTAAGTTATGTTATACTGCATAATGAGGACATTAGCATATAGAATTTCACTTGGCGCAGGCGTGAAAAACTAATTTTTCTCAGGATTTGCATGAGATATGTCTAATGTCCAATCTCTGCAATTTGTAAAGAACATTCTGAAGATGATTAATAAGTAATGCAATTGTAGGATCTTTATTTTTAAGTGCCCCAAATATCAAAGTCGAATTTGGGTAACATTTGGGCATTTTTGCCATTTACAATAGCTTTAAAGTGCTTTAGGCTTCAGTAAATGCATACATTTAGGTATAATACAAATTTGCAGGTTGTTCCCATTTGGGTTTGCTTTTAAATGGCTCAGTGAGCCAATGTGCCTGGTGCAGAGGTTTGAGTTTAATATCAGGGTGGAAGGTTTTAACTTTTGCTGGACCTAACTGAGACCTTCATCCATTTAAGGTTGATGAAATGAGTACCATTGCAAACAAGCATTTGTTCTATAAACTGATATGTGTGTTATTATGTTCTGCGAATTAGTCACAGTAACTGTTTTAATAATCTACGTATAGAAATAAATTGTAGCCCCTAACAGGAGTAATATATGTATCATGTGTTTTTAAATAGGGTTGGTTATTGCAGGTTAGAAAGAGTTGGGAAGGTTTTTTGTCTTTTTCAGCCTTAGAGTGAGGAAGAGATAGAGGGATGAGGAGCCCGCAAGGCAGATTTTGACCTTAAGGTCAGTGAGGTAGGATAGGAGTAAGTGTAAACAGATGGAGAAATTATTGCTTGGAAAAGCAGGGCCTCATAGGGTGTTGGCGCACGGGACCCACAGAGTGTCTGTGAAAGAGTTTTTGGGACGTCGAAATTGGGGTGGTTTAGCATGTTTTCAAAAGATGGTTAGTAACAGTTGATATTTTGTGTGTTATGTGCAGTGTCAGCAGTATGTTGAAAAGAGATGTGTTTTTGCGTAATTCCTTTGGAAAGAAATGTTTGTGCGTTTTACATATTTTTGCATTTTATCCTTTTATGAATTGTTCCTGCTGGTCCTGTGTGTCAGAAGCAACACAGTAAGTTGTGTTTGACAGCCAAATCTCCACTAACTAGTGATCTGCTGTCAAAAGGAGGGTGAGGATTTTAAGCCTGACAAATTAAGCAGGCCTGAATATTCTGTTTTGGGCTGCAGGTTCACAGTGCATAAAGTGCATGCAATGGTGTTGTGTGTTACCGCTTATTTACATATGCTATTGTACTTTGTCTATGCTTTTTGTGCTTGATATACAGCGCGTATATCTGATGGCTTGGCATGTGTGTGTTTTTATTTTTTTATTTTATGCATATTTTTGTTTTATGTTGCTGCTTTAGATACTATTACAAGTTCACCTGTGTTGTGAAGGGTTCTACATGATGATGTAATCGCTGCACAACAGTTGGGTGAATTTGCGCTGATACTAAATTTCACAGATATGATTTTTCGTGCTGTAAACAAGACAGACAACACTTCACCAGTGTATGTCAAATTTGGCTATATAGTATTGAAGTAAAATAAAAGAGATATACAGGATCAAAGTGTGTCATCTGCTGTTAGTCACGATACTGTCCTCTTCCCTTAAAGAACAGACAGCCCTAAATTTATGTAACCTAAGGATGAAAATTATAGATTTGTGACTCTTGTACATGGTGACCTAATTTCTATATTACATAAGTCCGTTTTGTTCTGCTTCCTAAGTAGTGTATGGCTTTGTACCATAAAGGAAACAAGGTTTCATTTTTCCCTGAAGAAGGAACTGGAACATTAGCTGAGGTTACCGTATATGGTTTAGCGGCCAGTGGTAGGGCTTAAATTTGTGAACTATTTTTGATTTTTTTTCTGTTCACCCAAGTAATTCCTTGTTCTTCCTATAGATTTTTCTTTTATTACTTCTCCCCTGACCGATGTCGCATCGTGCCTAGCTATTGGGTTTTAGCTGTGTCCTAGTTCCATTTCTCTTTTCCATATTCCTTTTGCCAGTTAGCCCTTTTTTTTTTTTTTTTCTTTTTTTTTTTATCCTCATTTGCCGTCTTGCCGCCCATATCTTTGTTACTTTCCCACCTCTGGGCTGTTATTGTCTCTTGGGCTGATCTAGAGTAATGGGGCGTGAACAGCACATATTTTTGGGTCTGGTCCCCTCTCGAAACTCCTTCTTGACCACCTGACCCAAGATGTGTATCCTCCACCATCTCTATTCCTCGTTATCGATTCCAAATACCAGCGAGACAGGCACGGGCTTAATCATTGGACTTTTAACATAAATATAACTTTAACCAAAATTTAGCAGGAAGGGTATCCAAAAACCTCTATTTCTTTTAGAGGTATCTAACATATCTAACTTTGCTATATATCTCATGGCTAATATCCAGTCCAATAAAATAGGACTGTGTGGTGAGACCCATAATTTACATATCTCCCGACGAGCTAATAACATAGCATAAAAGATAAGTCTTACATTATTACCCAAAACTCTATTTTGCAAATCATGTCTCCCAGAAATAATTAATTCGGGGCTTACCTCAATGGGTTGATTCAATGATTTGGAGAGGGAGTTACTCACGTCAATCCAAAATTGTTTGATATTCGGGCATGATACGAACATATGGAGGTCATCAACATTTGGGGCTTTACATTTTGGACATTCCACCAATCCTCCATTCTTAAATTTAGAAAGCCTGTAGGGGGACCAGTATGCCCTGTGGATAGTAAATAAAACATTTCGCCTTAGATTGGCAGGTTTAACAATTCTATATAGCATGCTCATAGTTACTTGCCATTGGTCTTCTGTAGCAATCCTTGGCAAGCTGTTCTTCCACAGGGTCTCTGGTAGATCAAATATCCCATCCTCCATCTCCAGTATTCGCCAGTACCAGCAAGCAACTTCCTTCTTAAAAACCACTAGTTCCAGTTTTAATTCAAATTCATTTTCCTGTCCAATCTCTGATTCTTCGTGGTTTGCCCAACTTTGAATCTGTAAGTACTTGTATTTTGAGAAAACTGAGCCCCAATTTTGCTGACATGAACTCCATGAAATTAGTTTTCCATCTTGGAATAGATCTCTCCATCTTTGTAGGGCTGGCTCCTTTATCAAGTTTAAAGCTAACGCATCTCTTGTCCAGGTCGGAGCTCCCGGCGATTCCCATATTGGAGCCATGTAACTAAGATAAGGGATCTTAGTGATTTTTCTTATTTTATACCAAATCTCGGCCAAATCTTTCAGAGTCTTGAGTTTCACTTTTTTTAAAAACTTAGGGTCTCCAAACTTATATAAATAACCAAACTCATGATAGCCTGATATTTTCAGCATTGTCTTAAAAAGTTCACCTATCTGTGACTGAACAAGGGAACCCAATAACATCCTGCAATTTTTCAAACAGAAAGCCCATGCATATATTTGTAGATCAGGAGCCGCCAATCCTCCTTTATTTACACTTCTTCGTATTTTCCTCCATGAAATTCGAGAGGTTTTAGATGCCCAAATAAATGAAGTTATCATGCTTTGTATTTTCGCCAACCATTCCTTTTTAAAACATAATGGAATAGCTTCAAACAAAAAGGTAATTTTTGGAATAATCATCATCTTTACTAGATTCGATCTCCCATATATTGACAGAGGTATATTCATCCAGCCCTTCAGCAAATCACCAACCTCTTTTTTTACTCTGTCAAGATTGGTTTTAGCCAAGTCCTCAATCTTCTGTGTGATCCTAACACCTAGGTATCTCATTTCTGGTGTTGTTTTTACTCTTCTTGTGTTAAGATTCCAGGTCATTATCTCGGTCTTTTCTTGATTTAGCTGGTAACCAGAAATCCTACCAAAATCCTTTGTTATTTTTACTACATTTTCCAAAGAACTAACTAAACTAGTAGAATAAACAATAATATCGTCCGCATATAGACCTAGTTTCCTTGACCAGTCCACCACAGCAAAAGGGGGTATCTCTTCTGATTCCCTAATTTTACAGGCTAAGGGTTCTATATATATATTGAAAAGTAAAGGTGATAAGGGGCATCCTTGCCGGGTGCCCCGCATTACCCTAATGGGAGATGTAAGAGTGCCATTTATAAGTACACGTGAAGTCGGAGCACTGTATAATGAGAAAATGGAGTGGGTAAATTTATCTCCTAGATTGAGATATTGCAGAAGAGTTTTTAAATAAACAAAATTAACGCAATCGAAAGCCTTGGCAGCGTCTAATGCTATCGCTGCCAAGGGATAATCATACTTAGAAGCTAAATCTATCATGCCTATCAAAGAGTAGGTAAGATCTTTTAAATACCTCTTCTTAATAAAACCTCTTTGATCTTCATGTATTAATTTATGGATGATTTTACTAAGCCTGTCAGCCAAAATTTTTGTGTAGAATTTATAGTCGCAATTTAAAAGCGAGATCGGCCTATACGCATCCATATTTTTTGGGGATTTCCCTGGCTTAAGAATTAAAATAATATTTGCCTCATTCCAAGAGCTTGGGATTTTCGCTTCCCCCCCGAAATATTTTATTATATAAGTGACAAAGAGTAGGGACCAGCGTAGTATCAAGAGCTTTATAGACTTCTGCGGGTAGGCCATCCGGTCCAGGGGCTTTTCCTCTCTTGCTATCTTTAATAACCTTCATCAGCTCCTCTTGAGTAATTTCCTTATTAAGCCCACTCATCTCCTCATCTGATAATGGTTTCATTAAAGATAGCCAGGTCTCAATCTCCCCCGTATCTGGACACAAGTCTTCTGCATACACATTCGTGAAATATTCCTGAAATGCTTTTACCATCTGTTTATTTTCTGTTATAATTTGATCTGAGCCTGGTTTCTTGATCTCTTTAATATGATTGCGTACGACATCTTTCTTAGCTTTCCAGGCTAGTAACTTGCCACATCCCTCCCCATATGAAAAATGTGCCAACCGACTAGCTTCCCATCTTTCTTTGACTCGTTGTGCAAGTATCGCAGTTAGCTGAACCTTTAGGTCTAAAAGTTTTTTCTCCCAAGGACCATCTAAAGTAGTACCATCCTGGGGAATCCGGTTCATTTCGCACTCTCGAATCTCTTTTTCTAACTTTGATACCTGACTATAATACAGTCTTCTTCTCTTTGCGCCCTGGACTCCCATTCTGCCTCTCATAAATGCCTTGCACGCTTCCCATACTGTGTCATCCCTGGCTGAACTCACATTTACTTCTAGGAAAACTTGTATCTCCTCTTTGAGAATCTCTAAGACTTCTGTATCGGCTAAAATTGTCCGGTCTAATCTCCAAACTGAAGTGATTTTCTCTTCTTCCAAACTCAAATTTAAACTCACCCCCGAGTGATCTGATAGATGCGCCCCTAAATGAACTACCTCAGTAACCCTCTCTCTCAATCTACTATCAACCAAAAAAAAATCTATCCTTGAGTTGTGTTTATATTTTTTGTTATAAAAAGTAAACCCTGACTGTTGTGGAGATTTATCTCTCCAAATATCACAAAGTCCAAGTTGCCCCATCATTGACTTAAGTTTGGCAGTCATTTTGATATTTGTTATTGCTCTAGTATTACCTGCCCTGTCCATCTTCCCATCTAGTACCGTATTAAAATCCCCTGCCATAATTACTTTGCCAGGAAAATCCAATAGCTCCAATTCAACTTTCTCTAAGACTGCGGGATCGTCTATATTCGGACCATAGTAACCCACTACTGTTAACGTTTCGCTCGAGAGTCGCAGACTACAAATCACCCATCTTCCTCTACTATCTACTACACTACTTTCGACTACTATGTCGGATCCTTTCCTTATCAGAATAGCAACCCCCTTTGTAACCAAGTCTTGGGATGTAAAAATAGCGTTTGCTATCCATTTTTGGGTGCTAAAAATCTCATTACTTTCCTTTTGTGCTAAATGTGTTTCTTGCAAGATGATGATCTTTGCGGATGAATCCTCTAAATATTTCAGAATCAGCTGTCTTCTAGATTTAACTTGGAGTCCATTAACGTTCCAACTAAGGAACCTTAACTCCTTATCTCTGGCCCTGGTCATCGTAGTTATCATGCTTGCCATATGCTGCCCATTTCTTCTTCCTGTTTAAGTCACAGCAAGACTGCTCATGAGGAATATTTTTTTTTATTTTCTCCCTTTCCCTTATCCCACCCCTCTCCCTACACTCACTTCCCACCCCGGAAAACCCAACCATTACTCCCATGGCCTAGGCCTGTGGATGTCTGAGTGGTGGTGCCTCTTAATTTTTCGATTTATTATGGTCGATAGTCTTATTCCCTCGTATTATGAATGACATCCAAAAAAGCGTCTACCTCGTCCACCGTTCGAAAGGTATACATTTTGTTGTGCCACATAACTTTAAGAAAGGCAGGAAATTTTAATTGAGCCGTGGCTCCTAGCTCCCTTAATGGTGCCAACCGCTTTCCCATCTCCCATTGCCTATTAGCTGTAGCTGGTGACAAGTCTGACCTAATATCAACTAGTATTCCATCTATTAAAATAGATTTTTTTTTCAAAGCGAGTGACAAAATTTTTTCTTTTAATGAATAGGTCGCAAAATTGATCAAAATTTTCCTTGGCTTAGCCCGGTCCGGATTCAACCTAAAAGGATCTCGATGTATTCGTTGTATGTCACGAGCCAAACTTTCCTCATCTTCTTCTAGTGCTAGCTCTTTCTTCAGTAACTGCACTACAAAAGCCTTTATGTCTGTCCCTTCTTTTCCTTCTGGGAGTTTGAGAATTTTTAGGTTATTCCGCCTTTGTATATTTTCCAGCCTTTCTAGCCTTTCGTCCATATGCCTATCTTGGGAATATAGAGTCTCTATCTCCTTTCGATTGTCCTGGACTCTTCCTTGCATAGTTTTCATTGCAGATTCCATCTCTCCTGCACGAGTCGTTAGTTTATCTATCTTATCCTCTAACAGCACGCATGTAGCACTAATACGCTCTTGATTTTTTCTAGAGGCCTCAAAACCTAAATGTATGTCTTGTTCTAACTTTTTTAAAAGTTCCATGACAGTCCCATCTGTGAAGGCAGATCTCTCTTGCTGTCTTGAAATTGACTCAGTGTTAGAGAACACCGACTTCTCATTCATAGGAGTTTCTTCTCTCCTTTTAAATATATCCTCTTCCACCTTATCTTCCATGACATCAATAGGTGAACTTTCAGTTAACTCACTTAATGTGGCTGGTATATTAGATTGAGATATCTGTTCTATAAGCGCCCCAGCCTCACAGCTACTACCCTTATCCCCCTCCATCTCTGTATCTAAAACCTGAAATGGGTTAGGTGTAGAAAGAGTTGACCAGTCCTGTTCGCGTTCTTCCATATATTCTGATAGATGTTCCCTTTTTTCTTCAGACTCTACTACTTTGCCAACCCTATTTTGACGCTGAGAGACAGAATCAGATTTCAACACCAACACCTTTGGGACTGGCTTAAAATAAAGGTTAAGTGAGGGAGCGATAGGGGTCTTAAACACCGCTTTTTCTTTTTTTTGTCTTTTTTTCCTTTCTTTCTTAGACGGTGAAACCTTAGATTTATACGCAATAGATTTAGAAAAAGCACTTTCCTCTGTCTCCTCGTTATTTATTTTTTCTACTTGTATATTTTCACTTCTGCTCGGTCCCACAAACGTTTCTTTGTTTAGCTTCTTACTCCTCAACTGGTATCCTGAGGACTTACCTCCCTCCTTCCCCTTCTTGCTTACTTGTTCTGTAATGGTCCGCTGCAATACACTTTTCAATTCAGGATTACTTGTAGCAGCTTCGAGCCCTTGACCCCTTCCTCCGCTCGTTGGAGTGCCGATTTTTGCAAGCACTCGGCGGCCTCTGCAGACACCCTGTGCCGCTCGCTCCCAGCTCCCGGCCGGCAGGTAACGCGACTCCGCCCCACAGTCTCGGTCTCGGCGGGTTGTTGCGCTGTGCCCTCCGCCATCCGCCGCTGCCGTTTCTGCTGGTCTCCTGTGTCCAGCCGGCAAACGGCTTCTAGTATCCTCCGGTAGCTCGCCGTGGCTCTCCCCAAGTAAGTGCGTGTGGAAAAACGTACTCCAGCACTCGACGATCGACCTCACACATTAGCCTGACACCATCACTCTCCTGACATCCGCGACCCGCTGGTTAGCCGGCCGCCATGTTTTCCTAGACTCACTGTTTCATGAGTACATGGTGACCTAATTTCTATATTACATAAAAATTACTATTCTAACCCCAGGGGGTGCAACAGTAGGGTAAGTGTTGAATGTTAATGTTATGCGTTGTAATGGTATGCGTTGTAATGACTGAGTTGTAATGACATGCGTTGTAGTGGTGTGCGTTGTAGTGTTATGCGTTGTAATAGTTGCGTTGTAATTGCATGCATTGTAATGGATGTTGCGTTGTAAAAGTTTTGTTGTAATGGTAGTGCGTTGTAAAAGTTGCATTGTAAAGGTTGTTTCCCATCGTGGACGCAGTGGCATGGCACCAACCCTTGCATTGGCAGCTAAAACCCATACATTCTAAACACCCTCCGCCCCATTGGAGACCTGGCACCAGCGCACTTCTGACAGTACCAGTCCCAGGCTCGAGTCAACCTCTTGGCCATGCCGGTCCCCTGTGTTTGTGCTTAACTTGCTCATGCCAGCCAGCCTATCCTGTGCCCCTGCCAGTGCCAGCAACTCTAGTATCCACGAAAGTGCCTCTGGCAGTGCCCGTGGCAGCTTCGCTTATGCCTCACTCTCCCATGCCTGTGCCAACCCTTGCCTACCCCTTCTGTCCCCCTGCCTGCCCTCCAGCTTCTCGTCCAAACTTTATGAATGTGACAATATCGGCGCAACAACCCCACCCACCTTTCCCCTACCAGTCTCGGTTGTGCTCCTAACGCCTCGCGGCCCGCCATCCCCTGGCATGTGGCAACCTTTCCATAGCCATGGACTCGCCTCGTACGCATTTGCCATCACTCCTCCTGGGCGCCTGCCATCCTTTATCATCAAAGTGCCAACCTGCGGCAGCTCCCTCCCGTCACCCTGCAATATCCCACGTGAACTCGTGTCCCACCCCTCCCATCCCCCCGCGCCTGCCACCCTCTAATTTGTTTGCACCCTCCACCTCGTGCATTCGTGGCTCCATTTGCAGAGGACTCTAGTCCATCCTGTGTCACTTCAGGTCGGTGGCGCTTGTGTTGTCACCTCTTGTGCCCACAGAGGGGAAACATCCTTTACAACAGAACCGCTACAACGCGGTACCGTTACGATGCAGTTTTAACAACGAAAGTCGTTACAACGACTTTCGCTGAGGGGCGCTCTAGGATAGGGGATAGTTTAATTTACTATCCAACACCTTCCCTACTATCCACGGGGACTGGTGTTGGAATAGTAAATTAAACTATTCACTATCAGCGCCCCCCCCCAACGCAAGTCGCTGTAACGACTTGCGTTGTTAAAACTGTGTCGTAAAGGGACTTGTTGTAACGGTACGCGTTGTACCGTCATACATCCCCACAGAGTCCAGTGTATGTGCCAGCACCTCCTATGTTGCTGCTAATTTCAGCAACCTTTCCTTCTGTGGGTGTGCCAGTCTGTTGAACCCTTCTTCTACCTGTGCCTCTAACAGGCGGTTGTGTGCCCACGTCAGCCCTTCCTATGTGCGCCATCTTCCATCTTTTGTAACCTGAGCATGCCGCTGTCTTGTGTATACACCCTCCAGTGTAACCTGAGCGAGTCATGACACAGTGTATGTCTAACCTATACTTCCTGGGTCTGAGTATGATTATTTCTTTTTAAGCTAAGTTATCCTGATCTTGCATGCGTGCAGTGTGCACTCTATTCTCCTGCGTATTGTGATCAAGTTTGTCTTGTGCATGCATCTTCCTGTTGTGTATAAGTTGCACGGAAAAGTAAGTCTGTGCTATCGTTCTAGCATGCTCAGTAGTATTCATCAATATCTGGGAGGCTGTCCCCCTGGCTGTGCTTGTTCTCCTGCCCCCTGTCCATGCTTGCTCCCCTGCCCCCTGGCTGTGCTTGCTCCCCTGACCCCTCGCTGTGCTAGCTCTCCTGCCCCCTCGCTCTGCTTGCTCTCCTGCCCCCTGGCTGTGCTTGCTCTCCTGTTCCCTGTCTGTGCTTGCCCTCCTGCCCCCTGGCTGTGCTTGCACTCCTGCCCCCTGGCTGTGCTTGCTCCCCTGCCCCCTGGCTGTGCTTGCTCTCCTGCCCCCTGGCTGTGCTTGCTCTCCTGCCCCCTGGCTGTGCTTGCTCTCCTGCCCCCTGGCTGTGCTTGCTCCCCTGCCCCCTGGCTGTGCTTGCTCCCCTGCCTGTGCTTGTTACTAGTCTAGCTTGTGAGAGGATATTAATCTGAAACTGAATAGATTTAAGGTTATGAATCTGATTATTCGGGTCTAAGTTCAGGGTGGCAGCTTGGTGTTTATTAGGCACAATTTGACTTAATATATATATATTTTTGATCAAGTTTCCAAAACTTTTTGTGTCTATAAATTGCCAGCTTCTCTGTACAAACCTAGACAAACTGCAGGAATCGGACCTAACATGTTCTGCTGTGAACTATCGAGTATACATAAATGGCTCCTAACAATGTTGCTTTACTGAATTCAGCCAGTCACTTCCCACTTAGTCAGAAGGCTGCATCAATGTGCTATTGGAACTCTAGTATTTACATTTTCTCAGATCAAGTGTTTGGCTTTAGGTACATGTCAAGTTTTGTAAAGTGATATTTTAGCAGCAGATGCCTTTTTTAGGTCTTGCCTAAAGTGTATGTTGTCAAAGACTTTCTGTCTCTAATACTTTAAACTATAATATTGAGCACTGAAAAAGCCCCTTGCTCTTGAGGGATAGGTTTCTTGCCTATCTAATTTCCCTACTTCTTCTTCAGTGGCTTTCATCCATATTCTTTGTTCTAACTCTAGAGCATTTCTTTTTTACTATGTTCTGATTGGATGGCCTGTGTCCTTGCGTTTCTTACATTCAGAGAACTTCTTTTTCGTCTCTCGTGCTCTCCTGTGTGCTTCTTTTTCACACTTCCTCTCAGTGTTTTTTTGGGGGAAATAAAATGCCAGTCATCTGCCTGTTCTCGTTTGTAACTGCTCATTGACAGACATTTCATCCCCCATGCCCATATTCTTTGCTCCCTGCTCCAACTACTAAATGTCTCTGTCTCTCTCTCTCTGTCTCTCTCTCTCTCTGTCTCTCTCTCTCTGTCTCTCTCTCCCTCTCTCTGTCTCTCTTTCTCTGTCTCTCTCTCTCTGTCGGTCTCTCTCTCTCTCTCTATCTCTCTCTCTGTCTCTCTCTCTCTCTCGGTCTCTCTCTCTCTGTCTCTCTCGGTCTATCTCTGTCCACCCACCCCCGCTGCATTTTGCTACTGGTCAGCTTGATAATCTGCTTTCACATACTTTTGTTTAACCATCTTGGATGGGTTGAGAACACAAAATGCACAAGCATTGTCATGATGTGTGGTGATGCTTACGTCATCATGCAGGGACCACTGTAGCGCTTAATGCTATTAGTTTCTGTGACTGACGAACACCATTTTACTTTCACAAATTCCAGTTTCGAGCTATCTTGCATTAAAGGCACGGGTTCAGATGTGAAAATGAATTGGCTGTTACAATTAATCAAAACTTTACAATAACATGGAAATTTGTATGGCAAAACTGTGTGTGTGTGGCTCTGTGTGTGTGTGGCTCTGTGTGTGTGTGGCTCTGTGTGTGTGTGTGGCTCTATGTGTGTGTGGCTCTGTGTGTGTGTGGCTGGGTGTGTGTGGCTCTGTGTGTGTGTGTGTGTGTGGCTCTAAGTGTGTGTGTGTGTGGTTCTGTGTGTGTGTGTGTGGCTCTGTGTGTGTGTGTGTGTGTGGCTCTGTGTGTGTGTGTGTGTGGCTCTGTGTGGGTGGCTCTGTGTGTGTGTGTGGGGCTCTGTGTGTGTGTGTGGCTCTGTGTGTGTGGCTCTGTGTGTGTGTGGCTCTGTGTGGATAGCTTTTTTTGTAGGTGGCTCTATGTGTGGGTGGCTCTGTCTGTGTGAGGGTGGCTCTGTGTAGGTGGCTCTGTATGTGTGTGTGGGTGGCTTTGTGTGTGTGGTTCTGTGTGGGTGTAAATGCAATAGGTCATGCATTTGCGAGCGATTAAGCTATTGGCATTGTAAATGACAATGCCATTTATTTAACGATTAAGCTATTGGCAATGTAATGTTATGATTTAAAAAAAAAATGTCATGAGCAATGCCAATAGCTCTACCTTTAATAATGCCGAGACCATTGAATTGTAAATGCTTGTTCAATCCTGACATATTGCAGCGTCGTTCATCATGGCATGTTGTACACATACGATTATTGTTTAACATGTTTCGATGACATAAATCATAAATTCTGATGTTCAAATTTCATTGAAAAGATCCCTTGCATGAAACACGTTTTATTCAGATTCATTACATTTTGCGCTACAGTCCTTGCAACAATCAAATACCAATGTTAATCTGTTTGCCATCTTGGAATGGTTTAGTTTCCTGTATTTCTTTAGAATAATGCGAAGTCCAAGTGGGCAATTAAAAAAAAAATATACAGGTTGATCATTTATTCATACTCAATATTATTGCATATTCTGCTCAAGTGGGCTCACACTATTGTGCAAAATTTGAATATCAATTTTTTGAAATATGGCACAAAAAAAATCATACAATTATAAATTGATCAATGTAATGCAGAAAACCTTCCCCCAAATAAACCACATATTTATTTTAAACCATACGCCAAACCAGCTTAGTTAATGAGACTCTCTATTCTCTGGATTGTACCAAAAGGAGAGTTGTCTTTGTGCCTGCTGTTACATAACCTTCTACGCTTCAATGAATTCAAGATTTCGTTCCTGTAAAAAACACATATACAAATAAAAAACGTCTGAGGTTTCAAGAACGAGCAGACCAGGAGTTATAGATGCACATAAAGTTCTTCATCCACATTTAATCCTAATGATTCTGTGCGAACCATTTCAAGAATGTATCTCAATTTGAGCCTTCTTTACTCCTTCTCTCTGTCCCCCTCTCAGTTTTTCGTCACACAGTCAATCACGCTGTATGAGAATAACTTGTAATCACCTCCATGAAACTTCTGAAAGTGCTGTGCTACTTGACAAGTGTTTTCTACATTCTTTATTGCTCGTAAGTAATATATGATGTGTTTAAGGAACTGTAGGATTACAGTTCCAGTGTGCCATTTAGGGCACAGACAGGATAATGCATAAACCACATAGTCAGTTTTGCATGTTAAACTTTTCAATAATGGAGTCAAATAATGTTCTTGCCATTGGTGCAGCTTTGCACTTTCGGCACTTTTTAAAACCTGGGCTGGGTTTCAGCCAAGTTGTGGGTAGCTGTGGATACCTCGCTCTTTACTAAAAAAAGCTCCTCATTGACCTTGCCTTCCTGAATGCGATCTGAGGTCTTTTGTGACACTGCTCCCAATAATCGGATAATTTTTAATCAAATGCCTGTGTTTCACTAATGCTCTCCTCATCGTTGTTGGGTTTATCACGGAATGCGCTAATTAATCTAACATCTTGGTTAGTGCCTCTTTTCTCATTTAGTTTTTTTCTCAGTGAACAGTATATCTTCTCTCTTACATTTAGAGACCCTTCCCTGAGCTTCCTTCAGTGTGGTTTCTATGTAACCTTTCTGTTTTAATCATGACAGCATGCTGTCCTGGGTATTCTTGAAGTGATCTTCACTGCTACTTATACGCTGTGTCTGCAACAGTTCCCCAAAAGGAATATTATTTTAAAATTTTCGAGGGTGAAAGCTGTTAGCGTGCAGTATGCTGTTTCCAACCATGGGCTTTCTGAACACTGTAGCCGTGGCCAATGCAGACAAGAGCGGTGTGGCTGGGTTGGGGGGGGGCAATTCGACAGACAACCATGAGGGAAAATTAAATAAATAATTAATTTTGTCTGTCGAAATACCCCCCATCCTGGCCTCACTGCACTTACCTGCATGGGCCGCAGCTGGAACACAGTGGTTGTTAGTTTAGAATCCTTGACTATGAGTTACATACCAAGGAAGTCAATTTGTGTGCAGCTCATCTCATTGGTAAAGTTGAGATTGAGACTGCTGTTATTTGTGTCTTCTACAAACTGCCTGGCCATCTTTTCATCCCCTTTCCATAGTATGGAAAAGTCATCAATGTAGCGAACCCATAGTATGATCTTATCTGTCTACTGTCTCAGTTCGGGTCCATTGAGTACCTGCTCCTTCCATCAGCCAATATGCAGATTCACATAGCTATAGGTGAAGCTGGTACCCATCGAAGTCCCCCTCTGGCTGAAAAAGGTTGTCATTAAAGAAGAAGATATGCTTGCTCAGGCACCACTGTATCATTCGCAGGATCATCATGTTGTCTTTGTAGTACTTGATTGCCCTTGCCCCAATGACCTGTTCAGCCGCGGCCGGTAGTGGGAGTACCGGCCGGGCGGTGACGTGGGGAGGGGGAGGGCAGGGTGGGGGATAGTAATGTATGGATTATGGACTTTAAAAGGTAAGTAACATAAAAATAAATTAAACGAATTTCGTTGCACACACTGCATCGCATTTGGTGATGCAGTGTGTGCAACGAAATCCATTTTTATTTATTTTTATGTTTACTTACCTTTTAAAGTCCGTAATCCATACATTACTACACACCACCCTGCTCCTTCCCCTCCCCACGTCACCGCCCGGCCGGTACTCCCACTACCGGCCGCGGCTGGAACTGTTGTGTTGCTCTCAGGCTATCTCTGTGTCTTATGCTCATATACAGAGACGTTACGTCCAAACTTATCATGAGCATACCCTCCTCCCACGTCACATCGATAATCGATTTAAGGAAATCAGTTGTATCATTTCTGTAGAAGGGAAGGTTCTATACTAGATGTTGTAAAAATGATGTATATTTACAGAAGTGTTTTCAAATAGGTGGTCTTCCCGGTGGTTTGGTCTTATTCTTAAGAATTTTGGGTATCAGGCAAAATACAGACACCTTAGGTTCTGTGCTTTTAAGAACACTCCATTCATCCAAATTAAGCAATTCTGCATCTTTCCACTCTATCAGTTGTGCATGGACGTCATTCTTCACGCTCTCATACTCCATTCTCGAAATTCTCCTGTAGAAATGGGTATCATTTAGCTACAGGTATGCCTCTTCCAGATACATGTTTTTATCTTAGAGGACCACATTCCATCCTTTGTCAGATGCTTATATCACTCTTCTTTCATACTCCACTTCCTTTCTACCTGTCTGAATTGCTCATTCTGTTTGTACATGTTCCTAGTTCTCATGTCAGATTATGTTTGCATTTTTCTCATTTCTCAGACAAAA
This sequence comes from Lissotriton helveticus, assembly GCF_964261635.1. NCBI lineage: Eukaryota > Metazoa > Chordata > Amphibia > Caudata > Salamandridae > Lissotriton > Lissotriton helveticus. The sequence continues at coordinate 1,765,618,037 of NC_136057.1, forward strand.
GATCAGAAAAAAATCTCTTAACCATCATGCATAATTGGGGGAATACATTTTGATTTGGTTCTAAAGTTGGTGTCACCACCCTTTCCCGCATTAATCCTTGATAGTTCCAGTAGTTGGGTAATCCCTAACTCAGGATCTGCCTCAATGTTTGCTCCTTCCAAAGAAAGTAAGTCTCTCACATACTCCATTTCAGAGACTTGCAGGTTGCCTTGTTCATCTCTTATATTTGTCATCAACTGTCTTGGTTTTGGCTTCATACTGAAGAATTTCTACAGACTTAGGGGCACATTAGGATGGTGGGCATCCAACCCGATGTGAAAAGGGACCGCCCCACCATAAGGGTGGGGCCCCATGGGGGCCATTAGGATGCGCCAGCCACAGTGGCGGGTGCATCCCGCATATTTAACATTGTGGCCGCAATGCTAAAAAAGCATGTCATGCTTTTCAATGCACAACGTGACAGGCACCGTGCGGTGCCTGCCACGTTGTATATTGAAATGCAGGGGTACCCCCCATGTGTACCCCCACCTCCCAGAGTCCCTTGGGGCCGCAACGGGCCCCCGCCAGAGATTCCCGCATGCCTTGCCACCGCGAAAAGGTATGTGTTGGCCTCCTTCATAATATGGATGACGGTGTCTAGTAGACACCACCACCATATTAAACTCTTTTCTGCCCGGTTGACTGGGCGGGAAAGTGGCAGACGGTCTTTCCGTTCGCTGTGGGCCCCCAGCCACAGTAATATGGCGGGGGAAATGGGTGGCGGGTGGGGACGGATCCACCTGAGATCCTAATGCCCCCCTTAGCTTCCACACAAACTTAAATAAATCCACCCTTGTTTGGGCATAGGCAAAGCCTGAGACAGGAGAAAAGGAGAGACCAAGGGCTATAACCTGATCTTGGATTATTAGTTACATTAATTACCATATTCCTTTGGTCGGTTACTTCTTGCAGCTGCGTGTTATCCGCCCTTTGAATTCACCATCAACAAATGCGATGCAGTGTGTGCAACGAAATTCGTTTTATGTATTTTTAAGTTTACTTACCTTTTAAAGTCCATAATCCATACATTACTATCCCCCACCCTGCCCCACCCCACGTCACTGCCCGGCCGGTACTCCCACAACCGGCTGCGGCTGTCCCACTGTCCTCTGCTTATCTTCAAATGCACGTTATGCCTTCTGATAACGGGGAAGTGTTAACAATTTTGAATCTCAGGGGAATATTATCAAGGTAATGCGATAAACATCGCAAATCGTGCTTATCGAGTTTACCATTTTTGCCCTCTATCGCTGATTCACATCGCCGTGTTAGCTGCGTATCAGCAACGCTTTGCTAAATGGCGATGTGAAAACCAGCAATAGACGGTGATAATCGTCAATAGCGCGTGAAATCAACCGATGATTTCACAGCACTCATGGAATGCTTAATAACATAGGAGTATGGACTTAACCTGTAAATCCAGCCCCCATATACAAGATAGCTGAGTCAGGATTTTACCAGGCGTTAGATTCTGGCAAAAACCGCGATTAGCGCAGCTTTTTTCATCGCTTTGCGGATCTGCTCCATGCTTCTAAATATCGTGAAGCCTTGTTAGCGATTATTTACATAGAGTAATGGTCAGGAACGGCTTCTTTGCATCTCATTAGCGATATATATCACTAAGATGCATGGTCTTACAAAAACGGCAGCTAATATGCGCTAATGCATGTTAGCACCGCGCTGTTGATAGGGAGATAATATTATCTCAGATTTTTTGGCTATTAAAGCCAAAAAATGTGTGAGATGCCCCTTAGTGTTTTTGTCCAGTACTTCACGCACTGGAAAATTCAAATCAGAAGAGTAGAAAACGTGGTTCTGTCAGTATTAGTTTGACCTCCTGACTAAGCTGCAGGCTGGAAAATGCTTATTTTCAAAGTAAAATAGTTTCAAGGCACTTGCACAATTCTAGATTTCTGAAGATTTAATTCCTGTCACTATATGAACACCGGTCACTTTTCAGGGAGCACACTCCTGGTGAGAAAATATTAAGTAACAGAATATCGAATTCCTACCTACAAACAGGTAAGTACAAAAATATCGAATCCTAAATATCGTTGTCATTAATATAGTTTGCTAAAATATCAACTATTTTAAATGTCTTAAAAGTAATATAAAATTAATTAAATAATAAATATAATTAAGTAAAACATACGTAAAAATAATAAAAAATGTAAAATTAATAAATAATAAATGTGATGTAAAAAACATAAACATGTATTTTTATTTTTATTATATATATTAACTTAATAATATTTATTAATATATAATATTGTTATTTATAACGTTAAAAAAATGTAAAATCTAGTTATATATATATATATATATAAATAAACCTACAATAGTATTATAAAAAAATATAATAAGGTTAAAACATTAAAATAAATATATATTTTAAAAAAATAACATTTTCACTACATTAAATATAACACTACTAAATACGTTGCGTAGCGTAACGTATAAAATTACTATATCTACTCCTACGAGTGGTACAGTAGGGAAAGTGTTGGATAGCGGGTGGATAAAAATTACTTTTCCCACTCCAGCGAGTGGAACAGTAAAGAAAGTGTTGGATAGCGGGTGGCTAAAAATTTAAATTTCCACTCCAGTGAGTGCAACAGTAAGGAAAGTGATGGATAGCGGGTGGGTAAAAATTACTATTCATACTCCAGTGAGTGCAACAGTAGGGAAAGTGTTGGATAGCGGGTGTGAATAATGTACTACTCCCACTCCACCGAGTGTTACAGTAGGGAAAGTGTTGGATAGAGGGAGGGTAAAAATTGCTATTCCAACTCCAGTGAGTGCAACAATAGGGAAAGTGTTGGATAAAAATTAATATTCCCACTCAAGGTGAGTGCTACAATAGCAAAAGTGTTGGATAGCGGGAGGGTAAAAATTACTATTCCCACTCTAATGAGTGCAACAGTAGGGAAAGTGTTGGATGGCGGGTGGGTAAAAATCACTACTCCCACTCCAGTGAGTGCACCTGTAGGGAAAGTGTTGGATAGCAGGTGGGTAAAAATTACTATTCCCACTCCAGTGAGTGCAACAGTAGGAAAAGTGTTGGATAGCGGGAGGGTAAAAAATACTATTCCCACTCCAGCGAATGCAACAGTAGGGTAAGGGTTGGATAGCGTGTGGGAATAATTTAATATTCCCACTCCACCAAGTGTAACAGTAGGGAAAGTGTTGGATAGCGTAGAGGAATAATTTAGTATACCGACTCCTGCAATATAATTAACATTAATTAACAAGTAATTTTTTTTCCAAAATTAATTTACCTCCCACCATTTTCCCCTATAAACGTCACCTACAATATTGTTAAATATTCATAAATCAACATAATTAATTACCAATTCATTGATTAACTAAACACAATTAACAAGTAAATTAATAACCATCACATCTAAATTAATTCACACAATTAACACTATAAAATAACTTTTAATAAATATAATATAAAAAATAATAAAAATGACATTAAAAGTAACTTACTTCCTACCCTACTCCCCTATCAACCCTCAACCCACCCCTAAAAAAAGTACACAAATAACATATTTAGAAATTAATTATTAATTATTAATATCTAATTAATAAGAATAACTCAATTACCACAATTACCAATTACATATGAATTGTTATTAATCCATTTATAATTAATTAATATTACATTAATTAACAATATAAATTATTAAATACTAAATTATTAAATAATTAGAATTAAATTACTTCCCACCCTATTTTCCAATAAATATACAGCCCGCTGCAGAATTAAATTATGCAAAAAGTAATTAAAATATAATTAATCATTTGTAAATAGTTTGTTAAAAATATATTATAATTAGGGATCCCGGTTTTTACGGATTTCTACATATAAATACAGACGGAAATCTATATTTCCTTTGTCTGTATTTATATTTAGAAGCGCAAAATACTAGAAAACTTTGCCACGCTCGAATCCAGAGTTCTCTCCAGGCCCCCTTCCTGCTGCTGGAAATTCCTTCCCGGGCGCACACACACACAGCCTGCAGCACCACAGTACTTCACAGGCCTTTTGAAAGACATATGCATCTAAACGAGGATACTTGTAAAAAATAAGAAATATAAGTCCTTTTCTAAACGTATGCTGTTAACGATTAATCTTCAAGATGTTGCTTTGATGTTAAATTTTTGTGTGTGTTTTTGTTGCTTGAGTCTTTCTTCTTATGGAGGACTTTTGGCCTGAAATGTGTGCACCAGAGAGCCCTGCTTCCCTCGCACTGCTGGCCTGATAGCCCAGTGACCCAAATGCTTGTCGTGGCCTGTAGGCAAAGAGTGGAAACCTTAGCAAAGCAAATTCAGCTTTAAAAGCTTTAGGGTCGGTGAGAGTTAATGTTATTACAGCTCTTACAAGTATCAGAAGTGTTGTTTGAGCCACTATATAAAAAATATGATCATAATATATATAATTAAATTAATTCCCACCCTATTCCCCAATAAACCCACAACCCAATACGGAATTAAATTACACAATAATTAATTAACATAAAATGTATTACTTTAATAAAATTCAAATATACATTACAAAAATAATACATACTTTTAACACATATACTAACACTTAAAACACACAAAAAATCGATATTTTAACAACTTTTTTATGACTGTCGATATTACTAACTTCGATATTATTAGACAAACTGCGAAGCGTGGCTAGGTTAAACCCTGCGCAAACCAATACAAAATAATAATATAGCAAAGTTTCAAAAGTAAATGCTCCAGGAAACAAAAGAAACCGCCACCCACTTGCCAGGAAAGCTCCTCTGTGATGAAACACAGAGGACAAAATGAAAACAAGGTATTGTCCCCAAGCAACCAAAACCTAATAATAGAGTTCAGTTATATCATCAGTCCAATTGAGCATCCAGATATGGTAGTTCACACTAATAATTCCTTTATTTTCTTGTTTTCTTTTCTTTGTCACAATTGCAGAAATTTGAAGCAATGTCTCTCAATAAAGATCCTGTGTCATAGACATCATGAAATGTAGCCAATCTGCCAACAGCCGACACGTGTTTAGTTTCGGGGAAAATCACCCAACGACTTCATCAGGGCATAAACGTATTCTTATGGAAATATCGTCACCACATTCCAGGTTAAAACTGTGTGTGGTCTAAAAATTGGAGAATATTCCTTCCATTTACAGCAGTCCGAATCCCACAGATTCTACAGATTATAAAATTCTACAGATTATAAGATTGGATTTCTTAAAAGAGGACTAGGAATCTCTGGTCCAACAGTATAAGGTCAAATAGATTCAAGTTCAGGAGAGTACTCCCACCGCCATCATCGCCTTCGGTAATAGGTAAAGATACCTATTACCGATGGCGTTGATTCCTAGTCCTCTTTTAAGAAATGTAATCTTATAATCTGTAGAATTCGGACTCCTGTAAATGTGTGTATATATATATATATATATATATATCAGTGATACGTTCTGTTTTTTAACTTGGTTTTTAACATTTTTCTAAGATGGATTTGATCCTGTCATGTTGAGCTCACTATTTGCACAGTACTTATGCACTTTGTTACGTAGTGTTGATACCACGATGCACTTTTGTATTTTGTAAATAACAACTTAGTCTTTTAGCATTCCCATGATCAATTTACCCACTTGGGTTATATTCAGTGCTGACTTTTCAGCAGATAAATTATGTTGAAGGGCTTGTAATATATTCATCATTTCTTTCACTGAGTTGATGTCAATCCTTTTTCAATGTTGGGGTTGGGTATTTGCTAATTGACTTTAGCATTTTTAAATAACGGATTCATGTATTTATACAATTATCAATGCTGTTGTTATGGACTTTTGGTTTCAATGTGCAAAACATGCACGTCATTCATTAATATGGGCGCTTTGAAATTGTCTATGTCTATGACTGGGCGGACTTTTTTTGGCAACCAATTACGTAACAGTATTTTTTAGAGCACTGGCACTTTAAAAACCGTCTGTTTCCTTAGTAGCGTTGTGTGAACAAGGCCTCTGGGAAGGCCAAAACGTTATGCAGCTGGCGGATGAAATAAATAAATACATTTCTCACCTGCAAACTGGGTCGGCTCTCGTCTCTTGCTCCGGTAAAATCCTAAGGACAGTGGGACCGCTGGAGTGTTGGTTCGAGTTTCTTTGGATATATATATATATTTATATATTTACCCAGGCCCACCTCCGAGACTTGGGAATAAGATACAGCGGTGCTGGAGCTATTACGCTCCACATTGGGCGAGCTGGATTCCCGGACTTACCCTCGCCATTGGAATCCCTTTGCTTCGGGGGTTGGTGCGGTTCAGGGGACTCAAGGGGACAACAATATTTTTGCAAACTGTGGGACACTATAGTGAGTGACAGCGAGAGGTCCGAGAGTCCGCACCAACATTTGTTTGTCCCCGCATTGCTCACCTCGCCACAGTGCGGCATTCTGGGTCCTGTAGTCCACACGGCAGGCCTCCAGGCAACAGGTGAGCCAGATCATCATCTGCGGGGGCGGAGTCAGATGTCATCCTATCGGTGAGCGGCAGGACACTCTACTACTATGGCTTTCGCCCACACCCCCCATCATTACTCTGGGCGCTGAGGAAGGCAACACATATGCCGAAATGCATCTGCCATTACAGAGATATGCAGAAATAAAGAAGTTTCCTGAACTTCCCTATGTGGCCCCTGCTCTCTTCTTGCTGTTGGGAGGTTTCTCTTTCTGTCTACACGCAATAGCCAGAATCGCGTTACAGGGGCCCCCGCATCACAAGTTGGCCTGGGTTTTGCTGGCTGCTGCTACGGCGGATTTTTCGAATTTCAGGGTACTGAATTTACCCAGGTCCACCTCCGAGACTTGGGAAGAAGATACAGCGGTGCTGGAGTTATTACGCTCCACATTGGGCAAGCTGGATTCCCGGACTTACCTCTGCCACTGGAATCCCTTTGCTTCGGGGGTTGGTGCGGTTCAGGGGACTCAAGGGCACAACAATATTTTTGCAAACTGTGGGACACTATTGTGAGTGACAGCGAGAGGTCCGAGAGTCCGCACCAACATTTGTTTGTCCCCGCATTGCTCACCTCGCCACAGTGCGGCATTCTGGGTCCTGTAGTCCACACGGCAGGCCTCCAGGCAACAGGTGAGCCAGATCATCAGCTGCGGGGGTGGAGTCAGGTGTCATCCTATCGGTGTGCGGCAGGACACTCTACTACTATGGTTTTCGCCCACACCCCCCATAATTACTCTGGGCGCTGAGGAAGGCAACACATATGCCGAAATGCATCCGCCATTACAGAGATATGCAGAAATAAAGAAGTATCCGGAACTCCCCTACGTGGCCCCTGCTCTCTTCTTGCTGTTGGGAGGTTTCGCTTTTTATATATATATATTTTTTTTTACGTTAAAGTATGAAAATTTCATTGACAACATAAAGGGCTCGATTCCTATTCGGGATAAAAAACCGTCGTATGATTTGTATTCGTATCCGTCTCCGTACAAATTAAAAAAAGTCCATCCGAATAACGTAGTACGATCCGATTTCTGAAAATACGTCCGAATATCAGCGAACCGTACGAACCACAATCGAAGACCAGTATGAAATGTCGTCGGAACTCTAACTGTATGATTTGTAAACATGCCGTACGAACTAACAAGTACGATCCAGACCAGGGACCAAGTACGCGATTTGTATGGGCAAACGTAGTCGCGCATGAAGTATGATTCGTACGGAAAACATCGCGTATGAGCGAGCCGCACCAACAAATACGAACCGCACACCCCTCAAACAAGCGTACACGAACCCCGGTCCCGAAAACAGACCGTAACAGCCAGCCGCACCAACAAATACAAACCGCACACCCCACAAACAAGCGTACACAAACCCCGGTCCCAAAAACGGGCCATAACAGCCAGCCGCACCAACAAATACGAACCGCACACCCCATAAACAAGCGTACACGAAGCCCGGTCCTGAAAACGGGCCGTAACAGCCAGCCGCACCAACAAATGCGAACCGCACACCCCTCAAACGAGCGTACACGAACCCCGATCCTGAAAACGGACCGTAACAGCCAGCCGCACCAACAAATATGAACCGCACACCCCACATACAAGCGTACACGAACCCCGGTCCCGAAAACGGACCTTAACAGCCAGCCGCACCAGCAAATACGAACCGCACACCCCTCAAACAAGCGTGCACGAACCCAGGTCCCGAAAACGGACCGTAACAGCCAGCCACACCAACAAATACGAACCGCAAGCCCCACAAACAAGCGTACACGAACCCCGGTCCCGAAAACGGGCCGTTACAGCCAGCCGCACTAACAAATACGACCCGCACACCCCTCAAACATGCGTGCCCGAACCCTGGTCCCGAAAACAGACCGTTACAGCCAGCCGCACCAACAAATATGAACCGCACACCCCTCAAACAAGCGTACACGAACCCCGGTCCCGAAAACGGACTGTTACAGCCAGCCGCACCAACAAATACGAACCGCACACCCCTCAAACAAGCGTACACGAACCCCGGTCCCAAAAACGGACCGTTACAGCCAGCCACACCAACAAATACGAACCGCACAGCCCTCAAATAAGCGTACACGAACCCCGGTCCCGAAAACGGACCATTACAGCCAGCCGCACCAACAAATACGAACCGCTCACCCCTCAAACAAGCGTACACGAACCCCAAACCCGAAAACAGACCGTAACAGCAAGCCTCACCAACAAATACGAACCGCACACCCATCAAACAAGCGTACTCGAACCCCGGTCCCGAAAACGGACCGTAACAGCCAGTCGCACCAACAAATACGAACCGCACACCCCACAAACAAGCATACACGAACCCCGGTCCCGAAAACGGGCCGTTACAGCCAGCCGCACCAACAAATACGAACCGCACACCCCTCAATCAAGCATACGCGAACACCCCAAAAATGTCCCGTATGAGCCAGCAACAACAACTAACTGTACCCCCCCACTAATAAAGTGCACACAAACCCCTAATCCAGCACAAGGAGGGTGCAAACGAGTCGCACAACCCCACAAAACAAGTCTACTGTGTACACACCATAGGAAAAAAATGTCCTGGCCACATCCAAACAGGCAAACAGAGGGACCAAGTCACACCCACCCCTTATACCACACCCACCAAAATGTCAAAATAAGCCACACCCACAAATGGACCAATAAAAGGGCCCACACATACAACCCATCATCCTTTGCAACATACCTATTTGCACAAAGACACTGATAGCACACCAACAACTGCAGCCACACACCTTCACACATACACCCTATCTCATTCACACATACACCCCCCTTTCACAATCAGATCCACACACCCTCATCCATACACACCATCACCCCCCCAATCACATACACCCCACACCATGAACACACAAAAGAATTCAAAGTTCACTATCCCAGAGATGGAGATCCTTACAGATGAAGTCATCAGAGTTGAGCCACAGCTGTTTGGTGCATTGGTCAGACAGACCAGCATAGCTGAAAAGACACGCCTGTGGGAGAGGATCGTCGAGAAGGTCAATGCTGTTGCAGCCACTAGGCGCACTAGGAGGGATTGCCAGAACAGGTGGTACAATCTGCGGAGGATGGTCAAGCGCAAGAGGGATGAGGACAACGCCAACGCACATCACACTGGAGATGGCGCTCCCCACAGACCTGCACAATACCATCCTTGGGAGGAGAATGTCATGGCCCTGCTACACCAGTGGGAGTTTATGGAATTGAAGGTGCCGTGGAGCCTGGTGAGTATACAAACAACTCATGTAACATGGGGGACTAACAGCAGTGCCCAACAGTATGGGGTTGGTATGGGGGTGTGTGGCTATGACTCCCAGCAGTGCCTAACAGTGTGGGGGTGGGTGGCCATGACTCCCAGCAGTGCCTAACAGTGTGAGGGGTGTGGCTCTGACTCCCAGCAGTGCCTAACAGTATGGGGTTGGTGTGGGGGGTGTGGCTATGACTCCCAGCAGTGCCTAACAGTGTGGGGGTGGGTGGCCATGACTCCCAGCAGTGCCTAACATTGTGGGGTTGGTGTGGGGGGGTGTGGCTATGACTCCCAGCAGTGCCTAACAGTATGGGGTTGATGTGGGGGTATGGCTATGACTCCCAGCAGTGCCTAACAGTATGGGGCTGGTGTGGGGGGGTGGCTATGACTCCCAGTAGTGCCTAACTGTATGGGGTTGGTGTGGGGGTGTGTGGCTATGACTCCCAGCAGTGCCTAACAGTATGGGGTTGGTGCAAGGGGAGTGCCAGAAGGCTGCAAGGGGGAGGGTGAGAGGGTGCAAGGTGTAGGGTAGGAGGCTGCACTCAACCCATATGGCCCAGGTACACACCCATGCACCATGCTCAATGCACAGGGAGTGTGAAAGTACTGACAAAATAGCTGACACTGTCATTGGAGAAGTGCCACGTCCTAAAGCCCTGTAACGGAAGTAGGTCTACTGGTCCTGGGGGGTTGGCAGAGAGTGGCCGTCACGGCACAGCAACACCTTTCAAAAGTTGCTGAATGAAATCAGCAAAATTCCACTCATTCGCCATCATAAAGATGCTGCATTAAAACCCTGTGCATGCTTGAACCAGGCACAATTATTAACTCTGCATTGTGCAGATTGGACCACACAGAGCACAGCTGGATCTGCATGGTTCTGGCGACACAAGCCATCTGTGCCAACCACCACACCCATTCCTGCCACATCCCAGCAACCTGCTCGGAGCCCTGCCCACAATCCACAACAGAGCCAGTCTGACATTGAGGGACATGGTTCGCCGGGCACCCATGAGGTGACAGACGACACGTCCACTGCCAGCACTCATGGGTCCCGTCGACATGATGTGCCCACAAATGTAGTCCCGGCTCGTGTGGGCAGGGGTGGTGGGAGTGGCGCAAGGCGGAGGCGAGAACCTGACCAGCCAGCTGCAGGGCCCGGTATGGCAGAACTCCGAGACATCATGGATGTATACGGCGGGACACCAGGGAGTTCAGCCTGGAAGTGGAGGCCCTCAACAAAATGACAAATCAGCAGGCCCAGCTACATGCCAGTCAAGAACGACACCAGGGACGGATGGAGGCAAGACTGGATGAGTTCATGATGGTGCATAGGGAAATTAACCAATCACTCCATCTGATCGCTGTCAGCATGCAACAAGGCCAGAAACATCTAGGCAAAGACCAACAACAGGCACAGGGAAGGAGGAGGAGGAGGAATTGTCAGACGGAGCTTCCCATGCATCGTCAAGGCCTGCACGTGAGGGTCCCCCCAAGGAAGGTAGGTCGTCCACGGTCCAGACGTTGAGAGGCATAGGGTCATGCACAACTCCCAGGTCACCTGGTCTGGCATCTTGCCTTTGTGGGCAACAGCATCACCCTATTGACTTTCAGATTCTCCCGCATGGACTTGCTGGTCGCAGTGTGCCCAATGATGCCAAGCACCGTGGCCTTGACTCTGTTTTCTCTGTTGACTCATACTGTAAGGCAATACATCTCCTGCTGTGAAATTTGGATTCCCCCCTTGTTGTACAGCACCTACTCATGTTACACTCACAAGAGTCCAAAATAAATCTAACTAGCACAACATGCATTGATGTATTTGTATGTACCCAGATTCTAATACATTTGTGAGGTGATATGTCTTCAAATGCCACAGTCTCCTGCAAACTCTAGCCATCCACACACTAGGATCTGAGTCCGGATGTGGACACATATAGGTCACAAGATAGCCAAAACTACATACATGGATGGCAATACTCACCCGTTATGGTTACTAACTGCAGAAGATGGTGTTTGCTTGAAATACTGCAATGAGAGACAGTAATACAAGAGTGTGTGAGGTGTCAAGAGCATGGCTAATATGTAGGTGTCCACAGAGGGAGCACCAGGAACTGTTTAATGAGGAATGAGAACTAGCAGCCACATGCTGTTGTACTGTGGATGTGAAGATTGTTGGCCTGGCCAAGGGTGGCAAGACGGACTGTGGGCAATGGGGTGTTGGATGGTAGACGTCCATATCATTTTTTTTGGCTGGGTCTGTGGAGTGCCGTCTGAGTGTGAGTGAGGAGTATGAAGGTGAACCTGCATTTGACTGTGGGACCATTGTAGGTATCTCAGGCGGATGGTCATGTGGCAGTAGCAGGGGATGTTGAGGATGAGGTGTGTGCATACACCCTGGATTTACACAAGTACTCCGGGAGTCAGGTTCTTGTTCTTGTGTAGAGGTTGTTGCTGTAGTTGGGCTTCATGGTGTTGTGGACGGCAACCAGGCTGAACACCACCTTGCCAACAGACATCACCATAGCCATACCAGAAGGCAATGACAACTCCCGCAAACACCGCACCTACAGAGTGGTAGGAGGAATTGCCATCATCCACATTAACACTCCCAGAGTCACTACCAACACCAACGACACCATCCCCACCGCCTAGCACATGCATTTATAGATCCACACCGACACCAACACCACCCTCAGAGGAACACTCATCTACAGACCACCTGGAGTCCTACCACTATTCATCAACTCCATCGCTCACCTCATCAGCACGCACGCCCTCACATACACGGATTACATCCTCCTTGGGGAAATTTACTTCCACCGTCATAACAACATTGACGCAAACTCCACCGCCCTGATGGAAAACCTTGGCAACCTTGGATTACAACAACTCGTGACAACCCACACCCACACCGCTAGACACACACAGGACCCCATCTTCTCAGGAACTCCACACGTCTCATCCAACAATAACACCTAACACCACTGGACAGACCACAGAAGCGTCCACTTCACCTTCAGGAAACCCACCACACCCCCCGGCACACAGACCATGCCACGCCGCTGCTGGTGCAAGCTCACCGAGGACTGACTGACAGCCACTCTTGCCCTAGGACCACAAGCCTACCCCACCTACCCCCACACCGCTATGTTCTCCACCGGCACTGAGGTAACGACATGACAGTGACATGACATCCTGCCACAGGGGCAATGCATCCATGCAAACAGACTCACAGGACAGTTGACAGAACATGTGGGACATACACTGGCCCACACCGGCACAACATGGTTTTCAGGAAATCAAACTGTACTGGCCCACAAGGGTGAGTGGATGATTCAGACACACCATGTTGCACACAGTGAGGCTGCAATTCTCCACGGAGCCTGTGTTGTGATGTCACACACAATGGTAACCCATGATATCCGCAAAGTGTCAGGGTCAATGTTAACACACATTGATGCATTCACCAAAGTCAAAACTCAACTACAGATGACTGTCAAGAAAGGTGACTGTTTTGTCAAGGGAGTGGCGCAACATGAAATTTGATACATGTTAATGTAACATGTATGTATGGGCCTACAACATGCGCATGAACAGTTTCCACATATTCAAAAACCATACCAACTATAAACTGCCTGTTTGGAATCCTTACCCAAACTGACATTTCCACATGTCCGTGCAGGGAACCCAGATTCATCAGACGTTGCTATCATCAAGAGGAATTGCAGGGGGACCAAGATGACACGAACAGACAACAGACAGGGCGACCTGGAAAGGACAGACACACAAGGGGTCACGTACTGAATATATTCATTCAGACTTGGTCATGTACAATACATTAACAATGTAGTACACTTGTACATTCAAAGTTCAGTCATTGCGCTCATGTGTGTGGCATGACATCGGTACTTGTGTGACACTGCATCACAAACATCAAAGTGACATTGTATACAGTCTGCTGGACACACAGTATGCTACACATGTCACTCTATGGTAGTAGCTTGCACACTATTTTACAGATACTCACCGTTATGAGAAAAAGTTGCGTATGAGCTGACTCCGGATATCATCATCATCTTCCTCATCGCTAGCATCCTGGGCAAGGCCTTCATCCTCAACGAGTGGATGTTCCTCATTGTTGGACTTGGGCCTTGTGGCAGGTTCACCCCTGAACTTTTTGCCTTAAATTATAGTGATTTCTGGTCTTTGCGCACTTTGACACTGTGGCGCAGTGTAAAGTGCGTGCGCTCCCTGAGTGCGTGTGTGAGGTAGGCCTGCCCTCCCATAGGAATGCATGGGGAATGTATGTGTCCCTGGTAGTTCCTGATGCGTGGGGAGTGCAGGCCCGAGTTTGGTATGTGTGAACTCGTGGGAGTGAATGCTGTGCAACGGTATGTGCGGCTTGTATGTGTCTAGTGGGGATGGGCCACTTCTAGACATGGCTGTGTGTGTGCAGTGAGGGTGCTGGAGCGTGATTGGCTGGAGCTGGCTGGCATGCCAGGCTCCAGGAAGTCTGGATGGGTCTGCCCGGTGGTGAGTGTGAGATTAGCATGAGTGATGTGTGGGAGGAGTGTACCTGTGTCCTGGATGGACTGGGTTTTTCCCCACACAATGCTGGCTCCGCCCCCCTGTGGTGTGTCTGATGACCCTAGCCCAGCCAGTGAATAGAGAAGGTGGTTGAGCCATCAACAGTACTCCCAGACCAGCTGCGACTGGTTCTCCCCCCACCCTGCACCTTTAGACAAAGGGTTGCTCTGTATAAAAAGAGGCTGTAACCTCTTGAAAAATGTTCTTGTTCCCAACTAGAATCTTGCCAGGGGCGTGCTGCTGCTTGGGCTCAGGGGAAGGCTTGCCTCCCTGAGCCCTGCCCAGCCCCTGGACTGCTGAGATGCTGGAATACTGAAGGACTTGTTGCTTTTTGTGCCTTCATAGCCCTGGGAGCGCTGTATTTTCCTTCCTAGCGCTTGGGAGCGCTTTCCATTGACCCCTGGTGCATGAGAGCGGTATTCTGTGTGCCTAGCGCTGGGCGAGCGCTTTATTTGCCTTTTAGCGCTTGGGAGCGCTATTGATCTCAGCCAGTGCCCACCCGGCGTTATTTGCCCCTGTTTATTACTTTAAGCGAGTGCCCACCTCGCTGTTTATTTCATCTCGAGGGTGCCACCCCTCTGAAATGCCCCCGAGATTCACCGCCGCGGCCCGAGCACCGCAAAACAGGAAGTCAGGCACTACGGTGCCCGACGTGGGGCGGGACTTCCGGTTTGCCGGAGGAAGTCCCGCCCGCCGCCGCGCTGGGATTGGCCAGCGCCGTCAGAAAGACTGAGCTTGGAGCTGAGTCCCGGTCCCGAGCTGGGGGACCGGGTGAAGATGAAAGAGATAGCGGGCGGGGCTCCCATGAGGCGAGGGAGAGCCCCGCTCGCTGCCAGAGGATGTCCGCCGGGGCCCCCGTGAGCGAGGGAGAGCCCAGGCAGACTGCTGCCAGACGACTGTGTCCCCCGCCGCCTCCGGACAGCAGCCGGTGAGTAGGGCTGCCCCGGGGTGGGGGGGTGGTGAGAGTGCGCGAGGGATCCCCTCGCAACGCTGAGCGGCCCCGCTTGACAGAGGGCCGCTCCAACGGCCCCCAGTAGTTGTTCTTCAAGCCTAGAGGGCTCGGTGGGGGCATAACGTTTTCTTCGGGGTCCGTGCACTCCGCCATGTGAGAGGTGCCTTCAGGGCGGCCCCGGATGGTAGAGGGCCGCCCCAACGTCTCCCTAATGATTCCCCAGGGCACAGTATCGATTTCAAGGGCCCGAGGAGCCCGTGCTGAGCCCCGTGGCTCCAACGTGTTGGGACATTGTATTTACCGCAGAGCCGGAGGGCTCCCACGCTGGGCAGTAGTGTTTCTTGAGCCTAGATGGCTCCAACCCGGGGCATATTTGTTTTTAGAGCCAGAGGGCTCAGTTGGGCGCAGTCCTTGTCCTGAGGGGCCAGTGAGGGCCCCTGTCGCAGATTTATTTTCCAGCTGCCTAGCAATTAGTGGGCAGCTGCACCGTTTAGGTCTTTCTCTTTTAGGGACATGTACTTTGGACTTTAGGAGTGAGGCGCACTCCTTCATCCCTGGCCTTCTCCCAGCTGCGCAGCACTTAGTGCCAGCTGCAGTGTTTAGGCCCCCTGTTCTGTCCCTCAGCTGCCCAGCACTTTGTGGGCAGCTGCTACGTTTAGGTCTGGCGCAAGTGGCGCAACCTGGACTTTGTGAGTTCTGCGCTAAAGGTAATTTCTGCGCTAACTGAGGTTTAGATGCTGTTATGATCTATATCTTATTGCTTTTGGGTGTTAGGAAATGTACAATGTGTAGTATGTTTTGCGCACCCTGTGTTCTGCACCTCTGAATGTGTTGTGGATGCATCATGTGCCTTGTTCCTTACACCGCTGAACGTGTGTTGATGCGTCATGTGTTTCTCTTACACCTCTGAATGGGTAGATTATTCATCATGTGTTTTCCTCCCCTACACCGCTGAATGTATAATGATGCATCATGTGTTTTGTCCCCAGGTCTATGCCCCTACTTGTATTGTGATACTGAGGTGGTTGTTTTCTTCCTAGTACAGGTGGTGCTAGTGAGGTCCTGGTTGCCTGCGTGACCTGTTCCTAAGGTGGTTAGGATTGCGTAGGTGGCACTTACCTGATTACCAGTAGTTACTGATTGTGTGCTATTTTGTGCTACAGTGATTTTCTGTTATGTTCTAAGTTCTAGGCCTACAAGTATTGTATTCTACGTTCAGAAAGTGCTATTCCTGACAGTGGTCCAGGTGGCCCTGTCTTGTACATATCCCCTGTAAATTCTGCCCATGCCTCTGGCACATTGTAAAGTGTGTGTTTTATCTAATGTGTTTTGGTGTAATACAAAGGCTATTTTTATATAACCTTGTGTGGAGTTTCCTTTGTGGTGGGTCCTGGATGTTGTTGCTGGGGTGCGTGCGCAAATACTTAACTTACATCGCCTCCAAGTTTAGCCTTGCTGCTCGCGCCACGTTACCTAGAGGGTGAGCAGGGGTTATCTTGGCGTGTAACTCCCTTGCCCTGACTTGGGAGTGGTGGTCTCTGACTGACTTTGGCGAAAGCCCTGGCCAGCCGGGGATCCCATTTCCAACATTGGCGGCAAGCGGTGGGATAAGGATTTGTGTTTGCGTTGTACCACAGTAGCAGCTGGCTGCACCACAAAGCTCTGCATTTTAGATGAATCACATTTTGGGGATTATTGTTTAAGTTTGCTGAAAATGTCATTTCTGTGGAAATGTGTTTCTTGTGCACTTTGAGTTAGGTGTCCCTAGCTCGGGAGGGTTAATCATCCCCCTAAGTGCAGTGTGTTTTCTGGATTCACCAGAAGGGTGGGATCCAGTGGTGGCAGCATGAGTGTGTCCAGTGCATGTGTCCCCCGTCCCTGTCCTGGAGTAATGGTACCTGTGTCAAGTGTGGTCAGGTTGAGAAGTCAGGGGTGGTAGAAACTGCCTTACCAGTCTGGGGAGGGGTGTGTGTGGATGAATGGTGTGTGGCACTGGACGTGTTTGTGAGTTCTCTGGATGGGGAGCTTGCTGAATGCTTGTGTACTCTTGTTTTGTTCAGATACCTAAGTCCTGTGTGTTAAACTTTTCCCAAGAACGTCTGCAGACAGTGGAGCCTGCTTTTGATTTCTGTGGTCTGTTGAGAGACAGAATTTTGGAGTTGGTAATGTTCTGGGAGGAGAGAGGCATAGGGGATGGAGTGATTCCAAAAGGAGTGTCTGAGGTGTCTTCCAGCCCAGCGTGGTGGAAGAGGTTCAGTGTAGCCCAGCTAGGTCTCGGTGTAGGGGCTCACGTCCTGTCTCAAGAGGAGAAGGAGTGGGTGGACCTGCATGTCTCCATGTGCCCGAAACCCAGTGTCAGGGCCTGGATGTTTCTGAAGGGAACATCAGGTCGGGGGCCTAGGCTGTACCAATAGGTCATTTGAGGAGGATCTTCCAGAGTGTCTGGAGAACGTGGAACCTCTGTAACCAGGGTTCCAGTAGTTCTGGTGTCTGGCAGTACCGCTCCAGTTGGGAGGGTGCAGAAGTCCAGATGGAGGGGTGCGAGGGGGATAGGTTCCCCAGTGGAAGAGCCAGTGGGTCAGGGGCCAGCCAGAAGGGCTGTGTCGCCAGGGAGTGACCATGGTGATGCCACTTCTGTCCTGAGTGTCAGGTAGACTTGTACACGACACATTAGTTGTGTCACCCTCAAGGAAGTCCTGGTGCGCCAGGCATCTGACCAAAGGGGTACGTCCCTCGTTTGGGGAGCCAGTAGCCGGTGTTTCCGGATCTGGACGTAAGGGCAACTGTATGTAGTGTCCTGAAGTTACAAGAGGGAACTCCTGCCTGAAGAGAAGGAACCGGGTAAGCTGTATGGGGGATTGACCTGCAGTGGTTGCCTTGCTGCTGAAGGAGGAGAGAAAGTCTTAGATTTTTGTTTTCAACTTGTAGAAGTCCTGGTGCGCCAGGCATCTAACCAAAGGGTAGCGTCCCTAGGTTAGGGAGCCAGGTTCAGGTGGTTGCCTGTCCTGGACGGCAGGGCGACTGTAGCCAGTGTCCTGGCCGGTTTGTCTTCTAGGGGTACCCCTGTGAACACAGGTGGGGCTCATCTTAAGTGAAGAGACCCTGTGTTTCCCAGAAGGGGTGGTACAGACCTAGCAGGGATCTTTAGGGTTCTTGGCGGAGTGTTGTGGTACTACCCTGAGAGCAGGTGGGGCCTACCTTAAGTGGAGGGATCCTGTTCTACAGTGGGAGGGTGCAGAACTCTGGAAGGGGGTCAGAGGGAGTCTGACCCCGGTGCATCCGGTGAATTTGAATCCCAGGTGGTAAACCAGTTAAGGGAGCTGTGACTCCGTCATGACCACCCTGGTGTCCTGTAGGCACCGCACTGAGCAACGTCCCCCTCGAGCAACGCTGCCTCTGCGCTCACCGACGTCGTCTCGACGCCGTCAACGAGCCATAGGCTGCACCGCAACTGGGGGTCACCGCAACGTGCAACGCCTCGCTACACCGTTCTGGTGGTGGTCTGACCGTGGTCACTGCTGCTGAGGAAGTAAGGTCCTAAACGGGTGGGAGAGTTGTGTTCTGGAGGGTGCTTCAGAAGTAGAGGTAGGGTGGGGCAGTCCTTCCCGTGACCTCTGGTCAGCCTGAGGGTGCGGACCCTAGGTTGAAGGATCAGTGGTAGTTTGGAACTACACTGAGAGGGAGTGGAGAATGGCTAGTGCAGGCCAGGGGTTACTACCCCCCACTCTGTGGATTGGCAAGGAGCAGTGGTATCTAGGTGGCCTAGGGCCTGGTCCTAGCCGTGGACAACTAAGGAGTACCAGTGGGGTAGCCTAGTTGGGCCTGTTTTTTTTTTTAGGATGGGCTTGTCTTATGGTTCAACGTGGCGTAGAACCGGAGGGTGTCCCTGCAGTGCGGGCCCGCGTCCGTGTTCTATCGCCCCAAGCAGTGAAGTCCATCACGGTGGTGATTGGCCTACCCTGCTTTTTGGATGTAAGGGGGTTGTGTTGGACTTGGGCCTTGTGGCAGGTTCACCCCTGAACTTTTTGCCTTAAATTATAGTGATTTCTGGTCTTTGCGCACTTTGACACTGTGGCGCAGTGTAAAGTGCGTGCGCTCCCTGAGTGCGTGTGTGAGGTAGGCCTGCCCTCCCATAGGAATGCATGGGGAATGTATGTGTCCCTGGTAGTTCCTGATGCGTGGGGAGTGCAGGCCCGAGTTTGGTATGTGTGAACTCGTGGGAGTGAATGCTGCGCAACGGTATGTGCGGCTTGTATGTGTCTAGTGGGGATGGGCCACTTCTAGACATGGCTGTGTGTGTGCAGTGAGGGTGCTGGAGCGTGATTGGCTGGAGCTGGCTGACATGCCAGGCTCCAGGAAGTCTGGATGGGTCTGCCCGGTGGTGAGTGTGAGATTAGCATGAGTGATGTGTGGGAGGAGTGTACCTGTGTCCTGGATGGGCTGGGTTTTTCCCCACACAATGCTGGCTCCGCCCCCCTGTGGTGTGTCTGATGACCCTAGCCCAGCCAGTGAATAGAGAAGGTGGTTGAGCCATCAACAGTACTCCCAGACCAGCTGCGACTGGTTCTTCCCCCACCCTGCACCTTTAGACAAAGGGTTGCTCTGTATAAAAAGAGGCTGTAACCTCTTGAAAATTTTTCTTGTTCCCAACTAGAATCTTGCCAGGGGCGTGCTGCTGCTTGGGCTCAGGGGAAGGCTTGCCTCCCTGAGCCCTGCCCAGCCCCTGGACTGCTGAGATGCTGGAATACTGAAGGACTTGTTGCTTTTTGTGCCTTCATAGCGCTGGGAGCGCTGTATTTTCCTTCCTAGCGCTTGGGAGCGCTTTCCATTGACCCCTGGTGCATGAGAGCGGTATTCCGTGTGCCTAGCGCTGGGTGAGCGCTTTATTTGCCTTTTAGCGCTTGGGAGCGCTATTGATCTCAGCCAGTGCCCACCCGGCGTTATTTGCCCCTGTTTATTACTTTAAGCGAGTGCCCACCTCGCTGTTTATTTCATCTCGAGGGTGCCACCCCTCTGAAATGCCCCCAAGATTCACCGCCGCGGCCCGAGCGCCGCAAAACAGGAAGTCAGGCACTACGGTGCCTGATGCGGGGCGGGACTTCCGGTTTGCCGGAGGAAGTCCCGCCCGCCGCCGCGCTGGGATTGGCCAGCGCCGTCAGAAAGACTGAGCTTGGAGCTGAGTCCCGGTCCCGAGCTGGGGGACCGGGTGAAGATGAAAGAGAGAGCGGGCGGGGCTCCCATGAGGCGAGGGAGAGCCCGCTCGCTGCCAGAGGATGTCCGCCGGGGCCCCCGTGAGCGAGGGAGAGCCCCGGCAGACTGATGCCAGACGACTGTGTCCCCCGCCGCCTCCGGAGAGCAGCCGGTGAGTAGGGCTGCCCCGGGGTGGGGGGGTGGTGAGAGTGCGCGAGGGATCCCCTCGCAACGCTGAGCGGCCCCGCTTGACAGAGGGCCGCTCCAACGGCCCCCAGTAGTTGTTCTTCGAGCCTAGAGTGCTCGGTGGGGGCATAACGTTTTCTTCGGGGTCCGTGCACTCCGCCATGTGAGAGGTGCCTTCAGGGCGGCCCCGGATGGTAGAGGGCCGCCCCAACGTCTCCCTAATGATTCCCCAGGGCACAGTATCGATTTCAAGGGCCAGAGGAGCCCATGCTGAGCCCCGTGGCTCCAACGTGTTGGGACATTGTATTTACCGCAGAGCCGGAGGGCTCCCACGCTGGGCAGTAGTGTTTCTTGAGCCTAGATGGCTCCAACCCGGGGCATATTTGTTTTTAGAGCCAGAGGGCTCAGTTGGGCGCAGTCCTTGTCCTGAGGGGCCAGTGAGGGCCCCTGTCGCAGATTTATTTTCCAGCTGCCCAGCAATTAGTGGGCAGCTGCACCGATTAGGTCTTTCTCTTTTAGGGACATGTACTTTGGACTTTAGGAGTGAGGCGCACTCCTTCATCCCTGGCCTTCTCCCAGCTGCGCAGCACTTAGTGCCAGCTGCAGTGTTTAGGCCCCCTGTTCTGTCCCTCAGCTGCCCAGCACTTTGTGGGCAGCTGCTATGTTTAGGTCTGGCGCAAGTGGCGCAACCTGGACTTTAAGAGTTCTGCGCTAAAGGTAATTTCTGCGCTAACTGAGGTTTAGATGCTGTTATGATCTATATCTTATTGCTTTTGGGTGTTAGGAAATGTACAATGTGTAGTATGTTTTGCGCACCCTGTGTTCTGCACCTCTGAATGTGTTGTGGATGCATCATGTGCCTTGTTCCTTACACCGCTGAACGTGTGTTGATGCGTCATGTGTTTCTCTTACACCTCTGAATGGGTAGATTATTCATCATGTGTTTTCCTCCCCTACACCGCTGAATGTATAATGATGCATCATGTGTTTTGTCCCCAGGTCTATGCCCCTACTTGTATTGTGATACTGAGGTGGTTGTTTTCTTCCTAGTACAGGTGGTGCTAGTGAGGTCCTGGTTCCCTGCGTGACCTGTTCCTAAGGTGGTTAGGATTGCGTAGGTGGCACTTACCTGATTACCAGTAGTTACTGATTGTGTGCTATTTTGTGCTACAGTGATTTTCTGTTATGTTCTAAGTTCTAGGCCTACAAGCATTGTATTCTACGTTCAGAAAGTGCTATTCCTGACAGTGGTCCAGGTGGCCCTGTCTTGTACATATCCCCTGTAAATTCTGCCCGTGCCTCTGGCACATTGTAAAGTGTGTGTTTTATCTAATGTGTTTTGGTGTAATACAAAGGCTATTTTTTTATAACCTTGTGTGGAGTTTCCTTTGTGGTGGGTCCTGGATGTTGTTGCTGGGGTGCGTGCGCAAATACTTAACTTACATCGCCTCCAAGTTTAGCCTTGCTGCTCGCGCCACGTTACCTAGAGGGTGAGAAGGGGTTATCTTGGCGTGTAACTCCCTTGCCCTGACTTGGGAGTGGTGGTCTCTGACTGACTTTGGCGAAAGCCCTGGCCAGCCGGGGATCCCATTTCCAACACTCATCATCAGGATCCAGGATGAGTGGCACGTCCTTCTCCACTTTTTATGTTGTGCAGCATGCAGCACACGGTGAAGATGTCACACACCTTGAGCGGGGCGTATGGTAGGGATCCACCTGTCTTGTCGAGACACCTGAACCGGCTCTTCAGGAGTCCAAACGTACGCTCTATCACATGCCTGGTCTGCCCGTGTGCATTATTGTACCGCTGGTCTGCAGCAGTTCTGGGGTTGCGTAGTGGAGTCATGAGCCACGGAATGTTGGAATATCTGGCGTCTCCTACAAAAATACATCATGGCAATGAGTGTGTAATGAGTAGCCGTGATAGGGATAAATAACATTGAGACATACATGAGAAACAGTGTTTACCCACCAACAAGACATGCCCGATGGTTGCGCAGCTGCAGCATCATCTGTGGTACCCTGCTCCGCCTCATGATGAATGCATCGTGGCATTATCCTGGAAAACGTGCACAAATCATCATGTTAGCAAGACACACCACCAGGGCATTTATGGAGTGGTAATGTTTCCGGTTGCGGAAGGCCTGCTCCTGGGCCTGTGGTGGCACCAGTCCAACATGTGTCCCATCAATGGACCCAATTACATGTGGCATGTGTCCCAGGGCATAGAATGCACCCTTGATATTGTTCAACTCCTGTGGAGTAGGGAACTTAATGAATTCATCAATGTGCTGCAACATAGCAGCTAAGACATCACGTAGCACACGCCTGAACATGGTCTGGGACATCCCACCCACATCACCTATGGTAAATTGGAACGTACCTGTGGCAAAGAAATGTAGGGCTGCCATCACCTTTACCTTGGGTGTCAGCGCAGTTGGATACCTGTGTCGCGATTGGAGATGTTGTTCCAGCCTGTCCGTCAACTTCTGAATCAACTCTTGTGGGAATCTATAGCGGCGAATGCAATCATGTTCCCTCATAGTATCCAAGTCAGGCAACGGCCGTGGCAGAGGGGGTGCCCTGCACGACATGTTTGGGTAAAAAGGTGTACAACTATCAACAATTACAATGTACATAGCACAAGCAACACTGCTTCAACACATGAAATCACTTATGAATCTGCCGTGGGCTATACATCATGGACACTTATGCCAGCTAGTTGGCACTCCTACAACAAAAACTGATTCACCAGTTGACTGTGAAATGGACACGACAAGCACACAAATGATCATCTGGGCATGTCTGAGTTAGCAGACCAATGTATCACGTCAGTGACACACGTCACGTGACCTGCATGAGAAGGTTGTCAACACATCCAGACAGCTGACTGCAAGGAACACACCCACGTCACATGTGCTATATATTTTACATTTCTGTGGTATTGTGCATGAGTTGTGCATTTGACAAAACTACACCACAGCCGTCCTCTGAATGCAGATCTGTATGTCTGTGGACACATGCTCTATGATGCCATCACACACATGAGCTTTAGAAATGCCCCTGTGGCATGGTATGCGTACATGTGAGACACTTGCAATCACGACACAGACCCATCATAGATGCACCTGAAGAGGATTACGTTTACCCGATACAAACAGCATGTCCAATATATTACATGGCACACACATTACATTGTCACACAGGGTCATGCAGAGCATCAATTGGTTAAGTGAGACAGTGCCCCTGTCCCTGGCATCATGTGACAGATGCCCGTACTGAAGAGTTTGCCATTCCAGTGTTCATGTGAATACCAACATGTTCATGAGGTTACTCATGTGACAAGTGTCAAGGTAATGTGAACCACATAGTGGCACATCACAAATGTCATGTCTCCACAGCCCATCACACATCAACTGTGCCACTAGATCACATGCCCTCTGCTATATCACTGTGTGCCACACCTAGGGCCTGCTCATGTAAGTATGCCATGCCAACACATACATGGACATCCTGATAATGACCTCACACTCACCTCCCTGCCATTTGTTTTCCTGTTATCACTATAGTAATGGTGCCATGCGTGAGCTTGTGGAACGCACTGTACACATGCATTCACTAGAGCGTGTGAGACGCCCAGTACCCCACTGGTGCGTGCGTGTGTACGGGTCGTCTCGCTATTGCATTGTAGCCATACGCGTGTGGAGCGTACCCCACTGGTGCGTGCGTGTGTATGGCTCGTCTCGCTATTGCATTGTAGCGATACGCGTGTGGAGCGTACCCCACTGGTGCGAGCGTGTGTACGGCTCGTCTCGCTATTGTATTGTAGCCATACGCGTGTGGAGCGTACCCCACTGGTGCGTGAGTGTGTACGGGTCGTCTCGCTATTGCATTGTAGCCATACGCGTGTGGATCGTACCCCACTGGTGCGTGCGTGTGTGAGGGTCGTCTCGCTATTGCATTGTAGCCATACGCATGTGGAGCGTACCTCACTGGTGCGTGCGTGTGTACGGGTCGTCTTGCTATTGCATTGTAGCCATACGCGTGTGGAGCGTACCCCACTGGTGCGTGCGTGTGTACGGGTCGTCTCCCTATTGCATTGTAGCCGTACGCGTGTGGAGCGTATCCCACTGGTGCGTGCGTGTGTACGGGTCGTCTCGCTATTGCATTGTAGCCGTACGCATGTGGAGCGTACCCCAATGGTGCGTGCGTGTGTACGGTTCATCTCGCTATTGCATTGTAGCCATTCGCATATGGAGCGTACCCCACTGGTGCGTGCGTGTGTACGGGTCGTCTCGCTATTGCATTGTAGCCATACGCGTGTGGAGAGTACCCCACTTGTGTGAGCGTGTGTACGGGTCGTCTCGCTATTGCATTGTAGCCATTGGCAAGTGGAGCATACCCCACTTGTGCGTGCGTGTGTACGGGTCATCTCACTACCGAAAACTGGCGTTTGCAACGATTCACGCACCATACCTGTGTGTGGATCCCTGGAAATACATAGGGAACACCTAGGGGACGAGTAGAATGCCCAGAATGCAGGCTAGTTGTCAAGGAAACAGAGATTTGAGTGTGCTATAGGTGTTCTGCAAAATTCAGTTGGCCAAAACTATGCAATGTTGCAATGTTTGTTGTGTAGCTAGAGCTCAATTTTTGAACCATGCAAATGTGTGTCAGGGCCTTATGTGGAATGGGATTGGATGAAACATAGGATGCAAAGTAATCTGCCCTATCACACTGTCTTCCTGAGACTGACAGCCCCTCAGCATTGGAGTGGACAACACTGCTGCTGTCTCTGCATTCCCAGGACCCTGATTTTGCTGAGCATGGAGAGGGCACCTGCATTCAGTGAGGAGGAAAACGAGGCCCTGCTGGATGCCCTCCTACCTAACTACAGCAAGCTGTATGGGAAACAAGGGGATCAGGTGAGTGATGATTGTGTGAGTGTCACTACAGCCACTGTGTATTTATGGGACAGAGAGATGCAATGTAGTTTGGAGTGAGTGCCTGGTGTGTACATTAAGGTATCTACCATGCAGTGAATGATGTAGCTAAATAGTGTTTACTGCTTACCGGCATTGTGCTAAGTACATTCACTAGAGCATGTGTGGTCTGCTGAGAGTTCTTAGGTGTAGTGGGATATGTGAGAGCATGTCACGTGCTGTCCACCACCCTGCAGTAGCATATCTTGTTAAGTGTTAGCCATGCTCAGTGAGTGCTTTGCAACCCTTAGGGCATCTGTTGCCTTTCAAAGGCATGTAGTGCATTTGTGTTCGCTCACAGGCCACATTCACATGGACAATGATGCAAGTCCTGTCAGCATCCTCTACCCTGTTGTCATCGTCAATGTGGTGCAAGTGTGTGTCTTTGGGACATGGAGCAGGTGTACTGATGTTGTTTTACTTTGTCTTCCTCACAGGTATCTGCCTATGAGAAGGAGGAGATCTGGCTGGACATAGCCAGGGCTGTCAGGGATGTTAGGTCTGAGTTGGGCCCTCACCGCAAGATACGGAACATCCGCAAGAGGTAGCAGGACATCCGGTGCTGGAGCCGCCGTAACGCCTTGAGGCTCCAAGCCGCCATGGCGGCACACGTCACCTCACCCCCACCCTGCTCCGGGTCCTGGCCATGGTTTTTCCGGACCTCCATAGGCAGTTGCAGGAGGGACAGCAGCAAGGAGGGGGTAGGTACATGTCTGTTTGTTGTCATGTGTGTCACATGCTACCTGCAGTGTTCCGAAGCCTGGTAATACTCCCACAGTTGGGGTGGTCTGGTCAGACAGGCACTTTATGCATTGTCATTTCAATGCCCCATATTCAGCAGATGCTCTTTTACATCCCTTCCCCATCTCCACATTTGTCCCCTGCTTTGGGTATTTCATTTTTGTGCATGTCCTCCTAGGGTGCAATGTAGTAGTATGCATATTGCTTAGCACATCATCCTGTTGGAGGGGGATCTGTGACATGTGTTGGTACCTTAACTGTTCCACTACCTGTGCACTGTGGTTGCCCTTCATGATATTTTTGCACTGATCATGAGTCTCAACATGGAGTTCTGCATGGGTCTGCCTCAGTGGCCTTTGTCCCTGGTATACTTTGTATTTCTCGTGTGTTAGGTACATGTGCACACTGTCCATGTAAACAAAATTTGGCTTGTGCATACTCACACTGGGCAGTGCGTGTGTGCATATTCACAAGATATTTTGCAGGTTGTTTGGGACTAATATTGATGGGCAGCCACACAATGTGACCTTGGCTTACTTAATATAGCTGACTAGTTATTGAGACCCAGATTCTGATTTTTCTGTACTTGAGCTGTATCACTCATATTGACGGAGTGATTGGGAGGTGTGCTGGCCCTGCCTGTTTTGCCTTGTCAGTGGTGTGCTGTGTATGTTATTACTGATGTGAACTTGTCACTATGCACTTAGCCTGTGCTGCTGGACAATGCAGTAATTGTCGGATTTACAGGCGATATTATTGGCTCACAGAGATGATTGTTCTACATCGTTTTATGCTACATGTATGGCTTGGTGGTGCAACGCAGTTTTGTCTTGGTGTCCACACTACTGTATTCACTTTTCCCATGTGGTTGCGGATGTGTCAAGAATGCATCAATGTTTTTCACATTGACTATTGTAGGCACATTAGCTTTGTCTTATTCTGGATTTGGTACATGTGTGCCACTTCACTTGACAGCCAGTGTGTGTTATGTGCTAGCAACTGTATGGTCTGGGGATAGATGCCCCTGTGAGGAGTATCACTGAAGTGTGTGGTGATGGAGGGGGCCTCTGTACCAATCATATACTCACACCCAGTCAACAGGTCAGGGTTTTATCCATCACCTCTCTGTTGCACACTCTGCCCCCAAGTTCAAACATGGTCATGTGCAAATCTGCCTGTCCATGTGCCTCATGGGAACAGTCTAGCCATAATTGTCAGGCCATGCCTTCCATGGACTGGTAACATGGTCCCTGGAACCACTTTCTGGCATTACAGCCGTCTTCTGCCATGCTTGTTTGTCACACAAGCCTGGCTGTAGACAGCTGTGATGGCAGTGAGAGGTGATGGAAAACTTGTTTCAGGTCCAGAGATGGCATCACATGGCAGTTCGGGCAGGATTGTTCCCATGTGGCACAGGGTCAAACAGATTTGAACATGACCATGTCTGGACTTGGTTGGCAGAGTGGGCAACTGAACGGTGATTGATCAACACCTATCCTGTTGACAGGCAGTGGCTCATCATTGTGACTGTCATCTAAGTTGTGGCCTGTTCTGTTACTTGTATCTTTGTATACAATGAGCATTGTGTCTATTACAATTGTGCATTACTAGACTTATATATGTGCAGAGTTATGTGGCATGTGACTCATGATGCATGCCATGATTAGAAATGTCCACAAAGGTTTTGTTGCTGATATGTCTGATGTGTACAGGTGACTGATATATTTATCATTTTCTCGTTGCCAACAGCATCATCACCACAACCTGGAGGAGAAACAGGCACGGACCAGACAGAGGGACCCAGCAACAGTGCCACCAGCTTTGAGGAGTCGGAGGGAGGCAGTGGCACAGAGGGTGAGGGGAGGCAGGCAACCGGACCTCATGAGCACAACACCTCATACCATGCGAACGGCTCGGATTCTGACTCACAGGAGGAGGGGGAATATGCAGCTGTGCCATCTACAACAAATACGCCTGTCCCCTCCTCCTCCAGACCCATCTCCACCCTCCCAGTTGTTAGGGTCCCTAGGGTCCGTGCTACCCCCGTATCTCCTTTGTCCCCGGCACCGCAGCCCCTGCCCCTGTCTCCCCTGCTGCCCTCAGTGCTGAGCCTGTGGACCTGCTCCGGCAGATCCAAGTTGGTCAGACGTCAATGCTGACTGTCCTCCATGGCCAAACACACATCTTGACACAGTTGTTGTCATACATGGAGGGCATGTCAGCAGCCATGGCTGGCCAAAGTCGGAGTTTGGCAGCCATAGAGTCTTCACTGATGGCAGCACTGTCCATCCTGCAGCGTCAGCCCCCCCCTCCTTCAGACCCATCCACATCACCCTCTCCCATACCTGTCCAACGTACACGCAGACGCCACAGGTCAGACACCACAACAGACACACCCAGCACACCCACACAGCAGTCAAAACGCAAATCTCCACGCATCCAATCTGAAGGGGATGTAGGCACACCCACAGGGAGAGGGGACAGACATCAAACACACATCCACAGACACACGACAGCTGACTCACAGCCCTCTACCTCCACCCCCATTGTGTCCCCGGGTTCAAGTAGTAGTTTATCAGAACTGGCAGCAGTGTGCAGCGCAGAATATTTGTCATCCTTTTGCGCTGCACCACCCACTGTGGAGAAATCCACCCCAGCTGCACCCACTACACCTGCCCTTCCCTCTCCTGCCCCTGCGGTGCCGGAAAATTACACCGATGATGCCCCCCATGTGTCCACAGACATCTGAACTCCATGTGCAGGCAAGTTTGGGTGTGACAACATCCACAGCGGCAACACTGTTGTGGACATTTGTTTGGACTGGCCATTGGCCTTCTGTGAGCCTGGACTCATTACTTTGGTATTTTTGATTGTTGCGCTGAATAAAGCTTTTCATTTTTCAAACAGGATTTTTGCTTTTCAGGAAATTGCTTTAGCTGCTGTGTGCCTACGATTTGGTGTAATGTTCATTTTTGGGTATTGTAACATATGTCTATTTCCTGATGGTAATGAGGTGGACCATGGTATGTTTGTGCTATCCCAATATTGCAGCAAAATATCAAGATCGGTGTGTGTGCAGTTTGCATGCAGACATTGTTCCAAAGAGTGTCCCTTCCTCAGTGACACGTGTGATCTTCACTACGGACAGTTACACAATTGTTGTGATGACGTTTGTTTTGCTTCCCTATAGATTTGTAGCTTCCCTTACCCAATGGTCATGCCTGCTCACCAATCAATTCAGATAATTGGTCAGTGCCATCCATGCTACTCACTGTGCTTGGGGTTGTAGTATGCAGTAATGCCTTCAGGGAGACCATCATACTGTATCACACTATGCGTGACAATGTTATCAGCCTTAACATTATGTTTCACATTGTACTTTTTTTACATTTGGACACACATAATACATGTTGGTTCTTTGTATCTAGGGGATTACCACCCTGTTACATCCATGAGGGTGCATATGTTGCACCACCTGCACATTCACATCATGTCCAGGATGTACATGACACTTTATTAGTTCATTAGTGCTTCATTTGTTTGGTGGTCTCTTACATGACTAAACACTATAGGAGAAGTGTGGCTCAGGGGTTAGAGGCAGCAGACCCGGAAGCTGAGATCGGTCCTGGACCAGGGTTCAATTCCCCGCCTCGGCGGGGTCTTGGGCAAAAAATTCCACGGACTCCATAATTCTCGCCCGGTGCCTCCTTGACTCACGGGTTCACACTCTGCGACTCTGGGCAATAGCTTGCTTAATCTCCACAACGGCCCCTCGCGGGGGGATGCCTGACTTTCACCTTGTGGATACCCTGCTATCTCACAGGGGAATACCAGCAAGGGTTCCCTAAGTAAGCGCCGGGAAACCCACTGCGGGTAGCTGTGCGCTATATAAGCTCAACTACATTTACATTTACATTTACATGATGGAGGCATGTGAGCCAGAGAACTAGACGGGTGGATATACATGTTGGATCTGACTATACACCCACATGTGGTGTGTCACCCAGTGTGTGACAGGATACCATTCTCTGTGGAGTAGGTCCCTGCTGTGTGTGATGTGTTGATATGCAACTATCATGAGTATTCCCAGTTAGGGATGTACACATACAGGCATGTACTTGCTGTATGATGTTGGACATGCACACCCCTATGACTGAGCGCTGCTGGGAGTCCTCTGCACCCACCCCCTATACTCTTGGGCACTGCTGGGGATCCTCTACGCCCACCCCCTATACTTCTGGGCACTGCTGGGAGATCTCTGCACCCACCCCCTATACTCCTGGGCACTGCTGGGCACTGCTGGGAGTCCTCTGCACCAATCCCCTATAATCGTGGGCACTCTTGGGCACTGTTGGGCACTGCTGGAGGTCCTCTGCCCCCACCCCCTATACTCTTGGGCACTCTTGGGCACTGCTGGGAGTCCTCTGCACCCACCCCCTATACTCCTGGGCACTGCTGGGCACTGTTGGGAGTCATCTGCACCCACCCCTATACTCTTGGGCACTGCTGGGCACTGCTGGCAGTCCTCGCACCCAACCCTATACTCCTGGGCACTGCTGGGCACTGCTGGGAGTCCTCTGCACCCACCCCCTATACTCTTGGGCACTGTTGGGCACTGCTGGGGGTCCTCTGCACCCACCCCTATACTCTTGGGCACTCTTGGGCACTGCTGGGCACTGCTGGGAGTCCTCTGCACCCACCCCCTATACTCCTGGGCACTGCTGGGGGTCCTCTGCACCCACCCCTATACTCCTGGGCACTGCTGGCAGTCCTCTGCACCCACCCCCTATACTCTTGGGCTCTGTTGGACACTGCTGGGAGTCCTCTGCACCCACCCCTATACTCTTGGGCACTCTTGGGCACTGCTGGGGGTCCTCTGCACCCACCCCTATACTCTTGGGCGCTCTTGGGCACTGCTGGGAGTCCTCTGCACCCACCCCCTATACTCTTGGGCACTCTTGGGCACTGTTGGGCACTGCTGGGGGGAGTCCTCTGCACCCACCCTCTTTACTCCTGGGCACTGCTGGGCACTGCTGGGAGTCCTCTGCACCAACCCCCTATAATCTTGGGCACTCTTGGGCACTGTTGGGCACTGCTGGAGGTCCTCTGCCCCCACCCCCTATACTCTTGGGCACTCTTGGGCACTGCTGGGAGTCCTCTGCACCCACCCCCTATACTCCTGGGCACTACTGGGCACTGCTGGGAGTCCTCTGCACCCACCCCTATACTCTTGGGCACTGCTGGGCACTGCTGGGAGTCCTCACACCCAACCCTATACTCCTGGGCACTGCTGGGCACTGCTGGGAGTCCTCTGCACCCACCCCCTATACTCTTGGGCACTGTTGGGCACTGCTGGGGGTCCTCTGCACCCACCCCTATACTCTTGGGCACTCTTGGGCACTGCTGGGCACTGCTGGGAGTCCTCTGCACCCACCCCCTATACTCCTGGGCACTGCTGGGGGTCCTCTGCACCCACCCCTATACTCCTGGGCACTGCTGGCAGTCCTCTGCACCCACCCTCTATACTCTTGGGCTCTGTTGGACACTGCTGGGAGTCCTCTGCACCCACCCCTATACTCTTGGGCACTCTTGGGCACTGCTGGGGGTCCTCTGCACCCACCCCTATACTCTTGGGCACTCTTGGGCACTGCTGGGAGTCCTCTGCACCCACCCGGCACTGTTGGGCACTGCTGGGGGGAGTCCTCTGCACCCATCCCCTAAACTCCTGGGCACTGCTGGGCACTGCTGGGTGTCCTCTGCACACGCCCCCTATACTCTTGGGCACTGTTGGGCACTGCTGGGAGTCCTCTGCACCCACTCCCTATACTCTTAGGCACTGTTGGGCACTGTTGGGCACTGCTGGGGGTCCTCAGCACCCACCCCCTATACTCTTGGGCACTCTTGGGCACTGCTGGGAGTCCTCTGCACCCACCCCCTATACTCTTGGGCCCTGTTGGGCACTGCTGGGGGTCTTTTCCACCCACCACTCAGATGTGACGCACTGTACCCTGACATTTCAGAAGTGTGTGCGGCACGTATCACAGTTGCAATGGTGATTTGCGCTAGCGTGTGACGCACCGTACACCGACGTTAATGGCGTATGTGCGGCACGTATCACTATGGTAATGGTGATATGCGGTAGCGTGTGGCGCACTGTAACCCCCCCGTTAATGGCGTATGTGCGGCACATTTCGCTGTTGCAACGATGGTATGCGCTAGCGTGTGACGCACTGTACACCGACGTTGAAGGTGTATGTGCGGCACGTATCACTATAGCAATGGTGATATGCGCTAGCGTGTGGCGCACTATACCCCCCACGTTAATGGCGTATGTGCGGCACGTATCACTATTGCAATGGTGATATGCGCTGGCGTGTGGCGCGCCATACCCCGACATTCATGGCGTATGTGAGGCACGTATCAGTATAGCAATGTTGATATGCGCTGGCATGTGGCGTGCCATACCCTCGACGTTCATGGCGTATGTGAGGCACGTATCACTATAGCAATGTTGACATGAGCTAGCGTGTGGCACGCCGTACAGGTATACTTCCGTTGTTGCTGTAGGTTGTACTCACCGTCTGCGCCGTCGTCGGTTTCTATATACGAGGTCGTAGGCGTACAGGGCTGGTCTGACACGCTCGATTGGGTTCATGTCGTGTATGTCGCGTACCGGGGTGCAGTTCGGCCTGGACTCTGGTTTTACGGCAGTTTACAGCTCTCGTAGCAAAAGGGCCGTACGGAGTGTCTTCAACACGGATCGTACTTCCTGGTCCGGAAATGGCTGCCTATTTACGTGCGGACGTAGCGTACAGCGTCACCCGGAGACAATCCGTGTGAACTTTCTAGTTGTTCTAGTTGTACGGGGTTTGGTATGAGTTGTACGGAGTGGCACTTTGGGTTTGGATCGTACTTGCTCATTCGTACGGGGACGTTGTAGGTGTACGATTCGTACGGGAAAAACGCTCCGTACAGCTAATCGGAGCGCTTTTTCCCGAATCGGAATCAATCCCAAAGTGTTAAGCTGAACCAAAACATTGAAATTCACCAGTTATAGTTATCACTAGTAACTTTAACTCGTGCCCTAAGATAACCATAACTCACGCCCCAGCTATGCACAATCTTGTCATCAATTATGTAATTTTAGATGTTGCACTCATGTTATCAATGATGGCATAGATCATGTCATGAGTGATGTAATATGTGGGTAACTAGCACTGCATAGAGAGGGCACGAGTTATAGCTACTTTGGGGAACGATTTAATGTTACTAGATATAACTATAACTGGTGAATTTCAGTGTTTTTTAGGTTAAAAGTCATGTTGTCACGGAAATTTTCATCTAACTATAATGTCACTTTAACCTTTGCTTTTTTGTGTGAATTTCTATATACCATTAGCCACCGCATTGACGTTGCCCCTCTCCTCAAACCCTGCGTGAGCCATATTTTGAAGGGGAGGGGGCACAGTTGCCCTCCCTGAGCCACTAAGGTCCCTGGATACCCCATTCCCCATTTATTTTTTATTTTTTACTAAGGGTAGGGGGGCACAGAGCCCACTTCCCCAAGCCTCTAATGGCCTCAGACACCCCATCCCCTTGGACCTTTAATTAAATGAAGGAGAGGGGGAACAATATTTCTTAAGGGGAGGGTGGCACACAATCCCCCTCCCCAAAACACAAGGGGCCCGAGTACCATGTGCAGCTCCCTCTCTGAGCCAATAGTGGGTCTGGGGATCCCATCCTCCAAGGCCAAAACATATTTTAAGAGGGGGGAGTGCACTGCCCCTCTCCCTGAGCCACATCACGCCAGGGGACCTCATCCCCCAGGGGCGTGAGTTGCTTCTGGGTGGTGCTCTGGTGAATACATTAGGGGCCATGGGTGGAAACCAAGGGCCCTCGCACCCCCAGCTGGTTTTGCATATGCACTCTTCCTGGGTGCAGCGGGATCCAGTTTTGCTCCCACCTGGCGGGAGTGGCTATTACTGTGGGCTGTATTATATAAAAAGATCCTCTGGGCCCTGGCCCACCCGGGGGTCTAAATAAAGTATAAAATGCCAGAGGGCGTATTATTTTATTTGAAAAAAATTTAATACCATGGGGAGTCCCGATGGGTTGTGGCCTTTTAAAAAAAATGATATACACTTTGGCCCCAGATGGAGTTCTTCTGGGACCCTTCCACAAGGCTTAAGAAGGCAGGGTATCCTTACACCGTCTCACTGTGTGTGTGTTTTTTTTTATTAATAGCAGAACAAGTCCCCATGTGCTGTAATGACTGCCTGTAACATTTTTCTACATCTGGCAGGCTTCAAATCATATTCTGCAGATATGCACTTTCTGCAACAGTGAAATGTCCTTAAAGGCAGGTAAACCAAGAGATGAAGTGGGTGGACATTGTGGCCCCTGCTTTATGATGTGGTGGGACAAAGCACAATGTGAATGACACTAGAGGAGACCAGTACAAGACAGCTTACTGAAAGTCACTGTATTTATGTATCACACACACACACATATATATATATATATATATATATATATATATATATATATATATATATATATATATATATATATATATATATATATATATATATATATATATATATATATATATATTACCTACTGGCGGTCGCCAGTAGGTATATATAGTTAGGATTTTTTCTCTATGGGTTTTTTGAAAATTCTATGTCTAATAACTTTGGCGTTTGTGGACGGAATTGGCTGAAATTTTCAGGAAAATGGCACATTTTGTTTCTGAGCAGCCCCTGAAAATTGGGGGGGGTTTCGTCCAGGGGGGGTCGAGAAAAAAGGGGGGTCCCAAAACGTGTTTTTAACATTGAGTTTTCCATAGGGCGGTTGGCCTCACTTTTAGCCCGAACGGCTGAATGGATTTGCACGAAACTTGGCAAAATTGTAGGGACTGGTAGCCCGATGTGCCTTTTGTAGGTCTCAATATATGTGCTCCAGTGGATTTTGAGAAATTAACGTTTAAAAAAAGATATATATCTGTAACAGCGGACTGGGCAGCGGCCCAGGACGCGTACTTTTCGCGCAACGGAGCTTTGTGAAGCGAAGCTGATTGGTTCTCCGGCGTCTGTCAACATTCCAAACAGTCCGTAGCGGCCGCCATCTTGTCTCTCGGTAGGATCGAGAGACAAGAGGAGGTCAAAACAAAGGGGGAAATAACTATAAGGGGGCATAGTAGATCCTCGCTGACCCCCTAGGTTTGATGTGGAGGTTTTAAAAGGGCCCCGCGGGGCAAAAAAAAATAATAATAATAATAATCGAACGGCTGAATGGATTTGCACGAAACTTGGCAAAATTGTAGGGACTGGTAGCCCGATGTGCCTTTGCTAGGTCTCAATATATGTGCTTCAGTGGATTTTGAGAAATTAACGTTCAAAAAAAGATATATATCTGTAACAGCGCACCGCTTCGCGTACTTTTCGCGTTACGGAGCTTTGCGAAGCGAAGCTGATTGGCTCTCCGGTGTCTGTAAACATTCCAAACAGTACGTAGCGGCCGCCATCTTGTCTCTCGGTAGGATCGAGAGACAAGAGGAGGCCAAAGCGAAGGGGCAAATGACCATAAGGGGGCATAGTAGATCCTCGCTGACCCCCTAGGTTTGATGTGGAGGTTTTAAAAGGGCCCCGCGGGGCAAAAAAAAAAATAATAATAATAATCGAACGGCTGATGACCATAAGGGGGCATAGTAGATCCTCGCTGACCCCCTAGGTTTGATGTGGAGGTTTTAAAAGGGCCCCGCGGGGCAAAAAAAAATAATAATAATAATAATCGAACGGCTGAATGGATTTGCACGAAACTTGGTAAAATATTAGGGACTGGTAGCCCGATGTGCCTTTGCTATGTCTCAATATATGTGCTTCAGTGCATTTTGAGAAATTAACGTTCAAAAACAAGATATATATCTGTAACAGCGCTCCGCTTCGCGGAGATAAAATTATATGTGTATTACCTAGCTGTTGCTAACACCAGTTAGCGACGGCTAGTAGGAGATAGCGACCATCTTGGGTCCCACTTTGCATGTGAGTGATATTTATCACTAATGACATGCAAAGTGGGCATGCCAAGATGTTAGCGACTGGAAACAGTCGCTAACATCGCTATCTCCTATTATCAACTTTTGGAAATATTCGAGATAAGCGCGAATATCTCCAAAAAGTAACAGCTGCCCTGAGCAGTTCTTAGCCATGTTATCCAATGGGAGGTGGATAACATGGCTAAGAGCATTAGCTCGGTAATGCATGAATATCGCGGAGTTTTCAGCGACATTAATGCATTGCGCTCGTTTTTTATCGTATTTGCGATAAACCTTGATAATAGCAAGGTTTATCTGCGATAATTTCTGACGGTAAAAAAATCTTTGCAATGCATCGTTAGGGATAAATATCGCTTAACTTTGGTAATATGCCCCAACGTCTGTTAACGTTCGATTCGAAGGAAATCAGGAATTGTTGAAAAACATTGTGTGCGCCATCTTGTCTTTTTTCAAATGCCACACTTTTGTCGTGCACGGCAGCCATTTTAGATGCCTTGACCAGATCCACTCTGTGAACGCTGTCGATCCTTACCATGGCTCCCCACCCTCGCAAGCATCTCCTCCAGGCAGTGGTCACCCCCGCTCTCTGTTTTATGCATGGGTAATAAACCTCCCCCCATCTGCGCTGTTCTTCCCTGAGAATCACACCCTGTGCCCGCCCGACACCTCCCTTTCGCCCTATTCACTACCGCACCCTCTGACACTCCTTTTCCTCTGTGTCCGATTGTCCAGGCCGGTCCTAGGCTATCAGCTAGCCCTGCAGATGTAGTTTATGGCCACAGCTGTAAAGAATCACCCGTCTTCAAAGGAGTTATAGTAGATCAAGGCCCACACTCGATGAGATCCGTCACAGCAGAAGCGTTGCTATTATCTGAAAACCATCCTGTATTGTGATTGGGGAGGGGACCGAGCGTGAAGCGGAAGATTCCAGGGATGACTCTTTGTACATCAAAGTTTTTACAATTATGTGTCACATTAAAAATATATAGCACTCCGACAAAGTAGTAAGATTATAAAACTTTAATAATTTATAAATATATACAAGAAAACAAAAATAGTAATAACATATAAACATTTTTAGAGAAAAACAACGAAGTAGCGGTCGGCTGTGCGAATAGTCCCAACGCAGCACAACGTCCAGATTTCCGGCGTGGGGCGTCGCGGGGGGTGGGTGATCAGTAGCAAACTGTTGTGCGAATAGTTCCAAGGCAGCAGAACGCGCCGAAATCTAGATGACACAAAAGTGATGTCTAGTAAGTTGCCACCCAGCAAATAACGGCGTGGGGCGTCGCGGGGGGTGGGTCATCAGTAGCAAACTGTTGTGCGAATAGTTCCAAGGCAGCAGAACGATGGCACCAAGGTGATGTCCAGTAAGTTGCCGCACTGGTTTTGGTATCCTACAATGCTGCTCCGAATAACGGCGTGGGGCGCCCCGGGGGAGGCGGCGTGAACGGGCCTCTCCAGGTGGAGTGTCATCTGTTGTAGTGGGGCGCCCCTTTACCGTTTCAGTTGCCATTCCGTCCGCTTTTGGTCCACTGTGTCAAAATCCGCCATTCAGCTGAGTTGCGCCCACTCTTGCGGTGCAGCGATAGGCGGCTGCCACAGGACTCTCAAAATGGCGGCAGGCTGTTTCCTTTTTGGGCCTGGTCCACTGAAATGGCCCTGGGACACCTTGGAAATCGGACGCTTGTCTGCTAGGTCTTGGACCCCATTCTCGAAAGCGTCCCCTCCGCCTTGAGAATTCATCAAAAGTTTTGGGGGCCCCGACTCCTGCAGGCTTCTGGTGGGGAGCGGCTGCCATGATTGCTCGCGGAATGACCACGACGGAGCTACGAGATGGTGGTGCTCTCATGGTGACGCCAGCTTCAGTCTGAAACATCCAGAAACAAGGTGGGGCTTTCATCGTTTGGGGGGAAAAAAAAGTTTTCATCCAATGAAAAGTGTTGTTTTTAGGTCATATGATCAAGCCTTCCATCATTAGGAAACCAAAAGTAAAATGAACCAATGAAAAGTTTTATAAAGAAGTCACATGACCTGTTATGCGGCATAGGGTATAAAATGTGGAGAAAATACGTTGGCACGTGAGGCGGTGTCAGTAGCGGACCGATGTGCGAATAGGCCGAAGGCAACACAACGCGCCAAGATCCGGATGGCATCGAGGTGGTGTCATAGTTGAGAGTTCTGAGCAGCGGTTGTAACACTGTCTGAAGCTTATTTGCAGCTGCTGCAGCTTCACTACGCGCGAAGATCCGGATGGCACCGAGGTGGTGTGTAGGAAGTTGCCGCACTGGTGTGGCCATCCTACAATGCTGAAAGTCGGCGTGGGGCGCCCCGTTGGCCTGTGAGTTTGCGTCAGTAGCGGACCGATGTGCGAATAGGCCGAAGGCAGCACAACGCGCCAAGATCCGGATGGCACCGAGGTGGTGTCTAGTAAGTTGTCGCACTTCTGTGGCCATCCTACAATGTTGAAAGTCGGCGTGGGGCGCCCCGTTGGCCTGTGAGATGGTGTCAGTAGCGGACTGATGTGTGAATGGGGCTAAAGGCAGCGCAACAATATTTTCTACTATATTTCCGGTGTAGAAGAGACCACAAGGCGCTGAGATGCCAAGATCCGGATGGCACCGAGGTGGTGTCTTGCAAGTTGTGGTACTGGTGTGGCCATCCTACAATGCTGAAAGTCGGCGTGGGGCGCCCCGTTGGCCTGTGAGATGGCGTCAGTAGCGGACCGATGTGCGAATAGGCCGAAGGCAGCACAACAATATTTTCTGACTGACACCACAAGGCGCTGAGATGCCAAGATCCGGATGGCACCGAGGTGATGTCTAAGTTGCGGACTGGTGTGCGAATGGGGCCAAAGGCAGCGTAACAATATTTTTTGTATGGAAGATACCACTAGGCGTTGAGATGCCAAGATTCGGATGGCACTGAGGTGATGTCTAGCAAGTTGGTGTGGTCATCCTACAATGCTGAAACTCGGCGTGGGTCACCCCATTAGCCTGTGAGATGGCGTCAGTAGCGGACCGATGTGCGAATAGGCCGAAGGCAGCACAACGCGCCAAGATCCGGATGTCACCGTGGTGGTTTCATAGTTGAGAGGCACTTCATCTGCAGTGGGGCGCCGAGATCCGGATGGCACCGAGGTGATGTCTAGCAAGTTGCTGTACTTGTGTGGTCATCCTACAATGCTGAAACTCGGCGTGGGTCGCCCCATTAGCCTGTGAGATAGCAGTTCTTTGGATTTGCGAATAGGCCGAAGGCAGCACAACAATATTTTCTGACTGACACCACAAGGCGCTGAGATGCCAAGATCCGGATGGCACCGAGGTGATGTCTAAGTTGCGGACTGGTGTGCGAATGGGGCCAAAGGCAGCGTAACAATATTTTTTGTATGGAAGATACCACTAGGCGTTGAGATGCCAAGATTCGGATGGCACTGAGGTGATGTCTAGCAAGTTGCTGTGGTCATCCTACAATGCTGAAACTCGGCGTGGGTCACCCCATTAGCCTGTGAGATGGCGTCAGTAGCGGACCGATGTGCGAATAGGCCGAAGGCAGCACAACGCGCCAAGATCCGGATGTCACCGTGGTGGTTTCATAGTTGAGAGGCACTTCATCTGCAGTGGGGCGCCGAGATCCGGATGGCACCGAGGTGATGTCTAGCAAGTTGCTGTACTTGTGTGGTCATCCTACAATGCTGAAACTCGGCGTGGGTCGCCCCATTAGCCTGTGAGATAGCAGTTCTTTGGATTTGGGCCTGGCTCGTCTGCTGTAGTGGGGCGCCCCTTTACCGTTTCAGTTGCCATTCAGCTGAGTTTCGGCTGCTCTTGATGCTACAGCGACAGGCGGCTGCAACAGGACTCTCAAAATGGCGGCCTGTTCTTTGGATTTGGGCCTGGTCCACTAAAATGGCCCTGGGACACCTTAGAACTCGGACGCTCGATTTTTTTTTCCTTTCCTGTACATGCAAAAAAAGGTAAATGCCCGGTACGTTACACGCTTCATCTGCCACGATGAACTCTCTAGAGGAACCGAAAAAAAATATAGTTGTGGTAACTATACCATGCATCGTCATATGGAGAGGTGGCAACAATTAATTATAGTGCTGCATAAAAGAGAGATTTGGAGGAGAACCCCTGACCTGCTAGTATATTCATCAAAGAAGTGGCACTGAGAGCTTCAGAGGCAAGGGAAACGGTCCCAAATATTTAGAAGAACTTTGGAAAGATTAAAATGACATGTTTAGATTGTGGCAAATTTATTTCATGTGGACATCTGAGTGTTACTCTAATAAATACAGCATATGAACATCATCATAGTCGATGGTTGGTAGAGACATTTTGACTATATCCTGGACCTGCCCGTCCTCGCCCAAAATGGCGCCAGAATAAATGGGACTCGTAACTCCTTGTTGTGTACTGGTTGCAGAACCTTGAAATCACGAGATACGTATGCAGTTTTGAAGCACATGGCGGGCGGGGACGAGAATTGATTGAATATTTCGACATCCCTATTGATATTAAGTTCTGATGTGTTATTGATTACTGTACTGTTGAAAGTTCGAATTAACGTCACCCATGGTACTTGCCCGCAAATGTATATCTAGATAATTTTATTGTAACTGGCCCTGTCGTATTTTAATTATAAAATGTACGTCCACCGATTCCGTAACTGTTAGACACCTTAGTTCTTGCAACCTAATGGCCCGCCCGTTACGTTCCTCTACAGTGTAAATGTCTATTCATCATATACGATTACAGTTTGCTCCGTGGCCGGCCCACGTGGTTATAGGCTCGTATTTGTATAATGAAATTTTCACAATAAAGGTTTTTAAAAGAAAACATGGTAGTAGTATATACATTGGTAAAGTTTTTAATAATAGTCACTGTTTTAGAATCATTAAAAGGCAAGTGAAATAAAGCAGACCAATTACATGAAGGGTAAAAGGTATAATACGAAGGAACGCAGTAAAGATAAATGGTCAAGGGCTGTTGTGTTTTCTATTCCTGCAACATAAAGTGATCGATAAGAATCTCATATTCAGGCGTATCGGCGACTAAGACAGCAGGTCGACCCTCTTTTGCTCAACGGCTCCGTCATGGGACGAAGAAACGCTCTTTTTCTCGAAAAAAGAATATATTTTACTTGCAGGACAGTTGTAAAATTTCCGGGAAAGTACATTAGCCTGGAACATTATAACATATATTTAAGAAAAAATAATGTTCGGAAGTAATGAAAAGCGTAATTTTTAGGTCATATGATCAAGCCTTTCATCATTACAATAAGAAAAGTAAAATGAACCAATGAAAAGTTTTATTAACAAGTCACATGACTTGTTATGCTTACGTTACGCGCTGCGCGCCCCGGATGACTTCCGGATGCGCTAACGCGGCGCGTCATATGACGCATTACGCGACAACGCAGGTACAGAATATAGTCAAAATGTCTCCACCAACCAGCGGTCGGAACACAACCCCTTTCAGCAGGCTAAATAGTTCTGTTAAATGACAACAGAAGGGACAGGCAACAAGAACCATCAGTCAAAGAGGGGAGGGCTAGTTCTTCTCTACCGGGTTACATTGGGGCGCTACCGGAACTGATCGAATTGGTAGTCTACAGTGTTTCTGGATGTTTCAGACTGAAGCTGGGGTTAGCATGAGAGCAGCACCATTTCGTAGCTCCGTCGTGGTCATTCCGCAACCAATCATGGCAGCCGTTCTTTATCGTTATTTTGGGCGGGGTGGGTGGCGGAGCCGAGCTGTTTTGCAGCCATCATTGTGTGGAGTTCAGTTCATCTCACTAGTTTTGTATTTGTCATGAGGGGTTGTTCCTAATGTTTCTATTTTTGCGAGGTCAAAAAGAGATCCCATTAGTGGCCTACTGATTTTGCTCGATTCTTTTTCTTTTTTTTTACACGATTTTTCGTTATCTGCAAAGACTAAACAGAGTATTGCGACTCTGTGTTTG
This sequence comes from Lissotriton helveticus, assembly GCF_964261635.1. Classification (NCBI taxonomy): domain Eukaryota; kingdom Metazoa; phylum Chordata; class Amphibia; order Caudata; family Salamandridae; genus Lissotriton; species Lissotriton helveticus. The sequence goes on from NC_136057.1 coordinate 1,765,660,545, forward strand.
TTTGTAAATAGAGAATGAACCAAAGAGAACTAATTCTAAAACAGTAAATACTTGGATAACAATGAATCAAATGGAGAGAGAAGCAGGCACGACGGATTACAATGGGGGCAAAGACCTGCGTTAACTACCTTTCACTATCTGCAAAGAGAGAGTACTCCTAATAGAAATGAGGGGGGGGGGCACCATTCAAAGCAGATCAGTGTGCATAAACACGAAAATGTTTTCACTTACCACGTACTTGACATTCGACAGCTTATGATATTTGCTATTAAAAAACCATTGAAATTCACTGAAAAAACCATAGGTTATAGACCATATATAGTTAGGAATTAGCATTTACAAAACCTTGAAAATTCACTGAAAAAACCATAGGTTATAGACCATATATAGTTAGGAATTAGCATTTAAAAAACCTTATTTTACTCACACAAAACCATTGAAATTCCATATATAGTTAGTTGCACTAACTATATATCGCGCACCTGCAATCCACTGCTGATGATGTCACATATTACATCATTCATGACATGGTCAGTGACATCACTGATGACATCACTGATGACATCTCAAATGACATCACTGATGACATCACTGATGACAACATCCAGTGACTGTATGTTTCTGTAAAGTTAAAATATGTCTTACATATTGAAGAATGAGTGGATGTATAAGTGTCTGGATGAAGGATTTAGTAGGTGCGTGACTGACTGTATGAGTGAGTGATTAAATGTGTCTCACTGAATGCATGGGTTAGTGACTAAACTGTCTTAATTTGTGCATCATTATGTCTGTTGTGATGTAAACTGCTGCATGTGTTGATCATTAGCTATACGAGAGGCTATATGTGTTATTGATTGGTTGCCCAAGTATTTGTATGGGAGATTGAGTTTGTGTGGGGGTGGCTGGGAGGTGTGTGACTCTGTGCATAGATGTGTGAGCAGTTGATTCACTAGGTGTATGAGTTCAAGAGTGCATGTGGAAACAGCTACATGGGCAGTTGACTGTGTGCATGAGTGTATTGATGAGTGAATGGATATCTCAATGCTACATGTCATAGTAAGTACATATGTAAAACACAGTACATGTGAGAGTTGGCATATATAAATAACTGTGCATGAGAGCCACTGAATGTGTGAGTGGTTGTATGGATCATTGTGAACTTGTATCAGGGATTGTATAAGAGAGTAAATATGTGTTAGTATATGTTTGAATAAGTAAGGTGTGTATAACTGTATAGTTGAAGAAATGGAGGTGAGATTGTTTCTTTGCATGACTGACTAGGTGTGTGAGTAACTCCATGGATGAGTGACAGTGTGTGAGTGTCTGTATACACTGAGTGCATCTAAGGTTATATTAGAGTCTGAAGAGGTTTATCGTATTAGCACAAGAATGATGTCAAATGAGATGTCATCAGTGATGTCATCAGTGATGTCATTTGAGATGTCATCAGTGATGTCATCAGTGATGTCACTGACCATGTCATGAATGATGTAATATGTGACATCATCAGCAGTGGATTGCAGGTGCGCGATATATAGTTAGTGCAACTAACTATATATGGAATTTCAATGGTTTTGTGTGAGTAAAATAAGGTTTTTTAAATGCTAATTCCTAACTATATATGGTCTATAACCTATGGTTTTTTCAGTGAATTTTCAAGGTTTTGTAAATGCTAATTCCTAACTATATATGGTCTATAACCTATGGTTTTTTCAGTGAATATATATATATATATATATGTATATATATATATATATATATATATATTACCTACTGGCGGTCGCCAGTAGGTATATATAGTTAGGATTTTTTCTCTATGGGTTTTTTGAAAATTCTATGTCTAATAACTTTGGCGTTTGTGGACGGAATTGGCTGAAATGTTCAGGAAAATGGCACATTTTGTTTCTGAGCAGCCCTTGAAAATTTGGGGGGGGTTCGTCAAGGGGGGGCCGAGAAAAAAGGGGGGTCCCAAAACGTGTTTTTAACATTGAGTTTTCCATAGGGCGGTTGGCCTCACTTTTAGCCCGAACGGCTGAATGGATTTGCACGAAACTTGGCAAAATTGTAGGGACTGGTAGCCCGATGTGCCTTTTGTAGGTCTCAATATATGTGCTCCAGTGGATTTTGAGAAATTAACGTTTAAAAAAAGATATATATCTGTAATAGCGGACCAGGCAGCGCTCCGGTTCGCGTACTTTACGCGCAACGGAGCTTTGTGAAGCGAAGCTGATTGGTTCTCCGGCGTCTGTCAACATTCCAAAAAGTCCGTAGCGGCCGCCATCTTGTCTCTCGGTAGGATCGAGAGACAAGAGGAGGTCAAAACAAAGGGGGAAATAACTATAAGGGGGCATAGTAGATCCTCGCTGACCCCCTAGGTTTGATGTGGAGGTTTTAAAAGGGCCCCGCGGGGCAAAAAAAAATAATAATAATAATAATCGAACGGCTGAATGGATTTGCACGAAACTTGGCAAAATATTAGGGACTGGTAGCCCGATGTGCCTTTGCTAGGTCTCAATATATGTGCTCCAGTGGATTTTGAGAAATTAACGTTCAAAAAAAGATATATATCTGTAACAGCGCTCCGCTTCGCGTAACGGAGGTTTGCGAAGCTGATTGGTCATTCTGTCACTGGGCTATAGTTGGGCTACATCTGGCTGATATTTGGGCTACATTTGTTTTTTTGTGTGTCTGGCGGCCATCTTTGGGCTACATTGGGCTACATTGGGCTTCATTGGGCTACATTGGGCTACATTTGGGCTCCAACATATATATAGGCCAATGTAGCCCAATATATATTTTTCAAAGTTAATTTTCGTAAAAACCACTGGAGCATATATCTTGAGACATAGCAAAGGCACATCGGGCTACCAGTCCCTACAATTTTGCCAAGTTTCGTGGAAATCCATTCAGCCGTTCGAGCTAAAAGTGAGTCCAACCGCCCTATGGAAATGAAGGAAATGAATGGGTAATTTGTAATTAGCAAATAGCTAATCGCAAACTAGGAATGGTAAAGAATCGCTATTTATTCCTTAAAGTTCGCTATTTAGTAAATGCAAAAAACTTTGATGATACATATGGCGGTTCATCTCTAACAAGATAAGAAGCATAGGGATACATTTATGATGACTGGCGCATCACCAGGGATGTGTTAGTCATTCTGTGCCGCTGTTCCGTCACCTATGGTGTGCTGCATTTACAATGCGGCGCATCATGGGGCAAAAACAGCACAGATGCGTGATGTATCTGTGCCGTAAAGGTGGCGCATTGCTGGAGTTGTATCGCAAGTGTGATGAAGCTCCAGCAAGGGTCGGGGGTGCCCCTGTCGCAGGGTTTCTGTTCTCACACAGAACTGTGGACAGAGGATTGGAACCTCGGCGAATTAGGGTGTCCCAAAACTCACGTTAGTAATCAAAAACTCCTTAGCAAGCTAGGTACAGTGTCACATTGGATATAACAAACTCTCAATGTTTAGACAATCCAGAATATGAACTTATAGTACCTCAGGATACGTGGAACTCATGAACAGTCGGTCGTTATATATTTCTTAGAAACCAGAACATGGAGTTAAGAAGAACACATGTGTATTTGAAATGTTTATTTACTAATGCCGTCTTCTCAGGCGTAGTATCTTAGATAATAGAAGTACACATATTATCAGTAGCAAAATTACCAGCATAGTTACTAGTACATAAAAAGCGAATGGTGACAGTATGTTAACATGCAGTAAATGAATAAGAGTTAGCAACACTTATAAGCAGCCGCGGGCCGTGGAGGGAGTTACGGTGGGGCAGGGAGGCGGGGAGGGGGAGGGGCAAGGTAGAGAGGGCTCCACCCTGCTTCTCCCCCTCCCCGCCTCCCTGCCCCACCGTAACTCCCTCCACGGCCCGCGTTTGCTTATATCTCACCCTCCCTAATACACATATTATATTATTTGCTAAGAAGGTCTCTTTGTGTTGGTTTAGGGCGTGCCCATACTTTAGTGTCTTAGATTTGAAGGAATCACATCAGCATACACCAGCTCTCTCTTCATGTGAACCGCATCAACTGTTGTGTATGTGTGTTCGGCAAAGCAATATAAAACTCGCCTCATGCCCAGAATTGGCAGAAGTTGCACTTATGTTATGAGTATGAAGTCGTGGAGATCAGACCTCATAACAATTCTGTATCGTGTTGTTCTTGAAACTTTAGCACTCGCTGTACAGATATAGTTTAACAAGCAAAGCAGATAGTAGAGCAATAACATATTATTCTCATGTAAACCACGATGAACTACTAGGTGGAAAGCTAAAGCAACAACTAAGTGTCGTGTGCAGAAGTTGCAAAAAAGGAAAAATGGCGTTTAAACCGGTAATGAGCCCATGCTAACTTAACACGGTGTAAAGATATCCAGGACCTAGATGACACCTCCCCATGATCCGGAAACGAACTGAATAAGATAATAGAAGTGCCATCTCATGAGAGCAGATTGCAAGTTTATATGTGGACGGTCCGCAAGGTAAAGCATTAAAAACTAGGAAAATTTAATGCTAAAGAAAAATAAAACAGCCAAGTACTTTATCGAGTCTTAAGCCAATAGGCAAGGTAAATAATAAAAACTTGACAAATAAGTCAATGAATTGTCAATGAAATGCTAGTACTCAGCATATCAAACATGAAAAAGGTCTATGACATAACTGTGTATGCAAAATAAGCTGCAACAGCCTCCAATAGGAAGTCACCGTCTTCATCCGAAAACAGTTCAGCCATCCAATTTAAAAGCGGAAAAGAACATACGTGCTCTCCCAGCACCGGATCCTCTATCACCATCAGAGGACAGCTCGGTGGGTTTTCAAGAAAGCTCTGTTCCAAGAAAGACTGTGCTGCCGCCAGTAAATTCCAGGGACCAAGTAGTCCATGCATCAATGCCACAGCCATAATCCTTTCGCCAGGACAAACCAACTCGTGAGTAATGATAGGAGTCATCAGCTGATTAAAGTCGACGTCAGGAGAAACCGGTCCGCAGAGACACAAATCAATGGCCCAATCGAAATCACAGTTCAGGCAGTGAAATACAGGCTGGACACAGGTGAAGTAGGAGAATCGAAAAGATAATCCATATGCCGTGCTTAATATCGCCAACGGCATTGTGCCATAATATTCTAGCATGCGATTGCGGAACAGTGTCAGCAGCTGCAGGGTGGGAGGTTGCATAGGAGGGACATCCATATTTAAAAATGTAAAAAAGCACAAGAGCGTCCGCTGGTAATGCAAGTAAAAATGCCAATCCACGAACCGGAGTGGAGAAAATGGAATGAAAGGAAGCAGGGATGACTCCAAAGATTTTCTCAAATGAAGTCACGAGACCACTGGTAACAACTTTAAAAAAGTGCGCCAGGGTCTTTGTGGAGGATGCGTTAAAGATAGTCGGAACCATCTTGCTGAAATTGAAAGGCAAATCTGAATTAAAAGTATTCCTTTTATCGTAACAGTAAGTGAACGGGTTATTTGCTGCAGAAATGTTCTATTTCCTCCCACACATGAACATAGGGAGTTTTCAATCTGGCCACAAATACCAACCTTGGGACAGATTTCAACGGCATGGCAAGAATAAGAGCTCTTTTGTCTCAGAGAGAGGTGGCCTTGAGTTCGGCCCGTGAAACTTTCGTGCTTCACATAGCGAACACCCGTACAGAGGTGCAGACCCTTTTCAATTAACTCAGAACAATCTTCATTATTGAGCATCAAATAACTACCATTTTCCAACAACTTGAACGTGGGGATGATAGCAGGAACTGGCGTGCCTTGCAACACGCAAGCCATATTTGGTCGGTGTTTGTTGCATGAACCGTGTAACTGTATGTGCCTACACATTAGTGAATGATCTGGCGTCTCAGTGCATTCCTTTCCATTCAGATAAACTTCTTGATCATCTTTGAAACATCTGTATGTGTATGGAAGCGACCAGACCTCATGAAGAAAAGCACTACCTAAAGGTTCATAACGACCTATTGGTATATATTTCATACAATTTGAAAACTTATATAAAGCAAAAGGCAGCGTTATTAAACCGTGGATAAGGCACGTTGCCAAAAAACCCGCAATCCTCTGCTGATGATGTCACTGAGCATGTCATGAATGATGTAATATGTGACATCATCAGCAGTGGATTACGGGTAATAGTATCTCTAGTTTACTCCCCTATAGCTGTCTTTCTTTTAACATAAGTGTCTGTTTCCTTCCCTTATACTTACTGTTTTTGGTTCGCTTCTAGTTCGCGTACCGGCGAGCGAACTGGGAAGCGAACTAAGAGAAATAGAGGTTGGCACAGTTCCAAATATTGTACCAATTTTTTAATAACGGGGAGGTAGTTCTGAAAAGAACTTTTTTTTTATTGTTTTTGTTGTTTTATATTTTTTTTATTATTTTTCGGAACATTTTTTTACTTTTTTTGAATTTTTCTGAAGTTTTATATTTTTTTGGGTTTTTCTTGGAGGGGGCAATGAAAACGATTCATTGTAAAGGGCTCAACAGGAGCAACAAAACAAAAAAAGAAGTATTTATTATTTTGGGCGTTTCGTACAAACTTGCATATGATAGTCAATAGCTCTGTTGATCAGAGTGATGCTTTTTTCTCCGTAGGAAATGAATCCATCGCAAAATACGCAGGTGTGTTTTACTTCACCAAATTTCATTTGTATATTTGGCACCATCTCCCTGCCCTCTGGTCCCGTTACTTCCGGTACAACAGATCTTCTGGCCATAATAGGGAGATTATCTAGGTCGTTCCGAAACTGTGCAGCACTGTAGTTGTTAGGATGCCACCTAGTCATATGGCGATGCATTGTGTAGTTTCCGAAACTGTATTTTTTCTCGGTTCCTCTGGACAGTCTATCTTGACATATAAGGCAAGTTACGTATCTTGCATTTACTTTTTTCTGACCTTTGGGAATTTTAAAAAATTGCCAAATGAAGTTTTCTTTCCGGTGAGACGTCCTGGGCTGCTCAGGCAAAAACTGCCTCTCTTCGTGCTCGTCGTCCTGTTCCTCTTCTTCTTCTTCTTGTTGAATTATAACTTGAGCAGGTGGTCCACTCTTCCTTGGATGTGGTGGAGGTGGTGGGGAAGCACCAGCTGAAGCTACTAAAGAAGCCATTGCTCAGTGATCACAAAGGGTCTTTCTCTCACAATGATGAAAGTCAGAGTGAGGAAAGAAGGAGGGATTTTCATCATTTGGGAAAAACAAGAGTTCTCAACCAATCAAAAGTGTTCATTTTAGATTATATGACCTAGTCTTACATCATTAGGAAACCAAAAGTGAAATGAACCAATGAAAAGTGTTATTACCAAGTCACATGACTTGCTGTGTTTACGTTAAGCGCTTTGCAGGGCCTCCCGGTTTGCTTCCAGAAACCTGCGCTTTGCGACTCGCTTCGCGTACCAGTTCGCTAACGTAGCACGTCATATGACGTATCACGCGACAACGTGAAACGTCATGCGGACGGGAGGCGTCACGGTGTTGTTTTCTAACGCGGCACTTGCGGTAAAGAAACGTTTACCGGCTCGCGGTCTATTTCGCGGCATCAAGGTCAGCTAACGGGAAGCTTCCCGATTCGCGAAGCGGGAACGAAGAAAAAAAAATATTAAAAAAAAAAATTATTCATAAACATATAAAATATATTTTTGGATTTAAAGAAGAATACATTTTACAGCTACAGATATTAGCTGTTAAAAAACCAATGAAATTCACAGAAAAAACCATAGGTTATAGACCATATATAGTTAGGAATTAGCATTTACAAAACCTTGAAAATTCACTGAAAAAACCACAGGTTATAGACCATATATAGTTAGGAATTAGCATTTAGAAAACCTTATTTTACTCACACAAAACCATTGAAATTCCATATATAGTTAGTTGCACTAACTATATATCGTGCACCCGCAATCCACTGCTGATGATGTCACATATTACATCATTCATGACATGGTCAGTGACATCACTGATGACATCACTGATGACATCTCAAATGACATCACTGATGACATCACTGATGACATCTCATTTGACATCAATGACCACATCACTGATGATATCATTCATGTGACAATACAATGCATCTCCTCACATTTTAATATAACCTCTGTTTCACCCAGTGTTAAAAAGAGAGTATAATTTTTGAAACCATTGACACACCAATACTAGTTACTACATACGCACTCACTGATTGCTACGTCTACACACACCTTCACTCATTCACCCATACAATCATTCATACATACAATCACTCATCTTTACAACACTATCATATGCACTCATACACCTATACAGACACTCACAGTCTGCCACTCATCCATGGAGTTACTCACACACCTAGTCAGTCCTGTAAAGAATCAATGACACTTCCATTTTCTTGTCTATACAGTTAAACATAGAGCACCTTACATTTTCAAACATATACTAACACATACTTACCTTCTTATACAATCATTGATACAAGTACAGATTGATCTGCACAGAGTCACACACCTCCCAGCTAGCCACACACACACTCAGTCTCCCATACAAATACTTGGGCAATCAATCAATAACCCATATAGTTACTCATATAGCTACTGATCAACACATGCAGCAGTTTACAGAACAACAGACATAATGATGCGCAAATTAAGACAGTTTAGTCACTAACCCATGCAGTCAGTGAGACACATTTAATCACTCACTCATACAGTCAGTCATGCACCTACTAAATCCTTCGTCCAGACACTTACACATCCACTCATTCTTCAATATGTAAGACATATTTAAACTTTATAGAAACACACAGTCACTGGATGATGTCATCAGTGATCTCATCAGTGATGTCATTTGAGATGTCATCAGTGATGTCATCAGTGATGTCACTGACCATGTCATGAATGATGTAATATGTGACATCATCAGCAGTGGATTGCGGGTGCACGATATATAGTTAGTGCAACTAACTATATATGGAATTTCAATGGTTTTGTGTGAGTAAAATAAGGTTTTCTAAATGCTAATTCCTAACTATATATGGTCTATAACCTGTGGTTTTTTCAGGGAATTTTCAAGGTTTTGTAAATGCTAATTCCTAACTATATATGGTCTATAACCTATGGTTTTTTCTGTGAATATATATATATATTCACTGAAAAAACCATAGGTTTCACACCAGTTATAGTTAGCTGGAAATTTTACTCGCATAAAACCATTGAAATTCCCACGTTATTGTTAGTTGGACTCACTATAACTTGCACGTCTGCAATGCACTGCTGATGACGTCACATATTACATCACTCATGACAGTGCTTTAAAAAAAAATTTGATTGGTTAACTGGCTTATTAAGTGTATCTTAGTGAATACATATATTAGCGAGTAATGTTTAAATATTTAAATATATGCATGAGTGATGTAATATGTGACGTCATCAGCAGTGCATTGCAGACGTGCAAGTTATAGTGAGTCCAACTAACTATAACGTGGGAATTTCAATGGTTTTATGCGAGTAAAATTTCCAGCTAACTATAACTGGTGTGAAACCTATGGTTTTTTCAGTGAATTTCAAAGGTTTTTTAAAAGCTAATTCCTAACTATAACTGGTGTGTAACCTATGGTTTTTTCAGTGAATATATATATATAAAATTTCTATGGCAAAATGAAACTCCTCATTTTGTTCCTTTTCAAATTAAATGTATTAAGTGTTACCACTTTATTCCAATCAAGATGACTTCAGGTGTGCCATACTTTTGTCATAAGTAAGACTGTTAGCGCTATAGTTGTTCTTTAGAACACTCTGGGACATTCTGTCATTGGGCTATAGTTGGGCTACATCTGGCTGATATTTGGGCTACATTTGTTTTTTTTGTCTCTGGTGGCCATCTTTGGGCTACATTGGGCTACATTGGGTTACATTTGGGCTCTAACATATATATAGCCCAATGTAGCCCAATATATATTTTTTCAAAGTTAATTTTCGTAAAAACCACTGGAGCATATATCTTGAGACATAGCAAAGGCACATCGGGGTACCAGTCCCTACAATTGTGCCAAGTTTGGTGGAAATCCATTCAGCCGTTCGGCTATAATTCCGCAAATTGCCCTAAGCATTAAGAAGGCACACTCCATGCTCAGCCATCCAGCCATGCTCCAAGATGCATGATAAGGTTTGCAACATCTCTCACTGGCACTCACTCAGAGTAAAGAATGGATTTATAATTTTGAATAGCACACTCAAACTTACTTAAAGCGGAATACTCACCTGCATGGTGAACTACATGCCCCACAATGCCCCGAGGAACATTCAACTGCTATATGGCCACGTGAGGCGGGGGTGTGGTTGAATAAAGCCAGTGACAACGTAATGCAGGCTTCGAGTTTTCTATTCAAGCCCAGGAAGAAGGGGCCCTGAGCCCCGAAACGCGTCGGCTATGGTAACCAAAAACCAGAGAGCGAATATGCAAACAGCACAATTAGGCTGGATGGCTGAGCATGGAGTGTGCCTTCTTAATGCTTAGGGCAATTTGCGGAATTACATGTCAAAACACGGCGGCCCAGCCGTGGAGAAGAGCACCATCGGCAGCTGTGGGATACGCCCTCCACCGGCTGCACGGAGCTGCAGCTCAGAATTCTTCTGAACTTTGATCAGCGCCATGCTCCAAGATGCATGATAAGGTTTGCAACATCTCTCACTGGCACTCACTCAGAGTAAAGAATGGATTTATAATTTTGAATAGCACACTCGAACTTACTTAAAGCGGAATACTCACCTGCATGGTGAACTACATGCCCCACAATGCCCCGAGGAACATTCAACTGCTATATGGCCACGTGAGGCGGGGGTGTGGTTGAATAAAGCCAGTGACAACGTAATGCAGGCTTCGAGTTTTCTATTCAAGCCCAGGAAGAAGGGGCCCTGAGCCCCGAAACGCGTCGGCTATGGTAACCAAAAACCAGAGAGCGAATATGCAAACAGCACAATTAGGCTGGATGGCTGAGCATGGAGTGTGCCTTCTTAATGCTTAGGGCAATTTGCGGAATTATATATATATATATATATATATATATATATATATATATATATATATATATATATATATATATATATATATATATGTATAGATATTCTTTTAATTAAAAACAAAAGATCTTGGCTAACACCAGACTTTAAAAAAATGAGGTTTGCTGAAGTACCTTCATATAAAAGTGTTTTTATGGCTTGTAATTTGGCAGAAGCTGTGGGTCCTTTTTATTTTTCGACTGTGGTGTATTGTCTTGGTCCAGATGAATTAAGCTTAGTTCCACAATACTGAACAGCAGCATTTGTATTTGTAGTGGGTGTAGTTCTAATCTTTTTGGTCCAGCAGTAATCTAAAGTATTATGTTTTCAGTGCTGACCAGAAGGTACTTTGCTGTGGAACCCTTTCAGACGTGCCCGGGGAGCAACTATGTAGTCTCTTGATTGCACAAAAGGGTGATTTAGTTTGTTAATGACTAATAGCTGATGCTTTCCTCTCAACATATCCCATAGGAGTAACTTTATTGATAGTGGTCTTCCTTCCACTAAAACTTTGAGTTGATCTCCATGCAGAATTGTAATTTTGCAGGCAGGAAAGCATCCCTGGCCAGACCTCTGGACACATTCCGCAAATGTCTCGTCTTGTAGAACCTCCAGTACTCATTGGGTTGAGTCTGGACTGCAAACGCAGCACATCACAGAGACCTCAGATGCACTTAACACATGCTGTTCGTTTCCTGCTGATGGCTCTCCGGGGATCCCCATGAGAATCAACGCAGCCCGTGAAGTATCAGCAGATGCCAGCAGCCCGGATCCTGCATCTGCCCATTGACCTCATCTTACAAAACAAGTAAAAAATGATAGCCCTCTCAGGGCTCCCTTAATCCCATTCTGACAAAAATGTGAAGCCTCTAAAACTGACCATGGATTCTCCTCTTCACAAAAGATCATTTTAATTAAGTCATATTTAGCATTCATGTTTTATTTTTTTCAGAAATCACACCTTCTTATTCTTCAGCTTACACAATATTAGACAAGACCACAAGGCAAGCAATGCCCACGGGCACTAAATTGAGGAGTGCCACCAAGGACACAAACTCTGCCAGATAAGGCAACCAGCCAACTAAGTTGTGTCTGGGACGGAAGCAGAGATGGTCTGCCGAGCTGCAAAGGGCGCAGAACAAATACATTAATTTCAGTGTCAGATACACTACATAGAGATTGGAATTGAGAGCAGATGAGGACAACAAAGCCCATCTGGTCTCCTTATTCGTCTACCTGCTCTGTGTTTAAAACTTTGGTCACAACCTTTAATTTTACTTACTGATTACAATTGGTCCTCTGCGTTATTCCCAGATATTCTTTAACACCTTCCATGCTGATGACGGCCCCCGTCCGTCATGCAACACGGTGGGCGTGTGCTGATGATGGCTGGGGGCCGTCATGATCCCGCCCACTCTTTAGAAGTGCCGCACAGGCGCAGAATCGCGCCCGTGCCCAAGGGGTTAACTTCTGGTCTGGCATCTTCTCTTCCAATATTTTGTTGGAAACTAGGTAATATATTCATGCCATTTATATAAATACCTTATCTTAACCCCTCTCATGCTGGTGACGAACCCCAGCCGTCACGCCCCACGGTGGGCGTGTGCTTATGACGGCTGGGGTTCGTCACGGCCCCGCCCTGTTCGTTTGTTTACCGCACAGCGGAAAAATCGCGCCCGCAGCGAAGGGGTTAAGATGGTGAGCATCCTGTGTGCGAGGGAAGATTCATTTCATTTGAGGGCAGTTCCTTGACTCCCTCGGTCGTGAGGGTTCTGGGAAAGCGTTGGGTTTTGTATCTAGTCAAAAGCCACGGAAAGCTCTAGTAGGAGTATGTCACACTCCATCAGAGGGAGCTGTTGTTTTTCATGTTCTTCCTATGTGGCATGTTTCAGTGCCACGACCATGGCGGAGGCAATTTTGGTAGTCCAATAGTATGCATTATCTTTAATAAATGCTTATATTTATTTGAAAGCAGGTATTCCAATCATTTTGTCTCACACATAGAAGTTCTCTATTGACTTGAAGGTGTCAGGATCTGTGAGATCAGAGTCAGCTTTTTTAAATATAGTTTTGATGTTTGCCATGAAGTGCTCTTTTGGAACAGTTCTAGTTGCTAACAAATAATTGATTATGTCCCTGGCTTGGAGAGCTACAGACATTTTAAGGAGTGTTTCATAGAAAAGGTTTTGGTGGGCATGGGTCACTAGTGACTAGTGACTCGATGGGACACAGATTTATATTTCATGCTTTGAAAGACATCTGAGATGCAGGAAATACCAGTGGGAGGCGGTGCAAATCCATAGCATTTCCAAAGCGTGCAGGTCAGGTCAAAGCCTCATTGTTTCCCCACTGAAGATTATAGTCAACCTTTCTGGAGCATCAGCAGTGCTTTTCTGGAAGACTTACAGTTATTTTCCTTTTAGCCTCCATTGACACTCCTGTCTGCTGGATACAAAAGGATGTGCCACCTAATTTACTCAGGAGGCCAGCTAAGGAAACTGATGAAAGAGTTTTGAGTGGATATACTTGCACTTAAAACATGTAAAGACACCCTAGCAATCCATCTTGTATAATTTTTCTGTTGTGATTGGGGGAAGGTCAAAGAGTGATGGGGATACAGCCCACGCCATGAATCCAGAGGGAGATCAGAGGCAGGCGCTCCTGGATCAAGAACATTGCTGGATGGAATGTTTATCCTTTTGAACTAATGACATGTCAGCTCTAAATGTCTGTGAGATTAACAGAAGTAAGTTTTGAACCAAACCTCTTGCAGCTCCAGGTGGCTCTGGTGGGGATATCCGGGGATAGGAAACATCTGGAAGTTCATATCCGTTTTTTGACGTTCCAGCCCGGACCTCAGTCTCCACAACCGCATCAATTCCTGCACTACTGGCACTGCACTGATGCTTAAGACTGCTGGCCTTCACGGTGACGTGATTGCACAAGGCATCACACAGGACCTAAAGCAGCAGGCAGTGGGTGTCCCAGGGTGACCCTGTGCAGCAGTACAATAACTCTGGGAAGAATGGCTGCATTTCTACAATCTCTGCAACAAAACCCTCTCAAATCACTATCTTTTGAATGGAAAAGGGAAGGATATCAGAGGGAAATAGCAGCTCCCATAAATTATTGTGACATTGGGTGTGAAATGGGGAGTTCTGAGAAGTAAATTGAGTTAATCGATTTTCAAATGTAATGCACATTTCAGAACCCACTTATTTTACTTCAAAATTTCAAAGCAAGCCCTTAGAAACATGTATGATAAAATATTGCCATGTCACCCGAAATACTTGTTTAGATAGCATGTTACAATAATGAATCAACTAATTATGCATTAGGAAAGCTACATCTTTAAGTAGGCATGCCACTTAGTGAATGTATTGCCCATTGTAAACAATGCAGCAGTGAAGGCTCAAGGCAAATTAAGATACATTAAAAAACTTCTTGTACAAACCGAACGTGTCCTTTGATAATCCTAAAATGTAAGTTTATTTTCTAGCAAACTTGTTTTCATCATCTTCTCCGCGGCTTAGCTGGCATTAGCAAACGTTATGCTATTTTGTGACATAGACCATTTAACATTCATTGCTCCATGTACAATACTCATAACCTTGTTCTGCCTTTGAACCTGCAAGCACGTGTGGCGGACAGATATCTATACCCTTCATTCTGATAAACTCTGAACTAAATAAAAAATACAGGGGCATATGTACAGGTCGCTATCACCACGGGAACATCACTTTAAGGGACATTTCCGTTATGGGGGCTTCGCCTTATTTACAAGGCAGGGTTAAGCCACTTTTAACGTGGCTTAATGCTGCCTTGTAAATAAGGTCCGTTTTCATGCTATGCTTAGCGTGAAAGGGGTGGGCAGTGGGTGTTACGGCGGGCATTCCACCTCAACACCCATTGTTGTTGATGCTGCCTCCTATTTACAAAGGCAGCGTAAATAGGAGGCAGCGCCAAAATTAAGACCAGGTAAAACCTGGTCTTAAGTTGGCGAAAGGAGGATAAATGCTTTATTTCTCCTTGTTTTACCTTTTCCCATGTACGCTGCCTTGTGCAGCACACATGGAAGAAACAAAACGCCTTGGATTGTTCATGTGTGGGAAGGTGACCCTTCCGGCACATAAACAATCCTTTACAAAAGTGACATTTGTAACCTCCATGTGTGCTGCATTAAGCAGCACACATAGAAGTGACAAAATGGCATTTCAGAATTGTTTATTTGCAGGAAGGGACACCTTCCTACACATAAACAATCCTCCCCTGCACACAGACACCTTAGCACTATTGTGCAAGGGTGCCTGCAGTGTAGCGCCAGCATAGGGGAAAGCGCAATGCTGCACCATATCCTTGGAAATATGGTGCAGCCTTGCGTTTCTGAAGTGGCGGAGTGTGGTGTTAAGCCATGACCACTAACGCCTCACTCCGCCACTCCCTAGTACGTATGCCCCACAATTTGGAGATTTACCTGGTGAAATATTGATGTACCCAAAAATGTGAAGGAATATGTGGTCTCCAATGAAATGTGCAAATCTGACATCCAGCTTTGTAAAATCTTGCACCCATATCATATTGTTTCAAGGTGAAAACACTCTAATTCGGATTTTTAATATTGTTTGATTTATTTTTCTCCTTTTCTCTTGTTTTAGTTTGGACTTTCTGAGGAAGAACCAGTTGCTAGATTTTGCTTGGAGATATTGGTAAAAGGGGGCAAGCCTCTAAGAAGGCTTTGAAGTTCACATCTTTTGTCTCAATAAAAGTGTCAAATGGGATAGGTATGATGAGCAAATTACCCTGGGGAATGTTCCTTTTACGATGTTTTACTTTATAGGGGGTTGGTCTCCCTTTGTTTTGCTTGCCATTACATGAAAATCGTTCGTGCATTATTCGAACATTTATGTACAATTTCGACGTTTTTCGAAAAACCATAAACTTTAAATCAACTGTACCTATATATCTTTTTACTAAAGCTGTTGAAAAAATGTATCGTTGCCACAAATATGTCAGTGGACATACCTTTATGTTAACATAAAGTGGGAGGAGGCATACTCCCCTCAAAATGTTTACTTTTATGCAACTAGATTTTGACTCAACATTCATGTGTCTTCTGTCTTCATTGACAAAACCCTTGCTTCTTTATAAAGTGTACTGGTGATATGTGTGTTGGTTGGTAAAAGTCAGGTCTATCGACATGACACCATTTTAGATCAGGATTTTGCCAGATGTTTAAGAGTCATATTGCTTAAAGTATACATAGAGCGGACTTTGGGTTGCCAATTCAACTGCTGGCTTGTTTTGACCAGCCTCTTTCCACCATTGGCTTGAACATTTGTCAATCATATCTTGGCTTGTTTCATCTCTTATCTGGTGCTGTAAGCTGTTTGAGTGTATCCTTCCACCCCCGCTTGAGATATTGTATTGAACTGTATGATGGACTTCTTTACAACTATAGCCCTCACTGTCCAATCCTGCTGTCTCTCTCCCTTGCATCGCGCTCTAATGTGCTTGTGGTGCCTGTATTATCACACAAGTCATTAAACATATTCCTATATTTGTTATTACGAGTGTACATCTTAAAGGGTATGTGTGCACATGGAAGCAAACACCCTGCCCGTCACTGCACTATTTTTGAAATTCATAAATCGTTATGAATTTCATCTCTCAACAATTGTGCTGGCATTGTGTATGGTCCTTCAAGTGTGTGTGACATAACAGTTGCTTTAGGTGATAGTTGAAAACTTGTGAAATAAGCAATACATCTATATGTTTTTACAGAGGTAGTGCATACAATCATGGAATCCATTGAATAAATCCAGAGATTTATTTGGGCAATGATGCTGGAAATTTTTCAGGGTGGGGAACTTACATCACTGAAGTCATAAGTATTCTGAAAAATCCAAGTGTCACAAAAAATAAGTGTAGCAATTGAGCCACGTCCATTTAGCAGGAGATTGTTGTGGTGGAGTATGCAGCTCATGGCGCATTTTGAATTACTCATGTTGAGCAAATATATAACTAAAGCATGGATACGTAGTGAACTGTTATTTACAGACAATACATTTCCCATTGAAATAGCCACTAAACTTTCACAGGCAAACAGTTGTACTGATAAAACCATGTAGCGCACAAACAATGTTTAGAAAATGGGTTTCAGTAACTATTTATAATTTCCAGGTATTTACATTTTGCTGTGTTACAAAAAATGACATGCTACAGTCGTTCTTTTCCTGTACCTCAGCATGACTGGCAATTACCAGTCAGTGAAAGACAAATAAACACACAAGTCCCCAATAAGTAGCTATTTGTGAGAAGGCGTAGCCTGCCATTCGACCTATGCACAGCAAATGTGACAAGATTAAAAACAAAATGTAAAGGCATCTTTAATGCTCAATCATCCTCTGGACTTCAATAGAGTTATTTTTGGAGGTGCTGGCACGCCCGGCATCCCATATATCTAGTGCCTATGTATATTGCTCTGAAAATAGTTTAGAAAAATCGTGTTTCTAAATCAGTGAATTAAAGGTGTGTCATTTTTTTCTGTGCCTGACTATTGTAAATTAGCTTGCATGGAAAGAACTGTGCGGAATGCCACACCCATTTGAAACCAGAAAAGAGCATCCTAGGGTAAAAGCCCTTGTGGTAGTTTTTAAAAGGTATGAAACTGGCACTAAGGTCATCAGGTAAGGACCCCGTCCGTGCTCAGATAAAACCTCTCATGTGATCTAGAAAAAGAGGGCAACTGACGGGACGAGCGCGCCTCTGGTCGTGTTTGCCTTTTGGTCTTAGAGGGAAAGTTAGAGTTGTGAATTTGGCTGCACACAATCACATCTCTCCTTACATTAAACAAGGGGGTGGGTACTTGATTGGAGCCTCGGTGATTTGAAAATTGAACCAACAATATTTGAGCTCAAGTCCCCAAAACGTTCACGGTCTGGTATATAGGGATTTAATTAGGCACAGAAGAGCCAGGGAACAGCAGAAGCTGAGTCTATTTGTTCTGTGACCTCTTCGTGACATTCCCAGAAGAGTGAAACACATTGCATCAACTACTCCAGTGGTTTGCATGGACTTGTCTATAATGTTATCAGCCTGAAGGTTCTTAGCGGATTGGTGCCAATGAGAAGCAGCAAAACCAATGCATGAACGATTACTAGCCAAAAATGAAAAACATTTCCCTGAGATTTATCAGAGGACAGGGCTGCAGCCATGGTACAAGGAAGAGAAAGTCATTCAAAGGCGTTTGGCACCACTCTATCGCTGTAGAGCTCTTCATTTAAGTTACCACAAATTTAATCTGACCATATTGAGCCCTCTTCGACCTGAACGAGCGGCACTGGCCCATAGGGGAGAGCAATGTTCTGGAAGTTTATGGTGCCCACGGAACTGCTCAGCCTATTACATAATATTCCATCATGTCTCAGCTGTCGATTGGCAGCTTCTCCCATGTGTAGCAATGGATTCTTCTTCAGCATTTGGTTTCAAGAATACTGGCCAACATGTCCAACCTCATTGAGCTCTTGTCAGATACAGCTTCGAGGCTCCATGCTATTGTAGTTTGGTTAAATTGAACACCTTGCTAAGCCGCAAAGCCCATCTAATTGTGTACACAGAGAAGTCAGCCAAATTGTGTCCAGATCTCTGTACAAAGATCCACAATTATTTGTTGAAATGTTTTCACAATGAGCGTAGAACAACATTGGCTTCTTTGGTTCCTTTGATAACAATTACTCCCTTTGATTTTCATTGAAATCATAAACCATTAATTTTCAAAAATGTCTTAGGATCTATAGAGATAGTTAACTGCAACTTGTTTTTCTTTTTAAAACTTGGATAGATTTATTTGGATGTATGACGTTACAACGCATACTTTTACATCGCATGCCTTTACAACGCGGTATTTACAACGAATACCTTTACAACGCATTGTGCTTTGGGGCGCTGGATAGTGAATAGTTTAATTTACTATTCCAACTCCAGTCCCCGTGGACACAAGGGAAGGTGTTGGACAGTAAATTAAACTTATTCCCTATCCTAGAGCGCCCCCCAGCGCAATGCTTGTAATGGTTTGCGTTGTAAAAGTTGCGTCGTAAAGGCACTGCGTGGTAAAAGTTGCGTTGTAAAGGATGTTTCCCATTTATTTTCCTTTAATCGTTTAATTTTATTACTTTAATATGTCATTGATACTTGCACCCACAGCACCTTCCAATGGAGTACAACTTGAGCTCAGCCAGTGCAACCAAAGCATGTCTAGTCACAAATGCATTACCAGCAGGATAGACCTAAAGACGTAGTAGGCACTCAAGCCAGCTTAGTTTTTCTACCCCTGATTCCTCTCAAAACCCAGTTTAACCTCCTCCTCACATGTCAATCTGATAGAGCAAGATTTCGCATCGCGACTTGCTCGAGTCAAGAACCTCGAAAATTTGTTATAATCCCGTAATTCCAATTGTTTGTTTTACTAAATTTATGTATTTTGAATGTGCGTGTGTATCATAGTGATGCTTGCCTATGTGTTTTACTAATACGAATAACCCTTGTCTTTAAAACATGGAAGCTGCTCGAAATTTTATTCTGCGCATGCGTTAGGCATAATCACGTGACACGACGCAGTCACATTTGGAGGGAAAGGGTGCGCATGCGTAACAGCCAATAAAATGGCCGCGCTTTCTAATAGCGAGGTGAAGCTTGCACCGTTGCTTTTGTGATTCTGTCTGTTGCACTAATAAATAATTGCATAGTATATTTTATAATGATAATTCACAAGTACACACTCATGTTATGTAGTTTATTCATTTATTTCTATGTTTTAATTTGTTTTCGCTTACTTTTCATGTACCATGGTAAACGGGGGGTCCAACTGGGTCGAGAGCCATCTTGAGGGTCCTTTCTGCGCATGACCGTGCAGCCCAGGCAGCCGTAGCCTTGAACAGTGGAACTCAGCCAGCTGGCAGCCACAGTCAAGATGCTCATGTGAACGCCACCTCTGACCCAGCAAGATGGAGTTAACTGTCCTCAAACTGATACAATGACATTTTTCCTATTGTATTCCGTGCAACTTCTCATGGGAACCCCATTCTTGCTAGGCGGTACCTTAACATGCAAAATAAGACTTGAATAAGTCTGTTCTGATTGGTGTGTTAACCCATCCTACCTTAGGAACAATCGAAATTGGGG
The DNA here is from genome assembly GCF_964261635.1 of Lissotriton helveticus. Classification (NCBI taxonomy): domain Eukaryota; kingdom Metazoa; phylum Chordata; class Amphibia; order Caudata; family Salamandridae; genus Lissotriton; species Lissotriton helveticus. The sequence continues at coordinate 1,765,680,778 of NC_136057.1, forward strand.
ATTCTGACACTTTGCAACATTGGGGGGTGGTACACTGACCCAAAAGAGTATATCTAGCCTAGGTTTAGCTAGAAAAATTGTCCGACTTGTCCGAATAGCTGACCTGTCACTGACCCAACGCACTCAATAGGTGACTGAATATACAGAGCGCTGCGGAGCACTCTGTCCGAATTTGACCATAGACTAAGGTTTTACTAAACCTTAAGTGCTGGCGGAGCACTTTGCTGGGGAGTTCGCTAACCCAATCGGGGTTCTGACTGATAGCTGCAGAGAGGGTGGAGCGCAGGCGTTGCTTCCGAACTGCGGGTGCTGGTCGTATCCTGGTGGTCCTGTCCTGATCCTAATCTGGGTTTCCTGTCCTGTCCTGAGGTGTCCATACTGCACCTGCTGTCCCATTGATGACTGCTATTCCTTGGGGTATTTCCTGTCCTTAACTGACCCGTGGCCAGGGTTGGTTTTCACACCAGTCTAGGTAAATATCTTGCCGAAAACTCTAAACTGCACCTTTCTATTTTTCCGTCTTTGCTTCAATAAAGACATACCTTTGCATATGATAATTTTCCATGCTTTTCCACAACCATTGCATATCATAAAGTTATTTGCATTTACTTTCATAGCGTGTTCCTATGTTACCCTACCTTTTAGAAATCATTTTCTACATTGCAGTTTATAATTTCCTGATGTGGCCTATAATTTTCTCTTAAAACATTTAACTGAAGTACTTTACTAGAGTTATATCGAGTTTCACATTACACCCTTACTATAGCTGTTGGTATTCCTAATTTCTCATTCATATTCATGAAAACTGTTTCCATAGTATAAATTCCGATTATTGACTGGGGTTTTTTCCTGTAAATGTTATGATTTTCCAAAACTGAATTTAGATGAAGAATCTTAAAACTTCCCAGTTGTCCGTGGTCATTTGATGAAAACATTGAAAACATTTTTATGTTGGGTTTTGTATTTTGCTGCCTTTCCTTTTACAGCTAGCTCCCTGACCCATCGTGGTCATAGGTACCCGTATCGGTGGATGGTAAGTCGGGTACACTAGAAATAGCAGGAAGGGACTCACAATTATTGGTAGTAGATTGTATGGTCATCTGATCAATGTATATGGTGAAATGAAATATATGGGCCCGAAACCTAAGTGGTGAAAATATTGGTCGGGTGACCTGCGATCTCTATCAGTAATTTTCTGGTAGCATCGAGGATGGTTAGGGAATAGCTAAAGGTTAGGTAGGACTAGTTAAGATTAACTAAGTTGGATGCTGCTAATGAGAGTAGACAATTCGAGTGATTTGATCACTCACTTGAAGTGTGTGCTTTAAAAAAAAAAAAAAAATTATGAAATGTTTTAAAATCGTTATTCTTGTTATTATACTGTTATATGTATTAATCCATTCGTTTGTAAAACGTTTTATGTGTTTTCGGAAATCCCCGGGGAATTGAATAGCGAGTGGTGAATAGAATCCACTTGCTTTGAGGTCACTGGCTTTCAAGGAAAGTTGGTGCAGGTTAGGCAGAACTGGAAGCACTAACTAGGGTTTTTTTTTCTGAATGTATGATTGAATAAATGTTAGTGACGAGGTTCATTGGCAAAATCCCTATTGTGGCATAACCTAGTGAGGGTCACACCGGAAGAGTAGCAGGTTCATCGGAGCTTGAGTGAAAGCAAAAGGGCTCGCTGGTGAAACTTTAGACTTGGATATATCCCGGAAAAGTGGATGAGTCTAGGGAAATAGCAGGTGCCCCAATGCTAGTGTGAAGGGTAGGCGGAAGAGATCTACCCGTAGAGTGTGAAAAGTAAATGGAAGTAGTTTACTTGCAGTGAAACAAAAACTCTATCCTGTCTAGACACTTGAGCACAGTGGCGAATGTGTATTCGTTGTTAAATAACCGAACACTAGCACTTTAGAAAGAAATAAAGTTTCCGTTACCTTGTGAAGGAGGGAGTTAGGTGCGAAGCTGCTCTGACGTTTCTCTGTGCCGCGCTGGGATTGGTAGTCACAGCGGGTTTGTAGCGGAGCTGGAATTGTAAAGGAGGGGCGAGCGCAGAAGCGTGAGAACTGTCTCACGAAAAGGCTGCGCACCCATTGGTTGAAATTATTTGAATTCGTGCATTTCATTGGTCGCACGAAATTAATAGACGCACTTGGATTGGAAGTGGTTTTGTAAACAAAGTCACTCGTAAAATTCGTATGTGGCATACGTATAGACCGCATACCAGACCTGATCCACGGCATATGGGATTTGAGAACGATCAGTGGAAAGGCGTTAAAAACGACATTATGTACGGAAATAAGAGAAAAATGTCTCTTGTAAACAAAGTGAAAAATTATTTCAAAAAAGACAAACCGATTAAAACTAGAGAAGGTGTTGTCATACCGCCACCCAACACTCCCGCATCTTTCATGATGTTCGATAAAGAGTACAACACATGTGTATGGTTGGAGAACTGGGTGGAATACACGAAAGATGACGGAGTATTGGCTTTTCCGTTAGAGGGTACCTTTAACAGTAGGATTCTATTCAATCTGAGAACCCGAATGAATGACTTACATCCCAGACCTAGGTTAACGCAGTACGAAGCACTAGAGGAATGGGAAATTGAAGCTTTTGAAAGGGATAAGCCCCGAATGGATAAAGGGTTAACTAAATTTTATCCAAAATTGAAGCAGGAAGCCCGAGCCAAAAAGATGAAACAGTGGAGGCAGAATATGATTATAGAAGGACTGTTTTCCATGTTGCCAGCATGTGGTCCTCCTGGGGGGGAGAAGAAAACAGAAAAATGCAAACATTGGGTACCTATTGGAGAGTCGGATGATGAATTATTAGATGACCTGTTTATGAGAAGTCCGCCTCCTTATAATGAAAGAAATAGACCTTCCAGTGAGGGGGATAATTCCCGAAGACTTAATCTTCAGGATGAGGCCCGATCGGCCAGTGCAGGAGGGGGTTGCCCCATACCTCCTCATACCGAGAGCTTAGGTCCTGTAGATACAAGAGATATCTATCCAAGAATATCAGCTGGTGGGGATGCCAGATAGTCCAGTGAAAGCGATTTTTCCCTGAGACCTCCCTACGAGGGTGAGGCGAGACCATCAGGTTCAGGAATGCCGTTTTTACAGCCTTTGTATGAAAGAGAACCAAGGTCCCTAGGTACAGGAAGTTTGTTCCCAAGACCAAATTATGGTGAAGGACCTAGTGAGACTCATCCCACTGCCCCGAGTTATGCTCCCACTCTGACCCCACAGGTGTTACATGACAAATCCGTAGAGAGATTATTGGAAGAAAAGGAGCGAGAAATTCTAGCAAAGCAAAGAGCTGAGATAATTCAGAAAATTTCCCAGTTAAATACCAGTCCTGAAGCATTGACAATCCCAGTAACAATCGGACCCGTGGTTCCATTGTATGGGGATCGGCATGAGAGTCCAAACCCTCCAGTCATTACCCCAGTCATAGCCCAGCCAAGACCAGAACCCTTAATAGTAGATGAACAGACAAGCGAGGGCGAGTCTGAAGTCTCACTAATGGATCTACCCAAAAGAAATACAGGGAAAAGGATGCAGAAAAGACATAATCCTTTCAATACGAGGGAGATTCAAATGGAATCGACTTTGGGTACTAGAAGTGTCACTTTGGTTACACCTGAGGAAATCGAAAGATGGAGCCAAGAATTAGAGAAACAAACTTCGCAGACGAAACCTCTAGATCTCTACAAACTGAGAGTAGAAATAGAAGAACTTATGGCAGGAAATGTAGGATTAGACAGATTAAATACCTACTCTGAAGAAGAGCTGTTGTTTATTTGCAAAAGTCTTACCCGAAATGCCCGAGTACTTCATGAAAAATTGACAGATACTGCTGCTAGCATGGGAATAGATATTTCAAAATTGAAACCCTTGCAGAAACCATACAGAGCAGAATTTTCAGACAAAGATTTGGAAAACCTGAATATATCAGGGAAAAAGGCACAGGTTACAGAAATGGGGAGACGTAGAAAGATGGAAAGCCAGATGGGCTAGGAAAAAAGATGAGGCCAGGTCTAAGCAGGTAACTCCCGAATTCGTTCTAAAGGAAGTAGATAAACCAGAACAGTTATGCCCTATGCGCGAAGTGCCAGGAGGAAAATATGTACATGTTCCATGGTCCAGACAGGATATTGTGTCCTTTACCAATGACTTCCCGAAATTACGAGAAAAGCCCGTCGATTGGTACCGGCAAGTAGAAAGATTTGAAAAAGTGCAAAAATGCTTGTGGAAGGACCTGGATGGGTTCTTCGACATAGTGGTCCCTGTAGATCTGTGGACTGAGTGTAAGATCGCCATAGGTTGGCCTAGTGAGGAATACCCGAGGGACTCAGCAACAGGAGAACCCTCTAAGGAAGTGATGAAAAAATATGATCAGGTAATTCAGCATTTGAAGCTAAAAGTGCCCGCAAAGGAAACTGATTGGACCAAGATAGATAGAACCACGCAGGAAAGGGACGAGACTGTTCATTCCTTTTATGAAAGGCTGTTGCAGGTGTTCAAAACGTACAGTGGTATAGATAACATCGAAATGAAGGACATGACGCATTTCATTTACAGGTTTGTAAACGGTTTAAGACCAGAAATTTGTCAGTGGATAAAAGATAACAAAATCTGTTGGCAGTCCAAGAAAATGGACGAGGTCCTACGGTACGCAAAGTACTGTGAGGACGAAATGGCAGAAAAGAAAAAGGCCCTGAAGGAAAAGGTGATGTGGGCTCAAGTAAAGCTCGCAGAACAGCAGGAAAAACAATTGAATAAGCTAAATAAAACTACTCAGAGCCAAAGCCCTGGGGGTGGGGGTGGAGGAAAGCCCAGAGCAAAAATGAGCAGAGAGGAAGCCAAAAAGAAATTTCCCTGCCACCAGTGCGGGGAAATTGGACATTGGAGAGACGAGTGTCCGTATTTACAGTCCGATAATACCCAAACCCCTGATTTAACTCCACAGACGCAGAATGAAAAGCCAAGAAAGACCCAGCAGCAGGTAAAAATGATTCAAAGACCCCGAGCGCCAAAGCCAACTTTTAAGGGAAAATCACCGCAGGGAGATGATATAGAGATCTGGGGGGGCACTGAGAACAGAAATGCAGCAAATTCGCAATATTTATTGAATGACACTTTTTTCTGTGACGACGAGTACTGACGGGGCCTGAGAGGGGAGGACAAGGAGTGTGTACTTGGCGACTCCTTGACGGTAGACCAGTCCGGGCCATACATTGAAGGAAAGGTTGATGGAAATGATGTCACCTTTCTATTGGACACTGGTGCTACCCGTTCTACTGTAAGAACAGCAGACGTTCCAAACCTACCCCTCTCGGGAGAAGCAATCCAAGTAGTGGGTGTATCTAATCAATTGATTGGTACCCCCGTTACCGAGCCCATGGAGATATCAATAGGGAACTTCAAAGAAATGCACAGATTTGTCGTCTGTGATACCAGTCCAGTGAACTTACTGGGACGTGATTTGCTGTGCAAAATGAACTGCACTATCTTTTGCACACCAAAGGGCGTTGAGATTCAAACCCCAGATGAAGATGGTATTTACAAGCTAATGTTAGTCAGACCTGACTCAGAAATTAAGCGAATGACTATACAAGACTTACCTGAAGAACTCCAACAGACAGTAAAGCCAGAAGTATGGGACTTTACAGGAAAGGATGTAGGATTAATGGCCAATGTAGACCCAATACAAATAGCCATAAAAGAAAATGCAGCCTACCCCAATACTAAGCCTTACAGAATGAGTGCCGAAGTGAGAGCAGGAGTTGCCATAGAAATACAAAAATTGCTAGAAGCAAACATCATACAAGAAGTGATGAGTAGCCCGTGTAATTCCCCAATAATTGGAATCAAGAAACCTAGTGGCAAGTACAGAGTAGTGCAAGACCTGAGAAAGGTAAACAAAATTGTGGTTCCTTGCTGTCCTATTGTCCCAAACCCAGCTGTGATTCTGTATCAGATTCCCTGGGATGCTGAATGGTTTACTGTGATAGACCTATGTCAGGCATTCTTTTCGATCCCATTGCATCCAGATAGCAAATGTCTTTTCTCATTTGCTTTCAACAGTCACGTGTACGTTTGGAACAGGGTCCCCCAGGGGTACACAGAGAGCCCCTCTATCTTTAATCAGATCTTGAAAAAATGCCTTGAATCTTTAGTCTTACCTAGAAAATCTGTTTTGGTACAATACATTGACGACCTCTTGGTGGCATCCAAAAGTCATAGGGACTGCGTGATTGACACCATTGCCCTGCTGAATCACCTAAGTGAAAAGGGACATAAAGTGGCCCCTGAAAAATTGCAGTTCTGTTCAAAATCAGTGAAATATCTGGGGCACCAGATAGAAAAAGGAATAAGAAAAGTCACCTCAGAGAGAGTCAGAATAATTCAAAAGATGCAGTTACCCCGTACTCAGAAAGAAGTCAGAATGTTCCTTGGAGTTGTAGGTTACTGCAGGCAATGGATTGTGGGATTCGCAGTCCATGCCAAGCCTTTAATAAAAATGACAAAGAAAGGAGCACCGGACCATGTGGAATGGGATGATGAAAGCTTAACAGCATTTACTAAATTACGGGATTGTCTGTGTACAGCCCCTGCTTTGGGAATGCCAGATTATTCCAAGGAGTTTGCTTTATTCTGTGACACACGAGACAATTGTGCATTGTCGGTCCTAACTCAGGAACATTGACTAGACGCCCCGTGGCATATTTCTCTGCCACGTTGGATCCAGTGGCTGCTGGATTACCTGGATGTTTAAAAGCAGTGGCTGCAACATGCACAAGTTTAGAACAGAGTGAATCTATTGTCATGGGACATCCTGTAACTGTGTATGTTCCACACGCAGTTGTGATTTTACTAACCAGAACCAAGACTCAGTATCTCACCCCTAGTCGGCTGACTAAATACGAGAGGATTCTCGTGGGTGCTGCAAATGTGGCCATCACACGGTGTAATATACTGAACCCCGCCACTCTACTCCCTGACTCAATGGTCTTAGAAGACCAGGGAGAGAATGAGCATGACTGCATTGACCTGACAGAATTCAGTACTAAACCCCACCCAGACATTAAAGAAACACCCTTGCCTGTACATGATGAAGAATGGTTTGTGGATGGTTCATGCATGAGACACGAACTTGTAGGCCTAAGTGCTGCCTACGCTGTGGTTGCGTTAGACAAAGTTAAAGAGGCATCCTGTTTATTTGGAATAAAGTCTGCACAAGTAGCCGAACTAATTGCCTTGATAAGAGCTTGCAAATTGGGAAAAGACAAAAGGATAACAGTATATACTGACAGCCAGTACTGTTATGGGGTTGTGCATGACTTTGGCCAATTATGGCTACAAAGAGAATTCCTGACTTCATCAGGTACCCCCATTCGAAATGGTAAAGTTATCCAAGACCTTCTAGAGGCAATCCAATTACCAAAAGAATTGGCAGTGGTCAAATGTGTTGCTCATAAAAAGGGCCTTGACCCCGTGTCATTGGGTAATGATTTTGCTGATCGGGTAGCAAAATAATGTGCTATGGATCGCATGTCAATGAATATCAGACTGGGTGGGACTGGAAACAGCTGCCAACTTATGGTGTTTGAAGAAGTGCCTACCTGGGATGAAGTGAGAGAATGGCAGCATGCTGTGCCCTGGGAAGAGAAAGAGAAGTGGAAGGGACTTGGTTGTCGACCAAGACGTGAGGATGGTGTCATTGTGGGCCCAGATGGTATGCCTGTGTTACCTAGGAACCTGCTTGCCCCTATGGCCAGACTGATACATGAAGGATCACACATTGGTAGGGATGCCATGGTTCTGGTATTTCAACAGACCTGGTATAACCCGAAATTCAGGAAGGTAGCAGAATCCTTGTGCCAGAGGTGCATGACTTGTCAACAGTTCAACGCTGGCAAGAAAACAGTAGTTGAACTGGGAAAAATTGGAAAGTCAGGGGGTCCCTTTTTAAGAATACAAATTGACTTCATCACCATGCCACGCTGCGAGGGAAAAAGATATGTCCTTGTAGTAGTCTGCCTATTTTCAAAATGGGTGGAAGCTTACCCTGTCCCACAGAGTGATGCCTTAACAGTAGCCAAATTGTTACTACGAGAATTGATACCTAGGTTCGGGGTGCCAGTCACTATTGAATCAGATAGAGGCGGACATTTTCAGAATGAGGTGATGGACCAACTCTGTAAAGCGTTTGGAATCACACAAAAGTTGCACTGTGCACATCGTCCAGAAGCTTCTGGAGTGGTAGAGCAGATAAATGGCACTATTAAATCGAGGTTGGCCAAAATGTGTGACTCAACTGGAATGAATTGGATTACTGCCTTGCCTCTTGTTTTGATGGGACTCCGAAGTATTCCAGATCGGAGAACAGGCCTGAGCCCCCATGAAATTTTGATGGGAAGAGTGATGAGACAAGCATGGGTACCAGGAAACAAACTGTTAAGCATTTCTGATGATTTGGTACTTGAGTACTGCAGGAAACTGGGTGACCAAGTGCGTTCTATCTCTCGCCAGATTGGGGAAGACGCCGTCGCCAACCCGACAACTCCAGTTCACAAATTGGTTCCAGGTGACTGGGTTAGAATAAAGAAGCACACTCGTTCGAGTTGCCTTGCACCGAGGTGGGGAGAAAAACGCCAAGTAATGCTGGTGACCACGACAGCAGTGAAGTGTGCAGGCATTCCCAGGTGGATCCATGCCAGCCATACTCAAAAGGTAATTCCAGACAAGGAGCCTGGAGCTGAAGGTTGTCCAGCTGAGGGGTCTGCGGATGTCGGTCCTGAAGTAGCTGATGACGAACAGCCGAGCACCAGTCCAGCTGAGGGTCCTGCAGACGTTGGTCCGGAAGTAGCTGATGACGAGCAACCGAGCACCAGCCAAGATGATTGGATACCTATAATCGATTTTATTGAAGACCCAATCAGAACAAGAGAGCGAATCTACGAAGATAGAGAGTGGAATAGAGAGGTTGAGATAGGCACAGGCGAAGACCCTCAGATCATTGAGATTCACATCAAATCGGAGGACGAAGAAGGAGGTCAGACAGGGACAGAACAAGTGATCGATACTCCTCCACTGAGTCCTGAAATTGAAAAGGGACAGACTAGAACTAGTTCAAAAGTTCGAGCGGAAGAAAATCAAGAGATCGAAGTGCTTGAACAGGATCAGACAGAGCTAGAAGAACGTGTTCAGGACACAGAAACAAAGACATTCGAAAGCCAAAATCAAAACTCACCTGAACAAGGCCAGTTTAGTAACCAGGCAGAAGAAATAGATACAAGACCTGGGATTAGTCAGATAGGAAGGGAAGAGACAGAGACAGAAGTGCCACAAACAAACGAAAATAAAAGAGCATTAGAAGAAAGCCAAAATACAGTGCCAACTAAAAGACTCAAGAAAAAGAAAAATATCGAACCAAGATACATTAAGAGACTAAGATTGAGAATAAAAACAGTAGAAGAGAAACTTGCTGACAGAAGAAAAAGCATACGAATAGCAGAGCAAGCTGGAAAAAGCTCCAAAAGAAGGAGTGATCGAATAAAAAGACTGAATGAGAAATACCAGGATCCTGAATGGACATATCTGATTCTGGAAAATTTAGAGGATCTTGATATTACTGACGAAAGCGACGGGGAACAGATTACTGATTACTCTGCAGAGGAAGAGGACGAACCACCGTGAAATTGCTCAGCATAAAGGTACCTGGGCAAGGACACAAAGAGGGGTTGAAAACTTCTTCTGAGCCAAAATGTCTGATTCAAGCGTGAGTGGTAGACCTAGCCGCAGTTGTTGCAAAACATGCTGCAAGGTATGTATATGTAGTATAGTTATAGTGTTATTAGTTTGGATAGGACTAACAATTTTCATTCCTTTTATGGTAAGCAAAAATACTAATATTGACCCTACTCAGACTACCGACCCTGAAGAGCTGACAACACGAAGTGTAGAAAGACGTGAAAAAGCACTCAGACAGACAAAACGAGACTTAGAAGCATCAGATGAGGAAGGACTACATTACCACGGAGTTAGAAACCAGACTCATTTAAATGTTTTCGCAAACTTGTTAGTGCACTATGTAGAAACTATGGAAATAGAAGATTGCTATGTCTGCATGAAGCTACCTTCTTCTGTGGCTGAAGGCGTGACATATCATCACCTACCTCTGACCTATGGAATTTCCTGTAGCATTTTAGCAAGCTTATTTTACAAAAGAGGACCGTTACAGTACTATTACTCCAATAATGACGTAATATTTTCCGAACTTCCTATACGTGGACATCTGAATCCTGTACATACCAAAAGTGACGTTACACGTTATATGGGAGAATACTTTCTGACTATAGGTACCATAGACTTAAATGAAGCACACAGAGACAACTTGACCTGTTCATTACATGAACAAGAAAAAATATTTTTGAACATGGCAGAGAAGAGAAGAGAGAGTTTCCAAAGAAAGGCAAATGACAAAAGACAGAAAACCCCAAAATGGGCTGAGGACATGGAAAGCACCTCAAATGGCGGGGCAGGGCCTGCTTTGTTGCTGGATTTCGAAAAGAAAGGGAAACTCTGTCTTCATCGCGAGAAGACTAGTTATTATAATAACATTTTCATTGGTTCCAGTCAATGTGAACACAATTACAAGGTAATTGGAGGTTGGGGTTTCAAAAATGGGTCAGAACCTGTGTTTCCTGGAATTTATTATGTATCTGGAAACAAGGCTTATTTCAAATTGCCAGATCACTGGTATGGAAGCTGCTATTTTGGCATTGTTTTCCCGAAAATATACCACATGAATGAAATTGCTGGAAGCAACGAAAACACTAATGGCTTAGTGCGTATTAAAAGAGAAAGCGTAGGTGAAATAATGGGTAGTATTTTTAGTGCACTGATACCTGGAGTGGGAGTGGTTCTAAACACTCACAGAATTTGCAAATTATCCACAATAGTGGATGTGTTGTCTACGGACACGGCTCATGGATTTCTGCTGGTCAATACTGAAATGGTTGCGATCAGATCAATGGTTTTGCAGAACAGACTTGCTCTTGACACCTTATTAGCAAAAGAGGGCGGAGTCTGCCGGATGTTGAAGGCACAACATTGTTGCACTTACATTCCGGACAAAAGTGTACAGCTCAAAAGGTATGTGAAAAACATTACTAATTTGGAAAAGGAGCTCAAACCACTCGAGGTTGACAGTGCCTGGAAGAGACTGGTTGATGGTCTCTCCAATGTAGGTCATTGGTTTGCTAGCTTAGGTAAAAACTTATTGTTTAAGGTACTGATGCCAATTGGAGTGATAGGTCTTATCCTATTTCTCATATTTGTCTGTTGCAAATGTCGCAAACACACAAAGAAATACCAAGTGAATGCGAGAGGAGTGAAACGGAGTGCGGATGAGCTTGAATTGGAAGAAATGAATAATCAGATTTATAAAAAGGTGAAAAATTCTCACCCTACCAAAAATGAGAAAGAGAAACCGAATCGCCTGTTGGAAGAGATAGAAATGTACAAGGTGTGAAAGAAAGTTGGCATCTGGTTCCATTATTTTGTGATGATAGTAAATATCATCAAAGAGGGGATTGATAGAGCAAGATTTCGCATCGCGACTTGCTCGAGTCAAGAACCTCGAAAATTTGTTATAATCCCGTAATTCCAATTGTTTGTTTTACTAAATTTATGTATTTTGAATGTGCGTGTGTATCATAGTGATGCTTGCCTATGTGTTTTACTAATACGAATAACCCTTGTCTTTAAAACATGGAAGCTGCTCGGAATTTTATTCTGCGCATGCGTTAGGCATAATCACGTGACACGACGCAGTCACATTTGGAGGGAAAGGGTGCGCATGCGTAACAGCCAATAAAATGGCCGCGCTTTCTAATAGCGAGGTGAAGCTTGCACCGTTGCTTTTGTGATTCTGTCTGTTGCACTAATAAATAACTGCATAGTATATTTTATAATGATAATTCACAAGTACACACTCATGTTATGTAGTTTATTCATTTATTTCTATGTTTTAATTTGTTTTCGCTTACTTTTCATGTACCATGGTAAACGGGGGGTCCAACTGGGTCGAGAGCCATCTTGAGGGTCCTTTCTGCGCATGACCGCGCAGCCCAGGCAGCCGTAGCCTTGAACGGTGGAACTCAGCCAGCTGGCAGCCACAGTCAAGATGCTCATGTGAACGCCACCTCTGACCCAGCAAGATGGAGTTAACTGTCCTCAAACTGATACAATGACATTTTTCCTATTGTATTCCTTGCAACTTCTCATGGGAACCCCAATCTTGCTAGGCGGTACCTTAACATGCAAAATAAGACTTGAATAAGTCTGTTCTGATTGGTGTGTTAACCCATCCTACCTTAGGACCAATCAAAATTGGGGATTCTGACACTTTGCAACATTGGGGGGTGATACACTGACCCAAAAGAGTATATCTAGCCTAGGTTTAGCTAGAAAAATTGTCCGACTTGTCCGAATAGCTGACCTGTCACTGACCCAATGCACTCAATAGGTGACTGAATATACAGAGCGCTGCGGAGCACTCTGTCCGAATTTGACCATAGACTAAGGTTTTACTAAACCTTAAGTGCTGGCGGAGCACTTTGCTGGGGAGTTCGCTAACCCAATCGGGGTTCTGACTGATAGCTGCAGAGAGGGTGGAGCGCAGGCGTTGCTTCCGAACTGCGGGTGCTGGTCGTATCCTGGTGGTCCTATCCTGATCCTAATCTGGGTTTCCTGTCCTGTCCTGAGGTGTCCATACTGCACCTGCTGTCCCATTGATGACTGCTATTCCTTGGGGTATTTCCTGTCCTTAACTGACCCGTGGCCAGGGTTGGTTTTCACACCAGTCTAGGTAAATATCTTGCCGAAAACTCTAAACTGCACCTTTCTATTTTTCCGTCTTTGCTTCAATAAAGACATACCTTTGCATATGATAATTTTCCATGCTTTTCCGCAACCATTGCATATCATAACGTTATATGCATTTACTTTCATAGCGTGTTCCTATGTTACCCTACCTTTTAGAAATCATTTTCTACATTGCAGTTTATAATTTCCTGATGTGGCCTATAATTTTCTCTTAAAACATTTAACTGAAGTACTTTACTAGAGTTATATCGAGTTTCACATTACACCCTTACTATAGCTGTTGGGATTCCTAATTTCTCATTCATATTCATGAAAACTGTTTCCATAGTATAAATTCCGATTATTGACTGGGGTTTTTTCCTGTAAATGTTATGATTTTCCAAAACTGAATTTAGATAAAGAATCTTAAAACTTCCCAGTTGTCCGTGGTCATTTGATGAAAACATTGAAAACATTTTTATGTTGGGTTTTGTATTTTGCTGCCTTTCCTTTTACAGCTAGCTCCCTGACCCATCGTGGTCATAGGTACCCGTATCGGTGGATGGTAAGTCGGGTACACTAGAAATAGCAGGAAGGGACTCACAATTATTGGTAGTAGATTGTATGGTCATCTGATCATTGTATATGGTGAAATGAAATATATGGGCCCGAAACCTAAGTGGTGAAAATATTGGTCGGGTGACCTGCGATCTCTATCAAATCCACCTCTGCCATCCAAAATCTTATTACTCCGTTTTTATTTTGGTGTATAATGTGGTTCAAACATGTCATCTTGTGGTGGGTGAATTGCCACTGTAGGCTGATGTCTGCAAAAAGCAATGAGAGGCCAAATCATTGCCAATCTCTCCGCAGTTCAAAAAACAGATAACGCAAAATAAGAACTTAGAATGTGCAGAGACAGAGAAGCATGTTCTTTGCCTCAGTGCAGGTATTGTCATACTCTCAGTACCAGCACTTATTCTATGTGAAAAACAAAATACTGACACTTAATAGGAACAATGGAGAGGGGGTATTTGAACCGTAAGCTCTTGGCAATACCTTCACACAGAATACCCCACTAGTCCTATGGACATTTTGTTGTTCACTTGAAGCATTGAGGGAGATCTAACATTGAAAATAAATTTCAAATACAGTGAAACCAATGTGACTTCACAATAATGATGGTGAGGATTGTATTCAACTGTAAAGGTTTATTCTATTTTCCATTCAATAGTCAGTCACCGAAATTGGAAATAGTTAACAAAATAATTTATTACAACTAGAATATTTAAGCGCTTAAGTATTCTAAATTGAAGTATTATGAAATACAAACTGGGAACAATAAATATGTAAATAAGTTCCCCGGACGTATTACGATGCAGCCGCTGCTACAGCGAGGCTTCATCTATGGTGGTGTACATATCCCCGAATATGTTGCTTCAAGTGTGTACAAAATCACAGAAAACATGAGAATTGTACATACAATTGCATGAATTATATTGGGATATGCCTTGTGCTTCATGCGCCCCATTGCTGGACTGTGGCGGATTGTGCACAGTCCAGTCAATGTGGATACATACTGCAGAAGTACTTAACTGGATTCGAGCTCCACAGGGCCGTAGACATTGGGGTACAGCTGCTCAAGTGTAGTGGGGACCTGTAGAAAGGGATTCATGGTGGAGACTGCTGGGGAGAAGCGGAATTAGTTGATAATGTACCCCAAAACTTTTATTTCCAATGACTTGAGGCAGTTGGTAGGACCGCCACACTCAGGTCGCCAGAAACCCACATCGTAATCTGGACGGCATTCGGAGATCCCTCAACTTCCCTATGGCTGCTGTTTTCTCTCCGACTGCCATCTTAGCAGTTGGAGAAAGGCTATCATAGTCAGTGCTCTGTCAGCGGTCGAAGTACACTATGCATGCATAGTAATCCAGTGGTCGAACCGACTGATTGCGATGAGTCCGTGGCACCCGACCGCCACTGAAAGGACTGCAGAAGCCAGTCCCACAGGCATCGTAATGATCCCCTTAGTATGGAACACTAATTAAAAGCACAATCAAAGGTTCCAGAACAGTCATATCTTGCTCCCACAGTCCAGACCCAATCCCATGGCGGCATTTCTTAGAAAGCGTTAAACTCCGTAAATTGCCATTCTCACACGATTACGTCCACATTTGCTTGTCCTTGAGAGTTGTATCTTCCAAGTATGACGGATACAAGAGACTCCTTTCACAGTCATCCCTCCTCGTCAGCTGCCTGCTTTCTCTTCACAAGCCTCATTATCAGTTTAATACATATCAATAAACCTTTTTTTTTCGAACTATTGAGGAACCCGACAATACACCTGCAATGGAGAGAAAAACTGTTTGCAGGCAAACTTTAAAGTGTGCCAAGCACAGCTAAGGCCCATCGTCAAGGTAATTTAATTGAAAATCAAAATAGAAGCACAATGAAGCATTATTAATCCTTAGAAATAGAACGATTATTAGTAAAGTGTAAATATATTGAGTAAATGTGATTACATTGATTATCTTTCAACTCAGTATAGTTACATATGATATCATAACATGATCAGAAGTGATGGTCTACCAGAATTCTTATTGGATTGAAGAACATAGATTAATGAAGTTAAACACACATTGAATTTATAGGCTACATGTAAAAGCACATGGATGATATATTGAAGGTGGAGCCTAAATCTACGCTGCTCCAGGAAGCAGGTTCTTCAGCCTAGCGGCTATTTGCACTTTTCTCGTTCCATTCCAAGCACTTTCAGGGCCACACCGTTACTTGCCATAAAGTAATTGCCAAATGGAGAGATTGAATTCAGCCTAGAGAATGTCAAACCAGGTGACTTTCAGCCCAGCTCACAATTCAAAACATTTGACCCTCTGCAGAATCATAATTGCTGCACTGATAGTATTTGCTATGCTGAAGTGTATCCTTTCCTTTATAAATAGTTCTTCTTATTGGTCAAATCATGGATACTTATTTCCTCAGCCTCCATAGGAAGCATGTTTCCTTCAGACTCCAAAAAATCCAACAGTGGCTCAAAAGAATCTTACACTATCCACCAATTATTAGAATTTTTGCTGACACTACACCTGTGTCTACAACATTAAAGTTCGGGCTTCTAGGCTTTACCCATGAATACCAGCTATGAATAAAGGTTGGGCTGTTGTTGAACCCTGCCAGCTGCTTTTAGAACATTCCCATCAGAACATTTTGAGGTCACCTCAGCCTGAGGGTAGGGGCATATCATGATCATGGAATATTCCCTCTCAGGGGCATGGAACCTTTTAATGATGAAAATGACTTTCTGCTGCAGTCAGAAAGAGATGAGCAGATAGCGGTGGTATCTTTCATGCAGGCTGTCTCACGGTTGGTCTGGGACAAAAAATAATCACAGGCCCCAAAATAAAAGAGGCCCCCTTTAGCGAAGTAGATAGCTACAGAAGTGGTGTAATTGCAAATCACACCAATTTTGTACTTACAAAGAAACAATATTTCGAAGATTTCTCAAGTGCAGAAGACTGCATGCATTTTAGTTAGCTTCAAGAAATATTTGTGATAATATCAGGGAAATCAACAGTAAAATCCGGTCCATCTGGCCATAAAACAAGTGCATAAACTGCTAAAAAATGCCCACTCACACTAACCTGCCAGACCAGCCTATCGGGAACTGCCTGATTGCCCTCTAGGTCACTCCGACACTAGACTGCCTTAAAGGCACACATATGTTTAGACCGTTCCATTTGTTCCAGCAATAGTTCATCTTCTGCCTTGTCTACTCCAACATAGTTCTTGGTAATTGGCGGCACCATATTTCTCACCCTTGTAGGATTGATGTTTGTTTTCACTTGGCTCAATCTATGCAGGGTCTTTAGGTTCAGTGACTAGATGTGTGGTAATGCAATGAGCTACATTAACGTCATCAGGACATCTCCTATTTCCTGGTTTCTCCAAGTGGACCTTATTGGGCCAGATTGCTCCTGCTTGAATCAGAGGATTTTCATAAAGCTTTGACCAGTAATTGCTCATTACCCTGCAGCACAGGGATGTATTGTCATGTTTTCAAATCAGTATTCTCTTTATGGATCCTTTAAGCTCATCACTAGCCCTGATGGTGTCCCTAACATCTTTATGTTTGTTCCGCTGTCCAGACTGTCTGGGAAGCTAATTTGTTATAGTCGGAGGGTTACCAATCCTATAATCCCCAAACCTCTTTGGGCCTTGGACTTCAGTTTAAAACTTATCAGTCATCTTACTTTAGAGTCTAGTTCCTGAGAGTATGGGGTAAATGTCCTGATGCAACTAATGTTGCACTTGCCACTGTTCCCATTCCTTATGTCTTCTGCCTGAACCAGGGGTGCAACTATTGAAACTTCTACTGTGAGCTGTTTAGATGGTGGTTGCCCATGCCTCTTTTACCCATCTGTCCTGAATATTACTTTTCAGTTGTTATGTCTCGCCTGAGCCAGCGCGCATTCGCTGCACTGCAAGGCTTCTAGTAGGGACTTTTAAATGGAAAATGTATTACTGACAGATACTGCGGTGGGCATTTACCCCCCCAAGACAGCACCTGCCTGAATAGTACAGGAGGTACCTCCGGAGAAACAAGCATTGGCATAGCCAATAGGTCTCGCCTTTGGGACCTTATAAGTATTTAGCCATTCAACAGTTGATGTTGTTGCATCAAGGATATTGTGCTGGATAACTAAACACTTATAAGGTCCCAAAGGCGAGACCTGTTGGCTATACCAATGCTTGTTTTTTAATATGTTACTGATGTAAGATTTGTTTATGTTTCTACTGTTACTGAAAGAGATACAAGTTTAAGGTGCATATTAGCAAGAATCTTGTTAAAATTATCGCAGTTTTAGCGACTGGAAACTGCAGCTAAAGCGGCGATAATGGGCTTGATAAAATGCGCTATAGAATTCCAATAGAAGCCCAGGTTAGATGTCCTGCACATCTAACCTGGGCTTCTATTGGAATTTTATAGCGCATATTATTAAGCCCATTATTGCAGCTTTAGCGGCAGTTTCCTGCCGCTAAAACAGCAATAATTTTAACAAGCTTCTTGCTAATATGGCCCTCTGATTTATGCGGCTGAGGTCTAGTTGGGGGGAGGTGCAATGCAAATGTTGCCACCTAAACTTTAGGTGCAGTATAAAAACATGCTGAACATACTCAAGCTCCATGTCTGACACAAGAGATGGTGCTCCCATGATCAGATAAAGAGTGATGCTCCCTCAAGCAACTGGAAAAGGGGACTTGCAGTCGGTGTAAGCTGCGAATGTTAGACTGACCTTATATCTTCAAACTGTTTCGGCCCTGTCACCTTCAGAAGTTGCTCTGTGGTGGACGGAAATAATGTAAAATCCTCTGAGTTGACTGTGCTATGCCTTGCCGGCTCTTACCACTCTCAGCATGAGGGTCAGTCTCTGCTGCCTGTAAGGCTGCTGCTATACCTCAGTTGAAGCTGTTCCAGCTCTGACTGCAACACACTAGCTTCATCAGGAACCGAGGCGCCACTGCCAAGAGTTGTGCAGGTTAGGCAGGTCCGCTCCAGAATGTGCAGTCAACTCCCTAGGGCACCATCTGGTTTGTGGAGAAGGGAATCTCTAAAGACATCTCATATTCTGGCATTCAAGATCTTCACCAATGGGTAGATGTTTGGAGGATATGCCAGGATGAAGTGAGAATATGATGTAATGAGATGACATGTTTAGTATATTTAGCTTCTTACTTGTGAAGACCTACATGATCAGCGAACAGTGTAATCCTTTAGTCAGGTTGAGCCTTAGTGCCCCAGTGGTGGCTCAAGGCTGTTATGAAATGCACCATTCATAACTCTGTAAAGGAATACACCAGAGACAGTCCACTTAATCTGAACTGCCTCTTGGCACTGGTTTCTAAAAACACTAGTTCTGTCACTGTGATGTCCAATTGGGTTGCTTGGTAGCATTTTCTATTTTTAATAACTAGTGCGATTTCCATTCACTAATCTGTTCGTGACATGAACCCAGTTGAAAGTCAAAATACGTCTATGGACCAAAAATCACAACGCTCTAAAAACCTAAACAAGTCACAATGATAATAAAATGTAGTCATAATATCAAATGTGAAATATAGTTTCTAAATTTTCTAGCTCATAACTAATTGTAATATATTAAATCATTTGTATAGCACTTCACACCCCTGATGAGGTGAAGCTCAGTTCATAAGTAGAAGTCCAAAAACCTATATGCCAAAACTGTGTTTAGCACAAATCATTTGATGGCTAGTCATCTGGAATTCCTACAAGAGAGGGCAGTCGCTACCCCCGCGACTAAGACGCTGTACACAACTGGAGGAGTTGGCGAGATGGGGCATGTGTCATCTTGTGGAGATCTCAAGTGCTGCTGGTGACCCCAATGATTGGTTCAAACAAGGGTACAGATATAGTAAAGACGATAGTATCACGCCTGAGATGAGGAACCTCCCTACCTCCATGGAAACCTAAATCAAAATTGAGGAGGAGCGGGTTAAGTCAGAAGGCTGTGTTATGATCCAAATATCACATTTACAATAATCTTATGAGTTTTCAAAAACAATCTTCCAGGTGGATGATGTATGATTCGTTTTCTTTATTCAAACCATGTGTTGCTGTCAGTCAGCTCAATATATGTTTAATACAAAGTCAACAGCCGACGCGTTTCGCCCCCCTCTGGGACATCATCAGGGCTTTATCAAAAATCACAGAGAAGTCCTCTAAGCTCAACGAGTATTTGGCAGATGACCCAAATTGTTGATCACCTCAGCCCGGTCCACACCTCAATCTACTGAAATATCCTCTTCAAGCGGTTTCCTTACACCCGTCACCCTTGCGGTCAATTTCACCGTGCAACACCCGCAGTATTCCTCAATAGTTCAAAAAGCTCCAAGTCCTTTAATCCCAGCAATATTCAACGTATCATCGTTTCGAGAACAGCGCCATGTCCTTCGCTTCCGGTCCGATAAATCCAGAATGCCTGGAAGATTATTTTTGAGAACTCATAAGATTATTGTAAATGTGATATTTGGATCATAACACAGCATTCTGTATTAGCACGCTCCTCCTCAATTTTGATTGATGTAACAGTAATAGGGGTTATGGACGATGCCTCTTTAGGAAGTTGAGCGTGACCATTGAATTCTTATTGAGATATTTTTTTATTTTTTTTATTTTGATGATAGCTCTCTAGTGCGCCAACTAGTAGACCCTCCATCGTCCAGTCTTAGAATATTTGCAAGTCAGTAAACCTCCCTCACATAATACGTGATGGCCAGCGCATGCATGTATCCCCCTAGACCTCCCTCATAGTTCATGCACAACCACCCATGATTGTTCACAATGTCAAGTGACATCATGCTTTTTGTCATGGGAACCACCCTTATGCCTTTTCATTCGATCCAGGCGTGCGTTCTGGCGTGATGCCTCTTGCGTGGAGGGAGGAGCGTCAAGACAAGCTGGTGATCTCCCTTAAACCCTGAGGAGCATAGCAGGAGTTGTTTTATTTTCTCAGTGAGCTGACTATCATAGCAAAATATAACTCTCTTTTTCGGCGGCAAGTCGAGTCTTGCTCTGTTATCTGAAGGTTACTGCCACTCTGGCACAGTGGAATCGCATTTGCAGAATGCCCGAGGGCTGCTGGAGCTGAAATACTTCCCCTCTCCACTTCTGACATTCTGAACAATAACTGTGAGATTGATTCACTTTCCTTTCTCCACCTGTCCTGTGCCGGTCGCCCCGGGGCTCCCCTCCGAAGAATCCCTGCTATGCACTCCTCCTTCAGCCTGCCAAGCCTTGTTGCACCAGCACCTTGTGATATATGAGTGAGATGGTAGGGCAGGCACTTTTAATATAAGCTTCCAACTGCACAGCTTCAAAACTTCCCACTGCATGTCCTCATTCATTCAGGATTTTTTTTTAAACGATGTACGTTTCTCAAATGTTTTTAAATCCCCAATTATGCTTTTTTTTTTTTTTAAGATTTCAGCCTAATAAGGTAATTTCGATTTACATAGATTTTATTTAATTGACCAATCTCTTAGAAGTTTTTACCAGCAGGAGAAAGATAACTTGGTGTGTTCGTCCTGCCATGTATGACCTGAGCAACCAAACTGCAGAGCACACTTACCCAACAAGTGTATATTATGCACATGAACACTGTGTTTCCACTCCTATTTCTGCCCTCTTCTGTTTTATCACGTTGGAGTGGGAACATCAGAAGGGCTTTTTTGAGATTCTCTTCCTAGGATCGATCTATTATTGGAACTAGTCAATACCTATTCAAATTAATGGTGGCTAAAACCTTTAAATTGAGAGGTTAAGGGAAATTTACCTTAGTGGGACAGTTCACCTTTGCTTGGATTTTCCTACTCAAATGCGAGCTTTGAAAAAGTTTTACCTGTTTTCATCCCTGTGCGATTATTTTGATTCATTCAATTTTTTAAGGGTGGGTGACATTTAAACGATAGCAACGTTTTGCAAAATCACAAACTTCATTCCTAACATATGTTCTAAAGTTATGTTAACTTCACCTGTGGACAAAAATTCTTACAAAACTATTTTTGCAGTACTTTTCTGCAAAATAGTTTTCGGAGGATAAATCTCCCTCTTCTGTCTATATTCTTTTAGCTCTTTTTCCATGACGCGTACTTATTCAAAATGTTCTTTATCAAAATTAAAACTTTTCAACATTGACAAGGTTGCAAAGATTCTAAAGTTTTGAAGAAACTTCACGAAACTTGTTGTCAGGAATGTTTTACAACTTCACAGACCACAAAAATGTGTATTGCTATTTTGTAACATAATTGATTGGAAGGCTGCAGTTCTAACACATTATTTCACCTTGAGTCAAGAAAATAGAAAATCACAATTACTTTTATGCCTTCTTAAGAGAGGGCTATATTAAGACAAGGACTATCGATTCCTCTGCAGTGCAGTTAAACGTGTTAATAGCATTTGACTTCTGTCACCTCTCCCTACAGACCGCGGACCTCTAAATTCTTCTGACGTTGCAGAATTTTTTGTTATGCTTGTAAAAAGGAAGGCTAAACACTTAAATATTACATTTTATTGACAGGTACTTTATAAATAATACATGACATCAGAGACTTTTGATGACATGAGCAAAGAGAGCAATTGCCTAGAGCCCCCACCTTTCAAGGGCTCACCAATAAAAGTGACCTTTCTCTCACCTCTCTTTCTTTACTTCAACCACTATCTTTCTCACTGTCTAGCTCTGTCATTCTAGGTTTTTCGAGACACCAGGCAAGCCCTATTTCAGATGCTTTGAGTGACCATATTTCCCCATTTTTGAAATTTTAAGTATAATTCAATAATGTTTGGCATCATGGGGGCTTGAATTAGCATAAAATGTGTAAAACACTTTAATGTTTTGCAGACAGAGGGACCCAAAATATGTTTTGCTCGGGCCCAAAAAAAATCCATAAATTGACACTGCATAACATAAGAGGAAACCATTTAGGGTTGGACTGGCCTATAGGGCAATCAGGCAGTGCCCAAAGGACTGGTCTCACAGGTCAGTGTGTGGGACGGTTTCTTGGCTGGTTGTGGTCCAGTTTTTTTACTGTTAATTTCTCTGGTATGAGAACTAAAACCGTATGCAGTAAGCTTAAATCCTTGCAGACTTCCATACCTTGCAAAACGTTTGTGCTGCATGTCTTTACAAGTCCAAAACTGCCCTAGTTTGAAAACAAATGCTACTTTATTTGACATTTCTAATTCACTAATGGAGCCACTTCTTTTGGTGAAGTATGTTTGTTGTCAGGGGTATATTACTGAATTCGGGCGAATTGTAGAGCAAAATTAAACATTAATGTTTGTTTCCAGAGTTCAATCAGGGTCAGCACATCAACAGATATCACAAATGACACAGAAATCTTTATAAATAAAAAAGGGCTTGGAAGGAATAAAAATTACCTGTAAAAGTGAAGCACAACAACAACAAACTAAGGACCTAATTACGAGTCTGGCAGTCCTCGGACCGCCAGACTCATGGTGGGGCGGAGGTGGCAGTCGTCCGACTGCCATATTATGACCTTGGCGATCGTGCCAACCTGTTAGCGCCAACTCCACCAGGGAACTGTCGTTTTCTGGCAGTAGCAGTGGTTCAGCAGGCTTTAGTCAGTAATATGCTTGACAGGACCTATATGGTCCGCCAAGCATATTACGACTTTCCTCGCTGCCTCTGATTTCATGGAGGTCTTTGGTGATTTTATTATTATTATTGTTCAGATGGTCCAGAGTAATGCTTCCAGAGCAAAACAGAAAAGCATCCAGCATGTGTTTTTCCCCCTCACGGTGTGCAGGCCTGGGGCTTTCTCAAGGCGTCAGTATTAAGGTAAGTAAGTAAAATGCAGGCCGACCGACATGTCCCCACAGGGGACACTCATAAGAGGGCGGCCCCTTAGTGCCACAAGATGGCACACGGGGCAGCCCAGTGTTCCGAGATCCCTGATGGGGTCCCGCTCCTCACTTCCTGTCGGGTGGGGGACGGTCTGAATAATAATAAAAACACCAAAACGCTAACTTTCCCGCTCTGCCCTTTACTCAATTCCATATAAGTGTTTAGTCACAGTTTAAATTCGTCCACTGTTATTCACGTGAAGCAGCAAAAGGATACGTATTTTGCCTTTTTCTAGCCGCATAATTTACTCAACTCTGCTGCATAATTTGACCCTCCCCTGCCATATAATTCCGGTGACCCTGGTTATATTAAGGCAGTTGCTAGTACAGCATTGTTGGAGGCGGCTTGAAAGCGTTGTGTGGGAATGGAAGTTAAGCGAATGCTATTGAGAAAAGAAAAGATGGGGAGGGGAGAGGAATCAAACAAAGGATATAAATAGGGTGTGTGGGAAAAGAAGTCCGGCCCAAGTCTGAGTGTCCTGTCGCTGAGAGTGCGCAACATCGCATCTCTGTGAGAAAAAGAGGAGGCCTGTCAAATGGATGCTGTGTCCAGGGAACAGGGGCGTGAAATATCCTCGCCCCGCCCCCAACTGTGCCTGTGTCCAGAATACACTTGACTAGATGCTCCCCATCGATAGCTGCGCATACAGGGCCCATGAGCTAAAGAGGGAGGGGCGAAAATTCGAGCTGGATCCAATAGGGGCACTGCACGTCCGTTCCCCATGGACGCTGCCTTCCGGAAGGGCGCGGTGCCGAGGCTCGAGGGAGGCCTTCACCACAGCGTTGAGAGATCGTGAGTGAGTGTTCGGTGACTCCTACTGCTGGTCATGCCCCTGAGAGCCTGACAGCCCACAGCTGTCAAACTGGCACCTTTCAGAAGCATGGAAATTCACGAAATGTGATTTTTACACTCCTCACATATCTCTCAGAACAGAGAACCTTAACAGTGCAATAGCCCGTAAATTATTTCTGGAATGTGTCGTTTTCTGGAGAATATACTTGAGACACTTGCTTTTTGCTGCGTTTAATTACCGCCGCTGCCAATCTCAGTCTCTCAACACTTTTCAGACCGTATATCACACTGGCATGAATCAATTCTTCTGGGGGTAAAGAATGCACTGGATGACAGCGGTCCATCCGAGTTAACGATTTTATTTCAAAAGGTGGAAAAGTATACAAAGTTAGTAAAGCTATCAATCTAGACCCTTCCATGAGTTATCTCCACAGCTGTTGCGGCACTTACCGCTGAGGCAACTAACAATGTAGCTGATGTGATATGAAGGTGTCTTACAGAATGTGGTTGAGTGGGCAACATCAGTTGTGGTGTATGCAGTGTGAAGCTACCATACTGAATGTGTCGGAGTCAGCAACATCAGCTGTGGTGTCTGCAGTGTGACGGTACCATATAGAATGTGTCGGAGTCAGCAACATCAGCTTTGGTGTGTGCAGTGCGAAGGTACCATACATAATGTGTCTGACTCAGCAACATCAGCTGTGGTGTGTGCAGTGTGATGGTACCATCCAGAATGTGTCTGAGTCAGCAACATCAGCTTTGGTGTGTGCAGTGTGAAGGTACCATACAGAATGTGTCTGAATCAGCAACATCAGCTTTGGTGTGTGCAGTGTGAAGGTAATATACATATTGGGCCTGAGTCAGCAGCATCGGTTGTGGTGTGTACAGAATAAAGGCACCTTACAGAAGGTGTCTTCAGAATGTGGCGGAGTGGGCAACATCAGCTGTGGTGTCTGCAGTGTGAAGCTACCATACTGAATGTGTCGGAGTCAGCAACATCAGCTGTGGTGTCTGCAGTGTGAAGGTACCATACTGAATGTGTCGGAGTCAGAAAGATCAGCTTTGGTGTGTGCAGTGCGAAGGTACCATACATAATGTGTCTGACTCAGCAACATCAGCTGTGGTGTGTGCAGTGTGATGGTACCATATAGAATGTGTCTGAGTCAGCAACATCAGCTTTGGTGTGTGCAGTGCGAAGGTACCATACAGAATGTGTCTGAGTCAGCAACATCAGCTTTGGTGTGTGCAGTGTGAAGGTACCATACAGAATGTGTCTGAATCAGCAACATCAGCTTTGGTGTGTGCAGTGCGAAGGTACCATCCAGAATGTGTCTGAGTCAGCAACATCAGCTTTGGTGTGTGCAGTGTGAAGGTACCATACAGAATGTGTCTGAATCAGCAACATCAGCTTTGGTGTGTGCAGTGTGAAGGTACCATACATAATGTGCCTGAGTCAGCAGCATCGGTTGTGGTGTGTACAGAATAAAGGCACCTTACAGAAGGTGTCTTCAGAATGTGGCGGAGTGGGCAACATCAGCTGTGGTGCGTGCAGTGTAAAGGTACTATGCAGCATGTGTCTGAGTCTGTAACACCAGCTTTGGTGTGTGCAGTGTGAAGGTACCATATATAATGTGTCTGACTCAGCAACACCATCTTTGGTGTGTGCAGTGTGAAGGTACCTTACAGAATGTGTCTGAGACAGCAACATCAGCTTTGGTGTGTGCAGTGTAAAAGTAACATACATAATGTTTCTGACTTAGCAACATTAGCTTTGGTGTGTGCAGAATGAAGGCACCTTACAGAAGGTGTCTTACAGAATGTGGCGGAGTGGGCAACATCAGCTGTGGTGCCTGCAGTTGAAGGTACCATACAGAATGTGTCTGAGTCAGCAACATCAGCTTTGGTGCATGCAGTGTGAAGGTACCATACAGAATGTGTCTGAGTCAGCAACATCAGCTTTGGTGTGTGCTGTGTGAAGGTACCATACAGAATGTGTCTGAATCAGCAACATCAGCTTTGGTGTGTGCAGTGCGAAGGTACCATCCAGAATGTGTCTGAGTCAGCAACATCAGCTTTGGTGTGTGCAGTGTGAAGGTACCATACAGAATGTGTCTGAGTCAGCAACATCAGCTTTGGTGTGTGCAGTGTGAAGGTACCATACAGAATGTGTCTGAATCAGCAACATCAGCTTTGGTGTGTGCAGTGCGAAGATACCATCCAGAATGTGTCTGAGTCAGCAACATCAGCTTTGGTGTGTGCAGTGTGAAGGTACCATACAGAATGTGTCTGAATCAGCAACATCAGCTTTGGTGTGTGCAGTGTTAAGGTACCATACATAATGTGCCTGAGTCAGCAGCATCGGTTGTCGTGTGTACAGAATAAAGGCACCTTACAGAAGGTGTCTCAGAATGTGGCGGAGTGGGCAACATCAGCTGTGGTGCGTGCAGTGTGAAGGTACTATACAGCATGTGTCTGAGTCTGTAACACCAGCTTTGGTGTGTGCAGTGTGAAGGTACCATACATAATGTGTCTGACTCAGCAACACCATCTTTGGTGTGTGCAGTGTGAAGGTACCTTACAGAATGGGTCTGAGACAGCAACATCAGCTTTGGTGTGTGCAGTGTAACAGTAACATACAAAATGTATATTACTCAGCAACATTGGCTATGGTGTGTGCAGAATGAAGGCACCTTATAGAAGGTGTCTTACAGAATGTGGCGGAGTGGGCAACATCAGCTGTGGTGCGTGCAGTGTGAAGGTACCATACAGAATGTGTCTGAGTCAGCAACATCAGCATTGGTGCATGCAGTGTGAAGGTACCATACAGAATGTGTCTGACTCAGCAACACCATCTTTGGTGTGTGCAGTGTGAAGGTACCTTACAGAATGTGTCTGAGACAGCAACATCAGCTTTGGTGTGTGCAGTGTGAAGGTACCATACAGAATGTGTCTGAATCAGCAACATCAGCTTTGGTGTGTGCAGTGCGAAGGTACCATCCAGAATGTGTCTGAGTCAGCAACATCAGCTTTGGTGTGTGCAGTGTGAAGGTACCATACAGAATGTGTCTGAATCAGCAACATCAGCTTTGGTGTGTGCAGTGTGAAGGTAATATACATATTGGGCCTGAGTCAGCAGCATCGGTTGTGGTGTGTACAGAATAAAGGCACCTTACAGAAGGTGTCTTCAGAATGTGGCGGAGTGGGCAACATCAGCTGTGGTGCGTGCAGTGTGAAGGTACTATACAGCATGTGTCTGAGTCTGTAACACCAGCTTTGGTGTGTGCAGTGTGAAGGTACCATACATAATGTGTCTGACTCAGCAACACCATCTTTGGTGTGTGCAGTGTGAAGGTACCTTACAGAATGTGTCTGAGACAGCAACAACAGCTTTGGTGTGTGCAGTGTAAAAGTAACATACAGAATGTATCTGACTCCGCAACATTAGATTTGATGTGTGCAGAATGAAGGCACCTTACAGAAGGTGTCTTACAGAATGTGGCGGAGTGGGCATCATCAGCTGTGGTGCGTGCAGTGTGAAGGTACCATACAGAATGTGTCTGAGTCAGCAACATCAGCTTTGGTGCATGCAGTGTGAAGGTACCATTCAGAATGTGTCTGAGTCTGCAACATCAGCTTTGGTGTGTGCAGTGTGAAGGTACCATCCAGAATGTGTCTTACTCAGCAACATCAGTTGTGGTGCTTGCAGTGTGAATATGCCATACAGAATGTGTTTGAGTCAGCAACATCAGTTGTGGTTAGTGCGGTGTGAAGGCACCTTACAGAATGAGGCAGAGTATGCAACATTGGTGTGTGCAGTGTGAATGTACCATTCAGAATGTGTCTGAGTCAGCAACATCAGCTGTGGTGCATGCATTGTGAAGGTGCCATACTGAATGTGTCGGAGTGAGCAACATCAGCTTTGGTGCATGCAGTGTGAAGGTGCCATACTGAATGTGTCGGAGTCAGCAACATCAGCTTTGGTGCATGCAGTGTGAAGGTACTATTCAGAATGTGTCTGAGTCAGCAACATCAGCTTTGGTGTGTGCAGTGTGAAGGTACCATCCAGAATGTGTCTGGGTCAGCAACATCAGATTTGGTGTATGCAGTGTAAAAGTAACATACAGAATGTATCTGACTCAGCAAGATTAGCTTTGGTGTGTGCAGTGTCAAGGCACCATACAGAATATGTCTTACTCAGCAACATCAGCTGTGGTGTGTGCAGTGTGAAGGTACCTTACAGAATGTGTCTGAGTCAACAACATCAGCTTTAGTGTGTGCAGTGCGAAGGAACCATACAGAATGTGTCTGACTCAGTAACATTAGCTGTGGTGCGTGCAGTGTGAAGGTACCTTACAGAATGTGGCGGAGTACGCAACATCAACAGTGGTGTGTTCAGTGCGATGGTACCATACTGAATTTTTAATTAAACTGGTCGCTTATCCCGACTGGGCCACCATTCGAACTCGGAGTCCGTAGGGGACAGTTCTAAATATATTGATGTTTACTCTCCCCTACTTAGTATTTCGAGGGCAGGACCAGATCCCTAAATATTTCTACCTATATATACCTATTTTTGAAGTAGGGTTGGTTTATATTATCATTCTTCGAGAGAAACAGTGCTCAGTCGGTCCTATTTTTCATCTCTTTTCGCTTTAGGAGCGGAACTGAAAATGAACATCTAGGCTTATCCGGTTCTTTCTGAACAAACGTTCTCGCATTGCTCCCTATCAGGTAAACTTGTAGCCAAATCCAGCGGTCAGCACATGGTCAGTGATTGGCTGCCGCCCCCTCCCTATGACCACACCAACCCCCGGATACAAGGACAACTGAACATGATTATCTTTGGAAGGCGGGGGGTCGCGGGACCCCCCGGCCGTATTTATTAAGATATAAAACAACAAATTTAAATGTACGAAATGCAGTTTATACGAAAAATCAGCAGGACATTAGATACATGATTGTCAACAGGTGTGAGAGACTATCCTTAACAAAAACTCTAATACAGATTGTTTCCTAACCGAATCTAACATCCTCATCTGAAATTTAGTATGCTAACATTTCTGGCCATATGGCAAGGTCGCTAACCGGTGTCAGGTCCTACTAGCTGCGCCTCACCACAAGATGTGCGCATGCGCAGCCAGGCCCGGCAATTACCCGGTCCACGCCGTGAACTCCATTTACCCACTTAAGGAGGGCCCTTACTCAGCGCCATCTGTTGACGTCATAAGTATGCGCGCGCGGGGTGGCTACCAGCCTAAGGAAAGCGTGACTCCTCCAACCCGCGCCCCTTTGAAGCACCAGTTACCTTGCCCCTGAAGTTCTAGGAAGGGCCAATGGCCCCTCCCCCTGGGCGGGAACCTCCATAGGATGATGCCCGCCCCCTCAGACCTTAAAATAGCTGCTCACCGGTCATGACCTTACCGCCACAGGCCAGCATTGTTGACCGACAATCTGGCCTCCCCCTTCCTAGCCCTAAACTTGGACTGACTTTACTTAGCAAATCCCTCTAACCACGCCCAAAGATTATTAGACCACAGGACATTCCCCGCCTCAGTCAGGTGGACCCCGTCTCCCAGATAGAACTGCTTGCCCCAGATACACCCGTGTGGAATCGTCTGCAACCGGGGGGCTCGGAATAGTTTGTCCAACTGTGTGTTGATCCTCTTTACCGAGTGATTCAACGCCCTGACAGAGTCCCCCCCTCGCCACTGCCATCGGGGGATAAGTTGCGACCATACTACTGTGCAGCCCGGGCACATCCTCGTGACCCACCCAGCAGTGGAGATGATTTCCTCTATCAAGATGCGCCTCCCTAGTTTGGCCAAATGATTCTCCCCCAGGTGAAGTATCACCACTGACGGGGGCGGGCTGCAACGCTAAGAGTCCCTGGAAGAAGCCCCTAAACTGGCTGAGGCACAGACCCCCCCTACCAAAAAAGGAGATATGGAACCCTTTCAGTGCAGCCCTTTTCATACGGTGTCCTGAAAGAAAAACATGTTTAGCACGCCTCACATAAGAGTGGCCCACAATCCAAGTCACCAATTTCGTGTGTCCTTCCTGTTGCTTGTGCTGCGATGGTGTTGATCGTTGACGCACGCCGGCGAGTTCCTCCCCTGCGTCACAGGTTTGAGAAACTGCAAAAACCAGGAAGACACCAGGCGTGAGCACCGTTCTGTCACAACAAGTCAATTCGCACATATCGTTTGTAACATTCTGATGACCATCTCCCCAGTCTCTCTACACTCTCAACCGGGAGACCCCTCGCTACTGCTTCAGTTGCTGCCCCAATCCTAAATGAGTGAGTGCCAAATTCCCTGGGGTCAAAACCTGCCTGTCTAACTGTCAGCTCCAGGACTCGCCTAAACTGGTACCTGGTCAACGGCGTGCCGTCGGCGTGACACAACAGTGCCCCCCCCGTCGTGCCCCCTCGCTGCCTGTGGAATAACTCCACATGTGAAACCGGGCAGCACGGGTTGGCCCGTGCCCGGTGAAGCACTATGGTGTGACCCCGGGACTCCTGGTCAGTTTTTGACCTCTGGATTGTCACCCACATAGTATCCTCACTGATCTTTACACAAGTCCGCTGCAGGCCGCCCAACTTGTCCCCTTTTGACCCTGCGACTAATTCCCCAATTCTCAGAGCCCCATAGAAGGCCAGGGAAAACGCAGCTTTAAACAGAAGTACCTCCCACTCGGAGCTACAGACACTGAGCAGCGCTCCCAATAAGGCTGTCAGCCGAGCTAGCCCAATGGGCCTTCTTCCATCTGGTGCGTGACCTTGCAGGCGGCGCCAACCCCTCAACGCCTTGCGCACCATAAAGGTGTTAGTAGGATCTCGCATGCCCTTAGCCTGTGCGAAGAAGGCGACCGCCGCCCTATGTCTGCTCGCTGCCGCCACTGAGCGCCCCTCCCTGTGCATTGTTTCTAAGTATGCCGCAAAGCTGTCCTCCTGCGCCCACCTAGCCTCCCATTCCAGCCCCAAGAAAGCCCGGTAAGACAAAAACGCCCCTTCGTAAGCTGTCTTGGTCCTGGGGGCTAAGTTAGCAACCACGAGGTCCTGTAGTCTGGGGCACCAATCTGCCAAAGTACTGCCGGGAAGTGGGCTGGCGAGGGGTCTGCTGCAGGAAGATGCTCCCTGAATACCTGCATTTTAAAGCGAGAAAGGGAATCAGCTGCATTGTTGAGGATTCCTGGGACATGTTTGGCTCTGAAAACCACATTCCATTTTAAGCATTGTAACACAATCTCCTTTATCAGGCGCAGTATGAAGGGACAGCGTGCCCCCTGTTGGTTTATACATTCCACCACTGTCATGTTATCCGACCAGAACACCACTGATTGGTTACACAGGTGTTCCGGCCAGACCTTCAAGGCCACCCATATCGGGAAGAGTTCCAGGAAGCCAATATTGGCGGTCAGACCCCATGCTTTCCACTCCTCCGGCCACCGCTGAGCGACCCACTTGGACCCCAAGATGGCGCCAAAGCCCGCACTACCAGCAGCGTCTGTCCACAGACCCAACTCTGCTGATGTGGCGGGAGGACCGGGCCACACTACCCTGCCATTAAAGTCCTCCAGGAATGCCATCCATATATGCATATCCTGGCGGACCTCAGATGACAACCTCGTGTGGTGATGTTTCTCCCGTAGTCCCTTCATTGCTTGGGCAATGGAGCGTGAGAATGGGCGTTCCATTGGGATGACCCGCAGGGCAAAGTTCAGTTGCCCCACAATTTCCTGTAGCTGTTGCAATGACACCTTGTCTTTGCGTAAGCATTGACGAAGCGCTGCTCTGAACCTAGACACTCTGCCCCTGGGCAACCTGAAGCATCCCTCTACCGAGTCAATTTCGATACCCAGGAATTCCAAGCAGGTAGACGGGCCGACCGTCTTCCCTGGCGCTAAGGGGACCCCAAAAGCCCGCATGAGCACGCAAAATTCCAGCAATGCCCAGGCGCACTCCTGAGAGCCCGCCGTACCTAAGAAAAGGAAATCGTCTAGGTAATGCATGTACTGCTGGTGGCCCGTCGCCTGTCTCATGACCCATTCTAGAAACGAGCTAAACGTCTCAAAATAAGCACATGAAATGGAACATCCCATGGGCATGCATTTGTCCATGTAAAACTTGCCTTCGAAATTGAAACCCAGGAGGTGGTGATCCAAAGGATGAACTGGGAGGAGACGGAAAGCAGATTCTATGTCGGACTTTGCTATCAGTGCCCCTGGCCCCAGAGCTCGCAATAACTCCACAGCCTGGTCAAATGAGGCATATTTTACACTACAAATGCCCTCATCAATCGCATTGTTCAATGATGCTCCCTTTGGTGCCGCCAGGTTGTGGATCAGTCTAAACTCGCCCCTCTCTTTTTTAGGTACTACTCCAAGCGGTGAACACACAAAATTGGGGACCGGCACCTCCTGGAAGGGGCCCGCTATCCTGCCAAGCGCCAGTTCCTTGCTAATCTTCGCACCCACCACTTCAGGGTTATGCTTTACTGACAGTTGGAGAACACCCTGGCTGTGTTGGGGGCCTGGGATGGGTCTGTGTCTCCTGAGAACTGCTTATGCCAGGACATAGAATCCATTCTGTCCCATGCCAGTGATGAGTCAAATTCCTTTGATTTCCTGAAATTAACATCATATTCTTTCCAGGCATCCCCAGAGTATTGATCACTCCACCCCACAATCCTGCTCTGGTAGCAAGCCATTGCTGCCTGCACATTAGGGGGGGCGTTCGGCCGTGATAGCCGTAAGGACGGAAAAGGCCCTGATCCAGTTCTTCAAAGTCTCTTCCACCCTGAACCTAGAACACTGTGCCCTCCATTCACTCGGATGCATCCATTCTTTCAATAGCTTGGCCTGCTC
The DNA here is from genome assembly GCF_964261635.1 of Lissotriton helveticus. Taxonomy (NCBI): domain Eukaryota; kingdom Metazoa; phylum Chordata; class Amphibia; order Caudata; family Salamandridae; genus Lissotriton; species Lissotriton helveticus. The sequence continues at coordinate 1,765,713,779 of NC_136057.1, forward strand.
CATTTCCCTATTGTCTAGCAGCAATGAAAAAATGTAAACATACTTCCCCACCCAAATCAACTCCTTCACTGCCTGCGACACATGTTGTGCCAAATTTTCACTCCTGGATGGCACTGAGCCGTCCCCCAAGAGAGGCAGAGCCACCTCCTTACCATTAACGGGCACCTGAACCGGTACGCCTTCGACTCCCTTCGGTTGGGCGGGACTGGAACCTGTAAGTGAAGAAGATGAGGGCAACGGAATATTGTCAGCCGCCGTCGCAGCTTTAATCTTTTCTACCAACTTTGCCGCTTCTGCCGCATGATCTGATGAGGCAGGGAACACACCGCCCTTCTGCAACCAAGGTAACAAGGCGGCTATCTGAGATACCAACTCAACCGGAACCGTGTCCGGGTTATCTGCCGGCACCACTGGGGCCCCGAGAGGCGTGTCCGGTGACGCTGGTGCGATAGCTAAGGGGGCGGGTGTCGGCAGCACACTCGGGACCGGAAGCGGTACCATGGGTGGGGAGTTACTCCCCGGAGGTAGGGGTGCCGGCGTCATGTCCATCACCGGTAGAGCGGGCACCGGGACAACTGGCGGAGGTGCCAGGGGGACAACTGGCGGAGGTGCCAGAGGGACAGATGCCGCAGGTACGGGTGTATTTAGGACCTGCACTAGGGGCACGAGGGCTGGGGCACTGTACCTCGGCTTCTTGGCCTTAGATCTCTTTGGTGGGGTAACAAAATCCGCCCTGGGCAAGGGGGCCGCTCTCTGCCGAATGGGCCTGCCTGATGGGCCTGGTGGATCAGCAAACCTCTCATTCATGCGGGCCTCTAATTCATCAACCTTCCCCAACCTCTTGTTAATTTCGCCCATCTCACGCATCATGGCGTGCATCATAACCTCCATGCTAGGCCCTCTTTTGCCACCCCTTGGCCCCGGCATATTCGCACACCCCGGCCTTACACTCCTAGTGTTAAAACACAGGTGACCGTGTGCTCTGTACCTTCACCCGCTGGAGGATGCACAGGGGGCTATAAGCACCACGCAACCGCAACGCCCCGGCTTCTCCGGTTTGTCAGGGGTGAGTGAACTCTAACGTAGACCCACCCGGCGGCTACCAGAAGCAGTGAAATGCAAGCCCCCGCTCACCTCTTACCGATCCAATCCTGCGTCTTTCCTGGCTGGTATCGGCTGTGGCGCTACGTCCGCCCTCTCCCCCTCCGGACTCACTGCGTGCCAGATGCTGTGGCTTGTAGTGGGAACACAAAATTTGCGGTTGTCTGTAAATAGAAAAAGATATTAACACTTGGAAGAGGCTAACACACTCAGTTGCCGAGCATCATCAAATACAAGCGACTGGGAATAGTGTCCCCAGGAATGGGGAATTGCTCCTGCCTTTATTGACCACCTCTATGTCTAAACGTGTTGTTCAATCCGATTACAGCCCAAAGCCAACACCTGGCTGTCCAATTGTAATAAATTGTACCAATTTACTGCACTATTCCTAATTAAAACCTAATACCTTATGCTGTAATCACCTTCTCCCTTCAGATTCCCCCCCAAGCACTGCCCCAGTTGGCCCTGCTTCGCCCCCCACCACGAGGAAAACAGTGCCTACCCTCCCTGTGTGGAGTCCCAACCGTCGTGCCAAAAGGGGGGGGGGGGGCGGCGCTCTTGCAATTTCCTGCCTTGCAGCCCCGCCGACCGACACTCAAGCGATAGCAGCCAGCAACGCTGCTTGTCTCCCCCCAAAACGGCAAATACCTCGTTCAAACGCTGGTAGAAAACTCAGGCGGCGCTTCGCTGTGCCCTTTAGCCGTAGTAGCAGGCAACGCTGCTCGTCCCTGCCCCACCCGACAAATACCTTGTGAAAAGAGGCCGGGGAAAGTTCAGGCGGCGCCCGCTTTACTTTTGCCTGAAACACTCGTGCGCGCTGTACGCTGATTCTTAGAGCCCCGTAGTAAACACGGAAACACCAGGGAAACACCTCGACGCCCGCTCCGCTGCTGCCGACGACCGGTCGCCTGATGCTCCGGAGCTCTGAAAAATAAAACACGACAAATATTAAAACAAACAACAAGCCCCGAGCGCGGGGCACCACCGGTGTGGGGGGGGGAGCGTCCAGGAAGCAAGGAGTTCCCTGGGCGCTCCCGACCCTTTATTGATCCCCTCAGCCCGCCCCCCGACCCGGATGTCGCACAATGACATCCGGGTCGGGGAGGGCGCCCGCCAATCGGTGGCAGGGCGCGCCCCTGAGGACACGCCCCACCACCGAGAGGCTTTGTTGGAGGGGGGCGGTCATCGCACCGCCATGCGTGCGGGGGGGCAAAGGGCCCCTCCTTTTCATTTGCGAGGTCTGTTTTACATCGCATAGCCGGTCCTTACTGTGTCGTGTTATTCCTAAATAGTCTGTATTCTTGAAATATGATCGGGTCCGTGATGTTTTTCTACCCTGGGACCACGGGCCTGTTAGAGTTAATAAGCGTGGAGAGGACTTACTGATTTTCCATCTATTTTAGAGTAACCCCGCATAACACTAGGCCTTTGAACTGCGATTGTCGCGAGGCCTGGAGGTGCTTTTCTAAACAGTGGTTTTGGATACCTTGGCACCAATATGTTCCAGTTCTTATGTTGTCTCTGAATTTGTTTCAGATCCGGTTTTGTTTTGGACCTGAGCTCCCCATTATTTCCAGTGGATTATTATTTCCTCCTGCTACCGAACAAGGGTGCGTTACTGTTGGAAACACCTACCCCGAGCCGGGTCTCTTGTTTATCGGGGTAAGTATACAGTAGCGAACCCAAAGGGAGTGAATATGTAGAAGCCTATTGTGTCCGAGTCCTGTCGAACAGTATTTGTTTGTTCTAAGTGAAGGCACATGCTTTCTGTTCCCTCTGTAGAACTCTCGCCTTGGAAATCTTTTAAGGATTTTTCCACTTAGTTGCTTACTCCTGAGGTGCATGAGAACCTTGCCTTCCCTCGAGACGTATTGCAAGTGAGTTTAGGTCTTGAACTCGGGTTCTGATTACCATCTTCTGATGAGAACTGTCTGAAAGGAGGGTGTTTTGAATGGCACTGGGCTTTCACTTCTACCCCTGCGATCTATTCGCCCTATGCACACTTTTGTTTTTGTGAAGTCTGTTCTTGAGCATGTTTGGTATTTGTGTTTCTTTGGGTTCCTTTTGCAATGACATACAAATGTCTTGCAAATATCAAAAAATCATGCAGTGTATAGGCTCCCTATTTTACCAGAACGTTGGCAAAATTGGTGATGTCATGAGGATGAATCTACATATATGAATATTAAAATAATTCTCTTGTGGAAACAAATGTGTAGCATTGTAGCAATGAAGTGTACATGTTACTAGTTATATGTTTTTATTTATTTCAGATATATGCTGTTTCCTCGTCCCCCTCCACTCTTCTGTGTGCCCTGAAGAAGGTGTGGCTTTCGACCTGGCCTCGCACCGAAACGCGCTTTGGCGTTGTTTGTTCTGTCCTGTAATCTTGTCAACTGGTCTCCGATTCTGAGCTTGGTAACTATTCAGGACATTACATATGTATAAAATCTGGCTACTGAAGCATAATGTATATGGGATTATTTATGAATGAATGAGTATGTCAGAATTTTTGAGTTTATGTATGCCTAAAGGATGTGTTGATGTATGCCTAAAGGAGTTGAGGAGTATGATTGAACTTTTTTTGGGGTGTGTGGGATGTTTTTTAAACTATGTTGTGATTTACCAATGATTTTGATGTTGTGTTAACCTGGTTTTTTTGTTTGCAAAAAAAATGATATTTTTATAATGAAAAATGAAAATAAAATATGACCATCCTCATATAAGCTCTTGTCCTGACATCAGTTGTTTTCGTCTTTGGTTACTGTGAGCCTATGCCTGCTTTGTCTTAATTGAGGACTCGTTTTGAGCCTTAGTATAAATCATTAGGGGCAGACCATATTTGTTTTTTAGGGCTCGGACTCCTCCCCCTGGGGGAGGAGTTAGAGAACTAATGTTAAAGGAGAAAAAAAAGAAGAAGAGGGCCTTGGAGAGAGAAATTCCAGACATTCCTTAGCGTTTTCTGGCATCTGGTCAGTGATTCGTCTTCCCTGTGCTGTGTATGTAGTAGCCTTGAAGTGATAGGCTGTAAGTAATGTACGCGTGCCCGATGTGGCATTTTGTGTGCGAGAGCGAGCATGGCAGAGTGATTAATCTTAATTACGAGCAGTCAGAGTGCCCGTGTAATGCAAGCCAGATGATGCGAACGCGTTCACAGCGGTGAGCGCGTTTAATGTTAAATGACGAGAGGCAGCAGGCGACGCTCACAGAAGATGACTCATACATGCTCGTCCACACTGTAGTTCTTGTTTTAAGTTGCTACGGGGTGTCTTTTTTCTGCCTCTGCGTGACAGTCTGTAAGAATAATGAGCGATGGTGTGCTGACTGTTTATTTTTAGGGTCTGGGAAGGGGAGTGTGTCCGTCCGTTGTTTGAATGTGTGTAGGTTTCAGTTCAATGATCTAGAACACGGAGGAGAGAGACGTTGTCTACGTAATCAGATTTTTAAAAACTTCACTGCCCCACAGTTTCTAGAACAGGCTGTTGACTGCAAGACTGATGCACATTCCCAGACTTCCGTAATTTCTAATGAACTTTAGGCATTTTGAACTTTCTGAACCCTGTCTGATGCAGCCACTTCACTAATACATAACAGAACAGGCACAGTTTCCCTCGCTGCTGTATAACCGCCAAATGGTTCCAAGCCCATACAGTCCATGGCCTCTCTGGAAAGGTTTCCAGGTGGATGCTAGTTCGCTGAGGGAAAAAGTTGGAAGCGCCTATTAACTGAAAGACCGGCAAGGCAACAAGGAACGGCAATGGCCGTGAGTGTGACAGTGGAGGAGGGTGAGCGGCGGACATGGTATGGGCACACAAAGTGAACTAGACGGCTAGAGTGAAGTCACCTCACATGCGTGCATAGAATATATTCTTTGAGATTTAGGAACGCGTGCTGCTTGGCGAGTTGTGCTGGTGGAAGCTGTGCACAGCGCGAACAGGGCTACCCGCCCAAGGATGTGCATAGTGTAACTCGTTTCTGCACCCGTGGCAGTGCTTGCATCCAGGGTCATAGGGTCACTTTCTATGGGTCCGTCACCTGAGCAGCCCCAGATCGTTTTCAGTCCCGCTTCTTATAGCCCCTTTAACGTGATTCCCCCCTTGCTGACATATGTTTATATTTCTTACCAGGTCTAGTTTTATTATTTATTTTAATCCCAAAGCACGTGTTTGAGGCTGCACTGTTTATGGTGGTCTTGAAAAGCCTGGCAGACTCCGAGATAAAAGGGAGTGGGGGGCTGCTTCTGCAGATGGAAACAGTGATAACTCACTGAAAGAGGTCAGGGTGGGATTTGCAAAGCAGGCGCCCTGTAATAGAATTCTCCATAATCTATTATCTCAACAGGACACCCAGAGACCTATTTCAAGAGATGCTGCCTCCTTCTGCGGCCCTTTCAGTTACCCTAATGCGTTATTAACCGAGAGGAAAGTCCAAATGCACAATTGCAATTTTACACTTCTGGGGGCCACGTATTTCCATTTTTTTGTCGCAAGCACGTGCTGCTATTTACGTTCTATTTCACCTTAAAGAAAGTACTTTGTGGGGCGGCGACAGAGTATACCCCAGCGGTGGGAATGAGAGGGAATTTGGGATCGACCCCAGCACCTCATTGCCATTCCCGCACATACTTAAAACTATAGTTCCTCGAATTGATTGTTAGCAGCACTTGAAGTGTTCCCTCTGACTCAATGTTGGTCGACTTTTGAAACTGTTTAAAGAGAACAACAGAAGCTTAAAGAGAACAGCAATGGATAGGGAGGAGCTATTGTAGTAAACACAGTGGGCAGTGCAAGAGGGGCAAGGAAGCACTATTTGACTGGGTCATCTCGTTGTAGGGGGGGGGCTGCTTTAAACCGAGCACGGGGCAGGAGAATGGGACGGGGGCACACCTTAATGCCTTTGCAGGGCCATTGTAGGATCACAGCGTGCCCTCTGCCGACACGTGTTGGGCGGTGCCCTTCTCTGGGGCGTCGCATATAATCGACTGTGCAGGTACTTTGGGAGGGGGGGGCTCTCTGGTGTTAAAAGAAACGTGTTATTCTGTAAACACACCACACACGGACACCCCAGAAAAAGAACGATTCGTGTATTTCCTTCCTTTAGTGACTGCAGAGTGAGAACCATGCACTTTAATCCCCAACTGGAAAATGGTTAAAACAATTGTCGACCTATTTATATTTTGGCATTGTATCGGGCACAAACACCACCAGCCGTCAGTGCAGGCTTCCACCAGGTACACACCACCAGACGTCAGTGCACACTTTCAACAAACACACACACACACACCACCAGCCGTCAGTGCACGCTTTCACCAAGCACACACACCATCAGCCATCTGTGCACACTTTTACCAGGCACACACACACCACCAGCCGTCACAGTGCATGCTTCCACCAGGCACACACACCTCCAGCCAGCAGTGCATGCTTCCACCAGGCACACACACCACCAGCCATCAGTGCACAATTTCTACGAACACACGCACCACCAGCCATCAGTGCACACATCAATTGTTAACGCATCCACAATTAAGTATTGTAGCAGGGTGTCCAGGGCCAGCAGTGTGTGTGTGCAGGGTGAGCAGAGTGTGAGTATGCAGAGTGAGCAGAGTGTGAGTATGCAGAGTGTGAGTATGCAGAGTGAGCAGAGTGCGAGTATGCAGGGTGAGCAGAGTGTGAGTATGCAGGGTGAGCAGAGTGTGAGTATGCAGGGTGAGCAGAGTGTGAGTATGCAGGGTGATCAGTATGCGAGTATACAGGGTGATCAGTATGTGGGTGTCCAGGGCCAGGAGTGTGTGAGTGTGCAGGGTCAGGAGTGTGTGAGTGTGCAGGGTCAGCAGTGTGTGAGTATGCAGGGTGATCAGTATGCGAGTATACAGGGTGATCAGTATGTGGGTGTCCAGGGCCAGCAGTGTGTGAGTGTGCAGGGCGAGCAGAGTGTGAGTGTGCAGGGTGAGCAGAGTGCGAGTATGCAGGGTGAGCAGAGTGCGAGTATGCAGGGTGAGCAGAGTGCGAGTATGCAGGGTGAGCAGAGTGCGAATATGCAGGGTGAGCAGAGTGCGAGTATGCAGGGTGAGCAGAGTGCGAGTATGCAGGGTGAGCAGAGTGCGAGTATGCAGGGTGAGCAGAGTGCGAGTATGCAGGGTAAGCAGAGTGCGAGTATGCAGGGTGAGCAGAGTGCGAGTATGCAGGGTGAGCAGAGTGCGAGTATGCAGGGTGAGCAGAGTGTGAGTATGCAGGGTGAGCAGAGTGTGAGTATGCAGGGTGAGCAGAGTGTGAGTATGCAGGGTGATCAGTATGTAAGTATGCAGGGTGATCAGTATGTGGGTGTCCAGGGCCAGGAGTGTGTGAGTGTGCAGGGTCAGCAGTGTGTGAGCATGCAGGGTGAGCAGTACGTTGGTGTCCAGGGCCGGCAGTGTGTCAGTGTGCAGGGTCAGCAGTGTGTGAGTATGCAGGGTGAGCAGTGTTTGAGTATGCAGGGTGATCAGTATACGAGTATACAGGGTGATCAGTATACAGGTGTCCAGGGCCAGCAGTGTGTCAGTGTGCAGGGTCAGCAGTGTGTGAGTATGCAGGGTGAGCAGAGTGCGAGTATGCAGGGTGAGCAGAGTGCGAGTATGCAGGGTGAGCAGAGTGCGAGTATGCAGGGTGAGCAGAGTGCGAGTATGCAGGGTGAGCAGAGTGCGAGTATGCAGGGTGAGCAGAGTGCGAGTATGCAGGGTGAGCAGAGTGCGAGTATGCAGGGTGAGCAGAGTGCGAGTATGCAGGGTGAGCAGAGTGCGAGTATGCAGGGTGAGCAGAGTGTGAGTATGCAGGGTGAGCAGAGTGTGAGTATGCAGGGTGAGCAGAGTGTGAGTATGCAGGGTGAGCAGAGTGTGAGTATGCAGGGTGATCAGTATGTAAGTATGCAGGGTGATCAGTATGTGGGTGTCCAGGGCCAGGAGTGTGTGTGTGTGCAGGGTCAGCAGTGTGTGAGCATGCAGGGTGAGCAGTACGTTGGTGTCCAGGGCCAGCAGTGTGTCAGTGTGCAGGGTCAGCAGTGTGTGAGTATGCAGGGTGAGCAGTACGTTGGTGTCCAGCGCCAGCAGTGTGTGAGTGTGCAGGGTGAGCAGTGTGTGACTTTGCAGGGTGAGCGGTGTGTGAGCGTGCAGGGTGAGCAGTATGCAGGGTTAACAGTGTGTGAGTGTGTAGGGTGAGCAGTGTGTGAGTGTGTAGGGTGAGCAGTGTGTGCGTGTGTAGGTTAAGCAGTGTGTGACTGTGCAGGGTGAGCAGTGTTTGAGTATGCAGGGTAATCACTATGTGAGTATGCAGGGTAATCAGCTTTTCACCAAGCTCACACACACCACCAGCCGTCACTGCAAGCTTTCACCAGGCGCACACACACACCATTAACCATCAGTGCACACTTTCACCAGGCATACACACACCACCAGCCGTCAGTGCACGCTTTCACCAGGCACACAGAGTAGTGAGTGCAGAGTAGTGAGTAGAGTAGTGAGTAGTGAGTGCAGAGTAGTGAGTAGTGAGTGCAGAGTAGTGAGTAGTGAGTAGTGAGTGCAGAGTAGTGAGTAGTGAGTGCAGAGTAGTGAGTAGTGAGTGCAGAGTAGTGAGTAGAGTAGTGAGTAGAGTAGATTAGTGAGTAGTGAGTGCAGAGTAGTGAGTAGTGAGTAGATTAGTGAGTAGAGTAGTGAGTAGTGAGTGCAGAGTAGTGAGTAGTGAGTGCAGAGTAGTGAGTAGTGAGTGCAGAGTAGTGAGTAGTGAGTGCAGAGTAGTGAGTAGTGAGTAGAGTAGTGAGTAGTGAGTAGAGTAGTGAGTAGAGTAGTGAGGTGAGTAGAGTAGTGAGGTGACTAAAGTAGTGAGTGCAGAGTAGTGAGTAGAGAAGTGAGTAGTGAGTTGAGTAGTGAGTTGAGTAGTGAGTAGAGTAGTGAGTAGAGTAGTGAGTAGTGAGTGCAGAGTAGTGAGTAGTGAGTAGAGTAGTGAGTAGTGAGTGCAGAGTAGTGAGTAGAGAAGTGAGTAGTGAGTTGAGTAGTGAGTAGAGTAGTGAGTAGAAAGTAGTGAGTTGAGTAGTGAGTAGAGTAGTGAGTAGAGTAGAGTAGAGTAGTGAGTAGAGTAGTGAGTAGAGTAGAGTAGTGAGTAGTGAGTGCAGAGTATAGTAGTGAGTAGAGTAGTGAGTGCAGAGTAGTGAGTAGTGAGTGCAGAGTAGTGAGTAGAGTAGTGAGTAGTGAGTAGAGTAGTGAGTAGAGAGTAGAGTAGTGAGTAGTGAGTAGAGTAGTGAGTAGAGTAGTGAGTAGTGACTGCAGAGTAGTGAGTAGAGTAGTGAGTAGTGAGTAGAGTAGTGAGTAGAGTAGAGTAGTGAGTAGAGTAGAGTAGTGAGTAGAGTAGAGTAGTGAGTAGAGTAGAGTAGTGAGTAGGACATCACAGGCAGCAGCTGTGCAAGCTTCTTACACTCACAAGGAGACCACAGGCAGCAGAGGTGCAAGCTTCTCACACTCACAAGAAGGACATCACAGGCAGTAACGGTGCAATATTCGCACACTCACAAGGAGATCACTGGCAGTACACACCACATGAACACACTCCATAACACATAGCAACAATACATTGGCATTTACAATGCCATTAGCTCAAACTCAAATAAATCCGAGCCCGATTGCATTTCTAATGCTTGTTTAATTTAGCTACCATACAGAATGTGTCTGAGTCAGCAACATCAGCTTTGTTGTGTGCAGTGTGAAGGTACCATTCAGAATGTGTCTGAGTCAGCAACATCAGCTTTGGTGTGTGCAGTGTAAAAATAACATACAGAATGTATCCGACTCAGCAACATTAGCTTTGGTGTGTGCAGTGTCAAGGTACCATACAGAATGTGTTTTACTCAGCAACATCAGCTGTGGTGCGTGCAGTGTGAAGGTACCTTACAGAATATGTCTGAGTCAGCAACATCAGCTTTGGTGCATGCAGTGTGAAGGTACTATACAGAATCTGTCTGAGTCAGAAACATCAGCTTTGGTTTGTGCAGTGCGAAGGTACCATACAGAATATGTCTGAGTCGACAACATCAGCTGTGGTGCATGCAGTGTGAAGGTACCTTACAGAATGTGGCGAGTATGCAACATCAGCAGCGGTGTGTTCAGTGTGAAGGTACCATCGAGAATGTCAGCAACACCAGTTGTGGTTTGTACAGAATAAAGGCACCTTACAGGAGGCGTCTTAACAAAATGTGGCGGAGTGGGCAACATCAGCTGTGGTGTGTGCAGTGTGAAGGTACCATCCATAATGTGTCTGAGTCCGCAACATCAGCTGTGGTGGGTGAGCAGTCAAAATATCGAAAATATAATATCAACCTATATTAATATCGATGTGATAATATCGAAGGGACAGAATTTCAATGTTCAGAATGTCGATGGACAGAATATCGGCCCTAAGGTAAGTAATATTCATTTTTTTTAATATCGCAGTCAGAAATACCGATACCAAATATATCAATGTTACTAATATTGATGTTCCTAATGTATATATTTATATGATTGTTATGTATTTTATTATGTATTTAATATGTATGTGTTATATTTTTTTGTTAAGGGTTCTACTGGTTTTAAAATATATGTATACAACTTGTATATGTTAATTTAAGTTAATTTTGTATTTTAGTACCATAGCGGGTTGTGGGTATATAGGGGAATAGGGTTCGAAGTAATTTAATTATACTAAATTAATTATTCATTTTTAGGAATTATAAATTCATTTTAATACATTTTTGCGTGTAACTTCTGTAACGGGTTGTGGGTTTATAGGGGAATAGAGTGGGAAGTAATTTAAATGTAATTAAGTAATTTATTGTCATTAATTGGTATTGATAATTATATTATTGTTAATTCGTTTTTATTAATTGGTAATTCATTTTTATTAATTTAATTGTTAATGATAAGTGTATTATTTTATTATTGGAGTGTGTTGTGAGTTTATAGGGGAATAGTGTGTAAAGTAATTTATATCTAATTAAGCAATTATTAAATGTATTGTTGGGTAATGATAGTTAATTTATTGGACATTAATTATTAATTGGTAATTATTTAAAAGTATGAATTTCTGGTCATGAAAATTAATGTATTGTTTAATCAATAATTGGTAATCACACATTACTAAATATTATTTATTGATATTATTAATTAGTATATTAATAAGTAATTATTAATTGGTAATTAATGTTTAATCATTAATATTGTTTGGTATAAACAATTATTATTTGTTCAATATTCGTTAATTGGTCATTACTTTTTAATTAATGTTTTTGTTATAAAACTATTTTATTATTCAATATTTATCAATTGGTAATTAATATTTATTAATTAATATTAATTGGTATTTATTATTAATGTATTGTTAATTATTCATTGGTATGAATGATGGACATTCGTCCCTCCTGTTGTCTCCTCCCGCATCCTCCCTCTATTTATGTCTCTCCTTCTCCCCTCTCTCAATGTACTAAGACTGAACTTTTTTGTCTGATGCCCGATGGAGCTACCTGGTTTAGCTATAGGTGAGATGGGCCGTGGATTCCCTCCTTGGTCTTCACCTACCCAGTCGGTCTTTAGACAGACTTCTATCCGTCTCTCTGTATTGTCTCTTCCCATTTCCTCCCGTTCTCACCTCCCCTGCCCCCTCCACTACTTTTCTCTCTCCTTTCTCCCCTCTCCTAATTGTATTGCCTATTTTTGGGGATTTATTGTGTAATTGTTGAACTTTTTATGTTACGTTGTTGATTCTCATGTAAAGCGCTCTGATACCTCCGGGTCTAGCCATTGCTATATAAAACTCTTTAAATAAAATAAATAAATAAATATTTATTGGTATTTGTAAATAGTTTAGATTTCTTTAATAATTCATTAATTATTTTAAAACATTATTTTATTTATAACTATGTTATTTTTAACTTCTATGCTATCCAGCACTTTCCCTACTGTTGCACTCTCTGGAATGGGAAATGTAATTTTTACCCCTACGTTATCCAACATTTTCCCTACCGTTGCACTCTCTGGAGTGGGAATAGCAATTTTTACCCCTACTTCGTCCAACACTTTCCCTACTGTTGCACTCTCTGGAGTTGGAATAGTAAAATTTACCCCTATGCTATCTAACACTTTCCCTACTGTTGCACTCTGTGGAGAGGGAATAGTAATTTCTACCCCTACGCTAGCTAACACTTTCCCTACTGTTGCACTCTCTGGAATGGGAATAGTAATTTCTACACCTACACTATCGAACACTTTCCCTACTGTTGCACTCTCTGGAGTTGGAATAGTCATTTTTACCCCTACGCTATTCAACATTTTCCTTACTGTTGTTTTTTTTTGCAGTTGGAATAGTAGGTCTATTCTCTCTGCTATTTAATATTTTTTGTAATATTTTAGCTAATGTGGTGCATAATTAATTTTAAAAATATTAAACGTTTTTTTTTCATTTAACATTAATATTTTTTTATTTATGTTATTATTTTTTGTGTATTTATTTATTTATTTAGTATTTTATAAAGCGCGCAGCTGCGTCCGACGGAGGTGTCCCGGCGCTGAAGACATTATCTCAGGAGGGTCAGGGGAGAATGTGGGGGGGAGAAGGAGTTAGTTCTGAGAAAAAAAACAGGTCTTTAGTTTTTTCCGGAACAGGGGTTCTGACGTCTGAAATCTTAACTCAGTGGGCAGCTGATTCCAGAGTTTGGAAGTAACAACTGCAAGGGCCCTACCTCCTGTGCGTGCAAGACGAAAACGGGGGCAGATCATGAGGCGGAGATGGTTAGATCGGAGGTTTCGTGGGGCTAAAGAGAACCTCATTCTGCGACGGAGGTATGAGGGGCCTCGGTCGTTGAGGGCTCTAAAAGCCAAAGTTAAGGCTTTAAATTGGATACGTAGTCTTATTGGGAGCCAGTGAAGTTTGATCAAGTGGGGTGAAATGGAGTGACGGTATGGGATATTGCAAATCAGTCTGGCCGCTGCGTTCTGGACTCTCTGTAGTTGGTTAATGAGGTAGGTAGGGGCACCTACATACAAGCTGTTGGCGTAGTCCAGGTGGGAGGTGATGAGGGCGTGGACTACTGTTTTTCGAGAGTCTAGCGGTAGATAGGGGATGATTTTTTTTAGCATTCGTAGCTTCCCGAAACAGGCTGAGGTGACTTTGTTGATTTGGGTTTTACAGGAGAGGGAGGTGTCGAATTGGAAGCCTAGATTTCGGGCGGCTTGGACTGGTACCGGAGGGGGGCTGAGTTCAGCCGGCCACCAAAGATTGGGAGGTAAGGGTGACTTCTGGTTAAAGAATAAGACTTCAGTCTTATCTGTGTTGAGCTTTAGGTTGTTCGTAGACATCCAGGAGATGATGTTCAGCATGCAGAGGCGAAAGTTGTCGAATGATTTTACAGAGTGGTCTTTGAAGGAGAACACCAGTTGGGTGTCGTCTGCGTAAAAAGTTACTTTGACGCCACAGGATTCGACCACTTTTGCCAGTGGTTTGAGGTACACATTGAAAAGGAGCGGGCTGGGGAAGGAACCCTGCGGGACTCCCCAGATCAGTGTTTTTTTGGAGGAAAGAAAGGGTCCTAGCATCACTTGTTGGGTTCTGTTCGTGAGAAAAGATTTTACCCATGAGAGGGGAGGTCCGCTGATACCTATCTCTTGCAGGCGAGCCAGTAGTTTGTCATGAGAGATGGTATCAAATGCCGCGGATAGGTCGAGGAGAACCAGCATGGTCTCCTCACCCCTATCCGTGCATTTTCGGATTGACTCGGAGACCTCGAGTAGCGCTGACTCGGTGCTATAGTCTGGTCTGAAGCCTGATTGAGTGTCGTGGAACAGAGAGTTAGATTCTAGGTAGCACGATAGTTGTTTCTGAACAGCTTTCTCGAGAACTTTTGCGGGTTTGGGCAAAAGTGAGATTGGTCGATAGTTGCTTAGACAGTAGGGATCAATGCCTGCTTTTTTTTGGATTGGGATTAGCAATGCGTGTTTCCAGGCAGCGGGGACGACACCAGTGTTTAGGGAGGAGTTCCAGATTTCAAGTAGGGGGTTAATGATTAGAGGAGCAATTACGTTCATGATTAAGGCCGGTGCTGGATCTAGGGGAGAGCCTGATTTACATTCCAAAAATAATTTCATAGCATTTTCCTTAGTAAGTGGTTGGAATGCTGTGAATGTGTGTTTGGAGTTAGTGGCAAGGTCGTCGGTAATACTAGTGCTGCTCTGGGGGATAGTCGCCGCAATGTTGGCAATTTTTTCTTCAAAGAAGTTTGATAGGTTTTCACTCAGTGTTTGGGACATAGGTACTGGGGTGGACAATGCACTGGGGTGGGTGAAGTCTTTCACTACATTAAAAAGGGCCTTGGACGAGTTTTTTGCTTTGGAAATAAAATCTGAGAAATAGATGCTCATGGAGTGGCGTTTGAGTTTGCGAAACTCTTTAAGGCCTTGTCGGTAAAGTGCCTTTGCTCCAGGTTCATAGTTCTGCCTCCACTGTCTTTCCAACTTTTTGCACAAGCTTCTGTGTGCCCTGAGTTCTTGAGTGAACCATGGGGCGGTAGGTTTTTGTCTACGGGAAGTAAGGGAGTGTAATGGGGCGATTTTCTCTATGGCGGTCGTGAGGTCATTATTTAGTATGTGCACCGCTACATCAAGGTCGTCCGGAAGCGGGTTTAGACTGTTGAAGTATTTTTGCTCTAGGGCAGTTAATGAAAGCTTGTGCCATTTTCTTCCTTGAGTTCTATTGGCGGACTCCTGTTTGACAATGTGGGCCAGGGGAACCTAGAAAGGTATTAAGTAATGGTCAGACCAGGTCAGAGGTAAGGGGGGGAGGATTTTTAGTTTCTCATAATTTGAAAAAATAAGGTCAAGGGTGTGCCCAGCGGTATGAGTGGGGCCGTTTACCTTTTGTATCAGATTTATGTTATGCATGGATTCCAGAAGCTGAGAGGCGTGGTTGCAGCTGCTTATGTCCACATGATGGTTGAAGTCTCCCAGTACCATGAAGTAAGGGTGTTTAAGGGAGAGATCTGCTGTGACTGCCACTAGCTCTTGAATGGCAGGTTGTGGAGTATTCGGGGGGATGTATACCAGGATCCCTGAGGAGATGGCAGTTGAGGAGTCTGTGACTGAGAAGTAGAGAGCTTCTATAGGTTTGATGTTTGTAATTTTCCTAGAGGTAATTTTCAGGTGATTCTTTAGGATCACAGCGATACCTCCACCTGTTTTGGAGCCTTCACGGCTTAATCCAGTGAAGCTGTAACCAGAGGGTATAGCTAGTGCGATGTCTGGGTTGGAGGAGTCTTTGATCCAGGTCTCGGTTAAGAATAATGCGTCCCAGGAAGTGGCGGACAATAGAAGCCAGATGTCGTTGGCATGGCAGGATAGTGAGCGGCAGTTCACTAATCCCATAGAGTACGTTTGGTAGGGGGGGGCTTATTGGTTGCCAGTTTGCGGGGGCGGGACCAATCGGGGCATAAAGAGTAAGGACAGTTTAGGCATTTGTGAAGAAAGGGGCTGGGTAGGGGGAAGTTGCAAGAGGTGGGAGACGAGCAGGATGTCTTACCTATGTCCAGGAGCTGTGTTCTAGTCCACATACGTCTCTGGGCGGGTAAAGGACTGACAGCGAGGCTGGCCCTAGGCCCGGAGCTGGCACGGACGGGCACAGACGGGCTTGCCTTAGGCGCGCCTTCAGCACGCAATCGTCGCGCCCGCTGCGCTCGCCCGCTGCGCGTCCGAAAGTTACACATGATTTATTGCGAGGGAGAGTGGAGGGTGAGGGCGTGGCCCCGAAAGGGGGCGTGGCCTTAGTGAGCGGCGGGAAATGGCGGCAATCTTTACTTCGATTGAATGTCCTCGGCAGCGCTAATATCCCCTGCGAGGCTTGTGGCGAGGAGGCTGGTAGAGTGGAACGGTGAGGTTATTCAACTCAACACACACACATTCACTCGTTCGTTCGGTATTTAAAAAACAAAGTATTTCGTGACTCACAATGGATTTAAAATAATGCTCGTGGCTTGTGGCTCCCGGCTTCCGCCTCAGGAGAAATGAACTTCAGATAAGATGCTGGGCATTCGCGTCTCATGTAGGCTGGGGGGCGTGGCCCCGAAAGGGGGCGTGGCCTTAGTGAGCGGCGGGAAATGGCGGCAATCTTTACTTCGATTGAATGTCCTAGGCAGCACTAATATCCGCTGCGAGGCTTTTGGCAAGGAGGCTGGTAGAGTGGAACGGTGAGGTCATTCAACACACACACATTCACTCGTTCATTCGTTATTTAAAAAACAAAGTATTTCGTGACTCACAATGGATTTAAAATAATGCTCGCTGCTTGTGGCTCCCGGCTTCCGCCTCAGGAGAAATGAACTTCAGATAAGATGCTGGGCATTCGCGTCTTATGTAGGCTGGGGGGCGTGGCCCCGAAAGGGGGCGTGGCCTTAGTGAGCGGCAGGAAATGGCGGCAATCTTTACTTCGATTAAATGTCCTCGGCAGCGCTAATATCCGCTGCGAGGCTTGTGGCAAGGAGGCTGGTAGAGTGGAACGGTGAGGTTATTCAACTCAATACACACACATTCACTCGTTCGTTCGTTATTTAAAAAACAAAGTATTTCATGACTCACAATGGATTTAAAATAATGCTCGTGGCTTGTGGCTCCCGGCTTCCGCCTCAGGAGAAATGTATTGGTAATTTATAATAGGTTTTAATTATTTTTGTTATTAAAATAATTATTAAAACTGATTATAAAGTAAGTATATATATTATATGTATGTTTAATTACTGTTTTATTACAATATATATATTACTTAATGTTAAACATTATAATTGTTTTTAACTATGTTATATTTATAAGTATTATTTAGTTTATTTTACATCTTTTTTTTATTTATAACGATATTTTTTACATCAATATTTTTTCTCTCGATATTTTTGTACTTACCATGTTGTAGATAGGATGTAGATATTCTTGACATCGATATTATTGCTCCGATATTTTTGTAGGTTGATTTTTTGACCTTCGATATGTTGTCAGTGATCCCTGTGTTGAGTGCAGTGTGAAGGTACCGTACAGAATGTGTCTGACTCAGCAACATCATTTGTGGTGCGTGCAGTGCGAAGGTACCTTACAGAATGTGGCTGAGTCAGCAACATCAGTCGTGGTGCATGCAGTGTGAAGATACCATACAGAATGTGTTTGTCAGCAACATCAGCTTTGGAGAGAGCAGTGTTAAGGTATCATACAGAATGTGCATGACTCAGCAACATTTGCTGTGGTGCATGCAGTGTGAAGGTACCATACAGAATGTGTCCGACTCAGCAACATCAGCTGTGGTGCATGCAGTGTGAAGGTACCATACAGAATGTGCATGACTCAGCAACATCAGTTGTGGTGCATGCAATGTGAAAGTACCTTACAGAATGTGGCTGAGTACGCAACATCAGTGGTGGTGCGTGCAGTGTGAAGATACCGTACATGAGCAGCATGCCACACCTGGAATAGTCAGTGTGGTGCACCTAAATTAATGTGGCTCGGTTAGTTGGACACCAGTTGTGAAAGACACAGTATTTTGTTCCTCACAGAATATGGATGACATTCATTGTCTTCTGTTTGGCTATTGCTTAGTTGGCCCCTGAAACTTAGGGAACCCAAACATCTATCCCCTTGAAGATGGTAGCCAGGAGATATAAATACACTGGCAGACTATGAAGATATCCGCACAAGTAAAATAAATTGACTAATAGCGACATTAATATTGGCCATTGCATGGCAGTCAATGTAAGCTGAAATGCTCTAGTCACAGAGTGCCCGAGTCACTGTAAGTCACAAAGCTCCATGTGTAGATTAATGCCACATATTGGGTACATTGCTTTAGACCTGGCATCTTTTGGAATAATTTCCCCTGTATTCTTGCTTCTGACCTCACGTTTTTGACTGTGTGCTGCATTTCGCTTTTGCTGGTTTTAAGACTTTGGGCACTTTACCACTGTTGACCAGTTCTAAAGTGCATGTGCTCCCTGAGTAAAAAGTATTGGAGATTGGCTCATACATGAGTGGCATATTTGATGTACTAGTAAGTCCCTAATAAAGTGCACCAGGTGTGCCCAGGGCCTGTACATCAAATGAACAATTGATGGACAGAATGCAAAACAATGTCATACATTCACTCCAGTACAGAGATCTGGGCCTAAATCCATTGCTTTTTGCTCCCCATGCCATTCCAGTTTCAACCCAGCCATATGAAAACCAGTTTTGACCCTGCTCCAGCCCGAACCCTGGATTGGAAATAAACATCCTATTACCGGTTTTGGGTTTCACCCCTCCTCACCCTGGCTCGCATGGAGAGCACGGGACCCACGTTTGGGCATACCCGTCCCACTCGGGGTGACAAATGCAAAAAAGAACACTTGATGGACAGAATGCAGAACAATGTCATACATTCACCCCATTACAGAGATCTAGGCCTAAATCCACAGAGGATGCTTGTTTCCAGTCCAGGGAAGATCTGGCTTGGCAGTTCGGGCCGGACAGTTCCCATGAGGAACAGGGTCAAGACTAATTTGCATATGGCTGGGTCCAAACTGGGGTGGCGTGGAGACCAAAAGAACAATGGATTCAACCCAGTTCTTTGTGACTGGGGTGAAGTTTGCATTGTTCAGCATTCCGTCCATCATTTGTTCCTTTTGCATTTGTCGCCCTAAGTTAGAAAGGTATGCCCAGATGTGGATCCCATGCTCACTGTGCCAATGGATTCAAGCTAGCCTGGCTAATATGCGTTGACGTCCCGAAACCGGACTCAGGATGCTTGTTTGTGTTCCAGGGATGACCTGGCTTGGCAGTTTGGGCTGGACTGTTCCCATAAGTGGGAAGGGAAGGGTATGCCCAGACGTGGGTTTCGTACTCACTTCGCCACTGGTTTCAAGATAGCCTGGCTGATGAGGGGTGATGCCCTGAAATCGATCCCAGGATGCTTGTTTCCGGTCCAGGAAACACCTGGCTTGGCAGTCGGGCTGGACTGTTCCCATGAGGAACAGGGTTAAGACTGATTTGCATGTGGCTGGGTTCAAACTGGGGTGGCGTGGTGAGCAAAAGAACGATGAATTCAACACACATCTTTGTGACGGGGGTGAATGTTTGCATTATTCACTATTCCATTCAACATTTGTTCCTTTTGCATTTGTCACTCTAAGTGGGAAGGGTATGCCCAGACGTGGGTCCCGTGCTCACTGCACCACTGGATTCAAGCTGGTCTGGCTGGTGAGGGGAGATGCCCAGAAACGTGTCCCAGATGCTTGTTTCTGGTCCTGGGAAGACCTGGCTGGACAGTTTCCATGAGGAACAGGGTCAAGACTGATTTGCATATGGTTGGGTCCAAACTTGGGTGGCGTGGTGAGCGAAAGAACAATGGATTCAACCCAGATCTTTGTGACTGGGGTGAATGTTTGCATTGTTCAGCTTTCTGTCTGTCAGTTGTTCCTTTTGCATTTTTTGCCCTAAGTGGGAAGGGTATGCCCAGATGTGGGTTTCGTACTCACTTCGCCACTGGATTCAAGATAGCCTGGCTGATATGGGGGGATGCCCTGAAATCGATCCCAGAATGCTTGTTTCCGGTCCAGGAAATACCTGGCTTGGCAGTTTGGGCTGGACTGTTCCCATGAGGAACAGGGTCAAGCCTGATTTGCATGTGGCTGGGTTCAAACTGGGGTGGCTTGGTGAGAAAAAGAACGATGAATTCAACACAAATCTTTGTGACTGGGGTGAATGTTTGCATTATTCAGCATTCCAGCCAACATTTGTTCCTTTTGCATTTGTCGCTCTATGTGGGATGGGTATGCCCAGACGTGAGTCCCATGCTCACTGCACCACTGGATTCAAGGTGGTCTGGCTGGTGAGGGGTGATGCCCCGAAACTTGTCCCAGGATGCTGTTTCTGGTCCTGGCTGGACTGTTCCCATGAGGAATAGGGTCAATACTGATTTGCATAGGGCTGGCTTCAATCTGTGGGGGCGTGGTGACCAAAAGAACAATTAATTCAACCCAGATCTTTGTGACTGGGCATGAATGTTTGTATTGTTCAGCATTCCGTCCATCATCTGTTCCTTTTGCATTTGTCGCTCTAAGTGGGAAAGATATGCCCAGAGATGGGTCCCATGCTCACTGCACCACTGTATTCAAGCAAGCTTGGCTGGTGAGGGGTGATGCGCCTAAACGGTCCCAGGATTCATTTCTGGTCCAGAGAAGACCTGGCTTGGCAGTTCGGGTTTGACTGTTCCCCAGTAGCGGTCGGCAGTAGGTGTTTCTGTAGGGCGGTGACGTGGGCAGGGGGAGGGGCAGGGTGGGGGGTAGTAATGTATGGATTACGGAGTTTTACAGGTAAGTAAACATTTAAATAAATAAAACAAATTTTGTTGCGCGCACTTCATCACCAAATGTGATGCAGTGCGCGCAACGAAATTTGTTTTATTTTTTTAAATGTTTACTTACCTGTAAAACTCCATAATCCATACATTACTACCACCTACCCTGCCCCTCCCCCTGCCCACATCACCGCCCTACAGAAACACCTACTGCCGACCGCTACTGCTGTTCCCATGATGAACAGGGTTTAGACTGATTTGCATATGGCTGAGTCCAAACTGGGGTGGCATAGTGAGCAAAAGAACGATGGATTCAACACAGATCTTTGTGATTGGAGGTGAATATTTGCATTGTTCAGCATTCCTTCCATCATTAGTTCCTTTTGCATTTGTCAACCTAAGTGGGAAGGGTATGTCCATATGTGGGTCCCGTGCTTACTGTTCCACTGTATTCAAGCTAAACTGGCTGATGAGGGGTGATGCCCCGAAACCGGTTCCAGGATACCTGTTTCTTGTTCAGTAAAGACCTGCCTTGGCAGTTCGGGCTGGACTGTTCCCATGAGCCATGCATATGGCTATTTTCAAACTGGGGTGGCGTGGTGAGCAAAATAACGATGGATTAAACCCAGATCTTTGTTACTGGGCGTGAATGTTTGCATTCCAGCCATCATTTGTTCCTTTTGCATTTGTAACCCTAAGTCGGATGGGTATGCCCAGACATGGGTCCCGTACTCACTGCACCACTGGATTCAAGCTAGCCTGGCTGGTGAGCTGATGCCCCGAAACCGTCCCCAGGATTCTTGTTTCCAATCCAGGGAAGACCTGACTGGATATTTCCCATGAGGAACAGGGTCAAGACTGATTTGCATAGGGCTGGGTCCAAACTGGGGTGGCTTGGTGAGCAAAAGAATGATGGATTCAACCCAAATATTTGTGAATAGGGGTGATTGTTTGCATTGTGCAGCATTCCGTCCAACATTTGTTCCTTTTACATTTGTCACCCTAAGTGGGAAAGGTATGCCCAGACGTGGGTCCCGTGCTCACTGTGCCACTGGATTCAAGCTAGCTTGGCTGATGAGGGGTGATGCCCCGAAACCGGTCCCAGGATGCTTGTTTCTGGTACAGGGAAGATCTGGCTTGTCAGTACAGGCTGGACTCTCCCCATGAGGAACAGGGTCAAGACTGATTTGCATATGGCTGGGTCCAAACATGGGTGGCATGGTGAGCAAAAGAACGATGGATTCAACTCAGATTTTTGTGACTGAGGTGAATGTTTTCATTGCTCAGCATTCTGTCTGTCATTTGTTCCTTTTGCACAAGTGGGGCTACAACACTGATTGTGCGAACCACATGAGTTGCCCTGCAAAAATAATTCAGAACTGCCACTGTCTGTCTATGCAGTTTTAAACTGCCATTTCGACTTGGTAAGTGCACCCACTTGCCAGGCCCAAACCTTCCCTTTAACTTCATGTAAGCCCCATTCAAAGTAAGGCAGCCCATGGGCAGGATGCAGTGCATTTGAATGGTGGGAGCGGTACTGGTGTGTTTTAAATGCCATAATAGTGAAATACTGATAATTTTGTTTTTCACTATTGCAAGGACTATCTATCCCTAGCGTAACATGGGGATTGCCTTGAAATATCTTTTAAGTGTAATTTCCCATTGCGAGCAGATGGAGATTTGAAAGTGTGAGGTCTCTGAACTCACAATTTAAAAACACATTGTTGGTTTTTAAATTGCGTGTTTGAAAATTCCACTTTTAGAAAGTGTAAACATTGGGGTGTGCAGTTCCTCTAGAAAAAAGGGGAGAGAGAATGTTGTAGAGTTCCAGGTCAAAGGAATAGGGTCTACAGGAGCAAGTGCCATCATACACCCAGAGAAGTGTTGTGCATCACCCACACCTCATCATACGCACATAAAAGATCTCCGGCAAAGAGCCCCCCAATGAGTGCCCATCAGGCATTACAGCATTGGCCTGACAAGGAGCATGCCCAAATGATGAAGCATGACACCTCTTGTGATGGTTGAGGGGACTTGCTCCTATAGAGCCTATTTCTTTGACATGGAACACCACACATTCTCTCTCTGCTTTTTCTAGAGAAACTGCAAACCCCAATCTTTAGACTATTATTGTAAGGAGCAAGTGTGCTGGACCTTTTCAAGCTCTGGGTTTCTCTTTTTTGAAGAGGCTTTTAAAAGTGAGCATTTTCGTGCCTAACCATTCAGTGACTCTGTCTGTCTGTAGAATACATGTCTGGGTTGGTTGACAAATGGGCTCTTGTGCATTCACTCTAGACAGTCACACAAAGAGAGCTGAGGTGTGCCTTGCATATCCTGATGGCCCATCACCAAGCTGATGGGCCTTCCTGAGCTAGAGTAGTGGGAGGAGTGTTCACTGACATCTGAATAGGGCTGTGCTTGTCATCACACGAAGCTGTCTCCACCCTGCCCTGTAACGTGTACGGAGCAAGGTCAGTGAAAGGCAGGGTCTTGTGCAACACAAAGACATTTCTTTGAAGTTTGCCTACTTCAAAGACAGAAAGGGGTATAAGTATTGGACCTCTGACACCCCAAAATCAGAACACTTCTGGAATGAGGACATTCTGCCAGGAAGAAGAGCTGTATGCTGTATGCGGGACTGCCACTCTTCCTGCTTCTGTCCTGGGAGCGAAAGTGCTTGTGTGTGTTTGGCTCCTGGTAAGAAGTCTCAGGGGCATCGAAGACTTCACCTACCGGTACCTGGACTCCACTGCTGAGAGTCCACTCCTGATTTGCGAAGTGGTGCCAAATTCAATTTCTGGGCCCTTGAAAGTGTAACCTGGTGATCTTACTGAGAAAATCCACGCATCGACTCCCAGCGCCTGTTTTCCCAACAAATCACTTCAAAAGGTCAACGCATCGTCACTGCCTGCCCTGAAGCGCGGTTCCCACTGCAAGTATCGGCCATGGCCCCAGATTGCCATCATAGCATGTCTGAAGAATCGCCGTAGCATAAGTCCCAAGCACCGTGACACAATGTTCTTGGCACTCGCTCCGACTCCAATGGAGCACCTGCTCGTGGCTGAAGAATTGACGCAGCACCTGCATCGATGCAGTGCATCTGAATTTTCAACGCATCATCCCTCAATGCCAACTCTTCATTGACACCACAGTAAGGAACCGAGGCAGCGCATCCAGAAACCAGCACATCACCTCCTCTGGCTGTAAGGAACCAACCCATGACCTCCCCTGTGTAGTGAGGAACAGATGCATCGCTTTGCTTTTCTGGTGCCTCACCTCCCCTGTGCCTTGCACCGTCTTTGATTTTTGATGCATCTAAGGTGTCCTTTCTAGTTAAAAGAACACATCCATTGATATCTTTGGACTAAACTTACTTAACCTTTCAAAAGTGATATTTTGACTTGTGTATGTTGGAGTTTTGTCATTTCTGTCTTGTTTTATTGAGAAACAAATTGGCTATTTTTTTTTACTTGGGTGGCATCCTTTTGCAGTGTTTCCTGTCTTACTGTGTGTGTCTGTATAAATACTTTATACCTTGCCTCTGAGATAAGCCTGACAGCTTGTTCCAAGCTACCAAAGGGGATAGCTGGGGTTACCTTGGCTGCGTGACTCCCTCACCCAGATTAGAGTCAGGGTCCCTAATTGGACAGGGTGCATACCACTGCCAACAAGAGACCCCATTTCTAACAACTGGTCTGCCTAAATATTACCTGATCTCTATCAAAGCTACTTTACACTCAGCTGTCAGTGAGCTACTTAAGAATATTTGACAGACTCACCTCTTCAATTGTTACTACAACACCACTGACACATTAGCCGTTTCATAAAAGGTACTACAATTTACCTCCCTCGCCTATCAATGAAAAAGGCAAAATGTCCAGCAAACCCAGAGGTTTATGAAGCACATAAACATGACTCAGACATATCTTCAAAAAGATATTTATTCTCAGAGGCACTTTCTCAGAGAATGCATCCAACATTTGGAGTGCCTTCCCCTCTCAAAAAGAATTGCCCTTCATGGCAGATATTCAAATCTAAACTAAAGGGGAACCCACTGAACAGGGATTATTAGCATTTTGCTAATTTCAAGCATATTCATTCTGAGGTCCCTATTCCTTGCGCTTTATGTCTCAAATACTGCTATTTATCCTTCTTTTTTGAATACTGCTAATGTTATGCTGTCAATTTAGTAATGATGGATTTCCAGCATTTGTCACGTAATCCATCAGTTACTGCACACTCTGATGATTTAATAAAAATAAATTGCTTCTAGCTCATACGAATCAAAAGTTACTAAAACACAGAAACACGAGTTATGCGCAATGGAAAACCCTTTGCAAAGTTTGCCTGGTCACCTCTCCTTTGCTTATTTCTGTATGCATGTGTCAAAATGGTTGTAATGAGGTGAATCATTTGCCTAGATGGAGTTATCATGTGCAAATATGACAAAGTAATAAGGTAATACCACCAAAAAATGGGATATGATATGCTGTATAATTTGTCTTTCCTTGCTGCATAAATTAGTAAACCTTGCCGCATAATTAGATTTTCTCTTGCTGCATAATCCCAGTGGTCCTAACTATAACCTGTATTAGATGCTCTACTCCTCACCCTCTTTGTGGTCCGGTCTAACAACTACTCCCTGTTCGTACCGTCCTCCCCGCTCGGTGAACAACCTTTACAACGCAACTTTTACAACGCAGTGCCTTTACAACGCAAACCATTACAACGCATTGCGCTGGGGGGGCGCTCTAGGATAGGGAATAGATTTAATTTACTATCCAACACCTTCCCTACTATCCACGGGGACTGGAGTTGGAATAGTAAATTAAACTATTCACTATCCAGCACCCCAAAGCGCTATGCGTTGTAAAGGCATGCATTGTAAATACCGCGTTGTAAAGGCATGCGTGGTAAAAGCATGTGTTGTAATGTCGTACCATCTGTGCAAAACACTCTGTCAACCCCTTTGGAGTATAGTTATTCTATTTCAAAACTATTAAAAAAGTAAAATACTACTGATCCTTGGAAGCTCATAGGGTTTGCTTAAATGGCAGCAGCGGTTCCACTGCTAATCCGGAGGACCGTCGCCCCACAGGAAAAATCAAATGATAATAACTCCACGTTATTATCATTTTATTTTTCAGAAGGCTCTGAAGGTGCAGGGCGGGGCTACCCACAAAGCAGTGGGAGGAGAGGTGAGCACTTTCTAAGAGTGCACAACAGTTTGGTCAGCCGTCTTGCAACACCTGAGTGGAGAGCATGCACAGGCTCCCACTGCCTGTCTGAGAACCAAACCACGGCACTCAGACCAATCACGATGCTGCTGTCATGGTGACAGCAGCATCATGATTGGCTAGGGGAGTCTGCTTTCTGCTGGATCGGAGAGGATGAAGAGAAGCGGCGGCCGACAGCACAGGTAAGTGAATTTTAATTTTCTTCTTAAACCCCCACACCTTCCCACTGCCCCACCACCACTGCCCTGTAGCAACCACTACTGATATGCTCTTGAAGTGTGTGAAATTCTTACTGAATTGGATAACTGGGCTTTGTAGTAGGGTATACAGCATGTGTAGTATGTATGCATTCCGGAGGTGCTGGAACAATTTTCATAGAGTGGGTGCTGCCACAAATGGTACATCATTGAAGGCATAGAGGCTGTGAAAAATCCTAGCTTTGAAAACCACACCGGAAGAGACAAGGGACTGAGACTTCTCTGGCTCCCTCACTATCAATATTAACTCACTCGACAGAAAAGTACTAGAAACATAGTCCGATCTACACAATATCCAAGACAGGCTGGAACTATAGATCATATAGAAATCCACATAGTAACAGTAAATATCATATCTACTTGAACCTGAGACAGAACAAGGGAAGACAACAAATGTCTTAATACTCACACACTTTGCAGTGTCATGCTTCATCATTGGGCCGCATCATACATCCAGGTGCAGACCAATACTCTGGATGGAGCGCTATCTTTTTTTAACGAAGAACAGTGGTGAGGGTGGGGAAAGAAAGGAAAAACGTGATAGTACACACAAAACATGTCAAAAAAGCGAAAAAACTGGAAAAGAGGAAGGGAGGTCTAATCCCCTCTGTAACAGGACCAAACTGTGCAGTACTTTAACTTAAAACAACCTAAGGGTCAACATAAATTCTTTAATTCTGTCTGTGGACCCCTGATAGGATAAAAAATATATATCGGGGTATATAGGGAAAGCGGCGGTCCCTATAGCCCCACTGCAAATACCAACATGCTTCTGCCAATATTATGCCCCCATACAGTCGCACTGGCTTTCATCAGGATGTTGGTCCCTAGTTGAAGGTCCTGAGGGTGCAGGGGTCCCGCATTCCTGATTTGCATGTGCCCTCCACACTGGAGGGCTCATTGGACATCTGCAACATTGCGGCGGGCGGTGCAGAGAGCACCGCCCTTCCGCAATGCCACAGAGGCAGGTTATGTGTTTCAATGCACAACGTGACAGGCACCGCGCGGTGCCTGCCACGTTGTTCATTGAAAGCCAGGGGGTACCATAGGTACCCCACATGTGCACCCCCACCCTCCCAGAGTCCCTGGGGGCCCGCAATGGGCCCCCCAAGCAGACTCTGCATGCCTTTCTGTGCAATGCTGCCATGGAAAGGCATGTTCAAGGCCACATTGTAATATGGCTGTCAGACACGCCACCATATTGAACCATTTCCCGCCCGGTCAACAGAAAAGCGGCATTGTGATATGACGGGCGGTCTTTTCTACGGGGATGGCGGGCGTATTGCCCCCACTGGGCTGACGGTGACTACCGCCGGCCCGGCTGGGGCAATCCGCCCGCCATCCTAATGGGGCCCTTGGTGTGGTAGTGCACCAGGATTTACAGACAGCACCTCTTCCTTTGGAATACCCACTACATTTGCACAAGTATATAGTTTCCCTGATACAACTATACAGTGCACACATGGTAATGTATGGAAATACGTATTCAGCAAATATCTATCATTTGCACATCAGCAAGTTAAGATTTGTTTTGATCCTATTAGAAACAAATATTTTATCACACTTCATAACTGATGAAATGTACTGTGTTTGTACTTTTCTAACTGCTGAAATATTTTAAAATATGTGTACAGTTCATTTATTGGAATTTAAATGTTGTGTGTTGAATAAAACTGCCTTCCTAGAGACTTTCATACTCCCTGTACCTCAGCAAGAATGTCAGGTATTTCACTTTGCAGAACCTTCTAACTTTCAATTCAGAGAAATAAAAGTAAATACCAATCTGTATGTTAAAAGAATAGGCAGCTATTTGTCAGAGGACGTAGCCTAATGTTTGTCCTCTGTCTTTAAACGCACAGCAAATGTGACGAGTTAAAGAAAACATTTAATGGCATCTTTATTGCTAATTAACTTCTGAACTCCAGCATATTTATTTGGAGGATGCTGCAGCACCCCCATCACCCCTATTTCCAGCGCCTATGGGGTCTTTGGAACTCATATTTGACTGATAGAGCAGTACTCCTAATCAAGGTCACCGCTGCACAACATTTACTCACCACTTTGATGCATGGCTCCAGGATAAGCTTAATTAACGCCAAGATGGTGAATCCCGCCCAGGACCTTATGAAGCCAGATCTGTTTAGAACTTGTTAGATCTTTAGCCACATCAGCAGACCATGTTGCATATCTTTCTATTATCCAACTTCCAAAGTAAGTGTTATCCTTCACTGCTATTCCTGACATCTAACCACCTTTTGTGTGAGGGATTTGTGGTATTGCACAAGGACCTAAAGTTGGGGATTACCTGGCGTAATCACAGATAATGAAGGTACTTGAGTGAACAAGCAGCCTCAAAAAGTGTCGCTACAGCGGCTTCCATGCATTTTGCATGACCAGGCTGGGACTGGGTACTTATCTGAGGATTAGCAGGCACCTCTGATGTCTTTCTGAGGAGCGAGATCACAGGTCAAGTACTCACAACCGCATCAAGAAGTAATCCTCAAAGAGGTGTCTGTCTGGCTGTGGTTAAGACTAGGGTAGAATGGAATGGAATGTGTCTTACAACCTAAGTGCATGCTTTATGGGTAGTAATAATGCATACTGTCATTGCTAGTATGATGCTTGATCTCAGAACAGTTTTGATAAATACATTTTTTCTGCAATTTTACAGACACAAGCGTTGCTTTTGTTTATTCACAGAGGACGCCTGTCCTGTCCACTTGCCTGTGGATAATGTGCATTTTCTCCAAACACCGCCCCTTCAAAACACTGCAGGCCTGCTCTAGAAATCCTATGCAGGCCGGACTGGTAATGAGTCAACAGGCAGTGCCCAATGGGCTGATCTCACAGGTCAGTGTGAGGGTCTATTTTTTGGGCTGTTTGTGGACCTGTTTTATCTTTGGGTTGTTACGGCTGATTTCCTTGATATTAGAGCAAACATTGCCTGCAGATCGAAGCCGTCTTCCATACTTGGCAAAACAAGTATACAGCTTCCTTTACAAGTTAAAACTGCAACAATTTGCAAGAAGTTTTTTAGTTTTCTAATACACTAATGGGGGCATTTTTATTTTGGTGCCCGGGCCTAAATTCTGTCCCAGTCTGGACCTGATCCTAAGTTGTCATTAACACTATTTGAGCCATTCATGAAAAATATATGAGTGGTAGCGAAAGAAAGGGATCCCAGTTAATGTCATAGTGGAGACGAAATGTAATGAGTAAAAGTTACTGTTGCAGAATTGTAAGACCTGAGATTGAATCCCACTTTCTCGGCAAGGTCAGTTTGGGTGACACTGTCACATCACTGGCATCTACTTCTGTCTCCTTGAGAAAATCGAGCGCTCTCACTACCAAAATCTGAACATTTGTTCCCTAAGCCAATAAGGCATAAAAGACTGCTGTATGGTACCCTAAAATCAGGTCTTGGGAAATTGATTTCACAGAAGCTGACGACCATTTGTTTATACCGATGTTGGCTTATTGAGTGGGAATTTTCCAAGAAGAAGTGATTTTTTTGCTTTAAATTTGCAGAGAGATGTGATTTTCATTGGCGTGCATGGTAGAGCGATATATAGTTGTTTGTATAGATGGTGGAAGTCAGTGAGTGTGATTTCAGAAGGGAATGGGTTCTTGACTATTGATGACAGATGGGTTCAACAGCTGTGGTTGAGGTTATCCTTATCCTGCGAAAGCCAGTCCTACATCTCCTGACTTAGAAGTGAGCTGCCAAGGTCTGATGTCACATCACCCTAGGGCGAATCTGTTAATAGTGCACTGGGATCTAGGGCCCAACAGCCCTTTGCACCTTAACAATAGGTATTTTCAAATGCCAACCAGATGGAGGCCATTTTGCCTGCTTGCATTAGGACCCAGAGAACTCTTGCCACACCACTGAGATCTGCCTCGGCCCACCAAGGATTAAATCAGTGACTGAGAATCCCAGTGAGGGAGAATATTAAACCAGTGGTTTCCGAAAATGGCAACATAGACAGATTATTAAATCATGATCTCTGGACTTCACATCAAGGCTTGAATGCTAAGCAGGATTCTTGTCAATTCACATCAAGGACAACCTATTAAAGTGCGACTTGCATCATTCCCAGGGGTCAGAATACTAAATCATACTAAATCAGGGGTCTTCGAAATTCCAGGAAAAGACGAATATTGTAGGAGAGAACTTTGGGGCATATTATTAAGAACGGGCGTTACATTATCGCCGCTTTTATCGTCAGGAAACTGCCGATAAAGCGGCGATAATGTGCTTGATAATATGCTCTATGAATTCCAATCGAAGCCCATGTTAGATGTCTTCACATCTAACATGGGCTTCGATTGGAATTCATAGAGCATATTATCAAGCACATTATCGCCGCTTTATCGGCAGTTTCCTGCCGATAAAAGCGGCGATAATGTAACGCTTTCTTGATAATATGCCACCTAGGGATTCACAGCGAGTTGGGGACATTAATGTGGGTTCTTTGGGGCTCCCAGCAAGGTTGGAATATTCACCAGTATCTCCTTGAAATTCACAGCGAGGTCAGACTATTAACGCAATCCTAATGCAGTGAAGTTAATCAGGTGCATCTAGGAAGTCCATTCCCATATGTTAATGGAAGGTGAATGGATAGTTGCAGGGCTTTGAGTGAAGGATGTTCACCTTGGGTGCCTGTCAGACGCTTCATTTCCCCTTAAGACCATTTTCCAGATTGAAACAAGATGGTCTCTTTATCAGACATCTGTGGACTTGGCTAACCTTTTCTCCAAGCTCCCTAACCAGGAACGCAAGCCGGCCCTTTTGGTAGCCGCTTGTTATTGCTGAAACTACATTTAAACATACACAGTAAAAATATTTTTTGTAAATGATAAACCTAGTAAGGGAGGTCTACTGAAGACACATCTAGGCACCAGGTGACAGGTAATAGATGGGTTTCGGCACAACTTCACAATCTTTCACACTACAGCCAGATTAAGATCGTGAAAAAGGCCTATTTCTCCACTGAGATTGATGAAGCCCCAACCAACCAAAAAACAGTTTTTCTGATTGCTTAATCATTTTTACAACCCAAAGCATTGGTTAGGGACATCCCACCCTCTCAAACCTTAGGTAACCAAGGGTCAGATGTAGGAAGCAAAATACTAATCGCAAACGCAGAAATTCGCAGAATGTCAACGTTTGCGACTGCTAAATAGCCCTGTGTAATGTAGAGAGGGGAAAAATCCAAGCGCAAAATAAGGAATCGCAAGAAACAAGAGAAGTAGTTTTGCGATTCCCTAAATTGCGAGTTTGACCCACAGAGTCCCAAATTGTATATCGCAAATTGTGAAATCGCAAAAAAAATTGCAATGAAATGTATGTAAAATTGCTAATAGCGATTTCCGCAGAAATCGCTATTTGCGACTCGCAAATTACCACCAACTCAAAGCAGGTAGTAACCAGGTGCACTGCCTATAAACAGCCCCAGAAGGCATTATTTTCAACACAATGGCAGCCCTGTATGTCATTGCATGGAGGATGCGTATGCAAGCAGCAGCACAGAGGATGAGGAGGCGACAGGAATGCATACACCGAGCACGCATCACCGTTTTCCAACTCACAGAAGAAGAAATAGATGAGAGGTACAGGCTTCACTCCACTACCATCCTAGACCTGAAACGTGACCTGCATCCAATCCTGAGACATCAGATACGCAGGGTGCACACAATGCTAACACATGTGCAGGTCCTGTGTTCCCTGCACCTACTTGCATCAGGTAGTTACGTTGGGGTGCTAGCTGTAGCTGGAGGTGTCTCACAAAGTTGTCAACACCTTTCTGGATGCCATGCTTCAAAGAATGCACTATTATATCCGGTTTCCCACCACGCAAATGGAACAGCATAAGACCAAGATGGATTTCTATCAGATGGCGGTAAGATGTTGACGGTGGCAGAGTCTCCCCTGATCCGTTTAGATGCCAGCAAGCGCTGCAGGAAGCTAATTAGACTCAGTGGAAGGGTCAGCGCTGCACAATCTTTATTTCTTATGAAATTTAAAAATCACGAAGCATTTTTAAAAACGGCACTCTAAACTGATTTAATAGTTTCCACTCACTCGCACAGATCTGGTAGGGAAGTCTGGGCTCAATTGCCAGCCTGCACGCCTCGGTCCGACTCGGTGATTGCAACCGTTGAGCGAAGGGCGGACAGGCAGACCCAGTTACTTCCACATTACGAGCGGTTAGCGCTCTAGTTTTTCCAGCGGCGAGGACTACATAGGCAGCGAGGAACGGCGGGCTCTGGGCGGTAAGGTGTTGACGGTGGCAGAGTCTCCCCTGATCCGTTAAGACGCCAGCAAGCGATGCAGGAAGCTAATTAGACTCAGTGGAAGGGTCAGCGCTGCACAATCTTTATTTCTTATGAAATTTTAAAATCACGACGCATTTTTAAAAACGGTACTGTAAACTGATTTAATAGTTTCCACTCACTCGCACAGATCTGGTAGTGAAGTCTGGGCTCAATTGCGAGCCTGCACGCCTCGGTCCGACTCGTTGATTGCAACCGTTGAGCGGAGGGCGGACAGGCAGACCCAGTTACTTCCGCATCACGAGCGGTTAGCGCTCTAGCTTTTCCAGCGGCGAGGACTACATAGCCCTCTCGTCACTCTGAGCGCGCAGCGGTCGCGCGCAGGGGTGCGCCTAAGAACGCACCTAAGACAACCCGAAGAGAAGCCCGTCTGCGCCCGACCGCGACTGGACGAGGCTAGGGGCTACAGGCTATGGCTTTTACATCTGCCCTTCCTATTGACCAGGCCAAACCTCGGGTAAGATACTCATCTCTAGATCTGTTACGTATTTGGACGCCATCACATCAGGGTTGCTCAGGAGGAGGAGGAGTATCTCCAGAAGGCCCTTTCTCCTGTCGCAAATGTCATTTTCAAGCTCTATATGATAAACCTCCAAACCTTCACTATGAAGCTCCCGCTCTAAAAACAGTCCTACAGGGCCCTTTAAAAAGCAGAAACCTTTTATGTAATATTAGATCACTGTCTAAACATTACAGCGAAGTATGGGACCTTATTTTCTCTGTGCAACCCGAAATCTGCTATCTAACTGAAACATGGCTAAAACCCCAATCGGTCCCGGCTATTACCTTAGGGATTCAAGAAGGCTATAAAATAGCCAGGCTAGACCGTCCAATTAAGATTGGGGGAGGTATTGCGATCGTATATAAACAGAACTTATCAATCACAATTCTAGAAGAAAATAGCACTCCAGACCTAGAAATTCTGGTTTTTAAAGTCTGCATCTCTAATAAAATTAGTTATAAAGGGGCATTAGTTTACCACCCTCCTGGTCCTTGTTCAAGTTTTAACATCTCGCTGTTGGAGATATTAGCCAGACACATTGACACTGAGAATGAATTTATACTCCTAGATTTCAATGTACACGGCGATTTGAAGGAATGCGGTGATGCACAGTCCTTATTGACTGATCTTTCCCTGTTTGGACTAACCCTAATGAATACTGGTGCTACACACCTAGCAGGACATACTCTAGACCTCATTTTTACAAATACATCTAATACCATGATATGTGTTCCTCCAATACAAGTAAACTGGACAGACCATTTTGTTATGGAGTTCCACACTTTCCATCCAGGTAACGTCCCTGCTCAGGTACAAGCCTTTCCCATTAGACGCAGGCAATGGCATAAGGTCTCCCCTGAAGCTTTTCAGGAGCAATTTGTGGAGCCTTCTATTAGCTCTTCAGAGGATGTAGATACGGCTTTAGCTAATTATAATCATGCAATTTTTAAAGCTGTCGACTGTATCGCCCCCATGAAAACGTTTAAACCATGCTTAGCTCGCAAACAGGAAGCATGGTTTTCGGAACATTTAAGATCACTCCAACAATCGGCTAGAAAGCTAGAAAGGGTGTGGAGAACGACCCATGGTGAAACAGACAGGAATCATTACTGGGCGGCTCTTACCATTTATCACAAAGAAATTCGATGCGCCCGAAAAACACATATTGAGTCTTTACTCTCAGCCGCAGGAAATGCCCCTAGGATTCTATATCAAACCCTCAAGTCTTTTGTGAAACCAGCTGCTTGCAAAACTCCTGAATTAGTGTCACAACAATTGTGCAACGAAGTCGCTCAGTTTTTCACTAACAAGATAAATAGGATACATGATGATATTACAAGAATCAACTCATCCATTATAGGAATAACACCCTCATGCCCGGAAGAAGAAAAAGAACCAGGATCGATGACCTTGGATACCTTTCCCTCCATCTCCCTGGTAGAGGTTGAATGCTATCTAGGCCAGATTAAGAGTGGTAGACCCTCAGACATTATCCCGGCCAGAATTGTGCCGGTAGTAGGAAAGATTCTGAGCCCACAGATTGAATGTCTTGTGAATCTCTCACTGGTGGAAGGTCGAGTTCCCGGGGAATGGAAGAAAGCACTAGTGAGGCCCATCAGGAAAAACCCTTCTACCCCCTGGACGGATATGTCTAACCTTAGGCCAATATCCCTTCTTCCTTTTTTGGGGAAACCTATAGAGAAACATGTTAATAAGCATGTATCAAACTATATTGAACAGACAGGCAGACTAGATTGTTCTCAATTTGGCTTTAGACCAAAACATAGCACCGAATCTGCCTTGCTCTCGGTGACTGATGACCTCCATATGTACCAGGATAGAGGGTACTCTGTTATCCTGGTACTATTAGATCTGTCTGCAGCGTTCGACACGATATCCCATAAAATCTTAATCAAACGCCTGACCATGATCGGCATTGAGAGCAGAGCACTAGCCTGGTTAAAGAGCTTTATATCTAACCGTACCCAAGCAGTCACCATGGGCTCATTTCGGTCGGCTGAGACTAACATCACGAAAGGGGTGCCACAGGGCTCTTGTTTGAGCCCGACTCTTTTTAACATCTACGTGGCACCCCTGGCCAGAATTCTGAGAGAGTTTGGGTGCATCCCCATCTCCTACGCGGATGATACCCAGCTCTTGTTTCCTTTCAAAAGTCTCACCGACGAAGTGAGGACGGCCTTTTCCGAAGGCATGAAAGCTGTGGCAAAGTGGATGACATCAAACTATCTCCAATGCAATGTAAATAAGACCGAAGTCGTGCTTTTTGGAGAGGCTAGAGCTCTGTGGACGCCTGACTGGTGGCCGTGCGAGCTTGGCCAAGTGCCAGAACCTAAACAGGTTGTAAAAAACCTAGGGGTACACCTTGATCGAGAGCTTTCTTTTAAACAACATGGGAACTGGGTCGTTGGCCAATGTTTCCATGTTATTGGACTCTTACGAAAAGTTTTTCCAATACTACCGGACTCCACCAGGAAAACTCTTGTACAGGCATTAGTATTGAGTCGCCTGGATTATTGCAATGGGCTCCTGCTGTCAGCCAATGAAGGTGTCCTAGCAAGACTCCAGGTGATACAAAACACTGCAGCGAGGCTAGTACTGAATGCCCCTCCAAGAACGCCATCGAAACCCCTCCTGGATAAATTACATTGGCTTTCAGGCCACAAGAGGATCAATTTTTAGACTTGCTGCCTGATCCACAAGAGCCTAAATGGATGTGGGCCCTCCTATTGGAAGGACAAATTCATTCCGTATAATCCTATTCGATCTCTCAGGTCAAGCAGCCAACTCTTATTGAGAGTACCAACCACAAAGAAGGTCAGACAAGGTGGCAAAGCTTTGTCGGTTGTCGGACCTACCTGGTGGAATAAACTTCCTCTCGAGCTTAGGCAATGTCCAGAACATCTATATTTTAGAAAAAAACTTAAAACATTCTTATTTCAGATTTAGTCTATGTACCCTTTTGTCCATACTGAACTATATGCTAAACTGATGCTGCTGGTCTTCCTCTTTCACTTTCTCTCTCTCGTTTTCTTCCTTTTTCTGTGCGCAGAGATACTCTGTATAGAGTCGATTCTAGCGCGTTACAAATCTATAAATAAATAAATGGCCCAATTCTCCCATGTCAATGGGTGCATTGATGGGACACATATTGCAGTCTGCCCCCCCTCTGCTACTGAGTATGTATATCGGAACAGAAAATCATATCACTCAATCAACGTCCAGGTCATTTGTGATGCGTCACACATCATAACTGATATAGTAGTAAAATTCCCAGGAAGAACGCATGACTTCTGCATCTTCAGGCACAGCGGAATCTATACACGTCTGGCTGGTGTGAATTTGGAGAAGGATACCTGCTAGGTAAATGCGTGAGACACACTCTGAAGTATCCCTTGGCTGTATCTGTTGTTGCCTGTGATTGGTGTTTCATCCTTTTCCATTTAGGTGACAGCGCATATTCAGTGCGTGCATTCGTACTCACCCCACTCCTCAACCCATCTACCCCAAGTGAGAGGAGATACAATGCTGCCCATAAGTGTAAGCGGAACGTGGTGGAGTGTACATTTGGACTCCTGAAGAGCAGGTTCCGCTGTCTCCACAAAAGTGGAGGTCCACTGCAGTACTTCCCGAGATATGCTGCAAAACCATTGCTACCTGTGCCATGCTACACAACCTGGCCACTAAGAAGGGAACCCCAGTGGAAATCATAGATTCGGACTCAGAGGATGAGGAATGACCACGGCCACATCACAGAGCAGCAGGTGACGTAGGAGCCGCAGATGGGAGACACAGATGTGCTGAGCTCACACACAACTATTTCTAAGTAATGACACCAAGCGGATACTGATATTTGTATAACGGTGTGTTATTGTCCTTACATCAGGCAATATGTATGCACATCACCTCACAATACTGGCCTCTGTGTGCCTTGAGTTGCCCAGCGTGGCATGTTCACACTGCATGCACATTGTCAACCACTGTCACTGGGTTACATAGGTTACCTCACCCGTCAGCGAATGTCAGCCACAGCATGGACTTATTTCCTGCGCCCACGCACAGCAGTGTTTCGCTCAGTGAGCATACTTCCCTCCCTTGACGACTGTTCTGCTGATGGCCATTGCCTTGCACTACGCCATCTGGGCTCAGCAACAGGTGGAGTTATGCTGCTGTGGCTGGTGACCTCCTCACTGTCGCCACCATCCCCAGACCCTGTGGCAGCTATGTTGGCTGTCTGGAGTAGTTCAACAGCAGTGTTGACCTGCACCAACCCCCTAGCAACACCCTGGCTGCAGTGGGCCATTTGCACTTGCATGGCAACTGTGCGTCTGCTCCCGACAGATGTAGCATTACATAGGCGGTTGACCGCCTTTGTGTATCCATCCATGCGCTGTTTTTCCCTGCGACTTGCGCCACGTTCACTGTTTAATTTGCTGCATAACTGCCATACTGCCACATTCATGTCCCTTGTGCACTTTGCATTGGCCCTATGACCCTCAGCAACAGTGGTGTTCAGTTCATTGATGCCTTCCTTAATGTCTGTTGGAAATCAAATGGCCCTTTTTGCAGGGTTATTCACAAACATGTTTGCTTTTTCCTCCTATTTTTCCCTGACCTATTTGTGTTGGTTTTAGGACTCTGAGCTCTTTACCACTGCTAATCAGTGCTGAAGTGCATATGCTCTCTGTGTAAATTGTGTTATGGATTGGTTTTTCCATGATTGGATATTTGATGTACCTGTTATCCCCTAGTAAAGTGCACTGCATGTGCCAGGGCCAGTGAATTGAATGCTATTCGGGGGCCTGCAGCACTGGTTGTGTCACCCCCATGAGTAGCCCTGAAAACGGTAACTTGACCTGCCATTGCGCGCAGTTTGAAACTGTCATGTAAACTTGGCCAGTGCACACACTGGCCGGTCCCTAACCTTCCCTTTTCTTACATGTCAGACACCCCTCAGGTAGGCCCAAGGTACCCCTCTGGGCAGGGTGCAGTGTAGGTGAAAGGTAGGACATGCCCTGGTGTGTGTGGCATGTCCTAATAGTGAATTACAGCCAATTTTGTTTTTCACTATTGCAATGCTATCAGTTCCCTAATAGACCGAATGGAAGGTTTTGTTTATAACATCTTATAAACATGCCCGACCCAGGGAATTCAGTAAGAAAATAAAATTTAGTATGCCTGAACTGATCTAAAGATGCATCTTTTAGTGAAAGGGATTTTTACATTCTGCGTTTGAAAAAAAACACTTTTTGAAAGTGTGTATTTTCTTGCTCAGTTATCCCATGTGCCTCTGCTGGAATGTGGATTGCCTTTCTGGATTTTGGATGACATAAGGCTGGGGGACCGGAGGGGCTCCAGATAATCTAGGTAGCTCACGATAGGGCTGAATAGACCTGGTCTATGATGGGGGAAGGGGGAGGAGATTTCCTTGCACCTCAAAGGGCCTGGTCTGCCTCTGACAAATGCTGTCTCCACCACCTGCCAGGAATTCACACCAGAGAAGCCCCAACTGGTTCGGGCCGGGCACAGACACCATTGCCTGCAAGATCAAAGGATTTTTGGACATAAATACTGAGTCCCAAACCCCTGAACTTTAGAACTCATCTGGATCAAGAAGACTGCCAAGAAGAAGAGCTGGAGAAGCTGCAAGAAGGAACGACTGCTTTGCTGGGTGCTTTGCTCGGCTGACTTGCCGTGGCTGCTTCTGTCTTGGGGAGTGAAAGGCCTGGACTGGACTTTCTGCAACCCAAATTGTGAGTCCCACCAAAGGCTTGAGGTAGAGCTTGCCCCCTGTTCACGAAGTCTCAGGAACAAGAAAGACTTCAAGCTCTTCTGCGCGCAGCACTGGGGACTGTGCGTTTTGTGTTGCAAACAGAGGAAAAGCAACTCGACGACGTCTAGGACGCCGCTGCCGACTCCGTGACCTGTAGGCACCACAGAGGGAACCACCGCAGTGCCGCACTGCAACCGTGGTCTCACCGACAACACCTGTTTATGCTGCCACGAGCCTCTGCTTGTACCGCAACCTGTGGGCACTGCACTCAGCACTGCCTCGCTTCATGCCGAAGCTTTGGTACCACAGAGGGCCTTGCCGCAATGCCGCACTGCAACCCTGGTCTCAACGACAACGCCTGTTGATGACACCACTGAGCCGCTGCTTGCACCGCGAACTGTGGGCACCGCACTCCGCACTGCCTCGCTTCAGGTCGAAGCTTTGTAACCCCAGAGGGGACCGCTGCAATGCTGCACTGCAACCCCTGGTCTCACCGATGACGCCTGTTGACACCACCACTGAGCCACTGCTCGCACCGCGACCTATGGGCACCGCACTCCACATCACCTGGCTTCACGAGGCCGCCTTGGCCTGCCGGACGCCGCCACGCCTTGCCGAAACCAAGACCGGTAGACGGTCAAATTAACTCTGGGCTCAATACGCTTGGCAACCTGTACGGAGGCCACTCTTTTAAAACAGCAAGCTCGTTTAACTTACTTTGGACTCATTTTCCCTTTGTTGCAGCATTGGGTGCAACGCACGATCCGAAGTTAAAACTTAAAGATTTTTTACCTCAGTCCAAGAAAAACCGACCAAAACTGGTAAGAAGTTTGCTAGCACGCCTATGGCGCCCAGCCTAAAAACATGTCCCAATATGAATACTGATTACGAACATTTTCTGACTTTCTTCCACAGATGTAGTGGCTGTTCAGCCTTACACGAGGTAAGCGTCTAATGTCAGCGTTTGTGTATATCCTAGTGTTTGTGAAATATATGTATGTAGTACACTAATTGCCTATTACTGTCACTTCCGTAAATCTTTACAGAGCCTATTTTGGCGTCTTAGCCATCTGCCAACAAGACGTGCTGTATACTGATAAGGTATGAATACGAGGTTTTTACTGGTATGGCACTTGTAGTAAGAACACTAAGGATAGTTGGTCTGATTGATTGTTTTGTTTTCATTTTTCATTATTTTTTAGAGTATTGGTCCTGAAGAGAAATCCGCATTGGGGATTTCGAAACGCGTCGACCTATTTTCATCAGGGTCTGGTGTCTATATATGGGATTGGTATATAAATAGAAAATATTAAATAGGACGTAGTTGACCCAGAAGTGTACAATACATGAATCATTGGTTACACTCATTGTTTCCTAATCTGTCCATACAAAAATAATTTGTAGACACTAATCCTGTATCAATACTGTTTTGTTTCTCTTTGTATGAATGTAGATGGATGAATGTGTTTGGCCAAAATGAATGGGTGGATATGTTGTAAATATTGTAAAAAATTCATTATATGATATATTGTTAATTGAAAATGTCTTTTCATCTTTTGTATATGCACATGAAAATAAGTTACATACAAAATTGATAATGCTCCACTAGTGCAAAAGAAATCAATAAACTAGTGTGACAAACAAAGAATCTGATCCTCATGTTTTAGTCCTAAGGGTCTGTTGTTTCTCAAATATTATTCTAAATAGCTCCAGTACTGGTATTTGTATTGTTTTTTTAGATTTCTTAGGCTCAGCCTTGCTGGTTCAGAGTCACGACCCTGTGTCGTTTTCAGTTGCCGAAATCAATGCCGCTGCTTGCACCATGGTTCGGGGCACTGCTCGTAAGTCACACGACACACCGCCCTCATCCCGCACCGCAGGCTTGGCCTACCAGTGCCGGCGCCATCGACTCCAGTACATCAGCCAACAACAGCGCTTCAGCAATGACGACGACGCTGCTTGCAACATGGCCTGCTAGCACCGTGGCTGTTCACACCACGACCAGAGGGCACCGCACGCCGCACCGCTGCCCTTCACACCGCAATACCAAAGGGGATGATGGACGGATAACCCGACGCCTGCCGACGCCAGCGCAGCTGATTCCATCAGAGAGCAGCTCGACCTACAACGCGAGTGACTTCAAGGGCCCCATCGCCCTGCATTTTTCACTGGTACTGTTTTGCGGGTCTTCCCGACACCGTAGCTGGCCCGCGACCCCGCAACCAGTCAGAGCTGTTGGATTTTGTTGTTCACAACACTGTGTTAGCCCGGACAGAGCTATCCACACAAGGAACTCTTTTTAAGCAACGTATTTCTGGAACTGTGAACTTTTAAGTTTAGTATTGTGGATTTTTATTGTTTTTATTTATATAATTATATAAAAATATTGGATATTTTTTAAACTGGTGTGGTGTCCTTTTGTAGTGCGTGCACTGTGTTACTGTTGGTTATGTGCAAATGCTTTACACACAGCCTCTAAGATAAGCCTGGCTGCTTATACCAAGCTACCAAGGGGGTGAGCAGGGGTTATTTTAGAAGTATAACTCCCTTATCCAGACTAGAGTGGTGGTTTTTGCCTGCTTTGGGTCTCGCCCTAGCCTACCAAAAATCCCATTTCTAACAATGGCCCTCATGTTCTCGTTCAGAGACACCAGCTGCCATTGCATTAATCTCACTGTCTTCATTTGCAACCACGGCACCTTCACCATGGTGCCCTCAAGACCTGCAAAGACACTGGATTCCTCACTCTGTTCAGACAGACTGGTGTGACTAAGCTGCATGGATGACTGTAGGTCGGGAGACTGTGCTTTGTCTTTGGGCATGATCTGTGGAGCTTCCCTGGTCTCCTCCACTCCCCCTCCATCTCCTGTAGTGTTTCCACTGTGTACCTCCTAGGTCTTGGTGGTGGTGTAGGTGTGAAATCTGTGGCTGTCCGAGACTCTTCCTCCCGAATATGTTATTGCCCAGGTGCCTCATGTGTCTCCCTCTCTTTTGTCTGTGGTGCAGATTCCCCTGTGTTACATTAAATTACATGAGTTGCTATTCACACTAACAGTCCTCCACTTGTTATTGACTGATATGAGACCCCTGCAATTCTGTTCATAAATCTGACTGACATGCTATATGTGTTTTGGGACTACATCTCTCAAGATGCATTGCTAGTTGTTATCAAAATGTGAACTGGAGTGGAATTCTAACTTGCTCATGGGGGATTGGGGATGGGGAGGGTTCAGGACAGGCTGTGCATGCATCTTACCTTGTCTGGTGTTGTCTCGGGCTGAACTGTCCATGTCTCCTATGCCACTGATGGTCTCAGGCTGGAGGTTGGACTCCACCAAATCATCCAGGGGTGTTGTTGCAGGCTCTGTGGATGATCCACCACCTGTCTTTTTTGCTTGCTTCAGCTTGTCTGCTACCCTCTCCTTCGCCCTGGAGCGCAAGTCATACCAGACCTTCTTTAGGTCATTGATGGAGCGCTGGGTCACTCCAATGGCATTGATCTTGGCTTGTATCTCCAGCCAGATCTTTCTCTTCTGTGATTCTAGTACATGCAGGGATTTCTTGGCAAATAACTGGTCATGTTTCTTCACCACTTCCTCAATCAGGACCTCCAACTCCTTTTCACTAAACTTATGCTTCCTTTTCCTTTCTGCATGCTCCTTTCCCTTCTCCTGTGTGTCCATCCTGTCAGTTGGTGTCTGCCTGAACACTTGTGTGCAGCTCCTGGGTGTGTGCTCCTGCTCTCTGCCTCTCCCACAGCCTAAGGCACTCAGAATCAGCAAGGGTGTGGCCACTTCCTGTATGTGATGTCATCAGGATGCACCTGAATCACAGATTCACTAATTTGCGATCTTTTAAAATTGCGATTTCGCAAATACTGAATTAGATTCGGTATGGGGGTTTGCGGGTTTTATGGAAACGCAATTTATTTGCGATTATTAATCTACATTTCGGTTTAGAATCCTTAATAGCGATTCGATAAAAATATTTTTACCTACATCTGCCCACATATCTTTTCATTTTTTGAAGAAACATTACTGAACATCTGAGGGGAGTTTAGATGTAGCTCTCCTCCAAGGATTGATTTGATGGAGAACATCCACCACCAACAGAAGCATCCTTGACAGCTTTTCCGAATATTACCCTGGCCCAATCATGACAAGCTATATTGTCCTGCAAATTAGGATCCCCTTTGGACTCCTGCCCCCCTTACATCCTTCACAAAGTTGTTCACATTTTGTCAACTCTATGAACAATGCAATCCTTAACACCTCGTTGGTCACTGCTGAAGTCCCGACCGACTGGAAATTCGCATTTGTCAAACGATTGCAGAAAAAACACTTGGCTGATCCCACAACTCAAGCCAATTATTTAAAATGTAATATCGATAAGAAGGAAGGCAAGCTTCTCTGTAAGTCTAATTATTGTGATCCTGCTCTATGAT
The DNA here is from genome assembly GCF_964261635.1 of Lissotriton helveticus. Lineage (NCBI taxonomy): Eukaryota > Metazoa > Chordata > Amphibia > Caudata > Salamandridae > Lissotriton > Lissotriton helveticus. The sequence continues at coordinate 1,765,756,796 of NC_136057.1, forward strand.
GGCCTAATTTCACTCCCCCTCCACCGCTACAGTAGAGGTTGTAAGAAACCTGGGAGTAAAATTTGATGTGTCCTTATCAGTACATCCACAAGTTCTTGCAGTGGCAGAAATGTATTTTTTTTTCAGAAAATTTTTTATTGGAATTTTGCTGTTGACAGAATACAATGAGGTACTGCTTCCTAGAAGTCAGAAAGGCAGTGTGAATATAAGTATATTTGCAAACCAGTTAGTCAATCAACATTCTGATATTATCGCCTTACCCCGATCCCCCCGCCCCAAAGCCCCCACCCTTAGAACTTCCCGCCCGGTACCCACCCCCAAACCCGCACAGTGTCTACATGGTCCATGAGAAAGAGCATGGTAAACTCAGTATCTACGTGTGTATCATTTCACCCAGAATCAACTAGTTAACGTTCTGCATCGGCGTCTCGCGGCGCCGGCGGGTCCAGCAACAGACCTCTGTAGTCCGCCCATCTTTTCCAGATTTGAAAATGTTTTATGTGGCAGCCCCTGGCTTCAAATACCGGGCGTTCCAGCCCCATGTTAAAGTCCATGCCCCTCTTCCACACCTCCACCAAGGGGGCCCTAGGATCCTTCCAAGCCCGAGCAATGTCTCTTTTAGCCACAGTAAGGCCCAGCAGAAGCAGATGACGTTTATATATATTTCCTCCCACTTGTTCCATAACATGGAGAAGGCCCAGCTTCGGCGAGCGGGGGAGGTCCCAGCCCAACACCTCTGTCAGACAATCGCAAACACCGGTCCAGAATCTCTGCAACCCCGCACATGCCCACAACGTATGTATAAAGGAGCCAACTGAACATCCACACCGCAGGCAGTCAGGGGAGGCTATCAGACCCGCCCGCCACAGGCGATCCCTAGTATAGTATGCCCTATGCAGGTACTTAAATTGAATAAAGCGCAAGCGCACCGCAACTGCCGTCCCCCTTGGGGCCTCCAGGGCTTCTCTCCAATCCTCCTCTTCCAGGCCTCCTACATCTCCCTCCCACACAGACCGCAATTTATCAAGGGAAGAGGAGCAGTGTGTAACGAGTGTTTGATATATATTAGATATTTTCTTAGTTTCCAAGTCCCCCATGAATACCTTTGCTTCCAGGGGGCTGAACTCCGGCAAAGAGTCCAAGCCGACCAATGCGGGGGACAGGGCGTGTCGGAGCTGCAGGTATCTGAAGAATTGAGTATGGGGCATATCATATTCGTCTCGTAGAGCCTGAAAGGACTTAAGGGTCGTGCCATTCATGACGTGGTACAGCGCGACATGCCAATCGCATCCCAGCCACTGAATGCCCGCAGAGACGCCAGTGCCGGAAGCCTCCCATTGTGCCATAGTGGGGTTTCCTTTGTCAGCGTGTTCCACCATCCCATGCGACGGAGAGTGCTATGCCACACCAGAAAGACCACCTGGGTGACCATCGGGAGCCTCTTTCTGATGGCCGCCGAGTACAAGATAGTATGCAGCGTGTCTGGATCCATCAGGTATCTCTCCAGGGCATAGGCCGGGTCACCCCGGTCCCCATACCACCACTCGTTGAGGACCAGAAGATGTGATGCTTGGTAGTAAGACAGGACATCGGACGTGGCCAGCCCCCCACAATAAGTAGAGAGGAAGCAGGTGCGGAGCGCCACCCTTGCCGCCCCCCCCCCCGGCCCACAAGAACTGACTTAGCGCCGAGTTTACCTGCCAAAACCACTGCGGCGATACAGGATATGGATGGTTTTGTAATTGATATAGAATACGGGGGAGAGCTACCATCTTAAATATGGCCGAGCGGCCATAAATATTCAAAGGCATCCTAGACCATATTTTCATGTCAGACCGTATTTTGTCCCACACAGGTAGTACATTGCGTGACCAGGAGACTCCGGGCACATCTGTCAGAAAAACGCCCAGGTACTTAATGCCACCCGCTGCCTCCTGTAGGGCCGATGCCTAGGAACCCAGGCCACCACGCTTCCCCAGCACCCACAGCTTCGATTTCTGCACGTTCAAATTGAGACCAGACACTTTGCCAAATATTCGCATTATTTCAAGGTCCCTGGGCCCTGATCTATTCAGGTCTGTAAGGAAGAAAAGAACATCATCGGCATAGAGCGCGATTCTGTCAGACGGCCCCGCCTCCCACTCAACGCCTCGCAGCTGTGCGTCCATCCGCACCCATGCCGCCAGCGGCTCCATGGCCAGGGCAAATAAGTACGGGGAAAGAGGGCAACCCTGCCGGGTGCCTCGGCCCACAGGGAAGGGGCTGGAGACTGCCCCGGCCACTTTCACAGCTGCCGTCAGGTCTGTATATAGTAGCTGTATATACGACAGGAAATGCGGACCCAAATTGAGGCGAAGTAGGAGGGCTCGGAGATATGTCCAGCTCAGCGAATCGAAAGCTCTATCGATATCGGCTAGCAGAAGCGCCGCCGGGATTCCCGCCGCCCGCGCTGCCTCCACCACTAACTGCGCTCGTCTGATGTTGTGTCTCGTCGCCCTGTGGGGCATAAACCCGGCCTGGTCCGGGTGGACCAAGTCCGTGATATAGGGGAGGAGGCGATTAGCCAAGGCCTTCGCCAGGATTTTCGCCTCGACATTAAGCAGCGAGATCGGTCGTTACGATTCAGGGCATTGGCAGAAATGTATTTTAACTTAATTAAATCAGAGATTTTTTTTTTCAAGTACCTCCCACTAGCTGCTAGAAGGACAGTGGCCTTTGTATTGGTAACGTTCAGATTACACAACTGCAATATTTTTGTATATGGTTCTTCAAAACAAACTATTCACAAACTGCAGGTGGTACAACACGCTGCTGCCAGCCTTATTTTGAAACCTCCTCGATGTTTTTTGGCATCGGCAGCACTAAAGGCTCTACACTGGCTGCCGGTGCACAAGAGGGTCCTTTTCAAAATCCTCCTATTTACTTTCGGAGCATATAGAGTGTCAGGGCCAAAATACCTCATTTCTAGATTCACCCAATACAAGACCTAATAGATGCTGAGTTCTTCACTTGCCAATCTTCAGAAGCCCCCACTTTCAGACTCAAAACTCATGGGAACCAACTTCCTAGTCATTTGAGATTCATTAAATCAGAGGCCATCTTTAGAAAACAACTGAAGACCTGGCTTTTTGTTGCCCCTGATTAGCTATGTTACTCTCTAAGTCTCTGATTTGCCTCCGTACTTGTCATGTATGGGTTCTGAAGTCATTACTTTTTGCTGCTTAGTGCCAGGATGCTCCCTGGGGAGTGGCAGTGTGGTTTATAAGCTCCAAATTCATTCATTCATTCATTCACCTTCAGACCTGATTCCGCACTGGAGAAGACAAGCAGCAGGTCTTTCTTACCCAGGAAGCACTTACAGTCCAACCAAATTCTGTATGTCATATTTATTTCATTGAGCCTGCTGCCATCCGCATCAAATGTACTGTTAGAATGGCTGGCATTAAAGGTTCAGGTTGGCATTATCTTCTCAAAACCTTTCCCACAGTAAAAGAAACAGGGGTTGACACCCATAGGATCTCCTTTGAGTGTAACACAATCAAGACACATGTTAAACTTGGCATTATAGTGTGGTTTCCTGACTTTTTGCCTTCTGACCTCCTGGTTTGCTGACTTCATTTTTGCTGACTTTAGGATTCTGAACACTTTACCACTGCTAACCAGGACTAAAGTGCATGTGCTCTGTACTCTAAACATGGTACCATTGGCTTATCCACAAATGGCATATTAAATGTACTTCTAAGTCCCTAGTAGAGTGCACTACATGTGCCCAGGGACTGTAAATTAAATGCTACTAGTGGGCCTGTAGCACTGATAATGCCACCCACTTCAGTAGTTCTTTGACCATGCCTCAGGCCTACCATTGGAGAGTTTGTGTGTGCAGTTTTAAACTGCCACTTCAACCTCACCAGTTCACCCTCTTGCCAGGCCCAAACCTTCCTTTTTATTACATGTAATTCACCCCTTAGGTAGGTCCTGGGCAGCCCTAAAGGCAGGGTGCATTGTATTTAAGTAATAGGACATGCACTTTTATGTTTTGCATATCCTGGTAGTGAAATACTCTTAAATTTGTTTTTGACTACTGTAAGGCGTATTTCTTACATAGGTTAACATGGGGACTGTCTTATAACATCAAGTGTAGTTATCCATTGGGACAAGATAGGAAAAGTACATGTGGTGTCTCTGGACTCATAATTAAAAAACCCAACTTATTGCGAAGTTGTTTTTTAAATGGTAGTTCTGAAAATGCCACTTTTAGAAAGTTGCAATTTTCTTACTTAAACTATTTGGTGCCTTCTGCCTGCCAGTGGAATACATGCTTGGGTGGGTGACAGCTGGCTTCCTACATGCTCTTTAGACAGCAACACTCAAAAGCAGAGTAGGCGTGACTGAGCAGCCATCTTGTGGTTCTGAAAAATCTGGATTCATATAATAGTACTGGACTCGAGAATAAAAACTTCGTCGAAATAGGACGAATTTGGTATCAAAAGACCGAGAATGACGAGTACATCAAGTACATGTATTTTCGGCGTATTTGAGTGACGATTTCACCTCGAAATCGTCATTTACATTCTAAAACCCTTAGCTGCATGTTGCCCTTTACATAGGCCTTAATCCAGTTGAATTTGATTCCACAAGGACACATACTCCTTAATCGACTTCTCCCTGACCCCAGTACAAGTTAGAACCATTGCCCCAGGCCGAACTCGTTAGGTCAGTTCCCTCCCAGTGGCCGAGCAAGATAGCATCTAGGCTCAACCAGCCATAAAACCATTTGAGCGCGCACACCTGCCATATCTCGCTCACATCTTTCTCCACTCCTTTTCTTCACTTGCTTTATGATGGGGAGGTGACCGTTTTTATTAGGGGTCCAGCGATATCTGATGAAATGTTGGGCCTTGCCGGATGATTTGTTATGGGCAGCACGACGTGAAATATGTACATGTCATCATGACTCTGCTTTTCTTTTGTAATCAGTAACTATAAATGAAATACCACGAATCCAAGGAATGTTTTGCCCAAGGCTGAAAATTACGTATAAGAAGAGAAGCCTGACTCCGTAAAAGTGTGCAGTCTCCTGAGAATATACCCGTGTTGTACTTCTAGGACCCTGTTACCTTGGTTGCAGCCAATAAACTAATCTTTGACTTCACCTAGAAGACTCTGAAGTTTCTGTAGGTCTGACTCAGGAGAACCCGAGGTCTCTGGGTGTTGATCCCCTGGCACCGCTGGGTTACCGGTTCTGTGCCGGTTCTTAAAAACCCAGTACCTCAATTGGCGCCCAGCGTTTGGGGCGATTCCAGTGGTACCAATCAGCCTGAAGATCGTGAGGAGCTTCGTGTGGAAATTCCGGAGGAGGGCCCACCACCTCATCGACCCCTGTATGTCGACGTGGTCCGAAGGTCTTTACTGCGAGGTTCCCCGCTTCCCGACGGCTACAAGGACTGCTGCCCTGGCTATCGCCCTGATGTTGGACCCCTGAAGTTTTCGGTAGAGCGAAACGCTGAGACGAGTCTTCTGGTGACGCCATCGATATTTTCAGTTAAGTATAAGTGGAGCGTCTCCCAGTCCTTAGTTGGACTTACTTTGTGGTATTTTGGAGATACAAAAGGTTTTTATTGGTTCTTGCAAGCACCATAACCGAAGGACTCGTGTATTCACGAGAAATATCGTAATCGATAAATCCTTTGAAGTTTGGAACTAGACTAGAGAGCGAGGATGCCTAGTCTTAGACTTGGGAATTGGTTTTGTCTTGGTAGTAATAATAGGGACTCCCGATTGGAGGACTCATGTCCGGTTCCTCCAGTTGGAACTCCGACTTACGAGCTATACGTTAAACATGGGGTAGGCCCCATCGTTTACAACGAGGTATGGATTAAATACACTAGGAAAGATGGTGTTTTAAAATGGTAGCTTTGATTCTGAAATCTTAGACAACCTTGAAGTTAAACTCTTCAAAAAGAAAGCCCGGCCGGCGATGTTTGACTCTTTCCGCTTATGGCGCAAAGAAGCCAAACAAAAAGAAATTAAATTAGCTAAGAAAAATAAGAGAGAAGGGGGACTTTCAGTTATGCAAGCTGCCGTGCAGTTTAAAGATAATGAGGAAGAGCAGATAAATGAGCAGTTGCACAGGCAACGTAAAATGGCAATAGATAAGTGTTATCCAGTTTTGCCGTCTCTTCAGCAAGGGACAGCAAAAGAGCGTGAAAAAGACCCATTAATGTCGCAATTATTAACTTCACCACCCCCCTATGCGCAGAATGCCACAGCACCCCCGCAACCTTTAGTTGCACAAGCTGCGCCTCCGGCTCTTCCACAGCACCCACCAGCTGTTCTTCAGCTGGCTCCTACTTCTTCGGTGCAGCTTCCTCCAGGCCCACCGACCACTTCTGTTTCACCTGTGTTTTCTACGATTGTGCCTACTGTACTTTCTACATCTCCTAATGCCCCCTCTATGATTTTGCCTGGTACCACATCTATTATTCCTGATACCTCTTTTGCCATCTCTACACCCGCCTTATCTCACCCCGTTTTTTCATCTGTTTGTCCTTCAGTCTCACCTTCCATTCGGCAGAAAATGGCCAGCACTGTTACTAATCTTCTTTCACCTCTTTTCGGGTCGCCTGCTACGACCCCTAACATAGGAAGAAGACAATTGCGAAGTCAACTGCCTGATTATCAAGAGAGAGATTCCCTGAATAGTTTAGCCCGGAAATGGGTCATGGACACTGCAAAATATGATGTACAGTCTGTCATGGAAGTCTTCCATCAATGGGAAGCAGCGGCACAGAGATATGTGTTCGAACAGATATGTGTCTTTCTTGGCGAGGATTTAGAAGACAACGATCAAGAATGCATCCCGCGAGAGATGTGTCGTGTACGATTTAAGTTTGGAGAGGGTATGATTGTAGGTCCCGATGTGGAAAAGGCAGTTGAAATGCTATTATCATATCGAAGTAAGGGAAGCAGTTCTGGGTCACCATCGGAATCTAGTGCATCTAGTAGGAAAAAGGCACGACAATACCCTATGAGAGAAGTTCCCCCACAGTGGAGAGAGGGTGACGCGACAGCTGTCCCACCTGTCCTGCCCCACTTTCACCGCGTATGGGTACATGTCCCATGGAAGCGAGCTGAAGTTTTAGCACTCAAACAAACACTACCAGATCCGCGTAAAAATCCTGCAGGGTACTATAAAGAATTGTCGCAAACTGCTGGGTCATGTATAATGAATTTGGCCGATATCGATATGTTATTCGGGAACGTTGTTCCACAGCCTTTATGGGGAAAAATTTGTCATGTAGATCATGACCAGGAATTAGGTGACACGTGGGCTAATATTACTGCTGCAGATGCGCGACAAGTCGGTGGTGCCAAGCCTGAGCCTCTGATAGCGGAACTACCTGGTAGAATAGTAGATTACATGAAAACGATAATGCCTGCAATACGCGTAAATTGGGATAAGTTATCTGCATGCAAGCAAAAGAAAGAAGAAACTGTTTCAGATTTCTTCACCAGATTTGAAGAAACATTCATTGACCACAGCGGTCAAGATATGACCACAGAAGGTGGACAGAGATTGTTCGTCGATAAATTTGTGCACAATCTGCTTCCAGATTTGTGTAGGAAATTAAAAGATTCGGAAAGTTCTTGGGCAGTCTCATCTTCAGCCCAGATATTAGCTACCGCACAGTACTACGAGAATAGAGACAAAGATGAGAAAGATAAAGTAGAAAAGAAAACTAGAGAACTCAAAACAAAGGTTTTGCTACAGCAAGCCTATCCGCCACGTGGTGGTGGTAATCAAAATAATAATGGTCAGAATCACTACCAGAACACTTTTCAGCAGCCTCAACAATATCAGAGAAACTTGCAAAGATTCGATTACAATCAAAACCGCGTAGGTCCCAACCAGTGTTTATATTGCAAACAAGAGGGTCATTACAAATATAATTGTCCTGCCCTACCACTACGTGCAAATGGAATTTCTGGCGTAAGAGGTCGTGGTAGTCAGCAAGCGCCTAGAGGTAGAGGGCGTGGAAACGCCCCTCAGGACGCACGTCCCCTTCCACCACAAAACTCTATGAACAGGTTTGACCAGCAAAATAACGTATCTGACAGGACAGCTCAATACTACGTTGATGAGTATTACACAGAAAATGAGCAGTGGGAGAATAATGATTGCTAGGACAGCCTTAGACAAGGAGAGGGAGTTGTTTCAGTTCCAGTAGATCAGAGTGGACCTTACATTGAGGTGATTACATCGGGTGTGTCAGAACCTTTTCTGTTGGATACTGGTGCTACAAAGAGTTCTATTATGCACTCCAAACTCCCTGGCGCACCTTTGTCTGGCGAAATGAACGTTTCCGTAGGTTTTTCTGGCGCCCCGGTTAGAAATCCGATTTCTGACCCTTTATCTCTTTCTGTTGGTCCTTGTGAATTCGAAGCACCCCTTATTTTGACAACAGGTTGTGGTGAAAATTTGCTAGGATTAGATTTGCTAAAAAGATTGTATGCGACTTTGTACTGTTCTCCCTCAGGAGTACAACTTACTTTAGGTAAGAAAGTGGTTTCTCCCATGTATTTGTCGAGAAATGCACTTCCAGCAGAATTGGCACTTCTCCCAGATATTCTTTGGGATACTGGTCTGAATGATGTAGGTCTCTTAGAAATCCCACCATATGTTGTAACATTGAAGTCGAATGTCAAAATGCCACGAATTCCCCAATACAGAATATCCAATGAGGGCGAAAAAGCTTTGCTAGCGATTGTTTACGAGTTGATTGAAAAAGACGTGATTGAAGAAACACGAGGCAATGTTTGCAATAGTCCTGTTCTGCCTGTTTTAAAACGAACTGACCCTTCTCAGCCACCTGTGTATAGATTCGTGATTGATCTTAGAGAAGTAAATAAGATAGTGGTGCCACAATTCCCAGTTGTCCCCGACATTACAACATTATTGACTATGATTCCAGCCTCTGCCTCCTGGTTTTCGGTGATTGATCTGAAGAATGCTTTCTTCAGTATCCCGATTGCTGAGGAAAGCAGGGATATTTTTTCCTTTAGTTTAGGAGGTCGCAGCTTCCGCTTTAAACGCGCTCCTCAAGGCTACTGTGAAAGCCCCTCAATATACAGTCAAGCTCTGAAAAGTCAGCTTGACACAATGGTTTTGCCCAAAGGTGCCACTCTCGCACAGTACGTGGACGATTTGCTCATCGCTGCGGACACTGAGAAAATCTGTAAAATGGCCACGTTGACATTACTGCGTCATCTATGTGATCTACATCACAAGGTGTCACTTTCCAAGCTTCAATATTGCCGACAAGAAGTGACCTACTTAGGTCATCTCTTATCGAAGGAGGGAAGGAAACTGACCCCAGAAAAATTCAGGCAATAGCAAAATTGAATGTGCCAAGAACGCAGAGAGAAGTACGCGCTTTCTTGGGCATTACATCGTACTGTAGACAGTGGATTCCAAATTTTTCGTTATTTGCCAAACCTTTATTGGCACTAACGTGCAAAAATACACCCAATCCCATTCCTTGGTCTGATGAGTGTCAGAAAAGTTTTCTCGAATTACGCACAGCATTATGTTCGGCCCCTGTGTTAGGCAACCCCAACTACAGTAAGCCTTTCACATTATATGTCCACGAGAAGGAGGGCTGTGCATTGTCTGTGCTGACTCAGTTATACGGAGATAGACAGCGGCCATGCGCCTATTTTTCGTCAACTTTGGATCCGGTAGCAAGAGCATTGCCAAGTTGTTTAAGGGCCACAGCAGCAGCAGCTGTTTCTATTCGACAGTCTGCAGGTCTAGTAATGAATAATACACTAATCGTGATGGTCCCGCATTCAGTAGAGACATTGTTAAATAGGACCAAGACACAGCACTTAACTAGTGCTCGACTGTCCAGTTATGAATTGACGCTACTAGCGAGCCACGTGCACATAAAAAGGTGCAGTACCTTGAACATAGCCACATTGTTACCAATTGCAGAGGAATCGGATGCTTCAGAACAGCACGATTGTTTCCTCAGAACAGAGGAAGAGACGAAAGGGAGAGTTGATTTGTTCGACACTCCTCTTGCTGAATGTGATGGTACATTATGGGTGGATGGTTCATGCTTTAAACTCCCAAATGGTAACGTGACTACAGCATATGCTGTCACAACTTTGCACACAATCATTGAAACTGCGCGAATACCGCATGGTTCAGCTCAAGCCGCTGAACTCGTGGCACTGACGAGAGCATGTGTGTTATCTAAAGGAATGAAAGTGACTGTCTATACCGACAGCCAGTATGCTTTTGGAGTGGCTCACAGTTTTGGACGATTGTGGAGGGAACGTGGGTTCCTGACTTCGCATGGAGCCAAGATTCAGCATGGTCAGTTGGTGAATGAGCTTCTTGAATCACTGACGTTGCCCCTGAAAGTAGCGATCGTGAAATGTAGTGCACACAAGAAAGTGATTGATGATGTTGGTCGTGGAAATGCATTTGCTGATGAAACTGCTAAGGAAACTGCAAAGAATATGATGAGCCGAATGTATGTTGTGAGCCCAGAAAGATGGACTGGTGATGTTGGAATATGTGAAGACACGATAGAAAGTGTGAAGTCCATCCAAGCTGAGGCCACGGAGAAAGAGTTAAGCATGTGGAGAGAAAGTACAGGGAGAATGGATGCAAATGGTTGTTGGATTGAATCGACAAAGCAACAGAGATGGTTGTTACCCGATGCATATGTGCCTGCAGTGGTTACAATGGCTCATGGGATGGCCCATATCAGCGCGAAAGGGATTTGCGAGTTGTTGGCCCCAGTGTGGAAGAATTCAGGGATTGCAAAATGTTCAGAGAATGTTGTTAAGACTTGCATGGTATGTCTGAAGCACAATCCTGGTAGGGGAACCCCAACTCCAGCTGGTCATTTGCACCTCCTACGTATCCGTTCGAGGTTTTGCAGCTAGATTTCATACACATGGAGAGGTGCAACAACTTAAAATATGTGCTCGTGGTTGTCTGTGCCTTCTCAAGATGGGTAGAAGCCTATCCCCTAAGGGACAATACTGCCTTGTCCACAGCGAAAGCCCTTGTGAAAGAGTTCTTCCCCAGGTTCGGAATGCCTAGAATGGTCTGGTCTGACAACGGTAGTGAATTTGTGGGTTGTGTGATGAAAAGAGTGTGTGAAGGGCTAGGCATTAGGCAGAAGTTCCACGCTGCAAATCACCCCCAATCAGCTGGATTAGTGGAATGTTACAATGGCACGCTTAAACTTAAATTGGCCAAAATCCAAGCGAGCACAGGTCTTAAATGGCCTGACGCTCTACCCTTAGCACTCCTATCCACCAGAATGAAACTCAGCCCCTATGAAATAATCTTTGGTCGGCCAGCCAACATATGGGGAGTGCCTAGGCCCACGAAGTTTAGCGAGCTGCAACACCCCATTTTGCTTGACTATTTGTATGAATTGACGGCTAAATTGCGTGTTTTATATCAACAGGTCCACAACACCTTGCCTCCGGTCTCTGAGACACCGGGTCACTCCATTGACCCCGGTTCCTGGGTGCTTGTCAGAAACTTCCAAAGAACAAGAAACGACCAGCCCAGATGGACCGGGCCTCACCTCGTCCTCCTGTCTACAAGGTCGGCTGTTAGGGTGGAGGGGAAGGCCAATTGGGTCCACGGGATCCATTGTAAGAAAATACCCTTCCCTCTGCCACATGACCAATGGGTCCGGAAAGGAGGCACTGACTCAGAGCGCACAACTGATGAACGTGTAAAAGAAGCTAATCCTGATTGTGAAAGTGGGAACATTTCTCAAGAAACTGCGCCACCACCAGAACAATTGAACTCTGTGGAACCTGAGCTACTATTTCTGGACCAGACAGTACCCGGGAAAAGACGCTACAATTTGCGACCAAGAAAAACAGACTAAAGTAAAAGTGATTTATTCTATGAACCGAGAGAAAAACCTGTGGACTAATAAAAAATGTGTTTTTCCCCAAATCCTATTTTTGAAAGTGCAGATCTCCCATCTAGGTAACTTGCTTATTTTTGTTTTTTTCGAACCGCCATCCGGTTTCCGCTGCTAGGGTCGCGGTTGATTAAAGACTTTTGGGTGCAGCTGACGACGTTAGGTCGCTGGTTCCGGTTGGTCCAAGGGAGCTGCCCTAGACTGACGGAAGCATCCTTTAGCAGAAACAACCTACCACCGCGGGCAGCACCTTAGAGAGGACGGAGTGTCCTGATGTGGAGAGGCCTGCCAAACAAATGAACTTTAAGCAGAGACTTTTGAAAACAATGACGAAGAAAATTTTTATAATAATGTGTATTTTTATGCTATTCAGCGTAATGGTCTTTTTGATAAGCTATGTTTTATTCTCTTTTCATTTGACATTTGCGCCCACTACATCACCCCTACCTCCTCCTACTGTTTCCTCTCATTCTTTCCACCCTCTGCCTGACCACGAATCAAATAGGAGATTAGAGTTCATTAATAACTCCTTCGTTCAGTTATTACACCAACACCAACTTGTAATGAACACAACTAACTGTTGGGTGTGTGGTCTCATGCCCCACACCACGGATAGAGGTATCCCCTATTTGGTCCTGCCATTTAGTCACAATGGGTCAGTATGGGCATATAGGACAATGTTCATATATGCACGAGAAATCCAACCCCTACGTTCTGTAAAAGACAACCTCAAGACTAGCGCCCTAGTCAAAGGTATAGTTGATATGATCAAGGAAGTAACTTCTTACGAAGATACCCCGGATGATGAGATACTTGCATATGTAGGTTGGAATGTGACCGGATATGGCACTACATTAAGTGAGACACAGCAAGCCAAAAGATCGTCCCCTATCTGGATCGTACCCCATCAAGGTCACCTGTGTCTGCAAGGTATTGGCAGGAATCCCAGAGCTCAGCTAGGGAAGAGTGTCTGTACAGAAACGTATGTTTTTGGATCTCAGACTTCCCCTGCGTTTTTAGCCGCTAAGGGTACATATTTCATCTGCCATGATAGAGCCTATGCATGGTTGCCCCCTGACTTCTCGGGCTCATGTTTTGTTTCATTCCTGTTACCTCCCACCTACACAGCAGCGGCGGATTACCATCGGACAAGGGTAGTTAGAGGTGTTTTGAGTAAAGAAGACACTGCAGGTCAAGAATTTGGTGACTTTGCAATGGGTTTTCTGCCGTTCTGGGGAGCCATGGCTAACAGCAGGAACATAAGGCAATTGACAAGGGTAGTTGAATCCACCGTGACTGAAACTGCTGGTGCCCTTAGTAACCTGACTGCTGAGCTCCAGTCGGATCGACTTATGACCCTTCAGAACCGGGTCGCTTTGGATGTAATACTTGCGGACCGAGGTGGAGTATGCAAATTGATCCAGTCCAGTTGTTGCATTTTTATTCCCGATAATGCTCCGACAGTGTACAGGGCCATCTCCAAACTACATAAGATTTCCAAATCTATTCACGTGGATAAAGGAGATTGGTCGTTAATGGGATGGTTCTGGGAACTGATATCTGCCTGGGGATGGAAAATTCTGATGGTCATTGGGATGGTCTTAGCCATTCTTTTCCTGTTCTGTCTATGTATACAGTGTGCTCCTGCAATATGTGGCCTCTGTGCTACATCATGTGTAAGGAAGCCTGTGTCAAGAAATAAACTCAGCACTAGAATGATGTTGCAGCAACATCTCAATGACTTTAGGAATATAGATCTGGACTCAGATTAACATGAGGATAGATTAATTGCCTATGTAAGGGCAAAAGGAGGGTCTGTGGTTCTGAAAAATCTGGATTCATATAATAGTACTGGACTCGAGAATAAAAACTTCGTCGAAATAGGACGAATTTGGTATCAAAAGACCGAGAATGACGAGTACATCAAGTACATGTATTTTCGGCATATTCGAGTGACGATTTCACCTCGAAATCGTCATTTACATTCTAAAACCCTTAGCTGCATGTTGCCCTTTACATAGGCCTTAATCCAGTTGAATTTGATTCCACAAGGACACATACTCCTTAATCGACTTCTCCCTGACCCCAGTACAAGTTAGAACCATTGCCCCAGGCCGAACTCGTTAGGTCAGTTCCCTCCCAGTGGCCGAGCAAGATAGCATCTAGGCTCAACCAGCCATAAAACCATTTGAGCGCGCACACCTGCCATATCTCGCTCACATCTTTCTCCACTCCTTTTCTTCACTTGCTTTATGATGGGGAGGTGACCGTTTTTATTAGGGGTCCAGCGATATCTGATGAAATGTTGGGCCTTGCCGGATGATTTGTTATGGGCAGCACGACGTGAAATATGTACATGTCATCATGACTCTGCTTTTCTTTTGTAATCAGTAACTATAAATGAAATACCACGAATCCAAGGAATGTTTTGCCCAAGGCTGAAAATTACGTATAAGAAGAGAAGCCTGACTCCGTAAAAGTGTGCAGTCTCCTGAGAATATACCCGTGTTGTACTTCTAGGACCCTGTTACCTTGGTTGCAGCCAATAAACTAATCTTTGACTTCACCTAGAAGACTCTGAAGTTTCTGTAGGTCTGACTCAGGAGAACCCGAGGTCTCTGGGTGTTGATCCCCTGGCACCGCTGGGTTACCGGTTCTGTGCCGGTTCTTAAAAACCCAGTACCTCAATCTTCATGTTGATGGGTCATCCTGAGGCAGGATGAGAGGGAGGAGCAGAAACTTGCACCTGAATAGGACAAAGGTTTGCATACCCCATGTACTGAGTCTGGGCAATGATTGTGCACTTCAAAGCATCTCTTTGAAGTCTCCCTAAGTCAAACGTCAAATTGGGTGGGTATACGTACTCGATCCCTGACACCATGAATTCAGAACATTGCTGGAACTAAGGACATTCTGCCAGGAAGAAGAGCTGCCGTGTTGTAGGAGGGAATGCCACTTTGCTAACTGCTTTGCCGTGTTGGCCTTCTACCTGTTGATTGCTGTGCTGTAGGAGCGACTGCCACTTTGCTACCTGTTTTGCTGTACTGGCCTGCTGCTTCTTGCCTGGGAGTGAGAATGACTGGACCTGCTCTCCGCATCCTTGAACCCAAGTTTCGCTAAGGGCTGGCTGGCTTGCCTCCTGTTTTGAAGTCTCAGGGCCATCAAAGAATTCCTTCACCTCTGCTTCAGCTGCTGAACTCAGTCAACTGTGGGTACTGCCCTGCCAAGAGGTGCCAGTCAGTCCAGAGAGTTGAAAGTGGGGTCTACAGCTGTTTTTCTACAAAAATCGACTCAATAATGACTTTGCGTTGATCGGGACCGATGCAGTACGCTTTGATGCCAACACAGCCCCAATTCGAGGACATCCCTGCACAGGTCGACAACGTCATGGGGCCTGACTGCAAGGCTTGATGATGAAGCAGCGCCTGCATCATAAGTGATTCACCTCCAACGTGGGACTTGCCTGAGAGGTTTGACAATGACACATCGCCTGCATTGAAAGGGATTCGATGATGATGTGGGTCCCGACTGTGAAACTCAACATCCATACCCTTCTACTTGACTGCTTGGATTGGAACCAACGCATCAAGTCTTCAACACTGATGCTTGCTGCATCTAAGGGACTAGAATGGAGTCTTTTTGTGGTGTTTTCACAGTTTTACTGTAACTAAAGTGTGGCACAAATACTTAACACATAGCCTCCTAAGATAAGCCTGACAGCTCTGTGCCAAGCTATAAGAGGGTGAGCACAGGTTGATTTAGGTTGTGTATCTGACTTACCCTGACTAGGATTGTGGTCCCTACTTGGACAGGGTGCATACCTTTGGCAACTAGAGACCCAATTTCTAATACCTGACATGAGAAAAATTAGTTGTCTAAGGAATTTCTCAAACAGAGGTAAACGTATCCTTTGACAAAGCCATAGTTATGCTCTTGCACAGTTGCTCCCACTGTCTGACAGAATGTGGCTCATTGTCTAGCAGAGTGAGCCTTATTCTTCCGTATGGCAATTTTATTTGATTGGAACTATGTGCCTTATTCTCTGGAAACATTAAGCAGACTCTGGCACAGTTGGCATCATTCTTAAGCTTGGTTTGACTTATTCCCTGGAATAGATGGATGTGCTAGTGCTGGGCGAAGTGGGACAGCTACCATTTAACTCATTCATTTGGCACGTGTTTTTGTGAAAAACATCTTTTTTGTTTAACATTGGTCATAGCTTTGGAACTGCACCTTGGTGCACAAGACTCTGAATGATTCTGATCCAACCACCTGCGAGTTTCTCTGCGAACTACAGGCACTGCACATCTTAACTTGTCGTAGGCACAATTATGCCTATAGGAAGAGGATCTTTGCTTTGGGGGTCTCTGTATAGGCCAATGGCTTGCTTTTGAGCTTAAGACATCACTGTGAAGACCAATGTACACTATCACTTTTATTGGGTGAAGCCCAAACGTATCTTCCTAAATCACCAATTTCAAGAGATACACAATGACAACAATGTTGTAGATTGTGTGAGACTGCCTAACTGTCTCTTTTCAACACCAGAGAATCCAGCATGCTAAGCTGTCCATTTTTCTAGTGCTGCTACGCCATCTTGTCCACTTTCATTGTAGATGTGAACTCTCCAGATGCATGCACGAAAGATACATTCCTATGTGTCTTATCCTCTGAGACTTAATGCATCAAAGCTCACAAACTAATTAGTTGTGCTAAAGTACACATTGTCCTATTCTAATGCACAGTGATGGATTTGTTCTGCGACACAGTGATGGTCCTGGAAAGTAGCCCAAAACTGGGTATACGTGGTGTCACTATCCAGATAGGAACACATTCACATTGTGCTAATAATGAGAGAATGTTTGCTAAGGCGAACCTCTATTCTGATCACCATGAAACATGTTCACATCACGAATACCAGGCTGCACCCATTGGCTTTGTCAAGGTGTGCTTGGTGGGGAAGTGCCTTCTTTCTGTGACTGTGTCCTTCATTTTCAAAAATGCACCCCATATTGTCTTACAAGTTTCTTCTTGACCTCAAGCCCATTTCGATCATGTTCTTATTCCCAGTTCTTGTGGATTGCCCAAAATGCAGTGCCAACTGGGCCTATGGCTATTTGCTAGATTTTTAGATGAAAGTTCTTTGCTAAGACAAGCTATTGACATATTCTGTCAGCCAAAGTCTGGGTTTTGTATGCAGAGGAATGTTTCAAGCTTCTTTTGGATTTGTGCTCAGGTGTGTTACTAGTGGTGTGAAGAGTTGCAAAGTATGTTGTGTTGCAAATTTGCATTTTTTTAAAAAAAAATGTGATACTTTTTAGACCTGCCATCTTTTGGCATGGTTTCACCTGTCCTTTTGCTTCAGGCCTCCTGTTTTCTACTGTGTGCTGAACTTTGTTTTTGCTGGTGTTATGACTCTAGGCAGTTTTTCACTGCTGGCCAGTGCTAAAGTGCATGTGCTCTGTGTCTAAAACGTAAAGGCATTTGGTTTCTCCATGATTGGCATATTTGATTTGCCGATAAGTCCCTAGTACAGTGAACCACATGTGCCCAGGGCCTTTATATCAAATGCTACTAGCAGGCCTCCAGCACAGATTGTGCCACCCACATGAGTAGCCCTTCAAACCTGTCTCAGGCCTGCCACTGCAGAGTCTGTGTGCGCAGATTTAAACTGCCATTTTGACCTGGTAAGTTCACCTACTTGCCAGGCCCAAACATTCTCTTTTATTACATGTAAGTCACCCCTAAGGTAGCCCAATGGGCAGGGTGTAGTGCACTTAGAACATGTACCTTTGATTTTTACATGTGCTGGTAGTGAAAAACTGCTAAATTTGTTTTCACTACAACAAAGTCTATCCATGCCATAGGTTAGCATTGAAGCTGCCTTGTAACACTTTACAAGTGTAACTTCCAATTGTGAGCAGTTAAAAATTAGAGTTGGGTGTCTCTAGACTCACAATTTAAAAACACATATTTTTGTGAAGTTGGTTTTTAAATTGCAGGTCTGAATATAACACTTTGAGAAATTTTGCATTTTCTTACTTTAACCATTGTGTGCCTCTGCCTGTCCCTAGAATACACAGCTGGGTCAGGGTGACAGCTGGGCTTTGTGCATTCCCTCTAGTCTGTCACACAAAGGGAGATGAGATTTTTACATGTGCTGGTAGTGAAAAACTGCTAAATTTGTTTTCACTACAACAAAGTCTATCCATGCCATAGGTTAGCATTGAAGCTGCCTTGTAACACTTTACAAGTGTAACTTCCAATTGTGAGCAGGTAAAAATTAGAGTTGGGTGTCTCTAGACTCACAATTTAAAAACACATATTTTTGTGAAGTGGTTTTTAAATTGCAGGTCTGAATATAACACTTTGAGAAATTTTGCATTTTCTTACTTTAACCATTGTGTGCCTCTGCCTGTCCCTAGAATACACACCTGGGTCAGGGTGACAGCTGGGCTTTGTGCATTCCCTCTAGTCTGTCACACAAAGGGAGATGAGGTATGCCCTGCATATCCTGATGGCCCATCACCAGGCTGATGGGTCTTCCTGAGCTAGAAAAGAGGGAGGAGTTGATACTTCCACCTGAATGGGGCTGTGCCTGTCTTCAGACAAGAGCTGCATACCATCCTGTAGTGTGTCTGAAGCCAGGGCCAAGAATGGCTGGGTCTAGTACACTACAAAGTGGTTTTTTTAAAGTCCCCCTCCTTCAAAGGCCGAAATGGGTATAAATACTGAACCTCTGACACTAAATACTCAGAACACATCTGGACTGAGGACATTCTGCCAGGAAGAAGATCTGTTATGCTGCCAGGAGGGGCTGCCACTTTTCTGTGTTGGCCTGCTACCTGCTGCTTCTTGCCTGGGACTGAGAGAACTGGAATGTAATCTCTACATTCTGCATCTAAAGATTCTCCAAGGGCTTGCTTGGGCTATCCTCCTGTTGCTGAAGTCTCAGGGACAATAAAGTCTTCACCTGCATCTTCCTACCAGCTAGTTCTGCTCTGCCAAGTGGTGCCAATTCCAGTCTTTGGTGCTTGGAAGTGAGTATTGTATTGTATTGTATTGATGATTTGTAAAGCGCGTTGGCTACCCAGGGGCGTCCCAGCGCTATAGAAAAGAGTGAGTTGGGCTGGAGAGGCTGGAGTAAGAGAAGCTGAGTGAAAAGTTAGATTGGAATTTTGCTGAAGAGCCAAGTTTTTAATAGTTTACGGAAGGTGAGAAGGTTAGGTTCTGATCTGATAGGGAGGGGAAGGCAGTTCCAGATCCTAGCCAGGTTGTAAGAAAGCGAGCGGCCTCCACATCTGGCCTTCCTAATGCGTGGTACTGAGGCGAGGTGGGAGGTCGTAGACCTGAGTGGGCGGGAGGGTAGATAGGCTTTCATCAGGGGGGAGTTAATAGAGGGGCCTGTACCCCAGTAGGATCGGTGTGCGATGCACATGCTCTTAAATTCAATTCTGGATCTCACCGGGAGCCAGTGAAGATCCTTCAGTCTGGCTCTGACTGAAGTTCGGCGGGGGATATCCAGGAGGATTCTTGCCGCACAGTTTTGAATGACCTGGAGTCTGTTAAGTGTAGATTGTGGGGCCCCCAGATATAGGGCGTTTCCACAATCGAATCGAGTATTAGTGCTGCAACTGAGAAACTGACACATCGCATTCAAATCATCATTTTGGAACCGGTGCATCCCTGCGAAATCTGCGCATCGCCGCTGCCTGCACCAAAGCCGCTGTCCCGCTCACTGAGTGTGCGATGCATCTACCTTGGCTTACAACGCAGCCCGACTTTACCGACACATCGCTGCTGCCTGCACCAAAGCCATGGTCCCCCTTCACCGAGTGCGCAACACAACCACCTTGACTTGCAATGCAACCTCAAGTTCCCTGCAGTGCCCCCGAAGAACCGCTCCAGCATGAGACTCAGACACCGCAGCACCTATGTTCGTGGTGCACCGTCCCGACTTTGACGCAGTCCCGCCATGTGTGGCTTTTGACCAAGGCATCGCCTTTAGACCAGTGGGTCGACATCGATAGCGTGGAACTGATGCAGTGCTCTTGACATCGACGCATTATTAAAGCTGCACTTCTTTAAGGAACTGAGGCATCACAACAGCAACCGACACATCACCTACTTTGTGCATTGCATCATTCCCGAGCACCTTAGCCTCAACAGCCTTGCACCACCTCCAGGAACTGATTCATCATCTGCATCCACGCTGCATCACCTCCTCACCTCCTCTGTGCAACACATCATCTTCGATTTCCGATGCATCCAAGGTACTGTCAGCAGGTCTGTGTGACTCCTGTATCCCGCTCTGGCTTCATCGCGGTCAGACTGAACTTTTGGATTTGTCCCGGTCAAGCATGACTAAATAGCCCCAGTTGGAGTTATTGATTTCTAAGCACTGCATTTTGATTTCATCTTGAAAAATTCATATCTTGGCTTGTGAATGATGGATTTTTGTCTCTTTGGTATTGTTTTACTCAAATAAATATTGGCTACGTTTCTTAACTGATGTAAAGTACTTTTGTGGTGTTTTCACTGTGTTACTGTCTGTGTGTGTATATGCACAAATACTTTACGCATTGCTGCTTTAGTTTAGTCTGACTGCTCTGTGCCAAGCTACCAGTGAGCGTGAGCAAAAGTAAACTTTTAGTTTGTACTACACTTACCCTTACTACAGTGGTGAGTGGTCCCTACCTGGACATGGTGCATACCTCTGCCAACTAGAGAACCCATTAAGAACAGACCTGCTGTGGAAAGTGTTTTGCTTTCAGAAAGCCTACGTATTGTAAAAAGACTAGGGGCCAGATGTAGGTAAATCTCATTTACCGATTCTTAAATACCGAATTTTACCGATTCGGTATTCATGAATCGGTAAATGAGATGTAGGAAAAAATTCGGTATTTATTACCGAATCGGTAAAAATCGGAATCGGACTTTCGGAATTTACCGAATCGGTATTTCCCATTCATTCCTATGGGCCAAAAGGCCCATAGGAATGAATGGGAAATACCGATTCGGTAAATACCGATTCGGTAAATACCGAATCGGTAAATTCCGAATCGGAAAGCAAGCAAAAGTGAAACTTAAAAAAACAGCCAATCAGGTGCTACCACCCTCCCCCTCCCTACCAGGAAGTGGCTACACAGGCAGCTGCAACTAATTAGAAGCTTCTGGAGAGGCAGTTGGAGCAGAGAGATTGGGAGCAGCAGCAGAAAGAGTTTGTGCAGTTTAAAACCTGTAAAATGGCAACCAGCAAAGACACAGAGCAGACAGAGAGGAAGAGAAAGCAGAAATTCAGCAGCATGGAGCTACAGGTCCTTGTGTGAGGAGGTAGTGAAGGTGCACCACAAACTGTTTGGCAGGCAGTCCCTCACTGTGGCTGAATCTGCCAAAAGGAAGATTTGGCTAGATATACTCGACAAAGTGAATGCTGTGGGAGTGACCACCAGAGTCACAGAGGATTTGAAAAAGAGGTTCTATGACCTGAGGAGCCTCATCAAAAAAAAATTGGCAGACCACCAGAAGCAGGCATCGCAAACTAGTGGAGGAAAGAACACAGCACCCCCGCTCACTGACCTGGAGGAGATGGTGGCCTCAACCTTAGAGCCAGAAAGCGTCTGCGGACTGGGAGAAGTGGACAGCTCAGCGAAAGCTGCAAGTAGAAAAGGTAAGATGCATGCACAGCAATCCCCCTCACACCCTCATCCTTCCCTCACCACTTGAAGCTAAGTGACCCCAGTCCCGGTGTGCCAGCGCCAAACAGTAGAATTGCATCATGGTACATGTAGTCAGTTAATGAAAGACCATGTCATACAGCACAGCAACCACCAAGTTAGGCAAATGATTGCAGACATAATGAAGGGCAGGCAACATGTACATTGTGCAATTTGAAAAGATTTAATTGTAGTGGCTGTGAGACATTTGCGCTTAGCTGATATACGCTCATATGTCCACAGGTCACACATCCAGAAGGCAGTCACAGGAGACTGAAGGCACGGCACCCGAGAGGGATGAAAGTCAGGAGCCAGGTCCCAGTGCATCACAGGACACAGGTGTACCGAGTAGCCAGCCACCTTACCAAGACCCTGAAATCAGTCAAGATTTGCAGACATCCCCACGACGTTCACAGTCCCCTCTGTTAATGTCTTCACCAGATATGCCAGCATCACTGGATGTTGAAACACCTGCAGCACAACCAAGCAGGAGGCATGTCGTTCCCCCACTGATAGAAATGGAGACAGCTGCTGGTGAAATGGAGGTGGAAGACACACACACCTTGCCTGGTGATGACATCTCTGCCACACTGCAGTCCAGCGCAGAGGTTGTCCGTAGTAGCACAAGATGCCGCAGAGTGCAAGGAAGGAGTGTAGGTGCACGTGGGGAGGGGTCCAGTGTGTTCCAAGGCCTGGAGGGGAGCATGGTCAAGATCCAGAGGATGCAGGGAAAGGGCATCATGTCCTGTCAACGCCAAATGCGCAACCTGAATATCAATATGGAAAAAATTGGAAAGGGCATCAGGGAACTGGTGGATGTGAACAAGAACATGGCTACAGGGATACATGAAATGACACAATCGGTGCAGCTACTGTGCACCAAACTGGACACAGAAATAGCATCAAGGCGCAGGGAGAAGCAGCGTGCACAGCAACACAACAAAGCAATTCACCGCCTGGCCACAGCCACATCCCTGCTATGCAGGCGAAGTATAAACAGTCAGGAGGTGTTGACGCAAAACAGTAATGAGGTGACAAGGGGCATAGCCGGAATGACCGGTGCTCTTGAGGCGCTAATAAATGCTCAAATAGCACAAACTGCTGCTATTGATGTGCCAGAGAGTGAAGGGAGCACAAGTAGGAGCAGCATGGCAAGCCCCCTTGTTGTAGAGACAAGGAGGAGCAGCAGGCGACAAGGTGAGGCTACAGGCCAAACGCCCAGCGAACACAGTGAGCCACATACATCTGGCAGTGCTAAGCGTGGACGCAAATGAACAGTTAATATTATGGGGTAGTGACCCTGGACGTACACTTTTGAAAGTTCAAAGTTTGTGTTGCACATTTGTGCCTTGAATACCTGCGTAGTGACAACATTAAACTACGTTGGGTGCATACTCCACCTGTCTGTGTCTCTTTACTTACTTAAAAAAAGTTGTGTGTGATCTCTTCCCGTCTGTGTCTGCCATCTGTTGGTGTTGCATGTCCAGCTGTGTGTGGCTCAGGCAGTGCTTGGTCATCATCATGGTCCTCAAAATCTGATAATTCCACTTCAGTGCCCTTCTTAACTGCAAGGTTGTGCAACATTGCACAGGTTGCAATCATTTTGCAGCAGGTCACTGGTGTGTACTGGCGTGCCCCTCCACTCTTGTGCAGGCACCGAAACCTGCTCTTCCACAGTCCAAAGGTTCGCTCCACAATGTTCCGGGTCGATTTGTGTGCCCTGTTGTACCTCCTCTGGCTGGGTGTTGAAGGGTTGAGGTAGGGGGTGAGGATGCAGGACCGAAGGGCATATACACTGTCTCCTATTTGTAAGAATAGAAATACATTACTCACATGCACATATCCACATACAGCTGCAATATGTATCAAGGGAGATTCACACAGTGTATTACCTAGCAAGTAGCCTTCGCCAAATTCCCCCGCTGTCAGCCGTGAGTAGATGCCACTGTTCTGAAAGATGTAGGAGTCGTGGGTACTCCCGGGAAACTTGGCAACTATGTCCGTGATGGTAAATTTGGAATCACAGATTACCTGTACATTTATGGTGTGTGTGGATTTCCTGTTTCTATAAATGTACTCTGTGGCAGCAGGTGGGCATATTGGGATGTGGGTACCATCAATACAGCCAATGACATTTGGAAAATGCGCCATCTGATAAAAGTCAGTCTTGGTCCTGACCAGTTCAGCGTGCGTTGCAGGGAAGCTGATGTATAAATGCATTCTCTGCAACATGGCGTCCAGAAATTTTCTGAAAAAGCGTGACAGGCTGCTCTGGGTCACCCCACCTACCACAGCAACCACACTCTGGTAACTCCCAGACGCAAGCAGGTGTAGGCTGCACAGCACCTGCACGTGGGGTGGAATAGCGTGTGCCCTTGGGGTAGTGTGCTCCAACAGTGGTTGGAGGTCCCTGATGAGGTCCAAGATGGTGTCTGGGTCCAACCTGTACCTCTGGATTATCTCTGCCTCTGTGAGCATGAACAAGGTGATCCTCTGTCTGTAGACCTGCTCTTGTCTCTGCCATTCCCTCTCTCCTTCCTCCTGTAGCCGTAGCCGTCTCGCAATGACATTGTGAAAAAAGTATTGCATTTTGGGTCCTTTTTTATAGGCTGCACCTGGTTACCACCTGATTTCAATCCATGGTAAATACAGACTCTTAAATACCGAATTTCAAGCAAATTCGGTATTTAAGAGCTTACCTACATCTCAATATTCAATTTTACCACTTCTTATTATCCAAATCAGTATATTTACCTATTCGGTAAAATTACCGATTCGGTAAATTTTCCGATTCGGAATGTTTACCGATTCTGTAACTTTACCGAATCGGTAAATTTACCGATTCGGTTAAATTTCCGATTCGGAATGTTTACCGATTCGGTAACTTTACCGATTCTGTAATTTTACCGATTCGGACGATTTTCTGTCCCCTACATCCCAAATGCTCCATACCGGTCGGAAACGGACGAAAATCTGTATTTTCGGCCGTTTCCGACCGGTATTGGGCTACCTACATCTGGCCCGAGATTTGCAAGACCACAATACTTTTTCACAATGTACAAAAGCCTGTGTATTTCCAGTTAGTAAAATAACTTTTGCAACTCCTTCTTAAATCCCAAATAGGAGGGAATGTGAATGAGGTGTTTCCTCCTCTTGCTAGTCCCCAAGATATGTATCAATAATTGGAGACCACTGTTGCAAACCATTGATGAGTTATTAACTCCCAAATTGGGGTCGTAACTGACTTCCAACGGGCAAACTGTCCGCCTGAGTCTCAGTGGGACAGCTTGCTCATGGGGAATCATGTCTCACAGCCCTAATAGAAGCAGACAGATGGTGATCCAGGGGACCACTGCATGGCCCAAATAATGTCTTCTGTGCCTAAAAGCATTTGAAAAATCAGCAGCTGTCATTTTAAAGGTGCAAGCCTTTTGTAGAAGGTCCCAAACTGTGTCCTTTCTCATTAATATTTAAGAGGCAGAAGGTTTCGTAGCCTCATGTGACTGTTTGGGAACGAATGATTAGTAGTTGACGAGTCTCATCGCAAAATATAAGGCAGTTCTGAAACCAGTGGGTATGCACTTTGCGCATGCTGGTTTGTGAACTACACATAGTATATCGGGTCATTATGGAGGTTCACAAACTGCTATCCTGAGAAAATGTAGAAGGAATACAAAAGAAGAGGAATGGAAACTGGCTCCAGGTAGACTACCAAAGGTCTGCAGGTCAGCTCCTTTCTCCCCCTTCTAACCCCCCCCTTAACCCCACCTCCACTTTGGGGTGGTGCGACGAGTGCAGCTGCGTTCAGGGAGGGGCCTTAGTTCAGGGGGTGCTGTGATAGGAAATAACTTTGTAGCAAGTGTTTTTCAATAGACACATTCCTTGTGTGTCCAGCAGGTTTCAGGCAACAATAAATATGTCAAGATAATGCTGATGATTAATGTTACTGCAGGAGAGAGATCGAGTTTTTTCTAGCAGCAGTTTTGACTCATCATAAGGTAGTGCAGAGGGTTAATTTGCCTTCTGCAAAGAACTTGTACCATGCAGATCACAGTACTGTATTCGTGTGGATAGCTCAGTGGGTGATTCCTTATGTCACAGAGATCCTTTTGTTACTCATAGTTCATAAGATACAATCCTAATGTAGTACAATGACCTACGAACTATCAAAGATCTGCCTGCAAACTGCATGGTATAGATTAGTACGTTAGTTTTTTTTACCAGTCTTTCATTACCTTAATTTTGCTAAAAAAAGGGGTTGATTTTGGTAGAAATACATCCTTAATAGTAAAACCAGCCCGAATCACTGTGGCACGTTTTAAGCCCTAAGTTTGTACTACTTCAGACCAAAAACTCTTAAGATATACTGCCTACTAGCATGTATTAAGTGATTCCTATACCTTGTTATCCTTGTGAAGTGCTCAGACACCCTCCACTGGTATGAATAGAGCTACAAAACAAATAATATGCATTTGAAACAGGGGCTATGGGGCTATGGAGAGATCAGGGGCACTGTTTGATGGTGGTAGTGAGAGAATCCGTGGAAAAGGAGTTTATGGGGGGAGGCTAAAAAGACTGTCACACCAGGGTCCACCAGCGCTGCAGCCTGACAGTGCATGCTACGGAGGTGAGAAAGAGAGAAGGGAGAAGTATTCAGCTGTTCCTAGCAATTCCGGGATCGATGTCTCACGTTTATTGGGCAATATTTACAAGTGGCTGCAATACCAAAGAAGGAAGTCTGTCAAGTATTTTAATGATATGGATGAGCACGTGGCACTTTATTTAATGAATGCACTGAAGCAATATGAACTGCTAATGAACTGTGGTGAAAGAAAGCTACTTAGTAACATTTTAATTTGCACTGCAGCAAAGAGATTATCAATATGACAATACTGATGCATTATGGGACCTGTAGGAATGTGTCTCATGTCCACGTGGCAACACAAATTTAAAAGCACCTGTGTCTTTACCTCTGCAACTATGATTAAGGCATTACTGCTGAAACACGTCAGGACTATGGACATGCAGCCACGTTAATATTAAAATAAACTTCGTGTTGCTACCGTGAATTGGCATCAGCATCCTTGTATTTATATATATATATATATATATATATATATATATATATATATATATATATATATATTTATATATATATATAAATATATACTGAGGGCAAGGAGAAACTGCAGCAGTGAGGAAGGATTTGCTGCTGAGCAAGAAACCATGTTATGCAGATTTAGGGAGAGGGGGTACCCTGATGGGGTTCTAAAAAAAGCAGTCCAAAAAATTAAATCTGTTGAAAGAGCTGATACCCTTATACCTAAACCTACTATCTCTGATGATAATGGAGTAACACGCATTGTCACTACGTATAACCAGAAATCTGGAAAAGTCCATAAGATCTTAGCCAATAACTGGAAAATCCTTAAATCTGATCAGGTAGTAGGCCCACTCCTGAAGGAAAGACCACAAATTACATATAGAAGGAGTAAGAATCTTAGAGACATGTTAATAAAGGGTGTCATCACGGAAAATAAAAAACATGTCCAGGGCCTCAAGGGATTTTATCCCTGTGGACATTGTAAAGCCTGTAAAGCGAGTGTCATGGTTAAAGAGGTGGAAATCCCGGGAAGAGAGGAACGGAAGGTCATCAAACAATTCTTGACATGTAATTCAAACTTTGTCATTTACGTGCTAGAATGTCTTGCAAAAAGATATATGTCGGTAGTACCACATGTGTGGTAAAAAAACGCATACTTGAACATCTCAGAGCGATCACACATGTGGACAACAGATATCCTATTGCAAGACATTTCTATGAGCATCACAATTCTAATAATTCCCTCTTGAAATACTTCGCATTGGAACACGTCAATGTAGGAAGAAGAGGTGGGAATCGAGAATTGGCCCTCAGGAAGAAAGAATCTAGGTGGATTATGGAATTAGAGACCAAATTCCCTGGGGGGCACAACCTTGATGAGGAACTCGCAACCCACTTACATGAAACCTAAAATTTAGGATAAAATGAGTAAAAATATGTCCTATGTGGGTCATTATGTGATTATATAATCTGCTATCTGAATATGATTTAATGAACATATTTCTTGTACATGATGTATAGAGACACCCCGCAGTACCTTTTTCTGGGGACTATAAATATCACCCCGTTTTAATTTTAATTTCACTTTGTAACAAATTTTAAATGTGTGTTTATATGTCTTTTGTACGAAGAAAGAAAGGGAGAAGTCACTTCGGTCAAGGTTGATTGATGGTTTCTCTAGACAAATCTTTGTCATTTGGATGAAAGACAATTTATATTTTAGATTTGCACATTTACTTTGGGTATTATTTGCACTTGTATCTGACTTGGGGAACATGTTTAGTGCATACTGACATGTGAGGTCTGGATTGATTAGACTGCCTAAAGATAAATGTGGAAAGTTAACTTTATTTCATTGAAAGGATGTGAAAGTACAGACTCAAATGAAGAGATAAAGTTTGGTCCGAGACTTGGGAAATGATCGTTTCAAGGGAACAGGCACTAGACCTGGTTATTGTAGAAATGATGGCACTGTGTCATAGAATGTATGATTTGCTGTTACTAGATTTAGTAATCATCATAGACCTCACTGTTCCGATTTACTATAGGCACTTGACCTGTGAACTAAATTGTATATGGTTGGAAAATAGACATGAGGTCCTCAAACAGAAACGAGTAAGACACTTCACTTACACAAGATTTCTGTTTTTCTTTTGTTGTTTTTTCCACGTTTCAGTTCCGTTTTTGTTTACAACGAATTCGAAATTTAGAGACCTCCAAAAGTACATATAGAATGTTTAATAGAATAGACATGGATGAGAAAATGTACATGGATAAACTTCTATTTGATATACGAATCCACGTTTTAAAGATGGCGGCTATGGTTACTTGCAGAGTCACATGACTTGCTGACTGACCTCATTTGTTTTGATTGTTGTATATAATGTAAATGTCCACATTTGTAAAGCGCACAATCACCCGTAAGGGTCTCTAGGCGCTGGGGGGCCGTCGGGAAGATTAAGCAAGCTATTGCCCAGAGTCACATGGTGCTGGGCTAACCTGCCGCCGGAGCCGGGGATCGAACCGTGGTCCCCAGATTCCAGCGTCAGTCGCCCTGGCCGCGGCGCCACACCTCTCCCACTATATAACATGGTTCCCCTCACAGTGTGGTTTAACGTGTGATCAAGGCACAATCTGTGCCGAAACGCGTAGCGTGTAACTAGGAATAAAATCCTTGGCTGTTGCTTCCCGAGTGCGCATCTTTTTTGCCTTGAGGCATATTGTGGAATGGAATAAAATTCTCGGCTGTGAGAAGTCCGCCGAACTTATGCGCCACCTGACCGAGGGAGAAAGGATCCCAGAAGGACTCCTCTTGTTTTTGGAATATATATATATTACCTACTGGCGATAGCCAGTAGGTATATATAGTTAGGATTGTTTTCCATAGGGAAATCGCAACATTCTATTGGGAATAACTTTGGCGCCGGTTGAGGAATCTTCCTGAAATTTTCCTCAACTTTGCCTCGCGGCGCTCCGCTCCTTCTCTGAAAGTTTGGGGGGGATTCGTCAAGCGGGGGCCGAGATAAAAGGGGGGTCCCGAAACGTGTTTTCCCCATGTTAATTTCCATAGGGCGGTTGGACTCACTTTTAGCCCGAACGGCTGAATGGTTTTCCACCAAACTTGGCAAAATTGTAGGGACTGGTAGCCCGATGTGCCTTTGCTATGTCTCAAGATATGTGCTCCAATGGTTTTTACGAAAATTAACTTTGAAAAAATATATATTCGGCTACATTGGGCTATATATATGTTAGAGCCCAAATGTAGCCCAATGTAGCCCAATGTAGCCCAAAGATGGCCACCAGAGACAAAAAAACAAATGTAGCCCAAATATCAGCCAGATGTAGCCCAACTATAGCCCAATGACAGAATGTCCCAGAGTGTTCTAAAGAACAACTAGAGCACTAACAGTCTTACTTATGACAAAAGTATGGCACACCTGAAGTCATCTTGATTGGAATAAAGTGTTAACACTTAAAACATTTAATTTGAAAAGGAACAAAATGAGGGGGTTCATTTTGCCATAGAAATTATGATTAGTGCTGAAGAAAGAAAAATGAGGGCACATTTTGAGTGACTTCTCAAATCCTCTTATATTTCATTAAAAAAATTCTGATATGCAGTCTCCCAAGATGGCCACCAGAGGCAAAAGAGCCCAAATTTTGCCCAAATATCAGCCAGATGTAGCCCAACTATAGCCCAATGACAGAATGTCCCAGAGTGTTCTAAAGAACAACTAGAACGCTAACAGTCTTACTTATGACAAAAGTATGGCACACCTGAAGTCATCTTGATTGGAATAAAGTGGTAACACTTAATACATTTAATTTGAAAAGGAACAAAATGAGGGGTTTCATTTTGCCATATAAATTTTATATATATATATATATATATATTCACTGAAAAAACCATAGGTTACACACCAGTTATAGTTAGGAATTAGCATTAAAAAAACCTTTGAAATTCACTGAAAAAAACCATAGGTTTCACACCAGTTATAGTTAGCTGGAAATTTTACTCGCATAAAACCATTGAAATTCCATTGTTATAGTTAGTTGGAATCACTATAACTTGCACGTCTGCAATGCACTGCTGATGACGTCACATATTACATCACTCATGCATATATTTAAATATTTAAACATTACTCGCTAATACATGTATTCACTAAGATACACTTAATAAGCCAGTTAACCAATCAATTTTTTTTTTTTAAAACACTGAAAAAACCATAGGTTTCAGGCCTTATATAGTTAGGAATTAGCATTTAAAAAACCTTTGAAATTCACTGAAAAAACCATAGGTTTCAGGCCATATATAGTTAGGAATCAGCATTTAAAAAACCTTTGAAATTCACTGAAAAAAACGTAGGTTTCAGGCCTTATATAGTTAGGAATTAGCATTTAAAAAAAACCTTTGAAATTTACTGAAAAAACCATAGGTTTCAGGAGTTATATAGTTAGGAATTAGTTTTTAAAAAACCTTTGAAATTCACTCAGAAAACTATAAGTTTTAGTGGTGTTATAGTTAGCTGGACATTTTACTCATACAAAACCAATGAAATTTCTCCTATATAGTTGGTTGTACTAACTATATTTCGCGCATCCGCAATCCACTGCTGATGATGTCACATATTAGATCATTCATGACATGGTAAGTGACATCACTGATGACATCTCAAATGACATCACTGATGTCATCACTGATGACATCATCCACGTGACAATCACATACACCTTTTCATACACTATTACAATTTTTCATCACTGTTTGTAAAATACAGAGTATCATATTTAAATCCATTGTCACAGCAATACAAGTATCTAAAAATCCACTCAGTGATTCATAGATGTATACACACATCTAATCACTTACCTATGGATTCACTCATACATGCTGTCAATGAACACTAGAACACTATCAAAAATACTTATACATCTATATCGACATTAAACAACAGCACGCATCCTATTCACATATGAAGTCATCCTACTCACTTATGCAAACAATGGATCACACTTACATATTTACTTAGCAAAACACTTATACAAACACCACTTCTTCTATTCATTTAGATAGTAAGTCATACTTAGTGAATTATAAAATCATTATTACAAGTATACAGTTATCCATACAGTCACTCACACAATCATTGTGTCTTATGTATACTTATTTATATACAACAACTGACATATACACTGCCTTTTATTTTTCTAGTTTGTTGGACCTGTACCTTTGAGAAATATATTTGCTCATCACCACACCCATAAAGAGATACCCTCACCCAAACTGTTAAAACATGTAGTTTTAACTTCATATATCTACTGAATCAACTATTCACACATCTTTGAACAGTCACACCCCCCCCCCACCGAACCACACACACTTTCACACTCCCATACAAATACTCAGTTAACTAATCAATAACTAATATAGACTTTCACATAGCTAGTAACCAACTGTAGAATCAGTTTACACACAACTGACAAAGTGATACAGATATTCACACAGTTTAGTCACTATCCACTATATTTAGTGAGACATTATAAATTGGTCAAGTAAACAGTCAATTACACTGCTACTAAATACTCCATCCAAATATTTATTTATATATATCCACTCATTCTTCAATGCAAATTGCTATATATATAATGCATATTTAAATAACGAAGCAAACCGCATTCACTGGATGATGTCATCAGTGATGTCATCAGTGATGTCATTTGAGATGTCATCAGGAGCAATTTCATTGGTTTTGTATGAGTAAAATGTCCAGCTAACTATAACACCACTAAAACTTATAGTTTTTTGAGTGAATTTCAAAGGTTTTTTAAAAACTAATTCCTAACTATATAACTCCTGAAACCTATGGTTTTTTCAGTGAATATATATATATATATATATATATATATATATATATATATACACACACTTACTATTTTGTTGCTTGGTAAAGGTATATGTGTTGTCAAGATGTGCGTGGTAAATACATGCATGGTAAAGACATATGCAGGGTAATTGATGTATGGTTAAGGTATCAGCGTTAAAAAGGTTGTTTCCCGTGCTCCGCACCATGCCACTTTCCTTTCATAGAGGTGCCTAGACCCAACTGCCTTCCACACTATGCTCTACATTCAAAATAATTCAATATAATTAACATAATATTACTTCTGTTTGGTACACCAACATTTTACAATCTAAAAGATGTCCAGAAAAAAACTCAAGCTTTAGAGCTTCCTGCCCCAGTTGTTTGCCATTGAGCGCTTCTCAAATAGAATGATGTTCAGGAAGTGATGTACCACCTGACCTCCAAGGTGCCCAATGTCCCACCTGGCCACAGAGGTAGGTGTCATGGCTGTGGAGAACCGGAAGCAGGGTAACTGCTCCTCAAAACAAATGAGGTAAGCCTTCCCACTGTTGCTTAGTGGCGGTGAGGAAGATAGACCATTGGGGACCTTGAAGTGGTCAAAGTGGGCAGGATCTGAAGAAAAAGTGTGCCCATGTTTTTTTTAATTCAAGAAAAACTGTTCCCATACTTTTTATAAAAAGGCACCTGTCCTGAGACGTTTGATTCCAAGCGTTGAAATGCTTTAGCTGAAGTGTAAGTCACCTGCCTCCTGTGCTATGAAACCAGGGGAGGAGCAGACAGCTAAACAAGCCTTCTTCCCAGGGTGCCTGCTTGCCTGAAAGAAATGTAAATGTGCACAGCTGATTAATCTGCAAATATGCCTTAATTGATGGAATCACTTGAAGCTTCCTGATAACACAGATTCATTATTTTTGAATGACAGTGCAAGGGTCAAGCTGAGCTATGAAGTGCGTGTTTTTAAGGTCCACTTATATATAAATAAATACACTACGTCTGAATATTACTAAAATCTATGTTTTGGAAGCCCTGTTTTATCTTAAACCGTTTTATGAATTTCATAGCAGCCTATTATCTTCTGTGTGTAATGTAAGTTTAAAAATAATGACTGACATATTCGCAGCACTTTATGTAGCAGACTGGTATCTTGTAGCACTAAACATACACAAGCTACTATTTTACACTGCACCAACCAGGGTTCGATTCTGTTGTTTTCTGGTTACAGTCCTTTGCTGTGCATGAACTAATAGAGATTTCATAATGCACGGTAGTATAATTCCCATTAATTAACTTAACTTGATTTTTTTCCCATTTAAAATGTGTGTTATAACGTAATTACCTGAAGATGAAAGTCCGAAAAAAGGTAAAGAATAGTTAGTTTTTTTTGCCACGCCTTTGATCATGCCCCCACGCTCAGTCGCCCCTCCCCCATTTGCACGAGCGTAACAGTTCCCATACTTTTTTTTGTAATATACTTCGACCACTGGGAGCTCGCGTGCCGATGTGCAGACGCCTCAGGGAGTGGTCCGACCTTACACACTATCATGTCTCGCATTTTTTCCACGGTCTCTGGCATACTTAGACTTGTTGGAACAAGATCCAAGCTCCTCTGCAGCAAATCCAATGCTCCTTGAGTGTGGAAGCACATGGATGCATTATATATGCATGGTGTTTATATACTGTGTATTGAGTGTATGCTGGCTGAAAACATCATGTGTGTATACAAGTGTGTGTTCAATATGTGTAGACGCATACCTTATGTGCAGCAAACATTGTGGGCATGCATACGTTATGTATACGAATAGTGTTATGCATACTGTACGGTTGTAAACGTATAAGTAAATTTTCTTTATGAATATTGTGTGTGCAAACTGTGTGCGTGTGTGTGTGTGTGTGTCTTTGTGTAATGTGTACATGCATACTATCAGGGTGTTTGCGAGTCAGTGTGCATCCTGAGTCTGGATTTTTTTGTATCCTGCTTATGCATAATATGTGTTTACATTTATAACTGTATGTGTTCCAGCATACTTGGAGTGCATATGCATACAGGGTATTTGTGTGGGTGTGCATACTACTTGATATGCATTGTGTCTCTGTTTAATTTGGGTTCTTATAGTGTGAGCTCATATTCTATATGTTTATGTATAGGGTATGTGAGTATATATATGAGTCCATATTGTGTGCGTACACATAGAGTATATGCGCCTTTGTGTGTTCGTAAATATGTATAATGTTTATGTCTATTCAGATTCTTTATGTGCATAGTGTGTGTGCGTATGTGTGCGTCTATAGTTCGGGAGAGGTTTTATTTAATGTTTTTTTGTACGCCCCTGGTTTGGGGGCCCAAACTCGTGTTGTTTTTTAATATCTTATGAAGTTTCAAAAAATAGCACACAGACGGGCTGCAGGGTGTGTGCAAGGCTCACAGGGGGGCATCAGTGCATGGCAAGGCAGCAGACACGAACCCCAACAGGTGACTGAAGCACACAAGGGCAAAAAGAACGGATGTAGATGTGAGGGAGGGTGACACAAAGAGGGCATGGAATGCGGATGCCCGGGGCTCACGCAGTGAGCCCCCTAAAAGGGCGGCCACCTTAGTGCCACTTTTGCACACCATCACCTCCTCTAGTCTGGTGACCCAGGGAGGAGTCCCACAGCCTGACGTGTGGGCTGCGTCATATCCGACGCACAGAGCGTTGGGGAAGGCACTTATTTATTTATTTATAAAGTTTTATATAACGCTAGCTAGACCCGTGGGTATCAGAGCGCTTTACATACGAAAAGAAAGAAATTGTATCACATCGCAGGACATGATGATGCATAAAGATATAAGCAAAGACATAATATTTATGTATACAGTGCAGGGGAGAAAAACGCAGGTGGTTGTAACAGTCAGATAACCACCATCATTGAAGGCCAAAGTGAGGGGAGTCCATTAGGTTATTGATGCCTACGTTAATTGACTTACCGCCAATGTTGTAACTACCCTGAGTTACGGTGGCTTACACGCGTATACCTCCCCCTGCCTTTCTGGTGCCCTCTTTGCTGCCAGATACACTGTCTACCACCCGACCGCATACCCGGCGAGAGGCAACGACCTCACGATTATGGGCAGAGGGGTGCTGTTGCAGGCAATGAAGGCAGACATGGGCGAAATCAGCAAATACTTTGGTCAATGCAGGTTATGGTGGTCAGAAATAGTCCCGCGTAGGGTTTGACTGGGTGCTAAGTCATGTGAGGCTGTTGAACATTCCCGGAGAAGGATAAACAGCACCATGCGCAAGTTCACAGACCAAAGGGGCTTTGGCTTCATCAGGCACGGGCTGATTCAGTCGAACACCAAAGGTTATTTTGATGAGGACGGAGTGCACTTGTCACAGATGGGCATGGATTTGTTCTTACTTGACATTAGCGAAGCCCTGGAAATAGCTGGTTACAGGTGAGGAAATTGGTAGTCTTGGTGGGGGTCTCTGGAGGCATCGGTGGCCACCTCCAGAGCTTTTGGCAGAGTTACAGGGCAATCTGGAGACAGAAGGGTACAGAAGGGTACCTCTTCAGGAGCACAAGAGGGGTGCCAGTGCCAAATCCCAGGAGTCCTTAGGGCAGGTCCCTGGAAGAAATTCATTGGTGCCCCGCTAGTCCTGAGGGCGGTTGTAAGCCCGTACAACCGGGGCAGGCCGTACAATGCTCCGCCCAAAAGGGGCATGGTTAAGATTGTGAACCAGTGGTCCTCGGGATCCAAGGGAGGGGGATCCCTTCATCATTGGTAGCACTGATTGGATTGGCCACAGTGCAATTTGGCTCATCAGACAGGCAGGGCAGCGTAGGTCAGTCACCGCTGCCTGCACTTGATCACCCATAAGATAACCCACCATGTTGCATACTTTGTATGGAATAAACCTGCAGCAATCTTTTCCCAACCAAAATTGTATTGTGTTTTATTTATTGCATCATGCATATTCTTGGCATGGGTGGGAGTGTTGCCTATATAGGCACTATGCGGCTGCCCGCGGCTCACGGAGTGGGCCACCTAAAAGTGTGGCAACCTTAGAACCCCTTAGGCACCCCATCACCCCCTCTAGTCTGGCGACCCAGGTAGGAGTCCCACAGCCCAGCGCGCAGGCCCTATCATATCCGGCGCACAGAGGGTTGGGGGAAGGTACTTATACCTCCCCCTGCCTTTCTGGCACCCTCTTTGCTGCCAGTCATGCAGTCTCCTGCCCTACCGCATACCCTGCGTGTGGCTGGGGATCACGGCTAGGTAGGACCTTGTAATGTTTTTGTTTGTCTTGCAGGCGGATTTACAGGGTGATCTGGAGACAGAATGGTATAGAAGGGTTCCTCTTCAGAGCACAATAGGGGTGCCAGTGCCAAATCCCAGGAATCCTTAGGGCAGGTCCCTGGAAGAAATTTGTAGGTGCCCCGCTAGTCCTGAGGGCGGTTGTAAGCCTGAAAAACTGGGGGCTGGTCTTGCAACACTCCGCCCTAAAGGGGCATGAGTAAGATGGTGGACCAGTGGTCCACGGTGCCCAAGGAAGGGGAATCCCATCATTGGTAGCACTGATTGGATTGGCTACAGTGCAGTTTGGCTCATCAGGCAGGCGGGACAGCGTAGGTCACCGCTGGCTGCCCTTGGATCGCCCGCAAGTTAACTCACCACGTTGCATACTTTGTATGGAATAAACCTGCAGCAATCTTTTCCCAACCAAAATTGTGTTGTGTTATATTTATTGCATCATGCATGTTCTGGCATGGGGTGGGGAGTGTTGCCTATATAGGCACTAGGCATTGGTAGCACGCAGATGGGCTGCGGGGGCTGTTGGGTGGGCTATACGGAGAGGCTGTCGGTGGGCGATTGGGCACACCGATCAGAAGTGACAGAACGTTTGAGCTGAAGAGTGCTGGGAGGTAGGGTGGGCGGGCCATACTGAGCGTCTGAAGGGAGGCACCATGTAAGAGTCAGAGACATATGGGGCTGCAGGGCTCCAGGTGTATATGGAGAGGGCATGCAGTGGTGCAGCGGGGGCATATAGAAGGGCCGCAGCTGGATAAGTACACAGGGGCTGTTGGATAGCAAGGGGACAAAGGAAACATGCAGGGTAGCAGAAGACACAGAGAGGGGCAGCATGGGGTAGGGCCATTACCACATTAATATACCAACAAAAAACAACATTCCGACCATCATGCAGCAAAAATACACCCACCATCATATGCCAAGACTCCCACCATCACACCTCCACCATCATACAACACATCTCTCTGTATACGTCTACCCAAACAACAACATACAACAAAATACCAAAAATCATATGATCATTCAAGTAGCATACAACCATACACCCATAATCACATATCTACACAACAGGCATCGTAGGTAGTTAAGCACCAACACATCAACCATCATACATCTACTCACCCACCCTCATATGCCAAATCATCACCCATAATACAAGAACACATCCACCTTCACAAGGTGACATAAACAATATCATTGACCCTCTTACACACCGTCATAGGTCATCTCAATGGATGTATGACGGTACAACACGTACCGTCACAACGCGTGCTGTTACAACGCGTCTTTTAAAACACAAGTCGTGACAACGACTTGCGTTGGGGGCGCGGATCGAGAATAGTATAATTTACTATTCTAACACCAGTCCCCGTGGACACTAGGGAAGGTGTTGGAATAGTAAATATACTATTCTTAATCCTGTAGCACCCTCCAGCGCAAGTCGTGGTTACTACTTGCGTTGTAAAGGACGCGTCGTAACAGCACTGCATTGAAACATCCGCGGTGTAAAGGATGTTTCCCCATCTCAATCAATATCATCTACACAACCCATCATATCCCATCAGACCCGCCGCCATATACTAACATATCTATCATCATAGGTACACACAACTAACATCATAAGCATACGAACTAACCATGATACAACAAACTACACAATCAGCATAAAAAACCAACACATCAGTCATCATACTTCAACACAACCAACATATTTCCACATAACCAACATCATACACTAGTACACCCACCATCTAATGTCAATACATCCACAGTCATGCGTTCTGACAACCAACATCATATGCCAATACAGCTGCCATCGTAAACTAAACCAGACTTTATGCAGAGGCAATACTGCATGCAATGAGGAGTTGTGTGCAGAGAATACACTATGTGCAGCATGCTGACAATGTTTGAAAGTAGACCACAAACGCTTGTGCACTCCGGGGAGGAGACTGCTCTTTTTCATTATCTAATGTGACTTACCTTGTGTTTTTGCTAGGAAATCATGATATAAATTTGTGTTAGCCAGCACTAACTACACAGGTCTTGGATTTCCCTTGCGAATACCTGTTGCTTCCTAAGTATATGTATTGATGGACAATATAAATATAAAAAAGTATTTTGAAGAGTTACTTTGTTAATGGAAACGAACTTTGAACTGATTCATCAATTAAACAGGAATTTAGTTTGTCTAAGAATTTGGTTTGCTACATTGCACCTAGGGTTAGCCTGTGACAGACCGACCAGGATGATTTTTAGGATAAATTGTGATGCACATATATGTACATATATATTTCTATTCTAGTATGCACATATTTAAGGAACAACAGAATATTAACGTTGTTTTTTTTTTGCAGGTTTAAAGAAGTCGAGTTGAAACTATAACCCGTCCTCTATAAAAAGTAGATTGTGATGAAACATATTTAAAACATAGGGAGATGCACTGGTGCAGATATATATTTGAGATACTCGTAGTTTGTTTAAGGTTTCAGGAATCACCACTTTCACGAATATGGAAAAAAAATTCAAAGAGGTATTGTGAGGGTATATCCACTATGTGGTACAATTAATACTAAATTCCTTAATAACAAGTTAAGTAAGGAGTAGTGGAGTCCTGGCTCTCTGTTTCCTTTCCCTTTCTACACTTCAACCACCGGCCCCATAATCCTTGCTACGTGGTCTCTGGTGGGGTGGCGTGAGCCTGAAAAATGTGTCTCTCAATTGGATTCTGAGTACAACATTTAGTGCATTCTGTCACATCATACACAGACAGACACACCCTCTATCATACACAATGTAATCAAGGCCGTCATGGCCGAAACGTGTCTTCGCTGTGTATTGTTGCATATGGAATACATGGATTGAGCAACACTCCATCAATCCTCAGTGAGCCTCTCCCCTTTTAATGTGGTCGTTTGACTGAGGTTATCTATCGAGATATTTATTAATAAGCCAGTACCACAGCTATTCGTCACCACATTCCACCTTATAAGCTCACACACGCACCATCATGTGCCAATATAACTACGATTATACTTTCAAACAACCAACATCATATGCCAACTCACAAAAACAAAACATACTATATAAGGCAGTGTTCTCAGAAAATCTGAAGTTAAAAGGCAGTTATTGTAGACT
Source organism: Lissotriton helveticus (assembly GCF_964261635.1). Classification (NCBI taxonomy): domain Eukaryota; kingdom Metazoa; phylum Chordata; class Amphibia; order Caudata; family Salamandridae; genus Lissotriton; species Lissotriton helveticus. Next base: position 1,765,796,377 of record NC_136057.1, read on the forward strand.
AATATATTAACAGTGGTGGAAGGCACAGGAGAGGAAACTAGGGTTGACTTTCTAAGGCAGGGTTGGTATATGAGGTGAATCTCTTAACTTGTGATGTAATGACTATTAATTTTTTTATGGAGAAGCCACTGTTAACTGTCAATCTTGACTCCTTTTTCAACTTCAGTTTTTTTTCTTAGGGAATATGTATATACTCTACATCCACTGCTCCTGCTGGAAGCGCGCCAAGGTGTGATCAGCTTAGCTCAGGGCTGGGAGGTGAGCTAGATCCGTACACGTGGCAGCAGACTTTCAAAACATCAAAATGTTGTCAATTGAAACATTTCTTCTCTGCAACGTTCCTATTATTAGCATGGGTAATTTTAAATATTTTTCACCAAGCTCTTTCTTACTAAATTGTTCTTCTTTTGAGACTTAAAGGTGTGCACATTTTAGGCGGCCCCAACCAGTTTATTTTAAGACACCTCCTCTGAAGGAATTGTTCATCTGTTGCTGGTGCGATCATTCTTTTAACATTGATTTCAGACTGGTGCACCGAACAGCTTGAAGCTTTTGTATATTGTTAAGGAGGAGCAATAGCGCTACATAGTGAATGAGCAGCCTTTAGCCACTACACACATTTCAGAATAGCTCGTTGTTTCTCATATAGCAATATCAGTTTCCACCCTGTAACCAGGCTTTCCCAGTTTTCATCAGAAAGCACATGAGGCACAGGAAGGAAAAGCAGTCACATTACTTTTTGTCCAAATATAGAAGATGGGAGAGGAACGCAAGTCTTGTATTTCTAATTGGTCACCCAAGGCACAAGACTTTCCAATAGCCAATCCAGCTGGGGCCTTTAGGTTTAGGCACCTAGTCCACCCTGGGTGGACAGGGTCACTAGCACTCAGTGCCTGGTGGCTGTAATGGGTTACAGAATTACATGACATAACAGAAGGATTTGTAGAGTACATTATCACTCCCTTGGGGCTAAAAAGAGTGGCTGTCTTATGAAAACTGCCTGTGGTGGGAACAGGCCTGCCAGTCCGTTTTCTGCACCCTTGAGGTCCCTTGCTATTCCGAGGGAACTGCAGATGCTTGCATAGCCCATTCTGTAATACAGATTGCACTGATGGGTCATGCGCACAGCGAGATCTCAAAGTGGAAGTTCCTCACTTTCATGGAGCATAGGCTCATGCAAATGAAGAAATACGTTGCTTTTTGCTGATGCTATAATAATAGATGTGGGTGCAAAGGAGCTGTCAAGAGGCGCACTGACTGTGTCCTATATAGAGGTGGTGTAGAGTAACTGTGCAACAGAGGTAGCCCTTTTTCAGGGGCTCCTGGCATCCTAGGAAACACAGCAGGTGCTCCCTGCATGTGCGTGCAGTTACTCACTGCACCTTTTTTTTTGCAGTTTTTAATAACACAAACTTGACCCAAAGGTATTAGAGCACTGCACATGCGCACCAGTTGTATTACAGATGGATGCATACATTTTTTTTTTAGGCACGGGGAAAGATTTGCTCAGAATCACAGGGCATTTGAGCCTCCCGCAAGACTCGAACCTGGTTCCCCAGCTTCAAAGTCAGCTGCTCTAGCCTTTTCCCCACTCCCTTTAAACTCAAGACCAGGTCTGCTAGTGTAAAATTCTTACTTGATTAATTTGGGTACAGGGCTTTGTCTACAGCAGTAAACAAATACATTAAATAGCTAAGCATAATCTAAACAAGTCGGTTAAAGGAACTATTCTGTCATGAAAATGTATTGTTAGTTAATGTTCTTGGCATACTGCAGCTTTAGAACCCAGATAAAAATGAATGAGGACAAATTACTGCCATTTTTGGAGCTCACCTCACATAATTTGCCTCTAGGAATCATGGAAAACGTCAGAGATTATTCAAAAAAATTATTTCACTCTTTTTTTTTTAATTATAATCCTTTTATTAGCTTTGACAGAAAATGCAGTAATCAGCAATTGTTCATATCCAACGTACATATACATAGTTTTTCATCATTATGAACATATCAATACATTACATGGTTCACTGTTTTCGGTATTGATATGTGTATCTTAGGTATATACATTCAATGAGGGGCGATCCCCTGGTTGTCTTACATATTTAGCATGTCAATTTTTTTTTAAATGACAGTGGGTATATACTAATGCTGTATTTCTTACTATCCCTACCTCTATCCCTCCCCAGCTCTGTCTCGAAAGTTACACATTTAGCATTCATTTCTTACAATTTTATGTGCTAGCCTCAGAGTCAGATACTGCATTTGGTGGCTCACAAATATTCCCTCTATTTTCATTCCACTTCCCCCATATACGGGTCCATTTTTTGGGACATCCTCTATGAGTATATTCCGCCTATTCGGCCACCTGAGGTTCTGTGAATTCTGAACCCACTTTATAAATGTCATGGTTTTGTTACGAATTTGATAGTAGCGAACCGTAACTAGTGAGTGCGACAAGTATGAGTGATTTCGTCATGTTAGTTCGATGGATTCACTATGTATTTGGGGATTTCGTTCTGAACCCTGGGTTCCATTTTGTGTATGGCAGCCATTTTGTGGTTGCCCTCAAATAGGCCGATGACTGCGGCCGAACGAGTCTTTAGTACACGTACACTTTAGCTGACTTCTGAATGACCTGAGTGAACTGACCCCGTTGCCTGAAGCTGTCCTTGTTAGGCCAGTTCCTTACCCAGTAGCTGATCAAGATTGAGGATCAAAGCACAGGACATTGTAGAGTTTGGTATGTACACACACACCCCTCATCCTGCTTTTTATCTGTTTTCTGTTCCTTCTTTTATGGTCTGTTTATGATATGGGTTGTGGTCCTTTTATTATGGGTTTGTCCGGCTTGTGTAAGAAGGAATGTTGGATTTTTCTGTATAAATAATGGTGGGCCGGACAACTGAAAAGTGGGTTTGTCGTCATGCAATACCTTGCGTAATAATACCTATGATTGGACAATTGTAAATAGTGGGTGTTTGTCCTATTGGCTAATGTTTGGCAGACCTTGCATGTCCATGTTAGGCATTTTGCATGCTTGCAAAAGCAAGGACTGCCCCTTACTTTTATGCTGAGTTTTGTAACCCTGAGCATATATAAGGCCTCTGTTCTCTGTACTCCTCAGACTACCTCATTCAGTTGCTACGGCTTCTGTGTGACGTGGCCTCACTTATTAAATTTAATAAAGATGTCTTTTCATATTTTCAGCCTTTGTGCCAAGTTCTTTATTCTATTAGTAAGTATTCCCTGAGAATGAAGACTACAGTTCTTCAACTGGCGCTGCTAACGTGGGATTCATAAGAGAAGTGACTATCTGTGGGAGTGATCTTGTCAGAGGACTGAAATCTACTGAGGAGGACAGAACAGGATTCTACTAAGGAGGTACTCTGTGCACAGGGATTATGGAGATTCTTTGTTTCTGCAGCCCAGTATATTTCTGATCTTCCTGATTTTGATCCTCCACATGATGTCACTCCTGACTGAGAACCTTTTTGGCGTGAGTATTCTAAAAAAGACCGTTAGGTCATGTAGAACTTGACAGTTAGAATTTGGATAACCTTTTGATTAGTAAGAAAAAGAAGTACAAGTGGGTCACTCCCACGACTTTGTTTGGTTTCTTGGTTTTGATTTGGTTATTGCAATTACCAAAGCCGAGGGGTTGGTTTCTTGGTTTTGATTTGGTTATTGCAATTACCAAAGCCGAGGGGCTCGTATATTTGCGAGTATATCATTTTTGATAACTCCTTGAAGTTTGAAGCTAGATTAGTGAGCTATAAGATGCCTGGTCTTAGCAAATTTAGGACTGTAACTTTGGAATTTTGGAATTTGTGTTGGTCAACTTTAGATATGTTTTGGATTTTGGATATGCAAATTGCAATTTGTATAGACAGGTAATGATGAGATTTTTCTCTATTTGGTTTTGTTGAACGGTGCACGTACGAAAAGTACATTAAGCACTACTTTGATTATAATATTTGCATAATTCTGCAAATATTTTTGGCATGCCTGTTTTCTAAGCTCACATGGAAAAATGTGTCGCTTTTTCTTGGCGGTACCATAGTGTGATGTGAAATTAATTAGCCGGCTCTCCTAGAAGGAATAGGTTTAAGTATACAAACATATTTCTTCCTTGGTGATTTTGTATCCCCAGGGAATTAAAATATGACATAATACAAAACAAGGATCCTTTGTTCTGCGCAATTTTATAAATGAAGATATGCAGAGTGATTTTTTGGTGTTCTGCCAGTCAAAGCTAGTGAATTAAGTGTGTTTTGGCTTCTTGAAAATGCAGCAGTCTGTTTATGCAGTCTTTTGGAACACTATTGAGAAGCGTTTCTTGTAAATATGACTTACAACTAGTATTTGCAAATAGTTTGGTTTAAGTACAGTCTGTGGGCTGTCCTTTATTTTTGTTCTGAGTATTGATTTGTGGGTTAAATGTGGGTTTAAATGTCTATGTGGTTTTCCCATTAGTGCAACTTCTGTAAGTACATAGCGATGGCGCTATTTATGAATTGCATGGCTAAAGCGCGCCGTATTGTGTGTCCTGAGTGTTTCACCCCTTTCTGTTTATGTCTGAAATGAGCTCAAATGTGTGTTTGTGGTTTTTTTATGTTTTCAGTCTATTAAGCAACATGTCTAAATGCTTAAAAAAATAAAATTAAAATTCACATTCACTAGGAATAAAAAGGCCCTCAAAAACGAATGGTGTGTTTTTGTAGAAAAACCAACTTATAGCATTTCTTCATTATTTTGTACTACAGGAAGACATTTCGATTAAGGGTTTCCTCTCTTTAAGCATTTTTTTTTACGCATATTCTTGACTCTGTTGCTAAATAAAAATTGTCCTTTTTAGAAAGAAAAATGTGGCGCCAAATTTTGTCATGTTTTAAGTTAGGCTTCTGTGCTTAGGCTTATAAATGAATGCGTCTAAAAATGATAGGCAAGGGATGCAGCATGCTTTTATATGTGGTATTATCAAAAATGATTGTGTTTATTAAAAATAATTATTAAATTATGAAAAATAAGTATTAAAAATAAGTGCTATAAAATTCGTTTTTTACTATTCATGAAGCTTAATGCTCATACTGTGGCCTCCTAGCATTATAATTTAATTTGAGTTGTGTTGCACTGCATAATGAGGACATTAGCATATGACATCTCACTTAGCGCAGGCGTAAAAAACTCATTTTTCTAAGGATTTACATGAGGTATGTCTAATGTCTTATATCTGTAATGTGTAAAGAACATTCTGAGGATGATTAATATGTAACATACTTATAGGATATTTATTTTTAAGTGCCCCAAATATCAAAGTCGAATTTGGGTATTTTGCCATTTATAATAGCTTTAAAGTGCTTTAGACTTCAGTAAATGCATACATTTAGGTATTATACAAATTTGCAGGCTGTCCCCATTTGGGGTTTGCTTTTAAATGACCCAGTAAGATCCATTTAAGGTTGATGAAATAAGTACCATTGCAACAAGCATTTGTTCTAAAAACTGGTATGTGTGGTATTAGGTTCTGTGAATTATTCACAGTAAATGTTGTTTAATAATCTGGAAATAAAGATAATTTTTTAGCGCCTAAAAAGGAGACATTATTTTTCAAAATAGAGTGAATTATTGCAGGTTAGGAGGAATTAGGAAGGCCTTTTGCCTTTGTCAGCCTCAGAATGAGCAGTGGGTGGGGGCTAGTAGAGCTGCAGAGGCTTGCTCAAGTCACGCAGGGGTGTTATCTTTAGTTTCCCTGTAAACAATGGAAGGAGGCTGTCATGTTGACATTTGTGACCTTTTAAATTAGGGCCTTGTCTCTGTGAAATGCAGAATGACCTTGCTAAACAGGTCTCTAAAAAGGGAGGGTTTCTGGTTTCTCCATAAGAACATCAATAAAATTGAAGAACTTAATTACAAAGGAAAAATATGAAAAAGGGTTTCTTTGAAAGCCCCAACATCATGCTAAATGCTCTGCAGAAATGATACATTTGTATTTCTGCTCTGAAAAAATGATGTCCGCTAGTTGCTTTTATTTGACAGAAAATGAGGCATTGCATTAAGTTTTAGACAGAAAATAAGAGGAAGCTCTTTATTCAAATTTTGAAGGCTACATGCCTAAGTGAGAACGATTTGCCAATTAAGAATTATTTTTCAAAGTGAAAATTGTGGCACAAAGTTAACATGGAGTGTCAGTGAAAGAATTTTAGTTTTAGCTTAATGTTGCAAGCTGACCGACAAGATGGTAACAGTTAAGTAATAGAAATTTATTTTTGTGTCTGTTAATGTGTATCATGCTTTGTCTTCTGATTACAAGTTATAAAGGATATTTGTTTGTTATGAGAAATGTCTCTCTTTTGTGTGTTTTGTTTTTTATTTTTTTGGCTTCTGCCCACAGAACATTCATAGATTGTTCTGGGTAATTTTAAGGCTGACAAGACACGTAAGTTTGGTTGGTTGAAAAGAGATGTGTTTTTGCGTAACTCCTTTGGAAAGGAATGTTCAGGTGGTTTTCAAGTGACACAGTAGATTGTCTTGCCAGCCGATCATGACTGACTAGGAGGGTAAGGAAAGTAAAAGTAAGTGTGAGGAAGGTAAGGGAAAGTGTGTAAAAGAAAGTGTAATTTTGATTTTAAACCTGACAAATTAAGAAGACCTGAATAGTGGGTTTTGGGCTGCAGGTTCACAGTGCATAAAGTACAGGACTTGAAGTGTGTGCGTCACCGCTCATTCACACATGCTATTGTTTGTCTATGTTTTTTTGTGTTTGATATACAGCAAGTATATCTGATGGCTTGACATGTCCGTTCTGTGCGTTTTTATTTTTGTGCATGTTTTTGTTTTATGTTGTTGCTTTAGATACTATTACAAGTTCACCTGTGTTGTGAAGGGTTCTACATGACGATGCATATCGCTGCACAACAGTTGGGTGAATTTGCTCTAAATTTCACAGATATGATATTTTTTCATCCTGTGAGCGAGACAGACAACACTTCACCAGTGCATGTCTATTTTGGCTATATAGTATTGAAGTAAAATAAAAGAGATATACAGGAAACAAGGTTTCACCTACAGTTAGTCACATTGCTGCCCCCTTTCCTGTAAGGAACAGGCAGCCCTAAATTTATGTATCCTGAATTGGACGTAAGGATAAATTATAGATCTGTGACTTTTGTGCATGGTGACCTAATTTTTATATTACATTAGTCAGTTTTGTTCTGCTTCCTAAATAGTGTATGGCCTTGTACCATAAAGGAAACCAGGTTTAATTTTTTTCCCTGAAAAAGGGAACTGGAACATTAGCTGAGATACCGTATATGGTGTAGAGGCCAGCGGTAGAGCTAACTTTCGTGAACTATTTTGATTTTTATGTATCACCCCCACTCTTGGTGTTGTGTCACATGCCTGACTATCACCCAAGTAATTTCTTGTTCTTCCTATAGATTTTTCTTTAGTCACTTCCCCCCTGATTGATGTTGCATCATGCCTAGTAATTGGGGATTTTAGCTGTGTCCTAGTCCCATTTTCCCTTTTCCATATTCCTTTCACCAGTTAGCCTTCTTTTATTATTATTATTGTATTAGGTTCACACTTCCAGATTGCAGTAATGTACCAGAGACCCCCATATTATGTATAAATCCCTTTGTATAACAAGACTGGTTTTTAAGAATTTTCTTTAGGCCTACCTCGATGGTTTCCAGTCTGACCATCATGGTAGTGATGGACTGGTTAACTGACTCAATGCTATTATAAGACGAGTTTCCACATTTTGATCATTAGTCTGTGTATTGCACAGTGCACATGATGCACAGTTATTAAAAGTGTGGTATTTACATGTCCCTGATAATCTGTATCATGCAATTTCTCTTTTGAGATGTTCTAGATAAGGAATTTAGGAACACCTAGACTTAATCATTGAGAGAAAAAAATATGTTTACCCCATTAGACGATGTCATCATGCGTGAGGACATCCATTCTGATAGAATCCCTTTGTCGCTATCTACCCTTAGATGGTAGAGGATATGCTCTCACATGGAAATGAATTGAAGAGGCTAGAGGCACTGTTTTGCCTACTGCCTTTGTCTTTGTATTGCTTTTGAGAATGACAGTGTGTTCTAGACCAGAATTGTCTCATGGCATATGGCCACTCCCTCGCAGATTGCAGACCACCTGCTTGCAATCCTCTTGTTAAAGACAAACTGTTTTTTTGTACTAAATTGAAGGTAACTAATAAATGTGTCCCATTTCCTACGTCACTAGGTTCTGCGGGATTAAGTCATAATAACCTGCGGACCTTTGATGAAAAGCTAATTCCCATCAGTGACAGTCCCAGCACCCAGAAAAGCAGCAAGGCTGGACAGCGATCGCCAGTGCGCCATCCATGGTATCTCCAAAGAATCGTACTTGCTCCATCAGACGACATTGGACATCACAGAACCAGTTTCAGTGCAAAAGAGCGAGAGAGAAGGATTCCAGTTGGTTTGAGGTTTTAGTTTTTCACCTGTCATGTGCTGGTAACCTCTGACAGTAGGCAGTCCATTGAGCCCCTTTGGCCTGAGTTTTGGCCACAAACCCCTTTTCTTTGCTCCAACGGAAAGGCAGTGCACCGGAGGATCCAAGACCGGCAAAAGGCACTACATTGTGGTACCTATGATTAAATGAAAGAGCAGCCCGAGCATCCTCTGACACTGAAAAGCGAGTGTTGGAGTCTGAAAGTGTTGCTGAGTATGAAAGCCGGTTGCTCTTTCCTGATTAATAGTACTTGGGTCTGCATGAGATGATCTGTGCCCATGATCAATGGAGAGCACACTATCTGTAGTGCCTGCCGCAGAGGAGAGATATTGGTGCACTGCCTTGAGACATTGAGACTTTCAAATAAGCTGCGAGTGGCACTCCAACGGATACTAGGAAGGACCATTTTCATGAAAGGCCTGAATGAGGAGGCCCATGCGGAAGAAAACAACAGAAGAGGATTTGATGAACAATAGAAGCCTGCCGGAGAGGCTTGGACGGACTCTGGGTATTTCCCGTGCGATTGCATAAAATGGGTGTTAGGAGACTGATTCTTATGGTTTTGCTGGCATTGTTTTAAAGTAGTATTCTGTTTAGTAAAAGCAGAATAAAATCCATTCTTTGTGGAATAGTATCCCCTTTTCACCTCAGAGCATTGATGAGGATCACCACTGTTTTACCTGAACATATAATAAGTTACTGAAATGCATAGGAGCCATAAAAATGTTACTAGATAATTTTAGGATTTGCTTTCTGCTTAGGGTTGTGAAAAATTATAATTTTGTTTGTAATAGTGGTCATTACTTTCTCCTGTTGTCTATATGTTCTTAATAACGTGTTTTCTAGTATTTTTAAGCATGACGTTGTCTTTTGTGGGTTGGATTGTTTTTGCTACCCAATTGACATCTGTACCCACCTCCCAACCTTTGTCTCTTCCTACTACTACTTCTTTGCATTCTTTCCATACTTTACCTGAACATGAACTGGTTAGGAGGTCAGAGTTTACTAATAATTCCTTTGTACAGCTTCTGCATCAACACCAGTTAGTAATGAACACCACTAATTGTTGGGTGTGTGGTCTTATGCCACATACTACAGATAGAGGCGTTCCCTATCTGATCTTACTGTTTAGTCAGAATGGGTCTTCATGGGCTTTTCAGATGATGTTCATTTATGCCCTCGAAGTTTATCCCTTGCGTTCCATGAAAGATAACTCGAGTAATAATGCCTTAGTGAAGGGAATAACGGATAATATTGATATAGATTCAGACACAGACTGAGTGATTGCCTATGTAAGGTCAAAAGGAGGGTTTGAGGTTCCGTGAATTCTGAACCCACTTTATAAATGTCATGGTTTTGTTACGAATTTGATGGTAGCGAACTGTAACTAGTGAGTGCGACAAGTACGAGTGATTTCGTCATGTTAGATCGATGGATTCACTATGTATTTGGGGATTATGTTCTGAACCCTGGGTTCCATTTTGTATATGGCAGCCTTTTTGTGGTTGCCCTCACATAGGCCGATGACTGCGGCCGAATGAGTCTTTAGTACACGTACACTTTAGCTGACTTCTGAATGACCTGAGTGAACTGACCCCGTTGCCTGAAGCTGTCCTTGTTAGGCCAGTTCCTTGCCCAGTAGCTGATCAAGTTTGAGGATCAAAGCACAAGACATTGTAGAGTTTGGTATGCACACACACACACCTTATCCTGCTTCTTATCTGTTTTCTGTTCCTTCTTTTATGGTCTGTTTATGATATGGGTTGTGGTCCTTTTATTATGGGTTTGTCCGGCTTGTGTAAGAAGGAATGTTGGGCTTTTCTGTATAATTAATGGTGGGCCGGAAAACTGAAAAGTGGGTTTGTCGTCATGCAATACCTTGCGTAATAATACCTATGATTGGACAATTGTAAATAGTGGGTGTTTGTCCTATTGGCTAATGTTTGGCAGACCTTGCATGCCCATGTTAGGCATTTTGCATGCTTGCAAAAGCAAGGACTGCCCCTTACTTTTATGCTGAGTTTTGTAACCCTGAGCATATATAAGGCCTCTGTTCTCTGTACTCCTCAGACTACCTCATTCAGTTGCTACGGCTTCTGTGTGACGTGGCCTCACTTATTAAATTTAATAAAGATGTCTTTTCATATTTTCAGCTTCTGTGCCAAGTTCTTTTTTCTATTAGTAAGTATTCCCTGAGAATGAAGACTAAAGTTCTTCACACCATGGCTGCATCCATGTCATTCCCCCATTGCGTTCGCGTGGGTATTGTTCCCGACCCCCAATTCTTAGCTATGTTACGCTTTGCGGTCGCCATCCCATGTGTCGCCCAAGTTTGTAAACCTCGATTTAAGTCTGTAGGTTTCCAAATATTCAATAGACAACACCCGGGGTCTGGCTGGATTTCCACTTCGCTTGTCTTCGTAATCTCTGTCATTACTTGTTCCCAGTATGTTCGTATCTTGGGACATTCCCATATGATATGGTAATACGTTCCCATGATTCCGCATCCTTTGAGGCAATACGGATCCAGTGCGCGACCTATCTTATGTAATAGTGTGCGGAAGTAGTATATGCGATGTAGTACTTTGAGTTGTATTAATTTTAGGCGGGATGGGATTGATGTCTCTCGTGGAGATGCCAGTGCCTCCAGCCAATCAGAATCCTCTATGTCTCTTTATTCGACCTCCCACTTGCTACGGAGGACCACCGTGGGATCCGGGAGATTATTTACGAGCTTACGATATGTTTGGAATATGGCTTTCTTCCCCAAGTAGTCCGTGAGAAGTCTGTCCTCCAGTGGGGCTGATTCAGCCAGTGCCGTGCCTGGTGGGAGGCGCTATGTAGTGCGTGCCTGATTTGAGTGTACCGGAACAACTCCGTATCAGCCATCCCGTACTTTTCTTGTAGGTCTGTGAATGAAATGATTCCCCCCTGATGCCATAGGTCACCTATTGTCGTGATGCCAATTAGGTCCCATTGCCTGAACCCTTTAGTATTTGCTAGTGTGCCCAGGCGGCGCGTTTCCCACAGTGGGGTGGCCAGTGTGAGTACTCCCTCCCATCCCAAAACCCTTTGTGCCACATGCCAAATTTTAACCGTGTGTGCCGTTGGGCCTGTAAGTGCATTTCTTCGTTTATTATTATATAAGGCCTTCATCAAATGTTCTGTCGGGAGTATATTCCTGTCAAGTCTATATGCTGGTTCGTGTTGTGGAGTATGGAGCCATTGATTAATAACCATCAATTGTGCAGCCCAATAGTATAGTTTAATACTTGGTAAGGCTATCCCTCTGTCATACCAGCTATGTGCCAGTTTAGTGTGGGCTATACGAGCCGGTTTTCCATCCCAGAGCAAGGAGGAGATTTCTGCGTCAATTGTTTTAAAATAAGAAATTGGGACAGGAAATGGGGTATTGTGTAGTGCATAAAGAAACCTAGGGAGCGAAAGCATTTTAAAGAGTGCTGCCCTTCCGAGCAGCGTCAGTGGAAGGGATCTCCAATGAGCTACATCGGATTTTAGCCTCCGTAGTGGTTTCAATAAATTTTCCTCCATGAAGACAGAATCTTGCGGGGTCACGTAAATTCCCAAGTATATAAACCCTCTGGTCACAATTTGCAGTTCACATCCAGGGGGCAGCGTGGGCAGTTGGCCATGTAATTGATAGAGGAGCGATTTTGACCAATTGATGGTGTATCCTGACACCTCTCTATATTTATGCAGGACGCCCATTAGGGCTTCCAAGGAACTGGCTGGGGACATTAAGTATATTAGTACATCATCAGCATAGAGGGAGATTCGGTCCTCCCATCCCGCTTCCCATGTTATCCCATGGATCAGTGGCTCCGTACGTATTTTCATGGCTAAAGGCTCTAGGATCAACGCGAAGAGAAGTGGGGAGAGTGGGTGTTAGACCTGACACCCTCGGCATGGTACTGCGCCCACGTAAGCGAGAATCCCCACCCGCATAACTCTGTCCCTTTGCCCCCCAGGAGTATTAGCCACCCCAGCGCAGCCCCCACCCTTCTCCCCAAGAACAGCCAGCCTAAGGGCCCGGAACCCTCGATGAGAAGTAGGCCAGCCAGCGACCTGCCCCCCGAGCCATCCACAGTGAAACCAGAGCTCCCTCACCCCCTGGACAGCTGAGGGGAGCGAGCCTGTGACCAACAGGATGGGGCGGAAGAGTTTCGACAACACCTCCTGCCAGGCTAGCCCGATCACGGCCGGGCTGCAGATGACTACCCCCACCTCCGGACTACAAAGGGAAAGGCCAAATGGCGATAGGGGCCGCTCAGCCCCCCCACCCCTCCCCCGAGAGACCAAGGAGCCATTTGGAGGAGGCGGGACCCGGGGAAGAAAAACTAAAAAGAAGATATATATCTGCGGCGGGAGGAAAGGAAGTTCAGTTGGATCCTGAGATCGGAGGAGCTGCGGGGAGGTCGCGGCCCATGCTGATGAAGGAAGCCGCTCGTAACCCCCCCCGAGAACCCACCGAGCCCTGCAATTACGTCACGGCTCTCTTGCCACACGGGACGTGGACAAGTCCCCCCTGAGCCTGCCGACAGAGTCGCGGTCCTCGTCCTCCGGGAGGACACATCGTGGCCCCCGGCCCAAGTGGGTACCGCCGCTGGAGCTGGACATCGCGAGCAGGAAGGTACCAGAGGACCCGCACCTGCCCCGGTACGCCGCGCTCCTGGCCCTGGCCATCGCAAGGTATGTGGGGTGCAGACCACAAGTGTCCCGTGGCTTGAAAAACTACCCCGAGCCTGCGTTCCGACCCAACCAGTGGTACAGGCTAAAGGACCGCCGTGCACCACTTGCGATTTGCCCCGAAGTGCGCATGGTAGCGGACCTGTGAGTACCAGGATCCGGGTTGCGTCAGCAGGGCCACGCGGAATAAGTGCCCACAGGAAGAGTGAGAACGACCCCGGAGGAGCCCCCAGGCCGGAGTGCAACGCCCTACCCGCCGGGAAGAACCTGCAGTGGGAGGAGCACGTGGGGAGCACCCCTGAGCCCCTGCCAGAGCACAAGAGATCCCAGGCCTTGAGATCTCATCGGCGCGAGAGGTCCACGTACGCACAGCTCGAGGATTGAGAGCTTTACGCGTGGAACATCCCGCCGCCGCAGGCCAACAATGCTTCCCCTGTGGCTCGAGGATTAAGAGCCGAGAGAAAAAGACTGCCTAGAAGACTGTGAGTACCGGGAGAGGTCCCCTCATACCTCTTAGTCGCCCTGACCCCCCAGGACAACAAGTTACCCCCTGACCCCCATGTACACCGTTTTTGACCTGATGACAACCCTTATATAAAGAACTTGTTGCATATACGTTCCTTGGTGTGGTGTCCCCTTTGTAGTGTGCTGGTGTTGCTTTGTATATGACCATAAATGTGTAATCCTCCTCCCACGGAGGCCCAGGAGAGGGAGGTCCCAGGGTGGCCAGGAGTATTTATCCCTGTCCCCCCCGGGAACCTTTCCCCTTCTAACAGTGGGCATACCTGCCTTGTCCCTTGCCCTAACGTGATTACTCGCGATGTATGTCCATTGGCCACCACTTGGGCTAGAGGTGCTTTATACAATAGCTTGACCCAGCTACAGAAATTAGGTCCGAATCCCATCTTAGTAAGTACTGCGAATAGAAAGGGCCATTCCACAAGGTCAAACGCCATTGTGGCCTCCAGGGATAATATGGTTGCATCTTCCCTGAGTACTGGAGCGCGGTGTAACACCCCATGAAGGCGTCGTAAGTTTAGGGAAGTGTTGCGTTCTGGCATAAAGCCGGATTGATCCGGGTGCACCAGTGTTGTGAGGTGTGGCTGCAACCAAAGTGCCAATAGTTTCGCTAATATTTTTGCGTCCGCGTTCATTAGCAAAATCGGACGATACGAGGACGTCTGTTCTGGTGGTTTACCAGGTTTATGGATTGCTACAATAGTGGCCATTCTTTGGTCTTGGACAAGCATTCCTTGCGTTAAACAGTCATTGTACATGGGTAGTAAATGGGGGGTGATGTGTCGTGCAACTTTCTTGTAGAGTTCTACTGGTAGGCCATTAGGTCCCATCGCCTTCCCCGTGCGTAACTCCATCAGCGCCTTCCCTATCTCTTCTGTCGTGAGTTCTCCCTCAAGTGCCTGCATATCTTCTAGTGATAGTGTGTTTAATGGGATGTCGTGCAGGAACAGTATGCTGTCCACTTCCGTTGAGTGCACTGTGGAGTGTATACTTTTTCATAGTAGCTTGCCAATTCCTCTACTATCAGTCGGGGCTCTGTTGTGAGCGTGCCATCTGCAAGCGCTATTTGGGCTATCCACCGATCTGTTCTTTCTTTCCTTTCTAACCACGCGAGCATTTTTCCGGTCTTGTCCCCTAGTTCATAGATCCTATGCAGTGTATCTGTGTATCTGGTTCTCGCCACCTCCCCTGCATATGCCCTATATTCCTGAGTCGCCAGTGTTAAGGTGTGTGTTGCGCTATCGGAGGGATCTAAGGCATGTGCTGCCTCTGCTGTCTGGAGTGCTACTTCTAGAGAATCGAGGTTCTTCCTTTGGTCCCTTTTGTGTCTAGTAATCGTTGAGATGGCCTGACCCCTGATTACCGTTTTATAGGCCTCCCAGAGGATTGATGGCGATTCTACTGAGGACAGGTTGTCCTCAAAGCAGTGCTTGGTGGAGTAGTCAGCGCTTTTGCTATCTTGTTGTTTTTGAGATAGCCGGGATATATTGGATATAGCCTCTGCCTTCTAGTGGGTTGTGTGGTGTAGGTGAGCTGTATTGGTGAGTGGTCTGAGATCCCTCTCGGCAGATGCTCTACTGCTGTTATGTGTTCTGGTGGTATTGCTAGTGTTAAAATATGGTCTATACGGGAGAGACTGTTATGCGCTTCCGAGTGGAATGTGTAGTTGCAATCCGCAGGGTGCTTAAGTCTCCACTTGTCCGTCATTCGCATGGCTGTCATACAATCTTTAAATAGTAGAGTAGGCCTAGTTGCCTCCCTGGGGGGCTGGCGATCTATAGCTGTGTTAAGGACTGTGTTGAAATCCCCCCCCATAATCAGTTCTCCTTCTGGAAGATCGAGTAATATTTTCCCCAGGCCCTGAAAGGCCCCGTGGTGTAGCGTCGGGGGATATATACTGAAATTACGCTATATTTCCGCCCTTCCCATTGGCACGCAATTGCTGCAAATCTCCCTTGGTCATCCTCCCATGTACGGTTGACTATCAGCGGGGAATTTTTATGTATTAGGATACCAACTCCTCTAGATCCTGAGGTGAACTGTTCAGTGCCTTACTCGCCGTGCCTGTCAAGTGTGTTTTTTGGAGTAATACCACCATGGGGGATTTCCGCTTCAGATATTGCAGAACAAGCCCCCTCTTGATTTTATGTCCCAGCCCGTTTACATTCCATGAAATAATTGTCATTAAGGGGGAGACTAATTGAGGGAACTGGGGATCACGTCCCGTTATGCAGTGTCCTGACATAGTGTGTAGGAAGTAAAGGCTGCCATATCACCGCAGTTTGTTTCTGGGTGGAATCTGGGCAGTCACTAACACCTGCCGTGTGTGCTAGAGCTTCTAGTGATTTCCCTGTAATGTTGGTGTAGTGCCATTCAGTGCATACCAAGTGCCCAGTGAGAACCTCTGTCCTCTGGACCAACGTGCTGAATTGTATAGAGCTATACCTCAAGTGAAACCATTGGTGTACATGTAGAGTCTGCAAAGCTATCAACCTGTACTCAGAACAAAAACGAAGCGACCATAAAACATACAAAACCTATACCCCCCTCCCTGCCCGGCGGATCTAGAACCGTCCACCTCCCCAACTGAGCAGAGTGCTTATTGTCCCAACTCAAATACAATGTTCTTGGGGGTGAGACTTCTGTGTCCTCTTTGGAGCCCCCCCCGCTGTGTAACGGTCCACGCATTGCTGCTTGATCAATGTGTCCTACCTTTAGGAGTCTGCGCTTCCGTCCGTTAGCATCTCACCTCATAGAATCTTGCTTGGCCGTGAGTCATTATGCTCTTCGCACCTACCCCCACTGTCTCTTCACCAGCTTGGCGTCAGCAGCGTGTCCATTGAGCCAGTTCGACGTTTCAAGCCTCATTGCTGGTCACTTTCTAATATGTTGGCAGTGCGATGGTTCTCCTTTACGTTGCTTCATTGATCATCCAGTGGGCTACCTCCTCTGTTGTGTCATTGTGCATCACGGTTCTTGGGTCCTCTAGCCGGTCTCCAACCGTCGAGCCATTCCTGCGCTTACGTCGGGGATTCAAAAAAACATGTTTTTCCTTCGGATTCAACGCGCAGTTTTGCCGGGAAGATCATGGAGTACTTCAGTTCTCGAGCTCGGAGTTCTTTCTTGACATCTCCAAAACTTCTTCATTGTTGTGCTACCACCGCTGTGTAGTCAGGATAGAAGTTGACTTCCGAGTTGTCTATCTTTATTGGGGGGGTTACACGTGCAGCCTGCAGAATGGCGTCACAATCTCTGAAATTAAAGATTCTCGCCAAGATGGGCCGTGGTTGTGCTCCCGGTCGCGGTTTACCCCCGGGCACTCTATGAGCTCGCTCCACTGAGAAATAGTTGGAGAGGCCTTTTGGTTGAAGGTGGTTATGTATGAGGTCCTCCACATATAGGTTTAGGGCAGGGCCCCCTGCAGATTCTGGCACACCTATCAGGCGTACGTTATTACACTGTGACCTGCCTTCCTGCTCATCCAGTTTTGCTTTAAGTACCGCATTATCTTCTTCCAGTTTCTGAACCTTGTGTTGTATGTCCGCTGTGGCCCCCACGAGCCCCATAGTTGTCTTTTCCACCTCCAAGAGCCGATCCGACATTTTCCCGAAGTCAGCCCGTATTAGGGAGATGTCCGTGGAGATTGTACCCATTGACGACTGCATTTCTTTTAATGATGCCATGACATCTAGCAGAGTAACCTTGTCTGCGCTGGATGGGTCGCCGTTTGGCTGGATCGGCGTTTTCGGTGTTTCCCCCTTCGCGTTGTCAGGGGGTTCTTTATGATAGGCGTACTTGTCAAGTTTCGGGGCCTGTTGGGCTCTCTGCCCCCTGCCACTCATTGTCCCAGTTGGAGGGTGTCACTGGTTTGGTGATTTATTGTGTGGTGGGGAGGTTAGAGTTCAGTTTCTGTGTACGTACTGTCCAGTTATTCACTGTGAATAGCGGCGACGCAGTGGGCAATCTGGTCAGGACAGGGTTAGCTTCCTGCGTCCACTCTAGTCACCATGCCGTGCCCGCATTGCCTGGTCTTTAACTCCCCAGTGAATGACCCACCGTTGTCTTACTTGCGCGCAGTGTGCTGGTTACCAGTGAGCAGCAGGGCTAGTTTCTTCGTGAGGAGCTGCCATCCAGGGTGTGAGGATTCGTAGTGTCGTGTTTTCCAGCAGTGTGGCAGGATTATGGTGCATTTGCACTAATGATGAGGTCTGCGGGATTTCTTTAGGGCTGGTGGGGTCCCCTGGGTTGCGGTGCTGAGATTGAGACCAGGCCGTTAGTCCAGGCCGTAATGGCGCGAAGATTTATACTGGCACGTCTTCCCGCTCTACACTGCGTTTATATGGGGTGATGCGGGCGTTTTGTTCTCCCTTTCATTTCCACTACGGAGCTTTCTCGTGCAGCTTATGGGTATATGGGTATCGCTGTTCATACGCGTCCCGGGGTTGCGTACCTAACGTTGTGGCTGCCGGTCAGTGACGCGGCGGCCGCCTGTGCTTTCCATCTCAGCTCCTGATCGCCACTCCAGTCCCTGGCGCTGTAACAGGCTGCAAACTTCACAGCGACACCGTGGCTCGGATCCGAGGAGCAGAGGGAAACGGATTACTGTGACGGGTTCCGGAGGGCACGTCAAGTCCGTTTCTGTAGTGCAGCTTCTGCGGTATGGCGGATATATGGGCGGATTAGTTAGAGAGGGGCTCGTCGGTCACAGAGCTCTTTAGGCTGCGTCCATCTTGGCTCGGTGGTAGCCACGCCCCTTCACTCTTGATGTAACAGTTGTAAAAGGTCCAATGGGCAGGCCTAATGGTGCTATCTCAATATAACTCACAACCTATGGAAGGTTTGGTAATTATAGACTTCTTTTTAAATTACAAAAAGTTATTTTTGCCCGTCTTAAGTTTGGTAATAAATCCCAGATCTGCACAATTAAAGTGTATATTCGCTCCACGCTGATAAAAACAGGAAAGTTAAATAAGAGCAAAAGAGGAAATTAAAACTTTGGTAGAATCCACTAAAAATCTGCTAGTATTAATAAATGGAGACTTTCACAATATACTATCACATACCGGGGAAAAAGACGAATAAAAAACAGTACTAAGGGGGTAATGTTATGTCATGCCGCAGTATTTGCCCAGACAAGTTCGAGCTAGACAGGAAGACTAATCAGTCTTATTTTCTCTTCCCTAGTCTTGCGACACCTGAATGGAAGATTTGAAAATGACCAACTGGCACAATCAGTTTTCAGTGGCAATGGGAAAAAGTATATTATGCATTTTTCATCTCATGGATTTCAATATAATATAAGATTCTCGTATCATCACTAGACCTTAAAGCGATTACAATCAGCAATACATCCCTTCACGTAAAAAACACAGTTGTTGATTAAAAGAGGTAAGAAGATTATCTGGAATGCCATTTGGATAACCAACTGCAAAAGATTTGGGATCAAAACTTTATTGCAGAAATTTCACACAACCTTAAAAATTGACGGGCAAATGTGATCTTGAGCATCCCTATTTGTAATAATCTTCTTAAGCGGAGAGTCAACTTTCTAGCATTTACACATCTCAAGAAAGCACTTATTCTAAAAAGTCAAATCAAATTAATTTAAAAATCCAGTTGGTGAGAAGAACTACTCATAGAAAAGTAAGGCATCTCATAAAAACAGAGGCAAGCCGTACCAAGGTCAGTATAATAAAGAATTTTAAAACAGACCTTAAAAAAGAAATCAGCAGCAAACATCAAGAGTCGACATGCGCAGAGCTTCAGATGGCCACTCACACAAAAAAACAGGAATGTTTTAGTCACTAATGGGCACAGTAACTAACTCTTATAAAATAGGAGATGACTTTCAAATCTCCTTCGAGAGGTAGAACAATAATTTAGAAAAGCTTTATGGAAGGCCCCTTTGTAATGGACACACTTGAGAAAGGGAAAAATGTCATCGAACTATAATATTTCTGTACCTGAAGCAGAGAGAGTAACTAAGCACGCTGACAATTCCTACACTCCAGGGCCAGAAGGTCTCCCTGTTACACTTATAAAGCAAAATCCAACAAACTAAGGCAAATTAAAGACCGAAGTTAGCAACTCAGTGGTTGAGGCTAGCTGTCTTATCCTCATGAATGGGCGCCACTATCCACCCAATTTATAAAACAAGGTCCAAAGAGACTCTCCAAGTAGCTACTGGTTAATTGCAATATTAGACACAGACGGTAAAATCTTCACCAACCATGTGCTCTACCATCTGCAAAACTGGGCAGGAGAACAAACAGAGTCACATTCATCAGACCTGCCTTCTCCAACACTGTTGCGCCATAGGTAATATCATAGAATTAATCACGTTGATGCAGAAATCCTGCAGAATAAATGACAGTAGAAAAAAAATAGAAAATAGATAGAAAGTAATCTTTTTGCATGTTTAATTGATTTCTCTAGGGCTTTCGAAAAAGTCGAAAGGATCAAATTGTGGTACAAAGTAGACTCATCGGGAATTGACAAAGGCCTTTTAAACGGATCACTGACATAATATCGACGTCACAAATATCGAGATACACAAATATCGAGTGAAAAATATCGAGTGACAAAATATCGACTCCCTATCTACAAACAGGTAAGTACCAAAATATCGACTCCAAAATATCGACTTACAAAAATATAGACTGTCAAAATATCGATTTTTTTAAATGTCTTAAAATTAAGTTAAAACTAATATAGTAATAAATATATTTAATATAAACTTAGAAATAATTATTTTAAAATTTTAATTTTAATAAATAATTTCTATAATTAAAAAAATTATATCACCAAAAATAATACATATATATATACATATATATATATATATAAACATATTATTAAATAAACATATATAACATTTTTAGCGTAGCATAGAAAATGGTTAAAATTTATTGTAACAACTATAGTGAGTTCAACATTAGCAAAAGTGTTGGATAGCGTAGAGGTAAAATTTACTATTCCCACTCCAGTGGGTGCAACAGTAGGGAAAGCGCTGGATAGCGTAGGGGTTAAAATTACTATTCCCACTCCAGGGATGTCTGACGTTACAACGCATACTTTTACAACACCTACCATTACATCAAAACTTTTACAACACAAAAACTTTTACAACTCATACATTTACAACGCAAGATTTTACAACGCATATACCTTTACAACGCATACCATTACAACGTAAATATTGGTACGTATATATTATTTTTTTTAATATAAATTAATTTAAAATATTATAATATAATTTAATTTTATTTAATTGTATTTAATTAATGTAATTTAAATGTAATTTTACTTTATTTTTACAAAGTACCCCTGTACCCCAAAAACCCTAAACTGACCCTGAACCCTAGAAATACCCCTTTACCCAAAAACTGAAAACTGACCCTGAACCCTACAAATACCCCTTTACCCAAAAACTGAAAACTGACCCTGAACCCTAAAAATACCCCTTTACCCAAAAAACTGAAAACTGACCCTGAACCCTAAAAATACCCCTTTACCCAAAAACTGAAAACTGACCCTGAACCCTAAATATACCCCTTTACCCCAAAAACTGAAAACTGACCCTAAAAATACCCCTTTACCCAAAAACTGAAAACTGACCCTGAACCCTACAAATACCCCTTTACCCAAAAACTGAAAACTGACCCTGAACCCTAAAAATACCCCTTTACCCCAGAAACTGAAAACTGACCCTGAACCCTAAAAATACCCCTTAACCCAAAAACTGAAAACTGACCCTGAACCCTAAAAATACCCCTTTACCCAAAAACTTAAAACTGACCCTGAACCCTAAAAATACCCCTTTACCCAAGAAACTGAAAACTGACCCTGAACCCTAAAAATACCCCTTTATCCAAAAACTGAAAACTGACCATGAACTCTAAAAATACCGCTTTACCCAAAAACTGAAAACTGACCCTGAACCCTAAAAATACCCCTTTACCCAAAAACTGAAAACTAACCCTGAACCCTAAAAATACCCCTTTACCCAAAAACCCAAACATATAACATTTTAAAAATAATTATATACTTAGCAATACTTACGTTGTAATGGTATGCGTTGTAAATGTATCTGCGTTGTAAAAACATGCTTTGTAAATGTATGCGTTGTAAAAGTTTTTGCGTTGTAAAAGTTTCGTTGTAATGGTAGTGCATACTAAAAGTTGCGTTGTAAACGTTGCATACCCACTTCAGTGGGTGCAACAGTAGGGAAAGTGTTGTATAGTGTAGGGGTTAAAATTACTATTCCAACTTCAGAGAGTGCAATAATAGGGAAAGTAAATACTTCACAAATAGATATAAATAACATAAATAGTAATACCAATTACAAATAAATAAAATATTGTACTTGTGTCTAAAAAATATTAAATATTTATTTATAAATACAAATTAAAATTATTTAATTATAAAAATTGCCTACTCATACTAATTAATTACCTATTAACAATAAATTAATTTACAATTTCAAAATTAATAAATTAATTTTAATTACCAATTATATTTTAATTAATTACCTATTAAAAATTAATTAACAATTAATTCAAAATAAATACCAATAATTTAAATTACATATTTAATTAATGAGAATTAAATTATTTCCCACCCTATTCCCCTATAAACCCACAACCCGCTACAGACAATAAATGAATGAAATTAACATATTTATCAATTAATCAATTAAAATTATTTACCAATCATATTTTTATTAATTACCAATCATTATTTAATTAACAATGTATTTCAAATAATTAAGAATAAATAAATTAACATATTTAATTAATTATAATTAAATTACTTCCCACCCTATTCCCCTATAAACCCACAACCCGCTACAGAAAATAATTTAATAAAATTAACATATTTATCAATTAATCAATTATAATTAATTACCAATTATATTTTAATTAATTACCAATTAATACATAATTAACAATTAATTATAAATAAATATCAATAAATAATTAAAAAAATTAAAATTATAATTAAATTACTTCCCACCCTATTCCCCTATAAACCCACAACCCGCTACAGAAAATAAATTACTAAAATTAAAATATTTATCAATTAATCAATTATAATTAATTACCAATTATATTTTAATTAATTACCAATTAATAAATAATTCACAATTAATTATAAATAAATATCAATAAATAATTTAAAAAATTTAAATAATTATAATTAAATTACTTCCCACCCTATTCCCCTATAAACCCACAACCCGCTACAGAAAATAAATTACTAAAATTAAAATATTTATCAATTAATCAATTATAATTAATTACCAATTATATTTTAATTAATTACCAATTAATAATTAATTAACAATTAATTCTAAATAAATATCAATAAATACATTAACATATTTAATTAATTATAATTAAATTACTTCCCACCCTATTCCCCTATAAACCCACAACCCGCTACAGAAAATAATTTAATAAAATTAACATATTTATCAATTAATCAATTATAATTAATTACCAATTATTTTTTAATTAATTACCAATTAATACATAATTAACAATTAATTATAAATAAATATCAATAAATAATTTAAAAATTAAATTAATTATAATTACATTACTTCCCACCCTATTCCCCTATAAACCCACAACCCGCTACAGAAAATAAATTACTAAAATTAAAATATTTATCAATTAATCAATTATAATTAATTACCAATTATATTTTAATTAATTACCAATTAATAAGTAATTAACAATTAATTCTAAATAAATATCAATAAATAAATTAACATATTTAATTAATTAGAATTAAATTACTTCCCACCCTATTCCCCTATAAACCCACAACCCGCTACAGACTTATATTACACAAAAAATAAAAATTATTATTAACTTACCTTAAATTCGATATTTTTGTTGGCTATATTATGTCTAGTCGATATTATGTCCATTCTATATTTTTGATTCGATATTATGTCCATTCTATTCGATATTAATTTTCTCTAGTCGATATTTTTGTTGTCTATATTGGGGTCGATTCCGATCCGGTAAAATCTCCGTCCGTACGAATCGTATCCGGAGCCGTTTCCGTACGACTCGTACAGACGCCGTACGACCGGCCGATTCCGATCCCGATCGGCCGACCCGTACGCGATTCGTACGGTACACGTCGATTCGTACGGAAAAGCGCACGATCACCGACACACCGTACGGCGCGTACCCCCCATGATCGCAGGGGTATGCGGTGTACCCCGTGGTCATGCGGGGTACGTGCCGTACACCCAGCGTACATGGGGTACGTGCCGTACACCCACTGTACATGGGGTACGGTGCGTACCCCATGTACGCTGGGTGTACGGCACGTACCCTGCATGACCACAGGGGTACGCCGCGTACCCCAGCGATCATGGGGGGTACGTGCCATACCCGGGGGGGGGCGTTCCGTACCTGTTTCGGCGCAATCTCTGCGTTTACGACTGTTTTCGGCTCCCGTAGGAAAAGGGTCGTACGGCACGTACCCGACACGAATCGTACTTGCTGGGTCATAAAAACGTGCCGCGATGTCGCGTACAGCGGGTTCCGAGTGAGATTCGTACGGAGATTTGAGTCGTACGGAGTCCTGTACGACTCGTACGGAGTTCGGCACCTAGTACGGATCGTACTTCATCATACGTACGGGACGTCTACGGATACGATTCGTACGGGGAAAAAACTCTCCGTACGACCATTCGGAGCGCATTTTACCGGATCGGAATCGACACCATTATGTCTAGTCGATATTATGTCCATTCTATATTTTTTACTCGATATTCTGTCCAGTCGAAATAAAAGACTCGATATTATGACTGCCCACCCTTTTAAACAATGCATTTATATTGTGAGACATGGGTACGGGTAAAACAGTTGGAACAGAGGGTTTTCACCAACAATTAAAATATATAATTACCCAAAACAAGGCTCTACTCTCGCCCCTTTATTATGTAATTTATTTACCTCAGATCTTTTAAATATATTATTGCAAACTATGGGCTTCGCCCCAAAATTAGCAAACAATAAGATACCATATCTGGCCTATGCTGATGATGTTGTCATCCTTTCCTAGTCTCATATCGCCCTCCAATGTCTCCTGATAAGCGTGCACAAGTTTAATATTGACCAGAATATACAGATCAGGAGTCCTAAAACCAAGGTAATGTCATTTGGCTGACGAAATCCAAAATTCGTGTGGCACATCTGCCAGAAAATAATTGTGCACATGCCAAGGTACATGTATGTAGGGGTCATAAAAGACAAACTTTTGAGTTGGAACCCTCATTTTGAACAACTGAGCAATAAACATGTCAATACTACTAGAGCAATGAAAAGATTTTCTCAAAAGTATGGTGGTGGCACCATAGGGCCACTTTAAGGATCATTCAAACTAAATGAATTTGTGTTCTTCTCTATGGTGTAGTGTACTGGTCCTCGCACAGCATAGAGAAAGTGGAATCAATATTCATGATAAATATTTATTTATTTATCGAGTTTTATATCGCTCAGACTTGACCCTAAGGTTTCAGAGCACTTTACATAGTTGGCAAAGTAGCAGTTACATGAGTTACATAGGTAGCAAATTACGTGGAGTGAGAACAAATACATATCAATAGTATGCACAAGAAGTATTCGATAGATAGCAGCAGTTACACGAGATACATATGGGGTTAAGACGTTATTTAAGTCACATTTATAATTTATTTTTTTAGATTTAACAGGAAGGATGAAGCTATTCTAATAATGAGAGGCAGCAAAGCTCCCAGGAGTAAGTCAGTCCAACATGGAGTAATGAGAAGCAGTGCAGCTCCCAACTGTAAGGTTTTGATTATGAGTGTGCTGGTCCGTCAGACCGCCAGACTCGTGGTGGCACAACGTTGGCGCCCAGCCACCACTACGCTGGCCGTTTGACCCCCCCCCCATTATGAGTTGGTTGGCAGGACCGCCCTGGGACCTATGATGTCGCCAGGAAACCCCCATTCTCTGGAGGTGATATGGCGGTCGGCCGCAATATGCTTGGTGGGACTGCCGTGGTCCAGCCAAGCATATTACTACTAGTTTCCTTTCCTCCAAGGTTTACATAGCGGTTTTTACTCCATGTAAACCTTGGAGGAGAGGAACAAAAGGGGACCCTACAGGGCTCCCTGTGCCTCCTCCCCTTGTGCATGCACCCAGGGGGCATAACATATTTCCCTCATGTGTGCATGTGCAAAAGTTCCTGCACAGCGTAGACTTTTGAATCCATGCTGTGCAGGAACCCTGTGAGGCATTTCCATTGCAGTGCCTTTTTCAAAGGCACCGCTGCCTTTAAAAGAGGCCCCTCTGTGGCAACGTCACGCTGCCTTCCCTCCTGACTACAAATAACTTGTAATGGGTGGGTGGGTGGCAGCAATTCTCGGCTGTGTGGGGGCAAGGAGGTGGAGTACCGTCCTCCCCTTACTGCCCGAAACTTGTAATCGGGTCCTAAGCCAGTCCAGCATGTATTAATGAGAAGCAGTGCAGCTCTCCCCAGTAAGTCAATCCAACCAGGAGTAATGTGAATGCATCAGAAAGCTATTAATCTGAGGAACTCAGTGCCTCAAGCCTGACTATAAGATTGGAATATGGTCTTAAGTCCATTAATGCTCTGACAACAATTAATCAAATTTATTATTTTATTGAATGTCTTCCGATTCATGAAATAATGTCACAATTGTATATTAGAAAGAACTGATATGATACTTCAAACTTTTTTATTTTTTTGTGTCCTCATACATGCCTTAAGGGACGCTCTTGATGGGATACCTCCAAACATTCTATACCGGCCAATTCTGTTCCGACCCTAGGGTAGAGCCTGTGGAAAGAGAAAAGGAGCTCTCCCTCAAGATAATACTGTTTCCTTATCCCACTCCTGTTCACAACTCCTAGAAGACCGTATGTTAATGGGGAGAACAGGACCGACGGTTACCTGGCATAATCATAGGACCAACTTTACTGCTCCCTCCAGGCCACTAGAGCCGCCCATATCTTGTTTATACTTGTGTTATCGCAAGCCATATCAGATTCGCTGGTAAAGATAATATGTTTCAGACATTCAACAAAGGTCGGAGGGGTTTCGGATTTCCAAACCCTACAAATGTCCCTCCTTGCAAGAAATATTACATAAAACACAAATTTAGAGGCTGGAGCATTCATACGATAATTAGTCAAAAGACCGAAGAAGATTGTCCTAGGGCAAACTTCCACCTGCTGATACAGCACCTCTTCTAAGAAGCCACATACCTTGGTCCAATAATGTATGATTCTCAGACAAACCACAAACATGTGGAAGTCATCTGCTGCTGGATACTTACACCTGGGACATTTATACTCCCTCCCGGTCATTTTTGATAGTTTCTTTGGAGTCCAATAAACTCTGTAGGCAGTATAAAGATGATTCCTCCTAAGTGAAGCTGGTTTAACTACTGCCTGCAACATAGAAAAAGAGTCACACCAGAGTTTACACATTTCCTGTTCATTACCTCCAACATCACTACCCCAGAGTTTTCTGACTTCCGATTCCACCTCTTCACCTGTTTCCAAAAGGGCCCAGTACCAAAACGAGACTTCCCGTTTCCAGCTGCCCATTCTAGTGACTGAATCAAATTTCAGATTTGCATCCTCATTACCCCAGGACTGCGTTGCCCAACACGCGGATAGCTGAAAGAACTTAAATCTTGTCAGTGTCCCGCGAGTTAAACTGGAAAGTGATTCCCAACTAATCAACTGCGACTCCTTCTGGAGATCTCCCCAAAATCTGATACCAGCCAATTTGAGTGGTTCACAAAGTTGATCCTGGAGGCATTAAGGGGTACTGGGAGAGTCCCAGATTGGAGCCTGTACTGTATAATAAGGAATTTTCAAACCCCTTCTAATGTGGATCCAGTTATTTAATGCAGCTCCCAAAATCCTAAGTCTAACTTTTTTGTAGAACTTGGGATCTCCAAACTTGTAAAGAAAAAACTCCTGCCCCTGTGGCACATCCTGTGACATTTCCTGAAATAACAAACTTAATGAGGAAAAATCAGTTTTGTTGGCCAAAATTCTAACATTTTTAAAATGGAATGCGTAACAATAAGTGAGAAGGTCTTGTAAAACAAGTCTTCCCACATTGAGGCCTCTCCTAAGCTTTTTCCATGCAATTCTGGGACTTTTAGTCCCCCATATAAAAGAGCCAATTTTACCCTACAGGTTGGCAATATCTTTTGGGCTGAAGGATAATGGAATCGAGTTATACAAGAAAGTTATTTTAGGCAGGATTATCATTTTAACGAGGTTGACCCTCCCGTAAATATTTAAAGGAAGGTTTGCCCAGAGTGGTAACAGAATGCCAACCAATTTAGAGACACTCTTCCAGTTAATCATTGATATGTCTACCAAATTCTGGGCTAGGTGGATCCCAAGGTACCTGTTAGAAATGGGGTAGCATGGTGCAGAGCGGACAGGCCAAACTCCAGAGGACATGTGTGAAGTATCCACGCAGTACACACAGGCGACACACAACGCACACCACAAAAAGAGACAACACCAGTTTGGGTGAAAACAATAAGTGCATTACCAGATCAACACAGTAGAATGTAATCACAGTGGCATGTAAACTGTGCCAGCCGGCAATGGGTCATGCGTTGCTCTGGGACTATTAACAGGGCAGCGCCCAACGGGCCGCCACCAGAACCATCGCTGGTACAGTTCGGGTGAAGGACAAATGAAAAAGGTAAATTCAACAGTCTCAATCCTGTAATGAAGATAGCAGGCTTAAACATTAGGCAGACTTCATTAACAGTGGCATAACCTTAGCATAAAAAAACATCACCCGAGGACATAATGATCCTGTCTTTAGACCTCAACATAGGCCTTAGGCAGACTGCTTGGCATGACACATGAGCAGGGGGCCCAGGATAACACATCAGGTCAGTACATGAACTCACTATGCGCCAGCCGGGAAGGAAAACATTAGTCATGTAACACATTTAGCAGGAAAGCATGAGGCCTAGAGACACATGCGACAAGTATGAATACACTCCACGTAACACTAGCCGTATTACACACTAGGCAGGAAAACATCCGGTTAGGTAGGAACCTTGAGTATAAAGCCTGAGCCACCCCTTGGACATATCAGGTGCCTACATAACCTTTTCCAGAAACCTGGGGGCGTAGACTCATTAACAGTAGGAACATTAGACCTGAACAGGTTAACAGGGGCAACATTTTCATCAACCCAAAAGCAGTGTCTGCAGGCACATGATGCATTCAGATAGGCAGGAGGTATGTTAGCAGCAGGGTGTCACACCTAGCATTCACATGGCCACCTTGGGCATAAAGCAGGAGACAGCAACCTGAGTATACACAATGTTAGATCAAGCAAAGCCATGCATTAGGCAGAAATAATGGGGCAGGGAATCCCCTTACGCTTACAACCAGCAACCACCTTATGCTGTCAATCATCTGGGGCCTCGCAAGTCCAGACACTGTGTGCCCCCAATCGTTGCCACTGCCCACTGTCCAGCGGGGCAGTGGTGTCAAGTAAAGTTAGTTCAGGGCCCACAAAAAGTCTGGTCCAGCTAGAGGCCCTCTGGGCCCCACACACAGGTGGCTGCTCGTTGCAGCTGCCCACTGCTAGTCAGGGCAGCTGTAAGAGTTTGGCCGGCGCGGACACTCTCTGTGTCCCCTGAGAGGGACCCACGGGGGGGGACCATCACTGTGCCCCGTTAGCCCCCCACTGCACCAGCAGTCCCCCACTGAGGCCCTCACTCACCAGGCTCCATTTGCGGTCCTCGCGGGCAGGGAAGGCACCGACATTGTGCCTCAGCAGTCCCTGCCCGCCTCTCTCCTTGGTCCCCTTTCCGCAGCGGCAGGCAGCAGGCGTGGGGAACACATGGGGCTCTCCCCCATGCTCCGAGAGCCCCACCGAAGACAGCACGTCTCCCCCCCCCCGGGGACTCGGGGCTTCGAGGCAGCCTCCGCGAGGCTGCAGGCATCTTTGGGGCTGCTGGGCCAGCGTGGGGTAGGCTCCCGCCTGACTCCTCCATCAACACGGGGCTCCCTCCTCACCACGGAAGCCCCGCAACGCCACCTCCTGCTTCCGGCTCCAGGTGCCGGCGAAACCCGGCCCACCTCCAGGCAAGGCCTCCGGGTCACTTCTTCCTCTTCCGGGCCGCCGTAGGTAGCGCGGAGGCCCTTAGCTAATCCCGGGCTGCGGCGGTGAATCCCTCTTTGCGGCTTAGCACGGGGTAGGCTCCCGCCAAATTAACATAAAATCCCCGGGGTAGGCTCCCGCTGGGTTTGAGTCGGCGAAAGCGCGGCAACATGCAGGGTGGGCACCCGCTTTTATTCAAATCAGCATAAGTTCGCAATCACGCGGGGTTGGCTCCCACGGCGCTTTAAAATGAACAGTTCCTCCGGGCCACCCGGCGCTCTCTCTCCTCGGTGCCCGGGCAGCAGCGGTGATCTTGAGCAGCCCGCGCTACTCAGCACGGGAGGGGGGCACAGCAAGAGTGCACCAGCTAGCAGGCACACAGATCCTCATGGGGCAGCGCTTGCTTCAGGTGGCAAGGTCCTCCAATGTAGCGCCTCTGGGACACAGCACCAGCAGGAGGGCAGCAGACACTTCCCTTCTAGCACTTAGACACGCCCGCGCTATTAGGAGGTGGCAATTCTTTTCAGTCCTGAGCAAGCAGCGCTTAGAGCACTGCTCTGGCAGCAACAGTCCTTCCCAGCTCTGGGCAAAATAGCGCTTGCGACGGGTATTCGATCGTGAGCGTGTGCAGACCTTTAATGTCCTGCACTGGGTGAGCAACGAAGGGTCAATTAGCTCAGCACAGTTTCCCACTGTCCAGTGTGGGTGCCCAGATAGAAGCAGTGGTCAAGTGAAGCAGTTCCCCGGTGTAGTTAGCATGATAAATGTCAAAGGTGGTTGGAGGGGTGCACTTCACGAAAGACGGAAGAGGATGCCAGGTACAGTGTGTCTTTCACTTACAGGTGTGGGTGTCCCAATCACCTGTCTCCTGAGAGTGCGCGCCAGCTGACTTAAGGACATATTTAGGGTCCCCTCTAATTCTTCAGTACTCCCACCTCATGTTGTGATGGACAGATCTTAAATAGTCTTTAGGCTGACTGAATAATTCTTCCGATTCCCTGATGGAGTTGGGGCGGTCGGAAGAAAGACATTACACTGTCTGCCCTATTTAGTGTTGACTGTGTACTGCCTTCTTATGCTGCACGTGATCGACAGGAAAAATCTGGGTAGTGCGGTGAGCAACAGGAAAAAATGTTAATGATCTCAATACCCTGTGTGAAATATTCTAGGGTGTGGAAGTCATTAGTTTTTTTAATTTTTCCGAAGCAAACTGCCTCTTGTATGATGGATAACTACAATAACCTACAGCTAAAGATGACTGGTTAACTTTAGCAAAGTGCCTGGTGTGGCTAGGCGGGCTTATTTTAAGTAGATTTTTTTTTTTTTAAATCTACACCTTATGCACCAGATGTTGAATTGTGTGGCGAATGCAGCAAATTCATATAAGTGGAAAAAGCAGGAGCATGCATAATCGCTGTGTGCAAGTGCCTATGTCTGTACACTGTACCTCTCTCCCCGCCCCTACCATAATTCTCTCATTTACTTGATCTATTGTCACATTTTCTTGACTCTCTTTTGCACTTTGTTTATTGTTTTTAGACGAATTTCCTCCAATTGTTTGAAGAAACAGGTTTTTTTTGGGAGGAATTTACCAAAATAGAGATTGGCTAGCATAGGAAAGCCACCCTGGTATTCTCCATTTTGGTTTTTGCTACACACTGATGCAGAGCAAACACACACATATCTCTACAAGTGGTACTTAACCTGTCGAGCTACCCATAAAATTACATTGCTGTAAAATATTTGCAGGTTTTTTTCTTTGCAAGCTTACTGTTAGATCTGGCATCTTTGGCGTGTTTCCCCTGTCTTTTTGCTTTCTGACCTCCTGGTTTTGACTTTTGACTCTGTTTTTGCGCTGATTTAGTGTCTCTGCGCACTTTCTCACTGCTGTTCAGTGTTAAAGTGCAAGTGCTCCTACTGTAAATTATTTTATGGATTGGTGTTTCCATGATTGATTTACTGATAAGTCCCTCGTGAAGTGCACTGAGAGTGCCAGGGGCTGTAAACGAAATGCGACTAGTGGGCCTGCAGCATTGGTTGCGCCATCCACAGAAGTAGCCCTGTAAAGGTACCTCAGACCTGCCACTGCAGTGTCTGCGCACAGTTTTTACTGCCATGTTGACTTGGCAAGTGCACTCACTTTCCAAGCCCTAACCTTCACTTTTATGATATGTAAGTCACCCCTAAGGTAGTCCCAAGGTACCCCTATGGGCAGGATGCAGTGTATGTGAAAGGTAGGACATGTGCTGGTGTGTGTGACATTTACTGATAGTTAACTACAGTGTAATTCGTTTTTCACTATTGAAAAGCTATCTGTCCCATAGGGACAAGATAGAGAAATGGAGTTCGGTACGCCTGAAATCAGAATGTGTGATTTTTATGTGGTGTGTTTGAAAATATAACTTTTAGAAAGTGGGTATTTTCTTGCTTAACCATCTTGTGTGCCTCTACTGGGTTCTGGATTGACAGTCTGGCTTTGTAGTGACAAGGACTAGGGATGTACATTCACTGTAGGCAACCACGGAGGGGGTTGAGGTGTGCCTGCCTTTCCTGAATGAGTCAGGGCTGGGCTGAATAGACTAGGCTGCATTTTGAATAGTTAGAATAGTGGGAGGAGATTTCCTTGCACCTTAATAGGACTTGTCTGCTTTACACAATGCTGTGTCCACCTCCTGGCAGCAACCTGGGCCACAGAGGACAGAAATGGTTTGGACTAAGCCCAGAGACTCTTTGCCACAAGAGAACAAAGAGAAATGCAGTATATATATTGGGGCCCAACCCCCAGAACTTTAGACCTCTTTTGGACTCAGAAACCGGCCAAGAACAAGGGCTGGAGAAGTTGTGAAAAGGAACTACCACTTTGCTGTGTGCTTTTCTGGGTTGGCCTGCAATTGCTGCTTCTGTCTTGGGCAGAGAGAAGCCTCGACTGAATTTTCTACAACTTCTTTGTTTGAATTTCTCAAAGGGCTTGAGGGTAGAGTTTTGCCTCTGCTCATGAAGTCTCGGGAACAGGGAAGACTTCACCTTCCTCTGGGTACCACCTTTGTGACCGTGAATCTCAGTTGCCACGGAGGGAAACAACAACACGATGCCCCCACCGAGACCACTGCCATTTTTGTGACCAGAAGGCACTTCGCAATGCAACCCTAGTCTCACCGACGACGATGACTGCCGCTGCCACCAAGCTGCTTCTTACACCACGACCTGTGGGTACCGCACTCCGCACCGACTCACTTCACTTCATCGCCCTGGTCTCACTGATGACACTGTTGCCAGTTGACATCACCACCATGGTCTGCACCGTGTTATGGAGGCACAGCTTGCAAGCTACACAAAGCACTGTCCCATCTCACTCCGCAGCCGCGGCCAACCAATGGCAGCCCATTGTCCACTGATCTTCAGCTGCCACCACTGCATGACCGTCTCACTGAGTCCACTGGACAACCGTCACCAAGCCACTGCCTGCACCGCGAGCTGAGGGCACCACACACAGCTTCAAACCGCAGTCTTGATGACTGCCGCTGCCGGAACACACAGCCATTGTCGGCCAGAACAAAAGGTACTGACTACAAGTCTTCTGGCACCAACGCCGGTCTGTACCAACGCGGTCAACCGAAACTGTTGGATTTGATTGTTATCAGCACAGCTGTAGCACCGGACTGACCTACTGACTACAAAGTACTGCATTTTCTAAGGTTATTCTTGCACAGTGCATATTTTGATTATTGGATGTTAGATTTTTATTGTTTTGGTCTTATTTTACACAGATAAATATTGGATATTTTCCCAACCTGGAATATTGTCCTTTTGTAGTGTTTTCACTATATTACTGTTGGTTATGTGCAAATACTTCACACACTGTCTCTGAGATAAGCCTGACTGCCCATGCCAAGCTACCACGGGGTGAGCAGGGGTTATTTCAGTAGTGTAGGAAGAACACCTAGGAAGAAGGGTCCCTTCTTGGACAGGGTAACAACCTGCCAAACAGAGACCCCTTTTTTAACACTTAAATTTTACTGAGTTTTTGTATTCTTGATGGCATTGCAGCAGAGAAAAATACTAAGCCCTTACTTGGAATTTGGCATTGCCATAAACTGGCAATATTGATTCCCTAGCCTCCTTTAGAGCAGGGTCAGACTGGGACAGAAAATATGCCGGGGCACCAAATTAAAAGTGTCCCCCTTTTACGAATGAGACAGCTAAAAAAAAGTCACCTACATTTGCAAATCATTGCAGTCTCAAATTTATAAAGACAAAATGTCTAGGTTCTTTGCAAGGTATTGGAGATCTATGCATTTGTGCTTTCTACAGGTAATGTTTATGATAATGTCAGAGAAAGCAACAGTTTAAACCGGCCCATCAGACAATATAATCGGTCCACTAAGAGCCAAAATATCAGCCAATACATTGATCTGTCAGATCAGCCTTTCTGACACGTTCCAATCGCCCTATCAGACAGTTGGACCTTGCTTTTGGATAGGGAAAATCCTAGAGCCTCAAATATATCTGCCATTAGCACTGTCCACCAGTTCATCAGTTAACAGTAGTGATAGCCCTATCTGTTGCTTGCCCAGATCCATCACACAAGTCATGGTGGAACTATGCAAGGAAAATTAACAATGGCTGCCATATGCAGGGAGATCATTTCCGCATGGCAGTACCATTTTTTTGTTTTGCCCAAACAAACTTAGTTTAAGAGCTTGTTTCAGTAAGACCAAAAATTAATGTTGAGCAAGCAACGATAAAATTGTGCACGTTTGGAATTCATCTCTGCCTTCAGTGCACTGAATGATTCGATGCACAGGAGGCTTAGAGATTTCCAACTAAAGTCTAAATGTGGTGGGGGCAGAGGTCACAGCTTCTATCAACTTGTCAGGTTGCCTGCAACACCATAAATTACCCTTTAACTGTATTCTATGACATACATCTATGTTATGTATGGCTTTTATAGAGGGCAACTATCTTTTATTTCAGTTTCCGAATCTCATAACGTTCTGCTATGACATAACACCACCTGATTTTAAAAAAAAACTGTCTCCCCACTGTTGTGATGTCATAAAGGCCTTCCTGGCCAGGCGGACAGACCTCCCTGAGCGCTGCTTGTCAAGTTTTTAATGTAAGCAAAAAGCCTAGCTGTAGAAGGGACAAGAAATCCAGGAAAGATGGTGGGGATTGGTGGAGGATGGCAGGGAAGTGTTTTTTTAACATTTGACACAAGGATATATAACAAAGTGTAGTATTTAGAAAATAGAGTATCTGGGTCATGTGGCGTCATGTCATAAGGATTCCATGTGGAGTGTTGGTTTAAAAAGAGTTAGTCAGTTGGCTCCGTTGGTTGTTTTGAGCCTGCTGCTGCGCAGCACCTACCTGTATTATTAATAAACTTTAAGCAACTCGAATCCTGTGTCTTCGAATTACTACATTATTTGTGGCGACGATCGTAGGTGTCTGCTGAACCCATTGCAGAAGTTAGAAGAAAAGCAACGAAAAATTACCTCATCAAATGCAGGCGCAGTGTAGAAGTAGCGGTTGATCGTGTTACAGCATAAATCTTTGTTACCCATCCGCCAAAGCAGTGTCGTGAGGTACTGTGTATAAAATTATTTGGCAGCAGCGGAGCATGTTAGTCTACGTCACAGACTAACTAAGGTTAGCGTGTCAGTTTCAGGTTCAACGCCATCCTGGATGTGATGGTTAAACCTCGTTCATTGGCCAAAGCAATTCACTTCAAGTGACGCGGTATCACGTTTTACATAGAGGCCATTTTGGAAAGGGTTGAACATTGGCCAAAGTAAATCACGTCATGTGACGCGGTCTCACGTACGACGTAGAGGTCATTTTGGAGAAGGTTGAAGAGTAAGCCGGAGCCAACTGACTAACTCTTTTTAAACCAACTCTCCACATGGAATCCTTATGACATGACGCCACACCACCAGCATTCTAAGCCTAGAAAGGAGAATACTACAAAAAGGCCATGTTATGATAGCTCTCCCATTACTCCTCTGCTACTGTGCCACAGTTAAAAGCAGGGGAACGTGAACTTTGAGGCCATACATAACATAAACTTTTAGGCCGGTAAAAAGTTAATTATAGGGGTGTTTTTCACCTCAGGGTTCTGTGTGATGTCACAGACAAATGGAGCTTGGCTCTTGTTGTCTAACTGATGTCACTCAGAACCACCTCTGGGTGAAAAACATTCCAGTAATTCACTGTTGCCCATCTCCAATTCTATATGGTACATTTGCAGAAGAATTTTTAATCTCAAACAAGAATATATGCAACATTGACTGAAAAGGTCCTATGTAAAAAAGCAGCAAACTAGTCAAAGGTAACATGCCACTTCGAATACCCTTAGGAAAACGGCACGTTCGGTTTGGCAACAGTTGGGTTTAAGGTGGTGTGGTGGAAGACTTGGGTTGAAGGAAGAGTTTCATTTGCAAGCATTGAAGCAGTACATTCTGAGCACTCTCTTGTTACCTTTTTCTAGGATGTTAAGTTGAGCAAATATGGATCTCATTTATGCTTTGGTGATGTCTCCAGAAGAACATACATTTGGGCTTAATTACGCCATCACAATTAAAAAAAAAAAACACTCCCAATGTGATTATTGTGTTACAATTACTGCCAGAATGTTACATCTGTTTTGTGAACACTGCCTACAGCTGTCTCCTGGCTCCACTCTTTGCCCTACAACTAGTCTGATGTCACTGATTCAAAAAAGGCTCTCTCAAGCCTATTTAGTGTGCAAGTGTGGCAGACAGAGCCTGGGATTTACAATTTCTGATAGAAACTTCTTCCTGCAGATTCCTTACCACCAGAGTCGACCTTTACCCAATGTTAGGGTAATTATGCTGAGAACAGTAATGAACTGGACTCGGACCTCCAGAGAATGAATTCATAGCAGCCATGGGCCAGCTACCCCCAAAGAAAACTCCAGAATGAGATGGACTCCCACTGCAGCCCTATCACATATTTGCAGTACTGATCCTGTACAGACTTCTGGAATACTATGATTATGCAAAGAAAAGCGGGAGACTACTGGGGTCCATAAGGGACGCTGTTATACTCATGTTGCCTAGGCTGGATAAGGACCCAACTGTGTCTGCCTCGTATTTATTCTATTTGTGGATACCAATGTGTTAGCCAAAACTCTATCAAATAGACTCAGGTCTGACATTATATTATATTACATTAAATGTATTTTGCACATGAATTGGCTGCTACTTAAATGTTCTTTGCACAATTGGGGATATGTTTTGTTACTTCAAAAATCTTGCTGCTAATCTCAAATTCTATCTGCCGAAGCTGCTATATATTGAAAAATCTGTATATGTAGCTGCTGCCACTAATGCGCTTCTCCAAGTTTTACTATATTTTAGGTAATTATTTGTATGTATCTTTTTATGTGGACCTCGTTGGAGTTCCAAATCTTAATAAATATTGAATTGACATTATATTCACTGTGTGCCTTAACTTCATTAACATGAGTGAAGTATTTAAACATATTAGTGAAATGTAATCACTGTAGGGATTAGAGATTTATGGACATGTACACTAATGTTCAGTCGCAATGTATAATCGTACTCTTTTACTTACTTTTTACATTTATTCTTCAAGTTACATGTGTTTATGTATAATCATGCATTCGAAGTGCATATTAAATGCTCCGCTAAACCTAGCCTGACTGCAGGACTCAATTGAAATGCATTTTGTTTTGCCAGCAAGTTCTTTCTTTCTTTGCAGGTGTACTATCATGATTCTCTTTAGTTAGAGAAAGGTTTATTGTTTGTATTAGACTGCTGACAGTGAGGTTTGGAGGGAAGAACTTGGCAGGGAAAGTGGCGAATGAATGGTCAAAAGAGGCATTCTGTTCATCATGTACAGGATGGAGAGATGTTCAAGGTTGAGAAAAACAGAGCAAGTATCTATGTAATGGTAAACTGAAAGGATATTCCAAATGCAATCCAGTAATCATTTGGTTGGTTCCAGGTGGTGCGAAAGTAGATAGGAACGTTTCAGAATCTCCTGTTCCTTTTAAGTGGCTGTTCTCAAAGTTAGAAAGCACGAGATTCCCTTTAGACCTCAGAAGGCACATACCTTTCTGCTTGCCTTATTCTTGCAAGTGTGAAGCTTTATGATAAACACTTATCTCCTTTTTCCAAGACTTATACTGAAGTCTGATCATGTTGATACTTTCTATGCTTCTGAAATAGAGACCCTTAGTAGATGATCTTATATTTACTTATGTTTAGAAGAGAGAATGAAAGTTTCTTTATGAAACACTAGTTTGCCCTAATTTGCTTCTTTATAGTTGTGTCTGTCACTATTTTGTATCTTATTTCATTGTGGCTTAACCTACTGAGATATTTCAAATTATCTGCTATATTGCTGTATCTTTTGAACTTATTTTTAGTTTGCTTATATACTGGATTGATTGGAAATCTAACATAACATCCCTTTAACTATATCTGGCGACTCTTGGTCCTTATTGTGGAGTCACGTTGGCTTCACAAGCTAGAAATGTATCGTTAATGTCTTCTCCCTTTCAATGCTTAAAGTTAACCAACAAAGGTGCATACAATCAATGAGACTTTAAAAAGAGACTGCTTTGTAAGTTCCAGCATGCTGTCAGAGCCTTAAGACTCAAAATATTAGCCTCTGCCTCCGAGAGCAATGACTGTTCCTACCCACCACCCTTAAAATGCGGCTGCTAAAAGGGCCCATCTACTGAATGGTATCACAATAAGTGTTTCCACCCAAACAGAGGTCATCAAACAAAGGGACGTTTCAGAACACTTATAGTTGGTGACTGATTATGATATACGTTTTTCACTGGACGACCCCTTTAAAGTAAATTTTGATGATCACTGTTGTGCTCTGTGAAGTTTCAGGTGCAGTGTCTATTGCACATACCTGTATGTGTGCTCAGTATGTTGATGGTGCCCTTATTTAAATGCTTCTGCATCATTAATTCTCTTGCCCTGAAATAATACGGGATATGTTTTAATATACAAAAGTGTTTCTTTGCCTTTGAACCAATTCAAGGTGGTGACTAAGGGAAGGCGTAGAAATAATGCTGGGCACATAAATATTTGCTAGACCTGGCACCATTGGCGTGGGTCTCCCTTCCATTTTGCTGTTGCCTCATGTATTTTTGCTGGTGTTAGATGCTTTTGGCACTGTGCCACTGCTATCCAGTGCCACAGTGCAAGTGCCCCCTATTGTAAATTGATGTATTAATCAGTGGTTCCATGTTTGGCTATTTGGTTTACTTGTCAGACCCTAGTCTAGTGCACTGAGTGTGCCCAGGGTGTGTAAATCCAAATGCTGCTGGTGGGCTTGCAGAACTGGCTGTGCCACCCAGAGAAGCAGCTTTGTAAAATGTGTCTAAAGGTTTGCCATTGCAGATTCTGCGGGCAGCCTGGTACTGTCATGCTGACTGGGTTAGTGCACCCACTTGCCAGTCCCTAAGCTTTCCCTTTTCTTTATATCAGTCACCCCTATGGTAGGCCCAAGGACAGGGTGCATTGTAAGTATAAGGTAGCACAAGCCCTGATGTGTGTGGCATGTCCTAATAGTGAATTACAGCCATTTTCGTGTTTCACTATTGCAAGGCTACCTGCTCTCCATAGGCCCGAATGTGCTGTTAGAGTTATTACATTTTATAATCCTAATAGTATGCCTGAACTCAGAATAATAAAATACATCTTTTAGTAAAGTTTATTTTAATATTCTGTGTTTGCAAATACCACTTTTAGAAAGTAGGTAATTGCTTGTCTAACCATTCAAACCTGCCTCTGCTAGGTTGGGTATTCCTATGTCTGGTTTTGTGAGTGACAGAGCTGGGGAATTCCAGGAGACAGGCTGAGTCACCCGGTGGTGAATAGAGAGATCTGCATCTAGATGGGAGGGAGGAGTTCACCTGAACCTTGAATAGGGCTGTGCCTGCCTTCCACAATGCTGGCTCCACCTCCTGGGGAGCGGCTGATGTCTCTGCCCTGCACACTGAAAGAAGAGAAGGAGTCCTGTAAACAAAGTGCTCCAGGACTGTCCTTGCCTTCCACAATGCTGGCTCCACCTCCTGTGGGGCGTCTGATGTGCTTGCCCTGCACTGTGAAAGGAAAGGAAAGGAGAAGTCTGGTAAACAGAGTGCTTCAGAACTGGTTTGGACTGGGCAAAGGCCCCGCTCCCCTCAGAGAACAAAGGATTTTGGGGTATAAATATTGGTACCCTGATCCCATGAAATTAGATCACTTTTGGACTACAAGAAGAAACCTTTACTGAGGAGAGGAACCTGAAGAAACTGAGGAGATACTATTCCCAAGCTCAAGTGCTGCTTGGGGGATTGGCCTGCAATGGTTGCCTTACTGCCAAAGGAAGGAGAAAGGAACTTTGTGTACTTTGCTTTCAACTTGTGAAGGATCTCCAAGGGCGTGGAAAAGAGCTTGCCTCCTGCTGAAGTCTCAGGGACAACAGACTTTACCCCCCAGCTCCCCAGAGTTCTTTGGATGTGCTTGCTGCTGTTTTGGGCCTTCTGAGGAACTGCGTGTCGCAAGGAGCTGGAAGCGCGACTCAACGAGAAGAAGCATGTTGCCGTCGCAACTCCGAAGGAGGGTGTCGCAGATAGAACTGTCGCATTGCACCGTATCGGAGAGAAGCCTGCCGCAACGAAGAGGAAGCGTGTCGCCGTCGCAACTACGAAGGAGGGCGTCGCCGCTGTAGTTGTCGGACTGCACCGCATCAGGAGAAGAATCTTGCAATGAATGAGGTTGGAGCGTGTCGCCGTCGATGTGCCTGCCTTCGCAACTCCGAAGGAGGGTGTCGCCACTGGAACTGTCGCATTCTACTGCATCAACCAAGAACATCTCGCGTCCCCGAGAAGAGCGTCACCATCGGAGCTGCTACTGTCGCATCTTGGATGTCACCGCTGTAGTTGTTGCATTGAGCAGAAACTTCACGCATCGTGGGAAAAGAGCGTCGCCGCTGGAGCTGTTGTCGTCGCATCGTAAGGGCGTCGCCGCTGCAGTCCATGCATCAAACCGAGGACTTCTTGAATCCCTTAGAAGCGTGCCGCATCTGGAAGATCTTCTTTATTTCTTTGTATCTGAACTTTGCCGCATTTCCCATCGCTGCGGCATTGCTTGTCGTGGAAGCGCAACGCAACTTAAGGTACATTGATGCAAAGTGTCTCATCTAAGAACTGAACTGAACTATGCTTAAATCTACCATCTTAAAGTAATCATAGTGTGTATTTTTGTTGTGTATGGTCTTGTGGTAACTCTATATAAAGTCTACTTATTTTTTACATAAAACCTGTGTGGTGTCCATTTGTAGTGTTGTCACTGGGTTACTGTATGTGGTCACAACTGCTTAACTTACAACGCCTCTGAAGTAAAGCCCTTCTGCTCATACCAAGCTTCCAAGAGGGGAGCAGGGGTTATTTTAGGAGTGTAATCCCCTTATCCTGACTAGAGGAGAGGGTCCCTATTTGTCACACGCACCTACCTGTGCTGACTAGAGATCCCCAAATCTATCATTGGTGGCAGCGGTGGGATTATGGATTTGCATTAGTGACTCATGTACAGTGACTGGTGAACACTACTTAGTGAGTGCAGGCCATAATGATACCACATACTTTTTGGTAGATTCCTTTTTGGATTTTTGTCCTATTTTTGAAAAGATGCCTGATTTAGTTGTAGTAGAGAGAGCAGAATTCATAGCCTCTGTTGATCTTGAATAGGAAGAAGAGAAATTGGAAAGCTACAAATTTGCACACCTGAAGTTTTTTTGCAAAAAGTTCAATGTTTCCACCTCTGGGTTCAGAGTGAAGGAAGAATTCTACAAGGTGCTGAGGGCCTGGGTAGAAGCAAGAAAAACCCCTGCAATTGAGGAGGGGGATGACTTGGCAATTGTGCAACAGGAAGGGCCATTGGGCCCAGGAGGAAGGAAGGCATCTTTCCCCGAAGGTAGCATTGGTTCTAACAAGAGTCTGTCTCCATAGGAGTTGGAGGACAGAGAGAGATCAAGAAGGCATGAAATGGAGATGACCAAGTTCAAGGTGAATAGGCAACTGGAATTAGAAAATAGAAGAGTAGATCTTGAGGAAAAGAAAATGCAGTTTGAGCATGAAAAAGTTTTGAGGGAGTTGGAGTTTAAAACCAAAAGTTTAGAAGTTACTCCCACTGGTGGCAGCTTACCATCAGTATATACAGAAAGTAGAGTGTATATTCCCAAGGATGTGGTGAAGGAGTTTTACAAAAATGATGATATTGGTCAGTGGTTCAGAGCCTATGAGGTAGCCATGTCTTCCCACTGGGTCCCTGAGAGAGATTGGGGAGCGGGTTTGTGGGGAAGGTTCCTTAGTGAGGGGCGGGACACATTGTTAGACTGGCCTTCTGAAGTCCACAATTCATACAGCCACATGAAAGATGCATTTATGTCTAGATATGACTTGACACCTGAGCTCTAAAGACAGAGATTCATGAAATGCAAAAAGTTAGAAAACAGTACTTGG
The DNA here is from genome assembly GCF_964261635.1 of Lissotriton helveticus. Taxonomy (NCBI): domain Eukaryota; kingdom Metazoa; phylum Chordata; class Amphibia; order Caudata; family Salamandridae; genus Lissotriton; species Lissotriton helveticus. Next base: position 1,765,838,792 of record NC_136057.1, read on the forward strand.
GTTGAATATGTCACTTTCTTTTGCAGAGCATTGGATGGTTGGGTAAAGGGCAGCAAGGTTAATGATTTTCAAGGTCTCTTTGATTTGATTGCATGGGAGCACTTGTCTAATAATTGTTTTCCAGAGCTGTGCCAGTATCTGATAGATAGCAAGCTGACTAACCCTAGGAAGCTTGCTGAGGAGGCGGACCGCTGGGTGAGCACCCGGGTCCACAAGGGTCATGTGGGAGACTCAGCCAAAGGTGGGCAGGGTCCTAAGCAGAAGAGTGGGGGGACAAGGGTAAACAGAAGGAGTTCCGCAAAGGGCCCCAAAGTAGTCCACAAGGGAACCCCGTGAAAGTTCCCAGCCTCCCCTGAGAGAAAGCAAGGGGCCCGACAGGTAGTCCTGTTCCCCAGGGGCCCCTGAAATGTTAAAAGTGTGGCAACCTGGGTCATAATACGAATGATACCAGGTGCTGCCTGTTTGGTAAACAAGCACCCACTGGTGCTCCGCCCCGGTAGATGGCTAGTGTAGCCTTGGGGGAGGAGGTTGATGCCCAAGGTGGGTGGGGTCCTGTACAGATGACCTTACTCTATTTAGGAGACAGTGAGATGGTCTCAGAAGCTCACCTACCCAGGAACACTAAAAGATATGGGCAGCGAGTGACCGTCAATAGCCAAAAGGTGGAGGTTCTTAGAGATACAGGAGCCAGTGTGACAGCTGTCAAGTGTCACCTGGTGTCTCAAGAGCAGATTGTCCCTCCTGCATTTTACCGAGTTGTTAACGCCAACAATACAGAGAGTCATTGCCCAATGGCTCAGGTTCCCTTTGAGTGGGGGAGGGGGATCTCTGGTACTCTTCAGGTAGCTGTGAGGCCAGCCATGCCTGTTGACTGTTTGTTGGGAAATGATTTGGAGAGCTCCCCTTGGGAAAAGGTGGAGAAAACAACTTACTTGAAGATGGTTGGACTGCCTGACTGGGCGTGCCTGACCATCCGGTCAATGTCAGCCAGTAGGTGTTCTCAAGAGGATCTGGAGCCTTAGAGGGAGGCCTAGGAACCTTCAGAAGAGAGAAGTGGCGGGGGGCAAAGAAAACCGGTCCCCAAAGTTCCCACTGCCTAGGAGGAGGTAGACCCTGAGGGGGATTCCCTGGAGCCTACCAGGGAGCAAGTAGCTGAACTGTGGGACCTGCCTGAGCTGACCCATTGGCAGCAAGAAGGAGGCCCCTCCAGGGAGGAATCCTGCAAGGAGCAGAGAGAGTGCCCTTCTCTTGTGGGCTTGCGGCAGCAGGCTGCAAGCCAGGCAGCAGGTGATCACTCAGGGTCACACTTGATTTACTGGGAGAATGGTCTCCTGTATAGTGAGCCTAAGGTTGCTGTACCTGGGTCAGCCCGTGTGCTGGTGGTACCCCAGAAGTTCAGAGCCTTCTTACTGGGGCTGGCTCATGATGTGCCATTAGCAGGACATTTGGGGCAGGATAAGACCTTTGAGAGGCTTGTCACCCACTTTCATTGGCCCCAAATACGCAAGAGTTCTGAGACTCATTGCAGGACTTGTCAGACTTGCCAGGCAAATGGAAAGAGTGGGAAGAAGCACAAGGCTCCTCTCCAGCCATTCCCTGTGGTCAGTACCCCCTTTGAGCGGGTGGGGATTGACATTGTGGGGCCACTGGACCCCAATACAGCCATGGGCAACATGTTAATCCTCGTCTTGGTGGACCATGCCGCCCGGTACCCGGAAGCCATACCTCTGAGGACAGTGAGGGCCCCCGTGGTAGGACGAGCACTGATGGGAATTTTCTCTCGAGTGGGATTACCTCGCGAGGTAGTGTCTGACCAGGGGACCAACTTCATTTCCAAGTATATGGAGTCCCTGTGGCAGGAGTGTGGTGTAACCTACAAGCTCACCACTCCTTACCACCCCCAAGGAAATGGGTTGGTTGAAAGGTTCAACCGGACCCTGAAAGGCATGATAATGGGTCTTGAAGAACCCATGAGGCGTAAGTAGGACGTCCTCTTACTGTGCCTACTGTTTGCATAACGTGAGGTGCCACAGAAATCTCTAGAATTCAGTCCCTTTGAGCTTCTCTATGGACACCTAGTCAGAGACCTCTGAGTTTGGTCAAAGAAGGCTGGGAGCAATCTCCCAGGAAACCTCCCCAGGATGTATATAGCGACATGCTGGCCTTCAGGAACCAGACTAGGCGTTTCAGGCAACTTGCTGAGGTGAATCTGGAAGCCAACCAGGAGGAGATGAAGCACTGGTATGACCAGAATGCCACTCTGGTAGAGTTTCAACCTGGCTAGAAAGTGTGGGTCATGGCCCCAGTGGAGCCCAGTGCTCTCCAGGATAAGTGGACCAGACAATTTGAGGTTGTGGCGCGCAAGAGTCCAGTTACCTACTTGGTGGACTTGTGGTCTCCTAGGAACCCCTTGAGGGTCCTACATGTCAACCACCTTAAGCCCCACTTAGAGAGGTCTAAAGTGGGCATGCTTGTGGCAACACATGCTGGGATGGAAGAGGAGACTGAGCCTCTTCCTGGCCTCCTGTCAGCCTCAGAGCAAGATGGGTCAGTGGATGGTTTTAACCTCTCTTCCACCCTGACCCATGAGCAACAGAATGACTGCCACCAGTTGCTGGGACAATTTTCTGATCTGTTCTCCCTGGTTCCTGATGTCACAGATTGGTGCGTCCATAATGTGGGCACAGGAGACAGCTTACCTGTGTAGCATCAGATTTACAGGGTAACTGACAGAGTAAGGGCTTGCATCAAAGAGGAAGTCTCAAAGATGCTTGCGCTAGGGGTGATTGAGTCCTCCAGCAGTCCTTGGGCCAGCCCAGTGGTCTTGGTCCCGAAGGCTGCAGCGCTGGGTGCCACACCCGAACTCCGGTTCTGTGTGGACAACAGAGGATTCAATTCAGTCACGAAGACTGACGCGCACCTCATCCCCAGAGCTTATGAGCTCATTGATTGGCTAGGGGCTGCACGGTACCTCAGCACATTTGACTTAACATCTGGGTACTGGCAGATGGCCTTGACTGATGGGGCTAAGGAGAGGTCAGCATTCTCCACACCAGATGGGCATTGCCAATTCCATGTTATGCCCTTTGGGATGAAGAATGCCCCTGCCACCTTTCAGAGGTTGGTCAACCAGGTGTTGGTTGGACTGGATGAGTTCAGTTCCGCCTACCTGGATGACATCGCAGTTTTCAGTGCCAGTTGGGAGGAACATCTGCACCACCTCTGGGAAGTGTTGATGGCGCTGCAGAAGGCAGGTCTCATGATCAAGTGCCAGATCGGGCAGGGTTCCGTGGTGTACTTGGGGCACCAAGTTTGGAGCGGCCAGGTGGCGCCACTACAACCCAAGATTGAAACCATCCTGGCTTGAGAGTCACCCAAAACCCAGACAGAGGTGTGGGCCTTCTTAGGTCTCACAGGGTATTACAGGAGGTTTGTCAAGGGGTATTTATTTATTTATTTAGGAGGGATTTGTAAAGCGCATGGCTGCCTCAGCGACGAGGCGTCCCAGCGCAACCAGAAACCAGAGGAGGAACAGAGAAACCCACAAGCACCTGAACCTCAGATGGTGGGAAACAGCCACGTTTTTATAGTCTTACGAAACATCAGGAGATTAGGGATGTCTCGAATGTACGCTGGGAGAGAGTTCCAGAGTTTGGCTGCCAAGAGGCTGAACGAACGGCCCCCAGCCCAAGTTCTCCAGACTCGAGGGACACAGACAAGCCCATGGTCGGTGGATCTCAAAGCACGCCTGAGCACATAGGGGTTCAATAGACCAGATAATCCAATGGAGGCTTGGAACATCTGGATTTTATAAGAGATGCACAGCACCTTGAACTGAATACGTTCTTCGATGGGCAGCCAATGCAGCTTGGGGAGCACATGCGACACCGACTGGGATCTTGATATAGCCACTAACATACATGCTGCTGCGATCTGAACCCTCTGAAAGCATTTTATGCTAGCTTTGTTGGCACCCAGATATAAAGAATTTCAATAGTCTAGCCTAGCAAGAAAGGAGGCCTACACGATTTTTTGGCACACTCTGGGAGGAACAAAGCCAAGCAAGGGTCTCAATCCTCTCAAGAGCCCAAAGCAAACAGCGGCAACAGCTCTTGTCTGTTTCTCAAATGTCAGTCCATTATCGAGCCAGACACCAAAGTTCTTTACAGCCTCCTTGGGTGCCAGGGCGGGTTTAAGATGGTCAGGCCACCACTGTGCGGACCAGAGAACCTGGTCCTTCCCATACAGTAGGATCGACACCAAGGACAGCCCCCTGCCTCTGGCCACCTCAGCCAAGGGCCTCACGTAGAGATTAAACAAAAGCGGGCTCAAAATAGAACCTTGAGGTACCCCATCGCACAGGGCATGATCCTGAGAATGAAAAGGTGGCACTGAAACCTGGAAAGACTGCCCTATCAAGAAGGATCGAATCCAATTCAGGGCACCGCCCCTGATACCGACTGCCCAGAGGCGTTCAAGGAGGATTGCATGATACACCATATCAAAAGCGGCGCTTAGGTCCAATAGGACCAAGGCCGCAGAATCTCCCATATCCAGCCTACTCCGAATGGATTCTGTAACTGCCAGAAGAGCCGACTCAGTACTGTGACGAGGGCGAAACCCATGTTGGGAGGAATCATAGATGTTGCACTCATCAATAAATTTGGACAGGATGGAATTCACATGCGCCTCCACCAACTTAGCCATGAAAGGCAGCTGGGAAATAGGGCGGTAGTTGCCAGGGTCTTGCGGATCCAGTGATGACTTTTTTATCAATGGAACGACTTTGGCATGCTTCCACGACCTAGGGACGGAAGCTAGTTTTAAGGACAGATTGGCCAATTCTAGGCCCACAGGATCAATAAGTGACTGGAGCTGGCGGAAATGGGCAGATGACAGCGGGTCAGCTGGAGAGCCCGACTTAATTTTAACGCATAAGGCCTCAAATTCCTGGGGCAGCAACAGAGGGAAGATTGACAAACAGTTGTCCTCCATAATGTCCATCCCTACAGGCACAGCATTCCCACTAGGGGTAGTCTTGTTGGAGAGGCCCTGATAGATCAGCTCCACTTTGTTCACAAAGTGGTGTGCTAAAGCCTCGCATTGAAGGTTAGAGGCTATGGGGGAGGCACTAGTCACGCCCGCACTCTGCCCGCGTTTTGCCGATAAGCTTATGGTATTCCTTAACCGCCGCTCGACATACTGATTTTGCAGAAGCCTCATAAGAACGGTGCCAGGCACGTTCCAGCTGCTTGCACCCCTTCTTTGCCTGAGTTAGTGAGTCAGTGAACCATGGATTCAATGGCCCACGTCCCTTACCTCCTAGTTTGGCCGGGATGCAGCTATCTAGACCAGCCACCAGCCAATCATGAAAGCACAAGTGCGCCCCCTTGATGTCTGGGGGAAGCTGGGGTCTGTGCTCCTCTAGCCAAGTAGCGAGCATCTCCTGGTCTAGCTTGTGCCAGGGCCATTTTTCCACAGAGACCGGACGGGCCACATCAGCTCTACCCTGCCACTGCAGAGAGAATGATATTAATCAATGATCCGTCCATGTCTGAGGGACCGGGGAGAAGATTTTTAAATAACTAAGATTGGAAAAGATGGGATCAAGCAAATGACCAGCCACATGTGTACCCTCAAGGACAAGTTGCGGCAGCTGGAAGGCTTCCAGATCTGCTAAAAAACTGGGGATCTCGGCCTTACGTTCCAGCTCAAGGTGCAAGTTAAGATCCCCCAAAATGGTAAAGTTTGCCCCCTTGCTTACCAATTGACCAATTTTATTCGCTAGGTCCTCTCGGAATTTTCCAGAGGGCACAGGGGGTCTGTAGATTAAAAGACCGGACATTGTCAGGTTGCAGCTAAGCTTAATTTTAAACAAAGAGCTTTCACAGCCCGCTATTCCTTCCTTAGTCAGGCTAACAGCATAGGCTTCTTTAGCCACCACAGCAATGCCACCCCTTCTCCCCCCTCTCTGTTAATACTAGTTAAAGTGTAGCCATCGGGGAGGGCTAGCCATGGCTGCGCCACTGTTTCCTGGGTAAGCCAGGTTTCTGTAAGAAAAAGGGCATCTGGGCCCTCATCTATTAACAGATCAAATGCTTCTGCATGATGTCTCACTAAAGAGTGACAGTTGAGGCTAAAAAACTTGTATTTGGTGCAGCTAGGTGGGCATAGAAGCTGCTCCCCGGAATCTACTTTAAAAGCACAGAATTCTCACTCATAAGTCAGCTCCTGAAAGGCCCAAGGTGCCAAGAAGCACTTTGATGCCAGACCCAGGAGCTCTTCACGTGTATATCTGCGCGATTCACCTGTGAAAGATGCAGGGGTCCTGGCGACAAGCGACGGCCCGGCGCGGATGGGCGCAGACGGTCTTGCCTTTGACACGCCATCGGCGCGCCAGCGGCTCGCCAGTGGTGCGCCCGCTGCACGGGCACCCAAATGTCTGCATTTATAGAAATAAAGGTGGTGACCAGGCAGCCAAGGCTACAACCACTAGCCTGCTAACCCCGCAAGGGCCTCCCCAAGATGGCAGACACACTCCAGCCACTCCGGGGAACCGCAACAGGCTGATTTGAGCCCCTGCCTGATGGGACAGAACCCTCCACCCTTGCACCAACAACATTTCCCCCAGGACAGCAGCAGAGCAATAAATCTTTAAAAAACGGCGCAATAAGGTAAATACATCGGAATATAATGCAAACAGGGATTTTAAAACAATGGCAGTAACACAGTTAAATGTCGTAAGAAAGCGCTAGCTAAGCTCCCGGCTCACGCCTCAGGAGTCAGGAGGGTATGGCAATGGCAACATGGTTGCACCCTTGACAGAGCTGACTTCCAGGAAGCAGGCGAAGAAGGTGATCTGGACTGACACCTGTCAGAAAGCTTTTGAGGCCGTGAAAGCTGCCATATGCACGGCGCCCGTGCTCCTGGCACCCAACTTTTCAAGTGAGTTTATCGTCCAGACAGACGCTTCAGAGCATGGTGTGGGGGCTGTTCTGTCACAGATGAAAGAGGAGGGCCTAGATCAACCTATATCCTTTGTCAGTAGAAGGTTACTTCCACGGGAATAGAGGTGGAGTGCTATTGAGCCTGAGGCATTTGCTGTGGTCTGGGCACTGAAGAAGCTAAGACCATACCTGGTTGGAACTCACTTCCGGGTTCAGACAGACCACAGGCCCCTCAGATGGTTGATGCAGATGAGGTGTGAGAATCCAAAGCTGTTGAGGTGGTCTATTTCCCTGCAGGGTATGGACTTTACGGTGGAACACCGCCCAGGTACAGAACACGCCAACACTGATGGTCTGTCCTGATTTTTCCACCTTAGTGAAGAGAACTTACATGAGTTAGGGTAGTTCTCCCCACTTTTCAGCTGGAGGGGACACGTGTTAGACCTGGCACCACTGGTGTGGGTCTCCCTTCCATTTTTGCAGTTGCCTCATGTATTTTTGCTGGTGTTAGATGCTTTGGGCACTGTGCCACTCCTATCCAGTGCCACAGTGCAAGTGCTCCCTATTGTAAATTGATGTATTAATCGGTGGTTCCATGTTTGGCTATTTGGTTTACTTGTGTCAGACCCTAGTCTAGTGCACTGTGTGTGCCCAGGGTGTGTAAATCCAAATGCTGCTGGTGGGCTTGCAGCACTGGTTGTGCCACCCACAGAAGCAGCCTTGTAAAATGTGTCTAAGGTCTGCCATTGCAGAGCCTGTGTGCAGTCTGGTGCTGTCATGCTGACTGGGCAAGTGCACCCACTTGCCAGTCCCTAAACCTTCCCTTTTCTTCAGATCAGCCACCCCTAAGGTAGGCCCAAGGGCAGGGTGCATTGTAAGTATAAGGTAGGACAAGCCCTGATGTGTTTGGCATGTCCTAATAGTGAATTACAGTCATTTTCGTTGTTTACTATTGCAAGGCTACTGCTCTCCATAGGCCAGAAGGTACTCTTAGAGTTATTACATTTTATAATCCTAACTGCCTCAGAGAACCTGGTAGAAATTCGAGTTTAGCATGCCCGAACTCAGAATAATAAAATACATCTTTTAGTAAAGTTCATTTTAATATTCTGTGTTTGCAAATACCACTTTTAGAAATCAGGTGTTTGCTTGTCTAACCATTCAAACCTGCCTCTGCTAAGTTGTGTATTCCTATGTCTGGTTTTGTGAGTGACAGGGCTGGGGAATTCCAGGAGACAGGCTGAGTCACCCGGTGGTGAATAGAGAGATCTGCATCTAGATGGGAGGGAGGAGTTGCACCTGAACCTTGGATAGGGCTGGGCCTGCCTTCCACAATGCTGGCTCCACCCCCTGGGGAGCGGCTGATGTCTCTGCCCTGCACACTGAAAGTAGAGAAGGAGTCCTGTAAACAAAGTGCTCCAGGACTGCACTTGCCTTCAACAATGCTGGCTCCACCTCCTGTGGGGCGTCTGATGTGCTTGCCCTGCACTGTGAAAGGAAATGATAAGTCTGGTAAACAGAGTGCTTCAGAACTAGTTTGGACTGGGCACAGGCCCCTCCAACCTCAGAGAACAAAAGATTTGGGGGTTTAATTATTGCAACCCTGATCCCATGAAATTAGATCACTTTTTGACTACAAGAAGAAACCTTTACTGAGGAGAGGAACCTAAAGAAACCGATGAGAAACTATTCCCAAGCTGAAGTGCTGCTTGGGGGATTGGCCTTACTGCCAAAGGAAGGAGAAAGGAACTTTGAGTACTTTGCTTTCAACTTGTGAATGTTCTCCAAAGGCTTGGAAAAGAGCTTGCCTCCTGCTGAAGTCTCAGGGACAACAGACTTCACCCCCAGCTCCCCAGAGTTCTTTGGAAGTGCCTTCTGCTGTTTTGGGCCTTCTGAGGAACTGCGTGTCGCAAGGAACTGGAAGCGCGACTCAACAAGAAGAAGCGTGTCACCGTCGCTGTGTCTGCCGTCACCGCTGGAACTGTCGCACTGCACTGCATCAGAGAAAAACCTCCTGCAACGAAGAAGAAGCGTGTCGCCGTCACTGCTGCTGCCGTCGCAACTCCGAAGGAGGGTGTTACCGCTGTAGTTGTCACACTGCACTGCACTGCATCAGGAGATGAATCTCGCAACGAGATCAGAGCGTGTCGCTGTGCCTGCCGTCACAACTCCGAAGGAGGGTGTCCCTGCTGGAACTGTCGCATTGCACCGCATCGACCAAGAGCACCTCGCATCCCTGAGAAGCGCGCCGCCGTCGGCGCTGCTGGTGTCGCATCTTGGATGTCACCACTGTAGTATCGAGCGGAAGCTTCACACATCGTGGGAGAAGAGCGTCGCCGCTGGAGCTGTTGTTGTTGCATCGTAAGGGTGTTGCCGCTGCAATCCATGCATCGAACCGAGGACTTCTCGCATCCCCGAGAAGCGTGCCACATCCGTAAGATCTTCACATCTTTATTTCTTTGTATCTGAACTTTGCCGCATTTCCCATCGCTGCGACATTGCTTGTTGTGGAAGCGCAACGCAACTTAAGGTACATTGACGCAGAGTGTCGCATCTAAGAACTGAACTGAACTGAACTAAGCTTAAATCTACCATCTTAAAGTAATCATATTGTGTATTTTTGTTGTTTATGGTTTTGTGGTAACTCTATTTAATGTCTACTTATTTTTTATATAAAACCTGTGTGGTGTCCATTTGTAGTGTTGTCACTGGGTTACTGTATGTGGTCACAACTGCTTAGCTTACGCCTCTGAAGTAAAGCCCTTCTGCTCGTGCCAAGCTACCAAGGGGGTGAGCAGGGTTTTTTTCAGGAGTGTAAATCCCTTTATCCTGACTAGAGGAGAGGGTCCCTGTTTGTCACATGTACCTACCTGTGCCAACTAGAGCCCCCCAAATCTAACAATATGTCAATGCAGCATTATTTCTACTCCCATCCTTCATTCACCAGGGGACATATAAATAACAGCATTAACCATTTCCAGAGTAAGGATTCAGCATGTCCTGGTATGCTGTGGTGGGAGCTGCATGGCACAGCATGAGCAGTCAAAATGGCAATATGCACAGAGGGGTGAGACTCCCTCATCTCACACATTAGTGATCTTTTTGGCCAACCCATCCTGGGTGATTCCAGGTCGCTCTGGCACCAATCATGGTTTCCTTTTGCTCAGTGAGCAACGTTTAGAAGCCAGTTAACATCTTCCCTCTCGCCCTGGTTTACTGCTTGGCATGTCTGATTGGCAAACAACAGAAGCGGGCTCTCTCCGCTACCCACAGAGTGCAGTGAGGGGTTAAAGAGCCTGGTCCGGGAATTGGAAGTAATTAGATCACTGCTGGCGATGCTATTCCAGACCTTTGTGCCACGACAATCCGGGCCCTTTGTCATTCTCCATATAAGGAAGGGTTAGGGGTCGACGAGAGACAATGGCTCCTTTTCTGGCTGGCAGTAGAGCCTGCCGTCTCGTTTCCAAAGGGCTGTGGCCCTGGAATGCCTGCTCCACAAAAGGGCCACTGTGCTTTCTACGGAGATGCCCACGTCGTTGTGTGCTTGAAGGCGTCGCTGGCCTGAATTAAGCAGACACTGCAGGGCCCTCTGCGCCGCCATGAGATGAACGTTGACCTTCACGCTAGCGTCACGTCAACGCTACTGTATGTGCGTAATGGCGAGGCTGTGGAAATAGCGGGTTATATTTCCCAAACTCTAGCTTTCTCTTCTTTTCAGTTATAAAGGGATTAATCACGGCATTTGATCGACGTTCTTCTAGCAGAAGTGGTTGCTGGGTAAATGACTGGAAAACCTAGGTTGCCATGTTGCAGTGGATGCAGAGTACACTTTGCAGAGTGCTAATAACACAGACACCCTTTAAGCATGGACAGCAGCTCATACTTCTGGTTTCCTCCTTGAAACTACTGCCACTGTGCAGGCGACTCGACCCTTGGTCTGAGCGGTCATGAAAACAGTAGCAGAATGAGGAAATGAGTCTTGTTTACCTTCTGTGGTTTCTATTATTTCTCTTCCCCTTACAATTCAACAATGACAAGGAGGCTGCTGAGGGTCTAAGTGTGGGATGACGAATTAAGGTTGTGATGTCATTGGTGTGAAAGGGTGTGTGATCTCACTTCTGGTATTTGTTGCTTGTTGCTCCTCAGGTTCGCTTTGTGTTGTAATTTGCTAGTTTGTATGACACAAGAAAGGGAGATGTCTGCTTTACATCTAAAGTCAAGGGTGATATAGTCATATAGAGGGCTTGATGGCATAGGCATACTCTAAATGGGAATATCCAATATTTATTCCAAAAATACATGCAAATCGTCCCAATATAAACTGGATTGTCCTGCTGCGCAATGTATTTCATGAAGTACAGCACTTGATAAGTGTATTTCGCCTGTGTCTGGGTTCTCCTCAGTTTTGGAAGAAAAGAAAATTGAGGCATACAAAGACAATATATGTAGCCGAGGATCACACACAGTTTTGCTTAAGCAAAGAGGTTGCATTTAGGCCTCGTGCCTGATTATTCAATACTAGGCACCCTAATCACTAGACCACATTTCTTACCACAATACAGCAACGAACATTGTATAGTTCACTACTTGCCAAAGGTTTCACAACTCACTCCCTTGTTCTGTGACATTGCGATACAAAGGAAAACATATTGATTGTAGGTCACAATACCTGGAATCACGTTGCCGCCTTGCCAATAAATACACCTTTCCTAATGGGAATTGCCCTCTAGATCCTAAATGCACATTAGGTCAGTCAGTGTGAATGAACACCATGAAGACAAAAGTAATGCCCTCTTTCTTATTGCGCCCATCAAATGGACTTATTTCTGTTTGTTACACGCCCCAGTATACTCATTCTGATTTAGAGTGCGAAGTACAGTTTGTACTCCGTTAGGATGATGGCGTAAAATAGTCCATCACCCTAACGGAGTACCTGTCATCTGTATTTAGAGACGATGTTGGCCCTGCAGACAAAATCTCCAGTGATATTCTGTCTATCTTTGTAAAAAGGAAAGAGATGTTATCGGTCTCTGCAGAGGGAGGAGATCAAACAAATATTGTTTGAGCTCACCAGTAACAAGAAAAAGGGGTTTGTACACACTATTTCAAAATAAATCGCCCAGATGTCAGTGTTCCATACATGGATTTGAAACAAATCCTGGGAATAACTGAACCTCTTACTCCTGGGGCCAATTCACAGAACTAACTTAAGACAAAATCAGAAACGTACTACTTTTGGTATTCACAGAAGGCATTTAGTAGTCTTAAATTATGATTTTGTCTTAAATTATGATTTTGTCTTAAGATAGGATTTTGTCTTAAATTACGATTTTGTCCTAGATTACGATTTTGTCTTAAATTACGATTTTGTCTTGAGTTAGGATTTTATCTTAAGTTAAACTTAAGTCAAACTCAAGTTAAACTTAAGTTTAACTTAAGACAAAATCGTAATTTAAGAAAAAATCCTAATTTAAGACAAAATCCTAATTTAACCCGTTGGCAGCGGCCGCGATCTCGCGGCAGTGCGGCACTTCCTCAAAAACGGGCGGCGCCACGTCGGCCGTTGGACGTGCGACGTCCAACGGCCGACAGCAGCACTTAAGGGGTTAAGACAAAATCCTAACTTAAGACTACTTCTGTGAATAACAAAAGTAGTAAGTTTATGATTTTGTCTTAAGTTAGTTCTGTGAATCGGCCCCGTAGAGTTTAGCATTCAATTTCAGTTGGCACAATTGTGTGAGAAGGGTATGAACGTACCAGTTCTTCTGGGATGCAAAACATTTCTATTGTATCTTCAGGGTAAATTGCAATTTTCAATTGGTGTTTAGGTCAAGAAGAGTGTGGTAATTCCACCTAAGCAAAAGTTTTGTTCTACTAGTGTATTCTTGCATAATTTTGGGGATTTTCACATTATGCTTGTTAAGTAAATTTCTCAAAATTATGCAATTACACCACGTGGTACTGGATGAAGGGAAGAACGCAAACAGCCAGAACACGAGTGTCTGTTGTTCGCAGCACTTGTATTTTTACTCCATTTGATGTCTATGCATCAGAAATAGACAAGTGAACATATTTGACACAAAAATGAAGCGCTAAAGCTGGTTTTGCATTTCATGGAATATCATGTAATGTTTTTCGATATTCACTTATTTACGCAAAAGAAAATTATGCAAATTTCGTGCACGACAAGCGGTAATGCGGGGAGTTAATAATGGTTATGTTTGACAAGAGAGGTTTATGCATCTGAAAAAACACTTGGGCTGCGATTTCTGGAAAAAAATTTGGTCTGATAAGTGTTCCTTTTTCATTCTCACTTCCTACGTCTGTGTCACAATGAATCTGATTATTCAAAGATTATTGGAACAATCAGTAGCCAGATTATGGAAGTGCCCTGTGAGCTCAGTCTACCCATTTCCACAAAACAGAATGGTTAGCAGATGCTTGTGTGCCTTCTTATTTATTATGCATTATGAAGGCTCACATTTCCTTCTCATGTAATGTTAGGTCGGTGTTTCCTCAGTTAGGTGTGGCCTTCTACGAATGAGATAACACCTTTGCTGATAAACCTTTGACATATTAAAACTGGTGTACATGGAGCACATAGGAACGCCTGGGAGGTGTCACGCATAAATAACCTCTCTCACTCCTGTGTACTTACATCTTTCATCACCTGACACATTGTGATTATCCTGCTTCCCATCTGTATGCTTGTTTCATCATTATTTTAACCTGATCTGTTTTCTGAGTTGAGTCATTCAGACAAGGTAGACATCTGCCAGTGGTGTGCTGTGCCAGAGAACAAGCCAGCAGAAGGAAAATAAACACTGTTATTAAGGGAAGGATCTTGTTTCAAAACTTGTTGAGGTTTCCTTTAGCCCCAGGAAATAATTTACAATTGCTTTCCTGACCTCATCATGTTTCCTGGCACAGTAGACTAAGCATGCAAGGTTTTATTTTCATTATATCACTTTCTTTGGCCACGGAAGCGCAAGGATGCACTGAAGATGTAAGTCGACCATGCACTTAAGACCATATACATCTCTGCCAGCACGAGTGCATGCGTTTGCCTCACTGCTCCGCCAGCGTGCCTCTCCCTATGCTTCATCGGATGCCTTCCACGTCAGTATATGCAAAAGTTGCACTTGACAAGACCTTGTGTGCATTTATCCAGGGCCTATCTGCCCACTTTGCCAAGAAGGGAGGTTCTTGAGCAAGCCTTGATTATGCATTTTATGCATTGGACACCATGCCAAGATCTCGTATCTGTGTCTCACAGGCTTCCCAACCATCTCCATGCAGTCATATTTCTGTGCAGCTGCAAGGGATATCAGAATTTCGAGGATAACATTTTTTGGTACAGCCAACATATCATGGCCAAAATATTGACTACTATGATATTGTAAAGGTAAGAATACAAAGGCATGTCTAGATTTACTGTTCTTGACTCTACTTCTCCATATGTATATCATCAAGGCCCATGTTTTTTATAGAATTTTGGCACTATATAGTGCTTGGTATCCCTATGGAGGGTGCTGAATCGCTTGCCTACATTGGTGGCAAACTATACCATGCAGGGCGTGTGGTTGGAAGGATGTTGTTTACGTTTGTATCTATGTGGGAAGAGTTTCCATGTCATGCGTGATGACCACCGAGGTGTGGTAATTGTGAAATGAAATGCAGCGCTTATTAGTGTGGTGGATGATGTGGTGAGAGAGATAAACATGCATTTATGGTTTTCAGTAGGCTGGCCACTTTTAGCAGCTCCACACGTCCTGCTATGGTGGTTCTTAGGATCATAATCCAATTACTTGGTTACTGAATTGATTTGTCTAACCTGATACTCTGTTTAAAGTTTTTTGACCTGACCAGGCAAGGCTGGAAAGAGAAGTGGTGCGGAGATCTGCAGAGATGGGCTTTGTTACCATCCCATGATCGAATGATACTGTGAAATGAAAAGAAGCGGTCAGAGTAAGTAGCTAGTTGCGACCTGCACGTGTGGATTAGCATAGATCCCCTCCATTGACAAGCAATATGTGACAGACCACTTCGATTATTCCATGCCTGTCTAAATACTTATGGTTGGTTTATGGGCTGATGCTGTGTTTGGTGACGGATAAGATCCACAGCAGCTATGTTTTATGTGTAATGGATTAAGCTACATTTTGCTGCCAACTGCTGAGTGTTATGGTATTAGTGTAGGCAGATAGGGTTATAAATAAAATTACATAATGTTCAGGCTAACCGTAGGTCAGTCGTTCTTAGCTTATCTGGATATAGAAAACATCATGCAGGTTGGGTTGTTGCATATTTGTGGGCTTTAAACTGTAGATTGTACTTGAAGGTGAGATTATCTCACCATAGTCTATCCCAGGGTTGCAGGATGATGTAGTTGTCTTGAAAATAGCCATGTTTTCCAATGTACGCTGAAGTGTTAATGCTCCTCAATATTTCAAATATTAACTGATGGGGACTTTTACAGCGTGCTGGCTTGTACTGAGAAATAAGTGTCTCTTATAGATTGCTTATGGGGCAAAGTGGTGTGATGATCTGTGGTGCCCTGTGTACCATGCAGAGTGCTTTGAACATTACCCTTCTAGCGACAGTTAGCCAGTTCAGTGATTTTAGGACTGAAATTGTGGTTTCCCTTAGGTGAAGAAGGAGGGAGTCTTTGCAGCATTTTTATTAGTTGTATTTTGTGTATGAAGATTTTTGGTGTGCTAAGGTGTCCAAGGTGTAGGCTGCTGGCATAGGCAAGCTTGGAGATTACACATGTGAGGATAGCTTATAGCCCTTGCTGGTATACAGGGTATGGGAAGATGTGATGAAGTGTTTTCATTGTGTAGAATATGCTCTTTCTGATGTCGTTCACATGTGGTATCAAGGATAGGTCTGAATCCATGGTGACCCCTAGGTTTCTGGCTTTTCTTGATGTTGTTAAAGGGGCCTTAGATTCCTTGGAATAAACACATAATATCCCAACTGGTATTATTGAAAGACAATTAGAATGGATATGCAGTAGACATTATCAGAAAAGAAAGTAAGGAGACTCTTTGAATATTTCAAATGTGCTCATGGCATCTTATTTATCTAAAGAAAGTAAAGCAGAATATAGTTGTAGCAGAACTGTAGGTAGACTATTAGCAATACAACCCAAATTGTTCTTGGTGCTCAAGTTGTGCAAGTGATGAACAGGGTGGCGACGCAAGTGACAATTGTGATCAGCATAAATGGCGCATAGTGACTGGTGCTAACATTTATACAGTGAGGAAATATGGCACAATGTGGCTCCAGCTGAATCGTGTAGCTTGAGTTCTAAATTAGGTTGATTGTAGTAATGGTGAACTTCATTGTGGGCTGCGCCTCATATTGCGCTGAGGTGTCGACGACGTTTCGATCCACATTATTTGGGATCATCTTCAGGACTGGGTTCAAGGGGAAACGGTGCTGTAGAAACTTATGTTAGTCAACGGTATTCCAGGGGGAACAAAATGAATCCTGGGGTAGCGATTCGAAATTGCCTGTACGCTCGGCTGTTGAGGCCCGGAGGCAGGGGGTTCCGTAGATCTCAAGTGGTCATCCGATCCGTTTGGTGATCGGGGTATGGAGAGTCAATCTCTGGCTAGAAATTGCAGCAAATGCGAGTCCGTTCAGATCAGGCGTAGTCAAGGAAGCTTCACGATTCAGCTGGAGCTACATTGTGCCATTTTTCCTCACTGTATATATTTTAGCACCATTCACTATGCGCCGTTTATGCTGATCACAATTGTCACTTGCGTGGCCACCCTGTTCATCACTTGCACACCTTGAGCACCAAGTACAATTTGGGTTGTATTGCTAATTGTCTACCTACAGTGCTGCTACAACTATATTCTGCTTTACTTTCTTTAGATAAATATGATGCCATGAGCACATTTGAAATATTCAATGGATCTCCTTACTTTCTTTTCTGATAATGTCTACTGCATATCCATTCTAATTGTCTTTCAATAATACCAGTTGGGATATTATGTGTTTATTCTGATTATCTACCCCAATCCCAACGTGGTTGACGGGTTTTTGCTCCTGTGTTTTTGTACATTAGATTCCTTGGGCCACGTGGCAGTAGGCTGTTTTACTTGCCAATGTCCGCAGGCCGTAAACTCTCTCTTTGCAGTATTGAGCTTTAGGTGGTTCCTTGTCATCCATGTGTTTATGGCGCAAAGGCAGTGACCAGGTTTTGATTTGTAGAGGTCCTCCGGGCCATCAATTTTTAGAATGATGTGAGTGTCAGCATTATAGGTGTAACAGGTGAGAATGAAAAATGTAATCAGGTCTGGTAAGGGGATAGGTATACTTTAAATAACAGAGTGGGTAAGATGGACCCCTGAGGGATGTCACTGAGTTGGGGGTGAGGAGCTGTTGAGCTAGTTAGCAGATAAACCACACTTGCCTTCCTCTGCGGTATGAAACAATTAATTTTAGAGCATTTTCACATATTTTGAGATGATGGAGTTTTTGTATTAGCGTGTGATTGTGGACAATGTCAAATGCAGCTAATAAATTCAGAAGCAATAGGGGGTTCTCCGTTCTTATCCACTGTGAGTTGTAAGTCATTTCAAATTGATATGATGGCTGACTCTGTCCCACTGATTTGTCTGAAGCCAAACTGTTGGTCTGACATTCATTCATTTCTTCTGTAAATTTTGAAAGTTAAGGAAATACAGCTTATTCAAATATTTTTCCTAATAACTGGCCATTTGGATTAGGCCTACAATTTGCTGTGCCCAATGAGTCATGGTTTTTCTTTCTGGGGAGTGTTCTAATTTTGGAGGTTTTCAGTTTGGGTGGGTGTGAACCTAATCCAAGGAACTTATTGAGTAACCTTCTAGGTAACTCTCCTGCACAGATTGTGAGAAGCATATCTCTAAAGATATTCGGAGGTGCTGGGTCTGAAGAAATTTCCGATAGACTGCTTTCAGTGATAATGTTGAGGACATTTTTTTTTCTAAGATCCTCCACTGTGTTAAATATGCACAATTTTTGAGCCTTCATTTCTCCAAAGCTACTGGATGGATTTACACCAAAGACCAAGATTTACCTTTGTGTCAAATTTGGTGTAATTCCATTTCGTCATTCTGGCTGTAGCTGTGTAAAATTTTCATATGGAAAAATGAATGGGGACATTTTATTTTCGCCCTCCCTTTTCTTGGCTCTCACTTTTTCGATCACCTTGAAACTTTCCAAGAAGGGGCTGAGGTGTATGAGACTTGGAAAGTTTCATCAAAATTCATCATACCTAAGTTACAAGCAAACTGAAAAATGCTTTTCCTATGGAAACATGGCCTAATACTATACGTACCCAGTGGTGACTGCCCCTGGGAGATAGATGAATGGGACAGCGGATAGATAGATAGACAGAGAGATAGATATTATCTTTAACAGTTAAGATGAAGGAGAGAGAGCAGTGTAATGTTCGTTAAGGAAGTGAGGCTTCAACTCTTTCCTAAATTGGATCAGTGTTGGGGCAGTTTTGATGTATATGTGGATGTGATCCAGACCCTAGGTGCAGAGATGAAAAAAGCCAGCTGCTTTGTTTTTTCACTTCTTAATCTGCTGCATGAGGGTGTCCTGGCTGCGCGTGTGCAGAGAACCACCAGAGATGGTCAGTTCGTCTTCAAGATAAGTGGAGGCGCTGGTCATGGTTGCTTTGTAAATGCTGCAATTAATTTTGAAGATAATGCTGGTGGCAGGAGAAGCCAATGGAGTTCAATCAGACTGGAGATGATCATATTTCTTCAGGTCCTGCATGTGATGTGCAGCAGTGTATATGATGCCTTAGGAAGGCCACTGTAGAGTCCGAAGGCCTTAGAGCGGCGTGTTACCACCATCCTGATGAGAGAGTATGAAGACTTCACCAGCAGTTCTGAAGTCACTTTCTGAAAGAAACAGTTTAATACTCTTTAGAAGAGATAGCTAGAAATAGGCCATCTTATTTTTTTTTTTGCATTGTGAATCATGTCTTCCAGTCACTCATGAAGCTGGTGTAAATATACTCCACATCCTAGATGTGAAATTTAACTTTTTGCCACAGGGTCATTTGCTGTGCCAACTGAACTCATAGTGCCTACTGGAAGGCTGAATATGTCATTTGCTGTAGACAGTTTTAGCTCATGTGACAGTGAAAGAGCACATGCCCAGTGGGACTGAATGCCATCAAAGACAGTGCAAAAAGGCTGTAAATCTAGGTAAAGCACAAAGATAATCCAGAATCATTACAATCGTGCACAAGGTTTTTGATTGCACTGTCCTTCTCTAAGTCGAGAGAGAGACAATACCAGCAGTGCTATAGTGTGTCTCTTGAGAGCTGGCAATGCAGGTGGCATGCTCCCAGTTCAGAGATTCAAAATACTGTAGGCATAGGCTATACGTAGGACATGGAGTCTGATATATTGGGCAATGATTGTCCACCTAAAAAAGCAGTTCTATGTGTGCCTCTGTTACAACGTGCTTAGCAATGCAACAGGTGGATGTATACCCTGACAGGTCTCTACAGTGTTTAAATGTTATCATCTTGTCAAGCTCAAAGTTTAGGGTCTAATTTAGAGTTTGGGGGTGGAATATTCTGTCAAAACTTGACATATATCCTGTCAACTGTATTACAACTAGCATAGGCTATAATTCCAAGGAATGTATCCAGAAATGATCTTTGATGGACAATAGGCAATTCTTTATTTATTTATTTACTTCTTTATTTATTTAACCTTCTTCTGTAGCATACCTGCACCCACATATTAGCAATGAGAATCAACAGTGATGCAGTAATGTTCAAAAAGTAAATATCATACAGAGAGAGGGGATAAGAGATGCAAAAATAAGTAAATATCATAATAGGTAGTTTGGAGACTCGAAGAAATAAAATAGAAATATTTTCAGTAGATTAACTGTCTGTCAATTCCCCTGTCAGAGGGCCACATGGAACACAGGGGCTATTGGGCACATCCTAGGGGGTTCAGGCTTTTTACTCCTGATGGCCCTGAGCAACTGTGCCAAATGCCCTTCTGCACTTGACTCTCAGTGGAAGATGTGAACAAGCAGTCTAAGGCTCCCTTTGGCGGGAGGTTTTGATTTCGTTTGGAATTGATTACTGAACAAGGCTCATAATTCAAAGAATGTGTAGCATAAGCAATAAATTAATTTGAGTCAAATACTTTTTTCCTACCAAAAAGAAGTATTTTATTCCTAACTCTATTCGTCCAAACGAAAGTTACAGCATTCACACACAACAATACATTTACTCCTTAAGGTCGAGGCTTTAGTGTTTCATTGGCAAGGCCCTGTCCCACCAATTCCTAGTAATTTGATCCGGTTTAGTCCCCATTTGCTGGTGGCCGCATTCAGGGAATGCTCACTAGTAGGCTTTTAAGTCAAGTGTCCACTCTGACTATTCGATTACAGTCAAAAGTGTCTTACTGCAACACCGCTCTTATCAGCGAGTCCTTTGGGGCCTGGTAGGCCCACGCAAGTCTTAC
Organism: Lissotriton helveticus; assembly: GCF_964261635.1. NCBI lineage: Eukaryota > Metazoa > Chordata > Amphibia > Caudata > Salamandridae > Lissotriton > Lissotriton helveticus. The sequence continues at coordinate 1,765,859,247 of NC_136057.1, forward strand.
CGGCTCCTTCATAGAGGATGGGTGCAGCCTCTTGGGAGTGCCTATCTGCTCAGGTGAATTGGATGCACAGCAGCTTCACAGCAGCACTCAGCAGGTGCAGGCTTTCTTCTGACCCTGCCTGGTCATACTCTGGCACAACTATCAGAGGTGTTTCCTCAATCCTCCTGCAGTGTACATGTCCACACTACCCAAGAGAGGGGTTTAATTCCAATGCTCCAGATCTCGATCTTTTTGATATAGTGATACTTCCATGGCATTCTCACTTGATCCACTGAGTCTTTTCGGATACAGTCCTCCTTCCTCTTGGAGACCTACATGTCACCGCTGCTCTCACTTTGTGGGCTCCTGCCTGATCAACATGGCACAATTACTCCTGGCAGACCCTCCTGGCATACTCGGTCGCCGCGCCACTGCCATTCAAGGCTTTGACCTTTACCACACTCCAGTCCTTACCATGGCACCTCCACCTGGCAGTGCCCCTTCTCTGCAAGGCAGTCTTTTCCACAACAGCCCCTCCTAGCACAAGGGGTTGCTTCTACGGTGCTGCATAGGCTTCCACCCTTAACACATGATAATCTTTTCTTGGCTATCTTCAATGCGGCCTTTCCTGACATATGGGGGTCACCAACTCAAATCTGCACACGGGCAATGACTTGATCAGTGCAGCAGCCTTCTCCTCACACCGCGCACCAGGAGTCAATTCGACAGGACTCCCCACTGGGCCTCACTCCCTCCAACGCTCTCCTCTTCCACACAGGACACACTGGTCTTGGCAAGCAGGCAGGCACTAATGCTCCAGGCTCCAGAGCAGGTGGTCCTGGTTTCCTATGGTGATGTCCCCTCACCCTGCAGGGATTGCAGGCCTTGGACCCCAGTTTCGTTCACAGGCAGATGAGTTGTAGAGCTCCCTCACCTCACACAACCTGCCTGGCTGTTTGACAGATGAGAATTTTTTGGGGTCTCTACCTCCACTTCTTATAGTTCGTTTCCAGACACCAAATCAGATTTAAGGTCTGGCCCTTTGAAGTTTTATGTTGGGGTTTGATGCTTTTGAGTACATACTTCTGCTTTCCCTCTTCCTCTTGAAAAGCCATCTATCACAGCTGGAGAGACTCTGACGCTGATAGTCCTACAACAAAGGTAATGAGAGTGACTAGAGTTGGATGTCAGCCACAGTGATCACAGTGATATGTTCATCAAAAGGATACCCTCAGGCTTCCAGCCCCACTCTTTATGATTTCCTTATCTGCCCCATCTCCTTCCTGAGATGTGTCCAGATCCCTTCCTTGTGAACTCTCTCTGAAATAAAGAGAACCTATTGAAGTGTATAGGGGTAGCATTGTTTTCCTTCCTCCATTGTGTCCACCCAGCCCACAGGAATTCAGCATTACACAAAACTGTCTGTGAGAATTGCTCTATCTCCTCGTGTTTTCACCAGGCAGGCCTTGGCCTCACAAAATGGAACCTAGGTTCCTCCATGTAATGTACCTTTACAGGCACACTAGCACTTAGTGTATGTACACAGCACACTCACTATCCAGCACTGTTACCTCCATGTACAGACACACATACAATCAACACACACATTCACACTGCACGCACTACTCATTACTGTAGCTTTTCTGTGTTGCCACTTGCAGACACACATGCAGCCAACACACACATTCACCAAGCATGCACCGCAAAACCCTATATGCCCTTCATGTACTGCATCCCTCGCAGGTACACATTCACCCAGTAAATTCATTCACCATGGAAGCACTGCGCAGCACTGCTCTATCATTATTATAGATCTATTTTTTAGCACAAAATGTGCGCTTGGATCTAAAATTGATGCAATGGCACATTTCTTGTTAAAAATAGATCTGAATGCGAATTTTGATTTTCGCAGAATTTCACTGAAATTTTGCATAATTACTCTAAGGGAAATTGTCTACGTTTGAACACCCCTACTTTCTAGAACTGTGTACTTGCAAGTCACAGGTAGGACAGAAGAGTACATTGTTGTCAAAAAGCACTGAGTAGTCATTGTTTTGTGGGATCCACCACGAAGAGGCATGGTTGAACGATTTTCAATTGAGCATTTAGGGCACTAGAAAATTATGAATGAAAGGCGAATGCACCGGTGGGATTGCTACTGAAGTAGGGAAGGACAACTTGGTAAGACTTCGTTGCTCTGCCATGGAATCCATACATTTGACAATGGCACAATGGTGTATTTTGCAAAGTTTCGGATCTGATGAGCACTGAAGGCCAGGGCACAAGTCCTAAAAAAAGAAGTGGGGGGACGCTGGTGTCACAACAGAAAGTGACGTCACAAAAGGTGGCTTGCCAATCAGACTCATTACCTCCCCCTCGCTCACCCCTTAGATGCGACTGCATCAGAGAAGCATGCCCGGCTCCAGGAATTTTTAATTGGGTGGGCCAAGGACGCATTTGGGTGGGCCACTGCGGGCTCGATTTGTCGCATATATGTCTAGGTAGGCCTGCTTCAGGGCCCTCCTTTACCTCTTCTTAGTCTTACAAGGCCCAGTAAAACTCACTCTTTCCCAAATCTCTTTTTAATGTTATCACTCACAAAAAGTGTTTTTTCTATGTAATGTTCCTTTGATGGGAAGAGGGGATTTCTGAGGTGGGAGTATCAGGCAAGTGACACTTCTCGGGCTCCCTCTGTGTGAGCCTTCAGGGAGAATCCCTCTTCATTACTACCTCCACCTGACCACGGACTCTTCAACGCACTCCCTTACAAGCTTGATTAGCCACTATTCCTCTCCAGTGCACCTTATCTCACAGATGACCGTGGGCCCCGCCCCATGTCAGGCACCATCTCCCGGTAAAAACATTAGTAAAATCACCTTCATACTTAAAACATTGAATAGAGCAATAAATATAATTAGCACGCACTTTAAAGTATGTTCCACAGTGGCCCTTATGGCCCGACTGCTAATTAAATAAACAAAAACAGAAAGGCCATGACAGGGCCGGCTTCAGCGCAGATGCAAAAGTCTTTTTTGGCGCTGCACCAAAAACCTCTTTCTCCATAAATACCTTTACTACTACCTTCCAACAGTGTACCTCATCCATCCATGCCCCCCCCTATTGACCTCTTCCTCGGATTCCCTCACTGCCACACGCCACAAGTGCCCCTCATCTCCCCATAGCCCCTCCCCTTTATGACCTCCTCCTCGGATTCCCTCACTGCCACCCTCCCCAGTGCCCCTCGTCTCTCTGTAGCCCCTCCCCCTCATGACCTCCTCATCAGACTCCCTCAATACCACCATCCACCGGTGCCCCTCATCTCTCCCTAGCTCCCCCTCCACCTCATGACCTCCTCTTCGGATTCCCTCACTGCCACCCTCCACCAGCGCCCCACATCTCTCTATAGCCCATCCCCCTCATGACCTCCTCCTTAGACTCCCTCACTACCACCCTCTACCAGTGCCCCTCATCTCTCCCTAGCTTCCCCCTTCACCCCATGACCTCTTCCTCGGATTCCCTCACTGGCATCCTCCAACAGTGCCCCTCATCGCTCCTTAGCCCCTCCCACTACCTCCTCCTCGGATTTCCTCACTGGCACCCTCCACCAGCGCCCCTCATGTTTACGTATCCCCTCTCTCATATGCATTTAATTTGTTGTATAACGCTGCTCATATCAATGTAGTGTGTGTCAGTACTTTACACCACGCACACACTTACAGAGACAATGAATCATGCAAGCATGTAAATCAGTCTACAGGGAATGTCACATAAGCCAATGAGGATTACAAGGTGTAGGAATCATAGGTCATCCCTTCTGGTGGGTAGTATATTTTAAGAGGGTTTGGTCTGGGGAAACACAACCTTAGGATTTAAAGAGTATTCCATGGGGGTCAGCTTTACTGATAAAAATGTATATCTGCCCAAACATACTCATTTTAGCAACATTAGAATAATGAAAAGACTAGGGAAGTTCTAACTATATCACAAAACAAAAAAAGCGAAGTTCTAATTATACCATCCATGTTTGTTTGCAGCTCTTTGGTGGCAGTTCATTGTTCACTGCCTTTTGTTAGGATTGTAACTTCTGAAGTAACACAAGGATCTCTGTGACAAAGGCAGTAACCCACTGAGCTATCCACATAAAATACAGTGCGTCTGCATTTAAAAAATACTAACAGACAAACGATTGCTCTAAAGCAGGATCATTAATCACCAACTTTATCTGGGCATTGCCATTTTGTATTGTTTTATTGTTGACCAGCATCGGCTATGATGAAATGATAAAAACTGTTTAAATGAAGCACATACGAAGTATGTGTCCTGCTGGGCCTGTGCAGATTTTAAAAAGATTTTTTTTTTGTAACACATTCTCTTACCTACTCCATTAGTCATACTTTGTGTCACAGCCTTATGTGATAAGCAGCTGCAGGGGTCAGGGGGTGACTAGGAATAAACAGACCACTTTTCCCCCGCGCTGCATAGAAAAAGAAATATCAACCCAGCAGGACAGTAGGCAAAGGTTACCAAAGGTTACCGTTGTCAAAGAAAGGATTTGTCCCCTTTCACCATGCAGAGATGAAGGGGTGAAAAAAGTAAACAAAGCCTAGTTAACATGTTAATGGTCTGTTAAAGACCTGTTAAGTACTTTGGTGCGGCTGCGATAATCTTCAACTGTCTGTGTGTGTGTGTGCGCCCGGGAAGCTGTCTCCCCGGGCTGACACACACGACCTGTGAGTTGCACGCCTGCCTTCAAGCCCTCAATGCGAGAGCCAAGGCTCCTGTTTGGGTGGGCCAGGCTCATCTTTGGGTGGGCCGGGCCCACCCGGCCCACCCGCTAGAACCGGGCCTGCAGAGAAGCCAACGCATGAGCAGCATTCTGAATGGGTTCCGATCTCGCCCCAGAGAGGCCAAAGAGTGAATGTGTGGCTCCATTTTCTCCAGTTATAGAGCTCCCGGTAAAATAAGTGGGGGGACGCCCTCCACCCGCGTGGTACCCCGATTCGAGCCCTGCAGAAGGCGGTAGGACATATCCCAAAAAAATACTACTGCATTTTAAATTATTTAATGGGTAATGCTGGAATTCATTTTCACGCTGTTTGGAGCCCTGGAAGCTGCGGCAATGATGTGTACATGTCGTTTGTACGCTTTCTGAGCTTTTCTCGAAAAGCAACCCAATGGCGGTGCGTTCATCGAAAGCATGCATGGATAGGAGACGCTCCTGTGAAGAGGGGCCGCACCTGCCGATGACTAGATGAACTTTTTTTCTGCTTCTCTTGAAGAAAGGCTAACAGCAGGAGGACAGGTTTCAGCTCGCCTAATCCCAGCTGGGAGCCTCGACGTGTCGGTGTCAAGGCTGAGAAGGATTGGATATGTTCAGCCTCGGAGCGGGAGCGAGGCGTGGGCTTTTGACCCCGGATGACAGGCATTCGCCGTTTATTAAATAGCCGCATACATTCCAGGGCAGCCATCTCCCATATGGATTTCAGTTACTCAAACGAGAGGAATTCGACGTCCGGCATTTCCGAGTGAGAATCGTGTAGTTATGGTAGAACTGCATTTAGCCCATCGGGAATGGATGGAGAAAGAAAATGGCGGGATGCGAGGGCACACCTTTCACTTTCGTCTCTTTTATTAATTTAGATCTCTGCAGGTTATTCGTGCACACTTTCCCGTAAGAAGCTTAAGTTCTATATGATATATATTCGTATTTTCACTTCACCCCGTCAATCGCACAAGGTATATCACTAAACTCTCCTTTTCTGCCAATGGTGAATGTTCTTCAATTTCATGTGGCAGTTAACATTTCAAAATTGTAACTTTCCAGAACGCCTCACTTGTCCCTCCTGCTATTAATACCTAGGCCATTGGTTTCAGCTACAAGGCCATAGCAGGTTTGTGTCGATCACTTTAAAAAGTGTTCTAGCCCTTTTCCCAGCAGCACTCCACTGCTTGCCAGACACCTCTGTGCAGCCTGGTTGACTACTATAGTGTTTTCGTCCAAGAGATGCAATGGATTTCAAGAGCTAGAGTTATTTTCTCTGAGTGACATCAGTTTATCCTCTTTTGATTGAGGGATGAGGGGCCCTCATTTGCCTGCCAACCGTAGGTACGTGTTTGTATAACTCAAACTTAGCCAGAGCGTAGTCTAATGGAAAAGACACCGTCAACAGGTTATAGGAAAGGTAGCTAGTTTCTAAGAGTGACAGTGGAATGTCATTGTATTGAAATGTAGTGCTCTTTAAATAAGTGTGTATTAAGCTCTCCTTCCTAAGCAGAAGCAGGGTGGAGGCAGTCCTGAAGGATACGGGGTGTCTTTGAAGGTCCTGGGTCCATAAATGGAGAAGCACCATTGCCTTGTTTTCTTCTTTTTTGCAATTCTGTTAGACCTGGCATCTTTTGGCGTGGTTTCCCATGACATTTTGCTTCTGGCCTCCTGTTTTTGACTGTGTGCTGAACATTTTTTCTGGCTTTAGGACTCTGGGCACTTTACCACTGCTAACCAGTGCTAAAGTGCACATGCTCGGTGTCTACAATGTAAGGGCATTTGGTTTCTCCATGTTTGGAATATTTGATTCACTAATAAGTCCCTAGTGCAGCGCACTTTGTGTGCCCAGGGCCGGTAAATCAAATGCTACTAGTGGGCCTGCAGCACTAGTTGTGCCACCCACATGAGTATCCATTCAAACAGGTCCCAGGCCTGCTACTGCAGAGCCTGTTTGTGCAGTTTTAAACTGCCATGTCGTTCTGACAAGTGCACCTACTTTCCAGGCCCCAATCTTCCCTTTTAGTACATGTAAGGCTCTCCTTCGGTAGGCCCTAAGTAGCCCCATGGGCAGGGTGCAGTGTATTTAAAAGATGAGACATTGTTTTTTAAGTTTAACATGTCCTGGTAGTGAAAAACTGCTAAACTCATTTTTCACAACAGCAAGGCTCATCTCTCCCATAGGTTACCGTTGGATCTGCCTTGTAAATCTTTACAAGTGTATCTTCCAATTGGGAACATAATCAACAGATTAAAAATTGAAGTTTGGTAACTCTTGACTCACAATTTTAAAAACACATGTTTTAGTGAAGTTGGTTTTTAAATTGCAGGTCCGAAAATATAACTTTTAGAAAGTTGGCATTTTCTTACTTAACCAATCTGGGCCTCTGCCTGTCCCTAGAATACACGTCTGGGTTGGATGACAGTTGGACTTTGTAAATTCACTCCAGACAGTCATGCACAAAGGGAGCTGAGGTGTGCCCTGCATATCCTGATGGCCCATCACCAGGCTGATGGTTCTTCCTGAGCTGGAGTGGTGGGAGGAGTTGACACTTGCACCTGAATAGGGCTGTGCCTGTCCCCACACAAAGAGCTGTGTGTCTGGAGCCAGGGCCAGGAAGGGCAGGGTCTTGTGTACTACAAAGACCTTTCTTTGAAATCTCCCGACTTCGAAGACCAAAATGGGTGTACGTACTAGACCTCTGACACCATATAATCAGAACACTTCTGGACTGAAGACATTCTGCCAAGAAGAAGAGCTGTTCTGATGCCAGGAGGGACTGCAACCTTGATGCTTGCTTTGCTGAGTTGGCCTACTGCCTGCTGCTTCTGTCTTGGAAGTGAGAGCACTGGACTTTGCTCTCTATATCCTACTTCGTAAGGTTTTCCAAAGGCATGAGTTGAGCTTGCCTCTTGTTGGAAGTCTCAGGGCCATCAAAAACTTCACCTGCAACACCTGGGTTCCTCTGCTGAGAGCCCTACTCTGCCATGTAGTTCCAAATCCAGTTAATTGGGCCTTGGGTGTGAGTTGCTGTGCTAAACAAGAAGAAATAGGTACAACACCTCTGAGTGTGACTTCAGTGCTTGCACCACTCTTCGGCACTGCGCCGCTGCTTGCACCGGAGCCGTGGTCCCTGCTCAACGCATTGCCCACAACTTGAAATGCAGGCCCGATGCTGCCACAGTGCATCCGAAGATCCTCCACAGCTTGAGTCTCAAGCACCATGTCACCAAAGCCCACAATACCCGACTCTGCTGCAGCACCTGACACTCTGTGGTGTGACATCTATGCTGCAAAGTAGGCGCCTGACTCTTTACACTTCATCACTCCTACACCACCTCCAGGAAAAAACACCTCACTTGCTTCAGTGATGCCTCACCTCCAGTGTGCAATGCACAGTTCCAAGCACTGACGTGCCAACAACTTGCACTGACAGTGAGGAACCGACAACGCACTGTCCTCAGCGATGCCTCACCTCCCCGGTGCCTCGCAACGTCTTTGTTTTGTCATTGTTTCCAAGGTACTATAACGGGGTCTGTACAACTCCATAGTCGGCCCACGCTCCGTGACGGTCGGCCCTGAACTTTGAGATCCGACTTCGTCAAGTACATCGCTATAGCTCTAGGCGGAGCAATTATGTTTCTAAGCACTGTAACTGCATTATATATTGAAGAATTTGAGTTTTGATTTGTGTATGTTTGATATTTGTGTTTTCGTCTTGTTTTACTCACATAAATATTGCCTATTTTTCTAAACAGGTGTGGAGTACTTTTGTGGTGTTTTCACTGTGTTACTGTGTGTGTGTGTGCACAAATACTTTACACATTGCCTCTTTAGTTTAGCCTGACATCTCGGAGCCAAGCTACCCGAGGGTGAGCCCAGGTTAACTTAGTGTGTACCACCTTGACTAGGATTGTGGGTCCCTACCTCGACAGGGCGCATACCTCTGCCAACTAGAGACCCATTTCTAACAACTTCTTTCTCTCCAGTTTTAACATGTACTGATGTGGGGTTTCAAAGAGGCATCCTAGAAGGTCAACTTGAAATAAAAAAAAAATGGAATGGTGCGCCCACAGAAAAAGTTTACAAATCTTCAAGTATGTTTTTAGAAAAGTTCTTCTTTTATGTATTTCCACTTTTAAAAAATACGGTCCAGCAACCAAAGCATAAAGCCAACACATTTTGTTCAATATAAATTAAACTTCATCAGATCTTGTTATGAATTCATTTTCACTCCTTATGCTCATATGAATAATGTACAGTAAGCCATGTATGGCTTTTCATCAATCAGTTATTTGTAATATCCTCTACCAAGTCTGGCAGGCTCTAATAGTAGTTCCAAATGGAACAAGCATTTGCAATGCAATATGTATCGCATTCACGCGAGTTTGAGCTATTGGCATTGTAAATGACAATGCCTTTTATTTATGTTTTGGGCTTTAAAACATAAATAAAAGGGATTGTCATTTACAATACTAATAGCTTAAACTTTTGTAAATGTGAGACCTATTGCATTGCAATAAAGGGCCTTCTCGACCGTATGTAAGATTGTAAATATTAGAGGAAGAGACGGACCTTTAACGTCTTCAAAGTAGTGATAAATAGTGCAGTAAAGAAGAAGTGTAAGTGTTGTAAATTACACAGACACAAAGTGTAAAGTGAGAGTTACATATGATCCAAGCTATAAACACTAACAAAGTGCTCCAACACCTTTCGCTCTGTGATTACACTGTCGCAGTTCAGAAGAAAGAGCAAGGCTATTTCCTGCCCTCTCCGTGATTTGAGTGTGCAGTGTGGCATTGCGTAATGTTATTGCTATCTTTGGCCTAATAAAAACACTCCAGCTGTAGTAGGGCCCTGGCATCACCTCCTGGTGCAGGGCGGGCTGTGCTTTATGGCAGACATGGACAGAGGGCGGAATGGTCTCGGCTGTAGCTTCTGCCTCGTACAGTGCCCCATCTATTACTAATGAGCGAGAGGCGCTGAGGTGGTGATATTGGTATTGGTAGTGGTGGTATTGGTGGTGGTGGTGGCATTGGTGGTGCTGGCATTGGTAGTATTGATGGTGTGGTATTGGTGGTATTGATGGTATTGGTGGGGGTGGTGGCATTGGTGGTGGGGTATTGGTGGTGGTGGTATTGGTGGTTTTGGTGGTATTGGTGGTATTGGTGGTGGTGGTGGTATTGGTGGTGCTGGTATTGGTGGGGGTATTGGTATTAGTGGTGGTGTTATTGGTATTGGTGGTGGTGGTACTGGTACTGGTGGTGGTATTGGTGGTGGTATTGGTATTTGTGGTGATGGTATTGGTGGCATTGTTGGTATTGTTAGTGGTGGTATTGGTGGTGTTGGGTTATTGGTGGTGGTGGTATTGGTGGTGGTTCTGGTATTGGTGGTGGTATTAGAATTGGTTGTGGTATTAGTGGTTGTGGTATTGGTGGTGGTGGTATTAGTGGTGGAGGTATTGGTAGCGGTATTGGTGGTGGTGGTGTTGGTGGTTTTGGTGGTGGTAGTGGTATTGGTGGTGGTGGTATCGGTGGTGGTGGTATTGGTGGTCATGTTATTGTTGGTGGTAGTATTGGTGGTAGTGGTGGAGGTGGTGGTTATATTGGTGTTGGTATTGGTCATATTGGTGGTATTGGTGGTAGTGGTGGTGGTATTGGTGGTGGTAATGGTCATATTGGTGGTATTGGTTATGATGGTGGTATTGGTGGTGGTATTGGTATTGGCGATGGGGTTGGCATTGGTGGTGGTGGTGGTGGTATTGGTGGTTTTGTCATTGGTGGTGGTTTTGGTGGTGGTGGTATTGGTAGTGGTGGTGGTATTGGTGGTGGTGGTACTGGTGGTGGAGGTATTGGTGGTGGTATTGGTGGTGGTGGTGTTATTGGTGGTGGTGTTATTGGTGGTGGTGTTATTGGTGGTGATGGTATTGTTGGTGGTGGTATTGTTGGTGGTGGTATTGTTGGTGGTATTGGTTGTGGTGGCATTGGTTGTGGTATTGGTGGTGGTGATATTGGTGGTGGTGGTATTGGCGGTAGTGGTGCTATTGGTGGTGGTGGTGGTGGTTTTGGTGCTGGTGGTGTTGGTGGTGGTGGTATTGGTGATGGCGGTATAGGTCATGGTGGAGGTGATATTGGTGGTGGTGGAATTGATGGTGGCGGTATTGGTGGTGTTATTGGTCTTCGTGTTATTGATGGACGATGTATTGGTCATGGTGGTGGTGGTATTGGTGGTGGTGATATTGGTGGTGGTGGTATTGGTGGTATTGGTGGTGGAGGTATTGTTCATGGTGGGGGTGGTATAGGTGGTGACGGTATTGGTGGTGGTGGTGTTGGTGGTATTGGTGGTGAAGGTATTGGTCATGGTGGTGGTGGTATTGATTGTGGTGGTATTGGTGGTGGTGGTATTGGTGGTCGTGGTATTGGTCATGGTGGCATTGGTGATAGTAATGGTGGTGGTATTGGTGGTAGTATAGGTGGTGGTGGTATTGGTGGTGGTGGTATTGATGGTGGTGGTGGTGTTGGTGGTGGAGGTATTGGTCATGGTGGTGGTGGTATTGGTGGTGGTAATGGTATTGGTGGGGGTGGTGGTATTGGTGGTGGTGGTATTGGTGGTCGTGGCATTGGTCGTGGTGGCATTGGTGATATTATTGGTGGTGGTATTGGTGGTAGTATAGGTGGTGGTGGTATTAGTGGTGGTATTGGTGGTGGTGGTAGTAGTGGTATTGTTGGTGATGGTAGCGGTGGTATTGGTGGTGCTTTTGGTGGTGTTGGCATTGGTAGTGGTGGTATTGGGGGTTGCATTGGTGGTATTGGTGGTGTTGGAGGTATTGGACATGTTGGTGTTGGTATTGGTGGTGGTGGTATTGATGGTGGTGGTATTAGAGGTGGTGGTGGTATTGGTGGTGGTGGTGGAGGTATTGGTCATGGTGGTGGTGGTATTGGTGGTGGTTTTGGTGATTGTGGTATTGGTGGTATTGGTGGTGAGGGTATTGGTGGTGGCATTGGTAGAATTGGTGTTGGTGGAGGAGATATTGGTCATGGTGGTGGTGGTATTGATGGTGGTGGTGTTGGTGGTATTGGTGGTGGAGGTGTTGGTCATGGTGCTGGTAGTATTGGTGGTGGCGGTATTGGTGGTGGTATTGGTGGTGGTGGTAGCGGTGGTATTGTTGGTGATCGTAGCTGTGGTGTTGGTGGTGGTTTTGGTGGTGGTGGCATTGGTGGTAGTGGTATTGGGGGTGGCATTGGTGGTGTTGGTTGTGGAGGTATTGGTCATGTTAGTGGTGGTGGTATTGGTGGTGGTGGTATTGATGGTGGTGGTGTTATTGGTATTGGTGGTAGAGGTATTGGTAATGGTGGTGGTGGTATTTGTGGTGGTGGTATTGATGGGAGTGGTATTGGCAGTGGTGGTGGTATTGGTGGTGGTGATATTTGTGGTGGTGGTATTGGTGGTGGTGGTATTGGTGGTGGTATTGGTATTGGAATTAGTGGTGGTGGTGGTATTGGTGGTGGTGGTGGTATTGGAGGTGGTGGTTTTGGAGGTGGTGGTATTGTGGTGGTGGTATTAGTGGTATTGGTGGTATTGGTATTGGTGTTGGTATTGGTATTGGTGGCGGTATTGGTATTGGTGATGATAGTATTGGTGCTGGTGGTGGTATTGGTAGTATTGGTGGTGGTGGATTTGATGGTTTTGGTGGTGGTGATAGAATTGGTGGTATTGGTGGTGTTGGTGGTGTTTGTGGCATTATTATTGGTGGTGGAGGTATTGGTGGTGGTGGTATTGGTGGTGGTGGTATTGGTGGAGATGGTATTGGTCATGGAGGTGATGGTATTGGTGGTGACATTGGTAGTATTGGTGGTGTTGGTGGAGGAGGTATTGGTCATGGTGGTGATGGTATTGGTGGTGGTGTTGGTGATGGTGGTATTGGTGGTTGAGGTATTGGTCATGGTGGTGGTGGTATTGGCGGTGGTGGTGGTATTGGTGGTTTGTGGTATTGGTGGTGGTGGTATTGTGGTGGTGGTATTGGTGATGGTATTGGTGGTGGTATTGGCGGTGGTATTGGTATTGGTGGTTGTATTGGTGGTGGTGATATTGGAGGTGTAGTATTGTGGTGGTGGTATTGGTATTGACAGCGGTATTGGTATTGGTGGTGGTGGTATTGGTGGTGGTATTGTTGGTGGTATTGGTGGTGGTGGTATTGGTGGTGGTGGTATTGGTAGTATTGGTGGTGGTGGATTTGGTGGTGTTGATTTTGGTGGTGGTGGTGGTGGAATTGGTGGTATTGGTGGTTTTGGTGGTGATGTTGATGGTGGTGGTATTGGTGGTGGAGGTATTGGTGGTTGTGGTATGGGTGGTGGTGGTGTTATCAGTGGTGCTGGTATTGGTGTTGGTGGTGCTGGCATTGATGGTGGTATTGGTTGAGGTGGCATTGATGGTGGTATTGGTGGTGGTATTGGTGCTGGTGGTATTGGTGGTAGTGGTGGTATTGGTGGTGACATTGTTGGTATTGGTGGTGTTGGTGGCGGTGGTATTTGTGGTGAATGTATTTGTGGTGGTGGTATTGGTGGTGGTATTGGTGGTGATGGTTTAATCGGTGGTGGTGGTATTGGTGTTGGTGGTGGTATTGGTGGTGGTGGCATTGGTGGTGGTATTGGTTGTGGTGGCATTGGTGGTGGTATTGGTGGTGGTATTGGTAGTGGTATTGGTGGTGGTGGTGGTGGTGGTATTGGTGGTGGTATTGGTGGTATCGGTGGCGGTGGTATTGGTGGTAGTACTGGTATTGGTGGTGGTTTTGGTGGTGGTGTTATTGATGGTGGTATTGTTGGTATTGGTGGTGTTGGTGGTGGTATTGGTAGTGGTTGTGGTGTTATTGATGGTGTTATCTGTGGTGGTGGTATTGTGGTGGTGGTGGTATTGGTGGTGGTGGTGGTGGTATCGGTGGTGGTGGCATTGGTGGTGATATTGGTGGCTGTGGTATTAATGGTGGTGGTATTGGTGGTAGAGGTATTCATCGTGGTGGTATTGGTGGTTTTGATGGTGGTGGTGGTGGTGGTATTGGTGGTGGTGATATTGGTGGTGGTGGTGGTGGGGGTGTTTTTGGTACTAAAACATGCTTTTGAAAACAACCCATCACGTGGCTTAGTGCAGATGACATGTAACACAGATGTGCTGTTGTCAGCTGCAACCCATTAACACACAATTATGTACTACCTGGAATTCACATGACTTAATTCACTAATCATTTCTGAATCCATTTCACTTGGGGAGAAGCTTGAAACAGACACAAGATAATGCTGGGTTAAAGTGATTGAGAGTGGGCTTCCGTGTTACGGGGGGTGGCCATGCAGCTCATAAAACCACAAGTGGTTTCAGCTGAAGCAGCGCATGTCCAGCCTGCAGTAAGGTAAACTGAATAAAGTAAATTGTGCGTACAGACTAAATAACAGGTCCTGTGTAACAACCGACGTAAAGGGGCTAATAGCCATGGGAGGTTACAAATGAAGACAAGGCCATACTAAGGAAGGACTAACAAGCCTATTAACGAATCCGAAGGCATCATTTACGAAAGACAATGACATAAGCCAATAGAAAATATCGGAAGAAGATGGACGCGGCTTCTCTCCCGTATTCTACTACAGCTGTCTCACAAAGCGAGTAGAGCGTGGACGCTGCCGCTGGCTCTACCTAAAAAGGGGGTGTTGAATCCTAATGACTTGGCACTGGGTGGAAGCTGGAGATTTATGTGATTGAGCCAGATTGGAATGGTTATTTGCTGCTCTTGGGGAAAAATAGGAATTCTATTTTGATGGGGGTTAATTTTCAGATCGGTGTTATATGTATGAGTGCTGAAGCGTGAATTAAATGTTAAATGTGAAATTTTGGCTGTGTGACTCGGTTGGGATCTGGAAGCTGAGCAGAAAAGTCTTTGCTCCTGGTGGAGTGTTCTACTGACCAACTTACATTTTATATACTTCTCCTTGGATTGTACATTAAATAATGAAGAATCTACATGATCTGGTGAGTTCTGCCACTTGACTGAAAAGGTACTTGAATTATACTAGTAAGCAGTTCTCCTAGAAGGTGAGTGAAAGGATGCTGTCTGCAAGAAGTGGAATGTTCTCTGACAACTGATGGTGCATCTTTTTGGAATCTTGGTAAGTCATTAATGGGAAAGTCCTAAAGTGATTGCTTTCTCCTAATGGTGTTAATCTTATTCAGCTGGTAGAGGTTAGGGTGTTTGCGGTCTACAGCCACCCAGGGTAATGTTTTGCTGTAGGTATCTCATAGTATTAGAGCAAACACAAGGAGATGATGGACCGAGGACTGAAACTTTTCATGCACTCACCCCCAGTCACAGATATGGGTTGAATGCATCATCATTCTTTAGCTCATTTTGCCACCCCAGTTCAGACACAGCTATATGCAAATCAGTCTTGAACTTGTGCCTCATGGGTACAGTCCTGCCCGAACTGCCAAGCCAGGTCTTCCCTGGACCGAAATCAAGCATCCTGAGACAGGTTTCGGGCTAACAGCCCTCATCAACAAAGACAAGCTTGAATCCAGTGGCAAAGTGAGCAAGGGACCAACGTCTAGGCATACCCTGGCAACTAGGGCGAACAAAGCAAACACACTTTTCAGACACTCACCCCGAGTCACAGATCTGGGTAGAATCCATCATTGTTTTTTAGCTCACTTCGTCAACCCAGTTCAGGCACAGCTATATGTAAATCAGTCTTGACTCTGTGACTCATGGAAACAGTCCAGCTCAAACTGCCAAATCAAGTCTTCCCTGGACCGGAATCAAGCCTCCTGGGACCGGTTTCGGCCTAACAGCCCCCATCAGCTAGGCTAGCTTGAATCCAGTACCACAGTGAGCAAGGGACCCACGTCTGGGCATACTCTGCCAATTGCTCACTTTGCCACTGGATTCAAGCTAGCCTGGCTGATGAGGGCTGTTAGCCTGAAACCGGTCCCAGGATGCTTGTTTCCAGTCCAGGAAAGACATGGCTTGGCAGTTCGGGCTGGACTGTTCCCATGAGGTACAGGTTCAGGACTGATTTGCATGTAGCTGTGTCTGAACTGGGGTGGCGAAGTGCGCTAAAGAACAGTGATGGATTCAACCCAGATCTGTGACTGAGGGTGAGTGTCTGAAAACTGTCAGCGCTCCGTCCATCATCTCCTTGTGTTTGCTCTTTCATAGTATTGACCACCAAAATATTGACCTATAGAGTTGTTGGGTATCTATAGCAAATGACTTCTTACAGATTATGACCAACATAGATGTGGATGTACTCCTACAGGTGGGGAATATAAGGGTCATGCTATTTAAGTAGGGGTTGTCTTCAGCTTGGAATGGCTTCCTCCAGGTAAGTAGTGTTTACCTACTCCAAACTGCTATAGCTATTCCTGCAGGTGAGGGATAGAGTGGTTGTCTTCTCCAAGCAGTGGTATCTCTTGTAGCAGCGTGGTTGTTAATTCCGAGCTTTGGTATTTCGTTCAGCAGATGAGGGATAGAGTGGTTGTCTACTCCAAGTTGAATTATCTCTTTTTCTAGCAGGTGAGGGGTGGAGTGGTAGTGTATCCCAATCTGTAGTATTTCTTCCAGCACTGGAGAGATGGAGTGGTTGTCTACCCCCAGGATTTGGTGTACCTTCCAGCAGGTGAGGAGTGCAGGGGTTGTTTACTCCAAACTGCAGTGTCTCTGCTAGTAGATAAGAACAGAGTGGTGGTGTACTACAAGCAGTGGTGTATCTTTCTAGAAGGGATATATTACAAATGTTAACCCCCTCCCCCGTCCCCTCCAACAGTGGTCATTTTACTACATATGAGGGATGAGGTCTGGGCCAGCGGACGCACTGGTTGCTGATCTGAAAGGGAGGCGCTGTGTTTAGCAATAACTTACGACTGAAAAGCACCTGCTGCAGAGTTCCTTGTGCATCCAGCTTTGAGGCAGTAATAAAAATTCCATGATAACTCTTATGATTAATGGTCCTGCTAGAGAGGGAGATGAAGTTTTTAGGTCGAGCAGACCTAAAAAGCATGCGAAGCATGCTTTGTCTGCGAAGACAACTTTTGCTGGCGTGTCTGGGGAATGTGAGACAGCGATCGGCCACGCGCCTCGCTGTCTCAGATTCCTCCTCGAGGGCGCGCACGTCGCCGTGCACATCCCCTGCCTGGCATTCACTCTCAATCACACACAGCCATACACACGCATGCGCGCACACACACATACACCCACGCAGGCACAATGCATACACACACGCACGAGCGCCCATGCATGCACGCACATACATACATGCAGAGACACCCCCCCCGCACACATACACACACGAGAGCACTGAGGCCCCCCAAGCCCTTTGGAACTTACCGGGCCAATCTCGGGGGACTCCACTTGCAGCACGCTCCTTTCCCGGGGCTCCCACTTGGTCAAGGGAGCCCCTCAACACTTCCGCAACCTCCTGCTGGCGGCCCCGGGGCTCTCCACCGCTCACAGGAGCCCCGGGCCGCAAGACGGATTTACGCCTCCTCTTCCGGTCCGAACGCGGCCACGCCCCCGTCACAAGGCGACCTTGCCTGACTTCCGGTGCGGCCGTGGCGGGATTGCAACGCTGAACTGCTTTTTAAACAGAATAGCACATCCATTCTTTGTAATACGGTGAATGAAGGCAAGTTCGAAAGGTGGGAATTTACACATGTTGGCAGGTAATCAAATAAAGTTTGACCATGTACAATGCTTTTTATTAATGTGTTGGCTTTTTAAACAAATAAAAGGCATTGTGATTTACAATGCTAATAGCATAAACTCTCGCAAACGCGAGACCTATTGCATTGTAAATGCTTGTTTTGTCTAGTGGCAGTTTTGACTCACCATAAAGTACATCAGAGGGTGCAAATGTCTGCTGCAAAGAACAGATCTGTATTTTAAGTGGATAGCTGAGTGGATTAGTGAAGCCAGCCTTTACCAGCGCTATAAATAAAATTAAATGTATGTGAGAGAGCTGCTATAGAGAGATGAGGGAGGTGGGCCAAGTAATAGTGAGGGTCTCCAATGAGGAGGAGGTCATGGGAGGGGGGAGAATAAAGATTGTAACACTGGGCGCAACCAGCACTAAAGCCGGCCCTGGATGAGGTTGCCAGTTAGTGACCAAGATCCATTCAGCTCAGGGTGGGATCGTCTGGCCTCGAATTCATCTTCCAGTCTACGCGCACTCTACAGTGAGGGCGGCCGGTACTACTTTAATGATACTTCAATCAGCTGTTTACAGCAAGAGGGGCCAGCTAGCAACACAAAGCTTCCAAAAAGTCTTTTTTGCGAGGACAAAGGGATCGCCTGAACTGCAAAATATTATTTTGCCGATGGCCCCGAAAACCTTGGCACCAGAGCTGATCCATACAAAAGCTCGATTTGCAAGATTCTGGTTTGTTTTTGAGCTGTTTGTAATTATGCATTTTTTTCACTAGAAGTATGGCATGGATTTCTTGCGCTCCTTCCATGGGAGGAGAAGACGGGCAGCGTCACTCTTCCCGGCACGAGCCCCAGCTGAAACTCTCACAAACCTGCTCCATTCGCGGGGAGTGCTCCTCAAAGTGAAATCACCCGGCACGATTATGTCACTCCGGAGCTATGCTCCGCCGAAGGCAGAGAAGCGTCGCCGAACGAAGGACCGGGTTTTAATTAAACGTGACAGACCGGAATCATTTGTCTCCAAAGATGCGAATCTGTCGGCTGGGGCGGTGGCGGTCGTGACGAGTCTGTATAAGGTAAACCCACATGCTTTTCACAGGCTCGTCCGGAACGGTGACCTCAATTTGTCTTTCATGGTCAGAGCGAGATGTCATTCACATCGTGGGTGAATTTTTGGTTTCCCGATCCATGTGTTTTATTCACTGCTTTATGTTGAATACTTTCGTCCTGCTTGTCCTGTTTCTGCCGCTGGCCGCGCGACGCGAAGGGGAGCTAAGCGAGACAGCATCTTAGTCCCACATTCCGCGCGCACGCCAGCTCTGGCCCGCCCCCTTTCATGCGCGCCAATGGGAGCAGGCCACCAGGTGTGAGGGGCGGCCCTTATGGGGTTTAAGTCTAGCGCGGCAGCAAGGCTCGGCCTTTCCTGCCGTCGCGTTCCTGGCTGCTCTGCGCTGTTCGTTTAGGCTTCCCGCGGCTTTGTTGATCCGGTTCGGCCTTAGTGTGGCCGTCCTGCGCCTGTCTGCCTCGTGGGTCTTGCGTCGAGTTTTCCTCGTCTGAATAGCGGTGAGTGTTGTGTTCGGAGGTCCGCGTGCGGGGGTCTGCGTCGGAGCGGTTCAGAGCGGGAGGAGGCGAGGAGCGGACAGTTTTTGGACGTTTGTTGTCCTCAAGGCCGAGCAGCGGTTCGTGGGGCCTGGGGGCCGAGGGGAAGCGTGCGGGGCAGTGCCCTAATGAGGGAGCGGACCTGGTATGGCCTTAATTTTATTGCGGGCGGCCTCATTGTTAGCGATGCTGCAGAAGGGGAACCGCTCTAAGAAGTTGTGCAGGTTCGGCGATGGTGGGGCTCTGAGCGGGAAGAGGCGATGATCGGAGGTCTTTTGGGACGTGTTGTAGCTGATGCGTAGCAGCGGTTTGTTTGGCCTGGGGGCCGAGGGAGAGCGTGCGGGCAGTGTCGGTTTCGGGGGTTTTAGAGAGATGCTTAGACACTCACATATGGTAGTCTCTTTCAGGCAGCCCTCGTGTGAAAGAGGCCTCCATCTCCGGGGGTCCCCATGATAGAATGTGGGGTGACTTTATTCCTATTACCGCGAGCGCTCTTTGATGTTTGGTGAGTTATTCCTATTACCGAGAGCGGGCTTTGATGTTTGGTGACTTTATTCCTATTACCGCGAGCGCTCTTTGATGTTTGGTGAGTTATTCCTATTACCGAGAGCGGGCTTTGATGTTTGGTGACTTTATTCCTATTACCGCGAGCGCTCTTTGATGTTTGGGGAGTTTATTCCTATTACCGGAGCGCTCGTTGATGTTTGGTGAGTTTATTCCTATTACCGAGAGCGGTCTTTGCCTCCCGCCCCTGAGCAGGAAGGGTTAGAATAGATGCCTGAAGAGAGGAAATGTGCGTGGTAAACAGATGTGAGGCGGTATGAGTGTGGCCCGGAATGCAGCAGTGAAGTGCCGTGGATACAAAGAAACAGAAGTTCTGAAATATGCTAATGGCCGTTTAAAGGTTTCCTCAGAAATAATGTTTTAATACATTGATTGACGCTTTTCATATATTTTATCCTACATACTCTGCGTGCAGAGATCGTGAATGATTTGCACAGACATGGATAGAGCCGGTCAGTTTCCCATTTTGGTTCCCGCTCTTACATCTGTTAGAGCCGGTCAGTTTCCCATTTTGGTTCCCGCTCTTACATCTGGTATGGAGGCAAGAAAACAGGGTGTTAGAGAGATGCGTAGACACTCGTGTGGTATAGAGGCCTCCAGCTCCGGACGGTCCCCGTGATATAATGTGTAGCTTCTCCACGCCAAGCGAAATGCTTTATGGCTTTAAAGTAAACGCCATTATTTTGTCGAAGCTGGCTTCCACTACATTAACAATGTGAAGATTTCCGGGTGTATTATAAATACAGAAGGAAAGTGACATCGATCTTCTTGTAAAATGCGCAGTATGAAGTGTTTTAAGTTTCGTCAAGGCGATCTCACAAAAATTGTTTTCCTTCCACGAACAAGTTTGCGTTTTCAGAGACTAATGGATCTGACGTCATGTAATCGTAATTTAACAACCCCGTTGCTGATCACGTTTTGAAATTTATACTGAAAATTAACGAGGCACCTTAGTTTTGCTCCAATCTAAGTGCTCATAAACTTTTATTCTTAAAACGCACCCAAAAGCAATTCTAGCTTTAGTAACTCTTTTTTATGTTTTATTTCTTTTCACACTTCGGTTCAATCACTTCTTTCTAGATGATAGAAATGCAATTGTCCATGGAATTGTGTTTTCTGTCCCTGATTTGTACAATAATTGTTACTTCTGTCGCTCTTGTTTATTAATTCTTAATTTTTTTTATTGTCGTTGTGAATATTTGCTATACATGGGAACGACAAAATTCGGGCTGTGGCATCCATCGTTTCGCAATTTCAGATGTATGCATGTTTCTATTGTTTCACGGAGTGGTTTTCCGTATACCTCCCGTACCGTAATGATTTTGTTTACCAGTGAAAGCGAGGCCTCCAGCTCTGGACGGTCCCCGTGATGTAATGTTCGGTGATCTTGTTCCATATTGAATTGTTTTTCTGTCCCCGATTAGTACAATATCGTTATTTCTGTCGCTCTTGTTTATTGTTTGTGAATTTTTCTATAACATTTTGTGGAAATAAGCAGTGACTAGCCACATGTTTACCGTGTGTCGCATGTTTACCGTGTGTTCAAAGATTGCGATAACCAAGCGACGACAAAATTCAGGCTATAGCTTTCATGGTCTTGCATTTTCAGATGCATGCATGTTCCTATTACACGGAGTTAGTTTTCGTACACCTCCTGTGCGGTAATTATTTATTTACCATTTTCCACTTTGTAGATTCGAGGCCATGCTTTTGGGTTTCTGCGGTAATGGGTTCTTTAGGTTTTCGATACGAATTTCTCGCACAACACATTAATCACCTTCTTACAATGGCTAGCGCGACCTACCCTGAGGCTGGGAAAGCCGTTTAGAATGTGGCAGTGGGCTCGAGCATTCTGTCATTCCGGGCAAATCACTTAATATACCCGTGCCTAAAATGAATGTGTCTTCCGTAGTGCAACGGGTGCTCATGTAAAGCGCTGTGAGACCGCCAAGTCAAGTTCACGCGATTAAAAAAAAAAAAAAAAAAAGTCAACAAACTAAAATCTAACGGCTAGCGCGACCTACCCTGAGGCTGGGAAAGCCGGTTTCGAAGGTGGCAGTGGGTGCGAGCATTCTGTGATTCCGGGCAAATCACTTAATATACCCGTGCCTAAAATGAATGTGTCTGTCCGTGGTGCAACGGGTTATCATGTAAAGCGCTGTGATACCTCCAAGTCGAGTTCACGCTATTATCGGAAGAATGTCAACAAACTAAAAATGTTGAGCAGCTACCGAAACAATCTGTGCCGGGGGGCCTTGTGCATCAAGAGACAGGTAGATAACACTCCAACTTATTGTTTCAGGCAGCACATCAAATGGTTGTAATTCTGTAATGAATTGCATAGGAGGCCTTGGCACATAACTAAACGAGGGCACCGTAGTGTCCTGCGAGACACGCTAGTGAGATTATTAGTGTCGGCTTGGTCCCCTTGGTATTGTCGTCTGGGCGCCTGGGGCGGTTTGCGACAATGAGGCATGGGAAGAGCGGGGGTAGGTAGCGAGCCAGCTTCCACCAACACGGGATCGATTCTTCCCACAACGCATAGAGGGAGAGCACGTGGCAGCAGGTAGTGTGCAGGGTACCTGCTTTTGAGGGCCAGGATTTGTTCTGTATCATCAGATTTTGTGAATGAGAGAGAAAATAAAAAACGGGACGTAAAAGGAAGAAGAGTAAGGTAGGAAAACAGCGACAAGAGGAGAAATCATGGAAGACAATGTCTGCAATGGTGAGATAAAGAGACAGCATAGGCAGTGCTTTAAATGGGCCGGTACTGAGAAGTGGAATTTCTGAGCACCTGCACTTCTCAAGAAAAACGTAATGCTTTTAATTTGGAAAGTACCGGCACTTCTTAGAAACAACCAGGTACCCTGTCACAGAGTTGAAATCAAGACAAGGTAGCCCGGTATTGGGCACGGCTTGAGTTTGACGGAGCTGGTGATCTCCTAAAAATACTACGGACCCCTGGTAGTCAAAAATGTGGGCAGGATGTCACTCATACCCAATACTGTGCCGCTTTCTTGTGTGTGGCGTTGTCATGTGTTGCACTGCAAAAACAGTAAATATCCGCACACAGAGGCGTTAAGAGGCAGCACGTACCCTAGGGTACAGAGAGCGTCGGTGTTCCTTCCCCCACATACGCTACTACGGACTTGGTCCTACGGGAATTAGGACATAACAACAATACAGCCACCGCACACCGATACATTTGAAGTGGCCTCGCTAGTGCAAAGCATATAACAGGTATGCTGTACAGATAGAAAAGCAAATATGGCCGTGCAGATCAGGTTGGAAACGAACAGCTTGACTACCAGGCCGTAATAACAGTGCTTTGGCGCGGATAACTAGCCGCGACCTTGCTCCATGAGCTTGGAAGTTATATTTAAATGCACTCATGAATGAAAATTAGAATTACAATGACATATTAGGTGGTGTGGGCGCTTTCCTTTATAATACTGAAGTATAGCAGTTTGCTGCATCCCATGATCGCTAAGGGCAGCTCCCCTTGTGCATCATGGTAGGCCGGAATATTCAAAACTTCCGATAAATATATCATTAGCGGCCACATTGTGTTCGACTTTGTCGCAGTGGGTTTTTGCAACTGTTCCTACACACTGATAAGGAATTATTTCAAACTCAAGCTGCTGCTTGGAGTTGAGTTCGGGTCTCGGTAATGACGCCAGAAACCATCTTCTCGACCTCAGACTTGGACATATGGCAGGACAGAGGGACATGTGAAGGGATAGTGTGGCATACATGACTTTGGTAGCCCGTCCACGTCGCACAGACGGACTTGTGACACTAAGCTTCTGGGTAGGCTGACCCCTCCCATTCTCAAATGTCAAAGCACAACCTACCAAAAACAGAGCAGGTTTTAGCAAGTCAGCCGTTTACTTCAGCATCGATTGACCCTGATCAGGGTAGCCTACTGTCCAGGTATGGGAAGTGTCCACTGCCTGCAGTATCAGTTCAATTACATTAATGGATGGCCCGGTGTATTGTGGGGCAGCTAGCTTACTGCCTAATGCTCTAGATTCATACTAATGGTACAGCATCTTCATGACCGTTGATGGCCCGTGTCTTGTACGACGGGGTAATAGCTAGGCCTGGCCAGCCAACAGTAGCCGCAAGCGAAAGCATGTTCTAAGACCAACACTGTCAGAGGAGGCCTGGAGTATAGAAAGGTGGCTATTCAATTGAAGGCAGTATGTTGCACCCCATTGTGATTTGAGCGGAACAGATATATGTACAATTCCTAATTTAACAAGTTTCGGTTGCTCAGTTCCCCCTGAAAATGGCAAAGATTGTTATTGATATTTCAAATTAAGATACTCCCATATATTGGTGGGAAATTGTGATCTAGGGCCCCGGGGGACTGCACATTGTGCTACCAAAGGAAGAAGCAGTTATAGTAATTAATCAATATGCCTACGGCGTGTTGGATAAGAAAGTATAAGTTAACAATGTGTAACTTGGGTAAGACGAAGCTGCAGACATCCCTTTATGACTGTGTAAATTTAAACTGCGAAGGAGGGCAGCAGTTACAATTGTAAGTGCCTTTAAAGGAGGAGATCCTTGAGGTCAGTTTTGAAAACCTGGGAGGATGAGGTGGTTGTGAGATGAAGACTAGGGGAACGAGTGGAGTGGTGACACGAAATAGCGCTTCTTTAAGTGGGTAGGTGACACTAGTCGCCATATCGTACACATATCGGGGTTCTATAGCTTGTATATAGCTTTAAACTCTACTTTCAATGCAGCCATTGTATTCTCTTACCAAGCGATAGACCAGTGCTGCGGTGTGAACTAGCTTTGATATATGGTTAGCAGGTACACCCAAATCCAAGGTGTCCGGGTTACTAGACATCAACTCTGCAATAGTTAAAGACAGCATTTAGCACTTTAAAGAATAAAGCAACCCCAAAGGGATGCAAATGCTTTCCGCGATAGGTACTACATATCTGAATGGTACTCGGGTTACAAACATTATCGTGATGGAGAGGAGAGAGCCCTCGGGGGCTTTCAAGCGTCTACAAATAGGTTCAAAACTGATAATTGCACCCACTGAGTAGTCGTAACAGCTCAATGAACGGGCTTAAGAAATAGTGGTAGCTATAAAGCGCCAGCGGCAAAAGGTTTCAGAACATTATTCGATAGTTTACCGTTCGCTGTTCTATACTATAAACTATCGCAGCTTCCTTTACATTTCCCTTCCAATGAATATATCTGCTGCAAAGTCCAACTATGCGAATATAACAACAAGCAATAAAACTTAATAGATCTGGTGGGTGAACCTAGCCATAACGGATATTGGAGACAACAAACAGCTATGGTGTAGGGCACGTGGAAACATAATTTTAAGGGTGATTGCAGGTTTCTTAATTCTGCAGGCATAAATTCAATGTGTTTAACTCACACGGCAGTGACTTAGGATAGTCATGCCTTGACTTGTTCATCCTACATATAAGTACAGGCACTGTAAGATTGCCGGATGTCTCTCGCTGTCCTTGTACTTACCTAAATACGTTGACGAAGCACTATTCATTCCTTATAGCACCACCCTTCTCATACAGGATGGTAGAGCGCTTTTAGTAACATGCACATTATACATGTACAATACATTGCGTAAGTGGGTATCACAGCAGTATATATAGTGTTCATGTGTTCATGACGGCGAGGGTCACAAGGTACAGGAGTCCGATATCCTCCACAATCCACGGTGGTACGTTAGCAGGTTTCTAGTTATGAGCTGCAAGTAAAGCTATAACAAATACTAATTTAATAAGTCATCTGTTGATACATCACCGGCCTTCCATTAGCATCCAAAAAATTTGCAAATAACATACAGAATGCAACAGAGAAGCAGGGACCAAGCGAGGATGTGCGGCCCCTCTTGTAGATATTGACAGCTAATGCCAAACAGCTTAAATTCAAACTGCAGGATTCACAAGAGGTGGAGGGCCCTGGGCCAGGTACATATTAAGAGGGCCTGAGTCAGTGGATCATGGGTTATTCAGGTCCCAAGGTGGCAAGAGCATTGTTGTGGACCAGTCCTGTGTGAGTGGGACCTACCGCTGCTGGTATCTGGTTGTAATTTCACGCACATAAGGCCGTCAACACAAATGTCGACATTAATAGAACCTACAGCAAGACCCAGCAGTTGATGCCCCTATTAGCTATATGCTGAAACATTGGCATGAAAGGTATTGCCAACTGCAAGCATGCCCCCATAAATATGGTAGGTTTGGGGCTGAAATATTAAATTAAAAGAGGTCGGACAAGCCGAATTGAAACATGGTGAAATTACAGACAAACATGGTGGGGTTATAGATGGAGGATTAGGTCTTTAGTACCCCAGGTTTTGTCAAGGCGTCAGCCTAATCCTGTTTCGGGTCATACTCCAATGAGTACAGTACGGTTGGGATTTTGGGTATCTTGGGCGCACGATGATCCACTCCTCCAAGTGGATTAGTGGTAAGGCTAAATAAAGGGGTCACGAGGGGAATGATGGGTTCAGGGTGAATGATACCTCTGGAATAGATCCCGTAGGTGACGTGCGGGGGTGAATAACGCCACTAGGTAAACAAAATACATGAGGTAGCCCACTGTGCATTACAGAAGGGGGAAGTGACAAGGGGCAAGCTACAAGGGAAACCAAGTTCAATTGGAGGCGGCATGCCATACGGGGACAATGCCTGTGAAGAACAAGAAAGCACATTCCTGAGTGTTAAATTTCGGACTGGGGTGATCATAAATAGTTGAACACTGGAGTTGACAGTGCCCCTATGAAGTTGGTCAGGCGAAGGGAGCTCGAGCTAGGAGCCACCCAAATACGCAATGGGGGTAGGTGGAATGCTTGTCAGGACTGGGGGTGAACATATCCCTCCTAGATTACAAGTGGTACGTAACAGCGAGGCAAAGTAGCTAAGTGGGTGGGGGGGCTCTGTCATCGACGGGGGCCTCCTCCAGAGCTGTGGCGGAGTACAGGGCGATCTGGAAGCAGATGGACAGTAGGGGTACCTCTGCGGCAGAAGGACACAGTCAATACCTCTGCCTGGCACAGTAGGGGTGCCTGAGCCAAGAACCTGGAGCCGAGGGGGTTCCAGCGAACAGCGTCGGCGCCCCGTTAGTCCTTCGGGCGGTCGGGGGGCCTGAACCGACCGGGGGTGTGCCTCATCGCTCCGCCCTGACAGGGGGGGCGGGAGTGAACGAAAGAAAGTGATAAGGGACTGCACCGTCAGAGCATCGACTCGCCGTGCAAGAAAGGCTCATTAGGCATGCGGGACAGCGAGGGGCTGCCGCATTGGATCGCCCGTAAGATGACCCACCTTATTTCCACTTGTTGTGCAAAATAAACCTGCACCACTGCTTTCCCACTAATTTGTCTCATGAGTTTCCTTGGTATGTGAGTGTTATGGGGCGCAGAGGGGAGTAAGCGCTGGGAGTGTGGGCACTATGCCGCTGGCCGCGCGACGCGAAGGGGAGCTAAGCGAGACAGCATCTTAGTCCCACATTCCGCGCGCACGCCAGCTCTGGCCCGCCCCCTTTCATGAGCGCCAATGGGAGCAGGCCACCAGGTGTGAGGGGCGGCCCTTATGGGGTTTAAGTCTAGCGCGGCAGCAAGGCTCGGCCTTTCCTGCCGTCGCGTTCCTGGCTGCTCTGCGCTGTTCCCTCCCTGGCCCAGACCCAGCGGCAGAGCGGCAGGCAGGCATGTTTTGAACTGTTAACGGTCTGTTTTTGTGTTGCAGGCGGAGTCACAGGGCGATCTGGAAGCAGATGGACAGTAGGGGTACCTCTGCGGCAGAAGGACACAGTCAATACCTCTGCCTGGCACAGTAGGGGTGCCTGAGCCAAGAACCTGGAGCCGAGGGGGTTCCAGCGAACAGCGTCGGCGCCCCGTTAGTCCTTCGGGCGGTCGGGGGGCCTGAACCGACCGGGGGTGTGCCTCATCGCTCCGCCCTGACAGGGGGGGCGGGAGTGAACGAAAGAAAGTGATAAGGGACTGCACCGTCAGAGCATCGACTCGCCGTGCAAGAAAGGCTCATTAGGCATGCGGGACAGCGAGGGGCTGCCGCATTGGATCGCCCGTAAGATGACCCACCTTATTTCCACTTGTTGTGCAAAATAAACCTGCACCACTGCTTTCCCACTAATTTGTCTCATGAGTTTCCTTGGTATGTGAGTGTTATGGGGCGCAGAGGGGAGTAAGCGCTGGGAGTGTGGGCACTATGAGCGATGCCGAACCATTGAGAGAGGAAGGCTCAGAATCACACAGCGCGGTTAAACTGGAAGCCAGGATTAGGAGTTTGGCTCTTAGTTCTGAATCCTTTTTTTTAACCACCTGTGGGCTCCTGGGCAAGAGTTTATCACACAAAGTCATCTACTCTCGGCCACCCCAAGCAATTAGTAGCTACTGCCCAAATTCTAGGCATTCTGATTGGTTGAGTCAATCTCAACATTCTATACCAAGTAGTAGTTTTTAAAGTAATCTCTGGGCCTGCCCTGTCTTCTGTGACTTATACAAAGACCACACGATTTTTGGAGTGGTGCTTTCATGTGGTATTATATTTATCAGTTTAATGAATTTGAGGTCCAAAAGGCCATCAAGGCAATATGGCTTTTCCAAAAGACCTGGTCTAACAAGTCTTTGTGTGCCATTTATTGACTCTTTGGGGGCCTGTTTTAAGGTCTGGTGGGCCTGTTTTTACTCTTGATTTCCCTAGTAACGACATATCCACCACTCAAATCACTTTCTTTTTTCATATACTAATTCACCACTAATCCTTTATGGGTTTTGGAGTACCGTGCTACTCGCCGAAAAGTGCTTTGACGCCTCATCAGGGATAGTAAGCTCTATATAAATGCAATTACAGTACATTTCAATACAATATACAATACATTGGTTGCAGCTAGCTTGCAAAACACCTATACATGGTGTTTTAATAAGTTCAAAAGTGTCCTAATTTACAAACGTGGCCACTTTTTTAGCTATCTGATTTGCTAACAGGGGACATTTACTATTGGGCCTGGGACTATTTTCTGTCCTACTCCGACCTGAATCTCGCTCTCACTCACACTAATGATATGTTGCACCCCTCCATCAGTCATATGTTTCACTCCCTCCATTCGCTTAGACTGCACGTCATTGGACACCTAAAAAGTTTCTCCCCTGTGGGTCTTTTTTGTTGTTGCAATATTCGTATATCTGTGTTGTCAGGAACTTTTGAAACAAATCTAATTTTCCAGATAAGAGAACTGAAGCCCGAGGAAGTAACGAATTTGCGTAGGATCACATGATGTAATAAAGCGGAGAGCCGTGATTGGCAGAACCCGTGTGGCAAAGCAGCGCACCATTGTGGCCAGCCATCGCTGGTAGAGGTTTGGGCTTTGTAAGGCAGGAACTGCAGAACAGAGTGATGTATGATGTGTTCCACTGGCACACCCTGCGAGCGAGTGGCAGGGCTGTGATGGGGTGATGTAATAGTTGAAGGAGTTCCCCCTTTGTGTCCACCCCCCACCCTTCCAGCCCAGATCCCCAGGAGATCCAGCAGCTCGCCAACCACCTCTCTACTTTTCACGAATGTAGAAACACGGCCCCACCCGCCCCAGTCGCACCACACCCTGGCGCCACAGACGGCCAGCACTGAATCACTGGAGCTTAGCCAAAAGGTGGCGCTGCTTCTGTCCCTCTGTAGGACAGTGGCAGATGGCACGTCTTCTCCCGTCAGGGAAATTCCAGGCCTCAAAATTCACTATCAGCTCGGGTCACACTCAAACAAAACTTCACTTCAGGATTTGATATATAGATTTCCAGTAAGATACATCAGTGGGTTAATGCATCTGCTGTAGCTTGTATGTTAGACAAGAAGAATGGCGGCCTGACTCAATCCTCCATCGTCCAAAGTACGTTTAGTGTGACAGTCGTGCCAGCTAATTAAAGTGCTATTTAGCATGAAGCATCCATTTAAAAACGTTTATGTCACAAAAGAAATGCCGGTCTTGCCCCGCACAATATTTATTTACCTATTTGTTTGTTTGATATGACGCTTTCTAGATCCTTGACGAGGGCGCCAGAGCGTTGGGCACAATGGGAAAAACTCGAGAATACACCAAGACGAGTAATAGACATGAGAGAGCGAGCAAAGAAAACAAACATTAAAAGAACATACGGGCATATTATCAAGGACCGGTGTTAAAATTATCGCCGTTTTATCGGCAGGAAACTGCCGATAAAGCGGCGATAATGGGCTTGATAATACGCCCTTGTAAATTCCCATAGAAGCCCATGATAACATCAGACCATGGGCTTCTATGGGAATTAACAAGGGCGTATTATCAAGCCCATTATTGCCGTTTTATCGGCAGTTTCCTGTCGATAAAACGGCGATAATTTTAACACCGGTCCTTGATAATATGCCCCATAGAGAAGAACACTTACTAGCGTGAGTATGACATTTCGGCTGCGTTTCATTTTCTTGTAATAAGGAATAATGGAAAAAATTCCTTCCTGAAAGCGAAGAATATCAGGGAGTGCTCAGATGTAGTGCTCTGTAAGTGGTAAAGTTAAAGATGCAGGCCCTACGTACCCCACACGGGAAACATCCTTTACAACGCAACTTTTACCACGCAGTGCCTTTACGACACAACTTTTAGAACGCAAACCATTACAGCGCATTGCACTGGGGGGCGCTCTAGGATAGGGAATAGATTTAATTTACTATCCAACACCTTCCCTACTATCCACGGGGACTGGAGTTGGAATAGTAAATTAAACTATTCACTATCCAGCGCCCAAAAGCACTATGCATTGTAAAGGTATTCGTTGTAAATACCGCGTTGTAAAGGCATGCGTGGTAAAAGCATGCGTTGTAATGTCATACATCCACCCCACGGGGTAGCCTGTGCAATGGGTCCCGAACATGGTTGATGTGGTGTTAGAGATAAGAAGGGGTGCAGGGGGGTAGAACTCTGTTTAGAGGTGGAGACAGGGGCGGCTTTTGGCATGGGGTGAGGTGGGCCCAGGCTGGCAATCTTCAGAGGAGTAAAAACAATTGTCTGCACTAAGGTCACGTAAACAGCAGGGCCCTTCTCACTTGGCACCAGTGTTTCCATCTAGAGTGTGGGGCTTGTATTCATCGTATGACGTGCTGTTTTTAAAACTCTATCAACCCCTTTCCTTGCCCTCAGGGTCGGATAGGTAACGCGGACACTCGGGCAATGGCCGAAGGGTCGGTAACTGAGTTCCAGCTGTGGGCTGCTCTATTGGGCAGTCTGGGGTCCGATTTGGGCGGTGTCTGGTGTGTTCAGATGCCGCCAGCGGCCCAGTGAGTGCCTGAGGGGCCTTTCTGGAGGCAGATGGGCGTCCATTACCTCCCTTTTATCAACGGCAGAGGTGTCACTCCCTTTCTCTCGCTGGGCCGGCCCATTCATGTATGCATGTTTAGCGGGGGCTGGGGACCTGAGCAAATGTGACCTCACTTGTTTTCATGTGTGTTTCACCTGTGTAAACTAATCCATGGATTTTTTTCCTTCCCCCTCTCCCCGAAGCCCCCTCCCCTTGTTTTTAATAAAATTTCACTGAAGCAGGAAAGGCAATATACAAATGTGGGCCACTTTTATTTAGCGTGCCCGGGACGATTTTTAATCTCAATCCAACTCTGCTTGTCCTCCCCTCCCGGTTTTACCTCCTGCCACAATTGCGCCTCACACACCCGCCCTCCATCAATAAACAACTTGGCACCAGCGTTACAGACCTAAGTTGTGAGTATAACTCATGAGTTGAAGTTGTGAAGATGGCTGTGTTTAGAGGACAGCCGCTGTTCTAAAGTAATCATCAAGGGACTTTGTAGAAACACTAAAGGGACCCCCTTGCAAGGGCGTAGCTTCAGGTGAGGGTATTTGGGGTCTTACACCTCCTTAATAAATGTTTTTTTTCTGATAATTAGTGGGGTACAGGTGCTTTCAGTCGGGTATTGTGAGATGTCAGTCAGATTTCATCAGGATTTTTTACATATGCACAGACAAAACTGCACACACACTCTATCACTGTTTTGAAAGTCCGTAAAAATATTGGTTATTTTACAAAAAAATTTGTTTTCTCTCTTAGTACTCCTACCAATCTACATTCCTCTTCCTTTCCACTGCACCTTAGGCCCCTGTCATGCACCCTGCTTGTCGTATAATGTATATAAACATTATATGCCAGCCGGATTGTCAAAAATCTGAAGATTACACCCCCCCCAATCTTACTGACCAAGCAATGCCCCTGCTCCCTGCCCCCATGCTGACTTATTTTAGTCAGAGCACTTTGCATTTGCTCCTCTGCAAGGGCGGAGGTGCATCACCCCACTGTTTTTAGAAGAAGCATAAAATGATAATAACTTTAAGTTATAATCATTTTATACTTCGTGTCTGCAGCTTTGCCGGCGGGTGGGTTGGCGGGGCTAATCTGCTCTCAGATCAGAGCAGGGTAGGAGTGGTTTGCCCACTCCTAAGTGCGCAATGACTGTTTGGTCCGCCCACTCAGGTCACCCAAACCACTCATGCGCACTTTCCCTGTCCTCCATGCATGCTGCATTACAGCCTGCATGGAGCACATGCCCACCCGCCAGCCCCTGGCTGAGCACCGTGTCACGGCGCACAGACCAATCACGTTGCAGCATTGTGATTGGCTTAGGGGAGGGCGCCTCGCTGCCTGCTCTCCTATTCCTGGAGTCGGAGACAGGAGAGCAGGAGCAGAGACACAGGACCCTTAGACCTGGCGCAAAAGTACGTTTATAATTTTTTTTTACATCCCCGTTCAACACCCCTGCGACACCCCACGGACGCGACCCCCGTCCTCCACCCGTGAGCCATGCCTGTGCCACTGTTGATGCACATGTGTGTGTATAAGCTAAAGTTGAAATGAAACCCAAAGATTCAGTCGTGGTTACAGGTTTGGGCAAAATACCCATATGGTACAAGTGATTTTACCACCCTGAAGTTGGCACTCATAATCAGGGGTTTTGATAAGAAATGTAGGTCTTTGAACATTTCTAGTTTCATGTGCTTTATCCACTTCTGGATTTCTCAGTTGAAGATTTTGAGTGGCTCCTGGGGGCCATCCATATTGAGATATAATAGTGTCATCTGCATACTGTGAAAGGAAATTTCAACTTGCTCATAATTAGGCCGAAATTTGAATTATGCCACTGTAATTCATGTAATTTTGTGAATTTCTTGTTATGTAAAATGCTGGAAATGACACTAAATTGTGTAATAATCTCTCAGTTCCTGACAAAATAATAGCAAAGGAGCACATGAAAAATGAAAACAACTCAAAACGGTATTGCCTGTTTTTTGTGGCAGTTGTATTTTGTCTGCTATTTTACGGCGCAAAACGCATCCTTGTGTCAAAAATTGACACATGGATGCATTTTGCGCTCTAATATATTGTGCTAAATGACAGATTTTCATTTCACATACATATGCTTATGTTTGCATAGTTTTCCAGAAATTTCGCATTATTAGGCAAAAGGAAATTATGTAAATTTTACACACCCTACTCAGAATTATGTGGTTATAAAAATTGCCAGAAGACTGCATATGTAATCATTATTGCAATCTCTACCCTGGCTTCCAATTTGATCTCTGGTAGCCTTGAAGGCCTCCACAATTGTCTTTAAAGCCACATACCTCAGACCACGCTCCTTTCTGGCCACTAAATTTACCTTCTTTTAACTGTCATTCTCCCTCAGATCTTTAATCAAGTTCTTGCTTGCCACCACTAGGACCAGAATGATCGCTCATTGAGACCGTGCATTTCAGTGGCATCAGCTAAAAACTGTGGAACTCTCTCCTTTTGAGTTTGTGGGCAGAAACGAAACTGTTCTATTTTAGATACCAACTGAAACACTGGCTTTTTAATTCTGTATCTTCTGGTGTTTTTTCCCCTGACACTGCTAGGCTGTAACAATATGCCTTCCTAAAGTGCCAAGAAGCATCTGCGTACAAGCGCACTAAAAATAAATTCAAACATAACGTTTCCGCAAGTGTTTCTGGAGGCTCCAGCCTACTGGAAACATGCCAGTTCTGCCATTGCTAAAAAAAAACGGGCTCCTTTTTTCTAAATCATGAGTGAATTATCCTACAAAGCGACACCAAATTTGGGGTCTGCAGTTGCTTGTTGGATGCCCCACTTTAACTGCCTACATTTGTTTTTTGGTGGTTAACCATCTATTTGGTTTTATGCTTGGTGGCCTGCAGACAATGCTTAATTTCTTTAAAAATATGTGCCAGGGCCTAAAGTTTTTCCCAGAAGCAAGAAACCGGTGCAATCAAATATTGGGTTGCCAAATTCCAAGGCTGTGTTGTCTTGATTCCACCTAATCTCTCTTTTATCCACAGGTAGACACTCCTTGGCTCTTTATGTCACTATTGCTAGTTCCTTCTCATCCCTTCTATCTCCCTTCTCCACTGTCTTTCTCTTCCATCTTCTTTTGCACTTTTGTGTTTTTCTCTCTCTCGCTCTGGAGCAAAGGCTGTTGAGAAAATAAGTGCCAGTGGGCCTACCCGCAATCACCACCATCAAGCACTGCCTCCAGAACTCAGCCCTACCCTGCTTCTGGCCACTCAAGCAAGGAAACTCAGAATTGTTTTTGGTCAGACATTTTTTTCTCTACCCAAATATTCAGAATAGCATCTACATGTTTTCAATGCTTAAGACGCTTGGGAAATTTGTCTTTACTGTCCCGGACTCCGTTAGAAGAAATGTTATCCAGTCTGTCTTAATTTCTTGACAAGATTTTGGTAACCAAATGTATCTATGATTGCCTAAAGGATTGCCTGATTTTTTTATCAAGCGTCTTCAGATTGCTGAAAATGCTGCTACACGCACTGTCGCAAAGACCTACTTTGTCTTCCAATCCGAAAACATGCTGTCTTCAAAGCCTTGTGTTTGAGCTATCAGACTCTGAACAATTCTGGACCTCTTTGTTTGAGATGTAAAATCCTTTGTATCAACCTAAACTGTATCTTCAGACCTGTGGGTGCTAATTTGGTGGTTCTCCCTCATTATGAGACAGGCAGAATGTGAGGACAGTGTTTCTCCTACTTGGTGGCTAAATGGTGGACTCCCTTTCGCTTGACCTACTCACATATTACTTTTAGAAAAGGTTATACTCTTAGGGCCACATGCAACATTTTTCACATAATGCAGTAAAATAACTTGTTGTGCTGCGCTGCATGAAAGGAAAAGGGCAGGGATGCATGACATCTATCAAGATATAGTACATTCCTATCCTCTGCCTGGGCTGGAGCACAATATGCCGCCTAGCACCAACACAGGCCCCCTAAAATAAACTAAATAAATATATTTCTCTTTTTTGCACCTCTGGTGGGATGGTACACATTTTGACGCATTCCCAGGTCTACCAGTGTTGGTAAATCTGAGAATGCTTTGAAATACATGGGAGGATGTATGGGAACACACATGTTCCACCCATGTAACATCCACAAAATTCAGAGTACTGCAAGGCAGCGACTTTACAAAGTATACTTATGACTTATCTATGGGCCTTGCTAAGCAATTTCTGATACCTGTAACAATTGCTATTATTGGGTAGACATAATTTGTCTCGTTCTGTCCTGGAGACTAAGCAGAAGGACATTATTTTGAACCTGGAATTGATTATGATTGGAAGGTGACTATTGTCTTGTAATCTTACATTGGTTTTGTACACTTACATGTGTTTTCTTCTTATTTTCCCTTGTTCCCTTCTGGGTCACCTAGGGACAATGCCAATACCTTTGGAGCATTCTGGGTCACCTAGGGACAGTGCCAATATCTTTGGAGCCTTCTATATTGTTTTTTCTGTCATACCCATCCAACTGTTATTATACCCACTGCTAGCAGACGTTCACTATCCATATATTAGATAATTTGGCCTGTTAGCCCCTTAAATATGAAGGTCCAACAGCTGACTTATTCTGGTCTCTCCATTTCATTGATAATCCTGTTTAGAAACACACCATGTCATCTTGATAGTATGTGTAGTAAGTCGTTGTTAGAAATGGGATCTCTGGTTGGCTAAGGCTTGCGCCAAAACCAGGCAGAGACCACCACTCTAGTTAGGGCAAGGGAGTTACACTCCAAAGATAACCCCTGCTCACCCCCTTGGTAGCTTGGCACGAGCAGTCAGGCTTATCCCGGAGGCAATGTGTAAAGCATTTGCGCACACACACAACAGCAACAACATCCCAGGCACACTACAAAAGGAACTCAACACAAGGTTATATCAAAAATAGACTTTGTATTCTGAAAACACATTAGAATAGTAAACACATGCACACTGTGCCAACTGGCACAGGGCAATATTTACACGGGGTGATGTACACCTGACAGGGCCACATGGACCACTGTCAGAACCATCACAAAGCGAACTTGGTAAAAGTAAAATAGATAACTTGGGAAAACTAAAATAGATATAAAACGTACAACCAGTAAACACTACATTATGCACATTATCCCACAAGTCTAAATACATTAGACTCTAACCACCTAAGTATAAATCACAATAGGGGTGTAAATCACACAGTGAAGTATAATCTCACTAACACAAACCCAAAATAGGCAAAACAACCTCATAATCATAAACCATATTTAGAGGTATCAAATAGGATGCGTCAAACATACTATACACAATACATTTCCTAGCACCAAATTCATATTAGCACATAAATCACATTAGGCCCTATAAATTTAACCACCCCCCTGGCCAATGGGCCATCTCAGAAAGGGGGCTCAAATGCCCTACGTCCTAAAGTCAGGGCATGCTGCCAATGCAGCGAAAGTCAAGGGTGCGCCACCTGCTTAAACCCAAACGTTGCAGCTGCCCACTACTTGCTGGGCAGATGAGAACAATAACATGGGGGCCTAAACGAGGCAGCTGGCACTAAGTGCGGCCAGCTGTGGAAGGCCTGGCACCTCTGTGTCACTTCTGTCCCTCTCAGGGACTCTCACAAGAATGGTGCCTAAACTGTGCAGCTGCTCACTACTTGCTGGGCAGCTGTAAAAGGTAAGCTGTGGCATGGGCTCTCACTGGCCCTTAGAACAACTGCGCCGAAGGTTGGAGTCACCTGGGCTCTAAAACAAATAGTGCGGGCAGTGGAGCCATCTGGCTCTGAACAGAAACATGTCCCCCAAGGTGCCCACTGGCTCCAGAAATAATGAGCTAGAACGTTGGAGACCTCATCCTCTGGAGACAACTGGGGGGCCTGGAACTACCCCTGGGCCACTCTGGCCCCTTTAGAGACAAATGCCCACTCGAAGGAGCGGACCTTCGAGGCCCCCCACTGGGGCCCTCTACAAGAATGCGGCCACAGTGGAGCCATCACGGCTCTAAAACAAAGGAGGCGGAACGTTGGAGTGGCCACTGACAGACGGGGTCACTCTGACTTAGTACCTTGCACTAGTACCCAAAACAGAACCGGCTCCCTCGGGGAGCGGGAGCGGACTGCGGCTAGGTCCCCCCCGCCAAGCCCTTACTTACCGGGCTCTGGCGCGGGGGACTCTTCTCTGGATGCGCAGGGGGGCAGGCACCGGCAATGTGCCTCGCGCACCCCTCCGCAGGACACAGGGGGTGGCGCTTGCGGGGCTCTCTCACGTCACGAGAGCCCCACCTTCTCTATGCGCCAGTCTTCACCTGGTCCTCCATCTCGGGTCCGGGACTCAGGATGTGGAGCCCTCAAGGCTCCAGGCTAACTCCTCTTCCGGGGCTCCCCCCAGCTAATGGGAGCCCGGCAACACTTGCGCCGCTTCTGGCTTCTGCCGGCCCAGCCACAGGCCCCGCCCCCATCACAGGCAAACTTGCCTGACTTCCGGGTGGCCACGGCTGGGCGGCAGCAGCGGCAATCTCGGGCGCAAAATTAGCGGTAGGATCCTCGAGAGAAAATAACGCACATCCAGCGTGGTGGGCACCCGCTACGAAGCTCAACCAAGCGGGGTGGGCACCCGCAACGATTAAAAAGGAAACAACGATGCAGGGTGGGCAACTGCTCAAATATCAAAACATGCAGACACAATGCAGGGTGGGCATCTGCCAGTTACTACAAAAATAAGTGAGGTGGGCAGCCTCAATGCTCACAGAGAGGAGGGAATCCCCAGGCAGGGGAAACCCCTTTTTAGTAGCGGCGTGCAGTCCAGCGCTGCAGGGAGAAGACAAAGCAGCCCCAGGGTGCCCAAATAGCATAGGAAGTCCTAGGATTAAAGCAGGGCAGAAGGATCCCAAGAAGTCCTCCAGGTATTCAGGGGCAGGACAGGGCCCAGGGAGGCAAGCCTTCCCCTGGGCCCCAGCAGCAGCACGCCCCTGGTAGATTCAAGTAGCAGAACAAGAACATCTTCATGGGGTCACAGCCCCTTATTTATACTGTAAAATCCCTTTGTGACACAAAACAGGGCTAGGAGAGAACCAGTTACAACCGGTTCAGGAGCACCTGAGCACTTTGTTTTCCTCAGCTCCTCTTCTTCTATTCACAGGATAGGCCAGGGACATCAGACACACCACAGGGGGTGGAGACAGCATTGTGGAGGGAAGGCCCAGCCCTATTCAGGTCCCAGGTGCAACTCCTCCCTCCCATCTACATGCAGATCTCCCTATTCACCACCGGGCAGACTCATCCTGGCTCCTGGAGCCAAGCACACCAGCCAGCCCCTTTCAATCACAAGCCAGACATACAATTCACATCAGGCAGGCAGACACTGCACACAGAGATGCCAACTTCTAAAAGTGGGACTTCTCCACTAGACACAATAAATCTGCGCACACCATTGCGCAGCATTTAATCTCACGAGTTCGCACATACCAAACTCGCCCCTGCACGCTTCTCACATCAGGAATTACCATGGACACTCATATCCCCCATGCATTCCTATGGGAGGGCAGGCCACTCTCACCACACA
Organism: Lissotriton helveticus; assembly: GCF_964261635.1. Taxonomy (NCBI): domain Eukaryota; kingdom Metazoa; phylum Chordata; class Amphibia; order Caudata; family Salamandridae; genus Lissotriton; species Lissotriton helveticus. The sequence goes on from NC_136057.1 coordinate 1,765,897,765, forward strand.
CACTCAGAGAGCGCACGCACTTTACACTGGCCCACAGTGCCAAAGTGTGCAGAGACCAGAAATCACTACCATTATGTCATATTAAAAGGCAAAACGTTCAGGGGTGAACCTGCCAAAAGGGCCAAGTCCAACAGCCATTTATAATGCCCACTCAATTGTTAAGTTATTTGTGTTGAAAGTTACATGAAATAGATGATTTCGTTCATTGGCCCTTTAAATATGGCATTGGAAGTACGAACAACTGTGTCTGATCTGGCACACTGGTAAAAATGTTATGAGCAGTTCATGCCACTATAAAGAGGTGCCCTCAGCGCTTAAGCAGCTGTATGGAGCATTTGATTTAATAGTCCTACGTCTCATCCGCACTATTTGATATTTAAAGATGGTGACTATGGAGCATGCGCAGTATGGAGCGTGCGCAGTATGGAGAATACGAATACGACATGTCGCAATCACGGGCACATATTAAAAGCGGTTTGGGTTGGCTTAGGTTCTAGAATGGAATGCTGCCTTTAACTACATTTTTTGAGACTTTTTAAATGTAGCTACCCTGGCGATTTCGTTGTTATGTGCCATTCTAAGATGGCGCCAATATGTGTTGCGGAGAATGGATGCTCCCAATCAATCTTGGACAGGGTTTTACGTCATACACGGATGACGTACCGTGTTCTCGACACTCTTAAAAATGCCGGGAACTCTCAAGGATGGTTTCCCCATACTACGGACTTGGCGTACTGCTATCCGTCGCTACACGAAGCGCTTCTGGTAAGTGCTCTGGGGGACTGTAAATTTGCTGAAATTATGTCACTCGAGACTGGGGGTAGTTGAGACTGGGGTACGCTGTAGACTTACGTTGTCTGTGGTATGTTGAACATGACTTACTTTTCTGAATTCGGGGGTGATACGAGTAAGTAAAGGAGGTGGTTCGTAGGTTGGGGCTAGTTGAAGATCGGGCTTCATGCACGATTGGTAGCATCATGGTACATGTCTCACTGAAAGACCATGCCCGGGAGTGGAATCTAAAGCCCCTTATTTTGTAAATGAAGAATCTTGCTTTTTTTACTCCATAAACTGAAGCAGATCATTACTATGTTGTATTGGGTATTATTCTATGCATCAATAGAACAATGGACAAATGGAAGGCTGACCCTGGGGCCTGTGTCCAGGACTAATACTTGGTTAGTTAGTATGTTTACTGCGTATGGTACACTTATGTATTGGGATATTTCGAGCTCCTGGTGTAAAAACCTGAGTCGGGTCGGGGACAATCGATATTTGCCCGGCGGTATTGCCTCTGTGACCCTCTAGTTATTAAATCAAATGAAGAGGCAGGCGCTGGAGACTGGAAAGCAGGAAACAAGGTTTTTTATTCTCTCCGGAGGAGAACACAACGAAACGGACAGAAGGTATCGTTCTGAGGTGCTCTAACTGTATTCCTGAGGCCTGGCCTCTTATACACACATTTATGACTTTATTGTAGATTACACATACATGTTAAAGCTTTGATGTACGGAAAAGACATTCTCGGAACTCCCCTTTGGGCCCGTTCCCATACACATTTACAGTTGAAGTCCCCACCCTAGTCACAACAGGTGATGAGCATCGCGCAGCTGGATAATCCGCCGATTCACGGAATGTGGGGGGTTTGATCGGGTCTCATGGGGTGGGGGCTTTGATCAACCCGGGGATTCTTTGATGGGGGAAGCTTTCTATTGTACGGGGAGGGGCAAGGATGGTATCGGCAGAGCTGGGTGTCGGCTTGGGAACGGGGAGGACAAAACGGGCACACGGGGAAAAAAGGGGGGTTTGCATCTAAGGGCCGGAGATCATGAAAGGAAAGCAGGAAGGTGTCGCGCTGGGAACAGGATGAGGGCCTGGGGCAGAGCAGCGCCGAAGAGGGGTTTATGACTCAAGGCAGGTGCAAGCAGGGGGTGGTCAGCGTGCAGGCTTAGCGAAGGCAAAGGGCTATGTCAGGGGCCAGCGGCATGCAAAAGGGTTTGTTCTGATCGGGGCATCTTAAAATGGCGGGCGCGCACGACAAAAGTGTGGCATCAGGGGAAGAGGCAAGATGGCGCAGATAATGTTCACCAAAACGTACTAATTTTCAACAGTCCTCCCTTTAACATATTCAAGACATCTTGCTGGTTCATTTTCTACTCGGGTCTATTGTGGTGGGCATGAGAAGGAAAACGGTAGGAACCCTAGATGAAAAAATTGTAAACAATACATTTTGAGATTTCTAGTTTTTAGGAGGTGGGCCTATTTGATAAATTTTGATAAACTTGTTCAGCAGGAAAGTCATAGGAATGTAATACAAAAAACGGTTCTGTAGCGAGCAGCAAGTACATATCATAACGTGAACTGGCAGGTTATTACATATTTCAGATTTGGATTGGAGCAGGATCAATACAATGGCGGCTGGGAGAGAAATGAGGCATAGCAAAAACGGTGATTGTGGATGTCAAATGTTCGAAGTTTTACGAGTTCTCATTGTTCTTTGTGGTCTTTCGTTGGCGCTGTTGAGCACCGGCGGTGGAGCTACGAGTCCAGCTCTGTTCTAAGTTCTGCGTTGCAGGGCACGACCCTTTCCTCGCGTTTCTGGTCGGTAAGGTCCTTTTCGCCCTGTGTCCTTTGAGGTGATTGTCAGAAAGTTCCGATGGAAGAAGAGCGTTCAAAACAGTCCATAGGGTAGGTCAGAGGAAAAAGGGGGATGGAGCAAGGCCAAATTGGGAACAAACTAGGGGAACGAGAGACTTCAAATAGGCGGGCGTGTGACAGAATTCAGAGAGCGGGGACTTGTCGACAGGCACTGGACGTCGAGCAGGGGCATCAGGTCGACCCTTTCTTTTCATGCTGTCGAAAACAGTGCCTCGTCCTGCAGCTCTTTTCTGTCGTGGTCTCGCCTTGGCTAATGTCGCAGGTGTTCCTTAGTCTGCAGTCAGGCCTCGTGCTCCCACATCCGGTCCTTCTCTCCTCCAACAGCAGTACCCTTAAACAAGTTTGAAAAGACAGTCTTTAGAAAATTTGCAGATGGAGATAATCAAAAAGTCTATTTCTCTCCCAGCTCCAGGCAAAGAATGAAAATGCTCGTTCTCACAACTGGCACATGAAATGACCGGTGACGGGCCTGTTGGATTTACTTATGACTTTCCTTCATAATTAGTTCACGACAGTTCATCTGATGGTGACCCACCTTCGTGAGACGAACCTGGCGAAGATATGCTGTTCTCTAGAGTTTTACATTTACAAAGGGTACTGTGAGTCATCAACATGGTACTACACAGGTATTTTGCTGAGAGGCGAACATGACTAAAACATCTCCTTTCTATAGATGCATCCTGCTTTTAAACTACTACGGGGTTCATTTCGGTTATTTCTTTACCTTGGGCTAATCTGTTAACCTTGTAAAACATCATTCTGGATCCTACGTAACCTTTTACAGCCCGATTACTTAATCAGGAAGGACAGGGGTTTTATGGGAAACAACCAGGGACATATACAGGGGAGGTAACGGGGGTGATCATTTTTTCGGCTTGGGTATTGCGACAATTCGGGGAGGGGAGGGTCGCGTATTCTGAGGTCCTTGTTTTATACTATAGGAGCCGTTGACATGTAGTTCCCTTATTTCGGGTCAGATTAGGGAACCTCTGTCGTCTTACCTGTCCTTTCCCTTACGGCCCCACCTGGGTTCATTGACTTCTAGCGGAAAAGGAGAGGTAACGACGCGGTCTCAGGGTGATTGTATTAAAGACAAGTTTTTGTGCAAATACTGACGGTATTTGAAGCCAATTAGGTGGGGTGCTAGGGGTGGCAGTCTGCCAATTTCGGGGCTAACCACTCGGAAGAGTGGGAGTGCAGAAATAGAGAGAGAGAGAGAGAGAGAGAGAGAGAGAGAGAGTGAGAGAGAGAGAGAGAGAGAGAGAGAGAGAGAGAGAGAGAGAGAGAGAGAGAGTGCAACGGCAGGCTAAATAGTACACGTGCAACAGAGAGGGTGGCAGTGTATTCAAGAAAGGCTATTTAGTGCATTACACAGTAAAGGGCATTCGCGGGTCTGCGTTAGGATCTTGTAATCATGCAGTTTGAGCATTAGACAGGGTAGAGGGGACGCGCCTTGAGAAGAAGGAAAGAAGAAAGGAGGTACCATTTTGTCGCACTTCTCGCATTCTCGGTCCTTCGACCAGTTGGGTCGACGCCTCAGTCACACACACACATTCCCTCATAGTTTCGCATCATACGTGACATGGGTTCATTCGTCCGGTCTGGTTTAAGGGTGATCACTTTGTATCAGGGTTGTGCTAATTTTTCGGGTTTGTTCGGTACGTGAGTAGTCTGCAGGCATGCTTAGACGCCACCTTGCGGCGCTAGTTCGTTTCGTGCATTAGACATGGCAAGGTTTCGGATCTTCGCCACACCTCGGCTGTAATCTCTGATGTAACCTGCAGAGGGAGGAAAAAAGGGGGGGGGTGGGAGACAGCATTCGCGCACATTCAAATACATGGATTCATAAGTCCTTTACTTACCTCTTACTCGTCTTTCCTCCTCGGGGCAGGGTCCCTGGGGATATGGTTTCTGGAGTCGAGGGGGGGGTAGTGTGTTCATATAGGTCGTGTGCGGGGAAACGTAAAAAGGAAACCAGAGGTGCCTAGTGCGAGGTATCTAGTCAAAAGGATGTATTTCACTATCGGGGTCCTTAAACCTCTTTCAATGCTGTGGCGTTCTAAGGTTCTTCGGTTCTTGGGCCCCTGATACTTTGGAACGTGGTACTTTATAATATTTACATTATTTTATTTCTCCCTCCTTTTACATCCCCTCATTTACACCGTTCGTTTTACCCATCCTTGGAAGTCAAGGTCTTCCTCTACGCGAGAGTTCATGGGTCAGTCGCGTACCTTGAAGGCGGAGTGTCGTGTTGTTGATCCGATCCGTCCTCCAGGGCTGGGTAACCATCTTCCTTTAACCTTAAAGAGAGAGCAGAGTAGGGTGCACAGAAAAAACTTTCCCACCGATCCCACATTTTTTTAAAATAAAGCATGCAATACCCGTCCATAGTTTCAAAGACTTTATTTTGCAAAATCATTTCAGCATATGGATTATGAGGGTGCGGTCGTATTTGGCCGGTCGTGGCAATGGCTAAAGTGCATACAGTGGGGGGTTTCGCTTGCAGCAATAAAAACATCGGAAAGTTTTACTCGTTCATTTGTAAGTAACTAAAACGTCTATTAATTGGTTGGGGGTTCGGGGGCATTTATTTTCCTATATGCATACCGTACGTGAGCGTCGTAAATGAGGTTTACATCAGTTATAAAAATATAATACATTGTACATTTGTAATCAACATTTGTAACGGGGATCCTTTCATACTGTTCGTCGTGTGAGTTCTCCCTGTCTTTTCTAGCCAAGTGTACAAAGGATCATATAAAATCTCAGAACATCAAGTTTATATTAGTGCGAAGGAACACCACGAGGTGTTCGTAAGTTCCGATTGATACCAGCGCCATTTTGGGCGGGGCCGGCACAGTCCGGAAGCAGCATCAGGGGGAAATGTTTCCATTACTGGCAGTTTGGACCAGAGTCCTTTTCGGCAGTTCTAGAATTCACGCTAACAGAAGGTGTGGCAATGTCATGTTTGTTTCGTTGGCGATCAAGGCAGCCGTCCCTTACCGGAAACCTGCAAAGGCCGAAGGTTCCGCCGGGGACCTTTGTAGGATCTTCAAGGCTGCGGAGATGCTGTCGGAGATGGGGGCTCGTGTTCCATGGGACAAATGTTCGAGTTATATGGCTGGCCAAAGTTACTCTAGTGGCCGGGGCCCGCCTTCCAGCGGATCCAGACGCCATTTTGAGGCCCTACAGGGGCCACTCTCGTCGAGTTTGCAAGAATGGAAGAGATCCTTCGGAGTGAAAGGAAGAGGTCCCTGTTTTGTGTAAGCGGGACGTTCAGCTGGGGTGCAGCTGCGATGCCCCCACCTGGGGGGGCGAGGGAGACTCGTTCACATCGTCTCCTTCTCCCGGTGCACTCCATGCCGCTCCTTTTCATCGCCCCGCATGAAGGTCTCTCCACATCCGGTGTTCCCCAAGTGCCACCATTGTACGTTCGGTGCTGCGCAAGTACTGGGGTGCCACCATTGTACGTTCGGTGCTGCGCAAGTACTGGGGTGCCACCATTGTACGTTCGGTGCTGTGGAAGTATTGGCACCATCGCCTGACTGGGGGTGTTCGGCGTCGGGCCGGGGGCTGGGAAACCTCCTATCGGTGGAGGTGGGAGAGGCTCGTCCGCGTCGCCTCTCCCTCCCAGCCCAACTTGGACAAATTGTTGTGGAGGTACGTGCAGGACATCCCGCCGTCCAGGACTGCTGCGGCTGTGACGGAAGAGAAAAGGAAGAGGTGCCTCGTTTTCCTCTGGACATGTGGCGGGACTACCTTAGTCTTTCCAGGCCCGTTGCGGCCGGCCAAGGAGACATGTGGCGGGACTACCTGCAAATGCCCAGGCTGCGGGCTCCTGCCTCTCCTCCGGCTCCCCCATACGTTAAGATTTCCTGACCAAGAGTTGGCGGCCGGGCTCGCCTTATATGGGTTGCCGTTGGTTGGGCGTAGCCGTAACCCTGCCCTACTTTGGAAGGTTCCAGAATGGGGGGGGGGCGAATGTTCTGTTTGACTTTCATTTTCTACAGTTTATCGTTATTATTCCTTGTTTGTTGTGTTAAATTAAAAGTTCAAGTTCATTAATGGTCTACGGATTTTGTTTTACCATTTCTTTCTTTCCAGGTTGCTTTTATGCTAAGTTTCTGCTAACAGAGGTCGAGTAACACGGAAACACGTGTAGAGGGATGACGCAGATTTGTACATTACATACACACAAACTCAGACGGGGGACAGTACAAGTACGACATACAAAGACCCAAGACAAATATAAAAACAGTTATTGGTCATAATTATCTCTTTCCGTCTGTGAATTTTAAACGAGGCTGGGTTCCCGTCTTGACATTGCCCGACCTAGGAGAACTTGAGCATGCCGCTGAGATTTTCCTGGCGAAATCTGTGCCATCGGGCATAATCAAACGTGGTAGTTCTGTCTGGTCTGTCTATGTAAGTCGGGTTCTTCTTTGTCTCGCGCCTTTTCTCGTACTGTCGGTCTGTCGTTCTTGTCGGCCCTTTGCCTTTACTCACGCTCAGTAGAGTCGGGCATTGGGCTTTCCAGTGTCCGACATACCTACAAAAAGCGCATTGGTTTGACCCTAAGTCTGGTCGTCCTTTGCATAGTGTCGGGGGATAAGTCGTGGGTAGCGGTGTCCTGGGGTTGTCCTGTCGGCATATTTCTCTACTTGGTTTGTCCTCGTCTTTTCTCTGTCGTTGCGTAGCCTCTCTGCGCCACATACCGAGACTGTCGAGCATAATTGGCGTTGTCTTATTATTTCGAAGGGCTATTTCTAACGTTTCTATTTTATCAAGGTCAAAGGATCCTGCCAGTGGCCACTGTTTGTCTTGGCTATCTTCGGTATACCTGTGCCATAATTTATTATAAGCTATGGTGACTAACCCATAGTTTATGAACATGTCCTTATTAGGGGTGCCTTCTAGTGGAGCTATATGGTCCACCTCTAACACCCGGTCCGGGCTAAACAGGCTATTTATCAGTGGGGAGAAGACAGACATGACGGCTCGTAACGAGGGACTAAAAAAAGTCAGCACTGCCTATCTTATCACTAGGTGCAAAGACTAGACAGAATATTTCTATTCTACGTTGTTTGCAGGTAGTGAATACCTCATGGATCAAAAACCAAAAGACCGATAAATAACAATGGGGAGAAGGAGTAGGACCGCAAAGATCTGCGTTACCTACCCTTTTCACTATCTGCAAAAAGGGTGGTCACTTCCCTGTTTGCAGACAGGGAATCTCCAGGAAACAATATTTTTGCGAACAACAGTTCAGTTTCAAGCAATTATTGAGTGGGGGAGAAAGAAAACAAGCACGGCTGCTACCCTGCCTATCCTCCACTGCTTGCAAAGAGAGAGAGCCTGTTGTTTCTCCGTTTGCAGACAGTGAATCTCCAAATAAAAAAATAAATAAAAATAAAACGAGCAATACTAGTATTTTTGAACAATCAAGCAATCAAACAAATTTTTTTTCGCAACTTGTCGTGGCAACACGACCTTACCCGGACCATGTGGACAGTTTCTTGTCTTCCGAATCCAGCGCCCGATCGTCCTCTTTTTCTCGTATTTCTCACGGCACTCCTGATGGTTCCCAGTCAGGACCGTAGATCACTCGAGAGAGGTCTGTTCGGAGCTAGTGAAGTTCGGATGATCGGCTGCCAGACGAGGGTCTATTGGGCAAGAGCTCTCCCGATCGTTGCAGTCGTTCACTCTGTCGTCGGGACCTCTCCCACTGGATCCACGAGTCGCTGATGGGCCCCACGCTTGGGACGCCAATTGTAAAAACCTGAGTCGGGTCGGGGACAATCGATATTTGCCCGGCGGTATTGCCTCTGTGACCCTCTAGTTATTAAATCAAATGAAGAGGCAGGCGCTGGAGACTGGAAAGCAGGAAACAAGGTTTTTTATTCTCTCCGGAGGAGAACACAACGAAACGGACAGAAGGTATCGTTCTGAGGTGCTCTAACTGTATTCCTGAGGCCTGGCCTCTTATACACACATTTATGACTTTATTGTAGATTACACATACATGTTAAAGCTTTGATGTACGGAAAAGACATTCTCGGAACTCCCCTTTGGGCCCGTTCCCATACACATTTACAGTTGAAGTCCCCACCCTAGTCACAACAGGTGATGAGCATCGCGCAGCTGGATAATCCGCCGATTCACGGAATGTGGGGGGTTTGATCGGGTCTCATGGGGTGGGGGCTTTGATCAACCCGGGGATTCTTTGATGGGGGAAGCTTTCTATTGTACGGGGAGGGGCAAGGATGGTATCGGCAGAGCTGGGTGTCGGCTTGGGAACGGGGAGGACAAAACGGGCACACGGGGAAAAAAGGGGGGTTTGCATCTAAGGGCCGGAGATCATGAAAGGAAAGCAGGAAGGTGTCGCGCTGGGAACAGGATGAGGGCCTGGGGTAGAGCAGCGCCGAAGAGGGGTTTATGACTCAAGGCAGGTGCAAGCAGGGGGTGGTCAGCGTGCAGGCTTAGCGAAGGCAAAGGGCTATGTCAGGGGCCAGCGGCATGCAAAAGGGTTTGTTCTGATCGGGGCATCTTAAAATGGCGGGCGCGCACGACAAAAGTGTGGCATCAGGGGAAGAGGCAAGATGGCGCAGATAATGTTCACCAAAACGTACTAATTTTCAACACTGGTCTCTACGGAGGGATTCCAGGTAGGGCAGGCTGACCATGTATAATGGGTCCAATTACTGTGGTCGGGCTTGTGAGCCACATCAATTAGAACATGCTCAGTGACTTACCAATGGATGTTGATTGCATGATTGACCTAATTTTGAATCATTGCATTTCAGATTACCGATTCTGGGGTGGATTCTGACTCCATTCGCCGTGGAGCAACACTGGTAGTTAAATGTTACTACCTTCTGAATCTCTACAATTACTCTTTGCTCAGGTGGGACTCTTTAGATGACATTAGCAGGTCTTAAGTTATTTTTTTCATATATGATTGCTATACTAGACATCATTTTTAATAAATTTTCACTGGGATTCTGTGCAATTTTTCAGATTTCTTTGGACAAACGCTTTTTATAAATCAACATGTGTATTCCGGCGAGTGTGACATTCTAACTACGATTCCAAGTAAGTAGTCGTGTCTGTGGATGAAACTAATCAGGTTGCATTTTTGGTATCTTAATAAGGAAGCGATGATCGATGACTATTGGGTCCTATTGGACATATTGTAATAGGGGGCCTGACCCCCCACACCCTCCACCCCCTTCCGGATCAACACCCCCACTCTCCCCTCCTTTTTTCTTAGTTACCTACAACTTGCTTTGGATTGACGTGGGGTGGGGCGATTATGAGATAACAGTCAGTAATGAGTGGAACTACCTATGCGGGATTTATTGTATCCCCTGATCTGATAGACATAGGCCATGATAGTGTACCATCTGGTCAGATTAGAATTATGCTTTTCACTTTTCATATATTGTGTTTCTTTTAGATCTACTTGTCATGAATCCTCGGCTTACCACGTGGTACTCCTCTTGATATTTGTGAGGGGGTTACCAGATGCGACTGACACCAATCGGAATGTCATACTGATACCCTAGAGGTGAGCCATGTATACCTCATGCGGCCCCATCTAGATAAATGTAATAAGGCCCCCTGTGAGTATTGTACACCTTGTTTGTGGTCATCCCTAAGTCGCTTTGATGTGAAATATAAGGATCACTGACATAATATAGAATACCAAAATATAGACTTACCAAAATATCGTTAACAAAATATAGAATGCAAAAATATCGAATTCCAATCTACAAACAGGTAAGTACAAAAATATCAAATCAAAAATATTGTTGTAAAAAATATAGTAAGTGAAAATATCAATTTTTTTAAATGTCTTAAAAGTAATTTAAAATTAATGAAATAATAAATATAATTAACTAAAACATACTTAAAAATACTTAAATACCCTTAAAACTAATAAATAATTCATTTAAGTTAAAAAAAATAAACATACAATTTTATTTTTTAATATACATATATATATTAACGTACTATTAATAAAAAATATACAATCTTTTAACCATAGGATAGCGGGAGGGTAACATTTACTATTACCACTCCAGTGAGTGCAACAGTAGGGAAAGCATTGGATAGCGTAGGGGTAAAAATTACTATTCCCACTCCAGTGAGTGCAACAGTAGGGATAGAGTTGGATAGCGGGAGGGTAAAAATTATTATTCCCACTCCAGAGAGTGCAACAGTAGGAAAGCGTTGGATAGCGTAGGGGTAAAAATTTCTATTCCCACTCCAGAGAGTGCAACAGTAGGGAAAGCGTTGGATAGCGTAGGGGTGAAAATTACTATTCCCACCCCAGAGAGTGCAACAGTAGGGAAAGCGTTGGATAGCGTAGGGTAAAAAATACTATTCCCACTCCAGAGAGTGCAACAGTAGGGAAAGCGTTGCATAGTGGGAGGGTAAAAATTACTATTCCCTCTCCAGAGAGTGCAACAGTGTGGAAAGTGTTGGATAGTGGGAGGGTGAAATTACTATTCCCACTCCAGAGAGTGCAACAGTAGGGAAAGCGTTGGATAGCGGGAGGGTATAAATTACTATTCCCAATCTAGAGAGTGCAAGAGTAGGGAAAGCGTTGGATAGGGTAGGGGTAAAAAATACTAATCCCACTCCAGAATGTGCAACAGTAGGGAAAGCGTTGGATAGCGAGAGGGTAAAGATTACTATTCCCACTCCAGAGAGTGCAACAGTAGGGAAAGCGTTGGATAGCGGGAGGGTATAAATTACTATTCCCAATCTAGAGAGTGCAAGAGTAGGGAAAGCGTTGGATAGCGTAGGGGTAAAAATTACTATTCCCACTCCAGAGAGTGCAACAGTAGGGAAAGAGTTGGATAGCGTAGGGGTAAAAATTACTATTCCCTCTCCAGAGAGTGCAACAGTAGGGAAAGCGTTGGATAGCGGGAGGGTAAAAATTACTATTCCCACTCCAGAGAGTGCAACAATAGGGAAAGCAGTCGATAGCGTGGCGGTAAGAAATACTATTCCCACTGCAGGGAGTGCAACAGTAGGGAAAGCGTTGGATAGCGGGAGGGTAAAAATTACTATTCCCACTCCAGAGAGTGCAACAGTAGGGAAAGCATTGGATGGCGTAGGGGTAAAAAATACTATTCCCACTCCAGAGAGTGCCACAGTAGGGAAAGCGTTGGATAGTGAGGGGGTAAAAATTACTATTCCCACTCCAGAGAGTGCAACAGTAGGGAAAGCGTTGGATAGCGTAGGGGTAAAAATTACTATTCTCACTCCAGAGAGTGCAACAATAGGGAAAGCAGTCGATAGCGTGGCGGTAAAAAATACTATTCCCACTGCAGAGAGTGCAACAGTAGGGAAAGCGTTGGATAGCGGGAGGGTAAAAATTACTATTCCCACTCCAGAGAGTGCAACAGTAGGGAAAGCATTGGATGGCGTAGGGGTAAAAAATACTATCCCCACTCCAGAGAGTGCCACAGTAGGGAAAGCGTTGGATAGTGAGGGGGTAAAAATTACTATTCCCACTCCAGAGAGTGCAACAGTAGGGAAAGCGTTGGATAGCGGGAGGATAAAAAATTACTATTCCCACTCCAGAGAGTGCAACAGTTGGGAAAGCATTGGATAGCGGGAGGGTAAAAATTACTATTCCCACTACAGGGAGTGCAAGAGTAGGGAAAGCATTGGATAGCGTAGGGGTAAAAATGACTATTCCCACTCCAGAGAGTGCAACAGTAGGGAAAGCGTTGGATAGCGTAAGGGTAAAAATTACTATTCCCATTTCAGTGAGTTTAACAGTAGGGAAAGTAATGATTAAATATATTAATACAAATAAATTAAATATCAAAACCAATAAAACATTAATAAGAATTAATGACCAATTTAATATTATGTAATAATGAATTAATAAGAAATACAAATAAATATTAGTTGTTAAAAATTAATTACCTTTCCATAATTAATTAACAACTAATGAATTTCCAATAACAAAAACTAATTAATAATAAAAATTAATACCAATTATTAATTAACAGTAAATTAATTATCAATACACAAAAAGTATTTTTAATATGTAATTAATTACAATTACATTACGTCCCACCCTATTCCCCTATGAACCCACAACCGGCTACAGGAAATACATTAATAAAATGATCATAATTATCAAATAATTAATTAATAAAAAGTAATTACCAATTAATAAAAAATGATTTCCAATAAAAAATTAATTAACAATAAATTAAAAATCAATAACAATAAATAAAAATAAAAAAATTACTTAATTACAATTAAATTACTTCCCACCCTATTCTCCTATAAACCCACAACCCGCTATGGAAATTAAATTAATACAATTAACATAATTATCAATTAATCAATTAATAAAAATTAATTACCAATTAATTAATATTAATAACCAATTAAAAATTAATTAACAATACATTCAAAAGGAATACCAATAAATAAAGAAAAATATTTATTGAATTACAATTAAATTACTTCCTGCCCTTTTCCCCTATAAACCCACAACCCGTTACAGAACTAAAATACTAAATTAAATTTAAAATAATTAATAATTGCTAAAAATTAATATTTAATTTAATATAATTAAATTACTTCCCACGCTATTCCCCTATAAACCCACAACCCGCTACAGAATTAAATTACGGAAAAATTGAATAACATAAAATTCATTACTTAAAATAAATTAAACATACATTACAAAAATAATATACACTTTCCACACATATACTAACATACAAATCACTTTAAAAAATTCGATATTATTACAAATTTAATATATTTTAATGCCTATATTATGTACTTGTATATTTTGACTTGTATATTTTGACAATCGATATTATATTACTTACCTTCAATTCGATATTTTTAACCACTATATTGTGTCCATTCGATATTTTGTCCATTCTATATTTTTACTTCGATATTATGTCCATTCAATTTTTTTTCCCGATATTATGTCTAGTTACCAAAACATAAGTCACTTATATGCACTTTTATTTCTTCACCTTGAATGCAGGGACACATACCTGCTCCGGTCGGGATTTGATATCCTACGTACAATATCTGGACTGACCTCTTCCTTGATTCTGAAAGTGGGACCTGTCTGGTACAGAAGTCTCTTGGTGAGGATTTGGAATGTATATATATATCATGTGAACAAGCCTCTGCGGAGGTGAAACGTTATGGCAGGTTGCAACAAATAAAATACTTTGCACAGAACTACCTTGGTCCGTGTCTACGTTGCTGCGGTGGGAGACTGGATTACGCTCGCAGTCGCTGTGGAATTTGAAATATATATGAAAGAAAGTGACCGTTTTCTGGAAAGGGGTTACCCACTAGAAGTGGTTGAGACAGCTTTATCAAGAATGAATCTGAAAGAAAGAGCAGATCTCCTAATAACAACAACCAATACAACAAGAGAAATGAAATATGAAACAGGAGAAAAAATGGAAAGAACTCGCCTAATTATGGATTTCCACAACCAAAGTAATGATCTGAAGAAGGCACTTAAGAAACATTGGAAGATTCTATTATTGGATGAAACCTTGAAGGAGAATTTAACATCATTCCCAAGTGTCACTTACAGGAAAACATCCTCACTACGAGATATCCTAACCAAAAGTCATCTGGAGATTAAACCACCAATGAAGTCATCTTGGCTAACCACTCCTGGATTTTAGAAATGCGCAAAGTGCAAAGCCTGTGAATATGGTCTCAACATAACAGAGTACAAATTGCAGAATGGTAGATCTGAAAAAATTATGGATCACATTACATGTGAATAAAAATATGTAGTTTACAGACTTTTATGCCCGTGTGGGAAATCCTACATAGGAAGCACTATCAATAAACTGAAACTAAGGATACTCCAACACCTACGGGCGATAAAGAACAAAGACCCAAATCACTCGATGGCAAAACACTTTCAGGAATTCCATCTAAGTGACTGTAGCCAATTAAAATACTCAGGGATCAAGCTCAGTAAACAATCACAGAGAGGGGGTGATCGCACCATGCAACTTCGTAAATTGGAATCAAGAATGATCTTGGGAATGGGCACGGAGTACCCTCATGGGCATAACCAGGATGCAGAACTGTATGTACATCTGTAAATAAACCAGAAGACTTTTGAAAATGAGGAACTTTGACTAGTAAGACATGGATCTCCAATATTGTTTTGCTTGATGTATATAGGTGTAAATATCTTGGAAAACAGCAGCTGAACAGACCCATAAAACTTGAGTGGTAATAAGATATAATAGCAGCAAGAACAATTGATCACTGAAGGTTATATTACCAGTTCTCTCTTTGAACATCACAAACTATGTACTTATAAAAGATTGGAATAGAGGAATGGCTCTAATGTATAAAGGTGTTACAACATGATATTTGAAAATAATGTACAAATGAATGAGATATTGCACTACTAGAGAACAAATTTTAGTACTTTACAAAAATGTCTTTGTAGTACAAATATAAGGAGAGATATAAACATATAAGAAATCAGTTGTAACAAGAATATCAATGGAGAATTGAAAAATTGAGGAAATCTGTAAATGACTGTAAATAATGTACATAATGGGAGGCATAATGGAAAATAAGAACTAATCTATTGTAGTTCATGAAGAAGTAGACTGTGTAATAGATAATTAATTTAACTTGATATGGTGATCAATAAGTACTTTACGATGAATTGGAGTTATAATGACTTGCTGCGCATAATGAAATTAGTACGATCCAATTTAGACTCAATCATAACTATCTACGGGTACTTTACTGTAAATACTGTTTGAAAATTTTGAGTTAAAATCTGTCCACCCAAGAAAATGGCGCCTACCTTTTGGCCATAATTTGTAAATAAGGTTGTTTGTCTAGAGGAGCAGTAGAAAGGGAAAAGGGCACGCTCACTAAGCATTTAAAAGAAGGTCTAGACATCAGGGACTCTATGGTCCAGTGGAAGGCTAGCAGTAGCCGAAACGCGTAGGCCGTCCTATTTGCACGTTATTTTGCACATGGTGTGTAAAAAATAAAAAGGAACTTTTGAAAACTTACCTGCTGCTGTGCTGTGACTTCTGCCAAAAGGGAACCAAAGGGCTAGAAGATTGGAAGGAGTATTTGGCACGCAAACTGGGCGTGCATCACAGGCACTCACAAACTGAGGCGAACCGGTCGAAAAAGGATTGCCAGTTGACTGTTGGAGGGAGAAATTGACCCACGCCTCTGCTGTTAACTCTGATTCCCGCGTCGTGAAGGAGAACAGACGTGGGGGCTTGAGACGGCGAAAAACCAATCGGTGAGTGTGCGGGCTGAAGGGTGGGCGGTGTCTGCACTGCTCGGTAACGCCGCGGAGGCGGCGTACGAGCAGCGGGGTCCCGCGACCGCCGCCTGTGCGCAAACCGGGGGGAAAGAGTAGCCTAGCACGAGAACGACCACAAATATTGTGAACGCATTAGTTGTAACCTTCTACAAATATACAAATAGGACGCCGTGCACTCAAGTGACAGATCAGATAAGCGCGATGTAGCGCAAACACAAACTGAAACCCAGAAACCCGGAAGAACCTTCTTGGAGGTACACGAAGGTTAAAGGGACAGAACAGCATTTTTGTGACTCATAGGAATGCGAGAGCGTTTGTAAGGAGCAGCAGGCAAACGGGTGAATCCGTCGAGTCTGAGGAGCAGACAACGGAAAATCCGATATTGAAATAAAGTCACACACCTGGAAGCAATAAAACAAGCAATATACGAAAAAAATCGCAACCTTGTTTACTCAGATGGCAGATAAGTCAAGGAATCGCCAACAAAGGGCGAGTGAGCTGCTTAATGACGAGAATGCTCTCATAACGAACACAAACACAAGAGGAACCATAGTGGGAAAAGAAAAAGATAACAGGACCATATTAAACATCGTGAGGGAATTACAGCAGAACAAAATATTAGAGATCAATAAGTGGTGGGAGAAAACAATATTGGAAAAATACATAGAGTTCAAGCGAATCCCTCGAGGGCTCAGGATACTGATTATGCCCACCCTAAATGACCTGGACCCGGATTTGATCAAACTATGGCAAACAGATACCAATGAATGTTCTTATAAGCTTATGAGGACACTTATAATACATGCCGAAAGAAAATTGGGGAAAATCACAGGCGTGATTGAAGCCCTGGAATTAATCGAGAATATGGAGAAAAAAATCGACAAACATGAAGCAGAGGTGGAGAAATGAAAAGCTAGCAAATTCACAAGAGATAGATTGGATTATGCTAGTGGGCATATCTATACATTCGCTCGAAAATACGATACATTGCGAAATCGAGTTGTAATGGACAAGTGCGCCGGGACAGAACATACGGACACGGTTGATAGCTCAGAAATCAGCTCAACCGATGAGGATGCAATAACCAGCCCCCTGGATTTTCGCGGGGAAATACAACTAGCCCAGATGATAACGCGGCAAAGAGGGAGAGGCAGAGGGAACACATGGGGGAGAGAAACACCAAAACCCCAGTCAAAGCCACAACCAGAAGGGGAAGTAGGAGGAGCAAAGCCAAAGAGAGGCAGAGGAAAGCAAAAGTAATCCTGAAAAAGAAGAAAACAACTAATAACAATGTAGTCATCAATTTATCAAGCAAAATACTATCGGAGACACATTTGAAACTTTTAAATAGAGGATTATCTTATTGCCCAAATAAAAACATGGATGTTCCCAACGCTCAAATTGACCTTTATAAATTTTGCCGGAAAGTCAAATTAAAGAAATATTTTTCAGAGAGGAAACCTCAAAGAATTGAACAACAGGTGGAAGATAATAGCCTTTCCTCCATTACTCAAAAAGATTTACCAACTATGAGAGCTCTGACACATTTGGAGGAGAACACAACCTCAACAGAGGAAGATGAAAACTCTTTCCAACTCGATATTGACTTTTGCAAGAGATCTGGATTAACCACAAACAAAGGAGGGGAGAGTGGTCTCCGGAAACAATCACGATTCTGTCCACAATTACCAGAAGGGAACAAAGTTGATCTATTCCAGGAAATAATGGTGGAAGAAATTTTAAGATTATCAAGTAAATCCATCAAAAATAAGACCGGAAAATGGAATAGTAAATCATGTAATCTCTCGCCAAAAGAATATCAGGCAATGTCAAAACTGAAGAATGATCCCACTATAATTATTAAGTCCTCGTACAAAGGGGGCAATATTGTGGTGCAGGACATGACGGACTATATTATTGAGACAAAATGACAACTAGACAATCAGGATCATTACACATTAATCAAAAACAACCCAATGGAGGAATGGACAGAGGAATATCATGCCCTACTATTGGGCTGGAAATATCGAGGATTAATAGATTTTGATGAGTACTCGTATCTAAAAACGGATAACCCCGTCATAGCCACTATATACTTTCTGCCAAAAGTGCATAAGGCAATAAAAAATCCACCTGGCAGACCAATAGTGAGCTCCATAGGATCATTGCTTGAGACAACATCAAGATTTATCGATATATTCCTGATGAACTATGTAACATCACAACCCTCATATTTGAGGGATACAATGGATTTCCTCAATAAGATGTCAAAAATGGAATGGAAAACAGGATATCTGATGACAACTATAGACGTATCGTCACTATACACCTCAATACGTCATGAGGACGGAATAAGAGCCATCAAAAAGATCTTGGAGACGCGATCAATCGGCCAATTGGAAAACTCAGCAATGCTGATTGACATGTTAACCTATTGCATAAATCATAATATCTTTCTCTTCTTGGGAAACCTGTACCTACAGAAGCAGGGTATTGCAATGGGGACATCTTTTGCTCCAACATATGCAAACCTCCTGATGGCCATATGGGAAAATGGAGTTGTGGAACAAGAAAAGAAAAAACATTAAAAAATCAAAGCATGGTGTCGTTTTATTGATGACTTGTTTGTCGTATGGGACGAAAACAAGGCGGAGCTCCAAACTTTCATAGATTCGTTGGAAACTAACAATTACAATCTCCACTTCACATCAGCCATAAGTGAAACGAATTTGGTATTCTTGGATGTAGAAATTTTCATTCTGAACAATCAACTATGTAGCAAGATATATAGAAAACCAACTTCGTGTAATAGCATTCTCCACGCCAACAGTGGACATCCAGCAAAATTGAAGTGGAGTATACCCTATGGCCAGATGTTAAGAGCTAAATGAAATTGCTCTGAAGAGGGGGACCTGAAGCAGGAAATTGAAAGAATGAGTGACCGTTTTCTGGAAAGGGGGTACCCACTAGAAGTGGTTGAGACAGCGATATCAAGAATGAATCTGAAAGAAAGAGCAGATCTCCTAATAACAGCAACCAATACAACAAGAGAAATGAAATATGAAACAGGAGAAAAAAATGGAAAAAACTCGCCTAATTATGGATTTCCACAACCAAAGTAATGATCTGAAGAAGGCACTTAAGAAACATTGGATGAAACCTTGAAGG
This sequence comes from Lissotriton helveticus, assembly GCF_964261635.1. Lineage (NCBI taxonomy): Eukaryota > Metazoa > Chordata > Amphibia > Caudata > Salamandridae > Lissotriton > Lissotriton helveticus. Next base: position 1,765,916,930 of record NC_136057.1, read on the forward strand.
AGAATTTAACATCATTCCCAAGTGTCACTTACAGGAAAACGTCCTCACTACGAGAAATCATAACCAAAAGTAATCTGGAGATTAAACCACCAATGAAGTCATCTTGGCTAACCACTCCTGGATTTTGGAAATGCGCAAAGTGCAAAGCCTGTGAATATGGTCTCAACATAACAGAGTACAAATTGCAGAATGGTAGATCTGAAAAAATTATGGATCACATTACATGTGAATCAAAATATGTAGTTTACAGACTTTTATGCCCGTGTGGGAAATCCTACATAGGAAGCACTATCAATAAACTGAAACTAAGGATACTCCAACACCTACGGGCGATAAAGAACAAAGACCCAAATAACCCGATGGCAAAACACTTTCAGGAATTCCATCTAAGTGACTGTAGCCAATTAAAATACTCAGGGATCAAGCTCAGTAAACAATCACAGAGAGGGGGTGATCGCACCATGCAACTTCGTAAATTGGAATCAAGAATGATCTTGGGAATGGGCACGGAGTACCCTCATGGGCATAACCAGGATGCAGAACTGTATGTACATCTGTAAATAAACCAGAAGACTTTTGAAAATGAAGAATTTTGACTAGTAAGTCATGGATCTCCAATATTGTTTTGCTTGATGTATATAGGTGTAAATATCTTGGAAAACAGCAGCTGAACAGACCCATCAAACTTGAGTGGTAATAAGATATAATACCAGCAAGAACAATTGATCACTGAAGTTGATATTACCAGTTCTCTCTTTGAACATCACAAACTATGTACTTATAAAAGATTGGAATAGAGGAATAACTCAAATGTATAAAAGTGTTACAACATGATATTTGAAAATAATGTACAAATGATTTAGATATTGCACTACTAGAGAACAAATTTTAGTAAATTACAAAAAGGTCTTTGTAGTACAAATATAAGGAGAGATATAAACATATAAGAAATCAGTTGTAACAAAAATATCAATGGAGAATTGAAAAATTGAGGAAAATCTGTAAATGACTGTAAATAATGTACATAGTGGGAGGGATAATGGAAAATAAGAACTAATCTATTGTAGTTCATGAAGAAGTAGACTGTGTAATAGATCATTAATTTAACTTGATATGGTGATCAATAAGTACTTTACGATGAATTGGAGTTATAATGACTTGCTGCGCATAATGAAAATAGTACGATCCAATTTAGACTCAATCATAACTATCTACGGGTACTTTACTGTATATACTGTTTGAGAATTTTGAGTTAAAATGTGTCCACCCAAGAAAATGGCGCCGACCTTTTGGCCATAATTTGTAAATAAGGTTGTTTGTCTAGCGGAGCAGTAGAAAGGGAAAAGGGCACGCTCACTAAGCATTTAAAAGAAGGTCTAGACACCAGGGACTCTATGGTCCAGTGGAAGGCTAGCAGTAGCGGAAACGCGTAGGGCGTCCTATTTGCACGTTATTTTGCACATGGTGTGTAAAAAATAAAAAGGAACTTTTGAAAACTTACCTGCTGCTGTGCTGTGACTTCTGCCAAAAGGGAACCAAAGGGCTAGAAGATTCGAAGGAATATATATATAGATATATCGATGATTTATTTGTTATATGGAGGGGCACAAAAATAGAAGCTGAATTATTCATCGACAAACTTAACCAAAATGATATCAACCTACATTTTACTGCAGATATCAGCCCTACCAAAGTGAAATTTTTAGATGTTGAGATATATATAGAAAATGGCAACTTGGAGACGAAAATGAACAGAAAGCCGACAGCGGTGAACTCCATTTTACACGCGAATAGCCATCATCCAAAACATCTAATACAAAGCATCCCGTACGGGGAAATGCTACGGATAAAACGCATATGCAGCACACCACAAGAATTAATGAAAGCACAAGAATCAAGTAAAATCAGATTCTTACAACGTGGGTATTCCAGATCATGCATTGAAGCAGCAATAAAGAAAAGCAACGAGTTAGACAGAACTTCACTGTTAAAAACAGCCTTAGCAAAAGTAAATACTGAAGTACCAGAAACACCTACACAAATAGAAGAAGACTTTAGAATGATTGTGAGGTACAATAAACAGCACAGAGAAATCAGACGTATCATCCAAAAGAATTGGCCACTGGTAAAAAATGACCCAGTATTGGGTCCACATTTACCAAGAAAACCAATGGTCACCCATAGACGAGCACCAAATATGAGGGATCGTCTGGTAGTGAATAACCCTGTAGAAATCCCCAAAAAGAACTGGTTTAACCAGAGGAAAGGATTCTATAAGTGTCAAATTTGCAAGGCGTGTTTAAATGGAGTGAACAGTTTTGCCTTAGCATTTGGAAAAGGAGATCAACAGATTAAACAAATGCTAACGTGCAAAACCGAATATGTAGTCTATATCCTCGAATGCCCCTGCAAATTAAAATATGTGGGAAGTACGAAACTGCAGGGGCGTAAAAGAATATTGCAACACATACGTGCGATCAAGAATAAAGACCCAACCTACCCGGTTGCCCGTTATTTTAACGAGAAACACCAAGGAGATGTCAGACTACTCAAATACTACTTAATTGACACCATACCCCCAAGTAAGAGAGGGGGGGATAGGGATGAAAAACTGAGAAAATTGGAAACTAGTTACATATTGAAGCTAGATTCCAAACATCCTTATGGGCTAAACTTAACGGAAGATCTATACACCGGCCTATGAAAACAGTCAAATATCATATGGCAAGATAAAACCTTGATGACTAGATAATCTGAAGTGATAGATGAGAAGTACTGACATACTCACAGTACAGAAGTAAAAAATATTGGTGTATTCTCGCTAAATGAAAGTGTAAATATTCAGAAATGGCCTAAATAATAATAAAAAACGGAAAAATAACAAAAAAGATTTTTAACAAAACGCAACTTTTTTAAAATATAGGTACAATCATAGTGTATGATACTTTGGTTGTTGGTTGTAACATTTTAAATAAGTTTTCCTTTTTCTCACCTATCAGGTTTTTGCACGATAACATTATAAGTTCATTTTTCTTTTTTTCTTTTTTTCACTAAAACACATATCCTTACCAGAGACTTCTAAGTAAAATTATGAATTTCGCTACAAATTGTCAGAGATAAATAACTGGACTTAACATATAGAGGTACCGAAAATGTGTAACAGACAAATACAGAACTGCTGAAATTTGCACATGCAATTTTGTACTGCTGGTATTGATACCGATAAGCAATTTATGCGAAATAGAGCTTGAGAGAGAAAAATGGTTTGTAGATAAATTTGTATTTATTTATTTATATATTTATGCTCTATGGTATTCATACCGAGACTAATTGCATTGTCTTGCGGAATTTGCACATCAACATATGTAAATTTGCACAGAACTGTACATATTTTATTCTGATGGTATCTTCATGGTATTCATACCGAGATAAAATGCACAATATTGCGCAATTTGCACATCAATATATGCGGATGTGCACAAAAATGCCTGTAATTATTTGCACATTAGAATAATGTACATACAAGTGAATTGTAATCTGATATGGATCCAGGTTAAGTTGAATATGTAAAAATTGTAGCGTTATTTGCACAGTTTAAAACAAGCACTATCACTTTAAATTGCATCACAGAAAAAAAGAAAAAAATGTCAAATGTTGGTATATAAGAAACCAGGTGACCATTTACTGTGTCATGTGATCAAGGTACGTCAGTACCGAAACGCGTTATGGCCGACTGAGTTACAGCTCAATAAACCAGCAAATTTAAAAAAACTTACCTGGGTCTGTGCTCCACGTTTCTTTTCGAGAGGAGAGAGCGCCTGCATCTTGCTCGTGGAGTGGAGTGGCGAGGATATATATATATATATATATATATATATATATATATATATTAACATCTGTAAGGTTTCTCATGGGCACCCGGTTGTCACTCTATTCAGCACACCACCATATATTAATGTGTGGGGTGTTTCTGTATTACGTTTAGTATACTGCATTCCCCTTTTATTATCATCACTTCCTATATATCTTTCTTTCTCCTTACTCTTTAATTTCGTGTATATTCTTAATAAGTTGAATATCAAATATTATTGAGTGTATACTATAACCATAACAGTTTGAGAGGGGTATATCCCTACCAATATAAGAATATTACATGATGATATCCTGACTTAAGGGCGTGAGCCCTTAACACATTGATATGGTTTCTTCTTCGCTCCCCTTGTTTTTCCTTCCCCATGATTATACGTTCTGTTATATATATATATATATGTGTGTGTGTATGTGTGTGTATGTGTGTGTATGTGTGTGTGTGTGTGTATATGCAAGTGTTTTAATGTATATTTATATCTGTATGGTTATGTTGGATGGATCACTTTATTCAATTACCAACAAAATGTGTTGACTTCTATGACGGTTTATCGCAAGTGACTAGTGGGATAAATAGGATCAACACCAATTGATTGCGAGCTGTGTCTATGTATTGTTAGTGCCATATGGTATTAGAGGATGTGTTCTCTGATCCTTTCAAAACAATATTTGTGTGTTACGATGAGTAAATATCAATATGTTTGTAAATGATTTTACGTATTTTAAATGTGGCTATTTATGTATTGTTTTATATTGTTTTCAGCCCTGAGGAAGTTCCTATTAAAGGAACGAAACACGTTGGCTGTTGTCCTGTTGTTTTAACCCAACGAAGAATAAAGATTTTTGAATAGAACATAATGGTTGTTGTGACTCCATCCCTGGTACTGCCTCTACACCCGGGGTCTCCAACCGGTCGATCGCGAGCTACCGGTAGCTCGCGGAGACCCCGGGAGTAGCTCGCCTAGCCCTTGCTCTGACTGGAAGAGATTTGTGCATGGGGCGGGCCGGGCGAAGAGGATGACGCGATGATGCTCCTCTCCTGGAGCTTCCGTCTTCTCTCGTGAGAGTCTGACGTCATTATTTACTGAGACCTCGCAGTAGGAGACGTGACTTCCACCAGAAGCAGCCACTGCAGGTAGGCTTGTTTTTTTCGTGCCTCTCTCTTCCCCCTGATTGTGCCGTTTTTCGTGCCTCACATCTGGTGCCCCTCTGGGCTCCAGCAGCCAGGGCCCCTCCCGATGACCCCCGCTCGGGCTGCTCTCCTGCCCCGCTCCCTCCCCAGTAGCCAGGGCCCCCTCCCTCTGCCCCAGCCCGGGCTGCTGTTTTGGCCTCCTCCTTGCCTCCGCTCCTCTGTGGGGAGACTTCTGACACTTCCAGCACAGGCTGCTCTGAGTGTCTCGGGTGTGCGTGGGTGACAGCACCAAACGTGCTGCCTGGCAACGCACTTTCAGACAGAAGCAGTTTGGTTGCCAAGTGTGTTGTTTGAAGTTTCTTGTATTTTATGAATTGATGTAACACACATTTTATATCTTCCAACAATTATCTCTCTGCAGAGAAACATCACTGTAGTGGGTTTAAGACGGATTAAATCTGGTCTATAAAAATACCACTTTTCTCTGCCTTCCTGTGCAGAACCAGGTTCGAGTCTCGGCAGAGACGCTCAACATCCTGTGATTCTGGGCAAATCACTTATCTCCCAGGCCTACCAAAGATGAATGTGTCCTTGTGTAATGCAACTAGTGCTCATGTAAAGCGCTGTTATTCCTTCGGGTCGAGTTTGCGCTATAGAAAACAATAAAAAAAAAGGCTGTGTGTACCTGGGCTAGGAGCTGTTGTTGAGAGCTAGAATCGGAGCTGCAGGTCTCTTGGGCATTCTCAGGGAAGGATCTGTGTGGAATGGGGAGTGTTACCGTAGAATTGACCTGGGAGCAAGGAATTCTGCAGGGCCCGTGGGTGCTCCGAGCAAGAACACTCCTCTGCCTGCTGTGAAGGCTTAGCCGGGGAGTGCAGAGCATTAATTAAAGACTGTGCTTAATTACTGCCACTGCCTCCTGCATAATAAGCCTTCTCGTTCACGTGATGTTTCCTCTACTTGTGTGTCCCGGCGCATGCGTTTCTCTTGTATCGTTTGCTTCTTGGCTCTGTATCATCATCATTTATGTATTTTTATCCTTTTGGATAACATAAATGGGAACATTTAGCTTTTTTTGATGTACGTCTTGCTGTCGCATCTGTCATCTCACTACACTGTAAGTAACTAGTACTATTATAGCTCATTGTACTAGTAATGCTCATATTGACCCTGAAAGGATGAATGAGTAATTTTTGTTAAGTGTGCCTGGTGCACAAGAAGGGAGTGAAGCACTAAGTTATTTATGCAGGTCAGGAGGAAGTGCTTACCTCAGTGAGCCACCTTTTTTCAGGCTTCTCGCTAACTGTTATATTCTTGCTGTTGATGCACCATTGTGATAGCCAACATCAGGCACAATCCGGCAACTGCTGCAACCCTTGTTCTGGGCGATTTGTTTTCTTCTAGTGAGTTGCTTGGTGATGCCACTAAATCTGTATTTGTAACTACTCCCCCTTACAGATCTCAAGGCGCTGGGGCCATTGTGGAAATTAAATGAGCTATTGCCCAGCGTCACATGGTGCTGAGCTGAGCTGCAGCTGGAGCCAGGTATCGAATCGCGAACCCTGTGCTCTGAAGTCAGCTGCCCTGGCCGCTGCACCACACCTCTCCCCTGCCAGTGTAGAGGGTGTTCCTGCATTCCAAGCTGGGATCCAGGGCTCGAGAGTGTTTTAAGTATTGCTTGGGAGCCATTTGAAGATCTTCCAAAGCATCTGAAAAGGGGGGGCCCTCGGCCCCCCCGCACGCATGGCGGCGCGGCGACCGCTTCCCCCCTTCCCCTCTGTGTGCCTCTCGGTGGTGGGGGCGGGCCCTTGGGCGCAACCCACCACCGATTGGCCGGCGGCCTCCCTGACCCAGATACCAGTGGAGGATGTCCGGGTTAGGGGGTGCGGGCTACTGGAGGGGCGGGGCGGAGGGGCGTCGCTACTCTGCCTGGCCCCTTGGGAATAAAGAGGCGGGGAGCGCCCGGGAGACCCCCTTGTCCCTGGACGCTCCCCCACAGCACGGTGTGCCCCGCGCTCGGGGCTTCTTTGTTTTCCCACCCACCATCCCTGGAACCAAGAAATGTTGTTGCTTCACTAAGTCTGGTTTGAGCGTCATTTTGCTAGCGTACTGTTAACATGTCTTACATGTGTAATAGAACTTTATCTGGACTGTATATTTTGATGATGTAATTTTGTTTAGGAATTTTTTCCCTTTGTAGCGAACTGTGTGTAAAGTGCTTTGATGCCAATTGTGTCTAGGCCTTTTTTCCCTTTGTAGCTTTACGTTGATGCGTGTTATTAATTAGCCAGTGTAGCTGTCCTTTAGAATTTTTTCCATAGGTCGTCGTATTTATTAGGTATGGGGCATGCGGTAAGGTCATGACCGGTGAGCACATATTTTAAGGTCTGAGGGGGCGGGCATCATCCTATGGAGGTTCCCGCCCAGGGGGAGGGGCCATTGGCCACTCCTAGAACTCCAGGGGCAAGGTAATTGATGCTTCAAAGGAGCGCGGGTCAGGAGTAGTCACGCTTTCCTTAGGCTGGTAGCCACCCCGCGCGCGCATACTCATGACGTCACCGGATGGCGCAGAGTAAGGGCCCTCCTTTAGTGGGTAAATGGAGTTCACGGCGTAGACCGGGCGATTACCGGAGCACGACTGCGCATGCGCACAGCTCTAGGTGAGGCGCAGCTTGTAGGACCTGACACCGGTTAGCGACCTTGCCATATGGCCAGAAATGTACAGAAATCAAGATGAGGATGTTAGATTCGGTTAGGAAACAACATGTATTAGAATTTTTTGTTAAGGTTAGCCTCTCAAACTTGTTGATGATATTGTATCTAATGTCCTGCTGATTTTTGTATACATTGTTGACCATGCAATTAAAACCTTTTTTAATTTCATATCTTAATAAATACGGCCGGGGGACTAGCCCCCGCCTTCCAAAGATAAGGAAGCCTCATGTTCATGTTTCTGGGTGTTGGGTGCCGGATTGGGGGGGGGGGGCGGCAGCCAGTCGCTGACCATGTTCAGGGTCTGTAAGCAGGATGCAGTGACGATGTTTACAGAGGGATCATGTTTCCATTGAAGAGGGTGGGGGTGAGCGAGGAGCCTTGAGGCACTCCACAGATGAGTAAGATGTCAGGCATACAGCTTGTGTTCTGTGTGTTAAGAAGGAGCAGATCCAGTGGAGAGCGGGTCCTTTGAAACCAGTCTAATGCAGGTGTCTGATGAGGATGGGGGGTGAGATTGTGTCAAATAACGTCACAAATCCAAAGTCATTCCTTTTGGTGTTCTAGGGAACTCTTAAGTCAGGCCTGTCTTGGGTATTTTGTTCAAACCACAGTATGGGCTCTGATGAAATTAGGCTTGAAGTCAATGAAACTGGGCGTGCGGGGTCTCTCGGAAAAATGCGCGAGTTGATCCGGGTTCAGTAGCTCACGACGATTTTCACTGGCCAGAAGTAGCTCTGACTATACAAAAGGTTGGAGACCCCTGCTCTACACTTTTTCATTTAGACGCTTCTGGATCTCCAGTGGGACCTACCTGCGGCAGGTCTCAGAGGCTATGGGCACAGGACTCTAAAATATTGTGGACATTGAAATTGAGGTGCCCAACATATAGTCAGCTGCAGTGTCATCATATTCTATCAAGATATAGTACATTCCTATCCTCTGCCTGGGCTGGAGCACAATATGCCGCCAAGCACCAACACAGGCCCCCTAAAATAAACTAAATAAATATATTTCTCTTTTTTGCACCTCTGGTGGGATGGTACACATTCTGGCGCATTCCCAGGTCTACCAATGTTGGTAAATCTGGGAATGCTTCAAAATACATGGGAGGATGTACGGGAACACACATGTTCCACCCATGCAGCATCCACAACATTCAGAGTACTGCAAGGCAGCGACTTTACAAAGCTACCACTCTGCATTGTGGTTGGTTAAAGGAATTTCAGTCTGTGTTAATAAAATACAGACTGAGTAAACCCCTATTTGCAGAAGTACCTGTCCAGTCAAAACCTGGTTGAAGCCTTTATGGATTCCCTAGGAGATTACATCAAGCTCAAGGCACAGACACTTGGCATGGGATTACTAATGACTGGGCAGTGTTGGGATATACCAATATTTATAAACTGCTTGGCAAAGTAGATTAAAAGTGTAAATTGAGCATCAATAGTATGCTGTTCTCATGATGTATTGCTGGAATTTCTGTATTTATAACTTGAGATGACAACTCCATGATAGGAACTATATCAGCAATATTGCCTCAGCAAAGAGCCTGTAGATGCGGTGTGTTTAGGCAAGTGTTTTGAATTAGCACCATCACCATAGATGTGGAAATATGTTAAGTTTGTTATTGGCTGTAACTTGGTACATTTCTTTATTTATATAATAATTATGTGGGCTATGGCTGATGTTTTCTATACTTACTTTGTGCTATAAAAATGGACTTTTGGTGGTGTATGTGGAAATATCTATAAGAATTTGTGCATGACAGATCTATCCAGAGAGCAACAAAGTGCTAAGCATGGGTGGACAACTTGAGCAATGAATAAGGACTGTTTGCAGTCAAGCTTAGATGTCAAGGGCTGGTGAATCCTATTGTATTTAGATGTGGTATTCTCTTAAGAGATAGGTCTTGGATGTTTTTACCAGGTCCTGTGAGCACAGATTGTGAAGGCTTGTGTTCTGGATTTCTCAATTTTGCAGATTTGTTTGTTTACAGTCCAGCGAAGACTTTGCTTCTATTTTATTTAATTTCTGTACCAGGTATGGCGGAGTACTGTTTCTGTTGACCCAGGATTTGATGCAGCTTTTCCTGATGATGAGGTGACTTGCAAGGGGAGTCTGAGTCATTTCTCTGGGTTGGATTGATAAACTGAGTGTCTTTAGGCCTTTCATGCTGCATGTAGCATGCCTTTGAGAGGATCCAGTTTGGTGTCTGAGAGATTGCAGAGGAGGTTGTGGCCTCCATCTCCCTGAGAGAGAATGAAGGCTTAGACTGCTGTTCTGAAGTCAGTCTCCAAGAGGTGGGCTTTCATTTCCTTCAAGAAGGAGAGTTGGTACCATGGTGTACTGGTTTTCATGGTAATGTATTTTTAAGGAGAAATTTGTGCCAGTGACAAAAGAGAGTGATTTTAGTTTTGAAGTCATATGGGGTGAACGCGTCCATGTTAATTTTGGTGATGCAGGCTTGTATTTATTTATATGTTCTCTTTGTCAGGCTGCATTTACCATATATGCGGACAGCCAATTTAGAATGATATTGAGATATGTTTGGAAACAATAGATTAGTGGAGATTTTTATGTGTAGGGATGTGTCATCAGAGTAGGTAGGTAGATAGGTTGTCAATGTTTTGATGGACCTTGGTGCATCTCTCAGTAAGTCGCTTACAAGGATGGGATGCTTCCTTTGTGGTTGCCTGAAGAAAGGACCACTCCTTCTAGTAGCCGCAGTGCTACCGAGCATTTAAGTGTGTTTGGTCAGAATATCGAAGGAAAAATATTGGATGACAGAAATATTGTTTTAGAATTATTGAGAACAAAAATATTGTGAGGGTAAGTTTCTATGGGTAAGCAAAGGTTTACTAAACTTAACTCCACATATGTGTACATCGAGGATACACAAAGAGCAGAAAAGGACTCTTTAGCAATATGGAGAATTCTTGATTGAAGATTAAGTGCTTCAAGGGGGTTAGGAAGAAAGACATCAGAACTAATCTGAGACACATTAGAGGAAGAAGGTAACATACTATTCCAAGGTCAAGAATCCAACAGGCAAAAATAGTAGAAACATTCTGCGACAAATAGTATCTAACAAAAATTGTGGCATTGGAAGTGCTGTTCTGCGTCCTTCTCAGATCCAAGCTCACATACATGTAAGCAGTGGCGGCTCCTCCGCTAAGGCGAAGGAGCTTCGCCCACTGCTTTTCAATAGTGGAAAAAAGGAAAAATAAAATGATAATAAAAAATGTTTCCATAGGGAGGCAGTTTTACAGGACAGGGAGCTGGGCTGTCTCACAGCCAGCAGGGGCAGGAGTGGTTCATGCACTTAAGTGCGCATGACTGGCCAGCAGTCTTGGGCTAGCCAAACAGTCATGCGCACTTAGCATGTTCTCCACTGGGCTGTAATGTACAGCCTGGGTGGAGAACATGCTCCCACTGCCTGTCTGAGCACTAAACCGCGATGCTCAGACGAATTACGATGCTGCTGTCATGCTGTCATACTTACAGCAGGGTCGTGATTGGGTGCTTCCTGCTGACGGAGGAGGGCGAGTCCAGAGGAGAGATGGAGAGACGGCGGCCCTGCAGAGGAGGTAAGTGGATTTGTATTTTCTTCTATCATCCCCCACACAGGTAACCTCCCAAGCCCCGCCATACCAGCCCTATTCTACACCAACAGCTGCTGAATGTAAGTATATTTGTACTTTTGTCCTATGTTCCTATTTTATAACAGTTTCATACTACATGCAACATTTAATGGAGATATAACATCTAAAAACATATTTATTATGTTTCATGGTCTGGTGTGTCTCCACAGTTTTTTTGTTACTTTTGACCTATATATGATTTAGGGGGATTCAGTTCTTTCAAAAACCCTAAGCAATTGATGAACCCGACAGAACTCATAGTAGCATTTTTCTTATGTACCCAGGTTCTGAGGGACACTAGGTTGCCCCATTATATTTTACGGCGCATGTAAGTACATCAGGAATTGACTTCAATAGAAAATTATTGAACACCATCTTGAACAGGCAATCTCTGACAGCAAAGGGTAGGAAGATGACTATCATGGTTAGTAATTAATATAACGCTACCAACACTGACAGGGAAATGGCCTTGAAGTGAGATCAAGTCCCAGACATCCTGTCCTTGATCCATCTGATGTCTGTGAGCCTCCGAACCACTGTACTTCTTCCTCTGAAATCCCAGCTCGGCATCTTGTACTGCATGCAGAGCAGCTTAGCACAGCACAAACCCTTCCAAGCTATCTCGGCTGTGCGCATACCACTGCCAACAGCAGTGGCATAGCAAGGTCAGGTGGTACCCGGTTTGACAAAATGGCTAACATATGTGTTTAAATCACATATTTTTTGCCATTTTCTCACCCCCCCTGAGTGATGAAACCCGGGGAGGCATGCTCCCACTGCAACTCCCTTCCTACGTCACTGCCAACCAGAGATTCTTGGTGAGGTAGATGAGGAATCCTGTTTGGACGCAATTGGCATGAGTAGCTTGAGAGCTCTAACTATTTTAATTTATTTTATAGTTTTATAGAGCGCGACCCAGACCCGTGAGGGTATCAGAGCGCTTTACATGATTAAGGGGAAGTATACAAGCTTAGGGATGGAAAGGATCAAATTAGGAAAGGTAGGGGATACATTATACAGGAAAAGCATGCTGCACGTTTAAAGACCGGCTACATGTGATGTAAAAATTAAAACAGGTAGAAACATTATACAAGAAGGCACAAAGTCTCAGCTCTTGGGGGGAAGCCCAGGAGTGCACAATAGGTAACATCCGTGGAGGCCATGGATATTGCCGAGGTGGAGAGTGGGGCAAGTCAAGTCAATGCGGTGACTGTAAAGTATTCATTAGGCGAGGTATTTTCCCATTAAGAAGGTTTTGGTTTTCTTCTTAAAGTGTGCAAAGGACGGAGGTCTTCTAATGGCGGGTGGGATAGAGTTCCAAATTCTTGGCGTGGCCCTAAAAAGGCCCAATTGTAGGTTTTGTTCTTCCGAAAGCGTGCAGGTTGCAACAGCCGGTCTTTGGCAGATCGAGAGTTTTAACTGATTGAGATTGCAGAATTGTAAGGGTGATCATTACCTCCTGACACCTAACAGACCGCGATATCTGGCGTGCGAGAGCTACCTTTGCAAAGGTCTATGGCAAACTTCATGGCTTTTCTAATTTTTTTGCTTTGGATCATTTTGCAACACATTATGTCACATCTATCCCTTTTTTTAATGCCACTAGGATTGTTCTGCAGAAATATATTTTACAGAAAGCAGTTCTTCTTCCCCTCTGCAAAGTCATTGTATGCAGAAAAGTCTAGCAAAAGGGAAATTTGAAGAGAAATATTCTGCATTGTCCAGCTTTCAATCCTGATCAACATACGCCAAGAGCAAACTTTCGTTCTATCTGCAGGAAAAACGTTTCACGGTGGAAGGAAAACAGTGAAACCCAGTTGTAGCATCCAGCTACAATAAATACAGACACTTCTGGTTATACAGCTCAGAGCTTTATTCACTGCTTCTTGCTCCTACCCTGTCCCTACTCTAACTGCCCTCATCCTGTACTGACCCCTCCTCTTCCCCTCAGCCCACCTAGCTCCGCCCACCCCAGCTACTAGACTGTCAACTATATTACATCTCCCCCTTTCTTAACAAAATGAGCTTAATGTCCTCAGTGTTCGCAATTCTTCAATCCACCACACTGGTCGGCGGACAGTCTGTTCTTCAAACCTCAGTAGTGTCGAATCAGTGGTGGGCTTGGCTTTGGTCAGTTTTTCTGTTGTCTGGATCAGAGTATTCCTGACCACGTTGCGTTTGAACTGTTTACTCCCACACTCCGCAGTCATCATGTTTCCTTCCTGCGGTGTAATGGTTTGTTCAGATGCTCGATCTCTTTCATGAGTGGATAATGTTCGGGTCTTCTTCTGAGCACCAGCATCTACTTTTACTTCCTTTCGTCCTGTCCAGTCGAGGGCAACACTGCTCTCCAATCCAGGGTCATGCATACCAGACAGTACGGTGTGGCTTGATAACTCGTTCACGGCCTCGGGTTGTCTGGCGAGCTCATGGGTTATCTGTGCATGGGCAGGTTTCTCTCTCATCTGGAGATCTCTCTCGGCTGACATGTCCGGTTTTCCTTGCGGAGTGGATGGTTGGTCCCTTCCCATCTGGTGATTAAGGTCCATTGTCTCTGTTTTCTTTTTGTAGGTCCTTTGGGTCAGCCTCGCGGACCCCTTCAGGGGTGACGGTGTCTGAACTATGTCCAGATATACTTGTGACTGACCTGACAGGTTGTCTTGTGGCATGACTGGGTATTCAGAGTCCTTAGTGTGTGACGTGTTGTTCTTGACATGAAGGATGTCCTTTGGTTCCATGGTGCGTTTGGGTGATTGACGCCATGACTGTTGTCGGGACCATGACTCGGTCAACTCACGGGATTGAACAGACGAGCCCTCTGGGTCAGAGAAGTCTCTTGTCGACTTCCAGGATCGGACAGACGTGCTCTCTGAACCAGAGAAGTTTCTAGCCATAAACGTGCCTTCTAGGTCAGAGAAGTCTTTTGTCGACTTCCAGGATCGAACGGACGCGCTCTCTGAATCAGAGGAGTTTCTGGCCATACTCCTTTTGAAGCGTTCCTTTGAGGGTGTATCGGGTACTGGATGTCTGAAATAAGTGGGCCGTGACACGTTGTTCGTTGACTCAGGGTTGTCTTTAAGACGATTCTCCAGGCGCCTTCGTCGACTTGTCTTTGGCATTGTTTCATCTGAGAAGTTGCTCAACAACCACGTGCTTGTTCTTTGTGTTTGCTCTTGAGATTTTCCATCTTGGCCTTTCTCACATGTCAACGACGTCTTTTCGGTTTCTTCTTTGTCCCCGGTGTCATTGATGCATTGGTCTCTTCCTGTTCGTTGTTGGGGAGGGTCAGTTCGTCTTATGTGACTTATTTCTTCTTCCCACTTGTTTGGTGCTCGGATGCCCATGATGTGGGTGTGATGTGTTCTTCTGCTGGATGATGTTCCTTCAGACTCATCTTCACAACTTGACGAAGAGTGTTCCTGCGCCGACTTCCAGTTTTGACCATTTTGAGCTCTCCTTCTATAGTTTGTCTTCCTTACTCTCTTGTTGTGTAAGTTGCCATCTTGTCCAGGGGTGCAACCTGTCCCACTTGACGCTCCCTCCTCGTCAGACTTGGAATGACATCTTGAGGGTGACGAACTCCTTGAGGTTGTCCTTTGACTGGTTGACTCGGAGTATTCCTTGTCACTGTGTCTCTCTCGTTGGTCAGACTTTGAATGACATCTTGAAGGTGAAGAACTCCTTGAGGTTGTCCTTTGACTAATTGACTCAGAGTACTCCTTGTCACTGTGTCTCTCCCATTGTCTTTTCATTGGAGACTTTGAATGACATCTTGAAGGTGAAGAACTCCTTGAGGTTGTCCTTTGACTAATTGACTCAGAGTACTCCTTGTCACTGTGTCTCTCCCGTTGTCTTTTCATTGGTCTGCCTTCCCTCTCTCCCTTTTTTGTTTTGTCTGTTTTCCGAGTTTCGTATGTCCAGGCATCTTGATAATTTGCCCTCAGATTCGGGTCCTTCGCTCTGTCTCTTGCCTTGACGTGCATTCCAATTTCAGCCTTCCTGATGATTTCTTCTAGCGACCACTTTCCTCGCAAGATCTTGAGCATTGTGTCAGGGTTTGCGCAGCCTTCAATTATCCGGAGTCGAACTGCGTCCTCGTTCGTAAAGGTGTTGAAGTGGCAGCCTTGTACCAGGTTTTTCAACCGATTGATGAAAGTAGGCAGTGGTTCACCTGGTTCCTGCCGAGCTGTGTTGAAAGCGATGCGCTCTCGATCCACTTCCGCTTGTGCGGAGAGGCGGGCACACAGCTTCTCTTGGAGTCTTTTATAGATGTCTGTGTCTTTCTCGGAAAATGTTTCGATTGGGCATCGGCCCTCTGGGCCCACCAAATGGAGGAGCAGCATTAGACATTTCCTCTCTCTTTGTTCACCATTGGCGTCCAGGAAATCACTCAATGTGGCCAGCCATTGGTTTCGTTTGAGACACAAACTCCAGGTGTCCGTCGACACCCCTGGGGGTGGTACTTCAAAGCAGGGATCGAACCTTTGTGTTATTTCTTCCCCCGCCATAAGAGGAGGATTTTGATGGATCATATTCGCAGGGCGCGGGCTGTTCACTCGCCTTCGTAGTTGATCTTCTTTAGTCGAAACCTGCGGTCTGGTCATGTGCTGGGACGTTGGCAATGCTTGTTTGGCCTTCGCCAGTACTCGTTTGGTGTTCGCTAATGCTCGATTGATCTGCGTGTATCAATGCTTGTGTCTCTTTGCATGGATCAATGCTTGTTTCTTTGCACGTACCAATGCTTGTTGATTTGCATGTATCAATGCTTGTCTTATTGCATGTGTCACTGCTTGTTTATTTGCATGTACAAGTGCTTGTTTGCTCTTGGCTGATACCTGTCTTTGCATGCACCAATGCTTGTTGACTTCCTTTTACCAATGTTTGTTTACTTTGTTCTAGTCAGTGCTTGTTTGTTTCTTCTTGCCAATGCTTGTTTGTTTGCTTTCGGCAATGCTTGTTTGTTGTTTGTCAATGCTTTTCAATGCTTGTTTCTTGTTTCAGGCTCTTTGCCTGACTTCAAAATGGCCGCCGATGATCCCTCGCAGGGGATTGGTCAATATTGCCTGACTTCAAAATGGCCGCCGGGAATCTCGTTTTCAGCGAGATTTCAGTCGTTTCTTCGACCGGAGCCACTCATTCACTCGGCGCTTCGATTTCCACTCACCACTTGTCGTCTTCAGCCGCGATCCACCGCCAGAGTCACTGCTGCAGGTGAGGTTCCTTTTCTTAATCTTTTGCCGCCGGAGTGGGCTCCCGGTTGGTTCTTTCTGGTCATTTGCTCGAGCCTCACACGTGGGGCGAGCTTTACTCCTTCTGCCGCCGGGTGGGCTCCGGTGGGCACTTTCGCTCGAGCCTCACACGTGGGGCGAGCTTTACTCCTTCTGCCGCCGGGTAGGCTCCGGTGGGCACTTTCGCTCGAGCCTCACACGTGGGGCGAGCTTCGCTTCTTCTGCCGCCGGGTGGACTCCGGTAGGCACTTCAGTCTCCACGCTCCAGCCCCCACACGCGGGGCGAGCAGCTCCAGGTCAGTCGCCGCCGGGGTGAGCTCCCGGTGGGCGTTTTGGACTTCACGCTCCAGCCCCCACACACGAGGGGCGAGCTTCGATCGCGACAGTCGCGAAGGCGGGCTTTTCACTCGCGCCGCAGGGGACAGGGTTGTGCAGCGTCGCAGGATCATCACAGGTCACACAGTGCGCCCGATCCCACCCTCGTCGCCAGTTGTAGCATCCAGCTACAATAAATACAGACACTTCTGATTATACAGCTCAGAGCTTTATTCACTGCTTCTTGCTCCTACCCTGTCCCTACTCTAACTGCCCTCATCCTGTACTGACCCCTCCTCTTCCCCTCAGCCCACCTAGCTCCGCCCACCCCAGCTACTAGACTGTCAACTATATTACACCAGTAACCTTGGCAGAGAGCAAAACTTCAAAAGATGTGTGGGCGAAAATAAAAACTTGCATACAACTGGTAATATAACCATTAAAATACAGGTGATCTCTAGGCTAGTTGATCTACATACACCTGACATGGAACAGTTTCAAATATGTTGTCTGGCAGAGCTACTCACATCTAACAAGGGACAGCTTGAAATATCTGGACTTGGTGCATTATTCACTCCTGCAGAATAAGATGCACTGAAATTCAAATTAAACAGAGGAATCACTCTCGCCTTAGAGTAGCATTTGTCTGAGATGTTGTTTACATTTCCAAACACTATATTAATAGACTGCAGCTAACAACGGGGCATAATCTGCAAAAAATCCCAAAAACATGCTTCTTGGAACAAGAACCAAGGGAGTGCTCATTTCTGTATGATATTCATCTGATTAGGACAAAACAGTTTATTGAATACATTTATGAGACCTTTCATTAGACAATCTTGCATTGAAAGCAAGCCAACTTCTCAAAAATATTTACTGGGTTAGGGGGATACGGTCTTGTGGTGCAGGGCTTTGAGACGAACACAGGGGCATATTAGCAATGGCGTTATCGCCGCTTTAGCTGCACTTTTTGGCGATAAAGCAGCAATTTTTTTATCACCCAATTACCAAGCTGTCGCTAACAGCAGTTAGCGACAGCTTCCAGGCGATAGCGACTGGTTTGGGGCCCGCTTTGTATGTCAGCGATATTTATCGCTAATGACATGCAAAGTGGGCGTACCCAAACTGGTAGCGACTGAAAGCAGTGCCTAACACAGCTACTGCCTATTAGCAATACCCGCGATGTGATAAAATAAATGCGCGCTAACCGCGATTAGTGCCAGGATTTTACACCTGGTAAAAACCTGACTTAGCCATATTAGTCAATGGGAGGTGGATTCTACGGCTAAGTCCCCACCTGCCTATTAGCGAGATTTTCCTTAGCGATAGTATTTTTATCGCTGGAAATCTCACGTTAAAGATGGGATTCGCCACTATCGCTGGATTTTTTATCGCGGTGGGGATAAAGGTTGGTAATACTGCATCATCTCCGCGATAAAATCCAGCGATAGGAGGCGATAAAAAAATTTCGCTAAGCGTGGTTTGCGCTAATTATCGCATGTTGTTGCTAATATGCCCCACAGTCTAAGAAGTGCTTAGCCTCTCCGCACCCAAAAACTCAAACACTTTTGAAGCGGTCACTAAGGTCATGTGGAGTTTCAAGTCCCCTTAATGGCCACTGGCCGTTCAAAGTCTCCAAAGGTGCGCTGTAAGTCTCTGGAAACCTGCTCTGTACATGGTTTTCTACTAGGGGTGGGCGTGCAACTGAAAACTTGAGCCAGGTTCGAGCCTGAAGCCAGGCTCTGGCTCAGCTGGAGGCCCTCTTGGACTTGAGCCCACAGCGAGCCGAGCTTTCATGTTGCTTCTGACTGCCACCTACTCTCTACCTTCATGCACCAAGAATTATAAGCATAGCATTAACTATTGGTGAAAAATGGGCAAGATACTCATTTATTGGCTGAATTGTACAATGTGGGACTTGAAAAACTGGGATTAATTCCAGCTTCCCTGCTTCATAAAATTGTGTGATCCTTGACAATTATTGCATTTTTCAGAGCCTCCTTCTTTAATGATCATATATGGGAACATCTTCAAATATGCATGCTTAGTATGTGCTCTGTACGAAAGTGTTTTGTGTTTGGTTTAACAGATTATAATATTGCGGATGTATGACATTACAACGCATGCTTTTACATCGCATGCCTTTACAACGCGGTTTTTACATCGCAAACCTTTACAACGCATAGCGCTTTGGGGTGCTGGATAGTGAAAAGTTTAATTTACTATTCCAACTCCAGTCCCCGTGGACACTAGGGAAGGTGTTGGATAGTAAATTAAACGTATTCCCTATCCTAGAGCGCCCCCCAGCGCAATGCGTTGTAATGGTTTACGTTGTAAAAGTTGCGTCGTAAAGGCACTGCGTGGTAAAAGTTGCGTTGTAAAGGATGTTTCCCTAATATTGCTCCATTTAAAAATCCAGGACACATAATATACACACATAAGAAGTGACTTGCCCTTTTTTTCACCAATGGCATTGTTGTCACGGTGAGGAGACAGATGTTTAAAACCTATAACTGTTAGTAAATGCCTCTGGATGCAGTGATATAATCAGATGTACTAAGGTGAAACGCTTCTACAAGTAAAAGGAATACACTTTTTGAAATTTGATGAAAACTTTATCATATTTTTACAAGATGTTAGCTATTTGATTTACATGCTAAATACTTTCATGGCTTGGCTCGTACAAGGGCTCGAAGAGCCCAACCAGACCCTTGGGTCTGCCATGGTTCAGGTCTCCCTGTTAATTTGCTGACTCACCCACCTCTATCTTCCAGCTCTCATGGTGATCACAGAGTGAGACTGGCGCTCACTGTGTGACCGTGTGAAGAGAGACGATATTGTGTGACCCAATGTAAGTTGGTAAATCTGTATTGATGGCAGTGTAACGGCTGAAATGAAGAGAGAGGTTCAGGTTATGATACTGCTGCACACTTCAGTTGTCAAAAAGGTACAATCAACAATGTTAGCTTTGCAGGGGGCCTTAAGACCCCATCACACACATTCTATGTCCTTGGCCAGCACTATATCTACAAGGAGCCAAAGCCTTGCTCTTACTGTTTAGCAAAGCAGACATTAGGTCAGTGCAAACAGCTGGCCAGCTGTGCTTTTAAGGGATTTCTAAAGGAAATACCAACTGCAAAAAAGGCATAGAGGCAGCTGAATTGTAAAAATAAAATAATCTTAAAGGCAGGCCTAGGCCCTGGAAGTAGCAGTGCGATGGGTCCTGCTGCACCCTCAAAATAGCCGTGCTGGAGTTCAGATGGTGATTGAACAATTAGGATGCCTTTACATATTTTGTTTATTTTGTCACATATGTTGTGTGTTCAAAGACAGGTCAAATGTCAGGCTGTATCTTCAGACATATTGCTGATTATTATTTTAACAACTGAAACTGGTGTTTACTTTTGTTCTCTGATTGCAAGGTGAGTGGGTTTTGTAAAATTTACCTATGTGACAATCTTTCTGTAGTACACAGAGTGGCATAATCTCAAGAGCATGTGATAACTATCGAAAATTAACTTAACGCAACCTTGAACACCGCAGTCTATCGCTGGAAAATTACGCTGTGTTAACCAAGTATTCACAACACGGCGCTACCATGCAATATTCTCCCGATAATGCAACAAATGTCTGCGGTAAAATCAATGCCACACCGCAAAAACGCGAAACACGAATGCAAAAAAAGCTGCGATGAGGCCAATTGCGATACAAAAATCAGCAAAAACCAACGACAGGCCTGCAATTCACACGCTTCAGGTGGGAAAAATCACCATAAAAGTAGAAAAAAACAGACAAACAAATGCCAAAAAACAGCGAAGCACAATGGATGTTGCTGGGTCAAGTAGGGAGGACAACCAGAACCACACAAGCCCCGCAGAGGACCCGCCTGGGACCTCAGGGTCAGGGAAGACCAAGGAGAAGAAGAGTCGGAAGAAGCATTTCAGTCCGCAGGAAAACAGGATCCTGATAACGGAGCTGGTGAAAACCATCAACAACTGTCCCTCACCTCCACTGTGTCATTGGCAACCAAAAATGGACTATGGCAGTCCATCATGGACAAGGTGAAGGCAGTGGGAGTGCTGAAGAAGACAATGGAAGAGGTCAAGTGGCACTGGAAAGATGTCAAGGGGAAAACCAAGCTGAAACTCGCCAACAACCGGAAGGCAGCAATGCAGACTGGAGGTGGCAGTCCTGCGCCACAGGAGGAGCTAGACGAGATGGAAGAAATGGTGTCCACAGTCATCAGTGGGGAGACGGTGGCAGGAGTTGGGGGACTGGACACTGCTCAACATGACCAGACAAAACAGCACCAGGGTGAGTAACGACCAGGGACTGGGGGGGCGGGGGAGATGGGCACAATGGCACACATGCACAAATAAGTAGAGCACATTTGTGGATAAACCATGCCCCAGACTCCCAACTCCCACCAAGAGACCAATGTACCCAAGTATGCAACATCTCATCACTGTACAAGTACAGAAGTCAAAGGCACTTCACATGAAATAGAGAAGAGGCAGTAAAATCAGAGCTGCATGGGTGACTCCCCCAAAATGCAGCACACACACATAACATGCAGAGCACATGAACACTGACAACAATGTGGTACAAACAGCAATACGTCCACAACAGAACGCAGGATACAACTGGTTCCGCTTGGGTGGAGACACTGGCCAATCACATTTGTCATTACAGGGAAATGTGACTTGATGATGTACAAGTACAAACACAGACCAGCCAGATCCTCTCTTCTCTTACGACGAAGAGGACCACCACAGTTTCGACTCCGATGCCATCCAACAGCTCGTGGACAGCCTCCGCAGCCCACTTCCAGGAGCTGGACTGCCTAGACACTACGAGGAGACCACACAGCAGGCAGCACCCACCACCATGGCTGCCTCCCAGGACCCCCATGAGGAACACATGGCCTTCCAACACCATGTGTTGAGGCGCCAAGAGCAGCTGGCTGATCAGGTGCAAGTGGGCTACGACCGCATGGCAGACAAACAAGATGCCATACCTGGGTGTCTTAGTCCCATCAGTGACCACTCATGGTCCCTAATGGACACCCACAGTCCGCTCCATACTCTCCAATGGACCATGGCTGACATCGCTGGAGCCCTGACTCAGAGAATCAAACAACTGTCCAGTCAGAGTGGCACTAGCAAAGTCACACGGGAGTTAGGAAACATACGGAGTTTAATGGAGACCATGGAGCAGGCGAATACAGAAACAGTGGCTGCAACGGGTGGACACCAGCGAGTGGTACCTGGGTTCCTCAATGACCTCAAAACCATCCTCATGGCATTGCTGCCAGAATGCGTGGCGCTGATGCATGCTGCTGCTAGCACTACATCCACATCTCCGCCCCATGAAGTTTCAGTGGCACACAGTGTGGCAGACATTCCACCTCCGGTCCCTTAAGTGTCACCGCCGCACAGTGCAGGAGACAGAACACCACCACCCACATGTGAGGCACATGTAATAGCAGAGTACAAAGATGTGGATGAAACCGCCTTACTGATACGAAGAAAAGGGTACCATTCATCTCCGCCATATGGCGGGTTTCTGCTTGGTTATGCCCTCTGCATCATCACCTTCCACTGTCCCCCGATGCACTCTGTGACACTCACCTTGGACCTTGGCATGGACTGACATATTCTGTTTGATCGCCAATGACACAGTAATCAGACTGCGGACTAAACTATTCCCCTTCCTTTGGACTTGTCATTCCCTGAAGGACTCTGGCTGGCCCTCCACGGGCCAACATCGTCATGTGGGATTTGCACGGCCCTGTACTGCTCCAGATGCAACACTCCTCTGAATGTGCATTAAACATTCATAATCCCACAGATATGTCATGTATGTGGTCTTTCAAGTGTGGAAGTAAGGATGAATGTGGGCTCAGTGAATTCCTCATACGTCCATGTGGCTCATGTCGTTGGACTTGGGTCACAGGGTGACACATTGCTGAATGCTGTCCGGGTGGCGCTGAAACAACAACAGGGACACACGCATCAGTTACTTCCTTCTCCAGCCCAGGACGGAACCAGGCCCAGAGCCCCAGGGTCATTGTTCAAACCCTTACGCTGGACTGGCGTACGCCAGGCCAGGCCACTCCACTTACGCTTACAGGGGGGACGACAATGCTACATGTCCCAGGTCTTCCCTGTAGTGATCTGCTGATCACAGGTCTAGTTGTCAGCATGCCACAGCCCCTCCCTCACGGTTGGTATACACCCACACCACACCCATCCAGCACAGGCATCACAGGACATGTGACCCTGCCAATAAACAGGCCCGGGCGCACGTGCTCGACACCATTTCCACTCTCTGTCTGGGTGTATCCGTGTGGTGTTCATGTAGGCCTGAGGGCCAAGGGCCCTGCAACATCACATTTCCCTGGCCCGGAGGTGACATGATGGCGTCCGCACCACGATACCCAATCATACAGAGTCCATGACTTGCGGGGCACAGATTTGGTGGCACCGGATACACTGCGGCCGGCACAGGCACATTGCCAAGGGACGGTGACTTTCGGTGCAGTGAGGTAGGGGCACCTTAAGTGCTGAGCGGATGTGCAGCCTGCGATGATGCCCCGTCCCGGAGGTCTGGACTGCTCAGGATTTGTGTGCCCTGCTGGACCACAGTGTAGGCCAGAGACAGCTGGCAGCGCGGACCTACCGCCATGTGGCGTCGCCTCCTGGATCACAGGTAGTGACCCCACAAGGGCTGAGTGGGTGTGCAGCCTGCGATGATGCGGTTTGAGGTCTTGATGTCCTCTGCAAAATCAAGATCTAGAATCAAATGTGAGACCTGGTGGCCTGCGGAGTGGGGCTGCATGATGTAGAGGTTGCCATGTCCACCTGACTTTGCTGCTAACCCCTCCTGAGGCGCCTGCCGGGAGCCACGCCTGTGCTCACTTACACCAGCGCACCTGGACGCCGCATCTACCTCTCCTGCCCTGGGAGCAAAGTTTGGACCATTTTAATCACGCCGGTGCCTCGACTTAAAACGGCACTCGCTGCTTGATTTGAACTTTTCCTACCTGCCTTGCCCTCCGGAGCGCCTCCCACTGATCGGCCCCTCCTCTACTTCCTGGCTTGCTGGAGTGGGGACGGGCGAGGCTGGTTGCCATCTTGGGCACTCTGGGGTCGACGGGCTAGTGTTCTGGCCACTCCCCCCCTGGCTAGTCTTCTTCTGGCGTTCATCTCCAGCCTCACCTGGCTTTGCTGCTAACCCCTCCTGAGGAGCCTGCCGGGAGCCACGCCTGTGCTCACTTACACCAGCGCACCTGGACGCCGCATCTACCTCTCCTGGCGCTGCCCTGGGAGCAACGTTTGGACCATTTTAATCACGCCGGTGCCTCGACTTAAAACGGCACTCGCTGCTTGATTTTAACTTTTCCTACCTGCCTTGCCCTCCGGAGCGCCTCCCGCTGATCGGCCCCCTCCTCTACTTCCTGGCTTGCTGGAGTGGGGACGGGCGAGGCTGGTTGCCATCTTGGGCGCTCTGGGGTCGAC
Source organism: Lissotriton helveticus (assembly GCF_964261635.1). Lineage (NCBI taxonomy): Eukaryota > Metazoa > Chordata > Amphibia > Caudata > Salamandridae > Lissotriton > Lissotriton helveticus. The sequence goes on from NC_136057.1 coordinate 1,765,941,348, forward strand.
GGGCTAGTGTTCTGGCCACTCCCCCCCTGGTTAGTCTTCTTCTGGCGTTCACCTCCCGCCTCACCTGACTTTGCTGCTAACCCCTCCTGAGGCGCCTGCCGGGAGCCACGCCTGTGCTCACTTAAACCAGCGCACCTGGACGCCGCATCTACCTCTCCTGGCGCTGCCCTGGGAGCAACGTTTGGACCATGTTAATCACGCCGGTGCCTCGACTTAAAACGGCACTCGCTGCTTGATTTTAACTTTTCCTACCTGCCTTGCCCTCCGGAGCGCCTCCCGCTGATCGCCCCCTCCTCTACTTCCTGGCTTGCTGGAGTGGGGACGGGCGAGGCTGGTTGCCATCTTGGGCGCTCTGGGGTCAACGGGCTAGTGTTCTGGCCACTCCCCCCCCTGCCCCGCCCTTTCCCCTTCCTACATCATGACATTGTTTCCTCGGCTGCGCAGCGGTCAAGCGCAGCGGGCGCGACGAAGGCGCGCCAAAGTTGCGCCTAAGTTAAGCCCGTCTGTGCCCGTCCACGACGGGCCGGGACCTGGGGCCTGTGTTCCTGGTCCTCTGCTGGTCTATTCGTCTGCCCTGCTACACTCTTATTCTGCCAACATTTTTTCACCTCTTCCCCTCCCCATGGCACACTGCCTTGATTCTCTTGGCATTTATGTCCCCCACCCATGTCCGATGGTCCCTCCCTCCCAAACTACACCCCCTTTTCCTATGGATTCCCCCCTTGTTCCCCGTCCTCCTCCTTCCCCTCCTGCTGCCTCTGCCTACCTGCTTAACACTCGCTCAGCAAGAAAGCATCAGGTGGATCTTTTCAATCTCCTGAATATGGAATCTCCTGATTTCTTATTCCTCAAGGAAACTTGGTTTTCAGCTGATTCTCTTCCCGATATTTTGGCCATTCTCCCTGATTCATACTATATCCTCCGGGCGGACCGTCCTGATGGCAGGGTTGGGGGGGGTGTGGGCATGATTGTTCGCTCCAGCTTGCAATTTCAACTCCTTTCCCACTCCCCCATACCCAATGTGGACTACCTAGTGGCCCGCTCACTTAATCTCTCAGTTCCCCTCACGGTTGTTCTTATGTATCGCCCTCCTCAAAATATGCCTTTGTTTGTGCCCATCCTTCAGGAACTCTTAGCCACTCTTGTGGTTAATAACTCTTCGGTTCTTTTTTAGGCGATTTTAATTTTTGGCCAGGCGATCCTAAGGAGGACTTGTCCTCCAAAGATTTCTCGGCCACTCTTCGCTGCCTCAATTTTTTTCCTCATGTTTCTGCCCCTACACACGACCAGGGTCACATACTGGACCAAATCTGGTCAGCATGCTGTATGGTGCTTTCCCCTACTATTCTCCCTTGCACTTGGTCGGATCACTCTATTGTTTCTTTCTCTATTCACCTGGGCTCCACTGACAAACCCCCTTTACCTAAAAATATTCTCGCTCGTAGCTGGAATCAGGTCGATCTGAACTCTCTTTCGCTCGCCCTAGCTTCTTCCGCCCCTGATCTCTCTGATCTTCCTCTTGATTCTCAGGCTGAGGCGGTCAGAACCTGGCTATCCTCTTCCTGCGATCGGGTTGCCCCGCTCAGGAGGGTTAAGACCATTCGCCCCCATGACACTCACAAATGGTTCAATACTGACCTAAAAGTTCTTAAGTTAGATCTTAGACGGTCTGAGCGTCAGTGGAGACGTAAATATTGTCCCACTCTTCGGGCCAAAAATAAACTTCTCTCACATGAATACAAAAGAGCGATTCTCTCGGCCAAAACTAAATATTTTTCCGAGAGGGTCGCCCTTTCGTCTAACAAATCCAAGGAGATCTTTTCCCTAGTTCACAATTTAGCCTCTTCTGATCACACCAGCCCTAGCCCTGTCCCTTCCCAGATCCTTTGTTCTTCAATTAACGATTATTTTATCAATAAGATCGTTAAGATCAAATCTAATATCCCCACTGTATCTTTTCCTGGCCCGCCCCCTGTTGTCCCTTTGCCCTCTTCTTTTTTAGACCATTTTTCGCCTATATCTCTGGACTCATTCCATGCCCTACTCACCAAAGTTAAGTCCGGATCGCCGGTGGACTGTGCTCCTGCACGCATTCTTAGAACACTTTTCTCTAGCTGCCCAGCACCCCCTCTCTCCTTTCTTAATGCTTCCCTCACCCAGGGCTTAGTTCCTGCTACCTTTAAATCAGCTATCGTCTTACCTATTCTTAAAAAACCCGATCTGGACCCATCACTCCCTTCCAACTTTAGGCCTATTTCTCTTCTTCCCTATTTGGGTAAGATCCTCGAAAGTCATGTAACATCTTGCTTGTCCATCTATATCGAGGAGAACCGTCTCTTGGTCTCCCATCAGGCGGGCTTCCACCCGGGTCACTCTACGGAGTCAGTGGTCCTTGCTGTGCTTGATGAGTTGAAGGGGAAAGCCGACTCCTATCTTCCCCCGGCCCTGGTCCTCCTCGATTTGTCCGCTGCGTTTGACACGGTCGACCACTCCATCCTTCTTGACCGTGTTGGCGCAGCGGGCATCCGGGGTTCTGCTCTTTCCTGGCTTGCGTCCTTTCTTAAGGGACGCTCTCAAGCAGTTCACCTTTCTGGTTTCTCGGCCCCCCCTCGTCCGGTTTCTTGTGGGGTTCCCCAAGGTTCCTCTCTTTCCCCTCTTCTCTTTAATCTCTATATCTACCCTCTTATCTTGTCCCTTCTCGATATGGGGGTCTCTGTGTATAACTACGCAGACGACCTCCAGCTCGTTTTCGATCTTTCCTCTTCCTCTGACTCCCTTCCTAAACTTCGTTCTACTTTGGTTTTTATATCTGAGTGGATGAGTTTCAATCATTTGAAACTCAACCCGGACAAGACGGAGCTGGTTTTGACGGGCGGCCCTTCTAACCCCTGGTCTTCTTCTTTTTGGCCCCTCACTTTTGGCCCTCCCCCTGTACCCGTTGCTTCTGTTCGCACCTTGGGTATTAGGGTCAGTCAGGATCTTTCTATGCACGCACAAATCAGTTCTGTTTTCTCTTCTTGCTTTTTGTCTCTTCGTCTTATTCGAAAAATTTCCAGTTTTTTTACTTCTGATGCCCTCAAAATTATTATTATGGCTTTTATCACTTCCCGGCTTGATTATGGAAATGGCCTGCACGTGGGCATTCAAGCCTACGAAACTCGTCGCCTACAGGCAATTCAAAATCAGGCTGCCCGGCTCATCCTTCATCTTCCCAAAACCTCTCACATCACTCCGGCGCTTAAATCCCTTCATTGGCTCCCTGTACTCCAGAGATCCCTTTTTAAATTGGGCTGCCTTGTTTTCCGAGCCCAGGCTCGCTCTGCTCCTTTGTTTTTCAGTTCCCTCATCTCTTCTCACGCCCCCACCCGCTCTCTTCGCTCCTCCACTCTCTCCCTTCTTCATCTCCCCCGTTTTCGCAACACCAGAACGGGTGGCACCAGGTTCCCTGTTTTGGCCCCCCGTTTCTGGAACAGCCTCCCCCTGTCCATACGTTCTATTCCCATCTATTCCCACTTCCGTAAAGCCTTAAAAACCTTTCTATTCTCTCAGGCGTTCTCCTGCTAATTCTCAGTGGCCTCTTTTGTGATTTGTGGCTTTAGTCCCTAGCGCCAGGAAGCCGCTTGGCCACAGTGCGCTTTATTAAATATTTTTTTTCATTCATTCATTCACAGGGCCCCGGACATTGGGCTTGCACAGGCATGTGGTGGGCCCTCATTGCGACACGCCTATGGTGGAAGGTGAGTAGTGATTCCTGGGTGTGAGGGGCAGGCATGCATCGCTGGGCGGTGGGAGGGGCTGAGGTGTATCTGCCTGGGTGCACAGTGGCGCGCATGCACCGCTGGGCGGCGGTAGGGACTGGGGTGCACCTGCCTGTGTGTGCAAGGGCGGGCATGCACTGCTGGGTGGCGGGAGGGGCTGAGGTGTATCTGCCTGGGTGCTCAGGGGCACGCATGCACCGCTGGGTGGCGGTAGGGGCTGGGGTGCATCTGTCTTGGTGCGCACATGCAGACAGGCGATGATGGCATGTGCAATTGTGTGTACTTTGCCAATCATGTATTTGGACTCTGTTTCAGATGACGGATCTGTTTCAGATGTGGAACCTGATGAACTGTACTACATACCTGCACGTGGATGGAGACACACCGGTTTCAGCAGGGGATCAGTGCGGCCTGGGTGCGCAGTGTGGGCACTCTCTCTCCCTGTCCATCTCTTCTGTTATCTGGGTCTCCCTCTCCCTCTGTCTCCCTTTCTCTCGCTCCCCCTCTCTGTCCGTCTTTCTCTCGCCTTCCCTCTCTGTTTGTCTTTCTCTCTCTCCCCCTCCCTCTCTGTCTGTCTTTTTCTCGCTCCCCCTCTCTGTCCGTCTTTCTCTCGCTCCCCCTCTCTGTCCGTCTTTCTCTTTCTCCCCCTCTCTGTCCGTCTTTCTCTCACTCCCCCTCTCTGTCTGTCTTTCTCTCTCTCCCCCTCTCTGTCTGTCTTTCTTTCTCTCTCCCTCTCTGTCCGTCTTTCTCTCTCTCTCCCTCTCTGTCCGTCTTTCGCTCGCTCCCTCTCTTTCTCTCTCTCTGTGTCTCCCTCTCTCTTTCGCTCTCTCTCTCTGTCCTTTGATAAGCGGAAGTCACACCTACTCATCTGGATTTTTGTCTTGCAGGCTGTGATCTACAGATTGTCCCGAGGAGAGCCGCCATGTGTCTTCATTTCTTTTCTGTGTTTATTTGATTAAAATTACGATTGTTTATTCGAAGGTGAATGTGTGATGCTCATTTTTGTGACGACACATGCATGTCACTAAATGTAATTGTGCGACATCAGGCTGAATATTTGGTACGTGTTTCGTGTAGTTGATGTGGCATGTCTTTTCCCTGGGGGTGTGTGCCCATGGAGGGGGCCTCCTGGGGGTGGTAGCGGTGGGTGTCGTGGCCCTGTTGGGGCTCCTAGCTGCATGATCGGTGGTTGCCGGGATAATCTGTGGCGATGTTTATTGCGGCAGCTATCGCAGGTAAACTGGTGATATGGGCTGTTTATACCAGCTTGTGAATGGTGCGATAATTTTTTTATTTTTTTAAATTATTTTATTTATGTAGCTTTCAGAGAAAAGGTACAGTATCAACAACATACCCCCCTCCCCCACCCTCCAATTGTGCAGTACATCCCATGAACTTCAGACATCCGTCCTCACAGTTACCAATGATTACACAGCCAATTAGCCAACAACCCATTAAGTAGGGCAGGCGGCAATGTAGGTTCATATGTGCGCATACTCGTGGCATGCTGGCGATTCTCGAAAACACTAGTGTCAAAACTTACAGCATCAGGTTCCTCATTCAGGAAAAATCGCTCACATTTCTAGGCGTGTCAGGCACAGTGTCCAGCCCTCTAGGTCCCCTGATGTTCTGCTGCGTGGGTGCTATCAGCCCGAGTCGCTAAATAAGTGTGGTAGAGCCCCCAGAAGTTCTTGGGCCTGCTGGTAGGGGGGAGGAGTTCACTATAATTCTCGGATTGTGTGCAGCAATACAGCATGTCATGGGCCCATCTCTTAGGCGTCGGCTTTGGGCCTCTCATCCAGCAGCATGCTACTACTCTGCGCGCAATTAAAAACTCCATATCTACCATCCTGCGGATCGCTCTCGGCAGCTTTTTGGTGTAACCCAATAATGCTATCATAGGGTCTGGGGGGATGTCAACTTCTGTAACCGTGCTAATTTCTTCGAAAATCTTTATCCAGAAATCCCTGATCCCCGGGCACAGCCATGCTAGATGCAAAAAGTCAGCGTCAGGGACATGACACCGCTCACAATCCGCTGTGGCGCGGAGACCATACCTAAAAAGTCTAGCCGGGGTGTAATATATTCTATTTAGGAATTTGAAGTGTACCAATCTGTGCCGGCCGTTCAGTGATATGTTTTTTGTATTGGAGCAGCAAAATGCCCAAGTATCATCATCTAGTGCCGTTTGCATATCAGACTGCCAGGCCAAACGTGCTTTAGTGTATGTGTGTTCCCGGTGGGATTGTGATAAGCTATATAAGTGAGAGAGCAGCTTCTGCGGTGACGTCGCCTTTATGATATACGTGAGTTCACGAACCTCCGGTGGTTCCATCATGTCCCCCCCCAAAAGATCCAAAAGAGCATGTTGAACCCTGTAGTACGGGAAACGCGTCAAGAGCGGTGGTGCATTAATACCAGCCACCACTCGTTCCCATGTCTTTACCAGTCCCCAGCAGTCGCTATTTTGAGTTTCAGCATGTCGGCTATCACACCCTTATCCCGCAACGGGGGCAACCATCTGGCCCAGTCAATGGGCATAATAGGGGAGTAAAGTAGTGCTCCATTCTCCCCCTGAAGGAGGCTGTGCCACGCATGGTTAGTAGACGCCAGTGAGTCCAGGCACCCCGTCCTACGATCAGTCGGTTCTAAAATCGTGTGAGGGAGGGAGATAGGGCTGGCAACCAGGGTTTCCATCTTAACATGCGGTATGTCTTGGTCCCCATGCACCCATGTATGTAAATGTGCTTCCTGTGCCACTCGAAAGTACAGCTCCAAATCCGGAGCACCCAGACCTCCCAGTTTGTACGGCAGTGTGAGTAGTGACCACTTTGCGCGAGGTTGACCACCCGCCCAGGCAAGCTTTGTCATCAGCTGCTGCAGTCTCTGGAAAAATACTTTGGGGAGCCCCATAGGGATAGTCATAAACAAAAACAAAAATCTGGGAAGCACCACCATTTTCATTATAGCAATGTGCCCCAATAGAGAGAGCGGTAGTTTGCACCAGGCAGTCACATCATCCTCCAGCTTGCTATAAGCGGTTCCGTAGTTTGCACTGAATATGGTCTCTGGGTCCGTATGTAGGCGAACCCCCAGATACCTAATTGGTTCTGTGGTCCAAGTGAGTGGGTACTCCATGTCAGTAGGCCGTGTGACAGGGGTCAAGGGAAATGCAAGTGACTTTGACCAATTGACTCGAAGTCCCGACAGCGCGCCAAATCTGACCACTTCTCTTAGGACTGAAGATAGGTTGTTGTTCGGGTCACGGACGTATAGTAAGGTATCGTCAGCGTACATTGACACCACTATCTTGTAGCTCAGAAAGCACACGCCTTCGTTGCCATGCTATTCCCTCAGGGCGCAAGCCAAAGGCTCTGCCACCAGTGCATAAAGGAGGGGCGAGAGAGGGCACCCTTGCCTAGTTCCTCTGGTGATGGGGAATGAATCCATCACCAGGTCATTGATTCTGATTCAAGCCCGTGGTCTACTGTAGAGAGCCCCTATCATCTGCAGAATGGGCTGGCCTAGTCCCATGCATTGCAAAACCATTCTCATAAACGCCCATTCAACCAAGTCGAAGGCCTTTTCCATATCCAGGAAAACTGCGAGTGCCTCTCTATCCTGCCGCACATGCTGTATCACGCCCAATACAGTGCGGATGTTATAAGTTAAGTGCCTGCTTGGAATGAAGCCAGCCTGCTCTGGGGCTATCAATCTGGGTGCCAGGAGCGCCAGTCTAGTGGCCAAAACCTTGGCAAACAACTTAGCATCCACATTCAACAAAGACAGTGGTCTATATGAGCTACATTCCTCCCTGGGCTTACCTGGCTTGGGGATGGTGACTATGAGTGCCTCCCTCATCGATTCCGGCATGGAACCCTGAACACATATATCATCGAAAAGAGTTGACAAGTGTGGAATCAGCTGATCTTTAAAGGTCTTATAGAAGCCTGCCGTGAGTCCGTCCGCGCCAGGGGCGCTTCCAGATTTCATGCTCGACAGAGCGTCAGTTATTTCATCTTTTTCGAATGGGAGCATGAGGAATTCCCTGTGGGCGTTAGTTAGCACGGGGATGTCAAATGGCTCAGGTAATCCTCAATGTCTTCCTCAATATCCCCCCCTCTAGTCGTGTACAGGTTTTCATAGTAACTTTTAAAGGCAGCAGCTATGTGAACAGGGTCAGTTAGTGTGTCCCCAGTGCTTGATGTTAACTCCGTTATCTGTTGACGTTTCCTCCCTCCCCCTATGATCCTGGCTAACAGCGAGCTAGGTCTGTCACTCTCACCATATACTCTAGCCGTAGCATACTTTCCCATATGTTTAACTTCTCTGTCTGCTTCGTCGTGGAACTCCATTAGTAGCATTTTGATTTCCTCGCCAACCTCACTATCAGCGCTCTCTCTTTGTCGCCTCTCCAGAGCCTCTAGTTGTTTCTCAATCTCAGCCAAACGCGCTCGGATGGCCTTTAGGACGCCCGAGTGTTTGGACATCGCCACTCCCCGTATGTATACTTTGAAGGTCTCCCATACAGTCTGAAAACTCTCCACCGATCCAATGTTAGTTTAAAAAAATTTATCAATTGCTTCCGCTATTTCCCCCCTGAACACCGGATCTAGTAAAGAATATGGCGGAAACCGCCAGGTAAATGGCGGAATGGATTGGCCCTTGGTTGCCAGCTTCAGGAGTACTGGCGAGTGGTCTGAGAGCGTCCTAGGAAGTACGCTGCATTTGCCTATCACGCCCAATTTAGAGTCAGGAACGAGCCAATAGTCTATCCTAGTATGTATGTCATGATACGCAGAAGTTTGTTCGCTAGGGTCTTATAAAAGTAAGGGGAGTCGAAGTTGGGGCCATATGTGTTAACAATTACTAAGGCATACCTAGGCCAGTACATCTAGAGATTACATATCTGCCCTCCGGGTCAGTTTCCAGTGTGTGTTGTGTTATTTTTGACTTTGGGTTAACCCACGTCATGACCCCCCTGGCGTGTGTTGTGAAACCCGCCACTGCAATGTTGCCCTCCAAACCTCGGCATTTTAGCATCGCGCTGTTATTCGGTAGGTGTGTCTCCTGAATCAAAGCTAGATCCACGTGATGTCGCTGCAGGTAGCTAAGCACTTTACGCACCTTCCTGTGGTCATTTAGGCCTCGCACATTCCACGCGAGCGCTCTTATTACAATAGGATGCGCGTTCCCTGCGTTGTTAGTCATGGCCCTGACAAAGTGATCATCGGGTACGCTGTTATGGAGTGCGGTATCTGGGCGAGCAGTGTAGTATGCTCGCTGTGGCCGTGTATCGTGTTCCGGTGAGGTGTGCCTAAATCTGGTGTCAAGGAACTCGGTGTCTCTGCACAAGAACAAGAACATTTTCCCATCCACAAAAAACTTCCCTCCCCCACCCACAGCAGACCAACCCCATTTCGGCCTAGCATGATGAAACTTCCCCCCAGAAACAATACAAAAAAAACCCAACTGGCCCCTTTCGAGACCATCAGTGCTTAAAGCGCTAGGGCAGAGGTCGCCAGAAAAGCAAATAACAGCTCTGCAGTAATGCGCACCTCTAAACTGCCCCAGCGCCGTCACCCAATTATCATGTGTCAACGCTATCTTACAGTATACCTCAGTGAGCCCAACAGAGCCAACCCTTTCTAGTTTTTCACAACTCACAGTCTCATCGGGGTTAAACAACCATGTGCATTGTAGTGTATGTGGGAACTGGTCCATATATAGACAGTAGGGCATCTCAAAACTGTTCCCCAGTGCATACATAATGAAAAGATCTCACCCAGCTTTGAGTCTGCGGTCCACTCACGAGTCCCCTTGAGGCTCGTGTTTTGATGCTGAGCGTCGGGCAAGGCCCGCTGCAGTATTGGCTCCAGTGCTCGCCACGTTGTCCAGCCTCACAATGGCCCTGCATTCGCAATGTGCGACAGCGGAGCCGCTGTCTTATTCCTGGTCATCCAGATTGCTGTTATCTTCTTGCTCTCCAGCTTGGCTTCTAGGGCTGCTCCTCTGTTCCTTGGTCCACACCTTCAGAGACTTTTGGAGTTCTTTAGGGTCCGTGAAGATGTGCGAATGCCCCTGTCTGTTGATCCGCAGTTTGGCCGGATACAGCATGGCGTAATCCAGCCCAAGGGCACGCAGCTGTTGCTTGTATGGAGCAAAGCGTCGCCGTTCCTCTTGCACTTTCGCAGTGAAGTCAGGGTACAGGGAGACGTCCATACCTTCAGACTGCAGCTTCCCTTTTTCTCTTGCAACAAGCAGCGCAGTGTCCCTGTCCCTGTAATTCAGTAGTTTGGCGATTATTGGTCTCGGACGCAGGCCCAAAGTACGATGCGCCCTCTCCACGATGAACATTGGTGAGAAGATGTCGTCTCCCAGTAGGGTGACCAGGAGTTTCTCCACAAAGAGTTCCATTTTCCCGGTTTGAGTCGTCTCTGCAATCCCCGTGATGCGAATGTTCGAGCGCCTCGAGCAAGCTTCCAAGTCTTCCGACTTATCTTGTATGATCTGAAGTAGTCTATTGAGCTGCTTGCCATCATCCTCCAGTACAGTCTGCGCTTCTTCGACTTCAGTTATTCGTCTTTCCGACATGTCGAGACGCTCCGCATGTTTGTCCACCCTTTCTGACATGTGGTCCATGCGATACGTGAAGGCATCAATCTTAGACCCTATTGACGCCATGCTGTCCTGCAAGCCCTTCTCCATCGTAACCAGCAGGTCTTTAATGTCGTAATACATTGACCTCTCCGGCCCCCTGGTCTGCTGTGTTGGCTCAGGCACCTGAGACTCCGGCACTCTAGATCGCCGTTGTTCGAACGCCAGCTTAGACTGAGTCTTGTCGCCCTTGCCCATGGTAGCACGTCCGGTTGTTGTAACTTCAGGCCTCTCAGCACGCGTGCAGCAGAGAACTTCTGTGTAGTGTTCAATCCAGTGTTCCGGTGTCAGCCTGCTCTGTTGTGTTTGATGGGGTCGCCGCTTCACCACCCCCTCCGAGTATGATGCCCGATCAGTATGGCGCTATCCAGTGTGGCGCCCAAAGTGACTGAGTGTATTGCCAGGACCGGAGTGCCGCACCTCCAGTATGCGAGGTTTTACTGCCACCCGCAGCCCCTGCTACGTGCACCGGTATGCGGCCGGAGTATGCCGGCAGAGACCCGCGGTGCAGATCAGCAGAGCACGTTGTATGTGACTCCCTCTCCCTCGTATCTCGGGATAGCTGCGATCCTATGGTTACGTTCAATGCACCGCAAACAGTGTGACTCAATTAGGAGTATTCGTCACCAGTTTCTCGCCCATACACGCTAGCTAGGCTCTACAAGCCTCCTCCTTGCCGCGCCGTGGGGACTCACAGGCCCGTTAAGGGCACAATGAGGGCGGCGGAGGTCCGTTATTCGACTCTCCCTCCACCACCGGAGCGTAGACACCGTCCAGCTAGAGCGGAGCAAAGTTGCAGATGATGTACACCACGCCCGGGGGGAAACCAAGAAGCCCGCGCGGCAACCAGGAGTGGTCACCGCCACAGTCCGGATGCCCCAGGCTCACTCCAAGACCTTGTGGTCTCACAATGTGGTCGCGCAGGGCGGCGGAGGGGGGGGCGGGCCGCGCCCCGAGTTTGCTTGCCGGCCTGAAACCGTCGTGGCTCTCATGCACCAGACAGTGCCTAATCGTGAATCATCTGTCCAGCGGGGCCGTTATGCATGCAGTCCGGCACTGTTCATGATGCAGTTCCTCAGCAGCAGGCCTTGCATCCAGCTCAAGGACCAGAGCCCCGTGCACTCGGTATGTCGCTGGCTCCCGGCAGCAGATCCTGAAAGACCCACAGGTCCCGCGTCGCAGCGTTCAGCCGGTCCTAGGCCTACGCCCCCCCCGCTGGCAGTGGGGGCTCCGCAGGATTCCTCACCGTCCCCGCACACTACCGCGGCCCACCTCACCCTTCAGTTCTTCAGTGTCCGGCCATTTTTTGGAAGTGTCTCTCGCTCCGTCAGGGCTCCGACAGGCCCGGGTCCGTCCTTGCCGCTCAGGCCGCACGCACTGCGACGCACGCCGGGCAGTTCCCCAGGTGATTCCGGGGTTTATGGCCTAGTCTGCAGGAGAGCCGTTCTGCACCGCAACTTCTTCCCCGGGCGCCGGTTTTGCACCGCTCGCGCTTCCGAGGATACCAGCTGGCCTCTGAGGGTTAACACTCCCTCCGGGAGTTATCTGGCTCCGTCGACACAGGATTTTTAACAGGATATCGTGGGTAACGGCACGGAGCTCAGCAACTAAGCGTCTTCCATCAACGCTGGCAAGCTCCGCCCATCAATGGTGCGATAAATTTATTGCCACTTTTGCTGCGATCAAGTGCTGTTAACTCGGAGATAAGTCCTTGAGAATATGCCCCAAAGTGTGAAAGGAAAGCTGTGTAGGATGTTAATTTTTTTGCCAAAGCAGAACGAAATGTAAATACCTGTAAATGGACTAAAAACATATATCAGCAATTAGAAAGGCACAAATGAAAAAACTGTTTTGTCATTCTGAAGTATGATGGAAATGAAGATTTTAACAAGATCAAATCAAATCAAGACGCTTTACTTGGTGATGCGCAAATGATAAATATTCACTGAAACCTGAGTTCCACACATTGTGCACTACATGGTTTTATCAGTAAAATTATGTTTATGAACATTTAGGGGACATATAAATGGAATATGTCTGTAAATGATTGTGTGCTACCACACCAGGGCTTCATAATGCACCACTGCCTACATACCACATCTGTACCACTCTCCTGCTGAATCACTGTAGCACATTTGTTTTACTTTTTGTGTGATGCTTGGATTTATCACAGGCTCTATGACTTTGGTGATATACCATTAATGGCAGCACCCTCACTTTGGAAATTGTTCCAGCACCACTGCTTAAAGGGCCATCTGACTCAGCAATATGTCTCAAAACCCAAACATACTTCATGAAGCAAAGGAACCTTCCAGAAAGCTTGTTGGTGGTTGTAAGAGATGTCCATCATCCCCTTTGGTTTTGCTTTGTTCGCCCTAAGTTGGCAGCGTATACCCAGACTTGAGTCCCTTGCTCACTTTGCCACTGGATTCAAGATAGCCTGGCTGATGAGGGCTGTGAGCCCAAAACCAGTCCCAGGATGCTTAATTCCGGTCCAGGGAAGACATGGCTTGGCAGTTCGGGCTGGACTGTTCCCATGAGGCACAGGGTCAGACTGATTTGCATATGGCCATATCTGAACTGGGGTGGCAGAGTGAACTAAAGAATGATAATGGATTAAATCCAGATCAGTTGACTGGGGGTGAGTGCTTTCAATGTTCAACACTCCGTCCATCATCCCCTTTGGTTTTGCTTAGAGCACTCTCAACACCAGCGGCACTCTAAATTTGCTCACGTAAAATGTCTGCTTTTCTATTAAAGTCTTTAACCCCTTCGACGCTGATGACGAGCTGGGCTCGTCATGAGGTAGCCTCCTCGCACGCTCATGACGAGCCCAGCTCGTCACGTAACATGCGTTTTTTTTAAAACTCAGCGTACGGGCGGAATTCCGCCCGCACGCATGCGGTTAAGCAAAGGATTAGCACAGTGCCATTCACGCCAAGATAGAAAGGGACAAACTCTTTTGCCATATCTACAGCAAAGTGTTTAAGCATTGGATTAGCACAGTGCTATCCATGCCGAGCTGTAGAATGACCAAAGCCTTTTACCACTCAAGGCACCGTATTACAGCTTTGGATTGGCAAAATACCATCAGAGCCAATCTTGAGAACTACCCAGAGTTCTCTGCTTCTTTTTTGCATAATGTATGTGTCCCTCTATGCCTGAAAAGGTTTTGTTTTGACTTCTACAGGGTGCTCCCTTGCGTCTGGACAAAGCTATACCTCTCTGAAGAGCTCTAATGAGAGCGAAAGACGTGTAAGGGGTTGCTTTTATTAATTTTAGGTTGGCTTGGATGGTATTTTACCATTACAGTTAGTAAGGACAATCAGCAACTACTGGTAACATTGCACCAAGCACACCACATTAGGCATAACCCAAATAATGGCACTGAGCACAGTACATTTGTACAAACACAGCATTAGCAACAGTGTACCACAGAAACACCTACCACAGTGCACATCCCATCAGCCCCTCTCAGGCGTAAATGTATTTGCTCATGTGCAACAATATCTCTAGGAGCCCACTGGTCCCCAATCGGCAGCCCACCTCCTCTGCGCTTGCCACCTGGACTGTGTGGTAGTCCGGAGTAGTTCCTTCCCCCTGAGAACTACTAAGCTACTCCCCTTCCTTAGTAGGAAGTGGGGTCTCCATCGAGGTTACCCCGAATTTCCCTCAACACGCAATGCACGGGGCGGGGATAACTCACCCTGTCTCCTCTACTGGAGAATTCCCCTGATGTTGCAGCTGCCTGTGACCCAGCGGCGCAGCTGTGATAATTCCAGGAAAACAATAAGGCCTGTCAGCTGCTTCACACCTTGGCTCCCCAATCCATGGCTGCCCTCATCTGCCAGGAATGGGATAAAAACTAGCAGTAGGGCACTGAGCGAAGCCTCGTTCAGCCCCGCCCACAACAAGGCGTCCTTTGCCTGACTTCCTGCTTCCTCTTCTGTTCAGCTCCTGTTCGCGCACCGTGCACGGCACTGGCCCCGCCCACAACCAGGCCCGGCCTGGCTTCTGCCTGCTTCCTCCCTCAGCCACAGAATACGGAGCGAGGTCTCCCCAACTTCTCGGCTCTCTCAGCAGCGACTGAAGCTGTGAGCACGATCCCTTTAAAGCCAAAGATGGACACGGTGTGAGCACACTCTGTACCAACTGCACCTTTGCAGGTTGAGCCACATCTCGGGCTCCTGGACAATTTTACAAGCGCCCACCATGCACTTCTGGGTGCAGGCACTGCATCTTGCAGCACAGAAAAAATGGGAGCGTTCCCCGCACCGTGCTGACGGACACCTCCTCATGGGGGGGGGGGACACAGCACTCAGCCTGTCTCCCACTTCCAGACACAGCCAGGAGCTTGCAGCGCTCTTCCCCAGGAATTGGCAAGGGCAGAGGACAGGGCCCAGGCGGTCCAGCATGCAGGGTCCCATAGCAGAGGGGCAGTCCTCTCAGCTACCCAGCAGGCAGCAGGTAGTCCCTGGCGGCGGTAACTCCTGGCATCCAGCAGTCCTCTGGCAGTACTTCAGTTTCAGTCCATAGTAAGCACAGCACATGGGGTCACAGCTCCAATATTTATATGTCTCAAGTCTTTGTTCTGCCCTGGCACAAGGTGGTCCCTATTCCAAACCAGTTCTGGGGGCACTTATCAAGTGCACAGCAGTCCCCATTGTAAGTGTAGGCTCTGACCCCAGTCACACCATAGGGGGCAGAGCCAGCATAGTGGAAGGCAGGCACAGTCCTATTCAGGTCCAGGTGCTACTCCTCCCATTACTCCAAATGCACATCAGGTCCATTCAGCCTAGTACGGACTCGCCCAGGACCTCTGGAGCCACTGCACCTCCCCAGCTCCTGTCATCCAGAGCTAGACATGCAATACACAACAGGCAGGCACAAAGATACATAGCACACAGCAATGTCTACTTCTCAAAGTGCCATTTCTAAAACAGTGATTATAAATCTGTGACCACCATTACACAGAATGTGTTGCCACTATTCCAAACATACCAAACTTGATCACGCCACCCCTCTCATATCCGGAGTTACCAATGA
Source organism: Lissotriton helveticus (assembly GCF_964261635.1). Classification (NCBI taxonomy): domain Eukaryota; kingdom Metazoa; phylum Chordata; class Amphibia; order Caudata; family Salamandridae; genus Lissotriton; species Lissotriton helveticus. Next base: position 1,765,956,809 of record NC_136057.1, read on the forward strand.
AACATATATCAAGGAATCCCCAATGCATTCCTATGAGAAGGCAGCCTCTCATCAGTGAGAGACTAAATAGGCTGTTTGTCACTATCAGGGCATGCCACACAGTTAAGGCACATGCCCTACCTTTTACCTACACCACACCCTGCTCATAGGGCTAGCTAGGGCCTACCCTAGGAGTGACTGATATGTAGTAAAAGGGGAGTCACAGACGTAGCAACCACTTTATGTGCCACATAACAGCAGCAGTCAACTGTGTGCGCAGGCCCTGCAATGACAGAGGCCTGAGACAGGTTTGAAACGCTACTTTCGTGTGTGGCGCAAGCAGCGCTGCAAGCCCACCAGTAGCATTTCATTTACTGGCCCTGAGTATATGAGATACCACTTTACAAGGGATTAATAGGTAAATTAAATATGCCAAACAGGTGTAGACCAATTTTACCAAATTTACCATAGAGAGCACATGCACTTTAACACCTTCCATGGTCATGACGAGCTGAGCTCGTCATGAGTCACGGTGCTCGTGTGCTCATGACGAGCTGAGCTCATCATGACCGTTAGAACGCTCGCACGCTGGGCAAATTCCCATGCTGTGCGAGCGTTCCAAAGAAACGGGTGTGGTCATGACGACCTCATCTCATCATGAGCACACGACCACCGTGGCTCATGACGAGCTGAGCTCGTCATGAGCACCGGGGTGCTGCTCGCACCCCCCCTCCCCCCAGCACAGTGGGGGAATATGCACCGCAGGGAAGGGGTTAACACTGAACAGCATTGATAAAGTGCCCAGAGTCCTAAAAACACCAACACCAGGGCATAAAAAATAACAGGAGGATGGCAAAAAGTTCTGGGATTACCCTGCAAAAAGGGCCAAGTCCAACACTACTACACCTACTTACAACTGTTAGGTCACAGCCTGAGCTCTCTGAATGAGATACTCACCCCTGATACAGCAAGCCTGGGTGTTCTGGAATGGCAGAGCTCATATTGAAAAGCCTGAGTGCTCTGGACTGGCAGAGCAACTCACACCTGGCACAGGAAAGCTTGAGATATCTTGGTGAGGATCTCACACCTGACATTGACATAGCCTGAGCTCTCTGCGTTTGATCCTCACACCTGTCATAGCATATCATGAGCTCTTTCAGTGAGAAACTCACCCCTGACACAGAAAAGTCTGAGAGCTCTGGACTGATGGATCTACTGACCCCTGACACGGGACAGCTTGACTTCGCTGAGTGAGTTCTTCACATAACTCACGGTACAGTCTGCACTCTCTGGGTGAATAACACTCTCCTATCATGGCATGCCCTGACCTCTCTAGATGAGCTACTCAGGCCTGACACAGGAAAGCCGGAGAGGTCTGCACCAGCGGAGCTACTCACACTTGATATGGGGCTGCTTGAGGTCCCTGAGTGAGTTACTCTCACGTCAGGGCACAGCTGGAGCTCTTTGTGTTAATTGTTTACTCCTCTCATGGCATAGGCTGATCTCTCTGAGTGATCTCTACCCACAAAGTGACACATGAAATCCTGAGAGCTCTGGACTGGCAGAGCGACCCACACCTGGCATGGGACAGCTTGACTTCGCTAAGTGAGTTACTTACATTTGTCAGATGCACAGCCTGAGCTCTCTTGGTGAGTTTCACGCCTGACACAGAAGGCCTCAGATCTGTGGACTTGAAGAGTTACTGACACCTGACATGGGACAGACGGAGTTCTCTAGGTGAGTTACACTCACCTTGCATGGGACTGCCTGAACTCTCTGGGTGAGTTACACTCACTTGACAAGGGACAGCCTGAGCTCTCTGGGTGAGTTACACTCTCCAGATATGGGACAGCCTGAGCTCTCTGGGTGAGTTACATTCACCTTGCATGGGACTGCCTGAGCTCTCTAGGTGAGTTACACACACCTTACATAGGACAGCCCGAGCTCTCTGGGTTAGTTATACTCACCTTCCATAGGACAGCCTGAGCTCTCTGGGTGAGTTACACTCACCCTACATAGTACAGCCTGAGCTCTCTGAGTGAGTTACACTTACCTTGCATGGGACTGCCTGAGCTCTCTGGGTGAGTTACACTCACCTTACATAGGACAGCCTGAGCCCCCTGGGTGAGTTACACTTACCTTGCATGGGACTGCCTGAGCTCTCTCTGGTGAGTTACACTCACCTTGCATGGGACTGCCTGAGCTCTCTGGGTGAGTTACACTCACCTTGCATGGGACTGTCTGAGCTCTCTAGGTGAGTTACACTCACCTTGCATAGGACAGCCTGAGCCCTCTGGGTGAGTTACACTTACCTTGCATAGGACAGCCTGAGCTCTCTGGGTGAGTTACACTCACCTGCTATAGTCTGAACTCTGGGTGAGCCACTCACGCCTGACAGAAAAGCTTCAAAGCTCTGGACTTGAAGAGTCACTGCCACGTGGCATGGCACAGACAGAGCTCTCTGGGTGAGTTACTCTCATCTCATACTGGACAGCCTGAGCTCTCCAGGTGAGTTACTCTCACCTGATACTGGTCAGCCTGAGATCTCTGAGTGAGTTACTCTCACCTGATACTGGTCACCCTGAGCTCTCTGGGTGAGTTACACTCACCTGGCATTGGACAGCCTATGGCCCCTTCTGGGTGAGTGAGCTCTCTGGGTGGGTTACACTCACCTTACATAGGACAGCCTGAGCTCTCTAGGTGAGTTGCGCTCATATGACATGGGACAGCCTGAGCTCTCTGGGTGAGTTACTCTCACCTTACATAGGACAGCCTGAGCTCTCTGGGTGAGTTACACTCACTTTACATAGGACAGCCTGAGCTCTCTGGGTGAGTTACACTCACCTTACATAGGACAGCCTGAGCTCTATGGGTGAGTTACACTCACCTTGCATGGGACAGCCTGAGCTCTCTGGGTGAATTACACTCACCTTACATAGGACAGCCTGAGCTCTCTAGGTGAGTTACACTCACCTTGCATGGGACTGCCTGAGCTCTCTAGGTGAGTTACACTCACCTTACATAGGACAGCCTGAGCTCTCTAGGTGAGTTACACTCACCTGGCATGGGACAGCCTGAGCTCTCTAGGTGAGTTACACTCACCTTACATAGGACAGCCTGAGCTCTCTGGGTGAGTTACACTCACCTGCTATAGTTTGAACTCTGGGTGAGCCACTCACGCCCGACAGAAAGCCTCAGAGCTCTGGACTTGAAGAGTTACTGCCACGTGGCATGGCACAGACAGAGCTCTCTGAGTGAGTTACACTCACCTTACATAGGACAGCCTGAGCTCTCTAGGTGAGTTACACTCATATGACATGGGACAGCCTGAGCTCTCTGGGTGAGTTACTCTCACCTTACATAGGACAGCCTGAGCTCTCTAGGTGAGTTACACTCACCTTGCATGGGACTGCCTGAGCTCTCTAGGTGAGTTACACTCACCTCACATAGGACAACAGCCTGAGCGCTCTGGGTGACTTACACTCACCTTACACAGGACAGCCTGAGCTCTCTGGGTGAGTTACACTCACCTTACATGGGACAGCCTGAGCTCTCTGGGTGAGTTACACTCACCTGCTATAGTTTGAACTCTGGGTGAGCCACTCACGCCCGACAGAAAGCCTCAGAGCTCTGGACTTGAAGAGTTACTGCCACGTGGCATGGCACAGACAGAGCTCTCTGAGTGAGTTACACTCACCTTACATAGGACAGCCTGAGCTCTCTAGGTGAGTTACACTCATATGACATGGGACAGCCTGAGCTCTCTGGGTGAGTTACTCTCACCTTACATAGGACAGCCTGAGCTCTCTAGGTGAGTTACACTCACCTTGCATGGGACTGCCTGAGCTCTCTAGGTGAGTTACACTCACCTCACATAGGACAACAGCCTGAGCGCTCTGGGTGACTTACACTCACCTTACACAGGACAGCCTGAGCTCTCTGGGTGAGTTACACTCACCTTACATGGGACAGCCTGAGCTCTCTGGGTGAGTTACACTCACCTGCTATAGTTTGAACTCTGGGTGAGCCACTCACGCCCGACAGAAAGCCTCAGAGCTCTGGACTTGAAGAGTTACTGTCACGTGACATGGCACCGACAGAGCTCTCTGAGTGACTTACTCTCATCTCATACTGCTGGACAGCCTGAGCTCTCTAGGGGCGAGGTACTCACAGCTGGCACTGGACCGCCAGCGTTCTCTGTCCTGACAGATGAAGGCAGAAGGAGCCCTGCTCTCCGTCTGCGGAAGCCGCGGGGAGGTGCTGGGGACCCGGGAGCAGCTGGTGAGCTGCTGGAGCGCTCCTCCACGCCGGGCCCAGCGCGCCTCCTCGGCCCGGGCCTGGCCCTGCCCTTGACGTACATTCCCCGGATACACAGGCTCTCTGGCCGAAACACGGGCGTCCCACCCGATCCTCTGCGGTCTGTGGAAGGCGAGGGGTTTCGAGGAATTCAACAAATATGCAGTCCCGCCGCTGGCAGATTCCGTACCCGTTGTTCAATCTGCTGCGGCCGGCCTGTCCGGGCAAGTGGTGCAAGGCAGTCGACAAATTGGGCGGTTGAAAGGTCTCCGGCCTCAGGCTTTACCCTGAGCAGGGATGGCAGCACGCTGACATCATCGGAAAGGTAGTGGCTCAGTGGGTTGAGAGCCCTCTGCATGGTTTCGAGTGTAGACTGGGCGGCAACTTGGCACAGTGACTTTTATGTTTGCCAATGAATCCCAGCAACGTCAAGCCTGCCAGACCTGTGCAAGAGAGCAAAGTTTTTCTTCCGCAAACTGAAATTCTTTTTTTAAAGTTTGCAACAGTTGCAAAGTTTCCATTTTGAAAAAAATCTTGCAGAAGAAAGCTTTGCAAAGAATTGTTAGACAGAACGACTTTTCACTGGAGATGCTCTGCTACCAAATGGCTTTGTCGGAAAAATAAATGAGTACAAATTTTTTTTGAAAGAATTTGTTCCATCTGTGAACGTTTGTGAAGTTTTCAAAGCTTGGTAAAGTTTGAAAAGTTTGCGGAGCTTGCAGAGCTACACTTGCAAAGTCTTTGTTACTCCCACACCCGAACTAAATCTTCTATCCTATTTAGGTGAGGAAATGAAGCACAATTAAGTTGGGAGATAGTAGTTGACGTTTGTGATTAATATTCGTATTATTATTGTGGCTGCTTTCTGCTTCAGGACTCATTCCACGCGAACAGACAGACACAGGTCGAACGTGTTTTTACAAGTCTCTCTTGTCACACTCCCAGGTCTTCTGTATCTGCGTTCCAGCATCTCTCTCAGGCCCCGACTCCGGAACTAAAAGCAGCGCTGGCAAAAACGTCAAACCTGCCCGCTCTCTTCCCGTCCTTCTTCCATCCAATCTCTCTCTCAAAGTTCAAAAGCTGTGTGCTTCTGTCCAGTCAGAGATAACTGGAGATAGGTCCGAAACGTGTCATTTACTTAGAAATGGCAGTGCATGTAGACGCAGGCTAACATTTTCTTTGAAGATTTACACAATCCCCTCGTTCGTTTCTTCGCAGACCACGATGTTCCAGTTTGGAGCAGCCATGAAATTTTGGTTCCATCAAAACACAAAAACAAACATTGCTGGATATATTTTATTTCCAGGAGAACTCGAGCAGCTCTTCTAAGACAGAAATCTTGGAGGAAGAGAAGCCCTTATGGAAATGTTTCCTACTGTGAAAGAGCGCATTTGAGGCTACCACAAGGGAGAGGGGAGGCTTCTAGGTGACTCTTCCTGTCAGATGGAACAATCTCATCAGATGGTACAGCCTCCCCAAAAAGTAAAATTCTAAGCCAGATGGTCACCGCTACTTTGTGTATTACCGCTTCCGCCCCCTGCCCCTGCCTCCCCTCTCTGCTCCTTCACATTACATCTAACAGAGGGGTTTGACTATTTACAATGATTTCCGTCATCGAGAAGCTTGGTGAAGACGTCCATTCCTTGACACTTTCACATTCACAGCTATCCATGGAAGAGGCCTTCTTAGATGGCATTGATGTGTTACCTTTTTCTGGTTACCACCGTCGCCATTTTAGGTGCCTGTGTTAACTGTAGTAGCAAGCTTTCCGCTTCTGATGTATAAAGACCCGCTTTCATCCATGGCAGTAGTAATCAAGGGTTCTCAAGTCGTTTGCTAAGCACCGGAAGTGTCCATCTTTGTATCATCTTGAAGGTTCAATGTGCTCTAGCCTAAATATCTCTTTGGAGCATTTGTGGCCTGTTAATAAGCAAGATGGTGATTTTGGGGATAGCTGATGACCCACTGATCACAAAGCTGAGCCTGTTCTGCCACTGTCTTCTTCACATGACACTGGGGGCACAGCTCAAGAAGTAGATGGCAGTCCAGTCAACTGAAATCCAGACTCAGCATGTCCACCTTCATATAACACCGTTTCCAGGTAGAGAGGCAGGATTTCCCCCTCTCTTTTCTTTTTCATTTGACAGATATATTGATGAATTTATTGCATCCCTACCTTGATTTCGCCAGTACATAAGTACATACTATCTCAGAATCGAAAGATTTTTCAGCGGGAAGAGATAATCCAGAAAGAACACATGGAGCCAGCGCCAGTCAACACCAAATGAAGTAGGGTGTGCCAGATACATTCTGCCAAAGAAAAGGATCACAATAATGTCCAAAATAATACAACTCCAATCATTTTCATTTTGGCTTCAAAGTGGAACTGAAATCTGCACTCTTTATACCTAATAGATGCATATTTTCACATTCTTAGGTGTCACAACGATGGAAAGTACTTTAGGTTTCTGATAGTATATTACCAATTCAGGCTCAGCTTTTTTTTCTGTGTTGCAAAGTGACATGTTCAACAGGATAAAAGGCCTAACAATACTTCGATGACTGGTTGATAAATGCAGACTCAGAGAAAAAACCAAGCCAAGCACTATTTAATAGCAGCAACTGGCGCTGAAAGGTAGCATTTCACACAAACTAGAGATTGAAGCTGGATATCCTCACAAACCCCACTTGTCTCAATGAGCTACATACAACATTGTACACATACTTAGAAAACAACTGGGGATCCACTGGAGCCAGTGCAAATAAATGGGAGACCATGAAAGCAGTTATGCACAGGGAATACATAGATAAGGTATACAAAAATAGGCAGCAACTCCAGACCGGGCTGAAGGACCAGTATGACAGGGGTATTCAACTACAACAAAGGTAGGCAGAGTCTCCTCAGTAGAGGCTTAAACAGCGAGAGCCAGAAAGGATCTGGTGGAAATATGGGATAGGCTGGATAAATATACCTTGAAAGACTATCGGCAGAGTCTCCATAGGGAAGGAGACAAATCAGGGAAGCTTAATGTTTGCCTGTTGAAGAGAGAATTGGCTGCTTTCCTAGTCCTCACTATGAGGATGGCTCAGTAGTGATGAAACAGGGTGCAATCTATAACACTGCAATGTCATCTAGAAAAAATATATAAACACCCATGTGTAGACTATAATGGTCTAATTGGCACGCTCCCAGAGACTACGAGAGAAAGAATCATTTACATGATGCTGAAACCAGTGTACAGATCTCTGATCATCTACAACTCAAAGACTAGGGTCTTGGCCAATAGGCCGCAGAGGGTGTTGGACACTCTGATACACGATGATCAATGAATCTTCATGCTGGGCTGCAGAACATCAATACATTGTTCACAGAGTCAATCCTGTAATTCATGCTACAAGCATCTCTGTAGATGAACTTGTGATGGCAGCCCTAGACATTGAAAAAGCCTTTGATATGTTGAGTTGGGAATAGCTGATGCCAACGCTGATATATGTGGACTTTGGCCACGTAATCTGAGCTGGGTTTAGCTATTGTATACCAATGCCAACTCTAGAGTTAACAAGCATTTACAATGCAACGGCTTCGCCTTTGGAAAAGTTAGAGCTATTGGGATTGTAAATGACAAAATTTGTATTTATGTGTTGGTTTTGAAAACAGATAAATACATGGCATTGTCATTTACATTGCCAATAGCTTAATCTCTCGCAAATGTGAGACCTATTGTACTCTACGGACGAGCTCAGCAGACAGCAATTACTACCACACACACACACACACACCCAGAGCCAGCCACACCCAGAGCCAGCCACACACACCCAGAGCCCCCCACACACACACACCCAGAGCAGTCATATACACACATCCACTGGAGCAGTCACACACACACACACTGGAGCAGTCACACACACACACACCGGAGCAGTCGCATACACACACACACCGGAGCAGTCACATACACACACACTGGAGCAGTCACATACACACACACACTCACACACACACTGGAGCAGTCACATACACACACACACACACACACACTCTGGAGCAGTCACATACACACATACTCTGGAGCAGTCACATACACACACACCCTGGAGCAGTCACATACACACACACCCTGGAGCAGTCACACACACACACACACACACTCTGGAGCAGTCACATCCACACACACACTGGAGCAGTCCAATACACACACACTGGAGCAGTCACACACACATACACTCGGGATCAGTCACATACACACACACACTGGAACAGTCGCACACGCACACATTCTAGAGCAGTCACATACACACACACACATACACACACTGGAGCAGTCGCACACACACACACACACACACACACACTGGAGCAGTCACACACACACACACACACTCTGGAGCAGTCACACACACACACACACACACTGGAGCAGTCATACACACACTGGAGCAGTCACATACACACACACACTGGAGCACTCACATACACACACACACTGGAGCAGTCACACACACACACACACACACACACACACTGGAGCAGTCACATACACACACACACATTGGGGCAGTCACACACACACTCTGGAGCAGTCACACACCCACACACACACTTGAGCAGTCAAACACAAACACACACACACTCTGGAGCAGTCACATACACACACACTGGAGCAGTCACACACACACACACTTGAGCAGTCACACACAAACACACACACACTCTGGAGCAGTCACATACACACAAACACACACACACTCTGGAGCAGTCACATACACACACACTGGAGCAGTCACATACACACACACACACACACACACTGGAGCAGTCATGGTTTTCAGGTGTTTTAGTCTAATTAGTTCAATGGAAGCAAGACTACAATACCCATAATGCATTAGGTGATGACATGACTGGATACAATGCACCTAATGATGGAAAGAAGGCAGTCCTGCTATAGAGGTGTGGCACCAGCCTCTCTGTGGGCGTGTGGTTCCACACCTTGTCCCGCCTGGGGTTTGACATTTGAGGCTGTCACAGTGACGGTTTTCAAAGCCTGACCTGTTTTGCGTGACTTTCCACGGTAATACGACTGGCGCCCCAGGGTTGTAGCCGCAGCAAGTGTAAAACCCGGTGTCATCGAACAGAAATGGAGCAGCCCTTGCTTCCATCAAAATATCCATTCTAAATGTTTGTAGACTCTGGGGGTGAGACTACCACTTCCTAATGGCGAGCACAAACTTGCAGCAGGGCCTTATTTTATGTAAAATAGGCTTCGGTGTCATGTTTATTTCTGACGGATAATCTCTTATATATGCCTCTTATTGGGCTCTTGGCAGCATGCCTGATTTGCTGTCTTTCTTAGGCCCTGTGCGTCGCTTTCTCTCAACGTCATGGAGGTTTGAGCAGAAATATCCTGTGGGGGCAGCACTGACTGCTTACATAACTTTATTCAGGGCATCAGCCCTCATTCTGATCAATCTCTGGATGCTGCGCATCCCACCCTGAGGATGGGCGGACAAAGTGGCAGTGAATGGAATAGTGTTCTAAACCCAGTGACACTGAAGACAGGACAAAGCAGTTTGGGAAAGGGACTCAATCTTGGACTTCTAGGGCACTGATTTGAATATCAACCAGGTTAATTGCTATTAGCTGTTTCAATCAGCAATCAAGTGTTCATGCACAGGTGCTCATGTTAACAAAGCAGCATCACCACTGCTGTTGGCTAGCAGTCAGGCTCAGTTATCGGTCAAAGATAGAGGTGGGCGAGCCACTGAAAACTCGAAACTTAAGTCTGGCTCAGCTCGAGGTCGATTTGGAATGTCGAGCCCATAACAAGTCGAGCTTTCATGTGGCTTCTGCCTGCCTCTCTCCCCGTACCCTGGATGTGGCGTTAGGGCAAGAGTTGTCGACTTTGGAACTAGGGAACCAGGTTTAAGTCTGAGTGTCAGCGCAGCACCTTGTGCTCCTGGGCAAATCACTCAAACACCCCAGTCGTATAAACAATGAATGGTGCCTTGAACAATGTACTGGGTATGCATGCAAGGTGCTCCAATACCTTCAGGTCGAGTTTGGTCCGTATAAAAACTGCTAAAAGGTTTACAAAGTGGTAAAAACAAAGCCTTAACATAGGGAATGTTACTTTATATAATCTGGGCGACACACAGAGAGTAAATGATACTGGTCTTGCGTCTTAGTTCAGTAATTATTCAACTTTATAAAAAAACACTTTTTATAAGGTAGTGCTCAATGCAGTGCTATAATGAGACATATTAATGCCAAAGCTTTCACATGATAAATAAACTTTTGGGGATTTTGAAGAAACGTTACCATATTTTATGTGATATTTGGTCTATGATTTACATAGTAAACATTTTCAGGGCTCAGCTCGTGCACGGGCTGTGAGATGCTAGCCGGACCCTTGACTTGGCTTTGGCTCGACTCTCACCCTAAATTTGTTAGCTCGCCCCCCTCTAGTCAAAGACAAAACTGAGATGAGGACTATGGTACTTTCACGAGTACTGCGTTTGAATGTGTGCTAACGTGCAGTGTGTGAAAGATGTAGGCCTCAGTCTGCAGTACCAATGAGCAGTGGTTGAAGAGATTACAAAATATTGGGACTGTGATCCTGAGCACAATGGATGAGGCGCGAGTGAGTGTTCAGATAACTAAAAAGAACAAAAGATTCTGTAGCTACATTTTTGAACTTTCACAGAGAGTAAGGACATCTACAATATAAGGCACATATATTAAAAGTAATAAAGTTAAATTAATCTTTACACTGCAGGAGGCCCACTTATTCCCTATCAACATGAGGCAACACAAGGTCATCATTAAACGTGAAGTAACATTTATTCTTTGACAAAAAGAAAGGGAAATGTTTTCTTAAAATTAAAAAAGCTTGGAAACGTAGTTCCCAATAGAACGAGGCCCATCGACCTTTGATGACAACACACAAAGTTTAATGAACATTAGAGGTCACAACTTCGAGTAAGTCCACACAGCACCTCAGTCACTGTGCGCAGAGCTCGAAAATGAAACCTACTCACAGGCTGATGTCCACGCGGGCCGAACTTGGAAGACGGCCAAGAAGCGTGGTCACCGAAAGGAACAATCATTTCCTCTCAGCTATTTAAAGGCCCTTCCAGAAAAAGCCTTGTTTATAGACGAGCAAAATTGGCACTTGAAAGAAAAGCTGAGCGAAGTCGGCTCGTGCGGGAGGCAACGCGCGGCGGCGGCGGCTCGAGCGGAATTAATAAAGAGGCGCGCCACAGATTAGACCGCAGTTTATGCAAATGAAGCCATCACACGCCCAAGGGCGCTTATTGTGCGTCGCTCGTCCGCGAGGCCTCCTCGCGCTGCCTATGCTAATGCGTGGCGGCAGGAAGGCGCATCCCAGCACCCCTTTCTGCACCGCGAGGGTGCGATGGGCCATGTCAAGAGAGCGGCTCCCCGAAGAACCTGGCAGCCTCGAAACCCGAAAACTGGGGAAGCAGAGGAGATTTCTCGATATCTGTAGAAAAGTAAAGCAAAATGGGTCCCGGAAGTTGTGACTGGCAAAAAAGAAGACCTTGTCGAAGAGCCCATCCTAGAAATATGGGTACAACTTGCAGGCCACGGGGCTAAATCTTAGGAACATCAACTCAGCTTTTCATCCTGCTGATGTGAACAGAAACATCTACCCTTGAGTTGGCTAATAAATAATAACAGCTGCTTTGTAAGCACAAAGAGAAATGCAATGTATGGTGTGTGCGGCCTGTTGGAGGTCAGGGCACAAGTCGTAAAACAAGCCTGGCCAACGACAAATCCTCCTGTTGTCGTTTTTTCCCCTCTCGGAACGCAGATAAGCTCCAGACGGCAACAAGTCAGGTCCCGGGCCGGCCAGCCAATCACAGCGCGGCCCGGGGAATGACATCACGGGGTGTCCCGGGCCGGCAGCCAATGACAGCGCGGCCCGGGACAAAGGGGCGGGACTTAAAAAAGTCCCAGAAACGCCCCCGAATCGCGTTTTCACCAGAAAGCGTGATTGACAGCCTCTGTCTCCCAATGGCTAGCCTCCATTTATGGAGCTAGCCAATGAGAGACAGAGGCGGAACCAAAGTCGATATGTAGGATCATGAGGTTTCGCCATGGGCGGAGCAACTGCTACGCAGTTGCAACGCCCAGGGCGAAACCTAAAAACAGTAAATTGGTCTCAGAAGGATAGAGGTTAGGCCGTAGAACTAGAACTAGGAAGGAGTGCCTGCTCTCAGCACTGCTCTTTGTCCTTGCAGTAGAGCTGCTGGCCTAAAAACCTGGAGAGAAGTAAAAAGACTGGGTAGGAGGAATGAGTGACACTACCCATACAGTCTCCCTATATGTGGACGATGCTGTGATTTATTTGGAACATCTCAGAGTTCAGTTCCGATGCTCTTGGCGGATTTTGAAGCATCTCATGTCTGAAAACCAAAAAGCGCAAATCCATCCTGTTTCCAATAGGTGCCTTGGCAAGTGTCTCCCCTTGAGCATCTATCTAAGTTGGGATTGGGCTGGGAGGTGGACAAGTTCACATATCTGGGTATAATAGTAACAATCCCCCTAAAATAATACATATATGAAATGGGTAAAGTGATACAGGTATTGAGGCCATCAGGGCAAATTTGGAACATCCTACCCACTTTTGTTTCCGTCATGTGCAGATAAGCCAAGTGCAAATGGTCTTCCTCTCCTCGCTACCTACACAATGCACACCTCTTTATGTCTCGTACCATACTCCACATTCATGGAACTGGATAACTTGATGGTATTTTTGTGTGTGGGTGGAGAGGGGTGGCAGGGATGCTCCTAGCACACTGAAATTGGATCAGGAGATGATGGTGGTTTGGTCTTACAGACATGGTTCTTTACTACTGCTAAGTTAAAAAAAGTTGTTTTCCTTTTGGGAGATCAAGAGATCTCAAATTCAAACAATCACCTCATTCAGTCAATTACTCTCACTCAGTTCCAAACTATCAACTTATTGTTTGGGAAATACTCAACAAAAGAAAAAACCTAATTTGTAAAAATATACACTTTTATTTTCAATAAAAATACATGAATCCATATACAATATCATTAAAACCCGACACAAAACATTTAAAATCACCTAAAGTGGAGAGGGAGAAATATAGGACAAGACAATGCTCTTTGTCTTTGGTGTTGTTAATTTGGACACTCTGTTGACAACCTAGGGGAGAAATATTTTCCTTATACCCAATTCTTAGTTGACAACTCCAAATTTAACCCTTATATACGCATTGACGCATTGTCTTGTCCTATATTTCTCCCTCTCCACTTTAGGTGATTTTAAATGTTTTGTGTCTGGTTTTAATAATATTGTATATGGATTCATGTATTTTTATTGAAAATAAAAGTGTATATTTTTACAAATTAGGTTTTTTCTTTTGTTGAGTATTTCCCAAACAATAAGTTGATAGTTTGGAACTGAGTGAGAGTAATTGACTGAATGAGGTGATTGTTTGAATTTGAGATCTCTTGATCTCCCAAAAGGAAAAAAACTTTTTTTAACTTAACGGTATATTGGAGCTCTATTTCCCTTTGGGTTACATTGAGCCCCTCTCTTTGGTTTAAATATCTTTACTACTGCGACACACATTTACAGCACGTAGCCAGGTGGTCCACTGTGGAAGATAACTGGGAAAACCGGCTACTAAGGGGAAGGCAGGGATATCCTACTGTTGGAGCTACTAATGAGAGGAGAGAACCTTCCCACTGACTGCCCTAATGTAATATGTCAGACCGGAAAAATCTGTGAATCCACTATACAAAAAATCCTGAAAATACCCTGTTCTCAGAACATTTGGACATATGGGTCCTGCAACCATTAAACACATAACATGACATATTTAAGTGATATGCTGGAGGGAGGGGGGTTTCACACACTGGGTGCGTTATATCCCGAGGAAGCCTTTGTCTCCTTCTAAGAGGTACAGGCAGCCTTTGGAATCTGCCCAAGGCAGTTCCTTTCATACACCTAGTTAGCCAGGGCAGGCAGGGAAATTCGGAGTGAAATCCTAAGCGTCCATTCCTTTATGCACCCTTGACGTAATCCTCCAGATATTCTTCGGGCGTTTTTTCAATATCTCTGACCTATGAAGCCAATAAGGTTGATAGAAAAAAACCTCCTAATTAAAAACCAGACTAGTCTAGAAAGATGACGTTTAAAAATAGATGAGCGACAGGGAATAGAGAGTGCCACACGCTTTAGTTAACATCTCCTGTAATGCCCAAATCAAACTCATACTTTTTAACTTTGCACATACTTGACATCGGTGAAATTGAAGAATATCTACCCAAATAAGGGCATGATTACTATGGTGGCAGCCGGACCACTGTCAGGCCGTCGGTGGTGGTCTGTCTGCCGACAGCCCTTCGGTCCGACCACCGTATTCTGATACTGGCGGTTGGACCGTAAGCTGTTGGACGCAAGACAGCTGGCTCCACCAGGATCATAGTTCCTGACAGGGAGGTAGTCAGAACATCATCCCTGAAAGGCAGCACTGCCAAGGCTGATGCCCCCGTCGGAATTGCAATATCCCTTTCTGTCAGCCTTTTCATTGCGGGAATCCTGCCATGAACAGATTGTCAGGAAGGGATATGGGGGTGGGGGGCTCAAACAGGGCCCTGGGGCACATGTAGTTCCCCATCTCACCTCCGTGCACCATGTGCCATGCACGACATGGTGTATGGCACACGGACGTGCATGCACGGTGTCGGCATGTGCTGTGGCCCTTTCCCATGGCCATATCTTGACCCCGCTGTCTTTCTGCCACCAGCCGGGCGGTTGCATCGCAATTCTGAGATCGGATCCCCCACATGATTGTCAATGGTCTTCAGACCACTGCAATTGCAGCCAGCAGTCTGACTGACTGGCATCGTAATGATGCCCTTAACCTGTAACCTGTCCCAGATTCAGAGACCCTGTGATCAAATTCACCCCACATGGCAATGCAATTTGAGGTCGAGTTTCTGAATCAAAGTCCTCACTGAATTGGAGTAACAGGAATTTACTTGGTGGTCTCTCCCTAGCAAAGCAATGCATACTAGAGGTCACCCTTAAGCTGAAGCAAAGTATATCACAATAAAGGATTCCATCACTGGGTCTGCCATTTGCAAAACGGAGCTTAGATATAGGTTAGCTTAACCGCGAGGACCCACCGGAAGATATGTGATTTAGAGATTAGAGGAGTAACACATGAATGCATCTAGAAGAGACAAGAAGGCCATGGAGGCTTAGATATGGCCCTGTTTACAGGGCTTGCTGGAAACTGTCCTCATGTGTAAGTTCAGGGGGAAACATTTTATATATAAATGATTGCATTAACAATACAACCAAATGTGTGTAAGTGTAACAGCACTGGACTTCACATTTCCTTCGGTATGCTAAAACATAAATTAAGTTGTTAAAAACAGTTCTACCATACTCAGGCGTTACCACACTCTTCTAGTGATCCTTTCCTCTTGTTCATAACTAACACCACATTGCAGGCTATGGAGCTGATTTATGTTGAGTGGACAGGTTCCTTCACTACAAACATGACAGATATCCCGTCCACTATAACACAAGTGCATTATATCCTATGGCACTTGTAAGAAGGCAGATGTGTCGTCGAGTACCCATCCGCCAAACTCTAAATCAGGCCCTCTGAATGCCAACCATGCTGCTTGGGTCATAAAAGAGTAGAAATAGCTGGAGATTGGTTGCCCATAGTTCTGTGGAGATAGTAAATGAAAAAACCTTGTTTTAGGAGTCAAACTAGAACAAAGGGAAAATGCATTAAGCAGTCCAGAATCTGCAATCAGAGTACTGCAACTCGACTGGTTCTAAGTTTCTGGTATGCAGCACACTTCTGAGGCTCTGTCCGTCAAATAGAGATGCGAGAAAACCGCCACTAAATATCAAAGTGCTGAAATCAAGGCAACAAATCTGGCTCTGATGCTGCTTCAACCATCGCCCCTGCATAGAATAGCCCAATTCCTAGGCAGCTGATATGTATATAAAGACAAGGAACTGTTCCATTTTTCTGTGGGTTCCAGGTCCGAGATGTTCCAAGGCATAGTTAAAGTGTACTTTATTGACCACAGCACCAACCATCTGGGTGGGGGATACCCTGGTAAAGTGTTAGTGTGATTAAAAACATATATTTTTTAATTTGAACGATGAGCATTTCGGCCCTGCCCAAATATAAACTTTGTACTCCCGGGAAGTGGTTGGAAATAAAATAAATACATAACTTTTCAATGTATCTTTCTCTTTACTTTTCCACACCTCTTCCACCTTGCCTCATCTCCCTATCACACATACTCTCTCTCTTTCTAGCTCTATGAACTTACCCTCATTCTATGCCTCACCTATGTCTATATCACCATTCCCTCAATATGTCTATGTCTAACCCAACTCTGTCTACCTCTCCCACACAACCCCAGAACTGTTGTTACCACTCTCTCTACCTACCTCATCATCAATACTTCTCTACCTCCCTCTCTCTACCTCAGTGCTCGCTGTATCTTATGCCTCTTTCTGCACATGAGTCTTGTGTTTCTACTTTTCTCTCTTTACCTCACTGCTCTAACTCTCCTGGAATCTCTATACCTCACCTCTTCCCTTAAATCAACCATCCCTTTCTCTCACTCTCTAACCACCATGTACCTCATCTCTCTTCTATACATCTTTTTCTCAGTACCTAATTTTCCTTACCCTCCTGTCTCTCATTACCTAATATCTCAATTTACCTCGCCATTCATTTGCCATCTCACCTCTGCACCTCCCCTCCCACCTCCCCTCTCTACCTCTTTCCCTCCAACTTACATCTCTCACTACCTTACTCCTTCCTCACTACCTCTCTTTATCTCCCTCTACCACTGTTTCTCTATCATTACCATTTCTCCCTCTTGCACTCATTTTCCCATTTCCCCACCTCACTCATTCTACCGCTTTCTTTATACCTTACTCTAACTTACCACGGGGCATATTATCAAGGAAGAGCGTTGAAATGATCGCCGCTTTAGCGCCGGGAAACTGCAGCTAAAGCAGGATAGTGGGCTTGATAATATGCCCTTGAGAATTCCAATAGAAGCCCATGTTCTGGTGTTAACATGGGTTTCTATTGGAATTCTCTACGGCATATTATCAAGCCCATTATCGTCGCTTTAGCGGCAGTTTCCGTGCCGCAATTGCGGCGATAATTTCAACGCCCTTCCTTGATAATTTGCCCCCTCGATTTTTCACCCTACTTCACAGCTGTATCCCTAGCTCACCTTCTGTCTCTTGCTGTACCTCTGTATCAAACAGACATATTTCTCTACCTCAACAATGGCTCCCTACTTCATATTTTTATTCTTCACACCTTATCTCTCTATTTACCCTTTAACTATCTCTACCTTTCACTCTGAGGCTATGGGGCTTATTTACAAGCTCCTTGCTCCGCCATGTATGTCTCTTTTACTCTGTGAACAAGTTATGTACCGGCGGTGCAAGGGGCTTGTGAATAAGCCTCTATGGGGCATATCATCAAGGCGGCGCAATAAAATTATTGCCACTTTTGCGTCCGTTCTTGGCCCAAAAACGGGAATCATTTTATCGCTTTATCAGCAAGGTCACACTATCGCGTGAATCCTTGCCTTAGCGCACTTTCCCATAACGCCCAGCTTTGCATCTCTAATGAGATGCAAAGTGGGCGTTCCTTCCCAAAAGAACGTGAGAAATGTCGCTAACCGACATTTCTCCTATTATCTAGCCTCACGCCAACCTGCAGAGCGATAAGAAAAGTAGCGCAAACCGCGGTTATCGCTACTTTCCTTACGCCTGCTTTTCATCTGACTTAGCCATGATATCCAATGGAAGGTGTATATCATGGCTGAAGGTCTGCCCTGCCCTATCAACAAGCTATCGCCAAATGTTGTGCGATTATCGCTGGATTTCCAGCGATAATCGCACATTTAGCAGCTTGTGCCTGAAACTTTATCACTGTTGAGATAAGCGTTGCTGATAGCACGCTATCTCAGCGATAAAATTCAGCAATAGCTGGCGATAATTATCCTCGGGCTAAGCTCGCTGAGCGATAATTATCGCTGGTCCTTGCGGATATGCCCCTATGTTTTTTGTTGGCCTTTTTCGCTATGTCTTCTCATTTTCTGTCCTCATAACCACCCATCAATAGATATTCATAGTGAACTCACTGTGCCAAGATCAGGTGGGTCTATCCCAAACATATGACATAACGTGTATTTGTAAAGCGCACGTTCACCACTACTCGTATCAATAACAGATGTTTGTTGTCACCCAACTCAATGGTACTTATTTTATCGACATCCGATGGATGAAAGGCTGAGTGGACCCGCTAGGATTTGAACCTGTGAACATGAGGTCGAGCACAGGTCCCTGCAGTAGACGCATTAGTCCACTGAACCACCAGACCCGGCATATGTGCATCATCATTGTCCAGTCCACAAGCTTACAGGATAGTGGACAAAAGCTCTGGGTTCTATGCCCTCCCCCAGGGCCTGTCTTTCAATCTCAGAACAGACCTCTGGTATAATCACTGGGTCACAAGACTTGACTCCAGCCAGCCAATTTTCTGACGCCAAAATTGTGTTTCCTTTCAGCTGGATCTGGCACTGTCCTGCTTCTATGTTCTTTCTACCACTGTAATCCACTCTTTAACAAGCAGAGGGTTGGAGTCCATCCTATGTTTAACGATCAGTATCAGATAGAACATTAGGTTAACCTCATTCTGCTGTTGTTTTTACCAACTTTTTTATCCCCAAAAGGAATCATAT
This sequence comes from Lissotriton helveticus, assembly GCF_964261635.1. Classification (NCBI taxonomy): domain Eukaryota; kingdom Metazoa; phylum Chordata; class Amphibia; order Caudata; family Salamandridae; genus Lissotriton; species Lissotriton helveticus. The sequence continues at coordinate 1,765,975,887 of NC_136057.1, forward strand.
TTTTATTTTGCAAAGGACCTACTAGACTCCCAAAGAAATGGCGAAATGGGTGAAACCTAATGAAGTTATGCGTAAGAATGCGAAGCTCCCAACTCAGATGATGTACAGAGGCTTTTGAATGGCAGATTCCAAAAACAATCTGGGAAGCTGTATCAAACACGAATTTGAGGACAGCCCATCTTTAAATGTATTCAGTGAATATAAAAAGGTTTCTTCTGCTTTTTGCCTTTCTTTCTACCTCTCAGCTCTTTCTACATTGTCTCTGTTTCTCTCTGTCAAGGAAGGGCCCTTGGGAAGGTCCGTTGAGCCCCCTTCCTGACTGCCCAAAGTAAGGCTGCCTCCTCCAGTAGCCACAGTGCCACCCACAGGTGCCAGGTGTCTCTTTAAATGGGTCTGAGTTAGGAGGTAAAACCCACTAAAGGGAATCTTGCAGCTCTTGACTGAAGATGCAGATTAAGACTGAGGAAACCGAGAGGAGACAAGCTCGCGAGCGTAATGGTCACCTTGTAGCTCGGCTCCGTCAGCCCTCTGGCCTGACTCGCATATCCTGTTGTATATCCTGCCCAGAGACGACACAATTTCGAAGAAATAGCAACGCAACGTTTCGCTCTTACTCACCGTTTGGCCTGGAGACTCCGGCGTGCTCGGTTCCGAAGTTGTGCCCCCCGAAGGGACCTGGGCCCTCGTGGTGTTGAGACCGGGGCCTCGCCTATCGGATCCGGCCTGGAGTTGTGGTGACCGTCGGCCCCGGCCGAGAGACTGCGCCACTGGTGAGAGCCGTTGTGAGAACTTCCCGGTGACCCTGATCCGGACCCGCCTTGACGGCAGTGAGGCTGGTGTGGGGCACGGTGCTCCGTGGACTGATCGTGTGAAGGGGTCCCCCCGCCGCTGCTCCGTCCATCGACCCTGGACCCTCGTCCTCGGACTCTGTTTGAGAGGAGCGCCAGCGATATTGCGGACGGCCCCCCGCCTTGGGCGAATCTCCTTTTTCCACCGAGGCTGCCATTGCTGGGACCCCCCGGAAATCTGTAAAGGCCCACATTTGTGGACTGTTCCGAGAATCGCGGAGGGTGGTGAGGAGGCTGAATTCACAAAATGGCTGCCGACGACCTGTGCTGTGGGTCTCCTCGTGATGACGGACTTGAGTTGCTGGACTGCGCGGGGGCCTGGACGTGTGTGCGTGAGCCTACGATTGGAGACGTTCTTGATGCCTTACGATCCTTACGCGCGGCCCTGGCCCCCGATGCTCCGGGAGACTCGATTCGTTCCACCGCCATCTTGGGTGAACGCTCCTTCATGGTCCCCTCTTGTCTCAGTGATGCCACCGCCTCGCCTCCCCTGGTCGCTCCGGGGGTTACTGTCGCTGTCCATCGAAGGGTTTGCTGGCCGGTGGATTTGGAACCTCCTGCTCTTCGATGTTTGGAGTTTGGGGACTTGGATGTCGTGCGGGGATCCGATCCTCCCCGGGTGCCTGAGAACAATGGTGGACCACTGCCTGTCTTTGCCTTGATGAGGTCGTGTTTCTATTTCGCAGGGAAACCTCCGCTTTTCCTAACGGCGAGACTGAACTCCTGTCTATTATTGCCCTTGTTGCTATTGCTGAGACATTTGAACTGCCTATTTGAACTTTTGCCCACTTGCTTATTGATTGTCCTCCCTGGCCTACGTTTTGCTCGTACTCTCTTTCAATTGTGTGCTTGCCTCGCATCGTGTTGCTTACTTCACATTGTCCTGTGGTGGGTGGTAACTGTGGTCAGGAGGGGACTGGGGTGAGATGCACGGCTCCCGGTGGTTTATTGATATACAGATCTGTAGCGAGGTTGCTCATATTTTTAGTGCTGTGGGAGACCCCCCTGTACGTTTTTTGGCGCTCGAGATTGTGTCGTTCTGGTTCACATGTAATATGATCGTATGGTTGGGTGGAGGGCCGTATTTGTTTTTGCTCTTTTGCTCCTCCCTCCCATTTATTTCTTTTGTTTTGCTGTCCTTTTTTTGTGTCTATATTCTTCTTTTCTCTTGTCTCCACTACATTTCGGGTTCTGGTTTAGGGCGACAGGCGCGCTGTTTGGAGGGTAGGCCGTAGCCTTCTGCAGGGGTGCTAGGTGGGATGGGTGGGTTGGGTCTTATTTGATGTTTTATTTTCCTCAGTTCTATGGCCCTTTTGTATTTCTTTATTGGAGTGCCGTGTCTGTCCTTGCCTTCCGTGGCATGATTGGGGTAGGGTCTGTAATGTCGCTGTTCTTCTTTTTGTAGTTCTGCTGCTTTCCATTGCGACTCCCATGCCCTCCTCGTTGTTGATATTATTGCTCTTTTATGTGTTCCTTGCTACGGGGCGCTTGTTTAGGCGCGGCATTCTTCTCTTTCAGTCTGTGTTTTCCTTTCCCTCTCTTCTTTCCTCTTTCCCTCCCCCCCCTCCCTCCCCTTTTTCCTTTTATCCCAAGGTCAGTATGACGGGTTAGTCTTGGTGTTGTCGCTATTCCGGCCCCTTTGTTTTGTTTCCGATGTGCTACTGGGTGGTGGGGATGCAAAATTGTTTTTAATTATATACTGACTTGTGTTTACGGCCCTGTTTTTATACTGATATATACAGTGCTGACATTCCTGCATGGCTGCCCTTTAGCCTTTCTGTTACCAATGGTTTGATTTGGGAATCCGGATTCTGCTATATTGTCGCCGAGCCTGTCATGCTCCTTATCGCCCTATTATAAAAAATAACCTTCTTTGCTCCTGTTTGTTGGCCATTTAGATCCTCTCTCCTCCCCCCCTTTTTTAAGAATGTATTGCTTACGTTCCTCTATGATTCATTCTGTAACTTCATTTTGGACTTCTTGACTGCTTTCACGTATTATGGCCGGCCAGTTTGGTTGTAGGCCCAGATTTGTATATCCTGTCTATACCAATAAAGGTTTACAAAAAAAAAAAAAAAATGATTAAATCGGTAGTGCACCAAACTACCCCTGACATTAGAACGGGGAAAAAGCTCAAAAAAGCATTCCAGGCATACAATCCAGAAGCAGCTAAAACTGCTAAAATACGGGGCAAAAATACTAGCAAGGGGGCGGCAAATTCCTAAAAAATAAGGGAATTAAGGCTGTGCGAAGCATCTTCTCATGAATGCCTCCTCTGTATAATTCAAATGGGAACTGACATAACAGCAAAAGATCCTACTATGTCCTAGGTGGTGACCTTAAATAATATCCTATGAACAGACAACCATATTAGAATGGCTGGTTATAAGGCTTGTCCACACACCCCTTATCAAAGAATCATAATGTTTGCTTGGTAAATGAAGAATAACGCCAGTTTTAAATCTTTTGTTCTGTGCTTAATTCCAGAGTCTTGTCACACGGATGTTCAACTAGAGTACATGTTATTACAATTTAATATGGTGGCAATTACAACAAATCTTACCGGCTCTCCAAACCGGGAGACACTCCGTGGTATGGAGTGAAACGCGTTGGCTGATGTTTTGTTGCAAATCAAATTATGACTGTGACTTTTAAAAAAATTAACATTACAGAATAAAGGAACTTTTTTCATATATTTCAAATTGACAGTTCTTTTGGACTTTTTTAGTTGTGCGCCCCCATATAAGACAAATAAACTACCTGGGCAAGAACTGGCTCAGTAAGGTCGGCTTCAGGCAACGAGGTCAGTTCACTTCGGGTCATGCAAAAGTCAGCACAAACCCCAGCTAAAGGGCACGAGTCTTAAAGACTCATTCAGCCGCAGTCATCGGCCTATGTGAGGGCAACCACAAAATGGCTGTCTTACACAAAATGAAAACTATGGTCAGGAACAGAATCTTCAAATACACTGTGAATCCTTGTGTGTAACATGGCGAAAACACTCGTACTTGCCGAACTCATTAGTTACGGTTCATTGTTACCAAAATCGTAACGGAACCATGACATTTAAAACACGGGTTCAGAATTCACGGAACCTCAGACCCTCCTTTTGCCCTTACATAGGCAATTACTCAGTCTATATCTGAGTCGATGTCAATTTTCATCAGATCACCAAGGTGCTGTTGAAGCATTATCTTGTTTTTCTGTGCATCTCTCGAGACAGGCGGTTTCCTGACACACGTAGTAGCACAAAGGCCACATATGGCAGGACCGCACTGTACACAAAGACAACATGAGAAAAGAACCGCTAGAGCCACACCAATGATCATCAGAATCTTCCATCCCCAAACGGATAACAGTCCCCAAAACCATCCAGTTAACGACCAATCTCCTTCGTCCACATGTATAGACTCTGAGATCTTATGTAACCTGGAAATGGCCTCGTATACCGTCGGAGCATTATCTGGGATGAAAACGCAGCAACTCGATTGGATCACTTTACATACTCTACCTCGATCCGCGAGTAGGACGTCTAAAACTATACGATTCTGTAACGTCATAAGGCAATCCGCTTGAAGCTCCCTTCACCAAGGCTTGATTACTCAAGTTATCTCTCATGGAATGCAGGGGATAGACTTCCAGGGCATAAATGAACATCGTCTGAAAAGCCCATAACGACCCATTCTGACTAAACGGTAAGATCAGATAGGGAACAACTCTATCTGTAGTATGTGGCATAAGACCACACACCCAACAATTAGTAATGTTCACTACCAACTGATGTTGGTGCAGTAGCTGTACGAATGTATTATGTACAAATTCTGACCTTCTAATCTGCTCGTGTTCGGGTAAGATATGGAAAGAATGCAAAGAAGTAGTAGTAGGAAAGGTCGTAGGTTGGGAAATGGGTGTAGAAGTCAATTGAGTAGAAAAAACAATCCAACCCACCAAAGTTAACGTCATGCTAAAAAACATCAGAATACAGGTAATCAGAAAATATTTGCTATGCATTATTCTACATAGTTTCATCTTAAAGTTCATTTTCTCAGCAGCTCTCTCGATCTAAAAAAACTCCATCCTCTAACTGGGCTGTTCGCGGCGGTTGGTTTTCTTCTGCAAGGGAGTGCGTCTGTCAGTCCAGGGAACGCCCTAAGACCAACCAGAACCGTCGACCTTGTGTCTACACGGCTGCAATCCCAAGTCTTTACACCGCGACCCTACAGTTGAACCCGGATGGCGGTTGGAAAAGGAAAAAAAGATCAAAACTGTTTCTTGGCTGAGAGAGTGCAGTTTTTAAAAACCAAAAAGGAATTATTTGTTCTTTATTAGTCCATTATTTCTAGGTCGTAAATTATAACGGTTTTTACCAAGCTCTGTTTGGGTTTGAAATAACAGTTCAGGCTCGGTGGTGTCCAATCTCAAAGATGAAGCACAGCTGCTTGCAAGACATCATTGTCTTCTTTCTCAGTCCCTCTCCATACCAACTCAGCGTCGCTAAACGGTGTGAACTACGGCAACCTTTCAGTCTCGGTGTCTGCAATACCTTCGAGGATCCACTGGTCGTACGGCAGAGGTAAAGGTGCCCTCTTACAGTGTACGCCGTGGATCCAATTTTTCTTCCCAAAGACTTTTACAGATGTTCTTGTAGACAGCAACACCTGATGAGGGCCCGTCCAGCGGGGCTGGTCGTTCTTGGTCCATTGGAAATTTTTCACGAGGACCCAGTCACCAGGATTGATGGTGTGACCTGGGTCCACGGAGGCTGGTGGCAGGTTATCGTGAACCTGTTGATGCAAGACACGCAATTTAGCCGTCAGATCATACAAATAGTCCACCAACACAGGATAGTCAATATCACTACATTTTGTTGGTCTCGCACTCCCCACACATTTGCTGGTCGACCAAAAACAATTTCATACGGACTAAGTCCGATTCGGGAATGCACTGTAGTTCTAGTTGACAAAAGTGCCAACGGCAAAGCATCGGGCCATTGGAGACCAGAACTCGCCTGAATTTTGGCTAACTTCAGCTTCAGAGTGCCATTGTAACATTCCACTAATCCAGCTGATTGGGGGTGATTCGCAGCATGGAATTTCTGTTTTATGCCCAAACCCTCACACACTCTCTTCATGATCTTCCCCACGAACTCACTTCCGTTATCACTCCACACCATCCTTGGCAACCCAAACCTAGGGAAATATTCTTTGAGCAAAACTTTAGCTGTGGATGAGGCAGTATTGTCTTTTAGGGGGTATGCCTCTACCCATCTAGAAAAGGCACAAACAACTACAAGGACGTATTTCAAATTGTTGCATCTTTCCATGTGGATAAAATCCAATTGCAGAACCTCGAACGGATACGTCGGAGGCGAAAAGTGACCAGCTGGAGTTGGAGTTCCCTTACCTGGACTATACATCAAACACACCATACAATTCTTGACCACATTCTCCGCACATTTGGGAATCCCACCATTCTCCCACACTGGAGCCAACAACTTACAAATTCCTTTCGCACTAATGTGAGACAGCCCATGTGCCATCGTAACCACCGCAAGCACATATGCATCCGGCAACATCCATCTTTGGTGTTCTGATAACTCAACCCAACAACCAGTCGAATCCAATCTACCCGTAGTTTCTCTCCACACACTCTTTTCATTTACAGTGGCTTCAACCTGGATGGATTTCACACTCTCAATCGTATCTTCACACATTCCAGCTGCACCAATCCATCTCGCAGGGCCTGCAACGTACATTCGACTCATCACATTTCTCGCTGTTTCTTTCGCAACTACATCCGCAAACGCATTACCACGACCGACATCATCCGTAACCTTCCGGTGAGCACTACACTTCACAATCGCAACTTGCTTCGGCAAAGTAAGTGACTCAAGAAGCTCATTCACCAACTGCCCATGTTGGATCTTAGTCCCATGTGATGTGAGAAATCCTCTTTCTTTCCACAAGCGTCCAAAACTGTGTGCTACACCAAACGCGTACTGACTATCGGTATACACATTCACTCTCTTTCCCTCTGATAAAATACACACTCTCGTTAAGGCAATCAATTCTGCTGCTTGCGCCGAATTATAGCTCACTCGTGCAGTTTCAACAATCGTACATAATGTCGTCACGGCATATGCCACGGTCGTATCGCCATTTGGGAGCTTGTAGCATGACCCATCAACCCATAGCGTACCATCAGGATCCGAAAGAGGAGTGTCTTTCAAATCGACTCTACCCTTCGTTTCCTCCTCCGTTCTAAGAAAACAATCATGCTGTTCCTGACCATCTGTGTCCACAGAAATCGGCAACAATGTCGCTGGATTCAATATATTACACCGCTTGATGTGCACGTGACTAGCCAAAAGCGTCAACTCATAGCCCGACAACCTCGCACTCGTAAGGTGCTGAGTCTTGGTTCTATTTAATAAAGTATCCACTGCATGTGGAACCATCATGACCAATGTGTTATCCATCACCAATCCAGCAAACTGTCGGATAGAAACAGCCGCTGCCGCGGTAGCTCTTAAGCAACTTGGCAACGCTCTGGCTACCGGATCTAAAGTCGACGAGAAATATGCACATGGACGCTGCTTATCACCGAATTGTTGAGTCAAAACTGACAATGCACAACCCTCTCTCTCGTGGACATAGAGTATAAAAGGCTTACTGTAGTCAGGAGTACCCAACACTGGAGCAGAACACAACGCATCACGCAACTCAGAAAAACTTTTCTGACAATCATCAGACCAAGGAAGAGGGTTTGGTATATCCTTACAAGTCAATGCCAACAGAGGTTTTGCCAACAAAGAAAAGTTCGGAATCCACTGCCTACAATACGACGTGATACCCAGAAAAGCACGTACCTCTCTCTGCGTACTTGGCACAGTCATTTGAGCAATCGCTTGAATTCGTTCTGGGGTCAACCTTCTTCCCTCCTTCGACAAGAGATGACCTAAGTAGGTCACCTCTTGGCGACAATATTGCAACTTTGAAGGTGACACTTTATGATGCAAATCAGACAAATGTCGTAACAAAGAAAGGGGTAGCTTCTTTACAAGTTTCCTCATCATCAGCAGTCACTAATAAATCGTCAACATACTGAATAAGAGCAGTACCAGCAGGCAGCACAAGAGTATCAAGCTGAGTTTTCAAAGCCTGGCTAGAAATGGAAGGACTTTCGCAATAGCCCTGAGGAGCGCACTTAAACCGGAAGCTTCGGCCTCCTAAAGAGAAGCCAAAAATATCTCTACTCTCCTCGGCAATTGGAATACTGAAGAAAGCATTCTTCAGATCTATAACCGAAAACCAGGCAGCTGAAGCAGGAATCATAGTCAGCAAAGCAGTAATGTCCGGAACAACAGGAAACTGTGGCACAACAATCTTATTAACCTCTCGAAGGTCGATCACAAACCTGTAGACAGGTGGCTGAGAAGAGTCAGTGCGCTTCAGGACAGGCAAAATGGGACTGTTACACACATTACCTCTCGTTTCTTCGATCACACCTTTCGCAATCAAATAAATGATTGCTAAAAGCGCTGTTTCACCATCGCTAGAAATCCTATATTGGGGAATGCGTGGCAATTTAACATTTGCTTTAAGCGTTACAACATAAGGTGGAATCTCCAAAAGACCCACATCATTAGGACCAGTAGCCCAAAGAGTATCAGGGAGAGATCGCAATTCCGGTGGAAGCCAATCTTTAGACAAATACATCGGAGAGATCACTTTCTTACCCAATGTAAGCTGTACTCCCGAGGAGAACAATGCAATGTCGCTTTCAACCTTTTCAACAAATCCAAACCTAAAAAATTCTCACCACAACCTGTCGTTAAAATGAGAGGTGCTTCCAATTCACAAGGCCCTATAGAAAGAGACAAGGGACTAGAAACTGGATTACGAACTGGGGCGCCAGAGAGTCCTACCGAAACATTCGTTAAGCCAGACAAAGGTGCGCCAGGGAGTTTAGAGTGCATGATAGAACTCCTCGCTGCACCGGTATCCAAAAGAAAAGGCGCTACCACACCTGATGTAACTACTGCAACATAAGGCCCACTCTGATCTACTGGAACCGACACTACTCCCTCTCTTTGTCCATGGCTGTCCTAACAATCATTATAGTCAGCATTCTCACTCTCAACATAATAGTCATCAGCATAGTACTGAGTCGACTGACCAGACACAATTTTCTGTTGATCAAAACAATTCATAGAATTCTGTGGGGGAAAGGAATGTTCGTTCTGAGGAAACGCACCACATCCTCTACTCCTAAACACTTGCTGGAAACCACCACGACCTCTTGGGGCCGACATACCACTCGTGCGCTGCCGTAAAACAGGGCACTCATTTTTATAATGACCTTCCTCCCTACAATACGCACACTGATTCAAGCCCAAAGGTGGTCTTGGAGGAAAATACCCAGCCTTCTGTTGCGGTTTCTGAAACGATGGAGGTTGCTGAAACTGTGGGCGTTGCTGTGACTCTTGCGGATTCGAGTGAGGCGGATACGCCTGCTGCAAAAGAACCTTTGTCTTTAAGTCTTTTGTCTTTTTCTCTACTCTTTCTTTCTCGTCCTTATCCCTATTCTCGTAGTACTGTGCAGTCGCCAATATCTGGGCCGACGAGGAAACAGCCCAAGAACTCTCAGAATCTTTCAACTTATTATACAGTTCAGGAAGTAAGTTAAAGACAAACTTATCTACGAACAATCTTTGTCCACCTTCCGTACTCATATCTTGACCACTATGATCTATAAATGTCTCTTCAAACCTAGTGAAGAAATCAGATACACTTTCGTCCTTCTTCTGCTTACATGCTGCTAACTTGTCCCAATTTACTCGTAACGCTGGCATCATCGTTTTCATAAGATTTATAATTCTGCCAGGTAGATCTGCCACTAGAGGCTCAGGCTTAGAACCACCAACTTGTCTAGCATCCGCGGCAGCAATATTGACCCATGAGTCACCTAATTCAATCGCATGATCCTCATGACGAATCTTTGCCCATGGAGGTTGAGGTACTACGTTACCCAACAGCATATCTATGTCAGCTAAATTCATGATGCATGCGTCAACTGTCTGGGACAATTCTTTGTAATAGCCAGCTGGATTCTTACGAGGATCAGGTAAAGACTGTTTAAGGGCCAAAACTTCTACTCTTTTCCATGGCACATGTACCCATACTCTCTGAAAATGAGGCAGAACAGGTGGATTAGCGTTTGCGTCCCCTTCCCTCCAAACTGGGGGAACCTCTCTCATTGGATATTGTCGTACCTTTCTCCTAACTGCGGAATCAGGCTCAAACAGTCGCTGAGAAGGGAAATCGCTCCTGAATGCAAGTACCATCGCAACTGCTTCCTTAATTCCGGGACCCACTATCGTCCCTTTCGCAAACTCAGACTGGACATTTAGCAACTCTACTGGGACGGAACCCAAATCATTATCTTCCCATTCCTCATGGAGGAAAGTACACATTACATCAAACACATATCTTTGCTTGGGTGCTTCCCACTGCAGGAAGACATCCATAACTGACTCTAAATTATACCTTGAAACATTCGAAATCCACCTGCGAACCAGGAGATCCAACACTGCCCGCTCTTCAGGACAAGGTAACTGACTACACAGTTGTTTACGCGCAGAAAAGGGGGTCATACTCGACGACCCAAAGAAAGGAGACAAAAGACCAGTAACAGTTTCGGCCATCCATTGTCGAGCAGAAGGAGAAGACGGCTAAGGACAGGAGACAAAGTATTTTGAAGCAAAGTAGCAGAAGACAAAGGTAAAGGAGAGTAAGGCAAAGAAGGTCCAGGCAAAACTGATAGCAAAGTTCGCGGCTCCAGAGGAGGCGGGCCGTAGGAGGAAGGACCAGCTGAAGATGAGCCGGTGGTTGAGCAGGACGAGGAGGTGGAACAACTGGAGGTGGAGGAGGTGCTGTAGCGTTCTGTGCATAAGGGGGTGGTAATCTCAATAGATGTGACATTAAAGGGTCCTTTTCAGGGTCCTTTGTCGCCTTCTCAAGAATAGGTGGCAATGCTGGATAACATTTATCAATAGCCATATTATGTTGCCTATCTGATACCTCAATTGCTTTATCTTCTTCGTCTTCTTTACACTGCTTGGCAGCTTGCATTATCGACAACCCCTTTTCTCTCTTATCTTTTTTAGCTTGTTTGATTTCTCGTTGTCTGGCTTCTTTACGCCAAAGGCAAAAAGAGTCAAACATTGCCGGCCGGGCTTTCTTTCTAAACAATGTCGTTTCTAAATTATCTAAAATCTCAGTATCAAAACTACCATATAGGGGCCATTGTAAAACCCCATCTTTCCTGGTATAGCGGACCCACACTTCATTGAACGTAATGGGGCCCATGCCGTGTTTAGAATAGAGTTCATAAGTCGGTGTTCCAACTGGAGGTATCGGACATGAATCCTCCAATCGGGATTCCCTGTTACAACCACAACAGAATATCCTCCTAATTTTGCTAAGACTAGGCATCTTCGCTCACTAATCTAGCTTCAAACTTCAAGGGATTATCTACAACGATAGTCTCGCAAATATACGAGTCCCTCGGCTTTGGAAATTGCAATACCCAAATCAAAGACCCAAAAACTAAGTACTCAAAGAACCAAAAAACAAAGAACTGGGAGCGACCCACATATACTTAACTAAGGTATCAGTCACGTCACCAGAAGACCCGTCTATTGTCTCGCCTTACAAAGCTGCACAAAGGGGGGTCCAAGACAGGGCGACAGTCAGGGCAGCGGTCCTTCGTAGCCGTCTAGAAAGCGGGAAACCTCGCAACAAAGACCTTCAGTCCATGTTCGACATACCGGGGTCGATGGAGTGGGGGCCCTTCTTCTGGAATTTCCTCACGAAGCTCCTCACGATCTTCAGGCTTGGACCGGTACCGCTTGATGTCGCCCAACGTTGGGCGCCAACTGAACAACCGGGTTATTTAGAACCCGGCGGCCCCAGGGGCACGCCCAAAGTCTTCGGGTTCACCTGTCGTAGAATACAGAGACACGGGACTCTTCGTGGTGACATCAAAGATCGAATTTATTGACTGCAGCCAGTAACATAAATCCTAGAAATCATCATGGTATGAGTTCTCAGGAGACTGCTCAATTTTACAAAGCAAGTCATTCCTTTTATGCCAAAAATCACATTCCAGACAAATACCTAACATTTACGAACTGTCCAATCACATGTATCCACACCAAAAGTATTGCATGACGGTAAAACCTACTTTTCAATTGTTCGGCCCATGATCGATCATCAGACAAACCCAACATTCTTCTTTAGACAGGCCGTACGAACCCATAATAAAAAGGCCACGACCCATATCATAAATAGACCATAAAGAAAGAAACAGAGACAGGTAAGAGTAGGATAAGGCATATTTGTGTGTAGTAAAAACTTACGATGTCCTGCGCTCTGATCTTAGTCTTGATCAGCTAGCGGGCAAGAACTGGCTCAGCAAGGTCGGCTTCAGGCAACGAGGTCAGTTCACTTCGGGTCATGTAAAAGTCAGCACAAACCCCAGTAAAAGGGCACGAGTCTTAAAGACTCATTCAGCCGCAGTCATCGGCCTATGTGAGGGCAACCACAAAATGGCTGCCTTACACAAAATGAAAACTATGGTCCAGAACGGAATCTTCAAATACACTGTGAATCCTTGTGTGTAACATGGCGAAAACACTGGTACTTGCCGAACTCATTAGTTACGGTTCATTTTTCCCAAAATCGTAACGGAACCATGACATTTAAAACACGGGTTCAGAATTCACGGAACCTCAGGCCAATGCAATCCCTGTGGTGCATATGCTCAGACAGGTTGTATGACAGAGGCACGAATGGCTAAACCATGCATTACTAACCACAAATGCATCTAAAACACGCATTCCTTTATCATGCATGACTTTACCACTCATGCCTTTTTGCAATGCAATTTTGTGGTAAGGGCATGATTGGTAAAGGGATATGCATGATAAAGATTACCACTACCCTGATCCCCACTCCCCACCCTAAACCCTAAAACCCTAGATGCCTCCTTCGCCCCCGTACTGAGACCTAAAACCTACCCGCCCTGCCCTTAAAACTACATCTTCCCCTCCCCTGAGGCCTAAAACCCTGCTCGACTGTAAACTATCCCGACTCTAGCCTCCCCGCCTTGAGTCCTAAAACATACCCCATGATGTCCTTTAAACTACCCCAATCCCTTCCGCTGCCCTGAGCCCAAAAAACCCTGTTCCCCTTCCAAAAACAAAATATCCCATTCACTTGTAGACCTGAAATTGACCCAACCCCTAGAAACTACCCCCTCAAACGCGGCTCCAATTACCTGTTCACATGCGGAGCTTCCTGGTCCGCTGCTTACCCCCATCAATCTGAACACTAGACCGCTATCTCCTTAACCATGCATATGTGTGGTTAAGGCAGATGGGTGGTTCAGGCAAGTGTGGGGATACATTTGTGGGGTAATGGCACGCGTAACTCAGCCACGTTGAAAAGGCCGCTTCCCGCTCAGACATGCTCTGAGTGCAGCATTCAGGAACATGCTGGCAGGCAGCCCGAGTAGAGCTTCTTCCCTCTATGAAGGTGCACAATCTTTGGTAAGCTATTTACACTGCTTTAAATAGGATGAAACAATTTTACTACCTCACATGTTTAGGTATTTGCCATTATCTCTCTCTGCCTCTATCTCTCTCAAACTCACCTTGTTCTACTTTACCTCACTCTTTAACTCATTGTTGTTCCCCAAATATCTCCAGCTCTCCATTTCCTTCTTCTCATCTCTATACCTCTCTACCTCATTTTAAAAGATTAAGAATCTTGTCACCTTTATTTCTCTAACTCTAAGCACCCTTCTTTCATGCTGCCTCATCTTTATTTGTTTACTTCATGTTTCTCCTTACTTTTTCTGTGTCTCTGTCATATCACTATCTATGATTCCCTTCTACTTCCACTTTCTTACTATTTATTCTCATTATCTCTCTGTCTGTCTCTTGTTGTCAGCTCCTGCCATTCTTCCTATTTAACAGAGTCGTCGGTCAGTGTCAAGCTACAGAAGTATATACATAGAAAATGGAAGGAGGGGCAAGGCAGGTGTCAATAACAACTCATACTCAAAGCGATACAAATCCCACCAGTGCATCACTCCGCTGACCAGCAAATGCTGTTTTTTCCAGGTAGTCTGGACAGTGTGGGAGCAAACCCATACCCTAAAATATTGAACACTCCAAAATGTGAACACCCCACAGTTTTTCCTCATCCAGCTCTCCCAGAGGTTGAATAGCACGGAAGGGCACCCCTTAAACATCGATTAGCAGAGTTAAACACTTCAAATAATAATTGGCCACTTAATAACTGAGTTCTAAATCAGTAGAAAGTTAAAGGTTTTTTTATTATTTATTTTTAAAATAAATAGTAGAAGTAATTCCTTTAAGGATTTCAGATACACAATCATGCAGAGTATGCAAGATTCACATTATTTTAAGTCCCAAAAGAGCAGCAACAACAAAAAGAAATCAGATAACATCCCTAGAAGAACAGGAAAGTCTTTTGGTACATCCTCAACTCCAGTAGTTCTTATAAACTATTCTTACATAACAAATTAGTAAAACAGTAAAAACATCATGGTCTGATCGAAAAACATAGGGGCATATTAGCAAGTGCAGTATCGCTGCTTTAGCGGCCCTTTTTGCCGCTAAAGCGGCGATATTTCTGCCGCCCTATCAGCAAGCCGACAGCTTTCAGGCGATAGAGACCGGTTTGGGTCCCGCTTTGCATGTCAGCGATATTTATCGCTAATGACATGCAAAGTGGGCGTACCCAAACTGTTAGCGACTGAAAGCAGTCGCTAACACAGCTATCACCTATTAGCAACGCAGGCGAAGCGATAAAAAAAGTCACGCTAAGCGCGATTAACGCTAGTAATTAACACCTGCTTGAAACCTTACTTACCTGTATTCCCCAATGGGAGGTGGATTATCAGGCTAAGTCCACCATGGCGTTAATGCATGAATTGCGCTGGATTTCTAGCGATATTCAGGCATTACGCCACTATCACTGGATATTTTAGCACAATGGAGATAAACATTGCTAATAGGCAGCGATAAAAATAAACGAGCTAAGCGCGTTTTGCGATAAATATCGCAACTTCTTGCTAATATGCCCCATAATCTCTTTGGCAAATCAAACTGTACAGAACAATGCACGCCATTACCCTAACACATAAGCAGCATCCCATTTTAAAAATTACATTCAGCATTCTCCATGTTAACATTAACCATGGGCGAAATCAGCAAAATCGCGGTCTGCGAAATCGTGCGAAAGCAAATTCGCGATCCGCATAATTCGCGAATTCGTGCGAAATTGCAAATTTTTGGTTTTTCGCGTGTTCGCGGGTATTTTTGCGTGTTCGCAGGGCTTTTTGCGTGTTTGCGGGCCGCTTGCATGGCGAAGTTACCCATGCGGTTGTGTATGTTGGCACAGCACCCTCTGGTTTACACTGCCACCCTCTGGTTCACCACTGAAACCCTCTGGTTCACCACTGCCACCCTCTTGTTCATCACTGCCGCCCTCTGGTTCACCCCTGCCACCCTCAGGTTCAGCACTCACTACTGCCACCCTCTGGTTCATCACAGTACCCTCTGGTTCACCCCTGCTGCCACCCTCTGGTTCAGCACTCACCACTGCCACCCTCTGGTTCATCACAGCACCCTCTGTTTCACCAGTGCCACCCTCTGGTTCATCCCTGCCACCCTCTGGTTCATCCCTGCCACCCTCTGGTTCATCACTACCACCCTCTGGTTCAGCACTGCCACCCTCTGGTTCATCACAGCACCCTCTAGTTCATCACAGCACCTCTGGTTCACCCCTGCCACCCTCTGGTACAGCACTGTCACCCTCTGCTTCATCCCTGCCACCCTCTGGTTAATCCCTGCCACCCTCTGGTTTATCACTGCCACCCTCTGGCTCAGCACTGCTACCCTCTGGTTCATCACAGCACCCTCTGGTTCACCAGTGCCACCCTCTGGTCCATCCCTGCCACCCTATTGTACAGCACTTTCACCCTCTGCTTCATTCCTGCCACCCTCTGGTTCATCCCTGCCACCCTCTGGTTCATCCATGACACCCTCTGGTTCATCACTACCACCCCCTGGTTCAGCACTGCCACCCTCTGGTTCATCCCTGCCACCCTCTGGTTCATCCCTGCCACCCTCTGGTTCATCACTACCACCCTCTGGTTCAGCAATGCCACCCTCTGGTTCAGCACTGCCACCCTCTGGTTCATCACAGCACCCTCTGGTTCACCAGTGCCACCCTCTGGTTCATCCCTGACACCCTCTGGTTCATCACAGCACCCTCTGGTTCATCACAGCACCTCTGGTTCACCCCTGCCACCCTCTGGTACAGCACTGTCACCCTCTGCTTCATCCCTGCCACCCTCTGGTTCATCCCTGCCACCCTCTGGTTCATCACTGCCACCCTCTGGTTCAGCACTGCCACCCTCTGGTTCATCACAGCACCCTCTGGTTCATCACAGCACCTCTGGTTCACCCCTGCCGCCCTCTGGTACAGCACTGTCACCCTCTGCTTCATCCCTGCCACCCTCTGGTTCATCCCTGCCATCCTCTGGTTCATCACTGCCACCCTCTGGTTCAGCACTGCCACCCTCTGGTACAGCACTGTCACCCTCTGCTTCATCCCTGCCACCCTCTGGTTCATCCCTGCCACCTTCTGGTTCATCACTGCCACCCTCTGGTTCAGCACTGCCACTTTCTGGTTCATCACAGCACCCTCTGGTTCATCACAGCACCTCTGGTTCACCCCTGCCACCCTCTAGTACAGCACTGTCACCCTCTGCTTCATCCCTGCCACCCTCTGGTTCATCCCTGCCACCTTCTGGTTCATCGCTGCCACCCTCTGGTTCAGCACTGCCACCCTCTGGTTCATCACAGCACCCTCTGGTTCACCAGTGCCACCCTCTGGTTCATCCCTGCCACCCTCTGGTACAGCACTTTCACCCTCTGGTTCATCCCTGCCACCCTCTGGTTCATCCCTGCCACCCTCTGGTTCATCCCTGCCACCCTCTGGTTCATCACTACCACCCTCTGGTTCATCACAGCACCTCTGGTTCACCCCTGCCACACTCTGCTTCATCCCTGCCACCCTCTGGTTCATCTCTGCCACCCTCTAGTTCATCCCTGCCACCCTCTGGTTCATCCCTGCCACCCTCTGGTTCATCACTACCACCCTCTGGTTCATCCCTGCCACCGCCTGGTTCATCACTACCACCCTCTGGTTCAGCACGGCCACCCTCTGGTTCAGCACTGCCACTTTCTGGTTCATCACAGCACCCTCTGGTTCACCAGTGCCACCCTCTGGTTCATCCCTGACACCCTCTGGTTCATCACAGCACCCTCTGGTTCATCACAGCACCTCTGGTTCACCCCTGCCACCCTCTGGTACAGCACTGTCACCCTCTGCTTCATCCCTGCCACCCTCTGGTTCATCCCTGCCACCTGCTTCCTTAGCTGTAAGTGCTTCCTGTTGCAGTTATTTTTTTTACAGGAGCATTGTGCCATACTTGTAACTATTCTCTGACCCTGCTTTGAGGGTCAGAGCAGGGTCAGAGAATAGTTGCAAGTAGGCAACGGAACTCTGGAGGGGCCCCTCAGGAAGCACTACAGGGAATGGTTACAAATTAGTTTGAACTTTTGCACCTGCTAAGTGCTTTTAGTTTTCCAATAGTCGTTTTTCTGCCATTTCGCGAGATTCGCGGGGCGCGAATTTGTGCGAAATCGAACTTGCAATCCGCAAATTTGTGCGAATTTGCTGATTTCTTTTTTTTGCGTGTTCGCGCGGTTTTCTGCTTATTCGTGGACCGCTTGCAGCACACCGACCCCGAGGTTGCCCATGCGGTCGTGTATGGGCGCAGCCATTTTGTTTGCGTGACGTGTTTCTGTTTTCGGGCGCTTGTTGCAAGCTCGCGACATATGCGGTGCACGATTACGTGTTCATGGGCGTTTTTGCGTGCTCGTGGTGAAAATATCGCGCAAACTTACCCACGCGGTCCTCTACGGGCGCGGCCATCTTGTTTTTCATTCACTGCTATGGTTTTGGGCATGCTACCTTTCTATCCATCTCACATCTTCGAAATCCTATGTTTTTCTGAACTTTTTTTTGTCTTTTTTTACTTATTATCTCTCTCTTCAATTTCCTACATCTATATATATATATTTTTTTACTTTTTGTTACTTTATTACCTACTTTATTTCTTTCGCTCTCTCTCTTATTTTTTTTCACACCTATTCTACTTTCCTTCTTCTTGTGCCCAGGACCATGGCTAAGGGAGGCGACAAGGGCAAGGGGAAGGGCCCAGCACCACGTACCCGGCTCCCTTGCGGGCGTTGGAGGGGGGAGGAAGTGCAGCCCAGGGAGATCTTCTCTGCGGTGGAGGTGACCGCCTTGATGGTTTTTGTGCAAGTCCACCTCCCTAAGACCGTGGCAGCAGGTGGGCGGATTGCTTCCGGTTACATCCTCCGGGAGCGTCGCTAGCTGTGGGAGAAGGTGTGCCGGCGCATGTATAAGGAGTCTGGGGTCCGGCGCACCTACCACCAAGCGACGCACCGGTGGAGTGACATCTTGGACCGGGAGCATGACATGATCGACCTGCTCGGTGTGGAGATCCCTGGCCTTGGTAAGTAGCTATTTAATAACTACTTTTTTTCCTTCTGCTCTGTTATATTGCTAATCTATTTTTTTCCTGAAGAGTACGAATGCTGCTGATTAGATTACATTGCAGGAAATTAATGTTTAAATAGCTTCTGTCACTGCAGGTGCTCGCCTGGTTATTGGCGTTGCTACTAAGCATGGGCGTAAAATCCGTTCCGCTCACGGATTTTGCGGATTTTCGGCAAATTCGCAATCCGCGAACTCTCGCGAACTTGCCGAAAATTCGTAAATCCGTGCGAAGCGGATTTTTTGCTTGGTCGCACTTGCCAACTAGAATACTATACAGTTTCGCGGGAGTAAACACTTGCGAACACGTAGATGCGGCGGGCAGCGACAATCTCGCAATTGCGAGATTGCAAAATTTGCAATTTCGCACAAGAAATCCACCAGCAGGCAGCATAAACCTTGAAAATTATGATTTTTATCAGAATAACTCCTCAGGTTGACATTTGCCTGCACTTTTTTTTGCAAGGAGTCCATTTGGGGGGGGGTGGGTTGGGAGGAAGGAAGTGCCCCACAGTCTCCAACTTCCTGTTCCTGTCCAGCAGTCTCCTCCCAGTGCTTTCTTCATGTGCTGGTCACTTTGATTTGGATCTTGACCTGGAAGGATTACTTTTTGTGGATGCTGCTGGATATTTGGATTTTTGCTAATCTGAAAGCACTCAGCAGGTGCAAAAGTTCAATCTTATCATTAGTAACCATTCCCTGTATTGCCTGGAAGGATTACTTTTTGTGGATGCTGCTGGATATTTGGATTTTTGCAAAACTGAAAGCACTCAGCAGGTACAAAAGTTCAATCTTATCATTAGTAACCATTCCCTGAAGTGCTTCCTGAGGGGCCCCTTCAGAGTTCAGTTGCCTACTTGCAACTATTCTATGACCCTGCTCTGACCCTCACAGCAGGCTCAGAGAATAGCTACAAGTATACAACAAAGGTCCTGTTAAAAAAATTACACTGCAACAGAAAGCAATTACAGATAAGGAAGCAGGTGCCAGCCTGGAAGTTCAAATTCAGTGACACATTAATCGGCCCCTAATTCATTCATGTCAGTTGAGGCAGAGCAGGTGTGCTTTTCCCCCCATAATCTACAGTGATGAACTGGAGGGAGGCATGGGTGAGCCAAAGGGTGGCATGGGTGAGCCAGAGGGTGGCAGTGGTGAAACAGAGGGTGGCAGTGGTGAAACAGAGGGTGCTGTGATGAACCAGATGTAGAAACAACATGGTCGCGACCGTTGCTACCCGACAAGTAAGTTCGCGTTTGCGAACTGGTAAAAAACCCTTGCGAAATGGCAGAAACACTTGCGAACACCAAAAAAAAAAAGGAATCCGCAAAATTCGCGAGAGTTTGCGGATTTTGCGGATTGCGAATCCGTAAATACGCAATTTCACGGATTGCCAATTCGCAAAATACACCCATGCTTAGTTGCTACTATTCTTACTTGTTTGCAACTTTTTAGTCATTTGAGAGCATTACTACGTAATGCTAGAGACAGTGGACTCAAGTCTAGTCCTTCTTTGTACTCCTGCTGCTGCCACTTTGAAGAGATAGTGGTGGATTGATACGTTGAGTATATTATTTATTACTTGTTATAGGACATTTGTTAGTGGTCTGCAATCATGATGACGGACTGTGTCTGTCACGCGACGTCTCGTGCTGCTGAGTGATGGCAGTCGTAGTAGAATCTTTTTGTTGTTGATGTAGTTAGTGAATTACATAACTTTCCTATTAGACGGTCTGCGAATCCTGCAATACTGTACTACTATCCTCCTAGTTGACCAGATCAGATGCAATTGATGTTAATTTGTTTCCCCGACATAATTTTAGATTGAGTACAAAGAAATCAAATATTTCCCAAAAACCAATCATCCATGTTGTGTTTCTTTATTTCATGATCACCAGCAACTCCCAGGGGCAAGGCGCCGGCGGCGACAGAGACTCCGGTGGCAGAAGTTGGACAGGAGCAGTCCCTTGCAGGCTCTTCTGCTGGCCCCAGTAAGTTGTTTTATTGTTATATTAATACTTATACTTCCCTAACTTTTACAGCTCCTATTCATTATAAACTGATTCCTAATAATTCTATGTTTTACAAAATAGTCTTTGATCTTCTTCTAATGTAGACTACTTTCTACATTCTTATCCAGCCTCTACCATCACTCTCTGTGCTACTACTATTTACAATTATGAGTCGGTCTGTGTAGGTAGCTAAGCTTGCCCATTCGGCAAACGGTGTGAAACAAAACTCTGATACAGCAATAGCTCTAGGCACTGAGTGCAGTCCTCTGGGTTGCCCTTGCTGTCTATTCCAGTCTTCTTAATGTAAGTGCTTTGACAATTTCCCACAACAAAATATCATTGTTTACACCAAGTAAAAGGTAGCAGTTGCCTTTTTGATTTGAGAGGAGCACATCCCATACCGCTAGTGTTTCAGGGACTATTCTGCACGCAAAGAAGTATGGACAAGATAAATAGGACATTGTTGATGATAGGTGCATTTCGACTTTCGACATACCTCAGTCCGAACAGATGTTTAACCCCCAATCCCCTGACCGACTATCTAGAATGTCTGACCAATGATTTTACGACCCAGAAGAACAGAAGAAGACTACCTCCGAGTCCCGGCCTATCTGATTCACTGAAACATGACTGCCAAGTGCAGTAGTTCAAACCTTTCCGCTCACTCACTCACTCGTAAACAAAAACCACACTGTGTTTGTTAGTTTTAAACTTTTATTTTCAATTAAGAAATGAAAACATTATTTCTTTATTTTTAATAGCGTAGTATTGTGATGGATGAAGATGACGTTAAAGTTTAAACAACATTCCCATGAATGAAATTAGTATGACTCAAACTTAATAATAGTTAACAGACCCATGAAATTATTAGAATAACTGTGCGGGAGCCCCCACCTTCTTTAAAGTACTTAAAGTACTGCTGGTGATGACTTAGTAGTAGTTGGTGAATCATCTGGCAGAAGGGCAATGGAATCTTCTTTCTGTAATGAGAAAAATGGTGCACGTTAAGCAAGCATTCATCAGTTGTCATAAGAAGTGTAGCATTTAATGGAATAACCATATAAAAGGTTAACACCCTCCCCAAAACCGTTACTTTTTTTAAATCCCAGTAATAAAAAATGTGTTATGTAACATTTTCGTCCATTACGAGACAAAATAGGGGGTTGTGTATGGCATCTGAATGTATGTAGTAGTGAGTCCACTTATAGTGCTGCTAGTGGAATTCCTGAAACTCACAGTGTCACAGGCTTACAAAGACGGCGGAAAGATACATGCCAAAATGTTATACTGTGTTTGCTACTTTACTGAGTGTCAAACTTCCGTTGAATTATTTTGACTTTATGTTAAAGACTATTGGCTACAGTATTTTTCTTTCTTTATTCATAGATGCTACTCCCAAAAAGCTCACCCGTAAGAAGATGGCTGTCCAGGCCAGGGCCCGTAAGCTGGAGGCTATTTGTGCCGAGTATCGGCGGTTGTGGGCTCGGGAGCATGAGGAGACATCAACATCCTCCTCCACTGCCCCCGGGTCCACCAGCCAGAAGCCTCCAGCAAAACGGAGCCGTGGCCCGACAGCCTCCCGCCGCCGCCGCACAGCAGCAACAACATCAGCGGCCTCCCCCTGATCCTGGATGGTTCGTGTGCGCCGGCTACGCAGAAGAGTGGACTACCTGGAGCGGTTGGCCCAAAAACATCAGCGCCAGCTCCGGGACCTCCGCAAAGAGCAGCGGGAAATGCAGCAACAGCTTGCAAAACTACGCCACCGGAGGAAGTGTATTTCCCTTGCCCCTTTTTTAGAGACTGTTTGGGGGGTGGGTATTGGGTGTTTGGGAAAGGGGACTTTTGGACTTTTTGAGATTGGTTGGGTTCGGGAGGGGGGGGTGAGGTCGGGTAATTTTTTTATTATTGTTGTGCTGAAAACAATACAAATATATATTTTCTAATAATTACTTTTCTTTCAAAAACACAGTATACGCGCTCATATATTATTTTGTGTGGGGGTTGGCGGTGGTTACTGGACGTTTGTTTTCTTCAAACTTACCAGCATGAATGAAACATCTAGTCCTGAAATCTACCAAAATGCAAGTAACCGAGTTAGTAAATTTAGTAGCCCTACTACTGTACTTTATGTACTTTACTAGTAGTACTGTCAGTCTCTGCTCTCCTAGTCTCCTCCCAACTTAGTCCTAGCCCATTATTCTACTACCTCTCCAATATGCTTATCTTACCTGTGATTTGTGTTTGACAATCGGGGTAGCCCCAGGGCTGGCTTCATTGCTAATGGTGATTAAGGTTGGTTGTTGACTTGAATCCTCGACGGATGCAATATCATTGTTGTGCTGGTAGCAGTAGTGGTACACACTGGCAGTATCACCATATGAAAAAAAGAGGAAATTAAACATTGAGTGGCCTGAGCGTAGCATTAGAAACAGTACAATAGATAGCACGGTACAGAACAGTGCCCTAAATTGTAGCCTAAGCAGTGCCAACGTAAGGTAAGCATTAAGCATTTGATTGTTTACGTCGTGTAGGAGGAGGATGTTCTTATCAATCCACGATGGCGCACATGAACTTCTGGTTGCTTTGACCTTATCCTCCCCAGCAAGTGTGTGGAATTTATTGTTGTTGTCAGTCAGACCTCAATGAAATACCACACAGCCTGGGGGAAGAGGGTTAGGGTTTGAACATTGGATGGGAATGTTTTTTTTTGGGAAAGTTTGGTAGAGAGGAAAAAAACACAGCATGGACACTCAAACAACAAATGAAGAGAAACAAATCTTTGGATTAGAAGATTTTGATAAATCTTTAAAGGGACATAAAGGAAGTGCACTACTGCATGCCAGAAGTACTAAATGGATGGTTAGGTTACTGAAAAGTAGTACTACTACTTACGGCAACTTACTAGTAAGTACGAAGAAACAAGTTGACAGTACAGGGCTGCAGTCATTACGCAATTTCACTTGCCTCTCTGCCCTCAGAGAGAATAAACACTTAGAACATTAAATTAGTGTTAAACATAGCAAAGACGTATCAAATAGCTGGATGGATGAATTTGAAGCAGAGATCAAACAAACGCACAGAGTCACACTCGTAGAAGTAAGTTCAAGTTCACTAGAATATCATTTAAAAGATAAGGAGAATTTTGGATACTGTTGCTGTTGTCCCGTTGAATTTCTGAAGTTGATGCATCCAGCCATTCCTCTTATTTGCGGTACTCCTTCATTCCATCGGATGCTCTGTCGATCAATCTTGGTGACCAGACACACTGTCCACTGCCTGCCTGATGCGGATTTGCGGATCGCTAATTGTAAGCCTGAGTAGTACATCGATGGCACAGGGTAAAAGCATGCCTGTAATTGATGATGGAAAAACACAACAGTAAGTGTTAAAGACACCTCGTAGAAAAAAATATATAAGGCACGCTGTGTAGTGCAAAAATTATACTGTCACTTTCAGAGATGACAATCCCCAAAATCTAGAACACCCCACATTACCCTCCCTAAAAAGTGCAGAATACTGCTGCTACCTCGCAGAGGCCTAATTTCAAATCCTGCCAAAACACACTCAGAAAGTATGCCCAAAACCCCCCTTTCCCACCATGGATTATCTTCACTTGCAATAACAATTTGACATTCCAACAAGTGTTCCAAGACCCCACCCAGTCGTAAAAATCTAGAATCCCCGCCCAAACACATGCAATACAATACTGCTAACCCTAACAAGCCCTAAGTTAAGAATAGTGGCAAACACTTTCTTTGACTAGGCCAAATCCCCCCTTTCCCACCATGGATTTTCCTCAAACCACTTGCAACCAAAATTACACATTCGCACGACTGCTCTAAGACACCAGAACCCAGTTACAAATGTAGAACACCCCCAAACACATGGAATACTGCTGCTAGTGCTAACCCTAACGAACCCTAAGTTAAAAAAGTGCCAAAAGGCTTTTCAGCATGGATTTTCTCCAAACCACTTTTATCCGGTATTAGATCTTCCCAGCAATGCCCCAAGACCCGCCAACCCACCCGCAAAAAAGCACAACACCCCCAAACAGGCAAAAAGCAAAATGGAAAATCTCATACTTACAATATTTTTCGGCCTTCTTTCAATTCTGTCCAAACGCGCTGTGCAGCTAGGTCATAACTCCACTTTTCCACCATGGATGTCCTGAAAAACAAATGCAATCAACATTAGAATGTGCCAGCAGTGCTCCCAGACCCCAAAGCCCACCCCCAAACACCAGGAACCCCTCCAAACAGCACCCCAAAGACAAGCAAGTGAGCAAAAACGCAAATAAAATTTCAACTCCAATTTTCTCCAAAACACTTTTATCCGATATTAGACCTTCCCAACAATGGCCCCAGACCCGTCAACCCAGGCGGAAACAAGTAGAAGCTCCCCAAACAGGCAAAAAGCAAATATACAAAAGTGGGGACTTCGAAATTTTCAGGAACATTTCCAAAATCACTCAGCGCGCGCTCTGCAGCTAGGCCCTAACTCCCCTTTGCCACCATGGATTTGCTTCAAACCTCTTGCAACCAAAAGTATCCATACCCAGCGTTGCTCCAAGACCCAAAAACCCACCCACAAACACCAGGAACCCCCCCAAGCAGGCCCCCTAAAACACGAAAGTCACAGAAAACGCTAAAAAGTGAAAAACTTTTTAAACCATGTATTTTATCCAAAACACTTTTATCCGGTATTAGACCTTCCCAGCAATGGCCCCAGACCCGTCAACCCAGGCGGAAACAAGTAGAAGCCCCCCAAACAGGCAAAAAGCAAATATACAAAAGTGGGGACTTAGAAATTTTCAGGAAAATTTCCAAAATCACTCAGCGCGCGCTCTGCAGCTAGGCCCTAACTCCCCTTTGCCACCATGGATTTGCTTCAATCCTCTTGCAATCAAAAGTATCCATACCCAGCGTTGCTCCAAGACCCAAAAACCCACCCACAAACTCCAGGAACCCTCCCAAGCAGGCCCCCGAAAACACGAAAGTGAGAGAAAACGCTAAAAAGTGAAAAACTTTGTAACCATGTATTTTATCCAAAACACTTTTATCCGGTATTAGACCTTCCCAGCAATGGCCCCAGACCCGTCAACCCAGGCAGAAACAAGCAGAAGACCCCCAAACAGGCAAAAAGCAAAACCGGAAAAGCTCACACTTAGAAATATTTTCGGCCTCATTCCAAAATCACTCCAAACGCGCTGTGCAGCTAGGTCATAACTCCACTTTTCCACCATGGATGTCCTGAAAAACAAATGCAATCAACATTAGACTGTGCCAGCAGTGCGCCCAGACCCCAAAACCCACCCCAAACACCAGGAACCCCCCCCAAACAGCACCCCAAAGACAAGCAAGTGAGCAAAAACGCAAAAAAAAATTCAACTCCGATTTTCTGCAAAACACTTTTATCCGGTATTAGACCTTCCCAGCAATGGCCCCAGACCCGTCAACCCAGGCGGAAACAAGTAGAAGCCCCCCAAACAGGCAAAAAGCAAATATACAAAAGTGGGGACTTTTAAATTTTCAGGAAAATATCCAAAATCACTCAGCGCGCGCTCTGCAGCTAGGCCCTAACTCCCCTTTGCCACCATGGATTTGCTTCAAACCTCTTGCAATCAAAAGTATCCATACCCAGCGCTGCTCCAAGACCCAAAAACCCACTCACAAACACCAGGAACCCCCCAAGCAGGCCCCCGAAAACACGAAAGTGAGAGACTTTTTAACCATGTATTTTATCCAAAACACTTTTATCCAGTTTTAGACCTTCCCAGCAATGGCCCCCAGACCCGTCAACCCAGGCAGAAAAAAGCAGAACCCCCCCAAACAGGCAAAAAGCAAAACTGGAAAATCTCACACTTAGAAATATTTTCGCCTCATTCCAAAATCACTCCAGGCGCGCTGTGCAGCTAGGCCGTAACTCCCGTTTTCTACCATGGATTTCCTGAAAAACAAATGCAATCAACATTAGACTGTGCCAGCAGTGCTCCCAGACCCCCGACCCAGCACCGCAAATCTAGAACACCCCCAAATAAACCCCCAAAAACCTGCAATACTGGTATATTGAAAACATGGCAAATTGCGCTGTTCACATTGCTATCCACTGCATGCCATATTCTCATTATTTATTACCTGTTCTACTTTATGTCCGCATCTTCTTTGGAAAATGAGGGCCCACAGGGCAGCCTCTCCTGTAAATTTCAGAAGTAGGTATGTCAACAATCAGCAAGCATGTAGTCAGTCAGTCAGTTATTTCAGTCCCACTTGAGGGGACTCGTCTACGAAGACAAAGTTTTTTATTTCTCCATAATCCATCCATCTGCCTTGAGGAAAATGGATAGGGGGAGTCTGGAGGAGGAGGCTAGAGGAGCATGATTGAGTTGTGAACTTGTGAACATCTGAATGCAGACTGCGGCACCTTCAAATCAATACGGAAAATAAGATGAAGACAGTGCTGATGATGGACTTATTGTGATTAGTT
This sequence comes from Lissotriton helveticus, assembly GCF_964261635.1. Lineage (NCBI taxonomy): Eukaryota > Metazoa > Chordata > Amphibia > Caudata > Salamandridae > Lissotriton > Lissotriton helveticus. The sequence continues at coordinate 1,766,002,974 of NC_136057.1, forward strand.
GATTAGAGTTTTGTTGTGGTAAAAGTATCAAAACAAAGAAGGACACACAGGAATAAAAGTGAATAAGTACGGAAAAAAAGGACGCAATTTTCAGTCCTCGTTGTCAGGGAAGCAGAGCTCGTCCTCCCAGTCTATGAATTGAGACGGGAGTAGATCTCGTGACCGAGAAGAACTTCCATCATCGCCATCATCTAAGTCGGTGTACTCTTCTTCCTGCGTGCATTTACGTATTTTGTAATCGGGTGGTATGAAGTGCTGATTCATCTTGATTATTGTTAACCTCTCCACATTTTTGGGCAAAAGGCGGGTCCTTTCTGAAGTAAAAATGGCACCAGCAGCACTGAAAACACGTTCAGAAGACACACTTGCGAGTGGGCAAGACAAATAATTTAGAGCCAGGTTGGTGATCAGTGGCCATTTTGAGCTTTTCGTATACCAATATCCCAGTGGGTTCTCATCATGACAGACCTCTGTTGGGTCATCCAGATAGGCCTGCACCACCGACTCAAGTTTCTCCAGGGTTGATCCACTTTGCGTACCATCTGTGACCTTTTCATCAGTGGACCAAGCTAACCCTTGCTGAGTTAGCCAATCACCTAACGACAATATTTGTTTGCGGCCTGGTGCAGGTGAGTGTGATGATATGTTTGCTGGTGTCGTTAACGGCTGTGAGGGAAAGTGACTCCCTTCGGCCACGGATTGAAAAGTGGAACTTGACGCCTGATGGCCTGCTGATTCAATTGTACTTGTGCTGCCTCCTTGAATCTTCTGCCGCTCTCTTTCGAACCGAGTGGCTGACACAGCTAGCCAATGTTTGTACTTTGAAACTTCTGCTTCCGAAAAAGGAAAGAAGTATTGGTGGGCAGTGCCTTTTTGTACCGTGGATCAAGAATAGTGGCACAAATGTAATGTTGTTCTGCATGTATCTTTTTAAGCCTTTCATTGTCAAGTAGGCACCATAATAACTTCTGCGCCAAACCATATGCTTCTCGCTTTTCACCATCATCTCGGAATGTTGAACACACCTCCTTCAGTTGGTGCTCTAGCATGCGCAACAATGGGATAGCTTTGGTCAAAGAACAGTCCTCCCTGCTGACTTCACGCGTGAAGAGCTCAAAAGGACGAAGCATGTCTGTCAGGCTTGCAATTAGCTTCCATTCCTCCAACTCTAGCATCAAGTCTTTGTGAGCAGAACCCAGTTTAAAGACAAACTCATGTATTACCTCCCACTGCTCAGACAGACGCTCAAACATGTAAAAGGTTGAGTTCCAACGTGTTGCCACCTCCTGGATTAGTCCTTTGACTGGCAGTTGACGTTCATATTAAAGGCTCCTCAGCTGCTTCCGGGCCTTAAAAGAATGGTTGAAATGGCTACAGATTTTTCGGCAGGTGGTCAGTACATTGACGACTGGCTCTTCTGCTTTCAAGAAGGCTTGCACCACGATGTTAATACTGTGTGCCAAACACGGCACTCTGAAATAGCCACCATCAGACATGGCCCTAACTATATTACTGCCATTATCCGTGGAAACATAACCAACTGTGCGGTTTCTTGGATGCAGCCAATCATTGCCCTTCCTGTTAAACTCCTCCAAAAGGTTAGGTGCAGTGTGAGTTTTATCCATGGCAAACATGCCTACTGTTGCATGTTTGCGAGTAGCCTGAAAAATTTCCTCCGTGTCAACATCTTTGTGTTTTAACTGTCTTTCGACCCCTGCAAAAGATACCTAGTGTGCAGTGATGCACATGTAATCAATGGCTGCGAAACTGGTCCACATGTCTGTTGTCATGTGGATAGTGTGAACAGCACTCTTCAGAATAGCTGCGCCAATCACCTCCAGCACATCTTGATGTAGTGCTGGAACAGCAACCCTTGCAAAATAGTACCGGCTAGGAACCTTCCATTTAGGGCAGACTGTTGCCACAAATTCACGAAAACCCACCCCTTCCACGAAAGAGAAAGGGAGAAGGTCCAGCGGTAGCATTTTAGCCAGCTTTGCGTTATAGAGGCGCACCGTTGGGTGGTTGCGTTCAAATGGCGGATCAGACCAAAACATGCTGCTAATGGTGCGCTGGACCGTTTTACGTGATGATGATGATGATGCAGACTTCAAACCAGTTAGGCACATTGATTTATTTTTTTGCACTGGTGTGTCCCCCAGACTCTTAGTGTGCCTCATACATGTTGCAGGGGTAGAGGGTGTGGGCGCTACCACTGCAGTGCTGCTGCCAGGGGTACTGCGTGCACCAGAAAAAATGCCTGTCGCTTCTTCACTTCCCCCCTGCACGATCAGCCTCTCATCATCATCAGATGCAATATCAAGGGATACATTTGGATTTGTTTTGGCTTCATCGATGTCACTTTGGTGCTTATACCACTGGATAGGGTGGTGTTTTTTGAGATGACCTCTCTGGCCTCCGGTACCATAGTTGGTACCAAGCTTACCCTGACTAACTGATACTTTACAAATTGAACAAACAACCATGTTTTCCGCCTTTTTGCTAACAGTAAAGAAGTCCCAAACTGGGGACTGGAGATGTCTGCTGGTGGTGGTGCAGGTGCTACTTTGACTTTCAATGCCAGGTGAAGTGTAGGTTGTGCGTGGCTGAATTTTTCCCTGTAGTTGACTTACAGCACCACTACTTGAAGTAATGGGGGTCGAGCTGGATGGAGGTCCCTGCCGGCCCTTCTGACGAGAAAATATGGAAGATGTAGGTCGTGTTGGTGTTGTAGTTGACTGCGTTGGTGGTGGTACCACCAGGGCCGCGCCGCCCTCATCCTGCTCAGCAGCCATTTGGGCTAGGGTTAAAATGTTTGTCTGCTGCATGCCCTCTGTGGCTGGAGTGACATCTGTGATGACTGGGTCATCGTCAGACTCTTCATCAGAAGCAGAAGGCACCACTTCTTGTTCGTCGTCATCACCCATAAGTCGAAGACTTGCGGGAACCTTCCTTTTAGGCTTAGCTACCTTTGTCGGCTCATGGCGTGCCTCACTCTCAGACTGCATTTGTGGGTTCCAATCAACATCAAGTTCATCAGAATGAAGGTGGCTTGAAGAAGAACTTGTAGTAGTAGTAGTAGCCCTCCTTGACCTTTTTCTTGCTGGGGATCTGGAAGACAATGGATCATCATCAGGAGGAGTGGCTTCCTCGGATGATACCTCCTCTTGAATATCAATTTCCTGATATGCCCCTACTTCTGGAGGAACAAGCGATGTAGGCAGTAGTGCCGCTCCATGAACCTCTAGTTGCACCTCTCCATGCACCTGTCCATGCGCCTCTCCTTGCGCCTCTCCTTGCGGCTCTACTTGCGCCTCTCCTTGCGGCTCTACTTGCGCCTCTCCTTGCGGCTCTACTTGCGCCTCTCCTTGCGCCTCTCCTTGCCCATGTACTTGCGCTTGTACTAGTTGCACCTGTGGTTGTCGTTGCGGCTGTGGTTGTTGAACACTTGCCATCTGAGTTACACCCGGCGTTGATTGGATGGTACTTTCTTTTGATGAGCCAACATCACTGGTCGATGGTGATTGAACAACCAAAGTGGCTGCCGCAGCAGCACTCATGGTCTTGGACCTAACTTGGCATGGTGGCACTGACCCCAATGAGGCGGAGGTGCTGCTTCCAGCTTGGTCCCCGGCGGACACCGCTGCTGCTGCAGGCGTAGTTTTTTCCCAAAAAAAGTGTCGGTGGGCACACCCGTCTCCTTGGTAGGTGGTGCCACTTGCTTCTTCTGCTCCTTCTTACTGGCAGTGGCACTGGCGACTTTCTTTGCTGAGGCGCTACGGCCACCTTTCTTTGGGCCCATCTTCTTCAGATGTCAGAACAGCAGGCCGCAGCTGCACGAGTTGCAGAGTTGTCTTGTCTGTGGCCACACGTTACGTCGCGTGATGTTGTGCTGCACACACTGCTGCAGGACTTCTTCCTGGAACTGGTGGTTCTCTTGTGCACCTAAAAGCAATGGTAGACAGAGGAACATCAGTTATACACCCCCAAAAATCGAAAAACACATAAAAATCACCACAATCCCATGCCATCCATGCCCTCAATGATGTTTAAATTCAAGACACCCCACAGAAAGACTAGGCCCATGCACCACTCACTACCCCTGGGCATAATGGATGAAAGGTAGGCAAAATGGGTGCGGGCCTGAGAACACTGCCTGCCTTCAAAATGGCCCCTTGCACCCCTGCACATGGCCCGTCCCTGCCTGTACCAGCACTCAAAATGGCCCCCACCTACATGCACAGTCCACAACAACACCCCCAAAAATCGAAAAAACACATACAAATCACCACAATCCCATGCCATCCATGCCCTTAATGATATTTAAATTCAAGACACCCCACAGAAAGACTAGGCCCATGCACCACTCACTACCCCTGGGCATAATGGATGAAAGGTAGGCAAAATGGGTGCAGGCCTGAGAACACTGCCTGCCTTCAAAATGGCCCCTTGCACCCCAGCACATGGCCCGTCCCTGCCTGTACCATCACTCAAAATGGCCCCCACCCATATGCACAGTCCACAACAACACCCCAAAAATCGAAAAAACACATAAAATCACCACAATCCCATGCCATCCATGCCCTCAATGATGTTTAAATTCAAGACACCCCACAGAAAGACTAGGCCAATGCACCACTCACTACCCCTGGGCATAATGGATGAAAGCTAGGCAAAATGGGTGCAGGCCTGAGAACACTGCCTGCCTTCAAAATGGCCCCTTGGACCCCAGCACATGGCCCGTCCCTGCCTGTACCAGCACTCAAAATGGCCCCCACCCACATGCACAGTCCACAACAACACCCCCAAAAATCGAAAAAACACATAAAAATTACCACAATGCCATGCCATCCATGCCCTCAATGATGTTTAACCACTTGGCTGCTAAGGGTGTGGGAGTGGGTCCATTGACTTTCCATTGAAATCAATGGAAACTCCATGACGAGTTACCCTTGTCATTAGCACTGAAGGGGTTAAATTCAAGACACCCCAAAGAAAGACTAGGCCCATGCACCACTCACTACCCCTGGGCATAATGGATGAAAGCTAGGCAAAATGGCTGCAGGTCTGAGAACACTGCCTGCCTTCAAAATGGCCCCTTGTACCCCAGCACATGGCCCGTCCTTGCCTGTACCAGCACTCAAAATGGCCCCCACCCACATGCACAGTGCACAACAACACACCCAAAAATCGAAAAAACACATTAAAATCACCACAATCCCATGCCATCCATGCCCTCAAGGATGTTTAAATTCAAGACACCCCACAGAAAGACTAGGCCCATGCACCACTCACTACCCCTGGGCATAATGGATGAAAGCTAGGCAAAATGGGTGCAGGCCTGAGAACACTGCCTGCCTTCAAAATGGCCCCTTGCACCCCAGCACATGGCCCGTCCCTGCCTGTACCAGCACTCAAAATGGCCCCCACCCACATGCACAGTCCACAACAACACCCCCAAAAATCGAAAAAACACATAAAAATCAACATAATCCAATGCCATCCATGCCCTCAATGATATTTAAATTCAAGACACCCCACAGAAAGACTAGGCCCATGCACCACTCACTACCCCTGGGCATAATGGATAAAAGCTAGGCAAAATGGGTGCAGGCCTGAGAACACTGCCTGCCTTCAAAATGGCCCCTTGTATCCCCAGCACATGGCCCGTCCCTGCCTGTACCAGCACTCAAAATGGCCCCCACCCACATGCACAGTCCACAACAACACCCCCAAAAATCGAAAAAACACATAAAAATCACCACAATCCCATGCCATCCATGCCCTCAATGATGTTTAAATTCAAGACACCCCACAGAAAGACTAGGCCCATGCACCACTCACTACCCCTGGGCATAATGGATGAAAGCTAGGCAAAATGGGTGCAGGCCTGAGAACACTGCCTGCCTTTAAAATGGCCCCTTGCACCCCAGCACATGGCCCGTCCCTGCCTGTACCAGCACTCAAAATGGCCCCCACCCACATGCACAGTCCACAACAACACCCCCAAAAATCGAAAAAACACATAAAAATCACCACAATCCCATGCCATCCATGCCCTCAATGATGTTTAAATTCAAGACACCCCACAGAAAGACTAGGCCCATGCACCACTCACTACCCCTGGGCATAATGGATGAAAGCTAGGCAAAATGGGTGCAGGCCTGAGAACACTGCCTGCCTTCAAAATGGCCCCTTGCACCCCAGCACATGGCCCGTCCCTGCCTGTACCAGCACTAAAAATGGCCCCATCCACATGCACAGTCCACAACAACACCCCCAAAAATCGAAAAAACACCTAAAAATCACCACAATCCCATGCCATCCATGCCCTCAATGATGTTTAATTCAAGACACCCTACAGAAAGACTAGGCCCATGCACCACTCACTACCCCTGGGCCTACTGGCTAGTGAGGCTTTACAGGCACCCCAAAATTAAAAAAAACAACATATAACAGTGAGCTAAAATTCCATGACATATATGTGAATTAAGTTTTAGAACTGGAGCTGCCTCAAGTGCAATGCCCCAAACAAACAACACCAACTTACTTGTAAAATCTCAAGTCCAAAAGTGATCCAAACTCCAAAGTCCAAAAAGTCCTCAAATACAAAAATCCACCACCAGCAAGAAAAAGTAATCCTTCCAGCTCAACAACAGCCAAATGAAAAGTGGCCAGTACATGGACAAAGCACTGGGATGAGTCTGCTGGACAGGAACAGGAAGTTGGAGACTCTGAGGCACTTCCTTCCTCCCACCCCACCCCAAAAAATTAACTCCTGCACCAAAAAGTGCAGCCAAATGTCAATCTGAGGAGTTATTCTGATCAAAATCATCATTTTCACAAGGTTTATGCTTCCTGCGGTGGATTTCTTGTGCAGAATTGCAATTTTTGCAATTTCGGGAACTCGAGCTGTTCAAACCTCCCGCCGGAAGTCAGCTGCGCACCGTCACGGGCATTTATGACGTACTCGCGTTTTGAAACTCTCGCTGTGCAAGATGGCAAGCCGCGATGACGTAATTGCGTTAGAAAAACTCTTGCGCGATCACGCAGCAGGATCGAAAATGGCGCAGCACACGCAAAACCGGGAGAAAAACAACTCGGCAGGCTCAGAGTCAACGCCGCGCGCGCGATATTGTATTTTTAAAGCGCGACCAAGCAAAATAATTCGTAGCTCGCGAATTTGCGGATTATTGGGTAAACTCGCGCGATTCGCGGATCGCGAATTCATCAAAAATCCGCAAATTTGCCCGCGAAACGGATTTTACGCCCATGGTTAGTTAACATCATCCTGAGATGTTCTAATAGGAAACATTTAAATAGTGGAACTTTCAGCAAATGAATGGACTAGTATCCTCGAAAGGAAGGCAGCGGAAGAGATCTTGATGTGGTTTCAAGTCAGGAAACAGGAGCAAGTTAATGGAAAACAATGTATTCACAACAGTGGTTAACCAATAAACATCAGTCTGACTTTGCGCGAAGGAGCCTGTGGATAGATATTGCAAGTGGGGTAAAACAGAAGTGAATGACAGAGATTGCATCAATCTTGTCCAAGATGGCGTTTAACAGAAAATTAGGCATAATTATACCATATTAGTTAACACATTTCTAGGCATCATATAAAATTAGTTTTAATTACAATCATAATATTTAAATCCTAGATATGAAGAATCGAAGGAAAAAGCTAAATGTATTGTCATTGTCAATGCACAAAATCTAAACCAGGAAAACAGTCTAACAACAGCCAAGTAGGGTAAAAAAGTTTGAGGAGAAAAAAATTAATTTTTAAAGAATTTGTATTCAGCCAATCAAGGCGATAAAGAAACATATCAATACAATACACAGAAACATCATAAAAAAACGGTTAATAACAACATCATCATTACCTGCAATGTAACGTAACATTAAAACAATGCTCCAACCCTTAAATCAAACACGCGAAACACTCAGCAGACTTTAACAGCAACTTAAGAGATACAAAAATAAAAGTCTTCTAGACTCTCAATTGACTTGTTCTGCATGTGTCTCATCCTTTATCTTTTTGGCCTTGTGGGTAAATCGTGACCAACACAACGTTTGCTTAAACAGAAAACACATGAACATTTTAAATAAACCAACTCGTTTTTCAGTCTATCTTACAACCGATCTTGCTTGCACAATGACAATGTGCACAGGTTCTTACCGCAGCAAATATAAATGCACTAACCGCTCACTTTAAAAAAGTGCAATGATGAATGATCCTTAGGTACAACTGTTGAATGGCAAAATTGCACAATGTCTATCTTTGTTCGTTGCTGCTTCACAAAGCCTCCTTCGTGCTAGTCAGATAGTTCCACGTTATTCCATTTTAACAACTCTTACTCGAGAGTTAAAAGATACCAAAATTCACCATCAAATTATTTCCCATGTTCTTTGTCGATTAGTGCATTTGACTGTTTATTAGAAAGTGTAGTGTGCTGACCTTTTTATTTTCTTTTTCATTTCTAGGTCTCGCCTAGGCAGCGCGCATGCGTTGTTCTAGGAGATGACCTTTTGAAATCGGTCTGCTCCTTTTCAAGCACACTCGTGCTTGTGCTGGCATCGACCTTGCTGGAGCGAGCAGCGGCGCTTGTGCTTATTGAAAACATATGGCTCTCGCGCCGCGGCTGCTTGCTCCCACAAGGCGGAGGGCAGCACAATCACGAGTGCTTGACTAGGCTTGTCATCTCTGCACGGCTGTCCTTGCCCTCACTTCGTCGGCCTCCCACTGGCGCGCATGCGCGCACCACTCTCTGGCTTGGTACGCTAGCAAGGTACAAGGGCATTCGCCTATATTTTTGTTCCACAGTAAAGGCAGCAACATCGATTAGCAAGTGAAGCTGTCGCTGCTGACCTCTGTATGTGAACTCCAGGTTATGACTTTGAATTCCTACAAGGGTCAACAGAGACTTTCATCTTTCTGACGTCGATGAATTGAGTTCTATTACATTGGCTAATAGTAATGCCAGTTTACAGAGCATGGAAATGGCAAAGCTGGCGCATTAAGGATGGATTCTTTTACTTAGCTCTGCATATAATTCCGGGGTTCTCCATCAAGAAGTTAAAAAAAAAATTACATAGCTTAACACAATTGATTTTTAAGTACAGAGAGAGACAGGAACATGGGTTATGTCTGGAATGATTTGTTACACTTATTTTCAGGATTGAAATGCCCCTTTCTCGTAACTGTTTTTCTTTACATTTAGATCTTTGCTTGTGAGCTATTGGTACTTTGCACTTCATACATTTTATAAAAGTTTATTTCTTCTTTGTATTGTCTTAAATATTCTTCACCTCGTGTGAGGAGAATATGGCTTCTCGCGCACTTGTTGGCTGTACTGGCTGCTGAGTTCTGTATGCTGTTATTTAACGCACATCCTGGTTATGTCATTTGCTCTAGTGCTGTGTTTCTGATTGAAGCAAAATACATTTCGTCTTCCTTACTGCCGTTATGAATCTTTTAAGGTTGAACCATGCAAGGCGAAGGGCCACTGTAGCTTATGCCTTATCCCAGTGAGATTACTTACTGGAATTGGAACCCACTGTGTCGAGCCTAGATACCTTGAGCAAAAATTCAGTGTGTTCATTCATTTAAGTGTTCTAAAGTGGACAGGTGGTCATATATCTTAATGTCAGATGAGCCAAACAGGTTAAGAGTTAAGTGCTGCACTCTGTGCCATTACTCGAATCATGTCGCTGGGTCGCAATATGGACTGTATGGATAGTGTTCAGCTTCACGCAATAACATGCGGATTTACGGATCTCTTCACAGAAAACAACCTGCACCTCTGAATGTAGGTAATGCTGATGCTGCCCTGTAGATGGTCCCACAGTGGTACTGACTGTCTCTAGAAATAGCCTTCACACAGGGTCATTATTTACTGTATTTATTACACAATGTTCCCAACATAATCTGACTGACTTATTGTTAGCTTTAAAGGATATTACCCACCCAAATACCTGCATTAAATTCTTGGGTATCATGCTATAAGCATGTATACTTCTTTCAAATCATTGTTATTCATCTGATGGTGCCCTGCATTCAAGAGTAGATGTGGTCATATTGTTAGAGTTTTAGCAAATTCAAAGCAGAGCTACTTTAGTTCAGCATTACTTTAGAGCCCAGTCGTCTTTCTCCCTAAAATAACAATCCTAGAGTAGTTCATTCAACCCTATCCAAGGTCAAAACTCTAAGATCGTGTTGCAGGCCTTGAAAAACCTGAAAATGTATACAGTCCTGCAGTTCTAGTGACTTACATAAGCTACTTGACCTTACTGAAGTATGCTTGACTCATAAACTAGTTTAATATTGTGTGATCGTAGGCAAAACATTTATTTTATAGTCACCATTTTCTTCATTATCACATACAAGAGCTACTTCACATATGAGAGCTTAGCATGTCTGCTGTGCATAAAACTCTTGTTTGATTTAAAAGGCTAAACGTTTGCTTCATGTGTTATAAAAATCTACCACACATGCAGAGTACTCATGACCCCTACTTGCCTCTTAGTTCACTAATGCCATTGTTATCAGGGTGGGACAGGTCCCCACCAGACACCAAATGTGATGCAGCATGTGCAATGAAATTTGTTTTATTTATCTATTTGTTTACTTACCTCTGTTCTGCCGTATTCCGGATTTTACTACCCCCCTACCCTGCCCCCCTGCCCCACGTCACCGCCTGGCAGCACTCCCTCCAGGAGCCGCTACTGATGTCTTAACATTGCTAAACATTGTATGAGTATTTTAATGCAATCAACAGCCCTCTCTACAGGGAGCAATAATGAGAATAAATGCAAGTGTTTTGTTCCTTGGTGTCACTCTAGGGATCTCAATTTCTTCTTCAGTTTCTCTTGCGTGATTTTAGATTACTAATTAAGCCACACACAATTCGCGGCCTAGGCATTTTTTAATTAGTGCATTTAGTCGCTCTAACAAAATTCAGAAAATGTGTTAGAGAGATTCCCTAATCGCAGAACCCATAATATATGATTTCCATGATGGATTTATGCACCAATACAGAAAAAAGCAAAGAAGCCTCGGGCGGCCTGTCCGCAATTTTTCAAGCATTACCGTTTGGATGTTGACGCCCCCTTAGAGAAGTTAGTAGGCCAACATTCTACAAACAAGCATTGTCAAACCTAATACGTTTAGTCTATGCACAATCTATTTGTTTTATCAGTGTTTTTTAGACATATGTGGCCTCATTTATGAGGCCGTGCGTGCCTTTTACGCCGCCGGTGCGTCACTTTTTGTGACGCACCAGTTGCGTAAACAATGCGCCTTGTTGCGCCATATTTACAAAGTGACGCATCTACCTAGATGCGTCACTTTGTAAACCCCTGCGCTACATTATACCTGCGTCAGGTATAATGTATGCAAAGGGGGCGTTCACAGGCAAAAAGCCTCGTAATAGTGACGCAGTGAAATCTATGAGATTTTACTGCGTCACTTTTAGGACGCTGTTGCATCAAAATCTTGCACCTGCCTCACAGCAGGCGTAAGACTGACGCAAGCCCTTACACATGGGGCTTTCCCCATGTGAAAGGACGCATTGCTGGAGTTGCGTCACTTTTGTGACACACCCCAGCAATGCGTGACTTTTGCGCTTACAGATACGTCAGAAATACTGACGTATCTGTAACTCCTTGCGACATGATGCGTCATATTATAAATATGACGCATCAATCATGTCGCAGGGAGAGCGCAGTGAAAAGTGACGCATCGCTGTTTTCATGCAGCGATGCGTCACTTTTCATAAATAAGGCCCATTGAGCTACATTCAATGGGAGGAGGTGGAGGGGAAGCAACACCAGTGTAGTGTGAAGGAGGGGGTAGGCATAGGGAGAAGCAATAATGAACGGTGGAAGAAGGACTGGGTGTGGGGAGAGGTACAGTACCAGTGTACTCTAGAGTGTACAGTATAGAGTGCAGGCCAAAAATTATTTTAAAAGTTATCTGGAGCCGCACACAACCAGTACAAGGACCCTGACTGCAAACATGAAGCTGTGCTAGCTCTATAGCATGCTGGAGGAGATGAGCCAGCAGCAGGAGGCGAGACCGGTAAAAAGCAAGGAAACAAGAGTCACATGGAAGTCAACCAATGGTAAGTATTCGTAAGTATTGGTTAGTAATGAGCGGGCTCTAAGCCCATTTTTAAGCTTATTTTTAACATCAGTTTTCTCTTACAGCGCAGGCACACTGTAGGAGAAACCTAAAAACGGTGCATTCATGAAAATAGTAAAAGCTGGAGGAAAGAAATGATTTGTCTTTAATAGTTACCCATTGTTGAAATCCGACTTCTGAGCTCTCTTCCCCTCCCTGAGGTTTTATGGCAGCCAGCAATGTAGCCTTGTGGAAGGCATTGTGGGATGTGCAGGCAACTTTGACTTTAATTCTTGCTTCAAGGAATAACCAGTGAAAGATGTCTTTGAATCTGTGTGTGCCTAGCAGGGCGGCACCCTGGAAGCCCTTTCTGGGGAATTTCTTTAAGTATATAGGTACATGCCTTACAGATAGACTAATTTTGGAAAGGGACTGAAACTTTCACATTGCAAAAGGGTTCAACATTGTGTAACTCAGCACCTCCTGAGACCGCAGAGGTGGCACGATTACAGTATGTGCAAGTGCAATCTTAGATGTGAATCTTAGGATATGGTATGTCCATTTGTATAATGAGTTACTACGATTTCTATGGTTCCATGGTGCTTTTCTTACAGATAATGGCAAATAGCTGGGAAAGGAACTACTGTGAAGTTGGTTACATTGAAAGATCTTTTTTTTATAGAGAACATAACCTGCAAAAAAAAACATGTTGTGAAACAATAGTGTAAACATACTTAATGTTGAGAGGCTGTAGTTGAATGTAAAAATGTTGAGGAATAATTTCGAATTTCTGAGGGGGAGGCAAAGGTAAAATCTGCAAGGGTGATATTAAAAAAAAAGTGTTGAAACTTAGGAGAAGCTACATTTCTGAGGTATATTTCCGTTTCTTAGTTTAATATACTTAATGAAAGAAGCTATGCATAAGTAAACTGTAGGAAATTTGTATCTCTGGTCGAGGCAGGTGAAACGGTACTGAGGCAGCAATGACAATCCCTCGTAGGGTGAAACAAAAACAAATCCCAAATTATCGTGGGCCTCATTTATGAAAAGTGACACATCGCTGCTTGAAAACAGCCATGCGTCACTTTTCACTGCGCTCTCCCTGCGACATGATTGATGCGTCATATTTATAATATGACGCATCATGTCGCAAGGAGTTACAGATACGTCAGTATTTCTGACGTATCTGTAGGCGCAAAAGTGACGCATTGCTGGAGTGTGTCACAAAAGTGACGCAACTCCAGCAATGCTTCCTCTCACATGGGGAAAGCCCCATGTGAAAGGGCTTGCGTCAGTCTTACGCCTGCTGTGAGGCAGGCGCAAGATTTTGACGCAACAGCGTCCTAAATGTGACGCAGTGAAATCTCATAGATTTCACTGCGTCACTATTACGAGGCTTTTTGCGGGTGAACGCCCCCTCTGCATACATTATACCTGGCGCAGGTATAATGTAGCGCAGGGGTTTACAAAGTGACGCATCTGCTTAGATGCGTCACTTTGTAAATAGTGCGCATCAGGAGGCATGTTTTACGCCGCCGATGCGTCACAAAAAGTGACGCATCGGAAGCGCAAAACTCACGCAAGGCCTCATAAATGAGGCCCCTTATGCTTATCTCTCTCTTAGCTTGGCACAAGCAGGTAGACTTCACTTAAAGGCAATGTGTAAAGTAATTATGCAGGACATCAAACAGTAAGGAAGTAAAAACATAACACAAGAATAATCTCACACCAATGTAGAAACATAGAGTAAAATGTAGTAAACTATTTGAGACCAAAATGTCAAAAATCCAATTAGTAGAACCGGAGATATGCAATTTTAAACATTTCAGTGAAAATGTGTGCCTAAAATTACAAAGCAACAACTGCAGTTATCGAGTCAGGCCTCATGTTATACTTATCAGCCTTGCAGTTTTCTCTATTCTTACAAGTATGCTAATTCTGCATTTGGTTCCATACAAAAATATCCCTCTTATCTTTATGTCTTCTTTTGTTAATTGTAAAGTGTTCTGCTGCCATCAGGCGAGCTCCATGCTGTAAAAATATAATTAATACATTTAGCATTTTCCAATTAAATACACATTGCAACTGTAGACTTTCCCATCCCCTAACCAACCAATGAGAACATATACGACAAGTTCATTCAAAAATGTTTATCGCGATTAACTAATTGAACCCGCTGGTGTTATGCTGCCACCTGCTGTCAATATTGTAAACTGTACACATGCACCTTTCTCCATCCAGCGCAAGATTAATCTTCCATTGAGAAACTGTCCTGAGCACTGCTTTAGATATTAAGTTGTTTTCTAGAGTAATACCTAGCTAACACATTGGAGACACCCCGAAGCGTGAAAGGGAACAAAAGAAGGAGGTGTTCCTGCAGTAATTAATTTGTAAAAAAAAAAATCCCAGTGCCTTTTTCAGGAGGCCACTACTGCTTGCACCCACACATTGTCCCTGCCAGGGCTGCTAGGGACAGTACCACTACAACTGCTAACCCTCACACTCCTATAAGCCAGACAATTCGGACTATTCCATGTCTCTAAAGCTATAAGAATGAGATGGGCGGCAGGTATTAGTCATTTTTAATTGTATATTGAATTAATAAATAAAGGCTGTTGTGACAAACAGCACCACCATGTGGCAGACTATCATAAGTGATGATGTTGACAATTAAGTGCTGGTGCCAAACACTGTAAACCACCAGCTCAAATTAAGCACAGTGTTGCTGTCATTTCCATGAATATCTTCCTATATCGAAGTGAAAATATTTCTCTATTTAAGACCTTTACTTGCCTCATTCTTGAAAATGACCAGATAGTTTCTACTGATCTAGCAGACAACAAATCCATTTCTTCCTCAATGTGATGTTTCCAGTAATGGGAATCTAAGTTCTATTGACCGTCAGTAGATGTGTGCCTGCAAAAATCCCTGATAATATTTCTTCTTTGTTTTGTAAGTCTGTCATTTTGGAGTATGGGAATGTCTGTTGCAAATGACCGAGAGGCCTCGACAGACACAGGATGCCCCTTGCTGTGATAACAGGATTAGGCCGAGCTCAAAACCAGTCCAGTCAGATCTGGATCTGATCATTCGGTAGAGAGACCGATCTACAATAGAGAAATCTACATGGCTAGCTTTCAGTATTAGGGTTGTTTTTATTCAAGGCTTTTCAAGAGACATTATTGATGACAAAAGTGAAACTGGAATTTTTTCTTATGCTCAGTATCGAAAAGGGAGACAAGGTCCGAATCTTGGTCTTGGCTCAACATCCTGTGATTCTGGCCGAATATCTTAGGAACAAATTTACAGTTTTGCAGGCAGGGTACTCCATCACAAATGTGTGGATGACCCTGTCTGCCATCCCCATTTAGAGTCAGGAGGACTCTCAGTTTTCTATTGGCAGTCCCGTGTTGGCTCTATCAGTGAAAAACTTTTATATATATACATATATATATATATATATATATATATATATATATATATATATATATATATATATATATATATATATATATATATATATGTATATATATATATATATATATATATATATGTATATATATATTCCTGAATAAACCAATTTGGCAATACTTACCGGTGATGCGGATTCTTCTCAACAGGCAACTTTTTTTTATATATATATATATATGTATATATTCCTGAATAAACCAATTTGGCAATACTTACCGGTGATGCGGATTCTTCCTCAACAGGCAACTTTTTGGTTTGATGTATGCGGCCGGCCTGAGCCGCGGAAGAAGCCCTGATGCAGTTTCTGCATCCCTGCTGAACCGTCAACCGGCGGTTTAGCCTAAGGACACTGGTGCCGTTTTTCATGTGAAGCAGGCAGTAGCATTGAAAGTAACTGCTGCCACAGTCCACTGGGAATACACTTTTGACAATCATCGAGCTGGCGGCAGTTCAACTCACTGAAGGAGAAAAGTGTGGACTCCAAGTACCAACAAGCCGTGGGGTGCGAGCCCCACCCATTGTGACGAATGAATTGAATGGAGTCCCCGCCTAAATTAATCTGCCTCCAGACTCGAGTCATATGCCCCCGAAGAAGCATAAAGCGAAACGCGTCGGGCATGACTTTACTACAGAATGGACAGAGTTTCTGACATGCTGTTGCCTTCCTGAATAAACCAATTTGGCAAAACTTACCGGTGATGCGGATTCTTCCTCAACAGGCAACTTTTTGGTTTGATGTATGCGGCCGGCCTGAGCCGCGGAAGAAGCCCTGATGCAGTTTCTGCATCCCTGCTGAACCGTCAACCGGCGGTTTAGCCTAAGGACACTGGTGCCGTTTTTCATGTGAAGCAGGCAGTAGCATTGAAAGTAACTGCTGCCACAGTCCACTGGGACTACACTTTTGACAATCATCGAGCTGGCGGCAGTTCAACTCACTGAAGGAGAAAAGTGTGGACTCCAAGTACCAACAAGCCGCGGGGTGCGAGCCCTGCCCATTGTGACGAATGAATTGAATGGAGTCCCCGCCTAAATGAATCTGCCTCCAGACTCGAGTCATATGCCCCCGAAGAAGCATAAAGCGAAACGCGTCGGGCAAGACTTTACTACAGAATGGACAGAGTTTCTGACATGCTGTTGCCTTCCTGAATAAACCAATTTGGCAATACTTACCGGTGATGCGGATTCTTCCTCAACAGGCAACTTTTTGGTTTGATGTATGCGGCCGGCCTGAGCCGCGGAAGAAGCCCTGATGCAGTTTTTGCATCCCTGCTGAACCGTCAACCGGCAGTTTGGCCTAAGGACACTGGTGCCGTTTTTCATGTGAAGCAGGCAGTAGCATTGAAAGTAACTGCTGCCACAGTCCACTGGGAATACACTTTTGACAATCATCGAGCTGGCGGCAGTTCAACTCACTGAAGGAAAAAAGTGTGGACTCCAAGTACCAACAAGCCGCGGGGTGCGAGCCCCGCCCATTGTGACGAATGAATTGAATGGAGTCCCCGCCTAAATGAATCTGCCTCCAGACTCGAGTCATATGCCCCCGAAGAAGCATAAAGCGAAACGCGTCGGGCATGACTTTACTACAGAATGGACAGAGTTTCTGACATGCTGTTGCCTTCCTGAATAAACCAATTTGGCAATACTTACCGGTGATGCGGATTCTTCCTCAACAGGCAACTTTTTGGTTTGATGTATGCGGCCGGCCTGAGCCGCGGAAGAAGCCCTGATGCAGTTTCTGCATCCCTGCTGAACCGTCAACAGGCGGTTTAGCCTAAGGACACTGGTGCAGTTTTTCATGTGAAGCAGGCAGTAGCATTGAAAGTAACTGCTGCCACAGTCCACTGGGACTACACTTTTGTCAATCATCGAGCTGGCGGCAGTTCAACTCACTGAAGGAGAAAAGTGTGGACTCCAAGTACCAACAAGCCGCGGGGTGCGAGCCCCGCCCATCGTGACGAATGAATTGAATGGAGTCCCCGCCTAAATGAATCTGCCTCCAGACTCGTGTCATATGCCCCCGAAGAAGCATAAAGCGAAACGCGTCGGGCATGACTTTACTACAGAATGGACAGAGTTTCTGACATGCTGTTGCCTTCCTGAATAAAACCAATTTGGCAATACTTACCGGTGATGCGGATACTTCCTCAACAGGCAACTTTTTGGTTTGATGTATGCGGCCGGCCTGAGCCGCGGAAGAAGCCCTGATGCAGTTTCTGCATCCCTGCTGAACCATCAACCGGCGGTTTAGCCTAAGGACACTGGTGCCGTTTTTCATGTGAAGCAGGCAGTAGCATTGAAAGTAACTGCTGCCACAGTCCACTGGGACTACACTTTTGACAATCATCGAGCTGGCAGCAGTTCAACTCACTGAAGGAGAAAAGTGTGGACTCCAAGTACCAACAAGCCGCTGGGTTCGAGCCCCGCCCATTGTGACGAATGAATTGAATGGAGTCCCCGCCGAAATGAATCTGCCTCCAGACTCGAGTCATATGCCCCCGAAGAAGCATGAAGCGAAACTTGTCGGGCATGACTTTACTACAGAATGGACAGAGTTTCTGACATGCTGTTGCCTTCCTGAATAAACCAATTTGGCAATACTTACCGGTGATGCGGATTTTTCCTCAACAGGCAACTTTTTGGTTTGATGTATGCGGCCAGCCTGAGCCGCGGAAGAAGCCCTGATGCAGTTTCTGCATCCCTGCTGAACCGTCAACAGGCGGTTTAGCCTAAGGACACTGGTGCCGTTTTTCACGTGAAGCAGGCAGTAGCATTGAAAGTAACTGCTGCCACAGTCCACTGGGACTACACTTTTGTCAATCATCGAGCTGGCGGCAGTTCAACTCACTGAAGGAGAAAAGTGTGGACTCCAAGTACCAACAAGCCGCGGGGTGCGAGCCCCGCCCATTGTGACGAATGAATTGAATGGAGTCCCCACCTGAGTGAATCTGCCTCCAGACTCGTGTCATATGCCCCCGAAGAAGCATAAAGCGAAACGCGTCGGGCATGACTTTACTACAGAATGGACAGAGTTTCTGACATGCTGTTGCCTTCCTGAATAAAACCAATTTGGCAATCTTTACCGGTGATGCGGATACTTCCTCAACAGGCTACTTTTTGGTTTGATGTATGCGGCCGGCCTGAGCCGCGGAAGAAGCCCTGATGCAGTTTCTGCATCCCTGCTGAACCGTCAACCGGCGGTTTAGCCAAAGGACACTGGTGCCGTTTTTCATGTGAAGCAGGCAGTAGCATTGAAAGTAACTGCTACCACAGTCCACTGGGACTACACTTTTGACAATCATCGAGCTGGCGGCAGTTCAACTCACTGAAGGAGAAAAGTGTGGACTCCAAGTACCAACAAGCCGCGGGGTGCGAGCCCCGCCCATTGTGACGAATGAATTGAATGGAGTCCCCGCCTAAATGAATCTGCCTCCAGACTCGAGTCATATGCCCCCGAAGAAGCATGAAGCGAAACTTGTCGGGCATGACTTTACTACAGAATGGACAGAGTTTCTGACATGCTGTTGCCTTCCTGAATAAACCAATTTGGCAATACTTACCGGTGATGTGGATTCTTCCTCAACAGGCAACTTTTTGGTTTGATGTATGCGGCCGGCCTGAGCCGCGGAAGAAGCCCTGATGCAGTTTCTGCATCCCTGCTGAACCGTCAACCGGCGGTTTAGCCTAAGGACACTGGTGCCGTTTTTCATGTGAAGCAGGCAGTAGCATTGAAAGTAACTGCTGCCACAGTCCACTGGGACTACACTTTTGACAATCATCGAGCTGGCGGCAGTTCAACTCACTGAAGGAGAAAAGTGTGGACTCCAAGTACCAACAAGCCGTGGGGTGCGAGCCCCGCCCATTGTGACGAATGAATTGAATGGAGTCCCCGCCTAAATGAATATGCCTCCAGACTCGAGTCATATGCCCCCGAAGAAGCCTAAAGCGAAACGCGTCGGGCATGACTTTTCTACAGAATGGACAGAGTTTCTGACATGCTGTTGCCTTCCTGAATAAACCAATTTGCCAATACTTACCGGTGATGCGGATTCTTCCTCAACAGGCAACTTTTTGGTTTGATATGTATATATATATATATATATATATATATATATATATAAAACGCTCAAAGTCCTCCCCCCTAAAGAAAGGAAACAGCACTCCGGCGGTGATAGTCACAGCGATTTTAATCAGCAAACAAACGTTTCGGCGTTAGCCTTCTTCGGTGTTTCTCACCGTCAACAAGCAGTTCCGGTTAAATAGACGTTTGTTAACACAGATAGACACCAACAACGGACCAGCCCTTCAAGCACCAAAATAGGCGCCATCTTGGAACATGTTAGATATCTCCGAAAATCGGAGTGTTCACAAGAGAGAAAGGTTACAACACAATAGAGCCGTGGATCGGCATGTGTCCCTATACAGGTGAATATTGTGTAGCAAATATATACAGTTTATATAATACTCGGAACCGTATGTAGATGTTCGACATATTTCATGATATCA
Organism: Lissotriton helveticus; assembly: GCF_964261635.1. Classification (NCBI taxonomy): domain Eukaryota; kingdom Metazoa; phylum Chordata; class Amphibia; order Caudata; family Salamandridae; genus Lissotriton; species Lissotriton helveticus. Next base: position 1,766,023,072 of record NC_136057.1, read on the forward strand.
TCAATAAATCGTAATATATTACAGGAATTTACAGAATAATGAAATGACCATTGTAAAACGAAAGCTACCACGCCACTAACACTGTGAAGAAAGAAACACAAAAACTGAATGGCAATAGGAAATATTTCATAATTCATGTTCTATTTTCCAGAGCTCCATAAATCGGACCTGGAAAATAATAATCATCCATTATCGATATATGCTGTATCAGTGCACCAGGTGGACTACAATGATACTAAAGAAGATCCCTTCCTAATATCAGAAATTCTTATTTACATCATCAAGAATTATTGCAAGGCAATAGTAGCAGCTTAATCGGGAGCACAAATATATATGATTATTTTCATGATAGACTCCCTCGGACCAATAGACAAAGTTGGGCAAGATGATATAGTCAGGGTGTCTACTGCAGTACACCTGTAGATGTTACTCATTATTTCCCAAGGTGTACTGCCATTTCCTCCCCACTATTCATACCCTTCGGGTACTTGGTAGACAGATCGATAATATACCTTGATTCAAGGCGTCGTAGCCTTCTAAGCCTGTCACCTCCCCGTGGATTGCATGGAACATGGTCTAGCCCAAAGAATCGTAATTTATTTCGATCTCTGTTGTGATGTTCCGCGAAATGTCGGGCTACTGGGTATGTGGGGTCTACTCTGTCGATTGCCCTAAGGTGCTCTAAAACTCTCAATTTGAGTTGGTTAATGGTGCTCCTGATGTAGCGTAGGCCACACGGGCATATTAGACAATACACGGCATAGGTGGTACTGCACGTGATAAATTTGTGGATTTTATTTGTTCTGCCCGCATCCGGGATGCCATATTGGAGTACCCTACGGCTGTTAGCACATGCTTTGCACTTTCCGCATGGAAAGAACCTGCTCATTTCCCTCAAAGTGTTAGAATGAATACTAGGGGCTTCCAGAGGACTATGCACCAACATATCGCCCAGGGACCTGGCCTTGCTGAAAGTCACCAGTGGATATGGTGGCAAGTCGTCTTTTATTACCTCATCGGTAAGCAAGATGTGCCAATTCTTGCGCATCATTGCTTTAAGTCTGTCGGCACCTATGGAATATGGTGTTATCATCCTAAATGAATCTTTCTTAGAGGAATTAGGTCCTTGATGTTTCTTTTTGAGCAGTTCCTCCCTAGGGATCTTCTTGACTTTTTTCAGAGTGCTCTGTAAAATGTCTCGTCATACCCTCCTAAGCGAAAGCGGGCCAGGGAATCAGAGGCAGCCGCCTCGAATTCCCGGTCTTGGGTGCTGTTCCTCTTGATTCTCAATAGTTCCCCATAGGGGATACTATTGATAAGTTTAGATGGATGTCCACTTTTAGCAAACAGGATAGAATTCCCCGCTGTCTCCTTACGGTACAGCGAGGTATGGACATGGCCATTTTCAACATACACCTTGAGGTCCAAGTAGTTAGCTGCCACCACACTAATTGTGCCGGAAGGTGTATGTTGTAGATTTTGTCATTAAGAGAATTGATATATTTCTCTGCCATGTCCTTGGTGCCTTGCCACACGATGAACAAGTCATCTATGTAGTGGTACCAATGTACCACCTTGACGCTTTCCTGGCCTTCCTTCCAGCTCCTGGGCACCCGCTCCTCCCACCAGCCAACGAACAAGTTCGCATAGCTGGGGGCGAAGCAGGTGCCCATCGCTGTACCAGAGATCTGTCTATAGAAACTATCCTCGAACAGAAAAATTTTGTGAGTTAGGCAGAACTGCACAAATTCAATTAACATGATATTATGATGTGCAAAACGAATTTGGCGTCTGCCTAGATAGTACTCGATAGCAGCCAGTTCGTGGGTATGATCTATGATGGTATAGAGACTGGTGATATCTATCACCATAAATAGATAGTCTGATTTCCATTCCATCGTAGACACTTTACTCAAAAAGTCTTTAGTATCTTGGATGTAAGACTTCAGCTCCAAGACAAGTGGGAAAATGTAATTGTCCACAAATTTGGACATATTTTCGGTTAGTCCATCAGTAGAAGCCACAATGGGGCGGCCTGGTGGTAAGGTGTTATTTTTGTGCAGCTTGGGCAGATGATAGAAAGTCGGTATCATGGGGTTATTGCTGCACAGAAAGATGTGTTCATCCTTACCTAACATGGAAAGGTTATATCACTTAAGAACCAGGTCATCATATTGTCTGATGCTAGCTTCATAGACACTCCTGGTGGTAATGGAATAGAATTTTAAATCGGAGAGTTGCCTCATCGCTTCTTCACGATAATAATCTCTAGACATCAGTACAACATTCACCCCTTTGTCCGAGGGTTTTATGATGATTTTCTTGTTATTCATTAGTTCTTGTAAGGCTCTTTTCTGTGGTTCTGTGATGTTATGTGAATTTATGTTGGTTTCCTTTCTTTGCTTAACTAATTCCATCGTTATGGCCTCTGAAAAAGCATCGATGGCATCACATGGTGACTGGGGAATAAATGTGGAAAGAGATTTAAAATGACTTTCATCTCGCTCTTGTTCAATTCCCCGTAATGCCGCCCTTTGCACCATATCAATTCCCGTGACATCTGCGTTGTCTGTCTCAGTTCTTAGAGCTTCCATAGCTGCGATGCAAGGCAAGTCATTGCCTATCAAAGCATCGGTGGCTGTAAGTCTTATACCATGTTTAGATGATCTTTTGGTATGCGGTCTTAATTTGAAATGTTTATGTAGTTTTAGTCTCCTGGTGAACCTGAAAAGATCTATTTTCGTTTGTGTGTATTCCAGATTGGTGTACGGACAGAAGGTGAGCCCTAGACTCAAGAGTTCATGTTGTTCAGCTGTAAGGGTAAAGTCTGTGAGGTTGACCACAGTTAAATTAGTTGCCACAGTCTGTATGTTACCCCTTACTTCTTTTTGTTGTTGCGGTAGGATCGGCTCTGGGGTTTTGCTCTTCCCTTCCCTCTTCCTTTTGCCGCCTCCCCCTGATCTCCGGGTTCTCCTTCTTCTTGTTGCTCTGGGGGCTTGTTCTTCCCCCCTCTCAGCCAATTCTGTCGGATCAGTTGGAACTCGGTGTGAAAAGGAACAGCCCCTCTCCTTTGTTCATTTCCATGGTCTCGCTGTTCATCACCCGATTCCTCGGCTGTGGCCTCCGATTCTGAGGTTGCTACACTTGAGCTGGGGGTCACTAAGGTACCATGGTTCATGGCCTTTCGTGGTGCGTCGTATTTCTTAGCGAACGTTAGGACACGACCCTGGCGATAGTCTGTCTCATCGCGCTCAAACTTTTCTTGTTTGCGCGTGCGTCATGATTTTCTGCTGATATCTGATTAGGCGTTTTTTTATTGCCTCCTTAAGCTCTTTCACCTTGGCAGTATCCTCCTCTTTGTCGATATCTTCCTCCAAGATCTTAATTTCAGCCAGTGCCCTGTCCCTGTCGCTCCATGCATACTTAACCAGTAGCTTGAGTATCCCCTCGCAACGCTCTGCGTTTGTTCGTGCCAATCTGTTAGCAGTTGGGGGTCTGGATGCTCATATGATGGGACTGTATAGACTCTGAGTCCCCTTGGTACCCGCCTCACCTCAATGTAGCTGCTCAGGCTAGTGGCCTCCCACCACTTCCATATTTCACGCTCATGTAATTTCTCCAGTTTGTATATTGCCTCATTCAGCTTGTTATTCGCAATTCCCGTATCAGAAGATGGAGCCGTCATTGCCGATGGTCTGTCACATCTTTTAAACACATCTTGTGCAAGAGCGCGACGCTCTTCCTCGCCAAACACATCTATACTGATAGCAGGTAATGGTAAGTTCTTCTACCGATTGCTGCGCTCGTTTTCTTACTTAATCGAGCCTCACTGTGACTATATATATATATATATATATATATATATATATATATATATATTAAATTTTATATAGCGCAAACTAGATCTGAATCAGGTATCAGAGTGCTTTACATGAGCACCAGTTTCGTTACACAAGGACACATTCATTTTTGGTAGGCACAGGATGATTAAGTGATTTGCCCAGAATCACGTGATGTTGAGCGTCGTTGCCGAGACCCAAACCCAGTTCCCCAGCTTCGAGGTCGACCGCTCTAGCGGTAAGGCTACATCCTCTCCCCTCACTTCAACAGCCAGTGCTTAATTTATATAATATATATAAGTGCCAGGGCCGAAGTTGTTCCATTTCATCTGGCACCAGCCACAGTTCCTGCCACTTTCAGTGACAACATAATTTACTGATCATCACATTTAAACAAATGTGACATTTTGGACCATTCCAGGTCACCCAGGGAAGGCCTGAAAGTGGTAGTTCTGTATATGTTATTTGTAGAATGAATTGTTAAACACTCTGATGGGCATAGCTCAAAAATAGGCAGAGAGCGCCACTTTGTTGTGTGCTATCATAAGCGCCAGTGTTAAAAATAAGTGCCGATGCCAAGTGCCAGCAACACCGGCACAAATTAAGCACTGTAAGCAAGGGCATTATCCTGTCTGATGTCCTCTATTTCTGTCCATCACCTCCCGGCAAAACTTGATAGTGATGGACAGTATGATATAACTAATGACCAGCACACCCAGGGAGAAACTTCCTGAATGGGGGTGTCATTAGGTATTTGTTTTTCAAGAACAAAGTCCCAATTTAGGAGAATGTTTTAGAAAAACAAAAGTCAAAAGCGATGGCGGTCATCCACCAAATGTTTGGTACCTTCAGAGGAACCATTGTGACAACAGTTCCTCTAAAAGTGTAGAGATCACTGTTGAGCTGGCAGTAACCTGTAGGCCATGGTGGCAGACACAATCTCCTCCGTCACTATGACAGACAAAGTAAAGACCACCATAGTCTAAATCTGGCCTTTAATCGCCCTCTACGTAAAAAACATACCACAGAGTGGTACTCTTGTAAAGTGCTCTAATACCCTCAAGCCAAGTTTGCACTATATAAACCGGAAAAAATATGCAATATGTTGCTGCCTTTTTCTCCCACTCAGTGAGCACACTTCTGTAAGGCAAGTCTAAGGATAAGATGAAAAAAGTAAAAGGGCAACTACGGCCAGCAAGAATAGAAAACCCATGCTTGGGGGTTGTCTCTATAGCCCCCTTTGATTCTCATAGGACCTATGGGAAGATAAGTGATTGTTCATCTACCACTTCAAAAGCTAGATTTTAACTGCTCAGAAAAGTACTGTTGTAAATAAAACAACAGTATTATTAAGCATTAGCTGAAGCCATAATGCATCAGTCCAAATATCTAGTATAGAGATTCCATTTTGTATTTCGAGTCCGCCATTTTTCATGCCCTACATTGCCATGTGCTCAATGTTCTGATTGTTCTACCTCTCTGCCAGTTACACTGTGGATTCTACCTAGCAACTGTTATTATTAGTCCTTCTTGAGAGTGTAGCGCATGCTCAGCAGAAGTAACAGTTGTTCCTTATTAGCATAGCCCTCCCATGTTCTAGAAATACTGTTAGCTCCACCCACTGATATATTTGGAAATGTCCTTACGTGGTTGTAACCTCTGTCTAAGCTGTAAGCTGAACCTCTTCCACTGTGTATAAAAGGGGCCATGTGCTTGTATTCAGTGTGCTACTCTGTACAATACTGTAGAAGTGTTGTGGAGGTTGTATCACCACCTTTAAAGGTTTATTAAACTATGTTTTTGTATTTCCAGTTTCCTTGCCAACTTCATTTGTAAGTCTAAGGACTTTGTACACAGAAGGGCGAACCCTTTCGGTACCTTTGGGCCTTGCTGAGGCCTGAACTCATCAATTGGCGCCCGTCACGTGGGGCTCATCGGCGACTCGGAGGCTCGAAGGACTGGTCGTGACGAAGGAATGAAACTCTGCCGGGGAAGTGATCACTGCCAGCGGCGTCTTTAGTCCTGGCATCCTGAGGTATTTCTTCCTTCCTTCCGATCTGACCATCTGGGTGGCGCCGGTCTTCGACTCAGACCTCTTCTGTCGGTTTGCTGTGGATAAGCTGTTTGAGCAAATTGTGGAACTTGGCAAGTGGAATCTGGACGCTCGTGCTTGGTAAGGACCAATGTATGGTAATTACTGTGAGTGTTTATGGTAGCCAGTGATTAGCAAGGCAGTTTTAGGATACGCTTGCTGTGGCTTATGGATATGGATATGGATATGGAGATGTTTGGATGATTGATCATATTATGATTATGAATATGGGTATATATGCGTTGCAACACATATAGGTAGGCAATGTGGAGATTTTTCTCCAACATATGGTTGTGAGCGGCGCAACGATTAAGTGCCATTTTTCTGTATAATATTGCGTATTTCGCACTATTTCTAGCATGCCTGCTTTTAGCGCACTACGTAAGTGGTGCTGCTGTGGAAACCGGTTAAGTCTTGAAGAATCGCAGCCGGCTCCCCCAGAAGGGACGCCGAATAGGGACATGTACATTAAGTTTGGTCTTTCCCCTATAATGTACAGCACATTGTGGAGGAAGTATACCAAGAAGGATCCTGAGTTGAGATGGCCTTTGTATGGTTCGTTTGATGTGCGCAAAATTGAGTATGTGGAACAGTGCCTGTGTAAGCGCCGAGCGAGACAAGATATGTTTGAGAGTGTGCGAATGTGGGTGAAAGAAGTACGTGAGCGTGAGAAACGTGAACATGCGCTGATTGAGAAAGAGCAGAGGAAGAATGTGCGTGAGAAGGCGCAAGAAATGAGACAACGTGAACAAAAAGACGCGGAAGAAAAACGGGAAAAGGAACGTAGATTGCAGATATCTGGCCAATATCCCATTCGTCGGCCTCTTTATCCTGTCCTTAATAATTCTGATGATGATTTTTCATTACTAGATGGTTCTCCGCCTCCGTATGCTGGCCCGTCTGCTCCGAAAGGGGAAGATGAGGATTCTGGATCATTTAAAGATAAGGTAGACACGCGGTCTAAGCTAACATCTGATCGTATGGCGGAGCTCCGACAAATTTCTTATCGTATTCTTAAGGGTACAATTCCTCTTGCTGAAATATTGTTGTCTCTTGAAAAATGGCCGGACAGGGAAAAAATTTATTTTCTTGAAACCTTTTCTGATGAAGTAGTCGGGGCTTTTCGAAAATATTCTCCTGTTCTTGAACCTGATGACATAATACAAGATAAGAAAGAATTGCGTAAAGGTCTCTTTTCTCCTTCCCAGGCAGCTGATGCAGTTCGACGGTTATTCGTATTGCGGGATGAGGCGTCTCGGTTACGAGAAGAAAAACGACAAAAGACGGTGGACGACAAAGAGACGGGTTTGAGTGGCGACGGGAAACAATCATCTATCTTTTCTTCAGATAAGGTCGATATTGTGCATGTTAAACCTATGCGAGAGGCAGCGCCTTTGTATGTTCCTCCTAAAGGAGCGGGTACTAGTTCAGATAAAGATTCAGCTGATGCCCGAGGGTATTTTATCTATAATTGGGTATATACTCCTTGGAATAGAGCGGATGTTATGGCCTTAAAGAAAGCGTTACCTGACCCACGGAAAAATCCTGCTGCCTTTTATGAGGAAGTTGAGGGGGCTTTGAATTCTTGTACTATGACATTAGCTGACGTTGATTTATTCTTTGGTCTTATATTACCCCCTGACATGTGGAGATCAGTACGGAAAATTGATGATTTAGTGACGTTTAAAGCTAAATGGGAAGACATTGAGGAGGAGGACAGAGCTAGGAAACCTGCGCAGAAACCACCCCAGCTCATTCTAGACCTCCCTGCTGCTATTTTGATTAAATTAAAGACGATTATTCCCCCTAAAAAGATTGACTGGACTATGTTAGCATCTTGCAAGCAAAAGACAGATGAATCAGTTTCTGACTTCTTTACGCGATTTGAAGAAACTTTTCACGATTTCAGTGGTCAGTCTCTGACGGATGACACGGGTCGACATCTGTTTGTAGACAAATATGTTTCAAATTTATTACCGGGAGTAGCAGCTCGGTTGAAAGCGAGTGAAAGCTCCTGGACGACTTCGACTCCGGCATCCCTCCTGACAATGGCTCAGTATTACGAGCGTCAGGAATTAGAAGCAAAAAGTAATGAAGATAAGAAATCCAAGGATTTGAAAACAAAAGTTATGTTAGCACAAGTGTATGGACCACCCCAGAGAGGAAATAATAGAGGTGGTTGGGGTTTTTATGATTCTACATATAACCGCACAGACTTGGCTAAAGATCAATGTGCATATTGTAAGCAACGAGGCCACTCGGCCAATGAGTGTCCTTTAGCGCGAGAACACAGGGCTATGGGACGGGGTAGAGGTTTTGGGAGAAATCGTGGGGGGTTTTCTGGACCACGAGGTAACCTAAATGACAGGGCTAGATTCGAATCTAGGGAGCAACAACAAGGAGGGTCTAATACCTTTGATAGACGAAATCAGTATCAGATGTCTGACTATGTGCACCCCGAAAGTCATGATTCCCAATATGCATAGGATTGCGTAGGATGGGGGGAGGAATCAGTTGAAGTACCAGTAGATCAGAGGGGTCCTTATGTTACAGCACATGTTTTGGGTTCTACTGATCAGTTTTTGGTTGATACAGGGGCTACTCGTAGTGCTTTGTCTAAACAATTGGTTCCGAGGGCTCCCCTGTCTGGCTTAACGATCACATCTGTAGGGTTCGATGGAACACCTTCTCTTAGCCCATTATCCCAACCCCTTGCATTTCATGTCGACAAATTTACAGCACCATGTCCATTCTTGCTTTCCTCAAATACGCCTGACAACATTGTGGGTCTAGACATGCTGAAACATTTTAGAGCCACAATCCGCTGCTCCCCTGAAGGAGTACGCGTGATTTTAAATGATAATTACCCTGCAAAGGAGAGAGTGTGTATGGTCGCTGAAAGTGCTGCATTAGCCTCTTTACCTCACACGTTGTGGGCTACTTCAGACACTGATGTGGGACAGATGGTCATTCCTCCGGTTCACATTAGTGTGAAGGAGGGAGCTGTGTTACCACGCCTGCCTCAATATAGGATTTCACAGGAGGGTGAGGAGGCGCTCATACAGATTGTGCAGGATCTCATCCGAGTGGGGGTGGTGGAAGAAGTCCCATACAATGTTTGTAACAGTCCTATTTTACCAATCTTGAAGAAAGACACTGATACTAGGGTATATCGATTTATTATTGATTTGAGGGAGGTGAACAAGATAGTGGTGCCCCAATACCCTGTTGTTTCTGACATCACGACACTCCTTACCTTGGTTCCACCAACTGCGACAACATTCTCGGTTGTCGACCTGAAGAACGCCTTCTTTTCGATCCCTATTCACCCTGATAGCCGTTACCTTTTCGGCTTCACTTTGAATAATCGATCGTATAGATTTTGTAGAATTCCACAGGGCTATACTGAGAGCCCTAGTATCTACAGTCAGGCGTTGAAAAGACAGTTGGATTCCTTTGTCTTGCTTGAGGGGGTAGTGCTTATTCAATATGTCAATGACATTTTGTTGGCTGCTGACACCCCTGAGCAATGTGAGACTTGTACGTTGTCCTTGCTTTCCTTTTTGGCTTCTCACAATCATAAGGTATCTAAGAAGAAATTGCAATTCTGTAGACCTAAGGTGACCTACCTAGGCCACCTTTTGTCTAAGGAGGGGCGTGCACTTACATCAGATCGTATCCAAGCCATCCTGGACACACCAACACCTTCTACACAGAAAGATGTTCGAGCATTTTTGGGTCTTACGTCCTTTTGTAGGCAGTGGATACTGGGGTTTTCACATATAGTCAAACCACTGTTAGCGCTATTGACAAAAGACACTCCAATTCCCCTTCCTTGGACAGATGAATGTGAAAACGCTTTCCAACAGTTACGTCAGGCCCTTTGTTCAGCACCAGTGTTAGGCACTCCTGATTACACGAAACTTTTCACATTATATGTACATGAGAGAGATGGATGTGCGTCATCTGTGTTAGTACAGATGCACGGGGACAGGCAGCGTCCATGTGCATATTTCTCGGCATTGCTCGATCCTGTCGCTCGGGCATTGCCGGGGTGTTTTCGTTCGGTCGCAGCGACAGCTGTGTCAATACGTCAGAGTGAGGGAATAGTGTTATCTCACAAGCTGTTAGTGTTGGTTCCCCACGCTGTTGATGCCCTTTTGAATCAAACAAAGACGCAGCATTTAACAAGTGCCCGTCTGACCGGATATGAACTAACGTTGCTGGCTCCCCATATCACATTGAGGAGATGTGCTACGTTAAGTCCAGCAACATTGTTACCATTCCTGACGACTCAGCCTGAGGCACAGGAAGCACACAATTGTATTTTTGTGACTGAGGAACAGACAAAGGGTCGTATCGATCTCCAGGATACGCCTTTCTCAGATGTAGATGGAGAATTATGGGTGGATGGCTCCTGCCTGAAGCTACCGGATGGTACGACTTCGGCAGCATATGCCATCACTACTTTGTATACCATCGTGGAAACAGCACGCATACCACAGAAATCAGCCCAGGCAGCGGAGCTGATAGCATTGACACGAGCATGTGAGCTTAGTGCAGAGTTGTGTGTGAATATTTATACAGATAGCCGCTATGCTTTCGGAGTAGCGCACGACTTTGGCCTGCTCTGGAAGGAAAGAGGTTTTCTGACATCACACGGTACACAAATTATGTATGGAGAATTGGTGCACAATCTTTTGACTGCCCTGACATTTCCTAAGAAGATAGCTATAGTGAAATGCAGTGCACATAAGAAAGTTATTGACAAAGTAGGGCAAGGAAATGCTTTCGCTGACCAAGTAGCACGAGAAACTGCAATGAGACCTGACTCCACTTCAATGTATGTTGTGAAGTCACAAGCAGAACGATGGCATGATGCTAGGAAAGAAGTGAGGGAAATACAGAGAGTTGCTTCTGATAAAGAACGAGAGCAATGGTCTGAAAATGGAGAACTGGATGATGAAGGTTGTTGGCGCAACAAACAAATGGATAGGTGGAAGTTGCCCACAGCCTTTGTCCAACCTATGGTTCAAATGGCACATGGGCTAGCACATGTTGGAGCTTCAGCGATTGTGAAATTGCTTGCGCAAGTTTGGGAGCATCCAGAGATTGCTAGCACGGCCAAGAGAGTGGTACAGACCTGTATGATCTGTCTTAAATACAACCCAGGGAAAGGAACACGGACTCCAGCAGGAGGATTTGAAATACCTACTGCACCTTTTGAAGTCCTGCAAATGGACTATATCCAACTTGAACGCTGTAATAATCTAAAGTACGTCTTGGTGGTGGTGTGTGCTTTCAGTAAATGGATTGAAGCCTACCCTACTAAGGACAATACTGCAATGACTACAGCAAAGGTGCTACTGAAGGAGTTTTTCCCTAGGTATGGTGTTTGTAGACTATTATGGAGTGATAACGGGCCTCATTTTATAGCAGACATTATCAAGTACGTTCTGAGAGGTCTGGGGATAAAACAGAAGTTTCATGCAGTGTTCCTTCCACAGTCGGCTGGCTTGGTGGAACGCTACAATGGAACACTGAGGCTTAAACTAGCAAAGATCCAGGCTTCCACTTCTCTGACTTGGTCCGACGCTTTGCCTTTGGCATTGTTGTCAATAAGATCAGTACCACACTCCCGAACCAGCCTTACACCGTATGAAGTGGTGTTTGGTCGTCCCATGAATATTTGGGGAGTGCCCAAACCAAGTTCCGTATATGATGTACCTTGTGTATTGATGAATGACTATCTGGCACAATTAACTGATAACTTGGTTTCTATTCATCAACAGGTTCGAGAAGCACTCCCTGACCGGTCCACAGGTGAGGGTCATAGTCTCCGACCCGGTGACTTCGTCCTCATCAAGGCGTTCGAGAGGACGAGTGGCCTGGAGCCCCGATGGTGCGGTCCCGAGCAGGTTCTGCTCGCAACAAGAACGGCCGTCCGAGTGACCAACCGGAAGAATTGGATTCATTCCCTTCATTGTCGCAGAGTGCAACCCGGATTGGTGGAGCCTGCCGTGTTAATTGACCATCGAGAAATCCTGACTACAGAGAAAGGCCCTGCTGTGGTACCTGATGAGCAAGAGGAGTTCTTCCCGGACCCGACGACTTCTGGAGTAAGAAAATACAACCTTCGACCCAGGAAGAAGTTTGCTGCTGTTTAGACTGCTGTCAGAACGGCCTCTTGGTTGGTGCAACGGAGAGCCGATGAGGCAAGGGGGGAATCAGCCTTGCATTAGAGTAGTGACACCCGTCTTGGCCCGTTGGTGAAGAAAACAACAGCCGCCTTGGGGGAAGAGTTCTGACAGCCTTTTTTTTAGTTTCAGGAAGATTTGCGAGACATTTGTTCAACATGGAGAGAAAGAAAGTGATCTGCGCCTTTGGATTTATTGTTAGTGTGGCAGTTGTTGCCATTATCACGTGGTTTGTTGAGGATGTAATTCCTGCCCGTGATCTATATGTGGTTTCTACACCGGTGCCAGAGGAGCATTTCTTTTATACGCTCCCCTATCAGGAATCAAAACACCGCTTGTCCTTTGTAAATAACACCTTCATTCAGATGCTACATCATACCCACACTGCTACAAATGAAACAAATTGCTGGATATGTGGTATGATGCCAGCGCACCAGAAGAAGGGGGGAACACCGTTTATACCTCTCCCTTTCTCTCATAATGGTTCTTGTCGTGCCTGGTATACTCTTCTATTTGCCACAAGAAAGCCTGCTGTTGGAAGATTACTTTTTAGATTAAATAAAGAATGTCACCAGAATAAAGAAGGCTATCCACAAGCCAATGGAACTATATGGGAGTGGGAAGAATATCGACCAGACAATGAGTCTACTCCCTACATTTTTACGAACACTAGAGACACTGTCGAAAGTGAAATATTTGTGATCTCAGTTGCACAAGCACAAGCGGACTTATGCGTACAAAGTGTTGGGTACATCCCTGTAGGTGTTAGTGATTGTATTAAAGTCTTAAATATAGATGGTCTGAATAATAGCACATTTTTAGCATCCCATAATACATATTTTGTATGCGGTAATAGAGGATATTATCGATTACCAGCTGGCTGGTCAGGAGTATGCTATGTATCGTTTTTATTACCACCAGTGTTTTTAGCACCTGCCACTTATCATAAAAACTTGAAATTGTTGAATAATGCCACTGTGAATAGATACAAACGTACTTTATCTATCGATGATGTGGACCAGACCGACACTAGTTTGCAGCAATATGTAGATTTTAACCTAGGGTTATTCTTTTTTGTTGGAGCTGCCCTAAACAGTAGAAAGATAAGAAGATTAACTAGAGTTGTAGAGGCAGTGACCAACCAAACTGCTGCAGCACTAGGAAACGTAACTGAAGAGTTGCAAATTACTAGAATTGTTGCCCTGCAAAACAGAATGGTGTTAGATGTCATATTAGCAGAAAAAGGAGGAGCTTGTAGACTTATTGGAAGTAGCTGTTGTGTCTTCATCCCAGACAACTCGCCTTCTGTTTATAATGCCATAAATAAACTGCATAAAATAGCTGCTGACATACATGTAGATAATGGTACATGGACCTTCTCTAGTTGGTTTTGGACCTTATTTACTACATGGGGTTGGAAGATCCTCACTGGCCTTTGTATAATAGTAGTAATTCTTTTTACTTGCTGTATGTGTATTCAATGTGGTCCTATGATATGTTCCCTTTGCATTACCTCTTGTATACCCAATAAGAAAGCTGTTTCCGAAGCTGCTTATCAAAAGAGTCTAACTAAAGAGATTTCTAACATTATGAGCATTGATATTCAAGATGAGTTTGATGACTACCCTATGAAATGGAATGGCTTCAGCTAACGCTGAAAGGGTCGTCTGTTGTAAATAAAACAACGGTATTATTAAGCATTAGCTGAAGCCATAATGCATCAGTCCAAATATCTAGTATAGGGATTCCATTTTGTATTTCGAGTCCGCCATTTTTCATGCCCTACATTGCCATGTGCTCAATGTTCTGATTGTCCTACCTCTCTGCCAGTTACACTGTGGATTCTACCTAGCAACTGTTATTATTAGTCCTTCTTGAGAGTGTAGCGCATGCTCAGCAGAAGTAACAGTTGTTCCTTATTAGCATAGCCCTCCCATGTTCTAGAAATACTGTTAGCTCCACCCACTGATATATTTGGAAATGTCCTTACGTGGTTGTAACCTCTGTCTAAGCTGTAAGCTGAACCCCTTCCACTGTGTATAAAAGGGGCCATGTGCTTGTATTCAGTGTGCTACTCTGTACAATACTGTAGAAGTGTTGTGGAGGTTGTATCACCACCTTTAAAGGTTTATTAAACTATGTTTTTGTATTTCCAGTTTCCTTTCCAACTTCATTTGTAAGTCTAAGGACTTTGTACACAGAAGGGCGAACCCTTTCGGTACCTTTGGGCCTTGCTGAGGCCTGAACTCATCAGTACTTGGCCTAAAGTTTATCACAAGAACTTGTGCTTACAGTGCACACTCAAACACCACATGTTTTCAGTGTCATAGTGTACTGATTGCAAAGTTAGCATTATCAAAATTAGTGATACGCCGCATATCGGCTGCAGAATGTAACCTCTGCTGATGAGTAATTGTTATGTTATGTTATGTTAAAAGGATATTTAAAGTGCACTTACACCAAGCAGTTTCATGGCGCTGCAGACAGCGAACTGCGGGCAAGGAGGACAGCGGGAGGCTAGTCGAATGCTTGTGAGAAGAGGAAGGTTTTGAGAAGGGTTCTGAACTGGGTGTAGCAGGGCGCAGATCTAAGGTTGTTAGGGAGGGAGTTCCAGAAGCGGGGGGCTAAGGAAGAAAAGCTAAGGCCACCGTGTTTTTTCCGTTTGAAAGTGGGAGTAGTGAGGAGATGGAGGTGGGAGGACCGGAGTTCCCTGGATGGGGTATAGCGTTGAATTCTTGAGGAGACGAAAGCAGGGGCAAGGCTGGCGAGGGCCTTGAAGATGGTACAGCCCAGCTTAAAAGCACAGCGTTTTGCCACAGTGAGCCAATGAAGGCTCTTCATTAGGTGAGTGACATGGTGGTGTTTGGGTTGGCGAAAGATGAGCCTGGCTGCTTGGTTTTGAGCAAGTTGAAGGCGATGAAGCTGGTAGGCTGGGATGCCAGCATAAAGAGCGTTTGCGTAGTCGAGGCGGGTCGTGACTAATGCAAGTATGACCTTGACGGTCAGAAACCTAGAGATTTTACGGATTCTGCGGAGGTGAAAGAAGCAGGAGGAAACAACAGCATTAATTTGTGGCTTCATGGACAGGTTGCTGCAGATGATAACACCAAGACTTTTGATGGACTTTACTGGTGCGGGAGGGGGGCCCAGGGAAGGAGGCCAGAATCTGGGGTTCCAGGGGTTTAAGGGACCCCCTGTAAGGACGAGCTCAGTTTTATTGGGGTTGAGCTTAAGTTGACTGGAGTACATCCACTCACTAATACATGTCATAGTGGATTGGAAATTATTGATAGCTGTGTTAGAGGAATCAAGGTTAAATATCAAGTGGAGGTCATCTGCGTAGTTGAACATTTTAACTGGGCTGTTCTGAAGTAGTAACATCAGGGGTTGCATATATAGGTTGAAGAGGAGTGTAGAACCGGGGTTTAACCCAGCGGCGTCAGGGGCACGCCTAAGATCTTCTAGTTCACCTGTCTTGGTATTCAAAGACACGGAATACTTCTGGATGGCGTCAGAGACCACGTTTATTAGCTGCTGCTAGTAACAGTAATCCTAGAAATACATCACGGTGTAAATTCTCAGGAGACTGCTCATTTTACTAAGGCGAGACGTCTCCTTTTATACCCAATATTCACATTATAAATGGACACCCACTGCACAAAATTCTAGCCAATAAGATACATTTTCAAACAAAGTATCACATAGCAAAAACTCAATTTACAGTTTCCCAACCCAAAAGTTAATTATTAGGAATGTCCCAAATTCAATCTCCACAAGCCGGACAAACCTATAATTGAAAGCATAACCCATGTAATGAAGAAACATAAAAAAGAAACAGTAACAGATACTGAACGAGATAAGCACGTGCAAGGAAACTAAAAAGTTAACGATGTCCTGAACATTAATTGGCAATCTCAGATAAAAGATCGATCAGGGAAATTGGCTCTGAGAGGTCAGTTTCAGGTGAAGAGGTCAGTTTCTTACAGTTCATTTCGGAGTCAAAGAGAAACCTAGTTAATGTATACATGAACTAAGAAGGCCAGGCCACTTCGTTCGCCAGGTTACCTTTACAGGCCTACGTGAGGGCAACACAAAATGGTGGCACAGAACAAAATTGAGTCAGACTCGAGAATTACAGAACCTCAGCCCTCCTTTTGCCATTACGTAGGCAATAACCTAAGACTCATGTTAATCTGAATCTAGGTCTATATCAATATTCATTAGGTCATAAAAGTGTTGCTGTAGCATCATTTTATTATACTCTACTTCTTTCGGAACAGATCTCCCAACACACATAGTAGCACAAAGACTACAAATGGCGGGACCACACTGGATGCAAAGACAACAAGAGAAAAGGATGGCTAAAATCATACCAAGGAATGTCAGAATCTTCCATCCCCACTTAGACAGCAGTCCCCAAAACCATCCAGTCAATGACCAGTCTCCTTCGTCTACATGGATAGACTCTGAGATCTTATGCAAGCTAGAGATGGCTTGGTATACTGTAGGGGCATTATCTGGTATGTAAACACAACAACTGAATCCAATCAATTTACATACTCCTCCTCGATCTGCAAGTATGATATCTAATACCATACGATTCTGCAAAGTCATAAGGCGGTCCGCTTGAAGCTCAGCTGTAACGTTACTAAGAGCACCTGCTGTCTCATTAATAGTAGCTTCAACAACGCGGACAAGATGTTGAATATGCCTACTATTGATCATAGGACCCTAAAAGGGCAGGAAGCACTTGAAGAAATCTCCTACTTCATGTGCTACAGTATCTTCCTGATTGAAGACACCTCCACCATATCTCGTTCTATGATAGTCTGAAGCAGTAGTGTATGTAGGGGGAAGCAAAATCGCCACATAACATGTTCCTGAAAAATCAGGTGGCAACCATGTGTAGGCTCTGTCATGACAAACAAAATATGTGCCATTAGCTGGCACAAACGGTGGAGAAGTCCGGGATGAATAGACATAGATTTGAGCACACACACTCTTACCTAGCTGAGCTTTCGGATTCCGACCAGTACCTTGCAAACAAAAATGGCCTCGGTGGGGTACAATCCAAATAGGGGGAGACCTTTTTCGTCTCTCCTTCTCTGTCAAGCTGGTACTATATTCAGTCACGTTCCAACCAACAAAAGCCTGCACCTCATCCTTAGGGATAGCATTATATGCATCAATATCTCGGATCATAGCTACTATTCCCCTTATCAAGGCATTATTGCGAGAGTTATCTTTAAGGGAACGTAAGGGGCGTACCTCATTTGCATAAATAAACATGGTCTGTAAAGCCCACACAGACCCATTAAAAGAAAAAGGCAAAACCAAATATGGCATACCTTTATCTGTCGTATGAGGCATAAGACCACAAACCCAACAATTAGTGGTATTTACTACTAACTGATGCTGATGCAACAACTATATGAACGAGTTGTTGACAAATTCTGTTCTCCTTGTTTGCTCATGTTCAGGCAACGTATAAAACTGATGCAAAGAAACAGTAGTGAAAGAAAGCATAGGTTGGGAGGTGGGTGCAGAGGTCTGTTGTGTAACATAGACAATCCAACCCACACAAGCTAATGTGATACTTAAAAACATCAAAAAGCACAATATTATAAAACATTTGCTACATATCAATGTACAAAATCTTGTTTTAAGATCTATTCTCTTAACATCTCTTTTAGTTACAACAGACTCCATCCTCTAACGTTCTGCTCGCGGCAATTTTCCTTCTTCACGCAAGTGTGCGTCCAGGCGTCCTAGACGTCCCTAGAACTGCAGACCTTTCGTCAATACGCGGGCCACCCCTTAAGTCTTATACCGCGACCCTGCACCTGAACCCAAATGGTGGCTCAAAAAAGAAAAAGAAAAATAGTCTCTTGTCTGAAAGAGTGTAATTCACAAAAAAATTCAAATTTTATTTGTCCTTTTTAGACCTTAAGTTGTATCGTTCTTTACCAGGCACAGTTTGATCCTGAAAGAGTATCTCTGGATGCGTAGTATCAAGTCTCAAACACGGCGGCACAACTTCTTGCAAGACTTCATTATCCGCACGTTCTGACTGAGTCCATTCCAGATGTGCATCGCTAAAAGGTACAAATCTTGGAACCCTTTCACTCTCGGAATCGGCAACACCTTCCCAGACCCACTTATCGTACGGTAAGGGCAAAGGTATCTTCTTGCAATGGGTACCATGTACCCAGTTTTTCTTGCCGAACACCTTAACAGCAGTCCGAGTTGATAACAGGACTTGGTATGGACCAGTCCATCTTGGTTCCAAGTTCTTTGACCTCTGAAAATTCCTGGTTAGGATCCAGTCGCCAGGTTGAATTGTGTGGCCTGCGTCTACAGAAACTGAAGGCAAAGTGTCATGGACCTGTTGGTGAAGAACACGCAATTTAGCAGTCAAATCATGTAAGTAGTCAACCAACATAAGGTACTCGATATCACTCTACTTCTTAGGCCTCGGCACACCCCAGACATTCGCCGGGCGTCCAAAAACAATCTCATATGGGCTAAGTCCCACGCTAAAATGTACTGTCGTTCTCGTGGACAAAAGTGCCAATGGTAAGGCATTGGGCCATGTAAGACCAGAGCTCGCTTGCACCTTGGTCAACTTCAGCTTCAGAGTGCCATTATAGCACTCGACCAGGCCTACTGACTGGGGGTGATTTGCAGCGTGAAATTTATGTTTAATATCCAGACCCGCACATATTTTCTTCATAATCTGACCCACAAATTCACTTCCATTATCACTCCATACCATCCTTGGCAAGCCATATCTGGGAAAACATTCTTTGAGCAAAACCTTGGCTGTAGACAAGGCAGTATTATCCTTTAGGGGGTAGGCATCTATCCATCTGGAAAAGGCACAAACAATCACAAGGACATACTTCAAGTTATTGCATCTTTCCATATGAATGAAGTCTTTCTACAGCACCTCGAACGGATACGTTGGAGGAGCAAAATGACCCGCTGGAGTTGGAGTTCCCTTTCCAGGATTATGCATCAAGCAAATCATGCAGTGTTTAACCAAATTCTCAGCACACTTAGGAATTCCACCATTCTGCCATACCGGAGCCAACAACTTACATATCCCTCTTGAACTAATGTGACCCAGCCCATGAGCCATAGTAACCACCGGGAGCACATATGCATCTGGCAACAACCATCGCCGGTGCTCTGACAACTTAAACCAACAGCCTGTTGAATCCAACATTCCCGTACTCTCTCTCCACATACTCAATTCTTTCTTAGTAGCTTCCGCCTGAATCATCTTTACACTTTCTGTTGTATCTTCACACATTCCTCCTTCCACAACCCATCTGGCAGGACCTGCAACATACATCCGACTCGTCACATCTTTCGCTGTTTCTCTCGCTACTTCATCTGCAAACGCATTCCCTCGACCCACATAATCCGTAACCTTCTTATGCGCACTACACTTTACTATCGCAATTTGGGTCGACAAAGTAAGTGATTCAAGAAGTTCACTCACTAATTGTCCATGCTGAATTTTCATGCCATGGGAAGTAAGAAATCCTCTCTCTTTCCACAAACGGCCAAAACTGTGAGCCACGCCAAATGCATATTGGCTATAAGTAAAAACATTCACTCTCTTTCCTTTTGACAACACACACG
The DNA here is from genome assembly GCF_964261635.1 of Lissotriton helveticus. Classification (NCBI taxonomy): domain Eukaryota; kingdom Metazoa; phylum Chordata; class Amphibia; order Caudata; family Salamandridae; genus Lissotriton; species Lissotriton helveticus. The sequence continues at coordinate 1,766,042,850 of NC_136057.1, forward strand.
CTCTAGTCAATGCTATCAACTCCGCTGCCTGTGCTGAATTCTGTGCAATACGTGCTGTTTCAACAATCGTATACAAAGTTGTGACAGCATATGCTGCAGTCGTCTCTCCATTCAGAAGCTTAAAGCATGAACGATCTACCCATAGGGTACCATCAGGATTCGAAAGAGGAGTATATTTCAGATCAACTCTACCCTTCATTTCCTCCTCTGTCCGGAGAAAACAGTCATGCTGTTCCTGAGCATCTTCAAAAATTGGCAACAATGTAGCTGGATTCAATGTGTTGCACCGCTTAATGTGCACATGACTAGCCAAAAGCATCAACTCATAACCTGACAAACGTGCACTGGTAAAATGTTGAGTCTTTGTTCTGTTCAATAGGGTATCCACTGCATGTGGAACCATCACAATCAATGTATTATCCAATACCAAACCAGCAGACTGTCGAATAGAAACAGCCACTGCAGCTGTAGCTCTTAGACAACTAGGCAATGCCCTAGCTACCGGATCTAAAGTGGCTGAAAAATACGCACATGGGCGCTGCTTATGTCCAAATTGTTGCGTCAACACTGACAACGCACAACTTTATCTCTTGTGTACATAAAGTGTAAAAGGTTTACTATAGTCGGGGGTACCCAACACCGGAGCAGAACACAATGCATCACACAATTCAGAAAAACTCTTCTGACATTCGTCAGACCAAGGAAGAGGGTGTGGTGTGTCCTTAAGTTTAAGTGCCAACAAAGGTTTCGCTAACAAAGAAAAATTCGGAATCCACTGTCTACAATACGAGGTGATACCTAAGAAGGCACGCACCTCTCTCTGTGTACATGGCACAGTCATTTGGGCAATCGCTTGAATACGCTCTGGGGTCAATCGTCTTCCCTCCTTCGACAAGAGATGACCTAAATAGGTCACTTCTTGTCGCAAAACTGCAACTTCGAAGGGGACACATCACGGACCTAGCCTCATCTGGCCATGGATGGTCAAGGACTCAGTTTTGGTGAAGACGATGCAGCAGCAATTCTCAGAATACCATCTATCTTGGGCGTTGAATTGGACAACGCAACAGGAAGCAACACCTCAGACTGGCAATCCCTTTCAGATCTTAAGAGAGAATGGGTCAGGATCACCCTCCATGGGGCCATGATAGCCGAGTATTTCTAGGCCAAGATTGCTCCCAATGGCCTTATTGTCTAAAACTTCCCTAGAATTTTTGGGGAAGACGGTCAGTTTAAAATCGAATGGTCGCAGATTTCGTGGAATTGCACACATGACCTGCTCATTCTACTGGTCAACACAGCGAAACGCTTGGCCGACGAATTACTTGTACGGATCCAGGCAGCAGAAAGTGCGTTAAAACTGCTGGACCTAACCCAGGCTTCAAGACAAAACTAGCTGAACTTAACAAGGAAATAGCCGAACACAAGGAAGATCTGTTAATACAAAAGGTAACTAAACTCCAAAAAGATATCCAACGCTTCTCCAAAGGGAAGGTCTATCCATACCTGAAGGACGACTACGTACCCCCAGGCACAGGTTACCTGTCAGACTCAATGCTACATCATCAAGAAGAGGTTCAAATAGTGACAGTCTCTCTAGCGGAGATGAGGGTTATACCTTCCCGCGGGGCACTAACCGTAGAGGAGGTAGACGAGGGCAACAAAACTATACCCAACCTCCCTTCCATGGCCCAGCCTATTGGCAATATCCTCAGTTCCCACACCCATTCCCACCTTATGGCCCACAGTATCCATTACAGTTTGCGCCACAAGGTAACAATCACCCCCTTTTTTATACAGAGGCTGGGGCAGGGGGCGCGGGCGAAAGCGAGGGAACGGGCAGGAAAAGAGAGTGCAATGGGAGAGCAACCAAGCACAGGGGATGGACACAAGGAGCAGGACGGCCAACAAGTGAGTCTAGTGGTTAACCTATCCTCGTACCTTCTGACTGCTGATGAGGAGAGTGTCCTCCAGAAAGGCCTTGGCTTCGTCCCCACACCTAAAGTCAATAGCTTTGAACAGACTTGCGAACTACAAAAGTTCTTCAGGAAGATTCGGCTTAAAGCCTTCTTCGACGGCAAACCTAGAGAGACATCAGAGGACTCAGGTCTGCATATTACATCAACCTTTACCCCACACAGTGGGATGGTACCTAATGAGATCCTTACCTTTGAACAGGCGGTTCTCAAAGATATCGGGGATCTCCCCCTACACAGTAACTATTCCAACATCTCAAACGCTGAGAGACAACTCCTTGGCTCTCTAGCCAATGACTCTTCCATCACCATCAAACAGGCAGACAAAGGGGGAGCTACAGTACTGATGGACACCACAGACTATGATACTGAGTGTCTGAGACAATTGGGTGACAGGAGATACTATACACCTATCCAGACTAATCCAACAGAACATCTGAAATGCAAGATCTCAGGCATGGTAGAGACTGCCGAATGTCACAACTGGATAAGTAGGAAAGAGGCAGAGTTTTTGACAAAGAAAGATCCTAGAGTCCCCTACTTCTATATCCTGCCTAAAATACACAAGGGGACCACACCAGTCCCGGGCCGTCCCATTGTGTCTGGCATTGACTCTGTCCTCGAACCGTTATCACAGTATTGTGATAATTTCTTCCAACCTCTGACTAAACAAATACCGTCCTATATCCGGGACACCACAGACGTGTTGCGCCTTTTGGCAAACATAGATGAGCATACCAACATAGACTTCCTCATCACCCTGGACGTGGAAGCCCTCTACACGAACATCCCACAGAGGGCTACACTACAGGTGATTGAGGAAGAACTTAATGCTGAACTATGGACATCAGCCACCCCACCAGCCTTCATCATGGAATGCGCGACTGTGGCACTAACTAAAAACTTTTTTGAGTTTAAGGGACAATCCTACCACCAGACCCAGGGCACTTCTATGGGGAGCACATTTGCCCCTAGTGTGGCCTGCCTGTATATGGCCTCCTTTGAGAGACAGCACATTGACTCACAGACCAACCCATACCATAAGAACATTAAATTATGGAAAAGGTTTATAGACAACATCCTGGTCTTCTGGGAAGGCGACCAGGAGTCGCACAATGAATTCTTCAATTGGATTAATACCCTCAATCCATATCTACACTTCACGATGTCAGCATCAACCAGTCAGATCGCATTCTTGGATCTGACCATCAAATTGGAAGAGGGGCAACTCACGACCACCATGTTCCGAAAAGCCACAGACTGAAATAGTCTCCTCCACTTCGGAAGCCACCACCCGAATGCACTTCGGGAAAACTTGCCTGTAGGCCAGTTTTTGAGGATCAGGCGTAATTGCAGCAAACTGGCTGATTACAAGACTGAGTCCAGTATTCTTTCTAGGAATCTGTTGGACAGAGGCTATCCTACTAGAGATGTTGTTAAAGCCAGAAAGCGAGCCCAGAATAACAACAGGGATGCCCTTTTGGAGAGGAGAATACCAGGTCCAGAGAAACAAGAACCCATGACTTGTGTCACCACATATACACCAGCATCCAACGCGGTGAAAAGGGTACTTAAGCGTCATTGGCCTATCCTCAATACCGGCAACATTGTGTTTGAGCCGCCCAGGTTCGCCTTTAAAAGGTCACAAAACATGAGGGATATCTTGATACACTCGAGACCCAAAACACAAAAGACTAGGGCACAGTCCACCCTGTGGCAACTTCCACCAGTCCAGGGCCACTACCCCTGCGGGTCTTGTAGTATATGTCCGTTGACCAGCATATATAAAAGCATCCAACTAACCCCCACCTTCTCATGGGAACTACGCAGCCACACTAACTGCAATACAGCTAAATGTATCTACCTGATCTTATGTCCGTGCGGACTCTACTACGTTGGCATGACCACTCGCCCTGTTAAGGTCCGCATGGCAGAGCACCGTAGCAACTTCCGTTGCAGGAAGACCAACACCAAAATGAGTAAACACTTTGCAGAGGCCAACCACAGTGCAGACTCATTTAAGTGGCTTATACTGGAAGCTAATTCAAGCTCAACCAAACAGAGCCTCTTCTACAAAGAGCAGCGGTGGATACATCGTTTATGCTCTGATAGTGAGGGCCTTAATGAGGATATACCATGGAGCGCGCTGTAGATCAACGCTCCTCTTCATATATAACCACCAGACTATCCGTCTTAAACTAGGTTTGATACAGGCTCCTACCGACTTACCTCTGTTTCCAATGTTCCTCTACACCGTTCCAATATGGCCACCATCTGTACACTTACCTACCTCTAACTGTGACATACTCCCCAACCACCTACTTGAATTCATTTCTGCAATATTGCTATGACACCGTAAATATTTTGAAATGGGCTTATCAACACGTTTTCCCCCCTATAACAAACACCTTGTCATTTAGGGAGGTCTTGTGATAGTTTACACCGCTAAAATATGCACTATCAGACACTGAGCAATGGCCACCGCCTTTGCGAGGTATTCCACTCCCGCCTTCCCGACATGACACAGACCCCACGTGACTCCAGGCGCGGTTATCACCCCGCTGCAGCACCCGTCCGGTTACCTCCCGGAACCGGCAGAGAGGGGTAGGTCTACCAGTGGAGACTCGGGATTCACAAGTAAGTGGACTAACAACCAGTGGCACGATTGAAAGATCACGGAGCCGCCAGGTTCGGTTGTTCTCATGTATACCGAATTAGGCAGTAAATAAATGAGTGTTTGTAGCTCTGCTGAACGTTCTATTACGAACGCCTCACTGAGATACACCGGGCACCTCGGGTCACGCTAGGTGCCCTCCACCCACGCGAGGGGGCCAGGTTCGGATGTTTCTCATGTATACCAAGTTAGGCACTAAATAAGTGAGTGTTTGTAGCTCTGCCGAACGTTCTATTACGAGCGCCTCACTGAGATACACCGGGTACTTCGGCTCACGCTAGGTGCCCTCCACCCACGCCGAGGACATTCCCTCCACACTCTTGATAGTGGGGACACGTGCATGTGCCCTATTAGTTTAACTAACCCCCGGGAACCACTGTATTAAATATGCCCATTTCCACTGCGAAGCAACTAAGATTGATAAGCATCAACTAGCATCAGACCTCCATCCACTCCAATGCGAACTTGATGTACTTACTTTGTTACCTCCATTGGTAACATTCTTCCTAATAGCAGGAGGGGCACGCGTTGACATTCAGTACTCTTTGCCCACCTATGTCACATTCGATATGTCCGGTGTCTCACACAATAAATAACTTATGTTTACCACCACTAGAATGCAAATCAAGCGGTTGTTCCCGGAACTTGACCTGCCGGGTGCTGATGTTGTAGCTTACACCCACATTGATAGGTGAGTGCCTGATCCTTGAACTTGTATTAGAGAACATATTGCTGCACACCGTTTTTTAATAAGTATTTGCGGGACTTTTCCCATTGAGCATGCAAACCACTTTGCTCACCTTGGGTGAGACCATCGACATCTGAGTGCATGTTTAGTATACACTTACTGAGGCATGTTACACTTTATGTTGTCAGGTGTCACACTTTTATGTTAGTGATAACGCAACCTGTTGTGAATTGCTTTTTTGTCTCCCACCACAGGCAATTACAGCACAACACAGCTACCTTGGAACCTTTACACACATTGAAATACTTACCTTAACAATGTAAAGGCTCTTTGTAGACAGTTTGTAATAGCACATTCTATCTTTTATATACACGGTCCTGAAGAATCGCTTGTCAGAAGACACTTAGCGAGAAACATGTCGACCTATTTTTCTACTCACTAGTCTAGACTCGCACCAGGGAGCATTATTTCCCTTCAAGTTTATTCTACTTCCTTTTTTAATTTGGAATAAGGGACCGCTAGAATAAACCTGATCCTTGTACCCTTTACCCCAATTTTAACCTCCATAAAAACGTCTACACAATACTGCCCCCTCACCCACACTTCACCCATACGGCAGTTGGAAAAAGATCTCCGCCAAAGAGCCCCTCTTTGAGGTGTTGCCCGTTGGATATTGCACCGCCGAGCCAACGAGGAGCACTGCCGATGATGAAGCGTGACACCTGCAAGGGTGTGTGAGGCCATTATATACAACAAATTGGATACCCAAGCGTTCTATCACTACACACGGGTGTCACCAACACCTAACTTCCACCTGGAATAGGAACAGCCGGGTACCTTTTGTATTTCACTTTATGATGAAGGTCAGACAGGTGTTGCAACAAAGAAAGAGTAACCTCTTTACAAATCTCTGCATCATCAGCAGCAACCAACAGATCATCAACATACTGGATAAGAGTAGCACCAGAAGGCAATGCAAAAGTATCAAGCTGAGTTTTCAAATCCTGACTATAAATGGAGGGGCTCTCACAATAACCTTGAGGAGAGCGTTTAAACCGGAAACTGCAACCTCCTAAAGAGAAGCCAAAAATATACCTACTTTCCTCAGCAATCGGAATACTGAAGAAAGCGTTCTTCAGATCAATAACAGAAAACCAAGCAGCTGAGGCAGGGATCATAGTCAATAAAGCAGTAATGTCTGGGACAACAGGAAATTGTGGCACAACAATCTTATTGACCTCTCGAAGGTCAATCACAAACCGATACACAGGTGGCTGAGAAGAGTCAGTACGCTTAAGAACAGGCAGAACAGGACTATTACACACATTGCCTCTCGTTTCTTCAACCACACCTTTCTCAACCAAATCATAGATGATCGCTAAAAGAGCTCTTTCGCCATCACTGGAAATTTTGTACTGAGGAATGCGAGGTAATTTAGCATTCGACTTAAGGGTAACAACGTAAGGTGGACTCTGGGACTCTGCAAGAGACCAACATCATTTGGACCTGTAGCCGAAAGTGTATCAGGGAGCGAACGCAGTTCCAGTGGAAGGTGATCCTTAGACAGATACATTGGGGAAATCACTTTCTTACCCACTGTAAGATGTACTCCCAAAGGAGAACAATGTAATGTCACATGCAATCTTTTCAATAAGTCCAAACCCAACAAATTCTCGCCACAGCCAGTCGTTAGAATAAGGGGAGCCTCCAACTCACAAGGACCAATAGAAAGGGGCAATGGACAAGAAACCGGGTTACGAACAGGGGCGCCAGAAAATCCTACCGAAACATTAGTCAAGCCAGACAAGGGTGCGCCAGGGAGTTTAGAGTGCATGATAGAACTCTTTGCTGCACCAGTATCCAAAAGAAAAGGATCTGCCACACCTGATGTAATCACTTCAACATAAGGTCCACTCTGGTCTACTGGAACTGACACTACTCCCTCCCTTTGTCCATGGCTGTCCTAACTATCATTAAAACCAGCACTCTCATTTCCAACATAATAATCATCAGTATAATACTGAGCGGACTTAACGGTCGGAACATTCTGTTGGTCAAAATAATTTATAGAATTCTGAGGGGAAAAGGAACGTTCAGTCTGGGGAAACGTACCACGTCCCCTACCCCTAGGTACTTGTTGGTAACCACCACGACCTCTCAGACCAGACATACAATTCGCACGCTGTAGCAAGATCGGGCAACTATTCTTGAAGTGACCTTCCTCTTTACAATAAGCACACTGATTAGGGCCTAGAGGGAGTCGCGAAGCAAAAGACTCAGGCTTCTGCAACAGTTTCTGAAACTGTGGGGGTTGCTGAAACTGACGCTGATGGTGGCGAGGCGGATAAGCCTGCTGCAGAAGAACTTTCGTTTTTAATTTTCTAGTCTTCTTCTCTACTTTATCCTTCTCATCTTTATCTCTATTCTCATAGTATTGTGCAGTAGCCAATATCTGGGCTGAAGAAGAAACAGCCCATGAACTCTCAGAGTCCTTTAACTTATTAGAAAGTTCAGGAAGTAAATTAAAAACAAACTTATCTACAAACAACCTCTGACCACCTTCTGTACTCATGTCCTGACCACTATGATCAATGAATGTTTCCTCGAACCTAGTGAAGAAATTAGACACACTCTCATCTTTCTTTTGTTTGCATGCTGCTAACTTGTCCCAATTCATCCGCAAAGGAGGCATCATAGTTTTCATTAAATTAATAATCCTACAAGGCAGTTCTGCAACTAAGGGTTCAGGTTTGGCACATCCTACCTGCCGACCATCTGCAGCAGTAATATTAACCCATGTATCTCCTAACTCTGGCGCGTGGTCCTCATGACGGATCTTCGCCCAGAAGGGTTGAGGAACTACATTACCCATCAACATATCTATGTCAGCTAAATTCATAACACATGCATCAACTGTCTGAGACAACTCCTTGTAATAACCAGCAGGAATTTTATGGGGGTCAGGCAAGGTCTGCTTAAGAGCCAGGACCTCAGCTCTCTTCCAAGGGACATGCACCCACACTCGCTGATAATGAGCCGGTGCAGCCGCAATACCATGAGCGGTAACTGCAAACACAACAATGATGGACAGAATGTGGATCAATGTCACACATTCACCCCAGTCCAAAGATCTGGGCCCAAATCCATCGTTTTTCCACTCCACACCACCCTGGGTTAGACAATGGCGATATGCAAATCAGCGCTGACCCTGTGCCCCATGGGAACAGTCCAGTCCGAACTACAAAAGCCATGTCCTTCCCAGAACGGAAACAAGCATCCGAGAACCGGCCCGGTTTCGAGGTAACACCTCTCTTCAGCCCGGCTAGCTTGATTCCAGTGGTGTGGAGTGCCTGGGACTCACGTCTGAGCATCCCCAGTACACTTAGAGCGGTAACTGCAAACACAACAATGATGGACAGAATGTGGATCAATGTCACACATTCACCCCAGTCCAAAGATCTGGGCCCAAATCCATCGTTTTTCCACTCCACACCACCCTGGGTTAGACAATGGCGATATGCAAATCAGCGCTGACCCTGTGCCCCATGGGAACAGTCCAGTCCGAACTACAAAAGCCATGTCCTTCCCAGAACGGAAACAAGCATCCGAGGACCGGCCCGGGCTGAAGAGAGGTGTTACCTCCAAACCGGTGTGGTGTGGAGTGGAAAAACGATGGATTTGGGCCCAGATCTTTGGACTGGGGTGAATGTGTGACATTGATCCACATTCTGTCCATCATTGTTGTGTTTGCAATACCATGAGCGGCATCAGCCAAAACTTCTTCTCTCCATACAGGGGGAACCTCTCTCATAGGATACTGCTTCACTTTTCTCCTAACAGAAGGGTCAGGTTCGAACAATAACTGAGGTGGAAGTCTAGACCTAAAAGTGAGTAGTGTCTCTACCGCTTCTTCAACATCGGAACCCACTATCGTTCCTTTAGCAAATTCAGACTCAACATTAATCAATTCCAGTGGAATTGAACCCAACTCATTATCTTCCCATTCCTGACGAAGGAAGGTACACATGACATCAAAAACATACCTTTGTTTTGGTGCCTCCCACTGTAGGAAAATATCCATAACCACTTGTGGACAGTACTTGGAGGCATTCGAAACCCATCTACGAGCAAGGAGATCTAACACTGCCCGCTCTTCGGGACCAGGAAGCTGACTACGTCTCTGCTTACATTCAGAAACAGGGGTCATATTTAGTGACCCAAAGAGAGGAGACAAAAGACTAGTGACAGTCTCAGTCATTCGTTGCCGAGCAGAAGGAGAAGAAGTGGACATGAGGACAGGAGACAAAGTGTTTTGAGGCAAGAGAGACATAGGGACAGATATAAGAGAAGTCGAAGATAAAGGAGTGTAAGGCAAAGGAGTTTGAGGCAAGGCTGTGACAAAGCTGGCGGCCCTGGAGGGGGCTGCGCCGCGGAAGGAAGAACCACCTGTGAAGCAACAGGTGGCGGAACAACAACAGGGGGTTGAACGACAACAAGGGGTGCAACAACTGGAGGTAACAGAGGTGCAGTAGCACCCTGCACATAAGGGGGTGGTAATCTCAGTAAATGTGACATCAAAGGATCCTTTTCAGGGTCTTCAGTCACATTTGAAAGGGTAGGTGGCAAAGCCGGGTAACATTTGTCAATGGCCATGCAATGTTGTCTATCTGACACTTCAATCGCACGATCTTCATCATCTTCCTTAAACTGCCTAGCAGCTTGCATTACCGACATATTCCTTTCCTTCCTATCTGTCTTAGCTTGCTTAATTTCTCGCTGTTTGGCTTCCTTACGCCAAAGGCGGAAAGAGTCAAACATCGCCGGCCGGGCTTTCTTCTTAAATAACGCAACTTCTAGGTGATCTAAAACATCGGATTCAAAACTACCATGTTGGGGCCATCCTAAAACACCATCTTTCCTTGTATAACGGACCCATACTTCATTATAGGTAATGGGACCCACATCATGCTTTGAATAGAGCTCATAGGTTGTAGTTCCAACCGGAGGTATCAGACACGAGTCCTCCAATCGGGAATCCTTATTACAACTACAACAAAACCATTTCCTAATTTTGCCAAAACCAGGCATTTTTAGCTCGCTAGTCTTGCTTCAAACTTCAAGGGTTATCAAAAATGATACACTCGTAAATATACGAACCCCTCGGCTTCGACTATTGCAATGGCCGAATCAAAACCAAGAAACAAAACAAAGTCGCAGGAGCGACCCACTTATACTTAACCAAAATGTCTGTCACGCCACCAGAAGACCGTCTAACGTCTCGCCTTACAAATCATCACAAGAGGGTCCAAGACAGGGCGACAGTCAGGGCAGTAGTCCTTCGCAGCCGTCGGAAAGGGGAAGCCTCGCAGAAAAAACCTTCGGTCTACGTCGACATGCAGGGGTCATTGAAGTGGCGTCCGTCCTCCAGAATTTCCTCACGGGGCTCCTCACAATCTTCGGGCTTGGACCAGTATCGCTGAAGTCGCCCCATGTTGGGCACCAGTTGAAGAACCGGGGTTTATCCCAGCGGCGTCAGGGGCATGCCTAAGATCTTCGAGTTCACCTGTCTTGGTATTCAAAGACACGGAATACTTCTGGATGGCGTCAGAGACCAAGTTTATTAGCTGCAGTTAGTAACAGTAATCCTAGAAATACATCACGCTTTAAATTCTCAGGAGACTGCTCATTTTACTAAGGCGAGACGTCTCCTTTTATACCTAATATTCACATTATAAATGTACAACCACTGCACAAAATTCTAGCCAATAAGATACATTTTCAAACAAAGTATCACATAGCAAAAACTCAATTTACAGTTTCCCAACCCAAAAGTTAATTATTAGGAATGTCCCAAATTCAATCTCTACAAGCCGGACAAACCTATAATTGAAAGCATAACCCATGTAATGAAGAAACATAAAAAAGAAACAGTAACAGATACTGAACGAGATAAGCACGTGCAAGGAAACTAAACAGTTAACGATGCCCTGAACATTGATTGGCAATCTCAGATAAAAGATCGATCAGGGAAATTGGCTTTGCGAGGTCAGTTTCAGGTGAAGAGGTCAGTTTCTTACAGTTCATTTCAGAGTCAAAGAGAAACCTAGTTAATGTATACATGAACTAAGAAGACCAGGCCACTTCGTTTTCCAGGTTACCTTTGAAGGCCTACGTGAGGGCAACACAAAATGGTGGCACAGAACAAAATGGAGTCAGACTCGAGAATTACAGAACCTCAGGAGGGGCGACAAAGCCGAGCCCTGAGGGACTCCACAGGTCAACCTTGTGTCACCTGCCGTGAAGTTATCCAAACGGACGGCCTTAGAGCGGCCATGGAGAAAGGAGGTAATCCACTTGAGTGCCAGGCCCTGGATGCCCGCGTTACCGGCACGGTCGACCAGGAGTTCATGGTCGACCGTGTCAGCGGCGGGGGGAGCGAAGAGCGGGAAAACGGTCCCGAAGCGGGCGGCAGGGGGCAAAACACAATCGGGAAACCAGTGGCACAGAACAAGCACAATAACAGAGGCACAGGATCACGGGGCACAGTAGAAGTAAAAGAGAGTACAGGTAAAAGTGAAGCGCAGGATACTTAGCAGCAGGGGGAGTGGCTGACTCACGGCAGCAACGGTGGAAGGCAGGGCACACCCACGGGGAGCCGCGCGGTGCGTGGAGTGACCGGCCCTGAACAGGGTCAGAGGTCACTGCTCACCACAGCCCAGAAACACCTTAAGTGTCCAAGAGGGAGGGAGGAGCAGCTGGGAGGCGGGAGCGAGGCGGCGAATGGGGAGGGGAGAGGGTACTGAAGAGAAAAAGGAGGGGCGGGGCCACAGGGGAGCAGCGGCGGGGGGGAGCGAAGAGCGAAGAGCCGGAAAACGGTCCCGAAGTGGGCGGCAGGGGGCAAAACACAATCGGGAAACCAGTGGCACAGAACAAGCACAATAACAGAGGCACAGGATCACGGGGCACAGTAGAAGTAAAAGAGAGTACAGGTACAAGTGAAGGGCAGGATACTTAGCAGCAGGGGCAGTGGCTGACTCGTGGCAGCAACGGTGGAAGGCAGGGCACACCCACGGGGAGCCGCGCGGTGCGTGGAACGACCGGCCCTGAACAGGGTCAGAGGTCACTGCTCACCACCGCGCAGAAACGCCTTAAGTGTCCAAGAGGGAGGGAGGAGCAGCTGGGAGGCGGGAGCGAGGCGGCGAATGGGGAGGGGAGAGGGTACTGAAGAGAAAAAGGAGGGGCGGGGCCACAGGGGAGCAGCGGCGGGGGGGAGCGAAGAGAGGGAAAACGGTCCCGAAGTGGGCGGCAGGGGGCAAAACACAATCGGGAAACCAGTGGCACAGAACAAGCACAATAACAGAGGCACAGGATCATGGGGCACAGTAGAAGTAAAAGAGAGTACAGGTACAAGTGAAGGGCAGGATACTTAGCAGCAGGGGCAGTGGCTGACTCGCGGCAGCAACGGTGGAAGGCAGGGCACACCCACGGGGAGCCGGGCGGTGCGTGGAACGACCAGCCCTGAACAGGGTCAGAGGTCACTGCTCACCACCGCGCAGAAACGCCTTAAGTGTCCAAGAGGGAGGGAGGAGCAGCTGGGAGGCGGGAGCGAGGCGGCGAATGGGGAGGGGAGAGGGTACTGAAGAGAAAAAGGAGGGGCGGGGCCACAGGGGAGCAGCGGCGGGGGGGAGCGAAGAGCGGGAAAACGGTCCCGAAGTGGGCGGCAGGGGGCAAAACACAATCGGGAAACCAGTGGCACAGAACAAGCACAATAACAGAGGCACAGGATCACGGGGCACAGTAGAAGTAAAAGAGAGTACAGGTACAAGTGAAGGGCAGGATACTTAGCAGCAGGGGCAGTGGCTGACTCGCGGCAGCAACGGTGGAAGGCAGGGCACACCCACGGGGAGCCGCGCGGTGCGTGGAACGACCGGCCCTGAACAGGGTCAGAGGTCACTGCTCACCACCGCGCAGAAACGCCTTAAGTGTCCAAGAGGGAGGGAGGAGCCGCTGGGAGGCGGGAGCGAGGCGGCGAATGGGGAGGGGAGAGGGTACTGAAGAGAAGAAGGGGGCGGGGCCACAGGGGAGCAGCGGGGGGGAGCGAAGAGCAGAAAAACGGTCCCAAAGCGGGTGGCAGGGGGCAAAACACAATCGGGAAACCAGTGGCACAGAACAAGCACAAGAACAGAGGCACAGGATCACGGGGCACAGTAGAAGTAAAAGAGAGTACAGGTACAAGTGAAGGGCAGGATACTTAGCAGCAGGGGCAGTGGCTGACTCGCGGCAGCAACGGTGGAAGGCAGGGCACACCCACGGGGAGCCGGGCGGTGCGTGGAACGACCGGCCCTGAACAGGGTCAGAGGTCACTGCTCACCACCGAGCAGAAACGCCTTAAGTGTCCAAGAGGGAGGGAGGAGCAGCTGGGAGGCAGGAGCGAGGCGACGAATTGGGAGGGGAGAGGGTACTGAAGAGAAAAAGGGGGCGGGCCACAGGGGAGCAGCGGGGGGGAGCGAAGAGCGAAGAGCAGAAAAACGGTCCCGAAGCGGGCAGCAGGGGGCCCGACACAATCGGGAAACCAGTGGCACAGAACAAGCACAATAACAGGGGCACAGGATCACGGGGCACAGTAGGAGTAAAAGAGAGTACAGGTACAAGTGAAGCGCAGGATACTTAGCAGCAGGGGCAGTGGCTGACTCGCGGCAACAACGGTGGAAGGCAGGGCACACCCATGGGGAGCCGCGCGGTGTGTGGAGCGACCGGCCCTGAACAGGGTCAGAGGTCACTGCTCACCACCGCGCAGAAACGCCTTAAGTGTCCAAGAGGGAGGGAGGAGCAGCTGGGAGGCGGGAGCGGGGCGGCGAATGGGGAGGGGAGAGGGTACAGAAGAGAAAAGGGGGGGGGCGGGGCCACAGGGGAACAGCGGCGGGGGGGGAGCAAAGAGCGGGAAAACGGTCCCGAAGTGGGCCGCAGGGGGCAAAACACAATCGGGAAAGCAGTGATGTTCATTGATGTTGGGAAGTGGTTAACGATCAACCCAGATGTTAGCATTGAGGTCAACACACATTCTGAGACATTTGTCAGATTTCCGGGCCAAAACAATGGGGGCGAGCCATTCAGAACCCTCAATAGGTTCAATGACACCTGCAGCACAAAGTCGTTCTAATTCTTTCTTGAGTTCAGAACGGAGACTCAAAGGCACCTTGCGGACCTTATGCGCGACAGCCTTGGCACCATCTTTCAGAATAATGCGATGCTGGAAGCCCTTGAACTTTCTAAGTTTATTTTCGACATTGGATAATTGAGTAACAATGCAAGTTGAGGACGCGTTGGAAGAAGATCTGTAAAACTGATAGAGCGCAGTGCGGGAAATTATCATGTTAGGATGGTTCAGATCCAGGATGATATTCAATGCTCCTTGCTCATCCCGGCCTAACAGGTTTGCACCATCCTTGAGTACGAATACAGTACCAGAGGCGTGATCAGTACTGAAAACGAGATTAGCGGTGAATTTTCATAACATTTCAACTCTCTTACCCCCATAAGCAAAAATTTAGATGTTGGATTGTTCTAGTTGAACGCCGTCTACTTTAACGAAATCTGTAACATTGATTAAAGTAAATGGGGAACCAGGGTCAGCGAAAAAGTCTAGACAAGTACTATTCACTGTAATCTTGCAAGAAGGGGATTTCCTCCTATGAACCCCACCCAAATAAGATAATTCGACTACACCTTAAGTTTGAGATGAAGAAGGGGACAACATTGGTAAGTCATAACTCTCCTCACCAGAATCATCAGCGATGGCTTTCACCATTTGAGTTGGAATTTTCTTGATAGGAACCGCTTTACACATTCTAGAGTAGTGGCCCTTTCTTCCACAATTATAACAAGTTTGATTTAGGGCAAAACAAAATTTGGCACTACCCAAATTAGGCTTGCTACCACAGCAGAAACATATTACGTCCTTCTGTTCAGGTTTGTTCCTGGACGGATCCGATGAGGGAAAACGTGGAATACTGACAGGTGATGGTTTAGGAATGCTAGCGGATGCTGATTTTGCAGATTCAGAAACAGTTTTTGTGTTTAACAGCTTTACTTCGGAAATAGAAGAAGTGCTACCTATTTCTTTAACACAGAATTGAGAATGTTAGATACTTCTAGCCAACGTAAGAGCAGTTTCCAAATCAGGTCATCAGAGGAAGGCAATTTTTCTTGAATTTTTTTATTCGAAGTTTTCTCAAGCAACTAATCACGTATGATATCGTCTCTGAATTCTCTGTCATTGCAGTTGACTGCTAGAATTCTAAGAGGCGCGACAAAATCATCAATAGACTCACCAGCAGTTTGAGCACATTGAAGAAATTTGTGGCGTTCTAGAATAATATTTCTTTTTGGGCTGAAATGTTTATCCAAGGTTTTAATAACAGAAGCATATTCGTCAACAAGTAAAAAATCGCCGCTATCCCCACCACTCACTACAGAACTAACTACCTCCTGAGGTAGAGTTTTTAAAATGTTCCTGGCTTCAGAACCAAGGTTGTAGATTGAAAGAGCTTTCTTTTTTTTAAGCATGGGTGAAAAATTCATTCCGCTCGCGGAATTTGCGGATTTTTGGCAATTTCGCGGTCCGCGAATTAAGCAAAATTGCCCAAAAATCCACAATTCGCTAGTCGGCGAATTTTTTTTGCTTGGTCGCGCTTCAAAAATACAATCTCACGCGCGCGGTGTTGACTTACCGTGATTCTGAGTTTGCCGAGTTGTTTTCCTCCCGGTTTGCGTGCGCTGCGCCATTTTGGATCTGGCTGCGTGATCACGCGAGACTTTTCGACCGCGAGTACGTCATGGAGTCCCGACATCTTGTACTGCGAGACTTTGAGAACGCGAATACGTCATAAGGGCCCGCGATCACGCATCGCGAGAGTAAACAATTGCGAATACGTAGATGTGACGCGCAGCTGACATCTGGCAGGAGATTTGAACAGCTCGCTTTCCCGAAGTCGCAAAAATTGCAATTCTGCACAAGAAATCTATCACTGGCAGCATAAACCTTCTGAAAATGATGATTTGGATCAGAATAACTCCTCAGATTGACATTTGGCTGCACTTTTTTGTGCAAGGAGTCCATTTATGAGGCGTGAGAGGAAGGAAGTGCCCCAGAGTCTCCAACTTCCTGTTCCTGTCCAGCAGGCTCCTCCCAGTGCTTTGTCCATGTCCTGGTCACTTTTCATTTGGATCTGGAGCTGGAAGGATTGCTCTTTGTGGCTGCTGCTGGATATTTGTATTTGAGGACTTTTTGTTTGTATCACTTTTGGATTTGAGATTTTACAAGTAAGTTGGTGTTGTTTGTTTGGGGCATTGCAGTTGCTGCAACTACAATTTATAAACCTTTTCACAACTTTAAAAAAAATATATTGTGGGTAACCACAGTATCCAGTAGGCCCAGGGTTAGTCATGGGTGCATGATACAACAGTTTCTGTGAGTTCTGTTGAACTTAAATATCATTTACGGCATGGATGGCATGGAATGGAATAGCTCACTGTTATATGTGGTAGTTTTTTTTAATTTTGAGGTGCGTGTTAAAGCCACACTAGCCAGTAGGCCCAGGGATAGTCAGTGGTGCATGGACCAAGAGGCATATTACCAAGGGCCTTATCGCCGCTTTAGCGGAAATTTTTCCCGCTAAAGCGGCGATAATTTTATCGCCCTATTACCTAGCTGTCGCTAACACCAGTTAGCGACAGCTAGTAGGATAGTAGGAGATAGCGATCATCTTGGGGCCCACTTTGCATGTCAGCGATATTTATCGCTAATGACATGCAAAGTGGGCGTGCCAAGATAGTCGCTAACATTGGTATCTCCTATTACCTACTTTTGGAAAGCTTTTGAAAAGCTAACGCCTGCCCAGAGCAGTTCTTAGCCATGTTATCCAATGGTAGGTGGATAACATGGCTAAGAGCATTTGCTCGGTAATGCATGAATATCGCTGACTTTACAGCGATATTCATGCATTTCGGCCGATTTCTATCGCTTAGGAGATAAACCTTGATAATTGCAAGGTTTCTAAGCGATAAAAATAGGCGAAGCGCGGCGATAAAATTATTGCCTCTAACCAAGCTCAGCGATAATTATCGCTTATTCTTGGTAATATGCCCCCAAGTCTTTCTGTGAGGTCTCTTGAATTTAAACATCATTTAGGGCATTGATGGCATTGGATTGGGTTGATTTTTGTGTGTATTTCGATTTTTTGGGTGTTGTTGGGGCCTGGTCCAGGTCCTGGCCATGTGGGTGGGGGCCATTTGATGCCAGGTCCAGGGACTGGCCATGTGGGTGGGGGTCTAGTGGCCATGTTGAAGCCAGGCAGTGCACTTTGTGCCATAGGCCTGCACCCAGTCTGCCTTGCTTTCATCCATTATGCCCAGGGGTACTCAGTAGTGTATGGACCAAGTCTTTCTATGGGGTCTCTTGAATTTAAACATAATTTAGGGCATGGATGGCATTGGATTGGAGTGATTTTTTTGTGTATTTCGATTTTTGGGGTGTTGTTGGGGCCTGGTCCAGGGCCTGGCCATGTGGGTTGGGGCCATTTTGAGCACTGGTCCAGGGCCTGGCCATGTGGGTGGGAGCCATTTTGAGGCCTGGTCCAGGGCCTGGCCATGTGGGTGGGGGTCTAGGGGCCATTTTGAAGCCAGGCAGTGGGCTTTGTGCCATAGGCCTGCACCCAGTCTGCCTTGCTTTCATCCATTATGCCCAGGGGTAGTCAGTGGTGCATGGACCAAGTCTTTCTGTGGGGTCTCTTGAATTTAAACATCATTTAGGGCATGGATGGCATTGGATTGGGGCGTTTTTTGTGTGTATTTCAATTTTTGGGGTGTTGTTGTGGCCTGGTCCAGTGCCTGGCCATGTGGGTGGGGGCCATTTTGAGGCCTGGTCCAGGGCCTGGCCATCTGGGTGTGGGTCTAGGGGGCATTTTGAAGCCAGGCAGTGTGCTTTGTGCCATAGGCCTGCACCCAGTCGGCCTTGCTTTCATCCATTATGCCCAGGGGTACTCAGTGGTGCATGGACCAAGTCTTTCTGTGCGATCTCTTGGAATTTAAACATCATTTAGGGCATGGGTGGCATTGGATTGGGGTGATTTTTGTGTGTATTTTGATTTGTTGGGTGTTGTTGGGGCCTGGTCCAGGCCCTGGCCCTGTGGGTTGGGGACATTTTGAGGCCATGTTCAGGGCCTGGCCATGTGGGTGGGGGCCATTATGAGGCCTGGTCCAGGGCCTGGCCATGTGGGTGGGGGTCTAGGTGCCATTTTGAAGCCAGGCAGTGGGCTTTGTGCCATAGGCCTGTACCCAGTCTGCCTTGCTTTCATCGATTATGCCCAGGGGTAGTTAGTGGTGCATGGACCAAGTCTTTCTGGGGGGTCTCTTGAATTTAAACATCATTTAGGGCATGGATGGCATTCGATTGGGGTGATTTTTGTGTGTAGTTCGATTTATTGGGTGTTGTTGGGGCCTGGTCCAGTGCCTGGCCATGTGGATGGGGGCCATTTTGAGGCCTGCTCCAGGGCCTGGCCATCTGGGTGTGGGTCTAGGGGCCATTTTGAAGCCAGGCAATGTGCTTTGTGCCATAGGCCTGCACCCAGTCTGCCTTGCTTTCATCCGTTATGCGCAGGGGTACTCAGTGGTGCATGGACCACGTTTTTCTGTGGGGTCTCTTGAATGTAAACATCATTTAGGGCATGGATGGCATAGGATTGGGGTGATATTTTTGTGTATTTCTATTTTTTGGGTGTTGTTGGGGCCTGGTCCAGGGCCTGGCCATGAGGGTGGGGGCCATTTTGAGGCCTTGTCCAGGGTCTGTCCATGTGGGTGGTTAGTAGGGGCCCTTTTGAAGCCTGGCAGTGTGCTTTGTGCCATAGGCCTGCACCCAGTCTGCCTTGCTTTCATCCATTATGCCCAGGGGTACTCGGTGGTGCATGGACCAAGTCTTTCTGTGGGGTCCCTTGAATTTAAATATCATTCAGGGCATGGATAGCATTGGATTGGGGTGATTTTTGTGTGTATTTCGATTTGTTGGGTGTTGTTGGGGCCTGGTCCTGGCCTGGCCATGTGGGTGGGGGCCATTTTGAGGCCTGATCCTGGGCCTGGCCATGTGGGTGGGGGTCTAGGGGCCATTTTGAAGGCAGGCAGTGTGCTTTGTGCCATAGGCCTGCATCCAATCTGCCTTGCTTTCATCTATTATGCCCAGGAGTACTCAGTGGTGCATGGAGAACGTCTTTCTGTGGGGTCTCTTGAATTTAAACTTAATTTAGGGCGTGGATGGCATTGAATTAGGGTGATTTTTGTGTGTATTTCGATTTTTTGGGGTGTTGTTGGGGCCTGGTCCAGGACCTGGCCATGTGGGTGGGGCATATTGAGGCCAGGCAGTTGTTGCCATAGGCCGGCAAGCTTGCGGTTGCGGGCCAGTAGGCCTAGGGTTATATGATGAATGGGTGCATGAAACAACTCTCTCTGTGTGGTCTCTCTTCTATTAATTTAAACATCCATTTTTGATTAGAATTGCAATTTTTATTTTGGGTCTTTCCGTTTTTGTGTGTGTTGTGTTAATAATAATAAATGCCTAGTTGCAATAGTATTAATTGAAGCACGACACATGCAACATTTATTTAACTGATGTTCCTCTGCCTTCTTTGCTTTTAGGTGCACAAAGACTGAGAACCATGAATCATCCTCATCATCATCACTTGTTGTAGTGCCAGGAAGAAGTCCTGCTGCACAACGTCACGCGACGTCACGTGTGACCACAGACAACTCTGCAACTTGTGCAACTGCGTCCTGCTGTTCTGACATCTGAAGAAGATGGGCCCAAAGAAAGGTGGCCGAAGCTGCTCTACCAAGAAAGTTGCCAGTGCCACTGCCAGTAACAAGGAGCAGAAGAAGCAAGTGGCGCCACTTGCCAAGGAGACTGGTGTGCCGACCGACACTTTTTTTGGGAAAAAAAACTACGCCTGCAGCAGCGGTGTCCGTCCGGGACCAAGCTTGGAGCAGCACCTCCGCTTCATTGGTCTCAGTGCCACCACGCCAAGTTATGGCCAAGCCCATGAGTGCCGCAGAGGCAGCTACTTTAATTGCTCTTTCACCATCGACCAGTGATGTTGGCGTTGACTCATCGCAAAGTAGCATCCAATCAACGCAGGGTGTAACTCATCTGACGATTGTTCAGCCACAGCCGCAACGACAACGACAGGTGCAATAAGGAGAGGCGCAAGGAGAGGCGCAAGGAGAGGCTAAAGGAGAGGCACAAGGAGAGGCGCAAGGAGAGGCGCAAGGAGAGGCGTAAGTAGAGGTGCAAGGAGAGGCACAAGGAGAGGCACAAGAAGAGGCCCAAGGAGAGGCACAAGGAGAGGCACAAGTGCCCACAATGCTTGTTTCTCCAAAAGTAGCGGCACATGAGGAAATCGAGATTCATGCAGCGGTATCAGCCGAGTAAGCCACTCCTGATGATCCATTGTCTTCCAGATCCCTAGCAAGGAAAAGGAGAGCTACTAGTACAACTTCTTCTTCAAGCCCCCTTCCTTCTGATGATCTAGATCTTGATTGGCACCCTCCAATTCAGTCTGATAGGGAGGCACACCATGAGCCGACAAAGCTAGGTAAAAGGAAGGTTCCCTTAAGGCTTTCAGTTATGGGTGATGACGAAGCAGAAGTAGAAGTGGTGTATTCTGCTGCTGATGAAGAGTCTGACGATGACGACCCAGTCATCACAGTCATCACTCTAGCCTCAGCGGGCATGCAGCAGACAGACATTTTTACTCTATCTCGAAACGCTGCGCGGGATGTGGGCGACGTGGCACTGGTACCACCACCAACACAGGTAACTACTACACCAATACGACCTACAGCTTCCATATTTTCTCTTCAGAAGGGCCGGCGGGGACCTCCATCCAGCTCGACCTCCATTACCTCAAGAGTGGTGCTGTAAGTGCGCAACAGAGACAAATTCCACCATTCCCATCCTCCACTTCATCTGGCATTGAAAGTGGCACCTCCACCACCACCACCAGAAATCTTAACTCCCTATTTTGGGACTTCTTTAGTATTAGCAAAAATGCGGAAAATCACGTTATTTGTTCGATTTGTAAACAAGTAGTTAGTCGGGGTAAGTTTGGTACCAACTATGGTACTGGAGGCCAGAGAGGTCATCTCCAAAACACCACAGCATCCAGTGGGAGGCGCACCTAAGTAACATCCTGAAACCCAAAAGTACAAATCAAAATGTAGCCATTGATATTGCATCTGGAGATGATGAGGAGCTGATCGTGCAGGGGGGAGGTGAAGAAGCGAGAGACATTTTTTCTGGTACACACAGTACCCCTGGCTGCAGCACTGCAGTGGTTGCACACACCCTCTACCCCAGCAACATCTAGGAGGCACAGTAAGAGTGTGGTAGAGACACCAATGCGAAAAAGTACATCAATGAGCCTAACTGCGTTGAAGAAGTCTGGATCATCACCACATATGAAAACGGTCCAGACCACCCTTAAAAGCATGTTTTGGTTGGAGGCGCCATTTGAACGCAACAACCCAATGGCACGTCTTTATAATGCAATGCTGGCTAAAATGTTAGCGCTGGACCTTCTCCCTTTTTCTTTCGTGGAAGGGGTGGGTTTTCTATAATTTGTGGCAACAGTCTGCTCTAAATGGAAGGTTCCTAGCCGGTCCTATTTTGCCAGAGTTGCGGTTCCAGCACTACATCAAGATGTGCTGGACGTGATTGGGGCAGCTTTGCAGAAGAGTACTGTTCACACTATCCACCTGACAACAGACATGTGGACCAGTTGCCAAGCCGTTGATTACATGTGAATCACTGCACACTGGGTCTCTTTTGCGGGGGTTAGAGAGAAGATACAGGTGTTGACAGTGTCACAATTTTTCAAGCTACTCGGAAACATGCAACAGTAGCCATGTTTTCAATGGAGAAATCTCATACTGCAGTAACATTTTGGAGGAGTTTAACAGTAAGGTCTTTGAATGGCTGCATCCAAGAAAGCTTATGATTGGTTATGTTTCCACGGATAATGGCAGTAATATAGTCAAGGCCATGGCTGATGGTGGCTATTTCAGAGTGCCGTGTTTGGCGCACAGCATTAACATTATTGTTCAAGATTTCTTGAAAAAAGAAAACACAGTCAGCAAGTTACTAACCACCTGCCGAAGAATCTTCACACATTTCAGCCATTCTTTTAAGGCCCAGAAGTAGCTGAGGATCATTCAACGTGACCGTAGAGTGCCAGTCAGAGGACTCATCCACGAGATGGCAAGACATTGGAACTCAACCTTCTACAACCTCAACCTTCTGAGTATGTCTTTCACGCACGGGCTGCTTCTATGAAAGACATGAGGCTAGAGGTGGAGGAATGGGACCTAGTTAACAGCCTGACAGACATGCTTCGTCCTTTTGAAGCCTTCACCCCTGAAGTCAGCAGGGAGGACTGTACTTTGGGCAAAGCTATCCCATAGTTGCGCATGCTAGAGCACCAACTGAAGGCGGTGTCTTCAACGTTCTGAGTTGATGCTGAAAAACAAGACAAATATCGGTTGGCGGAGAGCTTATTAAGCCGCCTAGTTGACAATACAAGGCTTAAAGCAATACATTCAGAACAACATTACATTTGTGCCACTATTCTGGATACACGGTACAAAAAGGCACTGGCCAGCAATACATTCATTCCTTTTTCTGAAGCAGATGTTTCCAAGTACAAACATTGGCTAGCTCTGTCAGCCACTCGGTTAAAAAAAGAGCGGCAGGAAATTGAAGGAACCACCACAAGTACTACTGAAGCAGCAGGCCATCCGGCGTCAAGGTCCACTTCTGTGGCCGAAAGCAGTCACTTTCCCTCAGAGCCGTTAACGACACCAGCAACCGTATCATCACCTGCACCAGGCCCAGTTATAATATTGTCATAAGCGGATTGGATAACTCATCAAGGGTTTGCTCGTTCCAGTGTTGATGCAAAGGCAACAGATGGTACACAAAGTGGAGCACCCCTGGAGGACCTTGAGTGTATGGTGCAGGCCTATCTGGATGACCCCACAGAGGTCTTCTTTGATCAGAACTCATTGGTGTATTGATATGGGAAAAGGCCTCAATGATCACCTAGCTGGCTATAAATTATTTGTCTTGCCCACTCGCAAGCTTGTCTTCTGAACGTGTTTTCAGTGCTGCTGGTGCAATTGTAACTTCCACACCGGTTCCCTGGCACGAACGTTGGCTAGGAGGTTGGCGCAGCTCCCTTGAGTGAGAGGACATCGACAACTAGGTGTACAATGTCCGGGTGATACCGTAGGAACACACGCTCCTTGATATACGGGTTTCAACAAGGCGGAACCTGGCACACATTAGACTAGAATAAAGATATGTACATCTAGTAGTGTAGATAGTTCCACTTGGTCCTGAGGAAATGCTGAGTATCACTTTGAACATAAAAAGCATGAAACATGTCGACCATTCTTTGTTAGAGTATGCTCTTGCTTCGACGGAGCCTTAAGCCTGGTAAAGCAACCACTCTCCTTGTTTTTACTGAGGTGGGTTACCACTTTATTAAAATTTCCCTGTGGACTACCCAACCTGTTTTAATCACTTTTACACATCAACACACACACCTCCCCCCGATCAGTCCCTAGGGCCCTCACACCCACAGCACCATACGGCAGGAACAAATGATCCCCGCCAAAGATCCCCTTTATGGGTGCCCGTCGGGTATTGCACCGCCGACCCGACGAGGGGTGAGCCCATATGATGAAGCATGACACCTAGCTTGCTGGGTGTGTGAGGACTCTAGTTCCGAAAGGAGGATTCCCCTCCTGTGTGCTTTCACTCGCTTTCTTTTTACAACTGTCTTTCCCTTAATTCTTGTTTGATCCAGGTGAACTGTGCACTCCTTCTTCTTTGACATTGAACTTCAAAAAGGACCCGCCTCTCACCCAAAAATGTGGAGAGGTTAACAATGATCAAGATGAATCAGCACTTCATACCACCAAATTAGAAAATACGTGAATCCACGCAGGAAGAAGAGGACACCGACTTAGGTGACGGAAGTTCTACTCTGTTAGCTGACCTACTTCTGGTTCAATTCACAGAGTTTGAGGACGAGCTCTACTTCCCTGACACCTAGGCTTGAAATACTTACTTTTTTTTTCCGTCCTTATTCACTTTTACGTCTGTGTGTCTTTCTTTGTTTTGCAACTTTTAGCACAACAAAACTCTAATCACGACTAATCCATCAGCAGCACTGTCTTCGTCTTATTTCCATATTGAAGGTGCCGCTGTCTGCAATCCTGAAGTTCACAAGTTCACAACTCAGTCATGCTCCTCTATCCTCCTCCTCCAGACTCCCCCTATCCATTTCCCTGAAGGCAGATGGCCGGATTACGCTGAATCAAGAAACTGTCGCTTCGTAGACGAGTCCCCTCAAAAGAAGTGGGACTGGAGTGACTGACTATGCTGACTGTTACTTCTGAAATTGACACGAGAGGCTGACCTATGGCCCTTCACTTAATAAGATGCTGACAAAAAGTTAAACAGGTAATGAATGATGAGATGGCATGCACTGGACAACACCGGTTGTCTGGCTCTGATGAAAGCAATTGCTGTTTGTTTGTTGTGCATGAAATGAATCCTATGTGTTCTGTTATTATTTAATCTTTAACACACTTAATGTAACTCAAGTCTACTTTGTTTACCTTGTATAATGCAAATTGTACTTCTACTGCAGGGTCCACTACGTTGCATTGTTTTAATATGGAAAATGTCCTTGGACTCACTGTGTGTAGACTGTGACTGCATGAACAACATTGAGTTTGCCAATACCATGATGATGATGAGTCTTGATGATCAAAGTTACATAATATCTTTACAGTCACTCACTGGGATGGATGGATCATCATCGTCGATTTACGGAAGAACTATGGCCGTTTCGTGAGTGGCAAACAGGTAAACAAGTCAACAACAACCACAGCAGAACTACATGTCTGTCTAATCGTGGTATGGAGTGGTCGAGCCAGTGTAGTGTTGTTATGCCAGAGTCCAGACAGGGGTTCATGTAAAATTGCGGCTATGTGGCTTGCTGTATAAAATTAGATCTGCTTTGTCTGTCTGTGTCAAAGAGGAATGCTACATGGAGGTTGGTTCACTCAGTGGTGCCTGCCTTGACCGTCTGCATGGCCCTGGCCTGCTGTGTGTTAATATTATCCTTGAAACAGAGACTCAGAGTAGGCACTTTAGAAATGATGCATGTATGTAATACTGTCGCCTCTGAAAGTGAAAGTGTTATTTTTGCACTACACACCATACCTTATATTTTTCCTCCGGGGTGTTTTAATATCCCTTTCTGTTTTTCCATCGACAATTACAGGCCGGCACTTACCCTGTGCGATGGGAAAAACTTTAACTCAGGCTTACCATAGCAATCCGCAATTCCGCATCCGCCAGGAAGGCAGTGGACAGTGTGGTCACCAAGATTGATCGACGGAGCATCCGATGGAATGGAGGAGTACCGCGAATAAGAGGAATGGCTAGATGCATGCAACTTCCCAATTTGACCAGGACAACTACAACATACAGTTACAGTATCTACTTCACTTGTCCTTATCTTTTAAATAATGTTATTGTTGTGAACTTCTATGAGTGCGACTCTGTGCGTTTGCTCTCTGCTTCAAATTCATCCCTACAGCTATTTGATACGTTTCTTTGCTATTTTTATAACTAATGTAATGTACTACTAAGTGTTTATTCTCTCTGAGGGCAGATAGGCAAGTGAAATTGCGTAATTACTGCAGCCCTGTACTGTCAAACTGTTTAGTTCTAGTTAGTAAGTGTTGTAGTAAGTACTACTTTTCAGTAATCCAACCATCCATTTACCAAACAACTTCATGCATGCACTTCCTTTATGTCCCTTAAAAGATTTATGGATATCTTCGTATCCAAAGATTTGTCTTTCTTCATTTGTTGTTTGTCCATGCTGTTTTTTTTTCTCTCTCCAAAAAACTTTCCCAAAACCCCCATTCCCATCAATTTTTCAAACCATAACCCTCTCCCCCACGGGCTGTGTGGTTTTCATTGAGGTGTGACTAAATGACACCAATAATTCCACATGCTTGCTGGGGAGGATAAGGTCAAAAGCAACAGAAAATCAATTTCAAGGCAGGTCAAGGAATCCGAGGATATATTCTTATTCCGCTTGACAAACACCCATGAGTATTTGCAAATCAATTCAGAATTTCATGTCTGCCATTGAGTGGATTCATCATCAACAACATCCTCCTACACTTGACAAATGCAAACGCTGCGGTGTCCTCAGTACTAGTTCTTGTAGTAGCCATAATCCACACAACTAGTAGTTAACTTTTGATTGAATACTTTAGCATTGCTTAGGCTACAATTTATGGCACTGTTCTTGTATACTGTACTATCTATCGTACTGTTCTAATGCTCCTCTCAGGCCACTCAATGTTTCATTTCCTTTTTTTCCATATGCTGCTACTGCCAGTGTGTACCACTACTACTACCACAACGATGACATTTCATCCGTCCAGGATTCCATAGCCAACCTTAACCGCCATTTGCCATGCAGCCAGCCCTGTGCCTAGCCCTATTCCCAAACACGAATCACAGGTAAGATAAGCATTTTGGGGGAGGAAGAATAAAGGAGTAGGAGGAGAGGAGAGACTGACGGAAGTACTAGTAAAGTAGTAGGACAATTGAATTCACTAACTCTGTCAGTGGCATTTTTGTACAAATGTGGGCGATTAGACAATTTGAATCAACCAGCCAGTTAAGTTTCAGGAAAATAAACATACAGTTAAACCCCCCTGCCTCCCCCACAAAATAGTAAAAACGCATATGCTATGTTTAAGTTGAAAATAAATATTTATTTCGACCCTAAACAAAATAAACTATCCCACAAGACCCGACCCACCCCCCTCCTAACCCCAACCAATGTCCATGAAAATTCCCCAAAAGTCCAAAAACCCCAATGCCCAATTCCCCCCCCCCCCAAAAGTCTTTAAAAAAGGGGCAAGGGACAGTCTCTCTCTACTTTGGCCGGCGGTGTCCTGTGGCCAGGTGGTCACGCAGCTCTCTCCGGAGAGCCTTGAGCAGGACTTTCTGCCTCTCCACCTCCTGCTCAAGGTAGGCCACTCGCAGGGTTAGGCAGTGCACACGAGCCTTGCAGGTACTGTGGGGGGCAGCTGTTGTTTTCACTGCACCGCGCCAGCGGGTGGCTGCCGGACCACGGCGCCGTACTGCTGGAGGATTGCGCTGGCTGTATGACCCAGGGGGGCAGTGGAGGAGGATGCAGCTGTTGTTGTTGACTGGTCATCCTCCTCCTCCTGAGCCACCAGCCGCCGATATTCAGTGACAATTGCCTCCAGCTTCCGTTGCCCGGCCCGGATAGCCAACTCCTTCCTTGATAGTTTACAAGGAGTATCTAGATGAAGAAAGAAAAAAATATTGCAACCAAAACTCTTTATGATTAACACAAAATAATTAGACAGACAGTTGTGTCACAGTAGCACTAGCAACTTGCAAGCACAGTACATAACATTTTTGGCATGTATCTATCTAACCTCCCACTTCGTCGGCCTCTGCTCTAACATTAGTGGGAGTTTCAGGAATTCTACTAGCACTATGGACTCACTACATTAGACTCAGACAGTACACCAGTCTGAGTCTTCTCTCTTGTTTAGCAAAATTAGTACGTAAACTTGTGGAAGCAGGCATAATGCCAGCGCACAGTCAGCTTGCACCCAAGAAAAACAGATGCAAGCCATGATGACGCAGACTCGCGTTACTGTTACCAGTACATGCAGGTGGGGAAGCTCTTACTTTTCTAGTACGGGTGGCACTGGCCACACTCTGTTACAAGTTACAACAAGGGCTACTGCTCAATTATATTAACTTTCCCCCTGCCCTTCCCCTGTAAAATGAAGAAGATAATATGATCATCTATCCCTTCACATGATATTTGCTTATATCAGGGATGACTGTTAGGTGCTTTATTTTTATTGATTGAGTCAACACCGATGGGCCACACAAGAATGACAGAGTTGAAAAAAATGTATTAATATAGGTAGTGAGTGGTCCCCGTAATCGCCGGAGGAAGGCACTTGTGACTTGATTTGATAATGTGAACTATACAATATAGATACACAATATATGCTGTGCTTGCAAACTACTGTTAGTCAAGGGAGTATTCTGAAAAATTACAACTTCTAATTTCCTCGGCTTTGCTACTCTGGCACAGACGTGCGGTGTTACATGCTCTTCAAACTAACACTCTTCATCCAGTGACCGTCTACTCTGTCTACTCTATATACACCTATGCCTTCTATGAGGTAGATACCATCCAGGCATCCATCCATTCAAAGTAAATGTCAATCATTCTTCTTAATATCTCAACAGGACAAACCTTACTTTTTCACACCGAAAAACACCCATTTTATTTTATTATGTAAACCGCCACACCTCCGTGCTTGACTTGCATTTGAATTTGACCCAAATGATATATTGCGCACACAGATACAGTTTCTGTTTCACCCACCCAAACAGGCAGTCCTCTTTTCTTTCTCCTTCCACCCATCCTTGCTTCAACCGACCATGCATCAGATTCCTACCAGCCACCTCTGCCTGCATTCAAAACCACGTATCATTCATTGCCAGTCATTAACCGCTTCGACGCTCATGACGAGCTCAGCTCGTCATAAGTTATGCCGCTCACACGCTGATGACGAGCTGAGCTCATCATGTAACGCTGCTTTTTTCAAATCGCAGCGCGCAGCGGGAAAACCGCTAGCGCGCATGCGGTTAATTTAACTCGCTCGTCCTTCCTTACACCCTTCTTTCCCTTTTCGTTCATCCCATCCATCAAGATCATCTGTGATCTGACTTGACTTCTCGATAAAACTTTCACAGCTGAGTTGAAGTCAAATTTAGAGGAGGCCATTGGTTACTCGTCAACTCCCGCCGCTAATGCTACTGTCTTCTACCTGGCTGACAAAAACTTAGTTCTAGATTTGTAAGTCTTCTTAATAGTAAAGTGTACTTGTACTGTACAACATATACACCCATGCAGCGAGCCTACTCTGCAATCTCAATAAGTGAGGAATATAACAGCTTACCACTGCCCGCCACTACCGAGGCATCCCCACAGCAGCAGTTCCTGCTGGCACTGGTACCACCGCATCCGCCCCTGGAGTGACCACCTCCGCGCTGGCCCTGTCACTGGTGGTGGGCTGTGCCGATGGTGTTCCGCCTAGAAAATACATTTCATATTTTTAGATGCCATATACACCACTCCCTATTTTGCCTAGGGATGAAACAAAATATTTACTACATAAACAAATTTAATTATTTGTGACTCTCTGATCTAAACTAAAAATTCCCCTTTCGGAAGGGGAGGGTGTTTTTATTTATGCTTAGCCATAACATGCTGGTTTTCATTGAGGTGTGACTAAATGACACCAATAATTCCACATGCTTGCTGGGGAGGATAAGGTCAAAAGCAACAGAAAATCAATTTCAAGGCAGGTCAAGGAATCCGAGGATATATTCTTATTCCGCTTGACAAACACCCATGAGTATTTGCAAATCAATTCAGAATTTCATGTCTGCCATTGAGTGGATTCATCATCAACAACATCCTCCTACACTTGACAAATGCAAACGCTGCGGTGTCCTCAGTACTAGTTCTTGTAGTAGCCATAATCCACACAACTAGTAGTTAACTTTTGATTGAATACTTTAGCATTGCTTAGGCTACAATTTATGGCACTGTTCTTGTATACTGTACTATCTATCGTACTGTTCTAATGCTCCTCTCAGGCCACTCAATGTTTCATTTCCTTTTTTTTCCATATGCTGCTACTGCCAGTGTGTACCACTACTACTACCACAACGATGACATTTCATCCGTCCAGGATTCCATAGCCAACCTTAACCGCCATTTGCCATGCAGCCAGCCCTGTGCCTAGCCCTATTCCCAAACACGAATCACAGGTAAGATAAGCATTTTGGGGGAGGAAGAATATTGGAGTAGGAGGAGAGGAGAGACTGACGGAAGTACTAGTAAAGTAGTAGGACAATTGAATTCACTAACTCTGTCAGTGGCATTTTTGTACAAATGTGGGCGATTAGACAATTTGAATCAACCAGCCAGTTAAGTTTCAGGAAAATAAACATACAGTTAAACCCCCCTGCCTCCCCCACAAAATAGTAAAAACGCATATGCTATGTTTAAGTTGAAAATAAATATTTATTTCGACCCTAAACAAAATAAACTATCCCACAAGACCCGACCCACCCCCCTCCCTAACCCCAACCAATGTCCATGAAAATTCCCCAAAAGTCCAAAAACCCCAATGCCCAATTCCCCCCCCCCAAAAGTCTTTAAAAAAGGGGCAAGGGACAGTCTCTCTCTACTTTGGCCGGCGGTGTCTTGTGGCCAGGTGGTCACGCAGCTCTCTCCGGAGAGCCTTGAGCAGGACTTTCTGCCTCTCCACCTCCTGCTCAAGGTAGGCCACTCGCAGGGTTAGGCAGTGCACACGAGCCTTGCAGGTACTGTGGGGGGCAGCTGTTGTTTTCACTGCACCGCGCCAGCGGGTGGCTGCCGGACCACGGCGCCGTACTGCTGGAGGATTTCGCTGGCTGTATGACCCAGGGGGGCAGTGGAGGAGGATGCAGCTGTTGTTGTTGACTGGTCATCCTCCTCCTCCTGAGCCACCAGCCGCCGATATTCAGTGACAATTGCCTCCAGCTTCCGTTGCCCGGCCCGGATAGCCAACTCCTTCCTTGATAGTTTACAAGGAGTATCTAGATGAAGAAAGAAAAAAATATTGTAACCAAAACTCTTTATGATTAACACAAAATAATTAGACAGACAGTTGTGTCACAGTAGCACTAGCAACTTGCAAGCACAGTACATAACATTTTTGGCATGTATCTATCTAACCTCCCACTTCGTCGGCCTCTGCTCTAACATTAGTGGGAGTTTCAGGAATTCTACTAGCACTATGGACTCACTACATTAGACTCAGACAGTACACCAGTCTGAGTCTTCTCTCTTGTTTAGCAAAATTAGTACGTAAACTTGTGGAAGCAGGCATAATGCCAGCGCACAGTCAGCTTGCACCCAAGAAAAACAGATGCAAGCCATGATGACGCAGACTCGCGTTACTGTTACCAGTACATGCAGGTGGGGAAGCTCTTACTTTTCTAGTACGGGTGGCACTGGCCACACTCTGTTACAAGTTACAACAAGGGCTACTGCTCAATTATATTAACTTTCCCCCTGCCCTTCCCCTGTAAAATGAAGAAGATAATATGATCATCTATCCCTTCACATGATATTTGCTTATATCAGGGATGACTGTTAGGTGCTTTATTTTTATTGATTGAGTCAACACCGATGGGCCACACAAGAATGACAGAGTTGAAAAAAATGTATTAATATAGGTAGTGAGTGGTCCCCGTAATCGCTGGAGGAAGGCACTTGTGACTTGATTTGATAATGTGAACTATACAATATAGATACACAATATATGCTGTGCTTGCAAACTACTGTTAGTCAAGGGAGTATTCTGAAAAATTACAACTTCTAATTTCCTCGGCTTTGCTACTCTGGCACAGACGTGCGGTGTTACATGCTCTTCAAACTAACACTCTTCATCCAGTGACCGTCTACTCTGTCTACTCTATATACACCTATGCCTTCTATGAGGTAGATACCATCCAGGCATCCATCCATTCAAAGTAAATGTCAATCATTCTTCTTAATATCTCAACAGGACAAACCTTACTTTTTCTCACCGAAAAACACCCATTTTATTTTATTATGTAAACCGCCACACCTCCGTGCTTGACTTGCATTTGAATTTGACCCAAATGATATATTGCGCACACAGATACAGTTTCTGTTTCACCCACCCAAACAGGCAGTCCTCTTTTCTTTCTCCTTCCACCCATCCTTGCTTCAACCGACCATGCATCAGATTCCTACCAGCCACCTCTGCCTGCATTCAAAACCACGTATCATTCATTGCCAGTCATTAACCGCTTCGACGCTCATGACGAGCTCAGCTCGTCATGAGTTATGCCGCTCACACGCTGATGACGAGCTGAGCTCGTCATGTAACGCTGCTTTTTTCAAATCGCAGCGCGCAGCGGGAAAACCGCTAGCGCACATGCGGTTAATTTAACTCGCTCGTCCTTCCTTACACCCTTCTTTCCCTTTTCGTTCATCCCATCCATCAAGATCATCTGTGATCTGACTTGACTTCTCGATAAAACTTTCACAGCTGAGTTGAAGTCAAATTTAGAGGAGGCCATTGGTTACTCGTCAACTCCCGCCGCTAATGCTACTGTCTTCTACCTGGTTGACAAAAACTTAGTTCTAGATTTGTAAGTCTTCTTAATAGTAAAGTGTACTTGTACTGTACAACATATACACCCATGCAGCGAGCCTACTCTGCAATCTCAATAAGTGAGGAATATAACAGCTTACCACTGCCCGCCACTACCGAGGCATCCCCACAGCAGCAGTTCCTGCTGGCACTGGTACCACCGCATCTGCCCCTGGAGTGACCACCTCCGCGCTGGCCCTGTCACTGGTGGTGGGCTGTGCCGATGGTGTTCCGCCTAGAAAATACATTTCATATTTTTAGATGCCATAAACACCACTCCCTATTTTGCCTAGGGATGAAACAAAATATTTACTACATAAACAAATTTAATTATTTGTGACTCTGTGATCTAAACTAAAAATTCCCCTTTCGGAAGGGGAGGGTGTTTTTATTTATGCTTAGCCATAACATGCTAGACTTTTTGGCACAGCTGATGAATGCGTGCTTTTTAACACGTACCATTTTTCTCTTAACAGACAGAAGATTCCCTTCTACGAACAAGAGCAATATGTTACTCATCATCACCACCACCAGTACTTTAAGTTCCAACCAGGTGAGGGGTCTCCGAAAATTTAATGTGTAAATCAGCCACTGTTCAGTTTTCATGAGTTCACCGTTTCTCTTCTATGAAGTTGATTTTAGTAAATCTTTTTATATAATGCACAATTAAAAATAATATAAAGAATACACACAGAGCTAGTTGTTTTACTTTTAATAAAGCTTTAAAACTTACATAGACTCTGTGGTTTTTGGTCATGAGTGAGTGAGCGAATGGGTTTGCAATTTGCAAGCATGATTCCGTGACTCTGAGAGGTCGGGACTCTGACTCCGTAGTCTTATGTTCTGGGTTGTATAATCATTGGGGATCATCGCTGCATTCGGGAGCTAAATAATGACTCTGACACACTAGCTAATCAGTAAGGAGATTGGGGGTTCAACTTCTGTTATGACTGAGGTATGTGGAAAGTCTAACTGCGCTTATTATCAACTCCAATGCCCTATTTCTTGTCCATAGTTCTGTATGTGCAGAATATTCCCTGCAACAGTAGTAGTATGTCCTCCTATCCAATCAAAAAGTAAACTAGTATCTTATTTTTGGTGGCCATTGACATTTTATTGTTGAGAATTGTCAAAGCATAAACATTAAAAAGACTTCAATAGACATTATGGACAACCCAGAGGACTGCACTCAGAGCCTAGAGCTATTGCTGAATAGGAGTTTTGTTTAACACCTTTTGCCAACTGTACAAGCTTAGCTAGCTACACAGACAGACTGTTAATAATAAATAGTAGTAGCACAGAGAGTCATTGTAGAGGCAGGATAAGAATTTAGAAACAGTCTACGAGAAGATCAAAGACGATTTAGGAAAAAATAGAATTATGGTGAACGTTTGGAATAATGTGCTGTAAAAGTTAGGGAAGTGTAATTATTAATATTAACAGGAAAACTTACTGGGGCCAGCAAAAGAGCCCTCGGTGGACCGATCCTTGACTTCCCGCTCCGCCGGCACCGCCACCGCCACCTCTGTCCTCTTGCCCCTGGGAGGAGCTGATGTACATGAAAGAAAGACACAAACATGGATGATTGTTGTCAACGAAATCAAACATTTCAAAAAAACAATAACAAAATATTTCGGGGAAATAAACAACAATTTCACTAAGTTTATTGACCTATCTGATGTGGTCTACTAGGATATTAGTATTGCTGCATTCGCGGACCGTCTACTTGGAAAGGTATGTAACTTACTAAACCAACTACAAAAAGTTTCTACCTGGACTGGCAGCACTCAGCAGCACGCGAAGTGACAGACACAGTCCGTCATGATTGCAGACGACTAAAAAATGTCCTTCTACATAACAAGTCATAATATACTCAATCTATCAATCCACCACCACTATCTCTTCTTAGTGGCAGGAGTACAAAGGAAGGACTGGACTTGAATCTCTAGTCTCTCTAGCATTACGCAGTTCTTTAAAGTACACTCATACATAATCACTCAGGCCAAATGAGCACAAAATTGAAAACAAGTAAGCATAGTAGCACCGCCACTGACTGAGCAGGCAAGCACCTGCAATCACAGAAGCTTTTGAAACATAATTTACCTGCAATGTAATCGGCAGCATTCTTGCTCTTCGGAAAAAACATATATTTGCAATATAACTCAGAGCAGAAGAAAACAAAGTAGGTATGAAATAGCTACTAGTACTCACCAAGCCCAGGGCCCCGATGCCAAGCAGGTCAAGCAGGTCTTGTTCCCGGTCCAGGATGTCTGACCACCAAAGTTCGTGTATTTTGCGGACCGTGAGTACGCTTTCGCACGAATTCGCGTATCGGGAATTCGCAAAATTTATCCATACTTACTTTTTTTTCGAAGTAGAAGTCTCTCCGTCAATGGCTTCTAAATACGCTTCAAACCTATCTTTCCACTCTTACCATTTCACAGGTGGTGTGCCAGCAGAATGCAGGAAAGGTGGAGGTGCTAAAACCCGATCCATATCTGAGTGAGGGTGAGTTGCTGTCGCACAGATCTGAATTGCACTCACAAAATGAGAATGAGGATTGAAGTAAAATGGAGACAATAAGGAAGGGTGTAAGAAAGGGTGTGCGCATCACTGAATACACACAAAACGAGGAAATGATGCGCTAATCAAAATAGTGAAAGGGTGTGAGCATCACAGAAAATCAGACATATTGTATGCACATTATAGTAGAAACTTGTTATTAGTGTGTGTTAGACCTGACATCATTGGCGTGAGTCTCCCTTCCATTTTTGACAGATTGCCTCCTCTGTTTTGATATGTTTTTGCTGGATTTATGCTTTGGGCACTGTGCCACTGCTAATCAGTGCCACAGTGCAAGGGCTCCCTATGTTAAATTGATGTACTGATTGGTTATTCCACAATTGGGGTATTTGATTTTATTGTCAGCCCCTAGTACAGTGCACCCTGTGTGCCCAGGGCTTGTAGATCAAATGCACTGGTTGTGCCACCCACATAAGCAGCTTGTAAAGTATGTCTCAGGCCTGCCTTTTCAAGGCATGTGTGCAGTCTAGCACTGCCATGTCGACATGGCCAAGTGCACCCACTTGCCAGTACCTAAACCTTCCCTTTGCTTCATATTAGACACACCTATGGTAGGCCCAAGGGCAGGGTGCATTGTAAGTATAAGGTAGGACATGCTTTGATGTGTGTAGCATGTTCTAATAGTGAATTACAGCCATTTTCGTTTTTCACTATTGAAGGCTACCTGTTCTCATAGGCCAGCATGGGCAGTGAAGATTATTACATTCTTATAATCCTAACTGACTCAGGGAACATGGTAGAAATTCTAATTTAGTATGCCTGAACTCAGAATAATAAAATACATATTTTAGTAAAGTTTATTTTAATATTCTGTGTTTGCAAATACCACTTTTAGAAAGTAGGTATTTGCTTGCCTAACCATTTGAGCCCGCCTCTGCTGAGTTGTGTATTCCTTGTCTGGGTTTGTGTGTGACAGGGCTGGGGAAATTCCAGGAGACAGTCTGGGACTGCCCAGTGGTGAATAGGGAAATTTACATCCAGATGGGAGGAGGGGAGTTCACCTGGGACCTGAATAGGGCTGGGCCTTCCCTCTACAATGCTGGCCCCACCCCCTGTGGCTTGTCTGATGTATCTGCCCTGCACAGTGAAAGGAGAATAGATATCCTGTCAACAGAGTGCTCCAGAGCTGTATCTTCCCACCTCCTGTTGGGAGGCTGATGTCTCTGCCCTGCACAGTGAAAGGAAGAGGAGAGTCATGTCAACA
The DNA here is from genome assembly GCF_964261635.1 of Lissotriton helveticus. Lineage (NCBI taxonomy): Eukaryota > Metazoa > Chordata > Amphibia > Caudata > Salamandridae > Lissotriton > Lissotriton helveticus. The sequence continues at coordinate 1,766,079,416 of NC_136057.1, forward strand.
AAGTGCCCAGGAACTGGTTTGAACTAGGCAGAGGACTCTCTGCCTTCAGAGAACAAAGGATTTTGGGGTATAAATAATGGGACCCAGTCCCACAGACATTAGATCACTTCTGGAACAAGAAACCTTCCTGCCAAGGAGAAGAACCAAGGAAGCTGCAGGAGTTGGACTGCCCCTCTGCCAGTGTGCTGTTTGCTGGGTTGGCCTGCAGTGGTTGCTTCATTGCCAAGGGAAAGGAGAAGAAACTTTGTAAGGACTTTCAACTACAGAATATTCTCCAAGGGCTTGAACTGTGCTTGCCTCCTGCTGAAGTCTCAGGGCCAAAAGACTTCACCTCCAGCTCCCTCCTGAATTTCCTTGCTGGGAATTCTGACTCCAGTCACTTGCGTGCCGCTGGGAGCTGGAAGCGCGACGCATCGAGAAGAAGCGTGTCACCGCCGCAGCTGAATTCGTCACAACGCCGGAGAAGCGAAACTTCGTCGCATCTCCCTGGAAGCATGTGTTCATCGAAGCTGCCTGCTGTCGCAACACCGGAGAAGCGTGACACCATCGAGAGAGTCGCCATCGCATCGCCGGAGAAGCGCGTCGCAGGGCCTGGTGCGACTCCAAAGTACAGAGTCGTCGCAAGGCTGCCAGGGCGTCATCGCATCATCATCGCATCGCCGCATCAAGGGCGCCATCTTCTCGCATCGCAACTGGATCATCGCATCGTTATCGCATCGCATCAAGGCGCCATCTTGAGCACCGCAATAGGTCGAGAATCTACGCATCACCTCCGCACCGGTAAGGCTCACGATGAGTCCCCTACTCTGCGCAAGCATTGAGGAAGGACGCAACCGACGCATCTCCCCTTCTGCGAGTCCTTTTGTTTACTTTGCGTTACGCATCTAGGTACTTTGTTGAGAACTTTCTCGCATCTACCATCAACTTGAACTAAGAGACTTTAATCATCTTTTAAGTAATCTTAAGTGTAGTATTGTGGATTTTTGTTGGTTGTGGTGTTGTGTTTAAGTCTATATAAAGAATACTTATTTTTATAAAAACCTGTGTTGTGTCCATCTGTAGTGTTATCACTGTATTACTGTGTATATTCACAAATGCTTAACACACTGCCTCTGAGATAAGCCTGTCTGCTCGTGCCAAGCTACCAAGGGGGTGAGCAGGGGTTATTAAGGAGTGTAATCCCTTATCCTGACTTAGAAGTAAGGGTTCCTATTTGGACAAGGGTGATAAACATTGCCAACTAGAGACCCCCAGATCTAACAGTGTGCATATCACTGAGAAAAAAAATAAAGTTCATGTAAATGTAAATAGTGTGCATCTCACTGAAAACTTGACTTGCACGGAGGTGAAAAGCAAAAAAACGATGAATATATATTTGCTCTTAGAGTGAAGAACGTGTGCAAGTAACAGAAGCAACTGCCTCAATTGTTGATGTTTAACATACAGTACCAAGAAAAACCACACAATAGCAGCCTTGGACAACAAAAAATACAGAGAACACTCTATGGAAAGAACTCGATGGTGAAAAAAGTGACACAACAGCAAAACGTCGTTCCAGAGAGGTTCCAATGAGTAAGTTCAAATAAACTAATGAAATCCCTTGCTCACGCTGTGTTTTTGATACGCACAGCAGTTAATTGATTTGACAATCCCATGTCAAAGATCCTTCTTTAATCATGCTTCACTGGACACAAATCACTTGGGGTGCAATGTAGCAATTCAAAAAATTAAGCGAAGCGTTGAGAATAGTGCGTATACTAATTAAGGGCTGTGCGCATCAGCGAAGGATTAAACAAAGCGATGAAATGTTGCACATACAATTGAAAGCTGTGTGCATCAGCGAAGGATTCAACAAAGCGTTGCCATGGCAATGATGCAGATGCAAAATGGCAGCACGCAACCTCAGTACGTTGCGTGCTTGTCGCAAAGGAAGTCAGACAAATACAACGTTGCACACAAAGCGTAATAGAGGGCGATAAAGTTAAGAGGAACAGGACAACAGGCCCAGTCGAGCGCCGATCAGCAAACAAATAGAAAAGTACCTTAACTTGAAAAGGGAAAATCCAGTGAGTGACCAGCGGGCATCGGAGAAGTCATCAGGACAACAAAATGTCAACAAATCCTGGAAGCAACGTGAGGCGACAACAGGAGTAGGGCGGCACCGGACTGGTACGCAGGAAACAGGATCATCGGACGCAGGATCACCGTGGATGGGGAGGCTGAAGACTGAATCAAAATCATCGCCAATGAAAAGAAGCACAGATCCAGTCAGGTAGGAGGTGCATTTATTGAGTCCAGTCACAGCAACTCCCCGGCATCTACTGCCGTTGATGGAACATTCACTGTTCCATGCAGGGAACGTTAGGACTGGAATTGCAAGAGAATTCCATAGAACTACATTCCAACAGTGAGTCACCACTAAGGTAGGCCCAAGGTACCCCTGTAGGCATGGTGCAGGGTATGTGAAAGGTAGGACATGCCCAGATGTGTGTGGCATGTCCTGAAAGTGAAATACTGCCAATTTAGTTTTTCACTATTGAAAGGCTATCTGTCTCATAGGACATAATGGAAGTTTATTTATAACACCTTATAAATATAACTTTCCATTGGGACAAGATAGAAAGGTAAAGTTTAGTATGCCTGAATTTAGAATATAAAAATGCATCTTTTAGTAAGGTTGATTTTTATATGCTGGGTTTGAAAATACCACTTTTAGAAAGTAGGTATTTTCTTGCTTAGCCGCCCATTGCGCCTTTGCTAGGTATGTGTATTAACTGCCTGGCTTTGGAGTGACAGTGTTTGGGGATGTACATTCGCTCAGACAGCCACCGGGGGGTTGTTGATGTGTGTCTTGCATTTCCTTAATGAGTCAGGGCTGGGCTGAATAGACCTGGGCTGCATTCAGAGTAGGGGGAGGAGATTTCTTTCACACCTAAATGGGCCTGGCCTGCCAAGGACAATGCGGTCTCCGCCTTCTGCCAGGAAGCTGCAACACAGAGGACATGACTGGTTTTGGCTGGTTAAAGAGCTTCTCTGCTACAAGAGAACAAAGGCATTTGTGCTATAAAGAGTGGGGCCCAGACCCCCGAACTTTAGATCATTCTGGGAATCAAGAGGACGCGATGGCGTAGAAGGTGGAAACTGAAGACAGCACCCCTCAGCAAAGTTCCCTCTAACTTTTTTCCTCTGTGTGCGGCAGTGTAAAGGCTCTGTGCGCTGCAACCAAGGTTATCTGCGCCGGGAACCAGAACGCGTGTGTGGATGCAGCGCCAAATATCACTCCAAAGTTTTGCTTAAAAACGTGAAAAGATGGTGCATTTCCACACATGCCGCGCCACATGAAGAGTCTAAATGCAGGTTTTCAATTTAGATACACATGCCATGACAAGAATTAGTTACACAAGCAAGTACACTTTTGGTTTAGAAAAGCAAAGGACTCCAATGGTGGTACTATAATAATATTTTTCTAAAGATCCTCAACTCGAGCACTTGGTCACATAGGGCCATATTTATCAAGCAAATTCGCATTTGCAAACACCGACGTTGGCGTTTGCGAATGCGAATTTGCTAAATGGTAGGTATTAATTAAAATCTGGTGCAAAACAAGGAATCGCAAAATTTGCGATTCCTTATTTTGCAATTGCATTTAAGGAATCGCATATTTTGCGATTCTTTAAATGCAATGTATGAGGCAAAAAAAAATGCAAATTGTCCTTAAGGAATCGCAAATTACCACCAACTTCAAGTTGGTGGTAATTAGCGAATTCCTTGAAAAATGCAAATTTTTGCATTTTTCAAAGTGCCATGTGACCCCTGCACCCTTGAAATTATTCTCAATTTGCGAATCTCAAATTGCGAATCGCAAATTGAGAATAACTTCCCATTCATTCCTACGGGCCTCCTGGCCCATAGAAATGAATGGGAAAGTATTCCTTAATTGCGATTCGCAATTTGCTAATCTCAATTAAGGAATACTAAGAATTCGCAAAAAAATTGCGAATTTGTACATACATCCCAATTTGCGATTCTGAAATAGCGATTTCTAAAAAATCGCTATTTCAGAATCGCAAATCGGGTTGATGATACATATGGCCCTTAGTGTCTAAGTAGGGCAGGTTATTATGTCCATAGAGGTGTATTTTAGAGCTGATGAAAGTTTGCTGACTTATTGTAGATATGTTTTCAGTAAAACAATTTTTGCTGAGTGATGGCTAGTTTATATTTTTTTGTAGTAACAGGTATATCACCTGCTTGGCACTCTATGTTGTTCCTGTGGTTAGTTTTGGCTGTCCATTTAGTGTCATACATATAGGCTTAATCATGTACCAAGGTGCAATATGGGACTGCTTTCTGGAAGGCCTCTAAGATACCAGGCTAGTTGTAAATTGAGAAAGAGAATCTTCAAATTACTTATATGCTACTGAACATGATAGATGTTTGGTGAGAAGTATGAAGGCCAGAAAGGTGGTCTTGAATGTTGTCAGTTGTAAAGGGTATGTAAGCTCTTTTACCATGGACTCGTTGATATTGACTGCTGAGTTTGTGCGTTCTTTCCTGGAAGTTGACTGGAGTGACTATTGAGATACTGACTGCAAAAATGTAAAAGCTTAACATATTGGTCATAGTCCCTATGTCAGGAATTTTGAGTAGCTGTGCCTGGAACCCTCAATCGAGGGCGCTACATATCCATTCCAGTATGAAGTCAAGTGACAATGCTCGAAAAGAAGAGGTCTTGAAATTATTTGCACAATTTTCTTAAATTTGTGTGAGGACGTACTAGTATGGTAGAAGTGACATGTGTTATTGTCAAAACTCCACTACATCATAATCCTGATATTCACAAACAGTTGCTAGCCCAAGCCTCTTTAGGGCAACAATGTCTGTTTTCAAGTTAACCACTGACAATGTGAATGATTATTCATTATGAGTGTACATCATATTAAACATGTTTTCAAGGCGATAGTGAACAGTAAACATGTCAACAATTATGTCGCCACTCACTACACCCTGAAATACACATTTCAAAGCAGGAGTTCTATTGAAGACAGCACACAATTAAAAATGACATCCTGTTTTTCTCTCCATACTGAAATGAAACTCTGGAGTGCCCACTGTCCTGCATTCAATATATTGTATGTTGAGCTCGATGTGTCAGACAAATATAAGGTCTTGTCTAACACCCCACAACTAGTAAAGTTACACCAGCTGCCACTGGCTTTCAGAATCCTCTGAAAGCAGATGTCTTGTTTGAAGACTCTGCATTTCTTTTGTTAATAGTGCGGGCTGATTGTGGGCCTTTGAGATAGTATTCATGTTAATTGCAGCACACACGGCTCTGCAATTAATATGAATTCTATCTCAAAGGCCCACAATCAGCACCGTGCCATATAATAAAATAAATGCAGTTTCAAACACGATTTCTGCTTTCAGAACCCTCTAAAAGCACACATTGTGCTTTAAATTTACTGCATTCCTTTCTCCTTCCATTCTGAAAAGCGCGGTGTGAAAGGTCTCATCGGATGTGCTGTGTGCAGTGCGAGCTAAATTGAGGAAACTGTGCGCTCGGGGTGACTCCAGTGCGCGTGCGCAATCAACACACGCACAGGTTCTGGGGAACAGTACCCCTCAGCCTCCCAACTCAAACTTCTCAGACGGACCAGAAATGCATACAACAGGAACATCCTCAAATATAAAAACGAGTTCTTTATATCGGAACTGGAAAATGCTAAGAACAGACCTAGCAAGCTCTTTCAAATGGTCAAACAGCAATCAAACAAACTGGCTAAAACTTTCAAAGAATCTTCAAAATCCCTAATAAGCTGCGAAGAGTTCTCCTACTACTTTACTGCCAAAATTACCTCACTAGGAAATGAACTTGATTCTGCCACCAATATCCTACCTCCTTCTGCTGGGTCTCATCCCTCTTCTCCCCCCCCCCGACAACACCCAAAAACCAAGCACACTGATAAACTTCAAGGTATATGACGACCATTCCGTCTAGAAAATTCTATCCTCCTTATATCCGAATAACCACTTTAATGACCACTCCCCTCCAACTGCTTGGCTGCGACCTCCCAATTTATCATTCCAATCTGGACTACAAAAATCAATGCTTCCCTACTACAAGGGTCCATACCAGACTATCTAAAAGCCTGTCAAGTCATTCCCATCTCTACAAAAACACGTTGAATCCTGCTACTCCAGACAATTTCAAACAAATATCCAAAATACCCCTTCTAGCGAAAGTTCTGGAGAAATGTGTGCAGCTTCAACTGAGCCAACACATCACCAATTTCAATCTGCTAGACGAATTCCAATCAGGGTTCAGGCTTGGGCACAGCATAAAAACTACTATGCTCCATATTGTGGATGACGTTGTTCAAGCCCTTTACCAAGGCAAAACATGTCTCTTAATTCTATTGGATTTATCCTCGGCATTCAACACAGTCAACCAAGAGAAACTACTTGAATGCCTTGAACTTAGGATGGGAATAGGGAGAACCATTTTCGAATGGTTTAGATCCTTCCTCCGCAACCGCTCCCAGAGATTCTTAGTCAACAGTAATCTATCTGCTCCTTCCCCGATAGTGATTGTAATCCCCCAAGGTTCAAATCTTTTCCCAATCCTCCTCTATCTCTACCTTGAACTGTTCGCTGAACTACTATGCACCACCACCATCTCCTTCCACATGTATGCCGATGATACTCAGATCTACATCAAAATCACATCTCTAATGGAGATCAACTCTGTGAATGAGGCCCTAAAGCTGACTGTTCAATGGCTCACCTGCAATCAGCTCAAACTAATTGCACAAAAAAGTGAGTTTCTGCTAATCTCCTCCCTGAAAGCACCGCTGACATTCGGGAATGGACCAAGTCGATCACAGCACCAAATTGCACACCGACCATAGTGGAATCTGCCAAATCTCTCTGAATAACCCTAGACAGCAACATAAATATACGAGACCACATCACCTCGATGGCTAAAACTGCCAGGTTTCACTTGAGCTACCGGAGGACATTAAAACCATTCCTTGCTGCTTCGGACCTAAAAATGGCAGCCCAGGCATTAGTTATCTCCGGAATAGAATACGGATGCTCAACCCTTTCTGGCCTGCCCAAGATCTCAATGGCCCCCCTAAAAGATTACCTCAACGCGGCACCAGACTCTTAACAGGCTCAAACAAATTAGATCACATCTCACCACAACTGAAGGTGCTAAACTGGCTTCCTCTTGAAGCGAGAATCCAACTCAAACTGGCATGTATCACGCACAAAGCGCTACACATGAAATCTCCTGCATATCCAACCCAGAAAATCATGGTTTCTAGAGGAGCCAAGAACTCCCGGTCTGCCAGAGACTTTGTGCTCCATCCACCCCACTTCCAAAAGGAAAAAACCTACAATTGCTCCTTCTCTGGGGCCGCACCAAGAATCTGGAAATCGATGCTGTCTTTCATCAGAAGAATTCCCTCTCTGTCAATATTTAAAAAGGAAGCCAAAACCTTCCTAATGGGCAAGTTCCTCACATAAATCTGGTTTCTCTCTATCTTGTACTGACCTGGTACTCCCACATATGTTATTGCTGGATATCTCTACATAATGCTCTGAATATTGTATACACCCTGTTATTCCCCAAGTGTATTCACTTCCTTTTATCCCTACTTATGTTTTTGTCTATTTCATAATTGTATACAACATGTAATCACTGTAAAGCGATCTGATACCCTAACGGGTCACGTTTGTGTCTGTAAAACACTGAATAAATAAATAAATAAAAGAGGAACCTTTGCCAGGGAGAAGAGCTGAAGAAACTGAGGAGGAATACTGGCCCTGTGCTGTTTGCTGTCTTGCGTTGGCCTGCAGTGGACTTTGCTGTGTGCTGTGTCCCTGCTTTAAGAAGATCTCCAAGGGCATTTCTGAAGTCTCAGGGACACAAAGACTTCACCACCAGCTCCCCTGCAGTTCCTTGATGGGAGTTCTGATCTGCTAAGGGGTGTCTGCTGCTGTTGTGGACCCCTGGAGGCTGTTTGCCGCTGGGAGTTGGGAAAGTAACGCAACTTCAAGAAGCGACGCATCTGCACCTGTTTCCGACGCATTGCCGAAGAAATCATCGCAGCGCCTGCCACGGCTCGAGATATCACAACACGCTGAATCCCATGCACCAATCTCCAAAGTCTGAGATCACACGCTGATTCCAACTCAGGCTGTGTAGCTGCAAAAACCAACGCATTGTGGGATCAACGCATCCCTGATCCTCACTTATCGCATCTGGGTGCCACACCTGCAAGAACACCGGGGTTGGAGTAAGAAAACGATGCATCACCTCTCCCCACAGTTAGAAACCGATGCATCACCTCCCCTTCAGTAAGGAACCGATGCATCACTGCCCCTGTGAGGCAGTAAGGCACCAACGCATCACCTCACCTGAAGTAAGGAACCAACGCATCACCTTCCCTGGGTGTAAGCAACAGACGCATCACCTTCCCTGCATCAGTATTTGTTTGTGCGTGCAATGCATCCAAGGTACATTGTGTGAAAAGTGCTGCATCTGCAATTTGCTTTGAACAGAACTATTTCTACCATTTAAAAGTTATATTTTTATTACTGTAGTGTGGATTTTTATTGTGTTGGTATTGTTTGGTTTAGATAAAGATTACATATGTTTCTAAACTGGGGAGGTGTCCATTTGTAATGTTGTCACTGTAATACTGTATGTGTTCACAAATGCTTTACACACTGACTCTGAGATAAGCCAGTCTGCTTGTGCCAAGCTACCAAGGGGGTGAGCAGGGGTTATTTTAGAAGTGCATCCCCTTACCCTTACTAGAAAGAAGGGTCCCTACTTAGACAAAGGTCTAAACCATTGCCAACTACAGACCCCCATTTCTAACAATCACCAAATGAACAACCATAGAATACCTGAAGAGAATTGTCACACATTACTGGACAATTTTGCAGGACTTTAATATAGTTTATTTCCTGCAGGTCCCAAATATCTATACAATCAGACCGCTTCATTACATCTCACATAGAATCTCTGATACGGAGTGGTAATAAAACAGCCATCCCAACAGATATCTTCACTTCTCTGTTCCCCCAACTATGCATTCTCAGCTCCACAACTATACACAAGGGAACTTATTTATGGGGTTTTGGCGCACACATAGAAAGGGGAAAAACAAGGAAAAATGATAATATTTCTCCTCATTACGCCTGCCATAAGGAAGCATAGCATTTTGGTGCATTCCCAGCTTTACAAGTCTGAGAATGCCTCAAAACCCATGAATGGGAGTTGCGTGGAAACACCCACCACAATGGCAATGGAACGCCTCCCTGCCGCATAATAAGGCGATGCAGTGATTTGCACTGCGTTGTCTTACTCAAGATTTATGAGGCCACTTAAAGCCATGCAATGTGGCTTTGGGTGGCTTCATAAATCTGACTCAGAGCCTTGCGTGTCACATGTACCACTTTGTGTGGTGCAAACGTGACACAAGGCACTCATAACTATGCTCCAAATCTCAGATTGGACAACCCAGAGCAGTAACAAGCTAAGCAGGCTATATCATATGAAATATCAAAAAACAACCTGCAGAACTATTCAAAGCTGAAAACCATTAAACTGTGCATCTGTCTTTTACACTTCTTCACCCAACACACTGCATTTGCGCTGCATCCCATAACACGATAACTGCACCTCATGGTCATCATGCGCAACGTGGGGACACTTCTCACATAGCATCAAAACAAAAACAACATCCTTCTAAACATACAACCTAATGAAATAGCATGCTACTCATGTAGGCAAGCGCTTTAGGGCCCCATCTAGGGGAAGTAAAAGTTAAATAATGTAAAAAGGGACCTCTGGAAACTTGCTGGCACTTGGAGGGCACCAATACAGGCAATACAGGCTCACCTAACTAACCACTCAATAATAACAGGTCTGCGAAGACTGGTGAGATCTGCCACACATTATTGATCATCACATGACTCTAACATAGTCCATCCTATCATTCCTTAAAAGTCACATAACTTGAGCACCAACATCCTATTATTTGTAACAAAAGAATGTTTAGAATGCAGTGCATCTTTACAAATCTTCTTAACCATCTAAATGCATAAGTCAAGATGTTCACATCGTTCACATTACCTCATTACTGAGGAGGACTTGAATGTCTATTCCCGCACATTCAACAGGAAACTTCTTCTAGTGCAAGCACCAGAAGTATTAGCTTTTAAAAAAATAACTTCGGCAAGTGAGGGAGGAGCTTGCTTCGTGTCCTAACCATACTTTTTTCATTCTTTGATGGTTTACGTGCACAGGGGAAATATTCCCAAGCAGGGATCAACAAACTAGGCACCAGGGATTGGCTTTTTTATTTTTTGGAAGGGTGGACACGGGAATGGGCAAGTGCTACCCCTCTAAAAATTCAAAATCAGTCTTTGTGGCTCTCTGGGAGGAGATTGGGGGGGGGGGGGTTATGCTTAATTTGCTATCTCAGGGTGACAGAAGGCCCACTGGACATATTCTTAGTTAAAAAATAGGGTAAATCTGCACATGAGGGCATTGGGCCTTGCCCCAACACGACAAAGGCCACATCAATATGTCTCCCCTCCCTCAGGGGCCAGTTGGGGGGATTTACCCACTTTCAGCCCTTCCAGGTGACCCGAAAGCACAGTATTCACCAGGGAAAACCAGGGTGGGAACAGCGTACTTGGTCAAGGAAAAATTGTCTCCCCTAAAAAAAACAGTCTTTGTGCCCGGGGGGGGGCGATTGGGGGGTTTGTCTCCAGTCTGCCTTACACCAACCAAGGATTATGGAGGGGGGTGGGGGCACAAAGCCAACTAGACCCAATAAATACTGTTTTTTTATTAGAAAGTAATGGGGTTGGGGATGGTTCGCATTGGGTAATATACTCCCTTCCCCCCAAAGTCCAAACAGTGTTTCTGTTCCCACGAGTGGGGGTGGAGGCAGAAAGTCCACTATGACTCAAGGGAATATTTAAAAAAAATGGGAGGGGCGGTCCACTCAGGAATCGGGCTGGATTCCCACCTCTAACAGCCACAACAGTCTTTCAATCATTAAGACTGGGAGGATGCACAGACGGGCATGTTCTTCAATTGACTTCCTCCTGCTTGATCTTACTAATTTGCTACTAACTTGATACTTTCTGCTGCTCCTCACTTGATGCACATGAGGGCTGAACAATGAGTGCACTTTCGACAGTGAGCAAGAAAAGGATGCACTTCTGCTTGATCCACACAATATACCTATTATACTTGCCACGCTTAGGCTGGGGTTACCCAAACTTTTTGCTGTGCATCTTCATTTTTTCTGATCTCATTTTTGTTGGCCTTAGGACTCTTCTAACCAGTTCTAAAATGTGTGTGCTCACTCCATAAAGTATGATAACATTGGCCTACACCCTATTAGCACACTTAATATACTTATAAGTCCCTATTAAAGTCGTACAAACATGTACCCAGGGCCTTCAAATTAAATGCTACCAGTGTGCCTGCTGCAATTATTGTGGCACCCACTTAAGTAGTCTTTAAACAAGTCTCAGGCCTGAAAATGCAGCCTGTGTGTGCAGTATAAACTGTCCTTTCGACCTGGCAAAATAAACCTTTTGCCAGGCCTACACCTTCCTTTTTAATACATATAAGTCACCGCAAGTGTAGGCCCTGAAAAGCTATTTAAAAACCTGGGCATGTGTTTTTAACTTTTAAATGTTCTGGTAATGAAAAACTCTTACATTAGTTTTCTACTACTGCAAGGTCTGCCTCTCTAAAAGGATAATATTGTGTTGCCTTAGTGCATTTAATAAGTGATAACTTTCAATTTGGAGTAGGGAGGAATATCAAGTTTGGTGTCTAAAGAATTGTAATTTAAAACCCCCTTTAATGGTAAAGTCAGATTTTAGACACAATTCTCAAAATGCCACTTTTAGAAAGTTGCAAAAAGAACAATTGATGGACAGAATGCAGACCAATGTCATTCATTCACCCCAGTACAGAGATCTGGGCCTAAAGCCATTGTATTTTGCTCCCCATGCCATTCCAGTTTAGAGCCAGCCATATGCAAATCAGTCTTGAACCTGTTCCCCATGGGAACAGTCTAGTCCGTTTAGCCAGGCCAGGTCCTCCCTGGACTGGAAGCAAGTCTCCTAGGACCAGTTTCATGGTGTCACCCCTCATCAGCCAGGTTAGGTTCCCTCCAGTGGCATGGAGAGCATGCAACCAACGTCTGGGCATACCCGTCCCACTTGGGTGGTAAATGCAAAAATAACAATTGATGGACAGATTTCAGAACAATTACTTACATTCACCCCAGTACAGACATCTGTGCCTAAATCCATCGTTCTTTTGCTCCCCATGCCATTCCTATTTAGACCCAGCCATATGGAAATCAGTCTTGACCCTGTTCCCATGCGAACAATCCAGCCCGAACTGCCAGGCCAGATCCTCTCTGGACTGGAAGCAAGCATCCCAGGACCGGTTTTGGGGAATCCCCCCATATCTGTTAGGCTAGCTTGTCTCCTGTGGCATGGAGAACATGGGATCCATGTCTGGGCATACCCAACCTCGGGATGATACATGCAAAAAGCTAAATTGATGGACAGACTGCAGAAAATGCAATACATTCACCCCAGTACAAAGATCTGGGCCTAAATCCATCGTTTTTTTTTTGCTCCCCGTGCCATTCCAGTTTAGACCCAGGCATATGCAATTCAGTCTTGACCCTGTTCCCCTGGAAGCAGTGCAACCTGAACGGCCAGGCTAGGTCATCCCTGGCCTGGAGCAAGCACCCTAGGACCGGTTTCAAGTATTACCCTTCATCAGCCACGATAGCTTACCTCCAGTGGTATATGGAGCACAGGACCCACGTCTGGGCAAACCAGTCGCACTCGGGTGATAAATGCTAAAAGAATTGATGGACAGAATGCAGAACAATGCCATACATTCACCCCAGTACAGAGATCTGGGCCTAAATCCATAGTTTTTTTGCTGCCCATGACATTCCAGTTTAGACCCAGACATATGCAAATCAGTCTTGACCATGTTCCCCATTTGAACAGTCCAGCCCAAACTGCCAGGCCAGGTCCTCCCTTGACTGGAAGCAAGCATCCTAGGACTAGGTTCGGGGTACTACCCGCAGCAGCCATATTAGTTTGTCTCCACAGGCATGGAGAGTACGGGACCCACATCTGGGCATACCGTACCCCTAGGGGTGATAAATGTAAAAAGAAGAATTGATGGAAAAAATGCAGAACATTGTCATACATTCACCCAAGTACAGAGATCGGGGCCTAAATCCATCGTTTTTGTGCTGCCCAAGCCATTTCAGTTTAGACCCAGCCATATGCAAATCTATCCTGACCCTTTTCCCCATGGGAGCAGTCCAGCCCGAACTGCCAGGCCAAGTCCTCTCTGGACTGGAAGCAAGCATCCTAGGACCAGTTTCGTTGTATCACCCCTCATCAACCAGGTTAGCCTTTCTCCAGTGGCATAGAGAGCATGAGACCCACGTCTGGGCATATCGTCCCACTCAGTGTGATAAATGTGAAAAGAACAATTGATGGACAGAATGCAGAACAATGTCATACATTCATCCCAGTACAGAGATCTGGGCCTAAATCCATCATTTTTGTTGCCCCCCATGCCATTCTGACACAGCCATATGCAAATCAGTCCTGACCCTGTTCCCATGGGAACTTTCCAGCCCGAACTGCTAGGTCAGGTCCTCCTGGACTGGAAGCAAGCATCCTAGGACCGGTTTCAGGGTATTACCCCTCATCAGCCAGGTTAGCTTGCCTCCAGTGGAATGGAGAGCATGGTACCCACATCAGGGCATACTCATCCCACTCTGGGTGATAAATGCAAAAAGAACTATTGATGAGCAGAATGCAGAACAATGTCATACATTCACCCGAGTACAGATGTCGTGGCATACTCATCCCACTCTGGGTGATGAATGCAAAAAGAACAATTGATGGACAGAATGCAGAACAATGTCATACATTCACCCTAATACAGAGATCTGGGTCTAAATCCATTGTTGTTTGCTCCCCATGCCATTCTAATGTAGACCCAGCCTATATTCAAATCAGTTTTGATCCTGTTCCCCATGAGAACAGTCCAGCCTCAACTGCCAGGCCAGGTTCTCCCTGGACTGGAAGCAAGCATCCTAGGACTGGTTTCAGGGTATCACCCATATCAGCCAGGTTAGCTTGCCTCCAGTGGCATGGAGAGCACTGGACTCACAGTTGTCCACAGTTGTCACTTTGTGCTTCTTAGCACTGTTTTCACTAAATTTACGGGTCTACTGATTGGATTTCTTTGTTTTGGTGTCCAATTTTTTTTAATTTCTTTTACTGCATTTTTCTAAATTGGTGTAGTATTCTCCTGTTTTTGCACTATTACTGCTTGAAGTGCTGCATAACACACTTTACACATTGCCTCCAAATTTAGTCTAACTGCTTTTGTGCCAAGCTACGAAAGGGTTGAGCACAGGTTAATTCAGGGTTTGCTTGTGTTTCACAAGAATTGTGGTTGCTGCTTGAGTAGGGTTTCACCCCCCTCAACCAGAAGCTCAGTTTGCTACATATGCTGATTTCCTAGAGAGAAGTGGGCCCAAAAAATGGGGGGCCATCTGAGAAAGATTTAGTAGAGAGTGATGAGGATGAGTGTAGCACTACGAAAAAGAATCACAGCGAGGGACACTAGCGTGAATAACTCATTGCATTGTGTTGTATTATGTATAATTGTGTGATTAAAAGTATGTTCCTTCTTTCTTTGAAAGGATAAGTTCTTGGCCAGATATTGGAGGTATTGGGTCTGTTGATTAACTGTTTAGTGCTGAGCTCTTGCACTCCACACTGAAAAACCTGTGACTTCTTGCTACAGTGAAAGTCAAGAGTGGAAAGGGTTGTGCTTGGTCCAAATTGCAGATTCATAGTAGGACTGAACTCAGGACAGTAGTGGCTAATGACCACCACAGTTGGGATCCAATAGCCCCTGTTTGCCCTCTACTCCATCAAGTAGTTTCTAATAATATGTGAGGCATTCTGATATTCAATAATTCTGTCGGACAGCCCTCAGTTCCAGCCAGAGGTCTAATATCTATAGGGATCAGCAGGGTTTGTGTTGGGGAGTAAGAACCTTTTACTAACATATTTACAAAAGCAGAAGGTAAATTGGAGAGACTCGAGTGCTCTTCCAGGATCGTTGTGAATATTACTGTTGCCTCTCCACCCTTCCCATTGGTTCTAGCCATTTTATTTAAGGATTATTCCAAAAATGCTAGTCAGGGTGCAGGGACTAAGCCAATATTTTTAATGTAGAGTAGATCTAAACACTCTTAAATGATAGACATATGAAAACTTCTACCCCTGTCCAAACTGCCTCTGTCCTCTCGAACTTGTATGGTGTGGGAAGGGCGATGAGGCAAAGCTGTTCTTTGTCACGTCTCCTCCTTGCATTAGAGAAAGAGCCACTGTCCTGTAGAAGCAGGTTGGTAGATAAATAAGAAGTCATTCCAAGGCAAAACACCACACGGGTATATCTCCATGTATGCTGACAACAGGCTGTTGCTTCTTTGTAACATGAATACAGACACCAGGAGGTGAGGATTTGGGTGTAGGATATGATATGGCTGTGGGCCCTTACTGTGGAATACATTCACAAAACCGGTCTTGGGTCCAGTCAAGCTTGTTTGTAAACTACGAGTACACAAATGCTCCACTATGTTCTATTTGTATCTTCCCCAACCCTGATGAGTCGCATTGTCATGCGACGAAACACGTGTCAGCTGGATACACCAGAAATTAAAAAGATTGTCTTTAATATGATGTTTTCTCTGACAGCTTATTCTTCTTCTACATGTTTACTTGCTGCTCATGTATGATATGCTTTGGAAGAATTGAATAGCATTTACTCTCTGGTTGTGTGCAATGGGCACCTGTTTGATTTTTGTAAAGTTTGCTCAGTGAACCGACGCACCACGAGGGGTTATAGGGCTTATCCCCTCGCTCATTCACACCAACACCCAATACTGAAAATTGAAATCACCTAGCGTTTATTTCTGCAGAGCGCCCTTTCTCTTAACCCTTAAAAACCCTTCTCTCTTATCACGTTGGCTAAAAAGCAGGTGGCCATGACATGAAAAGCTGTGGTGGGGTACAGTATTGGTAGCTGGAGAAGAGAATTGCTGAAGAAGAAAGATTGCATAATGCCCACTTTTGTCATATAATAGCCGAGGTTCTTTTTAACGAGTTGATCTTTAGTATTGAATTAGGCTTTGTGAATGACTTGTTAGCTACACCTGTACCTATGACCCACACCTTTAATGGCAGAGGCTTAGCAACAACTATTGATTACGCATTAGCCTCATGCATATATGCACATTGGATGATTTCTTTTAAAGTTCGGGACCGCCCTTTGAGTCATCATTTCCAGCTATGCATAACGGTTAATTGGCCTTTGTATAGCCCTAAAAAGGCTGTACAAAATAAAAACTGTCTAAGGGAGTATAAACTGGTCAAAACCAATGGATATACCATACGATGGTCAAAAGTGGACTCTGCAGTGTTAACAAAACAAGTAATCGTAAATTGCAAATCTGCTTTTGACTTATGTTTGGATGATCAAGCATCACATGAATGCATCTTACTGTCCTTCCTCGAGATATCATTAGAAGTTGGGAATTTATTAAGTGCTCAATACCAAAACAAAGCTAAAGTCCCCAGATGGTTTGATAAGATATGTACCCAAGCACTGTCCAAGTTGAAATATGAGGTACACAGGCAACCCAGAGATCCCATTAGTGTTAGGGTGGCTAGAGGAGAATATAGACGGACAATTAATAAGAGAAAACGTGTTTTGAGAGATGAAGTCTGGGAATCACTTCATAAAACAACACAATTAAAAAACAGTGCTGGATGTTGGAAAGCAGCAAAGGCCCCTTTTGTGCAACCTGGAGGTGGCCCCTCCATAGAAATTGCTATATCAGAGGAAGCTTGGCTTATCCCCTTTTCGAAGGTTTATAATGGCCAAGAAGAACCCACATGGCAATTGAGTGATATACTAGGGATAACAAATGACAAGGTGAAAATGCATTTCACCTTGAAAGAAGTGAATATGGCGCTTGTACTGAGTATGTGTGGTAAGGGTCAAGGCCCAGACGGGACCCCAGTGGATATGCTTATATCTAATGCCGGTCTTTGGGGTTCCATCATAGTCCAAGTTATTAATGCAAGTTGACAATCTTCTATACCCAAAACCTGGGGAGAGTCAATTTTAATACCAATATTCAAAAAGGGGGACCGCCATGATCCAGGCTGTTATTGACCTATTTCCTTGCTCTACTCTATGGTAAAAGTTGTGTGCGTGTCACTGTGGAACATTGGGCCGAGGAAACCCAGGTTCTATCTGATCTACAGTATGGGTTCCGCAAAGGGCTGGGGACAATTGAGCAAAGCTTAAACCTAGCCATTTGGTGAGAACATACTTGAGAGCAAAAAAGGGTAAATTTTTTCTGGCCTTCGTGGACCTTATGGCGGCCTTCGACTCTGTCAGACATGGCAGATTGTGTGAGGTCCTAGAGAGCCTGGGGGTTGATTCAAACATAATTACTTTTCTTAAGCGCCTTCATGCTGGAGCCACTGCCAGTGTACAGTATGGTTTAAGGGGGGAGCGGACATGGTCCTTTTTTATTAGGAGGGGGGTCAGGCAAGGATGCGTGCTGGCCTCTTTCCTTTTTAATCTTTATATTAATGGTTTGGGTGATGCCTTAATTAAGAAGGGCCAAGATTTCTCACAAGTTGGAGGCCGACCCATTCCTGCTCTCCTTTATGCGGATGATGCAGTTTTAATGTCAAGAACGCAAGTGGGCCTTCAGAGGGTTTTAGATGGTTTTAGTGATTTTTTGAGGGACCTTGGTCTAAGAATTAACATATCCAAGACCTTTATTATGAAATGCGGACACGGGACGCAGAAGCCAAGAGCTATGTTTGTGGATGGGGAGAAGTTAGCCTCCACTAAGTCTTTTTCTTACCTAGGTGTGTTATTTAATCAGAATGATTCCTGGGTTCAAACTATACTTACCAAAAAATTGGCATTTATCAGGACTACTGCCACCCTTGAAACCTTTGCTAAGATGTTAGACAGGAAACCCCCTAGTGAGCTCATCCAAATATACAAAGCAAAATGTATAAAAATAGCAATGTACAGGGTAGGGGTGTGGGGTTTTACGAATACCCATTCACTACAATTGGTGGAGAGCTCTTTCTTGAGATATGTTTTATCTGTCCCACCCAGCTCTGCTTCTTATGCTTGTCACCAGGAGCTGGGCATTCCCTTTATCTCCGATCTCATTAAATTAGAGCCAATACTTCTTTGGCATAGGATATGGTCTTAAGACCAGAAGAAATTGAGTAGGGAGATCTAACGGGATATTCTTAAATTGAAAGGTGGCCTAAATATCACATGGGTTAAGTTGGTATGGGATTTTATGAATGACCTAGGACACCCAGAGTATTTCACAAACCCAAGTGCAATGCTTGTGACTAGCAGAAAGACTTTAAAAAAGAGGGTCTCAAGCTGTCTAGACTAGCAGGGGAAATTCAAAAGCCCAGCGTTAAACAACATCAGCTAACGTTAACTACACTTGGGATGGAATCATATTTAACTTTTGTACTGGGGGGTTTAGATAGGTTTTTATTAACCAGATTTAGGTTGGGTAACATCCACAGAATCATGACGTTTCCAATAATGAATGATTGGTCACGAAACCTGCTACTTTGTCCTTGTGATAAATGTTCTGATCAGTCTACTTTCAAAAAACTCGGGGGTTGAGGCAATGTCGCCCAGCATTAATAACACTGCAGCTATTAGAAAATGAACACATAGCTTGGAGGATAGCCATGTTTTTGAAGAGGATGCTTCAACATAGGAAAATCATGCTAATTGGCTAACTTTTAACTAATGTGCTTCCCTTTTCTATCTGTTTATGCTTGTTTATTTTTTTTTGTATTAAATGATTCTGCCTTTTTAATGATTGTCATTTGTGTAATAACTATGTATATCACTGTAACTGTATTAATTTTATTTTTGTAAAAAAAAGTTTGTAAGAAAATGCTGCTATTTTGAATATTGTGCTATGTCTTTGTCTTTGTATGTGCTTTTATGATTGTTAAAAAAGCAATTGAATAAAGCTTCCATTGACTTGACTTGAACTGCTGAGACGGGTGGAATATGATGGAGTGGGTGGAATATGCTACTACTTGGGGATGCTTAAAGGGTTTAGACAAGCTGGATACTGCCAGAGCTTGGGATCAACTATGATCTCAATTAATTAGAGTGATTGAGGTAGTAATACCTGCCATCATCCTCACATCCCCTTCATAGACTGCTCGTTGATGGAGATGGCATTACTCAGTATTAGTTCCCCCCACTTCATCTCAGGGGTAGCAACTGAAGAGATGACCAGAAAAGGTCCTTCATGCACACTGAATGGCCAATCTACCCCTGCTTCACCCACACCTCCTCCCCTGAAGATTGTATAATAGGATTACTATGTTTTATACTATTTTTAATTTATCAATGTCAGTTGTTATATAATCAGATGTTGGCTATTCTTCGAGTAAGGCACTTCTCAAACCAGTGTCTTCCAACTGGTTGGACTCATAATATCTCTAGTTTAGTACAGGGGGAAGTCCACAGTACAAGGACATTTGTCAAGAACTGTATGAGAAAGGGATACGCACATGCAGACCTGGCACATTGCAATGTATAATGACCATTCCGTAACATATTCACCATGTGGAAGCTCATTGTGTATTATGTTAATAGTTGCAGATTGTAAAATCGATAAAATATGTAATAAAATGAGGTGCAGGCAATCATGGTGGTTGTTTCCTCATTTCTTGTTTATGTCTGAAGTACCTGTTTGGGTAACTACAATTACAGTAAAAAGGAGAAATAGCCTTTATAATGCAGGCATTGCAATGCATTTTATTTACCACATGTTTTTACAATGCATATGCCTTTACCACACATGCTTTAACAACACAATTGTAAATATATATGGTAAGTGTGTGTGTGTATATATATATATTTATATATATTTATATATATATATATATATATATGTATATATATATATATATATATATATATATATATATATATATATATATATATATATATATATATATATATATATATATATAGCATACACCATGATACTCCTGCTGGGATACTGGGACCCACTGAGGGGTGGCGTACACACCGGTGGAGCGTGCCGGTAATCGTATTCAGAGTCCTTTGCAAATTTCATACATACGCTCTCAGGAAAGTGAGTCCACAACCAAAAATAATGGAACGCAGGTTTATTCCACACAACGCGTTTCACCTTACCGCTTGTTCATATATATATATGGTATTTTTTGGGTTTAGGCATGGGTAAGGGCATAGGACGGTACGGGTGTTTTAGCAGTTTAGCGGTTATGGGGTGCTTAAGGGAATTGGGGTACAGCTTAAACTGCTGAACGGATTTACACCAAATTTAGCAGAAAGCAAGTTCAAGGTCCAGAAAGAGTGCTTTTCTCTTTTTTATGTAAATCCGTTTGTGAGCCATTATTGATAAAATAACTTTGTATAAATACAGATGCTGAGGCTCTGCAGATCGCGGCAGATCTCACACTTATATCTGATTGACTGCCACCACCTCAAAAAACAAGTGGTGGAAGCCATCTTAGGATTTGCGTCCCGAAACCTTAAAGAAATGTCCAAAAAAGACACAAGGGGAGGGTAGGAATACTGTTATGTTCATCTTATTTAGATTTACTGTTCAAGCTCGTGGTTCGCGCTGGGCTCGTGCTCACATGTTCCATGCCCCGAGCTGAGCATTCTTTTACAAAGCCGTTGGAGGCTGTTTGATTCCCGGCGCTGCTGGTCGGGTTTTTCCTACGTTGTCACTTTTAATAAATCAAGAGATTACTTCCACATCACGTCTCCGCATTCTTCGTTTACAACATTTTGTGGCGACGATCAGCGAGACCCACGCAATCCAAAACTCAGAAGCAGTCGGAGTCTACGGAAAACAACGAGGAAACCCGACGGCGTATTGGGCGAGAGATTCAGAGTGGAGAATCTACTCGAAACGCCGGGTTTAAGAACCATAAGGCACTGGGTGAGAATATTGCTGGACAAAAGGTACGTGTGGAAGCAGCTGCGCTTATAATCTTACCAGGCCAACGCGTAGGAGCTCCTATCCGTGCACAGACGCATGAGAGAGCTGAATTATCCTTCCGCATAAGCTTGGCAAAGCGAAGCACAGCGCCTCTATAGTCTGAAGTTAAAAGGGCGATACAATTAAAAGGGCAATGTACTGTTAATGGGCCCACAGATAAAACGCACGTAAAGAATCTCACCAAACAGATTGATAGACATCGATCTCACAAAGAAGACGGTTGCAGTATGCATTGACTTGTTTTTACCTCACTAAGCATTATGATATAAGCTACGGAATAATTTCCCTGCATCTACGACTGTGACACACACACAATAACATTGGGTGTGTCACATCATTTACAGCTGTGATACACACACAATATAACTTATATCGCACTGTCAGTTTATCTTGAAAATGAATGTTAGTAATGCTATTCAAGTACCAGTTCCTTTTTTGAGTGTTCCAGGGGAGCCTTCTATGGAATGGGATGACTGTGTGAGGCATTTGAAAATTATATTGTGGCCTTAGATGGCACAACATTTTCTGCTATTAGAAAGAAAGCCTTATTGTTGGGAGCACTAGGAAAAGAGGGTCAAAGAATTTTTAAATACCTTCCAAATCCACCGGTTGAAATTGATGATGTTTATAAAGATGCATTATTTAGATTATACACTAGATTCGCTAAACAGGAAAGCATAGTTATGCGAAGACACAAGTTTTATACTGCACCACAAAAACAAAACAAATCCATAGATTATTTTGTTTCTAGGTTGAGAGAGTTGTCTGTAAAATGTCAATTTGGTAATATACAGGATGATATGATTAGAGATCAGTTAATTATACAGTGTTACAGTAAAAAGACACAAGAAAAGTTATGGGCTGCTAGGAATCCGACACTTACAGAGGCTATCACTATTGCAAAGGTGGCAGAAGAAAGTGATAGGTGCATGAAACGATTCAACAAATTAATACTCAAGATGTTGCAACATTACAGAGTGATGCGTGTGAATCAGTAAATCCCATACATGCAAGGCAAGGCGTAGCAAATATGGGGGACAAGGCCAATATCTCATATAACAAACATGCAATACAAAGCAAGTACAAACAAAATACACGCTCATGCAATAGATGTGGTAGTCCTTTTCATCTGGCAGATTCCAAGAATTGTGTTGCTTTAACAAAAGATTGCTTAAAATGTGGGAAAAAGGGACACTTTGCACGTATGTGTAGAACTAGTACATCGAGGAAAGTTGCAATGATAGAGTGCGATGCAACTGATGATGAAGCTGAGGTCATGATGATTACATCTGCAGGAGACCTTAATAATACTGAGAATGTTGTTTTATCTCGCCCTAAAGCAGATTTTGATGTGAATGGGGAAACTTATCCGTACCACTTATGGTGGATACGGGTTCGTTATATACGATAATCCCCAAAAAGTTATTTCATACTTCTTGTACTACGTCTGAGTTGGTTACTTCAGACATGGTTTTCAAAGGTTATCAGGGAGTAAGCATTGGTGTGCTTGGTTTCTTTGAGGCATGTATTACATTCAAAGGAAGAGTTACCCAGGGTAAAATTTATGTTTCACCTCATGGCCCCGCCATTCTAGGTTGGTTGCACCAATATGATTTAAACATCAGAGTAGATACCAGGGCTGACACACCAGTCATGTGTGTTAATAGTGAAAATGAGTATAGTGTGCCAGACAATTTAGAAAACATTTAGAGAAAACATTAGAAAATATTTAACACGAAATTGGGAGAGGCCATTGGCTATCAACATGTCATTAAAACTAAAAAGAGTATTGTACCAGTCAAACATGTTGCACATAAGATACCTTTGTCTTGATAATGATATTATTGAGCCTGTAGAAGCCACACAGTGGTTAAGTCCGGTTGTGATCACACAGAAACAGGATAAATCTTTGCATTTCTGTGTGGACATGAGGAGTTTAAATAAGGCAGTAATAATGGACAATTTCCCACTTCCCAACATTAATGAGATTGTTTTGGGTTTGGGGGGTGGAAAAGTGTTTTTGAAGCTCGACTTACGGAGCGCGTACCATCAAATCAGACTTCATCCAAACTCAAAGGAATACACTTCATTCATCACTCCTGAGGGCACATATCAATTCAAGAGACTTCCGTTCGGATTATGCTCTGCAGCCAGTACCTTTCAGAGAATCATCATGGATATCCTCAAAAACATTGAACGTGTGGTCTTCTTCCAAGATGACATTTTGATTTATGGCCTAGATTCTACCGATCATAATTCCATTTTGGATAAAGTTTTAACATGTCTTTCCAAGGCTGGGCTAACATTGCGCAAAGAAAAATGTGTGTTTGCAGCCAAAGAGGTAGACTATCTGGGATATCATGTTAGTGGGAGTGGTATTCAACCTAAGCATGATATTGTTGGTGCCATATGTAGTGTATCAGAGCCAGATGATAAAGACAAGTTGAGATTGCTTATGGGCATGGTGGAATACTATGCGCAGTTTGTGAGAAATTTTGCAGAGAAAGTTGAACCTTTGAGGAATATCTTAAGAAAAGGAAAAGTGTTTGTTTGGGGAACTCAACAGAAAAGTGCCTTTAACCTGATTAAGGAGAACATCCTAAATGCAAATATCCTTTCAAGTTTTGTACAATCTTTACCTACCGTCCTGACTGTGGATGCTAGCTCGGTGGGCATTGGGACAGTTTTGACGCAAAAAAATGCAGGACAGCAAAACACGGTTGCCTTTGCATCTCGTTCTTTGACTGAGAGTGAGAGGAATTACTCTGTCATCGAGCGAGAGGCATTGGCAGCTGCATGGGCTGCGAGGTATTTCAGAGTTTATTTGTGGGGGATCTCATTCACTCTCAGGACCGACCACAAACCCTTGTTGAAAGTGTTGGCTCCTGGGGGTATCAAAAATTGTTCAGGGAGACTAGCCAGATTAGCTGTCAGTGTACAAGACTTTATGTGCAATGTTGAATATGTGCCAGGCCGGTGTAATAGTGTTGCGGATTGTTTGTCAAGGTTGCCAGACACTGGGGGCGTGGCTAAGCCGAGCTGCGAGATGGCCGCTCGTTGAGTGAGCTCCGCCGGCTACACCAATTAATCCTTTTGTAATCCTGCTCCTGGCGCCTGCGGGCCCCCGCTCCCTCGGGGTTTGGCAGAGGACACCTCCATAACTCCGGAGTGTGAATCTGAGACGCACTGCAGCAGCGATCCCGAAACCGGAGCCCTTCAAAACTCCGCCGGCTGGACAGCCCATCCTGGCACTGGGCGGAAGTGCACATCCCTGGGCGGCGCGACGCACTGCAGCCCGAGGCTTTGAGGGCCCCTGGCGGGCCGGAGGTCGTGGGCGCGATAGCTTATCGGCGGCGGCGCCGCGACTTCAGACGTCTCCTAGCGGACCCCTGCTGAGCCCTGCACCGATCGGGTGAACTGTGGGCGGAGTGGAGGCGATCGGGGGCTAGATCCCTTGCCTGGCGGCGGATTCGCCTGCGGAGCGGAGCCCGGACCTGCCGCCTTAGTGGAGAAGACGTGGGGCGATCGGACCTGCGGTATCCTGGTGAGCGCCTGTTCCTACCCTGCTGTGTCCACTGGCGGTGGCGGTTGGGGTGCAGCGAGAAGCGCTACGCGCGGAGGGGCCCCTGCTGGCGTCCTCGATGCCCTACCTGCTCCACCTGGAAGAGGTGCATACTAACTGCTGAGACCATAGGCGTGCTGCCAGCCCGGCCACAGGACTGTGGGGCTCCAGCCCTGAGAATATAACTTGGTCACCTGCCCTGCCGCATTTTGGGTCTCGGCGCCATTACCATACCCCGGGCACTCGGCCCGCCATCTTGGGCCTGCCTGGCACGCTGCTGGCATCGTGTGCGGAGAGCACTCACGCCACTAGGACCTGGACTCCAGGCTGTGGATCCGAGCTCCCCGGGACTACCTCCGCAACCCCTGCCTCACACGGGTTGGTGCTTCTACACTGCACAGGGATCCCTGCGTTTCTGAACCGCCCTTTGTTAATGACCGGCAGCCACGATGGGGAAGAACGAGGCCAAACAACCCAAGATTAGCTTTGATAACAAGCGCACTCCGAAGGACCCTGCTGCAGAATCGAGTGGCGCCATGGCGTCGTCTCAAGGGCTGCCGGCCGATATTGACTTTGGGGCGCTAATCATGGAGGTGAGATCCAGCCTGAAAAGTATCGATACTAAACTCGACACCATGTCTGCGCAATTGGAATCCGTGAAGACCAAGGTGGACGTACATGAGACTCGGCTTGACTGCTTGGAAAACAGGCAGACTGAATGCTGTGAATTCCAGCAGCAAGCCAAGAAGCATATTACTTCTCTGGAACGAGAGTTGGATGTATTGCGAGCCAAGTCGGATGATTTGGAAGCACGCTCCCGAAGATCCAATATACGCATAACGGGAATTCCGGAAACTACAAATATCGACAAAATGGAGACCTATGTGGCGGGCCTTTTGCATGAACTCTTCGACCCGCACCTGTCCCCAGTCTTCACGGTCGAGAGAGCGCATCGATCGCTAGGGAAGAAACCACCGCCAGGTGCTCCACCTCGGCCAATCCTCGCAAAACTGATCAACTACCAGGACAGAGACTTGGTCTTGCGCCTGGCGAGGGAGAAGGGCAAAATCACCCATAAAGGTAATAACATTTCCTTTTATCCGGACTTCACCCCCCTGGTGCAAGCGGCTCGCAGGGAGTTCCTTCCGGCGAAGAAACTACTGCTGCAGGCAGGCGTGCCGTACTCTCTGCTGTACCCTGCAAGGTTGAAGGTGCTGCATGACAATACCACCCACTTTTTCACGGACGCTAAGTCGGCGCTCAAGTTCGCCAAACACATCGGCGGGGCGGGGTCCAGGAGAAGATCGCCCAGACATGAAGATACGTCAGAACAGCTAAGTGACAATGACTAACTGGTGGTCTAGAGGGGGTACTAGGATGTCGTGAGTTCGCCACCTCTAACTTCATGTGAGTTGGCGCGGATTCACTGGGTTCATTGCTGGTACATGCTCCCTGGGAGCGCAATGGGTGGAGCTGGATCCTGTCCCGGGACTCCTGGGTGTGTTTTGTTGTGCCCTACTGAGTACAGTCATCCTGGAGGCGGTGCGACTGCTGGATCCCGTGGAGGGGGGCTCGCAGAACTCATGGAACCTTATCCCTAATTGTAGCCACCCCGTTTACACGGGGCTGTTCGCTGGGCACACCACGCCCCATGGGGTGCCTCCCGCTGTTTTTGCTGTTGGTTCTAGGTTACACCTTGTGTGCCTTGCTATGGGGTATTTCACAACCTGATTGGGAGGTTGCTGAGGGTGGGGGGCAATGGGGGGGGTTTGTTGTTTTGTTATTTCTTGTTTCGACATGGTGCGCAGAACTGGCCGCTCTGTTTTCATTTTCAGGTACGCGATTCGTGGCAAGGAGTTATGGGGTCCGTTGTGGGTGTGGGGGGTGGGCTGGGACGTGGATGGTCCCAACACTTGAAGACTTCAAATATGGGTGGGATTAAACTTTGGACCTGGAATATTAGAGGCCTCGGGGACTACAGGAAGGCCCGATTGATGCATGGCACGTTGGCCAGGCATAATGTTGACGTCTGCTTCCTGCAGGAGACACATATTAATACTACTCCCTCGCCCAGGTTGAAGAACTCTAGGTGGTCTCAGGTATATTCTTCTGTTTACTCCAACTATGCCAGGGGGGTTGCTATACTTGTGCACAGGGGGTTAGACTGGCGGGAATATGCTCACGTGTATGACGTGAATGGCAGATACGTGATCTTGCATGGCTCCCTGCAGGGGCGGCCTGTTGTGCTGGCAGCTGTTTACGGTCCTAACGTAGATGACCCGGACTTTTTTAGGGACGTGTGGGCGCAGATTGCTTTGCTTGACTGTTCGTCGGTGGTGTTGGGGGGAGATTTTAATGTTGTGCTGGATGATGATATGGACAGACGTGGTGTGAGTAGACCTATGCATGCCCGTGCGCGCCAGGCTCTCCTTGACGTGATGAGTGAGGGATTGTTGTCGGATGTGTGGAGGATTCGACACCCTGATGTGAGAATGGGGTCCTGTTACACGTGCCATAAAGCGGCTTGGTCCAGATTGGATTTCTGGCTGGTGTCTCCTGAGGTTGCTACATGGGTGACAAGGGTCGAAATACAGGCTAGGTCCCTATCGGACCATTCCCCCTGTGAGCTTGAGCTACGCCTTCCTGATACCATTAACAGAGCATTCACGTGGCGATTGCCCCCGCACGCACTCACGGACCAGGTGTTCGTTGAGGAGATCAGAGACGACATTGTTAAATACTTTGCTGAAAATGCGGGTTCCGTCGCCTCAGAGGCTGTTGAATGGGACGCCTTTAAGGCAGTAATAAGGGGCCAGTGCATAGCGAGGCAGGCGGGAGTGCTACGATCGATTCGAGACACCCTGGCTAAACTGGAGGGAGAGTTGCGGGGGCTGGACGCGGCCTTTAGCTTGGCCCCGACATTAGAAACAGCAGGTGAAATCAAAACGAAGCTGCTTGCCTTTCGGGAGGAAGCGGAGAGAGAGGTGCGGTTTCTGGGGAAACGTGCTGAGGCCCGCAGATACGGAGAGGGAGATAGGCCCAGCAGAACACTCGCCAGGTTGATAGACTCTCGGGCACAGTCGCACTACATCCACACTATCTATGACAAAGAGGGGAATTTAGCCGTAGGCCAAGAGGCTGTATTGCGAGCCTTTGCTGACTTTTATGCGTCTCTATACGCCTCTAAACAACCCACCGCCCCGGCCTCCTTAACTAGTTTCCTTGACTCCATTGCGTTAGTTTGGTTCAATAGCAATCACAGACAGTACATGGACTTGCCTGTTACCGTCCAGGACATCGCTCAGGTGATAAAAAGCATGCCGGCTAACAAGGCCCCTGGCCCTGACGGCCTGACAACGTCCTTTTACAAAACCTATGTTAATGAACTGGCGCCGAAACTACACTCCGTGTTTGTGGAGGCCCTTGAATTGAACTCCCTGCCTGACTCCATGCATGAGGCCTTAATAATCACTCTTCTAAAACCTGACAAGGATGAGATGCTCCTGGACTCCTATAGGCCCCTCTCCCTCATTAATGTAGATGCCAAAATATACGCTAAAATAATCGCGGACAAGCTGCAACCGATGTTGCCGATTATAGCTTTGCCTGACCAGTCCGGATTCATCCCCGGTAGAGCCACGTCCCATAACCTCAGGACCATTTTCTCGGTCCTTCATTACCTACATCCATCTGTGCAGGCGGCGGTGGTGTTTTTGGACGCGACCAAAGCGTTCGACTCTTTGGAATGGCCGTATTTATTCAAGGTGCTGGAAAGAATGGGCTTCAGTCGCAATTTCATGACCCTGATCAAATTGCTGTATACTGGACCCAGAGCCAGAGTACGTGTCAATGGCCTGGTGTCCGGATCCTTTAATATCACTAGAGGAACCAGACAGGGGTGCCCACTATCCCCCCTCCTCTTCGCCATCGCGATGGAGCCACTTGCGGCTCGGATACGACAACACCACACTGCGAGGGGCATCGGGTTTAGCTCTCGGAGCCTTTTGATCTCGTTGTATGCTGATGATGTGACCCTGTATATTGTCAACCCCAAAGACAACATGAACCCGCTGCTCCGAGAGTTTGTGAGGTTTGAGGGCCTGGCGGGAATATCCATCAATTGGTCAAAGTCCGTAGCTTTCCCACTAACCGATGAGACGAGCCAGCCATCTGCAGACTACCCTATACGTTGGGAAGCTGAAGCTGTTAAGTACCTGGGGATTTGGATTAGCCAGGATGTGCAGGAACTATGGTCTCTGAACTTTGGAAAGGCAGTAGATTGGATGGAAGGGAAGATTGAGGTTTGGAACAAGCTACCTTTGTCCCTAGTTGCGCGAATAGCGTTGGCAAAAATGGTGATTCTTCCCAAATTCCTGTATCTGTTTGTGAACATCCCGCTGCCCATGACCTCACACTTCCATGCGCGGGTGCGCTCGTTGCTGTTGAAACTGGTTTGGGCTGGAGGCCAAGCGAGGATCTCCTGGGACCTGCTCACACTCCCACTTAGGCAGGGGGGCCTCGGAGCTCCCGACTTGAAGCTATACTCTCTGTGTGCGCAGGCGCAGTTTCTGCATTTTTGGGCCTTCCCCACTCCCTACCAACCGCACGTAGCGGTGGAAATGGCTGCGCTGGCCCCGTTGCCCCTGCGCGTGGCCCTATATGGGAAGGTTGCGCGCCCTTCAGCGGAGATCGACACCGTAGAAATGGTACGCTGGACCTGGCGAGAACTGCAGAGAAGAGCTGGCCTCTCCTCCCTGTATGCACCTGCGATCCCACTGCGGGGGAACCCACTGCTGCCCTGCTTAGCTGCCAGAGGCGATGTTCTCACGCTCCGGGGGCAGAGGCTGCACACATTCGCCGACTTGTACCCTGAAGGCACCTTTGTCGAGTTGCACACGGTTGTTGGGGACCACCCTGAATCTTTTGCGGACACGCTGCTGTACCACTCCCTTAGGGAATCATGCAAACAGTTGGGACCCCACTTCCCGGAGGAGCCGCAGGCACTGGATGCCCTACAGAACCTGCTGTCGAAACCCTCTCCCAAAAAATTGGTATCAAGGCTCTACAACTGTATGCAGGAGCAGGCCCCAGTCACTGTGGCTACCGCCAAGGATGCTTGGGCTGCGGACCTGGACGTCCCCCTCACAGATGACATATGGAAGTACTGCTGTGAACAACTGACTGCACTGTCCCCGAACTACCGGCTGCGGCTCATTCACTTTAAATTTTTACACCGATACTACCGGACGCCGATGCTACTTCATCGCATGGGCATCCGTACGGATGCGTCCTGTTGGAAGTGCGGGAGGGCAGATGCGTCCTTCATACATGTGGCGTGGAGCTGCCCCAAACTAACAGACTTCTGGACAGATGTCTTTGCAGCTATCAACCAAATCTTAAGTAGGACCGACATGCCGTCGCCGCTCCTGGGCCTGCTGGGCTACGTCAAGGACACTGAACCTTGTGACAGAAAACTGCATGCACTCCTCCTCCTCTATGCTAAACGACAGGTTGCACTACACTGGGGCAGGAGGGCGTTGCCATTGTTCACTGGGTGGGTCGGGGATGTCACCTATGGGCACGCGCAACTCACTCACTACTGGGAGACCATGCCCACTGCCTCTAGGCCGAATGACATTTGGGAGCCCTTTCTGCGGTGGACAAGAGAGCGGGCGGGATCGGAGGTATCTGGAGGGTCGCCTGATGTGGGTGTTTCGGATGATATGGGCTGAGTGGTTGATGTGCGTATCTGAACTGACTTGGCACTGATGTTCCCTTCTGGCACTGTCACGCCCTGGCTATGTACCACGCTTGCCCTGCTGTCCCTCCTTCACTTTGTACTAGCAGCGCGTCCTGTTCCCCTTTTTGCCTTCCCTTAGACCACTCGTCCCGACCCCTTGCCCTGCTAAGATATCTCCCTTCCCCCCCCCCCGAGTCACCCCCCCCCCTCTCTACCTCCGCCATGTATGCTAGCTGCCTGCCTCACCTCCACTACTGCCACGGATCGCTACCAGCCGACGGACACGCGCGGCCCCGCCAAAGCGAGGGGAACTGCGTGGTTGAATTGCTATGTTTGCACCACTGTTGTGTTGTTTACGTTTCCTTTCTTTTCTTTTCAATTTTGTTGGGGACGGTTGGGCGAAAACGGTGCTACTAGATGTGTGCTTCCCACTTGCTGTTTCTGGAGTTGGGGCCTGCGGATTGCCCCGAGACAGCTTCCACAGCTCCTGTTATGGTCGTCTATCTACTGCACTGGAAAAATGTAAGATCACTAACTGTGCTACGGTTGTGTTGCTCACGTATGATACATTGCAATGTTGGACACCCTGCTGAGAGCTCGGAGCTCCACAAAAGTTGTATTACTGTCGACTGTTATCCTGACTTGGATGATGTGCACACCTGATAGCGGCCTGCCTCCGGGTTGTTGGCGTGACGCAGTGTAACCGTTTGTCCCTTTTATCATAATAAATGTCTTACACCAAAAAAAAAAAAAAAAAAAAAAAAGGTTGCCAGACACTAAAGTCAAGCCAAGAGAGTTATTGACTGAGAATATGGTTGCATATCTAGAAGATTTAACAGAAGATCTTTCTAGTTCAATATCCAAAGATGAGTGGATGGAGGCCATGAAGAAAGACCAAATCATGTGGAATTTATTTAAGATGTGTAAGGAGGGTGTGTCTAGATAAAGCACAGTGCCATCTAGTCTTAGAGCTTATGTCCAGTTACAAGATGAAATCTCGATGCAAGGAGATTTTATTTTAGTGAGAGGCGAGAAATACTTACCACCAGAATCTCTTAGACCTCATATCATTGCCTTGGCTCATGAGGGTCATTTGGGCCAAACACTCACTGCCAGACGTTTAAAAGAGAATTTTTGGTGGCCGGGCATAGATTCCCAGGTTAAATCGTGGGTGGAGCAATGTGAACTTTGCAGGGAGTCTGAGAAAAGATTACAAGTAGGTGCAAGTACTCACTCATTTGGACGAGTAGTGTCCGAGGAAGATGTATGGAAAAAAGTATGCATTGATTTTATAGGTCCATTTAATGGACAACAAGACAGTGAGAAGTTTGCCATGGTGTTGGTGGATTCAACTTCAAAGTGGGTAGAAGTTGCATTCATGAGAAGTATTAATACACAATCCACTATTAAAGTACTTACCGAGATTTTCAGACGAGAAGGGATTCCTGCTATGATCTTATCAGATAATGGGACACAACTTACGTCCAGGGAGATGGAAAATTAATTTGATCATGTCCCGAAACCTTAATAAAATATCCAAAAAAGACACAAGGGGCAGGGTAGGAATACTCTCACCCTCCAGGCCTGGTAGTGGGGTCTCAGAGGGACTTGTTAAAAATAAAATACTGCACCAAATTCTCAGAGGATTCACGAATTTGTAGCAATTTGTTTTTTTGGTAATAACCCCTCTGGCTAGGCCAGGTCTGGGAGGAAGGCCGACATTAATTTAAGGGGGAGAGGGAGCACATAGCTCCTGCTCCCCAATCCTCCATAAGGCCTTGGGGACCACCCCCCGGGCTGGTAAGTTATTTGAACGGCTGGTAAGTTAATTGAAGGGGATGGGGCGCGCTGTCCCCCTTCTCGGGCCAGGAGAGGCTCTGGGGACTCCATCACACGGGGCTGGCAGGATAATTGTAGGGGAGGGGGGCTGTGCTGCTCCCTCCCCAGGCCAAGTAAGGCCCTGGGGACCCCATCTCCCAGGGTGGGCAGGTCAAGTGAAGGGGAGGCTGTATGACCCCTCTCCCCGTGCCAGGAGAGGCCCCATTTCCGGGGGCCAGTAAAAATACTGAAGGGGCAAGGGCTCTGCAGCTCTCCCCCAGGCCAGGACCAATGTAATAGTTAGGCGAAATATTCAGTTTTAAACTCTAAAAAACACTGAAATTCACCAGTTATAGTTAGTTATCTCAAGTAACTATGATTTCTGGTCTAACTATAGCTCACACGCCCTGCCTTGCACTGTTTATGACCTCACATATTACATCACTTATGACATGTTCCATGCCATCATTTATGACATCACTGATGTCATCTCAAATTACATCATTGATGACATCACCGATGACATCATCCAATGAGTGTGTGTTCATTTGTTTTATAGTTTACCTAGTGGCAAGTAACTACCAAAATACTTTTCTACCTAATTTTGTACATCATGTGTCCAGCTAATCTGTATAAGTGTTTACAAAACCTATTTGCTCCTAATGCAACATAGGTGTTTAGAGGTATTGAACACTTTATAAATGTTTATATTGAGGAGTAACACTGGGTGCAGGTGACAGTTGAAGACTTGTGTTCATTATTTTTCACAAAGGTTTTTTGGTACTGTAGAAATTTTTTCCAGCAGAGCAAAGATTCTACACAACACATACTGAGGGGCATATTACCAAGCAATAGCGATAATTATCGAGAGAAAATGTTACCGCTAAGCTGCGGTGATTTTTACCGCAGATAAACCTTGGTATTACCAAGGTTTATCGCAAATGCGATAAAAAACGGCCGCAATGCATGAATATCGCTGAAAAGTCAGCGATATTCATGCATTATCGAGCTAATGCTCTTAGCCATGTTATCCACCTCCCATTGGATAACATGGCTAAGAACTGCTCAGAGGCAGGTGTTAGCTTTTGGAGATATTCGCGCTTAGCGCGAATATCTCCAAAAGTTGGTAATAGGAGATAGCGATGTTAGCGACTGTTTCCAGTCGCTAACATCTTGGCACGCCCACTTTGCATGTCATTAGTGATAAATATTACTGACATGCAAAGTGGGGCCCAAGATGGTCGCTATCTCCTACTAGCTGTCGCTAACTGGTGTTAGCGACAGCTAGGTAATAGGGAGATAGTTTTATCTCCGCTTTCTTGGCTTTTAAAGCCAAAAAAGCGTAGATAAACCCCCTTGATAATATGCCCCCTAGTATTGTAAGCAGCTTTCAGTTATGAAACAGAATTGTCTCAGCGTGACAATTTCTATTTAACATAGAAGACTGTGTGCATCAAGTACTAACATATGTAAATGTGCTTGTTTTGTTTTAAAAAAATGAGCTATTTGTAAAGTTTCCACAACTGTATGAAGGCTGCAGGTAGTATGATCTTCATACATTGGTTATTTTATGTGAATAGTCACTCTTTGGACAAGCTTTGCATAGTGTGTACACTGTTCTTAGTAGCCACTCTGGGGCAGATTCACAGATTTAATCTGAGACAAACTTACTACTTTTGGTATTCACAGAAGACATTTAGTTGTAGTAAATTTAGTATTTTGTCTTAAGTTAGGATTTTGTCTTAAATCAGTATTTTGTCTTAAGTTAAACTTAAGTTTGTCTTAAGTTTTGGTCTTAAGACAAAATCCAAACTTAAGACAAATCCTAACAAGTCAAAATCCTAACTTTACTACTACTAAATGCCTTCTGTGAATACCAAAAGTAGTAAGTTTAGGATTTTGTCTCAGATTAGTGCTGTGAATTAGCCCCTCTTTCAATACTATGTGGTGTATCTCTCATGTGAGTTTCTCTATCTGCAAACAATGTGGTAGAGAGTAAACTCCTGCCATAGAGTAAACAGTGTTAACAGTAACCACATTTCTACTTATATCTACTTAATTTCTCAATGTAGGCTCAGTGACTGTCCTAGTTTGATACAGGTAAAGACTGTCTATAGTAGGCCATTAGGTATGTAAAAGGGCCTCACTATCTGGAGTAACTTGAGGGCATATTATCAAGACATGCGATAAAATTATTGCAGTTTTAGCGGCAGAAAACTGCAGCTAAAGAGGGGATAATGGGCTTGATAATATGTGCTTGTGAATTCCCATAGCAGCCCAGGTTCTGGTGTTAACCTGGGCTGCTATGGGAATTCACAAGGGCATGTTATCAAGCCCATTATTGCCGCTTTAGCGGCAGTTTCCTGCCGATAAAGCAGCGATAATTTTGAGGTGAGCCACATGCCCCCCTCTTCAAGCCTTATTAGGCCCTCTGGACACCATCCTACAAGGCCACCACTAAAATCCGAAGTGAGGGAGCCTCCTGGCTACCCTCCACAAGCCTTGTTAGGCCCTGGGCACCCCATTACCCCGGGCGGTTGTTTTAATGAAAGGGGGCAGGGATGAGTTGCCCCCACCCCCAGCCGTGACAAGCTCTGGGGACCCTATCCCCCAGGAACACAATATTAATTAGAAGGAAGAGGGGTCGCACGGCTACCCTCCGCAAGCCTTTTCCAACCCCGGGGACCCAATCCCTGAGGCCAGCACTATTAAAGGTGGGTGCTCTAGCGTTCTCCCAGGGCACCCACCATACACAACGTTGGGGGCTACAGCAGGAATCCCAGGGACCACGCGTCCCCTGCAAGCTCTCTGCAGGCTGCGTGAGCTGGTATTGCTACACCCACAGGGAACAGATATTAATGCTGCTCCCTCCCAGCAGTATTAATAATTGTATGTGTTCCCCTGCCCATATCAGTGCAGGCAGGGAAACAAATCAAAAGCCTGCTCTCAGCCGCTGGGAGCATTTGAAAAACTTCAGCTCACTGGGAGCAGACTTTGTGTTTGCTCCCGCTTCGTAAGAGAATCAAAAATGCTTCTGCCAAGCGGGAGCTAACACAAATTTCAGCTATGAAACTGCTATGTCCCAGGGGTGGGTTCTCTGTGACATAGCATGTGAGCAGGCCCCATGTGATGGGGTTCCTGGGACCATAAATAACTCTGGCAGGGGGCCACACGGCCCCCTCCCTTAATTAAAGTAATTGACCCAGGGTGGATCCCAGGGGGCCTTTAAAGGCTCAGGGAGGGTAGCTGCATGACCCTCCTTCCCACTTCCATTCATTTTGGCCACAGGTGTGGGCTCTTCAGGGCTTTTAGTTGTTCAGGAAGGGTAGCTGCCCTCTCCATTTTGATACTTTGGCCCTGGGGATGGGCTCCCATGGGCCACTGGAGGATCAGGAAGGGGGCTGCGTGCTGCGTGCCCCCTCCACTCATATGCACATTTTGGCCCTGGGGGTGGGCTCTCAGGTCCTTTAGTGGCTTGGGGAGGGAGGGCCATAATGCACCATCCTTTTTTTCTGATTTCATCCCCGGGTGTGGACTTCCCGGGGCCTTTAATGGCTTGAGTAGAGGGGCCATGTGGCCCCTCTCCCTTGATTGAATAATGCCCCAGAGTGGGCTCCCTGGGGCATTTATTTCTATCCCGCAGGCGACCCGCAGGATTGCAGTAATTTTTGCCGATTTGTTTTGGTTTTGGCCTCAGAGGGGTTCCTCTGAGTCCCCCCTAATGAGGCCTAGGGGGTCAGGGAATCCCTACCCAGCCCCCTTATATTACTTATCTTTTTTTTCTTCATGACAGGGGACTAAGCTCTTTCTCAGTTAAAGCAAAGGCTGCATGGAATGCCCTTCCTTTGGTCCTGTGTTCTATCCAGGATCTAGCGGCTTTCAAAAAAGAATTTTAAACATACTTATTCATCTGATTTAAACTGTTATACCCCGATGGTTTGGTTCCGCGCAGGGACACTCACGAGTAGCCGTGCGCGTAATAAATTCATATAACTAAGTCCCTGAGTCCTGTAACGGTTGCCAGCAGCATTTTTCGGTTTACAGGCAATCACTGTATTTCCTGCCGCTGGAGTCTAACTCCTATATGAGTGAGATGGCCCGAGAGAAATAAAGTTCACTAGGGCCAATCAGAAAACTCCATTTTTTAATTGGCAACCCCACAAGAGTCTTGTGAGCCTCTCACAGACCCAACCATCCAGATATACAATTATTTTTTTACTTTAATTTCTCAACAACCACTCAACAGATTTACACCAGATCACAAAAAACACAATTTGAGGACCAAGATTTAGCTTCCTGGCAAAATTTGGTGTAATTCCCTACAGAAAATGCATGAGTTTTTTGTATTTGTAAGCCACGCTTGATGGATTACACTGAAACTTTCCAGGCACAAACTAATCATCTTTTTGGAAAGATATGTGGAGATTCATCGTATTAGTAAACCAAAATAAAATGCTTTTCTTATGAAACAGGTGACCTAACCTTAACTACCAAGTGGCAACTACCCAGTGGGTTGAATATATGTGTGTTGTGTGTGCATGAGTGCGTGCGTGCATGCATGCGAGTGTGTGGCAGTTTAAAATCCAAGGTAAAGGCATTGCATTGTAATGGATGCATGGTAAAAGCATGAGATGTAAATGCATGTGTGGTTATGTCATTCAACCCCTGTGAAGTAACACATGCAACTTAATTTGCTCTCGTTGAGACATAGGGGCTTATTTACAAGCCCCTTGCGCCACGCGTACGTTACTTTTCCCATGTTACAAATGACGCAGAAGTGGCGCAAGGGGCTTGTAAATAAGCCCCATAATACTTTCTGGTGTAGAGGGTCTTCCTGTGTTCAGAAGAGATTTAATGAGTATACCCAGTAGGATTTATAATCTGCACATTATCTCTTCCTTATATCTCAATATACAGGAGTGTGCTCCTTCTTAGTGAGCGCGGCTAAGGTCTGAAATGTGGAAGGGGGTCAGAGAGGAGTTTGGTAATGCTCAAAAACCCACGTCTGTGGGCATACAGAAACACCCAAGACAAATTACGCCTTAATCCTCGCCCTCCCCACCTCTTGCAAGGGATTTACGCTTCTGATGTGTTGGTAGTGGTGGTGTGTAAATACATAGTAGTAAATAAATACATTTATACTAGGTTATCTCATGTGTGAATGCCTGTTAGACACAAATGGACCCATTTCCAGCCATAAATGTCCTACTGATTCGGGCTCATGGAATACGCTCAATGATACACATGACGAAAGGCTTGCTGCAAATAATTGGTGTTTCAGCACTTCATTCTCCCCTTTAAGACCTAATGCTATATTTCTATGCAGCACTTTAAACTCTGCAAGCATTCATTTGTACAAACCATTTGGTAAACCAGTCTTACCAGGATAAAGCAAAATGTGAAATTAAAATCAGAGAGGGAAAGCCACATTCTACTACACCTTTAATCTATTTATTTTTATACCTTGTGCAGCAAGGCGTGCCCCAAAAAGGATCTTAATAAGGCCAAACAGGCCTATATGGGTGCTGCATGCATATGTCGCCGCTATTTGGGCATGCTACCTTATATTACCGGAGTACATCCTGGCCATAAGAAAATTCTGCCCGTCTGGCTTGCTGTCCGCATATTCGCTGTAATACAGTCAGCATTCCACAGGGTGGCAGTATTCCATCATGCATGTTAAATTGTAGGCACTACTTATGTAATGAGAAAGGCGTCGAAGGTACAGAAGGAGATGTGATCTAATAGCGAGAAATCTCAGATTTGAAATTGGGGGACTGTGTTCAAGTCCGAGCGTCGCTCCACATCCTGAGATTCTAGGCAAATAACATTGGGGCATATCATCAAGCGGCAGCGATAATTATCGCTGGCCGCGTATAGCGTGAACATTTCTAGCGCCTGATTAGCGCGCTATTAACAACGCGCATCGCCGAGGCAATAGTAATCCCGGCAATTGCGGCGAAAAGCGGGAATATCGCTTGATTACCAGCGATAAAGAACAGCGATAGGGAAAATCATTGTTGATAGGGAGAAGTGGATTTAGCTTTACAATCAACCTCCCATGATACATATAGGTAAATCAGAAAATTAGCAGGTGTTTGAAACCGGCGATATACGCGGTTAGCACAACTTTTTATGTCGCTAGGCGGGTTAGCGATATCCTTGTTGATAGTGAGAAGCTGAGTTAACGACTATTTTCGCTTAGATTAATTTGGGAACCTACCTTGCATCTCATTAGCGATGCAAGGCGAGGCGCTGAGGATATGTGCATTAAGGCATGAATTCACGTGCTAGCGCGACCATGCTGATATTGGGATATAATTATCGCTGCTTTTCGCCCGAAAACGGACGCTAAAGCGGCAATAAATCTACCGCGGCCCCTTGATGATATGCCCCTTAATCTCCCTGTGCCAGAAAATATATTTTGACCTAGTGTAATGTAAACTGGTTCTCGTGTAGAGTGCTGTAATGCACTTGGGCCAAGTTCGTGCTACTTAAAACTGCAAAAACATGAGGGGCGTGGCTTCGGAGCCTTCGGAGATGGCCGCGGTTCTTGGGAGCTCCGCCGCGACGTGAGGGTTTGGATCGGCCCCAGGACTTATTCCTTTTGTCCGGACCTGAATTTGTTCCTTTTTGTGCGCCGAAACCAGGGCTGCTTCTAATGCAGCGAAAAAACGCACTCATGGTGAGCCTTGTGACTGTTTTTTCTCCACTTTGTTGTTGCTCCTCAGCGTAAAATCGCGGTCGCCATTTAGTTTTTCAGCGTTCCCGCTGATTATCGCTCTGTCTCTGCGACATGAGTCTTCCTCTCAGGACCACCTGCCTTTTTTGTAATGTTCACTCCATTCTCCATTGCTGATTATTTGTGACCTTCCTCAACTCGCTGGTCTCTGAACTTTATTTATTTATATTGCTCTCTGCTGACTGACTTTCCATTTCTCCTTTATCACTTCATTCTTTCGAGACACCTCACGATTTCCCTGAAGGACTTCCGTTTTTTACGTCTCTTCATGGCGTCGTCTCGAAACAATCGTGGTAACTCCCTTCAGTCTAAACAAGCTGGCTTAGATGACTTCAATCCATTCAGTGTTTTACAAGAACCTATGGACGGGGATGTTACTGACTCCAATACATCTAAACCCTCTCCTTCAGCTTCAAGTTCCCGCTCCAGCTCCAAACAAACTACTAAAGTGCCCTCAACATCAGCGGCTCCTTCTGGCAAACGAGTGAAAGCGAACCCGCCATCTCCTACTAACTCGTCTTCCACAATTTTTATGAAGCTCATTCTTGAAGAGATTCGGGCTCTTAAGCCTCACATGGAAGAAACTAATACCCACTTGCAAAATTTGGAATCTTCTTGGTCGCTCACTGAGCAGAGAATTGGAGAATTGGAAGGTTGTGTGGACTTAGTTCAGGGTCTCACCAATCAAGTCCCCCTCATGTCTAAAGAGATATCTTATCTTAAACAGCAGATTGAACAATTGGGAAATCGAAATAGACGCAATAATTTGCGTATGTACGGACTGGCAGAAAATCTTGAAGGCTCAAATCCAATATCCTTTTTTCAATCTTTCCTACCACCTCTTCTGGGTCTCCCTGACACTCCACCACTGAATATTCAACATGCTCACTGTCTTGGTCCACCCTCTCACTCTGCTTCATCTTCCTCAAAGCCTAGAGGTGTTATCCTTTATTGTTTGGAGTACACTGTACTGCTCAAAGTCCTTCATGCAGCTAAACAACGTGGTAAACTTACTTTCAGGGAGGTGGGAGCGCACCAGACACGCCCCAACGAAATTACCTTTTGCATGATGGTTCATGTAGTTCATTATTTCTCGCTCAGTTCAATTCCAAGTGTTCATAGCCAATGCTGTATAATTAGTTTCAATTCGTATCCCTAGACACGTGTTTCATGACTCCTCAATCTTCAGTAGGGAAAAAAAAGCAAAGTTCATAGGTTGCAGGGCATGCTGCCTTATCTCTCAGGACCAGTTCCACTCACAGCATGAAGATGCAGGCTCCCGAGCTCGTCAGCTCACAGGAATTTGATACTTTCATGGAGGTGGGAGCGCACCAGACACGCCCCAACGAAATTACCTTTTGCATGATGGTTCATGTAGTTCATTATTTCTCGCTCAGTTCAATTCCATGTGTTCATAGCCAATGCTGTATAATTAGTTTCAATTCGTATCCCTAGACACGTGTTTCATGATTCCTCAATCTTCAGTAGGGAAAAAAAAGCAAAGTTCATAGGTTGCAGGGCATGCTGCCTTATCTCTCAGGACCAGGTCCACTCACAGCATGAAGGTGCAGGCTCCCGAGCTCGTCAGCTCACAGGAATTTGATACTTTCAGGGAGGTGGGAGCGCACCAGACACGCCCCAACGAAATTACCTTTTGCATGATGGTTCATGTAGTTCATTATTTCTCGCTCAGTTCAATTCCAAGTGTTCATAGCCAATGCTGTATAATTAGTTTCAATTCGTATCCCTAGACACGTGTTTCATGATTCCTCAATCTTCAGTAGTGAAAAAAAAGCAAAGATTGAAGATTGGGAAATCATGAAACATGTGTCTAGGGATACGAATTGAAACTAATTATACAGCACTGGCTATGAACACTTGGAATTGAACTGAGCGAGAAATAATGAACCACATGAACCATCATGCAAAAGGTAATTTCGTTGGGGCGTGTCTGGTGCGCTCCCACCTCCCTGAAAGTATCAAATTCCTGTGAGCTGACGAGCTCGGGAGCCTGCACCTTCATGCTGTGAGTGGAACTGGTCCTGAGAGATAAGGCAGTATGCCCTGCAACCAATGAACTTTGCTTTTTTTTCCCTACTGAAGATTGAGGAATCATGAAACACGTGTCTAGGGATATGAATTGAAACTAATTATACAGCACTGGCTATGAACACTTGGAATTGAACTGAGCGAGAAATAATGAACTACATGAACCATCATGCAAAAGGTAATTTCGTTGGGGCGTGTCTGGTGCGCTCCCACCTCCCTGAAAGTATCAAATTCCTGTGAGCTGACGAGCTCGGGAGCCTGCACCTTCATGCTGTGAGTGGAACTGGTCCTGAGAGATAAGGCAGCATGCCCTGCAACCTATGAACTTTGCTTTTTTTCCCCTACTGAAGATTGAGGAATCATGAAACACGTGTCTAGGGATACGAATTGAAACTAATTATACAGCACTGGCTATGAACACTTGGAATTGAACTGAGCGAGAAATAATGAACTAGATGAACCATCATGCAAAAGGTAATTTTGTTGGGGCGTGTCTGGTGCGCTCCCACCTCCCTGAAAGTATCATATTCCTGTGAGCTGACGAGCTCGGGAGCCTGCACCTTCATGCTGTGAGTGGAACTGGTCCTGAGAGATAAGGCAGCATGCCCTGTAACCTATGAACTTTGCTTTTTTTTCCCTACTGAAGATTGAGGAATCATGAAACACGTGTCTAGGGATACGAATTGAAACTAATTATAGAGCACTGGCTATGAACACTTGGAATTGAACTGAGCGAGAAATAATGAACTACATGAACCATCATGCAAAAGGTAATTTCGTTGGGGCGTGTCTGGTGCGCTCCCACCTCCCTGAAAGTATCAAATTCCTGTGAGCTGACCAGCTCGGGAGCCTGCACCTTCATGCTGTGAGTGGAACTGGTCCTGAGAGATAAGGCAGCATGCCCTGCAACCTATGAACTTTGCTTTTTTTTCCCTACTGAAGATTGAGGAATCATGAAACACGTGTCTAGGGATACGAATTGAAACTAATTATACAGCACTGGCTATGAACACTTGGAATTGAACTGAGCGAGAAATAATGAACTACATGAACCATCATGCAAAAGGTAATTTCGTTGGGGCGTGTCTGGTGCGCTCCCACCTCCCTGAAAGTATCAAACGTGGTAAACTTACCTGGAATGGTTCTAACCTCTTTTTTGCCCAGGACTATGCCAAGGCAACGGCGGATCGTCGGAAAAGATTCTTAGAGATGAGGCCTGCTCTGCGTAGTTTGAATGCCCGTTATGGTCTCTTACACCCCTGCCTCTTCCGAGTGACTTACAATAACAAGACGACCACGTATGAAGATGCGGATACCGAAGAAAGATGGGTAATTGTTTCACTATTGGTTAACAAGATTCCTATAACTATTTTCAATGTTTATGCTCCCACTGTGCACAACAAGTTATTTTGGCCTCAAATCCTTTCCTCCTCCATGCAGCACTCTGATGATTATTTTATTCTTTGTGGGGATTGCAACATGATTATGGATCCTTTTCTAGATAGAAAGTCCTCATCCCGTTTCTCCCCATCCCAAGCCCATTCCCAGTTTAAAACTACCATATCACAACGTT
The DNA here is from genome assembly GCF_964261635.1 of Lissotriton helveticus. Classification (NCBI taxonomy): domain Eukaryota; kingdom Metazoa; phylum Chordata; class Amphibia; order Caudata; family Salamandridae; genus Lissotriton; species Lissotriton helveticus. Next base: position 1,766,122,157 of record NC_136057.1, read on the forward strand.
CCCTTGTCGATTTCTGGAGACTTTGCCACCCTACTTCACAAGAGTATACCTTTTTCTCTCCCGTACACTCCTCCCAATCCCAAATTGATTATCTCTTTATTTCCAAAGCTTTGACACAACACATTACTCACTCAGACATCGGTTTCATCCTTATCTCTGACCATGCCCCTGTTTCCTTAGGTCTTGATTTACTCCACCCTGTTAAAGGTACTCGTCGCTGGAGATTTAATAATTTCCTTCTTCTAGACACACAATTTACATCTGCCTTCCTTGACTTTGCTCCACGCTTTTTTAAAGAAAATGAATCTCCTCACACTTGTCCTCAATAAATCTGGGACACTTTCAAAGCTGCCTCTAGGGATTTCATTATTTCCTATGTTGCCAAAAAACGTCGTCTTGCACGGCAATCCTTATCTACTTTGACATCCCAAATGAAACATCTTGAACGTTCTTATTTTTCTCCCAAATCCCCTTCTGTCCTTACTCAGCATATTAATGCCAAACTTTCCTTTAACAAATTATCTACCGACTCTGCCAATTTGATCTTACTTAAATCTAGTGCTAAGTTCTACTCCTCACAAAATAAAGCTGGAAATGTTCTTGCTAATTACCTTAAAGTAAAAAAAGAGCAGACGAAAATTGATTCGATTGTCTCTTCTTCCAATGTTAGTCTCCACAAAGATGAAGATATTTTGGAAGAATTCACTCATTTTTACCAGACTCTCTATACCCCAGAATCTCCTCCCTCCTCCTCGGACATCGATGCGTATCTCTCCTCCATCCCTCCCCCCCGGTATCGGACGTTGACTTTTCATCTCTAGATAAAGACATTCTTCCCGCGGACATTTTGGAGGCCATTCGTGTTCTTAAGAAAGGCAAGGCCCCAGGTCCTGATGGATTCTCAATTGAATTTTACTCCAGTTTTTCCTCTTTTCCTGTTCCTAAACTTCACCAATTATTTTCCTTTTTTATTACTTATCAGAAATCGGAAGGTTCTTTTCAGGAAGCCCTCATTTGTCTTCTCCCCAAGGATAACAAGGATCATACCTTATGTAAAAATTATAGGCCCATCTCTTTAATTAATTTGGATTATAAGATCTTTGCAAAAATTTTAGCATTACGTCTCGATAAAATTCTTCCCCAACTCATTGGCAAAGAGCAATGTGGTTTCATCAAAGGCCGCCATCTTTCGGATAATACTCGTCTTTTCTTTAATGTTCTCAGTAAGTCCCCTACTTTCTCTCACTCTTTGGCTGCTATCGCTTTAGATGCTGAGAAAGCTTTTGGTAGGTCAACTGGTCTTTTCTGCTTTCTACTTTATCCTGGTTTGGTTTTGGCTCTAAATTTATTTCTTATATTTCTTTGTTATATTCTTTTTCTAGGTCTTTTATTTTTGCTAATGGTCTTGTCTCTTCTTCTTTCCCTCTTTTTAGAGGTGTCCGTCAAGGTTGTCCCCTTTCTCCTCTTCTATTTATTTTGGCTTTGGAACCATTTTTATATCGGATTAGATTAAATCCTGATATTTCCAGTTTTCCGTATGGGGATACTCACTTAAAGCTTTCTGCTTACGCGGACGACATTCTTTTTAAGTATGGGCGCAAATACCGTTCTGCTCGCGGACTTTGCGGATTTTCGGCAAATTCACAATCCGCGAATTCCCGCGAATTTGCCGAAAAACCGCAAATCCGCGAGCGGAATGGATCCGGGGGGCAAAAGTTCAAGCTTCAAGCTTGTAACTATTTTAGAATGGCGCCGGCAAGCTGCCAGCGCCATTCTAAAATAGTTACTAAGTTAGCTTCAACAGGAAGCACTAATAGAAGCAGGTGCTCGAGTTTAACTGAATTCGAGCACCTGCTTTATTTTATCTATTAGTGCTTCCTGATGAAGCTAACTTAGTAACTATTTTAGAATGGCGCTTGCAGCTTGCCGGCACCGTTCTAAAATAAAACAGGAGAGGGGCAGAGGGCAGAAGGGCACAACAACGAGTGGGGCAGAGGGCAGAAGGGCACAACAACGAGTGGGGCAGAGGGCAGAAGGGCACAACAACGAGTGGGGCAGAGGGCAGAAGGGCACAACAACGAGTGGGGCAGAGGGCAGAAGGGCACAACAACGAGTGAGGCAGAGGGCAGAATGCCACAACAACGAGTGGGGCAGAGGGCAGAAGGCAGAAGGGCACAACAATGAGTGGGGCAGAATGGCACAACAACGAGTGGGGCAGAGGGAAGAAGGGCACAACAACAAGTGGGGCAGAGGGCAGAAGGGCACAACAACAAGTGGGGCAGAGGGCAGAATGGCACAACAACGAGTGGGGCAGAGGGCAGAAGGGCACAACAAGGAGTGGGGCAGAGGGCACAAGGGCACAACAACGAGTGGGGCAGAGGGCAGAATGGCACAACAACGAGTGGGGCAGAGGGCAGAAGGGCACAAAAACGAGTGGGGCAGAGGGCAGAATGGCGCAAAAACGAGTGGGGCAGAGGGCAGAAGGGCACAACAACGAGCGGTCTCGCACAAAAAAAAAACAGCGAACACGCAAAGTGCCCCGCGAACACGCAAATTCCCCGCGAACACGCAAAGCGCCCGCTAACACGCAAAAATAAAAAAATCCGCAAATTAGCACAAATTCACTAATTTTGCGAATCGCTAATTTGCAAATCCGCAAATTCGCGGATTGCGAATTTGCAAAATTTGCCCATACTTAATTCTTTTATTCCTTTCTCACCCTCTTACTTCTATTCCGGCTTTCTTGTCTTACTATGCCAATGTTTCTGGTTATAAACTCAACGTTGATAAGTGTGAAATCCTTCCCCTTAATAAATTCTGTTTTCATGCTGATTTTTTACTCTCTTCATTTCATTGGAGTCCTTCTAAAATAAAATACTTGGGCCTCTGGTTCACTCCTTCTATTAAAGACACGCTTTCCTTAAACATTAGAACTCTGCTCACAACTTTTACTGACTTCACTACTAGATGGCATCCTTTGTTCTTATCTTGGTGGGGTAGATTAGACTCCGTTAAAATGATGTTGGTTCCAATAATTTTATTTTTCCTTTCTAATCTACCTGTTAATATTCCAAAGTCTTGTTTTAAATCCATTTATTCTATCCTTTCCAAATTCCTGTGGCAACACAAAAAGGCGAGGATGTCTTTTGCCAAACTTAAACGTCCTAAATCCTTAGGTGGTGTTAATTTTCCAGATTTCTCTTCGTACCACTCTTCTTTTTTCCTCTCCCACTCATCCCCTTTATTACTGGATCCCTTCGAAGATGTCTCTTCTCTTCCATTGTGGTGTGCACTTGAATCCTCCTTTTTTCATCCATTTTCCTTTAAAGAATGTATTTCTTTATCACATATTCCTCCCAAGTTGTCCCTCCCTATTCTTAAAAAATCCAGGAAAGTTTTTCTTCCTCTCTTTGTTAATGGTCTTGATGACAGAGCCAGCTTTTTGCAATTCTCTATTTGGTACAACCCTCTTATCAAAATCAAAAATAAAAAAAAAAATTCTGGAAGGATTGGTACTCCTTTGGTCTTTTTTGGGTCCATCAACTTTTTCAAGATGGTCTTTGTCTTCCCTTTTCATCTATCCAATCTCGCTTTTCTCTCCCTCCTTCCTTTCTCCTCAAATATAATTTATTACGTGCTGCCATTCAGTCTTGTTATGACTCTTTTGCTGCTTCTCCCGCTCCTCCTACACCTTCCTCGCTTACTATTCCCTTTCTTTTGTCCTCTCCTTCCGCTTCCCAAATTTATAAGCACTTACAAGATGTTCCTCTTCTTCGTGACAAATCCAAAACAGAACAAGATTGGGAAACTGATCTTGGCTCCTCTTTTACTATCCCAGTATGGCATAACATTTGGAATAAACTAAGGAAATCGTCTAGAGCAGCTAATACCACCCAGACTTTATTTTTTATCTATAACCGACTTTTAGTCACTCCCTCTAAACTGCATACTATTAACCCTTCTATTCCCTCTACATGTTGGTCCTGTCCCAATGCCCATGCCGACCTTAAACATATGCTTTTTACTTGTCCCCTCATTCAAGTTTTTTGGACCAAGGTATGGCAACAAATTAATTCTATTTTCTCCACACAATTTCCATTCTCACTCTCCCATATTTTTCTAGGTAGCCTCTCTGACATCTGGTCCTCCCACATTTCCTTTTCCACTACCTCTATTATCGACCTTCTCCTAGCGGAGGCCTTTCAACAAATTACTAAGTCCTGGAAAAATACTTCAAATGTCTCCTTTCAGGCTTGGTGGTATGGTGTTTGCTACAATCACAGACTAGACAGAGCTTATGTATACCCCATTCAACTTGCTATCAAGTACAGTTACAGAAATGGCAACCAGGTCAAAGGTCAGGCGCACAGCTGGTGGTAAAAGAGTAAGAGATGAATTGTAATATTCGTGAACTCCAAGAGAGAAGGGACAGGTTAACACACTATCCCCAGAAAGCCCTGAATGTCAATTCAGAGTTAGTCACTACAATATCATTGGTTACTCCCTGAGCTCCACACCAATATGAAACAATGCAATCTACGCAAACATATATTTGGAACAATTTCAAGCAAGTGCAGAAGTAATGTCTTTGTCAAGTAAATATCCTCTGAAGTAAAGTGATCCACAAATCCAACTCGTGATAGTTGTCCAACCTAATTTAATGGTCGTTTTCCAAAAGTACGTTTATTTTGTAGTCACTTTCTTTAAATATTCATTCCTTACGATATATTCTTTCACAATCTTCAACATTTTGAAGATTAAATTACGTTGGACAACTATCACGAGTTGGATTTGTGGATCACTTTACTTCAGAGGATATTTACTTGACAAAGACATTACTTCTGCACTTGCTTGAAATTGTTCCAAATATATGTTTGCGTAGATTGCATTGTTTCATATTGGTGTGGAGCTCAGGGAGTAACCAATGATATTGTAGCAACTTGCTATCAAACGTGATTTACTGTGGTTACCAGTTACTACTTTTTTAGATATATCTGCTCAATCTCGTCCTTTGACATACCCCTTCCCATGAAGAAGTTCCTAAACCCCCTTGATTTGCCTATGATGCCTTTTTCCTTTTTATGAACAGATTGCCTTCCTCTTATTTTGCAATGATCTATGTAGAAGTCTCCCATGTTTCCTGCTTCTAATATTTTATGCCTCTGATACTTTTCACATATGACTTGTTTCTTCACTTTTTCCTTTCCCCGTCTTTTCCCTTCCCTTTCTTTCTTTTTCTCTTTCTTTTTCTCTTTCTCCTCTCCTCTTTCCCCTTTCTATATTGTATTATTCTGCCCCTTTTTGTATTGTTTGCTTGTATTCATATTGCTGATTTTGTATCCTTATTTGAGGCAATCTTTCTTTCAATAAAGTTTCTTTCAAACTTAAAAAAAAATTGCAAAAACATCCCTGCCAAGTACCACGCATAGCGGCCAAGGTTTCAGATTGCTATGTGTGACATTTTCATAAATTCAGTGTAATTTTGAGTGACATTTCAACAACTATGAGTGACACTCACTAGCAAAATCAAACAATGAAGAGGAGTTTACCTAGACTGAATAAGTGCTTCAAATAACCAAGTGTTAAATGTATACAATCCCGACGTGGAGCTCATTTGCAGACAATCATCTCTCCCTGTGCCTTAACATGTACTGTGCACAACATGAAAATAGCCTTGCATTTAGAGTTTGTGTCTCTGCCTCATGCCTGCACTCAGCAATGCTAAAAAGTGTGCTGTGTATGAGGCTGTGTGGGTGTCTGCACTCAGCACAGGGCACGAATAGTGAAGTAAAGGTCGCAGCGTGCGCGTCTGGCTATCCTAGGTAAGTAATAAGGCACATTGTGTAAATATCTGGGCCTTCTTCCTCCTCCCTGGCAACCAATTAAGTAGCATCAGTCTACTCTAGGGCTTCTCTGTCCCATGTGCACCGGAGTCAAGTCGTTCAGGATGTGAGAGGCCCCATCTCATCAGCTGCCTAATAAATGAATAAATCAACACTCAGCTGATTCGAGTCGCCAGAGCCACCGCAGACTGTCATTGGGCAAGCCTCAAGACAGGGAGGCCGAGGCACGCTACATGCATAGTTAGTTCGCAACAAATGAAATAACAAGCATTGGCATAGCCAATAGGTCTCGCCTTTGGGACCGCATAAGTGTTTAGCCATGCGGAGCTTACTATAACCGTTAATAATAGATTGGGGGTTGGTGCGTAAAATAAAATAACAATAAGTGAAATAAGGTTGCTTGAAGAAGCTGACAATCTGGTTCTACAACTGGTCTTTTAGACCTTGGGCAGGTACTGGCACATACCGATCATTCAACAGCGTCCGATTTCTGTTTGTTTACAAACATACACTTGAGTGCACACCAGCATCAATCCTAAACACAAACTACATCCGCGAGAGCTTGGTCACGTGAGAAGGGAGCAACGTGGCCAAGGAGAAAGGAGCTTGGGGCCAAGGCATTAAGGACTGCACGAGTTAACAATGACTCAAAAGGGGTAGGGGCTGCCTCGTAAATGGAGAAGTAACAGAGATGCAAGAGTCCTGTCACAGAGATCTATGGGGGAGATAGTGGCATAAGAAAAAATGTTAAAGGCACAGAGTTGGGACAAAGAAGATAGATGGAGGGAGAGGGCGTACAGCGCGTTAGGGAGTTTTGCAAAGTGAAAAACGAGTGAGTATAGAAGTCATACTCTTGGATTGCAGGCTTGACTAATATGTGCATCTGTTTACTTTTCGGCTTTACAAACCCATCAGTAAGGGCCCCTTTAATGGCTGTGCCGTGCATTTGCAATACTTGGGCACATTGGTGACAGTGGTTAACGGCGTGGTACTATATTGAAGTAACGCATGCGCCCTGGGTTGCCTGACAGAGTACTGCCGGCTGCTCAGATTTCCACGCGCACGCACAGGAACGGATGTAGACATTACTGCAGGAGGTGCAGTGACACAGATCGGAGCTGGGCTGGGAGCTCGAGCCGGAGAGTTATATAAGGAATTAGAGAAATACCTAACAAGAAGCCGCCGCCATTGCCAAAGCCAGTGTCCCGCGAGTGCTACATGGGGGCAGCCAGGGCTTTAAGTGGAAAAAAAAACTGAGGGTGCTATAAAAGGGGCGGGGCTAACCTCTTAAAGGGGTGTGGCCTATCCCTGCAGGGGTGTGGTCTAAATCAAGATAACTAGCATTGTGTGCCTATGAACACCCCTCCAATTAGCCTACCTTTGGAAAACTTTTTCTTCAAAGGATTTCACTTTACAAGGCAGCTCACCTAGCATGACGTCTCCACTCTAACCCATGATTTCGCTGCCCTCCATCTGGAGCACAGTGTAGGGCACTCTTTCCAGCCAGGCAGAAGGACACAGTGCAGGAAACTGAGCCCATAAACCCTGTGTGAGACACTTAAGGGGATAGAAGCCTGGATGGAAATTAAAGGCTGTGAATCTCCTTTTTAGGTCTCGGCTAGAAGCGCGCGAAGCGCGTTCTCGCCAGAGAACTATAGTCGTCGGCTCAGCCGACAACGAGTGGAGACAAGAGATGGCCACGCGCAGATTGAGAAGCATGGCAGAGTGGGATTCCGATGCACGACTTGGGATTGGGTCGCGCGCGTCGACGCACGCCTTGGGATTTGGTCGCGCGCGTGAGCTTGTACTGTAGACAGCTTATGACACGATGCTCACCTTGTAAGTTTCGGTTTCGTTTACACTCGTGCGTGTGCGGTGAGGCCCCCCAGTGAAGGAGGAGGCCGGTGGAGAGGAGGAAGGAGCGGCGGAGATCCCCTCCTCGGAGACCCGTTGTAGGTATCGGCTACCCTCCACGCTCGCTCGCAGAAGGCATTGAAGATGAGCAAACCTCCTCGGAAGCAGCACCGATTTCATCTGCGCAGGGCGCGCCTGGATTGCCGGCTGCCATAAGTCTTCCACTTGCCTCCTCTAAAATGTTGTCATGTATGCATCATGGTTTCTTTCTCAATGCACTTTTGCTCCTATCGAATGAATTTTAATTCTGTGCATCCGCTTCAAGAGCATATGTTGAGCAATGAGCCGAGGGGGTCGTTTCACTGTCGACTTGAAATACTTTCCTGAGGTACATTTGGGGGGTGGACGGCGCCGGAGTTGGTCGATCATATTTTTAATTAGCCAATGTCCGTCTCAGCTGTTGACTGGAGATTTCACTCCCTCTCTGGGCGAAGGTCTGTTTTCAATCTGCATTTCATTGGTTCTGTCTTTTTTATCTTTGATTAAGGAGTGGTTGCATTTGCCATGGTTACGATTGCAGTGTTTAAATAACACATCCAAGTTCTGGTTATTCTTTCACTTTTGGTGAATATGCGCACAGTTGCTGCAATTCACAAAAGGAAAAATGTGGGTATATAACTTACATTGCACTATGTAACCTACACATGCTGCAAGCGCGTTTAAAAATGTCCGGAACGCCAAGTGCCACATAATATGCAAATTTGGTGTCACTGAGGTCATAAAACATCATTAGCCTACTCGGGAGTAATCTGCAGCCAGTTTTAGGCACATTTCCTGCCGAGAAATATAAATCCAAGCGACTCAGCCATTGACTGTACAGTTAGTTCTTAAGACTTTTTTTATTTTTGAAAACTTTATTTTGAGCTTGATGTTAAAAGATACATTTGAGTAAATCAGCATATGTCTCATCTGTAACGCAAGGAGTCGGCGAGTACTCAACAGACACAGCCATTCAGCCCACATCCCGGAGGCTGGGCGGCAAGTAGGTACCAAAGACATGGGCTCCGTATTCATGACAGAGCAATAAACATGCCGAAATTACAGCCAAATAAAGGAAAAAATCATCACCACGCTCTTTTTCTGTTTACTAGAACAAATGAAAAAACTTTCCCTCCCCTCCCCCCACAACTCAGCATCAGTGAAACCCAGGGAAATACCTTCCGTTCAGGTCAGCAGGGCCCATCCGGGCGTAGGTATCACATCAAAAACAAACACAGATCCATTAGGGATAGCAAGTAAATCACCTATTTACAGAGGGTATACGTGCGGTATTAGGGCGACACCAGTTCGGAGCAATCTCTTCATCACCACTCCCGTTTACCTCCTCCCCGGAGACCGACCCCTGTGGAGTGAACAGCTCAGCACTAGTGGCATCGGAATCACTGTCTACAGAGCCCACTGCACACATCATGCGCCACGCTAACAGGTCCTCCTGCAGTTTCTCATCTCTACGTGTATGTTGCATGTGTGTTTCCTCCGCGAGGGACCATTCCTTGAAGTCTCGAAGCCAAGCTGTCAGCTCCGGGGCTCGACTGCCCATCCAGGTGATGGCCACCCTGCGTCTGGCGAGCACCAATAGCAGCTGCAACAGCTTATAGGACAATTTACTCTTTTTGGCCTTGGGTACCAGGGCCAACAGGCACTGTAGTGGATCCAAGACGATCCGGAGTCCCGTAATCTGCCTAATGCGCCCAACTACCTGTCCCCAGAAGGTCGCTACCGGGGGGCTCTCCCAGGCTAAATGGAAAAAGCCCGCCCCACTTTGTCCACATCTAGGGCAGTCGTCTCGTCGGTCATTGGAGATGCGGTGTAAGGACACGGGGGTCATATAAGCGCGGTGCATAAAATTGAAGTGGATGAGCTTGAACCGTGCGTTACACGAAACCATACGGGTCAACATACCGATTCGTTTGCGCCGGTCGGGTTCCAGGGGGACCCCGAGATCCGTCTCCCACGCAGCCCAAGCCGGGGAGACCGGAGGATCCGAGTCCTTCCGCATCGCGGCATACAACAATGCAGTAAGCCGTCGGCCCCTGCCACAGGAAAGGAGAATGTTAAGGGTGTGCGACATCGGAGGCGCCTCCGGGAACTGCGGCCAGGTCACTCGCGCCATGTCCTGCAGTCCCCTATAATGTAGGTAATGTCCCTCCATCAGGCAAAAGGCCGCCGCGGCCCCCTCGAAGGTCACAAAGGAGTCATCTGGGTACAGGTCCGCCAACGTTTCACATCCCCCTCCCTCCAGGAACGGAAGGACATGTGTTCTGCCATCCGCATTACGGGTGCCAGAATCCACACAGGCAATTCCCTATGGAAAGGAGCTCGCCGCAGTATTTTCTCTACGAACCGTTGCCAGATCGTTGCAGCGTGTCTCACCACATAGGGTAAGGACCCATCCGCTCCCCGTCCCTGCATCAGTGCCACCTGGTGCGTCTCCACATCAGCGCGTCCCGCCAAGAGGGCCAATTCCCAGTTATCCATGCCGGAGAACCAGCGCGCAGCCGGGTGGAGCTGCGCCGCGAAATAGTACAGGTCAAATCTCGGAGCCTCCAGACCTCCCTCCTCTCGACTCCGGACGATTGTGCGCAAAGCAATTCTACTACGCTTACCCGACCAAAGCAATGACGTAAGCAGTGAGTCAAGTGTGCGAAATAGGCTTGTCGGGATTGGGCACAGCGAATTCTGTAGGACGTACAGCAGTCGCGGAAGCATCACCATTTTAGCCACCGCCAATCGCCCCATGAGGGAAAGCGGAAGCGTGTTCCAGAACGAGATGGACTGCTGAAGGGACCGCACCACGCGTCCGGCATTGCGGGCCAGCAACTGGTCATCCGTCGACGCCACCTGAATGCCCAGATATCAGACGGCTTCCAGTTCCCACCGCAACCCCAGATGTGGGAGGTGCGCCCGCTGGTCGGGGCCATATCCCGCCAAGGGGAAAATTAGGGATTTATCAGGATTAATCCGGAGACCCGAGGCCGCGCCGAAGCGTTCCAATAGCTGCAGCAAAAGTGGCAGCGACTCATTCGGGGAAGTCAAATAGAATAGAGCATCATCCGCGTACAGGGAGACTACATTGATGGTGTCCCCCACTCTGACACCCCACCGCGCCATTTCCATCCGCACTAGGACCGCCAAGGGTTCAATCGCCAAGGCAAAGAGCAGCGGCGAGAGGGGGCACCCCTGCCGCGTGCCCCTGCCCAGGGGCCAGTCCTCCGATCGGGCCGCACCGAGGTGAACCCGGGCTCGAGGTGACCCATAAAGGATCCGGATCCAATTACAATAAATGGGGCCCAGACCCACCATTCGAAGCACTTCCAGTAGATATCGCCAATCTACCGTGTCGAATGCCTTGGCCAGATCTATGGACACCAGGACCTGGGGGTCCTGTCTATCACGTACTTCATGTATAAGATGGTTCAACCGACGGAGGTTCATCGCAGTGTTGCGACCGGGAATGAAGCCGCATTGATCCTGATGCACAAGATGCGCCATGTGCGGTGCCAAACGATTCGCAAGCATTTTCGTGAGAAGTTTCGCATCCGTGTTAATGAGAGTAATGGGACGATATGCTGCCGGGTCGCACCTGTCGCCTCCCGGTTTAAGAATCATGCACACCTCCCCCTGATTCATAGAGGGTGGGAGGGCGGCACTCTCCAGCGCCTCACCATAGACCTGCAGGAGCCGGGGGGCTAGGGCCTCCCCAAATGTCTGATAAAACTCCGGGTGAAACCCATCCCCACCAAGGGACTTGGCCCGCGGCAGACTGGCCAGCGCGACCTTGAGCTCGTGCAGGGATAAGGGCACCTCCAACTCCTTCGCCGCCTCCTCCGATAAAGTCTGGAGGGGCAACCCCTGAAGGTAAGCCCGAGAACCGGACTCCGTAACCGAGGGGTCTGCAGCATATACTGCCTGTAGATGGGCCCGTAGAACCTCCAGGATACCCGCCTCAGAATGTACAAGGTTCCCCGCAGGGTTCCGCAGAGCAGCTATCCGTTCCGGGGCGAATTCCCTCCTAAAAATCCAGGCCAGTAGTCTCCCAGCCTTATCCCCTTCTCGATGGAGTCGCTGACGATACTGGCCCAGAGTGTACCTATCAAGCCTAGTTAGTATGTCCTGGACCTCCTCCCTGGCCGACCTCTCCGACTCCAAATCTGGGTCGTCTGGGTCCGAAAGAGCCTGGCAGTTTCGTAGGCGGTCTTCCGCTTTATCCAGGTCATGGATCAACTGCTTCCGGACGCCATAGGTCAGGCCCATGCACGTACCTCGCACTACCGCTTTCATGGCATCCCATTTGACCACATAGGACAAATCAGCCCCGCCCCAGTTCAACTCCAAATAATCAGTAAGAGCTGTCTCCACCTGGGCTTTACCCACCGGGTCTTGTAACAGATCCCCGGGCATCCTCCAAGTCCGAGGACGAGATGGCCGGGCAAGCCACTGGACCACGCACGTCACCGGGGAATGGTCTGACAGAAAGCGGGCCTGGTGGGTGACCATCAGGGAAAGGGATGCATCCCTATTCGCAGTAAGGACCCTGTCTAGTCTGCTATGTGTATTATGTGTCGGAGTGTAGCAGGTATACAATTTTTGTAAGGGATGGTGCTGTCGCCATATGTCAACAAGCCCCAGATTATCCATCACTACCCGAAGGTTCGCCGTCATGCGCGGTTTCGTGCCGGCCCTGGGGGGATGCCTATCCAGCTCTGAGTCCAACACACAGTTAAAGTCCCCAAACCAAAGGAGGGGGGCATCTAGCTCCAAAACCAGGACATCCTGGAGCCGGGAGAAGAAGTCAGGGTCATCAACATTGGGCGCATAGGAATTCAAAATCGAAAAATCTCTTCCATCTACTTTCACCCGCAGTAGTAGGTACCTACCCTCTATATCAGCCTCCACATATTGCACCACAAAGGGTACCCCGGGGGCCACCCATATCAAGACCCCCCTAGCATAGGTAGAGAAGGAGGAGTGAAACATCTGACCCCTCCACTTTTTAGCCAATTTTTGAGCACCCTCATCTGTTAGATGTGTTTCCTGCAGACATGCGATGGCGACACAGTGGCGGCGGAGGAAGGACAGGACCCTATGTCTCTTGGTGCACGTGCCGAGCCCCCGCACGTTCCATGTCATTAACTTATAACCCATGGCCTGTGTGGATGCCCTTCCGGGGCAGTAAGCGCATTCCAGTGGGTTCTCCCGCTTGTGACCCTGAACGGTGCCTCGATGCCATCAACCATCGTCCCCCAATACCCCACCCAACCTTTGAAATCCCCAAACCCTTTAACACCCCCAAAACACCCCCCCCACAACCCCCTCCCACGAGCATACAGGCAATAAAAACAACAAAACATGCTACCTTGCCCTCCCCCTGCCAGTGCCAGGACGTGCACAGCCACCCCATCCGTTCCAAACAACCCCCACACACACACCAACTCAACCGGTACTTCCCACCCACCCCCCTTCCAGCTCCCCGCTAGACCCTGACTAACATAGCAAAGTTTAGGCAAGACACTACAACAGAATATGCAGTTACCCCGGCCTAGATTCCCCCTCAACTGGATGCAAGTCCTCCGCTCCATTCCATCATCCCTGGGAGTTAGTGGAGCCACCCCGCCTCACAAAACATCAGCAAGGGCATCAAAGTTCCTCCCATCTCAAGGACAGCACTGTGGAGTGAACAAGTACCTCAGGATGTGACCGGCTGCGTCCTCGTCTTGGGTAGTCCGGTCTCAGGAATCACCGGTGCCTCGGTGTCAGTGGTGGGCACCGTATCTTGCAGAGTGTCCGGAACCAAAGTGTCCCCGGGGAAAGACCTGGGCAGAGACTCCGGACCCGCCTCCCCCCCGGGTGGTTCCAACAGGAGAACGCCATCCTCACCCACCATGATTCTAGACTCTGCAGGATCCCTTGAGGCAGACCGGCGTCGTCGTCTCCCGCGGCGCCGTCTCTGAGGGCGGGTGCCCCACGTCTCCCGGGGACCTCCTCGTTCTCCCGGCGGTAGATCATCGCCGCGTATCTCGAGCCACTCCCAGACCTCCGCCGGGGATTCGAAAAAATGTGCACGACCTTGTGAGAGTACCTTGAGCTTAGCTGGGTACAAGAGCATATACTGCAGCTTCATTTCCCGGAGCTTCTGTTTCACGGCCAGGTAAGATTTCCGCTGCTCCTGTACCTGCTGGGTGTAGTCCCGATATATGGAGATGCGGCTGTTTTCAATAGTGAGATTGTCCGCTTCCCTTGCCGCCCTCAGTATACAGTCCCGGTCCTTGTAGTTCAATATCTTGGCGATAAGCGCTCTCGGTGATTCCCCCGGGCGCGGAGGCGGTACCAGGGCCCTGTGCGCTCGCTCGATAACAAAGACACTGGACAGTCCCTGTGGGCACAGGTGGGTTCGAATCCAAGTTTCCAGAAAACGTTCGGCGTTGCCCGCCTCCAATCGTTCCGGTACACCTAGGACCCTGATGTTACTACGGCGTGCCCTACCCTCCGCGTCCTCCGCTCTTCGTTCCAGGGCATGTGTCGCAGCCGTGAGGGTCGTTACCGTTTTCTTGAGGGAGGCCACCTCACCTTGCAGTAGAGTGATATTGCCCTCAGCGTCGGAGAATTTATCCGCAACCTTACGGAGGTCCGTGCGCAAGAGGTTGACATCAATAGAAACTGTCTCGATCTGCCGCTCAAGCGCAGTGTGGGAGCCCTGTATAGCTTTCAGCAGTTCAGCTCTGGATGGTTCCGCCGGCCCCTCCGCACCCTCTCCTGGCCAGTCTGACGGGTAATTCTTTGTGAGGGCAGCCTCTGGGTAGTGTACTGCTTGATTGTGTTGGGCTGGGTGGACTTCGACATCTTGTCTTTACGCATCGCCGGAGGTCACAGGACTCAACAATCCCTCTCCGGGAGATTCCGAGACTACTCGAACCCCCTGTCTCCCCACCACAGGGCTCCAGGCAGTTCCTCGAGGATCAAGGGGACCCCAGGCCGCAAAAAGGCAGGACCACACACCTGTGTTGGAGGCTATGTTGACCACCCTCGCCCCCACCGGGTAACGGCTATCACGGGGGGCAGTTGAATTCGACCACCCGCTCAGCCTTGGAGCGGTCAGGAGATGGACGGATCCAGGGTTCCCAGGAGAGCGAATAGAGGATGCACCCCTCCTCCTTCGCTCAGCAAGCAGCGAGGTTCAGGTCCGGCAGGCCAATGCAGGGATCAGGGACGTCGTGAGAGGCCAACACTCCACCAGACCTCCACTCCCGTGTGCGCAAGGGTCTTCAGGCACCCGGAGATCCGGGAGGCCCGTCCACAATGCTGAGCTCCGCGGGGAGACCGGGCCCCCAGTCAATCACCCAAGCCCAGGAAATAGCGCCTCAGGAGCAGCCAGAGCGCGATCAAGGAGTCCACCAGGCCGCCGGAGGGGTCCAGGGGAACCAACACACTCCAGGGGGGGCCAGGGCCCAGAAGCAGCGGAGGGAGACGACCCCACCAAGCGTCGAGTCCGGGACACTGGAGGGCGGCCCCCTACGTCCTTATTTCACGGCCCAACTGGAAGGCGCCCATGTACCCGGCCCCCACACGCGGGGGGGAGGGAAAGCAGCACAACGCCGCCGCTGGGGTCCGCAAACCCCCGCCGCAAACAGGCCTCAAGGCAGTCCGTGTTCCGCTACGTCACGGACAAGATGGCGGCCCAGCCCCGCAGGGCCCTAGCTCCAAAGTTCAGGGCCTCCGGGCGGGACACAAGGCCACACCGCCCCGGGCGGCACGTAAGCTTTTCCAGCCCCGGCTCCAGGGGTATCGATCCAGGCAGGGGGGCCCCCCTCGCAGACTGCTCGGGAGCCTCCAGGCAAGAGGGCGGGTGACGCGCCTCACCTCCGGTCTCCCGACAGGTCCCGGACCGCGCCGAGTACTCCCAGAGAGCCCTCCGGGGCTTCGCTAGCGCTGAAACGGCGGAGCCTCAGATGGCAGCAGGCTCCGCCGATGAAACGAGCACACGGCGGGCACCAGGGAGCCCAGCGAGGCCACTCCCGCCGCACGCCTCCGCACCAGGCCACGATCCCCGGCCTCGGGTAGATGCTGAGCCGGGCCCCTCCGCAACAGCGCTCCCGTCCTCAGGAGTCACGGCGCCGTCGCCACCAGTCGCCAACCAGGGGGTCTCCAGGTCAAGGGGAACTCTGGCAGGCGAATTAGTCCGCCAAAGATGCCTGAACAGGATGAATTACAGGAGTTTCGGGTCCGTCGGACGGGAGCTGGCGGAGCTCACGTCCTGCCAGCCATGTTGCTTGGCCACGCCCCAGTTCTTAAGACTTACTGCCGAAGTGCAGAAGTGTCAGTAAAAACCCTGAAGAAATAGGCACGAGGGGCATACACAAAGCAGTCTGGTGATTGCATAGCATATGGAGTGCTTCACACAAGTGTGCATTGAGTGCCGTTTAAAACAAGCATTTGCAATGCAATAGACATACACCTCACAGTCATTGCCTAGCGCTGCATCCCTTGGCCAGACCACTGCTCTCGACGTGGGACCTTCAGCCATGACATCGCCACTCAGCATTGGGCAGTAAGAATCAGTAGTGTGTGTGTGTGACTGGAAGATATGCAACATATCTTAGTGGCATCGCCAGTGGCACTGGGACAATGATGGTGTGCGTAAGAGTTGAAATAGTATCTGCAGCTGTGTTCAAGAAATTTTCTATGGCTGATTAGTACTAAGTCAAGTGTGTAAATGCCACTTATTGATGAGAACACCCACGCCAAGCTGGGTTGTATGTTACATTGAATTTGTATCATCCAACAGATGTAACAAGAGTTATTGTACCGTCTGGGGGAAGGGAGGGATTCCGATCATGGCAGCCAGTTGGCATCCTCTTCCACTTGGGCTACAAGTAAAACAAGCATTGGCATAGCCAATAGGTCTCGCTTGTGGGACGTTATAAGTATTTTGTTTTGCAGCACAATATCCTTGTAACTAAATACTTATAAGGTCCCACAAGCGAGACCTATTGGCTATGCCAATGCTTGTTATGTTTTGCAGCAGGTCTGTATATCTTGTCAGTGGATATCTTGGGTAGATCTGCATGTAATACTTTGCAACGGGCAATGATTGTGTTTGCTCAGATCTATGTTCATATAGAATTAGTTGCAATCCTTTGTTGAGCAGTAATAAAAGGAAATTGTTTCCTTTCACGGTACCTGACTGAATGAGGAGAGTGAATATGAAATTGTAGGATTCATTCAAAACAGGAAATATTTATTTTCTACTAAGTACTGCAGTTGAGAATTTTTTTTAAACATTTTTTTATTTTTTTACTGTAGTTATTTGAAATGTCAGTTTCCTGCAACCGAGTGGCACTAACGTGATTTATTTGATGTATAAAGCACATTTGTACGGGTCGTACAATATACGCTTGTTTTGAAATATAAAGATTATGTTGGTTTGCATTCACGTACTTTGAGAGGGCTACAGTTGGATGAGAGATTTAAATTTGCGCCAGTAAGATAGTGTGGTCGGCTGTGCATCCGTTTTACAGAACTTTGGTCAATCTGTAAATTGCATCTTCAAATAAAAGCATTTATTTATTTTTGTGTTTTTAAAGCGTTGTTGGGTAAGCTTTTCATCATCACAGTGTTATTAAAATAACTACGGTTGAAAAACTTCGAGATTTAAAGTAAGTGATATTTGTAAAAATAAATTATTTGCTGGGCTACATTACGGTGTGCATACCTTCTGCTGGACATGTATATTTATTCACGTTCTTGAAATTAATAAAATAAATGTAAACATAAAAACAAAGTATACATCACACTAATATTCGTGTGTTTTTTCACTGTTATTACTAGCAGCAATCATTTTGGACTTTTCTGATTTATATTCGCTTTGGTTGCTTTTGAGTTTTATTTAATTGATTCTCGAGTGTATACACTATTGTGGGCGGGCATTGTGGGAGGACTGCCACTAGATTTGAAAATGAACGAGGTAGACATGTCTAGGAACGTGATTACTGGGGCTTTTACCTGAAAGGCGGAACTTCTCCTCATCAGGCTGGTTCAACTAGGCGCTTCATGGTTGATGCAGCTTGCTCGCCGAGAAAGATCGCGAGGTTGTCATCTGCTACTAATGAGAGGAAATACAGTGGCAGCAGGATGCCTGCTTCTTTACCCATCCTCTCGTGAAGATGCGCCTTAACTTCAGCTGCAGAAGTATGTGGGCAATCACTGCTACATGACTGGCTTCAGTGATTACATTAGCGTCTGAGATCGGCCCCAGTGGTGGTTCCCGAATGAATGCTCGCAGCTGTGCTGTTTCGCATCTGAGGCTGTGCCTTGTTGGAGCTTGCCTGGCGTTGAGGCGACACATGCTCCGACCAGCCCCTTCCCTTACCCACCCAGATAAAGCAGTCTGGACAGGAAGCTGCAAGAGGATAGAATAAATCAAGATGGCGAGGGAGCCACCCGAGCGTGGCATTGTTTCAGGGGTTACCAGGGCAGAGCGCGCTACATGGGGAGCAGGTGCGGGTATAGTCAGAGCGAAGGGACACGTGTGGGTTTATCATGCTCTGGTGGGAGGCCCATGGGCTGTCTATGGATCTCAATGCGACACTGCCATGTGGCCGTGTAAACCGTGTCATCGCTTTTGTTAGTCCGACATAAGAGTGATGGCAAGATTTTGCAGCTGGTGTCGAGCCTCGATCCTTAGAGCAGCTCTTAGTTGTAAGCTTAAATGACAAAAGCGCCTTGTTTCATTTCTCCGAAGAAAAAAAACGAAGGTCCTCGGGCCTGGGGCGTGAATGCGAGCGAGCGAGGAGGGAAGCCGGGAAGCCGGATGGGGGTGGGAGAGCCTGGGGAGTGAATGCGAGCGAGAGAGGAGGGAAGCCGGATGGGGGTGGGAGAGCCTGGGGAGTGAATGCGAGCGAGCGAGGAGGGAAGCCGGGAAGCCGGGTGGGGGTGGGAGAGCCTGGGGAGTGAATGCGAGCGAGCGAGGAGGGAAGCCGGGAAGCCGGATGGGGGTGGGAGAGCCTGGGGCGTGAATGCGAGCGAGCGAGGAGGGAAGCCGGGAAGCCGGATGGGGGTGGGAGAGCCTGGGGCGTGAATGCGAGCGAGGGGAGGCAGGCAGATTAGGGAGATGCGCGTGCTTGTGTGGTCACGTGACCCGCTTTGTGGCCACGTGACCTCACATGCACTGTGAAGAAACGCCAGTGGTTTCACTAGCCGATCGAGCACTTGAATTCGATCCTATCCATTCCTGCGGAATGGGACAGGCTCGACCTAAAAAGAGCGACACACTATCATGATTAATCAGCTGCCATCCACCATTAGTCAAAACACGGGCTGGACACAGGGATGAGAATGATCGATTTTTAAAAGGCGCCCTCATCCCCCTTAAGAAGCACACCTGCCTGGTATCTCTTGTTATTCATGTGACTATACTCGTTGATAAAACCA
Organism: Lissotriton helveticus; assembly: GCF_964261635.1. Taxonomy (NCBI): domain Eukaryota; kingdom Metazoa; phylum Chordata; class Amphibia; order Caudata; family Salamandridae; genus Lissotriton; species Lissotriton helveticus. Next base: position 1,766,141,341 of record NC_136057.1, read on the forward strand.
CGTTTTCATAAAACCGCAATCTGTCTAGACTTTGTCTTAAATAATAATGTGTCTTTGCTATCGGCTGCGCCCTTAGTTGGAGATGGCTGACAATGTGGCTTGATTGGTGTTTGTGGCAATGGTTGGAAGTGAAACATTCAGTATATGGTTTTGTGTTTGGGTACTGATTGATATGTAGATAGTTGGTTTGCTATATCTCTGGAGGCCATGTCCGTTTTGAATAAAACAATTACAGTTAATTGCGTTTGTGCCTGGGTGTTAATGGATTTTATTGTCTATGGCCTGGCAGCCCCATTCCTAGAAGGAGATGGTGAATGGTCTTTTCTTTTTGCACGTTATTTATGGTCTGGTGGACGTGGTACAGGTAAGTTTTTTTAAATGTATTTATTAGTTTTCACGTTTATATGGCGCAAACTTTACCCGCAGGTATAAGAGTGCTTTAAATCAGCATGCTTATAACAAGCAACACTAGCACTCTATATTACTGCCAACTTTGCTTAGCATAAGCAACAGCTAACCATTCACAAACAATGTTTATATACCAATTGCAAATTCAAGAAAATATTTAATGCAAAGCATTGTCATTTACAATGCCAGTAACTCAAACTTTAATGCTGCGAGACCTATTGAATTGCAAATGCTTGTTTGTAGCACTAACGATTCCTGCCTGGAGGTCGCGCAAAAGCATTTTCATGTACATTAATGAATCTTTACACAAATTCTATTTGAGCATAAAAGGTCCCGGAGACGCACTCTGCGGGCAGCGTGCGACAGTGCTTGTGTCATTAACAGGGATAAAAGCCCCGTCGTCGAGGTGTGGCACAGCCGTGCTTGATGATATTGGGGGTGGGCGGCGCTGCTAAATGATGTGCGAAATACTGGGCCTTTGTAGAGCCAGAGCGTGAAGGATGGAACAGGGTTTGCTGTGCTGTTGGAGTCGGAGACACTGTGCATAGCAGACACATTCTCCTGATTGCCCCTCGAGAGCACTGACTGCTGCACTAACATTCCCTGCACGTTTCTAGCCACTATTCGATTTTCAGTAGTATAAAATTGATTTATCCCTAAACATGCCATAACTATTATATTTACAGTCCTAAAATATATTTTAAAAAACGTATTCTGGCCCGAAAATAGAGCCCGATAGAGACCCGTTTCGAGGCTCTCTAAAAATAACTGCCGGTGCTCAGACCCGGAGAGACCCGGCCCACTTAAAGCCCTGGGGCTGCCGTTATGAAAGTGAAAGCGCTGTTATGAAAGTGAAAGCGTGCAAGGCACGATGGAAATACCACAAGAAGTGGCTGCCATTACCGAAGCGGGTGTATGTGAGTGCTATATGTTTTGCTGATAAAGCACAGTGAGCTGTGTTCACCAGGGCATAGCTTGTGCATGAGTGGAGTGCCGGGCTGTTCAAAAGTAAAGAAAAGCACATGGCTGCTTAAAGAGAAAGCAACTAATGTAACAAGCATTGGCCGCGCGACACTTGTAGTAATGTAAAAAAAAAACACGCTAGTGATGCGCGTGCGCAGCAGCACGAAAAAGTGAAAGTGATCGCACTAACACTAACACATTTTATTGCAGGTATCATTATACCCACACTAAAATGCTTAGTCACCCATAATTAGAGTTCTTCAGACATTGTACGTTGCATTTAACAAACCAAATGAACCCAGCATGATCGGCTATACTGGTGCTGCCAGGCAATTCTAAGCTGCCATTCCAGCCTGGTACTCACTTCTTGCTATGCTCACACTTACACAGCTAAACTTGAACTGGTTGATTCTTTGTTTAAGCTTTACCTGGTGCAGCCAACCCAGAGGGCGGATGTTCCTTTAAAAAAAAAACAGTTGCTAAGATCAGGCCCGGCCAAGTGGATCCTGTGACCTCACACGTCTCCAGCAAGTGATACCATGTAGTCCGAACTTGCGCCTTGTTTATCCGGGCCAGGGTGCAAGCAGCGCGCCTGGCCCTACTAAGCACGGCTTGTTACCTCTGCTTGCAAGCACCTGAGCCTGCTCACGCTCACTCAAGCAAGGTGGCCTCCAGCCACCAGGAAGCAGAGTGGGCACGGTGCGGAATCCTGGCAGATTTTCATTTGGTTGTAGCCGGCACAACAGAGGCAAGCAAGAGCATCTCTTTCTCATGGCTTTCCGTCACTCTTGGTCTCCCTACACCCAGACAAAATACTCACTGTCTGTCACTGAAGCCACTGGCTCTCCTTATGTTGTGTTCACATCTAAGGAGCAGAGAAGCCCCATTCACATACCCCTAGCCTGCTCTCAGCACAAACTTGGCACCAAGTTTGAACCATCTGTCCTACCTCTCATATTGTAGAAAAGTGAAACTCCAGTTTGGTCATTAACAATAGTTTGGAGTGTCCATATAATGTCTCTCACAGTCTCACCCACTATTGATGGCCATTTCCATTGCTCCCTTGACAAATCTGTTGGCCGTTTCTACCTGGCCATCAGGTTGTTGATTATAGAGTGAAGTCCTTATATGATTGACTCCACTTTTATCCAGGAACTCACGCATCTCTTCTGAAACTAACTGAGTTCCATTGTCTGTGACCATGTGTTGTGGTATTCCTTCCAGAGTGAAAACATCTTTGAAAGCTTTAGTAGTGTTAAAGGTGGTGATCCTAGTCATGAAAAATACCTCTAACCATTTAGGAAAAATATCTACTATGACAAGAAGTAATGAAAAAAGACAAATAAAATCCAAGCATCTTCTAACCCAAAGTGAACATGGATTGCCAATATCCTGGGGTTGCTAGCTTCTGTACACTCCCACTCACTTGTTACCCTCTTTGTACACTGCACAGGCAACCACACTTCTGGTTACATCTGCCTATAATCCCGGCCACCAAAATCTTTCTTTGAGTCTCTTGTTGGTCATAGTTTGATGCAAGTTTCCTGTTTTAGATTTCTATATAGCACAAACTAGACTGAGGGTATCGGGTATCAGATCGCTTTACATGAGCACCAGTTTCGTTACAGAGGGGCATATTCATTTTTGTTAGACATGGGGAGATTAAACGATTTGCCTAGAATCACAGGATGTTGAGCGTCATTGCCGAGACTCAAACCCGGTTCCCCAGCTTCAAGGTTGACCGCTCTAGCCATAACGCTACATACTCTCCTTAGTGAGCCATTGTTATACGTTTGCTTCTTAAGTCAAAAGGGACACAAACCTGTCACCTCTCATTATGGCCAGGGACTGCCGGAGGACCCCCACCCTTCTGTTACCAACATAACATTATTAACAGGACGTGAGAGGGCTTTCTTTGGAAGGGGGGGGATCTTTCAACCCCCGGCCGTATTTATTAAAACATACAAAATAAATAAAACATTGAAATAAACAATATTTACACAATTACCCAGAAAATGTTACAATTGATATATACAGATATTCAGATGGCTAACCTTAACATATTTCTAGTACAAGGTATTTCCTATCCAAAAACTAACATATCAATCACATTATACCATCTTTGTTTTCTGCGTACCTATTTGGGCCTACGGCAAGGTCAATAACTGGTGTCATATCCTTATCACTAAACCACGTCCTCCCGAAAGGAGTGCTCATGCGCAGGGGTGCCCGTTTACCGCGGGGTTACACGCCCTCCCCGGTTACCCCCGTATGCCCTATTAACCATGCCCTCCTGTTGGAGTGCGCACGCGCATCAGGGCCCGTTTACCATGGGGGGCCACCCCCTCCCCGGTTACCCCCGTACGCCCTATTAACCACGCCCTTCTGTTAAAGCACGCATGCGCAGAGGGCCCGCTTACCGTGAGGGTACTTTAGCCCCCCGGTTACCCCGTACGCTCCGTTAACTCCATTAAAGGGGGCCCTTGCATCTCTGCGCCGTTTACTGGCGTCATTGTGCACGTGCAGGGTGGCAAACCAGCCTAGAGAAAGCGTGACTGTCTCCCCACACCCATGTACCCAATAGGCTGTACCTGCCCCTGGAGTTCTATGAGAGACCACTTGTCTCTCCCTTTGGGCGACCCCATTCGAGAATGGCGCTGCCCCCCTAAGGACCATAAATTAACTGCTCACCAATCATGACCTTACCGCCTGACCAAGGCATAGTTATAAATACGACCATTGACGACCTGAAAAACGGGAGAAAGTTCTAAGGAACGAAAACTAATTAATCAGACACTTGTCATACATAAACACTTGTAACAAAATTATGAAAACCATCATAACACACAATAACAATCATCTGCTTTAGGGGATGGTGGGTGGGAAAATTATATACAGCCTCTTAGAGGCTGGAAGGGGCAGGCAGTGGCGCGCAGGAGTCAAAGAGGCCGACTCCCGCGCTGCATGGCCTCTTAACCCTTCGCAGGCCAGGCCGGATCTAACCGGCCTGGCCTTTGTTCCCTTCGTGACCCGGAAGTGACACAATCACTTCCGGGTCACCAGGGAACCGGGGGCAAGTGAAGGCCGGTGCGCCCTGCCATAAGTGTGGCGGGCCGATGTCGGCCCGCCTTTCCATATGGCCAGGGACTGCCGGAGGACCCCCACCCTTCCGTTACCAACATAACATTATTAACAGGACGTGAGAGGGCTTTCTTTGGAAGGCAGGGGATCTTCGACCCCCCGTCGTATTTATTAAAACATACAAAATAAATCAAAAATTGAAATGTACAGTATTTACATATTTACGCAGAAAATTTTACAATTGATATATACAGGTATTCAGATGGCTAACCTTAACATATTTCTAGTACAAAGTATTTCCTATCCAAAAACTAACATATCAATCACATTATACCATATTTATTTTCTGCGTACCTATTTGGGCCTACGGCAAGGTCAATAACTGGTGTCACATCCTTATCACTAAACCACGCCCTCCCGAAAGGAGTGCGCATGTGCAGGGAGGCACGTTTACCGTGGGGTTACACGCCCTCCCCGGTTACCCCCATACGCCCTATTAACCACGCCCTCCTGTTGGAGTGCTCACGCGCATGAGGGCCCGTTTATCGTCGGGGCACACCCCCTCCCCGGTTACCCCGTACGCTCTATTAACCACACCCTTCTGTCAAAGTGCGCATGCGCAGAGGGCCCGCTTACCGTGAGGGTACCTTGGCCCCCCGGTTACCCCGTACACTCCATTAACTCCATTAAAGGGGGCCCTTGCATCTCTGTGCCGTTTACTGGCGTCATTGTGCATGTGCGGGGTGGCCAAATAGCCTAGAGAAAGCGTGACTGTCTCCCCCGCACCCATGTACCCAATAGGCTGTACCTGCCCCTGGAGTCCTATGAGAGACCACTTGTCTCTCCCTTTGGGCGATCCCATTCCAGAATGGCGCCGCCCCCCCTTAGGACCTTAAAGTAACTGCTCACCAATCATGACCTTACCGCCACAGGCCAGGGTAGTTGACCGACTATCTGCCCCCCCCCTACGCTCCTACACTGAAAGGTCATACCCTAACCTTAAATTCTCACACCTAGCCATCATATGTTTAGTTCAACTATCGGGCTCTACCAAGTCCTTGCAAGATCATATCTTGACCCTATATTCCTTTTCGTAGGCAAGAAAAGTTCTCTGCAATGGTTTCAACCCCAGACGTGTCCAAACGGACGCCGTCTTTCAAGAAGCCCGACTCCCCCCAGATGCACCCCTGGGCTATGGTCTGCAATTAGCAAGCTTCACTACTGTTGTTACTAGGTATTTGCTTCCATGGGCACAATATGGCCTCATAGACTCTCTTAACTTCGAGAGATCTGAAATGTCTGCCCCAGAGTGTACCCCAAGACCGGATATACCGACCCCCCCTTCTACCCAGGCGTCCTGGTGTACCTGTTCATTCAGGCCCCCCAAAATGCATGCTAATTATGCTAGGGCTGACTGATCCAGGGCAATTAAACGTGCCGCCATATGCCACCAGATGGGCTCAATTGAAGGCATTAGGCTGCGCCCGATAAGACACGGCGCTCCTGAAGCTGCCACCCACTGTCAGTGCAACTGAAAAGGCTACCCGTCAGTGTACGTCTACTTTCTTACTATGGAAGTCCCCAAACACGCTGTGTCCACTAAAATGGCAACTGGGAGCTCGGGCACCGGTAAAGGCAGAGTCCAGCTTCCCGACAAGGGGTGCTGAGGTGTTGCATAGGCCTATTACTCCTGGGTTTGGCCAGGCTGGCCAGGCCCACCCCTGTGCACTGCCACATTACTATCGTTGGCCCTACCAATTGGTAACCTGTGAATATACTTAAGACGACCACGGTGGCCCTGCGAGCACAGGCGCAGTTACTGTAGAAATACAGTTTCTTGATAAGGAACGTTCTGCCCTCTTATGTGAAGCAAACATCCCGCTACGTTACTGCGGCCAGGGTTAACACACCCATAAACAATCAACCCAGTGTTGGCACCTCCTGAGTCCTTGATCGATCGCCCATCACACTTGACGTTGTTGCTTGCCATTACTGTACCTGACGTACGCGTCCCTTTGGCTGTCCACCTGTTGCAGTTGTTGCGGTGTGGAGCACTTCCCAGATATCCACCATTGACCCGGCCATACATAAATGGAAAAGACAAACACAAACAGTTAGTTTTTCTGGCTTCCTGACGATAACTGCAGAACACATGCCTGTATTACATTGCCCTCACATGCTAAGTCTTAGCTAAGATTAGCGCCAGATGCATTCCCATTAACACTTCCAACTGTAAGTGTTTAGCATAGCATCAGTCTGTGTCCCATGTGGAGTGTTTGAACTAATGTTATGGAGAGGTTGCCTGGTAATATGACCTTCATTAAAGAATAGTACAAAGTGTGAAGTGCAGTGACGTGTGCAGTTTTGTCCAGTCAGACCATTGTTGGGACGGCTTGACCAGTAAGGACGTAGTTCAGTGACTGCATGGTGCTGTCAATTAATTAGGAATCTACTGGTGAACCTATGTCCCTATTTCTCTTCCCAACATCGTCCCTGAGATTAGAAATCCAAGCATCACAGTGAGAGAACTAATCCTATAATTGCGAAAAAGCACTCAGAGCCCCTATGAACTACCACTGTACCATCAGTTCTGCCATGCAATTGCATGGGATACATATAAGGACTTCTCATTGGCATAGCCCCACTTGCCTACCCCTAACCTTACTGACAATGTCTGTTTTACTATCAAAGTCTTTAGGCATAGGATCTCAGATCGAAAGGGGCACCGTCTTTGCCAGTTCAGCAGCAAAGTCATTAAGCATAGGATTAGCACATTGCTATCCGTGCTGAGCTGTAAAATTATATAACAAAAGAAATGCCAAAACTGATAATTGAATCCCAACACACTAGTTGTCAACCACATCAGAAGAACTATTCCAAACTGGGTTAGGCTACTTAATAGCTGTTTATTCAAGATCATTTGAGAAGTATTACAGATACATCATTTCAATCACAATACTATACAGTTATCAAAAACACACTTGGACACAGCACAATGAAAATATACACAGCATCATAGAAATATAAACACATCAGAACTCAGTCAGGCATGTCACACTAATTCAACTTTCATACATGCATTCAAACCGGCCACTCCAAAAAACTGGGTTACCAAAATATACCAGTTCCAGAAGTGGAAGAGAGGGGAACAAATGAAAGAGGGGGAACTGCTCTCTTGGTCTATATGAAATGTTTTCAAAGCTGATTGTAAAAAAACAGTACACTCCAAAAGATCAATACCAATACATATTGTCAGAACAACATATCATCAAGAATGTGTACTAGAGATTCACTCAAAATGCGGTATAAATCAACACTTGAGTAATGAGAGCAGACCAGAAAACAAAGGCCTACGCGTTTCGAATCCCTGATTCAGGGGGGATTCTCCTCAGGGCCAAGAAAATTCTGAAAGACAGAAAACATAAGACCTACATGTAAAACTGCTTGAAAGCGTAACCAAACTCATGAGCATTAGACCACCAACCACACACACAGCTTACCCTCTGCAGTGTCAACGGGGAGCCTATTGCAGAGTAAGAGGCTTCCTACAAGAATGAAAGGAATGAGAGGAAAAAACCATGTTATAGTATATAAAAGAAAAACGAGTGTGAATCAACAAGGAAGGGGGTTTAACAAGAAGGCGTGGTTTACCTATTGAAAGTGGCACTGGGTCAGTCATCCAAGGGCATCTAAGATTATCAGCAAAAATCAGGAATCAAATGGAAACCTGGGGGGCATGAGGAAAGTATTAAGATGGATAACAGGATCTACAGGCTGACTCCAGTGTCGTTAAGTTGACAAAATAAACGAGTCCTCGACTCGAAAAAAGAGGGATGCAGTCTTTTTAATCCGTGGCAAATAGCAAAACTCAGTGAACTTACCGAAAAGCGGCACAGTCACTCGGAAAAGCCCGGTCAGCGTCGTACGAAGCACTGATTCCTCGGGCATGCGCTGTGGCGATACAAAGCGGGGATGGAAGCTTCCGATGTAAACAAGTGTGGCGGGCAGCATTGTCAGCTTCCAACGCTCCTAGTCTCACGAGGCTAAAATCCAAAGGAATGGAAATGAAGTCTTCGCATGTATATTGACGGGCCATAAAAAACATTTAGCACAGTGTGGGGAGGCTTACCAGGCAGAGGTCTAGCCTCTCAGCGTAATGGCTGGACGGGCGGGTAGCACTAGTCTCCCGTGCATGCGCAATGAAGGAATGCTCACAATCTAGGGAATCTAATGCTTTTAAGCCATGTCCTGACGCCTCGGGCCCACCCCAGGGCGGGGATAATCTTCAATGCGTTGGTCCCTGACAATAGGACCATAGTGAATAAACAATAAAAAATAGAAATAAAAATGAGTGGCACGACCCAGTTATTAGACCTACACTCCACATATATCCAAGGAGAGGAGGAGAGTTTCTCATATAAAAACGTGCAGAGCTCATCCTTGGGAAATGGTGAAATACATCACAGGAGGGAGTACATTACAGCTTGTAAATTTCAGACAATTCGTTCAGACCAGTGACGGCTGTGTCAAACTTCACAATGAGGAGTGCATCCCTTTTACATAACTTGGAGTCCCAATCTCCTCCACGTGGGTCGCGTTCAACTTTCGAAATAATGGTCCATTTCAGATCTTTAATCTGATGGTTCAATCTTGTCCAATGATTCAGCAGCGGAGCTGTTTCAACTTTATTCTTTAACCTTGACTTGTGTTGGGAAATTCTCTGCCGTATCTCTTGGTTGGTCTTACCAATGTATAGGAGTCTACATGGGCAAAAGATGCCATAAACAACATACTTGGACTTGCAGTTGCTAAATGTGTCGTGTTTCCACGTAATGCCTTTGTGCTGGAACAGTGATCCCTCTATCGTGGTATCACAACACATGCAAGTACCACATTTGTGGTGTCCAATGACGGGCGTTAAACCCAACATTTGGCGTAATGATGGGGACGCTTCTTTATTTATTTATTTATTTATTTATTTTATATTCTTATAAAGCGCCAGACTAGACTCCCGAAGGGGTATCTCTGCGCTATTGCTGTACCACGAGATTGTGCTAGTTACGAGTGCATGACTAATAAAGAGTGCAGAAACTGAGTAGTAATTTATTTTATTTATCGGGATACAGGTACGTCTTTAAATTCTTCCGGAAACACAGATGACTGGAGATTGATCTGAGTTCTGGGGGCAAGGATTTCCAGAGTGTTGGGCCGGCATAGGCTAATGCACGGCCACCTTGTCTGTTTTTTTTTTACTCTTGGTATCTGCAGGAGCTGCTGATGACTGGAGCGCAAAAAACGCCCCGGGATGTAGGGCTGAAAGATCTTAATCATGTACTTCGGGCCCTCCCCTATCATGCTCTTGTGAATCGTGCATAGAGTCTTAAATTGGACTCGCTTCCTCACTGGAAGCCAGTGAAGTCTCTTCAGCAGGGGACTGGAAGGAGTCCTAGCTGGAACATTCAGGACAATCCTTGCTGCTGTGTTTTGGATTACTTGCAATTTACTGAGCTGCTCCTCGTTAGCTCCGAGGAGCAGCCCATTGCAGTAATCCACCCTGCTGATGACCAGAGCCTGCACGAGCGTTTTTCTATGATGGTCTGGAATATAGGGGAAGACTCGTCTCAACATCCCGATAGCCCGGAAGCAGGTACCAGCAACCTGATTGACATGTCCCTTAAAGGTGAGTTACTGATCAAAGAGCACTCCCAGGTTCCTAACAGAACTCTTGGGGGTGGGGACAGGGCCGAGCTCCACGGGCCACCAGTCAGATGACCAATATGTCGCCGCTTGTCCAAAACACATGACCTCCGTTTTCCCCACATTGCACTGCAGACAGTTAGTTGACATCCAGTCTGCAATGGCTCTCATACCATCTGCAAAAGATCTTTTTATTGCAGATGTGAGAGTTTTAAAAGGGAAAAGGAGTTGGGTGTCGTCAGCGTACGACACCGGGGTGAAACCGAAAGATCTAGCTAAGTTGGCTAGGGGTGCCACATACACATTAAAAAGTGTAGGGCTGAGGCATGAGCCTTGTGGCACACCCTTATTGAGCTCCCTTAGCATGGATTTGTGGGAGCCCAGCCTAACTTCTTGGACACGACCAGTCAGAAAGCTCCTCAACCAAGTCAGAGCTCCTCCCTCCACGCCGACCTCACCTAGGCGGTCAAGGAGCACAGTGTGAGACACCGTATCGAAAGCGGCGGAAAGGTCCAACAGCACCAGAATCAGGGAACTGCCCTCATCCAGTGCCATTCTGATGTTGTTGGTCACTGTTTGAAGGGCTGATTCTGTGCTGTGGTTAGGCCTGAAACCAGATTGTGAGTAGTCCAGGCCTTCCGTCGCTTCCAGATGTTGAGAGAGATAGGTGTTCACATGTCTCTCTGTAACCTTACCCAGGTGAGGCAGGAGGGAGATAGGTCGTAGATTGGAGAGGTCTGTCCAAGGAGAGGATGCCTTTTTCCTGATCGGGTTCACCACCGCCCTTTTCCAATCTGCAGGGACCTGGCCTTTAGTTAAGGAGATGTTAATCACATCCAGCATGTGCGGGCACAGAATGGGAATCATGGGGCCGACCATTTTAGTTGGAATAAGGTCATTAGGCGACCCAGATTTAATGTGGCTGCAGAAGGAGAGGAGCTCTGTGTTGGTAATCGGAGGAAAAGATGAAAGGGTGGGTTTATTACCAGACACCGATATTTGGGGATAGGGATGGTCTATGTTGGAGATTTTTATTGCATCATTAGCTGCCACTATTTTTCCGTAGATGTTCTTTATTTTATCCTCAAAATATCTCGAGACTTCATCACATAGGTCTTGTGAAAAGTCCTCAGAGCTGTCACAAGCAGTCGGCTTAATAAAATTCTGCAAAATGTTAAAAAGCTCCTTAGAGCAGTTGCCGGCCTGTGCAATCTGCTGTGTTAAATGTTGCTTCCTGGCTTGCTTGATATTTTTGTAGTACTTGGATTGAGTATCCAAGAAAGCTACTCTACTGCTCTCGGTCTTCCCTTTCCTCCAAGCTTTCTCAGCCCGTCTGCAGTTTTGCTTAGCTACCCTCAATTCATGGGTATACCAGCTGTCTTGTTTAGACACTGGGTATTGTTTATGCTTTTTTAATGGGGCTATAATGTCAATAGCTTGCTTAATTGAGACATTAAGCTTGGTTAAGGCCATATCAGCGGTGTCGGTTGCTGAGATTTCTGGATTTATCCAGAATTCCTGGATTTTATTGGCCGTGACTTTATGCCACTCTTGTCGCCAAGTAGGGGGAAGAGGAACACTCTTAACAGTTTTTACAGGGGTAACCAAAAGAAATTCGAGCATGGAATGATCTGTCCATGCTATTTCTTTTGCCGGGGAACATATAACTTTAGCACAGTTACAGAAGAGTAGATCTAACGTGTGTCCTCCTTTATGGGTGGGTCCGTGATTCTGTAATTCCAGACCTAAGTTGGCAAGGTCTGTAATCAAAGCAGTGGCATCAGAGTGTGTGGGTAGATCAACATGTGTATGTGGCCCTCACCACATAGTTAGCAGTGCTATTCTCTTTTTTGAATGCAAAGAGGGGAGTCTGATTCAGACTTACGTCCAAGTTTTTTACTAAATGCCAATTCTGTCCGATGATTTTTTTTAATTGATTGGCATTGGGGCAAAAGGTTGTCACGCATACTTGGCGGTTTAGCTGCGGCTTATTCCGTCATTCAAGGAGGGTTTCTCTCGGGATCCATCTAGCCCGTTTCATAGAGTTACGCACCAGCTTTCTGGGGTACCCACGATCACATAATTTGGATACCAGTCTGGTAGCATGAAACTTGAAATCTTCATTGGATGTACAATTTCTCCGCATGCGGAGAAATTGGCCATACGGCAAATTTTCTTTAAGGCTTCTCGGGTGATTACTTGAGAAAAGGAGGGCCTTATTTCGATCAGTTGGTTTAATAAATAATGATGTAGCTAGTTTGCCTTCAAGTGGAAAAACTTCAACATCCAAAAACAATATCTTCTTTTCGGAGAGGGACATGGTGAACTTAATGTCTGGTGTTCTAGCATTAAGCCAGTCATAGAATAATCTGAGGTTTTCTTCTCCTCCTGTCCATACCATGAAAACCTCATCTATGAAACGTAGCCACGTTCCAATATGATGTTTAAACGGGTTGTTATTGTGGACATACGTGTCTTCATATAATGACATAAACAGCACCGCCAGTTCCGGGTCAAATGGGCAGCCCATGGCAACTCCCTTAACTTGGAAGTAGAAATCTTTTCCGAAACAAAAGAAGTTCTTTCTCAAGGCAAAGGATGCTAACGCCACCAAAAATTCGGTGGGTACTCGTACTGGTCTAGATCTTGACTCCAGGAAGTGGGTTAGAACTGCCACCGCTTCATCCTGGGGTATTTGGGTGTATAGGGAGGTGACATCTAAAGTGACCAATACGTCCCTCTCTGGATTGAACTCCACCCTTTCCAATTTGTTAATAAAATCGGTTGTATCTTGTAGATACGAAGATACTTGGACCATAAATTGTTTCAGAAAGCAATCGACGTATTTGGCGATAGGCTCAAGCAGGGAGTCACATCCTGCCACGATGGGTCTCCCTGGGGGCTTATTCTGATCTTTATGGACCTTCGGCAAGATGTAAAACAAAGGTACCTTAAGATGTTTATTTTGAAGGTATTCCAGTTCTTTCGGACCTACAAAGCCTTGTTCAAATTCATCCTTAATAAGGGGAAAAAGTTGATTCTGTAGTTCCATTGTTGGGTCTTTTCCAATTTTGCGATAACATGTTGGGTCATTGAGTTGTCTCAATACTTCGGTGTCCCAAACAACAATGGCACCGCCTTTATCGGCCTGTTTGATGGTCACCGCAGGGTAATTTCTTAGGTTTGTACAGGCATTTGTTTGTTCTTTTGTGGTGTTGAATTTCACAAACTTCCGATGTTTTTCCATTTCAGAAATGGCTGAGAGCCCGTTTTTTTCATATGTGATAATTTCTTTGGGAATTTTATGACCAGCTGGACAAAATGTTGATTTCTTTCGCAATCCAGTGACCTCGGTTGGAGAGGGAGTCGGATTTTCAGAAAAGAACATAGTTAGTCTTAACTTTCGACAAAACTCTATAAATTCAGTCTTCATCCTTACGAAATCGGTTCATTTGGAGGGAACAAATGACAACCCTTTGGAAAGGATACTTTCTTCTGCGTCAGTAAGAATTCTTTTAGAGAGATTGAAGATGGGTGAGATTGCTAGTTCTTGTAATGTTGACGGCGAGTTGTCATTTCCCATCTTACTTTGGCCCTTGGTCTGGTTTGGCCTCTCCCTAAAAAAGCATTCGAAGATTGTCCTTGGGCTTGCTGGTTTTGGTTCCAATTCCGGTTCCTATTTGATCTAATATTGCTGTTACTATTGTCACTGTCACCGCCAGACGAAGAAGATGTATCCGAGAACGTGATGAACTCGTTTCGTGACCTGCCCCGGTTGTCTGCTAGGTGACGACTAGAGTCTATTTTTGCATAAAAGTCTGTCTGCCTTAACAAACCTAAGAAATGACCCTGCGGTGACCATTAAACAGGCCGATAAAGGCGGTGCCATCATTGTTTGGGACACCGTGGACTACACCACCGAAGTATTGAGACAACTCAATGACCCAACATGTTATCGCAAAATTGGAAAAGACCCAACAATGGAACTACAGAATCAACTTTTTCCCCTTATTAAGGATGGATTTGAACAAGGCTTTGTAGGCCCCAAAGAACTGGAATACCTTCAAAATAAACATCCTAAGGTACCTTTGTTTTACATCTTGCCGAAGGTCCATAAAGATCAGAATAAGCCCCCAGGGAGACCCATCGTGGCAGGATGTGACTCCCTGCTTGAGCCTATCGCCAAATACGTTGATTGCTTTCTGAAACAATTTATGGTCCAAGTATCTTCGTATCTACAAGATACCACCGATTTTATTAACAAATTGGAAAGGGTGGAGTTCAATCCAGAGAGGGACTTATTGGTCACTTTAGATGTCACCTCCCTATACACCCAAATACCCCAGGATGAAGCGGTGGCAGTTCTAACCCACTTCCTGGAGTCAAGATCTAGACCAGTACGAGTACCCACCAAATTTTTGGTGGCGTTAGCATCCTTTGCCTTGAGAAAGAACTACTTTTGTTTCGGAAAAGATTTCTACTTCCAAGTTAAGGGAGTTGCGATGGGCTGCCCATTTGCCCCGGTACAGGCGGTGCTGTTTATGTCATTATATGAAGACACGTATGTCCACAGTAGCAACCCGTTTAAACATCATATTGGAACGTGGCTACGTTTCATAGATGACGTTTTCATGGTATGGACAGGAGGAGAAGAAAACCTCAGATTATTCTATGACTGGCTTAATGCTAGAACACCAGAAATTAAGTTCAGCATGTCCCTCTCCGAAAAGAAGAGATCGTTTTTGGATGTTGAAGTTTTTCCACTTGAAGGCAAACTAGCTACATCATTATTTATTAAACCAACTGATCGAAATAAGGCCCTCCTTTTCTCAAGTAATCACCCGAGAAGCCTTAAAGAAAATTTGCCGTATGGCCACTTTCTCCGCGTGCGGAGAAATTGTACATCCAATGAAGATTTCAAGTTCCATGCTACCAGACTGGTATCCAAATTATGTGATCGTGGGTACCCCAGAAAGCTGGTCCGTAACTCTATGAAACGGGCTAGATGGACCCCGGGAGAAACCCTCCTTGAACGACGGAATAAGCCGCAGCTAAACCGCCAAGTATGCGTGACAACCTATTGCCCCAATGCCAATCAATTAAAAAAAATCATCGGACAGAATTGGCATTTGGTAAAAAACCTGGACGTAAGTCTGAATCAGACTCCCCTCTTTGCATTCAAAAAAGAGAATAGCATTGCTAACTATGTGGTGAGGGCCACGACTGTGAAAGAAGCGTCCCCATCATTACGCCAAATGTTGCGTTCAATGCCCGTCATTGGACACCACAAATGTGGTACTTGCATGTGTTGTGATACCACGATAAAGGGATCACTGTTCCAGCACAAAGGCATTTCGTGGAAACACGACACATTTAGCAACTGCAAGTCCAAGTATGTTGTTTATGGCATCTTTTGCCCATGTAGACTCCTATACATTGGTAAGACCAACCAAGAGATACGGCAGAGAATTTCCCAACACAAGTCAAGGTTAAAGAATACAGTTGAAACAGCTCCACTGGTGAATCATTGGACAAGATTGAACCATCAGATTAAAGATCTGAAATGGACCATTATTTTGAAAGTTGCACGCGACCCACGTGGAGGAGATTGGGACTCCAAGTTATGTAAAAGGGAGGCACTCCTCATTGTGAAGTTTGACACAGCCGTCATTGGTCTGAACGAATTGTCTGAAATTTACAAGCTGTAATGTACTCCCTCCTGTGATGTATTTCACCATTTCCCAAGGATGAGCTCTGCACGTTTTTATATGAGAAACTCTCCTTATCTCCTTGGATATATGTGGAGTGTAGGTCTAATAACTGGGTCATGCCACTAATTTTTATTTCTATTTTTTATTCTTTATTCACTATGGTCCTATTGTCAGGGACCAACGCATTGAAGATTATCCCTGCCCTGGGGCGGGCCCGAGGCGTCAGGACATGGCTTAAAAGCATTAGATTCCCTAGATTGTGAGCATTCCTTCATTGCGCATGCACGGGAGACTTGTGCTACCCGCCCCTCCAGCCATTACGCTGAGAGGCTAGACCCCTGCCTGGTAAGCCTCCCCACACTGTGCTAAATGTTTTTTATGGCCCGTCAATATACATGCGAAGCCTTCATTCATTCCTTTGGATTTTAGCCTCGTGAGACTAGGAGCGTTGGAAGCTGACAACGCTGCCCGCCACACTTGTTTACATCGGAGGCTTCCATCCCCGCTTTGTATCGCCACAGCGCATGCCCGAGGAATCAGCGCTTCGTACGACGCTGACCGGGCTTTTCCGAGTGACTGTGCCGCTTTTCGGTAAGTTCACTGAGTTTTGCTATTTGCCACGGATTAAAAAGACTGCCTCCCTCTTTTTTCGAGTTGAGTTAACGACACTGGAGTCAGCCTGCAGATCCTGTTATCCATCTTAATACTTTCCTCATGCCCCCCAGGTTTCCATTTGATTCCTGATTTTTGCTGATAATCTTAGATGCCCGTGGATGACTGACCCAGTGCCACTTTCAATAGGTAAATCACGCCTTCTTGTTAAACCCCCTTCCTTGTTGATTCACACTCGTTTTTCTTTTATATACTATAACATGGTTTTTTCTTCTCATTCCTTTCATTCTTGTAGGAAGCCTCTTGCTCTGCAATAGGCTCCCCGTTGAAACTGCAGAGGGTAAGCTGTGTGTGTGGTTGGTGGTCTAATGCTCATGAGTTTGGTTACGCTTTCAAGCAGTTTTACATGTAGGTATTATGTTTTCTGTCTTTCAGAATTTTCTTGGCCCTGAGGAGAATCCCCCCTGAATCAGGGATTCGAAACGCGTAGGCCTTTGTTTTCTGGTCTGCTCTAGTTACTCAAGTGTTGATTTATACTGCATTTTGAGTGAATCTCTAGTACACATTCTTGATGATATGTTGTTCTGACAATATGTATTGGTATTGATCTTTTGGAGTGTACTGTTTTTTTACAATCAGCTTTGAAAACGTTTCATATAGACCAAGAGAGCAGTTCCCCCTCTTTCGTTTGTTTCCCTCTCTTCCACTTCTGGAACTGGTACATTTTGGTAACCCAGTTTTTTGGAGTGGCCGGTTTGAATGCATGTATGAAAGTTGAATTAGTGTGACAAGCCTGACTGAGTGCTGATGTGTTTATATTTCTATGATGCTGTGTATATTTTCATTGTGCTGTGTCCAAGTGTGTTTTTTATAACTGTATAGTATTGTGATTGAAATGATTGATCTGTAATATTTCTCAAATGATCTTGAATAAACAGCTATTAAGAAGCCTAACCCAGTTTGGAATAGTTCTTCTGATCTGGTTGACAACTAGTGTGTTGGGATTCAATTATCAGTTTTGGCATTTCTTTTGTTATATAGCTCTCGGTGCTCAGCCTAACTGATTAGAGCCAGCTCTTTTTTGTTATTAGAGCTGTAAAATTGGCCCTAAAGTCCCTTTACCAGTCCAGGCACAACATTACAGCTTTGGCTTTTGGTAAACTACCATTCAAACCAACCTGGCATAATCAAAAGCAACCCCTGACATGTGTTTCCCTATCATTAGAGCCCTCAGAGAGGTATAGCTCTGTCCTTACCCAAGGGAGTACCCAGTTTACATCTAAACAAAACCCGTTCAGAATTAAAGTGCATAAATTATTCAATAAAGAAGCAGCGAATTCTGGGTAGTTCTCAAATGTATGTGGAAAGCAGCTCCCGTATAGAGCACTCAACATCAGCGGCAACAATGACAGCTCTGGCTTTTGGTAAAAAATTCCTTCCAAGCCAACCTGAGATGATTCAAAGTAACTCCTGACATGTGTTTCACACTAATTAGAGCCCTCAGGGAGGTATAGCTCTGTCGCTACCCAAGGGCACACCCGGTTTAAGTTCAAACAAAACCCGTTCAGAAATACAGTGCTGCATAAACATGCAATAAAACAAAAGCAGAGGACTCTGGGTAGTTCTCAAGTTTAGGTGGAAAGCAGCTCCCGAATAGAGCACTCTCAGCATCAGCAGCATACTAAATTTGCTCACCTCAGGTGCCTTGCTGAGCTTTGCGTTTTGAACTCCCCATAATAATAAATGGTACAGAGTCTTTTACGCACTACTGGTTCCCCAAATTGAATTCATTACTAGGCCCACCACTGTGTTATTTGCCTGCAAAATGAAATATTCAAGTCCCTTGTTTGGCTTTCTGTTTTGAGTTGCAAAGGATCGTGGTTAACGTCTGTGCGTAGCATAGTGTGCCGCGCAACCTGGGAAACTGGCTTTCACACCATCGTCAAGCCCTACACTTAAATACATGTTACTCGCGAGGACCCCAAGAAAGAGGGCATTAGCATAGAGAAGGTACCACGATTGTTTTAACTGTCAACCCAGTAGATACAAATGATAGTAATTCTAAAGTGTTATACCTAAAATTATAATTGTGAAATAAAACATTTGACCCAGGAACAACTCAATGAGAGATTCTTGTGGCCCAATTACAACCCTCACATTTAAAAGGGCAATAAAAAAGGGGGGATGCCCAATGTTGTGAAGCAATTACTCAAGTGGTGCAATGAATCAGCAAGAACCCAAGTGACCCAGAAATAGCATTGTCAGTAATATTGTTACATATATCATTTAGGTACACATCTTCTCCCTGTTACAGTTTTTTGTAGCATTAGCTTGGTCTGGGGGCATCAAAGCGCTTTACCACTGGAACCAGATTTCACACAGTATTTTAAGGAAAGTTGAGGGGAAGGACAATCATGATTCCCCTACTAAGTCGCACGGTGCTTAGCATAGTGTGCCACACATTTCGTAGCTTTTTTCTGTGATTACAGCAAGACATACATTATAAGTATTATACACATAATTCATGACCATTGGCTTTGTCAATGGCCGTTCCTTTTGCAAGATAAATAAGCAGCAACCATGGCTTGTAAATAATATTGAAAAGTCTACCAAACTGACGCCCAGGGCCACTATTATGCCCAGGGCGCCCACCTTTCCAACCAAGTGATTGCGTACTACCCCAAACACTAGAAAATGGTACAACAAAAGCACTACCTTTTGGCAACTGTAAACAATTTGTCAGTGCTGGCTACTCTCAAGAAGTGTCATCAGAAAGAAGAAAATGCATATTACATCTGCAAAAAATGATATGTGATTACAAAAACTCTTTCCGACATTGTGAAATGACCACTAGATGGCAACACAGGCAGCTAGATCCAGTTTCCTGCCTTCTGAAAGGATCTCACAAAAAAAATGCTACACAGATGGCTACGGTACGCCTTGCGCAATAAACAGACCACGCAGGTGTTAAAGCGTAAAAGGCCATTTATTAGACCAGGCTGCACAACATAACAATACCCCAAAACATCAACATTAATAACAGCAACCCCCATATCAACTCTTCATGCCTCACACTCTGCCTCATGTCACCAACCGCTCCATGCCGATACCGTACCTCATCCATATCCGCAAATCACCTAGCCTCCTACCCCGATACCTCTGACATTCCAGTCATGCCTCCAACTCCCCACAATATTCAAACTCCCCCCCCCAAGGCATGGGTGCGCCCGCTCTTGACCCCCCTATCCCTCCAAAGTACCGCCTACCTGCAGCCCTGGCCTAAACTGGCACGCTAAGCCAACCCATGCCTCAAACCCCATGAACTGCAGGGTGGGTGAGTGGCCTTTCGATAAAACCCTCCCGATGGTGCTGAGTGCAGGAAGAGAAAGTTCCCTTCCTCCCCTACATTTATAACCTCCCCCTAACTCCACCCTTTCCCCCTAGCTGGCCTGATCTTGCACGAATGACCCCGGGGGAAGACTAGTCTGCGACTGTGCTTCCCCCAGGGCCCGGCATCGCGCAATAAACAGACCACGCAGGTGTTAAAGCGTAAAAGGCCATTTATTAGACCAGGCTGCACAACATAACAATAACCAAAAACATCAACATTAATAACAGCAACCCCCATATCAACTCTTCATGCCTCACACTCTTCACCCACTCTGCCTCATGTCTCCAACCGCTCCATGCCCATACTGTACCTCATCCATATCCTCAAATCACCTAACCTCCTACCCCGATACCTCTGACATTCCAGTCATGCCTCCAACTAACCACATCATTCAAACCCCCCCCCCAAGGGATGGGTGCGCCCGCTCTTGAACCCCCATCCCTCCAAAGTACCGCCAACCAGGGAATCCCCTGTAGGGCAGTTCACTGCCCCACCCCCTTCAGACCTGTCCCCCGTGCATCTTTCCACCACACCACACTCACACCGTCCTACAACACCCTAACGCCTCATTCCACAGTCTGCTGACCACGTCCCTCATTTCCATCATATAGTACGCATTCCCCAAACGTGAAAGATGCACACCGTCGTCTCTGAACAGTAAGGGTTCCTCCAGTCGAATGCCCCCATGAGAGATCACCTGAATGTCCTTGTCCCTACAAAACAGTCTCATTGCCCTATTGAGCTTTCTCCTTGCCTTTTCAATGGCCCCATGCTTCATTGCTCCCCTCCAAACCTTTCTGGGGACAAATTCCGTCCAGGCTATGCAAGTCCCTGCAAGCCTTGTCTTGAGCACCTCCAAGTCCCTTTGCATCAGCTGCAGGAGCGCCAAACACGACAGCTGCACCAAATCATTTTCCCCCAAATTAATTATCAACAAGTCCGGGCATCCTTTTTGCGGAACCATCTTTGCAAGCCAAGGCAATAGTGCCCCCCATCGCATCCCTCCTTTACCCCACCAGTGCACCTCATGTTGCCTTTCGCCGTCTTAGAAGCCTGCAAAACACCAAGGTCTCTGTTGTCGTCCTCGTCATCCCTCACCTCCCCGTCTTCAAGCTCCTCAGTCTCATCCTCATAATCCAACTCCAACACTGGCTCCACATCAACTGGTGCACACAACACTTCCTTCACCGCTCTCTTCACACCTTTACTCATCCCTGCAGCCGCTCTCCGCCCACCAGACACACACGCCTCTGTTGCCTTTTCCCGCGTTGGAGGGATGGCCGCCGCGGACCGCCTTGCTGCTTCTGACTGGCGTTTCAGGCCGTTTTGCGCCCCGCCAGGCCCCCCGATCTCTGCCGACACCCGCCGGCTTGGAACCCCACCCGCCCCTCAGGTCGCTCCAGCCTGAGTGGGCCCCAGCACCATTAAGCCTCAAAGCCTGCCTGCTGACCCTTAGGATCCACTCCGCTCACCTTCTTGCCCTTCGCCTTCCTGTCCGCCTCCTCCTGCTCTGCCAACTGCTCCTCCTCAGACGTGGGAGTGGGAGGCCCCTCCAGCTCAGTCTCCCAAACAGCTCCAACCCGGGCTGCAGTCTGTTCAGCCCACCTCGCCTCATTCATTTGCAGCAAGAGCCTTTGCTCCCGTAACCTGTCTTCCCACGCCATTGGCCCCCAACTCTGGAGGGAGGGGGCGGACAGTAGCCCTGAAAGCCCACTCCAGGCGGCAATACCCAGTAATGGAGAGCCCCTATAACCGGGCCCCCACCCACCCCCTGAGCCCCCAGAAAAGCAGCCTCACCCTGCCCCACCGACTGAGCCTCCACCCTCCCACCTTTTACTGGAGCCGGTGTGCTTGCCCTGGACCCAACAGAAAGGTCAATGGGAGCATCTTCCCCTTGCCCCCCTACCAGCTCCTCAACTGCAGGTGCAGAAACCTGCAGCGCTGCTTGCCCTGCCATATTTGCAGCCCTCCCCGGCCCCACGCTCACCAGGCCTGACTCTGAGTCCTCCGGGCTCCCACACCCACCAAGGCCACATGCCCCGCCCCCTCCACACCCAGCGCTCCGCCTGTCTCCTCTGTCGCCACTCCCCCCGCAGGGGCCGACACCGTGAGGGCTTCACCCAGCTCAGGGGGCACAAATTGCAGCTGTGGGTATTTACACGGGGGCAGGCTCTTCCGTTTGCCACCCCATGCCGCGCTCCTCAAGGCCCCGCCCCCTCACGGCCGCCTGATCACTCGGCGGCCACGAGTATTCCTGGCACGCGAGGACCGCCGCCGCGACCCCAGCCGAGGCCGCGCGCGGGTCCCTGACACATCCCACCCACGCCTGGGAAAGAACACCAGGCTGCAATAGATCCTCCCGGCCTGCCCTCGCTAAGAGCAACAGCGTCACCCTCACCTCCGCCGCCGGCACCTCAGCCATGCCAGACCACCGCCGCAACCTGCCTAAGGCAAAACAAGAAACCCCAGTCACCGGCCAGCGACCTCCGACGCCAAACAACCTCCTCAACACCCTGGTAAAACGGCCAACTGCAACCCACACTAACCTGCTCCACTAACTGAGACCCCCTTTCGATAAAACCCTCCCGATGGCGCTCAGCAGGGCCGGTTCTAGGATTTGCGAGGCCCTGGGCTAAAAGGGACCGTGCAAGGCCCCCTCTAATTTAGATAAGTGGCCCCTTGCAAGGAGACCATTCAGAGACACTGTGGGGGGCCCATTGTCCAGCATTTTTGCGCCCCCCACAGTTTTAACTTTTACTCCACAAGCATTTCTCACACCTTCAGTCCGATAGGTGTGAGAATTGATTGTGGTCTAAAATTTAAAACTGTGGGGGCGCCAAAAAACTGGACAATGGGCCCCCCACAGTGTCTGTGAATGGTCTCCGTGCAATTGAGGGAGCGTCTCCGTCTCCCTCCCCTATGCCTCCTGCCTCCGGACACCATCCATGAGAGGCCCAGGGAGGGGGCCCCCTCCAATGGACCTTAATTGCAGGCAACAACAGGACATATCACCAGTGCGTGGCCCCATTCTGGTGGGCTGAGTGCGAGGCCCTGTGCAGCCGCCCACGCTGCCCATGCCTAGCGCCGGCCCTGGTGCTCAGTGCAGGAAGAGGTAGTTCCCTTCCTCCCCTGCACTTATAACCTCCCCCTAACTCCACCCTTTCCTCCTAGCTAGCCTGATCTCGCGTGAATGACCCCGGGGGAAGACTAGTCTGCGACTGTGCTTCCCCCAGGGCCCGGCAAGCAGCAAATTATCTCCATCTGCGCTGGGCTTCAGATTAGACTTATGAGGCTACTGTCCTTAAGCTATTGTAAAAGGAAAGCCTATCGCAGTGGTATTTCTTCCCCACTTAAATAAATGCTTTCAGCCAGCATTATGACCTAATGCCATCAGTGCAAGAGCTGCAGTAATGTCTACCGTACTTTACTTTCCAAGCCATGACAATATCTGAGCCTGAAATGCATAGCTCGGGCAAAGAAACGATGCCCGAGGTACGAGGAGCAAGTGAATCCAGAAGGCTCACACAGAACTTCGAGTACAGAGCAGAGATGAAGAGCGATTTTACCGCACAGCAATTTAGTCAGAGCGGAAACATATGCCGCCACACATTCCTCACAGACTTGCTTTAATATATCCCACATCACCTGCTAACCACACTGTTTTCATTTGATTGAGCATGCAGGGTTCTTCATCACCACCTGAAAGCAGTCCCGCTCACCGATGGAGGAAATTCTTATTGTGATGTTTATCTCTTGAGTGTATCGCATTACATGCATTGCATAGGCTTTGCCCGTCTAAATATACATTGTGTACATGTCGCATATATCACATAACTTGTCGTTTCCCATTAACTGCACTTAAAAGCCTTACCAGAATGAATAGCACTGCAGTTGCAAAATTATGGTTTCTATGGGACATTTTTTGTGTGGATTCCTGGACTAAGGGAAGTTGAACATTTCGCTTTTATTCATGTAGATGTGCTTAATACACTGTATGGGCTATGCCCACCCTCCGTTTGCCACACTCACACTGCTCATTGAACTGTGTAGCCCCCCTCACGTCAGTAATATGTGCGTGAGCGCTGTGTAATTTGTTAAATGCCTACAGCGCCTAGTCCTTCCAGCTGGTCTCCCATCCAAGCACTAACCAGGCCCGACCCTGCTGCTTCGCTTCAGTCATTGAGCGCTTGCCACCCGGAGGCTGCTTCCTCCCTTTATGTTCGTTTCGGAAGGAAAAGAGGTTGAGGCATTGCTGAGATCCGAACTCAGAATCTCTTGCTTACTAAACAGGCGCTTTACCCACTAAGCCACAATGCCTACATTCAGCAATAAATTGCCCCGAATGCCCCTGCTCGGACCCTGTGCAAGGCTGCCTCACGGTGTAAAGACGTCCCCTGTGCAGGTTGAACGTCCGGATAGCCTCATCATCGTTCACGCCTCTTTGGGATGTCCCGCAAACAACTGACTGAGAACTTGGGCCACGAAGATGATTTCGGAGCTGCCCGTCTGGTCCAGTTCTCGCGCCACACTCCTCAAAGAGACCTCACTCCAATGGTCACCCAACACTTTTGTATCTCTCTCTGGCACTTCCCGTACTGCACATCCCGATCCAGCTGCGCCTCGATGAAGCTTCTCACTGCGACGATCTCGTGAAGACCTGCAAGGGAGAAACAAGGGAAAATTCATTACAGCCTCCTAGAGGCTGGAAGGGGCAGGCCGTGGCGCGCAGGAGTCAAAGAGGCAGACTCCCGCGCTGCACGGCCTTTTAACCCTTCGCAGGCCGGATCTAACCGGCCTGGCCTTTGTTCCCTTCGTGACCCGGAAGTGACTCAATCACTTCCGGGTCACCAGGGAACCCGGGGCAAGTGAGGGGCAGGTGCGCCCCGCCATAAGTGCGGCGGGGCCGATGTCGGCCCGCCTTTCCAGAACAATGATCATTGCATATCGTCAGTTCTTAGATCTTGTTGAAAGGTGTTACACTTGTAGGAAAACAACTTTCCCTTCTAAACCATCCCCAATTTATTTCTTCACACTTTTCATGGCATCATCTTTTTCCATAGCTGAAACGCAGTCCTTTACTGAAACAGCATCATATATTCTCTACCTAACATCATTTACACAAGCTACGACTACCTCTTCCAACTCAAATTCATTCACATTTTAAATCTCATTTTGTAATCTTGACAGACAATCTGCCCCACAATTACGCCATAGAGTACATGTAGCATTGCAACCTTGCTGCAAATCTAATCAATCTGGCAAAAACGTTATTAGAACTGCCTGGAGTTAGAAACTTCAGCAAAGATGTATGGTCTGTTCTCAAAGTAATTTTCGTTCACCACTGTAAGAAATAAGGTTTTGCTTTCATGGTTACCCCCACGTTTTCCCTGATGTCAGTGTGTTTTTGACCTAGTCTACTGGGATCCTACTAATCAAGACCCCAGCAACTGTGCTCTTCCCCTAAATTGGTTCTGGTACTTACCAGAACCAAGTTAGGGGAGAGAGCACAGATACCTCCACAATTGGCTACTAGTCCACCCTTATAAGTCCCTAGTATATGGTCCTAAGATGCCCAGGACACATGCACACCAGGGTCTCTCATGGGCTGCAGCATGTATTGTGCCGGCCATGGGAATCCACTTTAACTGTGACTACAGGCCTGCCATTCCAGCCTGTGTGATTTGGTGTTTGCAACTCTCACAATGGATATATGTTTCCTTATATCTGAGATCACTGCACTTAAAACCTAAAAGTCACCCCTATGGCAGGCTTTTCAGTTCTGAGGGCAGGGTGCTTGGTTACAAGTGTGAGGGTGCATAATCATGACATCCATACAAACCCCAAAGTCAATTCTCCAGGCTTTGTAAGTGTGAAGAATCATTTTGAGACATATGTTAGACATCCATTATTACGTGATGCTAAACTATATAATAGCTGCATGAACTCAGTCATGTGTGGTATCAAACATATTGGAACCATACCCCAACACTGATTCCAGTGTTAAAAGTTTGATTCCATGTACTGGGGATCCCCTTAGGGGACCAACCCTGTACTCCTGGTAACAGCCTTTCAGGGTCTGCAAGCAAGATAGTGCTGCTGCCAACCACAGACACAAGTCTGCCTTCCTGCTGCTTAGTCAAGCTCGAGCAGGGTAAGGAAGGAGAAATAGGTTTCTTGTCGCAGGGAGGTGTGACCACTTCACAGACAGGCCTTGGTGTATAGGGGACAAGGTGGGGTGCTTGCCAGCACAACCAAACTGCTTTGAAGGGCACAGATGGTGCCTTCATTCCATACTCCAGTTTGAGCCAGTTCAGTAACCCTTTGTCCCCCCTCTGGTGTGAAACTGGACAAAGAACATGGGAATATCCTTCCCACTGTCCAGCATCTCCTCTGGGAGGGACCCCCGAGTTGTGCCAACACTTTCCTTAGGGTATTTAAGGGCTCCCCTGTGGATGGGTCCTCAGATTTGTGGTGGGACCAGACTCAACCAGGAAACTGTGTCACACTTCAACCATCTGTACACTTGGACTTCTTTGGACTCCGACTGGAACCAAAATTTCACCTCGGAAGACTCCTGCTGCTCCCGGTCTCACTGTTCTTCAAGTCTTCTGCATTGTCTGTATCTGTGCATCATCCAAGTTCTCCAAAAGACCTGTGGGCTTCAAGGACATCCGAAGAAATCTCCCTTGGAGTGAAGAAGTCACTCCCCTACATCTGCAGGCACTGCAAGGAAGCTGGCCAGTCTGCTGCTCCTAATTTCCCATGGACATCCCGAGGCTCAGCAACACAGGTGGTCGTTCCGTGGCTCCATAGAGGACTGACCTGTTATCCCTATAATTTTGAGGACAGTATCCCTCATGGGGGCTACTGGGACTGAACCCCTATGCACCGCATCAACTTGCCATTGCCAAGGCTTGTTGGTTCAGCAATCCAGAGATCTTTGGGTTGCAAGAAGCTCCAGCACCTCACTTACTGAAGAACAGTGTTCTCCCTGCATCTCCTACCTCATGGGCCTCTGACTTTGGTGAGCTGCTTGAGGTCCTTTTGCGGCTCCTGTGACTCCAGCCTGCGGGTCCTTTGCTTCTGGGCCTGACGTGACTCTCCAGCACTTGGTGAGTCCCTTGGAACTTGCTGGTCCCACCTTTTGCTCCTTTTCATTCCCCTCACCAGTTGCGGCTGCCAAGGCTTGTTGGTGCTCCCGCCAGGCACAAACCACCTAGACACTGACATCCGACGTTGGACAGCTCGTGCACTGCTCCTGGTTTTCCTCAATGTTGCTTGGTCCTCACAGCTGCAGCGATATGGTCACCATCTCTTCTGAACCTCTCAACAGCACTGGGCGTTGTGCTTATGTGCCTCCTGGTCATCTCTGAGTGGCATAGACTCTGTCCCCTCTGCTAGCAGGTTCTTCACTTCAAGGATCCAGCCTTGTATTCAACCAGACTCTTTCACAGTCTTCTCCAGGGGCATCTTCTTTGAAGTAGCCCATAGGCGTCTACGGCAGGTTCAGACATCACAAGGAGGGCACGTCCTAGATCTCTTAATTGCCAACCGGGCTGAGACTGATAGTGGACATATTGCCTCAAAGTTGGTCGGACCACTCTCTAATTCACTTCCACATATCAATAACCCGGATGGAGGATATTAACATTCATGGGACAACCTACCGAAAGGGTAGAGAGTGGACCAAGCTAGTAAAAAATAAGATCTATTTGACCCCCCTGAATCAATATCTCTTTGTCCCCTCAAACTCCGTTGGTGAAAACTATCAAGTATACTGTAACTCTATAGTCAGGTCCTTGGACAATATAGTTCCAAAAAAGAAACTTAAAAATAGAAAAAAAGCCTCCGCCCCATGGTATAGTGAAGAACTGAAATCAGTACAATTGATCTATAAGAAGGCGGAGAGAAAATGGAGAAGGGCCTATCTGGAGAAGGACAGAAAGGAGCTGAAAATAGCTCAGACCAAATATAAGGAGTCTATAGCCTGAGCTAAGGCAGACTTCTATGATAATTCCATCTTGTGTGTGCCGAATAGCAGAACATCACTCTGTAATATTGTTAGGGACCTCTCCCACCCAGCCTGTACAAGTAGCAAGGTGGTTGCTTCGCAGAAACTCTGCGATGCGATTGCCACACACTTTGAAGAAAAAATTACAAAAATCATTGGCGATCTTCGTCCTAGTAACATCAATAATCAGAGTGATCTGACTGAGAGATCAGAGGAAGGGCCCAGGGCAGCTACCTGTCTGGAATACTTTCAAACTCCCACAGAGGATCTTTTCAACAACTTAGCCCAAAGTATCACCTCGGGTTCCCCCCGGAACCCTCTCCCACATAGAATCTGGAAAGTATTTGAGCAGGAAACTCTTCCATGGCTCTGACTAATCTGTAACCAGTCCTTGGAAGATGGAGTGGTTCCGGAGGTTTGGAAACAGGCAGTAGTTACCCTGCTGCTTAAGAAACCCTCCCTAGACCCCATGGTCCCGACCAATTTTTGACCTATATCTCTTTTGCCATACCCAATTAAAATCCTAGAGAAAATACTTAGCAAGACTTTATCATGCTATGTCGAGGACAATCATCTACTAGATATGGATCAATTTGGCTTTCGCCCGGGCCACAGTATGGAGACTGCTTTGGCTACCGTAATGGACAATCTACGGATGCGTTCCTACAACGGAGATTCTTCTGTTCTAGTATTACTAGACATGTCGGCCGCATTTGATGGTGAGCCATACAATACTGGTGGAAAGATTGTAAAGCCTGGGGGTAAAAGGACGAGCCCTGCATTGGCTACAATCTTATTTATCAGGAAGGAAACAGTCCAGTAAGTCCCCAGTACACCACAGGTACTAGTGGACGGCAGTCTCCAAATGGAGTCCCAGGCAAACAAAACTGCCAGCGTCTGCTTCTCTCTGTTGCGGATGCTGCGACAGATTCTTCCACTTCTGCCCAAAGATACCTGTTTGCTTGTAGTAAGGAGCGTAATTCTTAGCAGACTGGACTCCTGCAATGCTCTGTTTTTGGGAGCTCCACAGTACATCTTACAGAGTCTGCAGAGAGTCCAGTCCATGGCAGCTAAACCGGCGCTGAATAGGCAATGTAGGTTCTCTACGACCTTAGCCCTAGGAGACCTACATTGGCTGCCTGTCATAGAGAGAATTTGCTTTAAATCTCTCTGCATTGTGTACAAAGTGGCACACAATGTGGGCCCTATTCCACTACAGGAGAAGTTTACATGGCATAATCCGAAAAGGCAACTTCACTCCTCCAATGCAAATCTGATTAAGACCACCAGATTTAATAAAACCAGAATGGTAGCAGAGCCTTTGATGTGGCAGCCTCCGATTATGGAATGATCTGCCCCAGACTATCAGACAGGCCAACTCGTTGACCTGCTTCATAAAGAATCTGAAAACCTGGTTGTTTCCAAGGATGTAAAATCAGTCCTCCCACTGCCAATTCTGGGCTTGTAACGTGCTGTTTACTCCCAAGTCTAGGCGCCAGGATACCCGTAGGGTGACAGGTTTGCGCTATATAAATGTAAAATACAATACAATACAATACTTCACCCATATGCACCCGGCTTTCTTGGTGCAGGTAACCTGGTTCCGGGGTCGTCCACAGGTGGGGTGGCTCTCCAACCTTCTGTCTTTCAAAGGTTTTCTTCAGGGTCTTCGGGAAGGGTCCTTCTTCTCCAAAACTGCAACCACAACTTCTCAATTGACTTTCATAAGGGCACATGGCTGTTTCCTCTCTGCACACAACCTCCATGGGGTTCCTGGGTACTTCCCTTGGGTGGTTCCTTGTGACCCCAGCACCTCTGAGTCTTATGGTCCAAGTCCCGTTCTCCTTTACAATTCGCATTGCACTTTCTATATATATGGTTTGCTCTCCCCATGGAGACCGGTGTATATTTGTGCTACTTACCTGATTATTTTTAAGTATTCTTGTGCATTGTGTTGACATCCCCAGGTAGGAGATATAACAATGTGTTAGTGATTGTGTTGTGTAATAAATAAACTTATTTTTATACAAACACAGTGTGGTTCTTTTTCCTTTAATTTACACCATTGATTGAAGTTGGTAAAATAAGCTACTTTATACTCCTCCAGTGGTAGCTGCTTTCCACAGCTACCACTGTGCCAACTTTCTATAGGTATCAAAGACCCCTAAAATCACCATTAGGGTTGCCTGGATTAGTGGAAGGGGAATCACTTGAATCAGTGTGCACCATATAGTAAGCCAGCCTCCTACACCCAACACAAACAAGTTAAAAGAAATACAATATTTCATACCTCATGCTTCTTTTTTGATGATGGAACACTTTCTTTACGAAAGACTTAAAGCGCGAGAAGCAAAGTTAACTGTTAACTATTTGGTCTCAAGACTACACCAATTACAAAAGCGTTGGCAATATAGTCGAAAGGAGTGAATATACCAGCATTGGCAATGGCATTTTTGATAGCATCAAAAGCTTCTTGTGTTTTTTGCCAAAGAAAAACCTTGTCACAATTTTGATCTCAAGTCTTCTGTTTTTTAGGAAAAATTCTCAACACATTTAGGATAATAATAATCTGTAAATCCCATTAAGGACCTGGGCTAGTCTTTGTCAGTTGATGTACTGACATTTACTATTGCACACACGAAATCATTTTTTGGCTTTCCTCCATCACCTGAAATGGTATACTCTTGGGGGCAGATTTACAAGCCTCTTATGTCACTTTTGAACCGGAGTTGCGTCACTTTTGTGACGCAGCGGCAGCGTAAAAGTTGCAGCCCATTTACAACGTGACGCATCTAGGGATATGCATCACCCTGCATGACATTATACCTGCGACAGGTATAATGTATGCAGGGTGGGCGTTTCCACGCAGGAAAACCTCGTAAAAGTGGCGCAGTGAAATATACAAGATTTCACTGCATAACTTGTAGGACGCCACTGCGTCAAAACTTTAAGCCTGCTTGAAGCAGACATAAGAAGTGAAGCAGTGTATTAAAAATAGGCCGCAATATGCATTGCTGGATATGCGCCGTGCTTGGGACACAACTCCAGCAATGCATGACTTTTCCGTCGACAGATGCGTCAGAATTTCTGACGCATCTGTCAGTCCTTGCTCCAAGGTGCGCCGCAGCGCATCCTTGGTGACCCAAGGGTTTTGCATGGGGCGCAGGGAAAGGGACGTATCTCTACAGATGCGTCACTTTCTTGTAAATCTACCCCTAGATGTTCAGCTTCTGTCTCAAGAAAATGACATTTCTCTTTTCAAAAAACGAATATATCTTCTTGGAAGTAAACTACGTTTCAGATATCTTTTAAAATTCCAGATATCATGCCCTGGTAAACACTGGCAGCAGATGGCAAACGGTAGGGCAACCGCTTAAATTGAAAAGAATTACCTCTGCTGTAATGAACACTTGTGGCAAAAACTTGAACAAATGATGTCCATCTTTACCTAAGGCACTGAGCAGTAGAGCCTTTTGATGACCTGGGGAAAATTGTAGTCCGTCCATTATTTCAAAGTAGTTGGGACCTATATTAATTCAGTCTTCTCATTCAATGTTGGGTGTTCCATGATGGTCAAAGAAACTTGGTGGTAAAATTATTCCTTGTGAAGATGCCATGGTGCATTGTGTGGTGTGAACTTGGTCAACAGGGTAACATTTTTAAATGAAGGTATTGAAAATAAGGGGCTTTCCTTACTGTGATATATTGTGTAATATTCATCATTTGCCACCCTGCAATTGTTCAAAAGAAAAATGAGAACTGTGAATCTGCCAGCAGTACAGAGAATGTGATAAATGTCCAGTAGGTGGTGCAGTTATCACACAGAAATCAACACGTGACTCTGAGAGTCAAGGAAAGTAAGCTGAGAGAGGGAAATCGTGTTTAGAAGGTACGGGCGGTTTACTTTATTCTTTCTCTTCTTCTAAAACAGGTTTTGTTGACATACATTCACTTGTCGGCATCGCATGTTTTCTTAAAAGTGGTGAAGAATAGCGCGCGGTTAGTGTAACTGGAGAAGGCTTGTCCCTGAAGGCTGAGGCCTTTGTGTTAGAGGCACGTTTACGATTGAGGCGGCAGATTAGGTAGATACAGCAAAACAGTTGTGGCAGAAGTGGTGGGTTGTAATCAATGGTGGCTCCGCTGCTAAGGTGGAGGAGTGTTGCCCCACTGCTTTGCAGCAGTGAAATAAAGGAAACATAAAGGGGCAGATGTATCAACCAATCTTTTAGTCGCAAACGCTGCAAATCGCAAAAAAAGCAGCGTTTGCGACTACAAAATAGAGAAACGGTATGTATGAAAGAAATCGCATCGCAAAATAAGGAATCGCAAAAATTGCGATTCCTTACGTTGCGAGAACCTCATTTCTGCGAATTTATTTGCGATTTCTTATTTTGCGATGATTCATGTTTGCGAAAATCGCAAAGTAGAAATCGCAAATTAAGAAATCGCAATGACATGTATGAAAAATTCGCAAATTGCGAATTCCTGAAAATCGCAATTTAATAAATCGCAATTACCACCAAGTGCATGCAGGTGGTAACCAGGTTGAAAGTATAAAAGGTAACCCTCAATGCAACAGAAACTTCCAAAATGGCAGGACTATACCTGATAGCCAGGAGGCTGCATATCCGTGCCCTTGCACAGAGGAGACAGAGACAGGAGCGAATATTCAGACTGCGCATCACGCTGTTCCAGCAGACTGAAGAGGACATTTATGATCAGTACAGGCTGCACCCACACACCATCTTGGACCTCGTAGATGAGCTGAAACCTTTTTTGGAGCACCCAACAGGCAGGACACAATCAATTCCTACGCATGTGCAGGTATTGTGCTCACTGCATCTTCTGGCCTCAGGGTCTTTTGAAAGCGTCATAGCAGTCATTGGTGGGGTGTCCCAGAGTGCTCTTTGGCACTTTTTTCATGCCTTGCTGGATGCAATGCTGAACAGGCTACAGCATCACATTTACTTCCCAAGCACCCAACAGGCATTACATGAAACAAAACTTGATTTTTACCAAATTGCACGTTTTCCCCATGTGATTGGCTGCATTGATGGGACCCATATTGCCATCACACCACCAGCAGCTACAGAATATGTCTTCAGGAATCGGAAAAGCTACCATTCCCTGAACATCCATGTTAGACGGGGACCCTGAGGGTCGGCCGGATACCGAGGGAGAGATCCCCGAGGGGGACCGTCTCCGGCGATCGTACAGACAAGTACCCTCCCTCCCCACAAACAGGCACCACACCAAGTCGAGTTCAAGGCTTTATATAAGGTTCTTAAGGCAAGGATATCAGCGATACAGGGTAACTTGGACCCGGGGGTCCTCTCACTTCTAGTCTCTGTAGGGAAAGGGGGTAGCGGGACAGTCTTGGTACCGGATCGGTACAGGTTGTGGTAAAAGGCGAGCTCACAATCCTCGAGCTGGAGTGTCTGTGGATCGGGCCGCGGCGACGCCAGCAGGCCAAGATGATGGTTTCACGAGGCAGAGGGCCGCGGCAGCGCCAGCAGGCCAAGACGATGGTTTCACGAGGCAGAGGGCCGCGGCAGCGCCAGCAGGCCAAGACGATGGTTTCACGAGGCAGAGGGCCGCGGCAGCGCCAGCAGGCCAAGACGATGGTTTCACGAGGCAGAGGGCCGCGGCAGCGCCAGCAGGCCAAGACGATGGTTTCACGAGGCAGAGGGCCGCGGCAGCGCCAGCAGGCCAAGTCACGGATGAGTTCTTCTCGGGTCTCTCGACTCCAGGATACAACTGCCTTCCTGGTCTGGCCCTGCCCCAGTTATAGGTCTGGTCCCCTTTGATGTCCGGACCCTCGCGCCTGGGGGCCGGGAGGTCCGGGATGAGGGAGTCCAGACACCCAGCAGGGGGGTGGAGCCAGCGCCCAGGCGGCCTGGGGTGATCGACACCTGGCGGAGGAGAGCCGTTGACGATTCCTTCTCCCATTGACTCGCCAAGTGGTCACTCTGCCTCCTGGGGGGAGGTTGGTGCCTCGATGTCGGGGCCGGCCGGGCCCGGGGTTAGGGTCGAGTTGAGGCCACGCGGCCTCGTGCTGCCGTGCCCCAAGATGGCGGTCGGGTCGATGTCGTAGGGTAGATGGTGACCCGGGCCAGCTGGGTCCGGAGCTGGTGTCTTGTAGTGGAGGGATTGCAGGGTACTTCGGGTGGTCGTTTGTGGACTCTGGCTGGGGATGCAGGGAGAGCCAGGGTCCTGGTCCCATTGCGGGGAGGGGGGGCAGCCCGACCATGCGGCCTGTCCAACATGCGTCCCCCCCAGCTGAAGGCGGGGAGAGTCAGCCATCTTCCTGGGGACTCTCCTCGCTGAGGCGGAAAAAGCGTGACAGGCCGTCGGCGTTGGCGTGGTCCTGGCCTGGACGATGTTCCACCGTGAAGTCCATCCCCTGCAGGGAGATGGACCAGCGCAACAGCTTCGGGTTCTCCCCCCGCATTTGCATCAGCCATTGCAGGGGTCGGTGGTCTGTTTGCACCCGGAAGTGGGTGCCGAAGAGGTATGGCCGGAGCTTCTTGAGTGCCCAGACTACGGCGAAGGCCTCCCTCTCAATGGTGCTCCAGCGCTGTTCTCGGGGCAAGAGGCGTCTGCTGATGAAGACCACCGGATGGTCGACCCCTTCGGTGTTGAGTTGGGAGAGGACGGCCCCCACACCATGATCGGAGGCGTCCGTCTGCACAATGAATTCCCGGCTGTAGTCGGGAGCCTGGAGCACGGGGGCCGTGCACATGGCGGTCTTTAGCTTTTCGAAGGCTGATTGGCAGTCCGGTGTCCAGTTGACGGTTTTGGGGCTCTTTTTGGAGGTGAGCTCTGTGAGGGGCCCCACGATGCTACCATAGTCCTTCACGAACCGCCGGTAGTATCCGGTGAGCCCCAGGAAGGCCCGGACCTCCGTTTGGCTCGTAGGGGGTTGCCAGGCCTGGATGGCAGCAATCTTGAGTTGGAGAGGGGCCACCAGCCCGCTTCCCACTTGGTGTCCCAGGTAGGTCACGGACCCTTGGCCAACTTGGCACTTGCTGGCCTTGATGGTGAGTCCGGCTTGCTGGAGGGCGTGTAGAACCTCCCGCAGGTGGCGGAGGTGGTCGGTCCACTGGTGGCTGTACACAGCAATGTCGTCCAGGTAGGCGGCGCTGAAGTCTTCCAGGCCCGCCAGTACCTGGTTTACCAGCCGTTGGAACGTTGCCGGGGCGTTTTTCATGCCGAAGGGCATGACTTTAAAGTGGTAGTGCCCGTCTGGGGTAGAGAAGGCGGATCGTTCTTGGGCCCTAGGGGTGAGGCCGATCTGCCAGTAGCCCGCTGTTAGGTCGAAGATGCTCAGGTAGCGGGCGGCCCCCATCCGGTCAATTAGCTCGTCTGCCCGGGGGATGGGATGAGCGTCGGTCCGAGTAACTGCATTCAGCCCTCGATAGTCCACGCAGAACCGGAGCTCAGGGGCAACGCCCGGGGCAGCTGCCTTGGGAACCAGGACGACTGGGCTCGCCCAGGGACTGTCGGAGGGTTCGATCACGCCTAGGGTCAGCATCTTGGACACCTCGGTCTGGATGCAGGCTCGTACCCGGTCTGGTACGCGGTATGCTCGGTGTCGAATAGGAGGGCTGTCCCCGGTGTCTACATCGTGGAGGCACCAGGGGGTGACTCCGGGGGTGAGGGAGAACAGGGAGGCGAACTGCCTCAGGAGTGTTTGGCAGTCTTGGCGTTGCTCCGGGGACAGGGCCTCGGAGAGCTGGACCCCTTCCACTGAGCCATCCTGCTCGAGGGCCCTCAGTAAGTCCGGAAGGGGTTCGGAGTCTTCTTCTGTCCCAGTATCGGTAGCCATCAGGAGGCTGAGTTCGGATCGCACAAAATGGGGTTTGAGCCTGTTGGCATGGAGGACCCGTAGGGGGTTCCGGGCAGTCTCCATGTCGATTAAATAGGTGACGGGCCCCTTGCGTTCGATTACCTTGAAGGGCCCGGACCATCTGTCTTGGAGGGCATAGGGCTCAACCGGGGACATCACCCAGACCTGTTGTCCAGGTTCGAACTCAATGGAGGACGTGTGCTGATCGTACCACCTCTTCATGTCCTCCTGACTGGCCTCGAGGTTGGCTTTGGCGGTGTCTCGGAACCGCCGGGTCTGGTTGCGGAGAGCCAGGAGATACCGGTAGATGTCCGGGGGAGTTTTCTGGGGAGGCTGCTCCCAACCTTCCTTGACTAGGCTGAGGGGGCCCCGGACGGGGTGCCCGTACAGTAGTTCAAAGGGGCTGAAGCCGAGGGACTTCTGCGGGACCTCCCGATAGGCAAACAGGAGGCATGGAAGCAGTACGTCCCACTGGCGTCGAAGGGGTTCTTCTAAACCCATAATCATCCCCTTGAGGGTGCGGTTGAATCTCTCGACCAGTCCGTTTCCTTGCGGGTGATAAGGGGTCGTGAATTTGTAGGTGACCCCGCATTGCTGCCAGAGGGACTTCATATATCTGGAGATAAAGTTCGTGCCCCTGTCACTGACGACCTCCCGGGGGAACCCTACCCGGGAGAAGATCCCCATCAGGGCCCGGCCCACCACGGGGGCCGTCACAGTCCGAAGAGGGATGGCCTCGGGATAGCGGGTGGCGTGGTCCACAAGCACCAGGATGAACCGGTGTCCTTGGGCTGTTCGGGGGTCGAGGGGCCCCACAATGTCTATTCCCACTCGTTCAAACGGGGTGGTGACGACAGGAAAGGGTTGTAATGGTGCTTTGATTTTTCGGCCACTTTTTCCGCTGGCCTGGCAGGTGGGACAGGCCTTGCAGTGGTTGGCGACATCCTTCCGCATGTGGGGCCAGAAAAAATGGGTCACCAGGCGGTCGTAGGTTTTATCCTGCCCCAGGTGTCCGGCAAGGGGGACATCGTGGGCTAAGTTCAGGAGGAAGTCTCGGAAGCGAAGGGGCACCACCAGCACCCGACTGGCCCCTAGTTCTGCAATTTTCTGCTCGCTGTAGAGCAGGTCTTGGTCCCAGTAGATCCAGTGGGCCCCCGAGGTATCCCCGGTGCTCTGGGCCAGGGCTTGCTGCCGGAGTCCTTCGAGAGAAGGACAGGTTTTTTGCTCGGCCCGGAATTGTTCCTGCGTGGGGCCTCCCTCCTGCCGCCATTGTGCCAGGTCAGGGACGTCCCGAAGCTGATCGGGTCCTTCTTCGGTTTGCAAGGGAATGGCTTCTGGGGCGGCCTCCTCTGGGATGAGCGCGGGAGGAGGTTCTGGCCACTCGGGCTCTTCTGGGCGGGGGACCGCGCGGGCGGTCATGGACCGGGTCGTGACGCAGACCCATTCGGGGAGGCCAAGCATCCCCAGGTGCTCCCTCCGTTCGACAGCTGCCCAGGGAGAGCTTTCAAGGTCGTTTCCTAGGAGGCAGTCCACGGGGGCATCATCGCGGACAGTTACTTTTAACATCCCTGTTACTCCTCCCCACTCGAAGGGGACGCAGGCCATGTGGCATAGGCTTTCGGAGTTGTCGGCTGATCGAACAGGGCAAAGAATGTTCGGCAAGATTTGGTCTGGAGTGACGAGGTGGCGTCGGACCGCCGTTACACTGGCCCCGGTGTCGCGGAGGGCTTCCGCCCGGCGGCCATTGATGTTGACCCATTGACCGTACTTCTGTGTGTTGGCGGGAAGGGGGGCCCGCGGAATCATGTCTCTCTCCCCTAAGCAGACCAGTGCCATGGCGGCGGGTGCCCATTCAGAAGGATCGGTCTCGTACTCCTCTTGGTCTTCCGGGATTATTTCTTCCCCTAGGGCCGCCGCTGCAACTTGGCGGGGAGTAGCGTTCGGATTCTTTGGGCAGTTGGGATCACTGGCGTAGTGGCCGGGTCGCTGGCACCTGTGGCACGTAATGTTGGCCCGGAAACCGGCCCGGACGGCAGGGCTTCCCCGGCCAACCGGGGTCGAGGGGTTTCTGGGGGGTGACGAGGGGCCGGGGTCTCTCCCCCGACCCTGACTT
Source organism: Lissotriton helveticus (assembly GCF_964261635.1). Taxonomy (NCBI): domain Eukaryota; kingdom Metazoa; phylum Chordata; class Amphibia; order Caudata; family Salamandridae; genus Lissotriton; species Lissotriton helveticus. Next base: position 1,766,179,177 of record NC_136057.1, read on the forward strand.
CCTCCCCCCCCTCGGGGGCGATACGGTCTGGATACTTCGCTGGGTGTGCTCCGGCCAACTCGGGTGCTTTCCCACCGGTCGGCTTCGGCGGCGAGTTGTCGAGGGTCGGTTAGCTTGCTGTCCAGGAGGTGTTGCCGGAGCTCCACGAAGCAGTTGTTCGACAGGTGTTCCCATACGATAAGGTCAAAGAGTTGTTCGTAGGTGGTTACTTTGTTGCCCTTGATCCACCCCTCGAAGGCTCGGCTAAAAAAGTTCACGTACTCCACCCAAGTTGTACCCGGAATCCGTTTGCAGTCGCGGAACCGTTGGCGGTACATCTCAGGGGTGAGCCCGTATCGAGTGAGGAGGGCGGCCTTCATGTGGTCGTAGGAGGTCATCAGCTGGTCCGGGAGTTGCAGCAGGGCGTCCCGCCCTTCGTTGACAAACCTCCCCCATAATCCGGCTCCCCAATCGCTTCGGGGAATCCGGTGGGAGGTCATTGCCACCTCATAGGCTTTAAACCACTGCTGGATATCATCGTTCTTGTGGTATTCCCGGATGACATCTTTGGGGATGTGAACCTTGGGTTCGGTCGAGGTAGACGGGGTCGGTCGTTCGGGGAGCCCGAGGTCTTTATTCTGTTTCTGGATCTCCAGGGCTTTGAGATTGCGCTCATGTTCGTACTCTAGTCTCTTTTCCTCTAGCTCCCTCTGTCTTTGCTTGTCTTCCCGCTCTTCCCTGAGCCGTAAGTGTTCCAGGGTTATTTTTTGTTCTGCCAGCTTGAGTTCCCCATCCAAGCGAAGTCGGGCAAGTTCTAATTCGTGGAGTCTGGTTTTTTCTCTTTCTCGGATCTCTTCCAGGGAGAGATCCGCTCTTTCTTTAGTTGGTGCGGGGCTCGTTTCGGTTGTTTGTGTTCGAGGTACGGCCGTACCCGTTTCTGCCCAAGCTTCTAGGGCTCGTTTGAAGTCTTCCTTTGTGCTAAGACCTGTGGTTGGAAGTCCAAGTTCTATGCAATATTGCTTCAGTTCCCGGTGGTTGTAGTCTTCCAATTTTTCCATCTGATATTTTTCCGTTGTTCCGCTCTCTATTGACATGGTTGTTGTGTGTGGTGGGGCGAGTGACTTTCTGTACGATTATGCGTAGGTTCGGATCCCGTCGCTGGCCACCAATGTTAGACGGGGACCCTGAGGGTCGGCCGGATACCGAGGGAGAGATCCCCGAGGGGGACCGTCTCCGGCGATCGTACAGACAAGTACCCTCCCTCCCCACAAACAGGCACCACACCAAGTCGAGTTCAAGGCTTTATATAAGGTTCTTAAGGCAAGGATATCAGCGATACAGGGTAACTTGGACCCGGGGGTCCTCTCACTTCTAGTCTCTGTAGGGAAAGGGGGTAGCGGGACAGTCTTGGTACCGGATCGGTACAGGTTGTGGTAAAAGGCGAGCTCACAATCCTCGAGCTGGAGTGTCTGTGGATCGGGCCGCGGCGGCGCCAGCAGGCCAAGATGATGGTTTCACGAGGCAGAGGGCCGCGGCAGCGCCAGCAGGCCAAGACGATGGTTTCACGAGGCAGAGGGCCGCGGCAGCGCCAGCAGGCCAAGACGATGGTTTCACGAGGCAGAGGGCCGCGGCAGCGCCAGCAGGCCAAGACGATGGTTTCACGAGGCAGAGGGCCGCGGCAGCGCCAGCAGGCCAAGTCACGGATGAGTTCTTCTCGGGTCTCTCGACTCCAGGATACAACTGCCTTCCTGGTCTGGCCCTGCCCCAGTTATAGGTCTGGTCCCCTTTGATGTCCGGACCCTCGCGCCTGGGGGCCGGGAGGTCCGGGATGAGGGAGTCCAGACACCCAGCAGGGGGGTGGAGCCAGCGCCCAGGCGGCCTGGGGTGATCGACACCTGGCGGAGGAGAGCCGTTGACGATTCCTTCTCCCATTGACTCGCCAAGTGGTCACTCTGCCTCCTGGGGGGAGGTTGGTGCCTCGATGTCGGGGCCGGCCGGGCCCGGGGTTAGGGTCGAGTTGAGGCCACGCGGCCTCGTGCTGCCGTGCCCCAAGATGGCGGTCGGGTCGATGTCGTAGGGTAGATGGTGACCCGGGCCAGCTGGGTCCGGAGCTGGTGTCTTGTAGTGGAGGGATTGCAGGGTACTTCGGGTGGTCGTTTGTGGACTCTGGCTGGGGATGCAGGGAGAGCCAGGGTCCTGGTCCCATTGCGGGGAGGGGGGGCAGCCCGACCATGCGGCCTGTCCAACAATCCAGATTGTGTGCAATGCCAAATACATAATCAATGATATTGTGGCCAAATACCCAGGCAGCACACATGACTCCTTCATTTTTTGACATAGTGGGATACATGGACGTCTGTGTGCTGGGCAGTTTGGAGAGGGATACCTGCTTGGTAAATAAATCTCACACATCCACCCTTCCATACATTAGTAATTTGTCAGTGGAACATACACTTACTCTTACATTCCTTCCATGCAGGTGACAGTGCCTACGCAGTGTGCGACTTCATCTTAACGCCATATTTAAATCCATCAAATGCAAGTGAGAGAAGATACAACAGGGCACACCGGTCAACTCGCAGCATCATAGAACGCACATTTGGCATTTTGAAAAGTCGTTTCAGGTGCATACATAAACGTGGAGAGGCATTGCAGTACAGGCCTGAAACATGTTGTAAGATTGTAACAAGCTGCGCAATGCTACACAACATGGCAATGAGGAAAGGCACTGATATTGAAGTGAGTGACTCAGACACATCGGATAATGATTGCACACCTCCACCTGGCAGGGCAACAGCTGGAGTAGGAGCTGCGGCTGGACGGCAGAGACGGTCTGAGAACACACAAAAGTACTTTTAGGTATGAAACAAATGTAGTCTCATAAAATATCTGTATCACTTGTGCTGTGTTTAATCACACTTCACACACCTTATTTGTTTAACAACCCATAACATGTTACAGCACAGTCATGGCACTGTTCAGTAAAGTAACTTCCAAATCATAGTTTTGTTGCATCACCATTTGAATAAGTAGTGTACTCTAGTACTTCACTTTCTACGGTGGCGGCTAGGTGCAGGGCGGTGTTCTGATTGTGTGCTCTCCATTCCATGTGTACTAGGAGCACCATGTCTGCCACTTCTGCGTTGAGTGATTTGCAGTGTAGGAGTGGGAGTATTTCTACTCCTGCTAGAGGTCTCCTCACTTTCTCCAGAAACCATTTTCGTTTCTTTTCTTCTCTCCATCTATGGCCTCCAAACAGTAGTTTCTCTTAAGTACCTGTGAAGTGATAACAAGCTCTGTTTCTTTGTTTCCCTCCTTTCTATTGGTGTCTAGGTGTTAGGCTCCAGACAGCTCCCTTCCTGATTCATACTCGAACAAAAGGAGAGCTGATGGCCCTTTAAATTCGCCCTTTATTTTGGTCCAGCTGGAAGTGAAAATAGAAAAGCCCCCTCTCCGCCTGCACGTTACTGCTCCGAAAAAAAGCAGTCAACATGCAGGCACTGCTGAATTTCATTACAAGACAGGAGGCTACATTATGCATTAATCTTTTAATGCAGCCACACAAGCAGCCACTCTATCATAAATAGAAGATCTAGAATGCAGTGACAACATATGGTCAATAAAAGGCATGAGCAACAACAGAGCTGCCTCTTTTAAATGAGGCTCGCACGCAGATAAGTTGCTCTTCTTTATCCTCTTCATAGTGCTTTATGATTATTGCCTGTTTATTGTGCTTGATGCCTTTACTGTTAAATGCCATTTTTTCCATATTGTTTGCCACTACCTCTTTTGATTTTCTGTGGCCTTTGTTAATTGCCCCTAGTTATTCGCCTTGGTTATCTACCATACCCTTATAACCCCCCTCTTGCCCTCACCCCTCGGCTTGCCGACTCCCCCTTCCATCCCCTTCGACTTCCAATTTTCGAACGTGCTTGCACGCACACTCCTCGCGAGCGCGTCCATCGTACTCTCATCGAGGAATGGCCCTTGGCAATGGCGGTGTCACATCCGCTGTTCGCCTACGGCCATTCCTCTAATCCTCCGGCACTGGCTGGCTCGAGCGCGTCAGTTGCATCGCACTGCCCAGCTGCTGCCGGAGTTCACCGTTTGTTCACCCTTCCTCTTCTCTATGAGGATTTTGAGCCTTATTTATAGTTTTCTTCTAGTTTTAGACTTGAATAATAGCACAGCCTGCTCCCTAGTATCAGGATAAATAAAAGCAGGCTGCCACAAATAATATTTAGATTAAACTGCCCCCTGGTGTAGGGAATAACACCCCCCCCTCTATTAATTTGGCCAACACTCACCAACAAATTTAAAAAAAAAGAGGGTTATAGATATAAAATAAATTAAGATCAAATATAAAAATAAAATAAAAATTCTAAGGGAGCCAAATTATATTTAAAATATTTAAATTAGGACAATTAAACTCAAGATTAAATAAATTATCTATACTTACTTTCCTAACTCACCTGTTGTCCTCTTCTCTAACACCCGTCTTGTCTGACATGGCATCAGACAATGCCATTACCAGCTCCCCTAATCACACAAATGAATCCTTTAAAATCTTCCTGCAAAAGGAAATGAGGTCCTGCATGATGGACACGCTCAAGGAGGTTATGTCATCCAAGAGACTCTTTCTTCATGATCCTGATGATACCCCTCCTCGTGATCCTCATCTCTTACATTCTAAGAGCAGTAATAAATCTAAACACTGTGAAGGCACTATGGGAGATCGTGGAACCTCAATTGTCATGGGAGGTCCCAGCACTTCATATTTGTTGGGAGGCCCTCGCGCCTCAAAAGATACAGGTGTCCCTCGCGACACAAATAGGATGGGTGTCCGTAGCGGCACAATATTGGCGGGTATCCCTTGCGACACGAATTTCAATAGTGCCCACGATGATGCAGGTACCGATTCTGATGAGGAAGAAGTCTTCCACAACCCCTACGACGAGTTTGTCCTTGATTTGGACGATCAAGATCTTGAAGATCTGGACTTTAATAATCAATTTGTGCTTGACTATTCTATATCCGCTAAAGACGTTATTCTCAACCCCCTCAGTGGAGAAATGTTTTCCCCCTCAACAACTCCCACCCCATTAGTTCAAAATGACTTCCCCAAGATTATGTTTCTAAATTTATCACTAGATGGATCAGAAATATTCTTGAAAGAGAAACACGTAACACCCTTAGATCCGAATGTCCGAGGCCCTCTATTCAAGACAAGGTCTGCCAGACCCCAAACCTCGATCCTGATCTCATTAAATATCTGTTTAAGCTAGGCAAAGACCCTAGGAAGGGCCTCAAAAGAGTGCTCAAAAACTGCCAAGATCATCTCCTTGATATTCTCGGCCCCCTTACCAAGATTCTGGATTTGACTGAAGACTCCTATATCTGTAACTCCCCCCTCAACATTAATCTGATCAGAGGTTGAAGCCAAATCGCCATTGTTTTACTTGGCAACGCTAACTCTAGCCTCAACATCGAAAGGAGAAAGACCATCCCTAATAAAAATAAATCCCAAACTGGGTGATCTAGCCGAGAAGAAACCATCACAAAACCCTAGAGGCCTCCTCTTCGGGGAGGGCATGATTAAATCTATAGGAAGATATGTTTCCACCTTTACTGCCTTAGATACGGCCCAGAGCAACATGAGACGTGTGTTCAATACTGGTGTTTTTGGACAGGCTAGAAGAAGGGGCCGTTCTTCCAGCCATGGTACTACCGGCCCTTCAACTCCTCCAGAGGCAGAGGGGCATCAGGCAGAGGATTCTACCCTTCCAACCACCAGTTCTACCCATAAAGAGGCAGAGGTTCCCACAGCAGAGGTTTCACCTCCCGTGGAGCTCCCAACACCAACCCTCCAAGTAAGTCTTCTTCTCTCTTCTTCCCCTCCCAGGGTCGGGGGAAGACTCAAACACTTTTACAACATTTGGAAATCTTTAACTCAAGACCCTTGGGTTCTCGAGACCGTTCGGGGTTTCAAAATAGACTTTATAGATCTTCCCTCCCAAACACACACACCCAAGCCCTTGATTCTTTCAGTGGAACTTCAAAAGATTGTCAAGGAAGAAATCTCTTCTATGCTTCAAAAAGGTGCTATTTTAGAGGTACCATGGTCTCTAAAGAGATTTGTTAGCACTCTCTTTCTAGTTCAAAAAAAGGAAAAGGGTTGGAGACTGGTTATAAACCTACGAGAAGTAAACAAGTACCTCGTCTATAGACACTACAAAATGGAGGGCATCCACCTCCTCAGAGACCTCCTCCTTCAAGGAGACTGGCTAGTCAAGTTAGATCTAAAAGATGCCTATTTTAGCATCCCTGTGGCCGAAGAACACCAACCCTTCCTCCAATTCATCTGGGACAATCACCTCTTTCAGTTTCAAGCCCTCCCATTCAGGCTCTCATCCGCCCCTTGGTGCTTCACCAAGATCATGAGAACTATCGTCTCTCTCCTGAGAGAAAGAGGCATTTGTGTAATTATCTATCTAGACAATATCCTTATCATGTCCCAACTTCACTCTCAACTTTTGCAGGACCTCAAGACCACCATGTATCTCATAGAGAGTCTCGGTTTCATTATAAATTGGGAGAAATCTATTTTTATTCCCTCAAAACCTTTAGAAATCCTCGGGTTCACCGTAGATATCTCAAAATGCCTCCTTCTTCTTCCAACAAGAAGATCACCAAGATTCGGAAAGAGATCAGGTTTGTTCTAAGCATGGGCGTAAAATCCATTCCACTCGTGGAATTTGCGAATTTTTGACAAATTCGCGTTCTGCGAATTGCGCAAATTTGTCATAAAATTCGCAAGCCTGCTGATTTTTTTGCTTGGTCGCGAGACTTTTTGTCCGCGAGCACGCAAAAAACGGACGCGAACACGCAATTGCACAATGCGAGCATGCAACTAGCCCAGGTACGACCGCATGGGTAACCTCGCGGTAGCCGCACTGAAAAAATCCCGCGAACACGCAAAAAGCCTTGCGAACACGCAAAAAGCCCCACAAACACGCAAAAAGCCCCGCAAACACGCAAAAAAAGAAAATGTTGCAAATTCGCGGATTTCGCGGACCGCGAATTCACTTTCGTGCGTATTCGCGTACCGCGAATTCGCAAATTTCGCCCATACTTAGTTTGTTCTAAAACAACAGTCTCTTACTCTTCGAGAATTAGCCAGACTTCTGGGCCTACTCTCTTCATCTATTCAATCCATCTTTCCGGGACCACTCAACTATCGTGCCCTCCAGACAGTGAAAGCCCAAGCCCTCAGATCTGGTCTTTGGTATGGAGACCTTGTAACCCCAAATCAACAATCCAGGTCAGAACTCTCTTGGTGGCTGGACAATTTGGATGCATGGAATGGAAGAGCCATCTTCGGCTCGACCCTGGATTTCATCTTGGAATCAGACGCCAGCCTTCATGGTTGGGGCGCCCGCCTCCTCGACCAAGACACGGATGGTGTTTGGTCTCAGGCAGAATCCTCCCACCACATAAACATTTTGGAACTGACTGCCGGTTTATACGCCCTAATGAGTTTCAAACACTCACTTCAGGGCAGATCTGTCGTCCTGAAAATGAACAACATCTCCGCAGTCTCCTATATCAACCGCCTTGGCGGGCCAGATCAGCAGACCTTTCCGATTTAGCTAAGAGACTCTGGATGTTTTGGTTAGAACACAAAATTTCCCTGAAAGCAGAATATCTCCTGGGAAAATCGAATCTTTCTGCAGATTGGAATTCAAGATTCCTTTTAGACTTCAGCGATTGGAAACTCTATTTGAACTTTTTCAACTCCCTGTTTTATTTTTGGGGCCCCTTCGATGTGGACCTATTTGCGAGCAGATTGACCTTCCAACTGCCGAAGTACTTCAGCTGGATGCCGGATCCAGGCGCTCTTGCGGTGAACTCCTTTCTCCAGCCCTGGTCTCATCTTCGGCCTTACGCCTTTCCTCCCTTTTCCATGATTCAAAGGGTTCTACAGAAAGTGAGACAAGACCATTGCTCCCTGGTCCTGATAACTCCCTTCTGGCCTTCTCAAGTGTGGTTCCCGACAACCTTGGAACTGTTGTGCGACACCCCCTTCCTAATTCCCGCAACGAAAGGTCTTGTTTCAAATGCAAGAAGATCACCACCTAATACTTTCAGGGAATTTGAACCTTCTTGCTTGGAAAGTGTCAGGCAATCTAACGAGTTGTCTGGACTTTCGTCATCAGCTCTCACTCTCCTCGGTGAGTCCTGGGCACCAGGGACACATTACAGGTACAATAACATTTGGAGAAAATGGTTTTGTTGGTGCATGGAGAGGAACCTGGATCCCGTGGAGGCTCCTATCGTCAACATAGTTCATTTCCTTGTCGAATTATTAGACAATGGCCTCTCCTATAGATCTATTAATTGTTACAGATCTACTATCTCTGCTGGACATTCTCTGGTCAATGGAAATACAGTAGGTAAGAATGTTATTATTTGTAGAGTACTGAAAAGTATTGGACTAAAAAGATCTTCTAGACCCAAATACCAATCCTTGTGGGATGTTAAACTTATCTTAGACCTTTTTTCTTCATGGCCTGATAATTCTCTTCTTAATAGGAAATGTCTTTCCATTAAACTTGCTACTCTCTTATGTTTGATTTCTTGTCGTAGAGTATCTGATGTTAAATCTCTTGATATCTCAAATAGATGTTATGACATGTATGGTGTTAAGTTTGACATCCTTAGAAGAACTAAAACCATGTCAGATTCTATATTTTACCCTCATTTTGATTGCTGCAAACAACTTTGCGTTGTTGATTGTATGAAAGAATACGATTCCAGAATGAAAGACGTTCGCCCTCAGGATGCTAATCAACTTCTCATTTCATTTGTTAACCTTTTAAACCAGTCTCTTCCTGCTCTATCACTAGATGGGTCAAGTTGGCTATGAGCTTCGCTGGCATTGACCTTTCTAAATTTCAAGCCCACTCACTCAGATGTGCTATGGCTAGCAAGTCATTCTGGTCTGGTGGTAATTTAGATGATATCCTTAAAGCTGTTGATTGGTCGAATGCCTCCACTTTTGCTCATCATTATTGTAAACCTATTGTAGACATGTCCGATGTTGTTCTTCAAGGCTACCAACATGCATAATGTAGCCTCCTGTCTTGTAATGAAATTGTGATTCTCCTATTAACATGACCAGAGAATCTGGATTTCATTAAAGACACGGAGGCTAACATTATTCCACCCGTCCCTCCCTTGGACGGAGTATCTATTAAACGTTATTGATTATTTGCATCCATATGCTCTTGATTCTTGTCTTATTCCTTTACTGTTTACAATATGCATATTGTCTTTGATGCAAAGGTTTTTCAACCTTCTAATTTTTCATTCTTCTTTTCAGATAACTCAACATAATGGATCGTCCTCTTCTCCTGGACTACTCTTCTCTTTGTTTCCTTCTTCGGAATTCCGTTTCTTCTTTGCTCTGTAGACCAAGTTGCACCTCGATCTTATGAACTCTTTGCTTTGTTTCATTTAAAGGAGGCAGCTCTGTTGTTGCTCATGCCTTTTATTGACCATATGTTGTCACTGCATTCTAGATCTTCTATTTATGATGTAAGAGCGACTGCTTGGGTGATTGCATTAAAAGATGAATGCATAATGTTAGCCTCCATGTCTTTAATGAAATCCAGATTCTCTGGTCATGTTAATAGGAGAATCGCAATTGTGTTTGGTGTTAGCAGATTACACCAGGAGAAATTCAGTATATATCACTGGGACCAGACGGATCCAGATCTGGCTCAATAACAGCTTGCAGATTGGGATCCGAATGGCTGCCCTTTTATTCCAGCACTGTTGTGGTAACACCATCATGGTGGCAGCTCTAAATGTTTTAGGTAGGAATTACACCAGCCTAAAGCAGCATCACTGCTATCAGCAGGAAATATAACATTGCTGTGGGTGTTAATATTGCATAGCTTCTTGCTGCTTGTATTATGCTCTTGTGACATTTGGCTTGGTAATTCCACTCTGATTAGATAAAGTGATACAGTCTTAGCAGGGATTGTTAGATCTGGGGGTCTCTAGTTGGCAATGGTTATTACCTTTGTCCAAATAGGGCCCCTTACTTCTAAGTCAGGACAAGGGGATTACTCCCCTTAATAACCCCTGCTCACCCCCTTGGTAGCTTGGCACGAGCAGACAGGCTTATCTCAGAGGCAGTGTGTTAAGCATTTGTGAATATACACAGCAATACAGTGATAACACTACAGATGGACACAACAGAGGCTTTAAAAAAATAGGTATTCTTTATATAGACTTAAACACAAGACCACAAACAACAAAAATCCACAATACCATACTAAAGGTTACTGAAAGGATGATAAAAGTCTCTTAGTTCAAGTTGTTGGTAAATGCGACAAGGTTCTCAACAAAGTTCTTGGATGCGGCACGCAAAGTAAACAAAAGGCTCGCAGAAGGGGAGATGCTTTGGTTCTGTGACCCGGGGGAACAGTTGCGTCCTTCCTCAATGCTTGCGCAGAGTAGGGGACTCGTCGTGAGCCTTACCGGTGTGGAGGTGATGCGTAGATTCTCAACCTGTTGCGGTGCGCAAGATGGCGCCTTGATGCGATGCGATGACGATGCGATGATCCGGTTGCAATGCGAGAAGATGGCGCCCTTGTTGCGGCGATGCGATGACGATGCGATGACACTCTGGCAGCCTTGCTACGACTCTGTACTTTGGAGCCGCGACAGGCCCTGCGATGCGCTTCTCCGGTGATGCGATGACAGCTCTCTCGATGCGTCGCGCTTCTCCGGCGATACGACAGCAGACAGCTTCGATGAACACACGCTTCCAGGGAGATGCGACAAACTCTCGCTTCTCCGGCGTTGCAATGATTCCCGCTGCGGCGGGGACACACTTCTTCTCGATGCGTTGCGCTTCCAGCTCCCAGCGGCACGCAAGTGACTGGAGTCAGATTTCCCTAGCAAAGAAATTCAGGAGGGAGCTGGCGTGAAGTCTTTTGGCCCTGAGACTTCAGCAGGAGGCAAGCACAGTTCAAGCCCTTAGAGAGTAGTCTGTAGATGAAAGTCCTTACAAAGTTCCTTCTCCTTTCCCTCGGCAATGAAGCAACCACTGCAGGCCAACCCAGCAAACAGCACACTGGCAGAGGGGCGGTCCAAACTCCTGCAGCTTCCTTGGATCTTCTCCTTGGCAGAAAGGTTTCTTGTTCCAGAAGTGATCTAAAGTCTGTGGGACTGGGTCCCAATTTTTATACCAATAATCCTTTGTTCTCTGAAGGCAGAGAGGCCTCTGCCTTGTTTGAACGAGTTCTTGAGCACTGTGTTTACATGACTCTTCTCTTCCTTTCACTGTGCAGGGCAGAAACATCAGACGCCCCACAGGAGGTGGAGCCAGCACAGGGGAGGGAAGATGCAGCTCTGGAGCACTCTGTTGATAGGATTCCCCTTCTCCTTTCACTGTGCAGGGCAGAGACATCAGACAAGCCACAGGGGGTGGAGCCAGCATTGTGGAGAGAAGGCCCAGCCCTATTCAGGTCTCAGGTGCACTCTCCCCCTCCCATCTGGAGGTAAATCTCCCTATTCACCACTGGGCTGTCCCAGACTGTCTCCTGGAATTTTCCCAGCCCTGTCACACACAAACCCAGACAAGGAATACACAAGTCAGCAGAGGCGGTTAGGCAAGCAAAAACCTACTTTCTGAAAGTGGCATTTGCAAACAAAGAATATTAAATTAAACTTTACTAAAAGATGTATTTAATTATTTTGAGTTCAGGCATACTAAACTCGAATTTCTACCATCTTCCCTGAGTCAGTTAGGATTGTAGGGATGTAACAATCTTCGCTGCCCATTCTAGTCTATGAGAACAGGTAGCCTTCAATAGTGAAAAACGAAAATGGCTGTAATTCACTACTAGAACATGCTACACACATCAGAGCATGTCCTACCTTATACTTACAATGCACCCTGCCCTTGGGCCTACCATAGGGGTGTCTAATATGAAGCAAAGGGAAGTTTTAGGGACTGGCAAGTGGGTGCACTTGGCCAAGTCGACTTGGTAGTCACAGACTACACACAGGCCTTGCAATGGCAGGCCTGAGACACACTTTACAAGCTGCTTCTGTGGGTGGCACAACCAGTGCTGCAAGCCCACCAGCAGCACTTGCTCTACAAGCCCTGGGCACACATGGTGCGCTGTACTAGGGGCTTACAGTAGATCAAATAAGCCAATCATGGAATCCAATCGGTATATCAATTTAACATAGGGAGCACTTGCACTGTGGCACTGATTAGCAGTGGCACAGGGCCCAAAACATACAACCAGCAAAAATAGGTCAAAACAGAGGAGGCAATCCATCAAGAATGGAAGGGAGACTCACGCCAATTATGTCAGGTCTAACACGTGTTCCCTCCAGCTGAAATGTGGGGAGAACTACCCTTTCCCTTGGCAGTTCTCTTCACTAAGGCGGAAAAATCTGGACAGACCATCAGCGTTGGCGTGTACCAGGGCAGTGTTACACCGTAAATTCCATACCCTGTAGGGAGATGGACCACCTCAACAACTTTGGGTTCTCATCCCTCATCTGCATCAGCCATCTGAGGGGCCTGTGGTCGGTCTGAACCCGGAAGTGAGTCCCAAACAAGTACGGTCTCAACTTCTTCAGCGCCAAAACCACAGCAAATGCCTCACGCTCAATTGCACTCCACCTCTGTTCCCGTGGAAGTAACCTCCTACTGATGAAGGCTACAGGTTCGTCAAAGCCCTCTTCAGTAATCTGTGATAGAACAGCCCCCACACCATGGTCTGAAGCGTCTGTCTGTACAATGAATTCTTTTGAGAAGTTGGGTGCCCGAAGCACGGGTGCTGTGCACATGACAGTCTTCAGGGAATCAAAAGCTTTCTGACAGGTGTCAGTCCAGTTCAGTTTCTTGGGATGCTTCCTGGAAGTCAGCTCAGTCAAAGGTGCAACAATGTTGCCATACCCTTTGACAAACCTCCTGTAGTACACCGTGAGTCCTAAAAAGGCTCTCACCTGTGTCTGAGTCTTTGGGGGTTCCCATGCCAGGATGGTATCAATCTTGGGTTATAGGGGCGCCACCTGGCCGCTTCCTACCTGGTGACCCAAGTACACAACGGAGCCCTGCCCGATTTGACACTTACTTGCCTTGATCGTGAGGCCTGCCTTGCGCTGTGCCATCAACACTTCCCAGAGGTGCTGCAAGTGTTCCTCCCAACTAGCGCTGAACACTGCAATGTCATCCAGGTAGGCAGCACTGAAATCCTCCAGTCCAGCCAATGCCTGGTTAACCAACCTCTGAAAGGTGGCAGGGGCATTCTTCATCCCAAAGGGCATAACCCGAAATTGGTAGTGCCCATCTGGTGTGGAGAATGCTGACCTCTCCTTATGGGCAGGCCCAAGGACTGTTGGAGGACTCAATGACCCCTAAAGCAAACATCTTGGAGATTTCCTCCTAAATGTAAGCCCTAACCTTGTCAGTCACTCTGTAAGCCTTGTGCTTCACAGGAGGACTGTCACTAGTGTCCACATCATGGACGCACCAATCTGTGACACCAGGAACCAAGGAAAATAGATCAGAGAATTGCCCCAACAGTTGACGACAATCTTGCTGCTGATCAGGGGCCAGTGTGGCAGAGAGGCTGACACCATCCACTGACCCATCTTGCTCTGTAGCAGACAGGAGGTCAGGCAGAGGCTCGGTCTCCTCCTCCATTCCATCATCTGTCGCTAGGAGCATGCCCACTTCGGACCTTTCTAAGTGGGGCTTCAGGCGGTTAACATGAAGAACCCTCAAAGGGTTCCTTGGAGACCGCAAGTTCACCAGATAGGTGACATCACTCTTGCGCTCCAGCACCTCATATGGACCAGTCCATCTGTCTTGGAGAGCACAAGGCTCCACAGGGGCCATGACCCAATCTTTCTGTCCAGGCTGAAGCTCAATCAGAGTGGCATTCTGATCGTACCACAGCTTCATCTCTTCCTGGCTGGCTTCCAGATTCGCCTGAGCGAGATCCCTGAAACGCCTGGTTTGGTTTCTGAAGGCCAGCATGTAGCTATATACATCCTGGGGAGGTTTCCTGGGAGATTGCTCCCAGCCTTCATTTACCAAATTCAAAGGTCCTCTTACTGGGTGACCATACAAAAGCTCAAAGGGGCTAATCCCTAGAGACTTCTGCGGCACCTCTCGGTAGGCAAACAGAAGGCATGGCAAGAGGACGTCCCACTTACCCCTCATTGGTTCTTCAAGACCCATGATCATGCCCTTAAGGGTCTGGTTAAATCTTTCAACCAGCCCATTACCTTGTGGGTGATAAGGAGTGGTGAACTTGTAGGTCACACCACGCTCCTTCCACGGAGACTTCATATAATTGGAAATGAAGTTTGTACCCCGGTCAGACACAAGCTCTCTAGGGAACCCCACACGGGAGAAAATACCCATCAGTGCACGTCCCACCACGGGGGCCGTCACTGTCCTGAGTGGAATTGCTTCTGGGTACCGGGTAGCATGGTCCACCAAGACCAGGATAAACCTGTTGCCCATGGCTGTCTTGGGGTCCAGTGGCCCCACAATGTCAATGCCCACCCGTTCAAAGGGGGTACTGACTACGGGAAAAGGTTGGAGAGGGGCCTTGTGCCTCCTTCCATTTTTCCCACTTGCCTGGCAAGTTTGACAAGTCCTACAATGAGTATCTGAACTCTTTCTCATCTGGGGCCAATAGAAGTGGGAGACAAGCCTTTCAAAGGTCTTGTTCTGCCCCAGATGACCAGCTAATGGAACATCATGAGCCAAACCCAGTAGGAAGGCTCTGAAGCGCTGGGATATCACCAGCACACGGGCTGACCCAGGCTCAGCAACCTTAGGCTCGCTATACAGGAGACCATTCTCCCAGTAGATCCAATGTGATCCAGACTGATCACCTGCTGCCTGGTTTGTGGCCTGTTGCCTCAAACCCCAAAGAGAAGGGCACTTCTTTTGCTTTTCACAAAATTCCTCCCTGGAGGGACCCACTTCTTGCTGCCAATGGGTCAGCTCAGGTAGGTTCACCAGTTCAAAAACTTGCTCACAAGTGGGTTCTAGGGCATCCTCCTCAGGGTCTGCCTACTCCTGGACCGTGGGAACAATAGGGGCTGGTTTCCCACGCCCCTGACCTCTTCTCTTTAAGGCAGATCCCTGGGCCATACTTTCAGGCTCCATCGTCTCTTGAACACCCTTAGCTGCCATAGACCGAGTGGTCACACATGCCCACTCAGGCAGACCCAACATCTCCAAATGTGCCTTCCTCTCCACCTTAGCCCAAGGGGAGCTTTCTAAATCATTGCCTAACAGACAATCAACAGGCATGGACGGCCTCATAGCTACTTGAAGAGTACCAGAGACCCCCCCACTCAAAGGGAACTTGAGCCACCTTGCAATGGCTCTCTGTGTTGTCAGCAGCAACAACTGGGAAGAATGCATGAGGGACTACCTGCTCCTCCGAGACCAAGTGACACTTGACAGCTGTCATACTTGCTCCTGTGTCTCTGAGAGCCTCCACTCTATGGCCATTGATGGTCACCCTCTGCCTGTATTTTTTAGTGTTATCAGGGAGCTGAGTTTTAGGGACCATCTCAAAATCTCCTAATGAGACAAGGGACATTTCTGCGGGACCACACCCACCTTGGGCACCCATCTCCTCCCCACCCAGGGCTACACTGGCCATCTGACCGGGTGGTACATGGGGTGGCACATACTGTCGTTTCTGAGGACACTGGGGATCATACCAATGGTGTCCCACCTGCTTACACTGAAAGCAGGTAACAGGCCCCTATGAACAGGTTTACCTTTCGAGGGTCCTGACTTCTTTTCAGGGGAAGGCTGGGAACCCTTACCCTGGTTCCCTTGGGAATTACTTTGGGGACCTTTTTGGAACTCCCTCTGTTTACCCTTGTCCCCCCCACTCTTCTGCTGTGGACCCTGCCCACCTTTGGCGGAGTCTCCCACAAGATCCTTGTGGATCCTGATACTGACCCAGCGGCCAGCCTCCTCAGCAAGCTTTCTAGGATTAGTCAACATGCTATCAACAAGGTGCTGGCGTAGCTCTGGAAAACCATTAGCAGATAAGTGCTCCCTGGCAATCAAATCATAGAGAGCTGAAAAATTATCAACATTGCTACCCCTCACCCAACCATCCATTGCTCTGCAAAAGAAAGACACATATTCTACCCAAGTGGTTCCCTACAGTTTCTTGCAATTCCTGAACCTCTGTCTATAGATCTCTGGAGTTAACCCATACCTTGTCATCAGTGCTTCCTTCATGTGGTTATATTACATCCTATGCTCTTTGGGCAGGTCTAACAAAGTGTCCCTACCTTCAGTGACATAGCGGCCCCACAACCCCGCTCCCCAATCCTTCTCAGGGACCAGGTGGGTCAACATTGCTATCTCATAGGCTGCAAACCACTGACCAATATCTTCACCTTTGTGAAAATCTTTTATGACATCCTTGGGAATATATACTCTGCCTTCTGAAGGCACAGATGGTGCGCTGCCACCAGAGGAATTGATCTCTAAGCCCTTTGCCTTGATCTCTAACTCCCTCAACATTCTCTCATGCTCCACTCTCATTCTCTCTCTTTCCAAAGACAACCTGTTATTCTCTGCTTCTCTCTGACCCTCCATCTTAAGCTTAGCCAACACCAGCTTCAGTGCTCTATTTCTCTCCCTGTCTTCCAGTTGTCTGGGGGACAGGTCTTTGGAAGAGATGCTGCTGCCAGGTGGGGACGGCACCCCTCCCCTGGCTGAAAATTCTAGCATATCATTTTGCCCATCTGTATCCCCAACAGGCTCCACAGCAAGATCAGGGATATTTCTGACTTCTACCCAGGCCCTCAGCGCCTTTTGGTAGTCTTCCTTTTTAGAAATGCCTTGTGTAGCAACTTTCAATTTCCTGCAGAGATACTTGAGCTGTTTCACAGTGTAGGTTTCCAACCTCTCTTCCTCAAAATCAAGATCCATAGATGCCACAGATGCTGGTTTACTCATGGTAGTAAGACTTGGGAGTCTTTAGAAAAATTAACAGTTCCAAGGAAAAAGGATTCTATCAAAAAAAAGTATGTGGTTGAGTTTGGTCTGCACTCACTAGTAGTGTACACCAATTACTGTATATGAAACACAAATGCAAAGTCTAAATCCCACCGCTGCCACCAATGTTAAATCTGGGGCTCACTAGTTGGCAATGGTTATCACCTTTGTCCAAATAGGGACCCTTACTTCTAAGTCAGGACAAGGGGATTACTCTCCTTAATAACCCCTGCTCACCCCCTTGGTAGCTTGGCACGAGCAGACAGTCTTATCTCAGAGGCACTGTGTTAAGCATTTGTGAATATACACAGCAATATAGTGATAACACTACAGATGGACTCAACACAGGTTTTATAAAAATAGGTATTCTTTATATAGACTTAAACACAAGACCACAAACGACAAAAATCCACAATACTATACTAAAGGTTACTTAAAGGATGATAAAAGTCTCTTAGTTCAAATTGTTGGTAAATGCGACAAAGTTCTCGACAAAGTTCTTGGATGCGGCATTCAAAGTAAACAAAAGGCTCGCAGAAGGGGAGATGCGTCGGTTCCTTGACCCGGGGGAACGGTTGCGTCCTTCCTCAATGCTTGCGCAAAGTAGAGGACTCGTCGTGAGCCTTACCGATGCGGAGGTGATGCGTAGATTCTCGACCTGTTGCGGTGCGCAAGATGGCGCCTTGATGCGATGCGATGACGATGCGATGATCCAGTTGCGATGCGAGAAGATGGCGCCCTTGATGCGGCGATGCGATGACGATGCGATGACGCCCTGGCAGCCTTGCGACGACTCTGTACTTTGGAGCCGCGACAGGCCCTGCGATGAGCTTCCCCGGTGATGCGATGACAGCTCTCTCGATGCGTCGCGCTTCTCCGGCGATGCGACAGCAGACAGCTTCGATGAACACACGCTTCCAGGGAGATGCGATGAACTCTTGCTTCTCTGGCATTGTGATGATTCCAGCTGCGGCGGCGACACGCTTCTTCTCGATGCGTCGCGCTTCCAGCTCCCAGCGGCACGCAAGTGACTCGAGTCAGAATTCCCAGCAAGGAAATTCAGGAGGGAGCTGGGAGTGAAGTCTTTTGGCCCTGAGACTTCAGCAGGAGGCAAGCACAGTTCAAGCCCTTGGAGAATATTCTGTAGATGAAAGTCCTTACAAAGTTCCTTCTCCTTTCCCTTGGCAATGAAGCAACCACTGCAGGCCAACCCAGCAAACAGCACACTGGCAGAGGGGCAGTCCAAACTCCTGCAGCTTCCTTGGTTCTTCTCCTTGGCAGAAAGGTTTCTTGTTCCAGAAGTGATCTAAAGTCTGTGGGACTGGGTCCCACTATTTATACCAAAAACTCTTTTGTTCTCTAAAGGCAGAGAGGCCTCTGCCTAGTTTAAACCTGTTCTTGAGCACTGTGTTTACATGACTCTTCTCTTCCTTTCACTGTGCAGGGCAGAAACATCAGACGCCCCACAGGAGGAGGAGCCAGCACAGGGGAGGGAAGATGCAGCTCTGGAGCACTCTGTTGACAGGATTCCCCTTCTTTCACTGTACAGGGCAGAGACATCAGACAAGCCACAGGGGGTGGAGCCAGCATTGTGGAGGGAAGGCCCAGCCCTATTCAGGTCTCAGGTGCACTCTCCCCCTCCCATCTGGAGGTAAATCTCCCTATTCACCACTGGGCTGTCCCAGACTGTCTCCTGGAATTTTCCCAGCCCTGTCACACACAAACCCAGACAAGGAATACACAAGTCAGCAGAGGCGGGCTCAAATGGTTAGGCAAGCAAATACCAACTTTCTAAAAGTGGTATTTGCAAACACAGAATATTAAAATAAACGTTACTAAAAGATGTATTTTATTATTCTGAATTCAGGCATACTAAACTCGAATTTCTACCATGTTCCCTGAGTCAGTTAGGATTGTAGGGATGTAACAATCTTCCCTGCCCATTCTAGTCTATGAGAACAGGTAGCCTTCAATAGTGAAAAACGAAAATGGCTGTAATTCACTACTAGAGCATGCTACACACATCTGAGCATGTCCTACCTTATACTTACAATGCACCCTGCCCTTGGGCCTACCATAGGGGTGTCTAATATGAAGCAAAGGGAAGGTTTAGGGACTGGCAAGTGGGTGCACTTGGCCAAGTCGACATGGTAGTCACAGACTACACACAGGCCTTGCAATGGCAGGCCTGAGACACACTTTACAAGCTGCTTCTGTGGGTGGCACAACCAGTGCGGCAAGCCCACCAGCAGCATTTGTTCTACAAGCCCCGGGCACACATGGTGCTCTGTACTTGGGGCTGACAGTAGATCAAATAAGCCAATCATGGAATCCAATCGGTATATCAATTTTACATAGGGAGCACTTGCACTGTGGCACTGATTAGCAGTGGCACATGGCCCAAAACATACAACCAGCAGAAATAGGTCGAAACAGAGGAGGCAATCTGTCAAAAATGAAAGGGAGACTCACGCCAATGATGTCAGGTCTAACACGGATGCACTGCTGTTGCTGTGAAATGTGGGAAGGATCACAGAGCAGGTTGTGAATGCTCACAAACTCACAAGCTTGTGGGAGTTTGCAAACTCTCCAGGAAAATCCACATCTTGATCTGCCACTCCCCACCCATTGCAGGGCATTTACTCTGATTTGTACATAGTGGTGGCATATAATTACGCAGTAGTAAATCCATTTACACATGCTTATCCAGGGCTGAACTGGGAACCCAAAGTAGCCCTAGAAAATGTTGTCGGGCCTGCCGCTGTACAGTGCATAGTCAAGCGCAGCGAGCAAGCCGTTAAGGATGGATGTTCCTTCCCAAGAAAATAAGGGGGGAAATGGTGCATTCTACAACACATTTTTCATTATACATTTAATTGCAATAGCCTATAAGCATAGCAAATGATAAACTTACAGTGCAACAGGATGCACCAAACCTTGCTATGGCTCTTCAGGGATTCCCTCACTATCGCCCTCCAACAGTGCCTCTCATCTCTCCATAGCTCCTCTCTGACAAGTATTTCATCTGTTTTATAGCACCTCTCATACCAGTGTTGGGTGTTGGAGCACTTTTACATCACATACACATACAGAGACAATGATCTCATGTGTGTAGATCAGTGTATAACAAAGGTTACATAGGACAAAAGGGACTGCAAGGTGTAAGATTCACAGTGCATCCATACCGGTAGGCATTTTTTTAAGAATGCTTAGTTTAGAGAAGCACAAACTAAGGATTCAGACCATAACGCACTTCTGCAATAAATGGCAACAAAACAAAACCAAAATAGAAACAGAAACCCAAAGAATGCTAGGTGAATAAGATTATAAACATAATGCATAATCTAGTCATTTTTGAAAAAAGTCAATCATCCTAGTATAAAATCATTACACCTAGCATGAAAAAATCACCCTAGAATATAGTCATTATATCTAGCAGGATGCATTCTTTTCCTCCTGTTGTTAACACTCAAATAATGTGTCTTACAAGCATCGTGCCTCTCAAAGGCTTTATCATTTGACTTACTGAAATTGTTCATGTTACTGACATCATGCCGTATACAAGTATCACTGGTGGCATCATGCTTTACAAAAGCTTTATCCTTTGTTTCACCTAAATCACCCTTGTTGTTGGTGACATTAACTTCTCCAGACCCTTTGTTCACTTTGACCACCCTTGCACAATTCCACCATTGTCCAGGGCTCATTTTGAGAGCCCTTATACTGCCTATCCTGCCCCTTTGCTTTTTGTGGAGTTACTGTTTGGGGCCGAGGACCAGACCCGGAGAATCGCGGAGTGAGACTACCACTCCCAGGGTCCTTTGCACCGTCGCGCACCTGCCACCATCATCAGAGCGCCAGGAGGCGCGGATAAAGACTCGCAGGGGCTCCCGCAGTGCGGGATACACGCGGGCTCGCCCGGGCCAAGGGCGGGCCCGTCTGTACCCGTCAGCGGCTGCCAGAGGCTGGGCTGGGCAATCCCTCTGACCTGTGGACTCCAGTATTGGTAAGCGCAAGTCTACATGTTCAAATGATCTGCCCAAAACTAAAGCAAAAATACCTCGAAATTGTGCATCTATAATGTCATAGCTAACGAACACTGTTGGGGCTATTACACGGAGATCCACAATGTAGAAGCCCAATTGGGGATGGGAGACGTGAATGAATTAGTCGGTACCTCTCCTTTGTTGACCCCTTGTACTATTGGGTCGGCCGTTGTTAACGATCCTTTAAAGGGGGCCCAAGGTCTTGGCAATGATGGTATTCCAGGAGAAGCCTTTGTGCCGCCCCCCTCTTTGGACCATACATTGGGTACTATTACTAATAATATGCCACGGAACTCCCTAGTTGAACAGCCCTGGACTTCAGCAAAGGCAAAAAGAAAGAAAGGTGTCAAGGGAACTAAGGGTGGCGCCATAAAAAAAGCTCTTGTCACCCAGGTGATGCATGACTGTGATTTAAATGCCGCAGTACGGCCTTCTGCCACTTCTCGAGCTACCACCTCGGACAATTCGATGGACATAATATTGACCCAAATTGACACTTATTAAGACGTTAAGACTTGAACTAGTTAAATGTATGAAATACGGGGTAGATGGCATTATGAATAAATTATCATCTCTTAAGAAAACATGGATGGGGGGCCTGCAGGAATACCACACAACAAAATGCGAGAGATAAGAGTCGGAAAAGTCAGTGAGAGAATCTTTCTGAAATTAGTAACCCAAATAGATTAAATGTGGTTAGTGGGCATCTTGGAGGAATAGATTGTCGTATTACTTCTGGCCCTGGGACCCATATCTAGTACCCAGGATGAGAGTACACGTGGTAATTTAACTCAGAAGAGTAACATTGAATCTCGTGAGAGAGAGGATACAAACATGAAGGATAATTTGCCTAGGCTGTGCAGTATGATGAGCCAGACTAGAGTTCATCTGCCCCCAGAAGCGACCCCAATAGTAGCGGTTCTCACTAGGGTTCCACAGCTTAAGATAAACAGTAAAGAAACCACAGCAGAGCTAATACGCAAAGTAAGATTCCAGTGCTCGAGACACTCCGAGGGAGGTTTATTGTCATCTAACCACATTATAATGGCAAGATGTGTTGGCTGGGTTGGCCATGGTCCTAAAAGTATTGAGGGGGATTGTGTGGTAATCAGTTTTAACAGGAATAACTTAGCAGGCTGGCTTTTTGAAGAGAACAAGTTTGGTGGCTTGGAGGGAATTAGAGCTCTCCTGCTGGTATCATTTTACCGACTGAGGACACCTGAAAGATCCCGTAACTTAGTAACGTCCACTGGTCTATTCTTGGATATGAATAAGCAAAGCATAGCAACCGGATCTAGTCCCGCAGAGGACCATTGCCTATGGTGTGGTATCCCCACAACCCCTCCACCCTTGAGGGATACTAGTGGAGCTAGTACGATGATTAGAGGGGTGGGAATATCAAATAGGTATGATGTTCTTTCTCAATTAGAAGAAAATGATTGACTAACCACCGTCTCATCACCTCAGGGGCGGGAGGTGGAGATATTAAAAATGCAGATTATCGATTCACCATTATCACCGCCTCATGGAGGTTTAGTTAAAATACTTAGTTGGAATATTGCGGATTTAAGAAATAAAGTGGAGGACTTAAATTGCACTACCTTCTTAAATAATTACGATATTATTGGCCTCCAGGAATTCTGGGAAGTCGAAAATTCATTATGGATAGATGGTTTTACCTCTTATTTTGAACCTGCCAGACCATCCACTATGGATAGGCCGAAAGGGGGTTTGATTGCTTTGATTTCCCTAAAAGTTGCTGGGAACTTTCGTAAGTTAGAAACAGGTTTGGCAAATTGTCTAGTTGTTGAGGTTATATCTACGAATTCAACTAGAGTTTTAATTGTGAATTTTTATAATTCTTTTGATAGAACCACAGTCATAGAACATTTGGTTAATCTAAAGACCTACTTAGAGGGTTATAAGGAGACCTATTCTTTGCCTTGTTCGGTTATAATTTATAGAGATTTTAATATACATTTATATCAAAAGCATTGTAGTGTTTCGGACTGTTTGGGGTCTCAGAGACTTTCAGAGAGCCACTTTGAGCATACCCCACAAGATGTATATCTGGAGCAAATCATGGCATATTTGGGACTCTTTTACCCAACTAATCCAAGTGAGACACATGTTATCCCTACCTTTAAAGGGAGGGGAGACCATACAACTATTGACTAAATTTTTATATATACAACCCTTGAAGTATATGTCAAAGAATACACAGCCCTATGGTCTCAGTTCAGTGATCAGAAGCCCATACATTTGATTTTGAGGGGGTATCACTCTTAAGTCTGAAGTTAACACATGGGTTGCATCAGCAGCAATTAAGAATACAGACCAGGGCTGTAGATTAAAATGGAGTATAATTATTCCAGAAGATTTTTGTAATGAATTAGTGAATCAAGTTGGACCAGAATTGGAGTTGTGTTGTGATAGTGGGGCGGGAGATAATAGGGTCCTAAAAGACTATGACATAATTAGTAAGCAGGTAGCAAAAGATCTCTCGTATTACTGCAAAGAACACACACATGGAGGAGAAAGATGGTTCGGTCACAGGTGCTCAGTGGCACACCAGAATTTAATGGTTGTTTTAAAAGCTAGCCCACAAGATAAGACCAAGATAGCTGTTTGCATGAAAGAGTATAAACTGGCAATAAAGACCCGTAAAACAGACATAAGGAATGATGCTTTTAACAAATTAACGTCCATTGATGTGTTAAAAAATAGTTCAACATTTTGGAGTCTTGTTAATAGACCAGTTTTTCAGAGGATAAAAAAACTAAATTGGAATGTAATATAAGTGAAAAGGATTTGGTTAACCATTTTAAAATTATATATGGGGACCAGGAAGATATTGAATCCAAGGATCCTATTTATGTGGGCAAAAAATATTCTCTTATTTTTACAGATAGTGAAATAGCAAATGCCAAAGCCCAAATGTCTAAAAATAAAGTCCCAGGACCCGATTGCGTTCTTGTTGACCTCTTTAAAACAAATATACCTTTATGGTCTAAACTGTTGGCAAATGTTTTTAATAGTGCCTGTAAAGTTGGCTTACCACAGTCCTGGTCATTATCAATAATAGTACCAGTTTTTAAAAGGGACTAAGAAGTGACCCGCGCTGTTACCAGCCCATTTCTTTGATTGATTTAGCTGTGAAGGTCTTAGGCAGAGCGGTACTGGTAAAGCTTACAGAGTGGCTGGATCACGCTAATATTCGCTCCAATCTACAGTATGGTTTTAGGAAGGGGGAGAGGTTGACTGATCAATGCCTAAATTTGCTTCTGTTGACTAGGAAATATACTCTCGCGAAGAAGGGCACTTTACACCTAGCATTTATGGACTTCTTCTTGGCCTTTGACCTAGTAAATAGATCTAAGCTATGGCACTTACTGTTGAAGCTTGGAGTAGATGAGAACATTGTAAATTTCTTAGTGGATCAAGATCTTGAAGCCACAGTAAGATTTGATCAAAAAGGTAACTTAACACGCAACAGCCGCATAATTAAAGGAGTGAGACAGGGCTGTATTTTAGCACCACTTTTATTTACTTTATACATTAATAATCTTGATGAAATTTTATCGGGTGCTAACATGGACATCCCTCGTATAGGACAGAAATTAATTCCGGCCCTCATATATGCGGATGACGCTGCCCTTTTAGCTAGGACGGCGAATGGTTTATAGCATCTTTTAACCACATTTGCCGCTTTTATGAAGCCCCTGGACTTGGACGAACATTTTTTTAAATCTCACATCATGATTATGGGGTCCAAGCCCAAGAAATATAAGACTCACTATTGTGAGAGTAATGAACTTACTCGGGTAACGTAATTCCCATATCTAGGAGTGCTTTTTGATGAAAGGGGATCTTGGATCCCACAAATGCAGGC
Organism: Lissotriton helveticus; assembly: GCF_964261635.1. Classification (NCBI taxonomy): domain Eukaryota; kingdom Metazoa; phylum Chordata; class Amphibia; order Caudata; family Salamandridae; genus Lissotriton; species Lissotriton helveticus. The sequence continues at coordinate 1,766,204,180 of NC_136057.1, forward strand.
CAAAAGAAATATATATAATGGCAAGATCAACTACTGCCGTCTTAGACTTTGCATAGACGTAGATTGGGCTCTAGACCCATCCAAGCTATGTTAAGCATCTATAAGGCCAAATGTCTTGCTATTGCAAGTTATGGATCTCACCTTTGGGTTAAAGGAATACTAAGGATATCCAAATTGTGGAAAACAAATTTTTTACGAAATTTGTTGTCTGTTCCATCCTTGACTTCCACTTATATCACTCATCAAGAGCTGGGCATTGGCTTCATTTCAGATACTATAGAAGTGGCTCCGCTGCTTAAATGGATTAGTATTTGGATTAACCCTGAGCTTGTGATGAATCGTGATATTATCCATGATTGTTTATCCCTTGATTTGGTTAGTTGTTCCATGGTTGAATGATGTAAAAAGGATTGCTATATATTTAGGGAGACCTGAGTTGTTTAATTCTCCGGAAAAAATTGTTAAGGCAGACATATTGTGGGCTAAAAACATGTATATCCAAATATCCCAAAATGATAGAGAGCGGAAAGAACTAATTAAGCCTCTTGTGCGAGCACACCAGTTGATATGTACAACACCAATGACTGAGCCGTATTTGACAATAGTGTCAAATCAGCAGCATCGTTTTCTCTAGGTTCGATTTAGATTGAATCAATTGCACTTGCTCTTTGCAGAACCCAAGGGATGGAAAAAGTTGGAGGATTTAAATGTATGCACATGTGACAATTTTTCCACTCAGGACTCCATGCATTTTGTTTTATTTTGTGATCACTTTTTACATATTCGAAATCGATTTATAATTAACTATTTAAAAGGTACTGGTTTTACCCAGGCAAGACCGGCCTTCATTTATCTCCAAATGTTAAATAACATGTGGGAAATTTTTAGTATTGCTAGCTTTTTAACTGATGCAGTTAGAATAAAGAAGAAAATAGGACATGATCATAATTCGTGCCCACTGTTAGTAACTTGATGCGATTTCTTTTTAACGTGTACATTGATGAATTACATTTTATAACACTTCTTGGATATTTTTATTGTACATTTGTAGTATGCTTTCATGGTTTTAATTAACAGAATAAACTGAATTTGACTGACAGCACTGGAATTGTTGTCAACCTCCTACTCTGAACAAGGAGTTCTGAACCTGAATTTACCTTTCACAACTCTAGATTCTTGTAATTTCATTAGTACCCGATCACTATTCTCAAACTTCAAATGTTTGGTTCTTTTCAATTCATCCTACTTGCACTGCTAAAAGCGAATTTTTCCCGAGCTTGACTCACAAGTTGGTCTAAGAGCAATTTCTCAGCAGAATTTATAGTTTTGAGATTTGTGAACAATGCTGGTCGTAAACAATCACTTACATCTCTCCTTCTCAATTCTTTAAATGCTCAACTTTCAGTGTGTTGTGTGTTATGTTAAGAACCATGCATAGTGGGGGGGGCATGGCTTGCAGCCGTGAGAAATAACCGCTGCCTAGGCGAGCTACTTCCCCTATGAAGACACCTTTATACATCCTGAGCCATCCGAATACATATGGTGCAGATAATTAGTGGGGTTTTGACTCCTGGACCCCCTGTGCTCCCGTTTGGACCCCCTCCATGACGTGCGACACCGTGGAACCGGTTTAGATCGTGTGGGGATCGGGCAAGGAAATGGCGGGCCTGAGACGTGACCACGGAGAGTAGAGGCCCCGGAGCGGAGCTGCAATCCTTCCCCAGGAGATCTGCTGCAGAGAGGGAAGTGCGGCGATCGGAGGCGTACAAGCGTGACCTCCTCTACTGGGTCGGCACTACATTATCCTGTGAGGGAGGCAGACACCTGAGGCCCCGGCTTTGCGGCCTGTCCGGTAAGGGGGTTGGATAGCGGCAGCAGCTGGCTGACTACTGGAGGTGCCCTGCGGGGCCCCGGGAAGCTACAGTAAGCCCGTTGGTGGGGGAACATGACCTCATACCCCGGGCCCCTTACCTGCATCTAGTTCCTGGCATGAGAAGCACTGAGACGAGCTGCGGCCGCATGGAGCTTAACATCCAGGGTGCGGCTGCCCAACGTGACAGCTGCCCGAGATCGCCTGAGCCACAGAGGCACCGACATCCAGCAGTGGTCCCTGGCTGGATCCCCGCTCCGAAGAGAGTGCTGACTGCAGTGCAGGCCACAATTCCCTGAAGGAGAGCGGGCTCGCCTGACCCTGGATTCTGCCCATGCACCTGGCCTGATAATCACGCTGCACGCCCTGCGCCCGGCCGGTAGTCATACAAGACGTGTGGTCAGCCCTGGAGGTGAGCTGTACGTCGGCCATCATGGGGGCCAGAGTGGGCCTGCTGAGGAGCAAGGGTACGGGTGGCGGGGATCCACATCGGGCGTCTTGCCCCCCCCATAAATGGACATACGGGCAAAGAGGGCCCGGGAATAAATAGATTAGTGGCTGCGAGGTGCTGGACTAATCGGCGGCCATTGTGGCCTTGAGACTGTGGAGCCAGGGAGTGTGATCCTGGAGGTGGTGGGGCATCGGTTCCCCGTGAGGGCCCAACAGACTGTTGGTGTTGGAGAAGCTGCCTAGTGGTCGGAGGCACACTAGAGGAGTGCTTGCTGCTCTCTGAAGGTTCGAGGGAGTGCAGCCCGGACCTGAGCCTATGTGGAACATTGTCAAAGGAGGAGTGAAGAAGGTACAGTGAAATTCATTGCCCTCTATGTCAGGAGAGGCTACGTTATTAGGCCTCACTGGACCCATTATACCTACCCCGGGATAAGTGAAGAGCTGTGGTCGAGAGCCTGATGGGATTGTTGTGCAGACGTTGCCCGGTTTAAATCCCCGGTTGAGTGATGGCGACGGAGACCGGAGGTACGGTCCGCTGGTGTGGGCGCTGCTCTGGAGATGTGGATTTGCTTTTGAGGGCCTTGTGCGTATGCCTGACTTGCTGTGGTGGAGGGTGGCCCTCTCTGGGGTGCTCTAAGAAACAGAAGTATCGCGAACTGCAGAGAGTATTTACTTGTGGAATCGAATCTGGCAGGAAGGCCTGGATACTAACGCCTGGTCACTGGAGCAGCTGATGGCTGACTTTTGAGGTCAATTGTGGTAGGTGACAGCCTGTCTGAGGTGTCAGGCCCCGGAGGTGGATACCCCTCCCCCCGGCGCGGAGTCCTGCTTTGGCTGTTCTCCTCATTTAGTTACGTCTGTATCCGGTGGGCCGTCTTCGGATTATACATTCATGGCTACGGGAGGAAAAGGTCCCAAGGCCAACGCCCAGAAGCAGCTGGCGAAATTCACATGGACAAAAGTGGGCAAAAAAGGAGATTCACCGTGTTCATAGAGAGATGGGGTGACAGGGGCCCCTGCGCCTGGACCAAAGCTCACCCTTCATGATGTTATGGCGCCAATAGGAGGGGTGCGTACCTCAGTGGACTCAGTCACTGTTGAGGTCTCTTTGCTTAGAGCGGACTTCAAGAAAAGGGATGAGAAGGTTAAGGAACTTAAGATAGTGACAGGAGCTATGCAGACGGACACGTCGGAACTTCAGAGACAGATGCTCGACTTGCAGCAAAAACAGGCAAAAATGTCGCAACAGTTGGACGACTATTAAGGTCGACCCCGCCGCAACAACATTTGAATTTTAGGGGTTCCGGAACAAACAGAGGGGCCGGCGGCAGATTTATACGTGGAGGAACTAATCACAAAACACCTGAAGCCTAAGACGCTATCCAGCTACTTCTCTATAGAAAGAGCCCACAGGGTGCCGGGTGGTAGGACTAAACTAGACGCGCCTCCAAGACCTCTGATTGCCTGGGTGTTCAATTACCGTGATAGAGACATAATACTACAGGCCTCAAGGGCCTATGAAGATAGATAACTATGAGGTGATGTTCTATCCGGATTTCACAGCCAAGGCTCAGGCGCAACACAGAAGTTTTCAAGTGGTGAAGAAGGAATTGAGGGATCGAGAGGTGAAATATGCCATGTTCTTTCCGGCACGGCTACGAGTGGAGAAGGATGGCAAGTCGTGGTTTTTTGACTCACCGGAAGCAGTCTGGGACTGGATGGAGGCCTGGAACATTGTGGAGGGCCGTCGGAGGGACCGTCCTAACACATCCAATACACAAAGAGGAGTTTGGATGGAGGCAGAGAGCGCTGACCCTGCGGCGGGGTCTAGCCGACTGGAGGAGCAGGACTGATGAATTTGGCGATGGGTCTGAAGAGCCTCGAACTGGCACTAAGACGCAAGTAGAGGGGCATGGGCGGGAGCAGGGATAACTCACTGATGCAAGACTGTTTCTACACTCAGTGAACTGTGGCTTGGTGCTATTTATTGGTTATACTGATGTGATATGCTATAGCTTTATTACTGTTATTGCAAGATCGCTGTGACATGTGATAATTATAATATGTGTCTGTGGGGGGGTCGGTTCCCTCTGCATTTTCTGCATTTCGGGGGGTGGGAGGCACTCTGCCATGTTTGGGGGTGGGTAGTTTTAAAACCACGGGCAGGGGGGCAGGGAGGGGGGACTTGGGAGTTAGGGGTGGAGGGGGAGTTTTGAAGTTTACTGTGATTTTTTTAATTTGGTTTCTTGGTGATTTGGTTGCTAAATTGGGGCGGCTGAATGACTTCATGAAGGAGGAATTGTTTATTCAAATGTTATTTCGCACGTGCACAAATTGTGAAATGGACATTTTGTTTGTTGAACGACACTTGCCAGTCATACAGAATTACACATTTTCCTATATAGACACAATCCGAAGGAGAGAACAAAGGGTGAATTACAGACATGGGGCAGGATAGTAAACAACTATAAAACAGTGCTGTCCGGGAATGTCAATGGGTTGGGAAACAAGATCAAGAGGGGCATAGTACAGCAATACCTGCAGAGACCTTCACCTGATGTGGTCTTGTTACAAGAAACTGATCTGGTGAGTCGCAAATCTAAGGCCCTCACTAAATGGGGATACACTCTTTTAGCACATGCGGACTATACCACGGGTTCCAGGGGTACAGCTATATTAGTAAAAAAGACTACACCACTCATTATACACCAGTCATGGACAGATACGGCAGGCCGCTTTGTGGGGGTGGAAGCCCAATGGGATGGGAAGGATCTTAACTTGATCTCGGTCTACCTGCTGCCTGCCCTGGGAAGAACGGCGCTGGAAGACTTGGGCAACAAACTGACGGATCTACGGGACGGAGTGCTGATCATGGGGGAAACTATAATATGACTTTAGATGATACTATCTATCGTAACCCACCTAGGCCCGAAGAAAAGGCTAATGCTCTGTTGCTCGATTTTGTGCAGGCAATGGGTCTCGCAGATGTGGGTCGTGCACTTCATCCCACCGACACAATGTTTACCTTTTTCTCTAATGCCCATGTAGTCTGTCCCGTATTGACTGCTTCCTTACACATCTGTCCTCAGTGGGTAATTTTGCCTAGTATAAAGGGCTGCCTAGAGGGATCTCGGACCACTTCCCGGTCTGGACGGCATTGACGCAATGGGAACATCAACCACCAGTGACAATAGTAATTAACCCCTGGCTCCTACGTATTGCCGATGTTAGGGACGAACTCCGTGCACAGACCAGGAATTATTTTACCGAAAACGTGGGTTCGGTCGACTCCTCACAAATTATCTGGGAGGCCTTCAAGGTGGTGATCAAGGGCTTAGCAAGGTCACTGAAAATGAGATACATTGTTAAACAGCAAGAACTCCTGGCTCAGGTGGAAACTGACCTCATTGACCTGGAGTGTGTACACTTGCATTATCCCTCGCCCGATAACAGCCATAAACTTCTCCTGAAACAGGATGAGTTTCGGTTAAAATCTAGAGAGCAAATAGTGGCTAGGCATCGAGCGACGCAACACAGGCTTTATGAGTTAGGGGACAGGACAGGCAGGATGCTGGCGTGGTTTGAGAGGCGGGAAAAAAGGCTCCAGATGGGTTCATAAGCTGAAGATGCCTGGATGGAGACACGGTAACACACCCAAAAGACATAGTGGAACACTTTGCCGACTACTTTGAAGGGGTGTACTCCTCCTCTACTAGCTACACAGCAGACGATTCGCATCAGCTCCTTGCAGACAGTAAGGTACCGGTCCTCTCGGAGACAGATAAAGAGGCTCTGGAGGCTGACCTGTCCACGGAGGAAATAGGCAAGGCTCTCGGGCAACTTAAGTCAGGAAAGGGTATGGGACCTAACGGGGTTCCGGTTGAGTTTCTGAAGGCAACAGCCTCTTTAACCATACCACATCTGAAAGCCATGTATAAAGAGAGCTTAGAAGGGGGCCAGCTGCCCATTGACCAGCGACTGGTCAGTATAGTGGTTATCTAAAAACAAGGAAAACCGAGCGACGATTGTAGCTCCTAATATCCCATTGATAAATATGGAGACAAAGGTATTAGCGGAAGTTCTGGAAAATAGATTAGCGACGGTTATCACTTCTTTAGTCCATCCAGACCCCTCTGGCTTTATGCCAGGGCGTAACACGGCTCTCAATTTACAAAGAGTACACAACGTCATGGCTAGATAGCCATACATAGAGGAAGGCGCGGCAATATTATCCCTTGACGCCTCTATGGCGTTCGACTCCATAGAATGGCCATATTTATTTGAGGTGTTGCGAAGGGCAGGGCTAGGCCCCACATTTGTGGCTTGGATACGCCTCCTATATACAGGGGTGTTAGGACAGGTGAGGGCGAACGGTTTTACTTCCCGGACATTCGAGCTTCGTAGAGGTAGGAGGCAGGGATGCCCGCTGTCCCAGCTGATCTTTTCCCTTGTACTGGAGCCGCTCGCGGACTGGATACATAGAGACGTGATGGTGCGTGGCCTGCGCTGGGCGGATGAAGTGGAAGACCATATTTTTCTCTATGCAGATGATATCCTTCTGTACTTGGCATACCCGTACAGGTCGATCAGGCTTGTCCTTGATATATTATTAACAAACTTTGGTAGATACTCAGGGTTTGCTATAAACTTGCGTAAATCGGTCCTTTTTATGCTGAAAGGAGAGGTACCACGTCTCCCAATAGAATGTGCGATAACGGTAGCCAATGACGGTTTTCGATATCTAGGGGTCTTTGTAACCTCGGATCCCACCTGCTTTTATGACTCAAATTTGGCTCCGCCGTTGGCTAGATTGCGTGCAGATGTTAAATATTGGAGGACCCTACCTTTGACGCTTGTGGGGAGAGCGGCGCTTTTTAAGATGTTGGCACTTCCTCGCATCTTTTACGTTCTCCACAACTGCCCTAATAAAGTTCCAGATTCCTATTTTAAGGCGGTTGAGGGTGAGATCACCACGCTGCTATGGGATGGAAAAGCCCCTAGGATTGCTAGACAGAAACTGACAAAAAGTTGGTATGATGGGGGCATAGCCCCCCAGACCTACAGCGATACTACTGGGCGGCGCATCTGGTGACTGTCAATCATTGGATATATTACCTCCCGGATGACCCAGAGTATGCTCGGGATAGGTACCAGACCGGCCGTTACGTTTTTTGGGCGCCCTGTATACCACAGATAAGAAAAATAAAAGGATGTTTTTTGGGCCGATTAAGCATACGCTTGACATTTGGAGCATAGCCTTGTCTCGACTGGGTTGGGCAGACACCTTATCGTTGGCCACGCCACATTGGTTCGCTCAGAAGTTGGGGAGACTGGGATATCAGCCCGGGTTTGATAAATGCGACCTCATTGTACTGTCCACAGTAGGAGATCTGGTTAAAAAGGGGGTGATTTTGACCTTTGCTGAGCTCCAAGGCAAGTACCAATTGGCTTGGGGAGATTTACCGATATCTCCAAATCAGACACTCGTTACAGGCAGCCTTTTCTCCATTTACTGATATACCAGAATCCTCCCCTCTAGTGAACCGCCTGCTTGATGGAACTCTTAGCTCGAAGGCGATTTCTTTAACTTTTAAAATATTGAGTAACAACCTTCCAGATACCTTCTTAAAGCTCATGGAGCACTGGCAGGATGATGTAGGCCCTATAGAAGATGAAGAACGGCAGTCAGCCCTGATGTCCCTCCGTGAGGCGGCCATCACTCAGAGATTCCACCTGATCCAACTGAGAATACTACACCGCTCATACATAACCGGGAAAGTATTGGCAAAAATAGGCGCTAAACCCGACAACAGATGTGGAAGGGGTGTGGCCAGCAAGCCACGTTTTATCACACATTGTGGACTTGCCCAAAAGTATGCCCCCTCTGGGAGGGAGCCACGACACATATGTTCACTGCAATAGGGAAGCAAGTAATTCTAACCCCACAACTAGGACTGCTAAACATCTGGGAGGCCACTGACCTAACGGAAATCGAACAACAGTTTACTACACTGGGTTACACAATGGTGAAGAGAGATTTGGCTAGGGGTTGGGGGGACAGAGCCCCGTCTCGTGTTACCCTATGGGGCAAGGAAATGGACCGCTGCATGCTAGCGGACTCAGAGGTCTATAAGGCAAGGGGGTGCCCTAAGAAATGGGATAGGAAGTGGTCCCACTGGAATAGACATAGGGGAGATATATGTGGGTCACCCATGGTAGAAATGGAAATGCGCAGGCAGGAAAGCTTGGTGAGAGATGTACCCTGAAGACTACTGACTGATGGTGACTTGTAACTTTCTGATGTTATTCTGCAATGTGTCGTTCAATCATGTACTGTATTAATGTGATTTTTCTTAATAACCAATAAAAAAAGAAAAAAAAAAGAACAACGCATAGTCCACACAGCATCACTGACATCCACACCTTCTGCCAAAGCTCCTCTGACACATTCAGTGATCATTCTGTTCACCCTTTCTGCTTGATCATTAGTTTGTGGATAGTAAAGACCACACCGCATGTGATTAATTCCTGCATCTGTCAAAAATGACATCATTTCCATGGATCCAAACTGCACACCATTGTCAGATATGAGCTTGAACGGAAATCCTTCTCTGACAAACACATCAATAAGGAACTGAATAACAATTCTTGTGCTTGGATCTCATACAAACCTAACCTTCAACCATTTTGACAACCCACCAAACAAAACTATAGCAAAATATTGATTCTAAGAAAGCAGATAAAATGGGCCCAGAAAATCAATGTACACTCTCCCACACTCCTTTAGGGGCTCCCACCTCTCCCATCAGAGCTGTTTCACACTTGCGTCCTTTGCCATTCTATGCACACAATGTACACAGTTATTGACACACTCCTCAACATCTCTATACATACTTGGCCACTGATACGTTTCTCTCAGTCTTTTTTGTTGAGAATCATACCGAGATTGCCTTAATGGCAAACATCAAGTAAATTGTTTCTTAACTCATGAGGTGGGATGAGTTTGTCACTTCTAAAAAAGTAGCCCGTCTTCCACACTGATTTCTGACTGAACCATCCTATAAGGTTACAAATCCACCAGAAAACGACTCTACCTCGGCCACCCTTTAACAGAATGACCCATCACTCTTCTCAACACCACATCACCATTAACAGCTTTTCTCCAAACCTTTTTCTCACACTTTTCTCAAAGCATATGTATTCATTGAAGCAATATCAATGAATAGCAATGCAGGTGAAGCACACTTTCCCATACATATCCTTCAAAGTCAGGCTTTATTCTGTTTGGACAAGGTGTTGCCAACGAAATCACATGCTGCACAAGCTTATGATGTGACACTGTGCTTTTCAAGGACGCAGGTTACAGTAACTGTCACACATTCTAATCATAAAGACTGATAACACTGCTCGCCACCAAACATCCCGTAATCGCCCTATACCACTGCATTCAACAAATGTTTTGCCCTGTAGTCATTTAACAAACCATTTTTATTGCATAAAACAAAACATCTTCAGCAACAGGGTACACGTGAGTTCTTTCTTTTTCTCGTCGCCACTTGTTAAGACGATAACGTGGTGGTAAAGGTGCAAAATAGTTTATTAAAATATTTCCTTAAAATGACAGGTGAGTGAGACGCCTCCACAACCATCTCCTGTGCCACTCTGTTTCTCACCAAGCTCCGTTGCTCGATCCTGTATTTTAGAATCTCACCCCATAAACCTTGAATACAGAGTGGGACACAGAACGGCACAGGGATGACAACATCAGGGAATATAAACACAAACCCTTTTTAAGAACATTAGGATAATAATATGTTGGAAAAAACAACTTTCTAATCTGTACCATGCAGTTTTATGGCAGTTCATAGCTTATTGTGTTACATTACAGTTGTAATTTATGAACTGCACAGTAACAAAATGATCTCTTTGACCATGTGGTAAGCCATTTTCACTTGGTTAAAGTACAATGTGAGATTAAAAGTGGTGTCTTCACTGCACTGAAGAGGCATCTGCTGCCCTTAGACAACTTATATAAATGGGAGTGGGGCACGCAATAGCCAGGCAACTGATATCACGAATACTCTCTGAACTGGACATGACCGCACAAGCCAACGCCATCACTGCATCCTGCTTCCACATCCTGAAAGATGCTGAGGGTAATCTTTAAATGGCTTCCAAGCAACACTGGAAAAACTACTCATCAACAAGTTGGATTACGGGAACACCCTCTATGCCAGGATAACACAGCAACAAACTAGAAGACTACAAACCATCCAAAATTTAGAAGCTAGACTTGTCTTCAACCCCGCACACAGAACTTACATCACACCAAACCTCTGGGAACTCCCGTGACTTCCGGTACACAAACAAGCTCAATTCAAACCCCTCACACATACATCATTCTCAACTCATGCCCCACCTACCTTCCACAAACCACCCAGACACCTCCGCCAGGACTCCTACTCGCACAAATCCCACGCATGCACAGATCAGAATTAGGAGGACTGCCGTTCTCTTACAGCGCTCCTAAACCATGGCACGGCCTCCAACGCCACATCAAAGCCTCCTCCTTTCTTCTTGAATTCCACAAGGAGTTAAAGACTTGGCTTTTTAAATAACCAGCCCATCATAGGCAGGACTAGGCTCACACACCTGCTCAGCACCCGGATACTCTTGCGGTGATGATGCACGTTGTATATACACACACCACAACATTAAACTCATTTTCTTTGTGTTGCTTTTCAATTAACAAACTAAGGCAGAAAGTGGCGTCTTTAGTTGATTTCAATTCAAGGTGTTGGGTTATATTACAGCCAGGGCCGGCTTTAGTGCTTGTGACGCCCGGTGCGACAACCGCTTTTGGCGCCCCTATGCCCCTTGACTGCCTCCTCGGACTCTCTCACTACCACCGGGTAATAGTCCCCCCCATCTTTCCAATCAAAAGATATTGCTAAAAACAGCGCCCCTCCCTGAGGTCAGCGCCCCTCCGCATGTCAGCACCCAGTGCGGCCGCACCAGTCGCACTGCCCTAAAGCCGGTCTTGATGACTGTAGGAGAGTAGGGTCTGCTTCCTATGGTCACCCCCACTTTTTGCTTTACTGGTTTTCGACTTAAATGTGGCTGTGGGCCTGCTAATCAGACCTACAGCCCAGATGCACTCTCTCTAAATTCACACCATGTACACTAGGTACATCAACAATTGGGAATTGGTTCACCTTGTCAGCCCCTGTAGAAGTGTACCCTAGGTACTCAGGGATTAGGTGTAACCAAGGCCTATCAGGGGCTGCAACATGTATTATGCCACCCCTGGCTGGCCACTCAAACTGACACAACTGGCTGATCACTCAGCTGGGGCAAGGTTGTGTAATCACCTCTTGCTTAGGTATAGTATTCCTATATCTACCCTTATATATAGACACACAGTAACCTATAAGTCACTCCTATGGCAGGCCTTAACAATCCTGAAGGCAGATTGCTTGGTTATGTGTGAGATGGTGCTCTAGCATGAGCTGAGCCTGTCTGCAGCTTTCCGAACCATGTCCTTATAGCTGTTCTATGATATCGCCATACCATATACTCTTAAGTGCATTATAATCCTCGCGGTTGAATGCTAACTTTGGTTTGGCTTTATCTAAACATGTCGTGTAAGGTGTCATACGCTTTGGACTACAACCCCCTTGCCAATTCTGGCGACGGGGGTAGCTTTCCACCCTTCTAGAGGGAGAAGACATGTTGTTGCTGACTATCCCGGTTAAAGTTAACCAGAGCCCCAGCGTCACAAAATGGACACTGCTGCCACAGGCACAAGTCTGACCTCCTGCTGCTAGGAGTCCTTCCAGTCACTGAGGTTTGGACAATAGGTTTCCTGCCTGGAGAGGTGCGAGCACCACCCCAGACAGGACTTTGTGTATTGGGACAGGGAGGGCTGAATAGATTGAGACACTGCCTGGGGCACACTAGGTGCTCCATGCATACCCCAGTTCAAACCGGTTGCTGGGGCACTCCAGCCCCAGCTCTGGCACGAAACTGGACAAAGGAAGGGGGTGTAACCACCCCCCTTCCTGGTCCCACCCATAGGAGGGACCTAGAAAGTTATCCAGCCCCTTTTAGTTGTACAAAGGTAGTCCAAGGACTTTAGATTTGATCCTGAACTGAAACTTGAAAGGAAACTCTGGACCTTCGACGTTCTGCTGAAGCTGAAGACTGAAGAATCTCCCTTGTGGCCAAGGAGTGACCACTCTGGGCAACCAGGCACCATCCAGCAAATCAACGGCTTGCTTTGTCGACGCTCCCGCTGGGACCCGAGCACAGGGCCTGACAAGACCCAGACTTCCAGACCTCTCTGACCCTCTCTTTACGTCTGCAGCATAGCTGAGATCCGTGGAGGCGATGAGACACGTGGGACTGGACATCTTGAAAAGTCTGCAACTTGCTAACTGTGCAGCTCCTGAGGTATCCTCGCAGCTCTGCACTGGGGATTGAGAAGCCCCGAATCCGAGCTCCACCTGCACTGAAGATCATCCCTCCACACTCCACGAGTTCTGCGTGGGGCCCTTCTGCTTGTGTTCTGCTCAACACGTTGTCCGGTTGCTGGCCCGTTGGTTAGTAGCCTCTGTGACGACAATCCTTTTGAACCAACTCGCTGGTCTGGTTGCTCCAGACTGGCCCTTGCCTCCCTGCAAAGGTGAGGCACCTCAGACCTTGCTGGTCTGCATCAGAAGCCTTCTTTGAATCCTGCGTGGGTTGCCTTTGCCAAGCCTTTTTACCTCCAATCCGGCAGTCGACCCCTCCATCTGCGAGAACCTTTGTGGGACAGCTCCTCTCCAGCATCTGGTCGTCCTCGACGCCTCCTGGTCCACGTGGATGAAGAGACAAGCTTCACGACAGCACCTGATTGCTCCTCAACGTTGCCTGGTTCCACCAGGTCACTGGCTAGTGACCCAGACTCTGTCCCCTCTGCTTTCAGGTCTTCTTCATCCTGGATCCACCCTTGGATCCACCCGGATATCTTCCTCCTGGTCGCCTGCAGCATCTTTCCTCCAGGTCTCCATAGGCTCCAACGGCGAAACCCGACACATCTTCACACGTATGCACCCACTTCCTGTGGGTGAGGTAACGCGAGTACTTTGGTGCTCCCAAGGGTATTGACTATCCAAGTGTCTAGGTTTTTAGGTGTTTCCTCCTAGCTAAACCGGAAGTGTCCTAAATCATTCTTTATCTAACTTCTAAGTTCCTATTGACTTTACATTGACTCACGCGTGTGTGTAATGACACTGTACGCGCTGCCTGTGGGCCCCCTACTTCTAAACTAAGGTTCAGATAGTGTAGCTCGTAAGTCAAAAGGAAATCCCTGGGGGATGCTCGATTCTGCTTTCACACCACTTCATGCATACATAATTAGAGTCTGTGTGGCCAAAAGGCTGTGCTTAAAAAATTATTTCAATTTCCACAACCAGATTGGATCGTTTACAATCTATATTTTAATAAAAACATGTACAAACATATAACACATCGATATCACATTAAAAATTTCAGCACATTTCTGTTATAAAAAACACCGATGAGCAGACATTTAAATCACAATATTTTCATCACAGTCAAAAGATTTTTCAAAAATTCAAAGATTAAAAAATATAATGCAAAACACATAAGAACATATATATACAACTCATATAGAATTAGACCTAATAATGTGTACCCCCTAGTTTGGTTGTGGCTACCGAATCTGTTTGCCACTGTTTATCATTGGATCCAAAGGCTTGCCAGACTATATCATCAATGGGACCAACAGTAACAGTAAGTCCTGTACATCAGTTGTTCACTGGGCCCTAGTTGGATTCTCAGTATTTACAGAAAATGCGTCGACGCATTTCGGTGCAGCACAATTGATATAGTAGCACCTTCTTCAGGACTTCTTACATCGGGGTTTCTTACTGGACAAAATGGTGACAAGCACCCTCTCCCATCTATGTTGAGGGAGGTCCAATTATAGGCATCCGTGGGGTTATTCTAGACGTCTTCACTGTTACGTCTCAGGATCCCCCCGGGGAATTGTCTCTATTATCTGAGCAGGGATACTTCTATCAGATTCGCTTTTTCTATGCTTGTGCTGTATTAGACAGGTTTGCTAAGTATCTTATACACGTTTAAAACTCTCATTGGACGGGCATAACGTTCGTGCTCTCCTTAGGGAAACTGGATATGTTCTCGTGTTTGATCGAGCCGCGTCTCTGCCTCGTCCCAGCACTCTCTCAAGATAGTGTAGCCCCAGCGATTCCCTAGGCCCTAGGCCTTTCCTTTTATCGTGACGTGGTACTTATACCACTTACTTAATATATGGTTTGCTTCGCCCCTAGGGCCTAACTGTAAATTGTGCAACTTAACGTATCCTGATTAAGTAACTTGTTATGTGCTTTTGCCTCTGATCTCATAAAGAGTTCAGAGGAGTGTGTTAGTAAATAAATACATATATATTTTATATATATCCTGTGTGGTGTCCTTTCATTTGCTATTAAATGGGTTACATATGGTAAAACAGCTGGATTTACACGCCCTCAGGAGTCTTTTAGCCTAAGCCTGTTCTGTCCACGCTACCACTAGGATAGCTGGTGTATAAGGTTGACTTACAACCATCACCATAAGGGTTGTTTGGACTGGTGCAAGGTGCTCACTAGAATAGTGAACATCATAAACCAGGCCAACTTCTCTCAATGACAGCAGAGTACAGGCTGGAAACCCCCTGCAAGAGATCATGCTGTGCTATGTTATGCGATGGTCTGGTCTCACATACCGAGTCCGCAGCATGCCTCAGTCGTGGCCGTTTCACGTTAACAGGAGCGAGTTCCACACAACCAGTGGTCGAAGTGGGAAAACAAAAGTAGGGGAACTGTGGGTGGAGAATCAGGGGGCGGGAATAACCGAAGATTGAATCAGTGGGCGGAGTCAGGGGTGTGGCTAGAAATAGCAAAACATACCAATTTTTAGTACGTTTAGCATTTCACTGACCAGTTACAGCTTATAACATTATTTAATTAAAAGAATGGATATGTTTTTTTGAGGTTTAATTCAGGAAAAACACGCATAGGGAATACAGGTTTATGTAAAGCATGTGAAATATAAGCAGGAACAACATGTTACCTTAATGCTTTTACTCTCATTGTTCAGAAATCCATGATTATTTTTGTCTCAAACATTGAGGTCATGAATACAGGGCTCCTTATGTACACATGTGTTAAGCAGGGCTCAGAAGAGAAAGGGACTCTTCAGGAGAATCTAGACGCAAGGAAACCCACAAAGGCTCCTTCATATTCATGTCAGCCAGCTAGCTGCTCAATCATAATAAAGCAAAAAGAACAACTGGTGGACAGAATCCAGAACAATATCATACATTCACCCCAGTTCAGAGATCTGGGCTTAAATCCATCGTTTTTTGCTCACCATGCCATTCCAGTTTGGACCGAGCCATATGCAAATCAGTTGATCCTGCGCCCAATGTGAACAGTCCAGCCCGAACTGCCAGGCCATATGTATTCAAGTGTCTTTTCATTCGGGAAGTGAACACAAAGCAGTACCCACTGAACTATGCACATAACATATTGCTTTTTGATATGCATGGTACATGTTCTTTGCAGCAGGCATATTACCACTCTGCACTACCTTAGATGAGTAAAACAGCCACTAGACAAAACATGCTCCCATCTCTCTCCAGCAGGTACATTGATCACCAAAGTTATCTTGGCACTTGTATTGTTGACCGAAACCTGCTGAATATACAAAGAACTTTGCAGTGTTTTTAAAACTCCTGCACTTGTACAAAACCGGTCCCCCCAAACTAAACTGGTCCCCTACCCTTTCAGTCGCCCTGGGAAACGCCTGCTCCTGCCCTTTCACTGCTCCAGTCCAGTCAGTACTCCTGCTCAAGCTCGATCAACACTCCTGCTTCGTCAATTCCCCTGCCCCCTCCCTTCTCCTGGCCCCTCCCTTCTCCTGGTCCGTCACTTCTCCTGGCCCGTCACTTCTTCTGGCCCGTCACTTCTACTGCCCTGTTCACTGCTCCTGCCCTGTTCACCGCTCCTGCCCTGTTCACCGCTCCTGCCCTGTTCACCGCTCCTGCCCTGTTCACCGCTCCTGCCCTGTTCACCGCTCCTGTCCTTTCACCGCTCCTGTCCTTTCACCGCTTCTGTCCTTTCACCGCTTCTGTCCTTTCACCGCTCCTGTCCTTTCACCGCTCCTGTCCTTTCACCGCTCCTGTCCTTTCAAGGCTCACACCCGGTCACTGCTCTAGCTCATGCCCCGTCACTTCTCCTGCCCCGTCACCTCTCCTGCCCCATCACCTCTCCTGCCCCGTCACCTCTCCTGCCCCGTCACCTCTCCTGCCCCGTCACCTCTCCTGCCCCGTCACCTCTCCTGCCCCGTCACCTATCATGCCCAGTCATCTCTCTTGCCCCGTCACTGCTCCTGCCCCGTCACTGCTCCTGCCTCATCACTGCTCCTGCCTCGTTCACTGCCCATGTCCTGTTCACCGCTCCTGTCCTGTTCACCGCTCCTGTCCTGTTCACCGCTCCTGTCCTGTTCACCGCTCCTGCCCTGTTAACCGCTCCTGCCCTGTTCACCGCTCCTGCCCTGTTCACCGCTCCTGCCCTGTTTACCGCTCCTGCCCTGTTCCCTGCTCCTGCCCCGTTCACCGCTTCTGTCCTTTCACCGCTTCTGTCCTTTCACCGTTCCTGTCCTTTCACCGCTCACGCCCCGTTACTGCTCTAGCTTATGCCCCGTCACCTCTCCTGCCCTGTCACCTCCCCTGCGCCGTCACCTCTCCTGCCCCGTCACCTCTCCTGCCCCGTCACCGCTCTTGCCTCGTGCACTGCTCCTGCCTCTTTCACTGCTCCTGCCCCGTTCACTGCTCCTTCCCCATTCAGTGCTCCTGCCCCATTCACTGCTCCCGCCCCGTTCACTGCTCCTGCCCCGTTCACTGCTCCTACCCTGTTCACCGCTCCTACCCTGTTCACCGCTCCTGTCCTGTTCCCTGCTCCTGCCCCGTTCACCGCTTCTGTCCTTTCACCGCTTCTGTCCTTTCACCGTTCCTGTCCTTTCACCGCTCACGCCCCGTTACTGCTCTAGCCTATGCCCCGTCACCTCTCCTGCCCCGTCACCTCCCCTGCCCCGTCACCTCCCCTGCGCCGTCACCTCTCCTGCCCCGTCACCTCTCCTGCCCCGTCACCTCTCCTGCCCCGTCACTGCTCCTGCCTCGTTCACTGCTCCTGCCTCGTTCACTGCTCCTGCCTCGTTCACTGCTCCTGCCCCGTTCACTGCTCCTGCCCCGTTCACTGCTCCTGCCCCGTTCACTGCTCCTGCCCCGTTCACTGCTCCTGCCCCGTTCACCGCTCCTGCCCCATTCACTGCCCCTTTCCTTTCACCGTTCCTGTCCTTTCACCGCTCACGCCCCGTTACTGCTCTAGCTTATGCCCCGTCACCTCCCCTGCCCCGTCACCTCCCCTGCCCCGTCACCTCCCCGGCCCCGTCACCTCCCCGGCCCCGTCACCTCTCCTGTCCCGTTCACTGCTCCTGCCCCGTTCACTGCTCCTGCCCCGTTCACTGCTCCTGCCCCGTTCACCGCTCCTGCCCCATTCACTGCCCTTTTCCTTTCACCGTTCCTGTCCTTTCACCGCTCACGTCTCGTTACTGCTCTAGCTTATGCCCCGTCACCTCCCCTGCCCCGTCACCTCCCCTGCCCCGTCACCTCCCCCGCCCCGTCACCTACCCTGCCTCGTCACCTCTCCTGCCCGTCACCTCTCGTGCCCGTCACCTCTCGTGCCCGTTACCTCTCGTGCCCGTCACCTCTCCTGCCCCGTCACCTCTCCTGCCCCGTCACCTCCCCTGCCCCGTCACCTCCCCCGCCCCGTCACCTCCCCTGCCCCGTCACCTCTCCTGCCCCGACACCTCTCCTGCCCTGACACCTCTCCTGCCCCGACACCTCTCCTGCCCTAGTACCTCTCCTTTCCTGTCGCCTCTTCTGTCCGGTCACTGTGGTCACTGCTCCTCCATGTACAACATTGACAAAGGTGTCAAGTTCCCCACAGTACTCTGCTTGGGGAAAGCTCCTCTCTAATCACCAACTCCGATCTCAGGGGCACTTGATATGTTAAAGGCAGAGGGTGGGCGCATTGTCATTCTAAAGGGGCTAATCTGCCTCAATCGGAATGACAATGGCTTGCCCTCGGGCTGTGCGAGCTCAGGGGGGGCGGGGGCTGCTGCAGCCTCTGGAGTACAACAGAGAAGTGCGAGCAGCCCCGGAAGCGGAAAGAAAAAAGTTGTCATTTTAAAGTTGGACTACTCGTCCTGGGACGCTTTTTTGAAAGCAAGAAGTAGGGGAACGGACTGAACAATTTTTTAGAAGTAGGGGCACGCCGTGCCCTTCCGTCCCCGCCTACTTCTATCACTGCACACAACACACAAGCTCAGAAATTCTGGATCATACATTTTACAAAAAACTGGGTGGAGGGTTCGAATTACACGCAATGACAGCTAAAGTTAATGGTTCCGTTTTTCTGCGTTTCACGTGATAGACAACAAGCCTTTGTGCGGCGGCCGAGTTGAACAGTTTCATGGGTCACAGAAGTCTTGTCCACCCACAATGTGCGCGTGTGGGACAGAAACAGTGGCAGTACAGAGGGCAGTGGGGCGTCCGGCCAGGACATGGCGTCCGTGCTCCTTTAAAGACCCGAACGCTCCCGTAAATCGACTACCGAAGGCAGCAGCCTGCCAGAGGTTAAACGCATCCGATTAAAAGGGCTCATGTGACTGGCAGCCCGTTCCAAGTTGGAGATTATCCCGTGAGCGCCGCTTTTCGCTCTGGAGTGTGCGAGATGGCGGGCGGCGGGCAGAGAACTGTCCTGGTCACGGGATGTTCCTCGGGCATCGGCCTCCGGATCGCTGTCCAGCTAGCCCAGGACCCCAACAAGCGCTACTGCGGTAAGAGCGAGTCGAGGTGGGCATCACATACAGGCGCCTCTCGAAGCGTAGGAAACCCTGCAGAATGCCTTGGATGGAAGGGGGGGGGGGGGGGGGGGATTTCTATGGCTAATTATGTCAGTGGGATTTCTTTCCTACTTTCGATAGCGCAAAGTCTGCCATTGTTATGCCTCGAAGCACTGTCAGTTGTAATCGGGTCCCCCTTCAAGTGCTTGTAGGGGTTCCTACGAAGTTATTTTTCAGGTGTTGTGTACTGGTCTGCCCTGCCTGCAGTGTTTCATAGCGTGAACTGGTTCTATGTTGGCCAGGCTTGGCTGGAAGGCTTTTACCCATTCCGGGGAGCAAGTAACACGCTAGATTTTAAGCAACAAGAGATATTCTTTAGGCATCAACATATCGTGCTGCTGCCTAAAGCCCTGGACACAATGGGGGTGGAATAGATTACATGAAGTGTTTACTCGACTCGGTAAACACCTCAACACGTGATCAGGTGTTTACTGACAGCATTCTAGCAAGGTTGTCTTGGGCCCTCGTGCAAGGAAGGGACACGGGCACCTATCCATTGCATAGAAAATGTAAGAATTTGGGTGCACAGAGTTCGTAACATCACTGGGCTATGGTGTGACTGCACCTGCTGCACTATTGATAGGTATTCCCTTTTTACTTGGTCAGGTCAGTAGTATTTCAAGTTCAGACTAGTTAAAGGGTCATAGCATTGAATTCCTCTTGTCAAATTCGCATGACCTGCCGACATTGGCCAGGCAAAAAGTGCGATGGAGTGGAGTTTTCGCACCCAATAATTTTCCAGATGGAGTAAATTCTGATTTGCTGGGAATTCCTATCCTAGAATAGACAGAGGTCTGCATATGGGTCAGATTTTTTCTTCCCGCTTGCTATCTCGTGTCTTACACTCATGATTGAATCAGGTTCGACGTGTGTTCTTTGTCTTTTTTTTATTGAGCTGCCCTGGTTGTGTGTCTGTGACGTGGAGTGAATGGTTGTACCATGAATTTTCTGTTTTGGTGTATTGTTTGTGTGGCGTCACACAGCGACCAGTGCAGCAAGTTGTAATGTGATGAATGACCCGCTATGGGACCTATCCATGTCTGCGCTGTTTGATGCGTGTGATATTTTCTGGAAAATGTAATTACGAGACTTAGGACCTGATTTAGAGCTTGGCGGACAGGGTTAATCCATCAAAAATGTGACGGATCTCCTGTCTGCCTTATTACACGTGCATTCTATCCTATGGCATATATAATAAGGTGGACGGAGTCACCCATCTGCCAAATTCTAAGGGGCACATTAGGATGGCGGGTCTGCCCGCCATCCCCTTGGAAAACGGGACCGCCCGCGACCTGAGCGGCGGTCCCGCAATGCATGTGGCGTGCGCATCATGCATTTGTAACATTGCGGCGGGCGGTGTTTACCCAGCACCCGCCGCAATGTGACAAATGCATGTTGTGCATTTGCATACACAAAGCGGCAGGCACCGCGCGATGCCTGCCGCATTGTGTATGCAAATGCATGGGGGTACCACAGGTACCCCCCATATGCACCCCCACCTCGCCTTCACCATGGGGACCGTTGCCGCGGAGAAGCATCTGACCGCACACATCCTAATATGGTTGGCGGTGTCTCGCAGACACCGCCACCATAGACAAGCACTTTTTCCACCTGGTCGACTTCGTGACCGCCGGAAATGCGGCGGACGGACTTTCCGTCCGCCGCGGACCCCCCAGCCATCCTAATGTGGCGGGGGTTCAATCTGTTGAGGATGGAGGGCGGATTGCCCCCGCTGACCCTGCGGTAGCTACCGCCGGCCCGGCGGGGGCAATCCGCCCGCGTCCTAATGGGCCCCAAAATTCGGTATTACACAGATATTAATTATACTTTGCTGGTTTGTGGCTTTTTGGTGGCTACAGTTTTTGATTGATATACTTTGGGAGAAGAGTCCACACCTGCCTCCTATTCTTTCTCCAGTGGGTCCCTCTTCACCCTTAGAACCCTCTTTCTCTTTACACCCCTTTTAATTTACTGCAATTTTGCTTTTTCTAGAAATAGGAGTAAGAACAAGTCCACGCCACTTTCAGCGCCATTGAGTCTTATTCACTTATTGGTTCCAGGGATTGGAAAAAAAAATGTTACACATACAGCAATCACTTATTTAAAGGTTAATTGCAGTTAGGGAAAGAAAGTAAGTAGGCCCTCAACTTTAGGAACATCTTCATTTTTAAAGACAGCCACTAGATATACATGCTTTGCTTCCCCTACACCCACTTTACACCCCCAGCTGGCATCAGTGCGGCCCTCGGTCACACCATAAACCAAACTTAGCACCTCTGGGAAAATGTTTGTGAGTACCCATGGTCTAACCTATGCATCACACAAAAGCACTGTTGTGGTGCAAGTATACATATCGAACAATATTACAGCTATAGCAAAATACGATGAACTAAATAATACCAAACTTGGTATGAAGCAGAAGTTTACTCCAAATAGGCCCTCTTTGTGGTCTGCTTTAATTACATTCAGTCAGTTTTTGAGATATGTGTCTTACAAAAAGGTGTTGGATGGGCTTCCAAAAGTTAATCATAAAGGGACTTTTCTTTATCTTGTCTGTTAATTCAAAAACTGTCCTCAGATCCCAGTGGAAGCGGGAGGATATTTCCCTGTTGGTCAATGTGTTAATCATGCATCCTTGGAGAATCAAAGGATCCGGGCAATCTGATTGGCTCACTGCAAATAATAATTGTTTTTTACTGAAAATGCCAAGCACCAAAGTCTACACCCTGGAAAACAAGTGATGTGAGGGAGCAGGGGGAGCATCCCCTAACCTTCAGGATGAAGGGCGAGGGTGGGGTCACTGAGGAAGAGATAGTGCCCCAATATTTTCCTCACATGATTTATAGACCAGGGTCATTGAATCCTTCAATGTGCATGTAAATCCACAAATGTTTTAATAAAATGATTTTTTTTGTGGAAGGTTGAAGAAAAACAAAAATTAGTCAAACTGGAACTATGCTTGGCCAAAGACTGCTGGCAGTGATCAATGCAGGTCTTGGGGCTGGCAGAAGATATGACCCTGGAACCCGCTGCATATGGCCAAAGTTTGTGGCAATCTGGTTTACAATTAGCGGCACAGGGGCTAGTGCGGGGCTTGGATGGAGGTGAGACCCAGAATCCACTATTTCCCAAGTGCATATGCGGCTAGTTTGATTGCACCGAGGGTAGTGCAAAGCCTAACATGCTTACAACTCCATATCCCGAGTCTACTGTGCATGACCAAAGGTGGTGGCACATGGGGTGGGCTCAGTACCTGCTGTTCACGTCTGAAGGTTGTAGGCAGGTGGTTCCATGAGGTGGGGACTGGATAATATAAGGACTGGTACATTGTTCAGTGATAGGACAGGTCCTGCACCAATAACCTGTCGACCACTCAGAAAAAAAGAATTAAAAACAACTAGGCATTTACAAAGGCCCTGCAACTGCATTGTGATCATGCGAAGTGGGGTATGGCTGCAAGTAGGGTTGGCCACACAAGAGACAGGGCCCAAGGCCTAGCTGCAGGCCAGGCCTTTTGGTCAACTTTAGACAGTGGGGATTACAAGAAAACCAGCACACGCAGCCTTTAGGTCTGTGCCTTGTTTGCTCTGAGAACAGGGCCTGGCGTGAAAGACTCCTCTGCACTGGGCCCTGTACCTCTGCATCAGCTGTGCATAGCCTTTATCCATGGACCCTGTTCATAGAGCCTGGCTACAGTGCTCATTGTGCATGGTGTTTGTCATGAATATATTCACTGCACTTTTTGTGTTGTTTCAACCAGTAGCGACTGCAACCGTTCGGGAGTGGTAGGGCTGGGGGGAGGGGGATGTGGAGAGGTGGATTGAGGGGGTGGGGGTTGGGGGTTGAAAGGAAATGAAGAATAGAAAAAAAAGAACACTTACCTCGGCCTGCCGGCCGTCACCTCTCCTCCATCCTCTTCTACCTGTCTTCGCCAGCAGCAGGAAGCAACAGGAAGCATCCGGCTCCCAGGGTCCCCATAGCCAATCATAACACTGCAATGCATTGGTCTGAGTGCTGACCCATGGCGATCAGAGGGGGACTGGGAGGGTTTGCATGTTCCTCACCAGGCTCTGTAAATCAACACTAGTGGGGAAGATGCAATGGACTTGAGAGAGCGCAAACTGACTTAAATGTATGAGTACATCACACTTATCTGTAGTAAGCACAAATCATGAGGAGAAATGCCATGAGTGCTAATAGTATCTGCAATTATATTCTAAATGTATAGCTAATATAGAGATTTAAGTAGAAGTGGAACTAATACAGAAATGTGTGACATTATATGATTTTAGTAGATGTGATTATTTCTGAATCCATGTCGTGTAGCTGTTAAAACATAAGATGGTATGTGGTTAAACGCAGAATGTGGTAGGCCTCAGGGCCAGAGCTGCAGAGCTAAAAGGGAAGGTGTTTCTTTTCACGACACAGATTGTATTAATGTTTTGGTCATCGCATTAAATGGGCCATGATTTATAGAAATGTTTACTGAATAATGAGAAATATTGTAGGCCTGAAATGTTTTAACGTTGATTTATACGTACATGTCTGGGCTGAGAAATGTTGCAAGCTTTTTCTTTTTAGAAGTCTATGAGAGTTGGGTTCTTGGCTGCAGATATCAGTCTGCAAAGGAAGAGGGGGGATCCAATTATAAATGAATGAATAGAGGTCTGTTCAGTGGACGGCCTAGACATGGAGGAGGGTTCCGGAATGTTTGAGGGGTATCAGCGGACCGGAGAAGAGTCTGAGAAGCAAGGTCAACTCTAACGTATGAGGCCCAATACAAAGCATCATGGAAAAAGCCAGAAGCTACACCACGTGAGGGGCGTCTCGCAAGGGGCGTCTCAAATGTTGTTGACTGTTTTGTATTAGGGACAGCACCCCTGGGTGGAGTTAGAGCAGATACCTGAGGACCCTTTAGAGAGCGGATGGGTAGGCAGAGAGGGGTCATGACTGGAGAACTATAGGTTTTCACCAAGAGACTTAGAGTGGGTGACTTCCCTTGGGGGTCATTCACTGCTGACACCTTTGTTAGGTTGGGACTTGGTTAAGTAGGGATACCATCTAGAGCAGGGTAGGGACAGCCTAACCTGTGCGTTTTCCTCCAACCTAAATGAAGGAGAGATATGCGTCTATGCTGATAGCTTTATTATTCTTAGAACTTGTGTTAGTGATTTCTGTTGCTCGTCTGAGGGCTTTCCGAGAGCACATGTATGTAATTGGACCTGTGTATCTCGTGAATCTCATTCTGAGATGCCTGTATTTGCAGCTTATCATATCTTTACAATAAACTTTTGAAAGCTAGAAGTTGTTTGTGATCTTTGGGAGCCGAGTCCTTTATTGGGTGAACTAATTTGGAAATAGGTGCACTTTCTTTCCTCACAGACAGGCAACAAAGGTTCAGTCGACCAGAACGAGGTTTGGATCAATAGATATAAGGTATCGATCAAAATCTCGCCCTTTCAGTTGGTAGCTATAGAGGATGGTTGCCTTCTTGAGGACGGTGACCTAGGCCAGGTTAGCTTACCCCAAGGCCCCTAGAGATCGATGATCGGAAGAACAGCCCGCTGAAGAAGATCCGGATGACGTGAGACAGAAAAAGCAGCAGTATCGGTCGAGAGTGAGTATAAAGGGTTATGCGTGTTAGATTGCGGTGTTTTGTATTGTATCTATGTTGTAATGTCTGGCGGAGTTGAATGTCTGTAGAGTGACTGTGGAACAGGTTGTGAGCGCGCGCAACCGGTGGAAATCTTAAGTTCAAGAGAGCTTAAGTGGTCCGGGTGTATCGGACACCCAGAGTAATTGTCAACTAGTGTGAAGGGGGTCATGAGGTACCATTGATCACCCGAAAGACCGAGATAGGGGGAACGTAAGAGTGAGTGCGTGAGTAACGGACGCTGGTCGGAAGTTACTGTGTGTGTAAGCAACCTATCAGAGAGACGATAGACATTTCGTCAGTTGTGTTGACAATTACAGATAGACTGTGGACGTACAGTCGAGAGAAGTGACCGCTTGGTCGGAAGTAGTCATTTTTCGGTGTATGAATGGGACGCATGCATAACCGGGAGACGAGTTGAGAAAGGAGGGGTGCTGCTGCGAAGCGGAGAAAAGTGACGTCAGAAAGGGTCGCGACGTGATTGGCCGACCGGAGAAAGACCGCGCTGCGATAGGCCAAGCTAGCAAAGCCGCGACAGGATTGGTGGATTGTCATCAGGAAGTAAACAGAGTAGCGAGGCTGGATATTGTGCGCATAATTATGAAGTGTTTTAAATGGCTGAAAGCGGTGTTTAGAAAGGAGAAGCGGGGATCGTATGAAGGGGAAGAAGCCCCGCCGGAGGGTACGCCAGCTCGTTATATGGCAGTGAATGTTGGGCTGCATACGATCCTTTGGATATCAGAGTGGAGTAAGATTACTGAAGGAAATGAGGAACTGACGTTCCCGAAGTACGGGACGTTCAGATTAGAGGTGTTACATCGATTAAAATCAGTCATGACCTCAATGAGACCCTTGCCTAGACCAACCCAGTTTGAAGCTCTTGAAGCATGGATTAGGGCAGCGCATGAAAAGAATATGAACAGACGACAAGAAAGGGTGAAACGATCGGTAAGGGCAGTGCAGGATGCCAGGTGGGATGCGGATGCTAAGAGATGGAGAGTGCATAACTTGGAAGTAAATAAACTGTACCCAGTGTTAGAGGCGCCTGTAAATAAAAGTCCCCTAGAAGAAGATGATGAGAGCGAAACAGAGGACAGCCTGATAAACAGATTATTGACAGACAGGCCACCCCCGTATAATAGAGCAGGGGGAGAGGTCGAGCATACAGAAGGAGACAAGGGGGGCAATGCAGGAGAGCATAGACCGCTTCCCAGTTCAGAGTGGGATTCTGAGCCAAAGAAAGAGCTGTCCCAGCCTAGTCAGGTGCAACAGGTAGTCGGGAGGTTTGTGGTACAAAGAGCGCCGGAAACGGAAAGCGCCACATCCTACCCACTACCAGATGCACTACAGGTACCTGTTACCATAGGTCCTATAATATCGATATATGACCAAGAGAGAGCAAGAGGGGAAGAACGGGTACGGAAGGACAGAGAAAGAGCAGAGAAGGCAAGAAGGAACGATACGACCAATTCCCCAAGTCAGATACCGATACCCAGAGAGTGGAGCACCCCGATGCACACAGCAGGGGACCCAGGAGGAGATCCTGGGGGCCCTAGATGGCCAGTAGATCTGAGGGGATCTGGACGAAAATCCTTTCAAGAGCTAAATGAGTACATGAAGCAGTGGGATGAGGCAGTGAAGGCTCAAAAGAACATCATAGCTGCGGAAGCTGAAAGGGAAAGTCAGGACAGCCGAGCTCGGACTCACTGCGGGGCTGGGGAGAGCAGCCCGGAGTGGGACTGTAGAGGGAGTAGGGGAGTCACCCATTGGGCCCGGAGAGGAGATGGAACAGACCTGGAAAACAGGGGCCCCGGGAGGGAAGGGGTGGCGCGCCCAATACTCAGTGAAGGGGAGAGGAGAGCGCAAGAGTACAGAAACAGCTTTAAGTGTCCACACTGTGTACCTGGCACCAGAGAACTGAATGGGAGTTGTGAGAGGTCGCATCATAGTCCCTGTGATGACGGAAATGAGCGCAGCCCAGGGAATATGGGGAACCAGGAAGGATCGTATCAGATACTGAGCGATACTAGGCAAAGAGAGAGTAGAGAGCAGAGGGAAAATAATAGAGAGGTGTGCGGTGATAGGAGAGAAGAAGAAGAGAGTGGGCAGAGCAAGGATAGGGGTAACAGGCCCGTGTTCCATCACCTTCCAAGATCGGATGGCCGAGCATGGGACCTGGAGAGATGGGAGCAAGGGAGGGCACCCATTAACTCTCCCGAACCCAAACGTAGAGCTCGAAGTTGGGATGGTAGGGAGACCAGTGAGCCCCCTTCGAAAGACATATTGCGAGCTGAGATAAAAGCTAAGAGACTCGATGTCACCAGTTTAAGGTCAGACCTGGATGACATGGTAGATGGTACCCTGCCTTTGGAAAGAATGGAAATGTATGAACAGGATGAAATACTGTATATGGCAAAGGACATTACTCGAAAAGCGAGAGCAGTCCATGAGAAGTTAGTCGAACTAGCAGGCAAATATATGGTGGACTTGTCAAGAACCAAAGCATTACAGGGTAACCACAGGCTACATTATACAGATCGAGACCTAGATGAGAGGAGAACGATTGGGCTGAAAACGCACATAAGGGAACTGATCGCTGGAATAAGGACATGGAGGGCACTAGATAAGTGGGAAGAGAGGTGGTCCAAGAAAGGGACCGGCAGGAGAAGCACGCTTGGTATGACACCAGGACAGCAGGGAATAGAAGCTTACCCTTTGCGTGAAGTTGCAAATGGGAACTATGTCCATGTCCCTTGGAGTAGGGGAGATTTAGCTGCTTTTACCACCTCTTTCCCCAAATTACGTGAAAACCCAGTGGAGTGGTACAAGCAAGTGGAGAGATTTGTAAAAATCTCAAAGGTCCTTTGGATAGATCTGAACACGCTGTTTGACATTGTAGTACCAGGAGATCTGTGGACAGCATGCAAGGTTAGCGCTGAGTGGCCCACAACGGAGCCAGAGAGAGATGCTAAGACTAATGGGCCGTCCGAGATTGTGATGGCAAAATTCGAGAGGGTGATGACTTGGCTGAAAGAGAAAGTGCCAATGCAAGACATAGATTGGGTCAGAATAGACCGAACAAGACAGGAACCCAAAGAGACAGTTCACGAATATTACGAGAGATTGCTGAAGGCGTTTAAACAGTATAGCGGCTTGGATGTAATGGATCCAAAAGACATAGGGCAATTTGTGTCCAAGTTCGTCCTGGGACTGAGACCGGATATTAGTTTAATGATTCAGCAACACTCGATTTGTTGGCAAAGTAAACCCTTAGACGAAATACTGAGATATGCCAGGTACTGCTGTGATGAGATAGACTCCAAGGCTAAGAAACTAAAAGAAAAGTTGATGGTGGTACAGATGCAGGCAGCAGGGAAGGGGGGACAACAGCAACAGCAGCAAGGAACAGGTACAGGAGGAAAGAAGCAGTACAGTCAGAACAAGGGCAATGAGGAGAGTTCCACCTTTAGACCCAGAATAGATATAGCTGCCTTGAAGAAAACGACTAGGTGCCACCAGTGCAACGAGGTGGGGCATTGGAAACGCGAGTGCCCCTACAATGTAGAGATAGGAGAGCAAGAGATGGAGGAAGAAGAGGTCCAAAGCGCGCCTACAAGAGGGGTAACGCCATACCAAGGAAAGGTGCTCAAAGGGGGGGGGGCTCCTCCCCGAGCCCAGTTCCCGCAACCTCCTCGAGTAGGGAGTATGGGTAAGACCTATAGACAAATGCCCCTGTTTGTGGAAGGGGAAGAGTGCTATTATGTGGACCCATTAACCGGACAGAGAGTGGAAAGAGAAGACTGCACCCTCGGGGCAGCCTTGGAGGTGGACCAGAGGGGACCCTATGTTGAAGCAGAAGTAGCAGGGTGCCCTACGACATTTCTGGTGGACACAGGAGCCACTAGATCCACGATCAGATCAGCTGCAGTTCCAGACCTGCCCATGTCTGGAGAGACCATACAGGTGGTAGGGGTCGCAAACAGGAGAATAACCAGCCAATTGACAGAACCGGTACAGGTGAAAATAGGGAAGTACAGCGATGAGCACCAGTTTGTGGTTTGCGATTCAAGTCCTGTGTGTCTGCTAGGGAGAGACCTGTTGTGTAAATTGAATTGTACTATATATTGTACACCTCAGGGAGTGGAGGTATTGACCAATGATGATGACGCCGATTTCAAAGTTGCAAACTCAAGAATATGCGTGGAGCTGTACCCTACTTTAACAGTAGATGAGCTCCCCTGGGACTTGAGAGAGACAGTGGCACCAGAAGTATGGGATTTCACTGGGGAAGAGATTGGATTGGTCAAAGGGGTGGACCCAGTGAAAATTGTAGTGAAACCGCATGCTGAGTTCCCAAGAACACCCCAATATAAATTGACTCCAGAAACGATTGCAGGCATAAAACCCGTGATCGAGTCCATGATTAAACAGGGAATACTGAAAGAAATCGTGGGTAGTCCATGCAACTCCCCGATTATGGGTCTCCAGAAACCAAATGGGAAATTTCGGATAGTGCAGGACCTTCGAAAGATTAATAACATAGTCGTTTCGTGTTGTCCAGTGGTACCGAATCCATCAGTGATACTGTTTCAGATTCCATTCCAAGCTGAGTGGTTCACTGTGATCGATCTTTGCCAGGCTTTCTTTTCGATCCCTCTGGACGAAGAAAGCCATTTTCTTTTTGCATTTAAGCTGGAAAATCGCGTCCTAACATGGTGTCGTATCCCTCAGGGGTATACAGAGAGCCCATCGATCTTTAACCAGCTTTTGAAGAAAAATCTTGAAAGTCTAGTGCTGCCCCAGAAGTCAGTTCTGGTCCAGTACATAGACGACCTCCTTGTGGCGTCAGAAACAGAAGAAGCTTGCAGGGAGGACTCCATTGCTTTGTTAAATCACCTAGCTGCCAATGGGCACAAGGTGTCCCCGGGAAAATTGCAGTACTGCTTGACAGAGGTGCAGTACTTGGGACACAGAATAGAGAAAGGCAAACGAAAGGTGTCACCAGACAGGATAGAGGTGATCATGAAAATGAATGCGCCTAAAACACAGAGAGAGGTCAGGATGTTCCTAGGGATGGTGGGTTATTGCCGACAGTGGATCGTGAACTTTTCACTGAAAGCAAAGCCCTTGCAAAAACTGACGCACAAAGAGATGAGTGATCCGGTACCATGGGACAAAGACTGTTTGATGGCGTTCTTACAGCTGCGAGAGGACCTGTGTCGTGCTCCGGCATTGGGAATGCCTGATTACAATAAACAATTTTTTCTTTACTGTTGTGAGAGAGAAGGGTGCGCGTTGTCTGTGTTAGTCCAAATCCATGGGAATGCCCGTAGACCAGTTGCTTATTTCTCGGCTACTTTAGACCCAGTAGCCGCAGCGTTGCCCGGATGTCTCAAATCCGTTGCTGCAACGGGTGTCAGCATTGAGAGATGTGAAAATATCGTCATGGGGCACCCGTTAGAGGTGTGCGTGCCCCATTCTGTTGAACTGTTGATGACCAGGACCAAAACACAGCATCTGACCAATAGCAGGCTCACGCGCTATGAGCAAGTTATTCTTGCTGCAGAGAATGTGACCCTCAAGAGATGCTCTGTTTTGAACCCTGCCACCTTGATGCCACTTCCAAATGATATCGACGATGATGATGAATATACAGACCATGACTGCCTTGATGTGACTGAACTATGCACCAAACCCAGACCCGACATCGTAGATGAGCCACTGACTGACCCAGATGAAATTTTCTTTGTCGATGGCTCATGTGTAAGAGACGAAGTTGGGCAGTTGAGAGCAGCTTATGCTGTTTGTACAATTACTGGAGTTGTGGAAGCTGGGTGCCTGGAAGGAGTACACTCCGCTCAGGTAGCCGAGATTATTGCCCTGACACGTGCTTGCTTGGCAAGCAATCAAATTCGAGTCACCATATACACCGACAGCCAATATGGTTATGGGGTAGTTCATGATTACGGGCAGTTATGGTCTCAAAGAGGCTTCATGACCTCTTCAGGCTCTCCCATTCGCAATGGAGAGTTTGTGCGCCTGTTGTTAGAGGCATTGCAATGCCCAGCAAGTATCGCAGTTGTAAAGTGCACCGCACATACCAGAAATGAGGACTTTGTTTCGAAAGGCAATAGATATGCTGATGAAGTTGCGCGGTATTGCGCGGAACAAGGTTACTCTTTCACAGAGGTGGAAGTGGGTGGAATAAATGTAAGAACTGAATTAGCCATGATACTGGAAACTGTTGATACTTGGGATGAACTGTCAACCATGCAAGAAAACGCTCCTGATTCTGAAAAAGAAACATGGGAAAAGGCAGGATGTGTAATGGGTGAGACCCATTTTTGGGTCTCAGCAGACGGCAGAGCAGTGTTGCCCAATGAGATGGTGAGTCCAATGGCTAGACTCATACATGGTCCCGTACACTTAGGGAGAGATGCTATGCTGAGAGTGTTTAGACAAACTTGGTACAATCCTAAGTTTAGAATAGCAGCAGAAGCAGTGTGCCAGCGTTGTGTGACCTGCCAGCAGCTGAACGTAGGGAAAAGAACACCAGTTGCACTAAGTCACATAGGAAGGTCTGGAGGTCCATTCAATCGAATGCAGATAGATTTCATTGAAATGCCAAGGTGCAACCGCCTCCGCTATGTCCTGGTGGTTGTTTGTGTGTTCTCCAGATGGGTTGAGGCATACCCTACACGTAGGTGCGACACCCTCACAGTGGCCAAGTTACTGCTTAGGGAAATCATTCCGCGCTTCGGGGTGCCGGCCTTTTTGGAATCAGATAGGGGAACACATTTTAACAGCGAGCTTGTGAAGATGGTTTGTGTAGCGCTAAATATTGACCAGAAGTTGCATTGCAGTTACCGACCAGAAGCCTCAGGAATTGTGGAGCAGATCAATGGCACGATCAAGGCCAGAATAGCCAAAGTTTGTTCCTCAACGACCCTGAGTTGGCCTGACGCCCTGCCATTGGTTCTCATGAGCCTTCGTAGTACCCCAGACAGAAGGACAGGGTTGTCACCACATGAGGTGTTAATGGGGAGAGCAATGAGGCTGCCATCCGTCCCAGCTACTGCACTGTTAAATATCACAGATGATATGATCCTGGACTATTGTAAGGGGCTGTCTGACGCCATTCGTTCTGTGTCCCTTCAGGTGCAGGCTGCCGAGGTTCCAGCGTGCCAGGGCCCGTGCCATGACCTGTACCCTGGGGACTGGGTCCTGGTGAAAAAACATGTGAGAAGAAGCTGCTTGGATATTCGTTGGCGTGGGCCCTTCCAGATCATCCTGATCACGAACACAGCTGTGAAGGTGGGAGGCCTGCCCAATTGGATCCACGCGTCACATACGCGAAGGGTTCCAGCACCTCTGGAAGAAACAGCTCCTCTCTCGGATAGACGTCCAGCAGAGGACCGAGAAGCCATAGAGGGGGCTAGCCAAGCTGTAGAGGTGCCAGCGGAAGCAGGGAACGAGTTTGACCAAGCTGAGGACGGTCAGTACAACAGCGAAACAGAAGACGCTACAGAAGGAGAAAGTAGCTGGGAGTACGAGTCAGACCCTGACAGGTCTGAGAGAGAGCGAGAACAGACAAGAAGGAGAAGGAGTAGAAGGGCACGTGGAGAAGCTAATTGGCCGCAAAGAAGGAGCTCTAGCCTGAGGTCAACTCCAGAGTTAACCCTTCCTCCGATATCCGAAGACTCAGACCCAGAAGAAGGTGCTCAGGGCGCTGAAGCACCGGACCGAAGAAGGTCAAGAAGAGTGCGTGTGCCTAACAGAAGATACTCCACTCCTGAGTGGACATATCTGGCGACAAATGTCTGTGAAACCGGAGACAGGGAGGATCCGAGCGGTGGTGGTGTCCAGTTCTGAGCCCATTATCACCGTGGAAATACGACTGTTGGTACCCGGTGTCGAACAAGAAGGGTCACTAACATTCATGCTCCCCAGACCTCCCCGCCTCAGCAAGCTAAAACACATGTTCCTTTCAGAATTGCAATTCCCCGACTTTGGTACAACGATAACAGCACATGAAGAGCACAATCTTCGTTTGGAAATACTGAACTATGCTATTGAAGCTGCAACCACAAACCTGATAGTAGACTGTTAAAGGACTTTGTAAATAGAGCAAGCAGAGAAAGAAGATTACCTAGCGCCCAGGAAGCAGAGAATTTTAGGGAATTTCCCTTGAGTTGATGGAGAAGGGCTAGGGTTGTCTTTATTGAACTGTTAAAGGACTTTTGCGAAGAAGGTTGTCAGCCTCCAGTTGTGTGGATTCGAAAGACAAAAGGATTAAAAGAGACTGTAAAGGAACGAGAGGAAAAGAACTTTTTGCTAAGATAAGAGAGAGCCATATTGTCTGACGAAATGGAGGCCGGCACCCAGAACCGCAGAGCTAAATGTATGATAGGTACACTAATAGTAGGAGTGATAATATTAATAGCTTTAGTGGTAACAATTTCTTATGTAAAGGGACATGAGGAAGAGGTAAAGGTAACTGATGTGAAATCTGTAGAAACGCTTACACCTACTGTTGCTGGTGAGAAAAGGGAAAACACTCAAGAGAAAGCGTTATTGGCTGCAGAAGCCCGCAGGTTACACGTAGATGAGTCCCAAGGAGACTTTAGGTCAAATGCTTATGCTAAACTCTTATATGAATACGTGGATGCCATGGAGGTTAAGGATTGCTACGTCTGCATGCAGTTGCCGGCGTCTGTAGATGAGGGAATTCGATATCATCACCTCCCGCTGACATATGGCATTACATGTAGCTTATTGCTTAGTATATTTTATGAGAGAGATAGTTTTGAATACTATTTCTCCAATTATGATTCAGTGTTGCCAGAAGTCCCAAATTATAAGCAGATGAACAAATGGGACTACTGGAAGAGTGAAGACAGATTGGCCAAGTTCTTCATTCCTTGGATTACCTTAGATACTTCACATGCCCGTAGAAATAACCTGACATGTAAGGTGTCAGAAGTCGAGAAGAAGTTCATAGGGCAGGTGGATGATCGTTACAGGAGACAAAAGATTTTGAAAAAATCAGGACAATGGAAAACAGATTGGACCGAGGAAGAGAAGGCACACAAGAGAAAGGGTAGTAGTGGTCCAATAGCTTTAGATAAGACGCAGAGAGGAAAGCTATGTCTTCACCGAGCCAAAACGTATTATGAAAATGTATACGTGGGTGAAGTTGACTGTGAACATGCTTTCAATCTAGAGTACTATACTAAGGATTTCCTAAAGGGAATGCAAGTGATTCCAAATGTGTATTTTGTATGTGGAAGAAATGCTTACGTGAGACTACCTGACAACTGGTATGGATCATGTTACCTAGCAATTGTCTTCCCCAAAATATATCATGCACAAGACTTAGTGATCATTGAGGGCAAGACATCTTCGAGGGGAAGGAGAGATGTAGGAGATGCAGAAATGGTTGGAGATGTCTTTGGAGCTATGTTCCCTCTTTTGGGAGTAATCCTTAATGATGTTAAAATTAGACGACTGGCAACAGTTGTCGACAGGTTGTCTGCCAGCACTGCTCAGTCCTTAATGCTGGTAGAAGGAGAGATGCAATCGATAAGGGCTATGGTTCTTCAAAACCGTCTTGCGTTAGATGTCCTATTAGCAAAAGAGGGCGGAGTCTGTAAGGCTTTGAAGGTCCAGGAATGCTGCACTTACATTCCAGACAATTCGAAGCCCCTTGAGAAAGTTATTAGGAACATAACTAATATTCACAAGGAGATCGAAGACTTGAGTAGAGAAAATGTCTGGGAAAAGGTGGGCCACGGAATGAGTACAGTTGGAGGGTGGTTTTCCACCTTAGGCAAAAGCTTTGTTTGGTATATCCTAAAGCCTATCATCATAATATTGATCTGTGGGATTATATTGTGGGGATTGGTGAGGGTATTCAAATGGTACAGAGCAAGAAGGTCAGAAAGGGCCCAAAGAGAGCAGCTGCAGAGATTGGCTGCCATACAAGATAATCAGTACCGGAGCCTGAGGGCTCTGGAAGCGCAGAGAATGCCAGCAATAACTGCAGTCTAAATGTTAGTGATGACCCCGAGAGGTCATCAAAGGGGGGAACTGAGAGAGCGCAAACTGACTTAAATGTATGAGTACATCACACTTATCTGTAGTAAGCACAAATCATGAGGAGAAATGCCATGAGTGCTAATAGTATCTGCAATTATATTCTAAATGTATAGCTAATATAGAGATTTAAGTAGAAGTGGAACTAATACAGAAATGTGTGACATTATATGATTTTAGTAGATGTGATTATTTCTGAATCCATGTCGTGTAGCTGTTAAAACATAAGATGGTATGTGGTTAAACGCAGAATGTGGTAGGCCTCAGGGCCAGAGCTGCAGAGCTAAAAGGGAAGGTGTTTCTTTTCACGACACAGATTGTATTAATGTTTTGGTCATCGCATTAAATGGGCCATGATTTATAGAAATGTTTACTGAATAATGAGAAATATTGTAGGCCTGAAATGTTTTAACGTTGATTTATACGTACATGTCTGGGCTGAGAAATGTTGCAAGCTTTTTCTTTTTAGAAGTCTATGAGAGTTGGGTTCTTGGCTGCAGATATCAGTCTGCAAAGGAAGAGGGGGGATCCAATTATAAATGAATGAATAGAGGTCTGTTCAGTGGACGGCCTAGACATGGAGGAGGGTTCCGGAATGTTTGAGGGGTATCAGCGGACCGGAGAAGAGTCTGAGAAGCAAGGTCAACTCTAACGTATGAGGCCCAATACAAAGCATCATGGAAAAAGCCAGAAGCTACACCACGTGAGGGGCGTCTCGCAAGGGGCGTCTCAAATGTTGTTGACTGTTTTGTATTAGGGACAGCACCCCTGGGTGGAGTTAGAGCAGATACCTGAGGACCCTTTAGAGAGCGGATGGGTAGGCAGAGAGGGGTCATGACTGGAGAACTATAGGTTTTCACCAAGAGACTTAGAGTGGGTGACTTCCCTTGGGGGTCATTCACTGCTGACACCTTTGTTAGGTTGGGACTTGGTTAAGTAGGGATACCATCTAGAGCAGGGTAGGGACAGCCTAACCTGTGCGTTTTCCTCCAACCTAAATGAAGGAGAGATATGCGTCTATGCTGATAGCTTTATTATTCTTAGAACTTGTGTTAGTGATTTCTGTTGCTCGTCTGAGGGCTTTCCGAGAGCACATGTATGTAATTGGACCTGTGTATCTCGTGAATCTCATTCTGAGATGCCTGTATTTGCAGCTTATCATATCTTTACAATAAACTTTTGAAAGCTAGAAGTTGTTTGTGATCTTTGGGAGCCGAGTCCTTTATTGGGTGAACTAATTTGGAAATAGGTGCACTTTCTTTCCTCACAGACAGGCAACAAAGGTTCAGTCGACCAGAACGAGGTTTGGATCAATAGATATAAGGTATCGATCAAAATCTCGCCCTTTCAGACTGTTTGGCTGGCCCGAGAGGGCTGGCCAAGCTGTCATGTGCACTTAAGGAGTGCAAACCACTCCTCTCCCTGTGCTGTCCAGCCCCACCCCACGAGCCACTGACTCAATAGGAAACTACAATGAGCATAACAATACGTTCTTATCGTTGTATTTTCCCTTTTGAGTCAGTGGGGTGACTCTCCTTCACCTTAGCGTAGGAGCCGCCACTGGTTTTAACTTTTCTTCACGATTTGGAAAAAAAGGATATCATATTCTTCCCAAAAAATTAAGAACTACTCTCATATGTGCAGCCCTATGAGACTGAAATAGAGTCGAAAACCTCATGAGAAAAATGGGAAGTTTATTAAACTTTTGGTCGACAGTAGCTGCCCTTCTCGGACCCCTCCCCCATTACGCCGCAGGGTTAAGGGGTCCTTATATTATACCCTGAGGACTTTTTCCCCCCTCCCCTCCCCCTTCAGAGTGCAGACTTTGTGGCTTGGTATCCGGCTTTTATGTTAGCCCCAGTTTTTGGAGAGCAAGACACAGTATGTCCCCTGAGCTCCAGAATAAAACAACCTTTTGAGTAGGGAGAAAGAAAGCTAGCTGGTCCCCTCCACTTTGAGTTAGGGCCTAGTCGAAAGGGAGTGTTAGGAGTCAAACAAACCAATCGGAGAATTTCTAATCCGAAGTCAGTATACTTAGAGCCCCATCCCGTACCCCTAAAGCAGTATGCATACAGTCATTGGTATTATATTACATGACTATTGTACATTATTTATCTATAAGGAAAATGCATTAGAATGAATGTACATATTAGAAACAGATCAGCAATGACCGTAGAAATCGGGCAAAGGTTAAATATGCCCCAATCATATTTCCTCACACATCCCTGTTCTAGCACGGTAAGGTAAGTTCTAGATGAAATGCCAAGTCATGTAATATGCCTCCTCTGGTACCTTATTGTGCCTATATGCCTAAAGTCGGAAGCTTATGATTCATCCCTTCCAGCAGCTGACCTGTGTGTCCAATTCCGTCCCTGCACCAATACCATATACACCTCACTTAAGCATGGCATAGAACAGAGCGAGGAGGAACCGGCTCATTCTCGGCTGCTGCATCATTGTACAGAGTATTGAACAGTTTGCTTTGTTTAAAAAAGTGTCCGAGAAGAAGAGACCTACTTATTGGGTTGAAGTTCAGTACCTGCCCAAAAAGATACAACTTCCATGGTTTCACTAGTGCTTCAGCTAGGTCCGAACTTTTTTTTATTAGTGCAAGCAGTGTATATCTGGGGTGCCAACATAGATTTAGGGTTTGATTTACATACAGTGAAGGAAAAGGAAAATCAGGGCCATATGTACGACCATTGATGTTTGTGACTCACAATTGCGAGTCGCAATTTGTAAGTCGCAAACATCAATGTACAACAGTGTCAGAGATATTGTTTGCAATTCCCAATGGGGTCGCACATTGCATGCCTGATGCATATTAATGAGGCTGTCACAATTAGCAACCCCATTGGGAATGACTGGCACTCCCAGGGATGTTGGACTGCTGGGGTCAGCAGACCACCATGTCTGAGACTGCTTTGTCAACAAAACAGTTTTTTTTAATGCAGCCCGTTTTCCTAAAAGGAAAACGGGATGCATTTAAAAAAAAAAAAAAGTAAAAGATTTTGTTTCATTTTTTAAGGGTACTGCCTGCTCTTAAAATTTGATAGCGCATCCATTCAGGGTCCCCTGGGGACCTCTTCCCATTTGTAAACTGTTTACCACTCTCTGGAAGAGGGTGGTAAACTGCGAGTGTTTTACGACCCCAAATGCAGTTGCAAAACATTCTTACATAGGGTTCAGAGTCACTATTAGGAAGGGACGCCCTTGGTACTCCCCTTCCTAATAGTGAGTCTCTAACCCACTTTGCAAGTCGCTATTACATTAGTGACTCACAACATAGGGTTGGTACATTGTGCTACCGTTTTTTGTGGTTGCAAAAGGGCAAAATGCCCCTCTGTGACCACAAAAAACGGTCGTACATCCGACCCTCAGTTACTTAATGAATATCCTGAAAATGTGTCATGAATCCGGGCCTCTTGACATGCTCTAGGCACCTCTGATCTATACTCAAGATCAAGCATCATCATCGGACTTTGGGAAGATCCAATCAGTTAGGGGGACAACAGAGCCCAATCTATATTTAGGTGCAAATCAGCAACCACCCTGCCATGAACTCCAGTAGGCCTTCTGTACTGTCATGGGTTGGCCTCACGTTGCCCTTGTTCATTCAGAAGGTGCATAATAACTTCTCTTATCATGTCAATGTTTTCAATAGGATAACATAAGATTGCCTTATTAACAGTGACTCCTGTTGACTTTCATCACAAATTGGAAATGCCGTTTCCCCTCTAGTTTCCTTTTTCTCTAAACCTTTTGTTACAAATACCTAATGCATCTGTCATGTTTATTATCGTGGTTTTGCTCCTATATTCTGCATCATTTTTCGTTTTTCATTTTATTGAATAAGACCTGAACTCAGCCCATGCTACCTAACAGCGAGATAAAGATATTTGAAGTAAAACTTTAGCTTGCCTATGTGGAGTTATCCTGGTAAAGGTGTTGGGGGTTTATTCTAAGAACCCTTAGATAATTTACGATCTTAGCGCTGGATCTTAATCTTTTCTAGCATTTGAAGAGAAGGTCTTACAAAATGGAACTTCAGAAGGGGCTCTGAAAGCCATGACAAATGTCACCCAAGACACAGAAGAAGTGACCCATGCCGGCACAAATCTTCAACCTAGGAAACCAAAGGATTGACCAGCAACTCAACACCTAGATCACAACTGCAACATTTCCTAATGTCTGGAAACATTCTAAAGTCCGACAACTACTCAAAAAACCCTCCTCCGACCCCAGCGAATCTAAAAACCACCAGCCAATCTCCTTGCTCACATTCCCAGCCAAGTTACTGTAAAAGATCTTCAACAGGCAACTCCCAACACACCTTGAGCAGAGCCAGCTACACATCACCTCTCAATATGGGGTCCACAGCAATCACAG
The DNA here is from genome assembly GCF_964261635.1 of Lissotriton helveticus. Classification (NCBI taxonomy): domain Eukaryota; kingdom Metazoa; phylum Chordata; class Amphibia; order Caudata; family Salamandridae; genus Lissotriton; species Lissotriton helveticus. The sequence continues at coordinate 1,766,243,671 of NC_136057.1, forward strand.
CACTGGGAAAGCCCTGATCACAGTCACCAATGACATCTGTACCCTCATGGACCTAGGAGAAACAGTGGCTCTAGTGCTCGTCAACCCCTCTGCAGCCTTGTACACCATATCCCACAACATGCTGATCGAAAGACTCCACCACATCAACATCGAAGGGGATGCGCTCAGATAGATCACCTTCCTTACTGGAAGGACACATAGGGTCTGCCTACCACCTGTCATTTCCGATCTCAAGGATATTGTCTGTGGAGTCCGCCAGGGCTCATCCCTCAGCCCTACTGTAGCAAGGTGGTAATATTATGTGGCATTCCAGAAAGGCTGTCCCCAGTGTCTGCATCATGGGTACACTAGGTTGCCTGTTGAGGTATCAAAGAAAAGAGCTCTCCCAACTGGCTGAGGACTTGCCTGCAGTCAGTCTCCTACTGTACATTGAAAGAATCAGACAGGACTACACCCTCCACTGTACCATCTTGTGGGTTGGTTGATAACAAGTCAGGGAGAGGTTCACTTTCCTTCTCCTGTCCTGCATCAGTGACAATCAACATAGTCATGTCAGCCCTGTCTTGGTGTGGCTTTAGGCAGATTACATGGAGTACTCTGTGAAGACTCCTGGGAGGGCCTAAGTCTCCCAAGTAGGTAACTTCCCCCTTTTTCTCCAAAATGAGATAGGGCCCAGCCACAGCCTCCAACACCCACAGGCTCCAACACCCACACCAGCAACCCTGGCTGGTACTCAACCAGTGCTGACTTTTAGTCATACCAATATCTGACAAGTTCCTGACTGGCCTGTAAATTCCTGTTTGCTTCCTTCATGTACTCTGCCATGCGTGATTATAGTCCTAGCACACAATCCACTATGTCCTGTTTGGGTTTGAGAGGCTTCTCCCATCCTTCCCTCACTAGACTTAAAGGACCCCTTACAGGGTGGCTAAACAGAAGATATAAGGGGCTAAAGCCAACCCCCTTCTGACACACCTCTCTGTATGCAAACAAGAGGCATGGTAATAGAACATCTAATCTCCTTCTGAGATTCTCTGGGAGTACCATGATTATGCCCTTAATGGTCTTGTTGAATCTCTCTACCAAGCCATTAGTCTGAGGGTGATAGGAGGTAGTGAATGTGTAACTCACTCCACATTCATTCCACATAGGATTTAGGTATGCAGTCATGAAGTTTGTCCCTCTATCACTGACCACCTTCTTAGAAAACCCAACGCTGGTGAACATGCCAAGGAGGGCCTTTGCCACTGAAGGAGCAGTTGCAGTCCTGAGGGGAATTGCCTCAGGATACCTAGTGGCATGGCCCACTACCACTAGAATAAATCTGTTTCCAGATGAGGTAGGGGTGTCAAAGGGACTAACCATGTTCATCCCTACCCTCATAAAGGGAGTCCCAACCACTGGTAGTGCAAGTAAGGGAGATTTTGATTGTCGACCTGTCTTGCCACTGGCCTGACTGGTTGCACAGGAGCAACAGAACAGCTTTTGCTTTCTCAGACATCTGGGCCCAATAAAAATGGGCAACCAACCTGTCCCAGATCTTTGTTTGTCCCAGATGTCCAACAAGGGGGTGTCATGGGCTAAAGTTAAGATGAACTCTCTGTATACCTGGGGGACCACCACTCTCCTCGATGCCCCTGGTTTGGGGTCCCTGGCCTCAGTATACAGGAGCTCATCCTCCCACTAAAACCCTGTAAGTGCCACTGTTATCTCATTCTTCTTGCCTGGCAGTTTGCTGCCTCAGGCCCTCCACGAGTAGGGCATCTCTTTTGTTCTAGGCAAAGGTCCTCGCTGGAGGGTCCCTCTGCATCAAGAAGTTCTGCCAGGTCAGGCCCAAGCAGCTCAGCTGTAGTTCCCTCCATAGGCATCAATCAGGTCATCTCCCTGAGGAGATTTCTTCCCCTGATCCTCTGACCTCTTAGAAGCTGTGTCACCAGTCTCTTTGCCCATCCTCTTGTTTTTGACGTTTTGGGCCATAGTTTTAGTCACCTATTCTTCTTGACTCCCCTGACGTGCAGCCAGTGTCCTAGTTGTCACACACACACACACACCAACTCAGAGAGACCTAGCATTTTTGCATGCCCCCTCTTCTCTACTTCTGACCATGCTGAAGTCTCCAGATCATGGACTAACAGACACTGTACTGATATGGCAGGAGACACAAACCCCTTCTTCAGGCCAGTAACTCTTCCCCACTCTAGATTTACTAAAGACATTGGATGAAGCCCTGTCTCATTATCAGTGTTGACAATTTGGTGACTAATACCAGGGATCATTTGGTCAGGGGAAACCAGTTGAGCCTCCACCATAGTGACACTTACACCTGTATCCCTCGGAGCCTCTACTTCAATCCCATTGAATCTTGGCTTTGTCTGTACCTTTCCAATCTCCAGAGTACACTTCCACTCCCATTCCAACACTAACTATCCCCTTGGACTAGCCACCAGTGGGGGACTTCTTGGTACATATTGTGTCACCCTTCTTGTGCCCTGGCTGGTTACAGTCATAGCACATCCAAGCCATCTTGGGATCCCAATTTTTACCTTGATACCCCTTTCCTTTGGATTGGGAATAGTCTCGGGGCCCACCCTCCTGAGAAGTTTTTTGGAGACCTTTAGGGACCCTTGTCACCTCCTTCCCCTGTTTAGAAGTCTGTGCTCCTTTCTTGGAGTCACCTCCACGGTAGGTCTTTTTTTGGGGGATACCCTGGATCTGATACATTTGCCTGCCTTCCTCCCCAGGTCGCTGGGAGAGGACAGTTCAGAATCTACTAGATGCTGTTGCAATAGCTCTGTGGTACAATTAGTCAGGATCTGATCTTTCATCAACAGATTATGCAGCCCTTCATAAGTTTCTATCCTATTACCTTTTACTCATCCCTCTAGTTTCTTTATTGAGGAGTCGAAAGCAAAAGGAACAAATGATGGATGGAATGCTGAACAATTCAAACATTCACCACCAATCACAAAGAACTGGGTTTAATCCATCATTCTTTTGCTCACCACACCATCCCAGTTATGACCCAGTCATATGCAAATCAGACTTGACCCTGCTCCTAGTGGGAAAAGTCCAGCCCGAACTGCCAATCCAGTTACTCCCTGGACCAGAAAATCCTGGACCAGAAACCCCGAAACCAGTCCCAGGATGCTTGTTTCCAGTCCAGAGAAGATCTGGCTTGGCTGTTCGGGCTGGACTGTTCCCATGGGTAGCTTGGTCAAGACGGATTTGCATGTGGCTGGGTTTAAACTGGAATGGCATGGGGAGCAATACAATGATGGATTTAGGCCCATATCTCCATACTGGGGTGAATGTTTGACATTGTTCAGCATTTTGTCCATCAGTTGTTCTTTTTGCATTTAACTGAGGAGTCAATAATGTCTACCCACGTTTGTTTTTGGCCTTTTTGGGTCTCTTTAAACTTGACTCTGTACTCCTCTGTGGTTAGTCCAAACCCTCCTATGAGGGTCTCTTTCATGTGCTGATAGGACTCAGCCACTTTCTCATTCAGGGTCAGAAGTCTTTTTCTGCCCTTCACTGAGAATAACTTCCAAAGTAGAGAACCTCAGTGTTGGTGACCTATTCTCCTTATTTTGCAAGTTCTCTCAGAACCGGCAAACCATTTATCAACGTTGTCTCCTTTACTGTACTAAGGGACAATCCCTCTGGGGATCCTAGGGTCAAAAGACTCCCTTTTTACCTTATTTACATTACTGCAACATCTTTGGGAACTAGGCTCAGCTTAACCCTTTTTATCTCAAAGGCTTGTCTCCTCTCCTCTAGTTCAAGCTTTCTCTCCTCCAGAGAGATTTGGTCAAGCTTGTCTTTGAGGTGTCCTACCACTCTACCAGTAGAAGGGGTATTCAAATTACTTCTGCCACTTTCTGCTGGTGAGAGGCGTCTGGGGAAGGGTGCAGAGCTTTGGTCTTCACCTTCTTTCCCATTGTTCATTTGGGCTAGGAGGTCATCCTTTTCCTCCATCTCAACCTCAAAGTCATGACACTCCTTATCATTGTCTTCCTCATAGACACTGAACTCCCTCTTGAGGTCCTCTTTCTTGGCAATAGCTCTAAAGCAAACACCTCTAAATCTGCACAGTGCTCTCTGATCGTTCATCATGAAAGTGAAGAAAATGAGCATATCATGATTCTGTCCATCCTCCGTTGTGCTTACGTTATCTAGGAAGTTGGGGTCTTATCAAAAATTACTTGTAACGTTTAAAATGCTTTCATCCTAACTTTCTACATTATTGAAACTCGAACTTGAGCTAGTGGAATGGGGGTGTTCACAGGGCCCTAACAACTCCAATGAAACTTTGTTTTAGAAAATCTACCAAAAACCTTCTATAGACATTTTTGAGGATTTCTTTGTACACAAAAAAATATACTTAATGTCAAGTGGTACTGCAAAACACAAGGTCCAGATCCCAAAGCTGAAACACCAACGCAGCAAGGTAGTAATATTATGTGGTAAGGCTGGAAGGACTTACCATGTAATACTGGCATGATAACCAAAAGTGGTCCTCTAATTCACACTAGTAATCCTTCTCTCAGTCCAGGTAGAGTGGCAAAGAGCAGACAGGCTTACTTAAAATAACATGTGTAAAGCATTTTACAGTACCAACAGTGATGAAAAATAATTGACACGACACAAAAGAAATCTGACACCAATTCATAAAAATAGAGCTTATTTTTATATGTGTTTAGGCACCAAAATGAAGTGAATACATGGCGGACAATTGGATTATGCTTCTGAGTGACAATTGTGTACACTAATTTCAGAAAAAAGTGTACACACTTGTCACTGAGAAGCATAATGAATAATCTTTTATGTATGCAACTTCCTGTTACATTGTGCACTTGATTATTCCAAGTACGCCTTAATATATTTTTTCAATAAGATAAAATCTATTTTTTCATTATACACCTGTGTTGAAATGTTATTTATTGACAAATCTGTTTCATGTATTCTTCTGACACATGCTGATGTTTTCATATATATAGGAAACTAATAACTATATAAGTTCAGGACAGAATAGAAGGTGCACTCCAATAAAGGCAATATCAGGGATGATTTTTTATGTAAATTCTTCTTTATTTAGAAATTCTTTCAAACAGCATAGGCACAGCCAACGCGTTTCGTTCCTCTCTTTGCCTTTAGGAACTTCGTCAGGGCAAATAATGATAAACTTGAAAGTCCGAAGAAAAAGATCAGAATGGGATACGGCTCAGCGTGATGAGCTGTAGCGGCCGGACATGAATTCTTAGTAGACGAATAGCGTATATCGGCCTGTAGGTTTCTTGGATGACTTTTTTTCATGCAGAAAATTCAAACTCCGATTCTAGATATGGAGCCGCCTATAATCGTGCTCCCACGTCGGGGTCCCCCGAGATTCAGTAACAGCCAAAGTGCTCGAAATCAGAACGGGAACAAGTTATTATGAAATGCCGAACCTGTAATATGGTAACGGCTCCAAGACCCTCGGCGTGCGCAGCGTTCGGCTGTCCTGATATTCTGATCTATTACGCATCCTACGGCAGCGGATGTCAGAAGAGTTTGCACCACCATTAATCGGGAACGAAATGAATCGTAGTGCTTGACCTGGTCTGCTGCTCTTGTCCTTTTGTCTTATAACTATATAAGTTGTTGTACAGATAAATACTCTAAAAGAAATTAATTTACAAGCATATTATAAAAGCTTGCCTGAAGTGAAAAAGCAATAATAATTCAAATTAATTGTACAAACAAATCCCTTGACCATAAGGGCCTGGGGGCAAGGGGGGCCTTTGTCTCCACTTGAAGGCAAGTCACTTACACATCAAAGGTGTTGAAGCCTTTGAGGCTCAACGCCATGATGGGTCAAACACTAGCTGTCCTGGGAGGGCAGAGGTGTGACTTCCTTCCTGCCCATGCTTTTTGTCTCACATTCTCTGGAAGTGACGGCACTCACCAGCCGGAGGTCAGACTTCTGTCCTAGTGGCAATTGGCTCAGAAAGCGCACCAAGGTACAAGCAGTATTATTTTGTTGGACATACTAGAAGGGTGCCACCTGGGAGCATGCCAGCTCACACTCGACACGAGAATCATATAAGGGGTAAAAAAGCACGGTGTTGATACCAAATACGACTTAATTTGGTGGTACCATAGTGGAGCTGGCTATCTCATTTTTTTCCGGTAGCCTGTCCACGTTAACCTGTGGATTCCTATTTTCTTACAGTAAACTTGAATGTCAAGATTACTGTAGAGGCATATATGTCTGTACATATATGCCTTCACCATTAAGATACTGCACCCTGCCTCCTGGGCTTTAGGAGGCCTACCTTAGGGGTGATTTACATACCTTAAGGCAGTGAGGTGACTCTGTCACACATGGTGAGTGCAGAGTCGTACTCGAGCAGAGAAGCTGCTTGTGCAGGCTGCGGTTGTAGCCCTGCAGAAGTTACTTTTTCTCGGGTCACAAATAGTGCTGCTACTCTGATGACCCCTTTAACACCCCTGCCCTGGGTAGCACTGGTACCATATACTAAGGATTTACAAGGGGATTAAAGCATCTTGTCAGTTGGGTGTATCAATTCACATTACCTAGTGAGGGAAAGAGCATTGGCACTGGGGTCTGGTTAGCAGGTCCCAGGGCACTTTCTATTCTAAAACCACAGCATCCAGAGCAAAAAGGGGGGTGGGGGTGACCATCCAAAAAGGGCACTTTCCTACACCTACTCTCTTCAACGCATACATGACCCCGCTAGCCAGCATCATCAGAGCACACAGTCTCAACATAATATCCTACACAGACAACACCCAACTCATCCTCTTCCTTACTGATGATGCTACCACCACCAGGACCAATTTCCACAGATACATAACAAGCGTCGTGGACTAGATAAAGAACAGCTGCCTGAAGCTGAAGTACTGATCTTTGGCAACAACAACAAGCATTGGTGGCCCACCAGACGTGGAAACCGCACCAAGACTTGACAACAATACCACAAACCTTGTAATCATCATTGACAACAAGCTCACTATGAAATCACAGCTCAATACTGTCTCCTCAGCCTCCTTCCTCACTCTGCACATGCTACAGAAGATCTTCAAGTGGCTACCCATGCACACGAGATGCGCCGTGACAGAGGCCCTCATCACCAGCCGACTGGGTTGTGGCAACGCTCTGTACGTAGGAATCGCTGCACACCTCCTGAAAAGAATTCAAACCATATTGAATACTGTAGCCAGACATCGTCAACCTCCCTCAACGAACCCACATCACACCCGCCTCAGGCAACTCCACTGGCTTCCCGTACAGAAGAGATGCCAATTCAAACTGCTGACCCATGGGTACAAGGCTCTACACAACCAAGGACCCACCTACATTAACCACCCCCTGAACTTCCACCAACTACTGAGAAGATTGCACTCTGCCTCACTATCATTTTCCCACACACCAAAGAAAAAGTAGAGGGCGTTCCTTCTCCTATTTTGCAGCAAAGACCTGGAACAGCCTCCCCATGCAGCCCTGGACCATCACCTCACTTCCAGAATTCCAAAGGGCCCTCAAGACATAGCTGTTCAGATGAGCCCTCCGGGAACTGCAAGCGCCTGGATACCGTACCAGATGATTAGCAGCACTATAAAAATCCTGATAGATTGATTGATTGATGGATGAATGAGTGAAAGGATGGATTGATAAGTGAAAGAATGATGGATGATTGAAAGGGAGAGTGGATGTATGTACGAAAGAGTGGGTGGATTTATGGATGGATGAGTGAACGGATGGATGGATGTGTGAGTGAAAGTCTGGTAGTATGAATGGTTGAATGAAAGAGTAGATGGGGAAAGGATGGGTGGAGTGAAAGGGTGTATGATGGACAGAGTGAACGGGTGGACAGATGGATGATTGAAAGGATGAATAGATGGATGGATGGATGGATGGATGGATGATGCTGGGGCATTGTGAACCCCCAACTTTAGGATCTACATCAAGGATGGAGTTGATGATGGGACTCATCTGCTTGTAACTTGTGAGACAAAAGTGAATGAGTGAGTGAGTAAAAAGATGGATGGGTGGATGTTTGAGTGAAAGGATGGATGGATGGGTGAGTGAAAGGATGGATGGGTAGATTGAGGGATGAATGAGTAAGAGGATGGGTGTATCAATGGATGCGTGAAAGAATGGGTGGAAGAGTGAAAGGGAGGGTGGATGGATGGATGATGGATGGATGGATAGATGATGAGAGAAAGGATTGTTGTATGGATGAGTGAGTGAAAGAATGGATGGCTGAGTGAAAATATGGATGGATGAGTGAAAGGGAGGGTGGACAAATGGATCTAGTGAAAGCTGGATGGATGAAGTGAAAGGGTGGATGAATTAAAGAAAGGATGGATAGATGAATGAATGAAAGAATAGATTGATGAGAAAGTGAGAGTGGATGGATTGATGTAAGGGTGGATGGATGGATGAGTAAAATGATGGATGGATGAGTGAAAGGAGCAGTGGGTGGATGGTTCAAAGGGTGAATGGAATGGATGAGTGAAAGAATAGATGGATGATAGAGATGGAGTGCAAATGGATGAATGAATGAATGGAAGGATGGCTGATGAGAGAAGCGATTGTTGATGGATGAGTGAGTGAAAGGATGGATGGCTGATTGAAAATATGAATGGATGAGCAAAAGGCTGGATGGATGGATGAAAGAAAGGATGAATTATAGAATGGATAGATGGTTGAGTGAGAGTGAATGGATGGATGGATGAAAAGGGTGGATGGATTAGTGAAAGGATGGATGAATGAGTGAAAGGGGCGGTAGATGGATGGTTGAAAGGGTGAATGGACAGATGAGTGAAAGAATAGATGGATGAGTTAAGAGAGTGTGACTGGATGGAAGAGTGAAAGTGTGGATGAATTAAAGAAAGGATGGATAGATGAATGAATGAAAGAATAGATTGATGAGAAAGTGAGAGTGGATGGATTGATGTAAGGGTGGATGGATGGATGGATGAGTAAAATGATGGATGGATGAGTGAAAGGAGCAGTGGGTGGATGGTTCAAAGGGTAAATGGAATGGATGAGTGAAAGAAAGAATAGATGGATGATAGAGATGGAGTGCAAATGGATGAATGAATGAATGGAAGGATGGCTGATGAGAGAAGCGATTGTTGATGGATGAGTGAGTGAAAGGATGGATGGCTGATTGAAAATATGAATGGATGAGCAAAATGCTGGATGGATGGATGGATGAAAGAAAGGATGAATGATAGAATGGATAGATGGTTGAGTGAGAGTGAATGGATGGATGGATGAAAAGGGTGGATGGATTAGTGAAAGGATGGATGGATGAGTGACAGGGGCGGTAGGTGGATGGTTGAAAGGGTGAATGGACAGATGAGTGAAAGAATAGATGGATGAGTTAAGAGAGTGTGACTGGATGGAAGAGTGAAAGTGTGCATGGATAAGTGAGTGATGGGATGGATGAGTGAAAGGGTAAATGGATGGATCAGTGGGTAGATAGGTGGAAAGGTAGGTGGATGAGTGAAATGATGGATGACTGAGTGTGGGGGTTTATTCTAAGAACCCTTAGCTGATTCACCATCTCAGCGCTGGATGCTAATCTTTGCTGGGATTTAAAGAGAAGGTCTTACAAAATGGAACTTCAGAAGGGGCTCTGAAAGGCATGAGATATGTCCCCCAAGTCACAGAAGAGGTGATAAACTAAACTGGAACTCAAACTAGAGCTAGACCCAGAATGGTGCCTCCATTACCTTTTATTGAAAGTACTGGTTCAGAGTGGCTTGAAAGGAATGAGCATTATCATCTTCTGAAAACAGTGGTATAAAGTAAGTATGGCACAGAATCCTTAAATATTAAAACTATATCAGAAAGAGATTGAATCTAGTCATCTGTAAACCGCACAAGATAGATAGATAGATAGATAGATCGATTTTGCTGCTTGTTACCTCAACAACGGAAAAATGGTGCCAAACCAGAGAAATGACGACTTCTAGGCCACTCAAGATGGACGTGTTGCCATTCGAATAACAGCGCCTCTTTTCCCTTGAATTTTAAACTGCTTCCTTAGCCTGGAGCTCCACCTTGTGGCCTGTTTTTAAAAATGTTCCCACCTTGAAAATCTGTGCTGATTGATGACCCGATGTTTTTGATCCTGAACCTAGCGATCCTCTCCTTCTATAGCTTTGCGGGAATCGATTGTTTGCTTTGCTAGGGTTATTTCAACATTGCTTTATTATAACTCCCTCCAAGCGTGGCTGTGCTGTAATTGTTTGCTTCGCTGGACTGTATCAATCACCCCCCTTTTTCTTTTGCTACTATTGCCTAGTCTCCTCTGCCTTTGCTATCCCGACTACCCTGTTTCCTACTTGCTTATATTATTTACCATGTCCTTTTGTTGTTTACCATCTAGCACCTCTGTTTATTGCACCATGAGATCCCTGGTCCATGCTTCATATATTGATTTGGAATTTTATTCTCTCTTTTTGCTTAGGTCTATGTTTTTTACTCTGTTCACAAGCAATTATGTAAAGCAGTATTGCTGATTGTCTACGGCAGGCCCTACAAAATTGTTTGACAAATCTAACGCACGTCCGATAACTTTTGCCTTCTACCTCCCAACTACTGTCTCTCCCACTACCTCCTAACTCCGTCTGACTACCGCTTCCTTCGTACCTATCTACATGACTCATATTCTCATGTCTCTGGCCTCCCTCTCTCATATCATCGTGTGACATCATTCCCTCTCTTTTTTTTTCTTCTCCTCTGCCGACTCCTCCCCTACCCTTTCCCAACACCGCGTCCTTCCACTCCTCCCTTTCCACGTCTCTCCCTCCACAGCTTCAACACACTGCCCTCCCTTGACTTCTCACGTGACTATCTGATTTACCTCTCTTTCTTTGCCTAATACGCCTCCTCTCAATTTCCTTTCCCCCCACCCAGGACCCTTCTCTATCTAAACATGGTCCCAACAATACAGCCCCCAGGCAGGAGATACGTGCCTCTGTTCAAACCTTATGCACCTCATGCAACCTTCCCCCTCTCCGCTCCTTCTCTTTCCAGCTTCTGTCTTCTGTCCTCTGTCCTCAGCCCTCACATGCCCTTGCCCTTTGTCCCCACCCTGTTTTTCTGTGAACCTTAGATAGACTTCCTTTCGTCTCTATGGTTGTCTCTTCCCTTATCCTCACTCCCTCTCGTCCCCTACCCCCCACTACTTTCTCTCGCCTTTCACTCCTCCCCTAATTGTATTGCTGACTGTTTTATTTAATGTTTACTTGTTGATTTTCTTCTAGTATATTGTTGAAACACATTGTTGCGTCTCTCCTATTGTCTCCTACCGCATCCTCCCTCTATTTATGTCTCTCCCTCCCTCCTCTCTCAATGTTTTGAGACTGAACTATTTTGTCTGATGCCCGATGGAGCTACTTGGTTTAGCTATAGGGGAGATGGGCCTTGGATTCCCTCCTTGGTCGTCACCTACCCAGTCGGTCTTTAGGCAGACTTCTTTTCGTCTATCCTTATTGTCTCTTCCCTAGCTCCTATCCTCTCTCCCCTGAATCTCTCCCCTTGCCTGCTACTCTGCCTACCCCCTGTCCTTTGTGCCCTTTGACTAAGCACTCCTTCTCCCCTTGTTGGGGAAAGATCCAATATTTATACTCTGGAGTCTCAGCGAACCCGCTGAGTGAGTCCACTGCGCCAAGGGAGCCACTCTCACTTGAGGTATGGTATGGCACCCCTTGCCAAAGCACTCCCTCTCCCCTTTTTGGGATCCAGTATGAGAGTCCACTGCGTAAAGGGAGCCTCTCGCAATAGAGATAGGAAAGGGATACCACATCCCATGGGATCACAGCTTACTGGACTTTGGACGTTGCCTTGACTCGTCTACCGGTTTGTGTCCCCATCACCCTTCCCCTCTTCTCCCCATGCTGTGACTCTCACCCTCCCCTCCCCTCCTCTTTCCCACCTTCATTATCTGTCTATTTCCCCTACTCCAACCCCCCCTGAATCTCTCACCTTGCCTTCTTTTCCCCTTACTTATTTGTGGTTATTGTTTATCTCAACCTTATGAGTAACTATGTTGCCATGCTCTAAGAACTGTGTAACCTGTGTAATGATGTAACCTATAACTATGATCTGATGCTCATGTAAAGCGCTCTGATACCTCCGGGTCTAGCCAGCGCTATATAAAACTTTTAAAATAAATAAAATAAAATAAAATAGATAGATAGATTGGTTTGATGGCTAGATCGGTTTGATGAATAGATAGATAGATCTGTTTGATGGATAGGTTAGAAGACGGTTTGATAGATAGGTTTGGATATGGTTGATGGGACAGATGGAATGATGAAAGACTGAAAAATGGAGGAAAGAATGGACGGGTAACAGAATATAAAGGGGAAGTGGTGGATATCTGCAGGTGGATGGAAAGGCAAAATGATGAATGATAGATGCTTGGATGGAAGAGACAAGGGAGCTCTTATGGATGGGGTCATGATCACTTGGGTTCATTTGCTTGGTGCCACAAGAGCTTTGGTGGAAAGTGGGGGATCTTTTAATTTTCTTGTTTCTGTGAGGCTTATCATGTAGCGGGTGGTAGGTACTGTCACAAGTGAGGTACTACATTTATCAGGAACATTGTGGGTTTGATCAGTGTTAAGAATTATGTGAATCTCTGCAGTCTGGAACTTCCCCTCAAAGAAATGTGAGACAAATGTGTGATTATTAGTGAAAGTTACAGGTTTGCAGGTCATTAAGGGTAAGTCAACATCCTGGGATCCATGCAAGTTGCATCAACCTGGGCTCTCCTAGGTGTCTAGTTTTTCAGAAATCTTTAGATATAGTTGATTACCCTGGGTGGTGGATCAGCCCAGCCACAAATACTACAGCTACCCTGATCACCCCAACTCGTCAATTTTCATGGTATAAATTTGATGTCTCCATGTAGGGTTTTTGGGGTGCAGGTGAAGGCCCAGTCAAGCAAGTGGGGTACCATATTTATTGGGAGAAGCTTGGGAGCACTGGATGGTAGGCATTTCATGGATTCTGAATATTCCAGAACTTTCCCTCAGAGAAATGTATGAAAATTGTGTGATTCTTAGTGAAAGTTTGAAGTTTTCAGGGCTTTCTGGGTAAGAAAACCTTGTGAGATCCACCATGGTACACCACCCTGGTGTCTGATTTTCAGAAGTCTCCTGATTTCATAGGTTTTACTGAAAGCCTGATGAGCCCAGGACTAAATACCACAATGTCAAAAAGGGTAAATTTTCATGGTGAAAATTCATGTCTCCATGTTGGTCTAAATACTGCAGCTACCCACATTGCCGAAATGCGTCAATCGTCACAGCAAAAATTTGATGTCTCCTCACTGCATTTTTAGCCTTTTGTGTCGTGGATGATAGGCCTGACACACAAGCAAGGTACTGTTTTTTTATTTGGGGAAATGTATACAGAAGAGTAGAACATTTGCTATTATTAATTGAATTTCTCCCAATTTTTGGCTTCTAAATGTGAGCTACAGTCCATGAAATACCACATTTTGCAAAATTCCTTCCGAGTTGTACACATAAACACTATTTCTAAATTCTTTATTTTGGGCACATTGTGAAGAAATGTGGTTTATTGTATGGTGTGGTTGTGCAACCTCACTGTGAAAGAAACTCACAACCCTGTTTTGGGTCCAGTAATACTAATTTGTAAAGCGGTACAAAAGGGGGTGGTGATGGACGGAGCATCTGAACCAATCAAACACTCACACCTTAGCCTTAGATCAACCTTGGGTAGCTGTGTCTAGAGCAGTTAGGCTTAAACAAGGAACAAGTGCAAAGCATTTAGAAGTACCAAAACAATTGAATAAGAAGAAAACATAGCACAAATGAAAGTTACCACCAATTTATAAAAATCAATCTTATTTTTATGCATTTTTAAACATCAAAATGAACAAAATCCATTTAGGGGCTCTGGAGATATGGATTTTACAGCAAATCGTATATTGCTGGTTTCCACTCAAAAAGCAAACGAGCATTGACAACAATTGCGGCTAGCGGTTACTTTGAAAACTTAAAAAAAAACTTTTGTAAAGTAGGATTTGGCTACTCCAGCCTGCTTTGGGCAACGAACTCTGGAAGGGATCAAGTCAGACGAGCTAGGAAGGTTTAGCAGGACAGTTACCTTTTAGTCAAAGTATTCTCCAGTCCAGTTCCAGGCTCCATGAGCAAACTGCCATAGACATCAGTGGAGTAGTCCTGATGCAAGGGATACCGGATGCTGAAGATGCTGAGAAGGAGGTTATCCTTTGGTCATCCCATGGTCCACAAACATGATGGGGTGACTTTAGCCATACAGGACGATGTCCCTCGAAGTCCAGGTGAAGTCCAGCCAAAACCTAGTAGCCACTGGTTTACAAGTCCCTGGTCACAGCCAAACCAGCTTTTTCCTTTAACTATGGCTACTGTCCATTTTCGGTGACCAAACTGCAATTTGATGACTCCCTTGGGTCCAGCAGACTTTAGTGCAACTTTTGAGTGCCAGGGTTTAACCCCACAGGCTCTGCTCCGGTGATCAGCGGTAAGCAAGCAATTGTGGCTACCAACTTGCCAAAGTAGTTTCTTCAGCTTTTCTAGGTGGACCTGGGGCTGTAAAAGGAAGTTGGCCAACTGACTCTTAGAGTTCACTTCTTTTGTCTGGGGCTTGGGGAGTGGCTTTTCCTCGGGGAGGGCACCACAGTCACAGTTCTCTATTTGCTAGCCCAGGAGCATTAGGTATAGTCCAATCTTAGATGCAGCCTTTTTTTGCCTGGTCCGGGGAACAGCAGGGCAATCTTTCAGTCCTCTCTCCAGTACAGAAGTGATCTGAGGTCTGGATGCCAGGGCTATCCCAATTATGCCCACAACTAGCCCTTGCAGGATGTGGTGACTACTACCCAATGGGCTACCAGATCCCCTAATGCCTGATGACGACTTCCTGTAATGTGTGAATTCTAGTATCCTAGGATGTAATAGTCTTTCCACTCCCAAGATGGTAAAACCCTTCTCTCATTGTGTGGACATTGGTAGCCCATCTCAGAGATACGGCTACCTGAGGGCTACACGCTCATGGGAAAACTGGTTTGGCAACTATTTTACTCTCTCTGTCCCTGATGTAACACTATAAGTTGCAGCTCAGTTGTTGGCCCTGGGTATAACATGTTTTAGACAATAAACAAACTGTATATGTCCCTGTGACCAGAGCAGTCTGACAGATGTAACAGTGTATTACTTTTGTAAATTGACCATCAGGCACAACATTGCAGATGAAAATACTGTCATCTATTGCAGTTTTTTCCCTACTTATTGTTAATATTTGTTATTTTAATTATTACTTTCTTTGTGAAAAAACATGTGCAGTGACCCCTTCCTGAATTCAGAATTGTTAGATTTGGTGGTCTCTAGTTGGCACAGGTAGGTACTTGTGACAAATAGGGACCCTTGCCTCTAGTCAGGGTAAGGGGGTACACTCCTAAAATAACCCCTGCTCACCCCCTTGGTTGCTTGGCACGAGCAGACAGGCGTATCTCTGAGGCAGTGTGTAAAGCATTTGTGACCACATACAGTAACCCAGTGAAAACACTACAGATGGACACCACACAGTTGTATATTAAAAATAAGTATTCTTTATATAGACTTAACACAAGACCACAAACAACAAAATTCCACAATAATATACTTAAGATGGTAGTCTTAGCTTAGTTCAGTTCAGTTCCTAAGATGCAACACTTTAAGTCAATGTACCTTACGATGCGGGATGCTACCACAAGAAGCAATGTTGCAGCAATGGAAATGCTGCAAAGTTCCGGTGCAAAGAAATAAAGGTGTGAAGATCTTCCAGATGCGGCACGCTTCTCTGAGGATGTGAGGAGTCTCGGTTCGATGCATCAGCTGCAGCGGCGACACCCTTGTTCAACGATGCGATGGCAACAACCTTGGCTTTTCTCCGACGTTGCGAGAGGCTATCGCACAATGCGACAACTACAGCGCTGACATCCACAATGATTACAAGTAAAGGGGTAACTCAATACTAGTTTGTGGACCTGGTTACAATTCGGTATAAAAAGACAATGGTCCTCAAACCAATCCTTAATCTGTGATTGTAAAAATGATGTAAATAGACCTTGTAAAATACTTTGGGCCAGGTCATTAAGATTGATATGCTGAATCAATCTCACCTCTAACCTTTCTAACTCCTTTTCACTTTACCCTGGGATTATCTTCCCATCCACCACTTTTTGAGCACTGTCTCCTTTGCACGTTCCCCTTGGAGCAACCTTTTATAACATTGTTATTGTTTATTTTGAAATTAAGAGGAATAACTTTGCTATTCAATGGAATAAACTCAGTATTTTCCGTGTACATTGGGCTGCTGCACATCCTTTTCTTCTTTTTTCCTTGTAGGATTTGTTGTCTACTCGAAGAGCCCGATATACATTTAGCTCTGAAATATGAAAATAACATAATTGAATTTACTCTGATTAAGGATTGGTTTGAGGACCATTGTCTTTTTATACCGACATCCACGATGTGACGGCAGCAGCTCCAACGGAGGCGCGCTTCTCCGGGGATCCGAAGCGTTTTTCTCGATGCGGTGCAATAGCTCAGCTACAGCGCCGATGTCCACGATGCCATGGCAGCGACGGCGACACGCTTCTCCTTTGTTGCGACACTCTTCTCCTGATGTGGTGCAATACGACAGCTACAGCGGCGACACCCTCCCTGGGAGTTGCAACTGCAGCAGCAGCGATGGCGACACGCTTCCTCTTCGTTGCAAGACGCTTCTCTCGATGTGGTGCAATACAACAGCAACAGCGCCAACATTCAAGATGCGACAGCAGCAACGGCGACACACTTCTTCCTCGTTGCGAGACACTTCTCTCGATGCGGTGCAATAGGACAGCTACAGCGGCGACAACCAAGATGTGACAGCAGCAGCAGTGACGGTGACACGCTTCTTCCTCTTGAGTCGCGCCTCCAGCACCTTGCGACATGCAGTCCCTCAGAAGGCCCATAACAGCAGCAGGCACTTCTCAAGGAACTCTGGGGAACTGGGGGTTGAAGTCTGTTGTCCTGAGACTTCAGCAGGAGGCAAGCTCTGTTACAAGCCCTTGTAGATCCTTCACAAGTTGAAAATAAAGCACACAAAGTTCTTTCTCCTTTCTTTGGCAGTCAGGAAACCACTGCAGGCCAATCCATCAAGCAGCACTTCAGGTTCCTCCCCTCAGCAAAGGTTTCTTCTTGTTGTCCAAAAGTGATCTAATTTCTTGGGATCAAGGTCCCAATATTTACACCCCAAAATCCTTTGTCCTCTGAGGGCTGAGGGGCCTTTGCCTAGTCCAAACTAGTTCTGGTGCACTCTGTTTACATGACTCCTTCTTTCCTTTCACAGTGCAGGGCAGAAACATCAGATGCCCCACAGGAGGTGGAGCCAGCATTGTGGATGGAAAGTACAACCCTGGAGCACTTTGTTGACATGATTCCTTCGCTCCTTTCACAGTGCAGGGCAGAGACAAAGGGGGTGGAGCCAGCACTGTGGGGGGCAGGCACTGTCCTATTCAGGTCCCAGGTGCAACTCCTCCCTCCCATCTAGATGCAGATCTCTCTATTCAACACTGGGCGGACTCCTCCTGTCTCCTGGAATTCCTCAGCCCTTTCACTCAAACTCCAGACAAGGAATACACAACCTAGCAGAAGCAGGTTTGGATAGTTAGACAAGAAAATACCTACTTTCAGAATGTTAAAACCAACTTCACTAAAAGATGTATTTTATCATTTCTGAGTTCAGGCATACTAAACTCGAATGGGGGCCACACCAGAACATATGCTGACACGCCGTGAGGGCAACGGCTCTTACCGCACTGACCTTGCCATGAGGGAAACGGCTTTCACCACCTGCACGCTCTCCCAAGCGCTGTGAGGGCAACGGCTGGGTAAAACTACATCCCCCAGCTGCCCCAGGTATCGGCGCGGGAGTGACATCATCGGCGCGCACGGAGGCGCCTTAAGGAAAGGGAGCGCCGAACGCTCCTCGGGTCCACACCAGAACATATGCTGACACGCCGTGAGGGCAACGGCTCTTGCCGCACTGACCTTGCCGTGGGGGAAACGGCGTTTACCACCTGCACGCTCTCCCAAGCGCCGTGAGGGCAACGGCTGGGTAAAACTATATCCCCCAGCTGCCCCAGGTACCGGCGCGGGAGTGACATTATCAGTGCGCACGGAGGCGCCTTAAGGGAAGGGAACGCCTCCCGCACCGCGGACACGCGCTGGAGCGCGCCGGGACAAGCCCGGGACACGGGCGGGACCGTCTGTGGCCGTCAGGGGCCAGAAGAGGCCGGGACGGGCCACTCCCTTAACATCCTCAAAGGACAACCACGAAGAGTGGACAAATACTTAAAGGTACTGTTACTTGAAACCATCAATACGTGGTTACCCTTGCTTCCAATTCCTCTTCTCAGTACTAGGAGGGAGCGTTGTCTAGATAAGGATTAGTCCTCTTTTACTTGTCAAAATGAGTCATATGGGTAAAATCCTAAAGCCTGCTGCTTCTCGCTCCATGACTAGGCAGCAGGTGGCGACAACACAATCCATCCCTACCCTAACGGCTATTGACAAGATGCTTCAAAAAACTATTGGGGTAGTGGTAACTGCAATAGAAAACACAGAGAGAAGATTATCAACTACTTCTGCTGCCCCTCTGTCACAGCAAGTGGGGGACTACTCAGCAATTACAATTAACCCCCCCCCCGATTCAAGTTCCTTTCTCACATCGTCCTTTGCTGCATTGCCTTGTGCTCAGGTTCCCATAGATGTAGAAGTCAGCTTTCATGCTCCTAGTTCCCCCCCTTCCCCCCGTAATCACTGTAGCAAACAAACCGCGCCCCAGAAGTAAGAGAGTTAGATTACCAAAACAACTAATTAAAAGGACCATGCCCAAACATGACCTTGTAACAGCTACTGCTGGCCCTTCTCTATAGATTGTGGGTGCACCGGTCTGGGTTACCAACCTTGTTGCCAATTTTCAGGCTCTGATGGAGCAGACTATTGGAACACACATTAAACCCCTGGTATCTAGGATAGATAGATTAGTTTCTATCCTTAATAATATGGGTTTGGGAAGAACACAGTCTACCAGTCCATTGGGGAAGCTTGTTTCTAGTGAGGTCGGTGGTATTCCAAAGACTACTCCTCATGGCGGGACCGCTTCGCCCAAAAATAGTGCTATTGGGAATCAAGGTACAAGACTAGCTTCAAATATCACTGAGTCTGTCCCTGATTCTGCTAGCCCCTCGCCCAGCAATAATATTCCTGCTGAAAATCCCCAGGTAACTAGAAACCCTACTCTCATTTCTGGTAAAACAAAACCCATGCCTAGGGATGGAAAAATAGGAAGTGAAAACAACAGAATGGTGAGGGGAGCTCCTGATCATCGGAATCCAACCAACGGAAAGACATTACCTAAAGGTATCTCATTGGAGTTGACTACCATCGATCTCCCCCCAGAATCTCTACCCTATGTCGTAGTACTAACGGGGGTACTGCCCTTAAGCCAGGGAAAAACTGAAGACCATACAGACCTAAAAATTAAGTGCATACAATGGCTCAATGCCAACAGGCCTCTACCTCCAAATGTTTCAGGGGAAATACTTTCTGTCAGAAGAATAGAATGGATCGAGAGGGGACCTAAAACTATTGCAAGAAACAGCATAGTAATAAATTTCAGGGATATCAGCGCTGTTGAATACATCTGTAGTATATCCTCCAGTAGATTAAATACCCAAATCCTCCCCCTCCATTTGTCATACTTCTATCCTACCCCTCACTTGAGGTCCGGCCATTGTAAAAGTGTCCACTATGGTGAGGGTCATTGTAGTCACCCATATAGAATGCAACAGGGGACAACAACCTTGGAGAACACTCATTCATATATTCCTCCCCTCTCACTGTTACCTCTAAGAAACAGGTTCAGTGTGTTGGAACAGGTGGATTGATGCCCTGTGAATGAGAATCCCCTACTAAACACTGCCAGTGGAACACCTACCCCTGTAATTGCATCGGAGCGAAATGATATAACTACTACCCCCGGAGAAGAAACAGTACCTCATCCCCTGATCGGGGAGGGAAGGAGAGAAAAAGGGGAAATGGTGTACCAGTTGGGAGTTTGTACTCCCATGGAGGCTGTACCTAGTATGGAAACAAGAGAAGGGATAATTCAGATAAGGACCACCACTAGTGATAGCTCCCCCGCCATAGGAATAGGGAAACCACAAGCCAATGTTGAGGTAGCCGATGGAAGTATAAAAATCCTCTCTTGGAACGTAGCTGGGTTAAAAAATAAATTACTTACGCCTGAGTGGGGTCCCTTCATGGCATCACATGACATCTGCCTAATGCAGGAAACCTGGGCATCGGAGGAGAGTGTTAGT
This sequence comes from Lissotriton helveticus, assembly GCF_964261635.1. NCBI lineage: Eukaryota > Metazoa > Chordata > Amphibia > Caudata > Salamandridae > Lissotriton > Lissotriton helveticus. The sequence goes on from NC_136057.1 coordinate 1,766,264,118, forward strand.
CCAGGTTATGCAACCTTCGATATCCTGGCAACAACTAGGGGTAGAGGTCGACCATCGGGTGGTCTATCGATCTGGATAGGCACGCATTTGGGCGTCCAGGCAGCCCAAATACCAACTAATTCCCCAGATGTCCAATGTGTGCTATTGACACACCAAAACATGCCTAAAGTAGCCATAATAAATATTTACTCAAGGCCAGTCTGGAATGGGCAGGAATCAAATACAATCAATGTATTGGATCTTTTTATTCAGGCACTTGACCCCTCAATCGCTATAATCCTTGGTGGCGATTTCAACTGCCAATTCGAGCCTTTGTTCAACCCCGAGTTGGGCGAACAGGATGATGAAGATTTGTTTTGGCGTATCCCTGATCCCCTCTGTCAGGGCATGGACCCCGTTGGTCTTGCAAATGAAATGTTTTTCCCTTGCAACGTCTCTGCGGGCGTGCAATGGGAGGCTGGACCCAGACCGACCGGCGTCAGCTACGTTTAATAGGGCAGAACAAACTTCCATCATAGATTATATAATTATGGAAGTAAAACACTGGATTGATGGAATTTAGGGTCCTACCGAGGCAAGATAGCGACCACAATGCCCTTGTCTAAACACTTAAGCCAGGGAGCTTTGGGTTGACAAACCCTGATGCCGAACCCAATACTGAGATCTTACCCCTTACGGTAGCCAACAATAGGCGCAGGGTTAAATGGCCCCACTTTCAGGACTCCCCTAGCAGGCTTGCCGAAATATACCAGATTGTTGTACCTCGGATTATCGAGATGGGTGATTCGGGCTCCAACGGTCAAGCCATAGAAATCCATAGGCAGTTGGCTCTCGCATTGGGGGATGTGTTTTGCCCAGTAAGTGGGAATAAACGGCGTGGGGCTAAGACACACCCCTGGTATGATGACACCTGCAGGAAAGCAAAAAGGGATCTCCTTAAGGCAATTAAATCCAAAGATAGTGTAGGAATTAGGCTATCTAGACTGCATTATAAAAAGGCAATTATTAGAGGTAAGAGAGATTGGGAGGAAACGAGGTGGGAGGACTTGAGATCTGCGCTCCTTTCAAAGGACGCCAAGTCGTTTTGGGCCATTGTTAGCTCAGGTGTAAAAGGGGGAGGGGAGGCCGTTTCCCCGAATATTGCGCCCTCAGTGTAGGAGGCACATTTCGGGGCACTATATACAACTTTGGAGCGTGACGATGTTCCTCGTCTAGGCTACAAACCTGCCCAAGAGTATAGTATGGTAGGGACGATTGATTTGTCCCTGGAAGGAGCTGTGGCCCTCCCACCATCCCCCGTCCCAGACGCCCATCACGAGTATCGACTGGTGGGGGCCTCGGGCGCGGGGTCGCGGTTGGATCACCTGGACGCTCCGGAGGTGTATCTCCCTGTAATACCAGAGATCATCACCCTGAAGGAGGTAGAATCTGCCATAGCAAGGCTGCTCCCCAACAAAGCACCTGGCCTTGATAAATTGCCTGGGTACCTGTTTCGATCTCAACCTAAAATATGGGCACCATACCTGGTTATCCTGTTTAATGCGGTTCTTATGGGGTTTGATCCACCGGACATCTGGTTGGGAGCTGAGATTGTCCCCATTTACAAAAAGGGTTGTCCGCTAACCCCATCAAACTACAGGCCCATTAGCCTTATAGATACAACACAAAAACTAATGGGTAGGATCATATTGGACAGGATACAAGGGTGGATGGAGGAATATGAAATATTAACTACTCTCCAGGCCGGATTTAGATCTGGCATTTCAACCCTGGATCAAATTTTTCGGCTCCAGGTCCTATTTTGAAAAACAGCAAGAGTGGAGGGTGGCAGCCTCTACCTTGTCTTTGTGGACCTGCGGGCTGCTTTCGATCTTGTCCCCAGGGAAACGTTGTGGAAAGTACTGGCAGATCTGGGTCTCCCGCCTTATCTACTGAACACCCTGACTAGATTGCATGCTGGTAATTATACCCAGGTTAGGTATGGGAGACATGGGGATCTTTCAGCCCGTTTTCCTGTATCTAGGGGTGTGCGACAGGGGTGTGTCCTGGCCCCCATGCTGTTTAGCCTTTTTATTAATGGCCTCGTGGATGCCCTAAATGGTGTAAAAGACAACGACGCTCCCTGGTTGGCTATTGGTCGGGTGCCCGCTCTGATGTTTGCGGATGACACTCTATTGCTATCCAAAACATCATCGGGCATCCAGCGTGTTCTGGATGGGTTTGTAACATTCTGTGCCTCACGGGGATTGGAGGTTAACTTGGATAAAACCAAGTTTATGATCTTCAATCCCCCGAGGCACACCCGCCCAAACCCTGTACTGAACAGTATTCCCCTGGAACGGGTTAAGACTTTTGTCTATCTTGGCATTACCCTGACAGAAGATTTTGGTTGGGGTCACCAAGTCACTAAATCTGCCCTTAGACTATCGCAAATAGCAGGGGGTATTAGTAAGCTCCATAGATCATCAGACTTCAAACCGGTTGCTCCTGTCCTTGAAATCTATGGACTTCAGGCCAGGACAGCAGCTATGTATAGCGCTGAACTCTGGGGACATAAGAATACATCCAGGCTCCTGAGGGTTGAGCAGTCCTTTATGAGGAACCTGGTGGGCTTACCACAAAGCACACCACTTATCCCCTTGCGATTGGATTTGGGCCTGGAGTCCATAGAGGAATTGGTAGCCGCCCGGCCCTTGCTCTATTGGAGAAGGTTCTGGTCATCACCGAAACTGGCATCCTATAGACCTGAATTTTTGGAGGTCTGGGGACAAATAAAAAATAAAAATATTCCTTGGCTATCTCATATCAAGGCCCTTACCACCTATGTAGGCTTGCCCCAGCTATGGGAGACCCCCGAGTTGAGTTGCCGGAGGACACCTAGGGTACAGTTGCTAACCCTGGTGAGGCGGCAAAATGTACTTGCACTACAGCGTTCAACAACCCAGGGCAGGCTGTCTGTTGAGTTCCTCTTACTAAATTCTGAACCTCGGCGGGAGGAATTCCTAGATGTAGTCCAACTCCCTCTTGCGAGGAAATTATATACTCAATTGAGGCATGGCTGCCTGCCAATCAGGGCATTTACCTCGAAATGGGCTAAAACAGAAAATGGAACCTGCCCGGCATGTAATTACATCCGAGAAGATGTTGCCCATGTTATGTTCTTCTGCCCAGCGTATATCACAATAAGAAAATGTTGGCTGATCCCACTATGTAGAAACATGGGCTTCAGACAATGTGCGCAGGCGTGTAGAGTTTTAATGTACGACACCTCGCCTCCTATTGTCTTTGCTGTTTCCCGTTTTTTACATGGTATGTGGCGCCGAAGGAAAGGCTTTGTTTAAAGTCAATGTCAACCATTTGGATCAATTTTGTTTCTTGATAACTTTGTTTAATCAATTTTTATGTCTAATACTTATTGCTCATATTTATTGTTTTAACTACTGTGCCTTGTATGTATTTTATCTGCACTTTTATGGTCTCTGACCGAAATAAAGTTATCATTGACATGGTATAGTAGAACCAGTTGAATATGGCAATTTACACAATTTGCCAAACTCAATACCATTGAGAGGTAGATTCCAATCTCAAGACAGAAAAAAGTAGGAAAACTAGATATATCAAACAAAAATAGAATCTATGTGCCTAGCCAAACTTCAGTCATTTTTAGTCAGATGCCTTCAGGAAAATGTTTGGCAAGTAAATAATGTCTAAACTAACTTACTGCGTGGTTGATAATGACATCGTCCTTCCGGCCTAATTCAAGCCTAACAAATAGCATCAGGGAGAGTGGATCAAGGATATACTCTGTGTAATCCTATTTCAAAATACATAATTATTAAAAGGCAATCGTTATGCATTACCTTTAGAGTCCTGTTGATGTAGTTGATGTTCCATACCTGTGGGTATTGATTATCCTCTTGTTAGACATTTTATAGTTTTTGAACCAAAAATTCTAGCACTAGCTTTAACGAGTCATATGCAGACAACCAAATACTCCCAGAGTTCCAAACAAAATATCTGTGTGGCATTACCTGAATCTCCGGTACCAGAAGTTGGATTTCTATATTTGTTATTTTCATTTTTTACCACCCTTAGCTTAATGTATTCACTTATTCTTGTACATAGCGATGTACATACATATGCATATGTACTTACTTTCAAATGCTTCACACACTTTCCTGCACACAAGATGCTCAGAGTCCATTTTCTGTTTATATCTGGCTAAATAAATTTCTCCTTCTCACTATATATCTGGTTGCCAGTCAAATTGTACGTAATCTCTGTTCTTTAGCCTGCAGCTGTTTAAACAATGAAGTTTCAGATATTCAGCCAGCTACTGGACCCGTAGCAATTACCTCTTCATCACACTGTTTTAACAAGTACGGAAGGCTGAGTTTGAACCCAAGTTTCCTTGTTCTACACCATCAACTTAACTACGAGCCACTTCCCTTTGAATAGGACACTTTACCCCTCATGCTTTTACAGTGCATGCCATTACCCTGCAGTTCTTGCTCCGCAACATCTTTTAGAATGCAGAGCTTTACAACACAATCCATTACAACACATTCCCCATTACAATGCAAGTTACTATTCTAACTCCACCGGGGCGTTACTTTGGGGAATGCGTTGTAATGATTTGCGGAGTAAAGCCGTGTGTTGTAAAAAACTGTGTTGTGAATAATGTGGGGTAATGGCATGTGTTGTAGTAACACATGCATTGTAAAGGATGTTTCCCCTCCCTTTTCATACCCTTGATACCACCTTGACACTTGTTACAAAAATGTAGTCCTGACTGAGTCATACCATACATGCCAATATCAAAGCTTGGCATGATCCTTAGAGGTCGTCATCGATGTCAATTGTTTTCACCCAGCACCTTTAGGGGTAGAGGGGTGCCCCGTCCTTTCTAGTTTGTTCACACAAGCAGAGAAATATCAAATGGACATTTGTCAGAAGGTCAGATGGTAAGACAACAAACTACACAGCACGTTAGTTTGTCCAGTACGACCAGTGTTCTTAAAGCATCAAAATAACCAATGGTCTGCCATTACTCATAAAGTTGTCCTTTTCCTATTCAGCGTATCTTTGTTGGTTATACCATGGACCTTTAAGTCCACAATATTTGCAAGATGCAATTACCCGTGGCTTTGATTATGCAAATTAGATTCACAGGGTTCCAGGCACTTCACAAATTGATGTGTGCAAACGAAAATGTCCACAAGAAACAGCTAAATGGGTAAGACACAAAGAGTACTGAAAACGCAAAAATAACTGATGCTCATAACAGGGCATCTAAGAAAGGTATACAATTCATAGGAACTAATGCACAGAGAATCTCAGGAATATATACATCATTTCCAGGACATAATTTGAAAATATCTAAAGTGAGCTTTGAGAGGTTCTCCATATTAGTGAACAAAGTGTGAGATAAAGCAGTGCAGTAACAATTTGGAAGTTAGATAATGTACAAGTTATGGGGTACAAGTGATATTAAAAAACTGACAATTGAGGAAAAAAAGTTTGCGAGGAGATTACTGGGGTTACCCAATCAGCGCCACTTGTCCCAATATTCCACGACCTAAACCTGAAGCACACAGGGCATCTCACAACCCTACGCCCATTGCTCTACTGGATACGGCTATGGACAACGCCAGAACTACTAGCATATAGAGAAGGTGCCCGCAAACTATTGGATATTGACACATGCCTTACTTTCCCATGGTTAAGATTTGTCTGGAAATGGCTTACATAGCTAGGTCTTGAATCGTGTTGGACCAACCCTCACAGTTTAACGTCAAGCTGTAAAGGCAACCTGAAGGGTATTTACTGGCATTACATATTGAATGCACTCCATTGCTACCCAAGATTAGGAATGTTAACAATTGATTTCCTTACTATTAAGCCAAGCCCGGATTGCGAGGATTTCCTTGATCAGGTACAACCGTATTTTGCAAGAATTCTGTACCTAAAGCTAAGAAATAACATACTACAGATTAAGAGTCACACTACAAATTGTCGGGGTAAGGAAGATCGCTCCTGTACTCTATGCACTAGACACACTTTAGGGTCTATAAATACCACTGAAAATGCTGCACATGTTCTGTTTTTCTTTCCAGCGTATGACAGGGCAAGGAGCAAATGGATTCAACCACTATGTAATTTGCTGGGATTCAGAAAGCACCAAGAAGCCCTGAGGGTATTGTCAAGTCAAGTCAAAAAAACTTTATTCGATTGTTCATAGTAACAACCATAAAAGCACATTTCAATAAACATACATTAACACATAAAATTCAAACAGTATTTAAAAAAGCGACGTAGTATAAAGAATCACAAGCAGAATATGCAGTAAAAAATACATATATAAATATTTAAAATATATCTATCAGCAACACAATTAGCAACACAATTACCCCTCCATGCTTTTCCTAAATTTAATTGCTAGTTTTAAAAAGCTACATACAAATAAAGCGCAATCACGACTTAGAAGTTGGAGGTAATAAAGTGCTGGTCTGATTTGTGCAAAATTCATTTGTTTGAGGCGTGGTTTTAAGTATAGCTTCCGTGGTACAGTATAAAAGGGGCAGATAAATAGAAAGTGTGCCAGATCTTGCGGAGACTTTTCGTCGCAGCCGCAAGCTGGCAACACTTGGCCTCGATGGGCCCCCCTCGGTACAGCCAGTAGTAGATGGAATATATCTAGGCGAAACCTCGTCAGCAGAAAGCGATCATAGCCTGACAGGGGCCATGACAGGTAAGGTTCCATGCGCAAAGAGGTTTTTAGTAGCACATGTTTCCGAACACTGTCTTTCTTTAGTTCGGCCTCCTCCCAAGCTAGATACCTAGATGCAATGAAGGTCTTCTTCACAAAGGTAACATCAGATTTAGTAATAAGCTCTGGGGTTGCAAAAAGATCGGGACGCCCTAATTCAGAAAAACAGTTACTTATATATTTAATCCAAGGGACTATAGACCCATTTTCCCATGTTAATGCTTCTTTCAGGATTTGTTGGGTAAGGGGTATGTCAGTATTTATCCAACAGTTTAGCCAGCAAAGTAAAGGATTTACGGCTATCCTATCGCACAAATAGGGCATGCCCAACTCTTCATGGGCAGAAAAATTTGCTGTTCCTCTTGGAACCCTCAGAACCCGTTTTAAAAAGCTGTTTTCTACAACCTCCAGGCCTCTAGAAGAGGCGAACCCCCATAGCTCGCTTCCATAGCATGCAATAGCAATGCTCTTAGCTTGATAGAGTTGGAGAAATGCGGCCACTGGACTGTTACCCATTTTTCTTGCAAAGTCAAGTATTGCTGCATTGGCTCTGGTTACCTCTCCCACTTTCCTCTGTACTGCTGGTCCCCAATTTAGTTGATGGTCGAAGAGGACACCAAGGTAGGAAAAAGTTTTAGCTGCAGGTATTTTTTCCCCATTTACGTTAAAGGAATTTGACTTATTTTTCCCTAGGCCTACCTTCATGACATAAGATTTTGAGTTATTAATACTCAAGTCCCGGGACTTCATAAACATATGGAAAGAATTTAGCAGGACTTGTAGGCCAATTGCAGTCCTAGATATCAGGACTGCGTCGTCCGCGTAGAGCAGAACCGGCAGGCCCTTCCAGCCAACATAAGGGTAATCTACTCCTGTGCTTAAAAGATACTCCTCCAGCTCATTGATATATAAGTTGAAGAGAAATGGGGCTAGGATACACCCTTGGCGGACGCCACGATGTATTCCAAAGTCCCTCGTTACTTTTAAGTCTTGTGTATATCGAACATTTGCTCTTGTGTCGGAGTGCATGTCGGCTAGTAAATTAATCAGGTTCTGCTCTACACCCATTTTTGCCATGGCATCCCATAGCCTACCTCGGTCTACACAGTCGAAAGCCGACTATAGGTCCATGAATGCCATGTGAATTGTGCCTTGTCGGGCCATGGTGTATTTTCCTATAATCATGTACAGGTTCAAACACTGGGTAACCGTTGAATGACCAGGCCTGAAGCCGTATTGTATTGGGGAAATTACGTTGTTTTCATCTGCCCATGCTACTAACCTATTTAAAATTACGCCCCCCACTACTTTCACTACAGAGTTAATTAAAGAAATTGGTCTGTAGCAAAGAGGGCTGCTGCGGTCTCCTTTTTTAAATACAGGTACTATGGTGGAGATCCCCCACGACTTTGGGCAACCAGAAGCCACTGCAGCATTAACTACAGCGGTAAGAACAGGGGCCCATAGTGATGGGCAGGATTTAAAAAGGTCTGGAGGTAGGCCGTCAGGCCCTGGGGCCTTGTTGCAGGTTAAGCCTTGAATTCCTTTTTCAACCTCATAAATTGAAAAATGCAGAAGATTCTCCATAGGAGTAATAGGACTATGCTCAGCTTGTGGCTCGTTACTTTTAAAAATTGTACTAAAATGGGTTACCCACTCTTCCTCTGGGATATTTGTGCCAAGAGTAGTGTTGCTTGGATGATCAAACAGAGGTTTATTAATAATTTCCCAGAACTTGGCACTGTTACCCAAAGTTTTGGGATCTAAAAGGGACTCCCAGGTACTTGCTTTTACCTCCTTTTTTCGTGTAGTAAGGGATTTATTATAACTGGCACGCATAAGCTTGATACGTGCCAAGTCTCAGGGTCTAGCTTTTAGGGCCATCTTAAGATCACGACTGGCTTTAGAGCAGGAGTGGTCTAACCATTTTGGATTATTGCCGGCATGTCCGTTTGCTGGCACCATCAACAAGGATCCTACTGTTGATACAACCCCCTCAAATGCGGACAAGGTTTGTCCAGGAGATGATGTAGGTGACTCAACAAATTGAAAGTTCGGCGCTACATAAATTATTAATAGAAGTATACAAGTTATCACAATTCACCATTGTCCATTTCAAACGGCGCTTTCCGTTTGTACATTTTAAGGTTCCCCGGCCTTCACAGCGCTTTCGCAGTTCAAAGATACCTCCTCCCAATTTGATGGAGATGGGGTTATGATCACTGTGAACGTTCATTTGGATGCGAAAATCTGAGGCAAAGTTGGCAAGGTCTACAGACAATAAGATGTGGTCTATGTATGATCCGTTTGAGTTACCTTTATATGTGGGTACATGAAAAAGTGTGTACTCCGCCGTCTCAGACATGGCTGCAACTAAGTTGTTTTCATTCATCAAAATGTTAAGTTGAGTTCCACGCTGAGAGTGTTCGAAATGAAAGCCTTTCAGGTTATTACACCCCAGAAGTCCTATGGGCGTCAGTCCTGGGTTCCCACAGGGATGGGTATTAAAGTCACCGGCAATCAATAGTTGGCGTGACAAATTTCCCATATTGTCTCTCAGGAAATCACATAGCTGCAGTAAATTACATTCCCCATGTTGGTTTACTGCATTATAAAAGTTAATCAGGGTCAACATATGTTTACCCCTCTTTAACTCTAAAATTTGGATATTCCTATTGCCTGAGTGATGTATTTTTTTATAACAAATAAGAGCCAGATTAATATAAATTGCCAGGCCCCCTTTTGCTCTTCCGCTGCTTGACGGTTCAGCTGAAATAAAGAAGCTTTGATATCCCTCGATATGGACATGTTTTTTTCCTGCCAGCCATGTTTCTTGGAGACATATCACCGCATATTGTTTCACAAACGACAGCCAGGTGGGATCGCTAGTTTTTTCAGCCAGAATCGCCGTATTCCAAGAGACCAGGCTTGTGCTACATGATGGTGTTATGTGTTCTTCTGTGACTGTATCTATGTTTACATTATTAAATATGTTTGGGTCAGTAAGCTCTGTTTGTTTGACTGCCTGTTCTTCCATGATGTTATGATTGTGTTTTGTATTGTTTAGGCCAGGGCTAAAGGCCTCTAAATGGTCTATGAAAGAACGTGATCGATTTTGTAAAAGCGAGCTCTCTAATGGGGTTTTTGTTTCAAGGCCTGTCTGGTCAATCAATATTAGTTTCTCGGCAAAGGCAAAATCATTCAGTCCCTTTGTATCAGTATCTTTGCCAGATGGTTTATCCTGGTTTGCATAATCAATGTGTACGTGGGAGATTTGTGTTACGGATAGTCAGTCAACTCCCTCCAGGCCATACTGTTCATAAAAGGCGTTAAACCTGTTTGAAGTAGGGACGTTGTACTGATTATTCAGATAGGTTGAATAGGGATATTCATGTTGGGATGCTTGGTGTGATCCTTCCCTCCTCTCTGGGTTCATTACAAAGTGATTTGTGTTTCTGTAGTCCCTGGGTAGGGCCCGACTTGGATATAGTGGGTCATCTTGGGTGTAATGGCCATAATTCCCTATGGTATCCCATTTTTGATGTTGGTTAACGAGGGTGTGAGATCTCACCTGTTCCGGTGGGAGGTGTAGGTACATATTGTTTAACCCGAAGTCATTTGAGGGATAAAAATAGCTGAGGTCCATAGTGCGAATCAAACTGTTTGTGGGGCCATCCCTCCATCTGCTGATATGGCTTGCAACGCGGATATCTCTAAAAGTTACAGTGATGCACTCGCCCTCGGTAGACTTAAACCTGTGACCCACCCAGTCTACCCTCCTGACATGGGATATTTGGCCATTAAGATGTGAAGGAAGCGGCCTATGTGTAGTTAGCCAATGGCTCACTTTATTTTTTAGTTCCCCATGTGTTTCTGTTTTCCCCTCACCCAATTTCGGAACACGTATCATTACTATTGTGTAGGTGTGAGACTCGGGGGGGTAGATTGATGTAGATTGGTTTTTTAGCTGGAATCCGGTTTGGGGCTTTTTCAGGACAGTCATTTGTGGGCATATTTTGAGAAACTATGGGCCTTAGAAGTTCGGGCTGGTCGTTTTGTTTGTCGATACATAGACCCTCTGCCGCCCATTCACTCTCATCGTTTTCAATTATAGGAGGCTCTGGAGCTATATTAGGGTCTGGGACTACTATTAGTGCAGTGTTGTCGCAGACGCAGGAATTGTTGTTTGTGACATTTGGGGCTAATGCTGCAGATAGAGAACTTGATGTCTCTTTATTTTTACCGCTATATGGTGGGTTCTTTGATCGTGCGGTCTTATTATTGGTCGGTTTTGGTGGACATTTAGCCGACATAGGGTTCTCTTTTGATGGCGGTGATCTAAGTATTTTTAGCATAGTTGCAGTATTTTTATTTTGTGTAACTTCAAATTTCTCAACGGTTTCCTCCAGCTTGATAATTCTCTCACGTATGGGCAACAGGAGGGACCTTATTAGGTATTCCAGTTGGGTCAGGAATGTGTTATCACTTAAATGTAATGGGTCAGTCTGACATGACCCTGAGGGTATTAACAACAAGCACCCTACCACACGCATTTTTGCATTATCCAGATGTCTGTTTATAGTGGGTCTAATAAGGAAGAGACGGAGGTTAAAACTGTGATTTAATAAAGATTAAGATATCTGTGACTGCAGGACCCACCTTGGATTGTACAAATAACTAGACATCTATCCTTTTCGTATACTTCAAAAAGCTTTTTAATTGGATGAAATTGCTTTATTATGATCGTCTGATATTTTTATGGAAATCATGTAATATACGGCTGGATATATTTTAGATTATTTTATGAATGATGTATTGATATGAAATCTTTTATGGCCTTTGGCCGAAATAAAGAATTTAAAGAGTAAAGAGAGTTAGATAATATACAGTTAGACCCTCAGGGGGAGCATTGGTGAGTGAAAATCCTGGACCTGTCTCTCCTCCCCACTCTTTCTCCAAAGGACTTCTCACACACTAGGTTGTGAGGTGATTGATGCTGGTGTATTGTTGCTCATAGTGCTGAGCCCAGGTAAGTTTTGACCATCAATGAAGTTGCGCTGCTGAAAAGGTGAGAAGACATTGCTGAGACCTCTGACTCCTTAGCCAGGGTTGGGGATGATGCATTGTTTGGTGTGTGCACCCTACTGGGAAATAGCCACTGACTTTACAGTGGAAAATGACGACTTGTGAGCTGTTGCAATTCCCAACATCACACTTTTCTCTCAACATCTCCACGCATCCAAATGAAAAACACAGACTAAAAACACACAAAAACAGGAGTACCATACTATTGACCATACTTTAATACTGACATTCACAAATGTAATCATTTAAATTCTTGAACCAAGGCAAGCTCAGTTCCAGACTATTGTAAGACTGGTATAATTTAGTGTTCTAACTCCAACCCCATTATATTTGAAGACACGTTTGGTAGGGAGCACCAGCTGCTTTCTCACGGTAGCAGTGACAGGTTCGCCTTTCCTCTAATGAGCACCACTTAAGGTATTTTAGGATGATTCAAGTCAATGTCCAGCAGATTACAGACACATCCCTGCAATAATACACTACCTACATAAACTCACCTATTAGTAGTGCACCCTGGTACCTGTTGGATACTCATAAATGTTCTATGTAGATGTGTTAACCTGCACACCATGTAGTCAAAATTTACTGTAATTTCCAGATCCTTATACCTAAATTAAAGTGTTTTGCTTGCTCCTGTGAGGTGGGGTTTGGCCCTGATCCCTGGTTAATAATTGTGATTGTGAGGACGTAGAAAAATCCGGCACTGTGGAGTGCACAGCAATGTCCCTAAGGCTTCTACTAATTAATCATCCTTCTGTTGGTTCTTTCAATAAACAAAACGTATACACAAACCAGTTTCAATAACAATTTCTATTACATTGTTAATCAAAACATGACATGAAATATTTCCAAATATCAAGTACGATGACTATCTCCAAAATAAAATGTTTTCACTTGATGAAGCTCAAGCTATGCCATAAACAAAAAAAACGTTTTTGGTATGAATTAACACACGACCCAATGCATTTCAGGTTATAAAAAATCCTTCTTCAGGGGTACATATAACAAATTTACATCACAGTTATACAATGATGGGCAATGGATAGCTGCCTTCCTCTGAAACTACAAAAATTAAAGAACAAAGACATATGTCATTATTATTAATATTAGTCTTGGTGGCTCAATCACAAAATAAGCGTGACTTGAATTTGCTCTCTCTCTCTTTGTCTTTATTTCGACTACTTTAGCCATAAAAGATACATACATAAAAACATAAGTCATAACATTTCACACATGTAGTACTAAAAACAATTAGACTTGAACATAGGTTACAAAGTTCGTAAAAACATCCTCAAGGGTAATGCGTACATAAATGCATGAACACCAAGGCTTCCTCACGGTTAACATCTAGTAATAAGTAGAGATCATGCACCATCATCGTATAGCAATATAACATCCAAGAGCCAAAGGAAATTTACCAAAATTTAGCTGTTTAAAATAATTGACCAGACTTCCTGCGAGCAAAATAAACTGAATAAAGAAATCTACTAATGCTAAATACAATGAGTTGGGAAGTGTTAGTTTTAACGATTCTATGTGCCAATGTACAAGATCTTAATCCTAAAATATTACACAGGGGTTTGATCCACTTTTTTCTTGCTTTGTTGTATGCTTGGCAGAAAAACAGTATATGGACCTCATCCTCCGTGTGAAGACCAGGGCACATAGTACACTTTCCCTGTATAAGGTTGACCCCTTCCAATTTTCTCTTAGACCAACGTTCAATGTTGGAATTTATCATAAGATTCCCATACCTGAATTTCAAGAAGAGAGACTTCGCAAGGGGAGGCTCTATCTCATCTAGAAAGGCCTCAAAATAAGGTTCATCTTTGAAGCCTAAAAAGTTTTGAGTTAGGGAACCAATTCTATTGCCATTGACTAACCGATTAGTAATGAAGGACCAGAAAGCTTGTTTTACCATGGATTTTGCATAAAGCGGTTGCCTTTCCGGACACTCCCAATGGTGAGACAGACCCAGGATAGAAAACCATTTTTTAATATGTTTGAGCCATACAACAGAATGTAAAGAATCTAGGCCCAATATCTCCTGAAGGCCTTTCCTATAATCGATCAGTTCGGGAATAGACCATATTCTTACCCAAAACATTAGTGGTCTTATAATAGTATAGTTGTCAGTTCTTTTCAGGTTCAAGTCAAATTGAAGAGGAGTCAGAGGAGTACTGGTGGGGACCCTTACAATAGATCTCATAAATTTATTATCCAGGCCATAAAAGCTTTCCCTTGCCCAAGGGCCCCATATCTCAGCCCCATAGAGGGCAGCAGACTGAACTTTAAATTTAAAAAGCTCAAGCGCAGGAGTCACACATTTACTTGAGCTGGTATTGAGTTTGCTAATGATTGGCTTAGCATTGTGGGCATAAGACACCTTACTTTTCTCAATTTGAGCCTTCCATGTTAAGTTTGAATCTAGCACCACCCCTAGATAAGAAAAATTTGCTCTCACAATTCCCAATTTATGTTGACAGTAAAGAGAAGAACGGACTAATAGCGAAGAAACATTAAAAAAAACTGTGTGGTGCTCTGTGGTACGGACATGAACAGATCCGTGCAGCCCGGTGCTGTCTTGGTAATTGTGAATCTAGAGTTTAAAAATGATATCCCCTCTATAAAACGTAGGTGTCTTAATAACGGCTATCGAAACCCCATGACGTGGAGTGCCTAAGGTAAACACCGTTACATGCGTGTCTTCAAAAACGTAAAGTGCATGAAGTCAGTAATGTTAAGGCCAGTAAGGTAGAAACCACGATTTCCATTTTAATGCTTACCCCAAGAAGTCACGAATGTCAACAACGTTCTGTCAAACCAGAAAAAAACGATTTCAATGTAAATAACAAAAGAATCACATCCGTGTGCTCAAACACTCAGTGCAATATATGTGAAAAATGACGTCTCACCAATAGGTTATTGCGTCGCGCTACCGTTGCTGGAGGCAAATGCGAGAGCATTCATTAGGTGCTTACTCAGGAAACAACCAACAACAAGCATTTGCACTGCAATAGGTCTCGCATTAGGAAAGTTTGAGCTATTGGTCTTGTAAATGACAAATTTTTTATTTATGTGTTGGTTTTGAAAATAGCGAAATTAATAGGTTTGCCATTTACAATGCCAATACTTTTATCGTTTGCAAATGTGACACCTATAGCATTTGTAATGCAACATGTTTTGTATTTACGTGACTTAGATGTATTGATATTACAAATAACAATGGCTTTTAATTTTTCTAAATATTTAATACTTAAATAAAAGTTATTATAATTTATAATGGCAATAGCTTAAACTTTTGTAAATAACTTTTGTGAAGATTATGTTCAGTGTATTTTATTGTGACGAAAATCCAAGAACAGAAGTGAAATATTAACATCTTTTTATGACATTTGTAATAAAGCTTGAAACATTGAGAGAAAATATTTGAACCAGTTGTTGTTGAATGGTTGCACAGATTGATACTGTGTTGGCGCTGAGTGATGTTGTGGTGGCGACGAGTGATGCTGTGGTGTTCAGTGATGCTATGGTAGCGCATAGTGATGTTGTTGTGCCCCTGAGTGATGCTGACGTACCCCTGAGTGATGCTGTGGTGATGCAATAGATAGAGTGAGTGCGATAGATAGCTAGAGGGAGGGCGAAAGATAGCTAGAGGGAGGGCGATAGATGTAATGTAATGTAAAAATCACTTATATAGCGCAAAAACTGTCACCCTACGGGTATCCTGGCGCTTTTAGAAATGGTGATGGTCAGCACGTTACCAGCCCATAATAGGCAGTGAAAGAACTAGTTTTCCATCCTAGGAAAGAACCAGGTTTTCAGATTCTTTCTGAAACAGGTCCATGAACTGGCCTGTCTGATGGTCTGGGGCAGCTAGAGGGAGGGCAAAAGATAGATAGAGTGAGGGCGAAAGATAGATATATAGCGTGAGGGAGATAGATAGATAGCGTCAGGGCGATAGATAGATAGCGTGAGGGCGATAGATAGCGTGAGGGTGATAGATAGATAGAGTGAGGGCGATAGATAGATGTGTGTGGTTGTGTGTGCGGTTGTGTGTGTGTGTGGTCGTGTGTGTTTGTGTGGTTGGGTGTGTGGTTGGGTGTGGTTGTCTGTGTGTATGGTTGTATGTGTGGCTGTGTGTGTGGCTGTGTGTGTGGCTGTGCGTGTGGTTGAACGTGTGGTTGTGTGTGTGGTTGTGCGTGTGGTTGTGCGTGTGGTTGTGCGTGTGGTTGTGCGTGTGGTTGTGCGTGTGGTTGTGCGTGTAGTTGTGCATGTGGTTGTGCATGTGGTTGTGCATGTAGTCGTGCGTGTAGTTGTGTGTGGGGTGATGTTTGTGTGTGGGGTGATGTTTTTGTGTGGGGTGATGTATGTGTGTGGGGTGATGTTTGTGTGGTTGTGTGTGTGGTTGTATGTATGTGTGTGTGCGGTTACAGAAGGATGTATGTGGAAGAGAGCAGCAGATCAGCACAGCAGAAGAGAACAGGGAGTTAAAGAAGGAGGCGGGTGGAAGAGAGCAGCAGATCGGCACAGGAGAAGAGAACAGAACAGGGAGCTAGCGAGGGAGGCGGTGGAAGAGAGCAGCAGATCAGTACGGGAGAATAGAAGAGAACGGGGAATTAGAGAAGGAGGTGGGTGGAAGAGAGCAGCAGATAAGCACAGCAAAAGAGAACAGGGAGTTAAAGAAGGAGGCGGGTGAAAGAGAGCAGCAGATCAGCACAGGAGAAGAGAACAGGGAGTTAAAGAAGGAGGTGGGCTGGAAGAGAGCAGCAGATCAGCACAGTAAAAGAGAACAGTTAGTTAAAGAAGGAGGTGGGGTGGAAGAGAGTAGCAGATCAGCACTGGAAAAGAGAAGAGAACAGGGAGTTAGAGAAGGAGGCACGGTGGAAGAGAGCAGCATATCAGCACGAGAGAAGAGAAGAGAACAGGGAGTTAGAGAAGGAAGTGGGTGGAAGAGAGGAACAGATCAGCACAGCAGAAGAAAACAGGGAGTTAAAGAAGGAGGTGGGGTGGAAGTGAGCAGCAGATCAGCACAGGAGAAGAGAATAGAACAGGGAGTTAGATAAGGAGGTGGGGTGGAAGAGTGCAGCAGAACAGCACAGGAGAAGAGAACAGGGAGGTTGAGAAGGAGGTGGGGTGGAAGAGAACAGCAGATCAGCACGAGGGAAGAGAACAGGGAGTTAAAGAAGGAGGTGGGTGGATGAGAGTAGCAGATCAGCACAGGAGAAGAGAACACAGAGTTAAAGAAGGAGGCGGGGTGGAAGAGAACAGCAGATCGGCAGAGGAGAAGAGAACCAGGAGGTACGGAAGGAGGCGGTGGAAAAGAACAGCAGATCAGTACAGGAGAAGAGAACAGGGAGTTAGAGAAGGAGGTGGGATGAAAGAGAACAGAAGGTCAGCACCGGAGAAGAGAAAAGGGAGTTAGAGAAAGAGGCGGGTGGAAGAGAGCAGTAGATCAGCACGGGAGAACAGAACAGGGAGTTAAAGTAGGAGGAGGGTGGAAGAGAGTAGCAGATCAGCACAGGAGAAGAGAAGAGAACAGGGAGTTAAAGAAGGAGGTGGGGTGGAAGAGAGTAGCAGATCAGCACAGGAGAAGAGAAGAGAACAGGGACTTAAAGAAGGAGGCGGTGGAAGAGAACAGCAGATCAGCACAGGAGAAGAGAAGAGAACAGGGAGTTAAAGAAGGAGGCGGGTGGAAGAGAGCAGCAGATCAGCACAGGAGAAAAGAACAGAGTTAAAGAAGGAGGCGGTGTGGAAGAGAGCAGCAGATCAGCACAGGAGAAGAGAACAGGGAGTTAGAAAAGGAGGCGGGAGGAAGAGAACAGCAGATCAGCATGGGAGAAGAGAACAGGGAGTTAGAGAAGCAGGTGGTGGAAGGAAGCAGCAGATCAGCACAGGAGAAAAGAACAGAGTTAAAGAAGGAGGCGGGGTGGAAGAGAGCAGCAGATCAGCACAGGTGAAGAGAACATGGATATAAAGAAGAAGGCGGTGGAAGAGAGCAGCAGATCAGCTTGGGAGAAGAGAAGAGAACAGGGAGTTGGAGAGGGAGGTGGGTGGAAGAGAGCAGCATAACAGCGCAGCAGAAGAGAACATGGAGTTAAAGAAGGAGGCGGGTGGAAGAGAGCAGCAGATCAGCACAGATAAGAGAACAGGGAGTTAGAGAAAGAGGCGAGTGGAAGAGAACAGCAGATTAGCGCATGAGAAGAAAACAGGGAGTTAAAGAAGGAGGCGGGTTGGAAGAGAGCAGCAGATCAGCACAGGAGAAGAGAAGAGAACAGGGAGTTAGAGAAGGAGGCAGGGTGGGAGAGCGCAGCAGATCAGCACATGTGAAGAGAACATGGATATAAAGAAGGAGGTGGGGTGGAAGAGAGCAGCAGTTCAGCACAGGAGAAGAGAACAGGGAGTTAAGGAAGGAAGCGGGTGGAAGAGAACAACATATTAGCATAGGAGAAGAGAACAGGGAGTTAGAGAAGGAGGCGGGGTGAAAGAGAACAGCAGATCAGAACAGGAGAAGAGAAGCGAACAGGGAGTTAAAGAAGGAGTTGGGGTGGACGAGAGCAGCAGATCAGCACAGGAGAAGATAACAGGGAGTTAGAGAAGGGGGCGGGTGGAAGAGAGCAGCAGATCAGCACACGAGAACAGAACAGGGAGTTAAAGAAGGAGGCGGCTGGAAGAGAACAGCAGTTCAGCACAGGAGAAGAGAACAGGGAGTTAAGAAAGGAAGCGGGTGGAAGAGAACAACATATTAGCACAGGAGAAGAGAACAGGGAGTTAGAGAAGGAGGCGGGGTGATAGAACAGCAGATCAGCACAGGAGAAGAGAAGCAAACAGGGAGTTAAAAAAGGAGTTGGGGTGGACGAGAGCAGCAGATCAGCACAGGAGAAGATAACAGGGAGTTAACGAAGGAGGCGGGTAGAAGAGAACAGCAGTTCAGCACAGGAGAAGAGACCAGGGAGTTAAAGAAGGAGGTGGGGTGGATGAGAGCAGCAGATCAGCACAGGAGAAGAGACCAGGGAGTTAAAAAAGGAGGCGGTGGAAGAGAGCAGCAGATTAGCACACGAGAAGAGAACATGGAGTTAAAGAAGGAGGCGGCGTGGAAGAGAGCAGCAGATCAGCAAAAGAGAACAGATAGTTAAAGAAGGAGGCGGTGGAAGAGAACAGCAGATCAGCACAGGAGAAGAGAAGAGAACAGGGAGTTGGAGAAGAAGGTGGGTGGAAAAAAGGGGGGCGATAGATAGAGGGAGGGTGGGCGATAGAGTGAGGCCCATAGATAGAAGGAGGGCGATAGATAGAGGGAGGGCGATAGATAGAGGGAGGGCGATAGATAGAGGGAGGGCGATAGATAGAGGGAGGGCGATAGATAGAGGAGGGCGATAGATAGAGGGAGGGAGGGGGATAGATAGAAGGAGGGCTATCGATATAGAGGGAGGGCGATAGATAGATAGAGTGAGGGAGGGCGATAGATAGATAGAGTGAGGGAGGGCGATAGCTAGATAGAGGTAGGACGATAGAGTGAGTGAGGGCGGTAGAGTGAGTGAGGGCGGTAGAGTGAGTGAGGGCGGTAGAGTGAGTGAGGGCGGTAGAGTGAGTGAGGGCAGTAGAGTGGTAGAGTGAGGGCGGTAGAGTGAGGGCGGTAGAGTGAGGTCGGTAGAGTGGTAGAGTGAGGACAGTAGAGGGAGGGCAGTAGAGGGAGGGCGGTAGAGGGAGGGAGGTAGAGGGAGGGCGGTAGAGGGAGAGCAGTAGAGTGAGGGCAGTAGAGTGAGGGCAGTAGAGTGGTGATGGTGTGTGAGAGGGTGAGGGTGTGTGGGGGGGTGTGAGGGTGTGTGAGAGTGAGGGTGTGTGTGAGGGTAAGGGTGTGTGGGGGTGCAGGTGTGTGAGTGAGGGCATGTAAGGGTGAGGGGGTGTGAGTGGGTGAGGGTGAGGGGGTGTAAGTGGGTGAGGGGGTGTGAGGGAGAAGGAGGGTGAGGGTGAAGGCGTGTGAGGGAGGGCATGTGAGGGAGAGGGAGGGTGGGGGGTGTGTGAGGGTGAGAGGGTGAGCCAGTGTGAGGGTGAGGGCTGATGGGGTGTGAGGATGTGAGGGAGGGTGAGGGGATGTGAGGGTGAGGGGTGTGAGGGTGAGAGGGGGTGTGAGGATGAGGGGGTGTGAGGGTGAGGGGGTGTGAGGGTGAGGGGGTGTGAGGGTGAGGGGGGTGAGGGGGCATGAGGGTGAGGGTGTGTGGGGTGTGAGGGTGAGTGAGGGAGGTGAGGATGTGTGAGGGTGTGTGAGGGTGTGTGAGAGTGAGGGGGTGTGAGAGGGGGTGTGTGAGGGTGAGGGGTGTGTGAGTGTGTGGGGGTGTGAGGGTGTGTGGGGGTGTGAGTGTGTGTGGGTGTGATGGAGTGGGGGTGTGAGGGTGTGTGAGAGTGAGGGGATGTGAGGGTGAGGGGTGTGAGGGTGAGGGGGTGTGAGGATGAGGGGGTGCGGGGCTGAGGGGGTGCGAGGGTGTGTGAGGGTGAGAGGGTGTGTGAGGGTGAGAGGGTGTGTGAGGGTATGAGGGTGTGAGGGTGTGTGAGGGTGATGGGGTAAGTG
Source organism: Lissotriton helveticus (assembly GCF_964261635.1). Lineage (NCBI taxonomy): Eukaryota > Metazoa > Chordata > Amphibia > Caudata > Salamandridae > Lissotriton > Lissotriton helveticus. The sequence continues at coordinate 1,766,284,538 of NC_136057.1, forward strand.
AGGGTGAGAGGGTGGGTGAGGGTGAGAGGGTGTGAGGGTGAGAGGGGCTGTGAGGGTGAGAGAGGGTGTGAGGGTGAGAGGGGGTGAGAGGGGGTGTGAGGGTGAGAGGGGGTGTGAGGGTGAGAGGGGGTTTGAGGGTGAGAGGGGGTGAGAGTGTGTGCAAGGGTGAGAGAGTGTGAGTGAGGGTGTGTGAGGGTGAGGGTAAGGGTGAGGGGGTGTGAGGGTAAGGGTGAGGGGGTGTGAGGGTAAGGGTGAGGGGGTGTGAGGGTGAGGGTATGTGAGGGTGAGGGGGTGTGAGGTTGAGGGGGGGTGTGGGTGAAGGTATGTGAGGGTGAGGGGGTGTGAGGGTGAGGGGGTGTGAGGGTGAGGATAAGGGGGTGTGAGGGTGAGGGGTGAGAGGGTGTGTGAGGGTGAGGGGGTGAGAGGGTGTGTGAGGGTGAGAGGGTGTGTGAGGGTGAGAGGGTGGGTGAGGGTGAGAGGGTGGGTGAGGGTGAGAGGGGGTGTGTGAGGGGCTGTGAGGGTGAGAGGGGGTGTGAGATTGAGAGGGTGAGAGGGGGTGAGAGTGTGTGTGAGGGTGAGAGAGTGTGAGTGAGGGTGTGTGAGGGTATGTGAGGGTGAGGGTAAGGGTGATGGGGTTTCCTCACTTATCGTCCTCCTCAGTCCCCCCTACAGTTTCTCCCAGATTTTTTGGAGGTCTTGGCTACCATTGCAATTAACAATTCCTCCATCCTGCTCCTCGGCGACTTTAATTTCTGGCCTTCCGATCCTGCCGAATGTCTGTCATCTAAGGATTTTTCCGAAACCCTCCACTCCCTTAACTTTACACCCCATGTTCACTCCCCCACCCACATCAAGGGTCACCAGCTTGACCAGATCTGGTCCTTGAACTGTCCTGTGGAATCCTTATCTATCTCCCCTTGCACCTGGTCCGACCACCATTTGATTTCATTTCTCCTTCCTATCCTTCCCCCAGCTATGCCCCCCCGACCCAAAAACACCTGGGTCCGATCATGGGGCCGGGTCAATCTTGAGAATCTCTCCTCTCTCCTCGCTGGTTCTCTCCCGCCTCTTCAGGGCCTCACTACCATCTCCCAGGCTGACGCTATAGACCAGTGGCTCTCCCGCAGCTGCGACTCCGTTGCCCCGCTCAAGCGCATTACCTCTAAACGCGACAAAGACGCCAACCGGTGGTTTAACCAAGAGCTTAAAGCCACCAAACTAACAGTTCGCCGCGCAGAGCGGGCCTGGAGGAGAAACTACTGCCCCTCTTTGAAACTGGAATATATCAATATCCTTAACCAGTACAAAAAAAGCATCCTGGAGGCCAAAACAGCCTATTTCTCCTCCAAAATCTTAGCAGCGGAGAACCAGTCTAAGGAGATCTTCTCCATCGTTCACAACCTGGCATTCTCGGACAGAACTACGCTTAAACCAGCCCCGTCCAATGACCTCTGTCTTTCTCTTAATAATTATTTCATTCAGAAAATTATCACCATTAAGGCCAACATCCCCCCACCTCCCCCTTCTTTTGTGGATCCCCAATGTCCCCCTCCCAAAGGCAAACTAACTTTCTTTCCCCCTATCACCCGGGAAAACCTGACTTCATTGGTGCCTTTGATCAAATCTGGCTCCCCTCTTGACCCTTGTCCTGCCCATATCCTCCGTCACATCTTTGTCTCCTGTCCAGATCCCCCCCTTCACCTCCTCAACAGCTCCCTCGCGCAAGGCTTAGTTCCTAGCTCCTTGAAGTCTGCGGTAATTGTGCCCATCTTGAAAAAACCTGGGGCAGATCCTTCTGTCCCTGCCAATTTCCGCCCCATCTCCCTCCTGCCATTTCTAGCTAAGGTGCTCGAGCGCCACGTCACCTGCGCTCTGAGCTCCTTTGTGGAGAAACATGGAGCCCTTGCCCCCCGCCAAGCCGGTTTCCGCCCCGCACACTCCACGGAGTCCGTGGTCATGTCGGTCCTTGACACCCTCAGGGAGGGTATGGACACCAATCATCACCAGGCCCTTGTGCTCCTCGACCTCTCAGCCGCCTTTGATACGGTGGACCACAACATCTTACTTTCCCGTATCAGGGCGGCGGGGATCGAGGGGACTGCCCTGGTCTGGTTGTCCTCCTTTCTGAGCGACCGCACCCAGGCTGTCCGCCTGGGTGACTTCACTGCGGACTTCCGGAAAGTCCAGTGCGGGGTCCCTCAAGGTTCATCTCTCTCCCCCCTTTTGTTTAACCTATACATCGCCCCTCTTATCTTTTCTCTCCAACAGATGGAGGTCGCCGTATTTAACTATGCGGATGACCTCCAGCTGGTCTTTGATCTTTCCTCTCCTTCTGCTGTCCTTAACTTTCAAACTGTCATGTTTCACATCAGGGACTGGATGAGCCACAATCACCTCAAACTTAACCCGGACAAAACCGAGTTGGTATTGACGGGCGGCTCATCCAGCCCCTGGTCTCCCCTCTTCTGGCCTCCCTCTCTTGGTTCTCCTCCTGTCCCCTCCCCCTCAGTTAAAACACTAGGCATTAAGCTCAATTCCCAACTCACCCTCCACTCCCAGGTTAGCTCTGTGGTATCTTCCTCTTTCCTCTCACTGCGTACTATACGCAAGGTGTCCCGCTTCTTTACCTTTTCTGCTCTCAAACTTATTATTCTGGCCATGGTGGTGTCCCGCCTGGACTACGGGAACGCTCTGTATGCCGGTATTCCTGCATACAGCTTGCGCCGCCTACAACAGATCCAAAACCAGGCGGCCCGCCTAGCCTTCAACCTTCCCAAATTCCACCACTCTACCCCACTTCTGAAATCTCTCCACTGGCTCCCAGTGCGGGCTAGAATTCAATTCAAGCTCGCATCCATCACTTTCCTGGCCCGATTGGACCTGGCACCCGCCTTCATCTCCTCTGAGATTGTTCCCTATGTCCCCTCTAGGGAACTACGTTCTTCTTCCCAGTCCCTCCTCTCCATCCCCCGCTTCCGGAGAAAGAAGTGGGGCGGCTCCAGATTTGCCATTCTGGCACCAACCCTTTGGAATTCCCTTCCCCTTCATCTTCGTGCCATTACCCTCTATCCCCAATTCCGCAAAAGTCTTAAAACCTACCTATTCACAAAATCCTTTGAATAAATTCCCATTCCTCTCTCCCTGCTCTTAACCCTCAGCCCCCACTAGCTACAGCGCCAAGAAACCGCCGGTATACGTGCGCTTTAAAAGTGCTTTTAAACTCAAACTCAAACTCGAGGGTGAGGAGGTGTGAGGTTGAGGGGGTGTGTGGGTGAGGGTGAGGGGGTGTGAGGTTGAGGGGGTGTGAGGTTGAGGGGGTGTGAGGGTGAGGGTGGGGTGTGTGAGGGTTGTGAGGGTGTGTGGGTGAGTGAGGGTGAGGGGGCTGAGGGTGTGTAAGGGTGTGAGAGGGTGTGTGAGGGTGCTGAAGGGACGTGAAATAGCGTGTCCCATCTGTAATGTACTGGTCGGTGAAATAACGTGTTCTGCGAGTGCTGAAGGGGAAGAGGTAGGTGAAATAACGGGTTGATGTATTCTGAAGGGGTCGAGTACGGTGAAATAATGCGTCCGATGTGCACAGAGGAGACGAGTACGGTGAAAAACGGAGCCATTGCTGGGACTTTTCTGGTAAAATACTTGATGAGAACCCAGGCCTGTATAATGCTGTCTTCTGCGTGCAAGTCTGTGCAGTCATGGTGTATTCGGCAGTGGTGCGCGCGAAAACACTTAACGGCTCGTAACTCTTATAAAAAAAAAAGCCTGCGGCATGGCTGTGGCGGGGGAGGGGGGGAGAGGCGGGGGAGCTGCAGCCTTTGAAGACTGATGCCTAGGGCTAGGCACAGACAAAAGGTGGTGCGCGATATGCACGCGGGGGGCGGGGGAGCGGTAGCCTTTGAAGTCTGATGCCTTGAGGCTCAGACAAAGGGTGTGTGTGACGTGGCTGGCGTGCAAATGGCAATTGCGTGGGTGCGAGGTGGCTCGGGGGAGCAAATGGCAAGCGCGTGCACGGGCACATGCACTGTGTGTAATCCGCCTGCCAAAGCCCCTTGATCAGCCTTCCTGATCCACCTCTATATGTCTCAAGCTGCAATGCGCTTGCGTTTTCATGGCCGGTCGAGACCTAAAAATAAGTGGATGCAGTGCAACTTATTTGTTTGCCTTCTTTTGGATACCTTCTTGGTTTTTGTAAAATCCTCTTTATATCGGAGACATCTTGCGAGGCCAATAAAAGTCTGCAGACATCAAATCTGACCCACGTGTCAGTGATGGGGAAGTAAAATTTTATTTTGTCTAGGGCGACAAAGACCCCTCTGCTTATGAATGGCCTTGCTGCTCCCAGTTTCACATACACTCGGCTCTTACTTGCATATATTTTTACACATATATTTTTCCCTCTTCCATAATGTTTTATAACTTCTGAAGCAAGAGAGGGTGTAGAAGCTACACGAAGGAATTTGAGAAATTCATTAAGGTAGGACAGTTCGCAGACTTTTCGTTTGACCGGTGCTCTGTTCCCCAAACTCTTGAGTTTCCTTGGGGAATGTAAACAAACGACATTTTCCAGATCATTTTACTGCGGTATCATAGAACCACAAATTGGAAATCTAGATTGTCAAACCGTGGCTACAAACCCCCCTCTCGTTCGGCTGGCTCGACTCTCCTCCTGACAGCAGCAGGACTGATGAAGGGACGCTTTGGGGTCATCCCCTGACGGTGCGCAGAGCTGAACTCTGGAACAAACTCATCGCATCGATTAATACAAGCTGAAGAGGGAACTACTTTCCAAAATATATGAAAAGTTTTGCATTGAGTCTGCATTTTTCTAGAACCTATAGAGGGAGGAAGAGGGAAAACAGATCTACAGCTAAAATCAGATGTGGATAAGAGGGAACAGCGAATGAATGAAAGAGTACAGAGTGCGAACTATCACCTCACTGAGGTATACTGCGCTAAAAAAAAGTGGTCAATGTGGAGATTCATTTCACAGCTGAAAAAGTAAATCCCAAATCTTTGCGGGAGTAGTTATGACGAGAGATTTGACACAGAGGGAGAAACCGAGAATTCCGCATTTTAGAAGTCATTAAGGAGAAGCCCCCCTCCTCGCCGTAAGTGTGTAATAAGAAACACCGGAAGCAGGTGGTCATGGTAGATCAAAGAGAGAGAGCAGGCACACACCGAATGAAACAGGAACACAAATAAAGGGAAACACCTGAAGCATGTGGGGTGGTTGGCAGTATGCGGGGATCGTGAGGGTGTGTAGTAGGGTGCGAGTGGAGGCAGGGAGTCTACGGTACAGCAGGCTTCGTGGCACAGTCTATCTCGATTGTGGAGCAGGTTGTGAAAAGATTTTGTGGGAAGGGGGGGGGCAGTGCATACAATGAGGATGGCGCAGGGCCCTGTATGACTTTACAACTTGTACATTTGCACAAACAATTCCTGTTTGTATCTTTTAAGTGACTCATGTAATCCTAAATCCTTATGTATCACAACTGGTTCTTTTGTAAAGCGCTCTGACACCTTCGGGTAATTTTCGCGCTGTATAAAATCGCATTAAATAAATAAATACCCTCCGGGGAAGTCGTGGTCCCGTCTTACCTCCCGGGGCAGGTCGTGCATTCTGGCGGGTCTAAGCTCGGGAGAGGATCCATGCAGTGCCGGCCGGACCCCGCTTCACTCCCACGGGCTCTCTCTTCCACCTGTTGCCCCTCAGCAGGACCCCACGGGACGCTTCACACGGGTCGCGGGGAGGGAGGAGAGTTCAGCCAAGAACGTCCAAAGTGTTCACCAGTCGCGCTCCGAGTGACACGGCTCAGCCTCGGTGTTTCCTCACTTCAGAAGTGTAACTCAGTCTCCTGCGAGTGAAGCCTGCACTCTTTCCTCGCCCCGCGGTGCTCCAGTGTGGCCTGCCAAAGCTGCGACTGCCACCAGCGCCGGGAGCCCAGCCTAAGTTTCACACCTAAGAGAGGAAGCAGCGCCCCGCCGCGGCAGAGCAGGGAAGCGCATGTCCAGCTCCGGCTGCAGCTGAGGACGGAATATGCTCCAGTCTCGGCTTGTTTACAATTTTTCGTCACGTTAACAACTTTTTAAAATTAAAAAAAATATGTTCGCTCTACGTTCCACACATTTTTGTGCCCAAGACAGACAGATTAGTAACAAGCGAAGGATAATGTCGTGAGCGTGCGAGCATGTGCCTCAGCTGTACGGGCGCACACTCAAAGTCACGCTGTGCGCGTTTCCGTGTACCGTGAGCGTGCACATCGGACATCTAGGAAACTCGTCATCCGCAAAGCCAGCCGGAAGATTTGCGGTGCGTGATCATGGAGAGCCCCGCCTGCTGCCAAGCCTGAGCCGCTGACACACACCTGAGGAGGAAAGACTGGCCTGGAGAGCAGCGGGGGAGTCCTGAGTCAGCCCGGTGAGTAGGGGGACGTGTTTTTGGTGCATCAGGCTAGCGAGACAGGTGATGGGCACTTCTAGTGTGTGGATGTGCGTGTGTGACTGTGTGTGTGTGTGTGTGTGTGTGTGCGCGCGTGAGCAGGTTGGGGGGGTGCGCCTGTGTGTGTGAGCGTGTGTGTATACAGTGTGTGTGTGCCTGCGTGTGTGTGTGTGTGTGTGTGTGTGTGTGTGTGTGCGCGCGCGCGACTGAGAGAGGCATGGCTGGCAATCTAGAGATGTGCACGGCTCCGGGGGGCTGGGCATGCGCGTCCATGATGTGAAATCGACACGCGTGCCCAGGTCTGTCTCCCTTGAGAGCCGACTCCACAGCAATAGGTCTCGAGCGAGACCTAAAAAGGACCCATCGCCCCACCCATACGAGTGCCATCTTACCTAAGTGTGTTGGCGTTGTGTGTACGCTCTAAAAAAACATAATGAACGGATGCGCGTTAAACACCAATTCCAGGACAAGTTTTTGAAAAGACAGGCGAATGTCAAAAGGTAACCGCAACTCACCAGTGGTGCATGAAAAAAGCGTTGACTGACGACTCTGCCCCATGATCACTAAACAAACATAAGCGCGTCCTGACGTGCGCGTGTTTTAATAATAAATATCATAAAGAATTCTTAATCTCAACCCCAGTCCTAAAACACAGCCTGTCTGTGACTAGTAAATTAAGCCTTATTTTATTGAGGACCGGGTAACAAAAAAATTTCATTGAGCGCTCTCTCATTTCCTTAGCCGTACATACCAAAGTTTTTGGTGCAAAAACCATGCCATGAAAGTGGTGAAAGGCAGGGGGCATGGCTTGACGCCGATGTAGGGAGCAGAGGACCTCGGAGATCCTCTGTGGCGTCCCTCCACAGCAATTTCTCCTGAGAAGCTGGGGTTGCCCCTGGCATCATAGCTGGCATCGGAAGCCCTGGTGCCCACCTGGGTACAGTTTCAAAGCGCTGGGGAGCCGTGGTACACAGAAACCAGCGATTTCTCTCCCTGTTCACGCTCCGGCTGAGTGTTGGACAAAATGGTGGCCGCACCTCGCCACAGCAGCCTCCGCGAGTAAGGGAGCCCAATGTGCCGAGGGCGCCTGCTGGGCGGCGGGGTGAAGTGAGGGATCAAGAGGACAACAAGCGTTTAGCTGTGAGAGGGGAGCTGGACTGGAAACCGAGGCGAGGTGAGGCTTGGGACGCGCACAGCGACGGATGCCTGACCTTAAAATTGCGGCGCTGGATGCTCCAGGCGGGTTGCATTGTTGAACGCGGCCGTCGATTCAGAGCAGCGATGGTGGCAGCCTGGTCCCTCTGAGTAGACAAGCATAACCTGCTCCAAGCGCCTGGACTTGGACATAACTTTTTGGTGGTGGGGAGCGGAGCAGGCGAGGAGCCTTCAAAGTGGCATGTGAATGCGAACCTGCAGTGAATCCCTAGGGGGAGGAACATGTGGAGGCCAGCATTCGCCACTGCAGGCGTGGGATCCTGCAATTAAAGGGGGCAGAGAAGCTCGGCGGAATAACTGTAGCATGACATGTGTGCCACCTCGAGGGCTGGGGACTGCTGCACTGGATGATTGGGGCGGCTGTGTAGCTCCAGAACCGGGTGCTGACATAAGGAACAGAGAGGAGGCGGGCTGCGCTGCTGCCTGATTACTGAACCCTGAATGGGAGTTGGAACTGTGCTTGGAGCTGCAGACGTGCTGATTATCTGCTGATTGTCCCTGTGTGACCCGGGGTGATCACCTGAAGCCCTGACAGAATGAAGACTTCCATCTGGCCCGTATATGAGAGGCTTCCCCACTGCCTACTGAATGAGAGAGTGATGGTGTTCACTATAAGGCGTCCACGAACATCAGAAAAAACACGACATTGCACCTATGGACGAGCACCCCATGTTGCCTTGCCCCGAGGGATTGGGATTATTGCACAATCCTGATACCTCTTCCGGCAAGCCACAAAATGGGAAGAAGGTCCAGGAGAAAAGGATTTGAGGTCCTGTGGATAGACGAGCGGAAACACCACACCAATGAGGATGAGGGGGCACCTACTGGACGTACGGAGAGAGCACCTGGAGATCCTACCCTGGCCGACATTATGCAGGTCATCACCTCCTCGAGGGAATCACTGGAGACGAAGAGGGGCGCCATAGGGACAAATCTCACCCTGTTGAAAGATGATCACCGCAAACTTAAGGAGAAAGTAGCTACCAATGAGAATACCATGAAGGATGTCCCGAGCACGGTGGACTCACTGAAGCATGCCCTGAAAGAGGTAGAAACCAGAATCAAAGTACTGGAGGTGAGGGCTGAGGATAGTGAGGGGCGCTCACGAAGAAACAACCTGCACATCATAGGTGTTCTGGAACGAGAAGAGGGGATGGATGCGATCCAGTTCCTGGAGACTTGGTTAAAGGCAGAGGTGTCCCCGAAGGGCCTCTCCTCCTTCTATGCCCTGGAGTGTGCCCATAGAGTCCCGGCCAGACTTCCTAAACCTGGTGCTCCACCCCGCCCGCTGGTGGTGCAATTACTCCATTACCGGGATCGGGATTTCCTCCTACAACAAGCTCGTGAAAAGCAGTCCTTACAGATCGGAAACAGCAGGGTGATGATCTTCCTGGACTAAACTAGGTAGGTGCAGTGACAAAGAACTTCCTTCCTAGCTGTCAAACTTTAATTACAATAGCTTCAGCTCCCTTATGCCATGCTGTTCCCGGCTCGCCTGAGAGTGACTGCGGATGCGGCAACACATTTTTTTCTTACTCCGCAAGAAGCTTAGGACTGGCTAGAGGCTTGACGCAGCTAGGATTCGCAATCGCCGCACCTGGAATCGCCCCGACAGCATTTGCCCTCTTCTTCGCCGCCCAGGGGGGCCCCCTCGCCTGATGGGAGACGTCAAGAAGGAGACAGGGCAATGCGAGCAGTGGCGGACATCAGTCAAGGAGAGGCGAGCCTGACCAGCAATACCACGGGACCGGATCGGGACGGAACTGGGAGCTCGAGATCAAGCAGTGCCCATGGGCTCTCGGACATTGAACTTCCAGACGTTACTCCACAAACAGAAGATGGTGTCTTTGGTTGACCAGGCAACAGATCATATGTCCAGAGGTTTGCCTGGCGGGGGAATGTTGGCCCTTGGTGCTAGCGGCTTAGATTGATAACTGCCAATGGTCACACTTGCACTATTGGGGCTTACCACGTGCTCTCTGTCTGTGGGGATTCTGGGTCCAATGATGTCGGACACGTTCTGCCACTTTTATGATTCACTGTTTGAGTGCTCTAGTTTGGATGGGGACCTGTTTGGGTAGACCTGTCCTGGGGAAAGGGAGTGGGGGTGTTTTTAATGTTGGGGGAATTTGGTTTGGGACCAGGCATGTTGCTAGGGGAGGGGTACACCGAGAAGAACTGGAGACTTTATTATGGATTCCACCGTAGGTTTTAAATGCATAACCTATAATGTTAGGGGGATGCACAGTATGAGCCGATGTCACAAAGTTCATTCCTATCTGATTAGAAGAAGGGTGAAAATCGCATTATTACAAGAAACGCACCTCACACAGAAAGAAGGGGACAGCACTACAGCGCCGCTGGAGAGGGCAGATATTCCACACTACGTACTCAGCCTTTGCTATGGGGATCCTAGTATGGGTGAGGGCAGGAATCCCCTTTCAGTGCATCAGACAAATATTAGGTCCAGCGGGCAGGTTTGTGGTGGTGTTAGGGCATCTCGATGGCCGAGATATAACTATAGGGAGTATATGCGCCCCTAATGTTGACCAACCCGCATTCTTAGCGCACCTATCACAGACATTAGTGCAGGTCCTGACCAGACCAGTACTTTTGGGGGGAGACTTCAAAAGTATTGCTTACGTGAACCGAGACCGATCTCACCCACTACTCCCTGACGTCCTTACACACAGGGACGCAGAAGCACAGCGGAACTGGCAACGACATTGGGGACTGACAGATACTTGGAGGGCCCATCATCCGATGGAGAGAGACTACTCTTATTTCTCGGCTCTACATGAGCTGCATGTTAGTTTGGACTCCATTCTCTGCTCCCCAGAAGTATATGTAGGGATCACCTCGAGCGAGTACTTAACTAGGATGATATCTGATCATGACCCCCTACTGATATCCTTGAGTTGGATGTGCACTAGGCCCACAATGCCCAGCTGGCGTCCCAGACCTGAGGTGCTAGAGGACCAGGTATTCCAAACCACAATAGGTACCGCAATAGAGGAATATTTCCAGAATAACGTTGGCATGGCTGCCAAACCCCGCATCGAATGGGATGCCTTTAAAGTGGTCATAAGAGGTTGTTGTATTGGTGAAGCGATGGGCGTACGGAGGATTCTTTTAAGCGATGTACAGAAAGCCGAAAAACGGCTCCGATATTTTGAAAAAGATTTACCGGAAAAGGTAGACAAACAAGCACATCTGCTTGAGGCCAGGGAAACACATGCGTCCCAGGTGGAACCGCTGAGATGCTTTGACCACAGGGCCTATGCGATCCGGGCCCATGCTGAGAGGGATAAATCTGGGGCATTACTAGCTTGGCTGGCCAATCCTGCCCGAAGAAGGATGACGATCCTAGAGCTAAGAGGGAGGGATGGCCAGACTCATTACGGACAACAAGATATCTACACACAGTTCTTGGAATATTATACTACCCTATATCGGAGCCAGTTGGACCCTATGGTGTTAGAAGGAGAGGGATTTTTGGAGGATATTTAACTTCCTCAAATTGATGCAGATGCAGCGGAGGCTCTAGGACGTGACATAGAATTAAGTGAGATCAGGGGGGCCATTAAACACATGGCCCGAAATAAAACCCCTGGCACGGACGGGCTCCCGGTTGAATTCTACGCGACATATGTAGATGCCTTGGCTCCTTGCTTGCTGGTCCTGTACAATAGGTCAAGGTAACGGGTGCTTGCCCGTGTCGACGAGGTAGACGGTAATTATACCGCTCTTAATGCCAGGGAAACCAGCCTGGGATCGCACTGCGTGCCGCCCTCTCACTATGCTCAACCTTGACTATAAGATCTTGAGCCGCATTCTAGTTAGCCGTCTGATGACTCACATGACGGCGCTTGTGCATACAGACCAGGCGGGTTTTATTCCATTCAGGAATCCTGCCATGAATATAAGGCGACTACTTTGATTGCTGGACGCCCCATCCAAGACAATGAAGAGGCATGCATCCTATCGATTGATATCGAAAAAGCCTTTGACAGCCTTGAATGGCCATATCTTTTCAGGGTCTTGAGGCCCTTTGGCTTTGGGGAGGGATTCGTGTCTTAGACAGCAATACTGTATAAGAGCTCCACTGCCAGGGTGCGCACAGGAGGGGGATATCAGAAGCTTGCGCTGTGGGCAGGGGAATGAGACAGGGTTGCCCGCTGTCTTTCCTCTTGTTCCCGCTGGTGGTGGAACCTCTGACTGTGCATGCGCGCTCAGGGCAGTATTACTGAGGGCTGGGTGGAGTGGGCCAGTCCCAATTAATAGCACTATATTTGCAGATGATCTGCTAATGTTCCTCGCCAACACCATGGAAGAGCTACAAGGTGCCAAAAATCTACTGGCCAGACTGGGAAGGGTGGTGTGCCTTAAGGTAAACTGGAGCAAGACGTGCCTGTTCCCTGTTTTAAGTGGAAGGAACGACCCACTGGATGGGCTGGATGTCGAATGGGAAAGCAGCTGTCTGACCTATCTGGGAGTACGCATTTATCATACTGCTGCCGATTGACTGGAAGGTAATGTCGGACGAGCGATACGAGCCACCAAGAGTAATTTCGAATTTTGGGGACTCTCCCGCTCTTAGTGGCGGGACGGGTGGCACTCCTAAAAATGGTCATGTTACCGCGGTTGCTCTATTATTTTGGGTTGTTACCACTATCGATTCCACAAAAGTTCTTTACCCAACTTAACACCATGATCACAGGATTTTTATGGGGCTCCCGGAGACGCAGAGAAGCACTCGCCACCATGAATAGACCTAGACGGGAAGGGGGCTTTGCAGTGCCGAATTTTGAGGCCTACTACCACGCAGCGCAGCTGCAGTGGTTCACGAACTGGATGGCGGGAAGGCTCCGCAATGGAGAAGATCAGAGGGGCTCAGATCCGGATCTGGGACAGCTCTCTCTGGTGTTGCTACGGCTCCCATTGAGCGAAATGGACGTTCCGAGAGAACTGTGGGTGATGCGCCAATGCCAAAACCGGGTTAGTAGGAGAGCTCGGCAACTCCCCCTATATGCCCCATAGATCCTGCTGCTGATGTGTGAGGCATACCACATGGGGGAGACTGGCAGCGATTAAGGATCTGGGAGGAGGCAAGGATCTCCACTATTGGAGACCTCTACGAGGACAATACCCTGTTACCCTTTAACGACCTAATGGAGCGGCACAAGCTTCCCAGGAGGGACTTTCTGCTACATGCCTCTCTGACGACGGCTATCTGTAAACATTGGAAGAAGGAAATGGTGGAACCGCCGATCTTGTTGCCATACCAATATGTAGTATCAGCAGCTGGGACGATCAAAGCAGTCACTTGCCTCTATAGGCAGCTCACCCAGAAGATGAGGAGGCCGTTAGAGAGCCTGCGTCTTAAATGGGAAACATACCCTGGGATGCCCATAGCTGTGACCTATGGGGTAATAAACACATATAGTATGTAGCGGCTTCCCCTCGCTAGATGCCTCCCTATTGGAATTACTGTGTCAGTTGGCTTACATGGATTGGTATGATTTTCCACAGAGCTATTGATGACCGTTCCAAAGTGGGGAGGGGAAGGGACGGGTATGTTATTCTTCTTGTTTGTTGCGATCTCAGTGGGTTCGGACTGGGACAAAATATTGAGATGTCGATCTCCTAACCATAACGACGCAGTGCATAACTTCCCTGAGAACTCGAACTAGAACACTATACTTTGTTAACAATTTCCGCATTGGCCACATATGATGGAACCTGCACCGGGAAATTTGCGTCCAACAGTCGTACTTATTGATATCTGTTATTGGTCACACGATGTATGCTCTAATCCCACTGTCTCACTTGTGTACTTGGAAATTGCTGAATAAAGTCTGTTTGCAACAACAAAAAATGAAAGTGGTTAAAGGCAGAGGTATTGTGAGACCAAAGTGTTTTTTCAAAAACAGACGGGTTGCTGTTTTATGACAAAAGCAAGATAATACAGTATTGCATCATCACATCACGACTTTAGAATACACAACCCCGATAATCGAACAGTAAACTGACAAAGGGGCTTCCCCTTACCATCCCTATGCTGTGTGATATTGGGTGGGATAACTACAGCTGTACAAAACGTCCCCAATAGGTTCAGATGAGTCTGCCACAACAAGCACAGCTTAGAAATTGTTGGGCATAATGGGCATAAAAAGTAACTCATCATCCAGTAAAAATTATCTGCGTATTTCTTTATTCCATAGGAAAGCGCATGTTAACAGGAACAACTTGCGAATTAAACCGCTACATTAAACATGCCCATTATGCAGTTGTTCTATGGCACGCGGATATGACCCCCCCCCCCCCACTGGTTTTCGGAAGGGACATTAGTGTTGTAATCTTGAGAAATTATTTTTTGTTGTTTCAAAAATCGTGTTATTTTGCCTCAATTCTTTCCCTTCATTATGGTCCTTTTTGGTATCTTCATTCCTCCCCTTGCCCTTGTTCTACCCTCAGAATGTTCATTGTTCTCAACATTACAGTTATCGTGGTAAAGCACCCCATCCATTTACTACTCAACCCCAAAAAGGAATCATTTACTTATGTTTGCAGGGACCTCCCAGCCTCTGGTGACTTTCAAGAGGGCAGATAAGGAAAGAGCTTGGCTCTGATCTGCACATAAATCCTCTAATCCCTACACTGCCAAGAAAATCCCACGGTGACCTTGCTGACCTGACGAATTATACAAGCACACAATGTAAACTTAGGTAGTACTACAGTGAAAGCAATGGCACCGTTTTACAATCTAGTGCTTTAAGTCTTGAATCTGGCTTGCTATTGTTCCTATTACTATTTGAGAAAGAACGACCAGTCACACTGCTGCTGTGAAGCTATGCCTACATGGCATCAGTAAATATTTCTGATTTGGACCTACTTTGCACTGAAAATCCATTGTAAATCCTCCCTACACTAGTCAATTGTTTTTGTTTGGTATGTTTATATTGTGCGAACTCGACCCGAGGGTATCGGAGCGCTTTACATGACAGTTACGTTACAGATTGACACATTAATTTTGTTAGGCATGGGGAGATTAACTGATCTGCCCAGAATCACAGAATGTTGAGGCGTCCCTGCCCAGACTCGATCCCGGTCGACGGTCTAGCCGTTAGGCCACATCATCTCGCTTAACCTTTTATTTGTGTTGTGTGGTGCTCTAACTTTATCAGTAGTGGACCAGCACAGTTTTTTGTTTAGTGCTCTCATAGGCTTATTTAGACCATGGCGGCCAGTCCACAGGTCCGTTGGTGGGGCAGAGACCATGACCGCCTCCAACCTGGAAGTGGAATGAATGAATGTATTTATTTATATTGCACAGTTACCTAAAACCGTTTGCAATACATCTTACATGCCAGTTAAAAGAAGGTTTAAAAAAGAGAACTAGCAAAAAATAAATAAAACAGCAATTCTAAAAGAAGACATTTGTATGCAACACTCTCAAAACAGTATATAAAAAGACAATAAATATATAAGTATATATATCTATGCATTTGGTAATTACTAAAATGATATCTTCTCCGTCTGGTTAATGGGGCCAGTTGGCTTATTGAACTGAATTGGCTTTTATCTTGCCTAACCCCTCGTCTTCCATGAACCTATTTCGAAGCTCAGCCATGTATTTCCCAAACCTGGCCAGGTCCGATGGAAGAGTACAGGAGAAAAATACCGAAACGGCTTCTTTTACTGTTCGAACTCCGTGTCGTAACCAAATATGTTTTAAAAAGATCTGCCGGGGCAAAAGCATTGCAGGGCAGCAGCAAATCATATGTAGCAGAGATTTGTGTTTATAGTTACAGAGTCTGCATCTTGTTTTGTGTTCAAGGGACCTCCACCCGGGGTTTAGCTCTTTGATTGGAAGGGGCACTAGTCTTGCCCATATAATGTTTTTAAGTGCTTTCCTTCCTAGTGCTTGACTGAGATAGGGCTTGGTTTTATGCACAATATATGATGTTGCCAACCCGGGTGGCCCTCTTCCTGTTACGAATTCTGCTAGGTCATTTGTGTGTGACAGATGAAAACATTGTTTATTGCATTTTTAATCGCCAGATAGTTTGTTGGTGCGTCCTTCCAGTTTTCAATTGCCAGCCCCAAGGTTTCCACTGTTTTATCCTTGTAACTTTGCCACAGGATGGTGGTCTCTCCGTAGATTGGCTTAAGCATACTTTTTAAACTTCCTGTTCGGTCTGTTATAACTTGATAGAAGTATTTTGCATGTGTTCCCAGGCATTCCTTACTTTGTTGCTTTAGGCCGAACTCCAAATGAATTAAACTGTTACGAGTGTGTTTGGGAAGTTTAAAAATGCGTTTGTAGGCCTGGCACTGCACTTTGTCCAACATTGCCTCAATTTTTCCTGGGAATGCCTGTTGTGCATAACCTGCGGTTGCCCTGATCTTGGCTTGTAATACTTTTCTGATAGGTGCTGACGTTGGACTCTGCATGAGCTCGTTTAATTTGCATATCGAAAAGATTGTTGCCTGTGCTCTGGCCTTCATTTTATGCATGTGTGATCTTGCTTTGCCAGTTTCACTTAGCCAGCATCCGAGATAATTGTACGAACGCGTGGTGTTCATAATTTCTTTACCCACGTGCCATTTCAGTAAGACTTTTTTGGGGAAGTGGCCAAAAATGACAACTTTCGTTTTTTGAGCATTGATTGTGAGCTCGTTGATTTAGTTGTACTTATTTAGGGATTCCTGACCTCTTTGCAGCCCGATTTTTGTGTGGTCCATTACCACTAAATCATCTGCATATTGTAAAATTTGCAGTTTGTTTCTCCCGATTTTTGGGGTTACCAGGCTAGCATTCAGAAGCTTCTTCCCCAGATCTGCGGTGTATAGATTAAACAACGTGGGGGCGAGTCCACATCCCTTTTTTTTTATTCCACGATTTGTCAGGCACTTCTTTGTTATAGTGTTGTCCGCTAGATTTACTTGGATCCAGGTATGACTGTATAATGAAATGATGGCATTAAGGAGTCCTGCTGGGATATGCCAATTGCTCAGTTTTTCCCACAGCTTATGTCGGGGTACCCCGTCGAAGGCAGCTGAGTAGTCGACAAAGCATGCAAAAATTGGTTTATTGTTTTTGCAGTTGGCTTGCTGGCTCAAATATGACATGGCCAGGATGTTATCTATTGTAGAGCAGCCCTTACGGAAGCCAGTCTGATAGTGGGGGAGGATTTCATTCTCTTTGATCCATTCATTTAGTTCCTTCAGTAGGGTACTAGCATAGGCTTTCCCTTCGATGTCCAGGAGAGCAATGAGTCTGTAGTTTTTTGGGTCTGTATTGTCCCCCTTCTTAAAGATAGGATGCAAAAAAGACCCTCGCCATGAGTCTGGTACTTTTGCTTTTAATCTACATTCAGTGAAGAGTTTAGAGAGAATTCTACTCCAGTAAACTGGATCTTATTTAAAGATGGCCCCTGGGAGGCCATTAGGCCCAGGAGCCCCGTCTCTTCTTATCCTTTTTAACACTTGTTTAACTGAGTTACCATCTTGTTCTTTACCAAGTGATCTCATGGGGGCCTCCGTATCTGTGACTTCTCCAGTGCGAGGTGGACCTCATCTTTTTCATGGACTGTAATAGCTGCTTTCTCAATGTAAATTGAGGCTACGTGCCTTATCCAAGCGTCAGAGTGTACTGAATAGCGCCTTTCCGCTTTGCCGTTCTCCAAGTTTGCAATGTATTGCCAAAGTTGTCGTTGTTTGTGGGGTTTTGCGAGCTCGTGTATTATTACCCAGTCTTGCTCTAGTTTTTCCTGTTTGAGCAACCATAATAATTGTGTCTCTTCTTCTTAGATAAATCTATACATTTCTCCCTTGTTTCCTGTGTTCCTCTGATGTTATGTAATCTCTTTGCCCTTTTTAGTGTACGTGACAGCGTAGTTAGATTTGTGTTGTTATATCTCAACATTGAGGTAAGCATTTCGTAGCCCGGTGCACTGACATTGAAATTGTTGACCAATTTGGCTTTTAGGTTTCCAATCCACTTTGTCCAGTTTTCCATTGTGGGTGGATTTCCCGGGCTCATCTCTTGTTTTTTTTCCCAAACAGTGAACCCCTTTAGTTGGGTCTTGTCCATTTTATCCTTTTAACTATGGAATATTCTTTAGTCCCTGTTGACTGCGATACTACCACCGCTTGTTCCCTCTGTAGTAAGCCCAAGTTTAGGTCCACCTGCAATAGTTTGTGGTCACTAGTTTCATGTGCTATTATGTCAGCGTTGGCAATTGTCAGGGCTAGCAGATTACATAAAAAAATATAGTCAATTGTGGAACAATTCCTAAATGTGGCCATGCTCAAGAGCTTGGAGTCTGGAGATTTCGCTATGTCCTTCACAGATTTTAGGTCATAATTTCTTAGGAAGGAATTAAAAGCCCTTTCAGAACTGGTTAGACCAAGCCTGTCACTATGGTATGTTCCCAGGTGATGCAGGTTAAAATCTCCTACGACCATTTTGGCCAAGTGCGCTTTGGAGTATAAGGTTTCCTTTATTAATGTTATGATATGTTTGGTGGCATCCAATTTGTTCTTTCCATGTGCATTTAAATATAGATTTATAACTAGAATAGGTACACTATCTTTTCGGACCCTGTCACCCTCTATTATGAGTGTCTGTAGTGCATCGGAATCTGTTTTTACCCTCTTTACTGTCACCTGATTTTTATGTTTTACGTAGATCGAAATGCCCCCAGATGGTCTACCAAAGTGATAGTTTTTAGTTGCTAGTTTATGGAAACCACCGTACCCTTCGAGGTGTACATAGTCTGTGGCCCAAGTTTCTTGTAGACATACTATATCTCCTTCCTGCAATATTTGTGGGACAGTTTCATGTTTCAATGCTTTTTGCAATCCTGCCACGTTCCACAAGATGATTTTGAGGTTGGAAAGCATTTTATGATTAGTATGGAATACGCTCAATGATTCTGGTAATACGGGTTTAACGATTGAAGGCCCTTGTCGACACCCTTTAGATTCTAGTGTACCCGCTTGGGCATCAGGAATATTGAATTAATCTTTGTGGCTCTTGGCTTATTCTGTTTAATTGAGCGTACGTTTGCATTCTGGGTGAACCGTCATCTGTTACACTCCTACTTATGGGCGCTTCCTCTTGTCTCCTGACTGATATGGTCAGTTTTTTATAATTTTTATCTGCATTTATTTTTGATGTGCCTCTGAGTATTCCTTGAGAGGACTCTTTCATGTTCTTTGTTGTTATATTTACTGGCTCCTGAAGAATTGATGGATACTTTTTTAGTTCTGGTTGACTCACCCCAATTCCCCAGTTTTTGAAGATGTCTTCTTCTCTCAGCATCGCTTCTGCCGTGCATTGATTTAACCAGGTAACTAGGGTGTCTTCTTTGTTGGTATCCTCTTTCTTTGATTCAAATTGAATACAGACTATGTAAAAAAGTTCAATCGGGTCGGGGACAATCGATATTTGCCCGGCGGTATTGCCTCTGTGACCCTCTAGTTATTTAAATCAATGAAGAGGCAGGCGCTGGAGACTGGAAAGCAGGAAACAAGGTTTTTTTATTCTCTCCGGAGGAGAACACAACGAAACGGACAGAAGGTATCGTTCTGAGGTGCTCTAACTGTATTTCTGAGGCCTGGCCTCTTATACCCACATTTATGACTTTATTGCAGATTACACATACATGTTTAAAGCTTTGATGTATGGAAAAGACATTCTCGGAACTCCCCTTTGGGCCCGTTCCCACACACATTTACAGTTGAAGTCCCCACCCTAGTCACAACAGGTGATGAGCATCGCGCAGCTGGATAATCCGCCGATTCACGGAATGTGGGGAGTTTGATCGGATCTCATGGGGTGGGGGCTTTGATCAACCCGGGGATTATTTGATGGGGGAAGCTTTCTATTGTACGGGGAGGGGCAAGGATGGTATCGGCAGAGCTGGGTGTCGGCTTGGGAACGGGGAGGACAAAACGGGCACACGGGGAAAAAGGGGTTTGCATCTAAGGGCCGGAGATCATGAAAGGAAAGCAGGGAGGCGTCGCGCTGGGAACAGGATGAGGGCCTGGGGTAGAGCAGCGCCGGAGAGGGGTTTATGACTCAAGGCAGGTGCAAGCAGGGGGTGGTCAGCGTGCGGGCTTAGCGAAGGCAAAGGGCTATGTCAGGGGCCAGCGGCATGCAAAAGGGTTTGTTCTGATCGGGGCATCTTAAAATGGCGGGCGCGCACGACAAAAGTGTGGCATCAGGGAAGAGGCAAGATGGCGCAGATAATGTTCACCAAAACGCACTAATTTTCCACAGTCCTCCCTTTAACATATTCAAGACATCTTGCTGGTTCATTTTCTATTCGGTTCTACTGTGGTGAGCATGAGAAAGAAAACGGTAGGAACCCTAGATGGAAAAGAGTTGTAAACAATACATTTTGAGGTTTCTAGTTTTTTTTTAGGAGGTGCACCTATTTGATAAAGCAGGAAAGTCATAGGAATGAAATACAAAAACGGCGAGCAGCAAGTACATATCATAACGTGAACTGGCAGGTTAATACATGTTTCAGATTCGGATTGGAGCAGGATCAATACAATGGCGGCTGGGAGAGAAATGAGGCGTAGCAAAATGGTGGTTGAGGATGTCGAATGTTCGAAGTTTTATGAGTTCTCATTGTTCTTTGTGGTCTTTCGTTGGCGCTGTTGAGCACCGGCGGTGGAGCTACAAGTCCAGCTCTGTTCTAAGTTCTGCGTTGCAGGGCACGACCCTTTCCTCGCGTTTCTGGTCGGAAAGGTCCTTTTCGCCCTGTGTCCTTTGAGGTGATTGTCAGAAAGTTCCGATGGAAGAAGAGCGTTCAAAACAGTCCATAAGGTAGGTCAGAGGAAAAAGGGGGATGGAGCAAGGCCAAAATTGGGAACAAACTAGGGGAACGAGAGACTTCAAATGGGCGGGCGTGCGACGGAATTCAGAGAGCGGGGACTTGTCGAAAGGCACTGGACGTCGAGCAGGGGCATCAGGTCGACCCTTTCTTTTCATGCTGTCGAAAACAGTGCCTCGTCCTGCAGCTCCTTTCAGTCGTGGTCTCGCCTTGGCTAATGTCGCAGGTGTCCCTTAGTCTGCAGTCGGGCCTCGTGCTCCCACATCCGGTCCTTCTCTCCTCCAACAGCAGTACCCTTAAACAAGTTTGAAAAGACAGTCTTTAGAAAATTTGCAGATGAAGATAATCAAAAAGTCTATTTCTCTCCCAGCTCCAGGCAAAGAATGAAAATGTCCGTTATATTTAATGTTCACAACTGGCATATGAATGACCGGTGGCGGACCTGTTGGATTTACTATGACTTTCCTTCATAATCATTTATTACAGGCATGACAGTTCATCTGATGGTAACCCACCTTTGGGAGACAAATCTGGCAAAGATATGCCGTTCTCTAGAGTTTCACATTTACAAAAGGGTACAGTGAGTCGTCAACATGGTACTACACAGGTATTTTGCTGAGAGACGAACATGGCTAAACATTTCCTTTCTATCGGTGCATCCTGTTTTTCAACTACTGCGGGGTTCATTTTGATGATTTCTTTACCTTGGTCTAGTCTGTTAACCTTGTAAAACATCATTCTGGGTCCTACGTAACCTTTTACAGCCCGGTTACTTAACTAGGAAGGACAGGGGTTTTATGGGAAACAACCAGGGACATAGACAGGGGAGGTAACGGGGGTGATCGTTTTTCTGGTTTGGGTATTGCGACGATTCGGGGAGGGGAGGGTCGCGTATTCTGAGGTCCTTGTTTTATACTATAGGAGCCGTTGACATGTAGTTCCCTTATTTCGGGCCAGATTAGGGAACCTCTGTCGTCTTACCTGTCCTTTCCCTTACGGCCCAACCTGGGTTCATTGACTTCTAGCGGAAAAGGAGAGGTAATGACGCGGCCTCAGGGTGATTGTATTAAAGACAAGCGTTTGTGCAAATACTGACGGTATTTGAAGCCAATTAGGTGGTGTGCTAGGGGTGGCAATCTGCCAATTTCGGGGCTAACCACTCGGAAGAGTGGTAGTGCAAAAATAGAGAGAGAGTGAGAGAGAGAGAGAGAGAGAGAGAGAGAGGGAGAGAGAGAGAGAGAGAGAGAGAGAGAGAGAGAGAGAGAGAGTGCAACGGCAGGCTAAATAGTACACGTGCAACAGAGAGGGCGGCAGTGCATTCAAGAAAGGCTATTTAGTGCATTACACAGTAAAGGGTATTCACGAGTCCGCGTTAGAATCTTGTAATCATGCAGTTTGAGCATTAGACAGGGTAGAGGGGACGTGCTTTGAGAAAAGGAAAGAAGAAAAAAGGAGGTACCATTTTGTCGCACTTTCTCGCATTCTCGGTCCTTTGACCAGTTGGGTCAACGCCTCAGTCACACACACACACATTCCCTCACAGTTTCGCATCATACGTGACGTGGGTTCATTCGTCCGGTCTGGTTTAAGGGTGATCACTTTTTATCAGGTTGTGCTAATTTTTCGGGTTTGTTCGATACGTGAGTAGTTTGCAGGCGTGCTTAGACACCACCCTGCGGCGCTAGTCCGTTTCGTGTATTTAGACATGGCAAGGTCTCAGATCTTCGCCACACCTTGGCTGTAATCTCTGATGTAACCTGCAGAGGGAGGAAAAAAGGGGGGGGGGTGGGGGAGACAGCATTCGCGCGCATTCAAATACATGGATTCATAAGTCCTTTACTTACCTCTTACTCGTCTTTCCTCCTTGGGGCAGGGTCCCCGGGGATATAGTTTTCGGAGTCGAGGGGGGGGTAGTGTGTTCATGTAGGGCGTGTGCGGGGAAACATAAAAAGGAAACCAGAGGTGCCTAGTGCGAGGTATCTAGTCAAAGGATATATCTCACTATCGGGATCCTTAAACCTCTTTCAACGCCGTGGCGTTCTAAAGTTCTTCGGTTCTTGGGTCCCTGCTACTTTGGAACGTTGTACTTTACAATATTTACATTATTTCATTTCACCCTCCTTTTACATTCCCTCATTTACACCATTCGTTTTACCCATCCTTGGAAGTCACGGTCTTCCTCTACGCGAGAGTTCATGAGTCAGTCGCGTACTTTTAAGACGGAGTGTCGTGTTGTCGATCCGATCCGTCCTCCAGGGCTGGGCAACCATCTTCCTTTAACCTTAAAGAGAGAGCAGAGTAGGGTGCACAGAAAAAGAACTTTCCTACCCATCCCATATTGTTTTAAAATAAAGCATGCAATACCCGTCCATAGTTTCAAAGACTTTATTTTGCAAATTCATTTCAGCATATGGATTAGGAGGGTGTGGTCGTATTTGGTCGGTCGTGGCAATGGCTAAAGTGCGTACAGTGGGGGGTGTCGTTTGCAACAATAAAAACATCGGAAAGTTTTACTCATTCATTTGTAAGAGACTAAAACGTCTATTAATTGGCTGGGGGTTCGGGGGCATATATTTTCATAATTTAGAAGCATAATCATAACAGTTGTAATCAGATTTCCTATATGCATACCGTACGTGTGCGTCGTAAATGAGGTTTACATCAGTTATAAAAATATAATACATTGTACATTCGTAATCAACATTTGTAACGGGGATCTTTTCACACTATTCGTCGAGTGAGTTCTCTTCGTCTTTTCTAGCCAAGTGTACAAAGGATCATATAAAATCTCAGAACATCAAGTTTATATTAGTGCGAAGGAACACCACGAGGTGTTCGTAAGTTCCGATCGATACCAGCGCCATTTTGGGCGGGGCCGGCACAGTCCGGAAGCAGCATCAGGGGGAAATGTTTCCATTACTGGCAGTTTGGACCAGAGTCCTTTTCGGCAGTTCTAGAATTCACGCTAACAGAAGGTGTGGCAATGTCATGTTTGTTTCGTTGGCGATCAAGGCAGCCGTCCCTTACCGGAAACCTGCAAAGGCCGAAGGTTCCGCCGGGGACCTTTGTATGATCTTCAAGGCTGCGGAGATGCTGTCGGAGATGGGGGCTCGTGCTCCATGGGACAAATGTTCGAGTTGTATGGCTGGCCAAAGTTACTCTAGTGGCCGGGGCCCGCCTTCCAGCGGATCCAGACGCCATTTTGAGGCCCTACAGGGGCCACTCTCGTCGAGTTTGCAAGAATGGAAGAGACCCTTCGGAGTGAAAGGAAGAGGTCCCTGTTTTGTGAGAGCGGGACGTTCAGCTGGGGTGCAGCTGTGATGCCCCCACCTGGGGGGCGAGGGAGACTCGTTCACATCGTCTCCTTCTCCCGGTGCACTCCATGCCGCTCCTTTTCATCGCCCCGCATGAAGGCCTCTCCACATCCGGTGTTCCCCAAGCGCCACCATTGTACGTTCGGTGCTGCGCAAATACTGGGGTGCCACCATTGTACGTTCGGTGCTGCGCAAATACTGGGGTGCCACCATTGTACGTTCGGTGCTGCGCAAGTACTGGGGTACCACCATGGTGTGTTCGGTGCTGTGGAAGTATGGGCACCATCGCCTGACTGGGGATGTTCGGCGTCGGGCTGGGGGCTGGGAAACCTCCTACCGGTGGAGGTGGGAGAGGCTCGTCCGCGTCGCCTCTCCCTCCCAGCCCAACTTGGACAAATTGTTGTGGAGGTACGTGCAGGACATCCCGCCGTCCAGGACTGCTGCGGCTGTGACGGAAGAGAAAAGGAAGAGGTGCCTTGTTCTCCTCTTGGACATGTGGCGGGACTACCTTAGTCTTTCCAGGCCCGTTGCGGCCGGCCAAGGAGACATGTGGCGGGACTACCTGCAAATGCCCAGGCTGCGGGCTCCTGCCTCTCCTCCGGCTCCCCCATACGTTAAGATTTCCTGACCAAGAGTTGGCGGCGGGGCTCGCCTTATATGGGTTGCCGTTGGTTGGGCGTAGCCGTAACCCTGCCCTACTTTGGAAGGTTCCAGAATGGGGGGGGGGGCGAATGTTCTGTTTGACTTTCATTTTCTACAGTTTATCGTTATTATTCCTTGTTTGTTGTGTTAAATTAAAAGTTCAAGTTTATTAATGGTCTACGGATTTTGTTTTACCATTTCTTTCTTTCCAGGTTGCTTTGATGCTAGGTTTCTGCTAACAGAGGTCGAGTAACACGGAAACACGTGTGGAGGGATGACGCAGATTTGTACATTACATACACACAAACTCAGACGGGGGACAGTACAAGTACGACATACAAAGACCCAAGACAAATATAAAAACAGTTATTGGTCATAATTATCTCTTTCCGTCTGTGAATTTTAAACGAGGCTGGGTTCCCGTCTTGACATTGCCCGACCTAGGAGAACTTGATCATGCCGCTGAGATTTTCCTGGCGAAATCTGTGCCATCGGGCATAATCAAACGCGGTGGTTCTGTCTGGTCTGTCTATGTAAGTCGGGTTCTTCTCTGTCTCGCGCCTTTTCTCGTACTGTCGGTCTGTCGTTCTTGTCGGCCCTTTGCCTTTACTCACGCTCAGTAGAGTCGGGCATTGGGCTTTCCAGTGTCCGACATACCTACAAAAAGCGCATTGGTCTGACCCTAAGTCTGGTCGTCCTTTGCATAGTGTCGGGGGATAAGTTGTGGGTAGCGGTGTCCTGGGGTTGTCCTGTCGGTATATTTCCCTACTTGGTTTATCCTCGTCTTTTCTCTGTCGTTTCGTAGCCTCTCTGCGCCACATACCGAGACTGTCGAGCATAATTGGCGTCGTCTTATTATTTCGAAAGGCTATTTCTAACGTTTCTATTTTATCAAGGTCAAAGGATCCTGCCAGTGGCCACTGTTTGTCTTGGCTATCTTCGGTATACCTGTGCCATAATTTATTATAAGCTATGGTGACTAACCCATAGTTTATGAACATGTCCTTATTAGGGGTGCCTTCTAGTGGAGCTATATGGTCCACCTCTAACACCCGGTCTGGGCTAAACAGGCTATTTATCAGTGGGGAGAAGACAGACATGACGGCTCGTAACGAGGGACTAAAAAGTCAGCACTGCCTATCTTATCACTAGGTGCAAAGACTAGACAGAATATTTCTATTCTACGTTGTTTGCAGGTAGTGAATACCTCATGGATCAAAAAAAAATATATAAAACCAAACGACCAATAAATAACAATGGGGAGAATGAGTAGGTCCGCAAAGATCTGCGTTACCTACCCTTTTCACTATCTGCAAAAAGGGTGGTCTCTTCCCTGCTTGCAGACAGGGAATCTCCAGGAAACAATAGTTTTGTGAACAACAGTTCAGTTTCAAGCAATTATTGAGTGGGGGAGAAAAAAGAACAAGCACGGCTGCTACCCTACCTATCCTCCACTGCTTGCAAAGGGAGAGAGAGCCTGTTGTTTCTCCGTTTGCAGACAGTGAATCTCCAAATAAAAATAATCAGAGCAATACTAGTATTTTGAACAATCAAGCAATCAAAACAAATTTTTTTTTTTTTTTGCAACTTGTCGTGGCAACACGACCTTACCCGGACCATGTGGACAGTTTCTTGTCTTCCGAATCCAGCGCCCGATCGTCCTCTTTTTCTCTTATTTCTCACGGCACTCCTGATGGTTCCCAGTCAGGACCGTAGATCACTCGAGAGAGGTCTGTTCGGAACTAGTGAAGTTCGGATGATCGGCTGCCAGACGAGGGTCTATTGGGCAAGAGCTCTCCCGATCGTTGCAGTCGTTCACTCTGTCGTCGGGACCTCTCCCACTGGATCCACGAGTCGCTGATGGGCCCCACGCTTGGGACGCCAATTGTAAAAAAAGTTCAATCGGGTCGGGGACAATCGATATTTGCCCGGCGGTATTGCCTCTGTGACCCTCTAGTTATTTAAATCAATGAAGAGGCAGGCGCTGGAGACTGGAAAGCAGGAAACAAGGTTTTTTTATTCTCTCCGGAGGAGAACACAACGAAACGGACAGAAGGTATCGTTCTGAGGTGCTCTAACTGTATTTCTGAGGCCTGGCCTCTTATACCCACATTTATGACTTTATTGCAGATTACACATACATGTTTAAAGCTTTGATGTATGGAAAAGACATTCTCGGAACTCCCCTTTGGGCCCGTTCCCACACACATTTACAGTTGAAGTCCCCACCCTAGTCACAACAGGTGATGAGCATCGCGCAGCTGGATAATCCGCCGATTCACGGAATGTGGGGAGTTTGATCGGATCTCATGGGGTGGGGGCTTTGATCAACCCGGGGATTCTTTGATGGGGGAAGCTTTCTATTGTACGGGGAGGGGCAAGGATGGTATCGGCAGAGCTGGGTGTCGGCTTGGGAACGGGGAGGACAAAACGGGCACACGGGGAAAAAGGGGTTTGCATCTAAGGGCCGGAGATCATGAAAGGAAAGCAGGGAGGCGTCGCGCTGGGAACAGGATGAGGGCCTGGGGTAGAGCAGCGCCGGAGAGGGGTTTATGACTCAAGGCAGGTGCAAGCAGGGGGTGGTCAGCGTGCGGGCTTAGCGAAGGCAAAGGGCTATGTCAGGGGCCAGCGGCATGCAAAAGGGTTTGTTCTGATCGGGGCATCTTAAAATGGCGGGTGCGCACGACAAAAGTGTGGCATCAGGGAAGAGGCAAGATGGCGCAGATAATGTTCACCAAAACGCACTAATTTTCCACAACTATGTCTTTGCTTTTTATGTGCGAAAGTGCTGGTATGTGTTGAAGGAGCCGTAAGAAGTTCCCCCTGTTTAAAATGTCATGCCTCCCCTTTGATGTGTAGATCTGCAGTTGTAGGGTTGTTTTAAAACTGTTTCTGGCATCTGGTGCAATTGGTGTTGTTCTAGACAAAGGGTCCGTGCATGTTATATCTTTGGACTGTGTCATCTCTATAGCATGGTCCGAAGTAAATTGCCCAATTCTTTGGTTTTTGGTTCCCAAACCTGTAGTTTCATCGGCAGACCCGTGTTCAAATTTATCTTTTGCCTGTTCGTTTATTGTTAGTGTGGTTACCTTTGTTAAACTACCACTTCCTGTGCGTGGTAAGACCTGCAACAATGATGGTCTTGGTGTTGCCTTGTCTATGAGCTCATCTTTACTCAGGGAATAATTTTTGTAATTTGGTTTTGATAAATATCGCGTAAAGATTGCTTGATGTTGGCCTTTCCTGTGTGTGGGGTGATTTGTCTGTGCCCTTTGTAGGGACATGCAGAAGTTGAGCCATAGTCCTTGTATTTTGTATGGACTTTTGGCGTTTTAGTTGTTTTTTCTGTTTTTTCTTCATGCGCAGTGAAAGTTTTATCTCAGTACTACTAGTTGAAATCTCCTGTGTCCTTTCCTCCTCAGGGGTCCCAGTAGTTTTAAGTGTTAAATTTGTATTAATTAAATCTAGATTTAAATTTGTGGACACTGTTTTTTTTAGTATTCTCTTGGTGCTCTTCCTTGTCAGGGGTTCTAGATATTTCCATTATTTGTTTAATAGCTGTTGGGTCCGTATTTCTATTGGAAATTAGGTTTGCACTAGCTATTTTTGGGGTGTTTTCATGGAAGTGTTGTTTGTTGGCCCCCTTTGTTCTATTACAAAGTGTTTGAACTGTTTGAGTTTTTAAATCTTCAATCAAAGTGGTGAGCATTTCTGGGATGGATACAAGTTTATCGATTGTTGGCCCACAAGCACAGTCTGTATTTAAAGCGTATTCTTGGGCTCGTGTTATCAGCTTGTTCAAATTAGCTAATTTTAGATCAATCCCCGATATTGTGGTTGCCATAATGTTTAGCAGGTCCACTTGGACGTCCATCTTATTTGATTGATAAGTTAGTGCCTCAAGTGTGAGTTGAGATGAATAATGTTATACTTGAGCAGGCAAATGTTTTTACGTATCTTGGTATTACATTAAGTTCCAAACTTAAGTGGAATCCACATTTGGACATGTTATTGCTTAGACATGCTCAACTGTCTGGTGCTTTGTTAAAAGAACATCGGCAATCCCACACCAAGCAGATTGTCCCTATACTGAAAATTTACAATGCAAAAATGTCAGCATCAGTATTGTATGGGGCAGAATTATTGGGCTTTAGTAATTTATCTGCACTTTCGACCTCGCAAAACAAATTCATGAGGTCTATCATGGGCTTACCTCAATCTACTCCTCTACTACCACTCTATTATGATCTGGGAAGCCAGTATTTGGAGGATGTTGCCCGTTTTGGACTCATGGCCTACTGGAGGAGGCTCTGGGTCACCCCGGAGCTCACCGAGTATGCCTATGCTCTTTTGGAGGTCAGGGATACAGTTGGTGCGGGAAACATTTTGTGGTTGAAGCAGGTCAAGTTAACATTGTGTGACCTGGGGTTGAACCTGTTGTGGCAAAATCCAACTAATGCTACATTTCCGTCCCGTAAAGAACTAAAGGGGCTATACTGGAATATGGTTATGACAAAACACTTTTCGTCTATCACGAGCACTTCCCTGACTAGGGTCTACTTAGAGACCAAATATGTACCCGTTTATGAAAAATACTGGGACCTTATAACGGTTCCCTGTGATAGGAAATGGTTCCACCAAAAGTATGGAATGCCCGTTTTGTCCAACACAACTGGAATCTATTGGCCATGTTCTTTTTATTTGCCCAGTCTATCGGAATGTGGGGCATAAATGGTTAAAGCCGATCTGTCATTCGATGGGGATTACCTCAGGCACTGAAGCCTTAAGGATTTAAAAAACTGATGGGAATGAATTAAGTATAATCGCTATCTCCAAATTCTTACATGGCATGTGGATAATCCGTGCCCATGGTTTGAGTAACCAATGAATGTATGAGGTGTGATTGTATTAACTGGTTTTATTGATACCTGGTATATATATGGTGGCTGTTTTATGGATTTTATTGTTTTTATAATGAATTTTATATTAACTTATTGTAACTTTGTATGTCCGGAATATGTAACTTTGGATCATTTCTATGGAGATCTTGAATTTTGTAAGGATGAATTCTAATGTTTTATGGTTATTATTTTAAATTGTAAATGTCTTTTATGATTATGTAATCGAATAAAGACTATTTTGACTTTAAAAAACAAATAATTAAAAAAAAAAAAACAGAGAAACTCCATTATTTACCTGGCTGCTGCCTAAATAGCAGACATTTTGTATTGTTTTGCTGGCAGGTTGGTAAATAGCAAACAAATGTTTCTTTTTACCTGGACTGTGGCTAAATAGCAGACGTACTATTTGTCCATGTCTAGTGGCTGTGCAAATTGCCAAAAAACTTCACAACTTACCCAGCCCCTGACAAAACAGCAGACATTATGTACACTTTGACCAGCT
The DNA here is from genome assembly GCF_964261635.1 of Lissotriton helveticus. Lineage (NCBI taxonomy): Eukaryota > Metazoa > Chordata > Amphibia > Caudata > Salamandridae > Lissotriton > Lissotriton helveticus. The sequence goes on from NC_136057.1 coordinate 1,766,314,399, forward strand.
GTCATGCAAATCACAAATAAACGTAATTATTTTCCTGGCTGCTGACTAAATATCAATAATTATGTACTTTGGCCAGCAGCTGTGCAAATTGAAAGGAAATGTTTTACTCAGCTGCTGGCTGATACTATATACTTTTGGAAGCTGCTTTGGCAACTAGCATAGACACTTCACTATTTACTGGTTGCAGTCTAATCAGCTGAAATTATGAGTGATTATGCCTAGCTCAGATTCCAGTAGGTACTAACCACCAGGTAGACCTGCAAAGAGTGAATACAATTAGTAACCATTTCCTTATGCAAGTTTCTGCTAAAATGGATTAATGTGCAATTTGTACCCGAACAGCCCTGTCTACAGGTCCCAATACCACTGAAAAGAATACATGAATGTGTCAAAGTTAATTTGGCAGCCACAGTACAGAATGCCACTCAGTTGTGCGAAGATACGGCGATTTGGCATCCCCTTTATGGAGCTCTTTAGATAATCCACAAAGGCTCCATCTCCTTTAACTCTATCTGAAGAGGTGGCAAATCATGAAGATGATCATTACAAGACTAGGTGAAGGTGTTTTCTCTCTAGACTGATGTACTCGCTTTTACTCATAATGTCATGTGAATGCACCAGGGATTTCCAAAAGGCTCCATTATTTCAGCACCTCTTTTCCTGCCCTAAATTTTCTTGTAACCGTTCGGTGCATTCTAGAATTTGTAATTCTGGTTTAGTTCAATTAAACCAATCAGTCTAAAACACCTGAAAACAATCATTGGTAACAGCAAAGGCCAGAAATGGAAAATTTGTGTCCTAGTGACATGATGCCATCTGATAAACCTAGGCATGTAGGTCAGGGGTGATGTTTTGTATAGTAGAACCAGTTGAATATGGCCATTTATACAATTTGCCAAACTCAATACCATTGAGAGGTAGATTCCAATCTCAAGACAGAAAAAAGTAGGAAAACTAGATACATCAAACAAAAATAGAATCTATGTGCCTAGCCAAACTTCATTGTAGTATTTACAGGAGTGTAACCCATAGACCAGTTCAGGACTGAGTAAGTAAGGTGCATTAAGAAACAATGTCCTGATCGGTAAGGATGTGTAGGCAATTAATTATGCATGCATACAGCATTACTCACAAGGAAAGAAGGAGAAAACACATTAATTTAGAAAAAGATAGTTCATCATCTTTATATTGCAATATAAGTAATGGTCGTAGAATATACAGTTAGAAGCAGCACTGCATAAATAAATTGGAGACAACCATAGAACACTTGGTGCTTAAAAGTGATTGTGATGAGAGTGGCGACGCAAGTGAAGAAGTGAACAGCGAGAACGGCGCACTGTGACAAAGTGCAAATAATTTACAGTGAGTGGCTCCAAGGCAAGTGACAACGTGATATCACAATACAAAAAGTTTTTCAATTGGTTGTTGAGCCACAGAAGAGGAGTACGCCTGTTATTAAGCTGTTAGGTAGACAGCGTTTCGATCCATATTAGTTTGGATCGTCATCACACCCTTGATACCACCTTGACACTTGTTACAAAAATGTAGTCCTGACTGAGTCATACCATACATGCCAATATCAAAGCTTGGCATGATCCTTTAAGGTCATCATCGATGTCAATTGTTTTCACCCAGCAACTTTAGGGGGGAGGGGTGCCCCGTACTTTCTAGTTTGTTCACACAAGCAGAGAAATATCAAATGGACATTTGTCAGAAGGTCAGATGGTAAGACAACCAACTACACAGCACATTAGTTTGTCCAGTACGACCAGTGTTCTTAAAGCATCAAAATAACCAATGGTCTACCAATACTCATAAAGTTGTCCTTTTCCTATTCAGCGTATCTTTGTTGGTTATACCATGAACCTTTAAGTCCACAGTATTTGCAAGATGCAATTACCCGTGGTTTTGATTATGCAAATTAGATTCACAGGGTTCAAGGCACTTAACAAATTGATGTGTGCAAACGAAAATGTCCACAAGAAACAGCTAAATGGGTAAGACACAAAGAGTACTGAAAACGCAAAAATAACTGATGCTCATAACAGGGCATCTAAGAAAGGTATACAATTCATAGGAACTAATGCACAGAAAATCTCAGGGGTATGTACATCATTTCCAGGACATAATTTGAAAATATCTAAAGTGAGCTTTGAGAGGTTCTCCATATTAGTGAACAAAGTGTGAGCTAGAGCAGTGCAGTAACAATTTGGAAGTTAGATAATGTTCAGGTTATGGGGTACAAGTGATATAAAACAACTGACAATTGAGAAAAATAAGTTTGCGAGGAGATTACTGGGGTTACCCCAATCAGCGCCACTTGTCCCAATATTCCACGACCTAAACCTGAAGCACACAGGGCATCTCACAACCCTACGCCCATTGCTCTACTGGATACAGCTATGGACAATGCCAGAACTACTAGCATATAGAGAAGGTGCCCGCAAACTATTGGATATTGACACATGCCTTACTTTCCCATGGTTAAGATTTGTCCGGAAATGGCTTATAGAGCTAGGTCTTGAATCGTGATGGACCAACCCTCACAGTTTAACGTCAAGCTGTAAAGGCAAGCTAAAGGGTATTTACTGGCAATACATATATTGAATGCACTCCATTGCTACCCAAGATTAGGAATGTTAACAATTGATTTCCTTGCTATTAAGCCATGTCCGGATTGCTAGGATTTCCTTGATCAGGTACAACCGTATTTTGCAAGAATTTTGTACCTAAAGCTAAGAAATAACATACTACAGATTAAGAGTCACACTACAAATTGTGGGGGCAAGGAAGATCGCTCCTGTACTCTATGCAGTAGACGCACTTTAGGGTCTATAAATAACACTGCAAATGTTGCACATGTTCTATTTTTCTGTCCAGAGTATGACAGGGCAAGGAGCAAATGGATTCAACCACAATGTAATTTGCTGGGATTCAGAAAGCACCAAGAGGCACTGAGGGTATTGACAACAAGCACCCTACCACACGCTATATTTGCATTATCTGTTTATAGTGGGTCTAATAAGGAAGAGACGGGTTAAAACTGTGATGTAATAAAGATTAAGATATCTGGGGGAGTGCTAGGTGGCGCACTAGCAGATGGCCGCTCTGTAGCGAGCTCCTGCCGCCCGGCATAATTTATCCTTATACATATCCTTTTAATGGCCTGACTGGTGGAATCTGACACCCCTGATCGCTTGATGCCACTGTCCTGCATCTGCGGACCGAGTTTCGCCTCTTTTCTTGCACAACTGACCCTGCAACCGGCGAGAAGAGTGTGAGCCCCGCCAGACAGCGGGCCCTCTGGTGCAGAGGGGCCGGCCTCAGCGACTACTTGACACCGTGGCTGCGGCGAGGCGGACTGGGCCGTATTGACCGCACTTCTGCTCCGGTATCGCGGGAGCTGCGCTGGGCTGCCCGCGACGCTGCTGCGTCTGACTGCTGCTACCCGAGGTGAGCCTGGACGGACATTGGTCCCATTGCACAGAGGGCACTGGGGCGCGGAAGACCCTAGGCGCGGACGCTGATCTGCATTGTGGCGCACCTTTAGAAGATACACGCCTGAGGCCTAAAGCACGGCCACTCCGGACCTCTGTGCGGCACTTCGGACCCTGCAGAGGGGGCTGGCTCTGGGCTTATAGCGACATTGCTGGAGCACCTCTTACATGTGGTGGTGCTGATTGCTCGGCGATATCCGAGTGCAGGTATTTTGCACCCCCTCCCATCTTCAGACTTGGGGAGCTGCGGAGACAAATTGAGGCGGCCAGCTACTTAGCGCCGGCACGTTAAGGCGCTCTCTGGAAGAGGAGAACATATCAGCGCCATTTTGGATTTCGGGCTGTGGCAGCGCTGCGTGGCTTGATAGTGCTCCTTGGATATAGCGTGGCATAGATAGCGCTGTCTCTCCCCTTTGGCAGTGACGTTCAAGAGCATAGCGCTGTCTGGTCACCTCTGGAGTGGAAGTGGGGCAGATGCCTTGCGGATAGGTCTGAACTTGTGCATAGGAACCTTGTAGGGAGATCATACCCCTTGATCTGCGCTCTCTCCCACCGCACTGTGACCCATGAACCCCATTGCCTCCGCGGATACCCTTGCCGCTCTGGCCACTGGTGCGGTAACCACACAGGGATCCCTTTTTGATCCGTTAGGCGCCATGGGCAAGCCGGACACGCGCCAGCCGAAGATCACGTTTGACGCAGCAAAAAAAGCAACTCGACCTAGCCAGGGAGATCGCGAGCCAACTGGACGCGCTGTGGAGGACACGGCGGCGATCCGCCCCTGCTTCTCAAGTCCAGGAGATCCATAGAGAAGTCCGACAGGGATTCGCCACTATTGTCGACAAAGTGGACAGACTATCGTCTCGGATGGACGCCATTGCCCACAAGCTGGATGGCCACGATGAGAGGCTTAAAGAGGCGGAACGACGCATCTCTGACACTGAGGACGCCTGTGCCACCCACGCGTTTCAGCTGTCTCGCATGGACAACATCCTACGCTCCATAGCGGCAAAGAATGAGGATTTGGAGGCGCGCAGTCGGCGCAATAACATTCGCCTTATTGGGATACCGGAGTCCACCAACACTGGCCGTATGGAGGATTATGTAGAAAAGTTGCTCTTTGAGGCTGTGGGTACTAACGCTTTTTCTGCCCAATTTATTGTGGAGCGAGCGCACCGCTCGCTGGCGCCCCGGCCCAAGCCTGGAGACACCCCATGTCCAATAGTAGCATGCCTACAGAGACCGTGATGTGGCGTTGCGAGCAGCACGCAGCGGGCGGGAGCTGGTCTATAAAGGAGTTACTTTTTCCATATACCCTGATTTCACTCCTATGGTGCAGGAGGAGCGCCGTAAGTTTTTGGATGCCAAGGCTAAATTACGCAAGGCACAGATTGACTATGCGTTGCTTTACCCGGCGAAACTGCGGATTACTCATCAGGGGAACCAGCGGTTCTTTACGAAGCCACAGCAGGTGGAGGATTTTTTGAAACACCTGAAAAGATCGGCTGGGCAGGCGGCGGACACAGACGATCCTCGGAATCCCCCGATGGCCGACGCGGATATGGGACACTAGTAAGCCTCATGCACTATTTGATTTTGGACTGGGAGCACTTTTGGACTTGGTTTGGGATGTGAGGCGTAGTGTGGTCTGCTCTGATCACAAGTGGCTGGTGCATGATATGCCTCCCCTCTGGTGGGTTTAATGGGGGGCGGGCTTCCTGGCCCCTTTAGTATGCGGTCCTCTCTTATGGGAACGCTTGATCCCTGCCCACCTGTGGGCTGGTACTACGAGATCCTCTAAACATTGGTCCATTTGCTGTTTTAAGTGGAGGTGTCTTGGAAGATCTAGTGTATGCCTAGTTATTTAAATGCCTGGCACCTCTAACTGCCTGCTAGGGTCCTAGCTTCTGGCTGGCATGATGGAGGTTAGGTTGTGTCGCCACCTTTGACGGCCCCCTAAGGGCATTACCCCGATTTGGTCCACTACATGAGCTTAGTGAGACCCACAATGTTGGTGTTCTATTTGTTGGGGGGGGATGGAGGGGTGGGAACATGGTACTGGCATAATTGGGATGCTTCAGTGGGTGGGGAGGGAGGAGGGATACCCGGATTGTATGAATGTTGTGATAAACGGTTAACTGCGCTCCTCTGCGCAATCTTGGTTTCTACACCTGCATTTACTGAAGGGCTTTTCAAATCCTACCTTGCACATGGTGATTTCTTCTTTGCTCTTGCGTACTGTGCCTTTGCTCTGGCTGCACATGCTCCAATTAATATACCACCTGCACAATGGCTTATAGGGGGACACCACTAAATGTCCTTACATGGAATGTTCGAGGGTTGGGGGACCCACGGAAGAGACGACAGATCATAGCCTACATAGACCGCCATCACATACACATTGCGATGCTACAGGAAACCCATCTTAACCCCCTGCGCGCCCCTGCCTTTGCCTCCCGCTGGTCAATGCACAGAGTATTTTCCTCTTATTCTACCTATGCCAGGGGCACTGCCATACTAATTAGGGGAGAGGGGTTGGCCTAACGGCTAAGGCGCTCGACCTCGGACCTGGGGAACTTGGTTCGAGTCTCGGTAACGACGCCAAAAACCCCCTGTGATTCTGGGCAAATCACTTAATCGCCCCGTGCCTAAAATGAAAGTGTGTCCTCATGTAACGTAACTGGTGCTATGTAAAGCGCTCTGATAACTGATTCGGTTCGGTTCTAGTTCGCGCTATATAAAACTCGGCAAAAAAAAAAATTAAGAATAATGTGCCCTTTGCTGCAGTGGATTCCTTTTTTGACGACCAGGGAAGGTTTTGTCTCACATGGGGAAGACTAGGGCTGACTTCGGTGATGCTAGTATGCTGTTATGGTCCCAACACAGAGTCCCCTGAATTTTTCTCTTCGCTATGGGATAAAATAAGTGAAATTGGATCGACCAATGTTATTTGGGGAGGAGATTTTAATGTCACGTACGATCCTGCTACTGACAGATCTCATCCCGCACCGCACCAGAGCTGCCGCTACACTTCATGATATTATCTCTGATAACTGCTTATTATATGCTTGGAGACACGTCTATCCGCTTCGGCGTGAGGGTACACACTTCACTGCGCATGCTGCCTCCTGGGCGCGGCTAGACTTCTGGCTTGTATCCCGAGGTTTGGGCCCTCTGATTAATGCAACACAGCACTTAGCCAGGACATATTCCGATCACGCGCCTGTTTTGCTCACTCTTTCCCCCTCGACCTTTAAATGCCCGCGTAGTGCATGGCGGCTGAATGCGCGTATGCTGCTAGATGAAGTCTTCGAATGGAACTGGAAGATGAGATCCGAGCCTTCTTTGAGACCAATAAAGGTTCTGTCAACAGTGTGGAAACAATTTGGGAAGCATTCACAGTTACCATTAGAGGGGTGTGCATATCGAAGGGAGCGGGTGTACTAAAGAGTATCATTTCCACTCTCCAGAGACTAGAGCGGGAACTACGTGGGCTTGAAGCTCTCCTATCCAACCGCCCAGATGGGCTACTCAAGGCAAATTTAGGGAGACTCTAACGGAATATATGACAGAAGCGGACAGGGAGGTGCGCTTTCGGGGCAAACACTGGGTGGCGCGCCGCTATGGAGAGGGGGAATGCCCGGGCAAGGCTCTTGCCGATGTGATTAGGCATCCGCGAAACTCCAATTACATCATTGACTTAGAACGGCATGACGGCGTGAGATCCTGAGATACTGCTACTATCCTGGATGAATTTACCAATCACTACACCATCCTATACACAAATGTGGGCCAGCGCGATCTGGATTTGGCCTCCTACCTAGGCGATGTGGCCTTGGGTTGGATTAGTGACGCAGACCGTGAATTCTTGAGTGCGCCATTCGAGCTCGACGAAATCCGTGATATTATGGGCATGCAATCGGGGAAAGCCACTGGCCTTAACGGCATCCCTATAGAATTCTATAAAACTTACATTGACCTGATGGCACCTATTCTGCGTGAAGTCTTCGAAGAATCCCTTGAGGTGGAAATTCTTCCGCCGTCCATGAGAGAAGCGCTTATCATTTCCCTCCTGAAGCCCGACAAACCTCCCCATATGTGTGGCTCCTATCGACCCCTTTCCTTACTTAATTGTGATGCTAAGGTCATTGCCAACAGATTGACTTTATTGCTCGACCGCCTAGTTTTGCCGGACCAATCTGGGTTTGTACCCGGGAGATCCACCTCTCATAATTTACGTACGCTCTTTACTGTCCTGGACACTGTCTCCCCTGACCTCCCACTGGCAGCGGTCTTTCTTGACGCCACTCTGTCGAATGGGACTATCTGTTTGGGGTCATGCAGAGGATGGGCTTCCCCTCCATATTTATTTCTTGGATCAAGCTCCTATATTGTCAGCCAGGCGCTAAGGTGCTGATCAATGGCCATATGTCCACGTCCTTCCCCATCGCCCGAGGTACCCGGCAGGGTTGTCCCCTGTCACCTCTTTTAATCGCATTGGTCACAGAGCCACTGGCGGCTAGGCTAAGGCAGCGGCACAATGATATGGCTCTGAGATGTCATTTACGACTAATCCTCGTTTCTATGTACGCCGATGACATTACGCTCTATGTTCGCGAACCCGGCACCAACCTTAATGTGCTCCTCCGGGAATTTGTTATTTTTGGCGGCATATCTGGGGTCCAAATTAATTGGGAGAAATCGTGCCTTTTTCCCCTTACACTCTCGACGCAACGCTTCCCTTTAGATTATCCACTGGAATGGTGCAATGACGAATTCCGCTATCTGGGGATTGGCATTACCAAGGATAGGGAGGAACTTCTACGGCTTAATTATGGTGTAGCGCTCACCCACAGCACCGACAAGATAACCCGTTGGATTACGCTCCCGCTATCAATGGCTGGACGAGCCTCTTTGATCAAAATGGTCATACTTCTGCAACTGCTCTATCTTTTCCTTAACATTCCGTACCATCCAGGGCACCATTTCTTCGCCATGTTGAAGTCCGAGTTGATCAGGCTGGTTTGGGGGGGAAAACAGGCTCGTTTGCAGTGGTCGATACTCACCAGGCCCTATGCCGCAGGTCGTTTTGCTATTCCGGACCAGGAACTGTACTACATTAACGCACAAGCCCACTATCTATATTATTGGGTGCGGCATCACCAGTTTATGCCCCACATAGCCGCTGAATATTGGCTTGCACACCCGATCCCACTGGAAGGGATGCTATTTGCTGAAATCCCACCTAGTGACCGTACTCGGAACACTGTGAATGCCACGGTCACTGCGTGGTGTCGCATACTTACCCTAATGGGAGCGGACTCCCTATATTCTCCGCTCTTACCGCTGGCCTACCACCCTACTATGCCGCTACTACAGGAGAAGATCTTTCATAACCTTAAGGAGAAGGCTACCCTTGCCACTTCGGGTACCTTATACAATAATGGGCAATTCCTAACTATAGACGACCTCTTCCGAAACTTGACTCACACGACGCTAGACAGCATCCTATACTTGCGACTTCGACTTGGAATCCGAGCCCTGAATGTGGATTTCCCAACAGAGCCCCCCACACTTGCACCTCTCCACTTATTACTGCAGCGCGAAACGCCTACAAAACTAGTCTCTTTATTGTACCGCACCATCCAGGAGCACTAGGTGCAACCTACTCCGCAGGCCCAATCGAGAGGGAGTGAAGAACTGGGGGTTGAGATCACTGATGACCAATGGGAGTTTTGTTGTCTCCAAACTGGGCGAGTTTCAGCTAGTAGTAGGTTGCGCATTATACACTACAAATATCTTCACAGGTTATATTACACACCAGCCAAAATGCATCGGTTTCACCTAGGAGACACTGACACCTGTGACAGGTGCCATGCATCTAACGCAGACATGCTACACTTGGCCTGGAGTTGTCCGACGGTCAATACCTTCTGGGAGGAAGTTTTTGAGGCTCTGCATCAGATGACTGAGACACGACTAGACGCTACCCCACTAATGGCCCTACTGGGCTATGTCCTACCTGTACCCCCGTCGTCTCGAAAATATACAGCGTTGGCGTTATTAATAGCTAAGAGACGAGTGACGTGACGATGGGGCAGGGGCAGAGCGCCCAAATTTAAGGAATGGCTAGATGACATGACCTATTGGCAGGAACAGTTGTCCAACTATGCTGAATTGTTGCCTCCTTCCTCTCGACCTCGTGACATTTGGTCACCTTTGACAGCATATCTGTCAGCCAGAACAACAGATACTGATGCAGAAAGCCTGGCCGACCCCCCCCCCTTTTCGTAAGGACCCACCCCACCCCTGTACATGACTTGCCGGTACTGTAACCATTGCTCAACACACACAGCTGGGCTAGGCACCAATGACCTTAAGGGCTCCCCTAGTTAATATTAGTTAGTGAACTCCTGATTGTGAATGTGCTCTCATGCTATCATGCTCCTTTTGTCTCGTGCCCCCCCCTCACTTCCCGTGTGTTCTTCCTTGAGCGACCCCATTCGTGTATTGGATTGCATGCTTTGTTTGTGAGAAGTGCAGTGCATATTGAACACCTGTGTTCTTTCCCTTTTCCTTTGGATTTCACCCGCAGAATGTATATGTAGGATTTTTATTAGTTCCTGTTTTACTAATACATGTTACATCGTAGTGATTCTTCAATGATTAATTGACGCGGGCGGCCCGTAGTGGTTGTAGGCGACATGCTGTGTACCGTACTGCTTGACACTCTTGCTTATTATGACTTATCCTATTCAACGGAAGCCGGCCATCCTGTGGATGTAGGCTGAGAGGCCTGTGTTTGCTGTGTTACTTATAATAAAAAAAAATTTAAAAATGTAAAAAAAAGATTAAGATATCTGTGACTGCAGGACCCACATTGGATTGTATAAATAACTAGACATCTATCATTTTTGTATACTTCCAAAAGCTTTTTAATTGGATGAAATTGTTTTATTATGATCGTCTGATATTTTTATGGAAATCATGTAACATACGGCTGGATATATTTTAGATTATTTTATTAATGATGTATTGATATGAAATCTTTTATAGCCTTTGGCCGAAATAAAGCATTTAAAGAGTAAAGAGAGTTAGATAATATACAGTTAGACCCTCAGGGGGAGCATGGGTGAGTGAAAATCCTGGACCTGTCTCTCCTCCCCACTCTTTCTCCAAAGGACTTCTCACACACAGGGTTTTGAGGTGTTTGGTGCTGGTGTATTGTTGCTCATAGTGCTGAGCCCAGGTAGGTTTTGACGGTCAATGATGTTGCACTGCTGAAAAGGTGAGAAGACATTTCTGAGACCTCTGACTCCTCAGCCAGGGCTGGGGATGATGGATCGTTTGGTGTGTGACCCTACTGGGAAATAGCCACTGACTATACAGTGGAAGATGACGACTTTTGACCATACTTTAATACTGCCATCCACAAATGTAATCCTTTAAATTCTTGAACCAAGGCAAGCTCAGTTCCAGACTATTGTAAGACTGGTATAATTTAGTGTTCTAACTCCAGCCCCATTATATTTGAAGACACGTTTGATAGGGAGCACCAGCTGCATTCCCACGGTAGCAGTGACAGGTTCGCCCTTTCCTCTGATGAGCACCACTTAAGGTATTTTAGGTTCATTCAAGTCAATGTCCAGATTACCGACACATCCCTGCAATAATACACTACCTACATAAACTCACCTATTAGTAGTGCACCCTGGTGTACCTGATACTCATAAATGTTCTGTCTAGATATGTTAACCTGCACACCATGTAGTCAAAATGTACCCTAATTTCCAGATCCTTATACCTAAATTAAAGGGTTTTGCGTGCTGCTGTGAGGTGAGGTTTGGCCCTGACCCCTGGTTAATAATTGTGAATGTGGGGACAAGGAAAAATCCGGCCCTGTGGAGTGCACAGCAATGTCCCTAAGGCTTCTACTAATTAATCATCCTTCTGTTGGTTCACTCAATAAACAAAACATATACACAAACCAGTTTCAATAACAATTTCTATTACATTGTTTCTCAAAACATGACATGAATTATTTCCAAATATCAAGTACAATGACTATCTCCAAAATAAAATGTTTTCACTTGATGAAGTTCAAGCTATGCCATAAACAAAAAAATACGTTTTTGGTATGAATTAACACATGACCAAATGCATTTCGGGTTATAAAAAACCCTTCTTCAGAGGTACATATGACAAATTTACATCACAGTTATACAATGATGGGCAACGGATAGCTGCCTTCCTCTGGAAGTACAAAAATGAAAGAAGAAAGACATATGTCATTATTATTAATATTAGTCTTGGTGGCTCAATCACAAAATAAGCATGACTAGAATTTGCTCTCACAATTCCCAATTTATCTTGCCAGTAAAGAGAAGAACGGATTAATGGCGAAGAAACATTAAAAAAACTGTACGGTGCTCTGCGGTACGGACGTGAACAGATCTCTGCAGCCCGGTGCTATCTTGGTAATTGTGAATCTAGGGCCAGATGTAGGAAAATCGTATTTACCGATTCATAAATACCGAATTTTACCGATTCTGTATTTATGAATCGGTAAATATGAAGGAGGCAGATTTAGGAAGAATCGGTAATTGAATTACCGATTCTTTAAAATTCGGTATTTACCGATTCGGTAAATACCGAATCGGAATTTCCTATTGATTTCTATGGGCTGTGAAGCCCATTGGAATCAATGGGAAATACCGATTCGGTAATTACCGAATCGGTAAATACCGATTCCTGCAAGGGTGCAGGGGGTGTCACTTTGACACCCTCTAGCACCCCAAATACAGGCATGTGTGCCATGTGGCACACAGACATGCCCTAAGGGCATGTCTGTCTGTCACATGGCATAGGTGTGCATGCACAAATGTGCATGCAGACCTGGATTCGGTATTTTACCACCCAATTGGATTGGGTGGTAAAATACCGAATCTGTAAGGCCTTTGGGACTCAGAAGAGTCCCACCTACATCAGGAAGTTACTGATTTGGTAAAAATACCGAATCGGTATTTTACCGATTCGGTAAATTTACCGATTCGGTAATTTTACCGAATCTGTAAAATAGGGCCCCTACATGCCAATTCTTAAATACCGGTTGGTAACGGCCGAAATCAGCCGTTACCGGCCGGTATTTAGGCTCCTACATCTGGCCCCTAGAGTTTAAAAATGATATTCCCTCTATAAAACGTGGATGTCTTAATAATGGCTATCAAAACCCCATGACGTGGAGTGCCTAACGTATACACCATTACATGCGTGTCTTCAAAAACATAAAGTGCATGAAGTCAGTAATGTTAAGGCCAGTAAGTTAGAAACCACGATTTCCATTTTAATGCTTACCCCAAGAAGTTGCGAATGTCAACAACGTTCTGTCAAACCAGAAAAAAACGATATCAATGTAAATAACAAAAGAACCACATCCGTGTGCTCAAACACTCAGTGCGAAATATCTGAAAAACGACGTCTCATCAATAAGTTATTGCGTCGCGCTACCGTTGTTGGAGATAAATGCGAGAGCCTTCATTAGGTGCTGACTCAAGAAACAACCAAAAAGGACCCATAGCCCCACCCATACGAGTGCCATCTTACCTAAGTGTGTTGGCGTTGTATGTACGCTCTAAAAAACATAATGAACGGATGCGCATTAAACACCAATTCCAGGACAAGTTTTTGAAAAGACACGCGAATGTCAAAAGGTAAGCGCAACTCACCTGTGGTGCATGAAAAAAGCATTGACTGAGGACTCGGCCCCGTGATCACTAAACAAACGTAAGTGCGTCCTGACGTACGTGTGTTTTAATAATAAATGTCATAAAGAATTCTTAATCTCAACCCCAGTCCTAAAACACAGCCTGTCTGTGACTAGTAAATTACGCCTTATTTTATTGAGGACCGGGTAACAAAAAAAATTTCATTGAGCGCTTTCTCATTTCTTTTGTCGTACATAACAAAGTTTTTAGTGCAAAAACAGTGCCATGAAAGTGGTGAAAGGCAGGGGGCGTTGGCTTGACGCCGAAGTAGGGAGCAGCGGACCTCGGAGATCCTCTGTGGTCTCCCTCCACAGCAATTCCTCCTGAGAAGCTGGGGTTGCCCCTGGCATCATAGCTGGCATCGGAAGTCCTGGTGCCCACTTGTGTACAGTTTCGAAGCGCTGGGGATCTGTGGTACACAGAACCGGCGATTTCTCTCCCCGTTCACGCTCCAGCTGAGTGGTGGACGAAATGGCGACTGCACCTCGCCACAGCAGCCTCCGCGAGTAAGGGAGCCCAATGCGCCGAGGACGCCTGCTGGGCGGCGGTGTGAAGTGAGGGATCAAGAGGACAACAAGCGTTTAGCTGTGAGAGGGGAGCCGGACTGGAAACCGAGGCAAGGTGAGGCTTGGGACGCGCACAGCGACGGATGCCTGACCTTAAAATTGCGGCGCAGGATGCTCCAGGCAGGTTGCGTTAGTGAACGCGGGCGTCAATTGAGAGCGGCGATTGTGGCAGCCTGGTCCCTCTGAGTAGACAAGCATAACCTGCTCCTAGCGCCTGGACTTGGACATAACTTTTTGGTGGTGGGGAGCGGATGCAGGCGAGGAGCCTTTAAAGTGGCATGTGAACGCGAACCTGCAGTGAATCCCTAGGGGGAGGAACATGTGGAGGCCAGCCTTCGCCACTGCAGGCGCTGGATCCTGCAATTAAAGGGGGCTGAGAAGCACGTCGGAATAACTGTAGCAAGACATGTGTGCCGCCTCGAGGGCTGGGGACTGCTGCACTGGATGCTTGGAGTGGCTGTGTAGCTCCATAACCGGGTGCTGACATGAGGAACAGCGAGGAGGGGGGCTGCGCTGCTGCCTGATTACTGAAACCTGAATGGGAGCTGGAACTGTGCTGCTGACTTGCTTGGAGCTGCAGACGTGCTGAGTATCTGCTGATTGTCCCTGTATGACCCGGGGTGATCGCCTGAAGCCCAGACAGAACGAAGACTTCCATCTGGCCTGTATATGAGAGGCTTCCCCACCGCCCACTGAATGAGAGAGTGATGGTGTTCACTATAAGGCAACCACGAGCATCAGAAAAACCACAACATTGCACCTATGGATAAACTCCCCACGTTGCCTTGCCCCGAGGGATTGGGATTATTGCACCATCCTGATACCTCTTCCGGCAAGCCACAAAATGGGAAGAAGGTCCAGGAGAAAAGGAATAGAGGTCCTGCGGATAGAGGGGCGGAAACACCACACCGATGAGGATGAGGGGGCACATACTGGTCGTGCGGAGAGAGCACCTGGAGATCCTACCCTGGCTGACATTATGCAGGCCATCACCTCCTCGAGGGAAGCACTGGAGACGAAGAGGGATGCCATAGGGACGGATCTCACCCTGTTGAAAGACGATCACCGCAAATTTAAGGAGAAAGTGGCTGCCAATGAGAATACCATGAAGGATGTCCCGAGCACGGTGGACACACTGAAGTATGCCCTGAAAGAGGTGGAAACCAGGATCAAAGTACTGGAGGTGAGGGCTGAGGATAGTGAGGGGTGCTCACGAAGAAACAACCTGCGCATCGTAGGTGTTCCGGAACGAGAAGAGGGAATGGATAAGATCCAGTTCCTGGAGACTTGGTTAAAGGCAGAGGTGTCCCCGAAGGGCCTCTCCCCATTCTATGCCCTGGAGCATGCCCGTAGAGTACCGGCCAGACTTCCTAAGCCTGGTGCTCCACCCCGCCCGCTGATGGTGCAATTTCTCCATTACCGGGATTTCCTCCTACAATGAGCTCGTGAAAAGCAGTCCTTACAGATCGGAAACAGCAAGGTGATGATCTTCCCGGACTATACTAGGTAGGTGCAGCGAGAAAGACCTTCCTTCCTAGTTGTCAAACGTAAATTACAATAACTTCAGCTCCCTTATGCCATGCTGTTCCCAGCTCGCCTGAGAGTGACTGCGGATGCGGCTAAACATTTTTTTCTTACTCCGCAAGAAGCTTGGGACTGGGTAGAGGCTTGACGCAGCAAGGAGTCGCGATCGCCACACCTGGAATTGCCCTGACAACACTCACCCTCTTATTCGCCACCCAGGGGGGCCCCTTCTCCTGATGGGAGACGTCAAGAATGAGACAGGGTGGTGCGAGTAGTGGCGGAGATCAGTCAAGGAGAGGCGAGCCTGACCAGCCATACCACGGACCCGGATCGGGATGGATCTGGGAGCTCGAGATCAAGCAGTGCCCATGGGCTCTCGGACACAGAACTTCCAGATGTTACTCCACAAACAGCAGATGGTGTCTTTGGTTGACCAGGCAACAGGTCATATGTCCAGAGGTTTGCCTGGCGGGCGAATGTTGGCCCTTGCTGTTAGCGGCTTAGATTGAGAACTACCAATGGGCACACTTGCACTATTGGGGCTTACCGCGTGCTCTCTGTCTGTGGGAGGGGGCCTGGGGGGTTCTGGGTCCAATGATGTCGGACACGTTCTGCCACTTTTATGATTCACTGTTTGAGTGTTCTAGTTTGGATGGGGACCTGTTTGGGTAGGCCTGTCCTGAGGAAAGGGAGTGGGAGTGTTTTTAATGTTCCGGGAAATTGGTTTGGGACCAGGCATGTTGCTAGGGGAGGGGTACACCGAGAAGAACTGGAGATTGTATTATGGATTCCACAGTAGGTTTTAAATGCATAACCTATAATGTTAGGGGGATGCACACTATGAGCCGATGTCACAAAGTCCATTCCTATCTGATTACAAGAATGGTGCAAATCGCATTATTAAAAGAAACACACCTCAAACAGAAAGAAGGGACAGCACTATAGCGCCGCTGGAGAGGGCAGATATTCCACACCACGTACTCAGCCTTTGCTAGGGGGATCCTAGTATGGGTGAGGGCGGGATTCCCCTTTCAGTGCATCAGACAAATATTAGATCCAGCGGGCAGGTTTGTGGTGGTGTTGGGGTGTCTCGATGGCCGAGATATAACTATAGGGAGTATATACGCCCCTAATGTTGACCAACCCGCATTCTTAGCGCACCTATCACAGACATAAGCGCAGGTCCTGACCGGAGCAGTACTTTTGGGGGGAGACTTCAAAAGTATTGCTTACGTGAACCGAGACCGATCTCACCCACCACTCCCTGATGCCCTTACACACAGGGTCGCAGAAGCATGGCGGAACTGGCTACGACATTGGGGACTGACAGATACTTGGAGGGTCCATCATGCGATGGAGAGAGACTACTCTTATTTCTCGGCTCTACATGAGCTGCATGTTAGGTTGGACTCCATTCTCTGCTCCCCAGACGTACATGTAGGGATCACCTTGAGCGAGTACTTAACGAGGAGGATATCTGATTATAACCCCTACTAATATCCTTGAGCTGGATGCGCACTAGGCCCAAAATGCCCAGCTGGCGTCTCAGACCGGAGGTGCTAGAGGACCAGGTATTCCGAACCACGATAGGTACCGCAATAGATGAATATTTCCAGAATAACATTGGCACGGCTGCCAACCCCCGCATCAAATGGGATGCCTTTAAAGCTGTCATAAGAGGTTGTTGTATTGGTGAAGCGGTGGGCGCACAGAGGGTTATTTTAAGCAATGTAGAGAAAGCCAAAAAACGGCTCCGATATTTTAAAAAAGATATACCGGAAAAGGTAGACAAATAAGCAGATCTGCTTGAGGCCAGGGAAACGCCTGCCTCCCAGGTGGAACCGCTGAGATGCTTTGACCACAGGGCCTATGGGATCCAGGCCCATGCTGAGAGGGATAAATCTGGGGCATTACTAGCTTGGCTGGCCAATCCAGCGCGAAGAGGGAATACAATCCTAGAGCTAAGGGGGAGGGATGGCGAGACTCATTACGGACAACAAGATATCTACACACAGTTCTTGGAATATTATACTACCCTATATCAGAGCCAGTTGGACGCTATGATGTTAGAAGGAGAGGGATTTTTGGAGGATATTGAACTTCCTCAAATTGATGCAGATGCAGCGGAGACTCTAGGACGTGACATAGAATTAAGTGAGACCAGGGGGGCTATTAAACACAAGGGCTCCCGGTCGAATTCTACCCCACATATGTGGATGCCTTGGCTCCTCGCTTGCTGGTCCTATACAATAGGTCAAGGCGACAGGTGCTTGCCCGTGTCGATGAGGTAGGCGGTAATTATACCGCTCTTAAAACCAGGTAAACCAGCCTGGGATCGCACCGCGTACTGCCCTCTTACTATGTTCAACCTTGACTATAAGATCTTGAGCCGCATTCTAGCTAGCCGTCTGATGACTCACATGACGGCGCCTGTGCATACAGACCAGGCAGGTTTTATTCCATCCAGGAATACGGCCATGAATATAAGGCGACTACTTCGACTGCTGGACACCCCCATCCAAGACAACGAAGAGGCATGCATCCTATCGAATGATATCGAAAAAGCCTTTAACAGCCTTGAATGGCCATATCTTTTCAGAGCCTTGAGGGCCTTTGGCCTTGGGGAGGGATTCGTGGCTTGGACAGCAATAGTGTATAAGAGCTCCACTGCCAGGGTGCGCACAGGAGGGGGATATCAGAAGCTTGCGCTGTGGGCAGGGGAATGAGACAGGGTTGCCTGCTGTCTCCCCTCTTGTTCCCGCTGGCGGTGGAACCTCTGGCTGTGCATGCACGCTCAGGGCAGTATTACCTGGGTCTGGGTGGAGTGGGCCAATCTCAATTCATTGCATTATATGCAGATGATCTGCTAATGTTCCTTGCCAACACTACGGAATAGCTACAAGGTGCCAAAAATCTACTGGCCAGACTGGGAAGGGTGGCGGGCCTTAAGGTAAACTGGAGCAAGACGTGCCTGTTCCCTGTTTTAAGTGGAAGGAATGACCCACTGGATGGGCTGGATGTCGAATGGGAAAGCAGCTGTTTGACCTATCTCGGAGTACGCATTTATCATACGGCTGCCGATTTACTGGAAGGTAATGTTGGACAAGCGACACGAGCCACCAAGAGTAATTTCGAATTTTGGGGACTCTCCCGCTCTTAGTGGGGGGATGGGTGGCACTCATAAAATGGTCATGTTACCACGGTTGCTCTATTATTTTGGGTTGTTACCACTGTGGATTCCGCAAAAGTTCTTTACCCAACTTAACACCATGATCACAGGATTTTTATGGGGCTCCGGGAGACGCAGAGTAGCGCTCGCAACCATGATGAGACTTAGACGGGAAGGGGGCTTTGCAGTGCTGGATTTTGAGGCCTACTACCACGCAGCACAGCTGCAGTTGTTCACGAAATAGACGGCGGGAAGGCTTTGCAATGGAGAAGATCAGGGGGGCTCAGATCCGGATCTGGGACAGCTCTCTCGGGTGTTGCTACGGCTCCCATTGAGCGAAAGGGACGCTCCGAGAGAACTGTGGGCGATGCGCCAATGCCAGTAGGATATCTCTGCAACTGCCCCCATATGCCTCTGAGATCCTGCTGCTGATGTGTGAGGCACTACCACATGGGGGAGACTGGCAGGGATTGAGGACCTGGGAGGAGGTGGGGATCTCCATTATTGGAGACCTCTACGAGGACAATATCCTGTTACCCTTTAACGACCTAGTGGAGCGGCACGAGCTTCCCAGGAGGGACTTTCTGCTACATGCCTCTCTGACAATGGCCATCTGTAAACATTGGAAAAAGGGAATGGTGGAACCGCCGATCTCGTTGACATGCCAATATGTAGTATCAGCAGCTGGGACGATCAAAGCAGACACTTGCCTCTATTGGCAGCTCACCCAGGAGATGAGGAGGCCTTTAGAGAGCCTGCGTCCTAAATGGGAAACAGACCTTGGGATGCCCATAGCTGAGAAGTCGTGGGCGGCACTAGTAGAGAGAGCATGGAAAAGCTCACCCCGCACAAGAGTAATGAGTATTTTGGGACCCGGTCAGTTTGCCCGCGATGTAAATTAGAAAACGCCAAATTTTTACATATATTTTGGGAATGCCCACTGCTAGAGGGGTTCTGGGGGGATACTGACTACACTGGGCGATATAACTGAAAGAGACAATACCCTGACCCCGGGATATTACCTATTGCATTGGTTTCCCCACACTGCCCGGAATAAAGTTACCAGTAAATTTATAGACCTTGGGTTACACCTGGCTACACGAGAAATTAACAGCCACTGGAAGGCGGCCAGTGCTCCTAGTGTCACGAGGTGGCAGAGGGAATTTATGAAGTGGGCAGATTGTGAGGGGATTCTTAGGCTGCAAATGGCCCAAAGACTAGACAATGAAAAAATGCTGGAAGTGGCGAGAGCATGGGAAGCATTAGTTGAGCTGCTCAAGCGCCTGACCGATGATACCGAACGGCACCCTGGGGGAGTGGACTTGTGAGTGAAGGTTGAAACGTCACCCTATTGAGTTGTGACCTATGGGGGAATTACCACATATAGTATGTAGGGGCTTCCCCTTGCTAGATGCCTCCCTATTGGAATTACTGTGTCAGTTGCCTTACATGGATGGGTATGATTTTCCACAGAGCTATTGATGATCGAGTGATATGCCTGGGGGGTGGGGAGGAGGGAGGAGTTGCAAAGTGGGGAAGGGAAGGGAAGGGACAGGTATGTTATTCTTCTTGTTTGTTGCAATCTCAGTGGGTTCGGGCTGGGACAAATTATTGAGATGTCGATCTCCAAACCATAACGACGCAGTGCATAACATCCCTGAGAACTCGAACTAGAACACCATACTTTGTTAACAATTTCCGCATTAGGCGACATATGATGAAACCTGCACCGGGAAATTTGCGTCCAACAGTCGTACTTATTGATATCTGTTATTGGTCAAACGATGTATGCTCTAATCCCACTGTCTCACTTGTGTACTTGGAAATTGCTGAATAAAGTCTGTTTGCAACAACAGCAAAATGAAAGTGGTTAAAGGCAGAGGTATTGTGAGACCAAAGTGTTTTTTCAAAAACAGACGGGTTGCTGTTTTATGACAAAAGCAAGATAATACAGTATTGCATCATCACATCACAACTTTACAATACACAACCCCGATAATCAAACAGTAAACTGACAAAGGGGCTTCCCCTTACCATCCCTATGCTGTGTGATAATGGGTGATATTGGGTGGGATAACTTCAGCTGTACAAAACGTCCCGATTAGGTTCAGATGAGTCTGCCACAACAAGCACAGCTTAGAAATTGTTGGGCATGATAAGCATAAAAAGTAACTCATCATCCAGTTAAAATTATCTGCGTATTTCTTTATTCCATAGGAAAGCGCATGTTAACAGGAACAACTTGCGAATTAAACCGCTACATTAAACATGCCCATTATGCAGTTGTTCTATGGCACGCGGGTATGATCCCCCTCCTCCCCCCCACTGGTTTTCGGAAGGGACATTAGTCTTGTAATCTTGAGAAATTATTTTTTGTTGTTTCAAAAATCGTGTTATTTTGCCTCAATTCTTTCCCTTCATTATGGTCCTTTTTGGTATCTTCATTCCTCCCCTTGCCCTTGTTCTACCCTCAGAATGTTCATTGTTCTCAACATTACAATTATCGTGGTAAAGCACCCCATCCATTTACTACTCAACCCCAAAAAGGAATCATTTACTTATGTTTGCAGAAACCTCCCAGCCTCTGGTGACTTTCAAGAGGGCAGATAAGGAAAGAGCTTGGCTCTGATCTGCACATAAATCCTCTAATCCCTACACTGCCAAGAAAATCCCACGGTGACCTTGCTGACCTGATGAATTATACAAGCACACAATGTAAACATAGGTAGTACTACAGTGAAAGCAATGGCATCCTTTTACAATCTAGTGCTTTAACTTTTAAGAGCAAAGCACGCTCAATCTAAATATGTAAAAGATATCACTACGACATTGGGTCAAGTGTCCGAATTCACTTTTTTGATTAAGACTTGTTATTCTCGAAGTTCAGTTATGAGACTTGACTACCATATAACATAGTGTTTCCTTCTCATTATGTGACGTCTTTGTTTTTCTAATAATCCCTATGTGGTTCTAACATTGCGCTTTAAATACATCAGTTGCAAGCCATGTTGTTTCGACGTGTCCTGGTGCTGTATTAAGGGCCTAATTCTGCAACTGGAGTCTTGAATCTGGCTTGCTATTGTTCCTATTACTATTTGAGAAAGAACGACCAGTCACACTGCTGCTGTGAAGCTATGCCTATGTTACGGCGGGATTTCTGATCTATTGCTATAGATCTAGATCCCAACTCAGGTCGACTGAACCGTTGATTCCTGTCATAGAGTAAAAGGCAATCCACTACTAGGTCAATCGGTTAAGGACTTACACCACTCTAAAGAACCACTTACTACGAATAAGTTTTAAAAGTTTAATATAAAGCCAAAGTTAACTGGAGATACAAACATCTCAAAATAAGGTTCAAAAGATATACTGGTATCAATACAAACATAAATTTTCTAAATGCTCTTAGTCGGCAGAAGAATGTCACCAAAACCAATTCAAAAATCATCAGAGTTGCAAGAATAGACACAAGCTGTAACTTGTGAGTCATTTACAGAAAGGAAGAAAATCCAGATTAGACTGTCCCTACACTAGACTAAGTGACATCCCTACTTAGTAAAATCTTAACCTAAAAAGGTGTCAGCCGTGGTGACTTCCAAAAAAGATCACTCACTTCCCTTAGTCTTCGTTGTGAATCGGTGTCTCGCAGTTATCCTATCTGCCTACCCATCCGCTCTCTTAGGTTCCTCAGACCATCTGCCCTAACTCCACCCAGGGGTGCTGTCCCTAATACAAAAATCACATTTACAATAGAAACGCCCTTTAGAGACGCCCCTCACGTGGTGTCAGTTCTGGCATTTTCCATGCTGATACTCCTCTCGGCCCATCGTTAGCGTTGACCTTGCTTCTCAGGCTCTTCTCCAACAGGACGATACCCCCCAGGAAATTCCTGAAGCCTCCTCCAGGCCTGTGCCTGGCTCCCTGAACAAAACTCTATTCATCACTCTCTTGACTGGAACCTCCTCGCACCTGCAAACAGACACTTGTACAGTGGGCCCCAAATTCCGGCCTCCACCGTATCTTCTTAGTCGTAAACCTTCGAGCAGGCTCCGCAATTTATGCTTAACATGACCTTCCCTAACTAACACATGCAGATCAAAAGAAATGACCTTATCTATTCAGGCCTATTAGAATTACATGAAACGGGCCTGTGCACTCTGTAAACCTTTAATTTCTTAGTCTAAACAGTATTCTAACTTATTACACACAATGGTTATATGAAACACTTCTATAAAACATATATTTCAGTTCTATGATCAATAATACTTTGAATTACAACAACGTTAAAAATCCATATCATGTGAGAGTGTAACAGCACCTTTCATTCTCTGTGAACTGCCATGTGGCCTACACATTTCTACGTTTAGCAGCATTACATTCTCCTCTACAACAGCCACATAACATGGGATTTCAACATCATTCTAACATCTCTACACACTTCTACATTAGCTTTCCACACTGATATATGCATTCTATTTTAATTAAACACTCTTATGTATTTTCACTCTATAAATTCGACACTCTTATGTAATCTCTACTAAACTGATGCAACGTGCTTGTGAATATGGTGCACTTCTATTTTTTTCTCGATTTGCGCTCTCTCAGTTCCCCCCTTTGATGACTTTTAGTAGTCATCACCATCACAACACCATCCCTGAGGTAAGAACTGAATCAAACAGAACTCGTTGCAGTACTCTCTCGTTTCATCATCTCTAGAGCCCTCAGACTCCTGTACTGATTATCCTGCATCGCAGCTAATCTCCTCTCCTGCTTTCTCATGGATCTCTGCAACCTATTTGATCTATACCATTTGTACAGCCGCACCAATCCCCACAAGGTGATTATACAAATCACTATTATGATGATAGGTTTCAGTATGTACCAAATGAAACCCTTTCCTAGGTTGGCAAACCAACCTCCAACTTTACCAATTTCATGACCTACTTTTTCCCACACATTTACCTGTGTCAAATCCTCAATCTCATGATGAATTTCAGTGATGTTCCGTATATACTTTTCTAGAGGTTTTGAATTGTCTGGAATGTAAGTACAACATTCCTGAACCTTCAAAGCCTTACAGACTCCTCCCTCTTTGGCCAACAGAACGTCTAGAGCAAGTCGGTTCTGAAGAACCATTGCCCTTATCGATTGCATCTCTCCCTCCACCAGCATTAATGATCTAGCAGTACTGGCGGACAACCTATCTACAACTGTTGCCAATCTTCTAATCTTGACATCATTCAGTGCTATCCCTAAAAGAGGAAACATAGCACCAAATACGTCTCCAACTACCTCCTCATAGCTTACATCCCTTCTTCCTCTAGCTTGAGTTCCTCCCTCTATAATTTCTAAATCCTTAGCATGGTATATTTTAGGGAAGACAATTGCTAAATAACATGATCCATACCAATTATCCGGTAGTTTCACGTATGCATTTCTTCCACAAACAAAATATACATTCGGGATCACCTGCATTCCCTTCAAGAAATCCTTTGTATAATATTCTAATTGGAAAGCATGTTCACAATTTACTTCTCCCACAAACACATTCTCATAATAGGTTTTACCCCTATATATACACAGTTTCCCTTTTTTCTCTCGATCTAAAGCTATTGGACCATTACTACCCTTTCTTTTGTGTGACCTTTCTTCCTCGGTCCAATCTGTTTTCCATTGGCCTGAAGCCTTTAAGATCTTCTGTCTCCTATACCGATCATCCACCTGTCCTATAAACCTTTTCTCAATTTCTGACACCTTACAAGTCAAATTATTTCTTCGGGCATGTGAAGTATCCAACGTTTTCCAAGGAATGAAAAATGTCTTTATTCTATCTTCACTCTTATAATAATCCCACTTGTTCATGTGCTTGTAGTTTGGAACTTCTGGTAAAACAGCATCAAAATACTCAAAACCATCACGTTCATAAAATATACTAAGCAACAAACTACATGTGATTCCATAAGTCAATGGAAGATGATGATATCTAATACCTTCGTCTACAGAGGCTGGCAATTGCATGCACACATAGCAATCTTTTGCCTCCATAGCATCAATATATTCATAAAGCAATTTAGCATATGCATTTGATTTGAAATTTCCCTGTGATTCATCCACATGCAACCTACGAGTCTCTGCTGCTAGTAAAGCTTTATCTTTCTCTGTATTGTCCCCCCTTTGACCAGCAGTAGTAGGTTTCTGTATCGATACAATTTTTGCTTCCTTTGTTGCCTTCTCTTAATTTTCATGTCCCACTACATATGATATAGTAACTACTAAAACTATAAGAAAAATTACTCCCACTAAAAGTGTGCCTACTATGCATTTTGTCCTGCGGTTTGGGTTGCCGGCCTCCATGATCTCAAGACAGTGTAGTTCTGATTTTCTTTCACAACACAAAGTATCTTTTCTTTGCTTATTCAGCCTTTCCGAACCACACCTGGAAGCTGATAATCCCTTCTGCAAGATCAGTTTTTGAGTTCTATAGCAACAGACAACCCTAGCCCTTCTCCGTCCACTAAATGGGAAGTCCCTAAATGTCTTCTTCTTCCACTTGGCGCTAGGTTATCTTTCAATCTGTTTATTTACAAAGTCTTTAGCAATCTGGAATCATACGTGTTCCAGCGGCTCTAATCACGTATTCTAATATTTCTAAACGAAGAATGATCTCCTCGAGTGTTGGCATCGTTGAACAAAAAGTCGGAAATTCTATTCTGTTTAAAACCAGTTCTCTTATCCTGCTCAGATAAGGAGGATTGGGGATAGTGAGTGTCAGCAACCCTTCGACCTCCACTCCTGGTACCAACAACACTACTTCCAATGTTATGATTGGGTCAGTACTGGTCACTGTCACTTCCCTCACCCTCCCGGATCTCCGTGCACAGGACATCTGCTGCTAGGTAGGTCCACTCAGGAGTAGCGTATCTTCTGCAGGGCACTCGCACCCTCCTCGATCTTCTCGGACCTTCCTGTTCCTGTCTTTGGGCACCTTCGTCCAAATCCGAGTCTTCAGGTATAGGAGCAAGAGTTCTCTCTGGAGTTGGCTTCAAGCTCGGCCTCTTCTTTCTTTCAGGCCAACTAGCTTCTCCACGCCTCGTTCTCCTATTTCTTGTCCTCACACTCGGTTCTTGATCACTCTTGTCTTGATCAGTGTCTGAGCCGTATTCACAGCAACTTTCTCCTTTGGTGGCAACTTCAGTTTCACTGTCGTCCTGTCTTTCTTCTGCTGGATCTGTAGCACTCCCAACTTCTTTCGACACCCCCACAGCTTGACTGATCCCCTCTAGTGGTTCGCCGTCCACAGCTGGATTTTCATCTGTGAGAGGAGCTGTTTCTTCTAAGGGTGCTGGAACCCTTCGAGTATGGGAAGCATGAATCCAGTTTGGCAGCCCTCCACACTTTACAGCAGTATTCGTTCTCAGGATTATTTGGTAGGGCCCCTTCCAACACACGTCTAGGCAGTTCTTCCGGACGTGTTTTTTCACAAGCACCCAATCACCAGGGCACAAGTCGTGACATAGGTCTCTTGAAGATGGAACTTCAGCAGCCTGCACCTGAAGAGACACAGAATGAATGACATCAGAAAGTCCCTTGCAGTAATCCAGGATCAGATCATCTGTAATATTCAACAAAGCTGTAGTTGGAACAGACGGAAGTCTCATTGCCCTCCCCATTAAAACCTCATGTGGAGAGAGACCTGTCCTCCTGTCTGGTGTGCTACGCATACTCATGAGTACCAAGGGCAGAGCATCAGGCCAGTTTAAGGACGTCGATGAACATACTTTGGCTATTCGGGACTTTAGAGTTCCGTTTATCTGCTCCACGATACCTGAAGCCTCTGGTCGATAGCTACAGTGCAACTTCTGATCAATGTTTAGTGCAGAGTAATGCAACAACAAAAAGGAATGCCAGTACTGATATAGGTAATTTAACTAGACCCAATCACCACCAAAGACCCGACCAATAAATCAGGAATGGGAATTACTACTTAATAGTATTTTTTTATTTTGCATTATTTGTAAAATTTGAAAGCAACATTTAGTTCATAGTACAAAAATATATAAAATTTACAATGGACACAGAGGAAAAAATTGGGATATTCATCAACCATTCACTCATTCAGTCAAAAATGCAGACATATCACAAACACCATTAGCATACATATGTGTGAGGGAAAAAAAAGGAAGGGTTGAAAAACAATGCAGTAAAAAACAAATACCAAGGTCTACATATTTTTCGAATATATTTGAACTAGATGTTTTTTTGAGTACATTCCTATATACATATACCAAGTCAAAAAATGTTTGTAATCACTAATTAAACGGTAATGTACAGCATTTAGCTCTGGGTTTTGCTAATGTAATCCCCAGATGCTATAGTAGACCAGTAAGGTGGAGCCTACGCGTTTCGAATCCCACATGAATCGGTGGGGATTCTCTTCAGGGCCATTAGATTCCTGTAGACCAGAAAATGCACAAAAAACAACAAGAAAGGAGACAAAAAGAAAAAAACATGAATGTCAGGTCATGGACCAATTATTCGAACAATAGATAACATACAGAATACTGCCAAGTGACTAAAACCAGTTCAGTGCCTTCCTCAGTGAAATAAAATTGAAGCTGTGCATTCTTGGGCACATCCTGAAAAAACTGTCCTCACTGTACTACATTGAACTGTATCTTCAAAAGCTCCATAACATTATAAACCGATCGGTAACAAATGACTGGCTATGCAACAAACCTTTTGTGGAACACCTAAGAGTGTCCCAAGTGTGGTTGAACATGACTATATATATCACACTCGATATTTACTCACCTCTCATTAGGAAGCTGGTATATGTAATAATATCAATAATCCCTGTGTGACTATGCGCAGGAGCGTCGTCAGTTGCCTATAACACAATAGGGAAAAGATGTAACACTTTTTTTAATTAGGATAACGCCTTCTTATAAGCTCTACACGCAACAAATTGTAAGCTGATGATAGCTTACCCTTCTATTCAATGTGAGGTGGATTAAGTTTCTCGAGGGTTGACCTTCATTGAAGGATGCTTAATAACGAATATGCTGGGGGCATAAAGGAAAAATATTTAGCTTCTGATTATAATTTATCAGACATAGACTATCTCCATTTCGGTTGGTTAATGCCATTCTTACCGATTTTTTTAGAGACACAAGGACTGCAAAATATTCAGTGCAGAGGGCCTATTATAATCTCCTTCTTTGGAGGGTGCGGCGACAGATACCCGTGGCTAGAAGGAATAGCTGAAATAAGCAAGAAAAACGAAACCTTAGTTAGCATTTCGGGCTACTCTCGGGAAATACAAGAAGCCGCTATACGCGATTAGCTCTCACCTCCTTTCAACAAGTGGGAGGAAAAGTGCAAGCAGTCATCTGTCCCGGAGTGAGGCTCTTTAAACGGGCAAAGCTGGTTTAAAGAAACAAAAATAAATTGTTAAAGAAACAATCAGGTCTTTGTAAAAGAGAACTAGCTCATTAGCACCAATGTAAAAGCTTACTTCTGCGTTTGCTTATTAATCCGCGATTGTAATGCGGCGTATATCGATATCTAATGGAAGGATGTCCAAAGTAGCTAAAAATAAAGAGGAGTCACGGTCATTATCATTTCATGCACTCAGCACGGTGCGGGAGAATTGCTAACGTGCAGGCGTATTACTTACTCGTAGTTCGAGATGAAACTGACGGCGTCTTAATCCGCACTGCTCACTTGCGCATGCGTGGAAGAACGCAGGCAAGGGAGCAGTGTCTTATATACCGAGAAGCCCTTGGGGAGTACCGGCCAAGAGGGAGTGGCTAACGCTCATATGAGCACTCGAGGCGGAGAGTGTCAAAGGGATATTTGAATGTAAATATAAACATAAACTCAGTCAACAAAACTGGAAGCACAAGCATAGGCAGTCATAACCACGCAAAGAAGTCGTTAGCGTGGCAGAGCTCGGTGACAGGACAGGTGTTAGTGAAATTTTCCAAGGGTGTCTGAATGTCGAAAGAAACAGAATAGGATACCAACCGGGGCAAGATGATATAATGGCTTCATAATTTGTAGATTTCACTTAATTCATTTAGTCCCAACACAGCCGTGTCAAACTTGACTATAAGAAGAGCCTCTCTCCTAGAAAGTTTGAGGTTCCAATCACCACCACGTTGGTCCTTGTCTACCTTGGAGATTACTGTCCAACTCAAGTCTTCAATACGATGTTGCATCCTAGTCCAATGATTTACCAAGGGCGCATTTTCAACTTTCCTTTTCAGACGTGACTTATGTTGAGAAATGCGTTGGCGTATTTCTTGGTTAGTTTTGCCTATATACAAGCAATTACATGGGCACTTTATCCCGTAAACTACAAATTTTGATTTGCAGTTACTAAAGGCATCATGTTTCCATGAAATGCCGTTATGTTGGAATAATGACCCTTCCAGTGTGGAATCGCAGCATAAACAGGTACCACATCTATGGTGTCCTGTTACAGGGGGCATGCCCAACATTTGGCGTAATGACGGTTGGACTGTGATGGGCATAGTCGCTCTTATGACATGGTTTGCCACACTGTTTTCCTTTTTGAAGGCGAATAGCGGAGGCTCTTTTAGACTGTCATCTAAATTTTTTACCAAATGCCAATTTTGACTGATAATTCGTTTCAGTTGGTTGGCATTCGGGCAGAAGGTGGTGACACAAACCTGGCGGTTTAGGTTAGATTTTTCTTTTCGCTCTAGGAGTGTCTCTCTCGGGGTGTATTTAGCTCTCTTCATGCAGTTTTTTACCAGCTTCTTTGGATACCCCCTGTCACATAATTTAGATATCAGATTTTCTGCATGATGTTGGTAATCCTCATTATATGTGCAGTTTCTGCGCACCCGCAGAAACTGCCCATAAGGTAGATTTTCTCTGAGGCTTCTAGGGTGATTACTCGAAAACAGTAGAGCTTTGTTGCGATCTGTTGGTTTTGTAAACAACGTAGTTGCTAGTCTGTCTTCTCTGGGGAATACCTCCACATCTAAAAATGGAATGTGGGTAGCGGATTGGGTCATACTGAACTGTATATCTGATGTCCTGGCATTTAACCAATGGTGAAACCGGGACAAGTTGTTATTGTCTCCTGTCCATACCATAAAGACGTCATCGATGAAACGGAGCCAAATACCCACATACTGGCTAAATGGATTATTGTTATGTATGTGGGTGTCTTCGTATAATTACTTAATCAGGAAGGGGAAAGGATCACTTGTCCTGCTTAAACCCTGGTTTTGCAGGTCGAGGAGGTGGTATCTCCCAAAATATGACCCTCATACACGTGTATGTTGGAAACTTCTCTGAGCGGTATATACTGTGTCCCCGCTTTAATACACGTGCGTGCGTAATCATTGGGTCATTTTTTGTGCGTGCACCCTCCACCAGGAGGTTTTGCCTTAGGTTTAAGACAGTAGTGATCGTGGAATAGTGGGGGATTGGTGGTGATTTCGTTGTAAAAAGTCCGGACAGCCAGAAAGAGGTAAATTTAATAAATCTGGATTCGGACTGTAGATAAAATTATGTGTGCACCCTTCGAATTGATAAGGAATTCAAGTGCACTTTGTATAGGGTTTAAAAAGAGGTCAACATGTTTCAGCCTTGGGTAGTCAGAAGATCTATAGGCTTTCGTCAGGACCAATGGGGGTGAAAATAGTGAAAAATTGTGAGAAGAATAAAGGGTTATTGACCTGATTCTTCGTGAGTTTTAAGGCTTCATTGTACCTGTAAAAGAGAATGGAGAAACATACACACACACAACAACAAACATGGAGATAGGGTATAGGAGACATATAGTTATGTACAATAGTACCCTTGTAAATTCAAGATACTAGAAAATGGCAATACTTTTCATTGAATCAAACTCATTTCAGGCGTCAACTCTCCCATTGTCATGCTTCGGCGTGCAAAGGTGATTCGGTTAATACTGTAGTGAGGTGCCCATAGTTCTAATATATTACTTGATCTTGTGCGTGGTCTATGGTGAAAGACGCTATGACTGTGACCGCCTCGTGATTGCGTTTAAATACGCTGCATACATTCAGTGCTGAGTCAGTGAGTATTTTTCTGAGCGTATGGTGTTCACGTAAAACAGCAAACTAAACATGCTTCTTGTGGCCAATTAGGTTCCTTAAGTTAGTCATGAATCATTATCTCGTATTACTATAATGCGTGACTCGGATCGTAATGAGTATGCTTTTGGTGCTAGCGGTAATGTGGTTTTTTCAATTCGGTTGTGTACCTTATTTTTATCAAGAAATTGCTTCCTCGGGGAGTTAGGCTGGACGAGAGAGGCCTTACTGTGGGGTTATTAAGAGAAAGATGTTAAGGTAAGGGGTCTCTTACTTGCGGTTATTGTCTCCTGAGCGCACGCGGTGTCCCCGATTACCTTAGTGCCTTCTACCCAGTCCTGGCAGCTTGTGCTGACTCTGCCTGTCATCACCCGGAACAAGAGTCAATACGTTTCCGGGTGAATATGTACTCTGTGGCGGTAGTCATGGAAGAAATACTAAGACTTGCCACGACGCTTGTTTCGATTTAGAGAGTGGTTAGAACTCTAATTTAAGTGAAAAGTACACAAATAACAGAACGTGAAATGAGTGTGAATTAATTGAGGGGCTTAAATTTAATTTCTAAGGTGGTAGTAAGAAGGGCTGATTGTCATTGAGAATGCCCTTAATTACATTTTTTCTTGGGGTACTTTTTTAAATTACCTGGTAAAGGGGAGGTTTGAATAGTTACGGTAATTCACTACTAGACTCGGAAAGGAGACCTATTGGTTTCAGTGTCGATCTGATGGGCCATTTGGGCGGAAATTCACTGGTGGTGGTCAATGTTCTAAGACCCCTGGGGTGAAGGCACTTATGGCATGTTTCTGAAGGAGGGCTTTAGTAATAGGATCATCTGTTAAGTGACAACCAAGGGATAGAGTCGTTGAGACCGAGGGTATCTGTTTTGAGCCTATGGACCCACCGTTGTTCCTTCTCAAACAGGATTTTAGCTGCATTCCTGTCTACTGTCTCTAGGGTTTCTAAGATTACCCAATGTAGGTCGTCTGCTGTATGTTTTAGTTCCTTATAATGAGACGACATCTTTGTTGTGCTTTTCTTGCAGTTAACGTTGCTCCGGTGTTCACAGAGTCTTTGTTTTGCCTTGCGGCATGTCATCCCAATATATCTCATGTTGCATGGACAGGTGATCATGTATACAACATGGCTCGTATTGCAGTTAGTGTGTCTTTTTAATTTCCATAGGAAATTCGGAAGTAGCTGCAATTCTTTTGTTGATTCTGTAGTAGCGCAAGCTACACAGGTTCCGCATGGATAGTGTCCAGTTATTGGGGGATTATTCCACAGACCTGGTTGTTGTTTCTTTTTCTTTGGTGGTGGTCTAGTGTGGACCAGTAGATCTTTGATGTTTCTGCTCCTTTTGTTCGCGAATCTTGGCTTGGACCAGGTCAGGGTGTTAGATGTTATAATTTTCCAATTGCGGTTAATTATTTTCTTCACCTGATTTGTAATCGGGCTATAGGTTGTGACGCATGTAGTCCTGTCATCAATCTGTTTTGGGCGACTTTCAAGTAGGGACTCTCTGGGTTGATTTCTGGCACGTTTTTTGCAGGAATTAATTATTTTCCTGGGATAATCTCTAGCTGTGAGTTTTTCACAGAGATCAGTAGCTTGGGTTTTATAGTCTACCAAGGAGCTGCAGTTTCTCCTCAATCGTAGGAACTGGCTGTACGGGAGATTTTCTCTCAAGGGTCGGGGGTGAAAACTATTGAAGGACAGCAGACTGTTTTTGGCAGTTGGCTTGAAAAATGTTCTTGTTTGTAAGGTATTCCCTTCAGAGAAGATTGTAATGTCTAGAAAATCGAGACTTTGCGCATTGGATGTATATGTGAAATTCAAGCATTCATCTTGATTGTTCAACCACCTGTGGAAATCTGTTAGAGATGCATTGTCTCCTTTCCAGATTAAGAAAATATCGTCGATATATCTCTTCCAAAAGAGTATATGACGAACAAAGGGGTTGTTTACATTGTGTATGTAAGTCTGCTCGAAAGTGCTCACATATAGACCGGCCACGCTTGGCGCAAAGGTGCTGCCCATAGACGTGCCATGTTGCTGGAGATAGAGGGTATCTTTATACTGGAAAAAGTTTTCCATAAGGGCCAGTCTGCAGCATTCCAGTACGAAATGTCTTGGGGTTTTATAGGGCCAATTGGTGTTAAACAGTATTGTTTCGAGAGTCTCTAAGGTTTTCTGTTGTGGAAGGCTTGTGTAAAGGCTCTCGACGTCTAATCCTACTAAGAGCATGCTGTTCTCTGAGTACTCAAAATTCAATAGCATGTTAATCAGATCTCGTGTGTCTTTTAGGTAGGTAGGCGTGGTTTGGACCAAAGGTCTTACGTATTGGTCCGCAAATTGCGATAGTGGCTCTAGGATGGAATTGATTCCAGAGACAATAGGTCTTCCCGGTGGGGGCATCCTTCCTTTGTGTGTTTTGGGCAAAGAGTAGAAATACGGTGTGACTGGTGCTGTAGTTGCCAGATAATCAGCCTCTTTTTTGGATAGCCAATTGTTAGCTTCTGCTTCTTCAATCATCAGGGCTATTGTTCTTTGCAAACGTGCTGTTGGATCGGTCGTAATCACTTGGTAGAATTTAGTGTCTGCTAGTAAGTCCATGCATTGTTTGTCGTATCCTTCTGTTGTTAGAAGGACTACACCTCCGCCCTTGTCCGCAGGCTTTATAACAATGTCTTGGTTGTCCTTCAGTTCTGTCAAAGCAAGCTTTTCTGCTTTGGTTAGATTCTGGAACGGTTTTGGAAGTTGATGATTCAGTTCTTCCACCTCCTTCATGATAGCCTGTTCAAAAGTACTGATTTCAATGGGTATTTGCGAGTTAAGTGGGCAGAAGTTGGATTTGTTTCTTAAGGTGGTGTCTCCTTCTTGGGGCAGTTGTTCATCCTTGAAAAAAGCTTTCAATTTTAATGTATAATGACATAAATAATACTGCCAGCTCAGGAGCAAACGGGCAGCCCATTGCTACCCCCTTGACTTGGTAGTAAAATTCATTGTTGAAACAAAAATATTTCTTTCTTAGCGCAAAGGATGCAAGGTCGACCAAAAACTTGGTGGGGACTCGCATAGGTCTAGGTCTTAAGTCGAGAAAAAAGGTGAGGACTGCCACTGCTTCATCCTGAGGGATCTGGGTGTACAAAGATGTCACGTCGAGGGTGACCAAAATGTCAACCCCTTCGCGAAATCTAACTTTTTCCAATTTGTTAATAAAGTCAGTGGTGTCCTGTAAATAGGAGACCACCTGGCTCATGAACTCTTTTAAAAAACAATCCACATATTTGGCAATCGGCTCTAGCAAAGAACCACATCCTGCCACAATGGGACTACCGGGGGGGTGGTCTTGATTTTTATGGAGTTTTGGCAATATGTAGAACATAGGGGTTTTGGGATGTTTGTTTTGAAGGTATTCTAATTCCTTTTGTCCCACAAACCCTTGTTCAAATCCTCCTTGGATTAAAGCAAACAGTTCAGTTTGGCTCCGTTTCATCGATGACGTCTTTATGGTATGGA
Source organism: Lissotriton helveticus (assembly GCF_964261635.1). Lineage (NCBI taxonomy): Eukaryota > Metazoa > Chordata > Amphibia > Caudata > Salamandridae > Lissotriton > Lissotriton helveticus. Next base: position 1,766,348,533 of record NC_136057.1, read on the forward strand.
CAGGAGACAATAACAACTTGTCCCGGTTTCACCATTGGTTAAATGCCAGGACATCAGATATACAGTTCAGTATGACCCAATCCGCTACCCACATTCCATTTTTAGATGTGGAGGTATTCCCCAGAGAAGGCAGACTAGCAACTACGTTGTTTACAAAACCAACAGATCGCAACAAAGCTCTACTGTTTTCGAGTAATCACCCTAGAAGCCTCAGAGAAAATCTACCTTATGGGCAGTTTCTGCGGGTGCGCAGAAACTGCACATATAATGAGGATTACCAACATCATGCAGGAAATCTGATATCTAAATTATGTGACAGGGGGTATTCAAAGAAGCTGGTAAAAAACTGCATGAAGAGAGCTAAATACACCCCGAGAGAGACACTCCTAGAGCGAAAAGAAAAATCTAACCTAAGCCGCCAGGTTTGTGTCACCACCTTCTGCCCGAATGCCAACCAACTGAAACGAATTATCAGTCAAAATTGGCATTTGGTAAAAAATTTAGATGACAGTCTAAAAGAGCCTCCGCTATTCGCCTTCAAAAAGGAAAACAGTGTGGCAAACCATGTCATAAGAGCGACTATGCCCATCACAGTCCAACCGTCATTACGCCAAATGTTGGGCATGCCCCCTGTAACAGGACACCATAGATGTGGTACCTGTTTATGCTGCGATTCCACACTGGAAGGGTCATTATTCCAACATAACGGCATTTCATGGAAACATGATGCCTTTAGTAACTGCAAATCAAAATTTGTAGTTTACGGGATAAAGTGCCCATGTAATTGCTTGTATATAGGCAAAACTAACCAAGAAATACGCCAACGCATTTCTCAACATAAGTCACGTCTGAAAAGGAAAGTTGAAAATGCGCCCTTGGTAAATCATTGGACTAGGATGCAACATCGTATTGAAGACTTGAGTTGGACAGTAATCTCCAAGGTAGACAAGGACCAACGTGGTGGTGATTGGAACCTCAAACTTTCTAGGAGAGAGGCTCTTCTTATAGTCAAGTTTGACACGGCTGTGTCGGGACTAAATGAATTAAGTGAAATCTACAAATTATGAAGCCATTATATCATCTTGCCCCGGTTGGTATCCTATTCTGTTTCTTTCGACATTCAGACACCCTTGGAAAATTTCACTAACACCTGTCCTGTCACCGAGCTCTGCCACGCTAACGACTTCTTTGCGTGGTTATGACTGCCTATGCTTGTGCTTCCAGTTTTGTTGACTGAGTTTATGTTTATATTTACATTCAAATATCCCTTTGACACTCTCCGCCTCGAGTGCTCATATGAGCGTTAGCCACTCCCTCTTGGCCGGTACTCCCCAAGGGCTTCTCGGTATATAAGACACTGCTCCCTTGCCTGCGTTCTTCCACGCATGCGCAAGTGAGCAGTGCCGATTAAGACGCCGTCAGTTTCATCTCGAACTACGAGTAAGTAATACGCCTGCACGTTAGCAATTCTCCCGCACCGTGCTGAGTGCATGAAATGAGAATGACCGTGACTCCTCTTTATTTTTAGCTACTTTGGACATCCTTCCATTAGATATCGATATACGCCGCATTACAATCGCGGATTAATAAGCAAACGCAGAAGTAAGCTTTTACATTGGTGCTAATGAGCTAGTTCTCTTTTACAAAGACCTGATTGTTTCTTTAACAATTTATTTTTGTTTCTTTAAACCAGCTTTGCCCGTTTAAAGAGCCTCACTCCGGGACAGATGACTGCTTGCACTTTTCCTCCCACTTGTTGAAAGGAGGTGAGAGCTAATCGCGTATAGCGGCTTCTTGTATTTCCCGAGAGTAGCCCGAAATGATAACTAAGGTTTCGTTTTTCTTGCTTATTTCAGCTATTCCTTCTAGCCACGGGTATCTGTCGCCGCACCCTCCAAAGAAGGAGATTATAATAGGCCCTCTGCACTGAATATTTTGCAGTCCTTGTGTCTCTAAAAAAATCGGTAAGAATGGCATTAACCAACCGAAATGGAGATAGTCTATGTCTGATAAATTATAATCAGAAGCTAAATATTTTTCCTTTATGCCCCCAGCATATTCGTTATTAAGCATCCTTCAATGAAGGTCAACCCTCGAGAAACTTAATCCACCTCACATTGAATAGAAGGGTAAGCTATCATCAGCTTACAATTTGTTGCGTGTAGAGCTTATAAGAAGGCGTTATCCTAATTAAAAAAAGTGTTACATCTTTTCCCTATTGTGTTATAGGCAACTGACGACGCTCCTGCGCATAGTCACACAGGGATTATTGATATTATTACATATACCAGCTTCCTAATGAGAGGTGAGTAAATATCGAGTGTGATATATATAGTCATGTTCAACCACACTTGGGACACTCTTAGGTGTTCCACAAAAGGTTTGTTGCATAGCCAGTCATTTGTTATCGATCGGTTTATAATGTTATGGAGCTTTTGAAGATACAGTTCCATGTAGTACAGTGAGGACAGTTTTTTCAGGATGTGCCCAAGAATGCACGGCTTCAATTTTATTTCACTGAGGAAGGCACTGAACTGGTTCTAGTCACTTGGCAGTATTCTGTATGTTATCCATTGTTCGAATAATTGGTCCATGACCTGACATTCATGTTTTTTTCTTTTTGTCTCCTTTCTTGTTGTTTTTTGTGCATTTTCTGGTCTACAGGAATCTAATGGCCCTGAAGAGAATCCCCACCGATTCATGTGGGATTTGAAACGCGTAGGCTCCACCTTACTGGTCTACTATAGCATCTGGGGATAACATTAGCAAAACCCAGAGCTAAATGTTGTACATTACCGTTTAATTAGTGATTACAAACATTTTTTGACTTGGTATATGTATATAGGAATGTACTCAAAAAAACATCTAGTTCAAATATATTTGAAAAATATGTAGACCTTGGTATTTGTTTTTTACTGCATTGTTTTCCAACCCTTCCTTTTTTTTTCCCTCACACATATGTATGCTAATGGTGTTTGTGATATGTCTGCATTTTTGACTGAATGAGTGAATGGTTGATGAATATCCCAATTTTTTCCTCTGTGTCCATTGTAAATTTTATATATTTTTGTACTATGAACTAAATGTTGCTTTCAAATTTTACAAATAATACAAAATAAAAAAATACTATTAAGTAGTAATTCCCATTCCTGATTTATTGGTCGGGTCTTTGGTGGTGATTGGGTCTAGTTAAATTACCTATATCAGTACTGGCATTCCTTTTTGTTGTTGCATTCTCCGGCTCAGCCTTACTGATTAGAGCCAGCCCCCTGGTGTTCTTATCTAGTGCAGAGCAAAGCATCTTCACAACTTCACTGTTGAAATGAGTTCCTCTGTCTGATTCCAAGGAGGTCGCACCCCAAAGCGCGGGATCAACTCTCTAAGCAACAACTTTGCTACTGTGAGTGTATCGCACCTGCGTGTAGGGTATGCTTCGACCCATCTGGAAAATATGCATACAACCACCAGAACATACCTGAGGCGGTTGATTTTTGGCATCTCAATAAAATCTAATTGCATTCGGTTGAAAGGCCCCCCAGACCTCCCAATGTGACTCATTGTAACTGGTGTTCTTTTCCCTACATTCAATTGCTGACATGTGACACATCTTTGACACACTGCTTCTGCTGCAATCCTAAACCTTGGATTATACCAAGTCTGCCTAAATAACCTCAGCATGGCATCTCTTCCCAAGTGTACTGGACCATGTATCTGTCGTGCCATTGGACTCACTAATTCATCAGGTAATACTGCCCTTCCATCTGCTGAAACCCACAAATCCATTTCACTTTTCACGCATCCTGCTGTTTCCCATGCCTTTTTCTCAGAATCAGGTGCGTTTTCTTGCATGTCTTTTAAATCCTCCCAAGTATCAACTGTTTCTAGCATCATGTTTAACTCTGTCTTTTCCTGAGTCCCACCTACTTCCACTTCCGTGAAAGAATATCCTTGCTCCGCGCAATAGCGAGCAACTGCGTCTGCATATCGATTACCTTGCGACACAAAATCTGTATTTTTGGTGTGGGCTACACATTTAACGATCGCAATTGCTGCTGGACCTTGTAATGCTTCTAACAACAGTCGCACAAATTCCCCATTTCGAATAGGCGAACCAGAGGAGGTCATGTAACCTCTCTGAGACCACAATTGCCCAAAATCATGAACTACACCGAAACCATATTGGCTATCGGTATAAATGGTGACTCTAATTTTGCTACCTGCTAAACAGGCACGTGTCAATGCAATGATTTCGGCTACCTGAGCGGAGTGTACTCCTTCCAGGCAAGCAGCTTCCACAACTCCAGTAATGGTGCAAACAGCATAAGCTGCTCTCAACCGACCAGTATCGTCTCTTAAACATGAGCCATCAACAAAGAAAATTTCATCAGGGTCAGTCAACGGCTCATCCACAATATCTGGTCTTGGCTTGGTGCATAGTTCAGTCACATCAAGGCAATCGTGATATTCACATTCTTCGCCTTCTATATCATTAGGAAGTGGCATCAATGTAGCAGGATTCAAAACAGAGCACCTCTTAAGGGTCACGTTCTCCGCAGCAAGAATAACTTGCTCGTAGCGCGTAAGCCTATTATTGGTTAAGTGCTGTGTCTTGGTCCTGGTCATTAACAGTTCTACAGAATGAGGTACATACACCACTAATTGGTGTCCCATTACTATATTTTCACACCTTTCAATGCTGACACCTGTTGCCGCAACGGATTTGAGACATCCGGGCAACGCTGTGGCTACCGGATCTAAAGTAGCCGAAAAGTATGCAACTGGTCTACGGGCATTTCCATGAGTTTGTACTAAAACTGACAAAGCACAACCCTCTCTTTCGCAGCAGTAAAGTGAAAATGGTTTTTCGTAATCAGGCATCCCCAAAGCTGGAGCACGGCACAAGTCCTCTCTCAGCTGTAGGAACGACATCAAACAATCCTTGTCCCATGGTACCGGATCACTCACCTCCTTGTGCGTCTGTTTTTGTAAGGGTTTTGCTTTCAGGGAAAAGTTAGCTATCCACTGTCGGCAATAACCGACCATTCCTAGGAACATCCTGACTTCTCTCTGTGTCGTAGGCGAGTTCATCTTCATTATCGCCTCTATCCTATCTGGTGACACCTTGCGCTTTCCTTTTTCTATCCGGTGACCCAAGTACTGTACTTCTGTCAGACAGTACTGCAATTTGCTCGAGAATACCTTATGCCCATTTTCAGCTAAATGGTTCAGCAAGGCGATGGTATCTATCTTACAAGCTTCTTCCGTTCCTGACGCAACAAGTAGGTCGTCTATGTACTGGACCAGAACCGAGTTCTGTGGCAGTACTAGACTTTCAAGATTTTTCTTCAATAGCTGGTTGAAAATTGATAGGCTTTCTGTATACCCCTGTGGGATACGACACCATGTTAGGACACGATTTTCCAGCTTAAAAGCGAAAAGAAACTGGCTCTCCTCATCTAATGGAATTGAAAAGAAAGCCTGACAGAGATCTATCACTGTGAACCACTCAGCTTGGAATGGTATCTGAAACAATATCACTGATGGATTCGGTACCACTGGACAACATGAAACAACTATGTTATTAATCCTTCGAAGATCTTGTACTATTCTAAATTTCCCACTAGGTTTCTGCAAACCCATAATCGGGGAGTTGCATGGACTACCCACGATTTCCTTCAGTATTCCCTGTTGAATCATAGAGTCGATTACGGGTTTTATTCCTGCAATCGTCTCCGGGGTCAATTTGTATTGAGGCGTTCTTGGATATTCAACATTTGGTTTTACCATGATCTTCACTGGTTCTACTCCTTTGATAAGTCCTATCTCTTCTCCAGTATAATCCCATACCTCTGATGACACTGTATCTCGTAAGTCCCAAGGAAGCTCCTCCACAGTCAGGGTAGGATACAGTTCTACGCATACTCTCGAATTTGCAACTTTAAAGGTAGCATCCTCGTCTGTAGTCTGTACCTCCACTCCCTGAGGTGTGCAGTATATTGTGCAGTTCAGTTTGCACAATAAGTCTCTTCCTAACAGACACACCGGACTAGAATCACATACTACAAACTGATGTTCATCGGTGTAGTTTCCTATTCTCACTAGCACTGGTTCCGTCAAAGGGTTAGTCATTCTCCTATTTGCGACTCCTACCACTTGAATTGTTTCCCCCGACATTGGTAGATCTGGAACCACTGCCGATCTCAAAGTTGATCGAGTAGCTCCGGTATCTACTAAGAATGTTGTAGGACACCCTGCCACTTCAGCCTCAACAAACGGTCCTCTTTGATCCACCTCTAGAACTGCCCCGAGGGTAAAGTCCTCCTCTCTACTTACACGTCGTCCCGTCAATGGATCAACGTAGTAACACTATTCTTCGTCTATAAAAAGAGGCATTTGTCTATAGATCTTTCCCCCTGTCGTAATCTTTGGTGGCTGCGGGAACTGACCTCGTGGAGCCGAAGTCCCCCCTTTGGCCACCTTACTCTTTGGCACTGTCACCCCTTGAACTGGAACTTCTTGAACTTCCTCCTCCTCTACTTCTAGGTCTCCATTTTCAGGGTTATAGGGACACTCGCGTTTCCAATGTCCCACCTGGTGACAGTGGTGACACTTTGTCGTTTTTTTCAATGTAGCAACGTCTATTCTAGATCTCGGGTTTTCCTCGTTGTCCTTATTCTGACTATTTGATTTCCGTCCCATCGTCCCTGTTCCCTGTTGCTGCTGTCCACCCTTTCCAGCCGACTGCATCTGCACCATCATCAGTTTCTCCTTTAGTTTCTTTGCTTTGGAATCTATTTCATCACTGCAATACCTTGCTCTGCTGATTGCTAGCAGCCTGTTGCCATCACCGTCCCGCTGAGTAATGCAACCTATGGTTACCCTGCAATGCCTTTGTTCTGGACAAATCTACCATATACTTGTCTGCCAGTTCAGACAGTTTCTCATGAGTCGCTCTTGCCTTTCGAGTAATATCCTTTGCTATAAACAGCAGCTCATCTTGTTCGTACATGTCAATCCTTTCTAAAGGCAACGCACCATCTATTATCTCGTCCAGGTCAGATTTTAAGCTGGTCACATCGAGTCTTTTGGCTTTTATAAGTTTAAGTTTAAAAAAATATTTATCAAGCGCAACATACACCTGGACGGTTTCTTGGCGCTCATGTAGCAGGCAGCCGACTGAGCAAGAACAGTCGCTAAGACGTCGACTGGAGAGGCAGACAGGGCTTACGAGAGAAGAGCCTGAGAAAATAAAAAGGTCTTCAGAGCTTTGCGGAAACTGGAATACTGGGTGAGGGACCTAAGATGGAAGGGGAGAGAATTCCAGAAAATTGGGGCGAGAGTGGAAAATTTTGAGCCACCCTGTTTTTTTTTCCGGTAGCGGGGTACTGCTAAAAGAAGTTGTGCCGAGGAGCGGAGGTCTCTGCCCGGGACATAGGCCTTGATGGCAGAGGATATGAAAAAGGGGGCCAGGCCAGTCCTGGCCTGGAACGCCATGCAGCCTAATTTGAACAGGGCGCGTTCCCGCACAGGGAGCCAGTGGAGGGTTTTCAGGAGGGGGGAGGCATGGTGGAATTTGGGAAGACCAAAGGCCAGGCGGGCAGCCTGGTTCTGCACTAGTTGCAGTTTACGCAGGCTGTACTGAGGGATGCCATTGAACAAGATGTTCCCGTAGTCCAGGCGGGACAGGACCAGTGCGGACATAATTAGTTTGAGTGCAGAGAAGGAAAAGAAGCGAGAGATGGAGCGGATAGTACGAAGAGTAAGAAAGCAAGAAGAAACCACCGAACCAATCTGGGAGTGCAAAGTGAGTTTATCATTTAGCTTGATGCCCAGAGTCTTAACAGAGGAAGCAGGGGTGGGAGGAGAACCAAAGGAGGGGGGCCAAAAGAGAGAATTCCAGGGACTGGAGCAACCACCCGTCACCACAAGTTCCGTTTTATCGGGATTGAGTTTCAGGTGGTTGAAATTCATCCAGTCCCTGATGAAAGATAGAATAGATTGGAAATTAGAGATAGAATCAGGGGTAGAAGACAGATTGAAGATGAGCTGGAGGTCATCGGCATAGTTATATACCGTGACCTCCAGCTGCTGTAGGGCAAAGATAAGAGGAGCGATATAAAGATTAAACAGTAGAGGAGAGAGAGAAGAGCCCTGAGGAACACCGCACTGGACCTGGCAGGGGGTAGCTGAAAACTCCCCAAGGTGGACCGCCTGGGTCCGGTCCCTCAAAAAGGATGAAAGCCAGATAAGGGCTGAGCCTCCTATGCCCGCCGCCTTGACACGGGAAAGCAAGATGGAATGATCCACCGTGTCAAAAGCGGCGGACAAGTCAAGGAGGACCAGCGCCTGAGATCTGCCCATGTCCATACCCTCTCTGAGGGTGTCTAATACTGACACCACCACTGACTCTGTCGAGTGCTTGGGCCGAAACCCAGCCTGACACGGAGCCAGCCTCCCATTCTCCTCGGCAAAGGAGCTGAGCACAGATGTAACATGTCGCTCAAGCACCTTCGCCAGGAAGGGGAGAAGGGAGATGGGGCGATAGTTGGCCATCACCGAGGGGTCGGCTCCTGGCTTTTTCAAAATAGGGACAATGGAAGCGGCTTTTAGCGATGGAGTGACAACCCCTCGAGCCAGTGAGTCGTTAAGAAAGCCCAGAGGAGGCAGGGAACAGACAGTATAGACCTGCCGTAAGATGTGTGCCGGGCATATGTCAGAAGGGGAACCGGATTTAATTTTGGGAAGGAGAGACAGAAAAAGTTCTTCAGAAAGAGGAGGAAAGGAGTTGAACAAGGCTTGGGTGGGGGGAGGCAGGGGATCAACAAAAAAAGAAGAAGGGGGGGGATGTTAGATTTGATTGTCGAAATTTTTTCGACAAAGTAAAGATTCAGTGAATCACAGAGTTTCTGGGAAGGAGGGGGTTTAAGTGAGGTCCTATCGGAGAAGGCCAAATCGTGGGTAATGGCAAAGATCTCCTTTGGTTGGTTCTCGGCCGCCAAAATTTTGGCCGAGAAATAGGCTTTCTTGGCCTCAGTGATGTTTTGCTTATAGGTCCCTAGGAGATGGACGTAACGGGTCCTGGAGTCGGGGGAGTAGTCCCGTCTCCATTTGCGTTCTGCCCTTCGAACCGTGAGCTTCAGTTCTTTCAGCTCGTTGTTAAACCACCGATTGGCATCTTTAGGGCGTCTAATCGAGGTGCGCCGGAGAGGAGCCAAGCAGTCGCTTCCTTCCATGAGCCATGAATCAATGGCTTTGGCTTGGGCTGCGGAATCCAGTCCCGATAGAGGGGGAGAGGAGGCCAGGAGTGAGGTTGAGAGATCAGACAGATTGACCTTACCCCAATTACGGGCCCATGAATTTTTAGTGAGGATAGGGGTCTTGGTCAGACAACGACTAAGGGAAAACGAAATTAAAAAGTGATCAGACCATGTGCAAGGGACAACAGACAGTGCAGACAGGGAGCAGTTAAGGGACCACACCTGGTCTAGGATATGGCCGTGAATGTGCGTAGGGGTGTGAACAAAGGAGGTGAAATTAAGAGAAAGGAGGGTTTCTGAGAATTCCTTTGATGAAGCGGATTCCTTGGGGTCTGAGGGCCAGTAGTTAAAGTCCCCGAGGACTAGAGCCGAGGCATAGTTGACCGCCAGGGTGCCAAGTAGATCTTGAAAGGCCGGAAGGAAAGATGGGGTTGGTTGGGGAGGGCGGTAGACAAGCACAATGGCTAAGTGGGGGGAAAGAGATGTAGAGCGGGCCACCAGGTAGTCAATTCCTCCCAGAGAGGGTGAAGGGAGGACTTGGAACTGGAGATCAGAACGGGCGATGAGAGCAACGCCTCCACCCGCTTTCTCGCCAGGACGGTCGGCACGGATAGCGTAGTAAGTCGAGGGGAGGGCAGCCAATAGGGATGGAAGGGAGGCTTCCGAAAACCAAGTTTCCGTCAGCAGCAGGAGATCGGGTTTGTCAGTGTCTAATAAGATGAAAAGTTCCTGGTGGTGCTTGATGGCAGACCTAGTGTTAAGTAAAATGATAGATAAGGGGGAAGAATGAGAATCAGAGATGGTAGATGAGACGGGAGCCGACGGAGACACGAGAGTAGAAGGGCAACCGAATGGGCAGGCATGACAGGGAGAATTACAACCCAAAAGGGTAGTCCGGTGAATAGTACGAGGATCGAGGGGCCAATGGCCTTGAAGTAGTGTCAAGTCAGCGGAAGAATATTGGATGAGGGGACCAGGGGTGATGGCCCCTAGCCCCGGTCTGCCGCGGACGGGCGCAGACGGGCTTGACTCTGGCGCAACTCCGGCGCGCCTACGTCGCGCCCGCTGCGCTCGTCCGCTGCGCTGACGCATGAAGGACGTCTATATAGGCTGTGACGCGGTGGGGGAGGAGTCAGGAAGGCGGGAGGGGGGGAGTGAGTTAAAAAACAAGATTACCGTCCGCCGCTCGTACTCAGCGGGACGGTGATGGCAACAGGCTGCTAGCAATCAGCAGAGCAGGGTGAGTAGGTTTTTTAAAAAAAGAAAGTCGATTTCCAGCGCTCAGCGCGCAGCCTCTGCCCTCTGCCACAGGGCTTCAGACTACGCGCGAGGGGAAGTGGGCGGAGCCTATGTAGGCTGTGACGCGGTGGGGGAGGAGTCAGGAAGGCGGGAGGGGGGGAGTGAGTTAAAAAACAAGATTACCGTCCGCCGCTCGTACTCAGCGGGACGGTGATGGCAACAGGCTGCTAGCAATCAGCAGAGCAGGGTGAGTAGGTTTTTAAAAAAAAGAAAGTCGATTTCCAGCGCTCAGCGCGCAGCCTCTGCCCTCTGCCACAGGGCTTCGGACTACCCGCGAGGGGAAGTGGGCGGAGCCTATGTAGGCTGTGACGCGGTGGGGGAGGAGTCAGGAAGGCGGGAGGGGGGGAGTGAGTTAAAAAACAAGATTACCGTCCGCCGCTCGTACTCAGCGGGACGGTGATGGCAACAGGCTGCTAGCAATCAGCAGAGCAGGGTGAGTAGGTTTTTTTAAAAAAGAAAGTCGATTTCCAGCGCTCAGCGCGCAGCCTCTGCCCTCTGCCACAGGGCTTCGGACTACGCGCGAGGGGAAGTGGGCGGAGCCTATGTAGGCTGTGACGCGGTGGGGGAGGAGTCAGGAAGGCGGGAGGGGGGGAGTGAGTTAAAAAACAAGATTACCGTCCGCCGCTCGTACTCAGCGGGACGGTGATGGCAACAGGCTGCTAGCAATCAGCAGAGCAGGGTGAGTAGGTTTTTTAAAAAAAGAAAGTCGATTTCCAGCGCTCAGCGCGCAGCCTCTGCCCTCTGCCACAGGGCTTCGGACTACGCACGAGGGGAAGTGGGTGGAGCCTATGTAGGCTGTGACGCGGTGGGGGAGGAGTCAAGAAGGCGGGAGGGGGGGAGTGAGTTAAAAAACAAGATTACCGTCCGCCGCTCGTACTCAGCGGGACGGTGATGGCAACAGGCTGCTAGCAATCAGCAGAGCAGGGTGAGTAGGTTTTTAAAAAAAAGAAAGTCGATTTCCAGCGCTCAGCGCGCAGCCTCTGCCCTCTGCCACAGGGCTTCGGACTACGCGCGAGGGGAAGTGGGCGGAGCCTATGTAGGCTGTGACGCGGTGGGGGAGGAGTCAGGAAGGCGGGAGGGGGGGAGTGAGTTAAAAAACAAGATTACCGTCCGCCGCTCGTACTCAGCGGGACGGTGATGGCAACAGGCTGCTAGCAATCAGCAGAGCAGGGTGAGTAGGTTTTTTAAAAAAAGAAAGTCGATTTCCAGCGCTCAGCGCGCAGCCTCTGCCCTCTGCCACAGGGATTCGGACTACGCGCGAGGGGAAGTAGGCGGAGCCTATGTAGGCTGTGACGCGGTGGGGGAGGAGTCAGGAAGGCGGGAGGGGGGGAGTGAGTTAAAAAACAAGATTACCGTCCGCCGCTCGTACTCAGCGGGACAGTGATGGCAACAGGCTGCTAGCAATCAGCAGAGCAGGGTGAGTAGGTTTTTTAAAAAAAGAAAGTCGATTTCCAGCGCTCAGCGCGCAGCCTCTGCCCTCTGCCACAGGGCTTTGCAACCTATTTATTAGGCCATCCTCCGACTCGCTCTCGTCATCCTCTTCTATGGGTCTCTTTTCTCCTGTAACCTCTCTCACTGGGTACAACTTATCCACTTCAATCGTCTGTACCCTCCATCTCTTGGCTTCCGCATCCCATTTGGCATCTTGCACTGCCCTTACTGATCGCCTTACCCTTTCTTGGCGTCTGTTCTGATTCCTGTCATGCGCCGCCCTAATCCATGCATTAAGGGCCTCAAAATGTGTTGGTCTAGGCAAAGGTCTCAATGAGGACATAACTGCTTTCCGCTGATGCAACACTTCTAGTCTAAACGTTCCGTATTTTGGAAAAGTCAGTTCCTCATTCCCTTCTGTAATCTTACTCCAAGTATCAAGCCACAGTATAGTATGCAACCCAACATTCGTTGCCATATAGTGAGCTGGTGTACCCTCTGGCGGTGCCTCTTCCCCGTAATAAGATTCTCTTCTTTTTCTCTTAAAGATCGCTCTCAAACATTTAAAACACTTCATGTTCAAAATCTACAAAATTTCTATTTTCTCCGCGTTCGTTTACTTCCTGATGACAATCCACCAATCTCAGCGCGGTTCTCGCTAACCGGCCTATCACAGCGCGGCTTCACACCAACCGGCCTATCACAGCACGGCTTCCCACCAACCGGCCTATCACAGCGCGGCTTCACACCAACCGGCCTATCACAGCGCGGCTCTCGCTGACGTCACTCGTCTCCCCTTCGCAGCAGTTCCCCTTCTTTCTCAGCTCGTCTCCCGGTCATGCATGCGTCCCATTCATACTCTGAAAAATGATTACTTCCGACCAAGCGATCACTTTCCTTGACTGTACCCCCACAGTCTAACTGTAATTGTCACCTTAACTGACGAAATGTCTTTCCGTATACGTCCAGACAATCGCCTTAACTGATAGGTTACTTACACACGGTAACTTTCGACCTGTGTCCGTTACCCACACACTCACTCTTGCGTTCCCCCTATCTCGGTCCTGCGGGCGATCAATGGTACCTCATGACCCCCTTTACTCTGGTCGACAACTACTCTGGATGTTCGATACACCCGAACCACTTAAGCTCTTCTCCGAACTTAAGATTTTTCACCAGTTCACCGGTTCACCAGTTTGCCAGTTTGCCAGGTTGCGCGCTCTCACAACCCTCTCTCAATCACACTACAGGCATTCAACTCCGCATGACATTACAATACAGATACAACACAAAACACCGCAATCTTTCAACGCATGACCCTTGTTATACTCACTCTCGTCCGACCCTGCTGCTTTTCTCTCGCACCGTCAGCACCTTCTTCGGCAGGCGATTCTTCCGCTGCTCATCTCTCGATCTCTAGGGACCTTGGGGTAATCTTAACCTAGTCTAGATCACCTTCCTCTAGAAGGTAACCATCCTTCTCTGCTACCAACTGTTACGGCGGGATTTCTGATCTATTGCTATAGATCTAGATCCCAACTCAGGTCGACTGAACCGTTGATACCTGTCATAGAGTAAAAGGCAATCCACTACTAGGTCAATCGGTTAAGGACTTACACCACTCTAAAGAACCACTTACTACGAATAAGTTTTAAAAGTTTATTATAAAGCCAAAGTTAACTGGAGATACAAACATCTCAAAATAAGGTTCAAAAGATATACTGGTATCAATACAAACATACATTTTCTAAATGCTCTTAGTCGGCAGAAGAATGTCACCAAAACCAATTCAAAAATCATCAGAATTGCAAGAATAGACACAAGCTGGAACTTGTGAGTCATTTACAGAAAGGAAGAAAATCCAGATTAGACTGTCCCTACACTAGACTAAGTGACATCCCTACTTAGTAAAATCTTAACCTAAAAAGGTGTCAGCCGTGGTGACTTCCAAAGAAGATCACTCACTTCCCTTAGTCTTCGTTGTGAATTGGTGTCTCGCAGTTATCCTATCTGCCTACCCATCCGCTCTCTTAGGTTCCTCAGACCATCTGCCCTAACTCCACCCAGGGGTGCTGTCCCTAATACAAAAATCACATTTACAATAGAAACGCCCTTTAGAGACGCCCCTCACGTGGTGTCAGTTCTGGCATTTTCCATGCTGATACTCCTCTCGGCCCATCGTTAGCGTTGACCTTGCTTCTCAGGCTCTTCTCCGGCAGGACGGTACCCCCCAGGAAATTCCTGAAGCCTCCTCCAGGCCTGTGCCTGGCTCCCTGAACAAAACTCTATTCATCACTCTCTTGATTGGAACCTCCTCGCACCTGCAAACAGACACTTGTACAGTGGGCCCCAAATTCCGGCCTCCACCGTATCTTCTTAGTCGTAAACCTTCGAGCAGGCTCCACAATTTATGCTTAACATGACCTTCCTCTAACTAACACATGCAGATCAAAAGAAATTACCTTATCTATTCAGGCCTATTAGAATTACATGAAACGGGCCTGTGCACTCTGTAAACCTTTAATTTCTTAGTCTAAACAGTATTCTAACTTATTACACACAATGGTTATATGAAACACTTCTATAAAACATATATTTCAGTTCTATGATCAATAATACTTTGAATTACAACAACGTTAAAAATCCATATCATGTGAGAGTGTAACAGCACCTTTCATTCTCTGTGAACTGCCATGTGGCCTACACATTTCTACGTTTAGCAGCATTACATTCTCCTCTACAACAGCCACATAACATGGGATTTCAACATCATTATAACATCTCTACACACTTCTACATTAGCTTTCCACACTGATATATGCATTCTATTTTAATTAAACACTCTTATGTATTTTCACTCTATAAATTCGACACTCTTATGTAATCTCTACTAAACTGATGCAACGTGCTTGTGAATATGGTGCACTTCTATTTTTTTCTCGATTTGCGCTCTCTCACCTATATGGCATCAGTAAATATTTCTGATTTGGACCTAGACTTTGCACTGAAAATCCATGGTAAGTCCCCCCTACACTAGTCAATTGTTTTGGTTTGGTATTTTTATATTGTGCGAACTCGACCCGAGGGTATCAGAGTGCTTTACATGAGCAACAGTTACGTAACCGACTGACACATTAATTTTGTTTAGGCTTGGGGAGATCAACTGATCTGCCGAGAATCACAGGATGTTGAGCGTCCATGTCCGGACTCGATCCCGGTCGACGCTCTAGCCGTTAGGCCACATCATCTCGCTTAACCTGTTATTTGTGTTGTGTGGTGCTCTAACTTTATCAGTAGTGGACCAGCACAGTTTTTTGTTTAGTGCTCTCATAGGCTTATTTAGACCATGGCGGCCAGTCCACAGGTTCGTTGGTGAGGCAGAGACCATGACCGCCTCCAACCTGGAAGTGGAATGAATGAATGAATTAATTTATTTATTTATATTGCACAGTTACCTAAAACCGTTTGCAATACATCTTACATGCCAGTTAAAAGAAAGTTTAAAAAAGAGAACTAGCAAAAAATAAATAAAACAGCAATTCTAAAAGAAGACATTTGTATGCAACACTCTCAAAACAGTATATAAAAAGACAATACATTTATAAGTATATATATATATATATATCTATATATTTGGTAATTACTAAAATGATATCTTCTCCATCTGGTTAATGGGGCAAGTTGGCTTATTGAACTGAATAGGCTTTTATCTTGCCTAACCCCTCGTCTTCCATGAACCTGTTTCGAACCTCGGCCATGTATTTCCCAAACCTGGCCAGGTCCGATGGAAGAGTACATGAGAAAAGTACAGAAACGGCTTCTTTTACTGTTCGAACCCCGTGTCGTAACCAAATTTGTTTTAAAAAGATCTGTCGGGGCAAAAGCATCGCAGGACAGCAGCAAATCATATGTAGCAGAGATTCGTGTTGATAGTTACAGAGTCTGCATCTTGTTTTATATTCAAGGGACCTCCACCCGGGGTTTAGCTCTTTGATTGGAAGGGGCACTAGTCTTGCCCATATACTGTTTTAAGTGCTTTCCTTCCTAGTGCTTGACTGAGATAGGGATGGGTTTTATGCCCAATATATGATGTTGCCAACCCGGATGGCCCTCTTCCTGTTACGAATTCTGCCAGGTCATTTGTGTGTGACAGATGAAAACATTGTTTGTTTATTGCTTTTTTAATCGCCAGATAGTTTGTTGGTGCGTCCTTCCAGTTTTCAATTGCCAGCCCCAAGGATTCCACTGCTTTATCCTTGTAACTTTTCCACGGGTTGGTGGTCTCTCCGTAGATTGGCTTAAGCATACTTTTTAAACTTCCAGCTGGGGCTGGTATAACTTGATAGGAGTATTTTGCATGTGTTCCCAGGCATTCCTTACTTTGTTACTTTAGGCCGAACTCCAAACGAATTAAACTGTTACGAGTGTGTTTGGGAAGTTTAAAAATGCGTTTGTAGACCTGGCACTGCACTTTGTCCCACATTGCCTCCATTTTTCCTGGGAATGCCTGTTGTGTGTACCCTGCAGTTGCCCTGATCGTGGCTTGTAATACTTTTCTGATAGGTGCTGACGTTGGACTCTGCATGAGCTTGTTTAATTTGCATATCGAAACGATTGTTGCCTGTGCTCTGGTCTTCATTTTATGCATGTGTGATGTTGCCTTGCCAGTTTCACTTAACCAGCATCCGAGATAATTGTACGAACGCGTGGTGTTAATAATTTCCTTACCCACGTGCCATTTCAGTAAGGCTTTTTTGGGGAAGTGGCCAAAAATGACAACATTCGGTTTTTGAGCATTGATTGTGAGCTCGTTGATTTCGTTGTACTTATTTAGGCATTCCAGACCTCTTTGCAGCCCGATTTTTGTGTGGTCCATTACCACTAAATCGTCTGGATATTGTACAATTTGCAGTTTGATTCTCCCGATTTTTGGGGTTACCATGCTAGCATTCAGAAGCTTCTTCCCCAGATCTGCGGTGTATAGATTAAACAGCGTTGGGGCGAATACACATCCCTGTTTTAGTCCACGATTTGTCAGGCACTTCTTTGTTATAGTGTTGTCCGCTAGCTTTACTTGGATCCAGGTATGACTGTATAATGAAATGATGGCATTAAGGAGTCCTGCTGGGATATGCCAATTGCTCAGTTTTTCCCAGAGCTTATGTCGGGGTACCCCGTCGAAGGCAGCTGAGTAGTCGACAAAGCATGCAAAAATTGGTTTATTGTTTTTGCAGTTGGCTTGCTGGCTCAAATATGACATGGCTTCGATGTTATCTATTGTGGCGCAGCCCTTACGGAAGCCAGTCTGATAGTGGGGGAGGATTTCATTCTCTTTGAACCATTCATTTAGTTCCTTCAGTAGGGTACTAGCATAGGCTTTCCCTTCGATGTCCAGGAGAGCAATGAGTCAGTAGTTTTGGGTCTGTATTGTCCCCCTTCTTAAAGATAGGAAGCAAGAAGGACCCTCGCCATGAGTCTGGTACTTTTGCTTTTAATCTACATTCAGTGAAGAGTTTAGAGAGAATTCTGCTCCAGTAAACTGGATCTTCTTTAAAGATGGCCCCTGTGAGGCCATTAGGCCCAGGAGCCCGTCTCTGCTTATCCTTTTTATCACTTGTTTAATTGAGTTACCATCTTGTTCTTTACCAAGTGATCCCATGGGGCCTCCGTATCTGTGACTTCTCCAAGTGCGAGTTGGACCTCATGTTTTTCATGGACTGTAATAGTTGCTTTCTCAATGTGAATTGAGGCGACGTGCCTTATCCAAGCGTCGCCGTGTACTGAATTGCGCCTATCCGCTTTGCCATTCTCCAAGTTTGCAATGTATTGCCAAAGTTGTTGTTGTTTGTGGGGTTTTGCGAGCTCGTGTATTATTACCCAGTCTTGCTCTAGTTTTTCCTGTTTGAGCGACCATAATAAGTGTCTCTTCTTCTTAGATAAATCTATACATTTCTCCCTTGTTTCCTGTGTTCCTCTGATGTTATGTAATCTCTTTGCCCTTTTTAGTGTACGTGACAGTGTAGTTAGATTTGTGTTATATCTCAACCGTGATGTAAGCATTTTGTAGCCCGGTGCACTGACATTGAAATTGTTGACCAATTTGGCTTTTAGGTTTCCAATCCACTTTGTCCAGTTTTCCATTGTGGGTGGATTCCCTGGGCCCATCTCTTGTTTTTTTTTCCAAACATTGAACCGCTTTACTTGGGTCTTGTTCCATTTTATCCTTTTAACTAGGGAATATTCTTCAGTCCCTGTTGACTGCGATACTACCACCGCTTGTTCCCTCTGTGGTAAGCCCAAGTTTAGGTCCAACTGCAATAGTTTGTGGTCACTAGTTTCATGTGCTATTATGTCAGCGTTGGCAATTTTCAGGGCTAGCAGATTACATAAAAATATATAGTCAATTGTGGAACAATTCCTAAATGTGGCCATGCTCAAGAGCTTGGAGTCTGGAGATTTCGCTATGTCCTTCACAGATTTTAGGTCGTAATTTTTTAGGAAGGAATTAAAAGCCCTTTCAGAACTGGTTAGATCAAGCCTGTCGCTCTGGTATGTTCCCAGGTGATGCAGGTTAAAATCTCCAACGATCACTTTGGCCAAGAGCGCATTGGAGTATAAGGTTTCCTTTATTATTGTTATGATATGTTTGGTGGCATCCAATTTGTTCTTTCCATGTGCATTTAAATATAGATTTATAACTAGAATAGGTACACTATCTTTTCGGACCCTGTCACCCTCTATTATGCCTGTAGTGCATCGGAATTTGTTTTTACCCTCTTTACTGTCGCCAGCTTTTGATGTTTTACGTAGATTGAAATGCCCCCAGATGGTCTCCCAAAGTGATTGTTTTTGGTTGCTAGTTTATGGAAACCAGCGTACCCTTCGAGGTGTACATAGTCTGTGGCCCAAGGTTCTTGTAGACATACTAAGTCTCCTTCCTGCAATATTTGTGGGACAGTTTCATGTTTCAATGCTTTTTGTAATCCTGCCACGTTCCACGAGATGGTTTTGAGGTTGGAAAGCATTTTATGATTAGTATGGCATACGCTCAATGATTCTGGTATTACGGGTTTAACGATTGAAGACCCTTGTTGACACCCTTTAGATTCTAGTGTACCCCCTTGGGCATCAGGAATATTGAATTAATCTTTGTGGCTCTTGGCTTATTCTGTTTAATTGAGCATACGTTTGCATTCTGGGTGAACCGTCATCTGTTACACTCCTACTTATGGTCGCTTCCTCTTGTCTCCTGACTGATATGGTCAGTTTTTTATAATTTTTGTCTGCATTTATTTTTGATGTGCCTCTGAGTATTCCTTGAGAGAACTCTTTCATGTTCTTTGTTGTTATATTTACTGGCTCCTGAAGAATTGATGGGTACTTTTCTTGTTCTGGTTGACTCAGCCCAATTCCCCAGTTTTTTAAGATGTCCTCTTCTCTCAGCACCGCTTCCGCCGTGCATTGATTTAACCATGGAACCATGGTGTCTTCTTTGTTGGTATCCTCTTTCTTTGATTTAAATTGAATACAGACTTTGCTTTTTATGTGCGAAAGTGCGGGTATGTGTTGAAGGAGCCGTAAGAAGTTCCCCCTGTTTAAAATGTCATGCCTCCCCTTTGATTTGTACTGCGGTTGCAGGATTGTTTTAAAACTGTTTCTGGCATCTGGTGCAATTGGTGTTGTTCTAGACGAAGGGTCCTTGCATGTTATATCTTGGACTGTGTCATCTCTATAGCATGCTCCGAAGTAAATTGCCCAATTCTTTGGTTTTTGGTTCCCAAACCTGTAGTTTCATTGGCAGACCCGTGTTCGAATTTATCTTTTGCCCGTTCGTTTATTGTTAGTGCGGTTTCCTTTGGTAAACTACCACTTCCTGTGCGTGGTAAGACCTGCGACAATGATTGTCTTGGTGTTGCCTTGTCTATGAGGTCATCTTTACTCAGGGAATTATTTTGTAATTTAGTTTTGATAAATATCGGGTAAAGATTGCTTGATGTTGGCCTTTCCTGTGTGTGGGGCGATTTGTCTGTGCCCTTTGTAGGGACATGCATGAGCTGAGCCATAGTCTTTGTATTTTGTATGGACTTTTGGCGTTTTAGTTGTTTTGTCAGTTTTTTCTTCATGCGTCATGAAAGTTTTATCTTAGTATTACTAGTTGAAATCTCCTGTGTCCTTTCCTCCTCAGGGGTCCCAGTAGTTTTAAGTGTTAAATTTGTATTTATTAAATCTAGATTTAAATTTGTGGACACTGTTTTTGTAGTGTTCTCTTGGTGCTCTTCCTTGTCAGGGGTTCCAGATATTTCCATTATTTGTTTAATAGCTGTTGGGTCCGTATTTATATTGGAAATTAGGTTTGCGCTAGCTATTTTTGTGGTGTTTTCTTGGAAGTGTTGTTTGTTGACCCCCTTTGTTATATTACAAAGTGTTTGAGCTGTTTGAGTTTTTAAATCTTCAATTAAAGTGGTGAGCATTTCTGGGATGGATACAAGTTTATCGATTGTTGGCCCACAAGCGCAGTCTGTATTTAAAGCGTATTCTTGGGCTCGTGTTATCAGCTTGTTCAAATTAGCTAATTTTAGATCAATCCCGGATATTGTGGTAATATTTAGCAGGTCCACTTGGATGTCCATCTTATTTGATTGATAAGTTAGTGCCTCAAGTGTGAGTTGAGATGTTTTAAATAATATATCCCATCTTGATCCTGCGTCTGTACATGCTTCGGGGATAACCCTGGCCATAGAATTATTGCAAGGGATCACACTTTCGGCTGTCAGCTGCATCGGGTGTGATAGTATATTTTCTTTGCTGTTTGAGACTATAGATTCTGGCAAATGAGTGTGCCTGTAATTGGCTTCAGCACCATCACCGTCAAGATTTGAATCTCTAGGTCCCTCATTTATTACAATATTCTGTATGCTCTGAGACACTGGTATGTCGGTTGTTTTCTGTGTGTTAAGGACTAGTGCCTTGTGTTGATTCTCCTGTTGTATGACGTTTGAGGCCGGCTTGATGATTTTGACCTCTACCTCAATTGGTTGTTGGGCCGTGCTTATTTGGTAACGTGTCTTTGGCGGGACACTCAGAGGAGACTAATGGACCTTCATTTGCTACTAGATCATGGTCCTTAATTGAGCCCCAGGATTCATCATTTTGTTCCGTATGGTCCGTGTGGTCATGCATCTACTGGGGTCAAGCTGTTGTAATGAGTTCTAGGATGGTTTGGTCTTTCTTCAAATTGAAGACCCCTACGTGCATAGAGGGTAAAATCGGGTCTGGTAAACGCTGCTCCCCTTCGTTCGATTGCACGAGGGAAGATAACATTACGTCTGCCGGATTTTTTAGAAAGTTGAATTTGTTTGGTATACTGGTTGATTTGGCAAACATTCTGTACACCGTTGCAATTAGAGGTTGCACCTCACCTTCTGGTCTGGCTTTGTTGTTATTCTTTACCATTGGACCTTGAGGTTTCCTTTTCCTCTTCGTTAGTGGGAGTGTTAGTCGCTCTCTTCCTGATCTCATGGCGGCTATCGAGAGCACCTTTAGCTTGCCTTACTTTGCAGTTGTTATTTTTGATCTACTATCTGGGGCTGCCGCGGAATTGTGTGAAATATGCAAAACGTATTACACCCCCAGTCCACAATCCACAATCTGCAATCTACAATCCTAAAGAGACCCTTCACGAGGACCTTTCTCTGCAGCTGCTGAAGGTACTTCTGTTATTACTCCTCTACTAATGCTAATGCTAATGTCAGCAGGTTAAAAAGTGGCTGCCTCCTAGTAACCACTCACTATTGTTCAGTGTTTTTAATTGTTGTGATTGTTTTCTACCACGCTCAGTGCTTTGTAGCCTCTACTGCACTGCTTTTGCTGCCCCCTATCGCATTCGGTGACCCAAAACCTCCACTCGGTCCACGGCCCCCCTCCGTGCGGCTGCACACTGGTCTGACCGCACAGGAGAGAGAGAGGCAAGGGGCTAGGTGTACAATTGAGACTCATGGCTCCTGTACCCCACTCCAGATTAGTCAAGCGATGATGTGGCTAAGGTGGCGACAAGAGTGGCGGCTCCTGCGGGTACCCGCTTTTCGCGGTCGAAAACCCTCGGCCGCTCCTGCCAAGAAAGCTCCCGCTACACCAGGGGGCCTCCCGCTACTCCCGCTGCTCCCGCTACTCGCCGCGCCTGAGGCTGGCCTGAGGCTCACCTGTGCCAGCTCCGTGGTGAGGTGAGGGACAGTCTCGAAGGAGTCTCGGTACTGCCGCCGTCACTCTCGACCCGACCTCCTCCGTCCGTGGGTTATATTCAGCTGTAAAGCAGGCAGCTCGCCCACACGGCTCCCTCAGCGGCGGCGACTTTCCCTCTGTGAAATTTCCGTGAGTTTTCCTCGTTAGACCTCCTGATCTGCTGCTCGGCTGGACGACTAGTCTGCTTGGCTCTGTTGTTCTCTGCCTCTGCCTCCCAGCCTCTCCTGGAAGTAGACCATCGGCCCTATTTAGAGATTCCCACCCGCCGGGCAGTGATCTGTGCTCTGTGACGAAGCCACCACTCTGGTGACTTCTATCACATCCTTAAAAGTTTCTCAAATGGGCGCAATGTTTAAAGCACCCGCTCAGGAAACTTCTTATGTATTGGGAATGTAAACTCACAAAGCAGGAGTTTATTTTCACAATAAGAATAAAAAAGGAAAAAAACAAAACGGTACTGGTGTGCTGGTAGTTTCTTCCCTGCTTGTGGGCGGCATTCTTCATTTTTTTTTGCCTGGGCCCTCATGGCAGACACAGGCAGGGAGAATGAGTTAGCGATCATACTAGCTGATCATCCTCTAAGATGGAGGAGCATCGCCCCACTGATCTTTGAGAAGTGCATAAAAAGAAGAGGATAATATCAAAATGTTATTATAATTTTCTTTTTCTGTGCCACTCAATGTTAGGGCAGGGCAGGGCAGGGGTGGGCTCGCTGCCGCCAGAAGGAGCAGTAGTGGTTTGCACTCCCTAAGTGCACATGACTGTTTTTCCGGCCTTGGGAATGGGAACTAAGCATGTTCTTCACCTGGCTTTGTGGCACAGCCCTTTGGGGAACATGCCCAGGCTCCCAGACACTGCCTGGGTTGCCAAACAGGCCACTCATACCTATCAGGATGCTGCTGACCCAGTGCAGTGATTGGCTGGGAGGGTCCGGGATCCTTGGTGCTTCTGGTGTGCAGCAGAGTGAGAATGGAGGAGAAGCTTTAAATGGAGGAGGACTTAGGAGAGGCGTGCAGCGGCGGCGAAGGTAAGTTTTTTTATTTTTTCACCCCTCCCCCCCATTCACTATCTTCCGGCCCTCACTGAGGCAAATAGGCTGCCAGGCCAGAGGTTTACACTAGCAGGACGAGCAGCATCTGTGCCACTGTAAACGTGGCACTTCCCTTAACTCTAAACAAAGCAGGGGAACCCCAGATTTTAAAGGACAGAAGCCCAGCTCCACCAAACTCTAAATAAGGCAGTTCGTTTTTGTGTGGTTTTTGGTAGCTACTGCTCCTCTCATGGTTAAGCACTCCTAGCTAGATAACAACAGGCCTGTGTAATCAAAGAATTTAGTGTAGCACTCAAAGTGGATACTCCATTTGGAGATATGCATTTATTTCTCCTAATCCTTAACGTTTCTTTCTAAAATGTTGGTTCTCAAATGATCATTTGCACAGCTAGCAGGTGTTTCAATGTAGTCAAAGGACTTCAGGCTTCAGTAAGGCTGTTGACAGCTTAGTTATCACATTTATCTAGTAGGAGCCTTATCTGACACTAGCTTACGAGGCGTTATACAAATAATTCTACACATTAGTCTGCAGTCCTGTACTGCTTTTTTATCAGTGTCAACCGGTTCTCACTTTATGTCACTGAATTCCTTTAATATTGAAGCATAAACAAAGTAGAATGATTATCTGTACTATCAGCTTGTTTGGTTAGCTCAGCCTTCCATCCCTCCCTTTATTAAAAAAAACGGATTCATTTTTTCTGCGCAGATTGTCTCAAAATAGAATTTAAAAGGAAAGAAAACCCCCCAGAAAATACAACTAATTTTGACTTGCAAGAAAATCCACACTTACTAAGTTAAACATAAAAGAACTGTTTCTTTTGCTTCACACTAAAATTAGTATACTCTGTTATCTACTGTTATTCAGGAAGCATTTTATGTTAGAAAGTAATATATATTTGTATGTCATGCTATTGAAAGATTGGATCTCATGAAGTACAAACTTTATAATGAAATGTTGTGGTTTTAGAGGCGTTATTAGACTAATTTACTTAGTGGTATGGCTTTTTATGTCACCAGAACCAAACGAGTGCATTATTTGCCAGTTCCTGACAGCAACATGTATTTTTCTTCTATTTGTTTTATGTAACAGTAGTTTTACTCAAAGTATAATTTAAATGAAAACACTTCTTTGATTCTTTCAACTTCTAAGAGCCTTCACGAATCATAAATTGTCTCATAGACTACAATTAGATTTTACAGCAGAAGACAACCAAACTTAGGGCCAGATGTGGGAAGGCTATTACCGGTCGGTAACGGCCGAAATTAACGAATTTCGGCTGTTACCGACAGGTAATAGGCTTTTCTGATGTAGGGGCCGAAATTAACGATTCGGTAATTTACCGAATCGGTAATTTAAGGAATTGGTAAATTACCGATTTCTTAAATACCAATTTGGTAAATTACTGAATTCCAAATGTAGGGAGCACTTAAGTGAGTGCTTATCCCACGTTATGATTCGTTATTTACCACCAACTACAAGTTGGTGGTAAATAATTAAAACACCCCAAAAAGGAATTTTATGCAAATTGCTTCAGTGCTATGTTGCAGACATACATGCCCTTAGGGCATGTATGTCTGCAACATGTGCACCCATACACAATTGAGGGGTGCAACAGGGTGTCAAAGTGACACCCTGCCACCCTTCAAAGTTTTCCCCCCTTTTACCGAATGGCCCATAGGAATGAATGGCAATTACCGAATCGGTAAATACCGATTCGGTAATTTTTACCAAATGATTTGCTACATAGCATTTACCGATTCGAAAATACTGAATGGGTAAAATTCGTTTTTTTCCAATCGGTAAATGCTATTTACCTATTTCTGGTCCTAATGGGCTTATTTACAAGCCCTTTGCACCGTCGCTGTGCAAATTTTTTTGACGCAGTCGCCTTGCATTCAAAGTGCCACACTGTGCCAAATCTACAAACTGACGTATTGGGCTCAGTGTGTCAGTTTGTAGAGCTATCACATTATGCCTGTGCCAGGTATAATGTTTGCAGGGTAGGCGCTCCGGCACAAAAAGCCACATAGAACTGGCACAGTGACATTTACAACATTTCACTGGGTCACTCTACGACTTCATTGAGTCAAAATCCTTATGCCTGCTCACACCAGGCATAAATATTGAAGCAGGGATTTTACTATGAGACTCACCTATGTGTTCTGACACATTGCTGGAGTTGCATGAGTTTTACACCCAACTCCAGCAATGCGTCACTTTTGCCCCTACAGATGTTTTAGAATTTTTGATGCATCTATTAATCCTTGCACCATGGCACCCTGTATTATAAATACAGTCATCCATGGTGTCCCATGTTCAAGGAAAATGATGCATCATGCTGATGTGTTCGATTCTTGTAAATGAGGCCTTTCATTTCTTCAATACGAATATGTTTTTAAAATTTGCCATCTCGGTCAATGAGTAAAACAAATTTACAATTTACATCGTTCCTCTTGGCACATGTGCACTATAAATGACAATGTACTATAATGCTGAGATTCTCCTCTTTCAATAAAGTTTCTGCCTCACTCGCAGTTCCCCAAAAAGATACAAAATAAATCAAGAAAATCCAAAATCCTTCTGTGTACTGTAATAAAGTAACGCCTGATAAGGTATCAAGACAAGGCAAGCAAGCATTGAATGACATTACTAAGTTTTTTCACTGAGGTGTTATTGTGCAAAGGAAATCATACCTGCCACAGTACACCTTCTTTCACCCTTTAGAATAGATGCTATGGGTGTGTTCCTCTTTAGTATTGAGTAGTTTTATTGGCATGGGTACTTCAGATTAAATTCATTTCTCCATAGAACTACACAAACTAATTTTGCATCTTTTTTATGATGCGTGATTGTAAAAGGAATGAGCATTTATGATTTCCATTTTTGTTACAAGAAATGGCAACATATGAATAAAATAGTTTTCTCTTTAGTATACAATTGCAACACCATATGTTTGAGACAAAGATGATACTTTTAAAAATATGCATTTTAATTTTGGGGTTTGTTATCCGAAAGAACTTACATTTTTTGACATAATTAGTAATGTAGATTAGGCTAATTTAACCTAATTGAAAATGTGCTCTGTCCAAATGTAAATGTGTAATCCTCAAAAACCATTTGATTAAAATCAACTTGGCACAATTTGAAGTCAAGTTGGGGTCCCTTGTCTTATATTTACTCAAATGGCTCCATGGTCAAATTTACAAGATAAAAAAATAGATATATTTGGGAGTGATAAAGAAAAAAACAATAACAGCTGCACTTAACAAAGCAATTTAAAATTAGAATAAAATATGGTAACATTATATCTGTTTCTCTTGCTGTTATCTTTACAAAGTGTCTGATGTCTTCTACAGTGATTGCCACCATGAGGGACCTGAAGAAGAAGGAGAAGCTGGAGGAAGCTGCAGGCAACTCTCTGAATGACACTTTGGTTGTCAAACGGCTGGACGTTTGCAGCGATGAATCCGTAGCTGAGTGCCTCGGCAGCATCCCTGACCGCAGGGTGGACGTCCTAGGTACCACTATATGATCCGCAGAGGAGAGGCAGGGAGGGCTCTGGTTAGAACATTTACATTTAGGCCGCAAATCTGATTTGCCTGAGTTTTCTGACACGTGTGCAAAGCCCTGTTTGCGCAGGCGTCGTATTTCCAAGTTGGGTGGTATTTACCGCCAGAGATGTTTTAAGGCATGGGCAAAGTGGGCCCTGGCCCAGGGCCCCATCCTTTCAGGGAGGGCCTGATAAAGCTAGCTAACTTCTGTAGATAGTCTTGTCCTGATGACCTTGAATAATTCCTAAACAGATATTTAAATACCATTTTCCTTCAATTTATTTTTAGTGTGAGTGATGAATGGGAGTCTATTACTAACATTTTGCAGAGAAATGTTTGTTTTTTAAAACCATGCAACATCTATAAAAAAATTGTTGTAGATCAAAACAGTTTAAGAAATTGGAGGGGGTCACAAAGATTGTTTGCAAAAATATTAGTGAGCTGTTGCTGCACTATAATACCGAAAAAATATATCACTATCCATGAATATTAGATTTTAACAGATTTATCATTTGGACCAGTGTGCCTGTGCAGTGGTCAAACAGGACATGAAATAGCTGAAACGGGATCATAAATTCAAAGCTGGTTCAAACAGTGGCCCCCAAAATATGTTTGGCCCAGGGCCCCCGAAATCCTTTTTATGTCCCTGTTTACCGCACCCGTTAATTACCTAGGTCCTGATTCCGAGATTGTTGGAATCAAGGTGCTTTTTATCAAACAAGAGAAATAATGATACCATGCGATACGTTATCAGGTGCGAAAAAACAGCCCCTATTACGAGTTTCTGGGGAAGAGCGTGTGGAATTTGGTGCTTACCCTACCAACATTTGCATTGTAATTTAAACCCCATACACTTTTTCCCTATTAAGTTCCAGCAGGTTTGACCTATTGAAATTTAATGACGGAGATATTTAATTCACCTGGCAATTTCTAGATGTGGTAAATACCAACCAACTCCTAATTCCCACTCCTGCACAAACAGGAATTTACACAAGGGATGTAAAAACTCGAAATCCAGGCCCAGGTGAATTAAGTACATCCCTCTTTGTTAAATTTTGTCATCTCAAATCTCTCAAACCTTTACAATGTGAAACAATTTATTATTTACAGAGACAATGATATATTGGTGTGGTACACCAGAATACAGAACAGATGTTATTTATTTCACCTAAATATTCTGAGCCTCTTTTTGAGTTTATCAAGTGTGATAAATAGCACCTTCAATCCAACAAACACAGAAAAGAGGCCTTTAACCTCGAATGTATTCAGTTTCAAACCAGAACTCACTGTTTCTGAATTCTGCCTTGTGTGAGGTTCTCCATTTTGGTAAATCCAAATCTTTGCTATTTTGCATTTTACCCATAAGGTGAACTGGTCTGATAGGTCAGCAAGTTTGTGTGTCTGATAGAGACAACTGTGTGCAACATGCAGGTCACAAGGGTGACTATTTAAAATGTTTATTTTCAACATCTTAAGTAAGGTTGAATAGATGCGTGGTTGGTAAATAACGTTGTTGACAAAAATATCACAACAGGATCGTTTTCCTAACAGTGCTTAATTTGAGCCGATGGTTACTGGTATACAACATTTCAGGTTTTCACAGGGAGATCTGAAGGGGAAGGGAGGTCGATTGAGTTCTCTGCGAAAGAAAGAAACCTAACCAGATAAGTACATGGCCTTCTGGAAAAGCCTATTGATAAGAAAGGGACTTTTGAGAAAGTGTTGAGTGCTTCCAACAGGCATAATAAGTTATGGGTTCACACATAGGTATTCACAAGGGGGGATAATGGGTGGCGCTTGCCACCCTCTTGATTTTTCACTTGTGCCTGGCATTGATCACGCTGCAGGCCAATTGGAAGGAGGATTATATGCGCTGCGGCCTAAACGTCAGCACTGACTCATCATTTGTATTAAAGCTAATATCTCGTCCTTCCCTTGCACTGGTTGGGGGACTATGCAGTGATGTCAGACCCTAAGCATGTGCTGCTTGGCTTGGCTGTGGAGAGATTGCCCTTTTTCTTGGCAGTAAAAGGACCAGTATCGCCTGGGATTGGACAGCACAACCGGTTCATCACACTTGGCCACACTGAAAATGGGTTCAGCAGGCCTTGCAGCAACGGTACTCTGCCTTGCGGAGTCATGCCTGTCTGCAGCTTTCAGCCTTTCCCACTGGTGGATTTTGAGAACCAAAAAGTGAATGTAAAACTCTGAACCTAGGCGAGACAGCAAATTTATACCCACAGTGAAGTGATTTAGGTAGCTACCGAATCCAGGTAAGTCTTGTCTAGAATGTATGGTGCCAAGACCAACCACTTTAGTGGGAGCTTCATGTAATTTATATGTGACTTTGAGGAGCCCCCATCAGCTTCAACCTTAAACCTTGTCCTAATCCCCTTGGTGTATCTTACCTACAGTCTACTGAGGTTGAACTGAATCATGCAAAGGTAGCAGTCAAGCACAAATGGATATTTCTCAATGGTGCTTTACTTTTTCTAAGCACCTTTTGCATTAAGATTTAAAAAATATCTGGTTGCCTATTACATTTTCTCTTTTTTCCTAAATTGGCCTGGGAATGTAATTTTGTTGGTTTCTTGAGTTTGAAACTGCTGGTACTGTTTAAAATGAACACACATTTTTCTGTGAACGTGTCTACGGTTTGTGTGATGGCAACACAGCAGTTGAAAAGAGTTTCAACGAGATTTAACCAGGATTTGTTAATTAAGTTGGAAAAGTCCCCCCTCCCCAAATTTTATCCCACATTCTGACAGATCTTTAACACCTTGGACGCTCATTTTTTTAAAAAAATTTGTTTTTATTGTTTATTTATTTTGAAAGTTTTATATAGCACGAACAAGATCTTTGCAGATATCAGAGCGCTTTACAAAGCCGGGAATACCAACAAGAGAGTGAAATTAAACATAATAAGTGGGAAGGGTAGGTACGTGAGGGAGCAAAGTAATACAGGTACATCAATAATATACATATTACAGATAAATGTGTGCATAGATAGTCAGTGACGTCAATAATACAGGTGGAATACATAGTCATAGAGTTCGAGCAGAATAAAACAGATCGGTGTAGAGTCTTTACAGAACCACGCTAATAGGTCAAGTGTATTTGGCCATAAAGATAGCTTTTACTTCTTTCTTAAAAAGTGTGATGGAGGAGATGAGCCTGGTTTCTGGAGGGAGTGAGTTCCAAATCCTGGGTGCCCTTCCTGAAAAAGAGCGTTTATAGGTTTTTTCCTTCCGGAATCTTCGAGGTTTTAACAGAAGATTGTTTGTGCCTCTAGTGTTTCTAGAGCCGCCAGAGATTGACAGCTTCTGAGTGAGGTATCGGGGAGAGCTCAGGTGTAGAGCCTTGTGTGTCATGCAGGCGATTTTCAGATGTATTCAGGCTTCAAAAGGCAACCAGTCCAGTGATTTCAAGTCAGGGGAGATATGCGAGTATTTTTTTGATCCAGTGATGAGTCTCGCTGCAGCGTTTAGAGAAGCTCTTAGGGGTGCGGTAGTGGTTAATGGGAGACCGCAGAGGGTGGTGCTGCCGTATTCAATTCGCGGGATTACTAGTGCTTGTACTGCAGTTTGGAAGTCTTTGGCTGGTAGGAAGGGTTTAAGTTTCCTCAGGGTATTGATTTGGAAGTTCGCTCCCTTAGTAGCCTTGCTGATATGATGCTGCATGTTGAGATTGGAGTCGAGAGTTATGCCTAGGGATTTCGCTGAATCCACTATGGTGGGTTGGACATTGAGTGCAGTTAACTGTTTAAGCCAGGTTTGAGTGGTAGAGATCTTCGCGGGAGGTGAGATCAGCAGGAATTCTGTTTTCAGAGCATTGAGTTCGAGATAATTGTCAGCAAGCCAGGATTGGGTGCTTCTGATCGTCGAGTTCAGGAGTAAGATGTCATTGGGGGGATTGTATTTTGAGATATAGTTGAGTGTCATCTGCGTACATGTGAAAAAGTACATTGGATGCTTGTAGCAAGGTGGTGAGAGGTTCCATAACTAGGTTGAATAGAGTTGGTGATAGGGAGGATCCTTGGGGGACGCCTAACGAAACAGGTATTGGAGAGGACAACAGGTTGTTACTCTTGAATTTCTGCGACCTGTTGTGTAAAAAGGAGGTGAACCACTTGAGAACAGTCCCAGAAAGACCCATTCTTGTGTTCAAAAGTTCGAGTAACTTTTCATGTTTAACAGTGTCGAATGCTGAAGAGAGATCAAGAAGGATGAGGAGGCAGGTATCACCTTGATCTAGGATTTGCAGGGCGTCATCAATTATGTGAGTCATAGCAGTTTCAGTGCTGTGTCCTGCTCGGAAGCCTGATTGATGGGGGTTGAGGAGATCAAACAGATCAATGTGTTTAGTCAGTTGTAGTTGTGCGCATTTTTCCAATAATTTGGCGAGAGTGGGAATATTGGTAATGGGTCGGTAGTTGTTTGGGTCGGCAGTAGGTTTCTTTAGCAAAGGTGTGACTTGTCCAACTTTGAGGGAGTCGGGGATGGTTCCTTCTTGGAGCGAGCTGTTGATAATTTTAGTCCAAAGCGGAAGGAGCATTGGGATGAAATCTTTGACAGCGTTAGCAGGGAGGGGATCCGTGAGGTGATTGGAGGGTTTCAAGGTGCTGAGCAGTTTGCCCATTTCTTCTTCGGAGTAGGTTTCAAAGGTTGACCATGTTGTATTGTTTTTAGGTTCGGTGGGTGTTATGCAGTTGAGTGTGGTGTGGAGTCTTGCGTCAGTGCGGAGATCATTCTTCATGTTGTCAGTTTTTTGGGTAAAGAAAGCGGCGAAGTCTTCACCGGCGGGTACTTCGTGCAAGGTACTGAGAGGTTGGGGTTGTTCCTTGGATTGTGTTCTGATTAACTCAAACAGTTTTCTTGGGCGGTTTTTTGCTTGGTCAAGCTGGAGGCTGAAGAAGTTTCCTTTAGAGCGCTTTATTTTCCTGAAGTAGGCATTTCTCTTTTTCTTTAGAGTTTTCAGGTGCAGTGCAGAGGGAGCTGCCCTCCAGGTGCGCTCTGCCATTCGCATGGCTCGTCTATCTTCATTGAGACTCCCGTCGTACCATGGATTGGAGATTTTAGCGGAGACTCTTTTTAGCTGCATGGGAGCAGCCTCATTATTTATTTATTTATTTATTTTGCGATTTCTAAAGCGCCTGGTGACCCGTAGGCATCCCCGCGCTATTCAACCTGTGAGGATACAGAGGGGGGTAGGGGGGTGCTTTATTTGGGGAAAAGGAGGGTTTTAAGTTTCCTGCGGAACACCATGTGGGAGGGTTCCAGGCGAAGACTGAGAGGGAGTGAGTTCCACGCTGTGGAGGCTTTGACCGAGAAGCGGCGACCGCCGGTGCGGGCCTTCCTAAATTTAGGCACCGTAGCAAGGTGTTCGGCGTCGGAGCGAAGGGGTCTTGAGGCTTTGTAAGGGGTGACCATGTGTTTAAGCGCAGCAGGGCCAACTCCGTTGATGAGTTTGTGGGAGGTACATAGGGCCTTGAACTCTACTCTCTGGCGGACTGGCAGCCAGTGTAGGGCTTTGAGGGCAGACTTGGCCGACGCTCTGGGGGGAAGGTTCATAATGAGCCTGGCCGCCGCGTTCTGGGTACATTGGAGTTTGGCCAAGGTGTATTCAGGGGCCCCCAGATATATGGCATTGCTGTAATCGAGCCGAGCCAAGACCAGACCCTGGACAAGTAATTTCCTGGATGGAATGGGAAGAAGGGGTAAGATCTTACGTACGGACCGCAGAAGACCGAAGCAGGCGCCTGCTGTCTTGGCTGCCTGCGTTTTCATGGTAAGGTCAGGTTCCAGCCAAACTCCTAGTGTCTTGATTTCCTTTCTAGGAGAGGGGATTTCGCCGAAGGTGTCGGGCCAAGATGTGGGTGGAAAGGTCGTCCATTTATTGCCCAGGAGCATGATCTCGGTCTTTGCGCCGTTCAGCTTCAAGGCCGAGTCACACATCCAGGTATGGATGTCCTGGAGACAGTGCAGCAGGCTGTCAGGATGGTTATCCAGGTGAGACAGAGATACAACAAGTTGGGTATCGTCAGCGTAATTAATTATTTTTATACCGTAAGGGGCCACTACGTCTTCCAGGGGAGCCATATAGACATTAAACAGGGTGGGGCTGAGCGACGACCCCTGGGGAACTCCATTCTTCAGGGGGAGAGGTTCTGACCGGGAGTTGCCGTCCCACACCTGGAAGGATCGATGAGAAAGAAAGGATTCGATCCATGCTCGCGCCGTACCCACAATACCTGCCTTGGCCAGGCGGTGTAGAAGGACACGATGATCCACCGTATCAAAGGCGGCGCTAAGGTCCAGGAGGATCACTGCCACTGATCCCCCTGAGTCTAGGATACACCTTGCCTCCTCGATGACGGAGAGGAGTGCGGTGTCCGTGCCATGGCCAGGTCGAAACCCAGTTTGGGATTGGCGCAGGATATAGTTTGTCTCGAGAAACTGGGATAGTTGCGAGTTGACTAGTTTTTCAGCCATCTTACTGATACAAGGGAGCAGTGAGATCGGTCTGTAATTGGACATGTCGTCCGGGTTCAGTTGGGGCTTTTTCAGTAAAGCCTTCACAACTGCGTTCTTCCAGTTGGAGGGTACCGTTCCACCAGCAAGGGAAGAGTTGATAAGGTCCTTGATGATTGGGGCTATGGTGGAGGACACCTTTTTTAAGAGTCTAGCCGGGGCTGGGTCAAGGGGGGAGCCGCTTTTCATTTTCTCTAGCGCGGACGTCACCTCGGTGAGGGAAACTGCCCTGAAAGTCTCCAGCTGTGGGCTGTTGTTTTCGTCCGCCGTAGCCAGGATGGGAGGGGGGCTGACGGTGGGAAGGGAGTCCAGTATCCGCAGAATTTTAGACTCGAAGTAATTAGCCAGATCCTTGCTTCTGTCGGGGGGGGGGGGGAGTGAGGGGGGGTGCTGTTGGGATATTTAGTAGTTCTTTAACTATCTGAAAGGATTCTTTGGCTGAATTGGTCGCGGTTTTTATTCTGTTATCGTAAAACGTTGATTTAGCTAATTTCAAAGCTGTTTTGTATTGTCTTACCGCATTGTAATAGATGTCCTTGTTACTATGGAGCCAATCTTTCCTCCATGCTCTCTCCGCCTTCTTGCACACTTTGCGGAGCGCTCTAAGGTCAGAGTTATACCAGGGGGCATGGCCCTTGGTTTTTGTTTTCACCTCCCGATTTTTAATGGGGATGAGGCTGTCGAGGGAGGAGGAAATCCAGTCTCTAAACTGGATGTCTCCAGTAGTGGGGTCGGCTGCAAGACTGGGGGTAGTAGCGCCAAGCGCCAATGCCCAGTTGTCCGTCGAAAGTCTAGCCCAGGATCTGTCCTTGGTGAAGGTAGGGGGGTTGTGGGGTTTTTTAAAGGCTCCTGGGAGATGGGTCGAGACCAAGAAGTGGTCCGTCCACGGGAGGGGGAGGGAGTTGGTGAACTGGAGGGAGGGAATATTCGAGAATACCGGGTCGAGTAGATGACCTTTCACATGCGTGGCTCCTGAGTTAATCAGGGTGAGGCCGAAGGCGCCGAGTTCACTGATTAAGTCAGACGACCCCGTGTCTGTAGGATCATTGAAATGGATGTTGAGGTCGCCTGTAATCAGGAAATTGGATGTTAAGTGGGCCAGGGATGAAACGGATTCTAATAAGGCGGCAGAGAAGAGGCCGAAATGACCAGGAGGTCTGTAGACCAGGAGGCCTGACAGGGAGTAGGTTGGCGAGAGCGTCAGAGTGAACAAGCAGCTCTCCGACTCCTTGCTCTGGATCTCAGTAGATCGGCAGGTGAAGTGGTCTCGGTGGATGATGGCTATACCACCACCTCGACCTAAAGGGCGAGGTTGGGACATGATGAGATATCCCGGGGGAAGGGCTGAGACAATGTCGGAGTTAGAGTGACCGGTGATCCAGGTTTCGGTTAAGAAGAGAATATCCAACTCGTGTTCATCAATTAGGTGGTTTATGAGGCGGGCGTGCTTGGGGAGCGATCGACAGTTAAGTGTCGCTAATTTGAGTCCAGGGAGTGGAGCGGCCGTCCTGGGAAGGTGAAGGTTTCCAGGTTTGCAGATGTTACAGCTAGTGAAGGGGACGTTTAGGTCATATATGGCATGACAGATGTTATTTTTCGAAGGTCTAAGGCTGAGGAGGTCTCGCCGGGTGTAAAGTCTCCTAGTGGTGGCAGGTTCCGGCATAGCGTCTGGCCCTGTGCCCGGTCGTGCGCGGACGGGCGCAGACGGGCTTACCTTGGGCGCGCCTTCGGCGCACAAACGGCGCTCCCGCTGCGCTCGTCCGCTGCGCGTCCTGTGTATGCACATTTGTAGGGCGGACAAGGGGGCGTGGCCTCCAAGGGGGCGTAGTTAGCGCGCACGCCGCTGGGGATGGCGGCGGCAGACAAGAACCTGAAAGAGCGCGAGCAGCTCTTGGATCAGCTGGGCGCTAAGGTAGGATTGAGCGCTAAGTTGTGCTTAGTGGTTTAAAAACAGGAAATAGTGACACAGAAGATACAGTGCATAAAAGTACAAGTATTTTTAAAATGAACAGCAGAGTACCTCCAGCCCCGGCTATTTGCCTCAAGGCTGGGTCAAGGTTTGATGGTAGCCGCTCTGAATCAGCGGGTTAAGTAGGGCGGATGAGGGGGCGTGGCCTCCAAGGGGGCGTAGTTAGCGCGCACGCCGCTGGGGATGGCGGCGGCAGACAAGAACCTGAAAGAGCGCGAGCAGCTCTTGGATCAGCTGGGCGCTAAGGTAGGATTGAGCGCTAAGTTGTGCTTAGTGGTTTAAAAACAGGAAATAGTGACACAGAAGATACAGTGCATAAAAGTACAAGTTTTTTTAAAAATGAACAGCAGAGTACCTCCAGCCCCGGCTATTTGCCTCAAGGCTGGGTCAAGGTTTGATGGTAGCCGCTCTGAATCAGCGGGTTAAGTAGGGCGGATGAGGGGGCGTGGCCTCCAAGGGGGCGTAGTTAGCGCGCACGCCGCTGGGGATGGCGGCGGCAGACAAGAACCTGAAAGAGCGCGAGCAGCTCTTGGATCAGCTGGGCGCTAAGGTAGGATTGAGCGCTAAGTTGTGCTTAGTGGTTTAAAAACAGGAAATAGTGACACAGAAGATACAGTGCATAAAAGTACAAGTTTTTTTTAAAATGAACAGCAGAGTACCTCCAGCCCCGGCTATTTGCCTCAAGGCTGGGTCAAGGTTTGATGGTAGCCGCTCTGAATCAGCGGGTTAAGTAGGGCGGATGAGGGGGCGTGGCCTCCAAGGGGGCGTAGTTAGCGCGCACGCCGCTGGGGATGGCGGCGGCAGACAAGAACCTGAAAGAGCGCGAGCAGCTCTTGGATCAGCTGGGCGCTAAGGTAGGATTGAGCGCTAAGTTGTGCTTAGTGGTTTAAAAACAGGAAATAGTGACACAGAAGATACAGTGCATAAAAGTACAAGTATTTTTAAAATGAACAGCAGAGTACCTCCAGCCCCGGCTATTTGCCTCAAGGCTGGGTCAAGGTTTGATGGTAGCCGCTCTGAATCAGCGGGTTAAGTAGGGCGGATGAGGGGGCGTGGCCTCCAAGGGGGCGTAGTTAGCGCGCACGCCGCTGGGGATGGCGGCGGCAGACAAGAACCTGAAAGAGCGCGAGCAGCTCTTGGATCAGCTGGGCGCTAAGGTAGGATTGAGCGCTAAGTTGTGCTTAGTGGTTTAAAAACAGGAAATAGTGACACAGAAGATACAATGCATAAAAGTACAAGTTTTTTTAAAATGAACAGCAGAGTACCTCCAGCCCCGGCTATTTTCCTCAAGGCTGGGTCAAGGATTAATCATTGAGGTCATGGTGTTGAGATAGTGGTCAGTCAGGGATTGGACATCTGTTGCGCCCGTAGGTGGGAGTAGGAGGTCTCGGCTGTTCGGGGGTATGGAGAATGGGTTGAGTTTTTTCAGGTCTCTTTTCCAGACTTTAGGTCTGGATGTTTGAACCGAGTTGAGTTTAACTTTTTCATTGATGTGGAATGGGACAATATGATGGTCTGACCAGTCACAGGGTTGGATAGACTCAAGTTGAGTAGCGTCCTCTTTGGCGATGATAAGGTCGAGGATAAAACCTTTCTCGTGAGTCGGGCTGTTGCATAATTGTGTGAGGTCCAGGGCGCTGAGGAAGTTTTTAAGACTATTTACCACCGCATCATTGGGATCGTTCCAATGAAGGTTGAAGTCACCAAGGTATATTTGGGTGAGCTGTCGTCCGGCGTTGGTTGAAATCATGTCCATGATTTGTTGGGCGAAGATGAGGTTGTCTCTGGGTGGGTGGTATATGCCATGAAGAGAACATATTGGTTTGCCATCACTGATGATATCGAGGCAGATGTATTCGTAGGAGGTTGGAGAGGGTAGAGAAGGCTCGGAGACTTTCAGAACAGAAAGGCTGTTCCTGTATATGCATGCGATTCCGCCCCCTATCTTGCCAGACCTATCAAGCCTACTGATGAGGTAGTTGGGGGAACCAGAATGTCCATTATAGGTGTAGAAGATTCGGTTAGCCAGGTTTCAGTCAGGATAATTAGGTCAAGGTCCAATGTTAGTATGAGGTCGGCGATGGCGGAGGAGTGTCTAGAAGCCGATCTGCAGTTTAGGAGAGTGCATTTGAGACGTGGTGTGTCCGGGGAGGAAGAGGGTACTAGGGAGAGGGGGACTTTTCTAAGGTTATTCGGGACGGAGATTCTGTTGTTTGGATTGGAGGGTCTACGGGTATTTGAGTGTATCGTGGGAATGGGGAGGTGCGAGGCGGTTGTGTGGTTTATGGGAGCAGGGTCGTAGGAGCGGAGGAGGGAGAGAGTGTCGAGATCCGAAAGAGGGTTGCATGTGCGACGGGGGCGGTTGTTACGATTGTGGGAAGGGATCGCGGTCCAGTGAGTGCGGCGGGTCCGTTTTTTGCTATTGTGGGTATGGATCGCGGTCCTGTGTGAGGGACGTAGCTTAGGAGCGTTGTCAGGACGGGAGGAGAGCAAGTTGAGAGGTGGGGTGGTGGTAAGTGAGGTGAGTCTAGGGGGTGCGGTGAGTCGCTCTTTGATGGTGTGCATGTCTTCTTTGATGGTGTGAATTTCTTCTTTGAGTTGTAGGAGGGAGGACATAATGTTTTCCAGCGTGGGATAAGTGTTAGTGCTGGGGGTGGAGGTCATGGGTGAGTGGCTAACCTGTGGCCTATCGTGCGAGTGGGGGGGAGGGTGGGTGTTCATGCGGGGCTCCGTGATGTCGTCGCCTGGGTTGGTTTTAGGGAGGAGAGAGGGTAAGGGGGCGATGGGAGTGAATGAAGTACGGAGGAAGTTGGTGGCATGGAGGAGGGAATTCGTGGCAGGCGGAGAGAGCGGGGTGGAAGTGGAGTGTATGATGGTGGTGATGGGGGAGCCTGAGGGGTAGTGAGGGCTGAGAGTGGGGAGGGAGATGGGGTTGGAGTTGGAGATGGTCCTGTCGTGTGGAGGGGGAGTTAAGATAGTAGATGTGGTGAGCTCTGCATGGTTAGTTAGCGTGTGGGAGTGGGGGCTGAGAGTGGGGGGACAGAGGGTGGGATTTGTCGCTACATGTGTCGAACTGGAGCTGAGCTAGATTAGAGGTGTTGTGGGTGGGGTCTATGATGTCAGGGGGGAGAGGAGGAGTGGGAGTGTTATGAGTGGGGGTCCCAGGGATGGAGGTGTGGGGGCGGCTGGTGTGGGGGCGGCTGGTGTATGAGGGGGAGAAGTTTGTGTCTGTGATTGAGCAGTGTGGGGTGGTTACAGCAGGTGGGTGAGTGACTGGTGTGATGGGGGAACTGAGGGAATGCATGTCGTTCTGGTGCTGAGCTGGGTTAGAAGGGTTGTCAGTGGGGGCTGTGAAGTCCGGGGTGATATTACTGGAGGGGATGTGAATGGAAGTCCGAAGGTTGGAGAGGTTCTCTTTGAAAGTGGGGAACAGGTTATCTAGTAGTTCCAGGTTCCTGTCTGAGGATTGAATTAGGACAATCCCGTTAATGTAGATAGTAATGGTGGTTCTGCCTAGGAAGAGTTGGGATGGTGTGATGGAGAGAGTTAAGCCATGAGCAGATTTCCTGGTGGTGGAGACAGTGAGTAAGGTGAGGAACGTTTTTCTCCATTGAGCTCTGCGAGTGGTGTGGAAGATGATATCGATGTTCAGAGATCCATTGACCGGTGAGAAGTAGGTGTCAACAAAGGGGGTTTCAGGGTGAGACCTCAGGAAGTTGTGTTTAAAGCGTTTAGCGGCTTTTTTGGTGAGCGTGGGTGGGTAGTTGATTTTATATGTGTGTTTGCCGATGGGCTCCATGTTAGGATGGCGGTATAGGTCGGTGTGGCGGTAAAGGTGGGTATAGGAGGTTGGACGATAGTGGTGCAGATGTGCAAAGAACAATGCAGACAGTAAGTTACATGGTACACAAGTGACACTAGTGAGTACCCAATATAGCCAACATATAAAGGTGGCAATCTGTGCAAGGCACAATGCTGACAGTAAGTTACATGGTACACAAGTGACACTGGTGAGTAACACAATAACCAAAATATCGAGGTAGCAATCTGTGTGATTGTTGCATCATCAAGCATGAGTACAGAGTAGATCATCTGCTGGCGTGGTGTCAACATTCAGCCGCGGTCAGCCGTTCGCGCAACTTTTCTGTACATAAACCTGTGTAATTTGGCATTTCATCCACTGAACATTACAGACCAATCAGACAAGTATTCAGGCTAGGATACAGGAAACAAACTCTGCAAGGGAGAAAGAAGATTAACAATAGACATGTGAGTCCCCGCCATAGGGGTCGTTGGATCGGGGCCTGTATAGTTCGCATAGCGGTGGTGCCAGGTAACTGGGGGGACGGAACTGTGGGGGGGGAGCATGTAGGCGTTAGCAAGAGCATAGCAGAAGGAGACGGGTGTCGGGCGTTGGGAGTCAAGGGGGTCCATAGTATTCGCTCCACCTTGGACGCTCATGACGAGCTCAGCTCATCATGAGCCACGGCGCTCCGGTGCTCATGATGAGCTCAGCTCGTCATGGCCCATGGAACGCTCAGGTGCGGGGAGAATTCCCCCGCTGTGCTGAGCGTTCCACGGGAGGCAATACACCTGTGACGAGCTCAGCTCGTCATGAGCACAGGAGCGCCATAGCTCATGACAAGCTCAGCTCGTCATGAGCATGGGGGCGCTGTGCGCGCCCCCCTCCCCCCCAGCAAAGCGGGGGAATAACCCCCGCAGCAAAGGGGTTAATTCATCTTTCTTTGTGCCATGTTTATATAGGAAGGGTAAGGAGTGCCTTCAAGGGGATTTG
This sequence comes from Lissotriton helveticus, assembly GCF_964261635.1. NCBI lineage: Eukaryota > Metazoa > Chordata > Amphibia > Caudata > Salamandridae > Lissotriton > Lissotriton helveticus. The sequence continues at coordinate 1,766,388,656 of NC_136057.1, forward strand.
TTTTAGAGTATCTCTCTGGATTAATTTAAGAAAACCAATTTTAAGGACTATTCAATGATCCTACAGTGAAATCAATCAACAATAAACCTTTATCCAAATTATACAAAACTACACATTAATGTTCAACACAACACAAATACAAAAAAAACAAGAAAAACAAGGAAGACGGGAGTATATGAAAAAGAGTTGAATTTATCATCAATATTAAAAGGCAGAAGGAGTTAGATACAAATATATAAACAGAACTACAGGAATATCAGTGATTGGCAAATATATAACTCTGTAGATACTGATGACACCTTTCCTGATTTTCAATTTGATAAATAGATAGGAAGAGGCGTTGGTCGACGTTTCGGTCTCCTATGTATTCATCTGCAAGACCATCTTCAGGACTGTTCAATCTATATTTGTAATGCCCTAGTACAATATGAAACAAAAAATGTTTACAATTATACTTTTATCCATAAGTTTGAACACATATCTATATATATGCCACCAGTGTTTAAGACAAAATACATAAAAACGAAAAAACAACATACAAATCATAGATTGTTTGACCTATTGATGCCGACATAGATTTATATCAGGCATTAAAATGTAAAACATTTTTTTCATTTCATTAAAGAATAATAATGTCCCATATTACTGATATTACACCTGCAAAAACTCTAAATCAACAATAATTCATTTGGGTGCAACGAAACAAGACCCGCATCATATATCATATTCTCAAATTTTTAAATCCATAATTGTAGGTTGACTTCGAACGTTGAAGAGCAAGTGACCACCTTATTATCAATATCATCAACAAGAAATAGGTAGGCCTGACTTTCAAAGTAAAACCAGTATAAGGGTTTGTAACAATGTTGATCATTAGAATGATAGCATTTGACTTATTGGTTAGAAGAAAACGTTAACCTAGTTTGCAGAATCACACAGAAAATTACAAATAATGATATGTCACATATAGAATAGTAAAGCATCTTTAGCATACCTCAACTGTCGGCACGAGAAAATTCAAATAGAACAAATCAAAACTGATGAGCAAAACTTGATTAAAAGTACAATGCTTGCAGGCACTGAAACAACATGGAGTTAACAGATGCCGATTAATAATTATGTCCATGTATATATGCACTCTGTAATACGTTAAAATTATCAGAATCTATAAATGTACCTGTAAGTCTAGTGTGGGTCAGACCAATGGTAGGTGGTTAAAACATAAACGCGAGAGATTGCTGAGCCCTTCAAAAGCGATGTGAAACAACTTGTCTGTTGGTAAGTGAAGACATGACTATCTGAAAAAACGTAGAGCACCGTATTTAAAAACCAAACTATCGCTCGGAAGATATTGCCACTCTAAAAAATATAAGCTTGTAACTTTACCTTTATTAAAAATCAAGGGATCGTTACCCATAGGTGGTTTGAAGATTGATACGATGCACTCTAAAACGAAATGAGCGCACTTCTAATAAATATATATTAAGCTAATGGCCACTCTCTCACAGTCATAATGCTGTTACTATCTAATTGTACCTTCTATTAGTGCAGACAGCTTCAGATAGTGTAGAATACTACTGTAAAGTTATGTTGAAGCCTGCTGTCGTAGGGCTGAGCAACTTGCCTGGCGTGCAGTAAAGCCGTAGTGCTCTGAAAAAGGTATATGAAACCGTTTTAGAGCTGTGCTTCAAATAGTGTTAGGTTATAGAAACAGTATGTAGGTCTATATGTTTACCTTATAATCACTTGGAAACTGATTCCAGTATGAATAGCTAGATGGCAGATTAGTTGCAATCTGAAAAAACAAAAATGCAACTATATTAGGTGCATGTTGGATCTTCCCTCAATAATCAGGAGATCAAACAAAATAGTTAACACCACGTATTACCTTATCTTCAGGTCAAACGATCTGTTAAGCAGCACGAAAAACGCTCTGGGTCAGAGGATCAACGTGACTGCAGTGTCGGCTTCGGTTTACATTGGTTTGGAGCGCGAAATAGGACTAGCATTTCTAAATCGGCGCCATCTTGGAATAGTAACGTTACATTTGGTAACTAATATGAAACGACTACAACGTCTTGTGTTCTTTTGTATTTGTGTTGTGTTGAACATTAATGTGTATTTTTTGTATAATTTGGATAAATGTTTATTGTTGATTGATTTCACTGTAGGACCATTGAATAGTCCTTAAAATTGGTTTTCTTAAATTAATCCAGAGAGATACTCTAAAACAAATCCCCTTGAAGGCACTCCTTACCCTTCCATTTACATTTACCCAGGCCCTCAAGGGTATTCCGGGTTGCTCACTGTTATAAACACATGTTTATTTAGGAACAAGGTTGTTGGGGAAAGCATTGATATTGAGTATAATATCTGACACACTAAAGTAAGCCATATGAAAGAAGGGCATTTAACTCTTACCATCTGGTTGCAGTGAACAACGCAGGCATTGGGCAGATTGGGCCAATAGAGAGCATCACTATGGATGACATGAGAAAAGTCTTTGAGACCAACTTCTTTGGAGCAGTACGGATGATCAAAGCAGTGCTGCCGGACATGAAAAGGAGGCGGGCCGGACACATAGTAGTCATTAGCAGCGTGATGGGGCTACAAGGTAAAATAACTCTGTGGCTGTGCTCACTCTTTTAAGTGAACAGTCCTGTAATAATGTGTTGTAATGTTAAACCAATGAGCAAATTGTTTCATTAACAATTCTGGGGTGCTTACATCAATAATTCAGCCAGATTTACTGAAGTTGGATTTAGACTAAGGGCCTGGTTCACAAAGGGCCTCCACACTCATGGGGGAGTCTCCACAATGAGTTTAAGGGTCTTTAGTCTAATATCTAGTTAGCCAACCATTATTGTGTGGAATAAACTGCCTATAGAAGAATTAAATTCCAGGCATGTCACTGGATTAAACAAATTCTATCTTGAGAGAGGGAATAAAAGATAATGCCACGTTTGAAAATATGTTTGTATGTATGTATGTGTGTATTATTATTATTATTGTTATAATTAGAATATAGATTACAACTTGAATGATTTCTCAGACTAGAATTTAAATGACATGAACAGCTATACTAAAATTAAAATGACCCATGTAGTTACATCTTGCATTACAGATGTAATAACCTACATTATATTTGCAATTCAAATTCAAATTACAAGCACAGTTACTGATTCCATTCCATTTACAGTTACAACTCAGGGGGCCTGATTCACAAAGGTAAGTACCCTTTTGAGTAAGTTTGCACTTACCTAGTAAGGTTACTACTTTTGGTATTCACAAACTTTGAGTGTAAACTTACTACAAAAGTCCAAGGGCTTCATTATGATGGTGGTTGGTTGAGTGTCCAGCCGCCATTGTTTCGGGCACGAGACTGTCTAAAAAGGAGTTGGCGGTTCTGATCGTCCAATTACAATATGACCGCCATGCAGACAGTTGTAAAATACTTTTTACCATTGTGTTTGTGCATCAGGCAAGGAATAGGGCCGCTTCACAAGCCACAAAAGTAAAAAGCATTTTGAAAACATCCATGCACCGTGTGCCAGGCACCATTTGGTGCCTGGCACACATTGCATGGATGTTTGGGGGGCATCCCATGTGCTCCCCTGCACACATAGCAGAGGACTACAGAGGATGGGGATCCTGCTGGGGCCCCCCATAGTCTGTTTAAGACAGTGTTTTCACAACAGTGGGATTGCCATGAAAAAGTTATCGGAACTGACATCCTAGTCCCTATGGCGGTGCTTCCGCAGGCACCACCTCCATTGTAGGGATTAAAGCTCTGACTGCCGCTCTGATAGACTTGTTGAGCCTGTCAGGGATGGTGGGCTTTCCCCCCACCCGATGAGCTCTGACTGCCAGTCAGACCGTTACCCTAGATGTCGAGCGTACTGCCACCGATAGTCTATCGCTGGTGGTCCGCCCAACATCGTAATCGGGCTCTAAGTAACATATCTCCTCCCCTAGACTAAAGACATTTCCCTACTCTGGTATGGTTCGGTGGGGTCCATTCCTAAACCTCTTGCGGCCTCTTCCTAAATCTTACTCCTCCTAATTCCATCCCCTTTAGTAGTAAATCTGCCCCTTATTCTGCCCACTCCCCTTTGTCCCTCACACATTTACTACTATAATCTATACTAACATGTGCAGAGACCACTCAGTCTGGGTAGAGATCTGCACATATAAATATAGGCAAAACTTAGTCCGAAGTGCAGTTTGTTAATAAGGCTAAAACAGCTTACACCAAAATAAGAAGTCACATTGCACGTGCAATTATATCACAAAATAAGTGTACAATTGCAATGACAACTAAAAAATATTGGGCCAATTTTCTCAAAAACCTTTGGCAAAGCCAACAGGACTGGCTTTAATGTAACAATACATGCAAATACACAGACTGTCTCAAATGCTGTTTACATGCATTCCTGGGTTTGCTGTACATATTTGTGGAGTATACCCTTCTCTTTACATTTCTTTCCTCAAATAGCATGTAACTACGCAAAATGGAACAATGGGATAATTTGGGGAATTTTGTTTAACTAGCAAAGTGTAAAATTCTTGGCATAACATGAATGATGCAAGCGTAGTCAAAATTTTGCCCATGCCTAATAATTGACTTGAATTTCGCAAGTTGGCCAATTATGGTACCTGTGATTCTTCCCAGGTTTCCTGGCTGCACAGTATAGCCACAAAATGGGTATCTCTTTATCCTGTTATCTATCAAGGGTTAATGCTTTGTCTTTAATTGAAAGAAGTGGTACATAATTATACTGTTTTTCAATTTAATTGCATTTTTATAGTACTTGATACTCCTGAAGAGGTGCTGAAGTGCTTGGCAAATTCTGCTGACTGCACTTCCAAGAGAACAAATCCAATTAGCATACCTCCCTCCTGACGATACTTCAGTGTCAAATTTATACACCACAGAACACCTCAAGTCCCCTTAACACCATCAACCTCTTCCCAAGACACCAGTGCAGTAACAGCTGGCAACTACGATGAGAAGGGAGGCGAAAAATAAGTAAATACATTGTAAAAAACATCCTTGGTGAGCACAACGTCCCCAAACCCGGACCTCCATAGGAAGAGGAAGCTGGAGCCTGGAACTCTCTTGAGCAATCAGGGTGCTGCTCTCATGCTGTGAGAGCAATGCCCTGATTGGAGGGAGCGGCCTCACTTAGCGCTCCAGAGCTCCCTGGATGACTGCACTGACTCTAACTCAGCTGTTTTAAGACAGTTGGATTAGAGATGTTTAAAGTGTGCATGTGTGGCTGGCCGTCTCAAGAGAGCCGGACAAAAAGATATGCACACTTTAGACATAAGTGCATAGGCAGCCAACCCTCCTCTCTGCTGCTGTCACTCAGCAGCGACCCCCTCCCCCGTCCTGACGCTTGGCTTAGGATGGAGATGAAAATTGAAATGATACTACATTCCAATTTTATTTTTAATAGGTTTTGTGTGGAAATTTTAACCCCTTCCATGCTGATGACGAACCCCAGCCTTCACGCTCCACGGTGCTCGTGTGCTGATGACGGATGGGATTCGTCACGGCCCCGCCCTGTTCTTTTGTTTACCGCACAGCGGCGGAATCGGCCCAGCATGGAAGGGGTTAAGTGGGGCAATGCTCCTCCACTCCAATGGAGGAGCCGCCCCTTCACCAGTGTCTGTTGTGTGCCCCTCTGGCTTTTCAAGCAGCACATGGTGTAAAGAGTTCTCACTTCAGATGCCATGGCAGCTTTGATATTTTGTTGTAAATACAGATTAGCATAGGGTTTTGCATCTAGATGCAAAAATATTGTGATCCAGAAATATCATTGTCAAGTATATTGTTTTTTCAGGTAAGTAATATTGTTGTTAAGAGCATCGTTGTTAATATCAATTTTAGGTCGAGCCTGTAGCAGCGTGCATGTGCTGCTCTGGCGATACTTTATGTAAACAGTAAAAGGGCTTTGGAAAGCTCAACACACGCTTGTGCGTGTGGTTTGTTTACGTTCAGAGGCTATTCGCCTTTGCGTGCATCTTTCTGAGAAAGACAGCACGCATTTGGGCAAAGGCGGGTGCATGTCCCACCTTTGCTCCGCACATGGCCTATTGCTTGCGGTCCCGCACAGGACACATCTGTTTTCAATTATCGTGTACAGATGCGTGTGCAATAATTGAAAACAGATTGCTCACTGTGGCGCGCGCGCGACCACTCGCAGGCTTGTATTTATTGTTATTTTGCTGCGGCAGACGTGTTTGCACCACAGCCCTCTATTAGGACGGCTCAGACCCTGAGATATTTGTTATTTGTTTCTTTCCTTTAACTAGAGCCTCTCTTAGGAGTGCGGAATCCAGCGTGAAATCCTGATTTCAATGCGGCCTCCAGAGTGTGCAACCTCTGCCCCGGGAGGCGCTGAAATTAGGCCGTGTTTGTTGTGAACATCCCAGGCCCCGACGGGTACACCAATCCTCTGTGTAAAATCTGTTCCTGGGGGGTTACAGGACACACCGCATCTGCCGCCCCCTAATTCTGCTTCGGCCAGTGATAATGAATACATCTCCCATCGCTCAGGCTCTCTCCTGGCTTCTATGCACACCTTACTCCTGTGCGCATCATGCAAGCACATGACACGTGCACATGTCCCCTGTGCACTATTCCACGTCCGCCAGTGATAATGAATACATCTCCTGTCACTCAGGCTCTCTCCTGGCTTCTAAATCTATGCGCGCCTTCCTTCTGTGTGCCTCGTGCATGCGCATGACACGTGCACACGTCCCCTGTGCACTATTCCATGTCCATTAGTGATAATGAATACATCTCCCATCGCTCAGGCTCTCTCCTGGCTTCTATGCGTACCTTTCTCCTGTGCGCGTCATGCACGCACATGACACGTGCACACGTCCCCTGTGCATATTCCAAGTCCGCCAATGATAATGAATACATCTCCCGTCACTCAGGCTCTCTCCTGGCTTCTAAATCTTTGCGCGCCTTCCTCCTATCTGCCTGAGGCTCTGCAAAGCGGTTCTATGTAAGACCTCTACGCACTTCTTGGGCGTGGACAACAACAGCAGCCTTAGAAAAGAATTCTTCTCTTCGCCCTCCCTACTTCTCTCTGTTTTTCTTTTTGCTAAACACCTTCTCTCTTTCTCGCACTCCCACTCCCCCTCCTTCGGTTCTTCTAATATATTAATGCTTTTACTTCCAAGAATTTCAAATACGCCTCTCCAATTAGCACATTCAAATTAACCACATGGAGAGGAAATGCTTATAAAAATGATTCACTTTGCTAGACTTCCCTGAAGAACAGGTGCTGGTGGCCCAGAGTGCCCGATCATGTTGTACATTCGCCTGCTCAGCTCACAACCACCAACATCCTAGGGTTTCTGTGAGGAGTCTTGTCCGCGCACAATGTTATGGACAACACGTTCTACCCTACAATGCAACAATCACACACAATCTAAAAGCATGCTGCGAAGTGGCTCTGTGTCATATGTGACATGTTTAGCCAGTGCTCGCATTTTGGCCACACATGACAGAAATGGTTAGGGGTGGATCCTCAAAAGTCAGGTGCACTGTCAATCAATCAATCAATCAATCAATCATTTCATTTGTAAAGCGCACTACTCACCCTTGAGGGTATCAAGGCGCTGGGGTGGGGAATGCTGCTACTGCTCGAAAAGCCAGATCTTGAGGAGTTTTCTGAAGGTCAGCAGGTCTTGGGTCTGCCGTAGGTGGATGGGGAGGGTGTACCAGGTCTTGGCAGCGAGGTGAGAGAACGATATGCCGCCGGAGGTTGCTCTTCGGAAGCGGGGGACTGTGGCGAGGGCGAGGTCGACAGAGCGGAGCTGGCGGGTGGGGGTGTAGACCCTGAGTCGTCTGTTGAGGTACGTTGGTCCGGTGCTGTGGAGTGCCTTGTGTGCGTCTGTGAGTAGCTTGAAGGTTATCCTCTTGTTGACCGGGAGCAAGTGCAGGTCTCCTAGGTGGGGTGTGATGTACCTGCAGCGAGGGATGTTGAGGATCAGGCGTGCAGAGGCGTTCTGAATGTGTTGGAGCCGTTTTAGGAGTTTGGCCAAGCCTCCTGCGTAGAGGGCGTTTCCATAGTCCAACCTGCTGCTGACGAGGGCCTGGGTAACCGTTCTTCTCGTTTCAGTGGGGATCCACTTGTAGATCCTGCGGAGCATGCGGAGGGTGTTGAAGCAGGAGGAGGACCGGCGTTGACTTGTTTAGTCATGGAGAGGGTGGAGTCAAGGATGACCCCTAGGTTGCATGCGTGGTTAGCGGGTGTTGGTGGGGTTACCAGTGCGGTCGGCCAACAGGAGTCGTCCCAGGCCGAAGGGGTGGATCCGAGGATGAGGACCTCCGTCTTGTCCGAGTTCAGATTCAGTCAGCTGTTCCTCATCCATTTAGCGACAGCCTTCATTCCTTCGTGAAGGTTGGTTTTGGCAGTGTGGGGGTCCTTGGTGAGGGAGAGGATCAGCTGGGTGCCATCGGCGTAGGAGATGATGTTGAGGTCGTGCCGATGGGCGATGTGGACGAGCAGTGCCATGTAGATGTTTAACAGAGTTGGGCTGAGGGTTGAGCACTGGGGTACGCTTCAGATGATCTCGGTGGCTTCGGAGCGGAAGGGGGGAAGGCGGATGCTCTGCGTTCTGCTGGAGAGAAAGGAGGTAGTCCAGTCCAGGGCCTTCTCTTGGATCCCGGCGGTGTGGAGGCGTGTTCGTAGTGTGTGGTGGCAGACTGTGTCGAAGGTGGCTGACAGGTCCAGGAGGATGAGGGCCGCCATTTCTCCGTTGTCCAGCAGGGACTTGATGTCATCGGTGGTGGCGATGAGGGCAGACTCGGTGCTGTGGTTGCTGCGGAACCTGGACAGGGAAGGGTCCAGGATGTTGTTCTCCTTGGGGTAGCGGGTCAGTTGTTCATTGACGGTCTTCTCGATGACCTTTGCCGGGAACGGGATCAGGGAGATGGTCCGGAAGTTCTTGAGGTCCTTGGGGTTCGCCTTGGGTTTCTTGAATATGGCGTTGATCTCGGCGTGCTTCCAGCTCTCCGGGAAGGCTGCTGTCTCGAAGGAGGTGTTGATGACTTTCCGGAAATGAGGTCCGATGGCTGTGCTGGCTTTGTTGAAGATGTAGTGTGGGCATGGGTCTGACGGAGATCCGGAGTGGATGGTGTGCATGATCTTGATGGTGTCGTCTTCGTTGATGTTGGTCCAGGAGAGCAGGCGGTAGGTGTGGATGGTGGTCATGGGGGCGAAGGTCTCAGTGGTTGTCGTGGCGGTCGTGGCTTTGAAGCTGTTGTGGATGTCTGCGATCTTTCGGTGGAAGAAGGTGGCCAGCGAGTCGCACAGGTCTTGCGATGGTGGGACGTCGTTGGTGTTGGAGCTGCTGTTGGAGAGTTCCTTCACGATGTTGAAGAGCTCTTTGCTGTTGTGCTCGTTGTTGGCTAGGCGGTGTTTGAAGGAGGCCCTTTTGGCGGATCTGATGAGGTGATGGTGTCTGCGGGTGGCGTTCTTGTGCGCTGCATGGCTGTCCGGTGTTCATTCACTGAGCCAGATCTTCTCCAGCTTTTGGCAGGTTTGCTTGGAGTCCCAGAGGACTTCAGTGAACCAACTGGCTTTCATGTTGGTGTGACTGTTGGAGGGTTTCTTGATCTGGACGAGGGTGTTGGCGCAGTCGTTGATCCACTGTCAGAGGTTGCGGGCGGGGGTGTCGGGGTTGGTGGGACCGGCGGGTGGGCTCTGGGTGAGGGTGGTGGTTAGCTGGTCTTTGGTGACTTTGCTCCAGCAGCGGCGAGGCATCGGTTGGTTGCGGTGGTGCGTGGTGGGCTTCTTGAAGGTGAAGTGGATGCAGCGATGGTCGGTCCAGTGGAGTTCGGTGGTGTGGTTGAAGGAGATGTGGGGGCTTGCAGAGAAGATGGGGTCAAGCATGTTACCGGCGGAGTGGGTGGGTGTTGTGACGAGTTGTCTTAGTCTGAGGTTGGCTAGGTTGTCGATCAGGGTGGTGGTGTTGGTGTCATTGTTGTTCTTGAGGTGGAAGTTTAGGTCCCCGAAGAGGATGTAGTCCATGGAGGCGAGGGCGTGTGTGCTGACAAAATTGTCGATGGAGTCACTGAACTGTGGTCAGGGTCTGGGGGGTCTGTAGATGAGGGTTCCTAGCTGATTTTGTTTACACTGGGTCCACAAATTCGGGGCTGCGCAAAATGTGCACGATTCCAAAACTGATATCTTGGAATGTAGAATAAAATGAGAGAAATGTTGTCCATTTCAAGGTGGGTATATAGCGCCTGTGAACTGCTTACTTGCATATCGCCAAAGAAAGCACGAACATCTTGCACTGCTCCTAATCCTGTTTGGGTTTCGGAGTAGCGTGCTACCAATTGAAAAGTGCTTCAAAAACATCATTAGGGGTAAAAAGCGCTGTATAAATGTAAACCCAGATCTTTAAGCAGGATGAAAAACTGGGGAGTCTCTCAAAGGGGTGTGGCTAATGTAATTAAGGGTGTGGCTTGATACACGTAAGCTAAAAGTCTGTGCTTAGCATAGTGTGCCCGCCGGACTTGTATTTTGCTGTTTCTGTCATTGCATCCAGGTATATGATACAACAAGTTACGTCATACCTACAAGAAGTCAGGACTATTGCCTTTGTCAATGGTTGTTAGTTGCATAAGACAAATAAGCAGCAGCTATGCTTGTATATAATATCGAAAAAGCTTCCACTTACATCCCTGGTGACACCTCGATAATGTTGCTAAACACCTATAACGTCCCAAAGGCGAGTCCTATTGGCTATGCAAATGCTTGTTAATAATATAGGGCCTGATTTTGATGACAGTTGGACCACATACTGACAGGCCGTTGGGGGCGTTCCGACCGCTGACAGCCATTCGGTCTGTCCACCACATTTCAGTGCAGGCAGTCATATCCACAGTGGGCAGAGTACAGACCGCCGCCTCTGACAGGATCAGTGGTCCTATGTCAGAATCGCAATGCTTCGGGATTACAAGTTCCCTTTCCAACAGCCTTTTCATGTCAGTAAGACCGCCATGAAAAAGCTGTTGGAAATGGATTTTGGGCTCCCCTTACTTTGTGGGCCACTGTAGAGTGACCCAGGGGGCACATATAGTGCCCCCACACACCTCCATTCACTGTATTACATGGTGCATGGATGTGCAGGAAGTTCTCCTATGCACACCTGTTTGTGCTGTGGCCCTTTTCCTAGCAAACAAAACAAGATGATAAACAGAGTGCTGAAATTTTTCGACCACCCACCCCAGTCACAGATCTGGATTTAATCCATTGTTCTTTTTCTTACTATGCCACTCCAGTTTGGACCCAGCCATATGCAAATCAGCCTTGACCCTGTTCCTCATGGGAACAGTCTAGCCAGAACTTCCAAGCCAGGTCCCTTCCTGGACCAGAAACCACAAAACCGGTCCCATGATGCATGTTTCCAGTCCAGGGAAGACCTGGCCTGGCAGTTCGGGCTGGACTGTTCCCATGGGGAGCAGGGTCAAAACTGATTTGCATGTGGCTGGGTTTAAACTTGAATGACATGGGAACAACATCTACCCAAGTTTGTTTTGGGATTTTTTGGGTCTCTTTAAACTTGACTCTTTACTTCTCTGTGGTGCTGTGGTGAGTCCAAAGGTCTTAAGCTCCTAAGGTCTTGCGGGTCCACAACCAACCTGCGACAGTCAGAACAATTTTACCTTCCCTAGGGAGTCCAGGTGCAGAAGTGTCAAGACAGTCTTTGGTGCTGAATGGGAGCCATGGGAGTCTCCCTGGACCGGAAACAAGAGTCCTGGGGCTGTTTTCGGGGTACCACCCCTCATCAGCTAGGCTACCTTGACTCCAGTGGCACAGTGAGCAAAGGACCAATATCTGGGCATACCCTTCCCACATAGGGTGACAAATGCAAAAAGAACAATTGATGGACGGAAAGCTCAACAATGCAACCATTCACCCCAGTCACAAAGATCTGGGTTTAATCCAATGTTCTTCTGCTCACCATACCTCCCCAGTTTGAACCCAGCCATATGCAAATCAGTCTTGACCCTGCTCATCATGGGAACAGTCCGGCTGTGCTACTGGATTAAGCCAACATGGCTGCTGAGGGGTGCAACTCAGGTACCGGTCCCAGGATGCTTGTTTCCCCTCCAGGGAGGACTTGGCTGGCAGTTCCGGTCGGTCTGGTGAGACCGTCACACACATAATGCGGCACACGGTGCCTCAGTGTGGTGGTGGCCGGAACACCACTAGGGGTTTGGCGGTCCATCATTATCACTCCCTTTGTGACTGCAAGCATACCTGTTTTGTGTTGATCCTTATAGATAGATAGATATGTTTATTCGGTCAATTTTGGCCATAAAACATGACACACATAAACATCATATAAAATACAAAATCCATTACATGGTGGTATGATACAATCACATCCTCTATAAATACAAAATAGTAAAAATACAAGTAAAGTCCATTAAAACCATTGAGAAACTGTGCCCAGATGCATTAGCTATCCTTCATAAAGTGCAGAAACAATACAAGACTTTTTGTAAACAAATATTTCAATGGCTCAATGATGAATTCAGGTGAATATAGCACCTAATTTTGAGGCATTAAGGATATCGTAGAATCTTGATTCGAGCGATGCAATCACCGTAAAGGAAAAAAGTGCAAAACCAAAACTTTTCTATCAGAATTCAGAGACAATAAGAACACAGATAAAATAACATAAAAAACAGTGCGTGATGGGGCAATTAATCAAATCTCTATCTTCTAGACACCCAAGCTGCTTGTAAAAAGGATAAGACTGCACGGATAGCATGATCTGTTCGAAGAATCTGTAGATACATCAAGACTGGCCTAACTTGATTAAAATTCAGGGATTTCAACAAAGGGATTAATAATTGCATCCTCGGCCATCTATAATAAGAACAAAACATGGTAAAATGCTAAATATCCTGCGGACACATATTGTCGCAGCCTCAGGGTTCCTTTGCATCTGGTCGCATCCACCCAGAAAGGGATGCAAAAAATGGTGCAATTGGTTGAACCTGAATCTGGCCATTGATCTGGCCATTGATCCTTATACATGAATATTGTTATTTAGACTACTTTGGAATGTGCTTTATCATGAACCCTGACACATTTCACAGACATAGGTCAATCTCATCCTACTTGATGAAATGTTGAAGCTGACCATCAGTTCTGACTTCATGACCCTACTGTAAACCCCTCACTAGTTCCAAGTATGGTGTATTTCCTTTTTAGGGCTCGGACTCCTCCCCACTGAAAGTGGGAGGAGTTAGAGAACTAATGTTAAAGAAGGAAAAAAAAGAAGTATCTCCTAGGGCCTTGGCGAGAGGAATTCCACACATTCCTTAGCGTTTTCTGTCATCTGGCCAGTGATTCGTCTTCCTTGTGTTTTCGTTTTAATAGGCTTGAAGTGATAGGGTAAATGTAGTTTTGTTCCGCCATTTTGGGCATATTTCGTTCGTGCTCGCGCAAAGAAGTACATAAATTATAATTAGGAGCTGTCAGGGTGCCTCCGTTAGTGAATCCAGATGGCCGGGCGCGTTCACAATTCTGCAGTGCTCAGCGCGCAGCTTCCTTGTTCTTGCATGTTATGACTACGTTGCGTTGTATGACTAAATGGGGATACGGTAATGGCGCCGCTTTAATTTCTTTCGTATGTCACTGAGGTCCAGACATGCCGATCATTGCGGTGGTCTCCGGGGCTTGTTTACATTTGGGCACTGGAAATACGGGGTACGAAGCAGAGTCGTCATTTAATCAGGACTTGTCATTTGCTGGTTTGTGCACACCGTTGCAGCTTCTGCCGCTCTCAGAGCTCTCTATCTTTGTCGAAGTTTAAACCCTGCTTCCTCCGTTTGTGTGTCTTTTACTTGCCGCGGGTTGTGTGCAGAATTACGCTGCAGCTGATGTCCAGAAGAAAGCGGAAAGAAAACTGCGGCGCATCGCTGCTCTCCGGCTGATTGGCTATATTATATATTTATAACGCCCAAGAATTGCTCTTTCTCTGTATTCGTTCCTGCGGTATTTTTAGGCGAACATAATAGTTTCATGCATGGAGGGTAAACATTAATTTTAATCTGAGTGATGTCATCTGCGTATAACAAGACTAGAGGCAACGACCCCCTCGTGATGATTTATCGAAGCGCCTCTCACATTTCGATGCTCGGCTCTTTAGATGCTTAATGCTTAATGCGAAGTTTACCGAATGTCCAGTACAATTTACTTTTCCGTGCAGAATGTTTAATATATTATTAAAATGTTATTCACAACTTTTGGATTCATAATCATGCTGCATTCTAGGCGGGAATGCCAGGCTGGGAAGCACAACTAAGGGAGGCGGTGGCCTCCTTCCAGACCGCGCGCCCCTCCCTGGCACCCAGGGGCGGGCTCGCGCTCCTTGCCGTGGTCACCCCCGCGTTGCCAGAGATGAGTTCCAGCTGTCTGCCTGGGGTTCCGCGCTGCACATCTCTCGCGTGCCCTTTCTCATGCTCTGATGTCACGTGCTCCCCGTAGATCGGGCACCCTTCCGATTCTGGGCAAAGGGCCGGGCCTCTTTCCTTTCCAAGATTGCCGAAATTCAACGGGAAACTACGGGATCCAGCCAGTGGGCATCTCGGGCCGACATTGGTGCCACCCGGGTGCTGCTGCAGCTCTCCGGTGCATCGTGGGATTTGTAGTGTAACACTTCCTCTTTACCCTGCTCCTAATCCCCATTAGTCACCTAGTGTCAGTTCTCCCTTCTGTGCCTGTTCCCACACAAGCTTGCATCTTTCCTGTTCTTCTCTCCTGTAGTCTTACGTCTCTCGTTCTCGGTACCTTCTGGGAAGGAAAATTAATAAATAAGACATACCATTCTATTCTGTATACCACGAACATGCCTGGAGATAATGTGTTCGGGTTTATGCTGTAAAAATAGCATTTGCCTGCAGTTATAGTTGGACCAGCTTGGAGGTCGGCCGCTCTAGCTGTTAAGCCACATCCTCTCGTCTGCCTGTTAAGAAACGTTAATATTTTTTTGGACCTGTCTGTCTACGCGTTTTTAGCCTTCAACTGAAGTCTGAAGCTTTTCTTTTTTTCCTCTCCCCTATAGCACACCAGTTTCTCTCTTTCGCTTTAAGCTCCTGTTCTGCAGAGCTTGGCGGCACGTGGAGCACAAAGAGCTTCTGTGATCTAACTTCTCTCCACTAACACTCTCCACTAACACTCTCCAATAACACTCTCCACTACCACTCTCCACTACCACTCTCCACTACCACTCTCCACTACCACTCTCCACTACCACTCTCCACTAACGCTCTCCACTAACACTCTCCACTACCACTCTCCACTACCACTCTCCACTACCACTCTCCACTACCACTCTCCACTACCACTCTCCACTAACAGTCTCCACTAACACTCTCCACTAACACTCTCCACTAACACTCTCCACTCTCCACTAACACTCTCCACTAACACTCTCCACTAACACTCTCCACTAACACTCTCCACTAACACTCTCCACTAACACTCTCCACTCTCCACTACCACTCTCCACTACCACTCTCCACTAACACTCTCCACTAACACTCTCCACTCTCCACTACCACCCACTACTACCACTCTCCACTACCACTCTCCACTACCACTCTCCACTACCACTCTCCACTACCACTCTCCACTAACACTCTCCACTACCACTCTCCACTACCAATTACCACTCTCCACTACCACTCTCCACTACCACTCTCCACTACCACTCTCCACTCTGCACTACCACTCTCCACTAACACTTTCCACTAACACTCTCCACTCTCCACTACCACTCTCAACTACCGATGACAGAGCACACTTACACGAAGGACATCACAGGCAGCAGCTGTGCAAGCTTGTTACACTCACAAGGATACCACAGGCAGCTGAGGTGCAAGCTTCTCCCACTCACAAGAAGGATATCACAAGCAGCAGCGGTGCAATATTCCCTCACACACTCACAGCAGGTACTGTGCCAAGGCAGCAGCAGCAACAGAGCAAGAGTCCCTTATAAAGAACAGGCACAGCACAGAGATGCACAATGCAATCTTCTCATACTCACAGGCAGCAGCTGTGCAAGCTTCTCACACTCACAACAACGACATCACAGGCAGCAGCAGTGCAAGCTTCTTACACTCACAAGAAGGACATCACAGGCAGCAGCAGTTCAAGCTTCTTACACTCACAAGGAGACCACAGGCAGCAGAGGTGCAAGCTTCTCACACTCACAAGAAGGACAACACAGGCAGTAACGGTGCAATATTCTCACACTCACAATGAGATCACTGGCAGTACACACCACATGAACACACTCCATAACACATAGCAACAATACATTGGCATTTACAATGCCATTAGCTCAAACTCAAATAAATCCGAGCCCGATTGCATTTCTAATGCTTGTTTATGTAAAGCTCTGTAGTGGGATAGGTTGTGATAGCTAAGACGAAATAAATCAATAAAAAGTGTGTCTGCTGGATTTGGTGCTTGTGTCACACAAAGCGGGAATCTTGTCGTTGAGCACTCTGAAGCTATCTACGTCCCTCCCACCCTACCCTCTATTCATTGGACAAAACAGGTTAGACAACAAATGAAAGAAAACTTAGTTATGGGTTGATGTAAAACTAACCGTGTCCATCAGAGCAGCTACTACAGTGCTTAGACTCCTGCACAAACACAGCTCTGATAATGTATCTCACTCTTATTACAAAACAAAGGCACATGAGGACATCGCCAGTGCATCTCTGTCCTACTCAATTTGCAGATAAAAACGCTCAGTTGATGTACTCTAGTCTGCGGCAACACTTAATTTCAGTGATTAAATCCATTTGTGGCTCTGCCAGCACTCGGTAGTCTTGTTCAGCAGCACCCATTGACATTCCTGTATTTGAACTTTGACACATTGTGCCTAATATATCTTTATCCTGCAACTTTGTCTGCTGCTACATTGCTTAGATTCCTGCATACATCTGTCAATGCTCTTCAATCTTGCAGCAGTGTTGGTTATTTCAGGGCTAACTAGCTGGCTATCCACCACACAGACACCACATCCTCTTGTATTTACCCAGGTGCTGGAAAATAGCATCTTCACACCTATACAGCACTCTGACACTGCTAATGCTATCTATGTTCTGCTACTGGTAATGCTGTTGACAGTAAACAAAAATGAATGTCAACCATGCCGCCTCAATAAGAGCTCAATTTTTATTTTATGTATCTGGCATCCGGAAACAGAGAGTTACACTTATTTTCTTCAGTTAATCCACGTGCTAATTCCACAGAAGAGGGTTAAGGTGATGCTGACCTATGCTTTGTAGCCAATCCCTATTCATTTTCTCAAGTGGTACTTCTTGAAAAAAACGCTAAAAGTGTTTTCCACGTGTAATGGAGACACCATTAAGGTACTTTGGTCAGTAATGTGAATCATTAAAAAGGTTCTCCCACATAGATCATTTTCATATAGTGTAGTATTAAATTCAGAAACTACGTCACTATGCGGATAACAGAAAAAATATTTTGCTTTGTTTTCATATTTTCTTTTAAGAGATTAAAACAGATTTTTTTAGTATTATACACTGATTTCATAAACATGAATTTAGTACACCTTACACTCTTTGTATTTCTGAGCACTGAGGTCAGGCCAATTGTAGTGTTCTATTCTTCCAAATAAAATAAAAGTGTTATATGAATTTAGAAGAAAAAATCACTACTTTTTCAAGAACTGCCATTAGCATATGTAATAATGCACGTCCTGTAGTGTAGCCCTTGGCATCACATACTGCTCTGAAACACACAACTGCACTATGGCCTCTAAAGCTAATGATCAAAAGGAAAGGGGAGGGTGATGGGTCAAGAAAACAGACATACATTCTTCATGGCTAGCCTCCTTTCATTTGTGCTGTTTCTAGGGAAAAACAATTATCTACTTGTGTAAGACACATTAACTGCATTTCGAACCCCTCCCCCCAGCTGTGCGAGCAACTCCCAGGCCCTCCTGCCGTTCTTTCCTACCGATCAATTATGAACACCAAGATCGTTTTGTGTTGTTAGAACGGCCGCTGTTTATTCACATCGTAAGTTGGTACACACTTGTGATGGCATTGGTCATCAACAGTCTCATTACTGCCTCATCTTGCACTGCAACATAAGGCATTTTCATAACAGGTCATACATTGTATATCATGTAATTTGCTGCATATCAATAACCATAACTTCCACTGTTGTGACAGCTCTACTTCTGTCACTTACTTGGTACAGCGGGTCGCGGCTTTGAGGCTTCAACTTGCTACCGAATATCTGGTGTTCATGACCCCATGGCCATGCCTGGGCTTCAAGTCCTTTGTCCACCCAGCGCTGACCATTTCTTCCACTTTTGTCAGGCCTCAAGTATTCCTGCCATAAGGCATCCCAAGAACCTTTTCCGGGCACTTACCTCAAGAGTCCCTGCCGTAAGGCATCCCAAGGACCTTGTTCAGGCAATTGCACTTGTCTCAAGAATCCCAGCCGTAAGGCATCCCGAGGACATTGTTCGGGCAATTGCCCTTTTACGTCTTTATGTGAGGATTCTTTCTTATGAAACCTCGTGACTTCCTGCCCCTTCGTCACACTACGGCTGTGACGCCCGTCTTCTATGGTGTGGGTGTGTGGGATCAAGTTACAGTTTGTACTTTAACCCTTCGTTGCAACCTTAAATCACTATGGGGGCACATGCATCAAGCCATTTTGCAATTGCAAACAGTGGCCTTTTCTGATGCATGCAACTTTTAGACTATTTTCAATTTAAGTAATCACAATTTTTTGTGATTCCTTCAACTGTGGTTGCGAATAGAGAATCAGAACTTGTCCGTCCCTAATGCAGATGCAAGAAGCCTTTCTTAAATGTGAACTGTGCATTTAGGAAACGCTAATTACCATCAACTTCAAGTTCATGGTAATATGTGCGTACCTTGAAAAATGAACAAAAATGCATTTTTCAAAGTGCCATGTAGCGAGCACATGCCCTTAGGGCATGTGTGTGCTTTACGTGTACACTTGCATTTTTCTTGGGGTGTTCCAGGTGGGCCTTAGGCCCCCCGTGCAGCTTTGGATGTGCATTTGCTATTTGCGATTATCAATTTGGTAATCGCAATTAGCAAATGCAATACAATTCATTCCTATGGGCCTGTAGGCCCATAAGAATGAATGAAATCACATTACCTAATAGCGTTTCGCTTTTTGCCAAATCGCTATTAGGTAATGTTAAGGAATCACACTTTTTTTTGCGATTCCTACATGCATAGCATTTTGCAATTCCCAAATAGCGAATCGGTAAAATTCACGATTTGGAAATTGCAAAATGCAGGCTTGATGCATGTGCCCTATGTTTTTACAACCCATAGATTTTGGGACTGCATTTGCTCAATAGGAACTAGGCCCTTACTAGGCCTGTCGGGAACTAGGAAGGCAAAATCTCTAGCCACTAAGATAACTAAGACTATCATTCTGGCTTGTAAACACTTTATGTGTTAGAATTCACTGTTACTGTTGATCAAAACATGGTTCCCAATTTTGGAAACTCCAAGGTTATGATGCCCTGCAGGGCCTATAATCCGCATCCTCCAGTACAATATTTATAAGGGGACACCTAGGATTTAAAATGCGATTTTAAAATGATACTATTCTGCATCATGGACTTGCTTACAAAATGAGAGATACTTGCAACTTTTTAATCCATATTTGCTACCTAAATGTGGCTAATAAGGTCACTGATGCATTGTGGCAACAAAATGTCTGCTGAAACAACAATTCTGGTTTCAATCATCATCCTTAGCATGCTAACTACCTCCAAGTCAAGCAAGGTGCAAGCAGAATATCCGATTTGATTCTCAGGCGTTACATGTATACCACTAAAATTGATCTTTCCTCGGCTTATTACTCTACTTGCTGGTAGTCATTATGCAGATAATAAAAACACCCTTGAACAGTTCTGAGCGAGGGGTTTGAGCCTGGCAGGTCTGGGCTATCGCCCCCGCACCCAGCAGCATGCAACTAGCATGTGAGACCAGTGCTGTAGCCATCCTCTTTGTGCGTCTCTACCTTCACATTGCCCGGCGCTCAATCAATTCCACAGTGTTGTCACTTTGAGTGGAAACTCATATGCCGCAAAGAGCCAAGGACCCATGGACACAACATATCGCCATGGAGCACCAATTGCTGAGGACACAAAAAGTGAATGAATTCTCACCATTCTCGGATCTACTACAGCATATTGTTAGGAATCGTCATACTCCTGGATAGTAACAACCAAACTATCTGTACCTAGCCTGAAGGCTCCCCTTTCCTTCAAAATCTACCCTGCTTGGTGCCACAGTAAACCGGTCAGCCGGCAGGTGCACGCTTTTAAATTCCTGATTGACTCGAATCTGCACTGACTTCAAATTTGGCTGGATAAAATTTTGCGAGGAAATTCATTTACCGCAAATGACCCAAGGACCCATGGCCAAGGCATACCGCCATGAAGCCCAGATACTGAGGACACAAACATGCAGGTGAATGTTCGCCATCCTGAAACTACTACAGCTCATTGTCAGGAGTCCTCCTATCCATGATAGTAACAACCGAACTATCTATACCCAGCCAGAAGATCTCCTTCCCTCTGAAATTGACCCTGGGCTTTGTGTGGTGCGGTAAACCAGTTGGCCCGCCAGTGCGTGCCTTCACGTGCCTGACTCTAGGTGCCCTCCCCGCCCCCCTGCTGTCTCTAATCTAAATTAATTACTTAAAGTAAAACATTTCTCACCAAAATCCTCAACTTTATTACAGTTGCTTAAAAATTGGGGAGGCAAAGAGCATGACACCAGTGTATCTGGCAATGTGTAAGGCTTATGGAACCTCAACCAGAACAGTGCGTCCTTGGGTAGGCTCTTGAGAACCGGTGCTGCGGCCAAGAGTGCTTTGAATGAGCCGCGGCTCGCAGTAGGCGCGGTGAAATGCTCCTGTATCTTCAATCTGATACTATTATTCCGATTTAATGGTGCTGATTTGCAGTGCTCAGCAGCAAATGCTATCTTTATACACTGGACTGCTGGTCTCGAAACGTCTCTGGTGGGATCCGAATCCACAACCTTTGCTTGCCTTCACCTGTTTTCCTATAGACTAGGCAAAATGTGAACATTAAGTCTGCGGTGTTTTTGACTAAACTTCGAGACAACCAATTCTGGATCCAAGCAGACATTCTACCTGGTGATTTCTTAAGGTTGAAATCGCTCTCCTGCCCTTTAGAAATGCATTTTCTGAGGCATACGAACTGACTGAAGACATAGAACATCGTTCTCAATGTTGTGGCTCGACGAGACATTATTGTCAGCATTTAGAATGATCCACTTTAACAGCTGACACGTTTTGTGTGCAACATGGACAGAAAGACAGTCTTTTCATAAAGTCAGATTCCCACTTCAGTAGGCCAAACATTCTCCTCACACTGGCCGGGCATGGATGAGGGCAAAGCTGGGATGGAGCAGATGGAGAGATGTTAGTTATGGAGCAATGTCAGGGTCTCTTGTTTGCATCCAGGGAAGCCACAGTAAAATATTTAAGCACCATGAAACATACTGGTCGTTAAAAAGGTCATGGAAATGTTGTCCATGTAGTACAAAAGCAAGGTAAGAGGCATCGCCCTGCCCAGAACTAACACACATCCAGAGCTGTATCAAGGTTACTTTCAAGCATGCACCTAATATTTTTCTGCTTCGTAAAACAAGTGCTAGCAAACAACAAAGAGAAGTCTCGAACTCCTGATGCTCTTATATAGGCAGCTCTTTCCTCACCACACCACTTGCAATTGTGCTACCAGAAAATAATACACCCTTCTCCACCCAGGGCCGAGCAGTTATCAATAAATCAACCAATCAATTAGGGGATTTATAAGTGCACTACTCACCTGTGAGGGTCTCAAGGCACTGGTGGTGGTGGTCGGGCGGGGGGGTGGGGGGGAGGCTCAGCTGGTCCGTTCATTTGAAAAGCGAGGTCTTCACAGCCTTCTTAATGGTGTTCAGAGAGGAGGCACGTCTGATACCTGCGGGGAGGTTGTTCCAGGTCTTGGCTGCGATGTAGATGGTTCTTCCCCCTGGGTTCTTCCCCCTGCTCTGGCTCTGTGGATCTGCAGGGTTTTGGCAAGAGGGAGGTTGGTGGAGCGAAGTTTTCGTATGGGTACGTGGAAGGTGATTCTGTCATTGAGATATTAGGGTCCTGTGTTGTGTAGGCATTTGTAGGTGTATGTGAGTATCTTGAAGGTGGCTCTCTTTTTGATGGGGAGCCAGTGGAGCTTGCATAGGTGTTGGCTGATGTGTTTGTGTCGAGAGATCTCAAGGATGAGTCTTGCGGGGGTGTTCTGTATTGTCCGGAGCTTGTGGAGTAGGAACTTGTTGATGCCGGCATAGAGGGCGTTTCCGTAGTCCAACCTGCTTGTGATGAGTGTATGGGTGACTGTCTTCCTTGCCTCGTGGGGGATCCATTTGAAGGTCTTACGGAGGGTGCGGATAGCGCGTTGAAGTAGTTGGAGGTGACAGTGTTGACCCGTCATTTCATGGAGAGGGAGAACTTGAGTACGATGCCAAGGTTCTTTGTGTGGTTTGTGGGGGTTGGTAGGCTACCGAGGGCACTGGGCCACCAGGTGTTGTTCCATGCCGAGAGGGGGGTTCTGAGGATGAGGTCTTCTGTCTTTTCTAAGTTGAGTTTTAGGCAGCTATTGCTCATCCACGCTGCAAAGTCTTGCATTCCTTCCTGGCTGTTGAGTCTGGTGGTGATGGTGGGTCCTTGGTGAGAGAGAGGATGAGCTGGGTGGGTTGGGCTCAGTTATGATCTCTGTGGACTCCATGGTTGATTTCTGTGAGTTGGGGGAGGGAGGCTGGCAGTCTGATCCTTTGGCTCCTGCCGGTGAGGAATGATCTGATCCAGTTGAGGGCAGTGCCTTGTATGCATCATGTAGTCTGGCTGCGAGTGTGCGATAGGAGACAGTGTCGAAGGCTGCTGACAGGTTAAGTGGAATCAGGACTGCGGTGTGGCCTTGGTTGAGGAGGGTGCAGATGTCGTCAGTTGCTGTGAGTAGAGCGGTCTCGGTGCTGTGATTGCTTCTGAATTCGGACTGAGAAGGGTCTAGGATGGCGTTGTCTTCGATGAACCTCCTCAGTTCTTTTTTGACTGTCTTCTCAGCGACTTTTGCTGCAAACGGGAGCAGTCAGGTGGGCTGGTAGTTCTTGAGGTCCGTTAGGTCTACTGAGGGCTTCTTGAGCAGGGGTCTGACTTCTGCGCGTTTCCAGTCATCGGGGAAAGAGCCGGTCTCAAAGGTGGCATTGTTGGTGCATTGTAATACGGGTGCAATTTTGTTGGTGGCTCTGTGGTATATGTGGGGGTCAGGGGTCAGTGGGGGCCCCGGAGTGGATAACTTTTATTGTCACTGTTGATTCCCCAGTCGTGATTGGTGTCCAGGTGGAGATGGTGGTCTGGCTGGTGTTGCGCAGGGCAAGTTGACTGTGGGGACAGGTGTGTGGACGTTGAAGTTTTCCTAGTGGCTCTTTATTTTTAGCTGGAAGTAGGCTCCGAGTTTGTCGCAGAGGTCCTGGGAGGGGGTAATGTCTGTGTCTACGCTGCGGGGCTTGGTAAATTCCTGGATCACCTTGGAGTTGCTGGAGTTGGTGAGGATTCTGTTGTGAATGAAAGTCCCTTTGGTGGTTCTGATGAGTTGAAGGTATTCCGTCATGGCATCCTTGTAGGTGGTGTATTCTTCTGGTGTCTTGCTGTTTCTACAGTTCTTCTCCAGGCTTCTGGAGGTTTGTCTGGCTTCTTGGAGGTCGGTGGTGAACCAAGCAGCTTTCCTGGGGTGTTGCTTGTTGGCGTTGCGCAGCGGGTGAGCTTGTCTGTGCAGTTGGCAACCCATGTGCGGAGTTCCATGGCCATGAGTTTGGCATCTGTTGAGGCAAGAGGGGTGTAGTTGTTGAGGGCAGAGTTGAGCTGTTCCTCTGTGACTCTGCTCCAGTTCCAGTGCGGGGGTTGCCGAGCAGGTTTAGGTGGCTTGGTTTTGTTGACGAGTAAGTGTATGTAGTGGTGGTCGGTCCAGGGGGGCTGAGTGGTGTGGCTGAAGTGAACGCTGTTGCCTCCAGCGAAGACGGGGTCGAGGGTGTGTCCTGCCTTGTGGGTCGGTGCGGTGACGAGTTGTTTCAGTCCAATGTTGGCAAGGTTGTCACGGAGGGCGACAGATTTGGGGTCGCTGGGGTTGTCAAGTTCAGGTCTCTGACAAGTATGTAGTCTGTGGAGGCGATGGCATTGGGCATGATGAGGTCGATGATGGTGTCGGCAAAGGGTGTTCGGGGCGGGGGGTCTGTGGGCGAGGGTGCCGCGGAGTGTGAAGTTAGGGCTGGTGTGGACCTGGAAGTGCAGGTGTTCGGCGGCGGGAAAATTTCCACTGGATTTAGTGAGGCGAAGGGAGTTTTTATGTGCGATGGCGATGCCTCTTCCGGGGTGGTTGGGGCGGTCCCTCCTCTGGATCTTGTACCCATTTGGAATGGCTATGGCAATGTCAGGGGCCAAAGAGGCGTTGGTCCAGGTTTCTGTAAAGAAGGCGATGGCGGGTGAAAGCGAGTCCAGGAGGTTCCAGAATTCCTTAGCGTGTCAGTGCACATTGAGGAAGATGCATCTTAGGGCATCAGCGGTGTCGGCGGTCGGAGCTGCTGGTGGTGGAGTGTTGAAAATCTGTCGGCAGTGGTGACAGGAGAACTGGCAGTGGGTAGTGTTTAGCGTGAACAGCTGGCAGTTGTTGGTCCTTCCGGGTCGCGGAAAGGCGCAGACGGGCTTGCATTTGGTGCGCCAGCAACTACACAACGGCCGCCAATAAGTAGGGGAGGGGGGAAGGACGATCAGCTGGGAGGTGGGAATGGGTGGGGACAGGGGCTGCAGGGGCAGCAGTGGCGGGAAGATGACCGGGCAACTTGGAAGAGCAAACTAGGCACAAGGGCACAGAAGCAACAATAACAAACAACAAAAAATAAACTAGTGGCAACGTACAGAGAGTGGCACAATTACTGTGTTGAGGCGGTACACATTCGCCCAAGGAGCGGACTGGAGTGAGCGGTGAGGCCAGGCACAGCGGAGCTGCTGGGGAGCGAGCAGATCTCAGACCAGAAGTAAGAGGTCTCGCTCGCGCTCCCCTGCAGTGGCCTCCATTAAGTAGGGGAGGGAGGATCAGCTCGGAGGTGGGAACGGGGGTGGGCACGGGGGAGGGGCTTCAGGGGCAGCAGTGGCAGGAAGATGACCAGGCAACTTGGAAAAGTGAACTAGGCACAAGGGCACAGAAGCAACAATAACAAAAACCAAAATCTAAAATAAACTAGTGGCAACAAACAGAGAGTGGGACAATTAGGGTGTTGAGGCGGTACACAATCGCGCAAGGAGCGGACTGCAGCGGGCTTGAACCCCAGACAGGGGGAGGTACAGATGGATTGAGCGGCGAGGCCAGGCACAGCGGAGCTGCTGTGGAGCGAGCAGATCTCAGACCAGAGGTTAAACCTCAGATTGAAGCAAATTTTACGATTACTTTCATGGGTGTTTTGTGCCTTTCACTGCCTTTAAAGTATGTTTAAGAATAACATGCCAGCTTAAACTTATTAAACTTTTGTTATATTACCTCAGACGGATATCTATTTAAGTGATGGCGGCGCTTGCTGTGACGTCTGAAGAATAAGCCTCGGCCCTCCATGGCACTACGGCATTCTTTCTAGGCTGCTCCATCTGAGCTGTTTAAAGCTGCAGAATAGTACACAACTCCCCTCGTGGGATAATACTTTAGAATATTCCCCTCAGGGATTCAACCCGTTCGGCATCTCCCACCTCCTGGGCATGCAAGGAGAGAGCGCGCAGCACCAAATTTGAAAACGTTGCGCTACCTCTTGCATGCCAAGCGAGGGCTTAACCAAAGAGAAAGGAGTGGCAGCAGCTGACTAGTATTTGCGGAGAAAGCTCAGTGGGCCCTGACCTGTGCTGTCGGATTCACCCCGCGCATAGTCAACAACTGCCCGGGCCTTTCCAACTTGGTGCACCACACCATCTTTGGCCATGAAGCACACCCGTAGGAACGGCAGGTATCAAGTGCTGTGAAGCCTCCCACCCGCACGCCCTCCTACCAGACAGGGTGATAGATGGTTATAGGATTCCAGGAAGGCCTAACTATTCCCAGCCTCATAGTTCCAATATCGGCAACACTCACCATCCCCCCATACAGCAATCTCCTAGAGAAATAACCAGACAAGACACCTTCTTTGTGAAGAAAACTGCTGCAGGTTTATTAGCATTACAAACATGCCAAGATTGGTGGGTTAACTTACGGTCGATCCCAGGGCAGGCAGCCCCTACCCCGCCTGCCACCTGATGAGCCAAATTACACCGTGGCCAATCCAATCGGTGTTTGTTAGATTTGGAGGAGGGGTGACCCCTCCCACTGGTGAATGTATGACGTTACAACGCAGACTTTTACAACGCATACCTTTACAATGCATTTTTTACAACGCAACATCCATTACAACGCATTCCATTACAACGCATGCCATTACAACAAATTTTTAAAAACTACCTTTACAACGCATTCCATTACAACGCATACTACCTTTACATCGCATACCATTACAACGCATACCATTACATTGCATGTATGGTAAGTATTGGATAGTGTAGGGGAAACATTACTATTCTAACTCCAGGGAGGGGGCGCAACAGTAGGGTAAGTGTTGGATAGTGTAGGGGTAACAATTACTATTCTAACTCCAGGGGGTGCAACAGTAGGGTAAGTGTTGGATAGTGTAGGGGTAAAAATTACTATTCTAACTCCAGGGGTGCTATAGTAGGGTAAGTGTTGGATAGTGTAAGGGTACTATGCGTTGTGATGGTATGCGTTGTAATGGTATGCGTTGTAATGACTGCGTTGTAATGGTATGCGTTGTAGTGGTATGCGTTGTAGTGTCATGCATTGTAATGGTTGCATT
The DNA here is from genome assembly GCF_964261635.1 of Lissotriton helveticus. Classification (NCBI taxonomy): domain Eukaryota; kingdom Metazoa; phylum Chordata; class Amphibia; order Caudata; family Salamandridae; genus Lissotriton; species Lissotriton helveticus. Next base: position 1,766,415,699 of record NC_136057.1, read on the forward strand.
GTAATGACATGCAATGTAATGGATCTTGCATTGTAAAAGTTTTGTTGTAATGGTAGTGCGTTGTAAAAGTTGCTTGTAAAGGTTGTTTCCCCCCACCGGTGGACCGCCAGTCCACTGCCTTGCTCACACCCCAGAGGGGGCCGAGCCTTCCAGGCAACCCCCGGTTGCTCAGGTCCACAACCGGCAGTAGGACTAACAGGGCGCCGTCACTCCTCCAGGGTCCAACGTGAGGACCTCCCTGGGGATATTTGGCTTTAGCACCCTTACTGTGTTCGTGCAGAGGATACCCTTCTGTACCTTCCAGCCTCTGGATCACCCTGTAACTCCGCCTGCAACACAAAAGAATACATTAGACAAAACCCCCCAGCACCCTACCTTAACGCCGGGTATGCGGTAGGGAGGGAAACGGCGTCAGGGTAGTGGACAAAGAGGGCGCCCAGCGGGCGTATTCCCAGCCTCAGAGCAACCATGACAGAGAGGCCTCCTTCTACTTCTGACGCGGCCCATCTACAAGCTTCTCCCTCGCAGTCAGTTCCATACTAATTTCTATTGCCACGGTGTCGCGCACCTCTGGCTCTGGTAACCTTGACGTCTCCTGTGGTCCTAACCACAGCACTCTCTTGCACTCTGACATCCCGGGAGTGGGTGACAGTATGTGGTGAGCCACATATTGCTCACAGCCTCCCTCTCTTGGGCAACACCATCCTCACAGGGACGCGCCTCTGAAAAATGGGCTGATCATACACCCTACCAGCTGGAGTGGTTGTTCCGCTACCTTGTCGAAGCGCATAGCTGCAGCATCTCATACAGTGGCGACATCAATTTCCTCCGGCGACAAAGCTGAGGATTGCTGGTCTCAGTCCCCTTTTTGGCCATGCTTGTGACCACGCCCCTCGTTCCTGATAGGTCCATCTGAACCCAAACTTCCTTGTCAGCTACTGGCCTTTTTGTTGGCGCAAGAATGTGCCCTCTTGCTGCTGTGCCCTTTGTCTGCTGCCCACGGGGGTTAACCGCCCTCCCTCTAGGGTCGGCAGTGCCTCCCGATCAGCTGCAAGTGGCGTGAATGTCCCTCCCTATGCCACCCCTAGCAAAGGTTATTATAGTCCATCCCATTGTAGATTTAAACTTTGTGTATGTTAGTGAGCCTTCTCAAGCAGCCACACTGCTGCGGGTTCGGGCAGCTGGACAAACAATTAAAATAACCCTAGTCGTCTGGCCTTTCTGGAGAGGAAGTACATAACTTTTTCCCGAAATCCAGAAATCACTGGAATCCGCTCATTCCTCACCAGTGGCATGTCCCAGGAGCTCAGTTTTCTTGGAGATCCAAGATGAGCGTATCAAACAGTTTGCACATTTTGCACAACTACAAATATCACACATCACATTTTGTCTTTATGAATCTACTTATGTGCAAAATGCAGCCTTACACTTCGGGTGTGGGAAGTTCACTGAGTTTTACTCCATGGAATTCTGCAGAGTAAAATGAAAACTCAGCAGATTCCGCAGCGTTCTGCGGAGCAGGCAGAATCAGCCGGACATCGTTCTGAAATACGAGTAGTAAGGGATATCAATGCTTCATCAGCAGTCTGCCAACATGTCTCACAAATCAACCAGAAAGTGGTGCTCTCAGGCTACTGCCTCACCTGTGCAATGGTGCCATTGTGTGGTCAGTGATATCTGTCAAGCCACAGGCTACCAGTGTGCCACATTGTCCTCTCATTCATCAATGCCTTTCTTCTGCTTTCCTGCTGCTCTGCCTGTCGGTAGGGAGGGTGTTCCAGGTCTTGGCGGCGAGGTAGGAGAAGGATCTGCCGCTGGAGGTCTTTTGTTGGATGCAGGGGACAGCGGCGAGGGCAGGGCTGGCGGAGCGGAGCTGGCGGGTGGGGGTGTAGAAGCTGAGTCTGCTGTTAAGGTAGGCTGGTCCGGTGTTGTGGAGTGCTTTGTGTGCGTGGGTGAGGAGCTTTAAGGTGATCCTCTTGTCCAAGGGGGGCCAGTGTAGATCTCTCAGGTGGGGGGTGATGTGGCTGCGGCAGGGGACGTTGACGATCAGTCGGGCGGAGGTGTTTTGGATGCGTTGTAGTCGTCGTAGGTGTTTGGCTGGGATTCCTGCGTAGAGTGCGTTGCCGTAGACCATGTATGCGTAAACATTTTATTTACTGGTGTCCAGATTCCCTGACATTCGCTGGATAACCTCCAGCGGTGGCTGGCACAGGTAACAGCGGTGGGCAGTGGGGCACGACAGGGCGTGGCAGAGAGGCGCCAACAGACAATGGAATAGGTGTTATTTAGTTATTTATTCATACCTATTCCATCATATGTTGACTTCCCCTGACCACCCGCCCTGCCTCACCACGTTTACCTGTGCTGGCCGCCGCTGACAAAATCTATTTAGTGATTTGCTAGCAGAACATTCCTCACTATTCACTGGCTGCTGATCATTACATACTGTATGATGGCTTGTGATTTGGTAGTTGAATGTTTGGTGGTTCCGATGTGAAAAGCGTTTTTCACTTCCTTCAGTGAATGGGTTGCCTGACCCTTCCATCATGGAGGACTTTGAATGGAATGCCCTTGTTCCTGTGCCCAGGCCAAATGCAGATTTACTTTGCAATTCATATGACGAGGTCAGCACTGGTGAGCAAACCCTTTGATAACAGAGACTTAGTGCTGTTATCTGGCTGGGTGGATACTCAGAATGGGAAGAAACTGGCAATGAGTGGTGAGCCATTCTTCTTTGCTGCTCTACCATTAGCCACTGATGTCTGCCTGTGTTACATCATGCAGTCAGTAATTCAATCCTACATGCTCCTTGTTGCACTTGGCCCTTTCCCCTGAAAATTTTCGCTTTTCGCTCCCCTAATTCAGGATGTCCCCCCATCGTAACGAAGTTGTATAGGCCCTGTGAGGTTGAGATGCCCTGTGTAATGTTAAAATCAGTGCTGAAGTGCAGGTGCTCTCTACTTCCAACATGGCTGCCATAGGCCCCTGCTACTGCAGCGTGGCCTTTCTAGTAGCACTCTAGATGCCAGGAGCTGGCTGGAACCCCTAAACATTGTTGCCATACCAGCCTGCCTTGCCTGCCCATAGCTAGACTAGGGAAGCTCCTGGAACCTTCTAGAATAGGGGCAGAGTCTGTTTTTGCCGCCTTAGAGGGTGGTCACCTGACCTGTGCATATATAAAGAAAAGAAGGAAAAGGTTTCAGTCAGTTGGGGCATCACTGACCTGGGGGACCTTACGCAGGAGACTTAGGCGGTAGGGCCTAGTCAGAAACCGATACCACTGGGGGTGACAGGGTTCAGGCGCTGCCCACCATGCTGTGTGAGGAACATTGAACTAGCCCCCTGATCTGGCCCGGCGGGAGGGGAATCCAGGGACCACCTGCAGTGACCTGCTGAGGAATCTTGTCAGCAGCCTTCAACTCAACACCCCCCCTCTTCAAGCAACCAAGAATCTGTTCTCCACCAAGGGCGCAGGAACCATCAAGCGCCAAGAAGAAACCTAACTGCCACAGGACTACTGGGGATCAACCAGGTACTGGGCTGTGCCATCCCTGCCCCCTCTGTCTGCACCTGGGACCCCAGCGATGTCCTGCCTTGTCTAACTACTTGAGAAGCGCTCTTCCTTAGCGCTGGAACACTGACCTGCCCTGTTTGAACTGCCTGCCCTACCTGCCCAGCGCTCCCCTACTGTGCTCTGAAGCGCTAGGCCCACGAACCGCTATTGAGGAAGCTGCCCCCCCCCTTAGAGGCGCTATACTCCCCAAGTGCCCAGATCTACTGCCGCGCATTCTAGCGCTGTGTGCGGGCCCCAGGGCGCTGCCCCCACTCACCGCCACAGCCCTGGTCATCCGTGCAGCTGAGGCTGCCCCGTGAAGCGCTGTCATTTGCCCCAGGCGGCCCCCGATGTCAGGAGAGGGCAGCCGCCGTGTTGTGGTGGGCCGGGCCCGGCCCGATTGTATGCCGTCCTTGCGGCGACCCCCGGAGCCTTGGGGAGGCCACCGCGATCGTCTGGGAGCCTCCTGCCCCCGCTGAGTATCCCGTTGCGGCGGCCCCCGATGTCAGGAGAGGGCCGCCGGAACTCCTGTCAGGCCACGCTAGGCCCGACAAGGCCTTAAGCCTTTACCCGCCATCACGTGACGAGGGACCTGGCCACGCCCCCATCCGGCACCGCGCAGCGATTGGCTGACGCTACCGCGCCCACCTTGTCTGCACCGCGATTGGCCGTGAGGTCAAAAACCTCCACCAGCCTCCTCCTGATTGGTTACCGGGCCTGGGAGCCATGGAAGGCCCGGGAACAGCCTGCTGAAGCCCCGGAGGGCTCAGAGAGAGAGCGAGAGCCCCCACCTGCCGGCGCCAGTCCAGAGAGAGCCCTGACCGGCCCCCACACACTCCGGAGGGCTCAGGGGAAAGTAAGAGCCCTCGCCAGAGAATCTGCGCAAGGGCCCCGGAAGGGCCGAAGAAACCCCCGATTAGTCCCTATCTGGAAAAGAACTGGGCCAAGACTCTAGTAGGCCCCTAGGCCCGGGGCTAGTCGAGTTAACCCCTGCCTGGGGTAAAGTTAAATGCTCATTTTTAGCCTCAAGCATGGTTTACTCTGGATTAAAGAAATACTCATTTAAGCCTTATGTGTGGTTTCCCCCTGCCTAATGAGAGGCTCACCTTTGCTTGATGCCTCGTTTATTAGTGCCTAATGGCATGTTTAGTGCTGAGTAAGGCCATGGTTATCCCTTGAATGAAAGCGTTGCTTTACAGGAGGAATGTCCTATACTCCTGCCTAACGCAGCGTTCCTGAATGCCTTCAGTTGAGCAAGGAAATGGTCAGGCTTGATTCGTAATGAAATGCTTAGTCCTGCATAGGGGGCTGTTATTATTAAGCTGCAGAAGCTAGGAAAACCTTATTACAGGCCCTGCCGATTCGAGGAGCTTGCTGAGCAAAATTGCTAATGGGGCCTGTTGAATGAAATATTGCCTGTACCCTAAAAGAATAGGACTGCTCCTGGTTATTTGAAGAAATGTTTTACCTAGGCCTAAGGAAATGTTTTACTTCTGCTTCAGAGAATGTTCATGCCTGCATTTTCCAGTAAGACTGCAGGGGTTTACCATGAAATGTTGATTTCTTCATACCTAGTGATATACCAGAGGGCTATGATGAAATGTTTACCCTGGCATGAGGAAGTGTTTATTTCTGCACAGAGCGATCACTGAAGGGTTTACTTCAGATTACAGAGTTGTTTTACCCCAGCCTCGTGAAATGTTTTGCTCCTGTTTAATAACATGCTGATTCCTGACATGATGAAATGTTTATTGTTAAGTAATGAAATGCTAATCCGTTAATGAAATGGTTATTGCAATATGCTACATTGATTATTGAACTGCCCCCTTTACTCCCCTCTGATGAAATGCTTTGATGAAATAGAGATACTGTGATTTTTGATTACCCTGACTCTGCTCTAGATAAAAGCTATTTGATTTTTACTCAAACTCACTGGAGTGGCGTCAGTCATTGCGTGCGTTTTATTGTCTCAGTGGATGCGTGTGCTGTGTGGTCACTTAACACCTAAGCTTTCGGGTGCCTACCTGCTTGGGCCAAGCTACCCCCCGGGGAACTGGTGACCCCAGTTCCTACACTCCTTTCTACACATCCTTTGCCTACAATGAGCAGCGCTCCTGCAGTTTGTAAGTGGTGAGGGGTGCTATTTCGTGGGTGATCTTTGAGGCAGTACCTAATTTAGGGGGGTGTGCTGGTAAACTTCACCACGCAGAACTGCAGAGTTGTCCCCGAAACTTTGTGCTCCAAGCAGAGTGCCTAGTAAGCAAACGCTGCTAACTCCACAGTCGGAGCGATGTGTAACGCCCACCCCTACTTACATTGCACTCCCAATCTGTGCTAATGCAGATCATGAAAAGAATTTGGGAACTATTGGCCAAATATACTAAGATAGGATTCTCAAAAAGTGGTTTCATGTTGTGCACCGACTTTTGTCAATCCAATAGTTAATGAGGTAGGTCACTAATTGCAACCCTCAATGATTCGCTACCATCACAAGGATGGTGGCCTGTTGCGGTCAGCAGACCACCAGGTCTGTGGTTGCTTTTAATTAAACCATACTTTTTTTATGCAGCCCATTTTCTTTGACAAACTCCTGTGGATCACTGCCTACTCCTAAATATATTTTGTCAACATTCACAAAGGGGGTGGGGGATAGGAGACCACTTCCAGTTTCAATTGGGTTACCATTACCTTTGTGTAGACAGTAAAATATTAAAGTTTTTGGACCTGATTTTGTTTGCAGAACCTTACTAAATTACCTTATGAATTGCTGTTTGGAAGGTACACGTTAAACACGCCACTTTCAAATAGCAATTTGGTTTGTACTCACAAATTCAAATTGTGATGATCTTGCTTTTTAAGTTTGGTGCATAACAAAAAGCTATTTTGCAGGTGCAAAGGATCCAATTTAATAAATTGCATCCTTTGCAACAGGAAAATAGCTTAGTACTAGGCCTGGGCAGTGAACTCTGCGTTGTTTGTGGAGTTTGCAGAGTTCCCCACACTCCATGGAGCATGCTGAGTTTCAAAAAACTCCTCCTCCTTTCCTTACTCGGGCTCACTAACATCAAGTTGGCAAGTACCTACGAGGAAAATCCACCTCGGGGTGAAAACTTTCCTTGTTCGTGATCGCCAATGTCAAGTTGGAGAGCACAAGCAAGAAAATCCTCCTACCAGTAAGATTTCTCAACGCGGGTGGTCGGATTTCTTAACGCGGGCGGTCGAATGCTTACGTTGAAAAACCTGTTCCCGTTGAGAAAGCTGCTGCTCGAGTAGAAAACCTATTCAAGAGGCGGAAAAGAAGTAGCACCCTCAGCATTGCACATAGTGCCGTTCCCGTTGATATTTTGTAGTGGGGTACAAACATCCAGCACTAAAAATTTACGCAAACAGGCATTACCAAGCGCCCTCCTCCGTTTGCGTAACTCCGCATAGCGCAGTGGAGTTTTTTGGTCACTTCACAGAGTTCCACATAACAAAACTCTGTGAACTCCACCAAGGCCTACTTAGTACATCTGGCCTATTATCAATTGCCTGTATAATTGCACTGAACTTACTCGCAAAAATGTAACCCAGGTTCCATTTGCAATTATGTCATCAGTATATGTGTGTGGTCACAATTCAGAGTGTACTTGTATTTACAATATGTTATGTAATAAACAAAATTTCTCTGTATAGTTTTAGCTATGACTTTATTTGGTATTATTTGTCTCTCTAGGGCTCATTTGTAATTGAATCCAGGCCTAGGAGAGCTCAGAAGTTACAATCTAAACGAGTCTCCAGGCAAATCCTGCTCATGTGGCACACTCGGTCTTAGATTTTACCCTAAATATCTGGTAATGTAAGAGATAGGCACTACCCTTAAAGAAACAAGCAATTATCTTGGAATGGCATATGCTTTTTCAATGTATGCCTGTACTACGCATTTAAGGAACGTTCGGGGGGGTGGTAAGTCTCCCCCCACAAATACATTGTTTACATATATAAACAATGCATGGGAAAGGCATACATTGTAAAATCATATGCGATCTAAAAAAATACAGGGTAAAAAGTGGTAAAGGCATGCAGAGTATTTCCCTGCGTTGTCCCGCTATACAGCCTCTCGGAATAGATGCATAGCTCACTGGCTTCTTAAAATGTTTGGAGATGGGGGGCATAAAAAACAATGTTGACTGTTCATGGCCATCTCTTCTTTTCTTTTCAGGTGTCATTTTCAATGATGTCTACGCTGCATCCAAATTCGCCATGGAAGGATTCTGTGAGAGTCTTGCGGTCCAACTTCTAAAGTTTAATATATTGTAAGAGGGGACCGGTGTTTGTGTGTTTATCGACTTTTGAAAGTTCTCATTAGTTTACTTTCGTCAAGAGGACCTACTACTGGTGGATATATATATATATATAAATATATATATATATATATATATATATATATATATATATATATATATATATATATATATATATATATATATATATATATATATATATATATCCACCACAGCAATTTTCTTCACAGAAAAAACTCGCACTTGGGATAAACCACAGTTTTATTAAGCAAAGTTACGCATTTCGACAGCAAAAGCTGTCTTGATCACACAGTTTGCACTTTGAAACAGGAAGTCTATACATAGGTCTTGGACACTGAAAAAGGACTAATAGTTTGATAACTAGTGTCCAGATCTAAACTTAGCGGCCATCTTAGAATGGTGAATATATATAGGTAGTATATAACACATGTTCATATTTTCGACATATTTACATATATATGTACAATTCCTAAGTCTGTTTGGAGACTCAAAAATAATAATAGTAAAGTACTATTTACATAGGGTTCATATATATACATTCACATGAAATTCATATATATACACGTTACACAAGATAGCAAACTTGGGCCAGCATATCTTATTCATTCGACATAGTGTCATAGTAATGTAACAGATAACTGCCCAGATTTTCTCCTACTCGTAGACAATATTGTAACCATATTTGGCATAGTGCCCAATTTCTACCGAAATTGTACTTATTCAATATATAGCAAATTGACAGAAAGAATCTTAAATGAACATTATCCTACATATCATATTTTGTGTATTTGAAGATGGACCAATGTGTACACATTAGATGCCTATGAACTAGTCAATGTATCAAAAAAGAGAAGGAAGAGAAAGATAATAAAGAGTGCATAAAATAGAGTGAATTCTTTGACTGAAAAAAGTAAATTTTTATCTGAAAAAACAGGACCCTTGGGAGAAAGGAGTAGGTTATCAGGAACGGATGAGACAGTCCGCTGCTCAGGTAACCTGTCCTTTCTTCCTATAAGTAAAATCAAATAGGAAAAATTAGCCACTAAGTGAAATAAAGTGTTGTGTTTTAGATCATAATAATATTTTTTCTTCAAAAAGCATGAGAACATGGTTGCAGAATAATACATTGTACAAGCAATTATAGATCAACGACCCACAAATAACAAGACCGAACCTAACAGCCTGATTCATCATTCTCCCGTTTTGCGAGCCCCTAATAGCGATTCATAACGAAGCGTAGCTAAGCTGATTGGCTCTCCGGTGTCAAAACAAAGGCGAAAATGACCATAAGGGGGCATACTAGATCCTCCCTGACCCCCTAGGTTTAATGTGGAGGTTTTAAAAGGGCCCCGCGGGGCAAAAAAAACAAAAAATAAAAAAAAAATTTTTTGCGTGGGGAGCGCCCGGTCCGCGAACCGGGAAGCGTTCTGGGCAGCGTACTGCAATGAAAAATGAATGATAGACTTTTCAAATGCTGTATGTTAATTGATTGTTGTTTTTGTTGATTATTTTTTATTTTCTTTATTTTTTAAGCATTTTTTTTAATGTGATTGTGTTTCATAATTTATTAAACTTTCTAACATTTCATTGTCAGAAATTTCATAATTATCATGGAATATACATTGTAGTCTCTGAGGGTGTAAAATGTCCTCATTTGCAAGGAGGTTATCTACTGCTTGTACACATTGCAGTAGTTCATTGTCCCAAGTTTCATCGAAAAATTCAATGTCAATTTGATCAATTGTATCAATCAATTCTTGGCTGCTGTCTTGCAGGTCCATTTCAAAAGAAACTTGGTTTTCGCCTTCCATTTTGCCTGAAATTTGAATTAAAAAAATATATATTAGTAGAGATAGGGCAATGTTGGGAATAATTTTAGATAGGCATTTTTTATCAGTGAATTTATCTTTGGGCAGTGTATAGTATCAGAGTGGAAGTAGGAATATAAAAATGTGTATGTGATTTAACGTAAGTAAATTCATAATTATACAAGAGAAGCCTAACTCCATCCTTAACTATAACAGAGAAGTCTCTCTAAATCTATAACTACTACAGAGGGATAGTATATATCTATCAGAAAAAGTTTACCATATTAACTTATAGTGCACAATATACTTCAGTTTTAAAAATAAAAACTTACCTTTAGAAAGAAGTTGAAGGAATTAGTGAAAATACTATTGAAATGTACAGCAAGAAGTAGTAGTCAAAATGGCTGTGTTTTCTTCTCTTCCTTTATATATATTCAGGTATATAACCAATGAAATGTCAGGTAAAAAAAATAGAAAATGAAAGTAACATTTTCATTGGTTGTCAATTCCAACACTTCAGATGTGTTTTGTGAAGTAATTTACCTCAGGGTATTTAGAGAGGTCTACAGGCTAAATGACTAAATGGAATTCCAATCAAATTTGTGAAAATGGTAGGGATTGGTATGTAGTATGAGCTAATCTATATTTGGTGAAATTGTCTCCAGTGGCTTTTCTGTGAACTACTTTCCCACCTTTTTTGATGGTGCGCTTCCCAGGGAGCGACCCGGTACGCGAACCGTTGAGCGCCCCGGTTCGCGAACCTTAAGCGTTCCGGGAGTCCACCATTTTGTGTTTCGGTCGAATTTAGATACAAGATGGAGGGCAAATAATGTTCAGAATGGGTAGAAGGGGGCACGGTAGACTTATCTTGACCCCCTAGGTTTTGTGAGGGTGGCTGAGGAGGCCCATATGTGCGAAAAAAAAACATTTTTTTTAAAAATTTCGCGAGGTTAGCTCCCGGTTCGCGTACCGGGTAGCGCCCCGGGGAGCGTACTTTGTTGAAAATTAGTGAAAATGTTAGAGTAAAATAATAATTGTGAGTGATTAGATGTAGGGTATCTCTGAGAAGAGCTTTTGGGTTTATGGTACATTTAGGTACTTATAAGTAGGTACCAATGCACATTCTTAAATTCAGAGTGAAAACTCTGTTGCCCTCATCTGAGAAGTGAACTCCATCTCCTCTGTAGATATCTTGCATGTAGTAACGCAAGTTATTGTTGTACAGGGAGCCCATTCCATGGTCTCTCATGTAAGCTGAAACAGATTTGTTTACATGCTTCCTCGACTTCTCAATTTGTGGACAAAATTGGTTTGACCACCTCCATTTCTGTCTTTGGCATATATTTGAATATACCAAGGCAGTCTGAGGAAAAAGTGCCATTAATTGCTCAAAGGTGTCCTTTAAAAGCATTTCCAGACCTACACCAGTCAAAGTGCCCAAGTCATTACCTCCACAGTGCACAATTAACAGGTCAGGTTTGGGCAAATGCATAAAGGTTTTCACCAATGGTATCAATTGGTGACATTTTAATCCTCTGTGGCCAAACCACTTAATTTCCACATCTTGTAAATTGAGGTTAGGTAATTTCCTGTTTTCAACGTACCTTTGAGCCCAGTGAATATAACTATGTCCAACAATCCAGACAGAAAACATGGTGAGAGAAGGTTCTCCTGCAGTCAGATGAAGTGTGGCAATGAAATGGCAGTTGAAAAAATGAGAGTTTAAAATGAAAAAAACTGTGGAGTTTCTGTGTTCATGAAGCAGTAACAGTGATTGGTGGATTTTGATTGCTGAAAACAGAAAGTTAGGGTGCACGGATGTGTTCTTTGAAAGATGTATTTTGAATGGTCAATAAAAAATCATTAAATGAAAGAATGCACTGGATATGCAGGTGCACTGAGAGTTCAGAGTTCAATTGCAACAAAGTTGTGTGAACTTGCAAACACCAGAAGTCTTCCAATGAGGTGGTTGCCATGCAGAAAAGACAGAAAGGGCAGAGGGGGGAAGGGTTTTCATTTGAAAAAAAGTGAGGGAAGAGTTTTGATTGGGTGACATGAGAAATGTGTGAAGAATTACAGCATTTCTGTGCTTTTGATAGCTGCAGACTCTGGAGTGCATACCTTTTGCTCTGCTGAAGACAAATTGGTGTGTTTCTGAGACTGTTTTCAAACTCAAAGTATTTGCTAAGGTGAGAAAATATTTCTTTAATTTAGATAGAGAATAGTGTGCTTTAAGGAGAAAATTATGAATTATGTGGCGCAAATTGCTTGTAAATATGCTCCCACCTGTGCATGGAAAATTTAGATTTTGAATGTTTGTGTTACATAGCCATGTTAAAAGTGACCCAACCATGCTGGAAAGGCAATCAAAAAACGCTTTCATGTGTCTTAATGACATTTTAAGTCATTTTCCCATGTGCAGTGTTTTGAAATTATGATTTGAAAATCGTTTTTGGGGTAAAGGAATTGTTTTTAAATTCATGACAAGGACATAATGGTGTATGCTTCTTTATAAGGCAATTGACTGTCCCTGATGTTATTTTTCTCATTTTAGTGTAAGACCTTTCTCTGTGGCGCAAATTGCTTGTAAATATGCTCCCACATGTGCATGGAAAATTTAGATTTTGAATGTTTGTGTTACATAGCCATGTTAAAAGTGACCCAACCATGCAGGAAAGGCAATCAAAAAACGCTTTTATGTGTCTTAAGGACATTTTAAGTAATTTTCCCATGTGTAGTGTTTTGAAATTATGATTTGAAAATCGTTTTTGAGGTAAAGGAATGTTGTTAAAATTTATGTGCGCCATATGCCCCCAAATTTCTTTTTTCAGGGGTGCAGCAGGGTGTTATTGAGACACCCCTGCAGCTTTGGAAAAATTCCTAATTTGTGATGAGCACATTGTTAATCGCAAATTGCACCTTCATTTATATGAGCCTCCTAGCCCATGGAAATGAATGGGTAATTTGCAATTAGCAATTTTCTCATTGCAAATTTGGAATGGTAAAGAATCGCTATTTATTCCTTAAAATTCGCTTTTTTGGAAATGCAATATAGTTATATGATACATATGGCGGTTGATGTCTAACAAGATAAGAAGCTTAGGCATACATTTATGATGACTGGCGCAATGAAGTAGAAATCACTTACTTCATTGGTAGAGCTTTACATGTATTATCTCCTCTGTATTCTTCATCAAGCGTAACTTTAATCTGCAATCCTGAGTAGGCCTCACTTTAAACAAACCTCTGGATAGGCCACATTTTATTGTTATCTTGATTTAATCATTTAAAATGCTAGGGACAGATTTATGATAGGTGTATGCCTCTTTTGCGCCACTTAGAAAACATTGTCCATGGGGAAATGACTTAAAATGTCCTTAAGACACATGAATGTGTTTTTTTAAAACGTTTGCAATTTTTTTGGGTCACTTTTAACATGGCTATGTGACTCAAACAGTCAAAATCTAAATTCGCCATGCACAGGTGGGAGCATATTTACAAGGAATGTGCTCCATGGGGAAAGGTCTTATAATGTAATATGGGAAAAATGACATCAGAGACACTGAAATGCCTTATAGAGAAGCATACACCATTATGTCCTTGTCATAAATTTGCAAACCATTACTTTTCCCCAAAAACGATTTTCAAATCATAATTTGAAAACACTGCACATGTGGAAATGACTTAAAATGTCCTTAATTCAAAATGTGCGATTCCTTAAATGCAATGTATCAAACAAAAAATATGTAAAAAATGATATTAAGGATTTGGAAACTACCACCAACTTCTAGTTTGTGGTAATTTGCGAATTCTTTTCAAAAAGCATTTTTTTCCAAAAAATAAAAGGTCCCATATGACGCCCATACATGCCCTTAGGGCATGTAGGTGTGCCATATGCCCCCAAATTTATTTTTCAGGGGTGCAGCAGGGTGTTCTTGAGATACCCCTGCACGCTTGAAAAAATTCCTATTTTGTGATGAGCTAATTGCTAATCGCAAATTGCAACCTTCATTCCTATGAGCCTCCTAGCCCATGGAAATGAATGGGTAATTTGCAATTAGCAATTTGCTCATTGCAAATTAGGAATAGTAAAGAATTCCTATTTATTCCTTAAAATTTGCTATTTAGGAAATGCAAAATAGTTTGATGGTAGATATGGTGGTTGATCTGTAACAAGATAAGAAGCTTAGGGATACATTTATGATGACTGGCGCAATAAAGTGCACATTACTTACTTCATTGGTAGGCCTTTACATGTATTATCTCCTCTGTATTCTTCATCAAGCGTAACTTTAATCTGCAATCCTGAGTAGGCCTCACCTTAAACAAACCTCTGGATAGGCCACACTTTATCGTCATCCTGGATTAATCATTTAAAATGCTAGGGACAGATTTATGATAGGTGTATGCCTCTTTTGTGCCACTGTGCGTCACTTTTATGATGCAGCGGTGGTGCAAAAGATTTGCTATGAGGCGACAACATTACAAATTGATGCATTTAGGCAGATATGTCATGGTGTAAAAAAACGTACCACATGAAACCGATGCAGCAGTGATGCAAAAGATGCACCATGTCGTAAGACAGGCCTCACTTGGGGCCATATGTATCAAGCTAATTAGCATTCGCAAAGATCAAAATTCTACGAATTTTGGCCTTTGCGAATGTTAATTAGACAAATGGTATGTATCAAACAAGTTTGATGCAAAATAAGGAGTAGCAAAATTTGCTATTCCTTATTTTGCAATTGCACTGAAGGATTTGCAAATTTTGTGACTACTTAAATGCAATGTATCAAACAAAAAATATGTAAAAAATGACATTAAGGATTTGGAAACTATTGTGGTAAATTGGTGGTAATTTGTGAATTCTTTTCAAAAAGCTTTTTTTAAAAAAAACAAAAGGTCCCATATGACGCCAACACATGCCCTTAGGGCATGTATGTGTGCCATATGCCCCCAAATTTCTTTTTCAGGGGTGCAGCAGGGTGTTCTTGAGACACCCCTGCACCCTTGGAAAAATTCCTAATTTGTGATGAGCAAATTGCTAATCGCAAATTAAACCTTCATTCCTATGAGCCTCCTAGCCCATGGAAATGAATGGGTAACTTGCAATTAGCAATTTGCTCATCGCAAATTAGGAATGGTAAAGAATCGCTATTTATTCCTTAAAATTCGCTATTTAGGAAATGCAAAATATTTTGATGATACATATGGCAGTTCATCTCTAACAAGATAAGAAGCTTAGGGATAGATTTATGATGACTGGTGCATCACCAGGGATGTGCCAGTCATCTTGCGCCGCTGTTCCGCCACCCATGGTGTGCTGCATTTACAATGCGGCGCAGCATGGGGCAAAAATGGCACAGATGCTTGACGCATCTGTGCCGTTAAGGTGGCGCATTGCTGGAGTTGTATCGCAAGTGCGATGCAGCTCCAGCAAGGCTCAGGGGTGCACCATCTCCACAATGTTGCGTCAAGACCTATGCCTGCTTCAAGCAGGCGCAGGGTTTTGACACAGGTTTCTCCTATCTGATTGTAAATGCGGCACACCATGGGTGGCAGAGCAGTGGTGCACGTTAACTGGTGCATGCCTGGGGATGTGCCATTTAACATAAATCTGCCCCTTTACATTTAAGTATGTGCAGGGGACACAGAGTCGGTGAGGCTTATCCAAGGTTAAGAACAGATGAGTCCTGTTCAGTGAAAAATTAGACATAGGCTTCACCTGCTCAGCATCGCTGGACATGGCTACATAATAGCTGCAAAATGTTACTCTTGTTAAACAATTTTACTATTATAATCTGTGAGATTTGTCTCTTACTCTGCAACATCTCATTGTTGTTATCTTTCTTTAAAGATAAAGACAACCTCAACATGAGCGACAATCTGCAATCAGTTGATTTTGACCTCATCATTGAACTTGTAATTGAAACATCAGTGGATGTTGATCCATTGGATGATTTAAATCATGAGGATGAAGAAGAGCGTGATGAGGATGCAGATTTGTCCGAATTATATGATATAGGATGGGAAGCTGACCTGCTTGATCCTTTGGAAATATAAACATTTATTTTTAAAATTTATAATTAATAAAAAGTAAAAAGGTAAACCGTTTAATTTAAAAATAAAGACACATTCAAAAGCAGGTTATGTGTAGTGTCTTCAATAAAATATTAAAATATGCTCATAAAATTAGATCAGATTCACATATAAAATAGCATAGGTAACATAAATATAAATGTCATTTCTTTTCTGGTATTTCTGTATTGTAAATTTGCCAACGACTAAAAAATCTTCTAATTAAAATGTCAAGTAGTGTGTTAAGTTTTTTATCACTGTTACTGATTTACTGTTTGGTAATAATGGTTAATAACATTATTTATTATATTTTTCCACAGATTCAACTGCAGATCATTTCAAGATTTCACCATGCCTACAATAGAAAGACAGAGAAAGGCTGCAAAACGTCAAAGACAGCAGGTGAAAAATAATACGCAGCAGTCCTCTAACAAAAAGATTTGTCAAGTCACGAAGAAAGCACCGGGTAAGAGCACAAAACACTTTATAAGAAATATGTGTAATAAAAAAAATATTACTACAGAAAATGTTTCAGTCCATAAAACGAGAAGGAAATCAAATGGAAAAGAAAGGCCAATGAAAAATGTTACTGCTAGAGCAAGAGATAACTCTGTGCATGATAGTAGAAGGAAACAACAGTTTAGGGAGATTCGTAAACGAATGTTCCGGAACAGGATAATTGGCAATTTGTTAAAAAATATTAAGAAAGGTCAACATAAACTAGTTTTTTATAAGACAAAAAAAAAAGTTGAGAAAGTTATTGATCAGGCATTTGAAATTAAACGTAAGTTATTTATTTTGATAATCAATAGAATTAGGAAGCTAAACAAGGCAATTTTTGATTTCAAAAGAAATAGTAGATGGAAGAGAATAGTTAATCGTAGTAATTTTTGTGAAGTTTTTTCTGGAGAATGGATGCATAGTTCAAGCTGTGAGGCATTTTTTAATGAGGAGAGTTATTTCCAGGATAATGATTTGGTGCATGCAGTTGACACCAGTGGTCGTGCTTATGAAGTGAAAGATGGTTGTCCAGTTGAAAAAGAAAAACTTGTGACAACAGAGGCAGAAGAGGTGTTAGGTAATGAGGTTTTAGGAAGACGTGCTAAGGGTCCTGTGTACACCTGGAAGTGTAGTAGTATTTGCAGTGTGCGACAGGATTCCATCAATTTGCTTTGTGATTTTGTACGGTCATTTAATAAGAAAAGTTTGAAGCAGAAAATGATGTTGTTGCAAGAATTAGATCCTTGCAGAGTAAGAGAAGTGACAAGTTTGCATGGACATTCACTGGCTTGTCTTTCCAGGAGAGTATGCCAGAGTGTTTTTCATCATTTCAGGATGCTAGCAGTGCATCATAACAAAGTGAGGAAATTAGTTAGAATGTTGTATTATGCTAAGAGTCCAGCAATTATGCTTAAACAATTATGCGCTGCTCTTTTGCATGGTTCTGAAATAGATGTGAAGAATATATGTGAAGAAATTGAGTTTTGTTACTTTGGAAGTAAAGAGGAGAATGTTGAAATTGAGCAAGAAGAAGAGGGTCTTGTGGAAGATAGTGTACAGGTTTCCAGTACAGATAATTTCCGGAGGGAAATTGCGACGTTTGAGGTGAAATCAAGTGAGAGGCCGAATTTCACTTGTGTGTGTTGTCGACGCACTTATTATAAGAATCAGACTAAGTTAGTGGATTTATATGCAAAAAGTGAAAGGGAAAATAATAGTGAATGGAAGGATTTTGCAACATACTTGATGGTAGAAAATTGTTTTGATTTGGGATTGGATCAACGTGTGTGTACTTATTGTTCTTGCAAATTAAATCAAAACCAGATGCCTGCTAGAGCAGTTCATAATAATCTGGAATTGGTTGAGATTCCTTCTGAATTGAAGGATTTAAATACTTATGAATCTATTTTGATTCAAAGTATCCATCCCTTTCAGGCTATTGTAAGAATGGAGCCAAAGACAGGGAAATTGCCTCCATCAGATTTACAGAGAGGATTAAAGGGAAGAGTTGCTTATTTGCCTCTAGATTTGAAGAAAAACATTAACACAATTGGAGTAGAAAAAGTGGAAGAGGAACCTCTGGTTATCTTAGTTAATGGGGTTCCGACAAAGAATAAGAAAATATGGCAAGATTTAGTAGATGTTAGGAAAGTTAAAAAGGCAACATTGTATTTGAAAAAAAATAATAAATACTATAAGAATGTATATGTTGCAGAAGAGGAAGTAAGTGAGGAAGAGGATAGCGATTTGTGTGCTGGTCAAATTGAGAAAGTAGAACCCTCTACTAGTGAAGAAATATATGAACATTATAGTGTTCATCCTTTGCATTCCAAGGAAGTCATGGGGAATGCTATTGAGTTGTTTCAAATGAAACAAGCCAAAGGGAGTCCCATTAGTGTTTGGGAGGAAAGTTTGGAAGCTCGGTGTTTCCCACAGCTTTTTCCAACAGGTCAGGGAGGAAGATATGATGAGCGACCTCATCAAATTCCTGCTTCTGAATACCGGACTTTGCGATTGTATGCAGGAGATGCTAGGTTTCGACAATGCATTCCTTATTTGTTTCATCTCCTGTTTGAAAGCGATCTGTCTGGACTGTCATATGCAGTGAACCACATCTTGAAAAGTGGTATACACATGCAAAACATCTCGGCAAGTGACTTTATGGATAAAGTCAATGTCCAAGATAGTATTTTGGATTCTCACCTGATTAATCTCATGGCGTGTCAGCGTGGTACTAATGAGTACTGGTACCGTCGTCATGGTGATTTAAAATGTATGCTGAGGAACTTAGGTACTCCCACATGGTTCCTCACTCTGAGCTGTGCCGAGTATGGCTGGGAAGACTTACTTGAATTTCTACGAGAGGCAAATGCTAACGTAGATAACATCGAATTCAAGACACCCGGAGAACTGTGCTCTTTGGATCCAGTCAATGTATGTAGGTACTTCAATCATAGATTTGAAGCTATGATGTCTTTCATCATGAATAAGAAGAATCCACCTCTTGGAGAGGTGTTGGATTTCTTCTGGAGAAAAGAGTACCAAGCAAGAGGTGCTCCTCATATACATATGTTGCTGTGGATCAAGGATGCACCTAAATTTGGAACGGATCCAGAAGACTCAGTGATGAGTTTCATCCAACAGTATTCTACGTGTGCTGTTCCAAACGCAAAGGAGAAGAAAAGCCTAAGAGAAAAAGTTCTGCGTTTCCAAAGCCATCGATGTGGAAAGTACTGCCGTCGTAAATTCCGAAACAAGGACAAGTTCTACACTAAATGTCGTTTCGGCTTTCCACGACCGGTGATTTATAAAGGAAGAGTAAACAGTTTGATGTCTTCGCTGCGACACAATGTCATGAAGAAATCACCTAAAAACACTTACAATTTGAAGAGGAACGAAGAGTCCAAGTACATCAACGACTACAACCCGGTGATTTTGTCCATGTGGAATGCTAACATGGATATACAGTTTGTGGCTGATAACTGTATGGCTGTGGCTCGGTATGTGACGTCTTACATCACCAAAAAAGAGAAGACAGAATTGAAGGATATGTGGGAGGACATTTCCCATGAAAAGAGCCTCAGCAAGAAGTTGTACAGTTTCAGTCTGAAGATGTTGTCGCATCGAGAAATCGGAGCGTACGAATGTTCTGACCGGTTGTCTTCAGCAAGTCTCTATGCCAAGTCCAGGAGTATCGTTTGGGCGAGTCTTGGTCTTGCTGCAACGCGTAATCGAGTTCTCAAACCTGTGCGGGAAATTGAGTATTTGGCGGAAAAGGAGCCAAACAGTACCGACATTTTGAAGACAAACATGTTGGATACATATTATCCAAATCGAAGCAGTCACCTCGAGAATGTTTGTCTGTATGAGGTTCTGCAAAATTACATATTCAAGAGGAACATCAAAGAAGATACTGAGAAAGGAGTGTATGCTGTAATAGGAAGTGAGGGATGTCTGGTCAAGCAAAGAAAATGCCACTTGGTAAACCATCGAAAATTGAGTGGCGAATCTCCTGAAAAAAAGGAGTTTTTCTATTTAGCACTTTTGCAACTTTTCAAGCCTTGGCGTGCAGAAGAGGAACTGCTTGGAGATTTCCTCTGTTACGAAGACTCTTTCAATGCCGCCAAGGAGACCATAGAATGTCCTGCTTTTCCCAAATATGTAGAAATGTTGAATGCGGAAATTGAGCAGGAAGCAACGATTGCAGCCGAGATTGCCAGAGACAGTTCTCAGGACAGTCAGAGTTCTGCTTCATTGAGTCAGGATCCACTAGGAGGACCTGTTATTGAAAATGAAGCTGCCACTGCTATGAATGAAGTGGAAAGAGCCATGGCACATGCTCAGGAGGATGCGGTTAACTTAGAAGAGTTGGAAAGACAACTTAACGTTGAGCAGAGGAAAATATATGACGAAGTTACCATGCAAATTGATCATGGATTAAGTCATGATAAGAAAGAGTGCTCATGTACGTCGTTGAAGCCTGTCCGACTGTACGTGAGTGGAGAAGCGGGAACTGGAAAAAGTTTCCTCATTAAAGCAATTTCATGCTATTTGCAGGAAAGGACAGAGTCATCGCTGTCTTGTGTTGTCACTGCTCCAACTGGACTGGCAGCACATAATATTAAAGGGATTACTTTACATCGTTTACTGATGCTGCCAGTGGAGCATGACAACAAATTACAATATCACAAGCTATCTGGAGATGCTTGTTTTGAAGTTTCAAGAATCTTGAGGAAAATGAAACTTCTTATCATTGACGAAGTAAGCATGGTTTCCAATGTCATGCTTGCCTTTGTGCATTTGAGGATGCAAGAAGTTCTCAAAACAGAGTATGATGTGTTATTTGGTGGCAAACACATCATTGTTTTCGGAGATCTTTTGCAGCTGACACCAGTGAAAGGGCAACCTGTGTTCAAAATGCTCACGCATGAAGATACCAGGAAGTGCCTAGGCAGCATTGGCAACGTCAATATATGGTTAAACTTCAATTATGCTGAACTGCATGAAAATATGCGTCAGGCGAAGGATGAAGTTTACAAGACTATTCTACAAGATGTTAGAATTGGAAAAGTGACCGAGCATGGGAAAGAAGCTTTACATGCACGATTACTGTCAAATTTATATCCAGAACAAGATGTTGTGCCTGAGAATATTTTTCAGAAAATTACTGAGAAGAAATCTGGAATATGTTTGATGCCAACTCTTGCAGAATGTGCCAAATTTAACAACAAAATGTTGCATTTAGAAAAGCAAGAGATTGTGAAACTGGAAGCTATTGATAGAGTAGAGCATATGGGATCAACAATTATTTTGTCTGAGAATCTGAAAACAAAATTGGATTCATTAGAGAAGAGTATATCTAAAACTGCAGGTTTTGAAAAGACTCTGAATGTGTGCTTGAACTGCCGTATAATTTTAAGAAGGAATTTACATGTTGAAAGAGGTCTGGTAAATGGATCAATGGGTAATGTTGTTGATTTTGTGAAATACAGAAATAGAGATGGAATTGAATTTTTAAAAATTAAATTTGATGGCATTGAGGAAGTACAGCTAATTGCTCGTTGTTCTGCTAGATTTTTGCTTGTAAAAGACTTATATGTTCGCCGTAAGCAGTTTCCTGTTTGCTTGGCATATGCGGTGACAATTCATAAATCGCAAGGTTTAAGCGTAGACAGTGCATTGGTGAATATTGGCAGTTCTGTGTTCAAGGAGGGTATGGCATATGTGGCATTGTCACGAGTTAGAACTTTATCGGGATTGTACTTGATTGAGTGTGATGTCACAAACATTTGTGCGGATCTAGATTGTGTTAAGGAATACAATAGGTTAAGAAGAGAGTATGCGCCACATTTGCCTCAGTATCCTTTGTTTGAGAAACGTGTGGTAGGCCGGAAACGAAGAAATGAGAACAATACTGGGGAGGTTGTAGCAAAAAGACAAAAAGTCAATGAACCTAAAATTACAAGCAGAAACAAAAAGGATTCTGTTGAAGATGTTGTTGGTTTTCAGTTTGAAAACAGTTCTGGTGTCAACTGCTATGCTAATGTAGTGGTTAATGTTTTATTTTCTCTAAAAAATGTAAAAGAAGAGATTGTGGTCAATTCTGACCAAAGATTTTGCAGTTTGTTAAATTCTGTGTTAGAGAAATGTACCACTGATAGAAGAAACATAGAAAGTGTGTCTGAAATTCGAAATCTGTTAGACAGATGTTCAGGCCAAACACAATTCTCTCAAAATATTCAGCAAGATTGTCAGGAGTTTTTAATGTATATGCTTGATGTATTACATGCTGAAGGTGTAGATGTAGATCAGCTGTTTGGGCTTTCTTATCAATGGCAGCATGACTGCGAGAACTGTATGGTATCAAGTACTACTAGTGTAGACTCAGAAAGATTTATATATTTAACTTTGCCAGACAGTAAATCAGTCTCCTTTAATAAGCTAGTAAAAGCAGCTGATCACAACATGGAGTGTAGCCAATGTAAATCTGAAATGATGTCCACATTATTTATACGAACATATGGCCAGTATGTCATTTTAATGTTCCAACGATGTAGGCCTGATGGAACAAAATTGACAACTTTAATTAAAAATTTTGTAGCTTCGCAGTTGTCAATATCAGGAAGGACTTTTGTAACTGCAGCAATTATATATCATGACGGCCCTTCAATAACATCAGGACATTACACAGCTTATTTAAAGTCTAGAAATGGCTGGTCATTCTGCAATGATTCTGTTTTAATTTTCAAAAAAAAATTGCCGTATGACCTTAAAAACTCTTACCTGGTGTTTTTAAAACCAAAATTTTAGGGAAAGAATCTCGGGATGTGCTCTGTGGAATTTCAAGAAGTTCTAATGGCTCCTACACAATTTGGCCTTGAGGATAAGTGTAGTTCAGAGACATAACTTCTAACCATTGGACTGGACATTATGGAGAAATACGTGCACTTTGAATGAGTTCAGAAAAACTGTTTCTTTTTATAATCTAATTGAAGCAGCCAATCAAAACATGGAGTAGAGGGAATGTAAGTCTGCAATGCTGTCTACTGTTTTACATTGCTTTGTGATTAAAAGTGATGTAGAGAATTAAATAATTGTAGTAGTCATAGAGGTAGTGTAAGTCTGCTTGTATCAGTGTCATAGGAAAAGTAGAACATGACTGAGCAAGAAGGGGAAGATATTACTATTCCAGGATTGTGAAAATGATCTTCAACATTTTAATTCTGAAAGTTGCGGAAATGCCAAATGACGGGATTGGCTTACAAGAAATCCAAGAGTTATAAATGGCTCTGACAAGATTTGGCCTTGTGGAAAATTGTGGTAGAGAGCAAGAAGTCATTTATTGCATGTAACGTGTTTTTAAAAACGATGGAGATTTTCTTTCAGAAAGTGGCGGGCTGAAAGTAATAACAGCACAAAAGAGTGTAAGCTGTTCATAGGACATCCTTGGACGTCATGGAAAGTAAGTTAACTTTAAGGAGTTCTGAATTTTGATTTCTGATGTTGTATGGGTTTTTTAAACACAATCATTTTGATTGTGTTTTTTTTTCCCCGCTGTTACATGATGAATACCTTCAAGTCACTGTTTTTAGTGAATTTTGATACATTCTGAGAACAGCAAAAATAAACCATTTAACATGTATAATTAATTCTGTACTGTTTGCATTTATGATGTATATGTAGAACTGTGTAGGAGGCATGGAGAAGGTGAGGCTTCTGTAAGTGTCAAAGTTGTTGCATGCAGTGCTGCACTTCTGCGTATTCTTTCATATGCTAGACTACATCTGCACAATGAGATACCTAAGCAAAGGAAACGCAAGTGATGTGATTGAGAAATGAGCAAAATAAATTGCACGTATTTCAATTACATCACCTGTGTTTCCTATCATTACGAATCACATTGTGCAGATCAAGTTTAGGTCTGTCCAGGGAAACATAGGAGGTTTCTACTTTGTTGAAGAGTGCAGTGGACATGACTCACTTCATTGGTAGACTTTCACAGATATTATCTCCTCTGTACACTTCAACAAGTGTAAATCTCATCTTGAACTCTGAGTAGGCCTCACCTTAAACAAACCTCTGGATAGGAGACATGTTATTGGCATCCTGAAGCGACACTTTTCTGAAACAAGAGCAATGCAAAAGATGCACCATGTTTTAAGATAGGCCTCACTTCATCTGTATCAAGATACTGTTAGTTTAAAATGTATATCTTTAGGACTGTGTAGGGGACCTGGAGAAGCAGAAGCTTCTGTCAGTGTCAAAGTTGTTGAAAAACTATTTGTCCTTCAATCTTTTCCCTTGTCTTTTGTAATTTTTAAATACATGTTTTAATATTTTTCAAATGTTGGTTCTCTCTTTCACAGATTGAAAGTATAAAAATAAAAAGTGAGTAATTTAACGGCAATTATAAGGTAAATAGTTGTACTCTTTTCGTTACATTTCTATCACATTCACCTACTATTAGATCCACTGCTTCACTTCTTTAACCCTCAGTTTCCTGCCTTTGCTACTTTCCTCATTCCTTTCTCTATTACCTACTTACTCAACTCCTTCCACTCTTTTTCTCAGTCCCTCTGTTCTCATAGTTCCTCAGTCTTGTTCACTCACTCCGTCTCTATTACTCTTAGTGTCTGTGAATTACTTTCCCACCTTTTTTTTTGGACCGCTTCCCGGGAAGTGGCCCGGTTCGCAAACCAGCAGCGTTACGGGAGTCCACCATTTTGTGTTTCGGTCGAATCAAGATACAAGATGGAGGGCAAATAATGTTCAGAATGGGTAGAAGGGGGCACGGTAGATGTATCTTGACCCCCTTGGTTTTCTGAGGGTGGCTGAGGAGGACCATAGTTCTTCACTCTTGTTCACTCTCTCTGTTTCTATTAATGTCACTGTTTCTGACTGATCAAAATTTTTTTTTTTTTAAAAAGAACAGTAACTATAAGGGAAGGAAACAGACAGTTATGTTAAAAGAAAGACAGCTATAGGGAGTAAACTAAGGATACTGTTACCCGCAATCCACTGCTGATGATGTTACTGACCATGTCATGAATGATGTAATATGTGACATCATCAGCAGTGGATTGTAGGTAACAGTATCTCTTGTTTACTCCCTAGAGCTGTCTTTCTTTTCACATAACTGTCTGTTTGCTTACCTTATACTTACTGTTCTTTTTTTAAAAAAATATTTTTTTTGGTTAGCTTCCGGTACGCGTACCGGGTAGCGCTCCGGGGAGCGAACTAAAAGAAATAGAGGTTGGCAGAGTTCCAAATATTCTATCAATTTTTTTATAACGGGGAGGTAGTTCTGAAAAGAACTTTTTTTTTATGTTTTTGTTGTTTTATATTTTTTTTATTATTTTTTGAACATTTTTTTACTTTTTTTGTATTTTCTGAACGTTTTTATATTTTTTTTGGTTTTTTTTGGGGGGGGGGAAACAAAAACGATCCATTGTAAAGGGCTCAACAGGAGCAACAAAAAAAAAAGAATTTATTTTTTGGGGCGTCTCGGACAAACATTAACATGATTCTGAATAGCTCTCATAATCAAAATGATGCTACTTTCCCTGTAGCAGATGAAATCGCCGCAGTGCACGCACACTTGCTTCACGTGCCCAAACAACATTTGAATGTTTGGGATCATCTCCCTCGCCTCTGGTCCCGACACCTCTGGAACAACCGATCTTCTTGCCATTGGAAGGGGATTTTGTTGCTCATCACGTAGCTGGGCAGCACTATAATTATTTGGGTGCCACCTACTCATATGCCGATGCATAGTGTGATTGCCGTAACTGTATTTTTTTTCAGTTCCCCTTGACAATCTATCACCGCATATACGGCAAAACACGTAGCGTGCATTCACTTTTTTTTGCCCCTCAGGAAATTTATAGAATTGCCAAATGTAATTCTCTTTTCGATTGTACCTCCTGGGCTCCTCTGGCAAAAACCTTGGCTCTTCCTCCTCTTCCTCCTCTTCCTGTTCTTCCTCTTCTTGCAAAATTACTTCAGCAGGTGGTCCTCTCTTATTTGGATTTGGTGGAGGTGGTGGGTTAGAACCAGCTGAAGCTACTAATGAAGCCATGTCAAAGTGTAAATAAAGGGTCTTTCTCTCACCAAGATGAAAGTCAGAGTGAGGAAAGAAGGAGGGGTTTTCATCATTTGGGAAAAGCAAAAGTTCTAAACCAATGAAAAGTGTTCATTTTAGATCACATGACCTAGTATTACATCATTAGGAAACCAAAAGTGAAATGAACCAATGAAAAGTGTTATTACCGAGTCACATGACCTGCTGTGTTTACGTTACGCGGTCGGTGCCGCGCCCCGGATCGCTTCCGGTTCGCGTACCGCTGCGCTTCCGGGTACGCTAACGTAGCACGTCATATGACGTATCACGCGAGAACGCGAAACGTCATGCTGACGCGACGCGTCACGATGTTGTTTTCTAACGCGACAGTTGCGCAAACGGAACGTTTACCGGTTCGCGGACCGGGTCGCGGCTCCGAATTGAGCTAACGGGAAGCTAACCGGTTCGCGTACCGGGAGCGAAACAATAAAAATAATTAAAAAAAAATTGTATTAAAAACATGTAAAAAATATTTTTCGATTTAAAGAAGAATACATTGTAAAGGTTTTGATATTTGCTATTAAAAAACCATTGAAATTCACTGAAAAAACCATAGGTTATAGACCATATATAGCTAGGAATTAGCATTTACAAAACCTTGAAAATTCACTGAAAAAACCATAGGTTATAGACCATATATAGTTAGGGATTAGCATTTACAAAACCTTATTTTACTCACACAAAACCATTGAAATTCCATATATAGTTAGTTGTACTAACTATATATCACACACCCGCAATCCACTGCTGATCATGTCACATATTACATCATTCATGACATGGTCAGTGACATCACTGATGACATCACTGATGACATCTCAAATGACATCACTGATGACATCACTGATGACATCTCATTTGACATTACTGATGACATCACTGATGACATCATTCATGTGATAATACGATGAACTTCTTCAGACTCTAAAATAACCTTAGATACACTCAGTGTAAACAGACACTCACAGACTGTCACTCATCCATGGAGTTACTCACACACCTACTCAGTCATGCAAAAAATCAATTACACCTCCATTTCCTCAACTATACAGCTATACATACCTTACTTATTCAAACATATACTAACACATATTTACTCTCTTTTACAATCCCTGATACAAGTTCACAATGATCAATACAGCCACTCACACATTCACGGACTCTTATGCACAGTTATTTATATATGTCAACTCTCACATGTACTGTGTTTTACATATGTTCTTACTTTGACATGTAGCACTCAGATATCCATTCACTCACCAATGCACTCAGTCAACCGCCCATACACCTGTTTCCACATGCACTTTTGAATCCATATATCTAGTGAATCAACTGCTTACACATCTATGCACAGAGTCATACACCTCCCAGCCACCCACACACACACTCAGTCTCCCATACAAATACTTGGGCAACCAATCAATAACCCATATACTTACTCATATAGCTACTGATCAACACATGCAGCAGTTTACAGAACAACAGACATAATGATGCACAAATTAAGACAGTTTACTGACTAACCCATGCACTCAGTGACACACATTTAATCACTCACTCATACAGTCAGTCACACACCTACTAAATCCTTCATCCAGACACTTATACATCCACTCATTCTTCAATATGTAAGACATTTGAGATGTCATCAGTGATGTCATTTGAGATGTCATCAGTGATGTCATCAGTCATGTCATTGAGATGTCATCAGTGATGTCATCAGTGATGTCATTTGAGATGTCATCAGTGATGTCATCAGTGATGTCACTGACCATGTCATGAATGATGTAATATGTGACATGATCAGCAGTGGATTGCGGGTGCGTGATATATAGTTAGTACAACTAACTATATATGGAATTTCAATGGTTTTGTGTGAGTAAAATAAGGTTTTGTAAATGCTAATCCCTAACTATATATGGTCTATAACCTATGGTTTTTTCAGTGAATTTTCAAGGTTTTGTAAATGCTAATTCCTAACTATATATGGTCTATAACCTATGGTTTTTTCAGTGAATATATATATATATATATATATATATATATATATATATATATATATATATATATATATATATATATATATATATATATATACCAGCTTAAAGTTTTATCAGCTTACTAATCCAGGTCACTTTGTTGTGTTCCAAAGGGCATACTAGGCCATGGAAGGTGTTAAAGCAATGTGCATGCCATGCGGTGGGGAGATAGGTAACTGTTGACAGACAGATAAGAAAAATAGTACTTTGATTTGCATACAACCTGCAAATCGAGGTCAACATGCTTCACAGAGTTTTAAAGAAAAAACACAGAACTTGACATCATTATTGTGGTATAGAGATTGGCCTGTTGGTTCCTTAGTGGATCTCCAAAGAAGTCACGTAGCAGTTTGCTGGTCGTGTTGTTTGGACATATAGGTTCTTTTTGGTAATACTTTGATGCTCATCCAGTTCGGTCGACTATTTGTGTGATGCACTCATTCCTGTGTCAGAGAGGATGGAGGCGGGCTAAATCTTGCACTGATGGACAGACAAGCATGAGTAAAGCATCCATGGCGTTTCATGTGTGTTTGGTCCTCATGGCTAAATTCAATACAATGTGCTGTGGTTGTTTGGTTGGCATCTGGCGTCTGGGATGTAGTTTATCTATTGAGAAAGGATACCAGTTTTCTGTACTCTGCTTGTCACTATAAACGGATTTGCTGTTATTGTCTTCTCTTCTTAAAATGTCATAAAATAAGTTTAATATGAGAGCCTGAACATGGGTCCTATTTTTCAGAAGTCAGAAGTATATGATGGATGAATTCACTATCAGAAGCAAACACCTCAGTTCCCTCTTTTTTTTGTCTTAATTATTAAGTTTTGCCCATATGAATAAGGAATACATATCTCCGCTCTTCCCTCTATAATTCCCAGAGTTGTTCACAAAAAATATAAATTAAAGGCAGTGCTTAGTTTGGAAAAGAAAGAGTGCCAGTGCAGGGCCGGACTGGCCATAACGGGCACCAGGCGTTTCCCCGGTAGGCCACTAGGGTGGGGGCCGGTTTTGGGCCCCTGGGGGGACGTTTCAGTTACCAGAGGTCGGTAATATTGGCTCCCTGTAACAAAATGGGCCAAAACCTGCCCTCACAAACTGCTTGGCCGCCTCCCCCTCACCCCAGGAGGGTGGGGGGGCAGCTGAACAGTTTGCCAGGGCCGGTTTCTGTTCCCAGTCCGGCCCTGGTCAGTGCCCGGAGCTCTGTTCAGAAGCCCCAGCCTTAAACGTTGGCGCGAGGAATAGCATGGCTGTCAGTCCTAAATCCACCTCTTACTCTACTTTTTCCTTCTTTCTCTTCCTCTGCATTTCCAATTTGTGTGTTTTCCCTCTCTTGCTCTCT
Organism: Lissotriton helveticus; assembly: GCF_964261635.1. Classification (NCBI taxonomy): domain Eukaryota; kingdom Metazoa; phylum Chordata; class Amphibia; order Caudata; family Salamandridae; genus Lissotriton; species Lissotriton helveticus. Next base: position 1,766,444,938 of record NC_136057.1, read on the forward strand.
GTAAACACATGGGGGCAGATCTACAAGAAACTGCTGCAGCGCGGCACCGCAAGCCCTTTGGCTGCCCAACTCTGCGGCCCTTTCAAAGCCCAGGAATGCGACATATTTACATTAATATGTTGCATTCCTGTGATCTCCCCTGCACTGGCGCGCAAACAGCTGCCATGCGCCCGCGCAGGCACCCTTGCACCATGCAAGGATGAGTGCATCATGGGGAGATTGTGTCACGCTGCTACCCGCCCAAATCAGACACAGCACTCAGAGCTCGGCTTGGGGCAACCTTCTTTATTCCCTGCCAGGAAGCTACTGGCTTACAGGCTACTCGCTCCTCCTTTTCCTGTCTTGTCCGTTTCCTGTTCCTGGCTGCCTGACCTGTCTGGAAGGTCAGGCATAACGACATGACATCTCCCCCTTTTGTACAAAAGAACTGATGCTACATTTCTTCGACGAGTCGCCGTGGTTTTCTCACCAGGCGTCTGGGGCGAGTCTCTCTCTCTGGTGTTTGGCTGCGTCGCTCGGGGCTGATAGTCATTCTTGGACGGTGATGGTGTTGACTCTCAGCATGATCTCCTGGACTAGCAGAGTCACTCGAGGTGTGTCCAGAGGAGGATTCCTGCCTGTTCACCAGATGATGTCTTTTGAAGTGAGATATGTTTCTCGTTATTTGCTTGTGATCAGCTTTGGCAGTAATCATGGTTCCTTTCCTCTTGTGAACTTGTAGAGGAAGATTCAGGTATCGGCTGTCTGCTTTCGTTCGCCGGTCTCCTCTCACTATGACCCAGTCACCTTCCCGGATATCATTGTCTTTGGCGTGACGGCGATTGTCTGCATATGTTTTCATTTTCTGCTTCTTTCTTCTGTCGATATCAACAAGTGTTTCGTGGTCAACAGTCACTGTCTTTGAGTGAGGCGTGGTGCTTGACATGGGCACTCTTGTCCTCGGTGTCCTTCCCAGCATTAGTGTGGCCGGGCACTGGTTTGTGGTGTTGTGAGGAGTGGTCCGGTAGGCTCTCAATACTTGGTTCAAGGTTTGTTGAACATCCCGACGTGTTATTTCTGCTTGTTGAATGGCTCTCTTTAGTGTACCCATGAACCGCTCCGCCATGCCGTTGGCTTGTGGCCAAAGTGGAGTTATCTTGTGATGTTTAAAGTCAAAATGCTTCGCGAATTCTGCGAACTCATGGCCGTTGAACGGGGGCCCGTTATCAGATTTGACTCTTGCCGGAACACCCCATGCTGCAAAGATGTCGTCCAGTACTGGGATGACGGCTGTTGCTCTGGTGGACGCTATCATGTGTGCAAACGGGAATCTGGAATATTCATCCATGACAACCATGATGTACTGTCCTGATTGAAGTGGTCCAAAGAAGTCAACTGCTACCTGCTTCCACACCTCATCTGGCAGTTCAGACATTTGGAGAGGTGCTGGGGGTTCTTCACGGCTCACCAGTTGGCACGTCATACAGTCTTTTAGCGTTGTTTCCACCATGGAGTCGAGAGAGGGGAACCAAACTCGTTCTCTCAGGGTCTTCTTTGTGGCATTCAGGCCCCTGTGGCCCTCATGTGCTAAGTTGATGATGCCTTGGCGCAGGCTGTGAGGAATCACGATCCTTCCCCCTCGCAAAAGAAGTCCATTGTCGCTGATGGATAGTTCTTCATGAACACGATGAAATGCGGTGAGATCGTGCAAGGGAGGATCTGAGCCAGGTGCAGTGTTCAATGCTTGCCGCCAGGAGTTGTTGCGAACGTGGGTCATGACTGTTTGAATCAGCGGATCAGAGGCGGATGCATTCTGGATGGACTCCACGGGGACTGCAGGTGGACACGCGGCGTCAATGACGAAGTGAATGTAGTCATCCGCCAGAGAGTCAGGTTTCGTAGCAATCGGCAAAGGATGTCGAGACATATAGTCCGCAGGGTTTTCAGCTTTGCCTGGTTTGTGGACAATTGTGTACACATAGTCTTGGAGTCTCAGACCCCATCGTTCGATGCGAGGTGGCATCTTTGCGTTGGGATTGCCAAATATTGTGAGCAGGGCTTGATGATCAGTAATGATGGTAAAATGTTTTCCATATACAAACAGGTGAAAGTGTTCGCACGCCCACACCACAGCTAGGCTTTCCTTCTCCGGCTGGGAGTACGCTCTTTCCGTGTCCGTGAGGCTACGGCTCGCGTAGGCGACTATGTGTCGCTGGTCAGAGTGTTCACGGTATTGGGCTAGAATGGCGCCCAGACCCACCGGACTGGCGTCGACAGTGATTTCAGTTCTTTTACTGGTATCAAAATATGCCAGGTTGATGGCAGACCCAACGGCTTGCTTGATTTCTGTGAAGGCTTTGGAGCACGCTCGTGACCACTCAAAGGGTTGTCCTTGACGAGTTAGTTCTCGGAGTGGGTAACTGATGGTGGCGTAGTCACGAATGTATCGTGAGCAGTAGCTGGCCATCCCCAGGAATGAGCGGAGATCGCTTACGTCCTGTGGCGTTGGAGTGTCAGCTAGTGCGGCTACCTTGTCGGGGTCAGGCGTCATGCCTTCACTGGAGAAAGTATGTCCATAAAATTTGAGAGTGTTCTTGTGGAATTCGCACTTGTTCGCGTTTAGGGTCAGGTTGGCCTGCAGCAGTGCGTGGCACACTCTGTCCAGTGCGGTATCATGTTCGACTTGATCTTTCCCGAAGACTAGCAAGTCGTCGCTGTAGTTGAAGGAATTCGGGATCCCTTGTATGACCTTCCTGATGGTTTCCTGGAAAATTTCAGCAGCAGATGAAATGCCGAAATTCAGGCGCTTGTATCGGAATAGGCCTTGGTGCGTGGTGAAAGTCGTGATGTAACGTGACTGTTCATGGAGCTCCAGTTGGTGGTAACCTTTATTCAGGTCAAGTTTGGAGAATATCGTGGCTCCGTTCAATTTTGTGATCATATCACTGATGTGTGGCCCTGGGTGGCGCTCGCGTTCGATGGCGGTGTTGGGCGCTCTCATGTCCACACATAGCCGGACTTTGTTGTCCTGTCCTTTCTTCGGGACTACCACCACCGGTGATACCCATGGGGTAGGTCCAGACGTGCGTTCTATTATGTCAGATTGTAGCAGGTCTTGTAGTTCATCATCAACGGCTTGTTGCAGGTGGAATGGCACTTTCCTGTGATGCTGGGCAACGGGTGTGACATTTTCATTGATGTGAAGCTTTACTTTGAAATGGGTCAATTTGCCCAGTCCTTTGAACAGTTTCGGGAACTTTGCCACGATGTCAGGGGCATCTTCTGTCATGTACAGCAGTTCCACCAGCTTCAGTCGTTCTGCCGTTGGCAGGCTGAGCAGACAGTCCGCGAAATCGGGCCCTTCCACGACGTGAACATATGCTGGGATTTTTCTGTTCTTGAAAGTCAGTGTGGTATGGAATCGGCCAAGGCAAGGCAAAGGTTTTCGACACATCCACGTGAAGATGCGAACTGCCGCTGGCTCTAGTTTGGGTCGATTCTTCATTTTCTGGTACTCCAGTGCACATATATAATTCAGCGAGGCACCCGAATCCAGGACAAATTTCGCTGGATGCTCTCCTATCAGGATGTCTAGCTTCGGATATCGTTTGAGTCTGTCCGGGTCAGCCACCATGCATATATATTCGTCACTGTCCTGCATCGTTGTCGATGAGGCAAACACCCTGCAGACATATTCATCACTGTCTTGTGACACCGTCGTGAGTGCCGATGAGCTGTTGGATGAGGAACGGTGGGTCTGACGTGATCTCGTTGAGTGATGACGAGAGCGAGGCGTGCTTGTGGATCGGCTATGTCGTTGGTGGGAGTATGTCGAGCGGGTGCTGGAGCTTAAGGAGTCTGATGAGTGACTTCCTTTTCTCGTCACGGCTCGGGCATGGTGCCGAGTGCTAGCTCGTGGAGTGGGTGACCTTCGGGTAGATTGTCTGGCTTGGCAGGCTATTTCAAAATGATTGTCCTTACCGCACCGGTGACATCATTGACCAATAGCCGGGCACTGCCCTGAGTGGGGGTAATCTTGGCCACATCGGTAGCAGGCTGGTGCCGGCTTAGTGTGCTTTGTTTGTCGTGAATCTCGTGCATCTCGCCTGGGTGATGATCTCCTGGGGCTACGGTGATGCTTGCTTGTTCTATGTGCACTTGACCTTGGGCGGATACTTGTGTGCGATTGTATCCGAAAGGCTTGCTCTTTATGGTCTTTGTCTTTGTGTTCAGGCTTGTGTGTTTCCATCCTTTTTGCGTGATCTTCTGCCTGGTCGTTAATTCTTGTAAGTTCTTCGATTTGTTCTAGGGTGTAGGGTTTCTTGAGGAGTCGTCTGCGTAGTGATTCTGAACGGCATCCATCTATGATGCGGAGTCGTAGTGCGTCTTCCGTCTTGAAATTTTCGAAATCACAGTGTCGCGTCATCCTCTTGATGCGTGTGATGAAGTCGCCCATGCACTCCCCTTTTTCTTGAGATGCTAAGTTGAACACATAGCGCTCGTAATCAACATTGCGTTTGTGGAGGAATCGCCGATCGAGGGCAGTCTTCACTTCATCATACGTGGCCGTGGCGATATTGGGCATTTCTTTGATTATTTGTGCTATTTCTTGGCCAGCAAGATTCCGCAGCGCAACCAGTTTGCGCTTGGAGTCCTGTACGAGGGACCCCTCCATGTAATCTTCAAAGTCCTCACTCCAGGTTTTCCAGGCAGGCCCCATGGTGTTTCCAGGCGTCAGCACCAGTGGTTGCGGTTGCCGCATAAATGGTGCTCCTATGGACGCAACTTGAGGCACCGTCGTCAAGTTGGGTTGCGAGGGTGCGCCTCCAGTTGAGGTCGTACTTTGAGCATCAGTGTCCGACATGGTTGGCCTGTGTTCTGTTACAGTATCTTGTTACAGTATCTTGTAATTATAGTATCTTGTAATCCTTTGCTTGTTTCTGCGCTTTCCGCGTCGACTTGTGATTCTTTTATGTTATTTGATCGTTGGTGGCAGTCTTTTTGAGCTGATTATCACTTTATTAGGCTTGAATGTGAAGTTCGCGCTTATTTTTACATGTGCAGGACCTCGCCTGACCCTAAGATGGCCGCCGTGATGGACGCGTGGATTTGTTAGAGGTTGGCGCCTGACTTAAAGATGGCCGCCATGCATTCTCCGGCCCCGGCAGTCTCAGACACGTGCACAGGCCGCACTCTCACTTCTTTGGCAGCCGCACGCGCTGCGGGACTCACCCTCGTGGTCCTCCTGCCTTGGCGGTGGTGGAGCGTTCGCGCTCACTTTGCTGCCACTCTGCGGGGCTTTCCACGTCTTCGGCGGGGCGCGCTCACCTTGCGGCGCTCTGCGGGGCTCTTCGCGCCTTCGGCAGGGGTGGAGCACTTCGCGCTCGCCTTACTGTTGCTCTGCTGGGCTCCACACTTCTTCTGCGGCTGGGCACTGTTGCGCGAGCACTTTCTGATGTGCTCTCTTCCACTCCGCACCTGCAACGAGCCAGGACGGCGCTGAAGGCGTCTGTTTGTTTCGCGCTCGTGTCTTTGGGGTCAGCGCTTCTGGAGCTGCTGGCTTGTCGTTTGGGGCCGTTTCTTGGCTGGGCTTCGTGACGTTGTGTGGGGGATCTGCTCATCCCACCCTCGTCGCCATTGTCACGCTGCTACCCGCCCAAATCAGACACAGCACTCAGAGCTCGGCTTGGGGCAACCTTCTTTATTCCCTGCCAGGAAGCTACTGGCTTACAGGCTACTCGCTCCTCCTTTTCCTGTCTTGTCCGTTTCCTGTTCCTGGCTGCCTGACCTGTCTGGAAGGTCAGGCATAACGACATGACAGATTGTTTTTGTGCAGGAAGGCGTACCTTCCTGCACAGAAACAATCCCTACAGGCATTTTCTAGAAAAAAACTAAGAGAAATGAAAACATTTGTCCTCGTTGCGCCTTGCTATGCCACCTGTAGGTTGTCATAGCATTCGAACACATTTCCAGGTTTACGATTCCTCGTAAATCTGGAAATATGTCAGGTTCCATGGGAGCTGCGTGTAAAGGGGCCATATTTACAAGGACAGGAAAAGTCACACAGGGTGGCTTTTCCTGTCCTTGTAAATACGGGGCAGTGAAATGCACCACTGGTGCGTCACAAAAAGTGACACACTGGTGGCGTAAGGGGTTTGTAAATCTGCCCCATGATTTGTAAAATTAAATGTCGCCTCCTGAAAATAAGTGCTGGTGGCCCAACCAGCAACCATGGGCACAGCTTCAGGGATAAAACTCGCTCACAACTCCCAGGAGGAGGATGCAGGGAAAACCAGGAGTGCACGGCTGGGCTTGGCTTTTATTTCACTGAGTATTTCCAAGAAGATCTGGAGTCTTTGGAGGCTGGTTTTGATACCCTGGGCCACTCACGGTGCCCCTGTCTCTGAAATGAACTGCAGGAGGCACGGGGTGGGAGGGAACAGGAGAGAGGGAGGGAGGGAGGGAGAGAGAGAGAGAAAGAGAGAGAGAGAGAGAGAATGAATATGCTCTGCCTAGATCTTGTTAACCAAAGAGGTAATACAAACATGAGAGGGGCTCAAGCGCGAAGGGCGATGAGTAAGTCTCACCAACTAGCAGAACAATCTTTACATGTTGGGCTTTATGGCCCTCTCGGGGGGCTGGAATGGCCCTAGTCACCTGGCTAGTATGGCTCTCTGGGTGGCTAGTATGGCCCTTTGGGTGGCAAGTATTGACCTCTGGGCGGCTAGGATGCTCCTCTGGGTGGCTAGTATGGCCCTCTGGGTGGCTAGCATGGCCCTCTGGGTGGCTAGTATGATGGACCTCTGGGTGGCTAGGATGGTCCTCTGGGTGGCTAGTATGATGGACCTCTGGGAGGCTAGGATGGTCCTCTGGGTGGCTAGTGTGATGGACCTCTGGGTGGCTAGGATGGTCGTCTGGGTGGCTAGTATGGCCTCTGGGTGGCTCGTATAATGGACCTCTGGGTGGCTGGGATGGTCCTCTGGGTGGCTAGGATGGTCGTCTGGGTGGCTAGTATGGTTCCATGTTTAAATATCGATAACAAAAATATCGATTACAAAAATATCGATTCCCTATACTTAAACAGGTAAGTACAATAATATCGACTCAAAAATATAGATGTAAAAAATATCGACTTTAAAAAATATTATAACTTAAATTAAATAATTAAATAATATTAATATATTAACAAAATAAATTACATTACATTTATATTTTAACTATTTATAACAAATAAACTTAATTTAATCAATATAAACTTAATAAATGTGTACATATACATATATTTTCTTAAATACATTTTATTATTATCTTTATTTAATTGATCAACTTTAATAATTATATAAAAATAAAATAAAAACATATATAAAACATTTAGAATAAAATAAAATGTTCTATATTTAATTAACACATAAAAGTATTTAAAAATAATAATACATACATTTAATAACAAAATTAAAACATTAGTAGTTAAAACATTTGATAGCGAAGGGGTAAAAATTACTATTCCCACTCCAGAGGGTGCAACAGTAGGGAAAGCGTTGGATAGCGTAGGGGTAAAAATTACTATTCCCACTCCAAAGGGTGCAACAGTAGGGAACGCGCTGGATAGCGTAGGGGTAAAAATTACTATTCCCACTCCAGAGGGTGCAACAGTAGGGAAAGCGTTGGATAGTATAGGGGTAAAAATTACTGTAGGGAAAGCGCTGGAACCCAAAACAATAAAAAAAACTATCAAATTTTGTATTAAATTTAATTTCCAATATAAACATAATTAATATATACATTTAAATATATTATTATTAACAAAGATAATAACAAAATATTTAATTACACATTACTTAACACTATAATATCCACCACACACACCTAAAATTAATTACACATTTACATTTAATATTTACTAATTAATTAATGAAAATTAAAGTATTTTTATTTATTAATTAATTAATTATTTAATTGACAGCTTTCACACCATATCCACTTATAAACACCACAACACAAACCTACAATTAATTACACATTTACAATTAATTACTAATTAATTAATGGTAATTAATTTATAAAATATTTAATAATTAATCTATAACAATTTAATTACTTCACACCATTTACACATATAAACTCCACTACACACACCTAAAATTAATTAAACAATTAACATAATTATTTAACATAATTAATTAATTAACATAATTAATAATTGACTAATTGAAATTAATTAACAAATAATTATTAAACAATTATTAATAAATGAACACATTAATTAATCAATTAATTTTATATATTTAAATTACTTCCCAACCTATTCCCCCTATAAACCCACAACCCGCTACGGAACTATTAACACAAAATTCAACATAATATACATTAATAACTAATTAAATTCTACAACATATAATAAAATGACAAACCATTCTCATTAAAAACACTAAAATACATAACATTATTAAAAAATTGATATTTTTGTAAACTATATTTTTGTAAACGATATTTATTACAACTATATTATTGTAATCGTTATTACTTACCTGTTAGTCGATATTCTGGTCAAACTATATTTTTGTTGTCGATATTTCTTCAATTCAATATTTCTGCGGGGATATTTATGTTAGACGATATTTCTCCGTCGGTATTCCTGCTCTGCACCGGCTAGTATGGCCTTCTGGGTGGCTAGTATGATGGACCTCTGGGTGGCTAGGATGGTCCTCTGGGTGGCTAGTATGATGGACCTCTGGGATGCTAGGATGGTCCTCTGGGTGGCTAGTATGATGGACCTCTGGGTGGCTAGGATGGTCGTCTGGGTGGCTAGTATGGCCCCTGGGTGACTAGTATAATGGACCTCTGGGTGGCTAGTATGGCCCTCTGGGAGGATAGGATGGTCCTCTGGGTGGCTAGGATAGTCCTCTGGGTGGCTAGGATGGTCGTCTGGGTGGCTAGTATGGCCCACTGGGTGGCTAGTATAATGGACCTCTGGGTGGCTAGGATGGTCCTCTGGGTGTCTAGTATGGCCCTCTGGGTGGCTAGGATGGTCCTCTGGGTGGCTAGGATGGTCCTCTGTGAGGATAGGATGGTCCTCTGGGTGGCTAGGATGGTCCTCTGGGTGGCTAGGATGGTTGTCTGGGTGGCTAGTATAATGGACCTCTGGGTGGCTAGTATGGCCCTCTGGGAGGATAGGATGGTCCTCTGGGTGGCTAGGATGGTCCTCTGGGTGGCTAGGATGGTCGTCTGGGTGGCTAGTATGGCCTTCTGGGTGGCTAGTATAATGGACCTCTGGGTGGCTAGTATGGCCCTCTGGGAGGATAGGATGGTCCTCTGGGTGGCTAGGATGGTCCTCTGGGTGGCTAGGATGGTCGTCTGGGTGGCTAGTATGGCCCTCTGGGTGACTAGTATAATGGACCTCTGGGTGGCTAGTATGGCCCTCTGGGAGGATAGGATGGTCCTCTGGGTGGCTAGGATGGTCCTCTGGGTGGCTAGGATGGTCGTCTGGGTGGCTAGTATAATGGACCTCTGGGTGGCTAGTATGGCCCTCTGGGTGGCTAGGATGGTCGTCTGGGTGGCTAGGATGGACCTCTGGGTGGCTAGGATGGACCTCTGGGTGGCTAGGATGGTCCTCTGGGTGGCTAGTATGGCCCTCTGGGTGACTAGGATGGTCACTTAACGTTTCTTAAAAGCTCAACACAGTCTTTCGGGCATTATGTCTCAATGGCAATTTCCCAACACATTTCGGTTGTCAGTTAAAAAATATATGTTAGACACTAATTCAAAATGGGTCGTATGACCAGACCACATCCACCGCTTTAAGAAAGTGAGGTGGCCACATTGCTTTATTGCCACAGCTTTATTAACACTCTTGAGTTATGTTGTACACCCTTGACTTAATGTAATGTTTTTGTCCTCACGCATAGGTATGTGGCCTACATTGTAAACAGTCACTTAATATTACATTTTAGCCACTAATTTTTTAAATGCTTTCGCAAGAATGAAAGGGATGATAATTTTGCCACACGAAGCAAATTAAACAAATTTTAGGGCACTGCTGGTCAAAGAGTCAGGTGAGTAATATTTCACGTTCGCCATTTTAATCCCTATATATTCGGTTTAATTGATCAATTAATTGATGTTTTTAATATTTGTGTAAAATTGCAAATTATCCAACCCACTAAATATTGGGAACCTGAGGCTCGAAGGATTGTGGAAGGGTTTTCTGAGGGGTAGGGGGTTGGATGAGTCTTTGGGGACGGGTTTCAAGAGGGCATAGGTTTGCTGAAGCTTTTGCTATTTTGTGCATTTTGTTTGTTTGTGCACTAGATTCAGAAGATTTTGGATTTGCTTTGCAGTAGTAAAGATTATGGTAATTATTACGCTAGAACAGAATAAAATGGATAGATTTTTAGCACACACTTACCCTTTAGCATTGTCTATATGGATCATGTGTATGGTGTGTCTCCTTGTTCACAAAGCAGCTGAAAGTCATTCTTCCTCTCTGGTTTTCTGGCCCACAGTGTGTCCATGGTGGAACCTGGACCCGTCAACACTGAGTTTGAGATGAAGCTCATGGAGGAGGTGTCCCGCTCAGAGTTCCCAGGAACTGATGCTGACACGATTCGTTACTTTAAAGAAGTTTACCTCCCTGCATCTCATGAGATCTTTGCCACCATGGGGCAAAACCCTAACACCGTTGCCAAGGTAGGTCCATGCAGTGAACCCTGCTCAAGTAAGCAGGCGCAAAATATGCCGTAAACAGACTTGCTCTTTTGATACTAGAAAAAGTGAACGAGGACCATTTTCCAATTGAGTAGGATTCTTTCACTTTAAATAAAAAAGGCTCCGCATCAAACAGGGAAAGTGTACTTCAGGTCCCATGGTTATGCACCTCTTATTTCTAAGAAATACAGCAAGAGTGCCAATTGATGAGCTGCTAGACTTTGGGTAGTGACAGGTTTGAACCAGCTTTACAAAACTCCACAAGTATGGGAGAGATACCCTCCTACCAAAAGGGAGAGGGTTAAATATCAATGTAAACAACGAAAGATCACTCGTATTTTCACACCTATATACTCATCTTCTTCATGGAAACCATCCACTCAAATATCTAAACGCTGAACCCTGTTTATTGTAAAAATGTCTGGTTTATTTAATATATTCAATCCTCACAACACAAAAAGACTATGGGCCATATGCATGAAAATGTCCATTTGCGATTCTCAAATAGCGATTTTTTGCGAATCGCTATTTGAGAATTACAAAACGGTATGTATGTAGGATTTGCAATACATTTTGCGAATTCTACATATTCCTTAAATGCAAATCGCAAATTGCGATTTCCAATTAAGGAGTACCTCCCCATTTATTCCTATGGGCCCAGAGGCCCATGGGAATGAATGGGAAGACATTCTCAATTTACAATTCTCGAATAGAGAATCGCAAATTGAGAATGCAACTTTAAGGGTGCCAGGGTGTCAAAAGGACACCCTGTGGCACCCATAAAATGAGCATCAGTGCAGATGTGGCGCACATACATGCCCTAAGGGCATGTATGTGAGTCACATGGAACTTTGAAAAATGCAAAAAAGTGCATTTTTCAAAGAAAATGCTAATTACCACCAACTTGAAGTTGGTGGTAATTTGTGATTCCTTAAGTCCAAATTGCACTTTTTCTGTGCTTCTTACATTGCATTTAAGGAATCACAATTTGCGATTCCTTAAATGCAGTTGCAAAATAGGGATTCCCAAAATTTGCGATTCCTTATTTTGCAATGGGTGTTTTGTGTCATACATTGGAGATTGCCGATTTGCGATCACAAACGCCGAAATTTGGTGAATATCTGCATTCGCGATCGCAAAATTGCCTTCATACATATGGCCCTATATTCAGTATTGTTTCATGTGGTACACTAGTGATCCAGCGTGACACCAATAATTGATCAGGGATCAATGCTCAATACCATCATACTACCATGGCCCATACACATTCACCCAGAATCCCTGATGCTCTGGGGTCAATTTGTTTCTGCGTTCAATTCTTCCTTTTCATAAATTCAAATGAGACATCTTTTAATAACTAATCCTTTACATCAACTTTCCTTCCTCTTGGTCGATGTACCAATTAGTTCAATAGTTGATGGCAATGATAATACTTTCTACTATAACAGTTAGACAATTAAATAATCACATACACTTAATAAAGTTTATGGGTTTGATCTCAGATATTTCCTAATGCTCATGCTCAGTGCATACAGTCACAAATGTAAATAACAAAACTCACTAAGGGAGAAAACATTATCAAAATTTAGATGAATACAAACTCACCTCTTAAACAATGGCATTATGCATGAAGGAGTGGACGGATTAAGAGACAAAAGTTTCAGCAAAATACATGCGAAACATAATACACCTAATGGAGGGGATAGATGAAGAGACAATAGTTTCATCAAAATAATAATTCTCAATATGTCATTGCCGGAGTGGATAGGTGGAGAGACAAAGATTTCAGAGACAAAAATACATTTATAAGTACATTTTGAGAACGAGTTAGACTAAGTACAAAAATAACGGTCTGTAGAAAACCACCTCCATGGCCTAGGAGATAGTGGGGGTTCCCCCAAAACAGAATCAGGGAACAAAGATAAAGACAGGAACAGGACAGGACAGAAACAGCTAGTCCTATCTGTAAACCGACGGACAGCGACGCATCTCCCCTCTTCTGACTTGCCAGCCTAAGCGTAAAACACACCCCTAAAGGCACCCCAATTATACCCTAAAATTAACATGTCCATCCCACGTTTGTAGCAAACTTTTACAGGACTCGCAATAGGATTGGTGGGCTTAGGAGGTGGCGTTGTCACACCACTGTGACTTTACCTTTAATTCAACTAATTCATTGTTTTACATTTGTTCACATGGTATGGTTCTTAGCTCGTTCTCACGTTTATTACACATGATACAAATTAAGCAAACTTATTCATAATTCAACATCATTCGCAGAATGAATCTCTGGTCCCAAGACTCGGCACATCACTTTGCAGTTGTTCATCACTCAGGCCTTCAACTTATTCATGTCATCTGCGGTGTACAGCTCGTCTGTCTTTCCTCTGACAGATCGGACTCACTCCTCAAATCACCCCTTCCCACTTCAGCCAATTTAATAAAGATGGCATTTTTTCCAGCACACTAAAGCAAATAAAATATGAACATTTATTAATTATATGATAATGAAACCTTCACTGTTTACCACCCACCTTATACTATTTCCCATTAATGCTACCTAGCATAATCTTCGTGCAAAAGCGTCATTATTTATTATTCCAAAGCAGGATGCAACATGTAAATTACTGATGCATATGCAGCCTAGTCATGCAACTTTTCTTGTTTCCTTCAAACCAGAAATATTATTACAATATTATTTTATTTACGTGTTAGTTCAGGCATGCGCAAAGCAATTTCCCTTGTGTTCATGTTGCCTGTATGTTAGTTTTTTACAACTACTTACTGTTAGTACATATTATGGGGGTATCAATTTGAGCAGGTTTCTTTTTTGCAAAACCCTGCTCCATTAATTCCCCCCTCTGATGGCTTTTAGGAGCCATCATAAAGTACCTACCATACAGAGTGCCATATTTAATTATTTAAAACTCAGTATTCTTCTCTCTTTTTATAGCACCCTTATCTGGAAGTTTTATTAAAACGTTATTCATAATTTGTGCAGCATCACATCACTAAAATCTCATACTGGTTCAATCATCTAATATTTTAAAAAAGCAAAATCAATTTGTCTCAATGATCATAAAGCTAAAAGATACCATAGTACATGAAGACAAATTGATTTCATTGCAGTTTGTCTCCATATAGTACAAAGAAACCAAATAATATCACAGGTTGTCGAAATGGTGTTTCTGTGGTATACAGTTGGTTCATTCCACCTTCTTCAGGGCAAAGTATTAAAAATCAATAAAATAATCTAAAAAGACAAAAAACATATTTCAGGTACATGTAACGTAAAAACAATTTCTTTTTTGAGATTTCATCAGTGATGTCACTGATCATATCAAAGGTTTCAAAGGTTTCAAAGTTTGCTTTATTCGGTTAAAAATTTTAAAGCCATCAAAGCACACAGTATTTCATCATAGATTATCAGAATTCATATCACAATTAACACAACTATTTACAATTTAAAAATCGCTTTACAATTAACAAAGACATATACAATATAAAACATATGTAACTCAATTCGATTAAAATTCCAAAATTCATCTAGTAATCGTCATTGGTAAACACTTTCTACTGTGCTGCGGGCTAAGGAAAAAAGGGGCAAAGAAAGATGGTTATGGTAACAGCATTTTCTTGCGACATCTCACAGCCCCTATAATATAACTTGCCACCCCATAGCATACCATGGTGGACCCAAGCATTTGTAAGTAGGCCAACGCTGGCCTTGCCTGCTCAAAATTACAGCCTCTGAGCAGTGGCAGGATACATTTCTTTCGCTGTATTTTATAAAACTTACAGAAGAGGATCATGTGAAGAACATTTTGCTCTGATTTATTATCACATGGACACGGGCCCAAAGTCCCACTTATGGCGAAGCCCCTGGGGAAAGACAACAGCCATGGTAAGATGTTATGTTTAAACCTTAGCAAGACAAACAGATGGAAAGGCTTGCTTATAAATGTTAGGTATGGTTGAATCTCTCTCCCCGTGCTTAACATAACAAAATTTCTAACAGATGGTTTAGCCAATTCCTCCTCTTCCCTCTGGGCCATCAATCTGTTTAAAAATGGATGTTTTACCTTCTTTATTGCGGTTTTACTTAAGGCCCTGGGATTTGTAAATAACTCAGGGCTACCCATTTTATGCAATTGGCTTTTTAACATAACGGATCAATGGTATAGCCAAGGCCTTATCTAGGGTCAAACAATCCTGGATAATTAATTGATTGAAATTCGGGGCTTCCTGTGCCCAAATTCTCAGCCACCCTACTATCAGCGCTACAGCTATTTGATCAGAAATATAGCCTTTCCCCAGGTCTTCATGCACATTAAAAGTTGCTGCAGATTGTGGTAATGATAAAACTTTTCTGAAATAGACATTTTCTGACCTTTGGATCTCGCTTGAGTCAGTATAGCCCCACACCTCACTCCCATATAACACCATGGGCAAACATTTGGGATTGTAAATTTTCATAATGGCCGGTAATGGCTTGCAGCCTAAACGTTTTACAAAGCCTAGCAGGGCCCCTGTCGCCCTTGCCAATGTGTTGTTTTTCAGGGCGCGTTGCATTACCCACGATCTTTTATCATCAAATACAATACCCAAGTAAGGGAAGGTAGGAACTTTCATGAGAGTCTGCCCATTACAGAAAAAGGGGGCCCTTTTCGCCCGCCAACCACCTAGTGACATAACCTGTGATTTTTTAAAATTGGTTTTCAAATCCAAAGAGTCCATAAAATTGTTAAAACAGTCTAGAAGTGATTGCAGCCCTCTTGCCATCCTGGCGATCAGCACAGTATCATCCGCATATTGTAATGCAGGAATCTTTTTTTGGCCAACTCTCGGGATGTCCATACATAATGAAATTAAGGCGTACCCAGGTTATTTATATAGAGTGTAAACAGCAGGGGTGCAAGGATGCACCCTTGCCTGACCCCACGCTTTACAGGCCAAGAATTAGTCAGGTTCCCATTTTCACTATAGCGGACAGCTGCACTAGTGTCGCTATGGATGGCCGCTAAAAAGGAAATCAGAGAAGGGTCCAGACCCGTGTCAAACGGGGAAGTCCACAATTTCTGACGATTTACAAGGTCGAAAGCAGTGGACAAATCCATAAAAGCTAGATGAATGTCCCCCTGCTTAGCGACCGTGTACTTCCCTATGACAAGATGTAAATTGAGGCATTGTTCAGCAGTACCTCTTCCCTTCCTGAACCCATACTGCAGGTCAGAAATAACTGATTTCTCATCCAACCAATTAGTCAGCCGTGCCAGGACGGCTTTTCCCATAATCTTGACGGCCGAATCCAAGAGAGAGATCGGCCGATAACACGCCGGATCCTCTCTTGAACCCTTCTTAAATATTGGGACGATGACTGCTTTGCCCCAGGACTCTGGGGGACCCACTATCGTGACTGCATTAAAAACAGAAGTTAAAATACTTGCCCAGTAATGGGGATCTGCTCTGTACAGGTCTGCTGGCACCCCGTCCGGGCCTGGCTCTTTCCCATGGGCTGTGGTCTCAATAGCCTCCAGGACTTCTTCTATGCTAAAAATAACCTTTCCTGCCTGAACAAACTCGCCCTGAGACGGAGAAGATGAGTCATTAATTTCCACGTAGAGACCGCTAAAGTGCTCCACCCATTTGTCTGGAGGAATGAGACAGTCCTGATTAGTATTTTCTGTCTCATTAAACACGGGACTATTAATCATATTCCAAAACTGAGTGCTACTTTTCAGAACACTCACTTTGGTCAATTCCTCCCAAGCCATGTCCTTAAGCTCAATCTTCCTCCATTTAATAGCTTTTTTATAGGCCCTTCTCGCCTCCGCTATCTTCTGCGCTTCCTTACCAGGCTCTTTTAGCACTTCTAAAAGTACCGTATGGGTGTCACTACAGGCTCGATTAAACCAATTTTTCAGTTTCTTCGGTCTTATTTTACTTTTCCTAGTCAAATCAGCAGCTACCTGATCTGTAATGCGATTAAAAGCATCCAAAATATCCCTTGGGTCTGAGTTTTCACCTAGACATATAGACAGATCATCAGGTTTGCTCCTGTAAAGATTTTCCAGGAATTCAACAGGAGTGATCACCTCCCACCTTAGTCTGCGTCCTTGACATTTAGAGGTTATATTAGAGCTTAAGATGTTAGATGCGACCGGTTCACTTTTAGAAGCCCTCATATCGATAGTCAACATGAGCGGATTGTGATCACTAAAACCTCTCTGCTCGACTCTTAAAGGACCTATTTTATCCCTCAGAAAACATGACACCAAAATGTAGTCAATAATAGACCCATTGCCTTGGCCATTGAAAATGATCATATCATGGGTGATGTAATATGTGAGCTCATAAGCAGTGTATTGCAGGGGTGCAAGTTATAGTTTGGTCACTAACTATAATGGCTGAATTTCAATGGTTTTGTACGTGTGAAATCTGAGCCTAACTATAACATCCCTGTAACCTTTGGGTTTTTCAGTGAATTTCTACGGTTTTTTAAAATGCTTATTCTTAACTATAATGTCCTTCTAACCTTTTTCTTTCCGTGAATTGATAAGATTTTCTATAATGGCCCTGTAACCTTTGTTTTTTCAGTGAATTTCTATGTTTTTTGAGTAGTAGTCATGTTTGCACAGTAAGAAAGGGGGCTAGTCCTCTGATTGGCTTTCAGGAATCCCCCTGTGTAGGACTTCCAGGAGGAATCAGCAGGGCTTCTTGGACCCCATTGTCCCTTAGGAGTAAAGTTGACTTCAACCCCCAACCAGTAGTGCACCAGGAGGTGCATTTGCAGACTGGTGGCTAAAGGGGCGTGCCCTTTGGAAATCTCATATGTGTGGGACTTATTGGAGGTAACAGGATGGGTATTTGGCCCCGAATTACTTCCTTTGGGGGCCAACTACCTCTTCTGTTACATCCAGTAAGTCCCACACAGCAGATTGATGAGACCTTGTAGGAGGCCATGCCCCCTTTCTCTGCCACTCTGCAAACTCACCTCCTGGCACACTATTAGTAGGGAGATGAAGTCCCCTTGGCTCTTGAGGGCCCTTGGAGGCCAAAAAGCCCTTATGTTACCTCCAGTAAGACCCACACAGGTAGATTGCTGAGATACTGTCACCTCTCTGCAAAGCCAGCAGGGACCACGGGGACCTTCAGTCTCCCACGTGGTCCCCAACAGGGAAAACTGGGTGTCCTGAGTGGGACCGGGGCAGTCAGTAGTGTGGCCAGCCCCAGGCAATGGGGTCCCTGGGGCCTCTGGGGACAAAATCTGCCCGGGAGAGAGGCCGTGTGGCCTCTCTCCCATGTGTATAATATTTACTTTTTTTGTTTAAAAAGGGCAGGCACTTGGAGATGGGGTCCCCGGGACAAAAATCAGGCCAGGGAAGGGGACCACAAGCCCCCTCTTTCTATATTACCCATCATCAGTGAGTCATGAGTGATGTAACATGTGTGGTCAGGAGCAGTGCATTGCGTGGGGGGTGAGTTATAGCTAGTTCGCTAACTATTACGGCTGAATTTCTCTGGTTTTGTACGAGTGACACCTGAGCCTAATTATAATATATGTATTGTTTTTTTCTGTGAATATATATATACATATATATATATGGCAAACACCTCCTTTCAGAAAAAGAGCGGAGGCCACAGCAGGGGTTGACAGGGAGACCTCTTTATTCCATCAAAAGCTCTCCTTACAGGCGAATGCATTTCGGCATTTCATATGCCTTCTTCAGCGCCAAGAGTCTCACAGGCAGTTTCAGGTAACATCAAGTTAAATATAAGCCCCTTACTGATTAGTTCAGGTCCGCCCCGCCCTCGGGAACAGTGTCCTTTCTCTCCAGTTGTAGTGCACTTGGTACTTGTGCACCACAATTCCCAGAATGCAACAGGGATCCAGGCGAGAAAGGCGGGTGATTAAAGTTAATCATTGCGGAAAATTAGCTTTTCTCGATGTCTTGCAGCTTTAATCCTTTGCAAATGGTGGCATGTCAGTGTCCCCCTGGGTCTCCAACCGCATTAACCTCCGTGACACAGGAAACCGTTAGGCGGGGGCTCGACCGTGTGTACAGTCTCGCCCAGCGTGGAGCCAAAATAGCCCCCTCACCGCTCCATCTCATCCTGGCCCCGGGGGTGGGCCTTGGTGATCCAGTACCCTGGGAGAAAAGTCCGCCGAGGCAGATGCCAGTGGAACCAAGGCCAGCTTCAGGATGCGGGGGCCTCTGGAGCGCGTCTCTGGCATACGCGCAAAATATGGCAAACACCTCCTTTCAGAAAAAGAGCAGAGGCCACAGCAGGGGTTGACAGGGAGACCTCTTTATTCCATCAAAAGCTCTCCTTACAGGCGAATGCATTTCGGCATTTCATATGCCTTCTTCAGCGCCAAGAGTCTCACAGGCAGTTGCAGGTAACATCAAGTTAAATATAAGCCCCTTACTGATTAGTTCAGGTCCGCCCCGCCCTCGGGAACAGTGTCCTTTCTCTCCAGTTGTAGTGCACTCGGTACTTGTGCACCACAATTCCCAGAATGCAACAGGGATCCAGGCGAGAAAGGCGGGTGATTAAAGTTAATCATTGAGGAAAATTAGCTTTTCTCGATGTCTTGCAGCTTTAATCCTTTGCGAATAGTGGCATGTCAGTGTCCCCCTGGGTCCCCAACCGCATCAACCTCCGTGACACAGGAAACCGTTAGGCGGGGGCTCGACCGTGTGTACAGTCTCGCCCAGCGTGGAGCCAAAATAGCCCCCTCACCGCTCCATCTCGTCCTGGCCCCGGGGGTGGGCCTTGGTGATCCAGTACCCTGGGAGAAAAGTCCGCCGAGGCAGATGCCAGTGGAACCAAGGCCAGCTTCAGGATGTGGGGGCCTCTGGAGCGCGTCTCTGGCATACGCGCAAATTATGGCAAACACCTCCTTTCAGAAAAAGAGCAGAGGCCACAGCAGGGGTTGACAGGGAGACCTCTTTATTCCATCAAAAGCTCTCCTTACAGGCGAATGCATTTCGGCATTTCATATGCCTTCTTCAGCGCCAAGAGTCTCACAGGCAGTTGCAGGTAACATCAAGTTAAATATAAGCCCCTTACTGATTAGTTCAGGTCCGCCCCGCCCTCGGGAACAGTGTCCTTTCTCTCCAGTTGTAGTGCACTCGGTACTTGTGCACCACAATTCCCAGAATGCAACAGGGATCCAGGCGAGAAGGGCGGGTGATTAAAGTTAATCATTGCGGAAAATTAGCTTTTCTCGATGTCTTGCAGCTTTAATCCTTTGCAAATGGTGGCATGTCAGTGTCCCACTGGGTCCCCAACCGCATCAACCTCCGTGACACAGGAAACCGTTAGGTGGGGGCTCGACCGTGTGTACAGTCTTGCCCAGCGTGGAGCCAAAATAGCCCCCTCACCGCTCCATCTCGTCCTGGCCCCGGGGGTGGGCCTTGGTGATCCAGTACCCTGGGAGAAAAGTCTGCCGAGGCAGATGCCAGTGGAACCAAGGCCAGCTTCAGGATGCGGGGGCCTCTGGAGCGCGTCTCTGGCATATATATATATATATATATATAGATAGATAGATAGATAGATAGATAACAAAAACGTATTTCAATTAAATTAGACAATAAATTAAATATTGTAAATTGAAACCCCCAAAAACCACATTTACAAAAAATGCTCTAAAGAGTAGGGAAAGCTCCCGGTGGAATAGCGGGTACAGTTTAAAGTGCTATATATTGTCATAGAGTCGTTTTCAACAAAGTTCCCAAGATATTTTTGGTCACACCCTATATTCCTGGTAGAGCACTAAGATCGGCCAATGCCCACTGCATGATAGTACCTAAAATTCTCAGAGCAAGATAGGGAGCCCATTCATTTGCACATCTGGCCCACAATCTATGGAACTCCTTGCCAAACAGGCTGCGTCAAATGGCCGTGCATTCTCCTAATCCAACAGAATGGATTGGACAGCTACAATTCCCACTCCAGTCTCTACATCAGTAAGGAAAACATTGGACTTTGCAGGTGTTAAATTTACTATTCCCACTCCGCTCTGTACAACAATTGGGAAAGGTTTAGACTTCAGTGGGGTAAGATTTTTTATTCCCATTGCAGTCTGTTATACAATAGGGAAAGTGTTGGCCTTCGGAGGGGTTATATTTACTATTCCCACTCCAGTGTGGGCAACCGTAGGAAAACCGTTGGACTTCGGAGGGGGGGAGATTTACTATTCCCACTCTTGTCTGTGCAGCACTAGGAGAAGCGTTGAACTTCAGTGGGGTTACATTTACTATTCCTACTTCAGTCCGTACAACAGTAGGGAAATTGTTGGTCTTCGGAGGGGTAAGTATTACTATTCAAACTCCAGTCTGTGATACAGTAGGGAAAGGGTTAAACTGCAGAGGAATTAAATTTACTATACCCACTTCAGTCTATGAAACAGTAGGGAAAGCGTTGGAATTCGGAGGTGTAAGATTCACTACTTCTTCTTCAGTCTGTGCAAGAGTAGGGAAAGTGTGGGACATTGAAAGGATTACATATACTATTCCCACTCTAGTCTGTGCAACAGTAGGAAAAGCATTGGACTTCGGAGGGGTAAGAGTTACTATGCCCACTCCAGTCTGGGCAAGAGCAGGCAAAGCATTGGGCTTCGGGGAGATTTAATTTTCTATTCCCACTCCAGTCTGAACAACAGTAAAGAATGTACGTCACTTCAAACATACTACATGTTTGAATAACTCTTTATTTGTAAAAAATATAAAACTTTCAATATTAACAATATTAACTAACATATATATATATATATATATATGTGTGTGTATAAATATATATATATATATATATCGCGTCTCACACAACGCTCCAAACGGTCGCGTCTTGCACTCCAGTTCGGCAAAATCACCAGTCAATTACTCCAGCTTGTCGTATATCATATACTATTTTATTCCAGCATAATACATGGTGCAATGGAAACCAGCCCAACGCGTTTCACCGAGGGTTCGGCTTGATCACGGGTGAATAGTGTTTGTTCAAACAGAGATTAAATAAAGTTTAACACACCACTTCCTTGTGTAAAAATCAACAAAGGACTACAACCTTGGAATATCGCGGCCATGTTGGAGCGGTAAACTCGCTCCCAAATATTGCAGTGCCAAACTTGTAATTCCGCAAGTGCGTAAATTATAGCATCTAATCTCTAACGGTATTGTAAGCATACCCAGTATTATCAAATTAATGATATTAAACCCCAGTGGGTCAAGCAAGATTATTAATGAGAACCTACATTGCGGTATTGAAATTAACATTGCAAACAATTACCATCCAAATTAGATGAACCATCCATAGGCACTATGTCTGAATGTCATTGTATACCAGAA
This sequence comes from Lissotriton helveticus, assembly GCF_964261635.1. Classification (NCBI taxonomy): domain Eukaryota; kingdom Metazoa; phylum Chordata; class Amphibia; order Caudata; family Salamandridae; genus Lissotriton; species Lissotriton helveticus. The sequence continues at coordinate 1,766,466,972 of NC_136057.1, forward strand.
AATACTAGAACTCAACAAAATATACATTTCATCTGTAACCCAAGTGGGAAAATAGTTCACATTAGGTGTAAGAAGAGTCACAATGTAATCTTCTTGGTGATCATATACATCATTTCAATTCTCAAGTGAGAAATTTCATATAATTCTTCCTCTCCATGATGGCAAGTACCTGTGCAAAACCCAACATTGCGTTCTAAATTACTGGTAGACAAACCATGGCCTTCATTTCAACCAAATCAGTGATAAACAATAATAAAAAAGTGAAAAGTAATAAAGTGATGATAGTGCTGGTATCTTAGTTACGTTAAAAACATACACAGAAGACTGCGAGTATTTACAGCTTTGTACTACAGTTCCAATACAGATTTCACTCCCCCAAGTGCCACTTCATTTCCTCTTCAGAGTTGAGGCCTCCAGGAATGCGGGTATCTAAGTCAAGAATGTATTTACTTTCTAATTGTCGCGATCTCCGGATTCTATCTCCCCCTCTCTTCATTGGTGGTATCTTATCAATTACAAAGAACTTTAAAAGATTGCGATTGCTGCGATGTAGTTCTTCCAAATGTCTAGCAACCGGTGAATTCTGATCTTTATTCTCGATTGCCCTCATGTGCTCCAGAATACGCTTCTTCGCTGGGAACAGTGTGCTTCCCACGTATTTTTTAGCACAGGGGCAAACAAGAATATACACCACGTATTCAGAAAGGCACGTTAAATGTTGTTGGATAATTTTCTCTCTGTCTTCAATAGGATAGTATACAGACTTAACATTCTGGCTGAATTTGCACGCCTTACATGACATGCACGTAAAAAACCCCTGTATATCTGAAGTTTTTTTAGATCTACTGATTATTTCATTTTTGCTGAGTCTGTCCTTCAAAGAATCTGCCTTCCGGTACGTAATGCTTGGATTGCAACCCACTACATCAGATAGTGCGAGTTCTGTTCTTAAAACATTCCAATGTTTTTTCATACTTTTCTGTACCTGCCAAGATTTTGCATGGTATGTAGTTATAAACCTTACCACTTCCTGTTTCTCACACACTTCCTGTTCCTTAGGAATCAGTAATGACTCATGATTGATGACACTAGCTTTCTTAAATGCTTCTTCAATTACTTGTGGATGATATCCACGTTCATTGAATCGCTCCTTCATGCGTTCCCCTTCCAAAACAAAATCCTCATCTCTGCTACAGTTCCTCCGGGCCCGGAGGAATTCGCCAAATGGAATACTCCGTATTAGGGATTTAGGATGACCGCAGTCTAGGTGTCCCGGTTCCTTCGGAGGGAGTGAGGTGGATATATATATATATATATACATATATATATATATATATATATATATATATGTATATATATATTCACTGAAAAAAAACATAGGTTTCACAATCGTTATAGTTAGGAATTAGCATTTAAAAAACCTTTGAAATTCACTGAAAAAACCACAGGTTTCACACCAATTATAGTTAGCTGAACATTTTACTCATAAAAAACCATTGAAATTCCCACGTTATAGTTAGTTGGACTCACTATAACTCGCGCGCCCGCAATCCACTGCTGATGATGTCACATATTACATCATTCATGACATGGTCAGTGACATCACTGATGACATCTCAAATGACATCACTGATGACATCTCAAATGACATCACTGATGACATCACTGATGACATCATCCAGTGTCTGTGTGTTTCTGTAAAGTTTAAATATGTTTTACATATTGAAGGATGAGTGGATGTATAAGTGTCTGGATGAAGGATTTAGAAGGTGCGTGACTGACTGTATGAGTGAGTGATTAAATGTGTCTTACTGACTGCATGGGTTAGTGACTAAACTGTCTAAATGTGTGCATCATTATGTCTGTTGTTGTGTAAGCTGCTGCATGTGTTGACTGAAGTATAGGTACTGAGAGAAGGTGAGTGGGGGATGAAAGTAAGGGGAAAGGGAGAGAAAGATAGCGAATGAGGGGTAGTGAGTGAACCACACTAAGAGAACGGGAGTGAAAGAACGGCAGATAGCATGAGTAAAGAGGGATGAAAGAGGGTGGATAAAAGTAAGTGAGGGTAAGACAAAGGGAGTAAGGAAGTGAGGGGATAGAGGTACTGAAGGAAAGAGTGACAGAAAGGGACTGAGTGAGGGAGCAAAGAAAGATAAGTGAGGAAGTGTGGCTGAGTTATAGGGAGTGAGCGTGACAGAAGAGGAGTGAGAGACTAAGAGGATGGAGAGAATGGGGGTAAGAGAGAGAGAGCGAGGGAAGGGGAGTGAGGAAGTAAGAGGACAGAGGGAGTGAGAGAAGGAGTTACTGAGATGGAGTAAGGAGAGTAACAGAAGGGAAAGAGTGAAGGAGCGAAGGAATGGAAGAGAGAGGAAGTGAAGTAAAACAGGAGATCTGAAAGAAAATGAGTGTGGGAGTGTGGCTGAGTAATAGGGAGTGAGCATGACAGAAGAGGAGTGAGAGACTAAGAGGACAGAGAGAATTAGGCTAACAGAGAGAGAATGAGGGAAGGGGAGTGTAGAAGTAAGAGAACAGAGGGAGTAAGAGAAGGAGTTAGTGAAGTGGAGTAAGGAGAGGAAGGGAAGGGTAAAGAGTGAAGGAGCGAAGGAAGGGAAGAGAGAGGAAGGAAAGTAAAGGAGAAGGTCTGAAAGAAGGTGAGTATGGGAGGAAAAGGAGAGTAAACATGGGGATTGAGATTAAGTGAGGGAAGCGCAGTAAGGGAACACGGGTGTGGGTGGGTGAGAGAAGAGTAGTGAGGTTAAAGAAAAGAGTGTTGAGAAAGTAATTTCTGTACGTCAAACTTACCTTATAAGTAATGTAAACTTAATTACATATTTTCAGTAAATTTAATATCTGTGAAAGACAAAAAAAGTAAGTTATCATATTTATAATATATATTTCACAATACAAGAGACAAAGCAGGAGATTGAAAGTCATAAAAGGGTAGTAAGAGATAAAGTAGGAGTAAAGGACTCTGAAAGAAAAACAAAGGAATGGTGAAGGTCAGAGAGAGTGAAAAAGAAATAGAGGGAGAGCAAATTACTAAGAGGATAATGAGATGGATACATTTAGTGACAGAGAAGAAGAGAAGGAGAGAGAAATGAAGTGAAGGAGAGTAAGATACTAAAGGAATGTGCATTAGAAAAACTAAAGAAAGAAAGGGGAGTAAATAAAGGAGAGTGAGTGACAGGGATGCAGGAGTGAGTGTCGGTGGATTCATGACAATGAGGGATGGAAGGTGAGTGAGGGTGAATGTAGGGACGTAAAACAATGAGGGGACAATGGGAGTGAGGGTAACAGAGTGGGAGTGAGGGAAGACAAGTGAGAATATGAGAGAACAGAGGGAGTGAGAGAAAGAGTGAGTAAAGGGGAGTAAGGTGAGTGAGGGAAGGGGAATGACTGAGGGAGCAAAGGAAGGAAAGAAGGGTAAGAGAAGTGAAGCAAAGGGATTGGGAAAAGGTGAGTGCGTGAGGAGAGAAAGACGAAGGGGAGTTAAGGATGATGAATGAGGATAACTGAGCGAACTGGAGTAAGGGAACAAGGGTGAGGGAGGGTGAGTGAAGGGCAGTGAGTTTGAGGAAAGAGGGAAGATAGAGGGAGGATAAAAGCAAGTGAGTATGAGACAAGGGGAGTGAAGGAGTGAGGACATAGAGGTAGTGAAGGAAAGAGTGACAGAAAGGGACTGAGTGAGAGAGCAAAGAAAGTTAAGTGAGGGAGTGTGGGTAAGTTATAGGGACTGAGCAAGACAGAAGAGAAGTGAGAGACAGAAGGGACGGAGAAAGTAAGGCTAAGAGAGAGGGAATGAGGGAAGGGGACTGAGGAAGTGAGAGGACAGAGGGAGTGACTTAAGGAGTGAAAGAATTTGAGTAAGGTGAGTAAAGGAAGAAGAATGAGTGAGGGAGCGAAGGAAGGAAAGAGAGGGGAAGGTAAGTGAAGAATGGAGACTGAAAGAAGTTGAGTGTGGGAGGGGAGTTAGGGAAAGGGCAGTAAACATGGGGAACGAAAATAACTGAGGGAAGTGGAGTAAGGGAACGGACGTGAAGTAGACTGAGAGAAGGGCAGTGAGGTTGAGGAAAGAGGAGTGATAGAGGGTGGATAAAAGCGAGTGATTGTAAGACAAGGGGACTGAGGGAGTGAGAACATAGAGGTAGTGAAGGAAAGAGTGAGAGAAAAGGACTGAGTAAGGGAGGGAAGAAAGGTAAGTGAGGGAGTGTGGGTGAGTTATAGGGAGTGAGTGTGATGGAAGAGGAGTGAGAGAGTCAGAGGACCGAGAGAGTGAGGTAAATGTCGGAATTTGTAAAGCGCACAGCTACCTCCACCGGAGGTGTCCCGGCGCTGTCCGTATACCGCTTAGGAACCCTTCCTGGCTTTCCTGGGAAATGTCCACTCCTGGGCACCCCCCAGGTGCAGACAGGCATCCCAGCGCTTTTGGGGCCGTTGTGGAGACTAAGCAAGCTATTGCCCAGAGTTGCAGTGTGGGACCCATGATCAAAACAGGCACTGAGGCGAGAATATCCAGTCAGGGGAATTAATGAGCCGGAGACCCGCCGAGGCCGGAATCGAACCCTGGTCCCTGGCCACAGCTCCGCCTCAAGGTCTGCCTGCTCTAACCATTGAGCCACACTTCTCCACTAAAGAGTAAAGGTAAAGGTAAAGAGAGAGGGAGTGAGGGAAGGGGAGTGAGGATGTGAGAGGACAGAGGAAGTGAGAGAAGGAGTGAGTGAAGTGGAGTAAGGTGAGTGAGAGAAGGGGTTTTATTGAGGGAGCAAAGAAAGGTAAGAAGGGGAACGGGAGTGAAGTAGAGTGACTGACAGCTGGAAAGTGGTGGATGGGAGAGAGGGAAAGGGCAGTGAAGGAAAGGGGAATGACGATAAGTGAGGGAAGTGGAATAAGGGAAGGGAGGTGAGGGAGAGTGAGAGAAGGTCAGTGAGGGTGAGTTAAGAGGAGTGATAGAGGGTTGAAAAATGTGAGTGAGCATAAGACAAGGGGAGTATAATATATATTTGATAATACAAAATACAAAATAATTTCTACAACATGTTATATGGTTAATTTTTGCTGTTCTCAGAATATATTGAATTTCACTTAAAACAGTGACTTCAATACTACTCATCATATGACAGCGGGCAAAAAAAACACAATCAAAATGATTGTGTTTAAAAAACCCATACAACCTTTCAATAAATAATGTAAAATTTTGAAAAAACTTATCTTAACTCACTTTTGATCCACGTACTTTTCCACGAGGCCAAATAGTATATGGAAAGTCCTTTTCTTTGGAAATTACTCACAAGTATTCTTAATCTCCCATTTACCCGAGTTTCTGAAAGAAAAGCTCCAACATCTTTTCCATGATGAAACAATAGTTTTATTTCCACCTCTGGCTTACTTATAATGAATATATTTCTCATAATACTCACATCACACACTACGTGATACACTTATACTACCTCTTTGACAACTACATGTTTTTTATTATCTTGATCACTCTCACTCGGAAAGTAATTTTGAACAGCAAACTAAGTTTTATTAACTGCTCCAATCTTCATAGGCCAATTACCTTCCCTAAAATTTGGGTTATAAGAACACTAGGTAAAAATTTTGTAAGTCAGAAGGCAAACGTTGTTTGAAAGTCAATTGAGTATCATTACAGTTACTCCAGCCTTTTTGACATTTTAAATAAGCTCTGTAATGTCCTGATGTTGTTGAAGGACCATCATGGTAAATAATTGCTGAGGTTGCAAAGGTTCTTCCTGAAATTGATAATTAAGAAGCCACAAAATGTTTAATTAAAGTTGTCAATTTAGTTCCATCAGGTCTACATCGTTCGAAAATTAAAATTAAATACTGTCCATATCTTTGTATAAATAATGGTGAGCATTGCAGATTTACATTGAGTACAGACCATGTTTTGATTTGCTTCTCTAACTAGATTATTAAAAGACACTGATTTGCAGTCTGGTAAAGTCAAATATATAAATCTTTCAGTGTCTACTGTAGTACTACTTGAAAAGGAAAAATTGTCGTCGCAGTCATGTTGCCATTTATAAGAAAGGCCAAAAAGATTTTCTACATCTACACCTTCATCTTGCAAGACAACAAGCATATACATTAGAAATTCCCGACAATCTTGCTGAATATTCTGTGAAAATTGATTTAGACCAGAACATATGTCTAAAACATTTCGAATTTCAGAAACACTTTGTATTTTTGTTCTATCACTGCTACATTTCTCAAACACAGAATTCAACAAACAACAAAATCTTTGATCTCGATTTTCAGCAATCTGTTCTTGTACAGTTTGGAGAAAAAAAACAATATTAACCACTACATTAGCATAGCAGTTGACACCAGAACTGTTTTCAAACTGAAATCCAAAAACATCTTTAACTGAATCCTTTTCCTTTCTGCTTACAATTACTGGTTCATCTACTTTTTTTTTTTTTGCTACAACTTCACTACAATTTTTCTAATTTCTTCTTTTTGGCCTACCACACGCTTTTCAAATAGAGGATATTGAGGTAAATTTGGAGCATACTCTTCTTAACCTATCATATTCTTTTACACAATTTAGATCTGCATTAATCTTTGTCTCATCAAAATCAATCAAGTACAATCCAGATAAAGTTCTGACTCGAGATAAAGCAACATATGCCATACTCCTTGAACACAGAACTTCCAATATTCACCAAAGCACTATCTACACTTAAACCTTGAGATTTATGAATAGTCACTGCATATGCCAAAGAAACAGGAAACTGTTTTCTGCGGACATATAAATCTTTCACAAGCAAAAATCGAGCAGAACATTAACTGATTTGTTGTACTTCTTCAATACCATCAAATTTAATTTTTATAAATTCAATTCCATCTCTATTTCGGTAATTCACAATATCAACAACATGACCCATTGCTCCATTTACTAAACCTCTTTCCACATGTAAATTAGGTCAGAAAATTATACGACAATTTAAAGATGCATACAGAGTCTTTTCCAAACCAGCAGTTTTAGATATTGTCTTCTCTAAAGAATCCAATTTTGATTTCAACTTTTCTGACAAAATAATAGTTACTCCTTCATGTTCTATTTTATCAATAGCTTCCAGTTTCACAATCTCTTGATTTTCCAACTTTAACATTTTGTTGTTGAAGATTGACCATTCTTGCAGAGTTGGCATCAAGCATATGACAGATTTGTTTTCAGGAATTTTCTCAAAAATATTCTCTGGGAGAATGTTTTCATTTGGAAACAAATTTGAAATTAATCGTGCATGTAAAGCTGCTTTCCCATGCTCACTTACTTTTCCAATTCTTACATCTTTTATAATCTTCATCCTTTGCCTGTCGCATATTTTGTAGCAGTTCTGCATATTTGAAATTTAACCATATGTTAACATTTCCAATGCTTCCTAGGCACTTCCTTGTATCTTCATGTGTAAGCATTTTAAACACTGGTTGTCCTTTCACTGGAGTTAGCTGCAGTAGATCTCCAAAAACAATGATGTGTTTGCCTCCAAATAACACATCATACTCTGTTGTAAGAATTTCTTGCATTCTTAAATGCTCAAAAGCAAGCATTACATTTGTTACCATGCTTACCTCATCAATGATAAGAAGTTTCATTTTCTTCAAGACTCGGGAAACTTCACAACAAGCTTCTACAGATAGCTTGTGGTATTGTAATTTATTATCATGCTCTACTGGCAGCATCAATAAGCGATGTAAAGTAATCCCTTTAATGTTATGTGCTGCCAACCCAGTTGGAGCGGTAACAACACAAGACAGCGATGACTCCGTTCTTTTCTGCAGATAAGTTGCAATTGCTTTAATCAGAAAACTTTTTTCAGTTCCTGCTTCTCCACTCACGTACAGTCGGACAGGTATAAATGATGTACATGAGCACTCTTTTTTCTCATGACATAATCCATGCTCAATTTGTTCTGTGACTTCGTCATATATTTGTCTCTGCTCAACGTTTAGTTATTTTTTCAAATCTTCTAAGTTAACTACATCCTCCTGAGCTTGTTCCATGGCTCTTTCAACTTCATCCATGGCAGTGGCAGCTTCATTTTGGATAATTGGTCTCCTAGTGGATCCTGACTCAATGAAGCAGAACTCTGACTGTCTTGAGAACTGTCTCTAGCAATATCTGCTGCAATTGTAGCTTCTTGCTGTATTTCCTCGTTCAACATTTGCAGATAATTTGAAAAAACAGGACATTCTATGGTATCCTTGGTTGCATTGAACGAATCTTCATAAGTAAGAAAATCTCCAAGTAGTTCCTCTTCTGTACAACAAGGCTTAAAGAGTTGCAAAAGAGCTAAGTAATAAAATTCCCTTTTTTCTGGAGATTCACAACTCAATTTTCGATGATTAATCAAATGGTCTTTTCTTTGTTTCACCAGACAGCCTTCACATCCAATTACAGCATATACACCTTTATTGATATCTTCTGTGACGTTCCTCTTAAAAGTATAGGTTTGCAGAACTTCATACAGACAAATGTTCTCGAGATGACTACTTCTATTTGGATAGTCTGTATCCAACATGTTTGTCTTCAAATTATCTGTACTGTTTGGTTCTTTCTCCACCAAATACTCTATTTCTTGTACAGATTTCAAAACTCTGTTTCATGTTGCAGCAAGACCTAGACTCACCCAAATTATGTTTCTAGATTTGGCATATAGACTTGCTAATGATAACCGATCAGAACATTCATATGCTCCAATTTCTCAATGCGACAACATCTTCAGACTGTAACTGTATAATTTCTTGCTTAGACTCTTTTCATGTGAAATTTCCTCCCACATTTCCTTCAGTTCCGTCTTTTCTGATTTTGTAATGTAGGACGTCACATATCGAGCCACAGCAATAGAGTTGTCAGCAACATATTGAATATCCATGTTAGCATTCCACATGGACAAAATGACTGGGTTGTAGTCATTTATGTATTTGGACTCCTAATTTCTACTTAGGTTGTATGTATTTTTAGGTGATTTTCTTGTCACAGTATGTTGTAGAGAAGACATAAAATTGTTCACTCTTCCTTTCGATGTTACTGGACGTGGAAATGCAAAACACCATTTTGTGTAGAACTTGTCCTTGGATTTGTATTTTCAACGACAGTATTTTCCACAACGATGGGTTTGAAAGCGTAACACTTGTTGTCTTAAATTGTTTTCTTCTGTACTTTCGGAACAGCACATATAGAATACTGTTCAATGAAACTCATCACTTTCTCATCTGAATCTGTTCCAAACTTTGGTGCATCTTTGATCCATAGCAGCATATGTATGTGAGTAGCACCTCTTGCTTGATACTCCTTTCTCCCCCAAAAATCCAAACCTCTCCAAGCTGAGGATTTTTTTTGTTTGTAATAAAAGACATCATAGCTTCAAACCTATGATTGAAATACCTTCATACATTAACTGGATCCAAAGAGCACATTTCTCCAGGTGTCTTGTATTCAATATTTTCAATGTTTTTATTTGCCTCTCGTAGAAATTCACGTAAGTCTTCCCAAGCATACTCAGCACAGCTAAGAGTGAGGAACCATGTGGGAGTTCCTAAGTTTCTTAGCATACATTTCAATTCCAACAGTACCAATACTCGTTAGTACCACTCTGACATGCCATGAGATTAATTAGCTGAGATTCCAAAATACTGTCTTGCAGTTTCACTTTATCTATAAAGTCCCTTGCCAAAACATTTTGTAGATGTACTCCACTTTTCAGTATATGGTTCACTGCATAAGAAAGTCCAGACAAGTCACTCTCAAACAGTAGATGGAACAAATATGAAATGCTTTGATGAAACCTTGGATCTTCTGCGTATAATCTTAAAGTCCGGTGTTCAGATGCAGGAATTTGAACAGGTCGGTCGTCATATCGTCCACCTTGACCTGTTGGAAATAACTGTGGAAAACAACGAGCTTCTAAACTTTCTTCCCATACACTAATGGGACTTTCTTTTGCTTCTTTCATTTGAAACAAGTCAATAGCATTCCCCATTACTTCTTTGGAATGCAATGGATGAACATTATAATGTTCATAAATTTCTTCACTTCTGGACACATCAACTTTTTCAATTTGCCCAGCTGAGACATCACTGTCCTCTTCTACAGTTGTTTCCTCTTCTCCAACATATACATTTTTGTAGTAGTGATTATTTTTTACCCAATACAACGTTCCCTTTTTGACTTTCCTAACATCCACTAATTCTTGCAAGATTTATTTACTCTTTGTCGGAACACCATTACCTAGAATAACCAGAGGTTCCTCTTCTACTTTTTCTACACCAATTGTATCAATATTTTTCTTAAAATCTAGAGGTAAATAAACCACTCTTCCCTTTAATCCTCTCTGTAAATCTGAAGGAGGCAATTTCCCTGTCTTAGGCTCCATGCGAACAATAGCCTGAAAAGGATGCACACATTGAATCAGAATAGACTCATAGGTATTTAAATCCATTAATTCAGAAGGAATGTCTACGAACTCCAGATTATTATGAACAGCTCTAGCAGGCATTCTGTTTTCATTGAATTTATTATAACAATATATACAAATACGTTGATTAGAACTCAAATCAAAACAATTTTCTACCAACAAATAAGTTGCAAAATCCTTCCACTCATTATTATTTTCCATTTCACTTCTTACATATAAATCAACTAATCTAGTCTGATTCTTATAATGAGTTCGTCGACAACACACACAAGTAAAATTAGGCCTTTCACTTGAATTGACCTTAAACTTTGTAATTTCATGGTCAAATTTTTCTGTACTTGAAATCTCTACATTCTCTTCCACATTACCTTCTATTACTGTATCAGTTTCTGCACTGTCCTCTTTTTCACCAAAGTAACAAAACTCAATTTCTTCACAAATGTTCCTCACATCTAATTCAGTTCCATGCAAAAGAGCACTGTTTAACTGTTTTAGCTTAAGTGCTGGACTTTTTGCATAATACAACCTTCTCACTAATTTCCTCACTTTATTATGATGCACTGCTAACATCCTAAAATGGTGAAAAACACTCTGACATTCTTTTCTTGAAAGACAAGCCAGTGAATGCCCATGCAAACCTGTTTTTTTCTCTCACTCTACAAGGATATAACTCTTGCAAAATTTTCATTTTTTGTTTTAGACTTTTTTTAGTATATGTCCGTAAGAAACTGTGAAACAAATCAATTGATTCCTGTCGCACACTACAAATACTACTACAATTCCAAGTATACACTGGAGCCTTAGGACATCTCCCAAAAACTTCATCAGCTAACACCTCTTCTGTATTTCTAGGCACAATCTTTTCTTTTTCAACTGGACAACCGTCCTTCACCTCATATGCTCAACCACTGGTGTCAACTGCATGCACCAAATCATTATCCTGAAAGTAACTTTCTTCATTAAAAAATGGCTCACAACTTGAACTATGCTTCCATTCTCCAGAAAAAACATCACAAAAATGAGTCCGATTAATTACTCTTTTCCACTTACATTTTGATTTGAACACTTTGATTACCTTATCTAGTGTACGAATTCTATTGATTACTAAACTATATAATTTATTTTTTACTTTAAATGCTTCATCCACAATCTTCACTATGCTTTTTTTTTCTTGTAAAAAGCACTCTTTTTTTGATACCTCTTTACATTTTTTAATAAATTAGAAACTATTCTGTAATAAAACATTTGTCTACGAATTTCAATAAATTGATTTTTCCTTCTATTGCTATACACAATATCATCTCCTTCTACAGGTCTAACATTTTTTGAGGGGCACAATTTCCTCTTTTTTACTTAAACATGGCTTATTCTTCTTTGAAATAACATCTTTTTTTTGGACATTTCAATAACTTCCTGAAAAAATCCTTAGTTTGCTTACCAGGAGCATTATTTTTTTTCACTGAAGATTTTGTTTTGGATGAGTGTTGTATTTCTGTTTTGTTGGACCTTAAATGCTGCTTATATTTCTTTTGACGTCTGTGGTAAAAAGAAAATAACATAATATAGACCACTACAAATATACTACATAGCAATTACAATAAGTAAACAATATAAACACTAGTTTACAACATAAGTTACTTTATACCACAGCAACTGTGTCACAGTAACAGTGCAGTACAGTTTCCTTATTAATCTTACTCTCTGCCTGCACCATCTCACTCTGTGCCTGTGTCTTATGTCACTCTGTACCTCTGTCTGATGTCACTCTGTGCCTGTGTCTCATCTCACTCTGTGCCTGCCCCATCTCTTTCTCTTTCTGTGTGTCATTTGTCTGTTTGTGTGTGTCTCATCTCACTCTGGTAAATGTTTCATGGTAAAAAGTATGGCTTTAACATTTTTGTCAAGGATCACACAGAGTGTCTGTATGAAATAAGGAATTATATTTTCAAATTTTTCAATAATGTCACCTGTGTGTGCTCACAGTTTGCATCTCTAAGCTAAAAGGGTACTCTGTGCCTGTGTCTCACCTCACTCTGTTCATGTGTGTCATCTCACTCTGTGCCTGCCCCATCTCTCTCTCTTTTTTTATGTATCATTTGTCTGTTGGTATGTGTCTCATCTCACTCTGGTAAAATTTTCATGGTAAAAAGTATGGCATTTTTGACAAGGATCACACTGAGTGTCTGTATGAAATAAGGAATTATATTCTCACATTTTTCAATATTGTCACCTGTGTCTGCTCACAGTTTCCATCTCCCTAACTCTCATCAAATTATTCACCCAGATCCATTTAAAATCAAGCTTGACTCACAGTGTGATCTTAGGCACATGACCAGGATGTTACATGTAATCTACCATGTCTGTCTCTTCATGCAGTATGTGTGTCTCTGCTCATACTATTTCACTGTCTCTACTGGCAAAAACAGACCACATATATATAAGCAAGACATAATATTCCTTTTTAATTTCAACGGCACACCCTGGATCTTGTTTGCACAGCTTAGAGCCTATTTGTGAAGTAAGAGGCCTAACAGACATGCTGCCTAAGATTCCCTACTAGTACATATGCTAAAGCTAACTGACTTTAAGAAAACATGTATTTCCATATTTTTAAACACATCAACTAAGCAAATTATTCACCCAGATCCATTTCAAATTGAGCTTGTTACATGTAATCCACCATGTCTGTCTCTGCATGCAAAGTGACATGAGACACAGGCACAGAGTACTCATTTAAGCTAAGAGAGGCAAACTGTCAGCAGACACAGGTGACATTATTGAAAAATGTGAAAATATAGTTCCTTATTTCACACAGACACTCACTGTGATCCTTGACCAAAATTTAAAAACCAGACATTTTAGCAGAAAACATTTTCCAAAGTAAATCGTTTTTGACACAGAGCACAGCCCATTTAAATGACCAATACAAAACAAAGCACAAACCTAACTCATTTCTAAAATACATTTCCAATATGCACCATTATATTTTTTAACAGCATTACAAAAACACATGACACACAATGCAAGAATAAAGAAGCACAATATGCTTCTTAACCCCTTCGATGCTTGTGACGGAACCATTCCCTCATGCCTCACGGTTGAGCTGTGCGGATGACCGAATGGTTCCGTCACGACCACACCCGCGAATGGAATGTTCAGCACAGGGGGGGGAATCAGCGCCGCAGGCAAGGTGTTAATCTTCCCCATATTGCATACAGCAATCTATCTTTATTAAAAGAATCATTACTCACCTTTAAAAATCCTTTGGAAGATGTAGAACAGTGTCAGTCACACACACCAGATTTTCTTAAGCAGAATCTCTGAATAATGCTTCTGTCACTGCAGCCTCAGAATAATGGCGCAGATTCCCTCTAATTTCAGACCCATATTATCGTACATAACCAATCAAAATTCTTCCCACACAAATTCAAAACCAAACTGCACATTTTAATTTGTTGTACATTTCAACACTTTGAAACTCACATAATATTCACCCATTGCTCATTCACCCTGTTACCATGGTAACTCCCTCCTAACCCAGCACACAGTTGAAAAGTTCATCATACTATGTTGCAAAAGAACCCAGCAATGGTGTTTGACCTCTCAATGTACTAGCTAATCATGTGCAATGTTTTTTTAAATGACTTTTTCTCAACCATTAAAATGACTTCTTTAAAAAAAAGCATGCACCCTAATTTTCAGTGATGAATTTTAAGAAAGCACCAATCATTTCTTGTTTTTCAAGTGCACTGAATCTCAACCATTTTTTTTTAATAATTCCTACTTTCAAACTGCCATTTCATTTCCACAACTCATCTGAATACAAGCATATCTACCTTCAAGATGCCAAAAGTCTGGTTTGTGGGTCATAGCTTTGTCTACTGGAGTGAAACATTTGCAAGTAACAGAGGTATTTAGAACCTTGATTTACCAAATGTGGACATTGTGTGGATTGGACAGAGAGGATTAAGAAGTCACCAATTGATACCATTGATAAAATCCTTTATGCATCTACCACACCCTGACCTCATAATTTTGCACTGTGGTGGCAATGACCTGGGCACTTTGACTGGGGTAGGTCTGGAAATGCTTTTAAAGGACATCTTTGGGCAATTGATGTCACTTTTTCCAAAAACTGCCTTGGTATTTTCTGATATATGCCAAAGGCAAAAATGGAACTGGACCAACCAATTTTGTCCACAGATTGAGAAAGCAAGGAAACTTGTGAATAAAACTGTTTCTGCTTTCCTCAGAGACTATGGTATGGGTTCTATTTACCACAACAACTTGCGTTACAACATGCAAGGCATCTATAGGAGAGATGGTGTACATTTTACAGATGAGGGGAATAGAGTCTTCCTCTTGAATTTGAGACTCTGCATTGGTACCTACTTGCAGGTACAAAATACACCCACACAACACAACAGCTCTTTTCAGAGCTACCTTACCTCTAAGCACTCTAAATTATTTTTTTGCTCAAAATTTTTACACTGTTTTTCCCCGTGGTGCGCTCAGGGTGCGTGTACCGGTGAGCGTACATGGGAACGTACCCAGCGCTTACTCCCCAAAATAAAAAAAAATAGTTTTTTTGCCCTTCAGGGTCCTTCTAGGCCCCCCTCAGAAAACCTAGGGGGTCAGGGGGTGTCTACCCTGCCCCCTTTTAATCATTTCCCCCTTTTTATTTTCAGCTCTTGTGTCTCGATTCTACTGAGACACAAGATGGCGGACTCTCCGGACTGTTTAGAATGTTGACAGACAGCCAATCAGCTTTCCGCTCGCGCACTCCCGTAGCGCGCCGGGTGCGCTCCCCGGTACGCGTACCGGTGAGCGCTTGGAGCGCGCCTACAGATATATACGTGTTTTTGAAGTTAATTTTCGAAAAAACCACTGGAGCAATTTTCACCAAATATAGCAAAGGCTCATCTGCGTACCAGTCCCTACAATTTTGCAAAGTTTGGCGTAATTCCGTTCAACGGTTCAGGCTGTAGCCGTGTCAGAACGTCCTATGGAAATTAACATGGGAAAACACGTTTTGGGACCCCCCCTTTTTGTGTCAGCCCCCACTTCACGAATCCCCCTGAAACTTTCAGGGAAGGAGCGGAACAGAGCTGGCCAAAATTTTGGAAAATTACACGCAAATTCCTCAACCGGCGCCAAAGTTATTCCTAATAGAATGTTGCGGATTTCCTATGGTAGCTAGGTCCTAACTATAACTACCTACTGGCGACCACCAGTAGGTAAATATATATATATATATATATATATATATATATTATATCTCTGCTTGAGCCCAGGACCTCCCGCGCTCCAGCCAAAAGAAGCCGCAACTCCAGTCCAAGTTTTTTAAAGAAACTGATAGATTTATTGGTTAAATCAATACAGCATACTTCACAGCGTAAAACCAACGCGTTTCGTGAGCTCCCTACTCACTTGATCACGGTTGTTACAAACACTGTTTGCTGAGAACAATTTAAAATGGGAGACCCTCCTACCATCGGTCACATGATTCCAGCCTTAGGTTTTCTTTCACACTATGGCCTTCTGGGACTTGTAGTATTTACATTAAAAAAGTTGTTTCGTGTTATTTTCACAAAAGAACAAATTGTGCATCACTTTTTTCACTATTGGTTGTCAATTCTAAAACACTAATTTTATGACATTTACCAACAAGATTTCTCATGTACTGGAAAAACTTAAATGTAATTTAAGGCAATTGAAATTAGAAACAATTTTTCAAAAACTTCTAAAGGCCCTCTGGTGGGCTGACTTAAATATGTAATATCTTTAAGACTCACATATGGTTAATTATTCCTTGCAATTGGAAAGATAGTTGGTGTCTCCAGTACTTTGTAATAAAGAATTATTATTTCAACATATAATTTCTCATGGTATTCAAACAATCACTTATTTTTTTGGGTCTAAATACATTTGACCTGTTTGAGGCCCTCAAGTGGGCTGATTTATGTGAGAGTTTTTGATAGTAACACAAAATTAGGTACATTAAGAATTTGGCCCAGAATTCGGTTTACATGTATATTATGCCGTGGTTACAAGGAGGGGAAAAATCCATTATGGAGCATGTCAAGAGAGGCTTTCATTATTCTTAAATATGTACATAAAGTTCTTCGGACTGGTTCAGACCATACGGGGTCATCGTTCGAAAGTTCAAGATGTGGCGTGATTCTTTTTGGCGTAGCAATTTTTCTCGATGTCCACCCCTTTCCGTTGGGGCCAATGTTTCCAATCCCAGAAATTTTAGAAGTCGCCAATTGCCATTGTGATTTGTCTCCATATGTTTGGCCACAGCATTGCCTCTGTCCTTGTTGGTTGTGGCTCTAGTATGTTCCAAGATGCGCTTCTTTAGCTCACAAATTGTACTTCCTATATAGCGCAGCTTACACGGACATTCAATCAGGTAGACTGTATACTGGGTTTTACAAGTGATTAGTTCTTTAATTTTCCAAATTTTTCCATTAGTCATCTCAATTTGTTTCGTTGGTTTTGCTATCTCACAAACTTTACAGTTATAGCATTTGTTGAATCCAACAGTTTTGAGCCAAATTGTTTTTTCCGGTTTCATAAAGTGACTATGAATCAGTTGGTCCTTCAGATTTTTTGTTCTGCGGTATGTAACCACTGGGTGGTCTCCCATTTTCTGACCAATTGTTGGATCTAATTTCAACAACTTCCAGTTTTTTCTGAGAATCTGGACAACTTCTTTTGCTTCTTTGCTATAATCCAGTATCAGTCTTATAGGTTCTTCTGTTTCTTTTGCTTTGATTTGTGGTTTCAAACATTCTGTTCTTGGTTTTTCGTTAGCTCTTTCCCAACATTTTTTTGTCAGATTCTTTCCATATTTCCTCTTTCGGAATCTCTCCATTGTGATTGCACTGTGCTTCTCCCATTCTGTTTTTTCGCTACAGATGCGTTTCACACGGAGAAATTCACCATATGGTATGCTTGATATTAAAGCAGGCTGATGGAAGCTGGTGGCTTCCAATGTTGAGTTTGTGGCTGTTTTCTTCCTGTGTAAGGTAGTCTCTAGTTTGTTATTTTGGATATATACTTCTGTATCCAGGAAGGATATCGATTGCCTGCTTTTTGTGTATGTGAATTTTAAACCTCTTGTGCTGTTGTTCAGAAGCTCAAAGTATTCTTCAAATTCACTCTCACTTCCCCCCCACACTATAAACAGATCGTCAATAAATCTCTTCCATTGTACGATGTGTTGGGTGTGTTTCACATTTTGCTGATTCCAGGCTATCTCCTCCTCCCACCAACCCATTGCTATGCAGGCATAGCTTGGGCTTGGGCTGAATGAGAAACCCATCGCCGCGCCATTTCGCTGACGATAGAGTTGTTCTCCAAAGAAGAAGATGTTGTTTGAGAGTAACAATTTGATCATATCATACAACATGTCGTTATGTTCCTTATAATGTATGTTTCGTTTTTCCAGAAAATATTTGCAAGCCATCAATCCTAAGTTGTTGTCAATATTTGTATATAATCCGATGACATCCATGGATATTAGCCAATAATTATCCCGCCAAACCAACTCAGATATGGTACACAAGAAGTCTGTCGTGTCTTTCAGGTAAGATTTTAAGTTTTCCACATAAGGTCTTAAAAAGAAATCAACAAAATTCCCCATTGGTTCCATCAATGGGGAATTTTGTTGATTTCTTTTTAGGATTGATGGCTTGCAAATATTTTCTGGAAAAACGAAACATACATTATAAGGAACATAACGACATGTTGTATGATATGATCAAATTGTTACTCTCAAACAACATCTTCTTCTTTGGAGAACAACTCTATCGTCAGCGAAATGGCGCGGCGATGGGTTTCTCATTCAGCCCAAGCTATGCCTGCATAGCAATGGGTTGGTGGGAGGAGGAGATAGCCTGGAATCAGCAAAATGTGAAACACACCCAACACATCGTACAATGGAAGAGATTTATTGACGATCTGTTTATAGTGTGGGGGGGAAGTGAGAGTGAATTTGAAGAATACTTTGAGCTTCTGAACAACAGCACAAGAGGTTTAAAATTCACATACACAAAAAGCAGGCAATCGATATCCTTCCTGGATACAGAAGTATATATCCAAAATAACAAACTAGAGACTACCTTACACAGGAAGAAAACAGCCACAAACTCAACATTGGAAGCCACCAGCTTCCATCAGCCTGCTTTAATATCAAGCATACCATATGGTGAATTTCTCCGTGTGAAACGCATCTGTAGCGAAAAAACAGAATGGGAGAAGCACAGTGCAATCACAATGGAGAGATTCCGAAAGAGGAAATATGGAAAGAATCTGACAAAAAAATGTTGGGAAAGAGCTAACGAAAAACCAAGAACAGAATGTTTGAAACCACAAATCAAAGCAAAAGAAACAGAAGAACCTATAAGACTGATACTGGATTATAGCAAAGAAGCAAAAGAAGTTGTCCAGATTCTCAGAAAAAACTGGAAGTTGTTGAAATTAGATCCAACAATTGGTCAGAAAATGGGAGACCACCCAGTGGTTACATACCGCAGAACAAAAAATCTGAAGGACCAACTGATTCATAGTCACTTTATGAAACCGGAAAAAACAATTTGGCTCAAAACTGTTGGATTCAACAAATGCTATAACTGTAAAGTTTGTGAGATAGCAAAACCAACGAAACAAATTGAGATGACTAATGGAAAAATTTGGAAAATTAAAGAACTAATCACTTGTAAAACCCAGTATACAGTCTACCTGATTGAATGTCCGTGTAAGCTGCGCTATATAGGAAGTACAATTTGTGAGCTAAAGAAGCGCATCTTGGAACATACTAGAGCCACAACCAACAAGGACAGAGGCAATGCTGTGGCCAAACATATGGAGACAAATCACAATGGCAATTGGCGACTTCTAAAATTTCTGGGATTGGAAACATTGGCCCCAACGGAAAGGGGTGGACATCGAGAAAAATTGCTACGCCAAAAAGAATCACGCCACATCTTGAACTTTCGAACGATGACCCCGTATGGTCTGAACCAGTCCGAAGAACTTTATGTACATATTTAAGAATAATGAAAGCCTCTCTTGACATGCTCCATAATGGATTTTTCCCCTCCTTGTAACCACGGCATAATATACATGTAAACCGAATTCTGGGCCAAATTCTTAATGTACCTAATTTTGTGTTACTATCAAAAACTCTCACATAAATCAGCCCACTTGAGGGCCTCAAACAGGTCAAATGTATTTAGACCCAAAAAAATAAGTGATTGTTTGAATACCATGAGAAATTATATGTTGAAATAATAATTCTTTATTACAAAGTACTGGAGACACCAACTATCTTTCCAATTGCAAGGAATAATTAACCATATGTGAGTCTTAAAGATATTACATATTTAAGTCAGCCCACCAGAGGGCCTTTAGAAGTTTTTGAAAAATTGTTTCTAATTTCAATTGCCTTAAATTACATTTAAGTTTTTCCAGTACATGAGAAATCTTGTTGGTAAATGTCATAAAATTAGTGTTTTAGAATTGACAACCAATAGTGAAAAAAGTGATGCACAATTTGTTCTTTTGTGAAAATAACACGAAACAACTTTTTTAATGTAAATACTACAAGTCCCAGAAGGCCATAGTGTGAAAGAAAACCTAAGGCTGGAATCATGTGACCGATGGTAGGAGGGTCTCCCATTTTAAATTGTTCTCAGCAAACAGTGTTTGTAACAACCGTGATCAAGTGAGTAGGGAGCTCACGAAACGCGTTGGTTTTACGCTGTGAAGTATGCTGTATTGATTTAACCAATAAATCTATCAGTTTCTTTAAAAAACTTGGACTGGAGTTGCGGCTTCTTTTGGCTGGAGCGCGGGAGGTCCTGGGCTCAAGCAGAGATATAATATGTTGCGGTTTGGTTCTACCGCGCGAAGCAACGCACTTGCCAGTAGCGCCTAAAGTGAGAGGAGAACGGAACCATCTGGGATATATATATATATATATATATATATATATCCCACAAGTTGTTGCTTCCGGTGGACAAACGTGCACCTCCAGTATTTCGTAACAAAGAGCCGACCCAAAAGGTGCTGGTGCAAAGTAAAGTTTATTCCTGTAAAGCCAGCGCTGCCGCCATGACGCGTTTCGCCTCCATATATATATATATATATATATATATATATATCCGGTAAACATCCCTTCAAGAAGAAAAGATCAGAGGCCACCAGGGGGAAACAGTGCAGGAACCCTTTATTTCAGACCTCTCAGCAGTGGCAGATGCATTTCGGCACACTCGCCTTCTTCAGTGCCCTGTGCTGTAAGGATTACAACCTCATAGTGCTCATCCCGTGAGAAGTACTCGCTGGTCACTGTGTCCCCTCCCCCTAATGACGTCATCACACCAATAGGAGCTCATGCCTAGTCCAATGAACTCCAAGTCCCAGCAGGCACTGTCCCCCATGACCGCAGCAGCCCGTCCCTTCAGGAGAGATCGTGTGTGGGGGCAGTCAAATGCGAGACTGCATGGCCCCTCGAAATAAAATACCTCACTCCACATCCGATGTCCTGTCGTTCTTGGCGGTCGACGGAGTTTACTGATTCCTCAGTCCCAAAAAGCTACAAGCAGCAAGATGCTGGCGGTTGCCAGTAGGTAGTTATAGTTAGGACCAAGTTTCCATAGGAAGAGCATTTTTTGTTTTGCTTATAACTTTGGCGTTGTTTGATGATTCTTCATGAAATGTTCCGAACAAATTTTTTGTTCATAGCAGCTCCTATGTTGCAAGTTTGGTGTGATTCGTCAAAGGGGGGGCTGAGAAAAAAAGGTGTTCCCAAAACGTGTTTTCTCCATGCAATTTCCATGGTAAACTTTAGACAAGGCTACAGGTCAAACGGGTGAACGGAATTACCCCAAATTTGGCAGGGACAAGGGTCGTGGTCTAGGAAGCATGCTTTTGTTTATTTGGTGTAAATCCATTCAGTAGTTTTTGAGAAATATCAAAATTTACAGATATCGATATTTGATATCTGTAAATATTATATTATAGATATTGAGGTGTTACGAGCACGAGCTTGCTGCTTATTAGTTGCAAGCGTTGCGAGCGGTTGCAACTAGGAAGTGTTGGCCACCATTTGTGATTTTGTTGAAACGAGTAAAGGGAAAAAAGGCCGAAAAGAGTAGGAAAGAGGTAGGATAGGAGCACTCTAACTTCAGTGGGGGAGTGCGAAGCGAAGTAGTCACTCCTATAACAATAATAATCCACATTTGTAAAGCGCAAACAATCTCCAGTAAGGGTCTGCAGGTGTTGGGGGCCGTCGGGAAGATTAAGCAAGCTATTGCCCAGAGTCACATGGTGCTGGGCTAATCTGCCACCAGCGCCGGGGATCGAACCGTGATCGCCAGATTCCAGCATCAGTCGCCCTGGCCGCGGCACCACACCTCTCCCTACCGGTCTGAAAGTACAGTGTTGCTCAGAGTGACATGGTGCTGAGATGCTGCTACACTTGGGTATGAAACCGAGAGCCTAAACCATGAGCTCATTGCTGTAAAGTGATGTGCTCTGGTCTTTGGAGTAGTGGAGTAGTGTGGCTCACTGGTTAGAGGCGGCAGGCCTGAGAGCAGAAGTCAGCCTGGGACCAGGGTTCAATTCCCGACGCGGCAGGGTCGTGGACCTTGGTCAGCGGACTCGATAATTCTCGCTTCGGTGCTTACTCTAATCAGGGGTTCCACTCGGCAACTCTGGGCATTAGCTTGCCTAATCTCCACAACGGCCCCACCAATTCCGGGGATGCCTGGCTCCACCTTGGGGACTCCCAGCAAGGGACCATCCCACAGGGAAAGCCAGGACGGGTTCCCCAGAGTTATACAGCGCCGGGACGCCCCGTTGCTGGGGCAGCTGTGCGCTTTACAAGTATACTACATTTACATTTACATTTACATTTGTAGCATACGTGTGCAAGTAGTATTAGTAGGCGTTTATACCATACAGGGAGTGGGAAGCAAACTAGTGACCGCTACCGTGCGTTTATACTATACCGGAAGTGAAGTACTCCCGCCTACTGGTGTGAAGACACAGGGATCAAACCGAGCTGATTGCTGTAAAGTGATGTTCTCTGGGCGCTATAGCATACTGGTTGCTGTAGTATAAGTGTAAGTAGTGTTAGTATGTGTTTATACCATACAGGGAGTGGAAAGCAAACTACTCACCCCTACTGGTCTGAAGACTCGGAGATTAAACCGTGAGCCTAAATCGTGAGCACATTGCTGTAAAGTTATGTGCTCTGGGCGGTGTAGCATTCCTGTGGAAGTAGTGTTAGTTTGCCTTTATACAATAAAGGGAGTGGGAAGCGGACTACTTACCACTACTGGTCTCAAGACTCGTGGATGAAACCATGAGATCATTGCTGTAAAGTCATGTGCTCTGTGTAGTATTCTAATGTAAGTCATAGTAAAATGATAGTATGCAATGCTAGAGAATATAAGTATGTAATGTTACAATGTAGGGCTGTCAAGAGGAGAAACTTGGGGAGTTTGTACACGTCGCTGAAGAAGACGGTTGCCTTGCTGTCTGCTCCTGTGGGTGGCTGTTTAAGCTGTATTGCTTTCTTGCAATAAATCTACTTATCAGATCCACTGCTGTTTGCCTCTTCACTACATACATTTGGCGAGGAGCAGTAGAAGGTAAAAAGAAAGCAGCACTCACTAATATTTTGAGCTTGCTTGCGTTGTGCTGAAGACCCATTTTCTTTGTGAAGCTGATTTTACTCATCCCAGGGTCGTCGGCTCATTGAACTATGTCATCCGACCTTTGGTAGGATTTATATTTTTAGATTTTGGGCTTCCTCTGCCTCTTCAGTGCACAATGGTCCCTGTACTACACATGTGCAAGTAGTATTAGTATGCGTTTATACTAATTCTGTAGTTATGCAGTAACGTATGCATCATGGTCCTAGGGAGCGTCACCTCCGAGATGCAGCTCATACAATGTCCTGGGGAGTGCATATGCGGGACATTTATGTCTGCTATTAGAGGGCGGATGCAAGGCTT
Source organism: Lissotriton helveticus (assembly GCF_964261635.1). Taxonomy (NCBI): domain Eukaryota; kingdom Metazoa; phylum Chordata; class Amphibia; order Caudata; family Salamandridae; genus Lissotriton; species Lissotriton helveticus. Next base: position 1,766,490,445 of record NC_136057.1, read on the forward strand.
TCACCCTGTGATAGCAAATCCTTGTTTCCCTCTTTGAAGCAAGAGGAGGAAAACCTCGTATTGCTTTGATAGAGCGGATCCGGATGGTAAAAGTGGAGAAAAAAAATGAAGCGGGGTCTGACCCATTCATTTAAATGAGCCCCCTGGTGGATAATGTTCCGGGGCCAATCCTATTATTATATTGCGGGGTCTCCGCAGCACTGGGGACCTTAATCTCACATGTAAATTAGGCACGGGAGGGCACAGAGACGTTTCACAGCCTAGGGCATCGCCATGTCCCCGGTATTGTTTACTAATTGTTCGGGGGACTTCGAGGCCCACTCAAGTACGGGGATCGCCACCCTCCGGGGCTCTACTTAATTATGCAGGGTGGGCCTTGCCAGTCCCTGAAGCCTCGGTGGCCCTAGGCAGTGCCTTAGTGGTTCTGTAATCACACGGGCAGTACTCATGGTGTTATAAAAGTGATACACGCAGGCTTCATTTATATAATAGTCTGTTTGTTTATATTTGGTAGGTGCACCGCAAAATTACAAATGTTTTCCCTCATAACCTCCTATAAACAGACGATTTTCACAATAAACTACAGACAAGCATTGTCAGAAAAAGAAGACCCATACATTCATTTATTGGTAAAAAAAATAACTTTTATTTAAACAACACAAATAAATCAAAACGCAACTTTATTCGAACAAACAACAGTATAACATGAAATAGGTGGGAGGGACTCCTCCGGATTCAGCATATAAAACCTGCAAGACAAAAAAGAAACATAAGTATGTGTGCCATGTCCAAGAGAAAATGAAAGGTAGTCAGAAAGAAAGGAAGATAGTGAGAATAGAACAGAGAGGGAGTGGGTAGAAGGGAGAAGGGGAGGGAGAGTCAAAAGAATAGAGAGAGGAGGAGACAGAGCATCTGCCTACTGCACCCAGCCCTCACTATTTACCTCCTGGCACCCGGTTGTCTAGGATGCTGGGGTCCGCGAGAAAGAGTGCGGTCCAGCAAGTCCTTAAAATGAAACAGATATGAATGAGGCCAGAGATTACATTATTAAATACAGCAACATCACTAGCCTGCACCTGTGCACCCAGGCTGCTGCACCCCAGCCCCTTCCCTCGCACTGTGCTCAATTGCAGCTCCTGCGCACCGAGGCTTCACTGCTCACCTGCCACCACCGGTGTGTCCAACGACGTGCCGGTGCAAGCTCTGACTCTGGGGTGCCTCTGTCAGGGTGTCACAGCAGGTCTCCTGTCGGGGACGGTGTCTTGATACCACGATGGAAGCGCTCAAAATGCCCAGGGTATCGTCACGGGGTGAGCAACCGCTCCACCCATTTCGGCGCAAGCAACTCAGTGTCTGAAAAGGGAGAAATAATATAATGCTGGAAACGTCTTGAGGTAAATGAAGGTTTATTTCAAGCTTAATAGAGAACACCAGTTCAGTGCATCCTTCCTTCTTGAAGCACTATCTACCAACTGTTAGTGGTAATCGTGGTTCAAAGAGGAGTTGGAGTGCACGAGAATAGACAAGGTTAAATAATAAAATGTTATGCTAACGTTTACATACAAAGGAACAGAGAGCATTCTAGAAGCATAATGTGCAGGTGTAATGCAGTGGTGCAAGACTGTGTGCATGTACCCTTAGTAAATATCTCACTACAGTGTTCCAAAAGCCAACACCACGTGTCTGTAGGGCAGCGGTGCCTGCTGGCTCAGGCCTACAGTATGGTCCAGCAGGTCCTTAAAACTTGACAGTGATGTGACTGAATGAGGTCAGAGATCACATTATTATGCACGGAACCATTGCTTGTTCGCACCTGCGAACCCAGGCTGATGCACCCCAACCCTCCCGCAGCACCGCGCTCAATTGCAGCTCCTGTGCACCGAGGCTGCACTGCGCACCTGCTGTCATTGTTGTGTGTCCAAACACGACGGGCAGCAGTGTTTATACGTACGGAAAGTGGGCTGGGCTTGAGTACGCTAGGCCAGCGTAGTTGTGAATAAATATTCCGGGGACCTGGGCATTGTTCAGTTCCTGCCTGGCCAGGAAGTGTACTTATGTGTGTTTCTGTTGCAGTTTTGACTTTGCAGAATGCGCAATTTACATGAATATGGCACGTACCAGTAGGGCGTCAACTATCGCTAATGAGATACTGTTCGAAAACATTGAATGGAAAACATCACATGTCGTTGTCAAGGTTGTGGATATGCGCCGACACGCATGTCAATGGTGTGCCGTATTATTGAATGTGTTGCTATTGCAAATGCACACATGTGCTCGGATGGAGGGAGGATCAGCAGTGAGGCTACGTCATACTCAGTGATAACGCTCATTACAGTCAAGCAATGCATGTCAAATGTGAATCTGAAAGTCTCACATATGACACACTTCTATACTGGTAAAGCCTGACAACAGAGAATACTGCAACACAAATCTACACATTACTTTTTACTGTTTGTCACATGTGATCTCGGATGTGCTCTCTGCCCGTGGTGATGTTACCCCTTCCCGCCACCAATACCCAGGCCGAAAGGCAGCACAATATTGTGCACACACACACACCAGGGTCATCGTGTAACACACATTTGTTTTTTGATGTAACGTTTCAGATGCATTGCCATCACACGTGGAAGGCTAATGTACAGACCATGAATATTGATCAAGATGATCGTTGCATGTTGTGTGTAGAATAAGATATGTGTACACAGCAAAAAACTTTTTTTAAAAACTCTCTAAGCAGAAGGGGTGTGTCTCGTCAAACGCTGAAGAGAGAATGACTAAAATGGGTGGGGTCCTCAAACTGTTACAATGGAAAATGTTATGAACTAATCAAACACTTTTTTTTAAGGTCACATGGCAATCGCGCATCGAGCGCGCAAGGAGGCCGCACCCGACGCGATTTTGAGAAAATATATTTATCATAGTATAAGTTTATTACAGTTAGAAATATATACATGTTTAAAATATTTTAGATTATCGCTTGCTCTCATATACACTATAAAGTTTTTTAGATATAGTTTTGAGACATAAAAAAAATGAGGGAATGGTGTACCCGGCGCGGCACCATATGTCAATGACGTAACACAGGGCCTGGCAGCGTGCACTCATCGCATATGCAACGCACAGCGGGCACTACCCCATATGTACATGACATAACGCGTGGCTTGGTACTGCGTACTCGTCGGATACCAAAGTAGCAGCTGGCGCAACCTCATACATATATGATGTTAAACGGGACGCGGTGCCACGAACCCGTCGGATACGAAATGTGCATCATTTATGAGTTTAGCAATATGAGGGATAGGATTCACGTGGTGATGGAGGTTGGTATACAACCGGTCTGGGACTGCAGTTCCCCCCCCCCATAAAAAAGATATACATATTTTTGGGGAAGATAGAAAACATTACATCATTTTGAAAGTAAAAAAAAAGGATAATAGAGTTCCAAAATATTACCCAAACAAATTAGAAAAAACATAGGTTTTGTAAATATTAAAATATGAAATTAACATTTAAAAAATGGTGTGCCGTATTATTGAATGTGTTGCTATTGCAAATGCACACATGTGCTCGGATGGAGGGAGGATCAGCAGTGAGGCTACGTCATACTCGGTGATAACGCTCATTACAGTCAAGTAATGCATGTCAAATGTGAATCTGAAAGTCTCACATATGACACACTTCTATACTGGTAAAGCCTGACAACAGAGCATACTGTAACACAAATCTACACATTACTCTTTAGTGTTTGTCACATATGATCTCGGATGAGCTCTCTGCCCGTGGCGATGTTACCCCTTCCCGCCACCAATACCCAGGCCGAAAGGCAGCACAATAATGTGCACACACACACACACCAGGGGCATCGTGTAACACACATTTGTTTTTTGATGTAACGTTTCAGAAGCATTGCCATCACACGTGGAAGGCTAATGTACAGACCATGAATATTGATCAAGATGATCGTTGCATGTTGTGTGTAGAATAAGATATGTGTACACAGCAAAAAAACTTTTTTAAAAACTCTCTAAGCAGAAGGGGTGTGTCTCGTCAAACGCTGAAGAGAGAATGACTAAAATGGGTGGGGTCCTCAAACTGTTACAATGAGAAATGTTATGAACTAATCAAATGCTTTTTTTTAAGGTCACATGGCAATCGCGCATCAAGCGCGCAAGGAGGCCGCACCCGTTGCGATTTTGGGAAAATATATTTATCATAGTATAAGTTTATTACAGTTAGAAATATATACATGTTTAAAATATTTTAGATTATCGCTTGCTCTCATATACACTATAAAGTTTTTTAGATATAGTTTTGAGACATAAAAAAAAATGAGGGAATGGTGTACCCGGCGCGGCACCAGACGTCAATGATGTAACACAGGGCCTGGCAGCGTGCACTCATTGCATATGCAATGCACAGCGGGCACTACCCCATATGTACATGACATAACGCGTGGCTTGGTACTGCGTACTCGTCGGATACCAAAGTAGCAGCTGGCGCGACCTCATACATATATGATGTTACGCGGGATGCGGTGCCACCAACCCGTCGGATTCGAAATGCGCATCATTTATGAGTTTAGCAATATGAGGGATAGGATTCACGTGGTGATGGAGCCTGGTATACTACAGGTCTGGGACTGCAGTTCCCTCCCCCCCCCCAAAAAAAAGATATACATATTTTTGGGGAAGATATAAAACATTACATCATTTTGAAAGTTAAAAAAAAGGATAATAGAGTTTCAAAATATTACCCAAAAAATTTGAAAAAACATAGGTTTTATAAATATTAAAATATGAAATTAACATTTAAAAAACTTTTGAAATTCCCTGTAAAAACCATAGGTTTTACAGACGTTATATTTAGGAATTAGCATTTAAAAAACCTTTGAAATTCACTAAAAAAACATAAGTTTCAGGGACGTTATAGTTAGTTGGACATTTGACTCATATAAAACCAGAGAAATTCGCCTGTTATAGTTAGTTGAGCTAACTATAACGTGCGTGCCCGCAATGCGTTGCTGATGATGTCACATATTGCATCCCTCATGGCATGGTCAGTGACATCACTGATGACATCACTGATGACATATCAAATGACATCACTCATTGACATGACCATGTGAGGTCTGCGAAAGTTGAGGACGACGCAGTCACCGCCTATTGTTCTTTTCAGAGTGGCCGACCCATCCTACTCTTCTATCCATGAGAATATCACTCATATTGGAAGAAAGAAACCTCTTGTGTTTGCAGAGCCAATCAACGGACTTATTGCGGAGGTCTGCCCAGCTTTCCCTTTGGTCTCCAACTAATTTGGGGACCCCAGCCAAGACTAGCACGTAGGGGCAAGAGGTGGGAGGTAGGCTTAGCACATCAGTGTTTGGCCTCACACAGGCATTTCTGGGGCGGTTAAGGCAGTCCCTACTTGAACTTATGGCATTAACAGTAGCACGTATGAAATTTGGGCTACAACATTCTGAGGCCTGGATTGAATTGGCTATGTTTCCTAGGGCAACACCTTGGCTTGCCCTTTGTTCGCTGTGGAAACTTAGCCCAGAGAGCGCATTGTTATTGCTGTGATTTGTGTGCGAGGTAGCAGGGATACTATCTTTGTTGGAGACAGAACCAGGGTGTGACACCAACCCAGGTGTGTTGCTCGTGGGTAATGTAAGCATCCTATCCCTGTCAGTAGTTTGAGTCAAGTTAGCATTCCGGCACATAAAGTTAGTCAATTCAGAATTCAGACATTCTATTTTCCCCCACAACAAGTTGAATTTCATTTCAATTACATTCTTAATGTCGGCCAAGGCATTTTCAATCAATTTTGAGACTTAAGGGGGAGTGGTAACATCACCCACAGATCCTATGTTACTAACGTTGCTAACGTGATTAAAAGTAACATCAGTCTGTGTGCCTACTGCTGCAGTACAGGTAACCACCGGATTTGTGACATTGTTGCAAGGTGAACAGCATTTGGGCTTTTTAGACTCGATCATCCCTGCGACCCTCTTCCTTTTTGTGGGTTGCGTTTTTGCTTTGGCAATCTTTTGGGGACCTGCTGCCTGTGCTCTGGTGCTAATACCTGGTACTTCTTGGGCATCTGGGGCTGTCAGATTGGGTGCTTCTAAGCATATCAGGGATGAATCTAGGGAAACTGGACATGCTTCTATTGAGCTTAATTTATGGGGGTTTTTATGTGTTACACCATCAGTGTTCCGGCCTCCCAGAGATAGGCGAGAGTGCAGTGCAACTGGGTCCATGGACAGACAACGCTCTATTAGTTCAATTTCATGGGTAAGTAGAGACTCAGCCCTTACAATAAAGGCATCTAATGTCCCAGCGACTCCTTTGTGTTTGCTCGTCATACCAGAAACGCAAGGTGGTTCAATTATTTCATCACAAATTAATACACTAACACGCTAGCATACAATTTGAGCAATACAGCTCGCATTACATTGAAACATAAGCTTTAGTCCTTGATGGATGATTTCAGGGGGGTGGCCCAGCCCAGCCTCTGCCTGCCGGCCCCTGACGGGCACAGACGGGCCCGCCCTTGGCCCCCTTTAAAGCGCCTCCTGGTGCCCTGGATGCGGGACGCGGCAAGGAGCGCCGCAAGGGATGATGGGGATTGTAGTTCCTTAGATCGGTCTGCCCCCGATCAGCTGCAGGCATTCCTGGCTCTTCCCCCGGTCGCGGTAATAGCAGTAGTGGCAAATGCCAGCGTCTAAACACGGAATAGAGGGCTCCTGCCCTGCGAGAGTGTATGGCCCCCTTTAAAGCGGCTCATGTCGTGCTGTATGCGGGACGCGCAGTGGAGCGCCGCAAGAAATGATGGGGAGTGTAGTTCCTTAGACCGGTCTGCCCCCGGTCAGCTGCAGGCGTCCCTGGCTCTTCCCCGGTCGTGGTAATAGCAGTAATGGCAAACGCGAATGTCCAAACACAGGATAGAGGGCTTCACGAAACCGGCAGCCACCTCTCAACACCAGCGGCTCCGCTGGCCTTACAGTCTCAGCAGGCGGACAGGTAGGCGTCTCCTTCGCTTTGCCACTCCCGCAGTTACACCTCAGCTGGTGGTGGTAAAGTAATGGGCAGCTTCACGAAACCAGCACCCTCGAGATTCCAGGAGCTCACGTAGCACCACGGCCCCCAACTGGGAGCAAGCAGCAAAATCCAGCAGGCAGGTGGACAGACAGGTGAGCAGCCCTGCAGCGCCGAGAGACAGACAGCGTATTCACGGCTCCAGTGGTCCCGCGGTCTCGGTAAATGGACAGGCAGGCGTTAAAACCAATGAGGTCAGAGCACACCTCGTTTGTCGTAGCGTGTGGTTACAAGTTCCAAGTTCAGGTGCTGGCCGCTCTTCAAGGTGTCCCGGACCTAAGCTCCAACAGGGTACACCAGAGGAGATACCGGAGTCCGACTCGATCCGAAGGTTGATAGAACAGATCAGCAGAGAATACAGGTGCTATTTTAGCCATCCTAAAAAATAATTTATTACAATGTGTCCCAGTGGCCACCTATGGAGCTGAGATTTGGGGTACTGCAGATAGTTCCTGCATCCAGCGGGAAGGAAATCGATTTTGCAGGAAACTGCTGGGTATCCCAATCTCTACCCCGCAATATATCTGCCATAAAGATTGGAACTTAAACTACATAACTGACTTTATACGTGCTCGCCCAGCCCTCTTCTGGCTATCGGTCTGTAATAATTAGGCAGCGACTTTAACCAGAGATATTATTAACGATTGCATGAAGTGTGGAAAGGGGATGGAAATCCCGTGGCTCTCTGGAGTTTACCAAAAAAGAACTTAGAAGCCTCCTTTATTTGTCATATAATGAAGAAAGACTGGTGCGGGAAGCGAAGAAACCATTTGTCTCCAGGTATATGTCCCGTGAGCAGCCAATCCACCCTCCATTTTTTGTTTTTCTGCAAATATTACATAAAGTATAGCAAGGGGCTTCGTTACCCATTTTTCAACAGGAGCAGGCCCATTAGTATGGATTCAGCGTTCTCGAGCATGCTTGCCCTGACTGATGAATAGCTTGTTTTTCGCATTAGTACATTTCTGAGGATTGCCATTCGGGCACGCAAGTCAATGCTTAATCCCTGAACTTTTAAAGTATGGATGGATTCATTTATAATTGTTGTTAATGAATTTACAGGTTTTATTCTAGAGCGTAATACTGTGTCTTACAAATCGTCAATTCTAACTTGCTTTTATTGCTACCCTTCCCTTGTGATTTTTAATATGTAATTTTTATTATGTACTTTTATGGATATAATGTCTATCCGAAATAAAAATGAATGAACATGAACTAGAATATCTATACTACTATTATAAAGGAAGAACTTTGAACCTTTGAGGCGGGTAAACTCGGGAACCACAGCGCCAATCCACACACCCGATACATCGTTGTAATCGTCAGGGTGTGCAGATGGACATAGGCTATATAAACGTAATAAATATACGTTATTTAAAAAATTTACCGGAAAAAAAGTAGTCCCTTGGAAGAAGCGCCGGCCGCGACGTGCGTGCCCAACGTGAGGAGCGCGGGGAGGAGCGCGGGGAGGAGCGGCGTCCAGGAGCGCGAGGAGGACCGGCGGACATGGCGTGGGGAGGAGCGGTGAGGAGCGGCGGACAGGCGGTGAGGAGCGACGGACAGGCGGTGAGGAGCGGCGGACATGCGGGGAGGAGCAGTGAGCGGCGGATGAGGTAGGTTATTTATTTAGGAGCGTTGAGCGGCGGAAACATGAAGCAAGAATGAAAATCGTGAGCAAGAGGAAGCAAACGGAGCATTACAAAAATGAGCCAAACGGTGCATTACAGGAGGAAAAAGTTACGTGTGCAGGTTACAAAAGCGTACATCGTGAGCAAGAGGAAGCAAACGGAGCATTACAAAAGTGAGCCAAACGGTGCATTACAGGAGGAAAAAGTTACGTGTGCAGGTTACAAAAGCGTAGAAAGTAAACATAGAGGTATAGGAGGAAAAGGTGACATGTGCAGGTAGCAAAAGGAAGCAAACGGAGCATTAAAAAAGTGAGCCAAACGGTGCATTACAGGAGGAAAAAGTTACGTGTGCAGGTTTCAAAAGCATACAAAGTAAACATAGAGGTATAATACTGCAATATATGGAGGAAGGCTCCGGGGGGGTCTCAGCAAGCGGACAGGTAGGCGTCTCCTTCGCTTTGCCACTCCCGCAGTTACACCTCAGCTGGTGGTGGTAAAGTAATGGGCAGCTTCACGAAACCAGCACCCTCGAGATTCCAGGAGCTCACGTAGCACCACGACAACAAAAAGAATAAAAAAACAGTTCTTTTTAGAACTACCTTTAATTTATAAAAATAAACCTATAGTTTTAAAGAATCTCTGTCAATCTTTTTTCTGCAGGGTACGCGTACCGGTATGCTCCCCGGGGCGCGTACCGGGCATTCCCCCCGCGAAAATTGAAAAATATATATTTTTTTTGTCCGCGGGACCCTTTTATGGCCCCCACATCAAACCTAGGGGGTCGGGGGGGTGTACCCTGCCCCCTTATGGTCATTTCCCCCTTTGTTTTTTACCACCTCTAGTGTCTCGATCCTACCGACACACAAGATGGCGGCCGCTGCGGACTGTTTCGAATGTTTACAGACAGCCGAGAGACAATAAGCTTTCCGTGCGCAAGTCGCGTAGCGCGCCCGGTGCGCTCCCCGGTGCGCGGCTATAGATATATATTTTTTTTTAAACCCAAATTACTCAAAATCCTCTGGAGCACATATCTTGAGACATAGCAAAGGCACATCGGGCTACCAGTCCCTACAATTTTGCCAAGTTTGGTGAAAATCCATTCAGCCGTTCGAGCTAAAAGTGAGTCCGACCGCCCTATGGAAATTAACATGGAGAAAACATGTTTTGGGACCCCCCTTTTATCTCGGCCCCCGCTTGACGGATCCCCCCCAAACTTTCAGGAGAGGACCGGAGTGCCGCGAGGCAAAGTTGAGGAAAATTCAGGCAGATTCCTTAACCGGCGCCAAAGTTATTCCCAATAGAATGTTGCGATTTCCCTATGGAAAACAATCCTAACTATAACTACCTACTGGCGACCGCCAGTAGGTAATATATATATACATATATATATATATATATCACACCAAGTATGCCAGGGCACAAATTCCATAAAGCGTGAAAATGTAATTCAAAGCAACCAGAAAATCTCCCAATGCGTTTCGAAGCACAGCTTCCAAAACCAAGAAGCTGTGCTTTGAAACACGTCGGGAGATTTTCTTGTTGCTTTGAATTAACCTTTCACGCTATATGGAATTTGTGCCGTGGCTGTCTTGTTTACAAAAAGGATAAAAGACTTGGTGTGACGCTGGGGCCGCCGTCGCAAGTAGGCGAAGGAATCGCATTGTAAAGGGTTTTTATATCTATACTAATAATATAAAGACAGAGCCCAAACCTTTGAGGTGGGTAATCTCAGAAACCACAGCATCAATCACAACACCCAATACAGCATTGGAAAGGGCAGTTGCAGAAGAAGGCCATATACATTTAAAAGGTAAAAGAACCGTGCCAGCAAGGTAGTCCCTTGTGGGCGTGTCTGCGTTGTGCTGTGGGCCTGGGCGTGTGCTGGGGGCGTGACAAACGCTGGGGGCGTGTGGTACGTTCCGCCTTTCATGCCATGTCTCATATCGTGTGCTGTGGGCATGTGCTGGGGGCGTGTGCGGGGCGCGGGATTACGGAAACAAAAAGCGAGCGTTGTGCCCAATATTTCATAGTTTTTTCTTCCCAGGTTCTTTACATTCCAGCTCCGGGTGTCCACCCTGCTCCCTTTAAATACCCCTGCACCCCATAATCATAACCACCCTTACTCCTTAAAATACCCCAACACCCTTAAACACTAACCCATCTTAACCCTAGAAATATACGCTGTACCCCAAAACACAAACCTATGCCTAAACCCTAAAAATACCCCTGTACCCCAAAACCCAAACCTAGCCCTGAACCCTATAAATACCCCTGTACCCCAAAGCCCAAACCTACCCATGAACCCTAAAATACCCCTGTACCCCAAAACCCAAACATAGCCCTGAACCCTTAAAATACCCCTGTACCCCAAAACCCAAACCCACCCCTGAACCCTAAAAATACCCCGGTACCCCAAAACCCAAACCTCGCCCTGAACCATCAAAATAACCCTATACCCCAAAACCCAAACCTACCCCTGAACCCTAAAATACCCCTGTATCCCAAAACCCAAACCTAGCCCTGAACCCTAAAAATACCCCTATACCCCAAAACCCAAACCTAGCCCTGAACCCTAAAAATACCCCTGTACCCCAAAACCCAAACCTATCCCTAAACCCTAAAACTACCCCTGTACCCCATAACCCAAAACTATATCTTAAAATACCCAAACACCCCAAAACATATACCTCAGTACCACAAAACATATACCCCTATACCCATACTTACCTTATACAAACATTTTTAAAAAACATGCTTTTACCATTCATGCATTTACAATGAATTTCGTTGTAAATGTATGTGTGCTAAAGCATATAAAATGTAATACCATGCATTATAATGGCATTGGGGAGTCATGGTACTTTCGTAATGAAAGTATGCGGAGTGATGGTATGCGGAAAGAAAGTTGCAGAATAATGGGTGTTTACCCTCCCCCGGTAAATACATTGGTGGCACAGCGGCCCACATCTTCAGCAACATACTCATATTTTTTCACCACCGATTTGAAAAATGCACAGGTCTCTCTCATTGATGGCCAGCACCGACATACACTTTTAGACACACCTCTCGCCACAAGTTCTAGAATTGCGAACTTTAGAGCTGGGGAGCTACGTTCGAATCTCGGCATCAGCTCAACATCTCCCTATATAACTGTGCCAATGGTCCTACCCAACTCTCTACTACACTACAAAAGCGGATTTTATCCTACCTACGCGGGCTACTCATGTGAATAAGTGCTTGAACAATCATGGCCTTGAGAAGAAGATTGAGGACCTAAAGCATGATATCTCAGTAGTCAAAGACTTGGTGCAAAGCATTCTGCATTTCTCCTTGAAGATGGAGAAGCATGGGGTTCACCCCAGCATGGAATAATGAAATCCACAACTCATAGAAGCTGTACGCTACCAAAGACATTACCTCCCTCTGCTCCTATTTTAAGCTCTAGCTGGAGCTCAAGGCTCCTACCTAACCACCACTCTCGGCCCCACATACCCCTACCTCAGCTATCTCATGAAGACATTCTCACCCTGCTGGGGTCCTACAGACCCCTACCCAAGTTATCTGAAGAAGACATTCTCGCCCTGCTTGGGTCCTACACCGACTCTAGAATGATCTCCCAACCCGACTCTACTCCCAAAATCCCCTCAATCACTGCAGACCCTGACAGGGAACCAATCCTTAATCTCTGAAAGTTAAACATAAAGAACCTATGTCACATAAACACCTCAACTCAAGAAGTGGTCACTTCTAACCTGCACATTAACGCGATGCTTCTCAATTGTATATCAGCTGTGAAACATGCTGTTGATGTTTCTGATCTCATCATTGCACATAACTTGGACCTTCTGATCATCACTGAAACCTGGCTCAATGATACATCCTCCCTAATTTTTTTTTTTTTATAATTTTTTTTTTAGTCCTCATCTCCACCATGGTTGCAATCTGTCGAGCTTCTGAACAGGGAAGAAAGACAAATAGTGAAACTGACAAGCAAACTCAGTCAAGAACTTGCCCCCAATAGCTTATTAGACAGATGGTTAACCATCAGCCAGTTACCATTATTGCTTAAGTCAACCTTTACGCCCAGCAAGGAAGGCGAGGTTGCAAAGCAGAGAAAGTGTATCATGGCTTCGTAATCATCGGACGTGGGAAAAGAAAAAAACACTCTTCTAGCGATACCAATCAAGTAAGTGCCAAAAAGCTCTTTTTTCTGGTTTCTCAGCTCTGGCAAGATCTAATTTTGATACTTGTAGCATTGAAGTGCACCAATCATGAAAGGAAGGGGGAGATGCCTCTTTCCATCGCTTACAGATTTCTCTGCGGGCCACCAAGATGGAATAAAATAGAAGATTTTTGGTTGCACTTCGCTTCTGGTCGACTACTCCGAAGGTTACGTGTAGAAGATCGATAGACACCGTGCAACCGATGGAAGATGGAAGTTTGTTGCTAATTTGATCCCAAAAAGACCTAAGTTGGGGGCAGTCAAAAAACATGTGTGCATCAGAGGCTGCCACTAGGCCACAACGCGCACATGCGACCGAACCCCCTGTTGAAAATTTGGATAACCTTTGTGGGGAATAGTAGGCCCTGTGAAGGGTAAAAAGATGATTCCTGCGGAGCCATGCAGGTTTAACCAGGTCCCACAAAACTTTACACGACATTGTCCATAGATCGTTCAAGTTCAAGGATGGCATCAAGGGCCCCCATAGTGTTACTGGGAGATGGAATTCCCCGTCGATCTCCTCCAAGATTATATTGTACCATAGGGAAACTTCTTTAGGTGATATTGGTTTATCGAGCATGAGGGATTCCAATTGATTGCCCTCTCCTAGAGGTCGTTTGTGGAGACGAGCAGGTCTAGCTAGCTGCGCTTGAGCTTGAGCCCAACTTGAGATTTGCAGATACTTTAACCTAGACAGGTTTGGACCCACCTTGCTTGCTAGATGTTCCCATGAAAGCAAGGTCCCTTCCACAAATAAGTCACCCCATGTTAAAATTCCAGCCTATTTAGTGGGATTACCAATGCATCAGTTGTCCAGCCAGGAGCTGCAGGGAGATCCCATATTGGAGATCTATTTGAGTAATATCCTAGTTTGGTTGCGGTTCTAAGATTGTACCAAGTTCTTGCAAGACCCTGCAGCACCTTTAATTTGATCTTCTTAAAAAATTTGGGGTCGCCGAACTTGAAAAGGAAGCCCGACTGCCTGATTTCTTCACCCTGCAACAATGCCGTGAACATCAGCCCTATGCCTTGGTCTGCTGGGGTTTTTAACAGCATTCGGGCATGTGTCATCTGAAAGGCCCACGCATATATCTGAATATCAGGACCGGCTAAGCCACCTTTCTCCCTGCTCCGCCTTATTTTCTTCCAAGCTATTCTTACACTTTTGTTTTTCCAAATAAATGAGGAGATGTCGCTTTGCATCTTCGCCACAAGTGATGTGTCAAAGAATAATGGTATGGTGTTAAAAATAAAAGTTAACTTAGGTAAGATTGACATTTTCACCAGATTTGCACGACCCAGAACTGGCAAGGGGAGATGCTTCCAAGACTCCATTAATTTCCGGCATTCTTTTGCAACTATTGCAAAGTTGGTAGATGCAATCAGATTAATGTCCTTAATAATTCTTAGACCTAGATATCTGAGGTTACTACTAAGTTGGCCATTGAAATGTGCTAGGTCGCTGTTCCAAGCCATTATTTCGGTCTTAGATGCATTAACCTCTTACCCTGAGATTTTCCCGAATTCCCGTGCTAGATTTATGACTGCTGGGAACGCGGTGCTAATATCCGATGTCATGATCATAACATCATCAGCGTACAGTGACACCCTTTTTTCCCAATCTCTGTACTTGAAAGGCTTGATGTTATTAGCCTGGCGGATTTTCTGCGCAAAAGGCTCGATTTAAAGATCGAAAAGCAGAGGGGATAAAGGGCACCCCTGCCGTGTGCCCCTTGTGATGGTGAATGGCTCAGAAAGACCTCCGTTAACCAAAACGGAAGCAGTTGGACTATGATATAGGAGATCCACCGCTCTACAGAAAGACCGACCCACGCCAAATTTTTCCAAGGCCCTCGACAGGTACAACCAGTTGACCCTGTCAAAGGCCTTGGTGGCGTCCAACGTGAGAATTGCTAGAGGCGTTGAAGAAGTTGTCGCCATGTCAATTGCTCCTATAAGGTCATACGTCAGCTCAAAGAGCTGGCGACCCTTCACGAAGCCCTTCTGGTTGGAGTGTAAAACTTCAGGAGCCACCCGGCTCAGTCTCTTAGCTAAGAGGGACGTAAAGATTTTATAGTCCGCATTAAGGGGGTCATTAGGATGGCGGACGTACTTGCGTCCGTCCGCCACCCCTGAGTTTGAGGGACCGTCCGCATGGGCAGCGGCGGTCCCTCCATAGCAATTAGGATGTGACCGCCACCCTGGCGGTCACATCCTGTATGTTTTACATTGCGGCGGATGCTGCTTGAAGCAGCATCCGCCGCAATGCAAAAAACGAAAGGTGTGCATTTGCATGCACAAAGCGGCAGGCACCGCGTGGTGCCTGCCGCTTCGTGCACGCAAGGGCAGGGGGGTACCATAGGTACCCCCCATGTGCACCCCCCACGCAACCTTCACCCAGGGGGCCCGCAACGGGCCCCCAAAGTGACTGTCCGTATGCTTTTCCACGGCGGAAAAGCCGCCGCGGAAAAGCATGACTCACCCTGCATCCTAATATGGCTGGCGGTGTCTGATAGACACCGCCAGCCATGTTATTGCTTTTCCGCCGTGGTCGCCTTCTGACCACGGCGGAAAAGCGGCGGACGGATGGGGAGACCCACCAGCCATCCTGATTTGGCGGTGGGTCTTTCAGGCCTCCTCGGCGGATTTCCCGCATACTCCGGGCCGGCGGTGGCTTCCGCCGGCCCGGAGTATGCGGGAAATCCGCCATCCTAATGACCCCCTAAGTATTGAAATGGGGCGGTACGAACCACAGTCGGTGGCGACCTTACCAGGTTTCAGGATGAGTGTGATGGAAGCATTACTCCAGGAAGTAGGAGGTAAGATTCCTTCCTGCAAAATTTGGTTAAATATTACTGCAAGAAAGGGAGCAATTTCAGCTGTTAGATGTTTATATACTTCGGACGGCAAGCCATCAGGCCCCGCAGCTTTACCCCCCTTGCAGTTTTTTATTATATACATCACCTCTTCTTCTGTGATCCTCTTATCTAAAGATGAACTTTGTTCTGAGGATAATGATGGTAAAGAGATATCTTCCAACCACTCATTTATTTAATCAGATGAAATATTCATATCCTCCTGATATATATTCTTAAAAAAATCCTTGACGGCACATCTTATTTCTGCGTCTGATGATACGGTCCCTGCCCTAGTTTTAATGACATCTACATTATTCCGGCTCCGATCGGTTCTGGCCTTCCAGGCTAATATTTTGCCTGCCCCTTCTCCAAATTCAAAATTGGCTAGTTTACTAGCTTTCCATTTCTGGAGGATACGCTGGTTGAGGATAGAAGCCAGCTGCCCTTTAAGCTCCAGCAACTTCTCCTGCTTAGCCAATGCAGTTGGGTTAAAAACTTTACTGCAGGCCTCTAGTTCAGTTTGGATCAGTGACAGGTTGGTTTCTATAGATTCAACTTCTTGGGTGTATTGCTTCCTGCGGAATACTGTTTTGTTTTTAATGATCCCTCGCAGGAAGCACTTGAAAGCGTCCCAAACAGTACTGGGATTTGCAGAGCCAATATTAATGTGAAAGAATTCTTGTGCTTCAGCCTTAATGCATGCGAGGTCTTCTGGAGATGAGAGGAGGGAGCGATCAAACGACCATGTCCTGACCGGAGATCTAGTCAAACCTACAAGTTCTAAAGAGACAGCGGAGTGGTCTGGGTAAACAACCTTTACAACGCAACTTTTACCACGCAGTGCCTTTACGACGCAACTTTTACAACGCAAACCATTACAACGCATTGTGCTGGGGGGCGCTCTAGGATAGGGAATAGGTTTAATGTACTATCCAACACCTTCCCTACTATCCACGGGGACTGGAGTTGGAATAGTAAATTAAACAATTCACTATCCAGCGCCTAAAAGCACTATGCGTTGTAATGGTATGCGTTGTAAAAACCGTGTTGTAAAGGCATGTGATGTAAAAGCATGCGTTGTAATGTCATACATCCGGTCTGACAAGTGCGACGGTAAATAAGCGATATTTTTTACCGAGTCAAGCAAAGCTCTGCTTATTAAAAAGAAATCAATCCTGGATTGATGATGATATTTGAAGTTGCGAAATGAGAAGCCGGGTTTCTGACCTGCTCTTATTCTCCAGATGTCTAGGATTCCATATTGAATCATAGATTTGAGTAAAAAAGCTCTGGATTTAGAAAATATTTGTTGCCGACTAGACGGGGTCTTGTCAATCAGAGGATTAATCACAATATTAAAATCTCCTGCCATTATGACCGGTTCTGGGAAGTGCAAAAGTTCGGAGAATAATGATTCTAGGGCTGACGGGTCGTCCCGGTTAGGTCCATAATACCCAGCTATGGTAAAATGCGATCCATCTATAATCACTGCGGCGATGGCCCATCTGCCTGCGGAATCAACCTTCTGCTTTATACGTTTTGTGGTAATAGATTTTTTTAAAAGAATCGAAACCCCTCTAGTGGTAGTAGTTTGTGAAGTTGAAACAGACAGATCTATCCACCTGTTTTTTTTATTAAGTCTAACAGCTCGGCTTCAACCAGGTGTGTCTCCTGGAGTATTATGACATGCACATCCGAGTCCCGTAAGTTTTGAATGATCCTGTTAGATCTAGGTTTGGTGCGCAGGCCATTAATATTCCAGGAGAGAATCCTAAGCATGCTCATGGCAGGTAAGATTGATTCGACCAGTCATGCAGTCCTTAACCACCAACTGGAATTCAATGCCTAAAAGTACAGTGCATGTCCGTACTGTAAAGGTAGAAATAAGATAATCAACAACCAAATCGGAAATGAGGAATATTTTATGCTTTTTCCCCCAACCCTCCACACCCAAGTGAAACCCCCCCACCCACCCTTGAGGAACCCTTGTTCTATCTAACCGGAACATGTCCGGTTTTTTGGTACCCCTAACCCTTTTCTGAGCCCCGGCAAGAGTGTATCTTATAATATTGAGGGCTGCATAATGCTCCATTTATACTTATTCGCTTTGGTGCCCCCAAGGATTTAAATCAGTCCCCCATAGTGCAAAGTAGCTGCGTTTAAGTGTTAAGTGTCTCATCCTCATATTTATCTCTTTTTTTATTTTTATTTATTTATATTTGTTTCTTTTTTTTCTTTTCCTTCCTTTTTTCCTTTTTTTCCCCCTTTTATCTTTATTTCTCTATCCCCGTTATTAGTTTTTTTTTTCCTCCCCATCTTCATTATTCCACTCTCTTGATTTTTTCAAATTTCTCATAAACTTGTATTCACTTTCCCCCTTCTCTGAGAGGAGACACTGAAATTTTGGGAAATCAAGGGATAGAGGGGAAGACAGAAAATAAAAGATAATCTAGCCCTCATAGTTTTTATCCCGAGCCGCCTTCGGCCCCCTTTGCAGCTCCAAAGGTCATCAATAGGCCATCTGCAGCCTGAACCGTGTGAATATTAAACATTTTATTATTCATCATAATCTTCAGAGCTGCTGGAAATCTCAGCTGTACTGTTGCACCTAGATTTCTAAATGCCTCCATCCTTCTGCCCAATTCCCATTGACTGTTTAAGGTGGCCCTTGATAGGTCAGATCTTATTTGGAAATTGAAGCCATCTCCTGATAGGGACTTTTGTTTAAGGGCCAAATTGAGAATCTGATCTTTTAGTGAATAGGTATGGAAGTTTACTAATACCTTACGTGGTTTGGTCCTCTGTGAACTCAGTATAAAGGGGTCCCTATGTATTCGCTGAATATCTACAGCAAGTTCCTCTTCCGTGTGGTCAAGATTAAGAGATTTCTTTAAGAGTTGGATAATGTATGTCTTAATATTTGAGCCTTCACTGCCCTCTGGCACAATCAAGATACAAATATTACAGCGCCTTGCATTATTCTCCAGAATCTCCAGTCTGTCTGCCAAGGCAATATCTTCTCTTTTTAATTTAGTGATCTCTTCCTTGGCATTATCCAATTCAAGAGAGATCACAGCAACTGTTTCTTCCAGCGCACCCGTTCTCGAAAATAGGCCATCTATCTTGCTGTCTAAAGACTCGCAGTAAGATCTGATCTCTTTCTGGATTTTTGTTGACTCGTCGAAACCCCGTTTTATGTCTGCTGACAAGTTAGAGAACATGGGCAATAATGAGGAGACCGTGAGATCTGGGGGGGTGTTAATGATGGAAACAGGAGGGCTGGATGACATAACACAGGAGGAAGAGGGATTGAGAACCACCTGTAGTGGATTATTCAGATTCAAATCTAAGTTTGAGTCCCCCTCTAGGCTCTGACTTTGATTTTGCATTTGAACCTCAAGCTCGACGACACTACTTGATGCGGTGGAGGTTACAGGTAACAAAAGAGATTCCGCTGAGGACTCTCCAGTACTGATGTTATTCCCAGTATTCAGCTCTGCCGATAGTGTAGTGGAAAGGGGGATGGTCGAAGTAGTTATAGCGTCAGCCAACAGAGGGCTTATAGTGGATTCAATACGGGACATCTTAATATTGTTGAGTGCAGGAATAACCACGTCCAAACAACCAGATTGATCTGTCTCCATTTGCTGGTCAGAGGATGCGCTCACAGAGGGGGGTTGCTTTGTACCAGGTCTAATACTTGAGGAATCGCCTTGAAATAGGAACGGAGAGATGGAGTTATCTTGGAGCTAGAGTCCAAGACTATTTTCGCAACCTTGTTTTTTTTTTGCTCGTTTGGCTTTCACGTCGTTAGAAAGGTAAGAGGAAATTTTAGAAGGGGTCTTAGAGTTGCTTGCTATTTTAAACCACTCATTACCCTCTTCAGCAAATCCTGGGATCGGGCTCTCTATCTCAAAACTAACTTTCGTCTGTGCTCCGACCACGGGGGATGCACTTCCGCCCCCTTTCCTATTTTTTGTTGTACCCCCTCGATTATGGTGTTTACCGGAACCTTTTCCTCTATGCCCCTTACTAGGTATCTCAAGCTGTGTGCCCCCTGCCCCCCGTTGGTTCCCAAATCGAAACCAAGGACTCCCTGAAATAGGTTACCACGAGCTAGGACCACCCCCCTCCAGGCTTCCCCTTCTCCTTAATCGAAGCTGCTTGTGAAGTTGCTCGTGATGTAAAGTCCACTGCAGGCTGTTGTTTGGTCTGCTTCGGCTTCCCCCTCAAGCTGTACCGCTTCCTCCACACGGTCACAGGCGCGGGGCTCCATACGGAGTGACCGCAAGTGTCTCCCGCGGCGGAGCTCCAGGGCGGCCTGATGCCACAGCCAAAGTCCAAACAATGAAGGTTGCGGTGGAGAATGGCTTCGGGAGAACGCCGAACCAGGCAAAAAAGCGCCCCTCTCCTGACACATGGAAAGGGATAAAAGACTACAACTACTAATTTATAGGAAGGCAATCCTGCAGGTGCCGATATTCACTTTTTCAAGGGTTTTTTAGTGAAAAACAGCGTTTCTGGCGAAAATAACTCCGATGTTTTTTCGGGAGACTTCTCAGCTTTCTTGTGACGAAAAAAACGCCCTCATTCCTTGGTGAGTTTAGAAAAAGCGCACCGCTCTGCTAGAGCTCAGAGCGGAGTACCGCGGCAGCTAGCCTGCTGCCGCCATGTTCCTCGCATGAATGTTCCAGAGATCTACCCCTCCCCAATTCTTGACATCTTAATCTTACCAACTACTCTATGCTCAGAAGTGATCGACAGGATAAAACAGGAGGAGGCATTGCCTGCATTCACCACCCCAACCTCACAGTAAAACAATCCTCTTATACTGTTTTATCCTCCTGTGAACAGCTAGCCTCTGGAATCTGGAAAAAAGGCAAAAAGATGTGTGTGCTGCACTCAATCTATCACCCTCCTGGTGACAAACTAGTCTTCACAGAGCAAATCTTGGAGGTCATTAGCTCGACCTCGGATCAACTATGCCAGATATTCCTCGGAGAATTCAACCTCCTTTGGAATGACACAAATGATCCAATTGTCCACTCTTTTTAGACTTTCCTCTATGACCTCAATTTCTCACAGCTCTGTAAAAGACCTACTCACAATAAAGGCGCCACTATAGACCTCATTATTGCCAAAGACAACCTCATACAAATAGGAGAAATCCTACCCTGTGACTGGTCCGATC
Organism: Lissotriton helveticus; assembly: GCF_964261635.1. Taxonomy (NCBI): domain Eukaryota; kingdom Metazoa; phylum Chordata; class Amphibia; order Caudata; family Salamandridae; genus Lissotriton; species Lissotriton helveticus. The sequence continues at coordinate 1,766,511,441 of NC_136057.1, forward strand.
ACTTTCAAATTCCCTTCCTCAACTTAGATAAGGGACTGGGTCGTCAGGGTCAACCCCTTAAAGTGAAACAAATGACTCTCAATATGAGAGACCTCGACATTAACATGATAACCTCAATCACTAATAATAAATTACAACCCCCCCTAATTTGACCAACCTTGATGATCTTTCTGAGCATTACATTAATACCTTTTCCAACATACTTCACTTGGTTGCTCCGAAACAGCTCAAAAGGATCCTAGTCAAACTTTCTAAACCATGGTTTAATGTTGCCCTAAATGATGAACGGCGTAACCTAAGACTCTCTGAGAGACTCTGGAGAAACTCTCCTTCCACCACAAAACTCTCTCAAATGAGGACAATGCGAAGCATCTACAATAAACACATACGCCTGGCAAAAATCAAACACTTCAGACTTTAACTCGATGGATCCAAAAATAGACCAAAAAAACCTTCAAAATCATTAAAGAACAATCTAACCAATCTTCTACCAAAGCTCTACTCCCTTATCCCTGCTCCCTAGTTTTGATGATTTTACAGCTCACTTCGCTGAAAAAACAATGAAAATAGAGCTGGAGCTATTACTCACCAACCCAACTCTGCTATCCAAGATTCAGCCAACAGGATTTGGGGAGGCGGCAGAATCTACGACAATGCTCTCACATCTGGGACTCAAAAACAACACCTCTTGGAGCACTTTTCTCCTGCCAGCCTGCACTGAGATACTTAGCAACATGACATCCATCAAACCCTCCAACCACTTTGGTGATCATCTATCCGCCAAGCTAAACAAAGATTTTACCTCAGCGGTTCTACCTCTCTAGTCCAGGATCATTCATGAATCTCTCTCACAGGGAAAGATTCCATACTGCCTAAAAGTTGGGCAAGTTACTCCAATGCCTGAGAAGCCCAATGCGGACCTATCAGATCCAAACAACTACTGACCTATTACCAGCAGCATGACTTTAGAAAAATTGCTTGAAAAATGCGTTCATTCGCAGCTCTGTAAACATATTGAAAAATATCAATTCCTGGATCCTCATCAGTCAGGATTCAGAGCAGGGCACAGCACTGAAATAGCACTAACTCACATTGTGGATGACGCAGTGAGAGCCCTTGACGAAAATGTCCCTTGTCTCCTGATCCTTTTAGACCTGTTCTCAGCCTTTGATACCATCAAACACAAAAACTTGATTGATCTCCTACAACATAGGATGTAATTGTTGGGCCCGATCCTAAATTGGTTTGCGTCCTTCCTTCACAACCGCATGCAAAGGATCAAAGTTAATCATACCCTGGCGTCCAGCACCCCTGTCCTGATAGGAGTCCCCCAAGGCTCAGTGCTCTCGCCCACTCTCTTCAACCTATTCATGTAGCCTCTTGTGGTCTTTTTGAGCAAAGCCAACATCCAATACCACATGTACGCCGATGACACGTAATTGTACCTAAAGATCTCCTCGCAAGAGGACATAAAAACTTTAAATGCAGCACTAGCCAAAACTCAACAATGGCTAGCTCAGAAACATCTCCTACTAAATACTCTCAAAACAGAATTTGTTTTGATCACCCCACCTAATCAGTCAGCTCCTACCCTCGACTGGATTAATAGCCTAACTGCTCTGAACTGCACGCCTCACGTTGTAGACTCTGCCAAATCTTTAGGTATCACCTTGGATAAACACCTAAACATGCAGTCACACATCAGTGCTACTATTAGGAGAGCCAATATCCAACTCACCACACAGAAGAAAATCAAACCATTCCTCCCCCCTCAAGATCTCAGGCCGGCAGTTAAATCCCTGTTGATCCCAAGCCATCTTAGTCCCACTCAGAGCTACCCTGAATGCATCGACCAGGCTTTTAACGGGTTCTAGAATATTTTATCACATTGCACCAGACCTTGTGCAGTTAAACTGGTTATCTATTGAAGCTAGAATCTGACTCAAGATAGCTTGTCTGACCCATAAAGCCATACTCCACACTATCTAGCAAACAAACTTGAGCTATCGGGGTCCATTTGGAATCTCAGAAGTACGTCCACCCTTCTCTTGAAACCTCCAAGATTCAAAAAGAAAAGATCGTACAACCGTGTGTTCACCTGTCTTGCTCCTAGAATCTGGAACTCCTCGCCAACCGAGATCAGATCAAATCCTTCCAATACCTCCTTTAAAAAACTGGCCAAAAGACTATTAATGAACGAACGCACTGATCATACTCGTTAGTTCTGTTAATAACCTAAAATGTGAATTATTTTCACTGATGTTATATGATATGTTTTCACCCTCTTTTTGTTCTAGTCCTCGATAGCTCCTTTAACTGCATCAACTGCAGATTTTTGCTATTCCGGGATATTCATTGCACATCTTGGTTCTTTCTATGGGGAAACAACCTTTACAACGCAACTTTTACAACGCACTACCATTACAACTAAACTTTTACAACGCAACATCCATTACATCGCATGCCATTAAAACGCAACCATTACAATGCATGACACTACAACACATACCACTACAACGCATGTCATTACAACGCATACCATTACAACGCATAACATTACAACGCATAGTACCCTTACACTTTCCAACACTTACCCTACTGTTGCACCCCCTGGAGTTAGAGTAGTCATTTTTACCCCTACACTATCCAACACTTACCCTACTGTTGCACCCCCCTGGAGTTAGAATAGTAATTTTTACCCCTACACTATCCAACACTTATCCTACTGTTGCACCCCCCTGGAGTTAGAATAGTAATTTTTACCCCTACACTATCCAATACTTACCATACATGCAATGTAATGTTATGCGTTGTAATGGTATGCGTTGTAAAGGTAGTATGCGTTGTAATGGAATGAGTTGTAAATGTAGTTTTTAAAAATTTGTTGTAATGGCATGCGTTGTAATGGAATGCGTTGTAATGGATGTTGCGTTGTAAAAAATGCGTTGTAAAGGTATGCGTTGTAAAAGTATGCGTTGTAACGTCATACATCGTTTCTATGTGTATGAAGTTTTACTCGGAGCGCCCTAGGGCACCTCTCATACACCCTACTCCTTATTCGAGAATATTTTCCCTCAGGTTGTAATCTCACTCACCTTCTTTATGTTCTGTACAATTGCTGATGACAACGCTGTACAGCGCTCTGATACCCCTTTGGGGTCTTGTTCACGCTCTATAAAACTTTTCAAAAAAATTAAAAGAAATAAATAAGGTCAAATTATCTTATTCCCACGACTCATGACTTGGCCCTAGACTTAGCTAGAGTTGAATCTGTGAGAGCCGTTACTACCTTCTACTAGACAATTTTATACCTCCCTTCCCATCTGCACAAAATACCACAAGGCCCGTAGGATTACTTTCTAATCCTATTCCATCTAGTAATTTCACACTCCCATCTGCACACCACTACTTCTGGAATTTTATCCTAATCAGCTAATGTCAAGATAATTGTTAAGCTGGAATGTACCAGGGATTACACTGAGGACACTGATTGGGAAGTTTATCGTTGACCATGAGGTTTGTCTGTTCAAAGAGATATGGACAGTGGAAAATATTTACAGTAATGGTTGAAATAGTTTTTCACACCTGCGATTAGTTCACCTGCAGGGAGATCCTCAGAGAGCTTATTAATGTGGGTGAACATCACACTGAAGTGTTCCATTATAGAGTTGTCACTTCCTTCCCCTGACTGATTTGCAGGGCCTTGTTATAATGCAGCCCATTAAGACATCCATTCTGTTAATTAACATCTACAATAGAAATACTGGTAAGCAGGAAGAATCCAGAACTACAGCTTTGTAGGTAGGATACAATACTATCCTCATCTCAGTCTCCCACAAGGCCATCATCTCAGGGTATTAAAATGTATCATTCAAACCCAATCATATAGCACAAGATTTGTGTGCAGAGGAGGAAGTGGCATTGAACATTCCCAAGTTAATGACCCCCTGCAAGAGCTATTTGTGTCCAGGGCTGCACTGGAAATGATAGCCCTCTTTCTTACCCATAGACTAAGTGCTTGCAATGGTCGTTCTATTTCGGATCTAATATTTCATAGAGACAATTCCTCGAGACCACAGCCTCCTAGATCTCTGCATTTGGGGTACTATGGTGGATATAGGGGTCAGCCCACAACCCTTTGGTATTAACAGTTGGCAACCAATTGTCTTATACATTGACGATGGTCCAATATCTAGTAGGAATACTTTAAGACTGGTCAACAATCGAAGGAATGTCAAATGAAACGCACTTTGTTACACTGAGGACGTGATCCCCTAGAAATGCGACAAAGTGGATATTCACATGGGGAAAATGCTAGAGAACTGGGATTGCGAGATTCCATCCTCAAGGAACACAACCACCTATTTTCGAACCTTAAAGGCATTCAAGCAGGCTGTTAAGAATCCAAAATCCCAGGAGTGGTTCTCTGATATCTGTAGGGAGATTAGGAGCAACACAGTAATTACCCTAAATTTAGGTAACAGGCTGCGATTGGGGAGTCGAGAGCAGCATATAGGAAGACCATCAATTCGCCCAAAGTATTGTGGGAGCAATCTATCTGGTGAGATATTTTAGAGGCCTCACTTAAGAAGGACTCAAAAACATTTTGGCAGATGGTGGGCCAAAGAGCCAAAGATCTGGTCAAGCAACCCAAATCCTGTATTCAGCCCAGAGAATGGGATGAATACTTAAAATTGTTATACAATGACCCTGCTCACCCCCCTCCTCGCCCCCCCAGCAGCCAGCTACCCTTTCCTGAGGATCACAAAGCAGCTCCCGCCCTCAGAGCCCGCCACTTACATTTACCATTAAGGCAACTTTGTTGGCAATTTGCTCCCAAAGACAGGGGAACGCCCTCGCCGCCGTTCCCCGCATCCGAAGAGCCACAACGGGAGGAAGAACCTTCTCTTACCTGGCTGCCAAGACGTGGAACTCCCTCCCCATCCACCTCCGCCTGACCCAAGACCACCTCTCCTTCAGGAAGCAACTCAAGACCTGGCTGTTCGAGCAGTAGCGGACCCCCTTTCCCCCCTTTCGCCTTGAGACCCTCCAGGTGAGTAGCGCGCTATACAAATGCTTTGATTGATTGATTGAGAGAAAGATACCATTCCCTCTGATATGTTCTACTCAAACCCTTCAAATTTAGGCCATATATTAATATAATTTCCAACACAATAGCCACAGGTGCACCCATGCTATCTATGTTAAAGGTGCGGAAATCATCCCAGTTCAGAAAAAAGGGTGTTGTAACCACCCATGTAACTACCACCCTATTAGCTTATTCGACAACCTGCTAAACAATTTCTGCAGGTACAAAAGGGGGTGGTGATGGACAGAGCATCTGAATCAATCAAACACTCACACCCAGTCAAAAGATCTGGGTATAATATTTGCATATGGCCATGTCTGAACTGGGGTGACAGAGTGGGCTAAAGAACAGTGATGAATTAAACCCAGATCTGTTGACTGGGTGCGAGTGTTTGATTGATTCTGATGCTCCGTCCATCGCCACCCCCTTTTGTACAGCTTTGTTTTCCATAAGTTGGCAGGGTATGCTCAGACGTGAGTCCCTTGCTCACTTTGCCACCGGATTCAAGCAAGCCGGGCTGAAGACGGCTGAAATGCCAGAAACCGGTCCTCGGAAGCTTGTTTCCGGTCCAGGGAATGCATGGCTTGGTAGTTCGGGCTGGACTGTTCCCATGAGGCACAGGGTCAGACTGATTTGCATATGGCAATGTCTGAACTGGGGTGGCAGAGTGGGCTAAAGAACAGTGATGGATTAAACCCAGATCTGTTGACTGGGTGCGAGTGTTTGATTGGTTCTGATGCTCCGTCCATCGCCACCACCTTTTGTACCACTTTGTTTGCCATAAGTTGGCAGGGTATGGTCAGACGTGAGTCCCTTGCTCACTTTGCCACTGGATTCAAGCAAGCCGGGCTGAAGACGGCTGAAATGCCAGAAACCGGTCCTCGGAAGCTTGTTTCCGGTCCAGGGAAGGCATGGCTTGGTAGTTCGGGCTGGACTGTTCCCATGAGGCACAGGGTCAGACTGATTTGCATATGGTCATGTCTGAACTGGGGTGGCAGAGTGGGCTAAAGAACAGTGATGGATTAAACCCAGATCTGTTGACTGGGTGCGAGTGTTTGATTGGTTCTGATGCTCCGTCCATCGCCACCCCCTTTTGTACCGCTTTGTTAAACAATTTCTGCAAGCATGTTTTAGGCCATTTAACATCTTGGATAGAAGTCAACAATGTCAACCTCCAACTCGAAGCAGGTTTTAGGCCACAAATTGAAACTATTGACTAGATCATCAGGTTACGTATGACTAAATGGACGATGGTTGATGTTGGACAGGTACACTTTTCACTGCTTTCATCGATTTGCGCTAAGGCTGAGTTTTGGCCTCTACCCTTTTTCTCTGGTTTGTAAACAAAAGTATAGACTGAATGTTAAATTGTGTTAGTGACTCCCCATTATTGGCCAAATATAAATTACCGGCTTACTTTTTTGCTGAAGACACCTTGCTGCTTTCCAAAATACACATGGCTCTTCACACGCTTATGGATACGTTCTTACTCTTTTGTGACCCATTTGGGCTAGATGTAAACGTTAGAGGTAAATGCTCCAAAGACCAAATGTATGTTTTATTCTAAAAAGATTGATTGGGCAGTAGTATTGGATTGGGTGGTGCTTCTCTCAAGAGAGTATCGGAATTTGAATATTTGGGGATCGAATTGTCAAATAGGAAGTCCTGAGGATCCCAAATCCCAAAAAAGGAATTCATTAATCAATCATACAGTTTTTGCCATTCTGAGGTTTGCCACGAGAACTCCATCCTACCCTATTTCCCCTGTGACACAGACTTACAACTCCCAAGTCAAGAGCGCCCCTTTGCACACTGCCAAGCTCTGAGGTCATGCAACTGCTTGCTTCTTGGCGTCGGTGAAAACAACTTTATAAGGGCTGTTGCCTGTCTAGGGTGGGGAACTCAATTGCTGCTGCTCAAACTGGATCTCACCCTCATGTCAATCCTGGAAGAGGCGGGATTGTTGCTCTTATTGTCCTGGATTTGGGTTTGGTCAATAGATGCCTTAAAGCCATACAGAGAAGATTTAAGTGAGGTAATTGCCTTAAAAGATTAATATAAAATCCCTTGGCTGGTGAACATTAAACAGACCCTTAGACAGGGCTAGGTAGCCTTTGGGGTACCCCCAAAGCCATTAAAACCTAAGCTAAAGCGTTGTCAAAGGGTCATTGGACACATTTTATTACACTTAGTGAATCCTTTGTAGCAGGATCAAAGCCTTTTGTAACACACAAAAATGAATTTGAACTCGAGTACGTCCTGGATTATATACTCCCCACCCACCGAGCACATTCCTTTATCTGCAGTTTCTGTACTGTACCCACCCTCTGGCTATCTACACCTCATGATGGGCGTCGTCAACGGACACTTCCACTCTTTGCCAAGTTTGTTGTTCTTTGGATGAGTCGGAGGAGCACTTCTTAATTTTTGTAGGGCATATTCCAGACTGAGGCTAAGGTGGATTGCCCTAATGTGTTGGGCTTTGGGTCTAACCGATAAATTAATCGCATTACATTAATCGTCTTAAATTCACTAAGTATATGCAACAGTGACACAAGAGCGGTTGTGAGCTTTGCAGTGACTAAATTAATCAATTCTGCATGGTCGAAGCACCAGAAGATTTTAGACTCTATTAAGTACTAGTGTTTGAAACAGGAAAGGTAGTTTTTTAATTTCCTTCACTTGCAAGCTTGAAATTTGAGTTACTATTACAAAGCTATTGCTGATTTGAATACTGCTAGTATTTTATTATTCGTCGTTTTAACTTGATAATATATGTAAATGATTGTATTTTATGGAAATGTTTTGAATTTGGACTTGAATTCGAACTGACAATACATTTGGAATTTGGATAAAGGGACAACTGGTGATAGGCAGGTGAGAGGCAGAAAGAGGCAGGCAAGACCTGTAGGAAAGATACAGCTCTGAGATGGGCAGGTACAATAAATAATAAAGAGGATGAAACAGTTGGCAGACAGGTGGGATATGTGAGATAATACTGAGAAATAGTCTGTTCAGAGAGAAGGAGAGGGTGGGGGTGACATTGAGAAAGGTGAAAGAGACAATGATTTGAGAGACAGCTCAGACCGAAGGGTATACAGGTGAGAGAGAGAGGCGCGATAAAGAGTCAAGTTAGAAAGACACCGGAGAGAGGTGGGGGTGAGAAAGTGATAGCTGAAAGAAGGGACGTAATTGAGAGAGTGGGTAGTTTTAAAGTGGCAAAGTTGAACAGGGTACCTAGCAGTCATACAGTTTAGAGAGAGAGGTTAGAAATACCTGCTGAAAGAAAGGCAAGGAGGATGAGAGACATTAGATTATATTGGGGCAGAGACAGGCGAGAAAGAGTAAGGCAATGGGGTATGAAAGGTGGGAGGTAGGTGAAACAGAGGTGAAAACAGAACAGATGAGGAGGTCAGGTGAAAGAGGAGAAGACAAGTATTTGCAAGGAGATCAGTAGAAGGACAAAGTTGAGATAGACAGGGGTGGAGGAAAGAGATCGCATCATGTGAGAAAGACCGAAGAGAGAGGCAGAATAAAAACGTTAGGCAGTTAACAAACAGACAGTTCAGAGGGAGGTGACAGTGGGTCAAAGGCCATATGATGCCACGTCCTGTGAAGTCACTAGGGTAAAAGGACATGGTGAATTGATGCCCATGGACTAAATGGGTCTGGGACCGAGCAGCACGGCTTAGTAGTGGGATAGGTGAGTGTTTCAAAGCTCAACAATTATGACACCAGGGCACCAGGGCCTTGACTTCAGACTGGTATGCTTGGAAGAGCAAAAAACCATGGACACACCCCTGCCCAAACCATTCAGCCTCCATAAATGCTCCTGCTGCCCCTGAATATGCCTAAGCATTTGAATGAGGCAAGCAATCGTGTTGTGAATATAATTTTCAAAACCATTTTGACTTCGACATTATTTCAAATTGCTACTGAACTTGTCATGTTGGGGTATGTATATATTTGCAAACCAGGTTTTGACCTCATGTAATTCCAATACCATGAGTATATTTTTTCCATAAGCGGCTAAGGAGAAATGCTATCTTTACAGCCCGACGTGGAGTGCATTCAACACATACACTGCAAACCTTGCTAACTACACATTCATGCCTTCAACAGATATGTATATATCTGAGTAATAGACTATAGGACTTATTTACAGTTTGGCATAGTACGACGTGTAGCATTTTCTGGGGGTCATCCCACCGCACCAAACGCACATGTCCCTTGCTGTATTTAGTGACCTGTGATGCTCCTGTCTTATCGACGTACAGCGGCAACGAGCAGGGAAAATATTTCGCTGCCTCCATGTGCAGGGAAACAGCTCGCTGGGAACACGGGATATTTACCTTGTTTTCAGAAGCAACAAACTCCCACGTTGGGGGTTTATTTTCTCTGAACTAGAACAGTTTGCTGAGCGAGTTGTTTAAACACGGCACCCACTCATCAAACGTCACTGCCCTGAAGAGAGGTGACGTGGCGGTGTCTGACTTTACAGCAGATAAATGTCCAGGCAGGTATTTCTAAATACAGCAGGTGGTCATCTGGGAAAGTGGTGGATTCATGACCTCGGCTCGCCAGGCAGGACAGTGGGACTCCTGCCATTGCACAAACAGGACTGTGATGTTTTGGACATTCCTTACCTACAGCAGTTTTTCCCCTACTATTCCGTGTGGCTCAAATTCTCTCCAAGGAAACTAGGGCCTCGAAGTGCAAAGAGTGAATACAAGACAGGACAGCAGGCAAAGTTAATGTGCTGGGTAGTGTGAACTGGAGAGAGCAGAACTGTGCTATAGTTGCAAAGAGGTGACACATTTCTGCTCTCACCCTGCGCAGGTGCACTTTCAGCAGCCAAGTGCCAGCGCATGCGCCATTTTGCAATGGTGTCTGCTTTGTGGTCAGCATAGTTTATGTGCAGGAATGGGTCTTTTACTGCCCACAAACTATGCTTTAAGGCAGTTTCCTCTTTGTGTGTTGCAGAATGCAGCAAACACACAAAATGTGATGAGAGGAATGCTTGCAATAAGTCTAACCACTGGCAATCGCTCGGGATAGCATTCCAGCCCATCATTCTTTTGCTCACCATGCCACCTCAAGATTGGAGCCAGACATATGCAAATTAGTCTTGACTCTGTTCTAAAGGGGACACTCCAGTCTAAACTGCCAAGCCGCCTCCCACAACGGTGGCTGGAGGACTGCTGAGTTGGCATGGTGGGGAAAAAACCAATGTGATTGGAATGCCATGATTTAGACTTTTTGGAAACATTATACCCATTCAGTGATGAGTGAATTAATAACCTGCATAGCTGGATCTATGTCAGAATATGGATAACAATAATATTGTCTGAGATATATATTTAAATACCTAAATGCTGTTTACAAACATATGGTTCCACTGGATCTCGATTTTTTATTATTATCTGCAAGGGGGTGATCATTTTGTAAATTATATTTAGGCCACAATACTTGAGTCAAAAATATTAGGCCACTACATTCTGGTACTATTCCACTGAACCCGACTGCAAGTTTCAGTTGAACAGATTATGCAGTGGACAATGGGATTGTATTTGTAATTGGGTCACTGAGATGCATGTTTGTACTGATAAAGGAAGTTGAGGTTCTCCTATACACTAAGATTTCTGATTTCATCTTTCATAAACTTTTGGGTGGCTTGGGTATATGTATTGCAATTTGGAGTTAGGAATTTATATAAAGCCCTCCATCCTTGCTTGGGGGTGTTTGATTATTCGTTGCTTCCAATGTTAAGGGTCTGATGAGAAATTGAATTTTTTAATCTGATCCTCTGTTCTAGGCAACCGTCAAGGTGATCAACATGGCCCAGCCAGACTTTCGCTGCCAGACGAATGCATTGTACACCCCACTCACTGCGCTGAAGTACGCGGACGACAAAGGCAACTTGTCTGTGCGAACATTCTATAACCTACTATTCAACTTCGGCACCCTCTTCCACTTTAGCATGAATCTGCTCAAGTGCATGACCTGTAACTGCTTCAGACGCCGGGTCAACCCCGCATAGACCGGCTCTAGGAACCTTAGGTGGGACTGAAGTGTGTTGTTTAGAGAGGGGCCGGGCATACTTCCACACTGAACTCTTACCGACTACAATAGAACCCCACAAGAAATACCTGGAAATCCCAGCTATCTAGTAAACCCATTTTAAATCATGAAGGAATTCAATAAACAGGTATAATGACACCCAATGGAAATAATGAGATGTGTTATGTCTTCTGTTTATTATTATTCTATTTAGATTTTCTCTGTTGTTGCTGTGCAGGCTGCTTTCCATCTGGATTGGAGGAGACTAGACTACAGAATGGCAATGCTTTAGTAAGTAAAACACTCATTGGCAAAGCCAGTAGGTCAGTCACTTTGTTAGGTAATGTGTTTAGTAAACGTTGGACAAGAAAATCCTACAATGAAGACACATCATGGAATTCAACGTCATGGACACGGAGAGTAGGACTCCATAGTTGAACAGACTGTATTAGCAACTGGGCCATCAAGGAATAGTAGTATGAAATGAGTCCGAAAATGAAGGTTTCATTGTAAGTGGTAAAGACCATGAAGAGCAAAATATTGTATGTAGATATATATGGCAAAGGACCTGTATTTTTGTTGTTTCATTAAAAAGGTTTGTGCGGATATTTCTTTACATTGTAAACAAAAATTCAACAAGATGTTATCAGGACAGGAAATTAAATAGCTCGCAAATTATTTTCACACTGCATCTTTATGATAAGCCAAAGCACCCCAACAGCTGCACGCTTCCTACACATAAAGTCATAAAATAGAAATTAAAACGATAATGGGCCAGCAATGTAAATACATGAAAGTACACACATTGGACTCCATTCACAAAGGTAAATTTGGTTGTAATTATAAGTTTATGACCAAACATACCTTTTTTACACCATTGTAATATATTTGACCTCCAAACAGACCTTTTTTAAATGTATTAGGATCTTGAAACTTAAGAAATAATTCTCCACAACACCTGCCAGACACAGTGAGATAAAATACATCCCTGAGATCTCAGAAACAACTATTCAAGATCTCTATGATCTACACATTTTGTTGAGTTTAGAAGAATGATTATCTTGTGACAGAGAGGAGGTGGCCAAGGATCTTAATTTTGAGGATCACGTTAATAAGTGGTTTACGTAAACAATCCGACTTTATTCCAAATTTGTCAAAAGATAATGTGATTGATGTATTTTGTGAATTGGTAATGTCTGACTTTGAGAAAATCAGAAGAAAATCTTGCAAAAATAATTTGAATATTAAAGAAAAAGAACCTTTATGAATGTGTTGATTGATTTGAATATTATTGTACAGCAAGTAGACAAAGGCGACAAAAGGTAAATGTCTTAAGAATGAGGCTAATAAGTATATTTCTTATTCTTTGGTTTTAATTGTTGACTATACACTACATAAATCGACTCCACACATTACGTTACTGTTAAAAGGTGGTTCTGACACTAGGGGCTCCCCTGATTTTTCGCTTTTTAAGCACATAAGTGTTGAGCTTTTACTGTGGGGGAGGCTCATAATCTGGGACTCACTCACAGTGAACTCCTAATGAAGGAGACTGCATGGAGATTTTGCTGGTGTCCCCCTGGCTTGACTAGGCTGTTGCGCCGCAGCTGGAGTATGGGGCACCAGACTGGTTACATGCAGACACATGGGTACATGCGTGTGCACACATGTAGGGGCGGCACAGGGGAGATTTCTAGCATGCGCAGTCCAGGAGTGGGTACAAATTGAATGGTGTGGCAGGACTTATGCAAAATTGGGTGGTGACATGGAATAGGATTTATACATTGGAAAGAAACATGCCAGGGAAAGTCAGTGTGTCTTACTGTGTTTTCACTTCATTATTCCCCTATGGAGATGTGGGGCCCATGGCTAAAATGACTTTCACAAGGCCTAGAGATTCCAGACACGCACTAAAGTCCATTGTAGTGTACGTGAAAATAAGTATTCTGCAGAGTCCAAAGTAATATTTGTACTGCTTTTGTGTTGCTCAGAAATGTCATATTTCTCTGAGTCCCTGGCTGGGGTCTGGCCCTGGCAGGTTCGATTAATGCCCTTTCTTCTCTGAGCGAAGATCTTCCCTCCAAGGAAGGGAGATAGGTGGAGCTACAAGCCAATCCATCAACTGCTGTCGCTGGGTGCCAGGCACCAAGCTGAACCCCAGTGAAGGCAGTGAGGGGGGAAGGAGTTAGGTTTCAGAGGCCATGTGGTCAAAGACACTGGACGACTCAATTTTGAACAATCCAGAGACTGGATAAGAAGGAGGGAGCAAGGCAGGGAAGTGATGTGTCGCTTTTTGATAGGACACACAGAGACTTCCTGCCAGCCCCCTACTCAACTTTTAAAAAGTACGTGCACAGGAAGAGAAGTTCTCTCTGGGGTGTGGTCTGCTGAGGCAAAAGGTGCTGGAGCCTGACACAATGGGCAGTTGGAAGGAGGACACCCCTGACTGCTCCCCAGGCCCCTAACAGCGCCATAAGAAGAGCCCAGGGCCGGTGCGCAGAAGAAGAGTCCTCTGCGTAGGGAGAAGAGAGGCGCAGGGAGCCTGTGAAAACCACTCCCTGCAGAATGCACCCTCATGGAGACCCAGGGATGAAGGAGAGTGCTCCCAGTGGCTGGGGGACGACACCAGGAGCAAGAAGACGCAAAAATGGGGCAGATCGGACCCCCAGGGGCTGAGATATGGCCCCGGAAGGTAGGCGACCTTTGACCCCTGAGAAGACTGACAACAAGTGCGTGGGGCTCCGCCGCCGGTCTCAGAGGTGCCCCCAGGGTGGTTCAACGGTACAAAAGGGGGTGATAATGGACGGAGCATCTGAACCAATCAAACACTCACACCCAGTCAAAAGATCTGGGTTTAATCCATCACCGTTCTTTAGCCCACTCTGCCACCCCAGTTCAGACATGGCTATATGCAAATCAGTCTGACCCTGTGCCTCATGGGAACAGTCCAGCCTGAACTGCCAAGCCATGCCTTCCCTGGACCGGAAACAAGCTTCGAGGACCAGTTTCTGGCATTACAGCCGTCTTCAGTCCGGCTTGCTTGAATCCAGTGGCAAAGTGAGCAAGGGACTCACTTCTGAGCATACCCTGCCACACTTATGGCGGCCAAAAGCGGTACAAAAGGGGGTGGTAATGGACGGAGCTTCTGAACCAATCAAACACTCACACCCAGTCAAAAGATCTGGGTTTAATCCATCACCGTTCTTTAGCCCACTCTGCCACCCAGGTTCAGACATGGCTATATGCAAATCAGTCTGACCCTGTGCCTCATGGGAACAGTCCAGCCCGAACTACCAACCAAACTTCCGAGGACCGGTTTCTGGCACAATGGGCAGTTGGAAGGAGGACACCCCTGACTGCTCCCCAGGCCCCTAACAGCGCCAGAAGAAGAGCCCAGGACCGGTGCGCAGAAGAAGAGTCCTCTGCGTAGGGAGAAGAGAGGCCCAGGGAGCCAGTGAAAACCGCTCCCTGCAGAATGCACCCTCATGGAGACCCAGGGGATGAAGGAGAGTGCTCCCAGTGGCTGGGGGACGACACCAGGAGCAAGAAGACGCACAAAATGGGGCAGATCGGACTCCCAGGGGCTGATATATGGCCCCGGAAGGTAGGCGACCTTTGACCCCTGAGAAGACTGACGACAAGCACGTGGGGCTCCACCGCCGGTCTCAGAGATGCCCCCAGGGTGGTTCAGGTCCCGGGGGCTGCCCCCCAAAGAAGTAAAGACTGGGTGCGGCGTCGCGCACCCATGAAGCCGCCCCCGTGGGGTGCCACGACTCCAGGAGCCCACCCTGGCCCCCCTGAAACCTGTGCCGGAGAGCGCCGTCACGCTCCCCGAGTAGCGGTGCGGGAGGGGGGGCCCATGAGCCAAAATCCGGGCCCCGTGTGAGAGGCGGGGGTAGGAGTCACCGCAGTTCCCCCCACTAAGAAAACAGGAGGAGGGGCCCGGGACCCCTTCTCCGGGCCTCAAAGGGACCAGGATGGGGGAGTGCCGTCGAGCCCCCCCTGAAGATATCCGGGGGCCCGGGACCCCATTCCCAGGCCCGAAGTAAGGCAGAGGTGGGGGAGTGCTTCTACACTCCCCCGAAAATGTCCGGGGGCCCGGGACCACATCCCCGGGCCCTGAGTGTGGAGGAGGCCGGGGGAGTGCCATTGCACTCCCCAGAAGCCCAGCGGAAGCGGGAAGTCGACTCGCGTCTGCCCACCGGAGCGGGATGACCAGAATAAGACTGCTGGCTCCCGCGGCAGCACAGAAGAGTGCTGGCCACGCAGGGAGCCGGCAGGGGCAGCGGGGGTGGGCTCCCTGTGCTACCCTCCATCGAGGAAGGCCTACGGGGTTCCGGATGGGACCAGGACCCCAAAACCAAACGGAGGAGGAGCCAGGGGCCTGGGTGGGACCGGGCCCCCAACAAATGGCCTAAGCAGCCAGGGGTGGACTCCCCGAGCCGTCTAACTCACCTGGGTGTCTGGGTGGGACCGGACCCCCCAACAGTCGAAGTAGCGGCCGAGGGCCCACATCGCGGCTCTCCCCAGAGCAGCGGGAGAGCCGCTCATCAATTATGCAGCACAGCCCGTAATGCCTTGCAGGCCAGGACCGGCCTGCAAGGGCATGCTGGCGTTTTCTTGGCTTGTGGTGGCCCCAGGAGAACGGGGTCACCGCCAGACATGTGTTAAGGTGCTGGGGGAGCTGTTAGAGAAGCGCAGTCTCCCCCTGCATGAAGAGGAAAGTCCCACCCAAAAGTGTCTTTGAAATTGGAGAGAATAACCCTTCAAGGGCTCAGCATGCCTTTTAAACCTTCTGGGCTGGAACTTTTGTTCTCCAGCTGAGAGTGAATTGAAAAGTGCTTCATGGAGTGAAGGGCTGAGGTGGTGGATGTCTGGAAGAAGACATCCCCTGGAGGTGAAGGGGTGTAATTGCACCACAGATTCTTTTCCTAATGTTATTCTTTATAGAGGGACTGAAGTGCATGTGTTTAATGTGAAGTACATGATTAAGGCAGAGTCATAAGCAGAGTGGATTTAAGTGCCTAGACATTCCTGCTATGGTGTCTGATTGTATTTACTTAAACCTGTGATTTTATCTGTGATGCCTTTAGAGGCTGCAATTGCAATGCATTCTAATGATATCCAAATGTTATGAGCACTGTCACTCTAAAGTGATGCTTAAACATGTAATATTGCTGCTGCGCTTAGGGGAAGAACCCAGACTGTAAGCCCTTAAGATATAGAGGTGCATACCTTATGGTCAGTAGGAAAGCTCAGTCAGGGTTGTGTGTCACCTAGGCAGGGTTACCTATTTTAAATGCTGGTTGAAGTACTGGCGTGGGTCGCCACTGGGATGGTGCCAGTGCGCAGGGCCCTTGCTCCAGGTTATGATCCACAAACTGCATTGGGGGCAAGATGATGTGCATACATGGGAGTGGTGGTACTAGAACCCACCCCCCCCCCTTGCGGGAGGGGTGGAGATGTTATGCAATGTCACAAAGTAATTCCAACAGCTTATGTATGTTTGTAAATTGGTGCATAGTATTGAGTAGTGTGTGTGTTTAATAAATGTACTCTTACTTTTATAAAGCAAAGTACAGACTGGACAATCAATTATTGAGTGTTATTTCTGCGCACTTGCAAATGGCGATTACTAGCCCACACCACCTCCCTTGAGTAAGCCTCAGTCAGGCGATACAACTGGGTGTTTGGTTCCCAGTGAAGGCTGAATGTAGTCATTTTATTTGTGCAGGCCTCACAGATGCTGCCTCATTTTCCAACATTGGTGTCTAGCTGCCGGAAACATAGTACCCCATTCTGGTGCGCATTTATAGCATTTGATAAGTCCAGTTTTGCCACACATTACCTATGTAGTAATGAGCGAATGGAAGAGCGCAAGGCTCTGAGAAGGGTTTAAAGTTTTGGTTATGCAAACTAAAGGATCTGGAAAGGAAAGCCCCGCGCACATAGGTGTCATGTGAAGATATTATGGTTTAAATGTAAACTGTATTGATATGACGGCGCTATGTTGATTATCATGTGCTAGCGGGATGGTGCTTTCCAGGACATGATTACAAACAAATGTTCAAAACCATATTGTAGACCTTTGTACCCTAACACTACGCGCACTACACCTGCATGAGGAGGGTGTCTCCTCAAAAGATAGGGACAGCAACTGATACCTACATGACAGAGGAGGGTGTAGGGATGGATGGACCTTCATGGGGGTCAGGAGAAAAAGGGGTCCTGGGAGGTTCCCGCGCTTTTTAAGGGCAGGGAGGGTGTCCACAGAAGGGGCACCAGATATCCTTCCCTCGCTGAAAGTTTCTTGCTATTGGCGCAGACCAAAACCACTGGAAGGGTGGGGCAGGAGGTTTCTTCACCCTGAGTAGTAACACCCCAAGGGTTCCCATGGTGAGGGACCCCAACAAACTTTCCCCATGGTGGGAGGAGGGTGTGGTAGAGTTGAGTGTCCAGCAGGCCCCCCGGGTTAACTGGTGGGGGGATGAGCAACCCAAGGGTGTCCCCTGGTAGTGGGTGGCCCCAAAGGAGGGTAGTTCTTGCGTGATGGTGTGTAGTGGAAGCCCCTAGGTACCTTAGGTGGGCTAGGTAACTGACCCCATTGGAGATCTGAGTGGGGGTGATGTGCTCCCTAGTTTCCAGTTAAAGGGTTAGTGGTGGACGGTGACCAGTCCGGTAGTTCCTGTGGGACTTGAACCCCAGGACCTGGAGCTGGTGGAGGGAACCTGAAGTGGTGGCTGGGGGGATGCCTAGCCGGTAACCAGTCAGGTAGGTCCTGTGGGTCTTGGACCCAAGGACCAGGAGCATGGGGGTGTTCCCCTAGCTCGAGGTAGGAGGTGGACTTCTGCAAGGAAGTACCACCCTGAACACAGGAGGGGCCTATCTTAAGTGAAGGGACCCTGCTCTTCAGAAGGGGTGGTGCAGGCCATCCAGGGACCAAGTAGGTGCCGGAACGGTCTCCCAAGGCGCTGCCGGGAGACCGGGGAGAGCCACGAGAAGTGGGCCTGGGCCTAGCTAACTCGGGGCCCACAGGCTCTCTAAGGCTACACCGGGAGAAGAGCGCGCCTCTCGGAGGGACGGGTGCATAGGCCCTGTTCTCGCACCGGAGAACAAGGAAGGGGTCTAGGTTCCCGAGGTAGTTTCCGTGTGGAGCTATTGATGGGGGGAATGAGCTGTAGGGGGGTCTGACGAGGCACCCTCAGTGTTCTTCCCTAGCACTGCCAGTGTGGTAGTGAGGCCGGTCTGAGGTCCTATTTTTGGAGTCAGGCCAGTGGTCAGGGGAGCTTTTCTGTGTGGGAAAAGCATGAGTGGCTGTGCTTTCTTTACGGAAGCCAGTCATCCCAAAAGGGTGGTGGCAGCAAAATGACCTCAGCGGCAGGCTGAGGGTGAGGGTCCAGAGAGGTTGCATCTTTGGGGTGCCAGGACCAAAACGGAGAGAGGGTACTGGTTGGAACAAACTCTGGAAGGGAGACTCGCTAATGACCCAGGGATGGGATGTAGACCTATCCCAGGAGACCGCATTAGTGCTGAGGCACTATACCCTTGTCCAGAGTAGGGGTAGGCATAGTGTTGCATGCCCAAGGGCAAAGGTGGGCCTAGTTAGGCTCTCTATACAGACCATGAGTGACCTGGAGGTTTCTAACCTAGAGCCTGGAGGGTTCCTAGGGTAGTCTGGGATCCCTGTCATGGGTGGAGATTTCTTGGATGGGAGGAGCAGGTGGTCTGCGCGGATAACTGGTGAGTAAAGGGGGTCTGGTCAGAACCCCCTATAACTCGTTATCGCTAACTACAGGAAGTGTACCCATGTAGAGTAGCTACTTCTTCCCTGTAGGAATCAGCTGGGCGCGGCGTGTGTTAGAAGGTGGCTCTGGCACTAGGGATCACCCGGATTTTTCGCTTTTTGAGCACCTAAGTGTTGAGCTTTTACTGTGGGGAGCCTCATAATCTGGGACTCACCCAGAGTGAACTCCTAATGAAGAAGACTGCATTGAGATTTTACTGGTGTCCCCATGGCTTGACTAGGCCGCTGCGCTGCAGCTGGAGTATAGGGCACCGGGCTGTTTACATGCAGATACATTAGAACATGCGTGTGCACACGTGTGGGGCTGCGCAGGGCAGATTCCTAGCATGCACAGTCCAGGAGCGGGTACAAATTGTATGGTGTGGCAAGACTTATGCAGAATTGGGTGGTGACATGGAATAGGCTTTATACACTGGAAAGAAACATGCCAGGGAAAGTCAGTGTGTTTAACTGTGGTGTCACTTCATTATTCCCCTATGGGGATGTGGGGCCCATGGCTAAAATGACTTCCACAAGGCCTACAGATTCCAGACACGAACTAAAGTCCATTGTAGTGTAGGTGAAAATAAGTATTCTGCAGAGTCCAAAGTCATATTTGTACTGCTATTGGGTCATCCAGAAATGTCATATTTCCTACAGTCCCTGGCTGAGGTTTGGCCCTGGCAGGTTAGATTAATGTTCTGTTAATCAAGGAGAGAGAGAGGGGAACTAGAGTAGCTAGTTTGTTTCCCCTGGGATATAGTGGTTAGTCAAAGAGAACTAGCTATGTCTGTGTGCTGTGTGTCAACATGGGAAACCATTTGGTTTAGTATGAAGCCCCTCACCCAACAACCTAGTAGGTGGCATGCTTTATCATCGGGCCCCACCCGAGGCACCGTGTGCGCCTCAGATTACTGCGGAGTGGGTTTTTTGGAAGGTGATCTTCTCTTCCTGTGCAAGTACTTTTTAAAAGTTGAGTAGGGGGCTGGAAGGAAGTCTCTGTGTGTCCTATCAAACAGCGACACATCACTTCCCTGCCCCTGCTCCCTCCTTCTTGTCCAGTCTCTGGGTTGTTCAAAATGGAGTCATCCAGTGTCTCTGGCCACATGGCCTCTGAAACCTAACTCCTTCCCCACTCACTGATTTCAATGGGGTTCAGCTTGGTGCCTGGCACCCAGCGACAGCAGTTGATGGATTGGCTTGTAGCTCCACCTATTTCCCTTCCTTGGAGGAAAGATCTTCACTCAGGGAAGAAAGGGCATTAATCTAACCTGTGGTTAATCCATGAGAACTAGCTATGTCTGTGTGCTATGTATCTACATGGGAAACCATTTGGTTTAGTGTGAAGGCCCTCACCCACCAACCTAGTTGGTGGCATGCTTCATCATCGGGCCCCACCCGAGGTACCAAGTGCACCTCAGGTGTGCTGCGACACCAGATTACTGTGGAGCTGGATGTTTGGAAGGTGAGTGTGCTGTGCAGCTGTGTTGCGTGAGATTTTAAAATTCTGTCCTTGGGGTCCCTAACGGTTACTTTATTGGTGGGCCCCAGGCAGAGGTTAAAAACAAAGGCTTGGGACGTGTAGGGGTTGACTTATGGTCTCCCATGTCCAGTGTGGTCGACTAGTTTCAGCCAGGCCTTTTTATTAAACTGGCTTTATTCAGGACCTATGTGTGGGGGTGTTACAGGGATCTATGTGATTATCAGTGCCCTGTATGTGAAGCATGCGCTAAGGTGCTGAAATATGTAAGAGGTATTTAGTCTCAGTTTGTACCTGTAAAGGAAAAAAGGACAAACAAGAGACACATAAAGTTAAAAAACGTTAAATTGTCAACCACGCTCATGGGTGGGTTAGCACCTGGTGCTTAGACGTGTGAGCGAATAAGGCGGGGATGTAGGCGCTTGTGACGGAACGTGGCAATTGCCGGTTTGGTATATGCGCTACAGGTGCTAGTACCTAGATGCATAAAATAAATGTGCAAATTATTTACAAGTAGGATGCTTACTCCTGTTTACAGAGGACAAAACTCCCTGAACTTCCGCCGGAACGTCGGGACTTATTAGTTCTCTGGGATTGGAGAAAAAGGAGAAAAAAGGTAATGTCTAAAAAGGAGGGGAGGTCACACGCTGCTAGCGGTAAAGTGCTGCACGCTCAGTTATGGCCAAAGGCAGCAGACTGGCGGCTGTACCGCGAGGGGGGACCGGCCTCCTTACTTACTTGGTTGTGTCTCCAGGCCCAATGGAACACCTGTGATCCGGTCGCAAGGTCTGAAGGAACTGAGGGCTTGGAGCAGGAGGCTTTAAATGCCCTCTCTTGATCACAGGTGTAGCTCGTTGAGGATGGGCGTGGTCTGTGTGAGTAGCGTGCTCCCAGTGCTACTCTCAGTGGGCGTGTCTCTCTCTAGCCAGCATTTGTGGGATAGACAGAGAAGAAAGATGCATGCGCTCGTGCCCTAGACGGTTGTCGTGTCAGTAGTGAAGAATAAATCTCCGCAATGGTTTACATAATAAAAAATGTTATGCAATAGGAAGGACTGGGCGCAGATAGAATGGCACTGCACAAGGGATTGGCTGGTGCCTATAGTTAAAACCGCCAAAAGCCTCTCGGATGCTATGATTATCGACATACAGACCACCAAGACACACTTTAAAACCCCTATTACGTCATTCAAAAAGAGACTCGAGAAATCCAACAAGGAACTTACTGAATATAAAGAATACTTGACAAAGGCAAAAATAGCCAAATTCGACAAAGACCTGAAAAAATTCAGCTACGCAAAAACGTATCCCTATTCAGAAGAGGATTACGTTGCACCAACAAGACAGGACATATCATCTGATTCCTCAGGGGATAGCACCTCCATGTCAAGTGACTCCAGTTCAGGCTCACCAAGACAACAGAGAAACAAAGGCTGGGCACAACGCTGGCAACAACCATGGGGCACACAACAACAGACAAACCAAACCTATGGTCCCCCACCTTTCAATCTACCTCAGCAGATTCCATATTTTGGCTGGCCACCTATGTACCACCAAGTTCCACAAAATGTCTTTGGACAAGCATACAGACCGCCTTTTTTAGGACAAGGCGGACGATCAAGTGGCCACAGGAGGAATGCACCACGGGTACACTGGGCAGAGGAAGACAGGCCAGTCAGCGCCAACACCAGGCACAAAATGAAGGAGACGCAACCGGGACCAGCGGGAACCGGTGACCACCGAACATGATGCGCCATCGCTGGTCTTTAACCTATCCTCTTCCACCCTGTCAGCAACTGAGGAAAGAGTCTTAAACAAAGGCCTTTCATTTGTACCCACTAAGCGGGTGGACAAATTCCAGCTCCACACGGAACTGGCTGAATTTTTTCGTAAATTAAAACTCAAAGCCTTCTTTGAGAAACAACAGAACAGCTATGACACAGGAGACACCAATGAGACTGGCCTATGACTAAAATCAATGTTCACGCCACCCCCATCGAGCATTCCGGTCGAAATCCTGACATTGGACCAGGTCATCTACAATGAAGTAGAGAAAATTGACCCACCTGAGACGTTCAACAACCTCTCAAGGGAAGAAAGAGAAGCAATACGAACCCTCCGAGACAACCACAATATCATTATCAAACCCACAGATAAAGGCGGAGGCATAGTGATCCAGGACAAACAGGCATACAGAGCAGAGTGCCAAAGACTACTTGATGGCACACGTAACTACAAACGTCTCAATAGGGACCCAACTACCAACCTTCAGGTCGCCATTACCAATCTGGTGACAACAGCTGCGAACCGCAAACATATCTCAAAACAAGAGGCAGCCTTCCTCTGTAAAACAAACCCTAAAGTTCCGTATTTTATACGGTCCCATAAATTCATAAAGTAGCCAGACCACCCCCAGGCCGACCAATTGTGTCGGGCATTGATTCACTCTTAGAGCCCCTCTCCAGGTTCTGTGACTTTTTCCTTAATCCACTCGTACAGGCAGCATCCACATATATTAAGGATACTAAACACCTCCTATCCCTCATCTCTGATATGGAGTTTGATCCCACCACATAACTACTGGTGGGGCTAGTCCTCGAAAGCTTATATACAAGCTTACCCCAGGACGCCACCCTCAAAGTGCTAGAGGAAATGCTGACAAGATCGCAATGGGAACATTCAACACCCAGGGAATTTGTCCTGGATTGCGCCAAACTCGCACTTAAGTAGAACTATTTCGAATTTGAAGGTACATACTATCGACAAACAAACGGTACCTCGATGGGCAGCATTTTTGCCCCCAGCGTGGCAGAACTCTATGTCTACCACCTGGAACTCACACACATCCTGTCACCAAACAACCCATTCGCAGACTCAATGGTTTTCTGGCGTCGGTACATCGACGACATCCTCATGGTATGGACTGGCACTGAGGAGTTGCTACACCATTTCCTAACCTGGCTGAACACACAAGACCCATTTCTGCATTTCACGAGCACAAGCAGCAGTAACCAATTACCTTTCCTTGATCTAATGATCAACTAAAAAGGCAGCAAGTTAACCACCACCACGCATTACAAACCAACAGCAAGGAACTCGTTATTCCAGTTTGGAAGCTTCCACCCGCGCCCCCTCAGGGAAAACTTGCCCTTTGGGCAATTTCTGCGCATCAGGCGCAACTGCAGCAGCAAAGAGGACTATAACAAATAGGCAACCGACCTGGCCCAGAAATTACACAAACGTGGTTACCCAAAGAGAATAATCGCCAAGACAAAGAAACACGCTAAAAATCAAAACCGGGATGCCCTCCTAGAAGTGTATGAACACACTGAGGCCAGCCCGCCGCTTACCTGTGTCACAACTTACAACCGCATCTCAAACCAAGTGGCCAACATAATAAAGAAAAACTGGAGGATCCTAAACACAGGCAGTCGTGAATGGTCACAACCACTATTCGCCTACAAAATATCCAACAGTCTGAGGGACCAACTTGTGTCGACACGACCAAGAACCAATGAACGCACAGCAAGCACCACACTACACACTGTGTGGGGCCTGCCTAGAGTGACGGGACACTACCCCTGTGGAGACTGCAGCATCTGCCATCTGACACGGCACAGAAAGACCCTAGTCCTGGAACCAGGAAGGACATGGCATCAACTGAAGCATACCAATTGCAATTCCACAAATCCAATATACCACATTGAGTGCCCGTGCAAACTTAGATACATAGGGATGACAACGAGAAAAGTGTGCACGTGGATCACGGAACACAGAAGCACAATCCGGTGCAAAAAGTCCAACAGCAGACTCATGGAACACTTTCTCACTACAGGTCACACCCCTAACGATATGCGGTGGACAGTAATTGAACAAATTCTGGTCCAACCCACTGACAATGAGAAAAACCTCCTCACCAAAGAACAGCGCTGGATCTATAGACTGTCAACCCACATCCAGGGCCTAAATGACAACATTCCTTGGAACAGCCTAAAGAAATATTCATCTTGCCTTGGAATAGCTTAAAGAAATATCCCTTGTCCCCTCTAGCCACCTACACAAACCCAGCAAGGACTGTGCCAAACATACATGCCTCTATTCCATGCGAAGCCTAAAACACCAGTGATTTGCCCTTTTACCAAATACCAGAGCTTAGCTCACATGAGCGCTGCACTGCCCACCACACTGCACTGACTAGGGGTTCGAGTCAGCACCTCTGCCCAGTCATACACTCTTTATTTTATTTCTTTATTTTGTTATCCCTTATTCTTTAGTAACACACAAGGCAGCAAATTCCTTTATTGCATAAAAATCCTTTATTGCATTAAATTCTTTATTATGTAAACCATTGCGGAGATTTTTTCTTCACTAATGCCAAGACAGCCGTCTAGGGCATGAGCGCAAACATCTTTCTTCTCTGTCTATCTCACAGATGCTGGCTAGAGAGAGACACGCCCACTGAGAGTAGCACTGGGAGCATGCTAATCACACACTCCACGCCCATCCTCAACGAGCTACAGCTGTGATCAAGAGAGGGTATTTAAAGTCTCCTTCTCCAAGCACTCAGTTCCTTTGGACCTTGCAACCGGATCACAGGTGTTCCATTGGGCCTGGAGACACAGCCAAGTAAGTAAGGAGTCTGGTCCCCGCTCGCGGTACAGCCGCCAGTCATGCTGCCTTTTGCCATAGCTGAGCGTGCAGCACTTTACGGCTAGCAGCGTGTGACCTCCCCTCCTTTTTAGACATTACTTTTTTTCGCCTTTTTCTCCACTTCCAGAGTGCTAATAAGTCCCGACCCTCCGGCGGAAGTCCAGGGAGTTTTGTCCTCTGTAAACAGGAGTAAGCATCTTACTTGTAGATAATTTGCACATTTATTTTATGCATCTAGGCACTAGCACCAGTAGCGCATATACCAAACCGGCAATTGCCACGTTCCGTCACAAGCGCCTACACACCCGCCTTATTTGCTCACTCATCTAGGCACCAGGCGCTAACCCACCCATGTGCGTAGTTGACAATTTTGCGTTTTCTAACTTTATGTGTCTCTTGTTTGTCCTTTTTTCCTTTACAAGTACAAACTGAGAGTAAATACCTCTTACATATATCAGCACCTTAGCGCGTGCTTCACATACAGGGCACTGATAATCACATAGATCCCTGTAACACCCCCACACATAGGTCCTGAAGAAAGGCAGTTTAATAAAAAGGCCTGGCTGAAACTAGTCGACCACACTGGACGTAGGAGACCATAAGTCAACCCCTACACGTCCCAAGCCTTTGTTTTTAACCTCTGCCTGGGGCCCACCAATAAAGTAACCGTTAGGGACCCCAAGGACAGAATTTTAAAATCTCACGCAACACAGCTGCACAGCACACTCACCTTCCAAAAAACCAGCTCCACAGTAATCTGGTGTAGCAGCACACCTGAGGCACACTCGGTACCTCGGGTGGGGCCCGATGATGAAGCATGCCACCAACTAGGTTGGTGGGTGAGGGCCTTCATACTAAACCAAATGGTTTCCCATGCAGACACATAGCACACAGACATAGCTGGTTCTCTTTGATTAACCACAGGTTAGATTAATGCCCTTTCTTCCCTGAGCGAAGATCTTCCCTCCAAGGAAGGGAGATAGGTGGAACTACAAGCCAATCCATCAACTGCTGTCGCTGGGTGCCAGGCACCAAGCTGAAGTTGAAGTTGAAGTTGAAAAGCATTTATTTAGCGCACTAACACCCAGCGGTTTCATGGCGCTTTATTCAGAGTTCAGCCATAAACAGAGAGGGTGAAAGAAGAAGGGGTTAAGGTAGAGAGAAAGCTGAAGAAAAAAGATACGTTTTAAGAGTTTTCCGGAAGTCCATGTAGTTCGTTATGGGCCGAATAGGAAAGGGGAGGCTATTCCAAAAAGTGGGGGCAAGAGTGGAGAAACGAAGGCCACCGTGTTTTTTCCTCTTGAAGCGAGAAACTGCCAGGAGGATAAGAGAGGAAGAGCGAAGGTTTCTTTTGGGGAGATAGGGCTGGACTTTGGATCTGACAAAACTGGGAGCAGTGCCTGCAAGAGCCATAAAAGTGATGCAGCCTAACTTAAAAAGAGAGCGATGGGAAATAGGAAGCCAATGGAGGGATTTGAGGAGAGGAGTGACATGATGGTACTTAGGAAGCTGGAAAATCAGGCCTGCAGCCTGGTTCTGAATAAGCTGTAGGTGCCGGAGCTCGTATGCCAGGATTCCTGCATACAGCCCATTGCTGTAGTCAAGGCGGGAGGTAATCATGGCCATGACAATGAGCTTAAGGGCCTCGGTCGAAAAAAAGCGGGAGATTTTCCGGATGATGCGCAAAGATAAGAAACAAGATGAAACAACCGCGCTTATCTGTGGGCGCAGAGTCAGATCTTGGCTGACTAAGATCCCTAAGGTTTTTACTTTGGCAGAAGGGGAGGGAGGGGAACTGAGGACAGGGGGCCAAAATGCAGAGGACCAAGGACTGGGGAGATTTCCGGTACGTAATAGCTCAATTTTGTCCAGGTTCAATTTGAGCTGGTTGGAGTTCATCCAGTCGAATATGAAGGTAAGGATAGAGCAGAGGTTAGAGCTGGAAGCGGGGGAAGAAGAAAGATTAAAGATAAGCTGGAGGTTATCTACGTAATTGTAAACTGTTACCTCCATGTTATGTAGGGCCAGGATAAGGGGGTAAATCTATAGGTTGAAAAGAAGGGGGGAAAGAGCAGAGCCCTGAGGGACCCCACATGAGATCAGGCAGGGATCGGCCGAGAAGCCGTCCAGATGGACAGACTGAGTCCGGCCCTCTAGAAAGGAGGAGAGCCAGGCCAAGGCAGAGCCCCGAACGCCCGCCGCCTCAACACGGTCGATAAGGATGGAATGGTCGACCGTGTCGAAGGCAGCGGACAGGTCGAGGAGAACCAAGGCCTGGGAAGAGTTGGAGGCCGCACGTTGCCTGAGTTCATCCAGGACAGATAGAACCACGGATTCCGTCGAGTGACCTGGACGGAAGCCGGCCTGGAGGGGGGATAGAAGTTGGTTGTCCTCCACATAAGTCGAGAGGCAGTAGGTGATGTGAGTCTCCAGGATCTTTCCAAGGAACGAGAGTAAGGAAATAGGGCGGAAATTGGAAGGGGAGGAAGGATCACTCCCAGGTTTTTTTAGGATGCTGAACCCCACTGAAATCAGTGAGGGGGTAGGAGTTAGGTTTCAGAGGCCATTTGGCCAGAGACACTGGACGACTCCATTTTGAACAACCCAGAGACTGGACAAGAATGAGGGAGCAGGGGCAGGGAAGTGATGTGTCACTGTTTGACACACAGAGACTACCTGCCAGCCACCTACTCAACTTTTAAAAATAACTTGCACAGGAAGAGAAGCTCTCTCTGGGGTGTGGTCTGCTGAGGTGAAAGGTGTTGGAGCCTGGCGCAATGGGCAGTTGGAAGGACGACACCCCTGACTGCCCCCCAGGCCCCTAACAGCGCTAGAAAAAGAGCCAAGGACCGGTGCACAGAAGAAGAGGCCTCTGTGCAGGGAGAAAAGAGGGGCAGGGAGCCAGTGAAAACCGCTCCCTGCAGAATGCACTCTCTTGGAGATCTGGGAGAAAAAGGAGAGTGCTCCCAGTGGCTGGGGGACGCCACCAGGAGCAAGAAGGCGCGAAAATGGGATTGGACCCCCAAGGGCTGAGATATGGCCCCCGGAAGGTAGGTGACATTTGACCCCTGAGAAGACCGACGACAAGCGCGTGGGGCTCCTCCGCCGGTCTCCGAGATGCCCCCTTGGTGGGTTAGGTCCCGGGGGCTGCCCCCCAAAGAAGTAAAGCCGTGAAGCTGCCCCCGTGGGGTGCCAGGAGCCCACCGTGACCCCCTCTCTGAAACCTGCGCCGGAGAACGCCGTCGCGCTTCTCGAGAAGAGGTGCGGGAGGAGGGGCCCAGGAGCCCAACTCCGGGCCCCGTGTGAGGAGTGACATTTCTGGGATTTTTTGGATAGGTCTCATTGGCGATTGACAACAACAGAACTACTTTAAGCCCCATTATCAAAACTAATAGAAACAGAAAGGGACCATGTAACTATCCATAAAAATTTCCACGGCCTTGTAGGACAACCTATCCAAACAATAGTAGACCATGAAAAACACGTGAAAACCAGTGGCTGAAAGTGGCTAACCTAAAGCCTATTCTTTCTCTGTGCTGCTTATTTTATAGAACTGATAAACCAAGGGCTATAACCAGACCTAAAAATAAGAAAAGGAAAAACTGCATTACAAAAGAATCCCTCACCAAGATCATCTAGCTACCACTGCACATCCCAGTTTTAGTGATTTTCACCACTGTATCAGGGCAAAAGCAGACGGTTTTACATGCCTTTTTTACTGAGAAACACTAATACTTTCCTAGTAAAATTTAAATGCCAACTACTACGCCCTTAAAGTGCGGTATCAGTGGGTGTCAAAAGGGCATGTCTGTTTGCAACTCACCATTGCAGTGGGTGTATTTTGTATTTTTTCTTTCTTGCTGCATCAGTGATATTGTTTAGAGTAATCTTGAGGGGAAGAATAAACATTATAGTTTCTAAGAGCTTGATTAATGTACTCATAAGTAGCAAAGGACTAAATGCAACCAGGGAAAACGGGTCACTAAGCTTGACTTAGTAGAAATTAAATAGCTTTACCTGAGGGTTGGTTGGTCCTTTGCAACCCAGGGCCCCATTCCTACTGCACCATCAATAGGTATGCCACTGTCCCTCATCCTAGCATGCAGATCCAGGTACAGTAAAGTCCTAGTAAGTCTGTGGGAACTCATAGGCCCTTATTGTTAATAGCCAAACAAATGTGACTGCTGCACAAACCCTCTGGTTATGCAGGGATTGGAATTACAACTGACATGAACTTTATCATACCCGGTAATTACTGGATGGGATACAGTTTGCATCCCCTGTTATATTTTGCCAGGTAACATTTTCATGAGAAAAATGCTGGTAATAATCGGGCAATATAGACTTTGGGGCAGGTCCATTGTTGAGAAACATATTGTATTAGGTGTTTTTTATCGCATTCAATGAATTCCGACCTCGGCAGTGTTGGATCTCACTATTCTCTGGGCCATTTACAACAAGAGAACCTATGTGCACTATATCAGTTAGAAACTCGTCTTCAGAATATCTCAATATTCTTTGGATTATATGATTTTTGAGGTCACGGGTAAAGGTTCACTCAGATACCATATCCCATTGCTCACTAAAATTGGACAGACATATTCTTGTGTGTTGTCGAAACGTGTTGCAATGAACCAAAGTGCACGTGAAGCGCATTTGTTTTGAAACTGAAAGTGGCGAATCTACCTCACTTCACCTGGGCTTCATACCAATATATTTTTGAATCAGTGTTGATCTTTCAAAACAAATATAATTAAATCCCTCTTTTCTATATTGATGAGATGATGTCCTCCTGAAGTTGTACTGCCGGTTTTCAGCATTGTAATATTGATATGTTTTTGTCCTTGGTGGAAATGTTTGGCTTACTTCACCACATGTGGTTGGTTGGTGCAGTTCTTGGGTCATGGCTAAAGGGCAGTATGTAGAAGTGGGCGACTGTCCATCTTTTATAAGACAACATGGGTAGGTCATTCATGGACTGGATTCAGTGTTGTTGTGATACAAAATGCCTACATGGTGCAACTTTGGTTATTTACTCTATTTGCTTTATGCTGGGCTCTCTCAAAGTATGCAGGAAGGACGCCATGTTTGACTATTTTCTGGCAGAGTGACCTTGGTTCTGTGAAGAGGAATTGGGGAAGATGCATAGATATCGTACATGTGAATTATTGATGCTGGGACGGGGTGATCATTGTGATCAGAGTAGGAAGTCCTTGGCTCCAGGCCTGTTTATGACAAACACGGGTAGTGTAGGTGCACATCATTGACATCAGATATGAAGCATGGCTCTGCTAAACCAGGGTGCTGGCAAACAATGAATGCAATGCCTGCAAGAGAGTGTTTCAGAAAGTGCTTACTACTCAACTCAGCCAGACACTTTTAATTTTCCTCCAACATGGGACTACTTTGTCCCAGTGAGGCAAGTTGTTACAGTTGAGATGCAGTTACAAGTTGGTATTTCGTAAACAATATTTAGAATGATATTTCAAATAGTGCTATACCAACAAAAAATGGATGTCTAAGTACAACTAAAAGAAAATCACTTCAAGGATTAGAAGTATTTGTCTCACACTGAGGACCAATGAGAACCGTTACGATGCTAGCGAGTGTGGTATCTATGAACCGTAAATGACGAGATTAATAGGTGTACGCATTTTCGCTACGCTACTTAGAAGGGTTTGTCTTATTTACAGGTTCTTCATTTTGAACCCTCGGGTTCCATTTTAGATACGGCATCCATTTTGTTTCTTGCCCTCACGTAGTCAGCGAACAGGCAAATGTCCGCCTCATGATCCTGTGATTCCCAAGACTGGGGGATGGCACGGCAAAGACAGATGGCTCTGCAGCTGGGTAATCTTCCCACGTTGGCCTTTTGTTTCAGCTCCGCATGCGCTCGGCTCGAATCCTTTGATCCTGGGATTGCGCTTCCGATATTTCCTCCACACTCCTTCTTCTTCTGTTGTCTGACTTCCTTGCACCTGTTCCTGTCTCTTACTCTCGTCCTTTTACAACCAGAGTGGAATGTGCATAGCAGCAGGATAATGTGCTTTTACAGTTGGGAACCGACAAATGTTACTACGATTGTGTTCCGGGTTTCCGACACCATGAATGAAGCCCTTTTAAGTTTATTGTGGGAACTGAGTTGTAACCTCTTGTTCGTTACGTTATTGAATGCTGAAAATGTGTATAAAAGGAGCGATCCACATTTACAATTTGAAGCAGACTCTTGGAACCTACACTCTGTTGTACTTCCCATGACTTTTGCATCCCTGCAGTAATAAACGCTGATCTTTGACGCCGAAGGAAGTGTCCCGTGTCTCTGTCACTTGTGCGCCGAACAGGTATCCTACGAAGGTTTCAGGTGTTGTTCCCTGGCACCGCTGGTTCTTAAAAGTCCAGTCCTTCAGTTTGGCGCCCAACGTGGGGCGACATCAGCGGTACCGGTCCAAACCCTGACGATTGCGAGGAACTTCGTGTGAAATCTCCGAGGAAAAGGTGCACCCCGCTTCATCGATCCTGTTGTCGAAATAAGTGGTCCAAAGATTTTTCCCGCGAAGATTCCCGCCTCCTGACGGCTGCAACGGATCGATGCTCTGACTGTCGACCTGTTTTGGTGCCTGGCGTAGTCCTTTGTATGGCGAGACGATAGACGGGCCTTCCTGGTGACGCCATCGAGCTCTCAGTTAAGTATTTGTGGGTCGCTCCCAGTCCTTAGTTGTTGGTGCTTAGTTGTTTGCATGGTTCCATTGCATTTGTGGTGCTTAGTTGTTGGTCCTTAGTTGTTATTTGACAGTTGCAATTGCCAAAAACCGAGGGTTTTGTCTTTCACGAAGATTTAGTACTTTGGTAACCCTTGAAGTTTGATACTTGGTTAGTGTGCATGATGCCTAGCCGTAGTGGTTTCATTGGTTTCTTCAAATGTTGCAACAAGGATTCCCGGTTGGAGGACTCGTGTCCGATACCTCCAGTTGGAACTCCGATATATGAGCTCTATAGTCGACATGGTGTGGGCCCTATTATATATAATGACTGTTGGGTCCGTTACACGAGAAAGGATGGTATCCTTAGTTGGCCACCAGACGGAAGTTTTGGAATGGAGATTTTAGATAATCTAGAAACTAAATTATTTAAGAAGAAAGCTAGGCCAGCTATGTTTGATTCCCTTCGGTTGTGGCGTAATGAGGCAAAACAGAAAGAAATCAAACAGCTTAAAAAGAATCGTAAAGAAGGCATCGTCCCGATAATGCAAGTTGTACAACAATGTCAGCGAGATAAAGAAGAAAAAGAAATAGAGGTTTCCACTAGACTACATCACATGAGGATAGACAAATGTTATCCGGTATTATCAACTAGTCTTGATAAAACAGAAGAGGACTCGAAGGAGGATCCTCTGTTAGCGTATTTGATGAAATCGCCACCTCCTTATGCACAGGGTGCTACAGCCCCTGTAGTTCCTCCTGTAGTTCCTCGTGTAGTTCCACTGGCTGCTGGTCAGCCTGTTGTTGGTCCTGCGTTTGTCCTACCACCTGATCCTATCCCTACTGCTCCTTTGCCTGTACCTCCTCAGTCAATTGTTCCTGTTACCTCAGCCGTCCCGGCTACCTCTGCTGTCCCTACGTTCACTTCTAATATTGTTGCTCCTGTTCTTTTTTCTCCTTCTGTTCGTAATCGTATCCCTAATACTGTCGCTACTCTTTACTCCCCACTTTCTGGATCGTTACTTCGATCCGAAGTCTCTGAAACTCCTCAGAGGCGCAGTCAAATCCCTGGTGGAAGGGAGAGTGCCACGTTGGTAACTATGGCGCGTAGATGGATAAGACACCCTGCTAACTACCCGCCGCGCGTGGTCTTTGATACGTTTTCTCAGTTTAATGAGCCCACTCAGAGATTTGTGTTTGAAGAAATGTGTCACTTTTTGAGAGAAGAATGGTATAATGATGATTTAGATAATGTACCGCCCGATATGACTGAACTTCAGAGTCAATTTTCGAACGGCATGATTGTAGGTGGAGATGTACGACGTGCATTAGAGCGATTATTAGCCTTACGGTGCACAGTGTTTTCTCGAGTGTCGTTTGATGACGATTCCGATACTCAGAAAACGAACTCTGGTCAGTATCCTATGAGAGAGGTTCCGCCAGTATACATGCCAGGTGATCCGCAAGCTAATCCTGTGATTCTACCATACTTTCAGAGAGTTTGGATACACCTCCCATGGAAGCGATCAGAAGTTTTACAGGTGAAACAATCTTTACCTGATCCACGCAAGAATCCGGCAGGTTATTATAAGGAGTTGTCTCAACTGGTAGACGCTACTATTATGAATCTTGCGGACATCGACATGCTTTTTGGCAATGTCGTACCACAACCGATTTGGGTGAAAATTCGCCAAGAGAATCATTTAGTTGAGTTGGGTGGTGACTGGGCTACACTGGTAGCGGCAGATGGACGACAAGTTGGTGGGGCTAAGCCTGAGCCGTTGATTACGGATCTGCCTCAGAAAATTATTACGCTTATGAAAACGCTCATGCCAGCGATGAAGGTAAATTGGGATAAATTATCGTCTTGTAAGCAAAAGAAAGACGAGAGTGTCTCCGATTTCTTTACTAGATTTGAGGAGGCATTTGTCGATCATAGTGGTCAGGACATGAGCACCGAAGGTGGTCAACGGTTATTTGTTGATAAGTTTGTGTTAAATTTGTTGCCTGAGCTGTGCAACAAATTGAAGAATTCAGAAAGTGCATGGGCTGTTTCAACCACTGCACAGATATTAGCTACGGCTCAATATTATGAGAATAGGGAAAAAGAAGAAAGTGATCGTTCAGATAAGAAAACGAAGGAGCTCAAAACAAAGGTTTTGTTACAGCAGGCATATCCTCCACGTTCGAATCAAAATGATTCGCAACAGCAGTATCGACCACGAGACCAGTCCACTAGAATGCAGTCACGATCTGACTTCTCTGACTTTAGATCTACGCTTGGGTATAATCAGTGTGCATATTGTAGAAGAGAGGGCCATATAAAATATGATTGTCCAGCTTTGCGTGACCGGCTTAACGGTGTGTCGGCACGAGGGGGTCGTGGTGGTCCTCAACAAGCACCCCGAGGTAGAGGCCGCGGTGCCCCTCAAAATCAAAATCATGAGCGCCCTCATACCCCATCAGACGCGAATAATTATTTTGACCAACGAAATGTGAGGTCCGATAAATCAGCACAGTATCATGTGGACGATTATTACGTCGAACATGAGATTGATGCAGGTAACCACTACTAGGACAGCCACCGACAGAGAGAGGGAGTAGTATCAGTTCCGGTTGATCAGAGTGGGCCTTACGTCGCAGTTGCTACATCTGGCATAGTTGAGCCTTTTCTGTTAGACACTGGTGCGACGAAAAGTTCCATCATGCACTCGAAACTCCCTGGCGCACCTTTGTCCGGCTTAACAAATGTTTCCATTGGATTCTCTGGCGCCCCTGTTAGCAATCCTGTCTCTAGCCCTTTGTCCCTTACGATTGGTCCTCATGAGTTAGAGGCCCCATTGATTTTATCTACTGGTTGTGGTGAGAATCTTTTGGGCATGGATTTGTTAAAACGGTTATATGCGACTTTGTACTGCTCTCCTGCGGGAGTGGAGCTTACATTAGGTCAGAGAGCGATCTCTCCTATGTACTTATCAATTGATAAGTTCCCACCGGAATTGAGTTCCCTTCCTGCGTCGTTATGGGCTACGGGTCCCAACGATGTAGGCTTATTGAACATCCCACCTTATGTGGTTCAGTTGAAATCGAATGTGCGTTTCCCACGTATACCACAGTATCGTATCTCTTTTGATGGTGAGCGAGCACTATTAGCGATCATTTATGACCTGATTGAAAAGGATGTCATTGAAGAAACTCGAGGCAATGTGTGTAATAGTCCTGTGTTACCGATTTTGAAACGCACAGATCCAACTAAACCTCCTGTGTACCGCTTTGTAATTGATTTGCGAGAAGTAAATAAAATCGTGATTCCCCAGTTTCCTGTGGTGCCTGACATCACGGCTTTGTTGACCCTGATTCCGGCTTCTGCCTCCTGGTTCACGATAATTGATCTAAAGAATGCTTTCTTTAGTATTCCGATCGCTGAGGAAAGCAGAGACCTATTCGGATTTTCACTAGGTGGTCGCAGTTTTAGAT
Organism: Lissotriton helveticus; assembly: GCF_964261635.1. Taxonomy (NCBI): domain Eukaryota; kingdom Metazoa; phylum Chordata; class Amphibia; order Caudata; family Salamandridae; genus Lissotriton; species Lissotriton helveticus. The sequence continues at coordinate 1,766,546,677 of NC_136057.1, forward strand.
TTAAACGCGCACCACAGGGCTACTGTGAGAGTCCATCGATCTATAGCCAAGCACTTAAAAGTCGGCTTGATGCGTTTGTGTTGCCGACAGGCGCAGCCTTAGTTCAATACGTTGACGACCTATTAGTGGCAGCTGATACAGAGGCTATTTGCAAAACCGCTACAGTATCATTGTTGCAGCACCTATGTGACTTACATCACAAGGTGTCACCTTCTAAGCTACAATATTGTTGTCAAGAAGTAACCTACTTAGGTCACTTACTGTCAAAGGATGGGAGAAGGTTGACCCCAGAGAGAATTGCAGCGATTGCTCGAATGACTGTGCCAAAGACTCAGAGAGATGTACGTGCCTTTCTAGGTATTACAAACAAATATGACAGACAGATTTTATTTTTTCGTTTTTTTGTTCCCACTCAGTCAAGTTGTACTGGAGGGATGTCTGTTTTATTTCAGTTTTTTAATTTTTAGAAAAACATTCATCACTTTAAAAGTATATCATCAAATAGAAAGTTGTCAAGCAGTGAAAATTTTTACATACAAACAACAATTGTGCAATACTGTGCAATAACGAACTGTACAAGTGCTCAACAAAATTATATATCAATTGATGCAAACAACACAAGGCGATACACAACAATAATAAAATCCCTAACGATACATTCTCATTAGGAACCAGTCCTTTCTGTTTGGTACAAAAGACAAGAGGGCCTCGGGTTAAAGAGAACTGCCTGCCTGTCTTCCTTGAGCCAAGGATAAGAAAAACCAATTGAGGGGTTGCACAACTAGGGGACACACAGTGTGGATTTTAACAGCCCTAGTGGCACCCTTATTAATTTTCCAAGGCTCTGGGTCAACGCGTTTCGAACCACCACGTTAGTATGGGTTCTCCTCAGGACACGGACTGGACAGAAGCCAAAACTGAAAGTGACATGATGTGCCACTCATAAATGGTTTTAATGTCGCTCGAGTAGGAGTAGCTCGAATGGAGGTCACAGTGCAATCACGGGTCTCTCGTACATCGCATTTCTTCGTGGAATCGCGTGTTTGCTACAACAGATGACAATACAGCGGTCCCCCAGTGTTTAGCGTGGTCAGATAGCGCGAAAGGGTGGCGGCCAGCGCTGGAGCCCAGGGGTCACTCTGTTGGCGTCTCCTCGTGTTCTAAGCTGAACGCCGCTACCGAGTGAAAGAAACAAACAGATCGCCTTGACTGCTTTCATTAGCCGGTGAAACAATATTGCGTCGATCAAACACGAGGAGACGCCAACAGAGTGACCCCTGGGCTCCAGCGCTGGCCGCCACCCTTTCGCGCTATCTGACCACGCTAAACACTGGGGGACCACTGTATTGTCATCTGTTGTAGCAAACACGCTATTCCACGAAGAAATGCGATGTACGAGAGACCCGTGATTGCACTGTGACCTCCATTCGAGCTACTCCTACTCGAGCGACATTAAAACCATTTATGAGTGGCACATCATGTCACTTTCAGTTTTGGCTTCTGTCCAGTCCGTGTCCTGAGGAGAACCCATACTAACGTGGTGGTTCGAAACGCGTTGACCCAGAGCCTTGGAAAATTAATAAGGGTGCCACTAGGGCTGTTAAAATCCACACTGTGTGTCCCCTAGTTGTGCAACCCCTCAATTGGTTTTTCTTATCCTTGGCTCAAGGAAGACAGGCAGGCAGTTCTCTTTAACCCGAGGCCCTCTTGTCTTTTGTACCAAACAGAAAGGACTGGTTCCTAATGAGAATGTATCGTTAGGGATTTTATTATTGTTGTGTATCGCCTTGTGTTGTTTGCATCAATTGATATATAATTTTGTTGAGCACTTGTACAGTTCGTTATTGCACAGTATTGCACAATTGTTGTTTGTATGTAAAAATGTTCACTGCTTGACAACTTTCTATTTGATGATATACTTTAAAGTGATGAATGTTTTTCTAAAAATTTAAAAACTGAAATAAAACAGACATCCCTCCAGTACAACTTGACTGAGTGGGAACAAAAAAACGAAAAAATAAAATATGTCTGGCATATTTGTTTGTTCTGCATATTTGAGTGGTCCAAGCCAGTACAGATACAGGACCCCAACCTTTTCCTCTGTTTGTTTCTAGGTATTACGTCATACTGCAGACAATGGATTCCAAATTTTTCATTGTTGGCGAAACCATTGATAGCCCTTACGTGCAAGGATGTTTCATCTCCTTTGCCATGGACTGAAGAGTGTCAGAAAAGTTTTTCTGAATTGCGTGATGCGTTGTGTTCGGCTCCTGTGTTGGGCACTCCTGATTACAATATGCCGTTCACACTTTATGTTCACGAGAGGGACGGTTGTGCGTTGAGTGTTCTGACACAACAATTTGGCGACAAACAACGTCCATGCGCATATTTTTCTTCGACCTTAGACCCAGTAGCTAGAGCCTTGCCGAGTTGTTTGAGAGCAACAGCGGCAGCTGCGGCGTCCATTCGACAGTCCGCAGGTCTGGTCATGGATAATATGCTCACGGTGATGGTCCCGCATGCAGTCGACACTCTCTTGAACCGAACGAAAACTCAACATTTGACGAGCGCAAGGTTGTCTGGATATGAGTTGACGTTATTGGCAAGTCACATACGGATAAAACGGTGTAATGTGTTGAATCCAGCAACGTTGTTGCCGATCGACATGGAATTAAGTGATGTAACACCACATGATTGCTATTTGAGAACTGAAGAGGAGACGAAGGGTCGTATTGACCTGAAAAACACTCCATTGGTAGATCCCGATGGTACTTTGTATGTGGATGGTTCATGTTCTAAGTTACCAAATGGTGATGTGACGACTGCGTATGCTGTAGTAACATTGAGTACGGTTGTGGAATCTGCGAGATTGAGTCAGAATTCGGCCCAAGCGGCTGAGTTGATCGCCTTGACGAGAGCGTGTGTGTTGTCCAGAGGGAAGCGGGTGAATGTGTTTACAGACAGCCAGTATGCTTTTGGTGTGGCGCATAGTTTTGGTCGATTGTGGAGAGAAAGAGGATTTTTGACGTCGCATGGTACGAAGATTCAGCACGGACAGCTTGTGAATGACCTTTTGGACGCACTTACATTGCCTAAAGAGGTGGCAATAATCAAATGTAGTGCGCATCGGAAGGTGACGGATGATGTTGGTCGCGGTAATGCGTTTGCGGATGAGATTGCGAAGGAGACGGCTAGAGATTTGACAAATCGAGTGTACGTTGCGAGTTCAGTAAGATGGCCAGCGGAGACAAGTATGTGTGAGGACACAGTTGAGAGTGTGAAGAAGATACAGAATGAAGCTACTGAGATGGAAAAGACTCAGTGGAAAGAGAGTACGGGAAAGTTAGACGAGAATGGATGTTGGGTTGATTTGTCGGAAAAGCAGAGATGGATGTTACCAGATGCATACGTGCTTGCTGTTGTTACTATGGCTCATGGTACATCACACATTAGTACGAAAGGCATATGTAAGTTGCTGTCGCCCGTATGGAAGAATGATGGAATTACTAAATGGGCGGAGAGAGTGGTTAAAAATTGCATGGTATGTTTGATGTATAATCCTGGTAAGGGCACCCCCACTCCACGTGGTCATTTTGCTCCTCCCACATGTCCCTTTGAAATTATTCAGTTAGACTTTATCCACATGGAGAGATGCAATAATTTTAAGTTCGTCTTGGTTGTAGTTTGTGCGTTCTCCAGATGGATTGAGGCTTACCCCCTAAAGGATAATACTGCCCTGTCCACAGCAAAGGTTCTACTCAAAGAATATTTCCCCAGGTATGGAATGCCTCGGATTGTATGGTCAGATAACGGAAGTGAGTTTGTGGGAAGTGTAATGAAGAGTGTATGTCGTGGTCTTGGCATAAATCAGAAGTTTCATAGTGCTAATCATCCTCAGTCTGCGGGCTTAGTGGAAAGATATAATGGCACTCTGAAACTGAAACTTGCCAAAATCCAGGCAACGACTGGTCTATCATGGCCCAACGCTTTGCCTTTAGCTCTCTTATCGACCAGGGCGACTGTGCACTCTCGAGTAGGGCTCAGCCCATATGAGATTGTGTTCGGCCGTCCTGCGAACATTTGGGGAGTTCCGAGGCCTAAAGAATTTGACAGACTTGAATATCCAATGTTAATTGACTATCTCTACAATCTGACTGCTAAATTGAGTTTGATTCATCAACAGGTCTTTGAGGCTCTACCGGTACAAACAGAGGGTCCTGGTCATCGGCTCCAACCAGGTGATTGGGTTCTTACCCGCAACTTTGGACGAAAACGAAATCTTGAGCCAAGGTTCGTGGGACCTTACCAGGTGTTGCTGGCAACGAGGACTGCGGTTCGGCTGGAAGGGAAAAAACATTGGGTGCATGCCACCCACACCAAGAAAGTTCCGCTCCCATTGCCAGCAGATAGTTGGATCAGAAAAGGATTCTGCTCGTCTGAAACTCACGTCCCTCTAAGTTACGTGCCGTTTAGTGACGCGCAGCTTGTAGGAGATAACACAGTAAGACCCGACATCCCTGTTGAACCATCCGGAGTTAACCCTCTTTCAGCAGCATTGGAGAATTCAAGTTCTGAATTGCGTGGACAATCGAACACTCTTTTGTCGTCTGATCCACTGTTTGAAGAGCAGACTCACCCCGGAAGAAGTCGATACTTTCTTCGACCGCGCTAACAGACTAATAAAATTTTTTTTTTTTTAATCTACATCACCTCTATTGTTGCCATAAAATTTTGGACATTACATATATATAAATATATATTGTGTACCTTTTTCCTTACAGCTAGGAGGCGTATATTGAATTCAATGAACTCTGGATTAAAAACCTTTTCATCTGGGTTAACCGTAAGGCCGTGCGGGTACTTCCTCCTGTCTAGCAGGTATCTGACACCAGGTCGATTACTTTTGTCGATTTCTGGGAACTCCTGGGGATTGATAATCGCTACTCAGAACGAAGTGCGTCAAGAACGTCACGGACGGTTTTTAGAAGATGGAGTCTTCTAAGCTGTTGGAAATTGAGAAAATGGTGGCGCAAAGATCCAAATTGCACAAGACATTTCGAAAAAAATGTTTTTTGTTACAGGTTTTCATGTTGTTCCTAACTGTTTCTATGCTGCTGGTGGGTGGAGTATATTTTGGTTTTCAATCATTGCTACCTTCTACTTTACCTACTCCTCCTTCTCATGATTTAAATTCTGTTTCCACTATGTCTCCACATTCCTTTCATCTTCTGCCCCAACATGAACAGGTCAGACGTGCGGAATTTATGAACAATTCTTTTGTTCAACTTCTACATCAGCATCATTTGGTGATGAACACTACCAATTGTTGGGTATGTGGGTTAATGCCACATACCATGGATAAGGGTATTCCGTATTTTGTCCTTCCTTATAGCCCCCAGGGGTCAGCTCGAGCATTCCAGACCATGTTCCGTAGTGCACTAGATTCCTACCCCCATCGAGAGCCTCGCTCTGCAGACCTTGGTCCTGGCCCGTACCACAAGTCTTTGACGATAGCAATTGCAGATTTAAATAGAGATATTTTTGACGCAACACTTATCCCAGAGGAAGAGGTGCGAGCTTATAAGGATCTGAGTGAGGTCGAGTATAGTACATCAGTGAAAAATAGGCAGTTTAAAAGCTCATCTCCAATCTGGATCGTACCTCATCTCGGTCATTTCTGTCTGCAAGGTCTTGGTCGCAATCCGAGAGCTCAGCTTGGGAAGAGTGCTTGCGTTGATACTTACGTTTTACCAATGCTCTCTTCCCCTGTCTTTCTGACTGCCAAGGGTACCTATTTTGTATGTTATGATCACGCATATACGTGGTTACCTCATGACTTCTTGGGTACCTGCTATATCGCGAATCTTTTGCCTCCAACTTTCACTGTTGCCTCAGATTATCACAAAACTAGAGTTGTGAGAGGTGTCATTAGTAAAGAAGATGCTGCCGGTCAAGAAGCAGGAGATTTCTTTAAGGGTTTCCTACCGTTTTGGGGCCCTATGGTCAATAGCAGGAATCTGAGACAGTTAACTCGTGTAGTGGAAGCAACTGCTAACATAACTGCAAGCGCCCTTGGTAATCTGACAGCAGAGCTTCAAGCGGATAGGCTTATGACGCTACAGAACCGTATGGTTCTAGACGTAGTACTATCAGACAGAGGTGGTGTGTGTAAGGTCATCCATTCGAGCTGCTGCATTTTCATACCTGATAACGCTCCAACGGTTTATCAAGCCATCTCAAAGTTGCATAAAATCTCGGAGTCCATACACGTGGACGAGGGAGATTGGACACTTCTAGGATGGTGTTGGGGTCTGATGTCAACTTGGGGTTGGAAAATTCTGATGATTATAGGGGTTGTTGTGACGTTTCTGTTCACGTGTTGTCTTTGTGTGCAGTGTGGTCCTGCCTTATGTGGCCTTTGTGCTACAGCGTGTATAAGAAGGCCATCTGTTACCGGCGAGACATTGATGAATAAGATGATGTTCCAACAACACTTGAATGATCTGATGAATATCGACATTGATTATGATTCCGACTAGTGCTTGCCTACATGAGGGCAAAAGGAGCGTCTGAGGACCAATGAGAACCGTTACGATGCTAGCGAGTGTGGTATCTATGAACCGTAAATGACGAGATTAATAGGTGTACGCATTTTCGCTACGCTACTTAGAAGGGTTCGTCTTATTTACAGGTTCTTCATTTTGAACCCTCGGGTTCCATTTTAGATACGGCATCCATTTTGTTTCTTGCCCTCACGTAGTCAGCGAACAGGCAAATGTCCGCCTCATGATCCTGTGATTCCCAAGACTGGGGGATGGCACGGCAAAGACAGATGGCTCCGCAGCTGGGTAATCTTCCCACGTTGGCCTTTTGTTTCAGCTCCGCATGCGCTCGGCTCGAATCCTTTGATCCTGGGATTGCGCTTCCGATATTTCCTCCACACTCCTTCTTCTTCTGTTGTCTGACTTCCTTGCACCTGTTCCTGTCTCTTACTCTCGTCCTTTTACAACCAGAGTGGAATGTGCATAGCAGCAGGATAATGTGCTTTTACAGTTGGGAACCGACAAATGTTACTACGATTGTGTTCCGGGTTTCCGACACCATGAATGAAGCCCTTTTAAGTTTATTGTGGGAACTGAGTTGTAACCTCTTGTTCGTTACGTTATTGAATGCTGAAAATGTGTATAAAAGGAGCGATCCACATTTACAATTTGAAGCAGACTCTTGGAACCTACACTCTGTTGTACTTCCCATGACTTTTGCATCCCTGCAGTAATAAACGCTGATCTTTGACGCCGAAGGAAGTGTCCCATGTCTCTGTCACTTGTGCGCCGAACAGGTATCCTACGAAGGTTTCAGGTGTTGTTCCCTGGCACCGCTGGTTCTTAAAAGTCCAGTCCTTCAACACTTGGACAGTTTTTGTGCTAATTTTCATTGCCCCATCTGTGCACTGCAAGCCAGAGTCCCCAACTTTTGGATACAAATGGACAGATGATGGCACATAATCTCCCAATATGTGGATGATACTCTGATTTACCTTTCCGACAATGTGGATCATATCTGGTGTGCGATCACATGCCTGGAAGACTTCAACAGGATCTCAGGTCTCTAGATCAACTGAAAACAGTTGTGCCTCTTTCCCCTCACACATCTAACCAATGCTCAACATGCGGCATTGCCAACTGCTCCAATTGCTTGGCATTTTGACACCTTTAAATACCTGAGGGTTCGTATTTATCACTCAGAGGGCGGCTTGATAGCTGGCAAACTGGGATGGGTATTGACTGATATGAGGATCTCAACCATCTTTTGGTCTCGGCTGCTAATGTTCTCATGGGACGCAGTGTAATCGGCAAGATGCTGGTGTTACCCCCTTATAGTCTATACCTTTCAGCCTTTTTGGGAATTGCAATCTCAACTGATTGCACTAATTAATTTAGAGCACTGCTTGGCACAGGGTGGCCATCTCCAAACGATATACCCTGTTGACAAAGGCGGGACTCAGAGCACGAACTAACACTCCTACTACTTAACGGCCCAGCTGTAATGTCCTATACGCTGGCTGGGTGGTGACTAACTTCATGAACTTGGTTACCAGTTCCCAACCTCAACTACAATCTCTATACTGGAGTGGCTGATGGGACCGACACGTATTCCACCCCGCCTAAGTCTGAATGTACTACTTCCAGTGGCTCGCCTCAACAGGAAGTCGCTCTTTCAGCCGATGAAAGGATGTACCTCTTATGTGCCATGAAGTTCCTCTTGTGATCTCAGGCTGTAAAGAGCTGAGCGCCATCCACGACACCCAATCCTGGAAGGATGCGGAACTTCACACATAGGAGGATCTCTTGCTGTGTGGGCTTTTACGACCATTTGTAGACTTAACGGAAACTGAGTAGACTTAACGGAAACTGAGGGGCTGCCTGCAGGCAGTTTTCTCCTATACTCTGAATTGACGCCCCAGCGTTCACTGATCTGGAACAGAATGCTTGATGCCCCTGAGACGTTGCACTTCCTGCAAACACTGTTGATGAATGGCAAAGCCAGGAAGGCTGCGTTACACACGTTTCACACATCGTCGGCTTGTTTTGCTGTTGATTTCCTTTAATGTATTGTTTTCTATTGATGACGCTGGGATTCTCATACAGATTTTTTCTTACCAATCCTTAGAATCCCTGGCCGACTGAATCTCTTTAGTCTGCAAAGAAGTGTAAAGGGAAGTTCTCTATTTTCATAGTTATGACAGTTTTCCAAAGACCAAGTGCATCTCAATCCAAAAGACCACTGATTACGAAGTAAAGTTTAAAGATTTATTACAAAGCCAAAAACAACTGAACATTCAAGCACCTCAGCAAGAGGTTCAAGAAATAAACTGGCACTAATACAAACATAATCCTGCGCAGGATTGTCAGTCGACTCAGAATAAAGAGCAACGTAAGTTCAAGAAGCATTAGGCAAGCAATAACAGTTCCCACTGGAAGTCTCAACTGCATTTGCTCCAAAGGGAAAGAAAAGATTAGTCTATCTCTACACTAACTCTAAGGTGACATCCCTACTTAGCCTATCTCCCAGGCAAGAGAAAAAGGTGTCAGCTGTGGCGGCTCCCCAAGAAGCACATCCACTTTTTCCAGGTAAGTAGCCCAAGTTACCAAGCTCGTTCTAAGATGCTCCTTAATTTCTCCTGCCTAGTTCCCACTAGTAAGTACAAGTTTTATTGTTTCTGATTAATTAAAACCATTACAAAAATACATTTGGATGCGCATTTCATTAATAATGGGTTTTTTTTAAAGAGAAATCTTAATTGTTAAGAAAATAAAATAGTTGTAAAATGAGGGCTTGAGAAGTGTCCATAATTCATTATTTTTTTAAACCACCGACGTCTTAGTGGGATAGTTTGAGCACCACTAATTTAATTTTTTTTACCAACATCCCATTTATTAGCGGAAGTTTTGGATCAAAGCATGCAAGGACTGCTTGTCTCCGTGTGCGTATTCTGTATTCATTAAAAGTTGTTTTTAAGACAGCTATTCTTTCCTCTTTTAGCTTCGAGCAGGAGCATAGCAAATGTTCGATATCCTCTTTCCCTGCACAGCATAACCTACATATTGTCCCACAGTTCCTTCTCAGCCATGGTTGTAGATGGGGTATGGCTGGTAGAATTCCTAGCCTGTGTTTTAGGAAGGCTTCTATTGATTTCCTGCAATACCCCAGTCCAAAGTAAGCCTGTAACCCGGGTGATTTATAGGTGCTCAGAATCATCCAGCGTGGCACCTATGGGCAAAGGTGGCTTTATCTTCTATATATATAAAAACGAAAGTATGTCTGTTTGTCCTTTATGCATTACTACACCATTCATCCGATCGCCATGAAACTTTGGGAAGTTGTTAAGTACACTCCCGCAAAGGTTTCTGGCAAAAAAAAACAAAAAAAAAATAAAAATAGTTAAAAGTTGTTGAGTACACTTCCGTGAAGGTTTCTGGCAAAAAAAAAAGAAAAATGTGTTAAATATCGTCCCCCCGGGCCCTCATAATCTTTCCAATACTGACTATTTACAGTGTACGGTGCGACTCGCTTTTGCAATGACCATCAACAAAGCACAAGGACAATCGCTGCAAGTGTGTGGACTAGATTTGGAGAATCCGTGCTTCTCACATGGACAACTGTATGTGGCCAGCTCACGCGTCAGAAAACCTTCTGATTTATTCGTGTACGCACCAGACAGAAAAACAAAAAATACCGTGTATCGAAAAGCACTCGAATAAATAAACAGAATTAAAACAACACTTTAAAATGTTTTCCATAATAAAATGAATACGTTTCAATAACAATGACACAATGTAAATTGAATGTTATCATAACAAGTTTCCTTAAATTTCCTTTCTTCTGAGATCGCAGCAACGCGTGACGGGTAAGCTAGTTATCTATAAAAGAGAGTCTCTTTATGCCCTTGTTTACTGTGTGCTTAAATTGTACGTGCGGTAGTGGAGTTTCCATAGTTCTTTTAGTCCTGTAATAGCCAGTGACTCCTCTAAGTATTTTTTTGCCGGTGCGATGGAGCTGCTACACAAATCTTGCCAAAGCTGATGGTTCAGTGTGTTCTCAGGTGAATTCTTTATTTTGTACCAACACTTAATATACGATCCTCTCCTTGCTAGCAGTTGTTTTGTTAGTCCAAATTCTAATCGGATCTGGGCTTGTGAGGTGTAAGATGGTAAATTTAAGAGGACTATGTACACTTTTGAAATGATAGTGTCCAGCAATTTCTCATCTGTGCCCCTTAGTTCTTCGCTGCCATAGGTATTGGATGACTGAATTTTAACTTGGGCAACATGAAGCAATGGTAGAAAAGTGGGGCTGGTCAGTTTGGTTTTAACCTCTTTAGTGCGGGCGGAATTCCGCCCGTACGCTGGGATTTACTCATTCCCATGTTTCATGACGAGCTGGGCTCGTCATGAGCGTCGAAGGGGTTAAGTTGTCTAAGAGTTGTCACAATCAGCATGCCTTTCCTCTATGTGGCCTCAAGGTGATTTGAGAAACGGCCTCCCCTGTCAACTATAATGCCAAGATATTTATATTCAAAGCAGTTCGCAATTGCCTTTGTTCCAAGGAACCAAGAGTGGGACTTTTTATTCCCAGTTATTGACAGTACTTTAGTTTTGTCAATGTTTACTTCGAGAAGGTTCTCTTCAGCATATCCATGCAGTGTGTTGATGAGATGTTGTAGTCCTACTTTGGTATGACTAACCAGGACCACATCGTCTGCATAGGATATGCTAGGCAAGGCTTGACCCCCTAGTCGGGGGGCGTGCACGTTGCAGGTTGGCTGTGAATGAGTTAAAAAGGGTTGGCACTAAAACGCACCCCTGCTTGAGGCCTTTTGTTGTTGGTATACGCCTCGAGAAATGTGTACCGTTCCCAAGCTTCACCTGAACCCACGTGTTGGAATGCAGTTCGATCAAGAGGTTTAAAAGAGGAGCGGGAATCCCCAAAGAGCTAATTTTCTCCAAAGATTGGCTCGATTGACATTGTCGAAAGCCGCTTTGAAGTCCACAAAGCAAAACTGAAGGGTTTGTCTGGTCAGTTTAGCTTTGTCAATAAGTAGTGATATTGCTAGAAGGTTTGTTGTGGTTCCAGCGTCTCTGCAAAATCCTGTTTGGCTGGGTGGAATTATATTATACTTAGTTGCCCATTCGCGCAGCTGTATCAATAGAAGCCCCGCAAAGTATTTCGCCTCAGAGTCCAGTAAGGCAATCAGGCGGTAATTTTTTGGTAGGGTTCTATCCCGTGCTTTGTATATTGGTGATATAAGAGCCCTTCCATGATGCTGAGAGGCACCCAGAATGGCTGACCGGCATGAAAACCGGGGTCAGAGATTCTGCCCAGTATTCCGGATCATATTTGAAGAGGGCTCGGGGAATTCCATTTGGCCCCGGTGCTCCGTCTTTCCTCCCTTTGGAAATTAGTTTCCTGATCGTAACAGCGTTGATTTCAATTGCTGCGTTTTCATATGGTTTTACTGTTTGCGAAGGATAGGCCTCCTGGACATCCTGGAGCGTGTTTGTTCCAACAGCCTGTTGGTTGAAGTGAGTGTCTAGAAAGGATTCCCAGGAGTTGTCTGTTATATACGATGTTAGTCCACCCTGTTTTGGATTTAAAAATGTGTTCAGTGTGGACCAAAATCGGGCTCTATTGTTTCCCTTAGAGTTGTGATGAAGTTAAGCCCAAAAGTCCTCTTCGTTGGATCTTTTGATCTCCCACTTAAGTTTTTTAAGATCAGCCTGGTGCTTGCGAAGCTTTTGGAGAAGACCGTTTCCCCCTGGGCATGTTCTCAGCAACGGTAATAGTTTATTTATCATTTTTTGTGGTGTTTCAGTGCCAATTTCTGGGTGCTTGAAATCTTCCCTGTGACCGTGAGGCCAAAAGACGGGAGGTGCCGTACTGTAGTTGAATATGAATTTGCAAATGCGGCCGTAAAGGTTTCCCATAGAATAATTGGGTTGCCCATGGGATAATTCAAGCTGTTTAGTTGTAATTTTGCTGCTAGAAGTACCTCCCTGGTATTTGCAACTGAAGACTTAATTATTTTGAAATTTATGGTATGACATGCATGTGATCCTGTTGGATTAAGAGGAGTTAAATCTGGAGAGGCAAGAATGGAAACTTCCTCGGGCCGATGGTCACTGTCCCCTTTGTCTCCTAGGCTAAAGCCTAGTATGTGGTGAAAGATTGGAAGGGAAACTAGCGTATAGTCTATTGTGAAGGTTGTGTTGCCTGAGTGGAATGAAGCGGCAGATGGTGAGTCATCAGCAAATCTTCCATTTAGAACCCTCAGGCCGATATGCTCCAGGTCTTCTAACAGCTCTTTCCCCAGCTTGGGAGTTCTTCCCTGGCCACTAAAGGATTGGGTTGGAATATTCCAATAGAAAGACTGGGCCTGAATATCCTTATTTGTGGAAGAGCCTAGAATATGTTGGTTGAAGTCCCCAGACAGAATGAAATTAAAGTGGATGTGCATAGTCATTAATTGATGCAGATGGTCCATTAGAGATTTCGACTCCTGTTTCTTCTTTTTTGGATTGATATAGATGTTAGTCAACAGCACCTCTTCTTTTTTCCCGCTAAGGTTTAGTTTGATCTTAACAGTATTTATAGCCGGAGAGTGGGAAGTTAATTCCTGAGCGCTGTGAATTTTTATGATTTTGATATAGGTAGTTAGACCACCCGCTAGCCGACCAAATTTACTTTTCTTATTGCTGGAGAATGAAAACAGGTGTAGCCTTCTATATGCACAGGCTCCTCAAGCCATGTTTCCTGCAATAGAATAATGTCAAATGATTTTACGTATTGAAGGAATTCGGTATCTGCAGCCTTGTTGTTATGCCCGTTTAGGTTCCGTGAGCACAATTTCAGTAGCGGATTGTCCAGGTTCAAACCCACCTTTGTTTGGTTGCCCTGTCATTGTGGTTAACTCAAGGTATTGATTGTTCTGAATGGCCGGAGATAATCTGGGTTGTATGAATTAGAAGCCAATATGCTCTTTTGGGTGTTCAATGCCTGAGTTTTTGGTGGTGATCGTCCCAGGGCGCCCAAGAGTACTGACGTGGTCTTGGAGTTTTTCTCAGTTCGTCCGTCTGGTGGTTTCTCAAGCAGGGGGAACTGATATCCTGTGTTGTGGGGTAGGACAGATTGGATCCCCCATGATTTGAGGGGGGTTTGCTCCTCCAGGATTTTGTTTGCAGTTTCAGACGACCTCCAGGTTGCTTTTGTAGCTTCCAAGTCCTGTGTTTTGTCGACTTTTATGAATTCTACTGAGAGGAGGTCAGCTGAGCATAGATCGCTTAAAATTGGTATAGTGCCGAGGAGTCGAAGTAAGTTCCCTCTGTTCAAGATGTCGAATGGACCCTTTGATTCATATTCTGGGGTAAATAAAATAATGGTGGAATTCCTAGTTTGGTCTACCGGCTTAACTGTTGGATACTTGCCCCCCCAGTTGGATTCCTCTATTATTAGTGATGGATGGTTGTGAGGATCCATTAGAAGCATCAGGAATAGGAAATTATCGAGCCTTGAAAGCTGTGGGAGCTTTATAATTGCCATCTATATAGGGATGTAGTTGGACCTGAAAACCCAAGAGTCCAGTTATCTTCGGTTCTTCGCCCAATGGTTGAGGCGGATAGAGGGTGGGCATAGATTCCGGTACCAGGTTGGGGCAGTGCGTAAGTGGTGCCTCCCTTAACTTATTTGACGATGGTTGTCTGAGGGGACTGGCGTCCTTCCCCTTACTAGTTCCACTATGGTCCTTAATACTTTGGGTGCCAGTTTGGCTGTTGGACTGGGCCCTGCCAGCCTCCAATGTTGGAACCTCTTTGGTTGCTACCATGTACCCCCCGTGTGTGGGTTTGCTGGACACAGTAGAAGTTTGTTCTGTACCTGTATGAAGTGCTGTAATAGGTTCAGATTCTAGTGACTGCTGTCTGGTTTCAATCCTAAATAGGGGATAAACCTCAGAAGGATTTGAGGTTGATATTTTATTGCGACCTTTCCCTCTTTGTTGATGGCGACGCTTAGCATTCTGAGTTGGATTTTGATCCTTGGAAAGTGGAGGGGAGCATTTGGGCGAGTAGCCCACTGGACGGTTCCCCCTTTGAAAGGTCGAGACTGGCTGTTATGCAGGGATTGATATAAGTCCCTTTTATGAGGGCCCTTTAACAAACCTTCTATCAAGGTGGATACTATTTCCGGGAGTGACAATAGTTTGTCGATGATTGGGCCGCAACTACAGATCAGCTTTGCTTCCTGCTGAGCTCTGCCGATTAAAAGGTTTTAGTTGGCCAAGTTTCTTGTCGATTTGCCCCACAAAAAGGGCCAAGGTATCGAGTAAGGTCAACTGTAGGTCCATTTTGTCAGACTGGTAGTGAAGGGCATCGACTATTCGTTGCATTGTATTTAAGAGAATATCCCAAGTGTTCGACGCATTCGATACTTGTGTCCCGGATTGGGTCCCTGATTGATTTAAGGGACCGGTGGATGTAGAAGAAGCGGAAAGACTTTGTCGAGTTGTTGAATTAGAGAGGATTCTCTGAACTACAAGGAGCCTCAGGGGGATAAGACAGGGATTTATACAGGTCACAATTTTGGAAAATAAATACCTAAAACAAGGTGTGTGTATGTATGCAACCCATGTGTTAACCTCACACCTCACTCTACCCTTCTCTGGTGAAAAAAGGGGAGGGGAGGATATGGCAGACTGGTACTTGCCTGGATCCTCAGGTTCTCATCATCAGCAACTGCCAACCTATAAAAGAATGGGGATAAAGGCTGTGCAAAAAGAAAAAACTCTATGTGTTTTAAGTGTTAGTGACCCGCTGCGGTATACCAAAACCTCCTGTGTTTCCAAAATTGTGACTGTCATTAGCACACATAGACAGAAGACGGTAGTACACCCTCTGTTAAGTTGAGTAACATACCAGTAACTAAGGGTCTCCAACCCCATAGTACATAGGGACAGGCGTATAAGTGTTTAGGAATTAGAGAGGATTACCTCCTGATCAGAGACCTGATTGGCGCACTGATTTTTGTTGGTTTCAACTATGGACACAGGTTGTTTAACAGGGGTGACCAGGGTGTAGGAAGCAACTAAATCCGCCCATTCCTGTGATCCCAAGTAAGTGAGGTTAACAGGGCCGTCACACCCTGAGTCACACCCTGAGTCATGTGCGTTTTCTGGGGCTTCCTTCGGATACTCAGAGAAGCACTTTTCCTCTGCGTTTAGTTCGGTAGGCGGTTGGCTAGTCTTGAAGCCATCCGGATGGTGGGGGGAGACGTTGATGGTCTTTAAGAGGTCGTTTAAATTGGATCCACTAAGGTCCTCTTGCCCTCGATTGAGATCCTTGCCACTGCTTGTCATGAAGCTAAGTGAGGGTTGTCTTTCCTTCCGATTGTATGGGGTAATTGAGACAGTAGTAAGCTTGAGAGAAGGCGAAGGACCTTGCAGTCCCCCCCTTTGATGACCGGTGTCATCACAAACTACACCATCCTTGGGGAAAGAACCGACTTAAACAGAACTTGATGCCACTCTTCCTCTCCTGAGCATTTCCATGTTTTTCAGATTCTGGTATTGACTGTCCTGCAGCCTTTCCAATCGTCTCTCTTGCACTCTCAGCGATCTCTCCAATCTGCTAGACTTATACCACTTATAAGCTCTTATAAACCCCACAATCCAATCACACATGCCACAACTATGATAAGAGGTTTCAACTCGTAGTCAAGGAACCCTTTTCCAAGGTTCGCAAGCCAACTCCCCACTTTACCAAAACCTTTACCAACTTTTTCCCACACAGTTTCTTCAGTCAAATCCTCAATCTCATAGTGAATGGCAGTGATGTTACTTACATATTTTTCCAGATCTTTGCTGTTGTCTGGTATATAAGTACAGCACTTTTGAACCTTCAAACGATTACAGACTCCTCCCTCTTTTGCCAGAAGGACGTCTAAAGCAAGACGATTTTGCGAAACCATCGTCCTTATCAATAACATCTCTCCTTCAACCAACACCAACGATTTAACTGTATTCATTGACAATTTGTCCACAACAGTTGCCAACCTTCTAATCTTCACATCATTCAAAATCACTTCCAAAGTTGGTATCATTGCTCTAAAAATATCTCCAACCACAGCTGTTGCACTTTCACCTCGCTTGACTCTTACATGTTGTCCTCCTTCTAGGAGCTCAAAATCCTCTGTATGATAAATCTTGGGAAAATTATCACTTAATAACACATACCATACCCTTTCTCAGGCAGTCGCACATAGGCATTCTTCCCACAAACAAAGTACAATGTTGGGATTATCTGCACTACACTTTGCAAGAAGTCCTTTGAATATCCGGCGAGGGCACTATAGCGGCTTGGTGCAACGCGAATTGAGTATGCGGGGATGTAGAGATACTTATACTGCCGACAAACTGTGACTGGGCTGTCGTCCAAGAAGATAACACTATCCTTAGAGCACTCGCATTTACTAAGGGAGCGAGGAGAGATTATTTCTCTAGAGTCACACATGTTACTAGGTGTTATATGTTGCAAAAAGGAACAGCTGAAATACCTTCCTTCGCATTGGCCAAGTTTTACTGGCGGAACCACAAACACCCTAGTCCTGATGAGGCCTGAAAATTGAATAGGCCGAAACGCGTCGACACCTTCATGTTTCAAAGGCACTTCAAAAAATTATTTTGAACATCTATAAGAAATTTATAGGGAGTATATACAAAATAAGTAGAGATTTATTGTTATATCTCTTATACTCTCTTTATGGTGACCTTTATATATAAGGAATGCTGTTTTAGGTTTGTACACATCCTTCTTTGAAAGTTTTCAAGGGCGGAGAAAGCTATAGATTCATAAAATTTATATGACTTTATATATTTTTTTTGTATTTGAATATTGTGTTTGTATGGATATATTGTTATGTATATTGTATATATATGTATATTTGTAACAAGGTAAAAAAACACTATATTTTGTGAAAAAAGAGGGTAAAATAAATTACATTAAGTAATACTTACTTGAAACATTCTTTTCGGGTTGCAATTAGTCCAGTGAATTAGAGATACATGATTAATTTCAGTAGTCTAAAAACACTTTGGAAAGAGATAATATATGGTATCTTTTTTCTTTATTAGTTTAGAGTATTGATCCCTAGGCATCAGTATTTTGTATTTGGTATATAAGTGCAGCACTTTCGAACCTTCAAAAGTTTACAGACTCCTCCCTCTTTTGCCAGAAGGACGTCTAAAGCAAGACGATTTTGCGAAACCATCGTCCTTATCGATGGTTTCGCAAAATCCTCTCCTTCAACCAACACCAATGATTTACCTGTATTCATTGACTATTTGTCCACAACAGTTGCCAAACTTCTAATCTTCACATCATTCAAAATCACTCCCAAAGTTGGTATCATTGCTTCAAAAATATCTCCAACCACAGCTGCTGCACTTTCACCTCGCTTCACTCTTACATGTTGTCCTCCTTCTAGGAGCTCAAAATCTTCTGTATGATAAATCTTGGGAAGAATTATCGCTAAATAACACATACCATACCATTTCTCAGGCAGTCGCACATACGCATTCTTACCACAAACAAAATACACCGTTGGTATTATCTGCACTACACTTTGCAAGAAGTCCTTTGAATAATACTCTGATGTAAAAGTTTTCTCACATATGGTCTGTCCCACATAGACATTCTCGTAATATGTCTGTGGACGGCTTATGCACAACTTTTACTTCTGCACTTCATATAGGGCTATCGGACCATAACTTCCCTTTGACTTGTGCAACTTCTCCTCATCGGTCCAGTCTACTCTACCTTGTCCTGAGTCTCGCAACTGCTTTTGTTTCCTGTATCTATCTTTTACTTGATGTAGAAATGTGTTTTCTGTATCTGACAACAGGCACATCAGATTATGGCGATGAGCATAAGCTGTATCCAACTCCTGAGTCGGAATGAAACACGTTCTGAATCTTCCGATTTGAAATAATCATACTTATTCAAATGCTGTAAGATTTATGCACGGATGACTTGTCTTGGTGGAAGTGGCGCTTTACACAATACAGGCAGATATCCTTGTGGTCAGTATCTCGGTTGTTGGGTGCTTAGGCATGGGTTGTCATCCTAACCCACCAAACTAAAGATAAGAAATTCCAAAGGTAACCTATCACACCAACATAGATTATTCAGTAAACTTGTGTAGTTATTTCCAAATTGAACATAAAGGCACAATATGACAAAAAAAATAGAGTTCATTTAATTGTAAAGACTTTTCCCTCAGTCCAGCCAACACGTGTTTCGTCGTCTGGGTGGACACCCACGACTTCCTCAGGGCTGATAATAGGTAGTAAATGGCCTGTGTGCCTTCCAGCTGGTTATAATTCCGGCCCAGCCTAACGTGGCATGGGCAAATCTCCTTAGTTGCGCTGTGTTCGACTTATTTTCTTTGTTATTGCTTAAATAAATGGTAGCTCTAAATCATCCTGTTATGTCGGAGACCTTTAATTGTGATCCCGGGATGGGTATATTTTAAGCGACCTCCTTCCTCCAATTATTACGGAGAAATGATAAATTTACCTCCAAGTTTCAGAAGCCGGCTTCTGAAACTGAGCGGCACGTTCGGCGAAAAGCCGGTGAATGGACTGCGCTGTGAACTCCGTAATACTTGGCCACGTTAGGCTGGGCCGGAATTATAACCAGCTGGAAGGCACACAGGCCATTTACTACCTATTATCAGCCCTGAGGAAGTCGTGGGTGTCCGCCCAGACGACGAAACACGTGTTGGCTGGACTGAGGGAAAAGTCTTTACAATTAAATGAACTCTATTTTTTTTGTCATATTGTGCCTTTATGTTCAATTTGGAAATAACTACACAAGTTTACTGAATAATCTATGTTGGTGTGATAGGTTACCTTTGGAATTTCTTATCTTATTCAAATGCTTATTAGCTAGCACTTCAGGAAGAACTGCATCATAATTTGAAAAGAAATACTAAAAATGATTTCGTCCATAGAAAATGCTAAGCAGCAAACTACATGTAATACCATATGTCCATGGGAGATGATGGTATCTGATACCCTCTTCCACTGAAGCTGGCAACTGCATACACACATAGCAATCTTTCGCATCCATCGCATCAATATACTCATACAACAACTTCGCATGCACATTAAGCTTAAAGTTACCTGTAGACAAATCTGCATGTAACCTACGAATCTCCTCTAGCAGCAAAGCTCTTTCGTTTCCTATTTTGACCTGTTCTTTGCTAGGAGTAGTAGGTGTAGGGGTTCCCTCTACCTCCACTGCCTCCTCATGTGGTGCTAAATATGAAACTGCGACTACAAGAATTATGAAGAGTATCACTCCTCCTACAAGTGTGCCTACTATGCACCTAGCCCTATGGTTTGGGTTTCCAGCCTCCATGGTCTCAGAAAGATTTTCAGCTTCTTGGTTCAAAATAAACGCTCAAGAGTCTCTTTTCTCCTTCTTCAGATGTTTGTGAACCAATTCGAACTGCACCTCGGAAAGCTGGAAGTCCCTTTTTTGTTTCAGTTCTTTATTTACAGCAAGCACAAGACAACCTTAACCCTTCTCCGTCCTCTGTGGAAAGCCCCTAAATGCCTTCTTCTTCCACTCTGACCTAGGTTATTTAATTCAGCTTATTTACAACAAAGTTTTTTCAATCCAAGATAAGATTTGCTCCAACAGCTTCTAGAACATGCTGCAAATGTTCAAGACGAAGAACAATAGATTTGTGAGATGGTATTTCAGTTTCAACGGTAGGGCAAATCAGTCTATTCAAGATCAAGTTGCAAATTCTGCTTTAGAATCGGAGGGTTTGGAACTATGATGGTCAGCACTCCTTCAATTTCAAGTCCTGGTACTAACAACACCACATCCAACTTCAAGTTAGGGCTGGTACTAATCACTGTCACTGCCCTCACCCTCCCCTATCTCAGCACTCCTGGCATCAGTCACAACGTATGGCCACTCTGGAGCCGCATACTTTCGGCAAGGCACTCTCTTTTCTCTAGATCTCCTCAGACCTCCACGAGCTTGTTCTTACTCACCTTCGTCTGACCCTGTCTCTTCAGACACAGGACCAAGATCCCTCTTGGAGACCAGCCTCAAGTTCGGTCACCTCTGACTCTCCGGCCACTGCTCTTCTGCTCTGCTTGTTCTCCTGCTTTCTCCTTGCTCACCCTGCTCACAACTTTTCTCGGCTGAGTCTGACTCTGGACCACTTTCACAGCAACTTCCCCTTTAGGAGGCAGTTTCAGTGTCGCTGTCATCGTGACCCTCCTCAGCTCGATCTGGTGAGCAACCAGCTTCTTCAGACACCCTCACAGCTTGACTTGTGCTCTCCTGTGGCCCTGCCACTTCAGCTGGATTTTCATTAGGGAGAGGAGCTGTTTCTTCCCAGGGTGCTGAAACTCGACAGGTGTGAGAAGCATGCACCCAATTCGGCAATCCTCCACACTTTACTGCAGTGTTCATCACCAAGATAACCTGGTAAGGGCCTCTCCAGCGAACATCCAAGCAGCTCTTTTTCACATGCTTAGGTAGTGACAGAGATCACTTGAAGCTGGAACCACAGCAGCCTGCACCTGATGGGACACAGAACGGATGACGTCAGCTAGTCCCTTGCAATAATCAAGGATCAGATCATCTGTGATGCTTAATAGAGCTGTTGATGGAACCGCTGGTAATCTCATAGCCCTCCCATCAGTATTTCATGTAAGGAAAAACCTGTTCTCCTGTATGGGGTACTGCGCATACTCATCAACACCAAAGGTAAAGCATCAGGCCATTTCAAAGACATGGATGAACACACTTTCGCCATTCGAGCTTTCAAAGTCCCATTGATCTGCTCCACTATCCCAGAAGCCTCGGGATGATAACTACAATGGAGTCTCTGATCAACATTCAGTGCTGTGCAAAGCATCTTCATGATTTACCTATGGAAGTGAGTTCCTATGTCCGATTCCAAAGAGGTCGGAATCCCAAACCTAGGGATGATTTCCCTCAACAACAGCTTTGCTACAGTGAGTGTATCACACCTACGGGTAGGGTAAGCTTCCACCCACCTTGAGAACACACAAACCACAACCAAAATGTACCTCAGCCTGTTGCACATAGGCATTTCAATAAAACCCAACTGCATCCCGTTGAAAGGTCCCTTTGATCTCCCAATGGGACTTATCGTAACCACAGTCTTCTTTCCACCATTCATCTGTTGACATATAACACATCTCTGACACACAACTACAGCCACAGCGCAAAATCGCGGATTGTACCCTGTTTGTCTGAGCACTCGCACCCTTACATCTCTTCCCAAATGCACTCCACCATGAATCTGTCTTGCCATTGGGCTCAACAACTCATCCGGCAACACCTCTCTTCCATCACTTGAGACCCAAACGTCCACATCCCCTTTCACACAACCTGAATTGATCCACACATTCTTCTCCTGGTCTGAAACCTGTTCCTTCAGGCACTTGAGCTCATCCCAATTATCTGCCATGGCCAACATCACGTTGAACAGTGCGTAAGTGGTGCCTCCCTTAACTTATTTGACGATGGTTGTCTGAGGGGACTGGCGTCCTTCCCCTTACTAGTTCCACTATGGTCCTTAATACTTTGGGTGCCTGTTTGGCTGTTGGACTGGGCCCTGCCAGCCTCCAATGTTGGAACCTCTTTGGTTGCTACCATGTACCCCCCGTGTGTGGGTTTGCTGGACACAGTAGAAGTTTGTTCTGTACCTGTATGAAGTGCTGTAATAGGTTCAGATTCTAGTGACTGCTGTCTGGTTTCAATCCTAAATAGGGGATAAACCTCAGAAGGATTTGAGGTTGATATTTTATTGCGACCTTTCCTTCTTTGTTGATGGCGACGCTTAGCATTCTGAGTTGGATTTTGATCCTTGGAAAGTGGAGGGGAGCATTTGGGCGAGTAGCCCACTGGACGGTTCCCCCTTTGAAAGGTCGAGACTGGCTGTTATGCAGGGATTGATATAAGTCCCTTTTATGAGGGCCCTTTAACAAACCTTCTATCAAGGTGGATACTATTTCCGGGAGTGACAATAGTTTGTCGATGATTGGGCCGCAACTACAGATCAGCTTTGCTTCCTGCTGAGCTCTGCCGATTAAAAGGTTTTAGTTGGCCAAGTTTCTTGTCGATTTGCCCCACAAAAAGGGCCAAGGTATCGAGTAAGGTCAACTGTAGGTCCATTTTGTCAGACTGGTAGTGAAGGGCATCGACTATTCGTTGCATTGTATTTCAGAGAATATCCCAAGTGTTCGACGCATTCGATACTTGTGTCCCGGATTGGGTCCCTGATTGATTTAAGGGACCGGTGGATGTAGAAGAAGCGGAAAGACTTTGTCGAGTTGTTGAATTAGAGAGGATTCTCTGAACTACAAGGAGCCTCAGGGGGATAAGACAGGGATTTATACAGGTCACAATTTTGGAAAATAAAAACCTAAAACAACGTGTGTGTATGTATGCAACCCATGTGTTAACCTCACACCTCACTCTACCCTTCTCTGGTGAAAAAAGGGGAGGGGAGGATATGGCAGACTGGTACTTGCCTGGATCCTCAGGTTCTCATCATCAGCAACTGCCAACCTATAAAAGAATGGGGATAAAGGCTGTGCAAAAAGAAAAAACTCTATGTGTTTTAAGTGTTAGTGACCCGCTGCGGTATACCAAAACCTCCTGTGTTTCCAAAATTGTGACTGTCATTAGCACACATAGACAGAAGACGGTAGTACACCCTCTGTTAAGTTGAGTAACATACCAGTAACTAAGGGTCTCCAACCCCATAGTACATAGGGACAGGCGTATAAGTGTTTAGGAATTAGAGAGGATTACCTCCTGATCAGAGACCTGATTGGCGCACTGATTTTTGTTGGTTTCAACTATGGACACAGGTTGTTTAACAGGGGTGACCAGGGTGTAGGAAGCAACTAAATCCGCCCATTCCTGTGATCCCAAGTAAGTGAGGTTAACAGGGCCGTCACACCCTGAGTCACACCCTGAGTCATGTGCGTTTTCTGGGGCTTCCTTCGGATACTCAGAGAAGCACTTTTCCTCTGCGTTTACTTCGGTAGGCGGTTGGCTAGTCTTGAAGCCATCCGGATGGTGGGGGGAGACGTTGATGGTCTTTAAGAGGTCGTTTAAATTGGATCCACTAAGGTCCTCTTGCCCTCGATTGAGATCCTTGCCACTGCTTGTCATGAAGCTAAGTGAGGATTGTCTTTCCTTCCGATTGTATGGGGTAATTGAGACAGTAGTAAGCTTGAGAGAAGGCGAAGGACCTTGCAGTCCCCCCCTTTGATGACCGGTGTCATCACAAACTACACCATCCTTGGGGAAAGAACCGACTTAAACAGAACTTGATGCCACTCTTCCTCTCCTGAGCATTTCCATGTTTTTCAGATTCTGGTATTGACTGTCCTGCAGCCTTTCCAATCGTCTCTCTTGCACTCTCAGCGATCTCTCCAATCTGCTAGACGTATACCACTTAGAAGCTCTTATAAACCCCACAATCCAATCACACATGCCACAACTATGATAAGAGGTTTCAACTCGTAGTCAAGGAACCCTTTTCCAAGGTTCGCAAGCCAACTCCCCACTTTACCAAAACCTTTACCAACTTTTTCCCACACAGTTTCTTCAGTCAAATCCTCAATCTCATAGTGAATGGCAGTGATGTTACTTACATATTTTTCCAGATCTTTGCTGTTGTCTGGTATATAAGTACAGCACTTTTGAACCTTCAAATGATTACAGACTCCTCCCTCTTTTGCCAGAAGGACGTCTAAAGCAAGACGATTTTGCGAAACCATCGTCCTTATCAATAACATCTCTCCTTCAACCAACACCAATGATTTAACTGTATTCATTGACAATTTGTCCACAACAGTTGCCAACCTTCTAATCTTCACATCATTCAAAATCACTTCCAAAGTTGGTATCATTGCTCTAAAAATATCTCCAACCACAGCTGTTGCACTTTCACCTCGCTTCACTCTTACATGTTGTCCTCCTTCTAGGAGCTCAAAATCCTCTGTATGATAAATCTTGGGAAAATTATCACTTAATAACACATACCATACCATTTCTCAGGCAGTCGCACATAGGCATTCTTCCCACAAACAAAGTACAATGTTGGGATTATCTGCACTACACTTTGCAAGAAGTCTTTTGAATATCCGGCGAGGGCACTATAGCGGCTTGGTGCAACGCGAATTGAGTATGCGGGGACGTAGAGATACTTATACTGCCGACAAACTGTGACTGGGCTGTCGTCCAAGAAGATAACACTATCCTTAGAGCACTCGCATTTACTAAGGGAGCGAGGAGAGATTATTTCTCTAGAGTCACACATGTTACTAGGTGTTATATGTTGCAAAAAGGAACAGCTGAAATACCTTCCTTCGCATTGGCCAAGTTTTACTGGCGGAACCACAAACACCCTAGTCCTGATGAGGCCTGAAAATTGAATAGGCCGAAACGCGTCGACACCTTCATGTTTCAAAGGCACTTCAAAAAATTATTTTGAACATCTATAAGAAATTTATAGGGAGTATATAAAAAAAAGTAGAGATTTATTGTTATATCTCTTATACTCT
Source organism: Lissotriton helveticus (assembly GCF_964261635.1). Classification (NCBI taxonomy): domain Eukaryota; kingdom Metazoa; phylum Chordata; class Amphibia; order Caudata; family Salamandridae; genus Lissotriton; species Lissotriton helveticus. Next base: position 1,766,571,860 of record NC_136057.1, read on the forward strand.
CTTTATGGTGACCTTTATGTATAAGGAATGCTGTTTTAGGTTTGTACACATCCTTCTTTGAAAGTTTTCAAGGGCGGAGAAAGCTATAGATTCATAAAATTTATATGACTTTATATATTTTTTTTGTATTTGAATATTGTGTTTGTATGGATATATTGTTATGTATATTGTATATATATGTATATTTGTAACAAGGTAAAAAAACACTATATTTTGTGAAAAAAGAGGGAAAATAAATTACATTAAGTAATACTTACTTGAAACATTCTTTTCGGGTTGCAATTAGTCCAGTGAATTAGAGATACATGATTAATTTCAGTAGTCTAAAAACACTTTGGAAAGAGATAATATATGGTATCTTTTTTCTTTATTAGTTTAGAGTATTGATCCCTAGGCATCAGTATTTTGTATTTGGTATATAAGTGCAGCACTTTCGAACCTTCAAAAGTTTACAGACTCCTCCCTCTTTTGCCAGAAGGACGTCTAAAGCAAGACGATTTTGCGAAACCATCGTCCTTATCGATGGTTTCGCAAAATCCTCTCCTTCAACCAACACCAATGATTTACCTGTATTCATTGACTATTTGTCCACAACAGTTGCCAAACTTCTAATCTTCACATCATTCAAAATCACTCCCAAAGTTGGTATCATTGCTCCAAAAATATCTCCAACCACAGCTGCTGCACTTTCACCTCGCTTCACTCTTACATGTTGTCCTCCTTCTAGGAGCTCAAAATCTTCTGTATGATAAATCTTGGGAAGAATTATCGCTAAATAACACATACCATACCATTTCTCAGGCAGTCGCACATACGCATTCTTACCACAAACAAAATACACCGTTGGTATTATCTGCACTACACTTTGCAAGAAGTCCTTTGAATAATACTCTGATGTAAAAGTTTTCTCACATATGGTCTGTCCCACATAGACATTCTCGTAATATGTCTGTGGACGGCTTATGCACAACTTCTACTTCTGCACTTCATATAGGGCTATCGGACCATAACTTCCCTTCGACTTGTGCAACTTCTCCTCATCGGTCCAGTCTACTCTACCTTGTCCTGAGTCTCGCAACTGCTTTTGTTTCCTGTATCTATCTTTTACTTGATGTAGAAATGTCTTTTCTGTATCTGACAACAGGCACGTCAGATTATGGCGATGAGCATAAGCTGTATCCAACTCCTGAGTCGGAATGAAACATGTTCTGAATCTTCCGATTTGAAATAATCATACTTATTCAAATGCTTATTAGCTAGCACTTCAGGAAGAACTGCATCATAATTTGAAAAGAAATACTAAAAATGATTTCGTCCATAGAAAATGCTAAGCAGCAAACTACATGTAATACCATATGTCCATGGGAGATGATGGTATCTGATACCCTCTTCCACTGAAGCTGGCAACTGCATACACACATAGCAATCTTTCGCATCCATCGCATCAATATACTCATACAACAACTTCGCATGCACATTAAGCTTAAAGTTACCTGTAGACAAATCTGCATGTAACCTACGAATCTCCTCTAGCAGCAAAGCTCTTTCGTTTCCTATTTTGACCTGTTCTTTGCTAGGAGTAGTAGGTGTAGGGGTTCCCTCTACCTCCACTGCCTGCTCATGTGGTGCTAAATATGAAACTGCGACTACAAGAATTATGAAGAGTATCACTCCTCCTACAAGTGTGCCTACTATGCACCTAGCCCTATGGTTTGGGTTTCCAGCCTCCATGGTCTCAGAAAGATTTTCAGCTTCTTGGTTAAAAATAAACGCTCAAGAGTCTCTTTTCTCCTTCTTCAGATGTTTGTGAACCAATTCGAACTGCACCTCGGAAAGCTGGAAGTCCCTTTTTTGTTTCAGTTCTTTATTTACAGCAAGCACAAGACAACCTTAACCCTTCTCCGTCCTCTGTGGAAAGCCCCTAAATGCCTTCTTCTTCCACTCTGACCTAGGTTATTTAATTCAGCTTATTTACAACAAAGTTTTTTCAATCCAAGATAAGATTTGCTCCAACAGCTTCTAGAACATGCTACAAATGTTCAAGACGAAGAACAATAGATTTGTGAGATGTTATTTCAGTTTCAAAGGTAGGGCAAATCAGTCTATTCAAGATCAAGTTGCAAATTCTGCTTTAGAATCGGAGGGTTTGGAACTATGATGGTCAGCACTCCTTCAATTTCAAGTCCTGGTACTAACAACACCACATCCAACTTCAAGTTAGGGCTGGTACTAATCACTGTCACTGCCCTCACCCTCCCCTATCTCAGCACTCCTGGCATCAGTCACAACGTATGGCCACTCTGGAGCCGCATACTTTCGGCAAGGCACTCTCTTTTGTCTAGATCTCCTCAGACCTCCACGAGCTTGTTCTTACTCACCTTCGTCTGACCCTGTCTCTTCAGACACAGGACCAAGATCCCTCTTGGAGACCAGCCTCAAGTTCGGTCACCTCTGCCTCTCCGGCCACTGCTCTTCTGCTCTGCTTGTTCTCCTGCTTTCTCCTTGCTCACCCTGCTCACAACTTTTCTCGGCTGAGTCTGACTCTGGACCACTTTCACAGCAACTTCCCCTTTAGGAGGCAGTTTCAGTGTCGCTGTCATCGTGACCCTCCTCAGCTCGATCTGGTGAGCAACCAGCTTCTTCAGACACCCTCACAGCTTGACTTGTGCTCTCCTGTGGCCCTGCCACTTCAGCTGGATTTTCATTAGGGAGAGGAGCTGTTTCTTCCCAGGGTGCTGAAACTCGACAGGTGTGAGAAGCATGCACCCAATTCGGCAATCCTCCACACTTAACTGCAGTGTTCATCACCAAGATAACCTGGTAAGGGCCTCTCCAGCGAACATCCAAGCAGCTCTTTCTCACATGCTTAGGTAGTGACAGAGATCACTTGAAGCTGGAACCACAGCAGCCTGCACCTGATGGGACACAGAACGGATGACGTCAGCTAGTCCCTTGCAATAATCAAGGATCAGATCATCTGTGAGGCTTAATAGAGCTGTTGATGGAACCGCTGGTAATCTCATAGCCCTCCCATCAGTATTTCATGTAAGGAAAAACCTGTTCTCCTGTATGGGGTACTGCGCATACTCATCAACACCAAAGGTAAAGCATCAGGCCATTTCAAAGACATGGATGAACACACTTTCGCCATTCGAGCTTTCAAAGTCCCATTGATCTGCTCCACTATCCCAGAAGCCTCGGGATGATAACTACAATGGAGTCTCTGATCAACATTCAGTGCTGTGCAAAGCATCTTCATGATTTACCTATGGAAGTGAGTTCCTCTGTCCAATTCCAAAGAGGTCGGAATCCCAAACCTAGGGATGATTTCCCTCAACAACAGCTTTGCTACAGTGAGTGTATCACACCTACGGGTAGGGTAAGCTTCCACCCACCTTGAGAACACACAAACCACAACCAAAATGTACCTCAGCCTGTTGCACATAGGCATTTCAATAAAACCCAACTGCATCCCGTTGAAAGGTCCCTTTGATCTCCCAATGGGACTTATCGTAACCACAGTCTTCTTTCCACCATTCATCTGTTGACATATAACACATCTCTGACACACAACTACAGCCACAGCGCAAAATCGCGGATTGTACCCTGTTTGTCTGAGCACTCGCACCCTTACATCTCTTCCCAAATGCACTCCACCATGAATCTGTCTTGCCATTGGGCTCAACAACTCATCCGGCAACACCTCTCTTCCATCACTTGAGACCCAAACGTCCACATCCCCTTTCACACAACCTGAATTGATCCACACATTCTTCTCCTGGTCTGAAACCTGTTCCTTCAGGCACTTGAGCTCATCCCAATTATCTGCCATGGCCAACATCACGTTGAACTTGGTTCTTTCTTGGCTCCCATCTAGATGATTCTCAGTGAATCAGCAACCTTGTTCAGCACAGAAACGTGCAACTTCGTCCGCATAGCGATTTCCAAGTGACACGAAATCTGTCCCCTTACCGTGAGCGTGCACCTAACAACTGCAATTGCCTTGGGGCACTGTAAGGCCTCTAGGAGTAACCTCACAAACTCCCCGTTGCAGATAGGTGATCCAGACGATGTCATGTAACCTCTCTGGGACCATAACTGTCCAAAGTCATGAACCACACCAAACCCATACTGGCTGTCGGTGTAAATGGTAATTCAAATTTGGTCTGCTGCCAAGCAGGCACGAGTCAAAGCAATGATCTCAGCCACCTGAGCGGAGTATACTCCTTCCAGGCTTGTAGCTTCAACTACTCCTGTAATGGTACATACAGCAAATGCTGCTCTCAACTAACCAACACTGTCTCTTAAACATGAACCATCGACAAAGAAAATCTCATCAGGCTCAGGCAATGGTTCATCAACAATGTCTGGTCTCGGTGTGGTGCAAAGCTCAGTCACATCAAGACAGTCATGTCCGCTCAATCTTAATCAATGGTGTTCGGTAATGGCATCAAACTAGCAGGATTCAAAACAGAACACCTCCTAAGAGTCACATTCTCCGCAGCAAGGATGACCTGCTGGTAGCGTGTAAGTCTATTATTGGTCAGGTGCTGTGTCTTGGTCCTTGTCATCAACAATTCAACAGAATGCAGTACATAGACAATCAATGAATGACCCATGACAATGCTTTGACATCTTTCAATGCTGACACCCGTTGCAGCAACGGATTTAAGACATCCCGGCAACGCCGAAGCTACTGGATATAAAGTAGCTGAGAAATAGGCAACTGGTCTACGGACACCTCCGTGATCCTGTGTGAAGACTGACAATACACAACCCTCTCGTTCACAGCAAAATAACAAAAAAGGCTTGTTGTAATCAGGCATTCCCAGTGTCGGAGCACGGCAAAGGTCCTCTCGCAGCTCCAGGAACGCCGTCATACAGTCATTGTCTCATGGTACCCGATCACTCACATCCTTGCGCGTCAATCTCTGTAAAGGTTTTGCCTTCAGTGAAAAGTTGGGAATCCACTGGCGACAATAGCCAACCATCCCTAGGAATATCCTGACTTGCCTCTGAGTAGAGGGCACAGTCATGCTCATGATTGCCTCAATTCTGTCAGGTGACACCTTCCTCTTGCCTTTTTCTATTTGGTGACCCAAGTATTGCACTTCATACAAACAGTACTGTAACTTATTTGGCAACACCTTGTGTCCGTTTTCTGCCAAATGATTCAATAAGGCAATGGTGTCAATCCTGCACGCATCTTCAGTTTTTAACGCGACAAGGAGATCGTCTATGTATTGTACGAGAACAGAGCTCTGTGGAAATACAAGACTCTCAAGGGGTCTTTCTTCAAGATCTGATTAAAGATCAATGGACTCTATACCCTTGAGGAATACGACACCATGTTAAAACACGGTTTCCAGCGTGAAAGCAAAAAGATACTGGCTTTCCTCGTGTAACAGTATCGAAAAGAATGCTTGACAAAGATCAATCACGGTAAACCACTCTGCTTCACATGGGATCTGAAACAAAATTACTGCTGGATACGGTAGTACCGGACAACATGGAACAACTATGTTGTTTACCTTCCTTAGGTCTTGTACAATCCTGAATTTCCCACTCGGTTTCTGTAATCCCACAATAGGCGAGTTGCATGGACTGGAAATTATCTCCTTCAGGATCCCCTGCTTAATCATGGAATCAATCACAGGTTTTATCCCCGCAACCGTTTCTGTTGTCAGATTATACTGGGGCGTTCTTTGGAATTCAGCACTCGGCTTAACCTGAATTTTGACTGGCTCAACTCCTTTAATCAATCCTATGTCTTCACCCGTGAAGTCCTGCACCTCTTGCGAGACTGAATCTCTCAAATCAAGTGGAAGTCATTACAGGGTACATCTCTACACATAAGTGCTGATTTGCAACCTTAAAGGTGGCATCGTCGTCATTGGTTTGCAATTCCACTCCCTGAGGGTGCAATAGGGTGTGCAATTGAGCCTGCACAAAAGATCTCTTCCTAACAGACAGACAGGACTTGAGTCGCACACCACAATTTGATGCCTGTCGCAGAAAGTTCTTATTCTCACAGGAATCGGTTCGGTCAAGGTATTGGTCGTTTTCTTATTTGCAACGCCTACAACTTGGATTGACTGCCCTGAGAGGGGTAGGTTGGAAACTACTGCAGATCTCACAGTAGAACGGGTAGTACCAGTATCAACCAAAAAGGGGGTAGGGTGACCATCAACATCAGCTTCTACGAATGGTCCCCTCTGGTCTACCTCCAAGACTGCCCTAAGAGTGCTGCCTTCCTCCCCCCTCAGGCACCGTCATAATAACGGGGCTGAGTAGACTCATCACTTTCATCAAAAAGAGGCATCTTCTGGTACGTCCGAGTCCCTTGCGGGATCCTTGGTGGCTGGGGAACTTGTACTTGTGGGGCCTGTGTCCCCCCTTTCATCGATCTTGGCTTCATTACATTGGTTGTCACTTCAGGCATCTGTACTAGTTATTCCTCCTGCAGCAGCTGATTTAACAGATTTAAGGGACTCTCTTGCCTCCAATGTCCAACCTGGTGACAAAGGTGACACGCTGTAGTCTTTTTCAGCGTCGCCACATCTACTCTTACTTTAGGGACCTCAGCATTTCCCCTCCCTTTGTTCTGTCCATTCTGTTTCCTCCCTAGCGTTCCTCCACCTGACTGAGTCTGAGCTCCCCTATCTGCCGCTTGCATCTGAATTAGCATCAGTTTGTCCTTAAGCTTCCTATGCTTCAAATCCACTTCATCGCTGCCATATCTAGCATACCGCAGTATTTCGTCCATCGGTTTATTCTGCCAACAAATTAAATGCTGTTGGATCATAAGGCAAATCTCAGGTCTCAAACCCAGAACAAACTTAGAAACAAACTGTCCCTTATCCTTGGGGATCATTGTATCCAATCCACTGTATTGCTTAAAGACTCTCAAAAGCTTCTCATAGTACTCATGCACAGTTTCCTTTGGCTCCTGCACCGTCCGATCTATCTTCACCCAATCAATATTCTGTGGAGACACCTTAGATTTCAACCACATAATAGCTTGCTCATATTTTTTCATAACAATCGGTGATGGGCCATTCGTGATAGCATCTCTATCCGGCTCTGAAGTAGGCCACTCAACTGCAATTTTACATTCTGCCCACAGATCGCTTGGGAATACAATGTCAAACAGTGTATTCAAATCAATCCATAACACTTTCGAGATTTTGACAAACCGCTCAACCTGCTTGTACCACTCGACTGGACTCTCCCTCAGTTTAGGGAAATCATTTGTGAATGCTGCCAAATCACCTCTTCTCCAAGGCACATGCACATACCCTCCACTAGCTACTTCTCATAAAGGATAGTTCCCTATTTATGATGTCCCCCCTCCCGGAGGAGGTACCTCTGCTACATTCTTCCTGGTACTATTTTTCTTGGACCATCTTTCTTCCCACTTGTCAAGTCTGTTCCATGCTCGTATCTCTGTGATCAGTTCACTAATGTGAGTCTTTAGCCCAATGACCCTCTTCTCGTCAAAGGTCTTGGTCAGTGTATAGCAACCTATGACTACCTTGTAACATCTTCGTTTTAGATAGGTCCACCTCATATCTGTTTGCCAATTCAGTTAGCTTCTCATGTTCCTAGCTTGCTTTTTGAGTCACATCTTTTGCCACAAACAGCAATTCATCTGGGTTGTAAAGTTCCACTCTCTCCAGTGGTAAATTTACCTCAACGATCTCGTCCACTTCTGCTTTCAACCGCATCACATCTAACATCTTTGCCTTTATTGCTGCTTTCAGTGTACCTCGACTAGATGTACCACTTGACTCCCTACAGTTGCTATCCTGTTCTCGGCACCTATTCGCTTCGGATGCATCTCTAAAACTCATCCTGTTCTCTGTATTTCCATGGTCCCAATATTCCATTGCACGGACACTCCGATTCCCTTCGGGTGAATCCCACATTCTCAGGTCTGATCTTAACTCAGCAAAGGATTTCGGTCTTGGCCCTCTCAGATCCATTAGTCCCCTGGACGAGTCTGCCGTAGCTGGCAATGGCGTACTCGATTCCACCGGTCTCCGTATATGAACTAATCCACTCACCACACCGTTTTCTCCTATGCTAGGTCTCCCTTCGGCTCCTGTCTGGGATGTATTTCCGCTCCTCACCTGATCTGAATCATACATTGACACTATGGGACCAATGGTAACCGGCACCGTAAAGGTATCCGGTAACCTCCTAGTATCTGTGTTCTCTTGATTCTGCGTTCCCAGTCCACTACTCCTGCACTTGGTGGAGCCTGCGATTCTCTAGCTTCCTCCAGTGGGGCTGATTTTTCCCCCTCTGACTCTGAATTATATGGGGGTGGTCTTTCATACAGCAGCCTTTCTATCAAGCTATCATCTGTATCATTGTCATCTTCCTCTCCAACCCCCTTCTGGGTGTTCCCTTCTTTGACTATCAGTGGGTACAGCTTATCCCCCTCGATTGTCTGTACTCTTCCATCTCTTCTCCAAGGCATCCCACCTTGAGTCTTGAAATGCCCTGACCGACCTTTTCACTCTTTCCTGTCTCCTGTCCCTGTTTCTTTTGTGTGCTGCCCTAATCCATGCATGTAATGCCTCAAACTGTGTGGGTCTAGGCAAAGGTTGCAAAGAGACATAATCGTTTTCAACTGATATAACACTTCCAATCTAAAGGTTCTATACCGGGGAAAGGTCAATTTATTAATTTCCATCTGTCAATTTGCACCAATTCTCAAGCCAAAGTATAGTATGCAAACCCACATTCATGGCCATGTAATGAGCTGGGGTGTCCTCGGGCGGAGCCTCCTCTCCTCCCCGAGTAGCCACCTTCTTTTCTCTTCTACACAGGTCACGCAAAATTTAAAACATTTCATGATGAAACCAGCGTTTCTCCTTTCGCACTTTTGACTGCCTGATGACAATCCACCAATCCCAGCGCGGCTTCACACCAACCGCCCTATCGCAGCGCGGCACCTTCTGATGTCACTTTCCTCCGCTCGCAGCAGTTCCCCTCCTTTACAATTCGTCTCTCACCCACTCACGCGTCCCATCCATACGCTAAAATAACTGTCTCCACGAAACTACCGGACAAGTTACTTCTCTGACTGTATGTCCACAGTCTGACTGTACGTTCACAGTCTCATGTAATTGCCTACCTCAACTGGCAACTGTCTGTCCACGAAACGACTGGACAATCACCTCAACTGATAGGTTACAATCGCTCAATGTTCCACATACAGCAACCCACGACAAGCGTCAGTTACTCATGCACTCACACATTAGCTCCCCCTATCTTGGTCCAGGCAGTCAATGGTACCTCAGGACTCCCTTCACAATGGTCGACAATTACTCTGGGTGTCTGCTACACCACAACCGCTTAAGCTACTCGTCGAGCCGAAGACTTTCCCTGGCTGCGTGCGCTCACAGCCTAATCTCGCACTCACACAACAGTCACTCCAACTCCGCACGACATCACAACATTAAACACAGCAATCTAACAACACATAACCCTATTCATACTCACTCTCCCACGAACTGCTGCTTTCACTGCAACTTCACTCTCCGTCGGTTTCCATGAAATGTCATCTTCCGCTGACAATCCGCTGGACAATCATCACCTGAATTCTATGGAGCTCAGGAAACTCTTATCCTAATCTAGGACTAACCTGATTGATCTCCCCTTACTCTAGAGACTAACCATCCTCTGTGGCTACCAATTGTTGCAGCAGGATTCTTATCCAGATTTTTCTCCTACTAATCTTAAGAATCCTTGGTCGACTGGACCGTCTAGTCTGCTAAGAAGTGTGAAGGGAAGAATCACAGGTTCATAATAACTTTAGAAACAACCAATTAAATCCAACACAAGAACCACTGACGACTGAATGAAGTTTTAGGGGTTTTATTACAAAGCCAGAAATAATTGAACATACAGACACCTCAGTAAGAGGTTGGGAAAATATACGGGAACTAATACAAACATAATCCTAAGCAAAAGTCTCATACGACTTAAGATGATGATTAAAGTAACCACTAAAAGCATTAGACAGATGATGACAGTCCCTGCTTGAAATTTGACTGCATTCGTCCAAAGGAAAGAAAAGAAAGTTAGTCTGTCCCTACCTTAACACTAAAGTGGCATCCCTACTTAACATCCCTCCCAGGCAAGAGAATGAGGTGTCAGCCGTGAAGACTTTCTTAGAAGTACACTGACTTTCCATAAATGAGTGGCCTAAGCTACTAAGCTCGTTCTAAGATGCTCCTTCTATTCTCCTGCCCTTCTCCTTCTAAGTTCCGATCTATACTACGACTGACTCCAACTGACTCTCCGCCCTCGGGGCACTGTCCCTAATACAAAATCCCAAAAACGTTAAACACGCCCTAAACACGCCCCTCCGGCAGGTCTTCAGGCTGTGCTTTTCCATCGAAACTGCATCTTCGTCCAAAAACCGTTGGTGGGTCCTTGGGTCCCAGGCACCTTCTCCGGCAAAAGTATCTTCTCCGCATTCCAATATCTTCCCACATCTCTCACTCCTACCATCCTAACTCCTAAAACAAAGAGTTATTCTGCCTAACTAAACGTGTGTCCTTGCACCTGCAACAGAAAGCTTGTGAATAAATTAGCCTTGTACACACACAGATCTGCAATGCAGAATTTGACTAAGAAAGGAGCCATCCCAAGGAAAAATACATTTTCAGGCCTACAATTTCTTGACAAGCTAAGAACCACAGCTAGGCCTTTTACTAATGCCTTCATACAGTTAGGCCTTCACATATTTAAAACACATTTTTAAACTACATTATAACGTTAGATTCATATCATGTTAATGCATTGCATTTTACTCATGAGTAAACAAACCTACTTGTACAACTTTTGCATGGTGCACGTTAAACCTAATGCAACATCTTATATATGAGACAATCATTTCTACATTACTTAAGGCACTTTCTCGTGTTAACACTACATTAGTTTCCAAACGATATAAATAATCCTAAACATTCTAACATCATTTTGGTTAATTACTACGTTTCTAATAATCACACATTAGTACAATCCTCTAAATATGCGGGTACTGACACACTCCTACAATTTTCAGAATAACATGGCGCTCTATCAAGGGCGTCAGGCTCTAAGATTATTGCAGCAAAATCAGAAGTCGTTATTGGAGCATCGAAGGAGAAAGTGAAAATAATAAGTAGTTTGCTTATCATTCAGACGTTTATTATTTGTTTTTTTCCCGGACATAACCACGATTTTGGGAAGTTAGAATCAGCAAATATTTTAAAACAAACATTACTGAAACTACAAACAGCATAAATCACCACTAAAGTTCAAAATAGTTTTCACAAGAATCACAGTTTCCAAGGTTCACTCTAGACTTTTGGCTTGCCATATGTGTTGGGTTGTCTTGAACACTGGGGAGGCCTACTTGATTAATGTGGCATGGGAGGACCGAATTATGCAGCAGGGTGGAGTAACTTATGTGTCAAGAAAAGGCAAATTATGTGATGTAATGCAGGACTTTTTGTGATAGTCTTACTTCATTTTTTGTCATTTTTCCATGTTAACACTGTCTGAGCATAGGTTTCACCTAATTAGTACCAGTTGAACACCTAAATACAACATTAAGCAACTGAAAGTTGACCAGTCAATCTTGCACAGCAACATATGTTGCTTTAATTTTACTAACTATTGATCCAATTGAGCCAGAAACTATTTTTTGTTAAAATCTGAAAATTATGCACCAGATGATGAATTAGGTAGAAAATGTGGCAAATCCATAATTAAGCAGAAAACACCAAAGCTGCATATTTTCAGAATTGCAGTGTCCCTTGCACTCTGACAGCGGAGAGAACACAGAACATTTAATGAAGATGCTGGCACTTAAATAGGGGCATATTATCAAGCCCCAGCGATAATTATCAGTGAGCGTGCTTAGCGCGCTTTAAATTATCGCCGACTATCGCTGGAATATATCGCCAAGCTAACGCTGTATTATCAATGCTTAGCGCTATGATGATAAATATTCCAGCAATAGCGGGGTCTTCCATGGAACATCCCTGGTTTTCCAGCGATATTCCATGGAAAACGGCGATAACTTGATGATAAGGCCCTGTGGCCTTAGCCCCACAATCCACCTCCCATGTTAGGTATGCCTTCGTCAGGAATTTAACAGACGTTAAATTCCTGCGTTAAGGCATAGCTAACGCAATTTCAAATATCGCTACCCCTCGTTGATAATATCGCGAAGCTGAGTTAGCGATATTTTACCATGGAGTTTTGTCAGGCACGCCTCCTTTGCATCTTATTAACAATGCGATGCGAGACGTGCTGACAACAGGCGCTAAGGCAGGGAAACACACGCTAGCGTGTCCTTGTTAATAAATCGATAATATTATCGCCGATTTTCGGCCAAAAACGGATGCTAAAGCGGCGATAATGTTATCGCCAGCCCTTGACAATATGCCCCATAGTGTTTCAGTAGAAGGTGCATCTGTAGAGGTCTCGACTGTAAGGGGGATCACTGTGACTTTTGCACAAACAGGAGAATGTCCAAAACATCAGTACCTCGGTGGCAAAGGTGGTCAAGGGTCATATTCGAGGATTTAAAAGGAGGTTTTGCACATCTGGAGTATAGGCCCAGAGTAATCATTCTCAATTATTTAGCACAACTATATTGTAACATAATGTTGAAAACGAACTCAGTCTGTGGGCACAGATATTACACCACACATACGAACACAGCACTGCAGTTGGATTTCAAATTCCCTTCGCTTCATTTCTTTCAAGCACCTGAGAAGTAGCATGCAAACCATGCCAACCTTAATTTGCACACTTTGGTACAGTTGAGTGCATGCAATTTTCAAACAGGAAATGGGAAACCTTAATATTAAGCATGTTTGACAAATGATAACCATCAATTCATCGATTTATGAATTCCTCATGCAAATGCTGAATTTGTAAAAAGAAATAAGTGCCAGGCCCAAGGTATTTCATGGCATGCAACTGCAGCTGTGCAACCTGCCAGTGCAGCCAAATGCCAGGCCACTCTTACCTTATAACCAAATCATTCAAATAAATGTTGGAATTTGGATTACATATGGACTCCAAATAGATGCAGAGAGCCACCTGCCATGGACCTTGATCACAACCTTCCACCAAGTGAAGCCACCACAATTAGCAACCCCTGCAGACAACTAGAAGGCAACTATCACCACCAGGCCAGCCCTCAACTCCAGCCAACCCCAAAGCCCCACCTGCTGCTAGCTTCTCCCCACACCACACACACTCTCTATCACTTCCACCTTCTGTCACCTGTCTCCAGCACCATTTCTCCCCCCTCTACCCGACCCTTTTAGCAATCCTTCCCTCCAATGCACACACCGTACCTCCGCTGTAATCCACTGACCCAATCAATAAGCAACTGCACCTCAAGATGAGTCTTTATCTTAAATTCTACCTCAATTCACTGCTGCCGGTTTTGTTACAGGGTGCCGATATTGCACCATTGCTGGAAAACTGCCTCCAAGTGACAAAACCTGCCCCCATGGCCACAAAACCAGCCCCCTCCCCATTGGCCCACCAGAGAAATGCCTGGTGTCCACTACGGTCAGTCCGGCACTGCTCTTTGGGCATTGTAAAATTGCCCTATAGGCTAGTCTGACCTTAGCCATCACATATACTGCAACTGTTCCTCCCGAGATACAGGTCATCCGGCTGGGGGCAAATAATGTTTTTTCAACAATGACCATAAACCGCTGGACCACCTGGGAGTGTGTAGGCTATACAAATGATATGTTGTTAGTGTTGATTTCCCTGATATTACCACAGACATTGCCTGCAGCAGGCACAAATGCATGCAGTCTTCTATGTCGTTAAAACACCCAAACTGCCTGGATGTTGAAATATGGGCACATTTTTAGGTGTGGCCATTGATGTCACTAAAATAAATAAGGGCCAGAATTCCTAAGATTTTGCGTTATGTTTGTAGGACTTTTTTCAACCATACCTGATGCAATACCTTTGTTGGAATTTTACAATGCAATGCAAATGGCTACTTGTATTGCTTTGATAAAAAAAAGTAACAGCGCATTGCACTGCCTTACTCTGAATCAGGGAGGCATTCAATTGGTGGTGCATGGGCTTTCCTGTGAATCCACCCTTGGTTTTTGATGCAAATCCATATCTACTACTTGTATCCCACGCTTGCCTAATGCTGTTATACCAAGGAGAAACATCTTCTCATTTTCCCTGTTTGCATGTGTGCTTCATTTTGAAGCACACATACATAGAGGAAAAGGCCTCAAGAATACTTTTTATGCTGGGAGGGCTCTCTTCTTGGAGAAAAAAAACTATTCTGACCACAATGCAGACACCTTTTCACTATGGTGCAAGGGGGCCTTTGTTGGCACAAGGCACCAGTTAGTGTGCCGGGCACTTGGAGAGAGCAGACCTGCTTCATTTTTAGATGAAATGGCACAGTTCAGCCGGCTCTAGGTGACACAGTGCAGCAACTTGGCTTTCTGCGTGCCCCATTTGTCCTATGAAGTTGGTTGTGGTATTGGGTATGTGGCAAGTTGAAGTAATACCTTGTTTATATTGTCTTTTTAAGTGTCTTTGGAGAAACTGCACTGATAAGCTAAGTCCTTTTTTTCTTTTACACTTTTACACCCAGTCACACTCATCTCACAGTCATACCCACCTACCGATAAGCGAAATGCTTTTACACTTTCTCAACAGCGGGGTCCGTGCAGGTAACAGTGGTGGGTCCGGATGGCGGGTGATTTCGAGGGACGATGCAGAGGGAAATTTAATTATTTATTTAATTTTCCCTCTGCATCGTCCCTTGAAATCCCCCCCCCCCCCCACACATGGCCACACCTCTGTTTCCTGCATAGACCGTGGCTGTTTCTCACACAAATCTCACAAATGCACACTACCATCCATTGATTTAGAACTATTCTTCTGCCTTCTACACCCAGTCACACTCATCTCACAGACACACCCACCTACCGATAAGCTAAATGCTTTTACACTTTCTCAACAGCGGGGTCCGTGCAGGTAACAGTGGTGGGTCCGGATGGCGGGTGATTTCGAGGGACGATGCAGAGGGAAATTTGATTATTTATTTATTTTTCCCTCTGCATCGTCCCTTGAAATCCCTCCCCCCCACACATGGCCACACCTCTGTTTCCTGCATGGACCGCGGCTGTTTCTCACACACATCTCACAAATGCACGCTACCATCCATTGATTTAGAACTATTCTTCTGCCTTCGACGTAGGCAAAAAATGTCTCAGCAGGAATGTTTTAAACTTGTTTTAAATGGCTAATAAAGATGGCAACTTCGTGGATGACTCGTGTTCAGGTCTTACCTTCAGTTATAGAGGACAGCTCTGAAGCAGGACAGATAGTGAGCACTTGATGCACAAAGTTAAGATTACACTTTTGTGTAAATTTACTCTTTTTCATTATTCACTAACAATGATTTAATGGTAACTTTACAACTGTGAAGACTCCACAGTCTGGGTGCATAACTCTGCACCTAAAAAGGATGATAGGATATTCTTATCTTTTTATGTGCAGAATTCTCCTCCATGACTGCAGAGTCCCCGCAGTCATAAACTTATTAATAAACCATTGTTTGTGATTACCAAAAAAGAGTAAACTTGTTATGTTTATGAAGCAGGCTCAGAGGCTGACGGAGAAGAAAATGGTGCAACACCTGGAAGCAAATTTTGAGTCGGTGGAGATCTATTCGATTAGTTGGTTTCAAGTGATTCAGACGAAAATGCTCACAGCAATTGTGATATCCATTTTCAAGCACAATACTTACAACAGAGAGACAGTAGCAAGGTAGACTAGTCCAGAGAACAGACACGTGTGGCAGCAAGCACAGACCCAGTCTTCTCTTGGCAGCCTCCTAATGTACTTCAGCTTCAAATTCCCCCTTTCACTGGAGATGCTGAATATAAGCAGGTACAGCAAATCTTTTGCCTATTGACTATGTTCATCTCTTTTTGGATGTTGACTTTGGAGGAAATTGTGTAACAAACACATTTGCATGCTGGAGAGTTTTGGAGTGAGCATGGAGGCACTTGTAGGACTTATTCTAAGGCACAACAGGGAACCCCAATTCACTTGGGGAGCAGAAGATATTTCTGTGCCCTGCACTAAAATGGGAATTGTACACAAACCAAGCGTACAGTCCTACTGGTCTAATCACATGGTTTTGCTAACACTCAGCTTCACACCAGTCATGAGCAGAGATTGTTTTTTGCTATTGCAGTATATGCTGTTTTTCAGTGACAATTATGTTGCACTATGTTCATCTCTTTTTGGATGTTGACTTTGGAGGAAATTGTGTAACAAACAAATTAGCATGCTGGAGAGTTTTGGAGTGAGCATGGAGGCACTTGTAGGACTTATTCTAAGGCACAACAGGGAACCCCAATTCACTTGGGGAGCAGAAGATATTTCTGTGCCCTGCACTAAAATGGGAATTGTACACAAACCAAGCGTACAGTCCTACTGGTCTAATCACATGGTTTTGCTAACACCCAGCTTCACATCAGTCATGAGCAGAGATCGTTTTTTGCTATTGCAGTATATGCTGTTTTTCAGTGACAATTATGTTGCATTACCCAAGGACCATCCACACCATGATAGGTGGTTCAAAAATTGGCCTGTCTTGGAGCATTAGTCTGCCAGGTTTCAAGAGATTTATACTCCTGGGAAGAATATAGCCACTTACAAGGCTTTGATCCTGTACAAAGGGTGGCTGCTGTTCAGGCAGTGCATACTGAGCAAAAGAGTCCCTTATGGCATTAAAATGTTCATGCTGTGTGAGAGTTCTACTGGTTATGTTTACAGTGTGAGAGGCTATCCAGGGAAGAACGGCACTCTAAACCCTGAATGTTGCTCTTCCATGCTTGGAGTCACAGCAAAGTCTATATGAGAGTTTGTCCAACCACTCCATCATAAAGGTTATAACTTTGTGTTGACAACTTCTACACAGGAGTAGAACTGTTAAGTGAGCTGTACAAAGTTGGCGCTGTGGTATGCGGTACAGTTCAATGTCGCTTCAAAGTATTTCCACAGGAGCTTGTTTATAAGAAGCCGGTCCTAGGATGCTTGTTTCCAGTCCAGGGAGGACCTGGCCTGGCGGTTCGGACTCGACTGTTCCCATTGGACGCAGGGTGAAAACTGATTTGTATATGGCTGGGTCCGAACTGGAATAGCATGGTGAGCAAAAAAACAATGGATTTAGGCCCAGATATCTGTACTGGGGTGAATGTATGACATTGTTCTGCACTCTGTCCATAAATTGTTCTTTTTGGAAAAACATCCCAGAGCACTGCTTTGCATTCCAGTGAACTGCTTGGTAATAGTCAGGATTGTACATGCGTATTTCAATCCATGAGCAAAGCAAGTCCAGGCTGACCTGCATAGCCCGAGGCAAGGGGCTCAGGGCGCTCACATCAGCCATACATCAGGGCCGTGAGGGGAACGTCCGCGCTGCGCTGCCAGAGAAGCCGTGAGGGGAACGGCGGTAGTTCCCATCGGGGAACTACAATTCCCAGCAGTCCCGGGACCAGGCGCACGAGGGTGGTGTCATCAGCGCGCCCGGAGGCGCTTCATAGCTCGAGCCCTCGGCGAGCTTCTGGGGGGAGCAAAGCAAGTCCAGGCTGACCTGCATAGCCCGAGGCAAGGGGCTCAGGGCGCTCACATCAGCCATACATCAGCGCCGTGATGGGAACGGCCGCGCTGCGCTGCCAGAGAAGCCATGTGGGGAACGGCGGTAGTTCCCATCGGGGAACTACAATTCCCAGCAGCCCCGGGACCAGGCGCACGAGGGTGGTGTCATCAGCGCGCCCGGAGGCGCTTCATAGCTCGAGCCCTCCACTCGCCCCGCGAGTCGCGTGCGGGAGCAACCGGGAGAAGCCCGGGACAAGGGCGGGGCAGTCTTTGGCAGTCGTTGGCAGGAGGAGGCAGGGCAGGGCCACAGAGCCTGCTCCTCGTAATGGGGAAACGCAAGCTGATCGTGAACGGTGGTGAAGGTAAGAAGGCCAAGGTTCCAAGGAACTCAGAGACCATTATATCCTATCTGACATCTGCTGTGGGGGCTTTAAATGATGAAATCGCAAATGCGGAAAAGGAACTGGGCCTTGACCAGCCCGCTCTTGAGCCCGGGGACCTAATTGACCTAGCCGTCCCCGAGTCTGCTTCCTATATTCCACTGGAACCCAATGTTATTGTCAAGGCTCCTACCATTCCTCCCGCATCCAGGATTACCAGATCTCCCCTTCACCCAGGTAGTGAAACTATATCCTCTGAACTGGCTAAAATCCGTAAGGGGGACTCAGGCAGTGCGGACAATTTGATTTCAGAGGATGTCCAAACCAGTCTGGCTGCAATGATTGAGGGCTTATTTGAATCGCGGTTGGAACCTTTGCTGGTAAACATAGCGAAAGACATTGTGGACACCCTGAAACAATGTGTGAATAACATTATGAGTAAATGCGACAAGATTAACAAATATTTATATGAGCGCAATGCACACAGCGAGACGCACGCCAAAAATAATGCAGCACCTGAGCAACAAGGGAGGGTCCCCACGACAACTAATGAGCCAGTCAGCCCGCACATGCAATCACATAGTACTAATAGTGCCCCCAGGTTTACAGCATGTGATGACAGGTTTACATCTTTGCGGGGGGTACAAAAGGGTGACGGGGCGGGGGTTGGGGTACCAAGTGTGGCAGCGACCCCAATAGTTTCTCAACTAGCCCAGGGGCGCCAACCAAATGCTCCCCGGAAATACCTGCCCCGGGCAGTGGACCTTCCACCAGATGCTGCCCGTTTAGTCGTTATTCTGACCGGGATCCCGTGCCTTAAACCACATCAAAGGGAATCTGAGTCCGAGCTGTTAAACAGAACTAGAAATTGGTGTTCACAGTTTAGCAGTGGGAGCGTGGATGTGGGCAATCATATTATAGCTGCTCGAAGGGTGGATTGGGTGGGAAGGAAGGTCAAATGCATCCCTGGAGACTGTGTAATTGTCAATTTCAACAGATGTAATATGGCAGAGTCTCTTCTCTGGGATGGTTCTGATCTAGTTGGTGTTGGTATTAGACCACTCCCACTAGGATTTTTCTATCCCCCTCCTATACACCCGCAGCTAAGATCTTCCCACCAGCCCATCCCACACTTTAGAGGAAATGCAGGTCGGATAGGGGTTTCGCCACACACAACTTACCAAACCCAACAGGCTCTACTGCGGGCGAGACCAAGTCCCGCAGTAGCTCCACCCATCCAAGAACACTACAGTGGCAGTCAGGGGACAGGTATCATACTTAGTAACAGGTTCTCCCCGATTTCTATTGACTCCCCCCTAGATTCCAATGATTGACAACCATCCATCGAGCCCTCTATCACGGAGGTCACCCCTGTACATAGGCATTGCCACATATCAGTGGTAAGCGGGAACATCGCAGGGCTAGGGAAGAAAGTCACAGACGCTAGATGGTTAAACTTTGTGTCTCAATACGAGATCCTGGGCTTCCAGGAAACATGGGATGCCAGCGAAAAAATTTTCCTGGACGGGTTCCGGAGTTTTTCAGTCAAGGCAACTCCCGGGGAGGGTGGTAGGCACAAAGGAGGGTTGCACATACTTTTCTCTTTAAAATTGGTGGGTGTTACTAGTAAGATTGATTGAACCTCTGATAATATCTTATGCATTGAGTGGGCCAGGCCAAATTCACCGCTAACTCTGATAATTAATCATTATAACGCCCCAACAAAGGATAGAAATTGCTCACATTTGAAGTCGTTATTTCTGTTTTTATCATCATATAAGTCAAAGCAACATGCTTCATTCGATATTCTCCTAATGGGAGATTTTAACGTTCATCCATGTGGCTGGGGTTGTTTGGACAAAGAGGTATTGGGTCCCCCGGGAGCTGTAAGTACTCACTTTGAGCACACCGCACAGGGGGCGGATTTGGAAGAGTTACTCGCAAATCTAAATTTATATGAGGCTGAAGGGTCTTGGGGAGGTGAGAGGGCACCCACTTTCATAGGTAGGGAAGCCAGTACGATCATTGACTACATTTTTTTCACTCCCGGGCTAATCGATATGGTGGTTTCTTATGAAGTTTGTACTTCCTCCTTCAGTGACCATAATCCTGTAGTCCTGACCCTGGTCATGGGTAGCAACATTGTCACCCAGGTTGAGCGTCTGGGGTGCCGTGGTGATACCCTCGTCACTAGGGAGCAGGGCCGCAGACTAAAATGGTCTAAAGTCGTCCCCGATAGCTTTATGGACAACCTTATGCATAACAGACAAGCTGATATTACAATTTGCACAGACAGTACATCTGAAGGCACTGCTATTATCAGTTCTTTCACCTCCATATGCACACAAATTAGCCAAGACCTAAGGACCACAAAGATACGAGCGGATTTATCTAGCCCCAGATGGTTTGACAGGGAGTGTTCTAAAAAACACAATGTTCTCCTGCAGGCTCTTAAACAGCAGCCAAGAGATAGGGAGTTGGTGGGCCGGCTCAGAAAAGAATATAGACAGGCTACCGAGACACGTAAAAAAACAATAAAAAGTGAGGCCTGGGACAACTTAACATCAGTTAGTGTACTGAGAGACAGTTCACAATTCTGGATGATTTTAAATCACCCTTATTTTGCCACCTCAAATAACACTGTTTTGGATTGTGTGATACCCGAGGATGCCTGGGTGAATCACTTCAGTAAAATATATAATAGCGAAGATGGGCCAGTTACACTCCGTCCCGAACAGCCTCCCACTGAAGCATCTCCTCTGTCTTTTTCGGAATTTGAGGTCATTAGGGCAATTGACGAAATGACTAAACATAAGGCCCCGGGACCAGACAGTGTCCCTGCAGATCTATACAGTGCCCAGTCATCACTTTGGGCCAAAATCCTCACCAATGTTTTTAATTCAACTGTTAATGAGGGATTTCCAAAAACCTGGTCCACCTCAACCATTATCCCTATATTTAAGAAGGGCTCCAGATCTGATCCGGCCTGCTACAGGCCGATCTCGCTAATCGATTCTGCCGTAAAGATTCTTGGCAGAGTTATCTTACATAGATTAGGCAATACTATTAAGGAGAAGGGGGTGCTCTCTGACCTACAATACGGTTTCAGAGAGAAACGAGGTACAATAGAGCAGTGTTTGAACCTCCACATGCTGGTCAGTAAATACACTATGGCAAAAGAGGGCCATTTATATTTGGCCTTTATGGACCTCTCTCCGGCCTTTGACTTGGTCAATAGGGCCAAGTTATGGGCCATACTGGCTGGCATTGGGATTGACCCCCCTCTGGTAGACTTTCTGGCCGCACTACATGCAGATCTATCAGCAACCATTAGAACGAATCGTGAAGGCAGCACCACCAGACCCTTTAGTTCCAGAAGAGGTGTGAGGCAGGGCTGTATTTTAGCCCCACTTCTTTTCACCCTTTACATTAATTCCCTAGACAAAGCCTTGGAGGGGTCCACACCTGACATCCCCTATGTGGGGGGGTCCGCAGTACCCGTACTCCTCTACGCAGACGATGCGGTGCTTTTAGCACGCACAGGGGTGGGGCTACAGAGGCTTCTCGATGCATTCGGCCTCTTCATGTCTTCGTTAGACCTCCTAGTCAACAACATAAAATCACATATTATGCTGGCAGGGAGGCGACCTAGGCCAAAAAAGTTTAAATCCTTTAGTTGCTGCGAAGAGAGGCTCTCGAGGGTACAAGTGTTTACCTACCTGGGTGTGATATTTGAAGAGAATGGCTCATGGGCCCCACAGGTGGATGCGAAATCTCTAGCTGTTACTAGATCTACTTCCGCACTTTTGAGTTTCGCTAAGCGTCTTGGGTCCCGACCGATGGAGGCATTATTGAAGGTTTACAAAACCAAATGCTTATCTATAGCCTCCTATGGAGCCCCACTGTGGGTCCACTCTCACTGTGGTAAACTCCAAATAGTAGAAAATCACTTTCTTAGGTCCTTATTGGGTGTTCCACAATCTACACCAGTCCTATCAATACACACCGAGTTAGGATTGGGATATATTACCGACCTGCTCCAATTAGCGCCCCTAATATGTTGGACCAAAACATGGCTGAACAAGGACATCACACTAAACCACACTATTCTTAGGGACTGTATGTCCCTGGATAATGCCTCAAAGATTCCGTGGCTGGAATATGTAAAGGGGGAGATGGGCAAACTTGGCAGGCCTGACCTTTTTAGTCACCCTAACACTATACAGAGGGAAGACCTGAAATGGATTAAAGAAAATTTTATGAGGAGGGCAACCCAAACAAGGGAGGAGAAAGAATTAACTAAACCTAGAGCTAGAGCCAACTTCCTCCTCCTGACAACGCCCCAAATTGAACCTTATCTAAAAATTGTGAGCAGACCATTCCATCGTCATTTGCTCATTAGATTTAGGTTCAATATAATCCAATACTCCCTGGGTGATTTCCCTATGTGGGGTGTTTCTGATGAGTCTACCCCATGTAGCTGCGATAATTTCTCTGAGCAGACCCTTATGCATTTCGTCATGTTTTGTAGTCACTACAAAGAGAGTAGAACGCGGTTCTTGGCACCCATTTTAAGAGACGCAGGTTTTGTCCAGGTACGCCCTGCTCTACTTTACCTACAGTTATTAGGTAGCACCAGGACAATCCTCGGGGTTGCTAGCTTCCTGGTCGCAGCTATGCGCAAGAGGTCCAGGATGCTATCCCCGAGGCAACTGGAAGGGTGATCTCACTATTTTATATTTGCTGCTACTTGTTTTAATTATATTTAATCTTTTTATAATGCGTATGAACTATATTGGTGTGAATTGCTTTTATATTTATGTATATCGGAAATTGTTACAGATTTTGACCCGGAATGTCTTTTAACTTCCTGAACTTGATACATTGTAATTCATTTTAAATTTATGTTGCCTTGTTGCTTTTATGATTTTAAATGTAATCGAATAAAGCTTGTTTTGACTGACTGACTGACAATCCATGATGAGAGCACTTCCCTGGACACAATTTGGAGTCAATTGGTCGAAGTTCACAAGCCCACATTTACTTGATTACAACAAGTACATAGGCAGAGTGGACTAAAATGACATAGTACTTCAGCTGTATAATGTATGTCATAAAACTGGCACATGGTATAATATAAGAAGATGTTTACTCACCTGATCCAGTTGGCACCATATAATGAGTATGTTGTTACCATGAGGCAACCGCAGGTTGGCCAATGTCTTTCCTTGAATTTCAGTTGACCTTCATTGAAAATCTTATAGCTGAAGATACAGTAGCCTCTGCTTCATCAGCGGTAGAGGACCTGGCAAGACTGCAGTAGTGGCATTTTTCCCACCACATTCCGGCAACAGTGAGAAAGACTCTACCATGTTATTGTTGCAATATCTACTCTGAAGGGAAAGAGGCAGGAGACTCATTACAGTCTACAGGGCCCATCTCAGCCAGGCCTACATTTTCCAACTTGCTTTATGCTCTACCATACAAAAGTGAAGTATTGGGAAACTGGCGGAAGTGAAACTGTCCAAGTATATACCTTTCAATCAGAGTGCATGGAAACGTACTTTTCATTGGCCAATACTTCACCCAATAAGCAGTTCTAAAATTGTTTCCTCTAGTTGAGAAAATCTTGGACTTGACAGCTTTATCCACTGCCAGAACGAGTTAAATATTCTGTTTGCATATGACAACTGCATTACAGTCACCGTACTGCACATAAGCTACAGAAACGTCAGCCAAAAGACATCCCGACCTTGGGAAGAGTGGAATCTTCTTTGGGGAGAGCTATGATGCCTTGTGGTGAAAGCCGTGAGGACCATTTATGGGACAGGCAAGAAAGCCTAAGTAGCAGTGGAGATGACAAAATACAACTTTGCCATGATTGGCATCAGCAAGACCAAATGGACACAGTCTAGACAGAAAAGACTGACTCCAGGAGGAATGCTACTGTATTCTGGAAACAAGGAAGAGAATAACCTACTTACTCAGGGAGTGGAATTGATGCTAACAACTGCAGCCAACAGAGCTCTGTTTGGATGGGAAGACCACGGTCCCAGAATCATCACAGCGAACGTCACACAAAGAAAAAGAGGATTAACATGAATGTTTCCAGTGTTTTGCACCTACAAATGACAGCAATGAGGAGGAAAAAGAACAGTTTTAGAACAGACTCCAGTCCATCCCGGAGTAATGCCATGAGAGAGACATCACCATACTGATGGGGGAGCTTAATGCCAAGATTGGAAGCAACAACACTGGGTACAAAAAGGTCAAACATGAACAGGCGTGGTATAAGGCTTGCAAATCTCTGTACCCTGAACAATTTGGTGATAGTTGATAATGTATTTCCACACAAAAGAATACATAAGGTAATGCAGGTGTCACCAGACCATTCAACAGAGTCAGAGCGACCATGTCTGCATTGCAAAGACATTCCGAAAGTCCCTGTTGAATTTGAGAGTGATTAAAGGAGTGGTCATAGCATCAGAACACCATCTTGTCATGACCAGGCTAAAGCTAAAGCTTAAGAAAGCATGGATGGAATCGACAAACCAACACCAGTGATGTAACATCAACTTCCTCAAAGGTGCACAGAAAGGTGCATATCCAGTCACTCCCAGTAACACGTTTTAAATCCTGCAAGAACTAGAGGAAGACAGAGGCCCAGTAGAAAGCCAGTTTGAGAAGATCAAAGAAACAGCGACATCAACGTACCAGGAGGTACTGTGTCCCAAGAAACACCATCATAATAAATGGATCTCCACCAAGACTCTCTGCAAAATCCAATCAAGAAAGGAAAAGAAAACTGCAGTCAACACCAGCTGAACAAGAGTAGAAAAAGGAAATGCTCGAGGCAAATACACCAAAATAAGCAAGTAAGCAAAGAGAAGTTTAAGAGCAGAGAAGCAGAAATGTATTGCTGATCTTGCCACAGAAGCTGAAGACTTGGCTCCCAGGCTAGGAGAGTCCATGTATCAGACCAGACTGCTTCTGTGTTGGCAGCAGGATACCTTCCCAGGTGATATCATGCTTTACCAGTACACATAACACTACATGGACCTCTGCACCCCCACACTACGCATATGGGTCATATTTGTGGCCTGCTTGCTGTGTTCATCCTTCGTCAAAACGTGGTAGATGTTCAGTTCACAGTATGGCAAGTTCATTACAGTCACAGCATTGCACATAATGGTGAACAGGACATACGCCACACATTGTTATTGTTACTCGAGGGAGATTGGGTTGGGCCAGGGCGTGCCTCAGGGCTCGTCCCTGAGCCCGACCTTATTCAATCTTTATGTTTCCCCTCTGGCGACAATTGTAGAAAGATACGGTCTGCGCTTAGTGTCCTATGCCGACGACACGCAGTTGGTTATCTCCCTCTCGCGTACGCCCGGTCTTGCGGCGGACAGCTTCAGAGATTGCATGAAAGAACTGGCAACCTGGATGTCCGCCAACTGTTTGAAGCTTAACGGTAGCAAGACTGAGGTACTCGTAGTGGGAGGGGGGCCGACTGCTTGGTCGTCGGCATGGTGGCCTCCCTGCTTGGGAGAAACTCCAGTCCCATGTTGGGAGGCAAGGAATCTTGGAGTGTGGCTGGATGCAGACCTGACCTTTGGCCCCCAGATTGACCGAGTGGCAGGGGTATGCTTCGGCGTTCTGAAAATCTTAAAGAAGGTATTAGATCTCCTTCCTGTTGCAGCTCGCCGAACGATGGTGCATGCCCTGGTCACATCGCGCCTTGAGTACGGCAATTTGCTGTATCTGGGGGCCACGGGAAAGGTCATGAGCCGCCTCCAGGTGCTGCAAAATGCAGCCGCTCGCTTAGTACTGAGGCTCCCTAGGAGATCTCCCTCTAAAGCAGCGCTCCAAGCACTACACTGGCTTCCTATTGGGAGAAGGGTGGAGTTTAAAGCCCTCTCCACATGTCATCGCATTCTGAACGGTAAAGCTCCTGCTCTGCTACGGAGCTTGGTGACCTGGTATGAGCCCACGCGCAATCTCCGCTCCTCCCGCATGGGACTTTTGATGGTTCCAAGAGTAAGGAAGGCCCGAATGGGAGGGAGGTCTTTCAGATACTTGGCTGCCAATTGTTGGAACGCCTTACCCCTGGAATTGCATTTGGAACCGTCTGAAACCATCTTCAGAAAAAAACTTAAAACTCATTTATACAGTAGGTATGGGTTCATGAGGGTGGTTGGACTGTAGCTCCCGCTTATCATAGCGCGGGGACACGCCGGTGGGCGTACTTCCAGGCACTCTATAAATGTCCAAAATAAATAAATAAAATTGTCACTGAGTCACCTGTATACCAAAAACTAACATCCTCAGAAAGTTAGTGCATATTCTTTAGGGAACTTAGGGTGGTTCTTCCCCAGCATGTTTACCTTATTTTCACAGGTAAATATGCTCACTACGTTTGAGGAGTCTAGGTCTCCAGACATCCTTGGACACCCCCCAACTCACATCCACAAAATGGAAGTTTTTGGATTTAGCACAGTGGATGCCCTAAAGACACATGAAAAAAACATCTTCCTGAGCCTCATGTGGCTCCTATGGGAGCTGTTAGTAAAGGATGACTTGGCATGCATTCGATAACATTTAGAACCTAGATGAAAACAGACACTTGACAGGTAATATAAACTAAAAAAAAAATTTCACTTGTGAGGTACCAACCATCAATATGTCTAGCCATATTTGTGTAATGGTTTGCTTGTGGTGCATTTGTTTGCAAGTTGTTTGATGACTGGGTGAGGGGTGGTTTGAATGATGATTCCGTTCTGCAGTGTATTGGTGTGATGGGCCCTTGAATGGTGGTGGTATGTTGATGTGAGTGCACTGGGATTGGGCCTGTGGCTGGTGGTATGAAAGTTTTATGTGTGTGCTATTTGGATATTGGTGAGCTACATTAATATTTAACGTGCAATTTCAAGGTTAAGTGTAAGTTTGTGTTATTGAATTGATATCTGTTTTGTGATAATTTTTGGACAAACACAAGAAGGTGACAACTCAGGTCCATGAAACCTAGAAACTTCTCAATGGTCGTTCCAACAATTCACAGGTTTGAAGCGAACCGAAGAAGAACCAGGGAATTATCTCTCTTTGTCTCTCCCCAAATTCCTTTCTCCTTGGGAACAACTGCCAGCACTCATTATCATAAACACAGGTTGAGAGCTGCTTCTGAGAGGATTAAGTGGACTGTCCTCACTCCATCAGGCCTGTGAATTGCAGGTGAGTGACAAAGTATAACACTATTTTTATTTGGGGTCATGCTCTTTGGTGGGAACATTTTACAGCTGCAGTCCTTACTCTTTAAGAAAGAGGAGCTCTCACTGTGCGATTTCTCACCCATCCCTGATTGAGTGTTGGGGGCAGCTGCGGGTATCCGCGGAATGACCAAGAGACCTGAACAGTGTCACGCTGGGGGTTCTTCCTGTTTGAGTGCGGCTGCTTTGGCTCCGAGAGACCACTTAGTTTGTTTCCGGAGTGACGTGGCTGTAGGGCACAGCTTCTTTAAGCACCATGCTCCTCTGCCTGAGCGACTTGGTTTCAGATGCAATGGGGAGTAGAGGCTTGGGGGGAAAGCTTCTCATTTTAGTTACTGAGGGGGATTAAATTCAGGAATAGCACATCTGCTCAGGCTCTATGCTTCTTACCCTTCAGGACCACCCTCCTTTAAAATTGCAGAGTCCTCGCCTCATTCGCCTCTAAAGAGAGCTTTGTGTTTTTATCATTGTACTGTTAGTATGGCATGTTTTGGTTTATATATGGAGGCCTGCAGAAATGTTTCAGATGCTTACCATATTTCTGGTAAGAACATTTGCTCTGCCTGCATAGTAATATTAGCATGGGTTGCCCCAGGAGTCCCTTTTATGGTCACTTACACCAAGATAGACTCAGAGGGCCATTTTTAGGTTGTGGAGGGAACATTAGATGGACTCCGCTTGACATTGGTCGCATTGTATTCCCGAAACTCAGGACAGGCAGACTTTTTTGCCTCCCTGACACCCAGACTGTTAGCAGGCCTTGCGGATCCCACTATCTGGTTGTGGTAAATAAATAAATAATTACCGGTACTATTTTGCTATGTATTAACTAAAAAGGATAGCTCAATAAATAAGAGGCAGAATCCGGGGTATCTGAGTCATATTGGCTTTAATTAGATGGCTCGAGCCAATGGACCATCGGGTTCCATCACCTGCAAAGGTTCAGGAAGGGACAGACACAGGACAAAGGGAAGTCGCGCAATGTCATATTAACATCATACAGTATATATAGTAAAACAGTACAATTGCATTGAATACAGTAGGCGTAACAAGTGACAAACGAAAGATAAGAACATATGGGCGTAAAAAGAAGGCGTGCACGGAGACATGTGATGTAAACGTCACAGAAGTGTCATAAGTGGGTGGATACATGGAGGGGGCTACCTGGGCAGCTGGAACCTTTAACCTACTGGTGCGCGCAAAACGGGCCATGACGTGTAACTGGGGAGAGCTGGGGGCTCTGACTTCTGGCACTAGAAGAGGAGACTAAAGTCTGGGATGTCAGGACGACATGTACCTATAGCATATCTGATATCTCGTGTTTGGAGAACATGTTGATAGAATCTAAAAGTCATCAGGGTAAAGGCTACTTGTCACTAAGGCTGGTGCAGGCATATATTTCTTATGTATTGCGTGTGCTATGAATCTTCTATGAATACTAATTCAGTAATTCTCTTGCATGGAGACAGGAAGACTAGACTATAGATGAAGATGTTTATGCGGTTCGCTAGCTAGGAATGTGAAGCCGGGGAGCTGAACTGATAACTAGAGGCATAACATATTCTTGGCAGACAGGCAGGCAGGCCAGGCCGGGCACCGCGCTGCTTGGCAGAAAGTAAGTGAAGGGTCAGGGATGCGGGAGGGGCTGCATCGCTCCTCGGAGTGGTTTCAGGAGACTTGAGGCTCGAATCTGGTGTCCGGGCCCTGTGAGGCCTAGAAACGGGGACAACTCGATGAATTAACGTGCACAATGTAAAATGTTGGCAACATAGGCCTAATACTTGTTGCTTTCAGGGGGACTGGATAACTGGCATACTAACGTGGGACACAACTATAATTGCGTCTTTATTCGGTCAAGGGGGTGAATATGCATATTAATCATGCACATATAACATATAATGGGGAACACGTAGGGACACATGACAGGGCAAAATTCAATTTTCCTCATTCCCTCCTTGTTCCCTACGTTTCCTTCATGAAACATCAATATTCATGATGCCATCTATCTGTTCATACAGCATCATTTGCTCGTCTCTTATTTTCTGGGAATGGGACTTAGGACTTGAATACAAGAGGTAGCGCACAGGCCGCAAATCGCAGGGCCACATTGTAAACAGAGACAGCAACTGAATATGATCATTACTACTATTCCCAGGAATGACAGTACTTTCCATCCCCAGGCAGATATTATACTCCAGAGCCAACCGGACCATGTCCAGGTGCCTGGATTCTGGTGTAACTGATGGGCTATTTTATGAAGTCTTGTTATAGCTGAATATACAGACGGTGCGTTATTAGGAATGAAAATGCAACAACTAGATCCGATGACTCTACAAGCTCCGCCCCTATCGGCCAGTATGACGTCAAGAACAAGGCGGTTCTGAAGAACGACAAATCTCATAGCAGATTGTTCTTCTGTTAAGTTACCTAGGGCGGAAGTAGTCTCATTCACTACTGCTTCAAGGGTTCTGGTTAGCCTACATATTAACTTACTATTCTGGATAGGGCCTATGAAGAAAAAGAAACCTTTATTGAAATCTGTATACTGTTCTAAGGCAGTTTCAGTTTGATCGACAATTGGGGACTCGATCTCCCTTCTATGTCTGATGTGTACTAGATGTGTATTTCTGTGATAATCGGATGGGGCTAGGAAAACTGGTGGCAGTAGGAAGGCAATGTAACATGTTCCATCCCAATCTAGGGGCAGACGTACATATGCGGTCTGACCACATACAAAATATGAATGACGTGAGGCTTTGAAAGTAGATTTCCCACTGTCACTATACTCGACCACAGTATTACAATCACTGTGTCCTAGGTGTACTGAACCATTCTTTCTAACACATAATTCACCTTTTACTGGAAGAACTGTTATAGCAGGCAAGTCTGGAGTAGTCTCGGACTGAACATTCAAAACCATGAAATTGGAGGAAAAATTACCTAGATCATATACTTCATTTTCTAGATCTAACCCTGTCCTATGGGAAAGACCTTCCTTGTCTGGGAAACATGTTCTATTCAAAAGGGACTTATCGTCTAAGGATGATGTTAACGTAAACCATGCTCCACACGAACCATTGTGTGAGAACGGATAGGGAAAAAGTGGCAGAACTCCCTTCGGTGTCTGGAAAGGGGGGAGTCGACCACACACCCAACAATTAGTGGCATTGTTGGTCTGGTGTGAATAGTGTAACATACGGATAAAAGTATTGTTGCGCATGGCAAGTCGGTAGGATAACTCGTGAGGAGGTAGTTCACTAAAAGTGTGCTCTACAGTATCATTAGAGGAAAGATGTACATGCGAATCAAGAGGAGGAAAAAATACATGTAAAACATAAATTATGCAGGTGATCGTAAGACTCAGAAATAACATAAACAATAACGTAATAATACATCTGCTGCGCAGATTTTTACAATAACGTATTTTCTTGGAGTTTCGTCTAACTCTCTCACTATGGGGGTCTATCTCATACATGTCAGGAACCTGTCTAACCGCTTCACCCGAGAGGGACTTAAACAATTAAACTGTCTGACTTGCTAGACCGTAATTTCATTTTATACTCCTGCTGCGGAGTTTTCTCTAACAGGGGAAGTTTAGAGTCAGTATCGGGGCAGTCCTTGAGAAAAGTCTTTGGACGGAGTCCATGAAAACGCTTGATGTGGCTGAAGTGAAGCCAACCCTTCCGGCCCTCCAGTTTCACGGCGGTCCTTGTGGTCATCAGAACAAGTTTCGGCTCTTTCCAGCGGGGCTCCAGAGGGCTTGATCGATCAAAATTCCTAACGAAGACGAGGTCGCCTGGAATGACCTCGTGCGGTTTCACCTGGGTGTTGTCTGGAAAGGCAGCCGCGACCTGTGAACGACAAGAGAGTAGTGCAGACATCAAGGAAGCTAGGTAATCTGTCAGCATATTACTGTCAACATCGGTGATTTTACGTGGCATAGGTGTACCCCACATGTTTGGGGGACGTCCAAACACTACTTCATACGGTGACAGACCTGAACGGGAGTGAGCGACCATTCTCATGTAGAAAAGGGCGACTGGCAGGGCTACCATCCAATCTACACCTTTCTCGGCACAGACCTTTGCAATACGGATTTTCAGAGTTTGATTATGTCTCTCGACAAGGCCAGCTGCCTCGGGGTGTCGTACGCAGTGGAACTTCCACTGGTACCCTAACAGAAGGGATACTTGTTTCATGAGTTCGGATGAGAATGGCTGGCCGTTGTCTGAATACACGACCCTGGGCAAACCATAGCGGGGGAAAAACTCACGAACCAACTGCCTGGCAGTGGTCGCGGCAGTGTAATCTGGAACTGGATATGCTTCTGTCCATCTGGACAAAGCGCATACAACTACGAGGACATACTTGAAACCTCGACATCGTTCCATCTGGATATAATCCATCTGGAGGACTTCAAAATGGTGGTCAGGAGGATGGAATCCACCTTGTTCCACGGGAACACCTTTACCTGGATTGAACTGACAACAGATCATGCAGGTACGCACTTTCTGCTTTGCTGCTGCTCGTAAATGCTTGTTAAACCAAAGGTTCTGGATGCTGTCTAACATAGCTTTTTCTCCTAAGTGTGCTGGACTATGTGCTGTGTTAATAATGACTTGAACCATAGAGTCGGGGAGAAACCATGTGGCTTTTCCCTTCGTCAACCATCCCTGATCTGTCTGGACCCCTCCTTGTTCAGACCATTTCTTGATTTCGTCTGGGGTAGCATGTGTCTGTATGTCTAGTACATCTTGTGTAGGGTCCTTAACTGTCATACAAGTCGTCTGATCTGGAACATCTGTCTTTGTCGTGTTAACTGGAATGTCTGGAGTCTGAGCTGTAAGCTTGGCTGTTCGATCTGCTAGATCGTTACCTTGGGAAATAGTGTCAGTGGCTTTTGTATGTGCTTTGCACTTCATAATGGCAATGGCTGTCGGTAAATGTATTGCTTCTAACAGAGCTTGAATGAGGGGGCCATGCTGAATCTTGGCTCCATGAGAGGTCATGAAACCTCTTTCTTGCCAGAGGACTCCAAAGTCATGAACGACTCCGAATGCAAAACGTGAATCTGTATATATGTTTACTTTCAGGTTCTTGGCTCGTATGCAGGCTTGGGTCAGAGCGATGAGCTCTGCTGCTTGAGCAGACAGGGTGTCAATACGATGTGTTTCTATAACTTCGGTTTCAGTAGTCACTGCATACGCGGCTACTAACTCTCCTGTACTTGTTCTCATACATGAACCATCCACGTAAAGTGTCAGGTCTGGATCAGGTAATGCAATGTCCGTCAAGTCTTGTCTTGGCTTTGTCATAATGTTAATAACTTCCACACAATCATGTGTGTCGGGGCTTGATGAAATCGAGGGTAACAGTGTAGCAGGATTTAAAATGTTGCAGCGTCTGATTTCTATGTGTGGCTGAAACAGTGTCAGTTCATATCCTGTTAAACGTGCAATTGTCAAGTGTTGAGTCTGTGTTCGGTTTAAAAGAACTTCCACGGAGTGTGGAACTTGTACTGTCAGGGAGTGTCCTAACACTATGGAATCACTTTGTCTGATAGCTAGAGCTGTGGCTGCAACTGACTTGAGGCACGCAGGCAGAGCCTGGGCTACTGGATCTAATGTGCTAGAAAAATAAGCACAAGGCTTGTGTTGTCCTGCTTGATCTTGTGTGAGAACAGATAATGCTGTACCATCACGTTCAGTGACAAAAAGTGTAAAAGGCTTACTGTAGTTCGGTGTCGCTAGCACAGGTACATTACATAAAGCTTTCTTTAACTCATTGAAAACAAGTGTATGTTCCTGGGTCCAAGGGAGGACAGTCGATGTGGCTGCCTCCTGTGTTGTCAATTGTATCAGTGGTTTGGCTGGATATGCATACTGAGGAATCCATTGTCTGCAGTAAGAAGTGAGGCCGATAAAAGCTCGTACCTCCTTCTGTGTCTTGGGCTGTGGAAGATGTGCAATTAACTGGATACGGTCTGGTGTCAACTGTCTACCCCTCTTGGACAGCAAGTGTCCAAGGTATACCACTTGCTGGACACAGAATTGCAGTTTCGAAGGGGACACCTTGTGCCCCATCTCTGCCAGGAAATACAAGACGGTCAGTGACGCACGTTCGCAGTCACGTTCTGTACGGGCTGTGATCAATAGATCATCGACATACTGGAGCAGGGCAGTGTCAGTTGGCATGTGAATACTATCTAGTTGTCTTTTAAGTGCTTGACTGTAAATACTAGGACTTTCTGTGAAACCTTGAGGTGCACGTGTGAATTTATAGCTTCTTCCATTTAAACAGAATCCGAAAAGAAACTGGCTGTCTGGTTGAATGGGGACACTAAAGAATGCGTTCTTGAGATCAATAACAGTAAAGAACGTAGCTTCAGAATCAATGGCAGTCAATAGGGAAGAGATATCTGGAACCACTGGGTACTGGGGTATGATACATTTATTAAGTTCTCGAAGGTCAATCACTAATCGATAAACTGGAGGTGCATTTGGGTCAGTACGTTTAAGAATCGGAATGATAGGAGAATTACATACATTGGAGTCAGTTTCTACAACTACTCCTTGAGCAATGAGCTCGTCAATAATTTTCGATAAGGCTGCTACAGCCTCAGGTGGCAATTTGTATTGTCGGATTCGTGGTAATACAACACCTTGTTTCAGAGTAACACGATATGGTGTAATGTGCATACAACCTACATCAGTTGGACCTTGCGCCCATAAATGCTGTGGTACATTCAGTAATCTTGGATCAAAATCACGTAACACATAATGACCTTTAAAATCACGTAAAAACAATCTCACTCCTTCCGGAGAACAGCATATGACTGCTCCTAATTCTTTCAATGTTTTAATACCAAGTAAATTTTCAGGACATGATTTCGTAAGTAACAAGTCTGTAGTTCGGGACAATGGACCAACTTCTAGGGAAACTGGTTTCGATATTTCATTAACAATAGGCTTTCCTGAAAATCCCAGGGAAACATTTCTTGAGCCTGAGAGTGGAGCCCCTGGAACCTCGTCATGACTGATGGTAGTCCTACTTGCCCCTGTATCTATCAGAAACTTTCTGTCTTTCCCTAATACTTGACTGTGTACATAGGGACCCTCTTGATCTACAGGAACCTCGATGAGAGGCAAGCCAACCTCCCTCTCTAGGCTGTTTCATGAATACTGCTGATATTCTGGATAATCTGACTGCGCGTACTGGTACATCTGTTGTGTAACGTGTTGTGTGGCAGCTATAGGCTGCGGTACTGTAACTGTCTGTTGTGCGTTCTGCGGTGGCTGCGAATTTTGCGGAACATGTTCTTGTCTAGGAGGACGCGGTCTCTCTTTCGTCTTACCTGTAGCTATGTTGTGTTTCAGAACTGCACATTCGTTTATATAATGACCTGGCTGTTTACAGTAATTGCATGTCCCTTTAACGGGAGCTGTAGAATGACTAGTCTGATTCGTACCCCTCTTCTGACTATCTACTGGAACAGACTGTGCAACTAATACTTTCATTTTCGTGTCTTTCATACGTCTTCTTTCATGTTCTTGCTCTTCCCTGATTCTATTCTGGTGATACTGTAACATCTGGAGCATTTGGGACGGGGTATTAGCTTGCCATGTACTCTCGACCTTTAATACTCGATGTTTAACTTGCGGTAAAGAATTCTCAACTAGTTTAGTAACAAAAAGATGTGGATACGACTCACTACTTGTTTTCAAGCCGCTATTAATATTGAAACATTTCTCAAATCTGGAATAAAAATCACTAGTGTCTTCGTCTTGTTTCTGTTTGCAGGCTGAGATGGCATCCCAGTCTTCCTTTTTCGTGGCTAGTAATCTTGGCAAGACTTGTATTAACAGTTCGGGCAATGCTTTGGCTTTATCCCCAAGACCAGTACCTGGGACTCGTGTGTTATCTTCGTTCTCTAACGCGGTCCAATCAATCTTTTTCTCTCCCACCTCCCATTCTTTTTCTTTAAGTTTTTCATATATGCCCGCAGGCAACAGGACCTTTAACATTTTGATGATATCAGGATACGTGTATTCTCCCATACGGAGCATGTCTTTTAATTCACGGTGGAACCCTGCTGGATCTTTATCGTGACAGGGCACTAACTTTTTCATTTCGAGTAGTTCTATTTTCGTTATAGGGGTGTAAACAAATACTCGTTCGAGCTCACCCCCCGTTCCCTTAACAGGATGCACTTCTCGTAACGGATTCTGTCTGTCTATGTAGAATGGGGGTGAAACAGGAACAAAATGCGAAGTCAGGAACGTTCTGTATTTGTGGCGCTGTTCTAAAATGACGCTAATTAAATCGGTACCTAGACCTTTCCATCTGTTTAGGAGTAACTCGTTCAGTACATTATATAACGGACCTGGATCAGAATGCTGACTCTCATACAGTGTAATGAGGTGCTGGATCATGTACATACCCACCAGTCGCTGTTTGCTGGGGACAGTTTCAGAAACATTTGGGCCACTACTTCGTCTGAATACGTGGTGGAATCACTAGTCCATCGGACTGCTGATCGGGCGAGTTCTTGTTCATGCATGGTACTAAGCTCACTGTAACCTATTCGTAATTTCAGAACTTTATCGGTAGCCTGGAATAATTGTTCAAGAGAACACTGTTCTGGCACGGGAGGAGGAAAAGCTTTCTTGTAATCTAGGCGTGTATATCTATCAGAAGGTCTGGTCCTACCTACATACGCTATTCTGGTGGGATTCTCGTTGTCTACATCTTCGTCTGAAGAGTCATTCTCTTTCTCTGCTATTATTCTTGCTTTCTCCCTCTCGTGTATGCCTATAATTTCTTTACGAATCTTTCTGTACATGCTTTCTATACTATTTTGTGTCTTGTGTTTTCCGTCTGCTATATTGTCACTCCATCTTATCAGGACTTTCATCTCTTCTTTGTCTTTATCAGGACGATCCTGTTCTCTTATTAAACAATTTATTAGAAATTGCAAAATCATGGCTTGAGTCTCGACTTTCCTGTGTGCCATGGCTTCGTGAATACTTTCTGGTTTCTCCCCTGTTCGAATGAAGTGATATATTCTGTCTAAATGTTCTTTCATATCTGATATGGTAATCAAAAAGTCTACAACTCGTCGTAAACGTACGGAATGCAATATCATGTGATCTTCACCTGGCACTGGGTCATATCTACAATCAGTAAGGTACTTTTTGAGGGCTTCGTACGTGGCCACTTTTGGCGTACGCTGTAATGCTGCGTCTCTCAGCGTCAGGCGCTTTGTTTGAGGCGGGGTGATAGGAGTACCTCCCCCTGCTCCTCCTGAACTAGAATCGTCAATTAATACTGAATGTGCGGCTGCTGGTAACGTGACTGGTAAAGTAGGTGTACGTAATGTGGGTTGGTCCTGGGGTACTGGCACATTAACAGGATTCCCGGGACCAACGACTGGAGGCACAGTAATTACGTTATTAACAGGGTGCTGGACCTGAACTGGCGGAGTAGGATTCGTATTAGCATATTCTGGGACAGTGTCATCTAGATAGGAAGAAAGGAAAATTTCGGCTGCGGTCGGTTTATGACGTAGCTTAGTCGGGACCAATGGTGGCGGTAAATTACAGGGTGTTTCCGGGGTCGCCTTCGGCAAACCCTCGGCGAGAAGGGGATACATACCTTTAATAAGGGCATTTCTTTGTCTGTCTGACTGTTCTGCTCTAACTCGTTCACCTTCTTCTAGTAATTCCCTTTCTTGGGCTTTTTCTGAGGATTCTCTACTTAATTCTGCTTTTCTGAATTCCTTTTCTGTTCTTTTATGCGATTCTTTACGCCACAATTCTATGGCATCTTTCTGGGATTGTCTGGCTTTCTTTTTCCATAATGCTTCTTCTACTCTCATGATGCACTCGGCATCCCATGTTCCTGAAACAGGCCATCTATATTTCTCTTCGAGATCTTTGGTGTAGTCCACCCATAAATCTAGATACAGTATGGCATCTAAGCCATGTTTATGATACATGAAATGTCCAGGACTGTCCCTGGGAGGGACAGGAACTGATTCTTCGAGTAACCCTTTTCTGGTTTTTATCTGACGTAACTTCGAAAACAAAGGCATATTTGAACCGTACTTGAACTTGAACACAATACACAGTGAACACAGTAATGAATAGCAAAACAATCACTCATACCACGACATCAAAAAACACATTAATAACAGTTCGAACAGATACTACCTAATACATTGAAAACATAATACTTGAATTTCTCGAGAACAGACTTACTAGAATTACTGGATGCACTGCTAAAACAGTACAGAACATACCGGTCTCCTAAAGAGACACGTCATACCGTATCCACCTAAGTGAACACGTCGGACCGGATCTGTGTACCCAAACCCGTCGGACCGGGCACAAATTAATGAACCCGTCTAGATACGTCCCAGCAACGGTACTCACCGGGAAGCAAAACTGAAGGCCTCGGACTGGACTGGACTGCTACGACATCTGGTTACTGCTACGCACTACGCATGCGCCTCGGGCTTCGGGCTTCGGAAACAGGTGGGCCTCCGGATACCTCGGACCTTGCTCTCTCGGCTTGGGCTCTGGTCGGGACGATCCGCCTTCCTCACCGCCTCGTCTGGATGCCGGACCGCAGTCTCCGTCTCCTCCGTGGGCCTGAGGGAGACTTGAAGCAGAAATATCCGCACGTGCACAGTAGGGGTCCGTCACGGCTGTAGAAGGGTCAGGGGGCCTGCGTTACATCGCCGGCGCGTGGGGAAGGGGCTCGTCCCTGTTCGGGCGCAATTATGTGGTAAATAAATAAATAATTACCGGTACTATTTTGCTATGTATTAACTAAAAAGGATAGCTCAATAAATAAGAGGCAGAATCCGGGGTATCTGAGTCATATTGGCTTTAATTAGATGGCTCGAGCCAATGGACCATCGGGTTCCATCACCTGCAAAGGTTCAGGAAGGGACAGACACAGGACAAAGGGAAGTCGCGCAATGTCATATTAACATCATACAGTATATATAGTAAAACAGTACAATTGCATTGAATACAGTAGGCGTAACAAGTGACAAACGAAAGATAAGAACATATGGGCGTAAAAAGAAGGC
Source organism: Lissotriton helveticus (assembly GCF_964261635.1). Taxonomy (NCBI): domain Eukaryota; kingdom Metazoa; phylum Chordata; class Amphibia; order Caudata; family Salamandridae; genus Lissotriton; species Lissotriton helveticus. Next base: position 1,766,610,289 of record NC_136057.1, read on the forward strand.
GTGCACGGAGACATGTGATGTAAACGTCACAGAAGTGTCATAAGTGGGTGGATACATGGAGGGGGCTACCTGGGCAGCTGGAACCTTTAACCTACTGGTGCGCGCAAAACGGGCCATGAAGTGTAACTGGGGAGAGCTGGGGGCTCTGACTTCTGGCACTAGAAGAGGAGACTAAAGTCTGGGATGTCAGGACGACATGTACCTATAGCATATCTGATATCTCGTGTTTGGAGAACATGTTGATAGAATCTAAAAGTCATCAGGGTAAAGGCTACTTGTCACTAAGGCTGGTGCAGGCATATATTTCTTATGTATTGCGTGTGCTATGAATCTTCTATGAATGCTAATTCAGTAATTCTCTTGCATGGAGACAGGAAGACTAGACTATAGATGAAGATGTTTATGCGGTTCGCTAGCTAGGAATGTGAAGCCGGGGAGCTGAACTGATAACTAGAGGCATAACATATTCTTGGCAGACAGGCAGGCAGGCCAGGCCGGGCACCGCGCTGCTTGGCAGAAAGTAAGTGAACGGTCAGGGATGCGGGAGGGGCTGCATCGCTCCTCGGAGTGGTTTCAGGAGACTTGAGGCTCGAATCTGGTGTCCGGGCCCTGTGAGGCCTAGAAACGGGGACAACTCGATGAATTAACGTGCACAATGTAAAATGTTGGCAACATAGGCCTAATACTTGTTGCTTTCAGGGGGACTGGATAACTGGCATACTAACGTGGGACACAACTATAATTGCGTCTTTATTCGGTCAAGGGGGTGAATATGCATATTAATCATGCACATATAACATATAATGGGGAACACGTAGGGACACATGACAGGGCAAAATTCAATTTTCCTCATGGTGCGGAGATTTAGGCAGAGTCACAAGCCCCATAATTGATCATACTACTTCCCCACTGCCAGGGACGCAGACAGGCACAGTTTCACTCCATCTTCGCACATAGGTGCTGTTAGACCTGGCATCTTTGGCGTGGTTGATGCTGTGCTGGATTTCGTTTTTGGTGGGTTAGATGCTTTGGACACTCTGCCACTGCTGATCAGTGCCAGAGTGTAAGTGCTCCCTATGTAAATTGTTATCATGATTGGACATAACTAACTAAAGGAAGAACAATGGTCTGAGGAGTGTGACAGAGAGTACCTATGTTAGAGCACATACAGTTCACCAGTTATACATTACTTGTCCCATCCCAGGCCAGAGTGAAGGTTTCCATCAGCCCACCCATTTGGCGGAGCTTCGTCATTTGGAAAACCAAGAGAGAAGGGTCACATGTAGCCAAGATAGTACACAGACTACATGTACAAAGGTACTGGACCTCTTACTCTCTGAATGGCTCAGCCTCTATGTTTATCCAAGGTGTTAGGGCCGGTGGAGTGCAGTGCAAGTGAAAAGTGCAAGTGTAATAAAAATGACTAGAAGGACAAAAAATATGTTTATTAAAGAATTGTCCTAATGACATATATTAAAAACCGCCTGATAGTTATGAAAAATGTTTTACTATCATTTGGCTAAGAGTGAGGTCAACATGTTTCAGCCGAGAGGGTCACTAACCCGGCTTTCTTCAGGACCTAAAAGGTGTTGTGTGCTACTGCAAATATATCAATTTATATCAAACCAAACATTCATAAATTTGTACGAAGAAAAATGGATCAGTGGTTGTTAACCACCCTACCAGACATATATCTCATATGTGTGTGGTTCCAAAAGTAATTTCTTCATCCCTGTGAAAAAATAGATATTTATCAAGGATGATGCTACTCAATTTGGGAAAGTGAACGGTAAACAGTGCTAAAAAAACATGGAGGTTCAATCTGTCACTTTGGCATGCAACTGTTGTGCGCGACCAGTACCCTAAGCCATAAAGTGCTACGGGTGGGGAAAATTAAAAGGAAAATTAGAAGAAAAAGTACTCACCCAGCTTTGTGTGGGGGTAAGCCTCACCTCGCCCGGCGATTGCTCGGTGTATGAGGCCCCGCTCTAGTGGAACAAGAAAAATCATGGGGGAACAGCAAGTGATTACATAATCTTACTTATATACCCCTGAAAGAACTCACTACAAAACCTCTATCTTCTATGCCCACATGCCGTGTTATTCCAAAAACCGGACCCAGCTAGTCCCCACTGAAGATGTTGCATAAAATCTGACCATAACTTTTTATACTGTAGGACATAAGAGTCTAGTATCCCTGAACTCAGAATTTAATAACACATCTTTTAGGAAAGGTTGTTTTTAAATCCTGTGTTTGAGAACAACACTTTTAGAAAGTTGCTGTTCTCTTGTCTGACCCTTCTGTGTGCCTTGGCCTGTTTGTGTATTGACTATCTGGTTTGAGAGTGACAGGGGCTGGGGATTCCCCAGGAGGATGGCTGAGTCAGCCCTAGGCTGAATGACTGCATTTGCAACCTGAGTGATGGGAGGAGTTAGCACCTGGGCCTGAATAGGGCTGTGCCTGCCTTCCACAATGCTGGCTCCACCTCCTGCTGGGCGGCTGACGACCCTGCCCCTCACTCTGAAAGGAAAGGAGAAGCCAGGCAAACAAAGTGCTCAAGCAACACTCAGAACTGGTTCAGATCGGGCTCAGGGCCCACTTGCACAAAGAGAACAAAGACTTTTAGGGGTATAAGTACAGGACCCCTGACAACAGAAAATTAGATCATCCTGGAATCAAGAAGGAACCTCTGCCAAGGAGAAAGCTGAATCTGAAGAAGGAAGACTGTCCTGCTGTTGCTCTGCTGGACTGACCTGTTGCTGTTCTGCCAAGGAGAGGGGAAGGACTTTGCTGTTGTGCTGTGTCCCCTGTCTTGAAGGAATCTCCAAGGGCTTGAGAAGAGCTGGCTCCCTGTTCTGAAGTTCCAGGAACAAAAGGACTTCACCCCCAGCTTCCCTGAACTCTGCTGAGAGAGTTCTGTCCTTCCTAGAGTGCTTGATCCAGTTGTTGGGCCTCTGGAAGTTGTACCTTTGCTGGGAAGTTTGAAACTAAGCTTGAGAGACTTTTGCAATTGAAAAGTTATTGCATCGCTCGCTGCGGAGCGCATCCCCAACAGTGCAAGGAAATTCCCGCTGCTACGAAGGCCGAGATCGTCCCAGCGCCTGTTGCCGCTGCCAGAGCCGTTGGCATTCCTTCGTTTGCGAGGACGCACCAGACCGGTGCGGGAAAGTCTAACATTGCTGCGAGTGTCATCGCAGAGCCTGTCGTCGCTGGGTGAGATCGCCGCACCGCTTGCTTGCGGACCGCATCACGTCGCTGCGAGTGTCGTCGCAGAAACCATCGCGTCGAGGAGCTGCGAGAGAGAAGATCACCGCTGGTCCACGCATCGTCGCCCCAGAGATCGTCGCAACTCCAAAGATCGTTGCATCGTGCCTTTGCGAGAACAAACTTCCTACAGAACCTCCGCACCGGAATCCATACAAGTGACCTTCCTCCCCATACAGACCGGATTCGTCGCAACACGCCCGCTGCTGCAGCGGGGCTGTCACAAACGCCTCCCCAGGATCTCAGGAGCAACGCATCGCTTGTTTTCCACTGCACCAGCTTCTGCTTTTGGAACTTTGTCGCAACTAAAAGGTACTGTGAGTAAACGTGACGCAACTGTGAACTTTTCACGCATCTGTGGATTATTTTATCGCAACCTGAAGAATTTTATCGCAAACCTTAAAAACTCTTTTGAAATCATATTCTTGAACTGTGTATGTTGGATTTTTGTCGTTTTGTTCTTGTGTAGTTTAGATTAAATACCTTGGAGCATATTTACAATAAGTGGCGCATCTCTGCATATCAGCAGGGATGCTCCACTTATTGTGCGCCATGCCTCCGCCACCATGGATGCGCCGCATTTACAATGCGGCGCACCATGGGGCAAAAACGGCACAGATGCGTCACGCATCTGTATAGAGTCAGAGAACAGGTTTTTAAGTGTTCAGAAATATGGCGCACAACTAGTCACGGTAAGTATTAAAGTGTCGTGGTATAGAGTTAGGTGCTTCTTGGCAGAGGAAAACCTTAACCTCTGTAAGAGAAGAGGTTCTGGGACCTCTCTCTAATGTAATTGGACAAGAATCCAGAGCACACTTAGTGTATCAAATCTAATTTCAATCTTCAAATGGTCAAAATGGTTGAAGCGATGGGATAGATCAAACACGCATAAGTATTTCAAAACGGTTTTATTGTTCAACAGTGTTCTTTCCTCAGAATCACTGTGCTTATCACTCTAGCCTACACGTGTTTCATCACAGCATGTGGCTGTGAATCTTCAGGGCTAAAAAGGATGTATACAAAAAAGAAAATGAAAACAAAAGGAAAAAATAATCAAAATATACATATAATATGTGTGGAGGGTGGGGACACCAGTGAAGTGGAAACCAAAAAAGATAAGGATGGGAAAAAGAGACAGAAGGTGACTTTGGGTAAGATAACTCACGAGAAGTTTATATATCGGGTCTATATTAATAGCGCGTGTAATAGGTTGTGTGTAGTGACATACGGCCTTCAAAAATGGTTGGTATATCTTATACTAAATGAGAGATTCATAAGTTTTATCATAAGCATATAATTTGTGGCGTGCGGTGACTTTACATGGTTAAGTACTGTCCTTGATGTGGTCTAAACCATAATATTTCATTCATTAAATTGTTCCAAGCCTCCAATAAGCATACAGTTTCCTAAAGTAGAAAATGAGTATTTCAATAATGGTTTCTATATCTTAATTCATTAATGAAACGGAATTTAAACGTTCAAATTAGGCATATGAATGTGTAAAGTAGCGAAATAATAAAACTGAGTATATCATTTTACGGGTTCTGAACGTTCCCTTATGCCTAGACATAACCAACTCTTGTTAGTAAATGGGACAAGTGTCAATAAATAAGTAAATGTATACAAATAAAGATCAAGAAAACGTCTGTCATTACTCAAAATCTAAACAGTACTCAAACTAAACATGCTGTTCGTCCAGACGTATTCTCTGCTTTAAAGTAGGTACATAGCATATTAGCTTTCACCACGTATCCAATAAACCCCTTAATGCTATTTCTCATCATACATATTTCCATCTAGTAAGCTTCATGAAAAAGTGGACATAAGTTGATATATTCATTTGTAATTAGTTTAAGCAAAAACTCGCTACGACAGAACCCTAAAGACTTCAAAGCATATGTGATTGTCCCAACAGTGTTAGAATGTCTCAATAGAAATTAGTGACTCTGTGCATTGTGAAAACATGGGCTAAAAGTACTATGCTGTAAAAGAAAGGCAAAAATTCGGAAAAAAGTATACAAATTGGAGAAGGGGGGGTTTTTGGGAATTACCTGATCTGAATGATCAAGGCGCGTTATCTGTTGAATGAGGATAAAATTGTAATCAGCACAAATAATGAAAGCCAGTGTCAGACAAGCGTTAAACAGACTACGAAGGAATAGTCAGGATTAATGAGGGAAAGACTCACCGGGAGACCGGTGATAATTCCGTCCCGGTCCTAATCGGGATGTTTATGTTTGTAGGAGAACGGTACCGAAAGTAATCGGTTGCCGTTTCGTCAAAATGGGGATCGTGTGTAACAGTTCACACAGCGTCGGTGCTATTCGGGCTACACAACCAAAAGAAGGGAAAATATTATTGTGGTAAAGTGGTTCGGTGACAAAATGCAGCGAGAGGCGAAAATCTCCAAAGAGACCGTTTCTATGGCTTACCTGTTTGCCCGTGGGTTGAGCCGAGTGCAGCTCCTGTTTCCGAATGCGGGAACAAACACCACGCGGTTCACGCCCATAAAATAGGGCAGTTGCAAAAAAGACTAGACCGCTCAGGTTGAATAATAGTGGGCAAAAAATAGAAGAGTTACTCAAAAGGATAATCAAAGTCCCCTTCATTTGCACAAAGTGCATATGTATAGGTAGGGGACGCGCAAATACGTGAAAAAAGAACCGGGTGAAAAATAGAAGGCTAATAATAGGACCCCCAAGTGTATACTTTTTTCCGAATTTTTGCCTTTCTTTTACAGCATAGTACTTTTAGCCCATGTTTTCACAATGCACAGAGTCACTAATTTCTATTGAGACATTCTAACACTGTTGGGACAATCACATATGCTTTGAAGTCTTTAGGGTTCTGTCGTAGCGAGTTTTTGCTTAAACTAATTACAAATGAATATATCAACTTATGTCCACTTTTTCATGAAGCTTACTAGATGGAAATATGTATGATGAGAAATAGCATTAAGGGGTTTATTGGATACGTGGTGAAAGCTAATATGCTATGTACCTACTTTAAAGCAGAGAATACGTCTGGACGAACAGCATGTTTAGTTTGAGTACTGTTTAGATTTTGAGTAATGACAGACGTTTTCTTGATCTTTATTTGTATACATTTACTTATTTATTGACACTTGTCCCATTTACTAACAAGAGTTGGTTATGTTTAGGCATAAGGGAACGTTCAGAACCCGTAAAATGATATACTCAGTTTTATTATTTCGCTACTTTACACATTCATATGCCTAATTTGAACGTTTAAATTCCGTTTCATTAATGAATTAAGATATAGAAACCATTATTGAAATACTCATTTTCTACTTTAGGAAACTGTATGCTTATTGGAGGCTTGGAACAATTTAATGAATGAAATATTATGGTTTAGACCACATCAAGGACAGTACTTAACCATGTAAAGTCACCGCACGCCACAAATTATATGCTTATGATAAAACTTATGAATCTCTCATTTAGTATAAGATATACCAACCATTTTTGAAGGCCGTATGTCACTACACACAACCTATTACACGCGCTATTAATATAGACCCGATATATAAACTTCTCGTGAGTTATCTTACCCAAAGTCACCTTCTGTCTCTTTTTCCCATCCTTATCTTTTTTGGTTTCCACTTCACTGGTGTCCCCACCCTCCACACATATTATATGTATATTTTGATTATTTTTTCCTTTTGTTTTCATTTTCTTTTTTGTATACATCCTTTTTAGCCCTGAAGATTCACAGCCACATGCTGTGATGAAACACGTGTAGGCTAGAGTGATAAGCACAGTGATTCTGAGGAAAGAACACTGTTGAACAATAAAACCGTTTTGAAATACTTATGCGTGTTTGATCTATCCCATCGCTTCAACCATTTTGACCATTTGAAGATTGAAATTAGATTTGATACACTAAGTGTGCTCTGGATTCTCGCGTCACGCATCTGTGCCATAAAAGTGACACATTGCTGGAGTTTCGTCGCAAGCGCGATGCAGCTCCAGCAATGCTCTGGGGGGGGCCCATCTTGTTAATGCTGCGTCAATCCTTATGCCTGCTTCAAGCAGGCGCAGGGTTTTGATGCAGCATTGGCCTAAAAGTGACTGAGTGAAATCTTGTAGATTTCACTCAGCCACTTTTAGGAGGCGTTCCTGCGCAGGAATGCCCACCCCTGCGCAGGAACGCCTCCTTATGACGCAGGGCTTTACAACGTGACGCATCTCCCAGATGCGTCACATTGTTAATATCCCGCACCATGGTGCATCTTTTGCGCCGCTGCTGCGTCACAAAAGTGACGCAACTGCGGCGCAAAAGAGGCGCAAGGGGCTTGTAAATCTGCCCCCTTTATTTTTCTAAACTGTTGTGGAGTCAGTTTGTGGTGTTTTTACTGTGTTTCTGTGAGTGTTGGTACAAAAACTTTACACATTGCCACTGGTTAGCCTAGACTGCTCGTGCCAAGCTACCTATCAATCAATCAATCAATCAGCAAAATTTGTATAGCGCGCTACTCGCCAGCAAGGGTCTCAAGGCGCTGAAGGGGGGGGTGTCTCTACTGCTGGAATAGCCAGGTCTTGAGTTGTTTCCTGAAGGAGAGATGGTCCATGGTCAGCCGTAGGTGAGTGGGGAGGGAGTTCCATGTCTTGGCTGCCAGGTAGGAGAAGGATCTTCCTCCGACGGTGGACTTCTGAAAGCGTGGGACGGAGGCGAGGGCGAGGCTGGCGGATCGCAGCTGGCGGGTGGGTGTGTAGAATGTGAGGCGGCTGTTGAGGTACTTCGGGCCCGTGTCATGGAGAGCCTTGTGTGCGTGGGTGAGGAGTCTGAACGTGATCCTCTTGTTGACGGGGAGCCAGTGCACTTCTTTCAGGTGGGCAGAGATGTGGCTGCGGCGAGGGATGTCCAGGATGAGTCTTTTCTGGAGTTTGGCTGTGGTTCCAGCATAGAGGGTGTTCCCGTAGTCCCGATGGCTGGTGACGAGGGCCTGGGTGACCGTCTTCCTGGTTTCGGTGGGGATCCATCGGAAGATCTTTCAGAGCATGCGCAGGGTGTTGAAGCAGGATGACGAGACGGCGTTCACTTGCTTGGTCAGCGTGAGGGAGGAGTCCAGGGTGAAGCCTAGGTTGCGGGTGTGGTCTGTTGGTTTGGGTGCGATGCCCAGGGCAGGGGGCCACCAGGAGTCGTCCCAGGCAGAGGGAGATGGTCCGAGGATGAGGACTTCCATCTTGTCTGAGTTCAGTTTCAGACGGCTGATCTTCATCCATTCTGCGATGTCTTTCATTCCTTCCTGGAGGTTGGCTTTGGCAGTGGCGGGGTCGTTGGTGAGGGAGAGGATCAGCTGGGTGTCGTCGGTGTAGGAGATGATGTTGAGGTTGTGTTGGTGAGCTATGACTGCGAGAGGGCTCATGTAGACGTTGAAGAGGGTGGGGCTGAGGGAGGACCCTTGGGGAACGCCGCAGATGACTTCGGTGTCCGCGGAACGGAAGGGGGGGAGGCGGACTCTCTGGGTTCTTCTGGCGAGGAACGAGATGATCCACTCCAGTGCCGCTGCTTGGATACCGGTGTTGCTGAGGTGCTGTATCAGGGTGCGGTGGCATACGGTGTCGAAGGCTGCTGAGAGGTCCAGGAGGATGAGGGCAGCAGTTGCCCCGTTGTTGAGCAGGGACCTGATGTCGTCGGTGGCTACGATGAGGGCGGTCTCGGTGCTGCGGTTTGCTCGGAAACCGGACTGTGAGGAGTCGAGGGATCCGTTGGTCTCGAGGAAGGCGGAGAGTTGTCTATTGACGGTCTTCTCGATGACTTTGGCTGGAAAGGGGAGGAGCGAGATGGGGCAGAAGTTCTTGAGGTCCGTGGGGTCCGCGGGGTGTTTCTTCAGGAGGGTGCTCAGCTCGGCGTGTTTCCAGCTCTCCGGGAAGGTGGCGGATGCGAAGGAGCTGTTGATGATGTTCCGGAGCTGGGGTGCGATGATGGAGTCGGCTTTGTTGAAGATGTGGTATGGGCAGGGGTCGGCAGGGGAGCCTGAGTGGATGGTGTTCATCAGGCGGGTGGTGTCTTCGGTGCTCACAGGGGTCCAAGTGCAGAGGGTGGTGGTGGGGGGCATTGGTTCGTTGGTTGGGTGTGTGGTCTGTGCGCCGAAGCTGTTGTGTATGTCGGTGATCTTGCGGTGGAAGAACGAGGCGAGTGAGTCGCAGAGGTCTTGCGAGGGTGTGATGTCGTTGTTGGAGGCGCTGGGGTTGGAGAGCTCTTTAACGATGCTGAAGAGTTCCTTGCTGTTGTGGGTGTTGTTGTCCAGTCATTCTTTGAATGCTGTCTTCTTGGTGGTGCGGATCAGCTGGTGGTGTTTGCGGGTGGCGTTCTTGAGGGCAGTCATGTGTTCCGCTGTCTGGTCGTGGAGCCAGGTTTTCTCGAGGGTGCGGTAGGTTTTCTTGGAGTTTTGGAGGTCGTTGGTAAACCACGAGGCTTTCTTGCTGCCGGGACTGCTGGGGGGGTTCTTCAGTGGTGCGAGGTCATCGGCGCAGTTGGTGATCCACTGTGTGAGGTTGCGGGCTGCTTCGTTGGGGTCCGTCGTGTTGGTGGGAGGGTTCTGGCTGAGAGAGGTGGTGAGCTGGTTGGCGGTGATCTTGCTCCAGCTTCTGCGGGGAGCCTGTTGCGGGTGGTGGTGGGTCGTGGTTTTCCTGAAATTGAATTGGACGCAGCTGTTATCTGTCCAGTGGAAGTCCGGTGGAGTGGCTGAAGGAGATGTGCTTGCTGGAGGAGAATACGGGGCCAAGCGTGTGGCCGGCGTAGTGGGTGGGGGTATTCACCAGTTGCTTGAGTCCAAGGTTGGTGAGGTTGTCCAGCAGGGCGGCGGTGTTGCAGTCCTTCTCCAGGTGGAAGTTGAGGTCCCCTAGGAGGATGTAGTCTGTGGAGGTGAGGGCGTATGGACTGATGAAGTCTGCGATGGCTTGGCTGAATTGTGTGCGTGGTCCCGGGGGTCTGTAGATGAGAGTGCCTCTGAGGATGGTCCTGGGGTCGGTGTGTATCCGGAAGTGAAGGTGCTCGGCGGCGGTGAGGGTGTCAGCCGAGTTGGTGGTGATGCGGATTGTGTTTCTGTGGACGATGACGATGCCTCCTCCGGTTTGGTTTACGCGGTCCCTCCAGGTGATCTTGTAGCCCTCAGGGATGGCTATGGCGATGTCGGGGGCTGAGGAGGCGTTCATCCAGGTTTCTGTGAGGAAGGCAACATCTGGTGATGTTGTGTCGAGGAGGTTCCAGAGTTCGACGGCGTGCCTGTGGACGGAGCGGGTGTTGAGCAGGATGCACTTCAGGTGGTTGTTGCTGGTGTTTGGCTTGGCGGGTGCGGTGTAGGTTCGGAGGCAGGAGAATTTGCATGCTTGGCAGGAGAAGGGTCCGTGTGTGCGTTTCGGGGTGGCTCGGTAGCAGGCTGGGTTCCGTCCGGCGTTGAGTGCGTGGAGGGTGGCGGCGTCGTAAGTCCGTCGGGTGCGCTGGCATCGTCGAGGACCAGGGTTCCCGGTGCTGGGCGCGGTCCAGGCGCGGACGGGCGTAGACGGGCTTGCCTTTGGCGCGCCTTCGGCGCACATTCGGCGCACCCACTGCGCGTGAACGCTGCGTATACGCGCGGGCTCCATATGAGGCGAAGTGGGAGGGAGGAGCAGCTGGGAGGCGGGAGCGTGGCGGCCAATGGGGGTACAGAAAGGAAAAGGGGGCGGGGCTGCGAGGGAGCAGCGGTGGGAAGCAGGGAGCGGGGGGGCACACCAGGGGTACAATACTAACGAAGGCACAAAATCTCTATCTATTTAACAGAAAGGAAAGAAATAGTACAACACGAAACTCAATAGATGAGGGCAACAGCGGGGGAAGATAAGATGAGCAGCAGCGAGGGGCACCAAGGCCAGGAACGAACCTGTGGCGCTGATGCAGAGACGCGCTACAGCTGGAGGGCCGTGCGGCGTGGGGGGTGTCCTGGGCCTAGAGGGTGAGCAGGGGGGTATCTCAGTGGGTTTCCTCCTTACCCTGACTAGAAGCAAGGGTACCTATTTTGACAGTGGTACCTACCTCTGCTAACTAGAGACCCCCAGTTCTAACAGGTGCATAACATGCAGCTGGGGAACATTAGGAGATTACTACACCCGGCAGACAGGGTATATTCCCATTACTCTTCGGTACACATCATCCATTCCAGACTGGATATGAAGTTTGGTTCCCCCACCCTGATCTCACAGTGCACGTAGGCAGAATGCTTGGGGCGTACTAGCTCAGATCATAATCCACTACCGATATCACTCACCTGAAGTAGGCCCAGACAAAATATTCCCACTTGGCAGCTACCTACACCTGCACTAGAGGACACATGGGTCATCGCCCCAAATAGGGATGGTATAAGACACTATTTTCAGGACAACAAGGGGACTGCCTTGGGGCTTCTGATAGAATGGGATGAGTTCAATGTAGTCCTCAGAGGACTGTGCTTGAAAACAGTCATCGGGGTGTGAAGGGGCCTTGCATCAGAAGTACTAGCGACAGAAGATAGCATCCGAGTTCTTGAGAGGGAGGGCATAGTGGACCAACGTAGCCGTCAGCAGTTGAGGGGCTTGCAGGAAGACTACAGAGAACTATTAGACTGTCTGTCCCACTTCAACTATCAGTTGTATCTCCAGAGGCAGCACGAACAGGGAGACAAAGATAGAGATATGGAATCAGCACCCATCAAGGAAATATCTTAAACAGTCTCTGGTGTCTTTAGTGAATCAAGAAATGAATCACATAATAAACAGGTCCGGACTTGAATGATGCTCCTTTTCAATTCTTTATTAGATGATCCAAACCAGGTAAAAAATCCAAATTTACATGAGAATTTTCCTTTTAGAGAGGCAAAGATGGCCACCTACTGGCTTGGCTCCTCCGGGCGGAATCCTTGAGCTGTCCGAATGTGGCTCTCCGCCTGAGATTGGGGCAGATAGTGAGCTCACAGGCTAAAATAAAAGCAGGTTTTGAGGAGTACTGTCAAGGGCTCTATGGAGAATGTGGGGGTAGCAGCTGATGCAGGTGATGCCTACTTGAAAGTGATACAGACTTCCATGATTAGTCCCCTGCAAAGACAGGAACTCAATAGTCCATACTGGGCACCGATAGATTTTCACGTGAGTTCTATGCCTAATTCCAGACTTCCCTAGCCGCTAAATACTGAAACTGCACGAGGAGGCTTTGGCCCAGGGGCACCTTCCGCCTTCCATGGGGGAGGCAGTGATAGTCATGCTTCCTAATACCGGCCATGACCCCCTGAATGTGACATTCTAGTGTCCTCTATCACTGCTCAACCTAGATATATGGTGCTCTGTAAGATTTTGGCTACTAGACGGATGGAGGTGGTGGGGACACTGGTACACCCGGACCAGAATGGTTTCATACCAGGGTTGAATACATTCCTCAATCTGAGAAGACTCTTTCATACCTTGGATTGACCGAGACGCACAGGGACAGAGGGATGGGTAGGATCATTAGACGTGGAAAAGGGTTTTGACACCCTTGAGTGGCCTAACCTAATGGCAGTTCTTCGGTGGATGGGAATGGGCCCACTCTTTCTCTGGTGGGTGGCACTACTGTATACTAGTTCACTTGCCCGGGTGCGCCCGGGGGTATAATCTCGGAATCGTTTTCCATTGCCAGGGGGACAAGACAGGAATGCCCATTGTCCCCATTCCTATTCGCTCTGCAGATGGAACCATTGGAGTGCCAGTTGAGGGACAAGGTACTGCACTTGGGTTTGATGATTCAGGGGCAGCCGCAGATGATCTCCCTGTATGCAGATGATGCACTTCTGTACCTAAAAGGTGACCATACTGTGCTCTTGGGTGTCATCTCAATGCTAAACAACTTTGAGAGTGTGCTGGGACTCCATATCAATTGGGCCAAGTCTTGCTTTTTACCCATAGCATTGCTATCAGATGCCCAGAGAGAGGCACTACCAGGGGCTACCCTGGCAGTTTGACACCCTCAAGTACTTAGGGGTCCTAGTATATCATGAGGAGGCTACCCTGATCGAAGGGAACTTGGGTAAGGCATTAGTATCTATTTGCCGATTGCTCCCCTTCTGCACTAGCCTACCACTGTCGCCAATGGGTAGGATTGCTGTGTCTAAAATGTTGGTGTTGCCTAGACTGCTATACTTTTTTGTGGCATCCCAATGATTCTCAAAAAAATCCTTCTTCCGGGACCTGCAGAGTTTACTGACACAACTAATATAGTGCAATGATAGGCGCCAAATGGCTCTCAGTAGGATGTATTCACCACTAGACGAATGCGGTTTAGTTGTCCCATGTTATGGGCTGTACTATGAGACCATGCAGCTGCAATGGCCCATGAGGTGGTTAGCTGAGGCACCACAGCTGGATCATTTGAGTGTGCTCCACAAACTGGGTGGATGACCACTTCCCCATAGGCTTCTAGACGTCACTGCCCCCGAGAGGAAGGATGGCATATTGCTGCAAGTGGCTATGCACATGTGGAGGCGCTATGCCTGCGGCAACGCACGGGTTACACTATGGGTATTACTGGAATGCGCACATTTCCGAGTGATACAAGACCCCAGACTGGAAAGAGGTTGGGATTCGAATGTGAGGAGATGTGATGACTGATGACAGCATAGGTGCATTTGGGGAGCTGATGGAAAAATATGGACTTGTTTTAATAGGAAGTGGACAGGGCTTAATAAAATTCTTTCCTGTTCCCCTATCCTTTTTAATTCACCACTATTTTTGTTTTTTGCACTGCACTTGATCCCATCATACAATGTTCAAATGGTCTTGAAGTGATTGTGGGTCAGAACTCGATTCTGGCAGAGGGTACGCAATACTGTCTCAGTGATCTAGAGGCATCCGACCCTTGAAGGAAGACCAAATGATAATATTGATCATTGCAAGATTTTGATGGGAAATCCCACATACCAGTGTATGTTTTGATTCACAATCACTGACGGTCCTATGTTATTAGCTGCCCTACCGTTGAACTAACAGGAAGTTGTTCTCCTAACCTAAATACGTCACTGCATGTGACATTTAGTTAACAGTAAGAGTTCTTCTCTTTTTAGACCCCTAGGTTTTGTGGTTATGTATTAATGTTCGGGGGAGTCCAACCTAGGCTGGTCTTAAAAATATCCCTCAGACACTTAATCTATCGTTTTGTTTTGTGAAAATATGGACTTGGTCGGGAGTAATTTCTGCTTTACTCTGCCCTTAAGGGTGTGGTGCGGAGGACATGGGGATCTGACAGGGAGAATCCCCCACTGGGGCCCCACTTGATGTGGTGTTGATCAGGGAAATTACTTTGGGGCCATTACTCTTCTCTAAGCTGCATTACAGGGCCATTCCTAAGCGAGACATTGACATTGAGAGATTAGTGGAAGACTGCGCTGAACATAGACATTCCAGACAAGCTGTGGTCATGCTGTCTACAATCGGTCAGGCAAATGTCACCAAACACCCGGTTTCACCTAATACCGTTCAATTTATTACATCACGCATATATATGTCTGCCTCTGGTTTTCTTCTGTGTAATTATTCTTCACGCTTTTCTTCTTTCCCAGTTTCATGTCCCTTATCGTCAGGAAATGCAAACACAGTTGGCAGTTCGGGCTGGACTGTTCCCATGAGGCACACGGTCAAGACTGATTTGCCTATAGCTGGGTCTGAACTGAGGTGGCAAAGTGAACTAAAGAATGATGATGGGTTCAACCCAGATCTGTGACTGGGGGTGAGTGTCTCTTTGTGTTTCCCTTATCTTCAGGCAGACATCCGCCAGAAAGCTCAATAAAAGAAAAAGGACGATGAGTATCTTGGGGTAGATGTTTTAACTGAATAAAATGGTAAAGTGTCCTCCACCACATCAGGAGTGAAAGTCAGAAGGCTTAGAGATGGATACTCCTCGACCCCTTCACTCTCATCCACTTTCACTATCCAAGTGAATAATACAGTCAATGCTCACTACAATAACATGTTGGAGTATAAAGCAACTGATGCAAGAAGGTCCAGGAGAGAGGTTCTCTTCCTTATTTTACTGAACTCCAACCCCCCACCCTTCCTCTCGGTATTGTCCTTAAACTGAGGATATTACCAAACACTTGAATTTGCCACCTTCTAATCCTAAAAAAGAATGCCTTGCCAAACACTGGAAGTTGCCACCTTCCAATCCTTAAAAGAATGCCTGGCCCACTAGCCTTCATTAGGGAGTTCTCTGGATCTCAGATTGCCTTTACCGTTAGGCAGTCCATGTGGCAGAAATGAAAGGAAAGGACATAAAAAGGAAAAGAAACCAACTAAAAAAAAAACGCTTTGGTGAACCTTGAGGGTTTTCTGCTCTGTCCCCTTGCTTCCCACCCTGCTCCCTCAAGACTCAATCCCACTCCCTCTGCATCACCCAGTTAAGGGTCGCTCACCGTCTGTGCCGCAACTCCCTTGAGTTGTGGCGGCAACTGCACCACTCCTGGGGGGAATCCACCAGTCTTCACTCCACTCTTCGGTCACTTCATTGTCGTCACTGGAGCCTTCTTCTGTTCCCTCTCTCGTGGTCTTCCTTCTTCGGCATCTCCCAGCTCTTTCTGACTCCGCCGCTGGACCTCAGCTCCGCCCACCGCTTCTCCTTCCTGTTCTGCCTTTTCACTTCCCTGGTGGCTTCCTTAGGGGTTCCACCGTTCATGAGCTTCTTCTCCTTCCTGTATGGGAGAGGCCGGGAGCAGAGGATTACCTCTTTCCTACCTTTGTTGTTCCTTGGTCCGTGGCAGTTTCGGCTGTTTTCTGTGAGTCAGCGTTTTAACTGACGGTGTGTAGCGGGCCCTGGATGGATTAATACAAGGTTCTTCGTCACACTTACCTACATACACCTATAGCCCTTCCTCATCAGAGATATCTCAGGTTTTGTAGTAGGCAACAATCACTGGCAGTTCCAAGTGAAACCTGTTGGGATTTGGGTGTATTACATGTTATGTAATGTGGCCTTATCATGTGACACACACACAAATACTGTCTCAGGTCCAGTCAAGCTCATTTGTAAAACTTTAAACTCAACCCTGGGAAGCTATGGCTTAGAACAGCAATGCCTATCCCAAGGAATTTAACAGTACCAAAAGAATGGAACAAGAACGCAATACAACTTGAAAGAAATCCAACACCAATTTAGAAAAATAGATCATATTGTTATGAGTTTTTAGAGACCAAGATGAGCAAACTCCACCAGAAGGTTGTGGAGATGCTGCAAACAAGGAATGGTAACTGTTGTGGTACTGAAAATTCTGGACCCGTGTCATGAACATCGTCGTATCATGACGATTTTGATATCAACAGACCGAGAATGACTAGTATACTATATACAAGCATTTTCGTCGTATTCAAGTGACAAAAATACTCTGAAATTAGAGATTCCGTCCTGAACCCTCGGGTTCCATTTTGTATACGGCAGCCATTTTGTGGTTGCCCTTACATAGGCTGATGACTAAGGCCAAAAACGAGTCTGAAGGACATGTACACCGTTGCTGACTTCTCTGTGACCTGGGCAAGCTGACTCCACTGCCTGAAGCCAAACCTGTTCGGTCAGTTCCTTTCCCAGTGGCCGATCAAGATTAGATCAAGGCACGGCATACCATAAACCCTTCATCTCACACAAACCACGCCTAATCTTACACACACCTGTCTCTGTTTCTTACTTTATGACCTGCTTTATGAGGAGGAGGTGCCCGATTTTATTAGGGGTCCGTCGATATCTGATGAAAAATGTTGGGCCTTGCCGGGTAATTGATTTTGGGCTGCACAAACTGAAAATAAGCTTGTCACCATGATTCTGCTTTTTCTTTGTAGTGAAAATATGTGAATGGTCAACTGTAAAATAAGGAATGTTTGCCCAAAGCATAATATTTTGTATAAAAGTGATGGCTAGCTTTGTAAGTTTGAGCAGTCTCCTGAGAATATACACCGTGTTGTACTTCTAGGATACCTGTTACTGGCTGCAGCCAATAAATTCGATCTTTGACTTCACCAAGAAGACTCTGTGTTTCTGTAGTCTGGGACAGGAAGGACTCGAAGTCTTAGGGTGTGTTCCCTGGCACCGCTGGGTTCTTAAAAACCCAGTACTTCAGTTGGCGCCCAACGTGGGGCGATTTCAGCGGTACCGGTCCAAGCCAGAGGTTCGTGAGGAGCTTTGTGTGAAAATTCTGGAGGAAGGCCAACCACTTCATTGACCCCTGCATGTCGTTCGTGGTCCGAAAGTCTTTGCTGCGAGGTTCCCCGCTTCCTGACGGCTACCAAGGACTGCTGCCCTGACTATCGCCCTGTCTTGGACCCTTGATGATTTGTAGAGCGAAACGATAGACGAGTCTTCTGGTGACGTCATCGATACCTCGGCTAAGTATAAGTGGAGCGTCTCCCAGTCCTTAGTTTGGTTCTTAGTTTGGGTATCCCCTTGGGATCTTTGATTTGGAACTTGCAAGTACCAAAGCCGAGGGACTCGTGTATTCACGAGACTATCGTATTTCGATAATCCTTTGAAGTTTGAAGCTAGACTAGAGAGCGAAGATGCCTGGTCTTAGCAGACTTGGAAATTTGTTTTGTCTTGGTTGTAATAGGGATTCCCGATTGGAGGACTCGTGTCCGGTTCCTCCGATTGGAACTCCAACCTATGAGCTGTACGTGAAACACGGCGTGGGCCCCATCACGTATAACGAAGTATGGATCCGATACACCAGGAAGGATGGTGTTTTAAAATGGCCCCAATATGGTAGTTTTGACACAGAGATATTAGATAATCTAGAGGTTAGACTTTTCAAGAAGAAAGCCCGGCGGCGATGTTTGACTCTTTCCGCCTATGGCGAAAGGAAGCCAAACAGAAAGAAATTAAATTAGCTAAAAGGAATAAAAAAGAAAAGGGTATCTCGATAATGCAAGCTGCTATACAGCATAAAGATAACGAAGAAGAGCAAGCGAGTGAGCAGTTGCACAGACAACGTAAAATGGCGATCGATAAATGTTACCCAGTTTTGTCGCCTCTTCAGCAAGATGCAGCAAAAGAACTTGAGAAAGATCCTTTAATGTCTCACTTATTGAATTCACCACCCCCTTATGCGCAGAGTGCTACTGCACCTCCGCAACATTTAGTTGTGCAACCTCCAATTGTTGTGCCTCAGATTCTTCCACAACCGCCAGCTCCTCTTCAGTTGGCTCCTACTGCTACGGCGCAGCCTCCTCAAGGGCCGCCGACTTTGCTACCTGCTCCCCCTGTACTTCCTACGACTTTGCCTACTGCAGCGACTACCTCTTCTGATGTTCCTCCTGTCACTGCCTCTGCGTCTGCATCTGCATCTGCTTTGCCTCACTCTGTTTTTCCTCCTGTTCTTTCGTCGACTTCTCCTTCTGTCCGACAGAGAATGACTGATACAGTTGCTAGTCTTCTGTATCCTCTTTTTGGGGCAACAAGTATGACCCCTGTTTCAACAAGCAAACAGTTGCGTAGTCAACTGCCCGACTCTAGAGAGCGGGAAACATTGAATTATTTGGCACACAAGTGGGTTACTGACCCTACAAGATATGAGCTAGATTCTGTTATGGATGTCTTCCATCAGTGGAAAGAAACGAAACAGAGATACGTTTTCGAGAAAATGTGTGTTTTTCTTTGTGAGGAATTGGAGGAAAATGATTTAGAATGCAATCCACCTGAGCTGTGTCGTGTACGGTACGAGTTTGCAAAAGGCACAATTGTGGGTTCTGATGTTGAAAAAAGCAGTTGCGACATTGTTGTCGTTTAGGAGTGAAGGTGTTTCTCGGTCATTGTTTGAACATGATTCCTCTGTTAGGAGGAAAGCGCGGCAGTATCCCATGAGAGAGGTTCCTCCGGTATGGAAGGAAGCAGTTCAGGCTGATGCCGCTCATAATATTGATGCCGCTCATAATATTGATGCTGTACCAGCACACTTTCAGCGTGTTTTTGTACATGTTCCTTGGAAACGAGCTGAAGTTTTGGCCCTTAAGCAGACTTTACCTGACCCCCGTAAAAATCCTGCAGGGTATTACAAGGAATTATCACAAACTGCAGACTCATGTGTTATGAATCTAGCTGATATAGATATGTTGTTTGGGAATGTTGTTCCACAGCCTTTATGGGGTTTGATTCGTCATACTGATCATGCGCAGGAATTAGGTGATACCTGGGTTAATATTGCTGCTGCAGATGGACGACAAGTTGGTGGTGCTAAACCTGAGCCTTTAGTTGCAGAACTCCCTGGCAAGATCGTTACTTTCATGAAGACTTTAATGCCTGCTATGGGAGTAAATTGGGATAAATTGTCTGCGTGTAAGCAGAAGAAAGAGGAAACCGTGTCCGATTTCTTCACTAGGTTTGAAGAGACATTTATCGACCACAGTGGTCAAGATATGAGTACAGAAGGTGGTCAACGGTTGTTCGTTGACAAGTTCGTACATAATTTGATCCCCGAATTGTGTAAAAAATTGAAAGATTCAGAGAGTTCTTGGGCCGTTTCCTCATCAGCACAGATATTGGCTACTGCGCAGTATTATGAAAATAGGGATAAGGATGAGAAGGATAGAGCAGACAAGAAAACTAAAGAGTTAAAAACGAAGGTTCTTTTACAGCAAGCTTATCCGCCTCGTGGTGGTCAGCGTGATTATCAGCAACCTCAGCAGTTTCAGAGAGACTCGCAAAAGTTCGAGTTTTCTCAACAACGTTTTCCTGTAGGCCCTAATCAGTGTGCATATTGCAAAGAAGAGGGCCATTTTAAAAGTAGCTGCCCTGCTTTGCTACAGCGTATGAATGGTGTTTCTAACGCACGAGGCCGAGGTGCTCCACAAGCGCCTAGAGGTAGAGGACGTGGAAATTTCCCCCAGAACGCGCGTTCTTTTCCGCCACAGAATTCAGCAGAATAGAGCGTCTGGTAGGACTGCTCAGTACTATGCTGATGACTACTATGCAGAAGGTGAGAATATGGACGGTAATGATTGCTAGGACAGCCATAGACAAAGAGAGGGAGTTGTTTCAGTTCCAGTAGATCAGAGTGGACCTTATGTTGAGGTGATTACATCAGGTGTGTCAGAGCCTTTTCTGTTGGATACTGGTGCTACAAAGAGTTCTATTATGCACTCTAAACTCCCTGGCGCACCTTTGTCTGGTGAAACGAATGTTTCAGTAGGTTTCTCTGGCGCCCCGGTTAGGAACCCGATTTCTAGTCCTATGTCACTTTCTGTTGGACCTTGTGAATTAGAAGCACCCCTTATTCTGACAACAGGTTGTGGTGAAAACTTGTTAGGATTGGATCTGTTGAAAAGATTGTATGCGACATTGTATTGTTCTCCTTCAGGAGTGCAACTTACACTACGTAAGAAAGTGGTCTCCCCAATGTATCCGTCGAAGGATAAACTTCCGACAGAATTGTCATCTCTTCCTGATGTTCTTTGGGCTACTGGTCCTAATGATGTGGGTCTTTTGGAAATACCGCCATATGTTGTGACATTGAAAGCCAATATTAAAATGCCACGCATTCCCCAATATAAGATCTCTAGTGAAGGCGAAAAAGCGTTGCTAGCGATCATTTATGATTTGATTGAAAAGGATGTAATTGAAGAGACAAGAGGCAATGTTTGCAATAGTCCTGTTCTGCCTGTTTTGAAGCGTACTGACCCTTCTCAGCCACCCGTTTACAGATTTGTGATTGATCTTAGAGAGGTGAACAAAATCGTTGTGCCACAATTTCCAGTTGTTCCTGACATCACTGCCCTATTGACTATGATTCTAGCTTCCGCGACCTGGTTCTCGGTGATTGACTTGAAGAATGGCTTCTTCAGCATCCTGATTGCCGAAGAGAGTAGGGATATTTTTGGCTTCAGTTTAGGAGGTCGAAGCTTCCGGTTCAAACGCGCTCCCCAGGGCTACTGTGAAAGTCCATCAATATATAGTCAGGCTTTAAAAACACAGCTTGATACGATTGTTTTACCTGATGGTGCTACACTTATTCAGTACGTTGACGATTTGCTAGTTGCTGCAGATACTGAGGAGATTTGTAGAGAAGCAACATTGTCATTGTTGCGTTATTTGTCTGATTTGCATCACAAAGTGTTCCTTTCGAAATTGCAATATTGTCGACAAGAAGTGACCTACTTAGGTCATCTCTTATCGAAGGAGGGAAGGAAACTGACCCCTGAAAGATTTCAGGCAATTGCAAAATTGAGTGTGCCAAGGACACAGAGAGAAGTACGCGCTTTCTTGGGCATTACGTCCTATTGCAGACAATGGATACCGAATTTTTCTCTGCTGGCCAAACCTTTGGTGGCATTGACTTGTAAAGATACACCGAATCCCCGTCCATGGTCTGAGGATTGTCAGAAAAGTTTTACCGAATTGCGTGATGCATTGTGTTCGGCTCCTGTGTTGGGTACCCCCGACTACACTAAGCCTTTTACGCTGTATGTCCATGAAAAGGAAGGTTGTGCATTGTCAGTGTTGACACAGTCTTTTGGGGACAAGCAACGGCCATGCGCGTATTTTCCGTCGACTTTAGATCCGGTAGCTAAAGCGTTTCCAAGTTGCTTGAGAGCCACAGCGGCAGCAGCAGTTTCTATTCGACAGTCCGCTGGTTTAGTGATGAATAATACGTTGACTGTGATGGTTCCACATGCAGTGGACACTTTGTTAAACAGGACCAAGACACAGCACTTAACTAGTGCTCGATTGTCAGGCTACGAGTTGACACTTTTAGCGAGTCATGTGCACATAAAAAGATGCAACACGTTGAATCCAGCTACGTTGTTGCCGATTGTAGCAGAGACAGATGTTTCTGAACAGCATGATTGTTTTCTCAGAACAGAGGAAGAAACGAAAGGGAGAGTAGACAACAAGGACACTCCTCTTGTGGAGTGTGATGGTACCTTATGGGTGGATGGTTCATGCTTCAAGCTTCCGAATGGTGATACGACTGCGGCATATGCTGTTACAACTTTACATACGATTGTTGAAGCTGCACGTATCCCACATAATTCAGCTCAAGCAGCAGAGTTGATTGCACTTACAAGAGCGTGTGTGTTATCAAAAGGAATTAAAGTGACCATATATACCGACAGCCAGTATGCATTTGGTGTGGCCCATAGTTTTGGACGATTGTGGAAAGAACGTGGGTTTTTGACCTCGCATGGAGCCATGATACAGCATGGTCAGTTGGTGCATGAGCTTCTTGAGTCACTTACCTTGCCGTTGCAAGTCGCGATTGTGAAATGCAGTGCACATAAGAAGGTTACTGATGATGTTGGTCGTGGCAATGCATTTGCCGATGAGGTCGCGAAAGAAACGGCAAGAGATGTGATGAGTCGAATGTATGTTGCAGGCCCTGCGAGATGGGTTGGTGACATTAGAATGTGTGAAGATACGATAGAGAGTGTAAAGTCTATTCAAGCTGAAGCCACAGAGAAAGAGTTGAGTGTGTGGAGAGAGAGTACGGGTAAATTGGATGCAAATGGTTGTTGGGTTGAATTGTCAGAACACCAGCGATGGTTGTTACCCGATGCATATGTGCTTGCAGTAGTTACAATGGCCCATGGAATGGCTCACATCAGTGTGAAAGGGATTTGTAAGTTGTTGGCTCCAGTATGGCAAAATGCTGGAATCCCTAAGTGTGCAGAGAATGTAGTCAAGAATTGTATGGTGTGTCTGAAATACAATCCTCGTAGGGGAACCCCAACTCCAGCTGGTCATTTTGCGCCTCCAACGTATCCGTTCGAGGTTTTGCAGCTAGATTTCATTCACATGGAGAGGTGCAACAACTTAAAATACGTACTCGTTGTTGTTTGTGCCTTTTCGAGATGGGTAGAAGCATATCCCCTGAAAGACAGCACTGCCTTGTCCACAGCTAAAGCCCTTGTTAAAGAGTTCTTCCCTAGGTTTGGAATGCCGAGAATGGTCTGGAGTGACAATGGGAGTGAATTTGTGGGTCAAGTGACGAAGAGAGTATGTGAAGGGCTAGGAATCCAGCAGAAATTCCACGCTGCAAATCACCCCCAATCAGCTGGACTAGTAGAGTGCTATAATGGCACGGTAAAACTAAAATTGGCCAAAATTCAAGCGAGCTCTGGTCTTAAATGGCCTGACGCTCTGCCTTTAGCACACCTATCAACAAGAATGACTGTGCATTCGCGAGTGGGACTTAGTCCATATGAAATCGTGTTCGGCCGCCCGGCCAACATATGGGGAGTGCCAAGGCCGACAAAATTCAGTGAAATCGAACACCCTGTACTGCTTGATTATTTGTATGAATTGACGGCTAAATTGCGTGTTTTACACCAACAGGTTCACGATACTCTGCCTCAGGTCTCTGAAGCTACAGGACATACTATCGATCCTGGATCATGGGTGCTGGTCAAGAACTTCCAGCGGACAAAGAATGACCAGCCCCGTTGGACCGGCCCTCACCTAGTCCTTCTCTCGGTGAGATCAGCCGTTCGAGTGGAAGGAAAGAAAAACTGGATCCACGGCGTACGCTGCAAGAGGGTCCCTTTGCCTCTGCCGTACGACCGGTGGGTCCAGGAGGGTATCGCTGACTCTGAGACTGAGACTGTGCCTCGTTTTCTGCCTTTCAGCGATGCACGTGTAAAAGGAACAATTTCTGAACGTGAAAGTGACAATCTTTTGCAAGGAGCTGTGCCACCGTCAATCCAATTGGACACTACAGAGCCTGAACTCCTGTTCCAGGACCAGACATTACCTGGAAAAAGACGTTATAACCTGAGGCCGAGAACTATGGACAATTAAAAAGATTTCCTTTTTTTTTTCTCTTTACTATTTTTTAAAGTGCAGCTCTCTCATCTGAGACCTTTTTTATTTTTGTTTTTCGAACCACCATCCGGGTTCAGCTGTAGGGTCGCGGTTGCCAAAGTCTTTGGAGTGCAGCCAAAGACGTTACGTCAACGGTTCTGGTTGGTCTAAGGGAGTTGCCCTGGACTGACAGAAGCATTCCTTAGCATAGAACACCCTACCATCGCGAGCAGCAATTAGAGAGGATGGAGTTTTTCGAGATGGAGAGACCTGCCAAAGAGATTAACTTTAAAGCTAAAATTTGTAGAATGATGACCAAGAAACGCTTTTTGATATTATGCATTTTCATGTTGTTCAGTGTAATGATGTTTTTAATAGGATATGTTTTATTTTATTTTCGAGTGACATTTGCACCCACTGCACAGCCCATGCCTCCTTCTACTGTTTCCTCACATTCTTTTCACCCTTTACCTGAACATGAGTCCGTTAGGAGATCAGAGTTTATCAATAACTCCTTCGTTCAGCTTTTGCACCAACACCAATTAGTAGTGAACACGACTAACTGTTGGGTGTGTGGTCTTATGCCTCATACTACGGATAAAGGTATCCCGTATTTGGTCCTGCCTTTCAGCCATAATGGTTCTGTGTGGGCATACAGAACAATGTTCATCTACGCACACGAAGTCAACCCCCTACGTTCTGTAAAAGATAATCCAAAGAATAGTGCTCTAGTTAAGGGTATAGTAGATATGATTAGGGAAGATACTTCTTATGAGACTATCCCGAGAGATGAGACACTAGCATATATTGGATGGAACGTGACCGGATATGGAGTTACTCTGAATGAGAACCAGCGAGCAAAGAGATCCTCCCCGATTTGGATTGTACCCCATCAGGGTCACCTATGTCTGCAAGGTAATGGCAAGAATCCCAGAGCTCAGTTAGGAAAGAGTATCTGCACGGAAACATATGTCTTTGCATCCCAGACTTCCCCTTCGTTCCTAGCAGCTGAGGGTACCTATTTCATCTGTCATGATAGAGCCTACACATGGTTGCCCTCTGATTTCTCGGGCACATGTTTTGTTTCGTTCCTGTTGCCACCCACCTACACAGCTGCAGCAGATTACCACAAAACAAGGATAGTTAGAGGTGTCTTCAGTAAAGAAGACACTGCAGGACAAGAATTTGGAGACATCTTTAAGGCTTTTCTGCCGTTTTGGGGACCCATGGTTAACAGCAGGAACATAAGGCAATTGACGAGAGTGGTCGAGTCCACCGTAGTTGAAACTGCCGGTGCCCTTAGTAACTTGACTGCTGAGCTCCAGTCGGATCGTCTTATGACCCTTCAGAACAGGGTCGCGTTAGACGTCATACTTGCAGACCGAGGTGGGGTATGTAGAGTGATCCAATCGAGTTGCTGTGTTTTCATTCCAGATAACGCTCCAACAGTGTACCAGGCCATCTCCAAACTACATAAGATCTCTGAATCTATTCATGTGGATGAAGGAGATTGGTCGTTGATGGGGTGGTTCTGGGAACTGATAATCCACCTGGGGATGGAAGATTCTGATGGTCATTGGGATGATCTTAGCCATTCTTTTCCTGTTCTGTCTGTGCGTACAGTGTGCTCCTGCTATATGTGGCCTCTGTGTTACATCGTGTGTAAGGAAACCTGTATCGAGGGCCGAGCTAAGTAATAGGATGATGCTATAGCAACATCTCAATGACTTTACGAATATAGACCTGGACTCAGATTAGCGTGAGGATAGGTTATTGCCTATGTAAGGGCAAAAGGAGGTCTGTGGTACTGAAAATTCTGGACCCGTGTCATGAACATCGTCGTATCATGACGATTTTGATATCAACAGACCGAGAATGACTAGTATACTATATACAAGCATTTTCGTCGTATTCAAGTGACAAAAATACCCTGAAATGAGAGATTCCGTCCTGAACCCTCGGGTTCCATTTTGTATACGGCAGCCATTTTGTGGTTGCCCTCACATAGGCTGATGACTGAGGCCAAAAACGAGTCTGAAGGACACGTACACCGTTGCTGACTTCTCTGTGACCTGGGCAAGCTGACTCCACTGCCTGAAGCCAAACCTGTTCGGTCAGTTTCTTTCCCAGTGGCCGATCAAGATTAGATCAAGGCACGGCATACCATAAACCCTTCATCGCACACAAACCACGCCTAATCTTACACACACCTGTCTCTGTTTCTTACTTTATGACCTGCTTTACGAGGAGGAGGTGCCCGATTTTATTAGGGGTCCGTCGATATCTGATGAAAAATGTTGGGCCTTGCCGGGTAATTGATTTTGGGCAGGACAAACTGAAAATAAGCTTGTCACCATGATTCTGCTTTTTCTTTGTAGTGAAAATATGTGAATGGTCAACTGTAAAATAAGGAATGTTTGCCCAAAGCATAATATTTTGTATAAAAGGGATGGCTAGCTTTGTAAGTTTGAGCAGTCTCCTGAGAATATACACCGTGTTGTACTTCTAGGATACCTGTTACTGGCTGCAGCCAATAAATTCGATCTTTGACTTCACCAAGAAGACTCTGTGTTTCTGTAGTCTGGGAAAGGAAGGACTCGAAGTCTTAGGGTGTGTTCCCTGGCACCGCTGGGTTCTTAAAAACCCAGTACTTCACTGTAACGTTTGTAAGAGTTGTGTTTAGCTACTCCAGCATGACTTGGCTGAACAAATCAAACAGGATAAACGTCTAAGGGGGCAATGAGGACTATTTAGACAGTTAACTGGCCACCAAAGTATTTTCCAGTCCAGTTCCAAACTTTACCACATGACCCCCACAGAATTCATTGGAGTGGTCCTGATCCTGCGGATGTAGGGGATGGAAGATACTCAAGGATTCTCTTGGTGCTGTGTGGTCGATGGGGTGCCTTTGTGGTTATTCCTTGGTCCCCGGTCAGTTAGGGCGACTTTGGCCATGGAGGTCGGGGTCCCTCAAAAGTCCTCCTTGAGACAGGAGAAGGCCAGCTGCAACTGGGCTACCAGTCTCTGTACACAGAGGTCCCAGTGATTTCCTTTGGTAGAGGCGGGTGTCCCTCTTGGGTGACCAATCTGGACTCAGACGTAACGTCCAGGTCTGCTTCAATGGGGTGCAATGTTTGGCTGTCAAGGATTGGTCTCTTGAGGCCCCCAACAGTAGTCAGTCACTATTCTTCTGAAGTGGCTACTGACTTGCTGAGTTGGGCTACTCCAGCTTTGATGTCCCTGGTGCTGGTTCCAGAGGGACATCCAACTGACCCTTGGAGTAACTTCTTTGGTTGGGGGCATGCATTTTTCTCAAGCCAGGAGCCACAGGCAAAGTCCTCTCTTTTCTAGCCCAAAGTGAGGCAGATGCAGTTCAACACACAGTGCAGCCTTTCTTTGCCAGGTCCAGGGGTCAGTAGGGCAGTCCTTCTTTGGTCCTTTTCTAGTTCTGGCGCTATCTGTGGTTCAGGGTGCCAGGGGTGTCATAGTTATGCCCAGGAGGATGCTGGGGAGATGATGCAATAACTAGCCAATGGGGTTCCAGGTTCCCCCACTTAGTGATGACTTTCCGGATATGTACTGCATCTAGCAATCCCAGATTGCACTATTCTACCCACATTCAAGATGTCCGAACCTTTCCTCAACTTTTATGAGCTTGGAACTACACCCTAGAAGTGTGGCTACCTGTGAGCTACACTCCCACGGAAAACAGATTTGAGCACTGGTGTCTCCTTCCTGTCCTCACCTCCAGCCTCTCTACCTGAACAAAGGGCACTATTTAGGAGCGTGATTGTCATTTGCCCACCAAAAGCAGCTGCTCCTTTTGGGCTAACACTCTTAGTTTCTTCCCATGAAGTGACAGTGACACCTCACAGTGTAGCAGGCTGCTATTGTTCCTAAACCTGGGAGTCATTTAAATGACGCCCCAGGCGGGCAGAAAGTTGTCTGACGGTCAGTAACCATGTGAAGCCATGATACAAACTCGGTCACAGAGTGGCAATTTTCCAAAAGTTGCATTTCATTAATAGTGACATAAAATTTGACTTGGGTATCAAGTCAGATTTAATGCCGCAATTAATTTGATGCCTTAGAATACTCAGTAGTCCCTTTCAGAAGTTAGCTGGGCTGAGGGGTCAGCCAGTAATCCTTTGTTAGCCAATGGAGCTACTAACTCCTCAACAGCAAAAGGACAATTTTGAAATTGTTGCTGTTTAGACATATATAAAAATACCTGTCCTACCTAATAATATACTGCTCCCTGCCTTAGGGTTTAATAGGTCTTCCTTAGGGGAGTGTGCATATATTGTTAAGGGAACTGGGGGCTTTGCTATTGGTTTGAATGGCAAAGTTGGACTAGCAGTGTTACCACTGCAATTCCAGTCTGCAGTGGCAGGCTGGGACCATTTTGTACTTTACCATGTTATGAGTTCCCTTCAGGGCCCACAGAAGGTCTTGCCTATATTAGTCTAACTGCACAGATTGTAGGTCACTTTACTTTGCACACGTTACGCGTAGCATGTTTTTTTTGTGTCACAATATTTTTTTAGAAATAGGCTACACATGTATTTGTTATTCAGTACCGATTCCTGGGATTTGGTCTGGACATTTCGTACAAAGTGGAACAACATCATTCCCTGTTTTTCTCTGTGGTTAGTCTGTAGTATTCTGTGCTTGTTTATGAAATGTCCTTGGCCCAGAATCTCACTGTGGGAGAGTACCTTGTCAGGAATTCCAACTTTGTCAGTTGGTGTCTTTCCTGTGTACCTTGTAGTTGCTCTGCTTGATGGCTCAGACTTTAAATGAATAAAAGCTTATTCAACTTACCTGGCGTTCTTGGTTCGTTATAACATCCTTTTTGGTGACGAGCGCTGAGCCACCCACATGGACCCACATCCAGAGAAAGAAGCTTATGGGTCATCAGATCAAACGACGAACGGCGAAGTGGAGAGTCTTTGGATTGTTTGCCGCTCCCAAGATATTGATTTCCGCCATCCAACTCTGCTCCCGGCATCGAAATATGTTGAGGAAAGTCTATCAGTGAGCAGAGCAGCGCAAGAATAAGGTCAGTGGATTATGAAACGTATATTCAGAGGTGTGCGTTCCAGCAAAGAGAAATTCAGTGCGTGTTCTACGTAAAACAGACGGTGACGTCAGCGTGTTCGCATTCCTAGATGAAATGCAAGGAGAACTTCCTCTTTCAACGTTACAGTGCACTTTATCGTCACAGTGCTCCTTTAATGCATCTTGGGAATCTTCCAGCATGAAGATTCTTTGCCTTCCAGTTTTACGTCACAATTGCAGAAAGGGAGCGGTGGGCAAACAAGGATAAAGACTGCAGGTACTGTGAACCATTGCTATTATACACTTCTTGTTTTTTTTTAGCGAGGCAAACAAGGACAAAGACTCCTGGTAACCTTTGCCTTTTGTACACTTCTTGTTTTGGAGTGAGAAGAACTGTGCTGTGAACAGAACAAGGATAAATCCTAGTACTGTGGAATTTAGATTATTACGCACATTTATGAAATGCTCTGCAGTGAGGAGTGTGTGATATTTCTTGTGCTGTAGGCAGTACTCATCACGTATATTTTTAAAATTATTTAGAGCAATCAACGTCGCTCTCACGTTTTTGTTTACTTCTACCACCATTCCTTCTCTTGTTTTTTGTTTTGTCAAACATGCAAGTTGTCAGTCCTCCTCCACCTTTCCTCGAAATGCCAGGTGAGCCACCCATCAAGTGGAAACAATGGTTGGATGGGTTCGCGACTTATTTAGGTACAATTGGTTCCATCAGGTTCAGAGCTGAATGCAGAAAGTATCTTCTCTTACACTCATTAGGTTTTGAGGGAAGGGCGATACTGAAAAAACCTTCCCCCTCCTGTCACTGAAGTTGAGAACATTCTTGATGAGTATCAGGACATAGTTAAGAGGCTCCAAACAAGATTTGACATGTAACCCAGTATTGTTGTACTCCGTCATAAATTCTTTTTGCGCACACAAAACACAGAGAAAGACGTTGATAGCTATATCACTGCTTCGAGGAGACTGATAGCGGATTGTCAGTTTGAAAAATGTGCTGATCAACTAGTGCGTGATCAATTCATATGCCACTGTACAGATAAGACTATTAAACAAAAACTTCTCTCCATGGGAAATCCTAGCCTGGATGAGACCAACAGGGTGGCAAAGAGTATTGAGACTTCTGTATTGTCGGCCAAGGAACTGGCAAATAAGAGTAATTAAGCGGTTGCTGCAGTTAAGGTAAAAGACAATAAAGATAAAGACGTCAAGTCCTCTGACAAACCCCGTTGGAATTTTTTGGAAAGACAGAACGTATTTTTTTTTTAAAGCAACATCACCCACTGATGTGGATACAAAAGTCACATGAAAGGCAACAGGTGTCTGGCTAGATTTGTGACTTGTACAGTTTGCAATAAGACCGATCATTTTGCTAAGGTCTGCCAAACCAGTAAGGGAAAAATAACCTACCAACCAAATTCTGTCAAGTGTGTTGTCGATGGGGGTGTTGCTAGAGATCTCAGTGAAATGGTTATGGTAGTACATGATGATGGGGTCATTGTTGGTAATCCCGAAATTTGAAAGGATCCTTATGTTGAAATGTTAGTGGGAGATCGTATGCTGAAGCCACTGGTGTACTCTGGGGCTTGTATATCCATGATTACATTAGAATTATATAATGCGACATTGCCAGATAGACCCTTACTTCCCCCTGATCACAAAGCTGTTTCTTATGAATGGTGAGAGATAAATCTGTCAGAGTATATTGAAGAGATTATGGAATTCAAAGGCAGAAGAATTGTGGGGAAATTGTATGTAGCTCACAATTGAACATTTTGGGGTGGTTTCACCAGGTAAGCCGAATGCCT
Organism: Lissotriton helveticus; assembly: GCF_964261635.1. NCBI lineage: Eukaryota > Metazoa > Chordata > Amphibia > Caudata > Salamandridae > Lissotriton > Lissotriton helveticus. Next base: position 1,766,641,210 of record NC_136057.1, read on the forward strand.
ATAGGGTGTGCTGCGACACCTGATTACAGTGGAGCTGGTTCGTTTTTTTCTTTTATATGTACAAGGCGATCAAACAAGTGGTTTAAAAAAGGGCCAACACTACTCACTGCAAGTAATTTATTCTTGAGTGCTTGAACCCTTAATTAAAAACGTGTTGCACCTATGCCTAATTAGGTAGGCTTCGGTGGTATAATTAGTGTTTGATAAAAATAGCTAAGTGTGCTATGTGAAGTGTGGTAAATACTATAAATTTAAAAGGGTCTACATGTTTCAACCATCAAATTATTCATTGGTTTTCGTCAGGACCATGTGACTGAACTGGGTGGTCCACACACGCTAAGGTGCGTCCTGCCCTAGTCCAGATGGGAGTGCACAAATTGTGGACTCGTGTAAAATAAGTGCTTATTCTTTTGTTCAAAGAAAAAACCTGTAAAAACACGGAAACAAAAAACAAACAGGACGGGGTCACAAACTAGGGTAGACAATACATATACGTCACATTTAACATATATAGCCATACCAAGTCAATAGTAGATGATAATCCTGAGTTGGAACAGAGGGATTCATCTATTTTATTTACATGGCTACAGTGCTATGATAGGACTGTGGCTGGTCGCTACTCAAATAATGCCAAAGAAGTGGTGTCGACCTAGTTCTGGCATTTTTGTGAATGGCTGGTGAAAAATAATCGGCGTGCTATGAGTGAGTGATCTCTACTTGTGATCACGAAGTGAACGGCTGCTGGAATATGTGGGCAGTCGTGACGTCGCTTTTGGTGAATTGCGACTGGTATTGTTTTTAGCTTACGCTTCTTTGCGGTTTTGCCGCTTCATGGGCACCTGCACTTCCAAGACGGCAAGAGTCCATCTCCTTAAAATCGTTATATAGAAAGGAGGAAGAAAAAGAAAGGAAAGATATGCCCGGTTATAGTTGTTCTGATCAATTGAATTTGTAGCCTTGCCCGCCGGCTTATCAATTCAGAAATACGAGGAACCTCTTGTTCCCGCATTAAAACGGTTGCGCATCACTTACTTGCTGCTTCTGTTCATCAGGCGGTAAACCTACTTGGTTCCGGCTGGTGGTGCCCCGAAGAGTAACCGGTGCTCGCTGTGGCTACCGGTAAAGTATCGTTTGGAGCGCTTCCTGGTTGGGCGTGGCCGCATCACGTGGGGTAGTCACGCGACTCCGCCATTGGCCAACCAGGGAGCTCCGAGGGCGGCGCTTTTGGTTGGCGTCATCTGTTTCTGGCAGACGTAGTCAGAGAGAGTCTCTCGTTTACGTTGCCATGGAGATCGATCGTTTTTCTTGATAGATCGTTTTATTGTGGTTTTTCGAAGGGTATTCCTTCATTATTAGGGCTTAAATAGGGGTAGCTTCATTGCCAGTGCAAAAGAGAGGGGCAACTCGTAACGGATCTGCGAACAGAGTCAGAAATCGATTTTATTAACAGTATAGTTGTGAAGTCTTCATTTTATGCGGTGTTTAGTGCAAATTTCGGTACATCATGATAATGTTTGTGAATAGTGATTCATGCCAATACACTATTCCACGGGATATTATCATTCAAACCCGACTTGTGGGTAGACAGCCTGTATACCCATCTTTGCTCTTTTTCGAAAAGTCTTTTAGTCAGATTCGTTCCTGGCTTGACTTGCTCAATGATGGTCCATTCCAAGTCATCTGGTTTATGGCCTTTTGCAAGAAAATGCTCAGTGAGTCTTGTGTTAGTCTTTTGGCACCTGATAGTGCTTCTATGTTCTCCTATCCGGAGTTTTATTTTTCGGCTCGTCATACCCACGTATCTGAGGTTACACGGGCATGTCAGCATATAGACAACATTCTCACTGTTGCAATTTGTATGACTCCTGATAGTCCAGGTTTTATTTGGTTCCAATTGCAACGTTTTTGTGTTCCTCGTGAAAGGGCAGACACTACAGGTACCACATCTGAAGTGGCCTGTCACTTTTGGTAAATCCCATAGAGTTGTTTGTGTCTCCCTTTCGGGGTTTGTCTTTATTGGTCTTGTGTTGACCACCCTGTCCTTTATACTCTGCGCCCTTTTGAAGCTGAACAAAGGTTTTTCCCACTCTAGGTTGCCAGTATTTAGGATATTCCAGTGTTTCCTTATTATTCGGGAGACGTCATTGGAAATGGTGTTATAGGTAGTAACACATGTCAAGGGTATTTCTCCAGCTGCTTTGTTTGTATGTTCTAAGAGACCGGAACGTGGTTGGTTCCGCGCACGTTTTTGGCTCTTTTGGAGAATCTTTTTTGGGTATCCCCGGTTCTCCAGTTTTTTTGTGAGATCCTCTGCCTGGTTCTTGTAATCAGTGAGTTCACTGCAGTTCCTACGAAGCCTCAAATATTGCCCATAGGGTAGGTTTTCACGCAAAGGTCTCGGGTGGAAGCTATCGAAGCGTAGCAGGTTATTCTTTGCAGTTGGCTTATGATGGGTCACAGTTGTTAGTTTACCATCTTTTTTTGTGATTGTTATATCAAGAAACACAAGTGTATCTGGACTTTTTTCAAAAGTGAAGCGTAGATGTTCATCACAAGTATTTATCCAATTAAAGAAGGAATTCAAAGAGTCCTCAGTGCCTTTCCATATGGTCAGCACATCGTCAATATATCTGCGCCATATTAGGATGTTTGAGCTATAGGGGTTTGTTTGACCAAGGATGTACTTCTCCTCGAAATCGTAAACATACAATCCCGCTATGCTTGGAGCAAAAGAACTGCCCATGGATGTCCCACCCGTTTGTAGGAAGATCTGGCCTTCAAACTCAAAATAGTTTCTTTTGAGAGCCAGTCTGGCACATTCTAGAACAAACTCTCTAGGGGTTCTCGACGTCCACTCTTCTTTTGCAAGGGCTCGACCTAGTACATCCAGTGTTGCGTCTTGGGGAATACTGGTGTACAGGCTTTCTATATCGAAACTCACCAGTATAGTGTCATTCGCAACAGTGAGTTGATCCAAAATTTGAAGCAAACTTTTTGTATCTTGGAGGTAGGTGCTTGTTTTTTGTACCATTTTTTTGAAAAATACATCACAGAATTGTGAAAGGGGTTCCAATACCGACCCTATGCCAGACACAATAGGTCTGCCAGGTGGTGGTGTCTTGTTCTTGTGTATCTTGGGGAGGGTGTAAAAATACGGAATCTTTTTCTCACTCCCGCACAAGAAATCAGCCTCTTGTTTAGATATAAAGCCTTCCGACTCACCATGTTCCACTAGCGATTTTATCTCGCTTTCCAGATCTTCTGTTGGGTCCACTGGTAGTCTGCGGTAGCTGGTTTGGTCTGCTAGTAGTCGGAGACATTCTTTTTGATAGGCTGTGCGATCTTGCACCACAATACCTCCGCCCTTGTCTGCAGGCTTTATCACAATAGTGTCACAGTCTCTCAGGTTGTCAAGGGCACTCCTTTCTTCCCTGGTTAAGTTCATAAAGGGTTTTTTTGGGGTAGTAGTCTCAATCTCATTAAAGACGGCCTGCTCAAATGTGGAAATTTCCACTGGAATCAAGTGTGGTGGTGGTAAGAACGTGGACTTAATCCTAAGTCCAGTTTCGTTCATGTCCAGGTTTTCTTCATTGTTAGTTTTTTTCTCAAAAAAGGCTTTTAATCGTAATTTACGAAAGAAAGACGACAGTTCACAATGCAGCCTGAATTTATCAAGGTTGGCAGTGGGTACGTACCCCAAGCCTTTGTTCAGTACTGAGTTTTCAGCCATACTCAATTGTCTGCTTGACAAGTTTGTTATCAAGTTTTCCGACTGCTTGGGCCTGCTTGTTGGGGGTTGTTCCTGTTCTTGCTCGCATTCGGATCTTCCGGTGCCCAATGTACTTGGCCCCCTTGATTCTGGGTTTTTCTTCTTCCCCGTCCTCTCCCGCCCCGGTATAAAAAAGGCGGTCTGTAGGCATTTGGTTGGAAGAAAGGTTGCTGGAACGGTGGTTGCCAGCCATACATTCCCATATTTTGTGGGTTGTAGTAGGGATCAATATACCCTTGCATCGGTACTGGATTCATGGGTGGCCAGTTGCCTTGTCCTCTACCCCGTCCTCGCCCTCGTTGTTGTTTAGTGCCTCCGCCACTCGAGTTAGTACTGGTGTTGGAGGTATTGCTAGAAGCATTGCTGGAAGCGTCAGAATTATCATCTCCTTTTGACGGCGGTACATACTCAGGGTCTGAGTATGGGTAAGCCTTTGTCATGGAGAATCTTTTCAAGTCTTTCTGAAATTTTTGTACTTTCTGTTGTGACAGGTTCTCTTTATACTCTGTCATCTCCTTGTTTAGTTCGTCCAGCTTTTTCTTAAAACCTGTGATGGTGGTTTTCATAGTTCCTTCCGCCAGTTGGATATCCACCTGAATTTTTTCAGAGAGTCTTATGGCTGTCTTTAGGATTAGGACTATCCAATCATGCGTGCAATGCCACGCTATGGCTGCCCAGTCTTTCCGAAATGCTTCATCCTCAAGAAAAATACGTGGTGCATTAGAAACCAATAACCCCTTGGGTGCCATGTTATTAGTTAAATATTGTTTGAGTATGGTTCCATGTAGGATGGTTCTGATTCTGTTTTTCTTTAGTTCCGTCAGGTTATCCCAATCTTTTGTCGTGGAAATGCTTTGTGCTATGTTCACATCCGCGAACACTGATAGATCACTCATAATTTCATCAATTTCAGCCGAAGTATATGACAGGCCCTGGTTCTCGGCCATGTTTACAATAGAGATTGCCTGTGTAGTGATATGGTATCTATTGTGTTAAACACTCTCGCAGCTGTGCGCTGCCTAAATCTTAAATAACAAAGCGAGAGAGTAAGGGATTTTACACTTTATCAATGTGAGTTTGAGAACCCCTGGTCCCCAGAATTACTTACAAAAACAAAAAAGGAGTGTCCTGACGAAAACCCATGAATAATTTGATGGTTGAAACATGTAGACCCTTTTAAATTTATAGTATTTACCACACTTCACATAGCACACTTAGCTATTTTTATCAAACACTAATTATACCACCGAAGCCTACCTAATTAGGCATAGGTGCAACACGTTTTTAATTAAGGGTTCAAGCACTCAAGAATAAATTACTTGCAGTGAGTAGTGTTGGCCCTTTTTTAAACCACTTGTTTGATCGCCTTGTACATATAAAAGAAAAAAACGAACCAGCTCCACTGTAATCAGGTGTCGCAGCACACCCTATAGGCATTCGGCTTATGGGGTGGGACCCCGATGATGAAGCATGTCACCAACTAGGTTGGTGAGTGAGGGGTCTTCTATAAGGATATGCATTATCCGAAAAACAGGCTGAGGCACATGGTGCTGAACTGAGCACCCTAGCCCCTATCCAGAGGAACGCATTGTTACGTTCTCTCTGTTTTTGAGTGGATACTCCTTTTTTGTTTTTGTAAGTAATTCTGGGGACCAGGAGTTCTCAAACTCACATTGATAAAGTGTAAAATCCCTTACTCTCTCGCTTTGTTATTTATGGTTTCACCAGGGCCTGTTTGGTATGGTACTCAAACTTGGAACCACAGAAAAGGTCCTTGCTGTAAGAGACAATCCTGACATTGAGAGTTTAGTCAACCAATTTCCTCATGTTTTTTTCTGGTGAGCTAGGCAAGATTAAGGAGTTCCAACACAGGATTATAGTGAAGGATAATGCAAAGCGTGTTAAGCACACACTTAGAAATTCTCCTTTCAGTGTCAGGCAGGACCTTGAGGAAAAGTTGAACTCCTTATGCGCTAAAGGCATCTTCGAACCAGTAAAGTCTGCTCTATGGTTGTCCCCACTGGTAGTTGCACGGGAGCGGACTGGTGAGCTTAGGGTCTGTGTTGACATTCGCTGTTTTAATAATGAAATCTGGGTGGACTCTCACCCTCTGCCTAATATAAATGAACTGCTGGCAGGTCTGAAAGATGCTAAAGTTTTTACAAAGCTGGACCTGGCATCTGCCTACCATCAGGTACGGTTAGCTCCTGAGTCAAGACACCTCACTGCTTTCGTCTCCCCTTTCGGAACATTCCAATATGTCCGAATGCTGTTTGGACTCTCATTGGTGGCTTTTGTGTTTCAGCGACTCATGTCTAATACTCTGAAGGGAGTTGAAGGAATATCTGTATTCCAGGATGATGTCCTTGTATTTGCACCTGATAGTATTACCCATGACTGCATTCTTAAAGAAGTTTTGTCTATGTTCCAGACAAATGGAGTAGTGTTACGTAGGGACAAATGTGTTTTTAGGACCAAAGAGATTGAGTATTTAGGACATGTTGTCAACGAAAATGATATTCTCCCTAAAAAACAGCCTGGTTGATTCTATTGTCAAGTCCAAGGCTCCCTCCTACAAAATGTGTCTCAAGTCCTTTGTTGGTCTATGCAAATTGTATTTGCGTTTTGTACAAGACTTTGCAAGCAAGTTAAGATCGTTGTCACAAATGCTGATGAAAGGTGTTGTTTTTGAGTGAGTGATGAGTGCCAGAGGGTTTTCGAGTGGGTAAAGCAACAACTTGTATCACCTAAGATACTTAAACATTGTGACCCTTCTCCCACATGCACCCTCACAGTTGATGCCAGCAACGTGGGTTTGGGTGCTGTTCTTTCTCAGAAGAAAGAGAGAGATGTTAGAACCATTGGGGTTGCCTCCAGGGTGTTGTCTCCTTCCGAAAGAAAGCACTCCATTATAGAAAAGGCGTTGCGGGCGTGCTGGTGGGCTGTGATGAAGTTCAGAAATTTCATTTGGGGAAAACAGTTCTGTTTACAGACTGATCCTAAGCCCCTAGTCTGTTAGGAGTTTTACTCCTAGGATTGCCAGTCTGTCCTCTAAACTCCTTGAATTTGATTTCTGTGCAGAATATCTTCCTGGTAACAAGAATGGGTGTGCAGACTTTCTTTCCCGCTCTTTAGATACTGTTGGAAATGAGCTAGACACAGGTGAGCAGAACAAGGAAGAGTTTATTGTAGAGGCTGTGGACCTTCCACACTTATGTGCAGTCTCAGAGAGTGAATGGCATCAGGCACTCAATGCTGATGTCTCCACGACTCAGGTCATGAGGTATGTGGAGAAAGGATGCCGAAGAGAAAGGAATCGTAATTTTGAATTTAAAACCTTTCTCCAAGTTGCAGATGAACTTACCATCGAAGATGGGTTGTTACTCAGAGGTGACAAACATATTCCTCTCCTTTCTTTGAGAACTGCCCTAGTCAAACATGCACATGAAGGCCATTTAGGTGCCACTATGACAAAGAAAAGAGCACGCCTCTCCTTTTGGTGGCCTTCCATGGACAGGGAAGTTGAAGAAATTATAAAGTCCTGTGTAATTTGCGCTAGCTGTAACAAGGCAGCCAAGTTGCGTACCCCTCCTCTTTCTCCTACTGAATTGCCGTCCGCACCATGGATGAAACTTGGGCTTGTATCATCAAGAAGAACTAGTCTAAGGGTACATGATAATGAAGGAGCTGTATGTTGTAAGCTGAAGAAAAAGAAAATAACTTTTCTTTTTCGAGAAGCCCTCACCCACCAACCTAGTTGGTGGCATGCTTCATCATTGGGCCCACCGGGTGACCTGGTGTGCCACAACGCCTGGTTTACAGTGGAGCAAGTATTCTTACTGAGGGTGCAGTGTGGTGGTGTGATAGTGACATTAAAACTGTACAGTGGTCCCATCACCAACAGGGTTTCTTTAATGTTTTGGCCACTGGCAGTATTAAAAGCAAGGCAATGGATGTGGGTGGATGAGTAATTAAGAACTCCTACATCCAAAAGACGGTCTACATGTTTCAGCCAGGCCTTAAGACTAGAACGAAGCTAAGAAGTACAAATCGTCTAGTCAAAAATATATATATACAGCAAAATTTAAGACCAGAGACAGAGCACGAACAAAGTACTTAAATTACCAGAAGCTCATTTTTGGTCGTCCCTATATCAGTTGAATGACTTGAATTAGAAGGTGACGTTATTTGTTGATATATACGTGCTGCGTATATAGAAATCTGCGCATAAAGAGACCTACGATGAAAAAACTTTATTATAACGTATATACGTTATCACCCCTACAAATATTTAAAAAATATATATAGAGGCGTGTCTTTTACACTTCTATGTCTATTAATACCTAGACATAGACGAAGCTGGTAACTTCTAAATAGTTCATTTCTATAGACCTCAGTTATTGAACTAATAATTATCAAGAGAGGGGGGCTATTTTCGTTGTATCTCAAGATCTGCATTAGAGCTAGAAGTACCTATAATTGTATCAAACTATAAAGAAGAAGATAAAAAGGGAAGATCTAATTGTCAAATAATAGCATTCTCCAAAGGAGTATCACTATTTAGACCGTTCTTATGGGTGTCTAAAGAGAATATCCAGAATACTTCCCGTTTTTTCGGATTTTAAGACCTCTCTTGTGGTCCGGGATTCTGATCTTTTCTAGTATTCTCCATTGGAAATCATCAGGTTTATGTTCCATTTCTAAAAAATGTTTCACCATAGGTGCTAAGATCTTCTTGGTTCTGATTGCTGAACGATGTTCAGTCAATCTTGTCTGAATAGATCGAGATGTCTTTCCCACATATCCTTGTGCGCATGGGCATAGGATAAAATAGATGATATTAGAAGTTTTACAATTCCGCATACCTGTGGCTTTACTTTTGTAACCATTGTGGGTAAAGATCTCACCTTTTATGATGGTATCACAGGATTTACAAGATGAACATCTAATGGTACCTCTTACTGGTACAGAGCTATCTATGGATTTCTGTACAAAATTTCTGTTTGTGGTTTTATCTTCAAACCTGGAATGCACAACAAGGTCTTTAATGTTCCTATTACGCCGGTGGGCGAACAGGGGTTTGGGTAGTTTAAGGTTGCTGGTTGGGTTGCTATTCAAAATGTGCCAATTGCTATTAATGATTTGTTTGATTTTTGCATCTAAAGTGGAATGTCTTGTTACACATACCAGTTGGGTATTCGGGGGATTGATTTTAGATCTTAATAAATGATCTCTATCGAAAAATCTCACTCGCTTGTAAGAGTCCCTGACTAATCGATGCGGATACCCTCTGTCAAGGAATTTCTTTCTCATGATGGCTGCCTGTCTATCGTAATCTGTCAGGTCTGAACAGTATCTTCTTACATGTAAAAATTGCGAGAAAGGGATGCTCTGCTTTTGATTTCTCGGGTGGAAACTATTAAAATGTAATAAAGTATTCCTTGCAGTGGGTTTTACGTAAAGATCAACTTTGAGTTTTCCATCTTTGTGCATAATATAGATGTCTAAAAACTCTACTTTTTCCTCATTAATCTGGGCTGTAAATTTAAGGTTTAGATCAATAGCGTTAAGCCACTTGAGAAATTCCTCTACAGAGTCCCTCCCACTGGTCCAGATAAAAAAGATATCATCGATATATCTGGACCAGTGGGAAACTGACTCAAAAAAGGGAGCAATCTTGTTGTAAATAAAACGCTTTTCAAAGGCAGCCATATAAATATTGGCAACAGATGGCGCAACTGATGCGCCCGTACTTACGCCTTTGACTTGGCGAAACAAAGAATGTCCAAACTCAATAATATTGTCGGTAAGTACAATATTCAGACAATCCAAAATAAATAATTTGGGACAGGATATACGATACTCATCAATAAACCAATTGGTGGCTTCCATGGCGCCCTCAAGGGGGATATTATTGTATAAAGATTCTACGTCCAAGGTAACTAACAGGTCTTTATCAATATTAAAAGCCATATTTTCAACTTTATTTATCATTTCACCTGTATCTTTGATATACGAAGTTATTTTTGGAATATGAGGGCGAAAGATATGGTCTACAAACTTAGATAGAGGCTCTGTATTAGTGCCAATAGTAGATACTATAGGCCTATATGGGGGGTCAACAGTATTCTTGTGTACTTTAGGCATACCGTAGATGCAAGCGGTCTTACCTTGATGGTGATTCAGATATTCAAATTCTTTTATAGTGATCTCACCATCTAAGAAAGCCTTATGTGTTAAATCCTGTATTTTCTTTGAGACTGTTGTCATAGGATTAATTGTTATAGGACAATAGAAGGTGGTGTCACTCAGCATTGTTCTCATTTTGGTTTCGTAGTTATTCGCATCAATAACAACAAAGGCCGCCTCCCTTATCGCAACTTTTTATTACTAAATCATTGTTGCTAGCTAAAGACATTAAGGATCTATGTTCATCTACATTTAGATTATAAAGAGGTTTTGGAATAAAACGAAGTGCCTGATCTAATCTCTGTAACACTACCAATTCAAAGGCAGCCACTTCTAGTCCTAACTGATCTAGGGAAGGGCTGGTAGTGGACGGGAGTCTTAAAATGGTGATGGAATCTGAGTCTGTTTCTATTTCTTCATTCAGATTGAAAAACTTTTTTAACCTAATTCTGCGAAAAAAGGAGATAATGTCCTGGTGTATTTCAAATCTATTTACATAAGAATGGGGGACATAAGATAACCCTTTAGACAAAAGCCTAATACTATGGGCATCTAGGTCTACTTTAGACAGGTTAAAAATAGGGATTACATCCCCTGCTTCCAGTATTGCCGATTGCGTGTCTCCCTCATGAGCTGAGGGTCCAGCAATAGGTGATGGTGTTGTGGCTGATAGTTGCCTCGGGGTTGTGTCTGGAATCTTACTCTTTGTCTGCCTCTGTGTATACCTCGGTTGGCTAAAAAAGACTGAGGGTGGTTCTGTTTAGCTTGGAATGAATTAAAATTGCATTCCGGTTCCTAGTATGTATTACTATTGTCACCATCTGAATCTGATGTATCTGAAAAGGTGTTTACTCTCTGTTGATTAGGTCTGGTATCATCTGAATAGTGGTTTTGCTTGTAAAAATCCTGTCGGAGATATGGGTAGGTGTTCTCTATACTATAGAATCTTTTATCTTTATTCAATTTGTCATTTTTTCATTTATTTAAATAATTTGAAAAGGATTCTAACTCCTTGTTTGACTCCTCAAGCTTTTTGAGTGCTTCATCTACACTATTAGCATTTTTAATTTTTTCCTCTAACTCTTCTACTTCGGTCTTGACGTTTAACGATAACTCTTTAGCCATCTCAACTATTAATATCATGAGGTCTCTGGAGCATCGGCAAGCAATCATACTCCATTTCTCTATAAATGTCCTATGATATACAAATAGACCCGGAATATTGCGTATACGGAGACCTATTTGAATTATGCCTGCCTGTAGGTAAGCTAACATAGATTACCCGTGTGCTTCCATACGCTTCAATTTCTTTTTGAGTTCTATCAGCTTCTTTATGTCATCCTGATTTTCACCATTGCCATTGGTGCTAGTTCCAAATGAATTAGTAGTACCAACAAGGAGGGGAAATTCCTCGTCTGTAAAACCAAACGTTTTCAGTTGGGCCATTCGAAGGGAAAAGCAGCACCAGTCTTTATTGTTGGTCCTTTGTCTATGTCTAGGTATTAATAGACACAGAAGAGGATAATAATACGTCTCTATTTTCTTTAAATATTTGTGGGGGCGATAATATGTATACGTTATAAACAAGTCTCTTTATCGTAGGTCTCTTCATGTACTGATTTCTATATATGCAGCACGTATAAATCAACTAATAACGTCACTTTCTAATTCATGTCATTCAACTTTGCCCCTTTTTAAAAAAAGTTTAATTATTTCTTTTTAAGTCTATTATATATTATTAAGCGCTTGCCGTTTTGTATTGCCTAATATTTGATCGTTAGATTTGATAGATTTATCTCATTATGTACTAGAAAATTTGAGAAAAGGTATCTATATCGCTATGTTAGATAGTCGACCAATAGACGTAGAAAGCAGACTATATTTAGAGGTAAACACCCGGATCTGGTTTAATCGACCACTTCCGTTTATGACGTCAGACGCCGGAATTCCACCGATCGGAGCTAGCTTGCAGTAGAAATCAGAATACAGGTACTTATGCCGTGTGGTACGTTTTTAACTGTCGAGCTGTATACACTATTTAATAATAGTTAGGCCATTCACGTGGAGTAATTGTGGCTTGTTTTTCTTTTTCTTTCTTATATGGTGTTGTTATATCAGCAACGTGTATACCTGCGCCGTAATTTATCCATTCATCCATAACGGTTTGCAAAGTCTTGTGGCTTTTATCCAGATAATCAAGAAACTGGCTCTAGCTCCGTGACGTTTGATCAGTCTTATTGTTCAAGGTAACCGATACTAAATTTTTGATAATTATTACATGTTGGATTATCTCTTTGGGTGCCACCTAGGGTCCATAAGAAGGTACTAGCAAGAGGGTTTATATAACATTTACATTTAGTGCTGTTTAGAATTTTAAGTTATTTCACCGTTTTGAGCCATTTTTGATTAAACGAATCCCTGATTAGGGTGAAGTATTCATAAATTAATACAGTGTTCGATTTTAGAGGATTTTCCTATATGTAGTTATGCCCGCGTAGACCTATAGATTTACAGAAGCCTGTCTTTTTGAATCATGTCATAGGTGTTTTTATATAGAATTCTTTAATTGTATCGTGTTGTTACATCGTGAATATATATAGTTCTTCGCAAGTATTTTATTCTAACCTAATATAGCCCCACAAATCCTCCTTCTCTTTTCTTTTTATGTCGAGTTCTTGACACAGTCTCGCACGGGCGCACCTAATCTGAATAGTATGGCAGTCATGAACAAATGTTGGACCTATGGTGGATACATATACCGAGTGTACAACTAATTTCACCATGTTATTTAGAGACAATTTATCACCTGACAGTTAGGTAACAGCTACTTTGATCTTTCTTACAGAGATAAGGAGGTCGATATCCACGATCATTTTAATATATCATGTATCGATCCTGATATTACTGAAAAGGATTCCTCTAAGTTACAGGTTCTTAAGTAAGTTGTATTACAGAATATAGGAGCAATAGAGGGCGTTTTAATTGGTAAATCCATTGAGCGCCTATGAAATCAATTGTATTTTCTGCCTTCCAGGATTATACTATCCCAGAATTTTATTACTTCAGAAAAAACTGGAAAGCCATCTATGTTTTGCGTGTCTTCTTGCCTTCAGTAAGTTACATTCCACAATTATGTAGGAACAGTAGGAATACGCACGTATTCTATTACTAAGTGCCCTACATTAAAGTTGTTCCTTATATTCTACTGTTTTTCAGAATTTTATCATTTTAGAACTTAATAACACCATATCAAACAAACACTGCAAGATCATCTAAGTTTTGCGTGCCCTCGTATGATACAAGTAAGTCCCAATGGAAAAGTATTATTTTCCGATGCCCTTTTAAAAAAAAAAAAATTCTTTTTTTTTAGTATTGAAACCCAGGTGGTGCAATTTTTTACTCAAAAGAGACAGGCACGTGATAAGCCATAGTGTGTCTATTGTAAATACTTGTAGATCCTGTTGGAGGTGCTCTCGAAAACTAGATTATGTGTCTTTTTGCACCTATGTATCAGTTTACAGTGATGTGAGAATATTATGTAATATACACAGAATGTTCTATCTCCTTTTGTTTAATCTATTGGTCAATGATAACTGATACTATGTTTTGACTAATTACATGAAGATGAGAAAAAGACAGTAAATGTAATATTCATATAAATGTTTTTATGTTTCTTTTTATTATATTTTAGGTGTGGTAATTTCCTGAAGAAGGCGTGTTACGCCAAAACGCGCGTTGATAATTACTACTGTGCCTTGATTTTATAAATACAAGTTTTTTATGAAGATTTCAATGTATTCTTTAGGAGAAATGGATTTGATGATATGTACTGATTTATAATTCGTCTCTTTTTTTATTATTGTGGTATTTTTATTTTCAATAATGCATTGTTATAATACAAAATAAAACATACAGTATTTTAGACACAGAATTTTTTGTTTTTGTCGAGTCCTTCATACAGTACTGGTATTATTATCCTACAATTGCCTAGGAAGTATTTTTTTGCACTTAAACCCATGCAGTCTACATATGATCTCCATGATATGTGCCTTGTGCCCAAATGTCCCGATCCTGGACATTCTCCAAGTCACCCCTACATCGAGGGCTCCACTTATTTATTTCTTACTCTAACCCTTTTCTTAAACCTCGGGTGCTTACCCGCCCTGACCGGGCGACTTGACCGGGCATAGCAATCTGTGCCACTATTTTCATAGCCTTCACCATACTAGTCACCACATACTATAGAAAGTTCCGCTATGGTCCATTCTTCTTGGACTTCTGACAGTCATCCACACCAAACACAGTGGATTTCCCGCGCCACAATGTCACTGCTGTTCTGTAGTCAAGAGAACACAAAGAGCCTGTCCTGCGCAAAACATCACCGCTGTTTTTAGCCATACTGATTGCAGAGAACACACATGCCTATTTCTCGTGACCAGACCTTTAACCATCACTGCCCAGTAACCACACCCTGTTCCAGATAGTTTATCCGGTAGTCATGACGACCAGGCGCATACACTGCACGTCATCTAACATGGCCACACCTAGGGCCCCTGCAGTGTGTTGTTTATGTCCGTCTATCCTTCTCCGCAGACTGCCATGGAAATCGAGCCCACCTGTTCTTATTTCCGATCACAGAGATACATAAGCGCCTCACAAACCGAAGCCTTCAACGACGAAGATCCGGCGCAGACGAATAGGTCTTCACATGGGTCAGGAGCTGCGATGCAGTAAGTTGGGCAATGGGGAACCGCTCTTCTGCTACAACAAAGGGTAAGCCTTTTCACTTTCAGTGCTCCACCACAGCCATCATGCCGCCCGCCTTTTTTTATCTCCTTTTCTTTTTCCAGAATGTATCTAACAACCAGAACCCCTGCCGGAATCTCATGAGGCGTTCCCTGCTAATCGCTAGTGAAATAATTACTGCATTCCCTTCGCCATTATGCACCTAGTCTTACACGATAGCGCATAACTCGGTAGTGTCATGTTTTGCCACAACTTTAGCAATCACACCGCCGTTTTTTCGCAACCTTGCTGGTCACAAAATGTACGTGTTCTTTTAGCAAAATATGCCTAAATTACAACAATACCTGTATGTTTTTCTGTATGTTGTGTTTGTTTTGTTTTTCCTTCACAGGAATCCCTTCGGAGGGAACTCACCTCCTACACATAATGCACATCAGAGCGTGCAACACATTTTTGATCTAAACACCCAAATTAGGTTTAGATTTCACTCTTCATACAAACTTTAAGGTCCTGAGGAAAGCCAGAACATACCCAAGGCCTGGCTGAAACATGTAGACCGTCTTTTGGATGTAGGAGTTCTTAATTACCACTCCACCCACATTCGCCTTGCTTTGAATACTGCCAGTGGCCCAAACATTAAAGAAAACCCTGTTGGTAATGGGACCACTGCACAGTTTTTAACGTCACTATCACACCACCACACTGCACACTCAGTAAGAATATCCGCTCCGCTGTAAACCAGGCGTTGTAGCACACCAGGGACACACTCGGTTTCACCCGGTGGGCCCGATGATGAAGCATGCCACCAACTAGGTTGGTGGGTGAGGGCTTCTTGAAAAAGAAAAGTTATTTTCTTTTTCTTCTGCTTACAGCATACAGCTCCTTCATTATCATGTACCCTTAGACTAGTTCTTCTTGATGATACATATTAAACTTGGGGATAAGGACAAAGGGGCCGATTCACAGAACTAACTTAAGATAATATCCTAAACTTACTACTTTTGGTATTCACAGAAGGCATTTAGTAGTAGTAAAGTTAGGATTTTGTCTTAAGTTTGACTTAAGACAAACTAAAGACAGACTTAAGACAGACTTAGGAATAGTAGCAATGGGGTTGCAATTTCAGATTGTGATTCAGATTGTGCGGGCCATCCCACCTTGAGGCGCAGCGCTCGAGCTAAGAATGTTCCTCTTCGTCTTAGAAAATATTAGTTTGTTTCTACTTCTTTTCTTTATATTTATATTTTCCTCTTGTTCTACTTTCTTGTCTTTTCCATTCTCACTCTCTCTCACTTCCCCTTTTCTTCCTTCCTAGTTTTTCTTTCATCCATCTTGTATGGCTTAGTGTTTTTCTTGTTTTTTTTGTTTTTAGGGAAGACCAATGTAGTATTCTGTGCTTGTTCATGGAATGTCCCTGGCCCAGAATCTCACTGTGTGAGAGTTCAGTGTCAGGAATTCCAGCTTTGTCAGTTGGTGTCTTTCCTGTGTTCCTTGTAGCTGCTCTGCTTGGTGGCTCAGACTTCATATGAATACAAGCTTATTCAACTTACCTGGCATTCCTGGTTCATTATAACACAGTCACTAATATTTTCTGACATATAGACAAAACAGGGAGACACAGCTTCTGTTTTGAGCATGGTACTTCTTATCTTATAAGACGAGATTTGCCGGTTTGAAAACAGAAAGGAGAATTTATTGTAGAAGAAAGGTCTTCTTGGGATGAGTGCATCAGCACTGCACAATCTGAGATGGAGACCAGCTAAGAGCAAATGCAAGGTATGTGTCCGATGCTAATCCCAGAGATCACTGACATATCACTGCGCTCATGTAGTGAGGGGTGGCTTAGGCAGATATATCCTTCCCCATGATAGTGCTTTTCATTGTATTGGGTTTATTAGTAATGCTAATTACACTGCTCACATATGTTTTCTAATTGCAGCTCAGTTGCTTCATAGTAGAGCACGATAGTTTCAATAAATATTGTAAATGTTCCTCGTGTCTCTTTTCCGTTTATTGTGGACATGCATGAGTGAAAGAACAAAAAGTGAAGATCTTTTACCATAGATCCCTGCAAGGGGCTAGAGTGTTGTGTTCTGAGGTACCAATTTACCTGTTTCTCTGGGAAGGGTAGGAGGGCAGACATGGCACCATGAGCTAGTCGGATGTGGGTCCATAGGTATTGATGTGGTATGTGACTCAGTCCCTACATACTGCTGTTCTGTGCTCCAAACAGAATCCCTGCAACATGGCGTCACAACCGTTTGGTCTAGTGCTTATTCATGGGCATCCTAAGTAGTACTTGTGCATGGACATAATACCCTTTACACCTAAAAACAGAGACATCTGTGCCGTTAGGGATTATGCCTCCACAGTTGAAAGTTTTAAAGGCTAACCCATTTTTGTGCTGCGCATTGTTTCCATTACTGTTTTTATCATGGCGCAGCCACAACCAATTGAAATAGCCGCTAATTTCAGACCTCCTGTCCATGTACTTGTTACTGCACATGGTCTTCCTAAGGCAGTTAGTGACTTTATCTTCATTGTTGAAGACTATGAGGGCTATCACTTTGAAATCTTTTATTCTTGGTTCAATTTTCCAGCTGTGGATGCTAATACAAACACATTTCATGAATACAAAGTTACTTCACTACCAGGAGCCTCTAGACCGTATGTGCTCTTAGAAATACCACTTTTTTTCATTGGGAGCACACCACTTGGTTATGTGACACTATTAAATTAAAGAAGCAGTCCTTATGAAATTTCCAAGTTGGTTTAATAACAGCACGGCTACAGCATCCACTCAAGATGAAGTCCAAATGCAACTGGCATTCCCTCAGAGAGATGCAGCTAAAGAACATTCCATAAGAAAATGGAACCAAGAACAATAGTAAACATGGCGCATGCCAATAGGCAAGTAATGAAAAGGGAAAAAGGCATAAAGGAGAAATGTAGGATGCAACACATCTCCTTTATTTGGAAAATAAGAGAAATATAGCCAAACAACATGTTACAAATCAAACAAAATCCTTATACATTTTGTGATCATATCTTAAGCGAGTATCCATTTTAATTCTGTGAGCAATGGATTCAGTGTTCTATTCCTTAATAGGACTCCCATTTTGGTAATCTAAATTCCTTGAACCATTCATCAAATACTCAGGACATTTGGCAATTCTCCTTGTGTTCCATACTTTACCATCCTGAGTAATCACACTTTTACTGAAAATTTTCTTGACTTGCATGGCTTTACCATATCTATTGGTACCCTTGTTGATCAAACCAGGTTTAAGGATTTTGACCCATTCTCCAATTTTAATGTCATGTGCTTTTGTTCTCCACTTTTTGTTATACCATAACTTAGTTCTGTTTTGTTTATTTTCTATTCTTTTGGTGGTATCATGTATACACTCGCTCTCTCGTGAACTTGATTTGCATTTCTCCCTAAACCACCATGGCCAAACACTGGATTCAGGGTCCCTTCCTTCGAGTATTTTGAAAGGACTGATTTCAGTGGTGGAATGTGAAGTAATGCGATATACCCAAAGAAGATCTCTGACAGCAGCAAGTCAATTTACACCTTGTTTAAGGGAGTCAATTACATAACACGGTTGAACCTCTCAACCTGTCCATTTTCTTGTGGTTCATACAGTGATGTAAGTCTATGTTTGATGCCACAATTTTTAAGAAACAGTTCCATTTCTAATGAGGTCAGCTGTACCCCATTATCTGAAACAAGAATCGAAGGACAACCTTCACGTACGAAAATTTCTTTAAAGAAATTAATAACAGCATCAGAGGTGACATTGGGAACAAACTTTACCTCAGGCCATTTTGAATGATAATCAATAAGTACCAATGCAAAACGTGAACTTTCAGGTAGTATGTGAACAGGACCAGATATGTCAAATGCCACTTTCTCCCATGGCTCTTCAGGTCATTTAACAGGTTTAAGCGGTGGTGTATGAACCTTCAGCATCTTCTCACTTGAGACATATTCCTGACACTCTTTAAGCACCCTGTCTATGAACCTGTCCATGTCAGGCCACCAAAAATGAATCCTGGTGAGACGTTTCATAGCAGAAATACACATTTTGGAGGAATGCATTTTCCCTCCTTGAGGATAAAATTTCCTTCAATAACCAAATCATCAGCAACACTGAAAAACTGTAAAAATTCTGACCTTAAATCATTCTTCCTTGGCCATCCTTCCTTTATGAATTTCTTTAGATCACTCCACCTGTCATCTTCCACTTCACTTTTCCCCCATAATTGTTCTGTGATATCTTGAAACTGTGCGGGAATAATATCATTAATATTATTAATGACATGAACTGCTTTGGTCTCTTTTATCAACTCATGGTTGCATGGTAAGCGCGATAAACAGTCGGCAGTCACAATTTTCCAGGTACATATTCTACTTCGAAATGGTACTCTTGAAGTCCAGAAGCTAAACGAGCAATCCTGGCTGCAGAATTCCATCCTCCCCCTGTGGAAAGAATATGCACTAAAGGTTTGTGATCAGTTCTGAGGGTGAACTTGCTTCCTCAAATATATATTCCACGGCCCACATACACGCTAATAACTCCCATTCTATTACAGAATACTTGCGTTCAGCTTCGTTGAGAGTTGAGAGTTCTTGAGGCAAAAGCAACGTTATGTTCACTGATTCCTACTTTCTGAGACAACACACTTCCAAGACCACACATGCTAGCCTCAACCGTTATTATGCAATCCTTCCCCATACGGAAAGGTTTCAAGGTAGGAGCATTGATGATGGTTTTTTTACACATTCAAAAGCTTTTTGCTGTTCTTTATTCCATTCATACACCACATTTTGTCTAAGCAATTTTCTTAATGGGTCCATTTTAGTAGCAAAATTTCCCACACATTTACTATAATACTCACACATCCTGAAGAAAGACAATAATTGATCTTTGTTAGTAGGTGAAGGTGCATTTTGGATGGCATCAACATTATATTTTTTGGGAAAAACACTTTCACTTGAAAGAGTGTGTCCTAGATACTCGACAGAATGTTTAAATAGTTTGCATTTGTGTGTTTTGCTTACCTTGTGGGCTGTCCCAGCAAGGACTGGCATGCTAGGGCAAGCCCAGTTTCCTGCAGTGCCTACCATAAGTCATGTAATTGTTCATTCAGCTGTGGGCAAAATATCCACTAATTGTGAGGAAATTCCATTTTGGATTGCCCTAAAATATCGACCAAATTGAAGATGTGTTTCCCCTGACAGGACCACAAGACAAGCACAGAATACTGACTATGGGCCACACGTAACAATATTGGAAATAGAGATTACCTAACTGCTGTTTTCTGTGAATCACAAATAGGTTATAGCTATTTCTAATGTATAAACTTCCATGAGTTTTATTTAGCGAACCCTTGTGGGCCATAAATCCACCTACAGCATGATTATTAATAAGATAGGTTGTAATTTCTGACCCACTGGGAATCGCTAAAATCACGGGGATGGTGGCCTGATAGGGTCAGCAGACCACCATGTCTGTGATTGCTTTTAAACAAAGCAAACATTTTTTTCAACTGCAGCCTGTTTTCATTAAAGATAAATGGGATGCGTTTAAAAGAAAAAAAATAAACTTTTTCTTTTCATTTCTTAAGAGCTGTGTTCCATGGAGCCACTGCCTGCTCTAAAGTTTTTTTGTGCTACCATTCACGAATGCGAAGGGGTCCTGGGGGACACCATCCCATTTGAAAAGGGTTACCAGCAACTTAAAGTTAACGGTAAAATGTGAATATGTTCTGACCGCATTTCGGTCGCATAACATTATTACATTCCACTGCAATTTGGTATGAGGAAGGGACACCGTAAACATGCCCCTTCTTAACACCAAATTGCAAACACTATTTGCGATTTGGTAATTGGTTACCAAATCACGAATAGGGTTTGGTACATAGGAAAAGCCCTATTCTGGTTGCAAACTGCCCGATTCTGCAAATTGGGACATATGCGACCTTAAAAAAGGTACATACATGTGGCCTCAAGTGCTTACCCCATACATGTGAGGGACAGTTTTTGCTGCTATGTAGACCATGAGCACTCCTACCATGTCAGTCTTGCCAGATGTGTTCCAACAAATACAGAATGAACACCGGGCAGCTGCTGCCCTGATTTGAGAATGAAATGAATGGGAAATGTTCCTATTTTATCCACAATTATTTTGTCTAACATTAAAGGCAAAGAGGCACCACTGGCTGTACGCCAGCGGCTCGCAATGGTTACGCAAGTCTACCCTGAATGTGAGCTGCCTATAATTATTGATTATGTTTACACATCCTTAGGCCGCAATATTATGGTTTCCAGACCTACTAAACCACCCCTTGGCAAACCTGGTTCAGACTAGAACTGCAAGCAGAACCCTGAGTTTGTTCAAAAACCATGGGACAAATCTGCGGAAAAACAGGATGGTAAATCTCGCAGGTGTTCTCCACACTGGAAGCCCTTTGAGACACGCTACACTTTTCATGATCACACTAAAATCAAGGCTCCAGACAGGTATCAGGTCTCTGATACACGTTCTCCTCGTCCCTTTCAGGAATCAACTGACAAGCAGTACGACAGAAGAGGGGGATCTGAGCACAGACAAGAAAAGTGTGTGACACCATTGAGGGAGGCAAAACACTCGTTTGACGTGAAGAACAAACACTAGGTAAAACCTCCTCAATATAAAGCCCCTTTTTAGAAAAAAGCAAGTTGCAACTCTAACTGCTAAATATGCCACAGTCACTGAGAACCCTATTCCTGAAAGGAGTTGGGTGTTGACTCTCCTCAACACCATGGCTGAAGACACTATAGTGTGCTGGTGTGGTTGTGGGCCTCAGCAAGGCCTACCAGTGCTAGGGGTTCTCCCTTCTCTGCACAGAGTCCTCAGACCATAGAATAGAAGTTGGCACAGAAACTGGAATAGAAAGTACAAAGTTTATTAAACCTCATGAGGTGGAACTACATTCACACAGCACCCTTCGGTAATGTATGAAGTAGCACACTGACTGGAAGAAGCTTGGTCCTTTTATACCCACACAGGGGCTCAAATGAAGGCGGTACAAGTACAGAATTCTGGTTTTAAATACATATAAGGTCACACAGAGAGTGTACTTGCAACAAGTGGGAGGGCCTGACAGTTAGCTAATTCTGGTGGACACATCCTGACAGTTACAAGTTGGGGACAGCTGTAAGTTCAACTGAGCATGTGCAAAGCAGGAGAGGCTAAATATATCTTGTCTCTAGGCAGATTTCAAGAGCAGTTAACAGGAAAGTAGAACAGAGCACATGGTAAAAAAATGGCTGACAGAAATACAAAATGGATTCCGCAAAACGGACAAGATAATCTCTAAATACAAGATGTCGTCTGCTAAATTTCAACACTGGAATCTCCAAAAGTTTCTGGCAGCGAGAGCAACTTGTTACAGTTGAAACCCAGAAAGGCATGTAGCATATCTCATAATATTGAGATTTGCTGAAATTGGCTATAATTTCAACTTTAAGAAATCTAATATAGATTTTCTAATTGTGCCTTTTCTAGGATATGAACTTACAGCACCTGCATATGGGGTGGGATGGCGTGTGCCCTTGTGGTTGGATGTTCCAATAGTGGGTGAAGGTCCCTGATTAGGTCCAGGTTAGTTTGGGGAGCCAGCCTGTACCTTTGTAGGATCTCAGGCTCAGTAAGCTGGAATAGAGTGATCCTCTGCCTGTACACCTGCTCCTCCCTCCTTCAGACCCTCTCTCCTTCTGCCTGTAGCCGTATCCGCCTCGCAATGACATAGAATGCCGCCATTCTGGTGAAAATGTTGCATTTTGGGGGCCTTTTTTATACCATGCACCTGTTTACCACCTGATTTGAATCCATGGTAAATACCGACTCTTAAATACCGAATTTCATGCAAATTCGGTATTTAAGAGGTTTCCTACATCTCAAAAACTCGTTTTTACCATTTCTTATTTTCCGAATCGGTATATTTACTGATTCGGTAAGGTTTCCGAATCGGTATATTTTCCAAATCGCTATTTTTTCCGATTCGGTAAATTTACCGATTCGGAAACTTTACTGATTCGGTGAATTTTCCGTTTCGGTATTTTTTCCGAATCGGTAAGGTTTCCGATTCGGTAACTTTACCGATTCGGTAAATTTACCGATTCGGATGTTTTCGGGTCCCCTACATCCCAAATGCCCAATACCGGTCGGTAACGGACGAAAATTGTTAAATTCGGCCGTTACCGACCGGTATTGGCCTACCTACATCTGGCCCTAGATTTGAAATACTGTGGGGGGCAACATCTGTGGGAGCCCTCGATGTCAGTTGACTCAGAATCCCTCGGAGTGAGGTCAAGTTCAGCGTAGGGATTACTTCCAACAGATGCTCACCACAATAGGTAGAGGAATCAGATGGGGGTGAGGAATGCGGGGCTGTCTCCAGTGGAAAAGACTTATAGATCGTTTGTATTTTATCATTAAAAAATTCTGCAAATGTATTGCAGCGTAAAGGTATATCAGCAGTGACAAAAGGAGGTGCAAGAGGAGTTAAAAGTGATTTAGCAATCCTAAAAATTTCACGAGGGCAATTTGCTGCTGAAATGATTCTGTTTTCATAGTAGGCGGATTTGGTCGCTTTTATTTCAAGTTTACATATCCTTATTCCATCTCAGTATTTCATTTTTTTAGCCGCTGAGGGGTCTTTTCTCCAATTTCTCCCAAGCCTCTTACTGGACTGCCTAAGTTCCCGAAATGTAGGCGTATACCAAGGATTGTGGTTGGCTCCCACTTTATAATGAGTGAGTTTCATTGGGACAGTGATATTGAGTGATAACTCTAACCATCTATTCAATTTATCATTGTCGGTTACTGGGTTGGTGTCAATTGTGGGGATAGTGTCTTCCAGATTAGTCACCCATGATTTAGTTGACAATTTTTCCCATGCGCGAACATGTCTAATGCTTCTCTCAGCCGGAATAGAGGTGTCCAGTGCTGTCCATACAAAAGGAATTAGAAAATGGTCAGACCAAGGTATAGGAATGGGGTCCTTGACCAGTAATCTAGGGATATTGGAGAAGATGGGGTCGAGTAAATAGCCTTTACTGTGGGTAGGCCTGCTGACTAGTTGCATGAGTTGGATCCCCAAGAAGGGAAAAATTGGGAAGAGAGCTAGCCAATCCCGCTACAATATCGGGGAGCTCCTTACAAAAGTTGCACAGGGTGCCTTGGGGACGATACACCAAAGTGCCTGAAAGGGAGCTGACTTGAGATGTACTAATCGTAAACTAAAGGTATTCACAGTCTGGTAGGGGATTCATGGTGATGCGGCAACTGAATTTGTTCTTATAGATAATGGCTATTCCACCACCTCTCCCAGTCTCCCTGTCATGCCTCTGTATTGCGTAGCCCGGCAGAAGGGCTTGCACAATGGCAGTGCTAGCGTCTACGTTCCACCATGTCTCTGTCAGAAAAAGAATGTCCGGATATTCATCTTCTAATAACATATGGATTTCAACTGCATGGTTAGGTATTGAGCGACAATTCAGTAGAAACAGTCTGAAAACCTCTTTAGTAAGCAGGTCTGAGGGATTTTTCAGCACGGGACAATGTTTAAATTGACAGAATTGGCAGCGTTTAATAAAGCCATCTGATGGCAGGGAGTGTGAGCACCTACTTAACAAGTTTCCTCTATAACTGTTGAGTTCCTCTGCGGTGTATGAATATTTTTCCCTGAGCAAACCAGCAGGGGTCCTGGGCCCTGGACCCAGTCGGGCAAGGATGGGCGCAGACGGGCTTGGCTTAGGCGCGCCTTTGGCGAGCCAGCAGCACGCCTTCGGCGAGCCAGCAGCACGCCCGCTGTGCATGTTGGCTGCGTGGTCTCGTCATCGGCTCCTTATGAAGCCTAATGATCATGGCCGGGCGAGTGAGGCAGCGTCAAGACTAGAACGCTAGCCTCTGTATTGAGAGTCCCCCCAGAGTAACACACGCCGCTTTCAAATGTGCAAATGTGCAATCATGTTAAAACGTCATACCTAAAATACCCACTGTTTTGAAACAGTTAAAACTCCCCCGGAGCATTAAACACAGCTCTTTCAGTGCAAGAGTAATCACAATGTCAATAAGTACCTGGATTCCCCTTAACATGAGTTCGTAATCAAAGGGCACCGCTGCGCTGTCACGTCACCGACTTCTTATGAAGCCTAATGAGCGTGGCTGGGGAAGCGAGGCAAAATCAAGACTAGAACGCTAGCCTGTATATTGAGAGTCCCCCGGAGTAACACGTGCTGCTTCAAGTGTGCAAATGTGCAATCACGTTAAAACTTCACACTTAAAATTCCCACAGTTTTAAAACAGTTGAAAAGCCCCCCCGGAGCATCAAGTTACATCATGTGGCTGATTCTAAACAGTAGGGCACAAAGAGTCCTGGGAAGTTCCCAAACTCCTCATGCTACCATACAGGAAATTCCTTTGCAGCTTGTGAGCACAGCCAAAGCTGTTTCTCCCCAGCTGGGGGGGTGGAGGGGGAGAATGCACTACAGTTAATCCCTGCATCCGCAACCTGCAAAACTCCTACTGCTCTCACTCCTGCATCTTCTGTAGCTGATGTCGTATATACATATCCACCCTTCTGAATTCAACTCTTTGAGATTTTTCTAGTCTTGTTGTGGAACCCGAGGCACTAGTTTTTCAACAAACTGCTTCTGGGTATTATGTGGGTCCAGATGATTTTTTTCTTCAGACTTTTTTGACAGTTCTTCTGTTTTAGACACCCTCCATCACTATAAATAGCAAAACTGAGGGCAGAGGCTGATAAGAACCGCACTCAACACTTGAATAGTGTTCTAAAGTAACTAATGGTGCACGGAACCAGGGAGTACTTCCCTCTCCACTCCCCACAATATAGGCACAAAACTTTACAAACTTTACAAAACAAAAATGGTTCCAGCACTCTTTACAATAATATCAAAATTCCTTGTTGTCAGTAGTCAAACAATTCAAGTAATTCGGCACATAGGGAATGAAAAAACAGGTATCCAAGTCTAGAGTGTATTTTTCTTTATCCAAATGTTCTTTATTTTTCACAGACAGTTTCTTCTTTCATAAATTCATACATCATAGCCTTTCTTCTTTCATAAATTCATACATCATAGCCAACGCGTTTCGTTTCCTGAGAGATTTCTTCAGGGCTATTGAAAAAACATTCAAATATATGTGTTTAAAAAATTATGGAGCCTACTCCTAATCACAACATTATATACCCAAAATTTAAAATGCATTTACATAATTCAGTAGCCATTATATACACAAATAGAAGCATACCCAAATACACAAGAGCAGTAACCCAAATGCATTAATGACTCAGTGTAAAAGGCATTTTCAGTGTCCAATCACATATTAAAACATGTCATAGTGAACATAAAACAAAATTTCTAAAGTTGATTAATACCCCTTCACAAAAGCAATATTCATGTGACACCCAAAACTTTGTCCATCACTGATCTGTGTTTTCTTTTCATGGCTGAAACACACTCATCCTCTCCCACTTTGGATATATGTTTGGAATTTCACTTTCCTTGGTTTTTCCATTCCTAAAGATTGGATTTGTGACTGTTATCTTTCTCATTGATTAATGGTAATTTCCTACCAAAACACTCTGCTACAGAATTGGTAGATGAGGTATTGACACCTCACTCATCTTCACATAAGCTAAAAAGAGACTTTCCCCTAGTGAATATATCAGCTGTTCTAGTAACTGATGGAATTGTTTGAGATAAAGTTCATTTCTATGTATTCAGACCTACGGAGATCCTGCAGATACCATATGTGTTTAAGGTTTCTGTGGGTGATGTAATTGTATCTGGGTTACGGTCTGTTGATGTTGAAACTGTAAGCTCCATACTTTAAGAGCTAGAATACTACACTTTTTTAGAATCAGATGATCTATATTTAAATTCTAATAATTGCGGTAACATTTCTGTTACCATCATTATGGACATTACTATTTGCATCAAGCTAGTTTTCAACATACACCTTTTAATTACACACAATGGGAACATTGCCCCACTCCCCTGCAAGGGAGTTCTAAAACATATAGGGATAAATGCACATATTTCTCTGGAAATGATACACCAGATCCAACATCATATTATTTCAAGCTAGTCCCTACATCACCAAAGAAATATATTCTTACACAAACTATGCTGATATATACAGATTAGTCTATCACCCAATTTGCTGGAAAAGGCTCAGAATATTGGAAGGATACCAATGAAATGGAATCGATTTGGGGTACCAATTCATGGCAGATTAAGGGGATGGAAACCTTGTTTAATTTTCAACACAAATGATCTTACTGAATGACGCAATTCAATAAACCACGTGTCTAGGATTGGCTAAAATTGAAGACATGAATGCACCCAATATTCCATCCATTGCCCGGTTTGAAAATTGTCAAAACTTGACAAATTATGCTGAATAACAGCTCAATAGCATGTTGCAGAATGGTACATTTAATGCTGGATTTTCAGGTCCTCATAGGTGTTTATTGTGGCTAGTAGACACAAATGATTGTCATGCTTGTTTTGTGAATTCCACACCATGGTTTAAGGCAATGCAGACCTGACCCCCATTTTTCCCACTGACAATATTCAGGTATTGTTTCCTCCTATTTGGTGCGGAAATTGTGGCAACAATGGCTGGAACATTCCACAGTGTCTGTAGTAAAACAACATCTTTCGCTCCTGTCCGAAGACATGGACCTATCTGACTTCCTACAAGGTCCTAAGTCTCCACAGTCAAAAATATTTATTTATGCCACATATAATGACATTTTTAAATTATCACAAATGGAAGCTGCCACATGTTTAAGACAAATTTATCAAGATAATTTGGATAAAGTGCTAGCTGTTGTTCATAATAGTATTAATACACTGTCTTCTCGTATTTACAATGTGAATACCATGTTATCTGTTATTGATATCATGCAAAGAGACATGTCTACATTGTATCATGGGCAGTTTAGCTTGGCACTTCAAACTCTCAAAAATGGTTGCACACCTTGTTGTTACCTTAATTCCAGCCAACTATTCTTGCCTTTCAATTTTAAGAATCAACAATGACTCATGGCAAAGAAAGATGACACATACACAATGTTACATCTAAAGAAGTTAGAACAGCTCCCATTCATAGTAGCAGAAACTCTTTCCAGTGTCTCTTTAATACATGGTAAAGTATATTTGCCGATTTCAACATTCTAGTTTACAGCTTGCATGAAACATTTCCTTGTCAGTAGATATGAACCCCGAGGAGGTAGCTTCATTCATGAACTGTTGTCACTCGCATTTTCCTATCATTGTGAACGTGCCAACAAAGAGCACTTCCTTGCTAGAAACAAATGTGACTCTTCTGTCGAACATTTACTCCTTTGCAAACATGTTACCATGGTGCATGTAATGGGTAGGTAACAAATTTGTTTGTTTTTTAAAGGAATTCTGACCCTGCAATAATCCCACTCTTTACAGTCCTTTGAAATACAAGTTATTTAGTGTTAAGTAATCAAGACTGTTGCAGAATGAGAGCTGGGATTGTATACATTTTTCAGTCTCCCAGACAGTAACCTGCTGAAATAATGTCCCCTTCCCTCTCACTCAATGGGGGTATGAACAGCTTGCTGTGGGCTTCCATTCTAACTTTGAAGGCAGATTTTAACAAGCTAAACAGACTCAAAGCACTATTGTTTCAAAAAGAAGTAGCACTAACATCTGCTCGAGAAAATTTCAAATCACAAGTTGCAAGGACATCTAGTGAGCTACAGTTCATTTTAAACACAAACCTCCCATTACATTTTGGCGAATTAGTCCATTCCACTTATTTTTAAAGTTGTGGGTTCTGGCTTAGTCAGTTCTTTCCAGACAATCTTTAGAGTAATACCACCTTTTCTTCATTACCTTTTTTTGCAGTATGTTTTGGGGTATCCCAAGGGTGTTATTGGGAAGCAGCGTTTACAACGCTGTCATCACATCGCAGTGCTATTACATCGTGGTTGTTACGACTGCGTTGTCATTAGGCGATACCTTTACATCGCAATTCATTAGAACGACTTGCTGTAGGGGGCGCTAAGGTATTGGAAATTAATTCCAACACCTTTCCTACTGTTGTGCAAACTGGAGTAGGAATAGTAAATAATACTATTCCTAAATCCAGCGCGCCCCCTAGAGCAAGTCGTTCTAATGACTTGCGATGTAAAGGTATTGCGCACTGACAACACGGTCATTGTAACAACCACATTGTAAAAGCACAAGATGTAATAGCATGGGTTGTGACATGCTATATTCCTGTTATTCCTCATTTGTTCATATTTTAGCTCCTCTGCAATGGATATTCAGTTTACATATTCACTGGAACTACCACTGCTCCAGCTGTGCTGTGAGTGCATGCTTCGATTCTTTGGAATCCTCTTTCTCCAAGGACTGGACCTTTATTGGTCTTTGTCATTTCCACCTACCTAGTTTACTTGAAAACTGCCTGTGTTTCACTGCCTCTGGTGCTTCTTTATGTAGGCATTAGATGTTTGCCTGGCTCGGCAGGCGGTGGCTCCTGTGAACATGTACCTGCTGATGAGTCCATTAGCAACCCATTTTTGGAGTTCTCTCTAGGGCCTATGGTTTCTTCAGAATGCAAGTTATCCTTCTAGAGGAGATGAGTGCTTCAGCACATGGCTCTCTAACTATATGGAATCAGGTTACCTGGTTACTTTCTCAACATCTGCTGATACCGACAATAATGTCTGCTCCCTGCAGTTTGTGGATTGGACTATTGAACAGTCATCGTCAGAGGAGACGGAATCTGTTCTGAATTCATTGGCTTTTGATTTTGTGACTGACATTATGGATCCCTCCCAAAAACATTAATTTCACTACCTTTTTTAAATTAACATGTCATGTTTTTTTATTCTCACTATGATTATTTTTTTCTATTACATGCTTATTAGAGAAGCATTTAATGTACTTTGCTTGTACTATAGGGTTTTATTTTAGTTAGTTCTCATGTTACTATCCCAACCAAAGAGGGCTAATTTATTGTCCCCTATGTTAGCCTAACTGCACAAGTTGTAGGCTTCTCTGTTTTGCACATGTTACACACATCATGTTTGTTTTGTGCCACAATTTTATTCCAGAAATACACTGCATATGTTTTTATTATTCAGTATTCTTCCTGTGACAGTTCGTGCAAGGTCGAACAACCCCATGCCTTGTTTTTCTCTGTGGTTGGTCACTAACACATTCTAACATATACACATAACAGAGAGACCCAGTTGCTGTTTCGAGCATGGCACTTCTTATCATATAAGCAGAGAATTCTTGCAGAATAAAGGTCTTGGGACGAGCATGCCAGCACTGCACAATCTGAGGTGCAGACCAGCTAATGGTGTATGGCAGGTGTGGGGTCTGGCACTAATCCCAAAGATCGTTCATATATCACCGTGTTCACATAGGGTAGGCTTAGGCAGATATATCCCTTGTTATGATAGGGATTTTCATTGTATCTGGTTTAATACACTGCTCAGTTGTATATGTTTTCTGGTTGCAGCTCATTTGCTTCATGATAGAGCACAATAGTTTAAATAAATATTGTAAACTTTCTTTGTGTCTCTTTTCTGTCATTATGGACATGCATGAGTGAGAGAATGAACTACAGCTCCCTGGGAGCGGCTAGAGTGTTGTGGGATGCCAATTCACCTGTTACTCTGGGAAGTATATTAGGGCTAGCTTCAACACAATTCTGGGCTTGTCCTTCTCTCAAAATCCAGGAAACTTAAGCTCAAAGTCCTCTAAGAGAGCTCAATGTTGAAGGAAGAGGCATCTGCAAGTGAATGAATTTGGAGTCAATGGAATATGGTAACTTCTGAAATAACGTCTCCATTTATTATCTGCTAATTATGCCATAGTAGGAAGGTATTCATGACTCCTATTCTCTTATTCTCTTCCCTTTTAGGCCACTATGCTGAGTATTATGCCTTGTAATCGATTCCATCTGTGTTATTTGGTGTCTCACACACAAGTCCACTGGCTTACACTACAGCACAATTAGGACGTACTAATTTCAGTCACTCCCTCAATCTGGGAGAGTCTTTTTTGGTAAACATTATCCCAATCTCTAGATAGGGGAACATTTTCTGTACACTCCAAACTGGTTTTCCTAACCACAGAGTCCAGCAATACTGGCTGGGGACCAGCGTTAGGCAAAAAAACTACCCAAGGTGTCTGAGAGAGATCAGATCAGTGGAGATTCTTCAATTGGAGGGAGATGATAGCAGTCTGGAGGGCAATTAAACCTTTTTCTCTTTTAATAAAGGGGAAAGATTTGGTCATTCAGAAACACAATACAGTGACCATGCCATACTGAAACTTGCAATTCGGTACAGGTTCCAGATCCCTGAATCTTGTAACACAGCAGGTCTTTACCTGGACAGATCACAACATTTTGAACTTCAGGGCCATTTATATCAGAAGCTTCCTAACCTCCAAAGTGGACTCCCTCAGCAGTATCTTTCTATTCTCTCAGAAATTTAGTCTAAACCTCTCATCTTTCAGGACATTTGCAAGATGTGGGAAGCTCCTTTGATGGATTTATTCCAGGGTACAACTCCTAACTTCCATTATTTCTGTCCAGAAACCACAACCAGCAGTCATCAGGCATAGATGCCTTAACCAGCCCTTGGCTACGGGGGTTCCTCTAGGAATTCTCACCCATTCCTCTAATTGTCATTGTCCAGGTGAGACTTCAGAGGAAGCCAGTGGAGATCATTGTTGTTTTGCCCTTTTTGATTAAGGCGACCACGTTTCCCCCTCCTGACACATCTGAAGATAGAGCAGGTGTGGATTCTTCCAATCTCTCCTCATCCACTATTGTATCCTCTCCTACCCCATGGACACCCTAGCATGTCTAAGGCTATTGGTCTCAAAGTTGAAAGGGCAGATTCATAAAAAGGGGTATATTTCACTCTGTCCAATCCCTCATCCCTCATCAGAAGTAGAAGGTTGTCTACTAATAAGGCCTATGATCAGGATTGGGCTTCCTTTGATGTATGTTGTAGAGATAGACACTTTTCACCTATCACTATTGGCACCCCTAATATTCTTCAATTTTTATGGGAGGTGTTTGACAAGCAATTGTCAGTTACTCAGAGCGTAGTGGTCAGCAATTAGGGCATTTGGATTTCCCTGGAATTAATTATCGTCTATGGAACCTCTAATACGAAGATTATTTAGGGGATTCAAGCTCTTGAGACCTAAAGTTTGTAAATCATTGTCAGATTGGAATTTGCTACTAGCTTTTTTCCTTTCTTCAGATGCCTCCCTTTGAGTTCCTTGAGACTAAATCTGAAAAACCTCTCACTCTAAAGATATTTTTCTCAGTGGCTATTATCACAGCTAGACACTGGGGGAGCTGGTTGCTATTGTCTTTTGGCGCTCTTACTTAAAGATATTAGAAGATTGTATTGTTCTCTCTTTAAATGTCAAAAACCAATACAGACTTCCACAGAAGTCAGGAAATTGTTCTTCCTGTTCTACAACAAAACATTGATAACTCTGATGCACGTATCTCCTTCTGAATGTAAGAGCAGTGAACATTTATATATAAAGATCTGCCAAGTACAGGGTCTCAGATTTCCTTTTTAATAATTTTGTGCCAGTCAAGAAATAAGTGTATGAGGACAGAAGGGCCACCCTACTCACATGGAACCAGGGTAATTATAGTTTAACAGACAACAGCGGTTCCTGTGGACAATCAACATATAATATAGAATATTAATCAGCACAATGGCAATAATCAAAGGCAAGGAGATGTCAGAAAGAGAAAAAAAGACAATGTATCCCGAAATCTTTTATAAATGTTTATATAAATGCATATTCATATCATTCAAAAGTCTGTACTTAGTGTCCCAAGTGAAAAACGAAACCTACATATCAAGATTGTGACTGTTGTGACATAAAATGGTTTCAAGAAAACATACAAAGACAACCAAAATATTAGTATACAATGAGTGAACACAGCCTCCTAATACAATGTTGGGGCTGGGAAATTGTTTGCTTTAAGTTGTTGACGACGTTTCGACCCAACTGTCAATATGGGGTCTCTTAAGGACCTAACAATGAAGGGACACCTGAAAATGGGAATCACTGTCAGATTGTGCAGTGAACACCTTGTGGAAGAGAAAGGCAAGAAGAGGGTACTCACATAGGGCCCATCCGAGCACTTAGTGAGGGAAAGAGTGCTGAAAATTTATGAGGCTGCTTGTATCGGGACTCGTTAAAGATGTGGACAGACAGGAATCCGTGTCCAGGAAGAACCATCTAATTCGATGACTGTTGGGTACATGAAGGTTAGGAAGCCGCCTGGGTCAGCTATTCATTGTTTGTGCTGGATATGCTGGAGAACCGCTTTTGTCGGTCTCCGCTCATGGAATGACGTGGAAAAAAGGAAGAAAGAAGGTAAGAAAGAATTAATAAATGAAGGCAAGAGAAAAAAATTAAAGAAAGAATGAAAGAAGGAAGAAAAGAAAGAAGGAAAGATAGAAAGACGAAAAATTTATTTTTTTCCTTCTTTATTACATTCTTTCCTTTCTTTCTTATTTGCCTTCTTTCCATTAACTTTCCTTCTTTCTATCTTTTGTGCCCTTTTTCTTTCCTACTTTCATTTCTGCTCTCGTTCCTGTTCTTTTTGCGCCTTAGTTCACTTTTCTTTCCTTTCTTCTTTTTCATCTTCTTTCCTTTTTTCTTTCTTTCCTTCTTTCTTTCTCTTTCGTCTTCTTTCTTTCTTGCCATCTTTCTTTCTTTTTGCCTTCATTATTTCATCCCTTCCTTTTTTGCTATTTTTTGCCTTTCTTCCTTTCTCCCCTTTCTTCCATCCTTTTGCCCCCTCCTTTCCATTTTTACCGTGCTTCCTTATTTTGTCTGGCTTCCTTCCTTCCTTCCTTCCTTCCTTCCTTCCTTCCTTCCTTCCTTCCTTCCTTCCTTCCTTCCTTCCTTCCTTCCTTCCTTTCCTTCTCCTTTCTTCCTCCCTTACTTCCCTCCTTCCTTTCTTCCCTTCATTCTTGCCTGCTTTCTCAAAGGTGAAGCTAGCAGCCAATGCCAGACCGATGGCTTTTTTACATCTGTGTTAGCCAAATTCTTTTGATTTTACTAAAATTATGCCTATACATACTTCATACATTCGTTTGTGATTGTCTCATTCACATGGTATTCCACCCACTCCAGCATGCATCAGCATCAAGGGGCACTATGAGTTACGGCATGCTGCTCTTTCCCAAGGAGGACATCCACTATCAAGTGCTTGGTGTGCCATGGTAATGGTTCTTTTTTGAGACCAGAAAAACATGACAAAACAAAAAATTGCCAAAAGC
The DNA here is from genome assembly GCF_964261635.1 of Lissotriton helveticus. Classification (NCBI taxonomy): domain Eukaryota; kingdom Metazoa; phylum Chordata; class Amphibia; order Caudata; family Salamandridae; genus Lissotriton; species Lissotriton helveticus. The sequence continues at coordinate 1,766,675,327 of NC_136057.1, forward strand.
TGGCAGCCAAAGCTAGACTTATTGGCTTTGCCAGTGCTTCTTTGGACTTCTAATTACTTCTATACCTACAATTTTATTAATCAATTTTGTGCACTGCAAAACGCATAGTTCAGCAGTTGGGTGAGGTGGTGGGCAAATTCCTTCTGATTTATGTCATTACATTTTGAGAACAAAAGGTTCTACAGAGGCGCCATTGCGATCTAGATGAGGTCCAGTCTGGGCACAGACATTGAAGTGAATGCGCATGTAGGAACAACCAGGAAACTAACATTTTCATGCAATAGATCTCACATTTCTTTAGAGTTAGAGCTATTGGCGTTGAAATCTAAATGTTTTTTTACTTATTTGTTTGGGAGTGGAGTGGAGTGGGTTTATGTGATAGTAATTGTATGTTTTACCATGAATCTTATACAAAGCTCGATTCTGGTCAGATCTGATGTATGAGGCAACTATGTGTGCCATGTAAATATAATGTGAACACTTGTTAAACAAATTCTGTGATGCCATGCACATTCCAAAAGTGATAGAGAACCACTTGTAGTGAATATGGAAAAAAAGCAAAGGAACAACTGGCGGGCTGTGCATTCTATAAACGAACCACTGTGATGGCACACTCGTATTTTGCATTCACCAAACCTGAAAGGATTATAGGGACAATACATGCAAGTATGTGCAGGACGTGGCCTTTTTTGGCTAAAGTCCCTAAACCTTTTGCTTCCCCCCTAGACCTTTTTCTGACATAGTGTTGCCAACTTAGATGCTTTGGACACCTTGCCACTGCTAAACAGTGACAAAGTGTAAGTGTTCCCTGTATGAAGTAATGGTAATTGGTTTTTCATGATTGGTATGTTTGCCTTACTAAGTAAAGTCCCTAGTAAAGTCCACTATGTGTGCCAGGCTGGTAAAGCAACTGCTACTAGTGGTCCGGCAGCACTGTGTGTGCCACCCACACAAGTAGCCTTAAGACCTGCCATTGCAGGGCCTACACGCAGTTTGTTAAACTACCATGTTGTTCTGTCAAATGTACTCACTTGCCAGACCTTACCCTTCCCTTTCAGTGTACATCAGACACCCCTATGGAACGTCAAGGGTACCCTTGGACAGGGTGCAGTGCATGTGAAAGGTAGCACATGTACTAAGGTGTGTGTCATGTCCTGACAATGAAATAATCTCCATTTCCGATTTTCACTTTTGAAAGGCAATCTTCCCCATGGGATAGAGTGGGAAGGCTGTGTAATATGTTTTCCAGCCTATCTTCCCAAGGACTTAAGATGGAAAGGTGAAGTTTAGTATTCCTGAACTGACAATGTAATAACACGTCTTTTTATGAAGGTGGTTCTTGCATTGTGTGTTCAGAAGCCACTCTTTTAGAAGTGGCTGAGTTTTGTGCTCTAACATTTCTGTGTGTCTCTACCTGGCTGTGGATTGCCTGTCTGGATTTGAAAGGGATAGGATCTGGGTAATGACTTGACCCAGGGGAGGAGGTGAGACAGCAACAGGCTGACCTGCATCTGGAGTGTAGGGGGAGGAGAAGCCTTTAGAGGTGAAGAGGTCTGGATTGCTGCTATAAAACAATTGGCTCATCTCCTGCTGAGTGATTGAGAATCCAGACCTCCACTAATCAAAGGGAGAGAGGTGTCACTGACAGGAAGGCACACAGTACTGGTTATGAACAAAAATACTTCAAAGATTGAGGGGTATGATGGAGCAATGTTGCACACGTAAAGTGACTTGCTTGTATTCAACCCTCTCGAAAATAATATTAAGGTACTAACTAACATGTTTTGTTATATTAATATTGCATTACATGACATTTCTAGTATCTAGGGGAAGCTTAACAATGTGCTTTACTACCTATAATCCGCTTGCATTAAAATGGCTGCTGCTACGCGGGATTTTCCACTGCACATGCGTCTGTCACGCTAACGTGACATGACGTGTTATTTCGCTTGGTGGGAAACTTTTGCTTCTGCGCACTAGAACAAAAATGGCTGCTCTGTCCTAACGTGCAAGTAGCATGCATCGCTGCTTTTGCTAAGCTGTTCATTCTGCTTAACCTTTAATCCAATAGTTAAAATAAAATAATGGGAATAGAATAGAGATAAGTGGTATACAGTGCATTCATTTATTCTGTGTCTCTAAAACTGTTTCTATTCCATTTTTGCATATATCGCATTCGGGCCTGAACTGTACTTCTGAACTCCATCTTTGGAGGAACTGCGCCTGCGCAAAGAAACTCAAGCCACTAAAGCCAATGGCCTTGAACCAGTGCCAGAATCTGACATGGACTGAGACACTATGAGAAAAGTGACCTCCTCACCCTGCCAGAGGAAGCTGAATTGATTAATTTGTTAAAACATTGTATGTTATTGTTACATTCACTGCCGGGTGCAATAAAAGTTCATGGGAAGATAAAGTCATGGGAGGCAACATTTAAATACATGATTGACAAATTACCTCATATTAATATGGTGTGATGACTTCTCCTCGTCTTCTGACCAATAAAATTGTGGGATTCACACATTTGCAACATTGGGGGGTGGTACACTGATCTGAAAAATAGTATACCTAGGGTAGGCTTAGTTAGTTAGATTGTCCGACTTGTCCGAATAGCTGACCTGTCACTGACCCAACGCACTCAATAGGTGATCGAGAGCAGAGGTGCTTGTGGAGCACTCTGTCAGAAGATTCGATAACCCAATCGGGGTTCTGGGAAGGAGTTCGATGACCCAATCGGGGTTCGAGTGTTAGCTGCAGAGAGGGTTTAAAACGCTGGCATTTTGAACTTTAGCTGTGGTGCCGATCTTAGCCTATGGTGGTCCTGTCCTGATCCAATTTGGTCCATAACCTGTTCTAATTCTGGTCTGAACCTCTTCTTTCTCACTGGCACCTGCACTTTGGGATTCTTATCCTTTGTCTCAGCCTGTGGGTTGGTCTTCACACCATTCTAGGTAACTATAAAGTGTGGGTTTGTCATTGTACTGTTTCTTCCCTTCTCTACCCACCCTTTGTCTAAATGCTTAATGATATTTCTTACCAAATTATTGCATATGTTGTTTCAATCTTCATCATTCTAAATAGAATAAGAATTTATGAATTTCATGGTTTCAAAACATTTAAAGATTTTCTTAGATAAACGAACTTAAACCTATCCCGAGTTTGTGGTTTTTTATGAAATTCTAATGTTATTTACTACCTATTTTCTTGCTAACTCCCTTGATCCTCTAGGACTTTAGGTATCGGTGACTTGGATTGGTAAGTTAAAATGGCATAGGTCCCGAATGGTAAATTAAAAAATTGATTAGTGTAAGTTTACATTTTTAAGAATATACATAGTTCAATGGGCCCAGGTGAGTATGTTGAGCAGGTGAGCTTGCGCTCTATCAGTTTATTTGGTAGCAGAGGATGGTTAGGGTTTAGTTAAGATAGGTAGGTAATTGTAGTTAGCTGATTAAATTGATTTGCATTGTGTTTAAAAATTATTTCGATTTTTATGTATTAACCAAACTTGTTCGTACATGTTATGTGTTTTGTTTTGGAATCCCCGGGGGCAGAATAACAGGTGGTAAATGGAAGCCACTCTGTAGTGAGGTCACTTGTCTGTGGAAGTAAGTGCATGGTTAGGTAAAACCGGAAGCACGGTTTTAGGGACTTTCTGTATAAATGTGTGAATAATTGATAGCAAAAGAGTTCGGTAGTAAAACGTTGGTGTGATATCACCTAGAAAGGGTCCCACTAAAGAAGTAACAGGTTCTTCTGAGCTTGATTGACAGCAAAGGGGTTCACTGGTGGAACTTTGGCCTTATATCACCGAGAAAGGGTAAGCCCGAGGGAGTAACAGGTTCTCTGATGCTTGCGTGAAAGGTAGACGGAAGGGATCTACTTGTAGTGTATGAAGAGTAAATGGAAGGGAGTTACTCTCAGTGAAAACAAATCATTATTTTCTTTGAATTAGTTACTCAGGCACAGTGGCGAATGTTTTCATGTCGTTAATTATTGAGAATGAACATTTAAAGTGAATAAAAGGAAGTTCTTGTTTACCTTGCAAAGGAGGGAGTCAGTTGCGGAGTTGCACTGACGTCACTCAAAGCCGCGCTGGTATTGGTTGAGACAGCGGGTGTGTAGCTGAGGTAATATTGTGAAGGAGGGGTGAGTACAAGAGCATGAGAACTCGTCTCACGAGAAAAGCTGCGCAATTATTGGCTGAACTTGTTTGAATTCTAATTGTTGATTGGTCATTGAAAATAAGAGACGCATTGGTATTGGAGGTTTTTCGTAAACAAACGAGTGTCATCACAAAAGTAAAGCGGCATAAAATATATATGTCATTTAGATCCAGGATTCTTAGGAAATAGACCAGATAGAAAATATCTAGGTTTTGCTAAGGAACATATGATTAGAGGCAGACCTTATATCATGTACGGAGACAAAAAAAAACGTCATTTGTCAAGAAAGTCAAAAATGTCTTTAAAAAGGATAAGCCGACAAAAAACCAGAGAAGGGATTATTATTCCACCACCGAATACGCACGCATCATACATGATGGTTGAAAGGGGCTATCACACTTGCATATGGTTAGAAAACTGGATAGAATATACAAAAGATGATGGAATTTTGGCATTTCTAGAAAATTGTACCTTCAATGGTAGAGTTTTGTACAATTTAAGAGCATGCATGAATGAATTAGATCCTAGACCTAGATTAACTCAATATGAGGCATTAGAGGAATGGGAAACAGAGGCTTCTGAGTGAGATAGATCTAAAAGTGACGAATTTGAATACATATTATCAAATATTTCCTAAACAGACGAGAGATAAACAGATGAAACAATGGAGGCAGTCCATGTTAGTGGAAGGATTATATCCTGTCCGAGCTTTAGGAGAACAAACAGGGAGTAAAAGTACTGAGAAAACTAAAAATGTAATGACAAGTGCTGATCCAGAAGATCATTACTTGGAGGATTTACTAATGAAAAATCCGCCACCTTATAATGAGGAGCAAAATCAAGTTAATCCTAATGCTCCGTTTTTAAAGCCACCTTTAGTTCCGCAAGTAATACATGAGGCATCAATAGAAAAAGTGTTACAGGAAAAGGAACGAGAAGCAATAAATAAACAAAGAAATGAGTTCATTCAGAAAATTACACAGTTAAATATAAGTCCTGAAGCCTTAACAATACCAGTAACTATAGGTCCTGTTGTTCCTTTATATGGAGATAAGCAAACCAGTCCTAGACCTCCTGTTTTCACTGCACCTGTGGTGCAGCCAAGAAAATAAACATTAATAGTGGATGATCAAGCAAGTGAATGTGAGTCAGAAATTTCTCTAATGGATTTACCTATAAGGGAACCAGTAAGTAGTTCAGCTGGGAAAAGCACACCTGTAAATTCTAGAGAGGTACAAATAGAAACGTCCTGAGGTACGAGAAGTGCTACTGTAGTTACCCCAGAAGAAATTGAAAGATGGTCTCGAGAAATAGAAAAACCAAAATCACAGCCAAAGACATTGGATATTTTTAAATTAAGAGTTGAATTGGAAGAACTGCTTGCTGGAGATGTGGGGTTAGAACAATTAAATGCATTAAATGAAGATGAATTGTTGTTTATATGTCGAAGTATCACTCAAAATACAAAAACCTTTCATGAAAAGTTAACGAGTTTGGCAAATGAAATGGGAATTGATATTGGTAAATCAAAAGTGTTCCAAAAACCATATTGAGCTGAATCTTCTGACAAATATTTAGAAAACATGAATGTGTCAGAACGACAATTGCAGATCAAAGAGTTGTTATCACTGTTGCAAAAATGGGGTGATTTAGACAGATGGAAAGCTAGATGGATAAAGAAAAAGGAAGAAGCTCAAACGACAAGCACTGCATCAGAGTATATGTTGAAAGAAACAGAAAAAGTGGAAAGGTTGTGTCCAATGAGAGAAGTGCCAGGTGGAGGTTATGTACATGTCCCATTGTCCCGACAAGATATTTTGTCATTTACAAATGATTTCCCTAAATTAGGAGAAAAATCTGTAGAGTGGTATAGACAAGTCGAAAGTTTTGTAAGAGTTTTAAAGGTGTTGTTAAAAGATCTAGATGGGTTATTTGATATTGTTGTTCCTGTCGATTTATGGACAGAATGTAGAATCGCAGTAGACTGGCCAAGTGATGAATATCCCAGAGACCCAAAAACAGGAGCCCCATCAGATGAAGTCTTGAAAAAATATAATCAGGTAATACTGTACTTGAAAGGGAAGGTACCTCCAAAAGAGACAGACTGGACTAGGATGGACAGAACCACACAGAATAAAGCTGAATCTGTGCATGCATATTATGAACGCCTCTTACAAGTTTTTAAACAATATAGTGGTTTAGAAAACATTGATACCAAACACATGACGCATTTCATCTATCAGTTCGTGTCTGGACTAAAACCATTAATTTCGCAATGGATTAAAGATCATAAGATCTGTTGGCAGGCCAAACCTATTGATGAAATACTCAAATATGCAAAGTATTGTGAAGATGAATTGGACAATAAGTGAAAGAATTTAGAAGAAAAAGTTAAATTAGCAGAGCAACAAAAACTTCAAATGAAAAATATTCAGACCCAAGGAGATGGAAATGGAAATAAACCTAGGGGAAAGTTTAACTGAGATGAAGCTAATTAGAAATGTCCTTGTGATGGGTGAGGAAAATTGGGGCAGTGGAAGAATGAGTGTAAGGCTGTATTAAATAATCACATGCAAACTAACAATTTGAATTCACAGACGCAGAATGAGGTATCGAAAAAACAGCAGCAACAGGTAATACAAAACCAGTTACCATTGGCTCTTATGCCAAATCCTGGAGGTCAGCCTACATACAGTGTGGATACCACAAGTTGGGAAGGAAGTGGTGAAAGGGACACAGTGACACCCCGATTCCTTTTGAGTGACACATATTTTGAAGAAGACAGTTTCTGACGGTGCTTGAGAGGGAAGGACGAGCAGTGCGTACTTGGTGCATCCTTGCAGGTAGCTCAGTCAAGTCCATATATTGAGGGAAAGGTTGAAGGAAATTATGTTACCTTTCTGTTGGATACTTGCGCTACCTGTTCTACTGTGAGAACAGCAGACGTTTCAAACCTACCCCTCTCGGGAGAAGCGATCCAAGTAGTGGGCGTTTCTAATAAAAAAATTAGTACCCTAATTACAGAACCAATGGAAGTCAAAATAGGTAATTTTAAAGAAATGCACACGTTTGTTGTATGTGACTCCAGTCCAGTAAACCTGTTAGGTAGGGATTTGCTGTGCAAAATGAATTGCACTATCTTTTGTACACCAAATGTTGTTGAAATTCAAACCCCAGATAAAGATGGAATTTATAAAATTATGTTACTAAAACAAGGAATTGAAAATAAAAAGTTTACATTAGAAGACTTGCCAAAAGAGTTACAACATACGGTAAATCCTAAGGTGTGGGATTTCACGGGAAAAGATGTAGGACTAATGGCAGGTGTTGATCCGGTAAAAGTGACAGTAAAAGAAGGTGCAGTTTACCCAAATATTCGACAGTACAAAATGAGCCCAGAAATAAAAGCAGGAGTTGCACTAGAAATAAAACGTCTAGTTGAAGCAGGAATTTTGCAGGCGATAATGAGCAGTCCATGTAATTCACCCATAATTGGCATAAAGAAACCGAGCGGCGGGGGGGAGGAGCCTAGCTCGCGAGCGTAATGGTCGCCCTTTAGCTCGGCTCCTGCAGCCCTCCGGCCTGATCGCCTATCCTGTCTTTTATCCTGTCCGGGGACGACGCATTTTTGGGGAATTGGAATCAGAACGACTTGTTTGTACTTACCATCTGGCCCCGGGGTCTCGGTGTGCAGCGGCTCCGGAGTTGTGTCCTCTGCGAGATCGGGGCCTCCGTGAAACTTAGACCGGGACCTAGCCGGTGGGATCCGTCGGCTCTCGGCCCCGGCCGAGATCGTGAACCAGTGATGGGAGCCGTTGTGCGAAGATCCCGGCGATCCTGATCCGGGCCTGCCCTGGTGGCCGCGCGGCCGAAGTGGGTGAGAAGCCCCGGGACCTGATTCTGTGAAGGGGTCTCCCCCCGACGCTGCTTTGTCCGGCGGCCCTGGTCCTCGGTGCCCAGACTCCGCTTGTTTGGGGCGCCGGTGCTGGTGCTGGCGGAGACCCGTCGTGAGCAGACATCCTTTTGGCATCGAGGCCGCCCTTGCTGGGACCCCCGGAGCTTGTAAAGTCCTACATTTTCGAACTGTTCTTTCCGGGGGTCTTGGTGGGCGGCGACTGGGCTGATTTCACGAAATGGCGGCCGACCCTCTGGGACAAGAATCACCCTGTGGCAGCGGGCTCGTGTTGCCTGATTGTGCGGGGATCGGATCTGGTGAGCGTGAGCCTACGGTCAGGGATATCCTGGAAGCTCTGAGATCCCTGCACGCATCTCTGGCCCCGGGCATCTCGGTGGCTCTGCCACGATCTGCCGCCATTTCGGGCGGCCGTTTCTTCTTGTCGCCCTCTTGTTTCACTGACTCCATTGCCTCACCCCCCTCGATTGCCTTGAGTGTTTCCACCACTGATCGAAGATCGTGTAGTGTGCCGGTGACTTTGGGGCGCCCTGTTTTTCGGGGTTCGGACCCCGGGGACTTGGACACAGTGCCGCGGCCCTGTTCGACATTAATGCCTGGAACTATTGGTGGACTGCCTCCTGTGCCTGCTCCGATGACTTTGCCTGTGTCTATAATAGAGACCACCTCGCCCGCTCCAGTGGCGAAACCGAACTCCTGTTTTTCATTACTCGTACTGCGATTGTTGATGCATCTATACTTTCTGTTTGGACTTCTGCTCCCTTGCGGATCGATCTGCCCCCCATGTAGCTATGCTAGTCACCATTCTACTCGATTATATGCTGCTTTCGTATTTAGTATTTGGTTTTACATTGACATGTGGTGGGTGGGGTTTGTCGCTCGAAAGGGTTGGGGGTGATATGTACGACTCCTGTTTGATTCCGGGTATACGATTTAGTAGCACGATTGTTTCTAACCGTATAAAGGTGGGAGGTCCCCTTCTCAGTATGTTTTGTGGCGCGTGTTGGGGTGTCGTCCTGGTCTGTTTTTGACTGTGCTTGTTTGGTTGGGCGGAGGGCGGCGGCCGGCCATTCTGATTATTGTTATTCTGCTCCTCCCTCCTGTCTTCTTCTTTCTGCTTCTGTTCCCTTTTTGTCTCGTTCTTCTTGCTATATTTCGGGTTCTGGTTTAGGGCGACAGGCACGCTGTTTGAAGGGTAGGCCATAGCCTTCTACAGGGGTGCAGGGTGGGACGGGTGGGTTGGGTTCTACTTGTTGTTTGTCTACTGGTTCTATGGCCCTTTTGTATCTCTTTTTCGTGCGGCCGCGTCTGTCCCGACCTCCTGTGGGGTGTTTCGGGTGGGGTGTGTGGCGTCGTTACTCCTCCTGCTATGCTTAGGCTGCCTTTCTCCTCGATCGCCATACCCTCATTTGTGCTGCTACTCCTGTTGTCTCCTATATTCCCGCCACGGGGGGCCTGTGTCGACGTGTCTTCTTCCTTTCGTTTTTATATTTCCTTCCTTTTTTCATTGTTTCACTTTGTCCTCCCTTCCCTTTCCTTTCCCCTCTTCTCCCCCTTCCCTTCTTCGTCCCCTCCCCTTTTCCTTCCTGTTTCCTAGAGGTTACTATGACGGGCTGGTTTTGATGCAGTTTTTCCGATCCCTCTGTTTTGGCTTAGTTGTGTCTTGGGTGGCGGGCATGTTACGAGGATAATGCTCAGGGGCCGATTCTGTCTCACATATCCTGATTTTCTTGAGTGCATTGTGTTGTCCCCCCTGTATTGCGGCCCCATGCCCCCTTATTGATGCTGAGGTTGGTTACTGGATATCGGATGTCTCCGTACTGGAAGTTAGCCTGTCATACGCCTTTTCCCCATATTATAAAATTGACCCTATTTACTCCTGTGTCCTGGCCCTTTGGTTCCTACGTCTCTTCTCCCCTTTTACAATTGTACAGCCTCTGCTTTGTGCTGACTGATTCTGTGATATTTGCCTTGAGACCTCTGATTGCTTTGCACATTGCGGCCGGCCGGCTTGGTTGTAGGCCTCGACTTGTCTCTCCTTTTGATGCTAATAAAGGTTTTAAAAAAAAAGAAACCGAGCGGAAAGTACAAGGTCGTACAAGACCTCCCCAAAAAAAAGAAATTGTTGCCCCATGTTGTCCAGTTGTGCCAAACCCTGCTGTGATTTTGTATCAAATACCGTGGGCAGCAGGCTGGTTTACTGTAATAGATCTGTGCCATGCATTTTTTTCTATACCATTGCATCCAGATAGCAGGTATCTTTTCTCATTCAAGTTCGACGACCATATCTACGTTTGGAATTGTGTCCCCCAGGGGTACACAGAAAGTCCATTGATTTTTAATCAGATCTTGAAAAAGTGCCTTGAATCTCTGATATTGCCTGGACAATCAGTTCTGGTGCAATATATAGATGACCTACTGGTGGTGTCTAAGAATCGAAATGACTGTGTGTTGATACATTTGCTTTACTGAATCATTTAGGTAAAGGAGGACACAAAGTATCACCTGAGAAACTGCCATTTTGTTCTACATCAGTGCAATATCTGGGGCACCAGATAGAAAGAGGTGTCAGAAGGGTTACTTCTGAAAGAATCAGAATAATTCAAAACATGAATCTGCCTCAAACACAGAAAGAAATCAGAATGTTTATTGAAGTTGTAGGTTACTGCAGGCAATGGATTATGGGATTTGCAGTCCTAGCAAAACCATTGATACAAATGACAAAGAAAAGAGCAAAAGACCCAGTAGAATGGGATGATGAAAGCATGTCATCTTTTCTAAAATTACGGGATTGTCTGTGCTCAGCTCCAGCGTTAGGGATGCCTGACTATTCAAAAGATTTTGCATTGTTTTGTGATACACGAGACAATTGTGCACTTTCAGTTCTGACTCAGACCCATGGCAGCAGCATTGTCAGGATGTCTGAAAGCAGTAGCAGCAACTTGCATGAGTCTTGAGCAAAGTGAGTCCATTATTTTGGGGCATCCAGTAACCGTATATGTCCCACATGCAGTTGTGATTTTGTTGACCAGGACTAAAACTCAGTATCTGACACATATTCTTGTAGGTGCAGAAAATGTGACTATTGCTAGGTGTAATATTCTGAACCCAGCAACATTGTTGCCTGATTCACACTTTGCTAAATTAAAAAATGAAGTCGAACATAATTGTATTGATCTTACAGAATACTGTACTAAACCTCGCCCAGATATAAGACAAGAGCCACAAATAAACTTAGAACATGAGCTATTTGTAGTTGGTTCATGCATGCGACATGAGGAACGAGGTTTGAGTGCTGCTTATGCTGTATGTACTCTGTGGGGTCCAGTTGAAGCATCCTATTTACCTCTAGTCAAATCTGCACAAGTAGCTGAATTAATTGCATTGGCAAAAGCTTGCAAAATTGGGAAAATTTAAAAGTGACTATTTATACTGATAGCCAATATGGCTATGGAGTTGTTACATGATTTTGGCCAACACTGGTGCAGAGGGAGTTTCTGACTTCATCAGGCACTCCTATTAAAAATGGAACATTTTGTGAAAGATTTGCTGAAAGCAATCCAATTACCAGAAACAGTGGCTGTGGTCAAGTGTTCTGCTCACCAATCTGGCAATGACAAAGTGATAGCAGGTAAGCGATATGCTGACCAATTAGCTCAATATTGTGCCAAAAATAAAATGGCAGTAAACAAGAAAATTGAAACAAATGGAAACAGCTGCCAACTTATGTTGCTTGAAAGAGTGAAAATGTGGGAAGAAGTGAGAGACTTACAAAATGATGCAGAACAAAGGGAAAGAGAGGAATGGGCAAAAATAGGTTGTCAGAGAAGGGCTGGATATGGTGTCATTGTTTACCTTGATGGAAGGGCTGTGTTGTCAGACTGCCTGCTCCTATGGCTAGGATGTACCATGGTGATTCTCACCTAGGGTGGGACGCCATGGTTAAATTGTTCAGACAAACCTGGTTTAAAGCGAAGTTCAGGAATGTAGCAGAGAGTCTTTGCCGTAGGTGCTTCATTTGTCAGCAAATGAATCCTGGGAAGAAAAATGTTATACTGCCAGGAAAAATTGGGAAAGCAGAAGGTCCTTTTGTTTCTTCTTCAGATTGACTTTATTCAGTTACCCCCTTGCAGAGGAATGAAGTATGTTCTTGTCATTGTCTGCCTATTTTCAAAATGGGTGGAAGCTTACCCTACACACAGGTATGATAGCATCACAGTAGCAAGACTATTATTCAGAGAGCTCATACCACGTTTTGGTTTTCCAGTAACAATTGAATCAGACCAAGGAAGTCATTTTAATAATGAAATAATTGGTCTAATCTGTGAAGCATTTAAAATTGAGCAAAGATTGCACTGTGCATATCGCCCAGAGGCTTCTGGAGTGGTAGAACAACTGAATGGCACAATCAAATCAATATTGGGAAAGATACATGAATCTACTCGGTTAGATTGGCCAGATGCTTTACCTCTTGTTTTGATGGGACTCAGAAGCATTCCAGACAGAAACACAGGTTTGAGTCCTCATGAGATACTCATGGGAAGAGCAATGAGGCAAGCATGGGTGCCAGGACACACGCTAATAAATATATCTAATGACTTAGTACTAGAGTACTGCAAAGAACTGGCTGACCAAGTGCGTTCTTACTCTCACCAGGTTGGAGAAGATGCTGTCACCAGACAATCAACACCAGCACATGATCTGATTCCAGGCGACTGGGTTGTGATAAAGAGACATACTCGAGAATCTTGCCTAGCTCCGAGGTGGGGAAGGCCAAAACAAGTGATATTGGTCACCACTACAGCTGTAAAGTGCAAGGGAATTCCGAATTTGATCTATGCAAGTCACACTAAAAGAGTGACTGAACCTGATGAAACTGAAGCAGAAGGTTGTGCAGCTGAGGAGTCTCAAGAAAGTGATTACGAAGTAGTTGCTGATGAACGACCGAACACCAGTCAGGATGAATGGATTCCAGTGATTGACATTCCTACAGATGTTGTAAGAACCAGAAGACAGAACTGGTTAGAAAGACAGAGCGATAGTTAGGATGAGTCAGGGATAGAAGAATGTACTCAGATTACAGAAATCAAAGCCAATAGTAATTCTGAGGAGGAACAAATAAGGTGAGATCAATATACTCAGACATTCCAGATACCTGTCACAGTTCCAGAGTCTGAGGAGGGACAGATAGGTAATAGGGTGAAGGCTAAAGGTAAAAGAAAAACAAGAGATCGAGATACCTGAGCAGGATCAGATAGATGTAGAGAAACTTGTTCAGGAAGAAGAAAACAAACAAAATCAAAGCCAATTACAGTACACTCCTGAACGAGGCCAGATTAGCATCCAGGCAGAAGAAACAGAAGCAAGACCTGGACCAAGTCAGCTAGAGAGGGATACAGACAACGAAGATGTACAAATTGTGCCACAACTGAACGAGAATGTTATGTTATGTTAAGATAAAAGAGCAACTGAAGAAAAGCAAAGCACAGTGCCAGCTAAAAGACTCAGAAAGGGAGATAAGTGGCTAGGTGTTGTCAAAAGACTGAAAATTTGCCTTAAAACAATAAATGAAGAACCAGAGCAAGTAAACGAAATATCCAGTCAAACCAGGCTTATCACAGAACAACCAAGAAGGAGAAGTCCACGACTGAAAAGACTGAATAATAAGTTCAAAGGCCCTGAATGGACCTATGTCATTCTTGAAGATTTTGAAAATCTAGAATTAAGTGATGAAAGTGATGACGAATTAATTGATGATTCAACAGATAAAGAAGTGAGACCAACTTGAAAATTTCACAGGTTGAAATTCTGTGAAAAGTCTCAAAGAGGGGCTAAGTCTCCTTAGCCGAGAAATGGCTGATCATACTGCTAATGGTAAACCGAAATGAAACTGCTTTAAAACATGCTGTAGAATATGCACATGTAGTGTAGTAATAGTATTCATAGTATGGTTAGAATTGCCAGAAGCTATTCCTTATCTAATGAGTAAAGGTGAGAAGAATAACACTAACATTTATGAGAAAGTAGATACACCTGAAAAGTTGAAAATACATGGAAAAATAGATAATTTTAGGCAGCAAAGAGTAGAATTAGAAGCATCAGATGAGGAAGAATTACATTAAAATAAAGTTAGAAATAGAACACACTTGAACGTATTTGCAAATTTGTTAGTAAATCATGTAGAGGCAATGGAAATAAGTGATTGCTATGTTTGTATGAAGCTACCATTGTCTGTAGCGTAGGCTGTCACTTATCATCATTTGCCCCTGACCTATGGTATTTCATGTAGTATTCTAGCTAGTTTATTTTATAAAAAAAAGGACCCTTGTGATATTAATATTCTAACTCAGACGTGATTTTTTCTGAACTTCCTATTCATAGTAACCTAAATCCTGTACATACTAAGGGTGACATAACTTGTTATATGGGTGAATATTTTCTAACAATAGGTACAATAGATATAGCTGAAGCACACAAGAATAATTTAACATGCATTTTACATGAAGAAGAAAAGATATTTTTTAATTTAGTTGAAAAAAGGAGAGAGAATTACCAGAGAACAGCTACAGAGCAGAAACGAAAAATTCCTAAATGGGCAGAAAATAAGGAATACACCTTGAATGGCAAAAATCATGCTGCTATGTTGCTGGACTTTGAAAAGAAAGGGAAACTCTGTCTCCACAGAGAGAGAACAAGTTATTATAACAATATATTCATTGGTTCTACTGAATGTGAACACAATTATAAGGTAATTGGGGGTTGGGGTTTCAAAGATGGAACTGAGCCAGTATTTCTGTAATTTATTACATATGTGGGAACAAAGCATATTACAAATTGCCTGATAATTGGTATGGGAGTTGCTATTTTGGAATAGTATTCCCAAAGGTATATCATGTAAACAAAATCACTGGAAGCAATGAAGAAACTAATGGACTAATGCGTAGTAAAAGAGCTAGTTTTGCAGAAATTGTAGGTGATATATTTAGTACATTGATACCTTGAGTGGGAGTGGTTCTGAATACTCAAAGAATTTACAAATTGTCAACAGGGGTGGATCGTTTATCTACTGACACTGCTGGAGGATTCTTAATGATCAATACTGAACTAGTTGCGGTAAGGTCAATGGTTTTACAAAATCGACTTGCTCTTGATACATTGTTGGCAAAAGAGGGTGGAGTCTGCAGAATGCTGAAAGCGCAACATTGTTGCACTTACATACCTGACAAAAGTGTTGACATTAAGGGGGAAGTAAGGAATATTACGCATTTGGAAAAAAAAACTCAAACCATTGGAGGTGTATAGTGCATGGAAGAGACTTACAGATGGTCTCTACTCTATAGGTAATTGGTTTTCTAAAGTAGGAAAAAGTTTTGTAGGTAGGATTCTGATGCCAATGGTGGGAATAGCCCTACTGATTTTAGGGATAATAACGTGTTGCAAATGTTGCAAGCATAAAAAGACATATACAGTGAATAAGAGAGGAAAGAAAAGAAATATTAATGAAATTGAATTAGAAGAGCATAATGGACATTTGTACAAGAAAGTGAAAGACCTTCACATGAAAAATGAGAAGAATTTTAACAGAAAGTTTGAAGAAATTGAGTTGGGTGAAATGTAAAAAGTTTGCATCTGTTTCATTAATTAGTGATGATACAAAATATCATCAAAGAGGGGATTGATGGAGCAAAGTTGCACACGTAAAGTGACTTGCTTGCATTCAACCCTCTCGAAAATAATAATAATGTACTAACTAACATGTTTTGTTATATTAATATTGTATTACACGACATTTCTAGTATCTAGGGGAAGCTTAACAATGTGCTTTACTAACTATAGTCCGCTTGCATTAATATAACTGCTGCTACGCAGGATTTTGTACGGCGCATGGGTCTGTCACACTCACGTGACATGATGTGGTATTTCGCTTGGTGGGAAACTTTTGCTTCTGCGCACTAGAACTGAAATGGCTGCTCTGTGTCCTAACGTGCAAGAAGCTTGCATCGCTGCTTTTGCTAAGCTGTTCGTTCTGCTTAACCTTTAATGCAATAGTTAAAAAAAATAATGGGAATAGAATAGAGATAAGTGGTATACAGTGCATTAGTTTATTCTGTGTCTCTAAAACTGTTTCTCTTCCATTTTTGCAGGTATCGCATTTGGGCCTGAACTGTACTTCTGAACTCCATCTTTGGAGGAACTGGGCCTGCGCAAAGACACTCAAGCCACTGAAGCCAATGGCATTGAATCAGTGCCAGAATCTGACATGGACTGAGAAACTATGAGAAAAGTGACCTCCTCACCCTGCCAGAGGAAGCTGAATTGTTTAATTTGTTAAAACATGTTAAAACATTGTATGTTATTGTTACATTCACTGCCGGGAGAATAAAAGTACATGGGAAGATAAAGTCATGGGAGGGAACATTTAAATACAAGTTACCTCATATTAATATGGTGTGATGACTTCCCCTCGTTTTCAGACCAATAAAATTGTGGGATTCACACATTTGCAACATTGGGGGCTGGTACACTGACCTGAAAAATAGTATAATTAGGGTAGGCATAGTTAGTTAGATTGTCCGACTTGTCCGTATAGCTGACCTGTCACTGACCCAACCCACTCAATAGGTGATCGAGAGCAGAGGTGCTGGCGGAGCACTCTGTCAGAAGATCCGATAACCCAATCGGGGTTCTAGGAAGGAGTTCGATGACCCAACCGGGGTTCGACTGTTAGCTGCAGAGAGGGTTTTCAATGCTGGCGTTTTTAACTTTAGCAGTGGTGCCGATCTTAGCCTGTGGTGGTCCTGTCCTGTCCTTATCCAATTTGGTCCGTAACCTGTCCTGATTCTGGTCTGCACCTGTTCTTTCTCACTGGCACCTGCACTTTGGGATTCTTATCCTTTGTCTCAGCCTGTGGCCAGGGTTGGTCTTTACACCATTCTAGGTAACTATAAAGTGTGGGTTTGTCATTGTACTGTTTTTCCCTTCTCTACCCACCCTTTGTCTAAATGCTTAATGATATTTCTTACCAAATTATTGCATATGTTGTTTCAATCTTCATCATTCTAAATAGAATAAGAAATTATTGATTTCATGGTTTCAAAACATTTAAAGATTTTCTTAGATAAAAGAACTTAAATCTATCCCGAGTTTGTGGTTATTTATGAAATTCTAATGTTATTTACTCCCTATTTTCTTGCTAACTCCCTTGATCCTCTAGGACTTTAGGTATCAGTGACTTGGATTGGTAAGTTAAAATGGTATAGGTCCCGAAGGGTAAATTTAAAAATTGATTGAGTGTAAGTTTACCTGTTTAAGAATATACATAGTTCTATGGGCCCAGGTGAGTATGTTGAGCAGGTGATCTTGCGCTCTATCAGGTATAACTATGAGAGCTGAAGTCCCTGAACTTTGGAGAATGGCTTGATCAAGTGTGAATAAGACAGGGGCTACTTCGTGGTCAACATGACCTTTGTCAAGGAAGAAATAAACTGAAGAGACTGAAGGATAGGACTTACCCTTGCTGTGTGATCTTTGGCTAGCCTGCAGTCTGCTGTTTCAACCAAGGAAAGGCTAAAGGGACTTTGCTGTGTGCTGTGTTCATCTGCTTGAAGGACTTTCCTTTGTGCTGTGTCCTGAAGTAACTCTCCCCAAGGACCTGAGGTGAGCTGGCTCCCTGTTTGGAAACACAGGAAGATAAAAGTTTCCAGGAGAGTCTCAGTGGCGCTGTGGGAGCATGCCTGTTGCAGTCTGAGACCCTTGTAAGAAGTGCCTGTGATCGGGGACGCTTGGTGTCAAAGTGAGTCTCAGTGACGCTGTGCCCGTGTGCTTTGTGCAGCACTGAGACCTTCAGGAGGATCGGCCTGTGATGGGGGGCACCTGCAATCCAAGCAAGGATCAGCGACTCTGTGTGCGTGTGCTTTGTGCAACTTGAACCGCGTTTTGAGGATTGTCCAGGAATCATGTGCACCGGAATCCAAGTGAGTCTCATCAACACTGTGAGCGTGTGCATTGGAAACTGTGAGACCTTCGTGAGGATTTGCCTTGTTATCTCGTGCACCGAAATACACATGAGTCTCATCGCCGCTGTGCGTGGGTGCGTTGTGCACCGGGAGACTTTTGTGAGGATTCGCCATGTTATTGTGTGCACCGGTGTAGTGTAGTTCCTATATTCCCAGTAGGCTCTACGCATTGGAATAATATATCCTATAGAGTTGACGTATGACTGAAGTCAATAGGTCTCTATCGAATATACTAAACTTAATAGTGATTGCCAGCTAGCTCAGAGGTCACTAGAAACTTTCTCGTATAAACAAGAAGGGATTAGTTTCTGACAACCGCATACACATGACAACTTTGTTTGCCAAGAATAAGAATATATCTCTCAGAGTTGTGGAAACAATAGATAAGTATTTCACTCAGTCAATCGTGCATGCTTAGTTTCTACAGAGTTGCAGAGGAATAGAGAGACAGGCGTTTTCAATAAAAGGTTTTTTGAACAGTCTTCTTTCTCATGCAAGAGAGGTGAACTGCTACATTCGTTAGACAGAATGCAAAGTATAATGCGTACAGCGAAAATAGTATTATAAAATAATACTGTAATAGCATTGTATGGTTTCTAAGCCATATATACGTAAATAACATAGACTAAAATACTCAACTTGTGCTTCTAAAATACGCCTACCCCAATGTACCTAACCTAGGTTTAGTACAAGGGAAGAAGTAAGTATTGTTTAGTAAAGGTTTTGTTTTTGCCAATAATCTACCAAAGGTTTCTCAAGGTTCTAATAAGCTCCATACCGTAGAATGAAGGAGGGCTGGTATCTGTTTCTCGGGACTCGATTTCCCAACACCCCGCAAGGGTAGCCGGAAACACTGGGGCTGGATTCTCAGCAGAGAAGGGCCGCTTCCTAATCAGTGGGTCAGCCGGAGAGTCGGCTTCCTTCGGCACTTGCTGTAGCGAGCTGCGTTGGGCAAGAAGGTCTTCGAACTGGCTCTAAACCACCGTATCTTGTTATAGCAATTGAAGGTATATTTATACCTTGAAGGTGTTTAGGAATGCCATAGTTGACATAAAGTAGGGCATATGAACGTCATGAATGAACCCCTAAGGAATCGATGTTCATTGTAAAACTAACTGAGTTCTTGGCGAAATCAATATTGAAGCAAGGGGAAGTCCCTAATGGCTTAAGCAGGTTTTCCAAGAAATCGTTGTGATGTTTGGTGAACGGATGGAAGTAGCCATGCCTGTATTTGCGTAGCATGGGCTATGCCTAAATAAAGGCCTGATTTCTATGCCTATATAAGGGCACCGTGAATTGTACCTATATACGGGCATAAATCAGGAAAATTCAATCGGAGCCTAAAATGCCACACAACACCGGAATAAAGGGAGTCACAGCGACGCTGTGCCTGTGATCTTTGTGCAGCCTGAGACCTGTGTGTGGAGTGCCCAGTGATCATGCACCCAGAGTGAAGGAAGACACCATCAATGCTGTGTGCTTGTGCTTTGCGGCAGCCTGAGATTTAGTAAGTGAAGCGGCTCGGACCGGCAGTCCCGGAGGAGCTGTGTTGCCAGCCCAAGCCACCGTTGCCATTTCACAAAGCTGCTTGGAGGCCCAGCCGCTGGACGAATATAGGAGAGTGGGTTCAGTCCCCCAGGTAACGTGTGTCGAGTCCTGGGGTGGGGCACAGGCTTGGAGGGAGACGCTCTCAGCCTCTATCTAATGTTGGCAGCATGAGCTTCTTCTTCAGCTCGTATCACGGCCCTTATTGCCAAAGGGAGTGGTGGTATAGGGGCCGGAGATCGAAGCTGCACTTTGGAATTACATTGTACTGTGTTGGGGGCAACTGTGAGAGGCTGACGGAAGGTCAGAAGAGGAGGTGGAGAGACCGCCTAAGGCCTGGTTGTCAAACTAGCCACTCACTTGTCTTTCCCTGATTCTTCTTCAATGACGCTCGAACCCCAGTCTCCTCAGTTGCTCCCAAACGGCATAGATTTAGTAATTACTCAGAAGTCCGAAAAGCCCCTGAGGGGAAAGGGGAATGGGAATCAAAAGACAAGAAAAGAGACACTGCTTCGACTGCTGGTGTAGAAGTAAACCGTTTGCTCACATTCACGTCTTGTCACCTTTAAGGGATTCGAAGTCTCACTTCTGGCAACACCAAATAGTAATCTAGTGATCAAATAACACATTGGGATTAAGAACACTTGTCAAAACTTCCAGTGTCTTTTCCTAACCAAATAACTGCTAACATCAAAATCATTTACCTAAAATAATGACACTGTTTCCTTGAAACCCTTGGAAGTATTTCCCTTACTGTTGCCTTATAGTTCTTGCCCTGCAAAGAAAAAAGATTATACAGATTCAATCACCTAGAACCTTAAAATAATTGTTATAGGCATCCTTCCTTTTATAAATGTCTTTTTTCCTTTGATGTGTGGTAATTATTCGTACCACTAAATAATTAAATAGTATGCAGTCTTTAGACTAGTAGAATTAATGTCTCTTATAAGTTCTTAAAAGGTGTTTAGATCTACTTTTTAAGTTAACAGGCAAAAGGTAATATCCTGGTGTTTTAGATCAAGGAATTATTGAAGCGCTCCTGAATGTTCACAACCAGAGTTTCAAAAAGCATTCTAATGTCAGTATTATTTTAACGTTATGAAGTCTTAACTTTGATTAAATGAAATGACTCACTGATCTATTCCTTCAATTTGTATGTGCATATGCTGCATGTTTGTTTTTTCACTTATCTTGTTTTGTCTTTGCTTTACAGGTTCCGGAAGAGCTCTCCAGCCGATCCGAAAGCGGAAGAAGTATTCGAGGGGTCTGGAGATTGAAGCACATCTCGGAAGCCGGAGGAGGATCAGGAAAGAAACCGGAGAGGCAGCAATGACTGGAAGATGAGTCGCAGCGGGATTAACAGGTAAGCACCTTTGAAGATGAGGCCTAGCACCGGGAGATGTGCGCGAGTGGCTTAAATACTCTCCTGCCGCTCGCATGTGCCACGTGAGAGCCCAGCAGCCATTTACACGTGCATACAGATGCTAATGTCCAAGAGCAAACATTACAACTTGCGAAGCATGCTAATAATTATTCCAGCACGTGAACATTAGTTTTGGAAAGTATATTGTTACCCAAACATAAGATTTATCATCCTTGAATAGTTCAATGTGAAAGTTTCTAAAATAATTTTAGACTTATACAACACTACTGTCCACATTTACAATATGCAAGAAATAAGGGGAGGAAATATAAACTCAAGGTGACAGTGTTTACTTTGGAATTAGGGAATGTAAAATGTACGTAGGAGGGATTAATAAGACTGACTGATTAACAAGGCTGAGCAGTCTCAACATAAGTGGGAATTCCTGTTACCATGACAGTTCCCCCCGCAAAGGCCGTCTCACTGGTCGAGGATCTAGGATCTAATCTAGGAGCGTTCACATTGGATGCTGGTTCCCAAGATCTTTCAGCAGCATTGTAGCCTTTCCAATCGATTAGGTAATGTAACTTTCTATTAATTCGTTTAGCATCAAGAATTCGATTGACCTCATATTCAACATGATCATTTACAACAATTGGTGGAGGGGGATTTTCCTTTCTCGTCCCTGGTTGATAGGGTTTTATTAAGGATACTTGAAAAACTGGATGAATAGCATACTCAGCTGGCAATGTCAATCAGACTGAAACTGGATTTTTTACTTTTTGAATGGGAAAGGGACCTATAAAACAAGGTTGTAGTTTTCTTGGTCCATCTAGAAGGCTATTTCGGGTGTATAGCCAGATTAAGTGTCCAACTATATAAGTCGGTTCACGAGTTCGATGTTTATCTGCCTATTTTTTATCATGATTTTATTTTTTGCCAAACAATTTCAGGCCTTGTCTTGAAGATATTGCAGTTCCTTAATCTTTTCTGACACAGCTGGCATAACTTCCTGGTGAGTAGGCATTGATATAGGAATACATTTAGGATGATAACCGGTCATGAAATAAAATGGTGAACACCCTAATGCTGAATGTACACTATTGATGTATGAAAACTCTGCCAAGGGTAATGCCTTGTTCCATTGTGAGGTTACAGTAGTTAAATAACACAGTAAAGATTGCTCAATATATTGATTAACTTTTTCTGTTTGGCCATCTGTTTGTGGATGGAAGGCTGATGATAATGCCACCTCAATTTTTAATTGTTTACATAAGTTATTCCAAATTTTGGAAATGAATTGAGGACCCCTATCTGACACAATCTTACTCGGTAACCCATGTAATTTAACAATATATTGGATAAAGACATCATAAAGTTCAACAGAAGTAGGTAACTTTTTAAGTGGAATAAAACGACCCATCTTTGATAATAGATCTACACCCACCAAGACAGTAGTAAAGTCATTTGACAAGGGCATATCAGTTATGAAGTCAAGACTGATTGTATGCCATGTAGTTGAAGGGATTGGTAGAGGTTGTAAAAAACCAGCAGGGGCTATATGTTGTTATTTATTAAAAGCACAAATGGGACCTTTTTTGACATAGTCCAAAATATATTTTCTCTTAGTTTCCCACCAAATCTTCCGAGAACACACTTCAATTATTTTTTGCATCCCTGGATGACTTGTTAGACTCGAGTCGTGATGCCAGGCTATGATTTGATCTCTTTGTTTTTCTGATGGAATAAATAGTTTTTCTTTATAAAAATAAAGCCCATCAATGATTAAATTGTCTTTTTTCTTTAACCATGTGTCTTTGTTAATTCTCTTAGATTCAATTTTGACTTCTGAAAGAAAGGTGCAGGTTGAATTACTGTTACAATTCTATCTACAGGTATGATGTTTTGTGTTGGATTTTTCTGTTCTTGTGAACCTTTCTCCTGTAAACGAGAAAGGGCATCTGATAACAATTGTTTTTTTCCAGGGCGATAAGTTATTTAAAAATCAAATTCACTAAAAAAGTGTAACCACCTCATTTGTCTTGGTGTTAAAGCTTTTATTGAGGTAAAGAATTGCAAATTTTGTGATCTGTATAAATGATTACTATGTGCTTAGCTCCAAGAAGATGACTTTTCCATTCCGAGAAAACATCTTTTATGGCTTACAACTCTCGCTGGGCAATAGTATAATTTTGTTCTGCTGGCAATAATTTATGTGAAAAGTAGGCCAAGGGATGTAAATACCCGGTTTGAGGATCTTTTTGCATTAAAACCCCTCCCACAGCTGTTTGGGAGGCTGCTTCAACTATAAATGGTTGATCCGGGTCTGGATGAGTCAGCACTGGGGCAGTGGTGAAAGCTTTTCTTAGGTCAGAAAATGCTTTATCAACATCTTTGGTTCAATGGAAACTTTGTCCTTTTTTAAACAATTGTGTGATCGGGGTTACTATTCTGGAAAAATGTGCAATAAAGTGACAATAAAAGTTAGCAAATCCTAGCACTTTTTATATTTTTTTTAACAGAAGTAGGGACTGGCCAATTGATAATTGCTTTGACCTTTTTTGGGTTCATGTCTATGCCTTTTGGTGTCAGAAAATAACCTACACATTCTAAGAACAGGGAATGTTCTCTTAGTCTTTTTAAAACAGTTCATAAATGTAAGATATGTTCTTCTTCATTTTTAGAGAAAATTAGTATATCGTCAATATAGACGATAACAAATACATCTAAAAGATCATGGAGAAGCTCATGAATGAAATACTGAAATGCCGCCGGGGCATTGCACAACCCGAATGGCATTACGGTATATTCATATAAGCCAAATTTGGTACGAAAAGCGGGTTTCCACTCGTCACCCTCACACATTCGTATTAGGTGATAAGCATGGCGAAGATCCAGCTTCTTATAGATGGATGAACCTTTTACCTGGTCAAGCAAGACTGGAATCTGCGGTAATGGGTAACGTTTTTTGATTGTAGCTTTATTAACCGCCTGATAGTCAACACAAGCTCTCAAATCTCCTGACTTCTTAGCCACGAAGAAAAGTGGCGAGGATACATGGGAAGTTGAATGCTGAATAAAGCCTAAGTCATCAAGATATTCTTTTAAATACTGATTTTCTGGTTTATTCAGGGCATAAATACGACTACAGGATAGAGGAACTCCTGGTTTTAAGTCGATTTTGCAGTCGTATACTCTATGAGGTAGGAGTTGAGTAGCCTGCACTGGATCAAACACATCAGCAACATCCTTCTATTCATTGGGCAAAGTGTTCGGAATGATTTGAGTAGAAGTGCAATGCAGAGGATAAATAGGATCCTTGGCTTCTTGATAACAGTGGTCCTGCAAAAAGGTGAATCTAGACTTACAGTCCGTTGTACCCAAACTATTCTTGGATTGTGTTTTTCAAGCCAGGGTGTTCCTAGAATAATTCCAAAAGCAGGTTTGTCAATTAAGTCAAACATAATTTGTACAGTATGACCTTTTTCGCGTACTATGGTCAATGGCACGGTATGGAACCGAATAAACCCAGTTGACAAAGCAGAACCGTCAACTGCTCTCACAGGTTCAAGTACATCTTTAGTTATGTGAGAAATACCAAATTTTTGAGCAAGAGCAATATGAAAAAAAATTCCAGTAGCTCCTGAATCAACCAGGACAGCCAAAAGGTGTCTTTGTTGAACAGTTACGATAACTGTCAGTAAAATCATCATGTGTTTGGCAATTTTATTAGTAATATTTGGGAGATCTTTTGAGACCCTAGCTTTGTTTTTACGCAAAGAAACAATCTCAGCTTTCTTTGAGCAAATTAGTTTTCCAATTTAGTAAGTTCAATGAGTGAAATTTCTTTCCTTCTCTTTGGCTTAACAGGACATTCTTTGGCAAAATGCCCTGCTTTTCCACAATATAAACACAACCTTTCTTTGCGCCGTCTAACTTTTTTCAGTTGACAATTGCCCTTTTATGCCTCCTATTTGCATAGGCTCCAGTTTAGGAGTTCTGAGTTTTTTATCCTTTCTCTCGGTTTTACAAACTGTTGGACGAAAATCTACTCTAGGTTTCTCACTCTTTCTTTCAGTTATTCTATGATCTAATTTAACTACAAGATCAACAAATTCCCCATAATATTCAAGTAAATCTACAATATGGGCCAGTAAATCTTTAAGATCTTCCCTCAGTCCTCTATAAAATAATGAAGTACATTTTTCATCAGGCCAATGAGTTTCGGATAAAAGGAAATTAAAAGTCGTGATATAGGTAAGTAAATCCTTTATTCCTTAACGTAGGTTTAGCAGTTCACTATCACTAAAATGGACAAAAACATGACGAGCGAAAAGTCGTGTCATTGCTTCCTTGAACCCAGTAAAATTTTGTAAGAGTGGATCTTTGTTATCAATGAATTGAATAGCCCAATCTGCTGCCACACCACCTAGATAAGAAATAATGAAAGCTGTTTTGGCCGAGTCTTAATTAAAAACTTGAGGCTTACATTGGAAATGTAGCTGAAATTGGCTCATAAATGCCGCAAAACGGAAACTATCTCCTTGGAAGCGTTCAGGATTGGTGAGAGGGACCGGGGTTGAGGTGACAACTGTAACTTGGACATTTGACTAAGGTTGTTGTGTTATGAAATTTGAAGGAGAGAACATAGTTGGACCAAATTTTGGCACAGCCAAAATTGGACGTTTATCTGAAGTTTTAGGATCTCTCCATTGCAAAAACTCGGTTTTGTTTTTAGATAATTCTTTTCTCATTAAATGATTCCCCTGTTTTAACTGTAGCATCTCAATTCAAAGATGCCTAATAATCTTGGAAAGTTCAGAGACATTATTAGGATCCATGTTCGATTGTCGTTTAAGAAGAACCTTTTATTAGTGGCTTGGTCTTCTGTCAAACTAGCCACTCACCTGACTTTCCCTGAATCTTCTTCAATGACGCTTGAACCCCAATCTCCTCAGTTGTCCCCCAAACAGCAGAGTTAGTAATTACTCTGAAGTCTGAAAAGCCCCCGAGGTGAAAGGGGGATGGGAATCTAAAGGGGGATGGGAATCTAAAGACAAGAAAAGAGACACTGCTTCGACTGCTGGTGTACAAGTAAACCGTTTGCTCACTGTTCACGTTTTGTCACCTTTAAGGGGTTCGAAGTCTCAGTTCTGGCAACACCAAATAGTAATCTATACGGGTTGAGCTTCAATTGATTTTCGTTCAGCCACTCACGTATGCAGGTCATAGTGTCTTGAAAATGAGACACAGAAGATGGAAGGAGATCAATGTCAAAGACCGGTTGAAGATCATCGGCACAATTACAGGTCCCAACTTTCATTTCCCGCAAAGAATAGATTAGAGGAAGGAGATACGAGTTAAAAAGAAGCGGGGAAACAGAGGAGCCCTGAGGAACCCCACATGTCAGTTCCATTTTCTTAGAAGAGAAGTTGGCAAGTTGTACCGATTGAAACCGGTTACTAAGGTCAATCAATCAAGCATTTGTATAGCGCGCTACTCACCCGGAGGGTCTCAAGGCGCTTGGGGGAGGTGGGTCTGCTACTGCTCGAACAGCCAGGTCTTGAGTTGCATCCTGAAGGCGAGGTGGTCTTGGGTCAGTCGGAGGTGGATGGGGAGGGAGTTCCACGTCTTGGACGCCAGGTAGGAGAAGGATCTTCCTCCCGTTGTGGCTCTTCGGATGCGGGGGACGGCGGCGAGGGCGTAGCTGGTCGATCGAAGCTGGCGGGTGGGAGTGTAGAAGGTCAGCCGTTCGTTGAGGTATCTCGGGCCTTGGTTGTGGAGAGCTTTGTGTGCGTGGGTGAGGAGTCGGAACGTGAATGATTCTCTTGCTGACGGGGAGCCAGTGCAGGTTTCTCAGGTGTGTGGAGATGTGGCTGTGTCGGGGAACGTCCAGGATGAGGCATGCTGAGGCGTTCTGAATGCGCTGGAGTCTTCTCTGGAGCTTAGCTGTGGTTCCGGCGTAGAGGGAGTTGCCGTAGTCCAGTCGGCTGGTGACGAGTCTTCCTGGTTTCGGTGGGGATCCACCGGAAGATCTTACGTAGCATGCGCAGGATGTTGAAGCATGACGAGGAGACGGTGTTGACTTGTCTGGTCATGAAGAGGGAGGAGTCCAGGATGAAGCCCAGGTTGCGTGCGTGGTCTGTTGGTTTGGGTGCGCTGCCCAGGGCAGGGGGCCACCAGGAGTCGTCCCAGGCGGAGGGCGAAGATCCCAGGATGAGGACTTCCGTCTTATCTGAGTTCAGTTTCAGGCGGCTGTTCTTCATCCACTCGGCTACGTCTTTCATCCCTTCGTGTAGGTTGGTTCTGGCGGTGGCGGGGTCGTCGGTGAGGGAGAGGATCAGCTGGGTGTCGTCGGCGTAGGAGATGATGTTGAGGTTGTGTTGGCGTGCGATGGCCGCAAGGGGGCTCATGTAGATGTTGAACAGTGTGGGGCTGAGTGATGATCCATTTTAAAGCCAGGCCCTGGATCCCCGCATTACAGACACGGTCAATCAAGATGTTGTGATCGACCGTGTCAAAAGCTGCTGACAAATCCAGGAGAACCAGGGCCTGGGTAAGGCATCTATCTGCCCCCATTAAGATCATCCATAACTGTCAAAATGACTGACTCTGTAGAAAGGGAGGGTCAAAACCCAGCCTGGTGGGAGTCTAAGACATGGGACTGTTCAAGATAAGTACTTAGTTCAGTTGAGACATGTGCCTCTAGAAACTTAGCTAAGTAAGGTAATAAAGAGATTGGACGGTAGTTACCAAGAGTAGATGCCTGACTTGAGTGATTTGTTAAGAAGAGAAAGTGGGGGATCTGGCATTTGGAGAAAACTTCCTGAAGGACGTAAGGAGGACAACAGTCAGTTGGAGAGCCAGAGCCAACTTTTTTAAGTAGACCTAGAAAGGTCCCCTGAGAAATAGTGGGGATCAAAGTCAGCTGAGACGATGATCTACAAATATTGGGAGCGTCTGCGGAGGTAGCAGAGGTCCGGATACTAGCCTTAATGGCAATGATTTTCTCCATAAAATATGAGTTGAGAGAATCACAAAGGAGCTGCGAGGGAATCAATCTTACCATGATTCTATCAGGTTTAGAGAGCTCATTTACTATTGAAAAAATATCTTTAGACTTGTCAGCTGAGTTTAGAACCTTTTTGGAAAAATAATCTGCTTTGGTTTGAAGAATAGAGTTTTTGTATTCTTTCATCAAGTTAGTGTAAGTGATCTTATCTTCTACGTGATAATGAAGTCTCCATCTACGTTCTGCTTGTCTAAGGGCCAACTTCTTAGTCTTGAGATCATCAGAGAAGCACCGCTGTGCATCGTGGGGTCTAAGAATCTTAGTGAGCTGAAGAGGGGCGACGCAATCGCGTGCGGACTCAAGCCATACCTTGAAGTTCGCTGCCTGTGTTTGAACCGATTCCGATACAGACGGGACCGTAGTGGTTAGAAGAGGCTAAAGGTGATCAATATTAGCACTGCTCCAATTTCTAGACTTACAATTCCTTGTCAATTGAGTTTTGGTGGGGTAAACGTCAGAGAGAGTAAAAGAAATGAAGTGGTGATCCGACCAAGTACACGGGAAAATCAGGGGGGTTGAGATGGTCAAGTTGGCTGTCCAGACCTGATCTAATGTGTGCCCCTTTATGTGGGTGGCTTCACGCACATGTTGGATGCAGTTCATACTGGACAGAAGATCTGTTATCTCTATTGAGCTGGCACTCTCCTGTTCGTCATGGAGCCAATAATTAAAATCACCAATGATGAGAAGTCGGGCGTAGATGATGCCTAAGTGAAATCATTGAATGAATGATGAAAATGTTTATAAAGCGCACGTACACCAGCAGCTTCTTGGCGCCTGTGGAAAAGTAGGCATATAACAGGGAGGTCTATAAAAAGGAGCGAAAGTAAAAGATGATTGAGGGCATACCAGTTTAAGAACTAAACTGTTGACAGAAGGTGGGCCGGTGACCACTAATATCTTAAACTGGTGATCCTTATGGAAGATAGCTGTAACCCCACCCCCCTCTTTCCCAGGGGGGCGATTAGCTTGCAGGATGTAATAGTTATCTGGTACTGCCGCTAAATATCAGGGGTGGACTCTTCGGTAAGCCATGTTTCAGTAAGAAGAAGTAAATCAGGCTTCTCAGACTGTAAAAGTTGATAGATTTCAAGTTGGTGTTTCACCATGGACCGTGTATTCAGATACCTGACTGCGAGACCCATTATTTCCTTACTGTGGGAAGTATTGAAGGCATGCAATATTGTGGGGGAGGCGGGGTCAGAGTTATGTAGAATTTCAAGGCAAGCAAGTCTCTGCTTGAAAATACCCAACTCATTTAGACTGAGGCGAATATTATCGGCGAATTCATGCTTTCCATACAGTTCTTTCAGTTTCAACTCCATAGCTGAGTAACTCAAAAAACGGGCATAGTAGCTAGCCTCTGGACCTGTACGGCCACGGACGGGTGCAGACATGCTTGCCTTTGACGCGCCTTCGGTTGTGCGTCCGGGCCCCCATCTGACTAAATACCCGTCAGAGCCGGAAGTGAGGGAATACAGGGGAGGAGTAGCGTCCCCTCCATTCGATAGGCACAACACAAGCTGTGACGGACCGGGGGACAGCGAGCATAGAGTGCCAAGCGAGTAAATCCTCAATTAAAGCACACAATCACAATTTTATGAAAACAATTACAGGGTAAAAGCAATTCAAAGGAATGCCAGCAAGCTAAGCCTCATGACCACAAACCTTTGGTCAAATTATGTATTACTTAAGGAAGCTTGAATGCTTCTGCTAGAATTGCTAGATTATCCTTGCGGTTACAGGATTATATCTACAAAATTGTGTAGGTTCCTGGTAAGAAGATGTCATTGCTAACTTCTTGTACATGTTACCCATTGAAATGCACAAATGTGATCATTCTGATCTAGATGCTGAACAGATTGCTTTGACTCATAACCAGGGTTTGTCAAATTTTGACGAAAAAGAATGGTCAAATTGCTATAGCCTTGACTCTGTTTTACAAAAATTGTCTGAGTTTATTAACACTGGTTGGCCTTGCAAAACCAATCTTTCTGATATTTTTAAACCTTTTTTAGGAAATTAGATCTGAGCTTTTTGTTGCCAATGGATCTATATTTAGAGGTGATAAGGTTATTTCTCCTCTTTCCTTGAGAATGAAAATTGTTAAACTTTGTCATGAGGAACATGGTGGCATTATGAAAACTAAGCAAAGACTGAAACAATGGTTCTGGTGGCCTGGTATTGATGTCCTTATAGAGAGAATTGTAGAATTGTATGTGACTGCTTGCGTGCTGTAATTCAGATACATCTTTGGTCACTTTGAAACCAAAAATGGGTGAGTCCTTTGTCCCAACCAAACCATGGCATACTATTGCTATTGATATCATGGGTCCCATTGGGTTGGAGAAGAAGTTTGTTATAGCACTCATTGATGTTTGTTTGAGGTGGCCTGTCATTAAAGTTGTCAGCAGAGTTACTTTTGAGGAAATGTTGAAGTTTCTTGACAGGACTTTCATTCTCAAGTTTTTCTGACAATGGGGTTCAATTCATGTCGAATATGACTCAGCAATATTTTAGGAGAGCTGAGATTTGTCATGAATCCCTCTTCTAGGCAATGCCTAGGAGCTTGGTTCATGGAAAACCCCACCCCTTTCCCGTGCACCTGCACTACCTGTGTGTTTTAGTGTTTAACTTTGCATTGAAAGACTGTTGAAATAATTATCGTGTCTTAAGAGTTTACTTTGAAAAGGATGTCTGCAGGAATAATTACACTTGTATTTCTCTGGGATGTTTGCTGAAATAAATGACACTCGTATTTCTCTTTTATGTTGAAACTGTGATTAGAGCTATATTTTCGGACTAAAGAGGTTTGCCAGCTTTATAATTCTGATTTGGGAAAAAAGCGCTACTCAGGAAGCTCTGCAGAACGCTCTCAGTGTTAAAGCCGCTTTGAGCATTCTCTCTCGCAGCGGCTTTAACGTAGCTTGCGCACGTAATCTCCTGGGTGCGGTCTGCTATTTAAACCGCACCCAGGCTCCAGAATTTGCTTTGCCTCGAGTTTTCTGCAGGAGAGAGGTCGCGTCAGAGTCTGGCTCTTCAGATCCGCCTGTTGGAGATCCCTGTTCCTGGAACCTGCATCTGGATATCTTCGAAGACTCTGCAAGGACAAAAAGACTAATTCAAAGATAAGTTTTTAGTTATAAGAAAGGCGCCCATCGCAAGAAAGAAAGAGACTTCTTGAACCACATTGTTCTCAAGACTAAAAGAGAATAGAACTACAAGAACTTAGTGACTTTTAGGAGGGAAACCTTTCAGGACATTTAAAAATGGCGCAGAACAAGAATATACATTGCAAGAAATATGTTGTAATGTGATTGTTTTATTTAGTTTCATTTCTGTAAAAGGCCTCAGACAAGAGGTAATTAATGGTTATAGTCTGGGAAGTGTTTTCTTTTTTCTTGGTGTTGCACAACAGATTTTGAAACACAGAAGAATACACAGAACACAGAACCCCATGTTATTACCTTTTTTTGAAAACATTTGCAAGTAAGTCCCACTGTCAAAGGAGGTTTTTATTCTGATGTTGATTGGAATAGTCTCTAAGGTTAATTTCTTCGTTTTCTAGAAATCAATACAAGAAATCAAGACCCAAAAACCAGCGCCTGACCAGATAATCAGTCGACAACCTCCCTATGCAAGATAAAGAAATACTGGACAAGGACCGAATAATTCTGATCGCAGGTAGGAGCAACTTTAACTACTAACTCCAAATCTATCGGAGGAGAGTAGGGTAATTAAGAAAGGAAAGAAGTAAGGATCTGATTTAACAAACCCTTCCCACTTGTTGTTCGCAGGTCGACAGCAAGATAAAACCTACACTCCAACGTCCAGTACCGGCCCTCCTCCCAAATTCCTAGTTTTATTCTTAGCTGTAATTTAAGAGTCAGCCAAGTCTATTGTTAGTTAATTGGGAAGTTGGTCAATTGCGTCTCTGCGAAATCTACTGCGTCATCTTCAACTATTCCACTACCATAAGGTAAGAGACGACGTAGTGAGAACTTGACAGATTAAACACAGAACTACTTCTCTTTGCAACCCTTCTGGTAATGGCATGATCGAAAGATTTAATAGAGTTTTGAAGATTTCTATTCAAATGGCTGTTCAGAATGGTGGTGATTGAGAAGTGAAAATCTTTGAAACCGCATGGATGTATAGAACCACAACTCATGATGCTTTGGAAGTTTTTCCCTTTTGAGGTCATGAGAGGTCGTGGTGCCAGTACTAAGTGCAATCCTGGATCGTTGTTAGAAACAGCTTCCAGTACTGTTCCTGTTGATGTCATCAAGTCAAGGATTATTAACAAAAGTAACAAGTATCAAGAAATGAATAACCTAAAACACAATTCTAAAGATGTTTGCATCAAATTTGGTTGTTGGGTTAGAGTCAAGAAACCCTGGAAAACAAGTAAGGGTGAAAGTCAATACTTCACGCCTTTAAAAGTTACCAAAGTCTTGAGGAATGCTGTACAATTATCTGATGGCAAGGTTTGGAACTTTAAAAGAGGAGCCATTGTTCTCCCTAGTCTCAGTTGCTCTAAGAATCTACTTTCTCCTGATACCCCCGCTCCTCTGATACTAAAGCTGAGTGGAACATTGTTGCAGAGGAAACAGTTCCTATGAATTCTAATACAGATCCTACCAATCCTGATGGAAACTATGTCAGCAATCCTGGGATGTTCCCCAATGTTTCTAATTGTGTTGGTGGGGATTCTGCTTTTCCCATTGTAAATAATGATGTTGCTACTGGTGATGGGGAATACAATGTTGATGGTAATCTACCACTTTGTGACAACGTATTCATTCTAAGCCAAAATGGATGGCGGATTATGTTTGGCATGATGTATCTTAATTTTTGTTTTCGTTTTTTGTGTGTTTAAGGGGGGAAGATGTGTTATGTTTATTGCTATGTTTTTGCTATGTTACTGCTTTGTTCCTTTCTTCATTCCACCTCATGCTCTGCGATACCATGTCAGCATGAGTTGTAGAGTGCTTGTTACTGGACGTTTGAGCTGAGAAGGGAGCGGAGGCGTTACTTTGCTGTACCTGTTTTTCCACATAAAAACCTACTTTCAGTCAAACAAACTGTGTCCGACCATCTTTACACTGCCCATGAAAACACCACGGCAGCAGTAAGGTACAACGAAGATGGCAGTCTGACAGATCCCTGGGTAGTAAGAAGGTGGATCCGGCAGGGGTGCATTTTGGCCCCCTTGCTGTTCACGCTCTACATTAATAAATTGGGGAGACTCCCTAATATCCAGTTGTAAAGACATACCTAGAGCTGATACTAACATGATCCCCGCACTCCTGTATGCGTATTGCGCGGTTCTTCTGGTCAGAACCGCAATGGCCCTTCAACAAATTTTTAAATTGTTTAATAGCTTTTAAAGATTTACTAGATTTAACTAAAAATTTTAGTAAGTCACACGCTATGACCATAGGTTCCCAAAAGGCGGCCATGGCCAAGTTTTACTGTAAGGGGACCAAACTACCTAAAGTGTCCACATTTCCATACCTAGGGGTAGTTTTTGATGAACAAGGATCTTGGTACCCAATACAAGAAGGGGCCCCCCCAATACTGATATAAAGCAGACAGGCAGGGGAAGAGCAACAAACCAATCACAAATAATGTCTGCCAAACAGGATTAATGAAGCTGGCTCACTCAGAGTCCATTAAGATATATCAAGCAAAGTTGAGCTCACCATAGTCAAGCACCAAAACACAGATTCAGCCGTGTGACAGTCTTAAATATAACATCTTTTTATTTATTATTTTGTTTATTTTTTGTGTTTAAATTTTAAATCACTGTTGTCATTCTTAGGTTTTAGAACAATACATTAAAAAAGGGGATATATAATACACACTTAGAATTTCATTAAATCTCTAAATCAGCCCCTGGTGCCCCACACTCCAAACATTCAGAATTCAATCATTCAGTCAACGAACACATATATTCACACAGCTAATTTCACATTCATCCAACATCCTCTATGTAGTTCCAGAGTGACAAATAGAACCGGTCCTGTAGAGTCTTCTCAGCGCAGCACTGGAGACCCTGGTTAGTAGAAACAGGACAAGGAATAACAACGCCAACGCGCATTTCGGTGACCGGACAGATCTACTGCCGCACCTTCATCAGGGCATTCACACAAGGACACTGGGGAGGGGCAGGCCGATAATATACAGCAGCCAATCTGTGGTGGACAAAAACACAACAAATTACAAAATAGATCACATTAGAGCAAAATTTCATTGCAAACTATAGTATTCGTTACTTTCTCTCACATCTAAACTTCTTATGACATTTTAATCCATTTCAGAAGTAAGATATATCCAGATGTTATTCATTCTTTATACAGATATGACAGTTCCT
Organism: Lissotriton helveticus; assembly: GCF_964261635.1. Taxonomy (NCBI): domain Eukaryota; kingdom Metazoa; phylum Chordata; class Amphibia; order Caudata; family Salamandridae; genus Lissotriton; species Lissotriton helveticus. Next base: position 1,766,709,778 of record NC_136057.1, read on the forward strand.
ATATGTCCATTTGGTCATATATCGAAAGAGCTCAAAATTGCACATAATGGTAAAGATAAATAAATTCATAAGGAATAGCCCGAAGATCCCGCTCTGTAACACACAACTAATACCTGCAGCAATCATTCTTTTTTCTTTTTTCATTTTTCAAGGCCCATTTTTACTATCTTTGGGGGACCTAAATACACTAGGGAGGGAAGGAGACCCCTGGTGAATCCCCTATTTGTTCAATGGGTCTACTCCCCCGAGCACTATCTCACATACACAATTCACGCTCGTCCAACATCCTCCATCATATATTACCTTATTCGAGAGAACAATGAAGAGTAACCTTCTCAACAATAGATAGTTTCTTTAAAGCTTCTGCGATCAATCACCACATCCCAGGAAAGGAGGGGAGTATTAAAAAGCGTCGTTTCTTAAGCTTCTCTCAGTCCGTGCAGGCAAGAAGCCTATAAATAACCAACAGATAGCACATGGTAAGTCTCATCCATCTAGGAGAATAAAAAACAGCGTTCCCCATATTAGTTGATCTGTTCCAGATCAAGCTCAGAACTCACTTAGATCCACACGTCCAGATAAGAAAAGATGGACGACAGAGTTAGGTTTCAAGCGTGATGACTCCGGATGGGCGAGGACCTCAATTATACAGGGCAGTCTTCTCTCCAGCAATCTATAAGGAGGAGTAGAATGCAAATATTTGTAAGCAAAGTCAAAATACCGATATGAGAGCAGTAACCCGTACTCATGTCAGTCATATATCACAGCCCTATAAATTCAAGAGAGAGAATGATTAAGCCATCTGGTCACAACCAAACGCGACCAAGTCTCTACCAAGATGTAGCGCTCTGCTGTAGATGGATTAGTCAGAGTTGTACACCTGGAGATGATGCCTAAGCGCAGCACGTATAAGCAAAGTAGCATGCATCCTGGCATAGTGCAACATAATACAGCACCTACCAAAGATTTTTGTGCGTACGTAGTCCGCCTATAGGGATCTGGATTATGTCCTTCGGAGCGCCTTCATCCTATGACCTGGAGGCTGGATTCGAAGGCCCACGAGTTTCACGGCTCTTTCTTAAAAAACGAGAAAGAAACAATTACAGACTCAGGCTTAAAATCCTTTTTTCCCGGAATAGTATTCAATATTTTAAGCCCCTCGCCGCGTCTACCCAAGGTGAAGGATATTAGAGCAACCTGTAAATCCTACAAGGGAGCCCAAATAATCGAGCGGACTTACTCGGGGAGATGGGGGTGGGGACAAAGGATCTAATGTTACTTAAATGAGCTGACCGTAAGGGCGCAATACTTTTACAAAAGTGGTACGAGGACTCAGTTAAAAATCAGTTAGGGGAGTCAAAGGTCGACCAAGGAAGTACTCGCATCTTAGAGACGACAATCCCCTCGAGGAAACAGTTATAGCGTGGACTCCTGCTGAACGGCCACACCTTCGAATATTTAAATTTCCCTCAATACTGCTCTTACCTCCGTGTATGCTCAAATCTCTACGGGCGCGGCTGGATGCAGGCTCGCGCCTCGGCAAGTTTCCCCACACAAAAATATGGGTTGCAAACGGCAGATTTTTAAAAGGCAGGTCAGTCACGCCTACTCGGGTGGTCCACCTATCCGTCAATGGTCACGTGGACCTTAACCTTACGGATCGGCGGTAAACTCTGGTCAGGATCGATTTAATACAGGGAGTCATTCTGTATTTCCCTAATCCGACATTACTTAATTACGAACGACCCAGTTAGCCCATATGTAGAGAGCAGAGATCGAAGGGCCAGGGGAAGCTCATCCTCAACGACTCCATCAACAAGAACTAATATGTCGATTAGAGAGTGGAGAGATATTTTCCATTTTCAAGTTCTGCATAAATAGAGACCATCTTAGCTGGTTTCTCGCCCCAAGTCAGGAAGTATATAAGCACAGTAATTCTGGTCCGTGCACCAAACTATTAGCATAGATAGTATTAATGTCAGACATATAGTGAGGGCGGTGATGCAGAGTAGGTAACTGCTGGTCTCAAGGGATCAATCTCAACAAAAGGCCACCTACACAAGGGCAGCTTACAGAATTGCGTTCTCCCAAGGGCATTGGTCATTTAGCCCTGATTTGACAGAGTCTAAAAGAAAGATCCAAAAGACCGCTCTCATTTTCCTGACGGTGGTGACATTCTTGCCAGGCACATCTCGGATTTTCTCAAGGATAGACCATTTGAGGTCCATTTCAGAATGTTTAGCTGTAATCCAGTGAGACACCAATGGAGCCTCACTTTTGGCATTTCGGATGTTCGATTTGTGCTCGCTCATCCTTGTGCGGCACTCTCGCCCTGTCTCTCCTACATAAGGAAGCCTGCATGGACATATGATAACATAAATGATATTCGATGAGCGGCAATTGCTCAAATTACTCAGTTTAATGCTGCGGTTCCCAATTATGATGTTGCTCCCAATGATAGCGTGGTCACAGGCATGACAGTTTCCACAACGGTGGTTGCCCTCAACCGGAGGTAGGCCAAAGATTCCAGTCTGTTTTATTTCTCCATCGGTAAACACTTTACCGCAAACCAAATGGTTGCGGAGATTCTTATTACGTCTAAACGCAAAAATAGGTTTCGCAATGGAGTCGCCTTGATCGTCAGTGTTCAGAATGTGCCAGGCCGAATAAACAGCTTGCCTAAGTTTGTTATTGGCACTGGAATGTTTGGTGATACATACCAATCGTTGTTGATTAACTCGATTCCGATCTTGAAACATGCTGTCTCTGTTAAAGTATCTTGCCCTTTTGAATGAATCTTGGTACGCCAACGAACACTCAAAAAGAATGTTTTAGCTGGAGCAGCAGGGGCAACCCTGAATTTTGCAAAAAGATTGGGGTCAAAGCTCCTTCCCGCACTACTGAAGATCTATAATGGAAAATATATTCCCATGGCTACGTATGGGTGTGATGTTTGGAGCTCCAAGGACGTAAAGGGAATTCAGGGGGCTGAGAATAATTCAATGCGTAAACTCCTTGAGGGTCCCAATTGCAACCCCTTTTTTAATTTACATGAGGAATTGGGGACGTGTTACATTTCGGATCAGATTTGGGTTGCTATGCTGTTGTGCTGGTTCAGAATCTGGGCATGTCCAACCCCAAATTTAAACCAACTCATAATTACCGATTGCATTGCATTGGTGGGGGCTGTACACATTTGCTGGTTTAATTCCATAATGGAGACAGCTGCTTAGGGATGAAACAGAACTAGCCAAGCCCTCGGTGAGAGTGTTTGCCACACTGAGCTTGGGTCCACAGAGGCAACCAAATCTACCCTATGTTAACAAAACATATCGGGCCCGCTTCACAGAACTAACTTAAGACAAAATACTAAACTTACTACTATTTTCATATTCACAGAATACACTTACTCATTTTGGTATTCACAGAAGACACTTACTCTTTTCGGTATTCACAGAAGTTAGGAGTCCTAACTTTAGGACTCCTAAATGCCTTCTGTGAATACCGAAAGTCTTAAAGTTAGGATTTTTCTCAGTTTAGTAGTAGTAAAGTTAGGCCTCCTAACTTTAGGACTCCTAAATGCCTTCTGTGAAAACCAAAAGTCTAAAAATTAGGATTTTTCTCAATTTAGTAGTAGTAAAGTTAGGATTCCTTACTTTAGGACTCCTAAATGCCTTCTGTGGTTACCGTAAGTCTTAAAATTAGGATTTTTCTTGGTTTAGTAGTAGTAAAGTTGAGAAAAATCCTAATTTTAAGACTTTCAGTATTCACAGTAGGCATTTAGGAGTCCTAAAGTTAGGAGTCCTAACTTTACTACTACTAAATTGAGCAAAATCCTAATTTTAAGACTTTTGGTATTCACAGAAGGCATTTAGGAGTCCTAAAGTTAGGAGTCCTAACTTTACTACTACTAAATTGAGAAAAATCCTAATTTTAATACTTTCGGTATTCACAGAAGGCATTTAGGAGTCCTAAACATGGTACAACATGGTATTGTAATGTATATGCATTTTGGATTGTTTGCAATGAAACAGAATTGAACAGACACACAACCCCCTCAGTGCTATTGAATTAATCTCTGCTGTGCTCAGCCAGAGTCCACATAAAATGGAGACAACAGGGCAGAGTTCAGGGCCACATCTTGTCGGCTTGACGGGAAGTCACTGAAGGACAGCAAAAATGTAATCAACTTGCTGCTTTTCACCTTAGAGCTGCCTAACACTACGTGCACAAGCTCTTTTTATTCTGTGTGTTTTACAGCGACCTTTGGCTGACCACTACTAGAAAATGATTGGCCTCTCTGGTCAGCCATTCAAGAAGCAGCCTCAAAGAGTGGGCGATGAAGTGGGAAAGGCACAATGTCCTGGTATTATAAAAAGGAGCTTTCTCACAGTGCCCTCACATTCCCCTCCTGGCACCATGAGGCCTTGTACCCTTATGTTCCTGCTTTGTACTTGGGCATGCCCTCTACTAGTCCAAGCTCGAAAATTGTAAGTTTCTGTCTTTCATTTTTTTTTTATTTTGCCACATGTATTTGTTTTCAAGATCAGAATATTATGTTGTGTTTTTGCCACCGCTGCCAATAGTGAATTGTTTTATATGACGCCATCAGTCAGGACTGGCTTCTCGGCAAACAGAACTTTAAATGGTGGGGTATTTAATAAAAACAGAACTTGTTTACATTTTTGTCAAAAAACATTTAACAAAATTCCGTAACAAAGCTTTTGAAGTCATCCTCCTGAGACTTGTGTGAACAGACACTGCAGTGATTGCCACATACAGTACACGGAGGGGCATCAAGGAAAAAACAGGATCAGGTTGAGAATGCTTCTGATGCGACAGCTCTACTAGCCATCATTTAACAGAATGCACTAATTGCAATTGTTTTAATCCCTGATTTATAGTGAGGGCCACTGGAAATATGCGATTATGCGATTGTGTGGCTGCAAAGATTTTCGCATAAGTATAGATTTGCCCAGAGAACAGTGTATTTTAATTGAATATATGGTCAAGTAGAAAAGTGTTCCGACCAAATATAGTCAATCGTTCATAACCCAATAAAAATAATCTAGACATATATAATGACTCAGGATTAAAGTACCTGATGTATATTATATCGTGGCCAGTTCAAAACTATCCTTAAAGATTGCCATTAATTATTTTTAATTTTGGGGGGTGGTCATTAACCCATTGTTTTGCTAAGCAGAGTAGTTCTTTGACTATTGTCACGGGAATTTCCAATGCACGTTGTGGGGGTACAACCATCCACTCCCACTATGATGAACTCTGTGGTCAAATTACACCTTTTTAACTAAGTAGCTACAACGTACTTCAGGTCTAAACCATGTACTGCACAAATGTGGCACATACATTAAATACATGAACTAAATCATTCTCTTCCCATCTCTCATTGTGCCCTCTTTACATATAATGTTCTTTTTTCTTCTCTACCAATCTTCCTATCCCTCCTTCTCTTTTTCCTTTCTCCTCTGTTCCCTGTCTCTGCACGACTTCTCTCTCAGCCTCCTCTATTTCCTGAGCCTTTTTCTAGAAGTTTTTGCTGTGCCTCTAGCACGCTATTACCAATGCAAGTTCTCCAGGTTTAGTTACCTTCTGGTTAATATGAAACAGGAAATGCTTAACGAGCGTAGTGCAAACTCTACATCATTAACTTTCAAGAACACATGGAACTGAGCCAAATCAAATGGACAATTGCTCTAATCTGGATTTCAGAAAAACAAATATTGGGGGAGGAGGGTCGAATGTTTTGTTTTTTTACGAATTGTTAAAGTGGGAACGTGTAGCGCTGCTCTGATGTCTTGCTCTGATTACAACCACTCGTGAATATTTCATGACTGTATTGCAGCCACTCGTGACTATCTTATGCATGTATCTCAGCCACTCGTGAATATCTTATGAATGTATTTTGCCCTGATTTTCAATCAATAACATGTTTACAAAAAAAAAACATAAAAGCAAGTCAGAAAAACAAATATAGTTAATTAAACACAAATGCAGTATTTTGACGGTATATCCACATACCATCTAATTTGCAGAAATCAACTAAAACTTTAAGAGCTGACTAGGCCATACAAGAAGCTATATTCAATCTGTAAAAACACAATTTTGCAAGTAAACGTCCTCTGTTAATCTAAAATTATATCTGGTCAAAATATATTTATTTTGGTTCTGGCATAGAACCATAAAACAACAGTATTTAGTTTTTATTACAAATCAGTTACATTAATGTCAATTGGTGTCAACAAAACAAAAACAGCGAATTACTATAAAATTAACTAAAATAACCGTGACAGTCATCCAAGTCTCATACTGCTAGTAAATATTCATAAACTCATTTAGTCAGCTTGTTAATTTAAATGCCTATTTTACAAAACCTCTCCACTGCTTGACTAATCGTCTTTATATTTTAAAAGAAAGATGCAGTAGCCATATCGTATCTGTTTCCATTATACAATAAGGGTATTATAGAAATACACATTCTAGCAGGATTCCTCTGTTCAGTGTGGTAGAAGGGTTGCTTCCAACAGATGCCGACAGGAGCACACATTTGTTCTCTTCGATCTGAATGCACATAGCCACAGATCCTTGCGTCCCAGGTTGCAGAAGATATGCCCGTAGCCTTATACACTGTTATCGTCTGGACTGAGGTTTATACTCTAAAGGAGAGGCAAGACTATAGATACAGCATTCTGAGATTCAAAGACTCGACTTCTGTCCTTCGGTGCTCAGGATGTCTTCAATATGATTTGAGAACAGGATAAAAAGGAATGACCTCTCATCAAGGTAAAAGCATCTGTTCATTAACCTCTAGGGTTGTAGCCTACCTCGGCTGATGGATTCATATGTATTCTTTGAAAAAGGGGTATGAAATGAAATTTGATTTATTAAGCGCATGGCTGCCCAAGAGCGTCCCAGCGCTGAAGGCTGGGTTAGCTCCCACGTCTGCCGGTGAGCCACAGTTTAGGACAGTTTACTAACTCAAAAGCTGCATTTAAATCCACAGTAGCTAAATGTAATCCTGGGCACTTTGATATTAACAAATAAAGGTTTACACACTGTTCTAAAGTGCCAGGTGCTCTGCGGAAACCATTGTGTATCTGCCAAGATTCAGCTAGCCACCGCCCAGGCATGGAGCCGTGAAAGAAGTATCCTTCCTAAATTATTGCTGGTTGAGAAAGTTCTTGGGGTTTCTACAGCACGTTTGAAAGCAGGGATTGTGGTAGAGTGTCACCCTATATCTGGTATGGGTTATGCTATAGATGTTTGAACCACTGTGAGCAATGGACACAAAAGGTTAATGTTAGAACTAGGGGTCTCTAGATGGCTGAGGTAGGTACCTTAGGCCAAATAGGGACCCTTGCTTCCACGTCAGGGAAAGGAAGGATGCCTTCTTAGATAGCCCTGTTCAGCCCATTGGTAGCTTGGCACGAGCAGGGAGGCTTATCTTTAACGCAAGTATGTAAAGTATTTGCAACCACGCGGTCAGTAACCCAATGATGACACCACACATGGACTCCACATGAGTTTCATAAAAACAAGTATATATTTATATAAAAAGATATACGATGAGACCACACGATATAAATCCAACATATGCATATTTGAAATATTCCTCCTGGCCGGTTATTAGGCCAGCCAGCCCTTGTAGGTTCTGGCGATATTAATGAGCAATTCTAGATGATCCACTGCAGTCCTAATGCAATGCTATGCAGTTCTTAATGCAAGAATCAGGCACATCGCAATGTAAAAATAATGCAGTTCGTTATGCAACAATCAAGTAGTTTGTAATGCCAAAATAGTGCAATGCATAACGCAACAATCTGGCAGTTCGTTATGCAAACTAATGCAATGTGTAATGGAACAATCAGGCAGTTCGTAATGCAGAAATAATGCAAGGCGTAATGCAACAATCAGGCAGTTCGTAATGCAGAAATAATGCAATGCGTAATGCAACAATCAAGTAGTTCGTAATGCAGAACTAATGCAATGGTTAATGCAACAATCAGGTAGTTTGTTATGCAGAAATAATGCAATGCGTAATACAATAATCAGGTAGTTCGTAGTTAGCGGCTCCACAAGGAAGCGTCTCAGCGAGTGGGCAGCCTGTGAGCAATCGCCTGACAGAGACGCGGCGGCATCTATCCACTGCGCAGGTCTTGTGGATGAGACAGCCCGGCGGGAGGAGGAAACACCAGCCGGAGTAGGCGGAGATTTCCTTGTTAGACCTGTCAGCCCTCTGGGTGGTCCCTCCTTCCCATTTATTTATTTTTGTCCCCTTTTTGCCCTCAATCTTTTTATTTTTTATGTCCACTGGATTTTTCAGGTGTTGACCTAAGGGTTTGGTGCTCTTTTCCCTCATAGTCTTTTTCCTGGGGCCTAGCTGCTCTTTTCTGACTAAAACCCTAGAACACACAAAATGGTGGCTTATAACTGCCACAACTGATTACCTCAGGGACTGGCCATAGACTTATGTAGGGAATCTAGAATCTTCTGGCCTGTTCTGGACACTTGGAACTAAGGGTATAAATAGGCCAGGTCAGGGAGGCCATTTTAGAACGATCTTGGGGAACTAGCTGGAGTACAGGCTGGGACATCAGCGCGGTGGAACACTGAGAGGATTGACTTCACCCTCGGGGAAGTGCTCTCTCTCCTCTGTTATCGCCCCTGGCCTTAGATCTGACCCTGCTTAGGACCCCTAATCCTGATTACTGCTCAGAGACTCCCCGAAGAAAGGAACAGCCAGTCACTGGGTTTACCCCCACTCTCTCTCATCACCCCCATCGATGTCACAAGACCGGCGGATGCTGAAGGTGGTTTCCTCACCTGTGTGGTGGCGCACGGCCCAGCAGCTGGTTTGCCCACCATCCAGAGACGTGGTATCCCGAGTTCTGGTGAGCCGCGAGGCCCCCTTCCCCCGACCAGTTGAGTGGTGTCGGGATTCGAGGGAGGTCCTGGTGTAGCGGTGCCGTTGGAACTGCGGCTGTGTGGAAGAAGGGAGGCCGCGTCTATCCTTCGCGCAGGCCCAGTGGCGCGGTATTTGAGAGGAGTGACTCGGAGGGGGAGCAGCCTGAAGCGACTTGCCGGTTGTGAGAGGCGGCGGTGTCTGACTACTGCGCAGGGCCGGAAGCATGGCTCCACAAGGAAGTGTCTCAGCGAGTGGGCAGCCTGCGAGGAATCGCCTGACAGAGACGCGGCGGCATCTATCCACTGCGCAGGTCTTGTGGATGAGACAGCCCGGCGGGAGGAGGAAACACCAGCTGGAGTAGGCGGAGATCTCCCTCCCTCCGTGAGTCAGCCGCTAAGGGCCCTTCTTGGCCGAGGAAGGCAGCGCAAGGTGGGGACTTAATTTCCCGACTGACCAAAAGCCCCAGACCCAACGATTTCCCTACCGAGTCTCAAGTAAGTGGGAAGTGGGAGGCTGGGCAGCCTTTACAGGCCTTCGGTCACTTGAGGTAGTTGGGCTCAGTCAATAGACACGAGAAACGGGCGGGAAGAGCCCAGGAGGAAAAGCAACTGCACTAAGTACTGGAACAAGCGAGAGGGTGTGATTCATTAGTTCCGGTGCCATCTAAGCCGGACTTGGGTTAATCCGAGGGTAGAATTAATAAGGATAACCTAGAGAAAATGCAGACTGTACTGTTTTAGATAGGAGGCTAGGAAACTTGAATGTACAGCCCCTTTTTAGTGATTGGGTAAACGCTAGGACCTGCCTTCATAGAATGGGTAAGCCTTCCCAATAGATCAAAGCCTATTTACAGAAGGATCCTGAACTATGTTCTGAACAACAACTGTGAACTGAATGTTAAGAAAGAATTGAATGATTCATGTTGACTTGCGGTTAATCTACTAAACTGTCCGTTGTTTGAATCTTTCTTCAAGTTACCAGGATGCAGAAGTGACCCCAGGGCTACTTACTTCCTATCAGAAAATGTATTGAATTTATGAAGAATTTTCTGTAATGTCAACCTAAAAGTGCCATAGAAGAATTGCTCTTGAATTGTGTATCTATGCCTTCGCAAATAGTTACAAATGCAGGTATTATAGAAAAATAATCTAGATATTGAATTGAAAAATTGAGTGCAATTATAAAACAAACTCAAGAAAGGATAAAGCTTTTCTACTTTTATAAAATTATGGTGTAGAGTCATTTTTGAGTGGATGGACACGGAGTTATTGTAAGGGTGGGACGCAAGCTTAACGTTGATGCTTTTGGATTAGTCCTTTCCCTCTCTGTGCCAGGCTGCCCTATGTGATCTGGATACTTACAGGTCCAACAGTAATGCAGAAAAAATGCAATGTGTAATACACTACAGCACCGACCACTGTGCTTTTACACGGTCTCTCCGCCATTCATACCATTATACTTTACACAGGGAGCACTTGCACTTTGATACTGATCAACAGTGGCAAAGTGCCCAAAACATCTAAGTTGTTCAAAAGCAATCCATCACAGCATCAAAAATAGCGGAAGTAGAGGCAGAAATGCCAGGTGTAACATTCAACGTACAATTTATAAAGGTACATAGGTACATCATCAAGGTCAGGAGCTTTGCCACTCAGACTGAATATAGTGGCTTCCTAGTTTCATCATAGGAGGATATCAATGGTTCATTAGAGTAGGTTCTTTAACCCTCCGGAGTAGTACAGGGTCCATATTATGAAGAAAAATCGCTCACCCAGACAGAGGCTGAATAGTCATCTCAAGTGCCCCAACATCCATCAGAAAATGGTGACTTACTAACAATCGGCCAAAAAGCAGGCATATCCCTTGATTGGGAGGCCTCAGTTATTTTCTCCCATGTTTTTTTTGCCATTAATTTTTCCTAGTAGAAAGACAGCTTTTATAATCTATTCTGGTGCTGAGGACTGCCTCAGAAACTCTACGGCAGAACTTATTGTGAGATGGAGCACTTTATTTCTTTCTAAACAATTTTGCCATCAGATACTTGTCCTGCTATTACAACGGGCTGCCAGAGTGGACAACATGGTTTGAGTTAAGGTTAAGAAATCTCAGAGAACTGCAGCACCATTGGCGTTATTATCCAGTCATGTCATAATGCCATCCAGTGAAGTGCCAATGGCCTTATTGGTAACCTGGGAAGAATACACCTTTTCCCATTTCAATCATAAGCCTTGATGTGCCTCCATTTCTTTTTAGAAAATTCCAGCCCCAGATGTTTGAGAAAATGTTGTGATATCAAATAAGTTATCCAAGTGTTTGGACACTCTAAGGACAAAAAACTATTCTGAAGTATAAAACCTTACACAAGGTTAGATGAAACAGAAACATTATTAGCAACCGTGGTTACAACTCTGGCGTTATCAATCAGCATCAACAGATTACTACAGATGTAATGAGAATTAACATCATTAAGGTTATATGTTGTTATGTTGTCAAATAAAGCATCCATTGGTCATTTACATGACCAAAAATATGGTCAGTGGGATAGCACCTCAAAATATTTTCTGCATGAAAGACAACATCCTAGCTTTGAACTAAAAGCCTCAGTTAGAAAAATCAGAGGCATACATTTAGCATGGAAACTGCTATTGATCACGTCAAACTATAGAGAGGTTTATTTCACAGAGCTAGGGATGAAGCAGAAACAAAATACCTTGGTACTATAACTTTACTTTAATCACAATGATAAGATTGTGCTAATACGTATTAGAATATGTATTAGCACAATCTTATCATCTTATAGTACCAAGGTATTTGAGCTACTGGTATTCATAACAGTGATGACAAATATAAGATTAACTTTAATTCAGATAGTTAGGCCCCCCTCGAGTCGAACTACACTGAGAGTGGGGCTAGGCCGTAGAACGATTGGAACCAATGTAGATGATGCTTTTCTTTTTTTTATATATATTTTTATTAATTATAACACAAGAATAGAAATACAGATATCAGGCATCATTTGGCGGAACATATCATAACATTGAACGGGAAGAACAGTCTGAGGATACACAACAGTTATAGGCATCTGGAAAACATCGATACAAATTGGAGCTGAGATAAAGCAACACGGTACAGATAGCCTTGGGCAAACATAATCGGATCCTGTCCGTCCAGAATACTGAATATGAGACTTCAACCCTAGACACCCAGATATGAGGATGAAATGATCAGGAGAACGTGCCACATTTCTTGTGAAGAAGGGAAAAGGGAAACAGAAAGGTCATAGAACAAAATAAAGGAAAAATAAGAAACCCCCCCTCAACCCCCCACCCTGCACCCCTGCGGATGGCTACGACCTAACCCCACTAGCAGCGTGCCTGTCGCCCTCTAAACTAACCCCAGGGAAGGGAAAAGATGGAGGAGGAGAAGAATCGTAAAAAGCAAATACACCCCCGGTCTCCCGTACCCCCCCCCCCCGCCAGAAGCCATCACCCCGAGATAGAATCAAACCGACATAAAGCAAATTTACAAACCAATCAGGGGGGTATAGCAAGGCACCACCCAACTCCCTTCACGTTATAGGTACAATCCCGATATTAAGTCAAGCTATTTCACCGAACCCAAGCCCTCTAGATCATCCCTGGCCAGTACGGTACTTCATAAAAGTCTTTTCCAGTCGAACCACCATCTCAATCGAAAATGCAGGACGATCGTCAAAGTTCACTTCGGTGTTGCAGGATCGGCAAATGGAGAGAAAGTCACGAGTTCCACAAAACGAGCGAAGGAAAGTGTCCAGAGATGTCACGTCTGTCCAACAGTCACTGAGGGATTTGTAACAGTACAGAAGACTGTCCATAGCTGAATGAAGCGGCAGCAGGATCGAGCAGGGAACGCTAGCGACAAACACGGGTTCGCCGACTGTGAATTGAGTATCGGAAAAGCACAGTAAATCCAGGTTATGTCCGGGGACCTCGAACTCAGATGTACATTGCATCGCTGGTATCGCAGGTGGTTGAGAGCTTAATGGAGAGTCAGAGACCGGTCCCAGGATACCGTCAACTTGCACGCTCAGTGTCCGGAATACGACCGTGAACTGTGAATGGAGCGCCTCAATGGCGGCCATGACGGCCTGTAGCGATGGCGTACCTTCCGTCCGCCCCATCTCCTCTCGCGAAGAGGCAGAGCTGGATTCGTACCCCGGAGGCCGGCTTCTCCGGGGCAACAGGCCACGCAAATCCAGTGATCACAGTGGGCGCTCCCCGTCTTGTAAGATCGACACCGTCGCCGATAGCGAGGGCCCAGCCCATCAACCCCGGGAGGTCAGCAGGGTCTCCGGGCGTCGGACCCCCAGACACGGCAGCCGGCGCGATCCGCTTTTGTGTTCACGGTGTAGACCGGTCACAATGCCACCATCTGAAAACCAACAGGTTACAAGACACTTGGGGGGACCGGGCTCCGTCCAGGTCCAGCGGCCGTTGTTGATCAACTCCAACCCGGATAGTCTAGAAATCGAGGCCCCGGCTTCCACACGATGTTAGGCCGAGAATGGAAACACGGCGTATCTTCGGAGTCCGATGAGATAAAAACCTCGGGATTACACCTTTAGAAGCAGCAATACTTCATGAACCCGGGAGTCTGGTGCGAATGCAGGATTAAGAACAGGATATACGAGCTACTGGCGGAGGTCGGCGGAGCCGGGAGCTTATGCGGCCATCTTGGCAGCTGGCGTAGCTCCTCCCGATGATGCTTTTCTAATGCCCATGTCATTTGTAGATATACCCTATCAAATCATATCAAATTAAAGATACCCATTAAAATCATTGAATTTAGTACCTAAGGTGGCCACATTTCAAGATCTAAAATGGACATAATGCCTAGAGGAAATCAAAACACTTATTTAATTAATTAATTAATTAATTTAAGTATTTATATAGCGCAACATATACCCGAAGGCATCAAGGCACTTGAGGAATCTACATCTGGTGAACGTAGACTGTCATCGACCATCTCCAGGTTACAAAGTAAAGAGCCAGGTCTTTAGGCCTCTCGTAAAAGATAGCAAATCAGGGGCATTTCTCAGATCAAATGGTAGCTTATTCCACCATCTAGTGGAATTGCTAAAAAACCTTTTCCGCCCCATCTCTGAAGACGAAATGTGGGTTCCTCCATTTGCTTCAATGAGGTCGAACGCATGGTTCGACAGGGGGTATAGCATTTAAAACGCTTCCTCACATAACACGGTCCAGAACTTTGTAATGACTTAAAGGCAATGCACAAAGCCTTGAACATTATGTGCTTTTCCATGGGTAACCAGTGTAAAGTTTTGAGAGCATGTTTTGCTGATGTAAATTTGGCTAATCCAAATAGCAGTCGTGCTGCAGAGTTCTGAAGTACCTGAAGCTTAACCAACACGGATTTGTTCACTCCTACCAAAAGCCCATTACAATACTCAAGTTTTGATAGGACTAAGGCTGACATTACTGTTTTTTGTAGATTTCCTTGAATAAAAGGGAGCACTTTCCTTAATATTTTCAGGATGAAAAAATAGAAGAAGTAAGCCTCTTTATGTGCAGGGAGAAGGAGAGAGTGGAGTCCATTATAACTCCGAGATTTTGAACTTTGGCCGCTGGAGTGGGAGCCACTCCCAGTTCTGAAGGCCACCAATCCGCTGACTAAAATGTTGTGTCTTTACCAAAAAGTACCACCTCCGTTTTATTTGAATTTAATTTGAGGCAGTTTTTGGCCATCTATTCACTGACACTTCTCATGCTGTCCTTATATTTTAATGCCGTGTCCTGCTTATTACTTGAGATTGTAATAATTATCTGTGTGTCATCTGCGTATGACACCAATTCGAACCTGTGCTTTTTTATCAGATGAGTCAGGGGAGCAACATAAATGTTGAAAAGGGTGGGGCTCAACAATGAGCCCTGGGGGACACCACATGGGAGTCTAAAAGGTTTCGATTTAAAGCCCTGTGCTGAGGCTGGCGTACTAATATTTAAGCTCGCTTTGGCTGATCCTGCCTTTGAAATAGGAAAGGTTTGAGCTGAATACTGAAAGTGATGAATAAGAGTCACCAATTATCTGTCAACAGGAAATGTTAGAAGAACAACTGATTGGATAGCCAGGGCATCAAACAATAATATCAAGAGAGGAAAAGCAGGAGAAATCAATTGTCGAAATCGAAATCGCAATTGTCAGTACATAATTTTAGTCTAGTGCTTTTCCTTACATGGGCTTAGTTAATGGATTAGGGCTCAATAGAGGTTCTAATAACATGCCTAATGTCACTGTTGGACTGATTTAGTGAATAATCTATTGTTAGCTGCTCAATATAAAAGTATAGCGTAAGGCAGAAATGTACAGGATGAAGCAATTTCTAAATGTAACTCCTCTGAAACTGATTATGTGGAGTGATCTACCCAATCACATTTTCTGACCATCAAAATATGACAAAAATAAACAGTACTACCAAGCACATTGAAGCACATGAATGTTCTTGCTGTGTTGTGCCCCAATATCTTCTCTTCTCTTCGCACCAACCACCAAACCATCGCCCCCCCACCACCACCCTCTGCGCCTGGATCCCGGTCAGCACCGAAGACACCACCCGCACGATGAACACCATCCACTCCGGATCCTCAACCGACCCCTGCCCCCACCACATCTTCAACAGGGCCGACTCCATCATCGCATCCCAAGTCCGGGACATCATCAACCTCTCCTTCAACACCGCCACCTTCCCGGAGAGCTGGAAGCATGCCGAGCTCAGCGCCCTCCTGAAGAAACCTACAGCGGACCCCACCGACCTCAAGAACTACCGCCCCATCTCGCTCCTCCCTTTTCCTGCCAAAGTCATCGAGAAGACCGTCAACAAACAGCTCACCGCCTTCCTCGAGACGAACGGATCCCTCAACCCCTCACAGTCCGGTTTCCGAGCCAACCACAGCACCGAGACCGCCCTCATCGCAGTCACAGACGACATCAGATCCCTGCTCGACAACGGGGAAACAGCTGCCCTCATCCTCCTGGACCTCTCTGCAGCGTTCAACACTGTCTGCCACCGCACCCTAATACAGCCCCTCAGCAACATCGGAATTCAAGAGAAGGCACTGGAATAGATCATCTCCTTCCCCGCCGGAAGAACCCAGAGAGTCCGCCTCCCCCCTTTCAGATCCGCGGTCACCGAAATCATCTGCAGGGTACCACAAGGATCCTCACTCAGCCCCACCCTCTTCAACGTCTACATGAGCCCCCTCACAGCCATTGCACGCCAACACAACCTGAACATCATCTCCTACGCCGACGACACCCAGCTGATCCTCTCCCTCACCAACGACCCCGCCACCGCCAGAGCCACCCTCCAGGAAGGAATGAAAGACGTCGCAGAGTGGATGAAGACCAGCCGCCTGAAACTGAACTCAGACAAGACGGAAATCCTCTTCCTGGGATCATCCCCCTCCGCCTAGGACGACTCCTGGTGGCCCCCTGCCCTGGGCACCACCCCCAAGCCAACGGACCACGCACAAAACCTGGGCTCCATTCTGGACTCCTCCCTCTCGATGACCAGACAAGTCAACGCCGTCTCGTCATCCTGCTTCAACACACTGCGCATGCTCCGTAAGATCTTCCGATGGATCCCCACGGAAACCAGGAAGACGGTCACCCAGGCACTCGTCACCAGCCGACTGGACTACGGGAACACCCTCTATGCAGGAACCACTGCCAAACTACAGAAAAGACTCCAGCGCATACAGAACGCCTCCGCACGACTCATCCTGGACATCCCCCGCCACAACCACTTCTCCGTCCACCTGAGAGACCTGTACTGGCTCCCCGTCAGCAAGAGGATCACGTTCAGACTCCTCACCCACGCACACAAGGCTCTCCACGACCTGGGCCCCAAGTTCCTCAACAACCGCCTCACCTTCTACACGCCCACCCGCCAGCTGCGATCGACCAGCCTCACCCTCGCCACCGTACCACGCATTCGCAGAGCCACCGCCGGAGGAAGATCCTTATCCTACCTGGCGGCCAAGACATGGAACTCCCTCCCCATCCACCTACGGCTGACCCAGGACCATCTCTCCTTCAGGAAACAACTCAAGACCTGGCTTTTTGAGCAGTAACGGACCCCTCCCCCCCAACGCCTTGAGACCCTCCCGGGTGAGTAGCGCGCTATATAAATTTGCTTGATTGATTAATTGATTGATTCTTCTAGAAATTGATGGCATAATATTTATACCATTCCATGTATATGCATTGGCCATAGGGCTGGGGTAAATGTCATGGAGATGTACGAATGCCGGAGGCAAATCTACAGGAGAAATTCTTTGATGATTTGGCTACTTTACATGAACATCTCCATCATAGGGTGTTCTACATTTTCCCTATGTTCGCCTAACTATGCACATTGTAGGCACATGATACAGGCACTATTAACATGGATGCAGGTCGCCCGGTAACTGTCTCAGCATCAGCTGTGACCGGATAGCATGTTTGTTCTTTGGAGCACATAACTTGGGCTGTTGACCAATCATCATGTGCAGATTCAGATTCCTTCATGGAGTCTTTAGGGTATACAACCTTTACCACGCATTTTTTACCACGCAATACCATTACAACGCTGGCATTACAACGCAAACCATTACAACGCATTGCGCTGGGGGGCGCTCTAGGATAGGGAATAAGTTTAATTTTCTATCCAACACCTTCCCTAGTGTCCACGGGGACTGGAGTTGGAATAGAAAATTATACTTACCACAATCCAGCACCTCTAAGCGCTATGCGTTGTAAAGGTATGCGTGGTAAAAACCGTGTTGTAAAGGTATGCGTGGTAAAAGTATGCGTTGTAACGTCATACATCCAGTCTTTAGCCCATGAAATGGCGAATCACACTATGGATTCCTCTGAAGCACTTTATTTTGATTACTTTTCCGAATTGACATTTCCTTCCAATTTTAGTTGTCAGTCATTCACATTCCTGAAACAATTCTTTGAGTATGTTCATTTTCTGATTACATTCATCATGTTTAATATAATTTTTAGTGCTATTCTCCTGACCAAAGGGAGGGTGTCATATATTTCCTGCATAGCCCAATGTACCTTTCCCCATGTTTGCCTAACTGTCCACGTTGTAGGCCTAATTTTCTTTGGTACATGTTCTAAATACACACGCTTCCTTTTGTGCCCCATTGTACTTCTAGACGGAACCTGCATATGTTTTTGTGTTCTGTTCTTTTCCTGGGATTTAGTGGGAACACCACAGACAAGCTCAAACAGTTATTTTATTCTGGCCAGGTACTAGCACCTAGACATAATACAAGAATGCAGCTGTTGTTTAAGTGCACACATGTCTTGTCATATAGGATGAGCACTTAAACAAAAAACAAACACATGGAATGAGAGTTGAGAGACAAGAGCACTGCATCTCCTGAGATGTATAACAGCCATCTGAGTATGCTAATGTACAGGGTCTGCCAGTAATCCCAGAGATCTTTCATATATAATCATTCAGCTTCAGTAGCAGGGTAGGGGGGTTTAGGCTACCCTGTCCTATACAATGACAAAGCTTTTATGGTATACAGGCTATTACCATGCAAACAGTAATCATGATATGCATTTTGTTTCAAATTGTGGCAAGTATACTGCATTTCAGAGCACAATAGTTTAAATAAATATTCAGAACGTTCTTCTTGTGTGCTGGTTATCTTATTCGGAACAAGTACGAGTGAGAAATTGAAAGGGTGTGCCCCATTACAGCAATCGCTGAGAGGGTCAAGAGTGTTGTGTTCTGCAGTGCCAATTCACTTGTTTCCCTGGTAACGTTTGGATGGCAAGTGAGGCACTATCGTTAGTCGGACTCGGACTTAAAGACACTGAGGTGGTATGGTGGCTCATTCCCTACATACTGATTTTCTATGGTTCCAAGCATAGTTCTGTTCCAGGGCAGAATCCCTGCAACAGGGGAAGTGGAATAATGGAGTCAGAGAAGATGTTACAACTATCTTCTGACTCTGATGTTAAAATAGTACAGGTTTAATTAAGTGCATCCATCTTAAAATGGGTTATTCCCTTACATGATAGTTTACATCCAATGGCCGAAATTCTGCCATAAATACATCTTAATGAGGACCTGAAATTCTATTCAGCAGCTGATGGCATGGAAGCAGACATAAAGCATTTATATTTGATGTGAGGATCCCAGTATTTTATCGTCATCGTCGCCAACAGCTTTGTCAGTCTTAGCAAAAGGATTGAAGTGAGCAGAGTTGGAATCAATATCAAGATTGTCAGTTGCTGCATGCCCACTTATGATAGAGCTAACCACATGCCTTTGTGGGACCGTCAGGCCAGTGGCCTTTTTAACACTATTCTCTACAGCACTGATATCTAACTTTGTGTGTCAGAATTTTGTCCTCCATGAAGCCCACTGTATTTTGTAAAAAGGCATCAAAAGAACAAACAGTTTGCCTTCTCTTAGTCCTTCGAGGCGGTGCATGTCAGGGAAGTGGCCTTTTGTTTGCCCGTGGCTCACCCGACACAAAGGGCCAAATCGAATTAGTCAAAGACAATAAAAATATAGTATTGCAATGTTCCAGAAAACAAAAAACCAAGAGGTTGGGTGTGACTCTGAAAAGTGTCATACATAATCCTACTTAGTCACTTTATATACTTATTATAAAGTTTTTAAAGGGAATTAAATGAGCAATGAGTACAGAGAAGAAAGGTGCAAAGATTATTGATGGCACAAGCCGACTGTGCTGTTTCCCTACTCATCCAGATGCAGCTCCCAAGTAAAGGGACTGATTACACAGCTCCCATTTGCAATTTGGCCCTTCTTTGATGCCCACTGTGGTGGCTTCACACCTTACCTCAGGTTATGAATGTTTCAGCCCTGGGTACATGTTGCAATTTTCTTTTAAATATATGTTCCCGGGGGTAGGTTTGGGGTTCTTCACAGGAGGTGGAGGAGGAGGGGTTAAAGGCTGCTCTACTCGCTGGAAATCCAGGGTTACTGGTCTATAATAGGAAGTATATTTTTATTAAGTTATCATTATTAATTTTTCAGCTGACAAATTAATTAAAATTAATATATTACCCAGTGGTGATCACCACTGAGTAGTTATCGGTTGGACCACGTTTCCATAGGAAATGGATTTGTGATTTACCAATAACTTTGGCTCCAAGGACAAATCTTCGCTAAACTTTCTTAAAAAAAGCCTTATCCACCTCAGCTTCATTCTGAAATGTTTTAGGGAGATCCGTTAAGCGGGGACTGAGAAAAAGGATGATTCCCAAAATGTGCTTTCCCAATGAAATATTAGATAGGAAATTGAATAGTGATACTGTAACAATGGCTCAACAGAACTACACTGAATTTAGCGTAAAGCTAGAACTTGATTCAGAAAGCATGCTTTTGTGATTTGGTGTAAATCCAAATCAGTAGTTTTTGTGAAATTAAGGTTCAAAATGTATGTATATATAGAGACGTGGATGCACAAGGACTGTGCTTGCAATAAGGAGGCCATGAGAAAATTCACTCTCACTAGAACAGTACAGTACATAGCTTTAACGAGAAGAAAAATCATTCTGAATATAGAAAAGTGACATTATATCGCAAACATTGTTTATAAATTTGCAGGTGTATTATTCGTTTGCGTGCTGGTTGAATCAGAAGTAAAAAGATGACTGCAAAATGAAATATGGCTGCAAGCCGCACTGAACATTTTGGAATTGAGGCCTGCTTTGACCAATGTTAGAAGAGGTGTAATTTCCTCTGCATAATGTCTTTGTTTCAACTACATATTAATCATATTGGCCCTGATTATGATGCCAGTTCGACCGACATCGCTGCCGATGGGGAACTGACCAGCCTCAGGTCGGCAGTTCTGACAGCGCAATTAGGATGTGACTGCACATGATGCAGTCACAAAACTTCAAATTCTCTATGGAAGCTTGTGTGGTGGGCCAAAACTACCCGCAGCATAAGCTCCCGTTGTAAAATGGAAGATTTTAAACATACCATCACAGTGTGGCAGGCCACACAGTGCAGGGATGTGAAGGGGACACCATAGGTACTGCCCAGGGCCACTTGCTGACGGCCAGGTCAGGAAGCGGCACTGCTAGGGGCCCCCCAAAGACACTTTCTGACAGCAGTTCCATATCAGAAAGACCGACAAGGAACTGCTGTTGGAAAGTGCCATCATAATCCCGACAGCAGAAATGCCGTCCTGAAGGGATTATGATGCCTTTCTGACTGGCTGACGGGTTCCATTACCCGGTCACAACCAAGTCAGATTCCCTGGCCACTTTACACTCTGACCGCCATTATTGTCATATGGCAGTTGGAGTTTAAACCTACAATGTCAGTCAGAAAACCTTCGACCAGCGGTCAGAGGCTTTCCAACCAACATTGTAATTAGGTCCATTGTGTTAATACTTTTGTGCATTGAATTATAAACCCTATTTAATACCCCTGCTGATTTTCTAAATCACCACAGTCCATACTTCACTAACTACAGTTTTAGCTCATCTAAACTTCTTTCCCGTGGATTCCTTAAGTTTCTTCATTCCATCATACACGCCAGCCATGATAACCTCCATCTCATGCTATTTCTCTTTCTGTTTCTTCTGCTCGTTGCTGACACCTTCTGTTAACATCCACAATTTAACCCCTTCTTGACATTGTCCCCAAAAATGTTATATCTGTAGAAAAAATCAGGGTTCAGACAATAGGCACTATCTCCAGAAAAATTATTTCATTTGAAGCTGTTAATTCCAGGAACTCCTCTTGATAGAACAGGCAAAGAATAGGTATAACAAGAGCTTATTCTCATGATATTTGAATAGTCTTTCAACAAGCTAAAATATATATACTTCTTAAAATTCACTACAGAAATATTTTTATGTATCAGATTGTTATTTGCATTATTTCTTCCATTCATCAAGTTCTGTTTAATTCTGTTTTGAGGTAAGTCATGTTCACTTGAAGTGCTAAATACCACTAATAATCCAACTATGAGTGTTAATATTAAAACTACTAAAATTAGTTGTAAATGTTGGCAGCAATTTTTCTTTCTATTTACTATATTTCGTCTTTGACAAATTCTAAATGAAAAAAGATAAAATAAAAAATCTCACTCATTTTACACTGCAAAACCAATCAAGCAGCTCAGTTAGTTCACATGTTAATGTATTTTAAGAAGGAAATCCTATTATCTAGGGGCAGTATGTAGTCATCACAGGTGTCGATACAAGGAAGTTTTTGTGTAGAACATAGAAAATGCAAAGAAAAGAACTGTACCCACTCCCCCACCCCTCCCGGGACTTAAACAATTTAGCATCTCACAATTGTTGGATCCAAAAAACCATGTGAGCACACGTGAGTGATAGCCCATAAGAGGTAGTTACAAGTCAATAAGTCCTGGCCAGTCCCACGGGGGAAAAGATCAGGTAAGGAAGTATGCACACATTACACATATGAGTGGCTCAATAGATAGACAGTCAGTGGAGCCCAACATTCTTTGGGTTGTGATGCCTCAGGCAGCTCTTCCGTGTAGGCCTCCAGTTGTTCCTTACAATATATTAAGTCTCGGATCCATTTCTTCATAGTAGGGGTGGATTTTTCACCCCAGTATTGCGCCACAGCACGCTTAGCCAGCAGGGTCGAGACAGCAACCACCCTCCTGTTGCAGGGCTTAAGATATTTCATATTACCTAGCAGGCATACCTCTGGTTCACACCGCACGCTCTCCAGCACAACATCTGTAAGCACACTCCCAACCTTGGCTCAGCATCAGCCAGTAATTCCGACCCACCTGTACATCCTGAAGGGAGCGGAACTGACCCTGTTAACACAGGTCACCCATCTGCGGAACACCCACAGTCTCTAACGTGCATACAGCGAGTTGCTTCTGAGCTGCCGAAAAGTCCAGATGTGCAGCAGTGGGGAGCTTCGAGGCATATAGGTAATCTAGCTGTGCTCTCTAGGCTAGAATGCCTTCTTACCCCTCCCACACAAATGACAGTAGGGCCGATTGCAGGGTCTTGAACATAGAGATAATCAAACGGATGGGGATATTCACAAACAGTTATAACAATTTGGGTAAAATAGACATTTTTGTAATTGCTATAAGATCAGCCTTTGACAATGGAAGTTTAGCCCGACGCTCCACCCTGTCTGTGATCTGTGTTACAACCTGTCCATAGTTCATGGAAATTACCTGGTCAGGATCTCTATGCAGCCAGATCCCCAAATATTTCACCAGGTCCCGGGTCCAAGTCAGAGGGAATTCTAGCTCAACCTCACTCGTGCCAGCCATAAGCGGGTACATCGTCAACTTAGCCCAGTTAATCCCTAACCCCGAAAAGCCCTCAAATTTCACATACTGCGGTGTAATTCCGGCAGGTAAGTCCCCGGTTCGCGCACATAAAGTAGAGCGAAGAGCATCGGTGACAGGGGGCAACCCTGCCGCGTGCCTCTGCAAATCTGGAAGGCCGAAGTCACCCAGCCATTGACTCGTACTCTGGCCATAGGCCCAGTATACAGTACCCTAATCCATTGAAGGAAGAACAGTGGAAGGTCCATCCTGGTTAAAACAGTAAACATATAGTCCAACTGAAGGGAATCAAATGCCTTCGCAGCATCCAGCAGCACCGCCACCTCTTGGAAGTCGGAGTCAAAGTAGTGTAAGGTAGCAAAAACCGTGTGCAGATTGTGAGTGGTAGACCTAGCGGGCACAAACCCTGACTGAGATACAAAAGGTACCAGGCTGTTCCTATTCCAGGTGAACGTTTGGTGTTGGTGACACCCGTACGTAGTGATAAAACGCTTGGGTATCCAATTTGTTGGATATAATGGCCTCACACACCCTTGAAGGTGTCATGCTTCATCATCGGCAATGCTCCTCGTTGGGCCGGCGGTGCAATACCCAACGGGCAACACCTCAAAGAGGGGCTCTTTGGCGGAGATCTTTTTCCAACTGCCGTATTGGTGAAGTGCGGGTGAGGGGCCAGTACTGTGTAGACGTTTATTAGAGATTAAAATTGGGGTAAAGGGTACCAGGATCAGGTTTATTCTAGCGGTCTCTTACTCCAAGTAAGGGACCGCTAGAATAAACTGGCCCCTCACCCACACTTCACCAATACGGCAGTTGGAAAAAGATCTCCGCCAAAGACCCCTCTTTAAGGTGTTGCCCGTTGGGTATTGCACGGCCGACCCAACGAGGAGCATTGCCGATGATGAAGCATGACACCTGCAAGGGTGTGTGAGGCCATTATATCCAACAAATTGGATAGCCAAGCGTTTTATCACTACGTACGGGTGTCACCAACACCAAACGTTCACCTGGAATAGGAACAGCCTGGTACCTTTTGTATCTCATTATAATTGGGGCTCACACCAAGCTGGACCTTCCACTCACCCTGAGAGTGGTAAACCCGCCCCAAACTATCTCCCTTCTTTGATGAAACAAACCCTGACTGGTCAGGGAGTACCAATAGAGGGACCAGCAGCTGCAACCGGAGAGCACTCATCTTTGCAAGGAACTTGGCTTCGACATTAATTGATCGAAAGAGGCCGATAAGAATCACAATGTTTAGCCACCTTATCAGGTTTTAAAAGCATAACAAGAAGGGCTTCCTTCAAGGTTGGGGGGAGATGTCCAGCATCATAAGCCTCTGCATATACTTCCAGAAGCCTTGGGGCCAAGTCATTAATGTAAGCTTTATAAAATTAGCTGGGGAGCCCATCCAGCCCATCAGCTTTACATAGGGAGAGACATAATTCCAAATTTAACATCCTCTACATCAAATGGTTGTGTAAGGTATTCCCTGTTTTCTAGTGATAACCATCCGAGGGCAACATCATCCAGGTAGGAGTGTATGTCTGCCTCTGGGACCTGAGAGTTGCACTTTTACAGTCTAGAATAAAAGTCAAGGACAGCCGTGCTAATCTCTGGTGTGGTTTAGTGAGCCATGCCCTCATCATCTAACATTTCCCTGATATATTCTTGACTCCTCGGAGCTGCCAGCTTCTGTGCCAGTGACCAGCTAGGCCAACCCCCCTCGCCATAATATTGTACTGTGCATCGTATGGACCTGTGAACCAATTCTTGATCCACTGTGTCATTGTCAGGGCACTACTAGCCTCCTAACATGTAGGAGGTGGATGAGCGATCCTGAGAGCAGTGCCTATCGCACTATAACACTGTGTCCCCAGTCCCCAGCAAGGGAGGGACTCGTGCAGGCAGCAAGGCCCAGAAATAACAACCTGAAAAGAAAGAGGAGCTGTTAAGAACAATATCACAGCATTTGTGCAAAAATTGTCACAGAGCTACATTACAACGGGTAGGCAAATTAACCAGAACTTGATGAATGGAAGAAATAATGCAAATAACAATCTGATGCATAAAAATATTTCTGTAGTGAATTTTAAGAAGTATATATATTTTAGCTTGTTGAAAGACTATTCAAATATCATGAGAATAAACTCTTGTTATACCTATTCTTTGCCTGTTCTATCAAGAGGAGTTCCTGGAATTAACAGCTTCAAATGAAATAATTTTTCTGGAGATAGTGCCTATTGTCTGAACCCTGATTTTTTCTACAGATATAACATTTTTTGGGGACAATGTCAAGAAGGGGTTAAATTGTGGATGTAAACAGAAGGTGTCAGCAATGAGCAGAAGAAACAGAAAGAGAAATAGCATGAGATGGAGGTTATCATGGCTGGCGTGTATGATGGAATGAAGAAACTTAAGGAATCCAGGGGAAAGAAGTTAAGATGAGCTAAAACTGTAGTTAGTGAAGTATGGACTGTGATGATTTAGAAAATCAGCAGAGGTATTAAATAGGATTTATAATTCAATGCACAAAAGTATTAACACAATGGACCTAATTACAATGTTGGTTGGAAAGCCTCTGACCGCTGGTCGAAGGTTTTCTGACTGACATTGTATGTTTAAACTCCAACTTCCATATTACAATAATGGCGGTCAGAGTGTAAAGTGGCCAGGGAATCTGACTTGGTTGTGACCGGCTAATGGAACCCGTCGGCCAGTCAGAAAGGCATCATAATCCCTTCAGGACGGCATTTCTGCTGTCGGGATTATGATGGCCCCTACTGTTCCTCATTCTCCGAAGGCACCTGAGATTCATGACAGGCCCGCTTCAGATGTTTAGCATGTTCCAAGGCAGCCTTGGGGTTGGGGAACATTTTTTGAGGCCCCCTCTGGGCCAATACACAAGCGGGCAGGATGTAGGATAGCGTAGGGTACCTCTTCGGAGTGTAAGAACTTTTTTACAGCACCAAACTCCCATCTTGAAGCCTGCACAGCGACTGTAAAATTGGGAAAGAATGAGAGTGAGTTGCTCTGATGTGCAATATCTTCCTTGTCTTGGGCCATATGCAAAATAACATTCCGATCCCTGTAATTCAACAGGCGTACTATAAGCGGGCAAGGAGGAGCGCCTGGGACAGCCGCGCCGCAAGGCAGCGGTGCACCCGTTCGGCGATAAACATGGGGGGCAACTGTTCAGTAACAAATATGTCCTTGATCAGACCCTCAATGAACAGCTCCATCTTGCCGACATTGGTGGATTCTGGAAGTCCCATAATACGAATATTATTAAGTCGGGAGCGAGCCTCCAAGTCCTTATTCTTGGCTTGGTTGAGAGACAGGACCCTCTCCATGTTCAGCGTCTTTACAGTGACCTCACTCAGTCCATCCTCAGTCGCAGACACGCGCTCTTCCACCTCCAATCGATGGTTCACTGCTGCCATCATCCCCTCTACGGACTGTAGACTGTGCTGCATGGCCAACAGCGTTGTCTCAAGGCTGAGGGGCCCTGCCAATGGGACGTCAGCTTCAGAGTCAGAAGCAGCCCTTTGTGAAGACTTATGTGAGGCGAGGTTGGGTTTTGTCAGTCCTCCCCATACTAGTGACAACTAATCCAAACGGGAATCCACAGGCCCAATGCGCCCAGATAAAACGTTCCTCACAGGCTGAGGGTCCAGGAATACCTAGGACGCTAGCCCCGATGGGCAAACAGTCATTGAGTACTTCAAGCCACAATAAGAAGAACCTTATCTACCACAGCAAGGAGAACGCACCACAACGCACCAGGTTGCAGTGGCGCCAGGTGCGTAGGCCCCCCAGGCACAGAGCAGCTTGCAACAAGTAAAATATCTACACAATGCTGTCTATCTCAGGAACTGGAATGCATAGAGATGCTCTGCCATTCACAAGTGAATCCCCAATTGAGTCAGCAGATGGGGGGAGCCACAAACCACCAACAGTCAACAATCCAGCAATGGGCTCAAGGGTAGTACAAAGCTGCACTGCACCAAAACCTCCAGCAGCAGCCCCAATCCAGTTCACGAAGAGCGCTTCCAATGCCACCACGCAGGAATGAAGTCAGCCAGACAGCACCACGAATCACCGCATAATCTAGTCACATCTGGCATGGCCCGCATCTCCCCTGCGCGCACCAGCACCCAGCCACAGCTCGCGGGCCGTGGTCCGAACCCCAGCCCGCGCCGCCTCCACAGCGACTGGCCTGGGTCAGACCGCCCCCACGCACCGCCGTAGGAGCTGGACGTGCAGGAGTCAGCGACGTCCCTCCTTCCAACAGAGGACAGGCAAAGTGGGAGCCGTGGGGCCCGATCCAGCAGGGGCACAGCTCCGCGACCCTCTCCGGCAGCAGGGGCAAAGTCCACAAAGCCGGCCCACAGTACTAGGAGTAGGCAGCAAGAGGGCACCGAGCGTGCTTCGCAATCTGGGACAGATCAGGAAGCGCCAAGAGAGTTCCCGCCAGGCGTGGGGACACACAGCAGCAGCCGTGGTTTGCCGATCTTAGGGCCACCCGGGGGCCGCCATTTTGTAAGGAAGATGCTGGGACCAGGCACACCTTGTCAACAGCCGTACCGGCGATTTTAGGCAATGATCTCGGCTCCCATCGGGGCAGGATTGACCAACGGTAAGGAGCACTCGGTTTCAGCACTTCAAAGTTGTGCAGTAGGCGGATATTGGGTGGATATGGGCTCAGCAGGGCAGAGCCTCTCTAAAGAGCGGCCATCTTGCTGTGCACTCAAACCACACCCCCAATCCTATTATCTTTGACTGCATTTATAAGGTACGAAAAAAACAGATTCAACTTTGAATTTTTGCAGGTAAAAATTTCAGTTAAAATCTCAGTCTAGCATTTCATCAGGAAATTATTCAAGAATGATTGTTTCAGCCTTGTAACCAGTACTTGCTCATAGATGTTATTACAATATGACTGGATTATTATTCAAATTGATGACTTCCATATTTGAGTGCTCAGATTGCTGGACATCAGCTAGATATGGCCATTCAGGAGCTGCATAATTTCTGTAAGGCACTCTTAGTCTCTCTGGTGTTTTGCATTTTAGCTGTTCATTATTACTGTCATTGTGTTCTAATTGTTCTGTTCCTTCTTCGATTGTCTCAGGTCATTGTTCTGTCTTCAGTATTCATTTTCTTTTTTTGCAACTTTTGCCAACCATTTTTCATGTTACACTTTTCCCATTAAAGTTCTTATGACTGGCTCTGATTTACAGTGCTCATTTATTATCTTCAGATCCATTTTCAAACACTGCTGGTGCCCTTACTTCATTTGCCACAGGCTGAGAGCTGTTTTTGATTTGATCATCTTCACCCCTTGTGGCAGACGAAAACTCACCAAGGTTTCAGGAGATTCAGAGCTGTGTTCTTGATCTTTGTTTCCTTTTTTGATGTTGAGACTCTGGAGTGTCTTCACATTGATCTTGTCCCTGCATCTCTTGCACTTGATGTGACTCAATTTTCTGATACCCATCCTGTAAGAATCCATATAGTGCTTTTTCTCCCTCTGAATCCACACATTAGATCAGGTTTCGATTTAGTGAGTTAGTAGCTGTTGTCACTGCTTCATCAGTTTGCGTCACCTTCTTCGTATGAGAAGTGTGAATCCACTGTGGCAATACAACATATTTCACAGCAGTGTTGGTCACGAGGATCATTTGATGCGACCCCTTCCAGTAAATGCAAAGCAGAGCAATTGTTGGACAGGATGCAGAACAATGTCATACATTCACCCCAGTACAGAGATCTGGGCCTAAATCCATCGGTTTATTTTCTCACCTTGCCATTCCAGTATGGACCCAGCCATATGCAGATCAGTCTTGACCCTGCGCCCAATGGGAACAGTCCAGCCCGAACTACCAGGCCAGGTCCTCCCTGGACTGGAAACGAGCATTCCTAGGACCTGATTTGGGCTTTCAGCCCTCACCAGCCTGGATAGCTTGACTCCAGTGGCATGGAGAGCACGGGACCCACGTCTGGGCATACCAGCCCCACTCGGGGTGATAAATGCAAATATCCCCTTAAATCGCTGCTATAATGATGGTCTCAAGACGTTGTTTTCCTTTTTAAATGCTACATTGAATGGTTTTTCGCCTCCTTATGTGTTATTGTTTGGGGATTTGAATTGTAGTATATCCAATTGTGGGCTAGCTCTATTCAGAAACAAAATTAGGGAAGAATCTCTAAATATCCCATTGGCCCAGTTCCCTGTCAAAGTCAAAACTAATAAAAGAGGTAAACTTGTCTTAGAAGGTCTATATAAAGCTGACTGTTTAATAGTAAATGGGAGGCTTCCTTCTGATACCCCGGCAGCTTGTACGCATAAATCACATAAGGGAAATTCAATCATTGATTATGTCATGGCTGATTATGCTCTATTCTCTAAGTTGAAAAATATGAAAGTCATTGAGTCTAATCTTAGTGACCATAATGCGTTGTTGCTTATAGTCTCCGTTAGTCTTCCGAAAGTGGACTCTTGGAGTATGGAGAGGGATCTGGTGAATTTTAACTCCATCTCTGGGAAATGTTTCTGGAATTTTCGTTGTTTTGAAAATCTGCTGCCCCTTTTGAATCAAACTGTTAAAAGCTTATCTCTCTGGGAAGGGAGAGAGCTGTTAGGATTTGCTAATTTTTTAGATTTGGTAATTGCAATAGCGAAGAAAAAACCTGGGGTGAAAAAATCGCTTGCAGTCCCTCCTTCTTTGCGGGCTTTAAATAAAGAAATTAATAAAGTAATAAGGGGGCAATATTTATTATTTACTCAAGAAGCCAAGCATAAATTGTCCATTTTAAAAAGAAGGAGAGCTAGGCTTAAGGCCCGTCTAAAACGTGATAAGGAAGACTCTCTCTGGATACAACTGAGAGAAGCCTCTTATAATGGTCAAGTAAAAAATTTTTGGTCTTTAATCGGCAGGGGCTGTGGGACCAGAGCCAGTGCCACTCCGATTGCCATCGAGGAACAGATTTGGGTCCAATACATTGAGAAACTGTACAGTAATAATAATGTGCAAGTACAAAGGGTGGAATTCAATGATGGTTCATGCGTATTTGATTGTCCCTCTGAAAAGGAAATTGAATTTGCTATCATGAACATGCGTTCCTCGGGCGCGATGGGGCCAGATAAAGTTCCCATCTCAGTACTGAAACAACAGAGTGAACTCTGGAGCAAGATTCTATTTCCAGTTTTTAAGTTCTGTTTTCTTAGCGGAACAGTCCCCCCCTCCTGGAAAGGAAGTATCATTGTCCCCTTATATAAAAAAGGGGCGAGAGATCTTCCCCAAAATTATCGTCAAATCGCTTTGCTTGACGCCATAGGTAAAGTTTTCGCAAAATGTATTCTCACTTTAATGAACCAATGGGTAACTGAATTTAATATTTTACCTATTGAACAAACAGGTTTTAGACAGAATCATGGAACTCTTGACAACCTGTCAGCCTTACAAGTCATCACAGAAAAATATGTTAAAGTTCGTGGTGGGCAGGTTTATGGGGCTTTCATCGACTTTTCCACCGCATTTGATAAGGTGGATAGGATATTACTGTGGAGAAAGCTATCTGATTTGGGTATGCCCTCTTATCTCATTAAGTTAATTCGTGCACTCTATTCTGATACTTGGTGCAGAGTTCTATTGGGAGGTGAACGCGACTTATCCAAATTAATTTTTACCTCTAATGGGTTAAAGCAAGGAAGCCTTTTGGCCCCCTTGCTATTCTCCCTTTATACTGTCGATTTACCTGTTGCCCTTTCATCGTGTGCTGGTATTGCCCCTTCCTTGGGGGGGGTTCCAATTGCATGCCTTATGTATGCAGACGACATCCTGATTTTGGACCTTACCCCGAAGGGCTTAAATAATCGCTTGCAGGCACTGTCTGAATACGCCGAAAACCATTACCTATTGATAAATACGGCAAAAAGCAAAGTGATGTGTTTCTCCGGCAGGAAGAAACCTAAATTTCTTAATTTTCCATGGTGTGTGGGGGAGAAAAAATTGGAAATTGTGAAATCATATACCTTCCTTGGTAAAATTGTCACAACTAACCTCAGTGACAAAGCCCATATAGATAACAACTCCCGAAAGGCTATTTCACAGGGAAAGAGTTTAATAGCCTTGTATAAAGCTACAGGTAGAAGGCATTTCTCAATTCTCTTAGATGTATTTAGAGCAAAAGTCCCTGCCTCCCTGTTATATGGCTTAGAGTTAATAGAGCAAAATCAATGGAGTTTCTTATCTTCCACGGAAGGAAAAATCTTGCGTAGTTTACTATCTGTTAGTTCTGCAAGTTCGACTGCTGCTATGAGACAGGAGCTTGGCCTTCGTAGCAGCTGGGCTCAAGGTTTGGCTGGCTCCATTCGTTGGGTTGTAGGCTTAGTAAAAAGTGAGTCTAATACCCTGAGATTTCTTATAAAAAATGAATTGCTAGGCAATCTAAATGAACATTCTTTGATTGTAAAAAACTTTAGATTTGCTGTGGCTCAATTGAAATTGGATGAAGAAACTTTATTTTCTTTATCCTCTTATCAATTAAAATCTCTATTGAGGATTTCTTCATGGGAATTGGGGTTTTGTCATGACAGAAATTCCCGTCTGTTAAAAAAAGGTTGTACTCCTGTTATTGATTCATGCATCTTGCGGAAAGCACAACCTTATATGTACTGGAATATCCCTCATGGCGTGCGTCGCTTAATGTACTTAATAAGACAAAACCTGCTTCCGCTGAAAGTTCTTTATGCTAGATGGTATGGTCACTCTCCACTCTGTGATCTTTGTCAGAAGCATGTTCAGGACTTCATGTAATCTTTGTTTGTCCAGTCCTGATGTCTTATAGGCGCAGATGGTTACGTTCAATTTGCTTACAACTTAATATTCTTTCTGCCCAGTCATTCCAGATGGCCTTGATTAACCCTCCTAATGAAATGTTTTGTTTTAAACTGTATGGCTTCTTTAAATGTTTCTTGGATTTTTATTAATATGTCATTTTTTCACTTGTGTTTGGTGTTATATGGACATTGTATGCATTTTTTCTTTCCTGTATGTATATTTTGTTTTATGTGGACCTCGAAAGAGTTCCTTTATCATAACAAATAAAAACTTGATAAATGCAAATAGAAAAATTGATTGACAAAATGCAGAACAATATCATATGTTCACCCCAGTACAGAGATCTGGGCCTAAATCCATCATTATTTTCCTCATCATGCCATTGCAGTTTAGACCCGGTCATATGCAAATCAGTCTTGACCCTACGCCCAATGGGAACAGTCCAGCCAGAACTGCCAGGCCAGGTCCTCCCTGGACTGGAAACAAGCATCCTAGGACCGGTTTTGGGCTTTCAGCCCTCATCAGCCAGGATAGGTTGACTCCAGTGTCATGGAGAGCACGGGACCCATGTCTGGGCATACCCGTCCCACTTGGGGTGACAAATGAAAAAAGAACAATTGATGGACAGAATGCAGAACAATGTCATAAATTCACCCCAGTACAGAGATCAGGCCTAAATCCATTGTTTTTTTGCTCACCATGCTATTCCAGTTTGGACCCAGCCATATCCAAATCAGTCTTGACCCTGCGCCCAATACGAACAGTCCAGTCCAAACTGCCTGGCCAGGTCCTCCCTGGAATGGAAACAAGCATCCTGGCACTGGTTTCGGGCTTTCAGCAATCATCAGCCAGGATAGCTTGACTCCAGTGGCATGGAGAGTATGGGACCGACGTCTGGGCATACCACATGTATAATTTATTCATCATTCCGTCCAGCCTTTGTTTGCGTAGCACTTTTCACCCTAAGTGGGATGGGTATGCACAGATGTGGGTCTGGCTGATGAAGGGTAATACCCAGAAACCGGTCTTAGGATGCTTGTTTCTGGTACAGGGAGGACCTGGTTTGGCAGTTCGGTCTGGACTGTTCCCATGAGGAACAGGGTCAAGAGTGATTTGCATATGGCTGGGTCTAAACTGGGGTGGCATGGTGAGCAAAAGAACGATGGATTTAACCCAGATCTCTTGACTGGGGGTAAATGTATGATTTATTCATCATTCTGTCCATCATTTGTTTGCGTCGCACTTTTCCCCCTAAGTTGGATGGATATGCCCAGACGTGGGTCCCTTGCTCACTGTGCCACTGCATTAGAGCTAGCCTGGCTGATGAAGGGTAATACCCAGTAACTGGTCCCAGGATGCTTGTTTCAGGTCCCGGTAGGACCTGGCTTGGCAGTTCGGTCTGGACTGTTCCATTGAGGCACAGGTTCAAGACTGATTTGCATATGGCTGGGTCTAAACTGGGGTGACATGGTGAGCAAAAGAACAATGGATTCAACCCAGATCTCTTGACTGGGGCTGAATGTATGATTTATTCAGCATTCTACCCATCATTTGTTTGCGTAGCACTTTTTTCACCCTAACTGGGATGGGTATGCCAGATATGGGTCCCTTGCCCACTATGTAACTGCATTCAAGCTAGCCTGGCTGATGAAAGGTAATACCCAAATACGTGTCCCAGGATGCTTGTTTCTGGTCCAGGGAGGACCTGGCTTGGCAGTTCGGTCTAGACTGTTCCCATGAGGCACAAGGACAAGAATGATTTGCATATGGCTGGGTCTAAACTGGGGTGGCATGGTGAGCAAAAGAACAATGGATTTACCCCAGATCT
Organism: Lissotriton helveticus; assembly: GCF_964261635.1. Lineage (NCBI taxonomy): Eukaryota > Metazoa > Chordata > Amphibia > Caudata > Salamandridae > Lissotriton > Lissotriton helveticus. The sequence goes on from NC_136057.1 coordinate 1,766,743,720, forward strand.
CTTGACTGGGGGTGAATGTATGATTTATTCAGCCTTCCGTCCACCAGTTGTTTGCATAGCTCTTTTTACCCTAAGTGGGATAGGTATGCCCAGACGTGGGTCCCTTACTCACTGTGCCACTGCATTCCTGGCTGATGAAGGGCAATATCCAGAAACCGGTCTTAGGATGCTTGTTTCTGGTCCAGGGAGGACCTGGTTTGGCAGTTCGATCTGGACTGCTCCCATGAGGCACAGGGTCAAGAGTGATTTGCATATGGCTGGGTCTAAACTGGGGTGGCATGGTGAGCAAAAGAACAATGGATTTAACCCAGATCTCTTGACTGAGGCTGAATGTATGATTTATTCAGCATTCCGCCCATCATTTGTTTGTGTAGCACTTTTTTCACCCTAAGTGGGATGGGTATGCCAGATATGGGTCCCTCGCCCACTATGCAAGTGCATTCAAGCTAGCCTGGCTGATGAAGGGTAATACCCAAATACCTGTCCCAGGATGCTTGTTTCTGGTCCAGGGAGGACCTGGCTTGGCAGTTCGGTCGAGACTGTTCCGATGAGGAACAGGGTCAAGAATGATTTGCATATGGCTGGGTCTAAATTTCGGTGGCATGGTGAGCTAAAGAACAATGGATTTAACCCAGATCTCTTGACTGGAGGTGAATGTATGATTTATTCAGCCTTCCGTCCACCATTTGTTTGCATAGCTCTTTTCACCCTAAGTGGGATAGGTATGCTCAGACGTGGGTCTCTTACTCACTGTGCCACTGCATTCCTGGCTGATGAAGGGTAATACCCAGAAACCGGTCCCTGGATGCTTGTTGTTGGTCCAGGGAGGACCTGGCATGGCAGTTCGGTCTGGACTGTTCCCATGATGTACAGGGTCAAGACTGATTTGCATATGGCTGGGTCTAAACTGGGGTGGCATGGTGAGCAAAAGAACGATGGATTTAACCCAGATCTCTTGACTGGGGTGAATGTATGATTTATTCAGCATTCTGTCCATCATTTGTTTGCGTCACACTTTTCCCCCTAAGTTGGATGGATATGCCCAGACGTGTTCCCTTGTTCACTGTGCCACTGTTTTCAAGCTACACAAAAGGGGATGATGGACGGAGCGCTTGAACAAATCAAACACTCACCCCCAGTCAACTGATCTGGGTTTAATCCATCACCATTCTTTAGTTCACTCAGCCACCCCAGTTCAGACATGGCTATATGCAAATCAGTCTGACCCTGTGCCTTATGGGAACAGTCTAGCCCGAACTGCCAAGCCATGTCTTCCCTGGACCGGAAACAAGCATCCTGGGACCGGTTTCGGATTCATAATCCTCATCAGCCAGGCTATCTTGAATCCAGTGGCCAAGTGAACAAGGGACTCACGTCTGAGTATACCCTGCCACACTTAGGGCGAACAAAGCGACACAAAAGGGGATGATGGACGGAGCGCTTGAACAAATCAGACACTCACCCCCAGTCAACTGATCTGGGTTTAATCCATCACCATTCTTTAGTTCACTCAGCCACCCCAGTTCAGACATGGCTATATATCAAATCAGTCTGACCCTGTGCCTTATGGGAACAGTCCAGCCCGAACTGCCAAGCCATGTCTTCCCTGGACCGGAAACAAGCATCCTGGGACCGGTTTCGGATTCATAATCCTCATCAGCCAGGCTATCTTGAATCCAGTGGCCAAGTGAACAAGGGACTCACGTCTGAGTATACCCTGCCACACTTAGGGCGAACAAAGCGACACAAAAGGGGATGATGGACGGAGCGCTTGAACAAATCAAACACTCACCCCCAGTCAACTGATCTGGGTTTAATCCATCACCATTCTTTAGTTCACTCAGCCACCCCAGTTCAGACATGGCTATATGCAAATCAGTCTGACCCTGTGCCTTATGGGAACAGTCCAGCCCGAACTGCCAAGCCATGTCTTCCCTGGACCGGAAACAAGCATCCTGGGACTGGATTCGGATTCATAATCCTCATCAGCCAGGCTATCTTGAATCCAGTGGCCAAGTGAACAAGGGACTCACGTCTGAGTATACCCTGCCACACTTAGGGCGAACAAAGCGACACAAAAGGGGATGATGGACGGAGCGCTTGAACAAATCAAACACTCACCCCCAGTCAACTGATCTGGGTTTAATCCATCACCATTCTTTAGTTCACTCAGCCACCCCAGTTCAGACATGGCTATATGCAAATCAGTCTGACCCTGTGCCATATGGGAACAGTCCAGCCCGAACTGCCAAGCCATGTCTTCCCTGGACCGAAAAAACAAGCATCCTGGGACCGGTTTCGGATTCATAATCCTCATCAGCCAGGCTATCTTGAATCCAGTGGCCAAGTGACCAAGGGACTCACGTCTGAGTATACCCTGCCACACTTAGGGCGAACAAAGCGACACAAAAGGGGATGATGGACGGAGCGCTTGAACAAATCAAACACTCACCCCCAGTCAACTGATCTGGGTTTAATCCATCACCATTCTTTAGTTCACTCAGCCACCCCAGTTCAGACATGGCTATATGCAAATCAGTCTGACCCTGTGCCTTATGGGAACAGTCCAGCCCGAACTGCCAAGCCATGTCTTCCCTGGACCGGAAACAAGCATCCTGGGACCGGTTTTGGATTCATAATCCTCATCAGCCAGGCTATCTTGAATCCAGTGGCCAAGTGAACAAGGGACTCACGTCTGAGTATACCCTGCCACACTTAGGGCGAGCAAAGCAACACAAAAGGGGATGATGGACGGAGCGCTTGAACAAATCAAACACTCACCCCCAGTCAACTGATCTGGGTTTAATCCATCACCATTCTTTAGTTCACTCAGCCACCCCAGTTCAGACATGGCTATATGCAAATCAGTCTGACACTGTGCCTTATGGGAACAGTCCAGCCCGAACTGCCAAGCCATGTCTTCCCTGGACGGGAAACAAGCATCCTGGGACCGGTTTCGGATTCATAATCCTCATCAGCCAGGCTATCTTGAATCCAGTGGCCAAGTGACCAAGGGACTCACGTCTGAGTATACCCTGCCACACTTAGGGCGAACAAAGCGACACAAAAGGGGATGATGGACGGAGCGCTTGAACAAATCAAACACTCACCCCCAGTCAACTGATCTGGGTTTAATCCATCACCATTCTTTAGTTCACTCAGCCACCCCAGTTCAGACATGGCTATATGCAAATCAGTCTGACCCTGTGCCTTATGGGAACAGTCCAGCCCGAACTGCCAAGCCATGTCTTCCCTGGACCGGAAACAAGCATCCTGGGACCGGTTTTGGATTCATAATCCTCATCAGCCAGGCTATCTTGAATCCAGTGGCCAAGTGAACAAGGGACTCACGTCTGAGTATACCCTGCCACACTTAGGGCGAGCAAAGCAACACAAAAGGGGATGATGGACGGAGCGCTTGAACAAATCAAACACTCACCCCCAGTCAACTGATCTGGGTTTAATCCATCACCATTCTTTAGTTCACTCAGCCACCCCAGTTCAGACATGGCTATATGCAAATCAGTCTGACACTGTGCCTTATGGGAACAGTCCAGCCCGAACTGCCAAGCCATGTCTTCCCTGGACGGGAAACAAGCATCCTGGGACCGGTTTCGGATTCATAATCCTCATCAGCCAGGCTATCTTGAATCCAGTGGCCAAGTGAACAAGGGACTCACGTCTGAGTATACCCTGCCACACTTAGGGCGAACAAAGCGACACAAAAGGGGATGATGGACGGAGCGCTTGAACAAATCAAACACTCACCCCCAGTCAACTGATCTGGGTTTAATCCATCACCATTCTTTAGTTCACTCAGCCACCCCAGTTCAGACATGGCTATATACAAATCAGTCTGACCCTGTGCCTTATGGGAACAGTCCAGCCCGAACTGCCAAGCCATGTCTTCCCTGGACCGGAAACAAGCATCCTGGGACCGGTTTCGGATTCATAATCCTCATCAGCCAGGCTATCTTGAATCCAGTGGCCAAGTGAACAAGGGACTCACGTCTGAGTATACCCTGCCACACTTAGGGCGAACAAAGTGACACAAAAGGGGATGATGGACGGAGCGCTTGAACAAATCAAACACTCACCCCCAGTCAACTGATCTGGGTTTAATCCATCACCATTCTTTAGTTCACTCAGCCACCCCAGTTCAGACATGGCTATATGCAAATCAGTCTGACCCTGTGCCTTATGGGAACAGTCCAGCCCGAACTGCCAAGCCATGTCTTCCCTGGACCGGAAACAAGCATCCTGGGACCGGTTTCGGATTCATAATCCTCATCAGCCAGGCTATCTTGAATCCAGTGGCCAAGTGAACAAGGGACTCACGTCTGAGTATACCCTGCCACACTTAGGGCGAACAAAGCGACACAAAAGGGGATGATGGACGGAGCGCTTGAACAAATCAAACACTCACCCCCAGTCAACTGATCTGGGTTTAATCCATCACCATTCTTTAGTTCACTCAGTCACCCCAGTTCAGACATGGCTATATGCAAATCAGTCTGACCCTGTGCCATATGGGAACAGTCCAGCCCGAACTGCCAAGCCATGTCTTCCCTAGACCGGAAACAAGCATCCTGGGACCGGTTTCGGATTCATAATCCTCATCAGCCAGGCTATCTTGAATCCAGTGGCCAAGTGACCAAGGGACTCACGTCTGAGTATACCCTGCCACACTTAGGGCGAACAAAGCGACACAAAAGGGGATGATGGACGGAGCGCTTGAACAAATCAAACACTCACCCCCAGTCAACTGATCTGGGTTTAATCCATCACCATTCTTTAGTTCACTAAGCCACCCCAGTTCAGACATGGCTATATGCAAATCAGTCTGACCCTGTGCCTTATGGGAACAGTCCAGCCCGAACTGCCAAGCCATGTCTTCCCTGGACCGGAAACAAGCATCCTGGGACCGGTTTTGGATTCATAATCCTCATCAGCCAGGCTATCTTGAATCCAGTGGCCAAGTGAACAAGGGACTCACGTCTGAGTATTCCCTGCCACACTTAGGGCGAACAAAGGGACACAAAAGGGGATGATGGACGGAGCGCTTGAACAAATCAAACACTCACCCCCAGTCAACTGATCTGGGTTTAATCCATCACCATTCTTTAGTTCACTCAGCCACCCCAGTTCAGACATGGCTATATGCAAATCAGTCTGACCCTGTGCCTTATGGGAACAGTCCAGCCCGAACTGCCAAGCCATGTCTTCCCTGGACCGGAAACAAGCATCCTGGGACCTGTTTCGGATTCATAATCCTCATCAGCCAGGCTATCTTGAATCCAGTGGCCAAGTGAACAAGGGACTCACGTCTGAGTATACCCTGCCACACTTAGGGCGAACAAAGCGACACAAAAGGGGATGATGGACGGAGCGCTTGAACAAATCAAACATTCACCCCCAGTCAACTGATCTGGGTTTAATCCATCACCATTCTTTAGTTCACTCAGCCACCCCAGTTCAGACATGGCTATATGCAAATCAGTCTGACCCTGTGCCTTATGGGAACAGTCCAGCCCAAACTGCCAAGCCATGTCTTCCCTGGACCGGAAACAAGCATCCTGGGACCGGTTTCGGATTCATAATCCTCATCAGCCAGGCTATCTTGAATCCAGTGGCCAAGTGAACAAGGGACTCACGTCTGAGTATACTCTGCCACACTTAGGGCGAACAAAGCGACACAAAAGGGGATGATGGACGGAGCGCTTGAACAAATCAAACACTCACCCCCAGTCAACTGATCTGGGTTTAATCCATCACCATTCTTTAGTTCACTCAGCCACCCCAGTTCAGATATGGCTATATGCAAATCAGTCTGACCCTGTGCCTTATGGGAACAGTCCAGCCCGAACTGCCAAGCCATGTCTTCCCTGGACCGGAAACAAGCATCCTGGGACCGGTTTCGGATTCATAATCCTCATCAGCCAGGCTATCTTGAATCCAGTGGCCAAGTGAACAAGGGACTCACGTCTGAGTATACCCTGCCACACTTAGGGCGAACAAAGCGACACAAAAGGGGATGATGGACGGAGCGCTTGAACAAATCAAACACTCACCCCCAGTCAACTGATCTGGGTTTAATCCATCACCATTCTTTAGTTCACTCAGCCACCCCAGTTCAGACATGGCTATATGCAAATCAGTCTGACCCTGTGCCTTATGGGAACAGTCCAGCCCGAACTGCCAAGCCATGTCTTCCCTGGACCGGAAACAAGCATCCTGGGACCGGTTTCGGATTCATAATCCTCATCAGCCAGGCTATCTTGAATCCAGTGGCCAAGTGAACAAGGGACTCACGTCTGAGTATACCCTGCCACACTTAGGGCGAACAAAGTGACACAAAAGGGGATGATGGACGGAGCGCTTGAACAAATCAAACACTCACCCCCAGTCAACTGATCTGGGTTTAATCCATCACCATTCTTTAGTTCACTCAGCCACCCCAGTTCAGACATGGCTATATGCAAATCAGTCTGACCCTGTGCCTTATGGGAACAGTCCAGCCCGAACTGCCAAGCCATGTCTTCCCTGGACCGGAAACAAGCATCCTGGGACCGGTTTCGGATTCATAATCCTCATCAGCCAGGCTATCTTGAATCCAGTGGCCAAGTGAACAAGGGACTCACGTCTGAGTATACCCTGCCACACTTAGGGCGAACAAAGCGACACAAAAGGGGATGATGGACGGAGCGCTTGAACAAATCAAACACTCACCCCCAGTCAACTGATCTGGGTTTAATCCATCACCATTCTTCATCCCCACCCCACCCCCTTGTTCACTTGGCCACTGGATTCAAGATAGCCTGGCTGATGAGGATTATGAATCCGAAACCGGTCCCAGGATGCTTGTTTCCGGTCCAGGGAAGACATGGCTTGGCAGTTCGGGCTGGACTGTTCCCATAAGGCACAGGGTCAGACTGATTTGCATATAGCCATGTCTGAACTGGGGTGGCTGAGTGAACTAAAGAATGGTGATGGATTAAACCCAGATCAGTTGACTGGGGGTGAGTGTTTGATTTGTTCAAACGCTCCGTCCATCATCCCCTTTTGTATCGCTTTGTTCGCCCTAAGTGTGGCAGGGTATGCTCAGACGTGAGTCCCTTGTTCACTTGGCCACTGGATTCAAGATAGCCTGGCTGATGAGGATTATGAATCCGAAACCGGTCCCAGGATGCTTGTTTCCGGTCCAGGGAAGACATGGCTTGGCAGTTCGGGCTGCACTGTTCCCATGAGGCACAGGGTCAGACTGATTTGCATATAGCCATGTCTGAACTGGGGTGGCTGAGTGAACTAAAGAATGGTGATGGATTAAACCCAGATCAGTTGACTGGGGGTGAGTGTTTGATTTGTTCAAACGCTCTGTCCATCATCCCCTTTTGAAACGCTTTGTTCGCCCTAAGTGTGGCAGGGTATGCTCAGACGTGAGTCCCTTGTTCACTTGGCCACTGGATTCAAGATAGCCTGGCTGATGAGGATTACGAATCCGAAACCGGTCCCAGGATGCTTGTTTCCGGTCCAGGGAAGACATGGCTTGGCAGTTCGGGCTGCACTGTTCCCATGAGGCACAGGGTCAGACTGATTTGCATATAGCCATGTATGAACTGGGGTGGCTGAGTGAACTAAGGAATGGTGATGGATTAAACCCAGATCAGTTGACTGGGGGTGAGTGTTTGATTTGTTCAAACGCTCCGTCCATCATCCCCTTTTGTATCGCTTTGTTCGACCTAAGTGTGGCAGGGTATGCTCAGACGTGAGTCCCTTGTTCACTTGGCCACTGGATTCAAGATAGCCTGGCTGATGAGGATTATGAATCCGAAACCGGTCCCAGGATGCTTGTTTCCGGTCCAGGGAAGACATGGCTTGGCAGTTCGGGCTGCACTGTTCCCATGAGGCACAGGGTCAGACTGATTTGCATATAGCCATGTCTGAACTGGGGTGGCTGAGTGAACTAAAGAATGGTGATGGATTAAACCCAGATCAGTTGACTGGGGGTGAGTGTTTGATTTGTTCAAACGCTCCATCCATCATCCCCTTTTGTATCGCACTGTTTTCAAGCTAGCCTTGCTGATGAAGGGTAATACCCAGTAACTGGTCCCAGGATGCTTATTTCAGGTCCCGGTAGGACCTGGCTTGGCAGTTCGGTCTGGACTGTTCCCATGAGGCACAAAGTCAAGACAGTTTTGCATATGGCTGGGTTTAAACTGGGGTGGCATGGTGAGCAAAATAATCATGGATTTACCCAGATCTCTTGTCTGGGGGTGAATGTATTATTTATTCAGCAATCCTTCCATCATTTGTTTCCGTAGCACGCTTCCAGCAAGGCACAGACAAGTCTTGCCGACATGCTCTTTCTCCAAAATCTAGGCCATAATAAATCAGCCAGTCCCCTGCAATACTCAATAACAATATAATCTATGATATTCGCAAGTGAAGCTGTGTAGACAGAATGGATTCTCATGGGTCTCCTCATCGGCACTTCATTGGGGGAAAAGTTTTGTTCTTTTACTTGGGTGGTTCTGAGGCTCATCAAAACAAATGGAACAACACAGGATTACAATGTTCATTTATCTAAGATCCTGTACTTTCTCTATTTTTTGTGTCATAATTGAGGAATTAAAGGAATTACCCAATACGTCCTTTAAAATGGCCTCGTCTATCACTTGTTAAGTCATTGGCATAGTTCCTGACACAGCCTCTGGAGTAAGATTGTATTGGAGTATTTGGGGTAAACCGCTTCTGGTTTTACTTTTATTCTCATTGACTTTAGACCTTTTATCAGTCCGATTTCTTTAGCATTAACACCCCACACTTTCTCCCTATCTGTACATTTTAAATCAGGAGGTACAAAAGATCTTTTCCTAATTAAACTGACAGGACTTGTGTCACATACTATGAATTCATAGTTTGATGGGGCCATCCTTCAAAGGACAATTTGCTGAAACACCTTTTACTTTTCTGTTTATTAGAAATGTTTACATCTTGGATTCATCTTCATGAGTAGAGTAGGTTTGGAACCTCCATCAGACAAACTGTGGAATGGGTAATGTTAGAAATGGGATCCCCGGCTGGCCAGGGCTTGCACCAAAGTCAGTTAGAGACCACAATTCCCACGTCAGGGCAAGGGAGTTACACACCAAGATAACCCCTGCTCACCCTCTTGGTAACGTGACACGAGCAATAAGGCTAAACTCGGAGGCAATGTGAGTTAAGTGTTTGCGTGCGCACCCAGCAACACCACCCAAGGCCCACCACAAAGGAAACTCCACACAAGGTTATGTATAAAAATAGCCTCTGTATTACACCAAAACACATTAGATTAAAACACACACTTTACAATGTGCCAAAAGGCACGGGCAGAATTTACAGGGGTTTATGTACAAGACAGGGCCACAGGGACCACTGTCAGGAATATGCACTTGTAGGTTTTTAGAATAATAATCACTGTACCACAAAATAGAACATAAAGCACACAACCAGTAACTACTGGTAAGAGGTAAGTACCACCTACGCAACCCTAACCACCGTAGGAGAATATTACGCAGGGAACCAGGACCTCACTAGCAACACCTGTACTAGGAGAAAGCAGCCACCTAAGTATCACCATACAGTTAGGGGTATAAGCATAGGAACATTACACATGATGCATCACAACATTCAGAGGTGTAGGGAAGGAAAACACATGATGCATAAACATACATTCAGCGGTGTAAGAACAAGGCACATGATGCATCAAAAACACATTCAGAGGTGCAGCAAAGAACACTTTGCAGAAATCACATTAGGCCACAACCAGTGACTGTCCAAAATGTCAGGGGCCTAAACGTAGCAGCTGCCCACTAAGTGCTGGGCAGCTGTGGAGATGATGTGGCCAACACTGGAGCCTCACAGACTCTGGCCAAAGCACTCGTGTCCCCCAAGAGCCTCTCGGGCTCAAACAATAATGCACTCAGGAGCCTCTCAGGGCTCGTAACACAAATGTGGACCTCGTTGGAGTCCCTCGTGGACTCGACATAGACAAAATGAGCCAAGAGCCTCCCGTGGGCTCTAAATAACAAAATGCCCCCGGAGCCTCTCTGGGCTCTTTAACAATACGGCCGGTCGTTGGAGTCCCTCCTCTGGGAACTCGAGATCGAGCGAGGCCCCACGGGCTTCCCAACACTCCGGGCCTTGCACTGGCAGGGAGGGGCGGGCACCGGCAATGTGCCCAGACGCCCCCCTCCCCATCAAAGTACTCACCGGTCTTTGCGGCGCCTGGCGCTCCTCGGGACTCTCCAGCGTCGCGGCCTCCTCTCGCTCTCCGGGGCTCTCCCTCGCTCTAGGGAGCCCCGAGGGGGACGGCGTCTTCATTTGGGGCAATGCATTAGCGCGGAGTAGGCACCCGCCGCTTCCTGCTTCGTCTCGCTCTGCGGTGGGGCCGGGACTTGTGGATCTCCTCGGGCCAGCAGCCAATCACGGCGCGGCCCGGGGAAAGACGTCATGGAGGTATCCCGGGCTGGCAGCCAATCCCAGCGCGGCCCGGGGAGGACGTCACGAGTGGTCCCGGGCCAACGGTGGCGAACTCGGGGATATCACGAGGGGTAGGCTCCCTCGAAACAAGTAATAAAGCGAGGTGGGCACTCGCTGGGGCACAAAAACGGCACAGGTCAAGTCGCAGGGTGGGCACCTGCACAAGGTCAAAGAAAGCGCTTCCAAGGGCTAGGGGGATGATTGCAGCGCTCCCAAGCGCTACACGGACAAGGAAAAAGAAAAGCGCTCCCAAGCGCTAGTGCAAAATAAAGCGCTCTCCAGTGCTAGGGGCAAACAGAAAGCAACAAAGTCCTTCAGGAGTCCAGGACATCTGCAGTCCAGGGGCTGGGCAAGGCCCAGGGAGGCAAGCCTTCCCCTGGGCCCAAGCAGCAGCATGCCCCTGGTAGATTCGAGTTGGAAACAAGAACATTTTGTAAGGGGACACAGCCCCTTTTTATACAGTGAATTCCTTTGTCTCAGAGTGCAGGGTGGGGGAAAAACCAGTCGCAGCTGGTTTTGGAGCACTGTGATGTGCTCAACCACCCTTTCCTTTCACTGGCCAGGCTAGGGACATTAGACGCACCACAGAGGTGGAGCCAGCATTGTGTGGGGAAAGCCCAGCCCTATTCAGGTCCCAGGTGCACAACTCCCTCACATCACACATGCTAATCTCAACACTCACCACCGGGGCAGACCCATCATGACTCATGGAGCCTGGCACACCAGCCAGCTCCAGCCAATCACAAGCCAGCACATTCACTGCACACACAGGCACACTTCTAGAAGTGGCACTTCCATATTAGACACAAACACGCTGCACGCATTATTGCGCAGCATTCAATCACACGAGTCCGCACATACCAGATTCAAGCCTGCACACCACAGGCATCAGGAACTACCAGGGACACATACATTCCCCATGCATTCCTATGGGAGGGCAGGCCTTTCTCACCACACGCACTCAGAGTGCGCACGCACTTTCCACTGGGACACAGTGAAAGTGCGCAGAAACCAAGAATCACCATAATTATTTAATAATACCAGGCAAAAAGTTCAGGGGCAAACCTGCCAGAAGGGCCAAGTCCAACAGGTAACATCTGTACGGATCTAAAATGATCCTGGGTGGCCATTCACTTAATCTTCTACATGAGTCCCTCTGGTCTACCTCTCGAACTGCACTAAGCACGCACTCTTCCTCCACTCTCGGGCACAGCCATTGTTTGTGGTTTGGGCCAAGACCAGTGGGTCTTTCAGACGTTGTTAAAACTGGGGGAAGATATTGATTTATTAAAGGGTTCTGCTAATTTTGTTAAAAATTATTTCCAATACATTGCATGCTGTGATTCACCATTGGTCACTTGTGGCATTTTTGCATTATATGGCCTCAGATTCTGCATGTTTTGCACAGGGATCAGTCGGGCTAACTGCATTACTTCATTATGAGGCATTACATTCATGTTCTGAAATTGAGAATTTCTCTGAGCAGCATTCAGTACTCTGTTAATTTTCAGCCTACAATCTTGGCTCCAATGTTCTATCATGTTTCAAAACTGGCATGGTGTGCTTTTTTCCAGGGTGCTAATATTCACATTTACAATTGAAATGACAACAAAACCTCTGCCTCCTTGAGGAACAACATTCCTGGGGGGGGGGGCATATTGAACTCCTGCTGATGCATACTGAACACCACCTTGAAGACCAACTCCCTGCGGCCCCCATATTTATACTTGAAACAAAATCAAAACCCTAGCCTGACATGGAAGAACTCTGTCTACTTCTTTGAGTCAGCTTCCTTTTTGCCAACATGTGACTTTCCTTAATTTTCCATTGTTTTGCATCACAAGTGTCACTACAATACTGGTATACTTCAACATTTCATCCAAAGGTTTTGACTGCCAACACATCACATTCTGCTATATCAAGAACTAAGTTATGGGCACAATCCAAGCACAAACACTGAAAAGAAATCCATTAAGGCTTTCACAAGCTTGATCTTTTACTCCACTGTTCTGTCTACAAATTGCATTAGACTCACATAATAAGCATGCCTGACTCTCTTGGCACTTTCCAGTATAATTTTAGACTACTTGACCTCTCTACGCAGAACCTTCAGTTCAAATGTTCAATTACTGTATTTTATTTGTTCATCACTTTGAGAGACTATTATTTTGGACACTTCGCATCAGTTCTTCTGTTGACCAGATGACAACCCCTTTAAAATTCCATCCACTAATCTTGGGCAGACACAATCTCAAACAATGTATTAAAATCTACCTAAAGTACCTTTGAAATGGTTATACGTCTTTCTACATCTATGCACCACTTATTGGGCTCTCCCCTAAGGTTTGAACGTGTATATGTGAATGAAAGAAGATCTGATTGACTCCAAGGTACATGCATATACATTCCTTAATTCACTTCTCTCTCAGGAGTTTTGGTAACCACTCTAGTCTCAGGTCCACTTGCACTTGTTCTCTTCTCAGTTTCACTCACTAGCCTTTTCTTAAGTTTTCTCACCTTAATGTTACCATTCAGGGGAAGTCACATGTTCTTGCAATCAGAAGTGATCCTGTTCCAATCTTTAATCCACAGACAAGTATGTAAACCCTTGTTAAGCACCAAGTCATAGGCAGGTGTATCTTCAAGTGGCATTTTCTCTCTCTTACAAATGGTAATGGAAGGCTTCTTAAACAAATTCCCGTTTTCTTTACTGAAACTCACTCTATTGAGCCACAACAATCCAACAATCGCAACGTGGCACTTAGTGATAACTAACCAATCCCTGCGCATCTCTCAACACCAACCAAAGAATCCTAGCACAGTGCTCAATGAAATAATCAGCCAATCTCTACTCAGTTCACAACACAATCAACCAATTGCAGTTCATCTAGTTCAAAGGATAATGCAAGTCTTTGCATCACCACATGACAACCAACTGATTATAGCTCAACTTGCTACAGTATGTGATCTGAGTTTGGCACACTTAAAACAAGTAAACAATTCACAATGTTTGCCTGCTTTGCCTTAAAATGAAGAAATATTAAACTTCTTCTTAAAGAAATCACACAAAAAGGGGAAGCAGGCTTTCAGCCAGCAGTATCCTACTCTTGATCAGTGTGTTTACTCATGTGCATCTAATATTATCAAAAGAATAAACAACTGCCAATATAGGTTGATATGCATTCACATCTAGACCTTAAGTGTCCATTTGGAGCCTCACAACACACACCTCAACTTGAGAAAACATATTTCAATTATAAGATATATCTGCAGGTCATCGATTTTCTTCAAAATCAGAAATCCAAACCTTAAACTTTAAAAGAAAACACATTTAATAACAAGAATCCATCAACTCAGTAATAAAAAATATACACTGCACATGTAGTGACAACAAAATCAATGCAAAACACAGTAAACACTGACAATTCTACTTAAAATGACATATATCTCATCAAAATTGCAATACCCGGAAGTCCTACTATTTCACAAATCAAAGCTGTATAACCAAATTGCTCACAACCTGCATACATTATTTATTATACTGGAAACTCAATCTCTCAAAGCACAGTTCAACATACAATATTATGATCCCAGTGGCACACTGTACCACAATGCATCACCCTATTTACACTCTCTTCTCCATAATTCAATGACTAGCTTGAAGAACACTGGAACCCTGCCACCAATCCAAATAGGACCAACTGAATTCGGGAATACAGACTGAATCAGGGCAATTTATTTTCTGTATCTAATTATCTGTAGCATCAAGATCTATGGCCATATGTATCATCAACCTGATTTGCGATTCTGAAATAGCGATTTTTTTAGAAATCGCCATTTCAAAATCGCAAATTGGGATGTATGTACAAATTCGCAATTTTTTTGCGAGTTCTTAGTATTCCTTAATTGCGATTTGCAAATTGTGGATTGCAATTAAGGAATACTTTCCCATTCATTTATATGGGCCAGGAGGCCCATAGGAATGAATGGGAAGTTATTCTTAATTTGCGATTCGCAATTTGAGAATCGCAAATTGAGAATAATTTCAAGGGTGCAGGGGTGTCCAAAGGACACCCTGTTCCACCCTGTTCCACCCCTGAAATAAGCATGGGTGCACATGTGGCGCACATACATGCCCTAAGGGCATGTATGTGCGTCACATGGCACTTTGAAAAATGCAAACATTTGCATTTTTCAAGGAATTCGCAATTTACCACCAACTTGAAGTTGGGGTAATTTGCGATTCCTTAAGGACAATTTGCACATTTTTTTTGCTTCATACATTGCATTTAAGGATTCGCAAAATTTGCGATTCGTTAAATGCAATTGCAAAATAAGGAATCGCAAATTTTGCAATTCCTTATTTTGCACCAGATTTTCCTTAATACATACCATTTAGAAAATTTGCATTCGCAATTTCGGCGTTTGCGAATGCAAATTTGCTTGATACATATGGCCCTAAGTTTGTAACCATTTCAATTTAGTCTCAAACTATCCTCTGCTGCCAAATCAGATGATGCTTTTTTTTAAATGTCATATCAAACTGCTTATGGTGGATCAAGAGTGGTGTTAATCTCCCAAGGATGTTGTTGTTCCTTAAATGGATCTTGTCAACAAAATTTAAATGCAAGCTGCAAAGCAGATTAGGCTTTATAATGAAAACAAGACAATTAGTATAACAAAACCATGAATGTTTATTATGGGTTAAAATCATTACAGAAAGTACATTGAATGGTTAGAAGTCAGTCACGGATCCACTTAAATTAAGAAATAACATGAAGCTCAGAATAAAATGCAAGAAATAACTACACATTAACAAATATAGTTCAGTTATATGGAATAAAGCAACATCAAATGTCAAATCAGCATGGTGTTGTCAATTCTTTCATACAATTGTGCAAGAGTCACACAGATTCGACCAATAACATTAAAGGGAGAACTATACAGTTTCTGAGCTCACATTCCAAACATTTTCCCACAGATTCGCATAATGTAGTTCGCATCATTGGTGCCCTTCAAGTGCCTAAATTGTTAAAAGAAATGGTGTTACCTAATATAGAAGGAAAAGTTCTCATAATGAAGAATTACACCTTGGGCCCAATAAGGGATGGTTTGAGTAAATAAACTCCCAATTGAACACCGTGTTGCAGAACTTCAAAGGAAGAATACATCCTTCTCTATCTGCATGGTAAAGTGACATAACTTCTCAAACATTCTTTATAATGTTGCATGAGCAGGAACCATCTGTGAGCAAGGTGAGACAAAAGTGAAAAGATGACTGCATGTTGAAAGATGGCTGGCAGCATCACTGAACGTTTTGAAATTAAAACCTACATTGTTCAGTATTAAAATAAGCACAGTTTCCTCAGGATAATGTCTTTGTTTCAACTATATTTTAATCATACTGTTCTAATAATGTTGTGCATTTAATGAGAACCCCTTTCTCAATCTGTCATTTCAAAAAAGTTTCATTTCATCTCATTTCAAGATTGCCATGATGGATTGAACAACTTGAATTTGAACCTCTTCTCCATTAGCGATTGCATGCAATTAATATTGCAAATAGCATGTTATGTACTTGATAACTCAGGACCAACTTTGTATGTGGCATGACAATTAGCAGTACCAAGTCTTACTTTATTATAGCTTTGTTCTAGCTATTTTCATATAATATTTATTTCAGCTGGTTTTCAGTATTAGTTATAATACTAGTGAGTGATTACTTGAGTACAATTTCATATAACTGTGCTTTTCTGCCAGTGCTTTTCTGTTCGATTTTTACTTGTATTACCTACTGTTTCATACATTTCTAATTGTTTAATTCTTTGGTTACACAAATTCCAAATGCAAACTAGTTCTCCTCCTACTTTTTTTCCAATTTCCCCAGGGGAACCAAGTCTAAGCTAGTTCAAATGGAAAAAAGGTTTTGGAAAATTATCTTAAAGTTTGTGGGCCAAACTTAACAGCAGAAAAAAGAAGTCTTCTTTCTTACTTCATTGTTTAGGCACTGATGGTCAGGAGGTTTTAGAGAACCTCCCGGACTTAACTGAAGATGAGGATGTAGAAAATGAGTGAGGTGAAGCATCCCCGTCACGGTAAAACAGCTGCAGTAAGAATTGGCCAAAGGGGAAGTGCACACCAAGCTTTGACAAACATTCAGTCGTGAGGCAAGGGTGTGTTCTTGCACCCCTACTATTTGATGTGTTTATTGATGATTTTGGGGAGCACCTATTAGGGTTAAACTTAGATGCCTTTGCCATTGGGGGGGACAAAACATCAATCCTATTGTTTTCTTGCACAGAGCTCTCCATGCGCAAGTTACTCAAGGAGTGTGAAAAATATTGTTCTCAGAAGAATTTGATGATTGATATTGCTAAAACAAAGTACACGTTGGTTGATTCTCAGCATAGTCTGAAAAATTAATTCAAAGTTTATAATCAGCTGCTGGATCAAGTTGACTTTTTTGAGTACTTGTGAAAGCCAGTTGATGCAAAACTAACCAGGACCAAGCAAAAGTCAAGAGTGAATCTAGCCTGTCCTAACACTCAAATACAGATACGCTTCAGTGGCAAATTTGGTAGAAGGTTGACGTAGCCAGCATTACAGGCTTATTGAAGATAAAGCTCAGGCTGTTGGCTTGTATGGGGCTGTGCTTTTGGGATGCAATAAGGGACTGGGTCTTCTGAAAACCAGTTCGTGTGTCATTTGTTTCAGCTTGGCCCGGAAACCCGAATGAGTTGGACATGAATAAAATTGAAGTTGTTGCAGCGCTTAAATCTCTCTTGTTCTGGCACCGACTATGGACCAAACCAAACTGCCAACCTACCTCAAGCTCATTTGTGAACTTTTGAAAAGTAGTAACTCCCAAAATATGCCTTGGCTAAAGTATACACAAGTTCCTTAACCAGCATGGGATGCCACTAATTTTGGTCCCATCCAGAGGCCATTGCTCCCTCAACTTTGAAAGTAATAAAAGCAAAATATTGGCCATGGTTATTTAAGAAGAGGAAGGACATTTGCTTACAGTGTTCCAGGAAATCAGTCTCATTCCTGGTCATGAGAGCTACTTGGATGAACTTTTTTCGGAAGCATAGGGAGCCTTATTTATACATTTGGTTTAGAAGGACTCCTGGCAAAGACTGTGACTCAGAACTGGTCAAATACTACCCATGACACTCCCTGCACCTGCATGCAAGGTAGCAATTAATCTGTCTACACTTTGTGCTGTTATGCACTTTTTCTTGGTCAACAAGGAGGCTTTAAGTTCATCCACTTAAAAAAAAATATAAGGCACTGTAATGCTGCTATGAATTTATGCCTTCAAACTAACAGTGAACTTATTTCAACTCAGTGGCTTCTTACATTTATGCAGCCTGGAAAGCCACAAGGCTGTCACCTCATGAGTGAATGAATGTATTTTCACAATTGTAGTTCAATTTTTCATCATTTCTCTTTTTGCTGCAACATTTTAAATCAATTATATGACTTGTCTTTGATGCAAGACCTATGCCCAATTTGCTAACGTCATTCAATTAAGGTGGCTTACCACCATAATGTATGGCATTTGCATCATATAGAGAACTTTTGCCTCGTGTACATCAGAAGGGTGAAGTCAAGGTATAGAAATCAATTACTGAGAAGAAGGCACCTACTATGAGTTTCCAAATATGTTGCTTACAACTGATTCTATCTGGAGACGCAACATTGAATAATAAATCTGTAGTTAAATGAACTGTCCACTTTAGGAGGATAGCAAGGTGATTCAAGACAGGGTTAAGATTGCAGTATATTTATAAGGCATTCGTTTGCTTTAACATTTGGTAAGTAGAACATTTTATTAAATTGTTCTGCTAAATTTACCTTGTAAACTGATGTTTTTAATGCCGTAAAATTGTGGAGTTTTATGTTTTTATATTGTATGGCTTATATTCATAAGCCAGAAACAATAAAATAAATGATGATGAGCTTGATATTGGCACAGGCAGTCTAAATGAATATGAAAGTGCTTTGATGAAGTTAGATAAATTTTACCTGCCAAAGTTTTCTACCGTCCTCGAGTGTCATCAATTTGGCATGAGAATTCAAAGAGAAGATGAATTCGTAGAACATTAAATCACAGGATTATACAAACCAGCTTAATATGTGAATTTGGAAACAACCTGTAAAGGAGAATTAGAGGCCAGCTCATGTTAAGGTGCAGAAAAGAAATAATTAGAGAAGAGCTGTGGCTCAAGGATGACCTTCTGCAGTTGAGTGGAAACTCAATGGAGTGCTCATCTTTGCTAAACAAATTAAGCATACTATGTCCCTTGTCAAAGAGTTAAGAAAGGACAAACAACCTGTGCATGTGTAAGCAATAGACAGCAGCTCTCAGGTGGAGAAATCCTGAACATACGGCTAATATTAAGCTACCCTGCATTAAAGTGTCTATGCGAACTGTGTGGCAAAAAGGACATATGATTACTTCTGATCTAGCTGATGTGGTTTTACATGTTCCTGATTAAGTAAATTATGTATCAATATTCAAGTGTGACCCACCTTTGGATGTAGTAATGTTTAATGATATTCCTGTGTTCAACATGGTGGACTCAGTTCCGTACATGCCTTATTCTAGTAGTGTCTAGTCTGAGAAAAATATTTGTAGTATTCGAAGGCAAAGTTGAACTTGGAGAACCTGATGTTAGACCATACAGTCAAAGCGGCAATTCGATTTAATTAGTAGGTTACTTTTTAATGCTGAAACATGGTTTCAGGGAAATAGAACTGAAGAGAAATCGCTGTCCTTATCATAGGGCACCCAGTATTAAGTTGCACTTATCATAAGCTGTTAGGAATCGTGTTGAATCCCAGTGCTTCTTCACAAGTTCAAGTCAGTTCCATTGACAGATTTCAATAAGCCCTGTACAAAGAAATTCGAGAGATCATTTCTGATAAGGTTATAATGTACAGGGGTATGCACACTGTAATCACCTCAAAGTGATGTGTCTGTGTTTTATAAGGTGAGAGACATCCCATTTAATCTCAGAGGTGCTGCCAGAGCAGAATTAGATCATTTATGTTTGAAGAACATTATTGAAGCAGTGTTAGCTGCTGAGTGGATTTCCCCGTAGTTGTGACACACAGGGGGAATTGTGAAAAAGGACTTATTGTATAGCTCCGAAAGCTAAACAGCAGAGAAGTGGAGGATACATTTCCGTGCCAAACATCTCCAAGACTGTGGGTATGTTAGTGAAAGCAAAATATTTCACGATTTTAGACCATACATCAGCAGATCACCTGGTCAGATTGTGTGACAACAAATCAAAAGATTTACATCATTTATTAATGCTTTTGGTGTTTATAACTTCAAACGGATGCTGTTTGGGTTATGCTCTGCAGCTTCTATATTTCAAAGACTTATGACTGTTTTGTTGGGTTATGTAGCTTGTATCAAGTTATTTTGGGATGATCTGTTGGTCCATGACGAAGCAGTGAAGCAGCATTATGTGTGGGGAAGGTTTACAGGTTTTAAGTGATACAGGAATTACTCAAAAGGTTAATAAGTGTAAGCTGATTTTGAGGAACAGACCTGTCTGGGGCGTGTGATGCCAGCCAGTGGAGTTTGACACTAGGATAGTCCCATTAGGACAGTGGTTGACTTAACAAATCTAATGAAAAAAAAGTACAAACATTGCTAGAGATGGTTGAATTCCATATCTGTTTTGTTACTAATTTTGCAAGCCGTAGTTCTTCCATTCATAATTTCCTTGATAATATTGTTGTGTTTGAATGAGATGACAAATGCCAACAGAACTGATTGATGTTAAAGAAACGCTTATCAATGCTAAAAAATTGCAAAGTTTATACCAGGCCTACTTTGTTTTTTAAGTTAGTAATGCTAGTGATGAGAGGCAACTATGCTTTTTAGGGGTGTACTTTGCAATGCATGGAAAAATGTTGCTTATGACCTTGTTGGACCTTTGTTTGTAGGATCTGCTCCTGTCATGCTTTCGCCTTTCAGATAATACAGCTCCCACACGATGGCTCAACACTCAGCGAAGCAAAAGACTTTAACGCAAAACAAACAACACCTTTAGAAAAGGGTTTTATTTTACAAAATGCAAGGACTCCCTCTTTTAAAAAAAGGCTTGGGGTTTTATTTTATACAATGCTCTCTAACAAAAAGGCTTTCCCAGATGCCAAATGCAGAACATTTTCTAATATATATATATATATGGAGATATATATGTTTACATGAAAGCAATAATAACACACTTGGTAAATATAACAGCTAAAGGCATGAATAATACTGATAAATAAACAAGCAGCAAATAATATGAAATAAAACTCAAGCAAATATACTGGACGTCCTGCAAGAGACCAGAAAGATATATATACATCAAATGATTACTTTTGATGTGCACCTCAACTCACTAACACATCACAAAGAAAACACATCAAATGATCAAAGTCACTGCCAAACATCAAACTGGCAATAATCAAAGCTCCAGCACCTCAAATGACCACAGCCACTGGAGCAACGCATCACAATGGCACTAGTCAAAACTCAATACTTCACCTGCTGCAAACACTGCATCTTAACCCACTCATGACTGGGGGAATTAAACAGCCGGTGTTCAGAGTCTCAGCAACCAGGGTTCCGTGCTCCGAAGTAGACGGGTCCATCCTTGTTCGGATTCCAAACTCCCAGTTTCTAAGTCAACAACCCTCAGCTTTATAATCGCAAAACACACTAGAAGGTTCAAGAGAGACCTTCCCCCATGCCAGAGGAATCTTACCAGAACTGGCCTGCTTCCAAGCAAGCATTCCCTGGCAGGAAGGAGTTCTCACGCCCCCCTCTCCAATCTCAAATGTTCCAGCCTTTATCTTGACGAAGCTCACAAAGCCTTCCGAGTACATTAGCCCCTTCGGTGCTCATGACGAGCTCAGCTCGTCATGGCATACACCTCGCAGGTGCTCATGACGAGCTGAGCTTGTCATGACTACACCCGTTTTTATTGCTGTCCAGCACAGCAGAGGAATGACTCCAGCATCCATGTGGTTAAACAATCTCTTACAAAACAATCCTTGAACATGATTAATCCAAACTACTTGCAAGCGCTGCTGTGCACGAAGAAAAGCTGAAGCCAGGCAAAGTCAGAATTTAGGATGACATGAGGCCATGTCAAAGCCAATAGTAAGAACTTCATAATACTTATCAATGTACAACACAATGCACATTTGTGAACACACTGCTTATAGCATCACATACTTCATCTCTCAATGTCCTATAGCATCATATACTTCATCTCTCAATGTACAACACTGAGGACATCTGTGCATCACTGCTCTCTATACTGCACTTCAAGTCCAAAAAAGTACATTCCACACATCTCTCTCCCTCTCATGCTTTCAAATGCACATCCCACACCTTCTGTTCTTGGCATGGCTGTCCTACTCCGAGACAGCTGCACTGAAAGACTGCAAGATTACAAGAAATCAATAAACTTTTAAGAGAAGCAGGCATCTGCAGGGCGTTGAACATTCAGGCTAGGATAAAAGGACACACCAAAGTCAGTTAAAACAATGGTAGTCAAAGTTCATCACAGGGTGTCAGACCACAAGAGTGCCTCTAGCACTACAGCTCCAACATATTTGCTTGTTTAGATGAAAATGCACTCTAGATGGCCTGAAGTTGCCATTGTTCACATAATGTCAACTATTGATGTCATCAGATTTTTGTCTTGAATTTTCAGTCGGGAGAGTAAGCCTCAAATAATTTAAACCCACAATGGAGCTTAATTAACTTGAAAACAAATGAATGAGTTTCTGAGGATGAGAGGGATTAATCATAAGAAATGTTATTTGTATCACATCAAACTAATGGAATAATATAAAGATTTAAAAGGACATTTAAGCTATCTAACTAACTGTTAAACGAAATAGAGAAGGATTGCGCTGAAAGAATAAACTGTATGAGAGAGTTGAAGAATATAGGCTGATGACTCAAACAACTGGGAGTTTTCCACAAAGGAAAACTGTGCACTATTGCATGCCCTCTTAGGGTAAGGTCTTTGGTGGGTGGTAAATATGCTGGGCAGTAGAAGAATGTTGTGTCTGCTTGTTTGGCTTTGTATTTAGTTCCTATTGTTATGTGTACTTTCTCTATGTTTGAAATCCTACATTCTCTTGTTTCACATGCATATTTTAGACCTCTTTATTCTGTTTGGGAAGGGAGGTGAATAATATTTGGGCTATCACTCTAGTCTTTATGTCTAAATCGGCCTCAATGCTATAGCTTAGAATGTTTATAGGCTAGCATGAAGAGTGGTTCTTTGCTATATAGTTTATTCTGGAGGTTGTGCTGTTAAGTAGCAGGAGCTTCTCTTTCTTCAAATAAAGCTGAAACTTTGACAAAAATAGTTTAATCTTTATTGTTACTTTACTACACAGACCTTTGTATGCTGTTTCATTTTCCAATTCTTTGAACACTTTTACTGATCTGCTGGAACTCTTCTCACTAATGGCCATTGCCACCACAGTGATTGCCCGTGGATCTCTTGGTAGAGATGTTGAATAATCAGTTTATTGTTTTTTTACCCCTGTTGAATGGGTTTATTCTTTATTATGGGCTCTTTCAGAATGGATTCATTGTGAGAGCCTCTGGCTTTTGACATTTTAAGAGACTAGCTTAATGTGAGCATGTTAGGCAGCGACGTCTGGGAATGACCTCCCTGGCGCTATGAGGTAAGGACATCTCAGCTTAGTGGATATCCACTCTTGAATGATTTCTGCACAAATCTGTTCTAAATTGTCTTGTAATATTCATCTGATCTGATTACCAGGTCTTCCAGACATGCAATATATTTGACTCCCCAGGTGGTACAAGAATCGTTCATAGTCTTGGTTAGCTGTCTGCCCAAAATGGGTATTCAAAGTTGCTATCTCTGTATCGTATGTGTAAAGTGGGCCAGCCTCTGTTAAAGTGATTGGTAGCTTGAATATTTAATTGCGAGCTGTCTTTTCACTTTGCCTTTAATTCTTCTGGTTGCAACACATATTTCTAAACTAACTAGCCATGATCACCATTTCATTTCTAATAGTGATATTGTACCAATAGCTAGAATAAGCCAGTGGCAGGGATGCTAGTCATAGTTTGTGGCTGGTGTTTGTCAGCTAGATGTGGTGATCAGATTGAGATCACATTACTATGGCTAGTACTTATCTATTTTAACCTGCCAAAGCATCAGTAATCAGTGTTTCCCCCAGGAGCATGCCCACTCTCTAATCCATGCAGTAACATGATGGCACATTTCACCGCCACATTTAGTGAAGACCCTATATGGGCCCTTCTAGAAGCCCTCTTAACTGCAGAAGACATGGAGTACATACCTCATCATCTCAAAAAGACAAGACCAATGTTGTGTCCCAGGTCTCAAGTATGCAAAAAACACAGTTGATGGACAGAATGTAGAACAATGTCATACATTCACCCCAGTACAAGGATCTGGGCCTAAATCCATCGTTTGTTTGCACTCCACACCACCCTGGGTTAGACACTGGCTATATGCAAATCAGCTCTGACCCTCTGCCTCATGGGAACAGTCCAGTCCGAACTACCAAGCCATGTCTTTCCCAGACCGGAATCAAGCATCCAAGGACCGGTTTCTGGCTATCAGCCTTCATTCAGCCTGGATAGCTTGACTCCAGTGGTGTGGAGAGCCTGGGACACACGTCTGAGCATACCCAGCCCACTCGGGGTGAAAATTGCAAAAAACACAGTTGATGGACAGAATGTAGAACAATGTCATACATTCACCCCAGTACAAGGATCTGGGCCTAAATCCATCGTTTTTTTGCACTCCACACCACCATGGGTTAGACACTGGCTATATGCAAATCAGCTCTGACCCTGTGCCTCATGGGAACAGTCCAGTCCGAACTACCAAGCCATGTCTTTCCCAGACCGGAATCAAGCATCCAAGGACCGGTTTCTGGCTATCAGCCTTCATTCAGCCTGGATAGCTTGACTCCAGTGGTGTGGAGAGCCTGGGACACACGTCTGAGCATACCCAGCCCACTCGGGGTGAAAATTGCAAAAAACACAGTTGATGGACAGAATGTAGAACAATGTCATACATTCACCCCAGTACAAGGATCTGGGCCTAAATCCATCGTTTTTTTGCACTCCACACCACCCTGGGTTAGACACTGGCTATATGCAAATCAGCTCTGACCCTGTGCCTCATGGGAACAGTCCAGTCCGAACTAGCAAGCCATGTCTTTCCCAGACCGGAATCAAGCATCCAAGGACCGGTTTCTGGCTATCAGCCTTCATTCAGCCTGGATAGCTTGACTCCAGTGGTGTGGAGAGTCTGGGACTCACGTCTGAGCATACCCAGCCCACTCGGGGTGAAAATTGCAAAAAACACAGTTGATGGACAGAATGTAGAACAATGTCATACATTCACCCCAGTACAAGGATCTGGGCCTAAATCCATCGTTTTTTTGCACTCCACACCACCCTGGGTTAGACACTGGCTATATGCAAATCAGCTCTGACCCTGTGCCTCATGGGAACAGTCCAGTCCGAACTACCAAGCCATGTCTTTCCCAGACCGGAATCAAGCATCCAAGGACCGGTTTCTGGCTATCAGCCTTCATTCAGCCTGGATAGCTTGACTCCAGTGGTGTGGAGAGCCTGGGACTCACGTCTGAGCATACCCAGCCCACTCGGGGTGAAAATTGCAAAAAACACAGTTGATGGACAGAATGTAGAACAATGTCATACATTCACCCCAGTACAAGGATCTGGGCCTAAATCCATCGTTTTTTTGCACTCCACACCACCCTGGGTTAGACACTGGCTATATGCAAATCAGCTCTGACCCTGTGCCTCATGGGAACAGTCCAGTCCGAACTACCAAGCCATGTCTTTCCCAGACAGGAATCAAGCATACAAGGACCGGTTTCTGGCTAGCAGCCTTCATTCAGCCTGGATAGCTTGACTCCAGTGGTGTGGAGAGCCTGGGACTCACGTCTGAGCATACCCAGCCCACTCGGGGTGAAAATTGCAAAAAAAACACAGTTGATGGACAGAATGTAGAACAATGTCATACATTCACCCCAGTACAAGGATCTGGGCCTAAATCCATCGTTTTTTTGCACTCCACACCACCCTGGGTTAGACACTGGCTATATGCAAATCAGCTCTGACCCTGTGCCTCATGGGAACAGTCCAGTCCGAACTACCAAGCCATGTCTTTCCCAGACCGGAATCAAGCATCCAAGGACCGGTTTCTGGCTATCAGCCTTCATTCAGCCTGGATAGCTTGACTCCAGTGGTGTGGAGACCCTGGGACTCACGTCTGAGCATACCCAGCCCACTCGGGGTGAAAATTGCAAAAAACACAGTTGATGGACAGAATGTAGAACAATGTCATACATTCACCCCAGTACAAGGATCTGGGCCTATATCCATCGTTTTTTTGCACTCCACACCACCCTGGGTTAGACACTGGCTATATGCAAATCAGCTCTGACCCTGTGCCTCATGGGAACAGTCCTGTCCGAACTACCAAGCCATGTCTTTCCCAGACCGGAATCAAGCATCCAAGGACCGGTTTCTGGCTATCAGCCTTCATTCAGCCTGGATAGCTTGACTCCAGTTGTGTGGAGAGCCTGGGACCCACGTCTGAGCATACCCAGCCCACTCGGGGTGAAAATTGCAAAAAACACAGTTGATGGACAGAATGTAGAACAATGTCATACATTCACCCCAGTACAAGGATCTGGGCCTAAATCCATCGTTTTTTTGCACTCCACACCACCCTGGGTTAGACACTGGCTATATGCAAATCAGCTCTGACCCTGTGCCTCATGGGAACAGTCCAGTCCGAACTACCAAGCCATGTCTTTCCCAGACCGGAATCAAGCATCCAAGGACCGGTTTCTGGCTATCAGCCTTCATTCAGCCTGGATAGCTTGACTCCAGTGGTGTGGAGAGCCTGGGACTCACATCTAAGCATACCCAGCCCACTCGGGGTGAAAATTGCAAAAAACACAGTTGATGGACAGAATGTAGAACAATGTCATACATTCACCCCAGTACAAGGATCTGGGCCTAAATCCATCGTTTTTTTGCACTCCACACCACCCTGGGTTAGACACTGGCTATATGCAAATCAGCCCTGACCCTGTGCCTCATGGGAACAGTCCAGTCCGAACTACCAAGCCATGTCTTTCCCAGACCGGAATCAAGCATCCAAGGACCGGTTTCTGGCTATCAGCCTTCATTCAGCCTGGATAGCTTGACTCCAGTGGTGTGGAGAGCCTGGGACTCACGTCTGAGCATACCCAGCCCACTCGGGGTGAAAATTGCAAAAAACACAGTTGATGGACAGAATGTAGAACAATGTCATACATTCACCCCAGTACAAGGATCTGGGCCTAAATCCATCGTTTTTTTGCACTCCACACCACCCTGGGTTAGACACTGGCTATATGCAAATCAGCTCTGACCCTGTGCCTCATGGGAACAGTCCAGTCCGAACTACCAAGCCATGTCTTTCCCAGACCGGAATCAAGCATCCAAGGACCGGTTTCTGGCTATCAGCCTTCATTCAGCCTGGATAGCTTGACTCCAGTGGTGTGGAGGGCCTGGGACTCACGTCTGAGCATACCCAGCCCACTCGGGGTGAAAATTGCAAAAAACACAATTGATGGACAGAATGTAGACCAATGTCATACATTCACCCCAGTACAAGGATCTGGGCCTAAATCCATCGTTTTTTTGCACTCCACACCACCCTGGGTTAGACACTGGCTATATGCAAATCAGCTCTGACCCTGTGCCTCATGGGAACAGTCCAGTCCGAACTACCAAGCCATGTCTTTCCCAGACCGGAATCAAGCATCCAAGGACCGGTTTCTGGCTATCAGCCTTCATTCAGCCTGGATAGCTTGACTCCAGTGGTGTGGAGAGCCTGGGACTCACGTCTGAGCATACCCAGCCCACTCGGGGTGAAAATTGCAAAAAACACAGTTGATGGACAGAATGTAGAACAATGTCATACATTCACCCCAGTACAAGGATCTGGGCCTAAATCCATCGTTTTTTTGCACTCCACACCACCCTGGGTTAGACACTGGCTATATGCAAATCAGCTCTGACCCTGTGCCTCATGGGAACAGTCCAGTCCGAACTACCAAGCCATGTCTTTCCCAGACCGGAATCAAGCATACAAGGACCGGTTTCTGGCTATCAGCCTTCATTCAGCCTGGATAGCTTGACTCCAGTGGTGTGGAGAGCCTGGGACTCACGTCTGAGCATACCCAGCCCACTCGGGGTGAAAATTGCAAAAAAAACACAGTTGATGGACAGAATGTAGAACAATGTCATACATTCACCCCAGTACAAGGATCTGGGCCTAAATCCATCGTTT
Organism: Lissotriton helveticus; assembly: GCF_964261635.1. Taxonomy (NCBI): domain Eukaryota; kingdom Metazoa; phylum Chordata; class Amphibia; order Caudata; family Salamandridae; genus Lissotriton; species Lissotriton helveticus. Next base: position 1,766,771,664 of record NC_136057.1, read on the forward strand.
TTTGCACTCCACACCACCCTGGGTTAGACACTGGCTATATGCAAATCAGCTCTGACCCTGTGCCTCATGGGAACAGTCCAGTCCGAACTACCAAGCCATGTCTTTCCCAGACCGGAATCAAGCATCCAAGGACCGGTTTCTGGCTATCAGCCTTCATTCAGCCTGGATAGCTTGACTCCAGTGGTGTGGAGAGCCTGGGACTCACGTCTGAGCATACCCAGCCCATTCGGGGTGAAAATTGCAAAAAACCCAGTTGATGTACAGAATGTAGAACAATGTCATACATTCACCCCAGTACAAGGATCTGGGCCTAAATCCATCGTTTTTTTGCACTCCACACCACCCTGGGTTAGACACTGGCTATATGCAAATCAGCTCTGACCCTGTGCCTCATGGGAACAGTCCAGTCCGAACTACCAAGCCATGTCTTTCCCAGACCGGAATCAAGCATCCAAGGACCGGTTTCTGGCTATCAGCCTTCATTCAGCCTGGATAGCTTGACTCCAGTGGTGTGGAGAGCCTGGGACTCACGTCTGAGCATACCCAGCCCACTCGGGGTGAAAATTGCAAAAAACACAGTTGATGGACAGAATGTAGAACAATGTCATACATTCACCCCTGTACAAGGATCTGGGCCTAAATCCATCGTTTTTTTGCACTCCACACCACCCTGGGTTAGACACTGGCTATATGCAAATCAGCTCTGACCCTGTGCCTCAAGGGAACAGTCCAGTCCGAACTACCAAGCCATGTCTTTCCCAGACCGGAATCAAGCATCCAAGGACCGGTTTCTGGCTATCAGCCTTCATTCAGCCTGGATAGCTTGACTCCAGTGGTGTGGAGAGCCTGGGACTCATGTCTGAGCATACCCAGCCCACTCGGGGTGAAAATTGCAAAAAACACAGTTGATGGACAGAATGTAAAAACAATGTCATACATTCACCCCAGTACAAGGATCTGGGCCTAAATCCATCGTTTTTTTGCACTCCACACCACCCAGTCAGTGTCTAACCCAGGGTGGTGTGGAGTGCATAAAAAAGGATGGATTTAGGCCCAGATCCTTGTACTGGGGTGAATGTATGACATTGTTCTACATTCTGTCCATCAACTGTGTTTTTTGCAATTTTCACCCCGAGTGTGCTGGGGATGCTCAGACGTGAGTCCCAGGCTCTCCACACCACTGGAGTCAAGCTAACCAGGCTGATGAAGGCTGATAGCCAGAAACCGGTCCTTGGATGCTTGATTCCGGTCTGGGAAAGACATGGCTTGGTAGTTCGGACTGGACTGTTCCCATGAGGCACAGGGTCAGAGCTGATTTGCATATAGCCAGTGTCTAACCCAGGGTGGTGTGGAGTGCAAAAAAACGATGGATTTAGGCCCAGATCCTTGTACTGGGGTGAATGTATGACATTGTTCTACATTCTGTCCATCAACTGTGTTTTTTGCAATTTTCACCCCGAGTGTGCTGGGGATGCTCAGACGTGAGTCCCAGGCTCTCCACACCACTGGAGTCAAGCTATCCAGGCTGATGAAGGCTGATAGCCAGAAACCGGTCCTTGGATGCTTGATTCCGGTCTGGGAAAGACATGGCTTGGTAGTTCGGACTGGACTGTTCCCATGAGGCACAGGACTGGACTGTTCCCATGAGGCACAGGGTCAGAGCTGATTTGCATATAGCCAGTGTCTAACCCAGGGTGGTGTGGAGTGCAAAAAAATGATGGATTTAGGCCCAGATCCTTGTACTGGGGTGAATGTATGACATTGTTCTACATTCTGTCCATCAACTGTGTTTTTTGCAATTTTCACCCCGAGTGTGCTGGGGATGCTCAGACGTGAGTCCCAGGCTCTCCACACCACTGGAGTCAAGCTATCCAGGCTGATGAAGGCTGATAGCCAGAAACCGGTCCTTGGATGCTTGAAAGACATGGCTTGGTAGTTCGGACTGGACTGTTCCCATGAGGCACAGGGTCAGAGCTGATTTGCATATAGCCAGTGCCTAACCCAGGGTGGTGTGGAGTGCAAAAAAACGATGGATTTAGGCCCAGATCCTTGTACTGGGGTGAATGTATGACATTGCTCTACATTCTGTCCATCAACTGTGTTTTTTGCAATTTTCACCCCAAGTGTGCTGGGGATGCTTAGACGTGAGTCCCAGGCTCTCCACACCACTGGAGTCAAGCTATCCAGGCTGATGAAGGCTGATAGCCAGAAACCGGTCCTTGGATGCTTGATTCCGGTCTGGGAAAGACATGGCTTGGTAGTTCGGACTGGACTGTTCCCATGAGGCACAGGGTCAGAGCTGATTTGCACATAGCCAGTGTCTAACCCAGGGTGGTGTGGAGTGCAAAAAAACGATGGATTTAGGCCCAGATCCTTGTACTGGGGTGAATGTATGACATTGTTCTACATTCTGTCCATCAACTGTGTTTTTTGCAATTTTCACCCCGAGTGTGCTGGGGATGCTCTGACGTGAGTCCCAGGCTCTCCACACCACTGGAGTCAAGCTATCCAGGCTGATGAAGGCTGATAGCCAGAAACCGGTCCTTGGATGCTTGATTCCGGTCTGGGAAAGACATGGCTTGGTAGTTCGGACTAGACTGTTCCCATGAGGCACAGGGTCAGAGCTGATTTGCACATAGCCAGTGTCTAACCCAGGGTGGTGTGGAGTGCAAAAAAACGATGGATTTAGGCCCAGATCCTTGTACTGGGGTGAATGTATGACATTGTTCTACATTCTGTCCATCAACTGTGTTTTTTGCAATTTTCACCCCGAGTGTGCTGGGGATGCTCAGACGTGAGTCCCAGGCTCTCCACACCACTGGAGTCAAGCTATCCAGGCTGATGAAGGCTGATAACCAGAAACCGGTCCTTGGATGCTTGATTCCGGTCTGGGAAAGACATGGCTTGGTAGTTCGGACTGGACAGTTCCCATGAGGCACAGGGTCAGAGCTGATTTGCATATAGCCAGTGTCTAACCCAGGGTGGTGTGGAGTGCAAAAAAACGATGGATTTAGGCCCAGATCCTTGTGCTGGGGTGAATGTATGACATTGTTCTACATTCTGTCCATCAACTGTGTTTTTTGCAATTTTCACCCCGAGTGTGCTGGGGATGCTCAGACGTGAGTCCCAGGCTCTCCACACCACTGGAGTCAAGCTATCCAGGCTGATGAAGGCTGATAGCCAGAAACCGGTCCTTGGATGCTTGATTCCGGTCTGGGAAAGACATGGCTTGGTAGTTCGGACTGGACTGTTCCCATGAGGCACAGGGTCAGAGCTGATTTGCATATAGCCAGTGTCTAACCCAGGGTGGTGTGGAGTGCAAAAAAACGATGGATTTAGGCCCAGATCCTTGTACTGGGGTGAATGTATGACATTGTTCTACATTCTGTCCATCAACTGTGTTTTTTGCAATTTTCACCCCGAGTGTCCTGGGAATGCTCAGAGGTGAGTCCCAGGCTCTCCACACCACTGGAGTCAAGCTATCCAGGCTGATGAAGGCTGATAACCAGAAACCGGTCCTTGGATGCTTGATTCCGGTCTGGGAAAGACATGGCTTGGTAGTTCGGACTGGACAGTTTCGCATGAGGTACAGGGTCAGAGCTGATTTGCATATAGCCAGTGTCTAACCCAGGGTGGTGTGGAGTGCAAAAAAACGATGGATTTAGGCCCAGATCCTTGTGCTGGGGTGAATGTATGACATTGTTCTACATTCTGTCCATCAACTGTGTTTTTTGCAATTTTCACCCCGAGTGTGCTGGGGATGCTCAGACGTGAGTCCCAGGCTCTCCACACCACTGGAGTCAAGCTATCCAGGCTGATGAAGGCTGATAGCCAGAAACCGGTCCTTGGATGCTTGATTCCGGTCTGGGAAAGACATGGCTTGGTAGTTCGGACTGGACTGTTCCCATGAGGCACAGGGTCAGAGCTGATTTGCATATAGCCAGTGTCTAACCCAGGGTGGTGTGGAGTGCAAAAAAACGATGGATTTAGGCCCAGATCCTTGTACTGGGGTGAATGTATGACATTGTTCTACATTCTGTCCATCAACTGTGTTTTTTGCAATTTTCACCCCGAGTGTCCTGGGAATGCTCAGACGTGAGTCCCAGGCTCTCCACACCACTGGAGTCAAGCTATCCAGGCTGATGAAGGCTGATAGCCAGAAACCGGTCCTTGGATGCTTGATTCCGGTCTGGGAAAGACATGGCTTGGTAGTTCGGACTGGACTGTTCCCATGAGGCACAGGGTCAGAGCTGATTTGCATATAGCCAGTGTCTAACCCAGAGTGGTGTGGAGTGCAAAAAAACGATGGATTTAGGCCCAGATCCTTGTACTGGGGTGAATGTATGACATTGTTCTACATTCTGTCCATCAACTGTGTTTTTTTCAATTTTCACCCCGAGTGTGCTGGGGATGCTCAGACGTGAGTCCCAGGCTCTCCACACCACTGGAGTCAAGCTATCCAGGCTGATGAAGGCTGATAGCCAGAAACCGGTCCTTGGATGCTTGATTCCGGTCTGGGAAAGACATGGCTTGGTAGTTCGGACTGGACTGTTCCCATGAGGCGCAGGGTCAGAGCTGATTTGCATATAGCCAGTGTCTAACCCAGGGTGGTGTGGAGTGCAAACAAACGATGGATTTAGGCCCAGATCCTTGCACTGGGGTGAATGTATGACATTGTTCTACATTCTGTCCATCAACTGTGTTTTTTGCAATTTTCACCCCGAGTGTGCTGGGGATGCTCAGACGTGAGTCCCAGGCTCTCCACACCACTGGAGTCAAGCTATCCAGGCTGATGAAGGCTGATAGCCAGACACCGGTCCTTGGATGCTTGATTCTGGTCTGGGAAAGACATGGCTTGGTAGTTCGGACTGGACTGTTCCCATGAGGCACAGGGTCAGAGCTGATTTGCATATAGCCAGTGTCTAACCCAGGGTGGTGTGGAGTGCAAAAAAACGATGGATTTAGGCCCAGATCCTTGTACTGGGGTGAATGTATGACATTGTTCTACATTCTGTCCATCAACTGTGTTTTTTGCAATTTTCACCCTGAGTGTGCTGGGGATGCTCAGACGTGAGTCCCAGGCTCTCCACACCACTGGAGTCAAGCTATCCAGGCTGATGAAGGCTGATAGCCAGAAACCGGTCCTTGGATGCTTGATTCCGGTCTGGGAAAGACATGGCTTGGTAGTTCGGACTGGACTGTTCCCATGAGGCACAGGGTCAGAACTGATTTGCATATAGCCAGTGACTAACCCAGGGTGGTGTGGAGTGCAAAAAAACGATGGATTTAGGCCCAGATCCTTGTACTGGGGTGAATGTATGACATTGTTCTACATTCTGTCCATCAACTGTGTTTTTTGCAATGTTCACCCCGAGTGTGCTGGGGATGCTCAGACGTGAGTCCCAGGCTCTCCACACCACTGGAGTCAAGCTATCCAGGCTGATGAAGGCTGATAGCCAGAAACCGGTCCTTGGATGCTTGATTCCGGTCTGGGAAAGACATGGCTTGGTAGTTCGGACTGGACTGTTCCCATGAGGCACAGGGTCAGAGCTGATTTGCATATAGCCAGTGTCTAACCCAGGGTGGTGTGGAGTGCAAAAAACGATGGATTTAGGCCCAGATCCTTGTACTGGGGTGAATGTATGACATTGTTCTACATTCTGTCCATCAACTGTGTTTTTTGCAATTTTCACCCCGAGTGTGCTGGGGATGCTCAGAAGTGAGTCCCAGGCTCTCCACACCACTGGAGTCAAGCTATCCAGGCTGATGAAGGCTGATAGCCAGAAACCGGTCCTTGGATGCTTGATTCCGGTCTGGGAAAGACATGGCTTGGTAGTTCGGACTAGACTGTTCCCATGAGGCACAGGGTCAGAGCTGATTTGCACATAGCCAGTGTCTAACCCAGGGTGGTGTGGAGTGCAAAAAAACGATGGATTTAGGCCCAGATCCTTGTACTGGGGTGAATGTATGACATTGTTCTACATTCTGTCCATCAACTGTGTTTTTTGCAATTTTCACCCCGAGTGTGCTGGGGATGCTCAGACGTGAGTCCCAGGCTCTCCACACCACTGGAGTCAAGCTATCCAGGCTGATGAAGGCTGATAACCAGAAACCGGTCCTTGGATGCTTGATTCCGGTCTGGGAAAGACATGGCTTGGTAGTTCGGACTGGACAGTTCCCATGAGGCACAGGGTCAGAGCTGATTTGCATATAGCCAGTGTCTAACCCAGGGTGGTGTGGAGTGCAAAAAAACGATGGATTTAGGCCCAGATCCTTGTGCTGGGGTGAATGTATGACATTGTTCTACATTCTGTCCATCAACTGTGTTTTTTGCAATTTTCACCCCGAGTGTGCTGGGGATGCTCAGACGTGAGTCCCAGGCTCTCCACACCACTGGAGTCAAGCTATCCAGGCTGATGAAGGCTGATAGCCAGAAACCGGTCCTTGGATGCTTGATTCCGGTCTGGGAAAGACATGGCTTGGTAGTTCGGACTGGACTGTTCCCATGAGGCACAGGGTCAGAGCTGATTTGCATATAGCCAGTGTCTAACCCAGGGTGGTGTGGAGTGCAAAAAAACGATGGATTTAGGCCCAGATCCTTGTACTGGGGTGAATGCATGACATTGTTCTACATTCTGTCCATCAACTGTGTTTTTTGCAATTTTCACCCCGAGTGTCCTGGGAATGCTCAGACGTGAGTCCCAGGCTCTCCACACCACTGGAGTCAAGCTATCCAGGCTGATGAAGGCTGATAACCAGAAACCGGTCCTTGGATGCTTGATTCCGGTCTGGGAAAGACATGGCTTGGTAGTTCGGACTGGACTGTTCCCATGAGGCGCAGGGTCAGAGCTGATTTGCATATAGCCAGTGTCTAACCCAGGGTGGTGTGGAGTGCAAACAAACGATGGATTTAGGCCCAGATCCTTGCACTGGGGTGAATGTATGACATTGTTCTACATTCTGTCCATCAACTGTGTTTTTTGCAATTTTCACCCCGAGTGTGCTGGGGATGCTCAGACGTGAGTCCCAGGCTCTCCACACCACTGGAGTCAAGCTATCCAGGCTGATGAAGGCTGATAGCCAGACACCGGTCCTTGGATGCTTGATTCTGGTCTGGGAAAGACATGGCTTGGTAGTTCGGACTGGACTGTTCCCATGAGGCACAGGGTCAGAGCTGATTTGCATATAGCCAGTGTCTAACCCAGGGTGGTGTGGAGTGCAAAAAAATGATGGATTTAGGCCCAGATCCTTGTACTGGGGTGAATGTATGACATTGTTCTACATTCTGTCCATCAACTGTGTTTTTTGCAATTTTCACCCCGAGTGTGCTGGGGATGCTCAGACGTGAGTCCCAGGCTCTCCACACCACTGGAGTCAAGCTATCCAGGCTGATGAAGGCTGATAGCCAGAAACCGGTCCTTGGATGCTTGATTCCGGTCTGGGAAAGACATGGCTTGGTAGTTCGGACTGGACTGTTCCCATGAGGCACAGGGTCAGAACTGATTTGCATATAGCCAGTGACTAACCCAGGGTGGTGTGGAGTGCAAAAAAACGATGGATTTAGGCCCAGATCCTTGTACTGGGGTGAATGTATGACATTGTTCTACATTCTGTCCATCAACTGTGTTTTTTGCAATGTTCACCCCGAGTGTGCTGGGGATGCTCAGACGTGAGTCCCAGGCTCTCCACACCACTGGAGTCAAGCTATCCAGGCTGATGAAGGCTGATAGCCAGAAACCGGTCCTTGGATGCTTGATTCCGGTCTGGGAAAGACATGGCTTGGTAGTTCGGACTGGACTGTTCCCATGAGGCACAGGGTCAGAGCTGATTTGCATATAGCCAGTGTCTAACCCAGGGTGGTGTGGAGTGCAAAAAACGATGGATTTAGGCCCAGATCCTTGTACTGGGGTGAATGTATGACATTGTTCTACATTCTGTCCATCAACTGTGTTTTTTGCAATTTTCACCCCGAGTGTGCTGGGGATGCTCAGAAGTGAGTCCCAGGCTCTCCACACCACTGGAGTCAAGCTATCCAGGCTGATGAAGGCTGATAGCCAGAAACCGGTCCTTGGATGCTTGATTCCGGTCTGGGAAAGACATGGCTTGGTAGTTCGGACTAGACTGTTCCCATGAGGCACAGGGTCAGAGCTGATTTGCACATAGCCAGTGTCTAACCCAGGGTGGTGTGGAGTGCAAAAAAACGATGGATTTAGGCCCAGATCCTTGTACTGGGGTGAATGTATGACATTGTTCTACATTCTGTCCATCAACTGTGTTTTTTGCAATTTTCACCCCGAGTGTGCTGGGGATGCTCAGACGTGAGTCCCAGGCTCTCCACACCACTGGAGTCAAGCTATCCAGGCTGATGAAGGCTGATAACCAGAAACCGGTCCTTGGATGCTTGATTCCGGTCTGGGAAAGACATGGCTTGGTAGTTCGGACTGGACAGTTCCCATGAGGCACAGGGTCAGAGCTGATTTGCATATAGCCAGTGTCTAACCCAGGGTGGTGTGGAGTGCAAAAAAACGATGGATTTAGGCCCAGATCCTTGTGCTGGGGTGAATGTATGACATTGTTCTACATTCTGTCCATCAACTGTGTTTTTTGCAATTTTCACCCCGAGTGTGCTGGGGATGCTCAGACGTGAGTCCCAGGCTCTCCACACCACTGGAGTCAAGCTATCCAGGCTGATGAAGGCTGATAGCCAGAAACCGGTCCTTGGATGCTTGATTCCGGTCTGGGAAAGACATGGCTTGGTAGTTCGGACTGGACTGTTCCCATGAGGCACAGGGTCAGAGCTGATTTGCATATAGCCAGTGTCTAACCCAGGGTGGTGTGGAGTGCAAAAAAACGATGGATTTAGGCCCAGATCCTTGTACTGGGGTGAATGTATGACATTGTTCTACATTCTGTCCATCAACTGTGTTTTTTGCAATTTTCACCCCGAGTGTCCTGGGAATGCTCAGACGTGAGTCCCAGGCTCTCCACACCACTGGAGTCAAGCTATCCAGGCTGATGAAGGCTGATAACCAGAAACCGGTCCTTGGATGCTTGATTCCGGTCTGGGAAAGACATGGCTTGGTAGTTCGGACTGGACAGTTTCGCATGAGGTACAGGGTCAGAGCTGATTTGCATATAGCCAGTGTCTAACCCAGGGTGGTGTGGAGTGCAAAAAAACGATGGATTTAGGCCCAGATCCTTGTGCTGGGGTGAATGTATGACATTGTTCTACATTCTGTCCATCAACTGTGTTTTTTGCAATTTTCACCCCGAGTGTGCTGGGGATGCTCAGACGTGAGTCCCAGGCTCTCCACACCACTGGAGTCAAGCTATCCAGGCTGATGAAGGCTGATAGCCAGAAACCGGTCCTTGGATGCTTGATTCCGGTCTGGGAAAGACATGGCTTGGTAGTTCGGACTGGACTGTTCCCATGAGGCACAGGGTCAGAGCTGATTTGCATATAGCCAGTGTCTAACCCAGGGTGGTGTGGAGTGCAAAAAAACGATGGATTTAGGCCCAGATCCTTGTACTGGGGTGAATGTATGACATTGTTCTACATTCTGTCCATCAACTGTGTTTTTTGCAATTTTCACCCCGAGTGTCCTGGGAATGCTCAGACGTGAGTCCCAGGCTCTCCACACCACTGGAGTCAAGCTATCCAGGCTGATGAAGGCTGATAGCCAGAAACCGGTCCTTGGATGCTTGATTCCGGTCTGGGAAAGACATGGCTTGGTAGTTCGGACTGGACTGTTCCCATGAGGCACAGGGTCAGAGCTGATTTGCATATAGCCAGTGTCTAACCCAGAGTGGTGTGGAGTGCAAAAAAACGATGGATTTAGGCCCAGATCCTTGTACTGGGGTGAATGTATGACATTGTTCTACATTCTGTCCATCAACTGTGTTTTTTTCAATTTTCACCCCGAGTGTGCTGGGGATGCTCAGACGTGAGTCCCAGGCTCTCCACACCACTGGAGTCAAGCTATCCAGGCTGATGAAGGCTGATAGCCAGAAACCGGTCCTTGGATGCTTGATTCCGGTCTGGGAAAGACATGGCTTGGTAGTTCGGACTGGACTGTTCCCATGAGGCGCAGGGTCAGAGCTGATTTGCATATAGCCAGTGTCTAACCCAGGGTGGTGTGGAGTGCAAACAAACGATGGATTTAGGCCCAGATCCTTGCACTGGGGTGAATGTATGACATTGTTCTACATTCTGTCCATCAACTGTGTTTTTTGCAATTTTCACCCCGAGTGTGCTGGGGATGCTCAGACGTGAGTCCCAGGCTCTCCACACCACTGGAGTCAAGCTATCCAGGCTGATGAAGGCTGATAGCCAGACACCGGTCCTTGGATGCTTGATTCTGGTCTGGGAAAGACATGGCTTGGTAGTTCGGACTGGACTGTTCCCATGAGGCACAGGGTCAGAGCTGATTTGCATATAGCCAGTGTCTAACCCAGGGTGGTGTGGAGTGCAAAAAAACGATGGATTTAGGCCCAGATCCTTGTACTGGGGTGAATGTATGACATTGTTCTACATTCTGTCCATCAACTGTGTTTTTTGCAATTTTCACCCCGAGTGTGCTGGGGATGCTCAGACGTGAGTCCCAGGCTCTCCACACCACTGGAGTCAAGCTATCCAGGCTGATGAAGGCTGATAGCCAGAAACCGGTCCTTGGATGCTTGATTCCGGTCTGGGAAAGACATGGCTTGGTAGTTCGGACTGGACTGTTCCCATGAGGCACAGGGTCAGAACTGATTTGCATATAGCTAGTGACTAACCCAGGGTGGTGTGGAGTGCAAAAAAACGATGGATTTAGGCCCAGATCCTTGTACTGGGGTGAATGTATGACATTGTTCTACATTCTGTCCATCAACTGTGTTTTTTGCAATGTTCACCCCGAGTGTGCTGGGGATGCTCAGACGTGAGTCCCAGGCTCTCCACACCACTGGAGTCAAGCTATCCAGGCTGATGAAGGCTGATAGCCAGAAACCGGTCCTTGGATGCTTGATTCCGGTCTGGGAAAGACATGGCTTGGTAGTTCGGACTGGACTGTTCCCATGAGGCACAGGGTCAGAGCTGATTTGCATATAGCCAGTGTCTAACCCAGGGTGGTGTGGAGTGCAAAAAACGATGGATTTAGGCCCAGATCCTTGTACTGGGGTGAATGTATGACATTGTTCTACATTCTGTCCATCAACTGTGTTTTTTGCAATTTTCACCCCGAGTGTGCTGGGGATGCTCAGACGTGAGTCCCAGGCTCTCCACACCACTGGAGTCAAGCTATCCAGGCTGATGAAGGCTGATAGCCAGAAACCGGTCCTTGGATGCTTGATTCCGGTCTGGGAAAGACATGGCTTGGTAGTTCGGACTGGACTGTTCCCATGAGGCACAGGGTCAGAGCTGATTTGCATATAGCCAGTGTCTAACCCAGGGTGGTGTGGAGTGCAAAAAAACGATGGATTTAGGCCCAGATCCTTGTACTGGGGTGAATGTATGACATTGTTCTACATTCTGTCCATCAACTGTGTTTTTTGCAATTTTCACCCCGAGTGTGCTGGGGATGCTCAGACGTGAGTCCCAGGCTCTCCACACCACTGGAGTCAAGCTATCCAGGCTGATAGCCAGAAACCGGTCCTTGGATGCTTGATTCCGGTCTGGGAAAGACATGGCTTGGTAGTTCGGACTGGACTGTTCCCATGAGGCACAGGGTCAGAGCTGATTTGCATATAGCCAGTGTCTAACCCAGGGTGGTGTGGAGTGCAAAAAAACGATGGATTTAGGCCCAGATCCTTGTACTGGGGTGAATGTATGACATTGTTCTACATTCTGTCCATCAACTGTGTTTTTTGCAATTTTCACCCCGAGTGTGCTGGGGATGCTCAGACGTGAGTCCCAGGCTCTCCACACCACTGGAGTCAAGCTATCCAGGCTGATGAAGGCTGATAGCCAGAAACCGGTCCTTGGATGCTTGATTCCGGTCTGGGAAAGACATGGCTTGGTAGTTCGGACTGGACTGTTCCCATGAGGCACAGGGTCAGAGCTGATTTGCATATAGCCAGTGTCTAACCCAGGGTGGTGTGGAGTGCAAAAAAACGATGGATTTAGGCCCAGATCCTTGTACTGGGGTGAATGTATGACATTGTTCTACATTCTGTCCATCAACTGTGTTTTTTGCAATTTTCACCCCGAGTGTGCTGGGGATGCTCAGACGTGAGTCCCAGGCTCTCCACACCACTGGAGTCAAGCTATCCAGGCTGATGAAGGCTGATAGCCAGAAACCGGTCCTTGGATGCTTGATTCCGGTCTGGGAAAGACATGGCTTGGTAGTTCGGACTGGACTGTTCCCATGAGGCACAGGGTCAGAGCTGATTTGCATATAGCCAGTGTCTAACCCAGGGTGGTGTGGAGTGCAAAAAAGCGATGGTTTTAGGCCCAGATCCTTGTACTGGGGTGAATGTATGACATTGTTCTACATTCTGTCCATCAACTGTGTTTTTTGCAATTTTCACCCCGAGTGTGCTGGGGATCCTCAGACGTGAGTCCCAGGCTCTCCACACCACTGGAGTCAAGCTATCCAGGCTGATGAAGGCTGATAGCCAGAAACCGGTCCTTGGATGCTTGATTCCGGTCTGGGAAAGACATGGCTTGGTAGTTCGGACTGGACTGTTCCCATGAGGCACAGGGTCAGAGCTGATTTGCATGTAGCCAGTGTCTAACCCAGGGTGGTGTGGAGTGCAAAAAAACGATGGATTTAGGCCCAGATCCTTGTACTGGGGTGAATGTATGACATTGTTCTACATTCTGTCCATCAACTGTGTTTTTTGCAATTTTCACCCCGAGTGTGCTGGGGATGCTCAGACGTGAGTCCCAGGCTCTCCACACCACTGGAGTCAAGCTATCCAGGCTGATGAAGGCTGATAGCCAGAAACCGGTCCTTGGATGCTTGATTCCGGTCTGGGAAAGACATGGCTTGGTAGTTCGGACTGGACTGTTCCCATGAGGCACAGGGTCAGAGCTGATTTGCACATTGCCAGTGTCTAACCCAGGGTGGTGTGGAGTGCAAAAAAACGATGGATTTAGGCCCAGATCCTTGTACTGGGGTGAATGTATGACATTGTTCTACATTCTGTCCATCAACTGTGTTTTTTGCAATTTTCACCCAGAGTGTGCTGGGGATGCTCAGACGTGAGTCCCAGGCTCTCCACACCACTGGAGTCAAGCTATCCAGGCTGATGAAGGCTGATAGCCAGAAACCGGTCCTTGGATGCTTGATTCCGGTCTGGGAAAGACATGGCTTGGTAGTTCGGACTGGACTGTTCCCATAAGGCACAGGGTCAGAGCTGATTTGCATATAGCCAGTGTCTAACCCAGGGTGGTGTGGAGTGCAAAAAAACGATGGATTTAGGCCCAGATCCTTGTACTGGGTTGAATGTATGACATTGTTCTACATTCTGTCCATCAACTGTGTTTTTTGCAATTTTCACCCCGAGTGTGCTGGGGATGCTCAGACGTGAGTCCCAGGCTCTCCACACCACTGGAGTCAAGCTATCCAGGCTGATGAAGGCTGATAGCCAGAAACCGGTCCTTGGATGCTTGATTCCGGTCTGGGAAAGACATGGCTTGGTAGTTCGGACTGGACTGTTCCCATGAGGCACAGGGTCAGAGCTGATTTGCATATAGCCAGTGTCTAACCCAGGGTGGTGTGGAGTGCAAACAAACGATGGATTTAGGCCCAGATCCTTGTACTGGGGTGAATGTATGACATTGTTCTACATTCTGTCCATCAACTGTGTTTTTTGCAATTTTCCCCCCGAGTGTGCTGGGGATGCTCAGACGTGAGTCCCAGGCTCTCCACACCACTGGAGTCAAGCTATCCAGGCTGATGAAGGCTGATAGCCAGAAACCAGTCCTTGGATGCTTGATTCCGGTCTGGGAAAGACATGGCTTGGTAGTTCGGACTGGACTGTTCCCATGAGGCACAGGGTCAGAGCTGATTTGCATATAGCCAGTGTCTAACCCAGGGTGGTGTGGAGTGCAAAAAAACGATGGATTTAGGCCCAGATCCTTGTACTGGGGTGAATGTATGACATTGTTCTACATTCTGTCCATCAACTGTGTTTTTTGCAATTTTCACCCCGAGTGTGCTGGGGATGCTCAGACGTGAGTCCCAGGCTCTCCATACCACTGGAGTCAAGCTATCCAGGCTGATGAAGGCTGATAGCCAGAAACCGGTCCTTGGATGCTTGATTCCGGTCTGGGAAAGACATGGCTTGGTAGTTCGGACTGGACTGTTCCCATGAGGCACAGGGTCAGAGGTGATTTGCATATAGCCAGTGTCTAACCCAGGGTGGTGTGGAGTGCAAAAAAATGATGGATTTAGGCCCAGATCCTTATACTGGGGTGAATGTATGACATTGTTCTACATTCTGTCCATCAACTGTGTTTTTTGCAATTTTCACCCCGAGTGTGCTGGGGATGCTCAGAAGTGAGTCCCAGGCTCTTCACACCACTGGAGTCAAGCTATCCAGGCTGATAGCCAGAAACCGGTCCTTGGATGCTTGATTCCGGTCTGGGAAAGACATGGCTTGGTAGTTCGGACTGGACTGTTCCCATGAGGCACAGGGTCAGAGCTGATTTGCATATAGCCAGTGTCTAACCCAGGGTGGTGTGGAGTGCAAAAAATGATGGATTTAGGCCCAGATCCTTGTACTGGGGTGAATGTATGACATTGTTCTACATTCTGTCCATCAACTGTGTTTTTTGCAATTTTCCCCCCGAGTGTGCTGGGGATGCTCAGACATGAGTCCCAGGCTCTCCACACCACTGGAGTCAAGCTATCCAGGCTGATGAAGGCTGATAGCCAGAAACCGGTCCTTGGATGCTTGATTCCGGTCTGGGAAAGACATGGCTTGGTAGTTCGGACTGGACTGTTCCCATGAGGCACAGGGTCAGAGCTGATTTGCATATAGCCAGTGTCTAACCCAGGGTGGTGTGGAGTGCAAAAAAACGATGGATTTAGGCCCAGATCCTTGTACTGAGGTGAATGTATGACATTGTTCTACATTCTGTCCATCAACTGTGTTTTTTGCAATTTTCACCCCGAGTGTGCTGGGGATGCTCAGACGTGAGTCCCAGGCTCTCCACACCACTGGAGTCAAGCTATCCAGGCTGATGAAGGCTGATAGCCAGAAACCGGTCCTTGGATGCTTGATTCCGGTCTGGGAAAGACATGGCTTGGTAGTTCGGACTGGACTGTTCCCATGAGGCACAGGGTCAGAGCTGATTTGCATATAGCCAGTGTCTAACCCAGGGTGGTGTGGAGTGCAAAAAAACGATGGATTTAGGCCCAGATCCTTGTACTGGGGTGAATGTATGACATTGTTCTACATTCTGTCCATCAACTGTGTTTTTTGCAATTTTCACCCGAGTGTGCTGGGGATGCTCAGACGTGAGTCCCAGGCTCTCCACACCACTGGAGTCAAGCTATCCAGGCTGATGAAGGCTGATAGCCAGAAACCGGTCCTTGGATGCTTGATTCCGGTCTGGGAAAGACATGGCTTGGTAGTTCGGACTGGACTGTTCCCATGAGGCACAGGGTCAGAGCTGATTTGCATATAGCCAGTGTCTAACCCAGGGTGGTGTGGAGTGCAAAAAAACGATGGATTTAGGCCCAGATCCTTGTTCTGGGGTGAATGTATGACATTGTTCTACATTCTGTCCATCAACTGTGTTTTTTGCAATTTTCACCCCTTAGTGTGCTGGGTATGCTCAGACGTGAGTCCCAGGCTCTCCACACCACTGGAGTCAAGCTATCCAGGCTGATGAAGGCTGATAGCCAGAAACCGGTCCTTGGATGCTTGATTCCGGTCTGGGAAAGACATGGCTTGGTAGTTCGGACTGGACTGTTCCCATGAGGCACAGGGTCAGAGCTGATTTGCATATAGCCAGTGTCTAACCCAGGGTGGTGTGGAGTGCAAAAAAACGATGGATTTAGGCCCAGATCCTTGTACTGGGGTGAATGTATGACATTGTTCTACATTCTGTCCATCAACTGTGTTTTTTGCAATTTTCACCCCGAGTGTGCTGGGGATGCTCAGACGTGAGTCCCAGGCCCTCCACACCACTGGAGTCAATTTATCCAGGCTGATGAAGGCTGATAGCCAGAAACCGGTCCTTGGATGCTTGATTCCGGTCTGGGAAAGACATGGCTTGGTAGTTCGGACTGGACTGTTCCCATGAGGCACAGGGTCAGAGCTGATTTGCATATAGCCAGTGTCTAACCCAGGGTGGTGTGGAGTGCAAAAAAACGATGGATTTAGGCCCAGATCCTTGTACTGGGGTGAATGTATGACATTGTTCTACATTCTGTCCATCAACTGTGTTTTTTCCAGGTCTCAAGTATGTCACAGTTCATAAAAGATTGCAAAGGGAAGACATGTTGGTTTGTCTTCAGGTGCCAGCACTTGGCTCATGTGGCCGACACTTTTGTTTAACAGCATACATGTGCCATGGGCAAAACCACGTTTGGAACACTGCAGGGTGTCAACCTAACTAACGAGCTTGCACAACAATACACTCTCCTGTTTTCTAGAACTACTAAAGCCTTTGGCTCCCATGTGATGCAGTAGGTATTTTAAGGGGCTGGCACATCACCACCTAGGCTGCCCGGATTTAAGATCAATTTTTTAAAAAAGTCAGAGTGCTTATGCTTTGCCCGCCGGAGGTCAGTACTGTGCAGTATTGGCACAACTGTGTACAGACCGGGCTATCTTCTACATGTAGCTGCAGAGGTAGGAAGTGCAGATGTGCAAATGTAAAATCAGCATTTGGCTCTGCTGCAAACCCTCATAGTGGGGCGAGGGAGGGAATTATAGTTACAGGGGCCATTCTCCATTCACCCATCGATTTGCCTGAAGTAACACATTGTCAGTTCTCTGCTGGTTGGCATACTTGATTCTACAAGCACTTCAAGTTAATCATTGTAATCATTGTGTATTCTATTATATTCCAAATGGGTTAAAACACTATGGGGCACATGCATCAAGCTAAATACTGGTTGCAAACGGGCCGCTTCGCAGAATCGGCCCCTTTGCGACTGATATTTTGGTCTTTGAGATGCATCAACCCAAATGTAAATTTGTAAAATTTGCGATTACCTATTTTGTGAATGCATTTATGGAATCGCAATTTGTGAATCCTTAAATGCTATGCACGAAGCAAGGAAAAATTGCGACCCTGCTTTAATGATTTGCAAATTACCACTAACTTCAAGTTGGTGGTAATTTGAAAATCCTTAGAAAAATACTCTTTTTTGCATTTTTCTAAGTGCCATATGGCGCACAAACATGCCCTCATGGCATGAATGTGCGCCACATGTGCACACTTACCTGTATTGGGGTGCATCGGGGTGGCCTTTTGGCCCCCTATCACCCTTGCAAATTGCATGTGCAATTTGTGAGTACCTACTAAGTACTCGCAGATTGCAAATGCAATCCTATTCATTCCTATAGGCCTCTAGGCCCATAGGAATAAATGAGAAGCCATTCCTTAAACGTGAATCGCAATTTGCCATTCACAATTAAGGAATGTTAAGGATTCACAAAAATATTTGCGAATCCTTCATGCATAGGCATTTGTGATTACCAATTAGCGAATCGTTAAAATGAGCTATTTGGTAATAGCACATGATTACCTTGATGCATGTGCCCCCATAAGTCACAAATAATTGTGCTGTAGAAAATCAAGGACCATCACAAAGGAATTTGTTTTGTTTTTTAATTTCGAGATTTGAACCAAGGAGAGTTAAAATGCAAACGGAAGGGCTTAGCACATACTGTTGCCAAAATTCAACCCCCATGAGCTCTTTAAAATCACAACTTGGATCTTATGGCCAATATCATCTTGCAGAGGTGATAGTCATTATATGGTTTGTTAGACCTGGCACCCATGGAGAGGTTTTCCCTAATGTTCAGACCTCCTGTTTTTGCTGGCCTTAGGATTTTGCACACTTTACCACGGCTAACCAGAGCTGAAGTGCTTGTGCTCTCTCCCTAAAACATGGTAAAGTTGTCTTATACCTAATTGGCTTAGTTAATTTACTTAAGTCCCTAATAAAGTGCACTACATGGGCCCAGGTACTGTTAATTAAATGTCACTATTATGCTTGCCTCACTACCAACTGAAGCCGCCCTTTAATTATGTCTCAGGCCAGCCATTGCAGACCCTTTGTGTGCACTTTAACCTGCCATTTCAAACCTTCCTTTTTATTTAATACATATACCCTAGTGTAGACCTTGGACAGCCCAGAGGACAGGGTACAATGTATTTAAAAAGCTGCACATGTACTTTTTAGTTTTATCTGTCCTGGTAGTGGAAAAAATCTTAAATCAATTTTTCACTACTGCAAGGTCTATTGCTCCCATTGGATAACATTAAGATTACCTTATTCCATTTTATAACTATAATTTCCAAATGGGAAGGCATGACTTGTTCAAGTTTTGTTTCTCTTAAAATCCTAACTTATTGTAAAATTAGATTTTAAATTAAAATTCTGAAAACACCACTTTTAGAAAGTTGGCATTTTCTTGCTTTAGCCATTTGATGCCTGTGTCCTGTATCTGATCACATGACTTGGTGTAGTTGGCAGTTGGGCTTTGTGTATTCCTCCTAGACAGCTACGCACAATGGTAGCTTAGGTGTGTCCCAATAGTCCATCTCTAGCAGGATGAAAGGGAAGGGCTTGGCACAACCTCACTTACACCTGAACACTTCATAACAGGCTTCCAACAAGCCTACATCTGCACCTGAACTCTGTCATCTGTGAGTCTATCCTTCCAGGTGGTGCCACCCCAGGCCTGGACCCTTGGAAGTGGGTCTAAGGTGCTTACCAGCCGAACCAATGCATCTTCTCTGCTGAGCGGCGCATCCTCGAGCAGAACGAATGCACCGCATCCCCCTCTCATCTCTGGCCCAGGTCTTCACATCTCTCATTGACAGCAGCCTCAATAATGACGATCGCAGCATCTCAGCTCTTTGGAACCGACACATCGCCAGCTGCATACTGCATCCCTGATGCCAGGACTACGCATCACAAGACCCATCGACAGGATCCTCGATGATGATGCAACAGGACCTTGCACCACAACCTCACTGCATCTCGGAACCGACGCATTGCATCTGCTGAATGGTGCTTCTTCGACCAGAATCCACAAATGCTCTCAACCATGAATTAAGTTACTTTGCTTACCGAGCTAATGAGGTCCCTGTAGCCAGCTCATGCTACATTGCAGTCAGCCTGAACGTGTGACTTTGTCAAGGTACAGTACGACCAGATGTTCCTTGTTGGTGCTTTGCGCTTTTTGGCGCTATTTCAACATAAAACTTTAAAATTCAATATCTCTGGTTTACTGTTTGGATTTTTATCATTTTGGTCTTGTTCTATTTATTAAACTAAGCTATATTATTCTAACCCTCTTGTGGGATCTTTTTGTGTGGTGATTTCACAGTTTTACTGTTTTAAGTGTTGCACAAATACTTTACTGATTGACTTCAAGTTAAGTCTGAATACTGTGGGCCAAGCTACCAGAGGGGTGAGCACAGGGTAATTTGGGATTTATTTGTGTCTTACCCTGATTGGTATTGTGATTGCTGCTTGACCAAAACTCACACCTGAGTGAACCAGAAACCCGATTTCTAACATTGTTCAACACACTGTGTCCCTCGGTCTCGTGCCTGTTCCCAGTCTGTTGAATGCTTGTTTCTGTTGTGGTTTAGTCTTCCACTTTGCCAGACCCTCATACCACACCACCTTCTGGCCCTTCCAGAGGTGTGTGTTGGCTGGTCCACAAAAGGTCAACTTTTCTCTCATGCCTCTCCCACCATAGGTGAAACTTCTATAGTTGTGAAAGAGGCTCAAGTATGTGTACAAGAGGAAGGCGGAGAACAGCAGGGAGCGAGACAGACTAGCAGAGACTGCCGGAGATTAATATAGGGTGAGAGACTGAAGTATTGAGGGACTGAAGACATAGAGAAAGAGACTCAGAAGTAGAAAACGCAACAAAAAAAAGCTAGAGCAAGGGAGATACAGTGAGAGATTATTTTGTGTGTGCTACTATGAGTATGGCAGAGGGAGAGTGGGGTAGTGGAAGAGAGGGTGAGATATAAGAAGAGGTTGCTGACAAGTAAAGTGAGGGTGAGGGAGTCTGTGGCTGGTGTTAGCGCTAATTTAAGTTCCCAAAAATTGTTGATACTAAATGAAGCTCCATTTTTGGAGTTAGGGCTTTGTGTGAATCTCATAGGATGATGACCCCGGAACAGAGATAAATCAAGTACAATTAAAATTACTCTTGAGAAGGTTCAAATTCAACGCCATGAAGGTGTATTAACATTTTTGAATCATCACAGAAGATAAATAGTTAGTTTAAAACAAAATGAAAATTATTCTAAAAATGCAAATGAATAGGAATCAGTATAGGGCTCAGTATCTAGTTATAAAGACAAAAGCAGATACAGTTTAGCACAGATATTGCATTAGTAAAAAGACAGGCATGAAGTATGCACAAAGTAATAGACAAGCAGCGTCTGTAACATCTCGAAGAATGGTGGGCTGAGGTGGGGTCTGCCTCCAAACAGAACAAGGGACAGCCTTGGCAAACATCCCAAAAACAGCACTTCATATAGTTTTTCAAACAGAGGAGTTCCACTGTCAGCATGGTGTGAAACAAATATTACATCATATTATCCAAAGGTAAAACAGAAAACACATCACATGGAAAAATACTTTCGCTCTAGTACCAATGAATAATCCTGTATTTTGCCACACAGGAGAAGGCAACAGCACATTTTGGATTATATACACAGCCTCTCTGGCCATAGGAAGTGGCCTTGTAAAGATGCAGTCAAGATCGGCTCCTTCCTCCAGGACATCAGGAACATGAAGAAGAATACATTTTAAATATACAACAAACACAAGAGTTTAAAACACTTGAATTAATAGTATTTTTGTAAAATGTTGAATGGCACATGTTAACTTATGATGCACAGACAGAGAAACTACAAACCTAGGCCAGAGCACAAGTGGTCAGGGTGGAGACTGCCGCCAGGATCATAGATCCTGACAGGGCGGAGAGCGGAATCGCAATCTGTGAATGGCAGTGGGGCCGAGGCACCGCCGTCAGAATTACGATGTCCTTTTCCCACAGCCTTTTCATAAGGGTCTGACTGCCATGAAAAGTCTGTTGAAAGGGAATTTTGGGGCCCCAGACAGGGCCCCCTTTTCTCCTGGGCAACTGCAAATTGGCCTTGGGGGCAACTGTAGTGCCCCTTCTCACATCCATGCACCGTCCTTGGCACCTTGTGCCATGCACCACATGGTGCATGGCACACGGCGAATTAATGTGCACAAAGTACTCTTTTACACAGCAGCTTGTGCAGCCGTTTTCCTGTGCTTCAGCACAAGTCACCGTGTAGAAGAAAACTTTGTGACTGCCATCACGGAGGTCCCATCCAAATTCGGCGGTCGGACCGCCGACTTCTTGTCAGGCGGCCTCGTGAGTAAGCCTGGGCGGCCAGCTACGCTCCGTGCACGGAGTGCACGGAGTGCCGCCTCCTACGCATTTTGCGTAGCCGGCGTAGCCAGGCGGCACTACGCGCGCTCCGCAGACGGAGCGTAGCCGGCCGCCACCCGCCTCCCTCCCGCCCTCCCTAAATACATAAGTAAATGTATAAAAAGCTTTTTAAAACACTTACCTTGTCTGCCGCGTCCCCGGGGCTCCCTCTCGCCGTCCCGCGATGCGCGCCGCCATTTCTGATCCTAATGCGCATGCGCGGGCGGCCGCGCATGCGCATTTCTCGTGAGGAATGCGCATGCGCGGGCGGCCGCGCATGCGCATTAGGATCCGATTTGGTGGCGGCGCGAACGGCGGGACGGCGAGAGGGTGCCCCGGGGACGCGGCAGACAAGGTAAGTGTTTTAAAAAGCTTTTTATACATTTATTTATGTATTTAGTGAGGGCGGGAGGGAGGCGGGCGGCGCGGAGTGGGGCTACGCGGAGTGCGTGGGTGGGCGTAGTTGTGCGCCCACTTCACGTAGCTCCGCGGAGCCCCACTCCGCCCACTACGCCCAGGGTTACTCGTGAGTGCCGCAATAGTGGTCGTCGGTCTGACCACCGACATCTCAATGATGGCCCACATTCTTTTAAAAATTTGCATCATACAATTAATTGAGTGGATTCGAGTCCTAGTCATGTCAACTTAAAAACTTTGCTATGTCAAATGCAATCTATTATATTATTTATTACTTTTTCTTGTTGACTAAACACATTATTTGATAATTCTAAATTCACTCACACTGATAAGAGAGAAAATGAAAGATTAAGTGACAGAGTCTTCTAGACAGTGAGAGAAAAACTGCAAACAGGAGAGAGAGAGAGAGAGAGACTGATTCGGAGACAAATGGATGTGCAGACTGACAAATAGACAGTAACTGGCAAAAAAAGGAAAACAAGAATTGGCAACCTATGTGACCTATGTTTTTAGCATTGCGGCTGTTATGCAGCATGTTTTTTTTTTAAAAAGGCTCATTTATGCGGCGGCCACATAATTTTGTAGGCATGTGCATATGCTCTACACACATCTGCACACCTACAAAAAGAAACAGGCTCTTTTCTTTTTATTTACCAAATTGAAGTGGATTGATGTCAGAAAAAAAAGACATGCAATAGCATTTTAAAAGAAACACTATAATAAAAGGGATGAGCAGGTTGCAGTTTAGTGTGAGAGGTGAAGCAACACCACAGTAAGGGGGGAAGCAATGCACGGGAAAGAGAACAAAGTGAGAAGCATCCGAGGGAAAGCGAGCAACCTAGAGCAGAGAAGCACATGGGTGAGGAAGCCCAACATGAGTCCAGTTGGAGAAAGAAGAACATAAGCGAGAAAAAGCAACATTAGAGGTGAAAAGCACATGAGAAAGACATCTCGAATATACATGCACTTTCATGGGGAGCTTAAAGAAAAAGAAAAAGGTAGTTCCCTTGAAGAGAGGACAGGAAGCATAGAAGACAGCCAATCAAAGAAATGGTAAAGAGGGAATAATCCATAGGTGGGTCAAACAAAATATGGACCTGGTGAAACAAGGAAAGCCATCAAATAGAAAGCAAGCAAATACAAGTGCTAGTAAAGTCAACCACTGCTCAGCAATGGGTGGGCTGCAAGTCCCTGTGTGTTCTTGATAGCAACAAGATGTTTTTCGCAACCTGGACCTAAAGAAGATTGACCAAGACATTGTTTGAAACTGAGAGCATGCGAGAAATTGCTAATGACGGAGAATGTGACAGAAAGAGAAAAAAAAACTGCAAGAGAGAGAAAATGTTAAAACCAGACAGTAACTGTGTGGTCAGTGAGAGTGAGTGTTTGTGAGTGCTAAAGACAGAGCGACAGAAATTTGTGGTTCGGAATTTTAAGGATGGAATTTCCTGTTGCTGGGTAGGTGAATGTGATATGACCTGTTTCTGGTAATGTTTACATTCGAAACGCATAATATGTGGATGTTGCCCCCGTTGGTGGACATGTTGAGCCTCACCATCTATGCTACTTGCCTTACCGAAGCTCATAAGACAATGCTCTTAGTATATGGAGGCTCACATTACCCGTTGCTGGGATTACTGGTTGATGAGCATGTAAAATATGTTATACATGGTACTTTTCATACATGTTGGCGAGCCACCAGAAGTTAGCTATACATGTTGCTGGGTAATTGCTAAGCAAACAGATTTTATCTATACCTGTTACAGGGGGCTTGGATGCTTGTCTAACCTGTTGCTGGAGACTGCATTGCCTGTTTCTGGCCATGTACCGACTAGCATTATCAGTTATTAGGCATTTTTGTTAGGGAGCCGTAGACAGTTTTCAATACCTTCTATGACTGACTTTTGGAATCATAATCTGTCTTGATCAGTGTTACTCACTGTGCTTAACAGTTGAGCTTCTTTAATGATTTTTTTGTTTTCAAGGCATGTGAGTTCCATCCCTAAGGACTACTTATGTGTGTTCCCATGCTTTCTTCATGCGTCTCATTAATTTCTTTGAATTTGCAGCTTGTTCCTGGCAGCTCCCAATGTTCTACAAATGGACACGGACGAGACAATTGTCATCCAAGCCCATGAGTTTCAGAACGCAGTTGACCTGATCATCACCGTCCACGACTTCCCCCACAAGAAAAATTGTCTCTTCAGTGGGGAAACCAGGCTGACAGAACCCAACTATTTGAACATGTTTACTATAAAGGTGGGTTGGACTCCCGGGCACTCAATCTACACTGTCAGAAGTTTTCAAGGAAGCCACTTCGGGGCCAGGGTGAGGGGTTGCTGAAAAGATGGTGAGGTGGGCAGGTTCAGCTCTAAGTTTCATTTCAGAAGTGGTGGTAGAGAGTAACATATATAAACTTCAATACATTGCAAATGTAATGTCTATATGGTTGAAGGGTGTCCAGCATAGGTCCGGAAGTTACAGGTCCAGGTAAGATTTTCAGGATGATAACTGAGTATGTAAAATAGTTTCATTTAGAGACATTGTATGTACCTTTATCTTGTATGTATATTTTATTATTTAACATTTATACGCCCCTCCTTAACCAACAGTGCACATTATTTATTGGGCATAATGGATGTTTAACCTGTAGGCTAAACACAGGGCTCAGGACCAAAAACTCAACCGAATCAGTTATCTTTAGGTTGATATTATTTGGCAGCACACCACACTATGCTATGTGTATAAAGTCAATATTGACTTGAAGGGAATATTTTTTGTACAGGATTAGGTTTGAAGCTATTACATATTATATTTTGGATAGATATATAGCTCATTAAGCAGAACACATACCTACATCAATCCAAATTTTGCTAATGTTACTAGACTGTTCGGTGCCCCCTTCAAGGCTGGCAGCTCTGCTGTGCCTTGCCTGGCTGCTGACTCCGTCTCGTCTCCCTTGCCGGGGTTTGAGGCCACTGCGGTCCACTCTCTGCTGTGCCTGTTCCAGCCTGCCAGCTTGTTCCAGCTTAGTCATTGCCCTGCATCATGCACTGCTGTTTGCCTCTTATTTTTTATGTCGAGGCTACCGTCCCACTGCGAAAGCAGTGGGGGGCGGAGCCGAAGATTTCATGACTTCAACAGTGTGGGGCTTTAACCCGCCTCTCTCTCCTCTCTCTTCCATTGGCTAGCTTCGTAAATGGAGGCTAGTCATTGGAAGAGATGTGTGTCAATTACTCTTTTCCCCGGCTTCATGCGATCAGTGGGCGTTTCTGTCTCTTTTTAAGCCCCGCCCCTTTTTTACGTCATGCAGAGGTGGGCCCATTGTGGGTGTTTCCTTTTTTTTTTCTTCCCAGGGCTGTTTTTTCGTCAGTCTGTGCCAGCTCGGTCCCGGTCCTGGTCCCCTCTGCAGCCTCTCCCCCACCCCATTGTTCTGCTCTATGGGCCCATTTGAAATATCTTTGCCCAGCTGACTTCCCGCACTGTGACCGTACTTTGGACTCTTCTGCCAATGGCCGTCTAATGTTACTTGCTTCCAACGGAGTCAAGCGAAGAAACCAAACATGCTTCGTCGCGCCTAAGAGGAATATTAACCACAACATACAGAATGAGCCGGGGAGCCTCCAGAAACAGACAAAACGTGCCCAATCCGGCCGTGTGCGTGTCTGTGGGTGTTCGCGGGCCCCACTTCTGCAGCCGTTCTTTGATCTTCAGACACAAGTGGATTATTCTATATTGTTGGCGACAGAGCCGGTGATCCCCGACCCTCTCCCGTTACCCCCAGCACAGATTGGAGCAGAAGAGCTGAGGTGGTGGCCGGGCATGTCTATGTCTCTGCCGCAGCTCTCCTCCATCGCGCACTCGACGCCGCTCCCACCCCTCCCTCCCTCTCCAGCCGCCATGCTGCCTCGTTCTGTTCTGGTCTTCCCTTTCACCCCTCCTCCAGCCCTCTCCGTCTTCTCGATCGAGTTTCTCGGTAAAAGGACAGAGCAGCGCTTTATAGCGCCTTGACTGTGATGCACAAAGGTGTGTGTCTTTCTCTGATAGGCGGGTGGAGATCGACGCCCTTTGCCCCCAAACAATCGCTTGCTACCAGGTAAGTTTCACTCTTCCCTTTCACCCCTCCTCCAGCCCTCTCCGTCTTCTCGATGGAGTATCTCGGTAAAAGGACACAGCAGCGCTTTATAGCGCCTTGACTGTGATGCACAATCTTTCTCTGATAGGCGGGTGGAGATCGACGCTCTTTGCCCCAAACAATCGCTTGCTACCAGGTAAGTTTCACTCTTCCCTTTCATCCCTTCCTCCAGCCCTCTCCGTCTTCTCGATCGAGTATCTCGGTAAAAGGACACAGCAGCGCTTTATAGCGCCTTGCCTGTGATGCACAATCTTTCTCTGATAGGCGGGTGGAGATCGACGCCCTTTGCCCCCAAACAATCGCTTGCTACCAGGTAAGTTTCACTCTCGTTTCTCCTCCGCCCCTCCCTCCACCTGAGATTTCTTTCATTTCTTGAATGGCCGTAAATTTAGGGAAACGAAACTTGCGAAATGTTAAAAGAGGTTTGGTTGCCCGTTTCTTTCTTTTCAGTGTCAGGTTCACCTGCCACGGAGCTCCCCACCCCTTTTTTGGGGTGAACATCAACACCACTTTATAAGGTTCCGAATCCACAGTGGCATTACTGGTGATCGATTCAACAAGAGCCGAGGCGGGTGCTGCCTCTAAGAGCCCGTGCAACATATATGGCATTGAAACCAGGAACAGACGTCAGGTGAAAATATTGTATCGTACCGTTATTGCATTTATATAGCGCAGTAAGGTTGCTTCAGAATTAAAGAGGTGTATTTGTTTAACATGTGCCGGTTTCTTCTCCACCCCAAGCTGCTCCTCCACCCCAAGCTGCTCCTCCACCCCAAGCTGCTCCTCCATCCCATGCTCTTCCGCCCATCCCACGCTCTTCCCCCCCAATCCCATGCTCTTCCCCGCAATCCCGCCTTCTTCGCCCCGTACCGCGCTCTTCCCCCATCCCACGCTCTTCCCCCATCCCACGCTCTTCCCCCATCCCACGCTCTTCCCCCCCATCCCACGCTCTTCCCCCCATCCCATGCTCTTCCCCCCCCATCCCACGCTCTTCCCCCCATCCCATACTCTCTTTTGCTTCTCCTTCCATACAAGCTTCCAGAGAAGTGTATTCACTGTGCTGGTATAAATAACCTTTCTACACTGTGTTGGTCTCTTATTTCATCATAAACTGTTGAAGATAGTTGCTGTAGTCGTACCATAAAATGCGAACAGTATTCCGAAGCATTTGAAGCAGTTCATCTGCCAAGTCCGGTTCTTTGGTTTCGTTTTCGTCCTGAGAGGGTAGCTTGGGCAAAGCATGCCCGGTGAATTGCATTTTCTTGAATTACTGCAGTGTCCACTCCCAGCTCAGTTTTTGGGAATATGAAATGCCAAGTGCCTATAGATGCTTTAATTAACCATTCGCAATTCTTCAAATGTTAACTTTCTGACCAATACATTTTTTATTGTACTTGAGTGAGACACAAATAGTGGGTGCCCTAAATTCGTGAAAAAACTGTTTTTTAAAACAGGAATAGAGACTCTTTTGTGTGCGACAATATGACTGACAACGTGATGTGCAAAAAGAAATAATACGCTTGAAGAAAATTGCTTGTTCTTCGAGTCTCTACATGTTCTAGTTCCGCTTTTTCTGTTTTAACAGCCCCCGCTTGCAGTGCCCCGGAATCTGTGTAATAAAGGCAGTAAATACATCTCTATTGCCCACTTTCAGCTGCCAAGCTTCCTACTGGCACGCCTCACGCCGAGAAACTAAGACGGCGCTGGGCGGGAATTGGGAAAGCAAACCTTTTTGCCGTAGTAGGGTTTGCTTATCCTGGGTATGCACATTATCCTGGACATGTTTGAGTTTGGGCTTTTGTTTTTCCCACTTTGTAAATACTATGCATTGCTTAAGGTTTCTTTCTCACTTTCTTTCTTTTTCCTGTCTTTGCCTTTACTGTCGTTCTGCCTGATTTTCTTCTCTCTCTTTCTTTCCCCACATCATCAGTATCATATTGCAGGTGTTTGCTCTCTGTACCATTGTGGGATGTATCTCCTCATAGAAATATTTTGTGAGCACATTTGCACAGCGGGCCAATATTTCGTTTATTACAGTGGACTATGATTTTGCCACTGATTCTTCTGGTCTCAGGAGGTGGCAAACACATTAATTTGTAGAGAATTATGGCCCACTTTCTTCTTCCATTAGGACAGTGGTTACTTCATTTTATCTGCCTGATGTCCCAGAGTACATTCAAGATGTGTAAGTGGTGCACTATATTTAATGTACATGGCTACATCTTTAGGTCCCCAAGCAGTGCACTTCTGTTTTTCTTATCCGGTCTCCAGCGAGCTGCTCCAGTCAGGTTCTCGAAATGCTCATTCCGTTCAAAGGCAACATATGCCATTTTCTCGATAAAGATCCTAAAATGCATAATTTAATTCATACCTCATAAAAGTGCGAGTGAGTGCAGAGTGAGAGTGAGTGCTGACTGCAGAGTGAGTGCCGACTGCAGAGTGAGTGCAGAGTGAGAGTGAGTGCTGACTGCAGAGTGAGTGCAGAGTGAGTGCAGAGTGAGTGCTGACTGCAGAGTGAGTGCTGACTGCAGAGTGAGTGCGGACTGCCGAGTGAGTGCTGACTGCCGAGTGAGTGCAGAGTGAGTGCAGAGTGAGTGCAGATTGATTGCAGAGTGAGTGCGAGAGCGAGTGCAGAGCGAGTGCGAGAGCGAGTGCAGAGCGAGTGCGAGAGTGAGTGCAGAGCAAGTGCAGAGCGAGAGTGAGTGCAGAGTGAGTGCAGACTGCTGCACGCCTCACACTGCTGCACGCCTCACACTGCTGCACGCCTCACACTGCTGCACGCCTCACACTGCTGCATGCCTCACACTGCTGCACGCCTCACACTGCTGCACGCCTCACACTGCTGCACGCCACACACTGCTGCACGCTGGTTGTGCTTGCTCTCCTGCCCCCGCCCCCTCGTTGGTTGTGTTTGCTCTCCGGCCCCCGCCCCCTCGTTGGTTGTGTTTGCTCTCCTGCCCCCGCCCCCTCGTTGGTTGTGCTTGCTCTCCGGCCCCGCCCCCTCGTTGGTTGTGGTTGCTCTCCTGCCCCGCCCCCTCGTTGTTGGTTGTGCTTGCTCTCCTGCCCTGCTATTGGCATTGGAAATGACAATGCAATTTATTTTTTCTTACTGTAATTGTACTGCTCATTGTTGCCTCATATTTTTCTTACTGTAATGGTACTGCTCATTGTTTGTCTCTTATTTTTCTTACTGTAATTATACTGCCCATTGTTAACTGTTTTATCTTCCGTGCCTGCATGCCCGGCTCTCTCCCCGCCACTGCTGCCCCTGCGACCCCTCACCTTGTGGACGACTGTTCCCACCTCCCAGCTGCTCGTCCCTCCCCCTCCCCTACTTATGTTATGTTATGTTATGTTATTTATGTTTTTTATATAGCGCAACGGATACTCAAAAAGAGTGTCCCGGCGCTTTGAGTAAGGGGAACAGGTTCAGAATAACATAACACAATTAAAATAGAAAACACCACACACACAGAGAACAAGGAAGAGCGACTAGGGAGGCCTACTGGGTAAACAACCAGGTTTTAAGACCTCTCCTAAAGTCCAAAAGACTAGTCGCTCCCCGAAGAAAGAGTGGAAGCGAATTCCACATCTGTGGGGCCAGCAGACTGAAAGAGCGGCCGCCCAAGCGAGCTCTCTTAACACGAGGGACGGCCGCCATAAGCAACGATTCAGACCGCAGAGAGCGGCCCGGCTGGTAAAAGACCACTCTCTTTTGGAGATGTTTTGCTCCTACTGCGTGGAGTGCCTTATAGGCCAATATCATGGCTTTAAAAGCGATCCGTTTACGGATCGGTAGCCAGTGCAAAGTCCTCATAAGCCCGGAGGCGCTGGCGCGTCTGTTTAGACCAAAAATGGCCCTGGCCGCCGCGTTCTGCGCAAGCTGAAGCCGCTGCAGCAGGTACTCAGGTAGGCCCAGGTAAAGAATGTTGGCGTAATCCAACCTGGAGCCTATCAGGGCCTGCACTGTCAGCCTCCTATGCTCCTCCGACAAAAGAGGCAGGAACCTCCGCAGCATTTTTAAAAGACCGAAGCAGGTGCCCGTCACCCCAAAAATCTGGGCTTTCATTGACAGTCCCCCATCCATCTTAACCCCCAAGTTCTTAACCATAGGGGAAGAACCGGACGGAGGGAACATGTCAATGGGCCACCAGGCCTGCCAGCTAGGCTCCGTATCGCACCCGAAAAAGAGTACCTCGGACTTATCGGAATTGCACTTGAGGCTGTGCAGTTGGAACCATGCAAACACCGCCCCAAGGCAATTCCGGATACTCTCCCCGTCAAAGTCGGCCCCTCTCTCGCAAGAGAAGAGGAGCTGGGTGTCGTCGGCATATGACACGATCCGGACACCGAAAGACTCCACGATCGCCGCCAAGGGGGTCAGAAAGATGTTAAAGAGGGTCGGGCTCAAAATAGAGCCCTGAGGGACCCCGACTCCCAAAGGCGGCATCACAGCGGTGTCAGGCGGCGTCCAGATCGTTTGCCGGCGGTCGGCAAGAAAGGATGAAAACCATTTGAGCACCGTCCCCCGCAGGCCAATCTCATAGAGTCTTGCGAGAAGGCCATCATGGGGGACGGTGTCAAAAGCCGCCGACAGGTCCAACAACACCAGCATGACTTTACCCCCGGTATCCAACACTCCCTTGATGGTTTCAGAAACCTCAAGGAGCGCGGTTTCGGTGCTACGATTTGTACGGAAGCCAGACTGGGAGTCATGCAAGATCTCATGAGACTCCAAGAAATTGGAGAGCACCGACTGGACGTGCTTCTCCAGGATTTTAACAAGGGCCGGCAACAGCGAAATCGGTCTATGATTGGCTGGGACTTAATTGCAGCCACCGAGGAGAAGCGCGAACAAGACCTCTGACCTCTTGTCTGAGATCTGCCCTCTACCCAGCAGCTCCGCTGTGCCTTGCCTTGCTGCTGACTCCGTCTCACCTCCCCTTCCTGGGGTTTGAGGCCGCTGCAGTCCGCTCCCTGCTGTGCCCATTCCAGCCTGCCAGTTCCTTCCACCCTGATCAGTGATAAGGTCAGCTGTCATCAGAAGCTAACCTCTGTTTTTATCTGTTTTAAGTCACGCTTATTTTGTGCACTACGCCATAGTTTATAAATATCCGGGGGCTACTTAACTGTAAAGGTAACTGTTGTGGGCTTCAACTGTACATCCCTGTGCTCTTTAAAGGGTGACTTAAGGAAAATCTAGAACGCTTACTTTTTTTTTTCGTTCGGAAGATTTAGCATTCCCTGCGTCTGCTCCCCGGTCCACCACAGCATTTGCTGATTGTGTGGAGGGAGCACTAATGCGTCACTTTACCCACTTCCGGTGGGACAAGCACAGCCGCCATTTCTGCCCAAGAGAAGGTCTAGTCTCTGGACATAGTGCTGAATAACATGCCATAAAAGGATGGACGGGTGCCGGCGCACACATAGGGCCTGATTCTGATGCGGGTTGGAAAGATTACCGATCAAATCGGTTTGGAAATGGTTTCCGACCCACTCGGATCGGGAGAGTCCGACTGACAGAGTACGATGCATCCGGATGCTGCCAGATACGATTTGATTGGACTCCCATTGACTTCAATGGGAGTATATGTTCCTAACCGCATCATAATTGGGCCCTGGGTCTGGAAGACACGTTCCCGATCCGATTTGGAAGGAGCAATGACATTAGGAGGCCTTCCTAACTGCATCAGAATCAGGCCCTCGTGGGAATGCTTTCCTAACCACATCAGAATCAGGCCCTTAGTGATAAGGTCAGCTGTCATCAGAAGCTAACCTCTCTGTTTTTATCTGTTTTAAATCACGCTTTTTTTGTGCACTGCGCCATAGTTTATAACTATTCGAGGGGCTAGTTAACTATAACGGTAACTGTTGTGGGCTTCAACTGTACATCCCTATGCTCTTTGAAGGGTGACTTAAGTAAAATCTAGAAAGCTTACTGTATTTTTGGTTCGGAAGATTTAGCATTCCCTGCGTCTGCTCGCCAGTTCACCACAGTATTTGCTGATTGTGTGGAGGGAGCGCTGGTGCAACACTTTCCCCACTTTCGGTGGGACAAGCACGGCCGCCATTTCCGCCCAAGAGACGGTCTAGTCGCGGGACATAGCGACGAATAACACGCCATAAATGAAGGGATGGGCGCTGACGCGCAGCGGGCGCGCCGGTGGCGCACCAAAGAAAAGCCTGTCTGCGCCCGAAACGCGACCAGCGCCAGCCATGCTGCCAGTTTCCAACGAGGTAGAATGCTTCCAGCGAAACATTTGTATGAACTAAATCTCAATAAAGACTGTAAACATTATATTGATGTGGACAGAATTAAAGGTCCCATATCATGTCATAAATGCAAATTTCAGACACCATTCTGTGGGTCGACTAAAGTAAAAAAAAGAAGCAAAGGGAGATGGACATCAGATGTGTATTGGGGGGGGGGCTTAATTAATTCACAATCATTAGGCCAACATGCCTTAGAGGTTAAGGAATTGATTATGGATAATGATTTAGATTTTCTATGTGTAACGGAATCCTGGTTAAAAGATTTGATTTATCACCCTCCAGGCAACAGTAAGGCATTCCTGGACTCACTAGGAGATGCACTTAGCGAAGCTATGCTTAGATATGTGAATTTTTCGCTACTCAGCGATGTCAATCTTTATTTAGAATGCTGTGACAGCCCTGGGGTTACATCCTTCCTGGAAATGGTCAACTTGCTTGGCATGATGCAAATGGTCCAGGGACCACCACACAGGGCAGGGCATACCTTGGATGCTGTTTGTTCTAATTTTAGCACACAGCCAGGAATTCAAATTCCACAGGTCTGGTCTGATCATTGCTCTATTGCATTAGATGTCCCAATTCCCAGTAAGGATAGTGAAGTGAGGAAGATCAAAGTAGGGGCCCCAATGAAGGAGTGGTATCGCCTAATTATTAATCCTTCTTTGCATAAAACCACCCAAGATAAGGTCTCAACTCTTACAGGAAAACCAGGAGAGGATTCTCGCCGGTTTCACAGTTGGATATTGTCTATAGGTGCAGAACTGCTTTCGACTGCGCGTACGGCCAGATTGAGCAAAAGGAAAATTCATAAGGACCCCTGGTTCTCAAAATAACTGGAAGGACTTCATCTGCAGTCTAAACAGTTGGAACACAGATGGAGAAAGGGATACGATGCATCTAATATACAGATTTTTAAAAATGTTAGGAACAGATATCATTCAGCCATTAAAGCAGCAAAAAAAGAATATTTTCACAATCAAATAATCCTGGCAAAACATAATCAAAAAGAGATCTTTACAATCGTAAAATCCTTTACAGATCCCAAGGGTGTACATGTAGAAATCCCTCCCTCCCAGAAGCTATGTGATGAAATTGCGATATAATTCGAAGATAAGATCAAGGCCATTCAAAAGAACTTCATGATTCAGGACAACTCAGAGTCTATTGAGGGACAGGTGTCTAGAAATGGAGATGATAGACCTGGCCTTCAAGCCTTTCAACTGGCCACGCTCTCCCAGACTAAGGAGGCAAACTTGGTCTGTAAATCGGGCTCTCCATTGGACGCCTGCCCCCAATGTTATTACACCATATTATCGACATTGTTCACCCAGTAATCAATGATGTTGTGAATTCATCGCTTTCAACTGGGACAGTACCAGAAGATTGAAAATTCGCTACAGTAAAACCCTTGAAGAAAAAATTGAACATTGATCCCTCAAATCTCTCTAATTATATGCCTATATCTCTCTTACCTTTTTTAGGTAAGATCACAGAGAGAATAGTATATAAAGAACTTTCTAGTTACTCAGAGTCAACACAGATTCTCCATCCCCGACAATCCGGCTTTCAACCAAAACATTCGACCGAGTTTGCGTTACTAGAGATATCGGACACCATCAAATTCATAATTGATGACGGCAAGAAGGTAGTCCTGATTCTTCTCGACTTGTCCGCCGCAGTCGATTCTATCTCACATAACATCCTGCTAGCCAGATTGAGATCTTGCAGCATATCAGATTCCGCATTGGCATGGATCACATCTTTCCTGTCAAATAGGAAGCAGGTGATTTCGGTAGAACCCTTCCTTTCACCAGAACGAGCTGTCTCACTGGTGGGCCACAGGGGGCTTCTTTAAGTCCTCTCTTATTTAATATATACATGGCCCCGCTTATCTCGTTGATCTCGGCCTATGGGATCGAAATCACATTGTACGCCGACAATACCCAATTGATCCTGTCATTAGACTCAAATTCTACTGATGCGGAAGAAAATGTTAAATCTTGTTTTACAGCAGTAATAAAATGGAAGAAAGATAACCATCTCTGCTGCAATACTGATAAAACAGAAATTCTACCCATCGACAAAAACAACCTCTTTCAACCTAATACTACAGCCCCTCCATCAACGGTGGAGGTTGCAAAGAATCTTGGTGTGTGGTTTGATTCTGCCTTTCTTCCAAACCCCATGTCCTGAAGATAACGGACCTGTTATGGGCTTATAAAAACCTTGAGAAAGTTTTTCAATCTGATCCCCCTGGCCACTAAGAAAACAGTGGCAGTGGCTCTTATATTATCACGGCTGATCCTTGTCATTTACAGCGCCAGGAGACTCCGGTAGGAGTGGCAGTTGCGCTATAGAAGACTTACATTACTTTTCATCAGTGGCCCTCGGTGCGTCCTGAGGTGTTGTTAGCCTATTATTTTTTTCTTACTGTAATTGTACTGCTCATTGTTGCCTCTTATTTTTCTTACTCTAATTATTCTGCTCATTGTTCACTTTTTTAACTTCTGTGTATGCATGCCTGGCTCTCTCGCCACTGTTGCTGCTCCTGCGGCCCCTGCCCCCCTGCCGAAGCCCGTTCCCGCCTCCCAGCTGCTCGTTCCTCCGCCCCCCTCCCCTACTTAATGGCATCTGCTGTGTGGTCACGCACAGTGGGTGCGCCAAAGGCACGAAAACGGCAAGCACGTCTGCGCTAGTCCGCGACCTGACAGTGGCCAGCGCCAGGAACCCTGGATCTCCAACCATCCACCGCTACGACCCAGCTGCCCTCCTCGCACTCAACCCCGGGAGGAACAACAACTGCCAGCTATCCACACTAAGCACCTCCCATGGACAGTTCTCCTGCCGTCACAGCCGCCAGACCTTCACCACCGCCTGCACCCCCATAGCCACCACCCCCACACCGAACACCAACACCTCCAAAACCCTGAAGTGCGTCCTCCTCAACATGCGCTCCCTGCACAGACACGCCGTTGAGATCTTTGACCTCCTCAACACCCTCTCACTAGACGTCGCCTTCTTTACAGAAACATGGACCAACACCTCCTCCACCCCAACATCACCACCAACATCCCTGACGGATACAAGTTCCAGAGGAAAGACTGATGCAACCGCCCAGGAGGCGGGCTCGCATTGCACACAAGAGCTCCCTCGGACTCTCCATGTCCACCACAAATGACTCCCTCTCCACCACGGAACACATTCACTTTCAGATACAGACCAGCCCTAGATCCACACTTTGCGGCACCCTCGCTTACAGACCCTCCGGACCTCGCGCCTGGTTCACCACATCCATCGCTGACCTCATCGCACCCCATGCCATCACCTCCATGGACTACATACTCATCAGAGACCCGAACTTCCACTTCGAGAAACTCAGCAACCTCACCAACATCGGCCTGAAACAGCTCGTCACCGCACCCACCCACAAGGAAGGATGCACCCTCGACCCCATCTTCGCAGGAGGTAACAGCCTCCACTTCAGCCACATCACACAACCTCCCTGGACGGACCACCACTGCGTACACTTTAATGTCAACAAACCCACTGCCCTCAAACCTGCACCACACCCTCCAAGAAGGAACTGGAGCAAAATCACTGAGGAGCAGCTCAACTGCACCCCCAACCACGACGCCCCCACCACATCGACTGATGCCAACCTCGCAGCCAAAGAACTCCACAGATGGATCTCCAACTGCGCAGATGAGCTTGCACCCCTACGCTACCCCGACAGGCAGCGCCCCAGGAAGTCCTCCTGGTTCACCACCGACCTCCAAGAATCCAGAGGCACCTGCAGACACCTCCAGAAGACCTGGAGAAATAGCAAAATGCCAGAAGTTCACAGCACCCACAAGAACGCCATGGCAGAATACCACCAACGCATCAGACCCACCAAAAGGACCTTCATCCAAAACAAGATCCTCGCCAACACCAGCAACTCCAAGGAACTCTTCAGCGTCATCCAGGAATTAAACAAACTCCCCAGCGATACCACGGACATCAGCCCCTACCAGAACCTCTGCGACAATCTCAGATCCTACTTCCATCTGAAAATCAAGGGCCTCTACAACCATTTCAAAGACCAGACACCTTCTCCAGCAATGCCAGCCAACCAACTGTCTCCTCCTGGACCACAGTCACCACCGAGGACATAACTTTGACCATGGAATGCACCCACTCAGGAGCTTCCCATGGACCCCTGCCCGCCGCACATCTACCACAGAGCCGCCACCGCCATAGCTCCAGAACTACCGACCCATTTCCATCCTCCCCTTGCGTCCAAAGTCACCGAAAAGATCATCAATGCCCAGCTAGCAAAATTCATCGAAGTCAACTTCATTCTCGACCCCTCCCAATCCGGATTCTATGCAACCACAGCACCGAGACCACTCTACTTGCCGCCACTGAAGACATCCACACCCTCCTCGACCAAGGACACAAAGCGGCCCTGATCCTACTCCACCTCTCTGCAGCCTTCGACACCGTGTCCCACCGCACACTCTCCACCAGACTCCATGACGCTGGAATACAGAGAACCGCCCTTGACTGGATCTGTTCCTTCCTCCCGGCAGAACCCAAAGTATCAGACTGCCACCCTTCTTCTCCGAACCCACAGAAATGAACTGCGGAGTACCCCAAGGTTGCTCAGTCCCACGCTCTTCAACATCTACATGGCCCCCCTCACCACCATCGTCAGATAGCAAGGACTAGTATCCTATGCCGACGACACCCAGCTCATCCACCCCCTCCCCAAGGACCCCGTCACCACCAGACTCAACTTCCAGGAAGGAAGGAAGGACGTCGCATCCTGGATGAGCAGAAGCTGCCTGAAGCTCAACTCCCTCTCTGCATGGGACAACACCTGGTGGCCCATCGCCATCTACAGCCCTCCCACTCCACGGACCATGCCCAAAACCTCAGCATCGTACTCAACTCCTCCCTCTCCATGACCCTACAGGTCAACGCCGTCGCGTCTAGCTGCTTCAACACCCTCCGCATCCTCCGAAAGACCTTCAAATGGATCCTGCCAATCAAGGTAGACCATCACCCACGCACTTATAACCAGCAGACTGGACTACGGAAATGCCCTTTACGCCGGGATAAACAAGTCTCTGCCCCACAAACTCCAGACCACACAGAACACACCAGCCAGACTTGTCCTCTGCATCCCTCGACATGAACACATCACCCAACACCTGTGTAACCTCCACTGGCTCCCCATCGAGAAGAGAGTGACTTTCAAGACACTCACCCATGCCTACAAAGACCTCCACAACACCGGACCCCAATACCTCAATGAGAGAATCTCCTATCACGCACCCAAGAGAAACCTCTGATCCTCCGACCTTCACCATCGCCCAAACTCCATACATCCGCAGAGTCAGAACAGGCGGAAGAGCCTTATCTTACATCACGGCCAATCAATCAATCAGGGGTTTATACAGCGTGCTACTCACCCATGAGGGTCTCAAGGCGCTGCTGGGTGGGGGGGTGCAGCTCTGAATCAGTTGAAGAGCCAGTTCTTGAGGTCCTTCCTGAACGTGTGCAGGGTCGGGGAGCATCTGATGTTCACTGGGAGCTCGTTCCAGGTCTTGGCTGCGATGTAGGAGAAGGTTCTCCCACCTGCTCTGTTTATACGGATGCGTGGGATCTCTGCCAGGGCGAGGTCGCTGGGGCGGAGGTTCCTCTAGGGTACGTGGAAGGAGACTCTCTTGTTTAGATATTTGGGTCAGATGTTGTGGAGGGATTTGCAGGCGTGGGTGAGGAGTTTGAAGGTAACCGTCTTCTTGACGGGGAGCCATTGGAGGTCTCGTAGGTGTTGGGTCATGTGTTCATGATGCGGAGTCCCGAGGACGAGTCTGGCTGCGGTGTTCTGGATGGTTTGGAATTTGTGTAGGAGAGTTCTGTTGATTCCGGTGTAGAGGGCGTTGATGTAGTCCAGTCTGCTGGTTATGAGCGTGTGGGTGATGGTCCTTCTGCATTCAGGGGGGATCCATTTGAAGGTCTTGCAGAGGGTGCGCAGGCAGTTGAAACTGGTGGAGGTAACGGCGTTGATCTGGCGGGTCATGGAGAGGGAGGACTCGAGGATGATGTAGAGGTTTTGTGCATGGTCTGTAGGGGTTGGTGGACTCCTAAGGGCAGAGGGCCACCAGGTGTTGTCCCAGGCGAGAAGGAGGTCCAAGGATGAGGAACTCAGTTTTCTCCGAGTTGAGCTTCAAGCAGCTCTCCTTCATCCATGTTGCGACGTCCTTCATTCCTTCCTGGAAGCAGAGTCTGGTGTTTTTAGGATACCTCGTGAGAGAGAGGATGAGCTGGGTGTCTTCGGGGTAGGATACTATGCTGAGCCCATGCTGTCTGACGATGGTAGTGAGGGGGGCCATGTAGATGTTGAAGAGAGTGGGACTGAGTGATGATCCTTGGGGTACCCCGCAGTTGATCTCTGTAGGTTCAGAGAGGAAGGGGGGGGAGTCTGATCCTCTGGGTTCTGCTGGAGAGAAAGGATTGGATCCAGTTGAGGGCAGCTCCTTGTATCCCAGCTTCGTGAAGTCTGGCTGCGAGCATGTGAGGAGAGATGGTGTCGAAGGCCGCGGATAGGTCTAGGAGGATTAGAGCCGCAGTGTGTCCCTGGTCAAGTAGCATGCGGATGTCATCAGTGGTGGCGAGGAGGGCGGTCTCGGTGCTGTGGTTGCTGGGAATACAGATTGGGAGGCAGCTAGGATGGAGTTTTCTTCGATGAAGGTGGTCGGCTGAGCGTTTACGAGTCTCTCAGTGACTTTGGCTGCGAAGGGGGAGAGAGAGATGGGCCAGTAGTTTTTCAGGTCTGCCGGGTCGGCCGTGGGTTTCTTAAGGAGGGGTTTTCCCTCCGCCTGCTTCCAGTCATCTGGGAAGGTTCCAGATCTGAAGGAAGCGTTGATGGTGAAGACCTGGAACGAGCTCCTGATCGACATCAGACGCACCCCTCCCTGAACATCTCCAGGAAGATGTTCAAGACCTGGCTCTTCAACTGAATGGAGCTGCTTACCCCCCACCCCCAGTGTCTTGAGACCCTCACACGTGAGTAGCACGTTTACAGTTCCCCTAATTGATTGATTGATTAATTCTTTCATTACCATAATCTAGGATACCAGTTAACATGCGGCATTAGTGAACATTAAAACGGCTGCTTCTTACTGACTTTTTAATTCAACAAATTGTTCCTTTGCATTTCGATCTCAACCTTTATTCACAGCTGATCTCTCTTATCATGAGATTATGTTCAAATTTTAAACCCAGCCATACAGCCCTACTTAATATTGCCATTACCCACATCATAATAATCTTTAGGAACCATGAGCAACTAAATGATGAAATTCTGCCTTGAGAATGTCCCAGTAGAATAGGTGAAACATATATCGGGCGCCCAGCTGAAGACGGATATGTCTGTGGCTGGGGAATTACTCACAGATGGCCATCTGTCCATGGCCAGATCATGCCCAATATTGCACGAGTGGTGGTTTGCTGAATTTTGGGTTTTCTCTGCATTTGCATTCCATGGGGGGGGGTTGCAGGAAGGAGTTTCTTGTGAAATGGAGGGCAGACCATTGTAAGTTTGGAGTGTTATAGGCACAGCTCTGTGGGGGTGGTATATTGGCATACCGTATTCTGAAATCTCGTCTGACAGAACAACTACATTGGAATGATCAGTTACAAAAATAATGTCCCGCTGGACATAGAATATATATGTTATTAACTCCAATGAGGTGGTATTAATGTAGACAATATTTAGAGTATGATATTAATGCCTGATGATAGTTTGACAACGGTAATGAGACGGAATAGTTAATACACTAAAATAGGGGTAAAGGGTGGGAAGTAATTTATGTTTAATTAATGATTAGTTGATCATTATTTTACTTAATTAATTGATATTTAATTAGGGGAATTGTTTGTTTATTTGTGTGTGGGTTTTACTTTTATAGGGGTGAAGGGTGGGGAGTAAATCAATTTTACTTACTTTATAATTAGTTGTTAAATACTTTTAGTTTTTTTATTGAAAATAAGTTTACAGTTTGCAATCCATTTTTTTATAGTTTAATTTTAGCAGTGGGGATATGGGGATTATAGCGGTAAAGTGTGGGAAGTTAATACATTTTTATGAGTTTTAATTTGTTTTTTAATTAATAACATTTTTTAATTAGGAATTATTCATATTAATTATGGAAGCACATTTTTTGTAAATTTAGATGTGGGTTGAGAATTGTGTGGTGTTATAGGGTAGGAAATTAAAAAACTAAATTTATGTAATAAATTATGTTTTTGTTTCTAAATATTTTCAAATTAAAAATATTTATTTGTCTGAAAATTATTTTTTATTTAATTTAATATAATATTGTAGGTATTTGTCCAATGTATTCAACATTATGATATGTTGTCATTTTTAATATTAAATATATTTGTATTTTGATTTATAACAGATTTATATTTTTTGTAATGTAGTTTGCTTTTTAAAATGTTGTTGTTGTTAATATTTTGTTTGTTTTTAATTTTGAACTGACTGGAGAGGGAATATTAATTGTTACCCCTCCGCAATTCTACAATTTCCCTACTGTTGCACTCACTGGAGTCGGAATAGTAATTTTTACCCCTCAGTTATCCAACACTTTTCCTACTGTTGCACTCATTGGAGTGGGAATAGTAATTTTTACCCCTCAGCTATCCAACACTTTCCCTACTGTTGTACTGACTGTTGTGAGAAATTTAAGTTTAACGATTTATTAATTGTTTAATGTTTAAATTTATAATATAAGGTTCTCCTGATGTGCTTTTCCTGACTGAAACCTGGCTCCAGGACTAGGACTCTTCTACAATCAATTTGGCCTTCCCCCCAGAATACTCCATCTTTACCCTAAACCGGGTGACTAGAGGTGGGGGTATTGCTATGGCCATTAAGCGGTGTTATCCGTGTGAGTGGAAAGCCGTTAAACTTCCAGGGTGTGAAAGTGCCCTTTTTAAAATCTCGCTCAGCCACCATTTTACCCTCTCTGGCTTATTAATTTACCGCCCTCCGGGTTGTGACTCTGTTTTCAGGGCTTCCCTCCCTGATTTTATTAGTACAGAGGCATTAGGGTGTGCTAATTTTAATGTCATTGGAGACCTTAATCTCCATTTCGACTGCCCCTCTTTGCCCTCCATTAGGAGCTTTTTGGCCGATCTTGAGGCCTTACAGCTCTCCCAGTTGATTACCACTCCCACACATAGAGACGGTCATATCCTTGATCCCTTCTTTTTGAACTTAGAGGGACTAAGAGCTCTTGGTTCTTCCCAGTTGGTCTGGACAGACCATTTGCTGGTGAAAATGGCATGCCCTTTGTCTGAACCTCCTTTTATAGCTCAGGATAGACTTGTCCTCAAACGTCATTGGAACAAATTAAGATTGGAGGACTTTTACCACCTGCTTGAGGAGGCTCCTCTAGGCCCTCTTACTGAGGTTGACCGTGGATATGACTCTTTCTGCGAGTGGATCTCTGGTGCCCTGGACTCCCTGATCCCCATGTGCTGGTCCAAGTGTCGTCGGAAGGAGCCGAGCCCATGGTATGATAGTGCCTTAGCTTCTCTCAAAAGAGCCTGCAGACAGGCCGAGAGATTATGGAGGAAATCGTTTGATCCTGAACTGAAGGCTTGTTATCTTGCTAAGATCAAAATCTACCATAGGGCGGTGTGTCAAACACGAGCTTCCTTCTATGCCCACGAGTTTCAGAATACCGCAAACCCCTCGAAACTCATTTTTAAGATGCTAAAGGACCTGATGGCTAAGAGAGCAGCCGCGGCAGAAATATGTTCGGACTCCCACTGTGAGGGCCTGGCCGCCTTCTTCCGCGAAAAAGTGCAAGCCATTTATCGTACTTTCCAAATGGCCTCCTCAACTCCAGAGTGGGTCAGCTGCACTTTGGGAGACAGTGAGTGGCTTACCATCTTGCCCTCCCTATCTATGGAGGTGTTTGACTCTCTCAGTCTTAAAATTAAGTCAGGATCCCCGGCAGATCCGCTGAAACCGGCCCAACTTAAGAATCTAGCGCCGTTCTGTCGCACCCTGGTGCTTTCTTTGATCAACCTGTTCCTTTCCTCTGGAGTAGTTCCCGTCAGATGGAAGCAGGCTGTAGTCACACCAATTTTGAAGAAGGCAACCCTTGACCCCCTTAAACCTGAAAACTACCGCCCTATCTCCTTACTTCCTTGGGCCACGAAAGTCGCGGAGGCCCATGTGAATGCTACTCTCGCAGACCATCTATCTAGGGCTAACATCCTTGACCCTACTCAGTACGGGT
The DNA here is from genome assembly GCF_964261635.1 of Lissotriton helveticus. NCBI lineage: Eukaryota > Metazoa > Chordata > Amphibia > Caudata > Salamandridae > Lissotriton > Lissotriton helveticus. Next base: position 1,766,814,396 of record NC_136057.1, read on the forward strand.
TCCGTGCGGGTCACAGCACGGAGACGGCCCTTCTCTCTATGGTCGAACATCTGCGTTCTGTGCTTGATGCGGGTCGGACGGCGGCACTATTGATATTAGATCTCAGTGCCGCCTTCGACACGGTCTCGCACAGGATTTTGCTTCAGCGACTTGAGGAAGTGGGTGTCTCTGGCCTCGCCCTTTGCTGGTTTCGATCTTTCCTCACTGATAGGTCATTCCAGGTGGCGATCCCGCCCGGTAAGTCAACATCTTACCCGCTAGATCTGGGGCCCACAGGGGTCATCTCTGAGTCCCACCCTTTTTAATCTTTATGTGAGACTGCTGGCTGCGGTCGTCAAGCGGTGGGGCCTGACAATGGTCTCTTATGCAGATGACACACAGCTGGCGGTCACACTGAGTGGGGACTCAGATATGGAGGCTCCCAGATTCTGCGATGGCTTTCGGGCAGTGGCTAACTGGATGAATTCCAACTGTCTCCAGTTAAATACCAATAAGACTGAGATTATGGTGGTCGGTAAACAGGTGGCATTGTGGGGTGACAAGTGGTGGCCTTCTGAACTAGGTGTGACTCCTTCTCCAGCATCAGAGATAAAAAATTTGGGGGTTTGGCTTGAACCATCCCTCAGTTTTATCTGTCATACCAAGAAGGTGGCAGCTTCTTGCTATGGCATTATTAGAGGACTTAGACCTATCCTCAAATTCTTCGATGCACCCACGAGACAACTGGTGGTTCAAGCATCAGTGTTGTCTCGGTTGGACCATGCCAGCTCACTACTGGCTGGGATTAATCAATCAGAACTCTCTCGGTTGCAGCAAGTCCAAAATGCTGCGGCCCGAGTGGTGACAGGCTTGCCTAGGCGATGCTCGGTGTCTAAATCTTTGCGCTCCCTCCATTGGCTCCCTGTGCATCAGAGAATTAAATTCAAGGTTCTCTGCCTTGCGTTTAAAATTCTCAAGGGCACATCCCCCCAAATCTTAAAGAATCTGTTGACACCTTATGTTGCTTCGCGTACCCTTAGATCTCTGGGTCAGAATTTAGCAGTGGTTCCGCGTTTTAGACTGAGTAGAGCTGGTGGCCGCTCTTTTCAAGTCCTGGCGGCAAGCTGGTGGAACTCCCTTCCTCTGCAAATCCGGGCCATTGATGAGCTTCTTCAGTTCAGACGGGCCATCAAGACCTTTTTATTTGTTTAGCCTTATGCTGTGTCTCACCTCCCTTCTGATCTTTTAGTGATGTGTTGTGTTTGCCTTGTCAAAGCGCCAGGACGCCCCTTTGCTGGGGCAGCTGTGCGCGGTATAAGTAAAAATAACATAACATAACATAACATAAGATTTTATGTTATTGGTATAGACATATATATATATATATATATATCAATCCTGCAAACAAAAGGGTCCTTCTGGGGTCCTTGCTCCCATAGTCAGGTGGCACGTTTTCGGCGAACCCATAAGCCGAAAAGATTAATTATAAATCCACAGTGTGCTTCAAAGCAACACGTGCACTCGGTAGTAAAGATGCTCAGGTTTCTTTATTCTCAGACAACGTTACGCGTTTCGACACCAAAGTGTGTCTTGATCACACGTTGAAACGTGTGATCAAGACACAATTTGGTGTCGAAACGCGTAACGTTGTCTGAGAATAAAGAAACCTGAGCATCTTTACTACCGAGTGCGCGTGTTGCTTTGAAGCACACTGTGGATTTATAATATATATATATATATATATATATACATATATATATATATATATATATATATATATTCATTTATATATTTGTAAATTTTAAAATTATAAAATAAATGAAAAGTAGTTGTTTAAAGTATATATATATATTAATTATTATGTATGTGTATTTACCTTTTTGTAATTAACTTTATTTGTTATATTTTTTAAATGTATATTAAATCAAATTTTTTAAAATTAATTTTATTATTTAATATAATAAATATGTATTATTTTATATTATATATATTACCTAATGGCGGTCGCCAGTAGGTAGTTATAGTTAGGACCTAGTTTCCATAGGAAATCCGCAACATTCTATTGGGAATAACTTTGGCGCCGGTGGACGAATTTTCACGAATTTGGTGGCCAGCTCCGCTCCGCTCCTTCCCTGAAAGTTTGGGAGGAATTCGTCAAGCGGGGGCCGAGATAAAAGGGGGGTCCCAAAACGTGTTTTCCCCATGTTAATTTCCATAGGGCGGTTGGACTCACTTTTAGCCCGAACGGCTGAATGGATTCCCACGAAACTTGGCAAAATTGTAGGGACTGGTAGCCCGATGTGCCTTTGCTATGTCTCAAGATATGTGCTCCAGAGGATTTTGAGTAATTTAGGTTAAAAAAATATATATATCTAAAAGCGCGCCCCGGTACGCGCACCGGGGAGCGCACCCGGCGCGTAACGCGAGTTCGCACGCGGAAAGCTGATTGGCTCTCGGGTGTCTGTCAACATTCCAAACAGTCCGGAGCGGCCGCCATCTTGTGTCTCGGTAGGATCGAGACACAAGAGGAGGCAAAAACAAAGGGGGAAATGACCATAAGGGGGCAGGGTAGACCCCCCCTGACCCCCTAGGTTTGATGTGGGGGCCATAAAAGGGCCCCGTGGGGCAAAATAAAAAAATTCGATTCGCACCGGGGAGCGTACCAGGGAGCGTACCCTGGAAAAAAGAATGACAGAGTTTTTAAAAAATGTAGTTTTTTTTATAAATTGGAGGTAGTTCTAAAAAGAACTGTTTTTCTTATTCTTTTTGTTGTTTTATATTTTTTTATTGTTTTTCGGAACTTTTTTTACTTTTTGTGGCTTTTCTGAACACTTTTATATTTGTTTAGTATTTTTTATGGGGAGAAACAAAAAACAGGGAATTGTAAAGGGCTCAACTGGAGCAAAAAAAAAATTAGGAAAAAATTAAGGGTGCTTTGGGCACTTGTGGTTATCCCAAGCACGGGTGATAAGTGTAATGCTTTGTTCACCATAGCATATTGTCGCTCCACAAAAAACGCAAACGATTTTAAAATTTTAAAATTTTGATTGAATACTTGGGATCATCTCCCTTGCCTCTGGACCCGATGGGGTGGGTTGATTACTTTGGGAGGTGTTGGCAGAAGTTTGTGCAGGGTTTCTGGCCAGTTCCCTGACCTCTGCCCTAGCATAGTTATTAGGGTGCCGGCGTTGCATGTGCCTAATCATGGTGTAGTTGCCAAAAGAGTATTTTTTGTTAGGGTTCCCCCTTGAAAGTTCAGTGCCACAGATTAGGCAAGTAACCCTTGGCGCATTTACTTTCTTCTTATCCTTTGGGATGGAAAAAAACTCCCAAACAATGTGCTGCTTTGGCCTATATGGGGTATTATCTTCTGGAAGGAAGGTGTTCCTCCCCTCCTCCTCCTCCTCCTCCTCCTCTTCTTCAGCTCCACCACTGTGGTGTTGTGGTGGTGGTGGTGGTGGTGATGGCTGAGATGCTCCTGCTGCTGCTACTACTGAAGCCATTTTAAAGTAGAAATTGGGAATAGCTCTCCAAACAGGTCTTCCTCAGTCAAAGGACAAAGTGAGAAGAAGAAGGGAAAAAGGTGGGGGCTTTCATCCTTTGGAAAACAAAACTGTCCTGAACCAATGAAAAGTGTTATTTTCAGGTCAGATGACTCGGACCTTCATCATTTGGAAACCAAAACTGTTCTGAACCAATAAAAAGTGTTAATTTCAGGTCACATGACCCGACGCGCTTACGCTACGCGCCCCAGGGCGCGCCCGGCCATATGCGCGTGGGTGCTTCCGGGCACGCTTACGCCGTTCGTATCACGCAGGCGCGGCTTCGCGATACGTCACAATGTTGTTTTCGTTCGCGGCAATAGCGCTAACGGGACGCTCCCCGGTACGCGCCCCGGGGCGTGCCGCAAAATTGCGCAGACCGGGGCGCTCCCCGGTACGCGCCCCGGGAGCGCACCAGGGCAAAAAAAAAAAAAAGAAGAATATACATATAAAAAATTGTATTACATAAATATACAATATAGGATTCCTTAAAAAAATATTAGATTTGATAGCAATAGAAATTTGCTATTAAAAAACCTATGAAATTCACTGAAAAAACCATAGGTTTCACACCAGTTATAGTTAGGAATTAGCATTTAAAAAACCTATTAAATTCACTGAAAAAACCATAGGTTTCACACCAGTTATAGTTAGCTGGAAATTTTACTCATATAAAACCAATGAAATTCCCACGTTAAAGTTAGTTGGACTCACTATAACTTGCGCGTGCAATGCACTGCTGATGACGTCACATATTACATCACTCATGACATGGTCAGTGACATCACTCATGACATCACTGATGACACCATCCTTGTGACAGAGTGACAGACCTCCTTTCACTGTAATGTAACCCTTGAAACACTTATTCAAAAATAGAAACTAACATTTTCAAAACAATTGAGATACCCATACCAGTTACAACAACCAATTCAATAATTCCACCATCTACATACACATCCACTCATTCACCAACAGTTCTATATACTCACTCATACATATACTCACTCATCATATGTAGGGATAAACCTATACATCCTCTTACACACCGACAGTCATCCAAAAGATACTCTGACACATACTCACACATGCAAATAAACTATTAAACATCCATTTATTTGCATATACAGGTATACACACACTACCACTTTACTTCTAAAGAAACTTACACATACTTACTCTCTTAAACAATCACTTATAGAAACACATACTAATTTAAACAGGAACTCTTACAATCTCTTACTCTCACATATACTCACTTATATACATCAATATTCACATATACTAGATTAAAACATATGTAGCTACTGATAAAGACACTAGTGAAACAGTCATTCACTCACTAACACACACATATACACACTCATCCACCCATGCAGTCCTGCACATTTGCTGTCTTCAAAACACATACAAAGAGACAGTCAGTCATTCATGCATCTATGTGCTAGGTAATACCCCCACCAAACCATACAAACACTCATACTGATACTAAGAGAAACATCTAATAACCCATATAGATACACATGTAGCTACTCTCCAACCCATGCAGCCACTTATACACAAAGTGAAACACTAATACATATATTTAAATATTTAAACATTACTCACTAATATATGTATTCACTAAGATACACTTAACCTTTTCAGCGCGACCGCGATTCCCCCTCCGGTGCTGGGCCCTAATAAAAACGGGCGTGGTCATGACGGAACGGTTCCGTCATGAGCACAGCTCAACCGTAGCTCATGACGGAACCATTCCGTCATGAGCATCGAAGGGGTTAATAAGCCAGTTAACCAATTATTTTATTTTTTTAAAACATCCATTTAGACACTTATTTAAACATTTATTCTTCCATCAACTTTTACATATACATATATAACACATATTTATTTTTCAGAAAGACACACATTCACTGGATGGTGTCATCAGTGATGTCATGAGTGATGTCACTGACCATGTCATGAGTGATGTAATATGTGACGTCATCAGCAGTGCATTGCACGCGCAAGTTATAGTGAGTCCAACTAACTATAACGTGGGAATATATATATAAATCAATATTTTGTACAACTATATTTTTGACATTGATATATTTCTTTAGATGTTTTTGTACTTACCTGTTTAAGTGTAGGGAGTCTATATATTTTCATTCTATATTTTGACCTTGATATTTGTTTCATCTATTTTTTTGTAGTCAATATTCTGTCAGTGACCCTTTGACAACAGCTTTCTGGTACCACAGCCTCTCTGGGGTGTACTGCAGTGGGTGGCTCGTTTGACCCTCTGCCTGATACTAGTCACTGCATCATTTAGTCCATCTGCTTGGGTTCTTAAAAATTGGATTAGATATTAGATAGGAAACAACACACTCCTGAGATTTCCTATCACTTAGGTAGGAGAGGAGGCTTCTACCTCCTTTGACTCACCCAGACTTTGTTTCATCCTCTCTCTGCCCTCGCAAGAAGTGAGCTGATATGCTTGTGTTTGACCAAAATCCCCTGTGTTTGGCTGAAAGGTGGGCACACAAGGGGGCCGATTATGATCGCAGACGGGCTTGAGTCCGTCCGCGACCCCTGAGCAGGAGGGAACGTCCGCAAGGGCTGCGGCGTTCCCTCCGAGCAGATTAGGATGTGACCCCCAGGGTGGCGGTCACATCCTCTATCTTTAACATTGCGGCGGGTGCAGCTTCAAGCTGCACCCGCCGCAATGTTAAAAATGCATGCATTGCATTTGCATGCACAAAGCGGCAGGCACCGCGCAGTGCCTGCTGCTTTGTGCACGCAAATGCAGGGGGGTACCATAGGTACCCCCCATGTTCACCCCCCACCCCACCTTCACCCAGGGGGCCCGCAACGGGCCCCCGAAGTGAAAGTCCGTATGCTTTTCCACAGCGGAAAAGCCGCAGTGGAAAAGCATCCCTTTCACACCATCCTAATATGGCTGGCGGTGTCTGATAGACACCGCCAGCTATGTTAAAGCTTTTCCGCCGCGGTCGGAAGGCGACCCCGGCGGAAAAGCTGCGGACGGAATGCCAGACCCACCAGCCATCCTAATATGGCGGTGGGTCTTTCGAGGCTCCGCGGCGGTTTTTCTGCATCCTCCGGGCCGGCGGTGGCTTCCGCCGGCCCGGAAGATGCAGGAAAACCGCAATCATAATAGGCCCCCAGGTGTGGTGTTTCAAGGCACATTTCCACCTGCTTTTATGTGCCTGAAAAATAGTCCAGAATTTGGAAAAACATGTGGAGATCAGTGCGGTCACGCTGACATCAGCATGTTATTCATCAATCTAGATGCAAAGTGTATAATGACCCGGTAATGTCCCATGACTGAAAGGTAATCTTTAATACTGCAGATTCAGGCTTCCTCCTCACAGTTTTAACTCATGAGATGAGTTCTCACCCAAGATACAGGCAATTCACTTGTGCGCAAGCTGCTTAATTTTTAAACTCCCCCATCACTGCCACCTCTGCAGTGCACCAACAACTTCCCGTAGGGACCAAGGTTGAGGCAATAGCAGGCAGAAACCAAGTAAAAAGTGTTAATGGGCTGTAGGACTATGACAGCAAAGTCATCAAGATTGCAGTACATTATCACCTCACCTTATTCACCTTCCACAACACAGTCTTAAACCCTGAGAATGAACCAAGGATCCAGACTGACACCTTAGAGAACATCAATGTAAACACTTAGCACAGATGGAGATCCGCAGCACAATGTGTGCACAGAAAGAACCATCTGCCAGAAGCCAAAATAGCCTAACAGGTGGGAAAACAGGCAGCAGATAGCAGCATACAACCTTCAAGGAGTGAATTCAATAAACAACCAAATGATGTACTAAGGGAGCAACGCAGAATAGGAACAAATTCCTGTCAGCCAATAAACCACTGACCCAAACTGAAAGAAAACAGCACAATGAGAAGCCGCTCAGGCCAAAAGAAACGAAATGAAAAGGCTAGAGGCAAACTTCAAACTCAGGTTGATTATACTTGAATCTGAAATTGTGCAACTGTGGGTGCCATTTTTATTGTAATCTTTAAGAAATCTTTTTAACTTAACCTTGCTTGCTGGGCATTTTTGTGAATCTACTCACACTTTTTGGTCATTGCCTGCACCCTTAAGATAATTGGTCCACCATCTTACGTTTACAGTGTCACTTAGACGCTATAAAGCAGTGGGCTGGAGCGTTCGCACACTATTAAGATCCATTTGTAAGAACACTGCTGCTGATTATACTTGAATCTGAAATTGTGCAACTGTGGGGGGCATTTGTATTGTAATTTTAAAGAAATCTTTTTAACTTAACCTTGCTTGCTGGCCATTTTTGTGAATAAACTCACTCTTTTTGGTCATCAGCGGCACCTGTAAGTTAACAGGTCTGCCATCTCACGTTTACAGTGTCACTTTGACTCTATAAAGCAGTGGGCTGGAGCATTCGCGTACTATTAAGATCGATTTATTAACCCTGGGCGGAGCTGGCGGAGCGGCACTACACGGAGGTCCACGGAGTTGGGGACCAACTCTGTAGAACTCTGCTCCGCCTCCCGCCTCCCCCCCTAGTAAGAATTAAATAAATATACATTAAAGACAAAATAATAAACACTTACCTTGACTGCGGCGTCCCCGGGCTGCCGTCCTTCTCTTCCTCTGCGTTTCAGGGTGATCTGCGCATGCAAGCGCGCCCGCGCATGCGCATTTCTCATGTGTTTAATGCGAGAAACCTCCCAAAACAAGCAGAGGAAATTAATTTACTGCTCGATACAGGCAGGTTGGATGCAATATTCATTACAGAAACATGGACTACAAGAGACTCCATCTCTGATATGACATGGCTTGTCCGTATGGTTTCAAAGGGTACCATAAGCCCCGAGTTGGTAAGAAGGGGGGGTTTTAGGCATTCTCCATGAAGATAGTTGGGACTTTACTACCTTTCCTTTAGATGAGGCACATTGGATAGAATTACTAGGATTCCAGCTAAAGGGTCGGAAGGAAAATATGGCTACGAGGATTCTTTGTTATAGGCCACCACATACTGCAAGCTCCTCTCTTTCCTCTCTCTTAGATATCACTACCAACATGAGGCTCACACACACCAATCTCTTTCTGCTGGGAGACTTTAATTTTCAGGAAGAAGGAAGACTATCTGGGGCCTATAAGGAGCTGACAAGTACCTGTGAAGCTATTGGCCTCCAACAACAGGTCCATGGCCCTACACATATAGCGGGCCACACTCTTGACCTTATGTTTTCCCCAGACAGTCTAATCTTTGTGGGAAAACTACCCCTCTATGCTGGACCAACCCAGTGGCGTAATGAAACTTGAGGGGGCCCCCTGAAAAGTGCAGGGAGGGGGCCCCCCAGGCTCCTGATCCAGTCAGGAACTCTCTGGCATCCGCCTGCCATCCATGCCCAGTGCTGGAAGGGGCCCCCTGGAGCTCGATGCAACCCCACCCTGTGTGGCAGAGGTCTAAAGTTTTCAATATGAGTGAGAGTTTATAAGCATATTAACGACATCACACACAAATGAAACCAAAGTCCAAGTAAATATCCAATGTGTTTCTGTGCATACCCCTTTCTCACACTAAACCCAACACTAAAGACTTTCCACCTCTGCACCAACAATATCCATCAGCATTCCTGTTTTACACCCGCCAGCATTTTTTTATTGAATTTTGATGACAACACCCTGCTGTGGGTCCAAACATTCCCTCCTTCCACCACCTCCAACTGGACACAGCTGTAATACTTCTGATTTCCTTTCCTGTCCCCTTTCAGCAGTTGTATCCTTACTTCATTACCTACCACCACCAGAAATTGCCTTTCATTTTTACTCTCATCACGTCTCTGCTCACCTTACGTTTAGACTGTTTGTCATCCACACCTCTCATATTTTCTTCTACTACATGTACTTGCACCATCCTGGATTAAGTCTAGAATTTAATTTAGGTCCACTAAGATCCTCAAATAATGAACAAACCGGGATGGTATTAGGACCTAATCTGTCATTCTTAATCATACTATCAAAACTCTACTCGTTACACTGAATATATTTTTCTATTAAACCATGGAGATTCTTTTAAAGGATTTAAATTCTTAGTGAAATCAGCATTATTAGGTTAAACACAGTCTTTCTGACAGCAAACAGGCCAAGTCTGAACAGGAAGAATCGACCGCTAGAACCAGTAGAGGAAAGAGCAATACCAATAGCTTGAAGAAGTCAGTTCACCAGTCTACTTACCACTCCAATCAGGCAGACTTCAATTCACCCAGAAGGCACATTTTTCCTAAACCGGAAGAGTCACCAAGTAAGGCCAGAGAAATATTCATCCATGCATATCTGTACAAAGCTGAGGTGAATACCTTGCACAGACTAGGGAGGCCAAGAAGAAGCCAAGGAGCAGCGAGCAGGCAGGGAGGAGATGAGACACAATCACTATGTTTATTTTTAGGTTTTTTGCCGGTCGGGCGGGCCCCACCATGATGCCCCCCCTCCCGGATACCAGACCAGTCCAACCAACCCGCCACCGTGACCGCCACCCACTGAGACAGAATCGTCTCCGTCTCCGACGGTCCTCGCCACCACCCGAACCATTCCTCTAGCGCCTTTTAACAGGTCACTTTTCAGCCATCTGCCACAAATTACTTTCACACATGTGCCTCTCTCTTTGTTCCATTTACCTATAGTAAGCGAAGGATGTGAGTATCCATTTGTAACCTTGTACCCTCCTTTGGCTGTATACTTCACTGATCTCCCTCTCAATTTGCATCACAAAACAGGTTTGATATTGGAAAGCGAGAGATGGACGCTCTGCAACAGTGACAGAGACGGTGACCCTCTGCAATGGTGACAAACCCATGTCACACCTCAACTTGTTTGAACCGCAGTCTAAAGCCACTACCTATATCGTCCCCCAGCACCTCGAATTATGATCAAGTTATCCTGGTGCCCTGAATACACATATTAATGATATCGACTGACTCCACTGTCTTCCCAACCTTTTTGGTTTGGTGAGAGCTGAGTACCGTTAAATCACTGAGCTCACCCAGGCCTGTTCGTGTCCTGTACTCCAGTCTGGCGAATTATGAGATGGCCACAGAGCTATATCTTTATGAGTTTGTTTTTGTGTGCACACGCCATATTCTATAGGTAACGCATGTTACATTAGGTGCCATGTGCGTCCACATCTCCATGATGAAAGCTGCTCTCTGTACTACAATCACTACTACATCAAAGCTATACAAGTGTGTAAAATAATCCCGAGGTTTAATGTCCGTTGCCCACACGGCTTTTAGAATATTTGTAAAAATGTGATGCCACAACCCCCTCCGCTGACCCCCACCCCGCCCAGGATTGGCCCACCGCTAATGACCCCCACTACTGTCATTGGCAGACACACTACAGTCTGTGTGGACGTGCACCAGTACCCTCTCCTGCCTACAAGGCTGGGGACAGGGTCGGTCAGACTGCAGACGCAGACTCCTCTGACTCACTCACTCACAGTACTCACCTCCTCACCTGACAATGAGAGCTGGGCCTGGCCTGCAGGCAGCAGCTCAGAGTTAGGCGCGAGCGGTGTGGGCAGCCGCAGAAGGCAGGGGCCGGCTGAGGGCAGCGCAAGCCTAGCCAGCAGGTAGGGGCCGGGTAATTTAAATTATGGCTAATAAAGGCCCAGCTGGTGACGGACTTCGTTCGGACAGTCCTGACATGGTAGGAGCGTGGCTTTGTTTGTCTTCTCTTACGTGGGCCCCTGATGCTTGCCACACCTTACACTGATGCACATCCACGTGAGCTCATTGCGCATGTGGTGTCACGAGTCACGACAAATGTAATCAGGGCATTGGTCACCAGCCCTGCCCCCGCCCCCACCCTGTATTTCGCGCATACACATCCCGGAACTTGGAGGAGTAAACAAGTGCGTGGCGCGCCCGCGCGCACCCACCCTGTCCCGCCGCCATTTATATAAGCCTGCTTACACCATTTTTCGAGCCTCAGGGCCCAAGGGACTTAATGTATTGTATCACTATCACTTAATGTATATCACGGTTGATTATACCGCTCGAAAAGGGTATTGGCAGGAGCTGCTTTGTTGTTAATAAGGTAACTGTAACTGAACAATTTACCGAAAGTTAATGGACGTTTTGACAGCGAATGAGATGAGCTACCTGGTGCGAGACACTAGAAATGGAGTTGGACGGTCGGTGGCGGTGCGGGACAGCGGGGACCCCGGCCGGGGCCCCTGGGCAGTTATAAATGGTGCATGGGCCCCGGCCGGTGCCCCGGCACCAGTCCTCAAGAGCCTCAGGGCCCCGGCCGGGGCCCACACCAATTATAAGTGCCTCACGGGACCCGGCCGGGGCCCCCGCACCATTTTGTCAGAGCCTGGCTTGCGCGGCACCACACCTTGATGACCATTCAATTTATTAAAGAGGCCTGGGCGTGCCGTGCGCAGTGCGCACATCGCACTATAATACATTAAAATCACTCACTGCAGGATGTATTTGTGAGTCAAGGCCCGGCCCTGGGGCCCCCTGGAGCGCGGGCCCCCCCCGCAACGCGGGGGCTGCGGGGACCTGTGTTACGCCCCTGGACCAACCACTCACTGATCACCTTCTACCTCCATGTGGGTAGAACGGATCTCCTGATAAGACATTAACACACTCAGTAGAAAGCAGAGCTTGGCACAGACTTTCAACTGTTCAGTCTAAATCCTTTTTTAAGAAGATACACTTCTCTCCTGCAGACTCTACAGAAGTGAACTATCAAAAGTTTGAAAGAGAGATCTTAAAAACTTTAGATGAAATGTTTCCCCTGACTATCTCAAAAACCCGAAAAAAGTGTCACTCTAAAAGAAGCAAAACTTAAGTGTAAACAACTGGAGGGGAGATGGAGGTGCCATACCTTAAGGAAGATAAGATTTATCAAAAATCTGCTTTAAATGATTATAAAAACAAGCTAAGAAGAGCGAAAACTAATTATTACTTTGAGCTGATCACTGCAGCCCCTTATAAAGCTAGAAAAATGTTTGAAATACTTAAGGATTTCACCAATCCCTCCTGTTTTAAGCAAGAAATTATACTTTCGCAGAAACTATTTGATGATTTGTCTGAATACTTTGATAACAAGATATTTTTTTTTAGATGGAATTGATAAACCTACTGCACTAAATAACTTTACACCAAACTTTAATAGTTCCTCTCAACTTGGCTCGCCACATCTGTCAGATCTCACTTCAGTGGCATTGACTAGGATGGACCCTATTTCTGCTGAGGCTTTTAAAAGTTTGTATAGATCCATGAAATCAGGGTCTCCCCTGGAACCCTTTTTGTCAAAGCAATGGTTAAAATAGGAAGATGAACTTGCAGGCCCTCTCCTACAACTTTTTAAACATTCCCTTAAAACCTAGACTGTGCCTGACTGTTGGAAAAGAGCTATAGTGAAGCCATTGCTGACAAGCTCTGTCTGACCCATAAGATTTGGCTAATTTTAGACCTATCTCTCTACTTCTGTTTTCAATAAACATTTTAGAGCGTTATGTTAGTACAATACTGTCACAATACTTGGAGGATTTTGCATGGAACCGAGAATGCTCTGATTTGAGCTACTGATGAAATACGTAGTATAACAGACAACGGACAATCTGTGGTACTGGTCCTTCTAGATTTGCAAGCCGCATTTGACACGGTGAACCACCACACTCTTCAATCCTGACTCATCTCAGTGGGTGTTGGTGGTCTGATGTTAAACTGGCTAAAATCCTATCTGTTTGGTCGTTGTCTTCCATAATTTCTATCTAAATTTAGAATGACCTCAAATGGCGTCCCCCAGGAATCCTCCCTCAGCCCTATTATATTCAATATTTATATAAAACACTTGATCTCTCTTATTAAGTCCCATAAGATGAATTGATTAATCATGTGGATGATACCCAGAAGATTTTGTCATTAAACAAAGACCAGGAGGACATTTATTGAAACGTTCAGGCATGTATCCTGGACTGGATGAATGCAAATTCACTAAAGATGAAGGGAAGAAAAACAGATCTCCTTTGTTGCCCGTCCAATAAAATTCATGTATCGTTATCCCCTAACTTCTGGTCACTGCCTACGGAGACCCCGCTGGGCACCTCAACTGCGGTATGAAACTTAAGTGTTGTTAGATGAAGGTGTTTCTATGCAAAAGCAAGTGAACAGACTCACTGGGACCTGCTTCGCACTGATCCGGGCCCTCAGGAAGCTATACCCATTGCTCGACCACAGAGCCATATCATTGATCTCTAGAGGTGTAATATTAAGCAGGCTGGACCATTGCAATGACCTTTTATTAGGTATTAAAGAAGATGGAGCACATCCAGATAATTACAGCAAAGCTAACACTAAACAGACCTCGACATTCTTCTGCCACAAATGCTCTGAAAGATCTTCACTGGCTGCCAATCAAACAGAGAACTATATTTAAATCACTCTGTATTGTACATAAGGCACTACACAACAAAGGACCAAAAAAAACTAATAAGATATACTCCTGGCAGACAGCTCCGATCAGCCACTTGCAACTAGGTCCAAAAATTCAGATAAAAAAAAGTCTGACAAGGAGGATGTGCTTTTACTGCAAAAGCAGCTCAGATTTGGAATAGACTAGCAGCTCCATTAAGATCTCATTCTGACCTGTTAAAATTCAGGAGAGCTTTGAAAACTTAGCTCTTTCCAAAATAATTTCCAATTTTAGCTTCGGTTTTCATCAGTGCCTTCCCTACATAGTGGCCTAGCTAACGCCAGGATACCATTTTTGGTCACAGTACGCTTTATAAGTTCTACCTATATGCATACAACAAGGGAAAGAACTCTGATCCTTCACAATCAAGGCAGAAACTAGATCTGCCAGGCTAAAAACAGCATATGTGGAAGGGCAGAGCAGTGAGGGACTGTGTGGAAGAAAGACCTATTCCAAGGGACACCCCCTTCAATTACATCCAGCTCAAAACTAAATTTAGCTGATTGAGGACAGGCACCTAGAATGTCATACCCAGGTCTCCAGAAATAAACAAGGTGACATGCTGAATAAGATGCACATATAAACAAGACTGACTAACATTGTACAGAACAACACAAACTCACTTACACAACTACAAGGGGAATGGATGGAATGCTTGAATTAATCTCAGCCACTGGCAATCGCTCAAGGTCGCATCCCAATACATCATTTTTTGACGACCATGCAACCTCTGTTTGGACCCAGCCATATCTAAATCAGCTCTGACCCTGCCCCCTTGTTCCAGTTAAGGGAGGACATAACCTGGCAGTTTGAACTGGACTTTTCACATGAGGAGCAGGGTCAAGTGATTTGCATATGTCCGGGTCCAAACTGAAGTGGCATGGTGGAGGAAAAACGATGGACTGGGATGCTCTACAAGCAATCCCTAGTAGCCTAGATCAATTTAAGCATTCCATCCAAGACTTCGTTTTTTGATGCCACAAACTCACTTCAGCCGCAGCCAATCAACATAGAAGATACCAGCACTGAGAGTAAGGCTGGCGGGGATAGAACTTGTGACTACAGACTCACCACCACCCATCCACAAGCAGATGATCCTTGAACAATATAATTGTTCCTGCTGTGAAAATCATGCAGGATAGCAACATAGGAACAAATGAAAGGATTGTGGGCTGACATCAGGAACAGAATCCTGGATGAAAGTTGAAAAGGGAAGTAAACAGTTCCACAAAGTAGGGTGACCAGATGTCCCAAATTGGCCAGAACAGACAAAGTTATTCACCATCTGTCCAGGAAAATGTAAGCAAAGTTGCCACATGTCCCAATTTTAGGGTCCAGGAAACCCAGAGGGGGGCAAATTTTGATGCGTTCCAATCATAGTTAACAGCCCTTATCAGAAAGCAATTTAGCCAATACATATAATACTCTGAGTAAATGTTGCATTTAATTCCCCATAGTCCCTGATTACCTGTATTTCCTATGTTTTTAAACAATGTCAATTTAGTGATTCTGTGTCCTCCAGCCTATTACTACCCCTGTGTGGTATACAACCTTTACAACAAAACTTTTACAACGACCTACGATTACAACGCAACTTTTACAACGCAAACTATTACAACGCATTGCGGGGCGCTCTAGGATAGGGCATAGGTTAATTTACTATCCAATAACCTTCCCTACTATCCACGGGGACTGGAGTTGGAATAGTAAATTAAACTATTCACTATCCAGCACCCCAAAGCGCTATGCGTTGTAATGGTATGCGTCGTAAAAACCGCGTTGTAAAGGTAGGCGTTGTAAAAGTATGCGTTGTAACGTCATACAACCCTTCTGTGTTTGTGGAATGTCTCGGTTTTTGGTTTTCATAACCCTGCAATGGTACCAGCAGTGCACACCCTGCAAAAGAAAGAATGTTCTTATCGTGAGAACAGCCCCTGAGATCAGAAGCCATTCTTCCGATGTCCCATGTCTCTTATGGAACATTGACAGTGAGGACTCAGGACGAGACCCTTCTGAAAGAAGAGCCCCTTAATGTGGTGCATCATGTCAGCCAGCCCTAATCCATGACACTTGACTGCCTACTACCGGCCAAAAGACACTGACATAGTATGTTCCATCAAACATGAGGCTGAACAGGAAAACAAAATCAACCCTGACAAAAACGTTCACAAAGTGACGCCATGTTTCCAAAGGAGATCGACAAAGAGGGCCAACAAGGTATGGTGCACTGCAGGAAGTTGAACATTCGGGAGAAGCACGATTTAAATAAATACATACATTAGGTGGGGGGCAAATGGATTGTCTCTGTCCAGTGAGAGGACTTACTTCATGAAAAAGACTGTGATGAGGAACAGGCTGTATTGCTTCACCACTACCACTGTGTCTAGCGGTGAGTGGTAGCGGTGAGTCAATACAGCCAGTGAATGGTAATGCTGGTTAGTGTTAACACAGTAATATTACTGTGTAAAACAACTCCTGTATCGTATTGCTGTGCACCTCCCGTCCTCCTTGAGCGCACGCCCGATTATTGTATTACTGTTTTCTTGCCTTGTTTGTTTTTTCTGTACTTTTCATTACAATAAAAAGAGTTACAAAAAAAAACCACAGTAATATTACAAGATCGCTTGACATGGTGCCCCTATTATCTATGTGATTTTTTTTTATTATAAAGCCAAATCTGGAGCTGGTCATGATTATTGTACAAGTATAGTTTGCGGAATTTCATGCTTTTCCTAAGTCTACTCCCTCGCATGATTTTCCTTGCAAACCCTAGTAAAGGCTGAAGGGAGTTGATAATTTTCTCGCGAGTTAACTTTGAAACCGGTTTCCTCGGAACTTTGAAACAGGATCTATCTTGGCCATCTGTTTTTTCCTTGAAATAACTTAAAACGGGCATGAAGGTATGATTTTTGCATGATAACCCTTAAGCAGAAAAAACAGAAACGTAAGGGGATAATCATGTTATGATCCTAATATAAGAATATAAGACGTTTGCAAGATAGCATTGCTGCTAATTTGCAAGCTCACACAGTCCTACTTTCTAGTAGCAAGGAGAGTTCAGTGGCATTAAATGAACTTCATCTGCCCCCGGCTGCAGATAGCCTTTTAAGATAATGAAGGCAGTTTGCTTGCAGCTAGCTCGACGAGGCTGCCTATTACACCCCATATGGAGAGAAAGTGCAAATTTACAGGAGTAAAGAAATTTAAAATGAATAGTCAATGTGGTAGAAGAAACAATGTTTTGAGGAGTTTATGTGTATTTGTCGCAAGCCTTTTCATTGCCTCTCTTCTGTTGTTTCAGATCCCATCTGCTAACATTAAATCTGAATTTGAGGGAGAGAAGCAGTACGTTGTGGTCAAAGCAGAGTTGAAGACAGATCAAAGCCTTTCTGTTGAGAAAGCCATCCTGATTTCAAGAAGCACCGGTTATATTTACATCCAGACCGATAAATCAATTTACACACCGGCTCAAACAGGTACGTTGGGCAGCTTGATATTGCTTCACCCTGGCGATGATTGTCTGCAAACTAGCCCCATATGCTCAAAAATGTCAAGAACTGCTGCATATTTTCGAATGAAAACTGTCATTGCTTAGGAAGTTCCGGGGAAGAACAAAAAGAGTGTGCAGTTGGTCACAGGTTAAGGGGGTAACTAGTGAGGGCATGCAGACCATGGATGGGAACAAAGACTAAATGTTGCTCAGGTTACAGATCATTTTTCAGACCCATCCTTTTTCAAAGAAATCCAAATTATATTGACCTCCGTATAGCTGGAAAGTAAATAGCAACACATTAAATATAAATAACACCTTGATCTAGGGCTATCAGCAATTTCAACATTGGAATGTTGGGAGCTCCATTTAAAAAAAAGGTTATAGATCATTTTTCAGACCCATCCTGTTCCAAACAAATCCTAATTATATTGACCTCACTATAGCTGGAAAGTGAATAGCAACATTAAATGTAAATAACACCTTTAACGAGGGTTCTCAGCAATTACAACATTGGAATGTTATGAGCTCCATTGAAAACAATGGAGTGTTACGGGCTTCCAATGGAAGGTAGAAGCCCAGAGCTTCAACATTCCAATGTTTGTTCACAGGTGTTGCGGTGAATAAAAGGCCTCATGGAGTCTGAGGGGATTTAAATCCCCTTGGGCTCTGTGAGACCTTTGTTTCACAAATTAGAGCATTCTGCCCTCTAGGGCTTCGGTTCGGGCCTTTGACACTGGAGCGTACCTTTAATGGCCGGTAAAGACCGCTACGGCGGACTATAAAGCTATGATAAGTAATACGTTTGACAAGGTACACGCAGAATACATGCCTCTTTACAAGCAATCAAATCTCAACAGACATGTTGTTCAGTGCTTGGTTCACTCTTTTGAAATACCAGCTACATACAATGTAATTTCCTGTGATGTCACGCTGTATGCAAATTAGATGGACCTTGCAAATTCCATTTCTGCCTGGGGCTCTAAAATCCTAGAGCCAACACTGATGCAACCACTAAGTTATTTTGCAGACCCACCTATGTACTAATAGGTTGTTTTGCAAAATAATTATATGAAGAGGGTTGCAGAATGGCGGTATAATGAATATTCTTTCATTAGGTAATAATTTGTGACAGTGATAATGGCTTTTCAAGAGACAGCAGACCACTTTGCTTGTCCTTTGCATTTCAAAAGTGATTTTTTTTTTAATGGCCAGTTTGCCTAAGAGAAATGGCTAGATTTACAACAAAAAAAAGGTTTTTACTCTTGAAAAACTTCAGTGGTAGTTGGCAGTGGACCCCTGAACCGCTTCTTACTCTCCCTAATGGTGTTATCACAATTCGCAAAGGGCAAGTGGCCCAAAAGTGGCCCCTTCAAATGGGACCCCTTCCATATTGCGAGTCAGCTTCCCAAACAACTTTGGATTCAATAACTTATCACTGGTTCGCGACCTAAATTATGGTGGCAGCCCATTGATAACCAGGGTTCTAAATTGAAATTTGGAAAGGACAACCTAAACACACCCCTTCCAAAGTGTGATTTGTATCCATTTCTCAACCCATTCTGATTTTTTTTTTCAAACTTCTTAATGAGTTTCTTACATTAGAAAATTGGTTTTAGCATTCAGACAGTTAAAAAAAAAATTTTTTGTTCCCCGGATTTGATACCTATAAGCCTCAAATTATCAAATAAACTATCACAATCTCCCTCTCTATTGCTGAAAATGTATACGGTCATACCATTCACATCATTCGTAACTGCCCGTCCAGACGGAGGTAGAACCACAAAAGGCAATGTATAGTAATAACGAGATTTAACCTAACAATGTCAATTACGTTTACACTCTTCTTTATTAACATACATTTTTTCTTAAAAAAGCTTTTTCATCGAGAGACAAAAAATGTGGAGTTCATTTGTATTACACAAATTGCAAAAACATATTAAAAACACTTTACGGTATCATATCAAAAACATTTCTTTTTAAACATTCATGTAAGTATGTCCAATACAAAACCCCCAAAAAAGGGATTTTCGTGTGTCGACGCGTTTCGGTGGATTGTTGCTTGTTATCCACCACCTTCCTCAGGACACGTTAAAAACATAATACTCTGTAAAAGGAATTAAAAATACATAATCACTTATACATTTGTGATACATATCACTCCAATGTTACATCAATTCCTCCTCTCTCACGCTTTATTCACATTGTCAAGATTAAATCCCCCATTTTATCTCTAAAGTCCCGTTAACTGGTGCTTGTAGGTCCACATTCACTCATCCTCTGCCAATCCTATTACACTTTAAATTAACTAGTGATCCATAAGATTTAATTTTCGGATCACTTACATTTTCATTCATTTCTAAAACAACCACTGTTGGTTCTATCTTCATACCTTTAAAAAGGGCTCTATTTCAAGCCTGCGTCAGAACTTAAAGAAGCAGTAATCTGTTTAGCAACCTTCTTTGTATCTGGAAGGGAAAACATATTTTTTGTTTACATCCCTCTTAGGAGTTATAATAACTTGTTTCTACAGGGTATAATTGACTCGCGCTGCGAGTATTTACTGAACATCTTCATGTTCTATTATTACCTTTCGAAAGGCTCTTTTTTATAATCCCTGCAGTTTTTCTAGGGAGGCCGTAATCTTGTAATCAGTCTTCTTTATTTCTTTATATTTTTCTTCTACAGGGAAAAACTTTTTCTCATTTATATTCTCTACTTGTTGTTCTAGATACTGATTTCTATTTATTTGGTGGCGGTGTGCACTCATCCTTTTATGCTGAGTTCTAATCACAGGCTCTTCACTTAGTCTTCGCAAAATCTGGCGTGGTGTCTTCTGAGTTCATCTCATATATATTAACCTGATGTTACCAAAGGGACAAATTATTAAAATAATATCCTCCACCTTTTTACTCACTTACAGTTATAATTAAAACATAAGCTCACCGGTCATTCAATAATTTCTTGGTAAATTTATTCAAGGACAACAGGAGTACTTCATCACCATCCTTGATAATACAGGATTAATCAATTCTCCCGTGCTGTTAAATTTGCAGATGAGAGAATATATGCTAAGGCTTGTGTCGGTTTCATATTTAATTAATTCAATTATTTTCTCATCCTCCTCGATATGGGCACCATCACACTATTGTTACATTAGATTGGCCCGCTTTTTTTTACGGACCCCTCTTAATTTCATAAATAGCATTCAGAAACACTACGATATACCGAATTGGAGGGTTTGTGAATGCTAAAATCTTTTGTGCAACCAAACCATTGTGTTGACTAAGTGGAGCCCAGCAAAAATTCAAGGGATGTACACGAACCCCAAATGCAGTTGAAGTCCAGAATACCCAAAGCTGCACTGAAACTTGGGACAACAGCATTGGTGGCTGCCAATGAGACATGTGTCTTAAAGAGGAGAGGAGTTGGCCTAACGGCTAGGGCGAACTACCTCGAATTTGTAGAACTAACTGGGTTTGAGTCTCGGCAATGACGCTGAACATCCTCTGATTCTGGGCAAATCACTTACAGCCTGATTCATCAAGCCGAATTGCGCTCGCAAAGGGCCAGATTCTGAGAATTTGGCCCTTTGCGAGCGCAATTTTTGCATTTGGGATTCATCATCCCAAATGCAAAAATCGGTAATTGCTAATTCGCTAAATTGCGAGGAATTACATTTAAGGAATCTCTATTTGAGATTCCTTAAATGCAATACATCAACCATTTTTAAATTGCGAATTTGCAATTTCGGGCCGCTATTTACCGCGAGGTCAAACCTCGTGGTAAATAGCGAAAACTTAGAAAAATGCTTTTAAAAGCATTTTTCTAAGTTGCATGTTGCACACACACGTCATGTGCGCAACACCACTGTAAATTACATTTCAGGGGTGCTACAGGGTGTCCTTTGGACACCCCTAGCACCCTTGAAATCGCTATCTTATTTGCGATTAGCAAATTGCTAATCGCAAATAAGGAATACTCCCCATTCATTCCTATGGGCCTAGGCCCATAGGAATGAATGGGGAGTATTCCTTATTTGCGATTAGCAATTTGCTAATCGCAAATAAGGAATGTGTAGGAATCGCAATTTATTTAGCGATTCCTACACGAATACCGTTTTGCGAGTCTGTAATAGCGATTCCTTATGAATCGCTATTAAAGACTCGCAAAACACGCCGATGATGAATCAGGCTGTTAATCTCCCCGTGCCTAACAAAAATGAATGTGTCCTCATCTAACTCAACTGGTGCTATGTAAAGCGCTTTGATAACCGATACCTTCGGGACAAGTAAACTGAGTAAGGGGAAAACAAGTTCTTACAGTGCGTACATGTTCTAAAGTTTATAGGCAAAATTTAATCAAAATTCACCATGCAGAGCTCTGTATTTGGGACTGTGGAGGCACACTGTTGTACTGCACAGAGGAATTGTGCAGTACATGAAACTGATCTATCAGGTGGTCTCTTTATGTGAACAGACTTCATTTGAAGGATAAATTAATCCCCTACACTCCACCACAGGGATTTGGTGACCATCTATTCATCTGCTTTAATCAGGGGCCTACCAGGTGATCCACTGATAAGTATGGATTGCAGCCATAGAGTGGTGGGAAGTGGATTGCAAAGGGAGGCACCGCATGATATAGTAGCAAGAGTTCATTTCTATGAAGAGAAAGATGAAATAATGATGCCAACAAGATCTGCTTTGAGGGTCACAGAGTGCAGCTACATCTGGTGTTTGTAGTATTCACCCAAAGCAGAAGACAAGGCTTAATGAAAGTGACAAACTTCCTTGGAAATCGTGAGCTGACATAACAATGGGGCCACCTCATTCATCTGCTCTCTACATGGGACTATATATGGCTTACAATCGAGATGATCCAAGAGATGTGCTTCGGCCATCAGGAGACCAATGACCTACATGAGAGGATATACAGTAGGAACAAAGGGCGACATGCATCCCTTAAAGCCATTACACAAGCAAAGGTGCTATCAGTTCAAACAAGTGAATTGACTAGCACAAGATGAAGAAAATAAGACAATCTCTGGCCCAGCCAGATGGTCACTCTTAGTTTCCTTTTCTGTGAGAAAACATATGATTATTCTGGTAGGGGGTGATGGGTTGGGGAAATATGGTAGAGCTTAAAAACTTGAAGGTCTATGCCTCTCTGATGCTGGGGTGAGCATTACTTTTGTTTTTACTTATTTGCTTTTTTCTATTGTTATTGTTGGGGGAGATTGGATGAGAAAACTGTGGGGGGGGTCACACTCCAAGGGAAATCATACAAATTAATTTAGAATGCATGGTAGGCAGTTGGATCAGGGAAGATGACTCTTCCCTGTAGAGACCACTGCTGAGCCCATTTATGAAGATTTATAAACATGTTGACAGTGGTGAGCTTTAATGGTAGAGGATAAAGGTGCTTAATCGTATTAAAGAATCTGAAGGAGACATAAACTTACTCTAGAAGACTCATTTAGTTCATAGTGATTGAGCTAGTCTATGTTCTCTGTGCTTTCCATTACAGAATGTGTCCTAGGTCCACCTACATTGCATGGTGGGTTATATTATATACAAGTCATATTCAAGAAGGTGAAGATGCCAGGAACTAACTGAGTTTCAATTTTTTGATTGTGAATATTTACAACCAAATTGTCATATCTCCCTAATGTGAATCAAAATCCTTTATGAAATTAGCTATCTCCAGTCTTTTAGGGTAGAAGAAGGTAAGGTTGGTATTGGGGAAAACCTAATCCTAGTTATGGGTGGGTCGAAAGATCATATCATCTAGAGAATAAGTTGGAGATCCTCATTTGGCCATGTAGACATACAGAGGGACCGTCATGTGTGACCAACTCCACATGTTACTTGCTTGAACACCTATCATTGCTTGACTAGACCACATTTATAGTGGACAGTAGGTTGCTGCAACGATCTCAGAATCCACTATAGGCCACTCAGTCATCTCTGATCATGCAACCACTATTGATTACTGTAAAGTTTACTAAGTCAAGCTTAAAGGGGCTAAAAGGCATCTGAATTATGTTTTGCCCCATGATAGCATTCTCATACAGGAGGTCTAGGAAGCCTTCTCAAACTTTATGGTCAAGGACAATAGGGAGGATATGTTGTTAAAATGTAATGAGACACACTATAACATGACGCTGAGAAGCATCTTTATATAAGCTGCTTTTTGTCTCAACAGGGAAAGGGATGTGGCTAAAGAAATCCTAATGCTGTAATACTTAGGCACATGCCATTCCTTACCCAAATTGCTAAACAAGCTGGAAGACTTTGGCAAAGTCTTGTGCTTTAAAGTGAATATTTGAAATGCAAAGCAGTGTACTTACACACTTCGACAGACCAGAAGTCCATGCTTTGAATTCTCTTCTGGATACAATCAGCCCCTAAAGTGATATCTGCTTTGGTGGATGCACAAAAAGATTTACAACTATGATGCATGCAGCACTTGTATTCCTTGCTGGAATAGACTGCAGCCATAAAAATGACAGTGCTTCCTGGAATCCTCTACCTTTCTATACATTTTTACTCACGTTAACTAGTTCAACTATAAAACAATGCCAGGCGGAAATCAATAGCTTTGTGACTGTGAGACAGGAAAACAAGAATAGCTGCCAAATATCTCTATTTAAAAGAAACAAAAAAATCCACCCCAGAAGCATATGTGTCCGTGTTCTCCCAAACTAAGAGGCCTATTAGGATGGCGGACGGACCTGCGTCCGTCCGCCACCCCCGAGGTGGAGGGACCGTCCGCAGGGGCAGCGGCATTCCCTCCGTTGCAATTAGGATGTGACCGCCACCCTGGCGGTCACATCCCGTATCTTTAACCTTGCGGCGGGTGCCGCTTGAAACAGCACCCGCCGCAAGGTTAAAAATGCATGATTTGCATTTACATGCACAACGCGGCAGGCACCACGCGGTGCCTGCCGCTTTGTGCATGTAAATGCAGGGGGGTACCATAGGTACCCCCCATGTGCACCCCCACCCCCTTCACCCTGGGGGCCCGCAAGGGGCCCCCAGAAGCAAAGTTCCACATGCTTTTCCACGGCAGAAAAGCCGCCGCGGAAAAGCATGTTTCACAACACATCCTAATTTGTCTGACGGTGTCTTGCAGACACCGCCACCAAATAGCGATCATCATCACGCGGATCAGCGGCAGACGGAACTGCCGTCTGCCGCTGTTCTCAACGCCATACCACCGCCATCCTGATCTGGCGGTGGGTGTTTTCTGTCACTGCGGCGGTGAATTCGCATCCTCCAGGCCGGCGGTGGCTTCCACCGGCCCGGAGGATGCGGATTCACTGCCATCATAATTGACCCCTAGGTGTGTTTCCTACAATGGTGGAAAGCACTCAGTTTTGTTTAAATACCCCTCAGACACCAAAAAGGGCCCTTGGTGTCATGCTTCATCATGGGGGTCTTCCCGCCCCGCTGCGGGACGGTGCGTGCAACAACCTACGACTACGCTTGAGCACTGTTGGTTGGACAAAGCTATGTGTTGTGTAGGTATGTGAGTGGAAGGGTCAGAAGTGAGTGGAGGAGTGAATGCGTCCTCTTGCCAAACAAATTGATGCGGATGCTTAGTTTGCACAAAAATATAGCATAAAATGACAGGTTTGAAATTACATGTAATTACAAGTAATTTTGCAGAATTGCAGAAGAGCAAACAATGCAAATTTTGTCAGTGGGTAAATATTTCCATTCACTAAAGGTGGTACTCTCAAAAGGAGTGAAACCATCTAAACTGGACTTAAATGTCTCAGCTCACCATTAGCACAGATTTGCATAGAAAGGCAGTCTGTCATGATACTGTAAATATGTGTTTGCTATGAGTACAACACTTACTTCTCTGTATATCTCTCTTTCAGTACTTTACAGGATATTCACCACTGATCATAATATGGATCCACAATCAAAACCTGTTTTGGTCGAACTGCAGGTAACGTTCACTAGTCTTTACCTAGTGTTTGGATAGTATGTGTTGGCTGCTGTATGAAAAATAAATGTTGCCTATGCAGAAGTGAAAATTCTTATTGTCCGGCAAAGAGAGGTGCAGAAATATGGGTATGCTTCTGGGCAAAAACAACCTTTACCATTTACTGATTATTTCCATGCTTAGCGTTTTCCTTAAAGTAAAATAATAAGATATCCCTGTATGGCAGGAGAGTGAGTCATTTGGCATCTAATCCAACTTTAAAACAAATAATTTTGAACCTGAATTTTTATTTTTACAAAGGGGATTTCCTTACATTGAATGCCAATGTTTTGTTTACTCGTATCGGCTCAGCGAGGTGGAATTATAGAATTGTTTAATTTTTTTGTTACATATTTTTAATTATCCTTGTGCACAGAGCACAAACACATATTGATCAGTGAGAAGGAAATCAGACACCAAGAGGCCTATTACAAAGGCGGGCGGAAAACCTACCCGACTACCATGGGAACGGTAAAAGACCGCACGCAGGGACCGCTGCATAACCGCCGGTCCTATTAGGATGCTCCACATTGCTGCGGCCGCTGCTGCTGATGTTAAAAGGAACATGTCCTGCATCTCCCTGCACTGCGTGGCAGGCACTGCACAGTGCCTGCCACCTGGCACAGGGAAATGCCCAGTGCACCCACACCCCCCTAACACATTGGGGCCCGCTATGGGCCCCGGAACATGTCTCTGCATGCCTCCCCATGCGGTTCCAACGCAGCAGAAAGGCTGTCTACCGCCGGCATCATAATCGTGCCGGTGGTGTTTGGCCCTGATCTGCAACAATTGTAGCGGTCCAGCTCCGCCCGCCAGGCAAGCGGGTGGACTGCAACCGGCGGAAAAGTGGCTGGCAACAAATCACTCCGCCGCTGTCAAAACCGCAAAGCTAATCGGACCAGTGGTTATCCGGGTTTCTTGGATTATGGGCATTGAAGAAACTGATTTTTTCAATAGCATATTAACAAAAGGATTCACTGACACAATACCGAAACCATAAATATCGTCATACCAAAATATTGTGTCAAAAATATCGATCACAAAAATATCGCTTTTCTACACATGTACAAAAATATCAAAAAAATAATAATTTTACACTAATATCGAAAAATATATAGAGTTTATTTATTTATTGTTTCATCTGAACAGCCTTACAGTATTAGAAGAACATGCAATATAAATACAACCCAATAAAAGCATGTGCACAGCGATAGCATGTGCACAGCGATCAAAAAATTCATCGGAAACATTAAAATGCAAGTATAATGAAGTGCTAAAAATACGCCTTTGCATCAAAGGCATACAATGTACAAAAAAAACATGTTTTACCTCTTCAGATACAGTAAAGTGCGAGTGCAGTGAAAAGGGTGTGCCTTATCATCAGAGGCAACATCCTAAATGAGAGAAAAACATATGCATCACTATCAATTAAAAGCGAATCAGAACATTTGGGAATTATCTTCTTTTCAGATGTAAACAATCTGCCAACCCACCTAAGGAGTAAAAGTGCAGTTCATAAAAATAGTGTAAAATTATGCAATATATGCATAAAATAGCAGCGTGTTCGATTCTGAGAAATAACCAGGTTCGTGGAGCCTACCTACTTAAGCATAATGAATGAATGAAATTATATTTGTATTGCGCATTCTACCCTAAGGCCTCGTAGCGCTTGTGAACTGCTTGAAGATGACAGAATAATTAGGGCACATTGCAGAAAAGGTGGGTCTTGAGGAGCTTGCGGAAGGCCAGTATGTTAGGTTCGCTGCGCAGAGGGGGGGGCAGGGAATTCCATAGATTTGAGGCGTTCAGAGAGAAAGAACGGCCACCCCACTTGGCACGGCGGACTTTCCTGGTGGTAGCGAGAAAGGCTGAGCTAGACCGGAGGTTTCTTGAGGGTTGATAGTGTGTGATAAGGGAGCGTGAGATGGCTGGACCGGTTTTCCACATGGCTCTATGAGCCAGACACAAGGATTTAAACTGGATTCTGGCCCGGATGGGGAGCCAGTGCAGCATCCTTAGGGCAGGTTTAGCCGATTGTCTCCAGGTAATTTGGAGCAGAAGGCGGGCTGCGCTGTTCTGTGACACCTGGGGCCTCATTTATGAAAAGTGACGCATCGCTGCGTGAAAACAGCGATGCGTCACTTTTCACTGCGTCCTCCTTGCGACACCAATGATGCGTCATATTTACAGTATGACGCATCATGTCGCAAGGAGTTACAGATACCTCAGTATTTCGGACGTATCTGTAAGCACAAAAGTCACGCATTGCTGGGGTGTGTCACAAAAGTGACGCAACTCCAGCAATGCGTCCTTTCACATGGGGAAAGCCCCATGTGAAAGGGCTTGCGTCAGTCTTACGCCTGCTGTGAGGCAGGCGCAAGATTTTTACGCAACAGCGTCCTAAAAGTGACGCAGTGAAATCTCATAGATTTCACTGCGTCACTATTACGAGGCTTTTTGCGGGGAAACGGCCCCTCTGCATACATTATACCTGATGCAGGTATAATGTAGCGCAGGGGTTTACAAAGTGACGCATCTGCTTAGATGCGTCACTTTGTAAATAGTGCGCAACAGGAGGCATGTTTTACGCCGCCGATGCGTCACAAAAAGTGATGCATCGGAAGCGCAAAACGGACGCAAGGCCTCATAAATGAGGCCCCCGGAGTTTTTGTAGGGTTGCCTGTGGGGCGCCCAGGTACAGTGCGTTCCCATAATCAAGGCGTGATAAAATTAGAGCCTGTACCATGATCCTTCTGGTCTTGAAGGGAAGCATGGGGGAGAACTTTCCTAAGCATCCTAAGCAGGCCAAAGCAGGCCGCTGCTAGCTTAGTGGCCTGGTGGCCAAAGCACAGAGCGCTGTCAAGCCATATGCCGAGGCTCTTGATCTGCTGTTTTGGAGTGGGCATTGGATTAAGACAGGTCGGCCATAGCTGTGATGGCAGGGGGGATGGCAGTTTTCCCAAAAACATGAGCTCGGTCTTATCGCTGTTAAGTTTTAGATGGGAGAGTTTCATACAGTCGGCTACAGCCTCTAGGCAGCTGCTGAGGGAGCACGATGAGCCCTCTGGGTGGTTCAAGGATACCACCAACTGGGTGTCATCAGCGTATGTTATGATTTGTATGCCGAAAGGTAGAACTACTTCTGCTAAGGGTGCCATATAAGTATTAAAAAGTGTGGGGATCAGGGAGGAGCCTTGGGGGACCCCACAACCGAGCGGCTAGCAGTCGGAGAAGGCATTACCTTCGAACACCTGAAAGACCCGGTCTTTGACGAATGATTGTAGCCAGGAGAGAGCAGAGTGGGTCACTCCTAGACTTTTTAGCCGGCTCAGCAGGATCTTGTGCTCTACAGTGTCGAAGGCGGCACTGAGGTCTAACAGGATAATAGCTGCTGAGCCACCCTGGTCCATGAGTCTTCAGCCCTCTTCAGTTAAGGCCAAAAGGGCCTTCTCCGTCCCTAGTCGGGGTCGGAAACTTGTTTGAGATATGTGAAGCCAGTTGTTAAGTTCTAGTTATTGTGCTAGAACGGAGTTTATGTGTCTCTCGGTTATCTTACTTAACCAGGGGAGGAGGGATATTGGTCGGTAGTTGGACAGGTTGGAGGGGTCCAGGCTAAGTTTTTTCAGCAGGGCCTTTACCTGGGCGCGCTTCCAGGCGTGGGGGACCGTGCTTGCTGAAATGGAGGCATTTATAATAGCCAGGATGACTGGGCTTATAATATTGGTGACTAAGGGAAGGTATCGGGGAGGGGCAGAGTCTAGTGGAGAACTCGAGGTCACTCTGGACATGATTGCTTTTAGGGAGTCTTCATCTAATAAGGGGAACTCTGCAAGGGAACAGCGGGGAATGGGGGGAGGGTTCCTTGTGTCGGTCTCACAAGAGTCGTCCTGGGATGGAGGGAAGGAGCGGGCAATGAGTTAAATTTTTTTTGTGGAAAAATTCTGTGAGATTGTTGCACGGGGGAGTGCATCTTCCTGATTAGGGTTTTGTTGAGGTATGGTGATCAGGGATTTGGCTATGCGGAAAATCTCCTATGGGGAGTTTACTGCCGCACAGATCTTCTCCTCATAAAAGGAGGATTGTGCAGTTTTTATTTCTCCCTTATATTTCCTTATTGCCTCTCTGTAGATTGATTTCCCTTCTTCTGTAGTGTTCAGTCTCCAGCTCCTTTCTAACTTCCTACAAGTTTGTTTGAGCTCTTTTAGTTTTGTGGAGAACCGTGGTGCAGGCCTACAGTTAGATCTTTTATGAATAGATCTTGTGGGGGCTAGCGTGTCTAAAGAGCTTTGGATCCAAAGGTTGAAGTTGTTGTTCGCCCTCTCTGGGTCAGGGCTCGGGGGTGGTAGGGTGTTCTCTAGGAGGTTGGACCACTGGTTAGCGGAGAGGTTCGACCATTTCCTGTCGTGTGTCTTAGTGTTGCTCTTGGGGGAAGTGCTGGCTGGGATTGTCCAGATGAAAGGGATTAATGCGTGGTCGGTCTAAGGGAGAGGGATAGGAGTATCACTCTGGAGATGCCGTGAATTACTGAACACGGCGTCCAGAAGATGACCTTTTATGTGAGTTGGCGCAGAGCCTTTCTGGGTGATTTGTAAGGCTGATAGACTGGATACAAGTTCATTAGCCATGTTATCAGCGGGGTCATCGAGGTGAATATTGAGATCCCCTAGAATCGTGTAATTGGATGGGGAGAGCGCCAAGTTGGCGACCATGAGGAGAGCATTAAGAAATTGGCCCGGAGGTCCTGGGGGCCGGTAGAGCAGTAGGCCAGAGAACGTGGTAGTGGGCGAGAATTTTAATGAAAAATTCATATTTTCGCAGTCCGGGAGGTCCTCTGTGGAAGACCGGCATTGAAACTGGTCCTTGAAGATTATCGCTAACCCTCCCCCTCTGCCAGTTTTGCAATCTGCTCTTTGGATCAGGTAGCCTGGGGGTAGGGTTTGAGTGACAACTGGGTCTGATTCATCCTGAAGCCAGGTCTCAGTAAGAAATAATGTGTCCGGGCTGAGATCTTCTATTATCAGTAAGAGTTCAGTTGAGTGTTTAGACATAGAGCGGTAGTTCAGTAGATAAAGTTTTAGGGGAGGGCAGGGGGAATGGGCTGATTCATTTCTTGCCTGGAACTTGAAGTGGCAGTGGGAACAGCCGGTGGAGCCGGTTGCAGTGTCTATTAAGTGCACGCATTTTGGGTCCATAGGGCCTGCTAGAATCCGCAGTGTCAGGGCACTGTAGGTAAGTACGCCTCTCAACGAACTGCCAGGGGTTGTGGCCCCTGGGCCCAGTCTGGCGCGGATGGGTGCAGACGGGCTTGCCTTTGGAGCGCCTTCGACGCGTCTGCGTTGCGCCCGCTGCGCGCATCCGCTGCGCGACTTGAAAGGCATCTGATTTGTAGTGTGAGGGCTGCCAGCTGCGAGTGTCTGATTGGCAGTAGGACCTAAAGTGGAAGGCAACTCTCTCAGGCAAGGCCACGAAACCCATAAATATGATGGTTTAATAAATAATGCCATTGCTGGTTTAACAAATCTGACCCCATAATATTTAAAAAGGAGGTGGAGCCACCTCCGCTGGGTGGCTACATATTTTGTACAAAACAGAATAAAATGGGTTTGATTGCCCAGACCACCAAAGCTACAATGACAGCTGTTGTATCTATCATCAAGTATATGTATACATATAAGAAAACCCCAAGTCAGGAGGATATGTAGCCGTAATTTTAAGTATAATGTTCGCTTCAATTCAGGATGTCTAGATATTCTGGACAACAGGAGGCCATAGATGTTACTAAAATAATTGCTTGTAAAAGATCCTGGCTTCAATTCCCAGCTTTTTGTTATCTGCATGTTTTCATGATACTGTTCTTTAATCAAATTCAGAGTATCCTGTCTAATACTTCCAGGAACTTCATACAAAGACAAGAACTATACCTCCTTTAAAACATTT
This sequence comes from Lissotriton helveticus, assembly GCF_964261635.1. NCBI lineage: Eukaryota > Metazoa > Chordata > Amphibia > Caudata > Salamandridae > Lissotriton > Lissotriton helveticus. The sequence goes on from NC_136057.1 coordinate 1,766,845,831, forward strand.
TGTACATGTGATCACCATGTATGTTGTGATTTCTTCTAGGGTTTCTAAGTAAACTGCGGCCTTAGGATTTCTTACCAGTTGAACCCAGTAAAGAATTGGTCTTAGGTTGATGATTTCTGATATAGGGGTAAAATTAAGTTCTGCATACAGTACCCCCAAAGTTCCACACCATACAGTGTGGCCTCCACTGCCCTTTGCTTATACATTTGCAAAATAACACTGATAATTCTGGTACCAGCCTTATGCCTAAACTTTAAAACTGCTCCAGACAAAAGACAGTGGCCTTCTGTATTTGACTGCCCAATCGCAAATTCTAAGAGAATCGAATTCCCAAATAGTCAAACTGCTTAATAGTATCCAGTGGTTTACCTTCAACCCAAGGCGTTCGCTTAAAAAAGGGGGAGAGTCTCATACCATACACTTTGTTTTGCTACCATTAATGGTTGATGACTTCTTGTTGCAGTACTCCACAAAGTCTATTAGTAGCCAATGGGCGGCATTTTCTGTTCATACCATCAATGCCGTGTAATCAGCATATAATAATATTGGCACCGCTTCCCGGCTACAGTTGGAATGTCGATTCATCTTCCATTAAATAGTCACCAGCATCATTTAAAAAAAAAAGCTAAATAGCATGGGTGCCAGCATGCACACTTGCCAGACTCCTTTTTTGACCAAGAAGGGTATAGTACAAACCCTGCTCTGCCCATACCATAATTTGGCTGTGTTACTAGTGTGTAGGACCAGTATGGCCATTACTAGCGAGGGTCTACCAGGGATCTCCACAACTTCTCTCTGTTGACTAAATCAAAAGCTGCTTTCTAGTCCACAAGTATTAGGTACAGCGATGACTTCCTCACCACTATAAACTTATGGAAAATCATATATAACCAGAGAACCTGGCCAATGGTCCAAATGCAAGGCCTAAATCTAGCTTGCACTTCAGTCATAATGTTGTGGGCATTGACCCAACCCCGGGAGGCGGTTAAGCAGGACTTTCCCCAACCATTCTCTTGCATGATCCAGAAGGGAGATGAGACTATAATTGGATGGGCTGGTGCAATTGCCTTTCTTATGGATCAGCACAAAAATAACCATGAAGGGGGTACAGCATTACCAGCAAATGCTGAATTAAACACTCTAGTAAGAATGCTAGTCCACAAATACGTCTCTTTATGATATATGTCAATAGGCACCATAGCAGGGCCTGAAGCTTTATGTTTCTTTGCATCAGTCAGGGCTCTCACCACCTCTGGTACTAAGATGTACATTACACAGGACCCAGAGCAGATGTTCTCTCAGGATAGCATGGGGATTGTGGGGTTGGCACCGCATAAATTACTAAAGTGGCTAATCCAAACAGGTGGACCAATATAATGTTCACTGACCCCCCTCTCCACCCGTGATACCAATTTCCAGAATATTTTGCTTTTTTTTCCTGTTCAGTCTTCTTCAATTCCTCCCAGAGAGTCAATTGGTGCAGCAGTTTCTTGGTTCTCAGAAGGCATTTATAATCAGCCCTACACTCTCTGTAAAAATATCGTTTTTTACTATATATGTAGTTAAAATAAGTAACACTTAAATATACAAGCACATACACATATCTAAGTGTGCATGTTTATAATCACACATATAATGTAAAACTATTTTAAGAAATATTAATTTTAATTTATATCATAATTTTTTGTATTGCTTTTAAGTGTACCGATATAACAAATGTGTGTGTGTATAAAAGTGCAAAAAATGTAAATATTTAAAATTTGATTATACAGTAAAAAGTAAACACTATATAAAAATATGTTTTACTAAAAATATAAAAATTATACAACTTTATGTATCAAAAAATCTACAATTAAATGCACAAACACATAATAATATATATTTAACCAATGATATTTAAAAAAAAGAAACTATCTAAATAATAAATACACTAGTCCCACTCTAATTTATACAACAATCAATCAATCAATCAGCAATTTGTATAGCGCGCTACTCACCCAGTAGGATCTCAAGGTGCTCGGGAGGGGAGGGGGGGTCCGTTACTGCTCAAAAAGCCAGGTCTTGAGTTGTTTCCTGAAGGAGAGGTGGTCCTGGGTCAGCTGTAGGTGGATGTGGAGGGAGTTCCATGTCTTGGCCGCCAGGTAGGAGAAGGATCTTCCTCCAGCGGTGGCTCTGCGGATGCGTGGTACGGTAGCGAGGGCGAGGCTGGCCGATCGTAGCTGGCGGGTGGGTGTGTAGAAAGTGAGGCGGCTGTTGAGGTACTTCGGGCCCATGTCGTGGAGAGCCTTGTGTGCGTGGGTGAGGAGTCTGAAACTGATCCTCTTGTTGACGAGGAGCCAGTGCAGGTCTCTCAGGTGGGTTGAGATGTGGCTGTGGCGGGGGATGTCCAGGATGAGTCGTGCAGAGGCGTTTTGTATGCACTGGTGTCTTTTCGGTAGTTTGGAAGTGGTTCCCGCATAGAGGGTGTTCCCGTAGTCCAGTCGGCTGGTGACGAGAGCCTGGGTGACTGTCTTCCTGGTTTCGGTGGGGATCCATCGGAAGATCTTATGGAGCATGTGCAGGGTGTTGAAGCACGATGATGATACGGAGTCGACTTGTCTGGTCATCGTAAGGGAGGAGTCCAGGATGAAGCCCAGGTTTCGTGCATGGTCCGTTGGATTGGGGGTGGTGCCGAGGGCAGGGGGCACCAGGAGTCGTCCCAGGCGGAGGGCGATGATCCCAGGATGAGGACTTCCGTTTTGTCTGAGTTCAGTTTCAGGCGACTGTTCTTCATCCACTCGGTGACGTCTTTCATCCCTTCGTGTAGGCTGGCTCTGGCGGCGGCGGGGTCGTTGGTGAGGGAGATGATCAGCTGGGTGTCGTCGGCGTAGGAGATGATGTTGAGGTTGTGTTGGCATGCAATGGCTGCGAGGGGGCTCATGTAGACGTTGAAGAGGGTGGGGCTGAGTGAGGATCCTTGTGGTACGCCACAGATGACTTCGGTGGCCTCGGATCTGAACGGGGGAGGCGGACTCTCTGGGTTCTTCCGGCGAGGAACGAGATGATCCACTCCAGGGCCTTCCCTTGGATACCGATGTTGTTGAGGCGCTGTACTAGGGCAGAGAAAGTGTTAAACTCAGGAGGAGTAAAATGTAATATTCACATTCCAGTCAGTGCCCCAGTAGGGAAACGGGTTAAACTCAGGAGGGGTCAAATTTACTATCCTCAATCCATTCTGTTCAACAGCAGGAAAAGCGTTGGACTCAGGAGGGTACAAATTTACTATTTCCATTCCAGTCGGTGCAACAGAAGGGAAAGAGTTGGTATCAAGAGGGGTAAAATTTGCAATTCCCATCCCAGTCAGTGCAACAGTAAGGAAAACTTTGGACTCAGGAGGGGTAACAATTACTATTTCCACTCCAAAATGTGCAACAGTAGGGAAAATGTTGGACTCAGGAGGAGTAAAATATACCAATCCCACTTCAGTCGGTGCAACACTAGGGAAAGCGATGGACTCAGTAGGGGTACAATTTACTATTCCCACTCCAGTTGATGCAACAGTGGGGAATGCGTTGTACTCAGCAGGGATAAAATGTACTATTCCCACTCGAGTCATTGCAACAGTAGGGAAAGCATTGGATGCTGTGTTGGAAGCAGAGGTGGTAGGAAGACTACAGGCTCGAGCACACCCATGGCAGGCTGCCGCCCACGTCGCTCCTCTCAAGACTGGATGAGCCTAATTTTGTTGTCTCGGGCTCCCGCAGTGCGGGATGCCCAGTGTGTTGGAAGCGGAGTGGGCAGGAGGACTTAAGGTCCCGAGCACACCCTCAGCAGACTGCTGCCAATGCACATCTCTCACACCAAGAGGTGCCTATTTTTGTTGACTGGTGGTCCAGATGCTCGGGACACCAACTGTGTTAGAAGCGGAGGGGGCAGAAAGACTACAGGTCCCGAGCACACTCGCGGTAAACTGCCGGCTACACCACATCTCTCACACGCAAAGGCAGGGCCGGACTGGCCATAACGGGCACCGGGCAATCCCCCGGTGCGCCGCACGGGTGGGGGCCGGTTTGGGGCCCCTGGGGGCCGTTTATGTTACAGGGCCGTTTTTGCAGCCTAGCTGCAAAATCGGCCCTGTAACAAAAACGGCCGAAAACCGGCCCCGGCAAAGACCTCGGCGGCACCTCCAACCCCCCGAGTGGGGAGGGGGGCGGCCGAGCACTTTGCCAGGGCCGGTTTTGGTTCCCAGTCCGGCCCTGCGCAAATGCACATATTTTTGTTTCCTGGTGCTCACTCTGCAAGGGACACCTGTTGTGTTGGAAGCGGAGGGGGCAGGAGGACTACAGGTCCGGAGCACACCCGCAGCAGGCTACCGCCCACTCTGCATCTCTCGCACCCGAAGGCACCAATTTTCGTTGTCTGGGGCTCCCGCTGCACGGTTTGCCCATTATGTTGGAAGAGGAGGGGGTAAGAGGACTACAGGCACCAAGCACACCTACAGCCAACTGCCAGCCACGCCGCATCTCTTGCACCTGAAGGCACCTATTTTTGTTGTCTGGGGCTCCCACTGCGTAGGATGCCCATTGTATTGACAGCGGATGGAGGAGGAGGACTACAGGCCCGAGCACATCCGCGGCAGGCTGCCCCCAACACCACATCTCTCACGCCCGGAGGCACCTATTTTTATTGTCTGGAACTCCTGCTGCATGGGACGCCTGTTATGTTGGAAGCAGAGGTGGCAGGAGGACTACAGACTCTGAACACACCCACGGCAGGCCTCCACCCACACCACATCAATCACACCCGGGAGTATCTATTTTTGTTGTCTGCGGCTCCCGTTGCCCGGGATGCCCCTTGTGTTGGAAACGGTGGGGGAAGCAAGACTAAAGGCCCTGAGGATACCCACAGCAAGCTCCCACCCGCGCCACGTCTCTAACACCCAGAGGCACCTATTTTTGTTGTATGGGGCTCCCTCTGCATGGGACGTGCCTGGGGAGTCTCCACAGACGAAGACCATGCCAAGATCCGGCCCTTCTGCACCTCGTCAGTGGCCAATAGAGGATGGGCTGGGCCACAGCTCTTGGTTTCTGTCATCGGGCCAAGCTATATAGAGATACTGTTGTTTTTATTTTTCCTGTTCTTGCCATCTGTTGCCCTGGAGGTCTAAAGGAAGTTCAATGCCATTTTGTCTGAGTGAACATGCACTGCATGCCCTGCTTAACCCAACATAATAGACATTAGTGTGGGCCAATCCAGGGCTAGCACGGACCGCTGCATGGTGCAGCGTCAACACTAACACCAATACCTACACCCCAAACACGTACAAACATGGGCAAAGGGAAGATAAACACAGGCAAAACCTGGGTTGATACCGTATCTACCTTAGACTTCTTCTTGGTCAGGGCAGCAAATGTAATCTCTAAAGAAATAGCCCTGGCTGAGAGGAGGCTTTCCTTGGAGGCAGAGAAATATGCTCAGGACCCTCCCCCCTTTGTTGCTCCTGAGGAAGTAGAGAATTAGCTGACTCTTTGCCAAAAGTAAAGTTACTTGCTGAGGTCACGAACGACAAAGTTGCAGAGCTATCCTCAGAAAATGCTATTATTTTAACTAAAGCACTGGTCCAAAGGAAGATGAGTGGGGGTGAAAGGGTAGCTCAGCTACACAAGAAAGTGGCTCCCCAGCTACACAAGCCAATACTGATCTGTATTGAACCCCCAGGTTTTTAGTTGTTGTTTTTAATTGTTGTTTAAGGCACTGTTGGCCCCAATGTTGTCTCAGCTTGTAGGGATAGAGGCCAAGCTCAGTCATCTCATCCTGTTTCAACCTAGCACTTCAATTAACAAAGCAAAGACAGTGGTTGTGGGGACAGTCATACCTCTGGGCCTACACCTATTGGTCTTACAAGGGAGGGGAGGACCTCCAGTGAGCACAGCCGCACAATGTAGGAGGGGGAGTCTGTCATCACTCAAGGGGCTCCCAGGGGTCAATTGTGCTACTGAGACCGCAGGTGAGGCCGCAGGTACATCCCCCATGAGGTCCGCAACTGGCCAGGGGGATGCCCCCAGAGGAGAACAACTGTTTAATAGGGTCAGAGTTAACAGGTCCAACACGAATAGACCCCTTATATCTCAAGTGGATGCATTTACTTCCTAAATCTGCCACCTAACTCAGCTCCCTCGGCGGCCATCCTCCCATTAAGCAGGATATGAGGGAGTCCGGCAGACATGATGCACAAGGTTATACACTCCAAGATGAAGAAATATCTTGGGGGGATTGTGTCGTGGTCAACCTAAGACATCCTACATATACAAAAGCGATGGTTGAGAGCCCAAGACACGAATACAACAATCAGGATTTTTTCCCCTTCAACACCTTTATCCCACCAATTCTTTTTTCCCAGTTAGCCATGGCCGGTTTGTCCCCTTGCCCTTGAGGATTCCACAGGATGTGAATAGTAGGATCGAAGTCCCACTTGCCAACAGGTTTGAATCTCTGATAAGTCTAGACATTATCAATTGACAAGTGTTATCTGAGAGTGGGTTGATGAGCCAAGGTGTCCATTGCATCTTTTCAAGTGGTCCCTACTTCCATCACTCCCTTTATTATGAAGATAATGATTTGGAATATTGCAGGGCATTTGGGCCAAAAGAGACGATGCGATGTGGCTGAGAACATTTGAGTTTTGCCATATAGCTGTGTTGCAGGAACCCTGAGACACAGACGAATATTTTTTCATGGATGGATTCTCTTCATTTATTAAAGTTGCATCCCCCTCAGGACTGGCTAAGGGTGGACTCCTTGTTCTGGTTTCGCTCGAAATCCCCTGTACCGCTTGGTTGGTGGAATGTCACTTATCCCACTTGTTAGCAGTTGAGCTGACATTCACAAATCATCCCCCTTTGTCGGTAGTGAATTTTTATAACTCTTTCTACAGAAGATCTGACACGAACATATTGCCACACTGGAGGGGTTTCTCAAACATTATGCTGAGAAGTGTGATGCTCTTATCATGAGTTTACAGTTCTAGGTGGTGTTAATACACATTTTTGTCAGCTAGACTGCAATATCGTAAAAGGCGATTTGAATGCAATATCATCGGTCTCACCTTTGAGCACACAGAACAAGGTCTCCGATTTTAAGGGCTACTTGCAGCTAATAACCCTCACTGTCTAGAACAAATGGGAGTAAGTGATTCTGGTCCAACTTACTCAGGCAGGGGCTGTTCTTCCACCATTGATTTCATTATGCTTTCTTCTCTCTTGGTGCGAGCAGTTCCCAAACTGAGAACCTGTTGGAGCAGTTTCAGCGACCATAATCCTTTAACACCTGAACTGACCTGGACTTCGGATTTACCCATGGAGGAGGGCAGGAGCATACCGATATAGTGCCATTAGCACAAGTGATCAAGCATGCAGACTAAAGTGGAAGAATGTGATACCGGAGGCCTTTTTAGAGAACCTGTATGCAGAAAGTTCAGTTGACATTGCACCATGTCTTGAAGTAGAAATATGGACAGATCTGTAATAGATGCCTTTGATAAATTAACGAGGTGGATTGCTGATAACATATCTGTTCAGGGACAGAAGGTATCAAGGGGAAAAGGTGGTTTGACGACGATTGCTCCAAAACACATAGGAACCAAATTATAGCACTTAAGCAGAAACCCAGGGTTGAGAAAAGGGTCAGGGTTTACAGGAGAGCATATGAACTTGCCGCTCAGCAGAAGAAAAAGTACATCAGGGAACGGGCATGGGAGACCCTTTGTCAGGCCAGTGTGCTGACCAACAGTTCTAAGTTTTGGGAAGTGGTAAACAGGCCTTTCTTTTTAGATTCAGCAAACACCAGAGTGAATTGCACCATAGCCGCTGAGAGATGGGTTCAACATATTGAAGAGACCTGTAGTGGGGATGACCTGGAGGACCCTGACACCCTGTGGGAGCCTGGAATATACATGTTACCATTGTTTTTTAATGTAGAAGAGGCGCACAAAGCAATTGTGGACACAGCCGGGGGAAAAGCTCTGGGCCCGGATGGGGTACCTTTGGATTTTTACATAGCTGATCCTGTAACATGGGCAAAGATCCTGACAGGGTTTTTTAATACGGCCTGTATGTGTGGCTTGCCCTCTTCCTGCCCTAAATTTAATAAAGGTGTGAGGGATGACCCAGCATTAGACTGTCTGATTTCTCTCTTGGACTTCATAAATCACAGGCAAGGTGGTCCTGGATCATTAAACCTCCTGGTTAGATAATTTTAATGTTATTTCAGATTTGCAGTAGGGCTTCAGGCAAGGCAAAGAGATTCTGGATCAATGCATTTACCTACACAAGGTCACAGGAAAATATGCCATAGCTAGAATGGGTTGCCTGCACATGGTGTTATGGTCTTAACCTCGGCATTCGACCACATCATCAAATCCAAGTTCTGGCCCACCTTACTGGACATGGGTATAGACGCAGATCTGGTGGCTTGTTTACACAGCTCTCATTCTAACTTCACAGCCTTGGTGAGTTACAATGAGAATGGTTGTGTATTGGCTTTCTGGGAGGTCAAGGGAGGTGTTAGGCAGGGTTGTATTTTATGCCCCTGCTGTTTACCATCTATATTAGCAAGGGGACGCACCGTTAGAAGCCTGCAGAGACATTCCCAGGGCTGGTACAAAACTTATTCCTGCGTTATTATAAGAAAATGACGCAGTGTTACTTACTCGGAATGCCATGGTCTCCAAAGTCTTTTAAATTATTTAATTGATTTATGGATTAATTAGACCTTTCAATCAATTTTTTAAAATTGACTACTATGATAATTGGCAGTAAGAAGGCCATTAGCTGCAAGCTCTTCAGCAGGGCGGCGGAACTCACCAAAGTTTCCACTTTCCCTTATTTGGAGGTGTTGTTTGATGAAAGAGGGTCATGGGTGGTTCAAATAGCACTTACATCCTGGCAAGGGCAGTGGGTGCCAATATGGACTTTGCCCAGAGGTTAGGGGCTTAACCTGTACCCACCCTAATAAAGGTCTATAGAGAAAAATGTATTACAATGGCCACCTGCGGTTGCAATCTGTGTGGATACAAAGACGTAATTGAACTTCAGGGGGTCGAGAAAAAATTATTGCATATACTTCTTGCTTTTCCCACCTGCACCACCTCCTTTATGATGCACGAAGAGCTTGGTCTTGGTTATATTTCTGACCTTATTGCAGTTGCACCACTAATGCCCTGGCTGAGAATTTGGTCAAGTCCCATTCCTACTTTAAACCACCATGTTTTAGAGGATTGTATTGCAATTTAGGAGTCTTTGAGTATCGTATCACCTGGCTAGGCTATGTAATGGAGCAGCTGAGGAGGATAGACTGCCCTGAGCTGTTCACAAGCCCAAGACCATTACGCCACAGTGATATGAGGGACATCAAAAACATGTTTTTGGCTAGGCGCATGGGGGAATAGTAAGGCACAGAACTTGCCAAGCCCACAGTGAGACAATGCATAATGTTAAGCACAAGTCCACTAGGGCAGCTTTATTTCTCATTTTTTATTAATGTTCACCACCGTTTCCTGCTGATCAGATTCATGTTTAATTTTATACACTGGGGGTTCAGCGACTCCATCGCCGACCTTGCCAGCACCCACGCACTCGCCTCCATGGACTACAACCTCCTTGGGGACCTGAACTTCCACCTCGAGAACAACAACAACGCCAACTCTGCCACCCTGATCGACAACCTGGCCAACCTGGGCCTCAGACAACATGTCACCGCACCCACCCACGCCGCCGGCCACACGCTGGATCCCGTCTTCTCCACAGGCTCCTACGTCGGCTTCGACCACACCACTGAACTCCAACTGAACCGACCACCGCTGCATCCATTTCACCTTCAAGAAACCAACCACGCACCACCGCACCCAACAGCTGCCTCACCGCTGCTGGAGCAAAGTCACCAAAGACCAGCTGATCACCTCCCTCGCCAAGAACCCACCCACCGACCCCTCCAACCCAGACGCCGCAGTCCGAAACCTCAGACAGTGGATAGACGACTGCGCCAACACCCACGCCCCACTCAAGAAACCCTCCAACAGCCACGCCAACAAGAGAGCCACCTGGTTCATCGACGAGCTCCAGACCTCTAAACGCACATGCCGGAAACTGGAGAAGACATGGCTCCACGAACGCACACCGGACAACCACACAGCCCACAAGGACGCCACCCGCCGACACCACCACCTCATCAGATTAGCAAAGAGATCCTCCTTCAAAGATCGCTTGGATAACAACGCACACAACAGCAAAGAGCTCTTCAGCATCGTAAAGGAACTCTCCAACCCCAGCGCCAACGCCAACGACATCCCGCCCTCACAAGAACTGTGCGACTCACTAGCCATCTTCTTCCACTGCAAGATCGCTGACATCCACGACAGCGTCAACACCACGACTGCTCCAACTACGCCAGACTCCACCTCCCCTGTGAACACCACCAGCGCCAACCGCCTGACCTCCTGGTCCAACGTCAACGATAACGAGACACGCAAGGTCATGAACTCCATACACTCAGGATCTCTGTCTGACCCGTGCCCACACCACGTATTCAACAAAGCAGACGCAGCCTTCGCACCTCAATTACGGAAGGTCATCAACATCTTCTTCGAAAGAGCGACATTCCCGGAAAGCTGGAAGCACGCCGAAATCAACGCCCTCCTCAAGAAGCCCAAAGCGGACCCCAAGGACCTCAAGAACTTCCGGCCTATTTCCCTGCTCCCGTTCCTGGCAAAGGCCATTGAGAAAATTGTCAACATGCAACTGGCCCGCCACCTCGAAGACAACAACGTCTTGGACCCGCCCCAGTCCGGATTCAGACGAAACCACAGCACCGAGACAGCCCTCATCGCCGCCACAGACGTCATCCGGTGCCAACTAGACAACGGCGAAACATCAGCCCTCATCCTCCTGGACCTGTCAGCTGCCTTCGACACGGTCTGCCATCGCACTCTAAAGACATGCCTCCTAGAAGCCAGAATGTAAGAGAAGGCTCTTGACTGGACCACCTCCTTCCTCTCCCGCAGAATCCAGAGTGTCCGCCTCCCACCCTTCCAATCCGAAGCCACCGACATCATCTGCGGCGTCCCCCAGGGCTCATCCCTCAACCCAACGCTGTTCAACGTTTACATGGCCCCCCTCGCACAAGTGGCCCGCCATCAATACCTCAACATCATCACCTACGCTGATGACACCCAGCTCATCCTCTCCCTCACCAAGGACCCACACACCTCCAAAACCAACCTCCACGAGGGAATGAAGGACATCGCAGATTGGATAAGGAGCAGCTGTCTGAAGCTGAACTCGGACCCACCACCTCAGTCTGGGACGATTCCTGGTGGCCGACCACACTGGGAACAGCACCAACAACCACTGACCATGCACGCAATGTAGGATTCATCCTCGACTCCTCCCTCTCCATGTCTAAGCAGGTCAACACCGTCTCCTCCTCCTGCTACAACACCCTCTGCATGCTCCGCAGGATCTACAAGTGGATCCTGACTGAAACAAGAATAACGGTGACACAGGACCTCATCAGCAGCAGGCTGGACTACGGCAACTCACTCTGCGCAGGAATCCCAGCCAAACACCTACGACGACTACAACACATCCAAAACGCCTCCGCCCAACTGATCGTCACCGCACCCACCCACGCCGCCGGCCACACGCTGGATCCCGTCTTCTCCACAGGCTCCTACGTCGGCTTCAACCACACCACCGAACTCCAACTGGACCGACCACCGCTGCATCCATTTCACCTTCAAGAAACCAACCACGCACCACCGCACCCAACAGCTGCCTCACCGCTGCTGGAGCAAAGTCACCAAAGACCAGCTGATCACCTCCCTCGCCAAGAACCCACCCACCGACCCCTCCAACCCAGACGCCGCAGTCCGAAACCTCAGACAGTGGATAGACGACTGCGCCAACACCCACGCCCCACTCAAGAAACCCTTCAACAGCCACGCCAACAAGAGAGCCACCTGGTTCATCGACGAGCTCCAGACCTCTAAACGCAGATGCCGGAAACTGGAGAAGACATGGCTCCACGAACGCACACCGGACAACCACACAGCCCACAAGGACGCCACCCGCAGACACCACCACCTCATCAGATTAGCAAAGAGATCCTCCTTCAAAGATCGCTTGGATAACAACACACACAACAGCAAAGAGCTCTTCAGCATCGTAAAGGAACTCTCCAACCCCGGCGCCAACGCCAACGACATCCCGCCCTCACAAGAACTGTGCGACTCACTAGCCATCTTCTTCCACTGCAAGATCGCTGACATCCACGACAGCGTCAACATCACGACTGCTCCAACTACGCCAGACTCCACCTCCCCTGTGAACACCACCAGCGCCAACCGCCTGAACTCCTGGTCCAACGTCAACGATAACGAGACACGCAAGGTCATGAACTCCATACACTCAGGATCTCTGTCTGACCCGTGCCCACACCACGTATTCAACAAAGCAGACGCAGCCTTCGCACCTCAATTACGGAAGGTCATCAACATCTTCTTCGAAACAGCGACATTCCCGGAAAGCTGGAAGCACGCCGAAATCAACGCCCTCCTCAAGAAGCCCAAAGCGGACCCCAAGGACCTCAAGAACTTACGGCCTATTTCCCTGCTCCCGTTCCTGGCAAAGGCCATCGAGAAAATTGTCAACATGCAACTGGCCCGCCACCTCGAAGACAACAACGTCTTGGACCCGTCCCAGTCCGGATTCAGATGAAACCACAGCACCGAGACAGCCCTCATCGCCGCCACAGACGTCATCCGGTGCCAACTAGACAACGGCGAAACATCAGCCCTCATCCTCCTGGACCTGTCAGCTGCCTTCGACACGGTCTGCCATTGCACTCTAAAGACACGCCTCCTAGAAGCCGGAATGTAAGAGAAGGCTCTTGACTGGACCACCTCCTTCCTCTCCCGCAGAACCCAGAGTGTCCGCCTCCCACCCTTCCAATCCGAAGCCACCGACATCATCTGCGGCGTCCCCCAGGGCTCATCCCTCAACCCAACGCTGTTCAACGTTTACATGGCCCCCCTCGCACAAGTGGCCCGCCATCAATACCTCAACATCATCACCTACGCTGATGACACCCAGCTCATCCTCTCCCTCACCAAGGACCCACACACCTCCAAAACCAACCTCCACGAGGGAATGAAGGAGATCGCAGATTGGATAAGGAGCAGCTGTCTGAAGCTGAACTCGGACCCACCACCTCAGTCTGGGACGATTCCTGGTGGCCGACCACACTGGGAACAGCACCAACAACCACTGACCATGCACGCAATGTAGGATTCATCCTCGACTCCTCCCTCTCCATGTCTAAGCAGGTCAACACCGTCTCCTCCTGCTACAACACCCTCCGCATGCTCCGCAGGATCTACAAGTGGATCCTGACTGAAACAAGAATAACTGTGACACAGGACCTCATCAGCAGCAGACTGGACTACGGCAACTCACTCTGCGCAGGAATCCCAGCCAAACACCTACGACGACTACAACGCATCCAAAATGCCTCTGCCCAACTGATCGTCAACGTCACCCGCCGCAGCCACATCACCCCCCCACCCGAGAGACCTACACTGGCTCCACGTTGACAAGAGGATCACCTTCAAGCTCCTCACCCACGCACACAAAGCAATCCACAACGCTGGATCAGCCTACCTGAACAGCAGACTCAGCTTCCACACCCCCACCCGCCAGCTCCGCACCGCCAACCTCGCCCACGCCGCTGTCCCGCACATCCAACGAAAAACCTCTGGCGGCAGATCCTTCTCCTACCTTACCGCCAAGACAAGGAGCACCCTCCCTACCCACATACGGCAGACCCAAGACCTACTCGCCTTCAGAAGACTCCTCAAGACCTGGCTCTTTGAATAGCAGCAGCACCCCCCCTCAGCGTCTTGGGACCCTCATGGGAAAGTAGCGCGCTTTACAAGTACTCTGATTGATAGTGGTTCCTAAATGATTCTCAAAGCCAGGTTCTTTAAAGCCCTGTCCTTGTGGTAATTTTTCAGAGCAAGCAACCATACATTTTGTATTTTTCTGTGACTTTTATAGTATTTTACGAACAAATGTATACTTCTGTTGGTAAGGACATGTAATTTTGGACAAATGAGGCCCACCTTAGTGTATCTGCAAATGCTATCTTCCCCCATGGTCTGCTTTGGAGTTGCAAGCTTTTTTCAGGAGCTCTAAAACATAGGAAGAAGTTATTTAATGAATAGAGATCTCCTATTTGATTCTGTGTCTAAGGGCATGTTTCACTCATTATTAATTGTGGTATGTATCATGGAGTGCTCCAGACAACACTGGTTTTGTGCTTTCACTGTTACATTTGACCTTTACATGTTCAACTTTCTACTTCTCATTCTGTGATTCTGTGTTCTTGCTCTAAAGTCTTGCTTTAACTTATTCCTTATAAAAAGTGTTATATGGTCTTTATTCTTCAGAAATTGGAAGTGAATATGCACCATTGGCCTGTTTTTAAATATCCATGTATTTGATCTGATTTTAGGTACATATATTTAATATGCTTTTATGGTCTACAATGGCTAAAAAAAGAACTATCGACCTACTATTCCCACTCCAATCTGGGAATACAATGGACTCAGGAGGCGTAAAATGAGCTATTTACACTCCAGTCGGTGCAACACTAGAGAGAGAGTAGTTCACTTCAAAGAAATAACATATTTTAACAACTCTATTAAATAATAAAAAAAATATTTACATTTTAAAATATATAGCTAACTTTTAACAAAAATGAAACCAATTACAAAATTATTACAATTTTGTATAAATATTATCGATTAAAACAAATAATAATTTTATTACAAAACCACTCTATATTTTCACAATCATAACAGCCCGCAATTAAAATGTAATTGAATGTAATTGAAATTAAAAGCATAATGCATTAACATGATACATCATAAATAATACAATTAATAAATGAATAAATAATTTAAAATTTATTATTGCATAATAACTTCCCACCCTATACCTATACAAACTAAACAACACACACCTAAAATATAACTTAACAAATATGATAATGCCACAATTAGCATAATTATCAATTAAATAATTAATAACAAAATAATAAATATCAATACATTATTTCTTAATGAACTTCCCACCCTATACCCCTAAAATCCCCACAACCCCCACCAAAAATATAGCTTAAAATTGAAATTAATTACACCATCACATAATTATCTATTAAATAATCAAAATAATTATTACTAAGTTTTAATTCATTTATTTTCCACTCTTTATCCCTACAAACCACACAACCTGCACCTAAAATATATCTTTAAAAAAAATTAAGGATGCAATTAATTATCCATTAAATAGTTAATGTTATTTTGAAATTAATCATTTAATAATTATAATTAATTTACTTCCTACCTTGTAAATCTGCATACCTCACAACCCACTACCCACTACTACACTAAAAATTACAAATAACAATAAAATTAATTTGAAAAACAACTAAAAATGTATAAACTATATTTAAAACCTTTAACATTACTTGTACAAACAATTTAAAACATGTACAATTAAACATATACTACAAGACAAAGTTAATTAAAAAACAATATTCTTTAAAATGATATTTTTGTAAACGACATGAAAGACAAACATTTTATTATTGTAAATGATATTTACAACATAGATATTTTTGGATCTATGACATAATATCGACAGACAGAATATCGACATACAAAAATATCGACACACAAATATCGACATCAAAAATATCGGAGTTATATCTTCCTAATGGTAAGTACAAAAATATCGAAAATATAATATCGTAGTACAAAAATATCGGAATTAAAAATATCGTTTTTTTAAATGTATTAATAATAATGTAAAAATAATTTAAAAATACATATAATTTTACAAATATTAAATAAAAACATTAAAACATATTTTAATAATTATAACTAATACATATAAATTTAAAATAAATTAAAAACTCTACATATAAATTAATATATATACTTACTCCACATATTGCAATAGTAGGAAAAGCGTTGGATAGCGTAGGGGTAAAATTACTATTCCCACTCCAGAGGGTGCAACAGTAAGGAAAGTGTTGGATAGCGAAGGGGTTTAAATTACTATTCCCACTCCAGAGGGTGCAACAGTAGGGAAAGCGTTGGATAGCGTAGGGATAAAAATTACTATTACCACTCCAAAGGGTGCAACAGTAAGGAAAGCGTTGGATAGCGTAGGGGTTTAAATTACTATTCCCACTCCAGAGGGTGCAACAGTAGGGAAAGCGTTGGATAGCGTAGGGGTAAAAATTACTATTCCCACTCCAAAGGGTGCAACAGTAGGGAAAGTGTTGGATTGCGTGGTGGTAGAAATTACTATTCCCACTCCAGAGGGTGCAACAGTAGGGAATGCATTGGATAGTGTAGCGGTAAAAATTACTATTCCCACTCCAGAGAGTGCAACAGTAGGGAAAGCGTTGGATAGCGTAGGGGTAAAAATTACTATTCCCACTCCAAAGGGTGCAACAGTAGGGAAAACGTTGGATAGCGTAGGGGTAAAAATTACTATTCCCACTCCAGAGGGTGCAACAGTAGGGAAAGCGTTGGATAGCGTAGGGGTAAAAATTACTATTACCACTCCAGAGGGTGCAACAGTAGGGAAAGCGTTGGATAGCGTAGGGGTAAAAATTACTATTCCCACTCCAGAGGGTGCAACAGTAGGGAAAGCGTTGGATAGTGTAGGGGTTTAAATTACTATTCCCACTCCAGAGGGTGCAACAGTATGGAAAGCGTTGGATAGCGTAGGGGTATAAATTACTATTCCCACTCCATAGGGTGCAACAGTAGGGAAAGCTTTGGATTGCGTAGGGGTAAAAATTACTATTCCCACTCCAGAGGGTGCAACAGTATGGAAAGCGTTGGATAGCGTAGGGGTAAAAATTACTATATCCACTCCAGAGGGTGCACCAGTAGGGAAAGCGTTGGATAGCGTAGGGGTTTAAATTACTATTCCCACTCCAGAGGGTGCAACAGTAGTGGAAGCGTTGGATAGCGTAGGGGTTTAAATTACTATTCCCACTCCAGAGGGTGCAACAGTAGGGAAAGCGTTGGATAGCGTAGGGGTAAAAATTACTATTCACACTCCAGAGGGTGCAACAGTAGGGAAAGCGTTGGATAGCGTAGGGGTAAAAATTACTATTCCCACTCCAGAGGGTGCAACAGTAGGGAAAGCATTGGATAGCATGGGGGTAAAAATTACTTCCCACACTACTCCCCCTTTAACACACAACACACTACACATACAAAAAAACACAATTTATATAATTTTCAATTAATCAATTAATAACAATTAATAATATTAAATTGATGTAATTACAAATTGACTAATTAACACATATTAATTACCAATTAATTAACAATAAATACCAATAAATAAATACAATATCTTTAATTGATTACATTTAATTACATCACACCCTATTCCCCTATAAACACACAACCCACTACACATAAATAAATCACATCAGTTAATCACTTAATAATTATTAATTACAAATTAATTATTAATTAACAATAACACAAAATTAAATATATTAGCACATTAACTCTAATTAATTTAATTTACTAATTACTATTATTTAATTACCAATTAATTAACAATAACAAAAAATTAAATATATTAGCACATTAACTCTAATTATTTTAATTAACTAATTAATATTAATTAATTACCAATTAATTAATTATCAATAACAATTTAAAATATTAGCACATTAACTCTAATTAATTTAATTAACTAATTAATATTAATTAATTACCAATTAATTAATTTACAATAACAAAAAATGTAATATATTAGCACATTAACTCTAAATAATTTAATTAACTAATTAATATTAATTAATCACCAATTTTTTATTAATTAATTTTTTTTACAAAAAATATATTAATTAATTAATTATTATTAAATTACTTCCCACCCTATTCCCCTATAAACCCACAACCCGCTCTGATACTAAAACGCTAAATGTAAACAAAATTACTAATTTTCAAACATACATTACAAAACATATTTAACAAACATATAAACAACATAATAAAATACATAACACTAAACAAAATTTCGATATTAATATATTTCGATATTAGTAACATACATAGCTTAAAAAATTATATTCTGTCTGTCGATATTTTACACATTGATATTCTATACCGTCGATATTAATACTTCGATATTAATGTATATCGATATTTTAAGTTCGATATTTTGTCTCACTACTGATATTTTTAACTTCGATATTGCTTACCTAAGAAAATTGTGATTCTCCTAATGAAATCCAGTTTCTCTAGTCATGGTAATAGGAGAATCGCAATTTCATTACAAGACAGGAGGCTACCATTATGCATGTTGGTAGCCTTGTAAGACAACATCAGACATATGAGCGATTGGTTTGCAATAGTGTTGAGCAAAAGTTCTAGAATTGGACCAATCAGCTGCTTTAAGAATATCATCCAACTTACCACCGGACCAGAAGGACTTACTGGCCATTGCACCTCTGATAGAATGTGGTTTGAAAACATTCAGATCGATACCTGCAAGGCTCATAACAATTTTACCCATCTAGCAATAGAGGTAGAGGTAATAACTTTGTGAGGTTTAACAAAGGAGATAAGTAACTGATTCACACCGGAGGGGCGAAGAGCATTCATTCTGAAGTCATATTCTTTCATACAGTCTACAACACAAAGTTTTTTACATATATCAAAACGTGGGTAGAAAATAGAATCAGACTTGGTCTTGGTTCTTCTATACAGCTCAAATTTGACTCCAAACATGTTATAAGATCTATTAGAAATACCAAGAGCTTTAACATCAGAGACCCTACGACAAGATATTAAGCAAAGAAGTGTAGCCAGTTTGATGGAAAGGTTCTTTCTGTTCAAAAGGAAATTATCAGGCCAATTAGAGAAAAGGTCAAGAATTAATTTGCCATCCCATAGAGATTGATATCTTGGTTTTGGAGGTCTCCATAGTCTGATACTCTTAAGGATTCTACAAATAATGGTGTTTTTACCTACCATTTTACCGTTGACCAGAGCATCACCTGCGGAAATAGCTGATCTATAACAGTTGATAGATCTATAACTAAGACCCCTTTCAATTTGTTCCACAAGGAAATTAACTATGTCAACGATAGGTGCTTCCAAGGAATCCAGGTTCCCTTCCAAGCACCAATGTAACCAAACTTTCCAAATGTTGTTATACTGGTAGTGTGTCCCAGGGGCCCAAGATTCTCCGAGGAGAGTTGAAGCTGTAGACGAACGTCCTGCAAGATTATTGGATCTCCTGACACTCCCCAGGCAAGAAGGTTCAAATTCCCTATTTGAACAAGAGGGTGAATTTGAGTGTCTACGTCTGTAAGAAGGTCCGGGAGGGAAGGAATTAGGTAGGGAATGTCGTAAGCCAGCTCCAGGGTAGTGGGGACCCATGCTTTGGGAAGGCCAAAAGGGAGTCACTAGGACAATGAAAGAGTGTTGATTTCTCACCTTCTGAAGGACTCTCTGGATCATGGCAAAGGGGGGAAAAGCATAAGCGTTGATCCCCCTCCCAGGATTAGAGATACACGGTCACTGCTAGAGCACCCGGGTCAGGAATCCAGCTGTAATAATCCATCAATTGGAATGTCAGTCTGCTCAAAAAGAGATCTATTTGGAAAGGACCCCAAAAATTGTTGAGGGAATTGAAAACAGATGTGCTGAGTTTCCAGTCACTGTGATCCAAGAGGAACCTTGAGTTCCAATTTGCACAAAGGTTGGATTTCCCTGGAAGGTATTCTGCTCTTAGAGAGATCCTATGTTCTAGGCAGAACATACAAAGTTTTTTGGCTAAGTTTAATAGGTCTACCGATTCGGTACCCCCCAGGTGATTTATGTAGGCAACAGCGGACATGTTGTCCATTTTCAGAATGACTGATCTGCCTTGAAGAGAGTGTTTGACACTCATTAGTGCATAAAGTCCTGCGGTCAGTTCCAGGTAATTTATATGGTGCGAAGATTCTTCTTGAGACAAAACCCCTCCAGTGTTCTGATCCAGGAGACAGGCACTCCAGCCATGAAGGCTCGCATCTGATTCTAAGACAAAGTCTGGTGTGGAACCAAAGATCGCTCTGCCGTTCCATGCATCCAAATTGTCTAACCACCAGGTCAGTTCCAATATGGCCTCTTGGTTTAAGGAAACATGATCTCAGAAGCCTGATCTCAGTGCCCTCGCTTTTATCCTTTGAAGGGCTCGATAATTTAGGGGGCCCGGAAAGATAGCTTGTATAGAAGAGGAGAGAAGACCCAAGAGCCTGGCTAATTCCCTTAAGGATGGATTTTGTTGTTTCAGGACGTGTCTTATCTCTTTCCTGATGTTTAAAATTTTCTTTGGTGGAAGAAGAAGAAAGCATTTTATGGTGTCTACGGTGAAACCCAGGAATTCCATAGTCCTTGAGGGAGATAGTATCAACTTCTCCTTGTTTATGATACATCCCAGGTTCTCTAAAACGTCTACTGCAGTCTTCAGGTTTTGAATAATTTGAGAGTGATCCTGAGACAGGATAAGGATATCGTCTAGGTATATGATCAGACGAATAGCCTTTTCTCTTAAAGACGAGGCGACAGCTCTTATTACCTTGGTGAAACACCAAGGGGCTGAGGAGAGGCCAAAGGGAAGAGCCTGGAATTGAAAAAGATGGTTTTTCCAGATAAACTGAAGGAAGGGTTGGTGTTCCTTGGCCATAGGAATGGTAAAGGAAGCATCTTTTAGATCTAATTTGACCAACCGGTCCCCTTCTAACAATAGAAGATGGATGCCCTTCATCTTGAAGTGTCTGTAAACAAGGTATTTGTTGAGCTCCCTTAGATTTATGACGGGCCTCCATCCTTTGTCCTTTTATCTACAAGGAAGAGTGTGCTTACAAACCTCAGCAAGTCCATAGGGACTTCTACAATTGCACCTTTCTGAAGCATTGAGGAGATTTCCTCCTCTATTATTTTCTCTTGAGCTAAAGTGAGGGGAATTTCCCTGGGAAGTGAATTTTGAATTGGAGTTTCTGTAAAATCTATAGTAAATCCGTTCACAGTCTTTAGAACCCAAGGGTCTTGAGTGATTAGTTTCCACGTCTGAGCAAAGAATTTTAGTCTACCTCCCACCTTTGGGGGAGAAGAAGGGGGAGGATAAAGAATCGTAGTACTCACTTTGAGGGTTGGTGTCACTAGTTGCTCCTCTTGCTCTAAAGCCTCTTGAACGTAAGCCTCTTCCTCTTGGCGGGTTGAATTGAGTTTGACTGGAGGGTTGGTAGCCTCTTCCACCGTAACCTCTGGATCTCGAATAGGGCCTGCGGTTGAAGATGCAGGAAGAGTAGCCCCTTCTTCCGGCTCAGCCAAAAAGGTTATTAGAATTGAAGACTCTTTTCATATTCTGATGGGCTTTGTCTAATGCCGTGAAGGTAAATACGTATTTACCTGAGGTCTTAATTAGATCTTCACCGAAAAGCAAACCCTTAGGGTTGAGTGAGGGTTCATTGTCCGCTAAGTCACTCAATTTGGGACTGATCTTAGTCAAAACTACCCTTGTCCTCTCGGAGTTAGGACCCACATTGGCATTGCCCAACTAAACTAGGGCCCTTTGACTCCAACCTCGAATTATATCGGTGTTCAATGGGAAGCCATTGAGGTAGCTGTCTTCAGCAGCATCGATGATTTTAGCTAAAGGTCCTAGAACATCCAGGACCCGGTCTTGGCAAATCTTAAGGGATCACTCTAAACCCTTTCTGGGATCTCTCCCAAGTTTAAAATTGTATGTTATTAGTCTGGTTCGAGGTTTGGGGTCTGGCAGACCTTACCCTCAATTGACGGTCTAGAGCATTCGGCTCTTAAAAGATTGCGGGTCTCTCTCTCCAGAGGGTTTTTCAACCATTTTGCAATAAATTTGCTAAAGTGTTCATGGGGGACCCACTCAAAGCTCCTGGGATGTTTGATATTAAGGGGAGAGAACACCTCCTTACCTAGAGGGTCTATAATGCTGTCTTTTGAGGAGGAAGAGAGATTATCCTCAAAAGGTTGGGAATCAAAATCCTGCTCGTCCTCATTTAGGTCCAGGATATATTCATCGGGAAATTCAGAGGCATCATCATGATCGTCGGAATGAATTTTATCATCATGTCCGAATTGGAGACCATCATAACTTTGAGCACATGGATAGTTTGTGCCATGGGGACACCCATATATTTTGTGCCGCTGAGGACACCTTTCAATGTCGTGCCACCAAGGACACCTGAAGTGTTTGACGTGCGAAGACCTCCCATGAATTTTGAGTGCTAAGACCTCCTGTAGTGCTCTTTGGCGTATACTCAATATTTTTGTTTTTTTTTAGATTTCTTACCCCTTATTTCTATGAGATCGTTATCATCTGCCAGGTTATCTTGCACTTCAAGGGCATCATCCTCTTCAGAGGGGAATGATCTTTTTGACACCATAACCTGGGATAGTGTTGAAAACTTACAGGATCTCATTTCTTTGTGAATTATACTTTTGATTGCCTCATTTCCGATATCGGATACAGGGGCGCTAGCCTCATCTGAGTCTGTGTCAGACATTGTGTGAAGAACTATAAAGGATTATATCTTCCTTTTTTTTTAATATATATTTTACTGCCAAATATATAATATGTCCCCCTTTTTTATATATATATATATAGGTCTGGAGGTTAGGTTAATAAGGGGGAGGAGAGGGTTAAAAAATTAGTTGGTGAAAGTCCTAAATGGAGTAGGAATGACCCAGGGAGAGAGCCCTAAATGGAGTGATTTTAAGGCCAAGAATTCGCTAAATCATTTTAAAAGATCCAGGAAGAGCTCAAACGCGTCTCCGATCACGAAGAAACAGCTGATCTGCATGCCGAGCAACTGCCTGAGGGCTCGAGCGCGATCACCTGTGGTCTGTTACTAAGATACGCTGAAAGCATGGATGAGGGGAGAGAAAAGACCCTTGGCAACGTGGCAACGCTACGCGCGTTGCCAAAGGTATTTCCTCTAACGCTGCCCGATGTTAAGGAGAGCGTTGCAATGTGAAATGGAGGCAGATCTCGGCAGAAAAGAGATCGCATGTACCGGCATGTCGGTACGGGGACAGAAACAACTGTTTACGCTGTCAGGAGGTACGAGGCGAACAGAACACTACAAAAAAACACCGTGAGGTAACCGCGAGGCGCGAGGTGAGCAGGGCGGCACGCAGCCACGGCCGGTGGTAGGTATAACTGCAGGGCGGTGATGTAGGGAGGGGAGGGGCAGGGTGGGGGTTTGTAATGTATGGATGACGGACATTAACAGGTAAGTAAACATATAAATAAATAAAACGAATTTCGTTGCGCGCAATGCATCGCATTTGGCGATGCAGTGCACACAACAAAATTCATTTTACTTATTTATATGTTTACTTACCTGTTAATGTCCGTAATCCATACATTTCAAACCCCCACCCTGCCCCTCCCTACGTCACTGCCCTGCAGTTACACCTACCACCGTCCGTGGCTGGGTCCACGCGCTATGCCAGCGCGAGAGAGGTCTAACCTCTAAATGAAAACAAGCCAAGCTAAGCGTTAAAGCGCAATTAAAAAATGCGAAACGACATGGGGAAACAAATGGGCAAGGTCGGGAGCCGGCCTCCATAAATTGGAGGTCGGGTGAGGGGGAGCAAAACACACAAATGAGCCATGACAAATGTACAGTCATGTATAACAAAACACTATCAAGCGATAAATTAAAAAGCAATGACAAGATAAGGTATCAAAGTAAACATGAAGAACAATCAGCAGGAGCAATAAAAATAAGGAACTTATCTGCTTGGAGCCACATTTAAAAGAGGCTGATTGTTATGTGCTCATGCCTTTTATATGTTTACTAATGTTCTATTGTGGAACCTTTGCTTTACGATGCATGCGGCTGCTTGAGTCTGCATTAAAAGTGATATGCATAATGGTAGCCTCTCGCCTTGTAATGAAATTGATATTCTTGTCAATGGTATTCCTGCATCATGATATTTGTGTATCACAATATTAAAAAGTCAATCTTGTCTGACTACCAACAAAAGGGAAGAACGTAACTCTGTGTGTGTGTGTGTGTGTGTGTGTGTGTGTGTGGTACTTAGGGTAATCTTTTATTTTCTAAAGATGACATTACAGGTGAAATGCATCAATCATCAAAGACATTCTAATTTAGCTCATATATATGCTTATGTTCTGGCCTAGCCTTAAGAATTGCATCAATAAGGTGCGATCCACCCAAGCTAGGAAATGGCACACTTATTTACCATTCTTCTCCAGCTTCTACATTAGTAATATCTGAATTCATGGAAAAGAAAACACCTCACGTGTTTCGCCATCTTTAGAGCATATTGGAAGTGTAGAAGGCTCAGTCCAGGCATGAGCTGAACACTCAAGTAAAAATACATGGGGTAGTCTGCCAGCTTACTGCTTATGAATTGTGATTTTGGAACTCGCTGAAATTTTAAAAAGTTGCATGTGTTCTGTAAAAAAATTCATTTCAAGCGTACTCACCATGTCATAGAATGTACCATATGCACAAATCATATTCCCGTGTAATCTCAATTACCAAATGTAAGATGACAGGCTGGTAGTGGTCGCATACAAGTGGATTTGTTTAATGTATGCTTTTAACATGCTGGTAAATCCATTAGAAGATGAAGGGTATTATCACAATTTAAAAAAAACAGCATCCTTGCAAGATTGAACTTACTCTCTAAAATAGCATGTGCATCGAAGCAAAACTATTTATGCTAGTCTGTCCCTTTCCAGGTGTTTCTTGAAGTA
Organism: Lissotriton helveticus; assembly: GCF_964261635.1. Classification (NCBI taxonomy): domain Eukaryota; kingdom Metazoa; phylum Chordata; class Amphibia; order Caudata; family Salamandridae; genus Lissotriton; species Lissotriton helveticus. The sequence goes on from NC_136057.1 coordinate 1,766,870,727, forward strand.
AGTATTTGCATTTGGCATCTCTTTAGATAAACCCCACTTATACCTCATTTATTGTGAAAAGTTTGGGATTTTTGTTGATCATAATTGATGCAATCATTTCATTAAGTCAATATTTCGAAATGTATTTCCCATAATATTAGCTTTTGATATTCTTTGTTATATATCCTTAACAGAATCCTAGTGGGGTGACAGTCATGCAACATTCCTGGCAAGTTGAAGATGGACTAATAACTAATTCCCTACAAATCCCAGAATTGGCAAGGTAGGGATGCTTTGCATCTGTTGGTTTGACGTACTGCGGCAGGCCATTGGCACGAGCAGGGACTGTTTGGGATTGGTTCATATTTGCAGAAAAACTGAATTCTGTATACAGTACTAACAAGTACTCCAGTGGTTATCATGCTGACGGTATAATCTGATACCATGAGCTCAACTCTTCTTTTCAGTATCTTTATTCTGTTACTTTTTGTACCATAAAAGAATACACGAACAATAAGACACCTAAACTTCAAATATTGCATGAACTCAATTCATATTTTCCAAATCTGTTCTGGAATTTGTGAAAACAACTCAAGGCCTGGACTTCTACACCCAAGGTTGCCTGTGGAATTTCTCATATTTATTAAGCTAACCCAGGAGTGATCATCTACAAATACACATTAACAATTCTACTGTCTCTCAGATGTGGACATTTGTCTGTAAACGTGTCGGGGGTTGAGGGGTGGTGAGCGTGTGCCCCCATTTATTCCATCCATTATTACAAAAGAGATGCTGAGAGTTCAACTTCACAGCCAGCATACCATTACTTGTAATCTGAGCATCTACAAGAGCATTACAAAGCACACAGTGGACTGTCACTGCGTTCCTGTGAATACACTGAGGCTCTCATTTAAAAAATAATTCCGTAGGGCAGTGCAGCAAGCCTTTCTGCTGCACTGCCCTACGTCAAAAGAAAAGGGTAGGAATGTGCCGTATCTATGAGACACGGTACATTTCTGTCCTCTTACATATCCCTGGTGAACATATGGCTGCCATGCACCAACTCAGGCATGGCATTAAAATCTGGTTTATTTTTGGGGGGAAGGGATGCCTCCCCTCACAAAAACAACCCTTACGCCAGCCCTCGGGAGGCGTAGGCTTTTTATGCATTCCTTGGTTTACAGCATGTTGTAAATCTGGGAATATGTCAAATGTCATGGGTTTATGTGGGAAAACCTAACTTCACGCCCATGGCACTCCTACCCATTGTAGTGAGTGGCAACGCAGCGACTTGCACTGCGTTGCCTCACACCATATCTACGAGGCCAGGAAAAGCCATGCAGGGTGGCTTTCATGGCCTCATAGATTTGGGTAAGCCCAGTACGCCACCGGAATGTCATAAATAGTGACATTCTGGCTGATTTTTTGGGGTTGAAATTTGAAAAGTAATGACTCCGTCACCATGAGAGTTTTCTCCCTCTGCATGCGGGTCATTAAAAAGTTTTTACTTTTATGCACTGCCACATTTTGGTTGGTGGCTTCTCAAAGTAAAAATGGACCATGTGTCTGCCCACTCTAAATTGGGTGGGTTGACACTGGGGCAAACCTCCCACAGCCATTACTCTGTCAGTCTGTCGAAGCGGTATGTAGGTGGCAGAGAGGAGTAGTCTCAGCCATCTACATACTGAAGGTCTGCCCATCTGTAAATCGTGCGGGCAGACCTTAATTTTGACAGAGAGGGCACTCCATTGGCTTTGCAAAGGAGTACCCTCTCGCAAACTCTAAATTTGGATCTTTAAGTTGAATTAGGGTTTTTTCCACATAGATTTAAGATTGACCTTATATTTTCTTTGCAGCTGTGGTGAGTGGAAAATTGTAGCAAGCTATCAAAATGATCCAGACAAGAAGTTTACATCAGAATTTGAGGTGAAGGAATACGGTAAGTACTAGCTTTTCTATCATCTGGGAAAGGAAAGCAAACTACACAGCTAAACAATAGCTTCAATGTCTGAACTGTTATGTAAAAATAAAACTCTGGGGTTTACTATCCTGAAAAGTCACACAAATTAGCATGACCACAGCTTTTGCTTCAGATGACTTGCTTTCTGAAGCCCACTCTTCAGATTTGATGAAATCCTGAAAAGCACACATTAAAAAGCTTGTGTAAAAAGGTGGAAGAGATGCAAAACATGAAAAAAAGCAAGCATTTTTATAAAAAGGTCTTAAAAAAGAAGAAAGAGCATGCAATCCCTGGTAAGTATCCTCAAAATGTCAACTGGACCAGATGTGATAAAACCATGCAACAGCAAGACAGGCAAAGGCAAGCCAGGAGGTGCTGGCCCACTGCAAGAAGCAGAAGTGAGAAGCAGAAACTTTGAAGGAGAGTGGAAAACTTTTGAGGAGAAACCACATTTCCATATCGTAGCTGCCATGGTTCCCGAGAAATTTAAGCCCTCATTACGAGTGGACCAATGAGTTCCAACCCGCGCGTAAATCTCGGTTTACGCACTAGTCAGAATTACAAGTCTGGCTCTATTTAACGATAACTATCGGATACTTTAAATACCTCACATGCTGTCAAATTTAAACAGGTTAAACCCGACGAAGTTTAAGAAGGCAAATTGTCTGATATTTACTGTGCCATGCGGATCTTGATGCATTACACACCAAAATCTGCATGTTATTCCCATAATCCCATGATAGGTGTCATTTATTGCACGCCATGTGACATTGTTATTAATCATGTTTGACAAATTACATCTAAACTGGTATTCAGGCCCTAAGAAGCCCAGGATAGCCAGGTACCACAAATGAGTCCTCTTTGCAGTAGGGCGAAGCACAGTCCAGCAGGAAGGTAGTGAGGACAATCTGTGAGGTGAATTCTTGTCTCTTCGTGACAAGAAAAGGATTAGTTGCAGATGAGAAGAACCTGAGTACAGGATGTTATCATCCCGATGAGGAAACAAAAGAGTAAAAAGGTGACAAGAACCCCTTCTTAAAGCCTTTCAGTGTACCAAAAAACTGAAAAATGTTGCCAAGTAATTTGGAGATGCAAAAGAAAACATCTCGTACCTTAGATACGATATGCAAAAATTATTATTGTGTTGAGTGAGATACAAATTTTTGAGGCCGGTAATAAAACTAAGAGTTGGATTTGAGAGTCTTCATTGAAGGTTGACCCTTGGGGTCTAGAAAACAGATCCAGAGAAGTGAGAACGGGAGCTTTACACTGCCTTTGCTAGTTGGGAAAAATACACAAAAAATAGAAAATAAGCAGTCCCGGGAGGACACTCACCAAACGCTTCAGCATAGAAAAAAGTTCAATATCGAATGTCAGAACAAATGTCGGTAGTCAAAGAAGAAAAACAAAAGCTAAAACTCAACACTATTGAAAGCAGCAGTATTTCAAGATGCCTCCAGAACAGAGAAGGTTGTGATCTATTTGTGGACATTAGAATGAGGAAAGGTCAACTTCACATTGACTTCAATGGTAATTTCCCCATGTTGCAACCTCTGTCGATCTTTTTCAGAAAGTTCTCCACCTCGCCCTTGCAAAAAAAAAGTATAGAAATATTGAAATAACTAGTGAGAGTGATCGTTCAAGAGTTTTTTTTTAAATGGCCAGACTTTCTGACCTACCATTGGAAATCTCATGAAAAGTGAAAAACGGGGTTCATGAGGAAGTAGAGATTATCAGCCTGATTCATTAAGCCGAAATCGGCTCGCAAAGGGCCAGATTCTGAGAATCTGGCCCTTTGCGAGCGCTATTTTTGCATTTGGGATTCATCATCCCAAATGCAAAAATCGGTAATAGCGATTTCGCTATTTTGCGAGGAATTACATTTAAGGAATCTCTATTTGAGATTCCTTAAATGCAATTCATCATCCATTTAAAAATTGCGAATTCGCAATTTCGGCCCGCTATTTACCGCGAGGTCAAACCTCGTGGTAAATAGTGAAAACTTAGAAAAATGCTTTTAAAAGCATTTTTCTAAGTTGCATGTTGCACACACACATGTCCTTTGGACATGTGTGTGCGCAACACCTGTTTCAATTTGCATTTAAGGGATGCTACAGGGTGTCCTTATGACACCCCTGGCACCCTTTAAATCGCTATCTTATTTGCGATTAGCTAATTGCTTATCGCAAATAAGGAATACTCCCCATTCATTCCTATGGGCCTTTTGGCCCATAGGAATGAATGGGGAGTTATTCCTTATTTGCGATTAGCAATTAGCTAATCGCAAATAATGAATGTGTAGGAATCGCATTTCTTTATGCAATTCCTACATGAATCCCATTTTGCAAGTCCTTAATAGCGATTCGTTATGAATCGCTATTAGGGGCTCGCAAAACGGGAGATTGATTAATCAGGCTGTATATCCTCTAAAAGTGTTATTCAAGACTAAATTATTTAATGTTGTCCCCACAAAAGATTCTCATTAGGAATAAATGTTTGGGAAATCATTTTTTGTTCTAGGATGAATTAGTTTAATTTAGAAATAAACCAAATAGAAACCATTCTTTTCTTTTTTTGCCAGGTACTACAAATTAATGGAACAATGGAAATTGTACTTTCCTTTAGTTATGCCGCTGAAATCAAAATAGGAAAAAAACTGTCTCAAAGAAAAACTGTGAATGGCAGTTTTATATTAAATGTCAACACAACAGAGCGTCATGATGAAGAATAAAAGAAAATAAGGGAAAAATAAGATTTAATTTATGAACAACATTTTTGCAAGAATGTCCAGGACATCAAGATTCAATATCATTTTACCATTATTTTGTAATTAAAACTAGGTTGTCATGGGTCAAAGGAAAATACTAATCCTCGTGATTAAAATGTCCAAGAATTCTCGTTTTTGGAGAATAAAATGGTAAAGAATTTTTAAACAATTACAGAGGACACAACATTTTAGTACACTAGGGCTATTGTTGTGTACAAAAAAACAGACTGTAAATAAACTATTTGGAAATATGCAAAGGATCACAAAACAAATTATCCTAGAGGGGCGCAGTCAACATAGGAATGTGAAGTTTCTGCTACTGAAAACAACCATTCTGCAACATGCATTTCCACCAAAATAAGAGTGTATGTTTTAGTTTTGTGGGACGCGTCAGCCATCCTAATAAACATGGTGGAAGTTCCTGGTGCATCAATCTATCAGATAATTCTGTGATGAGTCTCAACACCTCTCTCTAAAGCTGCATTATCCTCGGACACTGCCACACCATATGATAAAAATCTGCCTCCGTCTGCCTACACCTCAGGCAGCAAGTTGCCTCTCCTGGGTACATTTGGCCTATCATTTCAGGATCAAATAGATCAGGTGCAAAAAAAACAAACGGCAAGTAGTACAGCCAAGCGTTCCTCCAAACAAATTGAACAGAACTCAGACACTGTTTCCAATGTTTGTCTGACAGAAGGGATGGATTAGGATAAGAAAATTGGCCTGGGCACCCTAAAATGTAGTCCACAGTTGCGGATTGCGTCTTTTTTCAGAACACTGCTTCAGTGTTTAACGTGTTATAAATAGAAGAGGAGTTTCAATAAAAGAGACATGTTTTCTTAGCTTCACTAAGATAAAAAAAAATGCAAATGTTGCCACAACTCTTTGTTTACGGATTAGTTCACAGTAGTGAACCACACCTGAATATAAGTGAGATCACCGCTGCTCCGGACCCCTGGTCGGTCTGCATACATTAATGGCCCAGCCCAGGAAGAGACCGGGAATGACACCTCCACCCGTTGGTAAAAGGGAGGCAATAGAGGCCCATCTGACTCTGGAAAGGCCCCTCAGCGCCACACTGGGCGGGTGGCGGCATTTGAAGAGCACAGACACAGCCCATATCACCCACCGCACTGGCCAAAAGAGCGACCTACAACTAGAACTCGGATACCGGACCATCACCCATTGACGGAAGGCCCGCCTTAACAATCTGACCCTGTCTGACAGTGGATTGTTAGTACATGCCTGACACTTCCCTGTGAGCACTCCCTGTGGCGAGCATCTTGTAACAGGACTGCAGTGTACAGGCAGGTGATCGCCTTTTTAGGTACAGCATCAGCCCGCATGCGCTGCTGCAAGATCTGCTGTCATCAATAAAACCACTCTATACCCACCTCCTGCTTACTGTTGGCCCATTCCAGCATCAATCTTCTTTGCAGCCTTCCTTTCAGCTGAGTAGCAAAGGTAAAGTATGGTGGACAAATGCATGGTATCTTTATATCCTGTTTGGGAGAACTTTCTTTTTTTATTGATTCTTCTGTCTTAGCTGCTTGTTTCCTTTTACTTTGTCTTACCTCTTAACTTAGATTCAGCAAATTGTAGGTTTGTTCTTTGGTTCCTGCCTAAATAACATATTCACAGCTGAAGCCAAACAACAGGCTTCTCAGAAAAGAAGCATTTGCAATGCAATATGTCTAGCATTAGTCAAAATGTGAGCTATTGGCTTAGGAGATGATCATGTTTTTTTGCCATTTCAAATTATGCCAGCAGTAGCATAGTAAGCAAAGAAATTCCTTTCATGAAGGAAAGGGCGCAGTACCAGAGGCTGTTACTACGTGTCCCTGGATAATAGAAATGACGATATCTGTGAGACGCAAATCATAAAAGATTGCCTTGAAACTCATGGAAGTAGAAACCATGCATGAAGTCCTTGGTACAAGTGTGGTTTCTAAATTTAACCTTGCACTAACCTTTGACTCCTATTTTGTTTTCATTTATAGTGCTTCCCAGTTTTGAAGTACAGTTGACCTCAAAGAACAGCTATTTTTATGTGGGTGACCCTGAATTTACTATAGACATTACAGCAAGGTGGGTAAAGTATTTATCTCTTTCCCATATAGTCAAATTGAACTGCAGTCAAGTGCTACACACAAAGATATCTATATACACATATATATATATATATATGTGTTCGTTTATATACACATACATACATATATATAAATATATATATATGCACACATACATACATATATGTAAATTAACTTAAAAAGCACAGGTAAAGTAACGTTACAGTTAACTGAATTTCTCAAAGACAACGTTAACATTTAAAACTTAAAAGATCACAGAAATTCAGCAGCTATAGTCATCAGCACTAACTATACTTTGCGCCACCACCATGCACTGCTTATGACCTGACATATGACATCACTCATGACATGTTCTATGACATCATTTATGACATCACTGATGACAACGTAAATGAATAACTGATGACATCGTTGATGACATCATTCAAGCTTCATTTTCCCACATATTGCTGTATAAATGACTATGACTTTACTCATACTATAGTTGATATTCACAATCAACCACAGGTATACAGGAAACCCTCATTCAGTACGGTGTTCAATCTGTATACAACTGTTCAGAGAAAGCCAAAATAGTGAATCCCAATTGTAAAACAAATGTCATACTATGTACAGCTTTTATATGTTTCAAACTCTTGACATACACCAAATCTACATTAAAAAATAAAGTAGATATCAGTAGAGAACTGAATACTTTAACCAGTGTTTACCCTATGAAGAGAGTTCTCTCTATACCATACTGTTTGCAAACAGTGAAACTCTCATGAGAAAATAGAGCAAGGAGTTTTGAAAAGAACCTACTAAGAACAGCGTGCATTCTATGTAATAGTTGTCAAAAAACACTATTTGCTAAAGATTATGATGATCTGAAAGTGCTGAGGATCGCACTATCTGCAGCCTTCATAATGTGGTGAAAACCTTACATATAGCCCTTCTTCTGAAGCAAAACAAGCACACATACATAGGTTAGAACCTGGTGCGCAAATTCTTCCATGTCACGTATAAATGATCATGCTGACATGATTCTCTCTAATAATTCAAAGCTGCTTACAAACGTCAGTATCTACTACACAGACCTTTTATTCTGCTGGAAATGTTTTCTGCAGTACCAAAAGGTATTGTGGAGTATAATGACTACAAGCCCACTGTCACGTGCACACAGTTACTCATGAATGCAAACATTTATAACCTGTTTAATAACTCTACCCAGCTATGGTGCTTTAGGAGCACACAAGTTTGGTAAACACTTGCACCAATTAGCTACACAAAATTACATAGAATTATTATGATAGTTACTTGTCATGTAAACTGCAATAGAAACTAGCACACTCATTGGATGATGTCATCAGTGATGTCATCCGTGATATCATCAATTATGTAATTTGAGATGTCATGAGTGACGTCATAAATGATATCATAGAACATGTCATGAGTTATGTTAGATCATAAGCAGTGCATGGTGGAGGTGCAAATTATAGCTAGTGCAGCTAACTATAACTGCTGAATTTCTGTGGTTTTCTTAGTGTAAAACGTTAAGTTTGTCACTAAGAAATTGCTTTAACCTTTGTTTTTTTTCAACTAATTTCTAAGTTTTTTTATTACCCCTATCTATAACGTTACTTTAACCCTTTGGGTTTTAAAAGTCACTTTCTATTTTTTTTTATAGAAATATACTTAATATTACATAGATACAAAGTACTTCAACAATGTTTGTGCGTAAAATGTTCACCTTCTTTTGTGTAACTCACATATACAGAAATATTCCCCACATAGTTTTCATAGTTTTTGTATGTATCTTTACATAAACTTCATATTTATACTTCAAAAAAACACTGATCGGTTTTCCTGTATGGTAAACTGTGTTTTCAATATGTACATCTTTTTTTAATATGCGCAAAGTCTCTCGAAGGAGACTTGCGAGATTGTAGAGCTATACATTTTGTTGTAATCTGTTATACAGCTTTGTTTTTCAACTGGTCAGTTATTACTGAATGCTAATCTTTATTAATAATGTCAGTACAGTATGTTTAGTTGTATTTATTGTTTTGTTTACAATCTTATGGTTCCACAAGATACTCGCGGGAGCAGAACACACAATCCCCTGTGTGCACTAAGAGGAGGCTGTACTGCCCTGCTTGGCTCTCCCTATCCACTCACGAGTTCGCACATTTTGAATTATGTTCATAGCAGTGAATTGTACTTTTGAAGAAATGAAAACATGAGAAGTGTTGTTTAAAGTACATAAACAGTTTATGTATTGATTTGTTTGAGATATGTAGAATGATCTCTGTATTTTATGATCTTGCGGCCCTTTCACAAGACACCTGCAAGGTGTCAGGGTGAGGAAAGACATTCCAAGGAAAGATTGTGATTGTTTTATATGGATGTCTTTATTTAGGAAAGAAAGATTCCTTCCTTGTTGCATCATTAGCCTATTGGGGTTTTCTCTGGTTACACCTTTATGGAAACATCTCTGACTTTGCTCAATTTCTATGATCAGAATGTCATCATCTGATTGAGAACATTACTCTTATCCCTGCAAATCAGCCACCTCAAACACCCAGGGTGTTCCTGGTCTGGCAATTTTAGCAGATGAGGCCTGGTGGGAAGAAAGTGTCTTGCAAATATGCCATTTGAAACATGTGCAGAAAGAGTTCAGCAGGGGCAGCCAGAACAAGCAATAATCTATGAGTATCACTGGGATGTGGAGACATTTGAGAGCTATGCACCCTGAACGCCTTGCTTGGGCTGCGTTAGTCCATCTGCAGAGCTTGATAACTCCTCAGGGGAATCCACATTTTTCCAACCTTGCGACTGCGTGCCTGCCCAGATACTCAGGGGCAAATTTACAAGCACCTTGCGACATCTTTACAACACCGCTGCATCACTTCTGTGATGCAGCGGCGTTGTAAACAATGCCTCACTATGCAACATATTTAGAATGTGATGCATCTAGTGAGATGGTTCACGTTGTAAAGCCCTGCGCTACATTATACCTGTGTCAGGGATAATGTATGCAAAGTGGGTGTTCCGTCGCAAGGAAGCCCGTAAAAGTGACACAGTGAAAACTACAAGATTTCACTCAGTCACTTTTACGTCCCTGCTGCGTCAAAACCTTATGCCTGCTCGTAGCAGGCATAAGGAATGACGCAGCCCAGCAAGTATAGGGCGCCCATGAGCAGGGCTTGTGTTGCGTCGCCTTCTGACATGTCTCCAGCACTGCGTCACCTATATGCTGACAGATGCATGATGCATCAGTCTATCTTTGTAAAAAACAACAAGTGATGGACTGAATGTGGATCAATGTCACACACTCCCCCAGTCAAAAGATCTGGGCCCAAATCCATCGTTTTTTTGCACTCCACACCACCCTGGGTCAGATAATGGCTTTATGCAAATCAGCTCTGACCCTGTTGCCCCATGGGAACAGTCCAGTCCGAACTACAACAGCCATATCTTTCCCAGACCGGAATCAAGCATCCGAGGACCGGACCGGTTTCGAGGTAACACCTCTCTTCAGCCCGGCTAGCTTGACTCCAAGTGGTGTGGAGTGCCTGGGACCCACGTCTGGGCATCCCCAGCGCACTTAGGGCGGCAATTGCAAAAAACAACAAGTGATGGACTGAATGTGGATCAATGTCACACACTCCCCAGTCAAAAGATCTGGGCCCAAATCCATCGTTTTTTTGCACTCCACACCACCCTGGGTCAGATAATGGCTTTATGCAAATCAGCTCTGACCCTGTTGCCCCATGGGAACAGTCCAGTCCGAACTACAACAGCCATATCTTTCCCAGACCGGAATCAAGCATCCGAGGACCGGACCGGTTTCGAGGTAACACCTCTCTTCAGCCCGGCTAGCTTGACTCCAAGTGGTGTGGAGTGCCTGGGACCCACGTCTGGGCATCCCCAGCGCACTTAGGGCGGCAATTGCAAAAAACAACAAGTGATGGACTGAATGTGGATCAATGTCACACACTCCCCCAGTCAAAAGATCTGGGCCCAAATCCATTGTTTTTTTGCACTCCACACCACCCTGGGTCAGATAATGGCTTTATGCAAATCAGCTCTGACCCTGTTGCCCCATGGGAACAGTCCAGTCCGAACTACAACAGCCATATCTTTCCCAGACCGGAATCAAGCATCCGAGGACCGGACCGGTTTCAAGGTAACACCTCTCTTCAGCCCGGCTAGCTTGACTCCAAGTGGTGTGGAGTGCCTGGGACCCACGTCTGGGCATCCCCAGCGCACTTAGGGCGGCAATTGCAAAAAACAACAAGTGATGGACTGAATGTGGATCAATGTCACACACTCCCCCAGTCAAAAGATCTGGGCCCAAATCCATCGTTTTTTTGCACTCCACACCACCCTGGGTCAGATAATGGCTTTATGCAAATCAGCTCTGACCCTGTTGCCCCATGGGAACAGTCCAGTCCGAACTACAACAGCCATATCTTTCCCAGACCGGAATCAAGCATCCGAGGACCGGACCGGTTTCGAGGTAACACCTCTCTTCAGCCCGGCTAGCTTGACTCCAAGTGGTGTGGAGTGCCTGGGACCCACGTCTGGGCATCCCCAGCGCACTTAGGGCGGCAATTGCAAAAAACAACAAGTGATGGACTGAATGAGGATCAATGTCACACACTCCCCCAGTCAAAAGATCTGGGCCCAAATCCATCGTTTTTTTGCATTCCACACCTCCCTGGGTCAGATAATGGCTTTATGCAAATCAGCTCTGACCCTGTTGCCCCATGGGAACAGTCCAGTCCGAACTACAACAGCCATATCTTTCCCAGACCGGAATCAAGCATCCGAGGACCGGACCGGTTTCGAGGTAACACCTCTCTTCAGCCCGGCTAGCTTGACTCCAAGTGGTGTGGAGTGCCTGGGACCCACGTCTGGGCATCCCCAGCGCACTTAGGACGGCAATTGCAAAAAACAACAAGTGATGGACTGAATGTGGATCAATGTCACACACTCCCCCAGTCAAAAGATCTGGGCCCAAATCCATCATTTTTTTGCACTCCACACCACCCTGGGTCAGATAATGGCTTTATGCAAATCAGCTCTGACCCTGTTGCCCCATGGGAACAGTCCAGTCCGAACTACAACAGCCATATCTTTCCCAGACCGGAATCAAGCATCCGAGGACCGGACCGGTTTCGAGGTAACACCTCTCTTCAGCCCGGCTAGCTTGACTCCAAGTGGTGTGGAGTGCCTGGGACCCACGTCTGGGCATCCCCAGCGCACTTAGGGCGGCAATTGCAAAAAACAACAAGTGATGGACTGAATGTGGATCAATGTCACACACTCCCCCAGTCAAAAGATCTGGGCCCAAATCCATCGTTTTTTTGCACTCCACACCACCCTGGGTCAGATAATGGCTTTATGCAAATCAGCTCTGACCCTGTTGCCCCATGGGAACAGTCCAGTCCGAACTACAACAGCCATATCTTTCCCAGACCGGAATCAAGCATCCGAGGACCGGACCGGTTTCGAGGTAACACCTCTCCTCAGCCCGGCTAGCTTGACTCCAAGTGGTGTGGAGTGCCTGGGACCCACGTCTGGGTATCCCCAGCGCACTTAGGGCGGCAATTGCAAAAAACAACAAGTGATGGACTGAATGTGGATCAATGTCACACACTCCCCCAGTCAAAAGATCTGGGCCCAAATCCATCGATTCCAAAATCGATTTTATCCACACTATGTGTGGGAGGGTATACTCAGACGTGAGTCCCTTGCTCATTGCACCATCAGGATTCAAGCAAGCCGGGCCGAAGAAGGCTGTGATGCCAGAAACCGGTCCCCGGAAGCTTGTTTCCTTCCCAGTATAAGAATTGGCTTGGTTGTTTGGTTTGCCCTGTTCCCATCATGCACTGGGACAGGAACAGACTAATTTGCATATAGCCAGGTTCTGAGCTGGGATGGTGCAGTGAGCTAAAAAACAGTGATGGATTAAAACCATGATCTATTGACTTGGTAAGAGTATTCTGCATCATTCAGAAACTCTGTCCATCACCTTTTCCAAAATCGATTTTATCCACACTATGTGTGGGAGGGTATACTCAGACGTGAGTCCCTTGCTCATTGCACCATCAGGATTCAAGCAAGCCGGGCCGAAGAAGGCTGTGATGCCAGAAACCGGTCCCCGGAAGCTTGTTTCCTTCCCAGTATAAGAATTGGCTTGGTAGTTTGGTTTGCCCTGTTCCCATCATGCACTGGGACAGGAACAGACTAATTTGCATATAGCCAGGTTCTGAGCTGGGATGGTGCAGTGAGCTAAAAAAACAGTGATGGATTAAAACCATGATCTATTGACTTGGTAAGAGTATTCTGCATCATTCAGAAACTCTGTCCATCACCTTTTCCAAAATCGATTTTATCCACACTATGTGTGGGAGGGTATACTCAGACGTGAGTCCCTTGCTCATTGCACCATCAGGATTCAAGCAAGCCGGGCCGAAGAAGGCTGTGATGCCAGAAACCGGTCCCCGGAAGCTTGTTTCCTTCCCAGTATAAGAATTGGCTTGGTAGTTTGGTTTGCCCTGTTCCCATCATGCACTGGGACAGGAACAGACTAATTTGCATATAGCCAGGTTCTGAGCTGGGATGGTGCAGTGAGCTAAAAAACAGTGATGGATTAAAACCATGATCTATTGACTTGGTAAGAGTATTCTGCATCATTCAGAAACTCTGTCCATCACCGTTTCCAAAATCGATTTTATCCACACTATGTGTGGGAGGGTATACTCAGACGTGAGTCCCTTGCTCATTGCACCATCAGGATTCAAGCAAGCCGGGCCGAAGAAGGCTGTGATGCCAGAAACCGGTCCCCGGAAGCTTGTTTCCTTCCCAGTATAAGAATTGGCTTGGTAGTTTGGTTTGCCCTGTTCCCATCATGCACTGGGACAGGAACAGACTAATTTGCATATAGCCAGGTTCTGAGCTGGGATGGTGCAGTGAGCTAAAAAACAGTGATGGATTAAAACCATGATCTATTGACTTGGTAAGAGTATTCTGCATCATTCAGAAACTCTGTCCATCACCTTTTCCAAAATCGATTTTATCCACACTATGTGTGGGAGGGTATACTCAGACGTGAGTCCCTTGCTCATTGCACCATCAGGATTCAAGCAAGCCGGGCCGAAGAAGGCTGTGATGCCAGAAACCGGTCCCCGGAAGCTTGTTTCCTTCCCAGTATAAGAATTGGCTTGGTAGTTTGGTTTGCCCTGTTCCCATCATGCACTGGGACAGGAACAGACTAATTTGCATATAGCCAGGTTCTGAGCTGGGATGGTGCAGTGAGCTAAAAAACAGTGATGGATTAAAACCATGATCTATTGACTTGGTAAGAGTATTCTGCATCATTCAGAAACTCTGTCCATCACCTTTTCCAAAATCGATTTTATCCACACTATGTGTGGGAGGGTATACTCAGACGTGAGTCCCTTGCTCATTGCACCATCAGGATTCAAGCAAGCCGGGCCGAAGAAGGCTGTGATGCCAGAAACCGGTCCCCGGAAGCTTGTTTCCTTCCCAGTATAAGAATTGGCTTGGTAGTTTGGTTTGCCCTGTTCCCATCATGCACTGGGACAGGAACAGACTAATTTGCATATAGCCAGGTTCTGAGCTGGGATGGTGCAGTGAGCTAAAAAACAGTGATGGATTAAAACCATGATCTATTGACTTGGTAAGAGTATTCTGCATCATTCAGAAACTCTGTCCATCACCTTTTCCAAAATCGATTTTATCCACACTATGTGTGGGAGGGTATACTCAGACGTGAGTCCCTTGCTCATTGCACCATCAGGATTCAAGCAAGCCGGGCCGAAGAAGGCTGTGATGCCAGAAACCGGTCCCCGGAAGCTTGTTTCCTTCCCAGTATAAGAATTGGCTTGGTAGTTTGGTTTGCCCTGTTCCCATCATGCACTGGGACAGGAACAGACTAATTTGCATATAGCCAGGTTCTGAGCTGGGATGGTGCAGTGAGCTAAAAAACAGTGATGGATTAAAACCATGATCTATTGACTTGGTAAGAGTATTCTGCATCATTCAGAAACTCTGTCCATCACCTTTTCCAAAATCGATTTTATCCACACTATGTGTGGGAGGGTATACTCAGACGTGAGTCCCTTGCTCATTGCACCATCAGGATTCAAGCAAGCCGGGCCGAAGAAGGCTGTGATGCCAGAAACCGGTCCCCGGAAGCTTGTTTCCTTCCCAGTATAAGAATTGGCTTGGTAGTTTGGTTTGCCCTGTTCCCATCATGCACTGGGACAGGAACAGACTAATTTGCATATAGCCAGGTTCTGAGCTGGGATGGTGCAGTGAGCTAAAAAACAGTGATGGATTAAAACCATGATCTATTGACTTGGTAAGAGTATTCTGCATCATTCAGAAACTCTGTCCATCACCTTTTCCAAAATCAGTCTATCTTTGTGCCATGGTGCGCTGCATTGTATATGTGGCGCATCCATGGTGGCACAAGGGGCTTTTAACGTCACACAAAATAAATGGCGCATCCCTGCTGATATGCAGGGATGCACCAGTTATTGTAAATCTGCCCCTGACTGCGCAAGCAGATAACAACACTACATATCTGATCAAAGCTATATTTTGCTGTTTATGCAAGGAAATTATTCTTTTTTTTAAATATTTTTATCCTCTTTGTTTTGAAAATGTTATTTTTCACTCTCAGTGTTTGGTTTCTGTTCTATCCTTTTAAAAAATTTTACAAAGTAAGTTAACAAATGTTAAAAAACACAAATGTTACCTGAAAAACCTCTTTTTAGAGCTATCCTATACTTTCATTTTGTATGTTATTTGTGCTATGTACCCCTTTTTAGGTTGAGCCTAGCTCAGCGCACATGCGCTGCTCTAGGATATGACCTTTTGGAATCGGTCTGCACTTTTCAAACACTCGTAAGTGTGGCGGCATCCACCTTGCAGGAGCGAGCAGCAGTGCACAGGGGCCATCTCTTTCTAATTAGCGTGGCTGCCCGCGCTTGGCTTCTGGACTCAATATCCCATTTTGTGCTCTTTGCTTTATTTTTTGGGGTTTACCACATGATTCCAAAGTTGGGTTGATTATATAGGCATCCACCAGGTGTTTCGTCACATACAATGATTCAGGAGATCTGCTCAGTGTAGAGTAAGAGTGAACAAGGTAAGTATGCATCCGTATCTCAGACTGGATCCCTAGTAATGACTTTCTCTAAGGTGTTTACAATTGTGGGAGGAGTATAGAAATCCCAGTAGTTTGTAGGTAAAATCTTGTCCAACAATATCAAAAAAGATAGTTGTATCCTAAGCACTTAGTGCATTTTGAGGGTTTTGAGCAGTTCTGTAGATTGGTGGTATGTTTAACTAAGCAGTGTATTTAAGGGTGCTTCATAACTGTGGTATCTAACCATAACAGTGTACTCAGTAACCTGTTCTGTTTGCGTTGTGGATGGGTGCAGTTATTTTCAGTCCCTTCTAAAGCACACGTAAGATTCCATCCCAATCTTAACATATTCTTCATTTATTCTAGTCATTCAGAAACTCTCGGCGTCTTCGTAGTTCTGTGGGGGAAAGTTGCAGATACTGTATTAAACTTGTTACTCCCCAGGTTAATGTGTTCATCCGTTAAATGTTTTAGGGATTTAGGTGTGATTCTAAAGTTCATTTCAGCTCACACAAACACATTATTTCAGGTAGGTGCTTAAGCTAGTCAGAAGCACATTGGTTTGAATTGAGGGCCTACTTGATTTTAATAACTGTTTTTTACGGGGACATCTATTGTTTATTCAGGCAAAGAAGATTTTTGTAACAAAGGTGTAAATACAAGAGCCAGTCAGCTGCCAAGTGCTGAAAAGCTCCTTTTAAACATGGCCATTCAGCATGATATACCAGCATTTTAAAATTGCTGCATCCATCATGACGGATATTCACACCGGCGTCATGGCAAATGTGCACACGTCATAATGCATGTACACCCTCGCATCATGATGCGTGGGGATCACCTTGGAATACGTTGCTTTGATGAAAAGCTCATTGAAAGATTGCAGGCCATATGTGTGCATAAATTCGCGCATGCCGGTTACAACAAGCATTGGCAGAGCAACTACTTCAAATACTTAAAGACCTACTGACCTTGCCAATGCCTGATTTTCAAGAATGCAACTAATATGGGCAGCAGTGAGCAAGTGAGGAGTTTTCTGGTGGGTAGTAAATGGTGACTTCTCAGTTTCTTGTGTGGGGAGTTTTGTTTATCACTGCGGCCCCAAGGCAAAAAATAGTATTGCACTGTAATTGAATAACAAAGTTCCTCTCGATGGAGATGGACACTTAACTCTCCAGGAGTAACAAGGCTGAGAAGCCAAGGCTTTCTTATAGGATATGTGGGGGGTTGGAAACTCAGACACTGGACCACACAGTGAAGAACACTCAAACTCCAAGTCCAGTCAGTGCTATAGCTTCAAAGAACAAGCAGTGGCATAGCAAATAGGTCTCGCCTTTGGGACCTTATAAGTGTTTAGCCATGCAACAGTTGATGTTGTTGCACCAAGGATATTGTGCTGCATAATTAAATACTTATAAGGTCCCAAAAGCGAGACCTATCGGCTATGCCAATGCTTGTTTTCATTCTTACTGACTCTCTCGGGACAGTGGCGAGTGCCATGATGCTCTCATACATAGCATGGTTGACTCTTTTAGGACTCTCACAAAAGTCAGGTGCACAATCCTCCATTTCTACTCTGAGGGGCAGTGGTTGCTGTCTTACTCTCATAAGCCTCTTGCAAGACCTCAGTTTTATAATGGAATTTTGCATTTTCACTGAACATATCCTATCGTAATAAGTATAATTTATAAGCACCAGGTTTTCCCTACCACTTTTCATTTCTACAATCCGTAGAGATCGTAACTTTTGGGGAAAATAGGACTTAACTATCTACTTGCCGCAGTACTTATCTCTGACGTACTTCCTCTCAAAAACAATGACCACAATATGCATTCCTTCTAATGGAGTATATTCAGAACTCATCTACCCCTGCATTCAGGGAGCTGCATATGTGGCAGCTCCCTGCAAGCAGGAGCAATGCCATGGACCGTGGGGGCATTGAGGCTCCCCCCACAGTCCTCAACAGTGCACACCGGGTGCCCTGGGTGGGCTTGAGGATCCCCAGTATAAAGAGGCCAGACCCAAGGAAATGGGGTCCCCAGGGCCAAAATTGGCCCAGGGAGAGGAGATGCGTGTGACAACTCCTCAATTAAGTTTTGGCTGGGCCCCGGGGGTCCCAAGGTGGGAATTGCACCAGGAAGGGGGGCGGGTCAGAACCCTTCCCCCCTTGAAATGGCTATAAGTATTCAAATTAGCAAAATGACATAAAGCTCCACCCAGTTGGCCCCGTCCATCCATCTTACCAGTATGCTATGGTGTTCCCTCCTTTTGCCAGGCTGGTGGGCAGCTTACCAAAAGCCCCTAAGCACCTTTCCAGATGATTTTGGTGATGTGTTGTTGATGGCAAAGAAAATGAGGACATCTCCACTGAACAAAGAAGCACTTGCTTCATACAGTTAAGAGGAAGCACCCGTTTTTTGTGGAGATTTACCTCTTTGTAGTCTCAGTGTTTTCTTCTTAGGGGAATCCATGCTATTATCACATATTTCTGGGTGACAACAGTTCCTACTCACTGCCACTGCTTCTAGCACTAGACGAGCCATTAGCATTACAATTAAATTAAGCTCCACAGCAATCTTCACAGTCTGTGCTGTGTTGACTTAATTGCAAGTGCCAACCTTTACAAAACTGTGTTATTATTAATTTGCTATTAAATGCTACATTCAAGCATTCATTTAAAAAAATGAAGACAAAAACAGGTGACTGTGTTTATCCTCTGGTTTACACAGTTTTGTGTCTCCTGCATTTTATGTCAGGCATGTGCTTTTGACTCTCCCGGCAGTGCCCACTCCTCCAAGAAAGATACACTGGCAGCCTAACTGTGAGCTCGTCAGATGTCCTACCCCTTTGTCCACAACTCTGCAAACGCGCCTCCTGGTGCACTACTCATTGAGGGATGAAATCACCTTCAATGCTGAGGGTCCTTAAGGGCCAAAAAGCTCTCATGTTGTAACCAGTAAATCCTACACAGCAGGATTGCTGAGAGCTCATTTGAGGCCCTGTCCCTTTTGTCCACCACTCTACAACCGTGCCTCCTGATGCACTACTCATTGGGGGGTGATGTCCCCTTAGAGGCTGAGGGTCCTTGAGGGACTAAGAACCCCTCTTTTTACCACCAGTAGGCCCCATACAGCGGATTATTGAGAGCTAGTCAGATCTTCCCCTGTTCTCATCCACTCTGCAAACTTGCCTCCTGTGCACAACTCATTGGGGAATGAAGTCCACTTCGATGCTGAGGGTCCATGGGGGCCAAAAACCCTCATGTTACCACCAGTAAGTCCCACAAGGCAGGATTGCTAAAAGCTGGTCGGAGGTTCCATTGCCTTTGTCCACCACTCTGCAAACACGCCTCCTGGTGCACTACCCATTGGGGGATGAAGTCCCCTTGGATGCTTCGGGTCCTTTGTGGGCCAAGAACCCCATTTGTTACCACCCGTAAGTCCCACACAGCAGAATTGCTGCGAGCTCATAGGAGACCCCACACCCTGTGTCCACCACTCTGAAAACATGCCTCCTGGGGCACTACTCATTGGGAGATGATGTCCTATTCGATACTTTGGGTCCTTGCCACCAGTAAGTCCCAAACAGTAAGTCCCACACAGCATAATTGCTAAGAGCTTGTTGAAGGCCCGCCCACTTTATCCACCATTCTGAATGCCTCCTGGGTACACTACTCATTGCGGCTTGAAGTTCTCTTGGATCCTTTCTGGCAGCATCAATACAATGGCCACAGACAACGGACTTCAGTTGTTGCTACGGTAACTATATGTAACACTGGTGCAGCAATTTTAATAAAGTCATTCTCGTCTTATTTGATACTTGATTTGTTGCGTGATACAAAAACCAGAGGTTGTAGTTCCTATTAATTAATCTCACATCACCATAAAATGACGCTGGTAATTTTCCCAAAAATCATGTATAAGAAGGAAAACATCAAATTCTCAACATCCAAAATTATGTAAACATTATGCTCAAATTTTGCCCTACATGGGCTTATACACATTGCTGTTACCACACTTTATACACACGAGTGGGCATAAGATCTAATTGTTCTAGTTGCATCTTTACTGTAAAACATCAGCATTAGGAAAACTTATAAAACCGCCCATGCGGGAAAGATATTAAATATGTTACTAAAAATGGAATCAGAAGTATGAAATATGATGATTCACTTATAGCAACCATATATAGCACCATGATTGTGTCCTAAATGGGCTTAGAGTGACACTGTGCTCATTTGGCCATATAATGCACCAAACGTATGCCCTTAATGGGCTTTTATAAAATGAAATGCGGTCGTAAGCTATTATGTTATGTTATGTTATGTTAATTATATTTTTATAGCGCACAGATGCCCCAGCCAAGGGGCGTCCTGGAGCTCTAGACAGGTACTATAACATAACACACAAAGGGAAGGAAAGAACAAGAGGCGGCTACTCGGAAGCGGGGAACAGGAAAGTTTTAATAGCCCGCCTAAAGGTGGATAAATCATTCAGAGCTCGGATGTGTACCGGGAGCGAGTTCCACAGTCCTGCAGCAAGCACCCGGTACGAGCGGCCACCCATTCTGCTAAGTTTAAAACGGGGGCAGACTGCTAGGTGAAGAGCCTCTTATCTTAGTGATCTCGGAGGGATGTAGGGAATGAGCAGGATGGCAAGTGCCGGCGGTGAAGAAAGTTTCATAATTTTAAAGGCCAGACAGAGCACCTTAAACTTGATCCGCTGTCTGACCGATAGCCAATGTAGGGCCGAGATGGTACCCGACACAGAACAATGTCTGGGAAGACCCACAATGGCCCGCGCCGCGGCATTTTGAACCCTTTGGAGCCTAGATGCCTCGGCCTGGTTGACCCCTATCATCAGCGAACTCCCATAGTCCAGTCGGGATAGAATTGATGCCTGGACCACGAGCTGCCGGGTGGGGGGGTCAAAATATTTCAAGACCGGCCTTATGCCACGCAAGATTCCGTAGCAGGTGGCTGCAACCCTCTTCGTGTGGCCTGTGAAGGTGAGCGCAGAATCCAGCCAGATTCCTAGGTTTTTCACTTCGGAAGCTGGGATAGGAATAATGCCCAACTCTGGAGGCCACCACTGGTTTCCCCATAGCTCAGCATGTTTCCCCAAGACCAACACCTCAGTTTTGGTGGCGTTCAACTGAAGGCAATTGGTACGAAGCCAACTCGCTACAGCCACAAGTCCAGCTCGGAATCTGGGGGCCTCCACTTCAGGGTCTCCACTAAGTGTCACCGCCAGCTGCGTATCGTCCGCATATGAGGTCATCGTCAGACCCCACTGTTTGACGACTGCAGCTAGCAGTTTCACGTAGAGGTTGAACAAGGTGGGGCTCAACGAGGATCCCTGTGGGACCCCCAGGTCCAAGGGATAAATGGTGGATTGGCAAGGTGGTATTGCCACTTTAAAGGTTCGCTCTGAGAGAAAGGATCGAAACCACTGGAGGGCAATACCTGCTACTCCAGCTTCCTCTAAGCATTGAATCAGTATCTGGTGGGACACAGTATCGAAAGCAGCGCTCAGATCTAATAGCTGGAGCGCTGCCGTACGTCCGGAGTCAAGCACCAGGCGTAGATGCTCGATGATATAGAGCAAAGCGGTCTCGGTACTGTGTCCTGGCCGGAAGCCATTCTGGCTGGAGTCCAGTATCCGATTACGAGCCAGATGTTCAGACAAGATCAAGTTAACATGGGCTTCGGTAACTTTAGCCATCCAAGGCAATAAAGATATGGGGCGATAATTTTCTGGCAAAAGGGGGTCAGAATTTGCCTTTTTTAAGATAGGGGTCACTACCGCCTGCTTCCATAAAGCGGGAATCGTTCCAGTTGACAACGACATGTTGATTAGATTTAGAATGGGAACTCGGCACAGCGGAGAAAGAGTACTAATAAGAGCTGGCTTCAGCGGGTCCAGAGGAGAGCCTGATTTAACGCTGAGGCTAAGTTTATCAAAGGCCTCAGTGGACAAGTCAGGTAAGAAACTCAAAGTCTCATACCCCAAAAGATTAGGGTCAACTAACTCTGGATCCGGCCGACACAGATCAAAACCTCGGTAAATTTTCTGTACTTTCTCCAAGAAGAAAGTTGCCAGATTCTCGCAATGGGAGTCTGTGCAGATCTCTGCCGAGGTAGCTCTTTTATTCATAAGGTCTTTCAATACCTTGAATATTAGTTTAGATGTATTGGTGCTGGCTAGAAATTCCTGAGCATAAAATGCGGCACGTGTTCTGCAAATTGCCCTATGATAGAACTTAAGTTTGGCAAAGTACAGGGTTTTCAGGGCAGGATCATAAGATCTTCTCCAATCCCTCTCCGCTTTCCGGCAAGTATTTTTAAGCTCGGCAAGGGACTCATTATACCACGGGCTGGGTACCTTCGAGTAACCTTTCGACCAGCGCATGGGTATAAGAGAGTCAAGAGCGTCTGAAATCCACGAGCAAAACAGCTGGTACCCATGATCCACATTCAAAGAAGCGCTCAGGGGTTTCTGCTCCAGTAACCTGTAGAACTCTTCAAGTTTGAGCTTGTGCCAGTCCCTTTTAAAAATGGGCCTATCCACAGGTTTAAATGGCTTATCGTGAATAGGACAAAAGGCTTCCACCAGCAGGTGATCCGTCCATCCGATCAACATCGGGTCAGACACCTTCACCCTCACAAGAGTGGAAAAAAAGGGATCAAGAATATGGCCTCCAGTGTGGGTGGGAAGAGTGACAAGCTGAACCAGTTGAAGAGCTTCAAGATCCGCGAGCAAGGTGTTAACGGCTGTGGACGACCTGTTGTCAAAATGGATATTGAGTTCAGCCATGATGTTAAAATTCGCACAGTCGAGCACTAAGGAGCTTACCCTATCGGCAAGAGCGGACTTGAAGGCTGAATCATTGCCAGGTGGGCGATAGATGAGCATACCGCTGAACGTAAAATGATGACTTGTGGTAAATAAAATATTACCCTGGCAGAATTTCTAGGCATTAACAAAGTATCATGCATCAAATGAGAGACAGGATCCGTGGTGTCCAAGTTAAAATGGGCTTTATTCCAATAACTCGAGTCAAAGGGAGAATATGTTCCATCACCACTGAGGTTCAGGAAGAGTAATCTAACATTTAATAACAATGAACAGAATATATACATTTTACTCCTTGTACATAGGGAGGAGCGCTCCAGGCAGAGCAAGAAAGAAAGAGATAAGAGCATGTGGGCGTGTATGAGGGTGTACACTTGATGAGTCATAGGTAGGTGATAGGTAGGTGTCATAGGTGGGTGGGTACTTAGAGGAGGAGTATGCATGACCAGCTGGAACTCTGCCCTAATTGTGCAACTTGAGTATGACGTGTAATTGACGTGTATTGGGAGGAGAGCTGACTTTCGGCCTAGCAGAGAAATCTCTTGTGTCAGGGCGACTTGAGCACGTCTGGTACAGCTGATATCTAGAGTCAGGGGATGTTTTATCTGAAACAAAGGTTGTTCATCACTAGAAATAAAGAAAAAGCATATATTTCTCCGTTCATTGCATGGGGGCTGAGACAGAGAGTTAGGCCCTATCTGTCGCGGACGGGTTCTGTTTACTTATCCTCACCGGGCAGGGATGCCACTCTGTACTGAAAACAGATAACTGTTATTCATAACACTGTCTTGGCAGGCTTCTTACTGACGTGACTGCAGTTTTCAGTGTGCCAGGAGTCATGAAAACAATATTTCAGAAAGTGGTTTCAGGCTCAACCACAAAAAAAAGGTTCAGTACGATATTTATTTAAAAGTGCACAATGCAAAATGCAAAAACATGGGCCTTCATGTTAGCTTAATGTTTGGGAGACTTGATGACTCAGACTTGCAGGACATGTTTGCAGAGGCCTAGTGATTCAGGCCACTACGAGAAATATGCATGGGTGACATGCACATGTATGTAACATAGGGTGTATGTAGTGGACATTTTGGTCAGGCAAAATATCATTTTCCTCATTCCCTCCTTGTCTCCTACATAACCCTTTAGGATACATCTATATTCATGAGACCGTATAGTTGATCATACAGAATCATTTCTTCATCTTTATCCTTTGTACGTGTGGATGGGGAACGCAAGCCAAGCAGTTGCACACAGGCCGCAAATCGCCAGGCCACACTGCAGACAGAGATAGTATCATGGCAGCCTGCTCCTGGGTCAAGTTCGCCAGGGCAGATGCAGTCACATTCACTACTGCTTCAAGGGTTCTTGTTAACTTGCGTATTAGTTTACTGTTTTGGACGGGGCCAACAAAGAAAAAGAAACCTTTGTTGAAATCTGTATATTGCTCCCACGCTGTTTCAGTCTGCTATATAACAAGTCCCACCCCAGTCTAAGGGCAGATGTACATAGGCTGTCTGACCGCAAATGAAATAGGTATGGCGTGATGTTTTGAAGAGGAAAGTCCGTCTGAGAGTGAAGTTCCTTGTAAATAGCTCCTCGTAAATATGGTTTATGAAGAGCATGTCATTATTATAACTTGTTGAGTTTCTTGTAAATATGGCTTGTGAATAGCGCCATGTGGATATGGTTTGTGCAGAGTATGTTGACATTACGTTAGGCAGGAGAGAGCTGGATCTCTTTCAAGTGTTTGGAGAAAACGTTTTGAAGATGTGCGTACGTGTTATGTGATAACGTGGAGAGATGAGTTCATGACTTTCCCATGTACTGCAGTCATTGGGGAAAGATTGTGCTTCAGCTGCCAAAGAGTTAATATCTTGTATTGAGAAGGCAGTATTTGTTTTAACATGCTGTTTAACAAGGTGTTGAGGGATTTTGGCGTTGTTTGGTGTTTGTGGGGGGGGCGTGTTTTTGAGCGGAAATTCGTACCCGTTCCAGTGGAGGGATTTGGTTGCTTTTTGGTGAGGATGTAGGGCATCGCTTGGACTACTGTGATGCCAAATTTGAAAAGGATCTGAGCTGTGGAAGTGGTGGAATTAGCATGTTTTGTGCGGAGGTGCGATTTGCCATGTTATCCAATAGGCGTTTTTTCCGAAAATGTGAGAAATTATTTCGGCAGAACTCCCTTTGTTTTCTGATAAGGGGGTAGTTGGCCACATACCCAGCAATCAGTTGCATTGCTGGTCTGGTGAGAATGGTGTAACATTTGAATAAAAGTATCGTTACGCAAGGCAAGTCGATATGACAATTCATGAGGTGGCAGGTCACTAAATGTATGCATACTGGATGAATGTATATGTGAGGAAATGGGAAAGAAAACATGTAGCAATAAACTAACACCAATTATAACAATGCACAGAATAAAAAGAATGATCAAGGTAACAATACATCTACTGCGTAATATCTAGCAGTATTTTTCTCTCTTCTTGCTATTCTCATAAGTGATCTTATACATGTCAGAAACTAGTCTAACCGATTCACCACCGGGTGGGCTTAAACAATCAAACTACGTCTGACTTACTAGATCTTAGCTTGGACCTATACTCTTGCTGAGGGGTCTTTTCAAGCAAAGGCGGCACAAAGTCTGTATTGTCATTAAAGTCAATGTTCTTTGCAAATGTTCCACATTGTCCGAAATACCGCTTAACGTGATGGGCATGGATCCAGCCCTTGCGTCCCTCCACTTTCAGCGCGGTCCTCGTGGTAAGAAGCACCAATTTCGGGGTCTTCCAGCGTGGCTCGAGGGGGCTGGAACGATCAAAATTCCGGATGCACACAAAGTCCCCTGGGACTATGGCGTGTTCCTTGACCTGTGTGTTGTCAGGGAAGGCGGCAGCAACCTGTGAACGACAAGAGAGTAGTGCAGACATCAAGGAAGCCAGGTAATCTGTCAGCATGTTACTGTCAACATCAGTTATCTTTCTGGGCATAGGCGTACCCCACATATTTGGCGGTCTACCGAAGACCACTTCATACGGAGATAGGCCTGTTCTGGAATGAGCTACCATACGCATGTAAAAGAGAGCAACCGGCAAGGCTACCATCCAATCCACGCCTTTTTCTGCACAGATCTTGGCAATTTTTGTCTTGAGGGTCTGATTATGTCTTTCTACAAGGCCTGCTGCTTCTGGGTGTCTGACACAATGGAACTTCCATGTATAACCTAACAGAAGGGACACTTGTTTCATTAATTCAGAGGAGAATGGCTGGCCGTTATCTGAATAGATCATCCGAGGTAATCCATACCTGGGGAAGTACTCGTGCACTAATTGTCTGGCTGTTGTCACAGCAGTATAATCTGGAACTGGATATGCTTCTGTCCATCTAGACAGTGCACATACAACTACCAAGACGTACTTGTAACCTCTACATCTGTCCATTTGGATATAATCCATCTGGAGAACCTCAAAAGGGTGGTCAGGAGGATGAAATCCGCCTTGTTCCACCGGGATGCCTTTACCTGGATTGAACTGACAACAGATCATACATGTTCGTACTTTCTGCTTCGCTGCTGCACGCATGTGCTTGTTAAACCAGATGTTCTGTAAGCTGTCTAACATTGCTTTTTCTCCTAAGTGTGCTGGACTATGGGCTGTATTTATGATTACTTGTACCATAGAATCTGGGAGAAACCATGAGCTTTTTCCCTTAGTCATCCAGCCTTGGTCAGTCTGGACCCCTCCTTGTTCAGTCCATTTCTTTATCTCATCTGTGGTGGCATGTGTCTGTATGTCAAGTACATCTTGTGTGGGATCCCTGACTGTCATACTTGTTGTCAGTAATGGTACCTCTGTCCTTGTCGTGTCTGTTGGTGTCTGGGCTGTCTGGGCTGTATGTTTAGCTGTCCGGTCTGCCAGGTCATTACCCTGGGAAATGGTGTCTGTAACTTTGGTGTGAGCTTTGCACTTCAGGATAGAAATGGCTGTAGGCAAATGTATGGCTTCTAACAGG
Organism: Lissotriton helveticus; assembly: GCF_964261635.1. NCBI lineage: Eukaryota > Metazoa > Chordata > Amphibia > Caudata > Salamandridae > Lissotriton > Lissotriton helveticus. Next base: position 1,766,897,551 of record NC_136057.1, read on the forward strand.
GCCTGAATAAGCTGGCCATGCTGAATCTTGGTCCCATGAGAGGTCAGGAAACCTCTCTCCCTCCATAAGACCCCGAAATCATGAACAACGCCAAAGGCATATTGTGAATCAGTATAAATGTTTACTTTCAAGTGCTTAGCTCTTATGCAGGCTTGTGTCAGAGCGATGAGCTCTGCTGCTTGTGCTGACAGTGTGTCTATTTTCTGTGTCTCTATGACTTCTGTAGCAGTGGTCACAGCATAGGCTGCTACTAACTCTCCTGCACTCGTTTTCATGCATGATCCATCTACATAGAGCGTTAAGTCTGGTTCTGAAAGTGCAATATCTGTCAGGTCTTGTCTTGGTTTCGTCACTATATTCATTAGTTCCACACAGTCATGTGGTGGTGCATTTACTGTACTTGAGGGCAAAAGTGTTGCAGGATTCAGAATGTTACAACGTCTGATCTCTATGTGTGGCTGGAATAATGTCAGTTCATATCCTGTCAGTCTTGCTACAGTCAAGTGTTGTGTCTGTGTCCTGTTTAAGAGAACCGCCACTGCATGTGGAACCTGTACTGTCAGAGGGTGACCCAGCATTATGGAGTCACTTTGTCTTATGGCTAGGGCTGTTGCTGCAACTGATTTCAGGCATGCAGGCAGAGCCTGGGCCACTGGATCTAGGGTACTAGAAAAATAAGCGCAAGGCTTGTGTTTTCCTGCTTGATCTTGTGTGAGAACAGATAACGCTGTTCCTTCTCTTTCAGTTACAAAAAGCATAAAAGGTTTCTGTAACATGGAGTCGCTAAAACTGGCGCTTGACATAAAGCTCTTTTTAATTCCTCAAATGCCAAGGTGTGTTCTTGTGTCCAAGGGAGGACAGTCCCCCCTGCCTCCTGTGTAGTTAACTGTATGAGTGGTTTGGCTAGAAAGGCATACTGGGGAATCCATTGCCTACAGTATGAAGTGAGGCCAATAAAGGCACGTACTTCCTTTTGTGTCTTGGGCTGTGAAAGGTTAGCAATGAGCTGTATACGTGCTTGTGTTAGCTGTCTCCCCTCTTTGGAAAGCAAGTGTCCAAGATACACCACTTGCTTTTCACAGAATTGCAACTTCGAAGGCGACACCTTGTGCCCCTTGTCTGCCAGAAAATGTAAAACTGTCAATGAAGCATTTTCGCATTCTTTATCTGAACGTGCTGTAATTAGGATGTCATCTACGTACTGGAGTAGGGCAGTGTTAGTAGGCATGTGAACACTGTCTAGCTGTCTTTTTAATGCCTGACTGTAAATACTAGGGCTTTCTGTAAAACCTTGAGGAGCTCTTGTAAAGACAAAGCTACGACCTTTTAATGAAAATCCGAACAGGTACTGGCTGTCGGGATGAATGGGAACACTAAAGAAAGCGTTCTTTAAGTCTATGACAGTGAAGAACGTGGCCTCAAAATCAATGGCAGTCAGTAATGAAGAAATGTCTGGAACCACTGGATATTGTGGTACCACACATTTGTTCAATTCTCGTAGGTCAATAATTAGTCGGTACACTGGCAGTACACTAGGGTCAGATCGTTTAAGGATAGGAATGACAGGCGAGTTATATACATTCAAGTCTGTCTCTACCACTACTCCTCGTGCAATAAGTTTGTCAACTAATTTCAATAAGGCTGTTTCGGCGTCAGGTGGTAACTTGTATTGTCTAATACGTGGAAGTACCACTCCTGCTTTGAGTGTGACATGGTGCGGCGTTATGTCCATGTAACCTACGTCAGTCGGTCCTTGTGCCCATAGTGTCTGTGGCACATTCTTGAGTCTGTGGTCAAAATCAGTCAGTACATAATGTCCCTTATAATCACGTAAGAACAGGCGTACTCCCTCTGGAGAGCAGCAGATAACTGCCCCTAGGTCTTTTAATGTCTTCATACCAAGTAAGTTTTCTGGACATGACTTAGTAAGTAGCAAGTCAGTGGTACGTGACAGTGGACCAACCCCTAGGGAAACTGGTTTTGATACTTCATTAACAATAGGCTTTCCTGAAAATCCCAGTGAAACATTCTGTGAGCCTGAGAGAGGTGCCCCTGGAACCTCATCATGACTAATGGTAGTCCTGCTCGCCCCTGTGTCAATCAGAAACTTTCGATCCTGACCTAGAACACGACTATGTACATACGGACCCTCTTGATCTACAGGAACCTCAATAAGGGGCAAGCCTACTTCCCTCTCGAGGCTGTTTCATGAAAACTGTTGATATTCTGGCTAGTCAGACTGTGTGTACTGATACATTTGTGGTGTGGCATGAACAGGCGGTGGTGGAGGAAAATTCGCTACTGTCTGTTGTGTGTTCTGTTGCGTGTTATTCTGTCTAGGAGTGTACTGTCGCTCTTTTGTCTTGCCTGTAGCAATGTTGTGTTTCAGAACAGTGCAGTCCTTTACAAAGTGACCTGGCTGTTTGCAATAATTACAGTTCCCTTTGACAGGTGTCGTGTTATGTTTGTTTGAAGTCGCCGGTACTGTCTGGGCAACCAGCACCTTCATTTTTGTCTCTTTCATGCGTCTCTTTTCATGATCCTGCTCTTCTCTAATCCTATTCTGTTGATACTGTAGCATCTGTAACATTTGTGAAGGGCTGTTTGCTTGCCAAGTACTCTCAACCTTCAGTACTCTATTCTTGATCTGGGGTAAGGAATTCTCTACTAATTTGCTCACAAAAAGATGTGGAAATGACTCGCTACCAGGCTTAAGGCCACTATTAATAGTAAAACATTTCTCAAATCTAGAATAGAAATCACTTGTGTCCTCGTCTTGCTTTTGTTTACATGCTGAAATAGCATCCCAATCTTCCTTTTTAGTAATCAATAATCTTGGCAAAACTTGTATCAGGAATTCAGGTAGTTCTCTAGCTCTATCTCCAAGACCAACTCCTGGGAGCCTGCCCTTCTCTTCTGTTTCCAATGCATCCCAACTTAACTTTTTCTCACCCACTTCCCAGTCTTTTTCCTTAAGCTTTTCATAAATCCCTGCAGGTAACAGTACTTTTAATAGCTTCAGAATGTCAGCGTATGTATAATCTCCTATGCGGAGGATGTCTTTTAATTCACGGTGAAATCCCCCTGGGTCTTTATCATGACAAGGCAACATCTTTTTCATTTCAAGAATCTCTAATTTCGTTAAGGGGGTGTAAACATACACCCGTTGTAACTCATTGGCCGCATTCTTGACGGGATGAACCTCTCGTAGGGGGTTCTGTCTGTCTATGTGTACGTTATGTCTACCGTGGTGTGAGACTGGAGGCATGCATGTAGTCAGAGAATCTATGTACTTATGTCGTTGATCCAGGATAACATTAATTAATTCAGTACCTAAACCTGTCCATCTATCTAGTAAAATATCGTCTAGTAATTTATGCAAGTGACCAGGATCAGAATGCTGACTTTCATACAACGTTATCAAGTGTTGGACCATGTAAATACCAGCCAAACGCTGTTCGTTCGGTGGAAGGCTTAAGAAGGTCTGAGCCACTATATCACTACTATATATATTGCCATTGGACACCCACTGGGTGGCTGACCGGGCCAACTCTGTTTCGTGTTGTGTGGGAGGTCGCTCACTCCCTATCCATTGTTTCAGTGCTTTTTCAGTAGCCTGGAATAATGCTTCAAGGGAATACCTTTCTTTTATAGCTGGCCCTTGTTTACGGTAATCAAGGCACTTGGGTCTGTCAAACTGTCGCGCTTTTCCTACATAATTAATCTTGCCTTTCGGATCCTGACGATCCTCTACCTCTTCGGATGATGACTCGCCCTTCTCGTCAGACTCTTTTCTGTGCCTTTCTATTATTTCCTTTCGTATTTTCTTGTACATGGCATCTATCTGTCCCTGTTTCTCATGTCTACCGGCATCTATGTGATCACTCCATTCTATCAAACCTGGCTTTACATCTCCGTCTCCTTCGTCTTGTTCCCTGATCAGGCAGTTAATAATAAAACGTAAGATATGATTCTTAACCCCTACCTTTCTTTGTGCCATGGCTTGTGCTATACTATCTGGTCCCTCCCCCGTTCTAATAAAACGATACATGCTATCTAGGTGATCTTTCATGTCTGGTAATGTCTCTAGATATGCAACAGCTTGTCTTAGTCTACGTGAAATCACGACCATTGAACCCTTTCCTGGTTCTGGATCATATACACAAAATGGAATGGCTGCATCTACAGTAGGCGCCCCTCCCACTGCCCCGGGACCTACGTCATCTTTTACGGGCTGCTGCTGAAGTTGCTGGAGCTGATCTGCTGGTGGGGGCGTAGGAAAACCTGCATTAACGTAGTCTGGAAGGGAATCGTCTAGATACGAGGAAATGAACGCATCTGATGCTGTCGGCTTTATTCTATGTACTCTATATGGTACAGGTGGTGGCGTTCGCGGCCTACTGGATCTTTCTGAGGTGGTCACTTTAGCTAGTTCTTCTGACAGAACGGGATAAATACCATTAACAACGGCGTTTCTTTCCCTATCAGTCTGTTCTGTTTTGACACGTTCCCCCTCCTCCCGCAGTTCCTTTTCTCTGGCTTTTTCCCCAGCTTGTCTAGTTCTATCTGCTTTATTCAATTCTTTCTCTGTTCTCCTATGTGACTCTTTGCGCCACAATTCGATGGCATCTTTCTGAGAGGGTCTTGACTTCCTTTTCCATAGCGCTTCCTCCACCCTCATAATACATTCAGGATCCCATGTTCCCGAGATTGGCCATCTATACTTTTCCTCCAGGTCCTTTGTATAGTTTACCCATAAATCTAAAAACAAAATGGCGTCTAATCCATGCTTATTATACATATAATGACCAGGTGTGTCTCTAGGCGGGATGTTAACTGATTCTTCTAGTATACCTTTTCTGGTCCCTATCTGACGTAACTTTGAAAACAGTGGCATGTTTGAAACCAATATTCACAAAAATAGACTGAAACAATCAACAATCATTCACACACAAACAAAAATTAAACACTAAAACAGTTACAACCTAAACTGATACAGAGAGCTAAACATGTACTTGAAAAACTTTATGCACTGAAATACAGTACAACCATACCGGTCTCAAAAATGAGACACGTCTTTACCGTTCCCACGTTTACCATGGGCCCGTCTTGACCGTTCCCACCTTTTACAGTGGACCCGTCTTGAAACTTGATGCATTCCCCATAGTGGTACTCATCGGGAAGCAGAATCTTGAAACTTGAAGGCCTCGGACTTCTACGCATGCGCCTTGGAACAGGTGGACCTCTGGAGACCTCGGACCTTGCTCTCTCACGGGCTGGGCTCTGGTTTGAGACGATCCGCGTTCCTCACCGCCTCACATGGATGCCTGGTCGCAGTCCGTCCTCCTCCTGGGCCTGAGGGAGTAGCGGGAAATCCCAATGGCGTGTACACTTTAAAGTCCGTCACGGCTGTGGAAGGGGGCAAAGACTAGACCAACAACTCCGGCGAGTGGGGAAAGGGACATGTCCCTGTTCAAGGGCGCCAATTAATGTGGTAAATAAAATATTACCCTGGCAGAATTTCTAGGCATTAACAAAGTATCATGCATCAAATTGGAGACAGGATCCGTGGTGTCCAAGTTAAAATGGGCTTTATTCCAATAACTCGAGTCAAAGGGAGAATATGTTCCATCACCACTGAGGTTCAGGAAGAGTAATCTAACATTTAATAACAATGAACAGAATATATACATTTTACTCCTTGTACATAGGGAGGAGCGCTCCAGGCAGAGCAAGAAAGAAAGAGATAAGAGCATGTGGGCGTGTATGAGGGTGTACACTTGATGAGTCATAGGTAGGTGATAGGTAGGTGTCATAGGTGGGTGGGTACTTAGAGGAGGAGTATGCATGACCAGCTGGAACTCTGCCCTAATTGTGCAACTTGAGTATGACGTGTAATTGACGTGTATTGGGAGGAGAGCTGACTTTCGGCCTAGCAGAGAAATCTCTTGTGTCAGGGCGACTTGAGCACATCTGGTACAGCTGATATCTAGAGTCAGGGGATGTTTTATCTGAAACAAAGGTTGTTCATCACTAGAAATAAAGAAAAAGCATATATTTCTCCGTTCATTGCATGGGGGCTGAGACAGAGAGTTAGGCCCTATCTGTCGCGGACGGGTTCTGTTTACTTTTCCTCACCTGGCAGGGATGCCACTCTGTACTGAAAACAGATAACTGTTATTCATAACACTGTCTTGGCAGGCTTCTTGCTGACGTGACTGCAGTTTTCAGTGTGCCAGGAGTCATGAAAACAATATTTCAGAAAGTGGTTTCAGGCTCAACCACAAAAAAAAGGTTCAGTACGATATTTATTTAAAAGTGCACAATGCAAATGCAAAAACATGGGCCTTCATGTTAGCTTAATGTTTGGGAGACTTGATGACTTGATGACTTGCAGGACATGTTTGCAGAGGCCTAGTGATTCAGGCCACTACGAGAAATATGCATGGGTGACATGCACATGTATGTAACATAGGGTGTATGTAGTGGACATTTTGGTCAGGCAAAATATCATTTTCCTCAGACTGAAAGCAACCTTGAAGAGGGCACTTTCACATGCAGGTAGCCCGAGAGCTTTCCATTCAGCAGGAAAGCAAGATTTAACTGCCATGGCAATGCCACCTCCTCTGGTAGTCCGATTTAGCGTAAAAATCGTATAGTTCGGAGGAAAAGCAAGATTCAGAATAGCGGCATCCGAATCCTGAAGCCAGGTTTCGGTAAGTAAAAAAAGATCTGGATCGTCTCTTTCAATGAGGTCATATATCAACTGGTGATGTTTGACCAGTGACCTCACATTTAAACTCCAGATCCGGAGGCCCTGTTCTGTGTTGATATTGCGTTTGATCTGGTTGATGCCTTCCAGAGAGCGGATCATAGTCGGGCTTTCTAGCGACCAACCCTTACATGCGCAGACATATGGGCCGGACAAGGGGTCCACAGGATGACATGAGCAGACCCTAACCCTGTTCTCAATAGATATCAAATCTGCCCGGGAGTAAATAGGCATTGATAAGGCGTGTCAGATAGAAGTGACAGCGAAGAAATGTTACTGCGGACTCAAATTGATAGATTTAGGCGCCATGCATTCCACATTTTAAACTATTTTGAAGTCTCTTGAAAGTGACTGCACTATAGAATATAATTGGTTGCCCATTGAAAAACAAATTCAGTTTAAGGCATTGTGTATCATGTACAAAACTGCGGCCCCTGACTTTATCAACAAGTTAGTTTCTCCCTATGTTCCCAATCATGTTTTATGCTCTGGTGACCTGAGCCTTGCAGCTATTTTTCGGGTGAAGCTCGTTACGCAAGGAGGCCAATATTTTAGATTTCTTAGCCCTAAGCTCTTGAACTTGCTTCCCCTTGAAGTTAGTACTGCTACCTCTCTCGTGGTTATCCATAAAAGACTCAAGACCTGGCTCTTCTAACTGTTGTGGGTGCCTCTATCCTCTCTGTATCAGCACTGGGAAGCCCCTCGGGCAGCGATGTGTGTTACAAATGTTTAAATAATAATAATAATAATGATAATAATGGATGAAGGGTCTCTAAACACTCCTGTCTTTTTCTAGAGGGAGGATTGGTGTGATTGTTCCCCCATCATGTCAAGCTGCAGTGGTAGAGTGGGCTCCCTCACATTGCCTAAGGGTGATGGGAGGCCTTAAAAAGTAATGCCCTTCATGACATTACAGCCCTTGAGGAGTGTGGCATTTAGCAGCTGCCTCTGAGCCATGTTTGCAAATAGTGAACCGTGGGGCATATTATCAACACAGGCGATAAAATTATCGCTGCTTTTATCGGCAGAAAACTGCCGCTAAAGCCGCTTTTGCGGCAGAAAACTGCCGCTAAAGCCGCTTTTGCGGCAGTTTTCTGCCGATAAAAGCAGCGATCATTTTATCGCCTGTGTTGATAATATGCCCCCGTATCCTTTGGCAGCTTACAAGTGTCTATATGCTGTGTTTTCAACTGAAAACTTAGCTCTGGGACACATGTAATCTGCTTCTACAGTGCCTTTTCCTCTATTTTGGACACAACACAGGGACAAGAGATTACGGGGCATATTTACAATAACTGGCGCATCCCTGCAAATCAGCAGGGATGCGCCAGTTATTGTGCGTCACAGCTCCGCCATCATGGATGCGCCGCATTTACAATGCTGCGCACCATGGTGCAAAAACGGCACAGATGCGTGACGCATCTGTGCCTAAAAGTGACGCATTGCTGGAGTTGCGTCGCAAGCACGACGCAGCTCCAGCAATGCTCCGGGAGCCCTATCTAGTTATTGCTGCATCAATCCTTACGCCTGCTTCAGGCAGGCGCAGGGTTTTGACGCAGCATGGGCCTAAAAGTGACTGAGTGAAATCTTGTAGATTTCACTCAGCCACTTTTAGGAGGCGTTCCTATGCCGGAAAGCCCCCCCTGCACAGGAACGCCTACATGTGGCGCAGGGCAATACAACGTGACGCATCTCTCAGATGCGTCACGTTGTAAGTACCGCCGCACCATGGAGCAGGATTTGCGCCGCCGATGCGTCACAAAAGTGACGCAATGGCGGCGTAAATGAGGCGCAAGGGGCTTGTAAATCTGCCCCTACATTTCTCTCTACGCTGTGTTGTCGACATAGCTCTCTGCTCTTCAGCGATCTGTTCTCTATTATGAAATATCACTGGGATCGATGTTAGCACTATCCCAGTTATGTACTCAGAAACAGCACTGGGACAGCAGCTTACATCTTTCCCAAAAGGAGGTTCTGAGGAGTCACAATTGAGCTATGACAGATGTAAAGGGCTGCCCCAGAAGCTGTATTCACAATTAGACAAGTAACAATGCCTCTCACGTAGGGAAGACAATCCAGAGCCCATAGGTGGGGTCTGATGTAGAAAAAGGTTGATAGGATATACCATGTCTTTTTTCAACTCCAATCTCTATTGTCTAGTAATCCTTCTGACCTCTTAGGAGTGACGATTGGAGGTGAACCCACGCAATTGAAACCATAACAGTTTAGAAAGCCTGACTGGTGCCAAAGTGATTGAAGCTCAATGCCAGGATAGATGAGCCCAGCACCACTCACTTTTCTCACTTTTTCCATGGTGGTCTGGTGGCCTTTTGGTCCTCCAAGGGGTTAGGCAGAAAAATGAGGAAAACATCCCATTCTGCCCTCCCAAGAAGGGTTGCAGAACCCCCACTAGACCACCAGGACAAATGGTATGGGGTGAGGGCCAGCCTATCCTGACATCGTACGGCCCCCAATTTCCCAGGTTCGAACAGTCTTTCTACCTCAGAGCAGGTTGATGTACATAAACATTGGTCCCACAGTTAATGCTAACGCAATATTTTGCATATGTCAAATGGGTATTTTAATCAGTATTCAATTTTTTTTTTATTCTTAATATATATTGATAGTACAGTCAGTGAGTAGTCAGACGTGCTCAGTGCCCTATGGAAGTGATATGCACAAGTGAAAAATCTGTCACAAAACAATGTGCATCATGAAGTAAGAACACATGCCATTTCTATATACAATCTAAAAGTCCATGGTATTAATCTGCAAGATTGTGATCCCTTTGAGGGGATAAGGGGGATCATCATTAGGACTTGTGGATCAAGTAAACCCAAGAAAGAAAGAACTGAGAAAGAGAATCAAAACGTCACCAGAAATTATAATTAAAAAAATGATGTTGGCAAACTGTGGGATTCAGGCAAAGTAGTTTTGTACCTACATGGGCACAAAAAGGTTTCCCAAATAGAAAGAAGCAACCGTCTCTACCAAAAGGGGAGGGGAAGTAAAAAGAAAATCTATGATAAATGTCTGCAAAATGATGCGAATAATATCTGAAATATAATGCTGTAGGGCATTAGTACTTGTGTATTGGCTTTAGGGAATCAAGCATCTTCAACTCTTCATAGATCCAAATAATACAATTGTACCTGAAACAGTGTATGTGTAAAAAAAGATTGAGAATACGGATGGAGACAGAAAAGGAAAGTTACAAGGACAATAAGGGGAACAAATCTAATCATTCCTACCAGGCTGTCCAGAGTAAGCTACATCGGGTGAGATATCCTGTTTGTATTTTAGGCTGGAATCGCCATCATGAGTGGGCCTTCAAAAAACAGTACTGTGCTGGAGTGCCTCCCCGACTGAATCTTACTGAACCTATTGCAAGCGACTAGTTAATTTGTATTGGAAGGGGAATCCCTGCTGCTTGTTCCTCGCTGCCTTGGGGGAGATATCACTGTTGACCGCCGAACAAGGTGCTACATCTCCACTGTTGCTGGGCTTGCGGGAGGACTCCAAGTTCCGGGAGCCCCACGCCAGACACCTGAGGACAATTAGCTCCTCCTGCCACGCCTACATACATATCTCTGCGAGACGTGCGCCGGCACGCCGGGCAAAGCCGAGCCAAGGGCGGGCCCGTCTGAGGCCATCAGAGGCTGGAGGAGACTGACTGGGCAACCCCTCTTTCATCTGGCGACCGGTGATTGCAAGCCCTCCTAGGTGAGCTAAGGACATTTCTTTTATATCCAAAAGACTCGTGTGCTAAAAGTGATTGTGGGGAAGCGTGTGGGACAAGTGGTATCCAGACCTGCCGTAACAAGCATTGATACAATGCTGGAAAGAGAAGTCAGTATTGTTAGTAATGAAATTGAACTGAGTGAGAGGCGTCTTTCTCTTGGCTTAGGGCTACCACTTCGCCCTTGACCTCGATAGCTGAAGTAAGCAATTCAATTGTGCGTGACTCTGATATTCCAACTCATGCTTGTGAGGAGTCTAGAGATGTTATCATAACAAATCCCCCTGAATCAGATCCCTCTACAATCACTGTTGCATCCATTAGGTCAAAACGCAAGAGGAAGCCAGTCAAGACTGTAAGTGCAAAGAGGAAGCAACCAATTTGCCCTTGTCCCACCCGTACAACACTGAACTCTTGGATTCCTTCCTCCACCAACCTTACAACAGTTGAGGTTCAAGTAAATTCCTCAGACACTAACCCTCTTCACTGCTCTATCGGCACTCAGACTGAGACTGATCAGTTTCTTACAATTAGTAATGGCAGTAGTAGCAGCGAAATGGCCATGAGTTATATTATGGATACAATCACTGATCGTGTTAAGTGTGTTCTTGACAATTTTGTTTCTTCTCTCAGGGATTCCTTGCCTGTTGTGTCTTCTGCCCTTCCTGGGCCCCAATCCACGATTCTTAATGTTGTCCCCCGGGTAGATTTTAATACTCCTGAAACTAACGGCACAGGAATGACTAGTATGTCAAATCTGCCCCCTAATAACAATCGTATTCATCAAAAAATGCCAAATGATCCAACAAATTTGAACTTAGGTGTTGATGATTGCTTTATGTGTAATAAAATTCATTCTTGTTTTGAAATTGTGGGGACTAGAGGGGCAAATAGGAACACAGTGCGGACTGACATAAACACAACCACTGGTGGTAATCTGAAAAACACTATGTCATTTAATAGATCACGAGAAGGGGCCACCAACTCTGCTTGTCTATCAGATGCTGGGGGTAATATGGAGGTGTTAAATCTACCACCGAGCCATGCCCCTATGTTCTTGTTTTAGCTGGTGTCCCTTCCCCCTAAGATTATGTTGTAAGTGTGTGGACGGGCTGTCGAGATGACACCACGCTAAAATGCCACGGGACGCTTTTTTACCAACAATGAAGTGAAGAAAACAACTTTAAAGTGACACGTTTTGACAGTAACACACTTTTGGACTGCTGGCCCCTACATTAGAGACTATCAGATCAAACAAAGGACTAAAATCTACAGGCCATTTTTAGATACCTGTTGCTGCACCACAATTCTCATGTTATGTGAATATATCTATATTCACACATTATAGATGGAAGAAGATTAATCATCAGATACAGACATACCACGCAGGCATTTCAGCCAATTTCTGGGGTCCGGCATTCCGTTATTCCAACCAGTTATCATTGATACAGAATATATACAGAATTCCTGAGGAAGGCATTGCCGAAACGCGTTGAATGGAATTTTTTCTGTATGTAACCTTGGACAACAGTATTGTACTCTATGAATTTTTTATTATGTATTATCAATGAAATTTAAAATTTGTACATAAATCAATCTATTGTACATATATGTTAAGGAATTGATTTCACATTTAATGAAGAAAAAATAATATATATGAAAAAGAAAAAAAGAATTCAATAAAAAGAAAGTTAAATCAGAAGTAAAAATGTCAGTTGAATTACATTAGATAAAAATAGGCGTCTATAGGATGTTTAAAAATATGCACAAAACCCAGTGCTAATATTGGGACTTTCAAAAATGGACTGGCTGTCTAAACATAAAAGATTTAGGCCATCACTGATTGAGAATATCATTATGGCACGGAGAGTGGGTTGGTTGGGCATATCTCCAAAATCCATCAGGGGGGATTGTATAGTCATCAATATCCGTAGGCCTTCTGTGGCAAAAGCTATATTATCACCACAGATGGATGGGGCCGATCTCACTATCAGCATTTGGGCTTTGCCATTGGGCTCCTTTTATAAACCCCCATTAGAGGCATCTCGCCCCAATATGCCCTACTCCATCTTAACCCTTAATAGATTCACACCCTTATCAGACTTGGATTGTCAGGATTGACTGTCTCTCCCATCGACGACTCAAGTATTAACTGAGGTAGCGGAACCAGTATCCCCTGGAAGTTGTCCCCAGTCCTGCAAACCTGACACCCTGACCACAAGGAATGTAGATTCGTCACTTAAAATACTAAGTTGGAATGTTGCGGGTTTAGCATCCAAATTAAACTTACCAGATTGGCAGGAATTAATCAACAGTCAAGATACTGTTGCGCTCCAAGAGACTTGGGCAACTCGGAGCTGTTTATGGAGGGATTAGAATGTTTTAATGTCCTATCCCCTATTCCTGAATCTGGCAGGCCTGCTGGCGGCCTTTCGACATGGATTAATATCAGGGCAGGCGGCCGTGCTAGAGCTCTGCGTACCAACAGCGATAAGTTTCAGGCCACCATCTACACACGGGGGGCTCCACTTTATCTGTTTAATTTTTATAACGATGATTTTAAATCTGTCCTTACCATGAACTTTATCGAATTGTTCAAATTTATCTCTAATTTACTAATCGCTAATCGCGATATGAAAGCCAAAGGTATATGCTTAGGTGGTGATTTTAATGTTAAAATTTCATAGGGTATTTACCCAGCCATCCAATCTACTAACATGGGTCTGTTGAGTCAGAGAGGAAACCAGCTAGTAAATCTCCTAAATTCTAATAACTTTTTATACGCTATGGAGATCGCAGCAGTACCCTCTAGGGACGGTTATATTGAACCCACTTATTGAGGAAGGGGTTCAGCCTCTACTACTGATTATATTTTTATAACTGCTTGTTCAGAAGTTTACGTGACAAAGATAGAGGTAATCCCCACATTCCAGGGGGATAATAATCCGATAAACATGACCCTAAGCTTTACAGACAGACCAATTTATGACCATGCCCACGGTGCTAGTGACTTAACACCCACTACCGATAAACTTCGATTGGTGTGGCGTGGCATAGATAACAGAGTAGTATTTGAAAGGTTGGTAAGATCTTATCCTGATCTGATTGACACCTGCTTGACACTCAGAGAGTGCAACCGGGAGGTGGTTGGTGCCTTTACACAGCTTTGCACTGGCATTAAATCCTTACTGTCCAAGCCCAACAAGAAAAGTAACTTAGACCCTGGATGGTTTAATGCGTATTGCTCTGCAGCTAACAGAGCTCTGCGGTGGGCGCTTGCAAGCAAACCTAGGGATAGCTCCCTTGTTACATCGCTTAGCATAAGTTATAGGAGAGCTATCAAAACTAGAAAAGAGGAGATTATTAAATACCACTGGGATAATCTTGTTCGAGCAAATACCTTAAAAAATGGGAAAGATTTTTGGCAGGCAGTTAAAGGCCTGAGATCCCTGGGAAATACAGTATCGCCTATTAGCTATAATATATCTAGTGAGTCCTGGGAGAATCACTTTAGCAAGATCTATGCTGCTCCGGACCTCAGTCCAGCTTGTGAGGTGTATACCCCAACCACTGGGATACGGATTAAATCATCTGAAGTTGAGGAGACAATCACTCAGAGCCTGGGATGTGAAGCCCCTGGGCCTGATTGCCTCCATATTGACCTCAAAGTCACCCTCATTTTTGGCCACCATTACTTTTAAATGTTTTTAATAATTTAACAAATTCTCCCATACCCCAAAATTGGTCCTCCTATACAATAGGATCAAGTCGTGGGCTGAAGAATGCTAGGTCTTACATCAATGTCAGTTGGGGATTAGGAGCAAAGTTGGCACTGTGGAACAATGCCTTAACCTCAATCTGATCATTGGCAAATATAACATAGCCAAGAAAACACCGCTATACCTCGCATTCATTGATCTTACGTCGGTCTTCGACTTTGTTAATAGATCCCGGCTGTGGTCCACTCTTTTAGACTATGGATTGGAGAAGTTGTTGGTCTCCTTTTTAGCATATTTGCACAGAGATCTACATGCAAGGGCTCGCAATAGTAGGGATGGTGAGGTCTCCAAAGCCATTGAAGTCGGTAGGGGGGTCAGGCAGGGTTATGTCTCAGCCCCCCCTCCTATTTGTTTTATATATTAACTAGCAGCCCGTCCCGACGTTGTCCGGGTATGAATTGCTGCCAGCCAGTAGTATATTGTTTTGTAGGATTTCGTTTTGATAGCATTTCTTATCTGTGACAGGCCTGTGAAACGCTCCGATTCACAGTGCACTGCTGATGCACTTAAGAGTGCGCGTTCAGTAGTGTGTGAACTCGAGTTTCCCTACTTTATTTTTCCTTGCAATATTATATAGCACAAACTCGACAACATTGCATGTGCACAATTTACATTACAAAAGAACACATTCATTTGTGGTAGGCACGAGGAGACAAAGCGATTTGCCTGGAATCTCAGGATGTTGAGCTGATGCTGAGATTCGAACGTAGCTCCCCAGCTCTAAAGTTCGCAATTCTAGAACTTGTGGCGGGAGGTGTGTCTTAAAGTGTATGTCGATGCTGGCCATCAATGAGAGAGACCTGTGCATTTTTCAAATGGTTGGTGAAAAAATATGAGTATGTTGCTGGAGATGTCGGCCACCGTGCCACCAATGTACTTACCGGGGGAGGGTAAACACCCATTATTCCGCAACTTTCTTTCCGCATACCATCACTCCACATACTTTCATTACGAAAGTACCATGACTCCGCAATGCCATTATAACGCATGGCATTACATTTTATATGCTTTTACCACGCATACATTTACAACGAAATTCGTTGTAAATGCATAAATGGTAAAATCATGTTTTTTTTAAATGTTTGGATAAGGTAAGTATGGGTATAGGGGTGTATGTTTTGGGGTACTGAGGTATATGTTTTGGGGTGTTTGGGTATTTTAAGGGATCGGATATAGTTTTGGGTTATGGGGTACAGGGGTAGTTTTAGCGTTTAGGGATAGGTATGGGTTTTGGGGTAGAGGGGTATTTTTAGGGTTCAGGGCTAGGTTTTGGGGTATTGGGGTATTTTTAGGGTTCAGGGGTAGGTTTGAGTTTTGGGGTATAGGGGTATTTTAAGGGTTTAGGGCTAGGTTTGGGTTTTGGGGTACAGGGGTATTTTTAGGATTCAGGGCTAGGTTTGGGTTTTGGGGTACAGGGGTATTTTAGGGTTCAGAGGTAGGTTTGGGTTTTGGGGTACAGGGTTATTTTTAGTGTTCAGGGCTAGGTTTGGGTTTTGGGGTACAGGGGTATTTTTAGGGATCAGGGGTAGGTTTGGGTTTTGGGGTACAGGGGTATTTTAAGGGTTCAGGGCTAGGTTTGGGTTTTGGGGTACAGGGGTATTTTAGGGTTCAGGGGGTAGGTTTGGGTTTTGGGGTACAGTCATATTTGTAGGGTTCCGGGCTAGGTTTGGGTTTTGGGGTACAGGGGTATTTTTTAGGGTTCAGGGGTAGGTTTGGGTTTTGAGGTACAGGGGTATTTATAGGGTTCAGGGCTAGGTTTGGGTTTTGGGGTACAGGGGTATTTTTAGGGTTTAGGGATAGGTTTGGGTTTTGGGGTACAGGGTATATTTATAGGGTTAAGATGGGTTAGTGTTTAAGGGTGTTAGGGTATTTTAAGGAGTAAGGGTGGGCTATGATTATGGGGTGCAGGGGTATTTAAAGGGAGCAGGGTGGGATTAGCACACGATATGAGCCATGGCATGAAGGGCGGAACGTACAACACGCCCCCAGCATTTGTCACGCCCCCAGCACACGCCCACATCACAACGTAGACATGCCCACAAGGGGCTACTTTTCTGGCACGGTTCTTTTACCTTTTAAATGTATATGGTGGGCGTCTGCATAGCCTATGTCCTTCTGCTGCAACTGCCCTTTCCAACGCTGTATTGGGTGTTGTGATTGGTGCTGTGGTTCCTGAGATTACCCGCCTCAAAGGGCTTGGGCTCTCTCTTTATTATATTAGTATAGATGATTTAAGCAAGTCCTTGGTGACTTTAACCCAGGATGTCCCATCCATCAATGGTAATAAAATTCCGGCATTGTTATATGCCGACGATGCAGTACTGATGGGACGTACCCCAAAAGCCTTACGCACTTTGGTTCATGGCTTTGTAGAGTTCATGGCAGCCCTAAATTTATGTACTAATTTCAAAAAATCTTTCCTGAAGACGTGTGGGTCTGAGAAGCATTTGAATTCACCAATGGTTTTAAATTCAAATCAATTATTGAGCACTCGCACTTTCCCATACCTTGGTTTGGTATTCGCATCTAATGGTTTGTGGAACGACCATGTGGTCTATTGTAGGAGGAAGTTTACCAACTCTATTAACATCAAACTTGGGCTTCCCAGGCCAAGGAGTGCTGAGGTGATGCCCTCTACTCTTAAGATCTATAGACTTCAATGTATACCAGTCGCAACCTATGGTGCGGAAGTCTAGGGGCACACGACTAGTGTCTGCATCCAGGGAGAAGAGAATAGATTTTGTCATAAAATCCTGGGTGCACCCATTTCCTCATCCAAGTATGCAAGCCATAGCGAACTTAACCTCCCATATATAGAAGATTATGTCAAGGCTCGCCCTACACTATTTTGGTTGAGAGTTTGGAATAATCCCGTAGCATTGTTGACAAGAGAGATCAGTTTAGATTGTTTGAACTGTGACAAGGGAATGCACATACCATGGTTGGCTGCGGTTCGCAAAAGTCTAGCTAGTGTACCTGGAACATGTATTTTGAAATCCCTCAGACCTTAGCTCTATTAGTAGTAAATCCCTTTCAAAATACCTTGTATGCATCATATAAAAAAGTCCTAATTACTGAATGTAAAAAAAATTCAGAGGCTAGATACATGGAAATTGAGAATGTGACACCAGCGGTATCTAGATATTTATTAAAACCAATCAGCCGCTGGGAAAGGGATTTACTCTTTCGGCTAAGGACTGACACTATGAAATATTTGTTGTCATTTCCAGTGGGTTTTACTACCAACCTTGATCTCCTACCCTGCCCCTGTAATAACCAACACAAACAAACAATGCTGCACTTTTTATTTTTCTGTTCCTATTTTTTACTCCTCACCAAAAGATTTTTGATTCCGTATTTTAAAGCCCAACATGAAATTGATTATAAAGTAGCCTATGGGAGGGTGTTAGCTCCAAACGATGATGAACTAATCTTCCGGGTTGGATCGTTTTTGAAAGCTGCGGTGCGTACTCGCAATTCTATGCAATCTTGTTAAACCCCTATGTATTTTATTATATCTTTTAAGCTGGTTGTCTTAATGATTGTCTTACCATGAATTATGTACTGTATCACTGGAGGCCCATATTAATCTTGATGTATGCTTTTTAACATGTACTTTTATGAATACGTTGTTTTTTATCCGAATAAAGTTCATATTGATTGATTGATTCAGATTTTGTCCAAACATTTCGTAATAGCCATCTTTACCATAATTTATTAGAATGCATCGTTTTGCTATTTAGAATTGATTATTCTCTTTTGGTTTCTAACCTTGTTTGCATTTATGCTAGTACTTCTCTTCAAACTCTTTGGCCCTTTTCCTACTGTCTCTTATTCTAGATGTTACCCTTCCAAAATGTTGGCCACAAGCCCCATATCATCTTATCCAGACTTTCGCAGTTTTCCTACATTCTAGGGAAAGTGCATCTCTACTAAGACACTCTGCATGGCACTTTTTTTAAAGTCTTCTAATCAAGGAGAAAGAGAGGAACTAGGAGGCTAGTTTGTTTCCCCTGGGTAATAGTTTCAAATCAATAGGAACTAGCTATGTGTGGGGATTTATGTGTCTGTATTTGGAAACCATTAGGTTTTTATGAAGGCCCTCACACCAACCCAGCTGGTTGCATGCTTCATCATCGGGCCCCACCCAAGGCACTGAGTGTGCCTCAGGTGTGCTTCGACGTCAGGTTACTGCAGAGCGGGTTTGTTTTAGTTTGTGAGAGTGCAGTGGGTGTGCTCTGTGTGGGGTTTTAAAATACTGTCCTAGGGGTCCCGAAAGGTTATTTTAATGTTGGGCCCCAGGCAGTCATTAAAAACAAAGGCTTGGGACGTGCTCGGTAGACTTATGGTCTCCGACGTCCAGTGCGGTCTACTAGTTTCAGCCAGGCCTTTTCTTCTACTGGCTTTCTTCAGGACCTTATATGTGAAAGGGTGTTACAGGGATCTAGAGAGTTTGTCAGTTCCCTGTGTGTAAGCACACGCATAGGTGCTTTTATGTGTAATAGGGGTTTCCTCTCGAATTGTACCTGTTCAGGGGAGGAAGAAAAAACAAACAGAGAAGACACATATGTAAAAGCACATCGTATTTAGGCTTTGTACACAAGGTGAGTCCGCACTGGGTGCCTAAGGTGTCAACGGGCATGGCGGTTGTGTAGGCGTCAGTGGCGGTGGGTGGCTAATAGTCGATCTCAGGTATGCGTTACCTATCGTGAAAAAAGCCTAGTTGTGGAAAATGGTGCAAATGACTACATATAAATACATATAAAAAGGTTGCTTACACCGGTGCACAGACATAATATCGACTCCAAAATATCGTTTGGACAGAATAAGGAGTTTTAAATATCATTTGGACAAAATATCGACAGGACAGAATATAGACAGCCAAAATATCGTTTTTAAGGTAAGTGAAGTAATATCGACTGTAAATAATATAGAAAGTGAAAATATGTAAGTATATAATATAGATAGTAAAAAAATTCGTTTTTTAAATAATATTTAATTATTTATAGTGTTTTTTCATGTTATAATATGTGTGAAAAGTGTCATTTTATGTTATAATTAAGTTTAAGTAATGAATTTTATTTTTAATTATTGTGTAATTTAATTCTGTAGCGGGTTGTGGGTTTATAGGGGAATAGGGTGGGAAGTAATTTAATTATAATTAATTAAATATGTAAATTTATTAATTGGTAGTAATATTTAATTAATTGTTAATTAAATAATATTTGTTAATTATATCAAATTTAATTGGTAATTAATTTAATTTAATTGAGTAATTGGTAATTATGTTAATTTAAATAATTTATGTCATGTAGTGGGTTGTGGGTTTATAGGGGAATAGGGTGGGAAGTAATTTAATTATAATTAATTAAATATGTAAATTTATTAATTGGTAGTAATATTTAATTAATTGTTAATTAAAAATATTTGTTGATTATTTAAAATTTAATTGGTAATGAATTAATTTAATTGATTAATTGCTAATTATGTTAAATTAAATTATTTATTTCCTGTAGCGGGTTGTGGGTTTATAGGGGAATAGAGTGGGAAGTAATTTAATAATAAATAATGAAATAATAATATTTATTTTAGGTATACAACGTTTACCACGCAACTTTTACAGCGCACTACCATTACAACGAAACTTTTACAACGCAAATACCATTACAACGCATGTATTTACAACGAATGTTTTTACAACGCAGGTACTTTTACAACACATACCATTACAACGTAAGTATTGGTAAGTATATAATTATATTTAAAATGTTATAGGTTTGGGTTTTTGGGTAAAGGGGTATTTTTAGGCTTCAGGGTCAGTTTTGGGGTTTTGGGTAAAGGGGTATTTTTAGGGTTCAGGGTCAGTTTTCAGTTTTTGGGTAAAGGCGTATTTTTAGGGTTCAGGGTCAGTTTTCAGTTTTTGGGTAAAGGGGTATTTTTAGGGTTCAGGGTCAGTTTTCAGTTTTTGGTTAAAGGGGTATTTTTAGGGTTCAGGGTCAATTTTCAGTTTTTGGGTAAAAGGGTATTTTTAGGGTTCAGGGTCAGTTTTCAGTTTTTGGGTAAAGGGGTATTTTTAGGGTTCGGGGTCAGTTTTCAGTTTTTGGGTAAAGGGGTATTTTTAGGGTTCAGGGTCAGTTTTGGGTTTTTGGGTAAAGGGGTATTTTTAAGGTTCAGGGTCAGTTTGGGGTTTTTGGGTAAAGGGGTATTTTTAGGGTTCAGGGTCAGTTTTGGGTTTTGGGGTACAGGGGTACAGGGTAAAAATAACGTAAATTTAAATTTACATTAAATTACTTAAATTAAATTAAATTAAATTATTTTCAATTATTTTACATTAATAAAAATATTATATACTTTCCAATACTTACGTTGTAATGGTATGCGTTGTAAAGGTATTTGCGTTGTAAATACATTCGTTGTAAATACATGCGTTGTAATGGTATTAGCGTTGTAAAAGTTTCGTTGTAAAGGTATGCGTTGTAAAAGTACGCTATTATTTTATTATATTTTGTTACTATATATATATGTTTTAATAAATATGAAATAAAAAAATATTTATTTAACTTTAATTAATTATTTAATTATTATAAGTTAATTTAAGTAATTTTAAGTATATTTTAGTAATTAATTATTAATATTAATTTAATGTAACACTGTTTTTAGTAAATACGATATTTTTTACAACTATATTTTTGTAAACGATATTTTTAACTCGATATTTTTGTACTTACCTGTTTGTAGATAGAAACTCGATATTTTGAATCTCGATATTTTGTCAACGATATTTTTGATGGTCGATATTCTGTCCCTCGATATTATTTCAGTGATCCGCTTACACCTACTTATGGTAAACAACTCTTCATGGATCTATGCCGGGGGGCCAGGACGATTTGCACTCTGGGTTTGTAAAAGGAGAAGAAAAGAAAAGAAATTGGGATTGCTCAGGCCCAGCACTAGAAGCGCAAAAAGAGTGCTCGCACAGTCACGGCCTCGGCAGCATGACTGGCGGCTGAACCGCTGTAGTGGTATACTCATTGCGCATTGAAGTCGGGCCTTTTGATACCTATTGTCCGGTCAGGAGTTCCGTGGTGAATGCGCTCCTGTTGTGGCAGCTCTTAAATACCCACAAGTTGTGCCAGGTGTTTCTCCCGGAAATGAGAAACACCTGGCACAACTTGGATAATGACATACAGCATTATATTCCAGATATTATTCGCACGATTATGCAGACTTTACCCTAGAAAAAAGTTTTTTCCTTTTCGTACGGACAGCAGACTCTTTCTGATTAGGAAGCCTTTTTGCTCCTCTATTTGTAAGTGCACAAATACTGTGCCTGATTCTCACACTTTGCCACCATTTTTCTTGTATTCTCAACTCTGGCTACTTTTTATTTCTCTTTTTCAGTTCTTACTTTCTCACGCTTATTTATTCTGCAAGTCCTGATGATGATCCCCTTATCCTCTCAAAAGGCTCAAAACATCATCGACTAATACCACAAACCTTTCTGTTTGATTGTACATAGAAATAGGCCATGTTCTAACTTCATGATGCACAACGTTTTAATCACAGATTTGTGAGTAGAGTGTATCACTTCCATAAAAGCACTGAACACGTTTGACTAGACACACCCACTATGTCATCAATATATAATAAGAAAAGTTATTTTTTTAATACTTTGTACACTAATTAAAATAACCATTTGGCATATGCATATTATTGTGATAGTATTAATATGGGGCCAGTGTTTCTGTACATAAGCCTATCCAAGGTCCCAGGAGTCTCTTGGGTTCTTTTGTTGGCTATAGCCCAGGACAGATGTGACCATGAGAGGGGGCAGGAAGCCTTCTAAGTCATCAGGGGAAAATGTTGGAAAAGAAATGGGGAGTGTCACCACCTGACTTGAAACCCAGCTAGAATACAGGTTTCACTATAATTATAGATTTAAATCTTCACTTTTTATAATGTTTTGTCATTTCCACATATCTCTCAGCCAGCAGTTCAAAATATGTAGAACTTGAACCCCTCAACTTTAAGTTCAAGAATAACATTCATGTCCATCACAGTGAGTTATGATGGTAATGGTATTTATCACTCACCAACATTTAATTTTATCCTTAACCCATACAATGGGACTAAAATATATTACACAAAACTAGAAAAACATAGCCTAATCTATCATTCCATCATTAGTCTCGTAGTCTGAGAGTAAGTGTCAGCTCTCTACTCCATAGATCATCAATATTCAACATCAAAATTCAGAATAATCCCTTTTGGGGAATATAATCTGGTGGAGTTGCTGTGTAATTATTTGCAAATGAGCTTGTCCATGGTGTATGAGACTTAAGTCCTCTTTTAGAAGATCAAGGGCTGAAGACAGCATATTGTTCAGGGAATACATTGTTTTGGAGGGCGTTTGTATGCCTTTGTATCTAAACTCATTGGTAGAATTTCTCTATTAGCTTGTCTAATTCTTTCTGTGGGTTCTTTCTCTGAGACTTTGTTGCTATTCACTGTAAATGTTGTAACCCGGCTGCAACTATAAAGCATTTATTTTAAGCTGGATGTGGGCCTAGAAGGAAATAATAAAAATCCCTATTTAAATAAAATTTGGAGATTGCACCTCATGGCTGTTACACTGGAATGTGCTAGTCATTTTAGGTGCAACTTACCCACACGGTATGTAGTAACGGTCACAGGTGTATATCTGTAATACTTGGGGTATGTGAGATTAGCAAAATCATTTTTAATATATTTAATTCAACATCTGTGATGTTTTCTTTTTTTCTGCCATTTAAGAGATTGTGATGAATTAACTTTTGGATTAGATAGTGGTTTTAAAATCTCTTGTGGACCGACATTTTAGATAAGTGATCTACTGAACTGTTTTATTCGGAACAAATATTTCTCAGGCTGTCATGCATTCTCTAAGTATAGATTCTTTACTTTGAATTCCTAAAATTTGACAACATGTTGTACCCTAAATACTATTTTTAACAATGCTTTCTTTACATAGCCTTGTACAGCAGGATTATTTGCATAACATTGGATAGCATGATTTTTAATACATTCATAGGAGTAAATCAGTATATTATTGGTAATAAGGTCCTTTTGTAATTATTCTTGATTTTTTAAATAATAACAAGCCGAAGGATGAAGGATTGGTCCTGTCAGTACAGTTGAAGTAAGAGCATTTCTTTCGGAAATGTGCATAACTGTTTCAAAGTCAGGCCTAGCAGAGTTCCGATTGGGTGTGATTATATATCTCTCAAGGATAACAAGTTTTATGTCTGTAGAGATGGCCAAAATGGTGGTAAGAATATAGTTTCTTATAATTATCAGCATTTAAATAAGTATCCTTGTTGTCAAACGCTATTTAAACCTGTAGATCTAACATCATACATTTAACTGTTTTAATGTTGCATTCATCTGATAAGGAACTAGGTACTGTTAAATATTCAATTGAAACATTTAAAACATAGAGTATCTGTAGCAGTTCAGTGGGTCCTTTTTTTTAATATGGAACATTTTTCCTAAACCAGACCACCCACCACAGGTGATATTAACATCATGATGATATTGTCAGGCTTTATAATAAGAAGAGTGTGACTGTAGTTCTCAAACCACATGTAAAGACACGTTTTAGGAAGAATGTAATATCCATTTAACAAAAATAAAACAGCATGATGAGTCACATTAGAAGGAACGCACTACATTAGCAATCAAGAATTAGGACCATGGTAGTATTAGATACCTGTCCTGAAACCAATAATAAACAAGGAACAACCTGTGACATTATGGGACTGTTGAGTATGTTGAAAAACCATTTATTTCAAAGTTAGAGACATTTTTATAAAAGATCATTGAAATTGCTGAAATCGCTGAAATCGCTGCACTAGGTTCCTCTGTGTAATCTGTTGCTAGGAAGAAGTTAGCATTATAACCTAAAACATAAAAAATATGCCTTAGAAGTAAAAACAAGTTGATATTAGTGATAGACCATTTCAATGAAAACCATAAGTCAAAAGCTTTAAATTTAAATACATTTGATCGGGATTGTTGAATACAAAAAATACTATAGTACAAACAAGCAGTCTTTAGCATCTTGAAAAAAATGTAGTGGCTAAAATGTATATGTGACAACCAGGAAGAAGTCTGTTGATAGTCATAGCCATGAGGCATATTTCCTTTTCAGTTTTAAAGCAGTAGAGATAAGGTTTATGACCGAGAAACAAGTTGTGGAAGAATCAAACATTGTAAAAAGTGCATCCCTTCTTGATGTGTATTAAAATTCAGATGTAATAAAATCTAGCATAAAAAACACGATTTTAAAGTGCTATACAATGTACAAAAAAGCATTAACTATTTCATAAATTGGGTGGAAACAGAGTCACAAGGGCAATAAGGGAGTGAGGCAAACCAATTGTCTGTCGGGGGAAAGCTACTAGAAAGTGGATTGGACTTAATCTTAGATGAGTGAGGTTAAATCTTTGTTCAGGTTTCTGTTTCAACGATAATTATGGTTTCATCCCTGAGGTGATTGAAATTGGCAAATATTGAAGAACTGAAACCATGTCAAGGGACGTTACTAATCAGCATACTACCTGTCAGCAAAAAATATTTATTTGTTCGAGCTCCTTATTGTGGAGGCCAATGCTGGCTTGGGAGTCGAAAAGAGGATTGAAACCCAGATCTCGGTGAGTGTTCTTAACATATGATAGCCAAGGGTAGCTAACATATTACTTAGGTTAAGGCAGTCCTCTAAAACCTTGCAGGAGAAACTTGTCCTAGGTGTAACCAATAATTTCAACCATAATAAAATGGGAACCAAACTTACTTCATCCCCCAAAAACCTAAAGCCAATTCATGATGTGAAATAAAACTTGTTGTAGTTTTAGAAATGTCAGGAGTCTACCTGTTGGACCTGGCATCCTTTGGTGTGTTTCTCCTGTCTTTTTGCTGTCTGACCTCTCGATTTTGACTCTGTCTTTGCTGGTTTAGTGTCTCTGCGCGCTTTCTCACTGCTGTTCAGTGTTAAAGTGCAAGTGCTTCTATTGTAAATTGGATTATGGATTGGTGTTTCCATGATTGGCATATTTGATTTACTGATAAGTCCCTAGCAACGTGGAATGGGAGTGCCAGGGCCTGTAAATGAAATGCTGGTAGTCGGCATGAGGCAATGGTTGTGCCACCCACACAAGCAGCCTTTTAAAGGGTTCTCCAAACTGCCACTGCAGTGTCTGTGTACAGTTTTTACTGCCTTGTCGACTTGGCAAGTGCACCCACTTGCCAAGCCCTAACCTTCTCTTTTAGTACATGTGAGTAACCCCTAAGGCAGGCCCAAGGTACCCCTTGGGCATGGTGCAGTGCATTTGAGAGGTAGGACATGTACTGGTGTGTGTGACATATCCTGATAGCAAACTACAGTGTAATTTGTTTTTCACTGTTGAAAGGCAATCTGTCCCATAGGATAGAATGGAGCATACGTTGTCACATCTTACAAGTATATCTTCCCATTGGGACCAGATGGAGAAATAGAGTTCAGTATGCCTGAACTCAGAATGTAGAAATGCATCTTTTAGTAAAGATGATTTCTAGGTAATGTGTTTGAAAATACCACTTTTATAAAGTAGGTATGTTCATGCTTGCCATCCTGTGTGCCTCTGCTGGGTTGCGGACTGACTGTCTGGATTTTAAGTGACAGGGGCTGGGGATGTGCATTCTCTTCAGACAGTCACTGGGGGGGTTGAGGTGTGTCCTGCCTTTCCTGGATGAGTCAGGGCTGGACTGAATAGACCTGGGCTGCATTTAGAGTAGTGGGAGGAGATTTCCTTGCGCCTGAATGGGCCTGGTCTGCCATTGACAATGCTGTCTCCACCTCTTGCCGGGAAGCTGTGCCAGAGAGGACCAAACTGGTTTGGACTAAGCACAGACACTCTCTGCCCCAGATAACGAAGAGAAATGCTGTATAAATATTGGGGCCCAGATCCCAGAACTTTAGAACTTGCTTGGATCAAGGAACCTGCCAAGAAGAAGAGCTGGAAGTGCTGCCAGGAGGAGTACGGCCCCCATGCTACGTTGTTGCTTTGTTGGGTTGGCCTGCAGTTGGTGCTTCTGCCTTGGGCAGAGAAAGCACTGGACTGACATTTCTTTTACTTGTTGCTGAATATCTCCAAGGGCTTAAAATAGAGCTTGCCTACTGTTCATGAAGTTTCAGGGACCGCAAATACTTCACCTACCTCTGGATACCGCCTCTGGAACCGTGGTTTCAGTTGCCACAGAGGGGGAAAGCAGCAGACACTGCCACCAACACCACTTTGGACTCCGTGTCCTGAAGGCACTACAGAGAGCACCGCCACACTTTGTACCACAACCCTGGTCTCACCGATGACTGCCACTGCCACTGAGCCGCTGCTTGCACCGCAACCTGTGGGCACCGCCAACCGCCTCACTTCCATCTACCGCCCTGGTCCCACCGATAATGTCGCTGCCCGCTGACTGTGACACCCATAACCGCACCATCGTATAGTGGCACTGCTCGTAAGTTACACAGTGCACAGCCCCATCCCACTCCGCCGTCTGGGCTGACCAAAGCCAGCCCCATCAAACGGGATTGTCACCTGCATGTGACCTGTCAGCACCTGCACGAGCACCTCCTCATTCTGGTCTCACTGAGTCCACTGGATGACAGTCATCGAGCCGTTTCCTGCACAGCGACTTGATGCCACCGTGGGATGCACAGCTACGCTTCACATTGCAATCACAAAGTTTGCCACAGCCGGCCCGCACCGATGCGGTTGGCTTGAACCAAAGGTACTGTTTACGAGTCTGCTGGCACTAAAACCGGCTGCACCGACAAGGTCGGCCGAAACTGTTCAATTCTGTTGTTTTCAGCACCGCAGTAGCGCCGTACGAAGCTACCGGCTACAAGGAACTGCATTTTAAAGTTATTTCTTCAAAGTGCCATTTTTTGACTACTGAATTTGGATCTTTTATCATTTTTGGTCTTGTTTGCACAGATAAATATTTGTTATTTTTTATAAAACTTGTGTGGTATCCTTTTGTAGTATTTATACTGTATTACTGTTGGTTATGTGCAAATGCTTTACACACTGCCTCTGAGATAAGCCTGACTGCTCATGCCAAGCTACCAAGAGGGTGAGCAGCGGTTATTTTAGGATTGTAAAACAATTTAGTGGATAAATGTATATAGCTGTAGCAAGCAGTCATATTTCCTTCTCAGTTTTAAAGCAGAAGAGATAATGTTTATGACGAGAAACAAGTTGCGGAAGAATCAAACATTATAAATAGTGCAACCCTTCTTGATCTGTAATAAAATTCATATGTCATAAAATCGGGCATAAAAACAAGTTTTTAAAGTGCTATACAATGTGCAAAAAAGCATAAACTGCTACATAGATTGGGTGGAAACAGAGTCACAACAAGGGCAATGAAGGAGTGAGGCAAACCAATTGCCTGTCGGGGAAAAGCCACTAGAAAGTGGATCAGACTTAATCTTAGACGAGTGAGGTTAAATCTTTTTTCAGGATTCTCTATCAAAGATAAGTATGGGTCCATCCCTGAGGTGGTTGAAATTGGCACATATTGAAGAAATGAAACCATGTCAAGGGACTTTACTATTTACTATTCTCTCCCTTGGCAAAACAGTCTTTCTTTTTCTATATCGTTATTGTGGAGGCCAATGCTGCCTTGGGATGTCGAAAAGAGAGTGTTCTTAACATATGCTAGCCAGGGGATAGCTAACATATTACTTAGGCTAAGGCAGTCCTCCAAAACTGTGCAGGAGAAACTCATCTCAGATGTAACCCATAATTCAACCATAATAAAATGGGAGCCAAAACCCAATTTAAGATGTGAAATAAAACTTGTTATAGTTCTAAAGATTTCAGGAGTCTATACAAAAATGTATTTTTGGCTGCCTGCAGAGTACCCAGTCCTGCATGCCCCATACTCCTTCTCCATATGTACCAGCTTAGAGATCTTTACTTATATGTAACATGGGCATCTCTCATATATAACTTGGGCATCTCTCTAAGTGGCTTATGGCCTAGCTTTTTCGTGAGGCTGAAAATCAATTCACAATATGCTGCCATCTTCTGGATTCTTTGGGTGATTAACCTATCCCAAATCAAGTTGGCATCAAACAAAATGCCCAAATATTTCAGACTAGATATCTTGGTAATAGGGGTCTCCCCAATAAAAAAACTTTTGGAGCTGGTATTTTTTAGACCACAGCTCTGAATAAAAGATTTTTTGTAATTGACCTTTAAATTTAAATCCTCATAAAACCATTAAAACCGTCTAAAAGGGCAGGTAGTCCATTAACTGTCCTCGCGATAAGAACTGCATTGTTTGTATACAAATGTACAGGGATCAGACAAGGACCTATTTTGGAAACATCTTTGCTGCAGGAAACTAAAACAGAGTCTAGGTGTTAATGTAGAATAAAAACTAAGAAATGTGCCAGCATACAGCCCTGTCTTTTCGGTCATCTAACCCATGTGGGGTGAGTGTAATCACTAGTTTAAGTGTAACACACTTTTATGGTTCTGTCCCAATGGAGGGCCTTAAGACATCAAGTAAGGGGTCAAAACCACCCTGTTCCAGCGACTCCAATAATTACCCCCTATAAACTAGGCCAAAAGCACAGGAGAGGTCCATAAAGGACATATGTATGGCCCGTTCGTGACCCTGATGTATTTTCATAGGATTAGGGAAAGATTCAGCGCTTGTTCAACAGTTCCGAGGCCGGAACTGAATCCAAATTGGACTTCAGCGAAAAAAGAATTAGCCCCAGCCCAATCTTCTAGTTTGCCAAAACAACCCACCCTAGGATTATAACAGAGTAGTCTAGTAGTGAAATAGGCAGGCGTGTCCGGCACAAGTAACATCGGTGAGGCGCTGGGGCGGGTCAGGGTCGGGAAGTTGAAAGATGACTTGATAGGGAAAGTAAAATAAAAAATAAATAAAACCACTTACCTAGCACAAGTTAACTGGTTTTGTTTATTTGTTTATTATTACGGGGACCCCATCAGGGCCTTACAACTACCCAGCCGCTGAACTAAGAATGGCTTTAGACACATCTGCCACGGCAAGGGATTAACTTAAATGTTTCATAGCAGGTAAGGGAAGCACTGGTTTCTATTCAAAGCTGGGGTTTGTTTCATAACCCACTCCCTTGCAAATATATTACACTGATCTCTTCAGGTACTAAGGAGGTAAATGCTACCTCCTCTACTAAGGGTGCATCCTTAATAAAGACTGGAGGCCAGTCTTCCTCTGCAAGAATGATATTGTAAACATCATCTAAATGTGCAATTCATTTTGCAAAGTATGTCGCCTGGAAAATATATTTTGACATTATAAATCCTTTCTTGAGGATTTAAAAACCTGTCTGATGTCTCAACTTGTATATATTCAGTAGCCAGACTCATCACTGGAAACTCCTGGAGAGTCTGTGAACTACTGTCGCTTCTTCTGCACCATCGCCCAAGTACAGTTTGACATTAGTATCAATAGATTGAACTGCACGTTTCTTAGCTAATCCCATTGCTTTTTTTATGAGTGTCTCAGAGTTAGAACCTTTCTCTCCTTTTGTAACACTAACTTCAGCTTCTCATCCCGGTTCACTTTTTCCTTGTCATATTCTTCTTTTCTGCAGTGCTCAGTCTGTCTACTCCTTTCTGTTCTTTTACCGTCAGAATCTTGAAAAGAAAAGGAAGAATGATATCAGACTACTGATACCGATCCGACTTTTGAATTCTTATCACAGTTCCTCAAATTGTTACCATCCATCCTCGATTGCTAAATTGACGGAGATCCTGTCTGGTTTTTTCTGTTTCTTCCTTTGCTTTTTTCTATTTTTTTTGTTATTTTTTGTTATTTTTTTTATTTTAATGTCACAAACAACAATTGAGAAAACAACCAAACATACATAACACAAGCAATAATAGAACCAACAAGAGCATCACAAATTGTACAATCATTAAAAAAGAAAATTCCACGTATCTCGAATAAGATAGTCAAACAAATGATAATCTAAATAAGTGAAATCTAAATCAAAATCATGGCACTTAAAATAGATTAGAAAAAATTGTACGTACAAATGGAATAATAAATGAGACCAGCGCAAATTAAAAATCCAGAAAGTATGAAGAGAAAAAGAAAAAAGAAGAAAAAGAAGGCTTAGAACAAGCGGCAGCAATTAATCCCATTGCAAACTTGCCCACACCTTCCCGAATTTACCCTAGAGCGTACACCCTGCGCTTTTGCTAGCGCTAGTTCCATTTCATAAACTCCCCTGAGCAGCAACCAAAGATCACTAGTCTTAGGACTCACTGACTCAATGCAGGCCGTGGCAATGCAGTGCCGCGCAGCAATAATAACAATTGAGACTAGTGATTTAGGTAAATTACCTGACTCAGTGACCACAGCCAGATTTATTTCTCTTTCCATTAGCTGCAATGATGTACCTGACAACCTACTCAACGCCGAGGCAATCTCCAACCTGAATATATTTAAGCATGGACATGAGAAAAACATGTGTCTAAGATCCGCAGTGTACAAGTTGCACTTTGGGTAGAAAGATTTCAAAGAGCCCTTGGAATTTGCCCATTTTTAAATAATCTGCGGAGTATAATATAGCATAAGCATAATACGGTGCTGGTGCAACTTTAGATTGATTGAGAAAACAGCAGAATTAATTGTAGCCAAGGACTCATGAAAATCTTCCATGGTAATTTCAGTTAAAAACAACTGGTTAATCTTAGCTACCTTCATCACGCCATCATCCTTCGTTTGTTGCATAAAACACTGATATGCTTTACCAATCTGGCCCCGGGCAGAAGTGTGAAAAATAGCCCTAAGTACAGCAGTAGTATTGGGGAGACCATACAAACCCTTCTCTTGCAGAAAATAGTTTCTAATTTGCAGATACTTAAAAAATGAATTCTGTAGTATCCCGAACTCACTTTGTAAGGAAGCAAATGACCTAAAGCCCCCTTCATCATAAATCTGCCCCAGGCGAATTATTCCAGCCTGTTGCCACTTTCTGCAGACGGTGTCCGAAAAAATTCCCGGGAACCCGAAAACACCACCAGCTGATCCGCGCCACCAAGAAAACCGCATTCATGGAACGATTGAACAACAACGCACACAACAGCAAGGAACTCTTCAACATCGTGAAAGAGCTCTCCAACCCCAACGCCGGAAACAACGACATCACCCCTTCGCAAGACCTCTGCAACTCCCTCGCCTCCTACTTCCACAACAAGATCGCGGACATACACAACAGCTTCAGCACTCAACCAACGCACGCCACGACCGAACCGCCGCCCCCCACCACCACCCTCCGCGCCTGGACCCCGATCAGCACCGAAGACACCATCCGCACGATGAACTCCATCCACTCCGGATCTCCGACCGACCCCTGCCCTCACCACGTCTTCAACAAGGCCGACGCTGTCATCGCACCCCACCTGCGGGACATCATCAACACCTCCTTCGACATCGCCACCTTCCCGGAGAGCTGGAAGCACGCCGAACTCAGCGCTCTACTCAAGAAACCATCAGCAGACCCTACCGACCTCAAGAACTACCGCCCCATCTCGCTGCTCCCGTTTCCGGACAAAGTCATCGAGAAGACCGTCAACAAGCAACTGGCCGCCTTCCTCGAGACGAACGGCTCCCTCGACCCCTCACAGTCTGGCTTCCGGGCCAACCACAGCACCGAGACCGCCCTGATCGCAGCTACAGATGACATCCGAGCCCTGCTCGACAACGGAGAAACAGCGGCCCTCATCCTCCTGGACCTCTCCGCGGCCTTCGACACTGTCTGCCACCGCACCCTAGTACAGCACCTCAGCAACGTCGGAATCCAGGAGAAGGCACTGGAGTGGATCACCTCCTTCCTCGCCGGAAGGACACAGAGAGTCTGCCTCCCCCCGTTCAGATCGGAGGCCACCGAAGTCATCTGCGGCGTTCCTCAAGGCTCCTCGCTCAGCCCAACTCTCTTCAACGTCTACATGAGCCCCCTCGCAGCCATCGCACGCCAGCACAACCTGAACATCATCTCCTACGCAGACGACACCCAGCTGATCCTCTCCCTCACCAACGACCCCGCCACCGCCAGAGCCAACCTGCACGAAGTGATGACAGTCGTAGCCAAATGGATGTCGAACAGCCGCCTGAAACTGAACTCGGACAAGACGGAAGTCCTCATCCTGGGATCCTCACCCTCCGCCTGGGACGACTCCTGGTGGCCCCCCGCCCTGGGCAGCGCACCAAAACCAACTGACCACGCACGCAACCTGGGCTTCATCCTGGACTCCTCCCTCTCCATGACAAGACAAGTCAACGCCGTCTCCTCGTCGTGCTTCAACATCCTGCGAATGCTACGCAAGATCTTCCAATGGATCCCCACCGAGACCAGGAAGACGGTCACCCAGACCCTCGTCACCAGCCGTCTGGACTACGGCAACTCCCTCTACGCCGGTACCACCGCCAAACTCCAGAAGAGACTTCAGCGGATCCAGAACACCTCAGCACGACTCATCCTGGACATCCCCCGCCGCAGCCACATCTCCGGACACCTGAGAGACCTGCACTGGCTCCCGGTCAACAAGAGAATCACCTTCCGGCTCCTCACCCACACACACAAAGCCCTACACAACCAAGGACCAGGATACCTCAACAGCCGCCTCAACTTCTACGCTCCCACGCGCCAGCTTCGATCGACCAGCCACGCCCTCGCCGCCGTCCCCCGCATCCGAAGAGCCACCACAGGAGGAAGGGCCTTCTCCTACCTGGCCGCCAAGACTTGGAACTCCCTTCCGACCCACCTCCGCCTGACCCAGGACCACCTCGCCTTCAGGAAGCAGCTCAAGACCTGGCTGTTCGAGCAGTAGCGGTCCCCCCCCCCAGCGCCTTGAGACCCTCCGGGTGAGTAGTGCGCTATACAAATGTTCTGATTGATTGATTGATTGATTGATTGAACCTAGGGTCATCCCATAAATAAGTAAATTTGTGTAAGTCAGGCAAAGAATAAGTTTTACACATATATTGCCATATATTATAAATATGCCTAGCTACCTTGAAGCGAACTCTCTTGAAATAGTTTGGGTCTGACATATAGTATAACAAAAAAACACTGTTAATACCGAATGTAAGCTGATACGCTAACCAGGTTTTGCCCACCCTTGGTCCAAAGAGTACACTCTGAACACGATTAAGAAAGGCAGCCCAAAAGTAAGTTTTGAAGTCGGGAAGCTGAAAACCACCTTGCTCATAAGTCAACTTAATATATCTGAGAGCTCTCCTTGCTTTGCGATAGCCCCATATAAAGCTACCAATAACAGAATCAAGTCGCTTAAAAAAACAATCAGCATGATGAGTCACATTAGAAGGAAAGCACTACATTAGCAATCAAGAATTAGGACCAAGGTAGTATTAGATACCTGTCCTGAAACCAATAATAAACAAGGAACAATCTGTGACATTATGGGACTGTTGAGTATGTTGACAAACCATTTATTTCAAAGTTAGAGCCATTTTTATAAAACATCATTGAAATTGCTGAAATCGCTGCACTAGGTTCCTCTGTGTAATCTGTTGCTAGGAAGAAGATAGCATTATAACCTAAAACATAAAAAACATGCCTTAGAAGTAAAAACAAGTTGATATTAGTGATAGACCATTTCAATGAAAACCATAAGTCAAAAGCTTTAAATTTAAATACATTTGATCTGGATTGTTGAATACAAAAAGTACTATAGTACAAACAAGCAGTCTTTAGCATCTTGAAAAAAATGTAGTGGCTAAAATGTATATGTGACAACCAGGAAGAAGTCTGTTGATAGCCATAGCCATGAGGCATATTTCCTTTTCAGTTTTAAAGCAGTAGAGATAAGGTTTATGACCGAGAAACAAGTTGTGGAAGAATCAAACATTGTAAAAAGTGCATCCCTTCTTGATGTGTATTAAAATTCAGATGTAATAAAATCTGGCATAAAAAACACGATTTTATAGTGCTATACAATGTACAAAAAAGCATTAACTATTTCATAAATTGGGTGGAAACAGAGTCACAAGGGCAATAAGGGAGTGAGGCAAACCAATTGTCTGTCGGGGGAAAGCTACTAGAAAGTGGATTGGACTCAATCTTAGATGAGTGAGGTACAGGGCCCGATGTAGGTAATTCTTATTTACCACTTCTTAAATACCGAATTTTACCGATTCGGTATTTAAGAAGTGGTAAATATGAAGGGGGGAGTTGTAGGTATTTCAGAATCTGTAAATACCGAATCGTTAAGATTCGGTATTTATCGATTCTGTAAATACCGAATCGGTATTGCCCATTGATTCCTATGGGCTTTGAAGCCCATAAGAATCAATTGGAAATACCGATTCTGTAATTACAGAATCGGTAAATTCCGATTTTAGCAAGGGTGCAGGGGGTGTCACTTTGACACCCTCTAGCACCCCAAAGACGGGCAAGTGAGCCATGTGGCAGACAGACATGCCCTAAGGGCATGTCTGTCTTTCACATGGCTAGGTGTGCATGCACACATGTGCATGCACACCTGGATTCGGTATTTTACCACCCAATTGGATTGGGTGGTAAAATACCGAATCTGAAAGGCCTGCGGCACTCAAAGATGTGATACCTACATGTGCTTTTACAGAATAGGTATTTTTACCGAGTCTGTATTTACCGATTCGGTAATTTTACAGAATCTGTAAATACAGATTCGTAAAATACCGATTCTGTAAAGCATGCTCCTACATTAGAAAACCCTAATACCGGTCGGAAACAGCCGAAATCGACCGTTTCCGACCGGTATTAGGGCTCCTACATCTGGCCCTAAATCTTTGTTCAGGTTTCTGTTTCAACGATAAATATGGTTTCATCCCTGAGGTGATTGAAATTGGCAAATATTGAAGAACTGAAACCATGTCAAGGGACTTTACTAATCAGCATACTACCTGTCAGCAAAAAATATTTATTTGTTCGAGCTCCTTATTGTGGAGGCCAATGCTGGCTTGGGAGTCAAAAAGAGGATTGAAACCCAGGTCTCGGTGAGTGTTCTTAACGTATGATAGCCAAGGGTAGCTAACATATTACTTAGGTTAAGGCAGTCCTCTAAAACCTTGCAGGAGAAACTTGTCTCAGGTGTAACCAATAATTTCAACCATAATAAAATGGGAACCAAACTTACTTCATCCCCCAAAAACCTAAAGCCAATTCATGATGTGAAATAAAACTTGTAGTAGTTTTAGAAATGTCAGGAGTCTACCTGTTGGACCTGGCATCCTTTGGTGTGTTTCCCCTGTCTTTTTGCTGTCTGGCCTCTCGATTTTGACTCTGTTTTTGATGGTTTAGTGTCTCTGCGCGCTTTCTCACTGCTGTTCTGTGTTAAAGTGCAAGTGCTTCTATTGTAAATTGGATTATGGATTGGTGTTTCCATGATTGGCATATTTGATTTACTGATAAGTCCCTAGCAACGTGGAATGGGAGTGCCAGGGCCTGTAAATGAAATGCTGGTAGTCGGCATGAGGCACTGATTGTGCCACCCACACGAGCAGTCTTTTAAAGGGTTCTCCGAACTGCCACTGCAGTGTCTGTGTACAGTTTTTACTGCATTGTCGACTTGGCAAGTGCACCCACTTGCCAAGCC
Organism: Lissotriton helveticus; assembly: GCF_964261635.1. NCBI lineage: Eukaryota > Metazoa > Chordata > Amphibia > Caudata > Salamandridae > Lissotriton > Lissotriton helveticus. Next base: position 1,766,933,530 of record NC_136057.1, read on the forward strand.
CTAACCTTCTCTTATAGTACATGTGAGTAACCCCTAAGGCAGGCCCAAGGTACCCCTATGGGCATGGAGCAGTGCATTTGAAAGGTAGGACATGTACTGGTGTGTGTGACATATCCTGATAGTAAACTACAGTGTAATTTGTTTTTCACTGTTGAAAGGCAATCTGTCCCATAGGATAGAATGGAGAATACGTTGTAACATCTTACAAGTATATCTTCCCATTGGGACCAGATAGAGAAATAGAGTTCAGTATGCCTGAACTCAGAATGTAGAAATGCATCTTTTAGTAAAGATGATTTCTAGGTTATGTGTTTGAAAATACCACTTTTATAAAGTAGGTATCTTCTTGCTTGCCATCCTGTGTGCCTCAGCTGGGTTGTGGACTGACTGTCTGGATTTTGAGTGACAGGGGCTGGGGATGTGCATTCTCTTCAGACAGTCACTGGGGGGGTTGAGGTGTGTCCTGCCTTTCCTGGATGAGTCAGGGCTGGACTGAATAGACCTGGGCTGCATTTAGAGTAGTGGGAGGAGATTTCCTTGCGCCTGAATGGGCCTGGTCTGCCATTGACAATGCTGTCTCCACCTCTTGCCGGGAAGCTGTGCCAGAGAGGACCAAACTGGTTTGGACTGAGCACAGACACTCTCTGCCCCAGATAACGAAGAGAAATGCTGTTAAATATTCGGGCCCAGATCCCAGAACTTTAGAACTTGCTTGGATCAAGGAACCTGCCAAGAAGAAGAGCTGGAAGTGCTGCCAGGAGGAGTACGGCCCCCATGCTGAGTTGTTGCTTTGGCCTGCTGTTGGTGCTTCTGCCTTGGGCAGAGAAAGCACTGGACTGACATTTCTTTTACTTGTTGCTGAATATCTCCAAGGGCTTAAAATAGAGCTTGCCTACTGTTCATGAAGTTTCAGGGACAGCAAAGACTTCACCTACCTCTGGATACCGCCTCTGGAACCGTGGTTTCAGTTGCCACAGAGGGGGAAAGCAGCAGACACTGCCACCAACACCACTTTGGACTCCGTGTCCTGAAGGCACTACAGAGAGCACTGCCACACTTTGTACCACAACCCTGGTCTCACCGATGGCTGCCACTGCGCCGCTGCTTGCACCGCAACCTGTGGGCACCGCACTCCGCACCGTCTCACTTCCCTCTACCGCCCTGGTCCCACCGACAATGTCACTGCCCGCTGACTGTAACACCCATAACCGCACCATCGTATAGTGGCACTGCTTGTAAGTTACACAGTGCACAGCCCCATCCCACTCCGCCGTCTGGGCTGACCAAAGCCAGCCCCATCAAACGGGATTGTCACGTGCATGTGACCTGCCAGCACCTGCACAAGCACCACCTCATTCTGGTCTCACTGAGTCCACTGGATGACAGTCACCGAGCCGTTTCCTGCACAGCGACTTGATGCCACCGTGGGATGCACAGCTACGCTTCACATTGCAATCACAAAGTTTGCCACAGCCGGCCCGCACCGTTGCGGTTGGCTTGAACCAAAGGTACTGTTTACGTGTCTGCTGGCACTAAACCCGGTCCGCACCGACAAGGTCGGCCGAAACTGTTCAATTCTGTTGTTTTCTGCACCGCAGTAGCACCGTACGAAGCTACTGGCTACAAGGAACTGCATTTTAAAGTTATTTCTTCAAAGTGCCTATTTTTGACTACTGAATGTGGATCTTTTATCATTTTTTGTCTTGTTTGCACAGATAAATATTGGTTATTTTTTTATAAAACTTGTGTGGTATCCTTTTGTAGTATTTATACTGTATTACTGTTGGTTATGTGCAAATGCTTTACACACTGCCTCTGAGATTAGCCTGACTGCTCATGCCAAGCTACCAAGGGGGTGAGCAGCGGTTATTTTAGGATTGTAAAAAAAATTTGTGGATAAATGTATATAGCTGTAGCAAGCAGTCATATTTCCTTCTCCGTTTTAAAGCAGAAGAGATAATGTTTATGACGAGAAACAAGTTGCGGAAGAATCAAACATTATAAATAGTGCAACCCTTCTTGATGTGTAATAAAATTCATATGTCATAAAATCGGGCATAAAAACAAGTTTTTAAAGTGCTATACAATGTGCAAAAAATCATAAACTGCTTCATAGATTGGGTAAACAGAGTCACAACAAGGGCAATGAAGGAGTGAGGCAAACCAATTGCCTGTCGGGGAAAAGCCACTAGAAAGTGGATCCGACTTAATCTTAGACGAGTGAGGTTAAATCTTTTTTCAGGATTCTCTATCAAAGATAAGTATGGGTCCATCCCTGAGGTGGTTGAAATTGGCACATATTGAAGAAATGAAACCATGTCAAGTGACTTTACTATTTACTATTCTCTCCCTTGGCAAAACAATCTTTCTTTTTCCATATCGTTATTATGGAGGCCAATGCTGCCTTGGGATGTCGAAAAGAGAGTGTTCTTAACATATGCTTGCCAGGGGATAGCTAACATATTACTTAGGCTAAGGCAGTCCTCCAAAACTGTGCAGGAGAAACTCATCTCAGATGTAACCCATAATTCAACCATTATAAAATGGGAGCCAAAACCCAATTCAAGATGTGAAATAAAACTTGTTATAGTTCTAAAGATTTCAGGAGTCTATCCAAAAATGTATTTTTGGCTGCCTGCAGAGTACCCAGTCCTGCATGCCCCATACTCCTTCTCCATATGTACCAGCTTAGAGATCTTTACTTATATATAACATGGGCATCTCTCTAAGTGGCTTATGGCCTAGCTTTTTCGTGATGCTGAAAATCAATTCACAATATGCCGCCATCTTCTGGATTCTTTGGGTGATTAACCTATCCCAAATCAAGTTGGCATCAAACAAAATGCCCAAATAATTCAGACTACATATCTTAGTAATAGGGGTCTCCCCAATAAAAAAACTTTTGGAGCTGGTATTTTTTAGACCACAGGTCTGAATAAAAGATTTTTTGTGATTGACCTTTAAATTTAAATCCTCATAAAACCATTAAAACCGTCTAAAAGGGCGGGTAGTCCATTAACTGTCCTTGCGATAAGAACTGCATTGTTTGTATACAAATGTACAGGGATCAGACAAGGACCTATTTTGGAAACATCTTTGCTGCAGGAAACTAAAACAGAGTCTAGGTGTTAATGTAGAATAAAAACTAAGAAATGTGCCAGCATACAGCCCTGTCTTTCCGGTCATCTAACCCATGTGGGGTGAGTGTAATGACTAGTTTAAGTGTAACACACTTTTATAGTTCTGTCCCAATGGAGGGCCTTAAGACATCAAGTAAGGGGGTCAAAACCACCTTGTTCCATCAACTCCAATAATTACTCCCTATAAACTAGGTACTAGGCCAAAAGCACAGGAGAGGTCCATAAAGGCCATATGTATGGCCCCGCTCATGACCCTGATGTATTTTCATAGGATTAGGGAAAGATTCAGCGCTTGTTCAACAGTTCTGAGGCCGGAACTGAATCCAAATTGGACTTCAGCGAAAAAAGAATTAGCCCCAGGCCAATCTTCTAGTTTGCCAAAACAACCCACCCTAGGATTATAACAGAGGAGTCTAGTAGTGAAATAGGCAGGCGTGTCCGGCACAGGTAACATCGGTGAGGCGCTGGGGCGGGGCGGGGGCGGGAAGTTGAAAGATGACTTGATAGGGAAAGTAAAATAAAAAATAAATAAAACCACTTACCTAGCACACGGCAAGAGATTAACTTAAATGTTAAATGTTTCATAGCAGGTAAGGGAAGCACTGGTTTATATTCAAAGCTGGGGATTGTTTCATAACCCACTCCCTTGCAAATATATTACACTGATGTCTTCAGGTACTAAGGAGGTAAATGCTACCTCCTCTACTAAGGGTGCATCCTTAATAAAGACTGGAGGCCAGTCTTCCTCTGCAAGAATGATATTGTAAACATCATCTAAATGTGCAATTCATTTTGCATAGTATGTCGCCTGGAAAATATATTTTGACATTATAAATCCTTTCTTGAGGATTTAAAAACCTGTCTGATGTCTCAACTTGTATATATTCAGTAGCCAGACTCATCACTGGAAACTCCCGGAGAGTCTGTGAGCTCCTGTCGCTTCTTCGGCACCATCGCCCAAGTCCAGTTTGACATTAGTATCAATAGATTGAACTGCACGTTTCTTAGCTAATCCCATTGCTTTTTTTTATGAGTGTCTCAGAGTTGGAACCTTTCTCTCTTTTTGTAACACTAACTCAGCTTCTCATCCCGATTCACTTTTTCCTTGTCATATTCTTCTTTTCTGCAGTGCTCAGTCTGTCTACTCCTTTCTGTTCTTTTACCGTCAGAATCCTGAAAAGAAAAGGAAGAATGATATCAGACTACTGATACCGATCTGACTTTTGAATTCTTATCACAGTTCCTCAAATTGTAACCATCCATCCTCGATTCCTAAATTGACGGAGATTCTGTCTGTTTTTTTCTGTTTCTTCCTTTGCTTCTTTCTATTTTTTTTTTTAATTATTAATTTTTTATTTTAATGTCACAAACAACAAATGAGAAAACAACCAAACATACATAACACAAGCAATAATAGAACCAACAAGAGCATCACAAATTGTACAATCATTAAAAAAGAAAATTCCACGTATCTCGAATAAGATAGTCAAACAAATAATAATCTAAATAAGTGAAATCTAAATCAAAATCATGGCACTTAAAATAGATTAAAAAAAATTGTACGTACAAATGAAATAATAAATAAGACCAGCGCAAATTAAAAATCCAGAAAGTATGAAGAGAAAAAGAAAAAAGAATAAAAAGAAGGCTTAGAACAAGCGACTGCAATTAATCCCATTGCAAACTTGCTCACACCTTCCCGAATTTGACCCTTGAGCGTACACCCTGCGCTTTTGCTAGCGCTAGTTTCATTTCATAAACTCCCCTGAGCAGCAACCAAAAATCACTAATCTAGGGACTCACTGCCTCAATCCAGGCCCTGGCAATGCAGAGCCGCGTAGCAATAATAACAATTGAGACTAGTGATTTCGGTAAATTACCTGACTCGGTGACCACAGCCAGAATTATTTCTCTTTCCATTAGCTGCATTGATGTACCTGACAACCTACTCAACACCGAGGCAATCTCCAACCAGAATGTATTTAAGCATGGACATGAGAAAAACATGTGTCTAAGACCTGCAGCGTACAAGTTGCACTTTGGGTAGAATGATTTCAAGGAGCCCTAGGAGTTTGACCATTTTGAAATAATCTGCGGAGTATAATATAGCATATACATAATACGGTGCTGGTGCAACTTTAGATTGATTGAGGAAACAGCAGAATTAATTGTAGCCAAGGACTCATGAAAATCTTCCATGGTAATTTCAGTTAAAAACAACTGGTTAACCTTAGCTACCTTCATCACGCCATCATCCTTCGTTTCTTGCATAAAACACTGATAGGCTTTACCAATCTGGCCCCGGGCAGAAGTGTGAAAAATAGCCCTAAGTACAGCAGTAGTATTGGGGAGACCATACAAACCCTTCTCTTGCAGAAAATAGTTTCTAATTTGCAGATACTTAAAAAATGAATTCTGTAGTATCCTGAACTCACTTTTTAAGGAAGCAAATGACCTAAAGCCCCCTTCATCATAAATCTGCCCCAGGCGAATTATTCCAGCCTGTTGCCACTTTCTGCAGACGGTGTCCGAAAAAATTCCCGGGAACCTAGGGTCATCCCATAAATAAGTACATTTGTGTAAGTCAGGCAAAGAATAAGTTTTACACATATCTTGCCATATATTATAAATATGCCTAGCTACCTTGAAGTGAACTCTCTTGAAATAGTTTGGGTCTGACATATAGTATAACAAAAAAACACTGTTAATACCGAATGTAAGCTGATACGCTAAGCAGGTTTTGCCCACCGTTGGTCCAAAGAGTACACTCTGAATACAATTAAGAAAGGCAGCCCAAAAGCAAGTTTTGAAGTCGGGAAGCTGAAAACCACCTTGCTCATAAGTCAACTTAATATATCTGAGAGCTCTCCTTGCTTTGCGATAGCCCCATATAAAGATACCAATAACAGAATCAAGTCGCTTAAAAAAAGAATTTGGGACGCTTAAAGGAATTGAGCTAAATAAATAAAGAAATTTGGGCAGGGTATTCATTTTTACTATGTTGCATCTCCCAATTATAGTCAGCGGCAGCCTATGCCATCTACGCAGATCTTCAGTGATTTGTCCGAGTAGACGTTCATAGTTCAGTGACAAAGTCATTTATACATCCACTGAGACGAATTCCGAGATAGGTAGCTGTAGTAGTAACACCAAGCTGCGCTACAGGAGATGCAGAAACGTAATTAAGAATGGTCTGCGTTTTGTTAAGATTAAGCTTATAGCCAGAGAGGGAGCCAAAACATTGCGCCTCTTGTATAATTGAATCAATCGCTACTTCAGGTCCAGAAGAAAATACGGCAATGTCGTCTGCATAGGCGGTCATTTTTAAAGATATACCATTAAAGCAGACAGGTGAGATAGAATTGTTATGGAGAAGATGCCTAATATAGGGGTCAATATAAAGGGCGAATAATAATGGGGAAAGAGGGCAACCCTGACGGGTGCCCCGCTGGATGTTGACTATCCCAGATGTACAGCCATTTAACTTGATAGCTGCCACCAGATTACGATACAGTTGCTGGACCACCGAGATGAACCTCCGACCAAGGCCAAATGATTGCAGAGTGCTCCATAAAAACCCCCAAGCGACCTGATCGAAGGTCTTCTCGGCGTCCAGCATTATCCTGCCAATCCGCTCCTTTAGTTGACCAGCTAAATCAAAAGCTGCGTAGGATGTATTTATATGCGCCACGGTGTCCCTACCTGGTACAAAACCATGTTTTTCTTCTGAAATCAATAGGTGCATACACAGGGCTAGACGAGAAGCGAGGAGTTTCGAAAATATCCTAGCATCTGAATTAATAAGAGAAATAGGTCGATATAACCCCATCTCCTCCACCGGTTCACCCTTTTTGGGGAAAACCACGATATTAGTTTTGTTCCAGGAAGGGGGAGCGTCTCCTCTATCCAATATGACGTTAAACAATTCGAGAAGAACTGGTGACAATAATTTCTTTAAAATTGTATAAAACTCTAGCGGTATGGTGTCCTCTCCGACCGCCTTACCATTGGGAAGAGCCACCAGGGCCAGCTCAAGTTCCTCAATGTCAACCAAGGTCTCTAGACACTCCGATTGAGATATATCCAAAATAGGAAGAACACTCTCTTGCAAATACCGCCCTAGAGCTTGTTGATTATATAATCTGGTTTCCTCATATAAGATGCCATAAACTTTCCTAAATTCCTCTTCTATATCTTCAGATTTTGTATAGTCATTAGAGTCCACACCCTTAATAAGCTTTATGTGCGAATTTGCCCGCTGATCAGCAAGTTGATAGGCCAGCACCCTTACTACCCTTTCTCCATATTCGTATTGCTTTATTCTATATTTTAGGAAATTATTAGCCACTTTATCTTTAGGCTTCCTCTGAAGTTTGGCTTTGGTCTCAATAATCTGGGCATAGATCTCTTGCTCCCCACTATCTTTAGATGCTAATGCAGCTGCATGTTGCTGCTCTAATTGCATAAGCCGATTCTGTACATTAGCACTTTGGATGTCATATTGACTATTCTGTTTTACTATATACTGGAGAGTTGGCCCTCCTACCCGTGCTTTTAAACAGTCCCATACCATAGCCATGGATGAAGAGTGAAGGTTGATCAGAATGAATTCCTCTAAAACCTTATGCATATAAGCGACATAGTCCTGATTATTTAGCAAATGTCGAGGGAATGAAAACTCCTTTGCTTGGTATGATCTATACCCTACCAAAGTTACATTAATCATAATAGTGTTGTGATCCGAGGTTATCTTTTGACAGATGATCATTGTTGCATTGACCAACAACCCGTAATTCATGCAAATCATATCAATCCTAGAATATTGTTTGTGCGGATGGGAGTAAAATGTAAACCCCGGTAGTAATGGGTATAAGGTACGCCAGGCATCATCTAATTGATGGATATGCATTAAATCAAGCATACTGGCCCTTACCTGGACCATTCTGGCCCTTGAACGTGTATTAGTAGTATCGATTTGTTTATCCATAATAAAATTTAAATCACCCATTTCAATACGTTCGCCCTCCCAATCCAAAAGTTCAGAATTAAAAAAGGAAACAACCTCAGGGCAATCAATATTAGGACCATATACCATACAGACTGTGATCTTTTTTCCCAGGACCAGAAGCTGCGCGATTGCCCACCTCCCCCGACTATCTGCCGAAGTTCTAAGCACAGTCATTTTCGAATACTTATCTTTCAATATCACAACACCCCTTAAAGATACTGTCTGTAAAGAACAAATAACCAAATCATAACCTAGTTATTTAAATAACTTTCTATCCTTATATGCGACATGGGTGTCAGCCAGCCCCAATATTTGAGGCTTGAATCCTTTAAGTTCTTCCGCGACCAAACGCTTTTTACCGGCTGTGTTGAGCCCACAAACATTCCAACTCATAATCTTGATTCTAGACATTATAAAAAATAAAATTGCCCACTTGATATTCTAACCAAAACCAAATATCCATTTTCCTGCATGACAAGAGCTCCTTTTTATTTCCAGAATTTACCTGTGTTATTATATGCAAAATTTGACTATTTAACCCCCCTTATGCCCGACCCCTCATAGGCCCCCCCCAGGCCCCCCCCCTCCGTTTCTTTGAAAAAGGAATCACCCCCCTGGAAGCTGTCCTGGATGACAGCAAATGAAGGACAGCCCAACCACCCCTCCCCAGGAGCCCCCGGACAAACCCACACACAATACTCCCCCTCGACCACCACCCCAGCAACTAAACTACATTTATCTCATAAAATCTTTGTAATTTAGGACTGACATGATAAGACTTTAACCTATTACAAAATTATAGTTTTACCACCATGCTTCCTACCCCATTACCTCTGACCTCATCAGGACAGGGGGGCGTGGCTTAGACGCCGATGGGAGAGGCGGCGTGAGCTGGTAGCTCCGTGCCCGATCCCTCAAATATCCTGATAAACTAGATAACGAGCTGCTGTTTTCGATCACCGAGGGGCGGACTAGTAGAGGAGAAGGACGAGGTCGCCCTCGGGAAATTTGGATCCTCCTGCGCAACCATGGAGCGAGAAGCGCCAGAAGACGGTCCGTGAAGACGGAGGCGATGACAAGATGGCGGCCGGGACCGGAGCTGGTCGACGTCCCGGAACAGCCTGAGTCCCCTTCCAAAAGTGAACCAAGTGGACGCAGGGACTTGTGAGCTGGCCCTGCGCCGACGGGGACGGTGGACTCGGATGCCCTGAGGGGAACGACTTGGAATCCGGGCTGCCGTGATGATCACGCTGGAGGCCTAAAATGGTGGCCGGAGGGCGTTGACGGGGGACCCTGGTGCCAGTGCTCGGCGGCAGAAAGGAATCTTGAGCTGGGACGGCCGCTGCACGGACTATAGGAGAAATCGAGTGCTGGAGAGCGGGGAAGCGACTAGAAACCAGCCGGAGTGGCCCAAGAAGGTGGGACCGGTGACTGGCCTACAAGGTGGCCAGGGTGTGCTGCGACACAGGTGGAGGAGCGGCAGAGCGTGACCGGCGACAAGGCCAGAGGGAGGACGCTCTGACCTGCAGTGACCTCTGAGCAGGGTGGCCAGCGATAGTGTGTGGCGGATTGCGATTATGAAGTCGAAAACCAGGAAAGATGAGGAGATGGGCCAGGACCCCTCTCGTGGAGCGGATGGTGGTGCAGAAGAGGCACAGTCGGAGTCGGCGCTCCATCAACGTTTGGATCAAATCCTGGCAGCCATCAGGGCCACGAAGGAGGCTCTACAGACTGACATTGCAAAAGTGGCAACGGGGCTGGGGCTATTAAGAGCTGATCATGCAAAGCTAGCGGATAAGGTGAGAGCAAATGAAGCGGCATTGAAAGATCTTGTACCGGCCCAAGCGGCTACGGATGCTAAATTAGGGCACGCTTTGGAACGTATAGAGTTGTTGGAAAAGAGAGCGGAAGATGCCGAAAGCAGGAATCGCCGTAATAACATACGGGTGGTAGGCCTGCCGGAGAAAGTGGAGGGGGAGGATATGGTGGCCTACTTGGAGGATTGGCTCAGGACAGTGGTAGCACCGGAGGGCCTGTCCCCCTTTTTCACGCTTGAAAGAGCACATAGGGTCCCGGCCAAGCCTCCACAACAGGGCCGCCCACCGAGACCTGTGGTGGCGAAGCTGCTTCATTATAAGGACAGGGACACACTGATTCAGAGAGCACGCACAATGGGACCCTTCACGGTTGAGAACAGCAAAGTCACGCTGTTTCCGGACTACACGCAGGAGATCCAGAGGCGCAGGGCCTCCTATCTGTCGGTCAAAAAAGAGCTCAGGGCAGAGGGAATCCAGTACTCGTTGCTGTTTCCGGCCAAGCTGAGGATCGTCGTGGATGGCACTACGCAGTTCTTTTTTGCCCCTGACGAGGCATGGACATGGCTTGAGACATACAGAGCGGGCACGGACCGGGGAGGCCTCCAACATTCTGAACTATTTCAGGCATCACAAGTGCGTAAATCCCAACGGATACGTAAAAGGACCAGGTCTCTGCGGAAACAACAAAAGACGCAAATGGCGGCTGACAAACAGGGGGCTTTGGCTGTGACGGCGGCGATCACTGGGTCGCAGAAGACGGAGTCGGAGGTGGGCACAGAATCGGACGACAGTAAAGGGCAATCGGACACAGAACTCTCTGAAGCAGACAGCAGCAAAGGCCCCTTGGTCACGCCTGCGATGGCGGAAGGCATGTTAGATGAATGACTTCCCTGCGAACACTGGGGCGATGGGTAGGCCATTTTGGACTGGCAACACGAATGTCTCTAATTGGGGTTGGCAGGGGGACTGATTACTACAGGTCACTGCCAAGTGGGATCTAGGGCGGGGGTTGGCGCGGCGAATGCCGCTCCCTGTTGGAGCCGAGACACCCCTCCACTGCCCTTAAGGCACTCTGCAGTGACTACTGCAGACTATAGTTGTGTGTTTTTACATGGTTTGGATGGGGGCTGATAGACTGATATTGGGTCCTGTTCTGGGGGGGAGGGCTGTGGGAGTTGAGTGGGGTGTTGATTGTTGGGGAATCGATGGTGGTGTGGGTGGAATGAAACTCTTGAAGCGGGCAGGTGAAGGTGATGGGAACGTTACCTGAGCTGCGATGTATCACATGGAACGTAAGGGGTCTGAATACGATGACTAGGAGGCATAAGGTACATGCATATTTGGTGAGGAGGGGGGTCCAGATCGCGTTGCTGCAGGAGACACATTTGACTAGGGAGGAGGGCCAGGCGCTGCAGCGTCGATGGAGAGGGCAGGTCTTTAGCACTGCATATTCGGCCTTTGCCAGAGGGGCGCTAATCTGGGTGAGAGCGGGAGTCCCTTTTCAGGCCACGAGACATACTTTAGATGCAGAGGGCAGGTTCGTGGCGGTGGAGGGTAAGCTATATGGGGGGGATGTAGTGCTTTGTAGCATTTACGCTCCGAATGTAGAGCAGGCGCGCTTTTATGAGAGGCTATCTGGGACATTGGCGCATTATCTGGTGGGTGCTGCGATAGTGGGGGGATACTTTAATGCGATCACAGACGTTGCCTTGGACAGATCGCATCCTCCACTGACTGCGTCTCCAGTTAGGAAATTGGCGAAAAGCAGATCAGAATGGCAGGACAGCTGGGGGTTGGTGGATATATGGCGTAGGCAACATCCCGGAGATAGGGATTATTCCTTTTTCTCTGCTATCCACGACCTGCATGTTATGATTGACGCGATTCTTTGTTCTAGAGAGATAGCACATATGGCTGCGCGCTCTGAGTACCTCACACGCACTATTTCGGATCATAACCCGATGTTACTCTCGCTTACTTGGCAGCGCGCGCGCTCAGCGATTCCTACTTGGCAGCTCCGTCCGGAGACGTTGGACGATCAGGTGTTTCGCACGGAGATACAAGTGGGAATAGAACATTTTTTTGAGGAAAATCATGGGACAGTGGAGACTAGGGCAGTGGAGTGGGACGCCTTTAAAGTGGTGGTGAGAGGATTGTGTATTAGTAAATACTCGGGGGTCAGGAATGTGGTACTTAACGATGTGACGAGAGCTGAGGAAGGGTTGCGAGACCTAGAGAAGCGTAGGCCGGATGAGCCGGAATTACAGGAGCAGCTACTGGAGGCGAGAGAGAAGGTAGCGGCGTAGGCGGAGAGGTTGCGCTGCTTCGACCACAAAAATTACATGGCGAGGACGCACGCGGAGGGAGATCAGGTTGGAACCCTGCTTGCAAGATTAGCGAATCCTGTGCCGAAGGGCAACCCGGTCTTGAGTGTGGTGAACGAGGCAGGACAGTTGGTTTCTTCTCAGGCGGAGGTGCTTGCCCGGTTTCGCAGTTATTACGAATCCTTATATAGGAGTACACTAGATGTGGGGGATGCCGATATCGAGGGATACTTGGATGGGGTCCCACTGCCTCAATTGGAGGACGAGCAGGTAAAACTGTTGGATCAGGATATCTCGCTAGCTGAGGTACGGGTCACGATAAAACAGATGGCCAGGAATAAGACTCCGGGGGTTGATGGACTACCCGTTGAATTTTATGCAAAATACATTGATATCTTGGCACCTCAGTTGTTGGAGGTCTATATAGAGGCCGGGAATCGGGGCCACCTGCCGACGTCAATGAGAGAGGCGTTGATTATACCACTGTTGAAGTCAGGGTGAGGCCAGGAGGATGTGGCTTCTTATAGGCCGCTGTCCATGCTGACGGTGGACTATAAGATTTTGAGTAAGATCTTGGCGACTCGTCTCTTGCCGTTCATGACCACGTTGGTCCATAAGGACCAGGCGGGGTTTATTCCTACTAGGCACACTGCGACAAACATTAGGAGGGTATTGCGGGTTATTGAGGATGGTCAGCCTGAGTCTGTACGGCCAGCGGTCCTGTCTGTCGACATAGAGAAGGCCTTTGATAGCTTGGAATGGCCGTTTTTACATCGGGTGCTTGACCGGTTTGGCCTGGGTGAGCGATTTGTGCGTTGGACAAGAGTGTTATACGCTGCGGCGACGGCTAGAGTGCGGCTGGGAGAGGTCATATCTACCCAATATCCAGTTTTGAGGGGGGCGAGGCAGGGGTGTACTCTGTCCCCGCTTCTGTTTGCGCTGGCCATGGAACCATTTGCGATCCAGGCGCGTTCAGGGCAGGTTTACCGTGGGCTCGTGTTGAAGGGGACACTGCAGTATGTTTCTTTATATGCGGATGATTTGCTCCTCTTTCTGGAGAACACCGAGATAGCCTTGCGAGCCGTGGAATCATTGCTTTTGCAATTCGGGCGGGTGTCTGGCCTTAGGGTCAATTGGAGTAAGACGTGTCTTTTCCAGATCCGCCCTGGATTGAATGAATCGTTGGAGGTAGGGGAGTTAAGATGGGAACAAACATGCTTTACCTATTTAGGGGTCAGGATTTATCATGAGAGTGCAGACCTGCTAGATTGGAACGTCGGGAGATGCATAAGGGCTCTGAAGGGGTGTATGGCATTTTGGTCGACGCTCCCTCTGGCGGTGGTGGGGAGAGTAGCTCTACTCAAGATGGTGGCTCTGCCCAGATTGCTTTATTACTTTCGTACTCTACCAGTTTGGGTCCCCCGCGGGTTTTTAAGGAGTTGAGGTCCCTGATTGTGGGCTTTCTGTGGGGCTCCGGGAGACGGAGAGTAGCACTGACCACACTGATGAGACCCAAGCAGGAGGGCGGGATGGCTGTACCCGATTTAGAGCTTTATTATCTGGCCGCTCAGTTGCAGATCTTGACACAGGAGATAGCCGCGGAATTCAGAGGCCCGGATACAGCGACACGTTTTGTCTTACATAGTTATGCAGCAGAGGCTTGATATACGGGATCTTACGCTGGAGGAGCGAACGCTGCGGCAGTGCTGGGCTAGGAGCCAGCGCAGGGCAGGTGTGGTCCATCCCTACGCACCTGAGATTCCCCTGGGGGTGCTGACGGCGCTTCCACATGGCGGAGACTGGTCTCCCCTATTAGACTGGGAGGAGTTAGGAATCCACATGGTGGGAGATTTGTACATGAACGGAGAGTTGATGTCGTTTCAGGCACTCCACGATGCATTCGGGCTCCCGGAAGGTGGCTTCCTGCTTCACGCGGCAGTAGCGGCAGCGGTGAGGAAACATTGGGGCAGGGGGCAGGAGGAACCTGAGACCACGATGGCTTGCCAGTATGTAGTGATGGCAGCGGGGACCTTCAAAGCAATTACTTTCCTGCATCAGAGGATGCTGAACGAAGGGTTGAGACCGTTGCTGGAGTTGAAATCGAAATGGGAGGCGAGTGTAGGCCGCCCTATCCCAGATACGGCATGGGGCAATATTCTGGGGAGGGCATGGAAAGGAAGTAGGAATGCCCGATTTCAGCAGGTACAGTTCTTTATCTTACATCGGGCTTACCTGACTCCAGGGAAGATTACAAAATATTTCAATGTACACACTGTGGCATGCCCCAGGTGGCGAGAGGCAGAGGTGGAATTGGAACACATGTTGTGGCATTGTCCGGTGCTGGGGAACTATTGGGTGGAGGTGGGTGCACTTCTGACTGAACTAACAGATAGGCAACTGACCTATGACATGGCAACATGCTTGCTGCACTGGTTTCCACACACAGCCAAGAATAGGATCACCTGTAAATTCATTGACTTGGGTCTGTTGTTAGCCAAGAGAGAGATAACTTGGCATTGGAAATCAAGGGACGGGCCATCTAGCAGCCGCTGGCGAGCGGAGTTCTGTAAATGGGCAAGCAGTGAAAGTGTGATCAGGTTCCAGCAAGCTAAGCGAGGGGGAGGGGATAAGGCAATGGAAATGGCGAGAGCATGGGTAGCTCTGCTCCAAGCTTTGTTATTACCACGATCGGATGAAGGGGATGAATGAGTATTTACGGGCATGTGGTCATCTCCAAAGGGAATTGTCAACAACTATCTGGCACGCTGAGAGTTCTTGGTACTATGGAGAAGTGAATATACCCACACCACTGCAACCGGGGGGAGGGTATGTGTGGGGTGAGTTGGGGATAATTAAGGGGACAGGTTTGGGGTATATGAAGAATGTAAGAAATGTTTTCTTTGTATGATGGAAATGACCAATAAAATCTGTTTTCAAAAAAATCAGGACAGACAGTTCAAAATAGGCCGATTCTTTAGGCTATTCATTAGTCACGGGAAGTTTTCCAACTGGCCAGAGCTTTTTTAGCCTCTTGCTCATTAACAAAAAAATAGGAGCGGCCATCCTTAACAACTTTAAGCCGGGCAGGTTCCTGCAAAAAAACCTGAGAACAAACAGACTTAAACGAATCCATAAGTTGTCGTAATTGCCATCTCTTATCCATTGACAAGTTGCACAGATCAGATCTGCCGAAAATCGCCATAGCATCTACTTGAACAGGGGCCGTTGGCCTGGCTTTAATAAAGATAGCCTGATGAAGCAGAAAGTTACCAAAGTAGACCAACATTGGACGAGAGTAATTTGTTTGTAACTTGAATATTAGGTGACAGAAAAAGTGGGAGCCGATGTGCTCTTTGGACCTACGTGTCCATGTCCCAATCCTCCAGGTCTGGAAATGCCTTCTGTAAAAGATCCACCACAAAAGCCTGAGGATCGGTGCCTTCTTTACCCTCTGGTATTCCAAAAATCCTCAAGTTATGACGGTGCTGTCGATTTTTCAAGTCGTCAATTTTGAGTTGCATTGAAGTGAGTTGTGACTCCTGTGCAGTAACCACCTTGACAGTATGAGAGTTTTTCTGTTCCACACCTGCCACTCGCTCCTGTAAATCGGAGACCTCCACCTACAAATGCTGGACCTTTCTGGTAACTTCAGACAGAGCTTTTTTTATTTCACTAGGGTCCGCCCTTGCCTGTTGATAATATGCCTGCGCTTCCGCTCTGTGAGCAACGAGAGCATGCATGATGCCGGAGAGAGAGGGCTCACCCCCATAGCCCCCCTCACTCCCCCTTCTCGGATAGTTTTGACAAGCATTAGGTCCTATTTCTACTGCAGTAGAGTCACGCAACATAAGGGGGGGGAGGAAGAGGAGCCAAACACTGTTAAAGAGCTGTTATGTCCAATACTTCTAGCCTCCTTTGAGTGAGAGGGTATCCCACCAACCTCCTTTTGATCTTGGCAGTGCACAGCGTCTACTGCTGAAGATATTGGCAGATCCACATTTCTTGGGATGGTATCTCTAGATGAAAGATTATAAGTACCTTGCTGTGCCACAGTCACTGCATTTTTCACACTACCATTTGAATCAGCACCTCCCTTTGAGGGGATAGGGCAACACCCCCCCCTGTGACCCTGCAGATGAGAGTCTTGATATAATGGATCGTACTTCTCCCTTAGATGAGACCCATTTGCGCAGAGGGCTTATTCCTGGCGTAGTTTTAGAAGAACTGGTTGCACCCTTTAATCGACCAAGTGCATCGTGGATCTGCACAGTATTGCCAACCCCTCCACGCCCTCTTCCACCTTTCACATTCCGAATGATCTTGGGCCCTTTATCCTTTTCTTTCGGAGTTATCCCTCCCTCCTGGGCATTGCCTTCCAGGCTGCTACTGCCAGGATCCGGATTCACTGGGAATTGGGCTTTTACCACCTCCACGTTAGTAACATTCCCTACCCCTGTCATAACGCTTATCTGCTCCTCGATTTCACTGGCTCTGTCTCCAAGGCTCTGTGTGAGGCAAAGATCATGCCTATTTGGACTATTTTCCTGTGCTATATCGCTCAAAAGGCAGCTGGGGCCTTTGGCATTTGAACATTTAATTTGCCGATCTACCGAACCAGGGTAAATATTACCAGTCTCACTAGCAGCTGCTACTATGCATATATCCCCTGGAGGGAGGGGAGAGGCAAGAGTGGTAGGAGACATATCCACTCTGCGATTACAATCCTCCATATTCCCCCATCCCTCATTTACTGCTGCATTTAAGACTTCTGCCATCTGAGCGAGGGGAACAGCAGATTCAGACCCACAGGAGCGAAGGAGCGCTGTCTCTTTTCCAGAGCGCAGAAGTTTCAAAATGGGCTTCCCCACCTGCGTGTCGACTTGAGAGCTGCAAGTGCTATTACTTGTTAAAGTTTTTTCCAACATTAATACATTATCTGCAGAAGAATTATCTTGCAACACAGTCTCTCCATTCACACCTTCAGTTCCTGCTCCTGCTCCTGTGGTTGTCAAATTTTCTGCTTGAACCTCAGCACACTCTCTTCTGGTTGCGCGTGTTGGAGCCATCTCTCTTTGTGTTTTCTTATACTCTTCCTCTGCTTTAAACGAGGCCCTCGGCGTCAATGCCACTTTTACATGGCTTCGCTGCTCGCCCCTAAATCCAAAAAAACAGCTATTACTTTGAGCAGGAGATTTTGACTGGCTGCACCAAGCCAGTTTTCAAAGCTCCCACCTAGTTGTAGTCCACCTAGCCGTTCGAGCAGAGCGGAGCAGAACACTCACATCAGTAAAATGGCACATCCGTAGAAAATAGGCAAAAGAACCAGCAAAAAAGTAATATTGTCACTGAAAATCCGAAAGCCCAAAACGCCCCAAACGCACCATCAATCTATTAGCTGGTGTTACTGTTACTGTTGCTTTGAACGCTCCGCCTGCCAGCAACGCTTGCCACGGGGTCAAGGAAGATGGCGGATGTGCGCCACCACTGAAGGACAATCAGCTGCTCCTCACCGCGTTCCCGGCAGTCTGCTGTGATGCTCTCCTGAGAGCCCCGCTCCTAGCGCGGCAGGACTAGGTCGTTGATCACCGCTGCGAAAAGTCACGAAGAACGGGGAAGAGAATGCAGAGGAAGGTCGCAGAGGTGGTTTCTTTGTTCTTAAACGCCACCGCAGGTCAAACGTACGGCGGAGATCGACTGGCTTGCTCAGCGGAGATCAGCTGTCCCACCTCTGCTCCAGTGCTGGTTTTTGGTTCCCGGCTTTGCGGCTGCCCGAGGCCACGCAGTGGCCATCAGGAGGGCTGCCCCCTAGACACTGAGGGCTCCCACCCCCCCCTCTCTAGCCCCTCTCCTTCCCCGGGCAGGCGGAGTCCCGAGGGGAGCTAGGAGGAGCTGAGTGGTCCGGTGCGGCAGGCAGGGTGAGGGGTACTTAAGCCCCCCTCGCCATCTTCTCTGCCTCTTTGCCGCACCGGACGCGTCGTAGTGACCTCGTGGCGGGGACACACATTTTCCCTCCCGACCTCTCACCCTGTGTGTCAGCTTGTGGGGGACAGTTTGAACATTTTAATGTTCTAATTTTCGTTGCAGGCGGAGTTACAGGGCAATCCGGAAGCAGAGAAGTTCAGCACTGGACCTCAGCGGGCACATAGGGGTGCCATAGCCTAAGACCTGGGGCCCCATGGGAGGTTCCGGGAACACGTGTCGGCACCCCATTAGTCCTTCGGGCGGTTGTGGGCCTGTGCAACCGGGGGTTTGCCTAGTACACCCCCCAAGGGGCGTGTGTATTATGTTTTACCATAAGGGGCAGTACATGGTGGTTCGCCACGGTGCCGCCTGGCTCATCAGGCGGGCAGGTGGCGAAAATACAGCCTGCCCTTGGATTGCCCGTAAGATAACCCACTATGATTACATAACGTTGTATGTAATAAAATAAACCTGCAGCAGTTTCTTCCCAATCTAACACTGGTGTCTAGTGTGTTATTTGCGGGATGCATGCTAAGTGTGGGGTGGGGGGTCCTGTTGCCATGATGTGTCTATGCGCTTATCCTCGGCTTCCATCTGAAAAAACAATAAATTGCGAGGAGAGGTTATGAAGCTGCCTGTCCCTTCCACTGATGTCGCTGTGATAAGGATTGGTGGAAACACAGTAGTTATTGCCCCCTGCTCTGATTCCTCTGACTCCTGGCTCCCGGCTCCTGGTTCCAGTCTCCCCATTTTGTGTGTGCCGGGTTGCTGGCGGGCCGAGCTTCTTTCTAGTTACATGCCTAGTATGTTATTTCCCTGAACTCTCAACTTCACATTTTTCGGGAGGTGCTGTTTGACGGCACATGAACCCGGACTGTCATGGCACACAGATGTAGATGTTCCAGAAATGATGTTAGGTTATTCCTGTTTGCACTTTTGAACCGGAACTACTGCGAGTCTCTAGCGTATGACCAAAGCTGCTGCTTCCCCATGAATGTTGCTCAGAACGATTGAGTAAACTGTTCCTATATGTCCATTAATTTCAAATCAAGAGTTGGTGCAGCTCTGTGCTCATTTTGTACCTCTCTTAATGCATCTGGAAGAACCGCAAATTAGGGTGCACCATGTGTAGTAATATAAATACATGTAGATACACTCCTCTGCGAGTGGCACCATCCCAAGAGGAAGACACACAGTCAAAATTCTATGTGTGTCTTGTTATGTTGTATGAGGATAGATGGCTTCCAACTGGTTAGTATTCTGAGTAAAGCAGAAGGCAATTTCATCACCCATCATAGGCACTTTGCCATTGATAGCATTTATAGTCTGCATACTCATTGCCGGTACAAAATCCTGCCCCTATGGTGCAGGTACTAAGGGAAGTTCTCTGTCTGTCAAATTCTGTAGTGCATACTGTCTGAGATGTCTGCACAGAGTTACTATTTGATTTAACAATCTTACAACTTCTAAAGTCTGTAATTTGTGAGGAGTAGGATACGGTGTATAACCTGGCCAATACAGACCAGGTGTCCCCTTCATTTTTGAAAGGACCCTGTCTGACCTTCTGATGGGTATGTAGTAATTGAGCACTGTTAGATCTGTGAGCCTTAGGGTGGTGTTCCCCCAACCTTTTTGCCTTTTTTGCTTCACTTTTGCTGAACTGTTTTTGTTGGCCAAGGGAATCGGGGCATTTTACAACTGCTAACCTGTGCATGTGCACACTCCCCTAAACAAAGTAACATTGGTTTATCTACAATTGGCATATTTAATTTACTTATTTATCCCTAGTAAAGTGCACTATATTTGCCCAGGGCGTGTAAATTAAATACTACTAGTGGGCCTGCGGCACTGATTCTACCACTCACTTAAGTAGCCCTTTAAACATGTCTCAGGCCTACCACTCCGGAGTAACTGTATGTGCAGTTTTACTGCCATGTTGACTTGGCATTTAAACCCCTTGCCAAGCCTTAAACTCCTCTTTTCTTAAACATAAGTCACTCGTAAGGACCTAGGTAGACCACAGGGCAGGGTACTGGGTAAGTAAAAGACAGTGTATAATCAAGAAGAACTGGCTCGTAGTTGAAGCCATTAGGTTGTGTTTGGGAAACCAACAGGTTTTTTTAAGAAAACCCTCACCCACCAACCTAATTGGTGGCATGTTTCATCATGGGGTCCCACTCAAGGCGCAGAGTGCACCCTGGGTGTGCTATGACA
Organism: Lissotriton helveticus; assembly: GCF_964261635.1. Lineage (NCBI taxonomy): Eukaryota > Metazoa > Chordata > Amphibia > Caudata > Salamandridae > Lissotriton > Lissotriton helveticus. The sequence continues at coordinate 1,766,953,994 of NC_136057.1, forward strand.
CCTGAATGACAGCAGAGCAGATTTGTTTGTGTATGGTGTAGTGAAAGTGATGTTAAAACTATCTATAGGGTCCCCTTCAAACAATAGAAGTAATTTTAATAATGGGGCCCTATGACAGGGTTAAGAATTAGATACGTGTTGAGTTTTATGTATAGACTCAGGTATCCTAAAAAACAGGTCTACATGTTTCAGCCAGACTGTGTCATATGCTGGCTTTCGTCAGGGCCAGAGCAAAATGTGCGTGAAGCAGTCAAGGTGAGTTCTTTCAGGACCAGATTGTGAAAAGTGTGCACACGCTAAGGTGCGAATGGCTGGAGAGAAACTCCTGCTCCATTGTAGTTCAGGCATCATAGCACACCCAGGGTGCACTCGGTGCCTTGGGTCGGACCCGATGATGAAGCATGCCACCAACTAGGTTGGTGGGTGAGGATTTTCTTAAGAAACCTATCGGTTTCCCAAACACAAACTAAAAGATGAATGGTAACCACACAGAACACAAAAATAAAAGCAGTTAGGCACGTAACTGTCAGTGAAAACAAGATAAAGGTTAACAAAATTACACAACAAAAGAACTGAGGCCTAAAGCGGGAATGCGTCCTCGCATCATTATTGTTTATTCTCTGCACAGCTGACCATGGAAGCGCACTGAAGTGGGCAAACTCATTTCCCTCTAGAATTGGCACATATCAGCTTCGGAATCATTCAATATGCAGACTATTAGGTAATTTTTGGCCAAACGAAAATTGGAATGCAACGATGATCTGAATGATTATAGTATAACTAATAAGCTGACAGCTGACATTGACAAAACTGTAAGATGTTAGTTGGAACAAACAAAAATAAGTGCAGTCGCTGTTTGTCCTTTGGGCAGAAGCCAAGTTCTTAACGTTTGCCCTGTGTTAGCTTAACTCACATTTATACAGTCCATCTGCAGAGGCACTTATAAGAGTCACTAAAGCAAAGCTGATACCAACGACCTGCTATGGTCACCAAGCCTTCCATGTTCAGCTTATACACCCTCTAAAGAAACTGCAATGTGTAACATTCAGACTGATATTTAATATCCCCCTGAACACACAACAAGCCCAGATTTGCCTAGAGTTTGGCCTACTTAGATGCGATTTGTAAGTCAGCAACTATTAGATATTAATACAGAGTGATAAAAGGAAATCCTGGCTCCTGGTCATCACATTTAGCAGCAGCCATTAAAGACCTAAAACTCCTTAAAACCAATCTTAATGCTTCTCATCTTTCCCAGGATTAAAATCCATACTGAAAAGCAAGTCCTGACACTTTCGAGGGAAGCTGATTTAAGAAAATTAAAATCAGCATATATTTTTTATGTTTTGTATAAACAAACGTTATTGAATTTTCTCTGCCAAAAACATGCTTGAAGAGCCATTTTATGCATATGAAACTGGACGCAATATGATATACATATGGAAAATGACATTTTTGTACATTATTAACGGGAACCAAAGAGAAAGAGAAGAAAAATTTTTAAAAAGGAAGGAAAAGAACAGGCTGCAGTAGTGATTGGAAAAATGTAGAATCTTGGGAGTATGATCATGTCCCTGGATACTGTCCCAGCAATCATCCACTTCATCAACTCGGTAATGGAACATACAGATATTACGCTATACATGAGGCAGAACCTCCGGATCCAACAACGCAGGCTGTGGGGTCAGTGGAGTCAGGACAATACCCCTGTAGTTTTGCCCAGGGTTGCCATATACATGTATGTTTTTGGGGGCACCCCCAGGCCCTAAACACTGGTTCTTCCAATCCCATGCAAAAATCTAAACCTCTCTTTCAAACCCCCAGCAGGGGAGGGGACTGTGCTTTCCAAAAACAGGCCATATCGTGCTTGACCAAGGTCAAACCCAAGAACAGTAGGTGGCGTTTATATCTGATGCCCCCGATATCCTGCGTGATGTGTAGTAATGTGAGCCGTGGTGTGCAGTGTATTGTCCACCCCAGTACCTCCCTCAAACATCTATGAACACTCCAAAACCTGTCCAAGACTGGACCTGTCCACACCACTTGGATGACAGTGGCTTCCTCCACCCCACAGCGCAGACAGGCCGGGAAAGCAATGAGACCTGCTCTGTAAAGCCACACCCGGGTGTAGTATGTTCTGTGTAGATATTTACAAACAAAAGTGCTGGCGTGAGGAGATGGCATCTGACCTGGTGGACTCCAGAGCCTCCCTCAAGTAATCATTATCAATGGGTCCTAGGTCTGTTTGCCTAGTCTCTTGGAGGAATTCAAGTGTTGACGCGCTGTGGGTGATCAGGGTTTGATATATCTTAGAAATGTTGTGTTCCTCTAGGTCCCACATGAGGAGCAACCCCTCTAGTGGGCTGAATTCCGGATGGGCTGCAGATCCATTAAATATGGGGCGAGTGCATGGCGAAACTGTAGATAGTTGTAAAATTGGGTGCGCAACATAGAGTGCTCTTCCAGTAAATCTGGAAAGGATTTAAGGGTGAGACCCTGGAGAACATCCTCCAGTGTTAAGATCCCAATCCGGTCCTATCCCATAAAACCTTGTAGGTGTTGCAATTATGGAAGCAAGCGATTACACCACAGCGGGCCTCACCTGTGAGCCACTTCTGCCAGCCAATGTGGCCAACACCACATTAGTAGCCGGAGGGAGGATGCGGGTAAAGGCACAGCCATACAAGTGTTTATATAGCAATAGATCCCCCAGTAGCCATCTCTCTAAGTTAGATGCTGGTTCATTCCTCAGGCAATGCCACCAATCGTTGAGTACTTGTAGATGGGAGGCCGCATAGTATGATTGTACATCGGCAGCTGCAATGCCCCCGATCGGCTGCCATTTTTTACCTAATTTGTAAATCGGATGTGCAAACAGAACAGACTGTAAGCAACTTAACCTGAACATGGCTCTAAGTAAGCTATGCAGAAACGAATATCCTGTGTGCAAGATTTCTGGTTCCCCTATTGAAGAGTGGAAAGTATCCTGGATTAATAGAGCAACCAACCCTCACCATGCCCCGCAGGTTTTACGACTATAGATGTGAATCTTTTGTGCACCTTGTTTATTGCTGGCATGAATTTTTATAGCATGTCACACTCAAACCGATATTTCGAAAAAAAACATATAGTTTTTACCTGTATGCAAGCCTTACTGCTTTGTTTCAAAACTAGTGACATAACAGAATTAGCCCAGTTTAGCAAATATAAAACAAAAAATCAAATTCTTAAAAAAAAATCTTTCACTAATTGAACCAATTTACAAGACGCTTTTAGTCGACTTTGAAAACAGGACATCATGCTGACCACCTCATCGGCTTTAATGTTATTGTTTTACTGTGTCTGTAATTTTTAATAACGTATTACTTCTTTTAATTTACCTGTATTTATTGCAGTAGTTTTAATTAATTGAATCAATAAAATATTAAGTGGCAGATTTATGATAACTTATCTTGCGCCGCTGCTCCGCCACCCATGGTGCGCCGCATTTACAATGCGGCGCACCATGGGGCAAAAACGGCACAGATGCGTGACGCATCTGTGCCGTAAAGGTGGCGCATTGCTGGAGTTGCGTCGCAAGCGCGACGCAGCTCCAGCAAGGCTCGGGGGTGCCCCATCTTCACAATGCTGCGTCAAGACCTACGCCTGCTTCAAGCAGGCGCAGGGTTTTGACGCAGCGAAATCTTATAGATTTCACTCAGCCACTTTTAGGAGGCGTTCCTGCGCAGGAACGCCCCCCCCCTGCGCAGGAACGCCTCCTTATGGCGCAGGGCTTAACAACGTGACGCATCTCCTAGAGGGTTGATCGCACAGCATATTTTTGAATAGCTGGCTACAGCTATTTCTTTTGAGAGCTCAGCCAAAGAAGCAAATTATATGCACGCCTTCTGGAATTGTCTGAGTGAGAACAGAGGGCTCCGCAATCTGCGTGACCTCTGGTGATAATTCTGGCCCAACGACCTCTCCTAGTCATTGGTCAAATCCTGGGATTTATATCATGTTTGACCACTATTTTGATCTCACATTTTCAAATTAAAACATGGATTAGAGACACAAAGGGCTAGATGTAGGTAAATGGTATTTACCGATTCATAAATACCGAATGTTACCGATTCGGTATTTATGAATCGGTAAATATGAAGGGGGAAGATGTAGGTATTTCTAGAAATTGAAATACCGAATCGTTAATATTCGGTATTTACCGATTCGGTAAATACCGAATCGGTATTCCCTATTGATTCCTATGGGCTGTGAAGCCCATAGGAATCAATGGGAAATACCGATTCGGTAATTACCGAATCGGTAAATACCGAATCCTGCAAGGGTGCAGGGGGTGTCACTTTGACACCATCTTGCACCCCAAATACAGGCATGTGTGCCATGTGGCACACAGACATGCCCTAAGGGCATGTCGGTCTGTCACATGGCATAGGTGTGCATGCACACATGTGCATGCACACCTGGATTCGGTATTTTACCACCCAATTGAATTGGGTGGTAAAATACCGAATCTGAAAGGCCTTTGGGACTCAGAAGAGTCCCACCTACATTTGGATTTACCGAATCGGTAAAATTACCGATTCGGTATTTTACAGAATCGGTAAATTTACCGAATCGGTAAATTTACCGATTCTGTAAAATAAAGGCCCCTACATGCCAATTTCTAAATACCGGTCGGTAACGGCCAAAATCGGCCGTTACCGACCGGTATTTGGGCTCCTACATCTGGCCCAAAGACTATTTTCAAACTAAATTAATATGATGCAAAAACATTAACTCTGTCCACATGTTGACAATAAGCATCCATTTTTTGTAAACATTAGGCTTACACTGTAGAGAGCCATATTATAAAGCCTGTGCCCATTAAGATAAACAAATAAAATGCCAGCCTGTAGCGTTTTCATTCATGAGAATATCAGCATTTCTGTGTGTACACTAAGAACTTCATTCTTTCCATTAGAAAAAAAGAAAAGATGGCAGCAAATACAGAATGAAAACAGACTAACGGATTTAGCACTGTCAGAGTGTTCATAACATATTTCACCAATGAGAGTGTTTATTTGAACACTAACATGCTGTGGAGCTTTACATTTGAGACAAGGGTGGTCAGTGTTTGGATTAAATGTATACATCAGAACTCCTTTCCAGGTGCATTATGGCAGATATTGTTGTGTATGCCCTGGTGCCATTGAATACCTCTTTGAGCTGTATGATTCTAGCTAATGGTGTGAATTCCGGTGGTTCTTCAGGGACCCAACGACATTGGGATTTGATTGTGTGTCTCAGTCAAATACCTAGTTTAAAGAGAAGTTTATTTGATATAAACATAAGATAAAATACAGTAAACAAAAAATTACATATATGTATAATTCATCAATATAACAAATGGAAAGAAAGAAGAGACAGAAAAGTTAGAGAAAAATAAAAGGTGAAAATGATAGAGAAATTAAAAAGGGGGGAACATACAATGTATGCGTAATAAGAGAAAAAAGTAACATTTATGCATGAAAAAATAGGTAAAACAACAATACGTATACTCAAGGAGGTTTGGGAATCTCTTCAGTGCAAGGATTAGATACAGGTACTTTTTTAGCAGACTTAATTAAGAATTCAGTAACAGGCATCCACAAAGATTCTCTTTTAATAGCAAGCGAGATTGGATGCACATAAGCTCTGTCAAGTTTATGGTTATAACAAACACCATACCACCATGCTTGAAAAGCTACTGTTGAGGTGTCTTTCCATGATCTAGTGATTTGCTGAAACGCAACTGCTATAAGGAGATTAATAATGTGAAAAGATGGAGACCAAACTTCAGAGACACTACCTAGAAAAATGTGTGAAAAAGAAAAAGGGATTTGGGAAAGACAGATACTGTTAATCTGACGCCATACTTGAATCCAAAAAGTATGAATTTTAGGAGACTCAAAGTCTTAAAGGTGGGATTTTTCTCAGTTTAGGAGTCCTAACTACTCCTAAACTGAGAAAAATCCTAACTTTAAGACTTTCGGTATTCACAGAAGGCATTTTGGAGTCCTAAAGTTAGGACTCCTAACTTCTGTGAATACCGAAATGAGTAAGTGCCTTCTGTGAATACCAAAATGAGTAAATGCCTTCTGTGAATGCCAAAATGATAGTGAGTTTAGGATTTTGTCTTAAGTTAGTTCTGTGAATCGGGCCCTTAGAAATGCTGTAGTAATAGGAGATACAGGAGACAATGTGGATGAAGTGGAGAGAGAATTTTAAGAGGATTGGACAGCTGCTGCTAAAGATAAATATCTTAAATGAAATGAGGAGGGAAGAATAAAATGAGATTGCAATACTGAAAAAGGCACACAAATGCCATCTTGAAACAGTTGATAAGTCCATTTGAGACCACATAATAGCCAGTCTTTCCGAAAATATATTTATTTTTTATTTTAATATGTTTATTGTACCAGATGGAGGAATTCAGAATTTGTGCATGTTCATCTAAAGTAGATGAAAAAAGTGTCTGGAACAGTTTCCAAGTATTTTTAATGATGGGTAAAGAAAATGACAAAGGTACATGAGAAAGGAAAATTAATTCTTCAAAAGCGAAAGGATGAAAAAAGGGTCTCTCAATGTCTACCCACATTGTAAAAAGATGAGAATCTATTTCACACTCAGACAATAAGAAAGAGGAATTTCTAAGAAAAAATGAGGAGTGTGTGGAAAAGTAAATTTTGCCATGTTGTATGTGCCTACGTGTTCCCCATGTTATGTCATATGTGCATGATCGATATGCATGTATTCCCTTCTGATCGATTAAAGACGCAATTACAGTTGTGTCCATCTCTAGTATGCCAGTTTCCAGTCCTCGTGAATACAACGAATATCAGGCCTATGTAATCCTACGTTGCCACATTTTACAGTGTGCACGTTAATTCATTGAATTGTCCCCGTTTCTAGGCCTCAAAAGGGCCCGGACTCAGATTCAGCTCCTGTTTCCTGAACCCTCTCCGAGGAGCGATACAGCCCCCACCTGTATCCCTGACCCTTAGCTTACTTTCATGCCTCGCAGTGCCCGGCTCGGCCTGGCTCTGCCTCCCAGTCTGCCAAAGAGTATGTTATGTTTCTAGTTATCAGTCCAGCCCTCCTTCTCTGCATTCCTAAGCTACTGAATCGCATCGATAGTTTCCGTCATAGTCTAGCCTTTATGTCTCCATGTAAGAGAAATACTGTATTCATATTCATAGAATATTCCCCGCACACGCACTACATATAGGATTATGTATGCACCAGTCTTAATGTCTGTTAGCCTTCACCCTGATAACTTTTGGATTCTATCAACATGCTCTCTAAACACTAGATACTAGATAGGCTTTAGGTACATGTCGCTCTGCTCTCCAGACTTTAGTCTCCTCTTCTAGCGCAGAAGTCATAGCCCCCCAGTTCTCCCTGGTAACACGTCATTGTCAGTTTACGCGCACCACTAGGTTAGAGGTCCCAGCTGCTCAGGTAGCCCCATCCATGTTTCCGCCCCTTTTATGACATATTCTGTTACGTTTGCATCACATGTCAATGTATACGCCCTGTACACACCTCTTGTTACACCCACTTTATGCCTTATCTTTCGCGACTGCTACAAACTCCGCCTACTGCTACGCCTACTGTATTGAATACAATGTATTTGTTTAACTATAAATATTGTGCACTGTTATTAAAAGTTATCCTTATGCTCCCAGACCCTGCCCCCGGCAGCTGCCATCCTATTCCCATGCAGGCTGTCCTGTTCCTGTCCCTTATGCTTTATTAAACCTGCAAAACTCAAGATACCTCGAATCCTGACTCTTATTTATTGAGCTACCTGTTTATTGATTATAGTCAAAAATAGAACCAGTAATTAATTATTTATTTACCACATAATGGCGCCCGAACAGGGACTTGCCCTTTCCCCACGCACCGGAGAAGCCACGCAGGCCCCCTGATCCTCTGCAGCCGTGACGGAACCATCCTGCGCAGCGGCAGATATTTCTGCTTCAAGTATCCCTCAGGTCCACGGAGGAGACGGAGGTTGCGGTCCAGCATCCAGACGAGGCGGTGGAGGAACGCGGCGAGTCCCGACCAGAGCCCAAGCCGAGAGTTCAAGGTCCGAGGTATCCGGAGGCCCACCTGTAACTGAAGTCCGAAGTTCGTCGTCCGTCGTCGTAGCAGTCCAGTCCAGTCCGAGGCCTTCCGTTCTTGCTGCCCGGTGAGTACCGTCGCTGGGGTAGTATCTAGACAGGGTCAATTAATTTGTCTCTGGTCCGTGGGTTTGGGTACGCAAATCCAACACGAAGTGTCCACCTAGGTGGATGCGGGTCCTGACGTGTCTCTTTATGAGACCGGTATGTTTCGTACTGTTTCAGCAGTGCATCTAAGTAATTCTAGTAAGTTCTGTTCTCGAGAAATTCATGTGTTTCTGTTCTCAGTATTCCAGGTAATATTCTGTCCGAACTGTTATTTTAAATGTTATTTCAATGTGTATTCAATGTCGTGGTATGAGTGATTTGTTTCTTCAAGTTATTATTGTGTTTATCGTGTATTGTATTGTGTTCAGATTCAGCCTAAAGTATGCCTCTGTTCTCTAAGTTACGTCAGTTAAAAACTAGAAAAGGGCTGCTCGAGGAAGCAGTCCCTGTCCCGCCTAGGGACAGTCCAGGACATTTTATGTATCATAAGCATGGCATAAGTGCCATATTATATCTAGACTTATGGGTCGAGTATACTAAACATCTCGAAGAGAAATATAGATGGCCTGTATCAGGCACATGGGATGCCGAGTGCATCATGCGAGTAGAAGAAGTATTATGAAAAAAGAAAGCCAGACAGTCACAGAAAGATGCCATCGAGTTATGGCGCAAAGAATCTCATAAAAGAACCGAAAAAGAAACCAGAAAGTTAGAATTAAGTAGAGAATCCTCAGAAAGAGCCCAAGAAAGGGAATTAATCGAAATAGGTGAACGAGTTAAAGCCGAACAGTCAGACAGACAGAGAAATGCCCTTATTAAGGGTATGTATCCTCTTCTTCCCGAGGGCTTGCCAAAAGCAACCCCGGAAGCACCATGTAATTTCCTGCCGCCATTAGTTCCGATTAAGCTACGTCACAAACCGACCGCAGCTGATATTTTTCTCTCGTCCTATTTGGACGACACAGTCCCAGAATATGCAAATCCTGCTCCGCCAGCTCCTGTAAATAATGTAATTCCTGTTCTTCCAGCCACCGGGGCACCTGTTACAGCACCTGTTACGGTACCCCCGGTCCAGCCTACAGTACAAGTACCCGCTACATCGGTCACTCTGCCAGCACGAAGAGTATCCGTCGACGATTCCAGTTTAGGGGCCGCGGGGGGAGGTCCTCCTGGTACCCCGCCGCCACACAAACGTGTAACGTTAGTCGAGTTATATGAACGTGCGTTACAGCGTACGCCCAAACATCAGTCCGTTGCAGATATCAAGCGAGCTCTTACCGAATGCCGTTATGATCCAGTCCCAGGCGATGATAATATGGTTATATATTCATTGCGCGTAAGACGGGTGACCGAGTATTTGGACACCCTACCGAATATGAAAGAAGATCTAGACAGAATATATCGTTTCATCCGTACAGGAGAGGATCCAGAAAGTATTGGCGAAATCATGTCTCTAAGGAAAGCTGAGACCCAGCTCATGCTATTAAAGTTTCTAATTAATTGTTTAATAAGGGAACAAGATTATCCGACTAAAGATCTGACCGAAATGAAAGTCCTGACAAGGTGGAGTGATAATATAGCTGAGGGTAGACACAAGACACTCAGTAGTATAGAAAGTATGTACAAGAAAATTCGTAAGGAAATAATAAGGTTTCACGAGAAACGCAAAGCAGCACAAGTAAGCGAGAAGGAAAACGACTCTTCTACTGAAGAGGTAGATGACGAGAATCCTACCAGAATAGCGTATGTAGGTAAAACTAGACTTCCCGACCGACATTCACGTCTAGAACACAAGAAAGTTTTTCATCTTCCAGCACCAGAACAAGATTCGCTAGAACAAGTATTTCAAGCTACCGATCACATTCTGAAATCACGAATCGGTTATAGTGAACTTAGTACCATGCATGAACAAGAACTAGCCCGATCAGCAGTCCGATGGGTTACTGATTCTACCACTTTTCCAGATGAAATAGTGGCACAAATGTTTCTGAAACTGCCCCCAGCCGAGCAGCGACTGGTGGGTATGTATATGATCCAGCACTTCATTACACTGTATGAGGGACAACATTCTGATCCAGGTCCGTTACATGATGTTCTGAACGAGTTACTCCAGTATAGATGGAGAGGTCTAGGTACCGATTTAATTAGCGTCATTCTAGAACAGCGCTACAAATATAGAACGTTTCTGAATCCGCATTTTGTTCACGTCTCACCTCCAGAAAGTAAACCATTTTACATAGATAGACAGCATCCGTTACGAGAAGTACACCCAGTTAGGACAGCGGGTGGCGATCTAGAACGAGTATTTGTTTACACCCCGATTACCAAGATGGAACTCTTAGAGATGAAGAAGTTAATTCCCTGTCACGACAAAGATCCAGCAGGGTTCCATCGAGAATTAAAAGACATGCTCCGTATGGGAGAATACACGTATCCAGATATCATTAAAATGTTAAAGGTCCTGTTGCCCGCAGGGGTATATGAGAAACTCAAGGAAAAAGAATGGGAGGTGGGAGAGAAAAAGATAGATTGGACAGCTCTAGAAGCTGAAGACAATTCACGAGTACCAGGTACCGGTCTTGGGGACAAATGTAAAGAATTGCCCGAGTTATTGATTCAAGTTTTGCCAAGATTACTAGCCACGAAAAAGGAAGATTGGGATGCAATCTCAGCATGTAAACAGAAACAGGATGAAGATACTAGTGATTTTTATTCTAGATTCGAAAAATGTTTCATTATCAACAGTGGTCTCAAGACAGGTAGCGAGTCGTACCCTCATCTTTTTGTTACTAAACTAGTCGAGAATTCAAGTCCACAAGTTAAAAATCGAGTTTTGAAAGTCGAAAGTACCTGGCAAGCTAATACCCCGTCACAAATGCTTCAGATGCTCCAGTATCACCAGAATAGAATCAGGGAAGAGCAAGAACACGAAAGGAGACGTATGAAAGATACGAAAAGGAAAGTACTAGTTGCACAATCTGTTCCACAAGACAGTCAGAAGAGGGGTCCGAATCAAGCCAGTCATTCTGCAGCTCCCGTTAAAGGGACATGCAATTATTGTAAACAGCCAGGTCATTTTATAAACGAGTGTGCAGTTCTGAAACACAACATAGCAACTGGTAAGACTAAAGAAAGACCACGCCCGCCTAGACAAGAACAAGTTACACAGACTTCTCAGTCACCACAGAATGCACAACAGACAGTTCCAGCACCGCAGCCTATTGCTGCAACACAGCATGTTACACAGCAGATGTACCAGTATGCCCAGACAGAGTATCCAGAGTATCAACCGTATTCATGAAACAGCCTAGAGAGGGAGGTAGGCTTGCCTCTCATCGAGATACCTGTAGATCAAGAGGGTCCCTATGTGCACAGTCAAGTATTAGGGAAAGACAGAAAGTTTTTGATTGATACAGGGGCAATTAGGACTACTATCAGTCATGACGAGGTTCCAGGGGCTCCGCTCTCAGGCTCTAGAAATGTTTCCCTTGGATTTTCAGGAAAGCCTATTGTAAACGAGATTTCAAAGCCAGTTACTCTAGAAGTTGGTCCATTGTCCCGAACTACTGATTTGTTACTTACGAAGTCATGTCCAGAAAATTTGTTAGGCCTTAAAACATTGAAAGAATTAGGTGCAGTAATTTGCTGTTCCCCAGAAGGAATACGTTTGTTTTTAAGGGACTTTAAAGGTCACTATGTATTACGCGATTTTGATCCAAGATTATCAAATGTACCACAGCATTTATGGGCGCAAGGTCCAACTGATGTAGGTTTTATGCAAATCACACCCCATCGTGTGACTCTCAAGCAAGGTATAGTCCTGCCACGGATCAGACAGTACAGATTGCCACCTGAGGCTGTAGCAGCCTTATCCAAAATTATTGACGAGCTCATTGCTCAAGGAGTGGTTGTAGAAACTGACTCCAATGTATGTAATTCTCCTATCATTCCAGTCATGAAACGTACTGATCCAAATGCACCTCCAGTATATCGATTAGTGATTGACCTTCGAGAACTTAATAAATGTATCATACCTCAGTATCCAGTAGTCCCAGATATTTCATCCCTATTAACAGCCATTGATTCTGAAGCTACATTTTTTACTGTAATAGACCTCAAGAATGCATTTTTCAGTGTTCCCATTCATCCAGACAGCCAGTACCTTTTCGGTTTTTGTTTAAATGGAAGGAGCTATAAATTCACACGAGCTCCTCAAGGTTTCATAGAAAGTCCTAGTATTTACAGTCAAGCACTTAAGAGACAACTAGACAACATTCACATGCCAACAGACACTGCCCTGCTCCAGTATGTCGATGATCTACTGATCACAGCCCGTTCTGAACGTGACTGCGAGCGAGCGTCACTTACAGTTCTGTATTTCCTAGCCGAGATGGGGCACAAGGTGTCCCCTTCGAAGCTCCAGTTCTGTGTCCAGCAAGTGATCTACTTAGGCCACTTACTGTCCAAGTGGGGTAGGCAGTTGACACCAGACCGTATCCAGTTAATAGCGAGTCTTCCACAGCCCAAGACACAGAAGGAGGTACGTGCTTTTATCGGCCTTACTTCTTACTGCAGACAATGGATTCCTCAGTATGCATTTCTAGCAAAGCCACTGATACAGTTAACGACACAGGAGGCAGCCGTATCGACTGTTCTCCCTTGGACATCTGAACATACACTTGTTTTTAATGAATTAAAGAAAGCTCTATGCCAAGCACCTGTTCTAGCTACACCGAACGACAGTAAGCCTTTTACACTTTTTGTCACAGAACGTGATGGTACTGCATTATCTGTTCTCACACAAGATCAAGCGGGACAGTACAAGCCTTGTGCTTATTTCTCGAGCACATTAGATCCAGTAGCCCAGGCTTTGCCTGCGTGCCTCAAGTCAGTTGCAGCCACAGCTCTAGCTATCAGACAAAGTGATTCCATAGTGTTAGGACACTCCCTGACAGTACAAGTTCCACACTCCGTGGAAGTTCTTTTAAACCGAACACAGACCCAGCACTTGACTATTGCACGTTTAACAGGTTATGAACTGACACTGTTCCAGCCGCACATAGAAATCAGACGCTGCAACGTTCTAAATCCTGCTACCCTGTTACCATCAGTTACTTCAAATCCTGCCACACATGACTGTGTGGAAGTGATTAATACTATGACTAAGCCAAGACAAGACCTGACAGACATTGCATTACCTAACCCCGACCTGACACTTTATGTGGACGGTTCATGTATGAGAACTAGTACAGGAGAACTAGTAGCCGCGTATGCAGTGACTACTGCAACCGAAGTTATTGAAACACGTCGTATTGACACCCTGTCTGCTCAAGCAGCAGAGCTAGTTGCTCTGACCCAAGCCTGCATACGTGCCAAGAACCTGAAAGTAAACATATATACAGATTCACGTTACGCATTCGGAGTTGTACACAACTTCGGAGTACTCTGGCAGGAGAGAGGTTTCATGACTTCTCATGGAACCAAGATTCAGCATGGTCTCCTCATTCAAGCTCTGTTAGATGCAATACATTTACCGACAGCTATTGCTATCATGAAGTGCAAGGCACATACGAAAGTTACTGACATCATTTCCCAAGGTAATGATCTAGCAGATCGAACAGCCAAGCTTACAGCTCAGACACCAGACATTCCAGTTAACAAGACACAGACATTCATTCCAGAACAGACTACATGTATGACAGTTAAGGACCCTACACAAGATGTCATAGACATACAGTTACATGCTACTCCTGAAGAAATCAAGAAATGGTCCGAACAAGGAGGGGTCCAGACAGATCAGGGATGGGTGACGAAGGGAAAAGCCACATGGTTTCTCCCCGACTCTATGGTTCAAGTCATTATCAATACCGCACATAGTCCAGCACATCTAGGAGAAAAAGCCATGTTAGACAGTATACAGAACCTTTGGTTCAACAAGCACTTACGAGCTGCAGCCAAGCAGAAAGTCCGTACTTGTATGATATGTTGCCAGTTCAATCCAGGTAAAAGTGTCCCGGTGGAACAAGGTGGATTCCAACCTCCTGACCACCCTTTTGAAGTCCTCCAGATGGATTATATTCAGATGGAGCGATGTCGAGGTTTCAAGTATGTCCTCGTAGTTGTATGCGCTTTGTCCAGGTGGACAGAAGCATATCCAGTTCCAGATTACGCAGCAGCGACCACTGCCAAGCAGTTGGTTCGTGAATTCTTCCCCCGTTATGGACTCCCTAGGGTCGTGTATTCTGATAACGGCCAGCCTTTCTCATCCGAGTTAATGAAACATGTTTCCCTTCTGTTAGGGTACCAGTGGAAGTTCCATTGTGTACGCCATCCTGAAGCAGCCGGTCTCGTAGAGAGACATAATCAAACCCTGAAAATCCGTATTGCTAAGACATGTAAAGAGAAAGGTGTAGACTGGCTAGTTGCCCTGCCAGTTGCTTTATTCTTTATGCGCATTGTCGCACATTCCAGATCAGGTCTGTCCCCGTATGAGGTCGTATTCGGCCGCCCCCCAAACATGTGGGGTACACCTAGACCCCGCAGTATTACAGATGTTTCCAGTAATATGCTGACAGATTACCTAGCTTCCTTGATGTCTGCCCTACACTCTTGTCGTTCACAGGTTGCCGCTGCATTTCCAGATAATACCGAAGTGAAACCGCATGAGGTCATCCCAGGTGACCTAGTACTGGTCAGGAACTTTGATCGTTCAAGTCCGCTGGAGCCTCGCTGGAAGGAGCCGAGACTAGTCCTTCTGACCACCCGTACGGCCGTGAAGTTGGAAGGCCGCAAGGGTTGGGTCCATCTGTCGCATATCAAGAAATTTCATGGGATCCGAAAAAAGACTTTTAATGACAATTCCAAAGACTGTTCCATTTCTAAAGACTGCCTGAAACAAGACTCTAAATCAGACATTAATTTCAATCCCGAACTGAAAGTTCCTCTGTTAGAGAAAACTCCGCAGCAGGAGTATAAATTAAAGCTCCGGTCTAGTAAAATAAGTCAGCCAGTTTAATTGTCTAAGTCCCTCTCGGGTGAAACGGTTAGACAGGTATCTGACATGTATGAGATAGACCCCCATAGTGAGAGAGTTAGTCAAAACTCTATCAGATGTATCGTCATTCTAAGTTTCCTATTGTTTCTAAGTTTGATGGTTACCTGCACAAGTTATGCATTACATTTATGTTTTCCAATTTCTCATGAAAATAAGTTTTCTAATGCTACAGTAGAGCACACATTTAGTGATTTGCCTCCTCACGAGTTATCCTATCGTCTTGCTATGCGTAATAACACATTCATCAGAATGTTACACTATTCACACCAGACCAGCAATGCCACTAATTGTTGGGTGTGTGGTCGACTTCCCCCTTTCCAGACACCGAAGGGAGTTCTGCCACTCTTTCCTTATCCGTTTTCACATAATGGTTCGTGTGGAGCATGGTCCATGTTAACGTCATCTTCAAATGATATGTCCCTTCTGAATAGAACATGTTTTCCAGACAAACAAGGTCTCCCCCATAGAACAGGGTTAGATCTAGAAAATGAAGTATATGATTTAGGTAATTATTCTTCGAATTTTATGGTCCTGAATGTTCAATCCGATACTACTCCAGACTTACCTGCTATTTCAGTACTACCAGTCAAAGGCGAATTATGTGTCAGAAAGAATGGTTCCGCACATGTAGGACATAGTGATTGTACTACTATTGTCAAGTATAGTGACAGTGGGAAATCTATTTTCAAAGCATCACGTCATTCTTATTTTGTTTGTGGTCAGACCGCATATGTTCGTCTGCCCCTCGATTGGGATGGAACATGTTACATTGCCTTCCTACTGCCACCAGTTTTTCTAGCCCCATCTGATTATCACAGAAACACACATCTAGTACACGTCAGACATAGAAGGGAGATTGAGTCCCCAATTGTCGATCAAACTGAAACTGCTCTAGAACAATATACAGACTTCAATAGAGGTTTCTTTTTTTTTATAGGACCTATCCAGAATAGTAAGTTAATACGTAGGTTAACCAGAACCCTTGAAGCAGTAGTGAATGAGACTACTTCTGCTCTAGGTAATTTAACCGAAGAGCAATCTGCTATGAGATTTGTCGTGCTCCAAAATCGTCTCGTTCTTGACGTCATACTGGCCGATAGAGGAGGAGCATGTAGAGTCATCGGATCTAGTTGCTGCATTTTCATTCCTAATAACGCGCCGTCTGTTTATTCAGCTATAACCAGACTTCATAAAATTGCCCATCAGTTACACCAGAATCCAGGCACCTGGACATGGTCCGGTTGGCTCTGGAGTATTATATCTGCCTGGGGATGGAAAGTATTGTCATTTCTAGGTATTGCAGTAATGATCATATTCAGTTGCTGCCTCTGTATACAATGTGGCCCTGCGATTTGCGGCATTTGTGCTACCTCTTGTATTCCTAGTCCTAAGTCCCGTTCCAAGACAATTCGAGACGAGCAAATGATGCTATATGAAATGATAGATGGTATCATGAATATTGATGTTTCCTGATGGAAACGTAGGACACAAGGAGGGAATGTGGAAAAGTAAATTTTGCCATGTTGTATGTGCCTACGTGTTCCCCATGTTATGTCATATGTGCATGATCGATATGCATGTATTCCCTTCTGATCGATTAAAGACGCAATTACAGTTGTGTCCATCTCTAGTATGCCAGTTTCCAGTCCTCGTGAATACAACGAATATCAGGCCTATGTAATCCTACGTTGCCACATTTTACAGTGTGCACGTTAATTCATTGAATTGTCCCCGTTTCTAGGCCTCAAAAGGGCCCGGACTCAGATTCAGCTCCTGTTTCCTGAACCCTCTCCGAGGAGCGATACAGCCCCCACCTGTATCCCTGACCCTTAGCTTACTTTCTTGCCTCGCAGTGCCCGGCTCGGCCTGGCTCTGCCTCCCAGTCTGCCAAAGAGTATGTTATGTTTCTAGTTATCAGTCCAGCCCTCCTTCTCTGCATTCCTAAGCTACTGAATCGCATCGATAGTTTCCGTCATAGTCTAGCCTTTATGTCTCCATGTAAGAGAAATACTGTATTCATATTCATAGAATATTCCCCGCACACGCACTACATATAGGATTATGTATGCACCAGTCTTAATGTCTGTTAGCCTTTACCCTGATAACTTTTGGATTCTATCAACATGTTCTCTAAACACTAGATACTAGATAGGCTTTAGGTACATGTCGCTCTGCTCTCCAGACTTTAGTCTCCTCTTCTAGCGCAGAAGTCATAGCCCCCCAGTTCTCCCTGGTAACACGTCATTGTCAGTTTACGCGCACCACTAGGTTAGAGGTCCCAGCTGCTCAGGTAGCCCCCTCCATGTTTCCGCCCCTTTTATGACATATTCTGTTACGTTTGCATCACATGTCAATGTATACGCCCTGTACACACCTCTTGTTACACCCACTTTATGCCTTATCTTTCGCGACTGCTACAAACTCCGCCTACTGCTACGCCTACTGTATTGAATACAATGTATTTGTTTAACTATAAATATTGTGCACTGTTATTAAAAGTTATCCTTATGCTCCCAGACCCTGCCCCCGGCAGCTGCCATCCTATTCCCATGCAGGCTGTCCTGTTCCTGTCCCTTATGCTTTATTAAACCTGCAAAACTCAAGATACCTCGAATCCTGACTCTTATTTATTGAGCTACCTGTTTATTGATTATAGTCAAAAATAGAACCGGTAATTAATTATTTATTTACCACAAGTGATAGGAGTAAAAATCTAGAAGGTTAACCCCACCCATGTGTTTAGGCTTTTTAAGTTTACTAAGAGATTTTCTAGGCGGCTTATTATGCCATAGAAATTTTGAAAGTATGCCATATATAGTTTTGTCAAAAGATTTAGGAATATTGATGGGTATTTTTGATAGGTAGAACAAAATTACTGGAACAAGCATAATTTCTATAGAATCTAGTCTACCCGACCAGGATAAAAATAAGGGATGCCAGCGAGAGTGGAAGAACGCAAAGTGGTTTGTAGTTCTTTCAGGTTTATAGCAACAGTATCTTTAATAGTGGGGGTAAACCAAATTCCAAGATATTTTATTTTCACTGGATTGTCTCAGTCACATATAAATAAAGATAAGTAATCCCTTTTCTTCTTGAATTCCCCTGCGGATAGTAACATTTGTCATGATATGTTATATGTGTGACATTCCCTGCAGGCTTAGTGCATCCACCGATGTGTGCTCGTTGGACAGGAAGATCACAGAGTTGACAAGGAGGTTGGCCCTGGTAGAATATCATTTGGTATGCCCAGATTGTTTCCCTAAGGTGTACCCAGATTGTTTCTATAAAATGTACCATGCTCAATTGGGGGAGGCACCCATGTTATAATGGTCCATGTGGCAGAGTAAATGTTCAGTGATAGCAGTCTTTAGACAGCCTGTATCCAACAGCTCAATCTCTGTGAAAATGTGTGGCATGAGGGGAGTGGGAGTGCAAGCTTATTGCAAAATAAGCATGGACAACCATCAAATAGCACTCCAGGTTAGGCATAAAAAGTCTCCCTATTCAATAGGGCAAAGCCATTAAGTTCCACTTAAGTTATATTTGTATCTTGGCCGAAATTGGCACGTTAACAATAGCCAAGATGTTGGTTTGTTTGTCAATAAACAGGAATTTGATTAGCGCAAACATTTCATTTAGGGATATTCTTCCTGCTGTCGACAAAAATAGACATATCCATCTGCCTACCTGTGTGGAGGTGTGTCTGATAGAGACATCTAGCTGCAGATTCTGTAACATTGATTTACCAGGCGTCAGACTGGATCTGGAAGATTTTTCTTCGAGCAATACCCATTCACTCTTGTGGGTGATGTTAGTCGGCTCCGCATGATTTTGAGGGTGTCGTCTCTGCCGTTGTGACATCTGCATCACCTATGCAGGGGTACTGATGTCAGTTCTTTACTTTTCACACCAGTTAGCACAGATCCGTGAAGAGAGTTACCCTTTGTCACTTTTTGACAGGATTTCTTTTACATTTTGTCAACGATTTTTTGGTGGGTAGAATGTCCAAAAAGGCTTCTGGATTCAATCCATGTGGAGCCTGTAACCACATCATGTTGTTAACGGATCCACTCCTGGTGTGCCTTTGGTACCTAGAGCGCGAACTCGGTACAAAGTCATGCTCCGACTGATGGGCCATGGCTCCGAAAGCTTTGTGGGAAGAGTCTCTAAAGCTTCTCGTGGCTTGGCTCTTGCCACTATGTCATTAGCCCTTGAGGACCTCGCTCCCAGTCCTGGTCAAGAGAAAGGGTCGGGCACCACTCCGGGAGCCCTAGGTCTTCATCCTCCCACTCGAAATATTCAAACCGGTCAGGTAAGAAGCACTAGAAGCACAAGAACTTGAAGTGTGATTCGACTTCTCCCCGTCGTTCGGCTGATGCGACAGAGAAGTATAGGTGTTCTAGGCTTCATTCGGCTGCACCAACACTTGGGTCTGCTCTGCACTTCCCTGTCTTACCAGGAGCCAGAGCGACCCCTGCCCAACCCAAGGAATTTTATGATGCCATGTTCCTTATATTTGAATGGCCTAACCCTGCCGGCACGCCTTCAGGCCCTTTAGGCTCAGAGGGGGCTCCATCGGTTTTCGCACCAGCAACTCCAGCCCCTGCACCGATGACCCCCCATGGATCAGGTAATGGAACCGAACCAACGCTAGTCATGCCACTTTGACCTTCCCTGGTGCCTGTTCCGATCCCGATACCGAGAATCCCAATGCTGCCAGCGCCCATTAGTGGCACCAGCCCCATTCTCATCCCAGATTACCTGGAGCTGGATCTGCGCCTATTGGCATTGCTTCCAGTGCCAATGGAACCCTCTCAGTGACCACACGTCCCCCATCTGCTTGTCGCCCCTTTATTGGCTACAGAAGGGGCTTTCAGCCATGCCAGCCTTATCCCAGCCACAAGACCATGCAAGTTCAACAACCTCTGTGCGGTCGTGGGCACGGCTCATTCCGTGTCCGTGTGTCGGGTGGCCAGAGGTCAGGTAAGACCCCTGACCCCCTGCAGCTTCAGCCTCCAAACCCTCAAGATCATAAGCAGGCCAGTTGGTGGCCGGATCAGCTATCCCCTCCACCAGTAGAAAACCATCACGTCCAACAGGTGGGTTCTTCAGATATTCCGAAGGGGCTACTCCTTCCTCTTTGAGACCACCCCTCCCTCCATGCCTCCAACTTACAACCGGCTGATGGAGGATCACCTGACTTTGCTTCAGCAGGACGTCAAGACTCTCTTGGCAAGGTAGCCATAGAGAGGGTTCTGGTGCCAGAAGTAGGCTGTGGTTGTTATTCCTGCTAGTTTGTGGTCCCCAAGAAGGAAAGGTCCTGAGCCCTAGCCTAGATCTCCAATACCTCATCTACTTCCTCAAAAAGGAAAAGTTCAAGATGCTCACTATGGCTCAGACCTTGTCTGCCCTAGACCCAGGAGACTGGATGGTAGCGTTGGACTTTCAGGATGCTTATTTCTACAGTCCCATCCTGCCTACCCATCGGTGTTTCAGCCTTTATCCTGGATTTTGGTGAGAGTGACTCTGAGGTTGCTGGGCCTCATGGTTTTCTGCATCCTGCTTGTGACACATGCCAGATGGCATATGCACGCTCTGCTGTGAGGCCTGAAGTTTCAGTGGGAGCAGCATCAGGGCAATCTCTCTGACATGGTTTAGATCTCTGATGGAACTGTGGAGGACATGCAGTGGTGGCTGATGAACCACGATTGAGTCAGAGGCAGACCCCTCTTCCTTCCCCAACTAGGCCACACAGTAGTGACAGATGCATCATTCCAGGGATGGGGCAGCCATCTGGAAGCAATGGAGTTCAGAGGACTCTGGTCTCCCATGGAATACGGACTCCACATCAACTTGCTGGAGCTCCAAGCAATTTGTTTGGCATTGAAAGCCTTTTTTCCTTCAATCAAGGGAAAGCTGGTTCAAGTGTTTATGGACAACACTACCGTCATGTGGTACTGCAACAAACTGGGCAGGGGGGATTGTGAACCCCTTGTCAAGAGGCCCTGTCTCTCTCTGGACATGGCTGGAACAGCAGGACATATCCTGGTGATTCAACACCTAGAAGGTTCTCTGAACACCAGGGCGGACAAACTTTGCTGTTGATACCTAGCGGATCATGAATGGTGTCTCCATCCTGAGGTAGTTCAAGGTCTCTTTCAACAGTGGGGAGAGCCTTGGTTAGATCTGTTTGCTTAGGTCAAGAGCATGCAATGGCAGCAGTTTGCGCACCGGAGTTTCCAAAAAAGCTCTTGCTCGGAGACGCTTTACATCTCCAGTGGAGCTCAGGCCTCCTGAATGCTTTTCTGCCCATACCATTCCTGCCCAGAGTGGTCAAGAAGATCAGGAGTGACCGGGCCCCAGTCATTCTCCTAACTGGGCACAGAGAGTTTTGATCCTGAGCTTCTCCAATTAAGCGTCAATCATCCAATCAGGCTGCCCCTTCGGGAGAATCTACTGTTGCAGCAAAAGGGGAGGGTCTTCCTCCCGAATCTGTCAACTCTACACCTTCTTGCGTGGAGATTGACTGGTGGCAGTTGATAGCATTCAACATTCCTCCCGAAGTTTGCAATGTTATTTTGGCAGCCAAACTACCCTCCATCAAGAACGTGTATGCTTACGGGAGAAATACACTTGAAAAATATTGTGGAAAGATTTATTGATCCTTTCAGCTTCCCTCTCTCAGATATTACTCTTTATTCTAACCCTTGCCCAGCAGGGCTCAGCTCTGGGCACTCTCAAATGGTACCTTTCGGTCCTGTCTTCCTTTTTGAGGCTGCCAGACCAACCCTCTATATTTAAATCCCCTATTGTAAATAGATTTCTAAAGGGGCTTGTACATATGTATCCACCTGCCCCTTTCATCATGCCTCAGGTGGGCCTTAATTTTGTTCTCACCTGCTCCATTCAAACCCATGCAAAACTGCCACCTCCAGCTGCTTACCATCAAACCAACTTTTTTATTGGCAATAACATCTGCCTGTAGGGTGATCCAATTGCAGGCTCTGTCATCCAAGCCTCCTTACCTGGCCATCTTTCCAGACAGGTTGGTGCTTTGCACTTGAATCTCTTCCTTACCAAAAGTGTTTACACCATTCCACATTGGACAGTCTGTCCCCCTGCCCACTTTCTATTGTCCTCCACATCCCTCCAAATAATAGGGCGACTCCACTGTCTGGATTCAAAAAGAGCATTGACGTTCTACCTTGTCCGCAAAAAAAGAGTTTCGAGTGGACAACCGACTCTTTGTGGTGTATGTGGGAGTCAAGAAGGGTTGCGTGTTGCAGAAAAGTATGATCTCTCAATGGGTCATCTTTTGCATTAAAATCTGCTATGCTCTGACCAAAAAGCAGTCTCCTCAAGACCTAAGGGCTCATTCTACCAGCACAAATGCTGCTACTATGGCATTGCAACGTGGAGTCCCATTCCTTGACATTTGTCAGGCAGCAACGTGGGCCTCTCTGCACATGTTCACCAAGCACTAGTGCCTGGACAGTCAAGTCCGCAGGGACGGCCATTTTGGCCGCTCGGTCCTGCAGGACTTTCTGGTCTAAACTTGTCCTTAGTCCCTTATCCCTCCGTGGATGGTATTGCTTGGGTATCTATTCAAAGGTGAGGAATCTGTGGCTAGATGTCTCTAACAGATGGACAAGCTACTTACCTTGAGTAAAGCCTTATCTGGTAATATGATCTAGCCACAGATTCCTTACTACACCACACATCCTTCCCATACTGGGGAAAGGTTTTGAGCGTCAGGGCTGTTCCCTTTCAGGGCCCTAGATGTTCAGAAACACACCCATGTCAGCGCACTTCATGGCTCCGCGCGCCCGGCATGGAAAGTCATGGAAAGTAACTGACGTCAGTGTGCCGAGGTGGCACCTATGTAGGTGATGCGGA
Organism: Lissotriton helveticus; assembly: GCF_964261635.1. NCBI lineage: Eukaryota > Metazoa > Chordata > Amphibia > Caudata > Salamandridae > Lissotriton > Lissotriton helveticus. The sequence goes on from NC_136057.1 coordinate 1,766,977,136, forward strand.
TATCACAATGGCGAATACGACATTGTCAACGTCACGCAGAGCCGACCGACACCACCTACCAGCACGCAAGGGTATTGCTTGAAGAAAAATCTTCTGGATCCAGTCTGACGCCTGGGTAATTCAAAGGTAAGGAATATGCTGCTAGAACATTTCTCGAATAACTTAAGTACCTTGTCCTACAATAGCAGGACCATAGTTTTCTCTGCAAACTATTTTCCTAGAGCTGTGGTTTTTATTTCCTAGATATTTCACTAAGTTAGTGTGCCTGAGGTAAACAAAAGTGATGGATGGAAACCTTGAATTAATCTCAGCCACTGGTAATTCCTGGGGCTGCTTCCCAGTCCATCGCTATTATGCATGCCATGCTACCTCAGTTTAGACCCAGCCATACGCAATTCAGTCTTGGCCCTGCTACAATAGCAACAATCCAGCCCAAACTGGCAGGCCATGTCCTCCATGAACCCGAACAGAAGCAACCAAAGACCGTTTTCACCCCTATAATGTCTATTCTGTTGGGTATGGCTTAGTTCCAGTGGCACAGTGTGCACCGGACCCATGTCTGGGCATGCCCATCCCACTTACATTGTCACACTGAAGTATGCAAAAAATGATAGGTTGAATGCATGAATTAATCTCAGGCATTTGTAATTTTTCAGGGTGGCATCAACATGCAACAGGCTGCATCAATCGTGCGCATTGTACAACGTGACCTAAGGGCCCCAATATTGGGTTGATTAATGGCTCTTGTATGTATGGTTGCCCTATTGTACCTCTGTTGAGGTAGTGTGGTTTGAAGTCTATAGTGTCTAATCAGATGGGGAAAGAGCATGCCCAATATCACTTACAACAAAGACATACTTTTCTTTTTAAGTGACCTCTGTTCTAAATGTAATATATTATGCCTACATACATGCAGTGTATGTGAGGGTAATGTGCATGTATTCTCTTGCAAGGGGTTAATAGGTATGTTTTGGATTCCAGCCTCAGATGCATATTTAGCCCCCGTGTGAGGTGTTGTTACTTAGCAATGAGTCATACATCCGAAATCCCCAGCAACCAGGCAGAATGCAAGTGGTGACAGATGGGTGATGTAGCTGTGTGCTTCCAGGAAAGGCAGCAACACATTGGTACAGGAGCCTCTGGTATTTCAGACAGGTTGAATGTTGATGGAGTGCAGCAGTGCCTATGACAGAAAAGGTGTGCTGTGTGTGAGGTGGCTGATGTACCCTGTATGTGCATTCAAAGGTACCTACCGTCCAAGGGAGGTGGGCAAAGGCATAACATTCCCTTTCCACCCTTTGCCTTTCCACCACTGTGTGTAACATTGCAGTGCACTGGGGCTGATTTATGTTCATGCATCTCAGTACCTGATGTAAGTATCATGAATAGATTGCCTGTGAAATGTTTACATTGTCAGAGCTGACCCTCTGGAAAGATCTACTGGCCATGAAATATAGTGCAGATAGAATACAGCGATAGCATGGGAGCATGCTGTAGGTGAATTAAGCACCTGCTCCCAGTCTGCAACCATGTCAAGGATCACAAAAAAAAATGTGAAGCAGTAACTAGCAAGGACTGTGTCCCTGAACATGGGAAAGGTGTTGATCCGTTGATTGTAAAAACTCTCTCTGCTCCACAGAAAATGTGTGTTCAAAATGAGAGGCAAAGCACCAAACATGATCACCAGCGTAGTGAAAGCAGAACACGTTGTTTGGTATGGGAATTCACTTCTTATGTGGTCAGCCTGGAAGTGATTGGTTCATGTTAAAATGTGTTTCACATGCGGATCAATTGTGGAGTTCAGAACAATCAATTCTTGCATTACCGATGAGTTACATGTGTTGTAAGCCTTGACATAAAATTCAACAGAATTTGCTTTTAATAAAATAAGATATCTATATATATATATATTAATCTTGATATATAATTCTTTGGAATTTTCTCTTAAAAAATAAATTATGGGTTTAAACAAAAAATGAATTTGCCTTGTAATAAAATTTAACAAGATTTGCTTTTACGAAAAAAAATCTTAATAAAAACAAATAAGCCTTTTAATACAATTAAACAGGATTGGCTTTAAAGATAATTAGAAGATTGGATATTATATAAAATGAAAATAATGCTTCACAGGATTTCATAAAACATTTCAAACATTGGGCTCTTCAAAAAATTCTCAAAAAATGTTCCTTTATTTTCTTATATATTGCTATAGTTATTTGGTTGCACCATTACTTTCTATAGGAGTGCTTTACAGTACCCATGGTTCGCCATGTGTGGTGATGGACTGAATTCAATACTGAGCTAGTGTGCGTTTACTACTGTTTTCAGTATTTTTGGCTGTAGAAAATGTAGAAATACTATTTCTGAATAGCAATGGTCTTACTGTTTTGTAGGTAGGTGTTTGTTCCTCTCTCAAGGGACTGATTACAATGGTGGTGAAACCGCCACCGACAGGCTGTCGTGGTGGTTTCACCACCATTGTAAGCAGGTTTTGCGCTTTCCACATTACAATGATGGGTGTGTTTTTGGCGGTCGAAAAGACTGACCACCAGGGTCCCAAGGGCTCAAGGAGCCCATCAGACCATCGGAGGGGAATCATATCCCTGCAATGGTGGCAGTGCCTACCAGGCAAAGCCGTATGGATTATGATGTTCCTTTTCACCTGCTGATTTCATGGCGGGTAACCGCCATGAAAAGGCAGGTCGAAAGGGAATTTGGGAGCTCGTAGCGGGCCCTCTTCCCCCCTGCGCCCCAGAGGGCCGACGGACTGTCGGGCGGTCCCGTTTTGGATACAGTGTCTGCCCGCAATCGTAATCAGCCCCTAACTCATTACTTAACCCACTCTTAGCCCCTCATATCCCCTTACAACACCCCTCCCTTTCGTAGTAAGTATTCCCCATTTTCCAACCACTGTTACGGTCTCTCCCACATTTACTACAAAAATGTATGCATAACTGTACAGAGACTTACGAAGCCGAGTTGGAGACCTCCACGTAGAAAAGATAGGAGCATTGAAGGTAGAGACCTCCACAAGTAGCTCTGTAAATACCTTGTAGTATGTGATTGGTACTATTTCAGACCAACTAGAATTAATGCAAAATTCTGTTTGTGAATGGGATCCTTTGTGTTTTCTTTTCTTATATTTAAAAAAATATATTTTTAAGATTCCGTTTACCTTATTTTAACCATTTTCACGCCTTTTTGCTCATTCAATGTTTCTTGATTTTTATAAATTAGTTTGAATTGTGATGTGTTCCTAAGTTAAATGTGGTTTAGTATTGCTTGAACCTAGTACACATTTCTGTGGGGGATTGTTTGACCTGTTGCTGTGCCAGAGCTGCTAGGGGTTAAGCAGAGATTCACAATTGTGTTGTGATGTAACAAGATTAATTTTAATCAATTGCTTGCCTCCCCCAAAGTTAGCACCAACCTTCTGATAACATACATCATACTGTTGTCAGTGTATAGTTAATGATATATTATGATTTCCATTGGGGAGACGCTGCGGGTGGAAGGAGAGCTGAGAGCAGAGCCTACAGCATCCAGGCTGCCGCGGGGGCTGTGACCGGACTGCGGCCCCTCCCACCCTCACCTGGACTCGATCACCGGGGCTACTAAAAGACCTTGCACCTCCCGCTTCGCGGGAGACGCTGCGGGTGGAAGGAGAGCTGAGAGCAGAGCCTACAGCATCCAGGCTGCCGCGGGGGCTGTGACCGGACTGCCGCCCCTCCCACCCTCACCTGGACTCTATCACCGGGGCTACTAAAAGACCTTGCGCCTCCCGCTTTGCGGGAGACGCTGCATGTGGAAGGAGAGCTGAGAGCGGAGCCTACAGCATCCAGGCTGCCGCGGTGGCCGTGACCGGACTGCCGCCCCTCCCACCCTCACCTGGCCTCGATCACCGGGGCTACTAAAAGACCTTGTGCCTCCCGCTTCGCGGGAGACGCTGCGTGTGGAAGGAGAGCTGAGCTGAGCCTAGAGCATCCAGGTTGCGGCGGGGGCCATGACCGGACCGCCGCCCCTCCCACCCTCACCTGAACTCGATCACCGGGGCTACTAAAAGACCTTGCGCCTCTGGCTTCGCGGGAGATGCTGCATGTGGAAGGAGAGCTGAGAGCGGAGCCTACAGCATCCAGGCTGCCGCGGGGGCCGTGACCGGACTGCCGCCCCTCCCACCCTCACCTGGACTCGATCACCGGGGCTACTAAAAGACCTTGCGCCTCCCGCTTCGCGGGAGATGCTGCATGTGGAAGGAGAGCTGAGAGCGGAGCCTACAGCATCCAGGCTGCCGCGGGGGCCGTGACCGGATTTCCAACCCTCCCACCCTCACCTGGACTCGATCACCGGGGCTACTAAAAGACGTTGCGCCTCCCGCTTCGCGGGAGATGCTGCGTGTGGAAGGAGAGCTGAGAGCGGAGCCTACAGCATCCAGGCTGCTGCGGGGGCCGTGACCGGACTGCTGCCCCTCCCACCCTCACCTGGACTCAATCACTGGTGGTGGATATAACTGACCAGCACTTCGCGCCACGCGGGACGCGCGCGGGTGGCGCCGGGCTGAGCCCGGGCACAGGGCGGGCCGTCTGTGGCCATCGGGGACCGGAGGAGGCTGGGCTGGCCCACCCCCCTGACTTTGCTCCTTGAAGGTACTGTACTGTTGGCGATCTCACAGACATTAAATCATGGGGAAAAGGAAAAGCACTGAGGAAGGGAGTGAGGTCGTGGGTGTGTTGCCCAGGGTGGGGAAAAAGGCAAGGAAGTCAAAATTGAAGAAACCTGTATCTCACGCAGGGGGGAACTGTGTAATGGATCGCATTGATGAACTGATTGATGAATGTGGAACACTGTTAACTGCTAAGCACCCTGTATGTGGGAGGGGCACAGAGGGTGGTGACAGTAATGTAGCTGTTGAGGGGGGGGGGTCCAAAGCAGGGTTCAGTGGTGGTCCCCGAAATAATTTGGGGAAGGAAACAAGATGGTGGATTCCTAAAACCGGGAAATCTTGAGGGGACTAAAAAACGTGCTGTCTCTGATATAACACAAGTCTTCCACCCTGCTGTTGAGACACCCCTGTGCTTGACCCGACTATATTTGTTTGTAAAAACAGGTTTGAAATCTTAGCACTAAAGGATAGTTCCAGTACTTTATTTGGCGCTGAAGCACCCTCGATCGATGCACCCCCGGGAGACGGAGAACTCCCGATGATAGATGTACATGGCTCCTCAGTGGCAATAGAGGAAGATACTAATCCCCTGACTCTAGTGGTGAAGCACTTGTGTAAATTGGTAGAGGGCATGCAAGACAAAATGGAATGCCTCACTGCCATAGTAACTAACATTAGGATGGGACTGGATCCCTGTCCAACTTGTACAACAAACGCGAACGCCAGTGGAGAACGTAGAGATCAGGCTAAAGAGGTAGCTGAAAGAAGTATTTTCCATACAAGAAAACCCAATTCTCCTAAACGCCCTGGTACTATATGCAGCGAAGCGAGTAGAGAAAGGAGTGGCAACCTGCAAGCTCACAATGCACAAGGAAATGGGGCTAGACAACCTATTGTAGCAGCACGGTGTAAGCAGACAGGGGTAAAGGGTGGTGGTCCCGTATTGAGTGATAGAGTTATTGATCAGCGGAATGTTACTAGTCACTTAAAGACAAAAAATGCAACAACGAGTGTATATGGCCAACAAATAAATACCCGCCTGAATAAACCACCAAAAGTGTATATGGTGAATGTCCCTAAATTGAGTCAGGGTAAGGAACCTGAATCTAGTGAATCTCTTATGAACAAGGCAATCCACTGGATTAGGTACGTCAGGGGTTGCCGTTCGGTAATTAGAGATTATATTCTTAGAGTCCAGAGGATCACGTTTCGAGGGGTAAAAACTGACTGTATTGAGTTGTTTTTCAAAAATAACATCTTGGCAGAAAATCTGATTCAGTTGGAATTCAGAAGCTGTTCCCCAGACCACTCTACGATCCAAATGAGATCCTCTCCCCCGCAGAAATGGTTGACTGACTCTGATAAGTTAGCGCGAGGGCGTGAACTTGGAAACTCCGGCTTAGATTGCAATGACTGACTATCCAAGGTAGATGTCCAAGCAGGTTACAATCAAAGTAGAATAGTGGAAAGTCAGAGCACGTACATAGATCCAAATCCGGGCACCATTTTAACACCAGTAACCCCAAGGCCTCATCAGGACTCCGTTAACTTTACGCCAAACATAAATGTAAGTCAGCACGTCAGCCTTCCACACTACCCGTCTAAACCAAGTTTGCTTTTATCATGGAATATTGCAGGTCTGAAATCGAAGGTCGAATCTCCTGAATGGGCTTCGTTTATTAACTTGCATGACATCTGCTTATTTCAGGAAACTTGGTTACTAGAACCCCAATTCTTTTCTGGGTTCCTGAATTTCAGTATACCTGCGCAAAAGGGAGCTAGAGGGCGACCCTCGGGGGGTTTAGCGATCTGGATCAAACAGGACCTTGACGTTAGTATAAAGGTCCTTCCTTCTAAACACAGGGACTTACAGATCATTACCCTCAAGCATAGAAATTACCAACCCATTGATATTTATAATTTGTATGCGAGGAGTACTGGGGGGAAAAAATCGGACGTTTTAGCTCTCCTAGAAGAACATATAGAATGTTACTCCCAGCATTCACATATAGTTTTAGGAGGTGATTGTAATTCGACCTTTGAGCCCCTGTTAGGTAGTGACTGGAATATCTCGGACGAGGAAGACAGGTTGTGGGGAGTACCCAAACTCGAATTAGAACCAGTAAAAAGGTGGTCTGAAATAACAATCCAGATTAATTCACTCTGCTTGAACAAGGGGTTGCGTGCTACTAATGGTAGGACACCGCATGACAAACTAGGTGCCACCACCTTTAAGAGTGGGCCTCGAGTAAGCAGAATTGATTACATCCTATTGAGCCTAGGTTTATGGAATATCTGGAGGATATGACGTTCATGGATAGGACTGAGAGTGATCACAACCCCTTATCCATGTCCTTGTTTTACTGGAAGCCACCTATTGAAGACAGGGGGTCGGCTGAGGAACCTTCCCCCGAAATAGTTATTGCAAATGATATGCGCCAATGCAAATGGGCCAAAGTGTTGGAATGCAAAGAGCACCCAGATTTTATTTCTAGTAAATTAAAGCAAGCCACTTGCGAAATGGAGGTACAAGCGAGTAATGGGGCCAAGGTTGTAGCTCTAGAATCAACTACAAAGATACATGAATCCTTCTTTGGTGACTTAAAAAGCTTATTTGTTAGGCCGTGCAAGCCAAACAAAAATCCAATTTGTCACACCCCACGATGGTATACTGGGGAGTGTAGGCAAGCTCGGTTAGATCTGGGCAGAGCCATTAAAAGTGGATCAGGCACGTGTGTACGCATTGCAAGAGCAGCCTACAAGAGTATAGTATCCAAATCTAGGCGTGCCTGGGATGAGCATAGGTGGCAAGAGTTAAAAGACGCAGGAGCTCTAAAAGACTCGAGAAGCTTCTGGAATGTACTAAAATGGGGAAGTGTGGGCAATCCAGACAAGCCCCAAAACTGGGTAGCACAAGAGGAATGGGTGTCCTACTTCAAGCCGCAGTATGCAAAGGGAGTGAAACCAAAACTATATCTGGAGGTTCCACATATACCCTTCATGGATGATGCATTTAATTTAGGTGATGTGCATCGTGCCTTAGATTTGGTAGTTCCAGGCAGAGCCCCAGGCATAGATGGAGTGCCAGCTGATACATTCCTACAAGATAGAGATTCATGGGGAGGGTACATAGTGCTGTTGGCAAATACAATAGCTAAAGGAGCTCCCATACCCACATCATGGAATGGGGCGGAAATTATTCCAGTGTTTAAGAAAGGGGATAAATCACTGCCTGGTAATTACCGCCCTATCAACCTGATCGATACCACACAAAAGATCTTTGGCAGGCTGATTCTAAATAAGGTTCAGGTGTGGGAAAAAGAGCAGAACATTTTATCCCATCTTCAAGCAGGTTTTAGAGCCTCCATCAGCACTATCGACCAAGTATTGCATTTTGCTATGCTTTACTGGAAGACCGTGCTGATAGGGGGGGTAGTCTTTATGCTGCCTTTATAGATCTAAGGGCAGCATTTGACCTTGTCCCACGGCCAACCCTGTGGTCTGTCCTAAATGAAATGGGCATGCCCCGTGCCCTTCTTTCGCTAATTGTAAGACTCCACGAACGCAACTTTGCACAGATAAGGTGGGGCCGCCCAGGAAACGTTACCACCCAGTTTCCTGTGGAAAGAGGGGTTCGGCAAGGCTGTGTCCTTGCGCCAACCTTATTCTCCATGTACATAAATTGTGTGGCTAAACTATTGATTACTGCCAACGTTGATGCCCCAACCCTAGCGGGAGCCAAAGTAACTATCCTAATGTTCGCAAACGATTGTCTAATTATTGCTAAAACCCCGAGCGGACTGCAAAAGGCTTTAGGAATCTTCAAACGCTTTTGTACCACCCGAGGTTTGGAAGTGAATGTTTTAAAGTCAAAATATATGGCTTTTAACCAACACAAATCTTTTAAGGGCAACATAACCATGAATAACTTGCCTCTCGAGAAGGTCCAAGCTTTTAGCTACTTGGGTGTAAGCATCCAACACTATTTATCTTGGAATCAACAGGTTGAACTGGCTACTCTCAAGCATCGCCAGCTCGTCGGAGCATTGAGCATGGAACATGCTAGGACTTTTACTAAACCAATTGCTCCTGCTCTTTCTGTTTATAATGGCAAGGTGGTCAGTTCTGCTTTATATGGTGTTGAAATATGGGGGTTTGAGAATCTAGGGAAGATGTCAGCCTCGGAAAACCAATTTCTTAGAAATCTCATTAAATTGCCACAGAGTACCCCCATGTCCCCTTTATTCTACTATTTGGGAATGAGGCCAATTGCTTTAATTGCTTCTTTGCGCCCAGTTTTATACTGGAGGCGATTATGGTCAACCCCCAAATTGAGAATATTTGCTGCTGGGCTCATGGATGTAATTAAGAGCGACACCCATCACAAAATTAAGTGGCTATCTAGAATTGGTGGGACCCTAGCTGAGCTAGGACTAAAAGAACTATGGAAAGACCCACTCAATGCTAGGTTTCCTCCGAAAAAAGTTTTAAAGGGCTTGTATTGGGAGGCTATGGTTTCTAAAGTGTATAGGAATGCTGCCCCTCTTTCATTGACAGGGATCTTTTGGGGTTTTAAAGATGTGGTCAATCTTGAAGCATTTTTCGATGTTATTACTAAACCCATGGACCGAAAGCTCTAATTCCAACGTAGAATTGGCAGCCTACCGGTTAGAGCGATCACATCTAGATAGGCCAGGGGTGAAAAGGCTGCCTGTCCTGGTTGCCTTGGAAACAATTAACCACATACTTTTTGAATGCCCTGTGTATATAGCCCCACGTCGGATATGGCTACGTCCCATGTGCAAGCTATTGGGCACCAGGAGTGGAATGCTTGCAGCCAGAATAATTCGTACCAGTAACAATCCCCCTGTGTTCATAGCTGTGGCCAAGTTCTTAGGATGGGCTTGGGCAATCCGAAGTAAAGTGTTGACGGGGTAACCCCTTTTTGAGATGATCTAAATTAATATGCACCTTAGTACCTATGAAATTATGTTGTATTATAATAATGAATTTTAAACTTTCTAATTTTAAACTTTTTAAATAATCCGATGAAACTTTTATGTCCAAATGCTTTTATGACAATTGTCGAATAAAGCTTGCTGGACTTGACTTGATTTCCATTGGGAACAAAAAAAATATAATTTGCCTTTGACTGTGGCACAAAAACACATAACAGTTCTAAAGAGTTCATATTAGAATTTCACAATGCTTGACATTTGTATAGAACTCTTTTGATCAATCAGCAAGCTCTTCTTAGCCAGGGTCATGACGCACTTTGTTAAAATGCACAGAGTAATTTGCTTTAAGCTATGCATAGAAGCAGTCACTCTTTGCAACTAAGCAATACTGAGAGATATTTCAAGCTGTTGATTTGTCAGGGAGAGTATTGTTCAAGGAGGCTATGTGTTTTTTTCACCATCAAAAGATGCCACTACTTGGGCCGTGGCGGGCAGAGGCCCCAAACACAACACCATGCAGGCCAAGCTCGACAAATTCGCCTATGAGAGGCAGACTCCTCCCCAAGAACAACGCAAGCCCACGGGGAAGATGACGGACACCGAGGGAACAAAGAAGGCCACATTAGAATACGTTTTGGCTGCATTGGCCCAGGTGCAGGCGACGGGGGGAGCTACGGCTACTGAGGTTACCTTGATACGTGCGGACCTCCAGAAGATGAATGAGAGGGTCAAACAAGTGGAGGTGGTGACCAAATCCTTAGTCGAGGATGTGTCCAAACTGCAAACGGAAATGGAGAAACTGCAAACTGACAACAAAATACTCAGAGAACAACTGGACAATCAAGAAGGGCGCTCCCGACGCAACAACGTCCGAATTTTAGGCGTGCCGGAATCTGAAGATACGGGAGCGATGGACCTCTATGTGGAGGAAATGATCAAAACCAGGCTCCAGCCTAAAGGACTCTCGAATTTCTTTTCGGTGGAACGGGCACACAGGGTGCCGGGGGGTAAACCTAAGACAGGAGGTCCGCCAAGGCCAATACTAGCAAGGCTCTTCAACTTCAGGGACCGTGATGCCATCTTACAAGCAGCAAGAGTGGCACCTGCCATCCAAATTCAGAACTCAAGGATAGCCTTCTTCCCAGACTATACGGCGGAGGTCTCAAGGAAGAGGAGAACGTTTCTGGAGGTGAAAAAGACACTGAGAGAAAAAGACTTGCCCTACTCGATGCTCTTTCCGGCCCGGCTGCGAGTAGTGGCGGACAAAAAAGTGTGGTTTTTCGACTCCCCAGATGCGGCCAGGGACTGGCTTGAGGGATGGCGTACTACGGACCAGCCGCGAAGAACGCATAGGTCCAATCACGGGCGCAGAGAAGATAGCAGGGCAGGATCCCAAACGTCAGGTCGGGGAGGAGCGGAAAGCTCCTCATCCCGGCGGAGAAGAATGACCCGAACTCTAGAACCTAGACTGGCTGCTGTCGTTGATTATTGAAATACTGTTTTACAGCTGCATATGGACGCTGGCATGGCTAGCCCCGGAAGTACGCAGGGATGCCGCCTGCTCAGGGAGACGCTCTCCCCCCTACACGCAAGTACTCTGGTTGTGGGATGGGTTAAGCACTCTGCTCAGTTGGGGGGGCGGGCAGTTGTAAGTCCGTTAGGCAGGGGTGCAGGGAGGGGGGGAAAGGGGAGGGGTTGTTTTAACACAGTTGGGAATACACATGTATGGTCAAAGACAAATGCTATGTTTCCGCACGAGTTTATAGAAGATTGGTGGGAGCAGCAACGGTTTAGCTCCTCCAAGAGGACCCTCAGCCATTTACTGAACAAGTACGCAGCCAGCACCCATGACACAATTCTTGTCAGATACATCATGGACCCCATAATCCCAAATGGCTGGTGACCCGAATCCCGGAGTGGGGGGAGTAGACACAGGGACACCGGGCTCGTCCTTACGACTACTGACTTGGAATGTTAGAGGACTGGGGGATAAGGTAAAACGAGGACTGGTGCTTACCGCACTTAAGAGACAGAAACCCACCATAGCACTACTACAAGAAACACATTTGACGGGGGGCCACTAAGGCCATGGATAGAAGAGGCTACAAGATGATAGTCCACTCGGACTTCACGTCGGGCTCCAGGGGGACTGGTATCCTGCTCCAGAGGGCTTCACGGTTTATCCCTCTACAAACTAAGACGGATGATCAAGGTTGCTTCGCAGCATTACAGGGACAGTGGGAGGGTAGGCTTCTCAACTTAGTATCCGTGTATATCCCACCGGCACTACACTCGGTGCAACTCCCGAAACTGGGAGACTTTATACTGACTCTTCCCGAGGGGGAGGTTATCCTTGGGGGGGACTTCAACGCCATTTTAGATACACAACTTGACAGGTTTCCAACACCGGTCCCCACGGGAGGGCCCCCCTGCCTCCAACGGTTCCTGACAGCCATGGGTCTCACTGATATTTGGAGGTACCTCCACCCCAATGCGAGGCAATACACCTTTCACTCCGCAGTACACAGCAGTATGTCAAGAATCAACCACTTCCTGACCCTGGGAGATGGTCTCCAACATGTAGATACAGTTGAGATTCATCCTCGAGGGATCTCGGACCACTCCCCACTTACTCTTATGCTCTCCACTCAGGAGAGGTCTCGCAAACGCATATACCCCATACACGCCTCATATCTCAAAGTTCCCCAAGTTCGCAAGGCTCTTCAAAAAGCAACAACACAATATTTCAGTGAGAATGTTCATTCGGTGCGCTCCTCCGAGGTACTGTGGGAAGCGTACAAGGCGGTTTTAATGGGACAAGCCATAAACTCAATCACGGGCTACAAAAGAGTGCAGACTCAGGAGCTAGTTAAACTGGAACTAACGTTAAGGGAGTTGACAACGACACATAACAACACCCCACTCCGGCCACCCTACACGCACTTAACATTCAACAGCAGCTATACAACGACCACTTACGCTTCCAAGTGAAGGGGCAAATAACCGACACTCAGAATAGGATTTATCAGGTGGGCGACAAGGCGGGAAGAATGCTGGCGTGGCTCGACAGAAGGGAGGGAAGTTCCAGGGGAATCCAAACTATGAGGGACAATCAAGGGAGGGTGCATACGGACCCAGAACGGATAGTTGAACAACTCGCGACCCACTTCGAAGGGGTCTACACCCCTGAACGAGTGATTACACCTGAGATGGCCAGAGAAGCATTAGCACTGATAGAGGTCCAAGCGTTATCCTCGGAGGTATCAAATGAGTTGGAAGCGGACATAACCGCTGACGAAATCCAACTGGCTATTAATGCGTTGAACCCGGGTAAGGCAATGGGACCTAACGGCATACCTATAGAATGGTATCAGGCGACCCCTGAGACCCTCAGCAAACATCTACTAGGGATGTTTAAGGAATGTCGAGAGAGAGGTGTACTTCCACCGGACCAGAGAATGGCGACTATAGTGGCCTTCTCCAAGCCAGGGAAGCCGCCTGAGGAATGCTCCTCCTACCGCCCCATCTCGCTGCTTAATGCAGAAGCTAAAATTCTCGCCAAACTTCTGGCGACCAGGATCTTACCCCATCTGCCGTCCCTCATACACCCGGACCAGTCCCGATTTATGCCTCACAGAAATACGGCGTTAAATCTGCGCAGACTGCACGGTGTGTTGGCGAGGGCGGACTCGATCACAACACAAGCAGTGATATTGGCCCTTGATGCCAAGATGGCATTTGATCTTGTGGAGTGGAACTACTTGTTTGAGGCGCTGTCTCGTTTGGGATTTGGCACCCGCTTTATCGCATGGGTTAGACTGTTATACACTGACCCAGTGGCTCAGGTTGTGGCGAATGGACATATTTCGCGAACATTCCCACTGGGAAGGGGCACAAGACAAGGATGCCCCCTCTCGCCGTTGTTGTTTGCGATCTCACTGGAACCCCTTGCCACTCTTATAAGGACCTCACCCCTATTGAAAGGCATATGCTGGAAGGAGGGCTGGGAGGACCGGCTGTCACTTTATGCAGACGATATGCTGGTATATCTAACTGATCCAGAAAGCGGGATACCGGCTCTATTACATCTCTGTGATAGTCACGGTAGGATATCCGGATATACGTTGAATTGGAGCAAATCGGAACTGTATGTTCTGAAGGGACGGGTCCCGGCTCTCAATGCAGAATGCCCTCTGAGGATAGCTGGCTCGTCATTTAAGTACTTAGGTATCCAGGTGACTAGTGACCCTGCAGAATTTATGGACAAAAATCTGGGGCCCCACTTAGAAAGACTCAAGCAGGACGTTAAATTTTGGTCGGGGCTACCACTAACGCTCTTGGGAAGGGCTGCATTGTATAAAATGATGGCCCTGCCCCGGTTTTTGTATGTCCTAGAAAACACACCTTACTTGGTGGCCCCGAGATTCTTTCATAAAGTTGCGGCTTTGGTATCCAATCTCCTATGGGGAAACCTCCCGGCGCGCATCGCACAATCCAAATTGCATAGAGGGTGGTATGACGGCGATATTGCGCTGCCTAATCTAAAACTGTATTATTGGGCGGCACATCTTAAACCCATCAACCAGTGGATACACGCTCCACAAAACGAGCCGGCATTTCAGGCTGACAGGGCACAATTGGGCACTAACAGTTTACTGGCTCCGCTGTATGACCAACGCAAAATGCGCAAATTGATGGGGCCTACCAGACTAACGGTAACGCTATGGCATACAGCGACAGCTGCTCTGGGTTGGAAGGGGAGAATAACCAAGCTTACCCCACTATGGGACTCTCGAGCCCAAGGTAACATGAGGAACAGCAGGGGGTTCTCACACTGGGACACTATAGGGATATCTACAGTGGGAGATCTCTGGGAGAGGGGAGGGGTGGTACCTTTCGGTAGATTGAGAGAAATATACGACCTGAGTGAAAGAGAGCTCTACAGATACATTCAGATACAACATGCATTGCTCGCTGCTCTGCCCCCGAACACGGATCTGCCAGAATCGTCCCCACTGGAAGACCGCCTCCTCACTGACTTTATGATTGAACGCGCAACGTCTCTCACATACCGTAAAATACTTAACAACTTGCCGGACCCAACGACATCTTTAAAGGTGAAATGGGAGGGTGACACATGTGAAATGGACGAACATGAATGGAATGAGGCGATAGCGTCGCCTAAGGAGGTGGGCATCTCCGCACGACTGAGACTTGTACAACTGAAAGTGTTACATAGGGTGTACTACACGAGAACTATGCTACACCGCATTAGCAGGATACAACACCCTTATTGCCTTCGTGGGTGCGGGGAGGAGGGCACATTTTTTCACATCATATGGGAGTGTCCCCGGGTACAGGAATATTGGAAACAAATACTACGAACAATCTCACAAACACTGGAGATATCATTGTTGCCTGACCCAAAGAGATGCCTCCTTAATGTATGGGAACCTACTGATCTCTCTAGATATGGTCAACTTTGGGTTACAGTGGGATTGATGGTAGCAAAACGGGATATCGCACAACGCTGGGGAGCGGCAGAAGTACCAACCAAGGCACACTGGTGCTTGAACATGGATAGGGTGATGATAACGGAACGGACGGTATACTCTAGTCGAGCCTGCCCGGGGAAGTGGAACAAAATCTGGACCAAGTGGAATGTGTACAGAGGGGAGATCTGTGATCCCTTGCCGGAGGAAGACCAGGATGTGTCTGATGAGGAAGAGGAGGAGGGCTAATAGTGCTAGCAGAATGTGACGGGGAGAAGGCCATGGAATACGGGACTGGTTAATTGCTAAGATAGTACGCAGTATTGAAGGGGGGAGACTACAAGGGAATACAGTTAGGCAGGATATACTCACACGCACAAACATGCACCTCAGGCAGTACTAGTGGGAACGGTAGGGAGGCTGAGGGGGAACATTTTACGAAATAGTCACACACGACCGATACCGATCGACACATGACCACATTGTGATTCCTAAGGTTTCGTTTGATTTGTTGTTGTTTTTGTAAAAATAGAAAATCAAGAACCGCTACTATTTGGAACTATGATGCATGTACTGTACCTTTGCACCGCGGCAGTTACAATGCTGTTTACCGTGAATGTAAACATAGTAAACATGGCACTGACCTCTTTATAACTCACATCATTCTATAGTCAAAACAGAACAAAGAGCTACCTAACCTTGGTGTCATTGAAATACAATAAAAAGACAAACAAGGAAAAAGATAGACAAACTAGTGGGAGGATGCCATGTTCAGCTGCAGAAGCCAACCAAGTATTCATTTGTGGGTAACTGATCATCTTCATAACTGAACAACCCACTCTTAGTTACCATGCCCAACTTGCTGCTCTTCCCCTAATCAACAGAAGAGTTTCGGGAAAGGACAGAAAAATAAAAAAAGTCTTGCAGGTGTGGAGAAGGGACGAGAAATGAAAGTCAAATACTTCTGAGAGGAACCCCAGATAAAGTTTGTACGTCAGTGATCTTCCTATGGGTCTAATGTTCTAGAATTCTCTGGAAAATGTTCACCAATAGCATCAGACAGTTCAGAGATGGATCTTGCATCTACAGATCACTTTTCATTGTTCCATTGTGGTTCTACTTAGACCTCACCAGAACAGATCTTCTGTTCAGGGAGTTTTAAAGGAGGGGTTATTTTAGAGATGTAATGACGGTGTCCTGGGCATTTTATTTTATCTATGTCTTTCAGGGGATCTCAGATTTGTATGTGATATTCATCAGGTTACGGAAGTTTCAAATTACCAATAATGTAATGGTATGAGTTAGGTACACATATCATCTGTGCTGATCTTGGAAATTGTCAGCGTTAAATTCTCTCTGGTTACAGGTCCAAGCTTAAATGTCATGACTGTTTGGATGAAGTTGTTGACATTGAAGTTGTGGTAGGGTGTAATAATTCTAAACATCTCTGTGTCATCAAATGGCTGAGATTTTGTTTTTGATGTCAATAGCATGTGGATCCATGTGCCACATCAATGTCTTGTGCTAGAACTTTGCAATGTAAGCAACTAAGCAAGCAATTATATTAAGGATAAATTGTATGAAACTATTGGCATGGGAACATGAAAAATATTTGTTCTCATTTCTGTCATTCCACTTGCCTCTCGGATCTTGAATAGTCTAGTCCATAAGAGTCCTACATTCTTGTGCCATGGGATTTTATGCAGGTATTGGCTCAGTAAATTACTTGTTTTAGCCTTTATATAAGTTGAGCGTACACACCTGACTTTTAGAACATTGGGGATAGTAAAAACTTCCACCAGTGGACTGAGTGAGCATGGACTCTGTGACTGAGCCTACCAGGCACACAGCTTTATAAAGGCTTGATGTCATTTAGAGCTGGATAATAATGGGCATGTCAAGCTCTCATTTCCCCAAACTCAATAAATGCAACCCAAGGGTTGTTTGTATGACAGCAGAGTTACTGTTGCCTCTGCTGTATGAATCACTGTCTGTCTTACAGCCGCCCTCTGACATTGCATTGGAAGTCCCATTTTATTTCAGCCCTTTCCATGGCTGGAACCACCACGCACATCATAATGTACAAGACATGAAAAACAAACAATGTGCCTAGTTACTACATCTCAGAACAGGACTTATGAGCGGCAGCATTTTTCCCTAGGCCTTGCATCACACTAAGTAACGATAGTCTGTTTTTTGCTTCTGGCACCTGATGTGTGGTTGGACTTTTCCCCAGGCCCAGCCTGCACAGGTAACGGGGGGGATAAGTCAACAGACGAAGGGATAGGGAAAGTAAAATAAATAAAACCACTTACCTTGAGCTCGCTGCATCGCCGAGTTGGCGATGCAGCGAGCGCAAGGTAAGTGATTTCATTATTTTTTTATTTTACTTTCCCTATTCTGTCGTCTGTCGACTCCCCCTGCCCTACCCTCTTCACCCCACCGCTGTTACCTGTGACGGCCATGCATGCAAAGTTTTCCCATCATGCCACCTAGCCTGCATCAGCGTCACCACAGTCAAGATCCATTGAAAGGTTGTTCTATGGACGTTGCAGACCTCTGGGTGCAGGTGGCAGCTGCTCGGGGCACGGAGGATATAAAATATGAGGTTCTTCTAACTCTAGCAGTTATTTTGTAAAAACACCATTCTCCTGGGACAGTAGGCATGAGCGGCCTTATATCCCTGCCGTTGCAAGATGGACGCTTCTATGCTTCCTGTCTGAAGTTCCCAGAACAATATGTTATTGCCCTTTTTCCTATGAAGTAATTTCCCTTGTAGTTCATATACAAGGAGACATATGAGACCCTGATCTTTGATTATACTCATCGCCCACTGACTATCCTTCTGCCCTGTTTTCTGGCTTTCTTTTTCATCATCAAAATTCCTACGTTTGGAAGAAAATATGCAGACGCTTTGCTTGCGCTCTTTGCAATATTTTTTTGTCCCTGAATATATTTTGGGAGATATTATGCTGGGTTCCTTTTCTACCCTGATTGCAGAGTTGTTCTGATGCACTCGTTTCTAACCTCCACATCAATTATCAGCTACACTCAAGAACTACCAATGTTGCCAGGAAGAGTTTTTTGTCCCTATGTTTTTTCCTCCTATCTCACACTCTCTTAAAGAGATTCTGGCCTCCTTTCACCTGTATTTTATTATGCCGGCGGGCACTATAAATATATGGGGAGGATTCACCCTTTCTTCAGGCACTAAAGAAGGAAACTAGAGAGACTTTCTCTGTGTACAGTCCTTGACACCAATTCAATGTAAGAAAACTCCAAGACGGTTAGGAACATAGCCTTTTTTCACAAAACCACAATCTCCTCAATTGGAAAATGTGTTTTTGGTAACTAAACATATGCTGACTAGTCCGCAGTGCAACCTAAGCATGGCAAATAAGCCAACCATATTTTTTTGCCGGAACTGCTTCTTTCAAGTCTACACAAGCATTTTCAGTGAAAAAAAACAACCTTTCAGTCAACTGTAACTTCATCAGTGGGGATGTAGCTAGCCTTCCAGAGGCTAGGGGAGCTGTTCGTCAAGCACTAAATGACGTCTCTAATAACATGGAGAGTGAAACTGTCTTTTTCGCAAGATTCAATCAGAGTTTAATTTTAATGAGAGTGTAAAATTGAATTACCAACTTCCTCTCCTTCTCCACATCCTTCCAAGTTCAAAGAATGGATGCAGAGAATGGATTCACAAAGAACTCTGCCATTGCTTCTCACCGACTGATTATCTGAAGGAACTTTCAAGGGCATTCAGTTAACATATATTTAAGTGACCCATTGGATTGTTGAGGCCAGTCAGCTGCCAGGAAATCAGCATCCGAAGGAGTGTTGCCAGCTGAAGTATTACCATGTCTGTGTCTACCATAGATTTGCTAGGCAAGCTATTGATCTCAACTTTCACATAGACGCACATTTTACATCTGTAACCATAACTTTGTCCTCTTGTGCTATTGACATCCCTATATCCAGGCTGCTAAAGATTGTTGTTGGATTTTTTGAAAGATAAGAAATCTGCGAGGGGATAATAGTCATCAGAATAAGTTAATTGGCAGCAACCGCCATCATGGCAGTTACTGTCAATGCATTTTACTCTTTGCTACAGGGTTGCATCAGGAGGATTCAGCCATATATCTAAAAGAATTATTTAGTTTTATTACAAAAAGCAAATCTCAAAACACTATTTTATTTTTGTAAATAAAAAATGTAATGCCCCCCTTGGCATTGGAGTCTTCTCCCATGGAGGGAGTAGCATTATATCGTTTTTGCCGTTTCTCACCCCCACGGTTTTGCCTTGACAGTGGCACAGATAGAAAAATGGTTAAATGCCTACCCATCCTAATTGGGTGAATAGACATGTAGCCGTTTCTGAGTAAAGGCAGTCTGAGAAGTTTGGGAAGGCAGAGACAACTTCAGTGTTGACTGTACCCTACTAATTTTGATTTATAACTGAAAAAATATTTGATTGTACAAGTAGTTGAATTTTTTTGCACTCGTTCAAAATTTACAAATATTAAATCTTTTTAATATAACTTAAATAGGAACCATTTTTTCTGAATAAAATCTCTTATTGGTACACTTTACCTGACATTTACCAGAATCGCCCAAGCCTCCAAGGGTTTTTTGGGTTCTTCCACCCTATTATTGTAACATACAAATGAGGCCCTTAGTTACAAGGGAGTCCAAGTTACTATTGTACCTATATTTACCTCTCGTGTTAAACTGCTCCACCAACATTAATCTATTCTCATGACGTTGAGGTTAAAGTAGGTACCATTTCTTCCTTTTTGTATTCATTAACAAAGCAGCCCTCGTGCAATTCCACCTGCTTTTTCAAACACTATAGTTGGCTGATTCTAAATTGTTCTTGGATAGACTGCAATTGGATGTTATGCTATCCCTCCCTACTGTAAATATTGACTGGTAATCTTTATAGACATAGAAACGCAGGAGTCTAAAGTATGGAGGTAAGAAAATATAACAACTACTCATTTTAATCTTATACCTTTATCTCCTTCAGTCGTAAAAACCACGTTCCCAAGCCGTACAAACACCTAGACTATAATGTAGAACTGGTTTTGGGTGCTCTTCTTGATGGAGCTATCTGAGGGTGGAAGGGAAGCAGCCTAGATCTTGGTACTGTCACCAACCCCAGGCTCCATGCTCTTCCACACTGCTAGGGCACAAGCTGGAGTTTAGTCGTTGATGTGACTTTTTCCTGACATAGTTTGCTTGACTCAAAATACATTGTAAGATAAAGCATTGTGACTTTTGCAACAAATGTATTTAAAACTGCTCTAGTCTGTGGTGTGCCTGGGCTGTGACACGTGTTTAAAGCTGTAAGCTTAGAATTCTGCTGTTGTTTTTATTCATTTATACTTTTACTTTGACACAGGTATGTGCATAATGAAGAGGTCCAGGGATATGCTTTCGTAACATTTAGTGTTATATACCAGAAAAAAAAATACAATCTACAAAACCCTTTGCAACGAGTGGAAGTAAGTATCACTCTGCACTGTGTGGCTGAAGCAGCATGTATATTCGTTTTTTTTAAATGTTTTAGTGCTAACGTATTGTCATGAATCCATACTGTTTTGATCTTCAGACAGCGTTTGGAAACCTGAATATTGTGAATGGGTTAACTCCGCAGCCACATTATCGACCTCCAGCCCATGTTTTCTCTGTAAATCCTTACCTACATCATCAACTCAAGGAGCATCATTTTTAGATCTGGATCACTAATAATCAAATTACCAAAGGCCTGCTGATTTCAGTGTACCAGATAGTGAAAACATGGAAAATGTCTTCTTAACGGTGTCTTTAGTCTCACAAAAGCACCAATTATGATCCAAAAGGTTAAATACTGAAAGATGCCTAGTTAAATGATATTTATTCTCAATGATATAATAGTGCTGACAAAAAAAAGCATAGAAAAGAAAACTATAAACCGAAAACGAAGAAGCATTGGCAAGGCCATTCTATCCTGATCGCATTTTTCAATATGTATGGTGGAAGGATTAGACCTGCCCTGGAACTTATTAGTGTCTCATGAGCTTAAAGTGATTCATGTGGACAGCAATGGCCCATTGGCATCCCAAACAATTCATTGGTTTTGTTGTAAAGTGAACCAATGAGTCTTCAGTAAAAATATGTAACTAAAATAATGTGACAAAGAGTGGCGATTGAATGTATATTTCGAATGTGAATTAACCCCTCATGCCTTGCAATGGTGCCACTAGCTAAGAAGTGGAAAGATAGGCAAAACAGCCATTAGCATGAGATGAGAGATGTATACTCCTCTGGGCTGATTCAATCTATGATGCATTGTCTCAAAGCAATGGCTGAAGGGGCTTACACAAACACGTTATTGGCTGAGGAGGGTTGACCCAGAGCCCCTCTAGTATAAACAGGACTTAACATGGATAGACATAATGAAAGAATGAAAGATGAGTTAGTAAGGGTGACAAAGGGCCTGATTTTTAGTATGGCAGACAAAGTATTTACCGTCGCTGTTGAGGAGTACTTTGTTCCCATCAAGGCGCAGGTACTCTGCCCCCAAATGCAGAGATATCAGCCAGCCCAGAAGACATCTCTTGTATTTCCAGTAACCACTTTCAGGGCGGTTCTTGTAAATGCATTGAAAGTTTCATGGGCCACTCCATCAACATGAGCATGAATTTGTTTTATAAATTTAAAAAAACCGTCGCCATGGGAGTATTCCTTCATGGAATGGGAGTCATTCGAAAGTTTTTGCTTTTACATATTGCCTGTATGTATGTGAAATCAAATACTGGCCATATGTTTGGCGGGCGGACACATGGCCAATTCTCTAATGGCCCTTACCTTGTTAGGGGCATATGAGGGTGGTGGAGATGAACACGGTGTGTCTGCTTGACTGTTTTGTGTCAAGCAGGTACAAAATAGTTCTACGGGTTTCCACCATTAGGAAACGCTGAAAGGAGTCATTTTGGCAAATGTCAAGATCAGCATTGGAGCTACAGATACGCCTAAGACGGAGAAATTCACCGTATGGTATACTCATCAGTAGGTGGTGTGAGTGAGAACTCTGGGCATGCAGTAAAGAATTGCCCGCTGTACCTTTTCTGTAGAGCTTCGTTTGTATTGTAGTATTCTCAACGTATAGCTCTACATCTAGAAATTGGAGACTTTCTGAGCTGATATGGGCAGTAAATTCTAAATGTAAGCTATTGTCATTAACACATTTAACAAATTCATTGGCCGAATCACTTGACCCTTTCCAGATAATACAGATGTCAACAATGAATCGCCACCATCAGATGACATGGGCTTCATACAGCTCACTGTGGGTCTGCCTAAGGACATGCTCCTCCCACCTGCCAACATGTAAACACGCATAGCTGGGGGAGAAGCAGGCCCTCATAGCCACGCCATGCAGCTGCTGGGAGAGCTCGTTATTAAACATGAAATAATTATTCTTTAAACAAAGCTCTATCATGTGTAATAACATAGTGTTATGTTGGTAAAAATTGATGTTTATTTTCTCCAAATAGAATTTGACTGCGTTCAGTTCATCGGTATGTCGTATACTGGTGTACAGAGAGCATATGTCCATGACAATTAACAAATATTCATCTTGCCAGGTGACCGATTGTACTGTGGATAAAAAAAGGCCAGTGTCTTTAATAAATGAAGGTAGATCCTCAACAAATCCATGAAGGAAATAATCCATATATTTAGTCATAGCATTAAACAAACTCCTCTGGGCTGAAATGATGGGTCTACCAGGAGTAGGTATCGATTGTTTGTGTACCTTGGGGATAAAATAAAGGACCGCTGTAATGGGAAAATCAATTTTAAGAAAGCTGAATTCATTCTTGTTCAGCAAGCCAACTCTTTTCCATTGTCCAAGTTCTTTATGGACCATATTCTTTATTTGTCTCATATCATTTGCCGTGGCTCTTTTATAACATGAGACATCATTGAGATGCCGATATGCCTCATGTAAATACTGAGTTTTTTGTCCACAACACAACGTTTCCCCCTTTGTCTGCTTTTGTTACAATTATGTCAGCATTATCATTTAATTTTTTCATTAGTGCTGAGTACTGCCTCTCTTTCAATGAACATTGTTTCATTCTCATCAGAAATTTACGATTGAGTGCTTTGAGGTCACTGATCACACAGTCACTAAAGGTATCGATGGCATCCTTAGCCATAAGGGGGATAAAGGTAGAGGGTCGACGAAATGGACTCGGGGCAGGCAAATTACCAGTGGTGCCCAGATTCACCGGCTGTATTTGGGTAGAGCAAATAATGTTGTCAGAGTTCTCAGCCAGAGCATGCACAGTCCTAAGGTTGGTAATGTCGCTCACTTGCTGTTGCATGCTCGGTTTATCGGAAACCATAATGCTAGAGGCAGTGGTTTTAGATTTACTCAATTTGAAATGCTAAAGAAGTTTTAGCTTCTGAATAAATGTAAAGACATCGATTCTAATTTGGACATATTTGAATCAATTTTGTGGGCAAAAAGACAAACCTAAAGCCAGTAGTTGAGTTTCTGCTGCTGTAAGGTCGATATTAGTCAGGTTGATGACAGTATTGTCCGTGACTGATTTATTCATGGTGCTTAATTTTTCTTCCTCACATTGCCATCTGCCCCTGCTGTTTCCTGATTTTGCATTTGTGCCTTTGTTCTCTACATTTGTTCCTTCGCCTGCTCCTCTCTTTGCCTGTGTACTTTGCCGCAGTGTTTGGGGGCGATCCTCTTCTAAAAAACCAAGTTCCTCCGATGGTGAGAAGCTATTCGGTAATAGGGATGGCATGTTGTTGAGTCCACCCTCATCTGATCCTGTGCTGCTGGCAGCCGAACTGAGGTCGGTCACACATGTTTCGGGACTGTGTAAGTTGGTACGGTGGACCAGTGGGTTTTTGGGCCCCATTGCTTGCCTCTTGGCTATATCACATTTATGCGCAAAAGTAAAGATTTTGCCGTATTCATAATCCTTTTTATCCCTGGCGAATTTGAATATCTTCTGGGCTTTGATGGTTTCCTCATGTATTTGAAGGCGCAAATCAATTTCAGCTCTACTCTTTTTGATGAAATCTTGTTGTTCGTGCGCTGCCAATGTTACATTCAGAGCATCGATCTGTTTTAATATTTCATCCCTATCAATTGTAGCATATTTAATCAGTATGGTAACCATGTTCATAGAGGCTTCCATATTGTTTGTGGCCCATTCATTTAACATTAGTGGGTTGGGGTTTTGAAACGAAGGAGCAATTAAAACCCTCAGCCCACGTGGTACTCGTCCCACCTCTTCATATTTTTCCAGTGACCACTTCTCCCACCATTTAGTAAGTTCTGTGCTGAGAAGTTTCTCTAACGTTTTAAGTTGCATTTTCACATCATTTGTGGATTTAGAAATGTTGTCAGTGCCTTCCCCTAGTGTCTCGTCAATTTCAGGTAAATTATTGAATAATGAATCTGCTACGGCCTCCCGGTCCCGTAGCGCGTCTGCCAATGATTACATGTTTAACCGGAATAAATCACTGATGCACATTGGTCAACGCCTCCAGTCGTGAGGCAAGTTCCCGCAACTTTCCAGCACTATCCCTGCTACCTGCATCTGTCACAATGCTGTAATGGCGCCGGCTTACTTGGAAATGGTTGGTCTGTTGGCGTCCTCCGACTCCCTCAAACCATAGGATACATACACACTGCAAACATTATAAGAAATAAACTGCAAAAAAATTGAAAAAAATCCCAATTTGATAATACAGGAAAAGTAAAAAATATATCTATAAAAATACATTTTACTAAAAATATATTACAAGGTGCATGAATGTATATATATATATATATATGTATAGCATATATATATATATATATATATATATATATAATATATATATATATATATATATATATATATATTTATATATATATATATATATATATATATATATTCACTGAAAAAACCATAGGTTTTCCACCAGTTATAGTTAGGAATTAGCATTTAAAAAACCTTTTAAATTCACTGAAAAAACCATAGGTTTCACACCAGTTATAGTTAGCTGGAAGTTTTACTCGCATAAAACCATTGAAATTCCCACGTTATAGTTAGTTGGACTCACTATAACTTGCGCATGCAATGCACTGCTGATGACGTCACATATTACATCACTCATGACATGGTCAGTGACATCACTCATGACATCACTCATGACACCATCCAGTGAATGTGTGTCTTTCTGAAAAATAAATATTAGTGAGTAATGTTTAAATATTTAAATATATGTATTAGTGTTTCACTTTGTGTATAAGTGGCTGCATGGGTTGGTGAGTAGGTATATGTGTATGTATATGGGTTATTAAATGTTTTTCTTAGTATCAGATTGAGTGTTTGTATGGTTTGGTGGGGGTATTACTTAGCACATAGATGCATGAATGACTGACTCTCTCTTTGTATGTGTTTTGAAGACAGCATATGTGCAGCACTGTATGGGTGGATGAGTGTGTATATTTGTGTGTTAGTGAGTGAATGACTGTCTCACTAGTGTCTTTATCAGTAACTACATATGTTTTAATCTAGTATATGTGAATATTGATATATATAAGTGAGTATATGTGAGAGTGAGGGATTGTAAGAGTTCCTGTTTAAATTAGTATGTGTTTCTATAAGTGATTGTTTAAGAGAGTAAGTATGTGTAAGTTTCATTAGAAGTAAAGTGGTAGTGTGTGTATAGCTGTATATGCAAATAAATGGATGTTCAATAGTTTATTTGCATGTGTGAGTATGTGTGTGAGTAACTTGTGGATGCCTGTCAGTGTGTAACAGGATGTATAGGTGTATCACTACATATGATGAGTGACTATATGTATGAGTGACTATATAGAAATGTTGGTGAATAAGTGGATGTGTATATAGATGGTGGAATTATTGAATTGGTTGTTGTAAGTGGTATGGGTATCTCCATTTTTTTGAAAATTTTAGTCTCTATTTTTGAATATGTGTTTGAAGGGTTACATTACAGTGAAAGGAGGTCTCTCACTCTTTCACAAGGATGGTGTCATCAGTGATGTCATGAGTGATGTCACTGACCATGTCATGAGTGATGTAATATGTGACGTCATCAGCAGTGCATTGCACGCGCAAGTTATAGTGAGTCCATCTAACTATAACGTGGGAATTTCAATGGTTTTATGCGAGTAAAACTTCCAGCTAACTATAACTGGTGTGAAACCTATGGTTTTTTCAGTGAATTTAAAAGGTTTTTTAAATGCTAATTCCTAACTATAACTGGTGTAAAACCTATGGTTTTTTCAGTGAATTTCAATGTTTTTTTAATAGCAAATCTTTATAGGTATAGAAAGTGTTTAATTTTTAAAACGCATTTTATATTGTATAAATATGTAAAAAAAAAAATGATTTTTTAGTTTTTAACTTGGGGTGCACCCTGGGGAGCGTCCCGTTAGCGCTATTCTCGCGAACGAAAACAACATCGTGACGTATCGCGTAGACGCGTGATGCGTCATATGACGCACAGTGTAAGCGCACCCGGAAGCACGCGTGCGCATAAGATCGCGGCGAGCCCTTGGGCGCATACCGGGGAGCGTCCCGGGAGCGCTATTCCCGCGAACGAAAACAACATCGTGACATATCGCGTAGACGCGTGATGCGTCATATGACGCACAGCGTAATCGAACCGAAAGCACGCGATCGCATACAATCGCGGAACTTCCTGACGCGCTTACGCTACGCACCCGCGGGCGCGCCCCGGAGCGCGACTACGGGCGCGCCCCGGGGCGCGTAGCGTAAGCGCGTCGGGTCATATGACCAGAAAATAACACTTTCTATTGGTGCAGAACAGTTTTGGTTTCCAAATGAGTAAAGCCTGGGTCTTGTGATCTGAAAATAACACTTCTGATTGGTTCAGGACAGTTTTTTTTCCCAAATGAGTAAAGCCTGGGTCTTGTGACCTGAAAATAACACTTCTGATTGGCTCAGGACAGTTTTTTTCCCAAATGATGAAAAACCCCACCTTTCTTCCTTATTCTGACTTTGTCCTTTGACTGAGGAAGACCTGTTTCACCTATAGAGACAATTCTTTTGTACTTTGAAATGGCTACTGTAGCAGCAACAGCTGGAGCATCTGCACCACCACCACCACCACCACCATCACCAAGAGGACCACCACAACAATACATTGGTGGTGAAGAGGAGGAGGAGGAGGGGAGAAGATGGCTGCCTGAACAAAATACCCCATACAAGCCAAAAGAACACATTGTATGGGAGTTTTTTTCACTCCCAGAGGGCAAGAAAAAAGTGAATGCGGCCAAGGTAACTTGCCTAATCTGTGGTGAACAACTCTCAAGGGGCAATCCAGACAAAAAATATTCATTTGGTAATAATACCATGATTCAACATATGACCCGGAAGCATCCTAACAACAATTCTGGTGCTGAGATCAGGGAACTGGCCATTCACCTCCCCCAGTGTTCAAGGACCAGCTCCAAAAGACAGCAACCCACTCAATCGGGACCAGAAACAACGGAGACGATGCCTTGTATTCAGCCACGATTTGCTGATTTTAGAATCACATGCATTGAATGTGGCAAGCTCATCGCCTATGGTGAAAAGAGCATAAAGCTCGTCGTCCTTGCTGGTGACAATCACAATTGCCCCAAAAAAAAGTATTTTTTTCTGTTTTTTGCTCCTGTTGAGCCATTTACAATTCCCTGTTTTTTGTTTCTCCCCATAAAAAATACAAAAAAAATATAAAACTGTTTTGAAAAGCCAAAAAAAATACAAAATGTTCAAAAAAACATTAAAAAAATATAAAACAACAAAAAGAAGAAAAAACAGTTATTTTTAGAACTACCTTTCATTTATAAAAATAAACCTATATTTTTAATGAATCTCTGTCAATTTTTTTTTCTTAGGGTACGCGTACCGGGGCGCGCCCCCCAAAAAAATAGAAAAAAAAATTTAATGAAAGAGTTAGCATGAGGGAAGAACCCAAAGAGAGTAATGTTAAGAGAAAGAGAGCTACAGGATGAACACAGAGGGATTGTTTATTACATAGTAAAAAACAGAGAAGGTGTAATAGGGTGAAAGTGAGAAAAGTAAAATGATTAAAGGAGCGAAAGAAGGGAAAAGAGAGAGGAAGAAGACTAAAGTAGAGATAGTGGGAGAATGTGAGTGGGTGTTGAAAGAAAAAGAAAGGACAGTAAAAATTTGAGAATGAAGGGTAGTGGCGTAACCGGGATAAATGAAGAACGGTGAGTGAGGGTAAGAAAAGACCAGTTAGTGTAAGTAAAGAGGGGTGAAAGAGGGTGAAAAATTGAATTAGGATAAGACATGGGGAGTGACAAAGAGAAAGGACAAAGAGAGTAAAGAAAACAGTACCTGAATGGATTTGAGTGAAACAGCAAAGAAAGGTAAGTAATGCAGGGTGTGTGACTTATAGGGAGTCAGTGGCTGTAGATCGGGGTGTGGGTGTGTAAGGTGTGTCTGTGGGTGTGGCTGTGTGGGGTGTTTTGGTGTGGGTGGAGGTGAGGGTGTGTGAAGTATGTGTGAGGAGTGTATGGGTGTGGGGTGTATATGTGTGCGATGTATGTGTGTGTATGGAATGTGTGTGTGTATGTGAAGAGTGTGTGTGGGGGATTTTTTGTGTGTATGAGGTGTGTGTGGGGTGTATGTTAGAGGTGTGTGTATGTGTTGAGAGGGGGATGAGGTGTGTGTGTAGGAGTAAGATAAATAATTAAGAAAAACAAAATGAGTGAAGAAGCAAAGGAAGGGAACAGAGGGTAAGTGAAGTAAAGAATAGGGATTGAAAGAAGTTGAATATGAGAGGGGAAATAGGGAAATTGGAGTAAACATGGAGAATAAGAATAAGTGTGGTAAGCAGAATAAAGACACAGGATTGAGGTTGGTTGAGAAAATATTAGTAAGCTTAAAGCAAAGGGTGATGACAAAGTACATTTTTTTAGTTATACTTACCATATAATAAATTTAACTTGAATTATTTTTTTACTGCACTTTGTATCTGTGAAAGAGAGAAGAACAAATAAGTTATAATTAGTACAATGTGTACTTTACATTAAAATATACAAATGAAGAGGTTAAAAATCATAACAGGGTATCTAGAAATAAAGTAAGAGTGAAGGACACAGAAAGGGAAATAAAGTAAGGTAGAAGGATAAAAAGAGAAAAAAAGAAATAGAATGAGAGCAAATTACTAAAAGTAAGGCATATAGAATCACTAACAGAGAGGAAGAGAAGAACAGAGAAATGAACTGAAGGTAAGAAAGATACTAAAACAATGTGACTTAGCAAAACTAAATCAGGAAACAGTAGTAAGTAAAAAGATAATGACTGAGAAGGAAAAGATAAACACAAGTGAACATAACAAGTAGAGTGAGGCACTGAGGACATAGAAGTAGTGAACGAAAAATAGAGAGAAAAGGTCAAAAGTAAGGAGCAAACAAAGATAAGCGAGGGAGAGTGGGTGATTTATAGTGATAGAGTGCGATAATACTGCTGAGTGAGTAAACAGGAATTACTAAAAGCCCAAAGGAGGAAAATACGGAAAAGGGAAGTAAAGCAGAGAGACTTAAAGCTGAAAAGTTATGCAAGGGAGAGAGGGGATGCAAACAGTTGAAATGAGAATGAGGGCTTGTCAAAGAAGTGGAGTAAAGGAACGGAGGTTACAGAGAGTGAGAGAAAGACATTATAAGTGAGTAAAAAGAGCTGAAAGAGGATGGAAAAAGGAAAGTGAGTATCAGAGAATGGGAATACAATTTAATTTACACAATCCAAAGTATAGAATAACTTGTACAACATGTTACATAGTTTATTTTTGCTGTTCTCAGAATATATTGAATTTCACTTAAAACAGTGAGTTCAAATTACTCATCATATGACAGCGGGAAAAAAAAACACAATCTAAAAGATTGTGTTTTTTTTAAAAACTTAGATACTGACAAATGACAAATGTACACTAATCTTTGATTGACTTACTTTTCCTTGAGGCCAAATAGTATATCATAGAGGTCCTTTTCTCGTTGCAAAGTACTTTGCCGTTCAGTAAAAAATCAATTTCATCGACTTTCTAGAAGAAAAGCTCCAAGAACATCTGAAATATTTTCATTATTTTCATATACCCCTTTTTTCAGTCATGAATCTTTACTCATTCCTGTACCTTTCCTTTTGGCCAAATAGTGTCAGATGTATGAGTATATTTTCAAATTAATTCAAAGAAACTCTGAAATGACCTTTTTTCCGACGTTCTGAAAGAAAGGCTCTACAACATTTTCACAATATTTAAATATTTGTAAAACCATCTCTGACTCACTCATGTTCATCATTTTGTATAATACTAATATCACTTACTATGAGATCCACTTACAGTACCTATATGACAAGTCAATTTTTTATATTACCTGGATCACTTTTACTCAGAATATATTTTTAAACTGCAAAATAACCTTTATTAACTGCTCCCGTCTTCATAGGCCAATTACCTTTACCTAAACTTTGGTTGTAAAAACACTAGGTATGAATTTTTTAAGCCAAAAGGCAAACGTTGTTTGAAAGTCAAATGAGTGTCGTTACATTGGGTCCAACCTTTACAACTTTTTAAATAGCATGTGTAATGCCCTGATGTTGTAGAAGGACCTTCATGAAAAAAATTAGCTGCAGTTGCAAAGGTTCTTCCTGATATTGATAACTGTGAAGCCACAACATTTTTAATAGAAGTTGTCAATTTAGTTCCATCAGGTCTACATCGTTGGAACATTAAAATGACATACTGACCATAATTTTGTAGAAATAATGTGGACAGCATTGTAGACTTACATTGGGGACACACCATATTGTGATCTGCTGCTTTAACTAGATTATTAAAAGGCACTGATTTGCAGTCTGGTAAAGTCAAATATATAAATCTTTCAGTGTCTATTCTAGTAGTACTTGATAAAGTACAGTTGTCGCAGTCATGCTGCCATTGATAAGAAAGGCTAAAAAGATTTTTTATATCTACACCTTCATCTTCCAATACATCAAACATATACATTAAAAATTCCTGACAATCCTGCTGAATATTCTGTGAAAATTGATTTTGACCAGTACATATGTCTAGAAGATTTCGAATTTCTGAAACACTTTCTATTTTTGCTCTATCACTGGTACATTTCTCAAACACGGAATTCAACAAACAACAGCATCTTTGATCCCGATTTTCAACAATCTGTTCTTGTATATTTTGAAGAAAAAAAACAACATTAACCACCACATTAGCATAGCAGTTGACACCAGACCTGTTTTCAAACTGAAATCCAACAACATCTTCAACAGAATCCTTTTTCCTTCTGCTTACAATTACAGTTTCGTCTACTTTTTGTCTTTTTGCTACTACCTCACTGCAATTACTCTCATTTCTTCTTTTTCGGCCTACCACACGTTTTTCAATCAGAGGATATTGAGGCAAATGTGGAGCATACTCTCTTCTTAACCTATTGTATTGTTTAACACAATGTAGATCTGCACAAATCTTTGTTTCATCACACTCAATCAAGTACAATCCTGATAAAGTTCTGACTCGTGATAATGCCACATATGCCATACCCTCTTTAAAAACAGAACTTCCAATGTTCACCAAAGCACTATCTACACTTAAACCTTGAGACTTATGAATTGTCACCGCATATGCCAAACAAATAGGAAACTGTTTTTGGCGAACATATAAGTCTTTCACGAGCAAAAATCTAGCTGAACAACAACAAATTTGTTCTATTTCATCAATGCCATCAAATTTAATTTTTAAAATTTCAATTCCATCTCTATTTTTGTAATTCACAAAACCAACAACATGACCCATTGCTCCATTTACAAGACCTCTTTCAACATTTAAATTCCTTCTCAAAATGATACGACAATTTAAACACACATTCAGAGTCTTTTCAAAACCAGCAGTTTTAGATATAGTCTTCTCTAATGAATCCAATTTTGATTTCAAATTGTCAGACAAAATAATTGTTGCTCCCATATGCTCTATTTTATCTGTAGCTTCCAGTTTCACTATCTCTTCATTTTCTAACTTTAACATTTTGTTGTTGAACATGGAACATTCTTTCAGAGTTGGCACAAACATATGCCAGATTTCTTCTCGTTAATTTTCTTAAAAATATTCTCTGGAAGAATGTTTTCATTTGGGTACAAATTTGAAATTAATCGTCCATGTAAAGCTTCTTTCCCTTGCTGACTTACTTTTCCGATTCTTACATCTTGTAAAATATTTTTATAATCTTCATCCTTTGCCTGCCGCATATTTTGAAGCAGTTCTGCATATTTGAAGTTTAACCATATATTAACGTTTCCAATGCTTCCTAGGCACGTCCTGGTATCTTCATGCGTGAGCATTTTGAACACAGGTTGTCCTTTCACTGGAGTCAACTGCAGTAGATCTCCAAAAACAATAATGTGTTTTCCTCCAAATAAGACATCATAGTCTGTTCTAAGAATTTCTTGCATTCTCAAATGCACAAAAGCAAGCATTATATTTGACACCATGCTTACTTCATCAATGATAAGAAGTTCATTTTCTTCAGGACTCTGGAAACTTCGGAACACGCATCTCCAGATAGCTTGTGATATTGCAATTTGTTATCATGCTCCACTGGCAGCATCAGAAAACAATGTAAAGTAATCCCTTTAATGTTATGTGCAGCCAGCCCAGTTGGAGCGGTAACAACACAAGACAGCGGTGATTCAGTCCTTTTCTGCAAATAAGTTGCAATTGCTTTAATCAGAAAACTTTTTCCAGTTCCCGCTTCTCCCCTCACGTACAGTTGGACTGGTTTAAAAGATGTACATGAGCACTCTTTTTTCTCATGAGTGAATCCATGTTCAACCTGATCTGTGACTTCGTCATATATCTGTTTCTGCTCAAGGTTTAGTTGTTTCACCAAATCTTCTAAGTTAACGACATCATCTTGAGCTTGTTCCATAGCTCTTTCCACCTCATCCATGGCAGTGGCAGCTTCATTTTGTATAATTGGTCCTCCAAGTGGATCCTGACTCAATGAAGCAGAACTCTGACTGTCTTGAGAACTGTCTCTAGCAATCGCTGCAGCAATTGTGGCCTCTTGCTCTATTTCTTCATTCAACATTTGCAGATAATTTGGAAAAACAGGGCATTCTATGGTATCCTCGATTGCATTAAAAGAATCTTCGTAACACAGAAAATCTCCAAGTAGTTCCTCTTCTGTACGCCATGGCTTAAAGAGTTGCAAAAGAGCTAAATAGTAAAATTCCCTTTTCTCTAGATTTTCGCAACTCAATTTTCGATGATTAATCAAATGGCCTTTTTTCTGTCTCACTAGACATCCTTCACACCCAATGATAGCATATATTCCATTGTTAATATCTTCTCTGATGGTTCTCTTATAAATATAGTTTTGCAGAACTTCATACAAGCAACTGTTCTCAAGATGACTACTTCTATTTGGATACTATGTATCCAACATGTTTGTCTTCAAAATATCTGTACTTTCTGGTTCTTTCTCCGCCAAATACTCTATTTCTTGTACAGATTTCAAAACTCGGTTTCGTGTTGCAGCAAGACCTAGACTCACCCAAATGATGGTTCTAGATTTGGCATAGAGACTTGCTGACGAAAATCGATCAGAACATTCATATGCTCCAATTTCCTGATGCGACAACATCTTCAGACTGTAACTGTATAATTTCTTGCTTAGACTCTTTTCATGTGAAATATCCTCCCACATTTCCTTCAGTTCTGTCTTTTCTTTTTTTGTGATGTAAGACGTCACATATCGAGCCACAGCAATAGAGTTGTCAGCAACTAACTGAATATCCATGTTAGCATTCCAAATGGACAAAATCACTGGGTTGTAGTCGTTGATGTACTTGGACTCTTCGTTTCTTTTTAAATTGTATGTATTTTTTGGTGATTTCCTCGTCACAGTATGTCGCAGAGAAGACATCAAATTATTTACTCTTCCTTTCGAAATCACTGGTCGTGGAAAGCCGAAACGACATTTTGTGTAGAACTTGTCCTTGTTTCTGAATTTTCGACGACAGTACTTTCCACAAAGATGGGATTGAAAGCGTAAAACTTGTTGCCTTAAACTGTTTTCCTCTGTAGTTTTCGGAACAGGAACAGCACATGTTGAATACTCTTCAATGAAACTCATCACTGTTTCATCCGAATCTGTTCCAAATTTGGGTGCATCTTTAATCCACAACAACATATGTATGTGAGGAGCACCTCTCGCTTGATACTCCTTTCTCCAAATGAAATCCAAAACCTCTCCAAGGGGAGGATTTTTTTTGTTGGTAATAAAAGACATCATAGCTTTGAATCTATGATTGAAATATCTGCATACATTCACTGGATCCAAAGAACACAGTTCTCCAGGTGTTTTGAATTCTATATTTTGTATATTTGCATTTGCCTCTCGTAGAAATTGAAGTAAGTCGTGCCATGCATACTCGGCACAGCTAAGAGTGAGGAACCATGTAGGAGTTCCTAAGTTTCTTAGTATACATTTCAATTCCCCATGACGACGGTACCAATACTCATTTGTACCACGCTGACATGCCATGAGATTGATTAGATGAGATTCCAAAATATTATCTTGCAGATTCACTTTCTCCATAAAGTCCCTCGCCGAAACATTTTGCAGATGTGCTCCACTTTTCAGTATATGGTTTACTGCATAAGAAAGCCCAGACAAGTCACTTTCATACAGTAGATGAAACAAATAGGGAATGCATTGACGAAACCTTGGATCTTCAGCATATAATCTTACAGTTCGATATTCAGATGCAGGAATTTGAAGTGGACGATCGTTATATCGTCCACCTCGACCTGTTGGAAATAGCTGTGGAAAACAACGAGCTTCCAAACTTTCTTCCCATACACTGATGGGACTTCCTTTTGCTGCTTTCATTTGAATCAATTGCATTCCCCATTACTTCTTTGGAATGCAAAGGATGAACAGTATTATGTTCATATATTTCTTCACTTCTAGACACATCAACTTTTTCAATTTGGCCGCCTGAACAATCACTGTCTTCATCTGCAGCTGTTTCCTCTGCTGCAACACATACATCTTTGTAATACTCATTGTTTTTGACTAAATACAACGTTGCCTTTTTGACTTTTCTAACATCCACTAAATCTTGCCAGTTTTTCTTACTCTTTGTCGGAATCCCATTAACTAGAATAACTAAAGGTTCCTCTTCTACTTTTTCTATACCAATTGTATCAATATTTTTTTTTAAATCAAGAGGCAAATAAACAACTCTTCCCCTTAATCCTCTCTGCAAATCTGTAGGAGGCAATTTCCCTATCTTAGGCTCCATGCGAACAATTGCCTGAAAAGGGTGGACACATTGAATCAAAATAGACTCATATGTATTTAAATCCATCAATTCACAGGGAATGTCTACCAACTCCAGATTATTATGAACAGCTCTAGCAGGCATTCTGTTTTGATTTAATTTATCATAACAATATTTACAAATACGCTGATCAGAACTCAAATCAAAACAATTCTCCACCCACAAATAAGTTGCAAAATCCTTCCACTCATAATCATTCATCTTTTCACTTTTTACGTATAAATCAACTAATCTAGTTTGATGCTTATAATAACTTCGTCGACAACACACACAAGTAAAATTCGGCCTTTCACTTAATTTCACCTTAAACCTGGTAATTTCCTGCTCAAACTTTTCTGTACTTGAAATCTGTACATTGTCTTCCACATTACCTTGAATTGCTGTGTCAATTTCTACACTATCCTCTTTTTCACCAAAATAACAAATCTCAATTTCTTCACAAATCTTCTTCACATCTAATTCAGTTCCATGCAAAAGAGCACTGTTTAATTGTTTAAACTTAAGTGCTGGACTTTTTGCATAATACAACATTCTCACTAATTTCCTCATTTTGGTATGATGCACTGCTAACATCCTTAAATGATGAAAAACACTCTGACAGACTTTTCTAGAAAGACAAGCCAGTGAATGCCCTTGCAAACCTCTGTTTTCTCTCACTCTGCAAGGATCTAAGTCCTGACCAACTTCATTTTCTGCTTTAGACTTTTCTTACTATATGTACGTACGAAATTACAAAACAAATCAATTGATTCCTGTCGCACACTACAAATACAACTACACTTCCAAGTGTACACTGGACCCTTAGTACGTCTCCCTAAAACTTCATCAGTTAACACCTCTTCTGGTTCTCTAGGCACAAGTTTCTCTTTTTCAATCGGACAACCGTCTTTCACTTCATACGCTCGACCACTGGTGTCAACTGCATGCACTAAATCATTCTCCTGGAAGTAACTCTCCTCATTAAAAAATGGCTCACAACTTGAACTGTGCATCCATTCTCCTGAAAAAACTTTACAAAAATTAGTCCGATTAATTACTCTTTTCCATCTACTTTTTGATTTGAAAACATCAATTGTCTTGTTAAGTGTCCTAATTCTATTGATTATTAAAATAAATAATTTTTTCTTAACTTCAAAAGCCTGATCAACAATCTTCTCTACACTTTTCTTTTTCTTATAAAAAGTAGCTCTCTGTTTACCTTTCCTAATGTTTTTTAACAAATCTAAAACCACCCTATTGCGAAACATTCGTTTACGAATGTCTCTAAACTGATTCTGCCTTCTATTCCTATACATATTATTCTCTCCTGCTCCAGTTGTAGGATTCTTTGAGGTTCTCTCCTTCCTTTTCAAATTTACTCTCTCATTCTCTTTTTCTAAATGCTGTCCCACATTTTTTTTTTATGTACATATGTTCCGTATAAAAGACTTAGTTGTCTTACCAGGAGCTTGGTTCCTGTTTTTTGAAGTATTTGTTGTGGAAGAGTGCTGTAATTCCGTTGCTGTTTTTGTTTTTTGGCGGTTATGTTGTTTTCTTCTCCTTTCCCTTGAGGGCATGTTTGCTTACTCTTGAAATCTTGATTTCAATCTGTGTTAAAGAAAAAAATAGCACATTATAGACCACTATTACCAAACAACAAAGCAATGACAAAAAGCAAACGATCTATTCACGGTTACAGATCAGGTGAGGATTCTCCAGGGGTGCACAAAAAGTGAGGCCTGTATTGAAGAGTATAGTGGAAGACAGCTTTGTCCACAGGTACAAAGAAGATGAGACCTGTGTCTAAGAGTCCAGTAGGGGATAGACTTCATGAAGTCTAGTCCACTGCACTCTTATACAAAGGCTTCACCACCTATGCTTCCCAGGAAAGGCCTCTCTCCCACTACAGTCTTGATCTCTGGTAACACAGGTGACATAATTGTGAAAAGGTCAAATTTTTTTATGTAATCATGCACACACAATTTATTCTTTCTCAAAAATGTAAAACTCATTAATTTGCACCAAAAATGTTTCAGTAGTGTAATGAAAAGCTTATACATATGACCTTTTCTCTGTTTTTCACATTTTATTCTAAAAAAACATTATGAGGCCTAAGCAGGACTGCTCATGTGATGAAGCCTGTCCAGGGGAGCACAAAACGTGAGGCTTGTGTCCAAGAGTGCAGTGGACAGGACTAAACTGGAGTAGTGTGCAAAAAAAAAGAGCCTCATTTATAAAGCCCTGCGTCAGTTTTGAACTATTGATGCGTCACTTTTTGTGACGCATTGGCGGCATAAAACATGTGCCTTGTTGCGCCATATTTAAAAAGTGACGCATGTAGGTAGATGCGTCATTTTTTAAACCTCTGCGCCACATTATACCTCTGTCAAGTGTAATGTACACAGAGGGGTAATTTCTCCGCAAAAAGCCTCGTAATAATGACGCAGTGAAATCTATGAGATTTCACTGCGTCACTTTTAGGACACTGTTACGTCAAAATCTTGCGCCTGCCTCACAGCAAGCATAAGACTGAGGCAAACGCTTTCACATAGGGCTTTCCCCATGTGATAGGATTCTGACACCTAAGCAGGAGTGCAGATGAGATGAAGCCTGTCCAGGGGAGCACAAAAGGTGAGGCTTGTGTCCAAGAGTGCAGTGGACAGGACTAAACTGGAGTAGTGTGCAAAAAAAGATGAACCTCATTTATGAGGCCCTGCGTCAGTTTTGCACTGCTAATGCGTCACTTTTTGTGACGCATCAGCGGCATAAAACATGTACCTTTTTGCGCCATATTTA
Source organism: Lissotriton helveticus (assembly GCF_964261635.1). Taxonomy (NCBI): domain Eukaryota; kingdom Metazoa; phylum Chordata; class Amphibia; order Caudata; family Salamandridae; genus Lissotriton; species Lissotriton helveticus. The sequence goes on from NC_136057.1 coordinate 1,767,015,444, forward strand.
AAAAGTGACGCATGTAGGTAGATGCGTCACTTTTTAAACCTCTGCGCCACAATATACTTCTGTCAGGTGTAATGTACACAGAGGGGGCATTCCCCCGCAAAAAGCCTCATAATAGTGACGCAGTAAAATCTATGAGATTTCACTGCATCACTTTTAGGACACTGTTACGTCAAAATCTTGCGCCTGCCTTACAGCAAGCGTAAGACTGAGGCAAACGCTTTCACATGCAGCTTTCCCCATGTGAAAGGATGCATTGCTGGAGTACAAGCATTCCATTTCATTACTGAAAACTCACTATTTTACAAAATATATTTCCTCTCTCTTGCAAACAATGCTACCAAGCATTACCAAAAAAATAACACAAACCAACAGCCAAGAAGCTCAGTGTGCTTCCTAATCTGAGATAACACAGGTGACATGATTGTGAAAGCTTCAAATTATTTTATTTAATCATGCACACACTTTTTATTCTTTCTCAAAAAGAGGTAAAACACGTAACATGTTTGTAAAAGATTCAAATATTTTTATATAATTATGCACACACTATTTATTCCTTCTTAAAAATTTTAAAGCCATTGATTTGCACTAAAATCGTTTTCCAATTGCCATTTTATGAACAGAACACAGGTCCTATGTACAAGCATTCATTTTCACTACTGAAAGCCATTAATTTTCCCTAAAATCGTTTTTTATTTAATATTTTATCAACAGAGCACAGATCCTATTTACAAGCATTCATTTTCACTACTAAAACCCATTGTTTTGCACTAAAAACATTTTTCAATTAACATTTTAGAAACACTACACAGATCCTATATACACGCATTCATTTTCACTACTGAAACCCATTGATTTGCACTAAAATCATTTTTCAATTACCATTTTAGGAACACAACACAGGTCCTATGTGCTTCTTAATCTGAACTCTCTATCTAAATGAATCATAACTCACCTTTACAAATGCTTTAGGAGATTCAGAACAGTGTCAGATACACACACCAATATTTCTTTTAGCAGAGCAAAAGGTTTGTTCTCCAGGCACTGCAACCATTAATGGCACAGAAAACCTCTAATTCTACACACATATTGCTCATGGTAACCAATCAAAACTCTTCCCTCTGTATTTTCAAACCAACAACCTTCCCCCCCTCAGCCCTTTCTACCTGTTACCATAGCAACTCCCTCCTCACTGAGCTCTCAGGTTTAAAAGTTTATTCTACAATGTTGCAAATCACCTCAGCAAGGATGTTTGACCTGCGAATACACCAGCTTATCTGGTGCAATGTTTCTTTAAATGACTTTTTTTTAACCATTCAAATTACTTCTTACACAGAACATAACCATGCACCCTAACTTACAGTTTTCAACTATCTAAATCTACCAATCATTGCTTGTGATTCAAGAGCACTGAAACTCCACAGGTTTATTTTTGCAAACTCCTACTGTTCCAACTGCCATTTTATTCCTACACTTCATCTGACTGCACATGAACTTCCTCTCACCATGTATTTTGTCTGGATTATTGGACATAGCTATATCCACTGGGCTCAAAGGTATGCAGCTACCAGAAATTTTCACAACCTTGATTTACCAAATGTGAACATTAAATGGATTGGCCAGAGAGGATTAAAATGTCGCCAATTGATACCATTGGTGAAAACCATTTTGCATTTGCCACACCCTAACCTCATAATTCTGCACTGTGGTGGAAATGACTTAGGCACTTTGACTGTGGTAGGTCTGGAAATGCTTTTAAAGGACACCTTTGAACAATTGATGGCACTTTTTCCTCAAACTGCCTTGGTATTTTCCAATATATGCCAAAGACAGAAATGGAACTGGTCCAACCAATTTTGTCCACAATTTGAGAAAGCACGGAAACATGTGAATAAATAAGTTTCTGCTTATATGAGAGACTGTGGAATGGGTTCAATATACAACAACAACTTGCGTTACAACATGCAAGATATCTACAGAGGAGATGGTGTGCACTTCTCAGATGAGGGGTATAGAATATTCCTCCTGAATTTAAGACTGTGCATTGGTACCTACTTGTAGGTACCTAAATCAGCCACAGAACCCAAAAGCTCTTTTCAGAGCTACCCTATCTCTGATCACTCCAAATGATTATCTTTTTCTAACTTTTTTCACTATTTTGCACCAAAGTACGCTCCCCGGTACGCTTCCCGGTGCGCGTACCGGGCGCTCCCCCCGCGAAAAATATATATATATATTTTTTTCGCCTATATGGGCCTCCTAAGACCCCCTCAGAAAACCTAGAGGGTCAGGGAGTGCCTACCATGCCCCCTTATACTCATTCCCAACGTTGTTTCTCCTCCATTTTCTGTCTCAAATCTACCAAAACACAAAATGGAGGACTCCCGTAGCGCTGCCGGTACGCGAACCGGGGCGCGCACCGGGAAGCACCCTTAAAAATTTTTGGAAGTCAATTTACTTAAAAACTACTGGAAAGCCTTTCACCATATATAGAATAGGCCATACTACATACCAGTCCCTACCATTTCCCCAAATTTGGTGGAATTCCATTGAGCCATTTCAGCTGTAGCACTGTCTAAATATCCTGAGGTAAATTACATGACAAAAACACATCTGAAGTGTTAGAATTTACAACCAATTAAAATGTTACTTTCATTTTCTACTTTTTTTTCCTGACATTTGATTGGTTATGTACATGAATATAAATGAAAAATGAGAGGGAAACACGGCCATTTTGACTACAACTACCTGAGGTACATCTTGAAAGGATTTTCGCATTTTTTCTTCTTCACCTCTCAGTAAAGTAAGTTGATAATTTGTAAGGGGCATTTTAAGTTAATTTGTAAAAACGTTTTCTGATAATTATTTACAGTCCCTCTGCTATAGTTATAGATAGAGATAGGCTCCTCTGTTATATTTATGGATTGACTTAGGCTTCTCTGCTATAATTATGAATTTACTTACGCTTCTTCACAGGCACTTTTTTATATTTCTACTTCCTGCCTGTTACCATACTCTGCCCAAAGTTAACTTCACTGTTAAAAAATCAGAACTACCTGTCTGAACTTAAACCCAACAGTGCCCTAACTCTACTAATATAGTTATTTTTTATGCAATTTACAGCAATAAATGGAAGGGGAGCAAGAAAATATCAATGTTTCCTTCGAGATTACATATGAGGAGATTCTAAATGAAGATTTTGTTGAAGAAGATTTTATGGATCAGTCTTTGGATCAACAATTTCTTGAATGTTTACAAGACATAGAAACATGCATTTTTGAGGAGATTCCAGATGATGTAATGCTGGAAGTTTTATTGAACTATGAAAATTCCAACCAATAAATTTTTATTTAATAATTAAATATTGTTTGAGACATTATTCATTTTTATATCTAATTCATGAAGTAGTACCAAAATGATTATGTTTATATTATAGTATAAAGTGAAAATTACAGTATACTGTGCAATTTTAAAACATCATAAGGGGGCAGGGTAGACTACCCATGATCCCCCAGGTCTTCTCAGGGAGTGCTTAAAGGATTTGTTTCTGCTTTCCTGACAGACTATGGTATGGATTCCATATACCACAATAACTTCTGTAACAACATGCAAGATATCTACAGAAAAAAAGGTGTACATTGAATTTAAGACTCTGCATTGGTACCTACATGTTGGTACTTAAATCACCCACACAACACAACAACTCTATTCAGAGCTACCCTACCTCTAAGCACTTTAAATTATCATTTTACTGTTTCACAGAGTTTTCCCCATGTGTGGGGGGCGGGTGTGGAGGATGGTGGGGTGTGTCTGTGAGGTGTGTGTGTGTGTATGTGTCGGGGGGGTGAAGTGTATAGGTGTATGTAGGTGTATGGGGTATGTGGGCGTGGGTGGGGGTGTGGGTGTGTAAGGTGTGCGTGTGGGTGTGGGTGTGTGGGGTGTTTGAGTGTAGGTGGAGGTGTGGGTGCGTGAGGTGTGTGTGGGGGGTGTGTGGGTGTGGGGGGTATGTGTGTAGGATATGTGTGTATGTGTGGGATGTGTGGGTGTGTCTATGAGGTGTGTGTGTGTGTGTGGGGGGGAGGTGTGTCTGTGGGATGTGTGGGGTGTGTCTGTGAGGTATCTGTGTGTGTGTGTGTGTGTTGGGGGTGGTGAGGTGTGTGTATGAGTGTGGGTGTGTGGGATGTGTGGGTGTGGGTGTGGATGTGTAAGTTGTCGGTGTGGGGGTGTGGGGTGTTTAGGTGTGGGTGCAGGTGTGCGTGTGTGATGTGTGTGTGGGGAGTGTGTGGGTGTGGGGGTGTGGGGTTGTGTGTGTGTGGGTGTGTGTGGGACATACTTGTAGGTACCTAAAACAGCCACAGAACCCAAAAGCTCTTTTGAACCCAAAAGCTCTTTTCAGAGCTACCCTACCTGTAATCACTCAAAATGATTATTTTACACTATTATTTTAACTATTTTTCACCAAAGTACGCTCCCCGGTGCGCGAATTTACCCTTTTATGGCCCCCACATCAAACCTAGGGGTTCAGGGGGGGTCTACCCTGCCCCCTTTTGGTCATTTCCCCCTTTGTTTTTACCACCACTTGTGTCTCGATCCTACTAAGACACAAGATGGCGGCCGCTCTGGACTGTTTCGAATGTTTACAGACACCCGAGAGCCAATCAGCTTTCCGTGCGCAAGTCGCGTGGCGCGCCCGGACCGCTCCCCGGTGCACGTACCGGGGCGCGGCTATAGATATATAAATATTTTTTAACCTAAATTACTCAAAATCCTCTGGAGCACATATCTTGAGACATAGCAAAGGCACATCGGGCTACCAGTCCCTACAATTTTGCCAAGTTTGGTGAAAATCCATTCAGCCGTTCGAGCTAAAAGTGCGACCGACCGCCCTATGGAAATTAACATGGGAAAACACGTTTTGGGACCCCCCTTTTATCTCGGCCCCCGCTTGAAAAATCCCCCCCAAACCGGAGCGCCGCGAGGCAAAGTTGAGGAAAATTTCAGGCAGATTCCTCAACCGGCGCCAAAGTTATTCCCAATAGAATGTTGCGATTTCCCTATGGAAATCAATCCTAACTATAACTACCTACTGGCGACCGCCAGTAGGTAATATATATATATATATATATATATATATATATATATATATATATATATATATATATATATATATATATATATACATGTATTTATTTATAAAATTAAATACAGAAGCACATAATAATCATATATATTTAAACAATATAAATAAAGGTATTAAACTGCAGAAATAATAAATCAACTATTCCCAATCCAATTAATGCAACAGTAGGGCCAGTGTTGGACTCAGAAGGCGTAAAGTGTATTATTCCCACTCCAGTCTGTGCAACAGTAGGGAAAGCGTTGGACTTAGGAGGGGTAAAATGTACTATGTCCACTCTAGTTGTTGCAAAAACAGAGAAAGCGTTTGACTCAAGAGGGGTAGATTTTCCTATTACCACTCCAGTCTGTGCAACAGTAGGTAAAGTGTTGGACTCAGGAGGGGTAAAATGTACTATTCCCACTCCAGTCTGTTCAACAGTAGGGAAAGCATGGACTCAGAAGGGGTCAAATGTATTATTCCCAACCCTGTCTGTGCAACAGTAGGGAAAGCGTTGGACTCATGAGGGGCAAAATATAATATTCCCACTCCAATCGGTGCAACAGTAGGGAAAGCATTGGACTCTGGAGGGGTAACATTTACTATTTCCACTCCAGTTGGTGCAACAATATGTAAAGCATTGGACACAAGAGGGGTAAAACTTACTACTCCCACTCCAGCCTGGGCAATAGTAGGTAAAGCATTGGACTCTGGAAGCGTAGCATCTACTATTCCAACTACAGCCTGTGCAACAGTAGGGAAAGTGTTGGACTCAGGATGGGTAGATTTTCCTATTCCCACTACAGTCAGTGCAACAGCAGGATAAGAGTTGGACTCAGAAGGGGCAAAATGTACTATTCCCACTCCAGTTGGTGCAACAGCAGGGAAAGCGTTGGACTCAGAAGGGGTAACATTTACTATTCCCACCCCAGTGTGTGCAACAGTCTGAAATGTTTTGGACTCAGGAGGGGTAACATTTACTATTTCCACCCCAGTCTGTGCAACACTAGGGAAATCGTTAAACTCAGGAGGAGTAAAAATTACTATTCCAAGTCCGGTCTGTGCAACAGTAGGGAAAGCGTTGGGCTCACGAGGAATAAAATGTACTATTCCCACACCAGTCGGTGCGAAAGTAGGAAAAGTGTTGGACTAAGGAGGTGTAAAATTCATCATCCCCACTCCATTTGGTGCAACAGTAGGGAAAGTGTTGGAGTCAGGATGGGCACATTTTACTATTCCGAATCCAGTCCGCGCATCAGTAGCGAAAGCATTGGACTCAGGAGGTGTAAAATGTACTATTCCCACTCCCGTCGGTGCAACAGTAAGAAAAACCTTGGACTAAGGAGGGGTAAAATGTACTATTTCCACTCCCGTCCGTGCAAAAATAAGGAAAGCATTGGGCTCAGGAGGGGTAAAATGTACTATCCCCACTCCAGTCGGTGCAACTGTAGGAAAAGCATTGGACTCACGTGGAGTAAAATTTACTATTCTCACTCCAGTCAGTGCAACAGTAGGTAAAGCGTTGAACTCAGGAAGGGCAACATTTCTTATTCCCACTCCTGGGTGTGCAACAGTAGGGAAAGCGTTGAACTCAGGAGGGGTAACATTTACTATTCCCACTCCAGTCGGTGCAACAGTAGGGACAGCGGTGGACTCAGCAGGTATCAAATGTATCATTCCCACTACAGTCAGTGCAACAGCAGGGACAGTGTTGGACTCAGCAGGGATAAAATGTATAATTCCCACTCCAGTCAGTGCAACAGCAAGGAAAGCATTGGACTCAGGAGGGGTAACATTTACCATTCCCACTCCAGTCTGTAAAGCAGTAGGGAATTTGTTGCACTCCGGAGGGGTAACATTTACTATTCCCACTTCAGTCTGTGCAACTGTCCCTATCTCACACACCTGTAAGCCAGGAGCTGCGGAAACGGCGATAGTCCTACCTCTCACCTCCAGACCATCCTCTCATGCTGAATAAGCAGTATGAGCAGTTTGTCTTGAGGGGAAAATAGGATAACAGCAAGTAGGGAGAAAAGCTTGGACATTGTTGAGACAGCAGGGCTCCCTCTGTGAGAACCATGATTGTTCTGTTTTGGAATACCATCTTCTTAATAGGACTTTAGAAAACATAATTCTCTATAAAAACATTATCACAAGAAAACTAGATAAGTAAAGAGATAATCCTAACACTAAAGAAAAATCTATCATACTTTTATGCAAATCAGAAAACATCCCCTCCCATAGGGAGACTCTCACCAGTTTCAAATGAGTGTAATTCACCAATCCCCAAGGAAAGTCCAGGATAGGAAAAATGGAGTTCACAGATTCCTATTAAGTGTCATAGGAAGTAAGTTCATGATAAAACAAAAAACAAAATCATTGAAGAATGGATTCTTAAAGAGGGAGTCAAATCAGAGTCACTCAACAGAATGGAGAAACTGCGGTTCAAAAAAAGTCACAACAAAAAAATATCTAGACAAGGAAAGTAGGACACGACAAAACGTTGGTGCTAGTAGAAAACCTAGCAAAAAATAAGCCTATGGTACTATAGTACAGTGCACTGACTAAAGTACTTGAAGAATTGAAGAGCGATGGGACATACAAATGTTGCTGGCTCTCCAGTCAGGAGGTATCCAGTAGAGCAAAGTTTGTTGTGAAAGCAGCTTGAAAGAAATATCCGTTGATCCAGATGACAACAACCAGTTTACCAGGAATTCCAGCGCAGACCCTGGGCGCCAGAAAGGAAGGGCGAGGAAAATGTGTCAAGGACTCTGAACACAGAATTCTAAACATGTCTCAACTGTTATATCTGCAAATCTGGTATACATTAACTCAAGGAAGTCTAATTTTACCATGGGGTCAAGACTGCAACCAAAGATTGGATAAACTCTAATAGTAGACATGATCTTTCTTCATCATCCAGTGACCCTGTAAAAACCTCTACGTTGGTAGTACAATCATACCCCTAAAAACAAGAATTCAAAAACACGATTGAAACATACAGAAGGGAGATAGCACGTTGCTCCTGACTGATCACTTTCTACGGCATCATGAACATAATTGCACCTTCTCTTTTTTGTAATGGAACAGATCTCATCACGTCGTTGCAGAGGCAACAAGGAACTAAGACTCCACAAAAAAGAAAGCAGAATTAACTTAATAAGGGTGGCCAAGATGCACTATTCACTATATTAATGCAACATCTATAAGCTTAGTAATTGAGCATCTAATTGAATGAACTGGGGCATCAAATTCTATATCTCCACTTTCATATACATTATTACACGTAGATTGGACACACAAAATTGGAATGTTAAAATTATGCAGACAACTTTTTAACATTCTGCACTGACATACTTTGACTTTTTCATATGAAATGGTTTAGTGACTCAAAATAGGCTCCATCAAAATGGCTACATTTTTGACAGCCATTTCAGTACCATGGCCTATCTACTCTCTCAAATGAGTCAAAATCCCTCAGCTACCCAACTGCCTTGCCCCTTAGGGATTTATCTCACTCCCCCAATCAGTCCCACCTTCCCCTTCCTTCCCATTCTTCTTCCATAACCTCTGACGGGGCCCCAATCCGCAGGGGATCCTGCCCCCTCTCTCCTAAGATGGTTTGATCTCTCGCCTACTCTTACCATAGATCGCTCTCCTACTATCCCAACCATCTTCCCAGGTTCTCCCTCTAACTCTCTTCCTACTGACTTGCCCCCCCTTGGGATTCCGACTCCACTCTTCTCTATGTCTAATGGCCCCACATCTAATGCAATCCTTTCCAAGCAACACAATGTGGTTTATTCCTGTAACACTTCCTCTCTCTCTCACTCTCCCTACTCATCCCCTGATTATTTAACTGACTCGAAGCACTTCACACAGAATCCATTTAACACTTGTCCGAACTTCATCAACCACCTGCCTGCTGTTTGGACGCCCTCCCCGTCTCTGTTTACCCTCCTCTCGCTGGATTTTTCTCCCCTTTCAACATCGACCCCACTTCTTCCCCTCCCTCCTTCTCTGCGGGTTCCTCCCCAACTTTATTGCGCAGACATTGAACAGTATAGAATGCAAACTCAATTCTATCGCCACTGAATTAACACAGATTAGAGGGGATCTCTTGATCCTTAACTCCTGGGCTTGCCCCTACATCTCTGACACCTCGCCCTCTAGTTCTCAAAACTTCTCTCAACATGCCAGAGGTCCGACCATTCCCCTTTGCAGACGAGCTCATAGGCCTTACCTAGCTGTTTGCTTCCTCTCAACTGCTGACCTTAATGACCTGATCAATTCCTATTGCCCTAAGTCTCAGGTTACGGATCACCTCCCTTACTCCAACATCCCAGTAATAATGGGCTTTAACCAAGTCCCTTGTCCTCTCATCTCTCCTAGACCTCCAGCACAACTCACCTCCATCCACACCCTCAAACCTGCCAAGGGTAACCCAAACCCCCTTTCATGCATGCTTGTTATCTGCAGATCGGCAGCATTACATGCTATGGAAATTTCAAAAACCATCCTCAGTGAGGCTAGTGACATTGCCTTCCTCACAGAAACCTGGCTCAACAACCACTCAATGGCCATCCTTGATCTGCTCACCCCCAGCTACTCCATCATTAACCCCTTTAATGCTCATGACAAGGTCAGCTCGTCATGCAGTGCACTGGAGCTGTGCTTATGACGAGCTGACCTTGTCATGAACAATGGGATTTTCAATCAATCAGCACCCAGCGGGAATTGCCTTAGCACCAATGTGGTTAAACAGGACAGACCTGACAGAAATGGGGGTGGCCTAGCATAATCCATTAATCAGAGTTACAACTTTCCCTTCAGAAGAAAAATGATCACTTGACCTTTGAATACCTTGGCGTACAACTCACTGTCAAAGACTCTCCGCCACTTAGACTTCATAACATTGACCATCCTCCAGGTGAGCCCCTCCCCTTTGCTGATGAATTATCCAGCCTTCTCACACCCTTCTCCCTTTCTGCCTCGAAAAATCTGTTTTTAAGAGATTTTAGCATCTACAGCAATAATGCAGCTGACCCCACTGTGAGGTACCTCATTAATCTCCCTGACATGAATGACCTTAAGCAACTATGCAACAAACCAACCCATTTCAAAGGGGCCATACTTGACGCAATCATCTCTAGCTGGTCTACCTTACCAATATCATCCCCATCGACTAGTCAGACCACCATCAAATTCTGTTCAACAACTCAACCTGCACCTTACTTCTCCCAACAGTTAATAACAAACCCAAGATGTGGACCAGAAACCTCAAACAAGTCCCTCCTAGTGAACTTGAGTCTAAATTTCAAGCTCAATTACAACGCCTCCCTCAATCACAAAATGCAAATGAGCTCACTGAACATTTCAATGAGGCCATTAATGAAGTCCTGGACGAAGTCGCACTGCTTAAAAATCTTGGTTCAATCCTGAACTCAATAAAGAAAGAAGACAACTCATACTAGCAGAAAGAACATGGAGTCAACACCCCTCGCACTCTCATCTTGCCGTCCTCAGATCCGTATGATCAATAAATAAGACGCACATTTTTAATGAAAGCAGTACAAAAGGGGGTGGTGATGGACGGAGCATCTGAACCAATCAAACACTCACACCCAGTCAACAGATCTGGGTTTAATCCATCACCGTTCTTTAGCCCACTCTGCCACCCCAGTTCAGACATGGCCATATGCAAATCAGTCTGACCCTGTGTCTCATAGGAACAGTCCAGCCCGAACTGCCAAGCCATGCCCATGCCACACCACTCGTTCCCTAGCATACCGTTCAGTGATTAAAACCTTTAATCACTGTAGAGCATGCAAGGATGCCATTGCCAAGTGGTATTTGGCTGCATTCTTTTCTTAGGCAAAATGCATCCTCACATCCATTTTTCATTGTGAGGGTGCATTTTGCACTAAGCAAGTATCATTAAATGCCTACCCTATCCAGTCATAGATTTCCACAGAATATGGTAGAATTTTCATGCAATTCCATGTGATTACAAGGAATCATACTACTCAAATTCCACCCAGCCACATTCAAAAACCCCTAGAATATGATGCCAAGTGTACCCATGCCATGTAAATGAAATGGTATCAATGGACTGCAGCACTCATTGTGGCATCCACTCCAGTGGCATTGTAAGGTATGTCTCCAGGTCTACCATTAGAACCTGGCTGTGTAATTTTGCATTGTCACCCCTAAATAAACCTTATTGCCTGTAAGTCAGGGTGCATGGTTTTTAAAAATAAGTCATGAAAAAATTAATGTTAAACGTCCTTACTGTGACAAGCACCTCAAAGTTAATTTTATTGTAGCAGGTTTGGCTGTTCCATAGCAAATCTTTGGGATACCACATAAGATTTACTAAAGATTATCTCTGCCTAGGAAACAGCTAGAAGGTTAATTGTTGAAATGTTTGAAATGTTTATTACATGTCCAATTCACTAATTACATTTGCCCTACCTGAAGTTTCTAGAAACTACGTCAGTATTTTGCTTTCCAGCTCCGATCATGCTGCAACTAGCATCTTAATAGGCATGAATGAGGTGCTCACAGTAGAAGAACAAAAGACGTTGGCTGTGGGGAGGTTTTTGTGCCCTTGATGGGAAGGCCTGTGGGCTGGGCCAAAAGGACCTAATTAACTTAAAATATGCCTATCAGTCACAAGCAGATGTAGCTAACAACCTAACCTGCTGCCTTCTTTTGTCTGTCTACTCAGCCAGACTTACCTTCATTACAGTGGGATTCTTGTTGACATCACAATGGCAGATCCTGCTGGAGTACCTAGACCTGCTTGAAAGATCTGCTGGGATTTTTCATACACCATTTGGGTCACACTTCAAATAAGGGAAACAGAATGCCAAAACAATTTGTGTGTATGCCCCGTCTGGTTTGCCGAAAGCTCAGCCTTTGGTCTACCAGAGTTCTGTCTTTAGGTTTGGTATGGGGACTGTTGAAATCTGGATTATAGGGCCTGATTATGATAGCGGTGGGACCTCCACCGTCAGACCGTCGGTGACAGTCCCACTGCCATCACGCCCATCTGATCTGACTGCCGCATTATAATGCAGTCAGTTGGATCATGACTGGCAGGGGAAAGATTGCTGCATCCGACAGGATCAAGGATCCCATCAGTGCAGTGGTCATTCTCCTATTCTCTACAATGGTGCGGTGCCTGCTCAGGCACCCCCGTGGGGATTAGGATGTCCCTTTCCGCCAGCCCTTTCATGGCAGTTAACCAGCCATGAAAAGGCAGGGCCCCTTTCCATCTTGGACTCTACTGAGCACCCTGGGGGGCACCTATGGTGCAGGTATATATAAGATGTGTATATTTTGTACTGCTGCATGTGCTGAAGCCTGCAGCACACACCGCAATACAAAGTATCCACATTTCGACTGCTGTGAAGGCGGTCGCATTGTAATCCGGGCATTGGGACCACCAACTAGTAGTCGGGCAGTCCTGCTTTTACCATCGTGCCGACACGTAAGTCCGACCAGCATCGTAATCAGTCCCTATGTTTTAGATATAGAAGGACACTGGGATTACCTCATAATCCACACACTGGGGAATCTTGAAAAGGCTAAAGTTGGTATGATTCATCCTGGGAGCCTTTATCCCACTTACTAGGGCATCCTCAGGTGTAATTTCTATCCACTAGCTTGTGCCAAGCATAAGCATGTCATGTCCAAGATCCCACTTGAGAACACTCCTGGACCTGTGGAAGATCAGAAGAAGACTGACCTTGCTTTCAGAGACCTGAGAAGAGCTTAGAAGACTGGAACTGCTCTCTCTCTTGTACCCAGGACAAAGAAGCGGACTCTAAGGGTCCACAAGCTGACCTCCAGTTAAAGCTACAGGGACACAACAAGCTAGAGGAGGCCTATTTCTGCAGTCATCCAGCTGACCTCTGTCTGCCACCCTTTAAGAATCCAAGTGCTTCCCCTGAGATTCTGGGGTTGGAGGGGGGGGGGTTAGAAGTGTACACCTGTGGTGAATTGGGACTTAAAGGGTAAGAGACAGAAGGTAAAATCTTTGGCCAGGATGAACCTGGTTAGTGTATCCGACTTGTGCTCCGTCTGTGCATCAAATTGCAGCTAGGTCCTGTTCTACAATGACTAATGACTATCATTGGCACTTTATTTTTCTTGGTGCTATTTCCACTTTGAGATTTAAAAATACGTATGTCTGATTTCCCATATTGGATTTTTGTTATTTTATGTATAACATTTTACTGTATTTTTCAAATTCATTTTCGGATATTTTTTGTTTTGCATTTTGACTTTACTACACTTTTAATACTGAATAAATACTTTGCACATTGCCTCTAAGTTGAGTCTGTCTGCTCCGTACCATAGCTACCGGGGCTTGCTTGAACTCAGGTTTATTTAGTGACTTTAGTGGTTGACCCTGTCAAGGTTTGTGATCATTACTTGAGGTGGGTACTTATTTTCCTCAACTAATAACCAAGGGGCAGATTTACAAACCCCTTGTGCCTCTTTTACGCCGCTGTTGCATCACTTTTGTGATGCAGCAGCGGCGCAAATCCAGCGCCACGGTGCAGGGTATTTACAACGTGACACATCTGGGAGATGCATCACGTTGTAAGGCCCTGCGCCACATGTGGCCGTTCCTGCGCAGGGGGGTCGTTCCAGCGCAGGAACGCCTCCTAAAAGTGGCTGAGTGAAGTCCACAAGATTTCACTGAGTCACTTTTAGGGTCATGCTACGTCAAAACCCTGCGCCTGCTTGAAGCAGGCGTAAGGATTGATGCAGCAAGTTAGAGATAGGGGCACCCCGAGCCTTGCTTGAGCTGCGTCGCACTTGCGACGCAACTCCAGCAATGCGCTGCATTTCCGCCGGGGAAGCGTCACGCATCTTCCCATCTGAGCGCCACGGTGCGCCGCATTGTAAATACAAGTAACAACTAGGGCTGGCTCTAATCAGTAAGGCTGAGCCTATACAACAACATAACAGAGAAGAAATGCCAATACTGATATTATGATTCAAAAGACCATATCTCGTCCAGAAGAAGTATATATCTCAACACTGGGAAATGCTATTTAATAGCTATTTATTAGAAACAATTTTAGGAAACACAAAGTGTAAGGTTAATACCTCAATTCATTTGACAAATTATTGTAAAAGATAAATGAAAAAAGACGCAAAAAGGATGAAATCACAACCATACCATCACTCTCATTACTAGTCAGACATGTCACAGTCAAACCACTAACATACACACATTCATACACGAAACTCCGCACAACCTGGTGGATTCAGTGCACCAGTGTGAGGAGTGGGTCTGCTCAATAATTGGGAAATAGTCAGGATAATAGTTTATCTAAAGCAATACACTCCTATTGATACATGACAATCAATTTTTTAAAGAACCTAATGTTCAACAACAGTAGTGTAAATAGAATCCAGTGCAACAACATTCAGCACACGGATAACATCAGCAGACCGAAACAACGGCCTACGCATTTCGAATCCCTGTTGTTCACCAAGGACTCCCCTCAGGGCCAGCGTTATTTTGAAAAAAGAAAAAAGGAACCTGTGTATAAAGACTTTACAACACAAGAAAACTAATGTGCGCTACTACACCAAAGAGTCAACCATAGCTTACCCTATTCAATGCGTCAATATAGGAGCAGTGACACTGCTCTAGGTTCCTGCAGAGAACAGAGGAAAAGAAAGAAAGAACAAAAACCAGTGTAAAAATAACTTAAAAACTGAGTTCAGCCTGTCTCGATACTGCTCATAAGTGTAACGTGTGGAGGTTTACCTCTAGCCAAGGTGGCATGTCACCAGTGGCTGGAAGGAAAGGGTCTTGTATCTTGCGCTGGACCTGCGGGGCAAAAAGCTTTTAAATATCCAAAGCTATAGGCTGTGTCAAAGGTAAAAGGTAAAAATGAATGACAAAGCGCTTATGTAAGAGCCATTTTCTTACCAAGGTATGGTACTGCGGAAGCGCCGTTTTAAATCAGCGGGGCGAGGCAGTTAAAGTCGTTCGGAAGTCCAGCTGTGAAAGACAAGCGGAGTGTTGTCAATCTTGACGACAAGAAGCCGCAAAGGTCTTCATAATTTAAATACGGATGTCGGCATTTGGCAGGACGCAGGACTTACCAGGGCTGGTGTACAGGTAGGTAGTGGTAGCGGGCCGTGGGAACTAATCTCTCACGCATGCGCAAGCGGAGTAAGCAGTGAAAGATTACTTCTGTTTAAAAGATGTGCCGCGTGTGAAAGAACGCCCCTTCCGGGGTCTCACGTAGTGGCGGGAACTAATCTCTCACGTCTGCGCATACGGGGTAAACAGTGAAAGTGGAATTACTGCTGTTTAAAAGTGTGCCGCAAATAAAGGAACGTACCTTCGGAGAGCCTGTATGGAACCAGGGATGGCTGCCAACTCATATAAAATACAGTATAAAACAATAGAGTTATGAATCAGGAGTTAGACAATCCCGTGTAAGGATATAAAACTGATGAATAAGTGGGTCAGCTGACAGGTCATAAAGGAACCAGAATGATTACAGTTTATACATTTCAGACAATTCGTTTAATCCGGTTACGGCCGTATAGAACTTAACAATAAGAAGTGCCTCTCTCTTGGATAGTTTAGAGTCCAAATCACCACCGCGTGGATCTTTTTCAACTTTTGAAATAATGGTCCATTTCAAATCACTTATTTGATGTTTGAGTCTATTCCAATGTTTGACTAATGGTGCTGTTTCAACTTTATTTTTTATTCTTGACTTATGTTGGGATATTCTCTGGCGGATCTCTTGGTTGGTCTTCCCGATGTATAAAAGTCCGCATGGACACAATATTCCGTAGACAACGTACTTGGATTTACAATTACTGAACGTTTCGTGCTTCCACGAGATGCCATTATGTTGGAATAATGAACCCTCCATGGTAATATCACAACAAAGGCAAGTGCCACATTTGTTGTGCCCTATAATGGGGGCTACGCCCAGCATTTGTCTTATCGAGGGTTGTGGGTCTTGCACCATTGCAGCTCTCACTACATGGTTGGCGATGCTGTTTTCCTTTTTGAACACAAAAAGAGGCGGCTCCTTAAAGCTTTCATCCAAGTTTTTTACCAAGTGCCAATTTTGTCCAATTATCTTTTTCAATTTATTGGCATTTGGACAGTAAGTTGTCACGCACACTTGGCGTTTTAGCGAAGATTTGTTTTTGTGCTCAAGTAAACTTTCTCTGGGGGTCCACCTAGCACGTTTCATACAGTTCCGTACTAGTTTTCTTGGATAACTACGGTCGCGTAGTTTGGACACTAGATTTTCAGCATGGAACTTGTAGTCTTCGTTGGATGAACAATTCTTCCGCACGCGTAAAAATTAGACGTACGGAAGATGTTCTTTTAAGCTCCTCGGGTGGTTACTGGAGAAGAGCAAAGCCTTATTGCGATCCGTTGGTTTAATGAATAAAGTCGTCGCTAATCGGCCCTCAAGTGGAAACACTTCCACATCCAAAAATGCTATTCTACTATTAGAATGGGATATGCTGAATTGAATATCCGGTGTTCTCGCATTCAACCAGTTAAAAAATAGTATAAGCTTTTCTTCTCCTCCTGTCCAGATCATAAACACGTCGTCTATGAAACATAGCCACGTTCCAATGTGTTCTCTAAATGGGTTGTTGTTATGAACATAGGTGTCTTCAAACAGAGACATAAATAAAACCGCCAGCTCAGGGGCACAAGGGCACCCCATCGCTACTCCTTTTACTTGTAAATAGAAGTCTTTCCCGAAACAAAAGTAGTTCTTTTTTAGCGCAAAGGATGCTAGATCCACTAGAAATTTCATTGGCACTCGAACTGGCCTTGGTCTAGACTCAAGATAGTATGTAAGCACTGCCACTGCTTCATTCTGAGGTATTTGGGTATATAAGGATGTCACATCTAGTGTGACCAATATATCCTTCCCTTTGTTGAATTCAACCATTTCCAATTTGTTGATGAAATCTGTGGTATCCTGTAAATACGAAGTGACGCGGTCCATGAATTGTTTAAGGAAACAATCGACGTATTTAGCGATTGGCTCTAGCAAAGAGTCACATCCAGCTACGATGGGTCTTCCAGGGGGCTTGGTTTGGTCTTTTGTACCTTAGGCAATATGTAAAACATAGGTACCTTGGGGTGTTTATTTGAAGGTACTCAAGTTCTTTGGCCCCTAAGACTCCTTGTTCAAAAGCTTCCTTTAATAAAGGGAAGTGTGGGTTCTGTAATTCAATTGTCGGGTCCTTTCCAATTTTGCGGTAGCAGACTGGGTCATTTAATTGTCTCATAACTTCGGTGGTATAATCGGCGGACTGGTTTTTGTTCTTTCTTTCTTTTCCTCTGTTCTCTGCAGGAACCTAGAGCAGTGTCACTGCTCCTATATTGACGCATTGAATAGGGTAAGCTGTGGTTGACTCTTTGGTGTAGTAGCGCACATTAGTTTTCTTGTGTTGTAAAGTCTTTATACACAGGTTCCTTTTTTCCTTTTTCAGAATAACGCTGGCCCTGAGGAGAGTCCTTGGTGAACAACAGGGATTCGAAACGCGTAGGCCGTTGTTTCGGCCTGCTGATGTTATCCGTGTGCTGATTGTTGTTGCACTGGATTCTATTTACACCACTGTTGTTGAACACTAGGTTCTTTAAAAAATTGATTGTCATGTATCAATAGGAGTGTATTGCTTTAGATAAACTATTATCCTGGCTATTTCCCAATTATTGAGCAGACCCACTCCTCACACTGGTGCACTGAATCCACCAGGTTGTGCGGAGTTTCGTGTATGAATGTGTGTATGTTAGTGGTTTGACTGTGACATGTCTGAGTAGTAATGAGAGTGATGGTATGGTTGTGATTTCATCCTTTTTGCGTCTTTTTTCATTTATTTTTTACAATAATTTGTCAAATGAATTGAGGTATTAACCTTACACTTTGTGTTTCCTAAAATTGTTTCTAATAAATAGCTATTAAATAGCATTTCCAGTGTTGAGCTATATACTTCTTCTGGACGAGATATGGTCTTTTGAATCATAATATCAGTATTGGCATTTCTTCTCTGTTATGGCATTGTAAATACGGCGCATCAGTGGTGGCGCACGGGTAGACAGATGCATCGCAACATCTCTGCTGATTATCAGAGATGGGCCAGAAGTTGTAAATCTACCCCCTAATTTCTTACACACAGATATTGATGATGCTTGGTTCCTTTGTAATTTGAATTATTTTACATTTGTAGGGCATCAAATCGATCATCATATTAGAGAGCATATGTATGTATTAAGTGTTATTTTTGTATCTCTGTATAACAGAAATATAACAGTACAATTCATACTTCTGCCGTACCAGGAAGGATCCCCTTAGCAAATGTCAGTGTTTCAGTGTCTGTAGTTGTTTTCAATAATCTGATCATAATGGTGTACACTTAAAAGGTTTCGATCATACACCACACATTACCCACGTACACAACCTAGAACAGAAATTGATCATAACTAAATAAATGTGAGATGCAACAAATTTGAATTTAATACAGTGCAACTAATCTATGAATAATATTACAGCACATGAGACTGTCTACAAGACATCATCATAGCTGACACTTGACCACAGTAAGTAAATGACCCTATCAACATGGCCAACAAAGTTGTTTGCCTGCCTCGGCAAGGCTGCTCTTGACTGCACTACAGTTACCAATAGATAGTATCTTCCCTTTGGATGTTCTCTATGCCTTTACTTACAGTACTATTGCTGCCAAAAATGTCTGCTGCACTAACTAAGTATAACATCCTGTGAGTGTCCTATAAAATACCTTTCTTGGGGTCCATAATATTCCAGAACTGCTGTAATCACACTGTCAAGAAATGGCTCACTCTTCAATACACTTGGACACATCTGGCTTTGTTACATAAACCCCTTTAAAGTGACGTGGTACATTTAGGAATGCAATCAGGATGGCTTACAATGAGGACTGCTTTGTTCGATCATTGCTCCACCGAGACCACAGACAGCATCTGGACTCCATACGCTTTTTGACAAGACAGTCACTTCAAAGTAATGCATGGTGACCATTGTTCATATCTCCACAGTGGCTCCTATCATGCCGGTGCTCACATTCGACTTCTCCTTCTCTACCCCACTTTCTCTTTCTCTATTTCATTTACAATACTGCTGATTTCATGCACGGTGTTACATTTATTTTTTTCTCACTAATCTAGTTAACTATCACCTCCAATCTCCCTCATATAGACCTGCTTACTGTTATAGCTCCATAGCAGCTCTCCCCCAACTATGTCTGTGACATGATGTACTGTACCCACATTCTCTGGTAAGCATGAACTGGGTCCTTCTTTATTACCCTTCGTTGCACATTCCCAGTTGCCTCCTTTTTACTCAATACATCTCAATTGACATGGACAAGTTCACCAATTCACAAAATGCATTTAGGAGTACTAAAGGTAGTAACTTTAGTACTCCTAAATGCCTTTTGTGAATATAGAAAGTCGTAAAGTTAGGATTTTTCCCCAGTTAAACTTAAATTTTGGTCTAACTGGGACAAAAACCTAACTTTACAACTTTCGGTATTCACTAATGGTATTTAGGAGTACTAAAGTTAGGATTCCTAACTTTAGTACTACTAAATGCATTTTGCGAATACCAAAAGTCATAAAGTTAGGATTTTGTCTCAGATCACTTTTGTGATACGAGCCCCCTAACTTTAGTACTCCTAAATGCATTTTGCGAATACCGAATGTGGTAAAGTTAGGATTTTGGCTCTGATTACTTTTGTGAATCGAACACTAAGATTTTAACAAATCATCTCTGTTTTCCTTATTCCAGTTTTCACCATTTAGTCCCATTTTACTAGATACGTCTGGTAACTGTGTTGTGTTTTTCTGACTTTAATATTGTTTTGCTGCTGCTTAAATACTTTAAGGCATTTCTCTGGCAAAGCGCCCGTCGCTTTGTGCCACAGCTTCTCCGGGTTAACCCAGGGTTTCTTATTGTAACTATCATATTTCCTAGTGACATGCCAGTGTACAAGCTTGCAGTAGAATTCCCCCAATTTAACAATCCGTAATGGCACATAAGCTATAGGATGTTCAAGAGGGAGAAATAAGGGGTAAAACAGTCTTCAGAGCTATACAGATATTATCCAGGCCAGTGGCAAAAAGGCCATCAATAGATTGGAATGTAACTGGCCTGTCTATAGTACTAAGAAACACTTTTTTTCTATAATTTGAGAATGAAAAACAGATATTATATCATCATAAGAAATGAATAGACCTCAAAGCAAAACTAATTTCCTATATACATCTTGGAGGTCTTTTTTCTCAATCTCTACAAAGGAAACTACAAACGTCACTCAGAAAAGAAACTACTCTGGGATTTATGTGATTGGCATCAGTGCTGCGACTGCTGGGAGATGGGTATCAAGAATAAGATAATGATGCATGCTTGTTTATGGGCACATTTCGGGTGATTTTCTAATATGGCAGCAGTTTGAGATCAAATTAGCACAGAACTCCTCACTGTATATACTGATGGATATGCTGAATGTTAGATCTGCCTTCTAGCATGATATCGCAAAAGATGTCCCAGACCAAGACCCAAGCTTCAAGTGGGAGCTTATACTTTGAAAATCATGCCGTAAATAAGGAACAATAATGTATACAAAAAGTGATGGATGGAATGCTTGAATTAACCTAAGTCACTGGTAGTTACTAGGGCTGCATTCCACTTCATCATCATCTTGCACACCACACCACCCCAGTTTAGAATCTACATCCACTTTGTAAATTATTAATCTGCAGAACCATCCCAATCAAATTAGAAAAGAAGGAAGATTTGGATGTAAAAGAAAAAAAAACTAGAAAAAAATACTTTCAATCTACAAATTCCCTCTGTAACAACGCCCAATCAGCAATTGCCATGTCATGGGCCTTGTTGACTTCTGGCTTGGAATAAAGACCTGAGGAATTGCTGTGATAGCTGGAAGCAGACAACTCAGTAGACCTGTGCCTGGGGGAAGTGGGGGTGGAAGGGTATTTCGGGATAAAATCGGATCATACATTTTTAATTACCGAAATATTGAGCTTTTCATATTGTGACACATTAATACTGTGATGCAGAAATATCGCAGACATAAATATTACATTTTTAGTTAAGTAGTATAGCTTGCAAGAATATCTGTATTTTTAATATCATTAGTAATTATATCTTTGTAAAAAATATAATTTTTTTCATTATTTTAATGAGTTTTACATCATATTTTGTTTGTATACGTTATATATTGTTTGTATAATTGTTGTTGATATTTTTAAATATTGATTTTAATTTTAAGTTATTTATGCTTTTTTAACTTAATTGTTAATATTAATGTATAGCATAGTAGTGGGTTGTGAGGTTTGCTGGGGTACAGGGTGGGGAGTTTATGAAGTATAAACAATTAATAATTAATATTATTGATAAATAATCATGCAAATTCTGTTATTATTATACTTTTTAAGTGATGTTTTAGGTGCAGGAGTTTTGTTTGTAGGTGTAAAGGGTGGGAAGTTAATTAAGTAATAATGCATTTATTATTAATTAATAATTTATTAATAATTAGTTAATTTATAATTATGTAAATTGTGTAATTATTTTATACTTTTAGGGATATTTTGGGGTTTGGGGTCTGTTAGGCTAAAGGTTGTGAAGTTAATTGAGTATCACATAAATAATTATTGATTTAATTAATTGACAATTAATTTAATAATTAATTTATATATTAATTAAAATGTTAATTGTGTTATCTTTTTATTTTAATTGTCTGTTGCTTTGTTTGTGGGACTATATAGTGTTTTTATTAACTGATACATTAATAACAAATTTTGAACTTTTAAATGATTTTTAAAAACATTATTTAATATATCTTTACGTTTTTTTAAATCTATATATACAATTTTATATTAATAGCTTCATGTTTTTGGTCGATTATTAAAGTTATTAAAATATGTTATGTGTTTGAAGTGTACTACTTTTTCTACTGTTGTACAGACTGGAGTGGGAATATTAATTTTACCCCTCTGGAGCCCAATGCTTCAATAATGTTGCACAGATTGAAGTAGGAGTAGTGGTTATTACTCCTTTATTGTCCAACTCTTTCCCTGCTGTTGCACAGACTGGAGTGGAAATATGAGATTATACCTCTCCGATGTCCAACGCTTTCTCTACTGTTGCACAGACTGGAGTGGGAATAGTCAATTTTACCTTTCTGTAGTCCAAAGTTTTTCCTACTGTTGCAGAGACTGGAGTGGGAATAGTAAGTTGTTCACCTCTGGCACCCAATGCTTTCTCTACTGTTGCACAGATTGGAGTTGGAGTAGTAACTACACTTTCCCTCCTGTTACACAGACTGGAGTGGGTATAATAAATATTGCCCCTCCAGAGTCCAATGCTTTCCCTACTGTTGCACAGACTAGAGTGGGAATAGTAAATTATACTCCTCCAGTGTCCAACACTTTCCCTGCTGTTGCACAGACTGGAGTAGAAATAGTAAATTGTACCCCTCTGGAGTCCAACACTTTCCTTAGAGTTGCACAGACTGCAGTGAAAATAGTATGTCTATTTTACAATTGTTTTATTATTATTTAAATATATGTAATATTAATATTTGTTTATTTTTTACATTTTATGTCATCTGTATATATGTGTATTGTTGTTTTATTTTATTTTTTAACAGTTTTAGTAAATCTATTTTTTATGTTTTTATTTGTTTTCATAATTTAATGTGTTACTATTTTATGTGTTCATGTATATATAAATATGTATAAATGCTTTTTACATTAGTAAATAAAAAGACACCAAAAATTAATATAGTGTAAAACATATCTTTAATATTAGTAGTTTGCTATATATATATATATGTATATATAAACATATACACATGTTGCTATGTATGAATGTTTACATAAGCTTATCATTTCTAAGTTTTACTATTTGAAACTGTATATATGAAAACATTATATTTTTGTCATATTTTTAATGATATTAGTGTAAAGGATATTTTCAATTTGGTATTTTTGTACTTACCTTTATTAGTATAGAACAATGATATTTGTTCAAACAATATTGTTGATACGATATTTGCCTGTCAAGATATTTGTGTGTTCGATATTATGCCACTGTTCTTTTGGAAGGGAACTTGAGCATTGTCGCTCTCATACGGCTTTAAAGATACAACAACTTTGAGAGCAGTTTTCTCAGCCAGCAGGTGAAATCATGTGTCCCAATCTAAATTGTGAAAGAGAGACCAAGAAAACCAAAATTGCATTTAAACAATTTTTATTATTGTTTGTCTGAAACCTATTCTGTTTCTGGCCTTGTCAGAATTTTGAACATATTGGGAGATTTACCTAATATGACTCCCAGGGATTAAGGCCCCCATTAGGATGGCGGGCGGACTTTGCCTGCCCGCCATCCTCGTTCTAAACGGGACCACCCGTGATCCGAGCGGCGTTCCCGCCATGGCCATTATGATGCGCCCGCCACACTGGCGGACGCATCATGGATTCATAACATTGCAGCGGGCGGTGTTCACACCGGCACCAGCCGCAATGTTATGAATGCATGATACACAAAGCGGCAGGCACCGTGCTGTGTCGGCCGCATTGTGTATGCAAATGCAGGGGGGTACCCCTCATGTGCACCCCCCACCTCGCCTTCACCATGGGGGCCCGCAGGGGGCCCCCAAAGTAAAGACCGCCTGCCTTTACGTGGCGGCATTGCCGCCACGGAAAGTGTTATATTGTATTAGAGCATTTTGGCGACGGAGTCCAGTCGTGGCAAGATCCAGGAGATAGATTAACCCTGAACGGAGATAAACGAACCAAGGCGTGTGAGACAGCTGCTCAAGTAAAGGTCACTCAAGGGGTTGAGATAAGGAGAATATACGACTCACAAAGATCACAGTGGCAGATTTGACGGAGAATAACATCCGGTAGTAAATCAAACTGAGAAGGAGACAGCAGCGTACAAGTAAGCCTTCGTTAAATAAACATCACGCAGCAGTGTGAGCGGCGTTAAATAAACATTGCGCAGGGACGTGAAACTTGTCTGAGCACAGCTATAAAACATTAAAAATAGTGTTTAACTGTTATCGTCCAGCTATCAAGCTGTGGAAAGGAAATTCACATTTAAAGCGGCAGCTTTGTTTGAACGTTGTGAGGATTCCATGTTGCGTAGCTAGCATAGCGCATACAGGGAGACTGAAACTTGGCAAGAGTACATTGGAGTGATGATTCAGAGAGGCTGTATATTGAACTCGCAGTACAACGCGAGGCAGTTCTTCAAATATTAGGCACTCAGTGTATAGCAATATGTCAATAGCACGATTAAAGCAGGGCTACAGCTTGCGCTGAGTGGAGTCAGGATAAAAGAAGGAGCGCATAGCTGTTCATTATAGTGAAACAGCAGCGAGGACATAAAACAGAGTTTTAAATAACATACGTTGTATGCAGATCGTGTTCTTTGTGAGTAAGCTTCATCTTCAGGGAAACCAAGAAGTCAAGTACTTCCTTATTGGTTAAACAAAAGAAGAGGAAGAACGAACAATCTGGTTGGTTGAGGGAACTCACTGCTGAGGCATTCAAGTTTGCTGCTGTTGGCAAGTTTATAGTGGAGTTTGCTGCCACCTGTTGGTCGGAAAAGGAAATGGATGTTAGCGATGCAATTGCTATTCCACCACCCTTCTTAATGTCACCTGGAGAGCCATCTATTGAATGGGAGGAGTGGATAGAAAGTTTTGAAAATTACTTAATAGCCTTGGATGGCACGAAATTTCCACCAGTTAGAAAGAAGGCTTTGCTTTTAGGATCATTAGGAAAGGAAGGGCAGCATATCTTTAAATATTTGCCACCAGAGGGAAATGCACAAGGAGGAGCAATGGAGGATGTGCATAAAGAAGCAGTGATGAGATTACAAAAGAAATTTGCAAAGTAAGTAAATGTGGTGATGAGACGACACAGGTTCTATGCGCAACCCCAACGTGCCAGTGAAAGTATAGATGATTTTGTTGTAAGGTTAAGGGAACTTTCGGCAAAGTGTGAATTTGGGCAGGAAGAAATGATAAGAGACCAACTGATTGTTCAGTGCGCTTGCAAAAAAACGCAAGAGGGACTCTGGGCGGCTAGCAATCCAACACTTAAGGACGCCATAGCCATTGCCAAAGTTGTTGAAGAGTCGGAAAAATGTATGAGGGAGATGAAAATCACTTAGAAGAAAGACGATGATGTAGCAGTTTTGGAAGAAGAAGATGACACTATAAATGCAGTGAAGGGCAAATCACAGAGCACCTCTGTTGCAAGTGGTAAGAATAAATATCAGAGGCAATGGAGTAAGGGGCCTGGAAAAAGTATTGTAAAGCAGAGTACAAGATGTGGAAGTAGCTACCATTTAGCTGATTCAAAACTATGCTTTGCTGTAAGAAAAGATTGCCTAAAATGTGGAAAAAGAGGTCATCTGGCCAGAATGTGCAAACAGCAAGGCAATAAGGTGAATGCTGTGGAAGAAGCACAAAACTCGTATAGGGTGATAGTGGTTAATGGAGGAGAAGAAGTTGCAGAAGTAGCTGGAGAAGAGCAGAGGAGAGTGCGTCCAAAAGCAGATTTTGAAATAAATGGTATGAAAGTATCGCTGATGGTTGATACCGGATCACTTTACACCATCATTCCACTTGCACTGTTTAAGGAGACTTGGCCAGAAACATCATTATCATCGTCGAATGTTGTTTTAAAATCTTACCAGGGAAATGACATAAGTGTCTTGGGATTCTTGGACAGGGAAATAAAATTTCAAGGAAGAGCTACTATAGGGAAGGTGTATGTGGCAGAGGAAGTTCCACCCATTTTGGGTTGGCCACATCAATTTGATCTAGGAATAAAGGTGGATCCAAGATCAGAAGTTCCGGTGTTGGCTGTTGATAATATCAGTTTGAATGATATTTTGGAACAACAAAAGGATGTTTTTGAACCAAGATTGGGACAATTTAAACAGTATGAACTTGAGATAAAGTTGAGAAGAAAAAATGCTGTTCCGGTGAGACACATGGCGAGGAGAGTTCCTATGGCTGCTAGAGGAAAAGTGAAAGAAATTATTAAACAGTTATTGGATGACAGAGTAATAGAACCTGTTGAAGCGACGGACTGGTTATCTCCAGTAGTTATAATTAAGAAGGCGGATGGCTCACTCAGATTTTGTGTGGACTTAAGAAGTCTAAATGAGAATGTAATCATGGACAAGTTTCCGCTTCCTTATATAAATGAACTGGTGTTGATGCTGAATGGTGCCAAGGTTTTTTCAAAACTGGATATGCAAAGTGCATATCATCAGGTTATGTTATCTTCGCTGTCTAGACATTTAACTTCATTCATTACTGGTGAGGGAACCTTTCAGTTTTGTAGGCTTCCATTTGGTTTATGTTCAGCTGCGAGCATTTTTCAACTATTGATGTCCTCAATTCTTGCAGGGGTGGAGAAAGCAGTTGTTTTTCAGGATGATGTTTTGGTGTTCAGAGTGAATGAAGATGATCACAATATGTCGTTAGCAAATGTTTTAGGATGTATAGCCAGAGCAGGGTTAACGTTACGAAGGGAGAAATGTAAGATTTCCACCAGAGAGGTAGAGTATTTAGGTAATTTGATCACTAGTGAGGGAATTAAACCAAATGAAAATTTAGTGAGTGCAATTGTCAATGCCAAGACTCCACATGACAGAGACACACTAAGATCGTTTATGGGTCTTGTGGAATATTATGCTAAATTTGTGTTTGATTTTGCAAGAAAGACTGAGCCATTGAGAGAATTGTTGAGACGTGGAAGAAAGTTTGTTTAGGAGGTACATCAACAGGAAGCATTTGATTTGATTGAAAATGATATTACACATGCTGGGGTGTTGACTCCATTTAAGTCTGGTGTTGAGTCTATAGTCACAGTGGATGCAAGTGCTGTTGGAATTGGCGCGGTATTTGCACAGAGACAGGGTAAATAGGAAAAAACTGTTGCTTTTGCGTCCAGATCGTTAACTGAAGTTGAAAGAAATTATGCAGTGATAGAAAGAGAGGCGTTGGCAGCAGCTTGGGCAAGCAACTACTTTAGAGTGTTTTTGTGGGGAAATTCATTCACATTGCGAACAGACCATAAACCGTTGTTAAAGGTTCTGGGTCCGGGTGGGATAAAAAATTGCCCTGGGCGACTGGCAAGGTTGGCTGTGAAATTACAGGAGTTTGATTGTAAGTTGGAATATGTGCCAGGGTGGCGTAACAAGGTGGGGGACTGTTTGTCGCGTCTACCGGACAAACAAGCTTTGGTAGTGGTCTTACCAACAGAAGAAGTTGTGGCGAGTGTTGACGATGCTTTGGAGGATTATGCCAGTGTCATTCAAAAGAATACTTGGTATAAACATATGGAAGAGGATGCTGTTTTGGGTGCTGTTATGCGAATGATTAAAGATGGTTCAAGGAGAGAAAGCACTCTACCAGTGGGTGTCAGACCTTTTGTCAAAATTGTGGATGAGTTGTCTGTGACTGCTTATGGTATTGTTATGCGAAATTAGAAATTTGTTCCACCTTTTGGATTGCGTGCTAGATGAATAAGTTTGGCTCATGAAGGGCATCTAGGACAGACGTTGACTGTTAAGAGATTGAAGGGCAATTATTTGTGGCCGAACATTAATGCAGAGGTAAAAGATTGGGTGGAGCGGTGTTTGGCTTGTAGGGAATCTGAGAAGAGATTGAGAGTAGGTCTGGGTGCTTCTAAAGAGCCGCAACATATTACTTCAGCTGAAAGAGTGTGGGAGAAAGTCTGTTTGGACTTCATTGGTCCATTTGCGTTTTTGCCAGAGAGTCAGAAATATGCGTTGGTATTAGTAGATGTTAAATCCAAGTGGATTGAAGTAGCCTTTATGAGTTCAGTTTCTACGAATGCTACTATTGGTGTTTTATCTGAAGTGTTCAAAAGGGAAGGATTTCCATCAGTTCTTTTGTCTGATAATGGCACGCAGTTATCCTCTTCTGAGATGAAGGTATTTTTAGATTCTGTTGGGATTAAACACTCCTGTTGTTCTTTATACAACCCACAGGGAAATGGGTTGGTGGAACGCTTAAATAGAAGGGTGAAGGGTACTATGCAGTTGGCATATAGTTCTGGACTGTCGGTGCTTACTTCTGTTAGTGAAATGTTGTGGGCGTACAGAGCAACATTAAACAATAGTTTGGGTGCTAGTCCTTTTGAGGTCATGCGTGGAAGGAAAGCTTGTACAAAGTTACTACCATCATGGATGCGTGATAGCTTCGGTGCTCAGCGTATGCAAAATGCTTTGTCTGAAGGGAAAGCTGAAAAGTTGTTCATCAATGTAAGTGATTGGGTCAAAGTAAAACCTGGTATTAACAGTAATTTTTTGCAGAAGTTCAGAGGCCCGTATAAGGTTAAAGCTGTTGGCGGAAATTGGGTGAAGTTGATGAACGGGCAGACTTGGAATTTGAGGCATGTTTCTTTGTATCAAAGAAAGAATGGCAAATCCAAGGTGGATTTAGGGATGGAGAATGATTCATCTGGGTCTTCTACCTCGATGCTGATGGATGATGAAGAATTTACGAAAACTGGTGGTGTTGGTGGTTTGGACAGGTCTGTGCGTGATGGGTTGGTGGGGGAAGGAGGTGATGGTAGAGGAGGAGATGGGTTAGTGGGTTCTTCTCGTGTTTTGAGGGAGGCGGGGGAAAGAAAAGCACCAGCGTACCTGAGGGATTATATTGCTACTGTTTGCAATCTTGCGGTAATTTCTGCTATTAGATTGATTGAAATGTTATTTGCTGAACCAACCATATTTATTGTATTATTTATTTGCTTGTTTATCTTGTTAAGTTTTCTTTCTTTATTTCTTTTTGATCTTTTATTTTCTTTGGTTGTTTTCTTTTATTGAAATGCAAGAAGGGGATATATGTTATATTGTATTAGAGCGTCTCTTGTTTGGATGCATGACGCTCTTCTATGATGTACCTGATGTTCTATGGGTGAGGTCACTTCTTGTTGGGCAGTGACAGTTAAGCCAGCTGCGTCTGGCAGGGGATCGTTTGGGGTTTCTCCTAAGAATAAACTTCTTCCGAAGTTGAAGTAGTTTCCAGCTTTATTATCCACAACAGAAAGGCATCTCCCAAAGCCCATACTAATATGGCTGGCGGTGTCTGATAGACACCGCGACCATATAAACCCTTTACTGCCCCGGCCGCAAGGCGACGGGGGCGGAAAAGCGGCGGACGGTGTTTCCGTCCGCCGCGGTCCCTGCCGCCATAGTATCTATGGCGGGGGGGAAATGGGTGGCGGGCGGACAAGGATGTCGGGCGAATCGCCTCCGCCCGCATGGCGGTGGCGATCTGCCCGACATCCTAATGGGCCCCTAAATGTTGGTAACATATGAACTATCAGATGAACGGAACACTGTGCATTACTGCTGGTGGGGGTAGGGGCATCTGGAGGGTGGGACAGGAGAGTGGTGTACAACTGCTGCAAAGAGAACAGTGTCACAATGAAACACTGGCAGGTAGGACTGTAGAATACTATGGGTTTAGAGCATGGAGTCAAGGGACCATGCAACCTGATACAATTTGAGGTCTGCAATGCTGTGCGGCCGCTATGGAGAGCACCTTGTCTCACTGGAAAAAGAGAAAGCCATTAGGAGCATGGACTAGTGAGTGCAGGGAGAATCGAATAGAGGGACCTCCAGATGGGGTGGTACCAGAAAATGAAGAGGGACAGCTTCAGGAAACACCATGCCACAGGAGACAAAGGAAGGACCAAGCAATAGTGGGACCAAAACACATGGATATCACAGAGAATGGATTACCAGTCCCACTGGAATAGGGAAGAAATGTTGTACTTTTTTTTTTACATATGTGAAAACGTCATACTAGGCGTTTTTGATCCTGCGCCAAGAGCTCACGGTGGCCTCTGGAGCCAAATGAGGTTTCCAGATATCGGTCCCATGCACACTGTGTCACTGGAACCAATCTATACTTGGGCAATGAGCTCTTTTAAGAGCAAGTTCGGCCCTGGGTTGCTTGTGTTCGAGTTCAGGGATCACCTGGCCTGGCAGTTCAGGGTTGGCTGTTCCATTGGTGCAGGGTCAAGACTGATTTGCATATGGATGGGTCCAAACTGAGGTGGCATGGTATTCAAAATAATAATGGATTGGGATGCGGCCCAAGTAATTACCAGTGACTGTGATTAATTCAACCATTACATCCATCAATTTTTCTATACTTCCGTTTATTCTCCAAAAAGTGACTATGAATGGTCCCTTGCTCATTGCACCATCAGGATTCAAGCAAGCCGGGCCGAAGACGCCTGAAATGGCAGAAACCGGTCCCCGGAAGCTTGTTTCCTTCCCAGTGTAAGAATTGGCTTTTGTAGTCTGGTCTGCCCTGTTCCCATGATGCACTGGGCCAGGGACAGACTAATTTGCATACAGCCAGGTTCTGAAACTGGGATGGTGCAATGAGCTAAAAAACGGTGTTGGATCTAGCCCTGATCTCTTGACTGGGTGAGAGTACTCTGCTTAATTCAGAGACTCTGTCCATCACCACCCCTTAATAATAATAATAATACTGCATTTTATACAGCGCGAACAGCTACCTCGCTAGGAGGTGTCCCGGCGCTAAGAGAACACAGTTGACCTAAAAGAGCTAACAGGAAGGAGAGAACTAGCGGGGTTGGGTAAAGAGCCACGTTTTTAGGAATTTCTTAAAGCAAGGTTCAGAGGGGGCCTGCTGGATTTCTTGTGGTAAAGTATTCCATAAGGAGGTGACGTTTGCCGAGAAAGTCCGACCGCCTAGTCGAGCCTTTTTCGTACGCGGCACGGTCAGTTGAACACGGCAGTTAGAACGCAAGGTGCGGGTTTGGGAATATCTCGGGAGGCGGTTTTTCAGGTAAACTGGGCAGGAGCCATACAGAGATCTGTACGCCAGTGTAAGTGCTTTGAATTTTATTCTGCTGGTAACTGGCAGCCAGTGTAGCGATCGAAGATGCGGAGAGACTGATTGCCTGAGGGGGATTCACAGTAACAGTCTCGCAGCCGCATTTTGAGCTACCTGAAGTTTTTGCGTCAGGTGTTTTGGTAGGCCTAGGTAGAGTCCGTTGGCGTAGTCCAGCCGGGAAGTGACAGTGGCGTGGATAACCGTTTTCCGGCAGCTCTCCGGGAGGAGTCTCAGGATTTTTCGGAGATTTCTCAGTTTGCTCAGGCAGCAGCCGGCGACTTGTTGGATATGGGAGGTAAAGGACATGCTATCGTCCCACCTCACTCTGAGAATTTTTGCCGTGCGGCTGGGTGAGGGGGCTGGGCCCATCTCCATCGGCCACCAAAGTTCAGAGGAGGGAGGGGGACCTCTGCCAAAGAAGATTACTTCGGTCTTATTGGCGTTCAATTTTAATTTGTTTGTGTTCATCCAATGGGCTATGTCTTGAAGACAGCCTTTGAAATTTGAGAAAGACTCCTGTGTCACCTCTGAGTACGGGAATACCAACTGGGTGTCATCGGCATAAGAAATTGCCTTGACACCCCAGTTGGCAATCAACGCAAACAGAGGAGCCAGATAGATGTTGAACAAAAGGGGGCTGAGGGCCGACCCCTGCGGGACTCCACAGCTGAGGGCCTTAGGTGCCGAGAAAATCGTTCCTAGCGCCACCTTTTGGGTTCTCAGGGATAGATAGGAATGTAACCATCCCCGTGCCTTATCCTGGATCCCTATCTCGGCCAGCCGGCTGAGTAGTTTGGCGTGGTCCACCGTGTCGAAGGCGGCCGACAGATCCAGGAGTACCAGCATTGCTGAATTTCCTGCATCCATCGACCACCTTACTGACTCGGCTACCTCAATAAGCGCTGTTTCTGTACTAAAGCCGGGTCGAAAGCCTGACTGTGTTTCATGTAGTACCTTATTTACTTCTACAAATTTACTCAGTTGGCGCTGTATGACTTTCTCTAACATTTTCCCTGGGGCGGCTAACAGTGATATTGGGCGAAGGTTGCTAAGGTCTTCTGGGTCCCCATTAAGTTTTTTCTTTAGAGGGAGGAGCGTGGCATGTTTCCAGACGTCCGGAAACATGCCCGAGGCAATGGAAGAGTTCCAGATGTGTTGCAGTGTGGGAGCTACAAACTCAGCTAGTGAGCTCCATAATTTGGCTGGGCATGGGTCATCTGGGGATCCGGATTTACATCGAATGAGTTCTTGTTTTACCTCCTTCAGAGGAATATTGAGGAGCTGGGTGAGAATCTCACCTGGCTCGTCCTTAGTCACGAGGTCTTGTTTCAGCGTTTTTGTTTCTGGTCCAAAAGATTCATACACCTTTTTGATCTTTTGGTCAAAGAACTCGGAGATTTGTTCGCAAAGAGTAGTTGTCGGTAAAACCTCCCTCTCAATGCACTTAGGCTTAAAGAACGACTGTACCACCTTAAAAATCTGTTTGTTAGATTGTTCTGCCTGTAGAATGGAGTCCGCATAAAATAGTTTTTTACTTTTCCTAATTGCTTTCCTAAATTTTTTGGAGGCTTCCTTATATATTGATCTTTCTTCCAGGCCATAGTTAACTCTCCAAAGTCTTTCTAGCTTTTTGCAGGCTGCTTTTTCTTTCCTCAGGTCCTGCGAAAACCAGGGAGCTGAAGGGGAGTCTCTCTTGGATAATGCTCGTGAGGCAGGGGCAATGGAGGAGACCATCTTTTCAACCAACTCATTAAGGAGCTGTGCATCTGTATTGGCATTATTAGTCCAAGATGGGGTAGTTTGTGCCAAGACAGGGCCCATATTATCGGGGGTCAGCCTTTTCCATTGTCTCTTCAGGAAATAACATTTACTTGAGGCTGGGATGTCACAAACCATGTTCAATGTAAATGGGACCAGTGAGTGGTCTGACCATGTCAGAGGGAGTGGTGCCTCGGACAGTACATTCTTGATGTTAGAAAAAATGAGATCGATCGTGTGGCCCCCTGTATGTGTCGGGCCTTCATTGATCAGTCTAAGACTGGCCGTATTTAGTGTTGCTCTGAGCAGCTCTGCCGTGGGACAATCATGTTTATCCATGTGGATGTTGAAGTCTCCTACCACAATGAATTGGGGGTGGAGGAGAGAGCTCTGAACAATCGTATCTAGTAGGGTGAATAGGTTGGAGTCAGCGCTGCCTGGAGGGCGGTATATCACCAATCCTGCTAGCGAAAGTTGAGGGTTAACCTGAAAGCAGAAGTGAAGGCCTTCAATGCCCTGAATAGAAGTAGGGGCCGAGGATGTTAATATTAACACCTCTTTAAAAATAATAGCTGCGCCACCGCCTCTTTTTGTCCCCGGGCGGTTGGCGAGACAAATTTTAAATCCAGGAGGGACAGCTAAGGCAATAGAGGTCAAGTTGTCCTCCTTAATCCAGGTTTCTGTTAAAAACAGGATATCCCATTCCTGCTCTTCTAGTAATAGCCAAACCTCGTCCGCGTGTTTGGCTAGAGATCTACAGTTCAGTAGGCCAGCTCTAAGGCCAGTCTGAGTAGGAGATTTTGAATTGGAGGGTCTCACATGATCTTCACTACCGTAGACTGGATTGGTGTCAGTACAACGCGGTTTTTTACAACGCATTCCGTTACATCGGAATTTTTACAACGCAGGATCCATTACATCGGATGCCATTACAACGCATGGCATTACATAGCAGATGCTATTACAACGCATGGCATTACATCGTAAGTATAGGTAAGTATACCTTTTTAAAAAAAATGTAATTAAGTTAATTTAATTAATTTAATTTAATTAATTTAATTAAAATACATTTTAAAATAGTAATTAATTTAATTTAATAGATTTAAATCTATTTATTTAATTTAATTTTAATAAAAATTTTAATTAATTTTAATTAATTAATATAATGAAATTAATTTAATTTAAATATTTTTAAAATTGTAATTAAATTAAATTAATTAAAATAATTTATTTAATTTAATTAATTTAATTAAAAAATGTAATTAATATAATATAATTAATTTAATTTAATAAATATATTTTAATTAATTTATAAATGGTAAATATAATTTAATTAGCCCTAAGCACAAACCCAACCCTGAACCCTAAAACACCCCTGTACCCCAAAACCCAAACCCAACCCTAAAACCTAAAAATACCCCTGTACCCCAAAACCCAAACCCTGCCCTGAAACCTAAAAACACCCCTGTACCCCAAAACCCAAACCCTGCTCTGAAACCTAAAAACACCCCTGTACCCCAAAACCCAAACCCTGCCCTGAAACCTAAAAACACCCCTGTACCCCAAAACCCAAACCCTGCCCTGAAACCTAAAAACACCCTTGTACCCCAAAACCCAAACCCTGCCCTGAAACCTAAAAACACCCCTGTACCCCAAAACCCAAACCCTGCCCTGAAACCTAAAAACACCCCTGTACCCCAAAACCCAAACCCTGCCCTGAAACCTAAAAACACCCCTGTACCCCAAAACCCAAACCCTGCCCTGAAACCTAAAAACACCCCTGTACCCCAAAACCCAAACCCTGCCTTGAAACCTAAAAACACCCCTGTACCCCAAAACCCAAACCCTGCCCTGAAACCTAAAAACACCCCTGTACCCCAAAACCCAAACCCTGCCCTAAAACCTAAAAACACCCCTTTACCCCAAAACCCAAACCCTACCCTAAAACCTAAAAACACCCCTGTACCCCAAAACCCAAACCCTGCCCTGAAACCTAAAAACACCCCTGTACCCCAAAACCCAAACCCTGCCCTAAAACCTAAAAACACCCCTTTACCCCAAAACCCAAACCCTACCCTAAAACCTAAAAACACCCCTGTACCCCAAAACCCAAACCCTGCCCTGAAACCTAAAAACACCCCTGTACCCCAAAACCCAAACCCTTTAATTATAATTAATATTAATTAAATTTATTAAATAAAAATTAAATACTTACCTATACTTACGATGTAATGCCATGCGTTGTAATAGCATCTGCTATGTAATGCCATGCGTTGTAATGGCATCCGATGTAATGGATCCTGCGTTGTAAAAGTTCCGTTGTAATAGACTCCCGTTGTAAAAGTTGCGATGTAATGGTGCATCACCCCGTAGACTATCCCACAATTGCCGCAGATCAGAGGAGGGTGGAGAGTCAGAGGATCTATAGTGTGCAAGCAATGTTCACCGGGGGGATTAAGATCAAAAGCCCTTAGGTCCTCACCTGACCATACTATCCTTCCACCTTGCGTTTCGATGCCGGCAGCATAACTGGCCCCGGCCGCAGTCTGGTCGCGGACGGGCGCAGACGGGCTTGCCTTAAGCGCGCCTTTGGCGCGCAGACGGCGCTCCTGCTGCGCTCGTCCGCTGCGCTTCCGGTGGAGGCACATGTTAAATAGGGGTGGAGGAAGGGGCGTGGCCTGTCAGGTGGTGGGCGTGGCCTGCGTGTCCCAGGGGAGGGCGTCCGCACCAGGAAGTATCCCGTGGCAGAGGGGGATCGAGGTACAATTGTTTTAAGTCACAGTATTATTACACTCAACAAATGCTAAAAAAGTCTTAAAATCACTTCAATTACACAATTTTTAAAATCGCTAAGGCGACTCTCCCGGCTTCCGCCTCAGGAGGTCAATGGGTTCTGCCCCGCGCTCGATTTGGCGCGCTATTTGAGTGCTCGGCGAAAAAGGGGGCGTGGCCTGTCAGGTGGTGGGCGTGGCCTGCGTGTCCCAGGGGAGGGCGTCCGCACCAGGAAGTATCCCGTGGCAGAGGGGGATCGAGGTACAATTGTTTTAAGTCACAATATTATTACACTCAACAAATGCTAAAAAAGTCTTAAAATCACTTCAATTACAAAATTTTTAAAATCGCTAAGGCGACTCTCCCGGCTTCCGCCTCAGGAGGTCAATGGGTTCTGCCCCGCGCTCGATTTGGCGCGCTATTTGAGTGCTCGGCGAAAAAGGGGGCGTGGCCTGTCAGGTGGTGGGCGTGGCCTGCGTGTCCCAGGGGAGGGCGTCCGCACCAGGAAGTATCCCGTGGCAGAGGGGGATCGAGGTACAATTGTTTTAAGTCACAATATTATTACACTCAACAAATGCTAAAAAAGTCTTAAAATCACTTCAATTACACAATTTTTAAAATCGCTAAGGCGACTCTCCCGGCTTCCGCCTCAGGAGGTCAATGGGTTCTGCCCCGCGCTCGATTTGGCGCGCTATTTGAGTGCTCGGCGAAAAAGGGGGCGTGGCCTGTCGGGTGGTGGGCGTGGCCTGCGTGTCCCAGGGGAGGGCGTCCGCACCAGGAAGTATCCCGTGGCAGAGGGGGATCGAGGTACAATTGTTTTAAGTCACAATATTATTACACTCAACAAATGCTAAAAAAGTCTTAAAATCACTTCAATTACACAATTTTTAAAATCGCTAAGGCGACTCTCCCGGCTTCCGCCTCAGGAGGTCAATGTTGTAAATAATATGAATGGTCGTAGGGCGGGGGGGGGGATTCTTTTACCCATCATACCACCTCAGATTAGACCCAACTACATGCAAATTAGACTCAGTCATGCTGTGTTTAAAATGATGCCCTAACTAGCCAAGGGTATGCCCTGACATGGGTCCCTTGTTCACTGTGTCACTGGAATCAAGTTGCACCTGACTGACAAACCAAGATCAGAGCGAAACATTCCTATGAATGCTTCTGTCCTGTTTGGAGGAGACCTTACTTGGCAA
This sequence comes from Lissotriton helveticus, assembly GCF_964261635.1. Classification (NCBI taxonomy): domain Eukaryota; kingdom Metazoa; phylum Chordata; class Amphibia; order Caudata; family Salamandridae; genus Lissotriton; species Lissotriton helveticus. Next base: position 1,767,052,314 of record NC_136057.1, read on the forward strand.
TTTGGGCTGGACTCTTTCTATTGGAGCAGGACCAAGACTGATTTGCATATGGCTGGGTCCAATCTAAGTTGGAATGCTGGGCAAAACAACTGTATTGCAATGCTACTCCAAGCAATTGCCAGTGGTTAGAAAAATTGCAGGCATTCCTCCCATCACCTTTTATCTGTTTGAAAGAAGGAGCAAGTCATCCAGTGGCTGAACTTGAGTGTGTCACCCGGAATCCTGGGTGTAAATCCTAGCTTCCCATGTAACTAAATTATGTGCTCTGATGCAAAGCATTTAACTTCACTGGGCTGTATTTTTATTGACTGAGAGATGTGAGACCACCAGTGCTTAATTTGAGCTAGTGGAGACCACCAGCATTCGTTTTTGGGGACTGACACTCATTTTTCGGAATCAGATATTAAGCAAGAGAGGGAAAATCATAATAAGAGAAAGGCGGAGGAAGAGAAGACGTAAAAACCGTCATAAAGGGAGAAAGCAGGAACTTGCAAGAGTGAGATCAAAGGGTAGCGAGTGTATAGTTGTGGATTAAGGAGGCATCAGATGGTGGGATTAAGGCTACGCAGCCTTGGCATTTGCGTGTGGCATGTAGTTCCGTGGTAGCAGGATTCTGAGCATAACGTCATGCACCGGCACCCATTCTTCAACAAATTAAGCACGGGAGGCAATCTATAAGTTTGTAAGTTCAGGAGGAATGCTTCATAAAAACCTCATTAGCTAGTAAACGATCAAAAAAAAAAGGGTGCAAACCCAAATGGCTATTAAACGATAAACAAATAAGGGTGCAAACCCCAATGGCTATTAAACGATAAACAAATAAGGTGCAAACCCCAATGGCTATTAAACGATAAACAAATACGGGTGCTCCACAAATAATGACAAAACTTGCAGTATATACAGTACACATGAAAAACACCTCTGGCTTCATTAATGTTATCTTGCGCACATTTCAGTGCTGGTCTGTGTTTTAAAATATAGTTATTCAGATTAGACATGGCATTTTATATTTGCTGTTTGCGGGAATAAACCAGGGTCATTAACCTAGCATCATTCAGCCGAATTTAGGTTGGATGAGGGAGATCAGGCACTAGTAATGCAATGTACATGGTTGTAATGAATGCCACATTCACCCTTCCCCGGCAGGTGCACAAGATGGCCCATACACTGACATCGCTGTAAATTAAGATAATGACACATGTGGCGCTGTCTGTCAAATTTTGAGATGAGCACAACAACAGTGTTTAATAAGTCAATATACATTAAAACTGAATACTACCTCCTGCTCACACCATTCTTATAGCTTTTGGGACTGGAATAGTCTGAAATGGAACACTTGTAGGAGTGTGATGGCTAGTAGTTGTGTTGGTGCTGTCATTGGTTGCGCTGGAAGGCACAATGAGTGGTGGGGGCGGTGGTGACCTCCTGAGAAGGGCCCTCGCAATCACTATTTTGTAAAAAAAAAAAAATGCAAATTGAGCACTTTTGGAAACATCATCATCCGTAATAGAAAATCAACAGGAAGTCTGGAGACAGAGCAGGCAACTGAGTCAGTGTTTATGGCTGTAATGCGCACCGAATATGTTAAATAATATCCTCACCGCAAAAAAAGGATTCAAAGCCCAAAACATTTTAAAATACTCGTGCACTTATCGGATGCCTCTTAAATAAATCGATTTGATGTTTATGTTGAATTTTGATACGTAAGTCTATCTGACTGCGCTCTCACTCACTCTCTCGTTCTTTCTCTCTTGATGCCTAATTTCAGATTGATGAAGGGAAGGGATCTGCGACAGTGACAATGAAACAACTGATTGATTCATTTGAAAACAATACGAACCTGGTGGGAGCATCAATCTCTGTCAACGTGAATGTTTTTTCCTCAGGTGAGTATTATGATGGCGGAGTTTGCCCCGCGCCACGCCCAGGCGAGTGAATTTTTGTCGCACCTCATCAGTAGCACATCAGATTAAACGGTTCTTTTTATGTCACAGGCAGCCTAAATCTCACTCAATGTAATGGCTTTTCTCCGATTGGTTTGAAATCTCTATTCATAATTGCAAATTAAAAGCATCCAGGGGCAGATTTACAAGCCCCCTGCGCCACCAGTGAGTCACTTTTTGTGTCATACCGCTGTAGCATTTTACTGCACCATATTTACAAGGACAGGTAAAGCCACCCTGCGTGACTTTTCCTGTCCTTGTAAAAGCGGCCCCTTGACATGCAACACTTTGCGTGAAAGAGGAGTTCCATGGGTGTTGCTGTGGGTGTTCCCACGCACCACCCATGGAACCAGACACATTTCCAGATTTACGAGAAATCGTAAACCTGGAAATGCGTTAGAATGCTAAACCACCCTATGGTTGGCGTAGCAAGGCGCTACGAGGATAAATGTTTTAATTTCTCCTCGTTTGTTTCCTCTTTCATTGCGTGCTGCATTCTACAGCACACATTGACAGAGAAAAATGCCTGTAGTAATTGGTTTTGTGCAGGAAGGTTCATTCTGCTGCACAATGTTATATCGCAAAGTAAAATATTAGTCAAAATATTTTAACCATTCTGGTTTTATACTCAGACTCTTAAAACCAAATCTTCTTTGTCCCTTCTCACTTTTTCTCTTGATCATTGACATCTCACATGAATCATCAATAACATCGTGATTGGTATTTTGAACATTGGCATTTACAACAATGTTTTTTTGCACTTTTCCCGCTCTCTCCAAACATGGCATGCTCCACATGACACCTTACTCCAGCACCTCCACATTCTTCTTCACCTCAGGAATTATAAAAAGACCCATGACATTGGTGGAACCTTTTTTCACAAACCAGGGTGACTTGATGTACACCATCTTACCCACATTTCTTTCAGATGCATAGCTCCATGCAATTGATCAAAATGCCTCTTGACTACCGCCTGGAAGACCTTCACATTTTTACACCTTTTCCTACCTTGTTACTATTGCCCCAAAATAAACAACTAGGAGCCAGCATCGTCCCTGCCTTCCAACCTCTCAAATTCTCAAAAGGTGAAATAACTGCCACTGCGTGAGAAGTGGTTCTATGTGCCCACAAAGTTGCCCTCAACATAACAGTAGGAGACAATCTACAACTTAATGCTCTTTAAACACATCTATTTACTGTAGTGTAGTTCCTATAGTCCCAATAGGCTCTGCGCATTGGAATAATATCTTCAGTAGTGTAGACGTAGGACTGAGGTTAACTAGGTCTCTACTGACTATATTAGACTTAAGTTTTTTGCCAGCTAGCTCAGAGTTCACTAGAAACTTTCTCGAATAAGCGAGGAGGAGTTTAACCTCCCTGGATAGACAAGAAGGGATTTAGTTTCTGACAACCATAAAACATGACAACTTTGCTCTCCCTGAATAAGAGTATATCTCTAGAGTCGTGTGAAAACAAAAGACAGCTATTTCACTCAGTCAATAAGTGCGTACTTAGTTTCACCAGATTGCAGAGAAAAAGAGAGACGGGCGTTTTCAATAAAAGGTGTTATTTATTGAGCAGTCTCTTTCCTCATACAAGAGAAATGAATTGCTACAATTGCAATACTTATAGTTAAGTAAAGTGCATACAGTAAAAGCAGGAGTATGAAATAATACTGTAAAAGCATGGATATGGTTTCTTAGCCATATGATACTTTAAAATGGATAAAATAGATACATGCATATATACATTGACTAAATCGTACTCAACTGGTGCTTCTAACTACGCCTACCCCGGTGTACCTGACCTAAGCCTAATACATGGGAAGGAGTAAGTAAGAAGAAGTGTAAGTTAAGTTTGTTTTGCCAAGAATCTGACTCAAGAATTCTCTGTAATGGTTTAGTCAGTTCAGTACCTGGGTATTAGAAGGCAGGAGAGCTGGTATCTCTCCCTCAGGACTCGGTATCCCAGTCACCCGCAAGGGTAAGCTGGAAACGCCGGAGGCTGGATTTCTCGGCAAGAGAAAAGACAGCGTCTTTCTCAGCGCGTCAAAAGGGAGGGGCAGCGTCCGTGGGCTCTCGCATCAGCTGGGCTCTCGGGCAAGTAGTAGCTGCTCCAGATTCATCACCACCGTGTGTTTGCTTAAGGCAACGTTGGTATATTTATACCTGAAAGGTGCCGGGTTTGACGTAAGGCTGGACATAAGACGTCAATAAAGATGTCACTAAGAACTGGTCGTTCTTACAGTGCTTTACAGGAGTTCTCGGACGTAATCAAAACAAAGCAGCGGGGATTTCCCAGGTTGCTGGAGGCTTGGATTTGTTTAAGAACTCGGTGTGCTTTCTACGGGGCTGGGGGAGTAGGCTTGCTTAATGTGACAGCATGCGCTATGACTGAATTATGAAAAGGGTTTCTATGCCGTTGTAGGGATATTATTGATTTATAACCGGACAAGGTCAAAGAATAGGAATATATATTCAGGTACCTAGATAAACACACTACATCCACTCCACGAATTCATGTCCATAATTACTAAACTAAGCAATAGTAAACATATGTAACGGTGCATGTGTATACCGATCCACCCCAAAATACATTTTTTGCATCTGAAATAGCATATGCGAAATACACAAAAAATTAGTATAGGTATAGTATTTCAAGCAGAGTAATCATTCATAAAATAGGATGCATATATATCAGCGGAATGATTTTGCGAAAATTACACATGAAATGGCTCTTAATACAGAAAAGAAAAGTGCGAGACCATTTCATCACATATAAATACAGTTATTTGTAAATATGCTAGAGGCTGAGGTAATATATTGTCTCTAGAGTTCCTAAAAATAGAAGCTCTGTTCTCTAAGAATAGCTCTACTTTAAGCAGAGGATGAGTGCCATAGAAAAGTAAATATTTTGGAATCGGGGGAAAAAAAAATAATTTCGTTATTCAGGGGAAGAATTCAAAATAGTTCCAAATATTTCCAGAAAGTTTTGTTTTTCAAAGCTGAAGGCCAAATTTCAGAGTTCAGGGAACGCTGAGTGCTCGTTTGCTTAAAAGTTATTCTTTTTGTTCAGGGGAGAACATCATTTCAGACAGACTTTCAAAAAAGCAGTTTACAGCTTCAGGTGAAAGTTCTACCAAGTTGGAAAATGCCGCAACTGTGCAGTCGTGAGAATGATTGCTATCATCGATGTATTGATCAGCATTGCTCACAGAAGGTCGTACCTGGTTGATGCTGCTCTCATCTTGTACTTCACTACCCTTTAATCGCAGTGGTGAAGTTTCCACGAATGCCGTCATCAGGATAGGTAACCGCTGGGGACAACACGATGCATGAGCCTTTACGGGACTTAGCAAAGTATCCGTATCCAATGGTACTTCTGATTGTAGTGTAAGACAGACGTCCAACACGCATTCTTCTCCGCACCGCATACATCTTAACACAGGTAAGATACAATTCTGCCAGATGGGTCTGAATCAAAGAAACCAGGTCATTTTCAGATCTCTTAGCCGGGCTAATCCAAGGACTTTAGTTATGCGGTCCCGATAGCGTATAGCTAGGATCGTTTCTTCCATTGTTGCTGGAGTCTTGTCTGTGACATGGCTTGCCATAACGAAGCAGGAGTATCAAAAATAAAATGGCTGCTACGAGTCCTAACAGGAGTGGAAGGCCGCCAAAGATCGAATGGACAAAATTAGGAAAGATGCCCAGGACTGCTTTGAAGTGTGTCAACAGTCCCGAAAAAATTGTCTTAAATACACTCGGGATACCATTCGTATCTGAAATGTTTAGGATTTGGTTTAGCATTTCTGCGAAGTGTAGGGGGCAATTTGTTTATAAAAGGTTATGTATCTCTTCCGTTGTCCTTGCAACTTGGAGATCATACGTTTCTTTCGATGACGTCAAGGGCACAGGCGTCTGTAGAAGAACAGACTTCATTCTGCTTAAAGTATCAATTCGAATAGAAGAGATTTTCAAACTGGGCCAAATTTTTCCCTACCTGTCTGGAGTGTCGTTCGGATACAATACTTGCATACAACAAGTGACCATGGACGAGACGCTTACTAGATAAGCTTTTCTTGGCACCAAGCCACAACATCTGTGGTCCACTATTAGAATGTAGCTCCTGTTCGAAAGCCGTCTAAAGAATGGCTCTTTTCGAGTTGCAGGTGTGCCAAGCTGGTGACATGAAAGGTTATTTGAAGTCCCCTCACAGGCCCCATGTAGATTTATACCTTGACACAGAAGTATACCACTTAGTGATTTTTCACAATTATTACCACTAAGAAATACATTCTGTCCTTTTTCACCATAACATGTGTGTGTGTAAGGTAATTTCCATGATGACTTAATGTACCCTTTACCCAACCTTTCATACTGGCCTGCCTGTATATACTTTTGGCAGTATCGAAATTGGAAAGTTGTTATCGGAATAGTTATTATTCCGTGTATTATCCATTCAATGACAGGTCATTCTGACATTGTCAATGGTAATCTCTCAAGTTTTTCAGTGCTCAGAATTGTATACTCTGCTCCTTTTTGTGCCAAGCTGATTTGTGTATCAGTAAGGTTAAAGATAGAGAACAGTGACGTTGTGTTGATTAAACGCCAAAGCACGTTGCCTGAACGCAGATTTTGTAACGTCCAGCCAAGCTGTACAATAGAACGCAATTGGGACTGTCCATGTTGTAACATTAGTAAGTCCTGTTCTATTATATCGATTGCAGATGATACAATGCTGTCCAGTGAATATATTCTGGAAGACAGAGTCATTAACCCGTTGTCCACAACAGAAAGTGATTTTTCTAAATTAATACGGTCAATTTCCCGTATTTTCTCTGCTGTTTCAATTTGAGTTTCTTTCCAAGCTTCGTTATAAGCTGCATATATAGAGGCCGCTATGAAACGTTTTTGACGCTGTTTGCGTGGTCCCATAATGAAATCACGCAAGTCAGCACTTTCTTTAAGTAAAGTTAAGTGTTGCTTAATTTCTGCCAGTAAGGATGTCTGTAGCCATTCGAGGCAGAGTTTTCCTACACTGTATGTTGTTACTATCCCTGGATGTTGTCTCTGGGAGTATCTAGGGTCTTGCCTGGTCAATTTGAACCCCTTATTTTGTTCAGGAATCTATCTTGACAGTTATTTGTGTCTATGGGCCAGATCATGAATATAACCAGAGGGGGGAGAGAGAGAGAGCAAGTGGATTCAGTCTCCCTTGGCAATATGATTAAACAAAGTAGAATCCACTCAGAAGGTGGCAGTGGTCCCTAAAGTGATGGGGAACACACAGTGCTGTTTAAATGCCCCTCACACACCAACAGGCCCCTTGGTGTCATGCTTCATCATCGGGGCCTTCGCATCCCTCTACGGGATGCGGCGTGCTACGACTAACGGCTACTTAGGAGCACTTAATAGTGAACTATGTGAGGGTGTGTGTTTTATTAAGGGAAAGAATGTGAGTGAGGTGAGGTGAAAAAAGTGAGTTAAAAAATACCTGGCACGTAGGGAAACAATTATTTATTATGTCCTCGACTGGTATTATTAAAAAGGTGCAGAGTGAGGTTGATAATATACGTACTAGGGTATATCAACCATTTTAAAGTGTCAACATGTTTCGGAGCGCAGGGACTCTGATAACCTCATGAGCAACGGTTACTGCATGGTTCATTCGCCTTAGACCCTCACCCATATGTGCGTCTGCTATTAACAAGTTTCTCCTGTTCGTGTTTGGAATTACCCTATCCCCCACTCCAGGGATTTGAGCAAAAGGAACGGAGTTTGCATCGATTATGTATGTATAATTGAGTGGATAGTTGACGGGTAGCGCTGCACAGTCGCCTTTTGATGACGTTTTTACCGCCAGCATCGTTTCCCCGTCTATGTATTTTCCTGAACGCTTTTTTGTAGCTACGGAAGCCGGCTTAGTTGCTTCCGCTGTGGCTGTCCCAGCCAATGAATTCCCTGAAACGTGAACGCCATCACGTTCATGACTCAGTGAATGTATCACGTGAGTCTTTGGTAGTTCTTTCTGTAAAAGAACTACTTGTTCTCAAAGCGATTTTTGCTTTATTGTGGCACCTGTGTCATCTTTGTAACCGTTTTGAACCCATTTCTGCAAGTCGTTATTGTATGATTTGACGCAGTAATATGAATCGCACACTATTAGTGTCGGGAATTCGCGATCGGCATTATCTAGCGCCATTTTTAAAGCTAATATTTCAGTTTGTTGTTCTGAATTGTTCTCTACAGAGTGTGATATTGTTACCAGAGGTCTTAATTTACCTCCACGCCATACGTATTTAACAATCTCGCATGTGGCGTTATAGACTTGTTTTCCCCAAACTGAGGGTTGTGCATATCCGTCTGTATATATTACACAGGCGTACTGTTGTATGGGCAGAATGTCGATTGGCAGAGGATATTCTCTTTCATATTCTAGATTTTTTAATCTTTTCAAAGTTTGGAGCAAAATAGTATTTCACTTTGTCTGTAGCAAGAGAATTTTTCCATTGTATCCATTTTGGATTTAATGCCACGGTAGTTAAATTACATGGGCTTGTTAATGCCTCAAAGGCTGATTCTGCTGTTATAACAGTAATCTGTCTGCCTTCGGCTTGGTCTCTTTCTTTTGCTACAGCTGTTTGAACCGCATTTACTATGTTTTCCTTAATACTGAATGTTTTTTCAGCTTCTGTGTACAAATGTGATTTGTATGCTATTGGTACCGTTTCTCCCTCATTAGAGGTTAGGTACGTGAATCCGCATCTCCCTGGGATGACTCGGATTACAAGGTTAAGTGTATTGTCGCGAGTTTCCAATTTTGTTTTTGCTAACATGTCTGTTTGCAATGATCTCAAAATTTCTGTGTGTTTTTGAGACCAATTGATTGTTTTAAAATCTGGTTTTATTAGTTCCTAGAGAGGTTTAACCCTCTCTGCATAATTTAGAATGTAAGTTCTTCCGAAATTCAGGAAACCTAGAATTGATTGTAAGTTTTTCAGCGTTCTTGGTGCTTGGATTACAGCACATTTCTCTAAGAAATTGTCTGCCAGGCTTTTGCCTTCACTTGATAATTAATATCCCAAAAACAGGACAGTTAGATGGGCAATTTGTGACTTTTTAAAGTTGAATTTGTAACCCTCTGCTGCGAACGCAAGTATTATGGTGTTCACTCTTTTCAAGTGAGTATCCAAGTCATCATCTGTTAGATAGATGTCATCGACATAAGATAATGCCTCATCATCATACATTTGTAGTAACTCTGTTACTCTTGCTGAGAATAATCCTGGGCTGTTTTTGAACCCCTGTGGGAGTCGACAGAATTTTCCCTGCGAGCCCATTATTGAGAAAGCGGTCAAATACCTGCTTTCAGGTGCTATGTTTTGACAAAAGAATCCATTAGAGATGTCTAATGTTGTTTTGTATTTTTTGCGCACGATGTTATTCATTAGTGCTGCACTATGTGAGTTTTGTACTGCAAAAGTTTTGCAACATGAGTTTAGATGTCTGTAGTCCAAAACTAGATGATATGAATCGTCTGGCTTGGAGACAGGAAACAAAGCATTGTTCATTTGTGAGGTGCAAGTTTCAATCACCCCCTGGTATTCAAGTTGATCTAAGATCTCCCTGACTTGTTTTTTAGCTTCTTGCTTAATTGGGTACTGCCTCTGTGCAGTTGGTTGACTTTTTAACTGGATTTTGTGAGGAGGAGAGTCCTCATCCCATCCAACATGGTTTTTATATAATGCAGGAGGTTGGGCTACCGCCCACTTTCTTGCAAGTGTATATTTTTTATGAATTGAAATGTGATTTGAGAAGGCAGGCATAATCATTTCTTCGCCGTGAGGGCACTCCCTGACAAACTCCGGTGGCCAGTCTTTTTCAGCTAAAAGGATGTCATAGCCTTTTGAGAGGTTATCCCAAAATAGACCCCTTATTTTCCTAGTCTTATCTCCCTCTATACGTAATGTTATTTGTATATTTTATGAGGTTTGCTAACTCTGGTGTCTGCAGTTTCCACCTGAATGTATTCATTCGTGTCCATTGTCTCCAGATGATTCATCAGGATCTTGCGAGCTATGCTCACTTCTGCTGCACTGTCTAGCATTGTCTGAGCCCACTCTCCGTTTTTCAGCTGTGTCCTCAGTATCCTCGGCATGTTTGATTACTTTATTACTGGCTACCTTCTTTTTTGGAAATTGTAATTTTTTAGTTTGATGATCAGGTTCCTTGTCTTTGGACTTGACGTGCTCTTCCCTGTGTTCTGACCGTCCTCTTCTTTCCGATTTCTGCGAGGAAGTCTGAAAAGATCGAGAGGGACGTGTATCAATATCTTGATATCTATCAGGTTTCTTCAAATTATCCCTATTTCTAAGGTTGTATCTTTTCTCAGAGGGCTCCCTCTGGGGAGACTTGTGTCCTTGGTCCGGAGATCTTTCTCTCCGCCGAGGAGACCTTCCTCTGGACTGGAATCTTTTTTCTTTGGAAGTGGATTGTTTATTTCCATCCCAGCTCTTTTTTGGAGTGTTTAGATTATTTTTAATAAACAACTTTTCAGGATTTTCAGTTAGTTGGGGTTTTACTGGTTTCCCACCCAAACTATCTCTTCCTAGCTCTTCAGAGGATTTTTCTATGATTCTGGCAGGTTCAAATGGTTGTTCTGCTATATCTGTTTCTTTCAATTTCTGGTGGATCGCCACAGATGCTGCTTCTCCTTTTATGTTGGATAATAATAAAGCTGAGACCTGCTTGAAGTCTTTCAGTAATTTCATACCCAGAGTTAAAGCAGGTTCTGGACCGTATTCATTTTGAATCTGTCTTAGCACATCGGGTATTACCGCCATGGACGGAATACCATGTGTTTTTGTGTAAATGGAAGCAAAGACTGTGCCCCAAGTGTCACAGTCCTCCACATGTGGTGCGATCCCCATTGGAAGACAGATAGTCAGAATTCTGTGTTTCTCAACAGGGGTAGTATCCAGAAATACTGCCTCTATTTGAGTTATTTTTTGTGCTAACCAGAATGGAATTTGTTCCCGTTTTATGGGTACTTTACCCAGACATGACTGTATGTTCTGTGGTGTAATTTTATTTGTGTTCCCCTGATGAGTGGTCAGCTGTGGAATGTTAATAGCTGGTTGGACTGTTGAAGTCCGCATTACATATTTGACTAATTGTCTATGTATTTTAATCAGTTGTTTTAGCTGTGCTAAAAGTTCTGGTCTTGACATTTTTTCGATGTCTGGATGTGGTGTGTAGCTGGCTAGAACCGGCCACGTTGCTCCTGGTCTTACTAGAGGACCGAGCCTGGTGATGTGATTATTATGTTTTAGGGCGCCTTTAAACCAGAGCAGGTGCTCTTGGTATTTAAATGGGATTTCACCTCCTCGAAAGGAGTGTAGTCATCCGGAGGTTCCTCTATTTTGTAATAGTGGAACTCATGTGTGACAGCGTTTGCTGCTGGAAAGTTTATCCATGAATAGAATACCTCTGTCTGCCGATATTCATGTGCCTCAATTACGAATATGACTGTACCACCTCTCGATGTCAGTCCATTTTCTATAAGTTTAAGAGTTATAGTTTTTCTTATGTTGACCGGGATGAGTATTGCATCCGGATCGGTCTGCAGGAGACTATTGTCATCCTCTAGGAGACGAGCTGCTATTCTAGCTGTCTCCCTCTCTTCTTCAGTTTCTGACATTTTTACTGACAGAAAGGTTTTGTTTGCAGATCAAGTTTCACGGAAACAAAGATTAGGTGCACAATATTTTGGAACACTGTATCCTTCAATGTTGAATAAACCAAAAACTATACATAGAAATCTCTTCCTACTAAGTTTCGGCGGATTTTAACCTTGGACCCACTCCAGACGTCTTTGGAGTATTTACGGGAGAAAGGGTCTGTGTGAAAAAGCACGACTGAGTTATTCTAATGTCTTGTGTTAGATTTATCGCCTTACCAAACGTTGGGCGCCATGTAGTGTAGTTCCTATAGTCCCAATAGGCTCTGCGCATTGGAATAATATCTTCAGTAGTGTAGACGTAGGACTGAGGTTAACTAGGTCTCTACTGACTATATTATACTTAAGTTTTTTGCCAGCCAGCTCAGAGTTCACTAGAAACTTTCTCGAATAAGCGAGGAGGAGTTTAACCTCCCTGGATAGACAAGAAGGGATTTAGTTTCTGACAACCATAAAACATGACAACTTTGCTCTCCCTGAATAAGAGTATATCTCTAGAGTCGTGTGAAAACAAAAGACAGCTATTTCACTCAGTCAATAAGTGCGTTTCACCAGATTGCAGAGAAAAAGAGAGACGGGCGTTTTCAATAAAAGGTGTTATTTATTGAGCAGTCTCTTTCCTCATACAAGAGAAATTAATTGCTACAATTGCAATACTTATAGTTAAGTAAAGTGCATACAGTAAAAGCAGGAGTATGAAATAATACTGTAAAAGCATGGATATGGTTTCTTAGTCATATGATACTTTAAAATGGATAAAATAGATACATACATATATACATTGACTAATCGTACTCAACTGGTGCTTCTAACTACGCCTACCCCGGTGTACCTGACCTAAGCCTAATACGTGGGAAGGAGTAAGTAAGTAGCAGTTTAAGTTAAGTTTGTTTTGCCAAGAATCTGACTCAAGAATTCTCTGTAAGGGTTTAGTCAGTTCAGTACCTGGGTATTAGAAGGCAGGAGGGCTGGTATCTCTCTCTCAGGACTCGGTATCCCAGTCACCCGCAAGGGTAAGCTGGAAACGCCAGAGGCTGGATTTCTCGGCAAGAGAAAAGACAGCGTCTTTCTCAGCGCGTCAAAAGGGAGGGGCAGCGTCCGTGGGCTCTCGCATCAGCTGGGCTCTCGGGCAAGTAG